>NC_091088.1:5012500-10012500 GCF_032405125.1 Capricornis sumatraensis
TGGATCAAAGGATCTGTGGTTTTCCCACAGGGCTCTCCCACGAGCCACCGTGGTGTGAGTCGATCCTCGGCGTGAAAGATGAGCCAGTGCAGGGCAAAGAGGTTCCTCTGGAATGGACTGAGACATCTGGGCGACTCTTGGAATGGTGGTACGACCATGGAGTTCCTCTCGCCTTTCCTTTGAGAGTGCCTCCTCTTGAGATGCGACGGGAACGCCGGGAATTCTTTCCCGTTGAAAGCATGGAAAGGATCCCTCATCTCGAGCTACGAGGGGGAAACGGGGCTCCTATGGATGTGGGCGGGACCATCGTGCTTCCTCTCGAGTTGAGACGGGTGTGGCGGTGAACTTCTTGAGTTGCAGCAAGGGTGTGAAAGACCCTTTCGAAGTTCCAGAGGTTAGGTGTCATTAGTCTCCAGACGCCTCATCGGAAATAGGCCTCATCTCGCCTGGAAGGGGGAACTTCCTGGAATTTCTCGAGTTGTGGCAGGTGTTCTCGAGTTACTACGTGGACCTCAGGGACCCGCCCTGGTGGCCTCAGGAGAGGCCAGTCCCCATGCGAGTTGCTAGGGGGCCTCTCGGGATTCCTCTCCCGCCGATACCGGGGCCAAAAACCTTGTGTGGAGTCAGGGACTGAACCGAGGATTCCTCTCAGGGGCTGACATGGATCTTTGGGTACTTCTGGAGTCTCCCCAGGGGAGTCAGGCCTCGTCTCGAGTCGGGGAATGCACGTGCACTTTCCTTCCAGGCTGTAGCAGCAATGTCACGCTTCCCGTGGCCTGGATCAATGGATCTGTGGTTTTCCCTCGAGGCTTTCCCTCGAGGCTTTCCCACAGGGCTGTCCCACGTGCCACCGTGGTGTTAGTCGATCCTCGGCGTGAAAGATGAGCCAGTGCAGGGCAAAGAGGTTCCTCTGGAATGGACTGAGACATCTGGGGGACTCTTGAAATGGTGGTAAGACCATGCAGTTCCTCTCGCCTTTCCTGTTGAGAGTGCCTCCTCTTGAGATGCAACGGGAACGCCGGGAATTTTTTCCCGTTGAAAGCAGGGTAAGGATCCCTCATCTCGAGCTACGAGGGGGAAACGGGGCTCCTCTGGATGTGGGCGGGACCATCGTGCTTCCTCTCGAGTGGAGACGGGTATGGCGGTGAACTTATTGAGTTGCAGAAAGGGTGTGAAAGACCCTTTCGAAGGTCCAGAGGTTAGGTGTCATTAGTCTCCAGACCCCTCATCGGAAATAGGCCTCATCTCGCCTGGAAGGGGAAACTTTCTGGAATTTCTCGAGTTGCGGCAGGTGTTCTCGAGTTACGACGGGGACCTCAGGGACCCGCCCTGGTGGCCTCAGGAGAGGCCAGTCCCCATGCGAGTTGCTAGGGGGCCTCTCGGGATTCCTCTCCCGTCGATACCGGGGCCAAAAACCTTGTGTGGAGTCAGGGCCGTAACCGAGGATTCCTCTCAGGGGCTGACATGGATATTTGGGTACTTCTGGAGTCTCCCCAGGGGAGTCAGGCCTCGTATCGAGTCGGGGCATGCACGTGCACTTTCCTTCCAGGCTGTAGCAGCAATGTCACGCTTCCCGTGGCGTGGATCAAAGGATCTGTGGTTTTCCCTCGAGGCTTTCCCACAGGGCTGTCCCAAGTGCCACCGTGGTGTGAGTCGATCCTCGGCGTGAAAGATGAGCCAGTGCAGGGCAAAGAGGTTCCTCTGGAATGGACTGAGACATCTGCGGGACTCTTGGAATGGTGGTACGACCATGGAGTTCCTCTCGCCTTTCCTGTTGAGAGTGCCTCCTCTTGAGATGCGACGGGAACGCCGGGAATTCTTTCCCGTTGAAAGCAGGGAAAGGATCGCTCATCTCGAGCTAGGAGGGGGAAACGGGGCTTCTCTGGATGTGGGCGGGACCATCGTGCTTCCTCTCGAGTGGAGACGGGTATGGCGGTGAACTTCTTGAGTTGCAGCAAGGGTGTGAAAGACCCTTTCGAAGTTCCAGAGGTTAGGTGTCATTAGTCTCCAGACGCCTCATCGGAAATAGGCCTCATCTCGCCTGGAAGGGAGAACTTCCTGGATTTTCTCGAGTTGCGGCAGGTGTTCTCGAGTTACGACGGGGACCTCAGGGACCCGCCCTGGTGGCCTCAGGAGAGGCCAGTCCCCATGCGAGTTGCTAAGGGGCCTCTCGGGATTCCTCTCCCGTCGATAACGGAGCCAAAAACCTTCTGTGGAGTCAGGGCCGGAACCGAGGATTCCTCTCAGGGGCTGACATGGATCTGTGGGTACTTCTGGAGTCTCCCCATGTTAGTCAGGCCTCGTCTCGAGTGGGGGCATGCACGTGCGCTTTCCTTCCAGGCTGTAGCAGCAATGTCACGCTTCCCGTATCGTGGATCAAAGGATCTGTGGTTTTCCCTCAAGGCTTTCCCTCGAGGCTTTCCCACAGGGCTGTCCCACGTGCCACCGTGGTGTGAGTCGATCCTCGGCGTGAAAGATGAGCCAGTGCAGGGCAAAGAGGTTCCTCTGGAATGGACTGAGACATCTGGGGGATTCTTGGAATGGTGGTACGACCATGGAGTTCCTCTCGCCTTTCCTGTTGAGAGTGCCTCCGCTTGAGATGTGATGGGAACGCCGGGAATTCTTTCCCATTGAAAGCAGGGAAAGAATTCCTCATCTCGAGCTACGAGGGGGAAAGGGGGCTTCTCTGGATGTGGGCGGAACGATCGTGCTTCCTCTCGAGTGGAGACGGGTATGGCGGTGATCTTCTTGAGTTGCAGCAAGGGTGTGAAAGACCCTTTCGAAGTTCCAGAGGTTAGGTGTCATTAGTCTCCAGACGCCTCATCGGAAATAGGCCTCATCTCGCCTGGAAGGGGGAACTTCCTGGAATATCTCGAGTTGCGGCAGGTGTTCTCGAGTTACGACGGGGACCTCAGTGTCCCGCCCTGGTGGCCTCAGGAGAGGCCAGTCCCCATGCGAGTTGCTAGGGGGCCTCTCGGGATTCCTCTCCCGTCGATACCGGGGCCAAAAACCTTCTGTGGAGTCAGGGCCGGAACCGAGGATTCCTCTCAGGGGCTGACATGGATCTGTGGGTACTTCTGGAGTCTCCCCATGTTAGTCAGGCCTCGTCTCGAGTGGGGGCATGCACGTGCGCTTTCCTTCCAGGCTGTAGCAGCAATGTCACGCTTCCCGTGGCGTGGATCAAAGGATCTGTGGTTTTCCCTCAAGGCTTTCCCTCGAGGCTTTCCCACAGGGCTGTCCCACGTGCCACCGTGGTGTGAGTCGATCCTCGGCGTGAAAGATGAGCCAGTGCAGGGCAAAGAGGTTCCTCTGGAATGGACTGAGACATCTGGGGGATTCTTGGAATGGTGGTACGACCATGGAGTTCCTCTCGCCTTTCCTGTTGAGAGTGCCTCCGCTTGAGATGTGATGGGAACGCCGGGAATTCTTTCCCATTGAAAGCAGGGAAAGAATTCCTCATCTCGAGCTCCGAGGGGGAAAGGGGGCTTCTCTGGATGTGGGCGGAACGATCGTGCTTCCTCTCGAGTGGAGACGGGTATGGCGGTGATCTTCTTGAGTTGCAGCAAGGGTGTGAAAGACCCTTTCGAAGTTCCAGAGGTTAGGTGTCATTAGTCTCCAGACGCCTCATCGGAAATAGGCCTCATCTCGCCTGGAAGGGGGAACTTCCTGGAATATCTCGAGTTGCGGCAGGTTGTCTCGAGTTACGACGGGGACCTCAGTGTCCCGCCCTGGTGGCCTCAGGAGAGGCCAGTCCCCATGCGAGTTGCTAGGGGGCCTCTCGGGATTCCTCTCCTGTCGATACCGGGGCCAAAAACCTTGTGTGGAGTCAGGGCCGGAACCGAGGATTCCTCTCAGGGGCTGACATGGATCTGTGGGTACTTCTGGAGTCTCCCCATGGGAGTCAGGCCTCGTCTCGAGTGGGGGCATGCACGTGCGCTTTCCTTCCAGGCTGTAGCAGCAATGTCACGCTTCCCGTCGCGTGGATCAAAGGATCTGTGGTTTTCCCTCGAGGCTTTCCCTCGAGGCTTTCCCACAGGGCTGTCCCACGTGCCACCGTGGTGTGAGTCGATCCTCGGCGTGAAAGATGAGCCAGTGCAGGGCAAAGAGCTTCCTCTGGAATGGACTGAGACATCTGGGGGACTCTTGGAATGGTGGTACGACCATGGAGTTCCTCTCGCCTTTCCTGTTGAGAGTGCCTCAGCTTGAGATGCGACGGGAACGCCGGGAACTCTTTCCCATTGAAAGCAGGGAAAGGATTCCTCATCTCGAGCTACGAGGGGGAAAGGGGGCTCCTCTGGATGTGGGCGGGACGATCGTGTTTCCTCTCGAGTGGAGACGGGTATGGCGGTGAACTTCTTGAGTTGCAGCAAGGGTGTGAAAGACCCTTTCGAAGTTCCAGAGGTTAGGTGTCATTAGTCTCCAGACGCCTCATCGGAAATAGGCCTCATCCTGCCTGGAAGGGAGAACTTCCTGGATTTTCTCGAGTTGCGGCAGGTGTTCTCGAGTTACGACGGGGACCTCAGGGACCCGCCCTGGAGGCCTCAGGAGAGGCCAGTCCCCATGCGAGTTGCTAGGGGGCCTCTCGGGATTCCTCTCCCGTCGATACCCGGGCCAAAAACCTTGTGTGGAGTCAGGGCCGGAACCGAGGATTCCTCTCACGGGCTGATATGGATCTTTGGGTACTTCTGGAGTCTCGCCAGGGGAGACAGGACCCATCTCGAGTGGGGGCATGCACGTGCGCTTTCCTTCCAGGCTGTAGCAGCAATGTCACGCTTCCCATCGCGTGGATCAAAGGATCTGTGGTTTTCCCTCGAGGCTTTCCCTCGAGGCTTTCCCACAGGGCTGTCCCACGTGCCACCCTGGTGTGAGTCGATCCTCGGAGTGAAAGATGAGCCAGTGCAGGGCAAAGAGCTTCCTCTGGAATGGACTGAGACATCTGGGGGACTCTTGGAATGGTGGTACGACCATGGAGTTCCTCTCACCTTTCCTGTTGAGAGTGCCTCCTCTTGAGATGCGACGGGAACGCCGGGAATTCTTTCCCGTTGAAAGCAGGGAAAGGATCGCTCATCTCGAGCTAGGAGGGGGAAACGGGGCTCCTCTGGATGTGGGCGGGACCATCGTGCTTCCTCTAGAGTGGAGACGGGTATGGCGGTGAACTTCTTGAGTTGCAGCAAGGGTGTGAAAGACCCTTTCGAAGTTCCAGAGGTTAGGTGTCATTAGTCTCCAGACGCCTCATCGGAAATAAGCCTCATCTCGCCTGGAAGGGAGAACTTCCTGGAATTTCTCGAGTTGCGGCTGGTGTTCTCGAGTTACGACGGGGACCTCAGGGACCCGCCCTGGAGGCCTCAGGAGAGGCCAGTCCCCATGCGAGTTGCTAGGGGGCCTCTCGGGATTCCTCTCCCGTCGATACCGGGGCCAAAAACCTTGTGTGGAGTCAGGGCCGGAACCGAGGATTCCTCTCAGGGGCTGACATGGATCTTTGGGTACTTCTGGAGTCTCCCCAGGGGAGTCAGGCCTCGTCTCGAGTGGGGGCATGCACTTGCGCTTTCCTTCCAGGCTGTAGCAGCAATGTCACGCTTCCCATCGCGTGGATCAAAGGATCTGTGGTTTTCCCACAGGGCTCTCCCACGAGCCACCGTGGTGTGAGTCGATCCTCGGCGTGAAAGATGAGCCAGTGCAGGGCAAAGAGGTTCCTCTGGAATGGACTGAGACATCTGGGCGACTCTTGGAATGGTGGTACGACCATGGAGTTCCTCTCGCCTTTCCTTTGAGAGTGCCTCCTCTTGAGATGCGACGGGAACGCCGGGAATTCTTTCCCGTTGAAAGCATGGAAAGGATCCCTCATCTCGAGCTACGAGGGGGAAACGGGGCTCCTATGGATGTGGGCGGGACCATCGTGCTTCCTCTCGAGTTGAGACGGGTGTGGCGGTGAACTTCTTGAGTTGCAGCAAGGGTGTGAAAGACCCTTTCGAAGTTCCAGAGGTTAGGTGTCATTAGTCTCCAGACGCCTCATCGGAAATAGGCCTCATCTCGCCTGGAAGGGGGAACTTCCTGGAATTTCTCGAGTTGTGGCAGGTGTTCTCGAGTTACTACGTGGACCTCAGGGACCCGCCCTGGTGGCCTCAGGAGAGGCCAGTCCCCATGCGAGTTGCTAGGGGGCCTCTCGGGATTCCTCTCCCGCCGATACCGGGGCCAAAAACCTTGTGTGGAGTCAGGGACTGAACCGAGGATTCCTCTCAGGGGCTGACATGGATCTTTGGGTACTTCTGGAGTCTCCCCAGGGGAGTCAGGCCTCGTCTCGAGTCGGGGAATGCACGTGCACTTTCCTTCCAGGCTGTAGCAGCAATGTCACGCTTCCCGTGGCCTGGATCAATGGATCTGTGGTTTTCCCTCGAGGCTTTCCCTCGAGGCTTTCCCACAGGGCTGTCCCACGTGCCACCGTGGTGTTAGTCGATCCTCGGCGTGAAAGATGAGCCAGTGCAGGGCAAAGAGGTTCCTCTGGAATGGACTGAGACATCTGGGGGACTCTTGAAATGGTGGTAAGACCATGCAGTTCCTCTCGCCTTTCCTGTTGAGAGTGCCTCCTCTTGAGATGCAACGGGAACGCCGGGAATTTTTTCCCGTTGAAAGCAGGGTAAGGATCCCTCATCTCGAGCTACGAGGGGGAAACGGGGCTCCTCTGGATGTGGGCGGGACCATCGTGCTTCCTCTCGAGTGGAGACGGGTATGGCGGTGAACTTATTGAGTTGCAGAAAGGGTGTGAAAGACCCTTTCGAAGGTCCAGAGGTTAGGTGTCATTAGTCTCCAGACCCCTCATCGGAAATAGGCCTCATCTCGCCTGGAAGGGGAAACTTTCTGGAATTTCTCGAGTTGCGGCAGGTGTTCTCGAGTTACGACGGGGACCTCAGGGACCCGCCCTGGTGGCCTCAGGAGAGGCCAGTCCCCATGCGAGTTGCTAGGGGGCCTCTCGGGATTCCTCTCCCGTCGATACCGGGGCCAAAAACCTTGTGTGGAGTCAGGGCCGTAACCGAGGATTCCTCTCAGGGGCTGACATGGATATTTGGGTACTTCTGGAGTCTCCCCAGGGGAGTCAGGCCTCGTATCGAGTCGGGGCATGCACGTGCACTTTCCTTCCAGGCTGTAGCAGCAATGTCACGCTTCCCGTGGCGTGGATCAAAGGATCTGTGGTTTTCCCTCGAGGCTTTCCCACAGGGCTGTCCCAAGTGCCACCGTGGTGTGAGTCGATCCTCGGCGTGAAAGATGAGCCAGTGCAGGGCAAAGAGGTTCCTCTGGAATGGACTGAGACATCTGCGGGACTCTTGGAATGGTGGTACGACCATGGAGTTCCACTCGCCTTTCCTGTTGAGAGTGCCTCCTCTTGAGATGCGACGGGAACGCCGGGAATTCTTTCCCGTTGAAAGCAGGGAAACGATCGCTCATCTCGAGCTAGGAGGGGGAAACGGGGCTCCTCTGGATGTGGGCGGGACCATCGTGCTTCCTCTAGAGTGGAGACGGGTATGGCGGTGAACTTCTTGAGTTGCAGCAAGGGTGTGAAAGACCCTTTCGAAGTTCCAGAGTTTAGGTGTCATTAGTCTCCAGACGCTTGATCGGAAATAGGCCTCATCTCGCCTGGAAGGGAGAACTTCCTGGATTTTCTCGAGTTGCGGCAGGTGTTCTCGAGTTACGACGGGGACCTCAGGGACCCGCCCTGGTGGCCTCAGAAGAGGCCAGTCCCCATGCGACTTGCTAGGGGGCCTCTCGGGATTCCTCTCCCGTCGATACCGGGGCCAAAAACCTTGTGTGGAGTCAGGGCCGGGAACGAAGATTCCTCTCAGGGGCTGACATGGATCTTTGGGTACTTCTGGAGTCTCCCCAGGGGAGTCAGGCCTCGTCTCGAGTAGGGACATGCACGTGCACTTTCCTTCCAGGCTGTAGCATCAATGTCACGCTTCCCGTGGCCTGGATCAATGGATCTGTGGTTTTCCCTCGAGGCTTTCCCTCGAGGCTTTCCCACAGGGCTGTCCCACGTGCCACCGTGGTGTTAGTCGATCCTCGGCGTGAAAGATGAGCCAGTGCAGGGCAAAGAGGTTCCTCTGGAATGGACTGAGACATCTGGGGGACTCTTGAAATGGTGGTAAGACCATGCAGTTCCTCTCGCCTTTCTTGTTGAGAGTGCCTCCGCTTGAGATGCAACGGGAACGCCGGGAATTCTTTCCCGTTGAAAGCAGGTAAAGGATCCCTCATCTCGAGCTACGTGGGGGAAACGGGGCTCCTCTGGATGTGGGCGGGACCATCGTGCTTCCTCTCGAGTGGAGACGGGTATGGCGGTGAACTTATTGAGTTGCAGAAAGGGTGTGAAAGACCCTTTCGAAGGTCCAGAGGTTAGGTGTCATTAGTCTCCAGACGCCTCATCGGAAATAGGCCTCATCTCGCCTGGAAGGGGAAACTTCCTGGAATTTCTCGAGTTGCGGCAGGTGTTCTCGAGTTACGACGGGGACCTCAGGGACCCGCCCTGGTGGCCTCAGGAGAGGCCAGTCCCCATGCGAGTTGCTAGGGGGCCTCTCGGGATTCCTCTCCCGTCGATACCGGGGCCAAAAACCTTGTGTGGAGTCAGGGCCGGAACCGAGGATTCCTCTCAGGGGCTGACATGGATCTTTGGGTACTTCTGGAGTCTCCCCAGGGGAGTCAGGCCTCGTCTCGAGTCGGGGCATGCACGTTCACTTTCCTTCCAGGCTGTAGCAGCAATGTCACGCTTCCCGTGGCGTGGATCAAAGGATCTGTGGTTTTCCCTCGAGGCTTTCCCTCGAGGCTTTCCCACAGGGCTGTCCAACGTGCCACCGTGGTGTAAGTCGATCCTCGGCGTGAAAGATGAGCCAGTGCAGGGCAAAGAGGTTCCTCTGGAATGGACTGAGACATCTGGGGGACTCTTGGAATGGTGGTACGACCATGGAGTTCCTCTCGCCTTTCCTGTTGAGAGTGCCTCCGCTTGAGATGCGACGGGAACGCCGGGAATTCTTTCCCATTGAAAGCAGGGAAAGGATTCCTCATCTCGAGCTACGAGGGGGAAAGGGGGCTCCTCTGGATGTGGGCGGGACGATCGTGCTTCCTCTCGAGTGGAGACGGGTATGGCGGTGAACTTCTTGAGTTGCAGCAAGGGTGTGAAAGACCCTTTCGAAGTTCCAGAGGTTAGGTGTCATTAGTCTCCTGACGCCTCATCGGAAATAGGCCTCATCTCGCCTGGAAGGGGGAACTTCCTGGAATTTCTCGAGTTGTGGCAGGTGTTCTCGAGTTACGACGGGGACCTCAGGGACCCGCCCTGGTGGCCTCAGGAGAGGCCAGTCCCCATGCGACTTGCTAGGGGGCCTCTCGGGATTCCTCTCCCGTCGATACCGGGGCCAAAAACCTTGTGTGGAGTCAGGGCCGGAACCGAGGATTCCTCTCACGGGCTGACAGGGATCTTTGGGTTCTTCTGGAGTCTCCCCAGGGGAGTCAGGCCTCGTCTCGAGTCGGGGCATGCACGTGCACTTTCCTTCCAGGCTGTAGCAGCAATGTCACGCTTCCCGTGGCGTGGATCAAAGGATCTGTGGTTTTCCCTCGAGGCTTTCCCTCGAGGCTTTCCCACAGGGCTGTCCCACGTGCCACCGTGATGTGAGTCGATCCTCGGCGTGAAAGATGAGCCAGTGCAGGGCAAAGAGCTTCCTCTGGAATGGACTGAGACATCTGGGGGACTCTTGGAATGGTGGTACGACCATGGAGTTCCTCTCGCCTTTCCTGTTGAGAGTGCCTCCGCTTGAGATGCGACGGGAACGCCTTGAACTCTTTCCCATTGAAAGCAGGGAAAGGATTCCTCATCTCGAGCTACGAGGGGGAAAGGGGGCTCCTCTGGATGTGGGCGGGACGATCGTGTTTCCTCTCGAGTGGAGACGGGTATGGCGGTGAACTTCTTTAGTTGCAGCAAGGGTGTGAAAGACCCTTTCGAAGTTCCAGAGGTTAGGTGTCATTAGTCTCCAGACGCCTCATCGGAAATAGGCCTCATCCTGCCTGGAAGGGAGAACTTCCTGGATTTTCTCGAGTTGCGGCAGGTGTTCTCGAGTTACGACGGGGACCTCAGGGACCCGCCCTGGAGGCCTCAGGAGAGGCCAGTCCCCATGTGAGTTGCTAGGGGGCCTCTCGGGATTCCTCTCCCGTCGATACCGGGGCCAAAAACCTTGTGTGGAGTCAGGGCCGGAACCGAGGATTCCTCTCACGGGCTGATATGGATCTTTGGGTACTTCTGGAGTCTCGCCAGGGGAGACAGGACCCATCTCGAGTGGGGGCATGCACGTGCGCTTTCCTTCCAGGCTGTAGCAGCAATGTCACGCTTCCCATCGCGTGGATCAAAGGATCTGTGGTTTTCCCTCGAGGCTTTCCCTCGAGGCTTTCCCACAGGGCTGTCCCACGTGCCACCCTGGTGTGAGTCGATCCTCGGAGTGAAAGATGAGCCAGTGCAGGGCAAAGAGGTTCCTCTGGAATGGACTGAGACATCTGGGGGACTCTTGGAATGGTGGTACGACCATGGAGTTCCTCTCGCCTTTCCTGTTGAGAGTGCCTCCTCTTGAGATGCGACGGGAACGCCGGGAATTCTTTCCCGTTGAAAGCAGGGAAAGGATCGCTCATCTCGAGCTAGGAGGGGGAAACGGGGCTCCTCTGGATGTGGGCGGGACCATCGTGCTTCCTCTAGAGTGGAGACGGGTATGGCGGTGAACTTCTTGAGTTGCAGCAAGGGTGTGAAAGACCCTTTCGAAGTTCCAGAGGTTAGGTGTCATTAGTCTCCAGACGCCTCATCGGAAATAAGCCTCATCTCGCCTGGAAGGGGGAACTTCCTGGAATTTCTCGAGTTGCGGCTGGTGTTCTCGAGTTACGACGGGGACCTCAGGGACCCGCCCTGGAGGCCTCAGGAGAGGCCAGTCCCCATGCGAGTTGCTAGGGGGCCTCTCGGGATTCCTCTCCCGTCGATACCGGGGCCAAAAACCTTGTGTGGAGTCAGGGCCGGAAACGAGGATTCCTCTCAGGGGCTGACGTGGATCTTTGGGTACTTCTGGAGTCTCCCCAGGGGAGTCAGGCCTCGTCTCGAGTGGGGGCATGCACTTGCGCTTTCCTTCCAGGCTGTAGCAGCAATGTCACGCTTCCCATCGCGTGGATCAAAGGATCTGTGGTTTTCCCACAGGGCTCTCCCACGAGCCACCGTGGTGTGAGTCGATCCTCGGCGTGAAAGATGAGCCAGTGCAGGGCAAAGAGGTTCCTCTGGAATGGACTGAGACATCTGGGGGACTCTTGGAATGGTGGTACGACCATGGAGTTCCTCTCGCCTTTCCTTTGAAAGTGCCTCCTCTTGAGATGCGACGGGAACGCCGGGAATTCTTTCCCGTTGAAAGCATGGAAAGGATCCCTCATCTCGAGCTACGAGGGGGAAACGGGGCTCCTCTGGATGTGGGCGGGACCATCGTGCTTCCTCTCGAGTTGAGACGGGTGTGGCGGTGAACTTCTTGAGTTGCAGCAAGGGTGTGAAAGACCCTTTCGAAGTTCCAGAGGTTAGGTGTCATTAGTCTCCAGACGCCTCATCGGAAATAGGCCTCATCTCGCCTGGAAGGGGGAACTTCCTGGAATTTCTCGAGTTGTGGCAGGTGTTCTCGAGTTACTACGTGGACCTCAGGGACCCGCCCTGGTGGCCTCAGGAGAGGCCAGTCCCCATGCGAGTTGCTAGGGGGCCTCTCGGGATTCCTCTCCCGCCGATACCGGGGCCAAAAACCTTGTGTGGAGTCAGGGCCTGAACCGAGGATTCCTCTCAGGGGCTGACATGGATCTTTGGGTACTTCTGGAGTCTCCCCAGGGGAGTCAGGCCTCGTCTCGAGTCGGGGCATGCACGTGCACTTTCCTTCCAGGCTGTAGCAGCAATGTCACGCTTCCCATCGCGTGGATCAAAGGATCTGTGGTTTTCCCTCGAGGCTTTCCCTCGAGGCTTTCCCACAGGGCTGTCCCACGTGCCACCGAGGTGTGAGTCGATCCTCGGCGTGAAAGATGAGCCAGTGCAGGGCAAAGAGTTTCCTCTGGAATGGACTGAGACATCTGGGGGACTCTTGGAATGGTGGTACGACCATGGAGTTCCTCTCGCCTTTCCTGTTGAGAGTGCCTCCTCTTGAGATGCGACGGGAACGCCGGGAATTCTTTCCCGTTGAAAGCAGGGAAAGGATCGCTCATCTCGAGCTAGGAGGGGGAAACGGGGCTCCTCTGGATGTGGGCGGGACCATCGTGCTTCCTCTCGAGTGGAGACGGTATGGCGGTGAACTTCTTGAGTTGCAGCAAGGGTGTGAAAGACCCTTTCGAAGTTCCAGAGGTTAGGTGTCATTAGTCTCCAGACGCCTCATCGGAAATAGGCCTCATCTCGCCTGGAAGGGAGAACTTCCTGGATTTTCTCGAGTTGCGGCAGGTGTTCTCGAGTTACGACGGGGACCTCAGGGACCCGCCCTGGTGGCCTCAGGAGAGGCCAGTCCCCATGCGAGTTGCTAAGGGGCCTCTCGGGATTCCTCTCCCGTCGATAACGGAGCCAAAAACCTTCTGTGGAGTCAGGGCCGGAACCGAGGATTCCTCTCAGGGGCTGACATGGATCTGTGGGTACTTCTGGAGTCTCCCCATGTTAGTCAGGCCTCGTCTCGAGTGGGGGCATGCACGTGCGCTTTCCTTCCAGGCTGTAGCAGCAATGTCACGCTTCCCGTGGCGTGGATCAAAGGATCTGTGGTTTTCCCTCAAGGCTTTCCCTCGAGGCTTTCCCACAGGGCTGTCCCACGTGCCACCGTGGTGTGAGTCGATCCTCGGCGTGAAAGATGAGCCAGTGCAGGGCAAAGAGGTTCCTCTGGAATGGACTGAGACATCTGGGGGATTCTTGGAATGGTGGTACGACCATGGAGTTCCTCTCGCCTTTCCTGTTGAGAGTGCCTCCGCTTGAGATGTGATGGGAACGCCGGGAATTCTTTCCCATTGAAAGCAGGGAAAGAATTCCTCATCTCGAGCTACGAGGGGGAAAGGGGGCTTCTCTGGATGTGGGCGGAACGATCGTGCTTCCTCTCGAGTGGAGACGGGTATGGCGGTGATCTTCTTGAGTTGCAGCAAGGGTGTGAAAGACCCTTTCGAAGTTCCAGAGGTTAGGTGTCATTAGTCTCCAGACGCCTCATCGGAAATAGGCCTCATCTCGCCTGGAAGGGGGAACTTCCTGGAATATCTCGAGTTGCGGCAGGTGTTCTCGAGTTACGACGGGGACCTCAGTGTCCCGCCCTGGTGGCCTCAGGAGAGGCCAGTCCCCATGCGAGTTGCTAGGGGGCCTCTCGGGATTCCTCTCCCGTCGATACCGGGGCCAAAAACCTTGTGTGGAGTCAGGGCCATAACCGAGGATTCCTCTCAGGGGCTGACATGGATCTTTGGGTACTTCTGGAGTCTCCCCAGGGGAGTCAGGCCTCGTCTCGAGTCGGGGCATGCACGTGCACTTTCCTTCCAGGCTGTAGCAGCAATGTCACGCTTCCCGTCGCGTGGATCAAAGGATCTGTGGTTTTCCCTCGAGGCTTTCCCTCGAGGCTTTCCCACAGGGCTGTCCCACGTGCCACCGTGTTGTGAGTCGATCCTCGGCGTGAAAGATGAGCCAGTGCAGGGCAAAGAGCTTCCTCTGGAATGTACTAAGACATCTGGGGGACTCTTGGAATGGTGGTACGACCATGGAGTTCCTCTCGCCTTTCCTGTTGAGAGTACCTCCGCTTGAAATGCGACGGGAACGCCGGGAATTCTTTCCCATTGAAAGCAGGGAAAGGATTCCTCATCTCGAGCTACGAGGGGGAAAGGGGGCTCCTCTGGATGTGGGCGGGACGATCGTGCTTCCTCTCGAGTGGAGACGGGTATGGCGGTGAACTTCTTGAGTTGCAGCAAGGGTGTGAAAGACCCTTTCGAAGTTCCAGAGGTTAGGTGTCATTAGTCTCCAGACGCCTCATCGGAAATAGGCCTCATCTCGCCTGGAAGGGAGAACTTCCTGGATTTTCTCGAGTTGCGGCAGGTGTTCTCGAGTTACGACGGGGACCTCAGGGACCGGCCCTGGTGTCCTCAGGAGAGGCCAGTCCCCATGCGAGTTGCTAGGGGGCCTCTCGGGATTCCTCTCCCGTCAATACCCGGGCCAAAAACCTTGTGTGGAGTCAGGGCCGGAACCGAGGATTCCTCTCACGGGCTGATATGGATCTTTGGGTACTTCTGGAGTCTCGCCAGGGGAGACAGGACTCATCTCGAGTGGGGGCATGCACGTGCGCTTTACTTCCAGGCTGTAGCAGCAATGTCACGCTTCCCATCGCGTGGATCAAAGGATCTGTGGTTTTCCCTCGAGGCTTTCCCTCGAGGCTTTCCCACAGGGCTGTCCCACGTGCCACCGTGGTGTGAGTCGATCCTCGGCGTGAAAGATGAGCCAGTGCAGGGCAAAGAGGTTCCTCTGGAATGGACTGAGACATCTGCGGGACTCTTGGAATGGTGGTATGACCATGGAGTTCCACTCGCCTTTCCTGTTGAGAGTGCCTCCTCTTGAGATGCGACGGGAACGCCGGGAATTCTTTCCCGTTGAAAGCAGGGAAACGATCGCTCATCTCGAGCTAGGAGGGGGAAACGGGGCTCCTCTGGATGTGGGCGGGACCATCGTGCTTCCTCTAGAGTGGAGACGGGTATGGCGGTGAACTTCTTGAGTTGCAGCAAGGGTGTGAATGACCCTTTCGAAGTTCCAGAGTTTAGGTGTCATTAGTCTCCAGACGCTTGATCGGAAATAGGCCTCATCTCGCCTGGAAGGGAGAACTTCCTGGATTTTCTCGAGTTGCGGCAGGTGTTCTCGAGTTACGATGGGGACCTCAGGGACCCGCCCTGGTGGCCTCAGGAGAGGCCAGTCCCCATGCGACTTGCTAGGGGGCCTCTCGGGATTCCTCTCCCGTCGATACCGGGGCCAAAAACCTTGTGTGGAGTCAGGGCCGGAAACGAAGATTCCTCTCAGGGGCTGACATGGATCTTTGGGTACTTCTGGAGTCTCCCCAGGGGAGTCAGGCCTCGTCTCGAGTCGGGGCATGCATGTGCACTTTCCTTCCAGGCTGTAGCAGCAATGTCACGCTTCCCGTGGCCTGGATCAATGGATCTGTGGTTTTCCCTCGAGGCTTTCCCTCGAGGCTTTCCCACAGGGCTGTCCCACGTGCCACCGTGGTGTTAGTCGATCCTCGGCGTGAAAGATGAGCCAGTGCAGGGCAAAGAGGTTCCTCTGGAATGGACTGAGACATCTGGGGGACTCTTGAAATGGTGGTAAGACCATGCAGTTCCTCTCGCCTTTCTTGTTGAGAGTGCCTCCTCTTGAGATGCAACGGGAACGCCGGGAATTTTTTCCCGTTGAAAGCAGGGAAAGGATCCCTCATCTCGAGCTACGAGGGGGAAACGGGGCTCCTCTGGATGTGGGCGGGACCATCGTGCATCCTCTCGAGTGGAGACGGGTATGGCGGTGAACTTATTGAGTTGCAGAAAGGGTGTGAAAGACCCTTTCGAAGGTCCAGAGGTTAGGTGTCATTAGTCTCCAGACCCCTCATCGGAAATAGGCCTCATCTCGCCTGGAAGGGGAAACTTCCTGGAATTTCTCGAGTTGCGGCAGGTGTTCTCGAGTTACGACGGGGACCTCAGGGACCCGCCCTGGTGGCCTCAGGAGAGGCCAGTCCCCATGCGAGTTGCTAGGGGGCCTCTCGGGATTCCTCTCCCGTCGATACCGGGGCCAAAAACCTTGTGTGGAGTCAGGGCCGGAACCGAGGATTCCTCTCAGGGGCTGACATGGATCTTTGGGTACTTCTGGAGTCTCCCCAGGGGAGTCAGGCCTCGTCTCGAGTCGGGGCATGCACGTGCACTTTCCTTCCAGGCTGTAGCAGCAATGTCACGCTTCCCGTGGCGTGGATCAAAGGATCTGTGGTTTTCCCTCGAGGCTTTCCCACAGGGCTGTCCCACGTGCCACCGTGGTGTGAGTCGATCCTCGGCGTGAAAGATGAGCCAGTGCAGGGCAAAGAGGTTCCTCTGGAATGGACTGAGACATCTGCGGGACTCTTGGAATGGTGGTACGACCATGGAGTTCCACTCGCCTTTCCTGTTGAGAGTGCCTCCTCTTGAGATGCGACGGGAACGCCGGGAATTCTTTCCCGTTGAAAGCAGGGAAACGATCGCTCATCTCGAGCTAGGAGGGGGAAACGGGGCTCCTCTGGATGTGGGCGGGACCATCGTGCTTCCTCTAGAGTGGAGACGGGTATGGCGGTGAACTTCTTGAGTTGCAGCAAGGGTGTGAAAGACCCTTTCGAAGTTCCAGAGTTTAGGTGTCATTAGTCTCCAGACGCTTGATCGGAAATAGGCCTCATCTCGCCTGGAAGGGAGAACTTCCTGGATTTTCTCGAGTTGCGGCAGGTGTTCTCGAGTTACGACGGGGACCTCAGGGACCCGCCCTGGTGGCCTCAGAAGAGGCCAGTCCCCATGCGACTTGCTAGGGGGCCTCTCGGGATTCCTCTCCCGTCGATACCGGGGCCAAAAACCTTGTGTGGAGTCAGGGCCGGGAACGAAGATTCCTCTCAGGGGCTGACATGGATCTTTGGGTACTTCTGGAGTCTCCCCAGGGGAGTCAGGCCTCGTCTCGAGTCGGGACATGCACGTGCACTTTCCTTCCAGGCTGTAGCATCAATGTCACGCTTCCCGTGGCCTGGATCAATGGATCTGTGGTTTTCCCTCGAGGCTTTCCCTCGAGGCTTTCCCACAGGGCTGTCCCACGTGCCACCGTGGTGTTAGTCGATCCTCGGCGTGAAAGATGAGCCAGTGCAGGGCAAATAGGTTCCTCTGGAATGGACTGAGACATCTGGGGGACTCTTGAAATGGTGGTAAGACCATGCAGTTCCTCTCGCCTTTCTTGTTGAGAGTGCCTCCGCTTGAGATGCAACGGGAACGCCGGGAATTCTTTCCCGTTGAAAGCAGGTAAAGGATCCCTCATCTCGAGCTACGTGGGGGAAACGGGGCTCCTCTGGATGTGGGCGGGACCATCGTGCTTCCTCTCGAGTGGAGACGGGTATGGCGGTGAACTTATTGAGTTGCAGAAAGGGTGTGAAAGACCCTTTAGAAGGTCCAGAGGTTAGGTGTCATTAGTCTCCAGACGCCTCATCGGAAATAGGCCTCATCTCGCCTGGAAGGGGAAACTTCCTGGAATTTCTCGAGTTGCGGCAGGTGTTCTCGAGTTACGACGGGGACCTCAGGGACCCGCCCTGGTGGCCTCAGGAGAGGCCAGTCCCCATGCGAGTTGCTAGGGGGCCTCTCGGGATTCCTCTCCCGTCGATACCGGGGCCAAAAACCTTGTGTGGAGTCAGGGCCGGAACCGAGGATTCCTCTCAGGGGCTGACATGGATCTTTGGGTACTTCTGGAGTCTCCCCAGGGGAGTCAGGCCTCGTCTCGAGTCGGGGCATGCACGTGGACTTTCCTTCCAGGCTGTAGCAGCAATGTCACGCTTCCCGTGGCGTGGATCAAAGGATCTGTGGTTTTCCCTCGAGGCTTTCCCTCGAGGCTTTCCCACAGGGCTGTCCCACGTGCCACCGTGGTGTGAGTCGATCCTCGGCGTGAAAGATGAGCCAGTGCAGGGCAAAGAGGTTCCTCTGGAATGGACTGAGACATCTGGAGGACTCTTGGAATGGTGGTACGACCATGGAGTTCCTCTCGCCTTTGCTGTTGAGAGTGCCTCCTCTTGAGATGGGACGGGAACACCGGGAATTCTTTCCCGTTGAAAGCAGGGAAAGGATCCCTCATCTCGAGCTACGAGGGGGAAACGGGGCTCCTCTGGATGTGGGCGGGACCATCGTGCTTCCTCTCGAGTGGAGACGGGTATGGCGGTGAACTTCTTGAGTTGCAGCAAGGGTGTGAAAGACCCTTTCGAAGTTCCAGAGCTTAGGTGTCATTAGTCTCCAGACGCCTCATCGGAAATAGGCCTCATCTCGCCTGGAAGGGAGAACTTCCTGGATTTTCTCGAGTTGCGGCAGGTGTTCTCGAGTTACGACGGGGACCTCAGGGACCCGCCCTGGTGGCCTCAGGAGAGGCCAGTCCCCATGCGAGTTGCTAGGGGGCCTCTCGGGATTCCTCTCCCGTCGATACCCGGGCCAAAAACCTTGTGTGGAGTCAGGGCCGGAACCGAGGATTCCTCTCACGGTCTGATATGGATCTTTGGGTACTTCTGGAGTCTCGCCAGGGGAGAGAGGCCTCATCTCGAGTGGTGGCATGCACGTGCGCTTTCCTTCCAGGCTGTAGCAGCAATGTCAAGCTTCCCATCGCGTGGATCAAAGGATGTGTGGTTTTCCCTCGAGGCTTTCCCTCGAGGCTTTCCCACAGGGCTGTCCCACGTGCCACCGTGGTGTGAGTCGATCCTCGGCGTGAAAGATGAGCCAGTGCAGGGCAAAGAGGTTCCTCTGGAATGGACTGAGACATCTAGGGGACTCTTGGAATGGTGGTACGACCATGGAGTTCCTCTCGCCTTTCCTGTTGAGAGTGCCTCCTCTTGAGATGCGACGAGAACGCCCGGAATTCTTTCCCGTTGAAAGCAGGGAAAGGATCCCTCATCTCGAGCTACGAGGGGGAAACGGGGCTCCTCTGGATGTGGGCGGGACCATCGTGCTTCCTCTCGAGTGGAGACGGGTGTGGCGGTGAACTTCTTGAGTTGCAGCAAGGGTGTGAATGACCCTTTCGAAGTTCCAGAGGTTAGGTGTCATTAGTCTCCAGACGCCTCATTGGAAATAGGCCTCATCTCGCCTGGAAGGGGGAACTTCCAGGAATTTCTCGAGTTGTGGCAGGTGTTCTCGAGTTACGACGGAGACCTCAGGGACCCGCCCTGGTGGCTTTAGGAGAGGCCAGTCCCCATGCGAGTTGCTAGGGGGCCTCTCGGGATTCCTCTCCCGCCGATACCGGGGCCAAAAACCTTGTGTGGAGTCAGGGCCGGAACCGAGGATTCCTCTCAGTGGCTGACATGTATCTTTGGGTACTTCTGGAGTCTCCCCAGGGGAGTCAGGCCTCGTCTCGAGTGGGGGCATGCACGTGCGCTTTCCTTCCAGGCAGTAGCAGCAATGTCACGCTTCCCATCGCGTGGATCAAAAGATCTGTGGTTTTCCCTCGAGGCTTTCCCACAGGGCTGTCCCACGTGCCACCGTGGTGTGAGTCGATCCTCGGCGTGAAAGATGAGCCAGTGCAGGGCAAAGAGGTTCCTCTTGAATGGACTGAGACATCTGGGGGACTCTTGGAATGGTGGTACGACCATGGAGTTCCTCTCGCCTTTCCTGTTGAGAGTGCCTCCTCTTGAGATGCGAAGGGAACGCCGGGAATTCTTTCCCGTTGAAAGCAGGGAAAGGATCCCTCATCTCGAGCTACGAGGGGGAAACGGGGCTCCTCTGGATGTGGGCGGGACCATCGTGCTTCCTCTCGAGTGGAGACGGGTATGGCGGTGAACTTCTTGTGTTGCAGGAAGGGTGTGAAAGACCCTTTCGAAGTTCCAGAGGTTAGGTGTCATTAGTCTCCAGACGCCTCATCGGAAATAGGCCTCATCTCGCCTGGAAGGGAGAACTTCCTGGATTTTCTCGAGTTGCGGCAGGTGTTCTCGAGTTACGACGGGGACCTCAGGGACCCGCCCTGGTGGCCTCAGGAGAGGCCAGTCCCCATGCCACTTGCTAGGGAGCCTCTCGGGATACCTCTCCCATCGATACCGGGGCCAAAAACCTTGTGTGGAGTTAGGGCCGGAACCGAGGATTCCTTTCAGGGGCTGATATGGATCTTTGGGTACTTCTGGAGTCTCGCCAGGGGAGACAGGCCTCATCTCCAGTGGGGGCATGCACGTGCGCTTTCCTTCCAGGCTGTAGCAGCAATGTCACGCTTCCCGTCGAGTGGATCAAAGGATCTGTGGTTTCCCTCGAGGCTTTCCCTCGAGGCTTTCCCACAGGGCTGTCCCACGTGCCACCGTGGTGTGAGTCGATCCTCGGCGTGAAAGATGAGCCAGTGCAGGGCAAAGAGCTTCCTCTGGAATGGACTGAGACATCTGGGGGACTCTTGGAATGGTGGTACGACCATGGAGTTCCTCTCGCCTTTCCTGTTGAGAGTGCCTCCTCTTGAGATGCGACGGGAACGCCGGGAATTCTTTCCCGTTGAAAGCAGGGAAAGGATCCCTCATCTCGAGCTACGAGGGGGAAACGGGGCTCCTCTGGATGTGGGCGGGACTATCGTGCTTCCTCTCGAGTGGAGACGGGTATGGCGGTGAACTTCTTGAGTTGCAGCAAGGGTGTGAAAGACCCTTTCGAAGTTCCAGAGGTTAGGTGTCATTAGTCTCCAGACGCCTCATCGGAAATAGGCCTCATCTCGCCTGGAAGGGAGAACTTCCTGGATTTTCTCGAGTTGCGGCAGGTGTTCTCGAGTTACGACGGGGACCTCAGGGACCCGCCCTGGTGGCCTCAGGAGAGGCCAGTCCCCATGCGAGTTGCTAGGGGGCCTCTCGGGATTCCTCTCCCATCGATATCGGGGCCAAAAACCTTGTGTGGAGTCAGGGCCGGAACCGAGGATTCCTCTCAGTGGCTGACATGGATCTTTGGGTACTTCTGGAGTCTCCCCAGGGGAGTCAGGCCTCGTCTCGAGTGGGGGCATGCACGTGCGCTTTCCTTCAAGGCTGTAGCAGCAATGTCACGCTTCCCGTGGCGTGAATCAAAGGATCTGTGGTTTTCCCTCGAGGCTTTCCCTCGAGGCTTTCCCACAGGGCTGTCCCACGTGCCACCGTGTTGTGAGTCGATCCTCGGCGTGAAAGATGAGCCAGTGCAGGGAAAGAGGTTCCTCTTGAATGGACTGAGACATCTGGGGGACTCTTGGAATGGTGGTAAGACCATGGAGTTCCTCTCGCCTTTCCTGTTGAGAGTGCCTCCTCTTGAGATGCGAAGGGAACGCCGGGAATTCTTTCCCGTTGAAAGCAGGGAAAGAATCCCTCATCTCGAGCTACGAGGGGGAAACGGGGCTCCTCTGGATGTGGGCGGGACCATCGTGCTTCCTCTCGAGTGGAGACGGGTATGGCGGTGAACTTCTTGAGTTGCAGCAAGGGTGTGAGAGACCCTTTCGAAGTTCCAGAGGTTAGGTGTCATTAGTCTCCAGACGCCTCATCGGAAATAGGCCTCATCTCGCCTGGAAGGGAGAACTTCCTGGATTTTCTCGAGTTGCGGCAGGTTTTCTCGAGTTACGACCGGGACCTCAGGGACCCGCCCTGGTGGCCTCAGGAGAGGCCAGTCCCCATGCGAGTTGCTAGGGGCCCTCTCGGGATTCCTCTCCCGTCGATACTGGGGCCAAAAACCTTGTGTGGTGTCAGGGCCGGAACCGAGGATTTCTCTCAGGGGCTGACATGGATCTTTGGGTACTTCTGGAGTCTCCCCAGGGGAGTCAGGCCTTGTCTCGAGTCGGGGCATGCACGTGCGCTTTCCTTCCAGGCTGTAGCAGCAATGTCACGCTTCCCGTCGCGTGGATCAAAGGATCTGTGGTTTTCCCTCGAGGCTTTCCCTCGAGGCTTTCCCACAGGGCTGTCCCACGTGCCACCGTGGTGTGAGTCGATCCTCGGCGTGAAAGATGAGCCAGTGTAGGGCAAAGAGGTTCCTCTGGAATGGACTGAGACATCTGGGGGACTCTTGGAATGGTGGTACGACCATGGAGTTCCTCTCGCCTTTCCTGTTGAGAGTGCCTCCTCTTGAGATGCGACGGGAACGCCGGGAATTCTTTCCCGTTGAAAGCAGGGAAAGGATCCCTCATCTCGAGCTACGAGGGGGAAACGGGGCTCCTCTGGATGTGGGCGGGACTATCGTGCTTCCTCTCGAGTGGAGACGGGTATGGCGGTGAACTTCTTGAGTTGCAGCAAGGGTGTGAAAGACCCTTTCGAAGTTCCAGAGGTTAGGTGTCATTAGTCTCCAGACGCCTCATCGGAAATAGGCCTCATCTCGCCTGGAAGGGAGAACTTCCTGGATTTTCTCGAGTTGCGGCAGGTGTTCTCGAGTTACGACGGGGACCTCAGGGACCCGCCCTGGTGGCCTCAGGAGAGGCCAGTCCCCATGCGAGTTGCTAGGGGGCCTCTCGGGATTCCTCCCCCTTCGATACCCGGGCCAAAAACCTTGTGTGGAGTCAGGGCCGGAACCGAGGATTCCTCTCACGGGCTGATATGGATCTTTGGGTACTTCTGGAGTCTCGCCAGGGGAGACAGGCCTCATCTCGAGTGGGGGCATGCACGTGCGCTTTCCTTCCAGGCTGTAGCAGCAATGTCACTCTTCCCATCGCGTGGATCAAAGGATCTGTGGTTTTCCCTCGAGGCTTTCCCTCGAGGCTTTCCCACAGGGCTGTCCCACGTGCCACCGTGGTGTGAGTCGATCCTCGGCGTTAAAGATGAGCCAGTGCAGGGCAAAGAGGTTCCTCTGGAATGGACTGAGACATCTGGGGGACTCTTGGAATGGTGGTACGACCATGGAGTTCCTCTCGCCTTTCCTGTTGAGAGTGCCTCCTCTTGAGATGCGACGGGAACGCCGTGAATTCTTTCCCGTTGAAAGCAGGGAAAGGATCGCTCATCTCGAGCTAGGAGGGGGAAACGGGGCTCCTCTGGATGTGGGCGGGACGATCGTGCTTCCTCTCGAGTGGAGACGGGTATGGCGGTGAACTTCTTGAGTTGCAGCAAGGGTGTGAAAGACCCTTTCGAAATTCCAGAGTTTAGGTGTCATTAGTCTCCAGACGCCTCATCGGAAATAGGCCTCATCTCGCCTGGAAGGGAGAACTTCCTGGATTTTCTCGAGTTGCGGCAGGTGTTCTCGAGTTACGACGGGGACCTCAGGGACCCGCCCTGGTGGCCTCAGGAGAGGCCAGTCCGCATGCGAGTTGCTAGGGGGCCTCTCGGGATTCCTCTCCCGTCGATACCGGGGCCAAAAACCTTGTGTGGAGTCACGGCCGGAACCGAGGATTCCTCTCAGTGGCTGACATGGATCTTTGGGTACTTCTGGAGTCTCCCCAGGGGAGTCAGGCCTCGTCTCGAGTGGGGGCATGCACGTGCGCTTTCCTTCAAGGCTGTAGCAGCAATGTCACGCTTCCCGTGGCGTGAATCAAAGGATCTGTGGTTTTCCCTCGAGGCTTTCCCTCGAGGCTTTCCCACAGGGCTGTCCCACGTGCCACCGTGGTGTGAGTCGATCCTCGGCGTGAAAGATGAGCCAGTGCAGGGAAAGAGGTTCCTCTTGAATGGACTGAGACATCTGGGGGACTCTTGGAATGGTGGTAAGACCATGGAGTTCCTCTCGCCTTTCCTGTTGAGAGTGCCTCCTCTTGAGATGCGAAGGGAACGCCGGGAATTCTTTCCCGTTGAAAGCAGGGAAAGGATCCCTCATCTCGAGCTACGAGGGGGAAACGGGGCTCCTCTGGATGTGGGCGGGACCATCGTGCTTCCTCTCGAGTGGAGACGGGTATGGCGGTGAACTTCTTGAGTGGCAGAAAGGGTGTGAAAGACCCTTTCGAAGTTCCAGAGGTTAGGTGTCATTAGTCTCTAGACGCCTGATCGGAAATAGGCCTCATCTCGCCTGGAAGGGAGAAATTCCTGGATTTTCTCGAGTTGCGGCAGGTGTTCTCGAGTTACGACGGGGACCACAGGGACCCGCCCTGATGGACTCAGGAGAGGCCAGTCCCCATGCGAGTTGCTAGGGGGCCTCTCGGGATTCCTCTCCCGTCGATACCGGGGCCAAACACCTTGTGTGGAGTCAGGGCCGGAACCGAGGATTCCTCTCAGGGGCTGACATGGATGTTTGGGTACTTCTGGAGTCTCCCCAGGGGAGTCAGGCCTCGGCTCGAGTGGGGGCATGCACGTGGGCTTTCCTTCCAGGCTGTAGCAGCAATGTCACGCTTCCCGTGGCGTGGATCAAAGGATCTGTGATTTTCCCTCGAGGCTTTCCCTCGAGGGTTTCCCACTGGGCTGTCCCACGTGCCACCGTGGTGTGAGTCGATCCTCGGCGTGAAAGATGAGCCAGTGCAGGGCAAAGAGGTTCCTCTGGAATGGACTGAGACATCTGGGGGACTCTTGGAATGGTGGTAAGACCATGGAGTTCCTCTCGCCTTTCCTGTTTAGAGTGCCTCCTCTTGAGATGCGACGGGAACGCCGGGAATTCTTTCCCGTTGAAAGCAGGGAAAGGATCGCTCATCTCGAGCTAGGAGGGGGAAAGGGGGCTCCTCTGGATGTGGGCGGGACGATCGTGCTTCCTCTCGAGTGGAGACGGGTATGGCGGTGAACTTCTTGAGTTGCAGCAAGGGTGTGAAAGACCCTTTCGAAGTTCCAGAGGTTAGGTGTCATTAGTCTCCAGACGCCTGATCGGAAATAGGCCTCATCTCGCCTGGAAGGGAGAAATTCCTGGATTTTCTCGAGTTGCGGCAGGTGTTCTCGAGTTACGACGGGGACCTCAGGGACCCGCCCTGATGGCCTCAGGAGAGGCCAGTCCCCATGCGAGTTGCTAGGGGGCCTCTCGGGATTCCTCTCCCGTCGATACCGGGGCCAAAAACCTTGTGTGGAGTCAGGGCCGGAACCGAGGATTCCTCTCAGGGGCTGACATGGATGTTTGGGTACTTCTGGAGTCTCCCCAGGGGAGTCAGGCCTCGGCTCGAGTGGGGGCATGCACGTGCGCTTTCCTTCCAGGCTGTAGCAGCAATGTCACGCTTCCCGTGGCGTGGATCAAAGGATCTGTGGTTTTCCCTCGAGGCTTTCCCTCGAGGCTTTCCCACTGGGCTGTCCCACGTGCCACCGTGGTGTGAGTCGATCCTCGGCGTGAAAGATGAGCCAGTGCAGGGCAAAGAGGTTCCTCTGGAATGGACTGAGACATATGGGGGACTCTTGGAATGGTGGTACGACCATGGAGTTCCTCGCGCCTTTCCTGTTGAGAGTGCCTCCTCTTGAGATGCGACGGGAACGCCGGGAATTCTTTCCCGTTGAAAGCAGGGAAAGGATCCCGCATCTCGAGCTAGGAGGGGGAAAGGGGGCTCCTCTGGATGTGGGCGGGACCATCGTGCTTCCTCTCGAGTGGAGACGGGTATGGCGGTGAACTTCTTGAGTTGCAGCAAGGGTGTGAAAGACCCTTTCGAAGTTCCAGAGTTTAGGTGTCATTAGTCTCCAGACGCCTCATCGGAAATATGACTCATCTCGCCTGGAAGGGAGAACTTCCTGGATTTTCTCGAGTTGCGGCAGGTGTTCTCGAGTTACGACGGAGACATCAGGGACCCGCCCTGGTGGCCTCAGGAGAGGCCAGTCCCCAGGCGAGTTGCTAGGGGGCCTCTCGGGATTCCTCTCCCGTCGATACCGGGGCCAAAATCCTTGTGTGGAGTCAGGGCCGGAAACGAGGATTTCTCTCAGGGGCTGACATGGATCTTTGGGTACTTCTGGAGTCTCCCCAGGGGAGTCAGGCCTCGGCTCGAGTGGGGCCATGCACGTGCGCTTTCCTTCCAGGCTGTAGCAGCAACGTCACGCTTCCCATCTCGTGGATCAAAGGATCTGTGGTTTTCCCTCGAGGCTTTCCCTCGAGGCTTTCCCACAGGGCTGTCCCACGTGCCACCGTGGTGTGAGTCGATCCTCGGCGTGAAAGATGAGCCAGTGCAGGGCAAAGAGGTTCCTCTGGAATGGACTGAGACATCTGGGGGACTCTTGGAATGGTGGTACGACCATGGAGTTCCTCTCGCCTTTTCTGTTGAGAGTGCCTCCTCTTGAGAAGCGACGGGAACGCCGGGAATTCTTTCCCGTTGAAAGCAGGGAAAGGATCGCTCATCTCGAGCTACGAGGGGGAAACGGGGCTCCTCTGGATGTGGGCGGGACCATCGTGCTTCCTCTGGAGTGGAGACGGGTATGGCGGTGAACTTCTTGAGTTGCAGCAAGGGTGTGAAAGACACTTTCGAAGTTCCAGAGTTTAGGTGTCATTAGTCTCCAGACGCCTGATCGGAAATAGGCCTCATCTCGCCTGGAAGGGAGAACTTCCTGGATTTTCTCGAGTTGCGGCAGGTGTTCTCGAGTTACGACGGGGACCTCAGGGACCCGCCCTGGTGCCTCAGGAGAGGCCAGTCCCCATGCGAGTTGCTAGGGGGCCTCTCGGGATTCCTCTCCCGTCGATACCGGGGCCAAAAACCTTGTGTGGAGTCAGGGCCGGAACCGAGGATTCCTCTCAGGGGCTGACATGGATCTTTGGGTACTTCTGGAGTCTCCCCAGGGGAGTCAGGCCACGTCTCGTGTCGGGGCATGCAGGTGCACTTTCCTTCCAGGCTGTAGCAGCAATGTCACGCTTCCCGTGGCGTGGATCAAAGGATCTGTGGTTTTCCCTCGAGGCTTTCCCTCGAGGCTTTCCCACAGGGCTGTCCCACGTGCCACCGTGGTGTGAGTCGATCCTCGTCGTGAAAGATGAGCCAGTGCAGGGCAAAGAGGTTCCTCTGGAATGGACTGAGACATCTGGGGGACTCTTGGAATGGTGGTACGACCATGGAGTTCCTCTCGCCTTTCCTGTTGAGAGTGCCTCCGCTTGAGATGCGACGGGAACGCCGGGAATTCTTTCCCATTGAAAGCAGGGAAAGGATTCCTCATCTCGAGCTACGAGGGGGAAAGGGGGATCCTCTGGATGTGGGCGGGACGATCGTGCTTCCTCTCGAGTGGAGACGGGTATGGCGGTGAACTTCTTGAGTTGCAGCAAGGGTGTGAAAGACCCTTTCGAAGTTCCAGAGGTTAGGTGTCATTAGTCTCCAGACGCCTCATCGGAAATAGGCCTCATCTCGCCTGGAAGGGAGAACTTCCTGGATTTTCTCGAGTTGCGGCAGGTGTTCTCGAGTTACGACGGGGACCTCAGGGAACCGCCCTGGTGGCCTCAGGAGAGGCCAGTCCCCATGCGAGTTGCTAGGGGGCCTCTCGGGATTCCTCTCCCGTCGATACCCGGGCCAAAAACCTTGTGTGGAGTCAGGGCCGGAACCGAGGATTCCTCTCACGGGCTGATATGGATCTTTGGGTACTTCTGGAGTCTCGCCAGGGGAGACAGGCCTCATCTCGAGTGGGGGCATGCACGTGCGCTTTCCTTCCAGGCTGTAGCAGCAATGTCACGCTTCCCGTCTCGTGGATCAAAGGAACTGTGGTTTTCCCTCGAGGCTTTCCCTCGAGGCTTTCCCACAGGGCTGTCCCACGTGCCACCGTGGTGTGAGTCGATCCTCGGCGTGAAAGATGAGCCAGTGCAGGGCAAAGAGGTTCCTCTGGAATGGACTGAGACATCTGGGGGACTCTTGGAATGGTGGTACGACCATGGAGTTCCTCTCGCCTTTCCTGTTGAGAGTGCCTCCTCTTGAGATGCGACGGGAACGCCGGGAATTCTTTCCCGTTGAAAGCAGGGAAAGGATCGCTCATCTCGAGCTAGGAGGGGGAAACGGGGCTCCTCTGGATGTGGGCGGGACCATCGTGCTTCCTCTAGAGTGGAGACGGGTATGGCGGTGAACTTCTTGAGTTGCAGCAAGGGTGTGAAAGACCCTTTCGAAGTTCCAGAGTTTAGGTGTCATTAGTCTCCATACGCCTCATCGGAAATAGGCCTCATCTCGCCTGGAAGGGAGAACTTCCTGGATTTTCTCGAGTTGCGGCAGGTGTTCTCGAGTTACGACGGGGACCTCAGGGACCCGCCCTGGTGGCCTCAGGAGAGGCCAGTCCCCATGCGAGTTGCTAGCGGCCCTCTCGGGATTCCTCTCCCGTCGATACTGGGGCCAAAAACCTTGTGTGGTGTCAAGGCCGGAACCGAGGATTTCTCTCAGGGGCTGACATGGATCTTTGGGTACTTCTGGAGTCTCCCCAGGGGAGTCAGGCCTTGTCTCGAGTCGGGGCATGCACGTGCGCTTTCCTTCCAGGCTGTAGCAGCAATGTCACGCTTCCCGTCGCGTGGATCAAAGGATCTGTGGTTTTCCCTCGAGGCTTTCCCTCGAGGCTTTCCCACAGGGCTGTCCCACGTTCCACCGTGGTGTGAGTCGATCCTCGGCGTGAAAGATGAGCCAGTGTAGGGCAAAGAGGTTCCTCTGGAATGGACTGAGACATCTGGGGGACTCTTGGAATGGTGGTACGACCATGGAGTTCCTCTCGCCTTTCCTGTTGAGAGTGTCTCCTCTTGAGATGCGACGGGAACGCCGGGAATTCTTTCCCGTTGAAAGCAGGGAAAGGATCCCTCATCTCGAGCTACGAGGGGAAACGGGGCTCCTCTGGATGTGGGCGGGACTATCGTGCTTCCTCTCGAGTGGAGACGGGTATGGCGGTGAACTTCTTGAGTTGCAGCAAGGGTGTGAAAGACCCTTTCGAAGTTCCAGAGTTTAGGTGTCATTAGTCTCCAGACGCCTCATCGGAAATAGGCCTCATCTCGCCTGGAAGGGAGCACTTCCTGGATTTTCTCGAGTTGCGGCAGGTGTTCTCGAGTTACGACGGGGACCTCAGGGACCCGCCCTGGTGGCCTCAGAAGAGGGCAGTCCCCATGCGAGTTGCTAGGGGGCCTCTCGGTATTCCTCTCCCATCGATACCGGGGCCAAAAACCTTGTGTGGAGTTAGGGCCGGAACCGAGGATTCCTTTCAGTGGCTGATATGGATCTTTGGGTACTTCTGGAGTCTCGCCAGGGGAGACAGGCCTCATCTCGAGTGGGGGCATGCACGTGCGCTTTCCTTCCAGGCTGTAGCAGCAATGTCACGCTTCCCATCGCGTGGATCAAAGGATCTGTGGTTTTCCCTCGAGGCTTTCCCACAGGGCTGTCCCACGTGCCACCGTGGTGTGAGTCGATCCTCGGCGTGAAAGATGAGCCAGTGCAGGGCAAAGAGGTTCCTCTGGAATGGACTGAGACATCTGGGGGACTCTTGAAATGGTGGTACGACCATGCAGTTCCTCTCGCCTTTCTTGTTGAGAGTGCCTCCACTTGAGATGCGACGGGAACGCCGGGAATTCTTTCCCGTTGAAAGCAGGGAAAGGATCCCTCATCTCGAGCTACGAGGGGGAAACGGGGCTCCTCTGGATGTGGGCGGGACCATCGTGCTTCCTCTCGAGTGGAGACGGGTATGGCGGTGAACTTCTTGAGTTGCAGCAAGGGTGTGAAAGACCCTTTCGAAGTTCCAGAGGTTAGGTGTCATTAGTCTCCAGACGCCTGAAAGGAAATAGGCCTCATCTCGCCTGGAAGGGAGAAATTCCTGGATTTTCTCGAGTTGCGGCAGGTGTTCTCGAGTTACGACGGGGACCACAGGGACCCGCCCTGATGGCCTCAAGAGAGGCCAGTCCCCATGCGAGTTGCTAGGGGGCCTCTCGGGATTCCTCTCCCGTCGATACCGGGGCCAAAAACCTTGTGTGGAATCAGGGCCGGAACCGAGGATTCTTCTCAGGGGCTGACATGGATGTTTGGGTACTTCTGGAGTCGCCCCAGGGGAGTCAGGCCTCGGCTCGAGTGGGGGCATGCACGTGCGTTTTCCTTCCAGGCTCTAGCAGCAATGTCACGCTTCCCGTGGCGTGGATCAAAGGAACTGTGGTTTTCCCTCGAGGCTTTCCCTCGAGGCTTTCCCACTGGGCTGTCCCACGTGCCACCGTGGTGTGAGTCGATCCTCGGCGTGAAAGATGAGCCAGTACAGGGCAAAGAGGTTCCTCTGGAATGGACTGAGACATCTGGGGGACTCTTGGAATGGTGGTAAGACCATGGAGTTACTCTCGCCTTTCCTGTTGAGAGTGCCTCCTCTTGAGATGCGACGGGAACGCCGGGAATTCTTTCCCGTTGAAAGCAGGGAAAGGATCGCTCATCTCGAGCTAGGAGGGGGAACGGGGGCTCCTCTGGATGTGGGCGGGACGATCGTGCTTCCTCTCGAGTGGAGACGGGTATGGCGGTGAACTTCTTGAGTTGCAGCAAGGGTGTGAAAGACCCTTTCGAAGTTCCAGAGTTTAGGTGTCATTAGTCTCCAGACGCCTCATCGGAAATAGGACTCATCTCGCCTGGAAGGGAGAACTTCCTGGATTTTCTCGAGTTGCGGCAGGTGTTCTCGAGTTACGACGGGGACATCAGGGACCCGCCCTGGTGGCCTCAGGAGAGGCCTGTCCCCAGGCGAGTTGCTAGGGGGCCTCTCGGGATTCCTCTCCCGTCGATACCGGGGCCAAAATCCTTGTGTGGAGTCAGGGCCGGAAACGAGGATTCCTCTCAGGGGCTGACATGGATCTTTGGGTACTTCTGGAGTCTCCCCAGGGGAGTCAGGCCTCGGCTCGAGTGGGGCCATGCACGTGCGCTTTCGTTCCAGGCTGTAGCAGCAATGTAACGCTTCCCATCGCGTGGATCAAAGGATCTGTGGTTTTCCCTCGAGGCTTTCCCTCGAGTCTTTCCCACAGGGCTGTCCCACGTGCCACCGTGGTGTGAGTCGATCCTCGGCGTGAAAGATGAGCCAGTGCAGGGCTAAAGAGGTTCCTCTGGAATGGACTGAGACATCTGGGGGACTCTTGGAATGGTGGTACGACCATGGAGTTCCTCTCGCCTTTCCTGTTGAGAGTGCCTCCTCTTGAGATGCGACGGGAACGCCAGGAATTCTTTCCCGTTGAAAGCAGGGAAAGGATCCCTCATCTCGAGCTACGAGGGGGAAACGGGGCTCCTCTGGATGTGGGCGGGACCATCGTGCTTCCTCTCGAGTGGAGACGGGTGTGGCGGTGAACTTCTTGAGTTGCAGGAAGGGTGTGAAAGACCCTTTCGAAGTTCCAGAGTTTAGGTGTCATTAGTCTCCAGACGCCTCATCGGAAATAGGCCTCATCTCGCCTGGAAGGGGGAACTTCCTGGAATTTCTCGAGTTGTGGCAGGTGTTCTCGAGTTACGACGGGGACCTCAGGGACCCGCCCTGGTGGCCTCAGGAGAGGCCAGTCCCCATGCGAGTTGCTAGGGGGCCTCTCGGGATTCCTCTCCCGTCGATACCGGGGCAAAAACCTTGTGTGGAGTCAGGGCCGGAACCGAGGATTCCTCTCAGGGGCTGACATGGATCTTTGGGTACTTCTGGAGTCTCCCCAGGGGAGTCAGGCCTCGTCTCTAGTCGGGGCATGCACGTGCACTTTCCTTTCAGGCTGTAGCAGCTATGTCACGCTTCCCGTGGCGTGGATCAAAGGATCTGTGGTTTTCCCTCGAGGCTTTCCCTCGAGGCTTTCCCACAGGGCTGTCCCACGTGCCACCGTGGTGTGAGTCGATCCTCGGCGTGAAAGATGAGCCAGTGCAGGGCAAAGAGGTTCCTCTGGAATGGACTGAGACATCTGGGGGACTCTTGGAATGGTGGTACGACCATGGAGTTCTTCTCGCCTTTCCTGTTGAGAGTGCCTCCGCTTGAAATGCGACGGGAACGCCGGGAATTCTTTCCCGTTGAAAGCAGGGAAAGGATCGTTCATTTCGAGCTAGGAGGGGGAAACGGGGCTCCTCTGGATGTGGGCGGGACCATCGTGCTTCCTCTAGAGTGGAGACGGGTATGGCGGTGAACTTCTTGAGTTGCAGCAAGGGTGTGAAAGACCCTTTCGAAGTTCCAGAGGTTAGGTGTCATTCGTCTCCAGACGCATCATCGGAAATAGGCCTCATCTCGCCTAGAAGGGAGAACTTCCTGGATATTCTCGAGTTGTGGCAGGTGTTCTCGAGTTATGACGGGGACCTCAGGGACCCGCCCTGGTGTCCACAGTAAAGGCCAGTCCCCATGCGAGTTGCTAGGGGGCCTCTCGGGATTCCTCTCCCGTCGATACCGGGACCAAAATCCTTGTCTGGAGTCAGGGCCGGAACCGAGGATTCCTCTCAGGGGCTGACATGGATCTTTGGGTATTTCTGGAGTCTCCCCAGGGGAGTCAGGCCTCGGCTCGAGTGGGGGCATGCACGTGCGCTTTCCTTCCAGGCTGTAGCAGCAATGTCACGCTTCCCGTGGCGTGGATCAAAGGATCTGTGGTTTTCCCTCGAGGCTTTCCCTCGAGGCTTTCCCACTGGGCTGTCCCACGTGCCACCGTGGTGTGAGTCGATCCTCGGCGTGAAAGATGAGCCAGTGCAGGGCAAAGAGGTTCCTCTGGAATGGACTGAGACATATGGGGGACTCTTGGAATGGTGGTACGACCATGGAGTTCCTCGCGCCTTTCCTGTTGAGAGTGCCTCCTCTTGAGATGCGACGGGAACGCCGGGAATTCTTTCCCGTTGAAAGCAGGGAAAGGATCCCTCATCTCGAGCTAGGAGGGGGAAAGGGGGCTCCTCTGGATGTGGGCGGGACCATCGTGCTTCCTCTCGAGTGGAGACGGGTATGGCGGTGAACTTCTTGAGTTGCAGCAAGGGTGTGAAAGACCCTTTCGAAGTTCCAGAGTTTAGGTGTCATTAGTCTCCAGACGCCTCATCGGAAATATGACTCATCTCGCCTGGAAGGGAGAACTTCCTGGATTTTCTCGAGTTGCGGCAGGTGTTCTCGAGTTACGACGGAGACATCAGGGACCCGCCCTGGTGGCCTCAGGAGAGGCCAGTCCCCAGGCGAGTTGCTAGGGGGCCTCTCGGGATTCCTCTCCCGTCGATACCGGGGCCAAAATCCTTGTGTGGAGTCAGGGCCGGAAACGAGGATTTCTCTCAGGGGCTGACATGGATCTTTGGGTACTTCTGGAGTCTCCCCAGGGGAGTCAGGCCTCGGCTCGAGTGGGGCCATGCACGTGCGCTTTCCTTCCAGGCTGTAGCAGCAATGTCACGCTTCCCATCTCGTGGATCAAAGGATCTGTGGTTTTCCCTCGAGGCTTTCCCTCGAGGCTTTCCCACAGGGCTGTCCCACGTGCCACCGTGGTGTGAGTCGATCCTCGGCGTGAAAGATGAGCCAGTGCAGGGCAAAGAGGTTCCTCTGGAATGGACTGAGACATCTGGGGGACTCTTGGAATGGTTGTACGACCATGGAGTTCCTCTCGCCTTTTCTGTTGAGAGTGCCTCCTCTTGAGAAGCGACGGGAACGCCGGGAATTCTTTCCCGTTGAAAGCAGGGAAAGGATCGCTCATCTCGAGCTACGAGGGGGAAACGGGGCTCCTCTGGATGTGGGCGGGACCATCGTGCTTCCTCTGGAGTGGAGACGGGTATGGCGGTGAACTTCTTGAGTAGCAGCAAGGGTGTGAAAGACCCTTTCGAAGTTCCAGAGTTTAGGTGTCATTAGTCTCCAGAGGCCTGATCGGAAATAGGCCTCATCTCGCCTGGAAGGGAGAACTTCCTGGATTTTCTCGAGTTGCGGCAGGTGTTCTCGAGTTACGACGGGGACCTCAGGGACCCGCCCTGGTGCCTCAGGAGAGGCCAGTCCCCATGCGAGTTGCTAGGGGGCCTCTCGGGATTCCTCTCCCGTCGATACCGGGGCCAAAAACCTTGTGTGGAGTCAGGGCCGGAACCGAGGATTCCTCTCAGGGGCTGACATGGATCTTTGGGTACTTCTGGAGTCTCCCCAGGGGAGTCAGGCCACGTCTCGTGTCGGGGCATGCAGGTGCACTTTCCTTCCAGGCTGTAGCAGCAATGTCACGCTTCCCGTGGCGTGGATCAAAGGATCTGTGGTTTTCCCTCGAGGCTTTCCCTCGAGGCTTTCCCACAGGGCTGTCCCACGTGCCACCGTGGTGTGAGTCGATCCTCGTCGTGAAAGATGAGCCAGTGCAGGGCAAAGAGGTTCCTCTGGAATGGACTGAGACATCTGGGGGACTCTTGGAATGGTGGTACGACCATGGAGTTCCTCTCGCCTTTCCTGTTGAGAGTGCCTCCGCTTGAGATGCGACGGGAACGCCGGGAATTCTTTCCCATTGAAAGCAGGGAAAGGATTCCTCATCTCGAGCTACGAGGGGGAAAGGGGGATCCTCTGGATGTGGGCGGGACGATCGTGCTTCCTCTCGAGTGGAGACGGGTATGGCGGTGAACTTCTTGAGTTGCAGCAAGGGTGTGAAAGACCCTTTCGAAGTTCCAGAGGTTAGGTGTCATTAGTCTCCAGACGCCTCATCGGAAATAGGCCTCATCTCGCCTGGAAGGGAGAACTTCCTGGATTTTCTCGAGTTGCGGCAGGTGTTCTCGAGTTACGACGGGGACCTCAGGGAACCGCCCTGGTGGCCTCAGGAGAGGCCAGTCCCCATGCGAGTTGCTAGGGGGCCTCTCGGGATTCCTCTCCCGTCGATACCCGGGCCAAAAACCTTGTGTGGAGTCAGGGCCGGAACCGAGGATTCCTCTCACGGGCTGATATGGATCTTTGGGTACTTCTGGAGTCTCGCCAGGGGAGACAGGCCTCATCTCGAGTGGGGGCATGCACGTGCGCTTTCCTTCCAGGCTGTAGCAACAATGTCACGCTTCCCGTCTCGTGGATCAAAGGAACTGTGGTTTTCCCTCGAGGCTTTCCCTCGAGGCTTTCCCACAGGGCTGTCCCACGTGCCACCGTGGTGTGAGTCGATCCTCGGCGTGAAAGATGAGCCAGTGCAGGGCAAAGAGGTTCCTCTGGAATGGACTGAGACATCTGGGGGACTCTTGGAATGGTGGTACGACCATGGAGTTCCTCTCGCCTTTCCTGTTGAGAGTGCCTCCTCTTGAGATGCGACGGGAACGCCGGGCATTCTTTCCCGTTGAAAGCAGGGAAAGGATCGCTCATCTCGAGCTAGGAGGGGGAAACGGGGCTCCTCTGGATGTGGGCGGGACCATCGTGCTTCCTCTAGAGTGGAGACGGGTATGGCGGTGAACTTCTTGAGTTGCAGCAAGGGTGTGAAAGACCCTTTCGAAGTTCCAGAGTTTAGGTGTCATTAGTCTCCAGACGCCTCATCGGAAATAGGCCTCATCTCGCCTGGAAGGGAGAACTTCCTGGATTTTCTCGAGTTGCGGCAGGTGTTCTCGAGTTACGACGGGGACCTCAGGGACCCGCCCTGGTGGCCTCAGGAGAGGCCAGTCCCCATGCGAGTTGCTAGGGGCCCTCTCGGGATTCCTCTCCCGTCGATACTGGGGCCAAAAACCTTGTGTGGTGTCAAGGCCGGAACCGAGGATTTCTCTCAGGGGCTGACATGGATCTTTGGGTACTTCTGGAGTCTCCCCAGGGGAGTCAGGCCTTGTCTCGAGTCGGGGCATGCACGTGCGCTTTCCTTCCAGGCTGTAGCAGCAATGTCACGCTTCCCGTCGCGTGGATCAAAGGATCTGTGGTTTTCCCTCGAGGCTTTCCCTCGAGGCTTTCCCACAGGGCTGTCCCACGTTCCACCGTGCTGTGAGTCGATCCTCGGCGTGAAAGATGAGCCAGTGTAGGGCAAAGAGGTTCCTCTGGAATGGACTGAGACATCTGGGGGACTCTTGGAATGGTGGTACGACCATGGAGTTCCTCTCGCCTTTCCTGTTGAGAGTGTCTCCTCTTGAGATGCGACGGGAACGCCGGGAATTCTTTCCCGTTGAAAGCAGGGAAAGGATCCCTCATCTCGAGCTACGAGGGGAAACGGGGCTCCTCTGGATGTGGGCGGGACTATCGTGCTTCCTCTCGAGTGGAGACGGGTATGGCGGTGAACTTCTTGAGTTGCAGCAAGGGTGTGAAAGACCCTTTCGAAGTTCCAGAGTTTAGGTGTCATTAGTCTCCAGACGCCTCATCGGAAATAGGCCTCATCTCGCCTGGAAGGGAGCACTTCCTGGATTTTCTCGAGTTGCGGCAGGTGTTCTCGAGTTACGACGGGGACCTCAGGGACCCGCCCTGGTGGCCTCAGAAGAGGGCAGTCCCCATGCGAGTTGCTAGGGGGCCTCTCGGTATTCCTCTCCCATCGATACCGGGGCCAAAAACCTTGTGTGGAGTTAGGGCCGGAACCGAGGATTCCTTTCAGTGGCTGATATGGATCTTTGGGTACTTCTGGAGTCTCGCCAGGGGAGACAGGCCTCATCTCGAGTGGGGGCATGCACGTGCGCTTTCCTTCCAGGCTGTAGCAGCAATGTCACGCTTCCCATCGCGTGGATCAAAGGATCTGTGGTTTTCCCTCGAGGCTTTCCCACAGGGCTGTCCCACGTGCCACCGTGGTGTGAGTCGATCCTCGGCGTGAAAGATGAGCCAGTGCAGGGCAAAGAGGTTCCTCTGGAATGGACTGAGACATCTGGGGGACTCTTGGAATGGTGGTACGACCATGGAGTTCCTCTCGCCTTTCCTGTTGAGAGTGCCTCCTCTTGAGATGCGACGGGAACGCCGGGAATTCTTTCCCGTTGAAAGCAGGGAAAGGATCGCTCATCTCGAGCTAGGAGGGGGAAATGGGGCTCCTCTGGATGTGGGCGGGACCATCGTGCTTCCTCTAGAGTGGAGACGGGTATGGCGGTGAACTTCTTGATTTGCAGCAAGGGTGTGAAAGACCCTTTCGAAGTTCCAGAGTTTAGGTGTCATTAGTCTCCAGACGCCTCATCGGAAATAGGCCTCATCTCGCCTGGAAGGGAGAACTTCCTGGATTTTCTCGAGTTGCGGCAGGTGTTCTCGAGTTACGACGGGGACCTCAGGGACCCGCCCTGGTGGCCTCAGGAGAGGCCAGTCCCCATGCGAGTTGCTAGTGGGCCTCTCGGGATTCCTCTCCCGTCGATACCGGGGCCAAAAACCTTGTGTGGAGTCAGGGCCGGAAACGAGGATTCCTCTCAGGGGCTGACATGGATCTTTGGTACTTCTGGAGTCTCTCCAGGGGAGTCAGGCCTCGTCTCGAGTGGGGGCATGCACCTGCGCTTTCCTTCAAGGCTGTAGCAGCAATGTCACGCTTCCCGTCGCGTGAATCAAACGATCTGTGGTTTTCCCTCGAGGCTTTCCCTCGAGGCTTTCCCACAGGGCTGTCCCACGTGCCACCGTGGTGTGAGTCGATCCTCGGCGTGAAAGATGAGCCAGTGCAGGGCAAAGAGGTTCCTCTGGAATGGACTGAGACATCTGGGGGACTCTTGAAATGGTGGTACGACCATGCAGTTCCTCACGCCTTTCTTGTTGAGAGTGCCTCCTCTTGAGATGCGACGGGAACGCCGGGAATTCTTTCCCGTTGAAAGCAGGGAAAGGATCGCTCATCTCGAGCTACGAGGGGGAAACGGGGCTCCTCTGGATGTGGGCGGGACCATCGTGCTTCCTCTCGAGTGGAGACGGGTATGGCGGTGAACTTCTTGAGTTGCAGCAAGGGTGTGAAAGACCCTTTCGAAGTTCCACAGGTTAGGTGTCATTAGTCTCCAGACGCCTCATCGGAAATAGGCCTCATCTCGCCTGGAAGGGAGAAATTCCTGGATTTTCTCGAGTTGCGGCAGGTGTTCTCGAGTTACGACGGGAACCACAGGGACCCGCCCTGATGGCCTCAGGAGAGGCCAGTCCCCATGCGAGTTGCTAGGGGGCCTCTCGGGATTCCTCTACCGTCGATACCGGCGCCAAAAACCTTGTGTGGAGTCAGGGCCGGAACCGAGGATTCCTCTCACGGGCTGACATGGATGTTTGGGTACTTCTGGAGTCTCCCCAGGGGAGTCAGGCCTCGGCTCGAGTGGGGGCATGCACGTGCGCTTACCTTCCAGGCTGTAGCAGCAATGTCACGCTTCCCGTGGCGTGGATCAAAGGATCTGTGGTTTTCCCTCGAGGCTTTCCCTCGAGGCTTTCCCACAGGGCTGTCCCACGTGCCACCGTGGTGTGAGTCGATCCTCGGCGTGAAAGATGAGCCAGTGTACGGCAAAGAGGTTCCTCTGGAATGGACTGAGACATCTGGGGGACTTTTGGAATGGTGGTACGACCATGGAGTTCCTCTCGCCTTTCCTGTTGAGAGTGCCTCCTCTTGAGATGTGACGGGAAGGCCGGGAATTCTTTGCGTTGAAAGCAGGGAAAGAATCCCTCATCTCGAGGTTCGAGGGGGAAACGGGGCTCCTCTCGATGTGGGCGGGACCATCGTGCTTCCTCTCGAGTGGAGACGGGTATGGCGGTGAACTTCTTGAGTTGCAGCAAGGGTGTGAAAGACCCTTTCGAAGTTCCAGAGGTTAGGTGTCATTCGTCTCCAGACGCATCATCGGAAATAGGCCTCATCTCGCCTAGAAGGGAGAACTTCCTGGATATTCTCGAGTTGTGGCAGGTGTTCTTGAGTTATGACGGGGACCTCAGGGACCCGCCCTGGTGGCCTCAGTAAAGGCCAGTCCCCATGCGAGTTGCTAGGGGGCCTCTCGGGATTCCTCTCCCGTCGATACCGGGGCCAAAAATCGTGCCTGGAGTCAGGGCCGGAACCGAGGATTCCTCTCAGGGGCTGACATGGATCTTTGGGTATTTCTGGAGTCTCCCCAGGGGAGTCAGGCTTCGTCTCGAGTGGGGGCATGCACGTGTGCTTTCCTTCCAGGCTGTAGCAGCAATGTCACGCTTCCCGTGGCGTGGATCAAAGGATCTGTGGTTTTCCCTCGAGGCTTTCCCACAGGGCTGTCCCACGTGCCACTGTGGTGTGAGTCGACTTCTCCGTGAAAGATGAGCCAGTGCAGGGCAAAGAGGTTCCTCTGCAATGGAATGAGACATCTGGGGGACTCTTGGAATGGTGGTACGGCCATGGAGTTCCTCTCGCCTTTCCTGTTGAGAGTGCCTCCTCTTGAGATGCGACGGGAACGCAGGAATTCTTTCCCGTTGAAAGCAGGGAAAGGATCCCTCATCTCGATCTCCGAGGTGGAAACGGGGCTCCTCTGGATGGGGGCGGGACCATCGTTCTTCCTCTCGAGTGGAGACGGGAATGGCGGTGAACTTCTTGAGTTGCAGCAAGGGTGTGAAAGACCCTTTCGAAGTTCCAGAGGTTAGGTGTTATTAGTCTCCAGACGCCTCATCGGAAATAGGCCTAATCTCGCTGGAAGGGAGATCTTCCTGGATTTTCTCGAGTTGCGGCAGGTGTTCTCGAGTTACGACGGGGACCTCAGGGACCCGCCCTGGTGGCCTCAGGAGAGGCCAGTCCCCATGCGAGTTGCTAGGGGGCCTCTCGAGATTCCTCTCCCGTCGATACCGGGGCCAAAAACCTTGTGTGGAGTCAGGGCCAGAACCGAGGATTCCTCTCAGGGGCTGACATGGATCTTTGGGTACTTCTGGAGTCTCCCCAGGGGAGTCAGGCCTCGTCTCGAGTGGGGGCATGCACGTGCGCTTTCCTTCCAGGCTGTAGCAGCAATGTCACGCTTCCCGTCGCGTGGATCAAAGGATCTGTGGTTTTCCCTCGAGGCTTTCCCTCGAGGCTTTCCCACAGGGCTGTCCCACGTGCCACCGTGGTGTGAGTCGATCCTCGGCGTGAAAGATGAGCCAGTGCAGGGCAAAGAGGTTCCTCTGGAATGGACTGAGACATCTGGGGGACTCTTGGAATGGTGGTACGACCATGGAGTTCCTCTCGCCTTTCCTGTTGAGAGTGCCTCCTCTTGAGATGCGACGGGAACGCCGGGAATTCTTTCCCATTGAAAGCAGGGAAAGGATTCCTCATCTCGAGCTACGAGGGGGAAAGGGGGATCCTCTGGATGTGGGCGGGACGATCGTGCTTCCTCTCGAGTGGAGACGGGTATGGCGGTGAACTTCTTGAGTTGCAGCAAGGGTGTGAAAGACCCTTTCGAAGTTCCAGAGGTTAGGTGTCATTAGTCTCCAGACGCCTCATCGGAAATAGGCCTCATCTCGCCTGGAAGGGAGAACTTCCTGGATTTTCTCGAGTTGCGGCAGGTGTTCTCGAGTTACGACGGGGACCTCAGGGAACCGCCCTGGTGGCCTCAGGAGAGGCCAGTCCCCAGGCGAGTTGCTACGGGGCCTCTCGGGATTCCTCTCCCGTCAATACCCGGGCCAAAAACCTTGTGTGGAGTCAGGGCCGGAACCGAGGATTCCTCTCACGGGCTGATATGGATCTTTGGGTACTTCTGGAGTCTCGCCAGGGGAGACAGGCCTCATCTCGAGTGGGGGCATGCACGTGCGCTTTCCTTCCAGGCTGTAGCAGCAATGTCACGCTTCCCGTCGCGTGGATCAAAGGATCTGTGGTTTTCCCTCGAGGCTTTCCCTCGAGGCTTTCCCACAGGGCTGTCCCACGTGCCACCGTGGTGTGAGTCGATCCTCGGCGTGAAAGATGAGCCAGTGCAGGGCAAAGAGGTTCCTCTGGAATGGACTGAGACATCTGGGGGACTCTTGGAATGGTGGTACGACCATGGAGTTCCTCTCGCCTTTCCTGTTGAGAGTGCCTCCTCTTGAGATGCGACGGGAACGCCGGGAATTCTTTCCCGTTGAAAGCAGGGAAAGGATCGCTCATCTCGAGCTAGGAGGGGGAAACGGGGCTCCTCTGGATGTGGGCGGGACCATCGTGCTTCCTCTCGAATGGAGACGGGTGTGGCGGTGAACTTCTTGAGTTGCAGCAAGGGTGTGAAAGACCCTTTCGAAGTTCCAGAGTTTAGGTGTCATTAGTCTCCAGACGCCTCATCGGAAATAGGCCTCATCTCGCCTGGAAGGGAGAACTTCCTGGATTTTCTCGAGTTGCGGCAGGTGTTCTCGAGTTACGACGGGGACCTCAGGGACCCGCCCTGTTGGCCTCAGGAGAGGCCAGTCCCCATGCGAGTTGCTAGGGGCCCTCTCGGGATTCCTCTCCCGTCGATACTGGGGCCAAAAACCTTGTGTGGTGTCAAGGCCGGAACCGAGGATTTCTCTCAGGGGCTGACATGGATCTTTGGGTACTTCTGGAGTCTCCCCAGGGGAGTCAGGCCTTGTCTCGAGTCGGGGCATGCACGTGCGCTTTCCTTCCAGGCTGTAGCAGCAATGTCACGCTTCCCGTCGCGTAGATCAAAGGATCTGTGGTTTTCCCTCGAGGCTTTCCCTCGAGGCTTTCCCACAGGGCTGTCCCACGTGCCACCGTGGTGTGAGTCGATCCTCGGCGTGAAAGATGAGCCAGTGTAGGGCAAAGAGGTTCCTCTGGAATGGACTGAGACATCTGGGGGACTCTTGGAATGGTGGTACGACCATGGAGTTCCTCTCGCCTTTCCTGTTGAGAGTGTCTCCTCTTGAGATGCGACGGGAACGCCGGGAATTCTTTCCCGTTGAAAGCAGGGAAAGGATCCCTCATCTCGAGCTACGAGGGGAAACGGGGCTCCTCTGGATGTGGGCGGGACTATCGTGCTTCCTCTCGAGTGGAGACGGGTATGGCGGTGAACTTCTTGAGTTGCAGCAAGGGTGTGAAAGACCCTTTCGAAGTTCCAGAGGTTAGGTGTCATTCGTCTCCAGACGCCTCATCGGAAATAGGCCTCATCTCGCCTGGAAGGGAGAACTTCCTGGATTTTCTCGAGTTGCGGCAGGTGTTCTCGAGTTACGACGGGGACCTCAGGGACCCGCCCTGGTGGCCTCAGAAGAGGCCAGTCCCCATGCGAGTTGCTAGGGGGCCTCTCGGTATTCCTCTCCCATCGATACCGGGGCCAAAAACCTTGTGTGGAGTTAGGGCTGGAACCGAGGATTCCTTTCAGTGGCTGATATGGATCTTTGGGTACTTCTGGAGTCTCGCCAGGGGAGACAGGCCTCATCTCGAGTGGGGGCATGCACGTGCGCTTTCCTTCCAGGCTGTAGCAGCAATGTCACGCTTCCCATCGCGTGGATCAAAGGATATGTGGTTTTCCCTAGAGGCTTTCCCACAGGGCTGTCCCACGTGCCACCGTGGTGTGAGTCGATCCTCGGCGTGAAAGATGAGCCAGTGCAGGGCAAAGAGGTTCCTCTGGAATGGACTGAGACACCTGGGGGACTCTTGAAATGGTGGTACGACCATGCAGTTCCTCTCGCCTTTCTTGTTGAGAGTGCCTCCTCTTGAGATGCGACGGGAACGCCGGGAATTCTTTCCCGTTGAAAGCAGGGAAAGGATCCCTCATCTCGAGCTACGAGGGGGAAACGGGGCTCCTCTGGATGTGGGCGGGACCATCGTGCTTCCTCTCGAGTGGAGACGGGTATGGCGGTGAACTTCTTGAGTTGCAGCAAGGGTGTGAAAGACCCTTTCGAAGTTCCAGAGGTTAGGTGTCATTAGTCTCCAGACGCCTGATCGGAAATAGGCCTCATCTCGCCTGGAAGGGAGAAATTCCTGGATTTTCTCGAGTTGCGGCAGGTGTTCTCGAGTTACGACGGGGACCACAGGGACCCGCCCTGGTGGCCTCAGGAGAGGCCAGTCCCCATGCGAGTTGCTAGGGGGCCTCTAGAGATTCCTCTCCCGTCGATACCGGGGCCAAAAACCTTGTGTGGAGTCAGGGCCAGAACCGAGGATTCCTCTCAGGGGCTGACATGGATCTTTGGGTACTTCTGGAGTCTCCCCAGGGGAGTCAGGCCTCGTCTCGAGTGGGGGCATGCACGTGCGCTTTCCTTCCAGGCTGTAGCAGCAATGTCACGCTTCCCGTCGCGTGGATCAAAGGATCTGTGGTTTTCCCTCGAGGCTTTCCCTCGAGGCTTTCCCACAGGGCTGTCCCACGTGCCACCGTGGTGTGAGTCGATCCTCGGCGTGAAAGATGAGCCAGTGCAGGGCAAAGAGGTTCCTCTGGAATGGACTGAGACATCTGGGGGACTCTTGGAATGGTGGTACGACCATGGAGTTCCTCTCGCCTTTCCTGTTGAGAGTGCCTCCTCTTGAGATGCGACGGGAACGCCGGGAATTCTTTCCCATTGAAAGCAGGGAAAGGATTCCTCATCTCGAGCTACGAGGGGGAAAGGGGGATCCTCTGGATGTGGGCGGGACGATCGTGCTTCCTCTCGAGTGGAGACGGGTATGGCGGTGAACTTCTTGAGTTGCAGCAAGGGTGTGAAAGACCCTTTCGAAGTTCCAGAGGTTAGGTGTCATTAGTCTCCAGACGCCTCATCGGAAATAGGCCTCATCTCGCCTGGAAGGGAGAACTTCCTGGATTTTCTCGAGTTGCGGCAGGTGTTCTCGAGTTACGACGGGGACCTCAGGGAACCGCCCTGGTGGCCTCAGGAGAGGCCAGTCCCCAGGCGAGTTGCTACGGGGCCTCTCGGGATTCCTCTCCCATCGATACCGGTGCCAAAAACCTTGTGTGGAGTTAGGGCCGGAACCGAGAATTGCTCTCAAGGGCTGACATGGATCTTTGGGTACTTCTGGTGTCTCCCCAGGGGAGTCAGGCCTCGTCTCGAGTGGGGGCATGCACGTGCGATTTCCTTCCAGGCTGTAGCAGCAATGTCACGCTTCCCGTCGCGTGGATCAAAGGATCTGTGGTTTTCCCTCGAGGCTTTCCCTCGAGGCTTTCCCACAGGGCTGCCCCACGTGCCACCGTGGTGTGAGTCGATCCTCGGCGTGAAAGATGAGCCAGTGCAGGGCAAAGAGTTTCCTGTGGAATGGACTCAGACATCTGGGGGACTCTTGGAATGGTCGTACGACCATGGAGTTTCTCTCGCCTTTCCTGTTGAGAGTGCCTCCTCTTGAGATGCGACGGGAACGCCGGGAATTCTTTCCCGTTGAAAGCAGGGAAAGGATCCCTCATCTCGAGCTACGAGGGGGAAACGGGGCTCCTCTGGATGTGGGCGGGACCATCGTGCATCCTCTCGAGTGGAGACGGGTATGGCGGTGAACTTTTTGAGTTTCAGTAAGGGTGTGAAAGACCCTTTCGAAGTTCCAGAGGTTAGGTGTCATTAGTCTCCAGACGCCTCATCGGAAATAGGCCTCATCTCGCCTGGAAGGGAGAACTTCCTGGATTTTCTGGAGTTGCGGCAGGTGTTCTCGAGTTACGACGGGGACCTCAGGGACCCGCCCTGGTGGCCTCAGGAGAGGCCAGTCCCCATGCGAGGTGCTAGGGGGCCTCTCGGAATTACTCTCCCGTCGATACCGGGGCCAAAAACCTTGTGTAGAGTCAGGGCCGGAACCGAGGATTCCTCTCAGGGGCTGACATGGATCTTTGGGTACTTCTGGAGTTTCCCCAGGGGAGTCAGGCCTCGTCTCGAGTGGGGGCATGCACGTGCGCTTTCCTACCACGCTGTAGCAGCAATGTCACGCTTCCCGTCGCGTGGATCAAAGGATCTGTGATTTTCCATCGAGGCTTTCCCACAGGGCTGTCCCACGTGCCACCGTGGTGTGAGTCGATCCTCGGCGTGAAAGATGAGCCAGTGCAGGGCAAAGAGGTTCCTTTGGAATGGACTGAGACATCTGGGGGACTCTTGGAATGGTGGTACGACCATGGAGTTCCTCTCGCCTTTCCTGTTGAGAGTGCCACCTCTTGAGATGCGTCAGGAACGCCGGGAATTCTTTGCTTTTAAAGCAGTGAAAGGATCCCTCATCTCGAGCTACGAGGGGGAAACGGGGCTCCTCTGGATGTGGGCGGGACCATCGTGCTTCCTCTCGAGTGGAGACGGGTATGGCGGTGAACTTCTTGAGTTGCAGCAAGGGTGTGAAAGACCCTTTCGAAGTTCCAGAGGTTAGGTGTCATTAGTCTCCAGACGCCTCATCGGAAATAGGCCTCATCTTGCCTGGAAGGGAGAAATTCCTGGATTTTCTCGAGTTGCGGCAGGTGTTCTCGAGTTACGACGGGGACCTCAGGGACCCGCCCTGGTGGCCTCAGGAGAGGCCAGTCCCCATGCGAGTTGCTAGGGGGCCTCTCGGGATTCCTCTCCCGTCGATACCGGGGCCAAAAACCTTGTGTAGAGTCAGGGCCGGAACCGAGGATTCCTCTCAGGGGCTGACATGGATCTTTGGGTACTTCTGGAGTCTCCCCAGGGGAGTCAGGCCTCGTCTCGAGTGGGGGCATGCACGTGCGCTTTCCTTCCAGGCTGTAGCAGCAATGTCAGGCTTCCCGTCGCGTGGATCAAAGGATCTGTGATTTTCCATCGAGGCTTTCCCACAGGGCTGTCCCACGTGCCACCGTGGTGTGAGTCGATCCTCGGCGTGAAAGATGAGCCAGTGCAGGGCAAAGAGGTTCCTCTGGAATGGACTGAGACATCTGGGGGACTCTTGGAATGGTGGTACGACCATGGAGTTCCTCTCGCCTTTCCTGTTGAGAGTGCCTCCTCTTGAGATGCGACGGGAACGCCGGGAATTCTTTCCCGTTGAAAGCAGGGAAAGGATCCCTCATCTCGAGCTACGAGGGGGAAACGGGGCTCCTCTGGATGTGGGCGGGACCATCGTGCTTCCTCTCGAGTGGAGACGGGTATGGCGGTGAACTTCTTGAGTTGCAGCAAGGGTGTGAAAGACCCTTTCGAAGTTCCAGAGGTTAGGTGTCATTAGTCTCCAGACGCCTCATCGGAAATAGGCCTCATCTCGCCTGGAAGGGAGAACTTCCTGGATTTTCTCGAGTTGCGGCAGGTGTTCTCGAGTTACGACGGGGACCTCAGGGACCCGCCCTGGTGGCCTCAGGAGAGGCCAGTCCCCATGCGAGTTGCTGGGAGGCCTCTCGGGATTCCTCTCCCGTCGATACCGGGGCCAAAAACCTTGTGTGGAGTCAGGGCCGGAACCGAGAATTCCTCTCAAGGGCTGACATGGATCTTTGGGTACTTCTGGAGTCTCCCCAGGGGAGTCAGGCCTCGTCTCGAGTGGGGGCATGCACGTGCGCTTTCCTTCCAGGCTGTAGCAGCAATGTGACGCTTCCCGTCGCGTGGATCAAAGGATCTGTGGTTTTCCCTCGAGGCTTTCCCTCGAGGCTTTCCCACAGGGCTGCCCCACGTGCCACCGTGGTGTGAGTCGATCCTCGGCGTGAAAGATGAGCCAGTGCAGGGCAAAGAGGTTCCTCTGGAATGGACTGAGACATCTCGGGGACTCTTGGAATGGTGGTACGACCATGGAGTTCCTCTCGCCTTTCCTGTTGAGAGTGCCTCCTCTTGAGATGTGACGGGAACGCCGGGAATTCTTTGCGTGGAAAGCAGGGAAAGGATCCCTCATCTCGAGCTACGAGGGGGAAACGGGGCTCCTCTCGATGTGGGCGTGACCATCGTGCTTCCTCTCGAGTGGAGACGGGTATGGCGGTGAACTTCTTGAGTTGCAGCAAGGGTGTGAAAGACCCTTTCGAAGTTCCAGAGGTTAGGTGTCATTTGTCTCCAGACGCCTCATCGGATATAGGCTTCATCTCGCCTGGAAGGGAGAACTTCCTGGATTTTCTCGAGTTGCGGCAGGTGTTCTCGAGGTACGACGGGGACCTCAGGGACCCGCCCTGGTTGCCTCAGGGGAGGCCAGTACCCATGCGAGTTGCTAGGGGGACTCTCGGGATTAATCTCCCGTCGATACCGGGGCCAAAAACCTTGTGTGGAGTCAGGGCCGGAACCGAGGATTCCTCTCAGGGGCTGACATGGATCTTTGGGTACTTCTGGAGTCTCCCCAGGGGAGTCAGGCCTCGTCTCGAGTGGGGGCATGCACGTGCGATTTCCTTCCAGGCTGTAGCAGCAATGTCACGCTTCCCGTCGCGTGGATCAAAGGATCTGTGGTTTTCCCTCGAGGCTTTCCCTCGAGGCTTTCCCACAGGGCTGCCCCACGTGCCACCGTGGTGTGAGTCGATCCTCGGCGTGAAAGATGAGCCAGTGCAGGGCAAAGAGTTTCCTCTGGAATGGACTGAGACATCTGGGGGACTCTTGGAATGGTCGTACGACCATGGAGTTTCTCTCGCCTTTCCTGTTGAGAGTGCCTCCTCTTGAGATGCGACGGGAACGCCGGGAATTCTTTCCCGTTGAAAGCAGGGAAAGGATCCCTCATCTCGAGCTACGAGGGGGAAACGGGGCTCCTCTGGATGTGGGCGGGACCATCGTGCATCCTCTCGAGTGGAGACGGGTATGGCGGTGAACTTCTTGAGTTTCAGCAAGGGTGTGAAAGACCCTTTCGAAGTTCCAGAGGTTAGGTGTCATTAGTCTCCAGACGCCTCATCGGAAATAGGCCTCATCTCGCCTGGAAGGGAGAACTTCCTGGATTTTCTGGAGTTGCGGCAGGTGTTCTCGAGTTACGACGGGGACCTCAGGGACCCGCCCTGGTGGCCTCAGGAGAGGCCAGTCCCCATGCGAGTTGCTAGGGGGCCTCTCAGAATTACTCTCCCGTCGATACCGGGGCCAAAAACCTTGTGTAGAGTCAGGGCCGGAACCGAGGATTCCTCTCAGGGGCTGACATGGATCTTTGGGTACTTCTGGAGTCTCCCCAGGGGAGTCAGGCCTCGTCTCGAGTGGGGGCATGCACGTGCGCTTTCCTTCCAGGCTGTAGCAGCAATGTCACGCTTCCCGTCGCGTGGATCAAAGGATCTGTGATTTTCCATCGAGGCTTTCCCACAGGGCTGTCCCACGTGCCACCGTGGTGTGAGTCGATCCTCGGCGTGAAAGATGAGCCAGTGTAGGGCAAAGAGGTTCCTTTGGAATGGACTGAGACATCTGGGGGACTCTTGGAATGGTGGTACGACCATGGAGTTCCTCTCGCCTTTCCTGTTTAGAGTGCCACCTCTTGAGATGCGTCAGGAACCCCGGGAATTCTTTGCTTTGAAAGCAGTGAAAGGATCCCTCATCTCGAGCTACGAGGGGGAAACGGGGCTCCTCTGGATGTGGGCGGGACCATCGTGCTTCCTCTCGAGTGGAGACGGGTATGGCGGTGAACTTCTTGAGTTGCAGCAAGGGTGTGAAAGACCCTTGCGAAGTTCCAGAGATTAGGTGTCATTAGTCTCCAGACGCCTCATTGGAAATAGGCCTCATCTCGCCTGGAAGGGAGAAATTCCTGGATTTTCTCGAGTTGCGGCAGGTGTTCTCGAGTTACGACGGGGACCTCAGGGACCCGCCCTGGTGGCCTCAGGAGAGGCCAGTCCCCATGCGAGTTGCTAGGGGGCCTCTCGGGATTCCTCTCCCGTCGATACCGGGGCCAAAAACCTTGTGTAGAGTCAGGGCCGGAACCGAGGATTCCTCTCAGGGGCTGACATGGATCTTTGGGTACTTCTGGAGTCTCCCCAGGGGAGTCAGGCCTCGTCTCGAGTGGGGGCATGCACGTGCGCTTTCCTTCCAGGCTGTAGCAGCAATGTCACGCTTCCCGTCGCGTGGATCAAAGGATCTGTGATTTTCCATCGAGGCTTTCCCACAGGGCTGTCCCACGTGCCACCGTGGTGTGAGTCGATCCTCGGCGTGAAAGATGAGCCAGTGCAGGGCAAAGAGGTTCCTCTGGAATGGACTGAGACATCTGGGGGACTCTTGGAATGGTGGTACGACCATGGAGTTCCTCTCGCCTTTCCTGTTTAGAGTGCCACCTCTTGAGATGCGTCAGGAACGCCGGGAATTCTTTGCTTTGAAAGCAGTGAAAGGATCCCTCATCTCGAGCTACGAGGGGGAAACGGGGCTCCTCTGGATGTGGGCGGGACCATCGTGCTTCCTCTCGAGTGGAGACGGGTATGGCGGTGAACTTCTTGAGTTGCAGCAAGGGTGTGAAAGACCCTTTCGAAGTTCCAGAGGTTAGGTGTCATTAGTCTCCAGACGCCTCATCGGAAATAAGCCTCATCTCGCCTGGAAGGGAGAACTTCCTGGATTTTCTCGAGTTGCGGCAGGTGTTCTCGAGTTACGACGGGGACCTCAGGGACCCGCCCTGGTGGCCTCAGGAGAGGCCAGTCCCCATGCGAGTTGCTGGGAGGCCTCTCGGGATTCCTCTCCCGTCGATACTGGGGCCAAAAACCTTGTGTGGAGTCAGGGCCGGAACCGAGAATTCCTCTCAATGGCTGACATGGATCTTTGGGTTCTTCAGGAGTCTCCCCAGGGGAGTCAGGCCTCGTCTCGAGTGGGGGCATGCACGTGCGCTTTCCTTCCAGGCTGTAGCAGCAATGTCACGCTTCCCGTCGCGTGGATCAAAGGATCTGTGGTTTTCCCTCGAGGCGTTCCCTCGAGGCTTTCCCACAGGGCTGTCCCACGTGCCACCGTGGTGTGAGTCGATCCTCGGCGTGAAAGATGAGCCAGTGCAGGGCAAAGAGGTTCCTCTGGAATGGACTGAGACATCTGGGGGACTCTTGGAATGGTGGTACGACCATGGAGTTCCGCTCGCCTTTCCTGTTGAGAGTGCCTCCTCTTGAGATGCGACGGGAACGCCGGGAATTCTTTCCCGTTGAAAGCAGGGAAAGGATCCCTCATCTCGAGCTACGAGGGGGAAACGGGGCTCCTCTGGATGTGGGCGGGACCATCGTGCTTCCTCTTGAGTGGAGACGGGTATGGCGGTGAACTTCTTGAGTTGCAGCAAGGGTGTGAAAGACCCTTTCGAAGTTCCAGAGGTTAGGTGTCATTAGTCTCCAGACGCCTCATCGGAAATAGGCCTCATCTCGCCTGGAATGGAGAACTTCCTGGATTTTCTCGAGTTGCGGCAGGTGTTCTCGAGTTACGACGGGGACCTCAGGGACCCGCCCTGGTGGCCTCAGGAGAGGCCAGTCCCCATGCGAGTTGCTGGGAGGCCTCTCGGGATTCCTCTCCCGTCGATACCGGGGCCAAAAACCTTGTGTGGAGTCAGGGCCCGAACCGAGAATTCCTCTCAAGGGCTGACATGGATCTTTGGGTACTTCTGGAGTCTCCCCAGGGGAGTCAGGCCTCGTCTCGAGTGGGGGCATGCACGTACGCTTTCCTTCCAGGCTGTAGCAGCAATGTGACGCTTCCCGTCGCGTGGATCAAAGGATCTGTGGTTTTCCCTCGAGGCTTTCCCTCGAGGCTTTCCCACAGGGCTGCCCCACGTGCCACCGTGGTGTGAGTCGATCCTCGGCGTGAAAGATGAGCCAGTGCAGGGCAAAGAGGTTCCTCTGGAATGGACTGAGACGTCTGAGGGACTTTTGGAATGTTGGTACGACCATGGAGTTTCTCTCGCCTTTCCTGTTGAGAGTTCCTCCTCTTGAGATGCGACGGGAACGCCGGGAATTCTTTCCCGTTGAAAGCAGGGAAAGGATCCCTCATCTCGAGCTACGAGGGGGAAACGGGGCTCCTCTGGATGTGGGCGGGACCATCGTGCATCCTCTCGAGTGGAGACGGGTATGGCGGTGAACTTCTTGAGTTGCAGCAAGGGTGTGAAAGACCCTTTCGAAGTTCCAGAGGTTAGGTGTCATTAGTCTCCAGACGCCTCATCGGAAATAGGCCTAATCTCGCCTGGAAAGGAGAACTTCCTGGATTTTCTCGAGTTGCGGCAGGTGTTCTCGAGTTAAGACGGGGACCTCAGGGACCCGCCCTGGTGGCCTCAGGAGAGGCCAGTCCCCATGCGAGTTGCTGGGAGGCCTCTCGGGATTCCTCTCCCGTCGATACTGGGGCCAAAAACCTTGTGTGGAGTCAGGGCCGGAACCGAGAATTCCTCTCAATGGCTGACATGGATCTTTGGGTTCTTCAGGAGTCTCCCCAGGGGAGTCAGGCCTCGTCTCGAGTGGGGGCATGCACGTGCGCTTTCCTTCCAGGCTGTAGCAGCAATGTCACGCTTCCCGTCGCGTGGATCAAAGGATCTGTGGTTTTCCCTCGAGGCGTTCCCTCGAGGCTTTCCCACAGGGCTGTCCCACGTGCCACCGTGGTGTGAGTCGATCCTCGGCGTGAAAGATGAGCCAGTGCAGGGCAAAGAGGTTCCTCTGGAATGGACTGAGACATCTGGGGGACTCTTGGAATGGTGGTACGACCATGGAGTTCCGCTCGCCTTTCCTGTTGAGAGTGCCTCCTCTTGAGATGCGACGGGAACGCCGGGAATTCTTTCCCGTTGAAAGCAGGGAAAGGATCCCTCATCTCGAGCTACGAGGGGGAAACGGGGCTCCTCTGGATGTGGGCGGGACCATCGTGCTTCCTCTCGAGTGGAGACGGGTATGGCGGTGAACTTCTTGAGTTGCAGCAAGGGTGTGAATGAACCTTTCGAAATTCCAGAGGTTCCGTGTCATTAGTCTCCAGTCGCCTCATCGGAAATAGGCCTCATCTCGCCTGGAAGGGAGAACTTCCTGGATTTTCTCGAGTTGCGGCAGGTGTTCTCGAGTTACGACGGGGACCTCAGGGACCCGCCCTGGTGGCCTCAGGAGAGGCCAGTCCCCATGCGAGTTGCTGGGAGGCCTCTCGGGATTCCTCTCCCGTCGATACCGGGGCCAAAAACCTTGTGTGGAGTCAGGGCCCGAACCGAGAATTCCTCTCAAGGGCTGACATGGATCTTTGGGTACTTCTGGAGTCTCCCCAGGGGAGTCAGGCCTCGTCTCGAGTGGGGGCATGCACGTACGCTTTCCTTCCAGGCTGTAGCAGCAATGTGACGCTTCCCGTCGCGTGGATCAAAGGATCTGTGGTTTTCCCTCGAGGCTTTCCCTCGAGGCTTTCCCACAGGGCTGCCCCACGTGCCACCGTGGTGTGAGTCGATCCTCGGCGTGAAAGATGAGCCAGTGCAGGGCAAAGAGGTTCCTCTGGAATGGACTGAGACATCTGGGGGATTCTTGGAATGGTGGTACGACCATAGAGTTCCTCTCGCCTTTCCTGTTGAGAGTGCCTCCTCTTGAGATGCGACGGGAATGCCGGGAATTCTTTCCCGTTGAAAGCAGGGAAAGGATCCCTCATCTCGAGCTACGAGTGGGAAACGGGGCTCCTCTGGATATGGGCGGGACCATCGTGCTTCCTCTCGAGTGGAGACGGGTATGGCGGTGAACTTCTTGAGTTGCAGCAAGGGTGTGAAAGACCCTTTCGAAGTTCCAGAGGTTAGGTGTCATTAGTCTCCAGACGCCTCATCGGAAATAGGCCTCATCTCGCCTGGAAGGGAGAACTTCCTGGATTTTCTCGAGTTGCGGCAGGTGTTCTCGAGTTACGACGGGGACCTCAGGGACCCGCCATGGTGGCCTCAGGAAAGGCCAGTCCCCATGCGAGTTGCTAGGGGGCCTCTCAGGATTCCTCTCCCGTCGATACCGGGGCCAAAAACCTTGTGTGGAGTCAGGGCCGGAACCGAGGTTTTCTCTCAGGGGTGACATGGAACTTTGGGTATTTCTGGAGTCTCCCCAGGGGAGTCAGGCCTCGTCTCGAGTGGGGGCATGCACGTGCGCTTTCCTTCCAGGCTGTAGCAGCAATGTCACGCTTCCCGTCGCGTGGATCAAAGGATCTGTGGTTTTCCCTCGAGGCTTTCCCACAGGGCTGTCCCACGTGCCACCGTGGTGTGAGTCGATCCTCGGCGTGAAAGATGAGCCAGTGCAGGGCAAAGAGGTTCCTCTGGAATGGACTGAGACATCTGGGGGACTCTTGGAATGGTGGTACGACCATGGAGTTCCTCTCGCCTTTCCTGTTGAGAGTGCCTCCTCTTGAGATGCGACGGGAACGCCGGGAATTCTTTCCCGTTGAAAGCAGGGAAAGGATCCCTCATCTCGAGCTACGAGGGGGAAACGGGGCTCCTCTGGATGTGGGCGGGACCATCGTGCTTCCTCTCGAGTGGAGACGGGTATGGCGGTGAACTTCTTGAGTAGCAGCAAGGGTGTGAAAGACCCTTTCGATGTTCCAGAGGTTAGGTGTCATTAGTCTCCAGACGCCTCATCGGAAATAGGCCTTATCTCGCCTGGAAGGGAGAACTTCCTGGATTTGCTCGAGTTGCGGCAGGTGTTCTCGAGTTACGACGGGGACCTCAGGGACCCGCCCTGGTGGCCTCAGGAGAGGCCAGTCCCCATGCGAGTTGCTAGGGGGCCTCTCGGGATTCCTCTCCCGTCGATACAGGGGCCAAAAACCTTGTGTGGAGTCAGGGCCGGAACCTAGGATTCCTCTCAGGAGCTGACATGGATCTTTGGGTACTTCTGGAGTCTCCCCAGGGGAGTCAGGCCTCGTCTCGATTGGGGCCATGCACGTGCGCTTTCTTTCCAGGCTGTAGCAGCAATGTCACGCTTCCCGTCGCGTGGATCAAAGGATCTGTGGTTTTCCCTCGAGGCTTTCCCTCGAGGCTTTCCCACAGGGCTGTCCCACGTGCCACCGTGGTGTGAGTCGATCCTCGGCGTGAAAGATTAGCCAGTGCAGGGCAAAGAGGTTCCTCTTGAATGGACTGAGACATCTGGGGGACTCTTGGAATGGTGGTACGACCATGGAGTTCCTCTCGCCTTTCCTGTTGAGAGTGCCTCCTCTTGAGATGCGACGGGAACCCCGGGAATTCTTTCCCGTTAAAAGCAGGGAAAGGATCCCTCATCTCGAGCTACGAGGGGGAAACGGGGCTCCTCTGGATGTGGGCGGGACCATCGTGCTTCCTCTCGAGTGGAGACGGGTATGGAGGTGAACTTCTTGAGTAGCAGCAAGGGTGTGAAAGACCCTCTCGAAATTCCAGAGGTTAGGTGTCATTAGTCTCCAGACGCCTCATCGGAAATAGGCCTCATCTCGCCTGGAAGGGAGAACTTCATGGATTTTCTCGAGTTGCGGCAGGTGTTCTCGAGTTACGACGGGGACCTCAGGGACCCGCCCTGGTGGCCCCAGGAGAGGCCAGTCCCCATGCGAGTTGCTACGGGGCCTCTCGGGATTCCTCTCCCGTCGATACCGGGGCCAAAAACCTTGTGTGGAGTCAGGGCCGGAACCGGGGATTCCTCTCAGGGGCTGACATGGATCTTTGGGTACTTCTGGAGTCTCCCCAGGGGAGTCTGGCCTCGTTTCGAGTGGGGGCATGCACGTGCGCTTTCCTTCCAGGCTGTAGCAGCAATGTCACACTTCCCGTCGCGTGGATCAAAGGATCTGTGGTTTTCCCTCGAGGCTTTCCCTCGAGGCTTTCCCACAGGGTTGTCCCACGTGCCGCCGTTGTGTGAGTCGATCCTCGGCGTGAACGATGAGCCAGTGCAGGGCAAAGAGGTTCCTCTGGAATGGACTGAGACATCTGGGGGACTCTTGGAATGGTGGTACGACCATGGAGTTCTTCTCACCTTTCCTGTTGAGAGTGCCTCCTCTTGAGATGCGACGGAAATGCCGGGAAGTCTTTCCCGTTAAAAGCAGGGAAAGGATCCCTCATCTCGAGCTACGAGGGAAAACGGGGCTCCTCTGGATGTGGGCGGGACCATCGTGCTTCCTCTCGAGTGGAGACGGGTATGGCGGTGAACTTCTTGTGTTGCAGCAAGGGTGTGAAAGACCCTTTCGAAGTTCCAGAGGTTAGGTGTCATTAGTCTCCAGACGCCTCATTGGAAATAGGCCTCATCTCGCCTGGAAGGGAGAACATCCTGGATTTTCTCGAGTTGCGGCAGGTGTTCTCGAGTTACGACGGGGACCTCAGGGAACCGCCCTGGTGGCCTCAGGAAAAGCCAGTCCCCATGCGATTTGCTAGGGGGCCTCTCAGGATTCCTCTCCTGTCTATACCGGGGCCAAAAACCTTGTTTGGAGTCAGGGCCGGAACCGAGGATTCGTCTCAGGGGCTGACATGTATCTTTGGGTACTTCTGGAGTCTCCCCACTGGAGTCAGGCCTCGTTTCGAGTGGGGGCATGCACGAGCACTTTTCTTCCAGGCAGTAGCAGCAATGTCACGCTTACCTTCGCGTGGATCAAAGGATCTGTGGTTTTCCCTCGAGGCTTTCCCTCGAGGCTTTCCCACAGGGCTGTCCCACTTGCCACCGTGGTGTGAGTCGATCCTCGGCGTGAAAGATGAGCCAGTGCAGGGCAAAGAGGTTCCTATGGAATGGACTGAGACATCTGGGGGATTCTTGGAATGGTGGTACGACCATAGAGTTCCTCTCGCCTTTCCTGTTGAGAGTGCCTCCTCTTGAGATGCGACGGGAATGCCGGGAATTCTTTCCCGTTGAAAGCAGGGAAAGGATCCCGCATCTCGAGCTACGAGGGGGAAACGGGGCTCCTCTGGATATGGGCGGGACCATCGTGCTTCCTCTCGAGTGGAGACGGGTATGGCAGTGAACTTCTTGAGTTGCAGCAAGGGTGTGAAAGACCCTTTCGAAGTTCCAGAGGTTAGGTGTCATTAGTCTCCAGACGCCTCATAGGAAATAGGCCTCATCTCGCCTGGAAGGGAGAACTTCCTGGATTTTCTCGAGTTGCGGCAGGTGTTCTCGAGTTACGACGGGGACCTCAGGGACCCGCTATGGTGGCCTCAGGAAAGGCCAGTCCCCATGCGAGTTGCTAGGGGGCCTCTCAGGATTCCTCTCTCGTCGATACCGGGGCCAAAATCCTTGTTTGGAGTCAGGGCCGGAACCGAGGTTTTCTCTCAGGGGTGACATGGAACTTTGGGTATTTCTGGAGTCTCCCCAGGGGAGTCAGGCCTCGTCTCGAGTGGGGGCATGCACGTGCGCTTTCCCTCCAGGCTGAAGCAGCAATGTCACGCTTCCCGTCGCGTGGATCAAAGGATCTGTGGTTTTCCCTCGAGGCTTTCCGTCGAGGCTTTCCCACAGGGCTGTCCCACGTGCCACCGTGGTGTGAGTCGATCCTCGGCGTGAAAGATGAGCCAGTGCAGGGCAAAGAGCTTCCTCTCGAATGGACTGAGACATCTGGGGGACTCTTGGAATGGTGGTACGACCATGGAGTTCCTCTCGCCTTTCCTGTTGAGAGTGCCTCCTCTTGAGATGCGACGGGAACGCCGGGAATTCTTTCCCGTTGAAAGCAGGGAAAGGATCCCTCATCTCGAGCTACGAGGGGGAAACGGGGCTCCTCTGGATGTGGGCGGGACCATCGTGCTTCCTCTCGAGTGGAGACGGGTATGGCGGTGAACTTCTTGAGTAGCAGCAAGGGTGTGAAAGACCCTCTCGAAATTCCAGAGGTTAGGTGTCATTAGTCTCCAGACGCCTCATCGGAAATAGGCCTCATCTCGCCTGGAAGGGAGAACTTCATGGATTTTCTCGAGTTGCGGCAGGTGTTCTCGAATTACGACGGGGACCTCAGGGACCCGCCCTGGTGGCCCCAGGAGAGGCCAGTCCCCATGCGAGTTGCTACGGGGCCTCTCGGGATTCCTCTCCCGTCGATACCGGGGCCAAAAACCTTGTGTGGAGTCAGGGCCGGAACCGAGGATTCCTCTCAGGGGCTGACATGGATCTTTGGGTACTTCTGGAGTCTCCCCAGGGGAGTCAGGCCTCGTCTCGAGTGGGGGCATGCACGTGTGCTTTCCTTCCAGGCTGTAGCAGCAATGTCACGCTTCCCGTCGCGTGGATCAAAGGATCTGTGGTTTTCCCTCGAGGCTTTCCCTTCAGGCTTTCCCACAGGGCTGTCCCACGTGCCACCGTGGTGTGAGTCGATCCTCGGCGTGAAAGATGAGCCAGTGCAGGGCAAAGAGGTTCCTCTGGAATGGACTGAGACATCTGGGGTACTCTTGGAATGGTGGTATGACCATGGAGTTCCTCTCGCCTTTCCTGTTGAGAGTGCCTCCTCTTGAGATGCGACGGGAACGCCGGGAATTCTTTCCCGTTGAAAGCAGGGAAAGGATCCCTCATCTCGAGCTACGAATGTGAAACGGGGCTCCTCTGGATGTGGGCGGGACCATCGTGCTTCCTCTCGAGTGGAGACGGGTATGGCGGTGAACTTCTTGAGTTGCAGCAAGGGTGTGAAAGACCCTTTCGAAGTTCCAGAGGTTAGGTGTCATTAGTCTCCAGACGCCTCATCGGAAATAGGCCTCATCTCGCCTGGAAGGGAGAACTTCCTGGATTTTCTCGAGTTGCGGCAGGTGTTCTCGAGTTACGACGGGGACCTCAGGGACCCGCCATGGTGGCCTCAGGAAAGACCAGTCCCCATGTGAGTTGCTACGGGGCCTCTCAGGATTCCTCTCCCGTCGATACCGGGGCCAAAAACCTTGTGTGGAGTCAGGGTCGGAACCGAGGTTTCCTCTCAGAGGTGACATGGAACTTTGGGTATTTCTGGAGTCTCCCCAAGGGAGTCAGGCCTCGTCTCGAGTGGGGGCATGCATGTGCGCTTTCCTTCCAGGCTGTAGCAGCAATGTCACGCTTCCCGTCGCGTGGATCAAAGGATCTGTGGTTTTCCCTCGAGGCTTTCCCTCGAGGCTTTGCCACAGGGATGTCCCACGTGCCACCGTGGTGTGAGTCGATCCTCGGCGTGAAAGATGAGCCAGTGCAGGGCAAAGAGGTTCCTCTGGAATGGACTGAGACATCTGGGGGACTCTTGGAATGGTGGTACGAACATGGAGTTCCTCTCGCCTTTCCTGTTGAGAGTGCCTCCTCTTGAGATGCGACGGGAACGCCGGGAATTCTTTCCCGTTGAAAGCAGGGAAAGGATCCCACATCTCGAGCTACGAGGGGGAAACGGGGCTCCTCAGGATGTGGGCGGGACCATCGTGCTTCCTCTCGAGTGGAGACGGGTATGGCGGTGAACTTCTTGAGTAGCAGCAAGGGTGTGAAAGACCCTTTCGAAGTTCCAGAGGTTAGGTGTCATTAGTCTCCAGACGCCTCATCGGAAATAGGCCTCATCTCGGCTGGAAGGGAGAACTTCCTGGATTTTCTCGAGTTGCGGCAGGTGTTCTCGAGTTACGACGGGGACCTCAGGGACCCGCCATGGTGGCCTCAGGAAAGGCCATTCCCCATGCGAGTTGCTAGGGGGCCTCTCAGGATTCCTCTCCCGTCGATACCGGGGCCAAAAACCTTGTGTGGAGTCAGGGCCGGAACCGAGGTTTCCTCTCAGGGGTGACATGGATCTTTGGGTACTTCTGGAGTCTCCCTAGGGGAGTCAGGACTCGTCTCGAGTGGGGGCATGCACGTGCGCTTTCCTTCCAGGCTGTAGCAGCAATGTCACGCTTCCCGTCGCGTGGATCAAAGGATCTGTGGTTTTCCCTCGAGGCTTTCCCACAGGGCTGTCACACGTGCCACCGTGGTGTGAGTCGATTCTCGGCGTGAAAGATGAGCCAGTGCAGGGCAAAGAGGTTCCTCTGGAATGGACTGAGACATCTGGGGGACTCTTGGAATGGTGGTACGACCATGGAGTTCCTCTCGCCTTTCCTGTTGAGAGTGCCTCCTCTTGAGATGCGACAGGAACGCCGGGAATTCTTTCCCGTTGAAAGCAGGGAAAGGATCCCTCATCTCGAGCTACGAGGGGGAAACGGGGCTCCTCTGGATGTGGGCGGGACCATCGTGCTTCCTCTCGAGTGGAGACGGGTATGGCGGTGAACTTCTTGAGTTGCAGCAAGGGTGTGAAAGACCCTTTCGAAGTTCCAGAGGTTAGGTGTCATTAGTCTCCAGACGCCTCATTGGAAATAGGCCTCATCTCGCCTGGAAGGGAGAACTTCCTGGATTTTCTCGAGTTGCGGCAGGTGTTCTCGAGTTACGACGGGGACCTCAGGGACCCGCCATGGTGGCCTCAGAAAAGGCCAGTCCCCATGCGAGTTGCTAGGGGGATTCTCAGGATTCCTCTCCCGTCGATACCGGGGCCAAAAACCTTGTGTGAAGTCAGGGCCGGAACCGGGGATTCCTCTCAGGGGCTGACATGGATCTTTGGGTACTTCTGGAGTCTCCCCAGGGGAGTGAGGCCTCGTCTCGAGTGGGGGCATGCACGTGCGCTTTCCTTCCAGGCTGTAGCAGCAATGTCACGCTTCTCGTCGCGTGGATCAAAGGATCTGTGGTTTTCCCTCTAGGCTTTCCCTCGAGGCTTTCCCACAGGGTTGTCCCACGTGCCGCCGTGGTGTGAGTCGATCCTCGGCGTGAAAGATGAGCCAGTGCAGGGCAAAGAGGTTCCTCTGGAATGGACTGAGACATCTGGGGGACTCTTGGAATGGTGGTACGACCATGGAGTTCTTCTCGCCTTTCCTGTTGAGAGTGCCTCCTCTTGAGATGCGACGGAAATGCCGGGAATTCTTTCCCGTTAAAAGCAGGGAAAGGATCCCTCATCTCGAGCTACGAGGGGAAACGGGGCTCCTCTGGATGTGGGCGGGACCATCGTGCTTCCTCTCGAGTGGAGACGGGTATGGCGGTGAACTTCTTGTGTTGCAGCAAGGGTGTGAAAGACCCTTTCGAAGTTCCAGAGGTTAGGTGTCATTAGTCTCCAGACGCCTCATTGGAAATAGGCCTCATCTCGCCTGGAAGGGAGAACATCCTGGATTTTCTCGAGTTGCGGCAGGTGTTCTCGAGTTACGACGGGGACCTCAGGGAACCGCCCTGGTGGCCTCAGGAAAAGCCAGTCCCCATGCGAGTTGCTAGGGGGCCTCTCAGGATTCCTCTCCTGTCGATACCGGGGCCAAAAACCTTGTTTGGAGTCAGGGCCGGAACCGAGGATTCCTCTCAGGGGCTGACATGGATCTTTGGGTACTTCTGGAGTCTCCCCACTGGAGTCAGGCCTCGTTTCAAGTGGGGGCATGCACGAGCGCTTTTCTTCCAGGCTGTAGCAGCAATGTCACACTTACCTTCGCGTGGATCAAAGGATCTGTGGTTTTCCCTCGAGGCTTTCCCACAGGGCTGTCCCACGTGCCACCGTGGTGTGAGTCGATCCTCGGCGTGAAAGATGAGCCAGTGCAGGGCAAAGAGGTTCCTCTGGAATGGACTGAGACATCTGGGGGACTCTTGGAATGGTGGTACGACCATGGAGATCCTCTCGCCTTTCCTGTTGAGAGTGCCTCCTCTTGAGATGCGACGGGAACGCCGGGAATTCTTTCCCGTTGAAAGCAGGGAAAGGATCCCTCATCTCGAGCTACGAGGGGGAAACGGGGCTCCTCTGGATGTGGGCGGGACCATCGTGCTTCCTCTCGAGTGGAGACGGGTATGGCGGTGAACTTCTTGAGTAGCAGCAAGGGTGTGAAAGACCCTTTCGAAGTTCCAGAGGTTAGGTGTCATTAGTCTCCAGACGCCTCATTGGAAATAGGCCTCATCTGGCCTGGAAGGGAGAACTTCCTGGATTTTCTCGAGTTGCGGGAGGTGTTCTCGAGTTACGACGGGGACCTCAGGGACCCGCCCTGGTGGCCTCAGGAGTGGCCAGTCCCCATGCGAGTTGCTAGGGGGCCTCTCGGGATTCCTCTCCCGTCGATACAGGGGCCAAAAACCTTGTGTGGAGTCAGGGCCGGAACCGAGGTTTCTTCTCAGGGGTGACATGGATCTTTGGGTACTTCTGGGTTCTCCCTAGGGGAGTCAGGACTCGTCTCGAGTGGGGGCATGCACGTGCGCTTTCCTTCCAGGCTGTAGCAGCAATGTCACGCTTCCCGTCGCGTGGATCAAAGGATCTGTGGTTTTCCCTCGAGGCTTTCCCACAGGGCTGTCACACGTGCCACCGTGGTGTGAGTCGTCCTCGGCGTGAAAGATGAGCCAGTGCAGGGCAAAGAGGTTCCTCTGGAATGGACTGAGACATCTGGGGGACTCTTGGAATGGTGGTACGACCATGGAGTTCCTCTCGCCTTTCCTGTTGAGAGTGCCTCCTCTTGAGATGCGACGGGAACGCCGGGAATTCTTTCCCGTTGAAAGCAGGGAAAGGATCCCTCATCTCGAGCTACGAGGGGGAAACGGGGCTCCTCTGGATGTGGGCGGGACCATCGTGCTTCCTCTCGAGTGGAGACGGGTATGGCGGTGAACTTCTTGTGTTGCAGCAAGGGTGTGAAAGACCCTTTCGAAGTTCCAGAGGTTAGGTGTCATTAGTCTCCAGACGCCTCATTGGAAATAGGCCTCATCTCGCCTGGAAGGGAGAACATCCTGGATTTTCTCGAGTTGCGGCAGGTGTTCTCGAGTTACGACGGGGACCTCAGGGAACCGCCCTGGTGGCCTCAGGAAAAGCCAGTCCCCATGCGAGTTGCTAGGGGGCCTCTCAGGATTCCTCTCCTGTCGATACCGGGGCCAAAAACCTTGTTTGGAGTCAGGGCCGGAACCGAGGATTCCTCTCAGGGGCTGACATGGATCTTTGGGTACTTCTGGAGTCTCCCCACTGGAGTCAGGACTCGTTTCAAGTGGGGGCATGCACGAGCGCTTTTCTTCCAGGCTGTAGCAGCAATGTCACACTTACCTTCGCATGGATCAAAGGATCTGTGGTTTTCCCTCGAGGCTTTCCCTCGAGGCTTTCCCACAGGGCTGTCCCACGTGCCACCGTGGTGTGAGTCGATCCTCGGAGTGAAAGATGAGCCAGTGCAGGGCAAAGAGGTTCCTCTGGTATGGACTGAGACATCTGGGGGACTCTTGGAATGGTGGTACGACCATGGAGTTCCTCTCGCCTTTCCTGTTGAGAATGCCTCCTCTTGAGATGCGACGGGAACGCCGGGAATTCTTTCCCGTTGAAAGCAGGGAAAGGATCCCTCATCTCGAGCTACGAGGGGGAAACGGGGCTCCTCTGGATGTGGGCGGGACCATCGTACTTCCTCTCGAGTGGAGACGGGTATGGCGGTGAACTTCTTGAGTAGCAGCAAGGGTGTGAAAGACCCTTTCGAAGTTCCAGTGGTTAGGTGTCATTAGTCTCCAGACGCCTCATAGGAAATAGGCCTCATCTCGCCTGGAAGGGAGAACTTCATGGATTTTCTCGAGTTGCGGCAGGTGTTCTCGAGTTACGATGGGGACCTCAAGGACCCGCCATGGTGGCCTCAGGAAAGGCCAGTCCCCATGCGAGTTGCTAGGGGGCCTCTCAGGATTCCTCTCCCGTCGATACCGGGGCCAAAAACCTTGTGTGAAGTAAGGGCCGGAACCGAGGTTTTCTCTCAGGGGTGACATGGAACTTTGGGTATTTCTGGAGTCTCCCCAGGGGAGTCAGGCCTCGTCTCGAGTGGGGGCATGCACGTGCGCTTTCCTTCCAGGCTGTAGCAGCAATGTCACGCTTCCCGTCGCGTGGATCAAAGGATCTGTGGTTTTCCCTCGAGGCTTTCCCACAGGGCTGTCCCACGTGCCACCGTGGTGTGAGTCGATCCTCGGCGTGAAAGATGAGCCAGTGCAGGGCAAAGAGGTTCCTCTGGAATGGACTGAGACATCTGGGGGACTCTTGGAATGGTGGTACGACCATGGAGATCCTCTCGCCTTTCCTGTTGAGAGTGCCTCCTCTTGAGATGCGACGGGAACGCCGGGAATTCTTTCCCGTTGAAAGCAGGGAAAGGATCCCTCATCTCGAGCTACGAGGGGGAAACGGGGCTCCTCTGGATGTGGGCGGGACCATCGTGCTTCCTCTCGAGTGGAGACGGGTATGGCGGTGAACTTCTTGAGTAGCAGCAAGGGTGTGAAAGACCCTCTCGAAATTCCAGAGGTTAGGTGTCATTAGTCTCCAGACGCCTCATCGGAAATAGGCCTCATCTCGCCTGGAAGGGAGAACTTCATGGATTTTCTCGAGTTGCGGCAGGTGTTCTCGAATTACGACGGGGACCTCAGGGACCCGCCCTGGTGGCCCCAGGAGAGGCCAGTCCCCATGCGAGTTGCTACGGGGCCTCTCGGGATTCCTCTCCCGTCGATACCGGGGCCAAAAACCTTGTGTGGAGTCAGGGCCGGAACCGAGGATTCCTCTCAGGGGCTGACATGGATCTTTGGGTACTTCTGGAGTCTCCCCAGGGGAGTCAGGCCTCGTCTCGAGTGGGGGCATGCACGTGTGCTTTCCTTCCAGGCTGTAGCAGCAATGTCACGCTTCCCGTCGCGTGGATCAAAGGATCTGTGGTTTTCCCTCGAGGCTTTCCCTTCAGGCTTTCCCACAGGGCTGTCCCACGTGCCACCGTGGTGTGAGTCGATCCTCGGCGTGAAAGATGAGCCAGTGCAGGGCAAAGAGGTTCCTCTGGAATGGACTGAGACATCTGGGGTACTCTTGGAATGGTGGTATGACCATGGAGTTCCTCTCGCCTTTCCTGTTGAGAGTGCCTCCTCTTGAGATGCGACGGGAACGCCGGGAATTCTTTCCCGTTGAAAGCAGGGAAAGGATCCCTCATCTCGAGCTACGAATGTGAAACGGGGCTCCTCTGGATGTGGGCGGGACCATCGTGCTTCCTCTCGAGTGGAGACGGGTATGGCGGTGAACTTCTTGAGTTGCAGCAAGGGTGTGAAAGACCCTTTCGAAGTTCCAGAGGTTAGGTGTCATTAGTCTCCAGACGCCTCATCGGAAATAGGCCTCATCTCGCCTGGAAGGGAGAACTTCCTGGATTTTCTCGAGTTGCGGCAGGTGTTCTCGAGTTACGACGGGGACCTCAGGGACCCGCCATGGTGGCCTCAGGAAAGACCAGTCCCCATGTGAGTTGCTACGGGGCCTCTCAGGATTCCTCTCCCGTCGATACCGGGGCCAAAAACCTTGTGTGGAGTCAGGGTCGGAACCGAGGTTTCCTCTCAGAGGTGACATGGAACTTTGGGTATTTCTGGAGTCTCCCCAAGGGAGTCAGGCCTCGTCTCGAGTGGGGGCATGCATGTGCGCTTTCCTTCCAGGCTGTAGCAGCAATGTCACGCTTCCCGTCGCGTGGATCAAAGGATCTGTGGTTTTCCCTCGAGGCTTTCCCTCGAGGCTTTGCCACAGGGATGTCCCACGTGCCACCGTGGTGTGAGTCGATCCTCGGCGTGAAAGATGAGCCAGTGCAGGGCAAAGAGGTTCCTCTGGAATGGACTGAGACATCTGGGGGACTCTTGGAATGGTGGTACGAACATGGAGTTCCTCTCGCCTTTCCTGTTGAGAGTGCCTCCTCTTGAGATGCGACGGGAACGCCGGGAATTCTTTCCCGTTGAAAGCAGGGAAAGGATCCCACATCTCGAGCTACGAGGGGGAAACGGGGCTCCTCAGGATGTGGGCGGGACCATCGTGCTTCCTCTCGAGTGGAGACGGGTATGGCGGTGAACTTCTTGAGTAGCAGCAAGGGTGTGAAAGACCCTTTCGAAGTTCCAGAGGTTAGGTGTCATTAGTCTCCAGACGCCTCATCGGAAATAGGCCTCATCTCGGCTGGAAGGGAGAACTTCCTGGATTTTCTCGAGTTGCGGCAGGTGTTCTCGAGTTACGACGGGGACCTCAGGGACCCGCCATGGTGGCCTCAGGAAAGGCCATTCCCCATGCGAGTTGCTAGGGGGCCTCTCAGGATTCCTCTCCCGTCGATACCGGGGCCAAAAACCTTGTGTGGAGTCAGGGCCGGAACCGAGGTTTCCTCTCAGGGGTGACATGGATCTTTGGGTACTTCTGGAGTCTCCCTAGGGGAGTCAGGACTCGTCTCGAGTGGGGGCATGCACGTGCGCTTTCCTTCCAGGCTGTAGCAGCAATGTCACGCTTCCCGTCGCGTGGATCAAAGGATCTGTGGTTTTCCCTCGAGGCTTTCCCACAGGGCTGTCACACGTGCCACCGTGGTGTGAGTCGATTCTCGGCGTGAAAGATGAGCCAGTGCAGGGCAAAGAGGTTCCTCTGGAATGGACTGAGACATCTGGGGGACTCTTGGAATGGTGGTACGACCATGGAGTTCCTCTCGCCTTTCCTGTTGAGAGTGCCTCCTCTTGAGATGCGACAGGAACGCCGGGAATTCTTTCCCGTTGAAAGCAGGGAAAGGATCCCTCATCTCGAGCTACGAGGGGGAAACGGGGCTCCTCTGGATGTGGGCGGGACCATCGTGCTTCCTCTCGAGTGGAGACGGGTATGGCGGTGAACTTCTTGAGTTGCAGCAAGGGTGTGAAAGACCCTTTCGAAGTTCCAGAGGTTAGGTGTCATTAGTCTCCAGACGCCTCATTGGAAATAGGCCTCATCTCGCCTGGAAGGGAGAACTTCCTGGATTTTCTCGAGTTGCGGCAGGTGTTCTCGAGTTACGACGGGGACCTCAGGGACCCGCCATGGTGGCCTCAGAAAAGGCCAGTCCCCATGCGAGTTGCTAGGGGGATTCTCAGGATTCCTCTCCCGTCGATACCGGGGCCAAAAACCTTGTGTGAAGTCAGGGCCGGAACCGGGGATTCCTCTCAGGGGCTGACATGGATCTTTGGGTACTTCTGGAGTCTCCCCAGGGGAGTGAGGCCTCGTCTCGAGTGGGGGCATGCACGTGCGCTTTCCTTCCAGGCTGTAGCAGCAATGTCACGCTTCTCGTCGCGTGGATCAAAGGATCTGTGGTTTTCCCTCTAGGCTTTCCCTCGAGGCTTTCCCACAGGGTTGTCCCACGTGCCGCCGTGGTGTGAGTCGATCCTCGGCGTGAAAGATGAGCCAGTGCAGGGCAAAGAGGTTCCTCTGGAATGGACTGAGACATCTGGGGGACTCTTGGAATGGTGGTACGACCATGGAGTTCTTCTCGCCTTTCCTGTTGAGAGTGCCTCCTCTTGAGATGCGACGGAAATGCCGGGAATTCTTTCCCGTTAAAAGCAGGGAAAGGATCCCTCATCTCGAGCTACGAGGGGAAACGGGGCTCCTCTGGATGTGGGCGGGACCATCGTGCTTCCTCTCGAGTGGAGACGGGTATGGCGGTGAACTTCTTGTGTTGCAGCAAGGGTGTGAAAGACCCTTTCGAAGTTCCAGAGGTTAGGTGTCATTAGTCTCCAGACGCCTCATTGGAAATAGGCCTCATCTCGCCTGGAAGGGAGAACATCCTGGATTTTCTCGAGTTGCGGCAGGTGTTCTCGAGTTACGACGGGGACCTCAGGGAACCGCCCTGGTGGCCTCAGGAAAAGCCAGTCCCCATGCGAGTTGCTAGGGGGCCTCTCAGGATTCCTCTCCTGTCGATACCGGGGCCAAAAACCTTGTTTGGAGTCAGGGCCGGAACCGAGGATTCCTCTCAGGGGCTGACATGGATCTTTGGGTACTTCTGGAGTCTCCCCACTGGAGTCAGGCCTCGTTTCAAGTGGGGGCATGCACGAGCGCTTTTCTTCCAGGCTGTAGCAGCAATGTCACACTTACCTTCGCGTGGATCAAAGGATCTGTGGTTTTCCCTCGAGGCTTTCCCACAGGGCTGTCCCACGTGCCACCGTGGTGTGAGTCGATCCTCGGCGTGAAAGATGAGCCAGTGCAGGGCAAAGAGGTTCCTCTGGAATGGACTGAGACATCTGGGGGACTCTTGGAATGGTGGTACGACCATGGAGATCCTCTCGCCTTTCCTGTTGAGAGTGCCTCCTCTTGAGATGCGACGGGAACGCCGGGAATTCTTTCCCGTTGAAAGCAGGGAAAGGATCCCTCATCTCGAGCTACGAGGGGGAAACGGGGCTCCTCTGGATGTGGGCGGGACCATCGTGCTTCCTCTCGAGTGGAGACGGGTATGGCGGTGAACTTCTTGAGTAGCAGCAAGGGTGTGAAAGACCCTTTCGAAGTTCCAGAGGTTAGGTGTCATTAGTCTCCAGACGCCTCATTGGAAATAGGCCTCATCTGGCCTGGAAGGGAGAACTTCCTGGATTTTCTCGAGTTGCGGGAGGTGTTCTCGAGTTACGACGGGGACCTCAGGGACCCGCCCTGGTGGCCTCAGGAGTGGCCAGTCCCCATGCGAGTTGCTAGGGGGCCTCTCGGGATTCCTCTCCCGTCGATACAGGGGCCAAAAACCTTGTGTGGAGTCAGGGCCGGAACCGAGGTTTCTTCTCAGGGGTGACATGGATCTTTGGGTACTTCTGGGTTCTCCCTAGGGGAGTCAGGACTCGTCTCGAGTGGGGGCATGCACGTGCGCTTTCCTTCCAGGCTGTAGCAGCAATGTCACGCTTCCCGTCGCGTGGATCAAAGGATCTGTGGTTTTCCCTCGAGGCTTTCCCACAGGGCTGTCACACGTGCCACCGTGGTGTGAGTCGTCCTCGGCGTGAAAGATGAGCCAGTGCAGGGCAAAGAGGTTCCTCTGGAATGGACTGAGACATCTGGGGGACTCTTGGAATGGTGGTACGACCATGGAGTTCCTCTCGCCTTTCCTGTTGAGAGTGCCTCCTCTTGAGATGCGACGGGAACGCCGGGAATTCTTTCCCGTTGAAAGCAGGGAAAGGATCCCTCATCTCGAGCTACGAGGGGGAAACGGGGCTCCTCTGGATGTGGGCGGGACCATCGTGCTTCCTCTCGAGTGGAGACGGGTATGGCGGTGAACTTCTTGTGTTGCAGCAAGGGTGTGAAAGACCCTTTCGAAGTTCCAGAGGTTAGGTGTCATTAGTCTCCAGACGCCTCATTGGAAATAGGCCTCATCTCGCCTGGAAGGGAGAACATCCTGGATTTTCTCGAGTTGCGGCAGGTGTTCTCGAGTTACGACGGGGACCTCAGGGAACCGCCCTGGTGGCCTCAGGAAAAGCCAGTCCCCATGCGAGTTGCTAGGGGGCCTCTCAGGATTCCTCTCCTGTCGATACCGGGGCCAAAAACCTTGTTTGGAGTCAGGGCCGGAACCGAGGATTCCTCTCAGGGGCTGACATGGATCTTTGGGTACTTCTGGAGTCTCCCCACTGGAGTCAGGACTCGTTTCAAGTGGGGCATGCACGAGCGCTTTTCTTCCAGGCTGTAGCAGCAATGTCACACTTACCTTCGCATGGATCAAAGGATCTGTGGTTTTCCCTCGAGGCTTTCCCTCGAGGCTTTCCCACAGGGCTGTCCCACGTGCCACCGTGGTGTGAGTCGATCCTCGGAGTGAAAGATGAGCCAGTGCAGGGCAAAGAGGTTCCTCTGGTATGGACTGAGACATCTGGGGGACTCTTGGAATGGTGGTACGACCATGGAGTTCCTCTCGCCTTTCCTGTTGAGAATGCCTCCTCTTGAGATGCGACGGGAACGCCGGGAATTCTTTCCCGTTGAAAGCAGGGAAAGGATCCCTCATCTCGAGCTACGAGGGGGAAACGGGGCTCCTCTGGATGTGGGCGGGACCATCGTACTTCCTCTCGAGTGGAGACGGGTATGGCGGTGAACTTCTTGAGTAGCAGCAAGGGTGTGAAAGACCCTTTCGAAGTTCCAGTGGTTAGGTGTCATTAGTCTCCAGACGCCTCATAGGAAATAGGCCTCATCTCGCCTGGAAGGGAGAACTTCCTGGATTTTCTCGAGTTGCGGCAGGTGTTCTCGAGTTACGATGGGGACCTCAAGGACCCGCCATGGTGGCCTCAGGAAAGGCCAGTCCCCATGCGAGTTGCTAGGGGGCCTCTCAGGATTCCTCTCCCGTCGATACCGGGGCCAAAAACCTTGTGTGAAGTAAGGGCCGGAACCGAGGTTTTCTCTCAGGGGTGACATGGAACTTTGGGTATTTCTGGAGTCTCCCCAGGGGAGTCAGGCCTCGTCTCGAGTGGGGGCATGCACGTGCGCTTTCCTTCCAGGCTGTAGCAGCAATGTCACGCTTCCCGTCGCGTGGATCAAAGGATCTGTGGTTTTCCCTCGAGGCTTTCCCACAGGGCTGTCCCACGTGCCACCGTGGTGTGAGTCGATCCTCGGCGTGAAAGATGAGCCAGTGCAGGGCAAAGAGGTTCCTCTGGAATGGACTGAGACATCTGGGGGACTCTTGGAATGGTGGTACGACCATGGAGATCCTCTCGCCTTTCCTGTTGAGAGTGCCTCCTCTTGAGATGCGACGGGAACGCCGGGAATTCTTTCCCGTTGAAAGCAGGGAAAGGATCCCTCATCTCGAGCTACGAGGGGGAAACGGGGCTCCTCTGGATGTGGGCAGGACCATCGTGCTTCCTCTCGAGTGGAGACGGGTATGGCGGTGAACTTCTTGAGTAGCAGCAAGGGTGTGAAAGACCCTTTCGAAGTTCCAGAGGTTAGGTGTCATTAGTCTCCAGACGCCTCATTGGAAATAGGCCTCATCTCGCCTGGAAGGGAGAACATCCTGGATTTTCTCGAGTTGCGGCAGGTGTTCTCGAGTTACGACGGGGACCTCAGGGAACCGCCCTGGTGGCCTCAGGAAAAGCCAGTCCCCATGCGAGTTGCTAGGGGGCCTCTCAGGATTCCTCTCCTGTCGATACCGGGGCCAAAAACCTTGTTTGGAGTCAGGGCCGGAACCGAGGATTCCTCTCAGGGGCTGACATGGATCTTTGGGTACTTCTGGAGTCTCCCCACTGGAGTCAGGACTCGTTTCAAGTGGGGGCATGCACGAGCGCTTTTCTTCCAGGCTGTAGCAGCAATGTCACACTTACCTTCGCATGGATCAAAGGATCTGTGGTTTTCCCTCGAGGCTTTCCCTCGAGGCTTTCCCACAGGGCTGTCCCACGTGCCACCGTGGTGTGAGTCGATCCTCGGAGTGAAAGATGAGCCAGTGCAGGGCAAAGAGGTTCCTCTGGTATGGACTGAGACATCTGGGGGACTCTTGGAATGGTGGTACGACCATGGAGTTCCTCTCGCCTTTCCTGTTGAGAATGCCTCCTCTTGAGATGCGACGGGAACGCCGGGAATTCTTTCCCGTTGAAAGCAGGGAAAGGATCCCTCATCTCGAGCTACGAGGGGGAAACGGGGCTCCTCTGGATGTGGGCGGGACCATCGTACTTCCTCTCGAGTGGAGACGGGTATGGCGGTGAACTTCTTGAGTAGCAGCAAGGGTGTGAAAGACCCTTTCGAAGTTCCAGTGGTTAGGTGTCATTAGTCTCCAGACGCCTCATAGGAAATAGGCCTCATCTCGCCTGGAAGGGAGAACTTCCTGGATTTTCTCGAGTTGCGGCAGGTGTTCTCGAGTTACGATGGGGACCTCAAGGACCCGCCATGGTGGCCTCAGGAAAGGCCAGTCCCCATGCGAGTTGCTAGGGGGCCTCTCAGGATTCCTCTCCCGTCGATACCGGGGCCAAAAACCTTGTGTGAAGTAAGGGCCGGAACCGAGGTTTTCTCTCAGGGGTGACATGGAACTTTGGGTATTTCTGGAGTCTCCCCAGGGGAGTCAGGCCTCGTCTCGAGTGGGGGCATGCACGTGCGCTTTCCTTCCAGGCTGTAGCAGCAATGTCACGCTTCCCGTCGCGTGGATCAAAGGATCTGTGGTTTTCCCTCGAGGCTTTCCCACAGGGCTGTCCCACGTGCCACCGTGGTGTGAGTCGATCCTCGGCGTGAAAGATGAGCCAGTGCAGGGCAAAGAGGTTCCTCTGGAATGGACTGAGACATCTGGGGGACTCTTGGAATGGTGGTACGACCATGGAGATCCTCTCGCCTTTCCTGTTGAGAGTGCCTCCTCTTGAGATGCGACGGGAACGCCGGGAATTCTTTCCCGTTGAAAGCAGGGAAAGGATCCCTCATCTCGAGCTACGAGGGGGAAACGGGGCTCCTCTGGATGTGGGCAGGACCATCGTGCTTCCTCTCGAGTGGAGACGGGTATGGCGGTGAACTTCTTGAGTAGCAGCAAGGGTGTGAAAGACCCTTTCGAAGTTCCAGAGGTTAGGTGTCATTAGTCTCCAGACGCCTCATTGGAAATAGGCCTCATCTGACCTGGAAGGGAGAACTTCCTGGATTTTCTCGAGTTGCGGCAGGTGTTCTCGAGTTACGACGGGGACCTCAGGGACCCGCCCTGGTGGCCTCAGGAGAGGCCAGTCCCCATGCGAGTTGCTAGGGGGCCTCTCGGGATTCCTCTCCCGTCGATACCGGGGCCAAGAACCTTGTGTGGAGTCAGGGCCCGAACCGAGGATTCCTCTCAGGGGCTGACATGGATCTTTGGGTACTTCTGGAGTCTCCCCACTGGAGTCAGGCCTCGTTTCGAGTGGGGGCATGCACGAGCGCTTTTCTTCCAGGCTGTAGCAGCAATGTCACGCTTCCCGTTGCGTGGATCAAAGGATCTGTGGTTTTCCCTCGAGGCTTTCCCTCGAGGCTTTGCCACAGGGCTGTCCCACGTGCCACCGTGGTTTGAGTCGATCCTCGGCGTGAATGATGAGCCAGTGCAGGGCAAAGAGGTTCCTCTGGAATGGACTGAGACATCTGGGGGACTCTTGGAATGGTGGTACGACCATGGAGTTCCTCTCGCCTTTCCTGTTGAGAGTGCCTCCTCTTGAGATGCGACGGGAACGCCGGGAATTCTTTCCCGTTGAAAGCAGGGAAAGGATCCCTCATCTCGAGCTACGAGGGGGAAACGGGGCTCCTCTGGATGTGGGCGGGACCATCGTGCTTCCTCTCGAGTGGAGACGGGTATGGCGGTGAACTTCTTGAGTAGCAGCAAGGGTGTGAAAGACCCTTTCGAAGTTCCAGAGGTTAGGTGTCATTAGTCTCCAGACGCCTCATCGGAAATAGGCCTCATCTCGGCTGGAAGGGAGAACTTCCTGGATTTTCTCGAGTTGCGGCAGGTGTTCTCGAGTTACGACGGGGACCTCAGGGACCCGCCATGGTGGCCTCAGGAAAGGCCAGTCCCCATGCGAGTTGCTAGGGGGCCTCTCAGGATTCCTCTCCCGTCGATACCGGGGCCAACAAACTTGTGTGGAGTCAGGGCCGGAAACGAGGTTTCCTCTCAGGGGTGACATGGATCTTTGGGTACTTCTGGAGTCTCCCTAGGGGAGTCAGGCCTCGTCTCGAGTGGGGGCATGCACGTGCGCTTTCCTTCCAGGCTGTAGCAGCAATGTCACGCTTCCCGTTGCGTGGATCAAAGGATCTGTGGTTTTCCCTCGAGGCTTTCCCTCGAGGCTTTCCCACAGGGCTTTCCCACGTTCCACCGTGGTGTGAGTCGATCCTCGGCGTGAAAGATGAGCCAGTGCAGGGCAAAGAGGTTCCTCTGCAATGGACTGAGACATCTGGGGGACTCTTGGAATGGTGGTACGACCATGGAGATCCTCTCGCCTTTCCTGTTGAGAGTGCCTCCTCTTGAGATGCGACGGGAACGCCGGGAATCCTTTCCCGTTGAAAGCAGGGAAAGGATCCCTCATCTCGAGCTACGAGGGGGAAACGGGGCTCCTCTGGATGTGGGCGGGACCATCGTGCTTCCTCTCGAGTGGAGACGGGTATGGCGGTGAACTTCTTGAGTAGCAGCAAGGGTGTGAAAGACCCTTTCGAAGTTCCAGAGGTTAGGTGTCATTAGTCTCCAGACGCCTCATTGGAAATAGGCCTCATCTGGCCTGGAAGGGAGAACTTCCTGGATTTTCTCGAGTTGCGGGAGGTGTTCTCGAGTTACGACGGGGACCTCAGGGACCCGCCCTGGTGGCCTCAGGAGAGGCCAGTCCCCATGCGAGTTGCTAGGGGGCCTCTCGGGATTCCTCTCCCGTCGATACCGGGGCCAAAAACCTTGTGTGGAGTCAGGGCCGGAACCGAGGTTTCCTCTCAGGGGTGACATGGATCTTTGGGTACTTCTGGAGTCTCCCTAGGGGAGTCAGGACTTGTCTCGAGTGGGGGCATGCACGTGCGCTTTCCTTCCAGGCTGTAGCAGCAATGTCACGCTTCCCGTCGCGTGGATCAAAGGATCTGTGGTTTTCCCTCGAGGCTTTCCCACAGGGCTGTCACACGTGCCACCGTGGTGTGAGTCGTCCTCGGCGTGAAAGATGAGCCAGTGCAGGGCAAAGAGGTTCCTCTGGAATGGACTGAGACATCTGGGGGACTCTTGGAATGGTGGTACGACCATGGAGTTCCTCTCGCCTTTCCTGTTGAGAGTGCCTCCTCTTGAGATGCGACGGGAACGCCGGGAATTCTTTCCCGTTGAAAGCAGGGAAAGGATCCCTCATCTCGAGCTACGAGGGGGAAACGGGGCTCCTCTGGATGTGGGCGGGACCATCGTGCTTCCTCTCGAGTGGAGACGGGTATGGCGGTGAACTTCTTGAGTTGCAGCAAGGGTGTGAAAGACCCTTTCGAAGTTCCAGAGGTTAGGTGTCATTAGTCTCCAGACGCCTCATCGGAAATAGGCCTCATCTCGCCTGGAAGTGAGAACTTCCTGGATTTTCTCGAGTTGCGGCAGGTGTTCTCGAGTTACGACGGGGACCTCAGGGACCCGCCATGGTGGCCTCAGGAAAGGCCAGTCCCCATGCGAGTTGCTAGGGGGCCTCTCGGGATTCCTCTCCCGTCGATACCGGGGCCAAAAACCTTGTGTGGAGTCAGGGTCGGAACCGAGGTTTCCTCTCAGAGGTGACATGGAACTTTGGGTATTTCTGGAGTCTCCCCAGGGGAGTCAGGCCTCGTCTCGAGTGGGGGCATGCATGTGCGCTATCCTTCCAGGCTGTAGCAGCAATGTCACGCTTCCCGTCGCGTGGATAAAAGGATCTGTGGTTTTCCCTCGAGGCTTTCCCTCGAGGCTTTGCCACAGGGATGTCCCACGTGCCACCGTGGTGTGAGTCGATCCTCGGCGTGAAAGATGAGCCAGTGCAGGGCAAAGAGGTTCCTCTGGAATGGACTGAGACATCTGGAGGACTCTTGGAATGGTGGTACGACCATGGAGTTCCTCTCGCCTTTCCAGTTGAGAGTGCCTCCTCTTGAGATGCGACGGGAACGTCGGGAATTCTTTCCCGTTGAAAGCAGGGAAAGGATCCCTCATCTCGAGCTACGAGGGGGAAACGGGGCTCCTCTGGATGTGGGCGGGACCATCGTGCTTCCTCTCGAGTGGAGACGGGTATGGCGGTGAACTTCTTGAGTTGCAGCAAGGGTGTGAAAGACCCTTTCGAAGTTCCAGAGGTTAGGTGTCATTAGTCTCCAGAGGCCTCATCGGAAATAGGCCTCATCTCGCCTGGAAGGGAGAACTTCCTGGATTTTCTCGAGTTGCGGCAGGTGTTCTCGAGTTACGACGGGGACCTCAGGGACCCGCCATGGTGGCCTCAGGAAAGGCCATTCCCCATGCGAGTTGCTAGGGGGCCTCTCAGGATTCCTCTCCCGTCGATACCGGGGCCAAAAACCTTGTGTGGAGTAAGGGCCGGAACCGAGGTTTTCTCTCAGGGGTGACATGGAACTTTGGGTATTTCTGGAGTCTCCCCAGGGGAGTCAGGCCTCATCTCGAGTGGGGGCATGCACGTGCGCTTTCCTTCCAGGCTGTAGCAGCAATGTCACGCTTCCCGTCGCGTGGATCAAAGGATCTGTGGTTTTCCCTCGAGGCTTTCCCACAGGGCTGTCCCACGTGCCACCGTGGTGTGAGTCGATCCTCGGCGTGAAAGATGAGCCAGTGCAGGGCAAAGAGGTTCCTCTGGAATGGACTGAGACATCTGGGGGACTCTTGGAATGGTGGTACGACCATGGAGATCCTCTCGCCTTTCCTGTTGAGAGTGCCTCCTCTTGAGATGCGACGGGAACGCCGGGAATTCTTTCCCGTTGAAAGCAGGGAAAGGATCCCTCATCTCGAGCTACGAGGGGGAAACGGGGCTCCTCTGGATGTGGGCGGGACCATCGTGCTTCCTCTCGAGTGGAGACGGGTATGGCGGTGAACTTCTTGAGTAGCAGCAAAGGTGTGAAAGACCCTTTCGAAGTTCCAGAGGTTAGGTGTCATTAGTCTCCAGACGCCTCATTGGAAATAGGCCTCATCTGACCTGGAAGGGAGAACTTCCTGGATTTTCTCGAGTTGCGGCAGGTGTTCTCGAGTTACGACGGGGACCTCAGGGACCCGCCCTGGTGGCCTCAGGAGAGGCCAGTCCCCATGAGAGTTGCTAGGGGGCCTCTCGGGATTCCTCTCCCGTCGATACCGGGGCCAAGAACCTTGTGTGGAGTCAGGGCCCGAACCGAGGATTCCTCTCAGGGGCTGACATGGATCTTTGGGTACTTCTGGAGTCTCCCCACTGGAGTCAGGCCTCGTTTCGAGTGGGGGCATGCACGAGCGCTTTTCTTCCAGGCTGTAGCAGCAATGTCACGCTTCCCGTTGCGTGGATCAAAGGATCTGTGGTTTTCCCTCGAGGCTTTCCCTCGAGGCTTTGCCACAGGGCTGTCCCACGTGCCACCGTGGTGTGAGTCGATCCTCGGCGTGAATGATGAGCCAGTGCAGGGCAAAGAGGTTCCTCTGGAATGGACTGAGACATCTGGGGGACTCTTGGAATGGTGGTACGACCATGGAGTTCCTCTCGCCTTTCCTGTTGAGAGTGCCTCCTCTTGAGATGCGACGGGAACGCCGGGAATTCTTTACCGTTGAAAGCAGGGAAAGGATCCCTCATCTCGAGCTACGAGGGGGAAACGGGGCTCCTCTGGATGTGGGCGGGACCATCGTGCTTCCTCTCGAGTGGAGACGGGTATGGCGGTGAACTTCTTGAGTAGCAGCAAGGGTGTGAAAGACCCTTTCGAAGTTCCAGAGGTTAGGTGTCATTAGTCTCCAGACGCCTCATCGGAAATAGGCCTCATCTCGCCTGCAAGGGAGAACTTCCTGGATTTTCTCGAGTTGCGGCAGGTGTTCTCGAGTTACGACGGGGACCTCAGGGACCCGCCATGGTGGCCTCAGGAAAGGCCAGTCCCCATGCGAGTTGCTAGGGGGCCTCTCAGGATTCCTCTCCCGTCGATACCGGGGCCAAAAAACTTGTGTGGAGTCAGGGCCGGAAACGAGGTTTCCTCTCAGGGGTGACATGGATCTTTGGGTACTTCTGGAGTCTCCCTAGGGGAGTCAGGCCTCGTCTCGAGTGGGGGCATGCACGTGCGCTTTCCTTCGAAGCTGTAGCAGCAATGTCACGCTTCCCGTCGCGTGGATCAAAGGATCTGTGGTTTTCCCTCGAGGCTTTCCCTCGAGGCTTTCCCACAGGGCTGTCCCACGTTCCACCGTGGTGTGAGTCGATCCTCGGCGTGAAAGATGAGCCAGTGCAGGGCAAAGAGGTTCCTCTGGAATGGACTGAGACATCTGGGGGACTCTTGGAATGGTGGTACGACCATGGAGATCCTCTCGCCTTTCCTGTTGAGAGTGCCTCCTCTTGAGATGCGACGGGAACGCCGGGAATTCTTTCCCGTTGAAAGCAGGGAAAGGATCCCTCATCTCGAGCTACGAGGGGGAAACGGGGCTCCTCTGGATGTGGGCGGGACCATCGTGCTTCCTCTCGAGTGGAGACGGGTATGGCGGTGAACTTCTTGAGTAGCAGCAAGGGTGTGAAAGACCCTTTCGAAGTTCCAGAGGTTAGGTGTCATTAGTCTCCAGACGCCTCATTGGAAATAGGCCTCATCTGGCCTGGAAGGGAGAACTTCCTGGATTTTCTCGAGTTGCGGGAGGTGTTCTCGAGTTACGACGGGGACCTCAGGGACCCGCCCTGGTGGCCTCAGGAGAGGCCAGTCCCCATGCGAGTTGCTAGGGGGCCTCTCGGGATTCCTCTCCCGTCGATACCGGGGCCAAGAACCTTGTAAGAAGTCAGGGCCGGAACCGAGGATTCCTCTCAGGGGCTGACATGGATCTTTGGGTACTTCTGGAGTCTCCCCACTGGAGTCACGCCTCGTTTCGAGTGGGGGCATGCACGAGCGCTTTTCTTCCAGGCTGTAGCAGCAATGTCACGCTTACCTTCGCGTGGATCAAAGGATCTGTGGTTTTCCCTCGAGGCTTTCCCTCGAGGTTTTCCCACAGGGTTGTCCCACGTGCCGCCGTGGTGTGAGTCGATCCTCGGCGTGAAAGATTATCCAGTGCAGGGCAAAGAGGTTCCTCTGGAATGGACTGAGACATCTGGGGGACTCTTGGAATGGTGGTACGACCATGGAGTTCTTCTCGCCTTTCCTGTTGAGAGTGCCTCCTCTTGAGATGCGACGGAAATGCCGGGAATTCTTTCCCGTTAAAAGCAGGGAAAGGATCCCTCATCTCGAGCTACGAGGGGAAACGGGGCTCCTCTGGATGTGGGCGGGACCATCGTGCTTCCTCTCGAGTGGAGACGGGTATGGCGGTGAACTTCTTGTGTTGCAGCAAGGGTGTGAAAGACCCTTTCGAAGTTCCAGAGGTTAGGTGTCATTAGTCTCCAGACGCCTCATTGGAAATAGGCCTCATCTCGCCTGGAAGGGAGAACATCCTGGATTTTCTCGAGTTGCGGCAGGTGTTCTCGAGTTACGACGGGGACCTCAGGGAACCGCCCTGGTGGCCTCAGGAAAAGCCAGTCCCCATGCGAGTTGCTAGGGGGCCTCTCAGGATTCCTCTCCTGTCGATACCGGGGCCAAAAACCTTGTTTGGAGTCAGGGCCGGAACCGAGGATTCCTCTCAGGGGCTGACATGGATCTTTGGGTACTTCTGGAGTCTCACCACTGGAGTCAGGCCTCGTTTCGAGTGGGGGCATGCACGAACGCTTTTCTTCCAGGCTGTAGCAGCAATGTCACGCTTACCTTCGCGTGGATCAAAGGATCTGTGGTTTTCCCTCGAGGCTTTCCCTCGAGGCTTTCCCACAGGGCTGTCCCACTTGCCACCGTGGTGTGAGTCGATCCTCGGCGTGAAAGATGAGCCAGTGAAGGGCAAAGAGGTTCCTCTGGAATGGACTGAGACATCTGGGGGATTCTTGGAATGGTGGTACGACCATAGAGTTCCTCTCGCCTTTCCTGTTGAGAGTGCCTCCTCTTGAGATGCGAGGGGAATGCCGGGAATTCTTTCCCGTTGAAAGCAGGGAAAGGATCCCTCATCTCGAGCTACGAGGGGGAAACGGGGCTCCTCTGGATATGGGCGGGACCATCGTGCTTCCTCTCGATTGGAGACGGGTATGGCGGTGAACTTCTTGAGTTGCAGCAAGGGTGTGAAAGACCCTTTCGAAGTTCCAGAGGTTAGGTGTCATTAGTCTCCAGACGCCTCATCGGAAATAGGCCTCATCTCGCCTGGAAGGGAGAACTTCCTGGATTTTCTCGAGTTGCGGCAGGTGTTCTCGAGTTACGACGGGGACCTCAGGGACCCGCCCTGGTGGCCTCAGGAGAGGCCAGTCCCCATGCGAGTTGCTAGGGGCCCTCTCGGGATTCCTCTCCCGTCGATACCGGGGCAAAAACCTTGTGTGGAGTCAGGGCCGGAACCGAGGATTCCTCTCAGGGGCTGACATGGATCTTTGGGTACTTCTGGAGTCTCCCCAGGCGAGTCAGGCCTCGTCTCGAGTGGGGGCATGCACGTGTGCTTTCCTTCCAGGCTGTAGCAGCAATGTCACGCTTCCCGTCGCGTGCATCAAAGGATCTGTGGTTTTCCCTCGAGGCTTTCCCTCGAGGCTTTCCCACAGGGCTGTCCCACGTGCTACCGTGGTGTGAGTCGATCCTCGGCGTGAAAGATGAGCCAGTGCAGGGCAAAGAGGTTCCTCTGGAATGGACTGAGACATCTGGGGGACTCTTGGAATGGTGGTACGACCATGGAGTTCCTCTCGCCTTTCCTGTTGAGAGTGCCTCCTCTTGAGATGCGACGGGAACGCTGGGAATTCATTCCCGTTGAAAGCAGGGAAAGGATCCCTCATCTCGAGCTACGAGGGGGAAACGGGGCTCCTCTCGATGTGGGCGGGACCATCGTGCTTCCTCTCGAGTGGAGACGGGTATGGCGGTGAACTTCTTGAGTTGCAGCAAGGGTGTGAAAGACCCTTTCGAAGTTCCAGAGGTTACGTGTCAGTCTCCAGACGCCTCATCGGAAATAGACCTCATCTCGCCTGGAAGGGAGAACTTCCTGGATTTTCTGGAGTTGCGGCAGGTGTTCCCGAGTTACGACGGGGACCTCAGGGACCCGCCCTGGTGGCCTCAGGCGAGGCCAGTCCCCATGCGAGTTGCTAGGGGGCCTCTCGGGATTACTCTCCCGTCGATACCGGGGCCAAAAACCTTGTGTGGAGTCAGGGCCGGAACCGAGGATTCCTCTCAGGGGCTGACATGGATCTTTGGGTACTTCTGGAGTCTCCCCAGGGGAGTCAGGCCTCGTCTCGAGTGGGGGCATGCACGTGTGCTTTTCTTCCAGGCTGTAGCAGCAATGTCACGCTTCCCGTCGCGTGGATCAAAGGATCTGTGGTTTTCCCTCGAGGCTTTCCCTCGAGGCTTTCCCACAGGGCTGTCCCACGTGCCACCGTGGTGTGAGTCGATCCTCGGCGTGAAAGATGAGCCAGTGCAGGGCAAAGAGATTCCTCTGGAATGGACTGAGACATCTGGGGGACTCTTGGAATGGTGGTACGACCATGGAGTTCCTCTCGCCTTTCCTGTTGAGAGTGCCTCCTCTTGAGATGCGACGGGAATGCCGGGAATTCTTTCCCGTTGAAAGCAGGGAAAGGATCCCTCATCTCAAGCTACGAGGGGGAAACGGGGCTCCTCTGGATGTGGGCGGGACCATCGTGCTTCCTCTCGTGTGGAGACGGGTGTGGCGGTAAACTTCTTGAGATGCTGCAAGGGTGTGAAAGACCCTTTCGAAGTTCCAGAGGTTAGGTGTCATTAGTCTCCAGACGCCTCATCGGAAATAGGCCTCATCTCGCCTGAAAGGGAGAACTTCCCGGATTTTCTCGAGTTGCGGCAGGTGTTCTCGAGTTACGACGGGGACCTCAGGGACCCGCCCTGGTGGCCTCAGGAGAGGCCAGTCCCCATGCGAGTTGCTAGGGGGCCTCTCGGGATTCCTCTCCCGTCGATACCGGGGCCAAAAACCTTGTGTGGAGTCTGGGCTGGAACCGAGGATTCTTCTCAGGAGCTGACATGGATCTTTGGGTACTTCTGGAGTCCCACCAGGGGAGTCAGGCCTCTTCTCGATTGGGGGCATGCACGTGTGCTTTCCTTCCAGGCTGTAGCAGCAATGTCACGCTTCCCGTCGCGTGGATCAAAGGATCTGTGGTTTTCCCTCGAGGCTTTCCCACAGGGCTGTCCCACGTGCCACCGTGGTGTGAGTCGATCCTCGGCGTGAAAGATGAGCCAGTGCAGGGCAAAGAGGTTCCTCTGGAATGGACTGAGACATCTGAGGGACTCTTGGAATGGTGGTACGACCATGGAGTTCCTCTCGCCTTTCCTGTTGAGAGTGCCTCCTCTTGAGATGCGACGGGAACGCCGGGAATTCTTTCCCGTTGAAAGCAGGGAAAGGATCCCTCATCTCGAGCTCCGAGGGGGAAATGGGGCTCCTCTGGATGTGTGCGGGACCATCGTGCTTCCTCTCGAGTGGACACGGGTATGGCGGTGAACTTCTTGAGTTGCAGCAAGGGTGTGAAAGACCCTTTCGAAGTTCCAGAGTTTAGGTGTCATTAGTCTGCAGACGCCTCATCGGAAATAGGCCTCATCTCGCCTGGAAGGGAGAACTTCCTGGATTTTCTCGAGTTGCGGCAGGTGTTCTCGAGTTACGACGGGGACCTCAGGGACCCGCCCTGGTGGCCTCAGGAGAGGCCAGTCCCCATGCGAGTTGCTAGGGGGCCTCTCGGGATTCCTCTCCCGTCGATACCGGGGCCAAAAGCCTTGTGTGGAGTCAGGGCCGGAACCGAGCATTCCTCTCAGGGGTGACATGGATCTTTGGGTACTTCTGGAGTCTCCCCAGGGGAGTCAGGCCTCGTCTCGAGTGGGGGCATGCACGTGCGCTTTCCTTCCAGGCTGTAGCAGCAATGTCAGGCTTCCCGTCGCGTGCATCAAAGGATCTGTGGTTTTCCCTCGAGGCTTTCCCTCGAGGCTTTCCCACAGGGCTGTCCCACGTGCCACCGTGGTGTGAGTCGATCCTCGGCATGAAAGATGAGCCAGCGCAGGGCAAAGAGGTTCCTCTGGAATGGACTGAGACATCTGGGGGACTCTTGGAATGGTGGTACGACCATGGAGTTCCTCTCGCCTTTCCTGTTGAGAGTGCCTCCTCTTGAGAAGCGACGGGAATGCAGGGAATTCTTTCCCGTTGAAAGCAGGGAAAGGATCCCTCATCTCGAGCTACGAGGGGGAAACGGGGCTCCTCTGGATGTGGGCGGGACCATCGTGCTTTCTCTCGTGTGGAGACGGGTATGGCGGTAAACTTCTTGAGTTGCAGCAAGGGTGTGAAAGACCCTTTCGAAGTTCCAGATGTTAGGTGTCATTAGTCTCCAGACGCCTCATCGGAAATAGGCCTCATCTAGCCTGGAAGGGAGAACTTCCTGGATTTTCTCGAGGTGCGGCAGGTGTTCTCGAGTTACGACGGGTACCACAGGGACCCGCCCTGATGGCCTCAGGAGAGGCCAGTCCCCATGCGAGTTGCTAGGGGGCCTCTCGGGATTCCTCTCCCGTCGACACCGGGGCCAAAAACCTTGTGTGGAGTCAGGGCCAGAACCGAGGATTCCTCTCAGGGGCTGACATGGATCTTTGGGTACTTCTAGAGTCTCCCCAGGGGAGTCAGGCCTCGTCTCGAGTGGGGGCATGCACGTGCGCTTTCCTTCCAGGCTGTAGCAGCAATGTCACGCTTCCCGTCGCGTGGATCAAATGATCTGTGGTTTTCTCTCGAGGCTTTCCCTCGAGGCTTTCCCACAGGGCTGTCCCACGTGCCACCGTGGTGTGAGTCGATCCTCGGCGTGAAAGATGAGCCAGTGCAGGGCAAAGAGGTTCCTCTGGAATGGACTGAGACATCTGAGGGACTCTTGGAATGGTGGTACGACCATGGAGTTCCTCTCGCCTTTCCTGTTGAGAGTGCCTCCTCTTGAGATGCGACGGGAATGCCGGGAATTCTTTCCCGTTGAAAGCAGGGAAAGGATCCCACATCTCGAGCTACCAGGGGGAAACGGGGCTCCTCTGGATGTGGGCGGGACCATCGTGCTTCCTCTCGTGTGGAGACGGGTTTGGCGGTAAACTTCTTGAGTTGCAGCAAGGGTGTGAAAGACCCTTTCGAAGTTCCAGAGGTTAGGTGTCATTAGTCTCCAGACGCCTCATCGGAAATAGGCCTCATCTCGCCTGGAAGGGAGAACTTCCTGGATTTTCTCGAGTTGCGGCAGGTGTTCCCGAGTTACGACGGGGACCTCAGGGACCCGCCCTGGTGGCCTCAGGAGAGGCCAGTCCCCATGCGAGTTGCTAGGGGGCCTCTCGGGATTCCTCTCCCGTCGATACCGGGGCCAAAAACCTTGTGTGGAGTCAGGGCCGGAACCGAGGATTCCTCTCAGGGGCTGACATGGATCTTTGGGTACTTCTGGAGTCTCCCCAGGGGAGTCAGGCCTCGTCTCGAGTGGGGGCATGCACGTGTGCTTTCCTTCCAGGCTGTAGCAGCAATGTCACGCTTCCCGTCGCGTGGATCAAAGGATCTGTGGTTTTCCCTCGAGGCTTTCCCTCGAGGCTTTCCCACAGGGCTCTCCCACGTGCCACCGTGGTGTGAGTCGATCCTCGGCGTGAAAGATGAGCCAATGCAGGGCAAAGAGGTTCCTCTGGAATGGACTGAGACATCTGGGGGACTCTTGGAATGGTGGTACGACCATGGAGTTCCTCTCGCCTTTCCTGTTGAGAGTGCCTCCTCTTGAGATGCGACGGGAACGCCGGGAATTCTTTCCCGTTGAAAGCAGGGAAAGGATCCCTCATCTTGAGCTACGAGGGGGAAACGGGGCTCCTCTGGATGTGGGCGGGACCATCGTGCTTCCTCTCGAGTGGAGACGGGTATGGCGGTGAACTTCTTGAGTTGCAGCAAGGGTGTGAAAGACCCTTTCGAATTTCCAGAGGTTAGGTGTCATTAGTCTCCAGACGACTCATCGGAAATAGGCCTCATCTCGCCTGGAAGGGAGAACTTCCTGGATTTTCTCGAGTTGCGGCAGGTGTTCTCGAGTTACGACGGGGACCTCAGGGACCCGCCCTGGTGGCCTCAGGATAGGCCAGTACCCATGCGAGGTGCTAGGGGGCCTCTCGGGATTCCTCTCCCGTCGATACCGGGGCCAAAAACCTTGTGTGGAGTCAGGGCCCGAACCGAGGATTCCTCTCAGGGGCTGACATGGATCTTTGGGTACTTCTGGAGTCTCCCCAGGGGAGTCAGGCCTCGTCTCGAGTGGGGGCATGCACGTGCGCTTTCCTTACAGGCTGTAGCAGCAATGTCACGCTTCCCGTCGCGTGGATCAAAGGATCTGTGGTTTTCCCTCGAGGCTTTCCCTCGAGGCTTTCCCACAGGGCTGTCCCACGTGCCACCGTGGTGTGAGTCGATCCTCGGCGTGAAAGATGAGCCACTGCAGGGCAAAGAGGTTCCTCTGGAATGGACTGAGACATCTGGGGGACTCTTGGAATGGTGGTACGACCATGGAGTTCCTCTCGCCTTTCCTGTTGAGAGTGCCTCCTCTTGAGATGCGACGGGAACGCCGGGAATTCTTTCCCGTTGAAAGCAGGAAAAGGATCCCTCATCTCGAGCTACGAGGGGGAAACGGGGCTCCTCTGGATGTGGGCGGGACCATCGTGCTTCCTCTCTAGTGGAGACAGGTATGGTGGTGAACTTCTTGAGTTGCAGCAAGGGTGTGAAAGACCCTTTCGAAGTTCCAGAGGTTAGGTGTCATTAGTCTCCAGAGGCCTCATCGGAAATAGGCCTCATCTCGCCTGGAAGGGAGAACTTCCTGGATTTTCTCGAGTTGCGGCAGGTGTTCTCGAGTTACGACGGGGACCTCAGGGACCCGCCCTGGTGGCCTCAGGAGAGGCCAGTCCCTATGCGAGTTGCTAGGGGGCCTCTCGGGATTCCTCTCCCGTCGATACCGGGGCCAACAACCTTGTGTGGAGTCAGGGCCGTAACCGAGGATTCCTCTCATGGGCTGACATGGATCTTTGGGTACGTCTGGAGACTCCCCAGTGGAGTCAGGCCTCGTCTCCAGTGGGGGCATGCACGTGCGCTTTCCTTCCAGGCTGTAGCAGCAATGTCACGCTTCCCGTCGCGTGGATCAAAGGATCTGTGGTTTTCCCTCGAGGCTTTCCCTCGAGGCTTTCCCACAGGGCTGTCCCACGTGCCACCGTGGTGTGAGTCGATCCTCGGCGTGAAAGATGAGCCAGTGCAGGGCAAAGAGGTTCCTCTGGAATGGACTGAGACATCTGGGGGACTCTTGGAATGGTGGTACGACCATGGAGTTCCTCTCGCCTTTCCTGTTGAGAGTGCCTCCTCTTGAGATGCTACGGGAACGCCGGGAATTCTTTCCCGTTGAAAGCAGGAAAAGGATCCCTCATCTCGAGCTACGAGGGGGAAACGGGGCTCCTCTGGATGTGGGCGGGACCATCGTGCTTCCTCTCTAGTGGAGACAGGTATGGTGGTGAACTTCTTGAGTTGCAGCAAGGGTGTGAAAGACCCTTTCGAAGTTCCAGAGGTTAGGTGTCATTAGTCTCCAGACGCCTCATAGGAAATAGGCCTCATCTCGCCTGGAAGGGAGAACTTCCTGGATTTTCTCGAGTTGCGGCAGGTGTTCTCGAGTTATGACGGGGACCTCAGGAACCCGCCCTGGTGGCCTCAGGAGAGGCCAGTCCCTATGCGAGTTGCTAGGGGGCCTCTCGGGATTCCTCTCCCGTCGATACCGGGGCCAAAAACCTTGTATGGAGTCAGGGCCGGAACCGAGGATTCCTCTCAGGGGCTGACATGGATCTTTGGGTACTTCTGGAGTCTCCCCAGGGGAGTCAGGCCTCGTCTCGAGTGGGGGCATGCACGTGCACTTTCCTTCCAGGCTGTAGCAGCAATGTCACGCTTCCCGTTGCGTGGATCAAAGGATCTGTGGTTTTCCCTCGAGGCTTTCCCACAGGGCTGTCCCACGTGCCACCGTGGTGTGAGTCGATCCTCGGCGTGAAAGATGAGCAAGTGCAGGACATAGAGGTTCCTCTGGAATGGACTGAGATATCTGGGGGACTTTTGGAATGGTGGTACGACCATGGAGTTCCTCTCGCCTTTCCTGTTGAGAGTGCCTCCTCTTGAGATGCGACGGGAACGCCGGGAACTCTTTCCCTTTGAAACCAGGGAAAGGATCCCTCATCTCGAGCTACGAGGGGAAAACGGGGCTCCTCTGGATGTGGGCGGGACCATCGTGCTTCATCTCGAGTGGAGACGGGTATGGCGGTGAACTTCTTGAGTTGCAGCAAGGGTGTGAAAGACCCTTTCGAAGTTCCAGAGGTTAGGTGTCATTAGTCTCCAGAGGCCTCATCGGAAATATGCCTCATCTCGCCTGGAAGGGAGAACTTCCTGGATTTTCTCGAGTTGCGGCAGGTGTTCTCGAGTTACGACGGGGACCTCAGGGACCCGCCCTGGTGGCCTCAGGAGAGGCCAGTCCCTATGCGAGTTGCTAGGGGGCCTCTCGGGATTCCTCTCCCGTCAATACCGGGGCCAACAACCTTGTGTGGAGTCAGGGCCGTAACCGAGGATTCCTCTCATGGGCTGACATGGATCTTTGGGTACGTCTGGAGACTCCCCAGTGGAGTCAGGCCTCGTCTCCAGTGGGGGCATGCACGTGCGCTTTCCTTCCAGGCTGTAGCAGCAATGTCACGCTTCCCGTCGCGTGGATCAAAGGATCTGTGGTTTTCCCTCGAGGCTTTCCCTCGAGGCTTTCCCACAGGGCTGTCCCACGTGCCACCGTGGTGTGAGTCGATCCTCGGCGTGAAAGATGAGCCAGTGCAGGGCAAAGAGGTTCCTCTGGAATGGACTGAGACATCTGGGGGACTCTTGGAATGGTGGTACGACCATGGAGTTCCTCTCGCCTTTCCTGTTGAGAGTGCCTCCTCTTGAGATGCGACGGGAACGCAGGGAATTCTTTCCCGTTGAAAGCAGGCAAAGGATCCCTCATCTCGAGCTACGAGGGGGAAACGGGGCTCCTCTGGATGTGGGCGGGACCATCGTGCTTCCTCTCGAGTGGAGACGGGTATGGCGGTGAACTTCTTGAGTTGCAGCAAGGGTGTGAAAGACCCTTTCGAAGTTCCAGAGGTTAGGTGTCATTAGTCTCCAGACGCCTCATCGGAAATAGGCCTCATCTCGCCTGGAAGGGAGAACTTCCTGGATTTTCTCGAGTTGGGGCAGGTGTTCTCGAGTTACGACGGGGACCTCAGGGACCCGCCCTGGTGGCCTAAGTAGAGGCCAGTCCCCATGGGAGTTGCTAGGGGGCCTATCGGGATTCCTCTCCCGTCGATACCGGGGCCAAAAACCTTGTGTGGAGTCAGGGCCGGAACCGAGGATTCCTCTCAGGGGCTGACATGGATCTTTGGGTACTTCTGGAGTCTCCACAGGGGAGTCAGGCCTCGTCTCGAGTGGGGGCATGCACGTGCGCTTTCCTTCCAGGCTGTAGCAGCAATGTCACGCTTCCCTTCGCGTGGATCAAAGGATCTGTGGTTTTCCCTCGAGGCTTTCCCTCGAGGCTTTCCCTCAGGGCTGTCCCACGTGCCACCGAGGTGTGAGTCGATCCTCGGCATGAAAGATGAGCCAGTGCAGGGCAAAGAGTTTCCTCTGGAATGGACTGAGACATCTGGGGGACTCTTGGAATGGTGGTACGACCATGGAGTTCCTCTCGCCTTTCCTGTTGAGAGTGCCTCCTCTTGAGATGCGACGGGAATGACGGGAATACTTTCCCGTTGAAAGCAGGGAAAGGATCCCTCATCTCGAGCTACGAGGGGGAAACGGGGCTCCTCTGGATGTGGGCGGGACCATCGTGCTTCCTCTCGAGTGGAGACGGGTATGGCGGTGAACTTCTTGAGTTGCAGCAAGGGTGTGAAAGACCCTTTCGAAGTTCCAGAGGTTAGGTGTCATTAGTCTCCAGACGCCTCATCGGAAATAGGCCTCATCTCGCCTGGAAGGGAGAACTTCCTGGATTTTCTCGAGTTGCGGCAGGTGTTCTCGAGTTACGACGGGGACCTCAGGGACCCCCCCTGGTGGCCTCAGGAAAGGCCAGTCCCCATGCGAGTTGCTAGGGGGCCTCTCGGGATTCCTCTCCCGTCGATACCGGGGCCAAAAACCTTGTGTGGAGTTAGGGCCGGAACCGAGGATTCCTCTCAGGGGCTGACATGGATCTTTGGGTACTTCTGGAGTCTCCCCAGGGGAGTCAGGCCTCGTCTCGAGTGGGGGCATGCACGTGCGCTTTCCTTCCAGGCTGTAGCAGCAATGTCACGCTTCCCGAAGCGTGGATCATAGGATCTGTGGTTTTCCCTCGAGGCTTTCCCTCGAGGCTTTCCCACAGGGCTGTCCCACGTGCCACCGTGGTGTGAGTTGGTCCTCGGCGTGAAAGATGAGCCAGTGCAGGGCAAAGAGGTTCCTCTGGAATGGACTGAGACATCTGGGGGACTCTTGGAATGGTGGTACGACCATGGAGTTCCTCTCGCCTTTCCTGTTGAGAGTGCCTCCTCTTGAGATGCGACGGGAACGCCAGGAATTCTTTCCCGTTGAAAGCAGGCAAAGGATCCCTCATCTCGAGCTACGAGGGGGAAACGGGGCTCCTCTGGATGTGGGCGGGACCATCTTGCTTCCTCTCGAGTGGAGACGGGTATGGCGGTGAACTTCTTGAGTTGCAGCAAGGGTGTGAAAGACCCTTTCGAAGTTCCAGAGGTTAGGTGTCATTAGTCTCCAGACGCCTCATCGGAAATAGGCCTCATCTCGCCTGGAAGGGAGAACTTCCTGGATTTTCTCGAGATGCGGCAGGTGTTCTCGAGTTACGACGGGGACCTCAGGGACCCGCCCTGGTGGCCTCAGGAGAGGCCAGTCCACATGCGAGTTGCTAGGGGGCCTCTCGGGATTCCTCTCCCGTCGATACCGGGGCCAAAAACCTTGTGTGGAGTCAGGGCCGGAAACGAGGATTCCTCTCAGGGGCTGACATGGATCTTTGGGTACTTCTGGAGTCTCCGCAGGGGAGTCAGGCCTCGTCTCGAGTGGGGGCATGCACGTGCGTTTTCTTTCCATGCTGTAGCAGCAATGTCACGCTTCCCGTCGCGTGGATCAAAGGATCTGTGGTTTTCCCTCGAGGCTTTCCCACAGGGCTGTCCCACGTGCCACCGTGGTGTGAGTCGATCCTCGGCGTGAAAGATGAGCCAGTGCAGGGCAAAGAGGTTCCTCTGGAATGGACTGAGACATCTGGGGGACTCTTGGAATGGTGGTACGACCATGGAGTTCCTCTCGCCTTTCCTGTTGAGAGTGCCTCCTCTTGAGATGCGACGGGAACTCCGGGAATTCTTTCCCGTTGAAAGCAGGCAAAGGATCCCTCATCTCGAGCTACGAGGGGGAAACGGGGCTCCTCTGGATGTGGGCGGGACCATCGTGCTTCCTCTCGAGTGGAGACGGGTATGGCGGTGAACTTCTTGAGTTGCAGCAAGGGTGTGAAAGACCCTTTCGAAGTTCCAGAGGTTAGGTGTCATTAGTCTCCAGACGCCTCATCGGAAATAGGCCTCATCTCGCCTGGAAGGGAGAACTTCCTGGATTTTCTCGAGTTGCGGCAGGTGTTCTCGAGTTACGACGGGGACCTCAGGGACCCGCCCTGGTGGCCTCAGGAGTGGCCAGTCACCATGCGAGTTGCTCGGGGGCCTCTCGGGATTCCTCTCCCGTCGATACCGGGGCCAAAAACCTTGTGTGGAGTCAGGGCCAGAACCGAGGATTCCTCTCAGGGGCTGACATGGATCTTTGGGTACTTCTGGAGTCTCCCCATGGGAGTCAGGCCTCGTCTCGAGTGGGGGCATGCACGTGCGCTATCCTTCCAAGCTGTAGCAGCAATGTCACGCTTCTCGACCCATGGATCAAAGGATCTGTGGTTTTCCCTCCAGGCTTTCCCACAGGGCTGTCCCACGTGCCACCGTGGTGTGAGTCGATCTTCGGCGTGAAAGATGAGCCAGTGCAGGGCAAAGAGGTTCCTCTGGAATGGACTGATACATCTGGGGGACTCTTGGAATGGTGGTACGATCATGGAGTTCCTCTCGCCTTTCCTGTTGAGAGTGCCTCCTCTTGAGATGCGACGGGAACGCCTCGAATTCTTTCCCGTTGAAAGCAGGGAAAGGATCGCTCATCTCGAGCTACGAGGGGGAAACGGGGCTCCTCTGGATGTGGGCGGGACCATCGTGCTTCCTCTCGAGTGGAGACGGGTATGGCGGTGAACTTCTTGAGTTGCAGCAAGGGTGTGAAAGACCCTTTCGAAGTTCCAGAGGTTAGGTGTCATTAGTCTCCAGAAGCCTCATCGGAAATAGGCCTCATCACGCCTGGAAGGGAGAACTTCCTGGATTTTCTCGAGTTGCAGCAGGTGTTCTCGAGTTACGACGTGGACCTCAGGGACCCTCCCTGGTGGCCTCAGGAAAGGCCAGTCCCCATGCGAGTTGCTAGGGGGCCTCTCGGGATTCCTCTCCCGTCGATACCGGTGCCAAATACCTTGTGTGGAGTCAGGGCCGGAACCGAGGATTCCTCTCAGGGGCTGACATGGATCTTTGGGTACTTCTGGAGTCTCCCCAGGGGAGTCAGGCCTCGTCTCGAGTGGGGGCATGCACGTGTGCTTTCCTTCCAGGCTGTAGCAGCAATGTCACGCTTCCCGTCGCGTGGATCAAAGGATCTGTGATTTTCCCTCGAGGCTTTCCCTCGAGGCTTTCCCACAGGGCTGTCCCACGTGCCTCCGTGGTGTGAGTCGATCCTCTGCGTGAAAGATGAGCCAGTGCAGGGCAAAGAGCTTCCTCTGGAATGGACTGAGACATCTGGGGGACTCTTGGAATGGTGGTACGACCATGGAGTTCCTCTCGCCTTTCCTGTTGAGAGTGCCTCCTCTTGAGATGCGACGGGAACGCCGGGAATTCTTTCCCGTTGAAAGCAGGCAAAGGATCCCTCATCTCGAGCTACGAGGGGGAAACGGGGCTCCTCTGGATGTGGGCGGGACCATGCTGCTTCCTCTCTAGTGGAGACGGGTATGGAAGTGAACTTCTTGAGTTGCAGCAAGGGTGTGAAAGACCCTTTCGAAGTTCCAGAGGTTAGGTGTCATTAGTCTCCAGACGCCTCATCGGAAATAGGCCTCATCTCGCCTGGAAGGGAGAACTTCCTGGATTTTCTCGAGATGCGGCAGGTGTTCTCGAGTTACGACGGGGACCTCCGGGACCCGCCCTGGTGGCCTCAGGAGAGGCCAGTCCACATGCGAGTTGCTAGGGGGCCTCGCGGGATTCCTCTCCCTTCGATACCGGGGCCAAAAACCTTGTGTGGAGTCAGGGCCGGAAACGAGGATTCCTCTCAGGGGCTGACATGGATCTTTGGGTACTTCTGGAGTCTCCGCAGGGGAGTCAGGCCTCGTCTCGAGTGGGGGCATGCACGTGCGTTTTCTTTCCAGGCTGTAGCAGCAATGTCACGCTTCCCTTCGCGTGGATCAAAGGATCTGTGGTTTTCCCTCGAGGCTTTCCCACAGGGCTGTCCCACATGCCACCGTGGTGTGAGTCGATCCTCGGCGTGAAAGATGAGCCAGTGCAGGGCAAAGAGGTTCCTCTGGAATGGACTGAGACATCTGGGGGACTCTTGGAATGGTGGTACGACCATGGAGTTCCTCTCGCCTTTCCTGTTGAGAGTGCCTCCTCTTGAGATGCGACGGGAACTCCGGGAATTCTTTCCCGTTGAAAGCAGGCAAAGGATCCCTCATCTCGAGCTACGAGGGGGAAACGGGGCTCCTCTGGATGTGGGCGGGACCATCGTGCTTCCTCTCGAGTGGAGACGGGTATGGCAGTGAACCTCTTGAGTTGCAGCAAGGGTGTGAAAGACCCTTTCGAAGTTCCAGAGGTTAGGTGTCATTAGTCTCCAGACGCCTCATCGGAAATAGGCCTCATCTCGCCTGGAAGGGAGAACTTCCTGGATTTTCTCGAGTTACGGCAGGTGTTCTCGAGTTACGACGGGGACCTCAGGGACCCGCCCTGGTGGCCTCAGGAGTGGCCACTCACCATGCGAGTTGCTAGGGGGCCTCTCGGGATTCCTCTCCCGTCGATACCGGGGCCAAAAACCTTGTGTGGAGTCAGGGCCAGAACCGAGGATTCCTCTCAGGGGCTGATATGGATCTTTGGGTACTTCTGGAGTCTCGCCAGGGGAGACAGGCCTCGTCTCGTGAGGGGGCATGCACGTGCACTTTCCTTCCAGGCTGTAGCAGCAATGTCACGCTTCCCGTCGCGTGGATCAAAGGATCTGTGGTTTTCCCTCGAGGCTTTCCCTCGAGGCTTTCCCACAGGGCTGTCCCACGTGCCACCGTGGTGTGAGTCGATCCTCGGCGTGAAAGATGAGCCAGTGCAGGGCAAAGAGTTTCCTCTGGAATGGACTGAGACATCTGGGGGACTCTTGGAATGGTGGTACGACCATGGAGTTCCTCTCGCCTTTCCTGTTGAGAGTGCCTCCTCTTGAGATGCGACGGGAACGCCGGGAATTTTTTCCCGTTGAAAGCAGGAAAAGGATCCCTCATCTCGAGCTACGAGGGGGAAACGGGGCTCCTCTGGATATGGGCGGGACCATCGTGCTTCCTCTCGAGTGGAGACGGGTATGGCGGTGAACTTCTTGAGTTGCAGCAAGGGTGTGAAAGACCCTTTCGAAGTTCCAGAGGTTAGGTGTCATTAGTCTCCAGACGCCTCATCAGAAATAGGCCTCATCTCGCCTGGAAGGGAGAACTTCCTGGATTGTCTCGAGTTGCGGCAGGTGTTCTCGAGTTACGACGGGGACCTCTGGGACCCGCCCTGGTGGCCTCAGGAGAGGCCAGTCCCTATGCGAGTTGCTAGGGGGCCTCTCGGGATTCCTCTCCCGTCGATACCGGGGCCAAAAACCTTGTGTGGAGTCAGGGCCGGAACCGAGGATTCCTCTCAGGGGCTGACATGGATCTTTGGGTACTTCTGGAGTCTCCCCAGGGGAGTCAGGCCTCGTCTCGAGGGGGGCATGCACGTGCGCTTTCCTTCCAGGCTGTAGCAGCAATGTCACGCTTCCCGTCGCGTGGATCATAGGATCTGTGGTTTTCCCTCGAGGCTTTCCCTCGAGGCTTTCCCACAGGGCTGTCCCACGTGCCACCGTGGTGTGAGTCGATCCTCGGCGTGAAAGATGAGCCAGTGCAGGGCAAAGAGCTTCCTCTGGAATGGACTGAGACATCTGGGGGACTCTTGGAATGGTGGTACGACCATGGAGTTCCTCTCGCCTTTCCTGTTGAGAGTGCCTCCTCTTGAGATGCGACGGGAACTCCGGGAATTCTTTCCCGTTGAAAGCAGGCAAAGGATCCCTCATCTCGAGCTACGAGGGGGAAACGGGGCTCCTCTGGATGTGGGCGGGACAATCCTGCTTCCTCTCGAGTGGAGACGGGTATGGAAGTGAACTTCTTGAGTTGCAGCAAGGGTGTGAAAGACCCTTTCGAAGTTCCAGAGGTTAGGTGTCATTAGTCTCCAGACGCCTCATCGGAAATAGGCCTCATCTCGCCTGGAAGGGAGAACTTCCTGGATTTTCTCGAGATGCGGCAGGTGTTCTTGAGTTACGACGGGGACCTCAGGGACCCGCCCTGGTGGCCTCAGGAGAGGCCAGTCCACATGCGAGTTGCTAGGGGGCCTCGCGGGATTCCTCTCCCGTCGATACCGGGGCCAAAAACCTTGTGTGGAGTCAGGGCCGGAAACGAGGATTCCTCTCAGGGGCTGACATGGATCTTTGGGTACTTCTGGAGTCTCCGCAGGGGAGTCAGGCCTCGTCTCGAGTGGGGGCATGCACGTGCGTTTTCTTTCCAGGCTGTAGCAGCAATGTCACGCTTCCCGTCGCGTGGATCAAAGGATCTGTGGTTTTCCCTCGAGGCTTTCCCACAGGGCTGTCCCACGTTCCACCGTGGTGTGAGTCGATCCTCTGCGTGAAAGATGAGCCAGTGCAGGGCAAAGAGGTTCCTCTGGAATGGACTGAGACATCTGGGGGACTCTTGGAATGGTGGTACGACCATGGAGTTCCTCTCGCCTTTCCTGTTGAGAGTGCCTCCTCTTGAGATGCGACGGGAACGCCGGGAATTCTTTCCCGTTGAAAGCAGGGAAAGGATTCCTCATCTCGAGCTCCGAGGGGGAAACGGGTCTCCTCTGGATGTGGGCGGGACCATCGTGCTTCCTCTCTAGTGGAGACGGGTATTGTCGGGGTCCAGCCCCGGTGGATCCAGGGAATTGGAAGGGTGGACGGCGTTGGCGTGGAAAGACTTGTTTATTTATTAATATAAGATTAGATTAAGAAACTGTAGTGCAGTAGGAAGATTAAGTGGAGAAAGAGGGCTGAATAGCTTGGTTTACGCGGAAGACCAATAAAATTCCAGACAAGGAATTTGCACCATCTACGTTGGGCCACCGGTGCCCGCTTGAATATCTAAGGGTGCCTCGCCTTAAGCTCCCTTTCTCGCGGATCTTAATAACCAGGGCAAATAAGTAGACCTGGCGAGCCTCCGCGCCCCAGATGGAAATTCAGCCTGAAATTAAAGTAAAGAGCAGAGGGAAGAAAAGGGAGAGAAAAAGAGAGAGAGAGAGAGACACGGGGGGAGCCATATTCCCAAGACACCAGGCCGAGACTAGTCCGAGAAACTGGTCTGAGAATCTGGTCCCGTCCTTTATTGTTCAGAAGGCCTTTTATACTTTTGATAAAACATGGAGATCAATGGGTAACACAAAGTTATGCAGCGTTAGCAGTCCAGACTCTTATCAAAACCAGGCTTTTCTCTCTGCATACCTAATTGTATACACAAGTCTTAGGTAATTTACATCATCTTCCAACCAAAAGGGCCAATTAACATTTTACAGCCTTTTTTCTGATAAGGGTTTGTCAACCACAAGACTTATTTGTGTTGATCTTCCCAAGGTCTGGTGCCACTCTCGGAAAGCACTAAAGAAAGTTACATTCTTAGACAGCAAGGATACAGCAACTTATAACAAGTAGAGGGAGTGCAGTGATTTATAGCAAAAGAGAAGCAATTAACTCAAAAGTCTAGTGTTGCTAACATCAAAACTACTATGTATCTTTTTCTACATCCTGCTTACATTAACATCCTTCCAGGTGCCTAAAAGATAAAGAATAAGGAGGTCTGGCAGCAATCCTTGAGTCAACAGTGAAAACCCTCTACCAATATAATTTTTAACTCTTTAGAAAAGGCTCTGTATCTTTAAGATGCTTTTAAGCTTTGTGCCTCCCGCGGTTGGGGGGCTGTAAGCAATTCACAAGCTGTAAGCTTTGTGCCTCTCGCGGTTGGGGGGCTGTAAGCAATTCACAAGCTGTAAGAGGTCTGGGGAACCTGTTAGGCAGACTAGAGAGCTATCAGAGGGGTTTAACTGAAACATCCCTTTCAAATGCAGAAGACTAAAACCCTGAATTGACTTTTTTCCAGAGAATATCAGAAAAGTGGAAAAGCAGAGCACAAAAGCCGGCAGATTTTTGCTGGGGTACATGCTTAGGAATATCCAGAGGGGTCCCTGAAGTCTGAGCACGCCTTGCGTATGTCAGCTTCCTTCCTCATGACCTTGTCACGGGCGGGATTCCTCACACTGGCTTCCGGCAACTCCCCCTTCTTTATTAGTTTTTTAAAAAAATTAGGTGCAGTTCAGTCGCGAGATTCCGAATGCTCTGCCGAAGAGTCCTGACAACACAAGGAAGCACGATTACAAGGAGCAGGATTATGGCACCCACAGCAGCATAGCTAGAGACAGTAGTCAGAAGAGTTTTTCCAGAAATGAAGTCAGAGAAGGTGTGGAAAAAGTCATTGGCTTCTCCTGCGGCGGTAAAATCTAATCGGGAGTGTTCCAAGGTCTGAATCTGATTATGAAGTTTCCCTAAATCTAAACTAATATCTGAGCTGTTCCAGACACCTAAAATATGATTTTTGACCCTCTCCCATTTAAAATCTGTCTCATTTACTTTCAGGGATGTAACACATATCCACCGGTAATCGGCATGACATGAAAGAGCCAATTTCATTTTCAGACTCTGTAATTCATTCCCAATATGCATTACTGCTTCTTCTAAGGCATCAATCCTTATTTCTAGCTTCCTATCTATAATTTCCTGGGTTGCCAGCGTTAGAGAAACATTTTTGGATACGGTGTCAACATATTGGGCAGTATACACTTGTTGAGACAATGATAATGCCGCCACAGTAACAGAAGTAATTGCGGTTATCAAAGCTGATATTCCCAAAACAAGTAAGCCCACAAACCGTCGTGTTCGCATTAAATCTTGTAGCTGTTGCAGTACAGCTAGGCCATGGTTATCATACCAATACGTGGCTACAGTTACAGGTACCATGAGATAGGGCGGACGTTTTAAAACCATGAAAGAGCAAACTTTATATTGAGGAGTTAAACAGGATGAAAGCATACATTGTTCACAAGACACTACATGGGGTCCACCTGTATAATTCAATTGTATGTTAAGTCTTTCAGAATCATTAGTGAAAAGAAAAACATAAGGAGAGGGTAGACAAGCTAAAATAGAGTAAATAGAGGTATTTTTTGGTCGGATTAAAATAATAGGGGCGGTAGCCGCAAGGGCTCTCCAAATTTCTGGCTGCCAAAAGGTTTTACCTCTAGTTATATAAGACAGCATAGGGGGAACAAATTGGTTATGATGCCGTCTGGTGGCAACTAACGGCCAAGAAATTGAATATTCTTTCCAATTATCCAATCTATTGATAAAGTCATCGTCAGACTCAGGGTCTTGACCTGGATTTGGGTTGCTCCAGTCCTGAATCGCACAATTTCTTCCTCCCGGCATATTGTAATCTACTCTCGAATTATAAATACAAGATTTCCAAATCGGATATCCTGAATGATCATCTATAGTTTTCCAAATAACATCTGAGGGAGCAACATCATCACAATTTGGATATTCTGATGGAGTTTTGAGAGACAAAGACTTATAGGGGCCAAGGACCCCAGGCATACGGGCTCGTAATATCCAAGCAGACCGATCCCCTATAGATGCAAATTTAGAGGTTGGGGAATCTGTCATAACTGCTTTTGTGGAGGCTCCAATGCATCCTGTCTTGGTAAAGAAGTCTCCTGTAAGGCCAGGAGGAAAATTAAAGCAGACAGGAAAATCATCTGCTAGTCCTTTAAAGGTATAATTGAAATTAATAGGGTATTGGTCTTTTGTATAGGAAGTATAAGATCCTCCCAAAAGGCGAGGCTGGTCTGTACTAACTCGTATGGGGTCACTGTTCCAAGTAACAACTTGGAAAGTTGGAGGATCCGGGAGAAACGCCCAATATTTGGTTGGAATGGGAGCAGCGCTTACCTGGCAAGAGAGCAAGGCAAGCATGGCAATAAACACCTTTTCAGGAGAGACTGACGATCCCTGTAGGGTAGCTATCCCCTGTGCCTGGCGACAGAGAGCTTTAATCTGTCCCCAGGTGGGCAAGGAGGCTTGTTGGGTTGACTGAGCTGGGCGTCCTAATGGATTCCTGCGAGGCAAAAAATCAGGGGGTGCAATATCCTGTATCTGAAGTCGTGACATCTGTCCAGTGGGTGGCTCCGATCCGCGCCTATCCGGGATCTCCAATGTCAGCTGTCCTGGGGTCAGCGGCGTTTCCCGTGCTGGCGGAGGGAGCGGGGGAAGAGGGAGTTTCTTCCTTTTTAGAGATCGCGGTGGCGGGGGATTCTGGTATCCGGGGAGCTGAGACATGGCGAATTAGTCTGTCTGGAACCCAAATCGGAGCGTCCGCGTCCTGTGGAAAAACACAAGCATACCCTCGCCCATTGGTTAATAAGGGGTCAGGACCTTTCCATTGTCCGGAAAGAAGGTCCCTCCATTTTACTAATGGTTTTGCATTCAATTGCTCTGGGCACCAATGGCGAAGCATTGCAGTGTTTCCGGATGAATCAGCATTTAAGTTATTTATTACGAAAAGAGCATGTTGCAAAATCTGATGGGGGGAACTATATTTAAATTCCCCTTCTTTTAGTTTTTGAATATGGATTTTCAGTGTTTGATGTGCTCTTTCCACAATGGCTTGTCCTTGTGGGTTATAAGGGATGCCGGTGTTATGTTTAATTTGAAATCTTGTACAGAATTGCTGAAAAGATTTAGAAGTGTAAGCAGGAGCATTATCAGTTTTTAAAGCTTTTGGCAAGCCCAGATAGGAAAAGCATGTAAAAAGATGTTGTATTACATCTTTAACTGCTTCCCCTGTACGAGCAGTGGCAATAATAACATGAGAGAAGGTATCTACAGTTACATGAACAAAAGACAGTTTTCCAAATGAAGAGACATGGGTTACATCCATTTGCCAGAGTGCATTAGGTTTGAGACCGCGAGGGTTAACTCCCAGAGGCAAAGCATTCACGGTAGTAGGACAATGTGAACAAGAACGAACAATCTCTCGGGCAGATTCTCGAGGAATTTGAAACTGGTATCGTAAGGCAGTGGCATTTTGGTGATGAAGTGAGTGAGAAGCTCGAGCTTCTTCAAAAACAGAAGCCACTGAAATCCTGGTTAACGAATCTGCCAATTCATTGAGAGCATTTAAAGGGCCAGGCAGGCCGGAATGAGCCCGAATGTGGCCGATAAAGAACGCCCGATTTCTTTTCCATATTTGCTGCTGCAGTTTAGTTAACAAATGGAAGATAGCAGTTTTGTTTTCAGGCAAAACTGCAGTCTCAATGTGTGGAAACAGCCTGACCACATACTGAGAGTCAGAATAAAGGTTAAATTCTTTCTCCGCAAACATAACAAAGGCCTCAATAACAGCTGTGATTTCAGCCCTTTGAGCTGAAGTTTCTTGTGTTTCCAAAAGTTTTTGATGATCTCTTGTGACTATAGAGGCTCTACCGTTAGCCGATCCATCAGTAAAGACTACCTGAGCATCTGAAATAGGGAACTGTTTACACCGGACAGGAAAAATAACTGGATGGTTAGACATAAAATTTAGTAAAACATGCGAGGGTAAATGATGCAAAATTTGACCACAGTAATTCCCTATGGCAATCTGCCAGTCTTCATCAAACATTAAAAGAGCATCAAGCTGCTCCTTATTATATGGAATTACAATCTCTGATGGCTCTTTACCAAACAATTCAATGCTCCGCTTCCTTCCTTTTAGCATTAATGTGGCAATTAAACCAGGATAAGAAGCCACGACTTTTTTAGCTTGGGTAGGAAGATGGATCCATTCTAAAGGGCCGCGTTGCCACAGAACTCCCGTAGGCGCCGTTGGAGTAGCTAGGCAAAGGAACTGCCACGTCATCGTCAAATCAATTCTTTTTACATAGCTATTTGATAAGGCTGCTTCTACTTTGCCTAGGGCTTCTTGAGCCTCAGCTGTTAATTGTCTTTTTGAGGTTGGATCAGGATCCCCGCGTAAAGTGTTAAAAAGAGGTTTTAATTCGGCAGTGGTTAATTTTAAATATGGTCTAATCCAATTAATATCACCTAAGAGTTTTTGATAATCATTTAAAGTAATAAGATGGTCTTTTCTCAATTGCAGCGGGGTATGAGTCACCGTTTCCGAATTTATGACTCTTCCTAAGTAAGTTATGGGCGGATTGATTTGAATTTTTTCTGGGGCAATTTTTAGGCCTCTGTCTGTCAATGCCTGGGTCAGGTCCTGGAGCACAGTCTGCAGGTGAACTCTATCAGGATGAGCTATTAAAATATCATCCATATAGTGAATCATATACACGTGTTCATATTTAGCCCTAGTATCTTCTAGAGCGGCATTAACAAATTTTTGGCATAAAGTAGGGCTATTTTTCATTCCCTGAGGCAGAACCTTCCACTGAAACCGTAAATAAGGCTGTTTAAGATTTTCTGATGGCAGACTAAAGGCAAATCGCTTTTTATCCTCAGGATTTAAGGGAATAGTGAAAAAACAATCTTGTAAATCAATAACAATTATATTATATCCCTCTGGAACGGCTACTGGGGAAGGGAGCCCAGGCTGTAAGGCCCCCATGTCCTCCATGGTGGCATTAATAGCTCTCAAATCCTGTAAAAGTCGCCATTTACCAGATTTTTTCTTAATGACAAAAATAGGAGTGTTCCAGGGGCTATTGGAGGGCTCAATATGTCCCAATTCTAATTGTTCAAAGATTAATGCTTTAGCTGCCAATAATTTTTCCTTATGCAGAGGCCACTGTTCTACCCACACCGGATCTTGAGATTTCCATGTGATGGGGTCGGCAGCAAAAACAATGGCCTCAATTATAAATTTGGATATCCCAATCCAGCACGTAGCTTGCGAGGAGTTGGGCAAATTGGCTCAATTATTCCTGTCTGTTGTTTACCCAATCCTTTTGATGGATCATAGCCCATCTGCAACATCTGAGAGGTCACTTTATCATCAGGGCTAAAAAGTAACACTCCCATTTGAGATAGCACGTCCCTCCCCCACAGGGTAAGGGGGAGCGAAGGAACGACATAAGGTTGGAAAGTTCCACGGGTATCCTCAAATTGCCAATCTAAAATTTTTGCACTTTTGGCTATTGTGGGGGCTCTTCCTATCCCCACCAAGTTATTTTCAGTAGTATGTGTGGGCCAGGAGCTGGGCCAGTCTTTTCCTGAAATGCAAGAAACATCTGCTCCTGTGTCTAATAACCCCACAATAGACTTGCCATTAATCAGGATAGTCTTCATAGGACGTTTCTGAGTAATTTCTGTTATCCAAAAAACCATATCACTAGACCCAAATCCTTTATCCTGCCTTTCATTTTGAGTAGCTGTGCGCCCAATTGCAGTGTGGTAAGGCAAAAGCAAAAGTTGGGCTATTCTTTGTCCCTGATGTATTTGGAAAGTTTTAGTTGGGGGTGAAATCATTATCTGGATTTCTCCTGTATAATCTGAGTCAATTACTCCAGGGATGATTGTGAGACCTTGCATAGCTAAGGAACTTCTGCCTAGTATAATTCCTACTAAACCTGTTGGTAATGGGCCTTTAACTCCTGTAGGTATTTTTACAGTGGGGCTATCTGGTGTTAATATTGCTGAGGTGGTGGAACTGAGGTCCAGTCCTGCGCTGCCTGGGGTTGCTCTGATGAGTTCTGCGATGGGACGAAGGGAATGAATGGGTTCAGTGAGGCTGCCCCAATTGTTGTCGGGGCCTGAGGCTGGCCCCTCAATCCGTTTCCCGACTGCTGGTCGGGGCCCAAAAAGGCTCCATTTCTATGGAATTGTGACCTACATTCTTTTGCCCAGTGATATCCTTTTTGACAACGAGGGCAGAGAGATCTAGGGAGATTAGTAGGCACAGCCGGGGAGGGAGAATTCGGCAGAGAAGAACCGGCTGCTTTTTGGGGACAAGCTCGCATAAGGTGCCCTTCCCGTCCGCAAGAGAAGCAGGCCTTGGATAAACCAATATTCTGGCCTGGACTACTGGAATGACTCTTTGACGGGTTATTTCTATTTGTAAAAAAGGACTGTACTGCCTGCTGGTAAGAATTTCCCTTTATGGCTGCAGCTATGGCAACGCCCTGCATCATCGCTGGTCCTACATCTGCACATTGCCTGATATAATCTATTATTTCCCCAGTTTTTTTAATAGGACGTAAAATGGCCTGGCAGGTAGAATTAGCATTTTCAAATGCCAGTTGTTTTATCAATATACTAGCTGCCTCAGTGTTGGAAATTACTCTGTTGACTGCCTCTGCAAGTCTTGATATAAAGTCTTCATATGGCTCTTCTGGTTTTTGTTTAACATTTGAGAAGGAAGAGGTAGATTCTTTCCCTTCAGGCAACAAACGCCAAGCCCCAAGGGCGCAGGCGGTTACTTGATCTAAAGTGGTTTTATCTAATCCCATTTGATCTCTAAGTGTTCCAAAATCATTAGTCCCTGCCAACATATTTTTTATAATATATCTTGGGCCATAGTTTTGGTTAGCATCAGCCTGTTTTTGGGCTAGATCTTCATATTCAGTTCTCCAAAGTACATATTGACCTCCAGACAGACAAGCTTTAGCGACTGTCTTCCAGTCATGGGGTGTCATCCATCTGCCCGCTAAAGCTTCCACCAATGATACAGTGTACGGGGCTTTAGGCCCATACAAAGCACAAGCCTGTTTGAGTTCTTTAATCATTTTCATTGGAATGGGTTCCCAGTGGGGGGCTGTTCTCCCACCACTTCCACCAAATATTATGGGGAAACAAGCCTCAAGGTGGGGATCAAGTTCATCATCTGGGCTAGAGAAAACTCTTCTTCGGGGAGCTTCTAGTGGAGGCCCCTCACCCTTATAGGGAGGGGGGGGCAAGGGGTGTCCTATGTCACTTTCTTCGTACTTTGGGAATTTTTTATCCGTTCTGTGTTTAGGTCTTACGGATGTTTTATCTGGGGAATCTGGCCTTAAACTCTCAGGTGCATATAATCTGATGGGGGACATTTGTCTTGAGCCTCTGGAAGCAGAAGGCTTAATTAAGGAAATTTCTCTTGAATTTGTGGAAGCAGGTGGTCTGGTTGGGGAAGTTTTTATTAAGCTCTTTGGAGCAGATAATCTAATTGGAGAAGTTTCTCTTAAACTCCTTGGAGCATCTTTATTTAATAAAGACCAGTCCTCATCAGAATGATCTTGACTTACTTCCTCTTCCAAATCTTCCTCATCTGAAAGCTGCTCTTTTTTGTCATCTCTATCTATTACCTTTTCTTGGGCAGTCATTGCAGCTATCATTTGACTCAACTGCCGATAGTTAGGTGTAGCCTCCTTTTCATCACTCTCCTCTTCGATAGATACCTTTTTCTCTGCACTTTCCTCTTTAAGATGTACCTTTTCAGATTCAGGGGCAGGGTCTAGAGCGTCCCTAATTATATTCCATAAGGAAAAGGCGTCAGTAGGCACCTTTTGTGAGCCATGTTCAGCATGGTAAGTTTTTAGTTGTTTTCCTACTCTCTCCCAGGTGTCTAAGTTAACAGTGCCTTCTTCTGGAAACCAGGGACACTGTTCTTGTACAAAGGAAAAAAATGAATGAATATTGGATTTTTTAACTTTAATTCCTCGTTTAGTTAGTAACTGCAAGATTACTCCTGTAAAAAGCTGTCTTTCTTTTGATTCACTGTTACCCATGTCAGAAAATTAAGTCTTATAGAAAAGTCTACCTCAACAAAAAGGTTTTACCTTTGGCGAGGGGGGTTTTGTTTTCAACCCTAAGATAGCAGGTTTCTTTTCAACCTCTAGAGCACCAGGTTTCTCTTAAACCCTTGAACACTTCCCACTCCTCCTCACCCTGTCTATCCTACAGGGGGGTCCGCGGCACCCTGAGTGGGGTCCTAGCCGTCCCGAACACTCAACACTGGGGGAGTACCCGAAAGTACTCCGGGGGGAGTGATTAAGTCACTCCGGGGGGGAGCAACAGAGAGTGCTCCGGGGGGAGCAACAGAGAGTGCTCCGGGGGGAGCTACAGAGAGTGCTCCGGGGGGAGCTTTTGCTCCGAGGAACCTACCTTCGAATAGCCTGTTCCGGGCGCCACTTGCCGGGGTCCAGCCCCGGTGGATCCAGGGAATTCGAAGGGTGGACGGCGTTGGCGTGGAAAGACTTGTTTATTTATTAATATAAGATTAGATTAAGAAACTGTAGTGCAGTAGGAAGATTAAGTGGAGAAAGAGGGCTGAATAGCTTGGTTTACGCGGAAGACCAATAAAATTCCAGACAAGGAATTTGCACCATCTACGTTGGGCCACCGGTGCCCGCTTGAATATCTAAGGGTGCCTCGCCTTAAGCTCCCTTTCTCGCGGATCTTAATAACCAGGGCAAATAAGTAGACCTGGCGAGCCTCCGCGCCCCAGATGGAAATTCAGCCTGAAATTAAAGTAAAGAGCAGAGGGAAGAAAAGGGAGAGAAAAAGAGAGAGAGAGAGAGACAGGGGGGGAGCCAGATTCCCAAGAAACCAGGCCGAGACTAGTCCGAGAAACTGGTCTGAGAATCTGGTCCCGTCCTTTATTGTTCAGAAGGCCTTTTATACTTTTGATAAAACATGGAGATCAATGGGTAACACAAAGTTATGCAGCGTTAGCAGTCCAGACTCTTATCAAAACCAGGCTTTTCTCTCTGCATACCTAATTGTATACACAAGTCTTAGGTAATTTACATCATCTTCCAACCAAAAGGGCCAATTAACATTTTACAGCCTTTTTTCTGATAAGGGTTTGTCAACCACAAGACTTATTTGTGTTGATCTTCCCAAGGTCTGGTGCCACTCTCGGAAAGCACTAAAGAAAGTTACATTCTTAGACAGCAAGGATACAGCAACTTATAACAAGTAGAGGGAGTGCAGTGATTTATAGCAAAAGAGAAGCAATTAACTCAAAAGTCTAGTGTTGCTAACATCAAAACTACTATGTATCTTTTTCTACATCCTGCTTACATTAACATCCTTCCAGGTGCCTAAAAGATAAAGAATAAGGAGGTCTGGCAGCAATCCTTGAGTCAACAGTGAAAACCCTCTACCAATATAATTTTTAACTCTTTAGAAAAGGCTCTGTATCTTTAAGATGCTTTTAAGCTTTGTGCCTCCCGCGGTTGGGGGGCTGTAAGCAATTCACAAGCTGTAAGCTTTGTGCCTCTCGCGGTTGGGGGGCTGTAAGCAATTCACAAGCTGTAAGAGGTCTGGGGAACCTGTTAGGCAGACTAGAGAGCTATCAGAGGGGTTTAACTGAAACATCCCTTTCAAATGCAGAAGACTAAAACCCTGAATTGACTTTTTTCCAGAGAATATCAGAAAAGTGGAAAAGCAGAGCACAAAAGCCAGCAGATTTTTGCTGGGGTACATGCTTAGGAATATCCAGAGGGGTCCCTGAAGTCTGAGCACGCCTTGCGTATGTCAGCTTCCTTCCTCATGACCTTGTCACGGGCGGGATTCCTCACACTGGCTTCCGGCAGGGTATGGTGGTGAACTTCTTGAGTTGCAGCAAGGCTGTGAAAGACCCTTTCGAAGTTCCAGAGGTAAGGTGTCATTAGTCTCCAGACGCCTCATCGGAAATAGGCCTCATCTCACCTGGAATGGAGAACTTCCTGGATTTTCTCGAGTTGCGGCAGGTGTTCTCGAGTTACGACGGGGACCTCAGGGACCCGCCCTGGTGGCCTCAGGAGAGGCCAGTCCCTATGCGAGTTGCTAGGGGGCCTCTCGGGATTCCTCTCCCGTCGATACCGGGGCCAAAAACCTTGTGTGGAGTCAGGGCCGGAACCGAGGATTCCTCTCAGGGGCTGACATGGATCTTTGGGTACTTCTGGAGTCTCCCCAGGGGAGTCAGGCCTCGTCTCGAGTGGGGGCATGCACGTGCACTTTCCTTCCAGGCTGTAGCAGCAATGTCACGCTACCTGTCGCGTGGATCAAATGATCTGTGGTTTTCCCTCGAGGCTTTCCCACAGGGCTGTCCCACGTGCCACCGTGGTGTGAGTCGATCCTCGGCGTGAAAGATGAGCCAGTGCAGGGCAAAGAGGTTCCTCTGGAATGGACTGAGACATCTGGGGGACTCTTGGAATGGTGGTACGACCATGGAGTTCCTCTCGCCTTTCCTGTTGAGAGTGCCTCCTCTTGAGATGCGACGGGAACGCCGGGAATATTTTCCCGTTGAAAGCAGGGAAAGGATCCCTCATCTCGAGCTACGAGGGGGAAACGGGGCTCCTCTGGATGTGGGCGGGACCATCGTGCTTTCTCTCGAGTGGAGACGGGTATGGCGGTGAACATCTTGAGTTGCAGCAAGGGTGTGAAAGACCCTTTCGAAGTTCCAGAGGTTAGGTGTCATTAGTCTCCAGACGCCTCATCGGAAATAGGCCTCATCTCGCCTGGAAGGAAGAACTTCCTTGATTTTCTCGAGTTGCGGCAGGTGTTCTCGAGTTACGACGGGGACCTCAGGGACCCGCCCTGTTGGCCTCAGGAGAGGCCAGTCCCTATGCGTGTTGCCAGGGGGCCCCTCGGGATTCCTCTCCCGTCGATACCGGGGCCAAAAACCTTGTGTGGAGACAGGGCTGGAACCGAGGATTCCTCTCAGGGACTGATATGGATCTTTGGGTACTTCTGGAGTCTCGCCAGGGGAGACAGGCCTCGTCTCGTGTGGGGGCATGCACGTGCACTTTCCTTCCAGGCTGTAGCAGCAATGTCACGCTTCACGTCGCGTGGATCAAAGGATCTGCGGTTTTCCCTCGAGGCTTTCCCTCGAGGCTTTCCCACAGGGCTGTCCCACGTGCCACCGTGGTGTGAGTCGATCCTCGGCGTGAAAGATGAGCCAGTGCAGGGCAAAGAGGTTCCTCTGGAATGGACTGAGACATCTGGGGGACTCTTGGAATGGTGGTACGACCATGGAGTTCCTCTCGCCTTTCCTGTTGAGAGTGCCTCCTCTTGAGATGCGACGGGAACGCCGGGAATTCTTTCCCGTTGAAAGCAGGGAAAGGATCCCTCATCTCGAGCTACGAGGGGGAAACGGGGCTCCTCTGGATGTGGGCGGGACCATCGTGCTTCCTCTCGAGTGGAGACGGGTATGGCGGTGAACTTCTTGAGTTGCAGCAAGGGTGTGAAAGACCCTTTCGAAGTTCCAGAGGTTAGGTGTCATTAGTCTCCAGACGCCTCATCGGAAATAGGCCTCATCTCGCCTGGAAGGGAGAACTTCCTGGATTTTCTCGAGTTGCGGCAGGTGTTCTCGAGTTACGACGGGGACCTCAGGGACCCGCCCTGGTGGCCTCAGGAGAGGCCAGTCCCCATGCGAGTTGCTAGGGGGCCTCTCGGGATTCCTCTCCCGTCGATACCGGGGCCAAAAAGCTTGTGTGGAGTCAGGGCCGGAACCGAGGATTCCTCTCAGGGGCTGACATGGATCTTTGGGTACTTCTGGAGTCTCCCCAGGGGAGTCAGGCCTCGTCTCGAGTGGGGGCATGCACGTGCGCTTTCCTTCCAGGCTGTAGCAGCAATGTCACGGTTCCCGTCGCGTGGATCAAAGGATCTGTGGTTTTCCCTCGAGGCTTTCCCTCGAGGCTTTCCCACAGGGCTGTCCCACGTGCCACCGTGGTGTGAGTCGATCCTCGGCGTGAAAGATGAGCCAGTGCAGGGCAAAGAGGTTCCTCTGGAATGGACTGAGACATCTGGGGGACTCCTGGAATGGTGGTACGACCATGGAGTTCCTCTCGCCTTTCCTGTTAAGAGTGCCTCCTCTTGAGATGCGACGGGAACGCCGGGAATTCTTTCCCGTTGAAACCAGGGAAAGGATCCCGCATCTCGAGCTACGAGGGGGAAACGGGGCTCCTCTGGATGTGGGCGGGACCATCGTGCTTCCTCTCGAGTGGAGACGGGTATGGCGGTGAACTTCTTGAGTTGCAGCAAGGGTGTGAAAGACCCTTTCGAAGTTCCAGAGGTTTGGTGTCATTAGTCTCCAGAGGCCTCATCGGAAATAGGCCTCATCTCGCCTGGAAGGGAGAACTTCCTGGATTTTCTCGAGTTGCGGCAGGTGTTCTCGAATTACGACGGGGACCTCAGGGACCCGCCCTGGTGTCCTCCGGAGAGGCCAGTCCCCATGCGAGTTGCTAGGGGGCCTCTCGGGATTCCTCTCCCGTCGATACCGGGGCCAAAAACCTTGTGTGGAGTCAGGGCCGGAACCGAGGATTTCTCTCAGGGGCTGACATGGATCTTTGGGTACTTCTGGAGTCACCCCAGTGGAGTCAGGCCTCGTCTCGAGTAGGGGCATGCACGTGCGCTTTCCTTTCAGGCTGTAGCAGCAATGTCACGCTTCCCGTCACGTGGATCAAAGGATCTGTGGTTTTCCCTCGAGGCTTTCCCTCGAGGCTTTCCCACAGGGCTGTCCCACGTGCCACCGTGGTGTGAGTCGATCCTCGGCGTGAAAGATGAGCCAGTGCAGGGCAAAGAGGTTCCTCTGGAATGGACTGAGACATCTGGGGGACTCTTGGAATGGTGGTACGACCATGGAGTTCCTCTCGCCTTTCCTGTTGAGAGTGCCTCCTCTTGAGATGCGACGGGAACGCCGGGAATTCTTTCCCGTTGAAAGCAGGGAAAGGATCCCTCATCTCGAGCTACGAGGGGGAAACAGGGCTCCTCTGGATGTGGGCGGGACCATCGTGCTTCCTCTCTAGTGGAGACGGGTATGGCGGTGAACTTCTTGAGTTGCAGCAAGGGTGTGAAAGACCCTTTCGAAGTTCCAGAGGTTAGGTGTCATTAGTCTCCAGAGGCCTCATCGGAAATAGGCCTCATCTCGCCTGGAAGGGAGAACTTCCTGGATTTTCTCGAGTTGCGGCAGGTGTTCTCGAGTTACGACGGGGACCTCAGGGACCCGCCCTGGTGGCCTCAGGAGAGGCCAGTCCCTAGGCGAGTTGCTAGGGGGCCTCTCGGGATTCCTCTCCCGTCGATACCGGGGCCAAAAACCTTGTGTGGAGTCAGGGCCGGAACCGAGGATTCCTCTCAGGGGCTGACATGGATCTTTGGGTACTTCTGGAGTCTCCCCAGGGGAGTCAGGCCTCGTCTCGAGTGGGGGCATGCACGTGCACTTTCCTTCCAGGCTGTAGCAGCAATGTCACGCTTCCCGTCGCGTGGATCAAAGGATCTGTGGTTTTCCCTCGAGGCTTTCCCACAGGGCTGTCCCACGTGCCACCGTGGTGTGAGTCGATCCTCGGCGTGAAAGATGAGCCAGTGCAGGGCAAAGAGGTTCCTCTGGAATGGACTGAGACATCTGGGGGACTCTTGGAATGGTGGTACGACCATGGAGTTCCTCTCGCCTTTCCTGTTGAGAGTGCCTCCTCTTGAGATGCGACGGGAACGCCGGGAATTCTTTCCCGTTGAAAGCAGGGAAAGGATCCCTCATCTCGAGCTACGAGGGGGAAACGGGGCTCCTCTGGATGTGGGCGGGACCATCGTGCTTCCTCTCTAGTGGAGACTGGTATGGCGGTGAACTTCTTGAGTTGCAACAAGGGTGTGAAAGACCCTTTCGAAGTTCCAGAGGTTAGGTGTCATTACTCTCCAGAGGCCTCATCGGAAATAGGCCTCATCTCGCCTGGAAGGGAGAACTTCCTGGATTTTCTCGAGTTGCGGCAGGTGTTCTCGAGTTACGACGGGGACCTCAGGGACCCGCCCTGGTGGCCTCAGGAGAGGCCAGTCCCTATGCGAGTTGCTAGGGGGCCTCTCGGGATTCCTCTCCCGTCGATACCGGGGCCAAAAAGCTTGTGTGGAGTCAGGGCCGGAACCGAGGATTCCTCTCAGGGGCTGACATGGATCTTTGGGTACTTCTGGAGTCTCCCCAGGGGAGTCAGGCCTCGTCTCAAGTGGGGGCATGCACGTGCGCTTTCCTTCCAGGCTGTAGCAGCAATGTCACGCTTCCCGTCGCGTGGATCAAAGGATCTGTGGTTTTCCCTCGAGGCTTTCCCTCGAGGCTTTCCCACAGGGCTGTCCCACGTGCCACCGTGTTGTGAGTCGATCCTCGGCGTGAAAGATGAGCCAGTGCAGGGCAAAGAGGTTCCTCTGGAATGGACTGAGACATCTGGGGGACTCTTGGAATGGTGGTACGACCATGGAGTTCCTCTCGCCTTTCCTGTTGAGAGTGCCTCCTCTTGAGATGCGACGGGAACGCCGGGAATTCTTACCCGTTGAAAGCAGGGAAAGGATCCCTCATCTCGAGCTACGAGGGGGAAACGGGGCTCCTCTGGATGTGGGCGGGACCATCGTGCTTCCTCTCGAGTGGAGACGGGTATGGCGGTGAACTTCTTGAGTTGCAGCAAGGGTGTGAAAGACCCTTTCGAAGTTCCAGAGGTTAGGTGTCATTAGTCTCCAGAGGCCTCATCGGAAATAGGCCTCATCTCGCCTGGAAGGGAGAACTTCCTGGATTTTCTCGAGTTGCGGCAGGTGTTCTCGAGTTACGACGGGGACCTCAGGGACCCGCCCTGGTGGCCTCAGGAGAGGCCAGTCCCCATGCGAGTTGCTAGGGGGCCTCTCGGGATTCCTCTCCCGTCGATACCGGGGCCAAAAAGCTTGTGTGGAGTCAGGGCCGGAACCGAGGATTCCTCTCAGGGGCTGACATGGATCTTTGGGTACTTCTGGAGTCTCCCCAGGGGAGTCAGGCCTCGTCTCGAGTGGGGGCATGCACGTGCGCTTTCCTTCCAGGCTGTAGCAGCAATGTCACGGTTCCCGTCGCGTGGATCAAAGGATCTGTGGTTTTCCCTCGAGGCTTTCCCTCGAGGCTTTCCCACAGGGCTGTCCCACGTGCCACCGTGTTGTGAGTCGATCCTCGGCGTGAAAGATGAGCCAGTGCAGGGCAAAGAGGTTCCTCTGGAATGGACTGAGACATCTGGGGGACTCCTGGAATGGTGGTACGACCATGGAGTTCCTCTCGCCTTTCCTGTTAAGAGTGCCTCCTCTTGAGATGCGACGGGAACGCCGGGAATTCTTTCCCGTTGAAACCAGGGAAAGGATCCCGCATCTCGAGCTACGAGGGGGAAACGGGGCTCCTCTGGATGTGGGCGGGACCATCGTGCTTCCTCTCGAGTGGAGACGGGTATGGCGGTGAACTTCTTGAGTTGCAGCAAGGGTGTGAAAGACCCTTTCGAAGTTCCAGAGGTTTGGTGTCATTAGTCTCCAGAGGCCTCATCGGAAATAGGCCTCATCTCGCCTGGAAGGGAGAACTTCCTGGATTTTCTCGAGTTGCGGCAGGTGTTCTCGAATTACGACGGGGACCTCAGGGACCCGCCCTGGTGTCCTCCGGAGAGGCCAGTCCCCATGCGAGTTGCTAGGGGGCCTCTCGGGATTCCTCTCCCGTCGATACCGGGGCCAAAAACCTTGTGTGGAGTCAGGGCCGGAACCGAGGATTTCTCTCAGGGGCTGACATGGATCTTTGGGTACTTCTGGAGTCACCCCAGTGGAGTCAGGCCTCGTCTCGAGTAGGGGCATGCACGTGCGCTTTCCTTTCAGGCTGTAGCAGCAATGTCACGCTTCCCGTCACGTGGATCAAAGGATCTGTGGTTTTCCCTCGAGGCTTTCCCTCGAGGCTTTCCCACAGGGCTGTCCCACGTGCCACCGTGGTGTGAGTCGATCCTCGGCGTGAAAGATGAGCCAGTGCAGGGCAAAGAGGTTCCTCTGGAATGGACTGAGACATCTGGGGGACTCTTGGAATGGTGGTACGACCATGGAGTTCCTCTCGCCTTTCCTGTTGAGAGTGCCTCCTCTTGAGATGCGACGGGAACGCCGGGAATTCTTTCCCGTTGAAAGCAGGGAAAGGATCCCTCATCTCGAGCTACGAGGGGGAAACGGGGCTCCTCTGGATGTGGGCGGGACCATCGTGCTTCCTCTCTAGTGGAGACGGGTATGGCGGTGAACTTCTTGAGTTGCAGCAAGGGTGTGAAAGACCCTTTCGAAGTTCCAGAGGTTAGGTGTCATTAGTCTCCAGAGGCCTCATCGGAAATAGGCCTCATCTCGCCTGGAAGGGAGAACTTCCTGGATTTTCTCGAGTTGCGGCAGGTGTTCTCGAGTTACGACGGGGACCTCAGGGACCCGCCCTGGTGGCCTCAGGAGAGGCCAGTCCCTAGGCGAGTTGCTAGGGGGCCTCTCGGGATTCCTCTCCCGTCGATACCGGGGCCAAAAACCTTGTGTGGAGTCAGGGCCGGAACCGAGGATTCCTCTCAGGGGCTGACATGGATCTTTGGGTACTTCTGGAGTCTCCCCAGGGGAGTCAGGCCTCGTCTCGAGTGGGGGCATGCACGTGCACTTTCCTTCCAGGCTGTAGCAGCAATGTCACGCTTCCCGTCGCGTGGATCAAAGGATCTGTGGTTTTCCCTCGAGGCTTTCCCACAGGGCTGTCCCACGTGCCACCGTGGTGTGAGTCGATCCTCGGCGTGAAAGATGAGCCAGTGCAGGGCAAAGAGGTTCCTCTGGAATGGACTGAGACATCTGGGGGACTCTTGGAATGGTGGTACGACCATGGAGTTCCTCTCGCCTTTCCTGTTGAGAGTGCCTCCTCTTGAGATGCGACGGGAACGCCGGGAATTCTTTCCCGTTGAAAGCAGGGAAAGGATCCCTCATCTCGAGCTACGAGGGGGAAACGGGGCTCCTCTGGATGTGGGCGGGACCATCGTGCTTCCTCTCTAGTGGAGACTGGTATGGCGGTGAACTTCTTGAGTTGCAACAAGGGTGTGAAAGACCCTTTCGAAGTTCCAGAGGTTAGGTGTCATTACTCTCCAGAGGCCTCATCGGAAATAGGCCTCATCTCGCCTGGAAGGGAGAACTTCCTGGATTTTCTCGAGTTGCGGCAGGTGTTCTCGAGTTACGACGGGGACCTCAGGGACCCGCCCTGGTGGCCTCAGGAGAGGCCAGTCCCTATGCGAGTTGCTAGGGGGCCTCTCGGGATTCCTCTCCCGTTGATACCGGGGCCAAAAACCTTGTGTGGAGTCAGGGCCGGAACCGAGGATTCCTCTCAGGGGCTGACGTGGATCTTTGGGTACTTCTGGAGTCTCCCCAGGGGAGTCAGGCCTCGTCTCGAGTGGGGGCATGCACGTGCGCTTTCCTTCCAGGCTGTAGCAGCAATGTCACGCTTCCAGTCGCGTGGATCAAAGGATCTGTGGTTTTCCCTCGAGGCTTTCCCTCGAGGCTTTCCCACAGGGCTGTCCCACGTGCCACCGTGGTGTGAGTCAATCCTGGGCGTGAAAGATGAGCCAGTGCAGGGCAAAGAGGTTCCTCTGGAATGGACTGAGACATCTGGGGGACTCTTGGAATGGTGGTACGACCATGGAGTTCCTCTCGCCTTTCCTGTTGAGAGTGCCTCCTCTTGAGATGCGACGGGAACGCCGGGAATTCTTTCCCGTTTAAAGCAGGGAAAGGATCCCTCATCTCGAGCTACGAGGGGGAAACGGGGCTCCTCTGGATGTGGGCGGGATCATCGTGCTTCCTCTCTAGTGGAGACGGGTATGGTGGTGAACTTCTTGAGTTGCAGCAAGGCTGTGAAAGACCCTTTCGAAGTTCCAGAGGTAAGGTGTCATTAGTCTCCAGACGCCTCATCGGAAGTAGGCCTCATTTCGCCTGGAAGGGAGAACTTCCTGGATTTTCTCCAGTTGCGGCAGGTGTTCTCGAGTTACGACGGGGACCTCAGGGACCCGCCCTGGTGGCCTCAGGAGAGGCCAGTCCCTATGCGAGTTGCTAGGGGGCCTCTCGGGATTCCTCTCCCGTCGATACCGGGGCCAAAAACCTTGTGTGGAGTCAGGGCCGGAACCGAGGATTCCTCTCAGGGGCTGACATGGATCTTTGGGTACTTCAGGAGTCTCCCCAGGGGAGTCAGGCCTCGTCTCGAGTGGGGGCATGCACGTGCACTTTCCTTCCAGGCTGTAGCAGCAATGTCACGCTTCCCGTCGCGTGGATCAAATGATGTGTGGTTTTCCCTAGAGGCTTTTCCACATGGCTGTCCCACGTGCCACCGTGGTGTGAGTCGATCCTCGGCGTGAAAGATGAGCCAGTGCAGGGCAAAGAGGTTCCTCTGGAATGGACTGAGACATCTGGGGGACTCTTGGAATGGTGGTACGACCATGGAGTTCCTCTCGCCTTTCCTGTTGAGAGTGCCTCGTCTTGAGATGCGACGGGAACGCCGGGAATTCTTTCCCGTTGAAAGCAGGGAAAGGATCCCTCATCTCGAGCTACGAGGGGGAAACGGGGCTCCTCTGGATGTGGGCGGGACCATCGTGCTTCCTCTCGAGTGGAGACGGGTATGGCGGTGAACTTCTTGAGTTGCACCAAGGGTGTGAAAGACCCTTTCGAAGTTCAAGAGGTTTGGTGTCATTAGTCTCCAGAGGCCTCATCGGAAATAGGCCTCATCTCGCCTGGAAGGGAGAACTTCCTGGATTTTCTCGAGTTGCGGCAGGTGTTCTCGAGTTACGACGGGGACCTCAGGGACCCACCCTGGTGGCCTCCGGAGAGGCCAGTCCCCATGCGAGTTGCTAGGGGGCCTCTCGGGATTCCTCTCCCGTCGATACCGGGGCCAAAAACCTTGTGTGGAGTCAGGGCCGGAACCGAGGATTCCTCTCAGGGGCTGACATGGATCTTTGGGTACTTCTGGAGTCTCCCCAGTGGAGTCAGACCTTGTCTCGAGTGGGGGCATGCACGTGCGCTTTCCTTCCAGGCTGTAGCAGCAATGTCACGCTTCCCGTCGCGTGGATCAAAGGATCTGTGGTTTTCCCTCGAGGCTTTCCCTCGAGGCTTTCCCACAGGGCTGTCCCACGTGCCACCGTGGTGTGAGTCGATCCTCGGCGTGAAAGATGAGCCAGTGCAGGGCAAAGAGGTTCCTCTGGAATGGACTGAGACATCTGGGGGACTCTTGGAATGGTGGTACGACCATGGAGTTCCTCTCGCCTTTCCTGTTGAGAGTGCCTCCACTTGAGATGCGACGGGAACGCCGGGAATTTTTTGCCGTTGAAAGCAGGGAAAGGATCCCTCATCTCGAGCTACGAGGGGGAAACGGGGCTCCTCTGGATGTGGGCGGGACCATCGTGCTTTCTCTCGAGTGGAGACGGGTATGGCGGTGAACTTCTTGAGTTGCAGCAAGGGTGTGAAAGACCCTTTCGAAGTTCCAGAGGTTAGGTGTCATTAGTCTCCAGACGCCTCATCGGAAATAGGCCTCATCTCGCCTGGAAGGGAGAACTTCCTGGATTTTCTCGAGTTGCGGCAGGTGTTCTCGAGTTACGACGGGGACTCAGGGACCCGCCCTGGTGGCCTCAGGAGAGGCCAGTCCCTAGGCGAGTTGCTAGGGGGCCTCTCGGGATACCTCTCCCGTCGATACCGGGGCCAAAAACCTTATGTGGAGTCAGGGCCGGAACCGAGGATTCCTCTCAGGGGCTGACATGGATCTTTGGGTACTTCTGGAGTCTCCCCAGGGGAGTCAGGCCTCGTCTCGAGTGGGGGCATGCACGTGCGCTTTCCTTCCAGGCTGTAGCAGCAATGTCACGCTTTCCGTCGCGTGGATCAAAGGATCTGTGGTTTTCCCTCGAGGCTTTCCCTCGAGGCTTTCCCACAGGGCTGTCCCACGTGCCACCGTGGTGTGAGTCAATCCTGGGCGTGAAAGATGAGCCAGTGCAGGGCAAAGAGGTTCCTCTGGAATGGACTGAGACATCTGGGGGACTCTTGGAATGGTGGTACGACCATGGAGTTCCTCTCGCCTTTCCTGTTGAGAGTGCCTCCTCTTGAGATGCGACGGGAACGCCGGGAATTCTTTCCCGTTTAAAGCAGGGAAAGGATCCCTCATCTCGAGCTACGAGGGGGAAACGGGGCTCCTCTGGATGTGGGCGGGACCATCGTGCTTCCTCTCGAGTGGAGACGGGTATGGCGGTGAACTTCTTGAGTTGCAGCAAGGGTGTGAAAGACCCTTTCGAAGTTCCAGAGGTTAGGTGTCATTAGTCTCCAGAGGCCTCATCGGAAATAGGCCTCATCTCGCCTGGAAGGGAGAACTTCCTGGATTTTCTCGAGTTGCGGCAGGTGTTCTCGAGTTACGACGGGGACCTCAGGGACCCGCCCTGGTGGCCTCAGGAGAGGCCAGTCCCCATGCGAGTTGCTAGGGGGCCTCTCGGGATTCCTCTCCCGTCGATACCGGGGCCAAAAACCTTGTGTGGAGTCAGGGCCGGAACCGAGGATTCCTCTCAGGGGCTGACATGGAACTTTGGGTACTTCTGGAGTCTCCCCAGGGGAGTCAGGCCTCGTCTCCAGTGGGGGCATGCACGTGCACTTTCCTTCCAGGCTGTAGCAGCAATGTCACGCTTCCCGTCGCGTGGATCAAAGGATCTGCGGTTTTCGCTCGAGGCTTTCCCTCGAGGCTTTCCCACAGGGCTGTCCCACGTGACACCGTGGTGTGAGTCGATTCTCGGCGTGAAAAATGAGCCAGTGCAGGGCAAAGAGGTTCCTCTGGAATGGACTGAGACATCTGGGGGACTCTTCGAATGGTGGTACGACCATGGAGTTCCTCTCGCCTTTCCTGTTGAGAGTGCCTCCTCTTGAGATGCGACGGGAACGCCGGGAATTCTTTCCCGTTGAAACCAGGGAAAGGATCCCTCATCTCGAGCTACGAGGGGGAAACGGGGCTCCTCTGGATGTGGGCGGGACCATCCTGCTTCCTCTTGAGTGGACACGGGTATGGCGGTGAACTTCTTGAGTTGCAGCAAGGGTGTGAAAGACCCTTTCGAAGTTCCAGAGGTTAGGTGTCATTAGTCTCCAGACGCCTCATCGGAAATAGGCCTCATCTCGCCTGGAAGGGAGAACTTCCTGGATTTTCTCGATTTGCGGCAGGTGTTCTCGAGTTACGACGGGGACCTCAGGGACCCGCCCTGGTGGCCTCAGGAGAGGCCAGTCCCCATGCGAGTTGTTAGGGGGCCTCTCGGGATTCCTCTCCCGTTGATACCGGGGCCAAAAACCTTGTGTGGAGTCAGGGCCGGAACCGAGGATTCCTCTCAGGGGCTGACATGGATCTTTGGGTACTTCTGGAGTCTCCCCAGGGGAGTCAGGCCTCGTCTCGAGTGGGGGCATGCGCGTGCGCTTTCCTTCCAGGATTTAGCAGCAATGTCACGCTTCCCGTCGCTTGGATCAAAGGATCTGTGGTTTTCCCTCGAGGCTTTCCCTCGAGGCTTTCCCACAGGGCTGTCCCACGTGCCACCGTGGTGTGAGTCGATCCTCGGCGTGAGAGATGAGCCAGTGCAGGGCAAAGAGGTTCCTCTGGAATGGACTGAGACATCTGGGGGACTCTTGGAATGGTGGTACGACCATGGAGTTCCTCTCGCCTTTCCTGTTGAGAGTGCCTCCTCTTGAGATGCGACGGGAACGCCGGGAATTTTTTGCCGTTGAAAGCAGGGAAAGGATCCCTCATCTCGAGCTACGAGGGGGAAACGGGGCTCCTCTGGATGTGGGCGGGACCATCGTGCTTAATCTCTAGTGGAGACGGGTATGGTGGTGAACTTCTTGAGTTGCAGCAAGGCTGTGAAAGACCCTTTCGAAGTTCCAGAGGTAAGGTGTCATTAGTCTCCAGACGCCTCATCGGAAATAGGCCTCATTTCGCCTGGAAGGGAGAACTTCCTGGATTTTCTCGAGTTGCGGCAGGTGTTCTCGAGTTACGACGGGGACCTCAGGGACCCGCCCTGGTGGCCTCAGGAGAGGCCAGTCCCTATGCGAGTTGCTAGGGGGCCTCTCGGGATTCCTCTCCCGTCGATACCGGGGCCAAAAACCTTGTGTGGAGTCAGGGCCGGAACCGAGGATTCCTCTCAGGGGCTGACATGGATCTTTGGGTACTTCTGGAGTCTCCCCAGGGGAGTCAGGCCTCGTCTCGAGTGGGGGCATGCACGTGCACTTTCCTTCAGGCTGTAGCAGCAATGTCACGCTTCCCGTCGCGTGGATCAAATGATGTGTGGTTTTCCCTCGAGGCTTTCCCACAGGGCTGTCCCACGTGCCACCGTGGTGTGAGTCGATCCTCGGCGTGAAAGATGAGCCAGTGCAGGGCAAAGAGGTTCCTCTGGAATGGACTGAGACATCTGGGGGACTCTTGGAATGGTGGTACGACCATGGAGTTCCTCTCGCCTTTCCTGTTGAGAGTGCCTCCTTTTGAGATGCGACGGGAACGCCGGGAATTCTTTCCCGTTGAAAGCAGGGAAAGGATCCCTCATCTCGAGCTACGAGGGGGAAACGGGGCTCCTCTGGATGTGGGCGGGACCATCCTGCTTCCTCTTGAGTGGACACGGGTATGGCGGTGAACTTCTTGAGTTGCAGCAAGGGTGTGAAAGACCCTTTCGAAGTTCCAGAGGTTAGGTGTCATTAGTCTCCAGACGCCTCATCGGAAATAGGCCTCATCTCGCCTGGAAGGGAGAACTTCCTGGATTTTCTCGATTTGCGGCAGGTGTTCTCGAGTTACGACGGGGACCTCAGGGACCCGCCCTGGTGGCCTCAGGAGAGGCCAGTCCCCATGCGAGTTGTTAGGGGGCCTCTCGGGATTCCTCTCCCGTCGATACCGGGGCCAAAAACCTTGTGTGGAGTCAGGGCCGGAACCGAGGATTCCTCTCAGGGGCTGACATGGATCTTTGGGTACTTCTGGAGTCTCCCCAGGGGAGTCAGGCCTCGTCTCGAGTGGGGGCATGCGCGTGCGCTTTCCTTCCAGGCTTTAGCAGCAATGTCACGCTTCCCGTCGCTTGGATCAAAGGATCTGTGGTTTTCCCTCGAGGCTTTCCCTCGAGGCTTTCCCACAGGGCTGTCCCACGTGCCACCGTGGTGTGAGTCGATCCTCGGCGTGAAAGATGAGCCAGTGCAGGGCAAAGAGCTTCCTCTGGAATGGACTGAGACATCTGGGGGACTCTTGGAATGGTGGTACGACCATGGAGATCCTCTCGCCTTTCCTGTTGAGAGTGCCTCCGCTTGAGATGCGACGGGAACGCCGGGAATTCTTTCCCGTTGAAAGCAGGGAAAGGATCCCTCATCTCGAGCACCGAGGGGAAAACGGGACTCCTCTGGATGTGGGCGGGACCATCGTGCTTCCTCTCGAGTGGAGACGGGTATGGCGGAGAACTTCTTGAGTTGCAGCAAGGGTGTGAAAGACCCTTTCAAAGATCCAGAGTTTAGGTGTCATTAGTCTCCAGAGGCCTCATCGGAAATAGGCCTCATCTCGCCTGGAAGGGAGAACTTCCTGGACTTTCTCGAGTTGCGGCAGGTGTTCTCGAGTTACGACGGGGACCTCAGGGACCCGCCCTGGTGGCCTCAGGAGAGGCCAGTCCCCATGCGAGTTGCTAGGGGGCCTCTCGGGATTCCTCTCCCGTCGATACCGGGGCCAAAAAGCTTGTGTGGAGTCAGGGCCGGAACCGAGGATTCCTCTCAGGGGCTGACATGGATCTTTGGGTACTTCTGGAGTCTCCCCAGGGGAGTCAGGCCTCGTCTCGAGTGGGGGCATGCACGTGCGCTTTCCTTCCAGGCTGTAGCAGCAATGTCACCCTTCCCGTCGCGTGGATCAAAGGATCTGTGGTTTTCCCTCGAGGCTTTCCCACAGGGCTGTCCCACGTGCCACCGTGGTGTGAGTCGATCCTCGGCGTGAAAGATGAGCCAGTGCAGGGCAAAGAGGTTCCTCTGGAATGGACTGAGACATCTGGGGGACTCTTGGAATGGTGGTACGACCATGGAGTTCCTCTCGCCTTTCCTGTTGAGAGTGCCTCCTCTTGAGATGCGACGGGAACGCCGGGAATTCTTTCCCGTTGAAAGCAGGGAAAGGATCCCTCATCTCGAGCTACGAGGGGGAAACGGGGCTCCTCTGGATGTGGGCGGGACCATCGTGCTTCCTCTCTAGTGGAGACGGGTATGGCGTTGAACTTCTTGAGTTGCAGCAAGGGTGTGAAAGACCCTTTCGAAGTTCCAGAGGTTAGGTGTCATTAGTCTCCAGAGGCCTCATCGGAAATAGGCCTCATCTCGCCTGGAAGGGAGAACTTCCTGGATTTTCTCGAGTTGCGGCAGGTGTTCTCGAGTTACGACGGGGACCTCAGGGACCCGCCCTGGTGGCCTCAGGAGAGGCCAGTCCCTAGGCGAGTTGCTAGGGGGCCTCTCGGATTCCTCTCCCGTCGATACCGGGGCCAAAAACCTTGTGTGGAGTCAGGGCCGGAACCGAGGATTCCTCTCAGGGGCTGACATGGATCTTTGGGTACTTCTGGAGTCTCCCCAGGGGAGTCAGGCCTCGTCTCGAGTGGGGGCATGCACGTGCGCTTTCCTTCCAGGCTGTAGCAGCAATGTCACGCTTCCCGTCGCGTGGATCAAAGGATCTGTGGTTTTCCCTCGAGGCTTTCCCTCGAGGCTTTCCCACAGGGCTGTCCCACGTGCCACCGTGGTGTGAGTCAATCCTGGGCGTGAAAGATGAGCCAGCGCAGGGCAAAGAGGTTCCTCTGGAATGGACTGAGACATCTGGGGGACTCTTGGAATGGTGGTACGACCATGGAGTTCCTCTCGCCTTTCCTGTTGAGAGTGCCTCCTCTTGAGATGCGACGGGAACGCCGTGAATTCTTTCCCGTTTAAAGCAGGGAAAGGATCCCTCATCTCGAGCTACGAGGGGGAAACGGGGCTCCTCTGGATGTGGGCGGGACCATCGTGCTTCCTCTCTAGTGGAGACGGGTATGGTGGTGAACTTCTTGAGTTGCAGCAAGGCTGTGAAAGACCCTTTCGAAGTTCCAGAGGTAAGGTGTCATTAGTCTCCAGACGCCTCATCGGAAATAGGCCTCATTTCGCCTGGAAGGGAGAACTTCCTGGATTTTCTCGAGTTGCGGCAGGTGTTCTCGAGTTACGACGGGGACCTCAGGGACCCGCCCTCGTGGCCTCAGGAGAGGCCAGTCCCTATGCGAGTTGCTAGGGGGCCTCTCGGGATTCCTCTCCCGTCGATACCGGGGCCAAAACCCTTGTGTGGAGTCAGGGCCGGAACCGAGGATTCCTCTCAGGGGCTGACATGGATCTTTGGGTACTTCTGGAGTCTCCCCAGGGGAGTCAGGCCTCGTCTCGAGTGGGGGCATGCACGTGCACTTTCCTTCCAGGCTGTAGCAGCAATGTCACGCTTCCCGTCGCGTGGATCAAATGATGTGTGGTTTTCCCTCGAGGCTTTCCCACAGGGCTGTCCCACGTGCCACCGTGGTGTGAGTCGATCCTCGGCGTGAAAGATGAGCCAGTGCAGGGCAAAGAGGTTCCTCTGGAATGGACTGAGACATCTGGGGGACTCTTGGAATGGTGGTACGACCATGGAGTTCCTCTCGCCTTTCCTGTTGAGAGTGCCTCCTCTTGAGATGCGACGGGAACGCCGGGAATTTTTTGCCATTGAAAGCAGGGAAAGGATCCCTCATCTCGAGCTACGAGGGGGAAACGGGGCTCCTCTGGATGTGGGCGGGACCATCCTGCTTCCTCTTGAGTGGACACGGGTATGGCGGTGAACTTCTTGAGTTGCAGCAAGGGTGTGAAAGACCCTTTCGAAGTTCCAGAGGTTAGGTGTCATTAGTCTCCAGACGCCTCATCGGAAATAGGCCTCATCTCGCCTGGAAGGGAGAACTTCCTGGATTTTCTCGATTTGCGGCAGGTGTTCTCGAGTTACGACGGGGACCTCAGGGACCCGCCCTGGTGGCCTCAGGAGAGGCCAGTCCCCATGCGAGTTGTTAGGGGGCCTCTCGGGATTCCTCTCCCGTCGATACCGGGGCCAAAAACCTTGTGTGGAGTCAGGGCCGGAACCGAGGATTCCTCTCAGGGGCTGACATGGATCTTTGGGTACTTCTGGAGTCTCCCCAGGGGAGTCAGGCCTCGTCTCGAGTGGGGGCATGCGCGTGCGCTTTCCTTCCAGGCTTTAGCAGCAATGTCACGCTTCCCGTCGCTTGGATCAAAGGATCTGTGGTTTTCCCTCGAGGCTTTCCCTCGAGGCTTTCCCACAGGGCTGTCCCACGTGCCACCGTGGTGTGAGTCGATCCTCGGCGTGAAAGATGAGCCAGTGCAGGGCAAAGAGCTTCCTCTGGAATGGACTGAGACATCTGGGGGACTCTTGGAATGGTGGTACGACCATGGAGATCCTCTCGCCTTTCCTGTTGAGAGTGCCTCCGCTTGAGATGCGACGGGAACGCCGGGAATTCTTTCCCGTTGAAAGCAGGGAAAGGATCCCTCATCTCGAGCACCGAGGGGAAAACGGGACTCCTCTGGATGTGGGCGGGACCATCGTGCTTCCTCTCGAGTGGAGACGGGTATGGCGGAGAACTTCTTGAGTTGCAGCAAGGGTGTGAAAGACCCTTTCAAAGATCCAGAGTTTAGGTGTCATTAGTCTCCAGAGGCCTCATCGGAAATAGGCCTCATCTCGCCTGGAAGGGAGAACTTCCTGGACTTTCTCGAGTTGCGGCAGGTGTTCTCGAGTTACGACGGGGACCTCAGGGACCCGCCCTGGTGGCCTCAGGAGAGGCCAGTCCCCATGCGAGTTGCTAGGGGGCCTCTCGGGATTCCTCTCCCGTCGATACCGGGGCCAAAAAGCTTGTGTGGAGTCAGGGCCGGAACCGAGGATTCCTCTCAGGGGCTGACATGGATCTTTGGGTACTTCTGGAGTCTCCCCAGGGGAGTCAGGCCTCGTCTCGAGTGGGGGCATGCACGTGCGCTTTCCTTCCAGGCTGTAGCAGCAATGTCACCCTTCCCGTCGCGTGGATCAAAGGATCTGTGGTTTTCCCTCGAGGCTTTCCCACAGGGCTGTCCCACGTGCCACCGTGGTGTGAGTCGATCCTCGGCGTGAAAGATGAGCCAGTGCAGGGCAAAGAGGTTCCTCTGGAATGGACTGAGACATCTGGGGGACTCTTGGAATGGTGGTACGACCATGGAGTTCCTCTCGCCTTTCCTGTTGAGAGTGCCTCCTCTTGAGATGCGACGGGAACGCCGGGAATTCTTTCCCGTTGAAAGCAGGGAAAGGATCCCTCATCTCGAGCTACGAGGGGGAAACGGGGCTCCTCTGGATGTGGGCGGGACCATCGTGCTTCCTCTCTAGTGGAGACGGGTATGGCGTTGAACTTCTTGAGTTGCAGCAAGGGTGTGAAAGACCCTTTCGAAGTTCCAGAGGTTAGGTGTCATTAGTCTCCAGAGGCCTCATCGGAAATAGGCCTCATCTCGCCTGGAAGGGAGAACTTCCTGGATTTTCTCGAGTTGCGGCAGGTGTTCTCGAGTTACGACGGGGACCTCAGGGACCCGCCCTGGTGGCCTCAGGAGAGGCCAGTCCCTAGGCGAGTTGCTAGGGGGCCTCTCGGATTCCTCTCCCGTCGATACCGGGGCCAAAAACCTTGTGTGGAGTCAGGGCCGGAACCGAGGATTCCTCTCAGGGGCTGACATGGATCTTTGGGTACTTCTGGAGTCTCCCCAGGGGAGTCAGGCCTCGTCTCGAGTGGGGGCATGCACGTGCGCTTTCCTTCCAGGCTGTAGCAGCAATGTCACGCTTCCCGTCGCGTGGATCAAAGGATCTGTGGTTTTCCCTCGAGGCTTTCCCTCGAGGCTTTCCCACAGGGCTGTCCCACGTGCCACCGTGGTGTGAGTCAATCCTGGGCGTGAAAGATGAGCCAGCGCAGGGCAAAGAGGTTCCTCTGGAATGGACTGAGACATCTGGGGGACTCTTGGAATGGTGGTACGACCATGGAGTTCCTCTCGCCTTTCCTGTTGAGAGTGCCTCCTCTTGAGATGCGACGGGAACGCCGTGAATTCTTTCCCGTTTAAAGCAGGGAAAGGATCCCTCATCTCGAGCTACGAGGGGGAAACGGGGCTCCTCTGGATGTGGGCGGGACCATCGTGCTTCCTCTCTAGTGGAGACGGGTATGGTGGTGAACTTCTTGAGTTGCAGCAAGGCTGTGAAAGACCCTTTCGAAGTTCCAGAGGTAAGGTGTCATTAGTCTCCAGACGCCTCATCGGAAATAGGCCTCATTTCGCCTGGAAGGGAGAACTTCCTGGATTTTCTCGAGTTGCGGCAGGTGTTCTCGAGTTACGACGGGGACCTCAGGGACCCGCCCTCGTGGCCTCAGGAGAGGCCAGTCCCTATGCGAGTTGCTAGGGGGCCTCTCGGGATTCCTCTCCCGTCGATACCGGGGCCAAAACCCTTGTGTGGAGTCAGGGCCGGAACCGAGGATTCCTCTCAGGGGCTGACATGGATCTTTGGGTACTTCTGGAGTCTCCCCAGGGGAGTCAGGCCTCGTCTCGAGTGGGGGCATGCACGTGCACTTTCCTTCCAGGCTGTACCAGCAATGTCACGCTTCCCGTCGCGTGGATCAAATGATGTGTGGTTTTCCCTCGAGGCTTTCCCACAGGGCTGTCCCACGTGCCACCGTGGTGTGAGTCGATCCTCGGCGTGAAAGATGAGCCAGTGCAGGGCAAAGAGGTTCCTCTGGAATGGACTGAGACATCTGGGGGACTCTTGGAATGGTGGTACGACCATGGAGTTCCTCTCGCCTTTCCTGTTGAGAGTGCCTCCTCTTGAGATGCGACGGGAACGCCGGGAATTTTTTGCCATTGAAAGCAGGGAAAGGATCCCTCATCTCGAGCTACGAGGGGGAAATGGGGCTCCTCTGGATGTGGGCGGGACCATCGTGCTTTCTCTCGAGTGGAGACGGGTATGGCGGTGAAATTCTTGAGTTGCAGCAAGGGTGTGAAAGACCCTTTCGAAGTTCCAGAGGTAGGTGTCATTAGTCTCCAGACGCCTCATCGGAAATAGGCCTCATCTCGCCTGGAAGGGAGAACTTCCTTGATTTTCTCGAGTTGCGGCAGGTGTTCTCGAGTTACGACGGGGACCTCAGGGACCCGCCCTGTTGGCCTCAGGAGAGGCCAGTCCCTATGCGTGTTGCTAGGGGGCCCCTCGGGATTCCTCTCCCGTCGATACCGGGGCCAAAAACCTTGTGTGGAGTCAGGGCCGGAACCGAGGATTCCTCTCAGGGACTGATATGGATCTTTGGGTACTTCTGGAGACTCGCCAGGGGAGACAGGCCTCGTCTCTTGTTGGGGCATGCACGTGCACTTTCCTTCCAGGCTGTAGCAGCAATGTCACGCTTCCCGTCGCGTGGATCAAAGGATCTGCGGTTTTTGCTCGAGGCTTTCCCTCGAGGCTTTCCCACAGGGCTGTCCCACGTGACACCGAGGTGTGAGTCGATCCTCGGCGTGAAAGATGAGCCAGTGCAGGGCAAAGAGGTTCCTCTGGAATGGACTGAGACATCTGGGGGACTCTTGGAATGGTGGTACGACCATGGAGTTCCTCTCGCCTTTCCTGTTGAGAGTGCCTCCTCTTGAGATGCGACGGGAACGCCGGGAATTCTTTCCCGTTGAAACCAGGGAAAGGATCCCTCATCTCGAGCTACGAGGGGGAAACGGGGCTCCTCTGGATGTGGGCGGGACCATCGTGCTTCCTCTCGAGTGGAGACGGGTATGGCGGTGAACTTCTTGAGTTGCAGCAAGGGTGTGAAAGACCCTTTCGAAGTTCCAGAGGTTTGGTGTCAATAGTCTCCAGAGGCCTCATCGGAAATAGGCCTCATCTCGCCTGGAAGGGAGAACTACCTGGATATTCTCGAGTTGCGGCAGGTGTTCTCGAGTTACGACGGGGACCTCAGGGACCCGCCCTGGTGGCCTCAGGAGAGGCCAGTTCCCATGCGAGTTGCTAGGGGGTCTCTCGGGATTCCTCTCCCGTCGATACCGGGGCCAAAAAGCTTGTGTGGAGTCAGGGCCGGAACCGAGGATTCTTCTCAGGGGCTGACATGGATCTTTGGGTACTTCTGGAGTCTCCCCAGGGGAGTCAGGCCTCGTCTCGAGTGGGGGCATGCATGTGCGCTTTCCTTCCAAGCTGTAGCAGCAATGTCACGCTTCCCGTCGCGTGGATCAAAGGATCTGTGGTTTTCCCTCGAGGCTTTCCCTCGAGGCTTTCCCACAGGGCTGTCCCACGTGCCACCGTGTTGTGAGTCGATCCTCGGCGTGAAAGATGAGCCAGTGCAGGGCAAAGAGGTTCCTCTGAAATGGACTGAGACATCTGGGGGACTCTTGGAATGGTGGTACGACCATGGAGTTCCTCTCGCCTTTCCTGTTGAGAGTGCCTCCTCTTGAGATGCGACGGGAACGCCGGGAATTCTTTCCCGTTGAAAGCAGGGAAAGGATCCCTCATCTCGAGCTACGAGGGGGAAACGGGGCTCCTCTGGATGTGGGCGGGACCATCGTGCTTCCTCTCGAGTGGAGACGGGTATGGCGGTGAACTTCTTGAGTTGCACCAAGGGTGTGAAAGACCCTTTCGAAGTTCCAGAGGTTTGGTGTCATTAGTCTCCAGAGGCCTCATCGGAAATAGGCCTCATCTCGCCTGGAAGGGAGAACTTCCTGGATTTTCTCGAGTTGCGGCAGGTGTTCTCGAGTTACGACGGGGACCTCAGGGACACGCCCTGGTGGCCTCAGGAGAGGCCAGTCCCCATGCGAGTTGCTAGGGGGCCTCTCGGGATTCCTCTCCCGTCGATACCGGGGCCAAAAACCTTGTGTGGAGTCAGGGCCGGAACCGAGGATTCCTCTCAGGTGCTGACATGGATCTTTGGGTACTTCTGGAGTCTCCCCAGGGGAGTCAGGCCTCGTCTCCAGTGGGGGCATGCACGTGCACTTTCCTTCCAGGCTGTAGCAGCAATGTCACGCTTCCCGTCGCGTGGATCAAAGGATCTGTGGTTTTCCCTCGAGGCTTTCCCACAGGGCTGTCCCACGTGCCACCGTGGTGTGAGTCGATCCTCGGCGTGAAAGATGAGCCAGTGCAGGGCAAAGAGGTTCCTCTGGAATGGACTGAGACATCTGGGGGACTCTTGGAATGGTGGTACGACCATGGAGTTCCTCTCGCCTTTCCTGTTGAGAGTGCCTCCTCTTGAGATGCGACGGGAACGCCGGGAATTCTTTCCCGTTGAAAGCAGGGAAAGGATCCCTCATCTCGAGCTACGAGGGGGAAACGGGGCTCCTCTGGATGTGGGCGGGACCATCGTGCTTCCTCTCTAGTGGAGACGGGTATGGCGGTGAACTTCTTGAGTTGCAGCAAGGGTGTGAAAGACCCTTTCGAAGTTCCAGAGGTTAGGTGTCATTAGTCTCCAGAGGCCTCATCGGAAATAGGCCTCATCTCGCCTGGAAGGGAGAACTTCCTGGATTTTCTCGAGTTGCGGCAGGTGTTCTCGAGTTACGACGGGGACCTCAGGGACCCGCCCTGGTGGCCTCAGGAGAGGCCAGTCCCTAGGCGAGTTGCTAGGGGGCCTCTCGGATTCCTCTCCCGTCGATACCGGGGCCAAAAACCTTGTGTGGAGTCAGGGCCGGAACCGAGGATTCCTCTCAGGGGCTGACATGGATCTTTGGGTACTTCTGGAGTCTCCCCAGGGGAGTCAGGCCTCGTCTCGAGTGGGGGCATGCACGTGCGCTTTCCTTCCAGGCTGTAGCAGCAATGTCACGCTTCCCGTCGCGTGGATCAAAGGATCTGCGGTTTTTGCTCGAGGCTTTCCCTCGAGGCTTTCCCACAGGGCTGTCCCACGTGACACCGTGGTGTGAGTCGATCCTCGGCGTGAAAGATGAGCCAGTGCAGGGCAAAGAGGTTCCTCTGGAATGGACTGAGACATCTGGGGGACTCTTGGAATGGTGGTACGACCATGGAGTTCCTCTCGCCTTTCCTGTTGAGAGTGCCTCCTCTTGAGATGCGACGGGAACGCCGGGAATTCTTTCCCGTTGAAACCAGGGAAAGGATCCCTCATCTCGAGCTACGAGGGGGAAACGGGGCTCCTCTGGATGAGGGCGGGACCATCGTGCTTCCTCTCGAGTGGAGACGGGTATGGCGGTGAACTTCTTGAGTTGCAGCAAGGGTGTGAAAGACCCTTTCGAAGTTCCAGAGGTTTGGTGTCAATAGTCTCCAGAGGCCTCATCGGAAATAGGCCTCATCTCGCCTGGAAGGGAGAACTACCTGGATATTCTCGAGTTGCGGCAGGTGTTCTCGAGTTACGACGGGGACCTCAGGGACCCGCCCTGGTGGCCTCAGGAGAGGGCAGTTCCCATGCGAGTTGCTAGGGGGTCTCTCGGGATTCCTCTCCCGTCGATCCCGGGGCCAAAAAGCTTGTGTGGAGTCAGGGCCGGAACCGAGGATTCTTCTCAGGGGCTGACATGGATCTTTGGGTACTTCTGGAGTCTCCCCAGGGGAGTCAGGCCTCGTCTCGAGTGGGGGCATGCATGTGCGCTTTCCTTCCAAGCTGTAGCAGCAATGTCACGCTTCCCGTCGCGTGGATCAAAGGATCTGTGGTTTTCCCTCGAGGCTTTCCCACAGGGCTGTCCCACGTGCCACCGTGTTGTGAGTCGATCCTCGGCGTGAAAGATGAGCCAGTGCAGGGCAAAGAGGTTCCTCTGAAATGGACTGAGACATCTGGGGGACTCTTGGAATGGTGGTACGACCATGGAGTTCCTCTCGCCTTTCCTGTTGAGAGTGCCTCCTCTTGAGATGCGACGGGAACGCCGGGAATTCTTTCCCGTTGAAAGCAGGGAAAGGATCCCTCATCTCGAGCTACGAGGGGGAAACGGGGCTCCTCTGGATGTGGGCGGGAACATCGTGCTTCCTCTCGAGTGGAGACGGGTATGGCGGTGAACTTCTTGAGTTGCACCAAGGGTGTGAAAGACCCTTTCGAAGTTCCAGAGGTTTGGTGTCATTAGTCTCCAGAGGCCTCATCGGAAATAGGCCTCATCTCGCCTGGAAGGGAGAACTTCCTGGATTTTCTCGAGTTGCGGCAGGTGTTCTCGAGTTACGACGGGGACCTCAGGGACACGCCCTGGTGGCCTCAGGAGAGGCCAGTCCCCATGCGAGTTGCTAGGGGGCCTCTCGGGATTCCTCTCCCGTCGATACCGGGGCCAAAAACCTTGTGTGGAGTCAGGGCCGGAACCGAGGATTCCTCTCAGGGGCTGACATGGATCTTTGGGTACTTCTGGAGTCTCCCCAGGGGAGTCAGGCCTCGTCTCGAGTGGGGGCATGCACGTGCACTTTCCTTCCAGGCTGTAGCAGCAATGTCACGCTTCCCGTCGCGTGGATCAAAGGATCTGTGGTTTTCCCTCGAGGCTTTCCCACAGGGCTGTCCCACGTGCCACCGTGGTGTGAGTCGATCCTCGGCGTGAAAGATGAGCCAGTGCAGGGCAAAGAGGTTGCTCTGGAATGGACTGAGACATCTGGGGGACTCCTGGAATGGTGGTGCGACCATGGAGATCCTCTCGCCTTTCCTGTTGAGAGTGCCTCCTCTTGAGATGCGACGGGAACGCCGGGAATTCTTTCCCGTTGAAAGCAGGGAAAGGATCCCTCATCTCGAGCACCGAGGGGAAAACGGGGCTCCTCTGGATGTGGGCGGGACCATCGTGCTTCCTCTGGAGTGGAGACGGGTATGGCGGAGAACTTCTTGAGTTGCAGCAAGGGTGTGAAAGACCCTTTCGAAGTTCCAGAGGTTAGGTGTCATTAGTCTCCAGACGGCTCATCGGAAATAGGCCTCATCTCGCCTGGAAGGGAGAACTTCCTTGATTTTCTCGAGTTGCGGCAGGTGTTCTCGAGTTACGACGGGGACCTCAGGGACCCGCCCTGTTGGCCTCAGGAGAGGCCAGTCCCTATGCATGTTGCTAGGGGGCCCCTCGGGATTCCTCTCCCGTCGATACCGGGGCCAAAAACCTTGTGTGGAGTCAGGGCCGGAACCGAGGATTCCTCTCAGGGACTGATATGGATCTTTGGGTACTTCTGGAGTCTCGCCAGGGGAGACAGGTCTCGTCTCGTGTGGGGGCATGCACGTGCACTTTCCTTCCATGCTGTAGCAGCAATGTCACGCTTCCCGTCGCGTGGATCAAAGGATCTGCGGTTTTCCCTCGAGGCTTTCCCTCGAGGCTTTCCCACAGGGCTGTCCCACGTGACACCGTGGTGTGAGTCGATTCTCGGCGTGAAAAATGAGCCAGTGCAGGGCAAAGAGGTTCCTCTGGAATGGACTGAGACATCTGGGGGACTCTTGGAATGGTGGTACGACCATGGAGTTCCTCTCACCTTTCCTGTTGAGAGTGCCTCCTCTTGAGATGCGACGGGAACGCCGGGAATTCTTTCCCGTTGAAAGCAGGGAAAGGATCCCTCATCTCGAGCTACGAGGGGGAAACGGGGCTCCTCTGGATGTGGGCAGGACCATCGTGCTTCCTCTCGAGTGGAGACGGGTATGGCGGTGAACTTCTTGAGTTGCAGCAAGGGTGTGAAAGACCCTTTCGAAGTTCCAGAGGTTAGGTGTCATTAGTCTCCAGAGGCCTCATCGGAAATAGGCCTCATCTCGCCTGGACGGGAGAACTTCCTGGATTTTCTCGAGTTGCGGCAGGTGTTCTCGAGTTTCGACGGGGACCTCAGGGACCCGCCCTGGTGGCCTCAGGAGAGGCCAGTCCCCATGCGAGTTGCTAGGGGGCCTCTCGGGATTCCTCTCCCGTCGATACCGGGGCCAAAAAGCTTGTGTGGAGTCAGGGCCGGAACCGAGGATTCCTCTCAGGGGCTGACATGGATCTTTGGGTACTTCTGGAGTCTCCCCAGTGGAGTCAGGCCTCGTCTCGAGTGGGGGCATGCACGTGCGCTTTCCTTTCAGGCTGTAGCAGCAATGTCACGCTTCCCGTCACGTGGATCAAAGGATCTGTGGTTTTCCCTCGAGGCTTTCCCTCGAGGCTTTCCCACAGGGCTGTCCCACGTGCCACCGTGGTGTGAGTCGATCCTCGGCGTGAAAGATGAGCGAGTGCAGGGCAAAGAGGTTCCTCTGGAATGGACTTAGACATCTGGAGGACTCTTGGAATGGTGGTACGACCATGGAGTTCCTCTCGCCTTTCCTGTTGAGAGTGCCTCCTCTTGAGATGCGACGGGAACGCCGGGAATTCTTTCCCGTTGAAAGCAGGGAAAGGATCCCTCATCTCGAGCTACGGGGGGGAAACGGGGCTCCTCTGGATGTGGGCGGGACCATCGTGCTTCCTCTCTAGTGGAGACGGGTATGGCGGTGAACTTCTTGAGTTGCAGCAAGGGTGTGAAAGACCCTTTCGAAGTTCCAGAGGTTAGGTGTCATTAGTCTCCAGAGGCCTCATCGGAAATAGGCCTCATCTCGCCTGGAAGGGAGAACTTCCTGGATTTTCTCGAGTTGCGGCAGGTGTTCTCGAGTTACGACGGGGACCTCAGGGACCCGCCCTGGTGGCCTCAGGAGAGGCCAGTCCCTAGGCGAGTTGCTAGGGGGCCTCTCGGATTCCTCTCCCGTCGATACCGGGGCCAAAAACCTTGTGTGGAGTCAGGGCCGGAACCGAGGATTCCTCTCAGGGGCTGACATGGATCTTTGGGTACTTCTGGAGTCTCCCCAGGGGAGTCAGGCCTCGTCTCGAGTGGGGGCATGCACGTGCGCTTTCCTTCCAGGCTGTAGCAGCAATGTCACGCTTCCCGTCGCGTGGATCAAAGGATCTGTGGTTTTCCCTCGAGGCTTTCCCTCGAGGCTTTCCCACAGGGCTGTCCCACGTGCCACCGTGGTGTGAGTCAATCCTGGGCGTGAAAGATGAGCCAGTGCAGGGCAAAGAGGTTCCTCTGGAATGGACTGAGACATCTGGGGGACTCTTGGAATGGTGGTACGACCATGGAGTTCCTCTCGCCTTTCCTGTTGAGAGTGCCTCCTCTTGAGATGCGACGGGAACGCCGTGAATTCTTTCCCGTTTAAAGCAGGGAAAGGATCCCTCATCTCGAGCTACGAGGGGGAAACGGGGCTCCTCTGGATGTGGGCAGGACCATCGTGCTTCCTCTCGAGTGGAGACGGGTATGGCGGTGAACTTCTTGAGTTGCAGCAAGGGTGTGAAAGACCCTTTCGAAGTTCCAGAGGTTAGGTGTCATTAGTCTCCAGAGGCCTCATCGGAAATAGGCCTCATCTCGCCTGGACGGGAGAACTTCCTGGATTTTCTCGAGTTGCGGCAGGTGTTCTCGAGTTTCGACGGGGACCTCAGGGACCCGCCCTGGTGGCCTCAGGAGAGGCCAGTCCCCATGCGAGTTGCTAGGGGGCCTCTCGGGATTCCTCTCCCGTCGATACCGGGGCCAAAAAGCTTGTGTGGAGTCAGGGCCGGAACCGAGGATTCCTCTCAGGGGCTGACATGGATCTTTGGGTACTTCTGGAGTCTCCCCAGTGGAGTCAGGCCTCGTCTCGAGTGGGGGCATGCACGTGCGCTTTCCTTTCAGGCTGTAGCAGCAATGTCACGCTTCCCGTCACGTGGATCAAAGGATCTGTGGTTTTCCCTCGAGGCTTTCCCTCGAGGCTTTCCCACAGGGCTGTCCCACGTGCCACCGTGGTGTGAGTCGATCCTCGGCGTGAAAGATGAGCGAGTGCAGGGCAAAGAGGTTCCTCTGGAATGGACTTAGACATCTGGAGGACTCTTGGAATGGTGGTACGACCATGGAGTTCCTCTCGCCTTTCCTGTTGAGAGTGCCTCCTCTTGAGATGCGACGGGAACGCCGGGAATTCTTTCCCGTTGAAAGCAGGGAAAGGATCCCTCATCTCGAGCTACGGGGGGGAAACGGGGCTCCTCTGGATGTGGGCGGGACCATCGTGCTTCCTCTCTAGTGGAGACGGGTATGGCGGTGAACTTCTTGAGTTGCAGCAAGGGTGTGAAAGACCCTTTCGAAGTTCCAGAGGTTAGGTGTCATTAGTCTCCAGAGGCCTCATCGGAAATAGGCCTCATCTCGCCTGGAAGGGAGAACTTCCTGGATTTTCTCGAGTTGCGGCAGGTGTTCTCGAGTTACGACGGGGACCTCAGGGACCCGCCCTGGTGGCCTCAGGAGAGGCCAGTCCCTAGGCGAGTTGCTAGGGGGCCTCTCGGATTCCTCTCCCGTCGATACCGGGGCCAAAAACCTTGTGTGGAGTCAGGGCCGGAACCGAGGATTCCTCTCAGGGGCTGACATGGATCTTTGGGTACTTCTGGAGTCTCCCCAGGGGAGTCAGGCCTCGTCTCGAGTGGGGGCATGCACGTGCGCTTTCCTTCCAGGCTGTAGCAGCAATGTCACGCTTCCCGTCGCGTGGATCAAAGGATCTGTGGTTTTCCCTCGAGGCTTTCCCTCGAGGCTTTCCCACAGGGCTGTCCCACGTGCCACCGTGGTGTGAGTCAATCCTGGGCGTGAAAGATGAGCCAGTGCAGGGCAAAGAGGTTCCTCTGGAATGGACTGAGACATCTGGGGGACTCTTGGAATGGTGGTACGACCATGGAGTTCCTCTCGCCTTTCCTGTTGAGAGTGCCTCCTCTTGAGATGCGACGGGAATGCCGTGAATTCTTTCCCGTTTAAAGCAGGGAAAGGATCCCTCATCTCGAGCTACGAGGGGGAAACGGGGCTCCTCTGGATGTGGGCGGGACCATCTTGCTTCCTCTCTAGTGGAGACGGGTATGGTGGTGAACTTCTTGAGTTGCAGCAAGGCTGTGAAAGACACTTTCGAAGTTCCAGAGGTAAGGTGTCATTAGTCTCCAGACGCCTCATCGGAAATAGGCCTCATTTCGCCTGGAAGGGAGAACTTCCTGGATTTTCTCGAGTTGCGGCAGGTGTTCTCGAGTTACGACGGGGACCTCAGGGACCCGGCCTCGTGGCCTCAGGAGAGGCCAGTCCCTATGCGAGTTGCTAGGGGGCCTCTCGGGATTCCTCTCCCGTCGATACCGGGGCCAAAACCCTTGTGTGGAGTCAGGGCCGGAACCGAGGATTCCTCTCAGGGGCTGACATGGATCTTTGGGTACTTCTGGAGTCTCCCCAGGGGAGTCAGGCCTCGTCTCGAGTGGGGGCATGCACGTGCACTTTCCTTCCAGGCTGTAGCAGCAATGTCACGCTTCCCGTCGCGTGGATCAAATGATGTGTGGTTTTCCCTCGAGGCTTTCCCACAGGGCTGTCCCACGTGCCACCGTGGTGTGAGTCGATCCTCGGCGTGAAAGATGAGCCAGTGCAGGGCAAAGAGGTTCCTCTGGAATGGACTGAGACATCTGGGGGACTCTTGGAATGGTGGTACGACCATGGAGTTCCTCTCGCCTTTCCTGTTGAGAGTGCCTCCTCTTGAGATGCGACGGGAACGCCGGGAATTTTTTGCCATTGAAAGCAGGGAAAGGATCCCTCATCTCGAGCTACGAGGGGGAAATGGGGCTCCTCTGGATGTGGGCGGGACCATCGTGCTTTCTCTCGAGTGGAGACGGGTATGGCGGTGAACTTCTTGAGTTGCAGCAAGGGTGTGAAAGACCCTTTCGAAGTTCCAGAGGTAGGTGTCATTAGTCTCCAGACGCCTCATCGGAAATAGGCCTCATCTCGCCTGGAAGGGAGAACTTCCTTGATTTTCTCGAGTTGCGGCAGGTGTTCTCGAGTTACGACGGGGACCTCAGGGACCCGCCCTGTTGGCCTCAGGAGAGGCCAGTCCCTATGCGTGTTGCTAGGGGGCCCCTCGGGATTCCTCTCCCGTCGATACCGGGGCCAAAAACCTTGTGTGGAGTCAGGGCCGGAACCGAGGATTCCTCTCAGGGACTGATATGGATCTTTGGGTACTTCTGGAGACTCGCCAGGGGAGACAGGCCTCGTCTCTTGTTGGGGCATGCACGTGCACTTTCCTTCCAGGCTGTAGCAGCAATGTCACGCTTCCCGTCGCGTGGATCAAAGGATCTGCGGTTTTTGCTCGAGGCTTTCCCTCGAGGCTTTCCCACAGGGCTGTCCCACGTGACACCGTGGTGTGAGTCGATCCTCGGCGTGAAAGATGAGCCAGTGCAGGGCAAAGAGGTTCCTCTGGAATGGACTGAGACATCTGGGGGACTCTTGGAATGGTGGTACGACCATGGAGTTCCTCTCGCCTTTCCTGTTGAGAGTGCCTCCTCTTGAGATGCGACGGGAACGCCGGGAATTCTTTCCCGTTGAAACCAGGGAAAGGATCCCTCATCTCGAGCTACGAGGGGGAAACGGGGCTCCTCTGGATGAGGGCGGGACCATCGTGCTTCCTCTCGAGTGGAGACGGGTATGGCGGTGAACTTCTTGAGTTGCAGCAAGGGTGTGAAAGACCCTTTCGAAGTTCCAGAGGTTTGGTGTCAATAGTCTCCAGAGGCCTCATCGGAAATAGGCCTCATCTCGCCTGGAAGGGAGAACTACCTGGATATTCTCGAGTTGCGGCAGGTGTTCTCGAGTTACGACGGGGACCTCAGGGACCCGCCCTGGTGGCCTCAGGAGAGGGCAGTTCCCATGCGAGTTGCTAGGGGGTCTCTCGGGATTCCTCTCCCGTCGATCCCGGGGCCAAAAAGCTTGTGTGGAGTCAGGGCCGGAACCGAGGATTCTTCTCAGGGGCTGACATGGATCTTTGGGTACTTCTGGAGTCTCCCCAGGGGAGTCAGGCCTCGTCTCGAGTGGGGGCATGCATGTGCGCTTTCCTTCCAAGCTGTAGCAGCAATGTCACGCTTCCCGTCGCGTGGATCAAAGGATCTGTGGTTTTCCCTCGAGGCTTTCCCTCGAGGCTTTCCCACAGGGCTGTCCCACGTGCCACCGTGTTGTGAGTCGATCCTCGGCGTGAAAGATGAGCCAGTGCAGGGCAAAGAGGTTCCTCTGAAATGGACTGAGACATCTGGGGGACTCTTGGAATGGTGGTACGACCATGGAGTTCCTCTCGCCTTTCCTGTTGAGAGTGCCTCCTCTAGAGATGCGACGGGAACGCCGGGAATTCTTTCCCGTTGAAAGCAGGGAAAGGATCCCTCATCTCGAGCTACGAGGGGGAAACGGGGCTCCTCTGGATGTGGGCGGGACCATCGTGCTTCCTCTCGAGTGGAGACGGGTATGGCGGTGAACTTCTTGAGTTGCACCAAGGGTGTGAAAGACCCTTTCGAAGTTCCAGAGGTTTGGTGTCATTAGTCTCCAGAGGCCTCATCGGAAATAGGCCTCATCTCGCCTGGAAGGGAGAACTTCCTGGATTTTCTCGAGTTGCGGCAGGTGTTCTCGAGTTACGACGGGGACCTCAGGGACACGCCCTGGTGGCCTCAGGAGAGGCCAGTCCCCATGCGAGTTGCTAGGGGGCCTCTCGGGATTCCTCTCCCGTCGATACCGGGGCCAAAAACCTTGTGTGGAGTCAGGGCCGGAACCGAGGATTCCTCTCAGGGGCTGACATGGATCTTTGGGTACTTCTGGAGTCTCCCCAGGGGAGTCAGGCCTCGTCTCGAGTGGGGGCATGCACGTGCACTTTCCTTCCAGGCTGTAGCAGCAATGTCACGCTTCCCGTCGCGTGGATCAAAGGATCTGTGGTTTTCCCTCGAGGCTTTCCCACAGGGCTGTCCCACGTGCCACCGTGGTGTGAGTCGATCCTCGGCGTGAAAGATGAGCCAGTGCAGGGCAAAGAGGTTCCTCTGGAATGGACTGAGACATCTGGGGGACTCTTGGAATGGTGGTACGACCATGGAGTTCCTCTCGCCTTTCCTGTTGAGAGTGCCTCCTCTTGAGATGCGACGGGAACGCCGGGAATTCTTTCCCGTTGAAACCAGGGAAAGGATCCCTCATCTCGAGCTACGAGGGGGAAACGGGGCTCCTCTGGATGTGGGCGGGACCATCGTGCTTCCTCTCGAGTGGAGACGGGTATGGCGGTGAACTTCTTGAGTTGCAGCAAGGGTGTGAAAGACCCTTTCGAAGTTCCAGAGGTTAGGTGTCATTAGTCTCCAGAGGCCTCATCGGAAATAGGCCTCATCTCGCTTGGAAGGGAGAACTTCCTGGATTTTCTCGAGTTGCGGCAGGTGTTCTCGAGTTACGACGGGGACCTCAGGGACCCGCCCTGGTGGCCTCAGGAGAGGCCAGTCCCTAGGCGAGTTGCTAGGGGGCCTCTCGGGATTCCTCTCCCGTTGATACCGGGGCCAAAAACCTTGTGTGGAGTCAGGGCCGGAACCGAGGATTCCTCTCAGGGGCTGACATGGATCTTTGGGTACTTCTGGAGTCTCCCCAGGGGAGTCAGGCCTCGTCTCGAGTGGGGGCCTGCACGTGCACTTTCCTTCCAGGCTGTAGCAGCAATGTCACGCTTCCCGTCGCGTGGATCAAAGGATCTGTGGTTTTCCCTCGAGGCTTTCCCTCGAGGCTTTCCCACAGGGCTGTCCCACGTGCCACCGTGGTGTGAGTCAATCCTGGGCGTGAAAGATGAGCCAGTGCAGGGCAAAGAGGTTCCTCTGGAATGGACTGAGACATCTGGGGGACTCTTGGAATGGTGGTACGACCATGGAGTTCCTCTCGCCTTTCCTGTTGAGAGTGCCTCCTCTTGAGATGCGACGGGAACGCCGGGAATTCTTTCCCGTTGAAAGCAGGGAAAGGATCCCTCATCTCGAGCTACGAGGGGGAAACGGGGCTCCTCTGGATGTGGGCGGGACCATCGTGCTTCCTCTCTAGTGGAGACGGGTATGGTGGTGAACTTCTTGAGTTGCAGCAAGGCTGTGAAAGACCCTTTCGAAGTTCCAGAGGTAAGGTGTCATTAGTCTCCAGACGCCTCATCGGAAATAGGCCTCATCTCGCCTGGAAGGGAGAACTTCCTGGATTTTCTCGAGTTGCGGCAGGTGTTCTCGAGTTACGACGGGGACCTCAGGGACCCGCCCTGGTGGCCTCAGGAGAGGCCAGTCCCTATGCGAGTTGCTAGGGGGCCTCTCGGGATTCCTCTCCCGTCGATACCGGGGCCAAAAACCTTGTGTGGAGTCAGGGCCGGAACCGAGGATTCCTCTCAGGGGCTGACATGGATCTTTGGGTACTTCTGGAGTCTCCCCAGGGGAGTCAGGCCTCGTCTCGAGTGGGGGCATGCACGTGCACTTTCCTTCCAGGCTGTAGCAGCAATGTCACGCTTCCCGTCGCGTGGATCAAATGATGTGTGGTTTTCCCTCGAGGCTTTCCCACAGGGCTGTCCCACGTGCCACCGTGGTGTGAGTCGATCCTCGGCGTGAAAGATGAGCCAGTGCAGGGCAAAGAGGTTCCTCTGGAATGGACTGAGACATCTGGGGGACTCTTGGAATGGTGGTACGACCATGGAGTTTTTCTCGCCTTTCCTGTTGAGAGTGCCTCCTCTTGAGATGCGACGGGAACGCCGGGAATTTTTTGCCGTTGAAAGCAGGGAAAGGATCCCTCATCTCGAGCTACGAGGGGAAACGGGGCTCCTCTGGATGTGGGCGGGACCATCGTGCTTTCTCTCGAGTGGAGACGGGTATGGCGGTGAACTTCTTGAGTTGCAGCAAGGGTGTGAAAGACCCTTTCGAAGTTCCAGAGGTTAGGTGTCATTAGTCTCCAGACGCCTCATCGGAAATAGGCCTCATCTCGCCTGGAAGGGAGAACTTCCTTGATTTTCTCGAGTTGCGGCAGGTGTTCTCGAGTTACGACGGGGACCTCAGGGACCCGCCCTGTTGGCCTCAGGAGAGGCCAGTCCCTATGCATGTTGCTAGGGGGCCCCTCGGGATTCCTCTCCCGTCGATACCGGGGCCAAAAACCTTGTGTGGAGTCAGGGCCGGAACCGAGGATTCCTCTCAGGGACTGATATGGATCTTTGGGTACTTCTGGAGTCTCGCCAGGGGAGACAGGTCTCGTCTCGTGTGGGGGCATGCACGTGCACTTTCCTTCCATGCTGTAGCAGCAATGTCACGCTTCCCGTCGCGTGGATCAAAGGATCTGCGGTTTTCCCTCGAGGCTTTCCCTCGAGGCTTTCCCACAGGGCTGTCCCACGTGACACCGTGGTGTGAGTCGATTCTCGGCGTGAAAAATGAGCCAGTGCAGGGCAAAGAGGTTCCTCTGGAATGGACTGAGACATCTGGGGGACTCTTGGAATGGTGGTACGACCATGGAGTTCCTCTCACCTTTCCTGTTGAGAGTGCCTCCTCTTGAGATGCGACGGGAACGCCGGGAATTCTTTCCCGTTGAAAGCAGGGAAAGGATCCCTCATCTCGAGCTACGAGGGGGAAACGGGGCTCCTCTGGATGTGGGCAGGACCATCGTGCTTCCTCTCGAGTGGAGACGGGTATGGCGGTGAACTTCTTGAGTTGCAGCAAGGGTGTGAAAGACCCTTTCGAAGTTCCAGAGGTTAGGTGTCATTAGTCTCCAGAGGCCTCATCGGAAATAGGCCTCATCTCGCCTGGACGGGAGAACTTCCTGGATTTTCTCGAGTTGCGGCAGGTGTTCTCGAGTTTCGACGGGGACCTCAGGGACCCGCCCTGGTGGCCTCAGGAGAGGCCAGTCCCCATGCGAGTTGCTAGGGGGCCTCTCGGGATTCCTCTCCCGTCGATACCGGGGCCAAAAAGCTTGTGTGGAGTCAGGGCCGGAACCGAGGATTCCTCTCAGGGGCTGACATGGATCTTTGGGTACTTCTGGAGTCTCCCCAGTGGAGTCAGGCCTCGTCTCGAGTGGGGGCATGCACGTGCGCTTTCCTTTCAGGCTGTAGCAGCAATGTCACGCTTCCCGTCACGTGGATCAAAGGATCTGTGGTTTTCCCTCGAGGCTTTCCCTCGAGGCTTTCCCACAGGGCTGTCCCACGTGCCACCGTGGTGTGAGTCGATCCTCGGCGTGAAAGATGAGCGAGTGCAGGGCAAAGAGGTTCCTCTGGAATGGACTTAGACATCTGGAGGACTCTTGGAATGGTGGTACGACCATGGAGTTCCTCTCGCCTTTCCTGTTGAGAGTGCCTCCTCTTGAGATGCGACGGGAACGCCGGGAATTCTTTCCCGTTGAAAGCAGGGAAAGGATCCCTCATCTCGAGCTACGGGGGGGAAACGGGGCTCCTCTGGATGTGGGCGGGACCATCGTGCTTCCTCTCGAGTGGAGACGGGTATGGCGGTGAACTTCTTGAGTTGCAGCAAGGGTGTGAAAGACCCTTTCGAAGTTCCAGAGGTTAGGTGTCATTAGTCTCCAGACGCCTCATCGGAAATAGGCCTCATCTCGCCTGGAAGGGAGAACTTCCTGGATTTTCTCGAGTTGCGGCAGGTGTTCTCGAGTTACGACGGGGACCTCAGGGACCCGCCCTGGTGGCCTCAGGAGAGGCCAGTCCCCATGCGAGTTGCTAGGGGGCCTCTCGGGATTCCTCTCCCGTCGATACCGGGGCCAAAAACCTTGTGTGGAGTCAGGGCCGGAACCGAGGATTCCTCTCAGGGGCTGACATGGATCTTTGGGTACTTCTGGAGTCTCCCCAGGGGAATCAGGCCTCGTCTCGAGTGGGGGCATGCACGTGCACTTTCCTTCCAGGCTGTAGCAGCAATGTCACGCTTCCCGTCGCGTGGATCAAAGGATCTGTGGTTTTCCCTCGAGGCTTTCCCACAGGGCTGTCCCACGTGCCACCGTGGTGTGAGTCGATCCTCGGCGTGAAAGATGAGCCAGTGCAGGGCAAAGAGGTTCCTCTGGAATGGACTGAGACATCTGGGGGACTCTTGGAATGGTGGTACGACCATGGAGTTCCTCTCGCCTTTCCTGTTGAGAGTGCCTCCTCTTGAGATGCGACGGGAACGCCGGGAATTCTTTCCCGTGGAAAGCAGGGAAAGGATCCCTCATCTCGAGCTACGAGGGGGAAACGGGTCTCCTCTGGATGTGGGCGGGACCATCGTGCTTCCTCTCTAGTGGAGACGGGTATGGCGGTGAACTTCTTGAGTTGCAGCAAGGGTGTGAAAGACCCTTTCGAAGTTCCAGAGGTTAGGTGTCATTAGTCTCCAGAGGCCTCATCGGAAATAGGCCTCATCTCGCCTGGAAGGGAGAACTTCCTGGATTTTCTCGAGTTGCGGCAGGTGTTCTCGAGTTACGACGGGGACCTCAGGGACCCGCCCTGGTGGCCTCAGGAGAGGCCAGTCCCTAGGCGAGTTGCTAGGGGGCCTCTCGGGATTCCTCTCCCGTTGATACCGGGGTCAAAAACCTTGTGTGGAGTCAGGGCCGGAACCGAGGATTCCTCTCAGGGGCTGACATGGATCTTTGGGTACTTCTGGAGTCTCCCCAGGGGAGTCAGGCCTCGTCTCGAGTGGGGGCATGCACGTGCGCTTTCCTTCCAGGCTGTAGCAGCAATGTCACGCTTCCCGTCGCGTGGATCAAAGGATCTGTGGTTTTCCCTCGAGGCTTTCCCTCGAGGCTTTCCCACAGGTCTGTCCCACGTGCAACCGTGGTGTGAGTCAATCCTGGGCGTGAAAGATGAGCCAGTGCAGGGCAAAGAGGTTCCTCTGGAATGGACTGAGACATCTGGGGGACTCTTGGAATGGTGGTACGACCATGGAGTTCCTCTCGCCTTTCCTGTTGAGAGTGCCTCCTCTTGAGATGCGACGGGAACGCCGGGAATTCTTTCCCGTTTAAAGCAGGGAAAGGATCCCTCATCTCGAGCTACGAGGGGGAAACGGGGCTCCTCTGGATGTGGGCGGGACCATCGTGCTTCCTCTCTAGTGGAGACGGGTATGGTGATGAACTTCTTGAGTTGCAGCAAGGCTGTGAAAGACCCTTTCGAAGTTCCAGAGGTAAGGTGTCATTAGTCTCCAGACGCCTCATCGGAAATAGGCCTCATTTCGCCTGGATGGGAGAACTTCCTGGATTTTCTCGAGGTGTGGCAGGTGTTCTCGAGTTACGACGGGGACCTCAGGGACCCGCCCTGGTGGCCTCAGGAGAGGCCAGTCCCTATGCGAGTTGCTAGGGGGCCTCTCGGGATTCCTCTCCCGTCGATACCGGGGCCAAAAACCTTGTGTGGAGTCAGGGCCGGAACCGAGGATTCCTCTCAGGGGCTGACATGGATCTTTGGGTACTTCTGGAGTCTCCCCAGGGGAGTCAGGCCTCGTCTCGAGTGGGGGCATGCACGTGCACTTTCCTTCCAGGCTGTAGCAGCAATGTCACACTTCCCGTCGCGTGGATCAAATGATGTGTGGTTTTCCCTCGAGGCTTTCCCACAGGGCTGTCCCACGTGCCACCGTGGTGTGAGTCGATCCTCGGCGTGAAAGATGAGCCAGTGCAGGGCAAAGAGGTTCCTCTGGAATGGACTGAGACATCTGGGGGACTCTTGGAATGGTGGTACGACCATGGAGTTCCTCTCGCCTTTCCTGTTGAGAGTGCCTCCTCTTGAGATGCGACGGGAACGCCGGGAATTTTTTGCCGTTGAAAGCAGGGAAAGGATCCCTCATCTCGAGCTACGAGGGGGAAACGGGGCTCCTCTGGATGTGGGCGGGACCATCGTGCTTTCTCTCGAGTGGAGACGGGTATGGCAGTGAACTTCTTGAGTTGCAGCAAGGGTGTGAAAGACCCTTTCGAAGTTCCAGAGGTTTGGTGTCATTAGTCTCCAGAGGCCTCATCGGAAATAGGCCTCATCTCGCCTGGAAGGGAGAACTTCCTGGATTTTCTCGAGTTGCGGCAGGTATTTCTCGAGTTACGACGGGGACCTCAGGGACCCGCCCTGGTGGCCTCAGGAGAGGCCAGTCCCCATGCGAGTTGCTAGGGGGCCTCTCGGGATTCCTCTCCCGTCGATACCGGGGCCAAAAACCTTGTGTGGAGTCAGGGCCGGAACCTAGGATTCCTCTGAGGGGCTGACATGGATCTTTGGGTACTTCTGGAGTCTCCCCAGTGGAGTCAGACCTCGTCTCGAGTGGGGGCATGCACGTGCGCTTTCCTTCCAGGCTGTAGCAGCAATGTCACGCTTCCCGTCGCGTGGATCAAAGGATCTGCGGTTTTCCCTCGAGGCTTTCCCTCGAGGCTTTCCCACAGGGCTGTCCCACGTGACACCGTGGTGTGAGTCGATTCTCGGCATGAAAAATGAGCCAGTGCAGGGCAAAGAGGTTCCTCTGGAATGGACTGAGACATCTGGGGGACTCTTGGAATGGTGGTACGACCATGGAGTTCCTCTCGCCTTTTCTGTTGAGAGTGCCTCCTCTTGAGATGCGACGGGAACGCCGGGAATTCTTTCCCGTTGAAAGCAGGGAAAGGATCCCTCATCTCGAGCTACGAGGGGGAAACGGGGCTCCTCTGGATGTGGGCGGGACCATCGTGCTTCCTCTTGAGTGGACACGGGTATGGCGGTGAACTTCTTGAGTTGCAGCAAGGGTGTGAAAGACCCTTTCGAAGTTCCAGAGGTTAGGTGTCATTAGTCTCCAGACGCCTCATCGGAAATAGGCCTCATCTCGCCTGGAAGGGAGAACTTCCTGGATTTTCTCGATTTGGGGCAGGTGTTCTCGAGTTACGACGGGGACCTCAGGGACCCGCCCTGGTGGCCTCAGGAGAGGCCAGTCCCCATGCGAGTTGTTAGTGGGCCTCTCGGGATTCCTCTCCCGTCGATACGGGGGCCAAAAAGCTTGTGTGGAGTCAGGGCCGGAACCGAGGATTCCTCTCAGGGGCTGACATGGATCTTTGGGTACTTCTGGAGTCTCCCCAGGGGAGTCAGGCCTCGTCTCGAGTGGGGGCATGCGCGTGCGCTTTCCTTCCAGGCTTTAGCAGGAATGTCACGCTTCCCGTCGCTTGAATCAAAGGATCTGTGGTTTTCCCTCGAGGCTTTCCCTCGAGGCTTTCCCACAGGGCTGTCCCACGTGCCACCGTGGTGTGAGTCGATCCTCGGCGTGAAAGATGAGCCAGTGCAGGGCAAAGAGGTTCCTCTGGAATGGACTGAGACATCTGGGGGACTCTTGGAATGGTGGTACGACCATGGAGATCCTCTCGCCTTTCCTGTTGAGAGTGCCTCCTCTTGAGATGCGACGGGAACGCCGGGAATTCTTTCCCGTTGAAAGCAGGGAAAGGTTCCCTCATCTCGAGCACCGAGGGGAAAACGGGGCTCCTCTGGATGTGGGCGGGACCATCGTGCTTCCTCTCGAGTGGAGACGGGTATGGTGGTGAACTTCTTGAGTTGCAGCAAGGCTGTGAAAGACCCTTTCGAAGTTCCAGAGGTTAGGTGTCATTAGTCTCCAGACGCCTCATCGGAAATAGGCCTCATCTCGCCTGGAAGGGAGAACTTCCTGGATTTTCTCGAGTTGCGGCAGATGTTCTCGAGTTACGACGGGGACCTCAGGGACCCGCCCTGGTGGCCTCAGGAGAAGCCAGTCCCTATGCGAGTTGCTAGGGGGCCTCTCGGGATTCCTCTCCCGTCGATACCGGGGCCAAAAACCTTGTGTGGAGTCAGGGCCGGAACCGAGGATTCCTCTCAGGGGCTGACATGGATCTTTGGGTACTTCTGGAGTCTCCCCAGGGGAGTCAGGCCTCGTCTCGAGTGGGGGCATGCACGTGCGCTTTCCTTCCAGGCTGTAGCAGCAATGTCACGCTTCCCGTCGCGTGGATCAAATGATGTGTGGTTTTCCCTCGAGGCTTTCCCACAGGGCTGTCCCACGTGCCACCGTGTTGTGAGTCGATCCTCGGAGTGAAAGATGAGCCAGTGCAGGGCAAAGAGGTTCCTCTGAAATGGACTGAGACATCTGGGGGACTCTTGGAATGGTGGTACGACCATGGAGTTCCTCTCGCCTTTCCTGTTGAGAGTGCCTCCTCTTGAGATGCGACGGGAACGCCGGGAATTCTTTCCCGTTGAAAGCAGGGAAAGGATCCCTCATCTCGAGCTACGAGGGGGAAACGGGGCTCCTCTGGATGTGGGCGGGACCATCGTGCTTCCTCTCGATTGGAGACGGGTATGGCGGTGAACTTCTTGAGTTGCACCAAGGGTGTGAAAGACCCTTTCGAAGTTCCAGAGGTTTGGTGTCATTAGTCTCCAGAGGCCTCATCGGAAATAGGCCTCATCTCGCCTGGAAGGGAGAACTTCCTGGATTTTCTCGAGTTGCGGCAGGTATTTCTCGAGTTACGACGGGGACCTCAGGGACCCGCCCTGGTGGCCTCAGGAGAGGCCAGTCCCCATGCGAGTTACTAGGGGGCCTCTCGGGATTCCTCTCCCGTCGATACCGGGGCCAAAAACCTTGTGTGGAGTCAGGGCCGGAACCGAGGGTTCCTCTCAGGGGCTGACATGGATCTTTGGGTACTTCTGGAGTCTCCCCAGTGGAGTCAGACCTCGTCTCGAGTGGGGGCATGCACGTGCGCTTTCCTTCCAGGCTGTAGTAGCAATGTCACGCTTCCCGTCGCGTGGATCAAAGGATCTGTGGTTTTCCCTCGAGGCTTTCCCTCGAGGCTTTCCCACAGGGCTGTCCCACGTGCCACCGTGGTGTGAGTCGATCCTCGGCGTGAAAGATGAGCCAGTGCAGGGCAAAGAGGTTCCTCTGGAATGGACTGAGACATCTGGGGGACTCTTGGAATGGTGGTACGACCATGGAGATCCTCTCGCCTTTCCTGTTGAGAGTGCCTCCTCTTGAGATGCGACGGGAACGCCGGGAATTCTTTCCCGTTGAAAGCAGGGAAAGGTTCCCTCATCTCGAGCACCGAGGGGAAAACGGGGCTCCTCTGGATGTGGGCGGGACCATCGTGCTTCCTCTCGAGTGGAGACGGGTATGGCGGAGAACTTCTTGAGTTGCAGCAAGGGTGTGAAAGACCCTTTCAAAGTTCCAGAGGTTAGGTGTCATTAGTCTCCAGAGGCCTCATCGGAAATAGGCCTCATCTCGCCTGGAAGGGAGAACTTCCTGGATTTTCTCGAGTTGCGGCAGGTGTTCTTAAGTTACGACGGGGAACTCAGGGACCCGCCCTGGTGGCCTCAGGAGAGGCCAGTCCCCATGCGAGTTGCTAGGGGGCCTCTCGGGATTCCTCTCCCGTCGATACCGGGGCCAAAAAGCTTGTGTGGAGTCAGGGCCGGAACCGAGGATTCCTTTCAGGGGCTGACATGGATCTTTGGGTACTTCTGGAGTCTCCCCAGGGGAGTCAGGCCTCGTCTCGAGTGGGGGCATGCGCGTGCGCTTTCCTTCCAGGCTTTAGCAGCAATGTCACGCTTCCCGTCGCTTGGATCAAAGGATCTGTGGTTTTCCCTCGAGGCTTTCCCTCGAGGCTTTCCCACAGGGCTGTCCCACGTGCCACCGTGGTGTGAGTCGATCCTCGGCGTGAAAGATGAGCCAGTGCAGGGCAAAGAGGTTCCTCTGGAATGGACTGAGACATCTGGGGGACTCTTGGAATGGTGGTACGACCATGGAGTTCCTCTCGCCTTTCCTGTTGAGAGTGCCTCCTCTTGAGATGCGACGGGAACGCCGGGAATTCTTTCCCGTTGAAAGCAGGGAAAGGATCCCTCATCTCGAGCTACGAGGGGGAAACGGGGCTCCTCTCGATGTGGGCGGGACCATCGTGCTTCCTCTTGAGTGGAGACGGGTATGGCGGTGAACTTCTTGAGTTGCACCAAGGGTGTGAAAGACCCTTTCGAAGTTCCAGAGGTTTGGTGTCATTAGTCTCCAGAGGCCTCATCGGAAATAGGCCTCATCTCGCCTGGAAGGGAGAACTTCCTGGATTTTCTCGAGTTGCGGCAGGTATTTCTCGAGTTACGACGGGGACCTCAGGGACCCGCCCTGGTGGCCTCAGGAGAGGCCAGTCCCCATGCGAGTTGCTAGGGGGCCTCTCGGGATTCCTTTCCCGTCGATACCGGGGCCAAAAACCTTGTGTGGAGTCAGGGCCGGAACCGAGGATTCCTCTCAGGGGCTGACATGGATCTTTGGGTACTTCTGGAGTCTCCCCAGTGGAGTCAGACCTCGTCTCGAGTGGGGGCATGCACGTGCGCTTTCCTTCCAGGCTGTAGTAGCAATGTCACGCTTCCCGTCGCGTGGATCAAAGGATCTGTGGTTTTCCCTCGAGGCTTTCCCTCGAGGCTTTCCCACAGGGCTGTCCCACGTGCCACCGTGGTGTGAGTCGATCCTCGGCGTGAAAGATGAGCCAGTGCAGGGCAAAGAGGTTCCTCTGGAATGGACTGAGACATCTGGGGGACTCTTGGAATGGTGGTACGACCATGGAGATCCTCTCGCCTTTCCTGTTGAGAGTGCCTCCTCTTGAGATGCGACGGGAACGCCGGGAATTCTTTCCCGTTGAAAGCAGGGAAAGGATCCCTCATCTCGAGCTACGAGGGGGAAACGGGGCTCCTCTGGATGTGGGCGGGACCATCGTGCTTCCTCTCGAGTGGAGACGGGAATGGCGTTGAACTTCTTGAGTTGCAGCAAGGGTGTGAAAGACCCTTTCGAAGTTCCAGAGGTTAGGTGTCATTAGTCTCCAGACGCCTCATCGGAAATAGGCCTCATCTCGCCTGGAAGGGAGAACTTCCTGGATTTTCTCGAGTTGCGGCAGGTGTTCTCGAGTTACGACGGGGACCTCAGGGACCCGCCCTGGTGGCCTCAGGAGAGGCCAGTCCCCATGCGAGTTGTTAGGGGGCCTCTCGGGATTCCTCTCCCGTCGATACTGGGGCCAAAAACCTTGTGTGGAGTCAGGGCCGGAACCGAGGATTCCTCTCAGGGGCTGACATGGATCTTTGGGACTTCTGGAGTCTCCCCAGGGGAGTCAGGCCTCGTCTCGAGTGGGGGCATGCGCGTGCGCTTTCCTTCCAGGCTTTAGCAGCAATGTCACGCTTCCCGTCGCTTGGATCAAAGGATCTGTGGTTTTCCCTCGAGGCTTTCCCTCGAGGCTTTCCCACAGGGCTGTCCCACGTGCCACCGTGGTGTGAGTCGATCCTCGGCGTGAAAGATGAGCCAGTGCAGGGCAAAGAGGTTCCTCTGGAATGGACTGAGACATCTGGGGGACTCTTGGAATGGTGGTACGACCATGGAGTTCCTCTCGCCTTTCCTGTTGAGAGTGCCTCCTCTTGAGATGCGACGGGAACGCCGGGAATTCTTTCCCGTTGAAAGCAGGGAAAGGATCCCTCATCTCGAGCTACGAGGGTGAAACGGGGCTCCTCTGGATGTGTGCGGGACCATCGTGCTTCCTCTCGAGTGGAGACGGGTATGGCGGTGAACTTCTTGAGTTGCAGCAAGGGTGTGAAAGACCCTTTCGAAGTTCCAGAGGTTAGGTGTCATTAGTCTCCAGACGCCTCATCGGAAATAGGCCTCATCTCGCCTGGAAGGGAGAACTTCCTGGATTTTCTCGAGTTGAGGCAGGTGTTCTCGAGTTTCGACGGGGACCTCAGGGACCCGCCCTGGTAACCTCAGGAGAGGCCAGTCCCCATGCGAGTTGCTAGGGGGCCTCTCGGGATTCCTCTCCCGTCGATACTGGGGCCAAAAAGCTTGTGTGGAGTCAGGGCCGGAACCGAGGATTCCTCTCAGGGGCTGACATGGATCTTTGGGTACTTCTGGAGTCTCCCCAGGGGAGTCAGGCCTCGTCTCGAGTGGGGGCATGCACGTGCACTTTCCTTCCAGGCTGTAGCAGCAATGTCACGCTTCCCGTCGCGTGGATCAAAGGATCTGTGGTTTTCCCTCGAGGCTTTCCCTCGAGGCTTTCCCACAGGGCTGTCCCACGTGCCACCGTGTTGTGAGTCGATCCTCGGCGTGAAAGATGAGCCAGTGCAGGGCAAAGAGGTTCCTCTGGAATGGACTGAGACATCTGGGGGACTCTTGGAATGGTGGTACGACCATGGAGTTCCTCTCGCCTTTCCTGTTGAGAGTGCCTCCTCTTGAGATGCGACGGGAACGCCGGGAATACTTTCCCGTTGAAAGCAGGGAAAGATCCCTCATCTCGAGCTACGAGGGGGAAACGGGGCTCCTCTGGATGTGGGCGGGACCATCGTGCTTCCTCTCGAGTGGAGACGGGTATGGCGGTGAACTTCTTGAGTTGCAGCAAGGGTGTGAAAGACCCTTTCGAAGTTCCAGAGGTTTGGTGTCATTAGTCTCCAGAGGCCTCATCGGAAATAGGCCTCATCTCGCCTGGAAGGGAGAACTTCCTTGATTTTCTCGAGTTGCGGCAGGTGTTCTCGAGTTAAGACGGGGACCTCAGGGACCCGCCCTGGTGGCCTCAGGAGAGGCCAGTCCCCATGCGAGTTGCTAGGGGGCCTCTCGGGATTCCTCTCCCGACGATACCGGGGCCAAAAAGCTTGTGTGGAGTCAGGGCCGGAACCGAGGATTCCTCTCAGGGGCTGACATGGATCTTTGGGTACTTCTGGAGTCTCCCCAGGGGAGTCAGGCCTCGTCTCGAGTGGGGGCATGCACGTGCGCTTTCCTTCCAGGCTGTAGCAGCAATGTCACGCTTCCCGTCGCGTGGATCAAAGGATCTGTGGTTTTCCCTCGAGGCTTTCCCTGGAGGCTTTCCCACAGGGCTGTCCCAAGTGCCACCGTGTTGTGAGTCGATCCTCGGCGTGAAAGATGAGCCAGTGCAGGGCAAAGAGGTTCCTCTGGAATGGACTGAGACATCTTGGGGACTCTTGGAATGGTGGTACGACCATGGAGTTCCTCTCGCCTTTCCTGTTGAGAGTGCCTCCTCTTGAGATGCGACGGGAACGCCGGGAATTCTTTCCCGTTGAAACCAGGGAAAGGATCCCTCATCTCGAGCTACGAGGGGGAAACGGGGCTCCTCTGGATGTGGGCGGGACCATCGTGCTTCCTCTCGAGTGGAGGCGGGTATGGCGGTGAACTTCTTGAGTTGCAGCAAGGGTGTGAAAGACCCTTTCGAAGTTCCAGAGGTTTGGTGTCATTAGTCTCCAGAGGCCTCATCGGAAATAGGCCTCATCTCGCCTGGAAGGGAGAACTTCCTGGATTTTCTCGAGTTGCGGCAGGTGTTCTCAAATTACGACGGGGACCTCAGGGACCCGCCCTGGTGGCCTCAGGAGAGGCCAGTCCCTAGGCGTGTTGCTAGGGGGCCTCTCGGGATTCCTCTCCCGTTGATACCGGGGCCAAAAACCTTGTGTGGAGTCAGGGCCGGAACCGAGGATTCCTCTCAGGGGCTGACATGGATCTTTGGGTACTTCTGGAGTCTCCCCAGGGGAGTCAGGCCTCGTCTCGAGTGGGGGCATGCACGTGCGCTTTCCTTCCAGGCTGTAGCAGCAATGTCACGCTTCCCGTCGCGTGGATCAAAGGATCTGTGGTTTTCCCTCGAGGCTTTCCCTCGAGGCTTTCCCACAGGGCTGTCCCACGTGCCACCGTGGTGTGAGTCGATCCTCGGCGTGAAAGATGAGCCAGTGCAGGGCAAAGAGGTTCCTCTGGAATGGACTGAGACATCTGGGGGACTCTTGGAATGGTGGTACGACCATGGAGTTCCTCTCGCCTTTCCTGTTGAGAGTGCCTCCTCTTGAGATGCGACGGGAACGCCGGGAATTCTTTCCCGTTGAAAGCAGGGAAAGGATCCCTCATCTCGAGCTACGAGGGGGAAACGGGGCTCCTCTGGATGTGGGCGGGACCATCGTGCTTCCTCTCGAGTGGAGACGGGTATGGTGGTGAACTTCTTGAGTTGCAGCAAGGCTGTGAAAGACCCTTTCGAAGTTCCAGAGGTAAGGTGTCATTAGTCTCCAGACGCCTCATCGGAAATAGGCCTCATCTCGCCTGGAAGGGAGAACTTCCTGGATTTTCTCGAGTTGCGGCAGGTGTTCTCGAGTTACGACGGGGACCTCAGGGACCCGCCCTGGTGGCCTCAGGAGAGGCCACTCCCTATGCGAGTTGCTAGGGGGCCTCTCGGGATTCCTCTCCCGTCGATACCGGGGCCAAAAACCTTGTGTGGAGTCAGGGCCGGAACCGAGGATTCCTCTCAGGGGCTGACATGGATCTTTGGGTACTTCTGGAGTCTCCCCAGGGGAGTCAGGCCTCGTCTCGAGTGGGGGCATGGACGTGCACTTTCCTTCCAGGCTGTAGCAGCAATGTCACGCTTCCCGTCGCGTGGATCAAATGATGTGTGGTTTTCCCTAGAGGCTTTCCCACAGGGCTGTCCCACGTGCCACCGTGGTGTGAGTCGATCCTCGGCGTGAAAGATGAGCCAGTGCAGGGCAAAGAGGTTCCTCTGGAATGGACTGAGACATCTGGGGGACTCTTGGAATGGTGGTACGACCATGGAGTTCCTCTCGCCTTTCCTGTTGAGAGTGCCTCCTCTTGAGATGCGACGGGAACGCCGGGAATTTTTTCCCGTTGAAAGCAGGGAAAGGATCCCTCATCTCGAGCTACGAGGGGGAAACGGGGCTCCTCTGGATGTGGGCGGGACCATCGTGCTTTCTCTCGAGTGGAGACGGGTATGGCGGTGAACTTCTTGAGTTGCAACAAGGGTGTGAAAGACCCTTTCGAAGTTCCAGAGGTTAGGTGTCATTAGTCTCCAGACGCCTCATCGGAAATAGGCCTCATCTCGCCTGGAAGGGAGAACTTCCTGGATTTTCTCGAGTTGCGGCAGGTGTTCTCGAATTACGACGGGGACCTCAGGGACCCGCCCTGGTGGCCTCCGGAGAGGCCAGTCCCCATGCGAATTGCTAGGGGGCCTCTCGGGATTCCTCTCCCGTCGATACCGGGGCCAAAAACCTTGTGTGGAGTCAGGGCCGGAACCGAGGATAACTCTCAGGGGCTGACATGGATCTTTGGGTACTTCTGGAGTCTCCTCAGTGGAGTCAGGCCTCGTCTCGAGTGGGGGCATGCACGTGCGCTTTCCTTTCAGGCTGTAGCAGCAATGTCACGCTTCCCGTCACGTGGATCAAAGGATCTGTGGTTTTCCCTCGAGGCTTTCCCTCGAGGCTTTCCCACAGGGCTGTCCCACGTTCCACCGTGGTGTGAGTCGATCCTCGGCGTGAAAGATGAGCCAATGCAGGGCAAAGAGGTTCCTCTGGAATGGACTGAGACATCTGGGGGACTCTTGGAATGTTGGTACGACCATGGAGTTCCTCTCGCCTTTCCTGTTGAGAGTGCCTCCTCTTGAGATGCGACGGGAACGCCGGGAATTCTTTCCCGTTGAAAGCAGGGAAAGGATCCCTCATCTCGAGCTACGAGGGGGAAACGGGGCTCCTCTGGATGTGGGCGGGACCATCGTGCTTCCTCTCTAGTGGAGACGGGTATGGCGGTGAACTTCTTGAGTTGCAGCAAGGGTGTGAAAGACCCTTTCGAAGTTCCAGAGGTTAGGTGTCATTAGTCTCCAGACGCCTCATCGGAAATAGGCCTCATCTCGCCTGGAAGGGAGAACTTCCTGGATTTTCTCGAGTTGCGGCAGGTGTTCTCGAGTTACGACGGGGACCTCAGGGACCCGCCCTGGTGGCCTCAGGAGAGGCCAGTCCCTAGGCGTGTTGCTAGGGGGCCTCTCGGGATTCCTCTCCCGTTGATACCGGGGCGAAAAACCTTGTGTGGAGTCAGGGCCGGAACCGAGGATTCCTCTCAGGGGCTGACATGGATCTTTGGGTACTTCTGGAGTCTCCCCAGGGGAGTCAGGCCTCGTCTCGAGTGGGGGCATGCACGTGCACTTTCCTTCCAGGCTGTAGCAGCAATGTCACGCTTCCCGTCGCGTGGATCAAATGATGTGTGGTTTTCCCTAGAGGCTTTCCCACAGGGCTGTCCCACGTGCCACCGTGGTGTGAGTCGATCCTCGGCGTGAAAGATGAGCCAGTGCAGGGCAAAGAGGTTCCTCTGGAATGGACTGAGATATCTGGGGGACTCTTGGAATGGTGGTACGACCATGGAGTTCCTCTCGCCTTTCCTGTTGAGAGTGCCTCCTCTTGAGATGCGACGGGAACGCCGGGAATTTTTTCCCGTTGAAAGCAGGGAAAGGATCCCTCATCTCGAGCTACGAGGGGGAAACGGGGCTCCTCTGGATGTGGGCGGGACCATCGTGCTTTCTCTCGAGTGGAGACGGGTATGGCGGTGAACTTCTTGAGTTGCAACAAGGGTGTGAAAGACCCTTTCGAAGTTCCAGAGGTTAGGTGTCATTAGTCTCCAGACGCCTCATCGGAAATAGGCCTCATCTCGCCTGGAAGGGAGAACTTCCTTGATTTTCTCGAGTTGCAGCAGGTGTTCTCGAGTTACGACGGGGACGTCAGGGACCCGCCTTGTTGGCCTCAGGAGAGGCCAGTCCCTATGCGTGTTGCTAGGGGGCCCCTCGGGATTCCTCTCCCGTCGATACCGGGGCCAAAAACCTTGTGTGGATTCAGGGCCGGAACCGAGGATTCCTCTCAGGGACTGATATGGATCTTTGGGTACTTCTGGAGTCTCGCCAGGGGAGACAGGCCTCGTCTCGTGTGGGGGCATGCACGTGCACTTTCCTTCCAGGCTGTAGCAGCAATGTCACGCTTCCCGTCGCGTGGATCAAAGGATCTGCGGTTTTCCCTCGAGGCTTTCCCTCGAGGCTTTCCCACAGGGCTGTCCCACGTGCCACCGTGGTGTGAGTCGATCCTCGGAGTGAAAGATGAGCCAGTGCAGGGCAAAGAGGTTCCTCTGGAATGGACTGAGACATCTGGGGGACTCTTGGAATGGTGGTACGACCATGGAGTTCCTCTCGCCTTTCCTGTTGAGAGTGCCTCCTCTTGAGATGCGACGGGAACGTCGGGAATTCTTTCCCGTTGAAACCAGGGAAAGGATCCCTCATCTCGAGCTACGAGGGGGAAACGGGGCTCCTCTGGATGTGGGCGGGACCATCGTGCTTCCTCTCGAGTGGAGACGGGTATGGCGGAGAACTTCTTGAGTTGCAGCAAGGGTGTGAAAGACCCTTTCGAAGTTCCAGAGGTTTGGTGTCATTAGTCTCCAGAGGCCTCATCGGAAATAGGCCTCATCTCGCCTGGAAGGGAGAACTTCCTGGATTTCCTCGAGTTGCGGCAGGTGTTCTCGAGTTACGACGGGGACCTCAGGGACCCGCCCTGGTGGCCTCCGGAGAGGCCAGTCCCCATTCGAGTTGCTAGGGGGCCTCTCGTGATTCCTCTCCCGTCGATACCGGGGCCAAAAACCTTGTGTGGAGTCAGGGCCGGAACCGAGGATTCCTCTCAGGGGCTGACATGGATCTTTGGGTACTTCTGGAGTCTCCCCAGTGGAGTCAGGCCTCGTCTCGAGTGGGAGCATGCACGTGCACTTTCCTTCCAGGCTTTAGCAGCAATGTCACGCTTCCCGTGGCGTGGATCAAAGGATCTGTGGTTTTCCCTCGAGGCTTTACCTCGAGGCTTTCCCACAGGGCTGTCCCACGTGCCACCGTGGTGTGAGTCGATCCTCGGCGTGAAAGATGAGCCAGTGCAGGGCAAAGAGTTTCCTCTGGAATGGACTGAGACATCTGGGGGACTCTTGGAGTAGTGGTACGACCATGGAGTTCCTCTCGCCTTTCCTGTTGAGACTGCCTCCTCTTGAGATGCGCCGGGAACGCCGGGAATTCTTTCCCGTTTAAAGCAGGGAAAGGATCCCTCATCTCGAGCTACGAGGGGGAAACGGGGCTCCTCTGGATGTGGGCGGGACCATCGTGCTTCCTCTCGAGTGGAGACGGGTATGGCGGTGAACTTCTTGAGTCGCAGCAAGGGTGTGAAAGACCCTTTCGAAGTTCCAGAGGTTAGGTGTCATTAGTCTCCAGACGCCTCATCGGAAATAGGCCTCATCTCGCCTGGAAGGGAGAACTTCCTGGATTTTCTCGAGTTGCGGCAGGTGTTCTCGAGTTACGACAGGGACCTCAGGGACCCACCCTGGTGGCCTCAGGAGAGGCCAGTCCCCATGCGAGTTGCTAGGGGGCCTCTCGGGATTCCTCTCCCGTCGATACCGGGGCCAAAAACCTTGTGTGGAGTCAGGGCCGGAACCGAGGATGCCTCTCAGGGGCTGACATGGATCTTTGGGTACTTCTGGAGTCTCCCCAGGGGAGTCAGGCCTCGTCTCGAGTGGGGGCATGCACGTGCACTTTCCTTCCAGGCTGTAGCAGCAATGTCACGCTTCCCGTCGCGTGGATCAAAGGATCTGTGGTTTTCCCTCGAGGCTTTCCCTCGAGGCTTTCCCACAGGGCTGTCCCACGTGCCACCGTGTTGTGAGTCGATCCTCGGCGTGAAAGATGAGCCAGTGCAGGGCAAAGAGGTTCCTCTGGAATGGACTGAGACATCTGGGGGACTCTTGGAATGGTGGTACGACCATGGAGTTCCTCTCGCCTTTCCTGTTGAGAGTGCCTCCTCTTGAGATGCGACGGGAACGCCGGGAATACTTTCCCGTTGAAAGCAGGGAAAGATCCCTCATCTCGAGCTACGAGGGGGAAACGGGGCTCCTCTGGATGTGGGCGGGACCATCGTGCTTCCTCTCGAGTGGAGACGGGTATGGCGGTGAACTTCTTGAGTTGCAGCAAGGGTGTGAAAGACCCTTTCGAAGTTCCAGAGGTTTGGTGTCATTAGTCTCCAGAGGCCTCATCGGAAATAGGCCTCATCTCGCCTGGAAGGGAGAACTTCCTTGATTTTCTCGAGTTGCGGCAGGTGTTCTCGAGTTAAGACGGGGACCTCAGGGACCCGCCCTGGTGGCCTCAGGAGAGGCCAGTCCCCATGCGAGTTGCTAGGGGGCCTCTCGGGATTCCTCTCCCGACGATACCGGGGCCAAAAAGCTTGTGTGGAGTCAGGGCCGGAACCGAGGATTCCTCTCAGGGGCTGACATGGATCTTTGGGTACTTCTGGAGTCTCCCCAGGGGAGTCAGGCCTCGTCTCGAGTGGGGGCATGCACGTGCGCTTTCCTTCCAGGCTGTAGCAGCAATGTCACGCTTCCCGTCGCGTGGATCAAAGGATCTGTGGTTTTCCCTCGAGGCTTTCCCTCGAGGCTTTCCCACAGGGCTGTCCCACGTGCCACCGTGGTGTGAGTCGATCCTCGGCGTGAAAGATGAGCCAGTGCAGGGCAAAGAGGTTCCTCTGGAATGGACTGAGACATCTGGGGGACTCTTGGAATGGTGGTACGACCATGGAGTTCCTCTCGCCTTTCCTGTTGAGAGTGCCTCCTCTTGAGATGCGACGGGAACGCCGGGAATTCTTTCCCGTTGAAAGCAGGGAAAGGATCCCTCATCTCGAGCTACGAGGGGGAAACGGGGCTCCTCTGGATGTGGGCGGGACCATCGTGCTTCCTCTCGAGTGGAGACGGGTATGGTGGTGAACTTCTTGAGTTGCAGCAAGGCTGTGAAAGACCCTTTCGAAGTTCCAGAGGTAAGGTGTCATTAGTCTCCAGACGCCTCATCGGAAATAGGCCTCATCTCGCCTGGAAGGGAGAACTTCCTGGATTTTCTCGAGTTGCGGCAGGTGTTCTCGAGTTACGACGGGGACCTCAGGGACCCGCCCTGGTGGCCTCAGGAGAGGCCACTCCCTATGCGAGTTGCTAGGGGGCCTCTCGGGATTCCTCTCCCGTCGATACCGGGGCCAAAAACCTTGTGTGGAGTCAGGGCCGGAACCGAGGATTCCTCTCAGGGGCTGACATGGATCTTTGGGTACTTCTGGAGTCTCCCCAGGGGAGTCAGGCCTCGTCTCGAGTGGGGGCATGGACGTGCACTTTCCTTCCAGGCTGTAGCAGCAATGTCACGCTTCCCGTCGCGTGGATCAAATGATGTGTGGTTTTCCCTAGAGGCTTTCCCACAGGGCTGTCCCACGTGCCACCGTGGTGTGAGTCGATCCTCGGCGTGAAAGATGAGCCAGTGCAGGGCAAAGAGGTTCCTCTGGAATGGACTGAGACATCTGGGGGACTCTTGGAATGGTGGTACGACCATGGAGTTCCTCTCGCCTTTCCTGTTGAGAGTGCCTCCTCTTGAGATGTGACGGGAACGCCGGGAATTTTTTCCCGTTGAAAGCAGGGAAAGGATCCCTCATCTCGAGCTACGAGGGGGAAACGGGGCTCCTCTGGATGTGGGCGGGACCATCGTGCTTTCTCTCGAGTGGAGACGGGTATGGCGGTGAACTTCTTGAGTTGCAACAAGGGTGTGAAAGACCCTTTCGAAGTTCCAGAGGTTAGGTGTCATTAGTCTCCAGACGCCTCATCGGAAATAGGCCTCATCTCGCCTGGAAGGGAGAACTTCCTGGATTTTCTCGAGTTGCGGCAGGTGTTCTCGAATTACGACGGGGACCTCAGGGACCCGCCCTGGTGGCCTCCGGAGAGGCCAGTCCCCATGCGAATTGCTAGGGGGCCTCTCGGGATTCCTCTCCCGTCGATACCGGGGCCAAAAACCTTGTGTGGAGTCAGGGCCGGAACCGAGGATAACTCTCAGGGGCTGACATGGATCTTTGGGTACTTCTGGAGTCTCCTCAGTGGAGTCAGGCCTCGTCTCGAGTGGGGGCATGCACGTGCGCTTTCCTTTCAGGCTGTAGCAGCAATGTCACGCTTCCCGTCACGTGGATCAAAGGATCTGTGGTTTTCCCTCGAGGCTTTCCCTCGAGGCTTTCCCACAGGGCTGTCCCACGTTCCACCGTGGTGTGAGTCGATCCTCGGCGTGAAAGATGAGCCAATGCAGGGCAAAGAGGTTCCTCTGGAATGGACTGAGACATCTGGGGGACTCTTGGAATGTTGGTACGACCATGGAGTTCCTCTCGCCTTTCCTGTTGAGAGTGCCTCCTCTTGAGATGCGACGGGAACGCCGGGAATTCTTTCCCGTTGAAAGCAGGGAAAGGATCCCTCATCTCGAGCTACGAGGGGGAAACGGGGCTCCTCTGGATGTGGGCGGGACCATCGTGCTTCCTCTCTAGTGGAGACGGGTATGGCGGTGAACTTCTTGAGTTGCAGCAAGGGTGTGAAAGACCCTTTCGAAGTTCCAGAGGTTAGGTGTCATTAGTCTCCAGACGCCTCATCGGAAATAGGCCTCATCTCGCCTGGAAGGGAGAACTTCCTGGATTTTCTCGAGTTGCGGCAGGTGTTCTCGAGTTACGACGGGGACCTCAGGGACCCGCCCTGGTGGCCTCAGGAGAGGCCAGTCCCTAGGCGTGTTGCTAGGGGGCCTCTCGGGATTCCTCTCCCGTTGATACCGGGGCGAAAAACCTTGTGTGGAGTCAGGGCCGGAACCGAGGATTCCTCTCAGGGGCTGACATGGATCTTTGGGTACTTCTGGAGTCTCCCCAGGGGAGTCAGGCCTCGTCTCGAGTGGGGGCATGCACGTGCACTTTCCTTCCAGGCTGTAGCAGCAATGTCACGCTTCCCGTCGCGTGGATCAAATGATGTGTGGTTTTCCCTAGAGGCTTTCCCACAGGGCTGTCCCACGTGCCACCGTGGTGTGAGTCGATCCTCGGCGTGAAAGATGAGCCAGTGCAGGGCAAAGAGGTTCCTCTGGAATGGACTGAGATATCTGGGGGACTCTTGGAATGGTGGTACGACCATGGAGTTCCTCTCGCCTTTCCTGTTGAGAGTGCCTCCTCTTGAGATGCGACGGGAACGCCGGGAATTTTTTCCCGTTGAAAGCAGGGAAAGGATCCCTCATCTCGAGCTACGAGGGGGAAACGGGGCTCCTCTGGATGTGGGCGGGACCATCGTGCTTTCTCTCGAGTGGAGACGGGTATGGCGGTGAACTTCTTGAGTTGCAACAAGGGTGTGAAAGACCCTTTCGAAGTTCCAGAGGTTAGGTGTCATTAGTCTCCAGACGCCTCATCGGAAATAGGCCTCATCTCGCCTGGAAGGGAGAACTTCCTTGATTTTCTCGAGTTGCAGCAGGTGTTCTCGAGTTACGACGGGGACGTCAGGGACCCGCCTTGTTGGCCTCAGGAGAGGCCAGTCCCTATGCGTGTTGCTAGGGGGCCCCTCGGGATTCCTCTCCCGTCGATACCGGGGCCAAAAACCTTGTGTGGATTCAGGGCCGGAACCGAGGATTCCTCTCAGGGACTGATATGGATCTTTGGGTACTTCTGGAGTCTCGCCAGGGGAGACAGGCCTCGTCTCGTGTGGGGGCATGCACGTGCACTTTCCTTCCAGGCTGTAGCAGCAATGTCACGCTTCCCGTCGCGTGGATCAAAGGATCTGCGGTTTTCCCTCGAGGCTTTCCCTCGAGGCTTTCCCACAGGGCTGTCCCACGTGCCACCGTGGTGTGAGTCGATCCTCGGAGTGAAAGATGAGCCAGTGCAGGGCAAAGAGGTTCCTCTGGAATGGACTGAGACATCTGGGGGACTCTTGGAATGGTGGTACGACCATGGAGTTCCTCTCGCCTTTCCTGTTGAGAGTGCCTCCTCTTGAGATGCGACGGGAACGTCGGGAATTCTTTCCCGTTGAAACCAGGGAAAGGATCCCTCATCTCGAGCTACGAGGGGGAAACGGGGCTCCTCTGGATGTGGGCGGGACCATCGTGCTTCCTCTCGAGTGGAGACGGGTATGGCGGAGAACTTCTTGAGTTGCAGCAAGGGTGTGAAAGACCCTTTCGAAGTTCCAGAGGTTTGGTGTCATTAGTCTCCAGAGGCCTCATCGGAAATAGGCCTCATCTCGCCTGGAAGGGAGAACTTCCTGGATTTCCTCGAGTTGCGGCAGGTGTTCTCGAGTTACGACGGGGACCTCAGGGACCCGCCCTGGTGGCCTCCGGAGAGGCCAGTCCCCATTCGAGTTGCTAGGGGGCCTCTCGTGATTCCTCTCCCGTCGATACCGGGGCCAAAAACCTTGTGTGGAGTCAGGGCCGGAACCGAGGATTCCTCTCAGGGGCTGACATGGATCTTTGGGTACTTCTGGAGTCTCCCCAGTGGAGTCAGGCCTCGTCTCGAGTGGGAGCATGCACGTGCACTTTCCTTCCAGGCTTTAGCAGCAATGTCACGCTTCCCGTGGCGTGGATCAAAGGATCTGTGGTTTTCCCTCGAGGCTTTACCTCGAGGCTTTCCCACAGGGCTGTCCCACGTGCCACCGTGGTGTGAGTCGATCCTCGGCGTGAAAGATGAGCCAGTGCAGGGCAAAGAGTTTCCTCTGGAATGGACTGAGACATCTGGGGGACTCTTGGAGTAGTGGTACGACCATGGAGTTCCTCTCGCCTTTCCTGTTGAGACTGCCTCCTCTTGAGATGCGCCGGGAACGCCGGGAATTCTTTCCCGTTTAAAGCAGGGAAAGGATCCCTCATCTCGAGCTACGAGGGGGAAACGGGGCTCCTCTGGATGTGGGCGGGACCATCGTGCTTCCTCTCGAGTGGAGACGGGTATGGCGGTGAACTTCTTGAGTCGCAGCAAGGGTGTGAAAGACCCTTTCGAAGTTCCAGAGGTTAGGTGTCATTAGTCTCCAGACGCCTCATCGGAAATAGGCCTCATCTCGCCTGGAAGGGAGAACTTCCTGGATTTTCTCGAGTTGCGGCAGGTGTTCTCGAGTTACGACAGGGACCTCAGGGACCCACCCTGGTGGCCTCAGGAGAGGCCAGTCCCCATGCGAGTTGCTAGGGGGCCTCTCGGGATTCCTCTCCCGTCGATACCGGGGCCAAAAACCTTGTGTGGAGTCAGGGCCGGAACCGAGGATGCCTCTCAGGGGCTGACATGGATCTTTGGGTACTTCTGGAGTCTCCCCAGGGGAGTCAGGCCTCGTCTCGAGTGGGGGCATGCACGTGCACTTTCCTTCCAGGCTGTAGCAGCAATGTCACGCTTCCCGTCGCGTGGATCAAAGGATCTGTGGTTTTCCCTCGAGGCTTTCCCTCGAGGCTTTCCCACAGGGCTGTCCCACGTGCCACCGTGTTGTGAGTCGATCCTCGGCGTGAAAGATGAGCCAGTGCAGGGCAAAGAGGTTCCTCTGGAATGGACTGAGACATCTGGGGGACTCTTGGAATGGTGGTACGACCATGGAGTTCCTCTCGCCTTTCCTGTTGAGAGTGCCTCCTCTTGAGATGCGACGGGAACGCCGGGAATACTTTCCCGTTGAAAGCAGGGAAAGATCCCTCATCTCGAGCTACGAGGGGGAAACGGGGCTCCTCTGGATGTGGGCGGGACCATCGTGCTTCCTCTCGAGTGGAGACGGGTATGGCGGTGAACTTCTTGAGTTGCAGCAAGGGTGTGAAAGACCCTTTCGAAGTTCCAGAGGTTTGGTGTCATTAGTCTCCAGAGGCCTCATCGGAAATAGGCCTCATCTCGCCTGGAAGGGAGAACTTCCTTGATTTTCTCGAGTTGCGGCAGGTGTTCTCGAGTTAAGACGGGGACCTCAGGGACCCGCCCTGGTGGCCTCAGGAGAGGCCAGTCCCCATGCGAGTTGCTAGGGGGCCTCTCGGGATTCCTCTCCCGACGATACCGGGGCCAAAAAGCTTGTGTGGAGTCAGGGCCGGAACCGAGGATTCCTCTCAGGGGCTGACATGGATCTTTGGGTACTTCTGGAGTCTCCCCAGGGGAGTCAGGCCTCGTCTCGAGTGGGGGCATGCACGTGCGCTTTCCTTCCAGGCTGTAGCAGCAATGTCACGCTTCCCGTCGCGTGGATCAAAGGATCTGTGGTTTTCCCTCGAGGCTTTCCCTCGAGGCTTTCCCACAGGGCTGTCCCACGTGCCACCGTGGTGTGAGTCGATCCTCGGCGTGAAAGATGAGCCAGTGCAGGGCAAAGAGGTTCCTCTGGAATGGACTGAGACATCTGGGGGACTCTTGGAATGGTGGTACGACCATGGAGTTCCTCTCGCCTTTCCTGTTGAGAGTGCCTCCTCTTGAGATGCGACGGGAACGCCGGGAATTCTTTCCCGTTGAAAGCAGGGAAAGGATCCCTCATCTCGAGCTACGAGGGGGAAACGGGGCTCCTCTGGATGTGGGCGGGACCATCGTGCTTCCTCTCGAGTGGAGACGGGTATGGTGGTGAACTTCTTGAGTTGCAGCAAGGCTGTGAAAGACCCTTTCGAAGTTCCAGAGGTAAGGTGTCATTAGTCTCCAGACGCCTCATCGGAAATAGGCCTCATCTCGCCTGGAAGGGAGAACTTCCTGGATTTTCTCGAGTTGCGGCAGGTGTTCTCGAGTTACGACGGGGACCTCAGGGACCCGCCCTGGTGGCCTCAGGAGAGGCCACTCCCTATGCGAGTTGCTAGGGGGCCTCTCGGGATTCCTCTCCCGTCGATACCGGGGCCAAAAACCTTGTGTGGAGTCAGGGCCGGAACCGAGGATTCCTCTCAGGGGCTGACATGGATCTTTGGGTACTTCTGGAGTCTCCCCAGGGGAGTCAGGCCTCGTCTCGAGTGGGGGCATGGACGTGCACTTTCCTTCCAGGCTGTAGCAGCAATGTCACGCTTCCCGTCGCGTGGATCAAATGATGTGTGGTTTTCCCTAGAGGCTTTCCCACAGGGCTGTCCCACGTGCCACCGTGGTGTGAGTCGATCCTCGGCGTGAAAGATGAGCCAGTGCAGGGCAAAGAGGTTCCTCTGGAATGGACTGAGACATCTGGGGGACTCTTGGAATGGTGGTACGACCATGGAGTTCCTCTCGCCTTTCCTGTTGAGAGTGCCTCCTCTTGAGATGTGACGGGAACGCCGGGAATTTTTTCCCGTTGAAAGCAGGGAAAGGATCCCTCATCTCGAGCTACGAGGGGGAAACGGGGCTCCTCTGGATGTGGGCGGGACCATCGTGCTTTCTCTCGAGTGGAGACGGGTATGGCGGTGAACTTCTTGAGTTGCAACAAGGGTGTGAAAGACCCTTTCGAAGTTCCAGAGGTTAGGTGTCATTAGTCTCCAGACGCCTCATCGGAAATAGGCCTCATCTCGCCTGGAAGGGAGAACTTCCTGGATTTTCTCGAGTTGCGGCAGGTGTTCTCGAATTACGACGGGGACCTCAGGGACCCGCCCTGGTGGCCTCCGGAGAGGCCAGTCCCCATGCGAATTGCTAGGGGGCCTCTCGGGATTCCTCTCCCGTCGATACCGGGGCCAAAAACCTTGTGTGGAGTCAGGGCCGGAACCGAGGATAACTCTCAGGGGCTGACATGGATCTTTGGGTACTTCTGGAGTCTCCTCAGTGGAGTCAGGCCTCGTCTCGAGTGGGGGCATGCACGTGCGCTTTCCTTTCAGGCTGTAGCAGCAATGTCACGCTTCCCGTCACGTGGATCAAAGGATCTGTGGTTTTCCCTCGAGGCTTTCCCTCGAGGCTTTCCCACAGGGCTGTCCCACGTTCCACCGTGGTGTGAGTCGATCCTCGGCGTGAAAGATGAGCCAATGCAGGGCAAAGAGGTTCCTCTGGAATGGACTGAGACATCTGGGGGACTCTTGGAATGTTGGTACGACCATGGAGTTCCTCTCGCCTTTCCTGTTGAGAGTGCCTCCTCTTGAGATGCGACGGGAACGCCGGGAATTCTTTCCCGTTGAAAGCAGGGAAAGGATCCCTCATCTCGAGCTACGAGGGGGAAACGGGGCTCCTCTGGATGTGGGCGGGACCATCGTGCTTCCTCTCTAGTGGAGACGGGTATGGCGGTGAACTTCTTGAGTTGCAGCAAGGGTGTGAAAGACCCTTTCGAAGTTCCAGAGGTTAGGTGTCATTAGTCTCCAGACGCCTCATCGGAAATAGGCCTCATCTCGCCTGGAAGGGAGAACTTCCTGGATTTTCTCGAGTTGCGGCAGGTGTTCTCGAGTTACGACGGGGACCTCAGGGACCCGCCCTGGTGGCCTCAGGAGAGGCCAGTCCCTAGGCGTGTTGCTAGGGGGCCTCTCGGGATTCCTCTCCCGTTGATACCGGGGCGAAAAACCTTGTGTGGAGTCAGGGCCGGAACCGAGGATTCCTCTCAGGGGCTGACATGGATCTTTGGGTACTTCTGGAGTCTCCCCAGGGGAGTCAGGCCTCGTCTCGAGTGGGGGCATGCACGTGCACTTTCCTTCCAGGCTGTAGCAGCAATGTCACGCTTCCCGTCGCGTGGATCAAATGATGTGTGGTTTTCCCTAGAGGCTTTCCCACAGGGCTGTCCCACGTGCCACCGTGGTGTGAGTCGATCCTCGGCGTGAAAGATGAGCCAGTGCAGGGCAAAGAGGTTCCTCTGGAATGGACTGAGATATCTGGGGGACTCTTGGAATGGTGGTACGACCATGGAGTTCCTCTCGCCTTTCCTGTTGAGAGTGCCTCCTCTTGAGATGCGACGGGAACGCCGGGAATTTTTTCCCGTTGAAAGCAGGGAAAGGATCCCTCATCTCGAGCTACGAGGGGGAAACGGGGCTCCTCTGGATGTGGGCGGGACCATCGTGCTTTCTCTCGAGTGGAGACGGGTATGGCGGTGAACTTCTTGAGTTGCAACAAGGGTGTGAAAGACCCTTTCGAAGTTCCAGAGGTTAGGTGTCATTAGTCTCCAGACGCCTCATCGGAAATAGGCCTCATCTCGCCTGGAAGGGAGAACTTCCTTGATTTTCTCGAGTTGCAGCAGGTGTTCTCGAGTTACGACGGGGACGTCAGGGACCCGCCTTGTTGGCCTCAGGAGAGGCCAGTCCCTATGCGTGTTGCTAGGGGGCCCCTCGGGATTCCTCTCCCGTCGATACCGGGGCCAAAAACCTTGTGTGGATTCAGGGCCGGAACCGAGGATTCCTCTCAGGGACTGATATGGATCTTTGGGTACTTCTGGAGTCTCGCCAGGGGAGACAGGCCTCGTCTCGTGTGGGGGCATGCACGTGCACTTTCCTTCCAGGCTGTAGCAGCAATGTCACGCTTCCCGTCGCGTGGATCAAAGGATCTGCGGTTTTCCCTCGAGGCTTTCCCTCGAGGCTTTCCCACAGGGCTGTCCCACGTGACACCGTGGTGTGAGTCGATTCTCGGCGTGAAAAATGAGCCAGTGCAGGGCAAAGAGGTTCCTCTGGAATGGACTGAGACATCTGGGGGACTCTTGGAATGGTGGTACGACCATGGAGTTCCTCTCGCCTTTCCTGTTGAGATTGCCTCCTCTTGAGATGCGACGGGAACGCCGGGAATTCTTTCCCGTTGAAAGCAGGGAAAGGATCCCTCATCTCGAGCTACGAGGGGGAAACGGGGCTCCTCTGGATGTGGGCGGGACCATCGTGCTTCCTCTCGAGTGGAGACGGGTATGGCGGTGAACTTCTTGAGTTGCAGCAAGGGTGTGAAAGACCCTTTCGAAGTTCCAGAGGTTAGGTGTCATTAGTCTCCAGACGCCTCATCGGAAATAGGCCTCATCTCGCCTGGAAGGGAGAACTTCCTGGATTTTCTCGAGTTGCGTCAGGTGTTGTCGAGTTACGACGGGGACCTCAGGGACCCGCCCTGGTGGCCTCAGGAGAGGCCAGTCCCCATGCGAGTTGCTATAGGGCCTCTCGGGATTCCTCTCCCGTCGATACCGGGGCCAAAAACCTTGTGTGCAGTCAGGGCCGGAACCGAGGATTCCTCTCAGGGGCAGACATGGATCTTTGGGTACTTCTGGAGTCTCCCCAGGGGAGTCAGGCCTCGTCTCGAGTGGGGGCATGCACGTGCGCTTTCCTTCCAGGCTGTAGCAGCAATGTCACGCTTCCCGTGGCGTGGATCAAAGGATCTGTGGTTTTCCCTCGAGGCTTTCCCACAGGGCTGTCCCACGTGCCACCGTGGTGTGAGTCGATCCTCGGAGTGAAAGATGAGCCAGTGCAGGGCAAAGAGGTTCCTCTGGAATGGACTGAGACATCTGGGGGACTCTTGGAATGGTGGTACGACCATGGAGTTCCTCTCGCCTTTCCTGTTGAGAGTGCCTCCTCTTGAGATGCGACGGGAACGTCGGGAATTCTTTCCCGTTGAAACCAGGGAAAGGATCCCTCATCTCGAGCTACGAGGGGGAAACGGGGCTCCTCTGGATGTGGGCGGGACCATCGTGCTTCCTCTCGAGTGGAGACGGGTATGGCGGAGAACTTCTTGAGTTGCAGCAAGGGTGTGAAAGACCCTTTCGAAGTTCCAGAGGTTTGGTGTCATTAGTCTCCAGAGGCCTCATCGGAAATAGGCCTCATCTCGCCTGGAAGGGAGAACTTCCTGGATTTCCTCGAGTTGCGGCAGGTGTTCTCGAGTTACGACGGGGACCTCAGGGACCCGCCCTGGTGGCCTCCGGAGAGGCCAGTCCCCATTCGAGTTGCTAGGGGGCCTCTCGTGATTCCTCTCCCGTCGATACCGGGGCCAAAAACCTTGTGTGGAGTCAGGGCCGGAACCGAGGATTCCTCTCAGGGGCTGACATGGATCTTTGGGTACTTCTGGAGTCTCCCCAGTGGAGTCAGGCCTCGTCTCGAGTGGGGGCATGCACGTGCACTTTCCTTCCAGGCTTTAGCAGCAATGTCACGCTTCCCGTGGCGTGGATCAAAGGATCTGTGGTTTTCCCTCGAGGCTTTACCTCGAGGCTTTCCCACAGGGCTGTCCCACGTGCCACCGTGGTGTGAGTCGATCCTCGGCGTGAAAGATGAGCCAGTGCAGGGCAAAGAGGTTCCTCTGGAATGGACTGAGACATCTGGGGGACTCTTGGAGTAGTGGTACGACCATGGAGTTCCTCTCGCCTTTCCTGTTGAGACTGCCTCCTCTTGAGATGCGCCGGGAACGCCGGGAATTCTTTCCCGTTTAAAGCAGGGAAAGGATCCCTCATCTCGAGCTACGAGGGGGAAACGGGGCTCCTCTGGATGTGGGCGGGACCATCGTGCTTCCTCTCGAGTGGAGACGGGTATGGCGGTGAACTTCTTGAGTCGCAGCAAGGGTGTGAAAGACCCTTTCGAAGTTCCAGAGGTTAGGTGTCATTAGTCTCCAGACGCCTCATCGGAAATAGGCCTCATCTCGCCTGGAAGGGAGAACTTCCTGGATTTTCTCGAGTTGCGGCAGGTGTTCTCGAGTTACGACAGGGACCTCAGGGACCCACCCTGGTGGCCTCAGGAGAGGCCAGTCCCCATGCGAGTTGCTAGGGGGCCTCTCGGGATTCCTCTCCCGTCGATACCGGGGCCAAAAACCTTGTGTGGAGTCAGGGCCGGAACCGAGGATGCCTCTCAGGGGCTGACATGGATCTTTGGGTACTTCTGGAGTCTCCCCAGGGGAGTCAGGCCTCGTCTCGAGTGGGGGCATGCACGTGCGCTTTCCTTCCAGGCTGTAGCAGCAATGTCACGCTTCCCGTCGCGTGGATCAAAGGATCTGTGGTTTTCCCTCGAGGCTTTCCCTCGAGGCTTTCCCACAGGGCTGTCCCACGTGGCACCGTGGTGTGAGTCGATCCTCGGCGTGAAAGATGAGCCAGTGCAGGGCAAAGAGGTTCCTCTGGAATGGACTGAGACATCTGGGGGACTCTTGGAATGGTGGTACGACCATGGAGTTCCTCTCGCGTTTCCTGTTGAGAGTGCCTCCTCTTGAGATGCGACGGGAACGCCGGGAATTCTTTCCCGTTGAAAGCAGGGAAAGGATCCCTCATCTCGAGCTCCGAGGGGGAAACGGGGCTCCTCTGGATGTGGGCGGGACCATCGTGCTTCCTCTCGAGTGGAGACGGGTATGGCGGTGAACTTCTTGAGTTGCAGCTAGGGTGTGAAAGACCCTTTCGAAGCTCCAGAGGTTTGGTGTCATTAGTCTCCAGAGGCCTCATCGGAAATAGGCCTCATCTCGCCTGGAAGGGAGAACTTCCTGGATTTTCTCGAGTTGCGGCAGGTGTTCTCGAGTTACGACGGGGACCTCAGGGACCGGCCCTGGTGGCCTCAGGAGAGGCCAGTCCCCATGCGAGTTGCTAGGGGCCCTCTCGGGATTCCTCTCCCGTCGATACCGGGGCCAAAAACCTTGTGTGGAGTCAGGGCCGGAACCGAGGATTCCTCTCAGGGGCTGATATGGATCTTTGGATACTTCTGGAGTCTCGCCAGGGGAGACAGGCCTCGTTTCGTGAGGGGGCATGCACGTGCACTTTCCTTCCAGGCTGTAGCAGCAATGTCACGCTTCCCGTCGCGTGGATCAAAGGATCTGTGGTTTTCCCTCGAGGCTTTCCCTCGAGGCTTTCCCACAGGGCTGTCCCACGTGCCACCGTGGCGTGAGTCGATCCTCGGCGTGAAAGATGAGCCAGTGCAGGGCAAAGAGGTTCCTCTGGAATGGACTGAGACATCTGGGGGACTCTTGGAATGGTGGTACGACCATGGAGTTCCTCTCGCCTTTCCTGTTGAGAGTGCCTCCTCTTGAGATGCGACGGTAACGCCGGGAATTCTTTCCCGTTGAAAGCAGGGAAAGGATCCCTCATCTCGAGCTACGAGGGGGAAACGGGGCTCTTCTGGATGTGGGCGGGACCATCGTGCTTCCTCTCGAGTGGAGACGGGTATGGCGGTGAACTTCTTGAGTCGCAGCAAGGGTGTGAAAGACCCTTTCGAAGTTCCAGAGGTTAGGTGTCATTAGTCTCCAGACGCCTCATCGGAAATAGGCCTCATCTCGCCTGGAAGGGAGAACTTCCTGGATTTTCTCGAGTTGCGGCAGGTGTTCTCGAGTTACGACGGGGACCTCAGGGACCCGCCCTGGTGGCCTCAGGAGAGGCCAGTCCCCATGCGAGTTGCTAGGGGCCCTCTCGGGATTCCTCTCCCGTCGATACCGGGGCCAAAAACCTTGTGTGGAGTCAGGGCCGGAACCGAGGATTCCTCTCAGGGGCTGATATGGATCTTTGGATACTTCTGGAGTCTCGCCAGGGGAGACAGGCCTCGTTTCGTGAGGGGGCATGCACGTGCACTTTCCTTCCAGGCTGTAGCAGCAATGTCACGCTTCCCGTCGCGTGGATCAAAGGATCTGTGGTTTTCCCTCGAGGCTTTCCCTCGAGGCTTTCCCACAGGGCTGTCCCACGTGCCACCGTGGTGTGAGTCGATCCTCGGCGTGAAAGATGAGCCAGTGCAGGGCAAAGAGGTTCCTCTGGAATGGACTGAGACATCTGGGGGACTCTTGGAATGGTGGTACGACCATGGAGTTCCTCTCGCCTTTCCTGTTGAGAGTGCCTCCTCTTGAGATGCGACGGTAACGCCGGGAATTCTTTCCCGTTGAAAGCACGGAAAGGATCCCTCATCTCGAGCTACGAGGGGGAAACGGGGCTCTTCTGGATGTGGGCGGGACCATCGTGCTTCCTCTCGAGTGGAGACGGGTATGGCGGTGAACTTCTTGAGTCGCAGCAAGGGTGTGAAAGACCCTTTCGAAGTTCCAGAGGTTAGGTGTCATTAGTCTCCAGACGCCTCATCGGAAATAAGCCTCATCTCGCCTGGAAGGGAGAACTTCCTGGATTTTCTCGAGTTGCGGCAGGTGTTCTCGAGTTACGACGGGGACCTCAGGGACCCGCCCTGGTGGCCTCAGGAGAGGCCAGTCCCCATGCGAGTTGCTAGGGGGCCTCTCGGGATTCCTCTCCCGTCGATACCGGGGCCAAAAACCTTGTGTGGAGTCAGGGCCGGAACCGAGGATTCCTCTCAGGGGATGATGTGGATCTTTGGATACATCTGGAGTCTCGCCAGGGGAGACAGGCCTCGTTTCGTGAGGGGGCATGCACGTGCACTTTCCTTCCAGGCTTTAGCAGCAATGTCACGCTTCCCGTGGCGTGGATCAAAGGATCTGTGGTTTTCCCTCGAGGCTTTCCCTCGAGGCTTTCCCACAGGGCTGTCCCACGTGCCACCGTGGTGTGAGTCGATCCTCGGCGTGAAAGATGAGCCAGTGCAGGGCAAAGAGGTTCCTCTGGAATGGACTGAGACATCTGGGGGACTCTTGGAATGGTGGTACGACCATGGAGTTCCTCTCGCCTTTCCTGTTGAGACTGCCTCCTCTTGAGATGCGACGGGAACGCCGGGAATTCTTTCCCGTTGAAAGCAGGGAAAGGATCCCTCATCTCGAGCTACGAGGGGGAAACGGGGCTCCTCTGGATGTGGGCGGGACCATCGTGCTTCCTCTCGAGTGGAGACGGGTATGGCGGTGAACTTCTTGAGTCGCAGCAAGGGTGTGAAAGACCCTTTCGAAGTTCCAGAGGTTAGGTGTCATTAGTCTCCAGAGGCCTCATCGGAAATAGGCCTCATCTCGCCTGAAAGGGAGAACTTCCTGGATTTTCTCGAGTTGCGGCAGGTGTTCTCGAGTTACGACAGGGACCTCAGGGACCCGCCCTGGTGGCCTCAGGAGAGGCCAGTCCCCATGCGAGTTGCTAGGGGGTCTCTCGGGATTCCTCTCCCGTCGATACCGGGGCCAAAAAGCTTGTGTGGAGTCAGGGCCGGAACCGAGGATTCCTCTCAGGGGCTGACATGGATCTTTGGGTACTTCTGGAGTCTCCCCAGGGGAGTCAGTCCTCGTCTCGAGTGGGGGCATGCTCGTGCGCTTTCCTTACAGGCTGTAGCAGCAATGTCACGCTTCCCGTCGCGTGGATCAAAGGATCTGTGGTTTTCCCTCGAGGCTTTCCCTCGAGGCTTTCCCACAGGGCTGTCCCACGTGCCACCGTGTTGTGAGTCGATCCTCGGCGTGAAAGATGAGCCAGTGCAGGGCAAAGAGGTTCCTCTGGAATGGACTGAGACATCTGGGGGACTCTTGGAATGGTGGTACGACCATGGAGTTCCTCTCGCCTTTCCTGTTGAGAGTGCCTCCTCTTGAGATGCGACGGGAACGCCGGGAATTCTTTCCCGTTGAAAGCAGGGAAAGGATCCCTCATCTCGAGCGACGAGGGGGAAACGGGGCTCCTCTGGATGTGGGCGGGACCATCGTGCTTCCTCTCGAGTGGAGACGGGTATGGCGGTGAACTTCTTGAGTTGCAGCAAGGGTGTGAAAGACCCTTTCGAAGTTCCAGAGGTTTGGTGTCATTAGTCTCCAGAGGCCTCATCGGAAATAGGCCTCATCTCGCCTGGAAGGGAGAACTTCCTGGATTTTCTCGAGTTGCGGCAGGTGTTCTCGAGTTACGACGGGGACCTCAGGGACCCGCCCTGGTGGCCTCAGGAGAGGCCAGTCCCCATGCGAGTTGCTAGGGGGCCTCTCGGGATTCCTCTCCCGTCGATACCGGGGCCAAAAACCTTGTGTGGAGTCAGGGCCGGAACCGAGGATTCCTCTCAGGGGCTGACATGGATCTTTGGGTACTCCTGGAGTCTCCCCAGGGGAGTCAGGCCTCGTCTCGAGTAGGGGCATGCACGTGCGCTTTCCTTCCAGGCTGTAGCAGCAATGTCACGCTTCCCGTCGCGTGGATCAAAGGATCTGTGGTTTTCCCTCGAGGCTTTCCCTCGAGGCTTTCCCACAGGGCTGTCCCACGTGCCACCGTGGTGAGAGTCGATCCTCGGCGTGAAAGATGAGCCAGTGCAGGGCAAAGAGGTTCCTCTGGAATGGACTGAGACATCTGGGGGACTCTTGGAATGGTGGTACGACCATGGAGTTCCTCTCGCCTTTCCTGTTGAGAGTGCCTCCTCTTGAGATGCGACGGGAACGCCGGGAATTCTTTCCCGTTGAAAGCAGGGAAAGGATCCCTCATCTCGAGCTACGAGGGGGAAACGGGGCTCTTCTGGATGTGGGCGGGACCATCGTACTTCCTCTCGAGTGGAGACGGGTATGGCGGTGAACTTCTTGAGTCGCAGCAAGGGTGTGAAAGACCCTTTCGAAGTTCCAGAGGTTAGGTGTCATTAGTCTCCTGACGCCTCATCGGAAATAAGCCTCATCTCGCCTGGAAGGGAGAACTTCATGGATTTTCTTGAGTTGCGGCAAGTGTTCTCGAGTTACGACGGGGACCTCAGGGACCCGCCCTGGTGGCCTCAGGAGAGGCCAGTCCCCATGCGAGTTGCTAGGGGGCCTCTCGGGATTCCTCTCCCGTCGATACCGGGGCCAAAAACCTTGTGTGGAGTCAGGGCCGGAACCGAGGATTCCTCTCAGGGGCTGACATGGATCTTTGGGTACTTCTGGAGTCTCCCCAGTGGAGTCAGGCCTCGTCTCGAGTGGGGGCATGCACGTGCGCTTTCCTTCCAGGATGTAGCAGCAATGTCACGCTTCCCGTCGCGTGGATCAAAGGATCTGTGGTTTTCCCTCGAGGCTTTCCCTCGAGGCTTTCCCACAGGGCTGTCCCACGTGCCACCGTGGTGTGAGTCGATCCTCGGCATGAAAGATGAGCCAGTGCAGGGCAAAGAGGTTCCTCTGGAATGGACTGAGACATCTGGGGGACTCTTGGAATGGTGGTACGACCATGGAGTTCCTCTCGCCTTTCCTGTTGAGAGTGCCTCCTCTTGAGATGCGACGGGAACGCCGGGAATTCTTTCCCGTTGAAAGCAGGGAAAGGATCCCTCATCTCGAGCTACGAGGGGGAAACGGGGCTCCTCTGGATGTGGGCGGGACCATCGTGCTTCCTCTCGAGTGGAGACGGGTATGGCGGTGAACTTCTTGAGTTGCAGCAAGGGTGTGAAAGACCCTTTCGAAGTTCCAGGGGTTTGGTGTCATTAGTCTCCAGAGGCCTCATCGGAAATAGGCCTCATCTCGCCTGGAAGGGAGAACTTCCTGGATTTTCTCGAGTTGCGGCAGGTGTTCTCGAATTACGACGGGGACCTCAGGGACCCGCCCTGGTGGCCTCCGGAGAGGCCAGTCCCCATGCGAGTTGCTAGGGGGCCTCTCGGGATTCCTCTCCCGTCGATACCGGGGCCAAAAACCTTGTGTGGAGTCAGGGCCGGAACCGAGGATTCCTCTCAGGGGCTGACATGGATCTTTGGGTACTTCTGGAGTCTCCCCAGGGGAGTCAGGCCTCGTCTCGAGTGGGGGCATGCACGTGCGCTTTCCTTCCAGGCTGTAGCAGCAATGTCACGCTTCCCGTCGCGTGGATCAAAGGATCTGTGGTTTTCCCTCGAGGCTTTCCCTCGAGGCTTTCCCACAGGGCTGTCCCACGTGCCACCGTGGTGTGAGTCGATCCTCGGCGTGAAAAATGAGCCAGTGCAGGGCAAAGAGGTTCCTCTGGAATGGACTGAGACATCTGGGGGACTCTTGGAATGGTGGTACGACCATGGAGTTCCTCTCGCCTTTCCTGTTGAGAGTGCCTCCTCTTGAGATGCGACGGGAACGCAGGGAACTCTTTCCCGTTGAAAGCATGGAAAGGATCCCTCATCTCGAGCTACGAGGGGGAAACGGGGCTCCTTTGGATGTGGTCGGGACCATCGTGCTTCCTCTCGAGTGGAGACGGGTATGGCGGTGAACTTCTTGAGTCGCAGCAAGGGTGTGAAAGACCCTTTCGAAGTTCCAGAGGTTAGGTGTCATTAGTCTCCAGACGCCTCATCGGAAATAGGCCTCATCTCGCCTGGAAGGGAGAACTTCCTGGATTTTCTCGAGTTGCGGCAGGTGTTCTCGAGTTACGACAGGGACCTCAGGGACCCGCCCTGGTGGCCTCAGGAGAGGCCAGTCCCCATGCGAGTTGCTAGGGGGCCTCTCGGGATTCCTCTCCCGTCGATACCGGGGCCAAAAACCTTGTGGGGAGTCAGGGCCGGAACCGAGGATGCCTCTCAGGGGCTGACATGGATCTTTGGGTACTTCTGGAGTCTCCCCAGGGGAGTCAGGCCTCGTCTCGAGTGGGGGCATGCACGTGCGCTTTCCTTCCAGGCTGTAGCAGCAATGTCACGCTTCCCGTCGCGTGGATCAAAGGATCTGTGGTTTTCCCTCGAGGCTTTCCCTCGAGGCTTTCCCACAGGGCTGTCCCACGTGCCACCGTGGTGTGAGTCGATCCTCGGCGCGAAAGATGAGCCAGTGCAGGGCAAAGAGGTTCCTCTGGAATGGACTGAGACATCTGGGGGACTCTTGGAATGGTGGTACGACCATGGAGTTCCTCTCGCCTTTCCTGTTGAGAGTGCCTCCTCTTGAGATGCGACGGGAACGCCGGGAAGTCTTTCCCGTTGAAAGCAGGGAAAGGATCCCTCATCTCGAGCTACGAGGGGGAAACGGGGCTCTTCTGGATGAGGGCGGGACCATCGTGCTTCCTCTCGAGTGGAGACGGGTATGGCGGTGAACTTCTTGAGTCGCAGCAAGGGTGTGAAAGACCCTTTCGAAGTTCCAGAGGTTAGGTGTCATTAGTCTCCTGACGCCTCATCGGAAATAAGCCTCATCTCGCCTGGAAGGGAGAACTTCCTGGATTTTCTCGAGTTGCGGCAGGTGTTCTCGAGTTACGACGGGGACCTCAGGAACCCGCCCTGGTGGCCTCAGGAGAGGCCAGTCCCCATGCGTGTTGCTAGGGGGCCTCTCGGGATTCCTCTCCCGTCGATACCGGGGCCAAAAACCTTGTGTGGAGTCAGGGCCGGAACCGAGGATTCCTCTCAGGGGCTGACATCGATCTTTGGGTACTTCTGGAGTCTCCCCTGTGGAGTCAGGCCTCGTCTCGAGTGGGGGCATGCACGTGCGCTTTCCTTCCAGGATGTAGCAGCAATGTCTCGCTTCCCGTCGGGTGGATCAAAGGATCTGTGGTTTTCCCTCGAGGCTTTCCCTTGAGGCTTTCCCACAGGGCTGTCCCACGTGCCACCGTGGTGTGAGTCGATCCTCGGCATGAAAGATGAGCCAGTGCAGGGCAAAGAGGTTCCTTTGGAATGGACTGAGACATCTGGGGGACTCTTGGAATGGTGGTACGACCATGGAGTTCCTCTCGCCTTTCCTGTTGAGAGTGCCTCCTCTTGAGATGCGACGGGAACGCCGGGAATTCTTTCCCGTTGAAAGCAGGGAAAGGATCCCTCATCTCGATCTACGAGGGGGAAACGGGGCTCCTCTGGATGTGGGCGGGACCATCGTGCTTCCTCTCGAGTGGAGACGGGTATGGCGGTGAACTTCTTGAGTTGCAGCAAGGGTGTGAAAGACCCTTTCGAAGTTCCAGAGGTTTGGTGTCATTAGTCTCCAGAGGCCTCATCGGAAATAGGCCTCATCTCGCCTGGAAGGGAGAACTTCCTGGATTTTCTCGAGTTGCGGCAGGTGTTCTCGAATTACGACGGGGACCTCAGGGACCCGCCCTGGTGGCCTCCGGAGAGGCAAGTCCCCATGCGAGTTGCTAGGGGGCCTCTCGGGATTCCTCTCCCGTCGATACCGGGGCCAAAAACCTTGTGTGGAGTAAGGGCCGGAACCGAGGATTCCTCTCAGGGGCTGACATGGATCTTTGGGTACTTCTGGAGTCTCCCCAGTGGAGTCAGGCCTCGTCTCGAGTGGGGGCATGCACGTGCGCTTTCCTTTCAGGCTGTAGCAGCAATGTCACGCTTCCCGTCACGTGGATCAAATGATCTGTGGTTTTCCCTCGAGGCTTTCCCTCGAGGCTTTCCCACAGGGCTGTCCCACGTGCCACCGTGGTGTGAGTCGATCCTCGGCGTGAAAGATGAGCCAATGCAGGGCAAAGAGGTTCCTCTGGAATGGACTGAGACATCTGGGGGACTCTTGGAATGGTGGTACGACCATGGAGTTCCTCTCGCCTTTCCTGTTGAGAGTGCCTCCTCTTGAGATGCGACGGGAACGCCGGGAATTCTTTCCCGTTGAAAGCAGGGAAAGGATCCCTCATCTCGAGCTACGAGGGGGAAACGGGGCTCCTCTGGATGTGGGCGGGACCATCGTGCTTCCTCTCGAGTGGAGACGGGTATGGCGGTGAACTTCTTGAGTCGCAGCAAGGGTGTGAAAGACCCTTTCGAAGTTCCAGAGGTTTGGTGTCATTAGTCTCCAGAGGCCTCATCGGAAATAAGCCTCATCTCGCCTGGAAGGGAGAACTTCCTTTATTTTCTCGAGTTGCGGCAGGTGTTCTCGAATTACGACGGGGACCTCAGGGACCCTTCCTGGTGGCCTCCGGAGAGGCCAGTCCCCATGCGAGTTGCTAGGGGGCCTCTCGGGATTCCTCTCCCGTCGATACCGGGGCCAAAAACCTTGTGTGGAGTCAGGGCCGGAACCGAGGATTCCTCTCAGGGGCTGACATGGATCTTTGGGTACTTCTGGAGTCTCCCCAGTGGAGTCAGGCCTCGTCTCGAGTGGGGGCATGCACGTGCGCTTTCCTTTCAGGCTGTAGCAGCAATGTCACGCTTCCCGTCACGTGGATCAAAGGATCTGTGGTTTTCCCTCGAGGCTTTCCCTCGAGGCTTTCCCACAGGGCTGTCCCACGTGCCACCGTGGTGTGAGTCGATCCTCGCCGTGAAAGATGAGCCAATGCAGGGCAAAGAGGTTCCTCTGGAATGGACTGAGACATCTGGGGGACTCTTGGAATGGTGGTACGACCATGGAGTTCCTCTCGCCTTTCCTGTTGAGAGTGCCTCCTCTTGAGATGCGACGGGAACGCCGGGAATTCTTTCCCGTTGAAAGCAGGGAAAGGATCCCTCATCTCGAGCTACGAGGGGGAAACGGGGCTCCTCTGGATGTGGGCGGGACCATCGTGCTTCCTCTCTAGTGGAGACGGGTATGGCGGTGAACTTCTTGAGTTGCAGCAAGGGTGTGAAAGACCATTTCGAAGTTCCAGAGGTTAGGTGTCATTAGTCTCCAGACGCCTCATCGGAAATAGGCCTCATCTCGCCTGGAAGGGAGAACTTCCTGGATTTTCTCGAGTTGCGGCAGGTGTTCTCGAGTTACGACGGGGACCTCAGGGACCCGCCCTGGTGGCCTCAGGAGAGGCCAGTCCCTAGGCGTGTTGCTAGGGGGCCTCTCGGGATTCCTCTCCCGTTGATACCGGGGCGAAAAACCTTGTGTGGAGTCAGGGCCGGAACCGAGGATTCCTCTCAGGGGCTGACATGGATCTTTGGGTACTTCTGGAGTCTCCCCAGGGGAGTCAGGCCTCGTCTCGAGTGGGGGCATGCACGTGCGCTTTCCTTCCAGGCTGTAGCAGCAATGTCACGCTTCCCGTCGCGTGGATCAAAGGATCTGTGGTTTTCCCTCGAGGCTTTCCCTCGAGGCTTTCCCACAGGGCTGTCCCACGTGCCACCGTGGTGTGAGTCGATCCTCGGCGTGAAAGATGAGCCAGTGCAGGGCAAAGAGTTTCCTCTGGAATGGACTGAGACATCTGGGGGACTCTTGGAATGGTGGTACGACCATGGAGTTCCTCTCGCCTTTCCTGTTGAGAGTGTCTCCTCTTGAGATGCGACGGGAACGCCGGGAATTCTTTCCCGTTGAAAGCAGGGAAAGGATCCCTCATCTCGAGCTACGAGGGGGAAACGGGGCTCCTCTGGATGTGGGCGGGACCATCGTGCTTCCTCGCTAGTGGAGACGGGTATGGTGGTGAACTTCTTGAGTTGCAGCAAGGCTGTGAAAGACCCTTTCGAAGTTCCAGACGTAAGGTGTCATTAGTCTCCAGACGCCTCATCGGAAATAGGCCTCATCTCGCCTGGAAGGGAGAACTTCCTGGATTTTCTCGAGTTGCGGCAGGTGTTCTCGAGTTACGACGGGGACCTCAGGGACCCGCCCTGGTGGCCTCAGGAGAGGCCAGTCCCCATGCGAGTTGCTAGGGGGCCTCTCGGGATTCCTCTCCCGTCGATACCGGGGCCAAAAACCTTGTGTGGAGTCAGGGCCGGAACCGAGGATTCCTCTCAGGGGCTGACATGGATCTTTGGGTACTTCTGGAGTCTCCCAAGGGGAGTCAGGCCTCGTCTCGAGTGGGGGCATGCACGTGCACTTTCCTTCCAGGCTGTAGCAGCAATGTCACGCTTCCCGTCGCGTGGATCAAATGATGTGTGGTTTTCCCTAGAGGCTTTCCCACAGGGCTGTCCCACGTGCCACCGTGGTGTGAGTCGATCCTCGGTGTGAAAATGAGCCAGTGCAGGGCAAAGAGGTTCCTCTGGAATGGACTGAGACATCTGGGGGACTCTTGGAATGGTGGTACGACCATGGAGTTCCTCTCGCCTTTCCTGTTGAGAGTGCCTCCTCTTGAGATGCGACGGGAACGCCGGGAATTCTTTCCCGTTGAAAGCAGGGAAAGGATCCCTCATCTCGAGCTACGAGGGGGAAACGGGGCTCCTCTGGATGTGGGCGGGACCATCGTGCTTCCTCTCGAGTGGAGACGGGTATGGCGGTGAACTTCTTGAGTTGCAGCAAGGGTGTGAAAGACCCTTTCGAAGTTCCAGAGGTTTGGTGTCATTAGTCTCCAGAGGCCTCATCGGAAATAGGCCTCATCTCGCCTGGAAGGGAGAACTTCCTGGATTTTCTCGAGTTGCGGCAGGTGTTCTCGAATTACGACGGGGACCTCATGGACCCGCCCTGGTGGCCTCCGGAGAGGCAAGTCCCCATGCGAGTTGCTAGGGGGCCTCTCGGGATTCCTCTCCCGTCGATACCGGGGCCAAAAACCTTGTGTGGAGTCAGGGCCGGAACCGAGGATTCCTCTCAGGGGCTGACATGGATCTTTGGGTACTTCTGGAGTCTCCCCAGTGGAGTCAGGCCTCGTCTCGAGTGGGGGCATGCACGTGCGCTTTCCTTTCAGGCTGTAGCAGCAATGTCACGCTTCCCGTCACGTGGATCAAATGATCTGTGGTTTTCCCTCGAGGCTTTCCCTCGAGGCTTTCCCACAGGGCTGTCCCACGTGCCACCGTGGTGTGAGTCGTTCCTCGGAGTGAAAGATGAGCCAGTGCAGGGCAAAGAGGTTCCTCTGGAATGGACTGAGACATCTGGGGGACTCTTGGAATGGTGGTACGACCATGGAGTTCCTCTCGCCTTTCCTGTTGAGAGTGCCTCCTCTTGAGATGCGACGGGAACGCCGGGAATTCTTTCCCGTTGAAAGCAGGGAAAGGATCCCTCATCTCGAGCTACGAGGGGGAAACGGGGCTCCTCTGGATGTGGGCGGGACCATCGTGCTTCCTCTCGAGTGGAGACGGGTATGGCGGTGAACTTCTTGAGTTGCAGCAAGGGTGTGAAAGACCCTTTCGAAGTTCCAGAGGTTAGGTGTCATTAGTCTCCAGAGGCCTCATCGGAAATAGCCCTCATCTCGCCTGGAAGGGAGAACTTCCTGGATTTTCTCGAGTTGCGGCAGGTGTTCTCGAGTTACGACGGGGACCTCAGGGACCCGCCCTGGTGGCCTCAGGAGAGGCCAGTCCCCATGCGAGTTGCTAGGGGGCCTCTCAGGATTCCTCTCCCGTCGATACCGGGGCCAAAAACCTTGTGTGGAGTCAGGGTTTTAACCGAGGATTCCTCTCAGAGGCTGACATGGATCTTTGGGTACTTCTGGAGTCTCCCCAAGGGAGTCAGGCCTCGTCTCGAGTGGGGGCATGCACGTGCGCTTTCCTTCCAGGCTGTAGCAGCAATGTCACGCTTCCCGTCGCGTGGATCAAAGGATCTGTGGTTTTCCCTCGAGGCTTTCCCTCGAGGCTTTCCCACAGGGCTGTCCCACGTGCCACCGTGGTGTGAGTCGATCCTCGGCGTGAAAGATGAGCCAGTGCAGGGCAAAGAGGTTCCTCTGGAATGGACTGAGACATCTGGGGGACTCTTGGAATGGTGGTACGACCATGGAGTTCCTCTCGCCTTTCCTGTTGAGAGTGCCTCCTCTTGAGATGCGACGGGAACGCCGGGAATTCTTTCCCGTTGAAAGCAGGGAAAGGATCCCTCATCTCGAGCTACGAGGGGGAAACGGGGCTCCTCTGGATGTGGGCGGGACCATCGTGCTTCCTCTCTAGTGGAGACGGGTATGGCGGTGAACTTCTTGAGTTGCAGCAAGGGTGTGAAAGACCATTTCGAAGTTCCAGAGGTTAGGTGTCATTAGTCTCCAGACGCCTCATCGGAAATAGGCCTCATCTCGCCTGGAAGGGAGAACTTCCTGGATTTTCTCGAGTTGCGGCAGGTGTTCTCGAGTTACGACGGGGACCTCAGGGACCCGCCCTGGTGGCCTCAGGAGAGGCCAGTCCCTAGGCGTGTTGCTAGGGGGCCTCTCGGGATTCCTCTCCCGTTGATACCGGGGCGAAAAACCTTGTGTGGAGTCAGGGCCGGAACCGAGGATTCCTCTCAGGGGCTGACATGGATCTTTGGGTACTTCTGGAGTCTCCCCAGGGGAGTCAGGCCTCGTCTCGAGTGGGGGCATGCACGTGCGCTTTCCTTCCAGGCTGTAGCAGCAATGTCACGCTTCCCGTCGCGTGGATCAAAGGATCTGTGGTTTTCCCTCGAGGCTTTCCCTCGAGGCTTTCCCACAGGGCTGTCCCACGTGCCACCGTGGTGTGAGTCGATCCTCGGCGTGAAAGATGAGCCAGTGCAGGGCAAAGAGTTTCCTCTGGAATGGACTGAGACATCTGGGGGACTCTTGGAATGGTGGTACGACCATGGAGTTCCTCTCGCCTTTCCTGTTGAGAGTGCCTCCTCTTGAGATGCGACGGGAACGCCGGGAATTCTTTCCCGTTGAAAGCAGGGAAAGGATCCCTCATCTCGAGCTACGAGGGGGAAACGGGGCTCCTCTGGATGTGGGCGGGACCATCGTGCTTCCTCTCTAGTGGAGACGGGTATGGTGGTGAACTTCTTGAGTTGCAGCAAGGCTGTGAAAGACCCTTTCGAAGTTCCAGACGTAAGGTGTCATTAGTCTCCAGACGCCTCATCGGAAATAGGCCTCATCTCGCCTGGAAGGGAGAACTTCCTGGATTTTCTCGAGTTGCGGCAGGTGTTCTCGAGTTACGACGGGGACCTCAGGGACCCGCCCTGGTGGCCTCAGGAGAGGCCAGTCCCCATGCGAGTTGCTAGGGGGCCTCTCGGGATTCCTCTCCCGTCGATACCGGGGCCAAAAACCTTGTGTGGAGTCAGGGCCGGAACCGAGGATTCCTCTCAGGGGCTGACATGGATCTTTGGGTACTTCTGGAGTCTCCCAAGGGGAGTCAGGCCTCGTCTCGAGTGGGGGCATGCACGTGCACTTTCCTTCCAGGCTGTAGCAGCAATGTCACGCTTCCCGTCGCGTGGATCAAATGATGTGTGGTTTTCCCTAGAGGCTTTCCCACAGGGCTGTCCCACGTGCCACCGTGGTGTGAGTCGATCCTCGGCGTGAAAATGAGCCAGTGCAGGGCAAAGAGGTTCCTCTGGAATGGACTGAGACATCTGGGGGACTCTTGGAATGGTGGTACGACCATGGAGTTCCTCTCGCCTTTCCTGTTGAGAGTGCCTCCTCTTGAGATGCGACGGGAACGCCGGGAATTCTTTCCCGTTGAAAGCAGGGAAAGGATCCCTCATCTCGAGCTACGAGGGGGAAACGGGGCTCCTCTGGATGTGGGCGGGACCATCGTGCTTCCTCTCGAGTGGAGACGGGTATGGCGGTGAACTTCTTGAGTTGCAGCAAGGGTGTGAAAGACCCTTTCGAAGTTCCAGAGGTTTGGTGTCATTAGTCTCCAGAGGCCTCATCGGAAATAGGCCTCATCTCGCCTGGAAGGGAGAACTTCCTGGATTTTCTCGAGTTGCGGCAGGTGTTCTCGAATTACGACGGGGACCTCAGGGACCCGCCCTGGTGGCCTCCGGAGAGGCAAGTCCCCATGCGAGTTGCTAGGGGGCCTCTCGGGATTCCTCTCCCGTCGATACCGGGGCCAAAAACCTTGTGTGGAGTCAGGGCCGGAACCGAGGATTCCTCTCAGGGGCTGACATGGATCTTTGGGTACTTCTGGAGTCTCCCCAGTGGAGTCAGGCCTCGTCTCGAGTGGGGGCATGCACGTGCGCTTTCCTTTCAGGCTGTAGCAGCAATGTCACGCTTCCCGTCACGTGGATCAAATGATCTGTGGTTTTCCCTCGAGGCTTTCCCTCGAGGCTTTCCCACAGGGCTGTCCCACGTGCCACCGTGGTGTGAGTCGTTCCTCGGAGTGAAAGATGAGCCAGTGCAGGGCAAAGAGGTTCCTCTGGAATGGACTGAGACATCTGGGGGACTCTTGGAATGGTGGTACGACCATGGAGTTCCTCTCGCCTTTCCTGTTGAGAGTGCCTCCTCTTGAGATGCGACGGGAACGCCGGGAATTCTTTCCCGTTGAAAGCAGGGAAAGGATCCCTCATCTCGAGCTACGAGGGGGAAACGGGGCTCCTCTGGATGTGGGCGGGACCATCGTGCTTCCTCTCGAGTGGAGACGGGTATGGCGGTGAACTTCTTGAGTTGCAGCAAGGGTGTGAAAGACCCTTTCGAAGTTCCAGAGGTTTGGTGTCATTAGTCTCCAGAGGCCTCATCGGAAATAGCCCTCATCTCGCCTGGAAGGGAGAACTTCCTGGATTTTCTCGAGTTGCGGCAGGTGTTCTCGAGTTACGACGGGGACCTCAGGGACCCGCCCTGGTGGCCTCAGGAGAGGCCAGTCCCCATGCGAGTTGCTAGGGGGCCTCTCAGGATTCCTCTCCCGTCGATACCGGGGCCAAAAACCTTGTGTGGAGTCAGGGTTTTAACCGAGGATTCCTCTCAGGGGCTGACATGGATCTTTGGGTACTTCTGGAGTCTCCCCAAGGGAGTCAGGCCTCGTCTCGAGTGGGGGCATGCACGTGCGCTTTCCTTCCAGGCTGTAGCAGCAATGTCACGCTTCCCGTCGCGTGGATCAAAGGATCTGTGGTTTTCCCTCGAGGCTTTCCCTCGAGGCTTTCCCACAGGGCTGTCCCACGTGCCACCGTGGTGTGAGTCGATCCTCGGCGTGAAAGATGAGCCAGTGCAGGGCAAAGAGGTTCCTCTGGAATGGACTGAGACATCTGGGGGACTCTTGGAATGGTGGTACGACCATGGAGTTCCTCTCGCCTTTCCGGTTGAGAGTGCCTCCTCTTGAGATTCGACGGGAACGCCGGGAATTCTTTCCCGTTGAAAGCAGGGAAAGGTTCCCTCATCTCGAGCTACGAGGGGGAAACGGGGATCCTATGGATGTGGGCGGGACCATCGTGCTTCCTCTCGAGTGGAGACGGGTATGGCGGTGAACTTCTTGAGTCGCAGCAAGGGTGTGAAAGACCCTTTCGAAGTTCCAGAGGTTAGGTGTCATTAGTCTCCAGACGCCTCATCGGAAATAGGCCTCATCTCGCCTGGATGGGAGAACTTCCTGGATTTTCTCGAGTTGCGGCAGGTGCTCTCGAGTTACGACGAGGACCTCAGCGACCCGCCCTGGTGGCCTCAGGAGAGGCCAGTCCCCATGCGAGTTGCTAGGGGGCCTCTCGGGATTCCTCTCCCGTCGATACCGGGGCCAAAAACCTTGTGTGGAGTCAGGGCCGGAACCGAGGATTCCTCTCAGGGGCTGACATGGATCTTTGGGTACTTCTGGAGTCTCCCCAGGGGAGTCAGGCCTCGTCTCGAGTGGGGGCATGCACGTGCGCTTTCCTTCCAGGCTGTAGCAGCAATGTCACGCTTCCCGTCGCGTGGATCAAAGGATCTGAGGTTTTCCCTCGAGGCTTTCCCACAGGGCTGTCCCACGTGCCACCGTGGTGTGAGTCGATCCTCGGCGTGAAAGATGAGCCAGTGCAGGGCAAAGAGGTTCCTCTGGAATGGACTGAGACATCTGGGGGACTCTTGGAATGGTGGTACGACCATGGAGTTCCTCTCGCCTTTCCTGTTGAGAGTGCCTCCTCTTGAGATGCGACGGGAACGCCGGGAATTCTTCCCCGTTTAAAGCAGGGAAAGGATCCCTCATCTCGAGCTACGAGGGGGAAACGGGGATCCTCTGGATGTGGGCGGGACCATCGTGCTTCCTCTCGAGTGGAGACAGGTATGGCGGTGAACTTCTTGAGTCGCAGCAAGGGTATGAAAGACCCTTTCGAAGTTCCAGAGGTTAGGTGTCATTAGTCTCCAGACGCCTCATCGGAAATAGGCCTCATCTCGCCTGGAAGGGAGAACTTCCTGGATTTTCTCGAGTTGCGGCAGGTGTTCTCGACTTACGACGGGGACATCAGGGACCGGCCCTGGTGGCCTCAGGAGAGGCCAGTCCCCATGCGAGTTGCTAGGAGGCCTCTCGGGATTCCTCTCCCGTCGATACCGGGGCCAAAAACCTTGTGTGGAGTCAGGGCCGGAACCGAGGATTCCTCTCAGGGGCTGACATGGATCTTTGGATACTTCTGGAGTCTCGCCAGGGGAGACAGGCCTCGTTTCGTGAGGGGGCATGCACGTGCACTTTCCTTCCAGGCTGTAGCAGCAATGTCACGCTTCCCGTCACGTGGATCAAAGGATCTGTGGTTTTCCCTCGAGGCTTTCCCTCGAGGCTTTCCCACAGGGCTGTCCCACGTGCCACCGTGGTGTGAGTCGATCCTCGGCGTGAAAGATGAGCCAGTGCAGGGCAAAGAGGTTCCTCTGGAATGGACTGAGACATCTGGCGGACTCTTGGAATGGTGGTACGACCATGGAGTTCCTCTCGCCTTTCCTGTTGAGAGTGCCTCCTCTTGAGATGCGACGGGAACGCCGGGTATTCTTTCCCGTTGAAAGCAGGGAAAGGATCCCTCATCTCGAGCTCCGAGGGGGAAACGGGGCTCCTCTGGATGTGGGCGGGACCATCGTGCTTCCTCTCGAGTGGAGACGGGTATGGCGGTGAACTTCTTGAGTTGCAGCAAGGGTGTGAAAGACCCTTTCGAGGTCCAGAGGTTTGGTGTCATTAGTCTCCAGAGGCCTCATCGGAAATAGGCCTCATCTCGCCTGGAAGGGAGAACTTCCTGGATTTTCTCGAGTTGCGGCAGGTGTTCTCGAGTTACGACGGGGACCTCAGGGACCCGCCCTGGTGGCCTCAGGAGAGGCCAGTCCCCATGCGAGTTGCTAGGGGGTCTCTCGGGATTCCTCTCCCGTTGATACCGGGGCCAAAAAGCTTGTGTGGAGTCAGGGCCGGAACCGAGGATTCCTCTCAGGGGCTGACATGGATCTTTGGGTACTTCTGGAGTCTCCCCAGGGGAGTCAGGCCTCGTCTCGAGTGGGGGCATGCTCGTGCGCTTTCCTTCCAGGCTGTAGCAGCAATGTCACGCTTCCCGTCGCGTGGATCAAAGGATCTGTGGTTTTCCCTCGAGGCTTTCCCTCGAGGCTTTCCCACAGGGCTGTCCCACGTGCCACCGTGTTGTGAGTCGATCCTCGGCGTGAAAGATGAGCCAGTGCAGGGCAAAGAGGTTCCTCTGGAATGGACTGAGACATCTGGGGGACTCTTGGAATGGTGGTACGACCATGGAGTTCCTCTCGCCTTTCCTGTTGAGAGTGCCTCCTCTTGAGATGCGACGGGAACGCCGGGAATTCTTTCCCGTTGAAAGCAGGGAAAGGATCCCTCATCTCGAGCTACGAGGGGGAAACGGGGCTCCTCTGGATGTGGGCGGGACCATCGTGCTTCCTCTCGAGTGGAGACGGGTATGGCGGTGAACTTCTTGAGTTGCAGCAAGGGTGTGAAAGACCCTTTCGAAGTTCCAGAGGTTTGGTGTCATTAGTCTCCAGAGGCCTCATCGGAAATAGGCCTCATCTCGCCTGGAAGGGAGAACTTCCTGGATTTTCTCGAGTTGCGGCAGGTGTTCTCGAGTTACGACGGGGACCTCAGGGACCGGCCCTGGTGGCCTCAGGAGAGGCCAGTCCCCATGCGAGTTGCTAGGGGGCCTCTCGGGATTCCTCTCCCGTCGATACCGGGGCCAAAAACCTTGTGTGGAGTCAGGGCCGGAACCGAGGATTCCTCTCAGGGGCTGATATGGATCTTTGGATACTTCTGGAGTCTCGCCAGGGGAGACAGGCCTCGTTTCGTGAGGGGGCATGCACGTGCACTTTCCTTCCAGGCTGTAGCAGCAATGTCACGCTTCCCGTCGCGTGGATCAAAGGATCTGTGGTTTTCCCTCGAGGCTTTCCCTCGAGGCTTTCCCACAGGGCTGTCCCACGTGCCACCGTGGTGTGAGTCGATCCTCGGCGTGAAAGATGAGCCAGTGCAGGGCAAAGAGGTTCCTCTGGAATGGACTGAGACATCTGGGGGACTCTTGGAATGGTGGTACGACCATGGAGTTCCTCTCGCCTTTCCTGTTGAGAGTGCCTCCTCTTGAGATGCGACGGGAACGCCGGGAATTCTTTCCCGTTGAAAGCAGGGAAAGGATCCCTCATCTCGAGCTACGAGGGGGAAACGGGGCTCTTCTGGATGTGGGCGGGACCATCGTGCTTCCTCTCGAGTGGAGACGGGTATGGCGGTGAACTTCTTGAGTCGCAGCAAGGGTGTGAAAGACCCTTTCGAAGTTCCAGAGGTTAGGTGTCATTAGTCTCCAGACGCCTCATCGGAAATAAGCCTCATCTCGCCTGGAAGGGAGAACTTCCTGGATTTTCTCGAGTTGCGGCAGGTGTTCTCGAGTTACGACGGGGACCTCAGGGACCGGCCCTGGTGACCTCAGGAGAGGCCAGTCCCCATGCGAGTTGCTAGGGGGCCTCTCGGGATTCTTCTCCCGTCGATACCGTGGCCAAAAACCTTGTGTGGAGTCAGGGCCGGAACCGAGGATTCCTCTCAGGGGCTGACATGGATCTTTGGGTACTTCTGGTGTCTCCCCAGTGGAGTCAGGCCTCGTCTCGAGTGGGGGCATGCACGTGCGCTTTCCTTCCAGGCTGTAGCAGCAATGTCACGCTTCCCGTCGCGTGGATCAAAGGATCTGTGGTTTTCCCTCGAGGTTTTCCCTCGAGGCTTTCCCACAGGGCTGTCCCACGTGCCACCGTGGTGTGAGTCGATCCTCGGCATGAAAGATGAGCCAGTGCAGGGCAAAGAGTTTCCTCTGGAATGGACTGAGACATCTGAGGGACTCTTGGAATGGTGGTACGACCATGGAGTTCCTCTCGCCTTTCCTGTTGAGAGTTCCTCCTCTTGAGATGCGACGGGAACGCAGGGAATTCTTTCCCGTTGAAAGCAGGGAAAGGATCCCTCATCTCGAGCTACGAGGGGGAAACGGGGCTCCTTTGGATGTGGTCGGGACCATCGTGCTTCCTCTCGAGTGGAGAAGGGTATGGTGGTGAACTTCTTGAGTTGCAGCAAGGGTGTGAAAGACCCTTTCGAAGTTCCAGAGGTTAGGTGTCATTAGTCTCCAGAGGCCTCATCGGAAATAGGCCTCATCTCGCCTGGAAGGGAGAACTTCCTGGATTTTCTCGAGTTGCGGCAGGTGTTCTCGAGTTACGACGGGGACCTCAGGGACCGGCCCTGGTGGCCTCAGGAGAGGCCAGTCCCCATGCGAGTTGCTAGGGGGCCTCTCGGGATTCCTCTCCTGTCGATACCGGGGCCAAAAACCTTGTGTGGAGTCAGGGCCGGAACCGAGGATTCCTCTCAGGGGCTGATATGGATCTTTGGATACTTCTGGAGTCTCGCCAGGGGAGACAGGCCTCGTTTCGTGAGGGGGCATGCACGTGCACTTTCCTTCCAGGCTGTAGCAGCAATGTCACGCTTCCCGTCGCGTGGATCAAAGGATCTGTGTTTTTCCCTCGAGGCTTTCCCTCGAGGCTTTCCCACATTGCTGTCCCACGTGCCACCGTGGTGTGAGTCGATCCTCGGCGTGAAAGATGAGCCAGTGCAGGGCAAAGAGGTTCCTCTGGAATGGACTGAGACATCTGGGGGACTCTTGGAATGGTGGTACGACCATGGAGTTCCTCTCGCCTTTCCTGTTGAGAGTGCCTCCTCTTGAGATGCGACGGGAACGCAGGGAATTCTTTCCCGTTGAAAGCAGGGAAAGGATCCCTCATCTCGAGCTACGAGGGGGAAACGGGGCTCCTTTGGATGTGGTCGGGACCATCGTGCTTCCTCTCGAGTGGAGACGGGTATGGTGGTGAAATTCTTGAGTTGCAGCAAGGGTGTGAAAGACCCTTTCGAAGTTCCAGAGGTTAGGTGTCATTAGTCTCCAGACGCCTCATCGGAAATAGGCCTCATCTCGCCTGGAAGGGAGAACTTCCTGGATTTTCTCGAGTTGCGGCAGGTGTTCTCGAGTTACGACGGGGAACTCAGGGACCGGCCCTGGTGGCCTCAGGAGAGGCCAGTCCCCATGCGAGTTGCTAGGGGGCCTCTCGGAATTCCTCTCCCGTCGATACCGGGGCCAAAAACCTTGTGTGGAGTCAGGGCCGGAACCGAGGATTCCTCTCAGGGGCTGACATGGATCTTTGGGTACTTCTGGAGTCTCCCCAGTGGAGTCAGGCCTCGTCTCGAGTGGGGGCATGCACGTGCGCTTTCCTTCCAGGCTGTAGCAGCAATGTCACGCTTCCCGTCGCGTGGATCAAAGGATCTGTGGTTTTCCCTCGAGGCTTTCCCTCGAGGCTTTCCCACAGGGCTGTCCCACGTGCCACCGTGGTGTGAGTCGATCCTCGGCGTGAAAGATGAGCCAGTGCAGGGCAAAGAGTTTCCTCTGGAATGGACTGAGACATCTGGGGGACTCTTGGAATGGTGGTACGACCATGGAGTTCCTCTCGCCTTTCCTGTTGAGAGTGCCTCCTCTTGAGATGCGACGGGAACGCCGGGAATTCTTTCCCGTTGAAAGCAGGGAAAGGATCCCTCATCTCGAGCTACGAGGGGGAAACGGGGCTCCTCTGGATGTGGGCGGGACCATCGTGCTTCCTCTCGAGTGGAGACGGGTATGGTGGTGAACTTCTTGAGTTGCAGCAAGGGTATGAAAGACCCTTTCGAAGTTCCAGAGGTTAGGTGTCATTAGTCTCCAGACGCCTCATCGGAAATAGGCCTCATCTCGCCTGGAAGGGAGAACTTCCTGGATTTTCTCGAGTTGCGGCAGGTGTTCTCGAGTTACGACGGGGAACTCAGGGACCGGCCCTGGTGGCCTCAGGAGAGGCCAGTCCCCATGCGAGTTGCTAGGGGGCCTCTCGGGATTCCTCTCCCGTCGATACTGGGGCCAAAAACCTTGTGTGGAGTCAGGGCCGGAACCGAGGATTTCTCTCAGGGGCTGACATGGATCTTTGGGTACTTCTGGAGTCTCCCCAGTGGAGTCAGGCCTCGTCTCGAGTGGGGGCATGCACGTGCGCATTCCTTCCAGGCTGTAGCAGCAATGTCACGCTTCCCGTCGCGTGGATCAAAGGATCTGTGTTGTTCCCTCGAGGCTTTCCCTCGAGGCTTTCCCACAGGGCTGTCCCACGTGCCACCGTGGTGTGAGTCGATCCTCGGCGTGAAAGATGAGCCAGTGCAGGGCAAAGAGGTTCCTCTGGAATGGACTGAGACATCTGGGGGACTCTTGGAATGGTGGTACAACCATGGAGTTCCTCTCGCCTTTCCTGTTGAGAGTGCCTCCTCTTGAGATGCGACGGGAACGCAGGGAATTCTTTCCCGTTGAAAGCAGGGAAAGGATCCCTCATCTCGAGCAACGAGGGGGAAACGGGGCTCCTTTGGATGTGGTCGGGACCATCGTGCTTCCTCTCGAGTGGAGACGGGTATGGTGGTGAACTTCTTGAGTTGCAGCAAGGGTGAGAAAGACCCTTTCAAAGTTCCAGAGGTTCGGTGTCATTAGTCTCCAGACGCCTCATCGGAAATAGGCCTCATCTCGCCTGGAAGGGAGAACTTCCTGGATTTTCTCGAGGTGCGGCAGGTATTCTCGAGATACGACGGGGACCTCAGGGACCCGCCCTGGTGTCCTCAGGAAAGGCCAGTCCCCATGTGAGTTGCTCGGGGTCCTCTCGGGATTCCTCTCCCGTCGATACCGGGGCCAAAATCCTTCTGTGGAGTCAGGGCCGGAACCGAGGATTCCTCTCAGGGGCTGACATGGGTCTTTGGGTACTTCTGGAGTCTCCCCAGGGGGGTCAGGCCTCCTCTCGAGTGGGGGCATGCACGTGCGCCTTCCTTCCAGGCTGTAGCAGCAATGTCACGCTTCCCGTCGCATGGATCAAAAGATCTGTGGTTTTCCTTCGAGGCTTTCCCTCGAGGCTTTCCCACAGGGCTGTCCCACGTGCCACCGTGGTGTGAGTCGATCCTCGGCGTGAAAGATGAGCCAGTGCAGGGCAAAGAGGCTCCTCTGGAATGGACTGAGACATCTGGGGGACTCTTGGAATGGTGGTACGACCATGGAGTTCCTCTCGCCTTTCCTGTTGAGAGTGCCTCCTCTTGAGATGCGACGGGAACGCCGGGAATTCTTTCCCGTTGAAAGCAGGGAAAGGATCCCTCATCTCGAGCTCCGAGGGGGAAACGGGGCTCCTCTGGATGTGGGCGGGACCATCGTGCTTCCTCTCGAGTGGAGACGGGTATGGCGGTGAACTTCTTGAGTTGCAGCAAGGGTGTGAAAGACCCTTTCGAAGTTCCAGAGTTTAGGTGTCATTAGTCTCCAGACGCCTCATCGGAAATAGGCCTCATCTCGCCTGGAAGGGAGAACTTCCTGGATTTTCTCGAGTTGCGGCAGGTGTTCTCGAGTTAGGACGGGGACCTCAGGGACCCGCCCTGGTGGCCTCTGGAGAGGCCAGTCCCCATGCGAGTTGCTAGGGGGCCTCTCGGGATTCCTCTCCGGTCGATACCGGGGCAAAAAACCTTGTGTGGAGTCAGGGCCGGAACCGAGGATTCCTCTCAGGGGCTGACATGGATCTTTGGGTACTTGTGGAGTCTCCCCAGGGGAGTCAGGCCTCGTCTCGAGTGGGGGCATGCACGTGCGCTTTCCTTCCAGGCTGTAGCAGCAATGTCACGCTTCCCGTCGCGTGGATCAAAGGATCTGTGGTTTTCCCTCGAGGCTTTCCGTCGAGGCTTTCCCACAGGGCTGTCCCACGTGCCACCGTGGTGTGAGTCGATCCTCGGCGTGAAAGATGAGCCAGTGCAGGGCAAAGAGGCTCCTCTGGAATGGACTGAGACATCTGGGGGACTCTTGGAATGGTGGTACGACCATGGAGTTCCTCTCGCCTTTCCTGTTGAGAGTGCCTCCTCTTGAGATGCGACGGGAACGCCGGGAATTCTTTCCCGTTGAAAGCAGGGAAAGGATCCCTCATCTCGAGCTCCGAGGGGGAAACGGGGCTCCTCTGGATGTGGGCGGGACCATCGTGCTTCCTCTCGAGTGGAGACGGGTATGGAGGTGAACTTCATGAGTAGCATCAAGGGTGTGAAAGACCCTTTCGAAGTTCCAGAGGTTTGTTGTCATTTGTCTCCAGACGCCTCATCGGAAATAGGCCTCATCTCGCCTGGAAGGGAGAACTTCCTGGAGTTTCTCGAGTTGCGGCAGGTGTTCTCGAGTTACGACGGGGACCTCAGGGACCCGCCCTGGTGGCCTCAGGAGAGGCCAGTCCCCATGCGAGTTACTAGGGGGTCTCTCGGGATTCCTCTCCGGTCGATACCGGGGCAAAAAACCTTGTGTGGAGTCAGGGCCGGAACCGAGGATTCCTCTCAGGGGCTGACATGGATCTTTGGGTACTTCTGGAGTCTCCCCAGGGGAGTCAGGCCTCGTCTCGAGTGGGGGCATGCACGTGCGCTTTCCTTCCAGGCTGTAGCAGCAATGTCACGCTTCCCGTCCCGTGGATCAAAGGATCTGTGGTTTTCCCTCGAGGCTTTCGCTCGAGGCTTTCCCACAGGGCTGTCCCACGTGCCACGGTGGTGTGAGTCGATCCTCGGCGTGAAAGATGAGCCAGTGCAGGGCAAAGAGGTTCCTCTGGAATGGACTGAGACATCTGGGAGACTCTTGGAATGATGGTACGACCATGGAGTTCCTCTCGCCTTTCCTGTTGAGAGTGCCTCCTCTTGAGATGCGACGGGAACGCCGGGAATTCTTTCCCGTTGAAAGCAGGGAAAGGATCCCTCATCTCGAGCTACGAGGGGGAAACTGGTCTCCTCTGGATGTGGGCGGGACCATGGTGCTTCCTCTCGAGTGGAGACGGGTATGGCGGTGAACTTCTTGAGTTGCAGCAAGGATGTGAAAGACCCTTTCGAAGTTCCAGAGGTTAGGTGTCATTAGTCTCCAGAGGCCTCATCGGAAATAGGCCTCATCTCGCCTGGAAGGGAGAACTTCCTGGATTTTCTCGAGTTGCGGCAGGTGTTCTCGAGTTACGACGGGGACCTCAGGGACCCGCCCTGGTGGCCTCAGGAGAGGCCAGTCCCCATGCGAGTTGCTAGGGGGCCTCTCGGGATTCCTCTCCCGTAGATACCGGGGCCAAAAACCTTGTGTGGAGTCAGGGCCGGAACCGAGGATTCCTCTCAGGGGCTGACATGGAACTTTGGGTACTTGTGGAGTCTCCCCAGGGGAGTCAGGCCTCGTCTCGAGTGGGGGCATGCACGTGCGCTTTCCTTCCAGGCTGTAGCAGCAATGTCACGCTTCCCGTCGCGTGGATCAAAGGATCTGTGGTTTTCCCTCGAGGCTTTCCCTCGAGGCTTTCCCACAGGGCTGTCCCACGTGCCACCGTTGTGTGTGTCGATCCTCGGCGTGAAAGATGAGCCAGTGCAGGGCAAAGAGGTTCCTCTGGAATGGATTGAGACATCTGGGGGACTCTTGGAATGGTGGTACGACCATGGAGTTCCTCTCGCCTTTCCTGTTGAGAGTGCCTCCTCTTGAGATGCGACGGGAACGCCGGGAATTCTTTCCCGTTGAAAGCAGGGAAAGGATCCCTCATCTCGAGCTCCGAGGGGGAAACGGGGCTCCTCTGGATGTGGGCGGGACCATCGTGCTTCCTCTCGAGTGGAGACGGTATGGCGGTGAACTTCTTGAGTTGCAGCAAGGGTGTGAAAGACCCTTTCGAAGTTCCAGAGGTTAGGTGTCATTAGTCTCCAGAGGCCTCATCGGAAATAGGCCTCATCTCGCCTGGAAGGGAGAACTTCCTGGATTTTCTCGAGTTGCGGCAGGTGTTCTCGAGTTACGACGGGGACCTCAGGGACCCGCCCTGGTGGCCTCAGGAGAGGCCAGTCCCCATGCGAGTTGCTAGGGGGCCTCTCGGGATTCCTCTCCTGTCGATACCGGGGCAAAAAACCTTGTGTGGAGTCAGGGCCGGAACCAAGGATTCCTCTCATGGGCTGACATGGATCTTTGGGTACTTCTGGAGTCTCCCCAGGGGAGTCAGGCCTCGTGTCGAGTGGGGGCATGCACGTGCGCTTTCCTTCCAGGCTGTAGCACCAATGTCACGCTTCCCGTAGCGTGAATCAAAGGATCTGTGGTTTTCCCTCGAGGCTTTCCCTCGAGGCTTTCCCACAGGGCTGTCCCACATGCCACCGTGGTGTGAGTCGATCCTCGGCGTGAAAGATCAGCCAGTGCAGGGCAAAGAGGTTCCTCTGGAATGGACTGAGACATCTGGGGGACTCTTGGAATGGTGGTACGACCATGGAGTTCCTCTCGCCTTTCCTGTTGAGAGTGCCTCCTCTTGAGATGCGACGGGAACCCCGGGAATTCTTTCCCGTTGAAAGCAGGGAAAGGATCCCCCATCTCGAGCTACGAGGGGGAAACTGGGCTACTCTGGATGTGGGCGGGACGATCGTGCTTCCTCTCGAGTGGACACGGGTATGGCGCTGAACTTCTTGAGTTGCAGCAAGGATGTGAAAGACCCTTTCAAAGTTCCAGAGGTTAGGTGTCATTCGTCTCCAGACGCCTCATCGGAAATAGGCCTCATCTCGCCTGGAAGGTAGAACTTCCTGGATTTTCTCGAGTTGCGGCAGGTGTTGTCGAGTTACGACGGGGACCTCAGGGACCCGCACTGGTGGCCTCAGGAGAGGCCAGTCCCCATGCGAGTTGCTAGGGGGCCTCTCGGGATTCCTCTCCCGTAGATACCGGGGCCAAAAACCTTGTGTGGAGTCAGGGCCGGAACCGAGGATTCCTCTCAGGGGCTGACATGGATCTTTGGGTACTTGTGGAGTCTCCCCAGGGGAGTCAGGCCTCGTCTCGAGTGGGGGCATGCACGTGCGCTTTCCTTCCAGGCTGTAGCAGCAATGTCACGCTTCCCGTCGCGTGGATCAAAGGATCTGTGGTTTTCCCTCGAGGCTTTCCCTCGAGGCTTTCCCACAGGGCTGTCCCACGTGCCACCGTTGTGTGTGTCGATCCTCGGCGTGAAAGATGAGCCAGTGCAGGGCAAAGAGGTTCCTCTGGAATGGATTGAGACATCTGGGGGACTCTTGGAATGGTGGTACGACCATGGAGTTCCTCTCGCCTTTCCTGTTGAGAGTGCCTCCTCTTGAGATGCGACGGGAACGCCGGGAATTCTTTCCCGTTGAAAGCAGGGAAAGGATCCCTCATCTCGAGCTCCGAGGGGGAAACGGGGCTCCTCTGGATGTGGGCGGGACCATCGTGCTTCCTCTCGAGTGGAGACGGTATGGCGGTGAACTTCTTGAGTTGCAGCAAGGGTGTGAAAGACCCTTTCGAAGTTCCAGAGGTTAGGTGTCATTAGTCTCCAGAGGCCTCATCGGAAATAGGCCTCATCTCGCCTGGAAGGGAGAACTTCCTGGATTTTCTCGAGTTGCGGCAGGTGTTCTCGAGTTACGACGGGGACCTCAGGGACCCGCCCTGGTGGCCTCAGGAGAGGCCAGTCCCCATGCGAGTTGCTAGGGGGCCTCTCGGGATTCCTCTCCCGTCGATACCGGGGCAAAAAACCTTGTGTGGAGTCAGGGCCGGAACCAAGGATTCCTCTCATGGGCTGACATGGATCTTTGGGTACTTCTGGAGTCTCCCCAGGGGAGTCAGGCCTCGTCTCGAGTGGGGGCATGCACGTGCGCTTTCCTTCCAGGCTGTAGCACCAATGTCACGCTTCCCGTAGTGTGAATCAAAGGATCTGTGGTTTTCCCTCGAGGCTTTCCCTCGAGGCTTTCCCACAGGGCTGTCCCACATGCCACCGTGGTGTGAGTCGATCCTCGGCGTGAAAGATCAGCCAGTGCAGGGCAAAGAGGTTCCTCTGGAATGGACTGAGACATCTGGGGGACTCTTGGAATGGTGGTACGACCATGGAGTTCCTCTCGCCTTTCCTGTTGAGAGTGCCTCCTCTTGAGATGCGACGGGAACCCCGGGAATTCTTTCCCGTTGAAAGCAGGGAAAGGATCCCCCATCTCGAGCTACGAGGGGGAAACTGGGCTACTCTGGATGTGGGCGGGACGATCGTGCTTCCTCTCGAGTGGACACGGGTATGGCGCTGAACTTCTTGAGTTGCAGCAAGGATGTGAAAGACCCTTTCAAAGTTCCAGAGGTTAGGTGTCATTCGTCTCCAGACGCCTCATCGGAAATAGGCCTCATCTCGCCTGGAAGGTAGAACTTCCTGGATTTTCTCGAGTTGCGGCAGGTGTTGTCGAGTTACGACGGGGACCTCAGGGACCCGCACTGGTGGCCTCAGGAGAGGCCAGTCCCCATGCGAGTTGCTAGGGTGCTCTCGGGATTCCTCTCCCGTCGATACCGGGGCCAAAAACCTTGTGTGGAGTCAGGGCCGGAACCGAGGATTCCTCTCAGGGGCTGACATGGATCTTTGGGTACTTCTGGAGTCTCCCCAGGGGAGTCAGGCCTCGTCTCGAGTGGGGGCATGCACGTGCGCTTTCCTTCCAGGCTGTAGCAGCAATGTCACGCTTCCCGTCGCGTGGATCAAAGGATCTGTGGTTTACCCTCGAGGCTTTCCCACAGGGCTGTCCCACGTGCCACCGTGGTGTGAGTCGATCCTCGGCGTGAAAGATGAGCCAGTGCAGGGCAAAGAGGTTCCTCTGGAATGGACTGAGACATCTGGGGGACTCTTGGAATGGTGGTACGACCATGGAGTTCCTCTCGTCTTTCCTGTTGAGAGTGCCTCCTCTTGAGATGCGACGGGAACGCCGGGAATTCTTTCCCGTTGAAAGCAGGGAAAGGATCCCTCATCTCGAGCTACGAGGGGGAAATGGGGCTCCTCTGAATGTGGGCGGGACCATCGTGCTTCCTATCGAGTGGAGACGGGTATGGCGGTGAACTTCTTGAGTTGCAGCAAGGGTGTGAAAGACCCTTTTGAAGTCCCAGAGATTAGCTGTCATTAGACTCCAGACGCCTCATCGGAAATAGGCCTCATCTCGCCTGGAACGGAGAACTTCCTGGATTTTCTCGAGTTGCGGCAGGTGTTCTCGAGTTACGACGGGGACGTGAGGGACAAGCCCTGGTGGCCTCAGGAAACTCCAGTCCCCATACGAGTTGCTAGGGTGCCTCTCGGGATTCCTCTCCAGTCGATACCGGGGCCTAAAACCTTGTGTGGAGTCAGGGCCGGAACGGAGGATTCCTCTAAGGGGCTGACATGGATCTTTGGGTCTTTCTGGAGTCTCCCCAGGGGAGTCAGGCCTCGTCTCGAGTGGGGGCATGCACGTGCGCTTTCCTTCCAGGCTGTAGCAGCATTGTCACGCTTCCCGTCGCGTGGATCAAAGGATCTGTGGTTTTCCCTCTAGGCTTTCCCTCGAGGCTATCCCACAGGGCTGTCCCACGTGCCACCGTGGTGTGAGTCGATCTTCGGCATGAAAGATGAGTCAGTGCAGGGCAAAGAGGTTCCTCTGGAATAGACTGAAACATCTGGGGGACTCTTGGAATGGTGGTACGACCATGGAGTTCCTCTCGTCTTTCCAGTTGAGAGTGCCTCCTCTTGAGATGCGACGGGAACGCCGAAAATACTTTCCCGTTGATAGCAGGGAAAGGATCCCTCATCTCCAGCTACGAGGGGCAAACGGGGCTCCTCTGGATGTGGGCGGGACCATCATGTTTCCTCTCGAGTGGAGACGGATATGGCGGTGAACTTCTTGAGTTGCAGCAAGGGTGTGAAAGACCCTTTCGAAGTTCCAGAGGTTCCGTGTCATTAGTCTCCAGACGCCTTATCGGAAATAAGCCTCATCTCGCCTGGAAGGGAGAACTTCCTGGATTTTCTCGAGTTGCGGCAGGTGTTCTCGAGTTACTACGGGGACCTCAGGAACCCGCCATGGTGGCCTCAGGAAAGGTCAGTCCCCTTGCGAGTTCCTAGGGGGCCTCTCGGGATTCCTCTCCCGTCGATACCGGGGCCAAAATACTTGTGTGGAGTCAGGGCCGGAACCGAGGATTCCTCTCAGGGGCTGACATGGATCTTTGGGTACTTCTGGAGTCTCCCCAGGGGAGTCAGGCCTCGTCTCGAGTGGGGGCATGCACGTGCGCTTTCCTTACAGGCTGTAGCAGCAATGTCACGGTTCCCGTCGAGTGGATCAAAGGATCTGTGGTTTTCCCTCGAGGCTTTCCCACAGGGCTGTCCCACGTGCCACCGTGGTGTGAGTCGATCCTCGGCGTGAAAGATGAGCCAGTGCAGGGCAAAGAGGCTCCTCTGGAATGGACTGAGACATCTGGGGGACTCTTGGAATGGTGGTACGACCATGGAGTTCCTCTCGCCTTTCCTGTTGAGAGTGCCTCCTCTTGAGATGCGACGGGAACGCCGGGAATTCTTTCCCGTTGAAAGCAGGGAAAGGATCCCTCATCTCGAGCTACGAGGGGGAAACGGGGCTCCTCTGGATGTGCGCGGGACGATCGTGCTTCCTCTCGAGTGGACACGGGTATGGCGCTGAACTTCTTGAGTTGCAGCAAGGGTGTGAAAGACCCTTTCGAAGTTCCAGAGGTTAGGTGTCATTCGTCTCCAAACGCCTCATCAGAAATAGGCCTCATCTCGCCTGGAAGGGAGAACTTCCTGGATTTTCTCGAGTTGCGACAGGTGTTCTCGAGTTACGACGGGGACCTCAGGGACACGCCCTGGTGGCCTCAGGAGAGGCCAGTCCCCATGCGAGTTGCTAGGGGGCCTCTCGGGATTCCTCTCCCGTCGATACTGGGGCAAAAACCTTGTGTGGAGTCAGGGCCGGAACCGAGGATTTCTCTCAGGGCCTGACATGGATCTTTGGGTACTTCTGGAGTCTCCCCAGGGGAGTCAGGCCACGTCTCGAGTGGGGGCATGCACGTGCGCTTTCCTTCCAGGCTGTAGCAGCAATGTCACGCTTCCCGACGCGTGGATCAAAGGATCTGTGGTTTTCCCTCGAGGCTTTCCCTCGAGGCTTTCCCACAGGGCTGTCCCACGTGCCACCGTGGTGTGAGTCGATCCTCGGCGTGAAAGATGAGCCAGTGCAGGGCAAAGAGGCTCCTCTGGAATGGACTGAGACATCTGGGGGACTCTTGGAATGGTGGTACGACCATGGAGTTCCTCTCGCCTTTCCTGTTGAGAGTGCCTCCTCTTGAGATGCGACGGGAACGCCGGGAATTCTTTCCCGTTGAAAGCAGGGAAAGGATCCCTCATCTCGAGCTACGAGGGGGAAACGGGGCTCCTCTGGATGTGGGCGGGACCATCGTGCTTCCTCTCGAGTAGAGACGGGTACGGCGGTGAACTTCTTGAGTTGCAGCAAGGGTGTGAAAGACCCTTTCGAAGTTCCAGAGGTTAGGTGTCATTAGTCTCCAGACGCCTCATCGGAAATAGGCCTCATCTCGCCTGGAAGGGATAACTTCCTGGATTTTCTCGAGTTGCGGCAGGTGTTCTCGAGTTACGACGGGGACCTCAGGGACCCGCCCTGGTTGCCTCAGGAGAGGCCAGTCCCCATGCGAGTTGCTAGGGGGCCTCTCGGGATTCCTCTCCCGTAGATACCGGGGCCAAAAACCTTGTGTGGAGTCAGGGCCGGAACCGAGGATTCCTCTCAGGGGCTGACATGGATCTTTGGGTACTTGTGGAGTCTCCCCAGGGGAGTCAGGCCTCGTCTCGAGTCGGGGCATGCACGTGCGCTTTCCTTCCAGGCTGTAGCAGCAATGTCACGCTTCCCGTCCCGTGGATCAAAGGATCTGTGGTTTTCCCTCGAGGCTTTCGCTCGAGGCTTTCCCACAGGGCTGTCCCACGTGCCACGGTGGTGTGAGTCGATCCTCGGCGTGAAAGGTGAGCCAGTGCAGGGCAAAGAGGTTCCTCTGGAATGGACTGAGACATCTGGGGGACTCTTGGAATGATGGTACGACCATGGAGTTCCTCTCGCCTTTCCTGTTGAGAGTGCCTCCTCTTGAGATGCGACGGGAACGCCGGGAATTCTTTCCCGTTGAAAGCAGGGAAAGGATCCCTCATCTCGAGCTACGAGGGGGAAACTGGGCTCCTCTGGATGTGGGCGGGACCATCGTGCTTCCTCTCGAGTGGAGACGGGTATGGCGGTGAACTTCTTGAGTTGCAGCAAGGATGTGAAAGACCCTTTCGAAGTTCCAGAGGTTAGGTGTCATTAGTCTCCAGACGCCTCATCGGAAATAGGCCTCATCTCGCCTGGAAGGGAGAACTTCCTGGATTTTCTCGAGTTGCGGCAGGTGTTCTCGAGTTACGACGGGGACCTCAGGGACCCGCCCTGGTGGCCTCAGGAGAGGCCAGTCCCCATGCGAGTTGCTAGGGGGCCTCTCGGGATTCCTCTCCCGTAGATACCGGGGCCAAAAACCTTGTGTGGAGTCAGGGCCGGAACCGAGGATTCCTCTCAGGGGCTGACATGGATCTTTGGGTACTTGTGGAGTCTCCCCAGGGGAGTCAGGCCTCGTCTCGAGTGGGGGCATGCACGTGCGCTTTCCTTCCAGGCTGTAGCAGCAATGTCACGCTTCCCGTCGCGTGGATCAAAGGATCTGTTGTTTTCCCTCGAGGCTTTCCCTCGAGGCTTTCCCACACGGCTGTCCCACGTGCCACCGTGGTGTGAGTCGATCCTCGGCGTGAAAGATGAGCCAGTGCAGGGCAAAGAGGCTCCTCTGGAATGGACTGAGACATCTGGGGGACTCTTGGAATGGTGGTACGACCATGGAGTTCCTCTCGCCTTTCCTGTTGAGAGTGCCTCCTCTTGAGATGCGACGGGAACGCCGGGAATTCTTTCCCGTTGAAAGCAGGGAAAGGATCCCCCATTTCGAGCTCCGAGGGGAAAACGGGGCTCCTCTGGATGTGGGCGGGACCATCGTGCTTCCTCTCGAGTGGAGACGGGTATGGCGGTGAACTTCTTGAGTTGCAGCAAGGGTGTGAAAGACCCTTTCGAAGTTCCAGAGGTTAGGTGTCATTAGTCTCCAGACGCCTCATCGGAAATAGGCCTCATCTCGCCTGGAAGGGAGAACTTCCAGGATTTTCTCGAGTTGCGGCAGGTGTTCCCGAGTTACGACGGGAACCTCAGGGCCCCGCCCTGGTGGACTCAGGAGAGGCCAGTCCCCATGCGAGTTGCTAGGGGGCCTCTCGGGATTCCTCTCCCGTCGATACCGGGGCCAAAAACCTTGTGTGGAGTCAGGGCCGGAACCGAGGATTCCTCTCAGGGGCTGACATGGATGTTTGGGTACTTGTGGAGTCTCCCCAGGGGAGTCAGGCCTCGTCTCGAGTGGGGGAATGCACTTGCGCTTTCCTTCCAGGCTGTAGCAGGAATGTCACGCTTCCCGTCGCGTGGATCAAAGGATCTGTGGTTTTCCCTCGAGGCTTTCCCTCGAGGCTTTCCCACAGGGCTGTCCCACGTGCCACCGTGGTGTGAGTCGATCCTCGGCGTGAAAGATGAGCCAGTGCAGGGCAAAGAGGTTCCTCTGGAATGGACTGAGACATCTGGGGGACTATTGGAATGGTGGTACGACCATGGAGTTCCTCTCGCCTTTCCTGTTGAGAGTGCCTCCTCTTGAGATGCGACGGGAACGCCGGGAATTCTTTCCCGTTGAAAGCAGGGAAAGGATCCCTCATCTCGAGCTACGAGGGGGAAAAGGGGCTCCTCTGGATGTGGGCGGGACCATCGTGCTTCCTCTCGAGTGGAGACGGGTATGGCAGAGAACTTCTTGAGTTGCAGCAAGGGAGTGAAAGACCCTTTCGAAGTTCCAGAGGTTAGGTGTCATTAGTCTCCAGACGCCTCATCGGAAATAGGCCTCATCTCGCCTGGAAGGGAGAACTTCCTGGATTTTCTCGAGTTGCGACAGGTGTTCTCGAGTTATGACGGGGACCTCAAGGACCAGCCCTGGTGGCCTCAGGAGAGGCCAATCCCCATGCGAGTTGCTAGGGGGACTCTGGGATTCCTCTCCCGTCGATACCGGGTCCAAAAACCTTGTGTGGAGTCAGGGCCGGAACCGAGGATTCCTCTCAGGGGCTGACATGGATCTTTGGGTACTTCTTGGGTCTCCCCAGGGGAGTCAGGCCTCGTCTCGAGTGGGGACAGGTACGTGCGCTTTCCTTCCAGGCTGTAGCAGCAATGTCACGCTTCCCGTGGCGTGGATCAAAGGATCTGTGGTTTTCCCACGAGGCTTTCCCTCGAGGCTTTCCCACAGGTCTGTCCCACGTGCCACCGTGGTGTGAGTTGATACTCGGCGTGAAAGATGAGCCAGTGCAGGGCAAAGAGGTTCCTCTGGAATGGACTGAGACATCTGGGGGACTCTTGGAATGGTGGTACCACCATGGAGTTCCTCTCGCCTTTCCTGTTGAGAGTGCCTCCTCTTTAGATGCGACGGGAACGCCGGGAATTCTTTCCCGTTGAAAGCAGGGAAAGGATCCCTCATCTCGAGCTACGAGGGGGAAACGGGGCTCCTCTGGATGTGGGCGGGACCATTGTGCTTCCTCGCGAGTGGAGACGGGTATGGCGGTGAACTTCTTGAGTTGCAGCAAGGGTGTGAAAGACCCTTTCGAAGTTCCAGAGTTTAGGTGTCATTAGTCTCCAAACGCCTCATCGGAAATAGGATTCTTCTCGCCTGGAAGGGAGAACTTCCTGGATTTTCTCGAGTTGCGTCAGGTGTTCTCGAGTTACGACGGAGACCTCAGGGACCCGCCCTGGTGGACTCAGGAGAGGCCAGTCCCCATGCGAGTTGCTAGGGGGCCTCTCGGGATTCCTCTCCCGTCGATACCGGGGCCAAAAACCTTGTGTGGAGTCAGGGCCGGAACCGAGGATTTCTCTCAGGGGCTGACATGGATCTTTGGGTACTTCTGGAGTCTCCCCAGGGGAGTCAGGCCCCGTCTCGAGTGGGGGCATGCACGTGCGCTTTCCTTCCAGGCTGTAGCAGCAATGTCACGCTTCCCGTCGCGTGGATCAAAGGATCTGTGGTTTTCCCTCGAGGCTTTGCCTCGAGGCTTTCCCACAGGGCTGTCCCACGTGCCACCGTGGTGTGAGTCGATCCTCGGCGTGAAAGATGAGCCAGTGCAGGGCAAAGAGGTTCCTCTGGAATGGACTGAGACATCTGGGGGACTCTTGGAATGGTGGTACGACCATGGAGTTCCTCTCGCCTTTCCTGTTGAGAGTGCCTCCTCTTGAGATGCGACGGGAATGCCGGGAATTCTTTCCCGTTGAAAGCAGGGAAAGGTTCCCTCATCTCGAGCTACGAGGGGGAAACGGGGCTCCTCTGGATGTGGGCGGGACCATCGTGCTTCCTCTCGAGTGGACACGGGTATGGCGGTGAACTTCTTGAGTTGCAGCAAGGGTGTGAATGACCCTTTCGAAGTTCCAGAGGTTAGGTGTCGTTAGTCTCCAGACGCCTCATCGGAAATAGGCATCATCTCGCCTGGAAGGGAGAACTTCCTGGATTTTCTCGAGTTGTGGCAGGTGTTCTCGAGTTACGACGGGGACCTCAGGGACCCGCCCTGGTGGCCTCAGGAACGGCCAGTCCCCATGGGAGTTGCTAGGGGGCCTCTCGGGATTCCTCTCCTGTCGATACCGGGGCCAGAAACCTTGTGTGTAGTCAGGGCCGGAACCGAGGATTCCTCTCAGGGGCTGACATGGATCTTTGGGTACTTCTGGAGTCTCCCCAGGGCCGTCAGGCCTCGTCTCGAGTGGGGGCATGCACGTGCGCTTTCCTTCCAGGCTGTAGCAGCAATGTCACGCTTCCCGTGGCCAGGATCAAAGGATCTGTGGTTTTCCCTCGAGGCTTTCCCTCGAGGCTTTCCCACAGGGCTGTCCCACGTGCCACCGTGGTGTGAGTCGATCCTCGGCGTGAAAGATGAGCCAGTGCTGGGCAAAGAGGTTGCTCTGGAATGGACTGAGACATCTGGGGGACTCTTGGAATGGTGGTACGACCATGGAGTTCCTCTCGCCTTTCCTGTTGAGAGTGCCTCCTTTTGACATGCGACGGGAACGCCGGGAATTCTTTCCCGTTGAAAGCAGGGAAAGGATCCCTCATCTCGAGCTACGAGGGGGAAACGGGGCTCCTCTGGATGTGGGCGGGACCATCGTGCTTCCTCTCGAGTGGAGACGGGTATGGCGGTGAACTTCTTGAGTTGCAGCAAGGGTGTGAAAGACCCTTTCGAAGTTCCAGAGGTTAGGTGTCATTAGTCTCCAGACGCCTCATCGGAAATAGGCCTCATCTCGCCTGGAAGGGAGAACTTCCTGGATTTTCTCGAGATGCGGCAGGTGTTCTCGAGTTACGACGGGGACCTCAGGGACCCGCCCTGGTGGCCTCAGGAGAGGCCAGTCCCCATGCGAGTTGCTAGGGGGCCTCTCGGGATTCTCTCCCGTCGATACCGGGGCCAAAATCCTTGTGTGGAGTCAGGGCCGGAACCGAGGATTCCTCTCAGGGGCTGACATTGACCTTTGGGTACTTCTGGAGTCTCCCCAGGGGAGTCAGGCCTCGTCTCGAGTGGGGGCATGCACGTGCGCTTTCCTTCCAGGCTATAGCAGCAATGTCATGCTTCCCGTCGCCTGGATCAAAGGATCTGTGGTTTTCCCTCGAGGCTTTCCTTTGAGGCTTTCCCACAGGGCTGTCCCACGTGCCACCGTGGTGTGAGTCGATCCTCGGCGTGAAAGATGAGCCAGTGCAGGGCAAAGAGTTTGCTCTGGAATGGACTGAGACATCTGGGGGACTCTTGGAATGGTGGTACGACCATGGAGTTCCTCTCGCCTTTCCTGTTGAGAGTGCCTCCTCTTGAGATGCGACGGGAACGCCGGGAATTCTTTCCCGTTGAAAGCAGGGAAAGGATCCCTCATCTCGAGCTACGAGGGTGAAACGGGGCTCCTCTGGATGTGGGCGGGACCATCGTGCTTCCTCTCGAGTGGAGACGGGTATGGCGGTGAACTTCTTGAGTTGCAGCAAGGGTGTGAAAGACCCTTTCGAAGTTCCAGAGGTTAGGTGTCATTAGTCTCCAGACGCCTCATCGGAAATAGGCCTCATCTCTCCTGGAAGGAAGAACTTCCTGGATTTTCTCGAGTTGCGGCAGGTGTTCTCGAGTTACGACGGGGACCTCAGGGACCCGCCCTGGTGGCCTCAGGAGAGGCCAGTCCCCATGCGAGTTGCTAGGGGGCCTCTCGGGATTCCTCTCCCGTCGATACCGGGGCCAAAAACCTTGTGTGGTGTCAGGGCCGGAATCGAGGATTCCTCTCAGGGGCTGACATGGATCTTTGGGTACTTGTGGAGTCTCCCCAGGGGAGTCAGGCCTCGTCTCGAGTGGGGGAATGCACTTGCGCTTTCCTTCCAGGCTGTAGCAGGAATGTCACGCTTCCCGTCGCGTGGATCAAAGGATCTGTGGTTTTCCCTCGAGGCTTTCCCTCGAGGCTTTCCCACAGGGCTGTCCCACGTGCCACCGTGGTGTGAGTCGATCCTCGGCGTGAAAGATGAGCCAGTGCAGGGCAAAGAGGTTCCTCTGGAATGGACTGAGACATCTGGGGGACTCTTGGAATGGTGGTACGACCATGGAGTTCCTCTCGCCTTTCCTGTTGAGAGTGCCTCCTCTTGAGATGCGACGGGAACGCCGGGAATTCTTTCCCGTTGAAAGCAGGGAAAGGATCCCTCATCTCGAGCTACGAGGTGGAAAAGGGGCTCCTCTGGATGTGGGCGGGACCATCGTGCTTCCTCTCGAGTGGAGACGGGTATGGCAGAGAACTTCTTGAGTTGCAGCAAGGGAGTGAAAGACCCTTTGGAAGTTCCAGAGGTTAGGTGTCATTAGTCTCCAGACGCTTCATCGGAAATAGGCCTCATCTCGCCTGGAAGGGAGAACTTCCTGGATTTTCTCGAGTTGCGACAGGTGTTCTCGAGTTACGACGGAGACCTCAGGGACCCGCCCTGGTGGACTCAGGAGAGGCCAGTCCCCATGCGAGTTGCTAGGGGGCCTCTCGGGATTCCTCTCCCGTCGATACCGGGGCCAAAAACCTTGTGTGGAGTCAGGGCCGGAACCGAGGATTTCTCTCAGGGGCTGACATGGATCTTTGGGTACTTCTGGAGTCTCCCCAGGGGAGTCAGGCCCCGTCTCGAGTGGGGGCATGCACGTGCGCTTTCCTTCCAGGCTGTAGCAGCAATGTCACGCTTCCCGTCGCGTGGATCAAAGGATCTGTGGTTTTCCCTCGAGGCTTTCCCACAGGGCTGTCCCACGTGCCACCGTGGTGTGAGTCGATCCTCGGCGTGAAAGATGAGCCAGTGCAGGGCAAAGAGGTTCCTCTGGAATGGACTGAGACATCTGGGGGACTCTTGGAATGGTGGTACGACCATGGAGTTCCTCTCGCCTTTCCTGTTGAGAGTGCCTCCTCTTGAGATGCGACGGGAATGCCGGGAATTCTTTCCCGTTGAAAGCAGGGAAAGGTTCCCTCATCTCGAGCTACGAGGGGGAAACGGGGCTCCTCTGGATGTGGGCGGGACCATCGTGCTTCCTCTCGAGTGGACACGGGTATGGCGGTGAACTTCTTGAGTTGCAGCAAGGGTGTGAAAGACCCTTTCGAAGTTCCAGAGGTTAGGTGTCGTTAGTCTCCAGACGCCTCATCGGAAATAGGCATCATCTCGCCTGGAAGGGAGAACTTCCTGGATTTTCTCGAGTTGTGGCAGGTGTTCTCGAGTTACGACGGGGACCTCAGGGACCCGCCCTGGTGGCCTCAGGAACGGCCAGTCCCCATGGGAGTTGCTAGGGGGCCTCTCGGGATTCCTCTCCTGTCGATACCGGGGCCAGAAACCTTGTGTGTAGTCAGGGCCGGAACCGAGGATTCCTCTCAGGGGCTGACATGGATCTTTGGGTACTTCTGGAGTCTCCCCAGGGCCGTCAGGCCTCGTCTCGAGTTGGGGCATGCACGTGCGCTTTCCTTCCAGGCTGTAGCAGCAATGTCACGCTTCCCGTGGCCTGGATCAAAGGATCTGTGGTTTTCCCTCGAGGCTTTCCCTCGAGGCTTTCACACAGGGCTGTCCCACGTGCCACCGTGGTGTGAGTCGATCGTCGGCGTGAAAGATGAGCCAGTGCAGGGCAAAGAGGTTCCTCTGAAATGGACTGAGACATCTGGGGGACTCGTGGAATGGTGGTACGACCATGGAGTTCCTCTCGCCTTTCCTGTTGAGAGTGCCTCCTCTTGAGATGCGACGGGAATGCCGGGAATTCTTTCCCGTTGAACGCAGGGAAAGGATCCCTCATCTCGAGCTACGAGGGGGAAACGGGAATCCTCTGGATGTGGGTGGGACCATCGTGCTTCCTCGCGAGTGGAGACGGGTATGGCGATGAACTTCTTGAGTCGCAGCAAGGGTGTGAAAGACCCTTTCGAAGTTCCAGAGTTTAGGTGTCATTAGTCTCCAAACGCCTCATCGGAAATAGGATTCTTCTCGCCTTGAAGGGAGAACTTCCTGGATTTTCTCGAGTTGCGACAGGTGTTCTCGAGTTACGACGGAGACCTCAGGGACCCGCCCTGGTGGCCTCAGGAGAGGCCAGTCCCCATGCGAGTTGCTAGGGGGCCTCTCGGGATTCCTCTCCCGTCGATACCGGGACCAAAAACCTTGTGTGGAGTCAGGGCCGGAACCGAGGATTCCTCTCAGGGGCTGACATGGATCTTTGGGTACTTCTGGAGTCTCCCCACGGGAGTCAGGCCTCGTCTCGAGTGGGGGCATGCACGTGCGCTTTCCTTCCAGGCTGTAGCAGCAATGTCACGCTTCCCGTCGCGTGCATCAAAGGATCTGTGGTTTTCCCTCGAGGCTTTGCCTCGAGGCTTTCCCACAGGGCTGTCCCACGTGCCACCGTGGTGTGAGTCGATCCTCGGCGTGAAAGATGAGCCAGTGCAGGGCAAAGAGGTTCCTCTGGAATGGACTGAGACATCTGGGGGACTCTTGGAATGGTGGTACGACCATGGAGTTCCTCTCGCCTTTCCTGTTGAGAGTGCCTCCTCTTGAGATGCGACGGGAATGCCGGGAATACTTTCCCGTTGAAAGCAGGGAAAGGATCCCTCATCTCGAGCTACGAGGGGGAAACGGGGCTCCTCTGGATGTGGGCGGGACCATCGTGCTTCCTCTCGAGTGGAGACGGGTATGGCGGTGAACTTCTTGAGTTGCAGCAAGGGTGTGAAAGACCCTTTCGACGTTCCAGAGGTTAGGTGTCATTAGTCTCCAGACGCCTCATCGGAAATAGGCCTCATCTCGCCTGGAAGGGAGAACTTCCTGGATTTTCTCGAGTTGCGGCAGGTGTTCTCGAGTTACGACGGAGACCTCAGGGACCCGCCCTGGTGGCCTCAGGAGAGGCCAGTCCCCATGCGAGTTGTTAGGGGGCCTCTCGGGATTCCTCTCCCGTCGATACCGGGGCCAAAAACCTTGTGTGGAGTCAGGGCCGGAACCGAAGATTCCTCTCAGGGGCTGACATGGATCTTTGGGTACTTCTGGAGTCTCCCCAGGGGAGTCAGGCCCCGTCTCGAGTGGGGGCATGCACGTGCGCTTTCCTTCCAGGCTGTAGCAGCAATGTCACGCTTCCCGTCGCGTGGATCAAAGGATCTGTGGTTTTCCCTCGAGGCTTTCCCTCGAGGCTTTCCCACAGGGCTGTCCCACGTGCCACCGTGGTGTGAGTCGATCGTCGGCGTGAAACATGAGCCAGTGCAGGGCAAAGAGGTTCCTCTGGAATGGACTGAGACATCTGGGGGACTCGTGGAATGGTGGTACGACCATGGAGTTCCTCTCGCCTTTCCTGTTGAGAGTGCCTCCTCTTGAGATGCGACGGGAATGCCGGGAATTCTTTCCCGTTGAAAGCAGGGAAAGGATCCCTCATCTCGAGCTACGAGGGGGAAACGGGGCTCCTCTGGATGTGGGCGGGACCATCGTGCTTCCTCTCGAGTGGACACGGGTATGGCGGTGAACTTCTTGAGTTGCAGCAAGGGTGTGAAAGACCCTTTCGAAGTTCCAGAGGTTAGGTGTCGTTAGTCTCCAGACGCCTCATCGGAAATAGGCCTCATCTCGCCTGGAAGGGAGAACTTCCTGGATTTTCTCGAGTTGTGGCAGGTGTTCTCGAGTTACGACGGGGACCTCAGGGACCCGCCCTGGTGGCCTCAGGAACGGCCAGTCCCAATGGGAGTTGCTAGGGGGCCTCTCGGGATTCCTCTCCCGTCGATACCGGGGCCAGAAACCTTGTGTGGAGTCAGGGCCGGAATCGAGGATTCCTCTCAGGGGCTGACATGGATCTTTGGGTACTTCTGGAGTCTCCCCAGGGCCGTCAGGCCTCGTCTCGAGTGGGGGCATGCACGTGCGCTTTCCTTCCAGGCTGTAGCAGCAATGTCATGCTTCCCGTGGCCTGGATCAAAGGATCTGTGGTTTTCCCTCGAGGCTTTCCCTCGAGGCTTTCACACAGGGCTGTCCCACGTGCCACCGTGGTGTGAGTCGATCGTCGGCGTGAAAGATGAGCCAGTGCAGGGCAAAGAGGTTCCTCTGGAATGGACTGAGACATCTGGGGGACTCTTGGAATGGTGGTACGACCATGGAGTTCCTCTCGCCTTTCCTGTTGAGAGTGCCTCCTCTTGAGATGCGACGGGAACGCCGGGAATTCATTCCCGTTGAAAGCAGGGAAAGGATCCCTCATCTCGAGCTACGAGGGGGAAACGGGGCTCCTCTGGATGTGGGCGGGACCATCGTGCTTCCTCTCGAGTGGACACGGGTATGTTGGTGAACTTCTTGAGTTGCAGCAAGGGTGTGAAAGACCCTTTCGAAGTTCCAGAGGTTGGGTGTCATTAGTCTCCAGACGCCTCATCGGAAATAGGCCTCATCTCGCCTGGAAGGGAGAACTTCCTGGATTTTCTCGAGTTGCGGCAGGTGTTCTCGAGTTACGACGGGGACCTCAGGGACCCGCCCTGGTGGCCTCGGGAGAGGCCAGTCCCCATGCGAGTTGCTAGGGGGCCTCTCGGGATTCCTCTCCCGTCGATACCGGGGCCAAAAACCTTGTGTGGAGTCAGGGCCGGAACCGAGGATTCCTCTCAGGGGCTGCCATGGATCTTTGGGTACTTCTGGAGTCTCCCCAGGGGAGTCAGGCCTCGTCTCGAGTGGGGGCATGCACGTGCGCTTTCCTTCCAGGCTGTAGCAGCAATATCGCGCTTCCCGTCGCGTGGATCAAAGGATCTGTGGTTTTCCCTCGAGGCTTTCCCTCGAGGCTTTCCCACAGGGCTGTCCCACGTGCCACCGTGGTGTGAGTCGATCCTCGGCGTGAAAGATGAGCCAGTGCAGGGCAAAGAGGTTCCTCTGGAATGGACTGAGACATCTGGGGGACTCTTGGAATGGTGGTACGACCATGGAGTTCCTCTCGCCTTTCCTGTTGAGAGTGCCTCCTCTTGAGATGCGACGGGAATGCCGGGAATTCTTTCCCGTTGAAAGCAGGGAAAGGATCCCTCATCTCAAGCTACGAGGGGGAAACGGGGCTCCTCTGGATGTGGGCGGGACCATCGTGCTTCCTCTCGTGTGGAGACGGGTATGGCGGTAAACTTCTTAAGTTGCTGCAAGGGTGTGAAAGACCCTTTCTTAGTTTCAGAGGTTAGGTGTCATTAGTCTCCAGACGCCTCATCGGAAATAGGCCTCATCTCGCCTGGAAGGGAGAACTTCCTGGATTTTCTCGAGTTGCGGCAGGTGTTCTCGAGTTACGACGGGGACCTCAGGGACCCGCCCTGGTGGCCTCAGGAGAGGCCAGTCCCCATGCGAGTTGCTAGGGGGCCTCTCGGGATTCCTCTCCCGTCGATACCGGGGCCAAAAACCTTGTGTGGAGTCAGGGCCGGAACCGAGGATTCCTCTCAGGGGCTGACATGGATCTTTGGGTACTTCTGGAGTCTCCCCAGGGGAGTCAGGCCTCGTCTCGAGTGGGGGCATGCACGTGTGCTTTCCTTCCAGGCTGTAGCAGCAATGTCACGCTTCCCGTCGCGTGGATCAAAGGATCTGTGGTTTTCCCTCGAGGCTTTCCCTCGAGGCTTTCCCACAGGGCTGTCCCACGTGCCACCGTGGTGTGAGTCGATCCTCGGCGTGAAAGATGAGCCAGTGCAGGGCAAAGAGGTTCCTCTGGAATGGACTGAGACATCTGGGGGACTCTTGGAATGGTGGTACGACCATGGAGTTCCTCTCGCCTTTCCTGTTGAGAGTGCCTCCTCTTGAGATGCGACGGGAACGCCGGGAATTCTTTCCCGTTGAAAGCAGGGAAAGGATCCCTCATCTCGAGCTACGAGGGGGAAACGGGGCTCCTCGGGATGTGGGCGAGACCATCGTGCTTCCTCTCGAGTGGACACGGGTATGTCGGTGAACTTCTTGAGTTGCAGCAAGGGTGTGAAAGACCCTTTCGAAGTTCCAGAGGTTAGGTGTCATTAGTCTCCAGACGCCTCATCGGAAATAGGCCTCATCTAGCCTGGAAGGGAGAACTTCCTGGATTTTCTCGAGGTGCGGCAGGTGTTTTCGAGTTACGACGGGTACCACAGGGACCCGCCCTGATGGCCTCAGGAGAGGCCAGTCCCCATGCGAGTTGCTAGGGGGCCTCTCGGGATTCCTCTCCCTTCGATACCGGCGCCAAAAACCTTGTGTGGAGTCAGGGCCAGAACCGAGGATTCCTCTCAGGGGCTGACATGGATCTTTGGGTACTTCTGGAGTCTCCCCAGGGGAGTCAGGCCTCGTCTCGAGTGGGGGCATGCACGTGCGCTTTCCTTCCAGGCTGTAGCAGCAATGTCACGCTTCCCGTCGCGTGGATCAAAGGATCTGTGGTTTTCCCTCGAGGCTTTCCCTCGAGGCTTTCCCTCAGGGCTGTCCCACGTGCCACCGTGGTGTGAGTCGATCCTCGGCGTGAAAGATGAGCCAGTGCAGGGCAAAGAGGTTCCTCTGGAATGGACTGAGACATCTGGTGGACTCTTGGAATGGTGGTACGACCATGGAGTTCCTCTCGCCTTTCCTGTTGAGAGTGCCTCCTCTTGAGTTGTGATGGGAACGCCGGGAATTCTTTCCCGTTGAAAGCAGGGAAAGGATCCCTCATCTCGAGCTACGAGGGGGAAACGGGGCTCCTCGGGATGTGGGCGGCACCATCGTGCTTCCTCTCGAGTGGACACGGGTATGTCGGTGAACTTCTTGAGTTGCAGCAAGGGTGTGAAAGACCCTTTCGAAGTTCCAGAGGTTAGGTGTCATTAGTCTCCAGACGCCTCATCGGAAATAGGCCTCATCTAGCCTGGAAGGGAGAACTTCCTGGATTTTCTCGAGGTGCGGCAGGTGTTCTCGAGTTACGACGGGTACCACAGGGACCCGCCCTGATGGCCTCAGGAGAGGCCAGTCCCCATGCGAGTTGCTAGGGGGCCTCTCGGGATTCCTCTCCAGTCGATACCGGGGCCAAAAACCTTGTGTGGAGTCAGGGCCAGAACCGAGGATTCCTCTCAGGGGCTGACATGGATCTTTGGGTACTTCTAGAGTCTCCCCAGGGGAGTCAGGCCTCGTCTCGAGTGGGGGCATGCACGTGCGCTTTCCTTCCTGGCTGTAGCAGCAATGTCACGCTTCCCGTCGCGTGGATCAAATGATCTGTGGTTTTCCCTCGAGGCTTTCCCTCGAGGCTTTCCCACAGGGCTGTCCCATGTGCCACCGTGGTGTGAGTCGATCCTCGGAGTGAAAGATGAGCCAGTGCAGGGCAAAGAGGTTCCTCTGGAATGGACTGAGACATCTGGGGGACTCTTGGAATGGTGGTACGACCATGGAGTTCCTCTCGCCTTTCCTGTTGAGAGTGCCTCCTCTTGAGATGCGACGGGAACGCTGGGAATTCTTTCCCGTTGAAAGCAGGGAAAGGATCCCACATCTCGAGCTACGAGGGGGAAACGGGGCTCCTCTGGATGTGGGCGGGACCATCGTGCTTCCTCTCGAGTGGAGACGGGTATGGCGGTGAACTTCTTGAGTTGCAGCAAGGGTGTGAAAGACCCTTTCGAAGTTCCAGAGGTTACGTGTCAGTCTCCAGACGCCTCATCGGAAATAGACCTCATCTCGCCTGGAAGGGAGAACTTCCTGGATTTTCTCGAGGTGTGGCAGGTGTTCTCGAGTTACGACTGGTACCACAGGGACCCGCCCTGATGGCCTCAGGAACGGCCAGTCCCCATGCGTGTTGCTAGGGGGCCTCTCGGGATTCCTCTCCTGTCGATACTGGGGCCAAATACCTTGTGTGGAGTCAGGGCCAGAACCGAGGATTCCTCTCAGGGGCTGACATGGATCTTTGGGTACTTCTGGAGTCTCCTCAGGGGAGTCAGGCCTCGTCTCGAGTGGGGGCATGCACGTGCGCTTTCCTTCCAGGCTGTAGCAGCAATGTCACACTTCCCGTCGCGTGGATCAAAGTATCTGTGGTTTTCCCTCTAGGCTTTCCCTCGAGGCTTTCCCACAGGGCTCTCCCACGTGCCACCGTGGTGTGAGTCGATTCTCGGCGTGAAAGATAAGCCAGTGCAGGGCAAAGAGGTTCCTCTGGAATGGACTGAGACATCTGGGGGACTCTTGGAATGGTGGTACGACCATGGAGTTCCTCTCGCCTTTCCTGTTGAGTGTGCCTCCTCTTGAGATGCGACGGGAACGCCGGGAATTCTTTCCCGTTGAAAGCAGGGAAAGGATCCCTCATCTCGAGCTACGAGGGGGAAACGGGGCTCCTCGGGATGTGGGCGGGACCATCGTGCTTCCTCTCGAGTGGAGACGGGTATGGCGGTGAACTTCTTGAGTTGCAGCAAGGGTGTGAAAGACCCTTTCGAAGTTCCAGAGGTTACGTGTCAGTCTCCAGACGCCTCATCGGAAATAGACCTCATCTCGCCTGGAAGGGAGAACTTCCTGGATTTTCTCGAGTTGCGGCAGGTGTTCTCGAGTTACGACGGGGACCTCAGGGACCCGCCCTGGTGGCCTCAGGAGAGGCCAGTCCCCATGCGAGTTGCTAGGGGGCCTCTCGGGATTCCTCTCCCGTCGATACCGGTGCCAAAAACCTTGTGTGGAGTCAGGGCCGGAACCTAGGATTCCTCTCAGGGGCTGACATGGATCTTTGGGTACTTCTGGAGTCTCCCCAGGGGAGTCAGGCCTCGTCTCGAGTGGGGGCATGCACGTGTGCTTTCCTTCCAGGCTGTAGCAGCAATGTCACGCTTCCCGTCGCGTGGATCAAAGGATCTGTGGTTTTCCCTCGAGGCTTTCCCTCCAGGCTTTCCCACAGGGCTCTCCCACGTGCCACCGTGGTGTGAGTCGATCCATGGCGTGAAAGATGAGCCAGTGCAGGGCAAAGAGGTTCCTCTGGAATGGACTGAGACATCTGGGGGACTCTTGGAATGGTGGTACGACCATGGAGTTCCTCTCGCCTTTCCTGTTGAGAGTGCCTCCTCTTGAGATGCGACGGGAACGCCGGGAATTCTTTCCCGTTGAAAGCAGGGAACGGATCCCTCATCTCGAGCTACGAGGGGGAAACGGGGCTCCTCTGGATGTGGGCGGGACCATCGTGCTTCCTCTCGAGTGGACACGGGTATGTCGGTGAACTTCTTGAGTTGCAGCAAGGGTGTGAAAGACCCTTTCGAATTTCCAGAGGTTGGGTGTCATTAGTCTCCAGACGCCTCATCGGAAATAGGCCTCATCTCGCCTGGAAGGGAGAACTTCCTGGATTTTCTCGAGTTGCGGCAGGTGTTCTCGAGTTACGACGGGGACCTCAGGGACCCGCCCTGGTGGCCTCGGGAGAGGCCAGTCCCCATGCGAGTTGCTAGGGGGCCTCTCGGGATTCCTCTCCCGTCGATACCGGGGCCAAAAACCTTGTGTGGAGTCAGGGCCGGAACCGAGGATTCCTCTCAGGGGCTGCCATGGATCTTTGGGTACTTCTGGAGTCTCCCCAGGGGAGTCAGGCCTCGTCTCGAGTGGGGGCATGCACGTGCGCTTTCCTTCCAGGCTGTAGCAGCAATGTCGCGCTTCCCGTCGCGTGGATCAAAGGATCTGTGGTTTTCCCTCGAGGCTTTCCCTCGAGGCTTTCCCACAGGGCTGTCCCACGTGCCACCGTGGTGTGAGTCGATCCTCGGCGTGAAAGATGAGCCAGTGCAGGGCAAAGAGGTTCCTCTGGAATGGACTGAGACATCTGGGGGACTCTTGGAATGGTGGTACGACCATGGAGTTCCTCTCGCCTTTCCTGTTGAGAGTGCCTCCTCTTGAGATGCGACGGGAATGCCGGGAATTCTTTCCCGTTGAAAGCAGGGAAAGGATCCCTCATCTCAAGCTACGAGGGGGAAACGGGGCTCCTCTGGATGTGGGCGGGACCATCGTGCTTCCTCTCGTGTGGAGACGGGTATGGCGGTAAACTTCTTAAGTTGCTGCAAGGGTGTGAAAGACCCTTTCGAAGTTCCAGAGGTTAGGTGTCATTAGTCTCCAGACGCCTCATCGGAAATAGGCCTCATCTCGCCTGGAAGGGAGAACTTCCTGGATTTTCTCGAGTTGCGGCAGGTGTTCTCGAGTTACGACGGGGACCTCAGGGACCCGCCCTGGTGGCCTCAGGATAGGCCAGACCCCATGCGAGTTGCTAGGGGGCCTCTCGGGATTCCTCTCCCGTCGATACCGGGGCCAAAAACCTTGTGTGGAGTCAGGGCCGGAACCGAGGATTCCTCTCAGGGGCTGACATGGATCTTTGGGTACTTCTGGAGTCTCCCCAGGGGAGTCAGGCCTCGTCTCGAGTGGGGGCATGCACGTGTGCTTTCCTTCCAGGCTGTAGCAGCAATGTCACGCTTCCCGTCGCGTGGATCAAAGGTTCTGTGGTTTTTCCTCGAGACTTTCCCTCGAGGCTTTCCCACAGGGCTGTCCCACGTGCCACCGTGGTGTGAGTCGATCGTCGGCGTGAAAGATGAGCCAGTGCAGGGCAAAGAGGTTCCTCTGGAATGGACTGAGACATCTGGGGGACTCTTGGAATGGTGGTACGACCATGGAGTTCCTCTCGCCTTTCCTGTTGAGAGTGCCTCCTCTTGAGATGCGACGGGAACGCCGGGAATTCTTTCCCGTTGAAAGCAGGGAAAGGATCCCTCATCTCGAGCTCCGAGGGGGAAACGGGGCTCCTCTGGATGTGGGCGGGACCATCGTGCTTCCTCCCGAGTGGACACGGGTATGGCGGTAAACTTGAGGTGCAGCAAGGGTGTGAAAGACCCTTTCGAAGTTCCAGAGGTTAGGTGTCATTAGTCTCCAGACGCCTCATCAGAAATAGGCCTCATCTCGCCTGGAAGGGAGAACTTCCTGGATTTTCTCGAGGTGCGGCAGGTGTTTTCGAGTTACGACGGGTACCACAGGGACCCGCCCTGATGGCCTCAGGAGAGGCCAGTCCCCATGCGAGTTGCTAGGGGGCCTCTCGGGATTCCTCTCCCTTCGATACCGGTGCCAAAAACCTTGTGTGGAGTCAGGGCCAGAACCGAGGATTCCTCTCAGGGGCTGACATGGATCTTTGGGTACTTCTGGAGTCTCCCCAGGGGAGTCAGGCCTCGTCTCGAGTGGGGGCATGCACGAGCGCTTTCCTTCCAGGCTGTAGCAGCAATGTCACGCTTCCCGTCGCGTGGATCAAAGGATCTGTGGTTTTCCCTCGAGGCTTTCCCTCGAGGCTTTCCCTCAGGGCTGTCCCACGTGCCACCATGGTGTGAGTCGATCCTCGGCGTGAAAGATGAGCCAGTGCAGGGCAAAGAGGTTCCTCTGGAATGGACTGAGACATCTGGTGGACTCTTGGAATGGTGGTACGACCATGGAGTTCCTCTCGCCTTTTCTGTTGAGAGTGCCTCCTCTTGAATTGTGACGGGAACGCCGGGAATTCTTTCCCGTTGAAAGCAGGGAAAGGATCCCTCATCTCGAGCTACGAGGGGGAAACGGGGCTCCTAGGGATGTGGGCGGCACCATCGTGCTTCCTCTCGAGTGGACACGGGTATGTCGGTGAACTTCTTGAGTTGCAGCAAGGGTGTGAAAGACCCTTTCGAAGTTCCAGAGGTTAGGTGTCATTAGTCTCCAGACGCCTCATCGGAAATAGGCCTCATCTCGCCTGGAAGGGAGAACTTCCTGGATTTTCTCGAGGTGCGGCAGGTGTTCTCGAGTTACGACGGGTACCACAGGGACCCGCCCTGATGGCCTCAGGAGAGGCCAGTCCCCATGCGAGTTGCTAGGGGGCCTCTCGGGATTCGTCTCCCGTCGATACCGGGGCCAAAAACCTTGTGTGGAGTCAGGGCCGGAACCGAGGATTCCTCTCAGGGGCTGACATGGATCTTTGGGTACTTCTGGAGTCTCCCCAGGGGAGTCAGGCCTCGTCTCGAGTGGGGGCATGCACGTGTGCTTTCCTTCCAGGCTGTAGCAGCAATGTCACGCTTCCCGTCGCGTGGATCAAAGGATCTGTGGTTTTCCCTCGAGGCTTTCCCTCGAGGCTTTCCCACAGGGCTGTCCCACGTGCCACCGTGGTGTGAGTCGATCCTCGGCGTGAAAGATGAGCCAGTGCAGGGCAAAGAGGTTCCTCTGGAATGGACTGAGACATCTGGGGGACTCTTGGAATGGTGGTACGACCATGGAGTTCCTCTCGCCTTTCCTGTTGAGAGTGCCTCCTCTTGAGATGCGACGGGAACGCCGGGAATTCTTTCCCGATGAAAGCAGGGAAAGGATCCCTCATCTCGAGCTCCGAAGGGGAAACGGGGCTCCTCTGGATGTGGGCGGGACCATCGTGCTTCCTCCCGAGTGGACACGGGTATGGCGGTGAACTTCTTGAGTTGCAGCAAGGGTGTGAAAGACCCTTTCGAAGTTCCAGAGTTTAGGTGTCATTAGTCTCCAGACGCCTCATCAGAAATAGGCCTCATCTCGCCTGGAAGGGAGAACTTCCTGGATTTTCTCGAGTTGCGGCAGGAGTTCTCGAGTTACGACGGGGACCTCAGGGACCAGCCCTGGTGGCCTCAGGAGAGGCCAGTCCCCATGCGAGTTGCTAGGGGGCCTCTCGGAATTCCTCTCCCGTCGATACCGGGGCCAAAAGCCTTGTGTGGAGTCAGGGCCGGAACCGAGCATTCCTCTCAGGGGTGACATGGATCTTTGGGTACTTCTGGAGTCTCCCCAGGGGAGTCAGGCCTCGTCTCGAGTGGGGGCATGCACGTGCGCTTTCCTTCCAGGCTGTAGCAGCAATGTCACGCTTCCCGTCGCGAGAATCAAAGGATCTGTGGTTTTCCCTCGAGGCTTTCCCTCGAGGCTTTCCCACAGGGCTGTCCCACGTGCCACCGTGGTGTGAGTCGATCCTCGGCGTGAAAGATGAGCCAGTGCAGGGCAAAGAGGTTCCTCTGGAATGGACTGAGACATCTGGGGGACTCTTGGAATGGTGGTAAGACCATGGAGTTCCTCTCGCCTTTCCTGTTGAGAGTGCCTCCTCTTTGGATGCGACGGGAACGCCGGGAATTCTTTCCCGTTGAAAGCAGGGAAAGGATCCCTCCTCTCGAGCTACGAGGGGGAAACGGGGCTCCTCTGGATGTGGGCGGGACCATCGTGCTTCCTCTCGAGTGGACACGGGTATGGAAGTGAACTTCTTGAGTTGCAGCAAGGGTGTGAAAGACCCTTTCGAAATTCCAGAGGTTAGGTGTCATTAGTCTCCAGACGCCTCATCGGAAATAGGCCTCATCTCGCCTGGAAGGGAGAACTTCCTGGATATTCTCGATTTGCGGCAGGTGTTCTCGAGTTACGACGGGGACCTCAGGGACCCGCCCTGGTGGCCTCAGGAGAGGCCAGACCCCATGCGAGTTGCTAGGGGGCCTCTCGGGATTCCTCTCCCGTCGATACCGGGGCCAAAAACCTTGTGTGGAGTCAGGGCCGGAAACGAGGATTCCTCTCAGGGGTGACATGGATCTTTGGGTACTTCTGGAGTCTCCCCAGGGGAGTCAGGCCTCGTCTCGAGTGGGGGCATGCACGTGCGCTTTCCTTCCAGGCTGTAGCAGCAATGTCACGCTTCCCGTCGCGTGCATCAAAGGATCTGTGGTTTTCCCTCGAGGCTTTCCCTCGAGGCTTTCCCACAGGGCTGTCCCACGTGCCACCGTGGTGTGAGTCGATCCTCGGCGTGAAAGATGAGCCAGTGCAGGGCAAAGAGGTTCCTCTGGAATGGACTGAGACATCTGGGGGACTCTTGGAAAGGTGATACGACCATGGAGTTCCTCTCGCCTTTCCTGTTGAGAGTGCCTCCTCGTGAGATGCGACGGGAACGCCGGGAATTCTTTCCCGTTGAAAGCAGGGAAAGGATCCCTCATCTCGAGCTCCGAGGGGGAAACGGGGCTCCTCTGGATGTGGGCGGGACCATCGTGCTTCCTCTCGAGTGGAGACGGGTATGGCGGTGAACTTCTTGAGTTGCAGCAAGGGTGTGAAAGACCGTTTCGACGTTCCAGAGGTTAGGTGTCATTAGTCTTCAGACGCCTCATCGGAAATAGGCCTCATCTCGCCTGGAAGGGAGAACTTCCTGGATTTTCTCGAGTTGGGGCAGGTGTTCTCGAGTTATGACGGGGACCTCAGGGACCCGCCCTGGTGGCCTCAGGAGAGGCCAGTCCCCATGCGAGTTGCTAGGGGGCCTCTTGGGATTCCTCTCCCGTCGATACCGGGGCCAAAAACCTTGTGTGGAGTCAGGGCCGGAACCGAGGATTCCTCTCAGGGGTGACATGGATCTTTGGGTACTTCTGGAGTCTCCCCAGGGGAGTCAGGCCTCGTCTCGAGTGGGGGCATGCACGTGCGCTTTCCTTCCAGGCTGTAGCAGCAATGTCACGCTTCCCGTGGCGTGCATCAAAGGATCTGTGGTTTTCCCTCGAGGCTTTCCCTCGAGGCTTTCCAGCAGGGCTGTCCCACGTGCCACCGTGGTGTGAGTCGATCCTCGGCGTGAAAGATGAGCCAGTGCAGGGCAAAGAGGTTCCTCTGGAATGGACTGAGACATCTGGGCGACTCTTGGAATGGTGGTACGACCATGGAGTTCCTCTCCCCTTTCCTGTTGAGAGTGCCTCCTCTTGAGATGCGACGGGAACGCCGGGAATTCTTTCCCCTTGAAAGCAGGGAAAGGATCCCTCATCTCGAGCTACGAGGGGGAAACGGGGCTCCTCTGGATGTGGGTGGGACCATCGTGCTTCCTCTCGAGTGGACACCGGTATGGCGCTGAACTTCTTGAGTTGCAGCAAGGGTGTGAAAGACCCTTTCGAAGTTCCAGAGGTTAGGTGTCATTAGTCTCCAGACGCCTCATCGGAAATAGGCCTCATCTCGCCTGGAAGGGAGAACTTCCTGGATTTTCTCGATTTGCGGCAGGTGTTCTCGAGTTACGACGGGGACCTCAGGGACCCGCCCTGGTGGCCTCAGGAGAGGCCAGTCCCCATGCGAGTTGCTAGGGGACCTCTCGGGATTCCTCTCCCGTCGATACCGGGGCCAAAAACCTTGTGTGGAGTCAAGGCCGGAACCGAGGATTCCTCTCAGGGGCTGACATGGATCTTTGGGTACTTCTGGAGTCTCCCCAGGGGAGTCAGGCCTCGTCTCCAGTGGGGGCATGCACGTGCGCTTTCCTTCCAGGCTGTAGCAGCAATGTCACACTTCCCGTCGCGTGGATCAAAGGATCTGTGGTTTTCCCTCGAGGCTTTCCCTCGAGGCTTTCCCACAGGGCTGTCCCACGTGCCACCGTGGTGTGAGTCGATCCTCGGCGTGAAAGATGAGCCAGTGCAGGGCAAAGAGGTTCCTCTGGAATGGACTGAGACATCTGGGGGACTCTTGGAATGGTGGTACGACCATGGAGTTCCTCTCGCCTTTCCTGTTGAGAGTGCCTCCTCTTGAGATGCGACGGGAACGCCGGGAATCCTTTCCCGTTGAAAGCAGGGAAAGGATCCCACATCTCGAGCTCCGAGGGGGAAACGGGGCTCCTCTGGATGTGGGTGGGACCATCGTGCTTCCTCTCGAGTGGAGACGGGTATGGCGGTGAACTTCTTGAGTTGCAGCAAGGGTGTGAAAGACCCTTTCGAAGTTCCAGAGGTTAGGTGTCATTAGTCTCCAGACGCCTCATCGGAAATACGCCTCATCTCGCCTGGAAGGGAGAACTTCCTGGATTTTCTCGAGTTGCGGCAGGTGTTCTCGAGTTATGACGCGGACCTCAGGGACCCGCCCTGGTGGCCTCAGGAGAGGCCAGTCCCCATGCGAGTTGCTAGGGGGCCTCTCGGGATTCCTCTCCCGTCGATACCGGGGCCAAAAACCTTGTGTGGAGTCAGGGCCAGAACCGAGGATTCCTCTCAGGGGTGATATGGATCTTTGGGTACTTCTGGAGTCTCCCCAGGGGAGTCAGGCCTCGTCTCGAGTGGGGGCATGCACGTGCGCTTTCCTTCCAGGCTGTAGCAGCAATGTCACGCTTCCCGTCGCGTGCATCAAAGGATCTGTGGTTTTCCCTCGAGGCTTTCCCTCGAGGCTTTCCCACAGGGCTGTCCCACGTGCCACCGTGGTGTGAGTCGATCCTCGGCGTGAAAGATGAGCCAGTGCAGGGCAAAGAGGTTCCTCTGGAATGGACTGAGACATCTGGGGGACTCTTGGAATGGTGGTACGACCATGGAGTTCCTCTCGCCTTTCCTGTTGAGAGTGCCTCCTCTTGAGATGCGACGGGAACGCCGGGAATTCTTTCCCGTTGAAAGCAGGGAAAGGATCCCTCATCTCGAGCTACGAGGGGGAAACGGGGCTCCTCTGGATGTGGGTGGGACCATCGTGCTTCCTCTCGAGTGGAGACGGGTATGGCGGTGAACTTCTTGAGTTGCAGCAAGGGTGTGAAAGACCCTTTCGAAGTTCCAGAGGTTACGTGTCAGTCTCCAGATGCCTCATCGGAAATAGACCTTATCTCGCCTGGAAGGGAGAACTTCCTGGATTTTCTCGAGGTGCGGCAGGTGTTCTCGAGTTATGACGGGTACCACAGGGACCCGCCCTGGTGGCCTCAGGAGAGGCCAGTCCACATGCGAGTTGCTAGGAGGCCTCTCGGGATTCCTCTCCCGTCGATACCGGGGCCAAAAACCTAGTGTGGAGTCAGGGCCGGAACCGAGGATTCCTCTCAGGGGTGACATGGATCTTTGGGTACTTCTGGAGTCTCCCCAGGGGAGTCAGGCCTCGTCTCGAGTGGGGGCATGCACGTGCGCTTTCCTTCCAGGCTGTAGCAGCAATGTCACACTTCCCGTCGCGTGGATCAAAGGATCTGTGGTTTTCCCTCGAGGCTTTCCCTCGAGGCTTTCCCACAGGGCTGTCCCACGTGCCACCGTGGTGTGAGTCGATCCTCGGCGCGAAAGATGAGCCAGTGCAGGGCAAAGAGGTTCCTCTGGAATGGACTGAGACATCTGGGGGACTCTTGGAATGGTGGTACGACCATGGAGTTCCTCTCGCCTTTCCTGTTGAGAGTGCCTCCTCTTGAGATGCGACGGGAACGCCGGGAATTCTTTCCTGTTGAAAGCAGGGAAAGGATCCCTCATCTCGAGCTCCGAGGGGGAAACGGGGCTCCTCTGGATGTGGGCGGGACCATCGTGCTTCCTCTCGAGTGGAGACGGGTATGGCGCTGAACTTCTTGAGTTGCAGCAAGTGTGTGAAAGACCCTTTCGAAGTTCCAGAGGTTACGTGTCATTCTCCAGACGCCTCATCGGAAATAGACCTCATCTCGCCTGGAAGGGAGAACTTCCTGGATTTTCTCGAGGTGCGGCAGGTGTTCTCGAGTTACGACGGGTACCACAGGGACCCGCCCTGATGGCCTCAGGAGATGCCAGTCCCCATGCGAGTTGCTAGGGGGCCTCTCGGGATTCCTCTCCCGTCGATACTAGGGCCAAAAACCTTGTGTGGAGTCAGGGCCGGAACCGAGGATTCCTCACAGGGGTGACATGGATATTTGGGTACTTCTGGAGTCTCCCCAGGGGAGTCAGGCCTCGTCTCGAGTGGGGGCATGCACGTGCGCTTTCCTTCCAGGCTGTAGCAGCAATGTCACGCTTCCCGTCGCGTGGATCAAAGTATCTGTGGTTTTCCCTCGAGGCTTTCCCTCGAGGCTTTCCCACAGGGCTGTCCCACGTGCCACCGTAGAGTGAGTCGATCCTCGGCGAGAAAGATGAGCCAGTGCAGGGCAAAGAGGTTCCTCTGGAATGGACTCAGACATCTGGGGGACTCTTGGAATGGTGGTACGACCATGGAGTTCCTCTCGCCTTTCCTGTTGAGAGTGCCTCCTCTTGAGATGCGACAGGAACGCCAGGAATTCTTTCCCGTTGAAAGCAGGGAAAGGATCCCTCATCTCGAGCTACGAGGGGGAAACGGGGCTCCTCTGGATGTGGGCGGGACCATCGTGCTTCCTCTCGAGTGGACACGGGTATGGCGGTGAACTTCTTGAGTTGCAGCAAGGGTGTGAAAGACCCTTTCGAAGTTCCAGAGGTTAGGTGTCATTAGTCTCCAGACGCCTCATCGGAAATAGGCCTCATCTCGCCTGGAAGGAAGAACTTCCTGGATTTTCTCGAGTTGCGGCAGGTGTTCTCGAGTTACGACGGGGACCTCAGGGACCCGCCCTGGTGGCCTCAGGAGAGGCCAGTCCCCATGCGATGTGCTAGGGGGCCTCTCGGGATTCCTCTCCCGTCGATACCGGGGCCAAAAACCTTGTGTGGAGTCAGGGCCGGAACCGAGGATTCCTCTCAGGGGCTGACATGGATCTTTGGGTACTTCTGGAGTCTCCCCAGGGGAGTCAGGCCTCGTCTCGAGTGGGGGCATGCACGTGCGCTTTCCTTCCAGGCTGTAGCAGCAATGTCACGCTTCCCGTCCCGTGGATCAAAGGATCTGTGGTTTTCCCTCGAGGCTTTCCCTCGAGACTTTCCCACAGGGCTGTCCCACGTGCCACCGTGGTGTGAGTCGATCCTCGGCGTGAAAGATGAGCCAGTGTAGGGCAAAGAGGTTCCTCTGGAATGGACTGAGACATCTGGGGGACTCCTGGAATGGTGATACGACCATGGAGTTCCTCTCGCCTTTCCTGTTGAGAGTGCCTCCTCTTGAGATGCGACGGGAATGCCGGGAATTCTTTCCCGTCTAAAGCAGGGAAAGGTTCCCTCATCTCGAGCTACGAGGGGGAAACGGGGCTCCTCTGGATGTGGGCGGGACCATCGTGCTTCCTCTCGAGTGGAGACGGGTATGGCGGTGAACTTCTTGAGTTGCAGCAAGGGTGTGAAAGACCCTTTCGAAGTTCCAGAGGTTACGTGTCAGTCTCCAGATGCCTCATCGGAAATAGACCTTATCTCGCCTGGAAGGGAGAACTTCCTGGATTTTCTCGAGGTGCGGCAGGTGTTCTCGAGTTATGACGGGTACCACAGGGACCCGCCCTGGTGGCCTCAGGAGAGGCCAGTCCACATGCGAGTTGCTAGGAGGCCTCTCGGGATTCCTCTCCCGTCGATACCGGGGCCAAAAACCTAGTGTGGAGTCAGGGCCGGAACCGAGGATTCCTCTCAGGGGTGACATGGATCTTTGGGTACTTCTGGAGTCTCCCCAGGGGAGTCAGGCCTCGTCTCGAGTGGGGGCATGCACGTGCGCTTTCCTTCCAGGCTGTAGCAGCCATGTCACACTTCCCGTCGCGTGGATCAAAGGATCTGTGGTTTTCCCTCGAGGCTTTCCCTCGAGGCTTTCCCACAGGGCTGTCCCACGTGCCACCGTGGTGTGAGTCGATCCTCGGCGCGAAAGATGAGCCAGTGCAGGGCAAAGAGGTTCCTCTGGAATGGACTGAGACATCTGGGGGACTCTTGGAATGGTGGTACGACCATGGAGTTCCTCTCGCCTTTCCTGTTGAGAGTGCCTCCTCTTGAGATGCGACGGGAACGCCGGGAATTCTTTCCTGTTGAAAGCAGGGAAAGGATCCCTCATCTCGAGCTCCGAGGGGGAAACGGGGCTCCTCTGGATGTGGGCGGGACCATCGTCCTTCCTCTCGAGTGGAGACGGGTATGGCGCTGAACTTCTTGAGTTGCAGCAAGTGTGTGAAAGACCCTTTCGAAGTTCCAGAGGTTACGTGTCATTCTCCAGACGCCTCATCGGAAATAGACCTCATCTCGCCTGGAAGGGAGAACTTCCTGGATTTTCTCGAGGTGCGGCAGGTGTTCTCGAGTTACGACGGGTACCACAGGGACCCGCCCTGATGGCCTCAGGAGAGGCCAGTCCCCATGCGAGTTGCTAGGGGGCCTCTCGGGATTCCTCTCCCGTCGATACTAGGGCCAAAAACCTTGTGTGGAGTCAGGGCCGGAACCGAGGATTCCTCACAGGGGTGACATGGATATTTGGGTACTTCTGGAGTCTCCCCAGGGGAGTCAGGCCTCGTCTCGAGTGGGGGCATGCACGTGCGCTTTCCTTCCAGGCTGTAGCAGCAATGTCACGCTTCCCGTCGCGTGGATCAAAGTATCTGTGGTTTTCCCTCGAGGCTTTCCCTCGAGGCTTTCCCACAGGGCTGTCCCACGTGCCACCGTAGAGTGAGTCGATCCTCGGCGAGAAAGATGAGCCAGTGCAGGGCAAAGAGGTTCCTCTGGAATGGACTCAGACATCTGGGGGACTCTTGGAATGGTGGTACGACCATGGAGTTCCTCTCGCCTTTCCTGTTGAGAGTGCCTCCTCTTGAGATGCGACAGGAACGCCAGGAATTCTTTCCCGTTGAAAGCAGGGAAAGGATCCCTCATCTCGAGCTACGAGGGGGAAACGGGGCTCCTCTGGATGTGGGCGGGACCATCGTGCTTCCTCTCGAGTGGACACGGGTATGGCGGTGAACTTCTTGAGTTGCAGCAAGGGTGTGAAAGACCCTTTCGAAGTTCCAGAGGTTAGGTGTCATTAGTCTCCAGACGCCTCATCGGAAATAGGCCTCATCTCGCCTGGAAGGAAGAACTTCCTGGATTTTCTCGAGTTGCGGCAGGTGTTCTCGAGTTACGACGGGGACCTCAGGGACCCGCCCTGGTGGCCTCAGGAGAGGCCAGTCCCCATGCGATGTGCTAGGGGGCCTCTCGGGATTCCTCTCCCGTCGATACCGGGGCCAAAAACCTTGTGTGGAGTCAGGGCCGGAACCGAGGATTCCTCTCAGGGGCTGACATGGATCTTTGGGTACTTCTGGAGTCTCCCCAGGGGAGTCAGGCCTCGTCTCGAGTGGGGGCATGCACGTGCGCTTTCCTTCCAGGCTGTAGCAGCAATGTCACGCTTCCCGTCCCGTGGATCAAAGGATCTGTGGTTTTCCCTCGAGGCTTTCCCTCGAGACTTTCCCACAGGGCTGTCCCACGTGCCACCGTGGTGTGAGTCGATCCTCGGCGTGAAAGATGAGCCAGTGTAGGGCAAAGAGGTTCCTCTGGAATGGACTGAGACATCTGGGGGACTCCTGGAATGGTGGTACGACCATGGAGTTCCTCTCGCCTTTCCTGTTGAGAGTGCCTCCTCTTGAGATGCGACGGGAATGCCGGGAATTCTTTCCCGTCTAAAGCAGGGAAAGGTTCCCTCATCTCGAGCTACGAGGGGGAAACGGGGCTCCTCTGGATGTGGGCGGGACCATCGTGCTTCCTCTCGAGTGGACACGGGTATGGCGGTGAACTTCTTGAGTTGCAGCAAGGGTGTGAAAGACCCTTTCGAAGTTCCAGAGGTTAGGTGTCATTAGTCTCCAGACGCCTCATCGGAAATAGGCCTCATCTCGCCTGAAAGGGAGAACTTCCTGGATTTTCTCGAGTTGCGGCAGGTGTTCTCGAGTTACGACGGGGACCTCAGGGACCCGCCCTGGTGGCCTCAGGAGAGGCCAGTCCCCATGCGAGGTGCTAGGGGGCCTCTGGGGATTCCGCTCCCGTCGATACCGGGGCCAAAAACCTTGTGTGGAGTAAGGGCCGGAACCGAGGATTCCTCTCAGTGGCTGACATGGATCTTTGGGTACTTCTGGAGTCTCCCCAGGGGAGTTAGGCCTCTTCTCGAGTGGGGGCATGCACGTGCGCTTTCCTTCCTGGCTGTAGCAGCAATGTCACGCTTCCCGTCGCATGGATCAAAGGATCTGTGGTTTTCCCTCGAGGCTTTCCCTCGAGGCTTTCCCACAGGGCTGTCCCACGTGCCACCGTGGTGTGAGTCGATCCTCGGCGTGAAAGATGAGCCAGTGCAGGGCAAAGAGTTTCCTCTGGAATGGACTGAGACATCTGGGGACTCTTGGAATGGTGGTACGACCATGGAGTTCCTCTCGCCTTTCCTGTTGAGAGTGCCTCCTCTTGAGATGCGACGGGAACGCCGGGAATTCTTCCCCGTTGAATGCAGGGAAAGGATCCATAATCTCGAGCTCCGAGGGGGAAACGGGGCTCCTTTGGATGTGGGCGGGACGATCATGCTTCCTCTCGAGTGGAGACGGGTATGGCGGTGAACTTCTTGAGTTGCAGCAAGGGTGTGAAAGACCCTTTCGAAGTTCCAGAGGTTAGGTGTCATTAGTCTCCAGACGCCTCATCGGAAATAGGCCTCATCTCGCCTGGAAGGGAGAACTTCCTGGATTTTCTCGAGATGCGGCAGGTGTTCTCGAGTTACAACGGGGACCTCAGGGACCCGCCCTGGTGGCCTCAGGAGAGGCCAGTCCCCATGCGAGTTGCTAGGGGGCCTCTCGGGATTCCTCTCCCGTCGATACCGGGGCCAAAAACTTTGTATGGAGTCAGGGTCGGAACCGAGGATTCCTCTCAGGGGCTTATATGGATCTTAGGGTACTTCTGGAGTCTCGCCAGGGGAGACAGGCCTCGTCTCGAGTGGGGGCATGCAGGTGCGCTTTCCTTCCAGGCTGTAGCAGCAATGTCACGCTTCCCGTCGCGTCCATCAAAGGATCTGTGGTTTTCCCTCGAGGCTTTCCCTCGAGGCTTTCCCACAGGGCTGTCCCACGTGCCTCCGTGGTGTGAGTCGATCCTCGGCGTGAAAGATGAGCCAGTGCAGGGCAAAGAGGTTCCTCTGGAATGGACTGAGACATCTGGGGGACTCTTTGTATGGTGGTACGACCATGGAGTTCCTCTCGCCTTTCCTGTTGAGAGTGCCTCCTCTTGAGATGCGACGGGAACGCCGGGAATTCCTTCACGTTGAAAGCAGGAAAGGATCCCTCATCTCGAGCTCCGAGAGGGAAACGGGGCTCCTCTGGATGTGGGCGGGACCATCGTGCTTCCTCTCGAGTGGAGACGGGTATGACGGTGAACTTCTTGAGTTGCAGCAAGGGTGTGAAACACCCTTTCGAAATTCCAGAGGTTAGGTGTCATTAGTCTCCAGACGCCTCATCGGAAATAGGCCTCATCTCGCCTGGAAGGGAGAACTTCCTGGATTTTCTCGAGGTGCGGCAGGTGTTCTCGAGTTAAGACGGGGACCTCAGGGACCCGCCCTGGTGGCCTCAGGAGAGGCCAGTCCCCATGCGAGGTGCTAGGGGGCCTCTCGGGATTCCTCTCCCGTCGATACCGGGGCCAAAAAGCTTGTGTGGAGTCAGGGCTGGAACCGAGGATTCCTCTCAGGGGCTGACATGGATCTTTGGGTACTTCTGGAGTCTCCCCAGAGGAGTTAGGCCTCGAATCAAGTGGGGGCATGCACGTGCGCTTTCCTTCCAGGCTGTAGCAGCAATGTCACGCTTCCCGTGGCGTGTATCAAAGGATCTGTGGTTTTCCCTCGAGACTTTCCCACAGGGCTGTCCCACGTGCCACCGTGGTGTGAGTCGATCCTCGGCGTGAAAGATGAGCCAGTGCAGGGCAAAGAGGTTCCTCTGGAATGGACTGAGACATCTGGGGGACTCTTGGAATGGTGGTACGACCATGGAGTTCCTCTCGCCTTTCCTGTTGAGAATGCCTCCTCTTGAGATGCGACAGGAACGCCGGGAATTCTTTCCCGTTGAAAGCAGGGAAAGGATCCCTCATCTCGAGCTACGAGGGGGAAACGGGGCTCCTCTGGATGTGGGCGGGACCATCGTGCTTCCTCTCGAGTGGACACGGGTATGGCGGTGAACTTCTTGAGTTGCAGCAAGGGTGTGAAAGACCCTTTCGAAGTCCCAGAGGTTAGGTGTCATTAGTCTCCAGACGCCTCATCGGAAATAGGCCTCATCTCGCCTGGAAGGGAGAACTTCCTGGATTTTCTCGAGTTGCGGCAGGTGTTCTCGAGTTACGACGGGGACCTCAGGGACCCGCCCTGGTGGCCTCAGGAGAGGCCAGTCCCCATGCGATGTGCTAGGGGGCCTCTCGGGATTCCTCTCCCGTCGATACCGGGGCCAAAAACCTTGTGTGGAGTCAGGGCCGGAACCGAGGATTCCTCTCAGGGGCTGACATGGATCTTTGGGTACTTCTGGAGTCTCCCCAGGGGAGTCAGGCCTCGTCTCGAGTGGGGGCATGCACGTGCGCTTTCCTTCCAGGCTGTAGCAGCAATGTCACGCATCCCGTCGCGTGGATCAAAGGATCTGTGGTTTTCCCTCGAGGCTTTCCCTCGAGGCTTTCCCACAGGGCTGTCCCACGTGCCACCGTGGTGTGAGTCGATCCTCGGCGTGAAAGATGAGCCAGTGTAGGGCAAAGCGGTTCCTCTGGAATGGACTGAGACATCTGGGGGACTCCTGGAATGGTGGTACGACCATGGAGTTCCTCTCGCCTTTCCTGTTGAGAGTGCCTCCTCTTGAGATGCGACGGGAACGCCGGGAATTCTTTCCCGTCTAAAGCAGGGAAAGGTTCCCTCATCTCGAGCTACGAGGGGGAAACGGGGCTCCTCTGGATGTGGGCGGGACCATCGTGCTTCCTCTCGAGTGGAGACGGGTATGGCGGTGAACTTCTTGAGTTGCAGCAAGGGTGTGAAAGACCCTTTCGAAGTTCCAGAGGTTAGGTGTCATTAGTCTCCAGACGCCTCATCGGAAATAGGCCTCATCTCGCCTGAAAGGGAGAACTTCCTGGATTTTCTCGAGTTGCGGCAGGTGTTCTCGAGTTACGAAGGGGACCTCAGGGACCCGCCCTGGTGGCCTCAGGAGAGGCCAGTCCCCAAGCAAGGTGCTAGGGGGCCTCTCGGGATTCCTCTCCCGTCGATACCGGGGCCAAAAACCTTGTGTGGAGTCAGGGCCGGAACCGAGGATTCCTCTCAGGGGCTGACATGGATCTTTGGGTACTTCTGGAGTCTCCCCAGGGGAGTTAGGCCTCTTCTCGAGTGGGGGCATGCACGTGCGCTTTCCTTCCCGGCTGTAGCAGCAATGTCACGCTTCCCGTCGCATGGATCAAAGGATCTGTGGTATTCCCTCGAGGCTTTCCCTCGAGGCTTTCCCACAGGGCTGTCCCACGTGCCACCGTGGTGTGAGTCGATCCTCGGCGTGAAAGATGAGCCAGTGCAGGGCAAAGAGGTTCCTCTGGAATGGACTGAGACATCTGGGGGACTCGTGGAATGGTGGTACGACCATGGAGTTCCTCTCGCCTTTCCTGTTGAGAGTGCCACCTCTTGAGATGCGACGGGAACGCCGGGAATTCTTTCCCGTTGAAAGCAGGGAAAGGATCCCTCATTTTGAGCTACGAGGGGGAAACGGGGCTCCTCTGGATGTGGGCGGGACCATCGTGCTTCCTCTCGAGTGGAGACGGGTATGGCGGTGAACTTCTTGAGTTGCAGCAAGGGTGTGAAAGACCCTTTCGAAGTCCCAGAGGTTAGGTGTCATTAGTCTCCAGAAGCCTCATCGGAAATAGGCCTCATCTCGCCTGGAAGGGAGAACTTCCTGGATTTTCTCGAGTTGCGGCAGGTGTTCTCGAGTTACAACGGGGACCTCAGGGACCCGCCCTGGTGGCCTCAGGAGAGGCCAGTCCCCATGCGATGTGCTAGGGGGCCTCTCGGGATTCCTCTCCCGTCGATACCGGGGTCAAAAACCTTGTGTGGCATCAGGGCCGGAACCGAGGATTCCTCTCAGGGGCTGACATGGATCTTTGGGCACTTCTGGAGTCTCCCCAGGGGAGTCAGGCCTCGTCTCGAGTCGGGGCATGCACGTGCGCTTTACTTCCAGGCTGTAGCAGCAATGTCACGCTTCCCGTCGCGTGGATCAAAGGATCTGTGGTTTTCCCTCGAGGCTTTCCCTCGAGGCTTTCCCACAGGGCCATCCCATGTCCCACCGTGGTGTGAGTCGATCCTCGGCGTGAAAGATGAGGCAGTGCAGGGCAAAGAGGTTCCTCTGGAATGGACTGAGACATCTGGGGGACTCTTGGAATGGTGGTAAGACCATGGAGTTCCTCTCGCCTTTCGTGTTGAGAGTGCCTCCTCTTGAGATGCGACGGGAACGCCGGGAATTCTTTCCCGTTGAATGTAGGGAAAGGATCCTTCATCTCGAGCTACGAGGGGGAAACGGGGCTCCTCTGGATGTGGGCGGGACCATCGTGCTTCCTCTCGAGTGGAGAAGGGTATGGCGGTGAACTTCTTGAGTTGCAGCAAGGGTGTGAAAGACCCTTTCGAAGTTCCAGAGATTAGGTGTCATTAGTCTCCAGACGCCACATCGGAAATAGGCCTCATCTCGCCTGGAAGAGAGAACTTCCTGGATTTTCTCGAGTTGTGGCAGGTGTTCTCAAGTTACGACGGGGACCTCAGGGACCCGCCCTGGTGGCCTCAGGAGAGGCCAGTCCCCATTCGAGGTGCTAGGGGGCCTTTCGGGATTCCTCTCCCGTCGATACCGGGGCCAAAAACCTTGTGTGGAGTCAGGGCCGGAACCGAGGATTCCTCTCAGGGGCTGATATGGATCTTTGGGTACTTCTGGAGTCTCCCCAGGGGAGTCAGGCCTCGTCTCGAGTGGGGGCATGCACGTGCGCTTTCCTTCCAGGCTGTAGCAGCAATGTCACGCTTCCCGTGGCGTGGATCAAAGGATCTGTGGTTTTCCCTCGAGGCTTTCCCACAGGGCTGTCCCACGTGCCTCCGTGGTGTGAGTCGATCCTCGGCGTGAAAGATGAGCCAGTGCAGGGCAAAGAGGTTCCTCTGGAATGGACTGAGACATCTGGGGGACTCTTGGAATGGTGGTACGACCATGGAGTTCCTCTCGCCTTTCCTGTTGAGAGTGCCTCCTCTTGAGATGCGACGGGAACGCCGGGAATTCTTTCCCGTTGAAAGCAGGAAAAGGATCCCTCATCTCGAGCTACGAGGGGGAAACGGGGCTCCTCTGGATGTGGGCGGGACCATCGTGCTTCCTCTCTAGTGGAGACGGGTATGGTGGTGAACTTCTTGAGTTGCAGCAAGGGTGTGAAAGACCCTTTCGAAGTTCCAGAGGTTAGGTGTCATTAGTCTCCAGACGCCTCATAGGAAATAGGCCTCATCTCGCCTGGAAGGGAGAACTTCCTGGATTTTCTCGAGTTGCGGCAGGTGTTCTCGAGTTACGACGGGGACCTCAGGAACCCGCCCTGGTGGCCTCAGGAGAGGCCAGTCCCTATGCGAGGTGCTAGGGGGCCTCTCGGGATTCCTCTCCCGTCGATACCGGGGCCAAAAACCTTGTATGGAGTCAGGGCCGGAACCGAGGATTCCTCTCAGGGGCTGACATGGATCTTTGGGTACTTCTGGAGTCTCCCCATGGGAGTCAGGCCTCGTCTCGAGTGGGGGCATGCACGTGCACTTTCCTTCCAGGCTGTAGAAGCAATGTCACGCTTCCCGTCGCGTGGATCAAAGGATCTGTGGATTTCCCTCGAGGCTTTCCCACAGGGCTGTCCCACGTGCCACCGTGGTTTGAGTCGATCCTCGGCGTGAAAGATGAGCCAGTGCAGGACAAAGAGGTTCCTCTGGAATGGACTGAGATATCTGGGGGACTCTTGGAATGGTGGTACGACCATGGAGTTCCTCTCGCCTTTCCTGTTGAGAGTGCCTCCTCTTGAGATGCGACGGGAACGCCGGGAACTCTTTCCCTTTGAAACCAGGGAAAGGATCCCTCATCTCGAGCTACGAGGGGAAAACGGGGCACCTCTGGATGTGGGCGGGACCATCGTGCTTCCTCTCGAGTGGAGACGGGTATGGCGGTGAACTTCTTGAGTTGCAGCAAGGGTGTGAAAGACCCTTTCGAAGTTCCAGAGGTTAGGTGTCATTAGTCTCCAGACGCCTCATCAGAAATAGCCCTCATCTCGCCTGGAAGGGAGAACTTCCTGGATTTTCTCGAGTTGTGGCAGGTGTTCTCGAGTTACGACGGGGACCTCAGGGACCCGCCCTGGTGGCCTCAGGAGAGGCCAGCCCCTATGCGAGTTGCTAGGGGGCCTCTCGGGATTCCTCTCCCGTCGATACCGGGGCCAACAACCTTGTGTGGATTCAGGGCCGTAACCGAGAATTCCTCTCATGGGCTGACATGGATCTTTGGGTACTTCTGGAGACTCCCCAGTGGAGTCAGGCCTCGTCTCGAGTGGGGGCATGCACGTGCGCTTTCCTTCCAGGCTGTAGCAGCAATGTCACGCTTCCCGTCGCGTGGATCATAGGATCTGTGGTTTTCCCTCGAGGCTTTCCCTCGAGGCTTTCTCACAGGGCTGTCCCACGTGCCACCGTGGTGTGAGTCGATCCTCGGCGTGAAAGATGAGCCAGTGCAGGGCAAAGAGCTTCCTCTGGAATGGACTGAGACATCTGGGGGACTCTTGGAATGGTGGTACGACCATGGAGTTCCTCTCGCCTTTCCTGTTGAGAGTGCCTCCTCTTGAGATGCGACGGGAACTCCGGGTATTCTTTCCCGTTGAAAGCAGGCAAAGGATCCCTCATCTCGAGCTACGAGGGGGAAACAGGGCTCCTCTGGATGTGGGCGGGACCATCGTGCTTCCTCTCGAGTGGAGACGGGTATGGCGGTGAACTTCTTGAGTTGCAGCAAGGGTGTGAAAGACCCTTTCGAAGTTCCGGAGGTTAGGTGTCATTAGTCTCCAGACGCCTCATCGGAAATAGGCCTCATCTCGCCTGGAAGGGAGAACTTCCTGGATTTTCTCGAGTTGCGGCAGGTGTTCTCGAGTTACGACGGGGACCTCAGGGACCCGCCCTGGTGGCCTCAGGAGTGGCCAGTCACCATGCGAGTTGCTAGGGGGCCTCTCGGGATTCCTCTCCCGTCGATACCGGGGCCAAAAACCTTGTGTGGAGTCAGGGCCAGAACCGAGGATTCCTCTCAGGGGCTGATATGGATCTTTGGGTACTTCTGGAGTCTCGCCAGGGGAGACAGGCCTCGTCTCGTGAGGGGGCATGCACGTGCACTTTCCTTCCAGGCTGTAGCAGCAATGTCACGCTTCCCGTCGCGTGGATCAAAGGATCTGTGGTTTTCCCTCGAGGCTTTCCCTCGAGGCTTTCCCACAGGGCTGTCCCACGTGCCACCGTGGTGTGAGTCGATCCTCGGCGTGAAAGATGAGCCAGTGCAGGGCAAAGAGCTTCCTCTGGAATGGACTGAGACATCTGGGGGACTCTTGGAATGGTGGTACGACCATGGAGTTCCTCTCGCCTTTCCTGTTGAGAGTGCCTCCTCTTGAGATGCGACGGGAACGCCGGGAATTCTTTCCCGTTGAAAGCAGGGAAAGGATCCCTCATCTCGAGCTACGAGGGGGAAACGGGGCTCCTCTGGATGTGGGCGGGACCATCCTGCTTCCTCTCGAGTGGAGACGGGTATGGAAGTGAACTTCTTGAGTTGCAGCAAGGGTGTGAAAGACCCTTTCGAAGTTCCAGAGGTTAGGTGTCATTAGTCTCCAGACGCCTCATCGGAAATAGGCCTCATCTCGCCTGGAAGGGAGAACTTCCTGGATTTTCTCGAGATGCGGCAGGTGTTCTCGAGTTACGACGGGGACCTCAGGGACCCGCCCTGGTGGCCTCAGGAGAGGCCAGTCCACATGCGAGTTGCTAGGGGGCCTCGCGGGATTCCTCTCCCGTCGATACCGGGGCCAAAAACCTTGTGTGGAGTCAGGGCCGGAAACGAGGATTCCTCTCAGGGGCTGACATGGATCTTTGGGTACTTCTGGAGTCTCCGCAGGGGAGTCAGGCCTCGTCTCGAGTGGGGGCATGCACGTGCGTTTTCTTTCCAGGCTGTAGCAGCAATGTCACGCTTCCCGTCGCGTGGATCAAAGGATCTGTGGTTTTCCCTCGAGGCTTTCCCACAGGGCTGTCCCACGTTCCACCGTGGTGTGAGTCGATCCTCGGCGTGAAAGTTGAGCCAGTGCAGGGCAAAGAGGTTCCTCTGGAATGGACTGAGACATCTGGGGGACTCTTGGAATGGTGGTACGACCATGGAGTTCCTCTCGCCTTTCCTGTTGAGAGTGCCTCCGCTTGAGATGCGACGGGAACGCCGGGAATTCTTTCCCGTTGAAAGCAGGGAAAGGATCCCTCATCTCGAGCTACGAGGTGGAAACGGGGCTCCTCTGGATGTGGGCGGGACCATCGTGCTTCCTCTCTAGTGGAGACGGGTATTGCCGGGGTCCTGCCCCGGTGGATCCAGGGAATTCGAAGGGTGGACGGCGTTGGCGTGGAAAGACTTGTTTATTTATTAATATAAGATTAGATTAAGAAACTGTAGTGCAGTAGGAAGATTAAGTGGAGAAAGAGGGCTGAATAGCTTGGTTTACGCGGAAGACCAGTAAAATTCCAGACAAGGAATTTGCACCATCTACGTTGGGCCACCGGTGCCCGCTTGAATATCTAAGGGTGCCTCGCCTTAAGCTCCCTTTCTCGCGGATCTTAATAACCAGGGCAAATAAGTAGACCTGGCGAGCCTCCGCGCCCCAGATGGAAATTCAGCCTGAAATTAAAGTAAAGAGCAGAGGGAAGAAAAGGGAGAGAAAAAGAGAGAGAGAGAGAGACAGGGGGGGAGCCATATTCCCAAGACACCAGGCCGAGACTAGTCCGAGAAACTGGTCTGAGAATCTGGTCCCGTCCTTTATTGTTCAGAAGGCCTTTTATACTTTTGATAAAACATGGAGATCAATGGGTAACACAAAGTTATGCAGCGTTAGCAGTCCAGACTCTTATCAAAACCAGGCTTTTCTCTCTGCATACCTAATTGTATACACAAGTCTTAGGTAATTTACATCATCTTCCAACCAAAAGGGCCAATTAACATTTTACAGCCTTTTTTCTGATAAGGGTTTGTCAACCACAAGACTTATTTGTGTTGATCTTCCCAAGGTCTGGTGCCACTCTCGGAAAGCACTAAAGAAAGTTACATTCTTAGACAGCAAGGATACAGCAACTTATAACAAGTAGAGGGAGTGCAGTGATTTATAGCAAAAGAGAAGCAATTAACTCAAAAGTCTAGTGTTGCTAACATCAAAACTACTATGTATCTTTTTCTACATCCTGCTTACATTAACATCCTTCCAGGTGCCTAAAAGATAAAGAATAAGGAGGTCTGGCAGCAATCCTTGAGTCAACAGTGAAAACCCTCTACCAATATAATTTTTAACTCTTTAGAAAAGGCTCTGTATCTTTAAGATGCTTTTAAGCTTTGTGCCTCCCGCGGTTGGGGGGCTGTAAGCAATTCACAAGCTGTAAGCTTTGTGCCTCTCGCAGTTGGGGGGCTGTAAGCAATTCACAAGCTGTAAGAGGTCTGGGGAACCTGTTAGGCAGACTAGAGAGCTATCAGAGGGGTTTAACTGAAACATCCCTTTCAAATGCAGAAGACTAAAACCCTGAATTGACTTTTTTCCAGAGAATATCAGAAAAGTGGAAAAGCAGAGCCCAAAGCCGGCAGATTTTTGCTGGGGTACATGCTTAGGAATATCCAGAGGGGTCCCTGAAGTCTGAGCACGCCTTGCGTATGTCAGCTTCCTTCCTCATGACCTTGTCACGGGCGGGATTCCTCACACTGGCTTCCGGCAACTCCCCCTTCTTTATTAGTTTTTTAAAAAAATTAGGTGCAGTTCAGTCGCGAGATTCCGAATGCTCTGCCGAAGAGTCCTGACAACACAAGGAAGCACGATTACAAGGAGCAGGATTATGGCACCCACAGCAGCATAGCTAGAGACAGTAGTCAGAAGAGTTTTTCCAGAAATGAAGTCAGAGAAGGTGTGGAAAAAGTCATTGGCTTCTCCTGCGGCGGTAAAATCTAATCGGGAGTGTTCCAAGGTCTGAATCTGATTATGAAGTTTCCCTAAATCTAAACTAATATCTGAGCTGTTCCAGACACCTAAAATATGATTTTTGACCCTCTCCCATTTAAAATCTGTCTCATTTACTTTCAGGGATGTAACACATATCCACCGGTAATCGGCATGACATGAAAGAGCCAATTTCATTTTCAGACTCTGTAATTCATTCCCAATATGCATTACTGCTTCTTCTAAGGCATCAATCCTTATTTCTAGCTTCCTATCTATAATTTCCTGGGTTGCCAGCGTTAGAGAAACATTTTTGGATACGGTGTCAACATATTGGGCAGTATACACTTGTTGAGACAATGATAATGCCGCCACAGTAACAGAAGTAATTGCGGTTATCAAAGCTGATATTCCCAAAACAAGTAAGCCCACAAACCGTCGTGTTCGCATTAAATCTTGTAGCTGTTGCAGTACAGCTAGGCCATGGTTATCATACCAATACGTGGCTACAGTTACAGGTACCATGAGATAGGGCGGACGTTTTAAAACCATGAAAGAGCAAACTTTATATTGAGGAGTTAAACAGGATGAAAGCATACATTGTTCACAAGACACTACATGGGGTCCACCTGTATAATTCAATTGTATGTTAAGTCTTTCAGAATCATTAGTGAAAAGAAAAACATAAGGAGAGGGTAGACAAGCTAAAATAGAGTAAATAGAGGTATTTTTTGGTCGGATTAAAATAATAGGGGCGGTAGCCGCAAGGGCTCTCCAAATTTCTGGCTGCCAAAAGGTTTTACCTCTAGTTATATAAGACAGCATAGGGGGAACAAATTGGTTATGATGCCGTCTGGTGGCAACTAACGGCCAAGAAATTGAATATTCTTTCCAATTATCCAATCTATTGATAAAGTCATCGTCAGACTCAGGGTCTTGACCTGGATTTGGGTTGCTCCAGTCCTGAATCACACAATTTCTTCCTCCCGGCATATTGTAATCTACTCTCGAATTATAAATACAAGATTTCCAAATCGGATATCCTGAATGATCATCTATAGTTTTCCAAATAACATCTGAGGGAGCAACATCATCACAATTTGGATATTCTGATGGAGTTTTGAGAGACAAAGACTTATAGGGGCCAAGGACCCCAGGCATACGGGCTCGTAATATCCAAGCAGACCGATCCCCTATAGATGCAAATTTAGAGGTTGGGGAATCTGTCATAACTGCTTTTGTGGAGGCTCCAATGCATCCTGTCTTGGTAAAGAAGTCTCCTGTAAGGCCAGGAGGAAAATTAAAGCAGACAGGAAAATCATCTGCTAGTCCTTTAAAGGTATAATTGAAATTAATAGGGTATTGGTCTTTTGTATAGGAAGTAAAAGATCCTCCCAAAAGGCGAGGCTGGTCTGTACTAACTCGTATGGGGTCACTGTTCCAAGTAACAACTTGGAAAGTTGGAGGATCCGGGAGAAACGCCCAATATTTGGTTGGAATGGGAGCAGCGCTTACCTGGCAAGAGAGCAAGGCAAGCATGGCAATAAACACCTTTTCAGGAGAGACTGACGATCCCTGTAGGGTAGCTATCCCCTGTGCCTGGCGACAGAGAGCTTTAATCTGTCCCCAGGTGGGCAAGGAGGCTTGTTGGGTTGACTGAGCTGGGCGTCCTAATGGATTCCTGCGAGGCAAAAAATCAGGGGGTGCAATATCCTGTATCTGAAGTCGTGACATCTGTCCAGTGGGTGGCTCCGATCCGCGCCTATCCGGGATCTCCAATGTCAGCTGTCCTGGGGTCAGCGGCGTTTCCCGTGCTGGCGGAGGGAGCGGGGGAAGAGGGAGTTTCTTCCTTTTTAGAGATCGCGGTGGCGGGGGATTCTGGTATCCGGGGAGCTGAGACATGGCGAATTAGTCTGTCTGGAACCCAAATCGGAGCGTCCGCGTCCTGTGGAAAAACACAAGCATACCCTCGCCCATTGGTTAATAAGGGGTCAGGACCTTTCCATTGTCCGGAAAGAAGGTCCCTCCATTTTACTAATGGTTTTGCATTCAATTGCTCTGGGCACCAATGGCGAAGCATTGCAGTGTTTCCGGATGAATCAGCATTTAAGTTATTTATTACGAAAAGAGCATGTTGCAAAATCTGATGGGGGGAACTATATTTAAATTCCCCTTCTTTTAGTTTTTGAATATGGATTTTCAGTGTTTGATGTGCTCTTTCCACAATGGCTTGTCCTTGTGGGTTATAAGGGATGCCGGTGTTATGTTTAATTTGAAATCTTGTACAGAATTGCTGAAAAGATTTAGAAGTGTAAGCAGGAGCATTATCAGTTTTTAAAGCTTTTGGCAAGCCCAGATAGGAAAAGCATGTAAAAAGATGTTGTATTACATCTTTAACTGCTTCCCCTGTACGAGCAGTGGCAATAATAACATGAGAGAAGGTATCTACAGTTACATGAACAAAAGACAGTTTTCCAAATGAAGAGACATGGGTTACATCCATTTGCCAGAGTGCATTAGGTTTGAGACCGCGAGGGTAAACTCCCAGAGGCAAAGCATTCACGGTAGTAGGACAATGTGAACAAGAACGAACAATCTCTCGGGCAGATTCTCGAGGAATTTGAAACTGGTATCGTAAGGCAGTGGCATTTTGGTGATGAAGTGAGTGAGAAGCTCGAGCTTCTTCAAAAACAGAAGCCACTGAAATCCTGGTTAACGAATCTGCCAATTCATTGAGAGCATTTAAAGGGCCAGGCAGGCCGGAATGAGCCCGAATGTGGCCGATAAAGAACGCCCGATTTCTTTTCCATATTTGCTGCTGCAGTTTAGTTAACAAATGGAAGATAGCAGTTTTGTTTTCAGGCAAAACTGCAGTCTCAATGTGTGGAAACAGCCTGACCACATACTGAGAGTCAGAATAAAGGTCAAATTCTTTCTCCACAAACATAACAAAGGCCTCAATAACAGCTGTGATTTCAGCCCTTTGAGCTGAAGTTTCTTGTGTTTCCAAAAGTTTTTGATGATCTCTTGTGACTATAGAGGCTCTACCGTTAGCCGATCCATCAGTAAAGACTACCTGAGCATCTGAAATAGGGAACTGTTTACACCGGACAGGAAAAATAACTGGATGGTTAGACATAAAATTTAGTAAAACATGCGAGGGTAAATGATGCAAAATTTGACCACAGTAATTCCCTATGGCAATCTGCCAGTCTTCATCAAACATTAAAAGAGCATCAAGCTGCTCCTTATTATATGGAATTACAATCTCTGATGGCTCTTTACCAAACAATTCAATGCTCCGCTTCCTTCCTTTTAGCATTAATGTGGCAATTAAACCAGGATAAGAAGCCACGACTTTTTTAGCTTGGGTAGGAAGATGGATCCATTCTAAAGGGCCGCGTTGCCACAGAACTCCCGTAGGCGCCGTTGGAGTAGCTAGGCAAAGGAACTGCCACGTCATCGTCAAATCAATTCTTTTTACATAGCTATTTGATAAGGCTGCTTCTACTTTGCCTAGGGCTTCTTGAGCCTCAGCTGTTAATTGTCTTTTTGAGGTTGGATCAGGATCCCCGCGTAAAGTGTTAAAAAGAGGTTTTAATTCGGCAGTGGTTAATTTTAAATATGGTCTAATCCAATTAATATCACCTAAGAGTTTTTGATAATCATTTAAAGTAATAAGATGGTCTTTTCTCAATTGCAGCGGGGTATGAGTCACCGTTTCCGAATTTATGACTCTTCCTAAGTAAGTTATGGGCGGATTGATTTGAATTTTTTCTGGGGCAATTTTTAGGCCTCTGTCTGTCAATGCCTGGGTCAGGTCCTGGAGCACAGTCTGCAGGTGAACTCTATCAGGATGAGCTATTAAAATATCATCCATATAGTGAATCATATACACGTGTTCATATTTAGCCCTAGTATCTTCTAGAGCGGCATTAACAAATTTTTGGCATAAAGTAGGGCTATTTTTCATTCCCTGAGGCAGAACCTTCCACTGAAACCGTAAATAAGGCTGTTTAAGATTTTCTGATGGCAGACTAAAGGCAAATCGCTTTTTATCCTCAGGATTTAAGGGAATAGTGAAAAAACAATCTTGTAAATCAATAACAATTATATTATATCCCTCTGGAACGGCTACTGGGGAAGGGAGCCCAGGCTGTAAGGCCCCCATGTCCTCCATGGTGGCATTAATAGCTCTCAAATCCTGTAAAAGTCGCCATTTACCAGATTTTTTCTTAATGACAAAAATAGGAGTGTTCCAGGGGCTATTGGAGGGCTCAATATGTCCCAATTCTAATTGTTCAAAGATTAATGCTTTAGCTGCCAATAATTTTTCCTTATGCAGAGGCCACTGTTCTACCCACACCGGATCTTGAGATTTCCATGTGATGGGGTCGGCAGCAAAAACAATGGCCTCAATTATAAATTTGGATATCCCAATCCAGCACGTAGCTTGCGAGGAGTTGGGCAAATTGGCTCAATTATTCCTGTCTGTTGTTTACCCAATCCTTTTGATGGATCATAGCCCATCTGCAACATCTGAGAGGTCACTTTATCATCAGGGCTAAAAAGTAACACTCCCATTTGAGATAGCACGTCCCTCCCCCACAGGGTAAGGGGGAGCGAAGGAACGACATAAGGTTGGAAAGTTCCACGGGTATCCTCAAATTGCCAATCTAAAATTTTTGCACTTTTGGCTATTGTGGGGGCTCTTCCTATCCCCACCAAGTTATTTTCAGTAGTATGTGTGGGCCAGGAGCTGGGCCAGTCTTTTTCTGAAATGCAAGAAACATCTGCTCCTGTGTCTAATAACCCCACAATAGACTTGCCATTAATCAGGATAGTCTTCATAGGACGTTTCTGAGTAATTTCTGTTATCCAAAAAACCATATCACTAGACCCAAATCCTTTATCCTGCCTTTCATTTTGAGTAGCTGTGCGCCCAATTGCAGTGTGGTAAGGCAAAAGCAAAAGTTGGGCTATTCTTTGTCCCTGATGTATTTGGAAAGTTTTAGTTGGGGGTGAAATCATTATCTGGATTTCTCCTGTATAATCTGAGTCAATTACTCCAGGGATGATTGTGAGACCTTGCATAGCTAAGGAACTTCTGCCTAGTATAATTCCTACTAAACCTGTTGGTAATGGGCCTTTAACTCCTGTAGGTATTTTTACAGTGGGGCTATCTGGTGTTAATATTGCTGAGGTGGTGGAACTGAGGTCCAGTCCTGCGCTGCCTGGGGTTGCTCTGATGAGTTCTGCGATGGGACGAAGGGAATGAATGGGTTCAGTGAGGCTGCCCCAATTGTTGTCGGGGCCTGAGGCTGGCCCCTCAATCCGTTTCCCGACTGCTGGTCGGGGCCCAAAAAGGCTCCATTTCTATGGAATTGTGACCTACATTCTTTTGCCCAGTGATATCCTTTTTGACAACGAGGGCAGAGAGATCTAGGGAGATTAGTAGGCACAGCCGGGGAGGGAGAATTCGGCAGAGAAGAACCGGCTGCTTTTTGGGGACAAGCTCGCATAAGGTGCCCTTCCCGTCCGCAAGAGAAGCAGGCCTTGGATAAACCAATATTCTGGCCTGGACTACTGGAATGACTCTTTGACGGGTTATTTCTATTTGTAAAAAAGGACTGTACTGCCTGCTGGTAAGAATTTCCCTTTATGGCTGCAGCTATGGCAACGCCCTGCATCATCGCTGGTCCTACATCTGCACATTGCCTGATATAATCTATTATTTCCCCAGTTTTTTTAATAGGACGTAAAATGGCCTGGCAGGTAGAATTAGCATTTTCAAATGCCAGTTGTTTTATCAATATACTAGCTGCCTCAGTGTTGGAAATTACTCTGTTGACTGCCTCTGCAAGTCTTGATATAAAGTCTTCATATGGCTCTTCTGGTTTTTGTTTAACATTTGAGAAGGAAGAGGTAGATTCTTTCCCTTCAGGCAACAAACGCCAAGCCCCAAGGGCGCAGGCGGTTACTTGATCTAAAGTGGTTTTATCTAATCCCATTTGATCTCTAAGTGTTCCAAAATCATTAGTCCCTGCCAACATATTTTTTATAATATATCTTGGGCCATATTTTTGGTTAGCATCAGCCTGTTTTTGGGCTAGATCTTCATATTCAGTTCTCCAAAGTACATATTGACCTCCAGACAGACAAGCTTTAGCGACTGTCTTCCAGTCATGGGGTGTCATCCATCTGCCCGCTAAAGCTTCCACCAATGATACAGTGTACGGGGCTTTAGGCCCATACAAAGCACAAGCCTGTTTGAGTTCTTTAATCATTTTCATTGGAATGGGTTCCCAGTGGGGGGCTGTTCTCCCACCACTTCCACCAAATATTATGGGGAAACAAGCCTCAAGGTGGGGATCAAGTTCATCATCTGGGCTAGAGAAAACTCTTCTTCGGGGAGCTTCTAGTGGAGGCCCCTCACCCTTATAGGGAGGGGGGGGCAAGGGGTGTCCTATGTCACTTTCTTCGTACTTTGGGAATTTTTTATCCGTTCTGTGTTTAGGTCTTACGGATGTTTTATCTGGGGAATCTGGCCTTAAACTCTCAGGTGCATATAATCTGATGGGGGACATTTGTCTTGAGCCTCTGGAAGCAGAAGGCTTAATTAAGGAAATTTCTCTTGAATTTGTGGAAGCAGGTGGTCTGGTTGGGGAAGTTTTTATTAAGCTCTTTGGAGCAGATAATCTAATTGGAGAAGTTTCTCTTAAACTCCTTGGAGCATCTTTATTTAATAAAGACCAGTCCTCATCAGAATGATCTTGACTTACTTCCTCTTCCAAATCTTCCTCATCTGAAAGCTGCTCTTTTTTGTCATCTCTATCTATTACCTTTTCTTGGGCAGTCATTGCAGCTATCATTTGACTCAACTGCCGATAGTTAGGTGTAGCCTCCTTTTCATCACTCTCCTCTTCGATAGATACCTTTTTCTCTGCACTTTCCTCTTTAAGATGTACCTTTTCAGATTCAGGGGCAGGGTCTAGAGCGTCCCTAATTATATTCCATAAGGAAAAGGCGTCAGTAGGCACCTTTTGTGAGCCATGTTCAGCATGGTAAGTTTTTAGTTGTTTTCCTACTCTCTCCCAGGTGTCTAAGTTAACAGTGCCTTCTTCTGGAAACCAGGGACACTGTTCTTGTACAAAGGAAAAAAATGAATGAATATTGGATTTTTTAACTTTAATTCCTCGTTTAGTTAGTAACTGCAAGATTACTCCTGTAAAAAGCTGTCTTTCTTTTGATTCACTGTTACCCATGTCAGAAAATTAAGTCTTATAGAAAAGTCTACCTCAACAAAAAGGTTTTACCTTTGGCGAGGGGGGTTTTGTTTTCAACCCTAAGATAGCAGGTTTCTTTTCAACCTCTAGAGCACCAGGTTTCTCTTAAACCCTTGAACACTTCCCACTCCTCCTCACCCTGTCTATCCTACAGGGGGGTCCGCGGCACCCTGAGTGGGGTCCTAGCCGTCCCGAACACTCAACACTGGGGGAGTACCCGAAAGTACTCCGGGGGGAGTGATTAAGTCACTCCGGGGGGGAGCAACAGAGAGTGCTCCGGGGGGAGCAACAGAGAGTGCTCCGGGGGGAGCTACAGAGAGTGCTCCGGGGGGAGCTTTTGCTCCGAGGAACCTACCTTCGAATAGCCTGTTCCGGGCGCCACTTGCCGGGGTCCAGCCCCGGTGGATCCAGGGAATTCGAAGGGTGGACGGCGTTGGCGTGGAAAGACTTGTTTATTTATTAATATAAGATTAGATTAAGAAACTGTAGTGCAGTAGGAAGATTAAGTGGAGAAAGAGGGCTGAATAGCTTGGTTTACGCGGAAGACCAATAAAATTCCAGACAAGGAATTTGCACCATCTACGTTGGGCCACCGGTGCCCGCTTGAATATCTAAGGGTGCCTCGCCTTAAGCTCCCTTTCTCGCGGATCTTAATAACCAGGGCAAATAAGTAGACCTGGCGAGCCTCCGCGCCCCAGATGGAAATTCAGCCTGAAATTAAAGTAAAGAGCAGAGGGAAGAAAAGGGAGAGAAAAAGAGAGAGAGAGAGAGACAGGGGGGGAGCCAGATTCCCAAGAAACCAGGCCGAGACTAGTCCGAGAAACTGGTCTGAGAATCTGGTCCCGTCCTTTATTGTTCAGAAGGCCTTTTATACTTTTGATAAAACATGGAGATCAATGGGTAACACAAAGTTATGCAGCGTTAGCAGTCCAGACTCTTATCAAAACCAGGCTTTTCTCTCTGCATACCTAATTGTATACACAAGTCTTAGGTAATTTACATCATCTTCCAACCAAAAGGGCCAATTAACATTTTACAGCCTTTTTTCTGATAAGGGTTTGTCAACCACAAGACTTATTTGTGTTGATCTTCCCAAGGTCTGGTGCCACTCTCGGAAAGCACTAAAGAAAGTTACATTCTTAGACAGCAAGGATACAGCAACTTATAACAAGTAGAGGGAGTGCAGTGATTTATAGCAAAAGAGAAGCAATTAACTCAAAAGTCTAGTGTTGCTAACATCAAAACTACTATGTATCTTTTTCTACATCCTGCTTACATTAACATCCTTCCAGGTGCCTAAAAGATAAAGAATAAGGAGGTCTGGCAGCAATCCTTGAGTCAACAGTGAAAACCCTCTACCAATATAATTTTTAACTCTTTAGAAAAGGCTCTGTATCTTTAAGATGCTTTTAAGCTTTGTGCCTCCCGCGGTTGGGGGGCTGTAAGCAATTCACAAGCTGTAAGCTTTGTGCCTCTCGCGGTTGGGGGGCTGTAAGCAATTCACAAGCTGTAAGAGGTCTGGGGAACCTGTTAGGCAGACTAGAGAGCTATCAGAGGGGTTTAACTGAAACATCCCTTTCAAATGCAGAAGACTAAAACCCTGAATTGACTTTTTTCCAGAGAATATCAGAAAAGTGGAAAAGCAGAGCACAAAAGCCAGCAGATTTTTGCTGGGGTACATGCTTAGGAATATCCAGAGGGGTCCCTGAAATCTGAGCACGCCTTGCGTATGTCAGCTTCCTTCCTCATGACCTTGTCACGGGCGGGATTCCTCACACTGGCTTCCGGCAGGGTATGGTGGTGAACTTCTTGAGTTGCAGCAAGGCTGTGAAAGACCCTTTCGAAGTTCCAGAGGTAAGGTGTCATTAGTCTCCAGACGCCTCATCGGAAATAGGCCTCATCTCACCTGGAAGGGAGAACTTCCTGGATTTTCTCGAGTTGCGGCAGGTGTTCTCGAGTTACGACGGGGACCTCAGGGACCCGCCCTGGTGGCCTCAGGAGAGGCCAGTCCCTATGCGAGTTGCTAGGGGGCCTCTCGGGATTCCTCTCCCGTCGATACCGGGGCCAAAAACCTTGTGTGGAGTCAGGGCCGGAACCGAGGATTCCTCTCAGGGGCTGACATGGATCTTTGGGTACTTCTGGAGTCTCCCCAGGGGAGTCAGGCCTCGTCTCGAGTGGGGGCATGCACGTGCACTTTCCTTCCAGGCTGTAGCAGCAATGTCACGCTACCTGTCGCGTGGATCAAATGATCTGTGGTTTTCCCTCGAGGCTTTCCCACAGGGCTGTCCCACGTGCCACCGTGGTGTGAGTCGATCCTCGGCGTGAAAGATGAGCCAGTGCAGGGCAAAGAGGTTCCTCTGGAATGGACTGAGACATCTGGGGGACTCTTGGAATGGTGGTACGACCATGGAGTTCCTCTCGCCTTTCCTGTTGAGAGTGCCTCCTCTTGAGATGCGACGGGAACGCCGGGAATTCTTTCCCGTTGAAAGGAGGGAAAGGATCCCTCATCTCGAGCTACGAGGGGGAAACGGGGCTCCTCTGGATGTGGGCGGGACCATCGTGCTTTCTCTCGAGTGGAGACGGGTATGGCGGTGAACTTCTTGAGTTGCAGTAAGGGTGTGAAAGACCCTTTCGAAGTTCCAGAGGTTAGGTGTCATTAGTCTCCAGACGCCTCATGGGAAATAGGCCTCATCTCGCCTGGAAGGGAGAACTTCCTGGATTTTCTCGAGTTGCGGCAGGTGTTCTCGAGTTACGACGGGGACCTCAGGGACCCGCCCTGGTGGCCTCAGGAGAGGCCAGTCCCCATGCGAGTTGCTAGGGGGCCTCTCGGGATTCCTCTCCCGTCGATACCGGGGTCACAAAGCTTGTGTGGAGTCAGGGCCGGAACCGAGGATTCCTCTCAGGGGCTGACATGGATCTTTGGGTACTTCTGGAGTCTCCCCAGGGGAGTCAGGCCTCGTCTCGAGTGGGGGCATGCACGTGCGCTTTCCTTCCAGGCTGTAGCAGCAATGTCACGCTTCCCGTCGCGTGGATCAAAGGATCTGTGGTTTTCCCTCGAGGCTTTCCCTCGAGGCTTTCCCACAGGGCTGTCCCACGTGCCACCGTGTTGTGAGTCGATCCTCGGCTTGAAAGATGAGCCAGTGCAGGGCAAAGAGGTTCCTCTGGAATGGACTGAGACATCTGGGGGACTCTTGGAATGGTGGTACGACCATGGAGTTCCTCTCGCCTTTCCTGTTGAGAGTGCCTCCTCTTGAGATGCGACGGGAACGCCGGGAATACTTTCCCGTTGAAAGCAGGGAAAGGATCCCTCATCTCGAGCTACGAGGGGGAAACGGGGCTCCTCTGGATGTGGGCGGGACCATCGTGCTTCCTCTCGAGTGGAGACGGGTATGGCGGTGAACTTCTTGAGTTGCAGCAAGGGTGTAAAAGACCCTTTCGAAGTTCCAGAGGTTAGGTGTCATTAGTCTCCAGAGGCCTCATCGGAAATAGGCCTCATCTCGCCTGGATGGGAGAACTTCCTGGATTTTCTCGAGTTGCGGCAGGTGTTCTCGAGTTACGACGGGGACCTCAGGGACCCGCCCTGGTGGCCTCAGGAGAGGCCAGTCCCCATGCGAGTTGCTAGGGGGCCTCACGGGATTCCTCTCCCGTCGATACCGGGGCCAAAAACCTTGTGTGGAGTCAGGGTTGGAACCGAGGATTCCTCTCAGGGGCTGACATGGATCTTTGGGTACTTCTGGAGTCTCCCCAGGGGAGTCAGGCCTCGTCTCGAGTGGGGGAATGCACGTGCGCTTTCCTTCCAGCCTGTAGCAGCAATGTCACGCTTCCCGTCGCGTGGATCAAAGGATCTGTGGTTTTCCCTCGAGGCTTTCCCTCGAGGCTTTCCCACAGGGCTGTCCCACGTGCCACCGTGGTGAGAGTCGATCCTCGGCGTGAAAGATGAGCCAGTGCAGGGCAAAGAGGTTCCTCTGGAATGGACTGAGACATCTGGGGGACTCTTGGAATGGTGGTACGACCATGGAGTTCCTCTCGCCTTTCCTGTTGAGAGTGCCTCCTCTTGAGATGCGACGGGAACGCCGGGAATTCTTTCCCGTTGAAAGCAGGGAATGGATCCCTCATCTCGAGCTACGAGGGGGAAACGGGGCTCCTTTGGATGTTGTCGGGACCATCGTGCTTCCTCTCGAGTGGAGACGGGTATGGTGGTGAACTTCTTGAGTTGCAGCAAGGGTGTGAAAGACCCTTTCGAAGTTCCAGAGGTTAGGTGTCATTAGTCTCCAGACGCCTCATCGGAAATAGGCCTCATCTCGCCTGGAAGGGAGAACTTCCTGGATTTTCTCGAGTTGCGGCAGGTGTTCTCGAGTTACGACGGGGACCTCAGGGACCGGCCCTGGTGGCCTCAGGAGAGGCCAGTCCCCATGCGAGTTGCTAGGGGGCCTCTCGGGATTCCTCTCCCGTCGATACCGGGGCCAAAAACCTTGTGTGGAGTCAGGGCCGGAACCGAGGATGCCTCTCAGGGGCTGACATGGATCTTTGGGTACTTCTGGAGTCTCCCCAGGGGAGTCAGGCCTCGTCTCGAGTGGGGGCATGCACGTGCGCTTTCCTTCCAGGCTGCAGCAGCAATGTCACGCTTCCCGTCGCGTGGATCAAAGGAACTGTGGTTTTCCCTCGAGGCTTTCCCTCGAGGCTTTCCCACAGGGCTGTCCCACGTGGCACCGTGGTGTGAGTCGATCCTCGGCGTGAAAGATGAGCCAGTGCAGGGCAAAGAGGTTCCTCTGGAATGGACTGAGACATCTGGGGGACTCTTGGAATGGTGGTACGACCATGGAGTTCCTCTCGCCTTTCATGTTGAGAGTGCCTCCTCTTGAGATGCGACGGGAACGCCGGGAATTCTTTCCCGTTGAAAGCAGGGAAAGGATCCCTCATCTCGAGCTCCGAGGGGGAAACGGGGCTCCTCTGGATGTGGGCGGGACCATCGTGCTTCCTCTCGAGTGGAGACGGGTATGGCGGTGAACTTCTTGAGTTGCAGCAAGGGTGTGAAAGACCCTTTCGAAGTTCCAGAGGTTTGGTGTCATTAGTCTCCAGAGGCCTCATCGGAAATAGGCCTCATCTCGCCTGGAAGGGAGAACTTCCTGGATTTTCTCGAGTTGCGGCAGGTGTTCTCGAGTTACGACGGGGACCTCAGGGACCCGCCCTGGTGGCCTCAGGAGAGGCCAGTCCCCATGCGAGTTGCTAGGGGGTCTCTCGGGATTCCTCTCCCGTCGATACCGGGGCCAAAAAGCTTGTGTGGAGTCAGGGCCGGAACCGAGGATTCCTCTCAGTGTCTGACATGGATCTTTGGGTACTTCTGGAGTCTCCCCAGGGGAGTCAGGCCTCGTCTCGAGTGGGGGCATGCTCGTGCGCTTTCCTTCCAGGCTGTAGCAGCAATGTCACGCTTCCCGTCGCGTGGATCAAAGGATCTGTGGTTTTCCCTCGAGGCTTTCCCTCGAGGCTTTCCCACAGGGCTGTCCCACGTGCAACCGTGTTGTGAGTCGATCCTCGGCGTGAAAGATGAGCCAGTGCAGGGCAAAGAGGTTCCTCTGGAATGGACTGAGACATCTGGGGGACTCTTGGAATGGTGGTACGACCATGGAGTTCGTCTCGCCTTTCCTGTTGAGAGTGCCTCCTCTTGAGATGCGACGGGAACGCCGGGAATTCTTTCCCGTTGAAAGCAGGGAAAGCATCCCTCATCTCGAGCTACGAGGGGGAAACGGGGCTCCTCTGGATGTGGGCGGGACAATCGTGCTTCCTCTCGAGTGGAGACGGGTATGGCGGTGAACTTCTTGAGTTGCAGCAAGGGTGTGAAAGACCCTTTCGAAGTTCCAGAGGTTTGGTGTCATTAGTCTCCAGAGGCCTCATCGGAAATAGGCCTCATCTCGCCTGGAAGGGAGAACTTCCTGGATTTTCTCGAGTTGCGGCAGGTGTTCTCGAGTTACGACGGGGACCTCTGGGACCCGCCCTGGTGGCCTCAGGAGAGGCCAGTCCCCATGCGAGTTGCTAGGGGGCCTCTCGGGATTCCTCTCCCGTCGATACCGGGGCCAAAAACCTTGTGTGGAGTCAGGGCCGGAACCGAGGATTCCTCTCAGGGGCTGACATGGATCATTGGGTACTTCTGGAGTCTCCCCAGGGGAGTCAGGCCTCGTCTCGAGTAGGGGCATGTACGTGCGCTTTCCTTCCAGGCTGTAGCAGCAATGTCACGCTTCCCGTCGCGTGGATCAAAGGATCTGTGGTTTTCCCTCGAGGCTTTCCCTCGAGGCTTTCCAACAGGGCTGTCCCACGTGCCACCGTGGTGTGAGTCGATCCTCGGCGTGAAAGATGAGCCAGTGCAGGGCAAAGAGGTTCCTCTGGAATGGACTGAGACATCTGGGGGACTCTTGGAATGGTGGTACGACCATGGAGTTCCTCTCGCCTTTCCTGTTGAGAGTGCCTCCTCTTGAGATGCGACGGGAACGCCGGGAATTCTTTCCCGTTGAAAGCAGGGAAAGGATCCCTCATCTCGAGCTACGAGGGGGAAACGGGGCTCCTTTGGATGTTGTCGGGACCATCGTGCTTCCTCTCGAGTGGAGACGGGTATGGTGGTGAACTTCTTGAGTTGCAGCAAGGGTGTGAAAGACCCTTTCGAAGTTCCAGAGGTTAGGTGTCATTAGTCTCCAGACGCCTCATCGGAAATAGGCCTCATCTCGCCTGGAAGGGAGAACTTCCTGGATTTTCTCGAGTTGCGGCAGGTGTTCTCGAGTTACGACGGGGACCTCAGGGACCGGCCCTGGTGGCCTCAGGAGAGGCCAGTCCCCATGCGAGTTGCTAGGGGCCCTCTCGGGATTCCTCTCCCGTCGATACCGGGGCCAAAAACCTTGTGTGGAGTCAGGGCCGGAACCGAGGATTCCTCTCAGGGGCTGATATGGATCTTTGGATACTTCTGGAGTCTCGCCAGGGGAGACAGGCCTCGTTTCGTGAGGGGGCATGCACGTGCACTTTCCTTCCAGGCTGTAGCAGCAATGTAACGCTTCCCGTCGCGTGTATCAAAGGATCTGTGGTTTTCCCTCGAGGCTTTCCCTCGAGGCTTTCCCACAGGGCTGTCCCACGTGCCACCGTGGTGTGAGTCGATCCTCGGCGTGAAAGATGAGCCAGTGCAGGGCAAAGAGGTTCCTCTGGAATGGACTGAGACATCTGGGGGACTCTTGGAATGGTGGTACGACCATGGAGTTCCTCTCGCCTTTCCTGTTGAGAGTGCCTCCTCTTGAGATGCGACGGGAACGCCGGGAATTCTTTCCCGTTGAAAGCAGGGAAAGGATCCCTCATCTCGAGCTACGAGGGGGAAACGGGGCTCCTCTGGATGTGGGCGGGACCATCGTGCTTCCTCTCGAGTGGAGACGGGTATGGCGGTGAACTTCTTGAGTTGCAGCAAGGGTGTGAAAGACCCTTTCGAAGTTCCAGAGGTTTGGTGTCATTAGTCTCCAGAGGCCTCATCGGAAATAGGCCTCATCTCGCCTGGAAGGGAGAACTTCCTGGATTTTCTCGAGTTGCGGCAGGTGTTCTCGAATTACGACGGGGACCTCAGGGACCCGCCCTGGTGGCCTCCGGAGAGGCAAGTCCCCATGCGAGTTGCTAGGGGGCCTCTCGGGATTCCTCTCCCGTCGATACCGGGGCCAAAAACCTTGTGTGGAGTCAGGGCCGGAACCGAGGATTCCTCTCAGGGGCTGACATGGATCTTTGGGTACTTCTGGAGTCTCCCCAGTGGAGTCAGGCCTCGTCTCGAGTGGGGGCATGCACGTGCGCTTTCCTTTCAGGCTGTAGCAGCAATGTCACGCTTCCCGTCACGTGGATCAAATGATCTGTGGTTTTCCCTCGAGGCTTTCCCTCGAGGCTTTCCCACAGGGCTGTCCCACGTGCCACCGTGGTGTGAGTCGATCCTCGGCGTGAAAGATGAGCCAATGCAGGGCAAAGAGGTTCCTCTGGAATGGACTGAGACATCTGGGGGACTCTTGGAATGGTGGTACGACCATGGAGTTCCTCTCGCCTTTCCTGTTGAGAGTGCCTCCTCTTGAGATGCGACGGGAACGCTGGGAATTCTTTCCCGTTGAAAGCAGGGAAAGAATCCCTCATCTCGAGCTACGAGGGGGAAACGGGGCTCTTCTGGATGTGGGCGGGACCATCGTGCTTCCTCTCGATTGGAGACGGGTATGGCGGTGAACTTCTTGAGTCGCAGCAAGGGTGTGAAAGACCCTTTCGAAGTTCCAGAGGTTAGGTGTCATTAGTCTCCAGACGCCTCATCGGAAATAAGCCTCATCTCGCCTGGAAGGGAGAACTTCCTGGATTTTCTCGAGTTGCGGCAGGTGTTCTTGAGTTACGACGGGGACCTCAGGGACCCGCCCTGGTGGCCTCAGGAGAGGCCAGTCCCCATGCGAGTTGCTAGGGGGCCTCTCGGGATTCCTCTCCCGTCGATACCGGGGCCAAAAACCTTGTGTGGAGTCAGGGCCGGAATCGAGGATTCCTCTCAGGGGCTGACATGGATCTTTGGATACTTCTGGAGTCTCCCCAGTGGAGTCAGGCCTCGTCTCGAGTGGGGGCATGCACGTGCGCTTTCCTTCCAGGCTGTAGCAGCAATGTCACTCTTCCCGTCGCGTGGATCAAAGGATCTGTGGTTTTCCCTCGAGGCTTTCCCTCGAGGCTTTCCCACAGGGCTGTCCCACGTGCCACCGTGGTGTGAGTCGATCCTCGGCATGAAAGATGAGCCAGTGCAGGGCAAAGAGGTTCCTCTGGAATGGACTGAGACATCTGGGGGACTCTTGGAATGGTGGTACGACCATGGAGTTCCTCTCGCCTTTCCTGTTGAGAGTGCCTCCTCTTGAGATGCGACGGGAACGCCGGGAATTCTTTCCCGTTGAAAGCAGGGAAAGGATCCCTCATCTCGAGCTACGAGGGGGAAACGGGGCTCCTCTGGATGTTGTCGGGACCATCGTGCTTCCTCTCGAGTGGAGACGGGTATGGTGGTGAACTTCTTGAGTTGCAGCAAGGGTGTGAAAGACCCTTTCGAAGTTCCAGAGGTTAGGTGTCATTAGTCTCCAGACGCCTCATCGGAAATAGGCCTCATCTCGCCTGGAAGGGAGAACTTCCTGGATTTTCTCGAGTTGCGGCAGGTGTTCTCGAGTTACGACGGGGACCTCAGGGACCGGCCCTGGTGGCCTCAGGAGAGGCCAGTCCCCATGCGAGTTGCTAGGGGCCCTCTCGGGATTCCTCTCCCGTCGATACCGGGGCCAAAAACCTTGTGTGGAGTCAGGGCCGGAACCGAGGATTCCTCTCAGGGGCTGATATGGATCTTTGGATACTTCTGGAGTCTCGCCAGGCGAGACAGGCCTCGTTTCGTGAGGGGGCATGCACGTGCACTTTCCTTCCAGGCTGTAGCAGCAATGTCACGCTTCCCGTCGCGTGGATCAAAGGATCTGTGGTTTTCCCTCGAGGCTTTCCCTCGAGGCTTTCCCACAGGGCTGTCCCACGTGCCACCGTGGTGTGAGTCGATCCTCGGCGTGAAAGATGAGCCAGTGCAGGGCAAAGAGGTTCCTCTGGAATGGACTGAGACATCTGGGGGACTCTTGGAATGGTGGTACGACCATGGAGTTCCTCTCGCCTTTCCTGTTGAGAGTGCCTCCTCTTGAGATGCGACGGGAACGCCGGGAATTCTTTCCCGTTGAAAGCAGGGAAAGGATCCCTCATCTCGAGCTACGAGGGGGAAACGGGGCTCCTCTGGATGTGGGCGGGACCATCGTGCTTCCTCTCGAGTGGAGACGGGTATGGCGGTGAACTTCTTGAGTTGCAGCAAGGGTGTGAAAGACCCTTTCGAAGTTCCAGAGGTTTGGTGTCATTAGTCTCCAGAGGCCTCATCGGAAATAGGCCTCATCTCGCCTGGAAGGGAGAACTTCCTGGATTTTCTCGAGTTGCGGCAGGTGTTCTCGAATTACGACGGGGACCTCAGGGACCCGCCCTGGTGGCCTCCGGAGAGGCAAGTCCCCATGCGAGTTGCTAGGGGCCCTCTCGGGATTCCTCTCCCGTCGATACCGGGGCCAAAAACCTTGTGTGGAGTCAGGGCCGGAACCGAGGATTCCTCTCAGGGGCTGATATGGATCTTTGGATACTTCTGGAGTCTCGCCAGGGGAGACAGGCCTCGTTTCGTGAGGGGGCATGCACGTGCACTTTCCTTCCAGGCTGTAGCAGCAATGTCACGCTTCCCGTCGCGTGGATCAAAGGATCTGTGGTTTTCCCTCGAGGCTTTCCCTCGAGGCTTTCCCACAGGGCTGTCCCACGTGCCACCGTGGTGTGAGTCGATCCTCGGCGTGAAAGATGAGCCAGTGCAGGGCAAAGAGGTTCCTCTGGAATGGACTGAGACATCTGGGGGACTCTTGGAATGGTGGTACGACCATGGAGTTCCTCTCGCCTTTCCTGTTGAGAGTGCCTCCTCTTGAGATGCGACGGGAACGCCGGGAATTCTTTCCCGTTGAAAGCAGGGAAAGGATCCCTCATCTCGAGCTACGAGGGGGAAACGGGGCTCCTCTGGATGTGGGCGGGACCATCGTGCTTCCTCTCGAGTGGAGACGGGTATGGTGGTGAACTTCTTGAGTTGCAGCAAGGGTGTGAAAGACCCTTTCGAAGTTCCAGAGGTTAGGTGTCATTAGTCTCCAGACGCCTCATCGGAAATAAGCCTCATCTCGCCTGGAAGGGAGAACTTCCTGGATTTTCTCGAGTTGCGGCAGGTGTTCTTGAGTTACGACGGGGACCTCAGGGACCCGCCCTGGTGGCCTCAGGAGAGGCCAGTCCCCATGCGAGTTGCTAGGGGGCCTCTCGGGATTCCTCTCCCGTCGATACCGGGGCCAAAAACCTTGTGTGGAGTCAGGGCCGGAATCGAGGATTCCTCTCAGGGGCTGACATGGATCTTTGGGTACTTCTGGAGTCTCCCCAGTGGAGTCAGGCCTCGTCTCGAGTGGGGGCATGCACGTGCGCTTTCCTTCCAGGCTGTAGCAGCAATGTCACGCTTCCCGTCGCGTGGATCAAAGGATCTGTGGTTTTCCCTCGAGGCTTTCCCTCGAGGCTTTCCCACAGGGCTGTCCCACGTGCCACCGTGGTGTGAGTCGATCCTCGGCGTGAAAGATGAGCCAGTGCAGGGCAAAGAGGTTCCTCTGGAATGGACTGAGACATCTGGGGGACTCTTGGAATGGTGGTACGACCATGGAGTTCCTCTCGCCTTTCCTGTTGAGAGTGCCTCCTCTTGAGATGCGACGGGAACGCCGGGAATTCTTTCCCGTTGAAAGCAGGGAAAGGATCCCTCATCTCGAGCTACGAGGGGGAAACGGGGCTCCTCTGGATGTGGGCGGGACCATCGTGCTTCCTCTCTAGTGGAGACGGGTATGGCGGTGAACTGCTTGAGTTGCAGCAAGGGTGTGAAAGACCCTTTCGAAGTTCCAGAGGTTTGGTGTCATTAGTCTCCAGAGGCCTCATCGGAAATAGGCCTCATCTCGCCTGGAAGGGAGAACTTCCTGGATTTTCTCGAGTTGCGGCAGGTGTTCTCGAGTTACGACGGGGACCTCAGGGACCCGCCCTGGTGGCCTCCGGAGAGGCCAGTCCCCATGCGAGTTGCTAGGGGGCATCTCGGGATTCCTCTCCCGTCGATACCGGGGCCAAAAACCTTGTGTGGAGTCAGGGCCGGAACCGAGGATTCCTCTCAGGGGCTGACATGGATCTTTGGGTACTTCTGGAGTCTCCCCAGTGGAGTCAGGCCTCGTCTCGAGTGGGGGAATGCACGTGCGCTTTCCTTCCAGGCTGTAGCAGCAATGTCACGCTTCCCGTCGCGTGGATCAAAGGATCTGTGGTTTTCCCTCGAGGCTTTCCCTCGAGGCTTTCCCACAGGGCTGTCCCACGTGCCACCGTGGTGTGAGTCGATCCTCGGCGTGAAAGATGAGCCAGTGCAGGGCAAAGAGGTTCCTCTGGAATGGACTGAGACATCTGGGGGACTCTTGGAATGGTGGTACGACCATGGAGTTCCTCTCGCCTTTCCTGTTGAGAGTGCCTCCTCTTGAGATGCGACGGGAACGCAGGGAATTCTTTCCCGTTGAAAGCATGGAAAGGATCCCTCATCTCGAGCTACGAGGGGGAAACGGGGCTCCTTTGGATGTGGTCGGGACCATCGTGCTTCCTCTCGAGTGGAGACGGGTATGGTGGTGAACTTCTTGAGTTGCAGCAAGGGTGTGAAAGACCCTTTCGAAGTTCCAGAGGTTAGGTGTCATTAGTCTCCAGACGCCTCATCGGAAATAGGCCTCATCTCGCCTGGAAGGGAGAACTTCCTGGATTTTCTCGAGTTGCGGCAGGTGTTCTCGAGTTACGACGGGGACCTCAGGGACCCGCCCTGGTGGCCTCAGGAGAGGCCAGTCCCTAGGCGTGTTGCTAGGGGGCCTCTCGGGATTCCTCTCCCGTTGATACCGGGGCGAAAAACCTTGTGTGGAGTCAGGGCCGGAACCGAGGATTCCTCTCAGGGGCTGACATGGATCTTTGGGTACTTCTGGAGTCTCCCCAGGGGAGTCAGGCCTCGTCTCGAGTGGGGGCATGCACGTGCGCTTTCCTTCCAGGCTGTAGCAGCAATGTCACGCTTCCCGTCGCGTGCATCAAAGGATCTGTGGTTTTCCCTCGAGGCTTTCCCTCGAGGCTTTCCCACAGGGCTGTCCCACGTGCCACCGTGGTGTGAGTCGATCCTCGGCGTGAAGGATGAGCCAGTGCAGGGCAAAGAGTTTCCTCTGGAATGGACTGAGACATCTGGGGGACTCTTGGAATGGTGGTACGACCATGGAGTTCCTCTCGCCTTTCCTGTTGAGAGTGCCTCCTCTTGAGATGCGACGGGAACGCCGGGAATTCTTTCCCGTTGAAAGCAGGGAAAGGATCCCTCATCTCGAGCTACGAGGGGGAAACGGGGCTCCTCTGGATGTGGGCGGGACCATCGTGCTTCCTCTCTAGTGGAGACGGGTATGGTGGTGAACTTCTTGAGTTGCAGCAAGGCTGTGAAAGACCCTTTCGAAGTTCCAGACATAAGGTGTCATTAGTCTCCAGACGCCTCATCGGAAATAGGCCTCATCTCGCCTGGAAGGGAGAACTTCCTGGATTTTCTCGAGTTGCGGCAGGTGTTCTCGAGTTACGACGGGGACCTAAGGGACCCGCCCTGGTGGCCTCAGGAGAGGCCAGTCCCTATGCGAGTTGCTAGGGGGCCTCTCGGGATTCCTCTCCCGTCGATACCGGGGCCAAAAACCTTGTGTGGAGTCAGGGCCGGAACCGAGGATTCCTCTCAGGGGCTGACATGGATCTTTGGGTACTTCTGGAGTCTCCCCAGGGGAGTCAGGCCTCGTCTCGAGTGGGGGCATGCACGTGCACTTTCCTTCCAGGCTGTAGCAGCAATGTCACGCTTCCCGTCGCGTGGATCAAATGATGTGTGGTTATCCCTAGAGGCTTTCCCACAGGGCTGTCCCACGTGCCACCGTGGTGTGAGTCGATCCTCGGCGTGAAAGATGAGCCAGTGCAGGGCAAAGAGGTTCCTCTGGAATGGACTGAGACATCTGGGGGACTCTTGGAATGGTGGTACGACCATGGAGTTCCTCTCGCCTTTCCTGTTGAGAGTGCCTCCTCTTGAGATGCGACGGGAACGCCGGGAATTTTTTCCCGTTGAAAGCAGGGAAAGGATCCCTCATCTCGAGCTACGAGGGGGAAACGGGGCTCCTCTGAATGTGGGCGGGACCATCGTGCTTTCTCTCGAGTGGAGACGGGTATGGCGGTGAACTGCTTGAGTTGCACCAAGGGTGTGAAAGACCCTTTCGAAGTTCCAGAGGTTAGGTGTCATTAGTCTCCAGACGCCTCATCGGAAATAGGCCTCATCTCGCCTGGAAGGGAGAACTTCCTTGATTTTCTCGAGTTGCAGCAGGTGTTCTCGAGTTACGACGGGGACCTCAGGGACCCGCCTTGTTGGCCTCAGGAGAGGCCAGTCCCTATGCGTGTTGCTAGGGGGCCCCTCGGGATTCCTCTCCCGTCGATACCGGGGCGAAAAACCTTGTGTGGAGTCAGGGCCGGAACCGAGGATTCCTCTCAGGGACTGATATGGATCTTTGGGTACTTCTGGAGTCTCGCCAGGGGAGACAGGCCTCGTCTCGTGTGGGGGCATGCACGTGCACTTTCCTTCCAGCCTGTAGCAGCAATGTCACGCTTCCCGTAGCGTGGATCAAAGGATCTGCGGTTTTCCCTCGAGGCTTTCCCTCGAGGCTTTCCCACAGGGCTGTCCCACGTGACACCGTGGTGTGAGTCGATTCTCGGCGTGAAAAATGAGCCAGTGCAGGGCAAAGAGGTTCCTCTGGAATGGACTGAGACATCTGGGGGACTCTTGGAATGGTGGTACGACCATGGAGTTCCTCTCGCCTTTCCTGTTGAGAGTGCCTCCTCTTGAGATGCGACGGGAACGCCGGGAATTCTTTCCCGTTGAAAGCAGGGAAAGGATCCCTCATCTCGAGCTACGAGGGGGAAACGGGGCTCCTCTGGATGTGGGCGGACAATCGTGCTTCCTCTCGAGTGGAGACGGGTATGGCGGTGAACTTCTTGAGTTGCAGCAAGGGTGTGAAAGACCCTTTCGAAGTTCCAGAGGTTAGGTGTCATTAGTCTCCAGACGCCTCATCGGAAATAGGCCTCATCTCGCCTGGAAGGGAGAACTTCCTGGATTTTCTCGAGTTGCGGCAGGTGTTGTCGAGTTACGACGGGGACCTCAGGGACCCGCCCTGGTGGCCTCAGGAGAGGCCAGTCCCCATGCGAGTTGCTAAGGGGCCTCTCGGGATTCCTCTCCCGTCGATACCGGGGCCAAAAACCTTGTGTGCAGTCAGGGCCGGAACCGAGGATTCCTCTCAGGGGCAGACATGGATCTTTGGGTACTTCTGGAGTCTCTCCAGGGGAGTCAGGCCTCGTCTCGAGTGGGGGCATGCACGTGCGCTTTCCTTCCAGGCTGTAGCAGCAATGTCACGCTTCCCGTGGCGTGGATCAAAGGATCTGTGGTTTTCCCTCGAGGCTTTCCCACAGGGCTGTCCCACGTGCCACCGTGGTGTGAGTCGATCCTCGGCGTGAAAGATGAGCCAGTGCAGGGCAAAGAGGTTCCTCTGGAATGGACTGAGACATCTGGGGGACTCTTGGAATGGTGGTACGACCATGGAGTTCCTCTCGCCTTTCCTGTTGAGAGTGCCTCCTCTTGAGATGCGACGGGAACGCCGGGAATTCTTTCCCGTTGAAACCAGGGAAAGGATCCCTCATCTCGAGCTACGAGGGGGAAACGGGGCTCCTCTGGATGTGGGCGGGACCATCGTGCTTCCTCTCTAGTGGAGACGGGTATGGCGGTGAACTGCTTGAGTTGCAGCAAGGGTGTGAAAGACCCTTTCGAAGTTCCAGAGGTTTGGTGTCATTAGTCTCCAGAGGCCTCATCGGAAATAGGCCTCATCTCGCCTGGAAGGGAGAACTTCCTGGATTTTCTCGAGTTGCGGCAGGTGTTCTCGAGTTACGACGGGGACCTCAGGGACCGGCCCTGGTGGCCTCAGGAGAGGCCAGTCCCCATGCGAGTTGCTAGGGGGCCTCTCGGGATTCCTCTCCCGTCGATACCGGGGCCAAAAACCTTGTGTGGAGTCAGGGCCGGAACCGAGGATGCCTCTCAGGGGCTGACATGGATCTTTGGGTACTTCTGGAGTCTCCCCAGGGGAGTCAGGCCTCGTCTCGAGTGGGGGCATGCACGTGCGCTTTCCTTCCAGGCTGTAGCAGCAATGTCACGCTTCCCGTCGCGTGGATCAAATGATCTGTGGTTTTCCCTCGAGGCTTTCCCTCGAGGCTTTCCCACAGGGCTGTCCCACGTGCCACCGTGGTGTGAGTCGATCCTCGGCGTGAAAGATGAGCCAGTGCAGGGCAAAGAGGTTCCTCTGGAATGGACTGAGACATCTGGGGGACTCTTGGAATGGTGGTACGACCATGGAGTTCCTCTCGCCTTTCCTGTTGAGAGTGCCTCCTCTTGAGATGCGACGGGAACGCAGGGAATTCTTTCCCGTTGAAAGCATGGAAAGGATCCCTCATCTCGAGCTACGAGGGGGAAACGGGGCTCCTTTGGATGTGGTCGGGACCATCGTGCTTCCTCTCGAGTGGAGACGGGTATGGTGGTGAACTTCTTGAGTTGCAGCAAGGGTGTGAAAGACCCTTTCGAAGTTCCAGAGGTTAGGTGTCATTAGTCTCCAGACGCCTCATCGGAAATAGGCCTCATCTCGCCTGGAAGGGAGAACTTCCTGGATTTTCTCGAGTTGCGGCAGGTGTTCTCTAGTTACGACGGGGACCTCAGGGACCGGCCCTGGTGGCCTCAGGAGAGGCCAGTCCCCATGCGAGTTGCTAGGGGGCCTCTCGGGATTCCTCTCCCGTCGATACCGGGGCCAAAAAGCTTGTGTGGAGTCAGGGCCGGAACCGAGGATTCCTCTCAGGGGCTGACATGGATCTTTGGGTACTTCTGGAGTCTCCCCAGGGGAGTCAGGCCTCGTCTCGAGTGGGGGCATGCACGTGCGCTTTCCTTCCAGGCTGTAGCAGCAATGTCACGCTTCCCGTCCCGTGCATCAAAGGATCTGTGGTTTTCCCTCGAGGCTTTCCCTCGAGGCTTTCCCACAGGGCTGTCCCACGTGCCACCGTGTTGTGAGTCGATCCTCGGCGTGAAAGATGAGCCAGTGCAGGGCAAAGAGGTTCCTCTGGAATGGACTGAGACATCTGGGGGACTCTTGGAATGGTGGTACGACCATGGAGTTCCTCTCGCCTTTCCTGTTGAGAGTGCCTCCTCTTGAGATGCGACGGGAACGCCGGGAATTCTTTCCCGTTGAAAGCAGGGAAAGGATCCCTCATCTCGAGCTCCGAGGGGGAAACGGGGCTCCTTTGCATGTGGTCGGGACCATCGGGCTTCCTCTCGAGTGGAGACGGGTATGGTGGTGAACTTCTTGAGTTGCAGCAAGGGTGTGAAAGACCCTTTCGAAGTTCCAGAGGTTAGGTGTCATTAGTCTCCAGACGCCTCATCGGAAATAGGCCTCATCTCGCCTGGAAGGGAGAACTTCCTGGATTTTCTCGAGTTGCGGCAGGTGTTCTCGAGTTACGACGGGGACCTCAGGGACCGGCCCTCGTGGCCTCAGGAGAGGCCAGTCCCCATGCGAGTTGCTAGGGGGCCTCTCGGGATTCCTCTCCCGTCGATACCGGGGCCAAAAACCTTCTGTGGAGTAAGGGCCGGAACCGAGCATTCCTCTCAGGGGCTGATATGGATCTTTGGATACTTCTGGAGTCTCGCCAGGGGAGACAGGCCTCGTTTCGTGAGGGGGCATGCACGTGCACTTTCCTTCCAGGCTTTAGCAGCAATGTAACGCTTCCCGTGGCGTGGATCAAAGGATCTGTGGTTTTCCCTCGAGGCTTTCCCTCGAGGCTTTCCCACAGGGCTGTCCCACGTGCCACCGTGGTGTGAGTCGATCCTCGGCGTGAAAGATGAGCCAGTGCAGGGCAAAGAGGTTCCTCTGGAATGGACTGAGACATCTGGGGGACTCTTGGAATGGTGGTACGACCATGGAGTTCCTCTCGCCTTTCCTGTTGAGACTGCCTCCTCTTGAGATGCGACGGGAACGCCGGGAATTCTTTCCCGTTTAAAGCAGGGAAAGGATCCCTCATCTCGAGCTACGAGGGGGAAACGGGGCTCCTCTGGATGTGGGCGGGACCATCGTGCTTCCTCTCGAGTGGAGACGGGTATGGCGGTGAACTTCTTGAGTCGCAGCAAGGGTGTGAAAGACCCTTTCGAAGTTCCAGAGGTTAGGTGTCATTAGTCTCCAGACGCCTCATCGGAAATAGGCCTCATCTCGCCTGGAAGGGAGAACTTCCTGGATTTTCTCGAGTTGCGGCAGGTGTTCTCGAGTTACGACAGGGACCTCAGGGACCCGCCCTGGTGGCCTCAGGAGAGGCCAGTCCCCATGCGAGTTGCTAGGGGGCCTCTCGGGATTCCTCTCCCGTCGATACCGGGGCCAAAAACCTTGTGTGGAGTCAGGGCCGGAACCGAGGATGCCTCTCAGGGGCTGACATGGATCTTTGGGTACTTCTGGAGTCTCCCCAGGGGAGTCAGGCCTCGTCTCGAGTGGGGGCATGCACGTGCGCTTTCCTTCCAGGCTGTAGCAGCAATGTCACGCTTCCCGTCGCGTGGATCAAATGATCTGTGGTTTTCCCTCGAGGCTTTCCCTCGAGGCTTTCCCACAGGGCTGTCCCACGTGGCACCGTGGTGTGAGTCGATCCTCGGCGTGAAAGATGAGCCAGTGCAGGGCAAAGAGGTTCCTCTGGAATGGACTGAGACATCTGGGGGACTCTTGGAATGGTGGTACGACCATGGAGTTCCTCTCGCCTTTCCTGTTGAGAGTGCCTCCTCTTGAGATGCGACGGGATCGCCGGGAATTCTTTCCCGTTGAAAGCAGGGAAAGGATCCCTCATCTCGAGCTCCGAGGGGGAAACGGGGCTCCTCTGGATGTGGGCGGTACCATCGTGTTTCCTCTCGAGTGGACACGGGTATGGCGGTGAACTTCTTGAGTTGCAGCAAGGGTGTGAAAGACCCTTTCGAAGTTCCAGAGGTTAGGTGTCTTTAGTCTCCAGACGCCTCATCGGAAATAGGCCTCATCTCGCCTGGAAGGGAGAACTTCCTGGATTTTCTGGAGTTGCGGCAGGTGTTCTCGAGTTACGACGGGGACCTCAGGGACCCGCCCTGGTGGCCTCAGGAGACGCCAGTCCCCATGCGAGTTGCTAGGGGGCCTCTCGGGATTCCTCTCCCGTCGATACCGGGGCCAAAAACCTTGTGTGGAGACAGGGCCGGAACCGGTGATTCCTCTCAGGGGCTGATATGGATCTTTGGGTACATCTGGAGTCTCGCCAAGGGAGACAGGCCTCGTCTCGAGTCGGGGCATGCACGTGCACTTTCCTTCCAGGCTGTAGCAGCAATGTCACGCTTCCCGTCGCATGGATCAAAGGATCTGTGGTTTTCCCTCGAGGCTTTCCCTCGAGGCTTTCCCACAGGGCTATCCCACGTGCCACCGTGGTGTGAGTGGATCCTCGGCGTGAAAGATGAGCCAGTGCAGGGCAAAGAGGTTCCTCTGGAATCGACTGAGACATCTGGGGGACTCTTGGCATGGTGGTACGACCATGGAGTTCCTCTCGCCTTTCCTGTTGAGAGTGCCTCCTCTTGAGATGCGACGGGAACGCCGGGAATTCTTTCCCGTTGAAAGCAGGGAAAGGATCCCTCATCTCGAGCTACGAGGGGGAAACGGTGCTCCTCTGGATGTGGGCGGGACCATCGTGCTTCCTCTCGAGTGGACACGGGTATGGCGGTGAACTTCTTGAGTTGCAGCAAGGGTGTGAAAGACCCTTTCGAAGTTCCAGAGGTTAGGTGTCTTTAGTCTCCAGACGCCTCATCGGAAATAGGCCTCATCTCGCCTGGAAGGGAGAACTTCCTGGATTTTCTCGAGTTGCGGCAGGTGTTCTCGAGTTACGACGGGGACCTCAGGGACCCGCCCTGGTGGCCTCAGGAGACGCCAGTCCTCATGCGAGTTGCTAGGGGGCCTCTCGGGATTCCTCTCCCGTCGATACGGGGGCCAAAAACCTTGTGTGGAGTCAGGGCCGGAACCGGTGATTCCTCTCAGGGGCTGATATGGATCTTTGGGTACTTCTGGAGTCTCGCCAGGGGAGACAGGCCTCGTCTCGAGTCGGGGCATGCACGTGCACTTTCCTTCCAGGCTGTAGCAGCAATGTCACGCTTCCCGTCGCGGGGATCAAAGGATCTGTGGTTTTCCCTCGAGGCTTTCCCTCGAGGCTTTCCCACAGGGCTCTCCCACGTGCCACCGTGGTGTGAGTCGATCCTCGGCGTGAAAGATGAGCCAGTGCAGGGCAAAGAGGTTCCTCTGGAATGGACTGAGACATCTGGGGGACTCTTGGAATAGTGGTACGACCATGGAGTTCCTCTCGCCTTTCCTGTTGAGAGTGCCTCCTCTTGAGATGCGACGGGAACGCCGGGAATTCTTTCCCGTTGAAAGCAGGGAAAGGATCCCTCATCTCGAGCTACGAGGGGGAAACGGGGCTCCTCTGGATGTGGGCGGGACCATCGTGCTTCCTCTCGAGTGGAGACGGGTATGGCGGTGAACTTCTTGAGTCGCAGCAAGGGTGTGAAAGACCCTTTCGAAGTTCCAGAGGTTAGGTGTCATTAGTCTCCAGACGCCTCATCGGAAATAGGCCTCATCTCGCCTGGAAGGGAGAACTTCCTGGATTTTCTCGAGTTGCGGCAGGTGTTCTCGAGTTACGACGGGGACCTCACGGACCCGCCCTGGTGGCCTCAGGAGAGGCCAGTCCCCATGCGAGTTGCTAGGGGGCCTCTCGGTATTCCTCTCCCGTCGATACCGGGGCCAAAAACATTTGGTGGAGTCAGGGCCGGAACCGAGGATTCCTCTCAGGGGCTGACATGGATCTTTGGGTACTTCTGGAGTCTCCCCTGGGGAGTCAGGCCTCGTCTCGAGTGGGGGCATGCACGTGCGGTTTCCTTCCAGGCTGTAGCAGCAATGTCACGCTTGCCGTGGCGTGGATCAAAGGATCTGTGGTTTTCCCTCGAGGCTTTCCCTCGAGGCTTTCCCACAGGGCTGTCCCACGTGCCACCTTGGTGTGATTCGATCCTCGGCGTGAAAGATGTGCCAGTGCAGGGCAAAGTGGTTCCTTTGAAATGGACTTAGACATCTGGGGGACTCTTGGAATGGTGGTACGACCATGGAGTTCCTCTCGCCTTTCCTGTTGAGAGTGCCTGCTCTTGAGATGCGACGGGAACGCCGGGAATTCTTTCCCGTTGAAAGCAGGGAAAGGATCCCTCATCTCGAGCTACGAGGGGGAAACGGTGCTCCTCTGGATGTGGGCGGGACCATCGTGCTTCCTCTTGAGTGGACACGGGTATGGCGGTGAACTTCTTGAGTTGCAGCAAGGGTGTGAAAGACTCTTTCGAAGTTCCAGAAGTTAGGTGTCATTAGTCTCCAGACGCCTCATCAGAAATAGGCCTCATCTCGCCTGGAAGGGAGAACTTCCTGGATTTTCTCGAGTTGCGGCAGGTGTTCTCGAGTTACGACGGGGACCTCAGGGACCCGCCCTGGTGGCCTCAGGAGACGCAAGTCCCCATGCGAGTTGCTAGGGGGCCTCTCGGGATTCCTCTCCCGTCGATACCGGGGCCAAAAATCTTGTGTGGAGTCAGGGCCGGAACCGAGGATTCCTCTCAGGGGCTGATATGGATCTTAGGGTACATCTGGAGTCTCGCCAGGGGAGACAGGCCTCGTCTCGAGTCGGGGCGTGCACGTGCACTTTCCTTCCAGGCTGTAGCAGCAATGTCACGCTTCCCGTCGCGTGGATCAAAGGATCTGTGGTTTTCCCTCGAGGCTTTCCCTCGAGGCTTTCCCACAGGGCTGTCCCACGTGCCACCATGGTGTGAGTCGATCCTCGGCGTGAAAGATGAGCCAGTGCAGGGCAAAGAGGTTCCTCTGGAATGGACTGAGACATCTGGGGGACTCTTGGAATGGTGGTACGACCATGGAGTTCCTCTCGTCTTTCCTGCTGAGAGTGCCTCCTCTTGAGCTGCGGCGGGAACGCCGGGAATTCTTTCCCGTTGAAAGCATGGAAAGGATCCCTCATCTCGAGCTACGAGGGGGAAACGGTGCTCCTCTGGATGTGGGCGGGACCATCGTGCTTCCTCTCGAGTGGACACGGGTATGGCGGTGAACTTCTTGAGTCACAGCAAGGGTGTGAAAGACCCTTTCGAAGTTCCAGAGGTTAGGTGTCATTAGTCTCCAGACGCCTCATCGGAAATAGGCCTCATCTCGCCTGGAAGGGAGAACTTCCTGGATTTTCTCGAGTTGCGGCAGGTGTTCTCGAGTTACGACGGGGACCTCAGGGACCCTCCCTGGTGGCCTCAGGAGAGGCCAGTCCCCATGCGAGTTGCTAGGGGGCCTCTCGGGATTCCTCTCCCGTCGATACCGGGGCCAAAAACCTTTGGTGGAGTCAGGGCCGGAACCGAGGATTCCTCTCAGGGGCTGACATGGATCTTTGAGTACTTCTGGAGTCTCCCCAGGGGAGTCAGGCCTCGTCTCGACTGGGGGCATGCACGTGCGCTTTCCTTCCAGGCTGTAGCAGCAATGTCACGCTTCCCGTGGCCTGGATCAAAGGATCTGTGGTTTTCCCTCTAGGCTTTCCATCGAGGCTTTCCCACAGGGCTGTCCCACGTGCCACCATGGTGTGAGTCGATCCTCGGCGTGATAGATGAGCCAGTGCAGGGCAAAGAGGTTCCTCTGGAATGGACTGAGACATCTGGGGGACTCTTGGAATGGTGGTACGACCATGGAGTTCCTCTCGCCTTTCCTGCTGAGAGTGCCTCCTCTTGAGTTGCGACGGGAACGCCGGGAATTCTTTCCCGTTGAAAGCAGGGAAAGGATCCCTCATCTCGAGCTACGAGGGGGAAACGGTGCTCCTCTGGATGTGGGCGGGACCATCGTGCTTCCTCTTGAGTGGACACGGGTATGGCGGTGAACTTTTGAGTTGCAGCAAGGGTGTGAAAGACCCTTTCGAAGTTCCAGAGGTTAGGTGTCATTAGTCTCCAGACGCCTCATCGGAAATAGGCCTCATCTCGCCTGGAAGGGAGAACTTCCTGGATTTCTCGAGTTGCGGCAGGTGTTCTCGAGTTACGATGGGGACCTCAGGGACCCGCCCTGGTGGTCTCAGGAGAGGCCAGTCCCCATGCGAGTTGCTAGGGGGCCTCTCGGGATTACTCTTCCGTTGATACCGGGGCCAAAACCCTTTGGTGGAGTCAGGGCCGGAACCGAGGATTCCTCTCAGGTGCTGACATCGATCTTTGGGTACTTCTGGAGTCTCCCCAGGGGAGTCAGGCCTCGTCTCGAGTGGGGGCATGCACGTGCGCTTTCCTTCCAGGCTGTAGCAGCAATGTCATTCTTCCCGTCGCGTGGATCAAAGGATCTGTGGTTTTCCCTCGAGGCTTTCCCTCGAGGCTTTCCCACAGGGCTGTCCCACGTGCCACCGTGGTGTGAGTCGATCCTCGGCGTGAAAGATGAGCCAGTGCAGGGCAAAGAGGTTCCTCTGGAATGCACTGAGACATCTGGGGGACTCTTGGAATGGTGGTACGACCATGGAGTTCCTCTCGCCTTTCCTGTTGAGAGTGCCTCCTCTTGAGATGCGACGGGAACGCCGGGAATTCTTTCCCGTTGAAAGCAGGGAAAGGATCCCTCATCTCGAGCTACGAGGGGGAAACGGTGCTCCTCTGGATGTGGGCGGGACCATCGTGCTTCCTCTTGAGTGGACACGGGTATGGCGGTGAACTTCTTGAGTTGCAGCAAGGGTGTGAAAGACCCTTTCGAAGTCCCAGAGGTTAGGTGTCATTAGTCTCCAGACGCCTCATTGGAAATAGGCCTCATCTCGCCTGGAAGGGAGAACTTCCTGGATTTTCTCGAGTTGCGGCAGGTGTTCTCGAGTTACGACGGGGACCTCAGGGACCCGCCCTGGTGGCCTCAGGAGAGGCCAGTCCCCATGCGAGTTGCGAGAGGGCCTATCGGGATTCCTCTCCCGTCGATACCGGGGCCAAAAACCTTGTGTGGCGTCAGGGCCGGAACCGAGGATTCCTCTCAGGGGCTGACATGGATCTTTGGGTACTTCTGGAGTCTCCCCAGGGGAGTCAGGCCTCGTCTCGAGTGGGGGCATGCACGTGCGCTTTCCTTCCAGGCTGTAGCAGCAATGTCACGCTTCCCGTCGCGTGGATCAAAGGATCTGTGGTTTTCCCTCGAAGCTTTCCCTAGAGGCTTTCCCACAGGGCTGTCCCACGTGCCACCGTGGTGTGAGTTGATCCTCGGCGTGAAAGATGAGCCAGTGCAGGGCAAAGAGGTTCCTCTGGAATGGACTGAGACATCTGGGGGACTCTTGGAATGGTGGTACGACCATGGAGTTCTTCTCGCCTTTCCTGTTGAGAGTGCCTCCTCTTGAGATGCGACGGGAACGCCGGGAATTCTTTCCCGTTGAAAGCAGGGAAAGGATCCCTCATCTCGAGCTACGAGGGGGAAACGGGGCTCCTCTGGATGTGGGCGGGACCATCGTGCTTCCTCTTGAGTGGACACGGGTATGGCGGTGAACTTCTTGAGTTGCAGCAAGGGTGGGAAAGACTCTTTCGAAGTTCCAGAAGTTAGGTGTCATTAGTCTCCAGACGCCTCATCAGAAATAGGCCTCATCTCGCCTGGAAGGGAGAACTTCCTGGATTTTCTCGAGTTGCGGCAGGTGTTCTCGAGTTACGACGGGGACCTCAGGGACCCGCCCTGGTGGCCTCAGGAGACGCAAGTCCCCATGCGAGTTGCTAGGGGGCCTCTCGGGATTCCTCTCCCGTCGATACCGGGGCCAAAAATCTTGTGTGGAGTCAGGGCCGGAACCGAGGATTCCTCTCAGGGGCTGATATGGATCTTTGGGTACATCTGGAGTCTCGCCAGGGGAGACAGGCCTCGTCTCGAGTCGGGGCGTGCACGTGCACTTTCCTTCCAGGCTGTAGCAGCAATGTCACGCTTCCCGTCGCGTGGATCAAAGGATCTGTGGTTTTCCCTCGAGGCTTTCCCTCGAGGCTTTCCCACAGGGCTGTCCCACGTGCCACCATGGTGTGAGTCGATCCTCGGCGTGAAAGATGAGCCAGTGCAGGGCAAAGAGGTTCCTCTGGAATGGACTGAGACATCTGGGGGACTCTTGGAATGGTGGTACGACCATGGAGTTCCTCTCGTCTTTCCTGCTGAGAGTGCCTCCTCTTGAGCTGCGGCGGGAACGCCGGGAATTCTTTCCCGTTGAAAGCATGGAAAGGATCCCTCATCTCGAGCTACGAGGGGGAAACGGTGCTCCTCTGGATGTGGGCGGGACCATCGTGCTTCCTCTCGAGTGGACACGGGTATGGCGGTGAACTTCTTGAGTCACAGCAAGGGTGTGAAAGACCCTTTCGAAGTTCCAGAGGTTAGGTGTCATTAGTCTCCAGACGCCTCATCGGAAATAGGCCTCATCTCGCCTGGAAGGGAGAACTTCCTGGATTTTCTCGAGTTGCGGCAGGTGTTCTCGAGTTACGACGGGGACCTCAGGGACCCTCCCTGGTGGCCTCAGGAGAGGCCAGTCCCCATGCGAGTTGCTAGGGGGCCTCTCGGGATTCCTCTCCCGTCGATACCGGGGCCAAAAACCTTTGGTGGAGTCAGGGCCGGAACCGAGGATTCCTCTCAGGGGCTGACATGGATCTTTGAGTACTTCTGGAGTCTCCCCAGGGGAGTCAGGCCTCGTCTCGACTGGGGGCATGCACGTGCGCTTTCCTTCCAGGCTGTAGCAGCAATGTCACGCTTCCCGTGGCCTGGATCAAAGGATCTGTGGTTTTCCCTCTAGGCTTTCCATCGAGGCTTTCCCACAGGGCTGTCCCACGTGCCACCATGGTGTGAGTCGATCCTCGGCGTGATAGATGAGCCAGTGCAGGGCAAAGAGGTTCCTCTGGAATGGACTGAGACATCTGGGGGACTCTTGGAATGGTGGTACGACCATGGAGTTCCTCTCGCCTTTCCTGCTGAGAGTGCCTCCTCTTGAGATGCGACGGGAACGCCGGGAATTCTTTCCCGTTGAAAGCAGGGAAAGGATCCCTCATCTCGAGCTACGAGGGGGAAACGGTGCTCCTCTGGATGTGGGCGGGACCATCGTGCTTCCTCTTGAGTGGACACGGGTATGGCGGTGAACTTTTGAGTTGCAGCAAGGGTGTGAAAGACCCTTTCGAAGTTCCAGAGGTTAGGTGTCATTAGTCTCCAGACGCCTCATCGGAAATAGGCCTCATCTCGCCTGGAAGGGAGAACTTCCTGGATTTCTCGAGTTGCGGCAGGTGTTCTCGAGTTACGATGGGGACCTCAGGGACCCGCCCTGGTGGTCTCAGGAGAGGCCAGTCCCCATGCGAGTTGCTAGGGGGCCTCTCGGGATTACTCTTCCGTTGATACCGGGGCCAAAACCCTTTGGTGGAGTCAGGGCCGGAACCGAGGATTCCTCTCAGGGGCTGACATCGATCTTTGGGTACTTCTGGAGTCTCCCCAGGGGAGTCAGGCCTCGTCTCGAGTGGGGGCATGCACGTGCGCTTTCCTTCCAGGCTGTAGCAGCAATGTCATTCTTCCCGTCGCGTGGATCAAAGGATCTGTGGTTTTCCCTCGAGGCTTTCCCTCGAGGCTTTCCCACAGGGCTGTCCCACGTGCCACCGTGGTGTGAGTCGATCCTCGGCGTGAAAGATGAGCCAGTGCAGGGCAAAGAGGTTCCTCTGGAATGCACTGAGACATCTGGGGGACTCTTGGAATGGTGGTACGACCATGGAGTTCCTCTCGCCTTTCCTGTTGAGAGTGCCTCCTCTTGAGATGCGACGGGAACGCCGGGAATTCTTTCCCGTTGAAAGCAGGGAAAGGATCCCTCATCTCGAGCTACGAGGGGGAAACGGTGCTCCTCTGGATGTGGGCGGGACCATCGTGCTTCCTCTTGAGTGGACACGGGTATGGCGGTGAACTTCTTGAGTTGCAGCAAGGGTGTGAAAGACCCTTTCGAAGTCCCAGAGGTTAGGTGTCATTAGTCTCCAGACGCCTCATTGGAAATAGGCCTCATCTCGCCTGGAAGGGAGAACTTCCTGGATTTTCTCGAGTTGCGGCAGGTGTTCTCGAGTTACGACGGGGACCTCAGGGACCCGCCCTGGTGGCCTCAGGAGAGGCCAGTCCCCATGCGAGTTGCGAGAGGGCCTATCGGGTTTCCTCTCCCGTCGATACCGGGGCCAAAAACCTTGTGTGGCGTCAGGGCCGGAACCGAGGATTCCTCTCAGGGGCTGACATGGATCTTTGGGTACTTCTGGAGTCTCCCCAGGGGAGTCAGGCCTCGTCTCGAGTGGGGGCATGCACGTGCGCTTTCCTTCCAGGCTGTAGCAGCAATGTCACGCTTCCCGTCGCGTGGATCAAAGGATCTGTGGTTTTCCCTCGAAGCTTTCCCTAGAGGCTTTCCCACAGGGCTGTCCCACGTGCCACCGTGGTGTGAGTTGATCCTCGGCGTGAAAGATGAGCCAGTGCAGGGCAAAGAGGTTCCTCTGGAATGGACTGAGACATCTGGGGGACTCTTGGAATGGTGGTACGACCATGGAGTTCTTCTCGCCTTTCCTGTTGAGAGTGCCTCCTCTTGAGATGCGACGGGAACGCCGGGAATTCTTTCCCGTTGAAAGCAGGGAAAGGATCCCTCATCTCGAGCTACGAGGGGGAAACGGGGCTCCTCTGGATGTGGGCGGGACCATCGTGCTTCCTCCCGAGTGGAGACGGGTATGGCGGTGAACTTCTTGAGTTGCAGCAAGGGTGTGAAAGACCCTTTCGATGTTCCAGAAGTTAGGTGTCATTTATCTCCAGACGCCTCATCGGAAATAGGCCTCATCTCGCCTGGAAGGGAGAACTTCCTGGATTTTCTCGAGTTGCGGCAGGTGTTCTCGAGTTATGACGGGGACCTCAGGGACCCGCCCTGGTGGCCTCAGGAGAGGCCAGTCCCCATGCGAGGTGCTAGGGGGCCTCTCGGGATTCCTCTCCCGTCGATACCGGAGCCAAAAACCTTGTGTGAAGTCAGGGCCGGAACCGAGGATTCCTCTCAGGGGCTGACATGGATCTTTGGGTACTTGTGGAGTCTCCCCAGGGGAGTCAGGCCTCGTCTCGAGTGGGGGCATGCACGTGCGCTTTCCTTCCAGGCTGTAGCAGCAATGTCACGCTTCCCGTCACGTGGATCAAAGGATCTGTGGTTTTCCCTCGAGGCTTTCCCTCGAGGCTTTCCCACAGGGCTGTCCCACGTGCCACCGTGGTGTGAGTCGATCCTCGGCGTGAAAGATGAGCCAGTGCAGGGCAAAGAGGTTCCTCTGGAATGGACTGAGACATCTGGTGGACTCTTGGAATCGTGGTACGACCATGGAGTTCCTCTCGCCTTTCCTGTTGAGAGTGCCTCCTATTGAGATGCGACGGGAACGCCGGGAATTCTTTCCCGTTGAAAGCAGGGAAAGGATCCCTCATCTCGAGCTCCGAGGGGGAAACGAGGCTCCTCTGGATGTGGGCGGGACCATCGTGCTTCCTCTCGAGTGGAGACGGTTATGGCGGTGAACTTCTTGAGTTGCAGCAAGGATGTGAAAGACCCTTTCGAAGTTCCAGAGGTTAGGTGTCATTAGTCTCCAGACGCCTCATCGAAAATAGGCCTCATCTCGCCTGGAAGGGAGAACTTCCTGGATTTTCTCGAGTTGCGGCAGGTTATCCCGAGTTACGACGGGGACCTCAGGGACCCGCCCTGGTGGCCTCAGGAGAGGCCAGTCCCCATGCGAGTTGCTAGGGGGCCTCTCGGGATTCCTCTCCCGTCGATACCGGGGCCTAAAACCTTGTGTGGAGTCAGGGCCGGAACCGAGGATTCCTCTCAGGGGCTGACATGGATCTTTGGGTACTTCTGGAGTCTCCCCAGGGGAGTCAGGCCTCGTCTCGAGTGGGGGCATGCACGTGCGCTTTCCTTCCAGGCTGTAGCAGCAATGTCACGCTTCCCGTCGCGTGGATCAAAGGATCTGTGGTTTTCCCTCGAAGCTTTCCCTAGAGGCTTTCCCACAGGGCTGTCCCACGTGCCACCGTGGTGTGAGTTGATCCTCGGCGTGAAAGATGAGCCAGTGCAGGGCAAAGAGGTTCCTCTGGAATGGACTGAGACATCTGGGGGACTCTTGGAATGGTGGTACGACCATGGAGTTCTTCTCGCCTTTCCTGTTGAGAGTGCCTCCTCTTGAGATGCGACGGGAACGCCGGGAATTCTTTCCCGTTGAAAGCAGGGAAAGGATCCCTCATCTCGAGCTACGAGGGGGAAACGGGGCTCCTCTGGATGTGGGCGGGACCATCGTGCTTCCTCCCGAGTGGAGACGGGTATGGCGGTGAACTTCTTGAGTTGCAGCAAGGGTGTGAAAGACCCTTTCGATGTTCCAGAAGTTAGGTGTCATTTATCTCCAGACGCCTCATCGGAAATAGGCCTCATCTCGCCTGGAAGGGAGAACTTCCTGGATTTTCTCGAGTTGCGGCAGGTGTTCTCGAGTTATGACGGGGACCTCAGGGACCCGCCCTGGTGGCCTCAGGAGAGGCCAGTCCCCATGCGAGGTGCTAGGGGGCCTCTCGGGATTCCTCTCCCGTCGATACCGGAGCCAAAAACCTTGTGTGAAGTCAGGGCCGGAACCGAGGATTCCTCTCAGGGGCTGACATGGATCTTTGGGTACTTGTGGAGTCTCCCCAGGGGAGTCAGGCCTCGTCTCGAGTGGGGGCATGCACGTGCGCTTTCCTTCCAGGCTGTAGCAGCAATGTCACGCTTCCCGTCACGTGGATCAAAGGATCTGTGGTTTTCCCTCGAGGCTTTCCCTCGAGGCTTTCCCACAGGGCTGTCCCACGTGCCACCGTGGTGTGAGTCGATCCTCGGCGTGAAAGATGAGCCAGTGCAGGGCAAAGAGGTTCCTCTGGAATGGACTGAGACATCTGGTGGACTCTTGGAATCGTGGTACGACCATGGAGTTCCTCTCGCCTTTCCTGTTGAGAGTGCCTCCTATTGAGATGCGACGGGAACGCCGGGAATTCTTTCCCGTTGAAAGCAGGGAAAGGATCCCTCATCTCGAGCTCCGAGGGGGAAACGAGGCTCCTCTGGATGTGGGCGGGACCATCGTGCTTCCTCTCGAGTGGAGACGGTTATGGCGGTGAACTTCTTGAGTTGCAGCAAGGATGTGAAAGACCCTTTCGAAGTTCCAGAGGTTAGGTGTCATTAGTCTCCAGACGCCTCATCGAAAATAGGCCTCATCTCGCCTGGAAGGGAGAACTTCCTGGATTTTCTCGAGTTGCGGCAGGTTATCCCGAGTTACGACGGGGACCTCAGGGACCCGCCCTGGTGGCCTCAGGAGAGGCCAGTCCCCATGCGAGTTGCTAGGGGGCCTCTCGGGATTCCTCTCCCGTCGATACCGGGGCCTAAAACCTTGTGTGGAGTCAGGGCCGGAACCGAGGATTCCTCTCAGGGGCTGATATGGATCTTTGGGTACTTCTGGAGACTCGCCAGGGGACACAGGCCTCGTCTCGACTGGGGGCATGCACGTGCGCTTTCCTTCCAGGCTGTAGCAGCAATGTCACGCTTCCCGTAGCGTGGATCAAAGGGTCTGTTGTTTTCCCTCGAGGCATTCCCTCGAGGCTTTCCCACAGGGCTGTCCCACGTGCCACCGTGGTGTGAGTCGATCCTCGGCGTGAAAGATGAGCCAGTGCAGGGCAAAGAGTTTCCTCTGGAATGGACTGAGACATCTGGGGGACTCTTGGAATGGTGGTACGACCATGGAGTTCCTCTCGCCTTTCCTGTTGAGAGTGCCTCCTCTTGAGATGCGACGGGAACGCCGGGAATTCTTTCCCGTTGAAAGCAGGGAAAGGATCCCCCATTTCGAGCTCCGAGGGGAAAACGGGGCTCCTCTGGATGTGGGCGGGACCATCGTGCTTCCTCTCGAGTGGAGACGGGTATGGCGGTGAACTTCTTGAGTTGCAGCAAGGGTGTGAAAGACCCTTTCGAAGTTCCAGAGGTTAGGTGTCATTAGTCTCCAGAGGCCTCATCGGAAATAGGCCTCATCTCGCCTGGAAGGGAGAACTTCCTGGATTTTCTCGAGTTGCGGCAGGTGTTCCCGAGTTACGACGGGAACCTCAGGGACCCGCCCTGGTGGCCTCAGGAGAGGCCAGTCCCCATGCGAGTTGCTATGGGGCCTCTCGGGATTCCTCTCCCGTCGATACCGGGGCCAAAAACCTTGTGTGGAGTCAGGGCCGGAACCGATGATTCCTCTCAGGGGCTGACATGGATCTTTGGGTACTTCTGGAGTCTCGCCAGGGGAGACAGGCCTCGTCTCGAGTGGGGGCATGCACGTGCGCTTTCCTTCCAGGCTGTAGCAGCAATGTCACGCTTCCCGTCGCGTGGATCAAAGGGTCTGTGGTTTTCCCTCGAGGCTTTCCCTCGAGGCTTTCCCACAGGGCTGTCCCACGTGCCACCGTGGTGTGAGTCGATCCTCGGCGTGAAAGATGAGCCAGTGCAGGGCAAAGAGGTTCCTCTGGAATGGACTGAGACATCTAGGGGACTCGTGGAATGGTGGTACGACCATGGAGTTCCTCTCGGCTTTCCTGTGGAGAGTGCCTCCTCTTGAGATGCGACGGGATCGCCGGGAATTCTTTCCCGTTGAAAGCAGGGAAAGGATCCCTCATCTCGAGCTCCGAGGGGGAAACGGGGCTCCTCTGGATGTGGGCGGGACCATCGTGCTTCCTCTCGAGTGGAGACGGGTATGGCGGTGAACTTCTTGAGTTGCAGCAAGGGTGTGAAAGACCCTTTCGAAGTTCCAGAGGTTAGGTGTCATTAGTCTCCAGACGCCTCATCGGAAATAGGCCTCATCTCGCCTGGAAGGGAGAACTTCCTGGATTTTCTCGAGTTGTGGCAGGTGTTCTCGAGTTACGACGGGGACCTCAGGCACCCGCCCTGGTGGCCTCAGGAGAGGCCAGTCCCCATGCGAGTTGCTAGGGGGCCTCTCGGGATTCCTCTCCCGTCGATACCGGGCCCAAAAACATTTTTTGGAGTCAGGGCCGGAACCGAGGATTCCTCTTAGGGGCTGACATGGATCTTTGGGTACTTCTGGAGTGTCCCCAAGGGAGTCAGGCCTCGTCTCGAGTCGGGGCATGCACGTGCGCTTTCCTTCCAGGCTGTAGCAGCAATGTCATGCTTCCCGTCGCGTGGATCAAAGGATCTGTGGTTTTCCCTCGAGGCTTTCCCTCGAGGCTTTCCCACAGGGCTGTCCCACGTGCCACCGTGGTGTGAGTCGATCCTCGGCATTAAAGATGAGCCAGTGCAGGGCAAAGAGGTTCCTCTGGAATGGACTGAGACATCTGGGGGACTCTTGGAATGGTGGTACGACCAGGGAGTTCCTCTCGCCTTTCCTGTTGAGAGTGCTTCCTCTTGAGATGCGACGGGAACGCCGGGAATTCTTTCCCGTTGAAAGCAGGGAAAGGATCCCTCATCTCGAGCTCCGAGGGGGAAACGGGGCTCCTCTGGATGTTGGCGGGTCCATCGTGCTTCCTCTCTAGTGGAGACGGGTATGGCGGTGAACTTCTTGAGTTGCAGCAAGGGTGTGAAAGACCCTTTCGAAGTTCCAGAGGTTAGGTGTCATTAGTCTCCAGACGCCTCATCGGAAATAGGCCTCATCTCGCCTGGAAGGGAGAACTTCCTGGATTTTCTCGAGATGCGGCAGGTGTTCTCGAGTTACGATGGGGACCTCAGGGACCCGACCTGGTGGCCTCAGGAGAGGCCAGTCCCCATGCGAGTTGCTAGGGGGCCTCTCGGGATTCCCCTCCCGTCTATACCGGGGCCAAAAACCTTGTGTGGAGTCAAGGCCGGAACCGAGGATTCCTCTAGGGGCTGACATGGATCTTTGGGTACTTCTGGAGTCTCCCCAGGGGAGTCAGGCCTCGTCTCGAGTGGGGGCATGCACGTGCGCTTTCCTTCCAGGCTGTAGCAGCAATGTCACGCTTCCCGTGGCCTGGATCAAAGGATCTGTGGTTTTCCCTCGAGGCTTTCCCTCGAGGCTTTCCCACAGGGCTGTCCCACGTGCCACCGTGGTGTGAGTCGATCCTCGGCGTGAAAGATGAGCCAGTGCTGGGCAAAGAGGTTGCTCTGGAATGGACTGAGACATCTGGGGGACTCTTGGAATGGTGGTACGACCATGGAGTTCCTCTCGCCATTCCTGTTGAGAGTGCCTCCTTTTGAGATGCGACGGGAACGCCGGGAATTCTTTCCCGTGGAAAGCAGGGAAAGGATCCCTCATCTCGAGCTACGAGGGGGAAACGGGGCTCCTCTGGATGTGGGCGGGATCATCGTGCTTCCTCTCGAGTGGAGACGGGTATGGCGGTGAACTTCTTGAGTTGCAGCAAGGGTGTGAAAGACCCTTTCGAAGTTCCAGAGGTTAGGTGTCATTAGTCTCCAGACGCCTCATCGGAAATAGGCCTCATCTCGCCTGGAAGGGAGAACTTCCTGGATTTTCTCGAGATGCGGCAGGTGTTCTCGAGTTACGACGGGGACCTCAGGGACCCGCCCTGGTGGCCTCAGGAGAGGCCAGTCCCCATGCGAGTTGCTAGGGGGCCTCTCGGGATTCCTCTCTCGTCGATACCGGGGCCAAAAACCTTGTGTGGAGTCAGGGCCGGAACCGAGGATTCCTCTCAGGGGCTGACATTGACCTTTGGGTACTTCTGGAGTCTCCCCAGGGGAGTCGGGCCTCGTCTCGAGTGGGGGCATGCACGTGCGCTTTCATTCCAGGCTGTAGCAGCAATGTCACGCTTCCCGTCGCGTGGATCAAAGGATCTGTGGTTTTCCCTCAAGGCTTTCCCTCGAGGCTTTCCCACAGGGCTGTCCCACGTGCCACCGTGGTGTGAGTCGATCCTCGGCGTGAAAGATGAGCCAGTGCAGGGCAAAGAGGTTCCTCTGGAATGGACTGAGACATCTGGGGGACTCTTGGAATGGTGCTACGACCATGGAGTTCCTCTCGCCTTTCCTGTTGAGAGTGCCTCCTCTTGAGATGCGACGGGAACGCCGGGAATTCTTTCCCGTTGAAAGCAGGGAAAGGATCCCTCATCTCGAGCTACGAGGGGGAAACGGGGCTCCTCTGGATGTGGGCGGGACCATCGTGCTTCCTCTCGAGTGGAGACGGGTATGGCAGAGAACTTCTTGAGTTGCAGCAAGGGAGTGAAAGACCCTTTCGAAGTTCCAGAGGTTAGGTGTCATTAGTCTCCAGACGCCTCATCGGAAATAGGCCTCATCTCGCCTGGAAGGGAGAACTTCCTGGATTTTCTCGAGTTGCGGAAGGTGTTCTCCAGTTACGACGGGGACCTCATGTACCAGCCCTGGTGGCCTCAGGAAAGGCCAATCCCCATGCGAGTTGCTAGAGGGACTCTGGGATTCCTCTCCCGTCGATACCGGGTCCAAAAACCTTGTGTGGAGTCAGGGCCGGAACCGAGGTTTCCTCTCTGGGGCTTACATGGATCTTTGGGTACTTCTGGAGTCTCCCCAGGGGAGTCAGGCCTCGTCTCGAGTGGGGACAGGTACGTGCGCTTTCCTTCCAGGCTGTAGCAGCAATGTCACTCTTCCCGTGGCCTGGATCAAAGGATCTGTGGTTTTCCCACGAGGCTTTCCCTCGAGGCTTTCCCACAGGTCTGTCCAACGTTCCTCCGTGTTGTGAGTCGATCCTCAGCGTGAAAGATGAGCCAGTGCAGGGCAAAGAGGTTCCTCTGGAATGGACTGAGACATCTGGGGGACTCTTGGAATGGTGGTACCACCATGGAGTTCCTCTCGCCTTTCCTGTTGAGAGTGCCTCCTCTTGAGATGCGACGGGAACGCCGGGAATTCTTTCCCGTTGAAAGCAGGGAAAGGATCCCTCATCTCGAGCTACGAGGGGGAAACGGGGCTCCTCTGGATGTGGGCGGGACCATCGTGCTTCCTCTCGAGTGGAGACGGGTATGGCGGTGAACTTCTTGAGTTGCAGCAAGGGTGTGAAAGACCCTTTCGAAGTTCCAGAGGTTAGGTGTCATTAGTCTCCAAACGCCTCATCGGAAATAGGATTCTTCTCGCCTGGAATGGAGAACTTCCTGGATTTTCTCGATTTGGGACAGGTGTTCTCGAGTTACGACGGGGACCTCAGGGACCCGCCCTGGTGGCCTCAGGAGAGGCCAGTCCCCATGCGAATTTTTAGGGGGCCTCTCGGGATTCCTCTCCCATCGATACCGGGGCCAAAAACCTTGTGTGGAGTCAGGGCCGGAACCGAGGATTCCTCTCAGGGGCTGACATGGATCTTTGGGTACTTCTGGAGTCTCCCCAGGGTAGTCAGGCCTCATCTCGAGTGGGGGCATGCACGTGCGCTTTCCTTTCAGGCTATAGCAGCAATGTCATGCTTCCCGTCGCCTGGATCAAAGGATCTGTGGTTTTCCCTCGAGGCTTTCCCTTGAGGCTTACCCACAGGGCTGTCCCACGTGCCACCGTGGTGTGAGTCGATCCTCGGCGTGAAAAATGAGCCAGTGCAGGGCAAAGAGGTTGCTCTGGAATGGACTGAGACATCTGGGGGACTCTTGGAATGGTGGTACGACCATGGAGTTCCTCTCGCCTTTCCTGTTGAGAGTGCCTCCTCTTGAGATGCGACGGGAACGCCGGGAATTCTTTCCCGTTGAAAGCAGGGAAAGGATCCCTCATCTCGAGCTACGAGGGTGAAACGGGGCTCCTCTGGATGTGGGCGGGACCATCGTGCTTCCTCTCGAGTGGAGACGGGTATGGCGGTGAACTTCTTGAGTTGCAGCAAGGGTGTGAAAGACCCTTTCAAAGTTCCAGAGGTTAGGTGTCATTAGTCTCCAGACGCCTCATCGGAAATAGGCCTCATCTCGCCTGGAAGGGAGAACTTCCTGGATTTTCTCGAGTTGCGGCAGGTGTTCTCGAGTTACGACGGGGACCTCAGGGACCCGCCCTGGTGGCCTCAGGAGAGGCCAGTCCCCATGCGAGTTGCTAGGGGGCCTCTCGGGATTCCTCTCTCGTCGATACCGGGGCCAAAAACCTTGTGTGGAGTCAGGGCCGGAATCGAGGATTCCTCTCAGGGGCTGACATGGATCTTTGGGTACTTGTGGAGTCTCCCCAGGGGAGTCAGGCCTCGTCTCGAGTGGGGGAATGCACTTGCGCTTTCCTTCCAGGCTGTAGCAGGAATGTCATGCTTCCCGTCGCGTGGATCAAAGGATCTGTGGTTTTCCCTCGAGGCTTTCCCTCGAGGCTTTCCCACAGGGCTGTCCCACGTGCCACCGTGGTGTGAGTCGATCCTCGGCGTGAAAGATGAGCCAGTGCAGGGCAAAGAGGTTCCTCTGGAATGGACTGAGACATCTGGGGGACTCTTGGAATGGTGGTACGACCATGGAGTTCCTCTCGCCTTTCCTGTTGAGAGTGCCTCCTCTTGAGATGCGACGGGAACGCCGGGAATTCTTTCCCGTTGAAAGCAGGGAAAGGATCCCTCATCTCGAGCTACGAGGGGGAAACGGGGCTCCTCTGGATGTGGGCGGGACCATCGTGCTTCCTCTCGAGTGGAGACGGGTATGGCAGAGAACTTCTTGAGTTGCAGCAAGGGAGTGAAAGACCCTTTCGAAGTTCCAGAGGTTAGGTGTCATTAGTCTCCAGACGCCTCATCGGAAATAGGCCTCATCTCGCCTGGAAGGGAGAACTTCCTGGATTTTCTCGAGTTGCCACAGGTGTTCTCGAGTTATGACGGGGACCTCAAGGACCAGCCCTGGTGGCCTCAGGAGAGGCCAATCCCCATGCGAGTTGCTAGGGGGACTCTGGGATTCCTCTCCCGTCGATACCGGGTCCAAAAACCTTGTGTGGAGTCAGGGCCGGAACCGAGGATTCCTCTCAGGGGCTGACATGGATCTTTGGGTACTTCTGGAGTCTCCCCAGGGGAGTCAGGCCTCGTCTCGAGTGGGGACAGGTACGTGCGCTTTCCTTCCAGGCTGTAGCAGCAATGTCACGCTTCCCGTGGCGTGGATCAAAGGATCTGTGGTTTTCCCACGAGGCTTTCCCTCGAGGCTTTCCCACAGGTCTGTCCCACGTGCCACCGTGGTGTGAGTTGATACTCGGCGTGAAAGATGAGCCAGTGCAGGGCAATGAGGTTCCTCTGGAATGGACTGAGACATCTGGGGGACTCTTGGAATGGTGGTACCACCATGGAGTTCCTCTCGCCTTTCCTGTTGAGAGTGCCTCCTCTTTAGATGCGACGGGAACGCCGGGAATTCTTTCCCGTTGAAAGCAGGGAAAGGATCCCTCATCTCGAGCTACGAGGGGGAAACGGGGCTCCTCTGGATGTGGGCGGGACCATCGTGCTTCCGCTCGAGTGGAGACGGGTATGGCAGTTGAACTTCTTGAGTTGCAGCAAGGGTGTGAAAGACCCTTTCGAAGTTCCAGAGTTTAGGTGACATTAGTCTCCAGACGTCTCATCGGAAATAGGCCTCATCTCGCCTGGAAGGGAGAACTTCCTGGATTTTCTCGAGTTGCGGCAGGTGTTCTCCAGTTACGACGGGGACCTCAGGAACCCGCCATGGTGGCCTCAGGAGAGGCCAGTCCCCATGCGAGTTGCTAGGGGGCCTCTCGGGATTAGTCTCCCGTCGATACCGGGGCCAAAAACCTTGTGTGGAGTCAGGGCCGGAACCGAGGATTCCTCTCAGGGGCTGACATGGATCTTTGGGTACTTCTGGAGTCTCCCCAGGGGAGTCAGGCCCCGTCTCGAGTGGGGGCATGCACGTACGCTTTCCTTCCAGGCTGTAGCAGCAATGTCACGCTTTCCGTCGCGTGGATCAAAGGATCTGTGGTTTTCCCTCAAGGCTTTGCCTCGAGGCTTTCCCACAGGGCTGTCCCACGTGCCACCGTGGTGTGAGTCGATCCTCGGCGTGAAAGATGAGCCAGTGCAGGGCAAAGAGGTTCCTCTGGAATGGACTGAGACATCTGGGGGACTCTTGGAATGGTGGTACGACCATGGAGTTCCTCTCGCCTTTCCTGTTGAGAGTGCCTCCTCTTGAGATGCGACGGGAATGCCGGGAATTCTTTCCCGTTGAAAGCAGGGAAAGGATCCCTCATCTCGAGCTACGAGGGGGAAACGGGGCTTCTCTGGATGTGGGCGGGACCATCGTGCTTCCTCTCGAGTGGAGACGGGTATGGCAGTGAACTTCTTGAGTTGCAGCAAGGGTGTGAAAGACCCTTTCGAAGTTCCAGAGGTTAGGTGTCATTAGTCTCCAGACGCCTCATCGGAAATAGGCCTCATCTCGCCTGGAAGGGAGAACTTCCTGGATTTTCTCGAGTTGCGGCAGGTGTTCTCGAGTTACGACGGGGACCTCAGGGACCCGCCCTGGTGGCCTCAGGAGAGGCCAGTCCCCATGCGAGTTGCTAGGGGGTCTCTCGGGATTCCTCTCCCGTCGATACCGGGGCCAAAAACCTTGTGTGGAGTCAGGGCCGGAACAGAGGATTCCTCTCAGGGGCTGACATGGATCTTTGGGTACTTCTGGAGTCTCCCCAGGGGAGTCAGGCCCCGTCTCGAGTGGGGGCATGCACGTGCGCTTTCCTTCCAGGCTGTAGCAGCAATGTCACGCTTCCCGTCGCGTGGATCAAAGGATCTGTGGTTTTCCCTCGAGGCTTTCCCTCGAGGCTTTCACACAGGGCTGTCCCACGTGCCACCGTGGTGTGAGTCGATCGTCGGCGTGAAAGATGAGCCAGTGCAGGGCAAAGAGGTTCCTCTGGAATGGACTGAGACATCTGGGGGACTCGTGGAATGGTGGTACGACCATGGAGTTCCTCTCGCCTTTCCTGTTGAGAGTGCCTCCTCTTGAGATGCGACGGGAATGCCGGGAATTCTTTCCCGTTGAAAGCAGGGAAAGGATCCCTCATCTCGAGCTACGAGGGGGAAACGGGGCTCCTCTGGATGTGGGCGGGACCATCGTGCTTCCTCTCGAGTGGACACGGGTATGGCGGTGAACTTCTTGAGTTGCAGCAAGGGTGTGAAAACCCTTTCGAAGTTCCAGAGGTTAGGTGTCGTTAGTCTCCAGACGCCTCATCGGAAATAGGCCTCATCTCGCCTGGAAGGGAGAACTTCCTGGATTTTCTCGAGTTGCGGCAGGTGTTCTCGAGTTACGACGGGGACCTCAGGGACCCGCCCTGGTGGCCTCGGGAGAGGCCAGTCCCCATGCGAGTTGCTAGGGGGCCTCTCGGGATTCCTCTCCCGTCGATACCGGGGCCAAAAACCTTGTGTGGAGTCAGGGCCGGAACCGAGGATTCCTCTCAGGGGCTGCCATGGATCTTTGGGTACTTCTGGAGGCTCCCCAGGGGAGTCAGGCCTCGTCTCGAGTGGGGGCATGCACGTGCGCTTTCCTTCCAGGCTGTAGCAGCAATGTCACGCTTCCCATCGCGAGGATTAAAGGATCTGTGGTTTTCGCTCGAGGCTTTCCCTCGAGGCTTTCCCACAGGGCTGTCCCACGGGCCACCGTGGTGTGAGTCGATCCTCGGCGTGAAAGATGAGCCAGTGCCGGGCAAAGAGGTTCCTCTGGAATGGACTGAGACATCTGGGGGACTCTTGGAATGGTGGTACGACCATGGAGTTCCTCTCGCCTTTCCTGTTGAGAGTGCCTCCTCTTGAGATGCGACGGGAACGCCGGGAATTCTTTCCCGTTGAAAGCAGGGAAAGGATCCCTCATCTCGAGCTCCGAGGGGGAAACGTGGCTCCTCTGTATGTGGGCGGGACCATCGTGCTTTCTCACGTGTGGAGACGGGTATGGCGGTAAACTTCTTGAGTTGCAGCAAGGGTGTGAAAGACCCTTTCGAAGTTCCAGAGTTTGGGTGTCATTAGTCTCCAGACGCTTCATCGGAAATAGGCCTCATCTCGCCTGGAAGGGAGAACTTCCTGGATTTTCTCGAGTTGCGGCAGGTGTTCTCGAGTTACGACGGGGACCTCAGGGACCCGCCCTGGTGGCCTCAGGAGAGGCCAGTCCCCATGCGAGTTGCTAGGGGGCCTCTCGGGATTCCTCTCCCGTCGATACCGGGGCCAAAAACCTTGTGTGGAGTCAGGGCCGGAACCGAGGATTCCTCTCAGGGGCTGACATGGATCTTTGGGTACTTCTAGAGTCTCCCCAGGGGAGTCAGGCCTCGTCTCGAGTGGGGGCATGCACGTACGCTTTCCTTCCAGGCTGTATCAGCAATGTCACGCTTCCTGTCGCGTGGATCAAATGATCTGTGGTTTTCCCTCGAGGCTTTCCCTCGAGGCTTTCCCACAGGGCTGTCCCACGTGCCACCGTGGTGTGAGTCGATCCTCGGCGTGAAAGATGAGCCAGTGCAGGGCAAAGGGGTTCCTCTGGAATGGACTGAGACATCTGGGGGACTCTTGGAATGGTGGTACGACCATGGAGTTCCTCTCGCCTTTCCTGTTGAGAGTGCCTCCTCTTGAGATGCGACGGGAACGCCGGGAATTCTTTCCCGTTGAAAGCAGGGAAAGGTTCCCTCATCTCGAGCTCCGAGGGGGAAACGGGGCTCTTCTGGATGTGGGCGGGACCATCGTGCTTCCTCCCGAGTGGACACGGGTATGGCGGTGAACTTCTTGAGTTGCAGCAAGGGTGTGAAAGACCCTTTCGAAGTTCCAGAGGTTAGGTGTCATTAGTCTCCAGACGCCTCATAGGAAATAGGCCTCATCTCGCCTGGAAGGGAGAACTTCCTGGATTTTCTCGAGTTGCGGCAGGTGTTCTCGAGTTACGACGGGGACCTCAGGGACACGCCCTGGTGGCCTCAGTAGAGGCCAGTCCCCATGCGAGTTGCTAGGGGGCCTCTCGGGATTCCTCTCCCGTCGATACCGGGGCCAAAAGCCTTGTGTGGAGTCAGGGCTGGAACCGAGCATTCCTCTCAGGGGTTACATGGATCATTGGGTACTTCTGGAAGCTCCCCAGGGGAGTCAGGCCTCGTCTCGAGTGGGGGCATGCACGTGCGCTTTCCTTCCAGGCTGTAGCAGCAACGTCAAGCTTCCCATCGCGAGGATTAAAGGATCTGTGGTTTTCCCTCGAGGCTTTCCCTCGAGGCTTTCCCACAGGGCTGTCCCACGGGCCACCGTGGTGTGAGTCGATCCTCGGCGTGAAAGATGAGCCAGTGCCGGGCAAAGAGGTTCCTCTGGAATGGACTGAGACATCTGGGGGACTCTTGGAATGGTGGTACGACCATGGAGTTCCTCTCGCCTTTCCTGTTGAGAGTGCCTCCTCTTGAGATGCGACGGGAATGCCGGGAATTCTTTCCCGTTGAAAGCAGGGAAAGGATCCCTCATCTCGAGCTCCGAGGGGGAAACGTGGCTCCTCTGTATGTGGGCGGGACCATCGTGCTTTCTCTCGTGTGGAGACGGGTATGGCGGTAAACTTCTTGAGTTGCAGCAAGGGTGTGAAAGACCCTTTGGAAGTTCCAGAGGTTAGGTGTCATTAGTCTCCAGACGCCTCATCGGAAATAGGCCTCATCTCGCCTGGAAGGGAGAACTTCCTGGATTTTCTCGAGTTGCGGCAGGTGTTCTCGAGTTACGACGGGGACCTCAGGGACCCGCCCTGGTGGCCTCAGGAGAGGCCAGTCCCCATGCGAGTTGCTAGGGGGCCTCTCGGGATTCCTCTCCCGTCGATACCGGGGCCAAAAACCTTGTGTGGAGTCAGGGCCGGAACCGAGGATTCCTCTCAGGGGCTGACATGGATCTTTGGGTACTTCTAGAGTCTCCCCAGGGGAGTCAGGCCTCGTCTCGAGTGGGGGCATGCACGTACGCTTTCCTTCCAGGCTGTATCAGCAATGTCACGCTTCCTGTCGCGTGGATCAAATGATCTGTGGTTTTCCCTCGAGGCTTTCCCTCGAGGCTTTCCCACAGGGCTGTCCCACGTGCCACCGTGGTGTGAGTCGATCCTCGGCGTGAAAGATGAGCCAGTGCAGGGCAAAGGGGTTCCTCTGGAATGGACTGAGACATCTGGGGGACTCTTGGAATGGTGGTACGACCATGGAGTTCCTCTCGCCTTTCCTGTTGAGAGTGCCTCCTCTTGAGATGCGACGGGAACGCCGGGAATTCTTTCCCGTTGAAAGCAGGGAAAGGTTCCCTCATCTCGAGCTCCGAGGGGGAAACGGGGCTCCTCTGGATGTGGGCGGGACCATCGTGCTTCCTCCCGAGTGGACACGGGTATGGCGGTGAACTTCTTGAGTTGCAGCAAGGGTGTGAAAGACCCTTTCGAAGTTCCAGAGGTTAGGTGTCATTAGTCTCCAGACGCCTCATCGGAAATAGGCCTCATCTCGCCTGGATGGGAGAACTTCCTGGATTTTCTCGAGTTGCGGCAGGTGTTCTCGAGTTACGACGGGGACCTCAGGGACCCGCCCTGGTGGCCTCAGTAGAGGCCAGTCCCCATGCGAGTTGCTAGGGGGCCTCTCGGGATTCCTCTCCCGTCGATACCGGGGCCAAAAGCCTTGTGTGGAGTCAGGGCTGGAACCGAGCATTCCTCTCAGGGGTTACATGGAACTTTGGGTACTTCTGGAGGCTCCCCAGGGGAGTCAGGCCTCGTCTCGAGTGGGGGCATGCACGTGCGCTTTCCTTCCAGGCTGTAGCAGCAATGTCACGCTTCCCATCGCGAGGATTAAAGGATCTGTGGTTTTCCCTCGAGGCTTTCCCTCGAGGCTTTCCCACAGGGCTGTCCCACGGGCCACCGTGGTGTGAGTCGATCCTCGGCGTGAAAGATGAGCCAGTGCCGGGCAAAGAGGTTCCTCTGGAATGGACTGAGACATCTGGGGGACTCTTGGAATGGTGGTACGACCATGGAGTTCCTCTCGCCTTTCCTGTTGAGAGTGCCTCCTCTTGAGATGCGACGGGAATGCCGGGAATTCTTTCCCGTTGAAAGCAGGGAAAGGATCCCTCATCTCGAGCTACGAGGGGGAAACGGGGCTCCTCTGGATGTGGGCGGGACCATCGTGCTTCCTCTCGAGTGGAGACGGGTATGGCGGTGAACTGCTTGTGTTGCAGCAAGGGTGTGAAAGACCCTTTCGAAGTTCCAGAGGTTTGGTGTCATTAGTCTCCAGAGGCCTCATCGGAAATAGGCCTCATCTCGCCTGGAAGGGAGAACTTCCTGGATTTTCTCGAGTTGCGGCAGGTGTTCTCGAGTTACGACGGGGACCTCAGGGACCCGCCCTGGTGGCCTCCGGAGAGGCCAGTCCCCATGCGAGTTGCTAGGGGGCCTCTCGGGATTCCTCTCCCGTCGATACCGGGGCCAAAAACCTTGTGTGGAGTCAGGGCCGGAACCGAGGATTCCTCTCAGGGGCTGACATGGATCTTTGGGTACTTCTGGAGTCTCGCCAGGGGAGACAGGCCTCATCTCGAGTGGGGGCATGCAGGTGCGCTTTCCTTCCAGGCTGTAGCAGCAATGTCACGCTTCCCGTCGCGTGCATCAAAGGATCTGTGGTTTTCCCTCGAGGCTTTCCCTCGAGGCTTTCCCACAGGGCTGTCCCACGTGCCTCCGTGGTGTGAGTCGATCCTCGGCGTGAAAGATGAGCCAGTGCAGGGCAAAGAGGTTCCTCTGGAATGGACTGAGACATCTGGGGGACTCTTTGTATGGTGGTACGACCATGGAGTTCCTCTCGCCTTTCCTGTTGAGAGTGCCTCCTCTTGAGATGCGACGGGAACGCCGGGAATTCCTTCACGTTGAAAGCAGGAAAGGATCCCTCATCTCGAGCTCCGAGAGGGAAACGGGGCTCCTCTGGATGTGGGCGGGACCATCGTGCTTCCTCTCGAGTGGAGACGGGTATGGCGGTGAACTTCTTGAGTTGCAGCAAGGGTGTGAAAGACCCTTTCGAAATTCCAGAGGTTAGGTGTCATTAGTCTCCAGACGCCTCATCGGAAATAGGCCTCATCTCGCCTGGAAGGGAGAACTTCCTGGATTTTCTCGAGGTGCGGCAGGTGTTCTCGAGTTAAGACGGGGACCTCAGGGACCCGCCCTGGTGGCCTCAGGAGAGGCCAGTCCCCATGCGAGGTGCTAGGGGGCCTCTCGGGATTCCTCTCCCGTCGATACCGGGGCCAAAAAGGTTGTGTGGAGTCAGGGCCGGAACCGAGGATTCCTCTCAGGGGCTGACATGGATCTTTGGGTACTTCTGGAGTCTCCCCAGAGGAGTTAGGCCTCGAATCAAGTGGGGGCATGCACGTGCGCTTTCCTTCCAGGCTGTAGCAGCAATGTCACGCTTCCCGTGGCGTGTATCAAAGGATCTGTGGTTTTCCCTCGAGACTTTCCCACAGGGCTGTCCCACGTGCCACCGTGGTGTGAGTCGATCCTCGGCGTGAAAGATGAGCCAGTGCAGGGCAAAGAGGTTCCTCTGGAATGGACTGAGACATCTGGGGGACTCTTGGAATGGTGGTACGACCATGGAGTTCCTCTCGCCTTTCCTGTTGAGAGTGCCTCCTCTTGAAATGCGACAGGAACGCCGGGAATTCTTTCCCGTTGAAAGCAGGGAAAGGATCCCTCATCTCGAGCTACGAGGGGGAAACGGGGCTCCTCTGGATGTGGGCGGGACCATCGTGCTTCCTCTCGAGTGGACACGGGTATGGCGGTGAACTTCTTGAGTTGCAGCAAGGGTATGAAAGACCCTTTCGAAGTCCCAGAGGTTAGGTGTCATTAGTCTCCAGACGCCTCATCGGAAATAGGCCTCATCTCGCCTGGAAGGGAGAACTTCCTGGATTTTCTCGAGTTGCGGCAGGTGTTCTCGAGTTACGACGGGGACCTCAGGGACCCGCCCTGGTGGCCTCAGGAGAGGCCAGTCCCCATGCGATGTGCTAGGGGGCCTCTCGGGATTCCTCTCCCGTCGATACCGGGGCCAAAAACCTTGTGTGGAGTCAGGGCCGGAACCGAGGATTCCTCTCAGGGGCTGACATGGATCTTTGGGTACTTCTGGAGTCTCCCCAGGGGAGTCAGGCCTCGTCTCGAGTGGGGGCATGCACGTGCGCTTTCCTTCCAGGCTGTAGCAGCAATGTCACGCTTCCTGTCGCGTGGATCAAAGGATCTGTGGTTTTCCCTCGATGCTTTCCCTCGAGGCTTTCCCACAGGGCTGTCCCACGTGCCACCGTGGTGTGAGTCGATCCTCGGCGTGAAAGATGAGCCAGTGTAGGGCAAAGCGGTTCCTCTGGAATGGACTGAGACATCTGGGGGACTCCTGGAATGGTGGTACGACCATGGAGTTCCTCTCGCCTTTCCTGTTGAGAGTGCCTCCTCTTGAGATGCGACGGGAACGCCGGGAATTCTTTCCCGTCTAAAGCAGGGAAAGGTTCCCTCATCTCGAGCTACGAGGGGGAAACGGGGCTCCTCTGGATGTGGGCGGGACCATCGTGCTTCCTCTCGAGTGGAGACGGGTATGGCGGTGAACTTCTTGAGTTGCAGCAAGGGTGTGAAAGACCCTTTCGAAGTTCCAGAGGTTAGGTGTCATTAGTCTCCAGACGCCTCATCGGAAATAGGCCTCATCTCGCCTGAAAGGGAGAACTTCCTGGATTTTCTCGAGTTGCGGCAGGTGTTCTCGAGTTACGAAGGGGACCTCAGGGACCCGCCCTGGTGGCCTCAGGAGAGGCCAGTCCCCATGCAAGGTGCTAGGGGGCCTCTCGGGATTCCTCTCCCGTCGATACCGGGGCCAAAAACCTTGTGTGGAGTCAGGGCCGGAACCGAGGATTCCTCTCAGGGGCTGACATGGATCTTTGGGTACTTCTGGAGTCTCCCCAGGGGAGTTAGGCCTCTTCTCGAGTGGGGGCATGCACGTGCGCTTTCCTTCCCGGCTGTAGCAGCAATGTCACGCTTCCCGTCGCATGGATCAAAGGATCTGTGGTTTTCCCTCGAGGCTTTCCCTCGAGGCTTTCCCACAGGGCTGTCCCACGTGCCACCGTGGTGTGAGTCGATCCTCGGCGTGAAAGATGAGCCAGTGCAGGGCAAAGTGGTTCCTCTGGAATGGACTGAGACATCTGGGGGACTCGTGGAATGGTGGTACGACCATGGAGTTCTTCTCGCCTTTCCTGTTGAGAGTGCCACCTCTTGAGATGCGACGGGAACGCCGGGAATTCTTTCCCGTTGAAAGCAGGGAAAGGATCCCTCATTTCGAGCTACGAGGGGGAAACGGGGCTCCTCTGGATGTGGGCGGGACCATCGTGCTTCCTCTCGAGTGGAGACGGGTATGGCGGTGAACTTCTTGAGTTGCAGCAAGGGTGTGAAAGACCCTTTCGAAGTCCCAGAGGTTAGGTGTCATTAGTCTCCAGAAGCCTCATCGGAAATAGGCCTCATCTCGCCTGGAAGGGAGAACTTCCTGGATTTTCTCGAGTTGCGGCAGGTGTTCTCGAGTTACAACGGGGACCTCAGGGACCCGCCCTGGTGGCCTCAGGAGAGGCCAGTCCCCATGCGAGTTGCTAGGTGGCCTCTCGGGATTCCTCTCCCGTCGATACCGGGGTCAAAAACCTTGTGTGGCATCAGGGCCGGAACCGAGGATTCCTCTCAGGGGCTGACATGGATCTTTGGGTACTTCTGGAGTCTCCCCAGGGGAGTCAGGCCTCGTCTCGAGTGGGGGCATGCACGTGCGCTTTCCTTCCAGGCTGTAGCAGCAATGTCACGATTCCCGTCGCGTGGATCAAAGGATCTGTGGTTTTCCCTCGAGGCTTTCCCACAGGGCTGTCCCACGTGCCACCGTGGTGTGAGTCGATCCTCGGCGTGAAAGATGAGCCAGTGCAGGGCAAAGAGGTTCCTCTGGAATGGACTGAGACATCTGGGGACTCTTGGAATGGTGGTACGACCATGGAGTTCCTCTCGCCTTTCCTGTTGAGAGTGCCTCCTCTTGAGATGCGACGGGAACGCCGGGAATTCTTCCCCTTTGAAAGCAGGGAAAGGATCCATCATCTCGAGCTCCGAGGGGGAAACGGGGCTCCTTTGGATGTGGGCGGGACCATCATGCTTCCTCTCGAGTGGAGACGGGTATGGCGGTGAACTTCTTGAGTTGCAGCAAGGGTGTGAAAGACCCTTTCGAAGTTCCAGAGGTTAGGTGTCATTAGTCTCCAGATGCCTCATCGGAAATAGGCCTCATCTCGCCTGGAAGGGAGAACTTCCTGGATTTTCTCGAGATGCGGCAGGTGTTCTCGAGTTACGACGGGGACCTCAGGGACCCGCCCTGGTGGCCTCAGGAGAGGCCAGTCCCCATGCGAGTTGCTAGGGGGCCTCTCGGGATTCCTCTCCCGTCGATACCGGGGCCAAAAACTTTGTATGGAGTCAGGGTCGGAACCGAGGATTCCTCTCAGGGGCTTATATGGATCTTAGGGTACTTCTGGAGTCTCGCCAGGGGAGACAGGCCTCATCTCGAGTGGGGGCATGCAGGTGCGCTTTCCTTCCAGGCTGTAGCAGCAATGTCACGCTTCCCGTCGCGTGCATCAAAGGATCTGTGGTTTTCCCTCGAGGCTTTCCCTCGAGGCTTTCCCACAGGGCTGTCCCACGTGCCTCCGTGGTGTGAGTCGATCCTCGGCGTGAAAGATGAGCCAGTGCAGGGCAAAGAGGTTCCTCTGGAATGGACTGAGACATCTGGGGGACTCTTTGTATGGTGGTACGACCATGGAGTTCCTCTCGCCTTTCCTGTTGAGAGTGCCTCCTCTTGAGATGCGACGGGAACGCCGGGAATTCCTTCACGTTGAAAGCAGGAAAGGATCCCTCATCTCGAGCTCCGAGAGGGAAACGGGGCTCCTCTGGATGTGGGCGGAACCATCGTGCTTCCTCTCGAGTGGAGACGGGTATGGCGGTGAACTTCTTGAGTTGCAGCAAGGGTGTGAAACACCCTTTCGAAATTCCAGAGGTTAGGTGTCATTAGTCTCCAGACGCCTCATCGGAAATAGGCCTCATCTCGCCTGGAAGGGAGAACTTCCTGGATTTTCTCGAGGTGCGGCAGGTGTTCTCGAGTTAAGACGGGGACCTCAGGGACCCGCCCTGGTGGCCTCAGGAGAGGCCAGTCCCCATGCGAGGTGCTAGGGGGCCTCTCGGGATTCCTCTCCCGTCGATACCGGGGCCAAAAAGCTTGTGTGGAGTCAGGGCCGGAACCGAGGATTCCTCTCAGGGGCTGACATGGATCTTTGGGTACTTCTGGAGTCTCCCCAGAGGAGTTAGGCCTCGAATCAAGTGGGGGCATGCACGTGCGCTTTCCTTCCAGGCTGTAGCAGCAATGTCACGCTTCCCGTGGCGTGTATCAAAGGATCTGTGGTTTTCCCTCGAGACTTTCCCACAGGGCTGTCCCACGTGCCACCGTGGTGTGAGTCGATCCTCGGCGTGAAAGATGAGCCAGTGTAGGGCAAAGCGGTTCCTCTGGAATGGACTGAGACATCTGGGGGACTCCTGGAATGGTGGTACGACCATGGAGTTCCTCTCGCCTTTCCTGTTGAGAGTGCCTCCTCTTGAGATGCGACGGGAACGCCGGGAATTCTTTCCCGTCTAAAGCAGGGAAAGGTTCCCTCATCTCGAGCTACGAGGGGGAAACGGGGCTCCTCTGGATGTGGGCGGGACCATCGTGCTTCCTCTCGAGTGGAGACGGGTATGGCGGTGAACTTCTTGAGTTGCAGCAAGGGTGTGAAAGACCCTTTCGAAGTTCCAGAGGTTAGGTGTCATTAGTCTCCAGACGCCTCATCGGAAATAGGCCTCATCTCGCCTGAAAGGGAGAACTTCCTGGATTTTCTCGAGTTGCGGCAGGTGTTCTCGAGTTACGAAGGGGACCTCAGGGACCCGCCCTGGTGGCCTCAGGAGAGGCCAGTCCCCATGCAAGGTGCTAGGGGGCCTCTCGGGATTCCTCTCCCGTCGATACCGGGGCCAAAAACCTTGTGTGGAGTCAGGGCCGGAACCGAGGATTCCTCTCAGGGGCTGACATGGATCTTTGGGTACTTCTGGAGTCTCCCCAGGGGAGTTAGGCCTCTTCTCGAGTGGGGGCATGCACGTGCGCTTTCCTTCCCGGCTGTAGCAGCAGTGTCACGCTTCCCGTCGCATGGATCAAAGGATCTGTGGTTTTCCCTCGAGGCTTTCCCTCGAGGCTTTCCCACAGGGCTGTCCCACGTGCCACCGTGGTGTGAGTCGATCCTCGGCGTGAAAGATGAGCCAGTGCAGGGCAAAGTGGTTCCTCTGGAATGGACTGAGACATCTGGGGGACTCGTGGAATGGTGGTACGACCATGGAGTTCCTCTCGCCTTTCCTGTTGAGAGTGCCACCTCTTGAGATGCGACGGGAACGCCGGGAATTCTTTCCCGTTGAAAGCAGGGAAAGGATCCCTCTATTCGAGCTACGAGGGGGAAACGGGGCTCCTCTGGATGTGGGCGGGACCATCGTGCTTCCTCTTGAGTGGACACGGGTATGGCGGTGAACTTCTTGAGTTGCAGCAAGGGTGTGAAAGACTCTTTCGAAGTTCCAGAAGTTAGGTGTCATTAGTCTCCAGACGCCTCATCAGAAATAGGCCTCATCTCGCCTGGAAGGGAGAACTTCCTGGATTTTCTCGAGTTGCGGCAGGTGTTCTCGAGTTACGACGGGGACCTCAGGGACCCGCCCTGGTGGCCTCAGGAGACGCAAGTCCCCATGCGAGTTGCTAGGGGGCCTCTCGGGATTCCTCTCCCGTCGATACCGGGGCCAAAAATCTTGTGTGGAGTCAGGGCCGGAACCGAGGATTCCTCTCAGGGGCTGATATGGATCTTTGGGTACATCTGGAGTCTCGCCAGGGGAGACAGGCCTCGTCTCGAGTCGGGGCGTGCACGTGCACTTTCCTTCCAGGCTGTAGCAGCAATGTCACGCTTCCCGTCGCGTGGATCAAAGGATCTGTGGTTTTCCCTCGAGGCTTTCCCTCGAGGCTTTCCCACAGGTCTGTCCCACGTGCCACCATGGTGTGAGTCGATCCTCGGCGTGAAAGATGAGCCAGTGCAGGGCAAAGAGGTTCCTCTGGAATGGACTGAGACATCTGGGGGACTCTTGGAATGGTGGTACGACCATGGAGTTCCTCTCGCCTTTCCTGTTGAGAGTGCCTCCTCTTGAGATGCGACGGGAACGCCGGGAATTCTTTCCCGTTGAAAGCAGGGAAAGGATCCCTCATCTCGAGCTACGAGGGGGAAACGGGGCTCCTCTGGATGTGGGCGGGACCATCGTGCTTCCTCTCGAGTGGAGACGGGTATGGCAGAGAACTTCTTGAGTTGCAGCAAGGGAGTGAAAGACCCTTTCGAAGTTCCAGAGGTTAGGTGTCATTAGTCTCCAGACGCCTCATCGGAAATAGGCCTCATCTCGCCTGGAAGGGAGAACTTCCTGGATTTTCTCGAGTTGCGGAAGGTGTTCTCCAGTTACGACGGGGACCTCATGTACCAGCCCTGGTGGCCTCAGGAAAGGCCAATCCCCATGCGAGTTGCTAGAGGGACTCTGGGATTCCTCTCCCGTCGATACCGGGTCCAAAAACCTTGTGTGGAGTCAGGGCCGGAACCGAGGTTTCCTCTCTGGGGCTTACATGGATCTTTGGGTACTTCTGGAGTCTCCCCAGGGGAGTCAGGCCTCGTCTCGAGTGGGGACAGGTACGTGCGCTTTCCTTCCAGGCTGTAGCAGCAATGTCACTCTTCCCGTGGCCTGGATCAAAGGATCTGTGGTTTTCCCACGAGGCTTTCCCTCGAGGCTTTCCCACAGGTCTGTCCAACGTTCCACCGTGGTGTGAGTCGATCCTCAGCGTGAAAGATGAGCCAGTGCAGGGCAAAGAGGTTCCTCTGGAATGGACTGAGACATCTGGGGGACTCTTGGAATGGTGGTACCACCATGGAGTTCCTCTCGCCTTTCCTGTTGAGAGTGCCTCCTCTTGAGATGCGACGGGAACGCCGGGAATTCTTTCCCGTTGAAAGCAGGGAAAGGATCCCTCATCTCGAGCTACGAGGGGGAAACGGGGCTCCTCTGGATGTGGGCGGGACCATCGTGCTTCCTCTCGAGTGGAGACGGGTATGGCGGTGAACTTCTTGAGTTGCAGCAAGGGTGTGAAAGACCCTTTCGAAGTTCCAGAGGTTAGGTGTCATTAGTCTCCAAACGCCTCATCGGAAATAGGATTCTTCTCGCCTGGAATGGAGAACTTCCTGGATTTTCTCGATTTGGGACAGGTGTTCTCGAGTTACGACGGGGACCTCAGGGACCCGCCCTGGTGGCCTCAGGAGAGGCCAGTCCCCATGCGAATTTTTAGGGGGCCTCTCGGGATTACTCTCCCATCGATACCGGGGCCAAAAACCTTGTGTGGAGTCAGGGCCGGAACCGAGGATTCCTCTCAGGGGCTGACATGGATCTTTGGGTACTTCTGGAGTCTCCCCAGGGTAGTCAGGCCTCATCTCGAGTGGGGGCATGCACGTGCGCTTTCCTTTCAGGCTATAGCAGCAATGTCATGCTTCCCGTCGCCTGGATCAAAGGATCTGTGGTTTTCCCTCGAGGCTTTCCCTTGAGGCTTTCCCACAGGGCTGTCCCACGTGCCACCGTGGTGTGAGTCGATCCTCGGCGTGAAAAATGAGCCAGTGCAGGGCAAAGAGGTTGCTCTGGAATGGACTGAGACATCTGGGGGACTCTTGGAATGGTGGTACGACCATGGAGTTCCTCTCGCGTTTCCTGTTGAGAGTGCCTCCTCTTGAGATGCGACGGGAACGCCGGGAATTCTTTCCCGTTGAAAGCAGGGAAAGGATCCCTCATCTCGAGCTACGAGGGTGAAACGGGGCTCCTCTGGATGTGGGCGGGACCATCGTGCTTCCTCTCGAGTGGAGACGGGTATGGCGGTGAACTTCTTGAGTTGCAGCAAGGGTGTGAAAGACCCTTTCGAAGTTCCAGAGGTTAGGTGTCATTAGTCTCCAGACGCCTCATCGGAAATAGGCCTCATCTCGCCTGGAAGGGAGAACTTCCTGGATTTTCTCGAGTTGCGGCAGGTGTTCTCGAGTTACGACGGGGACCTCAGGGACCCGCCCTGGTGGCCTCAGGAGAGGCCAGTCCCCATGCGAGTTGCTAGGGGGCCTCTCGGGATTCCTCTCTCGTCGATACCGGGGCCAAAAACCTTGTGTGGAGTCAGGGCCGGAATCGAGGATTCCTCTCAGGGGCTGACATGGATCTTTGGGTACTTGTGGAGTCTCCCCAGGGGAGTCAGGCCTCGTCTCGAGTGGGGGAATGCACTTGCGCTTTCCTTCCAGGCTGTAGCAGGAATGTCATGCTTCCCGTCGCGTGGATCAAAGGATCTGTGGTTTTCCCTCGAGGCTTTCCCTCGAGGCTTTCCCACAGGGCTGTCCCACGTGCCACCGTGGTGTGAGTCGATCCTCGGCGTGAAAGATGAGCCAGTGCAGGGCAAAGAGGTTCCTCTGGAATGGACTGAGACATCTGGGGGACTCTTGGAATGGTGGTACGACCATGGAGTTCCTCTCGCCTTTCCTGTTGAGAGTGCCTCCTCTTGAGATGCGACGGGAACGCCGGGAATTCTTTCCCGTTGAAAGCAGGGAAAGGATCCCTCATCTCGAGCTACGAGGGGGAAAAGGGGCTCCTCTGGATGTGGGCGGGACCATCGTGCTTCCTCTCGAGTGGAGACGGGTATGGCAGAGAACTTCTTGAGTTGCAGCAAGGGAGTGAAAGACCCTTTCGAAGTTCCAGAGGTTAGGTGTCATTAGTCTCCAGACGCCTCATCGGAAATAGGCCTCATCTCGCCTGGAAGGGAGAACTTCCTGGATTTTCTCGAGTTGCGACAGGTGTTCTCGAGTTATGACGGGGACCTCAAGGACCAGCCCTGGTGGCCTCAGGAGAGGCCAATCCCCATGCGAGTTGCTAGGGGGACTCTGGGATTCCTCTCCCGTCGATACCGGGTCCAAAAACCTTGTGTGGAGTCAGGGCCGGAACCGAGGATTCCTCTCAGGGGCTGACATGGATCTTTGGGTACTTCTGGAGTCTCCCCAGGGGAGTCAGGCCTCGTCTCGAGTGGGGACAGGTACGTGCGCTTTCCTTCCAGGCTGTAGCAGCAATGTCACGCTTCCCGTGGCGTGGATCAAAGGATCTGTGGTTTTCCCACGAGGCTTTCCCTCGAGGCTTTCCCACAGGTCTGTCCCACGTGCCACCGTGGTGTGAGTTGATACTCGGCGTGAAAGATGAGCCAGTGCAGGGCAAAGAGGTTCCTCTGGAATGGACTGAGACATCTGGGGGACTCTTAGAATGGTGGTACCACCATGGAGTTCCTCTCGCCTTTCCTGTTGAGAGTGCCTCCTCTTTAGATGCGACGGGAACGCCGGGAATTCTTTCCCGTTGAAAGCAGGGAAAGGATCCCTCATCTCGAGCTACGAGGGGGAAACGGGGCTCCTCTGGATGTGGGCGGGACCATCGTGCTTCCTCTCGAGTGGAGACGGGTATGGCAGTTGAACTTCTTGAGTTGCAGCAAGGGTGTGAAAGACCCTTTCGAAGTTCCAGAGTTTAGGTGACATTAGTCTCCAGACGTCTCATCGGAAATAGGCCTCATCTCGCCTGGAAGGGAGAACTTCCTGGATTTTCTCGAGTTGCGGCAGGTGTTCTCCAGTTACGACGGGGACCTCAGGAACCCGCCCTGGTGGCCTCAGGAGAGGCCAGTCCCCATGCGAGTTGCTAGGGGGCCTCTCGGGATTCCTCTCCCGTCGATACCGGGGCCAAAAACCTTGTGTGGAGTCAGGGCCGGAACCGAGGATTCCTCTCAGGGGCTGACATGGATCTTTGGGTACTTCTGGAGTCTCCCCAGGGGAGTCAGGCCCCGTCTCGAGTGGGGGCATGCACGTACGCTTTCCTTCCAGGCTGTAGCAGCAATGTCACGCTTCCCGTCGCGTGGATCAAAGGATCTGTGGTTTTCCCTCGAGGCTTTCCCTCGAGGCTTTCACACAGGGCTGTCCCACGTGCCACCGTGGTGTGAGTCGATCGTCGGCGTGAAAGATGAGCCAGTGCAGGGCAAAGAGGTTCCTCTGGAATGGACTGAGACATCTGGGGGACTCGTGGAATGGTGGTACGACCATGGAGTTCCTCTCGCCTTTCCTGTTGAGAGTGCCTCCTCTTGAGATGCGACGGGAATGCCGGGAATTCTTTCCCGTTGAAAGCAGGGAAAGGATCCCTCATCTCGAGCTACGAGGGGGAAACGGGGCTCCTCTGGATGTGGGCGGGACCATCGTGCTTCCTCTCGAGTGGACACGGGTATGGCGGTGAACTTCTTGAGTTGCAGCAAGGGTGTGAAAGACCCTTTCGAAGTTCCAGAGGTTAGGTGTCGTTAGTCTCCAGACGCCTCATCGGAAATAGGCCTCATCTCGCCTGGAAGGGAGAACTTCCTGGATTTTCTCGAGTTGTGGCAGGTGTTCTCGAGTTACGACGGGGACCTCAGGGACCCGCCCTGGTGGCCTCAGGAACGGCCAGTCCCCATGGGAGTTGCTAGGGGGCCGCTCGGGATTCCTCTCCCGTCGATACCGGGGCCAGAAACCTTGTGTGGAGTCAGGGCCGGAATCGAGGATTCCTCTCAGGGGCTGACATGGATCTTTGGGTACTTCTGGAGTCTCCCCAGGGCCGTCAGGCCTCGTCTCGAGTGGGGGCATGCACGTGCGCTTTCCTTCCAGGCTGTAGCAGCAATGTCATGCTTCCCGTGGCCTGGATCAAAGGATCTGTGGTTTTCCCTCGAGGCTTTCCCTCGAGGCTTTCACACAGAGCTGTCCCACGTGCCACCGTGGTGTGAGTCGATCGTCGGCGTGAAAGATGAGCCAGTGCAGGGCAAAGAGGTTCCTCTGGAATGGACTGAGACATCTGGGGGACTCGTGGAATGGTGGTACGACCATGGAGTTCCTCTCGCCTTTCCTGTTGAGAGTGCCTCCTCTTGAGATGCGATGGGAACGCCGGGAATTCTTTCCCGTTAAACGCAGGGAAAGGATCCCTCATCTCGAGCTACGAGGGGGAAACGGGGCTCCTCTGGATGTGGGCGGGACCATCGTGCTTCCTCTCGAGTGGACACGGGTATGGCGGTGAACTTCTTGAGTTGCAGCAAGGGTGTGAAAGACCCTTTCGAAGTTCCAGAGGTTAGGTGTCGTTAGTCTCCAGACGCCTCATCGGAAATAGACCTCATCTCGCCTGGAAGGGAGAACTTCCTGGATTTTCTCGAGTTGGGGCAGGTGTTCTCGAGTTACGACGGGGACCTCAGGGACCCGCCCTGGTGGCCTCAGGAGAGGCCAGTCCCCATGCGAGTTGCTAGGGGGCCTCTCGGGATTCCTCTCCCGTCGATACCGGGGCCAAAAACCTTGTGTGGAGTCAGGGCCGGAACCTAGGATTCCTCTCAGGGGCTGACATGGATCTTTGGGTACTTCTGGAGTCTCCCCAGGGGAGTCAGGCCTCGTCTCGAGTGGGGGCATGCACGTGTGCTTTCCTTCCAGGCTGTAGCAGCAATGTCACGCTTCCCGTCGCGTGGATCAAAGGATCTGTGGTTTTCCCTCGAGGCTTTCCCTCCAGGCTTTCCCACAGGGCTCTCCCACGTGCCACCGTGGTGTGAGTCGATCCATGGCGTGAAAGATGAGCCAGTGCAGGGCAAAGAGGTTCCTCTGGAATGGACTGAGACATCTGGGGGACTCTTGGAATGGTGGTACGACCATGGAGTTCCTCTCGCCTTTCCTGTTGAGAGTGCCTCCTCTTGAGATGCGACGGGAACGCCGGGAATTCTTTCCCGTTGAAAGCAGGGAACGGATCCCTCATCTCGAGCTACGAGGGGGAAACGGGGCTCCTCTGGATGTGGGCGGGACCATCGTGCTTCCTCTCGAGTGGACACGGGTATGGCGGTGAACTTCTTGAGTTGCAGCAAGGGTGTGAAAGACCCTTTCGAAGTTCCAGAGGTTGGGTGTCATTAGTCTCCAGACGCCTCATCGGAAATAGGCCTCATCTCGCCTGGAAGGGAGAACTTCCTGGATTTTCTCGAGTTGCGGCAGGTGTTCTCGAGTTACGACGGGGACCTCAGGGACCCGCCCTGGTGGCCTCGGGAGAGGCCAGTCCCCATGCGAGTTGCTAGGGGGCCTCTCGGGATTCCTCTCCCGTCGATACCGGGGCCAAAAACCTTGTGTGGAGTCAGGGCCGGAACCGAGGATTCCTCTCAGGGGCTGCCATGGATCTTTGGGTACTTCTGGAGGCTCCCCAGGGGAGTCAGGCCTCGTCTCGAGTGGGGGCATGCACGTGCGCTTTCCTTCCAGGCTGTAGCAGCAATGTCACGCTTCCCATCGCGAGGATTAAAGGATCTGTGGTTTTCGCTCGAGGCTTTCCCTCGAGGCTTTCCCACAGGGCTGTCCCACGGGCCACCGTGGTGTGAGTCGATCCTCGGCGTGAAAGATGAGCCAGTGCCGGGCAAAGAGGTTCCTCTGGAATGGACTGAGACATCTGGGGGACTCTTGGAATGGTGGTACGACCATGGAGTTCCTCTCGCCTTTCCTGTTGAGAGTGCCTCCTCTTGAGATGCGACGGGAATGCCGGGAATTCTTTCCCGTTGAAAGCAGGGAAAGGATCCCTCATCTCGAGCTCCGAGGGGGAAACGTGGCTCCTCTGTATGTGGGCGGGACCATCGTGCTTTCTCACGTGTGGAGACGGGTATGGCGGTAAACTTCTTGAGTTGCAGCAAGGGTGTGAAAGACCCTTTCGAAGTTCCAGAGTTTGGGTGTCATTAGTCTCCAGACGCTTCATCGGAAATAGGCCTCATCTCGCCTGGAAGGGAGAACTTCCTGGATTTTCTCGAGTTGCGGCAGGTGTTCTCGAGTTACGACGGGGACCTCAGGGACCCGCCCTGGTGGCCTCAGGAGAGGCCAGTCCCCATGCGAGTTGCTAGGGGGCCTCTCGGGATTCCTCTCCCGTCGATACCGGGGCCAAAAACCTTGTGTGGAGTCAGGGCCAGAACCGAGGATTCCTCTCAGGGGCTGACATGGATCTTTGGGTACTTCTGGAGTCTCCCCCGGGGAGTCAGGCCTCGTCTCGAGTGGGGGCATGCACGTGCGCTTTCCTTCCAGGCTGTAGCAGCAATGTCACGCTTCCCGTCGCGTGGATCAAAGGATCTGTGGTTTTCCCTCGAGGCTTTCCCTCGAGGCTTTCCCACAGGGCTGTCCCACGTGCCACCGTGGTGTGAGTCGATCCTCGGCGCGAAAGATGAGCCAGTGCAGGGCAAAGAGGTTCCTCTGGAATGGACTGAGACATGTGGGGGACTCTTGGAATGGTGGTACGACCATGGAGTTCCTCTCGCCTTTCCTGTTAAGAGTGCCTCCTCTTGAGATCCGACGGGAACGCCGGGAATTCTTTCCCGTTGAAAGCAGGGAAAGGATCCCTCATCTCGAGCTACGAGGGGGAAACGGGGCTCCTCTGGATGTGGGCGGGACCATCGTGCTTCCTTTCGAGTGGAGACGGGTATGGCGGTGAACTTCTTGAGTTGCAGCAAGGGTGTGAAAGACCCTTTCGAAGTTCCAGAGGTTAGGTGTCATTAGTCTCCAGACGCCTCATAGGAAATAGGCCTCATCTCGCCTGGAAGGGAGAACTTCCTGGATTTTCTCGAGTTGCGGCAGGTGTTCTCGAGTTACGACGGGGACCTCAGGGACCCGCCCTGGTGGCCTCAGTAGAGGCCAGACCCCATGCGAGTTGCTAGGGGGCCTCTCGGGATTCCTCTCCCGTCGATACCGGGGCCAAAAGCCTTGTGTGGAGTCAGGGCTGGAACCGAGCATTCCTCTCAGGGGTTACATGGATCATTGGGTACTTCTGGAGGCTCCCCAGGGGAGTCAGGCCTCGTCTCGAGTGGGGGCATGCACGTGCGCTTTCCTTCCAGGCTGTAGCAGCAACGTCAAGCTTCCCATCGCGAGGATTAAAGGATCTGTGGTTTTCCCTCGAGGCTTTCCCTCGAGGCTTTCCCACAGGGCTGTCCCACGGGCCACCGTGGTGTGAGTCGATCCTCGGCGTGAAAGATGAGCCAGTGCCGGGCAAAGAGGTTCCTCTGGAATGGACTGAGACATCTGGGGGACTCTTGGAATGGTGGTACGACCATGGATTTCCTCTCGCCTTTCCTGTTGAGAGTGCCTCCTCTTGAGATGCGACGGGAATGCCGGGAATTCTTTCCCGTTGAAAGCAGGGAAAGGATCCCTCATCTCGAGCTCCGAGGGGGAAACGTGGCTCCTCTGTATGTGGGCGGGACCATCGTGCTTTCTCTCGTGTGGAGACGGGTATGGCGGTAAACTTCTTGAGTTGCAGCAAGGGTGTGAAAGACCCTTTGGAAGTTCCAGAGGTTAGGTGTCATTAGTCTCCAGACGCCTCATCGGAAATAGGCCTCATCTCGCCTGGAAGGGAGAACTTCCTGGATTTTCTCGAGTTGCGGCAGGTGTTCTCGAGTTACGACGGGGACCTCAGGGACCCGCCCTGGTGGCCTCAGGAGAGGCCAGTCCCCATGCGAGTTGCTAGGGGGCCTCTCGGGATTCCTCTCCCGTCGATACCGGGGCCAAAAACCTTGTGTGGAGTCAGGGCCGGAACCGAGGATTCCTCTCAGGGGCTGACATGGATCTTTGGGTACTTCTAGAGTCTCCCCAGGGGAGTCAGGCCTCGTCTCGAGTGGGGGCATGCACGTACGCTTTCCTTCCAGGCTGTATCAGCAATGTCACGCTTCCCGTCGCGTGGATCAAATGATCTGTGGTTTTCCCTCGAGGCTTTCCCTCGAGGCTTTCCCACAGGGCTGTCCCACGTGCCACCGTGGTGTGAGTCGATCCTCGGCGTGAAAGATGAGCCAGTGCAGGGCAAAGGGGTTCCTCTGGAATGGACTGAGACATCTGGGGGACTCTTGGAATGGTGGTACGACCATGGAGTTCCTCTCGCCTTTCCTGTTGAGAGTTCCTCCTCTTGAGATGCGACGGGAACGCCGGGAATTCTTTCCCGTTGAAAGCAGGGAAAGGATCCCTCATCTCGAGCTCCGAGGGGGAAACGCGTCTCCTCTGGATGTGGGCGGGACCATCGTGCTTCCTCCCGAGTGGACACGGGTATGGCGGTGAACTTCCTGAATTGCAGCAAGGGTGTGAAAGACCCTTTCGAAGTTCAAGAGGTTAGGTGTCATTAGTCTCCAGACGCCTCATCGGAAATAGGCCTCATCTCGCCTGGAAGGGAGAACTTCCTGGATTTTCTCGAGGTGCGGCAGGTGTTCTCGAGTTACGACGGGGACCTCAGGGACCCGCCCTGGTGGCCTCAGGAGAGGCCAGTCCCCATGCGAGGTGCTAGGGGGCCTCTCGGGATTCCTCTCCCGTCGATACCGGGGCCAAAAAGCTTGTGTGGAGTCAGGGCCGGAACCGAGGATTCCTCTCAGGGGCTGACATGGATCTTTGGGTACTTCTGGAGTCTCCCCAGAGGAGTTAGGCCTCGAATCAAGTGGGGGCATGCACGTGCGCTTTCCTTCCAGGCTGTAGCAGCAATGTCACGCTTCCCGTGGCGTGTATCAAAGGATCTGTGGTTTTCCCTCGAGACTTTCCCACAGGGCTGTCCCACGTGCCACCGTGGTGTGAGTCGATCCTCGGCGTGAAAGATGAGCCAGTGCAGGGCAAAGAGGTTCCTCTGGAATGGACTGAGACATCTGGGGGACTCTTGGAATGGTGGTACGACCATGGAGTTCCTCTCGCCTTTCCTGTTGAGAGTGCCTCCTCTTGAAATGCGACAGGAACGCCGGGAATTCTTTCCCGTTGAAAGCAGGGAAAGGATCCCTCATCTCGAGCTACGAGGGGGAAACGGGGCTCCTCTGGATGTGGGCGGGACCATCGTGCTTCCTCTCGAGTGGACACGGTATGGCGGTGAACTTCTTGAGTTGCAGCAAGGGTGTGAAAGACCCTTTCGAAGTCCCAGAGGTTAGGTGTCATTAGTCTCCAGACGCCTCATCGGAAATAGGCCTCATCTCGCCTGGAAGGGAGAACTTCCTGGATTTTCTCGAGTTGCGGCAGGTGTTCTCGAGTTACGACGGGGACCTCAGGGACCCGCCCTGGTGGCCTCAGGAGAGGCCAGTCCCCATGCGATGTGCTAGGGGGCCTCTCGGGATTCCTCTCCCGTCAATACCGGGGCCAAAAACCTTGTGTGGAGTCAGGGCCGGAACCGAGGATTCCTCTCAGGGGCTGACATGGATCTTTGGGTACTTCTGGAGTCTCCCCAGGGGAGTCAGGCCTCGTCTCGAGTGGGGGCATGCACGTGCGCTTTCCTTCCAGGCTGTAGCAGCAATGTCACGCTTCCTGTCGCGTGGATCAAAGGATCTGTGGTTTTCCCTCGATGCTTTCCCTCGAGGCTTTCCCACAGGGCTGTCCCACGTGCCACCGTGGTGTGAGTCGATCCTCGGCGTGAAAGATGAGCCAGTGTAGGGCAAAGCGGTTCCTCTGGAATGGACTGAGACATCTGGGGGACTCCTGGAATGGTGGTACGACCATGGAGTTCCTCTCGCCTTTCCTGTTGAGAGTGCCTCCTCTTGAGATGCGACGGGAATGCCGGGAATTCTTTCCCGTCTAAAGCAGGGAAAGGTTCCCTCATCTCGAGCTACGAGGGGGAAACGGGGCTCCTCTGGATGTGGGCGGGACCATCGTGCTTCCTCTCGAGTGGAGACGGGTATGGCGGTGAACTTCTTGAGTTGCAGCAAGGGTGTGAAAGACCCTTTCGAAGTTCCAGAGGTTAGGTGTCATTAGTCTCCAGACGCCTCATCGGAAATAGGCCTCATCTCGCCTGAAAGGGAGAACTTCCTGGATTTTCTCGAGTTGCGGCAGGTGTTCTCGAGTTACGAAGGGGACCTCAGGGACCCGCCCTGGTGGCCTCAGGAGAGGCCAGTCCCCATGCAAGGTGCTAGGGGGCCTCTCGGGATTCCTCTCCCGTCGATACCGGGGCCAAAAACCTTGTGTGGAGTCAGGGCCGGAACCGAGGATTCCTCTCAGGGGCTGACATGGATCTTTGGGTACTTCTGGAGTCTCCCCAGGGGAGTTAGGCCTCTTCTCGAGTGGGGGCATGCACGTGCGCTTTCCTTCCCGGCTGTAGCAGCAGTGTCACGCTTCCCGTCGCATGGATCAAAGGATCTGTGGTTTTCCCTCGAGGCTTTCCCTCGAGGCTTTCCCACAGGGCTGTCCCACCTTCCACCGTGGTGTGAGTCGATCCTCGGCGTGAAAGATGAGCCAGTGCAGGGCAAAGTGGTTCCTCTGGAATGGACTGAGACATCTGGGGGACTCGTGGAATGGTGGTACGACCATGGAGTTCCTCTCGCCTTTCCTGTTGAGAGTGCCACCTCTTGAGATGCGACGGGAACGCCGGGAATTCTTTCCCGTTGAAAGCAGGGAAAGGATCCCTCATTTCGAGCTACGAGGGGGAAACGGGGCTCCTCTGGATGTGGGCGGGACCATCGTGCTTCCTCTCGAGTGGAGACGGGTATGGCGGTGAACTTCTTGAGTTGCAGCAAGGGTGTGAAAGACCCTTTCGAAGTCCCAGAGGTTAGGTGTCATTAGTCTCCAGAAGCCTCATCGGAAATAGGCCTCATCTCGCCTGGAAGGGAGAACTTCCTGGATTTTCTCGAGTTGCGGCAGGTGTTCTCGAGTTACAACGGGGACCTCAGGGAACCGCCCTGGTGGCCTCAGGAGAGGCCAGTCCCCATGCGAGTTGCTAGGTGGCCTCTCGGGATTCCTCTCCCGTCGATACCGGGGTCAAAAACCTTGTGTGGCATCAGGGCCGGAACCGAGGATTCCTCTCAGGGGCAGACATGGATTTTTGGGTACTTCTGGAGTCTCCCCAGGGGAGTCAGGCCTCGTCTCGAGTCGGGGCATGCACGTGCGCTTTACTTCCAGGCTGTAGCAGCAATGTCACGCTTCCCGTCGCGTGGATCAAAGGATCTGTGGTTTTCCCTCGAGGCTTTCCCTCGAGGCTTTCCCACAGGGCTGTCCCACGTGCCACCGTGGTGTGAGTCGATCCTCGGCGTGAAAGATGAGCCAGTGCAGGGTAAAGAGCTTCCTCTGGAATGGACTGAGACATCTGGGGGACTCTTGGAATGGTGGTACGACCATGGAGTTCCTCTCGCCTTTCCTGTTGAGAGTGCCTCCTCTTGAGATGCGACGGGAACGCCGGGAATTCTTTCCCGTTGAAAGCAGGCAAAGGATCCCTCATCTCGAGCTACGAGGGGGAAACGGGGCTCCTCTGGATGTGGGCGGGACCATCCTGCTTCTTCTTGAGTGGACACGGGTATGGCGGTGAACTTCTTGAGTTGCAGCAAGGGTGTGAAAGACCCTTTCGAAGTTCCAGAGGTTAGGTGTCATTAGTCTCCAGACGCCTCATCGGAAATAGGCCTCATCTCGCCTGGAAGGGAGAACTTCCTGGATTTTCTCGAGATGCGGCAGGTGTTCTCGAGTTACGACGGGGACCTCAGGGACCCGCCCTGGTGGCCTCAGGAGAGGCCAGTCCACATGCGAGTTGCTAGGGGGCCTCGCGGGATTCCTCTCCCGTCGATACCGGGGCCAAAAACCTTGTGTGGAGTCAGGGCCGGAAACGAGGATTCCTCTCAGGGGCTGACATGGATCTTTGGGTACTTCTGGAGTCTCCGCAGGGGAGTCAGGCCTCTTCTCGAGTGGGGGCATGCACGTGCGTTTTCTTTCCAGGCTGTAGCAGCAATGTCACGCTTCCCGTCGCGTGGATCAAAGGATCTGTGGTTTTCCCTCGAGGCTTTCCCACAGGGCTGTCCCACGTTCCACCGTGGTGTGAGTCGATCCTCGGCGTGAAAGTTGAGCCAGTGCAGGGCAAAGAGGTTCCTCTGGAATGGACTGAGACATCTGGGGGACTCTTGGAATGGTGGTACGACCATGGAGTTCCTCTCGCCTTTCCTGTTGAGAGTGCCTCCTCTTGAGATGCGGCGGGAACGCCGGGAATTCGTTCCCGTTGAAAGCAGGGAAAGGATCCCTCATCTCGAGCTACGAGGGGGAAACGGGGCTCCTCTGGATGTGGGCGGGACCATCGTGCTTCCTCTCTAGTGGAGACGGGTATTGCCGGGGTCCAGCCCCGGTGGATCCAGGGAATTCGAAGGGTGGACGGCGTTGGCGTGGAAAGACTTGTTTATTTATTAATATAAGATTAGATTAAGAAACTGTAGTGCAGTAGGAAGATTAAGTGGAGAAAGAGGGCTGAATAGCTTGGTTTACGCGGAAGACCAATAAAATTCCAGACAAGGAATTTGCACCATCTATGTTGGGCCACCGGTGCCCGCTTGAATATCTAAGGGTGCCTCGCCTTAAGCTCCCTTTCTCGCGGATCTTAATAACCAGGGCAAATAAGTAGACCTGGCGAGCCTCCGCGCCCCAGATGGAAATTCAGCCTGAAATTAAAGTAAAGAGCAGAGGGAAGAAAAGGGAGAGAAAAAGAGAGAGAGAGAGAGACACGGGGGGAGCCATAGTCCCAAGACACCAGGCCGAGACTAGTCCGAGAAACTGGTCTGAGAATCTGGTCCCGTCCTTTATTGTTCAGAAGGCCTTTTATACTTTTGATAAAACATGGAGATCAATGGGTAACACAAAGTTATGCAGCGTTAGCAGTCCAGACTCTTATCAAAACCAGGCTTTTCTCTCTGCATACCTAATTGTATACACAAGTCTTAGGTAATTTACATCATCTTCCAACCAAAAGGGCCAATTAACATTTTACAGCCTTTTTTCTGATAAGGGTTTGTCAACCACAAGACTTATTTGTGTTGATCTTCCCAAGGTCTGGTGCCACTCTCGGAAAGCACTAAAGAAAGTTACATTCTTAGACAGCAAGGATACAGCAACTTATAACAAGTAGAGGGAGTGCAGTGATTTATAGCAAAAGAGAAGCAATTAACTCAAAAGTCTAGTGTTGCTAACATCAAAACTACTATGTATCTTTTTCTACATCCTGCTTACATTAACATCCTTCCAGGTGCCTAAAAGATAAAGAATAAGGAGGTCTGGCAGCAATCCTTGAGTCAACAGTGAAAACCCTCTACCAATATAATTTTTAACTCTTTAGAAAAGGCTCTGTATCTTTAAGATGCTTTTAAGCTTTGTGCCTCCCGCGGTTGGGGGGCTGTAAGCAATTCACAAGCTGTAAGCTTTGTGCCTCTCGCGGTTGGGGGGCTGTAAGCAATTCACAAGCTGTAAGAGGTCTGGGGAACCTGTTAGGCAGACTAGAGAGCTATCAGAGGGGTTTAACTGAAACATCCCTTTCAAATGCAGAAGACTAAAACCCTGAATTGACTTTTTTCCAGAGAATATCAGAAAAGTGGAAAAGCAGAGCACAAAAGCCGGCAGATGTTTGCTGGGGTACATGCTTAGGAATATCCAGAGGGGTCCCTGAAGTCTGAGCATGCCTTGCGTATGTCAGCTTCCTTCCTCATGACCTTGTCACGGGCGGGATTCCTCACACTGGCTTCCGGCAACTCCCCCTTCTTTATTAGTTTTTTAAAAAAATTAGGTGCAGTTCAGTCGCGAGATTCCGAATGCTCTGCCGAAGAGTCCTGACAACACAAGGAAGCACGATTACAAGGAGCAGGATTATGGCACCCACAGCAGCATAGCTAGAGACAGTAGTCAGAAGAGTTTTTCCAGAAATGAAGTCAGAGAAGGTGTGGAAAAAGTCATTGGCTTCTCCTGCGGCGGTAAAATCTAATCGGGAGTGTTCCAAGGTCTGAATCTGATTATGAAGTTTCCCTAAATCTAAACTAATATCTGAGCTGTTCCAGACACCTAAAATATGATTTTTGACCCTCTCCCATTTAAAATCTGTCTCATTTACTTTCAGGGATGTAACACATATCCACCGGTAATCGGCATGACATGAAAGAGCCAATTTCATTTTCAGACTCTGTAATTCATTCCCAATATGCATTACTGCTTCTTCTAAGGCATCAATCCTTATTTCTAGCTTCCTATCTATAATTTCCTGGGTTGCCAGCGTTAGAGAAACATTTTTGGATACGGTGTCAACATATTGGGCAGTATACACTTGTTGAGACAATGATAATGCCGCCACAGTAACAGAAGTAATTGCGGTTATCAAAGCTGATATTCCCAAAACAAGTAAGCCCACAAACCGTCGTGTTCGCATTAAATCTTGTAGCTGTTGCAGTACAGCTAGGCCATGGTTATCATACCAATACGTGGCTACAGTTACAGGTACCATGAGATAGGGCGGACGTTTTAAAACCATGAAAGAGCAAACTTTATATTGAGGAGTTAAACAGGATGAAAGCATACATTGTTCACAAGACACTACATGGGGTCCACCTGTATAATTCAATTGTATGTTAAGTCTTTCAGAATCATTAGTGAAAAGAAAAACATAAGGAGAGGGTAGACAAGCTAAAATAGAGTAAATAGAGGTATTTTTTGGTCGGATTAAAATAATAGGGGCGGTAGCCGCAAGGGCTCTCCAAATTTCTGGCTGCCAAAAGGTTTTACCTCTAGTTATATAAGACAGCATAGGGGGAACAAATTGGTTATGATGCCGTCTGGTGGCAACTAACGGCCAAGAAATTGAATATTCTTTCCAATTATCCAATCTATTGATAAAGTCATCGTCAGACTCAGGGTCTTGACCTGGATTTGGGTTGCTCCAGTCCTGAATCGCACAATTTCTTCCTCCCGGCATATTGTAATCTACTCTCGAATTATAAATACAAGATTTCCAAATCGGATATCCTGAATGATCATCTATAGTTTTCCAAATAACATCTGAGGGAGCAACATCATCACAATTTGGATATTCTGATGGAGTTTTGAGAGACAAAGACTTATAGGGGCCAAGGACCCCAGGCATACGGGCTCGTAATATCCAAGCAGACCGATCCCCTATAGATGCAAATTTAGAGGTTGGGGAATCTGTCATAACTGCTTTTGTGGAGGCTCCAACGCATCCTGTCTTGGTAAAGAAGTCTCCTGTAAGGCCAGGAGGAAAATTAAAGCAGACAGGAAAATCATCTGCTAGTCCTTTAAAGGTATAATTGAAATTAATAGGGTATTGGTCTTTTGTATAGGAAGTAAAAGATCCTCCCAAAAGGCGAGGCTGGTCTGTACTAACTCGTATGGGGTCACTGTTCCAAGTAACAACTTGGAAAGTTGGAGGATCCGGGAGAAACGCCCAATATTTGGTTGGAATGGGAGCAGCGCTTACCTGGCAAGAGAGCAAGGCAAGCATGGCAATAAACACCTTTTCAGGAGAGACTGACGATCCCTGTAGGGTAGCTATCCCCTGTGCCTGGCGACAGAGAGCTTTAATCTGTCCCCAGGTGGGCAAGGAGGCTTGTTGGGTTGACTGAGCTGGGCGTCCTAATGGATTCCTGCGAGGCAAAAAATCAGGGGGTGCAATATCCTGTATCTGAAGTCGTGACATCTGTCCAGTGGGTGGCTCCGATCCGCGCCTATCCGGGATCTCCAATGTCAGCTGTCCTGGGGTCAGCGGCGTTTCCCGTGCTGGCGGAGGGAGCGGGGGAAGAGGGAGTTTCTTCCTTTTTAGAGATCGCGGTGGCGGGGGATTCTGGTATCCGGGGAGCTGAGACATGGCGAATTAGTCTGTCTGGAACCCAAATCGGAGCGTCCGCGTCCTGTGGAAAAACACAAGCATACCCTCGCCCATTGGTTAATAAGGGGTCAGGACCTTTCCATTGTCCGGAAAGAAGGTCCCTCCATTTTACTAATGGTTTTGCATTCAATTGCTCTGGGCACCAATGGCGAAGCATTGCAGTGTTTCCGGATGAATCAGCATTTAAGTTATTTATTACGAAAAGAGCATGTTGCAAAATCTGATGGGGGGAACTATATTTAAATTCCCCTTCTTTTAGTTTTTGAATATGGATTTTCAGTGTTTGATGTGCTCTTTCCACAATGGCTTGTCCTTGTGGGTTATAAGGGATGCCGGTGTTATGTTTAATTTGAAATCTTGTACAGAATTGCTGAAAAGATTTAGAAGTGTAAGCAGGAGCATTATCAGTTTTTAAAGCTTTTGGCAAGCCCAGATAGGAAAAGCATGTAAAAAGATGTTGTATTACATCTTTAACTGCTTCCCCTGTACGAGCAGTGGCAATAATAACATGAGAGAAGGTATCTACAGTTACATGAACAAAAGACAGTTTTCCAAATGAAGAGACATGGGTTACATCCATTTGCCAGAGTGCATTAGGTTTGAGACCGCGAGGGTTAACTCCCAGAGGCAAAGCATTCACGGTAGTAGGACAATGTGAACAAGAACGAACAATCTCTCGGGCAGATTCTCGAGGAATTTGAAACTGGTATCGTAAGGCAGTGGCATTTTGGTGATGAAGTGAGTGAGAAGCTCGAGCTTCTTCAAAAACAGAAGCCACTGAAATCCTGGTTAACGAATCTGCCAATTCATTGAGAGCATTTAAAGGGCCAGGCAGGCCGGAATGAGCCCGAATGTGGCCGATAAAGAACGCCCGATTTCTTTTCCATATTTGCTGCTGCAGTTTAGTTAACAAATGGAAGATAGCAGTTTTGTTTTCAGGCAAAACTGCAGTCTCAATGTGTGGAAACAGCCTGACCACATACTGAGAGTCAGAATAAAGGTCAAATTCTTTCTCCACAAACATAACAAAGGCCCCAATAACAGCTGTGATTTCAGCCCTTTGAGCTGAAGTTTCTTGTGTTTCCAAAAGTTTTTGATGATCTCTTGTGACTATAGAGGCTCTACCGTTAGCCGATCCATCAGTAAAGACTACCTGAGCATCTGAAATAGGGAACTGTTTACACCGGACAGGAAAAATAACTGGATGGTTAGACATAAAATTTAGTAAAACATGCGAGGGTAAATGATGCAAAATTTGACCACAGTAATTCCCTATGGCAATCTGCCAGTCTTCATCAAACATTAAAAGAGCATCAAGCTGCTCCTTATTATATGGAATTACAATCTCTGATGGCTCTTTACCAAACAATTCAATGCTCCGCTTCCTTCCTTTTAGCATTAATGTGGCAATTAAACCAGGATAAGAAGCCACGACTTTTTTAGCTTGGGTAGGAAGATGGATCCATTCTAAAGGGCCGCGTTGCCACAGAACTCCCGTAGGCGCCGTTGGAGTAGCTAGGCAAAGGAACTGCCACGTCATCGTCAAATCAATTCTTTTTACATAGCTATTTGATAAGGCTGCTTCTACTTTGCCTAGGGCTTCTTGAGCCTCAGCTGTTAATTGTCTTTTTGAGGTTGGATCAGGATCCCCGCGTAAAGTGTTAAAAAGAGGTTTTAATTCGGCAGTGGTTAATTTTAAATATGGTCTAATCCAATTAATATCACCTAAGAGTTTTTGATAATCATTTAAAGTAATAAGATGGTCTTTTCTCAATTGCAGCGGGGTATGAGTCACCGTTTCCGAATTTATGACTCTTCCTAAGTAAGTTATGGGCGGATTGATTTGAATTTTTTCTGGGGCAATTTTTAGGCCTCTGTCTGTCAATGCCTGGGTCAGGTCCTGGAGCACAGTCTGCAGGTGAACTCTATCAGGATGAGCTATTAAAATATCATCCATATAGTGAATCATATACACGTGTTCATATTTAGCCCTAGTATCTTCTAGAGCGGCATTAACAAATTTTTGGCATAAAGTAGGGCTATTTTTCATTCCCTGAGGCAGAACCTTCCACTGAAACCGTAAATAAGGCTGTTTAAGATTTTCTGATGGCAGACTAAAGGCAAATCGCTTTTTATCCTCAGGATTTAAGGGAATAGTGAAAAAACAATCTTGTAAATCAATAACAATTATATTATATCCCTCTGGAACGGCTACTGGGGAAGGGAGCCCAGGCTGTAAGGCCCCCATGTCCTCCATGGTGGCATTAATAGCTCTCAAATCCTGTAAAAGTCGCCATTTACCAGATTTTTTCTTAATGACAAAAATAGGAGTGTTCCAGGGGCTATTGGAGGGCTCAATATGTCCCAATTCTAATTGTTCAAAGATTAATGCTTTAGCTGCCAATAATTTTTCCTTATGCAGAGGCCACTGTTCTACCCACACCGGATCTTGAGATTTCCATGTGATGGGGTCGGCAGCAAAAACAATGGCCTCAATTATAAATTTGGATATCCCAATCCAGCACGTAGCTTGCGAGGAGTTGGGCAAATTGGCTCAATTATTCCTGTCTGTTGTTTACCCAATCCTTTTGATGGATCATAGCCCATCTGCAACATCTGAGAGGTCACTTTATCATCAGGGCTAAAAAGTAACACTCCCATTTGAGATAGCACGTCCCTCCCCCACAGGGTAAGGGGGAGCGAAGGAACGACATAAGGTTGGAAAGTTCCACGGGTATCCTCAAATTGCCAATCTAAAATTTTTGCACTTTTGGCTATTGTGGGGGCTCTTCCTATCCCCACCAAGTTATTTTCAGTAGTATGTGTGGGCCAGGAGCTGGGCCAGTCTTTTCCTGAAATGCAAGAAACATCTGCTCCTGTGTCTAATAACCCCACAATAGACTTGCCATTAATCAGGATAGTCTTCATAGGACGTTTCTGAGTAATTTCTGTTATCCAAAAAACCATATCACTAGACCCAAATCCTTTATCCTGCCTTTCATTTTGAGTAGCTGTGCGCCCAATTGCAGTGTGGTAAGGCAAAAGCAAAAGTTGGGCTATTCTTTGTCCCTGATGTATTTGGAAAGTTTTAGTTGGGGGTGAAATCATTATCTGGATTTCTCCTGTATAATCTGAGTCAATTACTCCAGGGATGATTGTGAGACCTTGCATAGCTAAGGAACTTCTGCCTAGTATAATTCCTACTAAACCTGTTGGTAATGGGCCTTTAACTCCTGTAGGTATTTTTACAGTGGGGCTATCTGGTGTTAATATTGCTGAGGTGGTGGAACTGAGGTCCAGTCCTGCGCTGCCTGGGGTTGCTCTGATGAGTTCTGCGATGGGACGAAGGGAATGAATGGGTTCAGTGAGGCTGCCCCAATTGTTGTCGGGGCCTGAGGCTGGCCCCTCAATCCGTTTCCCGACTGCTGGTCGGGGCCCAAAAAGGCTCCATTTCTATGGAATTGTGACCTACATTCTTTTGCCCAGTGATATCCTTTTTGACAACGAGGGCAGAGAGATCTAGGGAGATTAGTAGGCACAGCCGGGGAGGGAGAATTCGGCAGAGAAGAACCGGCTGCTTTTTGGGGACAAGCTCGCATAAGGTGCCCTTCCCGTCCGCAAGAGAAGCAGGCCTTGGATAAACCAATATTCTGGCCTGGACTACTGGAATGACTCTTTGACGGGTTATTTCTATTTGTAAAAAAGGACTGTACTGCCTGCTGGTAAGAATTTCCCTTTATGGCTGCAGCTATGGCAACGCCCTGCATCATCGCTGGTCCTACATCTGCACATTGCCTGATATAATCTATTATTTCCCCAGTTTTTTTAATAGGACGTAAAATGGCCTGGCAGGTAGAATTAGCATTTTCAAATGCCAGTTGTTTTATCAATATACTAGCTGCCTCAGTGTTGGAAATTACTCTGTTGACTGCCTCTGCAAGTCTTGATATAAAGTCTTCATATGGCTCTTCTGGTTTTTGTTTAACATTTGAGAAGGAAGAGGTAGATTCTTTCCCTTCAGGCAACAAACGCCAAGCCCCAAGGGCGCAGGCGGTTACTTGATCTAAAGTGGTTTTATCTAATCCCATTTGATCTCTAAGTGTTCCAAAATCATTAGTCCCTGCCAACATATTTTTTATAATATATCTTGGGCCATATTTTTGGTTAGCATCAGCCTGTTTTTGGGCTAGATCTTCATATTCAGTTCTCCAAAGTACATATTGACCTCCAGACAGACAAGCTTTAGCGACTGTCTTCCAGTCATGGGGTGTCATCCATCTGCCCGCTAAAGCTTCCACCAATGATACAGTGTACGGGGCTTTAGGCCCATACAAAGCACAAGCCTGTTTGAGTTCTTTAATCATTTTCATTGGAATGGGTTCCCAGTGGGGGGCTGTTCTCCCACCACTTCCACCAAATATTATGGGGAAACAAGCCTCAAGGTGGGATCAAGTTCATCATCTGGGCTAGAGAAAACTCTTCTTCGGGGAGCTTCTAGTGGAGGCCCCTCACCCTTATAGGGAGGGGGGGGGCAAGGGGTGTCCTATGTCACTTTCTTCGTACTTTGGGAATTTTTTATCCGTTCTGTGTTTAGGTCTTACGGATGTTTTATCTGGGGAATCTGGCCTTAAACTCTCAGGTGCATATAATCTGATGGGGGACATTTGTCTTGAGCCTCTGGAAGCAGAAGGCTTAATTAAGGAAATTTCTCTTGAATTTGTGGAAGCAGGTGGTCTGGTTGGGGAAGTTTTTATTAAGCTCTTTGGAGCAGATAATCTAATTGGAGAAGTTTCTCTTAAACTCCTTGGAGCATCTTTATTTAATAAAGACCAGTCCTCATCAGAATGATCTTGACTTACTTCCTCTTCCAAATCTTCCTCATCTGAAAGCTGCTCTTTTTTGTCATCTCTATCTATTACCTTTTCTTGGGCAGTCATTGCAGCTATCATTTGACTCAACTGCCGATAGTTAGGTGTAGCCTCCTTTTCATCACTCTCCTCTTCGATAGATACCTTTTTCTCTGCACTTTCCTCTTTAAGATGTACCTTTTCAGATTCAGGGGCAGGGTCTAGAGCGTCCCTAATTATATTCCATAAGGAAAAGGCGTCAGTAGGCACCTTTTGTGAGCCATGTTCAGCATGGTAAGTTTTTAGTTGTTTTCCTACTCTCTCCCAGGTGTCTAAGTTAACAGTGCCTTCTTCTGGAAACCAGGGACACTGTTCTTGTACAAAGGAAAAAAATGAATGAATATTGGATTTTTTAACTTTAATTCCTCGTTTAGTTAGTAACTGCAAGATTACTCCTGTAAAAAGCTGTCTTTCTTTTGATTCACTGTTACCCATGTCAGAAAATTAAGTCTTATAGAAAAGTCTACCTCAACAAAAAGGTTTTACCTTTGGCGAGGGGGGTTTTGTTTTCAACCCTAAGATAGCAGGTTTCTTTTCAACCTCTAGAGCACCAGGTTTCTCTTAAACCCTTGAACACTTCCCACTCCTCCTCACCCTGTCTATCCTACAGGGGGGTCCGCGGCACCCTGAGTGGGGTCCTAGCCGTCCCGAACACTCAACACTGGGGGAGTACCCGAAAGTACTCCGGGGGGAGTGATTAAGTCACTCCGGGGGGGAGCAACAGAGAGTGCTCCGGGGGGAGCAACAGAGAGTGCTCCGGGGGGAGCTACAGAGAGTGCTCCGGGGGGAGCTTTTGCTCCGAGGAACCTACCTTCGAATAGCCTGTTCCGGGCGCCACTTGCCGGGGTCCAGCCCCGGTGGATCCAGGGAATTCGAAGGGTGGACAGCGTTGGCGTGGAAAGACTTGTTTATTTATTAATATAAGATTAGATTAAGAAACTGTAGTGCAGTAGGAAGATTAAGTGGAGAAAGAGGGCTGAATAGCTTGGTTTACGCGGAAGACCAATAAAATTCCAGACAAGGAATTTGCACCATCTACGTTGGGCCACCGGTGCCCGCTTGAATATCTAAGGGTGCCTCGCCTTAAGCTCCCTTTCTCGCGGATCTTAATAACCAGGGCAAATAAGTAGACCTGGCGAGCCTCCGCGCCCCAGATGGAAATTCAGCCTGAAATTAAAGTAAAGAGCAGAGGGAAGAAAAGGGAGAGAAAAAGAGAGAGAGAGAGAGACAGGGGGGGAGCCAGATTCCCAAGAAACCAGGCCGAGACTAGTCCGAGAAACTGGTCTGAGAATCTGGTCCCGTCCTTTATTGTTCAGAAGGCCTTTTATACTTTTGATAAAACATGGAGATCAATGGGTAACACAAAGTTATGCAGCGTTAGCAGTCCAGACTCTTATCAAAACCAGGCTTTTCTCTCTGCATACCTAATTGTATACACAAGTCTTAGGTAATTTACATCATCTTCCAACCAAAAGGGCCAATTAACATTTTACAGCCTTTTTTCTGATAAGGGTTTGTCAACCACAAGACTTATTTGTGTTGATCTTCCCAAGGTCTGGTGCCACTCTCGGAAAGCACTAAAGAAAGTTACATTCTTAGACAGCAAGGATACAGCAACTTATAACAAGTAGAGGGAGTGCAGTGATTTATAGCAAAAGAGAAGCAATTAACTCAAAAGTCTAGTGTTGCTAACATCAAAACTACTATGTATCTTTTTCTACATCCTGCTTACATTAACATCCTTCCAGGTGCCTAAAAGATAAAGAATAAGGAGGTCTGGCAGCAATCCTTGAGTCAACAGTGAAAACCCTCTACCAATATAATTTTTAACTCTTTAGAAAAGGCTCTGTATCTTTAAGATGCTTTTAAGCTTTGTGCCTCCCGCGGTTGGGGGGCTGTAAGCAATTCACAAGCTGTAAGCTTTGTGCCTCTCGCGGTTGGGGGGCTGTAAGCAATTCACAAGCTGTAAGAGGTCTGGGGAACCTGTTAGGCAGACTAGAGAGCTATCAGAGGGGTTTAACTGAAACATCCCTTTCAAATGCAGAAGACTAAAACCCTGAATTGACTTTTTTCCAGAGAATATCAGAAAAGTGGAAAAGCAGAGCACAAAAGCCAGCAGATTTTTGCTGGGGTACATGCTTAGGAATATCCAGAGGGGTCCCTGAAATCTGAGCACGCCTTGCGTATGTCAGCTTCCTTCCTCATGACCTTGTCACGGGCGGGATTCCTCACACTGGCTTCCGGCAGGGTATGGTGGTGAACTTCTTGAGTTGCAGCAAGGCTGTGAAAGACCCTTTCGAAGTTCCAGAGGTAAGGTGTCATTAGTCTCCAGACGCCTCATCGGAAATAGGCCTCATCTCACCTGGAAGGGAGAACTTCCTGGATTTTCTCGAGTTGCGGCAGGTGTTCTCGAGTTACGACGGGGACCTCAGGGACCCGCCCTGGTGGCCTCAGGAGAGGCCAGTCCCTATGCGAGTTGCTAGGGGGCCTCTCGGGATTCCTCTCCCGTCGATACCGGGGCCAAAAACCTTGTGTGGAGTCAGGGCCGGAACCGAGGATTCCTCTCAGGGGCTGACATGGATCTTTGGGTACTTCTGGAGTCTCCCCAGGGGAGTCAGGCCTCGTCTCGAGTGGGGGCATGCACGTGCACTTTCCTTCCAGGCTGTAGCAGCAATGTCAGGCTACCTGTCGCGTGGATCAAATGATCTGTGGTTTTCCCTCGAGGCTTTCCCACAGGGCTGTCCCACGTGCCACCGTGGTGTGAGTCGATCCTCGGCGTGAAAGATGAGCCAGTGCAGGGCAAAGAGGTTCCTCTGGAATGGACTGAGACATCTGGGGGACTCTTGGAATGGTGGTACGACCATGGAGTTCCTCTCGCCTTTCCTGTTGAGAGTGCCTCCTCTTGAGATGCGACGGGAACGCCGGGAATATTTTCCCGTTGAAAGCAGGGAAAGGATCCCTCATCTCGAGCTACGAGGGGGAAACGGGGCTCCTCTGGATGTGGGCGGGACCATCGTGCTTTCTCTCGAGTGGAGACGGGTATGGCGGTGAACTTCTTGAGTTGCAGCAAGGGTGTGAAAGACCCTTTCGAAGTTCCAGAGGTTAGGTGTCATTAGTCTCCAGACGCCTCATCGGAAATAGGCCTCATCTCGCCTGGAAGGAAGAACTTCCTTGATTTTCTCGAGTTGCGGCAGGTGTTCTCGAGTTACGACGGGGACCTCAGGGACCCGCCCTGTTGGCCTCAGGAGAGGCCAGTCCCTATGCGTGTTGCTAGGGGGCCCCTCGGGATTCCTCTCCCGTCGATACCGGGGCCAAAAACCTTGTGTGGAGACAGGGCTGGAACCGAGGATTCCTCTCAGGGACTGATATGGATCTTTGGGTACTTCTGGAGTCTCGCCAGGGGAGACAGGCCTCGTCTCGTGTGGGGGCATGCACGTGCACTTTCCTTCCAGGCTGTAGCAGCAATGTCACGCTTCACGTCGCGTGGATCAAAGGATCTGCGGTTTTCCCTCGAGGCTTTCCCTCGAGGCTTTCCCACAGGGCTGTCCCACGTGACACCGTGGTGTGAGTCGATTCTCGGCGTGAAAAATGAGCCAGTGCAGGGCAAAGAGGTTCCTCTGGAATGGACTGAGACATCTGGGGGACTCTTGGAATGGTGGTACGACCATGGAGTTCCTCTCGCCTTTCCTGTTGAGAGTGCCTCCTCTTGAGATGCGACGGGAACGCCGGGAATTCTTTCCCGTTGAAAGGAGGGAAAGGATCCCTCATCTCGAGCTACGAGGGGGAAACGGGGCTCCTCTGGATGTGGGCGGGACCATCGTGCTTTCTCTCGAGTGGAGACGGGTATGGCGGTGAACTTCTTGAGTTGCAGCAAGGGTGTGAAAGACCCTTTCGAAGTTCCAGAGGTTAGGTGTCATTAGTCTCCAGACGCCTCATGGGAAATAGGCCTCATCTCGCCTGGAAGGGAGAACTTCCTGGATTTTCTCGAGTTGCGGCAGGTGTTCTCGAGTTACGACGGGGACCTCAGGGACCCGCCCTGGTGGCCTCAGGAGAGGCCAGTCCCCATGCGAGTTGCTAGGGGGCCTCTCGGGATTCCTCTCCCGTCGATACCGGGGTCAAAAAGCTTGTGTGGAGTCAGGGCCGGAACCGAGGATTCCTCTCAGGGGCTGACATGGATCTTTGGGTACTTCTGGAGTCTCCCCAGGGGAGTCAGGCCTCGTCTCGAGTGGGGGCATGCACGTGCGCTTTCCTTCCAGGCTGTAGCAGCAATGTCACGCTTCCCGTCGCGTGGATCAAAGGATCTGTGGTTTTCCCTCGAGGCTTTCCCTCGAGGCTTTCCCACAGGGCTGTCCCACGTGCCACCGTGTTGTGAGTCGATCCTCGGCTTGAAAGATGAGCCAGTGCAGGGCAAAGAGGTTCCTCTGGAATGGACTGAGACATCTGGGGGACTCTTGGAATGGTGGTACGACCATGGAGTTCCTCTCGCCTTTCCTGTTGAGAGTGCCTCCTCTTGAGATGCGACGGGAACGCCGGGAATACTTTCCCGTTGAAAGCAGGGAAAGGATCCCTCATCTCGAGCTACGAGGGGGAAACGGGGCTCCTCTGGATGTGGGCGGGACCATCGTGCTTCCTCTCGAGTGGAGACGGGTATGGCGGTGAACTTCTTGAGTTGCAGCAAGGGTGTAAAAGACCCTTTCGAAGTTCCAGAGGTTAGGTGTCATTAGTCTCCAGAGGCCTCATCGGAAATAGGCCTCATCTCGCCTGGAAGGGAGAACTTCCTGGATTTTCTCGAGTTGCGGCAGGTGTTCTCGAGTTACGACGGGGACCTCAGGGACCCGCCCTGGTGGCCTCAGGAGAGGCCAGTCCCCATGCGAGTTGCTAGGGGGCCTCTCGGGATTCCTCTCCCGTCGATACCGGGGCCAAAAACCTTGTGTGCAGTCAGGGCCGGAACCGAGGATTCCTCTCAGGGGCTGACATGGATCTTTGGGTACTTCTGGAGTCTCCCCAGGGGAGTCAGGCCTCGTCTCGAGTGGGGGCATGCACGTGCGCTTTACTTCCAGCCTGTAGCAGCAATGTCACGCTTCCCGTCGCGTGGATCAAAGGATCTGTGGTTTTCCCTCGAGGCTTTCCCTCGAGGCTTTCCCACAGGGCTGTCCCACGTGCCACCGTTTTGTGAGTCGATCCTCGGCGTGAAAGATGAGCCAGTGCAGGGCAAAGAGGTTCCTCTGGAATGGACTGAGACATCTGGGGGACTCTTGGAATGGTGGTACGACCATGGAGTTCCTCTCGCCTTTCCTGTTGAGAGTGCCTCCTCTTGAGATGCGACGGGAACGCCGGGAATTCTTTCCCGTTGAAACCAGGGAAAGGATCCCTCATCTCGAGCACCGAGGGGAAAACGGGGCTCCTCTGGATGTGGGCGGGACCATCGTGCTTCCTCTCGAGTGGAGACGGGTATGGCGGTGAACTTCTTGAGTTGCAGCAAGGGTGTGAAAGACCCTTTCGAAGTTCCAGAGGTTTGGTGTCATTAGTCTCCAGAGGCCTCATCGGAAATAGGCCTCATCTCGCCTGGAAGGGAGAACTTCCTGGATTTTCTCGAGTTGCGGCAGGTGTTCTCGAGTTACGACGGGGACCTCAGGGACCCGCCCTGGTGGCCTCCGGAGAGGCCAGTCCCCATGCGAGTTGCTAGGGGGCCTCTCGGGATTCCTCTCCCGTCGATACCGGGGCCAAAAACCTTGTGTGCAGTCAGGGCCGGAACCGAGGATTCCTCTCAGTGGCTGACATGGATCTTTGGGTACTTCTGGAGTCTCCCCAGTGGAGTCAGGCCTCGTCTCGAGTGGGGGCATGCACGTGCGCTTTCCTTCCAGGCTGTAGCAGCAATGTCACGCTTCCCGTCGCGTGCATCAAAGGATCTGTGGTTTTCCCTCGAGGCTTTCCCTCGAGTCTTTCCCACAGGGCTGTCCCACGTGCCACCGTGGTGTGAGTCGATCCTCGGCGTGAAAGATGAGCCAGTGCAGGGCAAAGAGGTTCCTCTGGAATGGACTGAGACATCTGGGGGACTCTTGGAATGGTGGTACGACCATGGAGTTCCTCTCGCCTTTCCTGTTGAGAGTGCCTCCTCTTGAGATGCGACGGGAACGCCGGGAATTCATTCCCGTTGAAAGGAGGGAAAGGATCCCTCATCTCGAGCTACGAGGGGGAAACGGGGCTCCTCTGGATGTGGGCGGGACCATCGTGCTTTCTCTCGAGTGGAGACGGGTATGGCGGTGAACTTCTTGAGTTGCAGCAAGGGTGTGAAAGACCCTTTCGAAGTTCCAGAGGTTAGGTGTCATTAGTCTCCAGACGCCTCATGGGAAATAGGCCTCATCTCGCCTGGAAGGGAGAACTTCCTGGATTTTCTCGAGTTGCGGCAGGTGTTCTCGAGTTACGACGGGGACCTCAGGGACCCGCCCTGGTGGCCTCAGGAGAGGCCAGTCCCCATGCGAGTTGCTAGGGGGCCTCTCGGGATTCCTCTCCCGTCGATACCGGGGTCAAAAAGCTTGTGTGGAGTCAGGGCCGGAACCGAGGATTCCTCTCAGGGGCTGACATGGATCTTTGGGTACTTCTGGAGTCTCCCCAGGGGAGTCAGGCCTCGTCTCGAGTGGGGGCATGCACGTGCGCTTTCCTTCCAGGCTGTAGCAGCAATGTCACGCTTCCCGTCGCGTGGATCAAAGGATCTGTGGTTTTCCCTCGAGGCTTTCCCTCGAGGCTTTCCCACAGGGCTGTCCCACGTGCCACCGTGTTGTGAGTCGATCCTCGGCTTGAAAGATGAGCCAGTGCAGGGCAAAGAGGTTCCTCTGGAATGGACTGAGACATCTGGGGGACTCTTGGAATGGTGGTACGACCATGGAGTTCCTCTCGCCTTTCCTGTTGAGAGTGCCTCCTCTTGAGATGCGACGGGAACGCCGGGAATACTTTCCCGTTGAAAGCAGGGAAAGGATCCCTCATCTCGAGCTACGAGGGGGAAACGGGGCTCCTCTGGATGTGGGCGGGACCATCGTGCTTCCTCTCGAGTGGAGACGGGTATGGCGGTGAACTTCTTGAGTTGCAGCAAGGGTGTAAAAGACCCTTTCGAAGTTCCAGAGGTTAGGTGTCATTAGTCTCCAGAGGCCTCATCGGAAATAGGCCTCATCTCGCCTGGAAGGGAGAACTTCCTGGATTTTCTCGAGTTGCGGCAGGTGTTCTCGAGTTACGACGGGGACCTCAGGGACCCGCCCTGGTGGCCTCAGGAGAGGCCAGTCCCCATGCGAGTTGCTAGGGGGCCTCTCGGGATTCCTCTCCCGTCGATACCGGGGCCAAAAACCTTGTGTGCAGTCAGGGCCGGAACCGAGGATTCCTCTCAGGGGCTGACATGGATCTTTGGGTACTTCTGGAGTCTCCCCAGGGGAGTCAGGCCTCGTCTCGAGTGGGGGCATGCACGTGCGCTTTACTTCCAGCCTGTAGCAGCAATGTCACGCTTCCCGTCGCGTGGATCAAAGGATCTGTGGTTTTCCCTCGAGGCTTTCCCTCGAGGCTTTCCCACAGGGCTGTCCCACGTGCCACCGTTTTGTGAGTCGATCCTCGGCGTGAAAGATGAGCCAGTGCAGGGCAAAGAGGTTCCTCTGGAATGGACTGAGACATCTGGGGGACTCTTGGAATGGTGGTACGACCATGGAGTTCCTCTCGCCTTTCCTGTTGAGAGTGCCTCCTCTTGAGATGCGACGGGAACGCCGGGAATTCTTTCCCGTTGAAACCAGGGAAAGGATCCCTCATCTCGAGCACCGAGGGGAAAACGGGGCTCCTCTGGATGTGGGCGGGACCATCGTGCTTCCTCTCGAGTGGAGACGGGTATGGCGGTGAACTTCTTGAGTTGCAGCAAGGGTGTGAAAGACCCTTTCGAAGTTCCAGAGGTTTGGTGTCATTAGTCTCCAGAGGCCTCATCGGAAATAGGCCTCATCTCGCCTGGAAGGGAGAACTTCCTGGATTTTCTCGAGTTGCGGCAGGTGTTCTCGAGTTACGACGGGGACCTCAGGGACCCGCCCTGGTGGCCTCCGGAGAGGCCAGTCCCCATGCGAGTTGCTAGGGGGCCTCTCGGGATTCCTCTCCCGTCGATACCGGGGCCAAAAACCTTGTGTGCAGTCAGGGCCGGAACCGAGGATTCCTCTCAGTGGCTGACATGGATCTTTGGGTACTTCTGGAGTCTCCCCAGTGGAGTCAGGCCTCGTCTCGAGTGGGGGCATGCACGTGCGCTTTCCTTCCAGGCTGTAGCAGCAATGTCACGCTTCCCGTCGCGTGCATCAAAGGATCTGTGGTTTTCCCTCGAGGCTTTCCCTCGAGTCTTTCCCACAGGGCTGTCCCACGTGCCACCGTGGTGTGAGTCGATCCTCGGCGTGAAAGATGAGCCAGTGCAGGGCAAAGAGGTTCCTCTGGAATGGACTGAGACATCTGGGGGACTCTTGGAATGGTGGTACGACCATGGAGTTCCTCTCGCCTTTCCTGTTGAGAGTGCCTCCTCTTGAGATGCGACGGGAACGCCGGGAATTCATTCCCGTTGAAAGGAGGGAAAGGATCCCTCATCTCGAGCTACGAGGGGGAAACGGGGCTCCTCTGGATGTGGGCGGGACCATCGTGCTTTCTCTCGAGTGGAGACGGGTATGGCGGTGAACTTCTTGAGTTGCAGCAAGGGTGTGAAAGACCCTTTCGAAGTTCCAGAGGTTAGGTGTCATTAGTCTCCAGACGCCTCATGGGAAATAGGCCTCATCTCGCCTGGAAGGGAGAACTTCCTGGATTTTCTCGAGTTGCGGCAGGTGTTCTCGAGTTACGACGGGGACCTCAGGGACCCGCCCTGGTGGCCTCAGGAGAGGCCAGTCCCCATGCGAGTTGCTAGGGGGCCTCTCGGGATTCCTCTCCCGTCGATACCGGGGTCAAAAAGCTTGTGTGGAGTCAGGGCCGGAACCGAGGATTCCTCTCAGGGGCTGACATGGATCTTTGGGTACTTCTGGAGTCTCCCCAGGGGAGTCAGGCCTCGTCTCGAGTGGGGGCATGCACGTGCGCTTTCCTTCCAGGCTGTAGCAGCAATGTCACGCTTCCCGTCGCGTGGATCAAAGGATCTGTGGTTTTCCCTCGAGGCTTTCCCTCGAGGCTTTCCCACAGGGCTGTCCCACGTGCCACCGTGTTGTGAGTCGATCCTCGGCTTGAAAGATGAGCCAGTGTAGGGCAAAGAGGTTCCTCTGGAATGGACTGAGACATCTGGGGGACTCTTGGAATGGTGGTACGACCATGGAGTTCCTCTCGCCTTTCCTGTTGAGAGTGCCTCCTCTTGAGATGCGACGGGAACGCCGGGAATACTTTCCCGTTGAAAGCAGGGAAAGGATCCCTCATCTCGAGCTCCGAGGGGGAAACGGGGCTCCTCTGGATGTGGGCGGGACCATCGTGCTTCCTCTCGAGTGGAGACGGGTATGGCGGTGAACTTCTTGAGTTGCAGCAAGGGTGTAAAAGACCCTTTCGAAGTTCCAGAGGTTAGGTGTCATTAGTCTCCAGAGGCCTCATCGGAAATAGGCCTCATCTCGCCTGGAAGGGAGAACTTCCTGGATTTTCTCGAGTTGCGGCAGGTGTTCTCGAGTTACGACGGGGACCTCAGGGACCCGCCCTGGTGGCCTCAGGAGAGGCCAGTCCCCATGCGAGTTGCTAGGGGGCCTCTCGGGATTCCTCTCCCGTCGATACCGGGGCCAAAAACCTTGAGTGCAGTCAGGGCCGGAACCGAGGATTCCTCTCAGGGGCTGACATGGATCTTTGGGTACTTCTGGAGTCTCCCCAGGGGAGTCAGGCCTCGTCTCGAGTGGGGGCATGCACGTGCGCTTTCCTTCCAGCCTGTAGCAGCAATGTCACGCTTCCCGTCGCGTGGATCAAAGGATCTGTGGTTTTCCCTCGAGGCTTTCCCTCGAGGCTTTCCCACAGGGCTGTCCCACGTGCCACCGTTTTGTGAGTCGATCCTCGGCGTGAAAGATGAGCCAGTGCAGGGCAAAGAGGTTCCTCTGGAATGGACTGAGACATCTGGGGGACTCTTGGAATGGTGGTACGACCATGGAGTTCCTCTCGCCTTTCCTGTTGAGAGTGCCTCCTCTTGAGATGCGACAGGAACGCCGGGAATTCTTTCCCGTTGAAAGCAGGGAAAGGATCCCTCATCTCGAGCTACGAGGGGGAAACGGGGCTCCTCTGGATGTGGGCGGGACCATCGTGCTTCCTCTCGAGTGGAGACGGGTATGGCGGTGAACTTCTTGAGTTGCAGCAAGGGTGTGAAAGACCCTTTCGAAGTTCCAGAGGTTAGGTGTCATTAGTCTCCAGACGCCTCATCGGAAATAGGCCTCATCTCGCCTGGAAGGGAGAACTTCCTGGATTTTCTCGAGTTGCGGCAGGTGTTCTCGAGTTACGACGGGGACCTCAGGGACCCGCCCTGGTGGCCTCAGGAGAGGCCAGTCCCTATGCGAGTTGCTAGGGGGCCTCTCGGGATTCCTCTCCCGTCGATACCGGGGCCAAAAACCTTGTGTGGAGTCAGGGCCGGAACCGAGGATTCCTCTCAGGGGCTGACATGGATCTTTGGGTACTTCTGGAGTCTCCCCAGGGGAGTCAGGCCTCGTCTCGAGTGGGGGCATGCACGTGCACTTTCCTTCCAGGCTGTAGCAGCAATGTCACGCTTCCCGTCGCGTGGATCAAAGGATCTGTGGTTTTCCCTCGAGGCTTTCCCACAGGGCTGTCCCACGTGCCACCGTGGTGTGAGTCGATCCTCGGCGTGAAAGATGAGCCAGTGCAGGGCAAAGAGGTTCCTCTGGAATGGACTGAGACATCTGGGGGACTCTTGGAATGGTGGTACGACCATGGAGTTCCTCTCGCCTTTCCTGTTGAGAGTGCCTCCTCTTGAGTTGCGACGGGAACGCCGGGAATTCTTTCCCGTTGAAACCAGGGAAAGGATCCCTCATCTCGAGCACCGAGGGGAAAACGGGGCTCCTCTGGATGTGGGCGGGACCATCGTGCTTCCTCTCGAGTGGAGACGGGTATGGCGGTGAACTTCTTGAGTTGCAGCAAGGGTGTGAAAGACCCTTTCGAAGTTCCAGAGGTTTGGTGTCATTAGTCTCCAGAGGCCTCATCGGAAATAGGCCTCATCTCGCCTGGAAGGGAGAACTTCCTGGATTTTCTCGAGTTGCGGCAGGTGTTCTCGAGTTACGACGGGGACCTCAGGGACCCGCCCTGGTGGCCTCCGGAGAGGCCAGTCCCCATGCGAGTTGCTAGGGGGCCTCTCGGGATTCCTCTCCCGTCGATACCGGGGCCAAAAACCTTGTGTGGAGTCAGGGCCGGAACCGAGGATTCCTCTCAGGGGCTGACATGGATCTTTGGGTACTTCTGGAGTCTCCCCAGTGGAGTCAGGCCTCGTCTCGAGTGGGGGCATGCACGTGCGCTTTCCTTCCAGGCTGTAGCAGCAATGTCACGCTTCCCGTCGCGTGGATCAAAGGATCTGTGGTTTTTCCTCGAGGCTATCCCTCGAGGCTTTCCCACAGGGCTGTCCCACGTGCCACCGTGTTGTGAGTCGATCCTCGGCGTGAAAGATGAGCCAGTGCAGGGCAAAGAGGTTCCTCTGGAATGGACTGAGACATCTGGGGGACTCTTGGAATGGTGGTACGACCATGGAGTTCCTCCCGCCTTTCCTGTTGAGAGTGCCTCCTCTTGAGATGCGACGGGAACGCCGGGAATTCTTTCCCGTTGAAAGCAGGGAAAGGATCCCTCATCTCGAGCTACGAGGGGGAAACGGGGCTCCTCTGGATGTGGGCGGGACCATCGTGCTTCCTCTCGAGTGGAGACGGGTATGGCGGTGAACTTCTTGAGTTGCAGCAAGGGTGTGAAAGACCCTTTCGAAGTTCCAGAGGTTTGGTGTCATTAGTCTCCAGAGGCCTCATCGGAAATAGGCCTCATCTCGCCTGGAAGGGAGAACTTCCTGGATTTTCTCGAGTTGCGGCAGGTGTTCTCGAGTTACGACGGGGACCTCAGGGACCCGCCCTGGTGGCCTCAGGAGAGGCCAGTCCCCATGCGAGTTGCTAGGGGGTCTCTCGGGATTCCTATCCCGTCGATACCGGGGCCAAAAAGCTTGTGTGGAGTCAGGGCCAGAACCGAGGATTCTTCTCAGGGGCTGAAATGGATCTTTGGGTACTTCTGGAGTCTCCCCAGGGGAGTCAGGCCTCGTCTCGAGTGGGGGCATGCATGTGCGCTTTCCTTCCAGTCTGTTCCAGCAATGTCATGCTTCCCGTCGCGTGGATCAAAGGATCTGTGGTTTTCCCTCGAGGCTTTTCCTCGAGGCTTTCCCACAGGGCTGTCCCACGTGCCACCGTGTTGTGAGTCGATCCTCGGCGTGAAAGATGAGCCAGTGCAGGGCAAAGAGGTTCCTCTGAAATGGACTGAGACATCTGGGGGACTCTTGGAATGGTGGTACGACCATGGAGTTCCTCTCGCCTTTCCTGTTGAGAGTGCCTCCTCTTGAGATGCGACGGGAACGCTGGGAATTCTTTCCCGTTGAAAGCAGGGAAAGGATCCCTCATCTCGAGCTACGAGGGGGAAACGGGGCTCCTCTGGATGTGGGCGGGACCATCGTGCTTCCTCTCGAGTGGAGACGGGTATGGCGGTGAACTTCTTGAGTTGCACCAAGGGTGTGAAAGACCCTTTCGAAGTTCAAGAGGTTTGGTGTCATTAGTCTCCAGAGGCCTCATCGGAAATAGGCCTCATCTCGCCTGGAAGGGAGAACTTCCTGGATTTTCTCGAGTTGCGGCAGGTGTTCTCGAGTAACGACGGGGACCTCAGGGACCCGCCCTGGTGGCCTCCGGAGAGGCCAGTCCCCATGCGAGTTGCTAGGGGGCCTCTCGGGATTCCTCTCCCGTCGATACCGGGGCCAAAAACCTTGTGTGGAGTCAGGGCCGGAACCGAGGATTCCTCTCAGGGGCTGACATGGATCTTTGGGTACTTCTGGAGTCTCCCCAGTGGAGTCAGACCTCGTCTCGAGTGGGGGCATGCACGTGCGCTTTCCTTCTAGGCTGTAGCAGCAATGTCACGCTTCCCGTCGCGTGGATCAAAGGATTTGTGGTTTTCCCTCGAGGCTTTCCCTCGAGGCTTTCCCACAGGGCTGTCCCACGTGCCACCGTGGTGTGAGTCGATCCTCGGCGTGAAAGATGAGCCAGTGCAGGGCAAAGAGGTTCCTCTGGAATGGACTGAGACATCTGGGGGACTCTTGGAATGGTGGTACGACCATGGAGATCCTCTCGCCTTTCCTGTTGAGAGTGCCTCCTCTTGAGATGCGACGGGAACGCCGGGAATTCTTTCCCGTTGAAAGCAGGGAAAGGATCCCTCATCTCGAGCACCGAGGGGAAAACGGGGCTCCTCTGGATGTGGGCGGGACCATCGTGCTTCCTCTCGAGTGGAGACGGGTATGGCGGAGAACTTCTTGAGTTGCAGCAAGGGTGTGAAAGACCCTTTCGAAGTTCCAGAGGTTAGGTGTCATTAGTCTCCAGACGCCTCATCGGAAATAGGCCTCATCTCGCCTGGAAGGGAGAACTTCCTGGATTTTCTCGAGTTGCGGCAGGTGTTCTCGAGTTACGACGGGGACCTCAGGGACCCGCCATGGTGGCCTCAGGAGAGGCCAGTCCCCATGCGAGTTGCTAGGGGGCCTCTCGGGATTCCTCTCCCGTCGATACCGGGGCCAAAAACCTTGTGTGGATTCAGGGCCGGAACCGAGGATTCCTCTCAGGGGCTGACATGGATCTTTGGGTACTTCTGGAGTCTCCCCAGGAGAGTCAGGCCTCGTCTCGAGTGGGGGCATGCACGTGCACTTTCCTTCCAGGCTGTAGCAGCAATGTCACGCTTCCCGTCGCGTGGATCAAAGGATCTGTGGTTTTCCCTCGAGGCTTTCCCACAGGGCTGTCCCACGTGCCACCGTGGTGTGAGTCGATCCTCGGCGTGAAAGATGAGCCAGTGCAGGGCAAAGAGGTTCCTCTGGAATGGACTGAGACATCTGGGGGACTCTTGGAATGGTGGTACGACCATGGAGTTCCTCTCGCCTTTCCTGTTGAGAGTGCCTCCTCTTGAGATGCGACGGGAACGCCGGGAATTCTTTCCCGTTGAAAGCAGGGAAAGGATCCCTCATCTCGAGCTACGAGGGGGAAACGGGGCTCCTCTGGATGTGGGCGGGACCATCGTGCTTCCTCTCTAGTGGAGACGGGTATGGCGGTGAACTTGAGTTGCAGCAAGGGTGTGAAAGACCCTTTCGAAGTTCCAGAGGTTAGGTGTCATTAGTCTCCAGAGGCCTCATCGGAAATAGGCCTCATCTCGCCTGGAAGGGAGAACTTCCTGGATTTTCTCGAGTTGCGGCAGGTGTTCTCGAGTTACGACGGGGACCTCAGGGACCCGCCCTGGTGGCCTCAGGAGAGGCCAGTCCCTAGGCGAGTTGCTAGGGGGCCTCTCGGGATTCCTCTCCTGTTGATACCGGGGCCAAAAACCTTGTGTGGAGTCAGGGCCGGAACCGAGGATTCCTCTCAGGGGCTGACATGGATCTTTGGGTACTTCTGGAGTCTCCCCAGGGGAGTCAGGCCTCGTCTCGAGTGGGGACATGCACGTGCGCTTTCCTTCCAGGCTGTAGCAGCAATGTCACGCTTCCCGTCGCGTGGATCAAAGGATCTGTGGTTTTCCCTCGAGGCTTTCCCTCGAGGCTTTCCCACAGGGCTGTCCCACGTGCCAGCGTGGTGTGAGTCAATCCTGGGCGTGAAAGATGAGCCAGTGCAGGGCAAAGAGGTTCCTCTGGAATGGACTGAGACATCTGGGGGACTCTTGGAATGGTGGTACGACCATGGAGTTCCTCTCGCCTTTCCTGTTGAGAGTGCCTCCTCTTGAGATGCGACGGGAACGCCGGGAATTCTTTCCCGTTGAAAGCAGGGAAAGGATCCCTCATCTCGAGCTACGAGGGGGAAACGGGGCTCCTCTGGATGTGGGCGGGACCATCGTGCTTACTCTCTAGTGGAGACGGGTATGGTGGTGAACTTCTTGAGTTGCAGCAAGGCTGTGAAAGACCCTTTCGAAGTTCCAGAGGTAAGGTGTCATTAGTCTCCAGACGCCTCATCGGAAATAGGCCTCATTTCGCCTGGAAGGGAGAACTTCCTGGATTTTCTCGAGTTGCGGCAGGTGTTCTCGAGTTACGACGGGGACCTCAGGGACCCGCCCTGGTGGCCTCAGGAGAGGCCAGTCCCTATGCGAGTTGCTAGGGGGCCTCTCGGGATTCCTCTCCCGTCGATACCGGGGCCAAAAACCTTGTGTGGAGTCAGGGCCGGAACCGAGGATTCCTCTCAGGGGCTGACATGGATCTTTGGGTACTTCTGGAGTCTCCCCAGGGGAGTCAGGCCTCGTCTCGAGTGGGGGCATTCACGTGCACTTTCCTTCCAGGCTGTAGCAGCAATGTCACGCTTCCCGTCGCGTGGATCAAATGATGTGTGGTTTTCCCTAGAGGCTTTCCCACAGGGCTGTCCCACGTGCCACCGTGGTGTGAGTCGATCCTCGGCGTGAAAGATGAGCCAGTGCAGGGCAAAGAGGTTCCTCTGGAATGGACTGAGACATCTGGGGGACTCTTGGAATTGTGGTACGACCATGGAGTTCCTCTCGCCTTTCCTGTTGAGAGTGCCTCCTCTTGAGATGCGACGGGAACGCCGGGAATTTTTTGCCGTTGAAAGCAGGGAAAGGATCCCTCATCTCGAGCTACGAGGGGGAAACGGGGCTCCTCTGGATGTGGGCGGGACCATCGTGCTTTCTCTCGAGTGGAGACGGGTATGGCGGTGAACTTCTTGAGTTGCAGCAAGGGTGTGAAAGACCCTTTCGAAGTTCCAGAGGTTAGGTGTCATTAGTCTCCAGACGCCTCATCGGAAATAGGCCTCATCTCGCCTGGAAGGGAGAACTTCCTGGATTTTCTCCAGTTGCGGCAGGTGTTCTCGAGTTACGACGGGGACCTCAGGGACCCGCCCTGTTGGCCTCAGGAGAGGCCAGTCCCTATGCGTGTTGCTAGGGGGCCTCTCGGGATTCCTCTCCCGTCGATACCGGGGCCAAAAACCTTGTGTGGAGTCAGGGCCGGAACCGAGGATTCCTCTCAGGGACTGATATGGATCTTTGGGTACTTCTGGAGTCTCGCCAGGGGAGACAGGCCTCGTCTCGTGTGGGGGCATGCACGTGCACTTTCCTTCCAGCCTGTAGCAGCAATGTCACGCTTCCCGTCGCGTGGATCAAAGGATCTGCGGTTTTCGCTCAAGGCTTTCCCTCGAGGCTTTCCCACAGGGCTGTCCCAAGTGACACCGTGGTGTGAGTCGATTCTCGGCGTGAAAAATGAGCCAGTGCAGGGCAAAGAGGTTCCTCTGGAATGGACTGAGACATCTGGGGGACTCTTGGAATGGTGGTACGACCATGGAGTTCCTCTCGCCTTTCCTGTTGAGAGTGCCTCCTCTTGAGATGCGACGGGAACGCCGGGAATTTTTTCCCGTTGAAAGCAGGGAAAGGATCCCTCATCTCGAGCTACGAGGGGGAAACGGGGCTCCTCTGGATGTGGGCGGGACCATCGTGCATCCTCTCGAGTGGAGACGGGTATGGCGGTGAACTTCTTGAGTTGCAGCAAGGGTGTGAAAGACCCTTTCGAAGTTCCAGAGGTTAGGTGTCATTAGTCTCCAGAGGCCTCATCGGAAATAGGCCTCATCTCGCCTGGAAGGGAGAACTTCCTGGATTTTCTCGAGTTGCGGCAGGTGTTCTCGAGTTACGGTGGGGACCTCAGGGACCCGCCCTGGTGGCCTCAGGAGAGGCCAGTCCCCATGCGAGTTGCTAGGGGGCCTCTCGGGATTCCTCTCCCGTCGATACCGGGGCCAAAAACCTTGTGTGGAGTCAGGGCCGGAACCGAGGATTCCTCTCAGGGGCTGACATGGATCTTTGGGTACTTCTGGAGTCTCCCCAGGGGAGTCAGGCCTCGTCTCGAGTGGGGGCATGCACGTGCACTTTCCTTCCAGGCTGTAGCAGCAATGTCACGCTTCCCGTGGCGTGGATCAAAGGATCTGTGGTTTTCCCTCGAGGCTTTCCCACAGGACTGTCCCACGTGCCACCGTGGTGTGAGTCGATCCTCGGCGTGAAAGATGAGCCAGTGCAGGGCAAAGAGGTTCCTCTGGAATGGACTGAGACATCTGGGGAACTCTTGGAATGGTGGTACGACCATGGAGTTCCTCTCGCCTTTCCTGTTGAGAGTGCCTCCTCTTGAGATGCGACGGGAACGCCGGGAATTCTTTCCCGTTGAAACCAGGGAAAGGATCCCTCATCTCGAGCACCGAGGGGAAAACGGGGCTCCTCTGGATGTGGGCGGGACCATCGTGCTTCCTCTCTAGTGGAGACGGGTATGGCGGTGAACTTCTTGAGTTGCAGCAAGGGTGTGAAAGACCCTTTCGAAGTTCCAGAGGTTTGGTGTCATTAGTCTCCAGAGGCCTCATCGGAAATAGGCCTCATCTCGCCTGGAAGGGAGAATTTCCTGGATTTTCTCGAGTTGCGGCAGGTGTTCTCGAGTTACGACGGGGACCTCAGGGACCCGCCCTGGTGACCTCCGGAGAGGCCAGTCCCCATGCGAGTTGCTAGGGGGCCTCTCGGGATTCCTCTCCCGTCGATACCGGGGCCAAAAACATTGTGTGGAGTCAGGGCCGGAACCGAGGATTCCTCTCAGGGGCTGACATGGATCTTTGGGTATTTCTGGAGTCTCCCCAGTGGAGTCAGGCCTCGTCTCGAGTGGGGGCATGCACGTGCGCTTTCCTTCCAGGCTGTAGCAGCAATGTCACGCTTCCCGTCGCGTGGATGAAAGGATCTGTGGTTTTCCCTCGAGGCTTTCCCTCGAGGCTTTCCCACAGGGCTGTCCCACGTGCCACCGTGGTGTGAGTCGATCCTCGGCGTGAAAGATGAGCCAGTGCAGGGCAAAGAGCTTCCTCTGGAATGGACTGAGACATCTGGGGGACTCTTGGAATGGTGGTACGACCATGGAGTTCCTCTCGCCTTTCCTGTTGAGAGTGCCTCCTCTTGAGATGCGACGGGAACGCCGGGAATTCTTTCCCGTTGAAAGCAGGAAAAGGATCCCTCATCTCGAGCTACGAGGGGGAAACGGGGCTCCTCTGGATGTGGGCGGGACCATCGTGCTTCCTCTCGAGTGGAGACGGGTATGGCGGTGAACTTCTTGAGTTGCAGCAAGGGTGTGAAAGACCCTTTCGAAGTTCCAGAGGTTAGGTGTCATTAGTCTCCAGACGACTCATCGGAAATAGGCCTCATCTCGCCTGGAAGGGAGAACTTCCTGGATTTTCTCGAGTTGCGGCAGGTGTTCTCGAGTTACGACGGGGACCTCAGGGACCCGCCCTGGTGGCCTCAGGAGAGGCCAGTCCCCATGCGAGTTGCTAGGGGGCCTCTCGGGATTCCTCTCCCGTCGATACCGGGGCCAAAAAGCTTGTGTGGAGTCAGGGCCGGAACCGAGGATTCCTCTCAGGGGCTGACATGGATCTTTGGGTACTTCTGGAGTCTCCCCAGGGGAGTCAGGCCTCGTCTCGAGTGGGGGCATGCACGTGCACTTTCCTTCCTGGCTGTAGCAGCAATGTCACGCTTCCCGTCGCGTGGATCAAAGGATCTGTGGTTTTCCCTCGAGGCTTTCCCTCGAGGCTTTCCCACAGGGCTGTCCCACGTGCCACCGTGGTGTGAGTCGATCCTCGGCGTGAAAGATGAGCCAGTGCAGGGCAAAGAGGTTCCTCTGGAATGGACTGAGACATCTGGGGGACTCTTGGAATGGTGGTACGACCATGGAGTTCCTCTCGCCTTTCCTGTTGAGAGTGCCTCCTCTTGAGATGCGACGGGAACGCCGGGAATTCTTACCCGTTGAAAGCAGGGAAAGGATCCCTCATCTCGAGCTACGAGGGGGAAACGGGGCTCCTCTGGATGTGGGCGGGACCATCGTGCTTCCTCTCGAGTGGAGACGGGTATGGCGGTGAACTTCTTGAGTTGCAGCAAGGGTGTGAAAGACCCTTTCGAAGTTCCAGAGGTTAGGTGTCATTAGTCTCCAGAGGCCTCATCGGAAATAGGCCTCATCTCGCCTGGAAGGGAGAACTTCCTGGATTTTCTCGAGTTGCGGCAGGTGTTCTCGAGTTACGACGGGGACCTCAGGGACCCGCCCTGGTGGCCTCAGGAGAGGCCAGTCCCCATGCGAGTTGCTAGGGGGCCTCTCGGGATTCCTCTCCCGTCGATACCGGGGCCAAAAAGCTTGTTTGGAGTCAGGGCCGGAACCGAGGATTCCTCTCAGGGGCTGACATGGATCTTTGGGTACTTCTGGAGTCTCCCCAGGGGAGTCAGGCCTCGTCTCGAGTGGGGGCATGCACGTGCGCTTTCCTTCCAGGCTGTAGCAGCAATGTCACGCTTCCCGTCGCGTGGATCAAAGGATCTGTGGTTTTCCCTCGAGGCTTTCCCTCGAGCATTTCCCACAGGGCTGTCCCACGTGCCACCGTGGTGTGAGTCGATCCTCGGCGTGAAAGATGAGCCAGTGCAGGGCAAAGAGGTTCCTCTGGAATGGACTGAGACATCTGGGGGACTCTTTGAATGGTGGTACGACCATGGAGTTCCTCTCGCCTTTCCTGTTGAGAGTGCCTCCTCTTGAGATGCGACGGGAACACCGGGAATTCTTTCCCGTTGAAACCAGGGAAAGGATCCCTCATCTCGAGCTAAGAGGGGGAAACGAGGCTCCTCTGGATGTGGGCGGGACCATCGTGCTTCCTCTCTAGTGGAGACGGGTATGGTGGTGAACTTCTTGAGTTGCAGCAAGGGTGTGAAAGACCCTTTCGAAGTTCCAGAGGTTAGGTGTCATTAGTCTCCAGACGCCTCATCGGAAATAGGCCTCATCTCGCCTGGAAGGGAGAACTTCCTGGATTTTCTCGAGTTGCGGCAGGTGTTCTCGAGTTACGACGGGGACCTCATGGACCCGCCCTGGTGGCCTCAGGAGAGGCCAGTCCCTATGCGAGTTGCTAGGGGGCCTCTCGGGATTCCTCTCCCGTCGATACCGGGGCCAAAATCCTTGTGTGGAGTCAGGGCCGGAACCGAGGATTCCTCTCAGGGGCTGACATGGATCTTTGGGTACTTCTGGAGTCTCCCCAGGGGAGTCAGGCCTCGTCTCGAGTGGGGGCATGCACGTTCACTTTCCTTCCAGGCTGTAGCAGCAATGTCACACTTCCCGTCGCGTGGATCAAATGATGTGTGGTTTTCCCTCGAGGCTTTCCCACAGGGCTGTCCCACGTGCCACCGTGGTGTAAGTCGATCCTCGGCGTGAAAGATGAGCCAGTGCAGGGCAAAGAGGTTCCTCTGGAATGGACTGAGACATCTGGGGGACTCTTGGAATGGTGGTACGACCATGAAGTTCCTCTCGCCTTTCCTGTTGAGAGTGCCTCCTCTTGAGATGCGACGGGAACGCCGGGATTTTTTTGCCGTTGAAAGCAGGGAAAGGATCTCTCATCTCGAGCTACGAGGGGGAAACGGGGCTCCTCTGGATGTGGGCGGGACCATCGTGCTTCCTCTCGAGTGGAGACGGATATGGCGGTGAACTTCTTGAGTTGCAGCAAGGGTGTGAAAGACCCTTTCGAAGTTCCAGAGGTTAGGTGTCATTAGTCTCCAGAGGCCTCATCGGAAATAGGCCTCATCTCGCCTGGAAGGGAGAACTTCCTGGATTTTCTCGAGTTGCGGCAGGTGTTCTCGAGTTACGACGGGGACCTCAGGGACCCGCCCTGGTGGCCTCAGGAGAGGCCAGTCCCCATGCGAGTTGCTAGGGGGCCTCTCGGGATTCCTCTCCCGTCGATACCGGGGCCAAAAAGCTTGTGTGGAGTCAAGGCCGGAACCGAGGATTCCTCTCAGGGGCTGACATGGATCTTTGGGTACTTCTGGAGTCTCCCCAGGGGAGTCAGGCCTCGTCTCGAGTGGGGGCATGCACGTGCGCTTTCCTTCCAGGCTGTAGCAGCAATGTCACGCTTCCCGTCGCGTGGATCAAAGGATCTGTGGTTTTCCCTCGAGGCTTTCCCTCGAGGCTTTCCCACAGGGCTGTCCCACGTGCCACCGTGTTGTGAGTCGATCCTCGGCGTGAAAGATGAGCCAGTGCAGGGCAAAGAGGTTCCTCTGGAATGGACTGAGACATCTGGGGGACTCTTGGAATGGTGGTACGACCATGGAGTTCCTCTCGCCTTTCCTGTTGAGAGTGCCTCCTCTTGAGATGCGACGGGAACGCCGGGAATTCTTTCCCGTTGAAACCAGGGAAAGGATCCCTCATCTCGAGCTACGAGGGGGAAACGGGGCTCCTCTGGATGTGGGCGGGACCATCATGCTTCCTCTCGAGTGGAGACGGGTATGGCGGTGAACTTCTTGAGTTGCAGCAAGGTGTGAAAGACCCTTTCGAAGTTCCAGAGGTTAGGTGTCATTAGTCTCCAGAGGCCTCATCGGAAATAGGCCTCATCTCGCCTGGAAGGGAGAACTTCCTGGATTTTCTCGAGTTGCGGCAGGTGTTCTCGAATTACGACGGGGACCTCAGGGACCCGCCCTGGTGGCCTCCGGAGAGGCCAGTCCCCATGCTAGTTGCTAGGGGCCCTCTCGGGATTCCTCTCCCGTCGATACCGGGGCCAAAAACCTTGTGTGGAGTCAGGGCCGGAACCGAGGATTCCTCTCAGGGGCTGACATGGATCTTTGGGTACTTCTGGAGTCTCCCCAGTGGAGTCAGGCCTCGTCTCGAGTGGGGGCATGCACGTGCGCTTTCCTTCCAGGCTGTAGCAGCAATGTCACGCTTCCCGTCGCTTGGATCAAAGGATCTGTGGTTTTCCCTCGAGGCTTTCCCTCGAAGCTTTCCCACAGGGCTGTCCCACGTGCCACCGTGGTGTGAATCGATCCTCGGCGTGAAAGATGAGCCAGTGCAGGGCAAAGAGCTTCCTCTGGAATGGACTGAGACATCTGGGGGACTCTTGGAATGGTGGTACGACCATGGAGTTCCTCTCGCCTTTCCTGTTGAGAGTGCATCCTCTTGAGATGCGACGGGAACGCCGGGAATTCTTTCCCGTTGAAAGCAGGGAAAGGATCCCTCATCTCGAGCTACGAGGGGGAAACGGGGCTCCTTTGGATGTGGTCGGGACCATCGTGCTTCCTCTCGAGTGGAGACGGGTATGGTGGTGAACTTCTTGAGTTGCAGCAAGGGTGTGAAAGACCCTTTCGAAGTTCCAGAGGTTAGGTGTCATTAGTCTCCAGACGCCTCATCGGAAATAGGCCTCATCTCGCCTGGAAGGGAGAACTTCCTGGATTTTCTCGAGTTGCGGCAGGTGTTCTCGAGTTACGACGGGGACCTCAGGGACCGGCCCTGGTGGCCTCAGGAGAGGCCAGTCCCCATGCGAGTTGTTAGGGGGCCTCTCGGGATTCCTCTCCCGTCGATACCGGGGCCAAAAAGCTTGTGTGGAGTCAGGGCCGGAACCGAGGATTCCTCTCAGGGGCTGACATGGATCTTTGGGTACTTCTGGAGTCTCCCCAGGGGAGTCAGGCCTCGTCTCGAGTGGGGGCATGCACGTGCGCTTTCCTTCCAGGCTGTAGCAGCAATGTCACGCTTCCCGTCGCGTGGATCAAAGGATCTGTGGTTTTTCCTCGAGGCTTTCCCTCGAGGCTTTCCCACAGGGCTGTCCCACGTGCCACCGTGTTGTGAGTCGATCCTCGGCGTGAAAGATGAGCCAGTGCAGGGCAAAGAGGTTCCTCTGAAATGGACTGAGACATCTGGGGGACTCTTGGAATGGTGGTACGACCATGGAGTTCCTCTCGCCTTTCCTGTTGAGAGTGCCTCTTCTTGAGATGCGACGGGAACGCCGGGAAATCTTTCCCGTTGAAACCAGGGAAAGGATCCCTCTTCTCGAGCTACGAGGGGGAAACGGGGCTCCTCTGGATGTGGGCGGGACCATCGTGCTTCCTCTCGAGTGGAGATGGGTATGGCGGTGAACTTCTTGAGTTGCAGCAAGGGTGTGAAAGACCCTTTCGAAGTTCCAGAGGTTTGGTGTCATTAGTCTCCAGAGGCCTCATCGGAAATAGGCCTCATCTCGCCTGGAAGGGAGAACTTCCTGGATTTTCTCGAGTTGCGGCAGGTGTTCTCGAGTTACGACGGGGACCTCAGGGACCCGCCCTGGTGGCCTCAGGAGAGGCCAGTCCCCATGCGAGTTGCTAGGGGGTCTCTCGGGATTCCTCTCCCGTCGATACCGGGGCCAAAAAGCTTGTGTGGAGTCAGGGCCGGAACCGAGGATTCTTCTCAGGGGCTGACATGGATCTTTGGGTACTTCTGGAGTCTCCCCAGGGGAGTCAGGCCTCGTCTCGAGTGGGGGCATGCATGTGCGCTTTCCTTCCAGGCTGTTCCAGCAATGTCATGCTTCCCGTCGCGTGGATCAAAGGATCTGTGGTTTTCCCTCGAGGCTTTCCCTCGAGGCTTTCCCACAGGGCTGTCCCACGTGCCACCGTGTTGTGAGTCGATCCTCGGCGTGAAAGATGAGCCAGTGCAGGGCAAAGAGGTTCCTCTGAAATGGACTGAGACATCTGGGGGACTCTTGGAATGGTGGTACGACCATGGAGTTCCTCTCGCCTTTCCTGTTGAGAGTGCCTCCTCTTGAGATGCGACAGCAACGCCGGGAATTCTTTCCCGTTGAAAGCAGGGAAAGGATCCCTCATCTCGAGCTATGAGGGGGAAACGGGGCTCCTCTGGATGTGGGCGGGACCATCGTGCTTCCTCTCGAGTGGAGACGGGTATGGCGGTGAACTTCTTGAGTTGCAGCAAGGGTGTGAAAGACCCTTTCGAAGTTCAAGAGGTTTGGTGTCATTAGTCTCCAGAGGCCTCATCGGAAATAGGCCTCATCTCGCCTGGAAGGGAGAACTTCCTGGATTTTCTCGAGTTGCGGCAGGTGTTCTCGAGTTACGACGGGGACCTCAGGGACCCGACCTGGTGGCCTCCGGAGAGGCCAGTCCCCTTGCGAGTTGCTAGGGGGCCTCTCGGGATTCCTCTCCCGTCGATACCGGGGCCAAAAACCTTGTGTGGAGTCAGGGCCGGAACCGAGGATTCCTCTCAGGGGCTGACATGGATCTTTGGGTACTTCTGGAGTCTCCCCAGTGGAGTCAGACCTCGTCTCGAGTGGGGGCATGCACGTGCGCTTTCCTTCCAGGCTGTAGCAGCAATGTCACGCTTCCCGTCGCGTGGATCAAAGGATCTGTGGTTTTCCCTCGAGGCTTTCCCTCGAGGCTTTCCCACAGGGCTGTCCCACATGCCACCGTGGTGTGAGTCGATCCTCGGCGTGAAAGATGAGCCAGTGCAGGGCAAAGAGGTTCCTCTGGAATGGACTGAGACATCTGGGGGACTCTTGGAATGGTGGTACGACCATGGAGATCCTCTCGCCTTTCCTGTTGAGAGTGCCTCCACTTGAGATGCGACGGGAACGCCGGGAATTCTTTCCCGTTGAAAGCAGGGAAAGGATCCCTCATCTCGAGCACCGAGGGGAAAACGGGGCTCCTCTGGATGTGGGCGGGACCATCGTGCTTCCTCTCGAGTGGAGACGGGTATGGCGGAGAACTTCTTGAGTTGCAGCAAGGGTGTGAAAGACCCTTTCAAAGTTCCAGAGGTTAGGTGTCATTAGTCTCCAGACGCCTCATCGGAAATAGGCCTCATCTCGCCTGGAAGGGAGAACTTCCTGGATTTTCTCGAGTTGCGGCAGGTGTTCTTAAGTTACGACGGGGAACTCAGGGACCCGCCCTGGTGGCCTCAGGAGAGGCCAGTCCCCATGCGAGTTGCTAGGGGGCCTCTCGGGATTCCTCTCCCGTAGATACCGGGGCCAAAAACTTTGAGTGGAGTCAGGGCCGGAACCGAGGATTCCTCTCAGGGGCTGACATGGATCTTTGGGTACTTCTGGAGTCTCCCCAGGGGAGTCAGGCCTCGTTTCGAGTGGGGGCATGCACGTGCGCTTTCCTTCCAGGCTGTAGCAGCAATGTCACGCTTCCCGTCACGTGGATCAAAGGATCTGTGATTTTCACTCGAGGCTTTCCCTCGAGGCTTTCCCACAGGGCTGTCCAACGTGCCACCGTGGTGTGAGTCGATCCTCGGCGTGAACGATGAGCCAGTGCAGGGCAAAGAGTTTCCTCTGGAATGGACTGAGACATCTGGGGGACTCTTGGAATGGTGGTACGACCATGGAGTTCCTCTCGCCTTTCCTGTTGAGAGTGCCTCCTCTTGAGATGCGACGGGAACGCCGGGAATTCTTTCCCGTTGAAAGCAGGGAAAGGATCCCTCATCTCGAGCTACGAGGGGGAAACGGGGCTCCTCTGGATGTGGGCGGGACCATCGTGCTTCCTCTCGAGTGGAGACGGGTATGGCGGTGAACTTCTTGAGTTGCAGCAAGGGTGTGAAAGACCCTTTCGAAGTTCCAGAGGTTAGGTGTCATTAGTCTCCAGACGCCTCATCGGAAATAGGCCTCATCTCGCCTGGAAGGGAGAACTTCCTGGATTATCTCGAGTTGCGGCAGGTGTTCTCGAGTTACGACGGGGACCTCAGGGACCCGCCCTGGTGGCCTCAGGAGAGGCCAGTCCCCATGCGAGTTGCTAGGGGGCCTCTCGGGATTCCTCTCCCGTCGATACCGGGGCCAAAAACCTTGTGTGGAGTCAGGGCCGGAACCGAGGATTCCTCTCAGGGGCTGACATGGATCTTTGGGTACTTCTGGAGTCTCCCCAGGGGAGTCAGGCCTCGTCTCGAGTGGGGGCATGCACGTGCACTTTCCTTCCAGGCTGTAGCAGCAATGTCACGCTTCCCGTCGCGTGGATCAAAGGATCTGTGGTTTTCCCTCGAGGCTTTCCCACAGGGCTGTCCCACGTGCCACCGTGGTGTGAGTCGATCCTCGGCGTGAAAGATGAGCCAGTGCAGGGCAAAGAGGTTCCTCTGGAATGGACTGAGACATCTGGGGGACTCTTGGAATGGTGGTACGACCATGGAGTTCCTCTCGCCTTTCCTGTTGAGAGTGCCTCCTCTTGAGATGCGACGGGAACGCCGGGAATTCTTTCCCGTTGAAAGCAGGGAAAGGATCCCTCATCTCGAGCTACGAGGGGGAAACGGGGCTCCTCTGGATGTGGGCGGGACCATCGTGCTTCCTCTCTAGTGGAGACTGGTATGGCGTTGAACTTCTTGAGTTGCAACAAGGGTGTGAAAGACCCTTTCGAAGTTGCAGAGGTTAGGTGTCATTAGTCTCCAGAGGCCTCATCGGAAATAGGCCTCATCTCGCCTGGAAGGGAGAACTTCCTGGATTTTCTCGAGTTGCGGCAGGTGTTCTCGAGTTACGACGGGGACCTCAGGGACCCGCCCTGGTGGCCTCAGGAGAGGCCAGTCCCTATGCGAGTTGCTAGGGGGCCTCTCGGGATTCCTCTCCCGTTGATACCGGGGCCAAAAACCTTGTGTGGAGTCAGGGCCGGAACCGAGGATTCCTCTCAGGGGCTGACATGGATCTTTGGGTACTTCTGGAGTCTCCCCAGGGGAGTCAGGCCTCGTCTCGAGTGGGGGCATGCACGTGCGCTTTCCTTCCAGGCTGTAGCAGCAATGTCACGCTTCCCGTCGCGTGGATCAAAGGATCTGTGGTTTTCCCTCGAGGCTTTCCCTCGAGGCTTTCCCACAGGGCTGTCCCACGTGCCACCGTGGTGTGAGTCAATCCTGGGCGTGAAAGATGAGCCAGTGCAGGGCAAAGAGGTTCCTCTGGAATGGACTGAGACATCTGGGGGACTCTTGGAATGGTGGTACGACCATGGAGTTCCTCTCGCCTTTCCTGTTGAGAGTGCCTCCTCTTGAGATGCGACGGGAACGCCGGGAATTCTTTCCCGTTTAAAGCAGGGAAAGGATCCCTCATCTCGAGCTATGAGGGGGAAACGGGGCTCCTCTGGATGTGGGCGGGACCATCGTGCTTCCTCTCTAGTGGAGACGGGTATGGTGGTGAACTTCTTGAGTTGCAGCAAGGCTGTGAAAGACCCTTTCGAAGTTCCAGAGGTAAGGTGTCATTAGTCTCCAGACGCCTCATCGGAAATAGGCCTCATTTCGCCTGGAAGGGAGAACTTCCTGGATTTTCTCCAGTTGCGGCAGGTGTTCTCGAGTTACGACGGGGACCTCAGGGACCCGCCCTGGTGGCCTCAGGAGAGGCCAGTCCCTATGCGAGTTGCTAGGGGGCCTCTCGGGATTCCTCTCCCGTCGATACCGGGGCCAAAAACCTTGTGTGGAGTCAGGGCCAGAATCGAGGATTCCTCTCAGGGGCTGACATGGATCTTTGGGTACTTCTGGAGTCTCCCCAGGGGAGTCAGGCCTCGTCTCGAGTGGGGGCATGCACGTGCACTTTCCTTCCAGGCTGTAGCAGCAATGTCACGCTTCCCGTCGCGTGGATCAAATGATGTGTGGTTTTCCCTAGAGGCTTTTCCACATGGCTGTCCCACGTGCCACCGTGGTGTGAGTCGATCCTCGGCGTGAAAGATGAGCCAGTGCAGGGCAAAGAGGTTCCTCTGGAATGGACTGAGACATCTGGGGGACTCTTGGAATGGTGGTACGACCATGGAGTTCCTCTCGCCTTTCCTGTTGAGAGTGCCTCCTCTTGAGATGCGAAGGGAACGCCGGGAATTCTTTCCCGTTGAAAGCAGGGAAAGGATCCCTCATCTCGAGCTACGAGGGGGAAACGGGGCTCCGCTGGATGTGGGCGGGACCATCGTGCTTCCTCTCGAGTGGAGACGGGTATGGCGGTGAACTTCTTGAGTTGCACCAAGGGTGTGAAAGACCCTTTCGAAGTTCAAGAGGTTTGGTGTCATTAGTCTCCAGAGGCCTCATCGGAAATAGGCCTCATCTCGCCTGGAAGGGAGAACTTCCTGGATTTTCTCGAGTTGCGGCAGGTGTTCTCGAGTTACGACGGGGACCTCAGGGACCCACCCTGGTGGCCTCCGGAGAGGCCAGTCCCCATGCGAGTTGCTAGGGGGCCTCTCGGGATTCCTCTCCCGTCGATACCGGGGCCAAAAACCTTGTGTGGAGTCAGGACCGGAACCGAGGATTCCTCTCAGGGGCTGACATGGATCTTTGGGTACTTCTGGAGTCTCCCCAGTGGAGTCAGACCTCGTCTCGAGTGGGGGCATGCACGTGCGCTTTCCTTCCAGGCTGTAGCAGCAATGTCACGCTTCCCGTCGCGTGGATCAAAGGATCTGTGGTTTTCCCTCGAGGCTTTCCCTCGAGGCTTTCCCACAGGGCTGTCCCACGTGCCACCGTGGTGTGAGTCGATCCTCGGCGTGAAAGATGAGCCAGTGCAGGGCAAAGAGGTTCCTCTGGAATGGACTGAGACATCTGGGGGACTCTTGGAATGGTGGTACGACCATGGAGTTCCTCTCGCCTTTCCTGTTGAGAGTGCCTCCTCTTGAGATGCGACGGAAACGCCGGGAATTCTTTCCCGTTGAAAGCAGGGAAAGGATCCCTCATCTCGAGCTACGAGGGTGAAACGGGGCTCCTCTGGATGTGGGCGGGACCATCGTGCTTCCTCTCGAGTGGAGACGGGTATGGCGGTGAACTTCTTGAGTTGCAGCAAGGGTGTGAAAGACCCTTTCGAAGTTCCAGAGGTTAGGTGTCATTAGTCTCCAGACGCCTCATCGGAAATAGGCCTCATCTCGCCTGGAAGGGAGAACTTCCTGGATTTTCTCGAGTTGCGGCAGGTGTTCTCGAGTTACGACGGGGACCTCAGGGACCCGCCCTGGTGGCCTCAGGAGAGGCCAGTCCCCATGCGAGTTGCTAGGGGGCCTCTCGGGATTCCTCTCCCGTCGATACCGGGGCCAAAAACCTTGTGTGGAGTCAGGGCCGGAACCGAGGATTCCTCTCAGGGGCTGACATGGATCTTTGGGTACTTCTGGAGTCTCCCCAGGGGAGTCAGGCCTCGTCTCGAGTGGGGGCATGCACGTGCACTTTCCTTCCAGGCTGTAGCAGCAATGTCACGCTTCCCGTCGCGTGGATCAAAGGATCTGTGGTTTTCCCTCTAGGCTTTCCCACAGGGCTGTCCCACGTGCCACCGTGGTGTGAGTCGATCCTCGGCGTGAAAGATGAGCCAGTGCAGGGCAAAGAGGTTCCTCTGGAATGGACTGAGACATCTGGGGGACTCTTGGAATGGTGGTACGACCATGGAGTTCCTCTCGCCTTTCCTGTTGAGAGTGCCTCCTCTTGAGATGCGACGGGAACGCCGGGAATTCTTTCCCGTTGAAAGCAGGGAAAGGATCCCTCATCTCGAGCTACGAGGGGGAAACGGGGCTCCTCTGGATGTGGGCGGGACCATCGTGCTTCCTCTCTAGTTGAGACGGGTATGGCGGTGAACTTCTTGAGTTGCAGCAAGGGTGTGAAAGACCCTTTCGAAGTTCCAGAGGTTAGGTGTCATTAGTCTCCAGAGGCCTCATCGGAAATAGGCCTCATCTCGCCTGGAAGGGAGAACTTCCTGGATTTTCTCTAGTTGCGGCAGGTGTTCTCGAGTTACGACGGGGACCTCAGGGACCCGCCCTGTTGGCCTCAGGAGAGGCCAGTCCCTATGCGTGTTGCTAGGGGGCCCCTCGGGATTCCTCTCCCGTCGATACCGGGGCCAAAAACCTTGTGTGGAGTCAGGGCCGGAACCGAGGATTCCTCTCAGGGACTGATATGGATCTTTGGGTACTTCTGGAGTCTCGCCAGGGGAGACAGGCCTCGTCTCGTGTGGGGGCATGCACGTGCACTTTCCTTCCAGGCTGTAGCAGAAATGTCACGCTTCCCGTCGCGTGGATCAAAGGGTCTGCAGTTTTCGCTCGAGGCTTTCCCTCGAGGCTTTCCCACAGGGCTGTCCCACGTGACACCGTGGTGTGAGTCGATTCTCGGCGTGAAAAATGAGCCAGTGCAGGGCAAAGAGGTTCCTCTGGAATGGACTGAGACATCTGGGGGACTCTTGAAATGGTGGTACGACCATGGAGTTCCTCTCGCCTTTCCTGTTGAGAGTGCCTCCTCTTGAGATGCGACGGGAACGCCGGGAATTCTTTCCCGTTGAAAGCAGGGAAAGGATCCCTCATCTCGAGCTACGAGGGGGAAACGGGGCTCCTCTGGATGTGGGCGGGACCATCCTGCTTCCTCTTGAGTGGACACGGGTATGGCGGTGAACTTCTTGAGTTGCAGCAAGGGTGTGAAAGACCCTTTCGAAGTTCCAGAGGTTAGGTGTCATTAGTCTCCAGACGCCTCATCGGAAATAGGCCTCATCTCGCCTGGAAGGGAGAACTTCCTGGATTTTCTCGATTTGCGGCAGGTGTTCTCGAGTTACGACGGGGACCTCAGGGACCCGCCCTGGTGGCCTCAGGAGAGGCCAGTCCCCATGCGAGTTGTTAGGGGGCCTCTCGGGATTCCTCTCCCGTCGATACCGGGGCCAAAATCCTTGTGTGGAGTCAGGGCCGGAACCGAGGATTCCTCTCAGGGGCTGACATGGATCTTTGGGTACTTCTGGAGTCTCCCCAGGGGAGTCAGGCCTCGTCTCGAGTGGGGGCATGCGCGTGCGCTTTCCTTCCAGGCTTTAGCAGCAATGTCACGCTTCCCGTCGCTTGGATCAAAGGATCTGTGGTTTTCCCTCGAGGCTTTCCCTCGAGGCTTTCCCACAGGGCTGTCCCACGTGCCACCGTGGTGTGAGTCGATCCTCGGCGTGAAAGATGAGCCAGTGCAGGGCAAAGAGCTTCCTCTGGAATGGACTGAGACATCTGGGGGACTCTTGGAATGGTGGTACGACCATGGAGATCCTCTCGCCTTTCCTGTTGAGAGTGCCTCCGCTTGAGATGCGACGGGAACGCCGGGAATTCTTTCCCGTTGAAAGCAGGGAAAGGATCCCTCATCTCGAGCACCGAGGGGAAAACGGGACTCCTCTGGATGTGGGCGGGACCATCGTGCTTCCTCTCGAGTGGAGAAGGGTATGGCGGAGAACTTCTTGAGTTGCAGCAAGGGTGTGAAAGACCCTTTCAAAGTTCCAGAGGTTAGGTGTCATTAGTCTCCAGAGGCCTCATCGGAAATAGGCCTCATCTCGCCTGGAAGGGAGAACTTCCTGGACTTTCTCGAGTTGCGGCAGGTGTTCTCGAGTTACGACGGGGACCTCAGGGACCCGCCCTGGTGGCCTCAGGAGAGGCCAGTCCCCATGCGAGTTGCTAGGGGGCCTCTCGGGATTCCTCTCCCGTCGATACCGGGGCCAAAAACCTTGTGTGGAGTCAGGGCCGGAACCGAGGATTCCTCTCAGGGGCTGACATGGATCTTTGGGTACTTCTGGAGTCTCCCCAGGGGAGTCAGGCCTCGTCTCGAGTGGGGGCATGCACGTGCGCTTTCCTTCCAGGCTGTAGCAGCAATGTCACGCTTCCCGTCGCGTGGATCAAAGGATCTGTGGTTTTCCCTCGAGGCTTTCCCTCGAGGCTTTCCCACAGGGCTGTCCCACGTGCCACCGTGGTGTGAGTCGATCCTCGGCGTGAAAGATGAGCCAGTGCAGGGCAAAGAGGTTCCTCTGGAATGGACTGAGACATCTGGGGGACTCTTGGAATGGTGGTACGACCATGGAGTTCCTCTCGCCTTTCCTGTTGAGAGTGCCTCCTCTTGAGATGCGACGGGAACGCCGGGAATTTTTTGCCGTTGAAAGCAGGGAAAGGATCCCTCATCTCGAGCTACAAGGGGGAAACGGGGCTCCTCTGGATGTGGGCGGGACCATCGTGCTTTCTCTCGAGTGGAGACGGGTATGGCGGTGAACTTCTTGAGTTGCAGCAAGGGTGTGAAAGACCCTTTCGAAGTTCCAGAGGTTAGGTGTCATTAGTCACCAGACGCGTCATCGGAAATAGGCCTCATCTCGCCTGGAAGGGAGAACTTCCTTGATTTTCTCGAGTTGCGGCAGGTGTTCTCGAGTTACGACGGGGACCTCAGGGACCCGCCCTGTTGGCCTCAGGAGAGGCCAGTCCCTATGCGTGTTGCTAGGGGGCCCCTCGGGATTCCTCTCCCGTCGATACCGGGGCCGAAAACCTTGTGTGGAGTCAGGGCCGGAACCGAGGATTCCTCTCAGGGACTGATATGGATCTTTCGGTACTTCTGGAGTCTCGCCAGGGGAGTCAGGCCTCGTCTCGTGTGGGGGCATGCACGTGCACTTTCCTTCCAGGCTGTAGCAGCAATGTCACGCTTCCCGTCGCGTGGATCAAAGGGTCTGCGGTTTTCGCTCGAGGCTTTCCCTCGAGGCTTTCCCACAGGGCTGTCCCACGTAACACCGTGGTGTGAGTCGATTCTCGGCGTGAAAAATGAGCCAGTGCAGGGCAAAGAGGTTCCTCTGGAATGGACTGAGACATCTGGGGGACTCTTGAAATGGTGGTACGACCATGGAGTTCCTCTCGCCTTTCCTGTTGAGAGTGCCTCCTCTTGAGATGCGACGGGAACGCCGGGAATTCTTTCCCGTTGAAAGCAGGGAAAGGATCCCTCATCTCGAGCTACGAGGGGGAAACGGGGCTCCTCTGGATGTGGGCGGGACCATCCTGCTTCCTCTTGAGTGGACACGGGTATGGCGGTGAACTTCTTGAGTTGCAGCAAGGGTGTGAAAGACCCTTTCGAAGTTCCAGAGGTTAGGTGTCATTAGTCTCCAGACGCCTCATCGGAAATAGGCCTCATCTCGCCTGGAAGGGAGAACTTCCTGGATTTTCTCGATTTGCGGCAGGTGTTCTCGAGTTACGACGGGGACCTCAGGGACCCGCCCTGGTGGCCTCAGGAGAGGCCAGTCCCCATGCGAGTTGTTAGGGGGCCTCTCGGGATTCCTCTCCCGTCGATACCGGGGCCAAAATCCTTGTGTGGAGTCAGGGCCGGAACCGAGGATTCCTCTCAGGGGCTGACATGGATCTTTGGGTACTTCTGGAGTCTCCCCAGGGGAGTCAGGCCTTGTCTCGAGTGGGGGCATGCGCGTGCGCTTTCCTTCCAGGCTTTAGCAGCAATGTCACGCTTCCCGTCGCTTGGATCAAAGGATCTGTGGTTTTCCCTCGAGGCTTTCCCTCGAGGCTTTCCCACAGGGCTGTCCCACGTGCCACCGTGGTGTGAGTCGATCCTCGGCGTGAAAGATGAGCCAGTGCAGGGCAAAGAGCTTCCTCTGGAATGGACTGAGACATCTGGGGGACTCTTGGAATGGTGGTACGACCATGGAGATCCTCTCGCCTTTCCTGTTGAGAGTGCCTCCGCTTGAGATGCGACGGGAACGCCGGGAATTCTTTCCCGTTGAAAGCAGGGAAAGGATCCCTCATCTCGAGCACCGAGGGGAAAACGGGACTCCTCTGGATGTGGGCGGGACCATCGTGCTTCCTCTCGAGTGGAGACGGGTATGGCGGAGAACTTCTTGAGTTGCAGCAAGGGTGTGAAAGACCCTTTCAAAGTTCCAGAGGTTAGGTGTCATTAGTCTCCAGAGGCCTCATCGGAAATAGGCCTCATCTCGCCTGGAAGGGAGAACTTCCTGGACTTTCTCGAGTTGCGGCAGGTGTTCTCGAGTTACGACGGGGACCTCAGGGACCCGCCCTGGTGGCCTCAGGAGAGGCCAGTCCCCATGCGAGTTGCTAGGGGGCCTCTCGGGATTCCTCTCCCGTCGATACCGGGGCCAAAAACCTTGTGTGGAGTCAGGGCCGGAACCGAGGATTCCTCTCAGGGGCTGACATGGATCTTTGGGTACTTCTGGAGTCTCCCCAGGGGAGTCAGGCCTCGTCTCGAGTGGGGGCATGCACGTGCCCTTTCCTTCCAGGCTGTAGCAGCAATGTCACGCTTCCCGTCGCGTGGATCAAAGGATCTGTGGTTTTCCCTCGAGGCTTTCCCTCGAGGCTTTCCCACAGGGCTGTCCCACGTGCCACCGTGGTGTGAGTCGATCCTCGGCGTGAAAGATGAGCCAGTGCAGGGCAAAGAGGTTCCTCTGGAATGGACTGAGACATCTGGGGGACTCTTGGAATGGTGGTACGACCATGGAGTTCCTCTCGCCTTTCCTGTTGAGAGTGCCTCCTCTTGAGATGCGACGGGAACGCCGGGAATTTTTTGCCGTTGAAAGCAGGGAAAGGATCCCTCATCTCGAGCTACAAGGGGGAAACGGGGCTCCTCTGGATGTGGGCGGGACCATCGTGCTTTCTCTCGAGTGGAGACGGGTATGGCGGTGAACTTCTTGAGTTGCAGCAAGGGTGTGAAAGACCCTTTCGAAGTTCCAGAGGTTAGGTGTCATTAGTCACAAGACGCCTCATCGGAAATAGGCCTCATCTCGCCTGGAAGGGAGAACTTCCTTGATTTTCTCGAGTTGCGGCAGGTGTTCTCGAGTTACGACGGGGACCTCAGGGACCCGCCCTGTTGGCCTCAGGAGAGGCCAGTCCCTATGCGTGTTGCTAGGGGGCCCCTCGGGATTCCTCTCCCGTCGATACCGGGGCCAAAAACCTTGTGTGGAGTCAGGGCCGGAACCGAGGATTCCTCTCAGGGACTGATATGGATCTTTGGGTACTTCTGGAGTCTCGCCAGGGGAGTCAGGCCTCGTCTCGTGTGGGGGCATGCACGTGCACTTTCCTTCCAGGCTGTAGCAGCAATGTTACGCTTCCCGTCGCGTGGATCAAAGGGTCTGCGGTTTTCGCTCGAGGCTTTCCCTCGAGGCTTTCCCACAGGGCTGTCCCACGTGACACCGTGGTGTGAGTCGATTCTCGGCGTGAAAAATGAGCCAGTGCAGGGCAAAGAGGTTCCTCTGGAATGGACTGAGACATCTGGGGGACTCTTGAAATGGTGGTACGACCATGGAGTTCCTCTCGCCTTTCCTGTTGAGAGTGCCTCCTCTTGAGATGCGACGGGAACGCCGGGAATTCTTTCCCGTTGAAAGCAGGGAAAGGATCCCTCATCTCGAGCTACGAGGGGGAAACGGGGCTCCTCTGGATGTGGGCGGGACCATCCTGCTTCCTCTTGAGTGGACACGGGTATGGCGGTGAACTTCTTGAGTTGCAGCAAGGGTGTGAAAGACCCTTTCGAAGTTCCAGAGGTTAGGTGTCATTAGTCTCCAGACGCCTCATCGGAAATAGGCCTCATCTCGCCTGGAAGGGAGAACTTCCTGGATTTTCTCGATTTGCGGCAGGTGTTCTCGAGTTACGACGGGGACCTCAGGGACCCGCCCTGGTGGCCTCAGGAGAGGCCAGTCCCCATGCAAGTTGTTAGGGGGCCTCTCGGGATTCCTCTCCCGTCGATACCGGGGCCAAAAACCTTGTGTGGAGTCAGGGCCGGAACCGAGGATTCCTCTCAGGGGCTGACATGGATCTTTGGGTACTTCTGGAGTCTCCCCAGGGGAGTCAGGCCTCGTCTCGAGTGGGGGCATGCGCGTGCGCTTTCCTTCCAGGCTTTAGCAGCAATGTCACGCTTCCCGTCGCTTGGATCAAAGGATCTGTGGTTTTCCCTCGAGGCTTTCCCTCGAGGCTTTCCCACAGGGCTGTCCCACGTGCCACCGTGGTGTGAGTCGATCCTCGGCGTGAAAGATGAGTCAGTGCAGGGCAAAGAGTTTCCTCTGGAATGGACTGAGACATCTGGGGGACTCTTGGAATGGTGGTACGACCATGGAGATCCTCTCGCCTTTCCTGTTGAGAGTGCCTCCGCTTGAGATGCGACGGGAACGCCGGGAATTCTTTCCCGTTGAAAGCAGGGAAAGGATCCCTCATCTCGAGCACCGAGGGGAAAACGGGACTCCTCTGGATGTGGGCGGGACCATCGTGCTTCCTCTCGAGTGGAGACGGGTATGGCGGAGAACTTCTTGAGTTGCAGCAAGGGTGTGAAAGACCCTTTCAAAGTTCCAGAGGTTAGGTGTCATTAGTCTCCAGAGGCCTCATCGGAAATAGGCCTCATCTCGCCTGGAAGGGAGAACTTCCTGGACTTTCTCGAGTTGCGGCAGGTGTTCTCGAGTTACGACGGGGACCTCAGGGACCCGCCCTGGTGGCCTCAGGAGAGGCCAGTCCCCATGCGAGTTGCTAGGGGGCCTCTCGGGATTCCTCTCCCGTCGATACCGGGGCCAAAAAGCTTGTGTGGAGTCAGGGCCGGAACCGAGGATTCCTCTCAGGGGCTGACATGGATCTTTGGGTACTTCTGGAGTCTCCCCAGGGGAGTCAGGCCTCGTCTCGAGTGGGGGCATGCACGTGCGCTTTCCTTCCAGGCTGTAGCAGCAATGTCACGCTTCCCGTCGCGTGGATCAAAGGATCTGTGGTTTTCCCTCGAGGCTTTCCCTCGAGGCTTTCCCACAGGGCTGTCCCTCGTGACACCGTGTTGTGAGTCGATCCTCGGCGTGAAAGATGAGCCAGTGCAGGGCAAAGAGGTTCCTCTGGAATGGACTGAGACATCTGGGGGACTCTTGGAATGGTGGTACGACCATGGAGTTCCTCTCGCCTTTCCTGTTTAGAGTGCCTCCTCTTGAGATGCGACGGGAACGCCGGGAATTCTTTCCCGTTGAAACCAGGGAAAGGATCCCTCATCTCGAGCTACGAGGGGGAAACGGGACTCCTCTGGATGTGGGCGGGACCACCGTGCTTCCTCACGAGTGGAGACGGGTATGGCGGTGAACTTCTTGAGTTGCAGCAAGGGTGTGAAAGACCCTTTCGAAGTTCCAGAGGTTTGGTGTCATTAGTCTCCAGAGGCCTCATCGGAAATAGGCCTCATCTCGCCTGGAAGGGAGAACTTCCTGGATTTTCTCGAGTTGCGGCAGGTGTTCTCGAGTTACGACGGGGACCTCAGGGACCCGCCCTGGTGGCCTCCGGAGAGGCCAGTCCCCATGCGAGTTGCTAGGGGGCCTCTCGGGATTCCTCTCCCGTCGATACCGGGGCCAAAAACCTTGTGTGGAGTCAGGGCCGGAACCGAGGATTCCTCTCAGGGGCTGACATGGATCTTTGGGTACTTCTGGAGTCTCCCCTGTGGAGTCAGGCCTCGTCTCGAGTGGGGGCATGCACGTGCGCTTTCCTTCCAGGCTGTAGCAGCAATGTCACGCTTCCCGTCGCGTGGATCAAAGGATCTGTGGTTTTTCCTCGAGGCTTTCCCTCGAGGCTTTCCCACAGGGCTGTCCCACGTGCCACCGTGGTGTGAGTCGATCCTCGGCGTGAAAGATGAGCCAGTGCAGGGCAAAGAGCTTCCTCTGGAATGGACTGAGACATCTGGGGGACTCTTGGAATGGTGGTACGACCATGGAGTTCCTCTCGCCTTTCCTGTTGAGAGTGCCTCCTCTTGAGATGCGACGGGAACGCAGGGAATTATTTCCCGTTGAAAGCAGGGAAGGGATCCCTCATCTCGAGCTACGAGGGGGAAACGGGGCTCCTTTGGATGTGGTCGGGACCATCGTGCTTCCTCTCGAGTGGAAACGGGTATGGTGGTGAACTTCTTGAGTTGCAGCAAGGGTGTGAAAGACCCTTTCGAAGTTCCAGAGGTTAGGTGTCATTAGTCTCCAGACGCCTCATCGGAAATAGGCCTCATCTCGCCTGGAAGGGAGAACTTCCTGGACTTTCTCGAGTTGCGGCAGGTGTTCTCGAGTTACGACGGGGACCTCAGGGACCCGCCCTGGTGGCCTCAGGAGAGGCCAGTCCCCATGCGAGTTGCTAGGGGGCCTCTCGGGATTCCTCTCCCGTCGATACCGGGGCCAAAAAGCTTGTGTGGAGTCAGGGCCGGAACCGAGGATTCCTCTCAGGGGCTGACATGGATCTTTGGGTACTTCTGGAGTCTCCCCAGGGGAGTCAGGCCTCGTCTCGAGTGGGGGCATGCACGTGCGCTTTCCTTCCAGGCTGTAGCAGCAATGTCACGCTTCCCGTCGCGTGGATCAAAGGATCTGTGGTTTTCCCTCGAGGCTTTCCCTCGAGGCTTTCCCACAGGGCTGTCCCACGTGACACCGTGTTGTGAGTCGATCCTCGGCGTGAAAGATGAGCCAGTGCAGGGCAAAGAGGTTCCTCTGGAATGGACTGAGACATCTGGGGGACTCTTGGAATGGTGGTACGACCATGGAGTTCCTCTCGCCTTTCCTGTTTAGAGTGCCTCCTCTTGAGATGCGACGGGAACGCCGGGAATTCTTTCCCGTTGAAACCAGGGAAAGGATCCCTCATCTCGAGCACCGAGGGGAAAACGGGACTCCTCTGGATGTGGGCGGGACCACCGTGCTTCCTCACGAGTGGAGACGGGTATGGCGGTGAACTTCTTGAGTTGCAGCAAGGGTGTGAAAGACCCTTTCGAAGTTCCAGAGGTTTGGTGTCATTAGTCTCCAGAGGCCTCATCGGAAATAGGCCTCATCTCGCCTGGAAGGGAGAACTTCCTGGATTTTCTCGAGTTGCGGCAGGTGTTCTCGAGTTACGACGGGGACCTCAGGGACCCGCCCTGGTGGCCTCCGGAGAGGCCAGTCCCCATGCGAGTTGCTAGGGGGCCTCTCGGGATTCCTCTCCCGTCGATACCGGGGCCAAAAAGCTTGTGTGGAGTCAGGGCCGGAACCGAGGATTCCTCTCAGGGGCTGACATGGATCTTTGGGTACTTCTGGAGTCTCCCCAGGGGAGTCAGGCCTCGTCTCGAGTGGGGGCATGCACGTGCGCTTTCCTTCCAGGCTGTAGCAGCAATGTCACGCTTCCCGTCGCGTGGATCAAAGGATCTGTGGTTTTCCCTCGAGGCTTTCCCTCGAGGCTTTCCCACAGGGCTGTCCCACGTGACACCGTGTTGTGAGTCGATCCTCGGCGTGAAAGATGAGCCAGTGCAGGGCAAAGAGGTTCCTCTGGAATGGACTGAGACATCTGGGGGACTCTTGGAATGGTGGTACGACCATGGAGTTCCTCTCGCCTTTCCTGTTTAGAGTGCCTCCTCTTGAGATGCGACGGGAACGCCGGGAATTCTTTCCCGTTGAAACCAGGGAAAGGATCCCTCATCTCGAGCTACGAGGGGGAAACGGGACTCCTCTGGATGTGGGCGGGACCACCGTGCTTCCTCACGAGTGGAGACGGGTATGGCGGTGAACTTCTTGAGTTGCAGCAAGGGTGTGAAAGACCCTTTCGAAGTTCCAGAGGTTTGGTGTCATTAGTCTCCAGAGGCCTCATCGGAAATAGGCCTCATCTCGCCTGGAAGGGAGAACTTCCTGGATTTTCTCGAGTTGCGGCAGGTGTTCTCGAGTTACGACGGGGACCTCAGGGACCCGCCCTGGTGGCCTCCGGAGAGGCCAGTCCCCATGCGAGTTGCTAGGGGGCCTCTCGGGATTCCTCTCCCGTCGATACCGGGGCCAAAAACCTTGTGTGGAGTCAGGGCCGGAACCGAGGATTCCTCTCAGGGGCTGACATGGATCTTTGGGTACTTCTGGAGTCTCCCCTGTGGAGTCAGGCCTCGTCTCGAGTGGGGGCATGCACGTGCGCTTTCCTTCCAGGCTGTAGCAGCAATGTCACGCTTCCCGTCGCGTGGATCAAAGGATCTGTGGTTTTTCCTCGAGGCTTTCCCTCGAGGCTTTCCCACAGGGCTGTCCCACGTGCCACCGTGGTGTGAGTCGATCCTCGGCGTGAAAGATGAGCCAGTGCAGGGCAAAGAGCTTCCTCTGGAATGGACTGAGACATCTGGGGGACTCTTGGAATGGTGGTACGACCATGGAGTTCCTCTCGCCTTTCCTGTTGAGAGTGCCTCCTCTTGAGATGCGACGGGAACGCAGGGAATTATTTCCCGTTGAAAGCAGGGAAGGGATCCCTCATCTCGAGCTACGAGGGGGAAACGGGGCTCCTTTGGATGTGGTCGGGACCATCGTGCTTCCTCTCGAGTGGAAACGGGTATGGTGGTGAACTTCTTGAGTTGCAGCAAGGGTGTGAAAGACCCTTTCGAAGTTCCAGAGGTTAGGTGTCATTAGTCTCCAGACGCCTCATCGGAAATAGGCCTCATCTCGCCTGGAAGGGAGAACTTCCTGGACTTTCTCGAGTTGCGGCAGGTGTTCTCGAGTTACGACGGGGACCTCAGGGACCCGCCCTGGTGGCCTCAGGAGAGGCCAGTCCCCATGCGAGTTGCTAGGGGGCCTCTCGGGATTCCTCTCCCGTCGATACCGGGGCCAAAAAGCTTGTGTGGAGTCAGGGCCGGAACCGAGGATTCCTCTCAGGGGCTGACATGGATCTTTGGGTACTTCTGGAGTCTCCCCAGGGGAGTCAGGCCTCGTCTCGAGTGGGGGCATGCACGTGCGCTTTCCTTCCAGGCTGTAGCAGCAATGTCACGCTTCCCGTCGCGTGGATCAAAGGATCTGTGGTTTTCCCTCGAGGCTTTCCCTCGAGGCTTTCCCACAGGGCTGTCCCACGTGACACCGTGTTGTGAGTCGATCCTCGGCGTGAAAGATGAGCCAGTGCAGGGCAAAGAGGTTCCTCTGGAATGGACTGAGACATCTGGGGGACTCTTGGAATGGTGGTACGACCATGGAGTTCCTCTCGCCTTTCCTGTTTAGAGTGCCTCCTCTTGAGATGCGACGGGAACGCCGGGAATTCTTTCCCGTTGAAACCAGGGAAAGGATCCCTCATCTCGAGCACCGAGGGGAAAACGGGACTCCTCTGGATGTGGGCGGGACCACCGTGCTTCCTCACGAGTGGAGACGGGTATGGCGGTGAACTTCTTGAGTTGCAGCAAGGGTGTGAAAGACCCTTTCGAAGTTCCAGAGGTTTGGTGTCATTAGTCTCCAGAGGCCTCATCGGAAATAGGCCTCATCTCGCCTGGAAGGGAGAACTTCCTGGATTTTCTCGAGTTGCGGCAGGTGTTCTCGAGTTACGACGGGGACCTCAGGGACCCGCCCTGGTGGCCTCCGGAGAGGCCAGTCCCCATGCGAGTTGCTAGGGGGCCTCTCGGGATTCCTCTCCCGTCGATACCGGGGCCAAAAACCTTGTGTGGAGTCAGGGCCGGAACCGAGGATTCCTCTCAGGGGCTGACATGGATCTTTGGGTACTTCTGGAGTCTCCCCTGTGGAGTCAGGCCTCGTCTCGAGTGGGGGCATGCACGTGCGCTTTCCTTCCAGGCTGTAGCAGCAATGTCACGCTTCCCGTCGCGTGGATCAAAGGATCTGTGGTTTTTCCTCGAGGCTTTCCCTCGAGGCTTTCCCACAGGGCTGTCCCACGTGCCACCGTGGTGTGAGTCGATCCTCGGCGTGAAAGATGAGCCAGTGCAGGGCAAAGAGCTTCCTCTGGAATGGACTGAGACATCTGGGGGACTCTTGGAATGGTGGTACGACCATGGAGTTCCTCTCGCCTTTCCTGTTGAGAGTGCCTCCTCTTGAGATGCGACGGGAACGCAGGGAATTATTTCCCGTTGAAAGCAGGGAAGGGATCCCTCATCTCGAGCTACGAGGGGGAAACGGGGCTCCTTTGGATGTGGTCGGGACCATCGTGCTTCCTCTCGAGTGGAAACGGGTATGGTGGTGAACTTCTTGAGTTGCAGCAAGGGTGTGAAAGACCCTTTCGAAGTTCCAGAGGTTAAGTGTCATTAGTCTCCAGACGCCTCATCGGAAATAGGCCTCATCTCGCCTGGAAGGGAGAACTTCCTGGATTTTCTCGAGTTGCGGCAGGTGTTCTCGAGTTACGACGGGGACCTCAGGGACCCGCCCTGGTGGCCTCAGGAGAGGCCAGTCCCCATGCGAGTTGCTAGGGGGCCTCTCGGGATTCCTCTCCCGTCGATACCGGGGCCAAAAAGCTTGTGTGGAGTCAGGGCCGGAACCGAGGATTCCTCTCAGGGGCTGACATGGATCTTTGGGTACTTCTGGAGTCTCCCCAGGGGAGTCAGGCCTCGTCTCGAGTGGGGGCATGCACGTGCGCTTTCCTTCCAGGCTGTAGCAGCAATGTCACGCTTCCCGTCGCGTGGATCAAAGGATCTGTGGTTTTCCCTCGAGGCTTTCCCTCGAGGCTTTCCCACAGGGCTGTCCCACGTGCCACCGTGGTGTGAGTCGATCCTCGGCGTGAAAGATGAGCCAGTGCAGGGCAAAGAGGTTCCTCTGGAATGGACTGAGACATCTGGGGGACTCTTGGAATGGTGGTACGACCATGGAGTTCCTCTCGCCTTTCCTGTTGAGAGTGCCTCCTCTTGAGATGCGACGGGAACACCGGGAATTCTTTCCCGTTGAAACCAGGGAAAGGATCCCTCATCTCGAGCTACGAGGGGGAAACGGGGCTCCTCTGGATGTGGGCGGGACCATCGTGCTTCCTCTCGAGTGGAGACGGGTATGGCGGTGAACTTCTTGAGTTGCAGCAAGGGTGTGAAAGACCCTTTCGAAGTTCCAGAGGTTTGGTGTGATTAGTCTCCAGAGGCCTCATCGGAAATAGGCCTCATCTCGCCTGGAAGGGAGAACTTCCTGGATTTTCTCGAGTTGCGGCAGGTGTTCTCGAGTTACGACGGGGACCTCAGGGACCCGCCCTGTTGGCCTCAGGAGAGGCCAGTCCCCATGCGAGTTGCTAGGGGGCCTCTCGGGATTCCTCTCCCGTCGATACCGGGGCCAAAAACCTTGTGTGGAGTCAGGGCCGGAACCGAGGATTCCTCTCAGGGGCTGACATGGATCTTTGGGTACTTCTGGAGTCTCCCCAGTGGAGTCAGACCTCGTCTCGAGTGGGGGCATGCACGTGCGCTTTCCTTCCAGGCTGTAGCAGCAATGTCACGCTTCCCGTCGCGTGGATCAAAGGATCTGTGGTTTTCCCTCGAGGCTTTCCCTCGAGGCTTTCCCACAGGGCTGTCCCACGTGCCACCGTGGTGTGAGTCGATCCTCGGCGTGAAAGATGAGCCAGTGCAGGGCAAAGAGGTTCCTCAGGAATGGACTGAGACATCTGGGGGACTCTTGGAATGGTGGTACGACCATGGAGTTCCTCTCGCCTTTCCTGTTGAGAGTGCCTCCTCTTGAGATGCGACGGGAACGCCGGGAATTCTTTCCCGTTGAAAGCAGGGAAAGGATCCCTCATCTCGAGCACCGAGGGGAAAACGGGGCTCCTCTGGATGTGGGCGGGACCATCGTGCTTCCTCTCGAGTGGAGACGGGTATGGCGGAGAACTTCTTGAGTTGCAGCAAGGGTGTGAAAGACCCTTTCAAAGTTCCAGAGGTTAGGTGTCCTAAGTCTCCAGACGCCTCATCGGAAATAGGCCTCATCTCGCCTGGAAGGGAGAACTTCCTGGATTTTCTCGAGTTGCGGCAGGTGTTCTAAAGTTACGACGGGGAACTCAGGGACCCGCCCTGGTGGCCTCAGGAGAGGCCAGTCCCCATGCGAGTTGCTAGGGGGCCTCTCGGGATTTCTCTCCCGTCGATACCGCGGCCAAAAACCTTGAGTGGAGTCAGGGCCGGAACCGAGGATTCCTCTCAGGGGCTGACATGGATCTTTGGGTACTTGTGGAGTCTCCCCAGGGGAGTCAGGCCTCGTCTCGAGTGGGGGCATGCACGTGCGCTTTCCTTCCAGGCTGTAGCAGCAATGTCACGCTTCCCGTCACGTGCATCTAAGGATCTGTGGTTTTCCCTCGAGGCTTTCCCTCGAGGCTTTCCCACAGGGCTGTCCCACGTGCCACCGTGGTGTGAGTCGATCCTCAGCGTGAAAGATGAGCCAGTGCAGGGCAAAGAGGTTCCTCTGGAATGGACTGAGACATCTGGGGGACTCTTGGAATGGTGGTACGACCATGGAGTTCCTCTCGCCTTTCCTGTTGAGAGTGCCTCCTCTTGAGATGCGACGGGAACGCCGGGAATTCTTTCCCGTTGAAAGCAGGGAAAGGATCCCTCATATCGAGCTACGAGGGGGAAACGGGGCTCCTCTGGATGTGGGCGGGACCATCGTGCTTCCTCTCGAGTGGAGACGGGTATGGCGGTGAACTTCTTGAGTTGCACCAAGGGTGTGAAAGACCCTTTCGAAGTTCCAGAGGTTTGGTGTCATTAGTCTCCAGAGGCCTCATCGGAAATAGGCCTCATCTCGCCTGGAAGGGAGAACTTCCTGGATTTTCTCGAGTTGCGGCAGGTGTTCTCGAGTTACGACGGGGACCTCAGGGACCCGCCCTGGTGGCCTCAGGAGAGGCCAGTCCCCATGCGAGTTGCTAGGGGGCCTCTCGGGATTCCTCTCCCGTCGATACCGGGGCCAAAAACCTTGTGTGGAGTCAGGGCCGGAACCGAGGATTCCTCTCAGGGGCTGACATGGATCTTTGGGTACTTCTGGAGTCTCCCCAGTGGAGTCAGACCTCGTCTCGAGTGGGGGCATGCACGTGCGCTTTCCTTCCATGCTGTAGCAGCAATGTCACGCTTCCCGTCGCGTGGATCAAAGGATCTGTGGGTTTCCCTCGAGGCTTTCCCTCGAGGCTTTCCCACAGGGCTGTCCCACGTGCCACCGTGGTGTGAGTCGATCCTCGGCGTGAAAGATGAGCCAGTGCAGGGCAAAGAGCTTCCTCTGGAATGGACTGAGACATCTGGGGGACTCTTGGAATGGTGGTACGACCATGGAGATCCTCTCGCCTTTCCTGTTGAGAGTGCCTCCGCTTGAGATGCGACGGGAACGCCGGGAATTCTTTCCCGTTGAAAGCAGGGAAAGGATCCCTCATCTCGAGCACCGAGGGGAAAACGGGACTCCTCTGGATGTTGGCGGGACCATCGTGCTTCCTCTCGAGTGGAGACGGGTATGGCGGAGAACTTCTTGAGTTGCAGCAAGGGTGAGAAAGACCCTTTCAAAGTTCCAGAGGTTAGGTGTCATTAGTCTCCAGACGCCTAATCGGAAATAGGCCTCATCTCGCCTGGAAGGGAGAACTTCCTGGATTTTCTCGAGTTGCGGCAGGTGTTCTTAAGTTACAACGGGGAACTCAGGAACCCGCCCTGGTGGCCTCAGGAGAGGCCAGTCCCCATGCGAGTTGCTAGGGGGCCTCTCGGGATTCCTCTCCCGTCGATACCGGGGCCAAAAAAATTGAGTGGAGTCAGGGCCGGAACCGAGGATTCCTCTCAGGGGCTGACATGGATCTTTGGGTACTTCTGGAGTCTCCCCAGGGGAGTCAGGCCTCGTCTCGAGTGGGGGCATGCACGTGCGCTTTCCTTCCAGGCTGTAGCAGCGATGTCACGCTTCCCGTCACGTGGATCAAAGGATCTGTGGTTTTCCCTCGAGGCTTTCCCTCGAGGCTTTCCCACAGGGCTGTCCCACGTGCCACCGTGGTGTGAGTCGATCCTCGGCGTGAAAGATGAGCCAGTGCAGGGCAAAGAGTTTCCTCTGGAATGGACTGAGACATCTGGGGGACTCTTGGAATGGTGGTACGACCATGGAGTTCCTCTCGCCTTTCCTGTTGAGAGTGCCTCCTCTTGATATGCGACGGGAATGCCGGGAATTCTTTCCCGTTGAAAGCAGGGAAAGGATCCCTCATCTCGAGCTACGAGGGGGAAACGGGGCTCCTCTGGATGTGGGCGGGACCATCGTGCTTCCTCTCGAGTGGAGACGGGTATGGCGGTGAACTTCTTGAGTTGCAGCAAGGGTGTGAAAGACCCTTTCGAAGTTCCAGAGGTTAGGTGTCATTAGTCTCCAGACGCCTCATCGGAAATAGGCCTCATCTCGCCTGGAAGGGAGAACTTCCTGGATTTTCTCGAGTTGAGGCAGGTGTTCTCGAGTTACGACGGGGACCTCAGGGACCCGCCCTGGTGGCCTCAGGAGAGGCCAGTCCCCATGCGAGTTGCTAGGGGGCCTCTCGGGATTCCTCTCCCGTCGATACCGGGGCCAAAAACTTTGTGTGGAGTCAGGGCCGGAACCGAGGATTCCTCTCAGGGGCTGACATGGATCTTTGGGTACTTCTGGAGTCTCCCCAGGGGAGTCAGGCCTCGTCTCGAGTGGAGGCATGCACGTGCACTTTCCTTCCAGGCTGTAGCAGCAATGTCACGCTTCCCGTCGCGTGGATCAAAGGATCTGTGGTTTTCCCTCGAGGCTTTCCCACAGGGCTGTCCCACGTGCCACCGTGGTGTGAGTCGATCCTCAGCGTGAAAGATGAGCCAGTGCAGGGCAAAGAGGTTCCTCTGGAATGGACTGAGACATCTGGGGGACTCTTGGAATGGTGGTACGACCATGGAGTTCCTCTCGCCTTTCCTGTTGAGAGTGCCTCCTCTTGAGATGCGACGGGAACGCCGGGAATTCTTTCCCGTTGAAAGCAGGGAAAGGATCCCTCATATCGAGCTACGAGGGGGAAACGGGGCTCCTCTGGATGTGGGCGGGACCATCGTGCTTCCTCTCGAGTGGAGACGGGTATGGCGGTGAACTTCTTGAGTTGCACCAAGGGTGTGAAAGACCCTTTCGAAGTTCCAGAGGTTTGGTGTCATTAGTCTCCAGAGGCCTCATCGGAAATAGGCCTCATCTCGCCTGGAAGGGAGAACTTCCTGGATTTTCTCGAATTGCGGCAGGTGTTCTCGAGTTACGACGGGGACCTCAGGGACCCGCCCTGGTGGCCTCAGGAGAGGCCAGTCCCCATGCGAGTTGCTAGGGTGCCTCTCGGGATTCCTCTCCCGTCGATACCGGGGCCAAAAACCATGTGTGGAGTCAGGGCCGGAACCGAGGATTCCTCTCAGGGGCTGACATGGATCTTTGGGTACTTCTGGAGTCTCCCCAGTGGAGTCAGACCTCGTCTCGAGTGGGGGCATGCACGTGCGCTTTCCTTCCATGCTGTAGCAGCAATGTCACGCTTCCCGTCGCGTGGATCAAAGGATCTGTGGTTTTCCCTCGAGGCTTTCCCTCGAGGCTTTCCCACAGGGCTGTCCCACGTGCCACCGTGGTGTGAGTCGATCCTCGGCGTGAAAGATGAGCCAGTGCAGGGCAAAGAGCTTCCTCTGGAATGGACTGAGACATCTGGGGGACTCTTGGAATGGTGGTACGACCATGGAGATCCTCTCGCCTTTCCTGTTGAGAGTGCCTCCGCTTGAGATGCGACGGGAACGCCGGGAATTCTTTCCCGTTGAAAGCAGGGAAAGGATCCCTCATCTCGAGCACCGAGGGGAAAACGGGACTCCTCTGGATGTGGGCGGGACCATCGTGCTTCCTCTCGAGTGGAGACGGGTATGGCGGAGAACTTCTTGAGTTGCAGCAAGGGTGAGAAAGACCCTTTCAAAGTTCCAGAGGTTAGGTGTCATTAGTCTCCAGACGCCTAATCGGAAATAGGCCTCATCTCGCCTGGAAGGGAGAACTTCCTGGATTTTCTCGAGTTGCGGCAGGTGTTCTTAAGTTACGACGGGGACCTCAGGAACCCGCCCTGGTGGCCTCAGGAGAGGCCAGTCCCCATGCGAGTTGCTAGGGGGCCTCTCGGGATTCCTCTCCCGTCGATACCGGGGCCAAAAACCTTGAGTGGAGTCAGGGCCGGAACCGAGGATTCCTCTCAGGGGCTGACATGGATCTTTGGGTACTTCTGGAGTCTCCCCAGGGGAGTCAGGCCTCGTCTCGAGTGGGGGCATGCACGTGCGCTTTCCTTCCAGGCTGTAGCAGCAATGTCACGCTTCCCGTCACGTGGATCAAAGGATCTGTGGTTTTCCCTCGAGGCTTTCCCTCGAGGCTTTCCCACAGGGCTGTCCCACGTGCCACCGTGGTGTGAGTCGATCCTCGGCGTGAAAGATGAGCCAGTGCAGGGCAAAGAGTTTCCTCTGGAATGGACTGAGACATCTGGGGGACTCTTGGAATGGTGGTACGACCATGGAGTTCCTCTCGCCTTTCCTGTTGAGAGTGCCTCCTCTTGATATGCGACGGGAACGCCGGGAATTCTTTCCCGTTGAAAGCAGGGAAAGGATCCCTCATCTCGAGCTACGAGGGGGAAACGGGGCTCCTCTGGATGTGGGCGGGACCATCGTGCTTCCTCTCGAGTGGAGACGGGTATGGCGGTGAACTTCTTGAGTTGCAGCAAGGGTGTGAAAGACCCTTTCGAAGTTCCAGAGGTTAGGTGTCATTAGTCTCCAGACGCCTCATCGGAAATAGGCCTCATCTCGCCTGGAAGGGAGAACTTCCTGGATTTTCTCGAGTTGCGGCAGGTGTTCTCGAGTTACGACGGTGACCTCAGGGACCCGCCCTGGTGGCCTCAGGAGAGGCCAGTCCCCATGCGAGTTGCTAGGGGGCCTCTCGGGATTCCTCTCCCGTCGATACCGGGGCCAAAAACCTTGTGTGGAGTCAGGGCCGGAACCGAGGATTCCTCTCAGGGGCTGACATGGATCTTTGGGTACTGCTGGAGTCTCCCCAGGGGAGTCAGGCCTCGTCTCCAGTGGGGGCATGCACGTGCACTTTCCTTCCAGGCTGTAGCAGCAATGTCACGCTTCCCGTCGCGTGGATCAAAGGATCTGTGGTTTTCCCTCGAGGCTTTCCCACAGGGCTGTCCCACGTGCCACCGTGGTGTGAGTCGATCCTCGGCGTGAAAGATGAGCCAGTGCAGGGCAAAGAGGTTCCTCTGGAATGGACTGAGACATCTGGGGGACTCTTGGAATGGTGGTACGACCATGGAGTTCCTCTCGCCTTTCCTGTTGAGAGTGCCTCCTCTTGAGATGCGACGGGAACGCCGGGAATTTTTTCCCGTTGAAAGCAGGGAAAGGATCCCTCATCTCGAGCTACGAGGGGGAAACGGGGCTCCTCTGGATGTGGGCGGGACCATCGTGCTTCCTCTCTAGTGGAGACGGGTATGGCGGTGAACTTCTTGAGTTGCAGCAAGGGTGTGAAAGACCCTTTCGAAGTTCCAGAGGTTAGGTGTCATTAGTCTCCAGAGGCCTCATCGGAAATAGGCCTCATCTTGCCTGGAAGGGAGAACTTCCTGGATTTTCTCGAGTTGCGGCAGGTGTTCTCGAGTTACGACGGGGACCTCAGGGACCCGCCCTGGTGGCCTCAGGAGAGGCCAGTCCCTAGGCGAGTTGCTAGGGGGCCTCTCGGATTCCTCTCCCGTCGATACCGGGGCCAAAAACCTTGTGTGGAGTCAGGGCCGGAACCGAGGATTCCTCTCAGGGGCTGACATGGATCTTTGGGTACTTCTGGAGTCTCCCCAGGGGAGTCAGGCCTCGTCTCGAGTGGGGGCATGCACGTGCGCTTTCCTTCCAGGCTGTAGCAGCAATGTCACGCTTCCCGTCGCGTGGATCAAAGGATCTGTGGTTTTCCCTCGAGGCTTTCCCTCGAGGCTTTCCCACAGGGCTGTCCCACGTGCCACCGTGGTGTGAGTCAATCCTGGGCGTGAAAGATGAGCCAGTGCAGGGCAAAGAGGTTCCTCTGGAATGGACTGAGACATCTGGGGGACTCTTGGAATGGTGGTACGACCATGGAGTTCCTCTCGCCTTTCCTGTTGAGAGTGCCTCCTGTTGAGATGCGACGGGAACGCCGTGAATTCTTTCCCGTTTAAAGCAGGGAAAGGATCCCTCATCTCGAGCTACGAGGGGGAAACGGGGCTCCTCTGGATGTGGGCGGGACCATCGTGCTTCCTCTCTAGTGGAGACGGGTATGGTGGTGAACTTCTTGAGTTGCAGCAAGGCTGTGAAAGACCCTTTCGAAGTTCCAGAGGTAAGGTGTCATTAGTCTCCAGACGCCTCATCGGAAATAGGCCTCATTTCGCCTGGAAGGGAGAACTTCCTGGATTTTCTCGAGTTGCGGCAGGTGTTCTCGAGTTACGACGGGGACCTCAGGGACCCGCCCTGGTGGCCTCAGGAGAGGCCAGTTCCCATGCGAGTTGCTAGGGGGTCTCTCGGGATTCCTCTCCCGTCGATACCGGGGCCAAAAAGCTTGTGTGGAGTCAGGGCCGGAACCGAGGATTCTTCTCAGGGGCTGACATGGATCTTTGGGTACTTCTGGAGTCTCCCCAGGGGAGTCAGGCCTCGTCTCGAGTGGGGGCATGCATGTGCGCTTTACTTCCAAGCTGTAGCAGCAATGTCACGCTTCCCGTCGCGTGGATCAAAGGATCTGTGGTTTTCCCTCGAGGCTTTCCCTCGAGGCTTTTCCACAGGGCTGTCCCACGTGCCACCGTGTTGTGAGTCGATCCTCGGCGTGAAAGATGAGCCAGTGCAGGGCAAAGAGGTTCCTCTGAAATGGACTGAGACATCTGGGGGACTCTTGGAATGGTGGTACGACCATGGAGTTCCTCTCGCCTTTCCTGTTGAGAGTGCCTCCTCTTGAGATGCGACGGGAACGCCGGGAATTCTTTCCCGTTGAAAGCAGGGAAAGGATCCCTCATCTCGAGCTACGAGGGGGAAACGGGGCTCCTCTGGATGTGGGCGTTACCATCGTGCTTCCTCTCGAGTGGAGACGGGTATGGCGGTGAACTTCTTGAGTTGCACCAAGGGTGTGAAAGACCCTTTCGAAGTTCCAGAGGTTTGGTGTCATTAGTCTCCAGAGGCCGCATCGGAAATAGGCCTCATCTCGCCTGGAAGGGAGAACTTCCTGGATTTTCTCGAGTTGCGGCAGGTGTTCTCGAGTTACGACGGGGACCTCAGGGACCCGCCCTGGTGGCCTCAGGAGAGGCCAGTCCCCATGCGAGTTGCTAGGGGGCCTCTCGGGATTCCTCTCCCGTCGATACCGGGGCCAAAAACCTTGTGTGGAGTCAGGGCCGGAACCGAGGATTCCTCTCAGGGGCTGACATGGATCTTTGGGTACTTCTGGAGTCTCCCCAGGGGAGTCAGGCCTCGTCTCGAGTGGGGGCATGCACGTGCACTTTCCTTCCAGGCTGTAGCAGCAATGTCACGCTTCCCGTCGCGTGGATCAAATGATGTGTGGTTTTCCCTCGAGGCTTTCCCACAGGGCTGTCCCACGTGCCACCGTGGTGTGAGTCGATCCTCGGCGTGAAAGATGAGCCAGTGCAGGGCAAAGAGGTTCCTCTGGAATGGACTGAGACATCTGGGGGACTCTTGGAATGGTGGTACGACCATGGAGTTCCTCTCGCCTTTCCTGTTGAGAGTGCCTCCTCTTGAGATGCGACGGGAACGCCGGGAATTTTTTGCCGTTGAAAGCAGGGAAAGGATCCCTCATCTCGAGCTACGAGGGGAAACGGGGCTCCTCTGGATGTGGGCGGGACCATCGTGCTTTCTCTCGAGTGGAGACGGGTATGGCGGTGAACTTCTTGAGTTGCAGCAAGGGTGTGAAAGACCCTTTCGAAGTTCCAGAGGTTAGGTGTCATTAGTCTCCAGAGGCCTCATCGGAAATAGGCCTCATCTCGCCTGGAAGGGAGAACTTCCTGGATTTTCTCGAGTTGCGGCAGGTGTTCTCGAGTTTCGACGGGGACCTCAGGGACCCGCCCTGGTGGCCTCAGGAGAGGCCAGTCCCCATGCGAGTTGCTAGGGGGCCTCTCGGGATTCCTCTCCCGTCGATACCGGGGCCAAAAAGCTTGTGTGGAGTCAGGGCCGGAACCGAGGATTCCTCTCAGGGGCTGACATGGATCTTTGGGTACTTCTGGAGTCTCCCCAGTGGAGTCAGGCCTCGTCTCGAGTGGGGGCATGCACGTGCGCTTTCCTTTCAGGCTGTAGCAGCAATGTCACGCTTCCCGTCACGTGGATCAAAGGATCTGTGGTTTTCCCTCGAGGCTTTCCCTCGAGGCTTTCCCACAGGGCTGTCCCACGTGCCACCGTGGTGTGAGTCGATCCTCGGCGTGAAAGATGAGCGAGTGCAGGGCAAAGAGGTTCCTCTGGAATGGACTTAGACATCTGGAGGACTCTTGGAATGGTGGTACGACCATGGAGTTCCTCTCGCCTTTCCTGTTGAGAGTGCCTCCTCTTGAGATGCGACGGGAACGCTGGGAATTCTTTCCCGTTGAAAGCAGGGAAAGGATCCCTCATCTCGAGCTACGAGGGGGAAACGGGGCTCCTCTGGATGTGGGCGGGACCATCGTGCTTCCTCTCGAGTGGAGACGGGTATGGCGGTGAACTTCTTGAGTTGCAGCGAGGGTGTGAAAGACCCTTTCGAAGTTCCAGAGGTTAGGTGTCATTAGTCTCCAGACGCCTCATCGGAAATAGGCCTCATCTCGCCTGGAAGGGAGAACTTCCTGGATTTTCTCGAGTTGCGGCAGGTGTTCTCGAGTTACGACGGGGACCTCAGGGACCCGCCCTGGTGGCCTCAGGAGAGGCCAGTCCCCATGCGAGTTGCTAGGGGGCCTCTCGGGATTCCTCTCCCGTCGATACCGGGGCCAAAAACCTTGTGTGGAGTCAGGGCCGGAACCGAGGATTCCTCTCAGGGGCTGACATGGATCTTTGGGTACTTCTGGAGTCTCCCCAGGGGAGTCAGGCCTCGTCTCGAGTGGGGGCATGCACGTGCACTTTCCTTCCAGGCTGTAGCAGCAATGTCACGCTTCCCGTCGCGTGGATCAAAGGATCTGTGGTTTTCCCTCGAGGCTTTCCCACAGGGCTGTCCCACGTGCCACCGTGGTGTGAGTCGATCCTCGGCGTGAAAGATGAGCCAGTGCAGGGCAAAGAGGTTCCTCTGGAATGGACTGAGACATCTGGGGGACTCTTGGAATGGTGGTACGACCATGGAGTTCCTCTCGCCTTTCCTGTTGAGAGTGCCTCCTCTTGAGATGCGACGGGAACGCCGGGAATTCTTTCCCGTGGAAAGCAGGGAAAGGATCCCTCATCTCGAGCTACGAGGGGGAAACGGGGCTCCTCTGGATGTGGGCGGGACCATCGTGCTTCCTCTCTAGTGGAGACGGGTATGGCGGTGAACTTCTTGAGTTGCAGCAAGGGTGTGAAAGACCCTTTCGAAGTTCCAGAGGTTAGGTGTCATTAGTCTCCAGAGGCCTCATCGGAAATAGGCCTCATCTCGCCTGGAAGGGAGAACTTCCTGGATTTTCTCGAGTTGCGGCAGGTGTTCTCGAGTTACGACGGGGACCTCAGGGACCCGCCCTGGTGGCCTCAGGAGAGGCCAGTCCCTATGCGAGTTGCTAGGGGGCCTCTCGGGATTCCTCTCCCGTCGATACCGGGGCCAAAAACCTTGTGTGGAGTCAGGGCCGGAACCGAGGATTCCTCTCAGGGGCTGACATGGATCTTTGGGTACTTCTGGAGTCTCCCCAGGGGAGTCAGGCCTCGTCTCGAGTGGGGGCATGCACGTGCACTTTCCTTCCAGGCTGTAGCAGCAATGTCACGCTTCCCGTCGCGTGGATCAAATGATGTGTGGTTTTCCCTCGAGGCTTTCCCACAGGGCTGTCCCACGTGCCACCGTGGTGTGAGTCGATCCTCGGCGTGAAAGATGAGCCAGTGCAGGGCAAAGAGGTTCCACTGGAATGGACTGAGACATCTGAGGGACTCTTGGAATGGTGGTACGACCATGGAGTTCCTCTCGCCTTTCCTGTTGAGAGTGCCTCCTCTTGAGATGCGACGGGAACGCCGGGAATTCTTTCCCGTTGAAAGCAGGGAAAGGATCCCTCATCTCGAGCTACGAGGGGGAAACGGGGCTCCTCTCGATGTGGGCGGGACCATCGTGCTTCCTCTCGAGTGGAGACGGGTATGGCGGTGAACTTCTTGAGTTGCACCAAGGGTGTGAAAGACCCTTTCGAAGTTCCAGAGGTTTGGTGTCATTAGTCTCCAGAGGCCTCATCGGAAATAGGCCTCATCTCGCCTGGAAGGGAGAACTTCCTGGATTTTCTCGAGTTGCGGCAGGTATTTCTCGAGTTACGACGGGGACCTCAGGGACCCGCCCTGGTGGCCTCAGGAGAGGCCAGTCCCCATGCGAGTTGCTAGGGGGCCTCTCGGGATTCCTCTCCCGTCGATACCGGGGCCAAAAACCTTGTGTGGAGTCAGGGCCGGAACCGAGGATTCCTCTGAGGGGCTGACATGTATCTTTGGGTACTTCTGGAGTCTCCCCAGTGGAGTCAGACCTCGTCTCGAGTGGGGGCATGCACGTGCGCTTTCCTTCCAGGCTGTAGTAGCAATGTCACGCTTCCCGTCGCGTGGATGAAAGGATCTGTGGTTTTCCCTCGAGGCTTTCCCTCGAGGCTTTCCCACAGGGCTGTCCCACGTGCCACCGTGGTGTGAGTCGATCCTCGGCGTGAAAGATGAGCCAGTGCAGGGCAAAGAGGTTCCTCTGGAATGGACTGAGACATCTGGGGGACTCTTGGAATGGTGGTACGACCATGGAGATCCTCTCGCCTTTCCTGTTGAGAGTGCCTCCTCTTGAGATGCGACGGGAACGCCGGGAATTCTTTCCCGTTGAAAGCAGGGAAAGGTTCCCTCATCTCGAGCACCGAGGGGAAAACGGGGCTCCTCTGGATGTGGGCGGGACCATCGTGCTTCCTCTCGAGTGGAGACGGGTATGGCGGAGAACTTATTGAGTTGCAGCAAGAGTGTGAAAGACCCTTTCAAAGTTCCAGAGGTTAGGTGTCATTAGTCTCCAGACGCCTCATCGGAAATAGGCCTCATCTCGCCTGGAAGGGAGAACTTCCTGGATTTTCTCGAGTTGCGGCAGGTGTTCTTAAGTTACGACGGGGAACTCAGGGACCCGCCCTGGTGGCCTCAGGAGAGGCCAGTCCCCATGCGAGTTGCTAGGGGGCCTCTCGGGATTCCTCTCCCGTTGATACCGGGGCCAAAAAGCTTGTGTGGATTCAGGGCCGGAACCGAGGATTCCTTTCAGGGGCTGACATGGATCTTTGGGTACTTCTGGAGTCTCCCCAGGGGAGTCAGGCCTCGTCTCGAGTGGGGGCATGCGCGTGCGCTTTCCTTCCAGGCTTTAGCAGCAATGTCACCCTTCCCGTCGCTTGGATCAAAGGATCTGTGGTTTTCCCTCGAGGCTTTCCCTCGAGGCTTTCCCACAGGGCTGTCCCACGTGCCACCGTGGTGTGAGTCGATCCTCGGCGTGAAAGATGAGCCAGTGCAGGGCAAAGAGGTTCCTCTGGAATGGACTGAGACATCTGGGGGACTCTTGGAATGGTGGTACGACCATGGAGTTCCTCTCGCCTTTCCTGTTGAGAGTGCCTCCTCCTGAGATGCGACGGGAACGCCGGGAATTCTTTCCCGTTGAAAGCAGGGAAAGGATCCCTCATCTCGAGCTACGAGGGGGAAACGGGGCTCCTCTCGATGTGGGCGGGACCATCGTGCTTCCTCTCGAGTGGAGACGGGTATGGCGGTGAACTTCTTGAGTTGCACCAAGGGTGTGAAAGACCCTTTCGAAGTTCCAGAGGTTTGGTGTCATTAGTCTACAGAGGCCTCATCGGAAATAGGCCTCATCTCGCCTGGAAGGGAGAACTTCCTGGATTTTCTCGAGTTGCGGCAGGTATTTCTCGAGTTACGACGGGGACCTCAGGGACCCGCCCTGGTGGCCTCAGGAGAGGCCAGTCCCCATGCGAGTTGCTAGGGGGCCTCTCGGGATTCCTCTCCCGTCGATACCGGGGCCAAAAACCTTGTGTGGAGTCAGGGCCGGAACCGAGGATTCCTCTCAGGGGCTGACATGGATCTTTGGGTACTTCTGGAGTCTCCCCAGTGGAGTCAGACCTCGTCTCGAGTGGGGGCATGCACGTGCGCTTTCCTTCCAGGCTGTAGTAGCAATGTCACGCTTCCCGTCGCGTGGATCAAAGGATCTGTGGTTTTCCCTCGAGGCTTTCCCTCGAGGCTTTCCCACAGGGCTGTCCCACGTGCCACCGTGGTGTGAGTCGATCCTCGGCGTGAAAGATGAGCCAGTGCAGGGCAAAGAGGTTCCTCTGGAATGGACTGAGACATCTGGGGGACTCTTGGAATGGTGGTACGACCATGGAGATCCTCTCGCCTTTCCTGTTGAGAGTGCCTCCTCTTGAGATGCGACGGGAACGCCGGGAATTCTTTCCCGTTGAAAGCAGGGAAAGGTTCCCTCATCTCGAGCACCGAGGGGAAAACGGGGCTCCTCTGGATGTGGGCGGGACCATCGTGCTTCCTCTCGAGTGGAGACGGGTATGGCGGAGAACTTCTTGAGTTGCAGCAAGGGTGTGAAAGACCCTTTCAAAGTTCCAGAGGTTAGGTGTCATTAGTCTCCAGACGCCTCATCGGAAATAGGCCTCATCTCGCCTGGAAGGGAGAACTTCCTGGATTTTCTCGAGTTGCGGCAGGTGTTCTTAAGTTACGACGGGGAACTCAGGGACCCGCCCTGGTGGCCTCAGGAGAGGCCAGTCCCCATGCGAGTTGCTAGGGGGCCTCTCGGGATTCCTCTCCCGTCGATACCGGGGCCAAAAAGCTTGTGTGGAGTCAGGGCCGGAACCGAGGATTCCTCTCAGGGGCTGACATGGATCTTTGGGTACTTCTGGAGTCTCCCCAGGGGAGTCAGGCCTCGTCTCGAGTGGGGGCATGCGCGTGCGCTTTCCTTCCAGGCTTTAGCAGCAATGTCACGCTTCCCGTCGCTTGGATCAAAGGATCTGTGGTTTTCCCTCGAGGCTTTCCCTCGAGGCTTTCCCACAGGGCTGTCCCACGTGCCACCGTGGTGTGAGTCGATCCTCGGCGTGAAAGATGAGCCAGTGCAGGGCAAAGAGGTTCCTCTGGAATGGACTGAGACATCTGGGGGACTCTTGGAATGGTGGTACGACCATGGAGTTCCTCTCGCCTTTCCTGTTGAGAGTGCCTCCTCTTGAGATGCGACGGGAACGCCGGGAATTCTTTCCCGTTGAAACCAGGGAAAGGATCCCTCATCTCGAGCTACGAGGGGGAAACGGGGCTCCTCTGGATGTGGGCGGGACCATCGTGCTTCCTCTCGAGTGGAGACGGGTATGGCGTTGAACTTCTTGAGTTGCAGCAAGGGTGTGAAAGACCCTTTCGAAGTTCCAGAGGTTAGGTGTCATTAGTCTCCAGACGCCTCATCGGAAATAGGCCTCATCTCGCCTGGAAGGGAGAACTTCCTGGATTTTCTCGAGTTGCGGCAGGTGTTCTCGAGTTACGACGGGGACCTCAGGGACCCGCCCTGGTGGCCTCAGGAGAGGCCAGTCCCCATGCGAGTTGTTAGGGGGCCTCTCGGGATTCCTCTCCCGTCGATACTGGGGCCAAAAACCTTGTGTGGAGTCAGGGCCGGAACCGAGGATTCCTCTCAGGGGCTGACATGGATCTTTGGGTACTTCTGGAGTCTCCCCAGGGGAGTCAGGCCTCGTCTCGAGTGGGGGCATGCGCGTGCGCTTTCCTTCCAGGCTTTAGCAGCAATGTCACGCTTCCCGTCGCTTGGATCAAAGGATCTGTGGTTTTCCCTCGAGGCTTTCCCTCGAGGCTTTCCCACAGGGCTGTCCCACGTGCCACCGTGGTGTGAGTCGATCCTCGGCGTGAAAGATGAGCCAGTGCAGGGCAAAGAGGTTCCTCTGGAATGGACTGAGACATCTGGGGGACTCTTGGAATGGTGGTACGACCATGGAGTTCCTCTCGCCTTTCCTGTTGAGAGTGCCTCCTCTTGAGATGCAACGGGAACGCCGGGAATTCTTTCCCGTTGAAAGCAGGGAAAGGATCCCTCATCTCGAGCTACGAGGGGGAAACGGGGCTCCTCTCGATGTGGGCGGGACCATCGTGCTTCCTCTCGAGTGGAGACGGGTATGGCGGTGAACTTCTTGAGTTGCACCAAGGGTGTGAAAGACCCTTTCGAAGTTCCAGAGGTTTGGTGTCATTAGTCTCCAGAGGCCTCATCGGAAATAGGCCTCATCTCGCCTGGAAGGGAGAACTTCCTGGATTTTCTCGAGTTGCGGCAGGTATTTCTCGAGTTACGACGGGGACCTCAGGGACCCGCCCTGGTGGCCTCAGGAGAGGCCAGTCCCCATGCGAGTTGCTAGGGGGCCTCTCGGGATTCCTCTCCCGTCGATACCGGGGCCAAAAACCTTGTGTGGAGTCAGGGCCGGAACCGAGGATTCCTCTCAGGGGCTGACATGGATCTTTGGGTACTTCTGGAGTCTCCCCAGTGGAGTCAGACCTCGTCTCGAGTGGGGGCATGCACGTGCGCTTTCCTTCCAGGCTGTAGTAGCAATGTCACGCTTCCCGTCGCGTGGATCAAAGGATCTGTGGTTTTCCCTCGAGGCTTTCCCTCGAGGCTTTCCCACAGGGCTGTCCCACGTGCCACCGTGGTGTGAGTCGTTCCTCGGCGTGAAAGATGAGCCAGTGCAGGGCAAAGAGGTTCCTCTGGAATGGACTGAGACATCTGGGGGACTCTTGGAATGGTGGTACGACCATGGAGATCCTCTCGCCTTTCCTGTTGAGAGTGCCTCCTCTTGAGATGCGACGGGAACGCCGGGAATTCTTTCCCGTTGAAAGCAGGGAAAGGTTCCCTCATCTCGAGCACCGAGGGGAAAACGGGGCTCCTCTGGATGTGGGCGGGACCATCGTGCTTCCTCTCGAGTGGAGACGGGTATGGCGGAGAACTTCTTGAGTTGCAGCAAGGGTGTGAAAGACCCTTTCAAAGTTCCAGAGGTTAGGTGTCATTAGTCTCCAGACGCCTCATCGGAAATAGGCCTCATCTCGCCTGGAAGGGAGAACTTCCTGGATTTTCTCGAGTTGCGGCAGGTGTTCTTAAGTTACGACGGGGAACTCAGGGACCCGCCCTGGTGGCCTCAGGAGAGGCCAGTCCCCATGCGAGTTGCTAGGGGGCCTCTCGGGATTCCTCTCCCGTCGATACCGGGGCCAAAAAGCTTGTGTGGAGTCAGGGCCGGAACCGAGGATTCCTCTCAGGGGCTGACATGGATCTTTGGGTACTTCTGGAGTCTCCCCAGGGGAGTCAGGCCTCGTCTCGAGTGGGGGCATGCGCGTGCGCTTTCCTTCCAGGCTTTAGCAGCAATGTCACGCTTCCCGTCGCTTGGATCAAAGGATCTGTGGTTTTCCCTCGAGGCTTTCCCTCGAGGCTTTCCCACAGGGCTGTCCCACGTGCCACCGTGGTGTGAGTCGATCCTCGGCGTGAAAGATGAGCCAGTGCAGGGCAAAGAGGTTCCTCTGGAATGGACTGAGACATCTGGGGGACTCTTGGAATGGTGGTACGACCATGGAGTTCCTCTCGCCTTTCCTGTTGAGAGTGCCTCCTCTTGAGATGCGACGGGAACGCCGGGAATTCTTTCCCATTGAAACCAGGGAAAGGATCCCTCATCTCGAGCTACGAGGGGGAAACGGGGCTCCTCTGGATGTGGGCGGGACCATCGTGCTTCCTCTCGAGTGGAGACGGGTATGGCGTTGAACTTCTTGAGTTGCAGCAAGGGTGTGAAAGACCCTTTCGAAGTTCCAGAGGTTAGGTGTCATTAGTCTCCAGACGCCTCATCGGAAATAGGCCTCATCTCGCCTGGAAGAGAGAACTTCCTGGATTTTCTCGAGTTGCGGCAGGTGTTCTCGAGTTACGACGGGGACCTCAGGGACCCGCCCTGGTGGCCTCAGGAGAGGCCAGTCCCCATGCGAGTTGTTAGGGGGCCTCTCGGGATTCCTCTCCCGTCGATACTGGGGCCAAAAACTTTGTGTGGAGTCAGGGCCGGAACCGAGGATTCCTCTCAGGGGCTGACATGGATCTTTGGGTACTTCTGGAGTCTCCCCAGGGGAGTCAGGCCTCGTCTCGAGTGGGGGCATGCGCGTGCGCTTTCCTTCCAGGCTTTAGCAGCAATGTCACGCTTCCCGTCGCTTGGATCAAAGGATCTGTGGTTTTCCCTCGAGGCTTTCCCTCGAGGCTTTCCCACAGGGCTGTCCCACGTGCCACCGTGGTGTGAGTCGATCCTCGGCGTGAAAGATGAGCCAGTGCAGGGCAAAGAGGTTCCTCTGGAATGGACTGAGACATCTGGGGGACTCTTGGAATGGTGGTACGACCATGGAGTTCCTCTCGCCTTTCCTGTTGAGAGTGCCTCCTCTTGAGATGCGACGGGAACGCCGGGAATTCTTTCCCGTTGAAAGCAGGGAAAGGATCCCTCATCTCGAGCTACGAGGGTGAAACGGGGCTCCTCTGGATGTGGGCGGGACCATCGTGCTTCCTCTCGAGTGGAGACGGGTATGGCGGTGAACTTCTTGAGTTGCAGCAAGGGTGTGAAAGACCCTTTCGAAGTTCCAGAGGTTAGGTGTCATTAGTCTCCAGACGCCTCATCGGAAATAGGCCTCATCTCGCCTGGAAGGGAGAACTTCCTGGATTTTCTCGAGTTGCGGCAGGTGTTCTCGAGTTTCGACGGGGACCTCAGGGACCCGCCCTGGTAACCTCAGGAGAGGCCAGTCCCCATGCGAGTTGCTAGGGGGCCTCTCGGGATTCCTCTCCCGTCGATACTGGGGCCAAAAAGCTTGTGTGGAGTCAGGGCCGGAACCGAGGATTCCTCTCAGGGGCTGACATGGATCTTTGGGTACTTCTGGAGTCTCCCCAGGGGAGTCAGGCCTCGTCTCGAGTGAGGGCATGCACGTGCGCTTTCCTTCCAGGCTGTAGCAGCAATGTCACTCTTCCCGTGGCGTGGATCAAAGGATCTGTGGTTTTCCCTCGAGGCTTTCCCACAGGGCTGTCCCACGTGCCACCGTGGTGTGAGTCGATCCTCGGCGTGAAAGATGAGCCAGTGCAGGGCAAAGAGGTTCCTCTGGAATGGACTGAGACATCTGGGGGACTCTTGGAATGGTGGTACGACCATGGAGTTCCTCTCGCCTTTCCTGTTGAGAGTGCCTCCTCTTGAGATGCGACGGGAACGCCGGGAATTCTTTCCCGTTGAAACCAGGGAAAGGATCCCTCATCTCGAGCTACGAGGGGGAAACGGGGCTCCTCTGGATGTGGGCTGGACCATCGTGCTTCCTCTCGAGTGGAGACGGGTATGGCGGTGAACTGCTGGAGTTGCAGCAAGGGTGTGAAAGACCCTTTCGAAGTTCCAGAGGTTTGGTGTCATTAGTCTCCAGAGGCCTCATCGGAAATAGGCCTAATCTCGCCTGGAAGGGAGAACTTCCTGGATTTTCTCGAGTTGCGGCAGGTGTTCTCGAGTTACGACGGGGACCTCAGGGACCCGCCCTGGTGGCCTCCGGAGAGGCCAGTCCCCATTCGAGTTGCTAGGGGGCCTCTCGGGATTCCTCTCCCGTCGATACCGGGGCCAAAAACCTTGTGTGGAGTCAGGGCCGGAACCGAGGATTCCTCTCAGGGGCTGACATGGATCTTTGGGTACTTCTGGAGTCTCCCCAGTGGAGTCAGGCCTCGTCTCGAGTGGGGGCATGCACGTGCGCTTTCCTTCCAGGCTGTAGCAGCAATGTCACGCTTCCCGTCGCGTGGATCAAAGGATCTGTGGTTTTCCCTCGAGGCTTTCCCTCGAGGCTTTCCCACAGGGCTGTCCCACGTGCCACCGTGGTGTGAGTCGATCCTCGGCGTGAAAGATGAGCCAGTGCAGGGCAAAGAGGTTCCTCTGGAATGGACTGAGACATCTGGGGGACTCTTGGAATGGTGGTACGACCATGGAGTTCCTCTCGCCTTTCCTGTTGAGAGTGCCTCCTCTTGAGATGCGACGGGAACGCAGGGAATTCTTTCCCGTTGAAAGCATGGAAAGGATCCCTCATCTCGAGCTACGAGGGGGAAACGGGGCTCCTTTGGATGTGGTCGGGACCATCGTGCTTCCTCTCGAGTGGAGACGGGTATGGTGGTGAACTTCTTGAGTTGCAGCAAGGGTGTGAAAGACCCTTTCGAAGTTCCAGAGGTTAGGTGTCATTAGTCTCCAGACGCCTCATCGGAAATAGGCCTCATCTCGCCTGGAAGGGAGAACTTCCTGGATTTTCTCGAGTTGCGGCAGGTGTTCTCGAGTTACGACGGGGACCTCAGGGACCGGCCCTGGTGGCCTCAGGAGAGGCCAGTCCCCATGCGAGTTGCTAGGGGGCCTCTCGGGATTCCTCTCCCGTCGATACCGGGGCCAAAAAGCTTGTGTGGAGTCAGGGCCGGAACCGAGGATTCCTCTCAGGGGCTGACATGGATCTTTGGGTACTTCTGGAGTCTCCCCAGGGGAGTCAGGCCTCGTCTCGAGTGGGGGCATGCACGTGCGCTTTCCTTCCAGGCTGTAGCAGCAATGTCACGCTTCCCGTCGCGTGCATCATAGGATCTGTGGTTTTCCCTCGAGGCTTTCCCTCGAGGCTTTCCCACAGGGCTGTCCCACGTGCCACCGTGTTGTGAGTCGATCCTCGGCGTGAAAGATGAGCCAGTGCAGGGCAAAGAGGTTCCTCTGGAATGGACTGAGACATCTGGGGGACTCTTGGAGTGGTGGTACGACCATGGAGTTCCTCTCGCCTTTCCTGTTGAGACTGCCTCCTCTTGAGATGCGCCGGGAACGCCGGGAATTCTTTCCCGTTTAAAGCAGGGAAAGGATCCCTCATCTCGAGCTACGAGGGGGAAACGGGGCTCCTCTGGATGTGGGCGGGACCATCGTGCTTCCTCTCGAGTGGAGACGGGTATGGCGGTGAACTTCTTGAGTCGCAGCAAGGGTGTGAAAGACCCTTTCGAAGTTCCAGAGGTTAGGTGTCATTAGTCTCCAGACGCCTCATCGGAAATAGGCCTCATCTCGCCTGGAAGGGAGAACTTCCTGGATTTTCTCGAGTTGTGGCAGGTGTTCTCGAGTTACGACAGGGACCTCAGGGACCCACCCTGGTGGCCTCAGGAGAGGCCAGTCCCCATGCGAGTTGCTAGGGGGCCTCTCGGGATTCCTCTCCCGTCGATACCGGGGCCAAAAACCTTGTGTGGAGTCAGGGCCGGAACCGAGGATGCCTCTCAGGGGCTGACATGGATCTTTGGGTACTTCTGGAGTCTCCCCAGGGGAGTCAGGCCTCCTCTCGAGTGGGGGCATGCACGTGCGCTTTCCTTCCAGGCTGTAGCAGCAATGTCACGCTTCCCGTCGCGTGGATCAAAGGATCTGTGGTTTTCCCTCGAGGCTTTCCCTCGAGGCTTTCCCACAGGGCTGTCCCACGTCGCACCGTGGTGTGAGTCGATCCTCGGCGTGAAAGATGAGCCAGTGCAGGGCAAAGAGGTTCCTCTGGAATGGACTGAGACATCTGGGGGACTCTTGGAATGGTGGTACGACCATGGAGTTCCTCTCGCCTTTCCTGTTGAGAGTGCCTCCTCTTGAGATGCGACGGGAACGCAGGGAATTCTTTCCCGTTGAAAGCAGGGAAAGGATCCCTCATCTCGAGCTACGAGGGGGAAACGGGGCTCCTTTGGATGTTGTCGGGACCATCGTGCTTCCTCTCGAGTGGAGACGGGTATGGTGGTGAACTTCTTGAGTTGCAGCAAGGGTGTGAAAGACCCTTTCGAAGTTCCAGAGGTTAGGTGTCATTAGTCTCCAGACGCCTCATCGGAAATAGGCCTCATCTCGCCTGGAAGGGAGAACTTCCTGGATTTTCTCGAGTTGCGGCAGGTGTTCTCGAGTTACGACGGGGACCTCAGGGACCGGCCCTGGTGGCCTCAGGAGAGGCCAGTCCCCATGCGAGTTGCTAGGGGCCCTCTCGGGATTCCTCTCCCGTCGATACCGGGGCCAAAAACCTTGTGTGGAGTCAGGGCCGGAACCGAGGATTCCTCTCAGGGGCTGATATGGATCTTTGGATACTTCTGGAGTCTCGCCAGGGGAGACAGGCCTCGTTTCGTGAGGGGGCATGCACGTGCACTTTCCTTCCAGGCTGTAGCAGCAATGTCACGCTTCCCGTCGCGTGCATCAAAGGATCTGTGGTTTTCCCTCGAGGCTTTCCCTCGAGGCTTTCCCACAGGGCTGTCCCACGTGCCACCGTGGTGTGAGTCGATCCTCGGCGTGAAAGATGAGCCAGTGCAGGGCAAAGAGGTTCCTCTGGAATGGACTGAGACATCTGGGGGACTCTTGGAATGGTGGTACGACCATGGAGTTCCTCTCGCCTTTCCTGTTGAGAGTGCCTCCTCTTGAGATGCGACGGGAACGCCGGGAATTCTTTCCCGTTGAAACCAGGGAAAGGATCCCTCATCTCGAGCTACGAGGGGGAAACGGGGCTCCTCTGGATGTGGGCGGGACCATCGTGCTTCCTCTCGAGTGGAGACGGGTATGGCGTTGAACTTCTTGAGTTGCAGCAAGGGTGTGAAAGACCCTTTCGAAGTTCCAGAGGTTAGGTGTCATTAGTCTCCAGACGCCTCGTCGGAAATAGGCCTCATCTCGCCTGGAAGGGAGAACTTCCTGGATTTTCTCGAGTTGCGGCAGGTGTTCTCGAGTTACGACGGGGACCTCAGGGACCCGCCCTGGTGGCCTCAGGAGAGGCCAGTCCCCATGCGAGTTGTTAGGGGGCCTCTCGGGATTCCTCTCCCGTCGATACTGGGGCCAAAAACCTTGTGTGGAGTCAGGGCCGGAACCGAGGATTCCTCTCAGGGGCTGACATGGATCTTTGGGTACTTCTGGAGTCTCCCCAGGGGAGTCAGGCCTCGTCTCGAGTGGGGGCATGCGCGTGCGCTTTCCTTCCAGGCTTTAGCAGCAATGTCACGCTTCCCGTCGCTTGGATCAAAGGATCTGTGGTTTTCCCTCGAGGCTTTCCCTCGAGGCTTTCCCACAGGGCTGTCCCACGTGCCACCGTGGTGTGAGTCGATCCTCGGCGTGAAAGATGAGCCAGTGCAGGGCAAAGAGGTTCCTCTGGAATGGACTGAGACATCTGGGGGACTCTTGGAATGGTGGTACGACCATGGAGTTCCTCTCGCCTTTCCTGTTGAGAGTGCCTCCTCTTGAGATGCAACGGGAACGCCGGGAATTCTTTCCCGTTGAAAGCAGGGAAAGGATCCCTCATCTCGAGCTACGAGGGGGAAACGGGGCTCCTCTCGATGTGGGCGGGACCATCGTGCTTCCTCTCGAGTGGAGACGGGTATGGCGGTGAACTTCTTGAGTTGCACCAAGGGTGTGAAAGACCCTTTCGAAGTTCCAGAGGTTTGGTGTCATTAGTCTCCAGAGGCCTCATCGGAAATAGGCCTCATCTCGCCTGGAAGGGAGAACTTCCTGGATTTTCTCGAGTTGCGGCAGGTATTTCTCGAGTTACGACGGGGACCTCAGGGACCCGCCCTGGTGGCCTCAGGAGAGGCCAGTCCCCATGCGAGTTGCTAGGGGGCCTCTCGGGATTCCTCTCCCGTCGATACCGGGGCCAAAAACCTTGTGTGGAGTCAGGGCCGGAACCGAGGATTCCTCTCAGGGGCTGACATGGATCTTTGGGTACTTCTGGAGTCTCCCCAGTGGAGTCAGACCTCGTCTCGAGTGGGGGCATGCACGTGCGCTTTCCTTCCAGGCTGTAGTAGCAATGTCACGCTTCCCGTCGCGTGGATCAAAGGATCTGTGGTTTTCCCTCGAGGCTTTCCCTCGAGGCTTTCCCACAGGGCTGTCCCACGTGCCACCGTGGTGTGAGTCGTTCCTCGGCGTGAAAGATGAGCCAGTGCAGGGCAAAGAGGTTCCTCTGGAATGGACTGAGACATCTGGGGGACTCTTGGAATGGTGGTACGACCATGGAGATCCTCTCGCCTTTCCTGTTGAGAGTGCCTCCTCTTGAGATGCGACGGGAACGCCGGGAATTCTTTCCCGTTGAAAGCAGGGAAAGGTTCCCTCATCTCGAGCACCGAGGGGAAAACGGGGCTCCTCTGGATGTGGGCGGGACCATCGTGCTTCCTCTCGAGTGGAGACGGGTATGGCGGAGAACTTCTTGAGTTGCAGCAAGGGTGTGAAAGACCCTTTCAAAGTTCCAGAGGTTAGGTGTCATTAGTCTCCAGACGCCTCATCGGAAATAGGCCTCATCTCGCCTGGAAGGGAGAACTTCCTGGATTTTCTCGAGTTGCGGCAGGTGTTCTTAAGTTACGACGGGGAACTCAGGGACCCGCCCTGGTGGCCTCAGGAGAGGCCAGTCCCCATGCGAGTTGCTAGGGGGCCTCTCGGGATTCCTCTCCCGTCGATACCGGGGCCAAAAAGCTTGTGTGGAGTCAGGGCCGGAACCTAGGATTCCTCTCAGGGGCTGACATGGATCTTTGGGTACTTCTGGAGTCTCCCCAGGGGAGTCAGGCCTCGTCTCGAGTGGGGGCATGCGCGTGCGCTTTCCTTCCAGGCTTTAGCAGCAATGTCACGCTTCCCGTCGCTTGGATCAAAGGATCTGTGGTTTTCCCTCGAGGCTTTCCCTCGAGGCTTTCCCACAGGGCTGTCCCACGTGCCACCGTGGTGTGAGTCGATCCTCGGCGTGAAAGATGAGCCAGTGCAGGGCAAAGAGGTTCCTGTGGAATGGACTGAGACATCTGGGGGACTCTTGGAATGGTGGTACGACCATGGAGTTCCTCTCGCCTTTCCTGTTGAGAGTGCCTCCTCTTGAGATGCGACGGGAACGCCGGGAATACTTTCCCGTTGAAACCAGGGAAAGGATCCCTCATCTCGAGCTACGAGGGGGAAACGGGGCTCCTCTGGATGTGGGCGGGACCATCGTGCTTCCTCTCGAGTGGAGACGGGTATGGCGTTGAACTTCTTGAGTTGCAGCAAGGGTGTGAAAGACCCTTTCGAAGTTCCAGAGGTTAGGTGTCATTAGTCTCCAGACGCCTCATCGGAAATAGGCCTCATCTCGCCTGGAAGGGAGAACTTCCTGGATTTTCTCGAGTTGCGGCAGGTGTTCTCGAGTTACGACGGGGACCTCAGGGACCCGCCCTGGTGGCCTCAGGAGAGGCCAGTCCCCATGCGAGTTGTTAGGGGGCCTCTCGGGATTCCTCTCCCGTCGATACTGGGGCCAAAAACTTTGTGTGGAGTCAGGGCCGGAACCGAGGATTCCTCTCAGGGGCTGACATGGATCTTTGGGTACTTCTGGAGTCTCCCCAGGGGAGTCAGGCCTCGTCTCGAGTGGGGGCATGCGCGTGCGCTTTCCTTCCAGGCTTTAGCAGCAATGTCACGCTTCCCGTCGCTTGGATCAAAGGATCTGTGGTTTTCCCTCGAGGCTTTCCCTCGAGGCTTTCCCACAGGGCTGTCCCACGTGCCACCGTGGTGTGAGTCGATCCTCGGCGTGAAAGATGAGCCAGTGCAGGGCAAAGAGGTTCCTCTGGAATGGACTGAGACATCTGGGGGACTCTTGGAATGGTGGTACGACCATGGAGTTCCTCTCGCCTTTCCTGTTGAGAGTGCCTCCTCTTGAGATGCGACGGGAACGCCGGGAATTCTTTCCCGTTGAAAGCAGGGAAAGGATCCCTCATCTCGAGCTACGAGGGTGAAACGGGGCTCCTCTGGATGTGGGCGGGACCATCGTGCTTCCTCTCGAGTGGAGACGGGTATGGCGGTGAACTTCTTGAGTTGCAGCAAGGGTGTGAAAGACCCTTTCGAAGTTCCAGAGGTTAGGTGTCATTAGTCTCCAGACGCCTCATCGGAAATAGGCCTCATCTCGCCTGGAAGGGAGAACTTCCTGGATTTTCTCGAGTTGCGGCAGGTGTTCTCGAGTTTCGACGGGGACCTCAGGGACCCGCCCTGGTAACCTCAGGAGAGGCCAGTCCCCATGCGAGTTGCTAGGGGGCCTCTCGGGATTCCTCTCCCGTCGATACTGGGGCCAAAAAGCTTGTGTGGAGTCAGGGCCGGAACCGAGGATTCCTCTCAGGGGCTGACATGGATCTTTGGGTACTTCTGGAGTCTCCCCAGGGGAGTCAGGCCTCGTCTCGAGTGAGGGCATGCACGTGCGCTTTCCTTCCAGGCTGTAGCAGCAATGTCACTCTTCCCGTGGCGTGGATCAAAGGATCTGTGGTTTTCCCTCGAGGCTTTCCCACAGGGCTGTCCCACGTGCCACCGTGGTGTGAGTCGATCCTCGGCGTGAAAGATGAGCCAGTGCAGGGCAAAGAGGTTCCTCTGGAATGGACTGAGACATCTGGGGGACTCTTGGAATGGTGGTACGACCATGGAGTTCCTCTCGCCTTTCCTGTTGAGAGTGCCTCCTCTTGAGATGCGACGGGAACGCAGGGAATTCTTTCCCGTTGAAAGCATGGAAAGGATCCCTCATCTCGAGCTACGAGGGGGAAACGGGGCTCCTTTGGATGTGGTCGGGACCATCGTGCTTCCTCTCGAGTGGAGACGGGTATGGTGGTGAACTTCTTGAGTTGCAGCAAGGGTGTGAAAGACCCTTTCGAAGTTCCAGAGGTTAGGTGTCATTAGTCTCCAGACGCCTCATCGGAAATAGGCCTCATCTCGCCTGGAAGGGAGAACTTCCTGGATTTTCTCGAGTTGCGGCAGGTGTTCTCGAGTTACGACGGGGACCTCAGGGACCGGCCCTGGTGGCCTCAGGAGAGGCCAGTCCCCATGCGAGTTGCTAGGGGGCCTCTCGGGATTCCTCTCCCGTCGATACCGGGGCCAAAAAGCTTGTGTGGAGTCAGGGCCGGAACCGAGGATTCCTCTCAGGGGCTGACATGGATCTTTGGGTACTTCTGGAGTCTCCCCAGGGGAGTCAGGCCTCGTCTCGAGTGGGGGCATGCACGTGCGCTTTCCTTCCAGGCTGTAGCAGCAATGTCACGCTTCCCGTCGCGTGCATCATAGGATCTGTGGTTTTCCCTCGAGGCTTTCCCTCGAGGCTTTCCCACAGGGCTGTCCCACGTGCCACCGTGTTGTGAGTCGATCCTCGGCGTGAAAGATGAGTCAGTGCAGGGCAAAGAGGTTCCTCTGGAATGGACTGAGACATCTGGGGGACTCTTGGAGTGGTGGTACGACCATGGAGTTCCTCTCGCCTTTCCTGTTGAGACTGCCTCCTCTTGAGATGCGCCGGGAACGCCGGGAATTCTTTCCCGTTTAAAGCAGGGAAAGGATCCCTCATCTCGAGCTACGAGGGGGAAACGGGGCTCCTCTGGATGTGGGCGGGACCATCGTGCTTCCTCTCGAGTGGAGACGGGTATGGCGGTGAACTTCTTGAGTCGCAGCAAGGGTGTGAAAGACCCTTTCGAAGTTCCAGAGGTTAGGTGTCATTAGTCTCCAGACGCCTCATCGGAAATAGGCCTCATCTCGCCTGGAAGGGAGAACTTCCTGGATTTTCTCGAGTTGTGGCAGGTGTTCTCGAGTTACGACAGGGACCTCAGGGACCCACCCTGGTGGCCTCAGGAGAGGCCAGTCCCCATGCGAGTTGCTAGGGGGCCTCTCGGGATTCCACTCCCGTCGATACCGGGGCCAAAAACCTTGTGTGGAGTCAGGGCCGGAACCGAGGATGCCTCTCAGGGGCTGACATGGATCTTTGGGTACTTCTGGAGTCTCCCCAGGGGAGTCAGGCCTCCTCTCGAGTGGGGGCATGCACGTGCGCTTTCCTTCCAGGCTGTAGCAGCAATGTCACGCTTCCCGTCGCGTGGATCAAAGGATCTGTGGTTTTCCCTCGAGGCTTTCCCTCGAGGCTTTCCCACAGGGCTGTCCCACGTGGCACCGTGGTGTGAGTCGATCCTCGGCGTGAAAGATGAGCCAGTGCAGGGCAAAGAGGTTCCTCTGGAATGGACTGAGACATCTGGGGGACTCTTGGAATGGTGGTACGACCATGGAGTTCCTCTCGCCTTTCCTGTTGAGAGTGCCTCCTCTTGAGATGCGACGGGAACGCAGGGAATTCTTTCCCGTTGAAAGCAGGGAAAGGATCCCTCATCTCGAGCTACGAGGGGGAAACGGGGCTCCTTTGGATGTTGTCGGGACCATCGTGCTTCCTCTCGAGTGGAGACGGGTATGGTGGTGAACTTCTTGAGTTGCAGCAAGGGTGTGAAAGACCCTTTCGAAGTTCCAGAGGTTAGGTGTCATTAGTCTCCAGACGCCTCATCGGAAATAGGCCTCATCTCGCCTGGAAGGGAGAACTTCCTGGATTTTCTCGAGTTGCGGCAGGTGTTCTCGAGTTACGACGGGGACCTCAGGGACCGGCCCTGGTGGCCTCAGGAGAGGCCAGTCCCCATGCGAGTTGCTAGGGGCCCTCTCGGGGTTCCTCTCCCGTCGATACCGGGGCCAAAAACCTTGTGTGGAGTCAGGGCCGGAACCGAGGATTCCTCTCAGGGGCTGATATGGATCTTTGGATACTTCTGGAGTCTCGCCAGGGGAGACAGGCCTCGTTTCGTGAGGGGGCATGCACGTGCACTTTCCTTCCAGGCTGTAGCAGCAATGTCACGCTTCCCGTCGCGTGCATCAAAGGATCTGTGGTTTTCCCTCGAGGCTTTCCCTCGAGGCTTTCCCACAGGGCTGTCCCACGTGCCACCGTGGTGTGAGTCGATCCTCGGCGTGAAAGATGAGCCAGTGCAGGGCAAAGAGGTTCCTCTGGAATGGACTGAGACATCTGGGGGACTCTTGGAATGGTGGTACGACCATGGAGTTCCTCTCGCCTTTCCTGTTGAGAGTGCCTCCTCTTGAGATGCGACGGGAACGCCGGGAATTCTTTCCCGTTGAAAGCAGGGAAAGGATCCCTCATCTGGAGCTACGAGGGGGAAACGGGGCTCTTCTGGATGTGGGCGGGACCATCGTGCTTCCTCTCGAGTGGAGACGGGTATGGCGGTGAACTTCTTGAGTCGCAGCAAGGGTGTGAAAGACCCTTTCGAAGTTCCAGAGGTTTGGTGTCATTAGTTTCCAGACGCCTCATCGGAAATAAGCCTCATCTCGCCTGGAAGGGAGAACTTCCTGGATTTTCTCGAGTTGCGGCAGGTGTTCTCGAGTTACGACTGGGACCTCAGGGACCCGCCCTGGTGGCCTCAGGAGAGGCCAGTCCCCATGCGAGTTGCTAGGGGGCCTCTCGGGATTCCTCTCCCGTCGATACCGGGGCCAAAAACCTTGTGTGGAGTCAGGGCCGGAACCGAGGATTCCTCTCAGGGGCTGATGTGGATCTTTGGATACTTCTGGAGTCTCGCCAGGGGAGACAGGCCTCGTTTCGTGAGGGGTCATGCACGTGCACTTTCCTTCCAGGCTTTAGCAGCAATGTCACGCTTCCCGTGGCGTGGATCAAAGGATTTGTGGTTTTCCCTCGAGGCTTTCCCTCGAGGCTTTCCCACAGGGCTGTCTCACGTGCCACCGTGGTGTGAGTCGATCCTCGCCGTGAAAGATGAGCCAGTGCAGGGCAAAGAGGTTCCTCTGGAATGGACTGAGACATCTGGGGGACTCTTGGAATGGTGGTACGACCATGGAGTTCCTCTCGCCTTTCCTGTTGAGAGTGCCTCCTCTTGAGATGCGACGGGAACGCAGGGAATTCTTTCCCGTTGAAAGCAGGGAAAGGATCCCTCATCTCGAGCTACGAGGGGGAAACGGGGCTCCTTTGGATGTTGTCGGGACCATCGTGCTTCCTCTCGAGTGGAGACGGGTATGGTGGTGAACTTCTTGAGTTGCAGCAAGGGTGTGAAAGACCCTTTCGAAGTTCCAGAGGATAGGTGTCATTAGTCTCCAGACGCCTCATCGGAAATAGGCCTCATCTCGCCTGGAAGGGAGAACTTCCTGGATTTTCTCGAGTTGCGGCAGGTGTTCTCGAGTTACGACGGGGACCTCAGGGACCCGCCCTGGTGGCCTCAGGAGAGGCCAGTCCCCATGCGAGTTGCTAGGGGCCCTCTCGGGATTCCTCTGCCGTCGATACCGGGGCCAAAAACCTTGTGTGGAGTCAGGGCCGGAACCGAGGATTCCTCTCAGGGGCTGATATGGATCTTTGGATACTTCTGGAGTCTCGCCAGGGGAGACAGGCCTCGTTTCGTGAGGGGGCATGCACGTGCACTTTCCTTCCAGGCTGTAGCAGCAATGTCACGCTTCCCGTCGCGTGGATCAAAGGATCTGTGGTTTTCCCTCGAGGCTTTCCCTCGAGGCTTTCCCACAGGGCTGTCCCACGTGCCACCGTGGTGTGAGTCGATCCTCGGCGTGAAAGATGAGCCAGTGCAGGGCAAAGAGGTTCCTCTGGAATGGACTGAGACATCTGGGGGACTCTTGGAATGGTGGTACGACCATGGAGTTCCTCTCGCCTTTCCTGTTGAGAGTGCCTCCTCTTGAGATGCGACGGTAACGCCGGGAATTCTTTCCCGTTGAAAGCAGGGAAAGGATCCCTCATCTCGAGCTACGAGGGGGAAACGGGGCTCTTCTGGATGTGGGCGGGACCATCGTTCTTCCTCTCGAGTGGAGACGGGTATGGCGGTGAACTTCTTGAGTCGCAGCAAGGGTGTGAAAGACCCTTTCGAAGTTCCAGAGGTTAGGTGTCATTAGTCTCCAGACGCCTCATCGGAAATAAGCCTCATCTCGCCTGGAAGGGAGAACTTCCTGGATTTTCTCGAGTTGCGGCAGGTGTTCTCGAGTTACGACGGGGACCTCAGGGACCCGCCCTGGTGGCCTCCGGAGAGGCCAGTCCCCATGCGAGTCGCTAGGGGGCCTCTCGGGATTCCTCTCCCGTCGATACCGGGGCCAAAAACCTTGTGTGGAGTCAGGGCCGGAACCGAGGATTCCTCTCAGGGGCTGACATGGAACTTTGGGTACTTCTGGAGTCTCCCCAGGGGAGTCAGGCCTCGTCTCGAGTAGGGGCATGCACGTGCGCTTTCCTTCCAGGCTGTAGCAGCAATGTCACGCTTCCCGTCGCGTGGATCAAAGGATCTGTGGTTTTCCCTCGAGGCTTTCCCTCGAGGCTTTCCCACAGGGCTGTCCCACGTGCCACCGTGGTGAGAGTCGATCCTCGGCGTGAAAGATGAGCCAGTGCAGGGCAAAGAGGTTCCTCTGGAATGGACTGAGACATCTGGGGGACTCTTGGAATGGTGGTACGACCATGGAGTTCCTCTCGCCTTTCCTGTTGAGAGTGCCTCCTCTTGAGATGCGACGGGAACGCAGGGAATTCTTTCCCGTTGAAAGCAGGGAAAGGATCCCTCATCTCGAGCTACGAGGGGGAAACGGGGCTCCTTTGGATGTTGTCGGGACCATCGTGCTTCCTCTCGAGTGGAGACGGGTATGGTGGTGAACTTCTTGAGTTGCAGCAAGGGTGTGAAAGACCCTTTCGAAGTTCCAGAGGTTAGGTGTCATTAGTCTCCAGACGCCTCATCGGAAATAGGCCTCATCTCGCCTGGAAGGGAGAACTTCCTGGATTTTCTCGAGTTGCGGCAGGTGTTCTCGAGTTACGACGGGGACCTCAGGGACCGGCCCTCGTGGCCTCAGGAGAGGCCAGTCCCCATGCGAGTTGCTAGGGGGCCTCTCGGGATTCCTCTCCCGTCGATACCGGGGCCAAAAACCTTGTGTGGAGTCAGGGCCGGAACCGAGGATTCCTCTCAGGGGCTGATATGGATCTTTGGATACTTCTGGAGTCTCGCCAGGGGAGACAGGCCTCGTTTCGTGAGGGGGCATGCACGTGCACTTTCCTTCCAGGCTGTAGCAGCAATGTCACGCTTCCCGTCGCGTGGATCAAAGGATCTGTGGTTTTCCCTCGAGGCTTTCCCTCGAGGCTTTCCCACAGGGCTGTCCCACGTGACACCGTGGTGTGAGTCGATCCTCGGCGTGAAAGATGAGCCAGTGCAGGGCAAAGAGGTTCCTCTGGAATGGACTGAGACATCTGGGGGACTCTTGGAATGGTGGTACGACCATGGAGTTCCTCTCGCCTTTCCTGTTGAGAGTGCCTCCTCTTGAGATGCGACGGGAACGCCGGGAATTCTTTCCCGTTGAAAGCAGGGAAAGGATCCCTCATCTCGAGCTACGAGGGGGAAACGGGGCTCTTCTGGATGAGGGCGGGACCATCGTGCTTCCTCTCGAGTGGAGACGGGTATGGCGGTGAACTTCTTGAGTCGCAGCAAGGGTGTGAAAGACCCTTTCGAAGTTCCAGAGGTTAGGTGTCATTAGTCTCCTGACGCCTCATCGGAAATAAGCCTCATCTCGCCTGGAAGGGAGAACTTCCTGGATTTTCTCGAGTTGCGGCAGGTGTTCTCGAGTTACGACGGGGACCTCAGGGACCCGCCCTGGTGGCCTCAGAAGAGGCCAGTCCCCATGCGAGTTGCTAGGGGGCCTCTCGGGATTCCTCTCCCGTCGATACCGGGGCCAAAAACCTTGTGTGGAGTCAGGGCCGGAACCGAGGATTCCTCTCAGGGGCTGACATGGATCTTTGGGTACTTCTGGAGTCTCCCCAGTGGAGTCAGGCCTCGTCTCGAGTGGGGGCATGCACGTGCGCTTTCCTTCCAGGATGTAGCAGCAATGTCACGCTTCCCGTCGCGTGGATCAAAGGATCTGTGGTTTTCCCTCGAGGCTTTCCCTTGAGGCTTTCCCACAGGGCTGTCCCACGTGCCACCGTGGTGTGAGTCGATCCTCGGCATGAAAGATGAGACAGTGCAGGGCAAAGAGGTTCCTCTGGAATGGACTGAGACATCTGGGGGACTCTTGGAATGGTGGTACGACCATGGAGTTCCTCTCGCCTTTCCTGTTGAGAGTGCCTCCTCTTGAGATGCGACGGGAACGCCGGGAATTCTTTCCCGTTGAAAGCAGGGAAAGGATCCCTCATCTCGAGCTACGAGGGGGAAACGGGGCTCCTCTGGATGTGGGCGGGACCATCGTGCTTCCTCTCGAGTGGAGACGGGTATGGCGGTGAACTTCTTGAGTTGCAGCAAGGGTGTGAAAGACCCTTTCGAAGTTCCAGAGGTTTGGTGTCATTAGTCTCCAGAGGCCTCATCGGAAATAGGCCTCATCTCGCCTGGAAGGGAGAACTTCCTGGATTTTCTCGAGTTGCGGCAGGTGTTCTCGAATTACGACGGGGACCTCAGGGACCCGCCCTGGTGGCCTCCGGAGAGGCAAGTCCCCATGCGAGTTGCTAGGGGGCCTCTCGGGATTCCTCTCCCGTCGATACCGGGGCCAAAAACCTTGTGTGGAGTCAGGGCCGGAACCGAGGATTCCTCTCAGGGGCTGACATGGATCTTTGGGTACTTCTGGAGTCTCCCCAGTGGAGTCAGGCCTCGTCTCGAGTGGGGGCATGCACGTGCGCTTTCCTTTCAGGCTGTAGCAGCAATGTCACGCTTCCCGTCACGTGGATCAAATGATCTGTGGTTTTCCCTGGAGGCTTTCCCTCGAGGCTTTCCCACAGGGCTGTCCCACGTGCCACCGTGGTGTGAGTCGATCCTCGGCGTGAAAGATGAGCCAATGAAGGGCAAAGAGGTTCCTCTGGAATGGACTGAGACATCTGGGGGACTCTTGGAATGGTGGTACGACCATGGAGTTCCTCTCGCCTTTCCTGTTGAGAGTGCCTCCTCTTGAGATGCGACGGGAACGCTGGGAATTCTTTCCCGTTGAAAGCAGGGAAAGGATCCCTCATCTCGAGCTACGAGGGGGAAACGGGGCTCTTCTGGATGTGGGCGGGACCATCGTGCTTCCTCTCGAGTGGAGACGGGTATGGCGGTGAACTTCTTGAGTCGCAGCAAGGGTGTGAAAGACCCTTTCGAAGTTCCAGAGGTTAGGTGTCATTAGTCTCCAGACGCCTCATCGGAAATAAGCCTCATCTCGCCTGGAAGGGAGAACTTCCTGGATTTTCTCGAGTTGCGGCAGGTGTTCTTGAGTTACGACGGGGACCTCAGGGACCCGCCCTGGTGGCCTCAGGAGAGGCCAGTCCCCATGCGAGTTGCTAGGGGGCCTCTCGGGATTCCTCTCCCGTCGATACCGGGGCCAAAAACCTTGTGTGGAGTCAGGGCCGGAATCGAGGATTCCTCTCAGGGGCTGACATGGATCTTTGGGTACTTCTGGAGTCTCCCCAGTGGAGTCAGGCCTCGTCTCGAGTGGGGGCATGCACGTGCGCTTTCCTTCCAGGCTGTAGCAGCAATGTCACGCTTCCCGTCGCGTGGATCAAAGGATCTGTGGTTTTCCCTCGAGGCTTTCCCTCGAGGCTTTCCCACAGGGCTGTCCCACGTGCCACCGTGGTGTGAGTCGATCCTCGGCATGAAAGATGAGCCAGTGCAGGGCAAAGAGGTTCCTCTGGAATGGACTGAGACATCTGGGGGACTCTTGGAATGGTGGTACGACCATGGAGTTCCTCTCGCCTTTCCTGTTGAGAGTGCCTCCTCTTGAGATGCGACGGGAACGCCGGGAATTCTTTCCCGTTGAAAGCAGGGAAAGGATCCCTCATCTCGAGCTACGAGGGGGAAACGGGGCTCCTCTGGATGTGGGCGGGACCATCGTGCTTCCTCTCGAGTGGAGACGGGTATGGCGGTGAACTTCTTGAGTTGCAGCAAGGGTGTGAAAGACCCTTTCGAAGTTCCAGAGGTTTGGTGTCATTAGTCTCCAGAGGCCTCATCGGAAATAGGCCTCATCTCGCCTGGAAGGGAGAACTTCCTTTATTTTCTCGAGTTGCGGCAGGTGTTCTCGAATTACGACGGGGACCTCAGGGACCCTTCCTGGTGGCCTCCGGAGAGGCCAGTCCCCATGCGAGTTGCTAGGGGGCCTCTCGGGATTCCTCTCCCGTCGATACCGGGGCCAAAAACCTTGTGTGGAGTCAGGGCCGGAACCGAGGATTCCTCTCAGGGGCTGACATGGATCTTTGGGTAATTCTGGAGTCTCCCCAGTGGAGTCAGGCCTCGTCTCGAGTGGGGGCATGCACGTGCGCTTTCCTTTCAGGCTGTAGCAGCAATGTCACGCTTCCCGTCACGTGGATCAAAGGATCTGTGGTTTTCCCTCGAGGCTTTCCCTCGAGGCTTTCCCACAGGGCTGTCCCACGTGCCACCGTGGTGTGAGTCGATCCTCGCCGTGAAAGATGAGCCAATGCAGGGCAAAGAGGTTCCTCTGGAATGGACTGAGACATCTGGGGGACTCTTGGAATGGTGGTACGACCATGGAGTTCCTCTCGCCTTTCCTGTTGAGAGTGCCTCCTCTTGAGATGCGACGGGAACGCCGGGAATTCTTTCCGTTGAAAGCAGGGAAAGGATCCCTCATCTCGAGCTACGAGGGGGAAACGGGGCTCCTCTGGATGTGGGCGGGACCATCGTGCTTCCTCTCTAGTGGAGACGGGTATGGCGGTGAACTTCTTGAGTTGCAGCAAGGGTGTGAAAGACCATTTCGAAGTTCCAGAGGTTAGGTGTCATTAGTCTCCAGACGCCTCATCGGAAATAGGCCTCATCTCGCCTGGAAGGGAGAACTTCCTGGATTTTCTCGAGTTGCGGCAGGTGTTCTCGAGTTACGACGGGGACCTCAGGGACCCGCCCTGGTGGCCTCAGGAGAGGCCAGTCCCTAGGCGTGTTGCTAGGGGGCCTCTCGGGATTCCTCTCCCGTTGATACCGGGGCGAAAAACCTTGTGTGGAGTCAGGGCCGGAACCGAGGATTCCTCTCAGGGGCTGACATGGATCTTTGGGTACTTCTGGAGTCTCCCCAGGGGAGTCAGGCCTCGTCTCGAGTGGGGGCATGCACGTGCGCTTTCCTTCCAGGCTGTAGCAGCAATGTCACGCTTCCCGTCGCGTGGATCAAAGGATCTGTGGTTTTCCCTCGAGGCTTTCCCTCGAGGCTTTCCCACAGGGCTGTCCCACGTGCCACCGTGGTGTGAGTCGATCCTCGGCGTGAAAGATGAGCCAGTGCAGGGCAAAGAGTTTCCTCTGGAATGGACTGAGACATCTGGGGGACTCTTGGAATGGTGGTACGACCATGGAGTTCCTCTCGCCTTTCCTGTTGAGAGTGCCTCCTCTTGAGATGCGACGGGAACGCCGGGAATTCTTTCCCGTTGAAAGCAGGGAAAGGATCCCTCATCTCGAGCTACGAGGGGGAAACGGGGCTCCTCTGGATGTGGGCGGGACCATCGTGCTTCCTCTCTAGTGGAGACGGGTATGGTGGTGAACTTCTTGAGTTGCAGCAAGGCTGTGAAAGACCCTTTCGAAGTTCCAGACGTAAGGTGTCATTAGTCTCCAGACGCCTCATCGGAAATAGGCCTCATCTCGCCTGGAAGGGAGAACTTCCTGGATTTTCTCGAGTTGCGGCAGGTGTTCTCGAGTTACGACGGGGACCTCAGGGACCCGCCCTGGTGGCCTCAGGAGAGGCCAGTCCCTATGCGAGTTGCTAGGGGGCCTCTCGGGATTCCTCTCCCGTCGATACCGGGGCCAAAAACCTTGTGTGGAGTCAGGGCCGGAACCGAGGATTCCTCTCAGGGGCTGACATGGATCTTTGGGTACTTCTGGAGTCTCCCAAGGGGAGTCAGGCCTCGTCTCGAGTGGGGGCATGCACGTGCACTTTCCTTCCAGGCTGTAGCAGCAATGTCACGCTTCCCGTCGCGTGGATCAAATGATGTGTGGTTTTCCCTAGAGGCTTTCCCACAGGGCTGTCCCACGTGCCACCGTGGTGTGAGTCGATCCTCGGCGTGAAAATGAGCCAGTGCAGGGCAAAGAGGTTCCTCTGGAATGGACTGAGACATCTGGGGGACTCTTGGAATGGTGGTACGACCATGGAGTTCCTCTCGCCTTTCCTGTTGAGAGTGCCTCCTCTTGAGATGCGACGGGAACGCCGGGAATTTTTTCCCGTTGAAAGCAGGGAAAGGATCCCTCATCTCGAGCTACGAGGGGGAAACGGGGCTCCTCTGAATGTGGGCGGGACCATCGTGCTTTCTCTCGAGTGGAGACGGGTATGGCGGTGAACTTCTTGAGTTGCAACAAGGGTGTGAAAGACCATTTCGAAGTTCCAGAGGTTAGGTGTCATTAGTCTCCAGACGCCTCATCGGAAATAGGCCTCATCTCGCCTGGAAGGGAGAACTTCCTTGATTTTCTCGAGTTGCAGCAGGTGTTCTCGAGTTACGACGGGGACCTCAGGGACCCGCCTTGTTGGCCTCAGGAGAGGCCAGTCCCTATGCGTGTTGCTAGGAGGCCCCTCGGGATTCCTCTCCCGTCGATACCGGGGCGAAAAACCTTGTGTGGAGTCAGGGCCGGAACCGAGGATTCCTCTCAGGGACTGATATGGATCTTTGGGTACTTCTGGAGTCTCGCCAGGGGAGACAGGCCTCGTCTCGTGTGGGGGCATGCACGTGCACTTTCCTTCCAGGCTGTAGCAGCAATGTCACGCTTCCCGTAGCGTGGATCAAAGGATCTGTGGTTTTCCCTCGAGGCTTTCCCACAGGGCTGTCCCACGTGCCACCGTGGTGTGAGTCGATCCTCGGCGTGAAAGATGAGCCAGTGCAGGGCAAAGAGGTTCCTCTGGAATGGACTGAGACATCTGGGGGACTCTTGGAATGGTGGTACGACCATGGAGTTCCTCTCGCCTTTCCTGTTGAGAGTGCCTCCTCTTGAGATGCGACGGGAACGCCGGGAATTCTTTCCCGTTGAAAGCAGGGAAAGGATCCCTCATCTCGAGCTACGAGGGGGAAACGGGGCTCCTCTGGATGTGGGCGGGACCATCGTGCTTCCTCTCGAGTGGAGACGGGTATGGCGGTGAACTGCTTGAGTTGCAGCAAGGGTGTGAAAGACCCTTTCGAAGTTCCAGAGGTTTGGTGTCATTAGTCTCCAGAGGCCTCATCGGAAATAGGCCTCATCTCGCCTGGAAGGGAGAACTTCCTGGATTTTCTCGAGTTGCGGCAGGTGTTCTCGAGTTACGACGGGGACCTCAGGGACCCGCCCTGGTGGCCTCCGGAGAGGCCAGTCCCCATGCGAGTTGCTAGGGGGCCTCTCGGGATTCCTCTCCCGTCGATACCGGGGCCAAAAACCTTGTGTGGAGTCAGGGCCGGAACCGAGGATTCCTCTCAGGGGCTGACATGGATCTTTGGGTACTTCTGGAGTCTCCCCAGTGGAGTCAGGCCTCGTCTCGTGTGGGGGCATTCACGTGCGCTTTCCTTCCAGGCTGTAGCAGCAATGTCACGCTTCCCGTCGCGTGGATCAAAGGATCTGTGGTTTTCCCTCGAGGCTTTCCCTCGAGGCTTTCCCACAGGGCTGTCCCACGTGCCACCGTGGTGTGAGTCGATCCTCGGCGTGAAAGATGAGCCAGTGCAGGGCAAAGAGGTTCCTCTGGAATGGACTGAGACATCTGGGGGACTCTTGGAATGGTGGTACGACCATGGAGTTCCTCTCGCCTTTCCTGTTGAGAGTGCCTCCTCTTGAGATGCGACGGGAACGCAGGGAATTCTTTCCCGTTGAAAGCATGGAAAGGATCCCTCATCTCGAGCTACGAGGGGGAAACGGGGCTCCTTTGGATGTGGTCGGGACCATCGTGCTTCCTCTCGAGTGGAGACGGGTATGGTGGTGAACTTCTTGAGTTGCAGCAAGGGTGTGAAAGACCCTTTCGAAGTTCCAGAGGTTAGGTGTCATTAGTCTCCAGACGCCTCATCGGAAATAGGCCTCATCTCGCCTGGAAGGGAGAACTTCCTGGATTTTCTCGAGTTGCGGCAGGTGTTCTCGAGTTACGACGGGGACCTCAGGGACCGGCCCTGGTGGCCTCAGGAGAGGCCAATCCCCATGCGAGTTGCTAGGGGGCCTCTCGGGATTCCTCTCCCGTCGATACCGGGGCCAAAAACCTTGTGTGGAGTCAGGGCCGGAACCGAGGATTCCTCTCAGGGGCTGACATGGATCTTTGGGTACTTCTGGAGTCTCCCCAGGGGAGTCAGGCCTCGTCTCGAGTGGGGGCATGCACGTGCGCTTTCCTTCCAGGCTGTAGCAGCAATGTCACGCTTCCCGTCGCGTGCATCAAAGGATCTGTGGATTTCCCTCGAGGCTTTCCCTCGAGGCTTTCCCACAGGGCTGTCCCACGTGCCACCGTGTTGTGAGTCGATCCTCGGCGTGAAAGATGAGCCAGTGCAGGGCAAAGAGGTTCCTCTGGAATGGACTGAGACATCTGGGGGACTCTTGGAATGGTGGTACGACCATGGAGTTCCTCTCGCCTTTCCTGTTGAGAGTGCCTCCTCTTGAGATGCGACGGGAACGCCGGGAATTCTTTCCCGTTGAAAGCAGGGAAAGGATCCCTCATCTCGAGCTACCAGGGGGAAACGGGGCTCCTCTGGATGTGGGCGGGACCATCGTGCTTCCTCTCGAGTGGAGACGGGTATGGCGGTGAACTTCTTGAGTTGCAGCAAGGGTGTGAAAGACCCTTTCGAAGTTCCAGAGGTTAGGTGTCATTAGTCTCCAGAGGCCTCATCGGAAATAGGCCTCATCTCGCCTGCAAGGGAGAACTTCCTGGATTTTCTCGAGTTGCGGCAGGTGTTCTCGAGTTACGACGGGGACCTCAGGGACCCGCCCTGGTGGCCTCAGGAGAGGCCAGTCCCCATGCGAGTTGCTAGGGGGCCTCTCTGGATTCCTCTCCCGTCGATACCGGGGCCAAAAACCTTGTGTGGAGTCAGGGCCGGATCCGAGGATTCCTCTCAGGGGCTGACATGGATCTTTGGGTACTTGTGGAGTCTCCCCAGGGGAGTCAGGCCTCGTCTCTAGTGGGGGCATGCACGTGCGCATTCCTTCCAGGCTGTAGCAGCAATGTCACGCTTCCCATCGCGTGGATCAAAGGATCTGTGGTTTTCCCTCGAGGCTTTCCCTCGAGGCTTTCCCACAGGGCTGTTCCACGTGCCACCGTGATGTGAGTCGATCCTCGGCATGAAAGATGAGCCAGTGCAGGGCAAAGAGGTTCCTCTGGAACGGACTGGGACATCTGGGGGACTCTTGGAATGGTGGTACGACCATGGAGTTCCTCTCGCCTTTCCTGTTGAGAGTGCCTCCTCTTGAGATGCGGCGGGAACGCCGGGAATTCGTTCCCGTTGAAAGCAGGGAAAGGATCCCTCATCTCGAGCTACGAGGGGGAAACGGGGCTCCTCTGGATGTGGGCGGGACCATCGTGCTTCCTCTCGAGTGGAGACGGGTATGGCGGTGAACTTCTTGAGTTGCAGCAAGGGTGTGAAAGACCCTTTCGAAGTTCCAGAGGTTAGGTGTCATTAGTCTCCAGACGCCTCATCGGAAATAGGCCTCATCTCGCCTGGAAGGGAGAACTTCCTGGATTTTCTCGAGTTGCGGCAGGTGTTCTCGAGTTACGACGCGGACCTCAGGGACCCGCCCTGGAGGACTCAGGAGAGGCCAGTCCCCATGCGAGGTGCTAGGGGGCCTCACGGGATTCCTCTCCCGTCGATACCGGGGCCAAAAACCTTGTGCGGAGTTAGGGCCAGAACCGAGGATTCCTCTCAGGGGCTGACATGGATCTTTGTGTACTTGTGGAGTCTCCCCAGGGGAGTCAGGCCTCGTCTCGAGTGGGGGCATGCATGTGCGCTTTCCTTCCAGGCTGTAGCAGCAATGTCACGCTTCCCGTGGCGTGGATCAAAGGATCTGTGGTTTTCCCTCGAGGCTTTCCCTCGAGGCTTTCCCACAGGGCTGTCCCACGTGACACCGTGGTGTGAGTCGATCATCGGCGTGAAAGATGAGCCAGTGCAGGGCAAAGAGGTTCCTCTGGAATGGACTGAGACATCTGGGGGACTCTTGGAATGGTGGTACGACCATGGAGTTCCTCTCGCCTTTCCTGTTGAGAGTGCCTCCTCTTGAGATGCGACGGGAACGTCGGGAATTCTTTCCCGTTGAAAGCAGGGAAAGGATCCCTCATCTCGAGCTATGAGGGGAAACGGGGCTCCTCTGGATGTGGGCGGGACCATCGTGCATGCTCTCGAGTATAGACGGGTATGGCGGTGAACTTCTTGAGTTGCAGCAAGGGTGTGAAAGACCCTTTCGAAGTTCCAGAGGTTAGGTGTCATTAGTCTCCAGACGCCTCATCGGAAATAGGCCTCATCTCGCCTGGAAGGGAGAACTTCCTGGATTTTCTCGAGTTGCGGCAGGTGTTCTCGAGTTACGACGGGGACCTCAGGGACCCGCCCTGGTGGCCTCAGGAGAGGCCAGTCCCCATGCGAGTTGCTAGGGGGCCTCTCGGGATTCCTCTCCCGTCGATTCCGGGGCCAAAAACCTTGTGTGGAGTCAGGGCCGGAACCGAGGATTCCTCTCAGGGGCTGACATGTATCTTTGGGTACTTCTGGAGTCTCCCCAGGGGAGTCAGGCCTCGTTTCGAGTGGGGGCATGCACGTGCGCTCTCCTTCCAGGCTGTAGCAGCAATGTCACGCTTCCCATGGCGTGGATCAAAGGATCTGTGGTTTTCCCTCGAGGCTTTCCCTCGAGGCTTTCCCACAGGGCTGTCCCACGTGCCACCGAGGTGTGAGTCGATTCTCGGCGTGAAAGACGAGCCAGTGTAGGGCAAAGAGGTTCCTCTGGAATGTACTGAGACATCTGGGGGACTCTTGGAATGGTGGTACGACCAAGAAGTTCCTCTCGCCTTTCCTGTTGAGAGTGCCTCCTCTTGAGATGCGACGGGAACGCCGGGAATTCTTTCCCGTTGAAAGCAGGGAAAGGATCCCTCATCTCGAGCTACGAGGGGGAAACGGGGCTCCTCTGGATGTGGGCGGGACCATCGTGCTTCCTCTCGAGTGGAGACGGGTATGGCAGTGAAATTCTTGAGTTGCAGCAAAGGTGTGAAAGACCCTTTCGAAGTTCCAGAGTTAGGTGTCATTAGTCTCCAGACGCCTCATCGGAAATAGGTCTCATCTCGCCTGGAAGGGAGAACTTCCTGCATTTTCTCGAGTTGCGGCAGGTGTTCTCGAGTTACGACGGGGACCTCAGGGACCCGCCCTGGTGGCCTCAGGAGAGGCCAGTCCCCATGCGAGTTGCTAGGGGGCCTCTCGGGATTCCTCTCCCGTCGATACCGTGGCCAAAAGCCTTGTGTGCAGTCAGGGCCGGAACCGAGGATTCCTCTCAGGGGCTGACATGGATCTTTGGGTACTTCTGGAGTCTCCCCAGGGGAGTCAGGCCTCGTCTCGAGTGGGGGCATGCACGTGCGCTTTCCTTTCAGGCTGTAGCAGCAATGTCACGCTTCCCGTCGCATGGATCAAACAATCTGTGGTTTTCCCTCGAGGCTTTCCCTCGAGGCTTTCCCACAGGGCTGTCCCACGTGCCACCGTGGTGTGAGTCGATTCTCGGCGTGAAAGATGAGCCAGTGCATGGCAAAGAGGTTCCTCTGGAATGGACTGAGACATCTGGGGGACTCTTGGAATGGTGGTACGACCATGGAGTTCCTCTTGCCTTTCCTGTTGAGAGTACCTCCTCTTGAGATGCAACGGGAACGCCAGGAATTCTTTCCCGTTGAAAGCAGGGAAAGGATCCCTCATCTCGAGCTACGAGGGGGAAACGGGGCTCCTCTAGATGTGGGCGGGACCATCGTGCTTCCTCTCGAGTGGAGACGGGTATGGCGGTGAAATTCTTGAGTTGCAGCAAGGGTGTGAAAGACCCTTTCGAAGTTCCAGAGGTTAGGTGTCATTAGTCTCCAGACGCCTCATCGGAAATAGGCCTCATCTCGCCTGGAAGGGAGAACTTCCTGGATTTTCTCGAGTTGCGGCAGGTGTTCTCCAGTTACGACGGGGACCTCAGGGACCGGCCTGGTGGCCTCAGGAAAGTCCAGTCCACATGCGAGGTGCTAGGGGGCCTCTCGGGATTACTCTTCCGTCGATACCGGGGCCAAAAACCTTGTGTGGAGTCAGGGCCGGAACCGAGGATTCCTCTCAGGGGCTGACATGGGTCTTTGGGTACTTCTGGAGTCTCCCCAGGGGGGTCAGGCCTCCTCTCGAGTGGGAGCATGCACGTGCGCCTTCCTTCCAGGCTGTAGCAGCAATGTCACGCTTCCCGTCGCATGGATCAAAGGATCTGTGGTTTTCCTTCGAGGCTTTCCCTCGAGGCTTTCCCACAGGGCTGTCCCACGTGCCACCGTGGTGTGAGTCGATCCTCGGCGTGAAAGATGAGCCAGTGCAGGGCAAAGAGGCTCCTCTGGAATTGACTGAGACATCTGGGGGACTCTTGGAATGGTGGTACGACCATGGAGTTCCTCTCGCCTTTCCTGTTGAGAGTGCCTCCTCTTGAGATGCGACGGGAACGCCGGGAATTCTTTCCCGTTGAAAGCAGGGAAAGGATCCCTCATCTCGAGCTACGAGGGGGAAACGGGGCTCCTCTGGATGTGGGCGGGACCATCGTGCTTCCTCTCGAGTGGAGACGGGTATGGAGGTGAACTTCATGAGTAGCATCAAGGGTGTGAAAGACCCTTTCGAAGTTCCAGAGGTTTGTTGTCATTTGTCTCCAGACGCCTCATCGGAAATAGGCCTCATCTCGCCTGGAAGGGAGAACTTCCTGGATTTTCTCGAGTTGCGGCAGGTGTTCTCGAGTTACGACGGGGATCTCAGGGACCCGCCCTGGTGGCCTCAGGAGAGGCCAGTCCCCATGCGAGTTACTAGGGGGTCTCTCGGGATTCCTCTCCGGTCGATACCGGGGCAAAAAACCTTGTGTGGAGTCAGGGCCGGAACCGAGGATTCCTCTCAGGGGCTGACATGGATCTTTGGGTACTTCTGGAGTCTCCCCAGGGGAGTCAGGCCTCGTCTCGAGTGGGGGCATGCACGTGCGCTTTCCTTCCAGGCTGTAGCAGCAATGTCACGCTTCCCGTCCCGTGGATCAAAGGATCTGTGGTTTTTCCTCGAGGCTTTCCCACAGGGCTGTCCCACGTGCCACCGTGGTGTGAGTCGATCCTCGGCGTGAAAGATGAGCCAGTGCAGGGCAAAGAGCTTCCTCTGGAAAGGACTGAGACATCTGGGGGACTCTTGGAATGGTGGTACGACCATGGAGTTCCTCTCGCCTTTCCTGTTGAGAGTGCCTCCTCTTGAGATGCGACGGGAACGCCGGGAATTCTTTCCCGTTGAAAGCAGGGAAAGGATCCCTCATCTCGAGCTACGAGGGGGAAACGGGGCTCCTCTGGATGTGGGCGGGACCATCATGCTTCCTCTCGAGTGGACACGGGTATGGCGGTGAACTTCTTGAGTTGCAGCAAGGGTGTGAAAGACCCTTTCGAAGTTCCAGAGGTTAGGTGTCATTAGTCTCCCGACGCCTCATCGGAAATAGGCCTCATCTCGCCTGGAAGGGAGAACTTCCTGGATTTTCTCGAGTTGCGGCAGGTGTTCTCGAGTTACGACGGGGACCTCAGGGACCCGCCCTGGTGGCCTCATGAGAGGCCAGTCCCCATGCGAGTTGCAAGGGGGCCTCTCGGGATTCCTCTCCCATCGATACGGGGGCCAAAAACCTTGTGTGGAGTCAGGGCCGGAACCGAGGATTCCTCTCAGGGGCTGACATGGATCTTTGGGTACTTCTGGAGTCTCCCCAGGGGAGTCAGGCCTCGTCTCGAGTGGGGGCATGCACGTGCGCTTTCCTTCCAGGCTGTAGCAGCAATGTCACGCTTCCCGTCGCGTGGATCAAAGGATCTGTGGTTTTCCCTCGAGGCTTTCCCTCGAGGCTTTCCCACAGGGCTGTCCCTCGTGCCACCGTGTTGTGAGTCGATCCTCGGCGTGAAAGATGAGCCAGTGCAGGGCAAAGAGGTTCCTCTGGAATGGATTGAGACATCTGGGGGACTCTTGGAATGGTGGTACGACCATGGAGTCCCTCTCGCCTTTCCTGTTGAGAGTGCCTCCTCTTGAGATGCGACGTGAACGCCAGGAATTCTTTCCCGTTGAAAGCAGGGAAAGGATCCCTCATCTCGAGCTACGAGGGGGAAACGGTGCTCCTCTGGATGTGGGCGGGACCATCGTGCTTCCTCTCGAGTGGAGACGGGTATGGCGGTGAACTTCTTGAGTTGCAGCAAGGGTGTGAAAGACCCTTTCGAAGTTCCAGAGGTTAGGTGTCATTAGTCTCCAGAGGCCTCATCGGAAATAGGCCTCATCTCGCCTGCAAGGGAGAACTTCCTGGATTTTCTCGAGTTGCGGCAGGTGTTCTCGAGTTACGACGCGTACCTCAGGGACCCGCCCTGGTGGCCTCAGGAGAGGCCAGTCCCCATGCGAGTTGCTAGGGGCCCTCTCTGGATTCCTCTCCCGTCGATACCGGGGCCAAAAACCTTGTGTGGAGTCAGGGCCGGAATTTAGGATTCCTCTCTAGGGCTGACATGGATCTTTGGGTACTTGTGGAGTCTCCCCAGGGGAGTCAGGCCTCGTCTCGAGTGGGGGCATGCATGTGCGCATTCCTTCCAGGCTGTAGCAGCAATGTCACGCTTCCCGTTGCGTGGATCAAAGGATCTGTGGTTTTCCCTCGAGGCTTTCCCTCGAGGCTTTCCCACAGGGCTGTCCCTCGTGCCACCGTGGTGTGAGTCGATCCTCGGCGTGAAAGATGAGCCAGTGCAGGGCAAAGAGGTTCCTCTGGAATGGACAGAGACATCTGGGGGACTCTTGGAATGGTGGTACGACCATGGAGTTCCTCTCGCCTTTCCTGTTGAGAGTGCCTCCTCTTGAGATGCGACGGGAACGCCGGGAATTCTTTCCCGTTGAAAGCAGGGAAAGGATCCCTCATCTCGAGCTACCAGGGGGAAACGGGGCTCCTCTGGATGTGGGCGGGACCATCGTGCTTCCTCTCGAGTGGAGACGGGTATGGCGGTGAACTTCTTGAGTTGCAGCAAGGGTGTGAAAGACCCTTTCGAAGTTCCAGAGGTTAGGTGTCATTAGTCTCCAGAGGCCTCATCGGAAATAGGCCTCATCTCGCCTGCAAGGGAGAACTTCCTGGATTTTCTCGAGTTGCGGCAGGTGTTCTCGAGTTACGACGGGGACCTCAGGGACCCGCCCTGGTGGCCTCAGGAGAGGCCAGTCCCCATGCGAGTTGCTAGGGGGCCTCTCTGGATTCCTCTCCCGTCGATACCGGGGCCAAAAACCTTGTGTGGAGTCAGGGCCGGATCCGAGGATTCCTCTCAGGGGCTGACATGGATCTTTGGGTACTTGTGGAGTCTCCCCAGGGGAGTCAGGCCTCGTCTCTAGTGGGGGCATGCACGTGCGCATTCCTTCCAGGCTGTAGCAGCAATGTCACGCTTCCCATCGCGTGGATCAAAGGATCTGTGGTTTTCCCTCGAGGCTTTCCCTCGAGGCTTTCCCACAGGGCTGTTCCACGTGCCACCGTGATGTGAGTCGATCCTCGGCATGAAAGATGAGCCAGTGCAGGGCAAAGAGGTTCCTCTGGAACGGACTGAGACATCTGGGGGACTCTTGGAATGGTGGTACGACCATGGAGTTCCTCTCGACTTTCCTGTTGAGAGTGCCTCCTCTTGAGATGCGGCGGGAACGCCGGGAATTCGTTCCCGTTGAAAGCAGGGAAAGGATCCCTCATCTCGAGCTACGAGGGGGAAACGGGGCTCCTCTGGATGTGGGCGGGACCATCGTGCTTCCTCTCGAGTGGAGACGGGTATGGCGGTGAACTTCTTGAGTTGCAGCAAGGGTGTGAAAGACCCTTTCGAAGTTCCAGAGGTTAGGTGTCATTAGTCTCCAGACGCCTCATCGGAAATAGGCCTCATCTCGCCTGGAAGGGAGAACTTCCTGGATTTTCTCGAGTTGCGGCAGGTGTTCTCGAGTTACGACGCGGACCTCAGGGACCCGCCCTGGAGGACTCAGGAGAGGCCAGTCCCCATGCGAGGTGCTAGGGGGCCTCACGGGATTCCTCTCCCGTCGATACCGGGGCCAAAAACCTTGTGCGGAGTTAGGGCCAGAACCGAGGATTCCTCTCAGGGGCTGACATGGATCTTTGTGTACTTGTGGAGTCTCCCCAGGGGAGTCAGGCCTCGTCTCGAGTGGGGGAATGCATGTGCGCTTTCCTTCCAGGCTGTAGCAGCAATGTCACGCTTCCCGTGGCGTGGATCAAAGGATCTGTGGTTTTCCCTCGAGGCTTTCCCTCGAGGCTTTCCCACAGGGCTGTCCCACGTGACACCGTGGTGTGAGTCGATCATCGGCGTGAAAGATGAGCCAGTGCAGGGCAAAGAGGTTCCTCTGGAATGGACTGAGACATCTGGGGGACTCTTGGAATGGTGGTACGACCATGGAGTTCCTCTCGCCTTTCCTGTTGAGAGTGCCTCCTCTTGAGATGCGACGGGAACGTCGGGAATTCTTTCCCGTTGAAAGCAGGGAAAGGATCCCTCATCTCGAGCTATGAGGGGAAACGGGGCTCCTCTGGATGTGGGCGGGACCATCGTGCATGCTCTCGAGTATAGACGGGTATGGCGGTGAACTTCTTGAGTTGCAGCAAGGGTGTGAAAGACCCTTTCGAAGTTCCAGAGGTTAGGTGTCATTAGTCTCCAGACGCCTCATCAGAAATAGGCCTCATCTCGCCTGGAAGGGAGAACTTCCTGGATTTTCTCGAGTTGCGGCAGGTGTTCTCGAGTTACGACGGGGACCTCAGGGACCCGCCCTGGTGGCCTCAGGAGAGGCCAGTCCCCATGCGAGTTGCTAGGGGGCCTCTCGGGATTCCTCTCCCGTCGATTCCGGGGCCAAAAACCTTGTGTGGAGTCAGGGCCGGAACCGAGGATTCCTCTCAGGGGCTGACATGGATCTTTGGGTACTTCTGGAGTCTCCCCAGGGGAGTCAGGCCTCGTTTCGAGTGGGGGCATGCACGTGCGCTCTCCTTCCAGGCTGTAGCAGCAATGTCACGCTTCCCATGGCGTGGATCAAAGGATCTGTGGTTTTCCCTCGAGGCTTTCCCTCGAGGCTTTCCCACAGGGCTGTCCCACGTGCAACCGAGGTGTGAGTCGATTCTCGGCGTGAAAGACGAGCCAGTGTAGGGCAAAGAGGTTCCTCTGGAATGTACTGAGACATCTGGGGGACTCTTGGAATGGTGGTACGACCAAGAAGTTCCTCTCGCCTTTCCTGTTGAGAGTGCCTCCTCTTGAGATGCGACGGGAACGCCGGGAATTCTTTCCCGTTGAAAGCAGGGAAAGGATCCCTCATCTCGAGCTACGAGGGGGAAACGGGGCTCCTCTGGATGTGGGCGGGACCATCGTGCTTCCTCTCGAGTGGAGACGGGTATGGCAGTGAAATTCTTGAGTTGCAGCAAAGGTGTGAAAGACCCTTTCGAAGTTCCAGAGTTAGGTGTCATTAGTCTCCAGACGCCTCATCGGAAATAGGTCTCATCTCGCCTGGAAGGGAGAACTTCCTGCATTTTCTCGAGTTGCGGCAGGTGTTCTCGAGTTACGACGGGGACCTCAGGGACCCGCCCTGGTGGCCTCAGGAGAGGCCAGTCCCCATGCGAGTTGCTAGGGGGCCTCTCGGGATTCCTCTCCCGTCGATACCGTGGCCAAAAGCCTTGTGTGCAGTCAGGGCCGGAACCGAGGATTCCTCTTAGGGGCTGACATGGATCTTTGGGTACTTCTGGAGTCTCCCCAGGGGAGTCAGGCCTCGTCTCGAGTGGGGGCATGCACGTGCGCTTTCCTTTCAGGCTGTAGCAGCAATGTCACGCTTCCCGTCGCATGGATCAAACAATCTGTGGTTTTCCCTCGAGGCTTTCCCTCGAGGCTTTCCCACAGGGCTGTCCCACGTGCCACCGTGGTGTGAGTCGATTCTCGGCGTGAAAGATGAGCCAGTGCAGGGCAAAGAGGTTCCTCTGGAATGGACTGAGACATCTGGGGGACTCTTGGAATGGTGGTACGACCATGGAGTTCCTCTTGCCTTTCCTGTTGAGAGTACCTCCTCTTGAGATGCAACGGGAACGCCAGGAATTCTTTCCCGTTGAAAGCAGGGAAAGGATCCCTCATCTCGAGCTACGAGGGGGAAACGGGGCTCCTCTGGATGTGGGCGGGACCATCGTGCTTCCTCTCGAGTGGAGACGGGTATGGCGGTGAAATTCTTGAGTTGCAGCAAGGGTGTGAAAGACCCTTTCGAAGTTCCAGAGGTTAGGTGTCATTAGTCTCCAGACGCCTCATCGGAAATAGGCCTCATCTCGCCTGGAAGGGAGAACTTCCTGGATTTTCTCGAGTTGCGGCAGGTGTTCTCCAGTTACGACGGGGACCTCAGGGACCGGCCTGGTGGCCTCAGGAAAGTCCAGTCCACATGCGAGGTGCTAGGGGGCCTCTCGGGATTACTCTTCCGTCGATACCGGGGCCAAAAACCTTGTGTGGAGTCAGGGCCGGAACCGAGGATTCCTCTCAGGGGCTGACATGGGTCTTTGGGTACTTCTGGAGTCTCCCCAGGGGGGTCAGGCCTCCTCTCGAGTGGGAGCATGCACGTGCGCCTTCCTTCCAGGCTGTAGCAGCAATGTCACGCTTCCCGTCGCTTGGATCAAAGGATCTGTGGTTTTCCCTCGAGGCTTTCCCTCGAGGCTTTCCCACAGGGCTGTCCCACGTGCCACCGTGGTGTGAGTCGATCCTCGGCGTGAAAGATGAGCCAGTGCTGGGCAAAGAGGCTCCTCTGGAATGGACTGAGACATCTGGGGGACTCTTGGAATGGTGGTACGACCATGGAGTTCCTCTCGCCTTTCCTGTTGAGAGTGCCTCCTCTTGAGATGCGACGGGAACGCCGGGAATTCTTTCCCGTTGAAAGCAGGGAATGGATCCCTCATCTCGAGCTCCAAGGGGGAAACGGGGCTCCTCTGGATGTGGGCGGGACCATCGTGCTTCCTCTCGAGTGGAGACGGGTATGGCGGTGAACTTCTTGAGTTGCAGCAAGGGTGTGAAAGACCGTTTCGAAGTTCCAGAGTTTAGGTGTCATTAGTCTCCAGACGCCTCATCGGAAATAGGCCTCATCTCGCCTGGAAGGGAGAACTTCCTGGATTTTCTCGAGTTGCGGCAGGTGTTCTCGAGTTACGACGGGGACCTCAGGGACCCGCCCTGGTGGCCTCTGGAGAGGCCAGTCCCCATGCGAGTTGCTAGGGGGCCTCTCGGGATTCCTCTCCGGTCGATACCGGGGCAAAAAACCTTGTGTGGAGTCAGGGCCGGAACCGAGGATTCCTCTCAGGGGCTGACATGGAACTTTGGGTACTTGTGGAGTCTCCCCAGGGGAGTCAGGCCTCGTCTCGAGTGGGGGCATGCACGTGCGCTTTCCTTCCAGGCTGTAGCAGCAATGTCACGCTTCCCGTCGCGTGGATCAAAGGATCTGTGGTTTTCCCTCGAGGCTTTCCGTCGAGGCTTTCCCACAGGGCTGTCCCACGTGCCACCGTGGTGTGAGTCGATCCTCGGCGTGAAAGATGAGCCAGTGCAGGGCAAAGAGGCTCCTCTGGAATTGACTGAGACATCTGGGGGACTCTTGGAATGGTGGTACGACCATGGAGTTCCTCTCGCCTTTCCTGTTGAGAGTGCCTCCTCTTGAGATGCGACGGGAACGCCGGGAATTCTTTCCCGTTGAAAGCAGGGAAAGGATCCCTCATCTCGAGCTACGAGGGGGAAACGGGGCTCCTCTGGATGTGGGCGGGACCATCGTGCTTCCTCTCGAGTGGAGACGGGTATGGAGGTGAACTTCATGAGTAGCATCAAGGGTGTGAAAGACCCTTTCGAAGTTCCAGAGGTTTGTTGTCATTTGTCTCCAGACGCCTCATCGGAAATAGGCCTCATCTCGCCTGGAAGGGAGAACTTCCTGGATTTTCTCGAGTTGCGGCAGGTGTTCTCGAGTTACGACGGGGATCTCAGGGACCCGCCCTGGTGGCCTCAGGAGAGGCCAGTCCCCATGCGAGTTACTAGGGGGTCTCTCGGGATTCCTCTCCGGTCGATACCGGGGCAAAAAACCTTGTGTGGAGTCAGGGCCGGAACCGAGGATTCCTCTCAGGGGCTGACATGGATCTTTGGGTACTTCTGGAGTCTCCCCAGGGGAGTCAGGCCTCGTCTCGAGTGGGGGCATGCACGTGCGCTTTCCTTCCAGGCTGTAGCAGCAATGTCACGCTTCCCGTCCCGTGGATCAAAGGATCTGTGGTTTTCCCTCGAGGCTTTCGCTCGAGGCTTTCCCACAGGGCTGTCCCACGTGCCACGGTGGTGTGAGTCGATCCTCGGCGTGAAAGATGAGCCAGTGCAGGGCAAAGAGGTTCCTCTGGAATGGACTGAGACATCTGGGGGACTCTTGGAATGATGGTACGACCATGGAGTTCCTCTCGCCTTTCCTGTTGAGAGTGCCTCCTCTTGAGATGCGACGGGAACGCCGGGAATTCTTTCCCGTTGAAAGCAGGGAAAGGATCCCTCATCTCGAGCTCCGAGGGGGAAACGGGGCTCCTCTGGATGTGGGCGGGACGATCGTGCTTCCTCTCGAGTGGAGACGGTATGGCGGTGAACTTCTTGAGTTGCAGCAAGGGTGTGAAAGACCCTTTCGAAGTTCCAGAGTTTAGGTGTCATTAGTCTCCAGACGCCTCATCGGAAATAGGCCTCATCTCGCCTGGAAGGGAGAACTTCCTGGATTTTCTCGAGTTGCGGCAGGTGTTCTCGAGTTACGACGGGGACCTCAGGGACCCGCCCTGGTGGCCTCAGGAGAGGCCAGTCCCCATGCGAGTTGCTAGGGGGCCTCTCGGGATTCCTCTCCCGTAGATACCGGGGCCAAAAACCTTGTGTGGAGTCAGGGCCGGAACCGAGGATTCCTCTCAGGGGGTGACATGGATCTTTGGGTACTTGTGGAGTCTCCCCAGGGGTGTCAGGCCTCGTCTCGAGTGGGGGCATGCACGTGCGCTTTCCTTTCAGGCTGTAGCAGCAGTGTCATGCTTCCCGTGGCGTGGATCAAAGGATCTGTGGTTTTCCCTCGAGGCTTTCCCTCGAGGCTTTCCCACAGGGCTGTCCCACGTGCCACCGTTGTGTGTGTCGATCCTCGGCGTGAAAGATGAGCCAGTGCAGGGCAAAGAGGTTCCTCTGGAATGGACTGAGACATCTGGGGGACTCTTGGAATGGTGGTACGACCATGGAGTTCCTCTCGCCTTTCCTGTTGAGAGTGCCTCCTCTTGAGATGCGACGGGAACGCCGGGAATTCTTTCCCGTTGAAAGCAGGGAAAGGATCCCTCATCTCGAGCTCCGAGGGGGAAACGGGGCTCCTCTGGATGTGGGCGGGACCATCGTGCTTCCTCTCGAGTGGAGACGGTATGGCGGTGAACTTCTTGAGTTGCAGCAAGGGTGTGAAAGACCCTTTCGAAGTTCCAGAGGTTAGGTGTCATTAGTCTCCAGACGCCTCATCGGAAATAGGCCTCATCTCGCCTGGAAGGGAGAACTTCCTGGATTTTCTCGAGTTGCGGCAGGTGTTCTCGAGTTACGACGGGGACCTCAGGGACCCGCCCTGGTGGCCTCAGGAGAGACCAGTCCCCATGCGAGTTGCTAGGGGGCCTCTCGGGATTCCTCTCCCGTCGATACCGGGGCCAAAAACCTTGTGTGGAGTCAGGGCCGGAACCAAGGATTCCTCTCATGGGCTAAAATGGATCTTTGGGTACTTCTGGAGTCTCCCCAGGGGAGTCAGGCCTCGTCTCGAGTGGGGGCATGCACGTGCGCTTTCCTTCCAGGCTGTAGCACCAATGTCACGCTTCCCGTAGCGTGAATCAAAGGATCTGTGGTTTTCCCTCGAGGCTTTCCCTCGAGGCTTTCCCACAGGGCTGTCCCACGTGCCACCGTGGTGTGAGTCGATCCTCGGCGTGAAAGATGAGCCAGTGCAGGGCAAAGAGGTTCCTCTGGAATGGACTGAGACATCTGGGGGACTCTTGGAATGGTGGTACGACCATGGAGTTCCTCTCGCCTTTCCTGTTGAGAGTGCCTCCTCTTGAGATGCGACGGGAACGCCGGGAATTCTTTCCCGTTGAAAGCAGGGAAAGGATCCCCCATCTCGAGCTACGAGGGGGAAACTGGGCTACTCTGGATGTGGGCGGGACGATCGTGCTTCCTCTCGAGTGGACACGGGTATGGCGCTGAACTTCTTGAGTTGCAGCAAGGATGTGAAAGACCCTTTCAAAGTTCCAGAGGTTAGGTGTCATTCGTCTCCAGACGCCTCATCGGAAATAGGCCTCATCTCGCCTGGAAGGTAGAACTTCCTGGATTTTCTCGAGTTGCGGCAGGTGTTGTCGAGTTACGACGGGGACCTCAGGGACCCGCACTGGTCGCCTCAGGAGAGGCCAGTCCCCATGCGAGTTGCTAGGGGGCTCTCGGGATTCCTCTCCCGTCGATACCGGGGCCAAAAACCTTGTGTGGAGTCAGGGCCGGAACCGAGGATTCCTCTCAGGGGCTGACATGGATCTTTGGGTACTTGTGGAGACTCCCCAGCGGAGTCAGGCCTCGTCTCGAGTGGGGGCATGCACGTGCGCTTTCCTTCCAGGCTGTAGCAGCAATGTCACGCTTCCCGTCGCGTGGATCAAAGGATCTGTGGTTTTTCCTCGAGGCTTTCCCACAGGGCTGTCCCACGTGCCACCGTGGTGTGAGTCGATCCTCGGCGTGAAAGATGAGCCAGTGCAGGGCAAAGAGCTTCCTCTGGAAAGGACTGAGACATCTGGGGGACTCTTGGAATGGTGGTACGACCATGGAGTTCCTCTCGCCTTTCCTGTTGAGAGTGCCTCCTCTTGAGATGCGACGGGAACGCCGGGAATTCTTTCCCGTTGAAAGCAGGGAAAGGATCCCTCATCTCGAGCTACGAGGGGGAAACGGGGCTCCTCTGGATGTGGGCGGGACCATCATGCTTCCTCTCGAGTGGACACGGGTATGGCGGTGAACTTCTTGAGTTGCAGCAAGGGTGTGAAAGACCCTTTCGAAGTTCCAGAGGTTAGGTGTCATTAGTCTCCCGACGCCTCATCGGAAATAGGCCTCATCTCGCCTGGAAGGGAGAACTTCCTGGATTTTCTCGAGTTGCGGCAGGTGTTCTCGAGTTACGACGGGGACCTCAGGGACCCGCCCTGGTGGCCTCATGAGAGGCCAGTCCCCATGCGAGTTGCAAGGGGGCCTCTCGGGATTCCTCTCCCATCGATACGGGGGCCAAAAACCTTGTGTGGAGTCAGGGCCGGAACCGAGGATTCCTCTCAGGGGCTGACATGGATCTTTGGGTACTTCTGGAGTCTCCCCAGGGGAGTCAGGCCTCGTCTCGAGTGGGGGCATGCACGTGCGCTTTCCTTCCAGGCTGTAGCAGCAATGTCACGCTTCCCGTCGCGTGGATCAAAGGATCTGTGGTTTTCCCTCGAGGCTTTCCCTCGAGGCTTTCCCACAGGGCTGTCCCACGTGCCACCGTGGTGTGAATCGATCCTCGGCGTGAAAGATGAGCCAGTGCAGGGCAAAGAGGTTCCTCTGGAATGGACTGAGAAATCTCGGGGACTCTTGGAATGGTGGTACGACCATGGAGTTCCTCTCATCTTTCCTGTTGAGAGTGCCTCCTCTTGAGATGCGACGGGAACGCCGGGAATTCTTTCCCGTTGATAGCAGGGAAAGGATCCCTCATCTCGAGCTACGAGGGGGAAACGGGGCTCCTCTGGATGTGGGCGGGACCATCGTGTTTCCTCTCGAGTGGAGACGGGTATGGCGGTGAACTTCTTGAGTTGCAGCAAGGGTGTGAAAGACCCTTTTGAAGTTCCAGAGGTTCGGTGTCATTAGTCTCCAGACGTCTCATCGGAAATAGGCCTCATCTCGCCTGGAAGGGAGAACTTCCTGGATTTTCTCGAGTTGCGGCAGGTGTTCTCGAGTTACGACGGGGACCTCAGGGACCCGCCCTGGTGGCCTCAGGAAAGGCCAGTCCCCATGCGAGTTGCTCGGGGGCCTCTCGGGATTCCTCTCCCGTCGATACCGGGGTCAAAAACTTTGTGTGGAGTCAGGGCCGGAACCGAGGATTCCTCTCAGGGGATGACATGGATCTTTGGGTACTTCTGGAGTCTCCCCAGGGGAGTCAGGCCTCGTCTCGAGTGGGGGCATGCACGTGCGCTTTCCTTCCAGGCTGTAGCAGCAATGTCACGCTTCCCGTCGCGTGGATCAAAGGATCTGTGGTTTACCCTCGAGGCTTTCCCACAGGGCTGTCCCACGTGCCACGGTGGTGTGAGTCGATCCTCGGCGTGAAAGATGAGCCAGTGCAGGGCAAAGAGGTTCCTCTGGAATGGACTGAGACATCTGGGGGACTCTTGGAAAGGTGGTACGACCATGGAGTTCCTCTCGTCTTTCCTGTTGAGAGTGCCTCCTCTTGAGATGCGACGGGAAGGCCGAAAATACTTTCCCGTTGATAGCAGGGAAAGGATCCCTCATCTCGAGCTACGAGGGGCAAACGGGGCTCCTCTGGATGTGGGCGGGACCATCATGTTTCCTCTCGAGTGGAGACGGATATGGCGGTGAACTTCTTGAGTTGCAGCAAGGGTGTGAAAGACCCTTTCGAAGTTCCAGAGGTTCCGTGTCATTAGTCTCCAGACGCCTTATCGGAAATAAGCCTCATCTCGCCTGGAAGGGAGAACTTCCTGGATTTTCTCGAGTTGCGGCAGGTGTTCTCGAGTTACGACGGGGACCTCAGGAACCCGCCCTGGTGGCCTCAGGAAAGGTCAGTCCCCTTGCGAGTTCCTAGGGGGCCTCTCGGGATTCCTCTCCCGTCGATACCGGGGCCAAAATACTTGTGTGGAGTCAGGGCCGGAACCGAGGATTCCTCTCAGGGGCTGACATGGATCTTTGGGTACTTCTGGAGTCTCCCCAGGGGAGTCAGGCCTCGTCTCGAGTGGGGGCATGCACGTGCGCTTTCCTTACAGGCTGTAGCAGCAATGTCACGGTTCCCGTCGCGTGGATCAAAGGATCTGTGGTTTTCCCTCGAGGCTTTCCCACAGGGCTGTCCCACGTGCCACCGTGGTGTGAGTCGATCCTCGGCGTGAAAGATGAGCCAGTGCAGGGCAAAGAGGTTCCTCTGGAATGGACTGAGACATCTGGGGGACTCTTGGAATGGTGGTACGACCATGGAGTTCCTCTCGCCTTTCCTGTTGAGAGTTCCTCCTCTTGAGATGCGACGGGAACGCCGGGAATTCTTTCCTGTTGAAAGCAGGGAAAGGATCCCTCATCTCGAGCTACGAGGGGGAAACGGGGCTCCTCTGAATGTGGGCGGGACCATCGTGCTTCCTCTCGAGTGGAGACGGGTATGGCGGTGAACTTCTTGAGTTGCAGCAAGGGTGTGAAAGACCCTTTTGAAGTCCCAGAGATTAGCTGTCATTAGACTCCAGACGCCTCATCGGAAATAGGCCTCATCTCGCCTGGAACGGAGAACTTCCTGGATTTTCTCGAGTTGCGGCAGGTGTTCTCGAGTTACGACGGGGACGTGAGGGACAAGCCCTGGTGGCCTCAGGAAACTCCAGTCCCCATACGAGTTGCTAGGGTGCCTCTCGGGATTCCTCTCCAGTCGATACCGGGGCCTAAAACCTTGTGTGGAGTCAGGGCCGGAACGGAGGATTCCTCTAAGGGGCTGACATGGATCTTTGGGTCTTTCTGGAGTCTCCCCAGGGGAGTCAGGCCTCGTCTCGAGTGGGGGCATGCACGTGCGCTTTCCTTCCAGGCTGTAGCAGCAATGTCACGCTTCCCGTCGCGTGGATCAAAGGATCTGTGGTTTTCCCTCTAGGCTTTCCCTCGAGGCTATCCCACAGGGCTGTCCCACGTGCCACCGTGGTGTGAGTCGATCTTCGGCATGAAAGATGAGTCAGTGCAGGGCAAAGAGGTTCCTCTGGAATAGACTGAAACATCTGGGGGACTCTTGGAATGGTGGTACGACCATGGAGTTCCTCTCGTCTTTCCAGTTGAGAGAGCCTCCTCTTGAGATGCGACGGGAACGCCGAAAATACTTTCCCGTTGATAGCAGGGAAAGGATCCCTCATCTCGAGCTACGAGGGGCAAACGGGGCTCCTCTGGATGTGGGCGGGACCATCATGTTTCCTCTCAAGTGGAGACGGATATGGCGGTGAACTTCTTGAGTTGCAGCAAGGGTGTGAAAGACCCTTTCGAAGTTCCAGAGGTTCCGTGTCATTAGTCTCCAGACGCCTCATCGGAAATAGGCCTCATCTCGCCTGGAAGGGAGAACTTCCTGAAGTTTCTCGAGTTGCGGCAGGTGTTCTCGAGTTACGACGGGGACCTCAGGGACCCGCCCTGGTGGCCTCAGGAAAGGCCAATCCCCTGCGAGTTGCTCGGGGGCCTCTCAGGATTCCTCTCCTGTCGATACCGGGGCCAAAAACCTTGTGTGGAGTCAGGGCCGGAACCGAGGATTCCTCTCAGGGGCTGACATGGATCTTTGGGTACTTCTGGAGTCTCCCCAGGGGAGTCAGGCCTTGTCTCGAGTGGGGGCATGCACGTGCGCTTTCCTTCCAGGCTGTAGCAGCAATGTCTCGGTTCCCGTCGCGTGGATCAAAGGATCTGTGGTTTTCCCTCGAGGCTTTCCCACAGGGCTGTCCCACGTGCACCGTGGTGTGAGTCGATTCTCGGCGTGAAAGATGAGACAGTGCAGGGCAAAGAGGTTCCTCTGGATTGGACTGAGACATCTGGGGGACTCTTGGAATGGTGGTAGGACTATGGAGTTCCTCTCGCCTTTCCTGTTGAGAGTGCCTCCTCTTGAGATGCGACGGGAACGCCGGGAATTCTTTCCCGTTGAAAGCAGGGAAAGGATCCCTCATCTCGAGCTACGAGGGGGAAACGGGGCTCCTCTGGATTTGGGCGGGACCATCGTGCTTCCTCTCGAGTGGAGACGGGTATGGCGGTGAACTTCTTGAGTTGCAGCAAGGGTGTGAAAGACCCTTTCGAAGTTCCAGAGGTTCGGTGTCATTAGTCTCCAGACGCCTCATCGGAAATAGGCCTCATTTCGCCTGGAAAGGAGAACTTCCTGGATTTTCTCGAGTTGCGGCAGGTGTTCTCGATTTACGACGGGGACCTCAGAGACCCGCCCTGGTGGCCTCAGGAACGGCCAGTCCCCATGCTAGTTGCTAGGGTGCCTCTCGGGATTCCTCTCCCGTCGATACCGTGGCCAAAAACCTTGTGTGGAGTCAGAGCCGGAACCGAGGATTCCTCTCAGGGGCTTACATGGATCTTTGGGTACTTCTGGAGTCTCCCCAGTGGAGTCAGGACTCGTCTCGAGTGGGGGCATGCACGTGCGCTTTCATTCCAGGCTGTAGCAGCAATGTCACGCTTCCCGTCGCGTGGATCAAAGGATCTGTGGTTTACCCTCGAGGCTTTCCCACAGGGCTGTGCCACGTGCCACCGTGGTGTGAGTCGATCCTTGGCGTGAAAGATGAGCCAGTGCAGGGCAAAGAGGTTCCTCTGGAATGGACTGAGAAATCTCGGGGACTCTTGGAATGGTGGTACGACCATGGAGTTCCTCTCGCCTTTCGTGTTGAGAGTTCCTCCTCTTGAGATGCGACGGGAACGCCGGGAATTCTTTCCTGTTGAAAGCAGGGAAAGGATCCCTCATCTCGAGCTACGAGGGGGAAACGGGGCTCCTCTGAATGTGGGCGGGACCATCGTGCTTCCTCTCGAGTGGAGACGGGTATGGCGGTGTACTTCTTGAGTTGCAGCAAGGGTGTGAAAGACCCTTTTGAAGTCCCAGAGATTAGCTGTCATTAGACTCCAGACGCCTCATCGGAAATAGGCCACATCTCGCCTGGAACGGAGAACTTCCTGGATTTTCTCGAGTTGCGGCAGGTGTTCTCGAGTTACGACGGGGACGTGAGGGACAAGCCCTGGTGGCCTCAGGAAACTCCAGTCCCCATACGAGTTGCTAGGGTGCCTCTCGGGATTCCTCTCCAGTCGATACCGGGGCCTAAAACCTTGTGTGGAGTCAGGGCCGGAACGGAGGATTCCTCTAAGGGGCTGACATGGATCTTTGGGTCTTTCTGGAGTCTCCCCAGGGGAGTCAGGCCTCGTCTCGAGTGGGGGCATGCACGTGCGCCTTCATTCCAGGCTGTAGCAGCAACGTCACGCTTCCCGTCGCGTGGATCAAAGGATCTGTGGTTTTCCCTCGAGGCTTTCCCTCGAGGCTTTCCCACAGGGCTGTCTCACGTGCCATCGTGGTGTGAGTCGATCCTCGGCGTGAAAGATGAGCCAGTGCAGGGCAAACAGGTTCCTCTGGAATGGACTGAGACATCTGGGGGACTCTTGGAATGGTGGTACGACCATGGAGTTACTCTCGCCTTTCCTGTTGAGAGTGCCTCCTCTTGAGATGCGACGGGAACGCCGGGAATTCTTTCCCGTTGAAAGCAGGGAAAGGATCCCTCATCTCGAGCTACGAGGGGGAAACGGGGCTCCTCTGGATGTGGGCGGGACCATCGTGCTTCCTCTCGAGTGGAGACGGGTACGGCGGTGAACTTCTTGAGTTGCAGCAAGGGTGTGAAAGACCCTTTCGAAGTTCCAGAGGTTAGGTGTCATTTGTCTCCAGAGGCCTCATCGGAAATAGGCCTCATCTCGCCTGGAAGGGAGAACTTCCTGGATTTTCTCGAGTTGCGGCAGGTGTTGTCGAGTTACGACGGGGACCTCAGGGACCCGCCGTGGTGGCCTCAGGAGAGGCCAGTCTCCATGCGAGTTGCTAGGGGTCCTCTCGGGATTCCTCTCCCGTCGATACCGGGGCCAAAAACCTTGTGTGGTGTCAGGGCCGGAACCGAGGATTCCTCTCAGGGGCTGACATGGATCTTTGGGTACTTGTGGAGTCTCCCCAGGGGAGTCAGGCCTCGTCTCGAGTGGGGGCATGCACGTGCGCTTTCCTTCCAGGCTGTAGCAGCAATGTCACGCTTCCCGTCGCGTGCATCAAAGGATCTGTGGTTTTCCCTCGAGGCTTTCCCTCGAGGCTTTCCCACAGGGCTGTCCCACGTGCCACCGTGGTGTGAGTTGATCCTCGGCGTGAAAGATGAGCCAGTGCAGGGCAAAGAGGCCCCCTCTGGAATGGACTGAGACATCTGGGGGACTCTTGGAATGGTGGTACGACCATGGAGTTCCTCTCGCCTTTCCTGTTGAGAGTGCCTCCTCTTGAGATGCGACGGGAACGCAGGGAATTCTTTCCCGTTGAAAGCAGGGAAAGGATCCCTCATCTCGAGCTACGAGGGGGAAACGGGGCTCCTCTGGATGTGGGCGGGACCATCGTGCTTCCTCTCGAGTAGAGACGGGTACGGCGGTGAACTTCTTGAGTTGCAGCAAGGGTGTGAAAGACCCTTTCGAAGTTCCAGAGGTTAGGTGTCATTAGTCTCCAGACGCCTCATCGGAAATAGGCCTCATCTCGCCTGGAAGGGAGAACTTCCTGGATTTTCTCGAGTTGCGGCAGGTGTTCTCGAGTTACGACGGGGACCTCAGGGACCCGCCCTGGTGGCCTCAGGAGAGGCCAGTCCCCATGCGAGTTGCTAGGGGGCCTCTCAGGATTCCTCTCCCGTCGATACCGGGGCCAAAAACCTTGTGTGGAGTCAGGCCCGGAACCAAGGATTCCTCTCAGGGGCTGACATGGATCTTTGGGTACTTCTGGAGTCTCCCCAGGGGAGTCAGGCCTCGTCTCGAGTGGGGGCATGCACGTGGGCTTTCCTTCCAGGCTGTAGCACCAATGTCACGCTTCCCGTCGCGTGGATCAAAGGATCTGTGGTTTTCCCTCGAGGCTTTCCCACAGAGCTCTCCCACGTGCCACCGTTGTGTGAGTCGATCCTCAGCGTGAAAGATGAGCCAGTGCAGGGCAAAGAGGTCCCTCTGGAAAGGACTGAGACATCTGGGGGACTCTTGGAATGGTGGTACGACCATGGAGTTCCTCTCGCCTTTCCTGTTGAGAGTGCCTCCTCTTGAGATGCGACGGGAACGCCGGGAATTCTTTCCCGTTGAAAGCAGGGAAAGGATCCCTCATCTCGAGCTACGAGGGGGAAACGGGGCTCCTCCGGATGTGGGCCGGACCATCGTGCTTCCTCTCGAGTGGACACGGGTATGGCGGTGAACTTCTTGAGTTGCAGCAAGGGTGTGAAAGACCCTTTCGAAGTTCCAGAGGTTAGGTGTCATTAGTCTCCCGACGCCTCATCGGAAATAGGCCTCATCTCGCCTGGAAGGAAGAACTTCCTGGATTTTCTCGAGTTGCGGCAGGTGTTCTCGAGTAACGACGGGGACCTCAGGGACCCGCCCTGGTGGCCTCAGGAGAGGCCAGTCCCCATGCGAGTTGCTAGGGGTTCTCTCGGGATTCCTCTCCCGTCGATACCGGGGCCAAAACCCTTTGGTGGAGTCAGGACCGGAACCGAGGATTCCTCTCAGGGGCTGACATGGATCTTTGGGTACTTCTGGAGTCTCCCCAGGGGAGTCAGGCCTCGTATCGAGTGGGGGCATGCACGTGCGCTTTCCTTCCAGGCTGTAGCAGCAATCTCACGCTTCCCGTGGCGTGGATCAAAGGATCTGTGGTTTTCCCTCGAGGCTTTCCCTCGAGGCTTTCCCACAGGGCTGTCCCATGTGCCACCATGGTGTGAGTGGATCCTCGGCGTGAAAGATGAGCCAGTGCAGGGCAAAGAGGTTCCTCTGGAATGGACTGAGACATCTGGGGGACTCTTGCAATGGTGGTACGACCATGGAGTTCCTCTCGCCTTTCCTGTTGAGAGTGCCTCCTCTTGAGATGCGACGGGAACGCCGGGAATTCTTTCCCGTTGAAAGCAGGGAAAGGATCCCTCATCTCGAGCTACGAGGGGGAAATGGTGCTCCTCTGGATGTGGGCGGGACCATCGTGCTTCCTCTTGAGTGGACACGGTTATGGCGGTGAACTTCTTGAGTGGCAGCAAGGGTGTGAAAGACCCTTTCGAAGTTCCAGAGGTTAGGTGTCATTAGTCTCCAGACGCCTCATCGGAAATAGGCCTCATCTCGCCTGGAAGGGAGAACTTCCTGGATTTTCTCGAGTTGCGGCAGGTGTTCTCGAGTTACGACGGGGACCTCAGGGACCCGCCCTGGTGGCCTCAGGAGAGGCCAGTCCCCATGCGAGTTGCTAGGGGGCCTCTCGGAATTCCTCTCCCGTCGATACCGGGGCCAAAAACCTTTGGTGGAGTCAGGGACGGAACCGAGGATTCCTCTCAGGGGCTGACATGGATCTTTGGGTACATCTGGAGTCTCGCCAGGGGAGACAGGCCTCGTCTCGAGTCGGGGCATGCACGTGCACTTTCCTTCCAGGCTGTAGCAGCAATGTCACGCTTCCCGTCGCGTGGATCAAAGGATCTGTGGTTTTCCCTCGAGGCTTTCCCTCGAGGCTTTCCCACAGGGCTGTCCCACGTGCCACCGTGGTGTGAGTCGATCCTCGGCGTGAAAGATGAGCCAGTGCAGGGCAAAGAGGTTCCTCTTGAATGGACTGAGACATCTGGGGGACTCTTGGAATGGTGGTACGACCATGGAGTTCCTCTCGCCTTTCCTGTTGAGAGTGCCTCCTCTTGAGATGCAACGGGAACGCCGGGAATTCTTTCCCGTTGAAAGCAGGGAAAGGATCCCTCATCTCGAGCTACGAGGGGGAAACAGTGCTCCTCTGGATGTGGGCGGGACCATCGTGCTTCCTCTCCAGTGGACACGGGTATGGCGGTGAACTTCTTGAGTCGCAGCAAGGGTGTGAAAGACCCTTTCGAAGTTCCAGAGGTTAGGTGTCATTAGTCTCCAGACGCCTCATCGGAAATAGGCCTCATCTCGCCTGGAAGGGAGAACTTCCTGGATTTTCTCGAGTTGCGGCAGGTGTTCTCGAGTTACGACGGGGACCTCAGGGACCCGCCCTGGTGGCCTCAGGAGAGGCCAGTCCCCATGCCAGTTGCTAGGGGGCCTCTCGGGATTCCTCTCCCGTCGATACCGGGGCCAAAAACCTTGTGTGGAGTCAGGGCCGGAACAGGGGATTCCTCTCAGGGGCTGATATGGATCTTTGGGTACATCTGGAGTCTCGCCAGGGGAGACAGGCCTCGTCTCGAGTCGGGGCATGCACGTGCACTTTCCTTCCAGGCTGTAGCAGCAATGTCACGCTTCCCGTCGCGTGGATCAAAGGATCTGTGGTTTTCCCTCGAGGCTTTCCTTCGAGGCTTTCCCACAGGGCTGTCCCACGTGCCACCGTGGTGTGAGTCGATCCTCGGCGTGAAAGATGAGCCAGTGCAGGGCAAAGAGGTTCCTCTGGAATGGACTGAGACATCTGGGGGACTCTTGGAATGGTGGTACGACCATGGAGTTCCTCTCGCCTTTCCTGTTGAGAGTGCCTCCTCTTGAGATGCGACGGGAACGCCGGGAATTCTTTCCCGTTGAAAGCAGGGAAAGGATCCCTCATCTCGAGCTACGAGGGGGAACCGGGGCTCCTCTGGATGTGGGCGGGACCATCGTGCTTCCTCTCCAGTGGAGACGGGTATGGCGGTGAACTTCTTGAGTCGCAGCAAGGGTGTGAAAGACCCTACCGACGTTCCAGAGGTTAGGTGTCATTAGTCTCCAGACGCCTCATCGGAAATAGGCCTCATCTCGCCTGGAAGGGAGAACTTCCTGGATTTTCTCGAGTTGCGGCAGGTGTTCTCGAGTTACGACGGGGACCTCAGGGACCCGCCCTGGTGGCCACAGGAGAGGCCAGTCCCCATGCGAGTTGCTTGGGGGCCTCTCGGGATTCCTCTCCCGTCGATACCGGGGCCAAAAACCTTGTGTGGAGTCAGGGCCGGAACCGAGGATTCCTCTCAGGGGCTGACATGGATCTTTGGGTACTTCTGGAGTCTCCCCAGGGGAGTCAGGCCTCGTCTCGAGTGGGGGCATGCACGTGCGCTTTCCTTACAGGCTGTAGCAGCAATGTCACGCTTCTCGTCGCGTGGATCAAAGGATCTGTGGTTTTCCCTTGAGGCTTTCCCACAGGGCTGTCGCACGTGCCACCGTGGTGTGAGTCGATCCTCGGCGTGAAAGATGAGCCAGTGCAGGGCAAAGAGGTTCCTCTGGAATGGACTGAGACATCTGGGGGACTCTTGGAATGGTGGTACGACCATGGAGTTCCTCTCGCCTTTCCTGTTGAGAGTGCCTCCTCTTGAGATGCGACGGGAACGCCGGGAATTCTTTCCCGTTGAAAGCAGGGAAAGGATCCCTCATCTCGAGCTACAAGGGGGAAACGGTGCTCCTCTGGATGTGGGCGGGACCATCGTGCTTCCTCTCCAGTGGACACGGGTATGGCGGTGAACTTCTTGAGTCGCAGCAAGGGTGTGAAAGACCCTTTCGAAGTTCCAGAGGTTAGGTGTCATTAGTCTCCAGACGCCTCATCGGAAATAGGCCTCATCTCGCCTGGAAGGGAGAACTTCCTGGATTTTCTCGAGTTGCGGCAGGTGTTCTCGAGTTACGACGGGGACCTCAGGGACCCGCCCTGGTGGCCTCAGGAGAGGCCAGTCCCCATGCGAGTTGCTAGGGGGCCTCTCGGGATTCCTCTCCCGTCGATACCGGGGCCAAAAACCTTTGGTGGAGTCAGGGCCGGAACCGAGGATTCCTCTCATGGGCTGACATGGATCTTTGAGTACTTCTGGAGTCTCCCCAGGGAAGTCAGGCCTCGTCTCGACTGGGGGCATGCACGTGCGCTTTCCTTCCAGGCTGTAGCAGCAATGTCACGCTTCCCTTGGCGTGGATCAAAGGATCTGTGGGTTTCCCTCGAGGCTTTCCATCGAGGCTTTCCCAAGGGCTGTCCCACGTGCCACCATGGTGTGAGTCGATCCTCGGCGTGAAAGATGAGCCAGTGCAGGGCAAAGAGGTTCCTCTGGAATGGACTGAGACATCTGGGGGACTCTTGGAATGGTGGTACGACCATGGAGTTCCTCTCGCCTTTCCTGCTGAGAGTGCCTCCTCTTGAGATGCGATGGGAACGCCGGGAATTCTTTCCCGTTGAAAGCAGGGAAAGGATCCCTCATCTCGAGCTACGAGGGGGAAACTGTGCTCCTCTGGATGTGGGCGGGACCATCGTGCTTCCTCTTGAGTGGACACGGGTATGGCGGTGAACTTCTTGAGTTGCAGCAAGGGTGTGAAAGACCCTTTCGAAGTTCCAGAATTTAGGTGTCATTAGTCTCCAGACGCCTCATCGGAAATAGGCCTCATCTCGCCTGGAAGGGAGAACTTCCTGGATTTCTCGAGTTGCGGAGGTGTTCTCCAGTTACGACGGGGACCACAGGGACCCGCCCTGGTGGCCTCAGAAGAGGCCAGTCCCCATGCGAGTTGCTAGGGGGCTTCTCGGGATTACTCTTCCGTCGATACCGGGGCCAAAACCCTTTGGTGGAGTCAGGGCCGGAACCGAGGATTCCTCTCAGGGGCTGACATGGATCTTTGGGTACTTCTGGAGTCTCCCCAGGGGAGTCAGGCCTCGTCTCGAGTGGGGGCATGCACGTGCGCTTTCCTTCCAGGCTGTAGCAGCAATGTCACGCTTCCCGTCGCGTGGATCAAAGGATCTGTGGTTTTCCCTCGAGGCTTTCCCTCGAGGCTTTCCCACAGGGCTGTCCCACGTGCCACCGTGGTGTGAGTCGATCCTCGGCGTGAAAGATGAGCCAGTGCAGGGCAGAGAGGTTCCTCTGGAATGCACTGAGACATCTGGGGGACTCTTGGAATGGTGGTACGACCATGGAGTTCCTCTCGCCTTTCCTGTTGAGAGTGCCTCCTCTTGAGATGCGACGGGAACGCCGGGAATTCTTTCCCGTTGAAAGCAGGGAAAGGATCCCTCATCTCGAGCTACGAGGGGGAAACGGAGCTCCTCTGGATGTGGGCGGGACCATCGTGCTTCCTCTTGAGTGGACACGGGTATGGCGGTGAACTTCTTGAGTTGCAGCAAGGGTGTGAAAGACCCTTTCGAAGTCCCAGAGGTTAGGTGTCATTAGTCTCCAGACGCCTCATTGGAAATAGGCCTCATCTCGCCTGGAAGGGAGAACTTCCTGGATTTTCTCGAGTTGCGGCAGGTGTTCTCGAGTTACGACGGGGACCTCAGGGACCCGCCCTGGTGGCCTCAGGAGAGGCCAGTCCCCATGCGAGTTGCGAGAGGGCCTATCGGGATTCCTCTCCCGTCGATACCGGGGCCAAAAACCTTGTGTGGCGTCAGGGCCGGAACCGAGGATTCCTCTCAGGGGCTGACATGGATCTTTGGGTACTTCTGGAGTCTCCCCAGGGGAGTCAGGCCTCGTCTCGAGTGGGGGCATGCACGTGCGCTTTCCTTCCAGGCTGTAGCAGCAATGTCATTCTTCCCATCGCGTGGATCAAAGGGTCTGTGGTTTTCCCTCGAAGCTTTCCCTAGAGGCTTTCCCACAGGGCTGTCCCACGTGCCACCGTGGTGTGAGTCGATCCTCGGCGTGAAAGATGAGCCAGTGCAGGGCAAAGAGTTTCCTTTGGAATGGACTGAGACATCTGGGGGACTCTTGGAATGGTGGTACGACCATGGAGTTCCTCTCGCCTTTCCTGTTGAGAGTGCCTCCTCTTGAGATGCGACGGGAACGCCGGGAATTCTTTCCCGTTGAAAGCAGGGAAAGGATCCCTCATCTCGAGCTCCGAGGGGGAAACGGGGCTCCTCTGGATGTGGGCGGGACCATCGTGCTTCCTCTCGAGTGGAGACGGGTATGGCGGTAAACTTCTTGAGTTGCAGCAAGGGTGTGAAAGACCCTTTCGAAGTTCCAGAGGTTAGGTGTCATTAGTCTCCAGACGCCTCATCGGAAATAGGCCTCATCTCGCCTGGAAGGGAGAACTTCCTGGATTTTCTCGAGTTGCGGCAGGTGTTCTCGAGTTACGACGGGGACCTCAGGGACCCGCCCTGGTGGCCTCAGGAGAGGCCAGTCCCCATGCGAGTTGCTAGGGGGCCTCTCGGGATTCCTCTCCCGTCGATACCGGGGCCAAAAACCTTGTGTGGCGTCAGGGCCGGAACCGAGGATTCCTCTCAGGGGCTGATATGGATCTTTGGGTACATCTGGAGTCTCGCCAGGGGAGACAGGCCTCGTCTCGACTCGGGTCATGCACGTGCACTTTCCTTCCAGGCTGTAGCAGCAATATCACGCTTCCCGTCGCATGGATCAAAGGATCTGTGGTTTTCCCTCGAGGCTTTCCCTCGAGGCTTTCCCACAGGGCTATCCCACGTGCCACCGTGGTGTGAGTGGATCCTCGGCGTGAAAGATGAGCCAGTGCAGGGCAAAGAGGTTCCTCTGGAATGGACTGAGACATCTGGGGGACTCTTGGAATGGTGGTACGACCATGGAGTTCCTCTCGCCTTTCCTGTTGAGAGTGCCTCCTCTTGAGATGCGACGGGAACGCAGGGAATTCTTTCCCGTTGAAAGCAGGGAAAGGATCCCTCATCTCGAGCTACGAGGGGGAAACGGTGCTCCTCTGGATGTGGGCGGGACCATCGTGCTTCCTCTTGAGTGGACACGGGTATGGCGGTGAACTTTTGAGTTGCAGCAAGGGTGTGAAAGACCCTTTCGAAGTTCCAGAGTTTAGGTGTCATTAGTCTCCAGACGCCTCATCGGAAATAGGCCTCATCTCGCCTGGACGGGAGAACTTCCTGGATTTCTTGAGTTGCGGCAGGTGTTCTCGAGTTACGATGGGGACCTCAGGGACCCGCCCTGGTGGTCTCAGGAGAGGCCAGTCCCCTTGCGAGTTGCTAGGGGGCCTCTCCGGATTACTCTTCCGTTGATACCGGGGCCAAAACCCTTTGGTGGAGTCAGGGCCGGAACCGAGGATTCCTCTCAGGGGCTGACATCGATCTTTGGGTACTTCTGGAGTCTCCCCAGGGGAGTCAGGCCTCGTCTCGAGTGGGGGCATGCACGTGCGCTTTCCTTCCAGGCTGTAGCAGCAATGTCACGCTTCCCATCGCGTGGATCAAAGGATCTGTGGTTTTCCCTCGAGGCTTTCCCTCGAGGCTTTCCCACAGGGCTGTCCCACGTGCCACCGTGGTGTGAGTCAATCCTCGGCGTGAAAGATGAGCCAGTGCAGGGCAAAGAGGTTCCTCTGGAATGCACTGAGACATCTGGGGGACTCTTGGAATGGTGGTACGACCATGGAGTTCCTCTCGCCTTTCCTGTTGAGAGTGCCTCCTCTTGAGATGCGACGGGAACACCGGGAATTCTTTCCCGTTGAAAGCAGGGAAAGGATCCCTCATCTCGAGCTACGAGGGGGAAACGGTGCTCCTCTGGATGTGGGCGGGACCATCGTGCTTCCTCTTGAGTGGACACGGGTATGGCGGTGAACTTCTTGAGTTGCAGCAAGGGTGTGAAAGACCCTTTCGAAGTTCCAGAGGTTAGGTGTCATTAGTCTCCAGACGCCTCATTGGAAATAGGCCTCATCTCGCCTGGAAGGGAGAATTTCCTGGATTTTCTCGAGTTGAGGCAGGTGTTCTCGAGTTACGACGGGGACCTCAGGAACCCGCCCTGGTGGCCTCAGTAGACGCCAGTCCCCATGTGAGTTGCTAGGGGGCCTCTCGGGATTCCTCTCCCGTCGATACCGGGGCCAAAAACCTTGTGTGGAGTCAGGGCCGGAACCGAGGATTCCTCTCAGGGGCTGCTATGGATCTTTGGGTACATCTGGAGTCTCGCCAGGGGAGACAGGCCTCGTCTCGAGTCGGGGCATGCACGTGCACTTTCCTTCCAGGCTGTAGCAGCAATGTCACGCTTCCCGTCGCGTGGATCAAAGGATCTGTGGTTTTCCCTCGAGGCTTTCCCTCGAGGCTTTCCCACAGGGCTGTCCCACGTGCCACCGTGGTGTGAGTCGATCCTCGGCGTGAAAGATGAGCCAGTGCAGGGCAAAGAGGTTCCTCTTGAATGGACTGAGACATCTGGGGGACTCTTGGAATGGTGGTACGACCATGGAGTTCCTCTCGCCTTTCCTGTTGAGAGTGCCTCCTCTTGAGATGCAACGGGAACGCCGGGAATTCTTTCCCGTTGAAAGCAGGGAAAGGATCCCTCATCTCGAGCTACGAGGGGGAAACGGTGCTCCTCTGGATGTGGGCGGGACCATCGTGCTTCCTCTCCAGTGGACTCGGGTATGGCGGTGAACTTCTTGAGTCGCAGCAAGGGTGTGAAAGACCCTTTCGAAGTTCCAGAGGTTAGGTGTCATTAGTCTCCAGACGCCTCATCGGAAATAGGCCTCATCTCGCCTGGAAGGGAGAACTTCCTGGATTTTCTCGAGTTGCGGCAGGTGTTCTCGAGTTACGACGGGGACCTCAGGGACCCACCCTGGTGGCCTCAGGAGAGGCCAGTCCCCATGCGAGTTGCTAGGGGACCTCTCGGGATTCCTCTCCCGTCGATACCGGGGCCAAAAACCTTGTGTGGCGTCAGGGCCGGAACCGAGGATTCCTCTCACGGGCTGACATGGATCTTTGGGTACTTCTGGAGTCTCCCCAGGGGAGTCAGGCCTCGTCTCGAGTGGGGGCATGCACGTGCGCTTTCCTTCCAGGCTGTAGCAGCAATGTCACGCTTCCCGTCGCGTGGATCAAAGGATCTGTGGTTTTCCCTCGAAGCTTTCCCTCGAGGCTTTCCCACAGGGCTGTCCCACGTGCCACCGTGGTGTGAGTCGATCCTCGGCGTGAAAGATGAGCCAGTGCAGGGCAAAGAGGTTCCTCTGGAATGCACTGAGACATCTGGGGGACTCTTGGAATGGTGGTACGACCATGGAGTTCCTCTCGCCTTTCCTGTTGAGAGTGCCTCCTCTTGAGATGCGCGGGAACGCCGGGAATTCTTTCCCGTTGAAAGCAGGGAAAGGATCCCTCATCTCGAGCTCCGAGGGGGAAACGGGGCTCCTCTGGATGTGGGCGGGACCATCGTGCTTCCTCTCGAGTGGAGACGGGTATGGCGGTAAACTTCTTGAGTTGCAGCAAGGGTGTGAAAGACCCTTTCGAAGTTCCAGAGGTTAGGTGTCATTAGTCTCCAGACGCCTCATCGGAAATAGGCCTCATCTCGCCTGGAAGGGAGAACTTCCTGGATTTTCTCGAGTTGCGGCAGGTGTTCTCGAGTTACGACGGGGACCTCAGGGACCCGCCCTGGTGGCCTCAGGAGAGGCCAGTCCCCATGCGAGTTGCTAGGGGGCCTCTCGGGATTCCTCTCCCGTCGATACCGGGGCCAAAAACCTTGTGTGGCGTCAGGGCCGGAACCGAGGATTCCTCTCAGGGGCTGACATGGATCTTTGGGTACTTCTGGAGTCTCCAGGGGAGTCAGGCCTCGTCTCGAGTGGGGGCATGCACGTGCGCTTTCCTTCCAGGCTGTAGCAGCAATGTTACGCTTCCCGTCGCGTGGATCAAAGGATCTGTGGTTTTCCCTCGAAGCTTTCCCTAGAGGCTTTCCCACAGGGCTGTCCCACGTGCCACCGTGGTGTGAGTCGATCCTCGGCGTGAAAGATGAGCCAGTGCAGGGCAAAGAGGTTCCTCTGGAATGGACTGAGACATCTGGGGGACTCTTGGAATGGTGGTACGACCATGGAGTTCCTCTCGCCTTTCCTGTTGAGAGTGCCTCCTCTTGAGATGCGACGGGAACGCCGGGAATTCTTTCCCGTTGAAAGCAGGGAAAGGATCCCTCATCTCGAGCTACGAGGGGGAAACGGGGCTCCTCTGGATGTGGGCGGGACCATCGTGCTTCCTCCCGAGTGGAGACGGGTATGGCGGTGAACTTCTTGAGTTGCAGCAAGGGTGTGAAAGACCCTTTCGAAGTTCCAGAAGTTAGGTGTCATTTATCTCCAGACGCCTCATCGGAAATAGGCCTCATCTCGCCTGGAAGGGAGAACTTCCTGGATTTTCTCGAGTTGCGGCAGGTGTTCTCGAGTTACGACGGGGACCTCAGGGACCCGCCCTGGTGGCCTCAGGAGAGGCCAGTCCCCATGCGAGGTGCTAGGGGGCCTCTCGGGATTCCTCTCCCGTCGATACCGGAGCCAAAAACCTTGTGTGAACGCAGGGCCGGAACCGAGGATTCCTCTCAGGGGCTGACATGGATCTTTGGGTACTTCTGGAGTCTCCCCAGGGGAGTCAGGCCTCGTCTCGAGTGGGGGCATGCACGTGCGCTTTCCTTCCAGGCTGTAGCAGCAATGTCACGCTTCCCGTCACGTGGATCAAAGGATCTGTGGTTTTCCCTCGAGGCTTTCCCTCGAGGCTTTCCCACAGGGCTGTCCCACGTGCCACCGTGGTGTGAGTCGATCCTCGGCGTGAAAGATGAGCCAGTGCAGGGCAAAGAGGTTCCTCTGGAATGGACTGAGACATCTGGGGGACTCTTGCAATGGTGGTACGACCATGGAGTTCCTCTCGCCTTTCCTGTTGAGAGTGCCTCCTCTTGAGATGCGACGGGAACGCCGGGAATTCTTTCCCGTTGAAAGCAGGGAAAGGATCCCTCATCTCGAGCTCCGAGGGGGAAACGAGGCTCCTCTGGATGTGGGCGGGACCATCGTGCTTCCTCTCGAGTGGAGACGGTTATGGCGGTGAACTTCTTGAGTTGCAGCAAGGATGTGAAAGACCCTTTCGAAGTTCCAGAGGTTAGGTGTCATTAGTCTCCAGACGCTTCATCGGAAATAGGCCTCATCTCGCGTGGAAGGGAGAACTTCCTGGATTTTCTCGAGTTGCGGCAGGTGTTCTCGAGTTACGACGGGGACCTCAGGGACCCGCCCTGGTGGCCTCAGGAGAGGCCAGTCCCCATGCGAGTTGCTAGGGGGCCTATCGGGATACCTCTCCCGTCGATACTGGGGCCAAAAACCTTGTGTGGCGTCAGGGCCGGAACCGAGGATTCCTCTCAGGGGCTGACATGGATCTTTGGGTACTTCTGGAGTCTCCCCAGGGGAGTCAGGCCTCGTCTTGAGTGGGGGCATGCACGTGAGCTTTCCTTCCAGGCTGTAGCAGCAATGTCAATCTTCCCGTCGCGTGGATCAAAGGATCTGTGGTTTTCCCTCGAAGCTTTCCCTAGAGGCTTTCCCACAGGGCTGTCCCACGTGCCACCGTGGTGTGAGTCGATCTTCGGCGTGAAAGATGAGCCAGTGCAGGGCAAAGAGGTTCCTCTGGAATGGACTGAGACATCTGGGGGACTCTTGGAATGGTGGTACGACCATGGAGTTCCTCTCGCCTTTCCTGTTGAGAGTGCCTCCTCTTGAGATGCGACGGAAACGCCGGGAATTCTTTCCCGTTGAAAGCAGGGAAAGGATCCCTCATCTCGAGCTACGAGGGGGAAACGGGGCTCCTCTGGATGTGGGCGGGACCATCGTGCTTCCTCTCGAGTGGAGACGGGTATGGCGGTAAACTTCTTGAGTTGCAGCAAGGGTGTGAAAGACCCTTTCGAAGTTCCAGAGGTTAGGTGTCATTAGTCTCCAGACGCCTCATCGGAAATAGGCCTCATCTCGCCTGGAAGGGAGAACTTCCTGGATTTTCTCGAGTTGCGGCAGGTGTTCTCGAGTTACGACGGGGACCTCAGGGACCCGCCCTGGTGGCCTCAGGAGAGGATAGTCCCCATGCGAGTTGCTAGGGGGCCTCTCGGGATTCCTCTCCCGTCGATACCGGGTCCAAAAACCTTGTGTGGAGTCAGGGCCGGAACCGAGGATTCCTCTCAGGTGCTGACATGGATCTTTGGGTATTTCTGGAGTCTCCCCAGGGGAGTCAGGCCTCGTCTCGTGTGGGGGCATGCACTTGCGCTTTCCTTCCAGGCTGTAGCAGCAATGTCACGCTTCCCGTGGCGTGGATCAAAGGATCTGTGGTTTTCCCTTGAGTCTTTCCCTCGAGGCTTTCCCACAGGGCTGTCCCACGTGCCACCGTGGTGTGAGTCGATCCTCGGCGTGAAAGATGAGCCAGTGCAGGGCAAAGAGGTTCCTCTGGAATGGACTGAGACATCTGGGGGACTCTTGGAATGGTGGTACGAACATGGAGTTCCTCTCGCCTTTCCTGTTGAGAGTGCCTCCTCTTGAGATGCGACGGGAACGCCGGGAATTCTTTCCCGTTGAAAGCAGGGAAAGGATCCCTCATCTCGAGCTACGAGGGGGAAACGGGACTCCTCTGGATGTGGGCGGGACCATCGTGCTTCCTCCCGAGTTGAGATGGGTATGGCGGTGAACTTCTTGAGTTGCAGCAAGGGTGTGAAAGACCCTTTCGAAGTTCCAGAAGTTAGGTGTCATTTATCTCCAGACGCCTCATCGGAAATAGGCCTCATCTCGCCTGGAAGGGAGAACTTCCTGGATTTTCTCGAGTTGCGGCAGGTGTTCTCGAGTTACGACGGGGACCTCAGGGACCCGCCCTGGTGGCCTCAGGAGAGGCCAGTCCCCATGCGAGTTGCTAGGGGGCCTCTCGGGATTCCTCTCCCGTCGATACCGGGGCCAAAAACCTTGTGTGGCGTCAGGGCCGGAACCGAGGATTCCTCTCAGGGGCTGACATGGATCTTTGGGTACTTCTGGAGTCTCCCCAGGGGAGTCAGGCCTCGTCTCGAGTGGGGGCATGCACGTGCGCTTTCCTTCCAGGCTGTAGCAGCAATGTCACGCTTCCCGTCGCGTGGATCAAAGGATCTGTGGTTTTCCCTCGAAGCTTTCCCTCGAGGCTTTCCCACAGGGCTGTCCCACGTGCCACCGTGGTGTGAGTCGATCCTCGGCGTGAAAGATGAGCCAGTGCAGGGCAAAGAGGTTCCTCTGGAATGCACTGAGACATCTGGGGGACTCTTGGAATGGTGGTACGACCATGGAGTTCCTCTCGCCTTTCCTGTTGAGAGTGCCTCCTCTTGAGATGCGACGGGAACGCCGGGAATTCTTTCCCGTTGAAAGCAGGGAAAGGATCCCTCATCTCGAGCTACGAGGGGGAAACGGTGCTCCTCTGGATGTGGGCGGGACCATCGTGCTTCCTCTCGAGTGGAGACGGGTATGGCGGTGAACTTCTTGAGTTGCAGCAAGGGTGTGAAAGACCCTTTCGAAGTCCCAGAGGTTAGGTGTCATTAGTGTCCAGACGCCTCATTGGAAATAGGCCTCATCTCGCCTGGAAGGGAGAACTTCCTGGATTTTCTCGAGTTGCGGCAGGTGTTCTCGAGTTACGACGGGGACCTCAGGGACCCGCCCTGGTGGCCTCAGGAGAGGCCAGTCCCCATGCGAGTTGCGAGAGGGCCTATCGGGATTCCTCTCCCGTCGATACCGGGGCCAAAAACCTTGTGTGGCGTCAGGGCCGGAACCGAGGATTCCTCTCAGGGGCTGACATGGATCTTTGGGTACTTCTGGAGTCTCCCCAGGGGAGTCAGGCCTCGTCTCGAGTGGGGGCATGCACGTGCGCTTTCCTTCCAGGCTGTAGCAGCAATGTCATTCTTCCCGTCGCGTGGATCAAAGGGTCTGTGGTTTTCCCTCGAAGCTTTCCCTAGAGGCTTTCCCACAGGGCTGTCCCACGTGCCACCGTGGTGTGAGTCGATCCTCGGCGTGAAAGATGAGCCAGTGTAGGGCAAAGAGTTTCCTTTGGAATGGACTGAGACATCTGGGGGACTCTTGGAATGGTGGTACGACCATGGAGTTCCTCTCGCCTTTCCTGTTGAGAGTGCCTCCTCTTGAGATGCGCGGGAACGCCGGGAATTCTTTCCCGTTGAAAGCAGGGAAAGGATCCCTCATCTCGAGCTCCGAGGGGGAAACGGGGCTCCTCTGGATGTGGGCGGGACCATCGTGCTTCCTCTCGAGTGGAGACGGGTATGGCGGTAAACTTCTTGAGTTGCAGCAAGGGTGTGAAAGACCCTTTCGAAGTTCCAGAGGTTAGGTGTCATTAGTCTCCAGACGCCTCATCGGAAATAGGCCTCATCTCGCCTTGAAGGGAGAACTTCCTGGATTTTCTCGAGTTGCGGCAGGTGTTCTCGAGTTACGACGGGGACCTCAGGTACCCGCCCTGGTGGCCTCAGGAGAGGCCAGTCCCCATGCGAGTTGCTAGGGGGCCTCTCGGGATTCCTCTCCCGTCGATACCGGGGCCAAAAACCTTGTGTGGCGTCAGGGCCGGAACCGAGGATTCCTCTCAGGGGCTGACATGGATCTTTGGGTACTTCTGGAGTCTCCCCAGGGGAGTCAGGCCTCGTCTCGAGTGGGGGCATGCACGTGCGCTTTCCTTCCAGGCTGTAGCAGCAATGTTACGCTTCCCGTCGCGTGGATCAAAGGATCTGTGGTTTTCCCTCGAAGCTTTCCCTAGAGGCTTTCCCACAGGGCTGTCCCACGTGCCACCGTGGTGTGAGTCGATCCTCGGCGTGAAAGATGAGCCAGTGCAGGGCAAAGAGGTTCCTCTGGAATGGACTGAGACATCTGGGGGACTCTTGGAATGGTGGTACGACCATGGAGTTCCTCTCGCCTTTCCTGTTGAGAGTGCCTCCTCTTGAGATGCGACGGGAACGCCGGGAATTCTTTCCCGTTGAAAGCAGGGAAAGGATCCCTCATCTCGAGCTACGAGGGGGAAACGGGGCTCCTCTGGATGTGGGCGGGACCATCGTGCTTCCTCCCGAGTGGAGACGGGTATGGCGGTGAACTTCTTGAGTTGCAGCAAGGGTGTGAAAGACCCTTTCGAAGTTCCAGAAGTTAGGTGTCATTTATCTCCAGACGCCTCATCGGAAATAGGCCTCATCTCGCCTGGAAGGGAGAACTTCCTGGATTTTCTCGAGTTGCGGCAGGTGTTCTCGAGTTACGACGGGGACCTCAGGGACCCGCCCTGGTGGCCTCAGGAGAGGCCAGTCCCCATGCGAGGTGCTAGGGGGCCTCTCGGGATTCCTCTCCCGTCGATACCGGAGCCAAAAACCTTGTGTGAACGCAGGGCCGGAACCGAGGATTCCTCTCAGGGGCTGACATGGATCTTTGGGTACTTCTGGAGTCTCCCCAGGGGAGTCAGGCCTCGTCTCGAGTGGGGGCATGCACGTGCGCTTTCCTTCCAGGCTGTAGCAGCAATGTCACGCTTCCCGTCACGTGGATCAAAGGATCTGTGGTTTTCCCTCGAGGCTTTCCCTCGAGGCTTTCCCACAGGGCTGTCCCACGTGCCACCGTGGTGTGAGTCGATCCTCGGCGTGAAAGATGAGCCAGTGCAGGGCAAAGAGGTTCCTCTGGAATGGACTGAGACATCTGGGGGACTCTTGCAATGGTGGTACGACCATGGAGTTCCTCTCGCCTTTCCTGTTGAGAGTGCCTCCTCTTGAGATGCGACGGGAACGCCGGGAATTCTTTCCCGTTGAAAGCAGGGAAAGGATCCCTCATCTCGAGCTCCGAGGGGGAAACGAGGCTCCTCTGGATGTGGGCGGGACCATCGTGCTTCCTCTCGAGTGGAGACGGTTATGGCGGTGAACTTCTTGAGTTGCAGCAAGGATGTGAAAGACCCTTTCGAAGTTCCAGAGGTTAGGTGTCATTAGTCTCCAGACGCTTCATCGGAAATAGGCCTCATCTCGCGTGGAAGGGAGAACTTCCTGGATTTTCTCGAGTTGCGGCAGGTGTTCTCGAGTTACGACGGGGACCTCAGGGACCCGCCCTGGTGGCCTCAGGAGAGGCCAGTCCCCATGCGAGTTGCTAGGGGGCCTATCGGGATACCTCTCCCGTCGATACTGGGGCCAAAAACCTTGTGTGGCGTCAGGGCCGGAACCGAGGATTCCTCTCAGGGGCTGACATGGATCTTTGGGTACTTCTGGAGTCTCCCCAGGGGAGTCAGGCCTCGTCTTGAGTGGGGGCATGCACGTGAGCTTTCCTTCCAGGCTGTAGCAGCAATGTCAATCTTCCCGTCGCGTGGATCAAAGGATCTGTGGTTTTCCCTCGAAGCTTTCCCTAGAGGCTTTCCCACAGGGCTGTCCCACGTGCCACCGTGGTGTGAGTCGATCTTCGGCGTGAAAGATGAGCCAGTGCAGGGCAAAGAGGTTCCTCTGGAATGGACTGAGACATCTGGGGGACTCTTGGAATGGTGGTACGACCATGGAGTTCCTCTCGCCTTTCCTGTTGAGAGTGCCTCCTCTTGAGATGCGACGGGAACGCCGGGAATTCTTTCCCGTTGAAAGCAGGGAAAGGATCCCTCATCTCGAGCTACGAGGGGGAAACGGGGCTCCTCTGGATGTGGGCGGGACCATCGTGCTTCCTCTCGAGTGGAGACGGGTATGGCGGTAAACTTCTTGAGTTGCAGCAAGGGTGTGAAAGACCCTTTCGAAGTTCCAGAGGTTAGGTGTCATTAGTCTCCAGACGCCTCATCGGAAATAGGCCTCATCTCGCCTGGAAGGGAGAACTTCCTGGATTTTCTCGAGTTGCGGCAGGTGTTCTCGAGTTACGACGGGGACCTCAGGGACCCGCCCTGGTGGCCTCAGGAGAGGATAGTCCCCATGCGAGTTGCTAGGGGGCCTCTCGGGATTCCTCTCCCGTCGATACCGGGTCCAAAAACCTTGTGTGGAGTCAGGGCCGGAACCGAGGATTCCTCTCAGGTGCTGACATGGATCTTTGGGTATTTCTGGAGTCTCCCCAGGGGAGTCAGGCCTCGTCTCGTGTGGGGGCATGCACTTGCGCTTTCCTTCCAGGCTGTAGCAGCAATGTCACGCTTCCCGTGGCGTGGATCAAAGGATCTGTGGTTTTCCCTTGAGTCTTTCCCTCGAGGCTTTCCCACAGGGCTGTCCCACGTGCCACCGTGGTGTGAGTCGATCCTCGGCGTGAAAGATGAGCCAGTGCAGGGCAAAGAGGTTCCTCTGGAATGGACTGAGACATCTGGGGGACTCTTGGAATGGTGGTACGAACATGGAGTTCCTCTCGCCTTTCCTGTTGAGAGTGCCTCCTCTTGAGATGCGACGGGAACGCCGGGAATTCTTTCCCGTTGAAAGCAGGGAAAGGATCCCTCATCTCGAGCTACGAGGGGGAAACGGGACTCCTCTGGATGTGGGCGGGACCATCGTGCTTCCTCCCGAGTTGAGATGGGTATGGCGGTGAACTTCTTGAGTTGCAGCAAGGGTGTGAAAGACCCTTTCGAAGTTCCAGAAGTTAGGTGTCATTTATCTCCAGACGCCTCATCGGAAATAGGCCTCATCTCGCCTGGAAGGGAGAACTTCCTGGATTTTCTCGAGTTGCGGCAGGTGTTCTCGAGTTACGACGGGGACCTCAGGGACCCGCCCTGGTGGCCTCAGGAGAGGCCAGTCCCCATGCGAGTTGCTAGGGGGCCTCTCGGGATTCCTCTCCCGTCGATACCGGGCCCAAAAACATTTTTTGGAGTCAAGGCCGGAACCGAGGATTCCTCTCAGGGGCTGACATGGACCTTTGGGTACTTCTGGAGTGTCCCCAAGGGAGTCAGGCCTCGTCTCGAGTCGGGGCATGCACGTGCGCTTTCCTTCCAGGCTGTAGCAGCAATGTCACGCTTCCCGTCGCGTGGATCAAAGGATCTGTGGTTTTCCCTCGAGGCTTTCCCTCGAGGCTTTCCCACAGGGCTGTCCCACGGGCCACCGTGGTGTGAGTCGATCCTCGGCGTGAAAGATGACCCAGTGCAGGGCAAAGAGGTTCCTCTGGAATGGACTGAGACATCTGGGGGACTCTTGGAATGGTGGTACGACCATGGAGTTCCTCTCGCCTTTCCTGTTGAGAGTGCCTCCTCTTGAGATGCGACGGGAACGCCGGGAATTCTTTCCCGTTGAAAGCAGGGAAAGGATCCCTCATCTCGAGCTACGAGGGGGAAACGGGGCTCCTCTGGATGTGGGCGGGACCATCGTGCTTCCTCTCGAGTGGAGACGGGTATGGCGGTGAACTTCTTGAGTTGCAGCAAGGGTGTGAAAGACCCTTTCGAAGTTCCAGAGGTTAGGTGTCATTAGTCTCCAGACGCCTCATCGGAAATAGGCCTCATCTTGCCTGGAAGGGAGAACTTCCTGGATTTTCTCGAGATGCGGCAGGTGTTCTCGAGTTACGACGGGGACCTCAGGGACCCGCCCTGGTGGCCTCAGGAGAGGCCAGTCCCCATGCGAGTTGCTAGGGGGCCTCTCGGGATTCCTCTCCCGTCGATACCGGGGCCAAAAACCTTGTGTGGAGTCAGGGCCGGAACCGAGGATTCCTCTCAGGGGCTGACATTGACCTTTGGGTACTTCTGGAGTCTCCCCAGGGGAGTCGGGCCTCGTCTCGAGTGGGGGCATGCACGTGCCCTTTCATTCCAGGCTGTAGCAGCAATGTCACGCTTCCCGTCGCGTGGATCAAAGGATCTGTGGTTTTCCCTCGAGGCTTTCCCTCGAGGCTGTCCCACAGGGCTGTCCCACGTGCCATCGTGGTGTGAGTCGATCCTTGGCGTGAAAGATGAGCCAATGCAGGGCAAAGAGGTTCCTCTGGAATGGACTGAGACATCTGGGGGACTCTTGGAATGGTGGTACGACCAGGGAGTTCCTCTCGCCTTTCCTGTTGAGAGTGCCTCCTCGAGATGCGACGGGAACGCCGGGAATTCTTTCCCGTTGAAAGCAGGGAAAGGATATCTCATCTCGAGCTCCGAGGGGGAAACGGGGCTCCTCTGGATGTGGGCGGGACCATCGTGCTTCATCTCGAGTTGAGACGGGTATGGCGGTGAACTTCTTGAGTTGCAGCAAGGGAGTGAAAGACCCTTTCGAAGTTCCAGAGGTTAGGTGTCATTAGTCTCCAGACGCCTCATCGGAAATAGGCCTCATCTCGCCTGCAAGGGAGAACTTCCTGGATTTTCTCAAGTTGCGGCAGGTGTTCTCGAGTTACGATGGAGACCTCAGGGACCCGACCTGGTGGCCTCAGGCGAGGCTAGTCCCCATGCAGGTTGCTAGGGGGCCTCTCGGGATTGCCCTCCCGTCTATACCGGGGCCAAAAACCTTGTGTGGAGTCAGGGCCGGATCCGAGGATTCCTCTAGGGGCTGACATGGATCTTTGGGTACTTCTGGAGTCTCCCCAGGGGAGTCAGGCCTCGTCTCGAGTGGGGGCATGCACGTGCGCTTTCCTTCCAGGCTGTAGCAGCAATGTCACGCTTCCCGTGGCCTGGATCAAAGGATCTGTGGTTTTCCCTCGAGGCTTTCCCTCGAGGCTTTCCCACAGGGCTGTCCCACGTGCCACCGTGGTGTGAGTCGATCCTCGGCGTGAAAGATGAGCCAGTGCTGGGCAAAGAGGTTGCTCTGGAATGGACTGAGACATCTGGGGGACTCTTGGAATGGTGGTACGACCATGGAGTTCCTCTCGCCTTTCCTGTTGAGAGTGCCTCCTTTTGACATGCGACGGGAACGCCAGGAATTCTTTCCCGTTGAAAGCAGGGAAAGGATCCCTCATCTCGAGCTACGAGGGGGAAACGGGGCTCCTCTGGATGTGGGCGGGACCATCGTGCTTCCTCTCGAGTGGAGACGGGTATGGCGGTGAACTTCTTGAGTTGCAGCAAGGGTGTGAAAGACCCTTTCGAAGTTCCAGAGGTTAGGTGTCATTAGTCTCCAGACGCCTCATCAGAAATAGGCCTCATCTCGCCTGGAAGGGAGAACTTCCTGGATTTTCTCGAGTTGCGGCAGGTGTTCTCGAGTTACGACGGGGACCTCAGGGACCCGCCCTGGTGGCCTCAGGAGAGGCCAGTCCCCATGCGAGTTGCTAGGGGGCCTCTCGGGATTCCTCTCCCGTCGATACCGGGGCCAAAAACCTTGTGTGGAGTCAGGGCCGGAACCGAGGATTCCTCTCAGGGGCTGATATGGATCTTTGGGTACTTCTGGAGTCTCCCCAGGGGAGTCAGGCCTCGTCTCGAGTGGGGGCATGCACGTGCGCTTTCCTTCCAGGCTGTAGCAGCAATGTCACGCTTCCCGTCGCGTGGATCAAAGGATCTGTGGTTTTCCCTCAAGGCTTTCCCTCGAGGCTTTCCCACAGTGCTGTCCCACGTGCCACCGTGGTGTGAGTCGATCCTCGGCGTGAAAGATGAGCCAGTGCAGGGCAAAGAGGTTCCTCTGGAATGGACTGAGACATCTGGGGGACTCTTGGAATGGTGGTACGACCATGGAGTTCCTCTCGCCTTTCCTGTTGAGAGTGCCTCCTCTTGAGATGCGACGGGAACGCCGGGAATTCTTTCCCGTTGAAAGCAGGGAAAGGATCCCTCATCTCGAGCTACGAGGGGGAAACAGGGCTCCTCTGGATGTGGGAGGGACCATCGTGCTTCCTCTCGAGTGGAGACGGGTATGGCGGTGAACTTCTTGAGTTGCAGCAAGGGAGTGAAAGACCCTTTCGAAGTTCCAGAGGTTAGGTGTCATTAGTCTCCAGACGCCTCATCGGAAATAGGCCTCATCTCGCCTGGAAGGGAGAACTTCCTGGATTTTCTCGAGTTGCGGAAGGTGTTCTCCAGTTACGACGGGGACCTCAGGTACCAGCCCTGGTGGCCTCAGGAAAGGCCAATCCCCATGCGAGTTGCTAGAGGGACTCTGAGATTCCTCTCCCGTCGATACCGGGTCCAAAAACCTTGTGTGGAGTCAGGGCCGGAACCGAGATTTCCTCTCTGGGGCTTACATGGATCTTTGGGTACTTCTGGAGTCTCCCCAGGGGAGCCAGGCCTCGTCTCGAGTGGGGACAGGTACGTGCGCTTTCCTTCCAGGCTGTAGCAGCAATGTCACTCTTCCCGTGGCCTGGATCAAAGGATCTGTGGTTTTCCCACGAGGCTTTCCCTCGAGGCTTTCCCACAGGTCTGTCCAACGTTCCACCGTGGTGTGAGTCGATCCTCAGCGTGAAAGATGAGCCAGTGCAGGGCAAAGAGGTTCCTCTGGAATGGACTGAGACATCTGGGGGACTCTTGGAATGGTGGTACCACCATGGAGTTCCTCTCGCCTTTCCTGTTGAGAGTGCCTCCTCTTGAGATGCGACGGGAACGCCGGGAATTCTTTCCCGTTGAAAGCAGGGAAAGGATCCCTCATCTCGAGCTACGAGGGGGAAACGGGGCTCCTCTGGATGTGGGCGGGACCATCGTGCTTCCTCTCGAGTGGAGACGGGTATGGCGGTGAACTTCTTGAGTTGCAGCAAGGGTGTGAAAGACCCTTTCGAAGTTCCAGAGGTTAGGTGTCATTAGTCTCCAAACGCCTCATCGGAAATAGGATTCTTCTCGCCTGGAATGGAGAACTTCCTGGATTTTCTCGAGTTGGGACAGGTGTTCTCGAGTTACGACGGGGACCTCAGGGACCCGCCCTGGTGGCCTCAGGAGAGGCCAGTCCCCATGCGAATTTCTAGGGGGCCTCTCGGGATTCCTCTCCCGTCGATACCGGGGCCAAAAACCTTGTGTGGAGTCAGGGCCGGAACCGAGGATTCCTCTCAGGGGCTGACATGGATCTTTGGGTACTTCTGGAGTCTCCCCAGGGTAGTCAGGCCTCATCTCGAGTGGGGGCATGCACGTGCGCTTTCCTTTCAGGCTATAGCAGCAATGTCATGCTTCCCGTCGCCTGGATCAAAGGATCTGTGGTTTTCCCTCGAGGCTTTCCCTTGAGGCTTTCCCACAGGGCTGTCCCACGTGCCACCGTGGTGTGAGTCGATCCTCGGCGTGAAAGATGAGCCAGTGCAGGGCAAAGAGGTTGCTCTGGAATGGACTGAGACATCTGGGGGACTCTTGGAATGGTGGTACGACCATGGAGTTCCTCTCGCCTTTCCTGTTGAGAGTGCCTCCTCTTGAGTTGCGACGGGAACGCCGGGAATTCTTTCCCGTTGAAAGCAGGGAAAGGATCCCTCATCTCGAGCTACGAGGGTGAAACGGGGCTCCTCTGGATGTGGGCGGGACCATCGTGCTTCCTCTCGAGTGGAGACGGGTATGGCGGTGAACTTCTTGAGTTGCAGCAAGGGTGTGAAAGACCCTTTCGAAGTTCCAGAGGTTAGGTGTCATTAGTCTCCAGACGCCTCATCGGAAATAGGCCTCATCTCGCCTGGAAGGGAGAACTTCCTGGATTTTCTCGAGTTGCGGCAGGTGTTCTCGAGTTACGACGGGGACCTCAGGGACCCGCCCTGGTGGCCTCAGGAGAGGCCAGTCCCCATGCGAGTTGCTAGGGGGCCTCTCGGGATTCCTCTCCCGTCGATACCGGGGCCAAAAACCTTGTGTGGAGTCAGGGCCGGAATCGAGGATTCCTCTCAGGGGCTGACATGGATCTTTGGGTACTTGTGGAGTCTCCCCAGGGGAGTCAGGCCTCGTCTCGAGTGGGGGCATGCACGTGCGCTTTCCTTCCAGGCTGTAGCAGCAATGTCACGATTCCCGTCGCGTGGATCAAAGGATCTGTGGTTTTCCCTCGAGGCTTTCCCTCGAGGCTTTCCCACAGGGCTGTCCCATGTGCCACCGTGGTGTGAGTCGATCCTCGGCGTGAAAGATGAGCCAGTTCAGGGCAAAGAGGTTCCTCTGGAATGGATTGAGACATCTGGGGGACTCTTGGAATGGTGGTACGACCATGGAGTTCCTCTCGCCTTTCCTGTTGAGAGTGCCTCCTCTTGAGATGCGACGGGAACGCCGGGAATTCTTTCCCGTTGAAAGCAGGGAAAGGATCCCTCATCTCGAGCTACGAGGGGGAAACGGGGCTCCTCTGGATGTGGGCGGGACCATCGTGCTTCCTCTCTAGTGGAGACGGGTATGGCAGAGAACTTCTTGAGTTGCAGCAAGGGAGTGAAAGACCCTTTCGAAGTTCCAGAGGTTAGGTGTCATTAGTCTCCAGACGCCTCATCGGAAATAGGCCTCATCTCGCCTGGAAGGGAGAACTTCCTGGATTTTCTCGAGTTGCGACAGGTGTTCTCGAGTTATGACGGGGACCTCATGGACCAGCCCTGGTGGCCTCAGGAGAGGCCAATCCCCATGCGAGTTGCTAGGGGGACTCTGGGATTCCTCTCCCGTCGATACCGGGTCCAAAAACCTTGTGTGGAGTCAGGGCCGGAACCGAGGATTCCTCTCAGGGGCTGACATGGATCTTTGGGTACTTCTGGAGTCTCCCCAGGGGAGTCAGGCCTCGTCTCGAGTGGGGACAGGTACGTGCGCTTTCCTTCCAGGCTGTAGCAGCAATGTCACGCTTCCCGTGGCGTGGATCAAAGGATCTGTGGTTTTCCCACGAGGCTTTCCCTCGAGGCTTTCCCACAGGTCTGTCCCACGTGCCACCGTGGTGTGAGTTGATACTCGGCGTGAAAGATGAGCCAGTGCAGGGCAAAGAGGTTCCTCTGGAATGGACTGAGACATCTGGGGGACTCTTGGAATGGTGGTACGACCATGGAGTTCCTCTCGCCTTTCCTGTTGAGAGTGCCTCCTCTTTAGATGCGACGGGAACGCCGGGAATTCTTTCCCGTTGAAAGCAGGGAAAGGATCCCTCATCTCGAGCTACGAGGGGGAAACGGGGCTCCTCTGGATGTGGGCGGGACCATCGTGCTTCCTCTCGAGTGGAGACGGGTATGTCGGTGAACTTCTTGAGTTGCAGCAAGGGTGTGAAAGACCCTTTCGAAGTTCCAGAGGTTAGGTGTCATTAGTCTCCAAACGCCTCATCGGAAATAGGATTCTTCTCGCCTGGAATGGAGAACTTCCTGGATTTTCTCGAGTTGGGACAGGTGTTCTCGAGTTACGACGGGGACCTCAGGGACCCGCCCTGGTGGCCTCAGGAGAGGCCAGTCCCCATGCGAATTTCTAGGGGGCCTCTCGGGATTCCTCTCCCGTCGATACCGGGGCCAAAAACCTTGTGTGGAGTCAGGGCCGGAACCGAGGATTCCTCTCAGGGGCTGACATGGATCTTTGGGTACTTCTGGAGTCTCCCCAGGGTAGTCAGGCCTCATCTCGAGTGGGGGCATGCACGTGCGCTTTCCTTTCAGGCTATAGCAGCAATGTCATACTTCCCGTCGCCTGGATCAAAGGATCTGTGGTTTTCCCTCGAGGCTTTCCCTTGAGGCTTTCCCACAGGGCTGTCCCACGTGCCACCGTGGTGTGAGTCGATCCTCGGCGTGAAAGATGAGCCAGTGCAGGGCAAAGAGGTTGCTCTGGAATGGACTGAGACATCTGGGGGACTCTTGGAATGGTGGTACGACCATGGAGTTCCTCTCGCCTTTCCTGTTGAGAATGCCTCCTCTTGAGATGCGACGGGAACGCCGGGAATTCTTTCCCGTTGAAAGCAGGGAAAGGATCCCTCATCTCAAGCTACGAGGGTGAAACGGGGCTCCTCTGGATGTGGGCGGGACCATCGTGCTTCCTCTCGAGTGGAGACGGGTATGGCGGTGAACTTCTTGAGTTGCAGCAAGGGTGTGAAAGACCCTTTCGAAGTTCCAGAGGTTAGGTGTCATTAGTCTCCAGACGCCTCATCGGAAATAGGCCTCATCTCGCCTGGAAGGGAGAACTTCCTGGATTTTCTCGAGTTGCGGCAGGTGTTCTCGAGTTACGACGGGGACCTCAGGGACCCGCCCTGGTGGCCTCAGGAGAGGCCAGTCCCCATGCGAGTTGCTAGGGGGCCTCTCGGGATTCCTCTCCCGTCGATACCGGGGCCAAAAACCTTGTGTGGAGTCAGGGCCGGAATCGAGGATTCCTCTCAGGGACTGACATGGATCTTTGGGTACTTGTGGTGTCTCCCCAGGGGAGTCAGGCCTCGTCTCGAGTGGGGGCATGCACGTGCGCTTTCCTTCCAGGCTGTAGCAGGAATGTCACGCTTCCCGTCGCGTGGATCAAAGGATCTGTGGTTTTCCCTCGAGGCTTTCCCTCGAGGCTTTCCCACAGGGCTGCCCATGTGCCACCGTGGTGTGAGTCGATCCTCGGCGTGAAAGATGAGCCAGTGCAGGGCAAAGAGGTTCCTCTGGAATGGACTGAGACATCTGGGGGACTCTTGGAATGGTGGTACGACCATGGAGTTCCTCTCGCCTTTCCTGTTGAGAGTGCCTCCTCTTGAGATGCGACGGGAACACCGGGAATTCTTTCCCGTTGAAAGCAGGGAAAGGATCCCTCATCTCGAGCTACGAGGGGGAAACGGGGCTCCTCTGGATGTGGGCGGGACCATCGTGCTTCCTCTCGAGTGGAGACGGGTATGGCAGAGAACTTCTTGAGTTGCAGCAAGGGAGTGAAAGACCCTTTCGAAGTTCCAGAGGTTAGGTGTCATTAGTCTCCAGACGCCTCATCGGAAATAGGCCTCATCTCGCCTGGAAGGGAGAACTTCCTGGATTTTCTCGAGTTGCGACAGGTGTTCTCGAGTTACGATGGAGACCTCAGGGACCCGCCCTGGTGGCCTCAGGAGAGGCCAATCCCCATGCGAGTTGCTAGGGGGACTCTGGGATTCCTCTCCCGTCGATACCGGGTCCAAAAACCTTGTGTGGAGTCAGGGCCGGAACCGAGGATTCCTCTCAGGGGCTGACATGGATCTTTGGGTACTTCTGGAGTCTCCCAAGGGGAGTCAGGCCTCGTCTCGAGTGGGGACAGGTACGTGCGCTTTCCTTCCAGGCTGTAGCAGCAATGTCACGCTTCCCGTGGCGTGGATCAAAGGATCTGTGGTTTTCCCACGAGGCTTTCCCTCGAGGCTTTCCCACAGGTCTGTCCCACGTGCCACCGTGGTGTGAGTTGATACTCGGCGTGAAAGATGAGCCAGTGCAGGGCAAAGAGGTTCCTCTGGAATGGACTGAGACATCTGGGGGACTCTTGGAATGGTGGTACCACCATGGAGTTCCTCTCGCCTTTCCTGTTGAGAGTGCCTCCTCTTTAGATGCGACGGGAACGCCGGGAATTCTTTCCCGTTGAAAGCAGGGAAAGGATCCCTCATCTCGAGCTACGAGGGGGAAACGGGGCTCCTCTGGATGTGGGCGGGACCATCGTGCTTCCTCTCGAGTGGAGACGGGTATGGCGGTGAACTTCTTGAGTTGCAGCAAGGGTGTGAAAGACCCTTTCGAAGTTCCAGAGGTTAGGTGTCATTAGTCTCCAAACGCCTCATCGGAAATAGGATTCTTCTCGCCTGGAATGGAGAACTTCCTGGATTTTCTCGAGTTGGGACAGGTGTTCTCGAGTTACGACAGGGACCTCAGGGACCCGCCCTGGTGGCCTCAGGAGAGGCCAGTCCCCATGCGAATTTCTAGGGGGCCTCTCGGGATTCCTCTCCCGTCGATACCGGGGCCAAAAACCTTGTGTGGATTCAGGGCCGGAACCGAGGATTCCTCTCAGGGGCTGACATGGATCTTTGGGTACTTCTGGAGTCTCCCCAGGGTAGTCAGGCCTCATCTCGAGTGGGGGCATGCACGTGCGCTTTCCTTTCAGGCTATAGCAGCAATGTCATGCTTCCCGTCGCCTGGATCAAAGGATCTGTGGTTTTCCCTCGAGGCTTTCCCTTGAGGCTTTCCCACAGGGCTGTCCCACGTGCCACCGTGGTGTGAGTCGATCGTCGGCGTGAAAGATGAGCCAGTGCAGGGCAAAGAGGTTCCTCTGAAATGGACTGAGACATCTGGGGGACTCGTGGAATGGTGGTACGACCATGGAGTTCCTCTCGCCTTTCCTGTTGAGAGTGCCTCCTCTTGAGATGCGACGGGAATGCCGGGAATTCTTTCCCGTTGAACGCAGGGAAAGGATCCCTCATCTCGAGCTACGAGGGGGAAACGGGGCTCCTCTGGATGTGGGCGGGACCATCGTGCTTCCTCGCGAGTGGAGACGGGTATGGCGATGAACTTCTTGAGTCGCAGCAAGGGTGTGAAAGACCCTTTCGAAATTCCAGAGTTTAGGTGTCATTAGTCTCCAAACGCCTCATCGGAATTAGGATTCTTCTCGCCTGGAAGGGAGAACTTCCTGGATTTTCTCGAGTTGCGACAGGTGTTCTCGAGTTACGACGGAGACCTCAGGGACCCGCCCTGGTGGCCTCAGGAGAGGCCAGTCCCCATGCGAGTTGCTAGGGGGCCTCTCGGGATTCCTCTCCCGTCGATACCGGGGCCAAAAACCTTGTGTGGAGTCAGGGCCGGAACCTAGGATTCCTCTCAGGGGCTGACATGGATCTTTGGGTACTTCTGGAGTCTCCCCAGGGGAGTCAGGCCTCGTCTCGTGTGGGGGCATGCACGTGCGCTTTCCTTCCAGGCTGTAGCAGCAATGTCACGCTTCCCGTCGCGTGGATCAAAGGATCTGTGGTTTTCCCTCGATGCTTTGCCTCGAGGCTTTCCCACAGGGCTGTCCCACGTGCCACCGTGGTGTGAGTCGATCCTCGGCGTGAAAGATGAGCCAGTGCAGGGCAAAGAGGTTCCTCTGGAATGGACTGAGACATCTGGGGGACTCTTGGAATGGTGGTACGACCATGGAGTTCCTCTCGCCTTTCCTGTTGAGAGTGCCTCCTCTTGAGATGCGACGGGAATGCCGGGAATACTTTCCCGTTGAAAGCAGGGAAAGGATCCCTCATCTCGAGCTACGAGGGGGAAACGGGGCTCCTCTGGATGTGGGCGGGACCATCGTGCTTCCTCTCGAGTGGAGACGGGTATGGCGGTGAACTTCTTGAGTTGCAGCAAGGGTGTGAAAGACCCTTTCGACGTTCCAGAGGTTAGGTGTCATTAGTCTCCAGACGCCTCATCGGAAATAGGCATCATCTCGCCTGGAAGGGAGAACTTCCTGGATTTTCTCGAGTTGCGGCAGGTGTTCTCGAGTTACGATGGAGACCTCAGGGACCCGCCCTGGTGGCCTCAGGAGAGGCCAGTCCCCATGCGAGTTGCTAGGGGGCCTCTCGGGATTCCTCTCCCGTCGATACCGGGGCCAAAAACCTTGTGTGGAGTCAGGGCCGGAACCGAGGATTCCTCTCAGGGGCTGACATGGATCTTTGGGTACTTCTGGAGTCTCCCCAGGGTAGTCAGGCCTCATCTCGAGTGGGGGCATGCACGTGCGCTTTCCTTTCACGCTATAGCAGCAATGTCATGCTTCCCGTCGCCTGGATCAAAGGATCTGTGGTTTTCCCTCGAGGCTTTCCCTTGAGGCTTTCCCACAGGGCTGTCCCACGTGCCACCGTGGTGTGAGTCGATCCTCGGCGTGAAAGATGAGCCAGTGCAGGGCAAAAAGGTTGCTCTGGAATGGACTGAGACATCTGGGGGACTCTTGGAATGGTGGTACGACCATGGAGTTCCTCTCGCCTTTCCTGTTGAGAGTGCCTCCTCTTGAGATGCGACGGGAACGCCGGGAATTCTTTCCCGTTGAAAGCAGGGAAAGGATCCCTCATCTCGAGCTACGAGGGTGAAACGGGGCTCCTCTGGATGTGGGCGGGACCATCGTGCTTCCTCTCGAGTGGAGACGGGTATGGCGGTGAACTTCTTGAGTTGCAGCAAGGGTGTGAAAGACCCTTTCGAAGTTCCAGAGGTTAGGTGTCATTAGTCTCCAGACGCCTCATCGGAAATAGGCCTCATCTCGCCTGGAAGGGAGAACTTCCTGGATTTTCTCGAGTTGCGGCAGGTGTTCTCGAGTTACGACGGGGACCTCAGGGACCCGCCCTGGTGGCCTCAGGAGAGGCCAGTCCCCATGCGAGTTGCTAGGGGGCCTCTCGGGATTCCTCTCCCGTCGATACCGGGGCCAAAAACCTTGTGTGGAGTCAGGGCCGGAATCGAGGATTCCTCTCAGGGGCTGACATGGATCTTTGGGTACTTGTGGAGTCTCCCCAGGGGAGTCAGGCCTCGTCTCGAGTGGGGGCATGCACGTGCGCTTTCCTTCCAGGCTGTAGCAGGAATGTCACGCTTCCCGTCGCATGGATCAAAGGATCTGTGGTTTTCCCTCGAGGCTTTCCCTCGAGGCTTTCCCACAGGGCTGCCCATGTGCCACCGTGGTGTGAGTCGATCCTCGGCGTGAAAGATGAGCCAGTGCAGGGCAAAGAGGTTCCTCTGGAATGGACTGAGACATCTGGGGGACTCTTGGAATGGTGGTACGACCATGGAGTTCCTCTCGCCTTTCCTGTTGAGAGTGCCTCCTCTTGAGATGCGACGGGAACGCCGGGAATTCTTTCCCGTTGAAAGCAGGGAAAGGATCCCTCATCTCGAGCTACGAGGGGGAAACGGGGCTCCTCTGGATGTGGGCGGGACCATCGTGCTTCCTCTCGAGTGGAGACGGGTATGGCAGAGAACTTCTTGAGTTGCAGCAAGGGAGTGAAAGACCCTTTCGAAGTTCCAGAGGTTAGGTGTCATTAGTCTCCAGACGCCTCAACGGAAATAGGACTCATCTCGCCTGGAAGGGAGAACTTCCTGGATTTTCTCGAGTTGCGACAGGTGTTCTCGAGTTACGATGGAGACCTCAGGGACCCGCCCTGGTGGCCTCAGGAGAGGCCAATCCCCATGCGAGTTGCTAGGGGGACTCTGGGATTCCTCTCCCGTCGATACCGGGTCCAAAAACCTTGTGTGGAGTCAGGGCCGGAACCGAGGATTCCTCTCAGGGGCTGACATGGATCTTTGGGTACTTCTGGAGTCTCCCCAGGGGAGTCAGGCCTCGTCTCGAGTGGGGACAGGTACGTGCGCTTTCCTTCCAGGCTGTAGCAGCAATGTCACGCTTCCCGTGGCGTGGATCAAAGGATCTGTGGTTTTCCCACGAGGCTTTCCCTCGAGGCTTTCCCACAGGTCTGTCCCACGTGCCACCGTGGTGTGAGTTGATACTCGGCGTGAAAGATGAGCCAGTGCAGGGCAAAGAGGTTCCTCTGGAATGGACTGAGACATCTGGGGGACTCTTGGAATGGTGGTACCACCATGGAGTTCCTCTCGCCTTTCCTGTTGAGAGTGCCTCCTCTTTAGATGCGACGGGAACGCCGGGAATTCTTTCCCGTTGAAAGCAGGGAAAGGATCCCTCATCTCGAGCTACGAGGGGGAAACGGGGCTCCTCTGGATGTGGGCGGGACCATCGTGCTTCCTCTCGAGTGGAGACGGGTATGGCGGTGAACTTCTTGAGTTGCAGCAAGGGTGTGAAAGACCCTTTCGAAGTTCCAGAGGTTAGGTGTCATTAGTCTCCAAACGCCTCATCGGAAATAGGATTCTTCTCGCCTGGAATGGAGAACTTCCTGGATTTTCTCGATTTGGGACAGGTGTTCTCGAGTTACGACGGGGACCTCAGGGACCCGCCCTGGTGGCCTCAGGAGAGGCCAGTCCCCATGCGAGTTTCTAGGGGGCCTCTCGGGATTCCTCTCCCGTCGATACCGGGGCCAAAAACCTTGTGTGGAGTCAGGGCCGGAACCGAGGATTCCTCTCAGGGGCTGACATGGATCTTTGGGTACTTCTGGAGTCTCCCCAGGGTAGTCAGGCCTCATCTCGAGTGGGGGCATGCACGTGCGCTTTCCTTTCAGGCTATAGCAGCAATGTCATGCTTCCCGTCGCCTGGATCAAAGGATCTGTGGTTTTCCCTCGAGGCTTTCCCTTGAGGCTTTCCCACAGGGCTGTCCCACGTGCCACCGTGGTGTGAGTCGATCCTCGGCGTGAAAAATGAGCCAGTGCAGGGCAAAGAGGTTGCTCTGGAATGGACTGAGACATCTGGGGGACTCTTGGAATGGTGGTACGACCATGGAGTTCCTCTCGCCTTTCCTGTTGAGAGTGCCTCCTCTTGAGATGCGACGGGAACGCCGAGAATTCTTTCCCGTTGAAAGCAGGGAAAGGATCCCTCATCTCGAGCTACGAGGGTGAAACAGGGCTCCTCTGGATGTGGGCGGGACCATCGGGCTTCCTCTCGAGTGGAGACGGGTATGGCGGTGAACTTCTTGAGTTGCAGCAAGGGTGTGAAAGACCCTTTCGAAGTTCCAGAGGTTAGGTGTCATTAGTCTCCAGACGCCTCATCGGAAATAGGCCTCATCTCGCCTGGAAGGGAGAACTTCCTGGATTTTCTCGATTTGCGGCAGGTGTTCTCGAGTTACGACGGGGACCTCAGGGACCCGCCCTGGTGGCCTCAGGAGAGGCCAGTCCCCATGCGAGTTGCTAGGGGGCCTCTCGGGATTCCTCTCCCGTCGATACCGGGACCAAAAACCTTGTGTGGAGTCAGGGCCGGAATCGAGGATTCCTCTCAGGGGCTGACATGGATCTTTGGGTACTTGTGGAGTCTCCCCAGGGGAGTCAGGCCTCGTCTCGAGTGGGGGAATGCACTTGCGCTTTCCTTCCAGGCTGTAGCAGGAATGTCACGCTTCCCGTCGCGTGGATCAAAGGATCTGTGGTTTTCCCTCGAGGCTTTCCCTCGAGGCTTTCCCACAGGGCTGTCCCACGTGCCACCGTGGTGTGAGTCGATCCTCGGCGTGAAAGATGAGCCAGTGCAGGGCAAAGAGGTTCCTCTGGAATGGACTGAGACATCTGGGGGACTCTTGGAATGGTGGTACGACCATGGAGTTCCTCTCGCCTTTCCTGTTGAGAGTGCCTCCTCTTGAGATGCGACGGGAACGCCGGGAATTCTTTCCCGTTGAAAGCAGGGAAAGGATCCCTCATCTCGAGCTACGAGGGGGAAAAGGGGCTCCTCTGGATGTGGGCGGGACCATCGTGCTTCCTCTCGAGTGGAGACGGGTATGGCAGAGAACTTCTTGAGTTGCAGCAAGGGAGTGAAAGACCCTTTCGAAGTTCCAGAGGTTAGGTGTCATTAGTCTCCAGACGCCTCATCGGAAATAGGCCTCATCTCGCCTGGAAGGGAGAACTTCCTGAATTTTCTCGAGTTGCGACAGGTGTTCTCGAGTTATGACGGGGACCTCAAGGACCAGCCCTGGTGGCCTCAGGAGAGGCCAATCCCCATGCGAGTTGCTAGGGGGACTCTGGGATTCCTTTCCCGTCGATACCGGGTCCAAAAACCTTGTGTGGAGTCAGGGCCGGAACCGAGGATTCCTCTCAGGGGCTGACATGGATCTTTGGGTACTTCTGGAGTCTCCCCAGGGGAGTCAGGCCTCGTCTCGAGTGGGGACAGGTACGTGCGCTTTCCTTCCAGGCTGTAGCAGCAATGTCACGCTTCCCGTGGCGTGGATCAAAGGATCTGTGGTTTTCCCACGAGGCTTTCCCTCGAGGCTTTCCCACAGGTCTGTCCCACGTGCCACCGTGGTGTGAGTTGATACTCGGCGTGAAAGATGAGCCAGTGCAGGGCAAAGAGGTTCCTCTGGAATGGACTGAGACATCTGGGGGACTCTTGGAATGGTGGTACCACCATGGAGTTCCTCTCGCCTTTCCTGTTGAGAGTGCCTCCTCTTTAGATGCGACGGGAACGCCGGGAATTCTTTCCCGTTGAAAGCAGGGAAAGGATCCCTCATCTCGAGCTACGAGGGGGAAACGGGGCTCCTCTGGATGTGGGCGGGACCATCGTGCTTCCTCGCGAGTGGAGACGGGTATGGCGGTGAACTTCTTGAGTTGCAGCAAGGGTGTGAAAGACCCTTTCGAAGTTCCAGAGGTTAGGTGTCATTAGTCTCCAGACGCCTCATTGGAAATAGGCCTCATCTCGCCTGGAAGGGAGAACTTCCTGGATTTTCTCGAGTTGTGGCAGGTGTTCTCGAGTTACGACGGGGACATCAGGGACCCGCCCTGGTGGCCTCAGGAACGGCCAGTCCCCATGGGAGTTGCTAGATGGCCTCTCGGGATTCCTCTCCTGTCGATACCGGGGCCAGAAACCTTGTGTGGAGTCAGGGCCGGAATCGAGGATTCCTCTCAGGGGCTGACATGGATCTTTGGGTACTTCTGGAGTCTCCCCAGGGCCGTCAGGCCTCGTCTCGAGTTGGGGCATGCACGTGCGCTTTCCTTCCAGGCTGTAGCAGCAATGTCACGCTTCCCGTGGCCTGGATCAAAGGATCTGTGGTTTTCCCTCGAGGCTTTCCCTCGAGGCTTTCACACAGGGCTGTCCCACGTGCCACCGTGGTGTGAGTCGATCGTCGGCGTGAAAGATGAGCCAGTGCAGGGCAAAGAGGTTCCTCTGAAATGGACTGAGACATCTGGGGGACTCGTGGAATGGTGGTACGACCATGGAGTTCCTCTCGCCTTTCCTGTTGAGAGTGCCTCCTCTTGAGATGCGACGGGAATGCCGGGAATTCTTTCCCGTTGAACGCAGGGAAAGGATCCCTCATCTCGAGCTACGAGGGGGAAACGGGGCTCCTCTGGATGTGGGCGGGACCATCGTGCTTCCTCGCGAGTGGAGACGGGTATGGCGATGAACTTCTTGAGTCGCAGCAAGGGTGTGAAAGACCCTTTCGAAGTTCCAGAGTTTAGGTGTCATTAGTCTCCAAACGCCTCATCGGAAATAGGATTCTTCTCGCCTGGAAGGGAGAACTTCCTGGATTTTCTCGAGTTGCGACAGGTGTTCTCGAGTTACGACGGAGACCTCAGGGACCCGCCCTGGTGGCCTCAGGAGAGGCCAGTCCCCATGCGAGTTGCTAGGGGGCCTCTCGGGATTCCTCTCCCGTCGATACCGGGGCCAAAAACCTTGTGTGGAGTCAGGGCCGGAACCGAGGATTCCTCTCAGGGGCTGACATGGATCTTTGGGTACTTCTGGAGTCTCCCCAGGGGAGTCAGGCCCCATCTCGAGTGGGGGCATGCACGTGCGCTTTCCTTCCAGGCTGTAGCAGCAATGTCACGCTTTCCGTCGCGTGGATCAAAGGATCTGTGGTTTTCCCTCAAGGCTTTGCCTCGAGGATTTCCCACAGGGCTGTCCCACGTGCCACCGTGGTGTGAGTCGATCCTCGGCGTGAAAGATGAGCCAGTGCAGGGCAAAGAGGTTCCTCTGGAATGGACTGAGACATCTGGGGGACTCTTGGAATGGTGGTACGACCATGGAGTTCCTCTCGCCTTTCCTGTTGAGAGTGCCTCCTCTTGAGATGCGACGGGAATGCCGGGAATTCTTTCCCGTTGAAAGCAGGGAAAGGATCCCTCATCTCGAGCTACGAGGGGGAAACGGGGCTCCTCTGGTTGTGGGCGGGACCATCGTGCTTCCTCTCGAGTGGAGACGGGTATGGCAGTGAACTTCTTGAGTTGCAGCAAGGGTGTGAAAGACCCTTTCGAAGTTCCAGAGGTTAGGTGTCATTAGTCTCCAGACGCCTCATCGGAAATAGGCCTCATCTCGCCTGGAAGGGAGAACTTCCTGGATTTTCTCGAGTTGCGGCAGGTGTTCTCGAGTTACGACGGGGACCTCAGGGACCCGCCCTGGTGGCCTCAGGAGAGGCCAGTCCCCATGCGAGTTGCTAGGGGGCCTCTCGGGATTCCTCTCCCGTCGATACCGGGGCCAAAAACCTTGTGTGGAGTCAGGGCCGGAACCGAGGATTCCTCTCAGGGGCTGACATGGATCTTTGGGTACTTCTGGAGTCTCCCCAGGGGAGTCAGGCCTCGTCTCGAGTGGGGGCATGCACGTGTGCTTTCCTTCCAGGCTGTAGCAGCAATGTCACGCTTCCCGTCGCGTTGATCAAAGGATCTGTGGTTTTCCCTCGAGGCTTTCCCTCGAGGCTTTCCCACAGGGCTGTCCCACGTGCCACCGTGGTGTGAGTCGATCCTCGGCGTGAAAGATGAGCCAGTGCAGTGCAAAGAGGTTCCTCTGGAATGGACTGAGACATCTGGGGGACTCTTGGAATGGTGGTACGACCATGGAGTTCCTCTCGCCTTTCCTGTTGAGAGTGCCTCCTCTTGAGATGCGACGGGAATGCCGGGAATTTTTTCCCGTTGAAAGCAGGGAAAGGATCCCTCATCTCGAGCTACGAGGGGGAAACGGGGCTCCTCTGGATGTGGGTGGGACCATCGTGCTTTCTCTCGTGTGGAGACGGGTATGGCGGTAAACTTCTTGAGTTGCAGCAAAGGTGTGAAAGACCCTTTCGAAGTTCCAGAGTTTGGGTGTCATTAGTCTCCAGACGCCTCATCGGAAATAGGCCTCATCTTGCCTGGAAGGGAGAACTTCCTGGATTTTCTCGAGTTGCGGCAGGTGTTCTCGAGTTACGACGGGGAGCTCAGGGACCCGCCCTGGTGGCCTCAGGAGAGGCCAGTCCCCATGCGAGTTGCTAGGGGGCCTCTCGGGATTCCTCTCCCGTCGATACCTGGGCCAAAAACCTTGTGTGGAGTCAGGGCCAGAACCGAGGATTCCTCTCAGGGGCTGACATGGATCTTTGGGTACTTCTGGAGTCTCCCCAGGGGAGTCAGGCTTCGACTCGAGTGGGGGCATGCACGTGCGCTTTCCTTCCAGGCTGTAGCAGCAATGTCACGCTTCCCGTCGCGTGGATCAAAGGATCTGTGGTTTTCCCTCGAGGCTTTCCCTCGAGGCTTTCCCACAGGGCTGTCCCACGTGCCACCGTGGTGTGAGTCGATCCTCGGCGCGAAAGATGAGCCACTGCAGGGCAAAGAGGTTCCTCTGGAATGGACTGAGACATCTGGGGGATTCTTGGAATGGTGGTACGACCATGGAGTTCCTCTCGCCTTTCCTGTTGAGAGTGCCTCCTCTTGAGATGCGACGGGAACGCCGGGAATTCTTTCCCGTTGAAAGCAGGGAAAGGTTCCCTCATCTCGAGCTACGAGGGGGAAACGGGGCTCCTCTGGATGTGGGCGGGACCATCGTGCTTCCTCCCGAGTGGACACGGGTATGGCGGTGAACTTCTTGAGTTGCAGCAAGGGTGTGAAAGACCCTTTCGAAGTTCCAGAGGTTAGGTGTCATTAGTCTCCAGACGCCTCATCGGAAATAGGCCTCATCTCGCCTGGAAGGGAGAACTTCCTGGATTTTCTCGAGTTGCGGCAGGTGTTCTCGAGTTACGACGGGGACCTCAGGGACCCGCCCTGGTGGCCTCAGTAGAGGCCAGTCCCCATGCGAGTTGCTAGGGGGCCTCTCGGGATTCCTCTCCCGTCGATACCGGGGCCAAAAGCCTTGTGTGGAGTCAGGGCTGGAACCGAGCATTCCTCTCAGGGGTTACATGGATCTTTGGGTACTTCTGGAGGCTCCCCAGGGGAGTCAGGCCTCGTCTCGAGTGGGGGCATGCACGTGCGCTTTCCTTCCAGGCTGTAGCAGCAATGTCACGCTTCCCATCGCGAGGATTAAAGGATCTGTGGTTTTCCCTCGAGGCTTTCCCTCGAGGCTTTCCCACAGGGCTGTCCCACGGGCCACCGTGGTGTGAGTCGATCCTCGGCGTGAAAGATGAGCCAGTGCAGGGCAAAGAGGTTCCTCTGGAATGGACTGAGACTTCTGGGGGACTCTTGGAATGGTGGTACGACCATGGAGTTCCTCTCGCCTTTCCTGTTGAGAGTGCCTCCTCTTGAGATGCGACGGGAATGCCGGGAATTCTTTCCCGTTGAAAGCAGGGAAAGGATCCCTCATCTCGAGCTCCGAGGGGGAAACGTGGCTCCTCTGTATGTGGGCGGGACCATCGTGCTTTCTCTCGTGTGGAGACGGGTATGGCGGTAAACTTCTTGAGTTGCAGCAAGGGTGTGAAAGACCCTTTCGAAGTTCCAGAGTTTGGGTGTCATTAGTCTCCAGACGCCTCATCGGAAATAGGCCTCATCTCGCCTGGAAGGAAGAACTTCCTGGATTTTCTCGAGTTGCGGCAGGTGTTCTCGAGTTACGACGGGGACCTCAGGGACCCGCCCTGGTGGCCTCAGGAGAGGCCAGTCCCCATGCGAGTTGCTAGGGGGCCTCTCGGGATTCCTCTCCCGTCGATACCGGGGCCAAAAACCTTGTGTGGGGTCAGGGCCAGAACCGAGGATTCCTCTCAGGGGCTGACATGGATCTTTGGGTACTTCTGGAGTCTCCCCAGGGGAGTCAGGCCTCGTCTCGAGTGGGGGCATGCACGTGCGCTTTCCTTCCAGGCTGTAGCAGCAATGTCACGCTTCCCGTCGCGTGGATCAAAGGATCTGTGGTTTTCCCTCGAGGCTTTCCCTCGAGGCTTTCCCACAGGGCTGTCCCACGTGCCACCGTGGTGTGAGTCGATCCTCGGCGCGAAAGATGAGCCAGTGCAGGGCAAAGAGGTTCCTCTGGAATGGACTGAGACATGTGGGGGACTCTTGGAATGGTGGTACGACCATGGAGTTCCTCTCGCCTTTCCTGTTAAGAGTGCCTCCTCTTGAGATCCGACGGGAACGCCGGGAATTCTTTCCCGTTGAAAGCAGGGAAAGGATCCCTCATCTCGAGCTACGAGGGGGAAACGGGGCTCCTCTGGATGTGGGCGGGACCATCGTGCTTCCTTTCGAGTGGAGACGGGTATGGCGGTGAACTTCTTGAGTTGCAGCAAGGGTGTGAAAGACCCTTTCGAAGTTCCAGAGGTTAGGTGTCATTAGTCTCCAGACGCCTCATAGGAAATAGGCCTCATCTCGCCTGGAAGGGAGAACTTCCTGGATTTTCTCGAGTTGCGGCAGGTGTTCTCGAGTTACGACGGGGACCTCAGGGACCCGCCCTGGTGGCCTCAGGAGAGGCCAGTCCCCATGCGAGTTGCTAGGGGGCCTCTCGGGATTCCTCTCCCGTCGATACCGGGGCCAAAAACCTTGTGTGGAGTCAGGGCCGGAACCGAGGATTCCTCTCAGGGGCTGACATGGATCTTTGGGTACTTCTAGAGTCTCCCCAGGGGAGTCAGGCCTCGTCTCGAGTGGGGGCATGCACGTACGCTTTCCTTTCAGGCTGTAGCAGCAATGTCACGCTTCCCGTCCCGTGGATCAAATGATCTGTGGTTTTCCCTCGAGGCTTTCCCTCGAGGCTTTCCCACAGGGCTGTCCCACGTGCCACCGTGGTGTGAGTCGATCCTCGGCGTGAAAGATGAGCCAGTGCAGGGCAAAGGGGTTCCTCTGGAATGGACTGAGACATCTGGGGGACTCTTGGAATGGTGGTACGACCATGGAGTTCCTCTCGCCTTTCCTGTTGAGAGTTCCTCCTCTTGAGATGCGACGGGAACGCCGGGAATTCTTTCCCGTTGAAAGCAGGGAAAGGATCCCTCATCTCGAGCTCCGAGGGGGAAACGGGGCTCCTCTGGATGTGGGCGGGACCATCGTGCTTCCTCTCTAGTGGAGACGGGTATTGCCGGGGTCCAGCCCCGGTGGATCCAGGGAATTCGAAGGGTGGATGGCGTTGGCGTGGAAAGACTTGTTTATTTATTAATATAAGATTAGATTAAGAAACTGTAGTGCAGTAGGAAGATTAAGTGGAGAAAGAGGGCTGAATAGCTTGGTTTACGCGGAAGACCAATAAAATTCCAGACAAGGAATTTGCACCATCTACGTTGGGCCACCGGTGCCCGCTTGAATATCTAAGGGTGCCTCGCCTTAAGCTCCCTTTCTCGCGGATCTTAATAACCAGGGCAAATAAGTAGACCTGGCGAGCCTCCGCGCCCCAGATGGAAATTCAGCCTGAAATTAAAGTAAAGAGCAGAGGGAAGAAAAGGGAGAGAAAAAGAGAGAGAGAGAGAGACACGGGGGGAGCCAGATTCCCAAGAAACCAGGCCGAGACTAGTCCAAGAAACTGGTCTGAGAATCTGGTCCCGTCCTTTATTGTTCAGAAGGCCTTTTATACTTTTGATAAAACATGGAGATCAATGGGTAACACAAAGTTATGCAGCGTTAGCAGTCCAGACTCTTATCAAAACCAGGCTTTTCTCTCTGCATACCTAATTGTATACACAAGTCTTAGGTAATTTACATCATCTTCCAACCAAAAGGGCCAATTAACATTTTACAGCCTTTTTTCTGATAAGGGTTTGTCAACCACAAGACTTATTTGTGTTGATCTTCCCAAGGTCTGGTGCCACTCTCGGAAAGCACTAAAGAAAGTTACATTCTTAGACAGCAAGGATACAGCAACTTATAACAAGTAGAGGGAGTGCAGTGATTTATAGCAAAAGAGAAGCAATTAACTCAAAAGTCTAGTGTTGCTAACATCAAAACTACTATGTATCTTTTTCTACATCCTGCTTACATTAACATCCTTCCAGGTGCCTAAAAGATAAAGAATAAGGAGGTCTGGCAGCAATCCTTGAGTCAACAGTGAAAACCCTCTACCAATATAATTTTTAACTCTTTAGAAAAGGCTCTGTATCTTTAAGATGCTTTTAAGCTTTGTGCCTCCCGCGGTTGGGGGGCTGTAAGCAATTCACAAGCTGTAAGCTTTGTGCCTCTCGCGGTTGGGGGGCTGTAAGCAATTCACAAGCTGTAAGAGGTCTGGGGAACCTGTTAGGCAGACTAGAGAGCTATCAGAGGGGTTTAACTGAAACATCCCTTTCAAATGCAGAAGACTAAAACCCTGAATTGACTTTTTTCCAGAGAATATCAGAAAAGTGGAAAAGCAGAGCACAAAAGCCGGCAGATGTTTGCTGGGGTACATGCTTAGGAATATCCAGAGGGGTCCCTGAAGTCTGAGCATGCCTTGCGTATGTCAGCTTCCTTCCTCATGACCTTGTCACGGGCGGGATTCCTCACACTGGCTTCCGGCAACTCCCCCTTCTTTATTAGTTTTTTAAAAAAATTAGGTGCAGTTCAGTCGCGAGATTCCGAATGCTCTGCCGAAGAGTCCTGACAACACAAGGAAGCACGATTACAAGGAGCAGGATTATGGCACCCACAGCAGCATAGCTAGAGACAGTAGTCAGAAGAGTTTTTCCAGAAATGAAGTCAGAGAAGGTGTGGAAAAAGTCATTGGCTTCTCCTGCGGCGGTAAAATCTAATCGGGAGTGTTCCAAGGTCTGAATCTGATTATGAAGTTTCCCTAAATCTAAACTAATATCTGAGCTGTTCCAGACACCTAAAATATGATTTTTGACCCTCTCCCATTTAAAATCTGTCTCATTTACTTTCAGGGATGTAACACATATCCACCGGTAATCGGCATGACATGAAAGAGCCAATTTCATTTTCAGACTCTGTAATTCATTCCCAATATGCATTACTGCTTCTTCTAAGGCATCAATCCTTATTTCTAGCTTCCTATCTATAATTTCCTGGGTTGCCAGCGTTAGAGAAACATTTTTGGATACGGTGTCAACATATTGGGCAGTATACACTTGTTGAGACAATGATAATGCCGCCACAGTAACAGAAGTAATTGCGGTTATCAAAGCTGATATTCCCAAAACAAGTAAGCCCACAAACCGTCGTGTTCGCATTAAATCTTGTAGCTGTTGCAGTACAGCTAGGCCATGGTTATCATACCAATACGTGGCTACAGTTACAGGTACCATGAGATAGGGCGGACGTTTTAAAACCATGAAAGAGCAAACTTTATATTGAGGAGTTAAACAGGATGAAAGCATACATTGTTCACAAGACACTACATGGGGTCCACCTGTATAATTCAATTGTATGTTAAGTCTTTCAGAATCATTAGTGAAAAGAAAAACATAAGGAGAGGGTAGACAAGCTAAAATAGAGTAAATAGAGGTATTTTTTGGTCGGATTAAAATAATAGGGGCGGTAGCCGCAAGGGCTCTCCAAATTTCTGGCTGCCAAAAGGTTTTACCTCTAGTTATATAAGACAGCATAGGGGGAACAAATTGGTTATGATGCCGTCTGGTGGCAACTAACGGCCAAGAAATTGAATATTCTTTCCAATTATCCAATCTATTGATAAAGTCATCGTCAGACTCAGGGTCTTGACCTGGATTTGGGTTGCTCCAGTCCTGAATCGCACAATTTCTTCCTCCCGGCATATTGTAATCTACTCTCGAATTATAAATACAAGATTTCCAAATCGGATATCCTGAATGATCATCTATAGTTTTCCAAATAACATCTGAGGGAGCAACATCATCACAATTTGGATATTCTGATGGAGTTTTGAGAGACAAAGACTTATAGGGGCCAAGGACCCCAGGCATACGGGCTCGTAATATCCAAGCAGACCGATCCCCTATAGATGCAAATTTAGAGGTTGGGGAATCTGTCATAACTGCTTTTGTGGAGGCTCCAATGCATCCTGTCTTGGTAAAGAAGTCTCCTGTAAGGCCAGGAGGAAAATTAAAGCAGACAGGAAAATCATCTGCTAGTCCTTTAAAGGTATAATTGAAATTAATAGGGTATTGGTCTTTTGTATAGGAAGTAAAAGATCCTCCCAAAAGGCGAGGCTGGTCTGTACTAACTCGTATGGGGTCACTGTTCCAAGTAACAACTTGGAAAGTTGGAGGATCCGGGAGAAACGCCCAATATTTGGTTGGAATGGGAGCAGCGCTTACCTGGCAAGAGAGCAAGGCAAGCATGGCAATAAACACCTTTTCAGGAGAGACTGACGATCCCTGTAGGGTAGCTATCCCCTGTGCCTGGCGACAGAGAGCTTTAATCTGTCCCCAGGTGGGCAAGGAGGCTTGTTGGGTTGACTGAGCTGGGCGTCCTAATGGATTCCTGCAAGGCAAAAAATCAGGGGGTGCAATATCCTGTATCTGAAGTCGTGACATCTGTCCAGTGGGTGGCTCCGATCCGCGCCTATCCGGGATCTCCAATGTCAGCTGTCCTGGGGTCAGCGGCGTTTCCCGTGCTGGCGGAGGGAGCGGGGGAAGAGGGAGTTTCTTCCTTTTTAGAGATCGCGGTGGCGGGGGATTCTGGTATCCGGGGAGCTGAGACATGGCGAATTAGTCTGTCTGGAACCCAAATCGGAGCGTCCGCGTCCTGTGGAAAAACACAAGCATACCCTCGCCCATTGGTTAATAAGGGGTCAGGACCTTTCCATTGTCCGGAAAGAAGGTCCCTCCATTTTACTAATGGTTTTGCATTCAATTGCTCTGGGCACCAATGGCGAAGCATTGCAGTGTTTCCGGATGAATCAGCATTTAAGTTATTTATTACGAAAAGAGCATGTTGCAAAATCTGATGGGGGGAACTATATTTAAATTCCCCTTCTTTTAGTTTTTGAATATGGATTTTCAGTGTTTGATGTGCTCTTTCCACAATGGCTTGTCCTTGTGGGTTATAAGGGATGCCGGTGTTATGTTTAATTTGAAATCTTGTACAGAATTGCTGAAAAGATTTAGAAGTGTAAGCAGGAGCATTATCAGTTTTTAAAGCTTTTGGCAAGCCCAGATAGGAAAAGCATGTAAAAAGATGTTGTATTACATCTTTAACTGCTTCCCCTGTACGAGCAGTGGCAATAATAACATGAGAGAAGGTATCTACAGTTACATGAACAAAAGACAGTTTTCCAAATGAAGAGACATGGGTTACATCCATTTGCCAGAGTGCATTAGGTTTGAGACCGCGAGGGTTAACTCCCAGAGGCAAAGCATTCACGGTAGTAGGACAATGTGAACAAGAACGAACAATCTCTCGGGCAGATTCTCGAGGAATTTGAAACTGGTATCGTAAGGCAGTGGCATTTTGGTGATGAAGTGAGTGAGAAGCTCGAGCTTCTTCAAAAACAGAAGCCACTGAAATCCTGGTTAACGAATCTGCCAATTCATTGAGAGCATTTAAAGGGCCAGGCAGGCCGGAATGAGCCCGAATGTGGCCGATAAAGAACGCCCGATTTCTTTTCCATATTTGCTGCTGCAGTTTAGTTAACAAATGGAAGATAGCAGTTTTGTTTTCAGGCAAAACTGCAGTCTCAATGTGTGGAAACAGCCTGACCACATACTGAGAGTCAGAATAAAGGTTAAATTCTTTCTCCGCAAACATAACAAAGGCCTCAATAACAGCTGTGATTTCAGCCCTTTGAGCTGAAGTTTCTTGTGTTTCCAAAAGTTTTTGATGATCTCTTGTGACTATAGAGGCTCTACCGTTAGCCGATCCATCAGTAAAGACTACCTGAGCATCTGAAATAGGGAACTGTTTACACCGGACAGGAAAAATAACTGGATGGTTAGACATAAAATTTAGTAAAACATGCGAGGGTAAATGATGCAAAATTTGACCACAGTAATTCCCTATGGCAATCTGCCAGTCTTCATCAAACATTAAAAGAGCATCAAGCTGCTCCTTATTATATGGAATTACAATCTCTGATGGCTCTTTACCAAACAATTCAATGCTCCGCTTCCTTCCTTTTAGCATTAATGTGGCAATTAAACCAGGATAAGAAGCCACGACTTTTTTAGCTTGGGTAGGAAGATGGATCCATTCTAAAGGGCCGCGTTGCCACAGAACTCCCGTAGGCGCCGTTGGAGTAGCTAGGCAAAGGAACTGCCACGTCATCGTCAAATCAATTCTTTTTACATAGCTATTTGATAAGGCTGCTTCTACTTTGCCTAGGGCTTCTTGAGCCTCAGCTGTTAATTGTCTTTTTGAGGTTGGATCAGGATCCCCGCGTAAAGTGTTAAAAAGAGGTTTTAATTCGGCAGTGGTTAATTTTAAATATGGTCTAATCCAATTAATATCACCTAAGAGTTTTTGATAATCATTTAAAGTAATAAGATGGTCTTTTCTCAATTGCAGCGGGGTATGAGTCACCGTTTCCGAATTTATGACTCTTCCTAAGTAAGTTATGGGCGGATTGATTTGAATTTTTTCTGGGGCAATTTTTAGGCCTCTGTCTGTCAATGCCTGGGTCAGGTCCTGGAGCACAGTCTGCAGGTGAACTCTATCAGGATGAGCTATTAAAATATCATCCATATAGTGAATCATATACACGTGTTCATATTTAGCCCTAGTATCTTCTAGAGCGGCATTAACAAATTTTTGGCATAAAGTAGGGCTATTTTTCATTCCCTGAGGCAGAACCTTCCACTGAAACCGTAAATAAGGCTGTTTAAGATTTTCTGATGGCAGACTAAAGGCAAATCGCTTTTTATCCTCAGGATTTAAGGGAATAGTGAAAAAACAATCTTGTAAATCAATAACAATTATATTATATCCCTCTGGAACGGCTACTGGGGAAGGGAGCCCAGGCTGTAAGGCCCCCATGTCCTCCATGGTGGCATTAATAGCTCTCAAATCCTGTAAAAGTCGCCATTTACCAGATTTTTTCTTAATGACAAAAATAGGAGTGTTCCAGGGGCTATTGGAGGGCTCAATATGTCCCAATTCTAATTGTTCAAAGATTAATGCTTTAGCTGCCAATAATTTTTCCTTATGCAGAGGCCACTGTTCTACCCACACCGGATCTTGAGATTTCCATGTGATGGGGTCGGCAGCAAAAACAATGGCCTCAATTATAAATTTGGATATCCCAATCCAGCACGTAGCTTGCGAGGAGTTGGGCAAATTGGCTCAATTATTCCTGTCTGTTGTTTACCCAATCCTTTTGATGGATCATAGCCCATCTGCAACATCTGAGAGGTCACTTTATCATCAGGGCTAAAAAGTAACACTCCCATTTGAGATAGCACGTCCCTCCCCCACAGGGTAAGGGGGAGCGAAGGAACGACATAAGGTTGGAAAGTTCCACGGGTATCCTCAAATTGCCAATCTAAAATTTTTGCACTTTTGGCTATTGTGGGGGCTCTTCCTATCCCCACCAAGTTATTTTCAGTAGTATGTGTGGGCCAGGAGCTGGGCCAGTCTTTTCCTGAAATGCAAGAAACATCTGCTCCTGTGTCTAATAACCCCACAATAGACTTGCCATTAATCAGGATAGTCTTCATAGGACGTTTCTGAGTAATTTCTGTTATCCAAAAAACCATATCACTAGACCCAAATCCTTTATCCTGCCTTTCATTTTGAGTAGCTGTGCGCCCAATTGCAGTGTGGTAAGGCAAAAGCAAAAGTTGGGCTATTCTTTGTCCCTGATGTATTTGGAAAGTTTTAGTTGGGGGTGAAATCATTATCTGGATTTCTCCTGTATAATCTGAGTCAATTACTCCAGGGATGATTGTGAGACCTTGCATAGCTAAGGAACTTCTGCCTAGTATAATTCCTACTAAACCTGTTGGTAATGGGCCTTTAACTCCTGTAGGTATTTTTACAGTGGGGCTATCTGGTGTTAATATTGCTGAGGTGGTGGAACTGAGGTCCAGTCCTGCGCTGCCTGGGGTTGCTCTGATGAGTTCTGCGATGGGACGAAGGGAATGAATGGGTTCAGTGAGGCTGCCCCAATTGTTGTCGGGGCCTGAGGCTGGCCCCTCAATCCGTTTCCCGACTGCTGGTCGGGGCCCAAAAAGGCTCCATTTCTATGGAATTGTGACCTACATTCTTTTGCCCAGTGATATCCTTTTTGACAACGAGGGCAGAGAGATCTAGGGAGATTAGTAGGCACAGCCGGGGAGGGAGAATTCGGCAGAGAAGAACCGGCTGCTTTTTGGGGACAAGCTCGCATAAGGTGCCCTTCCCGTCCGCAAGAGAAGCAGGCCTTGGATAAACCAATATTCTGGCCTGGACTACTGGAATGACTCTTTGACGGGTTATTTCTATTTGTAAAAAAGGACTGTACTGCCTGCTGGTAAGAATTTCCCTTTATGGCTGCAGCTATGGCAACGCCCTGCATCATCGCTGGTCCTACATCTGCACATTGCCTGATATAATCTATTATTTCCCCAGTTTTTTTAATAGGACGTAAAATGGCCTGGCAGGTAGAATTAGCATTTTCAAATGCCAGTTGTTTTATCAATATACTAGCTGCCTCAGTGTTGGAAATTACTCTGTTGACTGCCTCTGCAAGTCTTGATATAAAGTCTTCATATGGCTCTTCTGGTTTTTGTTTAACATTTGAGAAGGAAGAGGTAGATTCTTTCCCTTCAGGCAACAAACGCCAAGCCCCAAGGGCGCAGGCGGTTACTTGATCTAAAGTGGTTTTATCTAATCCCATTTGATCTCTAAGTGTTCCAAAATCATTAGTCCCTGCCAACATATTTTTTATAATATATCTTGGGCCATATTTTTGGTTAGCATCAGCCTGTTTTTGGGCTAGATCTTCATATTCAGTTCTCCAAAGTACATATTGACCTCCAGACAGACAAGCTTTAGCGACTGTCTTCCAGTCATGGGGTGTCATCCATCTGCCCGCTAAAGCTTCCACCAATGATACAGTGTACGGGGCTTTAGGCCCATACAAAGCACAAGCCTGTTTGAGTTCTTTAATCATTTTCATTGGAATGGGTTCCCAGTGGGGGGCTGTTCTCCCACCACTTCCACCAAATATTATGGGGAAACAAGCCTCAAGGTGGGGATCAAGTTCATCATCTGGGCTAGAGAAAACTCTTCTTCGGGGAGCTTCTAGTGGAGGCCCCTCACCCTTATAGGGAGGGGGGGGCAAGGGGTGTCCTATGTCACTTTCTTCGTACTTTGGGAATTTTTTATCCGTTCTGTGTTTAGGTCTTACGGATGTTTTATCTGGGGAATCTGGCCTTAAACTCTCAGGTGCATATAATCTGATGGGGGACATTTGTCTTGAGCCTCTGGAAGCAGAAGGCTTAATTAAGGAAATTTCTCTTGAATTTGTGGAAGCAGGTGGTCTGGTTGGGGAAGTTTTTATTAAGCTCTTTGGAGCAGATAATCTAATTGGAGAAGTTTCTCTTAAACTCCTTGGAGCATCTTTATTTAATAAAGACCAGTCCTCATCAGAATGATCTTGACTTACTTCCTCTTCCAAATCTTCCTCATCTGAAAGCTGCTCTTTTTTGTCATCTCTATCTATTACCTTTTCTTGGGCAGTCATTGCAGCTATCATTTGACTCAACTGCCGATAGTTAGGTGTAGCCTCCTTTTCATCACTCTCCTCTTCGATAGATACCTTTTTCTCTGCACTTTCCTCTTTAAGATGTACCTTTTCAGATTCAGGGGCAGGGTCTAGAGCGTCCCTAATTATATTCCATAAGGAAAAGGCGTCAGTAGGCACCTTTTGTGAGCCATGTTCAGCATGGTAAGTTTTTAGTTGTTTTCCTACTCTCTCCCAGGTGTCTAAGTTAACAGTGCCTTCTTCTGGAAACCAGGGACACTGTTCTTGTACAAAGGAAAAAAATGAATGAATATTGGATTTTTTAACTTTAATTCCTCGTTTAGTTAGTAACTGCAAGATTACTCCTGTAAAAAGCTGTCTTTCTTTTGATTCACTGTTACCCATGTCAGAAAATTAAGTCTTATAGAAAAGTCTACCTCAACAAAAAGGTTTTACCTTTGGCGAGGGGGGTTTTGTTTTCAACCCTAAGATAGCAGGTTTCTTTTCAACCTCTAGAGCACCAGGTTTCTCTTAAACCCTTGAACACTTCCCACTCCTCCTCACCCTGTCTATCCTACAGGGGGGTCCGCGGCACCCTGAGTGGGGTCCTAGCCGTCCCGAACACTCAACACTGGGGGAGTACCCGAAAGTACTCCGGGGGGAGTGATTAAGTCACTCCGGGGGGGAGCAACAGAGAGTGCTCCGGGGGGAGCAACAGAGAGTGCTCCGGGGGGAGCTACAGAGAGTGCTCCGGGGGGAGCTTTTGCTCCGAGGAACCTACCTTCGAATAGCCTGTTCCGGGCGCCACTTGCCGGGGTCCAGCCCCGGTGGATCCAGGGAATTCGAAGGGTGGACGGCGTTGGCGTGGAAAGACTTGTTTATTTATTAATATAAGATTAGATTAAGAAACTGTAGTGCAGTAGGAAGATTAAGTGGAGAAAGAGGGCTGAATAGCTTGGTTTACGCGGAAGACCAATAAAATTCCAGACAAGGAATTTGCACCATCTACGTTGGGCCACCGGTGCCCGCTTGAATATCTAAGGGTGCCTCGCCTTAAGCTCCCTTTCTCGCGGATCTTAATAACCAGGGCAAATAAGTAGACCTGGCGAGCCTCCGCGCCCCAGATGGAAATTCAGCCTGAAATTAAAGTAAAGAGCAGAGGGAAGAAAAGGGAGAGAAAAAGAGAGAGAGAGAGAGACAGGGGGGGAGCCAGATTCCCAAGAAACCAGGCCGAGACTAGTCCGAGAAACTGGTCTGAGAATCTGGTCCCGTCCTTTATTGTTCAGAAGGCCTTTTATACTTTTGATAAAACATGGAGATCAATGGGTAACACAAAGTTATGCAGCGTTAGCAGTCCAGACTCTTATCAAAACCAGGCTTTTCTCTCTGCATACCTAATTGTATACACAAGTCTTAGGTAATTTACATCATCTTCCAACCAAAAGGGCCAATTAACATTTTACAGCCTTTTTTCTGATAAGGGTTTGTCAACCACAAGACTTATTTGTGTTGATCTTCCCAAGGTCTGGTGCCACTCTCGGAAAGCACTAAAGAAAGTTACATTCTTAGACAGCAAGGATACAGCAACTTATAACAAGTAGAGGGAGTGCAGTGATTTATAGCAAAAGAGAAGCAATTAACTCAAAAGTCTAGTGTTGCTAACATCAAAACTACTATGTATCTTTTTCTACATCCTGCTTACATTAACATCCTTCCAGGTGCCTAAAAGATAAAGAATAAGGAGGTCTGGCAGCAATCCTTGAGTCAACAGTGAAAACCCTCTACCAATATAATTTTTAACTCTTTAGAAAAGGCTCTGAATCTTTAAGATGCTTTTAAGCTTTGTGCCTCCCGCGGATGGGGGGCTGTAAGCAATTCACAAGCTGTAAGCTTTGTGCCTCTCGCGGTTGGGGGGCTGTAAGCAATTCACAAGCTGTAAGAGGTCTGGGGAACCTGTTAGGCAGACTAGAGAGCTATCAGAGGGGTTTAACTGAAACATCCCTTTCAAATGCAGAAGACTAAAACCCTGAATTGACTTTTTTCCAGAGAATATCAGAAAAGTGGAAAAGCAGAGCACAAAAGTCAGCAGATTTTTGCTGGGGTACATGCTTAGGAATATCCAGAGGGGTCCCTGAAGTCTGAGCACGCCTTGCGTATGTCAGCTTCCTTCCTCATGACCTTGTCACGGGCGGGATTCCTCACACTGGCTTCCGGCAGGGTATGGTGGTGAACTTCTTGAGTTGCAGCAAGGCTGTGAAAGACCCTTTCGAAGTTCCAGAGGTAAGGTGTCATTAGTCTCCAGACGCCTCATCGGAAATAGGCCTCATCTCACCTGGAAGGGAGAACTTCCTGGATTTTCTCGAGTTGCGGCAGGTGTTCTCGAGTTACGACGGGGACCTCAGGGACCCGCCCTGGTGGCCTCAGGAGAGGCCAGTCCCTATGCGAGTTGCTAGGGGGCCTCTCGGGATTCCTCTCCCGTCGATACCGGGGCCAAAAACCTTGTGTGGAGTCAGGGCCGGAACCGAGGATTCCTCTCAGGGGCTGACATGGATCTTTGGGTACTTCTGGAGTCTCCCCAGGGGAGTCAGGCCTCGTCTCGAGTGGGGGCATGCACGTGCACTTTCCTTCCAGGCTGTAGCAGCAATGTCACGCTACCTGTCGCGTGGATCAAATGATCTGTGGTTTTCCCTCGAGGCTTTCCCACAGGGCTGTCCCACGTGCCACCGTGGTGTGAGTCGATCCTCGGCGTGAAAGATGAGCCAGTGCAGGGCAAAGAGGTTCCTCTGGAATGGACTGAGACATCTGGGGGACTCTTGGAATGGTGGTACGACCATGGAGTTCCTCTCGCCTTTCCTGTTGAGAGTGCCTCCTCTTGAGATGCGACGGGAACGCCGGGAATATTTTCCCGTTGAAAGCAGGGAAAGGATCCCTCATCTCGAGCTACGAGGGGGAAACGGGGCTCCTCTGGATGTGGGCGGGACCATCGTGCTTTCTCTCGAGTGGAGACGGGTATGGCGGTGAACATCTTGAGTTGCAGCAAGGGTGTGAAAGACCCTTTCGAAGTTCCAGAGGTTAGGTGTCATTAGTCTCCAGACGCCTCATCGGAAATAGGCCTCATCTCGCCTGGAAGGAAGAACTTCCTTGATTTTCTCGAGTTGCGGCAGGTGTTCTCGAGTTACGACGGGGACCTCAGGGACCCGCCCTGTTGGCCTCAGGAGAGGCCAGTCCCTATGCGTGTTGCCAGGGGGCCCCTCGGGATTCCTCTCCCGTCGATACCGGGGCCAAAAACCTTGTGTGGAGACAGGGCTGGAACCGAGGATTCCTCTCAGGGACTGATATGGATCTTTGGGTACTTCTGGAGTCTCGCCAGGGGAGACAGGCCTCGTCTCGTGTGGGGGCATGCACGTGCACTTTCCTTCCAGGCTGTAGCAGCAATGTCACGCTTCACGTCGCGTGGATTAAAGGATCTGCGGTTTTCCCTCGAGGCTTTCCCTCGAGGCTTTCCCACAGGGCTGTCCCACGTGACACCGTGGTGTGAGTCGATTCTCGGCGTGAAAAATGAGCCAGTGCAGGGCAAAGAGGTTCCTCTGGAATGGACTGAGACATCTGGGGGACTCTTGGAATGGTGGTACGACCATGGAGTTCCTCTCGCCTTTCCTGTTGAGAGTGCCTCCTCTTGAGATGCGACGGGAACGCCGGGAATTCTTTCCCGTTGAAAGGAGGGAAAGGATCCCTCATCTCGAGCTACGAGGGGGAAACGGGGCTCCTCTGGATGTGGGCGGGACCATCGTGCTTTCTCTCGAGTGGAGACGGGTATGGCGGTGAACTTCTTGAGTTGCAGCAAGGGTGTGAAAGACCCTTTCGAAGTTCCAGAGGTTAGGTGTCATTAGTCTCCAGACGCCTCATGGGAAATAGGCCTCATCTCGCCTGGAAGGGAGAACTTCCTGGATTTTCTCGAGTTGGGGCAGGTGTTCTCGAGTTACGACGGGGAACTCAGGGACCCGCCCTGGTGGCCTCAGGAGAGGCCAGTCCCCATGCGAGTTGCTAGGGGGCCTCTCGGGATTCCTCTCCCGTCGATACCGGGGTCAAAAAGCTTGTGTGGAGTCAGGGCCGGAACCGAGGATTCCTCTCAGGGGCTGACATGGATCTTTGGGTACTTCTGGAGTCTCCCCAGGGGAGTCAGGCCTCGTCTCGAGTGGGGGCATGCACGTGCACTTTCCTTCCAGGCTGTAGCAGCAATGTCACGCTTCCCGTCGCGTGGATCAAAGGATCTGTGGTTTTCCCTCGAGGCTTTCCCACAGGACTGTCCCACGTGCAACCGTGGTGTGAGTCGATCCTCGGCGTGAAAGATGAGCCAGTGCAGGGCAAAGAGGTTCCTCTGGAATGGACTGAGACATCTGGGGGACTCTTCGAATGGTGGTACGACCATGGAGTTCCTCTCGCCTTTCCTGTTGAGAGTGCCTCCTCTTGAGATGCGACGGGAACGCCGGGAATTCTTTCCCGTTGAAACCAGGGAAAGGATCCCTCATCTCGAGCACCGAGGGGAAAACGGGGCTCCTCTGGATGTGGGCGGGACCATCGTGCTTCCTCTCGAGTGGAGACGGGTATGGCGGTGAACTTCTTGAGTTGCAGCAAGGGTGTGAAAGACCCTTTCGAAGTTCCAGAGGTTTGGTGTCATTAGTCTCCAGAGGCCTCATCGGAAATAGGCCTCATCTCGCCTGGAAGGGAGAACTTCCTGGATTTTCTCGAGTTGCGGCAGGTGTTCTCGAGTTACGACGGGGACCTCAGGGACCCGCCCTGGTGGCCTCCGGAGAGGCCAGTCCCCATGCGAGTTGCTGGGGGGCCTCTCGGGATTCCTCTCCCGTCGATACCGGGGCCAAAAACATTGTGTGGAGTCAGGGCCGGAACCGAGGATTCCTCTCAGGGGCTGACATGGATCTTTGGGTACTTCTGGAGTCTCCCCAGTGGAGTCAGGCCTCGTCTCGAGTGGGGGCATGCACGTGCGCTTTCCTTCCAGGCTGTAGCAGCAATGTCACGCTTCCCGTCGCGTGGATCAAAGGATCTGTGGTTTTCCCTCGAGGCTTTCCCTCGAGGCTTTCCCACAGGGCTGTCCCACGTGCCACCGTGGTGTGAGTCGATCCTCGGCGTGAAAGATGAGCCAGTGCAGGGCAAAGAGGTTCCTCTGGAATGGACTGAGACATCTGGGGGACTCTTGGAATGGTGGTACGACCATGGAGTTCCTCTCGCCTTTCCTGTTGAGAGTGCCTCCTCTTGAGATGCGACGGGAACGCCGGGAATTCTTTCCCGTTGAAAGCAGGGAAAGGATCCCTCATCTCGAGCTACGAGGGGGAAACGGGGCTCCTCTGGATGTGGGCGGGACCATCGTGCTTCCTCTCGAGTGGAGACGGGTATGGCGGTGAACTTCTTGAGTTGCAGCAAGGGTGTGAAAGACCCTTTCGAAGTTCCAGAGGTTAGGTGTCATTAGTCTCCAGACGCCTCATCGGAAATAGGCCTCATCTCGCCTGGAAGGGAGAACTTCCTGGATTTTCTCGAGTTGCGGCAGGTGTTCTCGAGTTACGACGGGGACCTCAGGGACCCGCCCTGGTGGCCTCAGGAGAGGTCAGTCCCCATGCGAGTTGCTAGGGGGCCTCTCGGGATTCCTCTCCCGTCGATACCGGGGCCAAAAAGCTTGTGTGGAGTCAGGGCCGGAACCGAGGATTCCTCTCAGGGGCTGACATGGATCTTTGGGTACTTCTGGAGTCTCCCCAGGGGAGTCAGGCCTCGTCTCAAGTGGGGGCATGCACGTGCGCTTTCCTTCCAGGCTGTAGCAGCAATGTCACGCTTCCCGTCGCGTGGATCAAAGGATCTGTGGTTTTCCCTCGAGGCTTTCCCTCGAGGCTTTCCCACAGGGCTGTCCCACGTGCCACCGTGTTGTGAGTCGATCCTCGGCGTGAAAGATGAGCCAGTGCATTGCAAAGAGGTTCCTCTGGAATGGACTGAGACATCTGGGGGACTCTTGGAATGGTGGTACGACCATGGAGTTCCTCTCGCCTTTCCTGTTGAGAGTGCCTCCTCTTGAGATGCGACGGGAACGCCGGGAATTCTTACCCGTTGAACGCAGGGAAAGGATCCCTCATCTCGAGCTACGAGGGGGAAACGGGGCTCCTCTGGATGTGGGCGGGACCATCGTGCTTCCTCTCGAGTGGAGACGGGTATGGCGGTGAACTTCTTGAGTTGCAGCAAGGGTGTGAAAGACCCTTTCGAAGTTCCAGAGGTTAGGTGTCATTAGTCTCCAGAGGCCTCATCGGAAATAGGCCTCATCTCGCCTGGAAGGGAGAACTTCCTGGATTTTCTCGAGTTGCGGCAGGTGTTCTCGAGTTACGACGGGGACCTCAGGGACCCGCCCTGGTGTCCTCCGGAGAGGCCAGTCCCCATGCGAGTTGCTAGGGGGCCTCTCGGGATTCCTCTCCCGTCGATACCGGGGCCAAAATCCTTGTGTGGAGTCAGGGCCGGAACCGAGGATTTCTCTCAGGGGCTGACATGGATCTTTGGGTACTTCTGGAGTCACCCCAGTGGAGTCAGGCCTCGTCTCGAGTAGGGGCATGCACGTGCGCTTTCCTTTCAGGCTGTAGCAGCAATGTCACGCTTCCCGTCACGTGGATCAAAGGATCTGTGGTTTTCCCTCGAGGCTTTCCCTCGAGGCTTTCCCACAGGGCTGTCCCACGTGCCACCGTGGTGTGAGTCGATCCTCGGCGTGAAAGATGAGCCAGTGCAGGGCAAAGAGGTTCCTCTGGAATGGTCTGAGACATCTGGGGGACTCTTGGAATGGTGGTACGACCATGGAGTTCCTCTCGCCTTTCCTGTTGAGAGTGCCTCCTCTTGAGATGCGACGGGAACGCCGGGAATTCTTTCCCGTTGAAAGCAGGGAAAGGATCCCTCATCTCGAGCTACGAGGGGGAAACGGGGCTCCTCTGGATGTGGGCGGGACCATCGTGCTTCCTCTCTAGTGGAGACGGGTATGGCGGTGAACTTCTTGAGTTGCAGCAAGGGTGTGAAAGACCCTTTCGAAGTTCCAGAGGTTAGGTGTCATTAGTCTCCAGAGGCCTCATCGGAAATAGGCCTCATCTCGCCTGGAAGGGAGAACTTCCTGGATTTTCTCGAGTTGCGGCAGGTGTTCTCGAGTTACGACGGGGACCTCAGGGACCCGCCCTGGTGGCCTCAGGAGAGGCCAGTCCCTAGGCGAGTTGCTAGGGGGCCTCTCGGGATTCCTCTCCCGTCGATACCGGGGCCAAAAACCTTGTGTGGAGTCAGGGCCGGAACCGAGGATTCCTCTCAGGGGCTGACATGGATCTTTGGGTACTTCTGGAGTCTCCCCAGGGGAGTCAGGCCTCGTCTCGAGTGGGGGCATGCACGTGCACTTTCCTTCCAGGCTGTAGCAGCAATGTCACGCTTCCCGTCGCGTGGATCAAATGATGTGTGGTTTTCCCTCGAGGCTTTCCCACAGGGCTGTCCCACGTGCCACCGTGGTGTGAGTCGATCCTCGGCGTGAAAGATGAGCCAGTGCAGGGCAAAGAGGTTCCTCTGGAATGGACTGAGACATCTGGGGGACTCTTGGAATGGTGGTACGACCATGGAGTTCCTCTCGCCTTTCCTGTTGAGAGTGCCTCCTCTTGAGATGCGACGGGAACGCCGGGAATTCTTTCCCGTTGAAAGCAGGGAAAGGATCCCTCATCTCGAGCTACGAGGGGGAAACGGGGCTCCTCTGGATGTGGGCGGGACCATCGTGCTTCCTCTCTAGTGGAGACTGGTATGGCGGTGAACTTCTTGAGTTGCAACAAGGGTGTGAAAGACCCTTTCGAAGTTCCAGAGGTTAGGTGTCATTACTCTCCAGAGGCCTCATCGGAAATAGGCCTCATCTCGCCTGGAAGGGAGAACTTCCTGGATTTTCTCGAGTTGCGGCAGGTGTTCTCGAGTTACGACGGGGACCTCAGGGACCCGCCCTGGTGGCCTCAGGAGAGGCCAGTCCCTATGCGAGTTGCTAGGGGGCCTCTCGGGATTCCTCTCCCGTTGATACCGGGGCCAAAAACCTTGTGTGGAGTCAGGGCCGGAACCGAGGATTCCTCTCAGGGGCTGACATGGATCTTTGGGTACTTCTGGAGTCTCCCCAGGGGAGTCAGGCCTCGTCTCGAGTGGGGGCATGCACGTGCGCTTTCCTTCCAGGCTGTAGCAGCAATGTCACGCTTCCCGTCGCGTGGATCAAAGGATCTGTGGTTTTCCCTCGAGGCTTTCCCTGGAGGCTTTCCCACAGGGCTGTCCCACGTGCCACCGTGGTGTGAGTCGATCCTCGGCGTGAAAGATGAGCCAGTGCAGGGCAAAGAGGTTCCTCTGGAATGGACTGAGACATCTGGGGGACTCTTGGAATGGTGGTACGACCATGGAGATCCTCTCGCCTTTCCTGTTGAGAGTGCCTCCTCTTGAGATGCGACGGGAACGCCGGGAATTCTTTCCCGTTGAAAGCAGGGAAAGGATCCCTCATCTCGAGCACCGAGGGGAAAACGGGGCTCCTCTGGATGTGGGCGGGACCATCGTGCTTCCTCTCGAGTGGAGACGGGTATGGCGGAGAACTTCTTGAGTTGCAGCAAGGGTGTGAAAGACCCTTTCAAAGTTCCAGAGGTTAGGTGTCATTAGTCTCCAGACGCCTCATCGGAAATAGGCCTCATCTCGCCTGGAAGGGAGAACTTCCTGGATTTTCTCCAGTTGCGGCAGGTGTTCTCGAGTTACGACGGGGACCTCAGGGACCCGCCCTGGTGGCCTCAGGAGAGGCCAGTCCCTATGCGAGTTGCTAGGGGGCCTCTCGGGATTCCTCTCCCGTCGATACCGGGGCCAAAAACCTTGTGTGGAGTCAGGGCCGGAACCGAGGATTCCTCTCAGGGGCTGACATGGATCTTTGGGTACTTCTGGAGTCTCCCCAGGGGAGTCAGGCCTCGTCTCGAGTGGGGGCATGCACGTGCACTTTCCTTCCAGGCTGTAGCAGCAATGTCACGCTTCCCGTCGCGTCGATCAAATGATGTGTGGTTTTCCCTAGAGGCTTTCCCACAGGGCTGTCCCACGTGCCACCGTGGTGTGAGTCGATCCTCGGCGTGAAAGATGAGCCAGTGCAGGGCAAAGAGGTTCCTCTGGAATGGACTGAGACATCTGGGGGACTCTTGGAATGGTGGTACGACCATGGAGTTCCTCTCGCCTTTCCTGTTGAGAGTGCCTCCACTTGAGATGCGACGGGAACGCCGGGAATTTTTTGCCGTTGAAAGCAGGGAAAGGATCCCTCATCTCGAGCTACGAGGGGGAAACGGGGCTCCTCTGGATGTGGGCGGGACCATCGTGCTTTCTCTCGAGTGGAGACGGGTATGGCGGTGAACTTCTTGAGTTGCAGCAAGGGTGTGAAAGACCCTTTCGAAGTTCCAGAGGTTAGGTGTCATTAGTCTCCAGACGCCTCATCGGAAATAGGCCTCATCTCGCCTGGAAGGGAGAACTTCCTGGATTTTCTCGAGTTGCGGCAGGTGTTCTCGAGTTACGACGGGGACCTCAGGGACCCGCCCTGGTGGCCTCAGGAGAGGCCAGTCCCTAGGCGAGTTGCTAGGGGGCCTCTCGGGATACCTCTCCCGTCGATACCGGGGCCAAAAACCTTATGTGGAGTCAGGGCCGGAACCGAGGATTCCTCTCAGGGGCTGACATGGATCTTTGGGTACTTCTGGAGTCTCCCCAGGGGAGTCAGGCCTCGTCTCGAGTGGGGGCATGCACGTGCGCTTTCCTTCCAGGCTGTAGCAGCAATGTCACGCTTCCCGTCGCGTGGATCAAAGGATCTGTGGTTTTCCCTCGAGGCTTTCCCTCGAGGCTTTCCCACAGGGCTGTCCCACGTGCCACCGTGGTGTGAGTCAATCCTGGGCGTGAAAGATGAGCCAGTGCAGGGCAAAGAGGTTCCTCTGGAATGGACTGAGACATCTGGGGGACTCTTGGAATGGTGGTACGACCATGGAGTTCCTCTCGCCTTTCCTGTTGAGAGTGCCTCCTCTTGAGATGCGACGGGAACGCCGGGAATTCTTTCCCGTTTAAAGCAGGGAAAGGATCCCTCATCTCGAGCTACGAGGGGGAAACGGGGCTCCTCTGGATGTGGGCGGGACCATCGTGCTTCCTCTCGAGTGGAGACGGGTATGGCGGTGAACTTCTTGAGTTGCAGCAAGGGTGTGAAAGACCCTTTCGAAGTTCCAGAGGTTAGGTGTCATTAGTCTCCAGAGGCCTCATCGGAAATAGGCCTCATCTCGCCTGGAAGGGAGAACTTCCTGGATTTTCTCGAGTTGCGGCAGGTGTTCTCGAGTTACGACGGGGACCTCAGGGACCCGCCCTGGTGGCCTCAGGAGAGGCCAGTCCCCATGCGAGTTGCTAGGGGGCCTCTCGGGATTCCTCTCCCGTCGATACCGGGGCCAAAAACTTTGTGTGGAGTCAGGGCCGGAACCGAGGATTCCTCTCAGGGGCTGACATGGAACTTTGGGTACTTCTGGAGTCTCCCCAGGGGAGTCAGGCCTCGTCTCCAGTGGGGGCATGCACGTGCACTTTCCTTCCAGGCTGTAGCAGCAATGTCACGCTTCCCGTCGCGTGGATCAAAGGATCTGCGGTTTTCGCTCGAGGCTTTCCCTCGAGGCTTTCCCACAGGGCTGTCCCACGTGACACCGTGGTGTGAGTCGATTCTCGGCGTGAAAAATGAGCCAGTGCAGGGCAAAGAGGTTCCTCTGGAATGGACTGAGACATCTGGGGGACTCTTCGAATGGTGGTACGACCATGGAGTTCCTCTCGCCTTTCCTGTTGAGAGTGCCTCCTCTTGAGATGCGACGGGAACGCCGGGAATTCTTTCCCGTTGAAAGCAGGGAAAGGATCCCTCATCTCGAGCTACGAGGGGGAAACGGGGCTCCTCTGGATGTGGGCGGGACCATCCTGCTTCCTCTTGAGTGGACACGGGTATGGCGGTGAACTTCTTGAGTTGCAGCAAGGGTGTGAAAGACCCTTTCGAAGTTCCAGAGGTTAGGTGTCATTAGTCTCCAGACGCCTCATCGGAAATAGGCCTCATCTCGCCTGGAAGGGAGAACTTCCTGGATTTTCTCGATTTGCGGCAGGTGTTCTCGAGTTACGACGGGGACCTCAGGGACCCGCCCTGGTGGCCTCAGGAGAGGCCAGTCCCCATGCGAGTTGTTAGGGGGCCTCTCGGGATTCCTCTCCCGTCGATACCGGGGCCAAAAACCTTGTGTGGAGTCAGGGCCGGAACCGAGGATTCCTCTCAGGGGCTGACATGGATCTTTGGGTACTTCTGGAGTCTCCCCAGGGGAGTCAGGCCTCGTCTCGAGTGGGGGCATGCGCGTGCGCTTTCCTTCCAGGCTTTAGCAGCAATGTCACGCTTCCCGTCGCTTGGATCAAAGGATCTGTGGTTTTCCCTCGAGGCTTTCCCTCGAGGCTTTCCCACAGGGCTGTCCCACGTGCCACCGTGGTGTGAGTCGATCCTCGGCGTGAAAGATGAGCCAGTGCAGGGCAAAGAGGTTCCTCTGGAATGGACTGAGACATCTGGGGGACTCTTGGAATGGTGGTACGACCATGGAGTTCCTCTCGCCTTTCCTGTTGAGAGTGCCTCCTCTTGAGATGCGACGGGAACCCCGGGAATTTTTTGCCGTTGAAAGCAGGGAAAGGATCCCTCATCTCGAGCTACGAGGGGGAAACGGGGCTCCTCTGGATGTGGGCGGGACCATCGTGCTTAATCTCTAGTGGAGACGGGTATGGTGGTGAACTTCTTGAGTTGCAGCAAGGCTGTGAAAGACCCTTTCGAAGTTCCAGAGGTAAGGTGTCATTAGTCTCCAGACGCCTCATCGGAAATAGGCCTCATTTCGCCTGGAAGGGAGAACTTCCTGGATTTTCTCGAGTTGCGGCAGGTGTTCTCGAGTTACGACGGGGACCTCAGGGACCCGCCCTGGTGGCCTCAGGAGAGGCCAGTCCCCATGCGAGTTGCTAGGGGGCCTCTCGGGATTCCTCTCCCGTCGATACCGGGGCCAAAAACCTTGTGTGGAGTCAGGGCCGGAACCGAGGATTCCTCTCAGGGGCTGACATGGATCTTTGGGTACTTCTGGAGTCTCCCCAGGGGAGTCAGGCCTCGTCTCGAGTGGGGGCATGCACGTGCACTTTCCTTCCAGGCTGTAGCAGCAATGTCACGCTTCCCGTCGCGTGGATCAAATGATGTGTGGTTTTCCCTCGAGGCTTTCCCACAGGGCTGTCCCACGTGCCACCGTGGTGTGAGTCGATCCTCGGCGTGAAAGATGAGCCAGTGCAGGGCAAAGAGGTTCCTCTGGAATGGACTGAGACATCTGGGGGACTCTTGGAATGGTGGTACGACCATGGAGTTACTCTCGCCTTTCCTGTTGAGAGTGCCTCCTCTTGAGATGCGAGGGGAACGCCGGGAATTTTTTGCCGTTGAAAGCAGGGAAAGGATCCCTCATCTCGAGCTACAAGGGGGAAACGGGGCTCCTCTGGATGTGGGCGGGACCATCGTGCTTTCTCTCGAGTGGAGACGGGTATGGCGGTGAACTTCTTGAGTTGCAGCAAGGGTGTGAAAGACCCTTTCGAAGTTCCAGAGGTTAGGTGTCATTAGTCACCATACGCCTCATCGGAAATAGGCCTCATCTCGCCTGGAAGGGAGAACTTCCTTGATTTTCTCGAGTTGCGGCAGGTGTTCTCGAGTTACGACGGGGACCTCAGGGACCCGCCCTGTTGGCCTCAGGAGAGGCCAGTCCCTATGCGTGTTGCTAGGGGGCCCCTCGGGATTCCTCTCCCGTCGATACCGGGGCCAAAAACCTTGTGTGGAGTCAGGGCCGGAACCGAGGATTCCTCTCAGGGACTGATATGGATCTTTGGGTACTTCTGGAGTCTCGCCAGGGGAGACAGGCCTCGTCTCCTGTGGGGGCATGCACGTGCACTTTCCTTCCAGGCTGTAGCAGCAATGTCACGCTTCCCGTCGCGTGGATCAAAGGATCTGCGGTTTTCGCTCGAGGCTTTCCCTCGAGGCTTTCCCACAGGGCTGTCCCACGTGACACCGTGGTGTGAGTCGATTCTCGGCGTGAAAAATGAGCCAGTGCAGGGCAAAGAGGTTCCTCTGGAATGGACTGAGACATCTGGGGGACTCTTGAAATGGTGGTACGACCATGGAGTTCCTCTCGCCTTTCCTGTTGAGAGTGCCTCCTTTTGAGATGCGACGGGAACGCCGGGAATTCTTTCCCGTTGAAAGCAGGGAAAGGATCCCTCATCTCGAGCTACGAGGGGGAAACGGGGCTCCTCTGGATGTGGGCGGGACCACCGTGCTTCCTCTCGAGTGGAGACGGGTATGGCGGTGAACTTCTTGAGTTGCAGCAAGGGTGTGAAAGACCCTTTCGAAGTTCCAGAGGTTAGGTGTCATTAGTCTCCAGACGCCTCATCGGAAATAGGCCTCATCTCGCCTGGAAGGGAGAACTTCCTGGATTTTCTCGATTTGCGGCAGGTGTTCTCGAGTTACGACGGGGACCTCAGGGACCCGCCCTGGTGGCCTCAGGAGAGGCCAGTCCCCATGCGAGTTGTTAGGGGGCCTCTCGGGATTCCTCTCCCGTCGATACCGGGGCCAAAAACCTTGTGTGGAGTCAGGGCCGGAACCGAGGATTCCTCTCAGGGGCTGACATGGATCTTTGGGTACTTCTGGAGTCTCCCCAGGGGAGTCAGGCCTCGTCTCGAGTGGGGGCATGCGCGTGCGCTTTCCTTCCAGGCTTTAGCAGCAATGTCACGCTTCCCGTCGCTTGGATCAAAGGATCTGTGGTTTTCCCTCGAGGCTTTCCCTCGAGGCTTTCCCACAGGGCTGTCCCACGTGCCACCGTGGTGTGAGTCGATCCTCGGCGTGAAAGATGAGCCAGTGCAGGGCAAAGAGCTTCCTCTGGAATGGACTGAGACATCTGGGGGACTCTTGGAATGGTGGTACGACCATGGAGATCCTCTCGCCTTTCCTGTTGAGAGTGCCTCCGCTTGAGATGCGACGGGAACGCCGGGAATTCTTTCCCGTTGAAAGCAGGGAAAGGATCCCTCATCTCGAGCACCGAGGGGAAAACGGGACTCCTCTGGATGTGGGCGGGACCATCGTGCTTCCTCTCGAGTGGAGACGGGTATGGCGGAGAACTTCTTGAGTTGCAGCAAGGGTGTGAAAGACCCTTTCAAAGTTCCAGAGTTTAGGTGTCATTAGTCTCCAGAGGCCTCATCGGAAATAGGCCTCATCTCGCCTGGAAGGGAGAACTTCCTGGACTTTCTCGAGTTGCGGCAGGTGTTCTCGAGTTACGACGGGGACCTCAGGGACCCGCCCTGGTGGCCTCAGGAGAGGCCAGTCCCCATGCGAGTTGCTAGGGGGCCTCTCGGGATTCCTCTCCCGTCGATACCGGGGCCAAAAAGCTTGTGTGGAGTCAGGGCCGGAACCGAGGATTCCTCTCAGGGGCTGACATGGATCTTTGGGTACTTCTGGAGTCTCCCCAGGGGAGTCAGGCCTCGTCTCGAGTGGGGGCATGCACGTGCGCTTTCCTTCCAGGCTGTAGCAGCAATGTCACGCTTCCCGTCGCGTGGATCAAAGGATCTGTGGTTTTCCCTCGAGGCTTTCCCTCGAGGCTTTCCCACAGGGCTGTCCCACGTGCCACCGTGTTGTGAGTCGATCCTCGGCGTGAAAGATGAGCCAGTGCAGGGCAAAGAGGTTCCTCTGGAATGGACTGAGACATCTGGGGGACTCTTGGAATGGTGGTACGACCATGGAGTTCCTCTCGCCTTTCCTGTTTAGAGTGCCTCCTCTTGAGATGCGACGGGAACGCCGGGAATTCTTTCCCGTTGAAACCAGGGAAAGGATCCCTCATCTCGAGCTACGAGGGGGAAACGGGACTCTTCTGGATGTGGGCGGGACCACCGTGCTTCCTCTCGAGTGGAGACGGGTATGGCGGTGAACTTCTTGAGTTCCAGCAAGGGTGTGAAAGACCCTTTCGAAGTTCCAGAGTTTTGGTGTCATTAGTCTCCAGAGGCCTCATCGGAAATAGGCCTCATCTCGCCTGGAAGGGAGAACTTCCTGGATTTTCTCGAGTTGCGGCAGGTGTTCTCGAGTTACGACGGGGACCTCAGGGACCCGCCCTGGTGGCCTCCGGAGAGGCCAGTCCCCATGCGAGTTGCTAGGGGGCCTCTCGGGATTCCTCTCCCGTCGATACCGGGGCCAAAAACCTTGTGTGGAGTCAGGGCCGGAACCGAGGAATCCTCTCAGGGGCTGACATGGATCTTTGGGTACTTCTGGAGTCTCCCCAGTGGAGTCAGGCCTCGTCTCGAGTGGGGGCATGCACGTGCGCTTTCCTTCCAGGCTGTAGCAGCAATGTCACGCTTCCCGTCGCTTGGATCAAAGGATCTGTGGTTTTCCCTCGAGGCTTTCCCTCGAGGCTTTCCCACAGGGCTGTCCCACGTGCCACCGTGGTGTGAGTCGATCCTCGGCGTGAAAGATGAGCCAGTGCAGGGCAAAGAGCTTCCTCTGGAATGGACTGAGACATCTGGGGGACTCTTGGAATGGTGGTACGACCATGGAGTTCCTCTCGCCTTTCCTGTTGAGAGTGCCTCCTCTTGAGATGCGACGGGAACGCAGGGAATTCTTTCCCGTTGAAAGCAGGGAAGGGATCCCTCATCTCGAGCTACGAGGGGGAAACGGGGCTCCTTTGGATGTGGTCGGGACCATCGTGCTTCCTCTCGAGTGGAAACGGGTATGGTGGTGAACTTCTTGAGTTGCAGCAAGGGTGTGAAAGACCCTTTCGAAGTTCCAGAGGTTAGGTGTCATTAGTCTCCAGACGCCTCATCGGAAATAGGCCTCATCTCGCCTGGAAGGGAGAACTTCCTGGATTTTCTCGAGTTGCGGCAGGTGTTCTCGAGTTACGACGGGGACCTCAGGGACGGGCCCTGGTGGCCTCAGGAGAGGCCAGTCCCCATGCGAGTTGCTAGGGGGCCTCTCGGGATTCCTCTCCCGTCGATACCGGGGCCAAAAAGCTTGTGTGGAGTCAGGGCCGGAACCGAGGATTCCTCTCAGGGGCTGACATGGATCTTTGGGTACTTCTGGAGTCTCCCCAGGGGAGTCAGGCCTCGTCTCGAGTGGGGGCATGCGCGTGCGCTTTCCTTCCAGGCTTTAGCAGCAATGTCACGCTTCCCGTCGCGTGGATCAAAGGATCTGTGGTTTTCCCTCGAGGCTTTCCCTCGAGGCTTTCCCACAGGGCTGTCCCACGTGCCACCGTGGTGTGAGTCGATCCTCGGCGTGAAAGATGAGCCAGTGCAGGGCAAAGAGGTTCCTCTGGAATGGACTGAGACATCTGGGGGACTCTTGGAATGGTGGTACGACCATGGAGTTCCTCTCGCCTTTCCTGTTTAGAGTGCCTCCTCTTGAGATGCGACGGGAACGCCGGGAATTCTTTCCCGTTGAAAGCAGGGAAAGGATCCCTCATCTCGAGCTACGAGGGGGAAACGGGGCTCCTCTGGATGTGGGCGGGACCATCGTGCTTCCTCTCGAGTGGAGACGGGTATGGCGGTGAACTTCTTGAGTTGCAGCAAGGGTGTGAAAGACCCTTTCGAAGTTCCAGAGGTTTGGTGTGATTAGTCTCCAGAGGCCTCATCGGAAATAGGCCTCATCTCGCCTGGAAGGGAGAACTTCCTGGATTTTCTCGAGTTGCGGCAGGTGTTCTCGAGTTACGACGGGGACCTCAGGGACCCGCCCTGGTGGCCTCAGGAGAGGCCAGTCCCCATGCGAGTTGCTAGGGGGTCTCTCGGGATTCCTCTCCCGTCGATACCGGGGCCAAAAAGCTTGTGTGGAGTCAGGGCCGGAACCGAGGATTCTTCTCAGGGGCTGACATGGATCTTTGGGTACTTCTGGAGTCTCCCCAGGGGAGTCAGGCCTCGTCTCGAGTGGGGGCATGCACGTGCGCTTTCCTTCCAGGCTGTAGCAGCAATGTCATGCTTCCCGTCGCGTGGATCAAAGGATCTGTGGTTTTCCCTCGAGGCTTTCCCTCGAGGCTTTCCCACAGGGCTATCCCACGTGCCACCGTGTTGTGAGCCGATCCTCGGCGTGAAAGATGAGCCAGTGCAGGGCAAAGAGCTTCCTCTGAAATGGACTGAGACGTCTGGGGGACTCTTGGAATGGTGGTACGACCATGGAGTTCCTCTCGCCTTTCCTGTTGAGAGTGCCTCCTCTTGAGATGCGACGGGAACGCCGGGAATTCTTTCCCGTTGAAAGCAGGGAAAGGATCCCTCATCTCGAGCTACGAGGGGGAAACGGGGCTCCTCTGGATGTGGGCGGGACCATCGTGCTTCCTCTCGAGTGGAGACGGGTATGGCGGTGAACTTCTTGAGTTGCAGCAAGGGTGTGAAAGACCCTTTCGAAGTTCCAGAGGTTAGGTGTCATTAGTCTCCAGACGCCTCATCGGAAATAGGCCTCATCTCGCCTGGAAGGGAGAACTTCCTGGATTTTCTCGAGTTGAGGCAGGTGTTCTCGAGTTACGACGGGGACCTCAGGGACCCGCCCTGGTGGCCTCAGGAGAGGCCAGTCCCCATGCGAGTTGCTAGGGGGCCTCTCGGGATTCCTCTCCCGTCGATACCGGGGCCAAAAACTTTGTGTGGAGTCAGGGCCGGAACCGAGGATTCCTCTCAGGGGCTGACATGGATCTTTGGGTACTTCTGGAGTCTCCCCAGGGGAGTCAGGCCTCGTCTCGAGTGGAGGCATGCACGTGCACTTTCCTTCCAGGCTGTAGCAGCAATGTCACGCTTCCCGTCGCGTGGATCAAAGGATCTGTGGTTTTCCCTCGAGGCTTTCCCACAGGGCTGTCCCACGTGCCACCGTGGTGTGAGTCGATCCTCAGCGTGAAAGATGAGCCAGTGCAGGGCAAAGAGGTTCCTCTGGAATGGACTGAGACATCTGGGGGACTCTTGGAATGGTGGTACGACCATGGAGTTCCTCTCGCCTTTCCTGTTGAGAGTGCCTCCTCTTGAGATGCGACGGGAACGCCGGGAATTCTTTCCCGTTGAAAGCAGGGAAAGGATCCCTCATATCGAGCTACGAGGGGGAAACGGGGCTCCTCTCGATGTGGGCGGGACCATCGTGCTTCCTCTCGAGTGGAGACGGGTATGGCGGTGAACTTCTTGAGTTGCAGCAAGGGTGTGAAAGACCCTTTCGAAGTTCCAGAGGTTTGGTGTCATTAGTCTCCAGAGGCCTCATCGGAAATAGGCCTCATCTCGCCTGGAAGGGAGAACTTCCTGGATTTTCTCGAGTTGCGGCAGGTGTTCTCGAGTTACGACGGGGACCTCAGGGACCCGCCCTGGTGGCCTCAGGAGAGGCCAGTCCCCATGCGAGTTGCTAGGGGGCCTCTCGGGATTCCTCTCCCGTCGATACCGGGGCCAAAAACCTTGTGTGGAGTCAGGGCCGGAACCGAGGATTCCTCTCAGGGGCTGACATGGATCTTTGGGTACTTCTGGAGTCTCCCCAGTGGAGTCAGACCTCGTCTCGAGTGGGGGCATGCACGTGCGCTTTCCTTCCATGCTGTAGCAGCAATGTCACGCTTCCCGTCGCGTGGATCAAAGGATCTGTGGTTTTCCCTCGAGGCTTTCCCTCGAGGATTTCCCACAGGGCTGTCCCACGTGCCACCGTGGTGTGAGTCGATCCTCGGCGTGAAAGATGAGCCAGTGCAGGGCAAAGAGCTTCCTCTGGAATGGACTGAGACATCTGGGGGACTCTTGGAATGGTGGTACGACCATGGAGATCCTCTCGCCTTTCCTGTTGAGAGTGCCTCCGCTTGAGATGCGACGGGAACGCCGGGAATTCTTTCCCGTTGAAAGCAGGGAAAGGATCCCTCATCTCGAGCACCGAGGGGAAAACGGGACTCCTCTGGATGTGGGCGGGACCATCGTGCTTCCTCTCGAGTGGAGACGGGTATGGCGGAGAACTTCTTGAGTTGCAGCAAGGGTGTGAAAGACCCTTTCAAAGTTCCAGAGGTTAGGTGTCATTAGTCCCCAGACGCCTAATCGGAAATAGGCCTCATCTCGCCTGGAAGGGAGAACTTCCTGGATTTTCTCGAGTTGCGGCAGGTGTTCTTAAGTTACGACGGGGAACTCAGGGACCCGCCCTGGTGGCCTCAGGAGAGGCCAGTCCCCATGCGAGTTGCTAGGGGGCCTCTCGGGATTCCTCTCCCGTCGATACCGGGGCCAAAAACCTTGAGTGGAGTCAGGGCCGGAACCGAGGATTCCTCTCAGGGGCTGACATGGATCTTTGGGTACTTCTGGAGTCTCCCCAGGGGAGTCAGGCCTCGTCTCGAGTGGGGGCATGCACGTGCGCTTTCCTTCCAGGCTGTAGCAGCAATGTCACGCTTCCCGTCACGTGGATCAAAGGATCTGTGGTTTTCCCTCGAGGCTTTCCCTCGAGGCTTTCCCACAGGGCTGTCCCACGTGCCACCGTGGTGTGAGTCGATCCTCGGCGTGAAAGATGAGCCAGTGCAGGGCAAAGAGTTTCCTCTGGAATGGACTGAGACATCTGGGGGACTCTTGGAATGGTGGTACGACCATGGAGTTCCTCTCGCCTTTCCTGTTGAGAGTGCCTCCTCTTGATATGCGACGGGAACGCCGGGAATTCTTTCCCGTTGAAAGCAGGGAAAGGATCCCTCATCTCGAGCTACGAGGGGGAAACGGGGCTCCTCTGGATGTGGGCGGGACCATCGTGCTTCCTCTCGAGTGGAGACGGGTATGGCGGTGAACTTCTTGAGTTGCAGCAAGGGTGTGAAAGACCCTTTCGAAGTTCCAGAGGTTAGGTGTCATTAGTCTCCAGACGCCTCATCGGAAATAGGCCTCATCTCGCCTGGAAGGGAGAACTTCCTGGATTTTCTCGAGTTGCGGCAGGTGTTCTCGAGTTACGACGGGGACCTCAGGGACCCGCCCTGGTGGCCTCAGGAGAGGCCAGTCCCCATGCGAGTTGCTAGGGGGCCTCTCGGGATTCCTCTCCCGTCGATACCGGGGCCAAAAACCTTGTGTGGAGTCAGGGCCGGAACCGAGGATTCCTCTCAGGGGCTGACATGGATCTTTGGGTACTTCTGGAGTCTCCCCAGGGGAGTCAGGCCTCGTCTCGAGTGGGGGCATGCACGTGCACTTTCCTTCCAGGCTGTAGCAGCAATGTCACGCTTCCCGTCGCGTGGATCAAAGGATCTGTGGTTTTCCCTCGAGGCTTTCCCACAGGGCTGTCCCACGTGCCACCGTGGTGTGAGTCGATCCTCGGCGTGAAAGATGAGCCAGTGCAGGGCAAAGAGGTTCCTCTGGAATGGACTGAGACATCTGGGGGACTCTTGGAATGGTGGTACGACCATGGAGTTCCTCTCGCCTTTCCTGTTGAGAGTGCCTCCTCTTGAGATGCGACGGGAACGCCGGGAATTCTTTCCCGTTGAAAGCAGGGAAAGGATCCCTCATCTCGAGCTACGAGGGGGAAACGGGGCTCCTCTGGATGTGGGCGGGACCATCGTGCTTCCTCTCCAGTGGAGACGGGTATGGCGGTGAACTTCTTGAGTTGCAGCAAGGGTGTGAAAGACCCTTTCGAAGTTCCAGAGGTTAGGTGTCATTAGTCTCCAGAGGCCTCATCGGAAATAGGCCTCATCTCGCCTGGAAGGGAGAACTTCCTGGATTTTCTCGAGTTGCGGCAGGTGTTCTCGAGTTACGACGGGGACCTCAGGGACCCGCCCTGGTGGCCTCAGGAGAGGCCAGTCCCTAGGCGAGTTGCTAGGGGGCCTCTCGGATTCCTCTCCCGTCGATACCGGGGCCAAAAACCTTGTGTGGAGTCAGGGCCGGAACCGAGGATTCCTCTCAGGGGCTGACATGGATCTTTGGGTACTTCTGGAGTCTCCCCAGGGGAGTCAGGCCTCGTCTCGAGTGGGGGCATGCACGTGCGCTTTCCTTCCAGGCTGTAGCAGCAATGTCACGCTTCCCGTCGCGTGGATCAAAGGATCTGTGGTTTTCCCTCGAGGCTTTCCCTCGAGGCTTTCCCACAGGGCTGTCCCACGTGCCACCGTGGTGTGAGTCAATCCTGGGCGTGAAAGATGAGCCAGCGCAGGGCAAAGAGGTTCCTCTGGAATGGACTGAGACATCTGGGGGACTCTTGGAATGGTGGTACGACCATGGAGTTCCTCTCGCCTTTCCTGTTGAGAGTGCCTCCTCTTGAGATGCGACGGGAACGCCGTGAATTCTTTCCCGTTTAAAGCAGGGAAAGGATCCCTCATCTCGAGCTCCGAGGGGGAAACGGGGCTCCTCTGGATGTGGGCGGGACCATCGTGCTTCCTCTCTAGTGGAGACGGGTATGGTGGTGAACTTCTTGAGTTGCAGCAAGGCTGTGAAAGACCCTTTCGAAGTTCCAGAGGTAAGGTGTCATTAGTCTCCAGACGCCTCATCGGAAATAGGCCTCATTTCGCCTGGAAGGGAGAACTTCCTGGATTTTCTCGAGTTGCGGCAGGTGTTCTCGAGTTACGACGGGGACCTCAGGGACCCGCCCTCGTAGCCTCAGGAGAGGCCAGTCCCTATGCGAGTTGCTAGGGGGCCTCTCGGGATTCCTCTCCCGTCGATACCGGGGCCAAAACCCTTGTGTGGAGTCAGGGCCGGAACCGAGGATTCCTCTCAGGGGCTGACATGGATCTTTGGGTACTTCTGGAGTCTCCCCAGGGGAGTCAGGCCTCGTCTCGAGTGGGGGCATGCACGTGCACTTTCCTTCCAGGCTGTAGCAGCAATGTCACGCTTCCCGTCGCGTGGATCAAATGATGTGTGGTTTTCCCTCGAGGCTTTCCCACAGGGCTGTCCCACGTGCCACCGTGGTGTGAGTCGATCCTCGGCGTGAAAGATGAGCCAGTGCAGGGCAAAGAGGTTCCTCTGGAATGGACTGAGACATCTGGGGGACTCTTGGAATGGTGGTACGACCATGGAGTTCCTCTCGCCTTTCCTGTTGAGAGTGCCTCCTCTTGAGATGCGACGGGAACGCCGGGAATGTTTTGCCATTGAAAGCAGGGAAAGGATCCCTCATCTCGAGCTACGAGGGGGAAATGGGGCTCCTCTGAATGTGGGCGGGACCATCGTGCTTTCTCTCGAGTGGAGACGGGTATGGCGGTGAACTTGTGAGTTGCAGCAAGGGTGTGAAAGACCCTTTCGAAGTTCCAGAGGTAGGTGTCATTAGTCTCCAGACGCCTCATCGGAAATAGGCCTCATCTCGCCTGGAAGGGAGAACTTCCTTGATTTTCTCGAGTTGCGGCAGGTGTTCTCGAGTTACGACGGGGACCTCAGGGACCCGCCCTGTTGGCCTCAGGAGAGGCCAGTCCCTATGCGTGTTGCTAGGGGGCCCCTCGGGATTCCTCTCCCGTCGATACCGGGGCCAAAAACCTTGTGTGGAGTCAGGGCCGGAACCGAGGATTCCTCTCAGGGACTGATATGGATCTTTGGGTACTTCTGGAGACTCGCCAGGGGAGACAGGCCTCGTCTCTTGTTGGGGCATGCACGTGCACTTTCCTTCCAGGCTGTAGCAGCAATGTCACGCTTCCCGTCGCGTGGATCAAAGGATCTGCGGTTTTTGCTCGAGGCTTTCCCTCGAGGCTTTCCCACAGGGCTGTCCCACGTGACACCGTGGTGTGAGTCGATCCTCGGCGTGAAAGATGAGCCAGTGCAGGGCAAAGAGGTTCCTCTGGAATGGACTGAGACATCTGGGGGACTCTTGGAATGGTGGTACGACCATGGAGTTCCTCTCGCCTTTCCTGTTGAGAGTGCCTCCTCTTGAGATGCGACGGGAACGCCGGGAATTCTTTCCCGTTGAAACCAGGGAAAGGATCCCTCATCTCGAGCTACGAGGGGGAAACGGGGCTCCTCTGGATGTGGGCGGGACCATCGTGCTTCCTCTCGAGTGGAGACGGGTATGGCGGTGAACTTCTTGAGTTGCAGCAAGGGTGTGAAAGACCCTTTCGAAGTTCCAGAGGTTTGGTGTCAATAGTCTCCAGAGGCCTCATCGGAAATAGGCCTCATCTCGCCTGGAAGGGAGAACTTCCTGGATTTTCTCGAGTTGCGGCAGGTGTTCTCGAGTTACGACGGGGACCTCAGGGACCCGCCCTGGTGGCCTCAGGAGAGGCCAGTCCCTAGGCGAGTTGCTAGGGGGCCTCTCGGATTCCTCTCCCGTCGATACCGGGGCCAAAAACCTTGTGTGGAGTCAGGGCCGGAACCGAGGATTCCTCTCAGGGGCTGACATGGATCTTTGGGTACTTCTGGAGTCTCCCCAGGGGAGTCAGGCCTCGTCTCGAGTGGGGGCATGCACGTGCGCTTTCCTTCCAGGCTGTAGCAGCAATGTCACGCTTCCTGTCGCGTGGATCAAAGGATCTGTGGTTTTCCCTCGAGGCTTTCCCTCGAGGCTTTCCCACAGGGCTGTCCCACGTGCCACCGTGGTGTGAGTCAATCCTGGGCGTGAAAGATGAGCCAGCGCAGGGCAAAGAGGTTCCTCTGGAATGGACTGAGACATCTGGGGGACTCTTGGAATGGTGGTACGACCATGGAGTTCCTCTCGCCTTTCCTGTTGAGAGTGCCTCCTCTTGAGATGCGACGGGAACGCCGTGAATTCTTTCCCGTTTAAAGCAGGGAAAGGATCCCTCATCTCGAGCTCCGAGGGGGAAACGGGGCTCCTCTGGATGTGGGCGGGACCATCGTGCTTCCTCTCTAGTGGAGACGGGTATGGTGGTGAACTTCTTGAGTTGCAGCAAGGCTGTGAAAGACCCTTTCGAAGTTCCAGAGGTAAGGTGTCATTAGTCTCCAGACGCCTCATCGGAAATAGGCCTCATTTCGCCTGGAAGGGAGAACTTCCTGGATTTTCTCGAGTTGCGGCAGGTGTTCTCGAGTTACGACGGGGACCTCAGGGACCCGCCCTCGTAGCCTCAGGAGAGGCCAGTCCCTATGCGAGTTGCTAGGGGGCCTCTCGGGATTCCTCTCCCGTCGATACCGGGGCCAAAACCCTTGTGTGGAGTCAGGGCCGGAACCGAGGATTCCTCTCAGGGGCTGACATGGATCTTTGGGTACTTCTGGAGTCTCCCCAGGGGAGTCAGGCCTCGTCTCGAGTGGGGGCATGCACGTGCACTTTCCTTCCAGGCTGTAGCAGCAATGTCACGCTTCCCGTCGCGTGGATCAAATGATGTGTGGTTTTCCCTCGAGGCTTTCCCACAGGGCTGTCCCACGTGCCACCGTGGTGTGAGTCGATCCTCGGCGTGAAAGATGAGCCAGTGCAGGGCAAAGAGGTTCCTCTGGAATGGACTGAGACATCTGGGGGACTCTTGGAATGGTGGTACGACCATGGAGTTCCTCTCGCCTTTCCTGTTGAGAGTGCCTCCTCTTGAGATGCGACGGGAACGCCGGGAATGTTTTGCCATTGAAAGCAGGGAAAGGATCCCTCATCTCGAGCTACGAGGGGGAAATGGGGCTCCTCTGGATGTGGGCGGGACCATCGTGCTTTCTCTCGAGTGGAGACGGGTATGGCGGTGAACTTGTGAGTTGCAGCAAGGGTGTGAAAGACCCTTTCGAAGTTCCAGAGGTAGGTGTCATTAGTCTCCAGACGCCTCATCGGAAATAGGCCTCATCTCGCCTGGAAGGGAGAACTTCCTTGATTTTCTCGAGTTGCGGCAGGTGTTCTCGAGTTACGACGGGGACCTCAGGGACCCGCCCTGTTGGCCTCAGGAGAGGCCAGTCCCTATGCGTGTTGCTAGGGGGCCCCTCGGGATTCCTCTCCCGTCGATACCGGGGCCAAAAACCTTGTGTGGAGTCAGGGCCGGAACCGAGGATTCCTCTCAGGGACTGATATGGATCTTTGGGTACTTCTGGAGACTCGCCAGGGGAGACAGGCCTCGTCTCTTGTTGGGGCATGCACGTGCACTTTCCTTCCAGGCTGTAGCAGCAATGTCACGCTTCCCGTCGCGTGGATCAAAGGATCTGCGGTTTTTGCTCGAGGCTTTCCCTCGAGGCTTTCCCACAGGGCTGTCCCACGTGACACCGTGGTGTGAGTCGATCCTCGGCGTGAAAGATGAGCCAGTGCAGGGCAAAGAGGTTCCTCTGGAATGGACTGAGACATCTGGGGGACTCTTGGAATGGTGGTACGACCATGGAGTTCCTCTCGCCTTTCCTGTTGAGAGTGCCTCCTCTTGAGATGCGACGGGAACGCCGGGAATTCTTTCCCGTTGAAACCAGGGAAAGGATCCCTCATCTCGAGCTACGAGGGGGAAACGGGGCTCCTCTGGATGTGGGCGGGACCATCGTGCTTCCTCTCGAGTGGAGACGGGTATGGCGGTGAACTTCTTGAGTTGCAGCAAGGGTGTGAAAGACCCTTTCGAAGTTCCAGAGGTTTGGTGTCAATAGTCTCCAGAGGCCTCATCGGAAATAGGCCTCATCTCGCCTGGAAGGGAGAACTACCTGGATATTCTCGAGTTGCGGCAGGTGTTCTCGAGTTACGACGGGGACCTCAGGGACCCGCCCTGGTGGCCTCAGGAGAGGCCAGTTCCCATGCGAGTTGCTAGGGGGTCTCTCGGGATTCCTCTCCCGTCGATACCGGGGCCAAAAAGCTTGTGTGGAGTCAGGGCCGGAACCGAGGATTCTTCTCAGGGGCTGACATGGATCTTTGGGTACTTCTGGAGTCTCCCCAGGGGAGTCAGGCCTCGTCTCGAGTGGGGGCATGCATGTGCGCTTTCCTTCCAAGCTGTAGCAGCAATGTCACGCTTCCCGTCGCGTGGATCAAAGGATCTGTGGTTTTCCCTCGAGGCTTTCCCTCGAGGCTTTCCCACAGGGCTGTCCCACGTGCCACCGTGTTGTGAGTCGATCCTCGGCGTGAAAGATGAGCCAGTGCAGGGCAAAGAGGTTCCTCTGAAATGGACTGAGACATCTGGGGGACTCTTGGAATGGTGGTACGACCATGGAGTTCCTCTCGCCTTTCCTGTTGAGAGTGCCTCCTCTTGAGATGCGACGGGAACGCCGGGAATTCTTTCCCGTTGAAAGCAGGGAAAGGATCCCTCATCTCGAGCTACGAGGGGGAAACGGGGCTCCTCTGGATGTGGACGGGACCATCGTGCTTCCTCTCGAGTGGAGACGGGTATGGCGGTGAACTTCTTGAGTTGCACCAAGGGTGTGAAAGACCCTTTCTAAGTTCCAGAGGTTTGGTGTCATTAGTCTCCAGAGGCCTCATCGGAAATAGGCCTCATCTCGCCTGGAAGGGAGAACTTCCTGGATTTTCTCGAGTTGCGGCAGGTGTTCTCGAGTTACGACGGGGACCTCAGGGACACGCCCTGGTGGCCTCAGGAGAGGCCAGTCCCCATGCGAGTTGCTAGGGGGCCTCTCGGGATTCCTCTCCCGTCGATACCGGGGCCAAAAACCTTGTGTGGAGTCAGGGCCGGAACCGAGGATTCCTCTCAGGGGCTGACATGGATCTTTGGGTACTTCTGGAGTCTCCCCAGGGGAGTCAGGCCTCGTCTCCAGTGGGGGCATGCACGTGCACTTTCCTTCCAGGCTGTAGCAGCAATGTCACGCTTCCCGTCGCGTGGATCAAAGGATCTGTGGTTTTCCCTCGAGGCTTTCCCACAGGGCTGTCCCACGTGCCACCGTGGTGTGAGTCGATCCTCGGCGTGAAAGATGAGCCAGTGCAGGGCAAAGAGGTTCCTCTGGAATGGACTGAGACATCTGGGGGACTCTTGGAATGGTGGTACGACCATGGAGTTCCTCTCGCCTTTCCTGTTGAGAGTGCCTCCTCTTGAGATGCGACGGGAACGCCGGGAATTCTTTCCCGTTGAAAGCAGGGAAAGGATCCCTCATCTCGAGCTACGAGGGGGAAACGGGGCTCCTCTGGATGTGGGCGGGACCATCGTGCTTCCTCTCTAGTGGAGACGGGTATGGCGGTGAACTTCTTGAGTTGCAGCAAGTGTGTGAAAGACCCTTTCGAAGTTCCAGAGGTTAGGTGTCATTAGTCTCCAGAGGCCTCATCGGAAATAGGCCTCATCTCGCCTGGAAGGGAGAACTTCCTGGATTTTCTCGAGTTGCGGCAGGTGTTCTCGAGTTACGACGGGGACCTCAGGGACCCGCCCTGGTGGCCTCAGGAGAGGCCAGTCCCTAGGCGAGTTGCTAGGGGGCCTCTCGGATTCCTCTCCCGTCGATACCGGGGCCAAAAACCTTGTGTGGAGTCAGGGCCGGAACCGAGGATTCCTCTCAGGGGCTGACATGGATCTTTGGGTACTTCTGGAGTCTCCCCAGGGGAGTCAGGCCTCGTCTCGAGTGGGGGCATGCACGTGCGCTTTCCTTCCAGGCTGTAGCAGCAATGTCACGCTTCCCGTCGCGTGGATCAAAGGATCTGTGGTTTTCCCTCGAGGCTTTCCCTCGAGGCTTTCCCACAGGGCTGTCCCACGTGCCACCGTGGTGTGAGTCAATCCTGGGCGTGAAAGATGAGCCAGTGCAGGGCAAAGAGGTTCCTCTGGAATGGACTGAGACATCTGGGGGACTCTTGGAATGGTGGTACGACCATGGAGTTCCTCTCGCCTTTCCTGTTGAGAGTGCCTCCTCTTGAGATGCGACGGGAACGCCGTGAATTCTTTCCCGTTTAAAGCAGGGAAAGGATCCCTCATCTCGAGCTACGAGGGGGAAACGGGGCTCCTCTGGATGTGGGCGGGACCATCGTGCTTCCTCTCTAGTGGAGACGGGTATGGTGGTGAACTTCTTGAGTTGCAGCAAGGCTGTGAAAGACACTTTCGAAGTTCCAGAGGTAAGGTGTCATTAGTCTCCAGACGCCTCATCGGAAATAGGCCTCATTTCGCCTGGAAGGGAGAACTTCCTGGATTTTCTCGAGTTGCGGCAGGTGTTCTCGAGTTACGACGGGAACCTCAGGGACCCGCCCTCGTGGCCTCAGGAGAGGCCAGTCCCTATGCGAGTTGCTAGGGGGCCTCTCGGGATTCCTCTCCCGTCGATACCGGGGCCAAAACCCTTGTGTGGAGTCAGGGCCGGAACCGAGGATTCCTCTCAGGGGCTGACATGGATCTTTGGGTACTTCTGGAGTCTCCCCAGGGGAGTCAGGCCTCGTCTCGAGTGGGGGCATGCACGTGCACTTTCCTTCCAGGCTGTAGCAGCAATGTCACGCTTCCCGTCGCGTGGATCAAATGATGTGTGGTTTTCCCTCGAGGCTTTCCCACAGGGCTGTCCCACGTGCCACCGTGGTGTGAGTCGATCCTCGGCGTGAAAGATGAGCCAGTGCAGGGCAAAGAGGTTCCTCTGGAATGGACTGAGACATCTGGGGGACTCTTGGAATGGTGGTACGACCATGGAGTTCCTCTCGCCTTTCCTGTTGAGAGTGCCTCCTCTTGAGATGCGACGGGAACGCCGGGAATGTTTTGCCATTGAAAGCAGGGAAAGGATCCCTCATCTCGAGCTACGAGGGGGAAATGGGGCTCCTCTGGATGTGGGCGGGACCATCGTGCTTTCTCTCGAGTGGAGACGGGTATGGCGGTGAACTTCTTGAGTTGCAGCAAGGGTGTGAAAGACCCTTTCGAAGTTCCAGAGGTAGGTGTCATTAGTCTCCAGACGCCTCATCGGAAATAGGCCTCATCTCGCCTGGAAGGGAGAACTTCCTTGATTTTCTCGAGTTGCGGCAGGTGTTCTCGAGTTACGACGGGGACCTCAGGGACCCGCCCTGTTGGCCTCAGGAGAGGCCAGTCCCTATGCGTGTTGCTAGGGGGCCCCTCGGGATTCCTCTCCCGTCGATACCGGGGCCAAAAACCTTGTGTGGAGTCAGGGCCGGAACCGAGGATTCCTCTCAGGGACTGATATGGATCTTTGGGTACTTCTGGAGACTCGCCAGGGGAGACAGGCCTCGTCTCTTGTTGGGGCATGCACGTGCACTTTCCTTCCAGGCTGTAGCAGCAATGTCACGCTTCCCGTCGCGTGGATCAAAGGATCTGCGGTTTTTGCTCGAGGCTTTCCCTCGAGGCTTTCCCACAGGGCTGTCCCACGTGACACCGTGGTGTGAGTCGATCCTCGGCGTGAAAGATGAGCCAGTGCAGGGCAAAGAGGTTCCTCTGGAATGGACTGAGACATCTGGGGGACTCTTGGAATGGTGGTACGACCATGGAGTTCCTCTCGCCTTTCCTGTTGAGAGTGCCTCCTCTTGAGATGCGACGGGAACGCCGGGAATTCTTTCCCGTTGAAACCAGGGAAAGGATCCCTCATCTCGAGCTACGAGGGGGAAACGGGGCTCCTCTGGATGTGGGCGGGACCATCGTGCTTCCTCTCGAGTGGAGACGGGTATGGCGGTGAACTTCTTGAGTTGCAGCAAGGGTGTGAAAGACCCTTTCGAAGTTCCAGAGGTTTGGTGTCAATAGTCTCCAGAGGCCTCATCGGAAATAGGCCTCATCTCGCCTGGAAGGGAGAACTACCTGGATATTCTCGAGTTGCGGCAGGTGTTCTCGAGTTACGACGGGGACCTCAGGGACCCGCCCTGGTGGCCTCAGGAGAGGCCAGTTCCCATGCGAGTTGCTAGGGGGTCTCTCGGGATTCCTCTCCCGTCGATACCGGGGCCAAAAAGCTTGTGTGGAGTCAGGGCCGGAACCGAGGATTCTTCTCAGGGGCTGACATGGATCTTTGGGTACTTCTGGAGTCTCCCCAGGGGAGTCAGGCCTCGTCTCGAGTGGGGGCATGCATGTGCGCTTTCCTTCCAAGCTGTAGCAGCAATGTCACGCTTCCCGTCGCGTGGATCAAAGGATCTGTGGTTTTCCCTCGAGGCTTTCCCTCGAGGCTTTCCCACAGGGCTGTCCCACGTGCCACCGTGTTGTGAGTCGATCCTCGGCGTGAAAGATGAGCCAGTGCAGGGCAAAGAGGTTCCTCTGAAATGGACTGAGACATCTGGGGGACTCTTGGAATGGTGGTACGACCATGGAGTTCCTCTCGCCTTTCCTGTTGAGAGTGCCTCCTCTTGAGATGCGACGGGAACGCCGGGAATTCTTTCCCGTTGAAAGCAGGGAAAGGATCCCTCATCTCGAGCTACGAGGGGGAAACGGGGCTCCTCTGGATGTGGACGGGACCATCGTGCTTCCTCTCGAGTGGAGACGGGTATGGCGGTGAACTTCTTGAGTTGCACCAAGGGTGTGAAAGACCCTTTCTAAGTTCCAGAGGTTTGGTGTCATTAGTCTCCAGAGGCCTCATCGGAAATAGGCCTCATCTCGCCTGGAAGGGAGAACTTCCTGGATTTTCTCGAGTTGCGGCAGGTGTTCTCGAGTTACGACGGGGACCTCAGGGACACGCCCTGGTGGCCTCAGGAGAGGCCAGTCCCCATGCGAGTTGCTAGGGGGCCTCTCGGGATTCCTCTCCCGTCGATACCGGGGCCAAAAACCTTGTGTGGAGTCAGGGCCGGAACCGAGGATTCCTCTCAGGGGCTGACATGGATCTTTGGGTACTTCTGGAGTCTCCCCAGGGGAGTCAGGCCTCGTCTCCAGTGGGGGCATGCACGTGCACTTTCCTTCCAGGCTGTAGCAGCAATGTCACGCTTCCCGTCGCGTGGATCAAAGGATCTGTGGTTTTCCCTCGAGGCTTTCCCACAGGGCTGTCCCACGTGCCACCGTGGTGTGAGTCGATCCTCGGCGTGAAAGATGAGCCAGTGCAGGGCAAAGAGGTTCCTCTGGAATGGACTGAGACATCTGGGGGACTCTTGGAATGGTGGTACGACCATGGAGTTCCTCTCGCCTTTCCTGTTGAGAGTGCCTCCTCTTGAGATGCGACGGGAACGCCGGGAATTCTTTCCCGTTGAAAGCAGGGAAAGGATCCCTCATCTCGAGCTACGAGGGGGAAACGGGGCTCCTCTGGATGTGGGCGGGACCATCGTGCTTCCTCTCTAGTGGAGACGGGTATGGCGGTGAACTTCTTGAGTTGCAGCAAGGGTGTGAAAGACCCTTTCGAAGTTCCAGAGGTTAGGTGTCATTAGTCTCCAGAGGCCTCATCGGAAATAGGCCTCATCTCGCCTGGAAGGGAGAACTTCCTGGATTTTCTCGAGTTGCGGCAGGTGTTCTCGAGTTACGACGGGGACCTCAGGGACCCGCCCTGGTGGCCTCAGGAGAGGCCAGTCCCTAGGCGAGTTGCTAGGGGGCCTCTCGGATTCCTCTCCCGTCGATACCGGGGCCAAAAACCTTGTGTGGAGTCAGGGCCGGAACCGAGGATTCCTCTCAGGGGCTGACATGGATCTTTGGGTACTTCTGGAGTCTCCCCAGGGGAGTCAGGCCTCGTCTCGAGTGGGGGCATGCACGTGCGCTTTCCTTCCAGGCTGTAGCAGCAATGTCACGCTTCCCGTCGCGTGGATCAAAGGATCTGTGGTTTTCCCTCGAGGCTTTCCCTCGAGGCTTTCCCACAGGGCTGTCCCACGTGCCACCGTGGTGTGAGTCAATCCTGGGCGTGAAAGATGAGCCAGTGCAGGGCAAAGAGGTTCCTCTGGAATGGACTGAGACATCTGGGGGACTCTTGGAATGGTGGTACGACCATGGAGTTCCTCTCGCCTTTCCTGTTGAGAGTGCCTCCTCTTGAGATGCGACGGGAACGCCGTGAATTCTTTCCCGTTTAAAGCAGGGAAAGGATCCCTCATCTCGAGCTACGAGGGGGAAACGGGGCTCCTCTGGATGTGGGCGGGACCATCGTGCTTCCTCTCTAGTGGAGACGGGTATGGTGGTGAACTTCTTGAGTTGCAGCAAGGCTGTGAAAGACACTTTCGAAGTTCCAGAGGTAAGGTGTCATTAGTCTCCAGACGCCTCATCGGAAATAGGCCTCATTTCGCCTGGAAGGGAGAACTTCCTGGATTTTCTCGAGTTGCGGCAGGTGTTCTCGAGTTACGACGGGGACCTCAGGGACCCGCCCTCGTGGCCTCAGGAGAGGCCAGTCCCTATGCGAGTTGCTAGGGGGCCTCTCGGGATTCCTCTCCCGTCGATACCGGGGCCAAAACCCTTGTGTGGAGTCAGGGCCGGAACCGAGGATTCCTCTCAGGGGCTGACATGGATCTTTGGGTACTTCTGGAGTCTCCCCAGGGGAGTCAGGCCTCGTCTCGAGTGGGGGCATGCACGTGCACTTTCCTTCCAGGCTGTAGCAGCAATGTCACGCTTCCCGTCGCGTGGATCAAATGATGTGTGGTTTTCCCTCGAGGCTTTCCCACAGGGCTGTCCCACGTGCCACCGTGGTGTGAGTCGATCCTCGGCGTGAAAGATGAGCCAGTGCAGGGCAAAGAGGTTCCTCTGGAATGGACTGAGACATCTGGGGGACTCTTGGAATGGTGGTACGACCATGGAGTTCCTCTCGCCTTTCCTGTTGAGAGTGCCTCCTCTTGAGATGCGACGGGAACGCCGGGAATTTTTTGCCATTGAAAGCAGGGAAAGGATCCCTCATCTCGAGCTACGAGGGGGAAATGGGGCTCCTCTGGATGTGGGCGGGACCATCGTGCTTTCTCTCGAGTGGAGACGGGTATGGCGGTGAACTTCTTGAGTTGCAGCAAGGGTGTGAAAGACCCTTTCGAAGTTCCAGAGGTAGGTGTCATTAGTCTCCAGACGCCTCATCGGAAATAGGCCTCATCTCGCCTGGAAGGGAGAACTTCCTTGATTTTCTCGAGTTGCGGCAGGTGTTCTCGAGTTACGACGGGGACCTCAGGGACCCGCCCTGTTGGCCTCAGGAGAGGCCAGTCCCTATGCGTGTTGCTAGGGGGCCCCTCGGGATTCCTCTCCCGTCGATACCGGGGCCAAAAACCTTGTGTGGAGTCAGGGCCGGAACCGAGGATTCCTCTCAGGGACTGATATGGATCTTTGGGTACTTCTGGAGACTCGCCAGGGGAGACAGGCCTCGTCTCTTGTTGGGGCATGCACGTGCACTTTCCTTCCAGGCTGTAGCAGCAATGTCACGCTTCCCGTCGCGTGGATCAAAGGATCTGCGGTTTTTGCTCGAGGCTTTCCCTCGAGGCTTTCCCACAGGGCTGTCCCACGTGACACCGTGGTGTGAGTCGATCCTCGGCGTGAAAGATGAGCCAGTGCAGGGCAAAGAGGTTCCTCTGGAATGGACTGAGACATCTGGGGGACTCTTGGAATGGTGGTACGACCATGGAGTTCCTCTCGCCTTTCCTGTTGAGAGTGCCTCCTCTTGAGATGCGACGGGAACGCCGGGAATTCTTTCCCGTTGAAACCAGGGAAAGGATCCCTCATCTCGAGCTACGAGGGGGAAACGGGGCTCCTCTGGATGAGGGCGGGACCATCGTGCTTCCTCTCGAGTGGAGACGGGTATGGCGGTGAACTTCTTGAGTTGCAGCAAGGGTGTGAAAGACCCTTTCGAAGTTCCAGAGGTTTGGTGTCAATAGTCTCCAGAGGCCTCATCAGAAATAGGCCTCATCTCGCCTAGAAGGGAGAACTACCTGGATATTCTCGAGTTGCGGCAGGTGTTCTCGAGTTACGACGGGGACCTCAGGGACCCGCCCTGGTGGCCTCAGGAGAGGCCAGTTCCCATGCGAGTTGCTAGGGGGTCTCTCGGGATTCCTCTCCCGTCGATCCCGGGGCCAAAAAGCTTGTGTGGAGTCAGGGCCGGAACCGAGGATTCTTCTCAGGGGCTGACATGGATCTTTGGGTACTTCTGGAGTCTCCCCAGGGGAGTCAGGCCTCGTCTCGAGTGGGGGCATGCATGTGCGCTTTCCTTCCAAGCTGTAGCAGCAATGTCACGCTTCCCGTCGCGTGGATCAAAGGATCTGTGGTTTTCCCTCGAGGCTTTCCCTCGAGGCTTTCCCACAGGGCTGTCCCACGTGCCACCGTGTTGTGAGTCGATCCTCGGCGTGAAAGATGAGCCAGTGCAGGGCAAAGAGGTTCCTCTGAAATGGACTGAGACATCTGGGGGACTCTTGGAATGGTGGTACGACCATGGAGTTCCTCTCGCCTTTCCTGTTGAGAGTGCCTCCTCTTGAGATGCGACGGGAACGCCGGGAATTCTTTCCCGTTGAAAGCAGGGAAAGGATCCCTCATCTCGAGCTACGAGGGGGAAACGGGGCTCCTCTGGATGTGGGCGGGACCATCGTGCTTCCTCTCGAGTGGAGACGGGTATGGCGGTGAACTTCTTGAGTTGCACCAAGGGTGTGAAAGACCCTTTCGAAGTTCCAGAGGTTTGGTGTCATTAGTCTCCAGAGGCCTCATCGGAAATAGGCCTCATCTCGCCTGGAAGGGAGAACTTCCTGGATTTTCTCGAGTTGCGGCAGGTGTTCTCGAGTTACGACGGGGACCTCAGGGACACGCCCTGGTGGCCTCCGGAGAGGCCAGTCCCCATGCGAGTTGCTAGGGGGCCTCTCGGGATTCCTCTCCCGTCGATACCGGGGCCAAAAACCTTGTGTGGAGTCAGGGCCGGAACCGAGGATTCCTCTCAGGGGCTGACATGGATCTTTGGGTACTTCTGGAGTCTCCCCAGTGGAGTCAGACCTCGTCTCGAGTGGGGGCATGCACGTGCGCTTTCCTTCCAGGCTGTAGTAGCAATGTCACGCTTCCCGTCGCGTGGATCAAAGGATCTGTGGTTTTCCCTCGAGGCTTTCCCTCGAGGCTTTCCCTCAGGGCTGTCCCACGTGCCACCGTGGTGTGAGTCGATCCTCGGCGTGAAAGATGAGCCAGTGCAGGGCAAAGAGGTTCCTCTGGAATGGACTGAGACATCTGGGGGACTCTTGGAATGGTGGTGCGACCATGGAGATCCTCTCGCCTTTCCTGTTGAGAGTGCCTCCTCTTGAGATGCGACGGGAACGCCGGGAATTCTTTCCCGTTGAAAGCAGGGAAAGGATCCCTCATCTCGAGCACCGAGGGGAAAACGGGGCTCCTCTGGATGTGGGCGGGACCATCGTGCTTCCTCTCGAGTGGAGACGGGTATGGCGGAGAACTTCTTGAGTTGCAGCAAGGGTGTGAAAGACCCTTTCAAAGTTCCAGAGGTTAGGTGTCATTAGTCTCCAGACGCCTCATCGGAAATAGGCCTCATCTCGCCTGGAAGGGAGAACTTCCTGGATTTTCTCGAGTTGCGGCAGGTGTTCTTAAGTTACGACGGGGAACTCAGGGACCCGCCCCGGTGGCCTCAGGAGAGGCCAGTCCCCATGCGAGTTGCTAGGGGGCCTCTCGGGATTCCTCTCCCGTCGATACCGGGGCCAAAAACCTTGAGTGGAGTCAGGGCCGGAACCGAGGATTCCTCTCAGGGGCTGACATGGATCTTTGGGTACTTCTGGAGTCTCCCCAGGGGAGTCAGGCCTCGTCTCGAGTGGGGGCATGCACGTGCGCTTTCCTTCCAGGCTGTAGCAGCAATGTCACGCTTCCCGTCACGTGGATCAAAGGATCTGTGGTTTTCCCTCGAGGCTTTCCCTCGAGGCTTTCCCACAGGGCTGTCCCACGTGCCACCGTGGCGTGAGTTGATCCTCGGCGTGAAAGATGAGCCAGTGCAGGGCAAAGAGTTTCCTCTGGAATGGACTGAGACATCTGGGGGACTCTTGGAATGGTGGTACGACCATGGAGTTCCTCTCGCCGTTCCTGTTGAGAGTGCCTCCTCTTGATATGCGACGGGAACGCCGGGAATTCTTTCCCGTTGAAAGCAGGGAAAGGATCCCTCATCTCGAGCTACGAGGGGGAAACGGGGCTCCTCTGGATGTGGTCGGGACCATCGTGCTTCCTCTCGAGTGGAGACGGGTATGGCGGTGAACTTCTTGAGTTGCAGCAAGGGTGTGAAAGACCCTTTCGAAGTTCCAGAGGTTAGGTGTCATTAGTCTCCAGACGCCTCATCGGAAATAGGCCTCATCTCGCCTGGAAGGGAGAACTTCCTGGATTTTCTCGAGTTGCGGCAGGTGTTCTCGAGTTACGACGGGGACCTCAGGGACCCGCCCTGGTGGCCTCAGGAGAGGCCAGTCCCATGCGAGTTGCTAGGGGGCCTCTCGGGATTCCTCTCCCGTCGATACCGGGGCCAAAAACCTTGTGTGGAGTCAGTGCCGGAACCGAGAATTCCTCTCAGGGGCTGACATGGATCTTTGGGTACTTCTGGAGTCTCCCCAGGGGAGTCAGGCCTCGTCTCGAGTGGGGGCATGCACGTGCACTTTCCTTCCAGGCTGTAGCAGCAATGTCACGCTTCCCGTCGCGTGGATCAAAGGATCTGTGGTTTTCCCTCGAGGCTTTCCCACAGGGCTGTCCCACGTGCCACCGTGGTGTGAGTCGATCCTCGGCGTGAAAGATGAGCCAGTGCAGGGCAAAGAGGTTGCTCTGGAATGGACTGAGACATCTGGGGGACTCTTGGAATGGTGGTGCGACCATGGAGATCCTCTCGCCTTTCCTGTTGAGAGTGCCTCCTCTTGAGATGCGACGGGAACGCCGGGAATTCTTTCCCGTTGAAAGCAGGGAAAGGATCCCTCATCTCGAGCACCGAGGGGAAAACGGGGCTCCTCTGGATGTGGGCGGGACCATCGTGCTTCCTCTCGAGTGGAGACGGGTATGGCGGAGAACTTCTTGAGTTGCAGCAAGGGTGTGAAAGACCCTTTCAAAGTTCCAGAGGTTAGGTGTCATTAGTCTCCAGACGCCTCATCGGAAATAGGCCTCATCTCGCCTGGAAGGGAGAACTTCCTGGATTTTCTCGAGTTGCGGCAGGTGTTCTTAAGTTACGACGGGGAACTCAGGGACCCGCCCCGGTGGCCTCAGGAGAGGCCAGTCCCCATGCGAGTTGCTAGGGGGCCTCTCGGGATTCCTCTCCCGTCGATACCGGGGCCAAAAACTTTGAGTGGAGTCAGGGCCGGAACCGAGGATTCCTCTCAGGGGCTGACATGGATCTTTGGGTACTTCTGGAGTCTCCCCAGGGGAGTCAGGCCTCGTCTCGAGTGGGGGCATGCACGTGCGCTTTCCTTCCAGGCTGTAGCAGCAATGTCACGCTTCCCGTCGCGTGGATCAAAGGATCTGTGGTTTTCCTTCGAGGCTTTCCCTCGAGGCTTTCCCACAGGGCTGTCCCACGTGCCACCGTGGCGTGAGTCGATCCTCGGCGTGAAAGATGAGCCAGTGCAGGGCAAAGAGTTTCCTCTGGAAAAGACTGAGACATCTGGGGGACTCTTGGAATGGTGGTACGACCATGGAGTTCCTCTCGCCTTTCCTGTTGAGAGTGCCTCCTCTTGATATGCGACGGGAACGCCGGGAATTCTTTCCCGTTGAAAGCAGGGAAAGGATCCCTCATCTCGAGCTACGAGGGGGAAACGGGGCTCCTCTGGATGTGGTCGGGACCATCGTGCTTCCTCTCGAGTGGAGACGGGTATGGCGGTGAACTTCTTGAGTTGCAGCAAGGGTGTGAAAGACCCTTTCGAAGTTCCAGAGGTTAGATGTCATTAGTCTCCAGACGCCTCATCGGAAATAGGCCTCATCTCGCCTGGAAGGGAGAACTTCCTGGATTTTCTCGAGTTGCGGCAGGTGTTCTCGAGTTACGACGGGGACCTCAGGGACACGCCCTGGTGGCCTCAGGAGAGGCCAGTCCCCATGCGAGTTGCTAGGGGACCTCTCGGGATTCCTCTCCCGTCGATACCGGGGCCAAAAACCTTGTGTGGAGTCAGGGCCGGAACCGAGGATTCCTCTCAGGGGCTGACATGGATCTTTGGGTACTTCTGGAGTCTCCCCAGTGGAGTCAGACCTCGTCTCGAGTGGGGGCATGCACGTGCGCTTTCCTTCCAGGCTGTAGTAGCAATGTCACGCTTCCCGTCGCGTGGATCAAATTATCTGTGGTTTTCCCTCGAGGCTTTCCCTCGAGGCTTTCCCACAGGGCTGTCCCACGTGCCACCGTGGTGTGAGTCGATCCTCGGCGTGAAAGATGAGCCAGTGCAAGGCAAAGAGGTTCCTCTGGAATGGACTGAGACATCTGGGGGACTCTTGGAATGGTGGTGCGACCATGGAGATCCTCTCGCCTTTCCTGTTGAGAGTGCCTCCTCTTGAGATGCGACGGGAACGCCGGGAATTCTTTCCCGTTGAAAGCAGGGAAAGGATCCCTCATCTCGAGCACCGAGGGGAAAACGGGGCTCCTCTGGATGTGGGCGGGACCATCGTGCTTCCTCTCGAGTGGAGACGGGTATGGCGGAGAACTTCTTGAGTTGCAGCAAGGGTGTGAAAGACCCTTTCAAAGTTCCAGAGGTTAGGTGTCATTAGTCTCCAGACGCCTCATCGGAAATAGGCCTCATCTCGCCTGGAAGGGAGAACTTCCTGGATTTTCTCGAGTTGCGGCAGGTGTTCTTAAGTTACGACGGGGAACTCAGGGACCCGCCCCGGTGGCCTCAGGAGAGGCCAGTCCCCATGCGAGTTGCTAGGGGGCCTCTCGGGATTCCTCTCCCGTCGATACCGGGGCCAAAAACCTTGAGTGGAGTCAGGGCCGGAACCGAGGATTCCTCTCAGGGGCTGACATGGATCTTTGGGTACTTCTGGAGTCTCCCCAGGGGAGTCAGGCCTCGTCTCGAGTGGGGGCATGCACGTGCGCTTTCCTTCCAGGCTGTAGCAGCAATGTCACGCTTCCCGTCACGTGGATCAAAGGATCTGTGGTTTTCCCTCGAGGCTTTCCCTCGAGGCTTTCCCACAGGGCTGTCCCACGTGCCACCGTGGCGTGAGTCGATCCTCGGCGTGAAAGATGAGCCAGTGCAGGGCAAAGAGTTTCCTCTGGAATGGACTGAGACCTCTGGGGGACTCTTGGAATGGTGGTACGACCATGGAGTTCCTCTCGCCTTTCCTGTTGAGAGTGCCTCCTCTTGAGATAGGACGGGAACGCCGGGAATTCTTTCCCGTTGAAAGCAGGGAAAGGATCCCTCATCTCGAGCTACGAGGGGGAAACGGGGCTCCTCTGGATGTGGTCGGGACCATCGTGCTTCCTCTCGAGTGGAGACGGGTATGGCGGTGAACTTCTTGAGTTGCAGCAAGGGTGTGAAAGACCCTTTCGAAGTTCCAGAGGTTAGGTGTCATTAGTCTCCAGACGCCTCATCGGAAATAGGCCTCATCTCGCCTGGAAGGGAGAACTTCCTGGATTTTCTCGAGTTGCGGCAGGTGTTCTCGAGTTACGACGGGGACCTCAGGGACCCGCCCTGGTGGCCTCAGGAGAGGCCAGTCCCATGCGAGTTGCTAGGGGGCCTCTCGGGATTCCTCTCCCGTCGATACCGGGGCCAAAAACCTTGTGTGGAGTCAGTGCCGGAACCGAGAATTCCTCTCAGGGGCTGACATGGATCTTTGGGTACTTCTGGAGTCTCCCCAGGGGAGTCAGGCCTCGTCTCGAGTGGGGGCATGCACGTGCACTTTCCTTCCAGGCTGTAGCAGCAATGTCACGCTTCCCGTCGCGTGGATCAAAGGATCTGTGGTTTTCCCTCGAGGCTTTCCCACAGGGCTGTCCCACGTGCCACCGTGGTGTGAGTCGATCCTCGGCGTGAAAGATGAGCCAGTGCAGGGCAAAGAGGTTGCTCTGGAATGGACTGAGACATCTGGGGGACTCTTGGAATGGTGGTGCGACCATGGAGATCCTCTCGCCTTTCCTGTTGAGAGTGCCTCCTCTTGAGATGCGACGGGAACGCCGGGAATTCTTTCCCGTTGAAAGCAGGGAAAGGATCCCTCATCTCGAGCACCGAGGGGAAAACGGGGCTCCTCTGGATGTGGGCGGGACCATCGTGCTTCCTCTCGAGTGGAGACGGGTATGGCGGAGAACTTCTTGAGTTGCAGCAAGGGTGTGAAAGACCCTTTCAAAGTTCCAGAGGTTAGGTGTCATTAGTCTCCAGACGCCTCATCGGAAATAGGCCTCATCTCGCCTGGAAGGGAGAACTTCCTGGATTTTCTCGAGTTGCGGCAGGTGTTCTTAAGTTACGACGGGGAACTCAGGGACCCGCCCCGGTGGCCTCAGGAGAGGCCAGTCCCCATGCGAGTTGCTAGGGGGCCTCTCGGGATTCCTCTCCCGTCGATACCGGGGCCAAAAACCTTGAGTGGAGTCAGGGCCGGAACCGAGGATTCCTCTCAGGGGCTGACATGGATCTTTGGGTACTTCTGGAGTCTCCCCAGGGGAGTCAGGCCTCGTCTCGAGTGGGGGCATGCACGTGCGCTTTCCTTCCAGGCTGTAGCAGCAATGTCACGCTTCCCGTCACGTGGAACAAAGGATCTGTGGTTTTCCCTCGAGGCTTTCCCTCGAGGCTTTCCCACAGGGCTGTCCCACGTGCCACCGTGGCGTGAGTCGATCCTCGGCGTGAAAGATGAGCCAGTGCAGGGCAAAGAGTTTCCTCTGGAATGGACTGAGACATCTGGGGGACTCTTGGAATGGTGGTACGACCATGGAGTTCCTCTCGCCTTTCCTGTTGAGAGTGCCTCCTCTTGATATGCGACGGGAACGCCGGGAATTCTTTCCCGTTGAAAGCAGGGAAAGGATCCCTCATCTCGAGCTACGAGGGGGAAACGGGGCTCCTCTGGATGTGGTCGGGACCATCGTGCTTCCTCTCGAGTGGAGACGGGTATGGCGGTGAACTTCTTGAGTTGCAGCAAGGGTGTGAAAGACCCTTTCGAAGTTCCAGAAGTTAGGTGTCATTAGTCTCCAGACGCCTCATCGGAAATAGGCCTCATCTCGCCTGGAAGGGAGAACTTCCTGGATTTTCTCGAGTTGCGGCAGGTGTTCTCGAGTTACGACGGGGACCTCAGGGACCCGCCCTGGTGGCCTCAGGAGAGGCCAGTCCCCATGCGAGTTGCTAGGGGGCCTCTCGGGATTCCTCTCCCGTCGATACCGGGGCCAAAAACCTTGTGTGGAGTCAGTGCCGGAACCGAGAATTCCTCTCAGGGGCTGACATGGATCTTTGGGTACTTCTGGAGTCTCCCCAGGGGAGTCAGGCCTCGTCTCGAGTGGGGGCATGCACGTGCACTTTCCTTCCAGGCTGTAGCAGCAATGTCACGCTTCCCGTCTCGTGGATCAAAGGATCTGTGGTTTTCCCTCGAGGCTTTCCCACAGGGCTGTCCCACGTGCCACCGTGGTGTGAGTCGATCCTCGGCGTGAAAGATGAGCCAGTGCAGGGCAAAGAGGTTCCTCTGGAATGGACTGAGACATCTGGGGGACTCTTGGAATGGTGGTACGACCATGGAGTTCCTCTCGCCTTTCCTGTTGAGAGTGCCTCCTCTTGAGATGCGACGGGAACGCCGGGAATTCTTTCCCGTTGAAAGCAGGGAAAGGATCCCTCATCTCGAGCTACGAGGGGGAAACGGGGCTCCTCTGGATGTGGGCGGGTCCATCGTGCTTCCTCTCGAGTGGAGACAGGTATGGCGGTGAACTTCTTGAGTTGCAGCAAGGGTGTGAAAGACCCTTTCGAAGTTCCAGAGGTTAGGTGTCATTAGTCTCCAGAGGCCTCATCGGAAATAGGCCTCATCTCGCTTGGAAGGGAGAACTTCCTGGATTTTCTCGAGTTGCGGCAGGTGTTCTCGAGTTACGACGGGGACCTCAGGGACCCGCCCTGGTGGCCTCAGGAGAGGCCAGTCCCTAGGCGAGTTGCTAGGGGGCCTCTCGGGATTCCTCTCCCGTTGATACCGGGGCCAAAAACCTTGTGTGGAGTCAGGGCCGGAACCGAGGATTCCTCTCAGGGGCTGACATGGATCTTTGGGTACTTCTGGAGTCTCCCCAGGGGAGTCAGGCCTCGTCTCGAGTGGGGGCCTGCACGTGCACTTTCCTTCCAGGCTGTAGCAGCAATGTCACGCTTCCCGTCGCGTGGATCAAAGGATCTGTGGTTTTCCCTCGAGGCTTTCCCTCGAGGCTTTCCCACAGGGCTGTCCCACGTGCCACCGTGGTGTGAGTCAATCCTGGGCGTGAAAGATGAGCCAGTGCAGGGCAAAGAGGTTCCTCTGGAATGGACTGAGACATCTGGGGGACTCTTGGAATGGTGGTACGACCATGGAGTTCCTCTCGCCTTTCCTGTTGAGAGTGCCTCCTCTTGAGATGCGACGGGAACGCCGGGAATTCTTTCCCGTTGAAAGCAGGGAAAGGATCCCTCATCTTGAGCTACGAGGGGGAAACGGGGCTCCTCTGGATGTGGGCGGGACCATCGTGCTTCCTCTCTAGTGGAGACGGGTATGGTGGTGAACTTCTTGAGTTGCAGCAAGGCTGTGAAAGACCCTTTCGAAGTTCCAGAGGTAAGGTGTCATTAGTCTCCAGACGCCTCATCGGAAATAGGCCTCATCTCGCCTGGAAGGGAGAACTTCCTGGATTTTCTCGAGTTGCGGCAGGTGTTCTCGAGTTACGACGGGGACCTCAGGGACCCGCCCTGGTGGCCTCAGGAGAGGCCAGTCCCTATGCGAGTTGCTAGGGGGCCTCTCGGGATTCCTCTCCCGTCGATACCGGGGCCAAAAACCTTGTGTGGAGTCAGGGCCGGAACCGAGGATTCCTCTCAGGGGCTGACATGGATCTTTGGGTACTTCTGGAGTCTCCCCAGGGGAGTCAGGCCTCGTCTCGAGTGGGGGCATGCACGTGCACTTTCCTTCCAGGCTGTAGCAGCAATGTCACGCTTCCCGTCGCGTGGATCAAATGATGTGTGGTTTTCCCTCGAGGCTTTCCCACAGGGCTGTCCCACGTGCCACCGTGGTGTGAGTCGATCCTCGGCGTGAAAGATGAGCCAGTGCAGGGCAAAGAGGTTCCTCTGGAATGGACTGAGACATCTGGGGGACTCTTGGAATGGTGGTACGACCATGGAGTTTTTCTCGCCTTTCCTGTTGAGAGTGCCTCCTCTTGAGATGCGACGGGAACGCCGGGAATTTTTTGCCGTTGAAAGCAGGGAAAGGATCCCTCATCTCGAGCTACGAGGGGAAACGGGGCTCCTCTGGATGTGGGCGGGACCATCGTGCTTTCTCTCGAGTGGAGACGGGTATGGCGGTGAACTTCTTGAGTTGCAGCAAGGGTGTGAAAGACCCTTTCGAAGTTCCAGAGGTTAGGTGTCATTAGTCTCCAGACGCCTCATCGGAAATAGGCCTCATCTCGCCTGGAAGGGAGAACTTCCTTGATTTTCTCGAGTTGCGGCAGGTGTTCTCGAGTTACGACGGGGACCTCAGGGACCCGCCCTGTTGGCCTCAGGAGAGGCCAGTCCCTATGCATGTTGCTAGGGGGCCCCTCGGGATTCCTCTCCCGTCGATACCGGGGCCAAAAACCTTGTGTGGAGTCAGGGCCGGAACCGAGGATTCCTCTCAGGGACTGATATGGATCTTTGGGTACTTCTGGAGTCTCGCCAGGGGAGACAGGTCTCGTCTCGTGTGGGGGCATGCACGTGCACTTTCCTTCCAGGCTGTAGCAGCAATGTCACGCTTCCCGTCGCGTGGATCAAAGGATCTGCGGTTTTCCCTCGAGGCTTTCCCTCGAGGCTTTCCCACAGGGCTGTCCCACGTGACACCGTGGTGTGAGTCGATTCTCGGCGTGAAAAATGAGCCAGTGCAGGGCAAAGAGGTTCCTCTGGAATGGACTGAGACATCTGGGGGACTCTTGGAATGGTGGTACGACCATGGAGTTCCTCTCACCTTTCCTGTTGAGAGTGCCTCCTCTTGAGATGCGACGGGAACGCCGGGAATTCTTTCCCGTTGAAAGCAGGGAAAGGATCCCTCATCTCGAGCTACGAGGGGGAAACGGGGCTCCTCTGGATGTGGGCAGGACCATCGTGCTTCCTCTCGAGTGGAGACGGGTATGGCGGTGAACTTCTTGAGTTGCAGCAAGGGTGTGAAAGACCCTTTCGAAGTTCCAGAGGTTAGGTGTCATTAGTCTCCAGAGGCCTCATCGGAAATAGGCCTCATCTCGCCTGGACGGGAGAACTTCCTGGATTTTCTCGAGTTGCGGCAGGTGTTCTCGAGTTTCGACGGGGACCTCAGGGACCCGCCCTGGTGGCCTCAGGAGAGGCCAGTCCCCATGCGAGTTGCTAGGGGGCCTCTCGGGATTCCTCTCCCGTCGATACCGGGGCCAAAAAGCTTGTGTGGAGTCAGGGCCGGAACCGAGGATTCCTCTCAGGGGCTGACATGGATCTTTGGGTACTTCTGGAGTCTCCCCAGTGGAGTCAGGCCTCGTCTCGAGTGGGGGCATGCACGTGCGCTTTCCTTTCAGGCTGTAGCAGCAATGTCACGCTTCCCGTCACGTGGATCAAAGGATCTGTGGTTTTCCCTCGAGGCTTTCCCTCGAGGCTTTCCCACAGGGCTGTCCCACGTGCCACCGTGGTGTGAGTCGATCCTCGGCGTGAAAGATGAGCGAGTGCAGGGCAAAGAGGTTCCTCTGGAATGGACTTAGACATCTGGAGGACTCTTGGAATGGTGGTACGACCATGGAGTTCCTCTCGCCTTTCCTGTTGAGAGTGCCTCCTCTTGAGATGCGACGGGAACGCCGGGAATTCTTTCCCGTTGAAAGCAGGGAAAGGATCCCTCATCTCGAGCACCGAGGGGAAAACGGGGCTCCTCTGGATGTGGGCGGGACCATCGTGCTTCCTCTCGAGTGGAGACGGGTATGGCGGAGAACTTCTTGAGTTGCAGCAAGGGTGTGAAAGACCCTTTCAAAGTTCCAGAGGTTAGGTGTCATTAGTCTCCAGACGCCTCATCGGAAATAGGCCTCATCTCGCCTGGAAGGGAGAACTTCCTGGATTTTCTCGAGTTGCGGCAGGTGTTCTTAAGTTACGACGGGGAACTCAGGGACCCGCCCCGGTGGCCTCAGGAGAGGCCAGTCCCCATGCGAGTTGCTAGGGGGCCTCTCGGGATTCCTCTCCCGTCGATACCGGGGCCAAAAACCTTGAGTGGAGTCAGGGCCGGAACCGAGGATTCCTCTCAGGGGCTGACATGGATCTTTGGGTACTTCTGGAGTCTCCCCAGGGGAGTCAGGCCTCGTCTCGAGTGGGGGCATGCACGTGCGCTTTCCTTCCAGGCTGTAGCAGCAATGTCACGCTTCCCGTCACGTGGATCAAAGGATCTGTGGTTTTCCCTCGAGGCTTTCCCTCGAGGCTTTCCCACAGGGCTGTCCCACGTGCCACCGTGGCGTGAGTTGATCCTCGGCGTGAAAGATGAGCCAGTGCAGGGCAAAGAGTTTCCTCTGGAATGGACTGAGACATCTGGGGGACTCTTGGAATGGTGGTACGACCATGGAGTTCCTCTCGCCGTTCCTGTTGAGAGTGCCTCCTCTTGATATGCGACGGGAACGCCGGGAATTCTTTCCCGTTGAAAGCAGGGAAAGGATCCCTCATCTCGAGCTACGAGGGGGAAACGGGGCTCCTCTGGATGTGGTCGGGACCATCGTGCTTCCTCTCGAGTGGAGACGGGTATGGCGGTGAACTTCTTGAGTTGCAGCAAGGGTGTGAAAGACCCTTTCGAAGTTCCAGAGGTTAGGTGTCATTAGTCTCCAGACGCCTCATCGGAAATAGGCCTCATCTCGCCTGGAAGGGAGAACTTCCTGGATTTTCTCGAGTTGCGGCAGGTGTTCTCGAGTTACGACGGGGACCTCAGGGACCCGCCCTGGTGGCCTCAGGAGAGGCCAGTCCCATGCGAGTTGCTAGGGGGCCTCTCGGGATTCCTCTCCCGTCGATACCGGGGCCAAAAACCTTGTGTGGAGTCAGTGCCGGAACCGAGAATTCCTCTCAGGGGCTGACATGGATCTTTGGGTACTTCTGGAGTCTCCCCAGGGGAGTCAGGCCTCGTCTCGAGTGGGGGCATGCACGTGCACTTTCCTTCCAGGCTGTAGCAGCAATGTCACGCTTCCCGTCGCGTGGATCAAAGGATCTGTGGTTTTCCCTCGAGGCTTTCCCACAGGGCTGTCCCACGTGCCACCGTGGTGTGAGTCGATCCTCGGCGTGAAAGATGAGCCAGTGCAGGGCAAAGAGGTTGCTCTGGAATGGACTGAGACATCTGGGGGACTCTTGGAATGGTGGTGCGACCATGGAGATCCTCTCGCCTTTCCTGTTGAGAGTGCCTCCTCTTGAGATGCGACGGGAACGCCGGGAATTCTTTCCCGTTGAAAGCAGGGAAAGGATCCCTCATCTCGAGCACCGAGGGGAAAACGGGGCTCCTCTGGATGTGGGCGGGACCATCGTGCTTCCTCTCGAGTGGAGACGGGTATGGCGGAGAACTTCTTGAGTTGCAGCAAGGGTGTGAAACACCCTTTCAAAGTTCCAGAGGTTAGGTGTCATTAGTCTCCAGACGCCTCATCGGAAATAGGCCTCATCTCGCCTGGAAGGGAGAACTTCCTGGATTTTCTCGAGTTGCGGCAGGTGTTCTTAAGTTACGACGGGGAACTCAGGGACCCGCCCCGGTGGCCTCAGGAGAGGCCAGTCCCCATGCGAGTTGCTAGGGGGCCTCTCGGGATTCCTCTCCCGTCGATACCGGGGCCAAAAACTTTGAGTGGAGTCAGGGCCGGAACCGAGGATTCCTCTCAGGGGCTGACATGGATCTTTGGGTACTTCTGGAGTCTCCCCAGGGGAGTCAGGCCTCGTCTCGAGTGGGGGCATGCACGTGCGCTTTCCTTCCAGGCTGTAGCAGCAATGTCACGCTTCCCGTCGCGTGGATCAAAGGATCTGTGGTTTTCCTTCGAGGCTTTCCCTCGAGGCTTTCCCACAGGGCTGTCCCACGTGCCACCGTGGCGTGAGTCGATCCTCGGCGTGAAAGATGAGCCAGTGCAGGGCAAAGAGTTTCCTCTGGAAAAGACTGAGACATCTGGGGGACTCTTGGAATGGTGGTACGACCATGGAGTTCCTCTCGCCTTTCCTGTTGAGAGTGCCTCCTCTTGATATGCGACGGGAACGCCGGGAATTCTTTCCCGTTGAAAGCAGGGAAAGGATCCCTCATCTCGAGCTACGAGGGGGAAACGGGGCTCCTCTGGATGTGGTCGGGACCATCGTGCTTCCTCTCGAGTGGAGACGGGTATGGCGGTGAACTTCTTGAGTTGCAGCAAGGGTGTGAAAGACCCTTTCGAAGTTCCAGAGGTTAGGTGTCATTAGTCTCCAGACGCCTCATCGGAAATAGGCCTCATCTCGCCTGGAAGGGAGAACTTCCTGGATTTTCTCGAGTTGCGGCAGGTGTTCTCGAGTTACGACGGGGACCTCAGGGACACGCCCTGGTGGCCTCAGGAGAGGCCAGTCCCCATGCGAGTTGCTAGGGGACCTCTCGGGATTCCTCTCCCGTCGATACCGGGGCCAAAAACCTTGTGTGGAGTCAGGGCCGGAACCGAGGATTCCTCTCAGGGGCTGACATGGATCTTTGGGTACTTCTGGAGTCTCCCCAGTGGAGTCAGACCTCGTCTCGAGTGGGGGCATGCACGTGCGCTTTCCTTCCAGGCTGTAGTAGCAATGTCACGCTTCCCGTCGCGTGGATCAAATTATCTGTGGTTTTCCCTCGAGGCTTTCCCTCGAGGCTTTCCCACAGGGCTGTCCCACGTGCCACCGTGGTGTGAGTCGATCCTCGGCGTGAAAGATGAGCCAGTGCAAGGCAAAGAGGTTCCTCTGGAATGGACTGAGACATCTGGGGGACTCTTGGAATGGTGGTGCGACCATGGAGATCCTCTCGCCTTTCCTGTTGAGAGTGCCTCCTCTTGAGATGCGACGGGAACGCCGGGAATTCTTTCCCGTTGAAAGCAGGGAAAGGATCCCTCATCTCGAGCACCGAGGGGAAAACGGGGCTCCTCTGGATGTGGGCGGGACCATCGTGCTTCCTCTCGAGTGGAGACGGGTATGGCGGAGAACTTCTTGAGTTGCAGCAAGGGTGTGAAAGACCCTTTCAAAGTTCCAGAGGTTAGGTGTCATTAGTCTCCAGACGCCTCATCGGAAATAGGCCTCATCTCGCCTGGAAGGGAGAACTTCCTGGATTTTCTCGAGTTGCGGCAGGTGTTCTTAAGTTACGACGGGGAACTCAGGGACCCGCCCCGGTGGCCTCAGGAGAGGCCAGTCCCCATGCGAGTTGCTAGGGGGCCTCTCGGGATTCCTCTCCCGTCGATACCGGGGCCAAAAACCTTGAGTGGAGTCAGGGCCGGAACCGAGGATTCCTCTCAGGGGCTGACATGGATCTTTGGGTACTTCTGGAGTCTCCCCAGGGGAGTCAGGCCTCGTCTCGAGTGGGGGCATGCACGTGCGCTTTCCTTCCAGGCTGTAGCAGCAATGTCACGCTTCCCGTCACGTGGATCAAAGGATCTGTGGTTTTCCCTCGAGGCTTTCCCTCGAGGCTTTCCCACAGGGCTGTCCCACGTGCCACCGTGGCGTGAGTCGATCCTCGGCGTGAAAGATGAGCCAGTGCAGGGCAAAGAGTTTCCTCTGGAATGGACTGAGACCTCTGGGGGACTCTTGGAATGGTGGTACGACCATGGAGTTCCTCTCGCCTTTCCTGTTGAGAGTGCCTCCTCTTGAGATAGGACGGGAACGCCGGGAATTCTTTCCCGTTGAAAGCAGGGAAAGGATCCCTCATCTCGAGCTACGAGGGGGAAACGGGGCTCCTCTGGATGTGGTCGGGACCATCGTGCTTCCTCTCGAGAGGAGACGGGTATGGCGGTGAACTTCTTGAGTTGCAGCAAGGGTGTGAAAGACCCTTTCGAAGTTCCAGAGGTTAGGTGTCATTAGTCTCCAGACGCCTCATCGGAAATAGGCCTCATCTCGCCTGGAAGGGAGAACTTCCTGGATTTTCTCGAGTTGCGGCAGGTGTTCTCGAGTTACGACGGGGACCTCAGGGACCCGCCCTGGTGGCCTCAGGAGAGGCCAGTCCCATGCGAGTTGCTAGGGGGCCTCTCGGGATTCCTCTCCCGTCGATACCGGGGCCAAAAACCTTGTGTGGAGTCAGTGCCGGAACCGAGAATTCCTCTCAGGGGCTGACATGGATCTTTGGGTACTTCTGGAGTCTCCCCAGGGGAGTCAGGCCTCGTCTCGAGTGGGGGCATGCACGTGCACTTTCCTTCCAGGCTGTAGCAGCAATGTCACGCTTCCCGTCGCGTGGATCAAAGGATCTGTGGTTTTCCCTCGAGGCTTTCCCACAGGGCTGTCCCACGTGCCACCGTGGTGTGAGTCGATCCTCGGCGTGAAAGATGAGCCAGTGCAGGGCAAAGAGGTTGCTCTGGAATGGACTGAGACATCTGGGGGACTCTTGGAATGGTGGTGCGACCATGGAGATCCTCTCGCCTTTCCTGTTGAGAGTGCCTCCTCTTGAGATGCGACGGGAACGCCGGGAATTCTTTCCCGTTGAAAGCAGGGAAAGGATCCCTCATCTCGAGCACCGAGGGGAAAACGGGGCTCCTCTGGATGTGGGCGGGACCATCGTGCTTCCTCTCGAGTGGAGACGGGTATGGCGGAGAACTTCTTGAGTTGCAGCAAGGGTGTGAAACACCCTTTCAAAGTTCCAGAGGTTAGGTGTCATTAGTCTCCAGACGCCTCATCGGAAATAGGCCTCATCTCGCCTGGAAGGGAGAACTTCCTGGATTTTCTCGAGTTGCGGCAGGTGTTCTTAAGTTACGACGGGGAACTCAGGGACCCGCCCCGGTGGCCTCAGGAGAGGCCAGTCCCCATGCGAGTTGCTAGGGGGCCTCTCGGGATTCCTCTCCCGTCGATACCGGGGCCAAAAACCTTGAGTGGAGTCAGGGCCGGAACCGAGGATTCCTCTCAGGGGCTGACATGGATCTTTGGGTACTTCTGGAGTCTCCCCAGGGGAGTCAGGCCTCGTCTCGAGTGGGGGCATGCACGTGCGCTTTCCTTCCAGGCTGTAGCAGCAATGTCACGCTTCCCGTCACGTGGAACAAAGGATCTGTGGTTTTCCCTCGAGGCTTTCCCTCGAGGCTTTCCCACAGGGCTGTCCCACGTGCCACCGTGGCGTGAGTCGATCCTCGGCGTGAAAGATGAGCCAGTGCAGGGCAAAGAGTTTCCTCTGGAATGGACTGAGACATCTGGGGGACTCTTGGAATGGTGGTACGACCATGGAGTTCCTCTCGCCTTTCCTGTTGAGAGTGCCTCCTCTTGATATGCGACGGGAACGCCGGGAATTCTTTCCCGTTGAAAGCAGGGAAAGGATCCCTCATCTCGAGCTACGAGGGGGAAACGGGGCTCCTCTGGATGTGGTCGGGACCATCGTGCTTCCTCTCGAGTGGAGACGGGTATGGCGGTGAACTTCTTGAGTTGCAGCAAGGGTGTGAAAGACCCTTTCGAAGTTCCAGAAGTTAGGTGTCATTAGTCTCCAGACGCCTCATCGGAAATAGGCCTCATCTCGCCTGGAAGGGAGAACTTCCTGGATTTTCTCGAGTTGCGGCAGGTGTTCTCGAGTTACGACGGGGACCTCAGGGACCCGCCCTGGTGGCCTCAGGAGAGGCCAGTCCCCATGCGAGTTGCTAGGGGGCCTCTCGGGATTCCTCTCCCGTCGATACCGGGGCCAAAAACCTTGTGTGGAGTCAGTGCCGGAACCGAGAATTCCTCTCAGGGGCTGACATGGATCTTTGGGTACTTCTGGAGTCTCCCCAGGGGAGTCAGGCCTCGTCTCGAGTGGGGGCATGCACGTGCACTTTCCTTCCAGGCTGTAGCAGCAATGTCACGCTTCCCGTCTCGTGGATCAAAGGATCTGTGGTTTTCCCTCGAGGCTTTCCCACAGGGCTGTCCCACGTGCCACCGTGGTGTGAGTCGATCCTCGGCGTGAAAGATGAGCTAGTGCAGGGCAAAGAGGTTCCTCTGGAATGGACTGAGACATCTGGGGGACTCTTGGAATGGTGGTACGACCATGGAGTTCCTCTCGCCTTTCCTGTTGAGAGTGCCTCCTCTTGAGATGCGACGGGAACGCCGGGAATTCTTTCCCGTTGAAAGCAGGGAAAGGATCCCTCATCTCGAGCTACGAGGGGGAAACGGGGCTCCTCTGGATGTGGGCGGGACCATCGTGCTTCCTCTCGAGTGGAGACAGGTATGGCGGTGAACTTCTTGAGTTGCAGCAAGGGTGTGAAAGACCCTTTCGAAGTTCCAGAGGTTAGGTGTCATTAGTCTCCAGAGGCCTCATCGGAAATAGGCCTCATCTCGCTTGGAAGGGAGAACTTCCTGGATTTTCTCGAGTTGCGGCAGGTGTTCTCGAGTTACGACGGGGACCTCAGGGACCCGCCCTGGTGGCCTCAGGAGAGGCCAGTCCCTAGGCGAGTTGCTAGGGGGCCTCTCGGGATTCCTCTCCCGTTGATACCGGGGCCAAAAACCTTGTGTGGAGTCAGGGCCGGAACCGAGGATTCCTCTCAGGGGCTGACATGGATCTTTGGGTACTTCTGGAGTCTCCCCAGGGGAGTCAGGCCTCGTCTCGAGTGGGGGCCTGCACGTGCACTTTCCTTCCAGGCTGTAGCAGCAATGTCACGCTTCCCGTCGCGTGGATCAAAGGATCTGTGGTTTTCCCTCGAGGCTTTCCCTCGAGGCTTTCCCACAGGGCTGTCCCACGTGCCACCGTGGTGTGAGTCAATCCTGGGCGTGAAAGATGAGCCAGTGCAGGGCAAAGAGGTTCCTCTGGAATGGACTGAGACATCTGGGGGACTCTTGGAATGGTGGTACGACCATGGAGTTCCTCTCGCCTTTCCTGTTGAGAGTGCCTCCTCTTGAGATGCGACGGGAACGCCGGGAATTCTTTCCCGTTGAAAGCAGGGAAAGGATCCCTCATCTTGAGCTACGAGGGGGAAACGGGGCTCCTCTGGATGTGGGCGGGACCATCGTGCTTCCTCTCTAGTGGAGACGGGTATGGTGGTGAACTTCTTGAGTTGCAGCAAGGCTGTGAAAGACCCTTTCGAAGTTCCAGAGGTAAGGTGTCATTAGTCTCCAGACGCCTCATCGGAAATAGGCCTCATCTCGCCTGGAAGGGAGAACTTCCTGGATTTTCTCGAGTTGCGGCAGGTGTTCTCGAGTTACGACGGGGACCTCAGGGACCCGCCCTGGTGGCCTCAGGAGAGGCCAGTCCCTATGCGAGTTGCTAGGGGGCCTCTCGGGATTCCTCTCCCGTCGATACCGGGGCCAAAAACCTTGTGTGGAGTCAGGGCCGGAACCGAGGATTCCTCTCAGGGGCTGACATGGATCTTTGGGTACTTCTGGAGTCTCCCCAGGGGAGTCAGGCCTCGTCTCGAGTGGGGGCATGCACGTGCACTTTCCTTCCAGGCTGTAGCAGCAATGTCACGCTTCCCGTCGCGTGGATCAAATGATGTGTGGTTTTCCCTCGAGGCTTTCCCACAGGGCTGTCCCACGTGCCACCGTGGTGTGAGTCGATCCTCGGCGTGAAAGATGAGCCAGTGCAGGGCAAAGAGGTTCCTCTGGAATGGACTGAGACATCTGGGGGACTCTTGGAATGGTGGTACGACCATGGAGTTTTTCTCGCCTTTCCTGTTGAGAGTGCCTCCTCTTGAGATGCGACGGGAACGCCGGGAATTTTTTGCCGTTGAAAGCAGGGAAAGGATCCCTCATCTCGAGCTACGAGGGGAAACGGGGCTCCTCTGGATGTGGGCGGGACCATCGTGCTTTCTCTCGAGTGGAGACGGGTATGGCGGTGAACTTCTTGAGTTGCAGCAAGGGTGTGAAAGACCCTTTCGAAGTTCCAGAGGTTAGGTGTCATTAGTCTCCAGACGCCTCATCGGAAATAGGCCTCATCTCGCCTGGAAGGGAGAACTTCCTTGATTTTCTCGAGTTGCGGCAGGTGTTCTCGAGTTACGACGGGGACCTCAGGGACCCCCCCTGTTGGCCTCAGGAGAGGCCAGTCCCTATGCATGTTGCTAGGGGGCCCCTCGGGATTCCTCTCCCGTCGATACCGGGGCCAAAAACCTTGTGTGGAGTCAGGGCCGGAACCGAGGATTCCTCTCAGGGACTGATATGGATCTTTGGGTACTTCTGGAGTCTCGCTAGGGGAGACAGGTCTCGTCTCGTGTGGGGGCATGCACGTGCACTTTCCTTCCAGGCTGTAGCAGCAATGTCACGCTTCCCGTCGCGTGGATCAAAGGATCTGCGGTTTTCCCTCGAGGCTTTCCCTCGAGGCTTTCCCACAGGGCTGTCCCACGTGACACCGTGGTGTGAGTCGATTCTCGGCGTGAAAAATGAGCCAGTGCAGGGCAAAGAGGTTCCTCTGGAATGGACTGAGACATCTGGGGGACTCTTGGAATGGTGGTACGACCATGGAGTTCCTCTCACCTTTCCTGTTGAGAGTGCCTCCTCTTGAGATGCGACGGGAACGCCGGGAATTCTTTCCCGTTGAAAGCAGGGAAAGGATCCCTCATCTCGAGCTACGAGGGGGAAACGGGGCTCCTCTGGATGTGGGCAGGACCATCGTGCTTCCTCTCGAGTGGAGACGGGTATGGCGGTGAACTTCTTGAGTTGCAGCAAGGGTGTGAAAGACCCTTTCGAAGTTCCAGAGGTTAGGTGTCATTAGTCTCCAGAGGCCTCATCGGAAATAGGCCTCATCTCGCCTGGACGGGAGAACTTCCTGGATTTTCTCGAGTTGCGGCAGGTGTTCTCGAGTTTTGACGGGGACCTCAGGGACCCGCCCTGGTGGCCTCAGGAGAGGCCAGTCCCCATGCGAGTTGCTAGGGGGCCTCTCGGGATTCCTCTCCCGTCGATACCGGGGCCAAAAAGCTTGTGTGGAGTCAGGGCCGGAACCGAGGATTCCTCTCAGGGGCTGACATGGATCTTTGGGTACTTCTGGAGTCTCCCCAGTGGAGTCAGGCCTCGTCTCGAGTGGGGGCATGCACGTGCGCTTTCCTTTCAGGCTGTAGCAGCAATGTCACGCTTCCCGTCACGTGGATCAAAGGATCTGTGGTTTTCCCTCGAGGCTTTCCCTCGAGGCTTTCCCACAGGGCTGTCCCACGTGCCACCGTGGTGTGAGTCGATCCTCGGCGTGAAAGATGAGCGAGTGCAGGGCAAAGAGGTTCCTCTGGAATGGACTTAGACATCTGGAGGACTCTTGGAATGGTGGTACGACCATGGAGTTCCTCTCGCCTTTCCTGTTGAGAGTGCCTCCTCTTGAGATGCGACGGGAACGCCGGGAATTCTTTCCCGTTGAAAGCAGGGAAAGGATCCCTCATCTCGAGCTACGGGGGGGAAACGGGGCTCCTCTGGATGTGGGCGGGACCATCGTGCTTCCTCTCGAGTGGAGACGGGTATGGCGGTGAACTTCTTGAGTTGCAGCAAGGGTGTGAAAGACCCTTTCGAAGTTCCAGAGGTTAGGTGTCATTAGTCTCCAGACGCCTCATCGGAAATAGGCCTCATCTCGCCTGGAAGGGAGAACTTCCTGGATTTTCTCGAGTTGCGGCAGGTGTTCTCGAGTTACGACGGGGACCTCAGGGACCCGCCCTGGTGGCCTCAGGAGAGGCCAGTCCCCATGCGAGTTGCTAGGGGGCCTCTCGGGATTCCTCTCCCGTCGATACCGGGGCCAAAAACCTTGTGTGGAGTCAGGGCCGGAACCGAGGATTCCTGTCAGGGGCTGACATGGATCTTTGGGTACTTCTGGAGTCTCCCCAGGGGAGTCAGGCCTCGTCTCGAGTGGGGGCATGCACGTGCACTTTCCTTCCAGGCTGTAGCAGCAATGTCACGCTTCCCGTCGCGTGGATCAAAGGATCTGTGGTTTTCCCTCGAGGCTTTCCCACAGGGCTGTCCCACGTGCCACCGTGGTGTGAGTCGATCCTCGGCGTGAAAGATGAGCCAGTGCAGGGCAAAGAGGTTCCTCTGGAATGGACTGAGACATCTGGGGGACTCTTGGAATGGTGGTACGACCATGGAGTTCCTCTCGCCTTTCCTGTTGAGAGTGCCTCCTCTTGAGATGCGACGGGAACGCCGGGAATTCTTTCCCGTTGAAAGCAGGGAAAGGATCCCTCATCTCGAGCTACGAGGGGGAAACGGGGCTCCTCTGGATGTGGGCGGGACCATCGTGCTTCCTCTTGAGTGGACACGGGTATGGCGGTGAACTTCTTGAGTTGCAGCAAGGCTGTGAAAGACCCTTTCGAAGTTCCAGAGGTTAGGTGTCATTAGTCTCCAGACGCCTCATCGGAAATAGGCCTCATCTCGCCTGGAAGGGAGAACTTCCTGGATTTTCTCGAGTTGCGGCAGGTGTTCTCGAGTTACGACGGGGACCTCAGGGACCCGCCCTGGTGGCCTCAGGAGAAGCCAGTCCCTATGCGAGTTGCTAGGGGGCCTCTCGGGATTCCTCTCCCGTCGATACCGGGGCCAAAAACCTTGTGTGGAGTCAGGGCCGGAACCGAGGATTCCTCTCAGGGGCTGACATGGATCTTTGGGTACTTCTGGAGTCTCCCCAGGGGAGTCAGGCCTCGTCTCGAGTGGGGGCATGCACGTGCACTTTCCTTCCAGGCTGTAGCAGCAATGTCACGCTTCCCGTCGCGTGGATCAAATGATGTGTGGTTTTCCCTCGAGGCTTTCCCACAGGGCTGTCCCACGTGCCACCGTGGTGTGAGTCGATCCTCGGCGTGAAAGATGAGCCAGTGCAGGGCAAAGAGCTTCCTCTGGAATGGACTGAGACATCTGGGGGACTCTTGGAATGGTGGTACGACCATGGAGTTCCTCTCGCCTTTCCTGTTGAGAGTGCCTCCTCTTGAGATGCGACGGGAACGCAGGGAATTCTTTCCCGTTGAAAGCAGGGAAAGGATCCCTCATCTCGAGCTACGAGGGGGAAACGGGGCTCCTCTGGATGTGGTCGGGACCATCGTGCTTCCTCTCGAGTGGAGACGGGTATGGTGGTGAACTTCTTGAGTTGCAGCAAGGGTGTGAAAGACCCTTTCGAAGTTCCAGAGGTTAGGTGTCATTAGTCTCCAGACGCCTCATCGGAAATAAGCCTCATCTCGCCTGGAAGGGAGAACTTCCTGGATTTTCTCGAGTTGTGGCAGGTGTTCTCGAGTAACGACGGGGACCTCAGGGACCGGCCCTGGTGGCCTCAGGAGAGGCCAGTCCCCATGCGAGTTGCTAGGGGGCCTCTCGGGATTCCTCTCCCGTCGATACCGGGGCCAAAAAGCTTGTGTGGAGTCAGGGCCGGAACCGAGGATTCCTCTCAGGGGCTGACATGGATCTTTGGGTACTTCTGGAGTCTCCCCAGGGGAGTCAGGCCTCGTCTCGAGTGGGGGCATGCACGTGCGCTTTCCTTCCAGGCTGTAGCAGCAATGTCACGCTTCCCGTCGCGTGGATCAAAGGATCTGTGGTTTTCCCTCGAGGCTTTCCCTCGAGGCTTTCCCACAGGGCTGTCCCACGTGCCACCGTGGTGTGAGTCGATCCTCGGCGTGAAAGATGAGCCAGTGCAGGGCAAAGAGGTTCCTCTGGAATGGACTGAGACATCTGGGGGACTCTTGGAATGGTGGTACGACCATGGAGTTCCTCTCGCCTTTCCTGTTGAGAGTGCCTCCTCTTGAGATGCGACGGGAACGCCGGGAATTCTTTCCCGTTGAAACCAGGGAAAGGATCCCTCATCTCGAGCTACGAGGGGGAAACGGGGCTCCTCTGGATGTGGGCGGGACCATCGTGCTTCCTCTCGAGTGGAGACGGGTATGGTGGTGAACTTCTTGAGTTGCAGCAAGGGTGTGAAAGACCCTTTCGAAATTCCAGAGGTTTGGTGTCAATAGTTTCCAGAGGCCTCATCGGAAATAGGCCTCATCTCGCCTGGAAGGGAGAACTTCCTGGATTTTCTCGATTTGCGGCAGGTGTTCTCGAGTTACGACGGGGACCTCAGGGACCCGCCCTGGTGGCCTCAGGAGAGGCCAGTCCCCATGCGAGTTGCTAGGGGGTCTCTCGGGATTCCTCTCCCGTCGATACCGGGGCCAAAAAGCTTGTGTGGAGTCAGGGCCGGAACCGAGGATTCTTCTCAGGGGCTGACATGGATCTTTGGGTACTTCTGGAGTCTCCCCAGGGGAGTCAGGCCTCGTCTCGAGTGGGGAATGCATGTGCGCTTTCCTTCCAGGCTGTAGCAGCAATGTCACGCTTCCCGTCGCGTGGATCAAAGGATCTGTGGTTTTCCCTCGAGGCTTTCCCTCGAGGCTTTCCCACAGGGCTGTCCCACGTGCCACCGTGTTGTGAGTCGATCCTCGGAGTGAAAGATGAGCCAGTGCAGGGCAAAGAGGTTCCTCTGAAATGGACTGAGACATCTGGGGGACTCTTGGAATGTTGGTACGACCATGGAGTTCCTCTCGCCTTTCCTGTTGAGAGTGCCTCCTCTTGAGATGCGACGGGAACGCCGGGAATTCTTTCCCGTTGAAACCAGGGAAAGGATCCCTCATCTCGAGCTACGAGGGGGAAACGGGGCTCCTCTCGATGTGGGCGGGACCATCGTGCTTCCTCTCGAGTGGAGACGGGTATGGCGGTGAACTTCTTGAGTTGCACCAAGGGTGTGAAAGACCCTTTCGAAGTTCCAGAGGTTTGGTGTCATTAGTCTCCAGAGGCCTCATCGGAAATAGGCCTCATCTCGCCTGGAAGGGAGAACTTCCTGGATTTTCTCGAGTTGCGGCAGGTATTTCTCGAGTTACGACGGGGACCTCAGGGACCCCCCCTGGTGGCCTCAGGAGAGGCCAGTCCCCATGCGAGTTGCTAGGGGGCCTCTCGGGATTCCTCTCCCGTCGATACCGGGGCCAAAAACCTTGTGTGGAGTCAGGGCCGGAACCGAGGATTCCTCTCAGGGGCTGACATGGATCTTTGGGTACTTCTGGAGTCTCCCCAGTGGAGTCAGACCTCGTCTCGAGTGGGGGCATGCACGTGCGCTTTCCTTCCAGGCTGTAGCAGCAATGTCACGCTTCCCGTCGCGTGGATCAAAGGATCTGCGGTTTTCCCTCGAGGCTTTCCCTCGAGGCTTTCCCACAGGGCTGTCCCACGTGACACCGTGGTGTGAGTCGATTCTCGGCATGAAAAATGAGCCAGTGCAGGGCAAAGAGGTTCCTCTGGAATGGACTGAGACATCTGGGGGACTCTTGGAATGGTGGTACGACCATGGAGTTCCTCTCGCCTTTCCTGTTGAGAGTGCCTCCTCTTGAGATGCGACGGGAACGCCGGGAATTCTTTCCCGTTGAAAGCAGGGAAAGGATCCCTCATCTCGAGCTACGAGGGGGAAACGGGGCTCCTCTGGATGTGGGCGGGACCATCGTGCTTCCTCTTGAGTGGACACGGGTATGGCGGTGAAATTCTTGAGTTGCAGCAAGGGTGTGAAAGACCCTTTCGAAGTTCCAGAGGTTAGGTGTCATTAGTCTCCAGACGCCTCATCGGAAATAGGCCTCATCTCGCCTGGAAGGGAGAACTTCCTGGATTTTCTCGATTTGGGGCAGGTGTTCTCGAGTTACGACGGGGACCTCAGGGACCCGCCCTGGTGGCCTCAGGAGAGGCCAGTCCCCATGCGAGTTGTTAGGGGGCCTCTCGGGATTCCTCTCCCGTCGATACGGGGGCCAAAAAGCTTGTGTGGAGTCAGGGCCGGAACCGAGGATTCCTCTCAGGGGCTGACATGGATCTTTGGGTACTTCTGGAGTCTCCCCAGGGGAGTCAGGCCTCGTCTCGAGTGGGGGCATGCGCGTGCGCTTTCCTTCCAGGCTTTAGCAGCAATGTCACGCTTCCCGTCGCTTGGATCAAAGGATCTGTGGTTTTCCCTCGAGGCTTTCCCTCGAGGCTTTCCCACAGGGCTGTCCCACGTGCCACCGTGGTGTGAGTCGATCCTCGGCGTGAAAGATGAGCCAGTGCAGGGCAAAGAGGTTCCTCTGGAATGGACTGAGACATCTGGGGGACTCTTGGAATGGTGGTACGACCATGGAGTTCCTCTCGCCTTTCCTGTTGAGAGTGCCTCCTCTTGAGATGCGACGGGAACGCCGGGAATTCTTTCCCGTTGAAAGCAGGGAAAGGATCCCTCATCTCGAGCTACGAGGGGGAAACGGGGCTCCTCTGGATGTGGGCGGGACCATCGTGCTTCCTCTTGAGTGGACACGGGTATGGCGGTGAACTTCTTGAGTTGCAGCAAGGCTGTGAAAGACCCTTTCGAAGTTCCAGAGGTTAGGTGTCATTAGTCTCCAGACGCCTCATCGGAAATAGGCCTCATCTCGCCTGGAAGGGAGAACTTCCTGGATTTTCTCGAGTTGCGGCAGGTGTTCTCGAGTTACGACGGGGACCTCAGGGACCCGCCCTGGTGGCCTCAGGAGAAGCCAGTCCCTATGCGAGTTGCTAGGGGGCCTCTCGGGATTCCTCTCCCGTCGATACCGGGGCCAAAAACCTTGTGTGGAGTCAGGGCCGGAACCGAGGATTCCTCTCAGGGGCTGACATGGATCTTTGGGTACTTCTGGAGTCTCCCCAGGGGAGTCAGGCCTCGTCTCGAGTGGGGGCATGCACGTGCACTTTCCTTCCAGGCTGTAGCAGCAATGTCACGCTTCCCGTCGCGTGGATCAAATGATGTGTGGTTTTCCCTCGAGGCTTTCCCACAGGGCTGTCCCACGTGCCACCGTGGTGTGAGTCGATCCTCGGCGTGAAAGATGAGCCAGTGCAGGGCAAAGAGCTTCCTCTGGAATGGACTGAGACATCTGGGGGACTCTTGGAATGGTGGTACGACCATGGAGTTCCTCTCGCCTTTCCTGTTGAGAGTGCCTCCTCTTGAGATGCGACGGGAACGCAGGGAATTCTTTCCCGTTGAAAGCAGGGAAAGGATCCCTCATCTCGAGCTACGAGGGGGAAACGGGGCTCCTCTGGATGTGGTCGGGACCATCGTGCTTCCTCTCGAGTGGAGACGGGTATGGTGGTGAACTTCTTGAGTTGCAGCAAGGGTGTGAAAGACCCTTTCGAAGTTCCAGAGGTTAGGTGTCATTAGTCTCCAGACGCCTCATCGGAAATAAGCCTCATCTCGCCTGGAAGGGAGAACTTCCTGGATTTTCTCGAGTTGTGGCAGGTGTTCTCGAGTAACGACGGGGACCTCAGGGACCGGCCCTGGTGGCCTCAGGAGAGGCCAGTCCCCATGCGAGTTGCTAGGGGGCCTCTCGGGATTCCTCTCCCGTCGATACCGGGGCCAAAAAGCTTGTGTGGAGTCAGGGCCGGAACCGAGGATTCCTCTCAGGGGCTGACATGGATCTTTGGGTACTTCTGGAGTCTCCCCAGGGGAGTCAGGCCTCGTCTCGAGTGGGGGCATGCACGTGCGCTTTCCTTCCAGGCTGTAGCAGCAATGTCACGCTTCCCGTCGCGTGGATCAAAGGATCTGTGGTTTTCCCTCGAGGCTTTCCCTCGAGGCTTTCCCACAGGGCTGTCCCACGTGCCACCGTGGTGTGAGTCGATCCTCGGCGTGAAAGATGAGCCAGTGCAGGGCAAAGAGGTTCCTCTGGAATGGACTGAGACATCTGGGGGACTCTTGGAATGGTGGTACTACCATGGAGTTCCTCTCGCCTTTCCTGTTGAGAGTGCCTCCTCTTGAGATGCGACGGGAACGCCGGGAATTCTTTCCCGTTGAAACCAGGGAAAGGATCCCTCATCTCGAGCTACGAGGGGGAAACGGGGCTCCTCTGGATGTGGGCGGGACCATCGTGCTTCCTCTCGAGTGGAGACGGGTATGGCGGTGAACTTCTTGAGTTGCAGCAAGGGTGTGAAAGACCCCTTCGAAATTCCAGAGGTTTGGTGTCAATAGTTTCCAGAGGCCTCATCGGAAATAGGCCTCATCTCGCCTGGAAGGGAGAACTTCCTGGATTTTCTCGAGTTGCGGCAGGTGTTCTCGAGTTACGACAGGGACCTCAGGGACCCACCCTGGTGGCCTCAGGAGAGGCCAGTCCCCATGCGAGTTGCTAGGGGGCCTCTCGGGATTCCTCTCCCGTCGATACCGGGGCCAAAAACCTTGTGTGGAGTCAGGGCCGGAACCGAGGATGCCTCTCAGGGGCTGACATGGATCTTTGGGTACTTCTGGAGTCTCCCCAGGGGAGTCAGGCCTCGTCTCGAGTGGGGGCATGCACGTGCGCTTTCCTTCCAGGCTGTAGCAGCAATGTCACGCTTCCCGTCGCGTGGATCAAAGGATCTGTGGTTTTCCCTCGAGGCTTTCCCTCGAGGCTTTTCCACAGGGCTGTCCCACGTGGCACCGTGGTGTGAGTCGATCCTCGGCGTGAAAGATGAGCCAGTGCAGGGCAAAGAGTTTCCTCTGGAATGGACTGAGACATCTGGGGGACTCTTGGAATGGTGGTACGACCATGGAGTTCCTCTCGCGTTTCCTGTTGAGAGTGCCTCCTCTTGAGATGCGACGGGAACGCCGGGAATTCTTTCCCGTTGAAAGCAGGGAAAGGATCCCTCATCTCGAGCTCCGAGGGGGAAACGGGGCTCCTCTGGATGTGGGCGGGACCATCGTGCTTCCTCTCGAGTGGAGACGGGTATGGCGGTGAACTTCTTGAGTTGCAGCTAGGGTGTGAAAGACCCTTTCGAAGTTCCAGAGGTTTGGTGTCATTAGTCTCCAGAGGCCTCATCGGAAATAAGCCTCATCTCGCCTGGAAGGGAGAACTTCCTGGATTTTCTCGAGTTGCGGCAGGTGTTCTCGAGTTACGACGGGGACCTCAGGGACCTGCCCTGGTGGCCTCAGGAGAGGCCAGTCCCCATGCGAGTTGCTAGGGGGTCTCTCGGGATTCCTCTCCCGTCGATACCGGGGCCAAAAAGCTTGTGTGGAGTCAGGGCCGGAACGGAGGATTCCTCTCAGGGGCTGACATGGATCTTTGGGTACTTCTGGAGTCTCCCCAGTGGATTCAGGCCTCGTCTCGAGTAGGGGCATGCACGTGCGCTTTCCTTCCAGGCTGTAGCAGCAATGTCACGCTTCCCGTCGCGTGGATCAAAGGATCTGTGGTTTTCCCTCGAGGCTTTCCCTCGAGGCTTTCCCACAGGGCTGTCCCACGTGCCACCGTGGTGTGAGTCGATCCTCGGCGTGAAAGATGAGCCAGTGCAGGGCAAAGAGGTTCCTCTGGAATGGACTGAGACATCTGGGGGACTCTTGGAATGGTGGTACGACCATGGAGTTCCTCTCGCCTTTCCTGTTGAGAGTGCCTCCTCTTGAGATGCGACGGGAACGCAGGGAATTCTTTCCCGTTGAAAGCAGGGAAAGGATCCCTCATCTCGAGCTACGAGGGGGAAACGGGGCTCCTTTGGATGTTGTCGGGACCATCGTGCTTCCTCTCGAGTGGAGACGGGTATGGTGGTGAACTTCTTGAGTTGCAGCAAGGGTGTGAAAGACCCTTTCGAAGTTCCAGAGGTTAGGTGTCATTAGTCTCCAGACGCCTCATCGGAAATAGGCCTCATCTCGCCTGGAAGGGAGAACTTCCTGGATTTTCTCGAGTTGCGGCAGGTGTTCTCGAGTTACGACGGGGACCTCAGGGACCGGCCCTGGTGGCCTCAGGAGAGGCCAGTCCCCATGCGAGTTGCTAGGGGCCCTCTCGGGATTCCTCTCCCGTCGATACCGGGGCCAAAAACCTTGTGTGGAGTCAGGGCCGGAACCGAGGATTCCTCTCAGGGGCTGATATGGATCTTTGGATACTTCTGGAGTCTCGCCAGGGGAGACAGGCCTCGTTTCGTGAGGGGGCATGCACGTGCACTTTCCTTCCAGGCTGTAGCAGCAATGTCACGCTTCCCGTCGCGTGGATCAAAGGATCTGTGGTTTTCCCTCGAGGCTTTCCCTCGAGGCTTTCCCACATGGCTGTCCCACGTGCCACCGTGGCGTGAGTCGATCCTCGGCGTGAAAGATGAGCCAGTGCAGGGCAAAGAGGTTCCTCTGGAATGGACTGAGACATCTGGGGGACTCTTGGAATGGTGGTACGACCATGGAGTTCCTCTCGCCTTTCCTGTTGAGAGTGCCTCCTCTTGAGATGCGACGGTAACGCCGGGAATTCTTTCCCGTTGAAAGCAGGGAAAGGATCCCTCATCTCGAGCTACGAGGGGGAAACGGGGCTCTTCTGGATGTGGGCGGGACCATCGTGCTTCCTCTCGAGTGGAGACGGGTATGGCGGTGAACTTCTTGAGTCGCAGCAAGGGTGTGAAAGACCCTTTCGAAGTTCCAGAGGTTAGGTGTCATTAGTCTCCAGACGCCTCATCGGAAATAGGCCTCATCTCGCCTGGAAGGGAGAACTTCCTGGATTTTCTCGAGTTGCGGCAGGTGTTCTCGAGTTACGACGGGGACCTCAGGGACCCGCCCTGGTGGCCTCAGGAGAGGCCAGTCCCCATGCGAGTTGCTAGGGGCCCTCTCGGGATTCCTCTCCCGTCGATACCGGGGCCAAAAACCTTGTGTGGAGTCAGGGCCGGAACCGAGGATTCCTCTCAGGGGCTGATATGGATCTTTGGATACTTCTGGAGTCTCGCCAGGGGAGACAGGCCTCGTTTCGTGAGGGGGCATGCACGTGCACTTTCCTTCCAGGCTGTAGCAGCAATGTCACGCTTCCCGTCGCGTGGATCAAAGGATCTGTGGTTTTCCCTCGAGGCTTTCCCTCGAGGCTTTCCCACAGGGCTGTCCCACGTGCCACCGTGGTGTGAGTCGATCCTCGGCGTGAAAGATGAGCCAGTGCAGGGCAAAGAGGTTCCTCTGGAATGGACTGAGACATCTGGGGGACTCTTGGAATGGTGGTACGACCATGGAGTTCCTCTCGCCTTTCCTGTTGAGAGTGCCTCCTCTTGAGATGCGACGGGAACGCCGGGAATTCTTTCCCGTTGAAAGCAGGGAAAGGATCCCTCATCTCGAGCTACGAGGGGGAAACGGGGCTCTTCTGGATGTGGGCGGGACCATCGTGCTTCCTCTCGAGTGGAGACGGGTATGGCGGTGAACTTCTTGAGTCGCAGCAAGGGTGTGAAAGACCCTTTCGAAGTTCCAGTGGTTAGGTGTCATTAGTCTCCAGACGCCTCATCGGAAATAAGCCTCATCTCGCCTGGAAGGGAGAACTTCCTGGATTTTCTCGAGTTGCGGCAGGTGTTCTCGAGTTACGACGGGGACCTCAGGGACCCGCCCTGGTGGCCTCAGGAGAGGCCAGTCCCCATGCGAGTTGCTAGGGGGCCTCTCGGGATTCCTCTCCCGTCGATACCGCGGCCAAAAACCTTGTGTGGAGTCAGGGCCGGAACCGAGGATTCCTCTCAGGGGATGATGTGGATCTTTGGATACTTCTGGAGTCTCGCCAGGGGAGACAGGCCTCGTTTCGTGAGGGGGCATGCACGTGCACTTTCCTTCCAGGCTTTAGCAGCAATGTCACGCTTCCCGTGGCGTGGATCAAAGGATCTGTGGTTTTCCCTCGAGGCTTTCCCTCGAGGCTTTCCCACAGGGCTGTCCCACGTGCCACCGTGGTGAGAGTCGATCCTCGGCGTGAAAGATGAGCCAGTGCAGGGCAAAGAGGTTCCCCTGAATGGACTGAGACATCTGGGTGACTCTTGGAATGGTGGTACGACCATGGAGTTCCTCTCGCCTTTCCTGTTGAGAGTGCCTCCTCTTGAGATGCGACGGGAACGCAGGGAATTCTTTCCCGTTGAAAGCAGGGAAAGGATCCCTCATCTCGAGCTCCGAGGGGGAAACGGGGCTCCTTTGGATGTTGTCGGGACCATCGTGCTTCCTCTCGAGTGGAGACGGGTATGGTGGTGAACTTCTTGAGTTGCAGCAAGGGTGTGAAAGACCCTTTCGAAGTTCCAGAGGTTAGGTGTCATTAGTCTCCAGACGCCTCATCGGAAATAGGCCTCATCTCGCCTGGAAGGGAGAACTTCCTGGATTTTCTCGAGTTGCGGCAGGTGTTCTCGAGTTACGACGGGGACCTCAGGGACCGGCCCTGGCGGCCTCAGGAGAGGCCAGTCCCCATGCGAGTTGCTAGGGGGCCTCTCGGGATTCCTCTCCCGTCGATACCGGGGCCAAAAACCTTGTGTGGAGTCAGGGCCGGAACCGAGGATTCCTCTCAGGGGCTGATATGGATCTTTGGATACTTATGGAGTCTCGCCAGGGGAGACAGGCCTCGTTTCGTGAGGGGGCATGCACGTGCACTTTCCTTCCAGGCTGTAGCAGCAATGTCACGCTTCCCGTCGCGTGGATCAAATGATATGTGGTTTTCCCTCGAGGCTTTCCCTCGAGGCTTTCCCACAGGGCTGTCCCACGTGCCACCGTGGTGTGAGTCGATCCTCGGCGTGAAAGATGAGCCAGTGTAGGGCAAAGAGGTTCCTCTGGAATGGACTGAGACATCTGGGGGACTCTTGGAATGGTGGTACGACCATGGAGTTCCTCTCGCCTTTCCTGTTGAGAGTGCCTCCTCTTGAGATGCGACGGGAACGCCGGGAATTCTTTCCCGTTGAAAGCAGGGAAAGGATCCCTCATCTCGAGCTACGAGGGGGAAACGGGGCTCTTCTGGATGTGGGCGGGACCATCGTACTTCCTCTCTAGTGGAGACGGGTATGGCGGTGAACTTCTTGAGTCGCAGCAAGGGTGTGAAAGACCCTTTCGAAGTTCCAGAGGTTAGGTGTCATTAGTCTCCTGACGCCTCATCGGAAATAAGCCTCATCTCGCCTGGAAGGGAGAACTTCCTGGATTTTCTCGAGTTGCGGCAGGTGTTCTCGAGTTACGACGGGGACCTCAGGGACCCGCCCTGGTGGCCTCAGGAGAGGCCAGTCCCCATGCGAGTTGCTAGGGGGCCTCTCGGGATTCCTCTCCCGTCGATACCGGGGCCAAAAACCTTGTGTGGAGTCAGGGCCGGAACCGAGGATTCCTCTCAGGGGCTGACATGGATCTTTGGGTACTTCTGGAGTCTCCCCAGTGGAGTCAGGCCTCGTCTCGAGTGGGGGCATGCACGTGCGCTTTCCTTCCAGGATGTAGCAGCAATGTCACGCTTCCCGTCGCGAGGATCAAAGGATCTGTGGTTTTCCCTCGAGGCTTTCCCTCGAGGCTTTCCCACAGGGCTGTCCCACGTGCCACCGTGGTGTGAGTCGATCCTCGGCGTGAAAATGAGCCAGTGCAGGGCAAAGAGGTTCCTCTGGAATGGACTGAGACATCTGGGGGACTCTTGGAATGGTGGTACGACCATGGAGTTCCTCTCGCCTTTCCTGTTGAGAGTGCCTCCTCTTGAGATGCGACGGGAACGCCGGGAATTCTTTCCCGTTGAAACCAGTGAAAGGATCCCTCATCTCGAGCTACGAGGGGGAAACGGGGCTCCTCTGGATGTGGGCGGGACCATCGTGCTTCCTCTCGAGTGGAGACGGGTATGGCGGTGAACTGCTTGAGTTGCAGCAAGGGAGTGAAAGACCCTTTCGAAGTTCCAGAGGTTTGGTGTCATTAGTCTCCAGAGGCCTCATCGGAAATAGGCCTCATCTCGCCTGGAAGGGAGAACTTCCTGGATTTTCTCGAGTTGCGGCAGGTGTTCTCGAATTACGACGGGGACCTCAGGGACCCGCCCTGGTGGCCTCCGGAGAGGCAAGTCCCCATGCGAGTTGCTAGGGGGCCTCTCGGGATTCCTCTCCCGTCGATACCGGGGCCAAAAACCTTGTGTGGAGTCAGGGCCGGAACCGAGGATTCCTCTCAGGGGCTGACATGGATCTTTGGGTACTTCTGGAGTCTCCCCAGTGGAGTCAGGCCTCGTCTCGAGTGGGGGCATGCACGTGCGCTTTCCTTTCAGGCTGCAGCAGCAATGTCACGCTTCCCGTCACGTGGATCAAATGATCTGTGGTTTTCCCTCGAGGCTTTCCCTCGAGGCTTTCCCACAGGGCTGTCCCACGTGCCACCGTGGTGTGAGTCGTTCCTCGGAGTGAAAGATGAGCCAGTGCAGGGCAAAGAGGTTCCTCTGGAATGGACTGAGACATCTGGGGGACTCTTGGAATGGTGGTACGACCATGGAGTTCCTCTCGCCTTTCCTGTTGAGAGTGCCTCCTCTTGAGATGCGACGGGAACGCCGGGAATTCTTTCCCGTTGAAAGCAGGGAAAGGATCCCTCATCTCGAGCTACGAGGGGGAAACGGGGCTCCTCTGGATGTGGGCGGGACCATCGTGCTTCCTCTCGAGTGGAGACGGGTATGGCGGTGAACTTCTTGAGTTGCAGCAAGGGTGTGAAAGACCCTTTCGAAGTTCCAGAGGTTTGGTGTCATTAGTCTCCAGAGGCCTCATCGGAAATAGGCCTCATCTCGCCTGGAAGGGAGAACTTCCTGGATTTTCTCGAGTTGCGGCAGGTGTTCTCGAGTTACGACGGGGACCTCAGGGACCCGCCCTGGTGGCCTCAGGAGAGGCCAGTCCCCATGCGAGTTGCTAGGGGGCCTCTCAGGATTCCTCTCCCGTCGATACCGGGGCCAAAAACCTTGTGTGGAGTCAGGGTTTTAACCGAGGATTCTTCTCAGGGGCTGACATGGATCTTTGGGTACTTCTGGAGTCTCCCCAGGGGAGTCAGGCCTCGTCTCGAGTGGGGGCATGCACGTGCGCTTTCCTTCCAGGCTGTAGCAGCAATGTCACGCTTCCCGTCGCGTGGATCAAAGGATCTGTGGTTTTCCCTCGAGGTTTTCCCTCGAGGCTTTCCCACAGGGCTGTCCCACGTGCCACCGTGGTGTGAGTCGATCCTCGGCGTGAAAGATGAGCCAGTGCAGGGCAAAGAGGTTCCTCTGGAATGGACTGAGACATCTGGGGGACTCTTGGAATGGTGGTACGACCATGGAGTTCCTCTCGCCTTTCCGGTTGAGAGTGCCTCCTCTTGAGATTCGACGGGAACGCCGGGAATTCTTTCCCGTTAAAAGCAGGGAAAGGTTCCCTCATCTCGAGCTACGAGGGGGAAACGGGGATCCTATGGATGTGGGCGGGACCATCGTGCTTCCTCTCGAGTGGAGACGGGTATGGCGGTGAACTTCTTGAGTCGCAGCAAGGGTGTGAAAGACCCTTTCGAAGTTCCAGAGGTTAGGTGTCATTAGTCTCCAGACGCCTCATCGGAAATAGGCCTCATCTCGCCTGGATGGGAGAACTTCCTGGATTTTCTCGAGTTGCGGCAGGTGCTCTCGAGTTACGACGAGGACCTCAGCGACCCGCCCTGGTGGCCTCAGGAGAGGCCAGTCCCCATGCGAGTTGCTAGGGGGCCTCTCGGGATTCCTCTCCCGTCGATACCGGGGCCAAAAACCTTGTGTGGAGTCAGGGCCGGAACCGAGGATTCCTCTCAGGGGCTGACATGGATCTTTGGGTACTTCTGGAGTCTCCCCAGGGGAGTCAGGCCTCGTCTCGAGTGGGGGCATGCACGTGCGCTTTCCTTCCAGGCTGTAGCAGCAATGTCACGCTTCCCGTCGCGTGGATCAAAGGATCTGAGGTTTTCCCTCGAGGCTTTCCCACAGGGCTGTCCCACGTGCCACCGTGGTGTGAGTCGATCCTCGGCGTGAAAGATGAGCCAGTGCAGGGCAAAGAGGTTCCTCTGGAATGGACTGAGACATCTGGGGGACTCTTGGAATGGTGGTACGACCATGGAGTTCCTCTCGCCTTTCCTGTTGAGAGTGCCTCCTCTTGAGATGCGACGGGAACGCCGGGAATTCTTCCCCGTTTAAAGCAGGGAAAGGATCCCTCATCTCGAGCTACGAGGGGGAAACGGGGCTCCTCTGGATGTGGGCGGGACCATCGTGCTTCCTCTCGAGTGGAGACGGGTATGGCGGTGAACTTCTTGAGTCGCAGCAAGGGTATGAAAGACCCTTTCGAAGTTCCAGAGGTTAGGTGTCATTAGTCTCCAGACGCCTCATCGGAAATAGGCCTCATCTCGCCTGGAAGGGAGAACTTCCTGGATTTTCTCGAGTTGCGGCAGGTGTTCTCGACTTACGACGGGGACCTCAGGGACCGGCCCTGGTGGCCTCAGGAGAGGCCAGTCCCCATGCGAGTTGCTAGGAGGCCTCTCGGGATTCCTCTCCCGTCGATACCGGGGCCAAAAACCTTGTGTGGAGTCAGGGCCGGAACCGAGGATTCCTCTCAGGGGCTGACATGGATCTTTGGATACTTCTGGAGTCTCGCCAGGGGAGACAGGCCTCGTTTCGTGAGGGGGCATGCACGTGCACTTTCCTTCCAGGCTGTAGCAGCAATGTCACGCTTCCCGTCGCGTGGATCAAAGGATCTGTGGTTTTCCCTCGAGGCTTTCCCTCGAGGCCTTCCCACTGGGCTGTCCCACGTGCCACCGTGGTGTGAGTCGATCCTCGGCGTGAAAGATGAGCCAGTGCAGGGCAAAGAGGTTCCTCTGGAATGGACTGAGACATCTGGCGGACTCTTGGAATGGTGGTACGGCCATGGAGTTCCTCTCGCCTTTCCTGTTGAGAGTGCCTCCTCTTGAGATGCGACGGGAACGCCGGGTATTCTTTCCCGTTGAAAGCAGGGAAAGGATCCCTCATCTCGAGCTCCGAGGGGGAAACGGGGCTCCTCTGGATGTGGGCGGGACCATCGTGCTTCCTCTCGAGTGGAGACGGGTATGGCGGTGAACTTCTTGAGTTGCAGCAAGGGTGTGAAAGACCCTTTCGAAGGTCCAGAGGTTTGGTGTCATTAGTCTCCAGAGGCCTCATCGGAAATAGGCCTCATCTCGCCTGGAAGGGAGAACTTCCTGGATTTTCTCGAGTTGCGGCAGGTGTTCTCGAGTTACGACGGGGACCTCAGGGACCCGCCCTGGTGGCCTCCGGAGAGGCCAGTCCCCATGCGAGTTGCTAGGGGGCCTCTCGGGATTCCTCTCCCGTCGATACCGGGGCCAAAAACCTTGTGTGGAGTCAGGGCCGGAACCGAGGATTCCTCTCAGGGGCTGACATGGATCTTTGGGTACTCCTGGAGTCTCCCCAGGGGAGTCAGGCCTCGTCTCGAGTAGGGGCATGCACGTGCGCTTTCCTTCCAGGCTGTAGCAGCAATGTCACGCTTCCCGTCGCGTGGATCAAAGGATCTGTGGTTTTCCCTCGAGGCTTTCCCTCGAGGCTTTCCCACAGGGCTGTCCCACGTGCCACCGTGGTGAGAGTCGATCCTCGGCGTGAAAGATGAGCCAGTGCAGGGCAAAGAGGTTCCTCTGGAATGGACTGAGACATCTGGGGGACTCTTGGAATGGTGGTACGACCATGGAGTTCCTCTCGCCTTTCCTGTTGAGAGTGCCTCCTCTTGAGATGCGACGGGAACGCAGGGAATTCTTTCCCGTTGAAAGCAGGGAAAGGATCCCTCATCTCGAGCTACAAGGGGGAAACGGGGCTCCTTTGGATGTTGTCGGAACCATCGTGCTTCCTCTCGAGTGGAGACGGGTATGGTGGTGAACTTCTTGAGTTGCAGCAAGGGTGTGAAAGACCCTTTCGAAGTTCCAGAGGTTAGGTGTCATTAGTCTCCAGACGCCTCATCGGAAATAGGCCTCATCTCGCCTGGCAGGGAGAACTTCCTGGATTTTCTCGAGTTGCGGCAGGTGTTCTCGAGTTACGACGGGGACCTCAGGGACCGGCCCTGGTGGCCTCAGGAGAGGCCAGTCCCCATGCGAGTTGCTAGGGGGCCTCTCGGGATTCCTCTCCCGTCGATACCGGGGCCAAAAACCTTGTGTGGAGTCAGGGCCGGAACCGAGGATTCCTCTCAGGGGCTGATATGGATCTTTGGATACTTCTGGAGTCTCGCCAGGGGAGACAGGCCTCGTTTCGTGAGGGGGCATGCACGTGCACTTTCCTTCCAGGCTGTAGCAGCAATGTCACGCTTCCCGTCGCGTGGATCAAGGGATCTGTGGTTTTCCCTCGAGGCTTTCCCTCGAGGCTTTCCCACAGGGCTGTCCCACGTGCCACCGTGGTGTGAGTCGATCCTCGGCGTGAAAGATGAGCCAGTGCAGGGCAAAGAGGTTCCTCTGGAATGGACTGAGACATCTGGGGGACTCTTGGAATGGTGGTACGACCATGGAGTTCCTCTCGCCTTTCCTGTTGAGAGTGCCTCCTCTTGAGATGCGACGGGAACGCCGGGAATTCTTTCCCGTTGAAAGCAGGGAAAGGATCCCTCATCTCGAGCTACGAGGGGGAAACGGGGCTCTTCTGGATGAGGGCGGGACCATCGTGCTTCCTCTCGAGTGGAGACGGGTATGGCGGTGAACTTCTTGAGTCGCAGCAAGGGTGTGAAAGACCCTTTCGAAGTTCCAGAGGTTAGGTGTCATTAGTCTCCTGACGCCTCATCGGAAATAAGCCTCATCTCGCCTGGAAGGGAGAACTTCCTGGATTTTCTCGAGTTGCGGCAGGTGTTCTCGAGTTACGACGGGGACCTCAGGGACCCGCCCTGGTGGCCTCAGGAGAGGCCAGTCCCCATGCGAGTTGCTAGGGGGCCTCTCGGGATTCCTCTCCCGTCGATACCGGGGCCAAAAACCTTGTGTGGAGTCAGGGCCGGAACCGAGGATTCCTCTCAGGGGCTGACATGTATCTTAAGGTACTTCTGGAGTCTCCCCAGTGGAGTCAGGCCTCGTCTCGAGTGGGGGCATGCACGTGCGCTTTCCTTCCAGGATGTAGCAGCAATGTCACGCTTCCCGTCGCGTGGATCAAAGGATCTGTGGTTTTCCCTCGAGGCTTTCCCTTGAGGCTTTCCCACAGGGCTGTCCCACGTGCCACCGTGGTGTGAGTCGATCCTCGGCATGAAAGATGAGCCAGTGCAGGGCAAAGAGGTTCCTCTGGAATGGACTGAGACATCTGGGGGACTCTTGGAATGGTGGTACGACCATGGAGTTCCTCTCGCCTTTCCTGTTGAGAGTGCCTCCTCTTGAGATGCGACGGGAACGCCGGGAATTCTTTCCCGTTGAAAGCAGGGAAAGGATCCCTCATCTCGAGCTACGAGGGGGAAACGGGGCTCTTCTGGATGTGGGCGGGACCATCGTGCTTCCTCTCGAGTGGAGACGGGTATGGCGGTGAACTTCTTGAGTCGCAGCAAGGGTGTGAAAGACCCTTTCGAAGTTCCAGAGGTTAGGTGTCATTAGTCTCCAGACGCCTCATCGGAAATAAGCCTCATCTCGCCTGGAAGGGAGAACTTCCTGGATTTTCTCGAGTTGCGGCAGGTGTTCTTGAGTTACGACGGGGACCTCATGGACCCGCCCTGGTGGCCTCAGGAGAGGCCAGTCCCCATGCGAGTTGCTAGGGGGCCTCTCGGGATTCCTCTCCCGTCGATACCGGGGCCAAAAACCTTGTGTGGAGTCAGGGCCGGAATCGAGGATTCCTCTCAGGGGCTGACATGGATCTTTGGGTACTTCTGGAGTCTCCCCAGTGGAGTCAGGCCTCGTCTCGAGTGGGGGCATGCACGTTCGCTTTCCTTCCAGGCTGTAGCAGCAATGTCACGCTTCCCGTCGCGTGGATCAAAGGATCTGTGGTTTTCCCTCGAGGCTTTCCCTCGAGGCTTTCCCACAGGGCTGTCCCACGTGCCACCGTGGTGTGAGTCGATCCTCGGCATGAAAGATGAGCCAGTGCAGGGCAAAGAGGTTCCTCTGGAATGGACTGAGACATCTGGGGGACTCTTGGAATGGTGGTACGACCATGGAGTTCCTCTCGCCTTTCCTGTTGAGAGTGCCTCCTCTTGAGATGCGACGGGAACGCCGGGAATTCTTTCCCGTTGAAAGCAGGGAAAGGATCCCTCATCTCGAGCTACGAGGGGGAAACGGGGCTCCTCTGGATGTGGGCGGGACCATCGTGCTTCCTCTCGAGTGGAGACGGGTATGGCGGTGAACTTCTTGAGTTGCAGCAAGGGTGTGAAAGACCCTTTCGAAGTTCCAGAGGTTTGGTGTCATTAGTCTCCAGAGGCCTCATCGGAAATAGGCCTCATCTCGCCTGGAAGGGAGAACTTCCTTTATTTTCTCGAGTTGCGGCAGGTGTTCTCGAATTACGACGGGGACCTCAGGGACCCGCCCTGGTGGCCTCAGGAGAGGCCAGTCCCCATGCCAGTTGCTAGGGGGCCTCTCGGGATTCCTCTCCCGTCGATACCGGGGCCAAAAACCTTGTGTGGAGTCAGGGCCGGAACCGAGGATTCCTCTCAGGGGCTGACATGGATCTTTGGGTACTTCTGGAGTCTCCCCAGTGGAGTCAGGCCTCGTCTCGAGTGGGGGCATGCACGTGCGCTTTCCTTTCAGGCTGTAGCAGCAATGTCACGCTTCCCGTCACGTGGATCAAAGGATCTGTGGTTTTCCCTCGAGGCTTTCCCTCGAGGCTTTCCCACAGGGCTGTCCCACGTGCCACCGTGGTGTGAGTCGATCCTCGCCGTGAAAGATGAGCCAATGCAGGGCAAAGAGGTTCCTCTGGAATGGACTGAGACATCTGGGGGACTCTTGGAATGGTGGTACGACCATGGAGTTCCTCTCGCCTTTCCTGTTGAGAGTGCCTCCTCTTGAGATGCGACGGGAACGCCGGGAATTCTTTCCCGTTGAAAGCAGGGAAAGGATCCCTCATCTCGAGCTACGAGGGGGAAACGGGGCTCCTCTGGATGTGGGCGGGACCATCGTGCTTCCTCTCTAGTGGAGACGGGTATGGCGGTGAACTTCTTGAGTTGCAGCAAGGGTGTGAAAGACCATTTCGAAGTTCCAGAGGTTAGGTGTCATTAGTCTCCAGACGCCTCATCGGAAATAGGCCTCATCTCGCCTGGAAGGGAGAACTTCCTGGATTTTCTCGAGTTGCGGCAGGTGTTCTCGAGTTACGACGGGGACCTCAGGGACCCGCCCTGGTGGCCTCAGGAGAGGCCAGTCCCTAGGCGTGTTGCTAGGGGGCCTCTCGGGATTCCTCTCCCGTTGATACCGGGGCGAAAAACCTTGTGTGGAGTCAGGGCCGGAACCGAGGATTCCTCTCAGGGGCTGATATGGATCTTTGGATACTTCTGGAGTCTCGCCAGGGGAGACAGGCCTCGTTTCGTGAGGGGGCATGCACGTGCACTTTCCTTCCAGGCTGTAGCAGCAATGTCACGCTTCCCGTCGCGTGGATCAAGGGATCTGTGGTTTTCCCTCGAGGCTTTCCCTCGAGGCTTTCCCACAGGGCTGTCCCACGTGCCACCGTGGTGTGAGTCGATCCTCGGCGTGAAAGATGAGCCAGTGCAGGGCAAAGAGGTTCCTCTGGAATGGACTGAGACATCTGGGGGACTCTTGGAATGGTGGTACGACCATGGAGTTCCTCTCGCCTTTCCTGTTGAGAGTGCCTCCTCTTGAGATGCGACGGGAACGCCGGGAATTCTTTCCCGTTGAAAGCAGGGAAAGGATCCCTCATCTCGAGCTACGAGGGGGAAACGGGGCTCTTCTGGATGAGGGCGGGACCATCGTGCTTCCTCTCGAGTGGAGACGGGTATGGCGGTGAACTTCTTGAGTCGCAGCAAGGGTGTGAAAGACCCTTTCGAAGTTCCAGAGGTTAGGTGTCATTAGTCTCCTGACGCCTCATCGGAAATAAGCCTCATCTCGCCTGGAAGGGAGAACTTCCTGGATTTTCTCGAGTTGCGGCAGGTGTTCTCGAGTTACGACGGGGACCTCAGGGACCCGCCCTGGTGGCCTCAGGAGAGGCCAGTCCCCATGCGAGTTGCTAGGGGGCCTCTCGGGATTCCTCTCCCGTCGATACCGGGGCCAAAAACCTTGTGTGGAGTCAGGGCCGGAACCGAGGATTCCTCTCAGGGGCTGACATGTATCTTAAGGTACTTCTGGAGTCTCCCCAGTGGAGTCAGGCCTCGTCTCGAGTGGGGGCATGCACGTGCGCTTTCCTTCCAGGATGTAGCAGCAATGTCACGCTTCCCGTCGCGTGGATCAAAGGATCTGTGGTTTTCCCTCGAGGCTTTCCCTCGAGGCTTTCCCACAGGGCTGTCCCACGTGCCACCGTGGTGTGAGTCGATCCTCGGCGTGAAAGATGAGCCAGTGCAGGGCAAAGAGGTTCCTCTGGAATGGACTGAGACATCTGGGGGACTCTTGGAATGGTGGTACGACCATGGAGTTCCTCTCGCCTTTCCTGTTGAGAGTGCCTCCTCTTGAGATGCGACGGGAACGCCGGGAATTCTTTCCCGTTGAAAGCAGGGAAAGGATCCCTCATCTCGAGCTACGAGGGGGAAACGGGGCTCTTCTGGATGAGGGCGGGACCATCGTGCTTCCTCTCGAGTGGAGACGGGTATGGCGGTGAACTTCTTGAGTCGCAGCAAGGGTGTGAAAGACCCTTTCGAAGTTCCAGAGGTTAGGTGTCATTAGTCTCCTGACGCCTCATCGGAAATAAGCCTCATCTCGCCTGGAAGGGAGAACTTCCTGGATTTTCTCGAGTTGCGGCAGGTGTTCTCGAGTTACGACGGGGACCTCAGGGACCCGCCCTGGTGGCCTCAGGAGAGGCCAGTCCCCATGCGAGTTGCTAGGGGGCCTCTCGGGATTCCTCTCCCGTCGATACCGGGGCCAAAAACCTTGTGTGGAGTCAGGGCCGGAACCGAGGATTCCTCTCAGGGGCTGACATGTATCTTAAGGTACTTCTGGAGTCTCCCCAGTGGAGTCAGGCCTCGTCTCGAGTGGGGGCATGCACGTGCGCTTTCCTTCCAGGATGTAGCAGCAATGTCACGCTTCCCGTCGCGTGGATCAAAGGATCTGTGGTTTTCCCTCGAGGCTTTCCCTTGAGGCTTTCCCACAGGGCTGTCCCACGTGCCACCGTGGTGTGAGTCGATCCTCGGCATGAAAGATGAGCCAGTGCAGGGCAAAGAGGTTCCTCTGGAATGGACTGAGACATCTGGGGGACTCTTGGAATGGTGGTACGACCATGGAGTTCCTCTCGCCTTTCCTGTTGAGAGTGCCTCCTCTTGAGATGCGACGGGAACGCCGGGAATTCTTTCCCGTTGAAAGCAGGGAAAGGATCCCTCATCTCGAGCTACGAGGGGGAAACGGGGCTCTTCTGGATGTGGGCGGGACCATCGTGCTTCCTCTCGAGTGGAGACGGGTATGGCGGTGAACTTCTTGAGTCGCAGCAAGGGTGTGAAAGACCCTTTCGAAGTTCCAGAGGTTAGGTGTCATTAGTCTCCAGACGCCTCATCGGAAATAAGCCTCATCTCGCCTGGAAGGGAGAACTTCCTGGATTTTCTCGAGTTGCGGCAGGTGTTCTTGAGTTACGACGGGGACCTCATGGACCCGCCCTGGTGGCCTCAGGAGAGGCCAGTCCCCATGCGAGTTGCTAGGGGGCCTCTCGGGATTCCTCTCCCGTCGATACCGGGGCCAAAAACCTTGTGTGGAGTCAGGGCCGGAATCGAGGATTCCTCTCAGGGGCTGACATGGATCTTTGGGTACTTCTGGAGTCTCCCCAGTGGAGTCAGGCCTCGTCTCGAGTGGGGGCATGCACGTTCGCTTTCCTTCCAGGCTGTAGCAGCAATGTCACGCTTCCCGTCGCGTGGATCAAAGGATCTGTGGTTTTCCCTCGAGGCTTTCCCTCGAGGCTTTCCCACAGGGCTGTCCCACGTGCCACCGTGGTGTGAGTCGATCCTCGGCATGAAAGATGAGCCAGTGCAGGGCAAAGAGGTTCCTCTGGAATGGACTGAGACATCTGGGGGACTCTTGGAATGGTGGTACGACCATGGAGTTCCTCTCGCCTTTCCTGTTGAGAGTGCCTCCTCTTGAGATGCGACGGGAACGCCGGGAATTCTTTCCCGTTGAAAGCAGGGAAAGGATCCCTCATCTCGAGCTACGAGGGGGAAACGGGGCTCCTCTGGATGTGGGCGGGACCATCGTGCTTCCTCTCGAGTGGAGACGGGTATGGCGGTGAACTTCTTGAGTTGCAGCAAGGGTGTGAAAGACCCTTTCGAAGTTCCAGAGGTTTGGTGTCATTAGTCTCCAGAGGCCTCATCGGAAATAGGCCTCATCTCGCCTGGAAGGGAGAACTTCCTTTATTTTCTCGAGTTGCGGCAGGTGTTCTCGAATTACGACGGGGACCTCAGGGACCCGCCCTGGTGGCCTCAGGAGAGGCCAGTCCCCATGCCAGTTGCTAGGGGGCCTCTCGGGATTCCTCTCCCGTCGATACCGGGGCCAAAAACCTTGTGTGGAGTCAGGGCCGGAACCGAGGATTCCTCTCAGGGGCTGACATGGATCTTTGGGTACTTCTGGAGTCTCCCCAGTGGAGTCAGGCCTCGTCTCGAGTGGGGGCATGCACGTGCGCTTTCCTTTCAGGCTGTAGCAGCAATGTCACGCTTCCCGTCACGTGGATCAAAGGATCTGTGGTTTTCCCTCGAGGCTTTCCCTCGAGGCTTTCCCACAGGGCTGTCCCACGTGCCACCGTGGTGTGAGTCGATCCTCGCCGTGAAAGATGAGCCAATGCAGGGCAAAGAGGTTCCTCTGGAATGGACTGAGACATCTGGGGGACTCTTGGAATGGTGGTACGACCATGGAGTTCCTCTCGCCTTTCCTGTTGAGAGTGCCTCCTCTTGAGATGCGACGGGAACGCCGGGAATTCTTTCCCGTTGAAAGCAGGGAAAGGATCCCTCATCTCGAGCTACGAGGGGGAAACGGGGCTCCTCTGGATGTGGGCGGGACCATCGTGCTTCCTCTCTAGTGGAGACGGGTATGGCGGTGAACTTCTTGAGTTGCAGCAAGGGTGTGAAAGACCATTTCGAAGTTCCAGAGGTTAGGTGTCATTAGTCTCCAGACGCCTCATCGGAAATAGGCCTCATCTCGCCTGGAAGGGAGAACTTCCTGGATTTTCTCGAGTTGCGGCAGGTGTTCTCGAGTTACGACGGGGACCTCAGGGACCCGCCCTGGTGGCCTCAGGAGAGGCCAGTCCCTAGGCGTGTTGCTAGGGGGCCTCTCGGGATTCCTCTCCCGTTGATACCGGGGCGAAAAACCTTGTGTGGAGTCAGGGCCGGAACCGAGGATTCCTCTCAGGGGCTGACATGGATCTTTGGGTACTTCTGGAGTCTCCCCAGGGGAGTCAGGCCTCGTCTCGAGTGGGGGCATGCACGTGCGCTTTCCTTCCAGGCTGTAGCAGCAATGTCACGCTTCCCGTCGCGTGGATCAAAGGATCTGTGGTTTTCCCTCGAGGCTTTCCCTCGAGGCTTTCCCACAGGGCTGTCCCACGTGCCACCGTGGTGTGAGTCGATCCTCGGCGTGAAAGATGAGCCAGTGCAGGGCAAAGAGTTTCCTCTGGAATGGACTGACACATCTGGGGGACTCTTGGAATGGTGGTACGACCATGGAGTTCCTCTCGCCTTTCCTGTTGAGAGTGCCTCCTCTTGAGATGCGACGGGAACGCCGGGAATTCTTTCCCGTTGAAAGCAGGGAAAGGATCCCTCATCTCGAGCTACGAGGGGGAAACGGGGCTCCTCTGGATGTGGGCGGGACCATCGTGCTTCCTCTCTAGTGGAGACGGGTATGGTGGTGAACTTCTTGAGTTGCAGCAAGGCTGTGAAAGACCCTTTCGAAGTTCCAGACGTAAGGTGTTATTAGTCTCCAGACGCCTCATCGGAAATAGGCCTCATCTCGCCTGGAAGGGAGAACTTCCTGGATTTTCTCGAGTTGCGGCAGGTGTTCTCGAGTTACGACGGGGACCTCAGGGACCCGCCCTGGTGGCCTCAGGAGAGGCCAGTCCCCATGCGAGTTGCTAGGGGGCCTCTCGGGATTCCTCTCCCGTCGATACCGGGGCCAAAAACCTTGTGTGGAGTCAGGGCCGGAACCGAGGATTCCTCTCAGGGGCTGACATGGATCTTTGGGTACTTCTGGAGTCTCCCAAGGGGAGTCAGGCCTCGTCTCGAGTGGGGGCATGCACGTGCACTTTCCTTCCAGGCTGTAGCAGCAATGTCACGCTTCCCGTCGCGTGGATCAAATGATGTGTGGTTTTCCCTAGAGGCTTTCCCACAGGGCTGTCCCACGTGCCACCGTGGTGTGAGTCGATCCTCGGCGTGAAAATGAGCCAGTACAGGGCAAAGAGGTTCCTCTGGAATGGACTGAGACATCTGGGGGACTCTTGGAATGGTGGTACGACCATGGAGTTCCTCTCGCCTTTCCTGTTGAGAGTGCCTCCTCTTGAGATGCGACGGGAACGCCGGGAATTCTTTCCCGTTGAAACCAGGGAAAGGATCCCTCATCTCGAGCTACGAGGGGGAAACGGGGCTCCTCTGGATGTGGGCGGGACCATCGTGCTTCCTCTCGAGTGGAGACGGGTATGGCGGTGAACTGCTTGAGTTGCAGCAAGGGAGTGAAAGACCCTTTCGAAGTTCCAGAGGTTTGGTGTCATTAGTCTCCAGAGGCCTCATCGGAAATAGGCCTCATCTCGCCTGGAAGGGAGAACTTCCTGGATTTTCTCGAGTTGCGGCAGGTGTTCTCGAATTACGTTGGGGACCACAGGGACCCGCCCTGGTGGCCTCCGGAGAGGCAAGTCCCCATGCGAGTTGCTAGGGGGCCTCTCGGGATTCCTCTCCCGTCGATACCGGGGCCAAAAACCTTGTGTGGAGTCAGGGCCGGAACCGAGGATTCCTCTCAGGGGCTGACATGGATCTTTGGGTACTTCTGGAGTCTCCCCAGTGGAGTCAGGCCTCGTCTCGAGTGGGGGCATGCACGTGCGCTTTCCTTTCAGGCTGCAGCAGCAATGTCACGCTTCCCGTCACGTGGATCAAATGATCTGTGGTTTTCCCTCGAGGCTTTCCCTCGAGGCTTTCCCACAGGGCTGTCCCACGTGCCACCGTGGTGTGAGTCGTTCCTCGGAGTGAAAGATGAGCCAGTGCAGGGCAAAGAGGTTCCTCTGGAATGGACTGAGACATCTGGGGGACTCTTGGAATGGTGGTACGACCATGGAGTTCCTCTCGCCTTTCCTGTTGAGAGTGCCTCCTCTTGAGATGCGACGGGAACGCCGGGAATTCTTTCCCGTTGAAAGCAGGGAAAGGATCCCTCATCTCGAGCTACGAGGGGGAAACGGGGCTCCTCTGGATGTGGGCGGGACCATCGTGCTTCCTCTCGAGTGGAGACGGGTATGGCGGTGAACTTCTTGAGTTGCAGCAAGGGTGTGAAAGACCCTTTCGAAGTTCCAGAGGTTTGGTGTCATTAGTCTCCAGAGGCCTCATCGGAAATAGGCCTCATCTCGCCTGGAAGGGAGAACTTCCTGGATTTTCTCGAGTTGCGGCAGGTGTTCTCGAGTTACGACGGGGACCTCAGGGACCCGCCCTGGTGGCCTCAGGAGAGGCCAGTCCCCATGCGAGTTGCTAGGGGGCCTCTCAGGATTCCTCTCCCGTCGATACCGGGGCCAAAAACCTTGTGTGGAGTCAGGGTTTTAACCGAGGATTCCTCTCAGGGGCTGACATGGATCTTTGGGTACTTCTGGAGTCTCCCCAGGGGAGTCAGGCCTCGTCTCGAGTGGGGGCATGCACGTGCGCTTTCCTTCCAGGCTGTAGCAGCAATGTCACGCTTCCCGTCGCGTGGATCAAAGGATCTGTGGTTTTCCCTCGAGGCTTTCCCTCGAGGCTTTCCCACAGGGCTGTCCCACGTGCCACCGTGGTGTGAGTCGATCCTCGGCGTGAAAGATGAGCCAGTGCAGGGCAAAGAGGTTCCTCTGGAATGGACTGAGACATCTGGGGGACTCTTGGAATGGTGGTACGACCATGGAGTTCCTCTCGCCTTTCCGGTTGAGAGTGCCTCCTCTTGAGATTCGACGGGAACGCCGGGAATTCTTTCCCGTTAAAAGCAGGGAAAGGTTCCCTCATCTCGAGCTACGAGGGGGAAACGGGGATCCTATGGATGTGGGCGGGACCATCGTGCTTCCTCTCGAGTGGAGACGGGTATGGCGGTGAACTTCTTGAGTCGCAGCAAGGGTGTGAAAGACCCTTTCGAAGTTCCAGAGGTTAGGTGTCATTAGTCTCCAGACGCCTCATCGGAAATAGGCCTCATCTCGCCTGGATGGGAGAACTTCCTGGATTTTCTTGAGTTGCGGCAGGTGCTCTCGAGTTACGACGAGGACCTCAGCGACCCGCCCTGGTGGCCTCAGGAGAGGCCAGTCCCCATGCGAGTTGCTAGGGGGCCTCTCGGGATTCCTCTCCCGTCGATACCGGGGCCAAAAACCTTGTGTGGAGTCAGGGCCGGAACCGAGGATTCCTCTCAGGGGCTGACATGGATCTTTGGGTACTTCTGGAGTCTCCCCAGGGGAGTCAGGCCTCGTCTCGAGTGGGGGCATGCACGTGCGCTTTCCTTCCAGGCTGTAGCAGCAATGTCACGCTTCCCGTCGCGTGGATCAAAGGATCTGAGGTTTTCCCTCGAGGCTTTCCCACAGGGCTGTCCCACGTGCCACCGTGGTGTGAGTCGATCCTCGGCGTGAAAGATGAGCCAGTGCAGGGCAAAGAGGTTCCTCTGGAATGGACTGAGACATCTGGCGGACTCTTGGAATGGTGGTACGGCCATGGAGTTCCTCTCGCCTTTCCTGTTGAGAGTGCCTCCTCTTGAGATGCGACGGGAACGCCGGGTATTCTTTCCCGTTGAAAGCAGGGAAAGGATCCCTCATCTCGAGCTCCGAGGGGGAAACGGGGCTCCTCTGGATGTGGGCGGGACCATCGTGCTTCCTCTCGAGTGGAGACGGGTATGGCGGTGAACTTCTTGAGTTGCAGCAAGGGTGTGAAAGACCCTTTCGAAGGTCCAGAGGTTTGGTGTCATTAGTCTCCAGAGGCCTCATCGGAAATAGGCCTCATCTCGCCTGGAAGGGAGAACTTCCTGGATTTTCTCGAGTTGCGGCAGGTGTTCTCGAGTTACGACGGGGAACTCAGGGACCCGCCCTGGTGGCCTCAGGAGAGGCCAGTCCCCATGCGAGTTGCTAGGGGGTCTCTCGGGAATCCTCTCCCGTTGATACCGGGGCCAAAAAGCTTGTGTGGAGTCAGGGCCGGAACCGAGGATTCCTCTCAGGGGCTGACATGGATCTTTGGGTACTTCTGGAGTCTCCCCAGGGGAGTCAGGCCTCGTCTCGAGTGGGGGCATGCTCGTGCGCTTTCCTTCCAGGCTGTAGCAGCAATGTCACGCTTCCCGTCGCGTGGATTAAAGGATCTGTGGTTTTCCCTCGAGGCTTTCCCTCGAGGCTTTCCCACAGGGCTGTCCCACGTGCCACCGTGTTGTGAGTCGATCCTCGGCGTGAAAGATGAGCCAGTGCAGGGCAAAGAGGTTCCTCTGGAATGGACTGAGACATCTGGGGGACTCTTGGAATGGTGGTACGACCATGGAGTTCCTCTCGCCTTTCCTGTTGAGAGTGCCTCCTCTTGAGATGCGACGGGAACGCCGGGAATTCTTTCCGTTGAAAGCAGGGAAAGGATCCCTCATCTCGAGCTACGAGGGGGAAACGGGGCTCCTCTGGATGTGGGCGGGACCATCGTGCTTCCTCTCGAGTGGAGACGGGTATGGCGGTGAACTTCTTGAGTTGCAGCAAGGGTGTGAAAGACCCTTTCGAAGTTCCAGAGGTTTGGTGTCATTAGTCTCCAGAGGCCTCATCGGAAATAGGCCTCATCTCGCCTGGAAGGGAGAACTTCCTGGATTTTCTCGAGTTGCGGCAGGTGTTCTCGAGTTACGACGGGGACCTCAGGGACCGGCCCTGGTGGCCTCAGGAGAGGCCAGTCCCCATGCGAGTTGCTAGGGGGCCTCTCGGGATTCCTCTCCCGTCGATACCGGGGCCAAAAACCTTGTGTGGAGTCAGGGCCGGAACCGAGGATTCCTCTCAGGGGCTGATATGGATCTTTGGATACTTCTGGAGTCTCGCCAGGGGAGACAGGCCTCGTTTCGTGAGGGGGCATGCACGTGCACTTTCCTTCCAGGCTGTAGCAGCAATGTCACGCTTCCCGTCGCGTGGATCAAAGGATCTGTGGTTTTCCCTCGAGGCTTTCCCTCGAGGCTTTCCCACAGGGCTGTCCCACGTGCCACCGTGGTGTGAGTCGATCCTCGGCGTGAAAGATGAGCCAGTGCAGGGCAAAGAGGTTCCTCTGGAATGGACTGAGACATCTGGGGGACTCTTGGAATGGTGGTACGACCATGGAGTTCCTCTCGCCTTTCCTGTTGAGAGTGCCTCCTCTTGAGATGCGACGGGAACGCCGGGAATTCTTTCCCGTTGAAAGCAGGGAAAGGATCCCTCATCTCGAGCTACGAGGGGGAAACGGGGCTCTTCTGGATGTGGGCGGGACCATCGTGCTTCCTCTCGAGTGGAGACGGGTATGGCGGTGAACTTCTTGAGTCGCAGCAAGGGTGTGAAAGACCCTTTCGAAGTTCCAGAGGTTAGGTGTCATTAGTCTCCAGACGCCTCATCGGAAATAAGCCTCATCTCGCCTGGAAGGGAGAACTTCCTGGATTTTCTCGAGTTGCGGCAGGTGTTCTCGAGTTACGACGGGGACCTCAGGGACCGGCCCTGGTGACCTCAGGAGAGGCCAGTCCCCATGCGAGTTGCTAGGGGGCCTCTCGGGATTCCTCTCCCGTCGATACCGGGGCCAAAAACCTTGTGTGGAGTCAGGGCCGGAACCGAGGATTCCTCTCAGGGGCTGACATGGATCTTTGGGTACTTCTGGTGTCTCCCCAGTGGAGTCAGGCCTCGTCTCGAGTGGGGGCATGCACGTGCGCTTTCCTTCCAGGCTGTAGCAGCAATGTCACGCTTCCCGTCGCGTGGATCAAAGGATCTGTGGTTTTCCCTCGAGGTTTTCCCTCGAGGCTTTCCCACAGGGCTGTCCCACGTGCCACCGTGGTGTGAGTCGATCCTCGGCATGAAAGATGAGCCAGTGCAGGGCAAAGAGTTTCCTCTGGAATGGACTGAGACATCTGGGGGACTCTTGGAATGGTGGTACGACCATGGAGTTCCTCTCGCCTTTCCTGTTGAGAGTTCCTCCTCTTGAGATGCGACGGGAACGCAGGGAATTCTTTCTCGTTGAAAGCAGGGAAAGGATCCCTCATCTCGAGCTACGAGGGGGAAACGGGGCTCCTTTGGATGTGGTCGGGACCATCGTGCTTCCTCTCGAGTGGAGAAGGGTATGGTGGTGAACTTCTTGAGTTGCAGCAAGGGTGTGAAAGACCCTTTCGAAGTTCCAGAGGTTAGGTGTCATTAGTCTCCAGAGGCCTCATCGGAAATAGGCCTCATCTCGCCTGGAAGGGAGAACTTCCTGGATTTTCTCGAGTTGCGGCAGGTGTTCTCGAGTTACGACGGGGACCTCAGGGACCGGCCCTGGTGGCCTCAGGAGAGGCCAGTCCCCATGCGAGTTGCTAGGGGGCCTCTCGGGATTCCTCTCCCGTCGATACCGGGGCCAAAAACCTTGTGTGGAGTCAGGGACGGAACCGAGGATTCCTCTCAGGGGCTGATATGGATCTTTGGATACTTCTGGAGTCTCGCCAGGGGAGACAGGCCTCGTTTCGTGAGGGGGCATGCACGTGCACTTTCCTTCCAGGCTGTAGCAGCAATGTCACGCTTCCCGTCGCGTGGATCAAAGGATCTGTGTTTTTCCCTCGAGGCTTTCCCTCGAGGCTTTCCCACAGGGCTGTCCCACGTGCCACCGTGGTGTGAGTCGATCCTCGGCGTGAAAGATGAGCCAGTGCAGGGCAAAGAGGTTCCTCTGGAATGGACTGAGACATCTGGGGGACTCTTGGAATGGTGGTACGACCATGGAGTTCCTCTCGCCTTTCCTGTTGAGAGTGCCTCCTCTTGAGATGCGACGGGAACGCAGGGAATTCTTTCCCGTTGAAAGCAGGGAAAGGATCCCTCATCTCGAGCTACGAGGGGGAAACGGGGCTCCTTTGGATGTGGTCGGGACCATCGTGCTTCCTCTCGAGTGGAGACGGGTATGGTGGTGAACTTCTTGAGTTGCAGCAAGGGTGTGAAAGACCCTTTCGAAGTTCCAGAGGTTAGGTGTCATTAGTCTCCAGACGCCTCATCGGAAATAGGCCTCATCTCGCCTGGAAGGGAGAACTTCCTGGATTTTCTCGAGTTGCGGCAGGTGTTCTCGAGTTACGACGGGGAACTCAGGGACCGGCCCTGGTGGCCTCAGGAGAGGCCAGTCCCCATGCGAGTTGCTAGGGGGCCTCTCGGAATTCCTCTCCCGTCGATACCGGGGCCAAAAACCTTGTGTGGAGTCAGGGCCGGAACCGAGGATTCCTCTCAGGGGCTGACATGGATCTTTGGGTACTTCTGGAGTCTCCCCAGTGGAGTCAGGCCTCGTCTCGAGTGGGGGCATGCACGTGCGCTTTCCTTCCAGGCTGTAGCAGCAATGTCACGCTTCCCGTCGCGTGGATCAAAGGATCTGTGGTTTTCCCTCGAGGCTTTCCCTCGAGGCTTTCCCACAGGGCTGTCCCACGTGCCACCGTGGTGTGAGTCGATCCTCGGCGTGAAAGATGAGCCAGTGCAGGGCAAAGAGTTTCCTCTGGAATGGACTGAGACATCTGGGGGACTCTTGGAATGGTGGTACGACCATGGAGTTCCTCTCGCCTTTCCTGTTGAGAGTGCCTCCTCTTGAGATGCGACGGGAACGCCGGGAATTCTTTCCCGTTGAAAGCAGGGAAAGGATCCCTCATCTCGAGCTACGAGGGGGAAACGGGGCTCCTCTGGATGTGGGCGGGACCATCGTGCTTCCTCTCGAGTGGAGACGGGTATGGTGGTGAACTTCTTGAGTTGCAGCAAGGGTGTGAAAGACCCTTTCGAAGTTCCAGAGGTTAGGTGTCATTAGTCTCCAGACGCCTCATCGGAAATAGGCCTCATCTCGCCTGGAAGGGAGAACTTCCTGGATTTTCTCGAGTTGCGGCAGGTGTTCTCGAGTTACGACGGGGAACTCAGGGACCAGCCCTGGTGGCCTCAGGAGAGGCCAGTCCCCATGCGAGTTGCTAGGGGGCCTCTCGGGATTCCTCTCCCGTCGATACCGGGGCCAAAAACCTTGTGTGGAGTCAGGGCCGGAACCGAGGATTTCTCTCAGGGGCTGACATGGATCTTTGGGTACTTCTGGAGTCTCCCCAGTGGAGTCAGGCCTCGTCTCGAGTGGGGGCATGCACGTGCGCATTCCTTCCAGGCTGTAGCAGCAATGTCACGCTTCCCGTCGCGTGGATCAAAGGATCTGTGTTTTTCCCTCGAGGCTTTCCCTCGAGGCTTTCCCACAGGGCTGTCCCACGTGCCACCGTGGTGTGAGTCGATCCTCGGCGTGAAAGATGAGCCAGTGCAGGGCAAAGAGGTTCCTCTGGAATGGACTGAGACATCTGGGGGACTCTTGGAATGGTGGTACGACCATGGAGTTCCTCTCGCCTTTCCTGTTGAGAGTGCCTCCTCTTGAGATGCGACGGGAACGCAGGGAATTCTTTCCCGTTGAAAGCAGGGAAAGGATCCCTCATCTCGAGCTACGAGGGGGAAACGGGGCTCCTTTGGATGTGGTCGGGACCATCGTGCTTCCTCTCGAGTGGAGACGGGTATGGTGGTGAACTTCTTGAGTTGCAGCAAGGGTGTGAAAGACCCTTTCGAAGTTCCAGAGGTTAGGTGTCATTAGTCTCCAGACGCCTCATCGGAAATAGGCCTCATCTCGCCTGGAAGGGAGAACTTCCTGGATTTTCTCGAGTTGCGGCAGGTGTTCTCGAGTTACGACGGGGACCTCAGGGACCGGCCCTGGTGGCCTCAGGAGAGGCCAGTCCCCATGCGAGTTGCTAGGGGGCCTCTCGGGATTCCTCTCCCGTCGATACCGGGGCCAAAAACGTTGTGTGGAGTCAGGGCCGGAACCGAGGATTCCTCTCAGGGGCTGATATGGATCTTTGGATACTTCTGGAGTCTCGCCAGGGGAGACAGGCCTCGTTTCGTGAGGGGGCATGCACGTGCACTTTCCTTCCAGACTGTAGCAGCAATGTCACGCTTCCCGTCGCGTGGATCAAAGGATCTGTGGTTTTCCCTCGAGGCTTTCCCTCGAGGCTTTCCCACAGGGCTGTCCCACGTGCCACCGTGGTGTGAGTCGATCCTCGGCGTGAAAGATGAGCCAGTGCAGGGCAAAGAGGTTCCTCTGGAATGGACTGAGACATCTGGGGGACTCTTGGAATGGTGGTACGACCATGGAGTTCCTCTCGCCTTTCCTGTTGAGAGTGCCTCCTCTTGAGATGCGACGGGAACGCCGGGAATTCTTTCCCGTTGAAAGCAGGGAAAGGATCCCTCATCTCGAGCTACGAGGGGGAAACGGGGCTCCTCTGGATGTGGGCGGGATCATCGTGCTTCCTCTCGAGTGGAGACGGGTTTGGCGGTGAACTTCTTGAGTTGCAGCAAGGGTGTGAAAGACCCTTTCGAAGTTCCAGAGGTTAGGTGTCATTAGTCTCCAGAGGCCTCATCGGAAATAGCCCTCATCTCGCCTGGAAGGGAGAACTTCCTGGATTTTCTCGAGTTGCGGCAGGTGTTCTCGAGTTACGACGGGGACCTCAGGGACCCGCCCTGGTGGCCTCAGGAGAGGCCAGTCCCCATGCGAGTTGCTAGGGGGCCTCTCGGGATTCCTCTCCCGTCGATACCGGGGCCAAAAACCTTGTGTGGAGTCAGGGTTGGAACCGAGGATTCCTCTCAGGGGCTGACATGGATCTTTGGGTACTTCTGGAGTCTCCCCAGGGGAGTCAGGCCTCGTCTCGATTGGGGGCATGCACGTGCGCTTTCCTTCCAGGCTGTAGCAGCAATGTCACGCTTCCCGTCGCGTGGATCAAAGGATCTGTGGTTTTCCCTCGAGGCTTTCCCTCGAGGCTTTCCCTCGAGGCTTTCCCACAGGGCTGTCCCACGTGCCACCGTGGTGTGAGTCGATCCTCGGCGTGAAAGATGAGCCAGTGCAGGGCAAAGAGGTTCCTCTGGAATGGACTGAGACATCTGGGGGACTCTTGGAATGGTGGTACAACCATGGAGTTCCTCTCGCCTTTCCTGTTGAGAGTGCCTCCTCTTGAGATGCGACGGGAACGCAGGGAATTCTTTCCCGTAGAAAGCAGGGAAAGGATCCCTCATCTCGAGCAACGAGGGGGAAACGGGGCTCCTTTGGATGTGGTCGGGACCATCGTGCTTCCTCTCGAGTGGAGACGGGTATGGTGGTGAACTTCTTGAGTTGCAGCAAGGGTGAGAAAGACCCTTTCAAAGTTCCAGAGGTTCGGTGTCATTAGTCTCCAGACGCCTCATCGGAAATAGGCCTCATCTCGCCTGGAAGGGAGAACTTCCTGGATTTTCTCGAGGTGCGGCAGGTATTCTCGAGATACGACGGGGACCTCAGGGACCCGCCCTGGTGTCCTCAGGAAAGGCCAGTCCCCATGTGAGTTGCTCGGGGGCCTCTCGGGATTCCTCTCCCGTCGATACCGGGGCCAAAATCCTTCTGTGGAGTCAGGGCCGGAACCGAGGATTCCTCTCAGGGGCTGACATGGGTCTTTGGGTACTTCTGGAGTCTCCCCAGGGGGGTCAGGCCTCCTCTCGAGTGGGGGCATGCACGTGCGCCTTCCTTCCAGGCTGTAGCAGCAATGTCACGCTTCCCGTCGCATGGATCAAAAGATCTGTGGTTTTCCTTCGAGGCTTTCCCTCGAGGCTTTCCCAAAGGGCTGTCCCACGTGCCACCGTGGTGTGAGTCGATCCTCGGCGTGAAAGATGAGCCAGTGCAGGGCAAAGAGGCTCCTCTGGAATGGACTGAGACATCTGGGGGACTCTTGGAATGGTGGTACGACCATGGAGTTCCTCTCGCCTTTCCTGTTGAGAGTGCCTCCTCTTGAGATGCGACGGGAACGCCGGGAATTCTTTCCCGTTGAAAGCAGGGAATGGATCCCTCATCTCGAGCTCCAAGGGGGAAACGGGGCTCCTCTGGATGTGGGCGGGACCATCGTGCTTCCTCTCGAGTGGAGACGGGTATGGCGGTGAACTTCTTGAGTTGCAGCAAGGGTGTGAAAGACCCTTTCGAAGTTCCAGAGTTTAGGTGTCATAAGTCTCCAGACGCCTCATCGGAAATAGGCCTCATCTCGCCTGGAAGGGAGAACTTCCTGGATTTTCTCGAGTTGCGGCAGGTGTTCTCGAGTTACGACGGGGACCTCAGGGACCCGCCCTGGTGGCCTCTGGAGAGGCCAGTCCCCATGCGAGTTGCTAGGGGGCCTCTCGGGATTCCTCTCCGGTCGATACCGGGGCAAAAAACCTTGTGTGGAGTCAGGGCCGGAACCGAGGATTCCTCTCAGGGGCTGACATGGATCTTTGGGTACTTGTGGAGTCTCCCCAGGGGAGTCAGGCCTCGTCTCGAGTGGGGGCATGCACGTGCGCTTTCCTTCCAGGCTGTAGCAGCAATGTCACGCTTCCCGTCGCGTGGATCAAAGGATCTGTGGTTTTCCCTCGAGGCTTTCCGTCGAGGCTTTCCCACAGGGCTGTCCCACGTGCCACCGTGGTGTGAGTCGAACCTCGGCGTGAAAGATGAGCCAGTGCAGGGCAAAGAGGCTCCTCTGGAATGGACTGAGACATCTGGGGGACTCTTGGAATGGTGGTACGACCATGGAGTTCCTCTCGCCTTTCCTGTTGAGAGTGCCTCCTCTTGAGATGCGACGGGAACGCCGGGAATTCTTTCCCGTTGAAAGCAGGGAAAGGATCCCTCATCTCGAGCTCCGAGGGGGAAACAGGGCTCCTCTGGATGTGGGCGGGACCATCGTGCTTCCTCTCGAGTGGAGACGGGTATGGAGGTGAACTTCATGAGTAGCATCAAGGGTGTGAAAGACCCTTTCGAAGTTCCAGAGGTTTGTTGTCATTTGTCTCCAGACGCCTCATCGGAAATAGGCCTCATCTCGCCTGGAAGGGAGAACTTCCTGGATTTTCTGGAGTTGCGGCAGGTGTTCTCGAGTTACGACGGGGACCTCAGGGACCCGCCCTGGTGGCCTCAGGAAAGGTCAGTCCCCTTGCGAGTTACTAGGGGGTCTCTCGGTATTCCTCTCCGGTCGATACCGGGGCAAAAAACCTTGTGTGGAGTCAGGGCCGGAACCGAGGATTCCTCTCAGGGGCTGACATGGATCTTTGGGTACTTCGGGAGTCTCCCCAGGGGAGTCAGGCCTCGTCTCGAGTGGGGGCATGCACGTGCGCTTTCCTTCCAGGCTGTAGCAGCAATGTCACGCTTCCCGTCCCGTGGATCAAAGGATCTGTGGTTTTCCCTCGAGGCTTTCGCTCGAGGCTTTCCCACAGGGCTGTCCCACGTGCCACGGTGGTGTGAGTCGATCCTCGGCGTGAAAGATGAGCCAGTGCAGGGCAAAGAGGTTCCTCTGGAATGGACTGAGACATCTGGGAGACTCTTGGAATGATGGTACGACCATGGAGTTCCTCTCGCCTTTCCTGTTGAGAGTGCCTCCTCTTGAGATGCGACGGGAACGCCGGGAATTCTTTCCCGTTGAAAGCAGGGAAAGGATCCCTCATCTCGAGCTACGAGGGGGAAACTGGGCTCCTCTGGATGTGGGCGGGACCATGGTGCTTCCTCTCGAGTGGAGACGGGTATGGCGGTGAACTTCTTGAGTTGCAGCAAGGATGTGAAAGACCCTTTCGAAGTTCCAGAGGTTAGGTGTCATTAGTCTCCAGAGGCCTCATCGGAAATAGGCCTCATCTCGCCTGGAAGGGAGAACTTCCTGGATTTTCTCGAGTTGCGGCAGGTGTTCTCGAGTTACGACGGGGACCTCAGGGACCCGCCCTGGTGGCCTCAGGAGAGGCCAGTCCCCATGCGAGTTGCTAGGGGGCCTCTCGGGATTCCTCTCCCGTAGATACCGGGGCCAAAAACCTTGTGTGGAGTCAGGGCCGGAACCGAGGATTCCTCTCAGGGGCTGACATGGATCTTTGGGTACTTGTGGAGTCTCCCCAGGGGAGTCAGGCCTCGTCTCGAGTGGGGGCATGCACGTGCGCTTTCCTTCCAGGCTGTAGCAGCAATGTCACGCTTCCCGTCGCGTGGATCAAAGGATCTGTGGTTTTCCCTCGAGGCTTTCCCTCGAGGCTTTCCCACAGGGCTGTCCCACGTGCCACCGTTGTGTGTGTCGATCCTCGGCGTGAAAGATGAGCCAGTGCAGGGCAAAGAGGTTCCTCTGGAATGGATTGAGACATCTGGGGGACTCTTGGAATGGTGGTACGACCATGGAGTTCCTCTCGCCTTTCCTGTTGAGAGTGCCTCCTCTTGAGATGCGACGGGAACGCCGGGAATTCTTTCCCGTTGAAAGCAGGGAAAGGATCCCTCATCTCGAGCTCCGAGGGGGAAACGGGGCTCCTCTGGATGTGGGTGGGACCATCGTGCTTCCTCTCGAGTGGAGACGGTATGGCGGTGAACTTCTTGAGTTGCAGCAAGGGTGTGAAAGACCCTTTCGAAGTTCCAGAGGTTAGGTGTCATTAGTCTCCAGAGGCCTCATCGGAAATAGGCCTCATCTCGCCTGGAAGGGAGAACTTCCTGGATTTTCTCGAGTTGCGGCAGGTGTTCTCGAGTTACGACGGGGACCTCAGGGACCCGCCCTGGTGGCCTCAGGAGAGGCCAGTCCCCATGCGAGTTGCTAGGGGGCCTCTCGGGATTCCTCTCCCGTCGATACCGGGGCAAAAAACCTTGTGTGGAGTCAGGGCCGGAACCAAGGATTCCTCTCATGGGCTGACATGGATCTTTGGGTACTTCTGGAGTCTCCCCAGGGGAGTCAGGCCTCGTCTCGAGTGGGGGCATGCACGTGCGCTTTCCTTCCAGGCTGTAGCACCAATGTCACGCTTCCCGTAGCGTGAATCAAAGGATCTGTGGTTTTCCCTCGAGGCTTTCCCTCGAGGCTTTCCCACAGGGCTGTCCCACATGCCACCGTGGTGTGAGTCGATCCTCGGCGTGAAAGATCAGCCAGTGCAGGGCAAAGAGGTTCCTCTGGAATGGACTGAGACATCTGGGGGACTCTTGGAATGGTGGTACGACCATGGAGTTCCTCTCGCCTTTCCTGTTGAGAGTGCCTCCTCTTGAGATGCGACGGGAACCCCGGGAATTCTTTCCCGTTGAAAGCAGGGAAAGGATCCCCCATCTCGAGCTACGAGGGGGAAACTGGGCTACTCTGGATGTGGGCGGGACGATCGTGCTTCCTCTCGAGTGGACACGGGTATGGCGCTGAACTTCTTGAGTTGCAGCAAGGATGTGAAAGACCCTTTCAAAGTTCCAGAGGTTAGGTGTCATTCGTCTCCAGACGCCTCATCGGAAATAGGCCTCATCTCGCCTGGAAGGTAGAACTTCCTGGATTTTCTCGAGTTGCGGCAGGTGTTGTCGAGTTACGACGGGGACCTCAGGGACCCGCACTGGTGGCCTCAGGAGAGGCCAGTCCCCATGCGAGTTGCTAGGGGGCTCTCGGGATTCCTCTCCCGTCGATACCGGGGCCAAAAACCTTGTGTGGAGTCAGGGCCGGAACCGAGGATTCCTCTCAGGGGCTGACATGGATCTTTGGGTACTTCTGGAGTCTCCCCAGGGGAGTCAGGCCTCGTCTCGAGTGGGGGCATGCACGTGCGCTTTCCTTCCAGGCTGTAGCAGCAATGTCACGCTTCCCGTCGCGTGGATCAAAGGATCTGTGGTTTACCCTCGAGGCTTTCCCACAGGGCTGTCCCACGTGCCACCGTGGTGTGAGTCGATCCTCGGCGTGAAAGATGAGCCAGTGCAGGGCAAAGAGGTTCCTCTGGAATGGACTGAGACCTCTGGGGGACTCTTGGAATGGTGGTACGACCATGGAGTTCCTCTCGTCTTTCCTGTTGAGAGTGCCTCCTCTTGAGATGCGACGGGAACGCCGGGAATTCTTTCCTGTTGAAAGCAGGGAAAGGATCCCTCATCTCGAGCTACGAGGGGGAAACGGGGCTCCTCTGAATGTGGGCGGGACCATCGTGCTTCCTCTCGAGTGGAGACGGGTATGGCGGTGAACTTCTTGAGTTGCAGCAAGGGTGTGAAAGACCCTTTTGAAGTCCCAGAGATTAGCTGTCATTAGACTCCAGACGCCTCATCGGAAATAGGCCTCATCTCGCCTGGAACGGAGAACTTCCTGGATTTTCTCGAGTTGCGGCAGGTGTTCTCGAGTTACGACGGGGACGTGAGGGACAAGCCCTGGTGGCCTCAGGAAACTCCAGTCCCCATACGAGTTGCTAGGGTGCCTCTCGGGATTCCTCTCCAGTCGATACCGGGGCCTAAAACCTTGTGTGGAGTCAGGGCCGGAACGGAGGATTCCTCTAAGGGGCTGACATGGATCTTTGGGTCTTTCTGGAGTCTCCCCAGGGGAGTCAGGCCTCGTCTCGAGTGGGGGCATGCACGTGCGCTTTCCTTCCAGGCTGTAGCAGCATTGTCACGCTTCCCGTCGCGTGGATCAAAGGATCTGTGGTTTTCCCTCTAGGCTTTCCCTCGAGGCTATCCCACAGGGCTGTCCCACGTGCCACCGTGGTGTGAGTCGACCTTCGGCATGAAAGATGAGTCAGTGCAGGGCAAAGAGGTTCCTCTGGAATAGACTGAAACATCTGGGGGACTCTTGGAATGGTGGTACGACCATGGAGTTCCTCTCGTCTTTCCAGTTGAGAGTGCCTCCTCTTGAGATGCGACGGGATCGCCGAAAATACTTTCCCGTTGATAGCAGGGAAAGGATCCCTCATCTCCAGCTACGAGGGGCAAACGGGGCTCCTCTGGATGTGGGCGGGACCATCATGTTTCCTCTCGAGTGGAGACGGATATGGCGGTGAACTTCTTGAGTTGCAGCAAGGGTGTGAAAGACCCTTTCGAAGTTCCAGAGGTTCCGTGTCATTAGTCTCCAGACGCCTTATCGGAAATAAGCCTCATCTCGCCTGGAAGGGAGAACTTCCTGGATTTTCTCGAGTTGCGGCAGGTGTTCTCGAGTTACTACGGGGACCTCAGGAACCCGCCATGGTGGCCTCAGGAAAGGTCAGTCCCCTTGCGAGTTCCTAGGGGGCCTCTCGGGATTCCTCTCCCGTCGATACCGGGGCCAAAATACTTGTGTGGAGTCAGGGCCGGAACCGAGGATTCCTCTCAGGGGCTGACATGGATCTTTGGGTACTTCTGGAGTCTCCCCAGGGGAGTCAGGCCTCGTCTCGAGTGGGGGCATGCACGTGCGCTTTCCTTACAGGCTGTAGCAGCAATGTCACGGTTCCCGTCGCGTGGATCAAAGGATCTGTGGTTTTCCCTCGAGGCTTTCCCACAGGGCTGTCCCACGTGCCACCGTGGTGTGAGTCGATCCTCGGCGTGAAAGATGAGCCAGTTCAGGGCAAAGAGGCTCCTCTGGAATGGACTGAGACATCTGGGGGACTCTTGGAATGGTGGTACGACCATGGAGTTCCTCTCGCCTTTCCTGTTGAGAGTGCCTCCTCTTGAGATGCGACGGGAACGCCGGGAATTCTTTCCCGTTGAAAGCAGGGAAAGGATCCCTCATCTCGAGCTACCAGGGGGAAACGGGGCTCCTCTGGATGTGGGCGGGACCATCGTGCTTCCTCTCGAGTGGAGACGGGTACGGCGGTGAACTTCTTGAGTTGCAGCAAGGGTGTGAAAGACCCTTTCGAAGTTCCAGAGGTTAGGTGTCATTTGTCTCCAGAGGCCTCATCGGAAATAGGCCTCATCTCGCCTGGAAGGGAGAACTTCCTGGATTTTCTCGAGTTGCGGCAGGTGTTCTCGAGTTACGACGGGGACCTCAGGGACCCGCCGTGGTGGCCTCAGGAGAGGCCAGTCCCCATGCGAGTTGCTAGGGGGCCTCTCGGGATTCCTCTCCCGTCGATACCGGGGCCAAAAACCTTGTGTGGACTCAGGGCCGGAACCGAGGATTCCTCTCAGGGGCTGACATGGATCTTTGGGTACTTGTGGAGTCTCCCCAGGGGAGTCAGGCCTCGTCTCGAGTGGGGGCATGCACGTGCGCTTTCCTTCCAGGCTGTAGCAGCAATGTCACGCTTCCCGTCGCGTGGATCAAAGGATCTGTGGTTTTCCCTCGAGGCTTTCCCTCGAGGCTTTCCCACAGGGTTGTCCCACGTGCCACCGTGGTGTGAGTCGATCCTCGGCGTGAAAGATGAGCCAGTGCAGGGCAAAGAGGCTCCTCTGGAATGGACTGAGACATCTGGGGGACTCTTGGAATGGTGGTACGACCATGGAGTTCCTCTCGCCTTTCCTGTTGAGAGTGCCTCCTCTTGAGATGCGACGGGAACGCCGGGAATTCTTTCCCGTTGAAAGCAGGGAAAGGATCCCTCATCTCGAGCTACGAGGGGGAAACGGGGCTCCTCTGGATGTGGGCGGGACGATCGTGCTTCCTCTCGAGTGGACACGGGTATGGCGCTGAACTTCTTGAGTTGCAGCAAGGGTGTGAAAGACCCTTTCGAAGTTCCAGAGGTTAGGTGTCATTCGTCTCCAAACGCCTCATCAGAAATAGGCCTCATCTCGCCTGGAAGGGAGAACGTCCTGGATTTTCTCGAGTTGCGACAGGTGTTCTCGAGTTACGACGGGGACCTCAGGGACACGCCCTGGTGGCCTCAGGAGAGGCCAGTCCCCATGCGAGTTGCTAGGGGGCCTCTCGGGATTCCTCTCCCGTCGATACTGGGGCAAAAACCTTGTGTGGAGTCAGGGCCGGAACCGAGGATTTCTCTCAGGGCCTGACATGGATCTTTGGGTACTTCTGGAGTCTCCCCAGGGGAGTCAGGCCACGTCTCGAGTGGGGGCATGCACGTGCGCTTTCCTTCCAGGCTGTAGCAGCAATGTCACGCTTCCCGACGTTTGGATCAAAGGATCTGTGGTTTTCCCTCGAGGCTTTCCCTCGAGGCTTTCCCACAGGGCTGTCCCACGTGCCACCGTGGTGTGAGTCGATCCTCGGCGTGAAAGATGAGCCAGTGCAGGGCAAAGAGGCTCCTCTGGAATGGACTGAGACATCTGGGGGACTCTTGGAATGGTGGTACGACCATGGAGTTCCTCTCGCCTTTCCTGTTGAGAGTGCCTCCTCTTGAGATGCGACGGGAACGCCGGGAATTCTTTCCCGTTGAAAGCAGGGAAAGGATCCCTCATCTCGAGCTACGAGGGGGAAACGGGGCTCCTCTGGATGTGGGCGGGACCATCGTGCTTCCTCTCGAGTAGAGACGGGTACGGCGGTGAACTTCTTGAGTTGCAGCAAGGGTGTGAAAGACCCTTTCGAAGTTCCAGAGGTTAGGTGTCATTAGTCTCCAGACGCCTCATCGGAAATAGGCCTCATCTCGCCTGGAAGGGAGAACTTCCTGGATTTTCTCGAGTTGCGGCAGGTGTTCTCGAGTTACGACGGGGACCTCAGGGACCCGCCCTGGTGGCCTCAGAAGAGGCCAGTCCCCATGCGAGTTGCTAGGGGGCCTCTCGGGATTCCTCTCCCGTAGATACCGGGGCCAAAAACCTTGTGTGGAGTCAGGGCCGGAACCGAGGATTCCTCTCAGGGGATGCCATGGATCTTTGGGTACTTCTGGAGTCTCCCCAGGGGAGTCAGGCCTCGTCTCGAGTGGGGGCATGCACGTGCGCTTTCCTTCCAGGCTGTAGCAGCAATGTCACGCTTCCCGTCGCGTGGATCAAAGGATCTGTGGTTTTCCCTCGAGGCTTTCCCTCGAGGCTTTCCCACAGGGCTGTCCCACGTGCCACCGTGGTGTGTGTGGATCCTCGGCGTGAAAGATGAGCCAGTGCAGGGCAAAGAGGTTCCTCTGGAATGGACTGAGACATCTGGGGGACTCTTGGAATGGTGGTACGACCATGGAGTTCCTCTCGCCTTTCCTGTTGAGAGTGCCTCCTCTTGAGATGCGACGGGAACGCCGGGAATTCTTTCCCGTTGAAAGCAGGGAAAGGATCCCTCATCTCGAGCACCGAGGGGGAAACGGGGCTCCTCTGGATGTGGGCGGGACCATCGTGCTTCCTCTCGAGTGTAGACGGGTATGGCGGTGAACTTCTTGAGTTGCAGCAAGGGTGTGAAAGACCCTTTCGAAATTCCAGAGGTTAGGTGTCATTAGTCTCCAGACGCCTCATTGGAAATAGGCCTCATCTCGCCTGGAAGGGAGAACTTCCTGGATTTTCTCGAGTTGCGGCAGGTGTTCTCGAGTTACGACGGGGACCTCAGGGACCCGCCCTGGTGGCCTCAGGAGAGGCCAGTCCCCATGCGAGTTGCTAGGGCGCCTCTCAGGATTCCTCTCCCGTCGATACCGGGGCCAAAAACCTTGTGTGGAGTCAGGGCCGGAACCAAGGATTCCTCTCAGGGGCTGACATGGATCTTTGGGTACTTCTGGAGTCTCCCCAGGGGAGTCAGGCCTCGTCTCGAGTGGGCGCATGCACGTGGGCTTTCCTTCCAGGCTGTAGCACCAATGTCACGCTTCCCGTCGCGTGGATCAAAGGATCTGTGGTTTTCCCTCGAGGCTTTCCCACAGAGCTCTCCCACGTGCCACCGTGGTGTGAGTCGATCCTCGGCGTGAAAGATGAGCCAGTGCAGGGCAAAGAGGTCCCTCTGGAAAGGACTGAGACATCTGGGGGACTCTTGGAATGGTGGTACGACCATGGAGTTCCTCTCGCCTTTCCTGTTGAGAGTGCCTCCTCTTGAGATGCGACGGGAACGCCGGGAATTCTTTCCCGTTGAAAGCAGGGAAAGGATCCCTCATCTCGAGCTACGAGGGGGAAACGGGGCTCCTCTGGATGTGGGCGGGACCATCATGCTTCCTCTCGAGTGGACACGGGTATGGCGGTGAACTTCTTGAGTTGCAGCAAGGGTGTGAAAGACCCTTTCGAAGTTCCAGAGGTTAGGTGTCATTAGTCTCCCGACGCCTCATCGGAAATAGGCCTCATCTCGCCTGGAAGGAAGAACTTCCTGGATTTTCTCGAGTTGCGGCAGGTGTTCTCGAGTTACGACGGGACCTCAAGGACCCGCCCTGGTGGCCTCAGGAGAGGCCAGTCCCCATGCGAGTTGCTAGGGGGCCTCTCGGGATTCCTCTCCCATCGATACCGGGGCCCAAAACCTTGTGTGGAGTCAGGGCCGGAACCGAGCATTCCTCTCAGGGGCTGACATGGATCTTTGGGTACTTCTGGAGTCTCCCCAGGGGAGTCAGGCCTCGTCTCGAGTGGGGGCATGCACGTGCGCTTTCCTTCCAGGCTGTAGCAGCAATCTCACGCTTCCCGTCGCATGGATCAAAGGATCTGTGGTTTTCCCTCGAGGCTTTCCCTCGAGGCTTTCCCACAGTGCTGTCCCACGTGCCACCGCGGTGTGAGTGGATCCTCGGCGTGAAACATGAGCCAGTGCAGGGCAAAGAGCTTCCTCTGGAATGGACTGAGACATCTGGGGGACTATTGGAATGGTGGTACGACCATGGAGTTCCTCTCGCCATTCCTGTTGAGAGTGCCTCCTCTTGAGATGCGTCGGGAACGCCGGGAATTCTTTCCCGTTGAAAGCAGGGAAAGGATCCCTCATCTCGAGCTCCGAGGGGGAAACAGGTCTCCTCTGGATGTGGGCGGGACCATCGTGCTTCCTCTCGAGTGGAGACGGGTATGGCGGTGAACTTCTTGAGTTGCAGCAAGGGTGTGAAAGACCCTTTCGAAGTTCCAGACGTTAGGTGTCATTAGTCTGCAGACGCCTCATCGGAAATAGGCCTCATCTCGCCTGGAATGGAGAACTTCCTGGATTTTCTCGAGTTGCCGCAGGTGTTCTCGAGTAACGACGGGGACCTCAGGGACCCGCCCTGGTGGCCTCAGGAGAGGCCAGTCCCCATGCGAGTTGCTAGGGGTTCTCTCGGGATTCCTCTCCCGTCGATACCGGGGCCAAAACCCTTTGGTGGAGTCAGGACCGGAACCGAGGATTCCTCTCAGGGGCTGACATGGATCTTTGGGTACTTCTGGAGTCTCCCCAGGGGAGTCAGGCCTCGTATCGAGTGGGGGCATGCACGTGCGCTTTCCTTCCAGGCTGTAGCAGCAATCTCACCTTTCCCGTGGCGTGGATCAAAGGATCTGTGGTTTTCCCTCGAGGCTTTCCCTCGAGGCTTTCCCACAGGGCTGTCCCATGTGCCACCATGGTGTGAGTGGATCCTCGGCGTGAAAGATGAGCCAGTGCAGGGCAAAGAGGTTCCTCTGGAATGGACTGAGACATCTGGGGGACTCTTGGAATGGTGGTACGACCATGGAGTTCCTCTCGCCTTTCCTGTTGAGAGTGCCTCCTCTTGAGATGCGACGGGAACGCCGGGAATTCTTTCCCGTTGAAAGCAGGGAAAGGATCCCTCATCTCGAGCTACGAGGGGGAAATGGTGCTCCTCTGGATGTGGGCGGGACCATCGTGCTTCCTCTTGAGTGGACACGGGTATGGCGGTGAACTTCTTGAGTGGCAGCAAGGGTGTGAAAGACCCTTTCGAAGTTCCAGAGGTTAGGTGTCATTAGTCTCCAGACGCCTCATCGGAAATAGGCCTCATCTCGCCTGGAAGGGAGAACTTCCTGGATTTTCTCGAGTTGCGGCAGGTGTTCTCGAGTTACGACGGGGACCTCAGGGACCCGCCCTGGTGGCCTCAGGAGAGGCCAGTCCCCATGCGAGTTGCTAGGGGGCCTCTCGGAATTCCTCTCCCGTCGATACCGGGGCCAAAAACCTTTGGTGGAGTCAGGGCCGGAACCGAGGATTCCTCTCAGGGGCTGACATGGATCTTTGGGTACTTCTGGAGTCTCCCCAGGGGAGTCAGGCCTCGTCTCGTGTGGGGGCATGCACGTGCGCTTTCCTTCCAGGCTGTAGCAGCAATGTCACGCTTCCCGTCGCGTGGATCAAAGGATCTGTGGTTTTCCCTCGAGGCTTTCCCTCGAGGCTTTCCCACAGGGCTGTCCCACGTGCCACCGTGGTGTGAGTCGATCCTCGGCGTGAAACATGAGCCAGTGCAGGGCAAAGAGCTTCCTCTGGAATGGACTGAGACATCTGGGGGACTTTTGGAATGGTGGTACGACCATGGAGTTCCTCTCGCCTTTCCTGTTGAGAGTGCCTCCTCTTGAGATGCGTCGGGAACGCCGGGAATTCTCTCCCGTTGAAAGCAGGGAAAGGATCCCTCAACTCGAGCTACGAGGGGGAAACGGGGCTCCTCTGGATGTGGGCGGGACCATCGTGCTTCCTCTCGAGTGGAGACGGGTATGGCGGTGAACTTCTTGAGTTGCAGCAAGGGTGTGAAAGACCCTTTCGAAGTTCCAGACGTTAGGTGTCATTAGGCTGCAGACGCCTCATCGGAAATAGGCCTCATCTCGCCTGGAATGGAGAACTTCCTGGATTTTCTCGAGTTGCGGCAGGTGTTCTCGAGTTACGACGGGGACCTCAGGGACCCGCCCTGGGGGCCTCAGGAGAGGCCAGTCCCCATGCGAGTTGCTAGGGGGCCTCTCGGCATTCCTCTCCCGTCGATACCGGGGCCAAAACCCTTTGGTGGAGTCAGGGCCGGAACCGAGGATTCCTCTCAGGGGCTGACATGTATCTTTGGGTACTTCTGTAGTCTCCCCAGGGGAGTCAGGCCTCGTCTCGAGTGGGGGCATGCACGTGCGCTTTCCTTCCAGGCTGTAGCAGCAATCTCACACTTCCCGTGGCGTGGATCAAAGGATCTGTGGTTTTCCCTCGAGGCTTTCCCTCGAGGCTTTCCCACAGGGCTGTCCCACGTGCCACCGTGGTGTGAGTGGATCCTCGGCGTGAAACATGAGCCAGTGCAGGGCAAAGAGCTTCCTCTGGAATGGACTGAGACATCTGGGGGACTCTTGGAATGGTGGTACGACCATGGAGTTCCTCTCGCCTATCCTGTTGAGAGTGCCTCCTCTTGAGATGCGTCGGGAACGCCGGGAATTCTTTCCCGTTGAAAGCAGGGAAAGGATCCCTCATCTCGAGCTCCGAGGGGGAAACGGGGCTCCTCTGGATGTGGGCGGGACCATCGTGCTTCCTCTTGAGTGGACACGGGTATGGCGGTGAACTTCTTGAGTTGCAGCAAGGGTGTGAAAGACCCTTTCAAAGTTCCAGACGTTAGGTGTCATTAGTCTCCAGACGCCTCATCGGAAATAGGCCTCATCTCGCCTGGAAGGGAGAACTTCCTGGATTTCTCGAGTTGCGGCAGGTGTTCTCGAGTTACGACTGGGACCTCAGGGACCCGCCCTGGTGGCCTTAGGAGAGGGCAGTCCCCATGCGAGTTGCTAGGAGGCCTCTCGGGATTCCTCTCCCGTCGATACCGGGGCCAAAAACATTTGGTGGAGTCAGGGCCGGAACCGAGGATTCCTCTCAGGGGCTGACATGGATCTTTGAGTACTTCTGGAGTCTCCCCAGGGGAGTCAGGCCTCGTCTCGAGTGGGGGAATGCACATGCGCTTTCCTTCCAGGCTCTAGCAGCAATGTCACGCTTCCCGTCGCGTGGATCAAAGGATCTGTGGTTTTCCCTCGAGGCTTTCCCTTGAGGCTTTCCCACAGGGCTGTCCCACGTGCCACCATGGTGTGAGTCGATCCTCGGCGTGAAAGATGAGCCAGTGCAGGGCAAAGAGCTTCCTCTGGAATGGACTGAGACATCTGGGGGACTCTTGGAATGGTGGTACGACCATGGAGTTCCTCTCGCCTTTCCTGTTGAGAGTGCCTCCTCTTGAGATGCGACGGGAACGCCGGGAATTCTTTCCCGTTGAAAGCATAGAAAGGTTCCCTCATCTCGAGCTACGAGGGGGAAACGGTGCTCCTCTGGATGTGGGCGGGACCATCGTGCTTCCTCCCGAGTGGACACGGGTATGGCGGTGAACTTCTTGAGTTGCAGCAAGGATGTGAAAGACCCTTTCGAAGTTCCAGAGGTTAGGTGTCATTAGTCTCCAGACGCCTCATCGGAAATAGGCCTCATCTCGCCTGGAAGGGAGAACTTCCTGGATTTCTCGAGTTGCGGCAGGTGTTCTCGAGTTACGACGGGGACCTCAGGGACCCGCCCTGGTGGCCTCAGGAGACGCCATTCCCCAAGCGAGTTGCTAGGGGGCCTCTCGGGATTCCTCTCCCGTCGATACCGGGGCCAAAAACCTTGTGTGGAGTCAGGGCCGGAACCGAGGATTCCTCTCAGGGGCTGATATGGATCTTTGGGTACATCTGGAGTCTCGCCAGGGGAGACAGGCCTCGTCTCGACTCGGGTCATGCACGTGCACTTTCCTTCCAGGCTGTAGCAGCAATGTCACGCTTCCCGTCGCATGGATCAAAGGATCTGTGGTTTTCCCTCGAGGCTTTCCCTCGAGGCTTTCCCACAGGGCTATCCCACGTGCCACCGTGGTGTGAGTGGATCCTCGGCGTGAAAGATGAGCCAGTGCAGGGCAAAGAGGTTCCTCTGGAATGGACTGAGACATCTGGGGGACTCTTGGAATGGTGGTACGACCATGGAGTTCCTCTCGCCTTTCCTGTTGAGAGTGCCTCCTCTTGAGATGCGACGGGAACGCCGGGAATTCTTTCCCGTTGAAAGCAGGGAAAGGATCCCTCATCTCGAGCTACGAGGGGGAAACGGGGCTCCTCTGGATGTGGGCGGGACCATCGTGCTTCCTCTCGAGTGGACACGGGTATGGCGGTGAACTTCTTGAGTTGCAGCAAGGGTGTGAAAGACCCTTTCGAAGTTCCAGAGGTTAGGTGTCATTAGTCTCCAGACGCCTCATCGGAAATAGGCCTCATCTCGCCTGGAAGGGAGAACTTCCTGGATTTTCTCGAGTTGCGGCAGGTGTTCTCGAGTTACGACGGGGACCTCAGGGACCCGCCCTGGTGGCCTCAGGAGACGCCAGTCCCCATGCGAGTTGCTAGGGGGCCTCTCGGGATTACTCTCCCGTCGATTCCGTGGCCAAAAACCTTGTGTGGAGTCAGGGCCGGAACCGAGGATTCCTCTCAGGGTCTGATATGGATCTTTGGGTACATCTGGAGTCTCGTCAGGGGAGACAGGCCTCGTCTCGAGTCGGGGCATGCACGTGCACTTTCCTTCCAGGCTGTAGCAGCAATGTCACGCTTCCCGTCGCGTGGATCAAAGGATCTGTGGTTTTCGCTCGAGGCTTTCCCTCGAGGCTTTCCCACAGGGCTGTCCCACGTGCCACCGTGGTGTGAGTCGATCCTCGGCGTGAAAGATGAGCCAGTGCAGGGCAAAGAGGTTCCTCTGGAATGGACTGAGACATCTGGGGGACTCTTGGAATGGTGGTACGACCATGGAGTTCCTCTCGCCTTTCCTGTTGAGAGTGCCTCCTCTTGAGATGCGACGGGAACGCCGGGAATTCTTTCCCGTTGAAAGCAGGGAAAGGATCCCTCATCTCGAGCTACGAGGGGGAAACGGGGCTCCTCTGGATGTGGGCGGGACCATCGTGCTTCCTCTCGAGTGGAGACGGGTATGGCGGTGAACTTCTTGAGTTGCAGCAAGGGTGTGAAAGACCCTTTCGAAGTTCCAGAGTTTAGGTGTCATTAGTCTCCAGACGCCTCATCGGAATTAGGCCTCATCTCGCCTGGAAGGGAGAACTTCCTGGATTTTCTCGAGTTGCGGCAGGTGTTCTCGAGTTACGACGGGGACCTCAGGGACCCGCCCTGGTGGCCTTAGGAGAGGGCAGTCCCCATGCGAGTTGCTAGGAGGCCTCTCGGGATTCCTCTCCCGTCGATACCGGGGCCAAAAACATTTGGTGGAGTCAGGGCCGGAACCGAGGATTCCTCTCAGGGGCTGACATGGATCTTTGAGTACTTCTGGAGTCTCCCCAGGGGAGTCAGGCCTCGTCTCGAGTGGGGGCATGCACATGCGCTTTCCTTCCAGGCTGTAGCAGCAATGTCACGCTTCCCGTCGCGTGGATCAAAGGATCTGTGGTTTTCCCTCGAGGCTTTCCCACAGGGCTGTCGCACGTGCCACCGTGGTGTGAGTCGGTCCTCGGCGTGAAAGATGAGCCAGTGCAGGGCAAAGAGGTTCCTCTGGAATGGACTGAGACATCTGGGGGACTCTTGGAATGGTGGTACGACCATGGAGTTCCTCTCGCCTTTCCTGTTGAGAGTGCCTCCTCTTGAGATGCGACGGGAACGCCGGGAATTCTTTCCCGTTGAAAGCAGGGAAAGGATCCCTCATCTCGAGCTACGAGGGGGAAACGGGGCTCCTCTGGATGTGGGCGGGAGCATCGTGCTTCCTCTCGAGTGGAGACGGGTATGGTGGTGAACTTCTTGAGTTGCAGCAAGGGTGTGAAAGACCCTTTCGAAGTTCCAGAGGTTAGGTGTCATTAGTCTCCAAACGCCTCATCGGAAATAGGATTCTTCTCGCCTGGAATGGAGAACTTCCTGGATTTTCTCGAGTTGGGACAGGTGTTCTCGAGTTACGACGGGGACCTCAGGGACCCGCCCTGGTGGCCTCAGGAGAGGCCAGTCCCCATGCTAATTTCTAGGGGGCCTCTCGGGATTCCTCTCCCGTCGATACCGGGGCCAAAAACCTTGTGTGGAGTCAGGGCCGGAACCGAGGATTCCTCTCAGGGGCTGACATGGATCTTTGGGTACTTCTGGAGTCTCCCCAGTGGAGTCAGGCCTCGTCTCGAGTGGGGGCATGCACGTGCGCTTTCCTTTCAGGCTGTAGCAGCAATGTCACGCTTCCCGTCACGTGGATCAAATGATCTGTGGTTTTCCCTCGAGGCTTTCCCTCGAGGCTTTCCCACAGGGCTGTCCCACGTCCCACCGTGGTGTGAGTCGTTCCTCGGAGTGAAAGATGAGCCAGTGCAGGGCAAAGAGGTTCCTCTGGAATGGACTGAGACATCTGGGGGACTCTTGGAATGGTGGTACGACCATGGAGTTCCTCTCGCCTTTCCTGTTGAGAGTGCCTCCTCTTGAGATGCGACGGGAACGCCGGGAATTCTTTCCCGTTGAAAGCAGGGAAAGGATCCCTCATCTCGAGCTACGAGGGGGAAACGGGGCTCCTCTGGATGTGGGCGGGACCATCGTGCTTCCTCTCGAGTGGAGACGGGTATGGCGGTGAACTTCTTGAGTTGCAGCAAGGGTGTGAAAGACCCTTTCGAAGTTCCAGAGGTTTGGTGTCATTAGTCTCCAGAGGCCTCATCGGAAATAGCCCTCATCTCGCCTGGAAGGGAGAACTTCCTGGATTTTCTCGAGTTGCGGCAGGTGTTCTCGAGTTACGACGGGGACCTCAGGGACCCGCCCTGGTGGCCTCAGGAGAGGCCAGTCCCCATGCGAGTTGCTAGGGGGCCTCTCAGGATTCCTCTCCCGTCGATACCGGGGCCAAAAACCTTGTGTGGAGTCAGGGTTTTAACCGAGGATTCCTCTCAGGGGCTGACATGGATCTTTGGGTACTTCTGGAGTCTCCCCAAGGGAGTCAGGCCTCGTCTCGAGTGGGGGCATGCACGTGCGCTTTCCTTCCAGGCTGTAGCAGCAATGTCACGCTTCCCGTCGCGTGGATCAAAGGATCTGTGGTTTTCCCTCGAGGCTTTCCCTCGAGGCTTTCCCACAGGGCTGTCCCACGGGCCACCGTGGTGTGAGTCGATCCTCGGCGTGAAAGATGAGCCAGTGCAGGGCAAAGAGGTTCCTCTGGAATGGACTGAGACATCTGGGGGACTCTTGGAATGGTGGTACGACCATGGAGTTCCTCTCGCCTTTCCTGTTGAGAGTGCCTCCTCTTGAGATGCGACGGGAACGCCGGGAATTCTTTCCCGTTGAAAGCAGGGAAAGGATCCCTCATCTCGAGCTACGAGGGGGAAACGGGGCTCCTCTGGATGTGGGCGGGAGCATCGTGCTTCCTCTCGAGTGGAGACGGGTATGGTGGTGAACTTCTTGAGTTGCAGCAAGGGTGTGAAAGACCCTTTCGAAGTTCCAGAGGTTAGGTGTCATTAGTCTCCAGACGCCTCATCGGAAATAGGCCTCATCTCGCCTGGAAGGGAGAACTTCCTGGATTTTCTCGAGTTGCGGCAGGTGTTCTCGAGTTACGACGGGGACCAAAGGGACCCGCCCTGGTGGCCTCAGGAGAGGCCAGTCCCCATGCGAGTTGCTAGGGGGCCTCTCGGGATTCCTCTCCCGTCGATACCGGGGCCAAAAACCTTGTGTGGAGTCAGGGCCGGAACCGAGGATTCCTCTCAGGGGCTGACATGGATCTTTGGGTACTTCTGGAGTCTCCCCAGTGGAGTCAGGCCTCGTCTCGAGTGGGGGCATGCACGTGCGCTTTCCTTCCAGGCTGTAGCAGCAATGTCACGCTTCCCGTCGCGTGGATCAAAGGATCTGTGGTTTTCCCTCGAGGCTTTCCCTCGAGGCTTTCCCACAGGGCTGTCCCACGGGCCACCGTGGTGTGAGTCGATCCTCGGCGTGAAAGATGAGCCAGTGCAGGGCAAAGAGGTTCCTCTGGAATGGACTGAGACATCTGGGGGACTCTTGGAATGGTGGTACGACCATGGAGTTCCTCTCGCCTTTCCTGTTGAGAGTGCCTCCTCTTGAGATGCGACGGGAACGCCGGGAATTCTTTCCCGTTGAAAGCAGGGAAAGGATCCCTCATCTCGAGCTACGAGGGGGAAACGGGGCTCCTCTGGATGTGGGCGGGAGCATCGTGCTTCCTCTCGAGTGGAGACGGGTATGGTGGTGAACTTCTTGAGTTGCAGCAAGGGTGTGAAAGACCCTTTCGAAGTTCCAGAGGTTAGGTGTCATTAGTCTCCAAACGCCTCATCGGAAATAGGATTCTTCTCGCCTGGAATGGAGAACTTCCTGGATTTTCTCGAGTTGGGACAGGTGTTCTCGAGTTACGACGGGGACCTCAGGGACCCGCCCTGGTGGCCTCAGGAGAGGCCAGTCCCCATGCTAATTTCTAGGGGGCCTCTCGGGATTCCTCTCCCGTCGATACCGGGGCCAAAAACCTTGTGTGGAGTCAGGGCCGGAACCGAGGATTCCTCTCAGGGGCTGACATGGATCTTTGGGTACTTCTGGAGTCTCCCCAGGGTAGTCAGGCCTCATCTCGAGTGGGGGCATGCACGTGCGCTTTCCTTTCAGGCTATAGCAGCAATGTCATGCTTCCCGTCGCCTGGATCAAAGGATCTGTGGTTTTCCCTCGAGGCTTTCCCTCGAGGCTTTCCCACAGGGCTGTCCCACGTGCCACCGTTGTGTGAGTCGATCCTCGGCGTGAAAGATGAGCCAGTGCAGGGCAAAGAGGTTGCTCTGGAATGGACTGAGACATCTGGGGGACTCTTGGAATGGTGGTACGACCATGGAGTTCCTCTCGCCTTTCCTGTTGAGAGTGCCTCCTCTTGAGATGCGACGGGAACGCCGGGAATTCATTCCCGTTGAAAGCAGGGAAAGGATCCCTCATCTCGAGCTACGAGGGGGAAACGGGGCTCCTCTGGATGTGGGCGGGACCATCGTGCTTCCTCTCGAGTGGAGACGGGTATGGCGGTGAACTTCTTGAGTTGCAGCAAGGGTGTGAAAGACCCTTTCGAAGTTCCAGAGGTTTGGTGTCATTAGTCTCCAGAGGCCTCATCGGAAATAGCCCTCATCTCGCCTGGAAGGGAGAACTTCCTGGATTTTCTCGAGTTGCGGCAGGTGTTCTCGAGTTACGACGGGGACCTCAGGGACCCGCCCTGGTGGCCTCAGGAGAGGCCAGTCCCCATGCGAGTTGCTAGGGGGCCTCTCAGGATTCCTCTCCCGTCGATACCGGGGCCAAAAACCTTGTGTGGAGTCAGGGTTTTAACCGAGGATTCCTCTCAGGGGCTGACATGGATCTTTGGGTACTTCTGGAGTCTCCCCAAGGGAGTCAGGCCTCGTCTCGAGTGGGGGCATGCACGTGCGCTTTCCTTCCAGGCTGTAGCAGCAATGTCACGCTTCCCGTCGCGTGGATCAAAGGATCTGTGGTTTTCCCTCGAGGCTTTCCCTCGAGGCTTTCCCACAGGGCTGTCCCACGGGCCACCGTGGTGTGAGTCGATCCTCGGCGTGAAAGATGAGCCAGTGCAGGGCAAAGAGGTTCCTCTGGAATGGACTGAGACATCTGGGGGACTCTTGGAATGGTGGTACGACCATGGAGTTCCTCTCGCCTTTCCTGTTGAGAGTGCCTCCTCTTGAGATGCGACGGGAACGCCGGGAATTCTTTCCCGTTGAAAGCAGGGAAAGGATCCCTCATCTCGAGCTACGAGGGGGAAACGGGGCTCCTCTGGATGTGGGCGGGAGCATCGCGCTTCCTCTCGAGTGGAGACGGGTATGGTGGTGAACTTCTTGAGTTGCAGCAAGGGTGTGAAAGACCCTTTCGAAGTTCCAGAGGTTAGGTGTCATTAGTCTCCAAACGCCTCATCGGAAATAGGATTCTTCTCGCCTGGAATGGAGAACTTCCTGGATTTTCTCGAGTTGGGACAGGTGTTCTCGAGTTACGACGGGGACCTCAGGGACCCGCCCTGGTGGCCTCAGGAGAGGCCAGTCCCCATGCTAATTTCTAGGGGGCCTCTCGGGATTCCTCTCCCGTCGATACCGGGGCCAAAAACCTTGTGTGGAGTCAGGGCCGGAACCGAGGATTCCTCTCAGGGGCTGACATGGATCTTTGGGTACTTCTGGAGTCTCCCCAGTGGAGTCAGGCCTCGTCTCGAGTGGGGGCATGCACGTGCGCTTTCCTTTCAGGCTGTAGCAGCAATGTCACGCTTCCCGTCACGTGGATCAAATGATCTGTGGTTTTCCCTCGAGGCTTTCCCTCGAGGCTTTCCCACAGGGCTGTCCCACGTGCCACCGTGGTGTGAGTCGTTCCTCGGAGTGAAAGATGAGCCAGTGCAGGGCAAAGAGGTTCCTCTGGAATGGACTGAGACATCTGGGGGACTCTTGGAATGGTGGTACGACCATGGAGTTCCTCTCGCCTTTCCTGTTGAGAGTGCCTCCTCTTGAGATGCGACGGGAACGCCGGGAATTCTTTCCCGTTGAAAGCAGGGAAAGGATCCCTCATCTCGAGCTACGAGGGGGAAACGGGGCTCCTCTGGATGTGGGCGGGACCATCGTGCTTCCTCTCGAGTGGAGACGGGTATGGCGGTGAACTTCTTGAGTTGCAGCAAGGGTGTGAAAGACCCTTTCGAAGTTCCAGAGGTTTGGTGTCATTAGTCTCCAGAGGCCTCATCGGAAATAGCCCTCATCTCGCCTGGAAGGGAGAACTTCCTGGATTTTCTCGAGTTGCGGCAGGTGTTCTCGAGTTACGACGGGGACCTCAGGGACCCGCCCTGGTGGCCTCAGGAGAGGCCAGTCCCCATGCGAGTTGCTAGGGGGCCTCTCAGGATTCCTCTCCCGTCGATACCGGGGCCAAAAACCTTGTGTGGAGTCAGGGTTTTAACCGAGGATTCCTCTCAGGGGCTGACATGGATCTTTGGGTACTTCTGGAGTCTCCCCAAGGGAGTCAGGCCTCGTCTCGAGTGGGGGCATGCACGTGCGCTTTCCTTCCAGGCTGTAGCAGCAATGTCACGCTTCCTGTCGCGTGGATCAAAGGATCTGTGGTTTTCCCTCGAGGCTTTCCCTCGAGGCTTTCCCACAGGGCTGTCCCACGTGCCACCGTGGTGTGAGTCGATCCTCGGCGTGAAAGATGAGCCAGTGCAGGGCAAAGAGGTTCCTCTGGAATGGACTGAGACATCTGGGGGACTCTTGGAATGGTGGTACGACCATGGAGTTCCTCTCGCCTTTCCGGTTGAGAGTGCCTCCTCTTGAGATTCGACGGGAACGCCGGGAATTCTTTCCCGTTGAAAGCAGGGAAAGGTTCCCTCATCTCGAGCTACGAGGGGGAAACGGGGATCCTATGGATGTGGGCGGGACCATCGTGCTTCCTCTCGAGTGGAGACGGGTATGGCGGTGAACTTCTTGAGTCGCAGCAAGGGTGTGAAAGACCCTTTCGAAGTTCCAGAGGTTAGGTGTCATTAGTCTCCAGACGCCTCATCGGAAATAGGCCTCATCTCGCCTGGATGGGACAACTTCCTGGATTTTCTCGAGTTGCGGCAGGTGCTCTCGAGTTACGACGAGGACCTCAGCGACCCGCCCTGGTGGCCTCAGGAGAGGCCAGTCCCCATGCGAGTTGCTAGGGGGCCTCTCGGGATTCCTCTCCCGTCGATACCGGGGCCAAAAACCTTGTGTGGAGTCAGGGCCGGAACCGAGGATTCCTCTCAGGGGCTGACATGGATCTTTGGGTACTTCTGGAGTCTCCCCAGGGGAGTCAGGCCTCGTCTCGAGTGGGGGCATGCACGTGCGCTTTCCTTCCAGGCTGTAGCAGCAATGTCACGCTTCCCGTCGCGTGGATCAAAGGATCTGAGGTTTTCCCTCAAGGCTTTCCCACAGGGCTGTCCCACGTGCCACCGTGGTGTGAGTCGATCCTCGGCGTGAAAGATGAGCCAGTGCAGGGCAAAGAGGTTCCTCTGGAATGGACTGAGACATCTGGGGGACTCTTGGAATGGTGGTACGACCATGGAGTTCCTCTCGCCTTTCCTGTTGAGAGTGCCTCCTCTTTAGATGCGACGGGAACGCCGGGAATTCTTCCCCGTTTAAAGCAGGGAAAGGATCCCTCATCTCGAGCTACGAGGGGGAAACGGGGATCCTCTGGATGTGGGCGGGACCATCGTGCTTCCTCTCGAGTGGAGACGGGTATGGCGGTGAACTTCTTGAGTCGCAGCAAGGGTATGAAAGACCCTTTCGAAGTTCCAGAGGTTAGGTGTCATTAGTCTCCAGACGCCTCATCGGAAATAGGCCTCATCTCGCCTGGAAGGGAGAACTTCCTGGATTTTCTCGAGTTGCGGCAGGTGTTCTCGACTTACGACGGGGACCTCAGGGACCGGCCCTGGTGGCCTCAGGAGAGGCCAGTCCCCATGCGAGTTGCTAGGAGGCCTCTCGGGATTCCTCTCCCGTCGATACCGGGGCCAAAAACCTTGTGTGGAGTCAGGGCCGGAACCGAGGATTCCTCTCAGGGGCTGACATGGATCTTTGGATACTTCTGGAGTCTCGCCTGGGGAGACAGGCCTCGTTTCGTGAGGGGGCATGCACGTGCACTTTCCTTCCAGGCTGTAGCAGCAATGTCACGCTTCCCGTCGCGTGGATCAAAGGATCTGTGGTTTTCCCTCGAGGCTTTCCCTCGAGGCTTTCCCACAGGGCTGTCCCACGTGCCACCGTGGTGTGAGTCGATCCTCGGCGTGAAAGATGAGCCAGTGCAGGGCAAAGAGGTTCCTCTGGAATGGACTGAGACATCTGGCGGACTCTTGGAATGGTGGTACGGCCATGGAGTTCCTCTCGCCTTTCCTGTTGAGAGTGCCTCCTCTTGAGATGCGACGGGAACGCCGGGTATTCTTTCCCGTTGAAAGCAGGGAAAGGATCCCTCATCTCGAGCTCCGAGCGGGAAACGGGGCTCCTCTGGATGTGGGCGGGACCATCGTGCTTCCTCTCGAGTGGAGACGGGTATGGCGGTGAACTTCTTGAGTTGCAGCAAGGGTGTGAAAGACCCTTTCGAAGGTCCAGAGGTTTGGTGTCATTAGTCTCCAGAGGCCTCATCGGAAATAGGCCTCATCTCGCCTGGAAGGGAGAACTTCCTGGATTTTCTCGAGTTGCGGCAGGTGTTCTCGAGTTACGACGGGGACCTCAGGGACCCGCCCTGGTGGCCTCAGGAGAGGCCAGTCCCCATGCGAGTTGCTAGGGGGTCTCTCGGGATTCCTCTCCCGTTGATACCGGGGCCAAAAAGCTTGTGTGGAGTCAGGGCCGGAACCGAGGATTCCTCTCAGGGGCTGACATGGATCTTTGGGTACTTCTGGAGTCTCCCCAGGGGAGTCAGGCCTCGTCTCGAGTGGGGGCATGCTCGTGCGCTTTCCTTCCAGGCTGTAGCAGCAATGTCACGCTTCCCGTCGCGTGGATCAAAGGATCTGTGGTTTTCCCTCGAGGCTTTCCCTCGAGGCTTTCCCACAGGGCTGTCCCACGTGCCACCGTGTTGTGAGTCGATCCTCGGCGTGAAAGATGAGCCAGTGCAGGGCAAAGAGGTTCCTCTGGAATGGACTGAGACATCTGGGGGACTCTTGGAATGGTGGTACGACCATGGAGTTCCTCTCGCCTTTCCTGTTGAGAGTGCCTCCTCTTGAGATGCGACAGGAACGCCGGGAATTCTTTCCCGTTGAAAGCAGGGAAAGGATCCCTCATCTCGAGCTACGAGGGGGAAACGGGGCTCCTCTGGATGTGGGCGGGACCATCGTGCTTCCTCTCGAGTGGAGACGGGTATGGCGGTGAACTTCTTGAGTTGCAGCAAGGGTGTGAAAGACCCTTTCGAAGTTCCAGAGGTTTGGTGTCATTAGTCTCCAGAGGCCTCATCGGAAATAGGCCTCATCTCGCCTGGAAGGGAGAACTTCCTGGATTTTCTCGAGTTGCGGCAGGTGTTCTCGAGTTACGACGGGGACCTCAGGGACCGGCCCTGGTGGCCTCAGGAGAGGCCAGTCCCCATGCGAGTTGCTAGGGGGCCTCTCGGGATTCCTCTCCCGTCGATACCGGGGCCAAAAACCTTGTGTGGAGTCAGGGCCGGAACCGAGGATTCCTCTCAGGGGCTGATATGGATCTTTGGATACTTCTGGAGTCTCGCCAGGGGAGACAGGCCTCGTTTCGTGAGGGGGCATGCACGTGCACTTTCCTTCCAGGCTGTAGCAGCAATGTCACGCTTCCCGTCGCGTGGATCAAAGGATCTGTGGTTTTCCCTCGAGGCTTTCCCTCGAGGCTTTCCCACAGGGCTGTCCCACGTGCCACCGTGGTGTGAGTCGATCCTCGGCGTGAAAGATGAGCCAGTGCAGGGCAAAGAGGTTCCTCTGGAATGGACTGAGACATCTGGGGGACTCTTGGAATGGTGGTACGACCATGGAGTTCCTCTCGCCTTTCCTGTTGAGAGTGCCTCCTCTTGAGATGCGACGGGAACGCCGGGAATTCTTTCCCGTTGAAAGCAGGGAAAGGATCCCTCATCTCGAGCTACGAGGGGGAAACGGGGCTCTTCTGGATGTGGGCGGGACCATCGTGCTTCCTCTCGAGTGGAGACGGGTATGGCGGTGAACTTCTTGAGTCGCAGCAAGGGTGTGAAAGACCCTTTCGAAGTTCCAGAGGTTAGGTGTCATTAGTCTCCAGACGCCTCATCGGAAATAAGCCTCATCTCGCCTGGAAGGGAGAACTTCCTGGATTTTCTCGAGTTGCGGCAGGTGTTCTCGAGTTACGACGGGGACCTCAGGGACCGGCCCTGGTGACCTCAGGAGAGGCCAGTCCCCATGCGAGTTGCTAGGGGGCCTCTCGGGATTCCTCTCCCGTCGATACCGGGGCCAAAAACCTTGTGTGGAGTCAGGGCCGGAACCGAGGATTCCTCTCAGGGGCTGACATGGATCTTTGGGTACTTCTGGTGTCTCCCCAGTGGAGTCAGGCCTCGTCTCGAGTGGGGGCATGCACGTGCGCTTTCCTTCCAGGCTGTAGCAGCAATGTCACGCTTCCCGTCGCGTGGATCAAAGGATCTGTGGTTTTCCCTCGAGGTTTTCCCTCGAGGCTTTCCCACAGGGCTGTCCCACGTGCCACCGTGGTGTGAGTCGATCCTCGGCATGAAAGATGAGCCAGTGCAGGGCAAAGAGTTTCCTCTGGAATGGACTGAGACATCTGGGGGACTCTTGGAATGGTGGTACGACCATGGAGTTCCTCTCGCCTTTCCTGTTGAGAGTTCCTCCTCTTGAGATGCGACGGGATTGCAGGGAATTCTTTCCCGTTGAAAGCAGGGAAAGGATCCCTCATCTCGAGCTACGAGGGGGAAACGGGGCTCCTTTGGATGTGGTCGGGACCATCGTGCTTCCTCTCGAGTGGAGAAGGGTATGGTGGTGAACTTCTTGAGTTGCAGCAAGGGTGTGAAAGACCCTTTCGAAGTTCCAGAGGTTAGGTGTCATTAGTCTCCAGAGGCCTCATCGGAAATAGGCCTCATCTCGCCTGGAAGGGAGAACTTCCTGGATTTTCTCGAGTTGCGGCAGGTGTTCTCGAGTTACGACGGGGACCTCAGGGACCGGCCCTGGTGGCCTCAGGAGAGGCCAGTCCCCATGCGAGTTGCTAGGGGGCCTCTCGGGATTCCTCTCCCGTCGATACCGGGGCCAAAAACCTTGTGTGGAGTCAGGGCCGGAACCGAGGATTCCTCTCAGGGGCTGATATGGATCTTTGGATACTTCTGGAGTCTCGCCAGGGGAGACAGGCCTCGTTTCGTGAGGGGGCATGCACGTGCACTTTCCTTCCAGGCTGTAGCAGCAATGTCACGCTTCCCGTCGCGTGGATCAAAGGATCTGTGTTTTTCCCTCGAGGCTTTCCCTCGAGGCTTTCCCACAGGGCTGTCCCACGTGCCACCGTGGTGTGAGTCGATCCTCGGCATGAAAGATGAGCCAGTGCAGGGCAAAGAGGTTCCTCTGGAATGGACTGAGACATCTGGGGGACTCTTGGAATGGTGGTACGACCATGGAGTTCCTCTCGCCTTTCCTGTTGAGAGTGCCTCCTCTTGAGATGCGACGGGAACGCAGGGAATTCTTTCCCGTTGAAAGCAGGGAAAGGATCCCTCATCTCGAGCTACGAGGGGGAAACGGGGCTCCTTTGGATGTGGTCGGGACCATCGTGCTTCCTCTCGAGTGGAGACGGGTATGGTGGTGAACTTCTTGAGTTGCAGCAAGGGTGTGAAAGACCCTTTCGAAGTTCCAGAGGTTAGGTGTCATTAGTCTCCAGACGCCTCATCGGAAATAGGCCTCATCTCGCCTGGAAGGGAGAACTTCCTGGATTTTCTCGAGTTGCGGCAGGTGTTCTCGAGTTACGACGGGGAACTCAGGGACCGGCCCTGGTGGCCTCAGGAGAGGCCAGTCCCCATGCGAGTTGCTAGGGGGCCTCTCGGAATTCCTCTCCCGTCGATACCGGGGCCAAAAACCTTGTGTGGAGTCAGGGCCGGAACCGAGGATTCCTCTCAGGGGCTGACATGGATCTTTGGGTACTTCTGGAGTCTCCCCAGTGAAGTCAGGCCTCGTCTCGAGTGGGGGCATGCACGTGCGCTTTCCTTCCAGGCTGTAGCAGCAATGTCACGCTTCCCGTCGCGTGGATCAAAGGATCTGTGGTTTTCCCTCGAGGCTTTCCCTCGAGGCTTTCCCACAGGGCTGTCCCACGTGCCACCGTGGTGTGAGTCGATCCTCGGCGTGAAAGATGACCAGTGCAGGGCAAAGAGGTTCCTCTGGAATGGACTGAGACATCTGGGGGACTCTTGGAATGGTGGTACGACCATGGAGTTCCTCTCGCCTTTCCTGTTGAGAGTGCCTCCTCTTGAGATGTGACGGGAACGCAGGGAATTCTTTCCCGTTGAAAGCAGGGAAAGGATCCCTCATCTCGAGCTACGAGGGGGAAACGGGGCTCCTTTGGATGTGGTCGGGACCATCGTGCTTCCTCTCGAGTGGAGACGGGTATGGTGGTGAACTTCTTGAGTTGCAGCAAGGGTGTGAAAGACCCTTTCGAAGTTCCAGAGGTTAGGTGTCATTAGTCTCCAGATGCCTCATCGGAAATAGGCCTCATCTCGCCTGGAAGGGAGAACTTCCTGGATTTTCTCGAGTTGCGGCAGGTGTTCTCGAGTTACGACGGGGACCTCAGGGACCGGCCCTGGTGGCCTCAGGAGAGGCCAGTCCCCATGCGAGTTGCTAGGGGGCCTCTCGGGATTCCTCTCCCGTCGATACCGGGGCCAAAAACCTTGTGTGGAGTCAGGGCCGGAACCGAGGATTCCTCTCAGGGGCTGATATGGATCTTTGGATACTTCTGGAGTCTCGCCAGGGGAGACAGGCCTCGTTTCGTGAGGGGGCATGCACGTGCACTTTCCTTCCAGACTGTAGCAGCAATGTCACGCTTCCCCTCGCGTGGATCAAAGGATCTGTGGTTTTCCCTCGAGGCTTTCCCTCGAGGCTTTCCCACAGGGCTGTCCCACGTGCCACCGTGGTGTGAGTCGATCCTCGGCGTGAAAGATGAGCCAGTGCAGGGCAAAGAGGTTCCTCTGGAATGGACTGAGACATCTGGGGGACTCTTGGAATGGTGGTACGACCATGGAGTTCCTCTCGCCTTTCCTGTTGAGAGTGCCTCCTCTTGAGATGCGACGGGAACGCCGGGAATTCTTTCCCGTTGAAAGCAGGGAAAGGATCCCTCATCTCGAGCTACGAGGGGGAAACGGGGCTCCTCTGGATGTGGGCGGGACCATCGTGCTTCCTCTCGAGTGGAGACGGGTTTGGCGGTGAACTTCTTGAGTTGCAGCAAGGGTGTGAAAGACCCTTTCGAAGTTCCAGAGGTTAGGTGTCATTAGTCTCCAGAGGCCTCATCGGAAATAGCCCTCATCTCGCCTGGAAGGGAGAACTTCCTGGATTTTCTCGAGTTGCGGCAGGTGTTCTCGAGTTACGACGGGGACCTCAGGGACCCGCCCTGGTGGCCTCAGGAGAGGCCAGTCCCCATGCGAGTTGCTAGGGGGCCTCTCGGGATTCCTCTCCCGTCGATACCGGGGCCAAAAACCTTGTGTGGAGTCAGGGTTGGAACCGAGGATTCCTCTCAGGGGCTGACATGGATCTTTGGGTACTTCTGGAGTCTCCCCAGGGGAGTCAGGCCTCGTCTCGATTGGGGGCATGCACGTGCGCTTTCCTTCCAGGCTGTAGCAGCAATGTCACGCTTCCCGTCGCGTGGATCAAAGGATCTGTGGTTTTCCTTCGAGGCTTTCCCTCGAGGCTTTCCCTCGAGGCTTTCCCACAGGGCTGTCCCACGTGCCACCGTGGTGTGAGTCGATCCTCGGCGTGAAAGATGAGCCAGTGCAGGGCAAAGAGGTTCCTCTGGAATGGACTGAGACATCTGGGGGACTCTTGGAATGGTGGTACAACCATGGAGTTCCTCTCGCCTTTCCTGTTGAGAGTGCCTCCTCTTGAGATGCGACGGGAACGCCGGGAATTCTTTCCCGTTGAAAGCAGGGAAAGGATCCCTCATCTCGAGCTCCGAGGGGGAAACGGGGCTCCTCTGGATGTGGGTGGGACCATCGTGCTTCCTCTCGAGTGGAGACGGTATGGCGGTGAACTTCTTGAGTTGCAGCAAGGGTGTGAAAGACCCTTTCAAAGTTCCAGAGGTTAGGTGTCATTAGTCTCCAGAGGCCTCATCGGAAATAGGCCTCATCTCGCCTGGAAGGGAGAACTTCCTGGATTTTCTCGAGTTGCGGCAGTTGTTCTCGAGTTACGACGGGGACCTCAGGGACCCGCCCTGGTGGCCTCAGGAGAGGCCAGTCCCCATGCGAGTTGCTAGGGGGCCTCTCGGGATTCCTCTCCCGTCGATACCGGGGCAAAAAACCTTGTGTGGAGTCAGGGCCGGAACCAAGGATTCCTCTCATGGGCTGACATGGATCTTTGGGTACTTCTGGAGTCTCCCCAGGGGAGTCAGGCCTCGTCTCGAGTGGGGGCATGCACGTGCGCTTTCCTTCCAGGCTGTAGCACCAATGTCACGCTTCCCGTAGCGTGAATCAAAGGATCTGTGGTTTTCCCTCGAGGCTTTCCCTCGAGGCTTTCCCACAGGGCTGTCCCACATGCCACCGTGGTGTGAGTCGATCCTCGGCGTGAAAGATCAGCCAGTGCAGGGCAAAGAGGTTCCTCTGGAATGGACTGAGACATCTGGGGGACTCTTGGAATGGTGGTACGACCATGGAGTTCCTCTCGCCTTTCCTGTTGAGAGTGCCTCCTCTTGAGATGCGACGGGAACCCCGGGAATTCTTTCCCGTTGAAAGCAGGGAAAGGATCCCCCATCTCGAGCTACGAGGGGGAAACTGGGCTACTCTGGATGTGGGCGGGACGATCGTGCTTCCTCTCGAGTGGACACGGGTATGGCGCTGAACTTCTTGAGTTGCAGCAAGGATGTGAAAGACCCTTTCAAAGTTCCAGAGGTTAGGTGTCATTCGTCTCCAGACGCCTCATCGGAAATAGGCCTCATCTCGCCTGGAAGGTAGAACTTCCTGGATTTTCTCGAGTTGCGGCAGGTGTTGTCGAGTTACGACGGGGACCTCAGGGACCCGCACTGGTGGCCTCAGGAGAGGCCAGTCCCCATGCGAGTTGCTAGGGGGCTCTCGGGATTCCTCTCCCGTCGATACCGGGGCCAAAAACCTTGTGTGGAGTCAGGGCCGGAACCGAGGATTCCTCTCAGGGGCTGACATGGATCTTTGGGTACTTCTGGAGTCTCCCCAGGGGAGTCAGGCCTCGTCTCGAGTGGGGGCATGCACGTGCGCTTTCCTTCCAGGCTGTAGCAGCAATGTCACGCTTCCCGTCGCGTGGATCAAAGGATCTGTGGTTTACCCTCGAGGCTTTCCCACAGGGCTGTCCCACGTGCCACCGTGGTGTGAGTCGATCCTCGGCGTGAAAGATGAGCCAGTGCAGGGCAAAGAGGTTCCTCTGGAATGGACTGAGACATCTGGGGGACTCTTGGAATGGTGGTACGACCATGGAGTTCCTCTCGTCTTTCCTGTTGAGAGTGCCTCCTCTTGAGATGCGACGGGAACGCCGGGAATTCTTTCCTATTGAAAGCAGGGAAAGGATCCCTCATCTCGAGCTACGAGGGGGAAACGGGGCTCCTCTGAATGTGGGCGGGACCATCGTGCTTCCTCTCGAGTGGAGACGGGTATGGCGGTGAACTTCTTGAGTTGCAGCAAGGGTGTGAAAGACCCTTTTGAAGTCCCAGAGATTAGCTGTCATTAGACTCCAGACGCCTCATCGGAAATAGGCCTCATCTCGCCTGGAACGGAGAACTTCCTGGATTTTCTCGAGTTGCGGCAGGTGTTCTCGAGTTACGACGGGGACGTGAGGGACAAGCCCTGGTGGCCTCAGGAAACTCCAGTCCCCATACGAGTTGCTAGGGTGCCTCTCGGGATTCCTCTCCAGTCGATACCGGGGCCTAAAACCTTGTGTGGAGTCAGGGCCGGAACGGAGGATTCCTCTAAGGGGCTGACATGGATCTTTGGGTCTTTCTGGAGTCTCCCCAGGGGAGTCAGGCCTCGTCTCGAGTGGGGGCATGCACGTGCGCTTTCCTTCCAGGCTGTAGCAGCATTGTCACGCTTCCCGTCGCGTGGATCAAAGGATCTGTGGTTTTCCCTCTAGGCTTTCCCTCGAGGCTATCCCACAGGGCTGTCCCACGTGCCACCGTGGTGTGAGTCGATCTTCGGCATGAAAGATGAGTCAGTGCAGGGCAAAGAGGTTCCTCTGGAATAGACTGAAACATCTGGGGGACTCTTGGAATGGTGGTACGACCATGGAGTTCCTCTCGTCTTTCCAGTTGAGAGTGCCTCCTCTTGAGATGCGACGGGAACGCCGAAAATACTTTCCCGTTGATAGCAGGGAAAGGATCCCTCATCTCCAGCTACGAGGGGCAAACGGGGCTCCTCTGGATGTGGGCGGGACCATCATGTTTCCTCTCGAGTGGAGACGGATATGGCGGTGAACTTCTTGAGTTGCAGCAAGGGTGTGAAAGACCCTTTCGAAGTTCCAGAGGTTCCGTGTCATTAGTCTCCAGACGCCTTATCGGAAATAAGCCTCATCTCGCCTGGAAGGGAGAACTTCCTGGATTTTCTCGAGTTGCGGCAGGTGTTCTCGAGTTACTACGGGGACCTCAGGAACCCGCCATGGTGGCCTCAGGAAAGGTCAGTCCCCTTGCGAGTTCCTAGGGGGCCTCTCGGGATTCCTCTCCCGTCGATACCGGGGCCAAAATACTTGTGTGGAGTCAGGGCCGGAACCGAGGATTCCTCTCAGGGGCTGACATGGATCTTTGGTTACTTCTGGAGTCTCCCCAGGGGAGTCAGGCCTCGTCTCGAGTGGGGGCATGCACGTGCGCTTTCCTTACAGGCTGTAGCAGCAATGTCACGGTTCCCGTCGCGTGGATCAAAGGATCTGTGGTTTTCCCTCGAGGCTTTCCCACAGGGCTGTCCCACGTGCCACCGTGGTGTGAGTCGATCCTCGGCGTGAAAGATGAGCCAGTGCAGGGCAAAGAGGCTCCTCTGGAATGGACTGAGACATCTGGGGGACTCTTGGAATGGTGGTACGACCATGGAGTTCCTCTCGCCTTTCCTGTTGAGAGTGCCTCCTCTTGAGATGCGACGGGAACGCCGGGAATTCTTTCCCGTTGAAAGCAGGGAAAGGATCCCTCATCTCGAGCTACGAGGGGGAAACGGGGCTCCTCTGGATGTGGGCGGGACCATCGTGCTTCCTCTCGAGTGGAGACGGGTACGGCGGTGAACTTCTTGAGTTGCAGCAAGGGTGTGAAAGACCCTTTCGAAGTTCCAGAGGTTAGGTGTCATTTGTCTCCAGAGGCCTCATCGGAAATAGGCCTCATCTCGCCTGGAAGGGAGAACTTCCTGGATTTTCTCGAGTTGCGGCAGGTGTTCTCGAGTTACGACGGGGACCTCAGGGACCCGCCGTGGTGGCCTCAGGAGAGGCCAGTCCCCATGCGAGTTGCTAGGGGGCCTCTCGGGATTCCTCTCCCGTCGATACCGGGGCCAAAAACCTTGTGTGGACTCAGGGCCGGAACCGAGGATTCCTCTCAGGGGCTGACATGGATCTTTGGGTACTTGTGGAGTCTCCCCAGGGTAGTCAGGCCTCGTCTCGAGTGGGGGCATGCACGTGCGCTTTCCTTCCAGGCTGTAGCAGCAATGTCACGCTTCCCGTCGCGTGGATCAAAGGATCTGTGGTTTTCCCTCGAGGCTTTCCCTCGAGGCTTTCCCACAGGGTTGTCCCACGTGCCACCGTGGTGTGAGTCGATCCTCGGCGTGAAAGATGAGCCAGTGCAGGGCAAAGAGGCTCCTCTGGAATGGACTGAGACATCTGGGGGACTCTTGGAATGGTGGTACGACCATGGAGTTCCTCTCGCCTTTCCTGTTGAGAGTGCCTCCTCTTGAGATGCGACGGGAACGCCGGGAATTCTTTCCCGTTGAAAGCAGGGAAAGGATCCCTCATCTCGAGCTACGAGGGGGAAACGGGGCTCCTCTGGATGTGGGCGGGACGATCGTGCTTCCTCTCGAGTGGACACGGGTATGGCGCTGAACTTCTTGAGTTGCAGCAAGGGTGTCAAAGACCCTTTCGAAGTTCCAGAGGTTAGGTGTCATTCGTCTCCAAACGCCTCATCAGAAATAGGCCTCATCTCGCCTGGAAGGGAGAACGTCCTGGATTTTCTCGAGTTGCGACAGGTGTTCTCGAGTTACGACGGGGACCTCAGGGACACGCCCTGGTCGCCTCAGGAGAGGCCAGTCCCCATGCGAGTTGCTAGGGGGCCTCTCGGGATTCCTCTCCCGTCGATACTGGGGCAAAAACCTTGTGTGGAGTCAGGGCCGGAACCGAGGATTTCTCTCAGGGCCTGACATGGATCTTTGGGTACTTCTGGAGTCTCCCCAGGGGAGTCAGGCCACGTCTCGAGTGGGGGCATGCACGTGCGCTTTCCTTCCAGGCTGTAGCAGCAATGTCACGCTTCCCGACGTTTGGATCAAAGGATCTGTGGTTTTCCCTCGAGGCTTTCCCTCGAGGCTTTCCCACAGGGCTGTCCCACGTGCCACCGTGGTGTGAGTCGATCCTCGGCGTGAAAGATGAGCCAGTGCAGGGCAAAGAGGCTCCTCTGGAATGGACTGAGACATCTGGGGGACTCTTGGAATGGTGGTACGACCATGGAGTTCCTCTCGCCTTTCCTGTTGAGAGTGCCTCCTCTTGAGATGCGACGGGAACGCCGGGAATTCTTTCCCGTTGAAAGCAGGGAAAGGATCCCTCATCTCGAGCTACGAGGGGGAAACGGGGCTCCTCTGGATGTGGGCGGGACCATCGTGCTTCCTCTCGAGTAGAGACGGGTACGGCGGTGAACTTCTTGAGTTGCAGCAAGGGTGTGAAAGACCCTTTCGAAGTTCCAGAGGTTAGGTGTCATTAGTCTCCAGACGCCTCATCGGAAATAGGCCTCATCTCGCCTGGAAGGGAGAACTTCCTGGATTTTCTCGAGTTGCGGCAGGTGTTCTCGAGTTACGACGGGGACCTCAGGGACCCGCCCTGGTGGCCTCAGAAGAGGCCAGTCCCCATGCGAGTTGCTAGGGGGCCTCTCGGGATTCCTCTCCCGTCGATACCGGGGCCAAAAACCTTGTGTGGAGTCAGGGCCGGAACCGAGGATTCCTCTCAGGGGATGCCATGGATCTTTGGGTACTTCTGGAGTCTCCCCAGGGGAGTCAGGCCTCGTCTCGAGTGGGGGCATGCACGTGCACTTTCCTTCCAGGCTGTAGCAGCAATGTCACGCTTCCCGTCGCGTGGATCAAAGGATCTGTGGTTTTCCCTCGAGGCTTTCCCTCGAGGCTTTCCCACAGGGCTGTCCCACGTGCCACCGTGGTGTGTGTGGATCCTCGGCGTGAAAGATGAGCCAGTGCAGGGCAAAGAGGTTCCTCTGGAATGGACTGAGACATCTGGGGGACTCTTGGAATGGTGGTACGACCATGGAGTTCCTCTCGCCTTTCCTGTTGAGAGTGCCTCCTCTTGAGATGCGACGGGAACGCCGGGAATTCTTTCCCGTTGAAAGCAGGGAAAGGATCCCTCATCTCGAGCACCGAGGGGGAAACGGGGCTCCTCTGGATGTGGGCGGGACCATCGTGCTTCCTCTCGAGTGTAGACGGGTATGGCGGTGAACTTCTTGAGTTGCAGCAAGGGTGTGAAAGACCCTTTCGAAGTTCCAGAGGTTAGGTGTCATTAGTCTCCAGACGCCTCATTGGAAATAGGCCTCATCTCGCCTGGAAGGGAGAACTTCCTGGATTTTCTCGAGTTGCGGCAGGTGTTCTCGAGTTACGACGGGGACCTCAGGGACCCGCCCTGGTGGCCTCAGGAGAGGCCAGTCCCCATGCGAGTTGCTAGGGCGCCTCTCAGGATTCCTCTCCCGTCGATACCGGGGCCAAAAACCTTGTGTGGAGTCAGGGCCGGAACCAAGGATTCCTCTCAGGGGCTGACATGGATCTTTGGGTACTTCTGGAGTCTCCCCAGGGGAGTCAGGCCTCGTATCGAGTGGGGGCATGCACGTGCGCTTTCCTTCCAGGCTGTAGCAGCAATCTCACCCTTCCCGTGGCGTGGATCAAAGGATCTGTGGTTTTCCCTCGAGGCTTTCCCTCGAGGCTTTCCCACAGGGCTGTCCCATGTGCCACCATGGTGTGAGTGGATCCTCGGCGTGAAAGATGAGCCAGTGCAGGGCAAAGAGGTTCCTCTGGAATGGACTGAGACATCTGGGGGACTCTTGGAATGGTGGTACGACCATGGAGTTCCTCTCGCCTTTCCTGTTGAGAGTGCCTCCTCTTGAGATGCGACGGGAACGCCGGGAATTCTTTCCCGTTGAAAGCAGGGAAAGGATCCCTCATCTCGAGCTACGAGGGGGAAATGGTGCTCCTCTGGATGTGGGCGGGACCATCGTGCTTCCTCTTGAGTGGACACGGGTATGGCGGTGAACTTCTTGAGTGGCTGCAAGGGTGTGAAAGACCCTTTCGAAGTTCCAGAGGTTAGGTGTCATTAGTCTCCAGACGCCTCATCGGAAATAGGCCTCATCTCGCCTGGAAGGGAGAACTTCCTGGATTTTCTCGAGTTGCGGCAGGTGTTCTCGAGTTACGACGGGGACCTCAGGGACCCGCCCTGGTGGCCTCAGGAGAGGCCAGTCCCCATGCGAGTTGCTAGTGGGCCTCTCGGAATTCCTCTCCCGTCGATACCGGGGCCAAAAACCTTTGGTGGAGTCAGGGCCGGAACCGAGGATTCCTCTCAGGGGCTGACATGGATCTTTGGGTACTTCTGGAGTCTCCCCAGGGGAGTCAGGCCTCGTCTCGTGTGGGGGCATGCACGTGCGCTTTCCTTCCAGGCTGTAGCAGCAATGTCACGCTTCCCGTCGCGTGGATCAAAGGATCTGTGGTTTTCCCTCGAGGCTTTCCCTCGAGGCTTTCCCACAGGGCTGTCCCACGTGCCACCGTGGTGTGAGTCGATCCTCGGCGTGAAACATGAGCCAGTGCAGGGCAAAGAGCTTCCTCTGGAATGGACTGAGACATCTGGGGGACTTTTGGAATGGTGGTACGACCATGGAGTTCCTCTCGCCTTTCCTGTTGAGAGTGCCTCCTCTTGAGATGCGTCGGGAACGCCGGGAATTCTCTCCCGTTGAAAGCAGGGAAAGGATCCCTCAACTCGAGCTAGGAGGGGGAAACGGGGCTCCTATGGATGTGGGCGGGACCATCGTGCTTCCTCTCGAGTGGAGACGGGTATGGCGGTGAACTTCTTGAGTTGCAGCAAGGGTGTGAAAGACCCTTTCGAAGTTCCAGACGTTAGGTGTCATTAGGCTGCAGACGCCTCATCGGAAATAGGCCTCATCTCGCCTGGAATGGAGAACTTCCTGGATTTTCTCGAGTTGCGGCAGGTGTTCTCGAGTTACGACGGGGACCTCAGGGACCCGCCCTGGGGGCCTCAGGAGAGGCCAGTCCCCATGCGAGTTGCTAGGGGGCCTCTCGGCATTCCTCTCCCGTCGATACCGGGGCCAAAACCCTTTGGTGGAGTCAGGGCCGGAACCGAGGATTCCTCTCAGGGGCTGACATGTATCTTTGGGTACTTCTGGAGTCTCCCCAGGGGAGTCAGGCCTCGTCTCGAGTGGGGGCATGCACGTGCGCTTTCCTTCCAGGCTGTAGCAGCAATCTCACACTTCCCGTGGCGTGGATCAAAGGATCTGTGGTTTTCCCTCGAGGCTTTCCCTCGAGGCTTTCCCACAGGGCTGTCCCACGTGCCACCGTGGTGTGAGTGGATCCTCGGCGTGAAACATGAGCCAGTGCAGGGCAAAGAGCTTCCTCTGGAATGGACTGAGACATCTGGGGGACTCTTGGAATGGTGGTACGACCATGGAGTTCCTCTCGCCTATCCTGTTGAGAGTGCCTCCTCTTGAGATGCGTCGGGAACGCCGGGAATTCTTTCCCGTTGAAAGCAGGGAAAGGATCCCTCATCTCGAGCTCCGAGGGGGAAACGGGGCTCCTCTGGATGTGGGCGGGACCATCGTGCTTCCTCTTGAGTGGACACGGGTATGGCGGTGAACTTCTTGAGTTGCAGCAAGGGTGTGAAAGACCCTTTCGAAGTTCCAGACGTTAGGTGTCATTAGTCTCCAGACGCATCATCGGAAATAGGCCTCATCTCGCCTGGAAGGGAGAACTTCCTGGATTTCTCGAGTTGCGGCAGGTGTTCTCGAGTTACGACTGGGACCTCAGGGACCCGCCCTGGTGGCCTTAGGAGAGGGCAGTCCCCATGCGAGTTGCTAGGAGGCCTCTCGGGATTCCTCTCCCGTCGATACCGGGGCCAAAAACATTTGGTGGAGTCAGGGCCGGAACCGAGGATTCCTCTCAGGGGCTGACATGGATCTTTGAGTACTTCTGGAGTCTCCCCAGGGGAGTCAGGCCTCGTCTCGAGTGGGGGAATGCACATGCGCTTTCCTTCCAGGCTCTAGCAGCAATGTCACGCTTCCCGTCGCGTGGATCAAAGGATCTGTGGTTTTCCCTCGAGGCTTTCCCTTGAGGCTTTCCCACAGGGCTGTCCCACGTGCCACCATGGTGTGAGTCGATCCTCGGCGTGAAAGATGAGCCAGTGCAGGGCAAAGAGCTTCCTCTGGAATGGACTGAGACATCTGGGGGACTCTTGGAATGGTGGTACGACCATGGAGTTCCTCTCGCCTTTCCTGTTGAGAGTGCCTCCTCTTGAGATGCGACGGGAACGCCGGGAATTCTTTCCCGTTGAAAGCATAGAAAGGTTCCCTCATCTCGAGCTACGAGGGGGAAACGGTGCTCCTCTGGATGTGGGCGGGACCATCGTGCTTCCTCCCGAGTGGACACGGGTATGGCGGTGAACTTCTTGAGTTGCAGCAAGGATGTGAAAGACCCTTTCGAAGTTCCAGAGGTTAGGTGTCATTAGTCTCCAGACGCCTCATCGGAAATAGGCCTCATCTCGCCTGGAAGGGAGAACTTCCTGGATTTCTCGAGTTGCGGCAGGTGTTCTCGAGTTACGACGGGGACCTCAGGGACCCGCCCTGGTGGCCTCAGGAGACGCCATTCCCCAAGCGAGTTGCTAGGGGGCCTCTCGGGATTCCTCTCCCGTCGATACCGGGGCCAAAAACCTTGTGTGGAGTCAGGGCCGGAACCGAGGATTCCTCTCAGGGGCTGATATGGATCTTTGGGTACATCTGGAGTCTCGCCAGGGGAGACAGGCCTCGTCTCGACTCGGGTCATGCAAGTGCACTTTCCTTCCAGGCTGTAGCAGCAATGTCACGCTTCCCGTCGCATGGATCAAAGGATCTGTGGTTTTCCCTCGAGGCTTTCCCTCGAGGCTTTCCCACAGGGCTATCCCACGTGCCACCGTGGTGTGAGTGGATTCTCGGCGTGAAAGATGAGCCAGTGCAGGGCAAAGAGGTTCCTCTGGAATGGACTGAGACATCTGGGGGACTCTTGGAATGGTGGTACGACCATGGAGTTCCTCTCGCCTTTCCTGTTGAGAGTGCCTCCTCTTGAGATGCGACGGGAACGCCGGGAATTCTTTCCCGTTGAAAGCAGGGAAAGGATCCCTCATCTCGAGCTACGAGGGGGAAACGGGGCTCCTCTGGATGTGGGCGGGACCATCGTGCTTCCTCTCGAGTGGACACGGGTATGGCGGTGAACTTCTTGAGTTGCAGCAAGGGTGTGAAAGACCCTTTCGAAGTTCCAGAGGTTAGGTGTCATTAGTCTCCAGACGCCTCATCGGAAATAGGCCTCATCTCGCCTGGAAGGGAGAACTTCCTGGATTTTCTCGAGTTGCGGCAGGTGTTCTCGAGTTACGACGGGGACCTCAGGGACCCGCCCTGGTGGCCTCAGGAGACGCCAGTCCCCATGCGAGTTGCTAGGGGGCCTCTCGGGATTCCTCTCCCGTCGATACCGTGGCCAAAAACCTTGTGTGGAGTCAGGGCCGGAACCGAGGATTCCTCTCAGGGTCTGATATGGATCTTTGGGTACATCTGGAGTCTCGTCAGGGGAGACAGGCCTCGTCTCGAGTCGGGGCATGCACGTGCACTTTCCTTCCAGGCTGTAGCAGCAATGTCACGCTTCCCGTCGCGTGGATCAAAGGATCTGTGGTTTTCGCTCGAGGCTTTCCCTCGAGGCTTTCCCACAGGGCTGTCCCACGTGCCACCGTGGTGTGAGTCGATCCTCGGCGTGAAAGATGAGCCAGTGCAGGGCAAAGAGGTTCCTCTGGAATGGACTGAGACATCTGGGGGACTCTTGGAATGGTGGTACGACCATGGAGTTCCTCTCGCCTTTCCTGTTGAGAGTGCCTCCTCTTGAGATGCGACGGGAACGCCGGGAATTCTTTCCCGTTGAAAGCAGGGAAAGGATCCCTCATCTCGAGCTACGAGGGGGAAACGGGGCTCCTCTGGATGTGGGCGGGACCATCGTGCTTCCTCTCGAGTGGAGACGGGTATGGCGGTGAACTTCTTGAGTTGCAGCAAGGGTGTGAAAGACCCTTTCGAAGTTCCAGAGTTTAGGTGTCATTAGTCTCCAGACGCCTCATCGGAAATAGGCCTCATCTCGCCTGGAAGGGAGAACTTCCTGGATTTTCTCGAGTTGCGGCAGGTGTTCTCGAGTTACGACGGGGACCTCAGGGACCCGCCCTGGTGGCCTTAGGAGAGGGCAGTCCCCATGCGAGTTGCTAGGAGGCCTCTCGGGATTCCTCTCCCGTCGATACCGGGGCCAAAAACATTTGGTGGAGTCAGGGCCGGAACCGAGGATTCCTCTCAGGGGCTGACATGGATCTTTGAGTACTTCTGGAGTCTCCCCAGGGGAGTCAGGCCTCGTCTCGAGTGGGGGCATGCACATGCGCTTTCCTTCCAGGCTGTAGCAGCAATGTCACGCTTCCCGTCGCGTGGATCAAAGGATCTGTGGTTTTCCCTCGAGGCTTTCCCACAGGGCTGTCGCACGTGCCACCGTGGTGTGAGTCGATCCTCGGCGTGAAAGATGAGCCAGTGCAGGGCAAAGAGGTTCCTCTGGAATGGACTGAGACATCTGGGGGACTCTTGGAATGGTGGTACGACCATGGAGTTCCTCTCGCCTTTCCTGTTGAGAGTGCCTCCTCTTGAGATGCGACGGGAACGCCGGGAATTCTTTCCCGTTGAAAGCAGGGAAAGGATCCCTCATCTCGAGCTACGAGGGGGAAACGGTGCTCCTCTGGATGTGGGCGGGACCATCGTGCTTCCTCTTGAGTGGACACGGGTATGGCGGTGAACTTCTTGAGTTGCAGCAAGGGTGTGAAAGACCCTTTCGAAGTCCCAGAGGTTAGGTGTCATTAGTCTCCAGACGCCTCATTGGAAATAGGCCTCATCTCGCCTGGAAGGGAGAACTTCCTGGATTTTCTCGAGTTGCGGCAGGTGTTCTCGAGTTACGACGGGGACCTCAGGGACCCGCCCTGGTGGCCTCAGGAGAGGCCAGTCCCCATGCGAGTTGCGAGAGGGCCTATCGGGATTCCTCTCCCGTCGATACCGGGGCCAAAAACCTTGTGTGGCGTCAGGGCCGGAACCGAGGATTCCTCTCAGGGGCTGACATGGATCTTTGGGTACTTCTGGAGTCTCCCCAGGGGAGTCAGGCCTCGTCTCGAGTGGGGGCATGCACGTGCGCTTTCCTTCCAGGCTGTAGCAGCAATGTCATTCTTCCCGTCGCGTGGATCAAAGGGTCTGTGGTTTTCCCTCGAAGCTTTCCCTAGAGGCTTTCCCACAGGGCAGTCCCACGTGCCACCGTGGTGTGAGTCGATCCTCGGCGTGAAAGATGAGCCAGTGCAGGGCAAAGAGTTTCCTTTGGAATGGACTGAGACATCTGGGGGACTCTTGGAATGGTGGTACGACCATGGAGTTCCTCTCGCCTTTCCTGTTGAGAGTGCCTCCTCTTGAGATGCGACGGGAACGCCGGGAATTCTTTCCCGTTGAAAGCAGGGAAAGGATCCCTCATCTCGAGCTCCGAGGGGGAAACGGGGCTCCTCTGGATGTGGGCGGGACCATCGTGCTTCCTCTCGAGTGGAGACGGGTATGGCGGTAAACTTCTTGAGTTGCAGCAAGGGTGTGAAAGACCCTTTCGAAGTTCCAGAGGTTAGGTGTCATTAGTCTCCAGACGCCTCATCGGAAATAGGCCTCATCTCGCCTGGAAGGGAGAACTTCCTGGATTTTCTCGAGTTGCGGCAGGTGTTCTCGAGTTACGACGGGGACCTCAGGGACCCGCCCTGGTGGCCTCAGGAGAGGCCAGTCCCCATGCGAGTTGCTAGGGGGCCTCTCGGGATTCCTCTCCCGTCGATACCGGGGCCAAAAACCTTGTGTGGCGTCAGGGCCGGAACCGAGGATTCCTCTCAGGGGCTGACATGGATCTTTGGGTACTTCTGGAGTCTCCCCAGGGGAGTCAGGCCTCGTCTCGAGTGGGGGCATGCACGTGCGCTTTCCTTCCAGGCTGTAGCAGCAATGTCACGCTTCCCGTCGCGTGGATCAAAGGATCTGTGGTTTTCCCTCGAAGCTTTCCCTAGAGGCTTTCCCACAGGGCTGTCCCACGTGCCACCGTGGTGTGAGTCGATCCTCGGCGTGAAAGATGAGCCAGTGCAGGGCAAAGAGGTTCCTCTGGAATGGACTGAGACATCTGGGGGACTCTTGGAATGGTGGTACGACCATGGAGTTCATCTCGCCTTTCCTGTTGAGAGTGCCTCCTCTTGAGATGCGACGGGAACGCCGGGAATTCTTTCCCGTTGAAAGCAGGGAAAGGATCCCTCATCTCGAGCTACGAGGGGGAAACGGGGCTCCTCTGGATGTGGGCGGGACCATCGTGCTTCCTCCCGAGTGGAGACGGGTATGGCGGTGAACTTCTTGAGTTGCAGCAAGGGTGTGAAAGACCCTTTCGAAGTTCCAGAAGTTAGGTGTCATTTATCTCCAGACGCCTCATCGGAAATAGGCCTCATCTCGCCTGGAAGGGAGAACTTCCTGGATTTTCTCGAGTTGCGGCAGGTGTTCTCGAGTTACGACGGGGACCTCAGGGACCCGCCCTGGTGGCCTCAGGAGAGGCCAGTCCCCATGCGAGGTGCTAGGGGGCCTCTCGGGATTCCTCTCCCGTCGATACCGGGGCCAAAAACCTTTGGTGGAGTCAGGGCCGGAACCGAGGATTCCTCTCATGGGCTGACATGGATCTTTGAGTACTTCTGGAGTCTCCCCAGGGGAGTCAGGCCTCGTCTCGACTGGGGGCATGCACGTGCGCTTTCCTTCCAGGCTGTAGCAGCAATGTCACGCTTCCCTTGGCGTGGATCAAAGGATCTGTGGTTTTCCCTCGAGGCTTTCCATCGAGGCTTTCCCACAGGGCTGTCCCACGTGCCACCATGGTGTGAGTCGATCCTCGGCGTGAAAGATGAGCCAGTGCAGGGCAAAGAGGTTCCTCTGGAATGGACTGAGACATCTGGGGGACTCTTGGAATGGTGGTACGACCATGGAGTTCCTCTCGCCTTTCCTGCTGAGAGTGCCTCCTCTTGAGATGCGATGGGAACGCCGGGAATTCTTTCCCGTTGAAAGCAGGGAAAGGATCCCTCATCTCGAGCTACGAGGGGGAAACGGTGCTCCTCTGGATGTGGGCGGGACCATCGTGCTTCCTCTTGAGTGGACACGGGTATGGCGGTGAACTTCTTGAGTTGCAGCAAGGGTGTGAAAGACCCTTTCGAAGTTCCAGAATTTAGGTGTCATTAGTCTCCAGACGCCTCATCGGAAATAGGCCTCATCTCGCCTGGAAGGGAGAACTTCCTGGATTTCTCGAGTTGCGGCAGGTGTTCTCCAGTTACGACGGGGACCACAGGGACCCGCCCTGGTGGCCTCAGAAGAGGCCAGTCCCCATGCGAGTTGCTAGGGGGCTTCTCGGGATTACTCTTCCGTCGATACCGGGGCCAAAACCCTTTGGTGGAGTCAGGGCCGGAACCGAGGATTCCTCTCAGGGGCTGACATGGATCTTTGGGTACTTCTGGAGTCTCCCCAGGGGAGTCAGGCCTCGTCTCGAGTGGGGGCATGCACGTGCGCTTTCCTTCCAGGCTGTAGGAGCAATGTCACGCTTCCCGTCGCGTGGATCAAAGGATCTGTGGTTTTCCCTCGAGGCTTTCCCTCGAGGCTTTCCCACAGGGCAGTCCCACGTGCCACCGTGGTGTGAGTCGATCCTCGGCGTGAAAGATGAGCCAGTGCAGGGCAAAGAGGTTCCTCTGGAATGCACTGAGACATCTGGGGGACTCTTGGAATGGTGGTACGACCATGGAGTTCCTCTCGCCTTTCCTGTTGAGAGTGCCTCCTCTTGAGATGCGACGGGAACGCCGGGAATTCTTTCCCGTTGAAAGCAGGGAAAGGATCCCTCATCTCGAGCTACGAGGGGGAAACGGTGCTCCTCTGGATGTGGGCGGGACCATCGTGCTTCCTCTTGAGTGGACACGGGTATGGCGGTGAACTTCTTGAGTTGCAGCAAGGGTGTGAAAGACCCTTTCGAAGTCCCAGAGGTTAGGTGTCATTAGTCTCCAGACGCCTCATTGGAAATAGGCCTCATCTCGCCTGGAAGGGAGAACTTCCTGGATTTTCTCGAGTTGCGGCAGGTGTTCTCGAGTTACGACGGGGACCTCAGGGACCCGCCCTGGTGGCCTCAGGAGAGGCCAGTCCCCATGCGAGTTGCGAGAGGGCCTATCGGGATTCCTCTCCCGTCGATACCGGGGCCAAAAACCTTGTGTGGCGTCAGGGCCGGAACCGAGGATTCCTCTCAGGGGCTGACATGGATCTTTGGGTACTTCTGGAGTCTCCCCAGGGGAGTCAGGCCTCGTCTCGAGTGGGGGCATGCACGTGCGCTTTCCTTCCAGGCTGTAGCAGCAATGTCATTCTTCCCGTCGCGTGGATCCAAGGGTCTGTGGTTTTCCCTCGAAGCTTTCCCTAGAGGCTTTCCCACAGGGCTGTCCCACGTGCCACCGTGGTGTGAGTCGATCCTCGGCGTGAAAGATGAGCCAGTGCAGGGCAAAGAGTTTCCTTTGGAATGGACTGAGACATCTGGGGGACTCTTGGAATGGTGGTACGACCATGGAGTTCCTCTCGCCTTTCCTGTTGAGAGTGCCTCCTCTTGAGATGCGACGGGAACGCCGGGAATTCTTTCCCGTTGAAAGCAGGGAAAGGATCCCTCATCTCGAGCTTCGAGGGGGAAACGGGGCTCCTCTGGATGTTGGCGGGTCCATCGTGCTTCCTCTCGAGTGGAGACGGGTATGCTGGTGAACTTCTTGAGTTGCAGCAAGGGTGTGAAAGACCCTTTCGAAGTTCCATAGGTTAGGTGTCATTAGTCTCCAGACGCCTCATCGGAAATAGGCCTCATCTCGCCTGGAAGGGAGAACTTCCTGGATTTTCTCGAGTTGCGGCAGGTGTTCTCGAGTTACGACGGGGACCTCAGGGACCCGCCCTGGTGGCCTCAGGAGAGGCCACTCCCCATGCGAGTTGCTAGGGGGCCTCTCGGGATTCCTCTCCCGTTGATACCAGGGCCAAAAACCTTGTGTGGAGTCAGGGCCGGAAGCGAGGATTCCTCTCAGGGGCTGACATGGATCTTTGGGTACTTCTGCAGTCTCCCCAAGGGAGTCAGGCCTCGTCTCGAGTGGGGGCATGCACGTGCGCTTTCCTTCCAGGCTGTAGCAGCAATGTCACGCTTCCCGTCGCGTGGATCAAAGGATCTGTGGTTTTCCCTCGAGGCTTTCCCTCGAGGCTTTCCCACAGGGCTGTCCCACGGGCCACCGTGGTGTGAGTCGATCCTCGGCGTGAAAGATGAGCCAGTGCAGGGCAAAGAGGTTCCTCTGGAATGGACTGAGACATCTGGGGGACTCTTGGAATGGTGGTACGACCATGGAGTTCCTCTCGCCTTTCCTGTTGAGAGTGCCTCCTCTTGAGATGCGACGGGAACGCCGGGAATTCTTTCCCGTTGAAAGCAGGGAAAGGATCCCTCATCTCGAGCTACGAGGGGGAAACGGGGCTCCTCTGGATGTGGGCGGGAGCATCGTGCTTCCTCTCGAGTGGAGACGGGTATGGTGGTGAACTTCTTGAGTTGCAGCAAGGGTGTGAAAGACCCTTTCGAAGTTCCAGAGGTTAGGTGTCATTAGTCTCCAAACGCCTCATCGGAAATAGGATTCTTCTCGCCTGGAATGGAGAACTTCCTGGATTTTCTCGAGTTGGGACAGGTGTTCTCGAGTTACGACGGGGACCTCAGGGACCCGCCCTGGTGGCCTCAGGAGAGGCCAGTCCCCATGCTAATTTCTAGGGGGCCTCTCGGGATTCCTCTCCCGTCGATACCGGGGCCAAAAACCTTGTGTGGAGTCAGGGCCGGAACCGAGGATTCCTCTCAGGGGCTGACATGGATCTTTGGGTACTTCTGGAGTCTCCCCAGGGTAGTCAGGCCTCATCTCGAGTGGGGGCATGCACGTGCGCTTTCCTTTCAGGCTATAGCAGCAATGTCATGCTTCCCGTCGCCTGGATCAAAGGATCTGTGGTTTTCCCTCGAGGCTTTCCCTTGAGGCTTTCCCACAGGGCTGTCCCACGTGCCACCGTTGTGTGAGTCGATCCTCGGCGTGAAAGATGAGCCAGTGCAGGGCAAAGAGGTTGCTCTGGAATGGACTGAGACATCTGGGGGACTCTTGGAATGGTGGTACGACCATGGAGTTCCTCTCGCCTTTCCTGTTGAGAGTGCCTCCTCTTGAGATGCGACGGGAACGCCGGGAATTCTTTCCCGTTGAAAGCAGGGAAAGGATCCCTCATCTCAAGCTACGAGGGTGAAACGGGGCTCCTCTGGATGTGGGCGGGACCATCGTGCTTCCTCTCGAGTGGAGACGGGTATGGCGGTGAACTTCTTGAGTTGCAGCAAGGGTGTGAAAGACCCTTTCGAAGTTCCAGAGTTTAGGTGTCATTAGTCTCCAGACGCCTCATCGGAAATAGGCCTCATCTCGCCTGGAAGGGAGAACTTCCTGGATTTTCTCGAGTTGCGGCAGGTGTTCTCGAGTTACGACGGGGACCTCAGGGACCCGCCCTGGTGGCCTCAGGAGAGGCCAGTCCCCATGCGAGTTGCTAGGGGGCCTCTCGGGATTCCTCTCCCGTCGATACCGGGGCCAAAAACCTTGTGTGGAGTCAGGGCCGGAACCGAGGATTCCTCTCAGGGGCTGACATGGATCTTTGGGTACTTCTGGAGTCTCCCCAGGGGAGTCAGGCCTCGTCTCGAGTGGGGACAGGTACGTGCGCTTTCCTTCCAGGCTGTAGCAGCAATGTCACGCTTCCCGTGTCGTGGATCAAAGGATCTGTGGTTTTCCCACGAGGCTTTCCCTCGAGGCTTTCCCACAGGTCTGTCCCACGTGCCACCGAGGTGTGAGTTGATACTCGGCGTGAAAGATGAGCCAGTGCAGGGCAAAGAGGTTCCTCTGGAATGGACTGAGACATCTGGGGGACTCTTGGAATGGTGGTACCACCATGGAGTTCCTCTCGCCTTTCCTGTTGAGAGTGCCTCCTCTTGAGATGCGACGGGAACGCCGGGAATTCATTCCCGTTGAAAGCAGGGAAAGGATCCCTCATCTCGAGCTACGAGGGGGAAACGGGGCTCCTCTGGATGTGGGCGGGACCATCGTGCTTCCTCTCGAGTGGAGACGGGTATGGCGGTGAACTTCTTGAGTTGCAGCAAGGGTGTGAAAGACCCTTTCGAAGTTCCAGAGGTTAGGTGTCATTAGTCTCCAAACGCCTCATCGGAAATAGGATTCTTCTCGCCTGGAATGGAGAACTTCCTGGATTTTCTCGAGTTGGGACAGGTGTTCTCGAGTTACGACGGGGACCTCAGGGTCCCGCCCTGGTGGCCTCAGGAGAGGCCAGTCCCCATGCGAATTTCTAGGGGGCCTCTCGGGATTCCTCTCCCGTCGATACCGGGGCCAAAAACCTTGTGTGGAGTCAGGGCCGGAACCGAGGATTCCTCTCAGGGGCTGACATGGATCTTTGGGTACTTCTGGAGTCTCCCCAGGGTAGTCAGGCCTCATCTCGAGTGGGGGCATGCACGTGCGCTTTCCTTTCAGGCTATAGCAGCAATGTCATGCTTCCCGTCGCCTGGATCAAAGGATCTGTGGTTTTCCCTCGAGGCTTTCCCTTGAGGCTTTCCCACAGGGCTGTCCCACGTGCCACCGTGGTGTGAGTCGATCCTCGGCGTGAAAGATGAGCCAGTGCAGGGCAAAGAGGTTGCTCTGGAATGGACTGAGACATCTGGGGGACTCTTGGAATGGTGGTACGACCATGGAGTTCCTCTCGCCTTTCCTGTTGAGAGTGCCTCCTCTTGAGATGCGACGGGAACGCCGGGAATTCTTTCCCGTTGAAAGCAGGGAAAGGATCCCTCATCTCGAGCTACGAGGGTGAAACGGGGCTCCTCTGGATGTGGGCGGGACCATCGTGCTTCCTCTCGAGTGGAGACGGGTATGGCGGTAAACTTCTTGAGTTGCAGCAAGGGTGTGAAAGACCCTTTCGAAGTTCCAGAGGTTAGGTGTCATTAGTCTCCAGACGCCTCATCGGAAATAGGCCTCATCTCGCCTGGAAGGGAGAACTTCCTGGATTTTCTCGAGTTGCGGCAGGTGTTCTCGAGTTACGACGGGGACCTCAGGGACCCGCCCTGGTGGCCTCAGGAGAGGCCAGTCCCCATGCGAGTTGCTAGGGGGCCTCTCGGGATTCCTCTCCCGTCGATACCGGGGCCAAAAACCTTGTGTGGAGTCAGGGCCGGAATCGAGGATTCCTCTCAGGGGCTGACATGGATCTTTGGGTACTTGTGGAGTCTCACCAGGGGAGTCAGGCCTCGTCTCGAGTGGGGGCATGCACGTGCGCTTTCCTTCCAGGCTGTAGCAGGAATGTCACGCTTCCCGTCGCGTGGATCAAAGGATCTGTGGTTTTCCCTCGAGGCTTTCCCTCGAGGCTTTCCCACAGGGCTGCCCATGTGCCACCGTGGTGTGAGTCGATCCTCGGCGTGAAAGATGAGCCAGTGCAGGGCAAATAGGTTCCTCTGGAATGGACTGAGACATCTGGGGGACTCTTGGAATGGTGGTACGACCATGGAGTTCCTCTCGCCTTTCCTGTTGAGAGTGCCTCCTCTTGAGATGCGACGGGAACGCCGGGAATTCTTTCCCGTTGAAAGCAGGGAAAGGATCCCTCATCTCGAGCTACGAGGGGGAAACGGGGCTCCTCTGGATGTGGGCGGGACCATCGTGCTTCCTCTCGAGTGGAGACGGGTATGGCAGAGAACTTCTTGAGTTGCAGCAAGGGAGTGAAAGACCCTTTCGAAGTTCCAGAGGTTAGGTGTCATTAGTCTCCAGACGCCTCATCGGAAATAGGCCTCATCTCGCCTGGAAGGGAGAACTTCCTGGATTTTCTCGAGTTGCGACAGGTGTTCTCGAGTTACGATGGAGACCTCACTGACACGCCCTGGTGGCCTCAGGAGTGGCCAATCCCCATGCGAGTTGCTAGGGGGACTCTGGGATTCCTCTCCCGTCGATACCGGGTCCAAAAACCTTGTGTGGAGTCAGGGCCGGAACCGAGGATTCCTCTCAGGGGCTGACATGGATCTTTGGGTACTTCTGGAGTCTCCCCAGGGGAGTCAGGCCTCGTCTCGAGTGGGGACAGGTACGTGCGCTTTCCTTCCAGGTTGTAGCAGCAATGTCACGCTTCCCGTGGCGTGGATCAAAGGATCTGTGGTTTTCCCACGAGGCTTTCCCTCGAGGCTTTCCCACAGGTCTGTCCCACGTGCCACCGTGGTGTGAGTCGATCGTCGGCGTGAAAGATGAGCCAGTGCAGGGCAAAGAGGTTCCTCTGAAATGGACTGAGACATCTGGGGGACTCGTGGAATGGTGGTACCACCATGGAGTTCCTCTCGCCTTTCCTGTTGAGAGTGCCTCCTCTTGAGATGCGACGGGAATGCCGGGAATTCTTTCCCGTTGAACGCAGGGAAAGGATCCCTCATCTCGAGCTACGAGGGGGAAACGGGGCTCCTCTGGATGTGGGCGGGACCATCGTGCTTCCTCGCGAGTGGAGACGGGTATGGCGATGAACTTCTTGAGTCGCAGCAAGGGTGTGAAAGACCCTTTCGAAGTTCCAGAGTTTAGGTGTCATTAGTCTCCAAACGCCTCATCGGAAATAGGATTCTTCTCGCCTGGAAGGGAGAACTTTCTGGATTTTCTCGAGTTGCGACAGGTGTTCTCGAGTTACGACGGAGACCTCAGGGACCCGCCCTGGTGGCCTCAGGAGAGGCCAGTCCCCATGCGAGTTGCTAGGGGGCCTCTCGGGATTCCTCTCCCGTCGATACCGGGGCCAAAAACCTTGTGTGGAGTCAGGGCCGGAACCTAGGATTCCTCTCAGGGGCTGACATGGATCTTTGGGTACTTCTGGAGTCTCCCCAGGGGAGTCAGGCCTCGTCTCGTGTGGGGGCATGCACGTGCGCTTTCCTTCCAGGCTGTAGCAGCAATGTCACGCTTCCCGTCGCGTGGATCAAAGGATCTGTGGTTTTCCCTCGAGGCTTTCCATCGAGGCTTTCCCACAGGGCTGTCCCACGTGCCACCGTGGTGTGAGTCGATCCTCGGCGTGAAAGATGAGCCAGTGCAGGGCAAAGAGGTTCCTCTGGAATGGACTGAGACATCTGGGGGACTCTTGGAATGGTGGTACGACCATGGAGTTCCTCTCGCCTTTCCTGTTGAGAGTGCCTCCTCTTGAGATGCGACGGGAATGCCGGGAATACTTTCCCGTTGAAAGCAGGGAAAGGATCCCTCATCTCGAGCTACGAGGGCGAAACGGGGCTCCTCTGGATGTGGGCGGGACCATCGTGCTTCCTCTCGAGTGGAGACGGGTATGGCGGTGAACTTCTTGAGTTGCAGCAAGGGTGTGAAAGACCCTTTCGACGTTCCAGAGGTTAGGTGTCATTAGTCTCCAGACGCCTCATCGGAAATAGGCATCATCTCGCCTGGAAGGGAGAACTTCCTGGATTTTCTCGAGTTGCGGCAGGTGTTCTCGAGTTACGATGGAGACCTCAGGGACCCGCCCTGGTGGCCTCAGGAGAGGCCAGTCCCCATGCGAGTTGCTAGGGGGCCTCTCGGGATTCCTCTCCCGTCGATACCGGGGCCAAAAACCTTGTGTGGAGTCAGGGCCGGAACCGAGGATTCCTCTCAGGGGCTGACATGGATCTTTGGGTACTTCTGGAGTCTCCCCAGGGGAGTCAGGCCCCGTCTCGAGTGGGGGCATGCACGTGCGCTTTCCTTCCAGGCTGTAGGAGCAATGTCACGCTTCCCGTCGCGTGGATCAAAGGATCTGTGGTTTTCCCTCGAGGCTTTGCCTCGAGGCTTTCCCACAGGGTTGTCCCACGTGCCACCGTGGTGTGAGTCGATCCTCGGCGTGAAAGATGAGCCAGTGCAGGGCAAAGAGGTTCCTCTGGAATGGACTGAGACATCTGGGGGACTCTTGGAATGGTGGTACGACCATGGAGTTCCTCTCGCCTTTCCTGTTGAGAGTGCCTCCTCTTGAGATGCGACGGGAATGCCGGGAATTCTTTCCCGTTGAAAGCAGGGAAAGGATCCCTCATCTCGAGCTACGAGGGGGAAACGGGGCTCCTCTGGATGTGGGCGGGACCATCGTGCTTCCTCTCGAGTGGACACGGGTATGGCGGTGAACTTCTTGAGTTGCAGCAAGGGTGTGAAAGACCCTTTCGAAGTTCCAGAGGTTAGGTGTCGTTAGTCTCCAGACGCCTCATCGGAAATAGGCCTCATCTCGCCTGGAAGGGAGAACTTCCTGGATTTTCTCGAGTTGTGGCAGGTGTTCTCGAGTTACGACGGGGACCTCAGGGACTCGCCCTGGTGGCCTCAGGAACGGCCAGTCCCCATGGGAGTTGCTAGGGGGCCTCTCGGGATTCCTCTCCCGTCGATACCGGGGCCAGAAACCTTGTGTGGAGTCAGGGTCGGAATCGAGGATTCCTCTCAGGGGCTGACATGGATCTTTGGGTACTTCTGGAGTCTCCCCAGGGAAGTCAGGCCTCGTCTCGAGTGGGGACAGGTACGTGCGCTTTCCTTCCAGGCTGTAGCAGCAATGTCACTCTTCCCGTGGCCTGGATCAAAGGATCTGTGGTTTTCCCACGAGGCTTTCCCTCGAGGCTTTCCCACAGGTCTGTCCAACGTTCCACCGTGGTGTGAGTCGATCCTCAGCGTGAAAGATGAGCCAGTGCAGGGCAAAGAGGTTCCTCTGGAATGGACTGAGACATCTGGGGGACTCTTGGAATGGTGGTACCACCATGGAGTTCCTCTCGCCTTTCCTGTTGAGAGTGCCTCCTCTTGAGATGCGACGGGAACGCCGGGAATTCTTTCCCGTTGAAAGCAGGGAAAGGATCCCTCATCTCGAGCTACGAGGGGGAAAAGGGGCTCCTCTGGATGTGGGCGGGACCATCGTGCTTCCTCTCGAGTGGAGACGGGTATGGCGGTGAACTTCTTGAGTTGCAGCAAGGGTGTGAAAGACCCTTTCGAAGTTCCAGAGGTTAGGTGTCATTAGTCTCCAAACGCCTCATCGGAAATAGGATTCTTCTCGCCTGGAATGGAGAACTTCCTGGATTTTCTCGATTTGGGACAGGTGTTCTCGAGTTACGACGGGGACCTCAGGGACCCGCCCTGGTGGCCTCAGGAGAGGCCAGTCCCCATGCGAATTTCTAGGGGGCCTCTCGGGATTCCTCTCCCGTCGATACCGGGGCCAAAAACCTTGTGTGGAGTCAGGGCCGGAACCGAGGATTCCTCTCAGGGGCTGACATGGATCTTTGGGTACTTCTGGAGTCTCCCCAGGGTAGTCAGGCCTCATCTCGAGTGGGGGCATGCACGTGCGCTTTCCTTTCAGGCTATAGCAGCAATGTCATGCTTCCCGTCGCCTGGATCAAAGGATCTGTGGTTTTCCCTGGAGGCTTTCCCTTGAGGCTTTCCCACAGGGCTGTCCCACGTGCCACCGTGGTGTGAGTCGATCCTCGGCGTGAAAAATGAGCCAGTGCAGGGCAAAGAGGTTGCTCTGGAATGGACTGAGACATCTGGGGGACTCTTGGAATGGTGGTACGACCATGGAGTTCCTCTCGCCTTTCCTGTTGAGAGTGCCTCCTCTTGAGATGCGACGGGAACGCCGGGAATTCTTTCCCGTTGAAAGCAGGGAAAGGATCCCTCATCTCGAGCTACGAGGGTGAAACGGGGCTCCTCTGGATGTGGGCGGGACCATCGTGCTTCCTCTCGAGTGGAGACGGGTATGGCGGTGAACTTCTTGAGTTGCAGCAAGGGTGTGAAAGACCCTTTCGAAGTTCCAGAGGTTAGGTGTCATTAGTCTCCAGACGCCTCATCGGAAATAGGCCTCATCTCGCCTGGAAGGGAGAACTTCCTGGATTTTCTCGAGTTGCGGCAGGTGTTCTCGAGTTACGACGGGGACCTCAGGGACCCGCCCTGGTGGCCTCAGGAGAGGCCAGTCCCCATGCGAGTTGCTAGGGGGCCTCTCGGGATTCCTCTCCCGTCGATACCGGGGCCAAAAACCTTGTGTGGAATCAGGGCCGGAATCGAGGATTCCTCTCAGGGGCTGACATGGATCTTTGGGTACTTGTGGAGTCTCCCCAGGGGAGTCAGGCCTCGTCTCGAGTGGGGGAATGCACTTGCGCTTTCCTTCCAGGCTGTAGCAGGAATGTCACGCTTCCCGTCGCGTGGATCAAAGGATCTGTGGTTTTCCCTCGAGGCTTTCCCTCGAGGCTTTCCCACAGGGCTGTCCCACGTGCCACCGTGGTGTGAGTCGATCCTCGGCGTGAAAGATGAGCCAGTGCAGGGCAAAGAGGTTCCTCTGGAATGGACTGAGACATCTGGGGGACTCGTGGAATGTTGGTACGACCATGGAGTTCCTCTCGCCTTTCCTGTTGAGAGTGCCTCCTCTTGAGATGCGACGGGAACGCCGGGAATTCTTTCCCGTTGAAAGCAGGGAAAGGATCCCTCATCTCGAGCTACGAGGGGGAAACGGGGCTCCTCTGGATGTGGGCGGGACCATCGTGCTTCCTCTCGAGTGGAGACGGGTATGGCAGAGAACTTCTTGAGTTGCAGCAAGGGAGTGAAAGACCCTTTCGAAGTTCCAGAGGTTAGGTGTCATTAGTCTCCAGACGCCTCATCGGAAATAGGCCTCATCTCGCCTGGAAGGGAGAACTTCCTGAATTTTCTCGAGTTGCGACAGGTGTTCTCGAGTTATGACGGGGACCTCAAGGACCAGCCCTGGTGGCCTCAGGAGAGGCCAATCCCCATGCGAGTTGCTAGGGGGACTCTGGGATTCCTTTCCCGTCGATACCGGGTCCAAAAACCTTGTGTGGAGTCAGGGCCGGAACCGAGGATTCCTCTCAGGGGCTGACATGGATCTTTGGGTACTTCTGGAGTCTCCCCAGGGGAGTCAGGCCTCGTCTCGAGTGGGGACAGGTACGTGCGCTTTCCTTCCAGGCTGTAGCAGCAATGTCACGCTTCCCGTGGCGTGGATCAAAGGATCTGTGGTTTTCCCACGAGGCTTTCCCTCGAGGCTTTCCCACAGGTCTGTCCCACGTGCCACCGTGGTGTGAGTTGATACTCGGCGTGAAAGATGAGCCAGTGCAGGGCAAAGAGGTTCCTCTGGAATGGACTGAGACATCTGGGGGACTCTTGGAATGGTGGTACCACCATGGAGTTCCTCTCGCCTTTCCTGTTGAGAGTGCCTCCTCTTTAGATGCGACGGGAACGCCGGGAATTCTTTCCCGTTGAAAGCAGGGAAAGGATCCCTCATCTCGAGCTACGAGGGGGAAACGGGGCTCCTCTGGATGTGGGCGGGACCATCGTGCTTTCTCTCGTGTGGAGACGGGTATGGCGGTAAACTTCTTGAGTTGCAGCAAGGGTGTGAAAGACCCTTTCGAAGTTCCAGAGGTTAGGTGTCATTAGTCTCCAGACGCCTCATCGGAAATAGGCCTCATCTCGCCTGGAAGGGAGAACTTCCTGGATTTTCTCGAGTTGCGGCAGGTGTTCTCGAGTTACGACGGGGACCTCAGGGACCCGCCCTGGTGGCCTCAGGAGAGGCCAGTCCCCATGCGAGTTGCTAGGGGGCCTCTCGGGATTCGTCTCCCGTCGATACCGGGGCCAAAAACCTTGTGTGGAGTCAGGGCCGGAACCGAGGATTCCTCTCAGGGGCTGACATGGATCTTTGGGTACTTCTGGAGTCTCCCCAGGGGAGTCAGGCCTCGTCTCGAGTGGGGGCATGCACGTGTGCCTTCCTTCCAGGCTGTAGCAGCAATGTCACGCTTCCCGTCGCGTGGATCAAAGGATCTGTGGTTTTCCCTCGAGGCTTTCCCTCGAGGCTTTCCCACAGGGCTGTCCCACGTGCCACCGTGGTGTGAGTCGATCCTCGGCGTGAAAGATGAGCCAGTGCAGGGCAAAGAGGTTCCTCTGGAATGGACTGAGACATCTGGGGGACTCTTGGAATGGTGGTACGACCATGGAGTTCCTCTCGCCTTTCCTGTTGAGAGTGCCTCCTCTTGAGATGCGACGGGAACGCCGGGAATTCTTTCCCGTTGAAAGCAGGGAAAGGATCCCTCATCTTGAGCTACGAGGGGGAAACGGGGCTCCTCTGGATGTGGGCGGGACCATCGTGCTTCCTCTCGAGTGGAGACGGGTATGGCGGTGAACTTCTTGAGTTGCAGCAAGGGTGTGAAAGACCCTTTCGAAGTTCCAGAGGTTAGGTGTCATTAGTCTCCAGACGCCTCATCGGAAATAGGCCTCATCTCGCCTGGAAGGGAGAACTTCCCGGATTTTCTCGAGGTGCGCCCGGTGTTCTCGAGTTACGACGGGGACCTCAGGGACCCGCCCTGGTGGCCTCAGGAGAGGCCAGTCCCCATGCGAGGTGCTAGGGGGCCTCTCGGGATTCCTCTCCCGTCGATACCGGGGCCAAAAACCTTGTGTGCAGTCAGGGCCGGAACCGAGGATTCCTCTCAGGGGCTGACATGGATCTTTGGGTACTTCTGGAGTCTCCCCAGGGGAGTCAGGCCTCGTCTCGAGTGGGGGCATGCACGTGCGCTTTCCTTCCAGGCTGTAGCAGCAATGTCACGCTTCCTGTCGCGTGGATCAAAGGATCTGTGGTTTTCCCTCGAGGCTTTCCCTCGAGGCTTTTCCACAGGGTTGTCCCACGTGCCACCGTGGTGTGAGTCGATCCTCGGCGTGAAAGATGAGCCAGTGCAGGGCAAAGAGGTTCCTCTGGAATGGACTGAGACATCTGGGGGACTCCTGGAATGGTGGTACGACCATGGAGGTCCTCTCGCCTTTCCTGTTGAGAGTGCCTCCTCTTGAGATGCGACGGGAACGCCGGGAATTCTTTCCCGTCTAAAGCAGGGAAAGGTTCCCTCATCTCGAGATACGAGGGGGAAACGGGGCTCCTCTGGATGTGGGCGGGACCATCGTGCTTCCTCTCGAGTGGAGACGGGTATGGCGGTGAACTTCTTGAGTTGCAGCAAGGGTGTGAAAGACCCTTTCGAATTTCCAGAGGTTAGGTGTCATTAGTCTCCAGACGCCTCATCGGAAATAGGCCTCATCTCGCCTGAAAGGGAGAACTTCCTGGATTTTCTCGAGTTGCGGCAGGTGTTCTCGAGTTACGACGGGGACCTCAGGGACCCGCCCTGGTACCCTCAGGAGAGGCCAGTCCCCATGCGAGGTGCTAGGGGGCCTCTCGGGATTCCTCTCCCGTCGGTACCGGGGCCAAAAACCTTGTGTGGAGTCAGGGCCGGAACCGAGGATTCCTCTCAGGGGCTGACATGGATCTTTGGGTACTTCTGGAGTCTCCCCAGGGGAGTTAGGCCTCTTCTCGAGTGGGGGCATGCACGTGCGCTTTCCTTCCCGGCTGTAGCAGCAATGTCACGCTTCCCGTCGCATGGATCAAAGGATCTGTGGTTTTCCATCGAGGCTTTCCCACAGGGCTGTTCCACGTGCCACCGTGGTGTGAGTCGATCCTCGGCGTGAAAGATGAGCCAGTGCAGGGCAAAGAGGTTGCTCTGGAATGGACGGAGACATCTGGGGACTCTTGGAATGGTGGTACGACCATGGAGTTCCTCTCGCCTTTCCTGTTGAGAGTGCCTCCTCTTGAGATGCGACGGGAACACCGGGAATTCTTCCCCGTTGAAAGCAAGGAAAGGATCCATCATCTCGAGCTCCGAGGGGGAAACGGGGCTCCTTTGGATGTGGACGGGACCATCATGCTTCCTCTCGAGTGGAGACGGGTATGGCGGTGAACTTCTTGAGTTGCAGCAAGGGTGTGAAAGACCCTTTCGAAGTTCCAGAGGTTAGGTGTCATTAGTCTCCAGACGCCTCATAGGAAATAGGCCTCATCTCGCCTGGAAGGGAGAACTTCCTGGATTTTCTCGAGTTGCGGCAGGTGTTCTCGAGTTACGACGGGGACCTCAGGAACCCGCCCTGGTGGCCTCAGGAGAGGCCAGTCCCTATGCGAGGTGCTAGGGTGCCTCTCGGGATTCCTCTCCCGTCGATACCGGGGCCAAAAACCTTGTATGGAGTCAGGGCCGGAACCGAGGATTCCTCTCAGGGGCTGACATGGATCTTTGGGTACTTCTGGAGTCTCCCCAGGGGAGTCAGGCCTCGTCTCGAGTGGGGGCATGCACGTGCACTTTCCTTCCAGGCTGTAGCAGCAATGTCACGCTTCCCGTCGCGTGGATCAAAGGATCTGTGGATTTCCCTCGAGGCTTTCCCACAGGGCTGTCCCACGTGCCACCGTGGTGTGAGTCGATCCTCGGCGTGAAAGATGAGCCAGTGCAGGACAAAGAGGTTCCTCTGGAATGGACTGAGATATCTGGGGGACTCTTGGAATGGTGGTACGACCATGGAGTTCCGCTCGCCTTTCCTGTTGAGAGTGCCTCCTCTTGAGATGCGACGGGAACGCCGGGAACTCTTTCCCTTTGAAACCAGGGAAAGGATCCCTCATCTCGAGCTACGAGGGGAAAACGGGGCTCCTCTGGATGTGGGCGGGACCATCGTGCTTCCTCTCGAGTGGAGACGGGTATGGCGGTGAACTTCTTGAGTTGCAGCAAGGGTGTGAAAGACCCTTTCGAAGTTCCAGAGGTTAGGTGTCATTAGTCTCCAGACGCCTCATCAGAAATAGGCCTCATCTCGCCTGGAAGGGAGAACTTCCTGGATTTTCTCGAGTTGCGGCAGGTGTTCTCGAGTTACGACGGGGACCTCAGGGACCCGCCCTGGTGGCCTCAGGAGAGGCCAGCCCCTATGCGAGTTGCTAGGGGGCCTCTCGGAATTCCTCTCCCGTCGATACCGGGGCCAACAACCTTGTGTGGAGTCAGGGCCGTAACCGAGGATTCCTCTCATGGGCTGACATGGATCTTTGGGTACGTCTGGAGACTCCCCAGTGGAGTCAGGCCTCGTCTCGAGTGGGGGCATGCACGTGCGCTTTCCTTCCAGGCTGTAGCAGCAATGTCACGCTTCCCGTCGCGTGGATCATAGGATCTGTGGTTTTCCCTCGAGGCTTTCCCTCGAGGCTTTCCCACAGGGCTGTCCCACGTGCCACCGTGGTGTGAGTCGATCCTCGGCGTGAAAGATGAGCCAGTGCAGGGCAAAGAGCTTCCTCTGGAATGGACTGAGACATCTGGGGGACTCTTGGAATGGTGGTACGACCATGCAGTTCCTCTCGCCTTTCCTGTTGAGAGTGCCTCCTCTTGAGATGCGACGGGAACTCCGGGAATTCTTTCCCGTTGAAAGCAGGCAAAGGATCCCTCATCTCGAGCTACGAGGGGGAAACGGGGCTCCTCTGGATGTGAGCGGGACCATCGTGCTTCCTCTCGAGTGGAGACGGGTATGGCGGTGAACTTCTTGAGTTGCAGCAAGGGTGTGAAAGACCCTTTCGAAGTTCCAGAGGTTAGGTGTCATTAGTCTCCAGACGCCTCATCGGAAATAGGCCTCATCTCGCCTGGAAGGGAGAACTTCCTGGATTTTCTCGAGTTGCGGCAGGTGTTCTCGAGTTACGACGGGGACCTCAGGGACCCGCCCTGGTGGCCTCAGGAGTGGCCAGTCACCATGCGAGTTGCTAGGGGGCCTCTCGGGATTCCTCTCCCGTCGATACCGGGGCCAAAAACCTTGTGTGGAGTCAGGACCAGAACCGAGGATTCCTCTCAGGGGCTGATATGGATCTTTGGGTACTTCTGGAGTCTCGCCAGGGGAGACAGGCCTCGTCTCGTGAGGGGGCATGCACGTGCACTTTCCTTCCAGGCTGTAGCAGCAATGTCACGCTTCCCGTCGCGTGGATCAAAGGATCTGTGGTTTTCCCTCGAGGCTTTCCCTCGAGGCTTTCCCACAGGGCTGTCCCACGTGCCACCGTGGTGTGAGTCGATCCTCGGCGTGAAAGATGAGCCAGTGCAGGGCAAAGAGCTTCCTCTGGAATGGACTGAGACATCTGGGGGACTCTTGGAATGGTGGTACGACCATGGAGTTCCTCTCGCCTTTCCTGTTGAGAGTGCCTCCTCTTGAGATGCGACGGGAACGCCGGGAATTCTTTCCCGTTGAAAGCAGGCAAAGGATCCCTCATCTCGAGCTACGAGGGTGAAACGGGGCTCCTCTGGATGTGGGCGGGACCATCGTGCTTCCTCTCGAGTGGAGACGGGTATGGAAGTGAACTTCTTGAGTTGCAGCAAGGGTGTGAAAGACCCTTTCGAAGTTCCAGAGGTTAGGTGTCATTAGTCTCCAGACGCCTCATCGGAAATAGGCCTCATCTCGCCTGGAAGGGAGAACTTCCTGGATTTTCTCGAGATGCGGCAGGTGTTCTCGAGTTACGACGGGGACCTCAGGGACCCGCCCTGGTGGCCTCAGGAGAGGCCAGTCCACATGCGAGTTGCTAGGGGGCCTCGCGGGATTCCTCTCCCGTCGATACCGGGGCCAAAAACCTTGTGTGGAGTCAGGGCCGGAAACGAGGATTCCTCTCAGGGGCTGACATGGATCTTTGGGTACTTCTGGAGTCTCCGCAGGGGAGTCAGGCCTCGTCTCGAGTGGGGGCATGCACGTGCGTTTTCTTTCCAGGCTGTAGCAGCAATCACACGCTTCCCGTCGCGTGGATCAAAGGATCTGTGGTTTTCCCTCGAGGCTTTCCCACAGGGCTGTCCCACGTTCCACCGTGGTGTGAGTCGATCCTCGGCGTGAAAGTTGAGCCAGTGCAGGGCAAAGAGGTTCCTCTGGAATGGACTGAGACATCTGGGGGACTCTTGGAATGGTGGTACGACCATGGAGTTCCTCTCGCCTTTCCTGTTGAGAGTGCCTCCTCTTGAGATGCGACGGGAACGCCGGGAATTCGTTCCCGTTGAAAGCAGGGAAAGGATCCCTCATCTCGAGCTACGAGGGGGAAACGGGGCTCCTCTGGATGTGGGCGGGACCATCGTGCTTCCTCTCTAGTGGAGACGGGTATTGCCGGGGTCCAGCCCCGGTGGATCCAGGGAATTCGAAGGGTGGACGGCGTTGGCGTGGAAAGACTTGTTTATTTATTAATATAAGATTAGATTAAGAAACTGTAGTGCAGTAGGAAGATTAAGTGGAGAAAGAGGGCTGAATAGCTTGGTTTACGCGGAAGACCAATAAAATTCCAGACAAGGAATTTGCACCATCTACGTTGGGCCACCGGTGCCCGCTTGAATATCTAAGGGTGCCTCGCCTTAAGCTCCCTTTCTCGCGGATCTTAATAACCAGGGCAAATAAGTAGACCTGGCGAGCCTCCGCGCCCCAGATGGAAATTCAGCCTGAAATTAAAGTAAAGAGCAGAGGGAAGAAAAGGGAGAGAAAAAGAGAGAGAGAGAGAGACACGGGGGGAGCCATATTCCCAAGACACCAGGCCGAGACTAGTCCGAGAAACTGGTCTGAGAATCTGGTCCCGTCCTTTATTGTTCAGAAGGCCTTTTATACTTTTGATAAAACATGGAGATCAATGGGTAACACAAAGTTATGCAGCGTTAGCAGTCCAGACTCTTATCAAAACCAGGCTTTTCTCTCTGCATACCTAATTGTATACACAAGTCTTAGGTAATTTACATCATCTTCCAACCAAAAGGGCCAATTAACATTTTACAGCCTTTTTTCTGATAAGGGTTTGTCAACCACAAGACTTATTTGTGTTGATCTTCCCAAGGTCTGGTGCCACTCTCGGAAAGCACTAAAGAAAGTTACATTCTTAGACAGCAAGGATACAGCAACTTATAACAAGTAGAGGGAGTGCAGTGATTTATAGCAAAAGAGAAGCAATTAACTCAAAAGTCTAGTGTTGCTAACATCAAAACTACTATGTATCTTTTTCTACATCCTGCTTACATTAACATCCTTCCAGGTGCCTAAAAGATAAAGAATAAGGAGGTCTGGCAGCAATCCTTGAGTCAACAGTGAAAACCCTCTACCAATATAATTTTTAACTCTTTAGAAAAGGCTCTGTATCTTTAAGATGCTTTTAAGCTTTGTGCCTCCCGCGGTTGGGGGGCTGTAAGCAATTCACAAGCTGTAAGCTTTGTGCCTCTCGCGGTTGGGGGGCTGTAAGCAATTCACAAGCTGTAAGAGGTCTGGGGAACCTGTTAGGCAGACTAGAGAGCTATCAGAGGGGTTTAACTGAAACATCCCTTTCAAATGCAGAAGACTAAAACCCTGAATTGACTTTTTTCCAGAGAATATCAGAAAAGTGGAAAAGCAGAGCACAAAAGCCGGCAGATGTTTGCTGGGGTACATGCTTAGGAATATCCAGAGGGGTCCCTGAAGTCTGAGCACGCCTTGCGTATGTCAGCTTCCTTCCTCATGACCTTGTCACGGGCGGGATTCCTCACACTGGCTTCCGGCAACTCCCCCTTCTTTATTAGTTTTTTAAAAAAATTAGGTGCAGTTCAGTCGCGAGATTCCGAATGCTCTGCCGAAGAGTCCTGACAACACAAGGAAGCACGATTACAAGGAGCAGGATTATGGCACCCACAGCAGCATAGCTAGAGACAGTAGTCAGAAGAGTTTTTCCAGAAATGAAGTCAGAGAAGGTGTGGAAAAAGTCATTGGCTTCTCCTGCGGCGGTAAAATCTAATCGGGAGTGTTCCAAGGTCTGAATCTGATTATGAAGTTTCCCTAAATCTAAACTAATATCTGAGCTGTTCCAGACACCTAAAATATGATTTTTGACCCTCTCCCATTTAAAATCTGTCTCATTTACTTTCAGGGATGTAACACATATCCACCGGTAATCGGCATGACATGAAAGAGCCAATTTCATTTTCAGACTCTGTAATTCATTCCCAATATGCATTACTGCTTCTTCTAAGGCATCAATCCTTATTTCTAGCTTCCTATCTATAATTTCCTGGGTTGCCAGCGTTAGAGAAACATTTTTGGATACGGTGTCAACATATTGGGCAGTATACACTTGTTGAGACAATGATAATGCCGCCACAGTAACAGAAGTAATTGTGGTTATCAAAGCTGATATTCCCAAAACAAGTAAGCCCACAAACCGTCGTGTTCGCATTAAATCTTGTAGCTGTTGCAGTACAGCTAGGCCATGGTTATCATACCAATACGTGGCTACAGTTACAGGTACCATGAGATAGGGCGGACGTTTTAAAACCATGAAAGAGCAAACTTTATATTGAGGAGTTAAACAGGATGAAAGCATACATTGTTCACAAGACACTACATGGGGTCCACCTGTATAATTCAATTGTATGTTAAGTCTTTCAGAATCATTAGTGAAAAGAAAAACATAAGGAGAGGGTAGACAAGCTAAAATAGAGTAAATAGAGGTATTTTTTGGTCGGATTAAAATAATAGGGGCGGTAGCCGCAAGGGCTCTCCAAATTTCTGGCTGCCAAAAGGTTTTACCTCTAGTTATATAAGACAGCATAGGGGGAACAAATTGGTTATGATGCCGTCTGGTGGCAACTAACGGCCAAGAAATTGAATATTCTTTCCAATTATCCAATCTATTGATAAAGTCATCGTCAGACTCAGGGTCTTGACCTGGATTTGGGTTGCTCCAGTCCTGAATCGCACAATTTCTTCCTCCCGGCATATTGTAATCTACTCTCGAATTATAAATACAAGATTTCCAAATCGGATATCCTGAATGATCATCTATAGTTTTCCAAATAACATCTGAGGGAGCAACATCATCACAATTTGGATATTCTGATGGAGTTTTGAGAGACAAAGACTTATAGGGGCCAAGGACCCCAGGCATACGGGCTCGTAATATCCAAGCAGACCGATCCCCTATAGATGCAAATTTAGAGGTTGGGGAATCTGTCATAACTGCTTTTGTGGAGGCTCCAATGCATCCTGTCTTGGTAAAGAAGTCTCCTGTAAGGCCAGGAGGAAAATTAAAGCAGACAGGAAAATCATCTGCTAGTCCTTTAAAGGTATAATTGAAATTAATAGGGTATTGGTCTTTTGTATAGGAAGTATAAGATCCTCCCAAAAGGCGAGGCTGGTCTGTACTAACTCGTATGGGGTCACTGTTCCAAGTAACAACTTGGAAAGTTGGAGGATCCGGGAGAAACGCCCAATATTTGGTTGGAATGGGAGCAGCGCTTACCTGGCAAGAGAGCAAGGCAAGCATGGCAATAAACACCTTTTCAGGAGAGACTGACGATCCCTGTAGGGTAGCTATCCCCTGTGCCTGGCGACAGAGAGCTTTAATCTGTCCCCAGGTGGGCAAGGAGGCTTGTTGGGTTGACTGAGCTGGGCGTCCTAATGGATTCCTGCGAGGCAAAAAATCAGGGGGTGCAATATCCTGTATCTGAAGTCGTGACATCTGTCCAGTGGGTGGCTCCGATCCGCGCCTATCCGGGATCTCCAATGTCAGCTGTCCTGGGGTCAGCGGCGTTTCCCGTGCTGGCGGAGGGAGCGGGGGAAGAGGGAGTTTCTTCCTTTTTAGAGATCGCGGTGGCGGGGGATTCTGGTATCCGGGGAGCTGAGACATGGCGAATTAGTCTGTCTGGAACCCAAATCGGAGCGTCCGCGTCCTGTGGAAAAACACAAGCATACCCTCGCCCATTGGTTAATAAGGGGTCAGGACCTTTCCATTGTCCGGAAAGAAGGTCCCTCCATTTTACTAATGGTTTTGCATTCAATTGCTCTGGGCACCAATGGCGAAGCATTGCAGTGTTTCCGGATGAATCAGCATTTAAGTTATTTATTACGAAAAGAGCATGTTGCAAAATCTGATGGGGGGAACTATATTTAAATTCCCCTTCTTTTAGTTTTTGAATATGGATTTTCAGTGTTTGATGTGCTCTTTCCACAATGGCTTGTCCTTGTGGGTTATAAGGGATGCCGGTGTTATGTTTAATTTGAAATCTTGTACAGAATTGCTGAAAAGATTTAGAAGTGTAAGCAGGAGCATTATCAGTTTTTAAAGCTTTTGGCAAGCCCAGATAGGAAAAGCATGTAAAAAGATGTTGTATTACATCTTTAACTGCTTCCCCTGTACGAGCAGTGGCAATAATAACATGAGAGAAGGTATCTACAGTTACATGAACAAAAGACAGTTTTCCAAATGAAGAGACATGGGTTACATCCATTTGCCAGAGTGCATTAGGTTTGAGACCGCGAGGGTTAACTCCCAGAGGCAAAGCATTCACGGTAGTAGGACAATGTGAACAAGAACGAACAATCTCTCGGGCAGATTCTCGAGGAATTTGAAACTGGTATCGTAAGGCAGTGGCATTTTGGTGATGAAGTGAGTGAGAAGCTCGAGCTTCTTCAAAAACAGAAGCCACTGAAATCCTGGTTAACGAATCTGCCAATTCATTGAGAGCATTTAAAGGGCCAGGCAGGCCGGAATGAGCCCGAATGTGGCCGATAAAGAACGCCCGATTTCTTTTCCATATTTGCTGCTGCAGTTTAGTTAACAAATGGAAGATAGCAGTTTTGTTTTCAGGCAAAACTGCAGTCTCAATGTGTGGAAACAGCCTGACCACATACTGAGAGTCAGAATAAAGGTTAAATTCTTTCTCCGCAAACATAACAAAGGCCTCAATAACAGCTGTGATTTCAGCCCTTTGAGCTGAAGTTTCTTGTGTTTCCAAAAGTTTTTGATGATCTCTTGTGACTATAGAGGCTCTACCGTTAGCCGATCCATCAGTAAAGACTACCTGAGCATCTGAAATAGGGAACTGTTTACACCGGACAGGAAAAATAACTGGATGGTTAGACATAAAATTTAGTAAAACATGCGAGGGTAAATGATGCAAAATTTGACCACAGTAATTCCCTATGGCAATCTGCCAGTCTTCATCAAACATTAAAAGAGCATCAAGCTGCTCCTTATTATATGGAATTACAATCTCTGATGGCTCTTTACCAAACAATTCAATGCTCCGCTTCCTTCCTTTTAGCATTAATGTGGCAATTAAACCAGGATAAGAAGCCACGACTTTTTTAGCTTGGGTAGGAAGATGGATCCATTCTAAAGGGCCGCGTTGCCACAGAACTCCCGTAGGCGCCGTTGGAGTAGCTAGGCAAAGGAACTGCCACGTCATCGTCAAATCAATTCTTTTTACATAGCTATTTGATAAGGCTGCTTCTACTTTGCCTAGGGCTTCTTGAGCCTCAGCTGTTAATTGTCTTTTTGAGGTTGGATCAGGATCCCCGCGTAAAGTGTTAAAAAGAGGTTTTAATTCGGCAGTGGTTAATTTTAAATATGGTCTAATCCAATTAATATCACCTAAGAGTTTTTGATAATCATTTAAAGTAATAAGATGGTCTTTTCTCAATTGCAGCGGGGTATGAGTCACCGTTTCCGAATTTATGACTCTTCCTAAGTAAGTTATGGGCGGATTGATTTGAATTTTTTCTGGGGCAATTTTTAGGCCTCTGTCTGTCAATGCCTGGGTCAGGTCCTGGAGCACAGTCTGCAGGTGAACTCTATCAGGATGAGCTATTAAAATATCATCCATATAGTGAATCATATACACGTGTTCATATTTAGCCCTAGTATCTTCTAGAGCGGCATTAACAAATTTTTGGCATAAAGTAGGGCTATTTTTCATTCCCTGAGGCAGAACCTTCCACTGAAACCGTAAATAAGGCTGTTTAAGATTTTCTGATGGCAGACTAAAGGCAAATCGCTTTTTATCCTCAGGATTTAAGGGAATAGTGAAAAAACAATCTTGTAAATCAATAACAATTATATTATATCCCTCTGGAACGGCTACTGGGGAAGGGAGCCCAGGCTGTAAGGCCCCCATGTCCTCCATGGTGGCATTAATAGCTCTCAAATCCTGTAAAAGTCGCCATTTACCAGATTTTTTCTTAATGACAAAAATAGGAGTGTTCCAGGGGCTATTGGAGGGCTCAATATGTCCCAATTCTAATTGTTCAAAGATTAATGCTTTAGCTGCCAATAATTTTTCCTTATGCAGAGGCCACTGTTCTACCCACACCGGATCTTGAGATTTCCATGTGATGGGGTCGGCAGCAAAAACAATGGCCTCAATTATAAATTTGGATATCCCAATCCAGCACGTAGCTTGCGAGGAGTTGGGCAAATTGGCTCAATTATTCCTGTCTGTTGTTTACCCAATCCTTTTGATGGATCATAGCCCATCTGCAACATCTGAGAGGTCACTTTATCATCAGGGCTAAAAAGTAACACTCCCATTTGAGATAGCACGTCCCTCCCCCACAGGGTAAGGGGGAGCGAAGGAACGACATAAGGTTGGAAAGTTCCACGGGTATCCTCAAATTGCCAATCTAAAATTTTTGCACTTTTGGCTATTGTGGGGGCTCTTCCTATCCCCACCAAGTTATTTTCAGTAGTATGTGTGGGCCAGGAGCTGGGCCAGTCTTTTCCTGAAATGCAAGAAACATCTGCTCCTGTGTCTAATAACCCCACAATAGACTTGCCATTAATCAGGATAGTCTTCATAGGACGTTTCTGAGTAATTTCTGTTATCCAAAAAACCATATCACTAGACCCAAATCCTTTATCCTGCCTTTCATTTTGAGTAGCTGTGCGCCCAATTGCAGTGTGGTAAGGCAAAAGCAAAAGTTGGGCTATTCTTTGTCCCTGATGTATTTGGAAAGTTTTAGTTGGGGGTGAAATCATTATCTGGATTTCTCCTGTATAATCTGAGTCAATTACTCCAGGGATGATTGTGAGACCTTGCATAGCTAAGGAACTTCTGCCTAGTATAATTCCTACTAAACCTGTTGGTAATGGGCCTTTAACTCCTGTAGGTATTTTTACAGTGGGGCTATCTGGTGTTAATATTGCTGAGGTGGTGGAACTGAGGTCCAGTCCTGCGCTGCCTGGGGTTGCTCTGATGAGTTCTGCGATGGGACGAAGGGAATGAATGGGTTCAGTGAGGCTGCCCCAATTGTTGTCGGGGCCTGAGGCTGGCCCCTCAATCCGTTTCCCGACTGCTGGTCGGGGCCCAAAAAGGCTCCATTTCTATGGAATTGTGACCTACATTCTTTTGCCCAGTGATATCCTTTTTGACAACGAGGGCAGAGAGATCTAGGGAGATTAGTAGGCACAGCCGGGGAGGGAGAATTCGGCAGAGAAGAACCGGCTGCTTTTTGGGGACAAGCTCGCATAAGGTGCCCTTCCCGTCCGCAAGAGAAGCAGGCCTTGGATAAACCAATATTCTGGCCTGGACTACTGGAATGACTCTTTGACGGGTTATTTCTATTTGTAAAAAAGGACTGTACTGCCTGCTGGTAAGAATTTCCCTTTATGGCTGCAGCTATGGCAACGCCCTGCATCATCGCTGGTCCTACATCTGCACATTGCCTGATATAATCTATTATTTCCCCAGTTTTTTTAATAGGACGTAAAATGGCCTGGCAGGTAGAATTAGCATTTTCAAATGCCAGTTGTTTTATCAATATACTAGCTGCCTCAGTGTTGGAAATTACTCTGTTGACTGCCTCTGCAAGTCTTGATATAAAGTCTTCATATGGCTCTTCTGGTTTTTGTTTAACATTTGAGAAGGAAGAGGTAGATTCTTTCCCTTCAGGCAACAAACGCCAAGCCCCAAGGGCGCAGGCGGTTACTTGATCTAAAGTGGTTTTATCTAATCCCATTTGATCTCTAAGTGTTCCAAAATCATTAGTCCCTGCCAACATATTTTTTATAATATATCTTGGGCCATATTTTTGGTTAGCATCAGCCTGTTTTTGGGCTAGATCTTCATATTCAGTTCTCCAAAGTACATATTGACCTCCAGACAGACAAGCTTTAGCGACTGTCTTCCAGTCATGGGGTGTCATCCATCTGCCCGCTAAAGCTTCCACCAATGATACAGTGTACGGGGCTTTAGGCCCATACAAAGCACAAGCCTGTTTGAGTTCTTTAATCATTTTCATTGGAATGGGTTCCCAGTGGGGGGCTGTTCTCCCACCACTTCCACCAAATATTATGGGGAAACAAGCCTCAAGGTGGGGATCAAGTTCATCATCTGGGCTAGAGAAAACTCTTCTTCGGGGAGCTTCTAGTGGAGGCCCCTCACCCTTATAGGGAGGGGGGGGCAAGGGGTGTCCTATGTCACTTTCTTCGTACTTTGGGAATTTTTTATCCGTTCTGTGTTTAGGTCTTACGGATGTTTTATCTGGGGAATCTGGCCTTAAACTCTCAGGTGCATATAATCTGATGGGGGACATTTGTCTTGAGCCTCTGGAAGCAGAAGGCTTAATTAAGGAAATTTCTCTTGAATTTGTGGAAGCAGGTGGTCTGGTTGGGGAAGTTTTTATTAAGCTCTTTGGAGCAGATAATCTAATTGGAGAAGTTTCTCTTAAACTCCTTGGAGCATCTTTATTTAATAAAGACCAGTCCTCATCAGAATGATCTTGACTTACTTCCTCTTCCAAATCTTCCTCATCTGAAAGCTGCTCTTTTTTGTCATCTCTATCTATTACCTTTTCTTGGGCAGTCATTGCAGCTATCATTTGACTCAACTGCCGATAGTTAGGTGTAGCCTCCTTTTCATCACTCTCCTCTTCGATAGATACCTTTTTCTCTGCACTTTCCTCTTTAAGATGTACCTTTTCAGATTCAGGGGCAGGGTCTAGAGCGTCCCTAATTATATTCCATAAGGAAAAGGCGTCAGTAGGCACCTTTTGTGAGCCATGTTCAGCATGGTAAGTTTTTAGTTGTTTTCCTACTCTCTCCCAGGTGTCTAAGTTAACAGTGCCTTCTTCTGGAAACCAGGGACACTGTTCTTGTACAAAGGAAAAAAATGAATGAATATTGGATTTTTTAACTTTAATTCCTCGTTTAGTTAGTAACTGCAAGATTACTCCTGTAAAAAGCTGTCTTTCTTTTGATTCACTGTTACCCATGTCAGAAAATTAAGTCTTATAGAAAAGTCTACCTCAACAAAAAGGTTTTACCTTTGGCGAGGGGGGTTTTGTTTTCAACCCTAAGATAGCAGGTTTCTTTTCAACCTCTAGAGCACCAGGTTTCTCTTAAACCCTTGAACACTTCCCACTCCTCCTCACCCTGTCTATCCTACAGGGGGGTCCGCGGCACCCTGAGTGGGGTCCTAGCCGTCCCGAACACTCAACACTGGGGGAGTACCCGAAAGTACTCCGGGGGGAGTGATTAAGTCACTCCGGGGGGGAGCAACAGAGAGTGCTCCGGGGGGAGCAACAGAGAGTGCTCCGGGGGGAGCTACAGAGAGTGCTCCGGGGGGAGCTTTTGCTCCGAGGAACCTACCTTCGAATAGCCTGTTCCGGGCGCCACTTGCCGGGGTCCAGCCCCGGTGGATCCAGGGAATTCGAAGGGTGGACGGCGTTGGCGTGGAAAGACTTGTTTATTTATTAATATAAGATTAGATTAAGAAACTGTAGTGCAGTAGGAAGATTAAGTGGAGAAAGAGGGCTGAATAGCTTGGTTTACGCGGAAGACCAATAAAATTCCAGACAAGGAATTTGCACCATCTACGTTGGGCCACCGGTGCCCGCTTGAATATCTAAGGGTGCCTCGCCTTAAGCTCCCTTTCTCGCGGATCTTAATAACCAGGGCAAATAAGTAGACCTGGCGAGCCTCCGCGCCCCAGATGGAAATTCAGCCTGAAATTAAAGTAAAGAGCAGAGGGAAGAAAAGGGAGAGAAAAAGAGAGAGAGAGAGAGACAGGGGGGGAGCCAGATTCCCAAGAAACCAGGCCGAGACTAGTCCGAGAAACTGGTCTGAGAATCTGGTCCCGTCCTTTATTGTTCAGAAGGCCTTTTATACTTTTGATAAAACATGGAGATCAATGGGTAACACAAAGTTATGCAGCGTTAGCAGTCCAGACTCTTATCAAAACCAGGCTTTTCTCTCTGCATACCTAATTGTATACACAAGTCTTAGGTAATTTACATCATCTTCCAACCAAAAGGGCCAATTAACATTTTACAGCCTTTTTTCTGATAAGGGTTTGTCAACCACAAGACTTATTTGTGTTGATCTTCCCAAGGTCTGGTGCCACTCTCGGAAAGCACTAAAGAAAGTTACATTCTTAGACAGCAAGGATACAGCAACTTATAACAAGTAGAGGGAGTGCAGTGATTTATAGCAAAAGAGAAGCAATTAACTCAAAAGTCTAGTGTTGCTAACATCAAAACTACTATGTATCTTTTTCTACATCCTGCTTACATTAACATCCTTCCAGGTGCCTAAAAGATAAAGAATAAGGAGGTCTGGCAGCAATCCTTGAGTCAACAGTGAAAACCCTCTACCAATATAATTTTTAACTCTTTAGAAAAGGCTCTGTATCTTTAAGATGCTTTTAAGCTTTGTGCCTCCCGCGGTTGGGGGGCTGTAAGCAATTCACAAGCTGTAAGCTTTGTGCCTCTCGCGGTTGGGGGGCTGTAAGCAATTCACAAGCTGTAAGAGGTCTGGGGAACCTGTTAGGCAGACTAGAGAGCTATCAGAGGGGTTTAACTGAAACATCCCTTTCAAATGCAGAAGACTAAAACCCTGAATTGACTTTTTTCCAGAGAATATCAGAAAAGTGGAAAAGCAGAGCACAAAAGCCAGCAGATTTTTGCTGGGGTACATGCTTAGGAATATCCAGAGGGGTCCCTGAAGTCTGAGCACGCCTTGCGTATGTCAGCTTCCTTCCTCATGACCTTGTCACGGGCGGGATTCCTCACACTGGCTTCCGGCAGGGTATGGTGGTGAACTTCTTGAGTTGCAGCAAGGCTGTGAAAGACCCTTTCGAAGTTCCAGAGGTAAGGTGTCATTAGTCTCCAGACGCCTCATCGGAAATAGGCCTCATCTCACCTGGAAGGGAGAACTTCCTGGATTTTCTCGAGTTGCGGCAGGTGTTCTCGAGTTACGACGGGGACCTCAGGGACCCGCCCTGGTGGCCTCAGGAGAGGCCAGTCCCTATGCGAGTTGCTAGGGGGCCTCTCGGGATTCCTCTCCCGTCGATACCGGGGCCAAAAACCTTGTGTGGAGTCAGGGCCGGAACCGAGGATTCCTCTCAGGGGCTGACATGGATCTTTGGGTACTTCTGGAGTCTCCCCAGGGGAGTCAGGCCTCGTCTCGAGTGGGGGCATGCACGTGCACTTTCCTTCCAGGCTGTAGCAGCAATGTCACGCTACCTGTCGCGTGGATCAAATGATCTGTGGTTTTCCCTCGAGGCTTTCCCACAGGGCTGTCCCACGTGCCACCGTGGTGTGAGTCGATCCTCGGCGTGAAAGATGAGCCAGTGCAGGGCAAAGAGGTTCCTCTGGAATGGACTGAGACATCTGGGGGACTCTTGGAATGGTGGTACGACCATGGAGTTCCTCTCGCCTTTCCTGTTGAGAGTGCCTCCTCTTGAGATGCGACGGGAACGCCGGGAATTCTTTCCCGTTGAAAGCAGGGAAAGGATCCCACATCTCGAGCTACGATGGGGAAACGGGGCTCCTCTGGATGTGGGCGGGACCATCGTGTTTCCTCTCGAGAGGAGACGGGTATGGCGGTGAACTTCTTGAGTTGCAGCAAGGGTGTGAAAGACCCTTCCGAAGTTCCAGAGGTTTGGTGTCATTAGTCTCCAGATGCCTCATCGGAAATAGGCCTCATCTCGCCTGGAATGGTGAACTTCCTGGATTTTCTCGAGTTGCGGCAGGTGTTCTCGAGTTACGACGGGGACCTCAGGGACCCGCCCTGGTGGCCTCAGGAGAGGCCAGTCCCCATGCGAGTTGCTAGGGGGCCTCTCGGGATTCCTCTCCCATCGATACCGGGGCCAAAAACCTTGTGTGGATTCAGGGCCGGAACCGAGGATTCCTCTCAGAGGCTGACATGGATCTTTGGGTACTTCTGGAGTCTCCCCAGGGGAGTCAGGCCTCGTCTCGAGTGGGGGCATGCACGTGTGATTTCCTTCCAGGCTGTAGCAGCAATGTCACGCTTCCCGTCGCGAGGATCAAAGGATCTGTTTTTTTCCCTCGAGGCTTTCCCACAGGGCTGTCCCACGTGCCACCGTGGTGTGAGTCGATCCTCGGCGTGAAAGATGAGCCAGTGCAGGGCAAAGAGGTTCCTCTGGAATGGACTGAGACATCTGGGGGACTCTTGGAATGGTGGTACGACCATGGAGTTCCTCTCGCCTTTCCTGTTGAGAGTGCCTCCTCTTGAGATGCGACGGGAACGCCGGGAATTCTTTCCCGTTGAAAGCAGGGAAAGGATCCCTCATCTCGAGCTACGAGGGGGAAACGGGGCTCCTCTGGATGTGGGCGGGACCATCGTGCTTCCTCTCGAGTGGAGACGGGTATGGCGGTGAACTTCTTGAGTTGCAGCAAGGGTGTGAAAGACCCTTTCGAAGTTCCAGAGGTTAGGTGTCATTAGTCTCCAGACGCCTCATCGGAAATAGGCCTAATCTCGCCTGGAAGGGAGAACTTCCTGGATTTTCTCGAGTTGCGGCAGCTGTTCTGGAGTTACGACGGGGACCTCAGGGACCTGCACTGGTGGCCTCAGGAGAGGCCAGTCCCCATGCGAGTTGCTAGGGGGCCTCTCGGGATTCCTCTCCCGTCGATACCGGGGCCAAAAACCTTGTGTGGAGTCAGGGCCGGAACCGAGGATTCTTCTCAGGGGCTGACATGGATCTTTGGGTACTTCTGGAGTCTCCACAGGGGAGTCAGGCCTCGTCTCGAGTGGGGGCATACACGTGCGCCTTCCTTCCAGGCTGTAGCAGCAATGTCACGCTTCCCTTCGCGTGGATCAAAGGATCTGTGGTTTTCCCTCGAGGCTTTCCATCGAGGCTTTCCCACAGGGCTGTCCCACGTGCCACCGTGGTGTGAGTCGATCCTGGCGTGAAAGATGAGCCAGTGCAGGGCAAAGAGGTTCCGCTGGAATGGACTGAGACATCTGGGGGACTCTTGGAATGGTGGTACGACCATGGAGTTACTCTCGCCTTTCCTGTTGAGAATGCCTCCTTTTGAGATGCGACGGGAACGCCGGGAATTCTTTCCCGTTGAAAGCAGGGAAAGGATCCCTCATCTCGAGCTACGAGGGGGAAACGGGGCTCCTCTGGATGTGGGCGGGACCATCGTGCTTCCTCTCGAGTGGAGACGGGTATGGCGGTGAACTTCTTGAGTTGCAGCAAGGGTGTGAAAGACCCTTTCGAAGTTCCAGAGGTTAGGTGTCATTAGTCTCCAGACGCCTCATCGGAAATAGGCCTCATAACGCCTGGAAGGGAGAACTTCCTGGATTTTCTGGAGTTGCGGCAGGTGTTCTCGAGTTACGACGGGGACCTCAGGGACCCGCCCTGGTGGCCTCAGGAGAGGCCAGTCCCCATGCGAGGTGCTAGGGTGCCTCTCGGGATTCCTCTCCCGTCGATACCGGGGCCAAAAACCTTGTGTGGAGTCAGGGCCGGAACCGAGGATTCCTCTCAGGGGCTGACATGGATCTTTGGGTACTTCTGGAGTCTCCACAGGGGTGTCAGGCCTCGTCTCGAGTCGGGGCATGCACGTGCGCTTTCCTTCCAGGCTGTAGCAGCAATGTCACGCTTCCCTTCGCGTGGATCAAAGGATCTGTGGTTTCCCTCGAGGCTTTCCCTCGAGGCTTTCCCACAGGGATGTCCCACGTGCCACCGTGGTGTGAGTCGATCCTGGCGTGAAAGATGAGCCAGTGCAGGGTACAGAGGTTCCGCTGGATTGGACTGAGACATCTGGGGGACTCTTGGAATGGTGGTACGACCATGGAGTTCCTCTCGCCTTTCCTGTTGAGAGTGCCTCCTTTTGAGATGCGACGGGAACGCCGGGAATTCTTTCCCGTTGAAAGCAGGGAAAGGATCGCTCATCTCGAGCTGCGAGGGGGAAACGGGGCTCCTCTGGATGTGGGCGGGACCATCGTGCTTCCTCTCGAGTGGAGACGGGTATGGCGGTGAACTTCTTGAGTTGCAGCAAGGGTGTGAAAGACCCTTTCGAAGTTCCAGAGGTTAGGTGTCATTAGTCTCCAGACGCCTCATCGGAAATAGGCCTCATCTCGCCTGGAAGGGAGAACTTCCTGGATTTTCTTGAGTTGCAGCAGGTGCTCTCGAGTTACGACGGGGACCTCAGGGACCCGCCCTGGTGGCCTCAGGAGAGGCCAGTCCCCATGCGAGATGCTAGGGGGCCTCTCGGGATTCCTCTCCCGTCGATACCGGGGCCAAAGACTTTGTGTGGAGTCAGGTCCGGAAACGAGGATTCCTCTCAGGGGCTTACATGGATCTTTGGGTATTTCTGGAGTCTCCCCAGGGGAGTCAGGCCTCGTCTCGAGTCGGGGCATGCACGTGCGCTTTCCTTCCAGGCTGTAGCAGCAATGTCACGCTTCCCGTCGCGTGGATCAAAGGATCTGTGGTTTTCCCTCGAGGCTTTCCCACAGGGCTGTCGCACGTGCCACCGTGGTGTGAATCGATCCTCGGCGTGAAAGATGAGCCAGTGCAGGGCAAAGAGGTTCCTCTGGAATGGACTGAGACATCTGGGGGACTCTTGGAATGGTGGTACGACCATGGAGTTCCTCTCGCCTTTCCTGTTGAGAGTGCCTCCTCTTGAGATGCGACGGGAACGCAGGAATTCTTTCCCGTTGAAAGCAGGGAAAGGATCCCTCATCTCGAGCTACGATGGGGAAACGGGGCTCCTCTGGATGTGGGCGGGACCATCGTGCTTCCTCTCGAGTGGAGACGGGTATGGCGGTGAACTTCTTGAGTTGCAGCAAGGGTGTGAAAGATCCTTCCGAAGTTCCAGACGTTTGGTGTCATTAGTCTCCAGATGCCTCATCGGAAATAGGCCTCATCTCGCCTGGAATGGTGAACTTCCTGGATTTTCTCGAGTTGCGGCAGGTGTTCTCGAGTTACGACGGGGACCTCAGGGACCCGCCCTGGTGGCCTCAGGAGAGGCCAGTCCCCATGCGAGTTGCTAGGGGGCCTCTCGGGATTCCTCTCCCGTCGATACCGGGGCCAAAAATCTTGTGTGGAGTCAGGGCCGGAACCGAGGATTCCTCTCAGAGGCTGACATGGATCTTTGGGTACTTCTGGAGTCTCCCCAGGGGAGTCAGGCCTCGTCTCGAGTGGGGGCATGCACGTGCGCTTTCCTTCCAGGCTGTAGCAGCAATGTTACGCTTCCCTTCGCGTGGATCAAAGGATCCGTTGTTTTCCCTCGAGGCTTTCCCTCGAGGCTCTCCCACAGGGCTGTCCCACGTGCCACCGTGGTGTGAGTCGATCCTGGCGTGAAAGATGAGCCAGTGCAGGGCAAAGAGGTTCCTCTGGAATGGACTGAGACATCTGCGGGACTCTTGGAATGGTGGTACGACCATGGAGTTCCTCTCGCCTTTCCTGTTGAGAGTGCCTCCTCTTGAGATGCGACGGGAACGCCGGGAATTCTTTCCCGTTGAAAGCAGGGAAAGGATCCCTCATCTCGAGCTACGAGGGGGAAACGGGGCTCCTCTGGATTTGGGAGGGACCATCGTGCTTCCTCGCGAGTGGAGACGGGTATGGCGGTGAACTTCTTGAGTTGCAGCAAGGGTGTGAAAGACCCTTTCAAAGTTCCAGAGGTTAAGTGTCATTAGTCTCCAGACGCCTCATCGGAAATAGGCCTCATCTAGCCTGGAAGGGAGAATTTCCTGGATTTTCTCGAGTTGCAGCCGGTGTTCTCGAGTTACGATGGTGACCTCAGGGACCCGCCCTGGTGGCCTCAGGAGAGGCCAGTCCCCAGGCGAGTTGCTAGGGGGCCTCTCGGGATTCCTCTCCCTTCGATACCGGGGCCAAAAACCTTGTGTGGAGTCAGGGCCGGAACCGAGGATTCATCTCAGGGGCTGACATTGATCTTTGGGTACTTGTGGAGTCTCCACAGGGGAGTCAGGCCTCGTCTCGAGTGGGGGCATGCACGTGTGCTTTCCTTCCATGCTGTAGCAGTAATGTCACGCTTCCCGTGGCCTGGATCAAAGGATCTGTGGTTTAACCTCGAGGCTTTCCCTCGAGGCTTTCCCACAGGGCTGTCCCACGTGCCACCGTGGTGTGAGTCGATCCTCGGCGTGAAAGATGAGCCAGTGCAGGGCAAAGAGGTTCCTCTGGAATGGACTGAGACTTCTGGGGGACTCTTAGAATGGTGGTACGACCATGGAGTTCCTCTCGCCTTTCCTGTTGAGAGTGCCTCCTCTTGAGATGCGACGGGAACGCCGGGAATTCTTTCCCGTTGAAAGCAGGGAAAGGATCCCTCATCTCGAGCTACGAGGGGGAAACGGGGATCCTCTGGATGTGGGCGGGACCATCGTGCTTCCTCTCGAGTGGAGACGGGTATGGCGGTGAACTTCTTGAGTTGCAGCAAGGGTGTGAAAGACCCTTTCGAAGTTCCAGAGGTTAGGTGTCATTAGTCTCCAGACGCCTCATCGGAAATAGGCCTCATCTCGCCTGGAAGGGAGAACTTACTGGATTTTCTCGAGTTGCAGCCGGTGTTCTCGAATTACGATGGGGACCTCAGGGACCCGCCCTGGTGGCCTCAGGAGAGGCCAGTCCCCATGCGAGTTGCTAGGGGGCCTCTCGGGATTCCTCTCCCGTCGATACCGGGGCCAAAAACCTTGTGTGGAGTCAGGGCCGGAACCGAGGATTCCTCTCAGGGGCTGACATGGATCTTTGGGTACTTCTGGAGTCTCCCCAGGGGAGTCAGGCCTCGTCTCGAGTGGGGGCATGCACGTGCGCTTTCCTTCCAGGCTGTAGCAGCAATGTCACGCTTCCCGTCGCGTGGATCAAAGGATCTGTGGTTTTCCCTCGAGGCTTTCCCACAGGGCTGTCCCACGTGCCACCGTGGTGTGAGTCGATCCTCGGCGTGAAAGATGAGCCAGTGCAGGGCAAATAGGTTCCTCTGGAATGGACTGAGACATCTGGGGGACTCTTGGAATGGTGGTACGACCATGGAGTTCCTCTCGCCTTTCCTGTTGAGAGTGCCTCCTCTTGAGATGCGACGGGAACGCCGGCAATTCTTTCCCGTGGAAAGCAGGGAAAGGATCCCTCATCTCGAGCTACGAGGGGGACACGGGGCTCCTCTGGATCTGGGCGGGACCATCGTGCTTCCCTTCGAGTGGAGACGGGTATGGCGGTGAACTTCTTGAGTTGCAGCAAGGGTGTGAAAGACCCTTTCGAAGTTCCAGAGGTTAGGTGTCATTAGTCTCCAGACGCCTCATCGGAAATAGGCCTAATCTCGCCTGGAAGGGAGAACTTCCTGGATTTTCTCGAGTTGCGGCTGATGTTCTCGAGTTACGACGGGGACCTCAGGGACCCGCCCTGGTGGCCTCAGGAGAGGCCAGTCCCCATGCGAGTTGCTAGGGGGCCTCTTGGGGTTCCTCTCCCTTCAATTCCGGGGCCATAAACCTTGTGTGTAGTCAGGGCCGGAACCGAGGATTCCTCTCAGGGGCTGACATGTATCTTTGGGTACTTCTGGAGTCTCCCCAGGGGAGTCAGGCCTCGTCTCGAGTGGGGGCATGCACGTGCGCTTTCCTTCCAGGCTGTAGCAGCAATGTCACGCTTCTTGTGGCATGGATCAAAGGATCTGTGGTTTTCCCTCGAGGCTTTCCCTCGAAGATTTCCCACAGGGCTGTCCCACGTGCCACCGTGGTGTGAATCGATCCTCGGGGTGAAAGATGAGCCAGTGCAGGGCAAAGAAGTTCCTCTGGAATGGACTGAGACATCTGGGGGACTCTTGGAATGGTGGTACGACCATGGAGTTCCTCTCGCCTTTCCTGTTGAGAGTGCCTCCTCTTGAGATGCGATGGGAACGCCGGGAATTCTTTCCCGTTGAAAGCAGGGAAAGGATCCGTCATCTCGAGCTCCGAGGAGGAAACGGGGCTCCTATAGATGTGGGCGGGACCATCGTGCTTCCTCTCGAGTGGAGACGGGTATGGCGGTGAACTTCTTGAGTTGCAGCAAGGGTGTGAAAGACCCTTTCGAAGTTCCAAACGTTAGGGGTCATTAGTCTCCAGACGCCTCATCGGAAATAGGCCTCATCTCGCCTGGAAGGGAGAACTTCCTGGATATTCTCGAGTTGCGGCAGGTGTTCTCGAGTTACGACGGGGACTTCAGGGACCCGCCCTGGTGGCCTCAGGAGAGGCCAGTCCCCATGCGAGTTGCTAGGGGGCCTCTCGGTATTCCTCTCCCGCCGATACCGGGGCCAAAAACCTTGTGTGGAGTCAGGGCCGGAACCGAGGATTCCTCTCACGGGTGACATGGATCTTGGGTACTTCTGGAGTCTCCCCAGGCGAGTCAGGCCTCGTCTCGAGTGGGGGCATGCACGTGCGCTTTCCTTCCAGGCTGTAGCAGCAATGTCACGCTTCCCGTCGCGTGGATCAAAGGATCTGTGGTTTTCCCTCGAGGCTTTCCCTCGAGGCTTTCCCACAGGGCTGTCCCACGTGCCACCGTGGTGTGAGTCGATCCTAGGCGTGAAAGATGAGCCAGTGCAGGGCAAAGAGGTTCCTCTGGAATGGACTGAGACATCTGGGGGACTCTTGGAATGGTGGTACGACCATGGAGTTCCTCTCGCCTTTCCTGTTGAGAGTGCCTCCTCTTGAGATGCGACGGGAACGCCGGGAATTCTTTCCCGTCGAATGCAGGGAAAGGATCCCTCATCTCGAGCTACGAGGGGGAAACGGGGCTCCTCTGGATGTGGGCGGGACCGTCGTGCTTCCTCTCGAGTGGAGACGGGTATGGTGGTGAACTTCTTGAGTTGCAGCAAGGGTGTGAAAGACCCTTTCGAAGTTCCAGAGGTTAGGTGTCATTAGTCTCCAGACGCCTCATCGGAAATAGGCCTCATCTCGCCTGGAAGGGAGAACTTCCTGGATTTTCTCGAGTTGCGGCAGGTGTTCTCGAGTTACGACGGGGACCTCAGGGACCCGCCCTGGTGGCCTCAGGAGAGGCCAGTCCCCATGCGAGTTGCTAGGGGGCCTCTCGGGATTGCTCTCCCGTCGATACCGGGGCCAAAAACCTTGTGTGGAGTCAGGGCCGGAACCGAGGATTCCTCTCAGGGGCTGACATGGATCTTTGGGTACTTCTGGAGTCTCCCCATGGGAGTCAGGCCTCGTCTCGAGTGGGGGCATGCACGTGCGCTTTCCTTCCAGGCTGTAGCAGCAATGTCACGCTTCCCGTGGCGTGGATCAAAGGATCTGTGGTTTTCCCTCGAGGCTTTCCCTCGAGGCTTTCCCACAGGGCTGTCCCACGTGCCACCGTGGTGTGAGTCGATCCTCGGCGTGAAAGATGAGCCAGTGCATGGCAAAGAGCTTACTCTGGAATGGACTGAGACATCTGGGGGACTCTTGGAATGGTGGTACGACCATGGAGTTCCTCTCGCCTTTGCTGTTGAGAGTGCCTCCGCTTGAGATGCGACGGGAACGCCAGGAATTCTTTCCCATTGAAAGCAGGGAAAGGATTCCTCATCTCGAGCTACGAGGGGGAAAGGGGGCTCCTCTGGATGTGGGCGGGACGATCGTGCTTCCTCTCGAGTGGAGACGGGTATGGCGGTGAACTTCTTGAGTTGCAGCAAGGGTGTGAAAGACCCTTTCGAAGTTCCAGAGGTTAGGTGTCATTAGTCTCCAGACGCCTCATCGGAAATAGGCCTCATCCTGCCTGGAAGGGAGAACTTCCTGGATTTTCTCGAGTTGCGGCAGGTGTTCTCGAGTTACGACGGGGAACTCAGGGACCCGCCCTGGTAGCCTCAGGAGAGGCCAGTCCCCATGCGAGTTGCTAGGGGGCCTCTCGGGATTCCTCTCCCGTCGATACCCGGGCCAAAAACCTTGTGTGGAGTCAGGGCCGGAACCGAGGATTCCTCTCACGGGCTGATATGGATCTTTGGGTACTTCTGGAGTCTCGCCAGGGGAGACAGGCCTCATCTCGAGTGGGGGCATGCACGTGCGCTTTCCTTCCAGGCTTTAGCAGCAATGTCACGCTTCCCATCGCGTGGATCAAAGGATCTGTGGTTTTCCCTCGAAGCTTTCCCTCGAGGCTTTCCCACAGGGCTGTCCCACGTGTCACCGTGGTGTGAGTCGATCCTCGGCGTGAAAGATGAACCAGTGCAGGGCAAAGAGGTTCCTCTGGAATGGACTGAGACATCTGGGGGACTCTTGGAATGGTGGTACAACCATGGAGTTCCTCTCGCCTTTCCTGTTGAGAGTGCCTCTTCTTGAGATGCGACGGGAACGCCGGGAATTCTTTCCCGTTGAAAGCAGGGAAAGGATCGCTCATCTCGAGCTAGGAGGGGGAAACGGGGCTCCTCTGGATGTGGGCGGGACCATCGTGCTTCCTCTCGAGTGGAGACGGGTATGGCGGTGAACTTCTTGAGTTGCAGCAAGGGTGTGAAAGACCCTTTCGAAGTTCCAGAGGTTAGGTGTCATTAGTCTCCAGACGCCTCATCGGAAATAGGCCTCATCTCGCCTGGAAGGGAGAACTTCCTGGATTTTCTCGAGTTGCGGCAGGTGTTCTTGAGTTATGACGGGGACCTCAGGGACCCGCCCTGGTGGCCTCAGGAGAGGCCAGTCCCCATGCGAGTTGCTAGGGGGCCTCTCGGGATTCCTCTCCCGTCGATACCGGGGCCAAAAACCTTGTGTGGAGTCAGGGCCGGAACCGAGGATTCCTCTCAGGGGCTGACATGGATCTGTGGGTACTTCTGGAGTCTCCCCATGGGAGTCAGGCCTCGTCTCGAGTGGGGGCATGCACGTGCGCTTTCCTTCCAGGCTGTAGCAGCAATGTCACGCTTCCCGTCGCGTGGATCAAAGGATCTGTGGTTTTCCCTCGAGGCTTTCCCTCGAGGCTTTCCCACAGGGCTGTCCCACGTGCCACCGTGGTGTGAGTCGATCCTCGGCGTGAAAGATGAGCCAGTGCAGGGCAAAGAGCTTCCTCTGGAATGGACTGAGACATCTGGGGGACTCTTGGAATGGTGGTACGACCATGGAGTTCCTCTCGCCTTTCCTGTTGAGAGTGCCTCCGCTTGAGATGCGACGGGAACGCCGGGAATTCTTTCCCATTGAAAGCAAGGAAAGGATTCCTCATCTCGAGCTACGAGGGGGAAAGGGGGCTCCTCTGGATGTGGGCGGGACGATCGTGCTTCCTCTCGAGTGGAGACGGGTATGGCGGTGAACTTCTTGAGTTGCAGCAAGGGTGTGAAAGACCCTTTCGAAGTTCCAGAGGTTAGGTGTCATTAGTCTCCTGACGCCTCATCGGAAATAGGCCTCATCTCGCCTGGAAGGGGGAACTTCCTGGAATTTCTCGAGTTGTGGCAGGTGTTCTCGATTTACGACGGGGACCTCAGGGACCCGCCCTGGTGGCCTCAGGAGAGGCCAGTCCCCATGCGACTTGCTAGGGGGCCTCTCGGGATTCCTCTCCCGTCGATACCGGGGCCAAAAACCTTGTGTGGAGTCAGGGCCGGAACCGAGGATTCCTCTCACGGGCTGACAGGGATCTTTGGGTTCTTCTGGAGTCTCCCCAGGGGAGTCAGGCCTCGTCTCGAGTCGGGGCATGCACGTGCACTTTCCTTCCAGGCTGTAGCAGCAATGTCACGCTTCCCGTGGCGTGGATCAAAGGATCTGTGGTTTTCCCTCGAGGCTTTCCCTCGAGCCTTTCCCACAGGGCTGTCCCACGTGCCACCGTGGTGTGAGTCGATCCTCGGCGTGAAAGATGAGCCAGTGCAGGGCAAAGAGCTTCCTCTGGAATGGACTGAGACATCTGGGGGACTCTTGGAATGGTGGTACGACCATGGAGTTCCTCTCGCCTTTCCTGTTGAGAGTGCCTCCTCTTGAGATGCGACGGGAACGCCGGGAACTCTTTCCCATTGAAAGCAGGGAAAGGATTCCTCATCTCGAGCTACGAGGGGGAAAGGGGGCTCCTCTGGATGTGGGCGGGACGATCGTGTTTCCTCTCGAGTGGAGACGGGTATGGCGGTGAACTTCTTGAGTTGCAGCAAGGGTGTGAAAGACCCTTTCGAAGTTCCAGAGGTTAGGTGTCATTAGTCTCCAGACGCCTCATCGGAAATAGGCCTCATCCTGCCTGGAAGGGAGAACTTCCTGGATTTTCTCGAGTTGCGGCAGGTGTTCTCGAGTTACGACGGGGACCTCAGGGACCCGCCCTGGAGGCCTCAGGAGAGGCCAGTCCCCATGCGAGTTGCTAGGGGGCCTCTCGGGATTCCTCTCCCGTCGATACCCGGGCCAAAAACCTTGTGTGGAGTCAGGGCCGGAACCGAGGATTCCTCTCACGGGCTGATATGGATTTTTGGGGACTTCTGGAGTCTCGCCAGGGGAGACAGGACCCATCTCGAGTGGGGGCATGCACGTGGGCTTTCCTTCCAGGCTGTAGCAGCAATGTCACGCTTCCCATCGCGTGGATCAAAGGATCTGTGGTTTTCCCTCGAGGCTTTCCCTCGAGGCTTTCCCACAGGGCTGTCCCACGTGCCACCCTGGTGTGAGTCGATCCTCGGAGTGAAAGATGAGCCAGTGCAGGGCAAAGAGGTTCCTCTGGAATGGACTGAGACATCTGGGGGACTCTTGGAATGGTGGTACGACCATGGAGTTCCTCTCGCCTTTCCTGTTGAGAGTGCCTCCTCTTGAGATGCGACGGGAACGCCGGGAATTCTTTCCCGTTGAAAGCAGGGAAAGGATCGCTCATCTCGAGCTAGGAGGGGGAAACGGGGCTCCTCTGGATGTGGGCGGGACCATCGTGCTTCCTCTAGAGTGGAGACGGGTATGGCGGTGAACTTCTTGATTTGCAGCAAGGGTGTGAAAGACCCTTTCGAAGTTCCAGAGGTTAGGTGTCATTAGTCTCCAGACGCCTCATCGGAAATAAGCCTCATCTCGCCTGGAAGGGGGAACTTCCTGGAATTTCTCGAGTTGCGGCTGGTGTTCTCGAGATACGACGGGGACCTCAGGGACCCGCCCTGGAGGCCTCAGGAGAGGCCAGTCCCCATGCGAGTTGCTAGGGGGCCTCTCGGGATTCCTCTCCCGTCGATACCGGGGCCAAAAACCTTGTGTGGAGTCAGGGCCGGAAACGAGGATTCCTCTCAGGGGCTGACATGGATCTTTGGGTACTTCTGGAGTCTCCCCAGGGGAGTCAGGCCTCGTCTCGAGTGGGGGCATGCACTTGCGCTTTCCTTCCAGGCTGTAGCAGCAATGTCACGCTTCCCATCGCGTGGATCAAAGGATCTGTGGTTTTCCCACAGGGCTCTCCCACGAGCCACCGTGGTGTGAGTCGATCCTCGGCGTGAAAGATGAGCCAGTGCAGGGCAAAGAGGTTCCTCTGGAATGGACTGAGACATCTGGGGGACTCTTGGAATGGTGGTACGACCATGGAGTTCCTCTCGCCTTTCCTTTGAGAGTGCCTCCTCTTGAGATGCGACGGGAACGCCGGGAATTCTTTCCCGTTGAAAGCATGGAAAGGATCCCTCATCTCGAGCTACGAGGGGGAAACGGGGCTCCTCTGGATGTGGGCGGGACCATCGTGCTTCCTCTCGAGTTGAGACGGGTGTGGCGGTGAACTTCTTGAGTTGCAGCAAGGGTGTGAAAGACCCTTTCGAAGTTCCAGAGGTTAGGTGTCATTAGTCTCCAGACGCCTCATCGGAAATAGGCCTCATCTCGCCTGGAAGGGGGAACTTCCTGGAATTTCTCGAGTTGTGGCAGGTGTTCTCGAGTTACTACGTGGACCTCAGGGACCCGCCCTGGTGGCCTCAGGAGAGGCCAGTCCCCATGCGAGTTGCTAGGGGGCCTCTCGGGATTCCTCTCCCGCCGATACCGGGGCCAAAAACCTTGTGTGGAGTCAGGGCCTGAACCGAGGATTCCTCTCAGGGGCTGACATGGATCTTTGGGTACTTCTGGAGTCTCCCCAGGGGAGTCAGGCCTCGTCTCGAGTCGGGGCATGCACGTGCACTTTCCTTCCAGGCTGTAGCAGCAATGTCACGCTTCCCATCGCGTGGATCAAAGGATCTGTGGTTTTCCCTCGAGGCTTTCCCTCGAGGCTTTCCCACAGGGCTGTCCCACGTGCCACCGAGGTGTGAGTCGATCCTCGGCGTGAAAGATGAGCCAGTGCAGGGCAAAGAGGTTCCTCTGGAATGGACTGAGACATCTGGGGGACTCTTGGAATGGTGGTACGACCATGGAGTTCCTCTCGCCTTTCCTGTTGAGAGTGCCTCCTCTTGAGATGCGACGGGAACGCCGGGAATTCTTTCCCGTTGAAAGCAGGGAAAGGATCGCTCATCTCGAGCTAGGAGGGGGAAACGGGGCTCCTCTGGATGTGGGCGGGACCATCGTGCTTCCTCTCGAGTGGAGACGGGTATGGCGGTGAACTTCTTGAGTTGCAGCAAGGGTGTGAAAGACCCTTTCGAAGTTCCAGAGGTTAGGTGTCATTAGTCTCCAGACGCCTCATCGGAAATAGGCCTCATCTCGCCTGGAAGGGAGAACTTCCTGGATTTTCTCGAGTTGCGGCAGGTGTTCTCGAGTTACGACGGGGACCTCAGGGACCCGCCCTGGTGGCCTCAGGAGAGGCCAGTCCCCATGCGAGTTGCTAAGGGGCCTCTCGGGATTCCTCTCCCGTCGATAACGGAGCCAAAAACCTTCTGTGGAGTCAGGGCCGGAACCGAGGATTCCTCTCAGGGGCTGACATGGATCTGTGGGTACTTCTGGAGTCTCCCCATGTTAGTCAGGCCTCGTCTCGAGTGGGGGCATGCACGTGCGCTTTCCTTCCAGGCTGTAGCAGCAATGTCACGCTTCCCGTATCGTGGATCAAAGGATCTGTGGTTTTCCCTCAAGGCTTTCCCTCGAGGCTTTCCCACAGGGCTGTCCCACGTGCCACCGTGGTGTGAGTCGATCCTCGGCGTGAAAGATGAGCCAGTGCAGGGCAAAGAGGTTCCTCTGGAATGGACTGAGACATCTGGGGGATTCTTGGAATGGTGGTACGACCATGGAGTTCCTCTCGCCTTTCCTGTTGAGAGTGCCTCCGCTTGAGATGTGATGGGAACGCCGGGAATTCTTTCCCATTGAAAGCAGGGAAAGAATTCCTCATCTCGAGCTACGAGGGGGAAAGGGGGCTTCTCTGGATGTGGGCGGAACGATCGTGCTTCCTCTCGAGTGGAGACGGGTATGGCGGTGATCTTCTTGAGTTGCAGCAAGGGTGTGAAAGACCCTTTCGAAGTTCCAGAGGTTAGGTGTCATTAGTCTCCAGACGCCTCATCGGAAATAGGCCTCATCTCGCCTGGAAGGGGGAACTTCCTGGAATATCTCGAGTTGCGGCAGGTGTTCTCGAGTTACGACGGGGACCTCAGTGTCCCGCCCTGGTGGCCTGAGGAGAGGCCAGTCCCCATGCGAGTTGCTAGGGGGCCTCTCGGGATTCCTCTCCCGTCGATACCGGGGCCAAAAACCTTCTGTGGAGTCAGGGCCGGAACCGAGGATTCCTCTCAGGGGCTGACATGGATCTGTGGGTACTTCTGGAGTCTCCCCATGTTAGTCAGGCCTCGTCTCGAGTGGGGGCATGCACGTGCGCTTTCCTTCCAGGCTGTAGCAGCAATGTCACGCTTCCCGTGGCGTGGATCAAAGGATCTGTGGTTTTCCCTCAAGGCTTTCCCTCGAGGCTTTCCCACAGGGCTGTCCCACGTGCCACCGTGGTGTGAGTCGATCCTCGGCGTGAAAGATGAGCCAGTGCAGGGCAAAGAGGTTCCTCTGGAATGGACTGAGACATCTGGGGGATTCTTGGAATGGTGGTACGACCATGGAGTTCCTCTCGCCTTTCCTGTTGAGAGTGCCTCCGCTTGAGATGTGATGGGAACGCCGGGAATTCTTTCCCATTGAAAGCAGGGAAAGAATTCCTCATCTCGAGCTACGAGGGGGAAAGGGGGCTTCTCTGGATGTGGGCGGAACGATCGTGCTTCCTCTCGAGTGGAGACGGGTATGGCGGTGATCTTCTTGAGTTGCAGCAAGGGTGTGAAAGACCCTTTCGAAGTTCCAGAGGTTAGGTGTCATTAGTCTCCAGACGCCTCATCGGAAATAGGCCTCATCTCGCCTGGAAGGGGGAACTTCCTGGAATATCTCGAGTTGCGGCAGGTGTTCTCGAGTTACGACGGGGACCTCAGTGTCCCGCCCTGGTGGCCTCAGGAGAGGCCAGTCCCCATGCGAGTTGCTAGGGGGCCTCTCGGGATTCCTCTCCCGTCGATACCGGGGCCAAAAACCTTGTGTGGAGTCAGGGCCGGAACCGAGGATTCCTCTCAGGGGCTGACATGGATCTGTGGGTACTTCTGGAGTCTCCACATGGGAGTCAGTCCTCGTCTCGAGTGGGGGCATGCACGTGCGCTTTCCTTCCAGGCTGTAGCAGCAATGTCACGCTTCCCGTCGCGTGGATCAAAGGATCTGTGGTTTTCCCTCGAGGCTTTCCCTCGAGGCTTTCCCACAGGGCTGTCCCACGTGCCACCGTGGTGTGAGTCGATCCTCGGCGTGAAAGATGAGCCAGTGCAGGGCAAAGAGCTTCCTCTGGAATGGACTGAGACATCTGGGGGACTCTTGGAATGGTGGTACGACCATGGAGTTCCTCTCGCCTTTCCTGTTGAGAGTGCCTCCGCTTGAGATGCGACGGGAACGCCGGGAATTCTTTCCCATTGAAAGCAGGGAAAGGATTCCTCATCTCGAGCTACGAGGGGGAAAGGGGGCTCCTCTGGATGTGGGCGGGACGATCGTGCTTCCTCTCGAGTGGAGACGGGTATGGCGGTGAACTTCTTGAGTTGCAGCAAGGGTGTGAAAGACCCTTTCGAAGTTCCAGAGGTTAGGTGTCATTAGTCTCCTGACGTCTCATCGGAAATAGGCCTCATCTCGCCTGGAAGGGGGAACTTCCTGGAATTTCTCGAGTTGTGGCAGGTGTTCTCGTGTTACGACGGGGACCTCAGGGACCCGCCCTGGTGGCCTCAGGAGAGGCCAGTCCCCATGCGACTTGCTAGGGGGCCTCTCGGGATTCCTCTCCCGTCGATACCGGGGCCAAAAACCTTGTGTGGAGTCAGGGCCGGAACCGAGGATTCCTCTCACGGGCTGACAGGGATCTTTGGGTTCTTCTGGAGTCTCCCCAGGGGAGTCAGGCCTCGTCTCGAGTCGGGGCATGCACGTGCACTTTCCTTCCAGGCTGTAGCAGCAATGTCACGCTTCCCGTGGCGTGGATCAAAGGATCTGTGGTTTTCCCTCGAGGCTTTCCCTCGAGGCTTTCCCACAGGGCTGTCCCACGTGCCACCGTGGTGTGAGTCGATCCTCGGCGTGAAAGATGAGCCAGTGCAGGGCAAAGAGCTTCCTCTGGAATGGACTGAGACATCTGGGGGACTCTTGGAATGGTGGTACGACCATGGAGTTCCTCTCGCCTTTCCTGTTGAGAGTGCCTCCGCTTGAGATGCGACGGGAACGCCGGGAACTCTTTCCCATTGAAAGCAGGGAAAGGATTCCTCATCTCGAGCTACGAGGGGGAAAGGGGGCTCCTCTGGATGTGGGCGGGACGATCGTGTTTCCTCTCGAGTGGAGACGGGTATGGCGGTGAACTTCTTGAGTTGCAGCAAGGGTGTGAAAGACCCTTTCGAAGTTCCAGAGGTTAGGTGTCATTAGTCTCCAGACGCCTCATCGGAAATAGGCCTCATCCTGCCTGGAAGGGAGAACTTCCTGGATTTTCTCGAGTTGCGGCAGGTGTTCTCGAGTTACGACGGGGACCTCAGGGACCCGCCCTGGAGGCCTCAGGAGAGGCCAGTCCCCATGCGAGTTGCTAGGGGGCCTCTCGGGATTCCTCTCCCGTCGATACCCGGGCCAAAAACCTTGTGTGGAGTCAGGGCCAGAACCGAGGATTCCTCTCACGGGCTGATATGGATCTTTGGGTACTTCTGGAGTCTCGCCAGGGGAGACAGGACCCATCTCGAGTGGGGGCATGCACGTGCGCTTTCCTTCCAGGCTGTAGCAGCAATGTCACGCTTCCCATCGCGTGGATCAAAGGATCTGTGGTTTTCCCTCGAGGCTTTCCCTCGAGGCTTTCCCACAGGGCTGTCCCACGTGCCACCCTGGTGTGAGTCGATCCTCGGAGTGAAAGATGAGCCAGTGCAGGGCAAAGAGGTTCCTCTGGAATGGACTGAGACATCTGGGGGACTCTTGGAATGGTGGTACGACCATGGAGTTCCTCTCGCCTTTCCTGTTGAGAGTGCCTCCTCTTGAGATGCGACGGGAACGCCGGGAATTCTTTCCCGTTGAAAGCAGGGAAAGGATCGCTCATCTCGAGCTAGGAGGGGGAAACGGGGCTCCTCTGGATGTGGGCGGGACCATCGTGCTTCCTCTAGAGTGGAGACGGGTATGGCGGTGAACTTCTTGAGTTGCAGCAAGGGTGTGAAAGACCCTTTCGAAGTTCCAGAGGTTAGGTGTCATTAGTCTCCAGACGCCTCATCGGAAATAAGCCTCATCTCGCCTGGAAGGGAGAACTTCCTGGAATTTCTCGAGTTGCGGCTGGTGTTCTCGAGTTACGACGGGGACCTCAGGGACCCGCCCTGGAGGCCTCAGGAGAGGCCAGTCCCCATGCGAGTTGCTAGGGGGCCTCTCGGGATTCCTCTCCCGTCGATACCGGGGCCAAAAACCTTGTGTGGAGTCAGGGCCGGAACCGAGGATTCCTCTCAGGGGCTGACATGGATCTTTGGGTACTTCTGGAGTCTCCCCAGGGGAGTCAGGCCTCGTCTCGAGTGGGGGCATGCACTTGCGCTTTCCTTCCAGGCTGTAGCAGCAATGTCACGCTTCCCATCGCGTGGATCAAAGGATCTGTGGTTTTCCCACAGGGCTCTCCCACGAGCCACCGTGGTGTGAGTCGATCCTCGGCGTGAAAGATGAGCCAGTGCAGGGCAAAGAGGTTCCTCTGGAATGGACTGAGACATCTGGGCGACTCTTGGAATGGTGGTACGACCATGGAGTTCCTCTCGCCTTTCCTTTGAGAGTGCCTCCTCTTGAGATGCGACGGGAACGCCGGGAATTCTTTCCCGTTGAAAGCATGGAAAGGATCCCTCATCTCGAGCTACGAGGGGGAAACGGGGCTCCTCTGGATGTGGGCGGGACCATCGTGCTTCCTCTCGAGTTGAGACGGGTGTGGCGGTGAACTTCTTGAGTTGCAGCAAGGGTGTGAAAGACCCTTTCGAAGTTCCAGAGGTTAGGTGTCATTAGTCTCCAGACGCCTCATCGGAAATAGGCCTCATCTCGCCTGGAAGGGGGAACTTCCTGGAATTTCTCGAGTTGTGGCAGGTGTTCTCGAGTTACTACGTGGACCTCAGGGACCCGCCCTGGTGGCCTCAGGAGAGGCCAGTCCCCATGCGAGTTGCTAGGGGGCCTCTCGGGATTCCTCTCCCGCCGATACCGGGGCCAAAAACCTTGTGTGGAGTCAGGGACTGAACCGAGGATTCCTCTCAGGGGCTGACATGGATCTTTGGGTACTTCTGGAGTCTCCCCAGGGGAGTCAGGCCTCGTCTCGAGTCGGGGCATGCACGTGCACTTTCCTTCCAGGCTGTAGCAGCAATGTCACGCTTCCCATCGCGTGGATCAAAGGATCTGTGGTTTTCCCTCGAGGCTTTCCCTCGAGGCTTTCCCACAGGGCTGTCCCACGTGCCACCGAGGTGTGAGTCGATCCTCGGCGTGAAAGATGAGCCAGTGCAGGGCAAAGAGGTTCCTCTGGAATGGACTGAGACATCTGGGGGACTCTTGGAATGGTGGTACGACCATGGAGTTCCTCTCGCCTTTCCTGTTGAGAGTGCCTCCTCTTGACATGCGACGGGAACGCCGGGAATTCTTTCCCATTGAAAGCAGGGAAAGAATTCCTCATCTCGAGCTACGAGGGGGAAAGGGGGCTTCTCTGGATGTGGGCGGAACGATCGTGCTTCCTCTCGAGTGGAGACGGGTATGGCGGTGATCTTCTTGAGTTGCAGCAAGGGTGTGAAAGACCCTTTCGAAGTTCCAGAAGTTAGGTGTCATTAGTCTCCAGACGCCTCATCGGAAATAGGCCTCATCTCGCCTGGAAGGGGGAACTTCCTGGAATATCTCGAGTTGCGGCAGGTGTTCTCGAGTTACGACGGGGACCTCAGTGTCCCGCCCTGGTGGCCTCAGGAGAGGCCAGTCCCCATGCGAGTTGCTAGGGGGCCTCTCGGGATTCCTCTCCCGTCGATACCGGGGCCAAAAACCTTGTGTGGAGTCAGGGCCATAACCGAGGATTCCTCTCAGGGGCTGACATGGATCTTTGGGTACTTCTGGAGTCTCCCCAGGGGAGTCAGGCCTCGTCTCGAGTCGGGGCATGCACGTGCACTTTCCTTCCAGGCTGTAGCAGCAATGTCACGCTTCCCGTGGCGTGGATCAAAGGATCTGTGGTTTTCCCTCGAGGCTTTCCCTCGAGGCTTTCCCACAGGGCTGTCCCACGTGCCACCGTGTTGTGAGTCGATCCTCGGCGTGAAAGATGAGCCAGTGCAGGGCAAAGAGCTTCCTCTGGAATGTACTAAGACATCTGGGGGACTCTTGGAATGGTGGTACGACCATGGAGTTCCTCTCGCCTTTCCTGTTGAGAGTGCCTCCTCTTGAGATGCGACGGGAACGCCGGGAATTCTTTCCCGTTGAAAGCAGGGAAACGATCGCTCATCTCGAGCTAGGAGGGGGAAACGGGGCTCCTCTGGATGTGGGCGGGACCATCGTGCTTCCTCTAGAGTGGAGACGGGTATGGCGGTGAACTTCTTGAGTTGCAGCAAGGGTGTGAATGACCCTTTCGAAGTTCCAGAGTTTAGGTGTCATTAGTCTCCAGACGCTTGATCGGAAATAGGCCTCATCTCGCCTGGAAGGGAGAACTTCCTGGATTTTCTCGAGTTGCGGCAGGTGTTCTCGAGTTACGATGGGGACCTCAGGGACCCGCCCTGGTGGCCTCAGGAGAGGCCAGTCCCCATGCGACTTGCTAGGGGGCCTCTCGGGATTCCTCTCCCGTCGATACCGGGGCCAAAAACCTTGTGTGGAGTCAGGGCCGGAAACGAAGATTCCTCTCAGGGGCTGACATGGATCTTTGGGTACTTCTGGAGTCTCCCCAGGGGAGTCAGGTCTCGTCTCGAGTCGGGGAATGCACGTGCACTTTCCTTCCAGGCTGTAGCAGCAATGTCACGCTTCCCGTGGCCTGGATCAATGGATCTGTGGTTTTCCCTCGAGGCTTTCCCTCGAGGCTTTCCCACAGGGCTGTCCCACGTGCCACCGTGGTGTTAGTCGATCCTCGGCGTGAAAGATGAGCCAGTGCAGGGCAAAGAGGTTCCTCTGGAATGGACTGAGACATCTGGGGGACTCTTGAAATGGTGGTAAGACCATGCAGTTCCTCTCGCCTTTCTTGTTGAGAGTGCCTCCTCTTGAGATGCAACGGGAACGCCGGGAATTTTTTCCCGTTGAAAGCAGGGAAAGGATCCCTCATCTCGAGCTACGAGGGGGAAACGGGGCTCCTCTGGATGTGGGCGGGACCATCGTGCTTCCTCTCGAGTGGAGACGGGTATGGCGGTGAACTTATTGAGTTGCAGAAAGGGTGTGAAAGACCCTTTCGAAGGTCCAGAGGTTAGGTGTCATTAGTCTCCAGACCCCTCATCGGAAATAGGCCTCATCTCGCCTGGAAGGGGAAACTTCCTGGAATTTCTCGAGTTGCGGCAGGTGTTCTCGAGTTACGACGGGGACCTCAGGGACCCGCCCTGGTGGCCTCAGGAGAGGCCAGTCCCCATGCGAGTTGCTAGGGGGCCTCTCGGGATTCCTCTCCCGTCGATACCGGGGCCAAAAACCTTGTGTGGAGTCAGGGCCGTAACCGAGGATTCCTCTCAGGGGCTGACATGGATCTTTGGGTACTTCTGGAGTCTCCCCAGGGGAGTCAGGCCTCGTCTCGAGTCGGGGCATGCACGTGCACTTTCCTTCCAGGCTGTAGCAGCAATGTCACGCTTCCCGTGGCGTGGATCAAAGGATCTGTGGTTTTCCCTCGAGGCTTTCCCACAGGGCTGTCCCACGTGCCACCGTGGTGTGAGTCGATCCTCGGCGTGAAAGATGAGCCAGTGCAGGGCAAAGAGGTTCCTCTGGAATGGACTGAGACATCTGCGGGACTCTTGGAATGGTGGTACGACCATGGAGTTCCACTCGCCTTTCCTGTTGAGAGTGCCTCCTCTTGAGATGCGACGGGAACGCCGGGAATTCTTTCCCGTTGAAAGCAGGGAAACGATCGCTCATCTCGAGCTAGGAGGGGGAAACGGGGCTCCTCTGGATGTGGGCGGGACCATCGTGCTTCCTCTAGAGTGGAGACGGGTATGGCGGTGAACTTCTTGAGTTGCAGCAAGGGTGTGAAAGACCCTTTCGAAGTTCCAGAGTTTAGGTGTCATTAGTCTCCAGACGCTTGATCGGAAATAGGCCTCATCTCGCCTGGAAGGGAGAACTTCCTGGATTTTCTCGAGTTGCGGCAGGTGTTCTCGAGTTACGACGGGGACCTCAGGGACCCGCCCTGGTGGCCTCAGAAGAGGCCAGTCCCCATGCGACTTGCTAGGGGGCCTCTCGGGATTCCTCTCCCGTCGATACCGGGGCCAAAAACCTTGTGTGGAGTCAGGGCCGGGAACGAAGATTCCTCTCAGGGGCTGACATGGATCTTTGGGTACTTCTGGAGTCTCCCCAGGGGAGTCAGGCCTCGTCTCGAGTAGGGACATGCACGTGCACTTTCCTTCCAGGCTGTAGCATCAATGTCACGCTTCCCGTGGCCTGGATCAATGGATCTGTGGTTTTCCCTCGAGGCTTTCCCTCGAGGCTTTCCCACAGGGCTGTCCCACGTGCCACCGTGGTGTTAGTCGATCCTCGGCGTGAAAGATGAGCCAGTGCAGGGCAAAGAGGTTCCTCTGGAATGGACTGAGACATCTGGGGGACTCTTGAAATGGTGGTAAGACCATGCAGTTCCTCTCGCCTTTCTTGTTGAGAGTGCCTCCGCTTGAGATGCAACGGGAACGCCGGGAATTCTTTCCCGTTGAAAGCAGGTAAAGGATCCCTCATCTCGAGCTACGTGGGGGAAACGGGGCTCCTCTGGATGTGGGCGGGACCATCGTGCTTCCTCTCGAGTGGAGACGGGTATGGCGGTGAACTTATTGAGTTGCAGAAAGGGTGTGAAAGACCCTTTCGAAGGTCCAGAGGTTAGGTGTCATTAGTCTCCAGACCCCTCATCGGAAATAGGCCTCATCTCGCCTGGAAGGGGAAACTTCCTGGAATTTCTCGAGTTCCGGCAGGTGTTCTCGAGTTACGACGGGGACCTCAGGGACCCGCCCTGGTGGCCTCAGGAGAGGCCAGTCCCCATGCGAGTTGCTAGGGGGCCTCTCGGGATTCCTCTCCCGTCGATACCGGGGCCAAAAACCTTGTGTGGAGTCAGGGCCGTAACCGAGGATTCCTCTCAGGGGCTGACATGGATCTTTGGGTACTTCTGGAGTCTCCCCAGGGGAGTCAGGCCTCGTCTCGAGTCGGGGCATGCACGTGCACTTTCCTTCCAGGCTGTAGCAGCAATGTCACGCTTCCCGTGGCGTGGATCAAAGGATCTGTGGTTTTCCCTCGAGGCTTTCCCACAGGGCTGTCCCACGTGCCACCGTGGTGTGAGTCGATCCTCGGCGTGAAAGATGAGCCAGTGCAGGGCAAAGAGGTTCCTCTGGAATGGACTGAGACATCTGCGGGACTCTTGGAATGGTGGTACGACCATGGAGTTCCACTCGCCTTTCCTGTTGAGAGTGCCTCCTCTTGAGATGCGACGGGAACGCCGGGAATTCTTTCCCGTTGAAAGCAGGGAAACGATCGCTCATCTCGAGCTAGGAGGGGGAAACGGGGCTCCTCTGGATGTGGGCGGGACCATCGTGCTTCCTCTAGAGTGGAGACGGGTATGGCGGTGAACTTCTTGAGTTGCAGCAAGGGTGTGAAAGACCCTTTCGAAGTTCCAGAGTTTAGGTGTCATTAGTCTCCAGACGCTTGATCGGAAATAGGCCTCATCTCGCCTGGAAGGGAGAACTTCCTGGATTTTCTCGAGTTGCGGCAGGTGTTCTCGAGTTACGACGGGGACCTCAGGGACCCGCCCTGGTGGCCTCAGAAGAGGCCAGTCCCCATGCGACTTGCTAGGGGGCCTCTCGGGATTCCTCTCCCGTCGATACCGGGGCCAAAAACCTTGTGTGGAGTCAGGGCCGGGAACGAAGATTCCTCTCAGGGGCTGACATGGATCTTTGGGTACTTCTGGAGTCTCCCCAGGGGAGTCAGGCCTCGTCTCGAGTAGGGACATGCACGTGCACTTTCCTTCCAGGCTGTAGCATCAATGTCACGCTTCCCGTGGCCTGGATCAATGGATCTGTGGTTTTCCCTCGAGGCTTTCCCTCGAGGCTTTCCCACAGGGCTGTCCCACGTGCCACCGTGGTGTTAGTCGATCCTCGGCGTGAAAGATGAGCCAGTGCAGGGCAAAGAGGTTCCTCTGGAATGGACTGAGACATCTGGGGGACTCTTGAAATGGTGGTAAGACCATGCAGTTCCTCTCGCCTTTCTTGTTGAGAGTGCCTCCGCTTGAGATGCAACGGGAACGCCGGGAATTCTTTCCCGTTGAAAGCAGGTAAAGGATCCCTCATCTCGAGCTACGTGGGGGAAACGGGGCTCCTCTGGATGTGGGCGGGACCATCGTGCTTCCTCTCGAGTGGAGACGGGTATGGCGGTGAACTTATTGAGTTGCAGAAAGGGTGTGAAAGACCCTTTCGAAGGTCCAGAGGTTAGGTGTCATTAGTCTCCAGACGCCTCATCGGAAATAGGCCTCATCTCGCCTGGAAGGGGAAACTTCCTGGAATTTCTCGAGTTGCGGCAGGTGTTCTCGAGTTACGACGGGGACCTCAGGGACCCGCCCTGGTGGCCTCAGGAGAGGCCAGTCCCCATGCGAGTTGCTAGGGGGCCTCTCGGGATTCCTCTCCCGTCGATACCGGGGCCAAAAACCTTGTGTGGAGTTAGGGCCGGAACCGAGGATTCCTCTCAGGGGCTGACATGGATCTTTGGGTACTTCTGGAGTCTCCCCAGGGGAGTCAGGCCTCGTCTCGAGTCGGGGCATGCACGTTCACTTTCCTTCCAGGCTGTAGCAGCAATGTCACGCTTCCCGTGGCGTGGATCAAAGGATCTGTGGTTTTCCCTCGAGGCTTTCCCTCGAGGCTTTCCCACAGGGCTGTCCCACGTGCCACCGTGGTGTAAGTCGATCCTCGGCGTGAAAGATGAGCCAGTGCAGGGCAAAGAGGTTCCTCTGGAATGGACTGAGACATCTGGGGGACTCTTGGAATGGTGGTACGACCATGGAGTTCCTCTCGCCTTTCCTGTTGAGAGTGCCTCCCCTTGAGATGCGACGGGAACGCCGGGAATTCTTTCCCATTGAAAGCAGGGAAAGGATTCCTCATCTCGAGCTACGAGGGGGAAAGGGGGCTCCTCTGGATGTGGGCGGGACGATCGTGCTTCCTCTCGAGTGGAGACGGGTATGGCGGTGAACTTCTTGAGTTGCAGCAAGGGTGTGAAAGACCCTTTCGAAGTTCCAGAGGTTAGATGTCATTAGTCTCCAGACGCCTCATCGGAAATAGGCCTCATCTCGCCTGGAAGGGAGAACTTCCTGGATTTTCTCGAGTTGTGGCAGGTGTTCTCGAGTTACGACGGGGACCTCAGGGACCCGCCCTGGTGGCCTCAGGAGAGGCCAGTCCCCATGCGAGTTGCTAGGGGGCCTCTCGGGATTCCTCTCCCGTCGATACCCGGGCCAAAAACCTTGTGTGGAGTCAGGGCCGGAACCGAGGATTCCTCTCACGGGCTGATATGGATCTTTGGGTACTTCTGGAGTCTCGCCAGGGGAGAGAGGCCTCATCTCGAGTGGGGGCATGCACGTGCGCTTTCCTTCCAGGCTGTAGCAGCAATGTCAAGCTTCCCATCGCGTGGATCAAAGGATCTGTGGTTTTCCCTCGAGGCTTTCCCTCGAGGCTTTCCCACAGGGCTGTCCCACGTGCCACCGTGGTGTGAGTCGATCCTCGGCGTGAAAGATGAGCCAGTGCAGGGCAAAGAGGTTCCTCTGGAATGGACTGAGACATCTGGGGTACTCTTGGAATGGTGGTACGACCATGGAGTTCCTCTCTCCTTTCCTGTTGAGAGTGCCTCCTCTTGAGATGCGACGGGAACGCCGGGAATTCTTTCCCGTTGAAAGCAGGGAAAGGATCCCTCATCTCGAGCTCCGAGGGGGAAACGGGGCTCCTCTGGATGTGGGCGGGACCAACGTGCTTCCTCTCGAGTGGAGACGGGTATGGCGGTGAACTTCTTGAGTTGCAGCAAGGGTGTGAAAGACCCTTTCGAAGTTCCAGAGGTTAGGTGTCATTAGTCTCCTGACGCCTCATCGGAAATAGGCCTCATCTCGCCTGGAAGGGGGAACTTCCTGGAATTTCTCGAGTTGTGGCAGGTGTTCTCGAGTTACGACGGGGACCTCAGGGACCCGCCCTGGTGGCCTCAGGAGAGGCCAGTCCCCATGCGACTTGCTAGGGGGCCTCTCGGGATTCCTCTCCCGTCGATACCGGGGCCAAAAACCTTGTGTGGAGTCAGGGCCGGAACCGAGGATTCCTCTCACGGGCTGACAGGGATCTTTGGGTTCTTCTGGAGTCTCCCCAGGGGAGTCAGGCCTCGTCTCGAGTCGGGGCATGCACGTGCACTTTCCTTCCAGGCTGTAGCAGCAATGTCACGCTTCCCGTGGCGTGGATCAAAGGATCTGTGGTTTTCCCTCGAGGCTTTCCCTCGAGGCTTTCCCACAGGGCTGTCCCACGTGCCACCGTGGTGTGAGTCGATCCTCGGCGTGAAAGATGAGCCAGTGCAGGGCAAAGAGCTTCCTCTGGAATGGACTGAGACATCTGGGGGACTCTTGGAATGGTGGTACGACCATGGAGTTCCTCTCGCCTTTCCTGTTGAGAGTGCCTCCGCTTGAGATGCGACGGGAACGCCGGGAACTCTTTCCCATTGAAAGCAGGGAAAGGATTCCTCATCTCGAGCTACGAGGGGGAAAGGGGGCTCCTCTGGATGTGGGCGGGACGATCGTGTTTCCTCTCGAGTGGAGACGGGTATGGCGGTGAACTTCTTGAGTTGCAGCAAGGGTGTGAAAGACCCTTTCGAAGTTCCAGAGGTTAGGTGTCATTAGTCTCCAGACGCCTCATCGGAAATAGGCCTCATCCTGCCTGGAAGGGAGAACTTCCTGGATTTTCTCGAGTTGCGGCAGGTGTTCTCGAGTTACGACGGGGACCTCAGGGACCCGCCCTGGAGGCCTCAGGAGAGGCCAGTCCCCATGTGAGTTGCTAGGGGGCCTCTCGGGATTCCTCTCCCGTCGATAACCGGGCCAAAAACCTTGTGTGGAGTCAGGGCCGGAACCGAGGATTCCTCTCACGGGCTGATATGGATCTTTGGGTACTTCTGGAGTCTCGCCAGGGGAGACAGGACCCATCTCGAGTGGGGGCATGCACGTGCGCTTTCCTTCCAGGCTGTAGCAGCAATGTCACGCTTCCCATCGCGTGGATCAAAGGATCTGTGGTTTTCCCTCGAGGCTTTCCCTCGAGGCTTTCCCACAGGGCTGTCCCACGTGCCACCCTGGTGTGAGTCGATCCTCGGAGTGAAAGATGAGCCAGTGCAGGGCAAAGAGGTTCCTCTGGAATGGACTGAGACATCTGGGGGACTCTTGGAATGGTGGTACGACCATGGAGTTCCTCTCGCCTTTCCTGTTGAGAGTGCCTCCTCTTGAGATGCGACGGGAACGCCGGGAATTCTTTCCCGTTGAAAGCAGGGAAAGGATCGCTCATCTCGAGCTAGGAGGGGGAAACGGGGCTCCTCTGGATGTGGGCGGGACCATCGTGCTTCCTCTAGAGTGGAGACGGGTATGGCGGTGAACTTCTTGAGTTGCAGCAAGGGTGTGAAAGACCCTTTCGAAGTTCCAGAGGTTAGGTGTCATTAGTCTCCAGACGCCTCATCGGAAATAAGCCTCATCTCGCCTGGAAGGGGGAACTTCCTGGAATTTCTCGAGTTGCGGCTGGTGTTCTCGAGTTACGACGGGGACCTCAGGGACCCGCCCTGGAGGCCTCAGGAGAGGCCAGTCCCCATGCGAGTTGCTAGGGGGCCTCTCGGGATTCCTCTCCCGTCGATACCGGGGCCAAAAACCTTGTGTGGAGTCAGGGCCGGAAACGAGGATTCCTCTCAGGGGCTGACATGGATCTTTGGGTACTTCTGGAGTCTCCCCAGGGGAGTCAGGCCTCGTCTCGAGTGGGGGCATGCACTTGCGCTTTCCTTCCAGGCTGTAGCAGCAATGTCACGCTTCCCATCGCGTGGATCAAAGGATCTGTGGTTTTCCCACATGGCTCTCCCACGAGCCACCGTGGTGTGAGTCGATCCTCGGCGTGAAAGATGAGCCAGTGCAGGGCAAAGAGGTTCCTCTGGAATGGACTGAGACATCTGGGGGACTCTTGGAATGGTGGTACGACCATGGAGTTCCTCTCGCCTTTCCTTTGAGAGTGCCTCCACTTGAGATGCGACGGGAACGCCGGGAATTCTTTCCCGTTGAAAGCATGGAAAGGATCCCTCATCTCGAGCTACGAGGGGGAAACGGGGCTCCTCTGGATGTGGGCGGGACCATCGTGCTTCCTCTCGAGTTGAGACGGGTGTGGCGGTGAACTTCTTGAGTTGCAGCAAGGGTGTGAAAGACCCTTTCGAAGTTCCAGAGGTTAGGTGTCATTAGTCTCCAGACGCCTCATCGGAAATAGGCCTCATCTCGCCTGGAAGGGGGAACTTCCTGGAATTTCTCGAGTTGTGGCAGGTGTTCTCGAGTTACTACGTGGACCTCAGGGACCCGCCCTGGTGGCCTCAGGAGAGGCCAGTCCCCATGCGAGTTGCTAGGGGGCCTCTCGGGATTCCTCTCCCGTCGATACCGGGGCCAAAAACCTTGTGTGGAGTCAGGGCCTGAACCGAGGATTCCTCTCAGGGGCTGACATGGATCTTTGGGTACTTCTGGAGTCTCCCCAGGGGAGTCAGGCCTCGTCTCGAGTCGGGGCATGCACGTGCACTTTCCTTCCAGGCTGTAGCAGCAATGTCACGCTTCCCATCGCGTGGATCAAAGGATCTGTGGTTTTCCCTCGAGGCTTTCCCTCGAGGCTTTCCCACAGGGCTGTCCCACGTGCCACCGAGGTGTGAGTCGATCCTCGGCGTGAAAGATGAGCCAGTGCAGGGCAAAGAGGTTCCTCTGGAATGGACTGAGACATCTGGGGGACTCTTGGAATGGTGGTACGACCATGGAGTTCCTCTCGCCTTTCCTGTTGAGAGTGCCTCCTCTTGAGATGCGACGGGAACGCCGGGAATTCTTTCCCGTTGAAAGCAGGGAAAGGATCCCTCATCTCGAGCTACGAGGGGGAAACGGGGCTCCTCTGGATGTGGGCGGGACCATCGTGCTTCCTCTCGAGTGGAGACGGTATGGCGGTGAACTTCTTGAGTTGCAGCAAGGGTGTGAAAGACCCTTTTGAAGTTCCAGAGGTTAGGTGTCATTAGTCTCCAGACGCCTCATCGGAAATAGGCCTCATCTCGCCTGGAAGGGAGAACTTCCTGGATTTTCTCGAGTTGCGGCAGGTGTTCTCGAGTTACGACGGGGACCTCAGGGACCCGCCCTGGTGGCCTCAGGAGAGGCCAGTCCCCATGCGAGTTGCTAAGGGGCCTCTCGGGATTCCTCTCCCGTCGATAACGGAGCCAAAAACCTTCTGTGGAGTCAGGGCCGGAACCGAGGATTCCTCTCAGGGGCTGACATGGATCTGTGGGTACTTCTGGAGTCTCCCCATGTTAGTCAGGCCTCGTCTCGAGTGGGGGCATGCACGTGCGCTTTCCTTCCAGGCTGTAGCAGCAATGTCACGCTTCCCGTGGCTTGGATCAAAGGATCTGTGGTTTTCCCTCAAGGCTTTCCCTCGAGGCTTTCCCACAGGGCTGTCCCACGTGCCACCGTGGTGTGAGTCGATCCTCGGCGTGAAAGATGAGCCAGTGCAGGGCAAAGAGGTTCCTCTGGAATGGACTGAGACATCTGGGGGATTCTTGGAATGGTGGTACGACCATGGAGTTCCTCTCGCCTTTCCTGTTGAGAGTGCCTCCGCTTGAGATGTGATGGGAACGCCGGGAATTCTTTCCCATTGAAAGCAGGGAAAGAATTCCTCATCTCGAGCTACGAGGGGGAAAGGGGGCTTCTCTGGATGTGGGCGGAACGATCGTGCTTCCTCTCGAGTGGAGACGGGTATGGCGGTGATCTTCTTGAGTTGCAGCAAGGGTGTGAAAGACCCTTTCGAAGTTCCAGAGGTTAGGTGTCATTAGTCTCCAGACGCCTCATCGGAAATAGGCCTCATCTCGCCTGGAAGGGGGAACTTCCTGGAATATCTCGAGTTGCGGCAGGTGTTCTCGAGTTACGACGGGGACCTCAGTGTCCCGCCCTGGTGGCCTCAGGAGAGGCCAGTCCCCATGCGAGTTGCTAGGGGGCCTCTCGGGATTCCTCTCCCGTCGATACCGGGGCCAAAAACCTTGTGTGGAGTCAGGGCCATAACCGAGGATTCCTCTCAGGGGCTGACATGGATCTTTGGGTACTTCTGGAGTCTCCCCAGGGGAGTCAGGCCTCGTCTCGAGTCGGGGCATGCACGTGCACTTTCCTTCCAGGCTGTAGCAGCAATGGCACGCTTCCCGTCGCGTGGATCAAAGGATCTGTGGTTTTCCCTCGAGGCTTTCCCTCGAGGCTTTCCCACAGGGCTGTCCCACGTGCCACCGTGTTGTGAGTCGATCCTCGGCGTGAAAGATGAGCCAGTGCAGGGCAAAGAGCTTCCTCTGGAATGTACTAAGACATCTGGGGGACTCTTGGAATGGTGGTACGACCATGGAGTTCCTCTCGCCTTTCCTGTTGAGAGTACCTCCGCTTGAAATGCGACGGGAACGCCGGGAATTCTTTCCCATTGAAAGCAGGGAAAGGATTCCTCATCTCGAGCTACGAGGGGGAAAGGGGGCTCCTCTGGATGTGGGCGGGACGATCGTGCTTCCTCTCGAGTGGAGACGGGTATGGCGGTGAACTTCTTGAGTTGCAGCAAGGGTGTGAAAGACCCTTTCGAAGTTCCAGAGGTTAGGTGTCATTAGTCTCCAGACGCCTCATCGGAAATAGGCCTCATCTCGCCTGGAAGGGAGAACTTCCTGGATTTTCTCGAGTTGCGGCAGGTGTTCTCGAGTTACGACGGGGACCTCATGGACCGGCCCTGGTGTCCTCAGGAGAGGCCAGTCCCCATGCGAGTTGCTAGGGGGCCTCTCGGGATTCCTCTCCCGTCAATACCCGGGCCAAAAACCTTGTGTGGAGTCAGGGCCGGAACCGAGGATTCCTCTCACGGGCTGATATGGATCTTTGGGTACTTCTGGAGTCTCGCCAGGGGAGACAGGACTCATCTCGAGTGGGGGCATGCACGTGCGCTTTCCTTCCAGGCTGTAGCAGCAATGTCACGCTTCCCATCGCGTGGATCAAAGGATCTGTGGTTTTCCCTCGAGGCTTTCCCTCGAGGCTTTCCCACAGGGCTGTCCCACGTGCCACCGTGGTGTGAGTCGATCCTCGGCGTGAAAGATGAGCCAGTGCAGGGCAAAGAGGTTCCTCTGGAATGGACTGAGACATCTGCGGGACTCTTGGAATGGTGGTACCACCATGGAGTTCCACTCGCCTTTCCTGTTGAGAGTGCCTCCTCTTGAGATGCGACGGGAACGCCGGGAATTCTTTCCCGTTGAAAGCAGGGAAACGATCGCTCATCTCGAGCTAGGAGGGGGAAACGGGGCTCCTCTGGATGTGGGCGGGACCATCGTGCTTCCTCTAGAGTGGAGACGGGTATGGCGGTGAACTTCTTGAGTTGCAGCAAGGGTGTGAATGACCCTTTCGAAGTTCCAGAGTTTAGGTGTCATTAGTCTCCAGACGCTTGATCGGAAATAGGCCTCATCTCGCCTGGAAGGGAGAACTTCCTGGATTTTCTCGAGTTGCGGCAGGTGTTCTCGAGTTACGATGGGGACCTCAGGGACCCGCCCTGGTGGCCTCAGGAGAGGCCAGTCCCCATGCGACTTGCTAGGGGGCCTCTCGGGATTCCTCTCCCGTCGATACCGGGGCCAAAAACCTTGTGTGGAGTCAGGGCCGGAAACGAAGATTCCTCTCAGGGGCTGACATGGATCTTTGGGTACTTCTGGAGTCTCCCCAGGGGAGTCAGGCCTCGTCTCGAGTCGGGGCATGCACGTGCACTTTCCTTCCAGGGTGTAGCAGCAATGTCACGCTTCCCGTGGCCTGGATCAATGGATCTGTGGTTTTCCCTCGAGGCTTTCCCTCGAGGCTTTCCCACAGGGCTGTCCCGCGTGCCACCGTGGTGTTAGTCGATCCTCGGCGTGAAAGATGAGCCAGTGCAGGGCAAAGAGGTTCCTCTGGAATGGACTGAGACATCTGGGGGACTCTTGAAATGGTGGTAAGACCATGCAGTTCCTCTCGCCTTTCTTGTTGAGAGTGCCTCCTCTTGAGATGCAACGGGAACGCCGGGAATTTTTTCCCGTTGAAAGCAGGGAAAGGATCCCTCATCTCGAGCTACGAGGGGGAAACGGGGCTCCTCTGGATGTGGGCGGGACCATCGTGCTTCCTCTCGAGTGGAGACGGGTATGGCGGTGAACTTATTGAGTTGCAGAAAGGGTGTGAAAGACCCTTTCGAAGGTCCAGAGGTTAGGTGTCATTAGTCTCCAGACCCCTCATCGGAAATAGGCCTCATCTCGCCTGGAAGGGGAAACTTCCTGGAATTTCTCGAGTTGCGGCAGGTGTTCTCGAGTTACGACGGGGACCTCAGGGACCCGCCCTGGTGGCCTCAGGAGAGGCCAGTCCCCATGCGAGTTGCTAGGGGGCCTCTCGGGATTCCTCTCCCGTCGATACCGGGGCCAAAAACCTTGTGTGGAGTCAGGGCCGTAACCGAGGATTCCTCTCAGGGGCTGACATGGATCTTTGGGTACTTCTGGAGTCTCCCCAGGGGAGTCAGGCCTCGTCTCGAGTCGGGGCATGCACGTTCACTTTCCTTCCAGGCTGTAGCAGCAATGTCACGCTTCCCGTGGCGTGGATCAAAGGATCTGTGGTTTTCCCTCGAGGCTTTCCCACAGGGCTGTCCCACGTGCCACCGTGGTGTGAGTCGATCCTCGGCGTGAAAGATGAGCCAGTGCAGGGCAAAGAGGTTCCTCTGGAATGGACTGAGACATCTGCGGGACTCTTGGAATGGTGGTACGACCATGGAGTTCCACTCGCCTTTCCTGTTGAGAGTGCCTCCTCTTGAGATGCGACGGGAACGCCGGGAATTCTTTCCCGTTGAAAGCAGGGAAACGATCGCTCATCTCGAGCTAGGAGGGGGAAACGGGGCTCCTCTGGATGTGGGCGGGACCATCGTGCTTCCTCTAGAGTGGAGACGGGTATGGCGGTGAACTTCTTGAGTTGCAGCAAGGGTGTGAAAGACCCTTTCGAAGTTCCAGAGTTTAGGTGTCATTAGTCTCCAGACGCTTGATCGGAAATAGGCCTCATCTCGCCTGGAAGGGAGAACTTCCTGGATTTTCTCGAGTTGCGGCAGGTGTTCTCGAGTTACGACGGGGACCTCAGGGACCCGCCCTGGTGGCCTCAGAAGAGGCCAGTCCCCGTGCGACTTGCTAGGGGGCCTCTCGGGATTCCTCTCCCGTCGATACCGGGGCCAAAAACCTTGTGTGGAGTCAGGGCCGGGAACGAAGATTCCTCTCAGGGGCTGACATGGATCTTTGGGTACTTCTGGAGTCTCCCCAGGGGAGTCAGGCCTCGTCTCGAGTCGGGGCATGCACGTTCACTTTCCTTCCAGGCTGTAGCATCAATGTCACGCTTCCCGTGGCCTGGATCAATGGATCTGTGGTTTTCCCTCGAGGCTTTCCCTCGAGGCTTTCCCACAGGGCTGTCCCACGTGCCACCGTGGTGTTAGTCGATCCTCGGCGTGAAAGATGAGCCAGTGCAGGGCAAAGAGGTTCCTCTGGAATGGACTGAGACATCTGGGGGACTCTTGAAATGGTGGTAAGACCATGCAGTTCCTCTCGCCTTTCTTGTTGAGAGTGCCTCCGCTTGAGATGCAACGGGAACGCCGGGAATTCTTTCCCGTTGAAAGCAGGTAAAGGATCCCTCATCTCGAGCTACGTGGGGGAAACGGGGCTCCTCTGGATGTGGGCGGGACCATCGTGCTTCCTCTCGAGTGGAGACGGGTATGGCGGTGAACTTATTGAGTTGCAGAAAGGGTGTGAAAGACCCTTTAGAAGGTCCAGAGGTTAGGTGTCATTAGTCTCCAGACGCCTCATCGGAAATAGGCCTCATCTCGCCTGGAAGGGGAAACTTCCTGGAATTTCTCGAGTTGCGGCAGGTGTTCTCGAGTTACGACGGGGACCTCAGGGACCCGCCCTGGTGGCCTCAGGAGAGGCCAGTCCCCATGCGAGTTGCTAGGGGGCCTCTCGGGATTCCTCTCCCGTCGATACCGGGGCCAAAAACCTTGTGTGGAGTCAGGGCCGGAACCGAGGATTCCTCTCAGGGGCTGACATGGATCTTTGGGTACTTCTGGAGTCTCCCCAGGGGAGTCAGGCCTCGTCTCGAGTCGGGGCATGCACGTTCACTTTCCTTCCAGGCTGTAGCAGCAATGTCACGCTTCCCGTGGCGTGGATCAAAGGATCTGTGGTTTTCCCTCGAGGCTTTCCCTCGAGGCTTTCCCACAGGGCTGTCCAACGTGCCACCGTGGTGTGAGTCGATCCTCGGCGTGAAAGATGAGCCAGTGCAGGGCAAAGAGGTTCCTCTGGAATGGACTGAGACATCTGGGGGACTCTTGGAATGGTGGTACGACCATGGAGTTCCTCTCTCCTTTCCTGTTGAGAGTGCCTCCTCTTGAGATGCGACGGGAACGCCGGGAATTCTTTCCCGTTGAAAGCAGGGAAAGGATCCCTCATCTCGAGCTCCGAGGGGGAAACGGGGCTCCTCTGGATGTGGGCGGGACCAACGTGCTTCCTCTCGAGTGGAGACGGGTATGGCGGTGAACTTCTTGAGTTGCAGCAAGGGTGTGAAAGACCCTTTCGAAGTTCCAGAGGTTAGGTGTCATTAGTCTCCAGACGCCTCATCGGAAATAGGCCTCATCTCGCCTGGAAGGGGGAACTTCCTGGAATTTCTCGAGTTGTGGCAGGTGTTCTCGAGTTATGACGGGGACCTCAGGGACCCGCCCTGGTGGCCTCAGGAGAGGCCAGTCCCCATGCGAGTTGCTAGGGGGCCTCTCGGGATTCCTCTCCCGTCGATACCGGGGCCAAAAACCTTGTGTGGAGTCAGGGCCTGAACCGAGGATTCCTCTAAGGGGCTGACATGGATCTTTGGGTACTTCTGGAGTCTCCCCAGGGGAGTCAGGCCTCGTCTCGAGTCGGGGCATGCACGTGCACTTTCCTTCCAGGCTGTAGCAGCAATGTCACGCTTCCCGTGGCGTGGATCAAAGGATCTGTGGTTTTCCCTCGAGGCTTTCCCTCGAGGCTTTCCCACAGGGCTGTCCCACGTGCCACCGTGGTGTGAGTCGATCCTCGGCGTGAAAGATGAGCCAGTGCAGGGCAAAGAGGTTCCTCTGGAATGGACTGAGACATCTGGAGGACTCTTGGAATGGTGGTACGACCATGGAGTTCCTCTCGCCTTTGCTGTTGAGAGTGCCTCCTCTTGAGATGGGACGGGAACACCGGGAATTCTTTCCCGTTGAAAGCAGGGAAAGGATCCCTCATCTCGAGCTACGAGGGGGAAACGGGGCTCCTCTGGATGTGGGCGGGACCATCGTGCTTCCTCTCGAGTGGAGACGGGTATGGCGGTGAACTTCTTGAGTTGCAGCAAGGGTGTGAAAGACCCTTTCGAATTTCCAGAGCTTAGGTGTCATTAGTCTCCAGACGCCTCATCGGAAATAGGCCTCATCTCGCCTGGAAGGGAGAACTTCCTGGATTTTCTCGAGTTGCGGCAGGTGTTCTCGAGTTACGACGGGGACCTCAGGGACCCGCCCTGGTGGCCTCAGGAGAGGCCAGTCCCCATGCGAGTTGCTAGGGGGCCTCTCGGGATTCCTCTCCCGTCGATACCCGGGCCAAAAACCTTGTGTGGAGTCAGGGCCGGAACCGAGGATTCCTCTCACGGTCTGATATGGATCTTTGGGTACTTCTGGAGTCTCGCCAGGGGAGAGAGGCCTCATCTCGAGTGGTGGCATGCACGTGCGCTTTCCTTCCAGGCTGTAGCAGCAATGTCAAGCTTCCCATCGCGTGGATCAAAGGATGTGTGGTTTTACCTCGAAGCTTTCCCTCGAGGCTTTCCCACAGGGCTGTCCCACGTGCCACCGTGGTGTGAGTCGATCCTCGGCGTGAAAGATGAGCCAGTGCAGGGCAAAGAGGTTCCTCTGGAATGGACTGAGACATCTAGGGGACTCTTGGAATGGTGGTACGACCATGGAGTTCCTCTCGCCTTTCCTGTTGAGAGTGCCTCCTCTTGAGATGCGACGAGAATGCCCGGAATTCTTTCCCGTTGAAAGCAGGGAAAGGATCCCTCATCTCGAGCTACGAGGGGGAAACGGGGCTCCTCTGGATGTGGGCGGGACCATCGTGCTTCCTCTCGAGTGGAGACGGGTGTGGCGGTGAACTTCTTGAGTTGCAGCAAGGGTGTGAATGACCCTTTCGAAGTTCCAGAGGTTAGGTGTCATTAGTCTCCAGACGCCTCATTGGAAATAGGCCTCATCTCGCCTGGAAGGGGGAACTTCCAGGAATTTCTCGAGTTGTGGCAGGTGTTCTCGAGTTACGACGGGGACCTCAGGGACCCGCCCTGGTGGCTTTAGGAGAGGCCAGTCCCCATGCGAGTTGCTAGGGGGCCTCTCGGGATTCCTCTCCCGTTGATACCGGGGCCAAAAACCTTGTGTGGAGTCAGGGCCGGAACCGAGGATTCCTCTCAGTGGCTGACATGTATCTTTGGGTACTTCTGGAGTCTCCCCAGGGGAGTCAGGCCTCGTCTCGAGTGGGGGCATGCACGTGCGCTTTCCTTCCAGGCAGTAGCAGCAATGTCACGCTTCCCATCGCGTGGATCAAAAGATCTGTGGTTTTCCCTCGAGGCTTTCCCACAGGGCTGTCCCACGTGCCACCGTGGTGTGAGTCGATCCTCGGCGTGAAAGATGAGCCAGTGCAGGGCAAAGAGGTTCCTCTTGAATGGACTGAGACATCTGGGGGACTCTTGGAATGGTGGTACGACCATGGAGTTCCTCTCGCCTTTCCTGTTGAGAGTGCCTCCTCTTGAGATGCGAAGGGAACGCCGGGAATTCTTTCCCGTTGAAAGCAGGGAAAGGATCCCTCATCTCGAGCTACGAGGGGGAAACGGGGCTCCTCTGGATGTGGGCGGGACCATCGTGCTTCCTCTCGAGTGGAGACGGGTATGGCGGTGAACTTCTTGTGTTGCAGGAAGGGTGTGAAAGACCCTTTCGAAGTTCCAGAGGTTAGGTGTCATTAGTCTCCAGACGCCTCATCGGAAATAGGCCTCATCTCGCCTGGAAGGGAGAACTTCCTGGATTTTCTCGAGTTGCGGCAGGTGTTCTCGAGTTACGACGGGGACCTCAGGGACCCGCCCTGGTGGCCTCAGGAGAGGCCAGTCCCCATGCCACTTGCTAGGGAGCCTCTCGGGATACCTCTCCCATCGATACCGGGGCCAAAAACCTTGTGTGGAGTTAGGGCCGGAACCGAGGATTCCTTTCAGGGGCTGATATGGATCTTTGGGTACTTCTGGAGTCTCGAGAGGGGAGACAGGCCTCATCTCCAGTGGGGGCATGCACGTGCGCTTTCCTTCCAGGCTGTAGCAGCAATGTCACGCTTCCCGTCGAGTGGATCAAAGGATCTGTGGTTTCCCTCGAGGCTTTCCCTCGAGGCTTTCCCACAGGGCTGTCCCACGTGCCACCGTGGTGTGAGTCGATCCTCGGCGTGAAAGATGAGCCAGTGCAGGGCAAAGAGCTTCCTCTGGAATGGACTGAGACATCTGGGGGACTCTTGGAATGGTGGTACGACCATGGAGTTCCTCTCGCCTTTCCTGTTGAGAGTGCCTCCTCTTGAGATGCGACGGGAACGCCGTGAATTCTTTCCCGTTGAAAGCAGGGAAAGGATCGCTCATCTCGAGCTAGGAGGGGGAAACGGGGCTCCTCTGGATGTGGGCGGGACGATCGTGCTTCCTCTCGAGTGGAGACGGGTATGGCGGTGAACTTCTTGAGTTGCAGCAAGGGTGTGAAAGACCCTTTCGAAGTTCCAGAGGTTAGGTGTCATTAGTCTCCAGACGCCTCATCGGAAATAGGCCTCATCTCGCCTGGAAGGGAGAACTTCCTGGATTTTCTCGAGTTGCGGCAGGTGTTCTCGAGTTACGACGGGGACCCCAGGGACCCGCCCTGGTGGCCTCAGGAGAGGCCAGTCCCCATGCGAGTTGCTAGGGGGCCTCTCGGGATTCCTCTCCCGTCGATACCGGGGCCAAAAACCTTGTGTGGAGTCAGGGCCGGAACCGAGGATTCCTCTCAGGGGCTCACATGGATGTTTGGGTACTTCTGGAGTCTCCCCAGGGGAGTCAGGCCTCGGCTCGAGTGGGGGCATGCACGTGCGCTTTCCTTCCAGGCTGTAGCAGCAATGTCACGCTTCCCGTGGCGTGGATCAAAGGATCTGTGGTTTTCCCTCGAGGCTTTCCCTCGAGGCTTTCCCACTGGGCTGTCCCACGTGCCACCGTGGTGTGACTCGATCCTCGGCGTGAAAGATGAGCCAGTGCAGGGCAAAGAGGTTCCTCTGGAATGGACTGAGACATCTGGGGGACTCTTGGAATGGTGGTAAGACCATGGAGTTCCCCTCGCCTTTCCTGTTGAGAGTGCCTCCTCTTGAGATGCGACGGGAACGCCAGGAATTCTTTCCCGTTGAAAGCAGGGAAAGGATCGCTCATCTCGAGCTAGGAGGGGGAAAGGGGGCTCCTCAGGATGTGGGCGGGACGATCGTGCTTCCTCTCGAGTGGAGACGGGTATGGCGGTGAACTTCTTGAGTTGCAGCAAGGGTGTGAAAGACCCTTTTGAAGTTCCAGAGTTTAGGTGTCATTAGTCTCCAGACGCCTCATCGGAAATAGGACTCATCTCGCCTGGAAGGGAGAACTTCCTGGATTTTCTCGAGTTGCGGCAGGTGTTCTCGAGTAACGACGGGGACCTCAGGGACCCGCCCTGGTGGCCTCAGGAGAGGCCAGTCCCCAGGCGAGTTGCTAGGGGGCCTCTAGGGATTCCTCTCCCGTCGATACCGGGGCCAAAATCCTTGTGTGGAGTCAGGGCCGGAAACGAGGATTCCTCTCAGGGGCTGACATGGATCTTTGGGTACTTCTGGAGTCTCCACAGGGGAGTCAGGCCTCGGCTCGAGTGGGGCCATGCACGTGCGCTTTCCTTCCAGGCTGTAGCAGCAATGTCACGCTTCCCATCGCGTGGATCAAAGGATCTGTGGTTTTCCCTCGAGGCTTTCCCTCGAGTCTTTCCCACAGGGCTGTCCCACGTGCCACCGTGGTGTGAGTCGATCCTCGGCGTGAAAGATGAGCCAGTGCAGGGCAAAGAGGTTCCTCTGGAATGGACTGAGACATCTGGGGGACTCTTGGAATGGTGGTACGACCATGGAGTTCCTCTCGCCTTTTCTGTTGAGAGTGCCTCCTCTTGAGAAGCGACGGGAACGCCTGGAATTCTTTCCCGTTGAAAGCAGGGAAAGGATCGCTCATCTCGAGCTACGAGGGGGAAACGGGGCTCCTCTGGATGTGGGCGGGACCATCGTGCTTCCTCTCGAGTGGAGACGGGTATGGCGGTGAACTTCTTGAGTTGCAGCAAGGGTGTGAAAGACCCTTTCGAAGTTCCAGAGGTTAGGTGTCATTAGTCTCCAGACGCCTCATCGGAAATAGGCCTCATCTCGCCTGGAAGGGAGAACTTCCTGGATTTTCTCGAGTTGCGGCAGGTGTTCTCGAGTTACGACGGGGACCTCAGGGACCCGCCCTGGTGGCCTCAGGAGAGGCCAGTCCCCATGCGAGTTGCTAGGGGGCCTCTCGGGATTCCTCTCCCGTCGATACCGGGGCCAAAAACCTTGTGTGGAGTCACGGCCGGAACCGAGGATTCCTCTCATGGGCTGACATGGATCTTTGGGTACTTCTGTAGTCTCCCCATGGGAGTATGGCCTCGTCTCGAGTGGGGGCATGCACGTGCGCTTTCCTTCCAGGCTGTAGCAGCAATGTCACGCTTCCCGTGGCGTGGATCAAAGGATCTGTGGTTTTCCCTCGAGGCTTTCCCTCGAGGCTTTCCCACAGGGCTGTCCCACGTGCCACCCTGGTGTGAGTCGATCCTCGGCGTGAAAGATGAGCCAGTGCAGGGCAAAGAGGTTCCTCTGGAATGGACTGAGACATCTGGGGGACTCTTGGAATGATGGTACGACCATGGAGTTCCCCTGGCCTTTCCTGTTGAGAGTGCCTCCTCTTGAGATGCGACGGGAACGCCGGGAATTCTTTCCCGTTGAAAGCAGGGAAAGGATCCCTCATCTCGAGCTACGAGGGGGAAACGGGGCTCCTCTGGATGTGGGCGGGAACATCGTGCTTCCTCTCGAGTGGAGACGGGTGTGGCGGTGAACTTCTTGAGTTGCAGCAAGGGTGTGAAAGACCCTTTCGAAGTTCCAGAGGTTAGGTGTCATTAGTCTCCAGACGCCTCATCGGAAATAGGCCTCATCTCGCCTGGAAGGGGGAACTTCCTCGAATTTCTCGAGTTGTGGCAGGTGTTCTCGAGTTACGACGGGGACCTCAGGGACCCGCCCTGGTGGCCTCAGGAGAGGCCAGTCCCCATGCGAGTTGCTAGGGGGCCTCTCGGGATTCCTCTCCCGTCGATACCGGGGCAAAAACCTTGTGTGGAGTCAGGGCCGGAACCGAGGATTCCTCTCTGGGGCTGACATGGATCTTTGGGTACTTCTGGAGTCTCCCCAGGGGAGTCAGGCCTCGTCTCGAGTCGGGGCATGCACGTGCACTTTCCTTCCAGGCTGTAGCAGGAATGTCACGCTTCCCGTGGCGTGGATCAAAGGATCTGTGGTTTTCCCTCGAGGCTTTCCCTCGAGGCTTTCCCACAGGGCTGTCCCACGTGCCACCGTGGTGTGAGTCGATCCTCGGCGTGAAAGATGAGCCAGTGCAGGGCAAAGAGGTTCCTCTCGAATGGACTGAGACATCTGGGGGACTCTTGAAATGGTGGTACGACCATGCAGTTCCTCTCGCCTTTCTTGTTGAGAGTGCCTCCTCTTGAGATGCGACGGGAACGCCGGGAATTCTTTCCCGTTGAAAGCAGGGAAAGGATCCCTCATCTCGAGCTACGAGGGGGAAACGGGGCTCCTCTGGATGTGGGCGGGACCATCGTGCTTCCTCTCGAGTGGAGACGGGTATGGCGGTGAACTTCTTGAGTTGCAGCAAGGGTGTGAAAGACCCTTTCGAAGTTCCAGAGGTTAGGTGTCATTAGTCTCCAGACGCCTGATCGGAAATAGGCCTCATCTCGCCTGGAAGGGAGAACTTCCTGGATTTTCTCGAGTTGCGGCAGGTGTTCTCGAGTTACGACGGGGACCACAGGGACCCGCCCTGATGGCCTCAGGAGAGGCCAGTCCCCATGCGAGTTGCTAGGGGGCCTCTCGGGATTCCTCTCCCGTCGATACCGGGGCCAAAAACCTTGTGTGGAGTCAGGGCCGGAACCGAGGATTCCTCTCAGGGGCTGACATGGATGTTTGGGTACTTCTGGAGTCTCCCCAGGGGAGTCAGGCCTCGGCTCGAGTGGGGGCATGCACGTGCGCTTTCCTTCCAGGCTGTAGCAGCAATGTCACGCTTCCCGTGGCGTGGATCAAAGGATCTGTGGTTTTCCCTCGAGGCTTTCCCTCGAGGCTTTCCCACTGGGCTGTCCCACGTGCCACCGTGGTGTGAGTCGATCCTCGGCGTGAAAGATGAGCCAGTGCAGGGCAAAGAGGTTCCTCTGGAATGGACTGAGACATCTGGGGGACTCTTGGAATGGTGGTAAGACCATGGAGTTCCCCTCGCCTTTCCTGTTGAGAGTGCCTCCTCTTGAGATGCGACGGGAACGCCAGGAATTCTTTCCCGTTGAAAGCAGGGAAAGGATCGCTCATCTCGAGCTAGGAGGGGGAAAGGGGGCTCCTCTGGATGTGGGCGTGACGATCGTGCTTCCTCTCGAGTGGAGACGGGTATGGCGGTGAACTTCTTGAGTTGCAGCAAGGGTGTGAAAGACCCTTTCGAAGTTCCAGAGTTTAGGTGTCATTAGTCTCCAGACGCCTCATCGGAAATAGGACTCATCTCGCCTGGAAGGGAGAACTTCCTGGATTTTCTCGAGTTGCGGCAGGTGTTCTCGAGTTACGACGGGGACCTCAGGGACCCGCCCTGGTGGCCTCAGGAGAGGCCAGTCCCCAGGCGAGTTGCTAGGGGGCCTCTCGGGATTCCTCTCCCGTCGATACCGGGGCCAAAATCCTTGTGTGGAGTCAGGGCCGGAAACGAGGATTCCTCTCAGGGGCTGACATGGATCTTTGGGTACTTCTGGAGTCTCCCCAGGGGAGTCAGGCCTCGGCTCGAGTGGGGCCATGCACGTGCGCTTTCCTTCCAGGCTGTAGCAGCAATGTCACGCTTCCCATCGCGTGGATCAAAGGATCTGTGGTTTTCCCTCGAGGCTTTCCCTCGAGTCTTTCCAACAGGGCTGTCCCACGTGCCACCGTGGTGTGAGTCGATCCTCGGCGTGAAAGATGAGCCAGTGCAGGGCAAAGAGGTTCCTCTGGAATGGACTGAGACATCTGGGGGACTCTTGGAATGGTGGTACGACCATGGAGTTCCTCTCGCCTTTTCTGTTGAGAGTGCCTCCTCTTGAGAAGCGACGGGAACGCCTGGAATTCTTTCCCGTTGAAAGCAGGGAAAGGATCGCTCATCTCGAGCTACGAGGGGGAAACGGGGCTCCTCTGGATGTGGGCGGGACCATCGTGCTTCCTCTAGAGTGGAGACGGGTATGGCGGTGAACTTCTTGAGTTGCAGCAAGGGTGTGAAAGACCCTTTCGAAGTTCCAGAGGTTAGGTGTCATTAGTCTCCAGACGCCTCATCGGAAATAGGCCTCATCTCGCCTGGAAGGGAGAACTTCCTGGATTTTCTCGAGTTGCGGCAGGTGTTCTCGAGTTACGATGGGGACCTCAGGGACCCGCCCTGGTGGCCTCAGGAGAGGCCAGTCCCCATGCGAGTTGCTAGGGGGCCTCTCGGGATTCCTCTCCCGTCGATACCGGGGCCAAAAACCTTGTGTGGAGTCACGGCCGGAACCGAAGATTCCTCTCAGGGGCTGACATGGATCTTTCGGTACTTCTGGAGTCTCCCCATGGGAGTATGGCCTCGTCTCGAGTGGGGGCATGCACGTGCGCTTTCCTTCCAGGCTGTAGCAGCAATGTCACGATTCCCGTGGCGTGGATCAAAGGATCTGTGGTTTTCCCTCGAGGCTTTCCCTCGAGGCTTTCCCACAGGGCTGTCCCAATTGCCACCGTGGTGTGAGTCGATCCTCGGCGTGAAAGATGAGCCAGTGCAGGGCAAAGAGGTTCCTCTGGAATGGACTGAGACATCTGGGGGACTCTTGGAATGGTGGTACGACCATGGAGTTCCCCTCGCCTTTCCTGTTGAGAGTGCCTCCTCTTGAGATGCGACGGGAACGCCAGGAATTCTTTCCCGTTGAAAGCAGGGAAAGGATCCCTCATCTCGAGCTACGAGGGGGAAACGGGGCTCCTCTGGATGTGGGCGGGACCATCGTGCTTCCTCTCGAGTGGAGACGGGTGTGGCGGTGAACTTCTTGAGTTGCAGCAAGGGTGTGAAAGACCCTTTCGAAGTTCCAGAGGTTAGGTGTCATTAGTCTCCAGACGCCTCATCGGAAATAGGCCTCATCTCGCCTGGAAGGGGGAACTTCCTGGAATTTCTCGAGTTGTGGCAGGTGTTCTCGAGTTACGACGGGGACCTCAGGGACCCGCCCTGGTGCCCTCAGGAGAGGCCAGTCCCCATGCGAGTTGCTAGGGGGCCTCTCGGGATTCCTCTCCCGTCGATACCGGGGCAAAAACCTTGTGTGGTGTCAAGGCCGAACCGAGGATTTCTCTCAGGGGCTGACATGGGTCTTTGGGTACTTCTGGAGTCTCCACAGGGGAGTCAGGCCTTGTCTCGAGTCGGGGCATGCACGTGCGCTTTCCTTCCAGGCTGTAGCAGCAATGTCACGCTTCCCGTGGCGTGGATCAAAGGATCTGTGGTTTTCCCTCGAGGCTTTCCCTCGAGGCTTTCCCACAGGGCTGTCCCACGTGCCACCGTGGTGTGAGTCGATCCTCGGCGTGAAAGATGAGCCAGTGTAGGGCAAAGAGGTTCCTCTGGAATGGACTGAGACATCTGGGGGACTCTTGGAATTGTGGTACGACCATGGAGTTCTTCTCGCCTTTCCTGTTGAGAGTGTCTCCTCTTGAGATGCGACGGGAACGCCGGGAATTCTTTCCCGTTGAAAGCAGGGAAAGGATCCCTCATCTCGAGCTACGAGGGGAAACGGGGCTCCTCTGGATGTGGGCGGGACTATCGTGCTTCCTCTCGAGTGGAGACGGGTATGGCGGTGAACTTCTTGAGTTGCAGCAAGGGTGTGAAAGACCCTTTCGAAGTTCCAGAGGTTAGGTGTCATTAGTCTCCAGACGCCTCATCGGAAATAGGCCTCATCTCGCCTGGAAGGGAGAACTTCCTGGATTTTCTCGAGTTTCGGCAGGTGTTCTTGAGTTACGACGGGGACCTCAGGGACCCGCCCTGGTGGCCTCAGAAGAGGCCGGTCCCCATGCGAGTTGCTAGGGGGCCTCTCGGTATTCCTCTCCCATCGATACCGTGGCCAAAAACCTTGTGTGGAGTTAGGGCCGCAACCGAGGATTCCTTTCAGTGGCTGATATGGATCTTTGGGTACTTCTGGAGTCTCGCCAGGGGAGACAGGCCTCATCTCGAGTGGGGGCATGCACGTGCGCTTTCCTTCCAAGCTGTAGCAGCAATGTCACGCTTCCCATCGCGTGGATCAAAGGATCTGTGGTTTTCCCTCGAGGCTTTCCCACAGGGCTGTCCCACGTGCCACCGTGGTGTGAGTCGATCCTCGGCGTGAAAGATGAGCCAGTGCAGGGCAAAGAGGTTCCTCTGGAATGGACTGAGACATCTGGGGGACTCTTGAAATGGTGGTACGACCATGCAGTTCCTCTCGCCTTTCTTGTTGAGAGTGCCTCCTCTTGAGATGTGACGGGAACGCCGGGAATTCTTTCCCGTTGAAAGCAGGGAAAGGATCCCTCATCTCGAGCTACGAGGGGGAAACGGGGCTCCTCTGGATGTGGGCGGGACCATCGTGCTTCCTCTCGAGTGGAGACGGGTATGGCGGTGAACTTCTTGAGTGGCAGAAAGGGTGTGAAAGACCCTTTCGAAGTTCCAGAGGTTAGGTGTCATTAGTCTCTAGACGCCTGATCGGAAATAGGCCTCATCTCGCCTGGAAGGGAGAAATTCCTGGATTTTCTCGAGTTGCTGCAGGTGTTCTCGAGTTACGACGGGGACCACAGGGACCCGCCCTGATGGACTCAGGAGAGGCCAGTCCCCATGCGAGTTGCTAGGGGGCCTCTCGGGATTCCTCTCCCGTCGATACCGGGGCCAAACACCTTGTGTGGAGTCAGGGCCGGAACCGAGGATTCCTCTCAGGGGCTGACATGGATGTTTGGGTACTTCTGGAGTCTCCCCAGGGGAGTCAGGCCTCGGCTCGAGTGGGGGCATGCACGTGCGCTTTCCTTCCAGGCTGTAGCAGCAATGTCACGCTTCCCGTGGCGTGGATCAAAGGATCTGTGGTTTTCCCTCGAGGCTTTCCCTCGAGGGTTTCCCACTGGGCTGTCCCACGTGCCACCGTGGTGTGAGTCGATCCTCGGCGTGAAAGATGAGCCAGTGCAGGGCAAAGAGGTTCCTCTGGAATGGACTGAGACATCTGGGGGACTCTTGGAATGGTGGTAAGACCATGGAGTTCCTCTCGCCTTTCCTGTTTAGAGTGCCTCCTCTTGAGATGCGACGGGAACGCCGGGAATTCTTTCCCGTTGAAAGCAGGGAAAGGATCGCTCATCTCGAGCTAGGAGGGGGAAAGGGGGCTCCTCTGGATGTGGGCGGGACGATCGTGCTTCCTCTCGAGTGGAGACGGGTATGGCGGTGAACTTCTTGAGTTGCAGCAAGGGTGTGAAAGACCCTTTCGAAGTTCCAGAGGTTAGGTGTCATTAGTCTCCAGACGCCTGATCGGAAATAGGCCTCATCTCGCCTGGAAGGGAGAAATTCCTGGATTTTCTCGAGTTGCGGCAGGTGTTCTCGAGTTACGACGGGGACCACAGGGACCCGCCCTGATGGCCTCAGGAGAGGCCAGTCCCCATGCGAGTTGCTAGGGGGCCTCTCGGGATTCCTCTCCCGTCGATACCGGGGCCAAAAACCTTGTGTGGAGTCAGGGCCGGAACCGAGGATTCCTCTCAGGGGCTGACATGGATGTTTGGGTACTTCTGGAGTCTCCCCAGGGGAGTCAGGCCTCGGCTCGAGTGGGGGCATGCACGTGCGCTTTCCTTCCAGGCTGTAGCAGCAATGTCACGCTTCCCGTGGCGTGGATCAAAGGATCTGTGGTTTTCCCTCGAGGCTTTCCCTCGAGGCTTTCCCACTGGGCTGTCCCACGTGCCACTGTGGTGTGAGTCGATCCTCGGCGTGAAAGATGAGCCAGTGCAGGGCAAAGAGGTTCCTCTGGAATGGACTGAGACATATGGGGGACTCTTGGAATGGTGGTACGACCATGGAGTTCCTCGCGCCTTTCCTGTTGAGAGTGCCTCCTCTTGAGATGCGACGGGAACGCCGGGAATTCTTTCCCGTTGAAAGCAGGGAAAGGATCCCTCATCTCGAGCTAGGAGGGGGAAAGGGGGCTCCTCTGGATGTGGGCGGGACCATCGTGCTTCCTCTCGAGTGGAGACGGGTATGGCGGTGAACTTCTTGAGTTGCAGCAAGGGTGTGAAAGATCCTTTCGAAGTTCCAGAGTTTAGGTGTCATTAGTCTCCAGACGCCTCATCGGAAATATGACTCATCTCGCCTGGAAGGGAGAACTTCCTGGATTTTCTCGAGTTGCGGCAGGTGTTCTCGAGTTACGACGGAGACATCAGGGACCCGCCCTGGTGGCCTCAGGAGAGGCCAGTCCTCAGGCGAGTTGCTAGGGGGCCTCTCGGGATTCCTCTCCCGTCGATACCGGGGCCAAAATCCTTGTGTGGAGTCAGGGCCGGAAACGAGGATTTCTCTCAGGGGCTGACATGGATCTTTGGGTACTTCTGGAGTCTCCCCAGGGGAGTCAGGCCTCGGCTCGAGTGGGGCCATGCACGTGCGCTTTCCTTCCAGGCTGTAGCAGCAATGTCACGCTTCCCATCTCGTGGATCAAAGGATCTGTGGTTTTCCCTCGAGGCTTTCCCTCGAGGCTTTCCCACAGGGCTGTCCCACGTGCCACCGTGGTGTGAGTCGATCCTCGGCGTGAAAGATGAGCCAGTGCAGGGCAAAGAGGTTCCTCTGGAATGGACTGAGACATCTGGGGGACTCTTGGAATGGTGGTACGACCATGGAGTTCCTCTCGCCTTTTCTGTTGAGAGTGCCTCCTCTTGAGAAGCGACGGGAACGCCGGGAATTCTTTCCCGTTGAAAGCAGGGAAAGGATCGCTCATCTCGAGCTACGAGGGGGAAACGGGGCTCCTCTGGATGTGGGCGGGACCATCGTGCTTCCTCTGGAGTGGAGACGGGTATGGCGGTGAACTTCTTGAGTTGCAGCAAGGGTGTGAAAGACCCTTTCGAAGTTCAAGAGTTTAGGTGTCATTAGTCTCCAGACGCCTGATCGGAAATAGGCCTCATCTCGCCTGGAAGGGAGAACTTCCTGGATTTTCTCGAGTTGCGGCAGGTGTTCTCGAGTTACGACGGGGACCTCAGGGACCCGCCCTGGTGCCTCAGGAGAGGCCAGTCCCCATGCGAGTTGCTAGGGGGCCTCTCGGTACTCCTCTCCCATCGATACCGGGGCCAAAAACCTTGTGTGGAGTTAGGGCCGGAACCGAGGATTCCTTTCAGTGGCTGATATGGATCTTTGGGTACTTCTGGAGTCTCGCCAGGGGAGACAGGCCTCATCTCGAGTGGGGGCATGCACGTGCGCTTTCCTTCCAGGCTGTAGCAGCAATGTCACGCTTCCCATCGCGTGGATCAAAGGATCTGTGGCTTTCCCTCGAGGCTTTCCCACAGGGCTGTCCCACGTGCCACCGTGGTGTGAGTCGATCCTCGGCGTGAAAGATGAGCCAGTGCAGGGCAAAGAGGTTCCTCTGGAATGGACTGAGACATCTGGGGGACTCTTGAAATGGTGGTACGACCATGCAGTTCCTCTCGCCTTTCTTGTTGAGAGTGCCTCCACTTGAGATGCGACGGGAACGCCGGGAATTCTTTCCCGTTGAAAGCAGGGAAAGGATCCCTCATCTCGAGCTACGAGGGGGAAACGGGGCTCCTCTGGATGTGGGCGGGACCATCGTGCTTCCTCTCGAGTGGAGACGGGTATGGCGGTGAACTTCTTGAGTTGCAGCAAGGGTGTGAAAGACCCTTTCGAAGTTCCAGAGGTTAGGTGTCATTAGTCTCCAGACGCCTGAAAGGAAATAGGCCTCATCTCGCCTGGAAGGGAGAAATTCCTGGATTTTCTCGAGTTGCGGCAGGTGTTCTCGAGTTACGACGGGGACCACAGGGACCCGCCCTGATGGCCTCAAGAGAGGCCAGTCCCCATGCGAGTTGCTAGGGGGCCTCTCGGGATTCCTCTCCCGTCGATACCGGGGCCAAAAACCTTGTGTGGAATCAGGGCCGGAACCGAGGATCCTTCTCAGGGGCTGACATGGATGTTTGGGTACTTCTGGAGTCGCCCCAGGGGAGTCAGGCCTCGGCTCGAGTGGGGGCATGCACGTGTGCTTTCCTTCCAGGCTCTAGCAGCAATGTCACGCTTCCCGTGGCGTGGATCAAAGGAACTGTGGTTTTCCCTCGAGGCTTTCCCTCGAGGCTTTCCCACTGGGCTGTCCCACGTGCCACCGTGGTGTGAGTCGATCCTCGGCGTGAAAGATGAGCCAGTACAGGGCAAAGAGGTTCCTCTGGAATGGACTGAGACATCTGGGGGACTCTTGGAATGGTGGTAAGACCATGGAGTTACTCTCGCCTTTCCTGTTGAGAGTGCCTCCTCTTGAGATGCGACGGGAACGCCGGGAATTCTTTCCCGTTGAAAGCAGGGAAAGGATCGCTCATCTCGAGCTAGGAGGGGGAACGGGGGCTCCTCTGGATGTGGGCGGGACGATCGTGCTTCCTCTCGAGTGGAGACGGGTATGGCGGTGAACTTCTTGAGTTGCAGCAAGGGTGTGAAAGACCCTTTCGAAGTTCCAGAGTTTAGGTGTCATTAGTCTCCAGACGCCTCATCGGAAATAGGACTCATCTCGCCTGGAAGGGAGAACTTCCTAGATTTTCTCGAGTTGCGGCAGGTGTTCTCGAGTTACGACGGGGACATCAGGGACCCGCCCTGGTGGCCTCAGGAGAGGCCTGTCCCCAGGCGAGTTGCTAGGGGGCCTCTCGGGATTCCTCTCCCGTCGATACCGGGGCCAAAATCCTTGTGTGGAGTCAGGGCCGGAAACGAGGATTCCTCTCAGGGGCTGACATGGATCTTTGGGTACTTCTGGAGTCTCCCCAGGGGAGTCAGGCCTCGGCTCGAGTGGGGCCATGCACGTGCGCTTTCCTTCCAGGCTGTAGCAGCAATGTAACGCTTCCCATCGCGTGGATCAAAGGATCTGTGGTTTTCCCTCGAGGCTTTCCCTCGAGTCTTTCCCACAGGGCTGTCCCACGTGCCACCGTGGTGTGAGTCGATCCTCGGCGTGAAAGATGAGCCAGTGCAGGGCTAAAGAGGTTCCTCTGGAATGGACTGAGACATCTGGGGGACTCTTGGAATGGTGGTACGACCATGGAGTTCCTCTCGCCTTTCCTGTTGAGAGTGCCTCCTCTTGAGATGCGACGGGAACGCCAGGAATTCTTTCCCGTTGAAAGCAGGGAAAGGATCACTCATCTCGAGCTACGAGGGGGAAACGGGGCTCCTCTGGATGTGGGCGGGACCATCGTGCTTCCTCTCGAGTGGAGACGGGTGTGGCGGTGAACTTCTTGAGTTGCAGGAAGGGTGTGAAAGACCCTTTCGAAGTTCCAGAGGTTAGGTGTCATTAGTCTCCAGACGCCTCATCGGAAATAGGCCTCATCTCGCCTGGAAGGGGGAACTTCCTGGAATTTCTCGAGTTGTGGCAGGTGTTCTCGAGTTACGACGGGGACCTCAGGGACCCGCCCTGGTGGCCTCAGGAGAGGCCAGTCCCCATGCGAGTTGCTAGGGGGCCTCTCGGGATTCCTCTCCCGTCGATACCGGGGCAAAAACCTTGTGTGGAGTCAGGGCCGGAACCGAGGATTCCTCTCAGGGGCTGACATGGATCTTTGGGTACTTCTGGAGCCTCCCCAGGGGAGTCAGGCCTCGTCTCGAGTCGGGGCATGCACGTGCACTTTCCTTTCAGGCTGTAGCAGCTATGTCACGCTTCCCGTCTCGTGGATCAAAGGAACTGTGGTTTTCCCTCGAGGCTTTCCCTCGAGGCTTTCCCACAGGGCTGTCCCACGTGCCACCGTGGTGTGAGTCGATCCTCGGCGTGAAAGATGAGCCAGTGCAGGGCAAAGAGGTTCCTCTGGAATGGACTGAGACATCTGGGGGACTCTTGGAATGGTGGTACGACCATGGAGTTCCTCTCGCCTTTCCTGTTGAGAGTGCCTCCTCTTGAGATGCGACGGGAACGCCGGGAATTCTTTCCCGTTGAAAGTAGGGAAAGGATCGCTCATCTCGAGCTAGGAGGGAGAAACGGGGCTCCTCTGGATGTGGGCGGGACCATCGTGCTTCCTCTAGAGTGGAGACGGGTATGGCGGTGAACTTCTTGAGTTGCAGCAAGGGTGTGAAAGACCCTTTCGAAGTTCCAGAGTTTAGGTGTCATTAGTCTCCAGACGCCTCATCGGAAATAGGCCTCATCTCGCCTGGAAGGGAGAACTTCCTGGATTTTCTCGAGTTGCGGCAGGTGTTCTCGAGTTACGACGGGGACCTCAGGGACCCGCCCTGGTGGCCTCAGGAGAGGCCAGTCCCCATGCGAGTTGCTAGGGGCCCTCTCGGGATTCCTCTCCCGTCGATACTGGGGCCAAAAACTTTGTGTGGTGTCAAGGCCGGAACCGAGGATTTCTCTCAGGGGCTGACATGGATCTTTGGGTACTTCTGGAGTCTCCCCAGGGGAGTCAGGCCTTGTCTCGAGTCGGGGCATGCACGTGCGCTTTCCTTCCAGGCTGTAGCAGCAATGTCACGCTTCCCGTCGCGTGGATCAAAGGATCTGTGGTTTTCCCTCGAGGCTTTCCCTCGAGGCTTTCCCACAGGGCTGTCCCACGTTCCACCGTGGTGTGAGTCGATCCTCGGCGTGAAAGATGAGCCAGTGTAGGGCAAAGAGGTTCCTCTGGAATGGACTGAGACATCTGGGGGACTCTTGGAATGGTGGTACGACCATGGAGTTCCTCTCGCCTTTCCTGTTGAGAGTGTCTCCTCTTGAGATGCGACGGGAACGCCGGGAATTCTTTCCCGTTGAAAGCAGGGAAAGGATCCCTCATCTCGAGCTACGAGGGGAAACGGGGCTCCTCTGGATGTGGGCGGGACTATCGTGCTTCCTCTCGAGTGGAGACGGGTATGGCGGTGAACTTCTTGAGTTGCAGCAAGGGTGTGAAAGACCCTTTCGAAGTTCCAGAGTTTAGGTGTCATTAGTCTCCAGACGCCTCATCGGAAATAGGCCTCATCTCGCCTGGAAGGGAGCACTTCCTGGATTTTCTCGAGTTGCGGCAGGTGTTCTCGAGTTACGACGGGGACCTCAGGGACCCGCCCTGGTGGCCTCAGAAGAGGGCAGTCCCCATGCGAGTTGCTAGGGGGCCTCTCGGTATTCCTCTCCCATCGATACCGGGGCCAAAAACCTTGTGTGGAGTTAGGGCCGGAACCGAGGATTCCTTTCAGTGGCTGATATGGATCTTTGGGTACTTCTGGAGTCTCGCCAGGGGAGACAGGCCTCATCTCGAGTGGGGGCATGCACGTGCGCTTTCCTTCCAGGCTGTAGCAGCAATGTCACGCTTCCCATCGCGTGGATCAAAGGATCTGTGGTTTTCCCTCGAGGCTTTCCCACAGGGCTGTCCCACGTGCCACCGTGGTGTGAGTCGATCCTCGGCGTGAAAGATGAGCCAGTGCAGGGCAAAGAGGTTCCTCTGGAATGGACTGAGACATCTGGGGGACTCTTGAAATGGTGGTACGACCATGCAGTTCCTCTCGCCTTTCTTGTTGAGAGTGCCTCCACTTGAGATGCGACGGGAACGCCGGGAATTCTTTCCCGTTGAAAGCAGGGAAAGGATCCCTCATCTCGAGCTACGAGGGGGAAACGGGGCTCCTCTGGATGTGGGCGGGACCATCGTGCTTCCTCTCGAGTGGAGACGGGTATGGCGGTGAACTTCTTGAGTTGCAGCAAGGGTGTGAAAGACCCTTTCGAAGTTCCAGAGGTTAGGTGTCATTAGTCTCCAGACGCCTGAAAGGAAATAGGCCTCATCTCGCCTGGAAGGGAGAAATTCCTGGATTTTCTCGAGTTGCGGCAGGTGTTCTCGAGTTACGACGGGGACCACAGGGACCCGCCCTGATGGCCTCAAGAGAGGCCAGTCCCCATGCGAGTTGCTAGGGGGCCTCTCGGGATTCCTCTCCCGTCGATACCGGGGCCAAAAACCTTGTGTGGAATCAGGGCCGGAACCGAGGATTCTTCTCAGGGGCTGACATGGATGTTTGGGTACTTCTGGAGTCGCCCCAGGGGAGTCAGGCCTCGTCTCGAGTGGGGGCATGCACGTGCGCTTTCCTTCCAGGCTCTAGCAGCAATGTCACGCTTCCCGTGGCGTGGATCAAAGGAACTGTGGTTTTCCCTCGAGGCTTTCCCTCGAGGCTTTCCCACTGGGCTGTCCCACGTGCCACCGTGGTGTGAGTCGATCCTCGGCGTGAAAGATGAGCCAGTACAGGGCAAAGAGGTTCCTCTGGAATGGACTGAGACATCTGGGGGACTCTTGGAATGGTGGTAAGACCATGGAGTTACTCTCGCCTTTCCTGTTGAGAGTGCCTCCTCTTGAGATGCGACGGGAACGCCGGGAATTCTTTCCCGTTGAAAGCAGGGAAAGGATCGCTCATCTCGAGCTAGGAGGGGGAACGGGGGCTCCTCTGGATGTGGGCGGGACGATCGTGCTTCCTCTCGAGTGGAGACGGGTATGGCGGTGAACTTCTTGAGTTGCAGCAAGGGTGTGAAAGACCCTTTCGAAGTTCCAGAGTTTAGGTGTCATTAGTCTCCAGACGCCTCATCGGAAATAGGACTCATCTCGCCTGGAAGGGAGAACTTCCTGGATTTTCTCGAGTTGCGGCAGGTGTTCTCGAGTTACGACGGGGACATCAGGGACCCGCCCTGGTGGCCTCAGGAGAGGCCTGTCCCCAGGCGAGTTGCTAGGGGGCCTCTCGGGATTCCTCTCCCGTCGATACCGGGGCCAAAATCCTTGTGTGGAGTCAGGGCCGGAAACGAGGATTCCTCTCAGGGGCTGACATGGATCTTTGGGTACTTCTGGAGTCTCCCCAGGGGAGTCAGGCCTCGGCTCGAGTGGGGCCATGCACGTGCGCTTTCCTTCCAGGCTGTAGCAGCAATGTAACGCTTCCCATCGCGTGGATCAAAGGATCTGTGGTTTTCCCTCGAGGCTTTCCCTCGAGTCTTTCCCACAGGGCTGTCCCACGTGCCACCGTGGTGTGAGTCGATCCTCGGCGTGAAAGATGAGCCAGTGCAGGGCTAAAGAGGTTCCTCTGGAATGGACTGAGACATCTGGGGGACTCTTGGAATGGTGGTACGACCATGGAGTTCCTCTCGCCTTTCCTGTTGAGAGTGCCTCCTCTTGAGATGCGACGGGAACGCCAGGAATTCTTTCCCGTTGAAAGCAGGGAAAGGATCCCTCATCTCGAGCTACGAGGGGGAAACGGGGCTCCTCTGGATGTGGGCGGGACCATCGTGCTTCCTCTCGAGGGGAGACGGGTGTGGCGGTGAACTTCTTGAGTTGCAGGAAGGGTGTGAAAGACCCTTTCGAAGTTCCAGAGGTTAGGTGTCATTAGTCTCCAGACGCCTCATCGGAAATAGGCCTCATCTCGCCTGGAAGGGGGAACTTCCTGGAATTTCTCGAGTTGTGGCAGGTGTTCTCGAGTTACGACGGGGACCTCAGGGACCCGCCCTGGTGGCCTCAGGAGAGGCCAGTCCCCATGCGAGTTGCTAGGGGGCCTCTCGGGATTCCTCTCCCGTCGATACCGGGGCAAAAACCTTGTGTGGAGTCAGGGCCGGAACCGAGGATTCCTCTCAGGGGCTGACATGGATCTTTGGGTACTTCTGGAGTCTCCCCAGGGGAGTCAGGCCTCGTCTCGAGTCGGGGCATGCACGTGCACTTTCCTTTCAGGCTGTAGCAGCTATGTCACGCTTCCCGTGGCGTGGATCAAAGGATCTGTGGTTTTCCCTCGAGGCTTTCCCTCGAGGCTTTCCCACAGGGCTGTCCCACGTGCCACCGTGGTGTGAGTCGATCCTCGGCGTGAAAGATGAGCCAGTGCAGGGCAAAGAGGTTCCTCTGGAATGGACTGAGACATCTGGGGGACTCTTGGAATGGTGGTACGACCATGGAGTTCTTCTCGCCTTTCCTGTTGAGAGTGCCTCCGCTTGAAATGCGACGGGAACGCCGGGAATTCTTTCCCGTTGAAAGCAGGGAAAGGATCGTTCATTTCGAGCTAGGAGGGGGAAACGGGGCTCCTCTGGATGTGGGCGGGACCATCGTGCTTCCTCTAGAGTGGAGACGGGTATGGCGGTGAACTTCTTGAGTTGCAGCAAGGGTGTGAAAGACCCTTTCGAAGTTCCAGAGGTTAGGTGTCATTCGTCTCCAGACGCATCATCGGAAATAGGCCTCATCTCGCCTAGAAGGGAGAACTTCCTGGATATTCTCGAGTTGTGGCAGGTGTTCTCGAGTTATGACGGGGACCTCAGGGACCCGCCCTGGTGTCCACAGTAAAGGCCAGTCCCCATGCTAGTTGCTAGGGGGCCTCTCGGGATTCCTCTCCCGTCGATACCGGGACCAAAATCCTTGTCTGGAGTCAGGGCCGGAACCGAGGATTCCTCTCAGGGGCTGACATGGATCTTTGGGTATTTCTGGAGTCTCCCCAGGGGAGTCAGGCCTCGTCTCGAGTGGGGGCATGCACCTGCGCTTTCCTTCAAGGCTGTAGCAGCAATGTCACGCTTCCCGTGGCGTGAATCAAACGATCTGTGGTTTTCCCTCGAGGCTTTCCCTCGAGGCTTTCCCACAGGGCTGTCCCACGTGACACCGTGGTGTGAGTCGATCCTCGGCGTGAAAGATGAGCCAGTGCAGGGCAAAGAGGTTCCTCTGGAATGGACTGAGACATCTGGGGGACTCTTGAAATGGTGGTACGACCATGCAGTTCCTCACGCCTTTCTTGTTGAGAGTGCCTCCTCTTGAGATGCGACGGGAACGCCGGGAATTCTTTCCCGTTGAAAGCAGGGAAAGGATCGCTCATCTCGAGCTACGAGGGGGAAACGGGGCTCCTCTGGATGTGGGCGGGACCATCGTGCTTCCTCTCGAGGGGAGACGGGTATGGCGGTGAACTTCTTGAGTTGCAGCAAGGGTGTGAAAGACCCTTTCGAAGTTCCACAGGTTAGGTGTCATTAGTCTCCAGACGCCTCATCGGAAATAGGCCTCATCTCGCCTGGAAGGGAGAAATTCCTGGATTTTCTCGAGTTGCGGCAGGTGTTCTCGAGTTACGACGGGAACCACAGAGACCCGCCCTGATGGCCTCAGGAGAGGCCAGTCCCCATGCGAGTTGCTAGGGGGCCTCTCGGGATTCCTCTACCGTCGATACCGGCGCCAAAAACCTTGTGTGGAGTCAGGGCCGGAACCGAGGATTCCTCTCACGGGCTGACATGGATGTTTGGGTACTTCTGGAGTCTCCCCAGGGGAGTCAGGCCTCGGCTCGAGTGGGGGCATGCACGTGCGCTTACCTTCCAGGCTGTAGCAGCAATGTCACGCTTCCCGTGGCGTGGATCAAAGGATCTGTGGTTTTCCCTCGAGGCTTTCCCTCGAGGCTTTCCCACAGGGCTATCCCACGTGCCACCGTGGTGTGAGTCGATCCTCGGCGTGAAAAATGAGCCAGTGTACGGCAAAGAGGTTCCTCTGGAATGGACTGAGACATCTGGGGGACTTTTGGAATGGTGGTACGACCATGGAGTTCCTCTCGCCTTTCCTGTTGAGAGTGCCTCCTCTTGAGATGTGACGGGAAGGCCGGGAATTCTTTGCGTTGAAAGCAGGGAAAGAATCCCTCATCTCGAGGTTCGAGGGGGAAACGGGGCTCCTCTCGATGTGGGCGGGACCATCGTGCTTCCTCTCGAGTGGAGACGGGTATGGCGGTGAACTTCTTGAGTTGCAGCAAGGGTGTGAAAGACCCTTTCGAAGTTCCAGAGGTTAGGTGTCATTCGTCTCCAGACGCATCATCGGAAATAGGCCTCATCTCGCCTAGAAGGGAGAACTTCCTGGATATTCTCGAGTTGTGGCAGGTGTTCTTGAGTTATGACGGGGACCTCAGGGACCCGCCCTGGTGGCCTCAGTAAAGGCCAGTCCCCATGCGAGTTGCTAGGGGGCCTCTCGGGATTCCTCTCCCGTCGATACCGGGGCCAAAAATCTTGCCTGGAGTCAGGGCCGGAACCGAGGATTCCTCTCAGGGGCTGACATGGATCTTTGGGTATTTCTGGAGTCTCCCCAGGGGAGTCAGGCCTCGTCTCGAGTGGGGGCATGCACGTGTGCTTTCCTTCCAGGCTGTAGCAGCAATGTCACGCTTCCCGTGGCGTGGATCAAAGGATCTGTGGTTTTCCCTCGAGGCTTTCCCACAGGGCTGTCCCACGTGCCACTGTGGTGTGAGTCGACTTCTCCGTGAAAGATGAGCCAGTGCAGGGCAAAGAGGTTCCGCTGGAATGGACTGAGACATCTGGGGGACTCTTGGAATGGTGGTACGGCCATGGAGTTCCTCTCGCCTTTCCTGTTGAGAGTGCCTCCTCTTGAGATGCGACGGGAACGCAGGAATTCTTTCCCGTTGAAAGCAGGGAAAGGATCCCTCATCTCGATCTCCGAGGTGGAAACGGGGCTCCTCTGGATGGGGGCGGGACCATCGTTCTTCCTCTCGAGTGGAGACGGGAATGGCAGTGAACTTCTTGAGTTGCAGCAAGGGTGTGAAAGACCCTTTCGAAGTTCCAGAGGTTAGGTGTCATTAGTCTCCAGACGCCTCATCGGAAATAGGCCTCATCTCGCTGGAAGGGAGAACTTCCTGGATTTTCTCGAGTTGCGGCAGGTGTTCTCGAGTTACGACGGGGACCTCACGGACCCGCCCTGGTGGCCTCAGGAGAGGCCAGTCCCCATGCGAGTTGCTAGGGGGCCTCTCGAGATTCCTCTCCCGTCGATACCGGGGCCAAAAACCTTGTGTGGAGTCAGGGCCAGAACCGAGGATTCCTCTCAGGGGCTGACATGGATCTTTGGGTACTTCTGGAGTCTCCCCAGGGGAGTCAGGCCTCGTCTCGAGTGGGGGCATGCACGTGCGCTTTCCTTCCAGGCTGTAGCGGCAATGTCACGCTTCCCGTCGCGTGGATCAAAGGATCTGTGGTTTTCCCTCGAGGCTTTCCCTCGAGGCTTTCCCACAGGGCTGTCCCACGTGCCACCGTGGTGTGAGTCGATCCTCGGCGTGAAAGATGAGCCAGTGCAGGGCAAAGAGGTTCCTCTGGAATGGACTGAGACATCTGGGGGACTCTTGGAATGGTCGTACGACCATGGAGTTTCTCTCGCCTTTCCTGTTGAGAGTGCCTCCTCTTGAGATGCGACGGGAACGCCGGGAATTCTTTCCCGTTGAAAGCAGGGAAAGGATCCCTCATCTCGAGCTACGAGGGGGAAACGGGGCTCCTCTGGATGTGGGCGGGACCATCGTGCATCCTCTCGAGTGGAGACGGGTATGGCGGTGAACTTTTTGAGTTTCAGTAAGGGTGTGAAAGACCCTTTCGAAGTTCCAGAGGTTAGGTGTCATTAGTCTCCAGACGCCTCATCGGAAATAGGCCTCATCTCGCCTGGAAGGGAGAACTTCCTGGATTTTCTGGAGTTGCGGCAGGTGTTCTCGAGTTACGACGGGGACCTCAGGGACCCGCCCTGGTGGCCTCAGGAGAGGCCAGTCCCCATGCGAGGTGCTAGGGGGCCTCTCGGAATTACTCTCCCATCGATACCGGGGCCAAAAACCTTGTGTAGAGTCAGGGCCGGAACCGAGGATTCCTCTCAGGGGCTGACATGGATCTTTGGGTACTTCTGGAGTTTCCCCAGGGGAGTATGGCCTCGTCTCGAGTGGGGGCATGCACGTGCGCTTTCCTTCCACGCTGTAGCAGCAATGTCACGCTTCCCGTCGCGTGGATCAAAGGATCTGTGATTTTCCATCGAGGCTTTCCCACAGGGCTGTCCCACGTGCCACCGTGGTGTGAGTCGATCCTCGGCGTGAAAGATGAGCCAGTGCAGGGCAAAGAGGTTCCTTTGGAATGGACTGAGACATCTGGGGGACTCTTGGAATGGTGGTACGACCATGGAGTTCCTCTCGCCTTTCCTGTTGAGAGTGCCACCTCTTGAGATGCGTCAGGAACGCCGGGAATTCTTTGCTTTGAAAGCAGTGAAAGGATCCCTCATCTCGAGCTACGAGGGGGAAACGGGGCTCCTCTGGATGTGGGCGGGACCATCGTGCTTCCTCTCGAGTGGAGACGGGTATGGCGGTGAACTTCTTGAGTTGCAGCAAGGGTGTGAAAGACCCTTTCGAAGTTCCAGAGGTTAGGTGTCATTAGTCTCCAGACGCCTCATCGGAAATAGGCCTCATCTTGCCTGGAAGGGAGAAATTCCTGGATTTTCTCGAGTTGCGGCAGGTGTTCTCGAGTTACGACGGGGACCTCAGGGACCCGCCCTGGTGGCCTCAGGAGAGGCCAGTCCCCATGCGAGTTGCTAGGGGGCCTCTCGGGATTCCTCTCCCGTCGATACCGGGGCCAAAAACCTTGTGTAGAGTCAGGGCCGGAACCGAGGATTCCTCTCAGGGGCTGACATGGATCTTTGGGTACTTCTGGAGTCTCCCCAGGGGAGTCAGGCCTCGTCTCGAGTGGGGGCATGCACGTGCGCTTTCCTTCCAGGCTGTAGCAGCAATGTCAGGCTTCCCGTCGCGTGGATCAAAGGATCTGTGATTTTCCATCGAGGCTTTCCCACAGGGCTGTCCCACGTGCCACCGTGGTGTGAGTCGATCCTCGGCGTGAAAGATGAGCCAGTGCAGGGCAAAGAGGTTCCTCTGGAATGGACTGAGACATCTGGGGGACTCTTGGAATGGTGGTACGACCATGGAGTTCCTCTCGCCTTTCCTGTTGAGAGTGCCTCCTCTTGAGATGCGACGGGAACGCCGGGAATTCTTTCCCGTTGAAAGCAGGGAAAGGATCCCTCATCTCGAGCTACGAGGGGGAAACGGGGCTCCTCTGGATGTGGGCGGGACCATCGTGCTTCCTCTCGAGTGGAGACGGGTATGGCGGTGAACTTCTTGAGTTGCAGCAAGGGTGTGAAAGACCCTTTCGAAGTTCCAGAGGTTAGGTGTCATTAGTCTCCAGACGCCTCATCGGAAATAGGCCTCATCTCGCCTGGAAGGGAGAACTTCCTGGATTTTCTCGAGTTGCGGCAGGTGTTCTCGAGTTACGACGGGGACCTCAGGGACCCGCCCTGGTGGCCTCAGGAGAGGCCAGTCCCCATGCGAGTTGCTGGGAGGCCTCTCGGGATTCCTCTCCCGTCGATACCGGGGCCAAAAACCTTGTGTGGAGTCAGGGCCGGAACCGAGAATTCCTCTCAAGGGCTGACATGGATCTTTGGGTACTTCTGGAGTCTCCCCAGGGGAGTCAGGCCTCGTCTCGAGTGGGGGCATGCACGTGCGCTTTCCTTCCAGGCTGTAGCAGCAATGTGACGCTTCCCGTCGCGTGGATCAAAGGATCTGTGGTTTTCCCTCGAGGCTTTCCCTCGAGGCTTTCCCACAGGGCTGCCCCACGTGCCACCGTGGTGTGAGTCGATCCTCGGCGTGAAAGATGAGCCAGTGCAGGGCAAAGAGGTTCCTCTGGAATGGACTGAGACATCTGGGGGACTTTTGGAATGGTGGTACGACCATGGAGTTTCTCTCGCCTTTCCTGTTGAGAGTGCCTCCTCTTGAGATGCGACGGTAACGCCGGGAATTCTTTCCCGTTGAAAGCAGGGAAAGGATCCCTCATCTCGAGCTACGAGGGGGAAACGGGGCTCCTCTGGATGTGGGCGGGACCATCGTGCATCCTCTCGAGTGGAGACGGGTATGGCGGTGAACTTCTTGAGTTGCAGCAAGGGTGTGAAAGACCCTTTCGAAGTTCCAGAGGTTAGGTGTCATTAGTCTCCAGACGCCTCATCGGAAATAGGCCTCATCTCGCCTGGAATGGAGAACTTCCTGGATTTTCTCGAGTTGAGGCAGGTGTTCTCGAGTTACGACGGGGACCTCAGGGACCCGCCCTGGTGGCCTCAGGAGAGGCCAGTCCCCATGCGAGTTGCTAGGGGGCCTCTCGGGATTACTCTCCCGTCGATACCGGGGCCAAAAACCTTGTGTAGAGTCAGGGCCGGAACCGAGGATTCCTCTCAGGGGCTGACATGGATCTTTGGGTACTTCTGGAGTCTCCCCAGGAGAGTCAGGCCTCGTCTCGAGTGGGGGCATGCACGTGCGCTTTCCTTCCAGGCTGTAGCACCAATGTCACGCTTCCCGTCGCGTGGATCAAAGGATCTGTGATTTTCCATCGAGGCTTTCCCACAGGGCTGTCCCACGTGCCACCGTGGTGTGAGTCGATCCTCGGCGTGAAAGATGAGCCAGTGCAGGGCAAAGAGGTTCCTCTGGAATGGAGTGAGATATCTGGGGGACTCTTGGAATGGTGGGACGACCATGGAGTTCCTCTCGCCTTTCCTGTTGAGAGTGCCTCCTCTTGAGATGCGACGGGAACGCCGGGAATTCTTTCCCGTTGAAAGTAGGGAAAGGATCCCTCATCTCGAGCTATGAGGGGGAAACGGGGCTCCTCTGGATGTGGGCGGGACCAACGTGCTTCCTCTCGAGTGGAGACGGGTATGGCGGTGAACTTCTTGAGTTGCAGCAAGGGTGTGAATGAACCTTTCGAAGTTCCAGAGGTTCCGTGTCATTAGTCTCCAGTCACCTCATCGGAAATAGGCCTCATCTCGCCTGGAAGGGAGAACTTCCTGGATTTTCTCGAGTTGCGGGAGGTGTTCTAGAGTTAAGACGGGGACCTCGGGGACCCGCCCTGGTGGCCTCAATAGAGGACAGTCCCCATGCGTGTTCCTAGGTGGCCTCTCGGGATTCCTCTCCCGTCGATACCGGGGCCAAAAAACTTGTGTGGAGTCAGGGCCGGAACCGAGGATTCCTCTCAGGGGCTGACATGGATCTTTGGGTACTTCTGGAGTCTCCCCAGCTGAGTCAGGCCTCGTCTCGAGTGGGGACATGCACGTGCGCTTTCCTTCGAGGCTGTAGCAGCAATGTCACGCTTCCCGTCGCGTGGATCAAAGGATCTGTGGTTTTCCCTCGAGGCTTTCCCTCGAGGCTTTCCCACAGGGCTGTCCCACGTGCCACCGTGGTGTGAGTCGATCCTAGGCGTGAAAGATGAGCCAGTGCAGGGCAAAGAGGTTCCTCTGGAATGGACTGAGACATCTGGGGGACTCTTGGCATGGTGGTACGACCATGGAGTTCCTCAAGCCTTTCCTGTTGAGAGTGCCTCCTCTTGAGATGCGACGGGAACGCCGGGAATTCTTTCCCGTTAAATGCAGGGAAAGGATCCCTCATCTCGAGCTACGAGGGGGAAACGGGGCTCCTCTGGATGTGGGCGGGACCGTCGTGCTTCCTCTCGAGTGGAGATGGGTATGGCGGTGAACTTCGTGAGTTGCAGCAAGGGTGTGAAAGACCCTTTCGAAGTTCCAGAGGTTAGGTGTCATTAGTCTCCAGACGCCTCATCGGAAATAGGCCTCATCTCGCCTGGAAGGGAGAACTTCCTGGATTTTCTCGAGTTGCGGGAGGTGTCCTAGAGTTAAGACGGGGACCTCAGGGACCCGCCCTGGTGGCCTCAATAGAGAACAGTCCCCATGCGTCTTGCTAGGTGGCCTCTCGTGATTCTTCTCCCGTCGATACCGGGGCCAAAAAACTTGTGTGGAGTCAGGGCCGGAACCGAGGATTCCTCTCAGGGGCTGACATGGATCTTTGGGTACTTCTGGAGTCTCCCCAGGGGAGTCAGGCCTCGTCTCGAGTGGGGGCATGCACGTGCGCTTTCCTTCCAGGCTGTAGCAGCAATGTCATTCTTCCCGTTGCATTTATGAAAGGATCTGTGGCTTTCCCTCGAGGCTTTCCCTCGAGGCTTTCCCACATGGCTGTCCCACGTGGCACCGTGGTGTGAGTCGATCCTCGGCGTGAAAGATGAGCCAGTGCAGGTCAAAGAGGTTCCTCTGGAATGGACTGAGACATCTAGGGGACTCTAGGAATGGTGGTACGACCATGGAGTTCCTCTCGCCTTTCCTGTTGAGATTGACTCCTCTTGAGATGCGACGGGAATGCTGGGAATTTTTTCCAGTTGAAAGCAGGGAAACGATCCCTCATCTCGAGCTCCGAGGGGGAAACGGGGCTCCTCTGGATGTGGGCGGGACCATCGTGCTTCCTCTCGAGTGGAGACTGGTATGGCGGTGAACTTCTTGAGTTGCAGCAAGGGTGTGAAAGACCCTTTCGAAGTTCCAGAGGTTAGGTGTCATTAGTCTCCAGACGCCTCATCGGAAATAGGCCTCATCTCGCCTGGAAGGGAGAACTTCCTGGATTTTCTCGAGTTGCGGCAGGTGTTCTCGAGTTACGACGGGGACCTCAGGGACCCGCCCTGGTGGCCTAAGGAACGGAGAGTCCCCATGCGAGTTGCTAGGGGGCCTCTCGGGATTCCTCTCCCATCGATACTGGGGCCAAAAACCTTGTGTGGAGTCAGGGCCGGAACCGAGGATTCCTCTCAGGGGCTGACATGGATGTTTGGGTACTTCTGGAGTCTCCCCAGGGGAGTCAGGCCTCGGCTCGAGTGGGGGCATGCATGTGCGCTTTCCTTCCAGGCTGTAGCAGCAATGTCACGCTTCCCGTGGTGTGGATCAAAGGATCTGTGGTTTTCCCTCGAGGCTTTTCCTCGAGGCTTTCCCACAGGGCTGTCCCACGTGCCACCGTGGTGTGAGTCGATCCTCGGCGTGAAAGACGAGCCAGTGCAGGGCAAAGAGGTTCCTCTGGAATGGACTGAGACATCTCGGGGACTCTTGGAATGGTGGTACGACCATGGAGTTCCTCTCGCCTTTCCTGTTGAGAGTGCCTCCTCTTGAGATGTGACGGGAACGCCGGGAATTCTTTGCGTGGAAAGCAGGGAAAGGATCCCTCATCTCGAGCTACGAGGGGGAAACGGGGCTCCTCTCGATGTGGGCGTGACCATCGTGCTTCCTCTCGAGTGGAGACGGGTATGGCGGTGAACTTCTTGAGTTGCAGCAAGGGTGTGAAAGACCCTTTCGAAGTTCCAGAGGTTAGGTGTCATTTGTCTCCAGACGCCTCATCGGATATAGGCTTCATCTCGCCTGGAAGGGAGAACTTCCTGGATTTTCTCGAGTTGCGGCAGGTGTTCTCGAGTTACGACGGGGAACTCAGGGACCCGCCCTGGTGGCCTCAGGAGAGGCCACTCCCCATGCGAGTTGCTAGGCGGCCTCTCGGGATTCCTCTCCCGTCGATACCGGGGCCAAAAACCTTCTGTGGAGTCAGGGCCGGAACCGAGGATTCCTCTCAGGGGCTGACATGGATCTTTGGGTACTTCTGGAGTCTCCCCAGGGGAGTCAGGCCTCGTCTCGAGTGGGGGCATGCACATGCGATTTCCTTCCAGGCTGTAGCAGCAATGTCACGCTTCTCGTCGCGTGGATCAAAGGATCTGTGGTTTTCCCTCGAGGCTTTCCCTCGAGGCTTTCCCACAGGGCTGTCCCACTTGCCACCGTGGTGTGAGTCGATCCTCGGTGTGAAAGATGAGCCAGTGCAGGGCAAAGAGATTCCTCTGGAATGGACTGAGACATCTGGGGGACTCTTGGAATGGTGGTACGACCATGGAGTTCCTCTCGCCTTTCCTGTTGAGAGTGCCTCCTCTTGAGATGCGACGGGAACGCCGGGAATTCTTTCCCGTTGAAAGCAGGGAAAGGATCCCTCATCTCGAGATACGAGGGGGAAACGGGGCTCCTCTGGATGTGGGCGGGACCATCGTGCTTCCTCTAGAGTGGAGACGGGTATGGCGGTGAACTTCTTGAGTTGCAGCAAGGGTGTGAATGACCCTTTCGAAGTTCCAGAGGTTAGGTGTCATTAGTCTCCAGACGCCTCATCGGAAATAGGCCTCATCTGGCCTGGAAGGGAGAACTTCCTGGATTTGCTCGAGTTGCGGCAGGTGTTTTCGAGTTACGACGGGGACCTCCGGGACCCGCCCTGGTGGCCTCAGGAGAGGCCAGTCCCCATGCTAGTTGCTAGGGGGCCCCTCGGGATTCCTCTCCCTTCGATACCAGGGCCAAAAACCTTGTGTGGAGTCAGGGCCGGAACCGAGGATTCCTCTCAGGGGCTGACATGGATCTTTGGGTACTTCTGGAGTCTCCCCAGGGGAGTCAGGCCTCGTCTCGAGTGGGGGCATGCACGTGCGCTTTCCTTCCAGGCTGTAGCAGCAATGTCATTCTTCCCGTCGCATTTATCAAAGGATCTGTGGCTTTCCCTCGAGACTTCCCCTCGAGGCTTTCCCACAGGGCTGTCCCACGTGCCACCGTGGTGTGAGTCGATCCTCGGCGTGAAAGATGAGCCAGTGCAGGGCAAAGAGGTTCCTCTGGAATTGACTGAGACATCTGGGGGACTCTTGGAATGGTGGTACGACCATGGAGTTCCTCTCGCCTTTCCTGTTGAGAGTGCCTCCTCTTGAGATGCGACGGGAACGCCGGGAAATCTTTCCCGTTGAAAGCAGGGAAAGGATCCCTCATCTCAAGCTCCGAGGGGGAAACGGGGCTCCTCTGGATGTGGGCGGGACTATCGTGCTTCCTCCCGAGTGGAGACGGGTATTTCGGTGAACTTCTTGAGTTGCAGCAAGGGTGTGAATGACCCTTTCGAAGTTCCTGAGGTTAGGTGTCATTAGTCTCCAGACGCCTCATTGGAAATAGGCCTCATCTCGCCTGGAAGGGAGAACTTCCTGGATTTGCTCGAGTTGCGGAAGGTGCTCTCGAGTTACGACGGGGACCTCAGGGACCCGCCCTGGTGGCCTCAGGAGAGGCCAGTCCCCATGCTAGTTGCTAGGGGGCCCCTCGGGATTCCTCTCCCGTCGATACCGGGGCCAAAAACCTTGTGTGGAGTCAGGGCCGGAACCGAGGATTCCTCTTAGGGGCTGACATGGATCTTTGGGTACTTCTGGAGTCTCCCCAGGGGAGTCAGGCCTCGTCTCGAGTGGGGGCATGCACGTGCGCTTTCCTTCCAGGCTGTAGCAGCAATGTCATTATTCCCGTCGCATTTATCAAAGGATCTGTGGCTTTCCCTCGAGGCTTTCCCTCGAGGCTTTCCCACAGGGCTGTCCCACGTGCCACCGTGGTGTGAGTCGATCCTCGGTGTGAAAGATGAGCCAGTGCAGGGCAAAGAGGTTCCTCTGGAATGGACTGAGACATCTGGGGGACTCTTGGAATGGTGGTACGACCATGGAGTTCCTCTCGCCTTTCCTGTTGAGAGTGCCTCCTCTTGAGATGCGACGGGAACGCCAGGAATTCTTTCCCGTTGAAAGCAGGGAAAGGATCCCTCATCTCGAGATACGAGGGGGAAACGGGGCTCCTCTGGATGTGGGCGGGACCATCGTGCTTCCTCTAGAGTGGAGACGGGTATGGCGGTGAACTTCTTGAGTTGCAGCAAGGGTGTGAATGACCCTTTCGAAGTTCCAGAGGTTAGGTGTCATTAGTCTCCAGACGCCTCATCGGAAATAGGCCTCATCTGGCCTGGAAGGGAGAACTTCCTGGATTTGCTCGAGTTGCGGCAGGTGTTCTCGAGTTACGACGGGGACCTCAGGGACCCGCCCTGGTGGCCTCAGGAGAGGCCAGTCCCCATGCTAGTTGCTAGGGGGCCCCTCGGGATTCCTCTCCCTTCGATACCAGGGCCAAAAACCTTGTGTGGAGTCAGGGCCGGAACCGAGGATTCCTCTCAGGGGCTGACATGGATCTTTGGGTACTTCTGGAGTCTCCCCAGGGGAGTCAGGCCTCGTCTCGAGTGGGGGCATGCACGTGCGCTTTCCTTCCAGGCTGTAGCAGCAATGTCATTCTTCCCGTTGCATTTATCAAAGGATCTGTGACTTTCCCTCGAGACTTCCCCTCGAGGCTTTCCCACAGGGCTGTCCCACGTGCCACCGTGGTGTGAGTCGATCCTCGGCGTGAAAGATGAGCCAGTGCAGGGCAAAGAGGTTCCTCTGGAATTGACTGAGACATCTGGGGGAAGCTTGGAATGGTGGTACGACCATGGAGTTCCTCTCGCCTTTCCTGTTGAGAGTGCCTCCTCTTGAGATGCGACGGGAACGCCGGGAAATCTTTCCCGTTGAAAGCAGGGAAAGGATCCCTCATCTCAAGCTCCGAGGGGGAAACGGGGCTCCTCTGGATGTGGGCGGGACTATCGTGCTTCCTCCCGAGTGGAGACGGGTATTTCGGTGAACTTCTTGAGTTGCAGCAAGGGTGTGAATGACCCTTTCGAAGTTCCTGAGGTTAGGTGTCATTAGTCTCCAGACGCCTCATCGGAAATAGGCCTCATCTCGCCTGGAAGGGAGAACTTCCTGGATTTGCTCGAGGTGCGGAAGGTGTTCTCGAGTTACGACGGGGACCTCAGGGACCCGCCCTGGTGGCCTCAGGAGAGGCCAGTCCCCATGCTAGTTGCTAGGGGGCCCCTCGGGATTCCTCTCCCGTCGATACCGGGGCCAAAAACCTTGTGTGGAGTCAGGGCCGGAACCGAGGATTCCTCTCAGGGGCTGACATGGATCTTTGGGTACTTCTGGAGTCTCCCCAGGGGAGTCAGGCCTCCTCTCGAGTGGGGGCATGCACGTGCGCTTTCCTTCCAGGCTGTAGCAGCAATGTCATTATTCCCGTCGCATTTATCAAAGGATCTGTGGCTTTCCCTCGAGGCTTTCCCTCGAGGCTTTCCCACAGGGCTGTCCCACGTGCCACCGTGGTGTGAGTCGATCCTCGGCGTGAAAGATGAGCCAGTGCAGGTCAAAGAGGTTCCTCTGGAATGGACTGAGACATCTGGGGGAGTCTTGGAATGGTGGTACGACCATGGAGTTCCTCTCGCCTTTCCTGTTGAGAGTGCCTCCTCTTGAGATGCGACGGGAACGCCGGGAATTCTTTCCCGTTGTAAGCAGGGAAAGGATCCCTCATCTCGAGCTACGAGGGGGAAACGGGGCTCCTCTGGATGTGGGCGGGACCATCGTGCTTCCTCTCGAGTGGAGACGGGTATGGCGGTGAACTTCTTGAGTTGCAGCAAGGGTGTGAAAGACCCTTTCGAAGTTCCAGAGGTTAGGTGTCATTAGACTCCAGACGCCTCATCGGAAATAGGCCTCATCTCGCCTGGAAGGGAGAACTTCCTGGATTTTCTCGAGTTGCGGCAGGTGTTCTCGAGTTACGACGGGGACCTCAGGGACCCGCCCTGGTGGCCTCAGGAGAGGCCACTCCCCGTGGGAGTTGCTATGCGGCCTCTCGGGATTCCTCTCCCGTCGATACCGGGGCCAAAAACCTTGTGTGGAGTCAGGGCCGGAACCGAGGATTCCTCTCAGGGGCTGACATGGATCTTTGGGTACTTCTGGAGTCTCCCCAGGGGAGTCAGGCCTCGTCTCGAGTGGTGGCATGAACTTGCGCTTTCCTTCCAGGCTGTAGCAGCAATGTCACGCTTCCCGTCGGGTGGATCAAAGGATCTGTGGTTTTCCCTCGAGGCTTTCCCTCGAGGCTTTCCCACAGGGCTGGCCCACGTGCCACCGTGGTGTGAGTCGATCCTCGGCGTGAAAAATGAGCCAGTGCAGGGCAAAGAGGTTCCTCTGGAATGGTCTGAGACATCTGGGGGACTCTTGGAATGGTGGTACGACCATGGAGTTCCTCTCGCCTTTCCTGTTGAGAGTGCCTCCTCTTGAGATGCGACGGGAACGCCGGGAATACTTTCCCGTTGAAAGCAGGGAAGGGATCCCTCATCTCGAGCTACGAGGGGGAAACGGGGCTCCTCTGGATGTGGGCGGGACCATCGTGCTTCCTCTCGAGTGGAGACGGGTATGGCGGTGAACTTCTTGAGTTGAAGCAAGGGTGTGAAAGACCCTTTCGAAGTTCCAGAGGTTAGGTGTCATTAGTCTCCAGACGCCTCATCGGAAATAGGCCTCATCTCGCCTGCAAGGGAGAACTTCCTGGATTTTCTCGAGTTGCGGCAGGTGTTCTCGAGTTACGACGGGGACCTCAGGGACCCGCCCTGGTGGCCTCAGGAGAGGCCAGTCCCCATGCGAGTTGATAGGGGGCCTCTCGGGATTCCTCTCCCGTCGATACCGGGGACAAAAACCTTGTGTGGAGTCAGGGCCGGAACCGAGGATTCCTCTCAGGGGTGACATGTATCTTTGGGTACTTCTGGAGTCTCCAAAGGGGAGTCAGGCCTCGTCTCGAGTGGGGGCATGCACGTGCGCTTTCCTTCCAGGCTGTAGCAGCAATGTCACGCTTCCCGTCGCGTGGATCAAAGGATCTGTGGTTTTCCCTCGAGGCTTTCATTCGAGGCTTTCCCACAGGGCTGTCCCACGTGCCACCGTGGTGTGAGTCGATCCTCGGCATGAAAGATGAGCCAGTGCAGGGCAAAGAGGTTCCTCTGGAATGGACTGAGACATCTGGGCAATCCTGGAATGGTGGTACGACCATGGAGTTCCTCTCGCCTTTCCTGTTGAGAATGCCTCCTCTTGAGATGCGACGGGAACACTGGGAATTCTTTCCCGTTGAAAGCAGGGAAAGGATCCCTCATCTCGAGCTACGAGGGGGAAACGGGGCTCCTCTGGATGTGGGCGGGACCATCGTGCTTCCTCTCGAGTGGAGACGGGTATGGCGGTGAACTTCTTGAGTTGCAGCAAGGGTGCGAAAGACCCTTTCGAAGTTCCAGATGTTAGGTGTCATTAGTCTCCAGACGCCTCATCGGAAATAGGCCACATGTCGCCTGGAAGGGAGAACTTCCTGGATTTTCTCGAGTGGCGGCAGGTGTTCTCGAGTTACGACGGGGACCTCAGGGAACCGCCCTGGTGGCCTCAGGAGAGGCCAGTCCCCATGCAATTTGCTAGGGGGCCTCTCGGATTCCTCTCCCATCGATACCGGGGCCAAAAACCTTGTGTGGAGTCAGGCCCGGAACCGAGGATTCCTCTCAGGGGCTGACATGGATCTTTGGGTACTTCTGGAGTCTCCCCAGGGGAGTCAGGCCTCGTCTCGAGTGGGGGCATGCACGTGCGCTTTCCTTCCAGGCTGTAGCAGCAATGTCACGCTTCCCGTCGCGTGGATCAAAGGATCTGTGGTTTTCCCTCGAAGCTTTCCCTCGAGGCTTTCCCACAGGGCTGTCCCCCGTGCCACCGTGGTGTGAGTCGATCCTCGGCGTGAAAGATGAGCCAGTGCAGGGCAAAGAGGTTCCTCTGGAATGGACTGAGACATCTGGGGGACTCTTGGAATGGTGGTACGACCATGGAGTTCCTCTCGCCTTTCCTGTTGAGAGTGCCTCCTCTTGAGATGCGACGGGAACGCCGGGAATTCTTTCCCGTTGAAAGCAGGGAAAGGATCCCTCATCTCGAGCTACGAGGGGGAAACGGGGCTCCTCTGGATGTGGGCGGGACCATCGTGCTTCCTCTCGAGTGGAGACGGGTATGGCGGTGAACTTCTTGAGTTGCAGCAAGGGTGTGAAAGACCCTTTCGAAGTTCCAGAGGTTAGGTGTCATTAGTCTCCAGACGCCTCATCGGAAATAGGCCTCATCTCGCCTGCAAGGGAGAACTTCCTGGATTTTCTCGAGTTGCGGCAGGTGTTCTCGAGTTACGACGGGGACCTCATGGACCCGCACTGGTTGCCTCAGGAGAGGCCAGTCCCCATGCGAGTTGCTAGGGGGCCTCTCGGGATTCCTCTCCCGTCGATACCGGGGCCAAAAACCTTGTGTGGAGTCAGGGCCGGAACCGAGGATTACTCTCAGGGGTGACATGTATCTTTGGGTACTTCTGGAGTCTCCCCAGGGGAGTCAGGACTCGTCTCGAGTGGGGGCATGCACGTGCGCTTTCCTTCCAGGACGCAGCAGCAATGTCACGCTTCCCGTCGCGTGGATCAAAGTATCTGTGGTTTTCCCTCGAGGCTTTCCCTCGAGGCTTTCCCACAAGGCTTTCCCACGTGCCAACGTGGTGTGAGTAGATCCTCGGCGTGAAAGATGAGCCAGTGCAGGGCAAAAGGTTCCTCTGGAATGGACTGAGACATCTGGGGTACTCTTGGAATGGTGGTACGACCATGGAGTTCCTCTCGCCTTTCCTGTTGAGAGTGCCTCCTCTTGAGATGCGACGGGAACGCTGGGAATTCTTTCCCGTTTAAAGCAGGGAAAGGATCCCTCATCTCGAGCTACGAGGGGGAAACGGGGCTCCTCTGGATGTGGGCGGGACCATCGTGCTTCCTCTCGAGGGGAGACGGGTATTTCGGTGAACTTCTTGAGTTGCAGCAAGGGTGTGAATGACCCTTTCGAAGTTCCTGAGGTTAGGTGTCATTAGTCTCCAGACGCCTCATCGGAAATAGGCCTCATCTCGCCTGGAAGGGAGAACTTCCTGGATTTGCTCGAGTTGCGGAAGGTGCTCTCGAGTTACGACGGGGACCTCAGGGACCCGCCCTGGTGGCCTCAGGAGAGGCCAGTCCCCATGCTAGTTGCTAGGGGGCCCCTCGGGATTCCTCTCCCGTCGATACCGGGGCCAAAAACCTTGTGTGGAGTCAGGGCCGGAACCGAGGATTCCTCTCAGGGGCTGACATGGATCTTTGGGTACTTCTGGAGTCTCCCCAGGGGAGTCAGGCCTCGTCTCGAGTGGGGGCATGCACGTGCGCTTTCCTTCCAGGCTGTAGCAGCAATGTCATTATTCCCGTCGCATTTATCAAAGGATCTGTGGCTTTCCCTCGAGGCTTTCCCTCGAGGCTTTCCCACAGGGCTGTCCCACGTGCCACCGTGGTGTGAGTCGATCCTCGGTGTGAAAGATGAGCCAGTGCAGGGCAAAGAGGTTCCTCTGGAATGGACTGAGACATCTGGGGGACTCTTGGAATGGTGGTACGACCATGGAGTTCCTCTCGCCTTTCCTGTTGAGAGTGCCTCCTCTTGAGATGCGACGGGAACGCCAGGAATTCTTTCCCGTTGAAAGCAGGGAAAGGATCCCTCATCTCGAGATACGAGGGGGAAACGGGGCTCCTCTGGATGTGGGCGGGACCATCGTGCTTCCTCTAGAGTGGAGACGGGTATGGCGGTGAACTTCTTGAGTTGCAGCAAGGGTGTGAATGACCCTTTCGAAGTTCCAGAGGTTAGGTGTCATTAGTCTCCAGACGCCTCATCGGAAATAGGCCTCATCTGGCCTGGAAGGGAGAACTTCCTGGATTTGCTCGAGTTGCGGCAGGTGTTCTCGAGTTACGACGGGGACCTCAGGGACCCGCCCTGGTGGCCTCAGGAGAGGCCAGTCCCCATGCTAGTTGCTAGGGGGCCCCTCGGGATTCCTCTCCCTTCGATACCAGGGCCAAAAACCTTGTGTGGAGTCAGGGCCGGAACCGAGGATTCCTCTCAGGGGCTGACATGGACCTTTGGGTACTTCTGGAGTCTCCCCAGGGGAGTCAGGCCTCGTCTCGAGTGGGGGCATGCACGTGCGCTTTCCTTCCAGGCTGTAGCAGCAATGTCATTCTTCCCGTCGCATTTATCAAAGGATCTGTGGCTTTCCCTCGAGACATCCCCTCGAGGCTTTCCCACAGGGCTGTCCCACGTGCCACCGTGGTGTGAGTCGATCCTCGGCGTGAAAGATGAGCCAGTGCAGGGCAAAGAGGTTCCTCTGGAATTGACTGAGACATCTGGGGGAAGCTTGGAATGGTGGTACGACCATGGAGTTCCTCTCGCCTTTCCTGTTGAGAGTGCCTCCTCTTGAGATGCGACGGGAACGCCGGGAAATCTTTCCCGTTGAAAGCAGGGAAAGGATCCCTCATCTCAAGCTCCGAGGGGGAAACGGGGCTCCTCTGGATGTGGGCGGGACTATCGTGCTTCCTCCCGAGTGGAGACGGGTATTTCGGTGAACTTCTTGAGTTGCAGTAAGGGTGTGAATGACCCTTTCGAAGTTCCTGAGGTTAGGTGTCATTAGTCTCCAGACGCCTCATCGGAAATAGGCCTCATCTCGCCTGGAAGGGAGAACTTCCTGGATTTGCTCGAGTTGCGGAAGGTGTTCTCGAGTTACGACGGGGACCTCAGGGACCCGCCCTGGTGGCCTCAGGAGAGGCCAGTCCCCATGCTAGTTGCTAGGGGGCCCCTCGGGATTCCTCTCCCGTCGATACCGGGGCCAAAAACCTTGTGTGGAGTCAGGGCCGGAACCGAGGATTCCTCTCAGGGGCTGACATGGATCTTTGGGTACTTCTGGAGTCTCCCCAGGGGAGTCAGGCCTCGTCTCGAGTGGGGGCATGCACGTGCGCTTTCCTTCCAGGCTGTAGCAGCAATGTCATTATTCCCGTCGCATTTATCAAAGGATCTGTGGCTTTCCCTCGAGGCTTTCCCTCGAGGCTTTCCCACAAGGCTGTCCCACGTGCCACCGTGGTGTGAGTCGATCCTCGGCGTGAAAGATGAGCCAGTGCAGGTCAAAGAGGTTCCTCTGGAATGGACTGAGACATCTGGGGGAGTCTTGGAATGGTGGTACGACCATGGAGTTCCTCTCGCCTTTCCTGTTGAGAGTGCCTCCTCTTGAGATGCGACGGGAACGCCGGGAATTCTTTCCCGTTGTAAGCAGGGAAAGGATCCCTCATCTCGAGCTACGAGGGGGAAACGGGGCTCCTCTGGATGTGGGCGGGACCATCGTGCTTCCTCTCGAGTGGAGACGGGTATGGCGGTGAACTTCTTGAGTTGCAGCAAGGGTGTGAAAGACCCTTTCGAAGTTCCAGAGGTTAGGTGTCATTAGACTCCAGACGCCTCATCGGAAATAGGCCTCATCTCGCCTGGAAGGGAGAACTTCCTGGATTTTCTCGAGTTGCGGCAGGTGTTCTCGAGTTACGACGGGGACCTCAGGGACCCGCCCTGGTGGCCTCAGGAGAGGCCACTCCCCGTGGGAGTTGCTATGCGGCCTCTCGGGATTCCTCTCCCGTCGATACCGGGGCCAAAAACCTTGTGTGGAGTCAGGGCCGGAACCGAGGATTCCTCTCAGGGGCTGACATGGATCTTTGGGTACTTCTGGAGTCTCCCCAGGGGAGTCAGGCCTCGTCTCGAGTGGTGGCATGAACTTGCGCTTTCCTTCCAGGCTGTAGCAGCAATGTCACGCTTCCCGTCGGGTGGATCAAAGGATCTGTGGTTTTCCCTCGAGGCTTTCCCTCGAGGCTTTCCCACAGGGCTGGCCCACGTGCCACCGTGGTGTGAGTCGATCCTCGGCGTGAAAGATGAGCCAGTGCAGGGCAAAGAGGTTCCTCTGGAATGGACTGAGACATCTGGGGGACTCTTGGAATGGTGGTACGACCATGGAGTTCCTCTCGCCTTTCCTGTTGAGAGTGCCTCCTCTTGAGATGCGACGGGAACGCCGGGAATACTTTCCCGTTGAAAGCAGGGAAGGGATCCCTCATCTCGAGCTACGAGGGGGAAACGGGGCTCCTCTGGATGTGGGCGGGACCATCGTGCTTCCTCTCGAGTGGAGACGGGTATGGCGGTGAACTTCTTGAGTTGAAGCAAGGGTGTGAAAGACCCTTTCGAAGTTCCAGAGGTTAGGTGTCATTAGTCTCCAGACGCCTCATCGGAAATAGGCCTCATCTCGCCTGGAAGGGAGAACTTCCTGGATTTTCTCGAGTTGCGGCAGGTGTTCTCGAGTTACGACGGGGACCTCAGGGACCCGCCCTGGTGGCCTCAGGAGAGGCCAGTCCCCATGCGAGTTGATAGGGGGCCTCTCGGGATTCCTCTCCCGTCGATACCGGGGACAAAAACCTTGTGTGGAGTCAGGGCCGGAACCGAGGATTCCTCTCAGGGGTGACATGTATCTTTGGGTACTTCTGGAGTCTCCAAAGGGGAGTCAGGCCTCGTCTCGAGTGGGGGCATGCACGTGCGCTTTCCTTCCAGGCTGTAGCAGCAATGTCACGCTTCCCGTCGCGTGGATCAAAGGATCTGTGGTTTTCCCTCGAGGCTTTCATTCCAGGCTTTCCCACAGGGCTGTCCCACGTGCCACCGTGGTGTGAGTCGATCCTCGGCATGAAAGATGAGCCAGTGCAGGGCAAAGAGGTTCCTCTGGAATGGACTGAGACATCTGGGCAATCCTGGAATGGTGGTACGACCATGGAGTTCCTCTCGCCTTTCCTGTTGAGAATGCCTCCTCTTGAGATGCGACGGGAACACTGGGAATTCTTTCCCGTTGAAAGCAGGGAAAGGATCCCTCATCTCGAGCTACGAGGGGGAAACGGGGCTCCTCTGGATGTGGGCGGGACCATCGTGCTTCCTCTCGAGTGGAGACGGGTATGGCGGTGAACTTCTTGAGTTGCAGCAAGGGTGCGAAAGACCCTTTCGAATTTCCAGATGTTAGGTGTCATTAGTCTCCAGACGCCTCATCGGAAATAGGCCACATGTCGCCTGGAAGGGAGAACTTCCTGGATTTTCTCGAGTTGCGGCAGGTGTTCTCGAGTTACGACGGGGACCTCAGGGAACCGCCCTGGTGGCCTCAGGAGAGGCCAGTCCCCATGCAATTTGCTAGGGGGCCTCTCGGATTCCTCTCCCGTCGATACCGGGGCCAAAAACCTTGTGTGGAGTCAGGGCCGGAACCGAGGATTACTCTCAGGGGTGACATGTATCTTTGGGTACTTCTGGAGTCTCCCCAGGGGAGTCAGGACTCGTCTCGATTGGGGGCATGCACGTGCGCTTTCCTTCCAGGACGCAGCAGCAATGTCACGCTTCCCGTCGCGTGGATCAAAGGATCTGTGGTTTTCCCTCGAGGCTTTCCCTCGAGGCTTTCCCACAAGGCTTTCCCACGTGCCAACGTGGTGTGAGTCGATCCTCGGCGTGAAAGATGAGCCAGTGCAGGGCAAAAGGTTCCTCTGGAATGGACTGAGACATCTGGGGTACTCTTGGAATGGTGGTACGACCATGGAGTTCCTCTCGCCTTTCCTGTTGAGAGTGCCTCCTCTTGAGATGCGACGGGAACGCTGGGAATTCTTTCCCGTTGAAAGCAGGGAAAGGATCCCTCATCTCGAGCTACTAGGGGGAAACGGGGCTCCTCTGGATATGGGCGGGACCATCGTGCTTCCTCTCGAGTGGAGACGGGTATGGCGGTGAACTTCTTGAGTTGCAGCAAGGGTGTGAAAGACCCTTTCGAAGTTCCAGAGTTTAGGTGTCATTAGTCTCCAGACGCCTCATCGGAAATAGGCCTCATCTCGCCTGGAAGGGAGAACTTCCTGGATTTTCTCGAGTTGCGGCAGGTGTTCTCGAGTTACGACGGGGACCTCAGGGACCCGCCCTGGTGGCCTCAGGAGAGGCCAGTCCCCATGCGAGTTGCTAGGGGGCCTCTCGGGATTCCTCTCCCGTCGATACCGGGGCCAAAAACCTTGTGTGGAGTCAGGGCCGGGACCGAGGATTCCTCTCAGGGGCTGACATGGATCTTTGGGTACTTCTGGAGTCTCCCCACGGGAGTCAGGCCTCGTCTCGAGCGGGGGCATGCACGTGCGCTTTCCTTCCAGGCTGTAGCAGCAATGTCACGATTCCCGTCGCATTTATCAAAGGATCTGTGGCTTTCCCTCGAGGCTTTCCCTCGAGGCTTTCCCACAGGGCTGTCCCACGTGCCACCGTGTTGTGAGTCGATCCTCGGCGTGAAAGATGAGCCAGTGCAGGGCAAAGAGTTTCCTCTGGAATGGACTGAGACATCTGGGGGAGTCTTGGAATGGTGGTACGACCATGGAGTTCCTCTCGCCTTTCCTGTTGAGAGTGCCTCCTCTTGAGATGCGACGGGAACGCCGTGAATTCTTTCCCGTTGAAAGCAGGGAAAGGATCCCTCATCTCGAGCTACGAGGGGGAAACGGGGCTCCTCTGGATGTGGGCGGGACCATCGTGCTTCCTCTCGAGTGGAGACGGGTATGGCGGTGAACTTCTTGAGTTGCAGCAAGGGTGTGAAAGACCCTTTCGAAGTTCCAGAGGTTAGGTGTCATTAGTCTCCAGACGCCTCATCGGAAATAGGCCTCATCTCGCCTGGAAGGGAGAACTTCCTGGATTTGCTCGAGTTGCGGCAGGTGTTCTCGAGTTACGACGGGGACCTCAGGGACCCGCCCGGGTGGCCTCAAGAGAGGCCAGTCCCCATGCGAGTTGCTAGGGGGCCTCTCGGGATTCCTCTCCCGTCGATACCGGGGCCAAAAACCTTGTGTGGAGTCAGGGCCGGGACCGAGGATTCCTCTCAGGGGTGACAAGGATCTTTGGGTACTTCTGGAGTCTCCCCAGGGGAGTCAGGCCTCCTCTCGAGTGGGGGCATGCACGTGCGCTTTCCTTCCAGGCTGTAGCAGCAATGTCACGCTTCCCGTCGCGTGGATCAAAGGATCTGTGGTTTTCCCTCGAGGCTTTCCCTCGAGGCTTTCCCACAGGGCTGTCCCACGTGCCACCGTGGTGTGAGTCGATCCTCGGCGTGAAAGATGAGCCAGTGCAGGGCAAAGAGGTTCCTCTGGAATGGACTGAGTCATCTGGGGGACTCTTGGAATGGTGGTACGACCATGGAGTTCCTCTCGCCTTTCCTGTTGAGAGTGCCTCCTCTTGAGATGCGACGGGAACGCCGGGAATTCTTTCCCGTTGAAAGCAGGGAAAGGATCCCTCATCTCAAGCTACGAGGGGGAAACGGGGCTCCTCTGGATGTGAGCGGGACCATCGTGCTTCCTCTCGAGTGGAGACGGGTATGGCGGTGAACTTCTTGAGTTGCAGCAAGGGTGTGAAAGACCCGTTCGAAGTTCCAGAGGTTAGGTGTCATTAGTCTCCAGACGCCTCATCGGAAATAGGCCTCATCTCGCCTGCAAGGGAGAACTTCCTGGATTTTCTCGAGTTGCGGCAGGTGTTCTCGAGTTACGACGGGGACCTCAGGGACCCGCCCTGGTTGCCTCAGGAGAGGCCAGTCCCCATGCGAGTTGCTAGGGGGCCTCTCGGGATTCCTCTCCCGTCGATACCGGGGCCAAAAACCTTGTGTGGAGTCAGGGCCGGAACCGAGGATTCCTCTCAGGGGTGACATGTATCTTTGGGTACTTCTGGAGTCTCCCCAGGGGAGTCAGGCCTCGTCTCGAGTGGGGGCATGCACGTGCGCTTTCCTTCCAGGCTGTAGCAGCAATGTAACGCTTCCCGTCGAGTGGATCAAAGGATCTGTGGTTTTCCCTCGAGGCTTTCCCTCGAGGCTTTCCCACAAGGCTGTCCCACGTGCCACCGTGGTGTGAGTCGATCCTCGGCGTGAAAGATGAGCCAGTGCAGGGCAAAGAGGTTCCTCTGGAATGGACTGAGACATCTGGGGGACTCTTGGAATGGTGGTATGACCATGGAGTTCCTCTCGCCTTTCCTGTTGAGAGTGCCTCCTCTTGAGATGCGACGGGAACGCTGGGAATTCTTTCCCGTTGAAAGCAGGGAAAGGATCCCTCATCTCGAGCTCCGAGGGGGAAACGGGGCTCCTCTGGATGTGGGCGGGACCATCGTGCTTCCTCTCGAGTGGAGACGGGTATGGCGGTGAACTTCTTGAGTTGCAGCAAGGGTGTGAAAGACCCTTTCGAAATTCCAGAGGTTAGGTGTCATTAGTCTCCAGACGCCTCATCGGAAATAGGCCTCATCTCGCCTGGAAGGGAGAACTTCCTGGACTTTCTCGAGTTGCGGCAGGTGTTCTCGAGTTACGACGGGGACCTCAGGGACCCGCCCTGGTGGCCTCAGGAGAGGCCAGTCCCCATGCGAGTTGCTAGGGGGCCTCTCGGGATTCCTCTCCCGTCGATACCGGGGCCAAGAACCTTGTGTGGAGTCAGGGCCCGAACCGAGGATTCCTCTCAGGGGCTGACATGGATCTTTGGGTACTTCTGGAGTCTCCCCAGGGGAGTCAGGCCTCGTCTCGAGTGGGGGCATGCACGTGTGCTTTCCTTCCAGGCTGTAGCAGCAATGTCACGCTTCCCGTCGCGTGGATCAAAGGATCTGTGGGTTTCCCTCGAGGCTTTCCCACGAGGCTTTCCCACAGGGCTGTCCCACGTGCCACCGTGGTGTGAGTCGATCCTCGGCGTGAAAAATGAGCCAGTGCAGGGCAAAGAGGTTCCTCTGGAATGGACTGAGACATCTGGGGGACTCTTGGAATGGTGGTACGACCATGGAGTTACTCTCGCCTTTCCTGTTGAGAGTGCCTCCTCTTGAGATGCGACGGGAACGCCGGGAATTCTTTCCCGTTGAAAGCAGGGAAAGGATCCCTCATCTCGAGCTCCGAGGGGGAAACGGGGCTCCTCTGGATGTGGGCGGGACCATCGTGCTTCCTCTCGAGTGGAGACGGGTATGGCGGTGAACTTCTTGAGTTGCAGCAAGGGTGTGAAAGACCCTTTCGAAGTTCCAGAGGTTAGGTGTCATTAGTCTCCAGACGCCTCATCGGAAATAGGCCTCATCTCGCCTGGAAGGGAGAACTTCCTGGATTTTCTTGAGTTGCGGCAGGTGTTCTCGAGTTACGACGGGGACCTCAGGGACCCGCCCGGGTGGCCTCAAGAGAGGCCAGTCCCCATGCGAGTTGCTAGGGGGCCTCTCGGGATTCCTCTCCCGTCGATACCGGGGCCAAAAACCTTGTGTGGAGTCAGGGCCGGGACCGAGGATTCCTCTCAGGGGTGACAAGGATCTTTGGGTACTTCTGGAGTCTCCCCAGGGGAGTCAGGCCTCCTCTCGAGTGGGGGCATGCACGTGCGCTTTCCTTCCAGGCTGTAGCAGCAATGTCACGCTTCCCGTGGCGTGGATCAAAGGATCTGTGGTTTTCCCTCGAGGCTTTCCCTCGAGGCTTTCCCACAGGGCTGTCCCACGTGCCACCGTGGTGTGAGTCGATCCTCGGCGTGAAAGATGAGCCAGTGCAGGGCAAAGAGGTTCCTCTGGAATGGACTGAGTCATCTGGGGGACTCTTGGAATGGTGGTACGACCATGGAGTTCCTCTCGCCTTTCCTGTTGAGAGTGCCTCCTCTTGAGATGCGACGGGAACGCCGGGAATTCTTTCCCGTTGAAAGCAGGGAAAGGATCCCTCATCTCGAGCTACGAGGGGGAAACGGGGCTCCTCTGGATGTGAGCGGGACCATCGTGCTTCCTCTCGAGTGGAGACGGGTATGGCGGTGAACTTCTTGAGTTGCAGCAAGGGTGTGAAAGACCCGTTCGAAGTTCCAGAGGTTAGGTGTCATTAGTCTCCAGACGCCTCATCGGAAATAGGCCTCATCTCGCCTGCAAGGGAGAACTTCCTGGATTTTCTCGAGTTGCGGCAGGTGTTCTCGAGTTACGACGGGGACCTCAGGGACCCGCCCTGGTTGCCTCAGGAGAGGCCAGTCCCCATGCGAGTTGCTAGGGGGCCTCTCGGGATTCCTCTCCCGTCGATACCGGGGCCAAAAACCTTGTGTGGAGTCAGGGCCGGAACCGAGGATTCCTCTCAGGGGTGACATGTATCTTTGGGTACTTCTGGAGTCTCCCCAGGGGAGTCAGGCCTCGTCTCGAGTGGGGGCATGCACGTGCGCTTTCCTTCCAGGCTGTAGCAGCAATGTCACGCTTCCCGACGAGTGGATCAAAGGATCTGTGGTTTTCCCTCGAGGCTTTCCCTCGAGGCTTTCCCACAAGGCTGTCCCACGTGCCACCGTGGTGTGAGTCGATCCTCGGCGTGAAAGATGAGCCAGTGCAGGGCAAAGAGGTTCCTCTGGAATGGACTGAGACATCTGGGGGACTCTTGGAATGGTGGTACGACCATGGAGTTCCTCTCGCCTTTCCTGTTGAGAGTGCCTCCTCTTGAGATGCGACGGGAACGCTGGGAATTCTTTCCCGTTGAAAGCAGGGAAAGGATCCCTCATCTCGAGCTCCGAGGGGGAAACGGGGCTCCTCTGGATGTGGGCGGGACCATCGTGCTTCCTCTCGAGTGGAGACGGGTATGGCGGTGAACTTCTTGAGTTGCAGCAAGGGTGTGAAAGACCCTTTTGAAATTCCAGAGGTTAGGTGTCATTAGTCTCCAGACGCCTCATCGGAAATAGGCCTCATCTCGCCTGGAAGGGAGAACTTCCTGGACTTTCTCGAGTTGCGGCAGGTGTTCTCGAGTTACGACGGGGACCTCAGGGACCCGCCCTGGTGGCCTCAGGAGAGGCCAGTCCCCATGCGAGTTGCTAGGGGGCCTCTCGGGATTCCTCTCCCGTCGATACCGGGGCCAAGAACCTTGTGTGGAGTCAGGGCCCGAACCGAGGATTCCTCTCAGGGGCTGACATGGATCTTTGGGTACTTCTGGAGTCTCCCCAGGGGAGTCAGGCCTCGTCTCGAGTGGGGGCATGCACGTGTGCTTTCCTTCCAGGCTGTAGCAGCAATGTCACGCTTCCCGTCGCGTGGATCAAAGGATCTGTGGGTTTCCCTCGAGGCTTTCCCTCGAGGCTTTCCCACAGGGCTGTCCCACGTGCCACCGTGGTGTGAGTCGATCCTCGGCGTGAAAAATGAGCCAGTGCAGGGCAAAGAGGTTCCTCTGGAATGGACTGAGACATCTGGGGGACTCTTGGAATGGTGGTACGACCATGGAGTTACTCTCGCCTTTCCTGTTGAGAGTGCCTCCTCTTGAGATGCGACGGGAACGCCGGGAATTCTTTCCCGTTGAAAGCAGGGAAAGGATCCCTCATCTCGAGCTCCGAGGGGGAAACGGGGCTCCTCTGGATGTGGGCGGGACCATCGTGCTTCCTCTCGAGTGGAGACGGGTATGGCGGTGAACTTCTTGAGTTGCAGCAAGGGTGTGAAAGACCCTTTCGAAGTTCCAGAGGTTAGGTGTCATTAGTCTCCAGACGCCTCATCGGAAATAGGCCTCATCTCGCCTGGAAGGGAGAACTTCCTGGATTTTCTCGAGTTGCGGCAGGTGTTCTCGAGTTACGACGGGGACCTCAGGGACCCGCCCTGGTTGCCTCAGGAGAGGCCAGTCCCCATGCGAGTTGCTAGGGGGCCTCTCGGGATTCCTCTCCCATCGATACCGGGGCCAAAAACCTTGTGTGGAGTCAGGGCCGGGACCGAGGATTCCTCTCAGGGGTGACATGGATCTTTGGGTACTTCTGGAGTCTCCCCAGGGGAGTCAGGCCTCCTCTCGAGTGGGGCCATGCACGTGCGCTTTCCTTCCAGGCTGTAGCAGCAATGTCACGCTTCCCGTCGCGTGGATCAAAGGATCTGTGGTTTTCCCTCGAGGCTTTCCCTCGAGGCTTTCCCACAGGGCTGTCCCACGTGCCACCGTGGTGTGAGTCAATCCTCGGCGTGAAAGATGAGCCAGTGCAGGGCAAAGAGGTTCCTCTGGAATGGACTGAGACATCTGGGGGAGTCTTGGAATGGTGGTACGACCATGGAGTTCCTCTCGCCTTTCCTGTTGAGAGTGCCTCCTCTTGAGATGCGACGGGAACGCCGGGAATTCTTTCCCGTTGAAAGCAGGGAAAGGATCCCTCATCTCGAGCTCCGAGGGGGAAACGGGGCTCCTCTGGATGTGGGCGGGACCATCGTACTTCCTCTCGAGTGGAGACGGGTATGGCGGTGAACTTCTTGAGTTGCAGCAAGGGTGTGAAAGACCCTTTCGAAGTTCCAGAGGTTAGGTGTCATTAGTCTCCAGACGCCTCATCGGAAATAGGCCTCATCTCGCCTGGAAGGGAGAACTTCCTGGATTTTCTTGAGTTGCGGCAGGTGTTCTCGAGTTACGACGGGGACCTCAGGGACTCGCCCGGGTGGCCTCAAGAGAGGCCAGTCCCCATGCGAGTTGCTAGGGGGCCTCTCGGGATTCCTCTCCCGTCGATACCGGGGCCAAAAACCTTGTGTGGAGTCAGGGCCGGGACCGAGGATTCCTCTCAGGGGTGACAAGGATCTTTGGGTACTTCTGGAGTCTCCCCAGGGGAGTCAGGCCTCCTCTCGAGTGGGGGCATGCACGTGCGCTTTCCTTCCAGGCTGTAGCAGCAATGTCACGCTTCCCGTCGCGTGGATCAAAGGATCTGTGGTTTTCCCTCGAGGCTTTCCCTCGAGGCTTTCCCACAGGGCTGTCCCACGTGCCACCATGGTGTGAGTCGATCCTCGGCGTGAAAGATGAGCCAGTGCAGGGCAAAGAGGTTCCTCTGGAATGGACTGAGTCATCTGGGGGACTCTTGGAATGGTGGTACGACCATGGAGTTCCTCTCGCCTTTCCTGTTGAGAGTGCCTCCTCTTGAGATGCGACGGGAACGCCGGGAATTCTTTCCCGTTGAAAGCAGGGAAAGGATCCCTCATCTCGAGCTACGAGGGGGAAACGGGGCTCCTCTGGATGTGGGCGGGACCATCGTGCTTCCTCTCGAGTGGAGACGGGTATGGCGGTGAACTTCTTGAGTTGCAGCAAGGGTGTGAAAGACCCTTTCGAAGTTCCAGAGGTTAGGTGTCATTAGTCTCCAGACGCCTCATCGGAAATAGGCCTCATCTCGCCAGCAAGGGAGAACTTCCTGGATTTTCTCGAGTTGCGGCAGGTGTTCTCGAGTTACGACGGGGACCTCAGGGACCCGCCCTGGTTGCCTCAGGAGAGGCCAGTCCCCATGCGAGTTGCTAGGGGGCCTCTCGGGATTCCTCTCCCGTCGATACCGGGGCCAAAAACCTTGTGTGGAGTCAGGGCCGGAACCGAGGATTCCTCTCAGGGGTGACATGTATCTTTGGGTACTTCTGGAGTCTCCCCAGGGGAGTCAGGCCTCGTCTCGAGTGGGGGCATGCACGTGCGCTTTCCTTCCAGGCTGTAGCAGCAATGTCACGCTTCCCGTCGAGTGGATCAAAGGATCTGTGGTTTTCCCTCGAGGCTTTCCCTCGAGGCTTTCCCACAAGGCTGTCCCACGTGCCACCATGGTGTGAGTCGATCCTCGGCGTGAAAGATGAGCCAGTTCTGGGCAAAGAGGTTCCTCTGGAATGGACTGAGACATCTGGGGGACACTTGGAATGGTGGTACGACCATGGAGTTCCTCTCGCCTTTCCTGTTGAGAGTGCCTCCTCTTGAGATGCGACGGGAACGCTGGGAATTCTTTCCCGTTGAAAGCAGGGAAAGGATCCCTCATCTCGAGCTCCGAGGGGGAAACGGGGCTCCTCTGGATGTGGGCGGGACCATCGTGCTTCCTCTCGAGTGGAGACGGGTATGGCGGTGAACTTCTTGAGTTGCAGCAAGGGTGTGAAAGACCCTTTCGAAATTCCAGAGGTTAGGTGTCATTAGTCTCCAGACGCCTCATCGGAAATAGGCCTCATCTCTCCTGGAAGGGAGAACTTCCTGGATTTTCTCGAGTTACGGCAGGTGTTCTCGAGTTACGACGGGGACCTCAGGGACCCGCCCTGGTGGCCTAAGGAGAGGCCAGTCCCCATGCGAGTTGCTAGGGGGCCTCTCGGGATTCCTCTCCCGTCGATACCGGGGCCAAGAACCTTGTGTGGAGTCAGGGCCCGAACCGAGGATTCCTCTCAGGGGCTGACATGGATCTTTGGGTACTTCTGGAGTCTCCCCAGGGGAGTCAGGCCTCGTCTCGAGTGGGGGCATGCACGTGTGCTTTCCTTCCAGGCTGTAGCAGCAATGTCACGCTTCCCGTCGCGTGGATCAAAGGATCTGTGGTTTTCCCTCGAGGCTTTCCCTCGAGGCTTTCCCACAGGGCTGTCCCACGTGCCACCGTGGTGTGAGTCGATCCTCGGCGTGAAAGATGAGCCAGTGCAGGGCAAAGAGGTTCCTCTGGAATGGACTGAGACATCTGGGGGACTCTTGGAATGGTGGTACGACCATGGAGTTCCTCTCGCCTTTCCTGTTGAGAGTGCCTCCTCTTGAGATGCGATGGGAACGCCGGGAATTCTTTCCCGTTGAAAGCAGGGAAAGGATCCCTCATCTCGAGCTCCGAGGGGGAAACGGGGCTCCTCTGGATGTGGGCGGGACCATCGTGCTTCCTCTCGAGTGGAGACGGGTATGGCGGTGAACTTCTTGAGTTGCAGAAAGGGTGTGAAAGACCCTTTCGAAATTCCAGAGGTTAGGTGTCATTAGTCTCCAGACGCCTCATCGGAAATAGGCCTCATCTCGCCTGGAAGGGAGAACTTCCTGGATTTTCTCGAGTTACGGCAGGTGTTCTCGAGTTACGACGGGGACCTCAGGGACCCGCCCTGGTGGCCTAAGGAGAGGCCAGTCCCCATGCGAGTTGCTAGGGGGCCTCTCGGGATTCCTCTCCCGTCGATACCGGGGCCAAGAACCTTGTGTGGAGTCAGGGCCCGAACCGAGGATTCCTCTCAGGGGCTGACATGGATCTTTGGGTACTTCTGGAGTCTCCCCAGGGAAGTCAGGCCTCGTCTCGAGTGGGGGCATGCACGTGCGCTTTCCTTCCAGGCTGTAGTAGCAATGTCACGCTTCCCGTCGCGTGGATCAAAGGAATTGTGGTTTTCCCTCGAGGCTTTCCCTCGAGGCTTTCCCACAGGGCTGTCCCACTTGCCACCGTGGTGTGAGTCGATCCTCGGCGTGAAAAATGAGCCAGTGCAGGGCAAAGAGTTTCCTCTGGAATGGACTGAGACATCTGGGGGACTCTTGGATTGGTGGTACGACCATGGAGTTCCTCTCGCCTTTCCTGTTGAGAGTGCCTCCTCTTGAGATGCGACGGGAACGCCGGGAATTCTTTCCCGTTGAAAGCAGGGAAAGGATCCCTCATCTCGAGCTCCGAGGGGGAAACGGGGCTCCTCTGGATGTGGGCGGGACCATCGTGCTTCCTCTCGAGTGGAGACGGGTATGGCGGTGAACTTCTTGAGTTGCAGCAAGGGTGTGAAAGACCCTTTCGAAGTTCCAGAGGTTAGGTGTCATTAGTCTCCAGACGCCTCATCGGAAATAGGCCTCATCTCGCCTGGAAGGGAGAACTTCCTGGATTTTCTCGAGTTGCGGCAGGTGTTCTCGAGTTACGACGGGGACCTCAGGGACCCGCCCTGGTGGCCTCAGGAGAGGCCAGTCCCCATGCGAGTTGCTAGGGGGCCTCTCGGGATTCCTCTTCCGTCGATACCGGGGCCAAGAACCTTGTGTGGAGTCAGGGCCCGAACCGAGGATTCCTCTCAGGGGCTGACATGGATCTTTGGGTACTTCTGGAGTCTCCCCAGGGGAGTCAGGCCTCGTCTCGAGTGGGGGCATGCACGTGTGCTTTCCTTCCAGGCTGTAGCAGCAATGTCACGCTTCCCGTGGCGTGGATCAAAGGATCTGTGGTTTTCCCTCGAGGCTTTCCCTCGAGGTTTTCCCACAGGGCTGTCCCACGTGCCACCGTGGTGTGAGTCGATCCTCGGCGTGAAAGATGAGCCAGTGCAGGGCAAAGAGGTTCCTCTGGAATGGACTGAGTCATCTGGGGGACTCTTGGAATGGTGGTACGACCATGGAGTTCCTGTCGCCTTTCCTGTTGAGAGTGCCTCCTCTTGAGATGCGACGGGAACACCGGGAATTCTTTCCCGTTGAAAGCAGGGAAAGGATCCATCATCTCGAGCTACGAGGGGGAAACGGGGCTCCTCTGGATGTGGGTGGGACCATCGTGCTTCCTCTCGAGTGGAGACGGGTATGGCGGTGAACTTCTTGAGTTGCAGCAAGGGTGTGAAAGACCCTTTCGAAGTTCCAGAGGTTAGGTGTCATTAGTCTCTAGACGCCTCATCGGAAATAGGCCTCCTCTCGCCAGCAAGGGAGAACTTCCTGGATTTTCTCGAGTTGCGGCAGGTGTTCTCGAGTTACGACGGGGACCTCAGGGACCCGCCCTGGTTGCCTCAGGAGAGGCCAGTCCCCATGCGAGTTGCTAGGGGGCCTCTCGGGATTCCTCTCCCGTCGATACCGGGGCCAAAAACCTTGTGTGGAGTCAGGGCCGGAACCGAGGATTCCTCTCAGGGGTGACATGTATCTTTGGGTACTTCTGGAGTCTCCCCAGGGGAGTCAGGCCTCGTCTCGAGTGGGGGCATGCACGTGCGCTTTCCTTCCAGGCTGTAGCAGCAATGTCACGCTTCCCGTCGAGTGGATCAAAGGATCTGTGGTTTTCCCTCGAGGCTTTCCCTCGAGGCTTTCCCACAAGGCTGTCCCACGTGCCACCATGGTGTGAGTCGATCCTCGGCGTGAAAGATGAGCCAGTTCTGGGCAAAGAGGTTCCTCTGGAATGGACTGAGACATCTGGGGGAAGCTTGGAATGGTGGTACGACCATGGAGTTCCTCTCGCCTTTCCTGTTGAGAGTGCCTCCTCTTGAGATGCGACGGGAACGCTGGGAATTCTTTCCCGTTGAAAGCAGGGAAAGGATCCCTCATCTCGAGCTCCGAGGGGGAAACGGGGCTCCTCTGGATGTGGGCGGGACCATCGTGCTTCCTCTCGAGTGGAGACGGGTATGGCGGTGAACTTCTTGAGTTGCAGCAAGGGTGTGAAAGACCCTTTCGAAATTCCAGAGGTTAGGTGTCATTAGTCTCCAGACGCCTCATCGGAAATAGGCCTCATCTCGCCTGGAAGGGAGAACTTCCTGGATTTTCTCGAGTTACGGCAGGTGTTCTCGAGTTACGACGGGGACCTCAGGGACCCGCCCTGGTGGCCTAAGGAGAGGCCAGTCCCCATGCGAGTTGCTAGGGGGCCTCTCGGGATTCCTCTCCCGTCGATACCGGGGCCAAGAACCTTGTGTGGAGTCAGGGCCCGAACCGAGGATTCCTCTCAGGGGCTGACATGGATCTTTGGGTACTTCTGGAGTCTCCCCAGGGGAGTCAGGCCTCGTCTGGAGTGGGGGCATGCACGTGTGCTTTCCTTCCAAGCTGTAGCAGCAATGTCACGCTTCCCGTCGCGTGGATCAAAGGATCTGTGGTTTTCCCTCGAGGCTTTCCCTCGAGGCTTTCCCACAGGGCTGTCCCACGTGCCACCGTGGTGTGAGTCGATCCTCGGCGTGAAAGATGAGCCAGTGCAGGGCAAAGAGGTTCCTCTGGAATGGACTGAGACATCTGGGGGACTCTTGGAATGGTGGTACGACCATGGAGTTCCTCTCGCCTTTCCTGTTGAGAGTGCCTCCTCTTGAGATGCGACGGGAACGCCGGGAATTCTTTCCCGTTGAAAGCAGGGAAAGGATCCCTCATCTCGAGCTCCGAGGGGGAAACGGGGCTCCTCTGGATGTGGGCGGGACCATCGTGCTTCCTCTCGAGTGGAGACGGGTATGGCGGTGAACTTCTTGAGTTGCAGCAAGGGTGTGAAAGACCCTTTCGAAATTCCAGAGGTTAGGTGTCATTAGTCTCCAGACGCCTCATCGGAAATAGGCCTCATCTCGCCTGGAAGGGAGAACTTCCTGGATTTTCTCGAGTTACGGCAGGTGTTCTCGAGTTACGACGGGGACCTCAGGGACCCGCCCTGGTGGCCTAAGGAGAGGCCAGTCCCCATGCGAGTTGCTAGGGGGCCTCTCGGGATTCCTCTCCCGTCGATACCGGGGCCAAGAACCTTGTGTGGAGTCAGGGCCCGAACCGAGGATTCCTCTCAGGGGCTGACATGGATCTTTGGGTACTTCTGGAGTCTCCCCAGGGAAGTCAGGCCTCGTCTCGAGTGGGGGCATGCACGTGCGCTTTCCTTCCAGGCTGTAGTAGCAATGTCACGCTTCCCGTCGCGTGGATCAAAGGAATTGTGGTTTTCCCTCGAGGCTTTCCCTCGAGGCTTTCCCACAGGGCTGTCCCACGTGCCACCGTGGTGTGAGTCGATCCTCGGCGTGAAAAATGAGCCAGTGCAGGGCAAAGAGTTTCCTCTGGAATGGACTGAGACATCTGGGGGACTCTTGGATTGGTGGTACGACCATGGAGTTCCTCTCGCCTTTCCTGTTGAGAGTGCCTCCTCTTGAGATGCGACGGGAACGCCGGGAATTCTTTCCCGTTGAAAGCAGGGAAAGGATCCCTCATCTCGAGCTCCGAGGGGGAAACGGGGCTCCTCTGGATGTGGGCGGGACCATCGTGCTTCCTCTCGAGTGGAGACGGGTATGGCGGTGAACTTCTTGAGTTGCAGCAAGGGTGTGAAAGACCCTTTCGAAGTTCCAGAGGTTAGGTGTCATTAGTCTCCAGACGCCTCATCGGAAATAGGCCTCATCTCGCCTGGAAGGGAGAACTTCCTGGATTTTCTCGAGTTGCGGCAGGTGTTCTCGAGTTACGACGGGGACCTCAGGGACCCGCCCTGGTGGCCTCAGGAGAGGCCAGTCCCCATGCGAGTTGCTAGGGGGCCTCTCGGGATTCCTCTTCCGTCGATACCGGGGCCAAGAACCTTGTGTGGAGTCAGGGCCCGAACCGAGGATTCCTCTCAGGGGCTGACATGGATCTTTGGGTACTTCTGGAGTCTCCCCAGGGGAGTCAGGCCTCGTCTCGAGTGGGGGCATGCACGTGTGCTTTCCTTCCAGGCTGTAGCAGCAATGTCACGCTTCCCGTCGCGTGGATCAAAGGATCTGTGGTTTTCCCTCGAGGCTTTCCCTCGAGGCTTTCCCACAGGGCTGTCCCACGTGCCACCGTGGTGTGAGTCGATCCTCGGCGTGAAAAATGAGCCAGTGCAGGGCAAAGAGGTTCCTCTGGAATGGACTGAGACATCTGGGGGACTCTTGGAATGGTGGTACGACCATGGAGTTCCTCTCGCCTTTCCTGTTGAGAGTGCCTCCTCTTGAGATGCGACGGGAACGCCGGGAATTCTTTCCCGTTGAAAGCAGGGAAAGGATCCCTCATCTCGAGCTCCGAGGGGGAAACGGGGCTCCTCTGGATGTGGGCGGGACCATCGTGCTTCCTCTCGAGTGGAGACGGGTATGGCGGTGAACTTCTTGAGTTGCAGCAAGGGTGTGAAAGACCCTTTCGAAGTTCCAGAGGTTAGGTGTCATTAGTCTCCAGACGCCTCATCGGAAATAGGCCTCATCTCGCCTGGAAGGGAGAACTTCCTGGATTTTCTCGAGTTGCGGCAGGTGTTCTCGAGTTACGACGGGGACCTCAGGGACCCGCCCTGGTGGCCTCAGGAGAGGCCAGTCCCCATGCGAGTTGCTAGGGGGCCTCTCGGGATTCCTCTCCCGTCGATACCGGGGCCAAACACCTTGTGTGGAGTCAGGGCCGGGACCGAGGATTCCTCTCAGGGGTGACAAGGATCTTTGGGTACTTCTGGAGTCTCCCCAGGGGAGTCAGGCCTCGTCTCGAGTGGGGGCATGCACGTGCGCTTTCCTTCCAGGCTGTAGCAGCAATGTCACGCTTCCCGTCGCGTGGATCAAAGGATCTGTGGTTTTCCCTCGAGGCTTTCCCTCGAGGCTTTCCCACAGGGCTGTCCCACGTGCCACCGTGGTGTGAGTCGATCCTCGGCGTGAAAGATGAGCCAGTGCAGGGCAAAGAGGTTCCTCTGGAATGGACTGAGTCATCTGGGGGACTCTTGGAATGGTGGTACGACAATGGAGTTCCTCTCGCCTTTCCTGTTGAGAATGCCTCCTCTTGAGATGCGACGGGAACGCCGGGAATTCTTTCCCGTTGAAAGCAGGGAAAGGATCCCTCATCTCGTGCTACGAGGGGGAAACGGGGCTCCTCTGGATGTGGGCGGGACCATCGTGCTTCCTCTCGAGTGGAGACGGGTATGGCGGTGAACTTCTTGAGTTGCAGCAAGGGTGTGAAAGACCCTTTCGAAGTTCCAGAGGTTAGGTGTCATTAGTCTCCAGACACCTCATCGGAAATAGGCCTCATCTCGCCTGCAAGGGAGAACTTCCTGGATTTTCTCGAGTTGCGGCAGGTGTTCTCGAGTTACGACGGGGACCTCAGGGACCCGCCCGGGTGGCCTCAAGAGAGGCCAGTCCCCATGCGAGTTGCTAGGGGGCCTCTCGGGATTCCTCTCCCGTCTATACCGGGGCCAAAAACCTTGTGTGGAGTCAGGGCCGGGACCGAGGATTCCTCTCAGGGGTGACAAGGATCTTTGGGTACATCTGGAGTCTCCCCAGGGGAGTCAGGCCTCCTCTCGAGTGGGGGCATGCACGTGCGCTTTCCTTCCAGGCTGTAGCAGCAATGTCACGCTTCCCGTCGCGGGGATCAAAGGATCTGTGGTTTTCCCTCGAGGCTTTCCCTCGAGGCTTTCCCACAGGGCTGTCCCACGTGCCACCGTGGTGTGAGTCGATCCTCGGCGTGAAAGATGAGCCAGTGCAGGGCAAAGAGGTTCCTCTGGAATGGACTGAGTCATCTGGGGGACTCTTGGAATGGTGGTACGACCATGGAGTTCCTCTCGCCTTTCCTGTTGAGAGTGCCTCCTCTTGAGATGCGACGGGAACGCTGGGAATTCTTTCCCGTTGAAAGCAGGGAAAGGATCCCTCATCTCGAGCTACGAGGGGGAAACGGGGCTCCTCTGGATGTGGGCGGGACCATCGTGCTTCCTCTCGAGTGGAGACGGGTATGGCGATGTACTTCTTGAGTTGCAGCAAGGGTGTTAAAGACCCTTTCGAAATTCCAGAGGTTAGGTGTCATTAGTCTCCAGACGCCTCATCGGAAATAGGCCTCATCTCACCTGGAAGGGAGAACTTCCTGGATTTTCTCGAGTTGAGGCAGGTGTTCTCGAGTTACGACGGGGACCTCAGGGACCCGCCCTGGTGGCCTCAGGAGAGGCCAGTCCCCATGCGAGTTGCTAGGGGGCCTCTCGGGATTCCTCTCCCGTCGATACCGGGGCCAATAACCTTGTGTGGAGTCAGGGCCGGAACCGAGGATTCCTCTCAGGGGCTGACATGGATCTTTGGGTACTTCTGGAGTCTCCCCAGGGGAGTCAGGCCTCGTCTCGAGTCGGGGCATGCACGTGCACTTTCCTTTCAGGCTGTAGCAGCTATGTCACGCTTCCCGTCTCGTGGATCAAAGGAACTGTGGTTTTCCCTCGAGGCTTTCCCTCGAGGCTTTCCCACAGGGCTGTCCCACGTGCCACCGTGGTGTGAGTCGATCCTCGGCGTGAAAGATGAGCCAGTGCAGGGCAAAGAGGTTCCTCTGGAATGGACTGAGACATCTGGGGGACTCTTGGAATGGTGGTACGACCATGGAGTTCCTCTCGCCTTTCCTGTTGAGAGTGCCTCCTCTTGAGATGCGACGGGAACGCCGGGAATTCTTTCCCGTTGAAAGCAGGGAAAGGATCCCTCATCTCGAGCTCCGAGGGGGAAACGGGGCTCCTCTGGATGTGGGCGGGACCATCGTGATTCCTCTCGAGTGGAGACGGGTATGGCGGTGAACTTCTTGAGTTGCAGAAAGGGTGTGAAAGACCCTTTCGAAATTCCAGAGGTTAGGTGTCATTAGTCTCCAGACGCCTCATCGGAAATAGGCCTCATCTCGCCTGGAAGGGAGAACTTCCTGGATTTTCTCGAGTTACGGCAGGTGTTCTCGAGTTATGACGGGGATCTCAGGGACCCGCCCTGGTGGCCTAAGGAGAGGCCAGTCCCCATGCGAGTTGCTAGGGGGCCTCTCGAGATTCCTCTCCCGTCGATACCGGGGCCAAGAACCTTGTGTGGAGTCAGGGCCCGAACCGAGGATTTCTCTCAGGGGCTGACATGGATCTTTGGGTACTTCTGGAGTCTCCCCAGGGGAGTCAGGCCTCGTTTCGAGTGGGGGCATGCACGAGCGCTTTTCTTCCAGGCTGTAGCAGCAATGTCACGCTTACCTTCGCGTGGATCAAAGGATCTGTGGTTTTCCCTCGAGGCTTTCCCTCGAGGCTTTCCCACAGGGCTGTCCCACGTGCCACCGTGGTGTGAGTCGATCCTCGGCGTGAAAGATGAGCCAGTGCAGGGCAAAGAGGTTCCTCTGGAATGGACTGAGACATCTGGGGGACTCTTGGAATGGTGGTACGACCATGGAGTTCCTATCGCCTTTTCTGTTGAGAGTGCCTCCTCTTGAGATGCGACGGGAACTCCGGGAATTCTTTCCCGTTGAAAGCAGGGAAAGGATCCCTCATCTCGAGCTACGAGGGGGAAACGGGGCCCCTCTGGATGTGGGCGGGACCATCGTGCTTCCTCTCGAGTGGAGACGGGTATGGCGGTGAACTTCTTGAGTTGCAGCAAGGGTGTGAAAGACCCTTTCGAAGTTCCAGAGGTTAGGTGTCATTAGTCTCCAGAAGCCTCATCGGAAATAGGCTTCATCTCGCCTGGAAGGGAGAACTTCCTGGATTTTCTCGAGATGCGGCAGGTGTTCTCGCGTTACGACGGGGACCTCAGGGACCCGCCCTGGTGGCCTCAGGAACGGCCAGTCCCCATGCGAGTTGCTAGGGGGCCTCTCGGGATTCCTCTCCCGTCGATACCGGGGCCAAAAACCTTGTGTGGAGTCAGGGCGGAACCGAGGATTCCTCTCAGGGGTGACATGGATCTTTGGGTACTTCTGGAGTCTCCCCAGGGGAGTGAGGCCTCGTCTCGTGTGGGGGCATGCACGTGCGCTTTCCTTCCAGGCTGTAGCAGCAATGTCACGCTTCTCGTCGCGTGGATCAAAGGATCTGTGGTTTTCCATCGAGGCTTTCCCTCGAGGCTTTCCCACAGGGCTGTCCCACTTGCCACCGTGGTGTGAGTCGATCCTCGGCGTGAAAGATGAGCCAGTGCAGGGCAAAGAGGTTCCTCTGGAATGGACTGAGACATCTGGGGGACTCTTGGAATGGTGGTACGACCATGGAGTTCCTCTCGCCTTTCCTGTTGAGAGTGCCTCCTCTTGAGATGCGACGGAAATGCCGGGAATTCTTTCCCGTTAAAAGCAGGGAAAGGATCCCTCATCTCGAGCTACGAGGGGAAACGGGGCTCCTCTGGATGTGGGCGGGACCATCGTGCTTCCTCTCGAGTGGAGACGGGTATGGCGGTGAACTTCTTGTGTTGCAGCAAGGGTGTGAAAGACCCTTTCGAAGTTCCAGAGGTTAGGTGTCATTAGTCTCCAGACGCCTCATAGGAAATAGGCCTCATCTCGCCTGGAAGGGAGAACATCCTGGATTTTCTCGATTTGCGGCAGGTGTTCTCGAGTTACGACGGGGACCTCAGGGAACCGCCCTGGTGGCCTCAGGAAAAGCCAGTCCCCATGCGAGTTGCTAGGGGGCCTCTCGGGATTCCTCTCCTGTCGATACCGGGGCCAAAAACCTTGTTTGGAGTCAGGGCCGGAACCGAGGATTACTCTCAGGGGCTGACATGGATCTTTGGGTACTTCTGGAGTCTCCCCACTGGAGTCAGGCCTCGTTTCAAGTGGGGGCATGCACGAGCGCTTTTCTTCCAGGCTGTAGCAGCAATGTCACACTTACCTTCGCGTGGATCAAAGGATCTGTGGTTTTCCCTCGAGGCTTTCCCTCGAGGCTTTCCCACAGGGCTGTCCCACTTGCCACCGTGGTGTGAGTCGATCCTCGGCGTGAAAGATGAGCCAGTGCAGGGCAAAGAGGTTCCTCTGGAATGGACTGAGACATCTGGGGGACTCTTGGAATGGTGGTACGACCATGGAGTTCCTCTCGCCTTTCCTGTTGAAAGTGACTCCTCTTGAGATGCGACGGGAACGCCGGAATTCTTTCCCGTTGAAAGCAGGGAAAGGATCCCTCATCTCGAGCTCCGAGGGGGAAACGGGGCTCCTCTGGATGTGGGCGGGACCATCGTGCTCCCTCTCGAGTGGAGACGGGTATGGCGGTGAACTTCTTGAGTTGCAGCAAGGGTGTGAAAGACCCTTTCGAAGTTCCAGAGGTTAGGTGTCATTAGTCTCCAGACGCCTCATCGGAAATAGGCCTCATCTCGCCTGGAAGGGAGAACTTCCTGGATTTTCTCGAGTTGCGGCAGGTGTTCTCGAGTTTCGACGGGGACCTCAGGGACCCGCCTTGGTGGCCTCAGCAGAGGCCAGTCCCCATGCGAGTTGCTAGGGGGCCTCTCGGGATTCCTCTCCCGTCGATACCGGGGCCAAAAACCTTGTGTGGAGTCAGGGCGGGAACCGAGGATTCCTCTCAGGGGCTGACATGGATTCTTGCGTACTTCTGGAGTCTCCCCAGGGGAGTCAGGCCTCGTCTCGAGTGGGGGCATGCACGTGCGCTTTCCTTCCAGGCTGTAGCAGCAATGTCACGCTTCCCGTCGCGTGGATCAAAGGATCTGTGGTTTTCCCTCGAGGCTTTCCCACAGGGCTGTCCCACGTGCCACCGTGGTGTGAGTCGATCCTCGGCGTGAAAAATGAGCCAGTGCAGGGCAAAGAGTTTCCTCTGGAATGGACTGAGACATCTGGGGGACTCTTGGAATGGTGGTACGACCATGGAGTTACTCTCGCCTTTCCTGTTGAGAGTGCCTCCTCTTGAGATGCGACGGGAACACCGGGAATTCTTTCCCGTTGAAAGCAGGGAAAGGATCCCTCATCTCGAGCTCCGAGGGGGAAACGGGGCTCCTCTGGATGTGGGTGGGACCATCGTGCTTCCTCTCGAGTGGAGACGGGTATGGCGGTGAACTTCTTGAGTTGCAGCAAGGGTGTGAAAGACCCTTTCGAAGTTCCAGAGGTTAGGTGTCATTAGTCTCCAGACGCCTCATCGGAAATAGGCCTCATCTCGCCTGGAAGGGAGAACTTCCTGGATTTACTCGAGTTGCGGCAGGTGTTCTCGAGTTACGACGGGGACCTCAGGGACCCGCCCTGGTTGCCTCAGGAGAGGCCAGTCCCCATGCGAGTTGCTAGGGGGCCTCTCGGGATTCCTCTCCCGTCGATACCGGGGCCAAAAACCTTGTGTGGAGTCAGGGCCGGGACCGAGGATTCCTCTCAGGGGTGACATGGATCTTTGGGTACTTCTGGAGTCTCCCCAGGGGAGTCAGGCCTCCTCTCGAGTGGGGCCATGCACGTGCGCTTTCCTTCCAGGCTGTAGCAGCAATGTCACGCTTCCCGTCGAGTGGATCAAAGGATCTGTGGTTTTCCCTCGAGGCTTTCCCTGGAGGCTTTCCCTCAAGGCTGTCCCACGTGCCACCGTGGTGTGAGTCGATCCTCGGCGTGAAAGATGAGCCAGTGCAGGGCAAAGAGGTTCCTCTGGAATGGATTGAGACATCTGGGGGACTCTTGGAATGGTGGTACGACCATGGAGTTCCTCTCGCCTTTCCTGTTGAGAGTGCCTCCTCTTGAGATGCGACGGGAACGCTGGGAATTCTTTCCCGTTGAAAGCAGGGAAAGGATCCCTCATCTCGAGCTCCGAGGGGGAAACGGGGCTCCTCTGGATGTGGGCGGGACCATCGTGCTTCCTCTCGAGTGGAGACGGGTATGGCGGTGAACTTCTTGAGTTGCAGCAAGGGTGTGAAAGACCCTTTCGAAATTCCAGAGGTTAGGTGTCATTAGTCTCCAGACGCCTCATCGGAAATAGGCCTCATCTCGCCTGGAAGGGAGAACTTCCTGGATTTTCTCGAGTTACGGCAGGTGTTCTCGAGTTACGACGGGGACCTCAGGGACCCGCCCTGGTGGCCTAAGGAGAGGCCAGTCCCCATGCGAGTTGCTAGGGGGCCTCTCGGGATTCCTCTCCCGTCGATACCGGGGCCAAGAACCTTGTGTGGAGTCAGGGCCCGAACCGAGGATTCCTCTCAGGGGCTGACATGGATCTTTGGGTACTTCTGGAGTCTCCCCAGGGGAGTCAGGCCTCGTCTCGAGTGGGGGCATGCACGTGTGCTTTCCTTCCAGGCTGTAGCAGCAATGTCACGCTTCCCGTCGCGTGGATCAAAGGATCTGTGGTTTTCCCTCGAGGCTTTCCCTCGAGGCTTTCCCACAGGGCTGTCCCACGTGCCACCGTGGTGTGAGTCGATCCTCGGCGTGAAAAATGAGCCAGTGCAGGGCAAAGAGGTTCCTCTGGAATGGACTGAGACATCTGGGGGACTCTTGGAATGGTGGTACGACCATGGAGTTCCTCTCGCCTTTCCTGTTGAGAGTGCCTCCTCTTGAGATGCGACGGGAACGCAGGGAATTCTTTCCCGTTGAAAGCAGGGAAAGGATCCCTCATCTCGAGCTCCGAGGGGGAAACGGGGCTCCTCTGGATGTGGGCGGGACCATCGTGCTTCCTCTCGAGTGGAGACGGGTATGGCGGTGAACTTCTTGAGTTGCAGCAAGGGTGTGAAAGACCCTTTCGAAGTTCCAGAGATTAGGTGTCATTAGCCTCCAGACGCCTCATCGGAAATAGGCCTCATCTCGCCTGGAAGGGAGAACTTCCTGGATTTTCTCGAGTTGCGGCAGGTGTTCTCGAGTTACGACGGGGACCTCAGGGACCCGACCTGGTTGCCTCAGGAGAGGCCAGTCCCCATGCGAGTTGCTAGGGCGCCTCTCGGGTTTCCTCTCCCGTCGATACCGGGGCCAAAAACCTTGTGTGGAGTCAGGGCCGGGACCGAGGATTCCTCTCAGGGGTGACATGGATCTTTGGGTACTTCTGGAGTCTCCCCAGGGGAGTCAGGCCTCCTCTCGAGTGGGGCCATGCACGTGCGCTTTCCTTCCAGGCTGTAGCAGCAATGTCACGCTTCCCGTCGAGTGGATCAAAGGATCTGTGGTTTTCCCTCGAGGCTTTCCCTCGAGGCTTTCCCACAAGGCTGTCCCACGTGCCACCGTGGTGTGAGTCGATCCTCGGCGTGAAAGATGAGCCAGTGCAGGGCAAAGAGGTTCCTCTGGAATGGATTGAGACATCTGGGGGACTCTTGGAATGGTGGTACGACCATGGAGTTCCTCTCGCCTTTCCTGTTGAGAGTGCCTCCTCTTGAGATGCGACGGGAACGCTGGGAATTCTTTCCCGTTGAAAGCAGGGAAAGGATCCCTCATCTCGAGCTCCGAGGGGGAAACGGGGCTCCTCTGGATGTGGGCGGGACCATCGTGCTTCCTCTCGAGTGGAGACGGGTATGGCGGTGAACTTCTTGAGTTGCAGCAAGGGTGTGAAAGACCCTTTCGAAATTCCAGAGGTTAGGTGTCATTAGTCTCCAGACGCCTCATCGGAAATAGGCCTCATCTCGCCTGGAAGGGAGAACTTCCTGGATTTTCTCGAGTTACGGCAGGTGTTCTCGAGTTACGACGGGGACCTCAGGGACCCGCCCTGGTGGCCTAAGGAGAGGCCAGTCCCCATGCGAGTTGCTAGGGGGCCTCTCGGGATTCCTCTCCCGTCGATACCGGGGCCAAGAACCTTGTGTGGAGTCAGGGCCCGAACCGAGGATTCCTCTCAGGGGCTGACATGGATCTTTGGGTACTTCTGGAGTCTCCCCAGGGGAGTCAGGCCTCGTCTCGAGTGGGGGCATGCACGTGTGCTTTCCTTCCAGGCTGTAGCAGCAATGTCACGCTTCCCGTCGCGTGGATCAAAGGATCTGTGGTTTTCCCTCGAGGCTTTCCCTCGAGGCTTTCCCACAGGGCTGTCCCACGTGCCACCGTGGTGTGAGTCGATCCTCGGCGTGAAAAATGAGCCAGTGCAGGGCAAATAGGTTCCTCTGGAATGGACTGAGACATCTGGGGGACTCTTGGAATGGTGGTACGACCATGGAGTTACTCTCGCCTTTCCTGTTGAGAGTGCCTCCTCTTGAGATGCGACGGGAACGCCGGGAATTCTTTCCCGTTGAAAGCAGGGAAAGGATCCCTCATCTCGAGCTACGAGGGGGAAACGGGGCTCCTCTGGATGTGGGCGGGACCATCGTGCTTCCTCTCGAGTGGAGACGGGTATGTCGGTGAACTTCTTGAGTTGCAGCAAGGGTGTGAAAGACCCTTTCGAAGTTCCAGAGGTTAGGTGTCATTAGTCTCCAGACGCCTCATCGGAAATAGGCCTCATCTCGCCTGGAAGGGAGAACTTCCTGGATTTTCTCGAGTTGCGGCAGGTGTTCTCGAGTTACGACGGGGACCTCAGGGACCCGCCCTGGTTGCCTCAGGAGAGGCCAGTCCCCATGCGAGTTGCTAGGGGGCCTCTCGGGATTCCTCTCCCGTCGATACCGGGGCCAAAAACCTTGTGTGGAGTCAGGGCCGGGACCGAGGATTCCTCTCAGGGGTGACATGGATCTTTGGGTACTTCTGGAGTCTCCCCAGGGGAGTCAGGCCTCCTCTCGAGTGGGGCCATGCACGTGCGCTTTCCTTCCAGGCTGTAGCAGCAATGTCACGCTTCTCGTCGCGTGGATCAAAGGATCTGTGGTTTTCCATCGAGGCTTTCCCTCGAGGCTTTCCCACAGGGCTGTCCCACTTGCCACCGTGGTGTGAGTCGATCCTCGGCGTGAAAGATGAGCCAGTGCAGGGCAAAGAGGTTCCTCTGGAATGGACTGAGACATCTGGGGGACTCTTGGAATGGTGGTACGACCATGGAGTTCCTCTCGCCTTTCCTGTTGAGAGTGCCTCCTCTTGAGATGCGACGGGAACCCCGGGAATTCTTTCCCGTTAAAAGCAGGGAAAGGATCCCTCATCTCGAGCTACGAGGGGGAAACGGGGCTCCTCTGGATGTGGGCGGGACCATCGTGCTTCCTCTCGAGTGGAGACGGGTATGGAGGTGAACTTCTTGAGTAGCAGCAAGGGTGTGAAAGACCCTCTCGAAATTCCAGAGGTTAGGTGTCATTAGTCTCCAGACGCCTCATCGGAAATAGGCCTCATCTCGCCTGGAAGGGAGAACTTCATGGATTTTCTCGAGTTGCGGCAGGTGTTCTCGAGTTACGACGGGGACCTCAGGGACCCGCCCTGGTGGCCCCAGGAGAGGCCAGTCCCCATGCGAGTTGCTACGGGGCCTCTCGGGATTCCTCTCCCGTCGATACCGGGGCCAAAAACCTTGTGTGGAGTCAGGGCCGGAACCGGGGATTCCTCTCAGGGGCTGACATGGATCTTTGGGTACTTCTGGAGTCTCCCCAGGGGAGTCTGGCCTCGTTTCGAGTGGGGGCATGCACGTGCGCTTTCCTTCCAGGCTGTAGCAGCAATGTCACACTTCCCGTCGCGTGGATCAAAGGATCTGTGGTTTTCCCTCGAGGCTTTCCCTCGAGGCTTTCCCACAGGGTTGTCCCACGTGCCGCCGTTGTGTGAGTCGATCCTCGGCGTGAACGATGAGCCAGTGCAGGGCAAAGAGGTTCCTCTGGAATGGACTGAGACATCTGGGGGACTCTTGGAATGGTGGTACGACCATGGAGTTCTTCTCACCTTTCCTGTTGAGAGTGCCTCCTCTTGAGATGCGACGGAAATGCCGGGAATTCTTTCCCGTTAAAAGCAGGGAAAGGATCCCTCATCTCGAGCTACGAGGGGAAACGGGGCTCCTCTGGATGTGGGCGGGACCATCGTGCTTCCTCTCGAGTGGAGACGGGTATGGCGGTGAACTTCTTGTGTTGCAGCAAGGGTGTGAAAGACCCTTTCGAAGTTCCAGAGGTTAGGTGTCATTAGTCTCCAGACGCCTCATTGGAAATAGGCCTCATCTCGCCTGGAAGGGAGAACATCCTGGATTTTCTCGAGTTGCGGCAGGTGTTCTCGAGTTACGACGGGGACCTCAGGGACCCGCCCTGGTTGCCTCAGGAGAGGCCAGTCCCCATGCGAGTTGCTAGGGGGCCTCTCGGGATTCCTCTCCCGTCGATACCGGGGCCAAAAACCTTGTGTGGAGTCAGGGCCGGGACCGAGGATTCCTCTCAGGGGTGACATGGATCTTTGGGTACTTCTGGAGTCTCCCCAGGGGAGTCAGGCCTCCTCTCGAGTGGGGCCATGCACGTGCGCTTTCCTTCCAGGCTGTAGCAGCAATGTCACGCTTCTCGTCGCGTGGATCAAAGGATCTGTGGTTTTCCATCGAGGCTTTCCCTCGAGGCTTTCCCACAGGGCTGTCCCACTTGCCACCGTGGTGTGAGTCGATCCTCGGCGTGAAAGATGAGCCAGTGCAGGGCAAAGAGGTTCCTCTGGAATGGACTGAGACATCTGGGGGATTCTTAGAATGGTGGTACGACCATAGAGTTCCTCTCGCCTTTCCTGTTGAGAGTGCCTCCTCTTGAGATGCGACGGGAATGCCGGGAATTCTTTCCCGTTGAAAGCAGGGAAAGGAACCCTCATCTCGAGCTACGAGGGGGAAACGGGGCACCTCTGGATATGGGCGGGACCATCGTGCTTCCTCTCGAGTGGAGACGGGTATGGCGGTGAACTTCTTGAGTTGCAGCAAGGGTGTGAAAGTCCCTTTCGAAGTTCCAGAGGTTAGGTGTCATTAGTCTCCAGACGCCTCATCGGAAATAGGCCTCATCTCGCCTGGAAGGGAGAACTTCCTGGATTTTCTCGAGTTGCGGCAGGTGTTCTCGAGTTACGACGGGGACCTCAGGGACCCGCCATGGTGGCCTCAGGAAAGGCCAGTCCCCATGCGAGTTGCTAGGGGGCCTCTCAGGATTCCTCTCCCGTCGATACCGGGGCCAAAAACCTTGTGTGGAGTCAGGGCCGGAACCGAGGTTTTCTCTCAGGGGTGACGTGGAACTTTGGGTATTTCTGGAGTCTCCCCAGGGGAGTCAGGCCTCGTCTCGAGTGGGGGCAGGCACGTGCGCTTTCCTTCCAGGCTGTAGCAGCAATGTCACGCTTCCCGTCGCGTGGATCAAAGGATCTGTGGTTTTCCCTCGAGGCTTTCCCTCGAGGCTTTCCCACAGGGCTGTCCCACTTGCCACCGTGGTGTGAGTCGATCCTCGGCGTGAAAGATGAGCCAGTGCAGGGCAAAGAGGTTCCTCTGGAATGGACTGAGACATCTGGGGGATTCTTGGAATGGTGGTACGACCATAGAGTTCCTCTCGCCTTTCCTGTTGAGAGTGCCTCCTCTTGAGATGCGACGGGAATGCCGGGAATTCTTTCCCGTTGAAAGCAGGGAAAGGATCCCTCATCTCGAGCTACGAGGGGGAAACGGGGCTCCTCTGGATATGGGCGGGACCATCGTGCTTCCTCTCGAGTGGAGACGGGTATGGCGGTGAACTTCTTGAGTTGCAGCAAGGGTGTGAAAGACCCTTTCGAAGTTCCAGAGGTTAGGTGTCATTAGTCTCCAGACGCCTCATCGGAAATAGGCCTCATCTCGCCTGGAAGGGAGAACTTCCTGGATTTTCTCGAGTTGCGGCAGGTGTTCTCGAGTTACGACGGGGACCTCAGGGACCCGCCATGGTGGCCTCAGGAAAGGCCAGTCCCCATGCGAGTTGCTAGGGGGCCTCTCAGGATTCCTCTCCCGTCGATACCGGGGCCAAAAACCTTGTGTGGAGTCAGGGCCGGAACCGAGGTTTTCTCTCAGGGGTGACATGGAACTTTGGGTATTTCTGGAGTCTCCCCATGGGAGTCAGGCCTCGTCTCGAGTGGGGGCATGCACGTGCGCTTTCCTTCCAGGCTGTAGCAGCAATGTCACGCTTCCCGTCGCGTGGATCAAAGGATCTGTGGTTTTCCCTCGAGGCTTTCCCACAGGGCTGTCCCACGTGCCACCGTGGTGTGAGTCGATCCTCGGCGTGAAAGATGAGCCAGTGCAGGGCAAAGAGGTTCCTCTGGAATGGACTGAGACATCTGGGGGACTCTTGGAATGGTGGTACGACCATGGAGTTCCTCTCGCCTTTCCTGTTGAGAGTGCCTCCTCTTGAGATGCGACGGGAACGCCGGGAATTCTTTCCCGTTGAAAGCAGGGAAAGGATCCCTCATCTCGAGCTACGAGGGGGAAACGGGGCTCCTCTGGATGTGGGCGGGACCATCGTGCTTCCTCTCGAGTGGAGACGGGTATGGCGGTGAACTTCTTGAGTAGCAGCAAGGGTGTGAAAGACCCTTTCGATGTTCCAGAGGTTAGGTGTCATTAGTCTCCAGACGCCTCATCGGAAATAGGCCTTATCTCGCCTGGAAGGGAGAACTTCCTGGATTTGCTCGAGTTGCGGCAGGTGTTCTCGAGTTACGACGGGGACCTCAGGGACCCGCCCTGGTGGCCTCAGGAGAGGCCAGTCCCCATGCGAGTTGCTAGGGGGCCTCTCGGGATTCCTCTCCCGTCGATACCGGGGCCAAAAACCTTGTGTGGAGTCAGGGCCGGAACCGAGGATTCCTCTCAGGAGCTGACATGGATCTTTGGGTACTTCTGGAGTCTCCCCAGGGGAGTCAGGCCTCGTCTCGATTGGGGCCATGCACGTGCGCTTTCTTTCCAGGCTGTAGCAGCAATGTCACGCTTCCCGTCGCGTGGATCAAAGGATCTGTGGTTTTCCCTCGAGGCTTTCCCTCGAGGCTTTCCCACAGGGCTGTCCCACGTGCCACCGTGGTGTGAGTCGATCCTCGGCGTGAAAGATTAGCCAGTGCAGGGCAAAGAGGTTCCTCTGGAATGGACTGAGACATCTGGGGGACTCTTGGAATGGTGGTACGACCATGGAGTTCCTCTCGCCTTTCCTGTTGAGAGTGCCTCCTCTTGAGATGCGACGGGAACCCCGGGAATTCTTTCCCGTTAAAAGCAGGGAAAGGATCCCTCATCTCGAGCTACGAGGGGGAAACGGGGCTCCTCTGGATGTGGGCGGGACCATCGTGCTTCCTCTCGAGTGGAGACGGGTATGGAGGTGAACTTCTTGAGTAGCAGCAAGGGTGTGAAAGACCCTCTCGAAATTCCAGAGGTTAGGTGTCATTAGTCTCCAGACGCCTCATCGGAAATAGGCCTCATCTCGCCTGGAAGGGAGAACTTCATGGATTTTCTCGAGTTGCGGCAGGTGTTCTCGAGTTACGACGGGGACCTCAGGGACCCGCCCTGGTGGCCCCAGGAGAGGCCAGTCCCCATGCGAGTTGCTACGGGGCCTCTCGGGATTCCTCTCCCGTCGATACCGGGGCCAAAAACCTTGTGTGGAGTCAGGGCCGGAACCGGGGATTCCTCTCAGGGGCTGACATGGATCTTTGGGTACTTCTGGAGTCTCCCCAGGGGAGTCTGGCCTCGTTTCGAGTGGGGGCATGCACGTGCGCTTTCCTTCCAGGCTGTAGCAGCAATGTCACACTTCCCGTCGCGTGGATCAAAGGATCTGTGGTTTTCCCTCGAGGCTTTCCCTCGAGGCTTTCCCACAGGGTTGTCCCACGTGCCGCCGTTGTGTGAGTCGATCCTCGGCGTGAACGATGAGCCAGTGCAGGGCAAAGAGGTTCCTCTGGAATGGACTGAGACATCTGGGGGACTCTTGGAATGGTGGTACGACCATGGAGTTCTTCTCACCTTTCCTGTTGAGAGTGCCTCCTCTTGAGATGCGACGGAAATGCCGGGAATTCTTTCCCGTTAAAAGCAGGGAAAGGATCCCTCATCTCGAGCTACGAGGGGAAACGGGGCTCCTCTGGATGTGGGCGGGACCATCGTGCTTCCTCTCGAGTGGAGACGGGTATGGCGGTGAACTTCTTGTGTTGCAGCAAGGGTGTGAAAGACCCTTTCGAAGTTCCAGAGGTTAGGTGTCATTAGTCTCCAGACGCCTCATTGGAAATAGGCCTCATCTCGCCTGGAAGGGAGAACATCCTGGATTTTCTCGAGTTGCGGCAGGTGTTCTCGAGTTACGACGGGGACCTCAGGGAACCGCCCTGGTGGCCTCAGGAAAAGCCAGTCCCCATGCGATTTGCTAGGGGGCCTCTCAGGATTCCTCTCCTGTCTATACCGGGGCCAAAAACCTTGTTTGGAGTCAGGGCCGGAACCGAGGATTCGTCTCAGGGGCTGACATGTATCTTTGGGTACTTCTGGAGTCTCCCCACTGGAGTCAGGCCTCGTTTCGAGTGGGGGCATGCACGAGCGCTTTTCTTCCAGGCAGTAGCAGCAATGTCACGCTTACCTTCGCGTGGATCAAAGGATCTGTGGTTTTCCCTCGAGGCTTTCCCTCGAGGCTTTCCCACAGGGCTGTCCCACTTGCCACCGTGGTGTGAGTCGATCCTCGGCGTGAAAGATGAGCCAGTGCAGGGCAAAGAGTTTCCTCTGGAATGGACTGAGACATCTGGGGGATTCTTGGAATGGTGGTACGACCATAGAGTTCCTCTCGCCTTTCCTGTTGAGAGTGCCTCCTCTTGAGATGCGACGGGAATGCCGGGAATTCTTTCCCGTTGAAAGCAGGGAAAGGATCCCGCATCTCGAGCTACGAGGGGGAAACGGGGCTCCTCTGGATATGGGCGGGACCATCGTGCTTCCTCTCGAGTGGAGACGGGTATGGCAGTGAACTTCTTGAGTTGCAGCAAGGGTGTGAAAGACCCTTTCGAAGTTCCAGAGGTTAGGTGTCATTAGTCTCCAGACGCCTAATAGGAAATAGGCCTCATCTCGCCTGGAAGGGAGAACTTCCTGGATTTTCTCGAGTTGCGGCAGGTGTTCTCGAGTTACGACGGGGACCTCAGGGACCCGCCATGGTGGCCTCAGGAAAGGCCAGTCCCCATGCGAGTTGCTAGGGGGCCTCTCAGGATTCCTCTCTCGTCGATACCGGGGCCAAAATCCTTGTGTGGAGTCAGGGCCGGAACCGAGGTTTTCTCTCAGGGTTGACATGGAACTTTGGGTATTTCTGGAGTCTCCCCAGGGGAGTCAGGCCTCGTCTCGAGTGGGGGCATGCACGTGCGCTTTCCCTCCAGGCTGAAGCAGCAATGTCACGCTTCCCGTCGCGTGGATCAAAGGATCTGTGGTTTTCCCTCGAGGCTTTCCGTCGAGGCTTTCCCACAGGGCTGTCCCACGTGCCACCGTGGTGTGAGTCGATCCTCGGCGTGAAAGATGAGCCAGTGCAGGGCAAAGAGCTTCCTCTCGAATGGACTGAGATATCTGGGGGACTCTTGGAATGGTGGTACGACCATGGAGTTCCTCTCGCCTTTCCTGTTGAGAGTGCCTCCTCTTGAGATGCGACGGGAACGCCGGGAATTCTTTCCCGTTGAAAGCAGGGAAAGGATCCCTCATCTCGAGCTACGAGGGGGAAACGGGGCTCCTCTGGATGTGGGCGGGACCATCGTGCTTCCTCTCGAGTGGAGACGGGTATGGCGGTGAACTTCTTGAGTAGCAGCAAGGGTGTGAAAGACCCTCTCGAAATTCCAGAGGTTAGGTGTCATTAGTCTCCAGACGCCTCATCGGAAATAGGCCTCATCTCGCCTGGAAGGGAGAACTTCATGGATTTTCTCGAGTTGCGGCAGGTGTTCTCGAATTACGACGGGGACCTCAGGGACCCGCCCTGGTGGCCCCAGGAGAGGCCAGTCCCCATGCGAGTTGCTACGGGGCCTCTCGGGATTCCTCTCCCGTCGATACCGGGGCCAAAAACCTTGTGTGGAGTCAGGGCCGGAACCGAGGATTCCTCTCAGGGGCTGACATGGATCTTTGGGTACTTCTGGAGTCTCCCCAGGGGAGTCAGGCCTCGTCTCGAGTGGGGGCATGCACGTGTGCTTTCCTTCCAGGCTGTAGCAGCAATGTCACGCTTCCCGTCGCGTGGATCAAAGGATCTGTGGTTTTCCCTCGAGGCTTTCCCTTCAGGCTTTCCCACAGGGCTGTCCCACGTGCCACCGTGGTGTGAGTGGATCCTCGGCGTGAAAGATGAGCCAGTGCAGGGCAAAGAGGTTCCTCTGGAATGGACTGAGACATCTGGGGTACTCTTGGAATGGTGGTATGACCATGGAGTTCCTCTCGCCTTTCCTGTTGAGAGTGCCTCCTCTTGAGATGCGACGGGAACGCCGGGAATTCTTTCCCGTTGAAAGCAGGGAAAGGATCCCTCATCTCGAGCTACGAATGTGAAACGGGGCTCCTCTGGATGTGGGCGGGACCATCGTGCTTCCTCTAGAGTGGAGACGGGTATGGCGGTGAACTTCTTGAGTTGCAGCAAGGGTGTGAAAGACCCTTTCGAAGTTCCAGAGGTTAGGTGTCATTAGTCTCCAGACGCCTCATCGGAAATAGGCCTCATCTCGCCTGGAAGGGAGAACTTCCTGGATTTTCTCGAGTTGCGGCAGGTGTTCTCGAGTTACGACGGGGACCTCAGGGACCCGCCATGGTGGCCTCAGGAAAGACCAGTCCCCATGTGAGTTGCTACGGGGCCTCTCAGGATTCCTCTCCCGTCGATACCGGGGCCAAAAACCTTGTGTGGAGTCAGGGTCGGAACCGAGGTTTCCTCTCAGAGGTGACATGGAACTTTGGGTATTTCTGGAGTCTCCCCAAGGGAGTCAGGCCTCGTCTCGAGTGGGGGCATGCATGTGCGCTTTCCTTCCAGGCTGTAGCAGCAATGTCACGCTTCCCGTCGCGTGGATCAAAGGATCTGTGGTTTTCCCTCGAGGCTTTCCCTCGAGGCTTTGCCACAGGGATGTCCCACGTGCCACCGTGGTGTGAGTCGATCCTCGGCGTGAAAGATGAGCCAGTGCAGGGCAAAGAGGTTCCTCTGGAATGGACTGAGACATCTGGGGGACTCTTGGAATGGTGGTACGAACATGGAGTTCCTCTCGCCTTTCCTGTTGAGAGTGCCTCCTCTTGAGATGCGACGGGAACGCCGGGAATTCTTTCCCGTTGAAAGCAGGGAAAGGATCCCACATCTCGAGCTACGAGGGGGAAACGGGGCTCCTCAGGATGTGGGCGGGACCATCGTGCTTCCTCTCGAGTGGAGACGGGTATGGCGGTGAACTTCTTGAGTAGCAGCAAGGGTGTGAAAGACCCTTTCGAAGTTCCAGAGGTTAGGTGTCATTAGTCTCCAGACGCCTCATCGGAAATAGGCCTCATCTCGGCTGGAAGGGAGAACTTCCTGGATTTTCTCGAGTTGCGGCAGGTGTTCTCGAGTTACGACGGGGACCTCAGGGACCCGCCATGGTGGCCTCAGGAAAGGCCATTCCCCATGCGAGTTGCTAGGGGGCCTCTCAGGATTCCTCTCCCGTCGATACCGGGGCCAAAAACCTTGTGTGGAGTCAGGGCCGGAACCGAGGTTTCCTCTCAGGGGTGATATGGATCTTTGGGTACTTCTGGAGTCTCCCTAGGGGAGTCAGGACTCGTCTCGAGTGGGGGCATGCACGTGCGCTTTCCTTCCAGGCTGTAGCAGCAATGTCACGCTTCCCGTCGCGTGGATCAAAGGATCTGTGGTTTTCCCTCGAGGCTTTCCCACAGGGCTGTCACACGTGCCACCGTGGTGTGAGTCGATTCTCGGCGTGAAAGATGAGCCAGTGCAGGGCAAAGAGGTTCCTCTGGAATGGACTGAGACATCTGGGGGACTCTTGGAATGGTGGTACGACCATGGAGTTCCTCTCGCCTTTCCTGTTGAGAGTGCCTCCTCTTGAGATGCGACAGGAACGCCGGGAATTCTTTCCCGTTGAAAGCAGGGAAAGGATCCCTCATCTCGAGCTACGAGGGGGAAACGGGGCTCCTCTGGATGTGGGCGGGACCATCGTGCTTCCTCTCGAGTGGAGACGGGTATGGCGGTGAACTTCTTGAGTTGCAGCAAGGGTGTGAAAGACCCTTTCGAAGTTCCAGAGGTTAGGTGTCATTAGTCTCCAGACGCCTCATTGGAAATAGGCCTCATCTCGCCTGGAAGGGAGAACTTCCTGGATTTTCTCGAGTTGCGGCAGGTGTTCTCGAGTTACGACGGGGACCTCAGGGACCCGCCATGGTGGCCTCAGGAAAGGCCAGTCCCCATGCGAGTTGCTAGGGGGATTCTCAGGATTCCTCTCCCGTCGATACCGGGGCCAAAAACCTTGTGTGAAGTCAGGGCCGGAACCGGGGATTCCTCTCAGGGGCTGACATGGATCTTTGGGTACTTCTGGAGTCTCCCCAGGGGAGTGAGGCCTCGTCTCGAGTGGGGGCATGCACGTGCGCTTTCCTTCCAGGCTGTAGCAGCAATGTCACGCTTCTCGTCGCGTGGATCAAAGGATCTGTGGTTTTCCCTCTAGGCTTTCCCTCGAGGCTTTCCCACAGGGTTGTCCCACGTGCCGCCGTGGTGTGAGTCGATCCTCGGCGTGAAAGATGAGCCAGTGCAGGGCAAAGAGGTTCCTCTGGAATGGACTGAGACATCTGGGGGACTCTTGGAATGGTGGTACGACCATGGAGTTCTTCTCGCCTTTCCTGTTGAGAGTGCCTCCTCTTGAGATGCGACGGAAATGCCGGGAATTCTTTCCCGTTAAAAGCAGGGAAAGGATCCCTCATCTCGAGCTACGAGGGGAAACGGGGCTCCTCTGGATGTGGGCGGGACCATCGTGCTTCCTCTCGAGTGGAGACGGGTATGGCGGTGAACTTCTTGAGTAGCAGCAAGGGTGTGAAAGACCCTTTCGAAGTTCCAGAGGTTAGGTGTCATTAGTCTCCAGACGCCTCATTGGAAATAGGCCTCATCTGGCCTGGAAGGGAGAACTTCCTGGATTTTCTCGAGTTGCGGGAGGTGTTCTCGAGTTACGACGGGGACCTCAGGGACCCGCCCTGGTGGCCTCAGGAGAGGCCAGTCCCCATGCGATTTGCTAGGGGGCCTCTCGGGATTCCTCTCCCGTCGATACCAGGGCCAAAAACCTTGTGTGGAGTCAGGGCCGGAACCGAGGTTTCCTCTCAGGGGTGACATGGATCTTTGGGTACTTCTGGAGTCTCCCTAGGGGAGTCAGGACTTGTCTCGAGTGGGGGCATGCACGTGCGCTTTCCTTCCAGGCTGTAGCAGCAATGTCACGCTTCCCGTCGCGTGGATCAAAGGATCTGTGGTTTTCCCTCGAGGCTTTCCCACAGGGCTGTCACACGTGCCACCGTGGTGTGAGTCGTCCTCGGCGTGAAAGATGAGCCAGTGCAGGGCAAAGAGGTTCCTCTGGAATGGACTGAGACATCTGGGGGACTCTTGGAATGGTGGTACGACCATGGAGTTCCTCTCGCCTTTCCTGTTGAGAGTGCCTCCTCTTGAGATGCGACGGGAACGCCGGGAATTCTTTCCCGTTGAAAGCAGGGAAAGGATCCCTCATCTCGAGCTACGAGGGGGAAACGGGGCTCCTCTGGATGTGGGCGGGACCATCGTGCTTCCTCTCGAGTGGAGACGGGTATGGCGGTGAACTTCTTGAGTTGCAGCAAGGGTGTGAAAGACCCTTTCGAAGTTCCAGAGGTTAGGTGTCATTAGTCTCCAGACGCCTCATCGGAAATAGGCCTCATCTCGCCTGGAAGTGAGAACTTCCTGGATTTTCTCGAGTTGCGGCAGGTGTTCTCGAGTTACGACGGGGACCTCAGGGACCCGCCATGGTGGCCTCAGGAAAGGCCAGTCCCCATGCGAGTTGCTAGGGGGCCTCTCGGGATTCCTCTCCCGTCGATACCGGGGCCAAAAACCTTGTGTGGAGTCAGGGTCGGAACCGAGGTTTCCTCTCAGAGGTGACATGGAACTTTGGGTATTTCTGGAGTCTCACCAGGGGAGTCAGGCCTCGTCTCGAGTGGGGGCATGCATGTGCGCTTTCCTTCCAGGCTGTAGCAGCAATGTCACGCTTCCCGTCGCGTGGATAAAAGGATCTGTGGTTTTCCCTCGAGGCTTTCCCTCGAGGCTTTGCCACAGGGATGTCCCACGTGCCACCGTGGTGTGAGTCGATCCTCGGCGTGAAAGATGAGCCAGTGCAGGGCAAAGAGGTTCCTCTGGAATGGACTGAGACATCTGGGGGACTCTTGGAATGGTGGTACGACCATGGAGTTCCTCTCGCCTTTCCTGTTGAGAGTGCCTCCTCTTGAGATGCGACGGGAACGCCGGGAATTCTTTCCCGTTGAAAGCAGGGAAAGGATCCCTCATCTCGAGCTACGAGGGGGAAACGGGGCTCCTCTGGATGTGGGCGGGACCATCGTGCTTCCTCTCGAGTGGAGACGGGTATGGCGGTGAACTTCTTGAGTTGCAGCAAGGGTGTGAAAGACCCTTTCGAAGTTCCAGAGGTTAGGTGTCATTAGTCTCCAGAGGCCTCATCGGAAATAGGCCTCATCTCGCCTGGAAGGGAGAACTTCCTGGATTTTCTCGAGTTGCGGCAGGTGTTCTCGAGTTACGACGGGGACCTCAGGGACCCGCCATGGTGGCCTCAGGAAAGGCCATTCCCCATGCGAGTTGCTAGGGGGCCTCTCAGGATTCCTCTCCCGTCGATACCGGGGCCAAAAACCTTGTGTGGAGTAAGGGCCGGAACCGAGGTTTTCTCTCAGGGGTGACATGGAACTTTGGGTATTTCTGGAGTCTCCCCAGGGGAGTCAGGCCTCGTCTCGAGTGGGGGCATGCACGTGCGCTTTCCTTCCAGGCTGTAGCAGCAATGTCACGCTTCCCGTCGCGTGGATCAAAGGATCTGTGGTTTTCCCTCGAGGCTTTCCCACAGGGCTGTCCCACGTGCCACCGTGGTGTGAGTCGATCCTCGGCGTGAAAGATGAGCCAGTGCAGGGCAAAGAGGTTCCTCTGGAATGGACTGAGACATCTGGGGGACTCTTGGAATGGTGGTACGACCATGGAGATCCTCTCGCCTTTCCTGTTGAGAGTGCCTCCTCTTGAGATGCGACGGGAACGCCGGGAATTCTTTACCGTTGAAAGCAGGGAAAGGATCCCTCATCTCGAGCTTCGAGGGGGAAACGGGGCTCCTCTGGATGTGGGCGGGACCATCGTGCTTCCTCTCGAGTGGAGACGGGTATGGCGGTGAACTTCTTGAGTAGCAGCAAGGGTGTGAAAGACCCTTTCGAAGTTCCAGAGGTTAGGTGTCATTAGTCTCCAGACGCCTCATTGGAAATAGGCCTCATCTGGCCTGGAAGGGAGAACTTCCTGGATTTTCTCGAGTTGCGGGAGGTGTTCTCGAGTTACGACGGGGACCTCAGGGACCCGCCCTGGTGGCCTCAGGAGAGGCCAGTCCCCATGCGAGTTGCTAGGGGGCCTCTCGGGATTCCTCTCCCGTCGATACCGGGGCCAAGAACCTTGTAAGAAGTCAGGGCCGGAACCGAGGATTCCTCTCAGGGGCTGACATGGATCTTTGGGTACTTCTGGAGTCTCACCACTGGAGTCAGGCCTCGTTTCGAGTGGGGGCATGCACGAACGCTTTTCTTCCAGGCTGTAGCAGCAATGTCACGCTTACCTTCGCGTGGATCAAAGGATCTGTGGTTTTCCCTCGAGGCTTTCCCTCGAGGCTTTCCCACAGGGCTGTCCCACTTGCCACCGTGGTGTGAGTCGATCCTCGGCGTGAAAGATGAGCCAGTGAAGGGCAAAGAGGTTCCTCTGGAATGGACTGAGGCATCTGGGGGATTCTTGGAATGGTGGTACGACCATAGAGTTCCTCTCGCCTTTCCTGTTGAGAGTGCCTCCTCTTGAGATGCGAGGGGAATGCCGGGAATTCTTTCCCGTTGAAAGCAGGGAAAGGATCCCTCATCTCGAGCTACGAGGGGGAAACGGGGCTCCTCTGGATATGGGCGGGACCATCGTGCTTCCTCTCGATTGGAGACGGGTATGGCGGTGAACTTCTTGAGTTGCAGCAAGGGTGTGAAAGACCCTTTCGAAGTTCCAGAGGTTAGGTGTCATTAGTCTCCAGACGCCTCATTGGAAATAGGCCTCATCTCGCCTGGAAGGGAGAACTTCCTGGATTTTCTCGAGTTGCGGCAGGTGTTCTCGAGTTACGACGGGGACCTCAGGGACCCGCCCTGGTGGCCTCAGGAAAGGCCAGTCCCCATGCGAGTTGCTAGGGGGCCTCTCAGGATTCCACTCCCGTCGATACCGGGGCCAAAAACCTTGTGTGGAGTCAGGGCCGGAACCGAGGTTTCCTCTCAGGGGTGACATGGAACTTTGGGTATTTCTGGAGTCTCCCCAGGGGAGTCAGGCCTCGTCTCGAGTGGGGGCATGCACGTGCGCTTTCCTTCCAGGCTGTAGCAGCAATGTCACGCTTCCTGTCGCGTGGATCAAAGGATCTGTGGTTTTCCCTCGAGGCTTTCCCTCGAGGCTTTGCCACAGGGCTGTCCCACGTGCCACAGTGGTGTGAGTCGATCCTCGGCGTGAAAGATGAGCCAGTGCAGGGCAACGAGGTTCCTCTGGAATGGACTGAGACATCTGGGGGACTCTTGGAATGGTGGTACGACCATGGAGTTCCTTTCGCCTTTCCTGTTGAGAGTGCCTCCTCTTGAGATGCGACGGGAACGCCGGGAATTCTTTCCCGTTGAAAGCAGGGAAAGGATCCCTCATCTCGAGCTACGAGGGGGAAACGGGGCTCCTCTGGATGTGGGCGGGACCATCGTGCTTCCTCTCGAGTGGAGACGGGTATGGCGGTGAACTTCTTGAGTTGCAGCAAGGGTGTGAAAGACCCTTTCGAAGTTCCAGAGGTTAGGTGTCATTAGTCTCCAGACGCCTCATCGGAAATAGGCCTCATCTCGGCTGGAAGGGAGAACTTCCTGGATTTTCTCGAGTTGCGGCAAGTGTTCTCGAGTTACGACGGGGACCTCAGGGACCCGCCATGGTGGCCTCAGGAAAGGCCAGTCCCCATACGAGTTGCTAGGGGGCCTCTCAGGATTCCTCTCCCGTCGATACCGGGGCCAAAAACCTTGTGTGGAGTCAGGGCCGGAAACGAGGTTTCCTCTCAGGGGTGACATGGATCTTTGGGTACTTCTGGAGTCTCCCCAGGGGAGTCAGGACTCGTCTCGAGTGGGGGCATGCACGTGCGCTTTACTTCCAGGCTGTAGCAGCAATGGCACGCTTCCCGTCGCGTGGATCAAAGGATCTGTGGTTTTCCCTCGAGGCTTTCCCTCGAGGCTTTCCCACAGGGCTGTCCCACGTGCCACCGTGGTGTGAGTCGATCCTCGGCGTGAAAGATGAGCCAGTACAGGGCAAAGATCTTCCTCTCGAATGGACTGAGACATCTGGGGGACTCTTGGAATGGTGGTACGACCATGGAGTTCCTCTCGCCTTTCCTGTTGAGAGTGCCTCCTCTTGAGATGCGACGGGAACGCCGGGAATTCTTTCCCGTTGAAAGCAGGGAAAGGATCCCTCATCTCGAGCTACGAGGGGGAAACGGGGCTCCTCTGGATGTGGGCGGGACCATCGTGCTTCCTCTCGAGTGGAGACGGGTATGGCGGTGAACTTCTTGAGTTGCAGCAAGGGTGTGAAAGACCCTTTCGAAGTTCCAGAGGTTAGGTGTCATTAGTCTCCAGACGCCTCATCGGAAATAGGCCTCATCTCGCCTGGAAGGGAGAACTTCCTGGATTTTCTCGAGTTGCGGCAGGTGTTCTCGAGTTACGACGGGGACCTCAGGGACCCGCCCTGGTGGCCTCAGGAGAGGCCAGTCCCCATGCGAGTTGCTAGGGGGCCTCTCGGGATTTCTCTCCCGCCGATACCGGGGCCAAAAACCTTGTGTGGAGTCAGGGCCGGAACCGAGGATTCCTCTCAGGGGCTGACATGGATCTTTGGGTACTTCTGGAGTCTCCCCAGGGGAGTCAGGCCTCGTCTCGAGTGGGGGCATGCACGTGCGCTTTCCTTCCAGGCTGTAGCAGCAATGTCATGCTTCCCGTCGCGTGGATCAAAGGATCTGTGGTTTTCCCTCGAGGCTTTCCCTCGAGGCTTTCCCACAGGGCTGTCCCACGTGCCACCGTGGTGTGAGTCGATTCTCGGCGTGAAAGATGAGCCAGTGCAGGGCAAAGAGGTTCCTCTGGAATGGACTGAGACATCTGGGGGACCCTTGGAGTGGTGGTACGACCATGGAGTTCCTCTCGCCTTTCCTGTTGAGAGTGCCTCCTCTTGAGATGCGACGGGAATGCCGGGAATTCTTTCCCGTTGAAAGCAGGGAAAGGATCCCTCATCTCGAGCTCCGAGGGGGAAACGGGGCTCCTCTGGATGTGGGCGGGACCATCGTCCTTTCTCTCGTGTGGAGACGGGTATGGCGGTAAACTTCTTGAGTTGCAGCAAGGGTGTGAAAGACCCTTTTGAAGTTCCAGAGGTTGGGTGTCATTAGTCTCCAGACGCCTCATCGGAAATAGGCCTCATCTCGCCTGGAAGGGAGAACTTCCTGGATTTTCTCGAGTTGCGGCAGGTGTTCTCGAGTTACGACGGGGAACTCAGGGAGCCGCCCTGGTGGCCTCAGGAGAGGCCAGTCCCCATGCGAGTTGCTAGGGGGCCTCTCGGGATTCCTCTCCCATCGATACCGGGGCCAAAAACCTTGTGTGGAGTCAGGGCCGGAACCGAGGATTCCTCTCAGGGGCTGACATGGATCTTTGGGTACTTCTGGAGTCTCTCCAGGGGAGTCAGGCCTCGTCTCGAGTGGGGGCATGCACGTGTGCTTTCCTTCCAGGCTGTAGCAGCAATGTAACGCTTCCCGTCGCGTGGATCAAAGGATCTGTGGTTTTCCCTCGAGGCTTTCCCACAGGGCTGTCCCACGTGCCACCGTGGTGTGAGTCGATCCTCGGCGTGAAAGATGAGCCAGTGCAGGGCAAAGAGGTTCCTCTGGAATGGACTGAGACATCTGGGGGACTCTTGGAATGGTGGTACGACCATGGAGTTCCTCTCTCCTTTCCTGTTGAGAGTGCCTCCTCTTGAGATGCGACGGGAACGCCGGGAATTCTTTCCCGTTGAAAGCAGGGAAAGGATCCCTCATCTCGAGCTACGAGGGGCAAACGGGGCTCCTCGGGATGTGGGCGTGACCATCGTGCTTCCTCTCGAGTGGACACGGGTATGTCGGTTAACTTCTTGAGTTGCAGCAAGGGTGTGAAAGACCCTTTCGAAGTTCCAGAGGTTAGGTGTCATTAGTCTCCAGACGCCTCATCGGAAATAGGCTTCATCTAGCCTGGAAGGGAGAACTTCCTGGATTTTCTCGAGGTGCGGCAGGTGTTCTCTAGTTACGACGGGTACCACAGGGACCCGCCCTGATGGCCTCAGGAGAGGCCAGTCCCCATGCGAGTTGCTAGGGGGCCTCTCGGGATTCCTCTCCCGTCGATACCGGGGCCAAAAAACTTGTGTGGAGTCAGGGCCAGAACCGAGGATTCCTCTCAGGGGCTGACATGGATCTTTGGGTACTTCTGGAGTCTCCCCAGGGGAGTCAGGCCTCGTCTCGAGTGGGGGCATGCACGTGCGCTTTCCTTCCAGGCTGTAGCAGCAATGTCACGCTTCCCGTCGCGTGGATCAAAGGATCTGTGGTTTTCCCTCGAGGCTTTCCCTCGAGGCTTTCCCACAGGGCTGTCCCACGTGCCACCGTGGTGTGAGTCGATCCTCGGCGTGAAAGATGAGCCAGTGCAGGGCAAAGAGGTTCCTCTGGAATGGACTGAGACATCTGGGGGACTCTTGGAATGGTGGTACGACCATGGAGTTCCTCTCGCCTTTCCTGTTGAGAGTGCCTCCTCTTGAGATGCGACGGGAACGCCGGGAATTCTTTCCCGTTGAAAGCAGGGAAAGGATCCCTCATCTCGAGCTCCGAGGGGGAAATGGGGCTCCTCGGGATGTGGGCGGGACCATCGTGCTTCCTCTCGAGTGGACACGGGTATGTCGGTGAACTTCTTGAGTTGCAGTAAGGGTGTGAAAGACCCTTTCGAAGTTCCAGAGGTTAGGTGTCATTAGTCTCCAGACGCCTCATCGGAAATAGGCCTCATCTAGCCTGGAAGGGAGAACTTCCTGGATTTTCTCGAGGTGCGGCAGGTGTTCTCGAGTTACGACGGGTACCACAGGGACCCGCCCTGATGGCCTCAGGAGAGGCCAGTCACCATGCGAGTTGCTAGGGGGCCTCTCGGGATTCCTCTCCCGTCGATACCGGGGCCAAATACCTTGTGTGGAGTCAGGGCCAGAACCGAGGATTCCTCTCAGGGGCTGACATGGATCTTTGGGTACTTCTAGAGTCTCCCCAGGGGAGTCAGGCCTCGTCTCGAGTGGGGGCATGCACGTGCGCTTTCCTCCCAGGCTGTAGCAGCAATGTCACGCTTCCCGTCGCGTGGATCAAAGGATCTGTGGTTTTCTCTCGAGGCTTTCCCTCGAGGCTTTCCCACAGGGCTGTCCCACGTGCCACCGTGGTGTGAGTCGATCCTCGGAGTGAAAGATGAGAAAGTGCAGGGCAAAGAGGTTCCTCTGGAATGGACTGAGACATCTGGGGGACTCTTGGAATGGTGGTACGACCATGGAGTTCCTCTCGCCTTTCCTGTTGAGAGTGCCTCCACTTGAGATGCGACGGGAACGCTGGGAATTCTTTCCCGTTGAAAGCAGGGAAAGGATCCCTCATCTCGAGCTACGAGGGGGAAACGGGGCTCCTCTGGATGTGGGCGGGACCATCGTGCTTCCTCTCGAGTGGAGACGGGTATGTCGGTGAACTTCTTGAGTTGCAGCAAGGGTGTGAAAGACCCTTTCGAAGTTCCAGAGGTTAGGTGTCATTAGTCTCCAGACGCCTCATCGGAAATAGGCCTCATCAGGCCTGGAAGGGAGAACTTCCTGGATTTTCTCGAGGTGCGGCAGGTGTTCTCGAGTTACGACGGGTACCACAGGGACCCGCCCTGATGGCCTCAGGAGAGGCCAGTCCCCATGCGAGTTGCTAGGGGGCCTCTCGGGATTCCTCTCCCGTCGACACCGGGGCCAAAAACCTTGTGTGGAGTCAGGGCCAGAACCGAGGATTCCTCTCAGGGGCTGACATGGATCTTTGGGTACTTCTAGAGTCTCCCCAGGGGAGTCAGGCCTCGTCTCGAGTGGGGGCATGCACGTGCGCTTTCCTTCCAGGCTGTAGCAGCAATGGCACGCTTCCCGTCGCGTGGATCAAATGATCTGTGGTTTTCTCTCGAGGCTTTCCCTCGAGGCTTTCCCACAGGGCTGTCCCACGTGCCACCGTGGTGTGAGTCGATCCTCGGCGTGAAAGATGAGCCAGTGCAGGGCAAAGAGGTTCCTCTGGAATGGACTGAGACATCTGAGGGACTCTTGGAATGGTGGTACGACCATGGAGTTCCTCTCGCCTTTCCTGTTGAGAGTGCCTCCTCTTGAGATGCGAAGGGAATGCCGGGAATTCTTTCCCGGTGAAAGCAGGGAAAGGATCCCTCATCTCGAGCTACCAGGGGGAAACGGGGCTCCTCTGGATGTGGGCGGGACCATCGTGCTTCCTCTCGAGTGGAGACGGGTATGGCGGTGAACTTCTTGAGTTGCAGCAAGGGTGTGAAAGACCCGTTCGAAGTTCCAGAGGTTAGGTGTCATTAGTCTCCAGACGCCTCATCGGAAATAGGCCTCATCTCGCCTGGAAGGGAGAACTTCCTGGATTTTCTCGAGTTGCGGCAGGTGTTCTCGAGTTACGACGGGGACCTCAGGGACCCGCCCTGGTGGCCTCAGGAGAGGCCAGTCCCCATGCGAGTTGCTAGGGGCCCTCTCGGGATTCCTCTCCCGTCGATACCGGGGCAAAAACCTTGTGTGGAGTCAGGGCCGGAACCGAGGATTCCTCTCAGGGGCTGACATGGATCTTTGGGTACTTCTGGAGTCTCCCCAGGCGAGTCAGGCCTCGTCTCGAGTGGGGGCATGCACGTGTGCTTTCCTTCCAGGCTGTAGCAGCAATGTCACGCTTCCCGTCGCGTGCATCAAAGGATCTGTGGTTTTCCCTCGAGGCTTTCCCTCGAGGCTTTCCCACAGGGCTGTCCCATGTGCCACCGTGGTGTGAGTCGATCCTCGGCGTGAAAGATGAGCCAGTGCAGGGCAAAGAGGTTCTTCTGGAATGGACTGAGACATCTGGGGGACTCTTGGAATGGTGGTACGACCATGGAGTTCCTCTCGCCTTTCCTGTTGAGAGTGCCTCCTCTTGAGATGCGACGGGAACGCCGGGAATTCTTTCCCGTAGAAAGCAGGGAAAGGATCCCTCATCTCGAGCTACGAGGGGGAAACGGGGCTCCTCGGGATGTGGGCGGGACCATCGTGCTTTCTCTCGAGTGGACACGGGTATGTCGGTGAACTTCTTGAGTTGCAGCAAGGGTGTGAAAGACCCTTTCGAAGTTCCAGAGGTTAGGTGTCATTAGTCTCCAGACGCCTCATCGGAAATAGGCCTCATCTCGCCTGGAAGGGAGAACTTCCTGGATTTTCTCGAGGTGCGGCAGATGTTCTCGAGTTACGACGGGTACCACAGGGACCCGCCCTGATGGCCTCAGGAGAGGCCAGTCCCCATGCGAGTTGCTAGGGGGCCTCTCGGGATTCCTCTCCCGTCGATACCGGGGCCAAAAACCTTGTGTGGAGTCAGGGCCGGAACCGAGGATTCCTCTCAGGGGCTGACATGGATCTTTGGGTACTTCTGGAGTCTCCCCAGGGGAGTCAGGCCTCGTCTCGAGTGGGGGCATGCATGTGTGCTTTCCTTCCAGGCTGTAGCAGCAATGTCACGCTTCCCGTCGCGTGGATCAAAGGATCTGTGGTTTTCCCTCGAGGCTTTCCCTCGAGGCTTTCCCACAGGGCTGTCCCACGTGCCACCGTGGTGTGAGTCGATCCTCGGCGTGAAAGATGAGCCAGTGCAGGGCAAAGAGGTTCCTCTGGAATGGACTGAGACATCTGGGGGACTCTTGGAATGGTGGTACGACCATGGAGTTCCTCTCGCCTTTCCTGTTGAGAGTGCCTCCTCTTGAGATGCGACGGGAACGCTGGGAATTCATTCCCGTTGAAAGCAGGGAAAGGATCCCTCATCTCGAGCTACGAGGGGGAAACGGGGCTCCTCTCGATGTGGGCGGGACCATCGTGCTTCCTCTCGAGTGGAGACGGGTATGTCGGTGAACTTCTTGAGTTGCAGCAAGGGTGTGAAAGACCCTTTCGAAGTTCCAGATGTTAGGTGTCATTAGTCTACAGACGCCTCATCGGAAATAGGCCTCATCTAGCCTGGAAGGGAGAACTTCCTGGATTTTCTCGAGGTGCGGCAGGTGTTCTCGAGTTACGACGGGTACCACAGGGACCCGCCCTGATGGCCTCAGGAGAGGCCAGTCCCCATGCGAGTTGCTAGGGGGCCTCTCGGGATTCCTCTCCCTTCGACACTGGGGCCAAAAACCTTGTGTGGAGTCAGGGCCAGAACCGAGGATTCCTCTCAGGGGCTGACATGGATCTTTGGGTACTTCTAGAGTCTCCCCAGGGGAGTCAGGCCTCGTCTCGAGTGGGGGCATGCACGTGCGCTTTCCTTCCAGGCTGTAGCAGCAATGTCACGCTTCCCGTCGCGTGGATCAAATGATCTGTGGTTTTCTCTCGAGGCTTTCCCTAGAGGTTTTCCCACAGGGCTGTCCCACGTGCCACCGTGGTGTGAGTCGATCCTCGGCGTGAAAGATGAGCCAGTGCAGGGCAAAGAGGTTCCTCTGGAATGGACTGAGACATCTGAGGGACTCTTGGAATGGTGGTACGACCATGGAGTTCCTCTCGCCTTTCCTGTTGAGAGTGCCTCCTCTTGAGATGCGACGGGAATGCCGGGAATTCTTTCCCGTTGAAAGCAGGGAAAGGATCCCTCATCTCGAGCTACCAGGGGGAAACGGGGCTCCTCTGGATGTGGGCGGGACCATCATGCTTCCTCTCGTGTGGAAACGGGTTTGGCGGTAAACTTCTTGAGTTGCAGCAAGGGTGTGAAAGACCCTTTCGAAGTTCCAGAGGTTAGGTGTCATTAGTCTCCAGACGCCTCATCGGAAATAGGCCTCATCTCGCCTGGAAGGGAGAACTTCCTGGATTTTCTCGAGTTGCGGCAGGTGTTCCCGAGTTACGACGGGGACCTCAGGGACCCGCCCTGGTGGCCTCAGGAGAGGCCAGTCCCCATGCGAGTTGCTAGGGGGCCTCTCGGGATTCCTCTCCCGTCGATACCGGGGCCAAAAACCTTGTGTGGAGTCAGGGCCGGAACCGAGGATTCCTCTCAGGGGCTGACATGGATCTTTGGGTACTTCTGGAGTCTCCCCAGGGGAGTCAGGCCTCGTCTCGAGTGGGGGCATGCACGTGTGCTTTCCTTCCAGGCTGTAGCAGCAATGTCACGCTTCCCGTCGCGTGCATCAAAGGATCTGTGGTTTTCCCTCGAGGCTTTCCCTCGAGGCTTTCCCACAGGGCTGTCCCACGTGCCACCGTGGTGTGAGTCGATCCTCGGCGTGAAAGATGAGCCAGTGCAGGGCAAAGAGGTTCCTCTGGAATGGACTGAGACATCTGGGGGACTCTTGGAATGGTAGTACGACCATGAAGTTCCTCTCGCCTTTCCTGTTGAGAGTGCCTCCTCTTGAGTTGTGACGGGAACTCCGGGAATTCTTTCCCGTTGAAAGCAGGGAAAGGATCCCTCATCTCGAGCTACGAGGGGGAAACGGGGCTCCTCGGGATGTGGGCGGGACCATCGTGCTTCCTCTCGAGTGGACACGGGTATGTCGGTGAACTTCTTGAGTTGCAGCAAGGGTGTGAAAGACCCTTTCGAAGTTCCAGAGGTTGGGTGTCATTAGTCTCCAGACGCCTCATCGGAAATAGGCCTCATCTCGCCTGGAAGGGAGAACTTCCTGGATTTTCTCGAGTTGCGGCAGGTGTTCTCGAGTTACGACGGGGACCTCAGGGACCCGCCCTGGTGGCCTCAGGAGAGGCCAGTCCCCATGCGAGTTGCTAGGGGGCCTCTCGGGATTCCTCTCCCGTCGATACCGGGGCCAAAAACCTTGTGTGGAGTCAGGGCTGGAACCGAGGATTCCTCTCAGGGGCTGACATGGATCTTTGGGTACTTCTGGAGTCTCCCCAGGGGAGTCAGGCCTCGTCTCGAGGGGGGGCATGCACGTGTGCTTTCCTTCCAGGCTGTAGCAGCAATGTCACGCTTCCCGTCGCGTGCATCAAAGGATCTGTGGTTTTCTCTCGAGGCTTTCCCTCGAGGCTTTCGCACAGGGCTGTCCCACGTGCCACCGTGGTGTGAGTCGATCCTCGGCGTGAAAGATGAGCCAGTGCAGGGCAAAGAGGTTCCTCTGGAATGGACTGAGACACCTGGGGGACTCTTGGAATGGTGGTACGACCATGGAGTTCCTCTCGCCTTTCCTGTTGAGAGTGCCTCCTCTTGAGATGCGATGGGAACGCCGGGAATTCTTTCCCGTTAAAAACAGGGAAAGGATCCCTCATCTCGAGCTACGAGGGGGAAACGGGGCTCCTCGGGATGTGGGCAGGACCATCGTGCTTCCTCTCGAGTGGACACGGGTATGTCGGTGAACTTCTTGAGTTGCAGCAAGGTTGTGAAAGACCCTTTCGAAGTTCCAGAGGTTAGGTGTCATTAGTCTCCAGACGCCTCATCGGAAATAGGCCTCATCTCGCCTGGAAGGGAGAACTTCCTGGATTTTCTCGAGGTGCGGCAGGTGTTCTCGAGTTACGACGGGTACCACAGGGACCCGCCCTGATGGCCTCAGGAGAGGCCAGTCCCCATGCGAGTTGCTAGGGGGCCTCTCGGGATTCCTCTCCCGTCGATACCGGGGCCAAAAACCTTGTGTGGAGTCAGGGCCAGAACCGAGGATTCCTCTCAGGGGCTGACATGGATCTTTGGGTACTTCTAGAGTCTCCCCAGGGGAGTCAGGCCTGGTCTCGACGGGGGCATGGACGTGCGCTTTCCTTCCAGGCTGTACCAGCAATGTCACGCTTCCCGTCGCGTGGATCAAATGATCTGTGGTTTTCTCTCGAGGCTTTCCCACAGGGCTGTCCCACGTGCCACCGTGGTGTGAGTCGATCCTCGGAGTGAAAGATGAGCCAGTGCAGGGCAAAGAGGTTCCTCTGGAATGGACTGAGACATCTGGGGGACTCTTGGAATGGTGGTACGACCATGGAGTTCCTCTCGCCTTTCCTGTTGAGAGTGCCTCCTCTTGAGATGCGACGGGATCGCTGGGAATACTTTCCCGTTGAAAGCAGGGAAAGGATCCCTCATCTCGAGCTACGAGGGGGAAACGGGGCTCCTCTGGATGTGGGCGGGACTATCGTGCTTCCTCTCGAGTGGAGACGGGTATGGCGGTGAACTTCTTGAGTTGCAGCAAGGGTGTGAAAGACCCTTTCGAAGTTCCAGAGGTTACGTGTCAGTCTCCAGACGCCTCATCGGAAATAGACCTCATCTCGCCTGGAAGGGAGAACTTCCCGGATTTTCTCGAGTTGCGGCAGGTGTTCTCGAGTTACGACGGGGACCTCAGGGACCCGCCCTGGTGGCCTCAGGAGAGGCCAGTCCCCATGCGAGTTGCTAGGGGGCCTCTCGGGATTCCTCTCCCGTCGATACCGGGGCCAAAAACCTTGTGTGGAGTCAGGGCTGGAACCGAGGATTCCTCTCAGGAGCTGACATGGATCTTTGGGTACTTCTGGATTCCCACCAGGGGAGTCAGGCCTCTTCTCGATTGGGGGCATGCACGTGTGCTTTCCTTCCAGGCTGTAGCAGCAATGTCACGCTTCCCGTCGCGTGGATCAAAGGATCTGTGGTTTTCCCTCGAGGCTTTCCCACAGGGCTGTCCCACGTGCCACCGTGGTGTGAGTCGATCCTCGGCGTGAAAGATGAGCCAGTGCAGGGCAAAGAGGTTCCTCTGGAATGGACTGAGACATCTGAGGGACTCTTGGAATGGTGGTACGACCATGGAGTTCCTCTCGCCTTTCCTGTTGAGAGTGCCTCCTCTTGAGATGCGACGGGAACGCCGGGAATTCTTTCCCGTTGAAAGCAGGGAAAGGATCCCTCATCTCGAGCTCCGAGGGGGAAATGGGGCTCCTCTGGATGTGGGCGGGACCATCGTGCTTCCTCCCGAGTGGACACGGGTATGGCGGTGAACTTCTTGAGTTGCAGCAAGGGTGTGAAAGACCCTTTCGAAGTTCCAGAGTTTAGGTGTCATTAGTCTGCAGACGCCTCATCGGAAATAGGCCTCATCTCGCCTGGAAGGGAGAACTTCCTGGATTTTCTCGAGTTGCGGCAGGTGTTCTCGAGTTACGACGGGGACCTCAGGGACCCGCCCTGGTGGCCTCAGGAGAGGCCAGTCCCCATGCGAGTTGCTAGGGGGCCTCTCGGGATTCCTCTCCCGTCGATACCGGGGCCAAAAGCCTTGTGTGGAGTCAGGGCCGGAACCGAGCATTCCTCTCAGGGGTGACATGGATCTTTGGGTACTTCTGGAGTCTCCCCAGGGGAGTCAGGCCTCGTCTCGAGTGGGGGCATGCACGTGCGCTTTCCTTCCAGGCTGTAGCAGCAATGGCACGCTTCCCGTCGCGTGGATCAAAGGATCTGTGGTTTTCCCTCGAGGCTTTCCCTCGAGGCTTTCCCACAGGGCTGTCCCACGTGCCACCGTGGTGTGAGTCGATCCTCGGCGTGAAAGATGAGCCAGTACAGGGCAAAGATCTTCCTCTCGAATGGACTGAGACATCTGGGGGACTCTTGGAATGGTGGTACGACCATGGAGTTCCTCTCGCCTTTCCTGTTGAGAGTGCCTCCTCTTGAGATGCGACGGGAACGCCGGGAATTCTTTCCCGTTGAAAGCAGGGAAAGGATCCCTCATCTCGAGCTACAAGGGGGAAACGGGGCTCCTCTGGATGTGGGCGGGACCATCGTGCTTCCTCTCGAGTGGAGACGGGTATGGCGGTGAACTTCTTGAGTTGCAGCAAGGGTGTGAAAGACCCTTTCGAAGTTCCAGAGGTTAGGTGTCATTAGTCTCCAGACGCCTCATCGGAAATAGGCCTCATCTCGCCTGGAAGGGAGAACTTCCTGGATTTTCTCGAGTTGCGGCAGGTGTTCTCGAGTTACGACGGGGACCTCAGGGACCCGCCCTGGTGGCCTCAGGAGAGGCCAGTCCCCATGCGAGTTGCTAGGGGGCCTCTCGGGATTTCTCTCCCGCCGATACCGGGGCCAAAAACCTTGTGTGGAGTCAGGGCCGGAACCGAGGATTCCTCTCAGGGGCTGACATGGATCTTTGGGTACTTCTGGAGTCTCCCCAGGGGAGTCAGGCCTCGTCTCGAGTGGGGGCATGCACGTGCGCTTTCCTTCCAGGCTGTAGCAGCAATGTCATGCTTCCCGTCGCGTGGATCAAAGGATCTGTGGTTTTCCCTCGAGGCTTTCCCTCGAGGCTTTCCCACAGGGCTGTCCCACGTGCCACCGTGGTGTGAGTCGATTCTCGGCGTGAAAGATGAGCCAGTGCAGGGCAAAGAGGTTCCTCTGGAATGGACTGAGACATCTGGGGGACTCTTGGAGTGGTGGTACGACCATGGAGTTCCTCTCGCCTTTCCTGTTGAGAGTGCCTCCTCTTGAGATGCGACGGGAATGCCGGGAATTCTTTCCCGTTGAAAGCAGGGAAAGGATCCCTCATCTCGAGCTCCGAGGGGGAAACGGGGCTCCTCTGGATGTGGGCGGGACCATCGTCCTTTCTCTCGTGTGGAGACGGGTATGGCGGTAAACTTCTTGAGTTGCAGCAAGGGTGTGAAAGACCCTTTTGAAGTTCCAGAGGTTGGGTGTCATTAGTCTCCAGACGCCTCATCGGAAATAGGCCTCATCTCGCCTGGAAGGGAGAACTTCCTGGATTTTCTCGAGTTGCGGCAGGTGTTCTCGAGTTACGACGGGGAACTCAGGGAGCCGCCCTGGTGGCCTCAGGAGAGGCCAGTCCCCATGCGAGTTGCTAGGGGGCCTCTCGGGATTCCTCTCCCATCGATACCGGGGCCAAAAACCTTGTGTGGAGTCAGGGCCGGAACCGAGGATTCCTCTCAGGGGCTGACATGGATCTTTGAGTACTTCTGGAGTCTCTCCAGGGGAGTCAGGCCTCGTCTCGAGTGGGGGCATGCACGTGTGCTTTCCTTCCAGGCTGTAGCAGCAATGTAACGCTTCCCGTCGCGTGGATCAAAGGATCTGTGGTTTTCCCTCGAGGCTTTCCCACAGGGCTGTCCCACGTGCCACCGTGGTGTGAGTCGATCCTCGGCGTGAAAGATGAGCCAGTGCAGGGCAAAGAGGTTCCTCTGGAATGGACTGAGACATCTGGGGGACTCTTGGAATGGTGGTACGACCATGGAGTTCCTCTCTCCTTTCCTGTTGAGAGTGCCTCCTCTTGAGATGCGACGGGAACGCCGGGAATTCTTTCCCGTTGAAAGCAGGGAAAGGATCCCTCATCTCGAGCTACGAGGGGCAAACGGGGCTCCTCGGGATGTGGGCGTGACCATCGTGCTTCCTCTCGAGTGGACACGGGTATGTCGGTTAACTTCTTGAGTTGCAGCAAGGGTGTGAAAGACCCTTTCGAAGTTCCAGAGGTTAGGTGTCATTAGTCTCCAGACGCCTCATCGGAAATAGGCTTCATCTAGCCTGGAAGGGAGAACTTCCTGGATTTTCTCGAGGTGCGGCAGGTGTTCTCTAGTTACGACGGGTACCACAGGGACCCGCCCTGATGGCCTCAGGAGAGGCCAGTCCCCATGCGAGTTGCTAGGGGGCCTCTCGGGATTCCTCTCCCGTCGATACCGGGGCCAAAAAACTTGTGTGGAGTCAGGGCCAGAACCGAGGATTCCTCTCAGGGGCTGACATGGATCTTTGGGTACTTCTGGAGTCTCCCCAGGGGAGTCAGGCCTCGTCTCGAGTGGGGGCATGCACGTGCGCTTTCCTTCCAGGCTGTAGCAGCAATGTCACGCTTCCCGTCGCGTGGATCAAAGGATCTGTGGTTTTCCCTCGAGGCTTTCCCTCGAGGCTTTCCCACAGGGCTGTCCCACGTGCCACCGTGGTGTGAGTCGATCCTCGGCGTGAAAGATGAGCCAGTGCAGGGCAAAGAGGTTCCTCTGGAATGGACTGAGACATCTGGGGGACTCTTGGAATGGTGGTACGACCATGGAGTTCCTCTCGCCTTTCCTGTTGAGAGTGCCTCCTCTTGAGATGCGACGGGAACGCCGGGAATTCTTTCCCGTTGAAAGCAGGGAAAGGATCCCTCATCTCGAGCTCCGAGGGGGAAATGGGGCTCCTCGGGATGTGGGCGGGACCATCGTGCTTCCTCTCGAGTGGAGACGGGTATGTCGGTGAACTTCTTGAGTTGCAGTAAGGGTGTGAAAGACCCTTTCGAAGTTCCAGAGGTTAGGTGTCATTAGTCTCCAGACGCCTCATCGGAAATAGGCCTCATCTAGCCTGGAAGGGAGAACTTCCTGGATTTTCTCGAGGTGCGGCAGGTGTTCTCGAGTTACGACGGGTACCACAGGGACCCGCCCTGATGGCCTCAGGAGAGGCCAGTCACCATGCGAGTTGCTAGGGGGCCTCTCGGGATTCCTCTCCCGTCGATACCGGGGCCAAATACCTTGTGTGGAGTCAGGGCCAGAACCGAGGATTCCTCTCAGGGGCTGACATGGATCTTTGGGTACTTCTAGAGTCTCCCCAGGGGAGTCAGGCCTCGTCTCGAGTGGGGGCATGCACGTGCGCTTTCCTCCCAGGCTGTAGCAGCAATGTCACGCTTCCCGTCGCGTGGATCAAAGGATCTGTGGTTTTCTCTCGAGGCTTTCCCTCGAGGCTTTCCCACAGGGCTGTCCCACGTGCCACCGTGGTGTGAGTCGATCCTCGGAGTGAAAGATGAGAAAGTGCAGGGCAAAGAGGTTCCTCTGGAATGGACTGAGACATCTGGGGGACTCTTGGAATGGTGGTACGACCATGGAGTTCCTCTCGCCTTTCCTGTTGAGAGTGCCTCCACTTGAGATGCGACGGGAACGCTGGGAATTCTTTCCCGTTGAAAGCAGGGAAAGGATCCCTCATCTCGAGCTACGAGGGGGAAACGGGGCTCCTCTGGATGTGGGCGGGACCATCGTGCTTCCTCTCGAGTGGAGACGGGTATGTCGGTGAACTTCTTGAGTTGCAGCAAGGGTGTGAAAGACCCTTTCGAAGTTCCAGAGGTTAGGTGTCATTAGTCTCCAGACGCCTCATCGGAAATAGGCCTCATCAGGCCTGGAAGGGAGAACTTCCTGGATTTTCTCGAGGTGCGGCAGGTGTTCTCGAGTTACGACGGGTACCACAGGGACCCGCCCTGATGGCCTCAGGAGAGGCCAGTCCCCATGCGAGTTGCTAGGGGGCCTCTCGGGATTCCTCTCCCGTCGACACCGGGGCCAAAAACCTTGTGTGGAGTCAGGGCCAGAACCGAGGATTCCTCTCAGGGGCTGACATGGATCTTTGGGTACTTCTAGAGTCTCCCCAGGGGAGTCAGGCCTCGTCTCGAGTGGGGGCATGCACGTGCGCTTTCCTTCCAGGCTGTAGCAGCAATGTCACGCTTCCCGTCGCGTGGATCAAATGATCTGTGGTTTTCTCTCGAGGCTTTCCCTCGAGGCTTTCCCACAGGGCTGTCCCACGTGCCACCGTGGTGTGAGTCGATCCTCGGCGTGAAAGATGAGCCAGTGCAGGGCAAAGAGGTTCCTCTGGAATGGACTGAGACATCTGAGGGACTCTTGGAATGGTAGTACGACCATGGAGTTCCTCTCGCCTTTCCTGTTGAGAGTGCCTCCTCTTGAGATGCGAAGGGAATGCCGGGAATTCTTTCCCGGTGAAAGCAGGGAAAGGATCCCTCATCTCGAGCTACCAGGGGGAAACGGGGCTCCTCTGGATGTGGGCGGGACCATCGTGCTTCCTCTCGAGTGGAGACGGGTATGGCGGTGAACTTCTTGAGTTGCAGCAAGGGTGTGAAAGACCCGTTCGAAGTTCCAGAGGTTAGGTGTCATTAGTCTCCAGACGCCTCATCGGAAATAGGCCTCATCTCGCCTGGAAGGGAGAACTTCCTGGATTTTCTCGAGTTGCGGCAGGTGTTCTCGAGTTACGACGGGGACCTCAGGGACCCGCCCTGGTGGCCTCAGGAGAGGCCAGTCCCCATGCGAGTTGCTAGGGGCCCTCTCGGGATTCCTCTCCCGTCGATACCGGGGCAAAAACCTTGTGTGGAGTCAGGGCCGGAACCGAGGATTCCTCTCAGGGGCTGACATGGATCTTTGGGTACTTCTGGAGTCTCCCCAGGCGAGTCAGGCCTCGTCTCGAGTGGGGGTATGCACGTGTGCTTTCCTTCCAGGCTGTAGCAGCAATGTCACGCTTCCCGTCGCGTGCATCAAAGGATCTGTGGTTTTCCCTCGAGGCTTTCCCTCGAGGCTTTCCCACAGGGCTGTCCCATGTGCCACCGTGGTGTGAGTCGATCCTCGGCGTGAAAGATGAGCCAGTGCAGGGCAAAGAGGTTCTTCTGGAATGGACTGAGACATCTGGGGGACTCTTGGAATGGTGGTACGACCATGGAGTTCCTCTCGCCTTTCCTGTTGAGAGTGCCTCCTCTTGAGATGCGACGGGAACGCCGGGAATTCTTTCCCGTAGAAAGCAGGGAAAGGATCCCTCATCTCGAGCTACGAGGGGGAAACGGGGCTCCTCGGGATGTGGGCGGGACCATCGTGCTTTCTCTCGAGTGGACACGGGTATGGCGGTGAACTTCTTGAGTTGCAGCAAGGGTGTGAAAGACCCTTTCGAAGTTCCAGAGGTTAGGTGTCATTAGTCTCCAGACGCCTCATCGGAAATAGGCCTCATCTCGCCTGGAAGGGAGAACTTCCTGGATTTTCTCGAGGTGCGGCAGATGTTCTCGAGTTACGACGGGTACCACAGGGACCCGCCCTGATGGCCTCAGGAGAGGCCAGTCCCCATGCGAGTTGCTAGGGGGCCTCTCGGGATTCCTCTCCCGTCGATACCGGGGCCAAAAACCTTGTGTGGAGTCAGGGCCGGAACCGAGGATTCCTCTCAGGGGCTGACATGGATCTTTGGGTACTTCTGGAGTCTCCCCAGGGGAGTCAGGCCTCGTCTCGAGTGGGGGCATGCATGTGTGCTTTCCTTCCAGGCTGTAGCAGCAATGTCACGCTTCCCGTCGCGTGCATCAAAGGATCTGTGGTTTTCCCTCGAGGCTTTCCCTCGAGGCTTTCCCACAGGGCTGTCCCACGTGCCACCGTGGTGTGAGTCGATCCTCGGCGTGAAAGATGAGCCAGTGCAGGGCAAAGAGGTTCCTCTGGAATGGACTGAGACATCTGGGGGACTCTTGGAATGGTGGTACTACCATGGAGTTCCTCTCGCCTTTCCTGTTGAGAGTGCCTCCTCTTGAGATGCGACGGGAACGCTGGGAATTCATTCCCGTTGAAAGCAGGGAAAGGATCCCTCATCTCGAGCTACGAGGGGGAAACGGGGCTCCTCTCGATGTGGGCGGGACCATCGTGCTTCCTCTCGAGTGGAGACGGGTATGTCGGTGAACTTCTTGAGTTGCAGCAAGGGTGTGAAAGACCCTTTCGAAGTTCCAGATGTTAGGTGTCATTAGTCTCCAGACGCCTCATCGGAAATAGGCCTCATCTAGCCTGGAAGGGAGAACTTCCTGGATTTTCTCGAGGTGCGGCAGGTGTTCTCGAGTTACGACGGGTACCACAGGGACCCGCCCTGATGGCCTCAGGAGAGGCCAGTCCCCATGCGAGTTGCTAGGGGGCCTCTCGGGATTCCTCTCCCTTCGACACTGGGGCCAAAAACCTTGTGTGGAGTCAGGGCCAGAACCGAGGATTCCTCTCAGGGGCTGACATGGATCTTTGGGTACTTCTAGAGTCTCCCCAGGGGAGTCAGGCCTCGTCTCGAGTGGGGGCATGCACGTGCGCTTTCCTTCCAGGCTGTAGCAGCAATGTCACGCTTCCCGTCGCGTGGATCAAATGATCTGTGGTTTTCTCTCGAGGCTTTCCCTCGAGGCTTTCGCACAGGGCTGTCCCACGTGCCACCGTGGTGTGAGTCGATCCTCGGCGTGAAAGATGAGCCAGTGCAGGGCAAAGAGGTTCCTCTGGAATGGACTGAGACACCTGGGGGACTCTTGGAATGGTGGTACGACCATGGAGTTCCTCTCGCCTTTCCTGTTGAGAGTGCCTCCTCTTGAGATGCGATGGGAACGCCGGGAATTCTTTCCCGTTAAAAACAGGGAAAGGATCCCTCATCTCGAGCTACGAGGGGGAAACGGGGCTCCTCGGGATGTGGGCAGGACCATCGTGCTTCCTCTCGAGTGGACATGGGTATGTCGGTGAACTTCTTGAGTTGCAGCAAGGTTGTGAAAGACCCTTTCGAAGTTCCAGAGGTTAGGTGTCATTAGTCTCCAGACGCCTCATCGGAAATAGGCCTCATCTCGCCTGGAAGGGAGAACTTCCTGGATTTTCTCGAGGTGCGGCAGGTGTTCTCGAGTTACGACGGGTACCACAGGGACCCGCCCTGATGGCCTCAGGAGAGGCCAGTCCCCATGCGAGTTGCTAGGGGGCCTCTCGGGATTCCTCTCCCGTCGATACCGGGGCCAAAAACCTTGTGTGGAGTCAGGGCCAGAACCGAGGATTCCTCTCAGGGGCTGACATGGATCTTTGGGTACTTCTAGAGTCTCCCCAGGGGAGTCAGGCCTGGTCTCGACGGGGGCATGGACGTGCGCTTTCCTTCCAGGCTGTAGCAGCAATGTCACGCTTCCCGTCGCGTGGATCAAATGATCTGTGGTTTTCTCTCGAGGCTTTCCCACAGGGCTGTCCCACGTGCCACCGTGGTGTGAGTCGATCCTCGGAGTGAAAGATGAGCCAGTGCAGGGCAAAGAGGTTCCTCTGGAATGGACTGAGACATCTGGGGGACTCTTGGAATGGTGGTACGACCATGGAGTTCCTCTCGCCTTTCCTGTTGAGAGTGCCTCCTCTTGAGATGCGACGGGATCGCTGGGAATACTTTCCCGTTGAAAGCAGGGAAAGGATCCCTCATCTCGAGCTACGAGGGGGAAACGGGGCTCCTCTGGATGTGGGCGGGACTATCGTGCTTCCTCTCGAGTGGAGACGGGTATGGCGGTGAACTTCTTGAGTTGCAGCAAGGGTGTGAAAGACCCTTTCGAAGTTCCAGAGGTTACGTGTCAGTCTCCAGACGCCTCATCGGAAATAGACCTCATCTCGCCTGGAAGGGAGAACTTCCTGGATTTTCTGGAGTTGCGGTAGGTGTTCCCGAGTTACGACGGGGACCTCAGGGACCCGCCCTGGTGGCCTCAGGCGAGGCCAGTCCCCATGCGAGTTGCTAGGGGGCCTCTCGGGATTACTCTCCCGTCGATACCGGGGCCAAAAACCTTGTGTGGAGTCAGGGCCGGAACCGAGGATTCCTCTCAGGGGCTGACATGGATCTTTGGGTACTTCTGGAGTCTCCCCAGGGGAGTCAGGCCTCGTCTCGAGTGGGGGCATGCACGTGTGCTTTCCTTCCAGGCTGTAGCAGCAATGTCACGCTTCCCGTCGCGTGGATCAAAGGATCTGTGGTTTTCCCTCGAGGCTTTCCCTCGAGGCTTTCCCACAGGGCTGTCCCACGTGCCACCGTGGTGTGAGTCGATCCTCGGCGTGAAAGATGAGCCAGTGCAGGGCAAAGAGATTCCTCTGGAATGGACTGAGACATCTGGGGGACTCTTGGAATGGTGGTACGACCATGGAGTTCCTCTCGCCTTTCCTGTTGAGAGTGCCTCCTCTTGAGATGCGACGGGAATGCCGGGAATTCTTTCCCGTTGAAAGCAGGGAAAGGATCCCTCATCTCAAGCTACGAGGGGGAAACGGGGCTCCTCTGGATGTGGGCGGGACCATCGTGCTTCCTCTCGTGTGGAGACGGGTATGGCGGTAAACTTCTTGAGTTGCTGCAAGGGTGTGAAAGACCCTTTCGAAGTTCCAGAGGTTAGGTGTCATTAGTCTCCAGACGCCTCATCGGAAATAGGCCTCATCTCGCCTGAAAGGGAGAACTTCCCGGATTTTCTCGAGTTGCGGCAGGTGTTCTCGAGTTACGACGGGGACCTCAGGGACCCGCCCTGGTGGCCTCAGGAGAGGCCAGTCCCCATGCGAGTTGCTAGGGGGCCTCTCGGGATTCCTCTCCCGTCGATACCGGGGCCAAAAACCTTGTGTGGAGTCAGGGCTGGAACCGAGGATTCCTCTCAGGAGCTGACATGGATCTTTGGGTACTTCTGGAGTCCCACCAGGGGAGTCAGGCCTCTTCTCGATTGGGGGCATGCACGTGTGCTTTCCTTCCAGGCTGTAGCAGCAATGTCACGCTTCCCGTCGCGTGGATCAAAGGATCTGTGGTTTTCCCTCGAGGCTTTCCCACAGGGCTGTCCCACGTGCCACCGTGGTGTGAGTCGATCCTCGGCGTGAAAGATGAGCCAGTGCAGGGCAAAGAGGTTCCTCTGGAATGGACTGAGACATCTGAGGGACTCTTGGAATGGTGGTACGACCATGGAGTTCCTCTCGCCTTTCCTGTTGAGAGTGCCTCCTCTTGAGATGCGACGGGAACGCCGGGAATTCTTTCCCGTTGAAAGCAGGGAAAGGATCCCTCATCTCGAGCTCCGAGGGGGAAATGGGGCTCCTCTGGATGTGGGCGGGACCATCGTGCTTCCTCCCGAGTGGACACGGGTATGGCGGTGAACTTCTTGAGTTGCAGCAAGGGTGTGAAAGACCCTTTCGAAGTTCCAGAGGTTAGGTGTCATTAGTCTGCAGACGCCTCATCGGAAATAGGCCTCATCTCGCCTGGAAGGGAGAACTTCCTGGATTTTCTCGAGTTGCGGCAGGTGTTCTCGAGTTACGACGGGGACCTCAGGGACCCGCCCTGGTGGCCTCAGGAGAGGCCAGTCCCCATGCGAGTTGCTAGGGGGCCTCTCGGGATTCCTCTCCCGTCGATACCGGGGCCAAAAGCCTTGTGTGGATTCAGGGCCGGAACCGAGCATTCCTCTCAGGGGTGACATGGATCTTTGGGTACTTCTGGAGTCTCCCCAGGGGAGTCAGGCCTCGTCTCGAGTGGGGGCATGCACGTGCGCTTTCCTTCCAGGCTGTAGCAGCAATGTCAGGCTTCCCGTCGCGTGCATCAAAGGATCTGTGGTTTTCCCTCGAGGCTTTCCCTCGAGGCTTTCCCACAGGGCTGTCCCACGTGCCACCGTGGTGTGAGTCGATCCTCGGCATGAAAGATGAGCCAGCGCAGGGCAAAGAGGTTCCTCTGGAATGGACTGAGATATCTGGGGGACTCTTGGAATGGTGGTACGACCATGGAGTTCCTCTCGCCTTTCCTGTTGAGAGTGCCTCCTCTTGAGAAGCGACGGGAATGCAGGGAATTCTTTCCCGTTGAAAGCAGGGAAAGGATCCCTCATCTCGAGCTACGAGGGGGAAACGGGGCTCCTCTGGATGTGGGCGGGACCATCGTGCTTTCTCTCGTGTGGAGACGGGTATGGCGGTAAACTTCTTGAGTTGCAGCAAGGGTGTGAAAGACCCTTTCGAAGTTCCAGATGTTAGGTGTCATTAGTCTCCAGACGCCTCATCGGAAATAGGCCTCATCTAGCCTGGAAGGGAGAACTTCCTGGATTTTCTCGAGGTGCGGCAGGTGTTCTCGAGTTACGACGGGTACCACAGGGACCCGCCCTGATGGCCTCAGGAGAGGCCAGTCCCCATGCGAGTTGCTAGGGGGCCTCTCGGGATTCCTCTCCCGTCGACACCGGGGCCAAAAACCTTGTGTGGAGTCAGGGCCAGAACCGAGGATTCCTCTCAGGGGCTGACATGGATCTTTGGGTACTTCTAGAGTCTCCCCAGGGGAGTCAGGCCTCGTCTCGAGTGGGGGCATGCACGTGCGCTTTCCTTCCAGGCTGTAGCAGCAATGTCACGCTTCCCGTCGCGTGGATCAAATGATCTGTGGTTTTCTCTCGAGGCTTTCCCTCGAGGCTTTCCCACAGGGCTGTCCCACGTGCCACCGTGGTGTGAGTCGATCCTCGGCGTGAAAGATGAGCCAGTGCAGGGCAAAGAGGTTCCTCTGGAATGGACTGAGACATCTGAGGGACTCTTGGAATGGTGGTACGACCATGGAGTTCCTCTCGCCTTTCCTGTTGAGAGTGCCTCCTCTTGAGATGCGACGGGAATGCCGGGAATTCTTTCCCGTTGAAAGCAGGGAAAGGATCCCTCATCTCGAGCTACCAGGGGGAAACGGGGCTCCTCTGGATGTGGGCGGGACCATCGTGCTTCCTCTCGTGTGGAGACGGGTTTGGCGGTAAACTTCTTGAGTTGCAGCAAGGGTGTGAAAGACCCTTTCGAAGTTCCAGAGGTTAGGTGTCATTAGTCTCCAGACGCCTCATCGGAAATAGGCCTCATCTCGCCTGGAAGGGAGAACTTCCTGGATTTTCTCGAGTTGCGGCAGGTGTTCCCGAGTTACGACGGGGACCTCAGGGACCCGCCCTGGTGGCCTCAGGAGAGGCCAGTCCCCATGCGAGTTGCTAGGGGGCCTCTCGGGATTCCTCTCCCGTCGATACCGGGGCCAAAAACCTTGTGTGGAGTCAGGGCCGGAACCGAGGATTCCTCTCAGGGGCTGACATGGATCTTTGGGTACTTCTGGAGTCTCCCCAGGGGAGTCAGGCCTCGTCTCGAGTGGGGGCATGCACGTGTGCTTTCCTTCCAGGCTGTAGCAGCAATGTCACGCTTCCCGTCGCGTGGATCAAAGGATCTGTGGTTTTCCCTCGAGGCTTTCCCTCGAGGCTTTCCCACAGGGCTCTCCCACGTGCCACCGTGGTGTGAGTCGATCCTCGGCGTGAAAGATGAGCCAATGCAGGGCAAAGAGGTTCCTCTGGAATGGACTGAGACATCTGGGGGACTCTTGGAATGGTGGTACGACCATGGAGTTCCTCTCGCCTTTCCTGTTGAGAGTGCCTCCTCTTGAGTTGTGACGGGAACTCCGGGAATTCTTTCCCGTTGAAAGCAGGGAAAGGATCCCTCATCTCGAGCTACGAGGGGGAAACGGGGCTCCTCGGGATGTGGGCGGGACCATCGTGCTTCCTCTCGAGTGGACACGGGTATGTCGGTGAACTTCTTGAGTTGCAGCAAGGGTGTGAAAGACCCTTTCGAAGTTCCAGAGGTTGGGTGTCATTAGTCTCCAGACGCCTCATCGGAAATAGGCCTCATCTCGCCTGGAAGGGAGAACTTCCTGGATTTTCTCGAGTTGCGGCAGGTGTTCTCGAGTTACGACGGGGACCTCAGGGACCCGCCCTGGTGGCCTCAGGAGAGGCCAGTCCCCATGCCAGTTGCTAGGGGGCCTCTCGGGATTCCTCTCCCGTCGATACCGGGGCCAAAAACCTTGTGTGGAGTCAGGGCCGGAAGCGAGGATTCCTCTCAGGGGCTGACATGGATCTTTGGGTACTTCTGGAGTCTCCCCAGGGGAGTCAGGCCTCGTCTCGAGTGGGGGCATGCACGTGTGCTTTCCTTCCAGGCTGTAGCAGCAATGTCACGTTTCCCGTCGAGTGGATCAAAGGATCTGTGGTTTTCCCTCGAAGCTTTCCCTCGAGGCTTTCCCACAGGGCTGTCCCACGTGCCACCGTGGTGTGAGTCGATCCTCGGCGTGAAAGATGAGCCAGTGCAGGGCAAAGAGATTCCTCTGGAATGGACTGAGACATCTGGGGGACTCTTGGAATGGTGGTACGACCATGGAGTTCCTCTCGCCTTTCCTGTTGAGAGTGCCTCCTCTTGAGATGCGACGGGAATGCCGGGAATTCTTTCCCGTTGAAAGCAGGGAAAGGATCCCTCATCTCAAGCTACGAGGGGGAAACGGGGCTCCTCTGGATGTGGGCGGGACCATCGTGCTTCCACTCGTGTGGAGACGGGTATGGCGGTAAACTTCTTGAGTTGCTGCAAGGGTGTGAAAGACCCTTTCGAAGTTCCAGAGGTTAGGTGTCATTAGTCTCCAGACGCCTCATCGGAAATAGGCCTCATCTCGCCTGGAAGGGAGAACTTCCCGGATTTTCTCGAGTTGCGGCAGGTGTTCTCGAGTTACGACGGGGACCTCAGGGACCCGCCCTGGTGGCCTCAGGAGAGGCCAGTCCCCATGCGAGTTGCTAGGGGGCCTCTCGGGATTCTTCTCCCGTCGATACCGGGGCCAAAAACCTTGTGTGGAGTCAGGGCTGGAACCGAGGATTCCTCTCAGGAGCTGACATGGATCTTTGGGTACTTCTGGAGTCCCACCAGGGGAGTCAGGCCTCTTCTCGATTGGGGGCATGCACGTGTGCTTTCCTTCCAGGCTGTAGCAGCAATGTCACGCTTCCCGTCGCGTGGATCAAAGGATCTGTGGTTTTCCCTCGAGGCTTTCCCACAGGGCTGTCCCACGTGCCACCGTGGTGTGAGTCGATCCTCGGCGTGAAAGATGAGCCAGTGCAGGGCAAAGAGGTTCCTCTGGAATGGACTGAGACATCTGGGGGACTCTTGGAATGGTGGTACGACCATGGAGTTCCTCTCGCCTTTCCTGTTGAGAGTGCTTCCTCTTGAGATGCGACGGGAACGCCGGGAATTCTTTCCCGTTGAAAGCAGGGAAAGGATCCCTCATCTCGAGCTCCGAGGGGGAAATGGGGCTCCTCTGGATGTGGGCGGGACCATCGTGCTTCCTCCCGAGTGGACACGGGTATGGCGGTGAACTTCTTGAGTTGCAGCAAGGGTGTGAAAGACCCTTTCGAAGTTCCAGAGTTTAGGTGTCATTAGTCTGCAGACGCCTCATCGGAAATAGGCCTCATCTCGCCTGGAAGGGAGAACTTCCTGGATTTTCTCGAGTTGCGGCAGGTGTTCTCGAGTTACGACGGGGACCTCAGGGACCCGCCCTGGTGGCCTCAGGAGAGGCCAGTCCCCATGCGAGGTGCTAGGGGGCCTCTCGGGATTCCTCTCCCGTCGATACCGGGGCCAAAAACCTTGTGTGCAGTCAGGGCCGGAAACGAGGATTCCTCTCAGGGGCTGACATGGATCTTTGGGTACTTCTGGAGTCTCCCCAGGGGATTCAGGCCTCGTCTCGAGTGGGGGCATGCACGTGCGCTTTCCTTCCAGGCTGTAGCAGCAATGTCACGCTTCCCGTCGCGTGGATCAAAGGATCTGTGGTTTTCCCTCGAGGCTTTCCCTCGAGGCTTTCCCACAGGGCTGTCCCACGTGCCACCGTGGTGTGAGTCGATCCTCGGCGTGAAAGATGAGCCAGTGCAGGGCAAAGAGGTTCCTCTGGAATGGACTGAGACACTGGGGGACTCGTGGAATGGTGGTACGACCATGGAGTTCCTCTCGCCTTTCCTGTTGAGAGTGCCTCCTCTTGAGATGCGACGGGAACGCCGGGAATTCTTTCCCGTTGAAAGCAGGGAAAGGATCCCTCATCTTGAGCTACGAGGGGGAAACGGGGCTCCTCTGGATGTGGGCGGGACCATCGTGCTTCCTCTCGAGTGGAGACGGGTATGGCGGTGAACTTCTTGAGTTGCAGCAAGGGTGTGAAAGACCCTTTCGAATTTCCAGAGGTTAGGTGTCATTAGTCTCCAGACGACTCATCGGAAATAGGCCTCATCTCGCCTGGAAGGGAGAACTTCCTGGATTTTCTCGAGTTGCGGCAGGTGTTCTCGAGTTACGACGGGGACCTCAGGGACCCGCCCTGGTGGCCTCAGGATAGGCCAGTACCCATGCGAGGTGCTAGGGGGCCTCTCGGGATTCCTCTCCCGTCGATACCGGGGCCAAAAACCTTGTGTGGAGTCAGGGCCCGAACCGAGGATTCCTCTCAGGGGCTGACATGGATCTTTGGGTACTTCTGGAGTCTCCCCAGGGGAGTCAGGCCTCGTCTCGAGTGGGGGCATGCACGTGCGCTTTCCTTACAGGCTGTAGCAGCAATGTCACGCTTCCCGTCGCGTGGATCAAAGGATCTGTGGTTTTCCCTCGAGGCTTTCCCTCGAGGCTTTCCCACAGGGCTGTCCCACGTGCCACCGTGGTGTGAGTCGATCCTCGGCGTGAAAGATGAGCCACTGCAGGGCAAAGAGGTTCCTCTGGAATGGACTGAGACATCTGGGGGACTCTTGGAATGGTGGTACGACCATGGAGTTCCTCTCGCCTTTCCTGTTGAGAGTGCCTCCTCTTGAGATGCGACGGGAACGCCGGGAATTCTTTCCCGTTGAAAGCAGGAAAAGGATCCCTCATCTCGAGCTACGAGGGGGAAACGGGGCTCCTCTGGATGTGGGCGGGACCATCGTGCTTCCTCTCTAGTGGAGACAGGTATGGTGGTGAACTTCTTGAGTTGCAGCAAGGGTGTGAAAGACCCTTTCGAAGTTCCAGAGGTTAGGTGTCATTAGTCTCCAGAGGCCTCATCGGAAATAGGCCTCATCTCGCCTGGAAGGGAGAACTTCCTGGATTTTCTCGAGTTGCGGCAGGTGTTCTCGAGTTACGACGGGGACCTCAGGGACCCGCCCTGGTGGCCTCAGGAGAGGCCAGTCCCTATGCGAGTTGCTAGGGGGCCTCTCGGGATTCCTCTCCCGTCGATACCGGGGCCAACAACCTTGTGTGGAGTCAGGGCCGTAACCGAGGATTCCTCTCATGGGCTGACATGGATCTTTGGGTACGTCTGGAGACTCCCCAGTGGAGTCAGGCCTCGTTCTCAGTGGGGGCATGCACGTGCGCTTTCCTTCCAGGCTGTAGCAGCAATGTCACGCTTCCCGTCGCGTGGATCAAAGGATCTGTGGTTTTCCCTCGAGGCTTTCCCTCGAGGCTTTCCCACAGGGCTGTCCCACGTGCCACCGTGGTGTGAGTCGATCCTCGGCGTGAAAGATGAGCCAGTGCAGGGCAAAGAGGTTCCTCTGGAATGGACTGAGACATCTGGGGGACTCTTGGAATGGTGGTACGACCATGGAGTTCCTCTCGCCTTTCCTGTTGAGAGTGCCTCCTCTTGAGATGCTACGGGAACGCCGGGAATTCTTTCCCGTTGAAAGCAGGAAAAGGATCCCTCATCTCGAGCTACGAGGGGGAAACGGGGCTCCTCTGGATGTGGGCGGGACCATCGTGCTTCCTCTCTAGTGGAGACAGGTATGGTGGTGAACTTCTTGAGTTGCAGCAAGGGTGTGAAAGACCCTTTCGAAGTTCCAGAGGTTAGGTGTCATTAGTCTCCAGACGCCTCATAGGAAATAGGCCTCATCTCGCCTGGAAGGGAGAAATTCCTGGATTTTCTCGAGTTGCGGCAGGTGTTCTCGAGTTATGACGGGGACCTCAGGAACCCGCCCTGGTGGCCTCAGGAGAGGCCAGTCCCTATGCGAGTTGCTAGGGGGCCTCTCGGGATTCCTCTCCCGTCGATACCGGGGCCAAAAACCTTGTATGGAGTCAGGGCCGGAACCGAGGATTCCTCTCAGGGGCTGACATGGATCTTTGGGTACTTCTGGAGTCTCCCCAGGGGAGTCAGGCCTCGTCTCGAGTGGGGGCATGCACGTGCACTTTCCTTCCAGGCTGTAGCAGCAATGTCACGCTTCCCGTCGCGTGGATCAAAGGATCTGTGGTTTTCCCTCGAGGCTTTCCCACAGGGCTGTCCCACGTGCCACCGTGGTGTGAGTCGATCCTTGGCGTGAAAGATGAGCAAGTGCAGGACAAAGAGGTTCCTCTGGAATGGACTGAGATATCTGGGGGACTTTTGGAATGGTGGTACGACCATGGAGTTCCTCTCGCCTTTCCTGTTGAGAGTGCCTCCTCTTGAGATGCGACGGGAACGCCGGGAACTCTTTCCCTTTGAAACCAGGGAAAGGATCCCTCATCTCGAGCTACGAGGGGAAAACGGGGCTCCTCTGGATGTGGGCGGGACCATCGTGCTTCATCTCGAGTGGAGACGGGTATGGCGGTGAACTTCTTGAGTTGCAGCAAGGGTGTGAAAGACCCTTTCGAAGTTCCAGAGGTTAGGTGTCATTAGTCTCCAGAGGCCTCATCGGAAATAGGCCTCATCTCGCCTGGAAGGGAGAACTTCCTGGATTTTCTCGAGTTGCGGCAGGTGTTCTCGAGTTACGACGGGGACCTCAGGGACCCGCCCTGGTGGCCTCAGGAGAGGCCAGTCCCTATGCGAGTTGCTAGGGGGCCTCTCGGGATTCCTCTCCCGTCGATACCGGGGCCAACAACCTTGTGTGGAGTCAGGGCCGTAACCGAGGATTCCTCTCATGGGCTGACATGGATCTTTGGGTACGTCTGGAGACTCCCCAGTGGAGTCAGGCCTCGTCTCCAGTGGGGGCATGCACGTGCGCTTTCCTTCCAGGCTGTAGCAGCAATGTCACGCTTCCCGTCGCGTGGATCAAAGGATCTGTGGTTTTCCCTCGAGGCTTTCCCTCGAGGCTTTCCCACAGGGCTGTCCCACGTGCCACCGTGGTGTGAGTCGATCCTCGGCGTGAAAGATGAGCCAGTGCAGGGCAAAGAGGTTCCTCTGGAATGGACTGAGACATCTGGGGGACTCTTGGAATGGTGGTACGACCATGGAGTTCCTCTCGCCTTTCCTGTTGAGAGTGCCTCCTCTTGAGATGCGACGGGAACGCCGGGAATTCTTTCCCGTTGAAAGCAGGCAAAGGATCCCTCATCTCGAGCTACGAGGGGGAAACGGGGCTCCTCTGGATGTGGGCGGGACCATCGTGCTTCCTCTCGAGTGGAGACGGGTATGGCGGTGAACTTCTTGAGTTGCAGCAAGGGTGTGAAAGACCCTTTCGAAGTTCCAGAGGTTAGGTGTCATTAGTCTCCAGACGCCTCATCGGAAATAGGCCTCATCTCGCCTGGAAGGGAGAACTTCCTGGATTTTCTCGAGTTGGGGCAGGTGTTCTCGAGTTACGACGGGGACCTCAGGGACCCGCCCTGGTGGCCTCAGTAGAGGCCAGTCCCCATGGGAGTTGCTAGGGGGCCTATCGGGATTCCTCTCCCGTCGATACCGGGGCCAAAAACCTTGTGTGGAGTCAGGGCCGGAACCGAGGATTCCTCTCAGGGGCTGACATGGATCTTTGGGTACTTCTGGAGTCTCCACAGGGGAGTCAGGCCTCGTCTCGAGTGGGGGCATGCACGTGCGCTTTCCTTCCAGGCTGTAGCAGCAATGTCACGCTTCCCTTCGCGTGGATCAAAGGATCTGTGGTTTTCCCTCGAGGCTTTCCCTCGAGGCTTTCCCTCAGGGCTGTCCCACGTGCCACCGTGGTGTGAGTCGATCCTCGGCATGAAAGATGAGCCAGTGCAGGGCAAAGAGTTTCCTCTGGAATGGACTGAGACATCTGGGGGACTCTTGGAATGGTGGTACGACCATGGAGTTCCTCTCGCCTTTCCTGTTGAGAGTGCCTCCTCTTGAGATGCGACGGGAATGACGGGAATACTTTCCCGTTGAAAGCAGGGAAAGGATCCCTCATCTCGAGCTACGAGGGGGAAACGGGGCTCCTCTGGATGTGGGCGGGACCATCGTGCTTCCTCTCGAGTGGAGACGGGTATGGCGGTGAACTTCTTGAGTTGCAGCAAGGGTGTGAAAGACCCTTTCGAAGTTCCAGAGGTTAGGTGTCATTAGTCTCCAGACGCCTCATCGGAAATAGGCCTCATCTCGCCTGGAAGGGAGAACTTCCTGGATTTTCTCGAGTTGCGGCTGGTGTTCTCGAGTTACGACGGGGACCTCAGGGACCCCCCCTGGTGGCCTCAGGAAAGGCCAGTCCCCATGCGAGTTGCTAGGGGGCCTCTCGGGATTCCTCTCCCGTCGATACCGGGGCCAAAAACCTTGTGTGGAGTTAGGGCCGGAACCGAGGATTCCTCTCAGGGGCTGACATGGATCTTTGGGTACTTCTGGAGTCTCCCCAGGGGAGTCAGGCCTCGTCTCGAGTGGGGGCATGCACGTGCGCTTTCCTTCCAGGCTGTAGCAGCAATGTCACGCTTCCCGAAGCGTGGATCATAGGATCTGTGGTTTTCCCTCGAGGCTTTCCCTCGAGGCTTTCCCACAGGGCTGTCCCACGTGCCACCGTGGTGTGAGTTGGTCCTCGGCGTGAAAGATGAGCCAGTGCAGGGCAAAGAGGTTCCTCTGGAATGGACTGAGACATCTGGGGGACTCTTGGAATGGTGGTACGACCATGGAGTTCCTCTCGCCTTTCCTGTTGAGAGTGCCTCCTCTTGAGATGCGACGGGAACGCCAGGAATTCTTTCCCGTTGAAAGCAGGCAAAGGATCCCTCATCTCGAGCTACGAGGGGGAAACGGGGCTCGTCTGGATGTGGGCGGGACCATCTTGCTTCCTCTCGAGTGGAGACGGGTATGGCGGTGAACTTCTTGAGTTGCAGCAAGGGTGTGAAAGACCCTTTCGAAGTTCCAGAGGTTAGGTGTCATTAGTCTCCAGACGCCTCATCGGAAATAGGCCTCATCTCGCCTGGAAGGGAGAACTTCCTGGATTTTCTCGAGATGCGGCAGGTGTTCTCGAGTTACGACGGGGACCTCAGGGACCCGCCCTGGTGGCCTCAGGAGAGGCCAGTCCACATGCGAGTTGCTAGGGGGCCTCTCGGGATTCCTCTCCCGTCGATACCGGGGCCAAAAACCTTGTGTGGAGTCAGGGCCGGAAACGAGGATTCCTCTCAGGGGCTGACATGGATCTTTGGGTACTTCTAAAGTCTCCGCAGGGGAGTCAGGCCTCGTCTCGAGTGGGGGCATGCACGTGCGTTTTCTTTCCATGCTGTAGCAGCAATGTCACGCTTCCCGTCGCGTGGATCAAAGGATCTGTGGTTTTCCCTCGAGGCTTTCCCACAGGGCTGTCCCACGTGCCACCGTGGTGTGAGTCGATCCTCGGCGTGAAAGATGAGCCAGTGCAGGGCAAAGAGGTTCCTCTGGAATGGACTGAGACATCTGGGGGACTCTTGGAATGGTGGTACGACCATGGAGTTCCTCTCGCCTTTCCTGTTGAGAGTGCCTCCTCTTGAGAAGCGACGGGAACTCCGGGAATTCTTTCCCGTTGAAAGCAGGCAAAGGATCCCTCATCTCGAGCTACGAGGGGGAAACGGGGCTCCTCTGGATGTGGGCGGGACCATCGTGCTTCCTCTCGAGTGGAGACGGGTATGGCGGTGAACTTCTTGAGTTGCAGCAAGGGTGTGAAAGACCCTTTCGAAGTTCCAGAGGTTAGGTGTCATTAGTCTCCAGACGCCTCATCGGAAATAGGCCTCATCTCGCCTGGAAGGGAGAACTTCCTGGATTTTCTCGAGTTGCGGCAGGTGTTCTCGAGTTACGACGGGGACCTCAGGGACCCGCCCTGGTGGCCTCAGGAGTGGCCAGTCACCATGCGAGTTGCTAGGGGGCCTCTCGGGATTCCTCTCCCGTCGATACCGGGGCCAAAAACCTTGTGTGGAGTCAGGGCCAGAACCGAGGATTCCTCTCAGGGGCTGACATGGATCTTTGGGTACTTCTGGAGTCTCCCCATGGGAGTCAGGCCTCGTCTCGAGTGGGGGCATGCACGTGCGCTATCCTTCCAAGCTGTAGCAGCAATGTCACGCTTCTCGACCCATGGATCAAAGGATCTGTGGTTTTCCCTCCAGGCTTTCCCACAGGGCTGTCCCACGTGCCACCGTGGTGTGAGTCGATCTTCGGCGTGAAAGATGAGCCAGTGCAGGGCAAAGAGGTTCCTCTGGAATGGACTGATACATCTGGGGGACTCTTGGAATGGTGGTACGATCATGGAGTTCCTCTCGCCTTTCCTGTTGAGAGTGCCTCCTCTTGAGATGCGACGGGAACGCCTGGAATTCTTTCCCGTTGAAAGCAGGGAAAGGATCCCTCATCTCGAGCTACGAGGGGGAAACGGGGCTCCTCTGGATGTGGGCGGGACCATCGTGCTTCCTCTCGAGTGGAGACGGGTATGGCGGTGAACTTCTTGAGTTGCAGCAAGGGTGTGAAAGACCCTTTCGAAGTTCCAGAGGTTAGGTGTCATTAGTCTCCAGAAGCCTCATCGGAAATAGGCCTCATCTCGCCTGGAAGGGAGAACTTCCTGGATTTTCTCGAGTTGCAGCAGGTGTTCTCGAGTTACGACGTGGACCTCAGGGACCCTCCCTGGTGGCCTCAGGAAAGGCCAGTCCCCATCCGAGTTGCTAGGGGGCCTCTCGGGATTCCTCTCCCGTCGATACCGGTGCCAAATACCTTGTGTGGAGTCAGGGCCGGAACCGAGGATTCCTCTCAGGGGCTGACATGGATCTTTGGGTACTTCTGGAGTCTCCCCAGGGGAGTCAGGCCTCGTCTCGAGTGGGGGCATGCACGTGTGCTTTCCTTCCAGGCTGTAGCAGCAATGTCACGCTTCCCGTCGCGTGGATCAAAGGATCTGTGATTTTCCCTCGAGGCTTTCCCTCGAGGCTTTCCCACAGGGCTGTCCCACGTGCCTCCGTGGTGTGAGTCGATCCTCGGCGTGAAAGATGAGCCAGTGCAGGGCAAAGAGCTTCCTCTGGAATGGACTGAGACATCTGGGGGACTCTTGGAATGGTGGTACGACCATGGAGTTCCTCTCGCCTTTCCTGTTGAGAGTGCCTCCTCTTGAGATGCGACGGGAACGCCGGGAATTCTTTCCCGTTGAAAGCAGGCAAAGGATCCCTCATCTCGAGCTACGAGGGGGAAACGGGGCTCCTCTGGATGTGGGCGGGACCATCCTGCTTCCTCTCTAGTGGAGACGGGTATGGAAGTGAACTTCTTGAGTTGCAGCAAGGGTGTGAAAGACCCTTTCGAAGTTCCAGAGGTTAGGTGTCATTAGTCTCCAGACGCCTCATCGGAAATAGGCCTCATCTCGCCTGGAAGGGAGAACTTCCTGGATTTTCTCGAGATGCGGCAGGTGTTCTCGAGTTACGACGGGGACCTCCGGGACCCGCCCTGGTGGCCTCAGGAGAGGCCAGTCCACATGCGAGTTGCTAGGGGGCCTCGCGGGATTCCTCTCCCGTCGATACCGGGGCCAAAAACCTTGTGTGGAGTCAGGGCCGGAAACGAGGATTCCTCTCAGGGGCTGACATGGATCTTTGGGTACTTCTGGAGTCTCCGCAGGGGAGTCAGGCCTCGTCTCGAGTGGGGGCATGCACGTGCGTTTTCTTTCCAGGCTGTAGCAGCAATGTCACGCTTCCCTTCGCGTGGATCAAAGGATCTGTGGTTTTCCCTCGAGGCTTTCCCACAGGGCTGTCCCACATGCTACCGTGGTGTGAGTCGATCCTCGGCGTGAAAGATGAGCCAGTGCAGGGCAAAGAGGTTCCTCTGGAATGGACTGAGACATCTGGGGGACTCTTGGAATGGTGGTACGACCATGGAGTTCCTCTCGCCTTTCCTGTTGAGAGTGCCTCCTCTTGAGATGCGACGGGAACTCCGGGAATTCTTTCCCGTTGAAAGCAGGCAAAGGATCCCTCATCTCGAGCTACGAGGGGGAAACGGGGCTCCTCTGGATGTGGGCGGGACCATCGTGCTTCCTCTCGAGTGGAGACGGGTATGGCAGTGAACCTCTTGAGTTGCAGCAAGGGTGTGAAAGACCCTTTCGAAGTTCCAGAGGTTAGGTGTCATTAGTCTCCAGACGCCTCATCGGAATTAGGCCTCATCTCGCCTGGAAGGGAGAACTTCCTGGATTTTCTCGAGTTACGGCAGGTGTTCTCGAGTTACGACGGGGACCTCAGGGACCCGCCCTGGTGGCCTCAGAAGTGGCCACTCACCATGCGAGTTGCTAGGGGGCCTCTCGGGATTCCTCTCCCGTCGATACCGGGGCCAAAAACCTTGTGTGGAGTCAGGGCCAGAACCGAGGATTCCTCTCAGGGGCTGATATGGATCTTTGGGTACTTCTGGAGTCTCGCCAGGGGAGACAGGCCTCGTCTCGTGAGGGGGCATGCACGTGCACTTTCCTTCCAGGCTGTAGCAGCAATGTCACGCTTCCCGTTGCGTGGATCAAAGGATCTGTGGTTTTCCCTCGAGGCTTTCCCTCGAGGCTTTCCCACAGGGCTGTCCCACGTGCCACCGTGGTGTGAGTCGATCCTCGGCGTGAAAGATGAGCCAGTGCAGGGCAAAGAGTTTCCTCTGGAATGGACTGAGACATCTGGGGGACTCTTGGAATTGTGGTACGACCATGGAGTTCCTCTCGCCTTTCCTGTTGAGAGTGCCTCCTCTTGAGATGCGACGGGAACGCCGGGAATTTTTTCCCGTTGAAAGCAGGAAAAGGATCCCTCATCTCGAGCTACGAGGGGGAAACGGGGCTCCTCTGGATATGGGCGGGACCATCGTGCTTCCTCTCGAGTGGAGACGGGTATGGCGGTGAACTTCTTGAGTTGCAGCAAGGGTGTGAAAGACCCTTTCGAAGTTCCAGAGGTTAGGTGTCATTAGTCTCCAGACGCCTCATCAGAAATAGGCCTCATCTCGCCTGGAAGGGAGAACTTCCTGGATTGTCTCGAGTTGCGGCAGGTGTTCTCGAGTTACGACGGGGACCTCTGGGACCCGCCCTGGTGGCCTCAGGAGAGGCCAGTCCCTATGCGAGTTGCTAGGGGGCCTCTCGGGATTCCTCTCCCGTCGATACCGGGGCCAAAAACCTTGTGTGGAGTCAGGGCCGGAACCGAGGATTCCTCTCAGGGGCTGACATGGATCTTTGGGTACTTCTGGAGTCTCCCCAGGGGAGTCAGGCCTCGTCTCGAGGGGGGCATGCACGTGCGCTTTCCTTCCAGGCTGTAGCAGCAATGTCACGCTTCCCGTCGCGTGGATCATAGGATCTGTGGTTTTCCCTCGAGGCTTTCCCTCGAGGCTTTCCCACAGGGCTGTCCCACGTGCCACCGTGGTGTGAGTCGATCCTCGGCGTGAAAGATGAGCCAGTGCAGGGCAAAGAGCTTCCTCTGGAATGGACTGAGACATCTGGGGGACTCTTGGAATGGTGGTACGACCATGGAGTTCCTCTCGCCTTTCCTGTTGAGAGTGCCTCCTCTTGAGATGCGACGGGAACTCCGGGAATTCTTTCCCGTTGAAAGCAGGCAAAGGATCCCTCATCTCGAGCTACGAGGGGGAAACGGGGCTCCTCTGGATGTGGGCGGGACCATCCTGCTTCCTCTCGAGTGGAGACGGGTATGGAAGTGAACTTCTTGAGTTGCAGCAAGGGTGTGAAAGACCCTTTCGAAGTTCCAGAGGTTAGGTGTCATTAGTCTCCAGACGCCTCATCGGAAATAGGCCTCATCTCGCCTGGAAGGGAGAACTTCCTGGATTTTCTCGAGATGCGGCAGGTGTTCTTGAGTTACGACGGGGACCTCAGGGACCCGCCCTGGTGGCCTCAGGAGAGGCCAGTCCACATGCGAGTTGCTAGGGGGCCTCGCGGGATTCCTCTCCCGTCGATACCGGGGCCAAAAACCTTGTGTGGAGTCAGGGCCGGAAACGAGGATTCCTCTCAGGGGCTGACATGGATCTTTGGGTACTTCTGGAGTCTCCGCAGGGGAGTCAGGCCTCGTCTCGAGTGGGGGCATGCACGTGCGTTTTCTTTCCAGGCTGTAGCAGCAATGTCACGCTTCCCGTCGCGTGGATCAAAGGATCTGTGGTTTTCCCTCGAGGCTTTCCCACAGGGCTGTCCCACGTTCCACCGTGGTGTGAGTCGATCCTCTGCGTGAAAGATGAGCCAGTGCAGGGCAAAGAGGTTCCTCTGGAATGGACTGAGACATCTGGGGGACTCTTGGAATGGTGGTACGACCATGGAGTTCCTCTCGCCTTTCCTGTTGAGAGTGCCTCCTCTTGAGATGCGACGGGAACGCCGGGAATTCTTTCCCGTTGAAAGCAGGGAAAGGATTCCTCATCTCGAGCTCCGAGGGGGAAACGGGGCTCCTCTGGATGTGGGCGGGACCATCGTGCTTCCTCTCTAGTGGAGACGGGTATTGTCGGGGTCCAGCCCCGGTGGATCCAGGGAATTCGAAGGGTGGACGGCGTTGGCGTGGAAAGACTTGTTTATTTATTAATATAAGATTAGATTAAGAAACTGTAGTGCAGTAGGAAGATTAAGTGGAGAAAGAGGGCTGAATAGCTTGGTTTACGCGGAAGACCAATAAAATTCCAGACAAGGAATTTGCACCATCTACGTTGGGCCACCGGTGCCCGCTTGAATATCTAAGGGTGCCTCGCCTTAAGCTCCCTTTCTCGCGGATCTTAATAACCAGGGCAAATAAGTAGACCTGGCGAGCCTCCGCGCCCCAGATGGAAATTCAGCCTGAAATTAAAGTAAAGAGCAGAGGGAAGAAAAGGGAGAGAAAAAGAGAGAGAGAGAGAGACACGGGGGGAGCCATATTCCCAAGACACCAGGCCGAGACTAGTCCGAGAAACTGGTCTGAGAATCTGGTCCCGTCCTTTATTGTTCAGAAGGCCTTTTATACTTTTGATAAAACATGGAGATCAATGGGTAACACAAAGTTATGCAGCGTTAGCAGTCCAGACTCTTATCAAAACCAGGCTTTTCTCTCTGCATACCTAATTGTATACACAAGTCTTAGGTAATTTACATCATCTTCCAACCAAAAGGGCCAATTAACATTTTACAGCCTTTTTTCTGATAAGGGTTTGTCAACCACAAGACTTATTTGTGTTGATCTTCCCAAGGTCTGGTGCCACTCTCGGAAAGCACTAAAGAAAGTTACATTCTTAGACAGCAAGGATACAGCAACTTATAACAAGTAGAGGGAGTGCAGTGATTTATAGCAAAAGAGAAGCAATTAACTCAAAAGTCTAGTGTTGCTAACATCAAAACTACTATGTATCTTTTTCTACATCCTGCTTACATTAACATCCTTCCAGGTGCCTAAAAGATAAAGAATAAGGAGGTCTGGCAGCAATCCTTGAGTCAACAGTGAAAACCCTCTACCAATATAATTTTTAACTCTTTAGAAAAGGCTCTGTATCTTTAAGATGCTTTTAAGCTTTGTGCCTCCCGCGGTTGGGGGGCTGTAAGCAATTCACAAGCTGTAAGCTTTGTGCCTCTCGCGGTTGGGGGGCTGTAAGCAATTCACAAGCTGTAAGAGGTCTGGGGAACCTGTTAGGCAGACTAGAGAGCTATCAGAGGGGTTTAACTGAAACATCCCTTTCAAATGCAGAAGACTAAAACCCTGAATTGACTTTTTTCCAGAGAATATCAGAAAAGTGGAAAAGCAGAGCACAAAAGCCGGCAGATTTTTGCTGGGGTACATGCTTAGGAATATCCAGAGGGGTCCCTGAAGTCTGAGCACGCCTTGCGTATGTCAGCTTCCTTCCTCATGACCTTGTCACGGGCGGGATTCCTCACACTGGCTTCCGGCAACTCCCCCTTCTTTATTAGTTTTTTAAAAAAATTAGGTGCAGTTCAGTCGCGAGATTCCGAATGCTCTGCCGAAGAGTCCTGACAACACAAGGAAGCACGATTACAAGGAGCAGGATTATGGCACCCACAGCAGCATAGCTAGAGACAGTAGTCAGAAGAGTTTTTCCAGAAATGAAGTCAGAGAAGGTGTGGAAAAAGTCATTGGCTTCTCCTGCGGCGGTAAAATCTAATCGGGAGTGTTCCAAGGTCTGAATCTGATTATGAAGTTTCCCTAAATCTAAACTAATATCTGAGCTGTTCCAGACACCTAAAATATGATTTTTGACCCTCTCCCATTTAAAATCTGTCTCATTTACTTTCAGGGATGTAACACATATCCACCGGTAATCGGCATGACATGAAAGAGCCAATTTCATTTTCAGACTCTGTAATTCATTCCCAATATGCATTACTGCTTCTTCTAAGGCATCAATCCTTATTTCTAGCTTCCTATCTATAATTTCCTGGGTTGCCAGCGTTAGAGAAACATTTTTGGATACGGTGTCAACATATTGGGCAGTATACACTTGTTGAGACAATGATAATGCCGCCACAGTAACAGAAGTAATTGCGGTTATCAAAGCTGATATTCCCAAAACAAGTAAGCCCACAAACCGTCGTGTTCGCATTAAATCTTGTAGCTGTTGCAGTACAGCTAGGCCATGGTTATCATACCAATACGTGGCTACAGTTACAGGTACCATGAGATAGGGCGGACGTTTTAAAACCATGAAAGAGCAAACTTTATATTGAGGAGTTAAACAGGATGAAAGCATACATTGTTCACAAGACACTACATGGGGTCCACCTGTATAATTCAATTGTATGTTAAGTCTTTCAGAATCATTAGTGAAAAGAAAAACATAAGGAGAGGGTAGACAAGCTAAAATAGAGTAAATAGAGGTATTTTTTGGTCGGATTAAAATAATAGGGGCGGTAGCCGCAAGGGCTCTCCAAATTTCTGGCTGCCAAAAGGTTTTACCTCTAGTTATATAAGACAGCATAGGGGGAACAAATTGGTTATGATGCCGTCTGGTGGCAACTAACGGCCAAGAAATTGAATATTCTTTCCAATTATCCAATCTATTGATAAAGTCATCGTCAGACTCAGGGTCTTGACCTGGATTTGGGTTGCTCCAGTCCTGAATCGCACAATTTCTTCCTCCCGGCATATTGTAATCTACTCTCGAATTATAAATACAAGATTTCCAAATCGGATATCCTGAATGATCATCTATAGTTTTCCAAATAACATCTGAGGGAGCAACATCATCACAATTTGGATATTCTGATGGAGTTTTGAGAGACAAAGACTTATAGGGGCCAAGGACCCCAGGCATACGGGCTCGTAATATCCAAGCAGACCGATCCCCTATAGATGCAAATTTAGAGGTTGGGGAATCTGTCATAACTGCTTTTGTGGAGGCTCCAATGCATCCTGTCTTGGTAAAGAAGTCTCCTGTAAGGCCAGGAGGAAAATTAAAGCAGACAGGAAAATCATCTGCTAGTCCTTTAAAGGTATAATTGAAATTAATAGGGTATTGGTCTTTTGTATAGGAAGTATAAGATCCTCCCAAAAGGCGAGGCTGGTCTGTACTAACTCGTATGGGGTCACTGTTCCAAGTAACAACTTGGAAAGTTGGAGGATCCGGGAGAAACGCCCAATATTTGGTTGGAATGGGAGCAGCGCTTACCTGGCAAGAGAGCAAGGCAAGCATGGCAATAAACACCTTTTCAGGAGAGACTGACGATCCCTGTAGGGTAGCTATCCCCTGTGCCTGGCGACAGAGAGCTTTAATCTGTCCCCAGGTGGGCAAGGAGGCTTGTTGGGTTGACTGAGCTGGGCGTCCTAATGGATTCCTGCGAGGCAAAAAATCAGGGGGTGCAATATCCTGTATCTGAAGTCGTGACATCTGTCCAGTGGGTGGCTCCGATCCGCGCCTATCCGGGATCTCCAATGTCAGCTGTCCTGGGGTCAGCGGCGTTTCCCGTGCTGGCGGAGGGAGCGGGGGAAGAGGGAGTTTCTTCCTTTTTAGAGATCGCGGTGGCGGGGGATTCTGGTATCCGGGGAGCTGAGACATGGCGAATTAGTCTGTCTGGAACCCAAATCGGAGCGTCCGCGTCCTGTGGAAAAACACAAGCATACCCTCGCCCATTGGTTAATAAGGGGTCAGGACCTTTCCATTGTCCGGAAAGAAGGTCCCTCCATTTTACTAATGGTTTTGCATTCAATTGCTCTGGGCACCAATGGCGAAGCATTGCAGTGTTTCCGGATGAATCAGCATTTAAGTTATTTATTACGAAAAGAGCATGTTGCAAAATCTGATGGGGGGAACTATATTTAAATTCCCCTTCTTTTAGTTTTTGAATATGGATTTTCAGTGTTTGATGTGCTCTTTCCACAATGGCTTGTCCTTGTGGGTTATAAGGGATGCCGGTGTTATGTTTAATTTGAAATCTTGTACAGAATTGCTGAAAAGATTTAGAAGTGTAAGCAGGAGCATTATCAGTTTTTAAAGCTTTTGGCAAGCCCAGATAGGAAAAGCATGTAAAAAGATGTTGTATTACATCTTTAACTGCTTCCCCTGTACGAGCAGTGGCAATAATAACATGAGAGAAGGTATCTACAGTTACATGAACAAAAGACAGTTTTCCAAATGAAGAGACATGGGTTACATCCATTTGCCAGAGTGCATTAGGTTTGAGACCGCGAGGGTTAACTCCCAGAGGCAAAGCATTCACGGTAGTAGGACAATGTGAACAAGAACGAACAATCTCTCGGGCAGATTCTCGAGGAATTTGAAACTGGTATCGTAAGGCAGTGGCATTTTGGTGATGAAGTGAGTGAGAAGCTCGAGCTTCTTCAAAAACAGAAGCCACTGAAATCCTGGTTAACGAATCTGCCAATTCATTGAGAGCATTTAAAGGGCCAGGCAGGCCGGAATGAGCCCGAATGTGGCCGATAAAGAACGCCCGATTTCTTTTCCATATTTGCTGCTGCAGTTTAGTTAACAAATGGAAGATAGCAGTTTTGTTTTCAGGCAAAACTGCAGTCTCAATGTGTGGAAACAGCCTGACCACATACTGAGAGTCAGAATAAAGGTTAAATTCTTTCTCCGCAAACATAACAAAGGCCTCAATAACAGCTGTGATTTCAGCCCTTTGAGCTGAAGTTTCTTGTGTTTCCAAAAGTTTTTGATGATCTCTTGTGACTATAGAGGCTCTACCGTTAGCCGATCCATCAGTAAAGACTACCTGAGCATCTGAAATAGGGAACTGTTTACACCGGACAGGAAAAATAACTGGATGGTTAGACATAAAATTTAGTAAAACATGCGAGGGTAAATGATGCAAAATTTGACCACAGTAATTCCCTATGGCAATCTGCCAGTCTTCATCAAACATTAAAAGAGCATCAAGCTGCTCCTTATTATATGGAATTACAATCTCTGATGGCTCTTTACCAAACAATTCAATGCTCCGCTTCCTTCCTTTTAGCATTAATGTGGCAATTAAACCAGGATAAGAAGCCACGACTTTTTTAGCTTGGGTAGGAAGATGGATCCATTCTAAAGGGCCGCGTTGCCACAGAACTCCCGTAGGCGCCGTTGGAGTAGCTAGGCAAAGGAACTGCCACGTCATCGTCAAATCAATTCTTTTTACATAGCTATTTGATAAGGCTGCTTCTACTTTGCCTAGGGCTTCTTGAGCCTCAGCTGTTAATTGTCTTTTTGAGGTTGGATCAGGATCCCCGCGTAAAGTGTTAAAAAGAGGTTTTAATTCGGCAGTGGTTAATTTTAAATATGGTCTAATCCAATTAATATCACCTAAGAGTTTTTGATAATCATTTAAAGTAATAAGATGGTCTTTTCTCAATTGCAGCGGGGTATGAGTCACCGTTTCCGAATTTATGACTCTTCCTAAGTAAGTTATGGGCGGATTGATTTGAATTTTTTCTGGGGCAATTTTTAGGCCTCTGTCTGTCAATGCCTGGGTCAGGTCCTGGAGCACAGTCTGCAGGTGAACTCTATCAGGATGAGCTATTAAAATATCATCCATATAGTGAATCATATACACGTGTTCATATTTAGCCCTAGTATCTTCTAGAGCGGCATTAACAAATTTTTGGCATAAAGTAGGGCTATTTTTCATTCCCTGAGGCAGAACCTTCCACTGAAACCGTAAATAAGGCTGTTTAAGATTTTCTGATGGCAGACTAAAGGCAAATCGCTTTTTATCCTCAGGATTTAAGGGAATAGTGAAAAAACAATCTTGTAAATCAATAACAATTATATTATATCCCTCTGGAACGGCTACTGGGGAAGGGAGCCCAGGCTGTAAGGCCCCCATGTCCTCCATGGTGGCATTAATAGCTCTCAAATCCTGTAAAAGTCGCCATTTACCAGATTTTTTCTTAATGACAAAAATAGGAGTGTTCCAGGGGCTATTGGAGGGCTCAATATGTCCCAATTCTAATTGTTCAAAGATGAATGCTTTAGCTGCCAATAATTTTTCCTTATGCAGAGGCCACTGTTCTACCCACACCGGATCTTGAGATTTCCATGTGATGGGGTCGGCAGCAAAAACAATGGCCTCAATTATAAATTTGGATATCCCAATCCAGCACGTAGCTTGCGAGGAGTTGGGCAAATTGGCTCAATTATTCCTGTCTGTTGTTTACCCAATCCTTTTGATGGATCATAGCCCATCTGCAACATCTGAGAGGTCACTTTATCATCAGGGCTAAAAAGTAACACTCCCATTTGAGATAACACGTCCCTCCCCCACAGGGTAAGGGGGAGCGAAGGAACGACATAAGGTTGGAAAGTTCCACGGGTATCCTCAAATTGCCAATCTAAAATTTTTGCACTTTTGGCTATTGTGGGGGCTCTTCCTATCCCCACCAAGTTATTTTCAGTAGTATGTGTGGGCCAGGAGCTGGGCCAGTCTTTTCCTGAAATGCAAGAAACATCTGCTCCTGTGTCTAATAACCCCACAATAGACTTGCCATTAATCAGGATAGTCTTCATAGGACGTTTCTGAGTAATTTCTGTTATCCAAAAAACCATATCACTAGACCCAAATCCTTTATCCTGCCTTTCATTTTGAGTAGCTGTGCGCCCAATTGCAGTGTGGTAAGGCAAAAGCAAAAGTTGGGCTATTCTTTGTCCCTGATGTATTTGGAAAGTTTTAGTTGGGGGTGAAATCATTATCTGGATTTCTCCTGTATAATCTGAGTCAATTACTCCAGGGATGATTGTGAGACCTTGCATAGCTAAGGAACTTCTGCCTAGTATAATTCCTACTAAACCTGTTGGTAATGGGCCTTTAACTCCTGTAGGTATTTTTACAGTGGGGCTATCTGGTGTTAATATTGCTGAGGTGGTGGAACTGAGGTCCAGTCCTGCGCTGCCTGGGGTTGCTCTGATGAGTTCTGCGATGGGACGAAGGGAATGAATGGGTTCAGTGAGGCTGCCCCAATTGTTGTCGGGGCCTGAGGCTGGCCCCTCAATCCGTTTCCCGACTGCTGGTCGGGGCCCAAAAAGGCTCCATTTCTATGGAATTGTGACCTACATTCTTTTGCCCAGTGATATCCTTTTTGACAACGAGGGCAGAGAGATCTAGGGAGATTAGTAGGCACAGCCGGGGAGGGAGAATTCGGCAGAGAAGAACCGGCTGCTTTTTGGGGACAAGCTCGCATAAGGTGCCCTTCCCGTCCGCAAGAGAAGCAGGCCTTGGATAAACCAATATTCTGGCCTGGACTACTGGAATGACTCTTTGACGGGTTATTTCTATTTGTAAAAAAGGACTGTACTGCCTGCTGGTAAGAATTTCCCTTTATGGCTGCAGCTATGGCAACGCCCTGCATCATCGCTGGTCCTACATCTGCACATTGCCTGATATAATCTATTATTTCCCCAGTTTTTTTTAATAGGACGTAAAATGGCCTGGCAGGTAGAATTAGCATTTTCAAATGCCAGTTGTTTTATCAATATACTAGCTGCCTCAGTGTTGGAAATTACTCTGTTGACTGCCTCTGCAAGTCTTGATATAAAGTCTTCATATGGCTCTTCTGGTTTTTGTTTAACATTTGAGAAGGAAGAGGTAGATTCTTTCCCTTCAGGCAACAAACGCCAAGCCCCAAGGGCGCAGGCGGTTACTTGATCTAAAGTGGTTTTATCTAATCCCATTTGATCTCTAAGTGTTCCAAAATCATTAGTCCCTGCCAACATATTTTTTATAATATATCTTGGGCCATATTTTTGGTTAGCATCAGCCTGTTTTTGGGCTAGATCTTCATATTCAGTTCTCCAAAGTACATATTGACCTCCAGACAGACAAGCTTTAGCGACTGTCTTCCAGTCATGGGGTGTCATCCATCTGCCCGCTAAAGCTTCCACCAATGATACAGTGTACGGGGCTTTAGGCCCATACAAAGCACAAGCCTGTTTGAGTTCTTTAATCATTTTCATTGGAATGGGTTCCCAGTGGGGGGCTGTTCTCCCACCACTTCCACCAAATATTATGGGGAAACAAGCCTCAAGGTGGGGATCAAGTTCATCATCTGGGCTAGAGAAAACTCTTCTTCGGGGAGCTTCTAGTGGAGGCCCCTCACCCTTATAGGGAGGGGGGGGCAAGGGGTGTCCTATGTCACTTTCTTCGTACTTTGGGAATTTTTTATCCGTTCTGTGTTTAGGTCTTACGGATGTTTTATCTGGGGAATCTGGCCTTAAACTCTCAGGTGCATATAATCTGATGGGGGACATTTGTCTTGAGCCTCTGGAAGCAGAAGGCTTAATTAAGGAAATTTCTCTTGAATTTGTGGAAGCAGGTGGTCTGGTTGGGGAAGTTTTTATTAAGCTCTTTGGAGCAGATAATCTAATTGGAGAAGTTTCTCTTAAACTCCTTGGAGCATCTTTATTTAATAAAGACCAGTCCTCATCAGAATGATCTTGACTTACTTCCTCTTCCAAATCTTCCTCATCTGAAAGCTGCTCTTTTTTGTCATCTCTATCTATTACCTTTTCTTGGGCAGTCATTGCAGCTATCATTTGACTCAACTGCCGATAGTTAGGTGTAGCCTCCTTTTCATCACTCTCCTCTTCGATAGATACCTTTTTCTCTGCACTTTCCTCTTTAAGATGTACCTTTTCAGATTCAGGGGCAGGGTCTAGAGCGTCCCTAATTATATTCCATAAGGAAAAGGCGTCAGTAGGCACCTTTTGTGAGCCATGTTCAGCATGGTAAGTTTTTAGTTGTTTTCCTACTCTCTCCCAGGTGTCTAAGTTAACAGTGCCTTCTTCTGGAAACCAGGGACACTGTTCTTGTACAAAGGAAAAAAATGAATGAATATTGGATTTTTTAACTTTAATTCCTCGTTTAGTTAGTAACTGCAAGATTACTCCTGTAAAAAGCTGTCTTTCTTTTGATTCACTGTTACCCATGTCAGAAAATTAAGTCTTATAGAAAAGTCTACCTCAACAAAAAGGTTTTACCTTTGGCGAGGGGGGTTTTGTTTTCAACCCTAAGATAGCAGGTTTCTTTTCAACCTCTAGAGCACCAGGTTTCTCTTAAACCCTTGAACACTTCCCACTCCTCCTCACCCTGTCTATCCTACAGGGGGGTCCGCGGCACCCTGAGTGGGGTCCTAGCCGTCCCGAACACTCAACACTGGGGGAGTACCCGAAAGTACTCCGGGGGGAGTGATTAAGTCACTCCGGGGGGGAGCAACAGAGAGTGCTCCGGGGGGAGCAACAGAGAGTGCTCCGGGGGGAGCTACAGAGAGTGCTCCGGGGGGAGCTTTTGCTCCGAGGAACCTACCTTCGAATAGCCTGTTCCGGGCGCCACTTGCCGGGGTCCAGCCCCGGTGGATCCAGGGAATTCGAAGGGTGGACGGCGTTGGCGTGGAAAGACTTGTTTATTTATTAATATAAGATTAGATTAAGAAACTGTAGTGCAGTAGGAAGATTAAGTGGAGAAAGAGGGCTGAATAGCTTGGTTTACGCGGAAGACCAATAAAATTCCAGACAAGGAATTTGCACCATCTACGTTGGGCCACCGGTGCCCGCTTGAATATCTAAGGGTGCCTCGCCTTAAGCTCCCTTTCTCGCGGATCTTAATAACCAGGGCAAATAAGTAGACCTGGCGAGCCTCCGCGCCCCAGATGGAAATTCAGCCTGAAATTAAAGTAAAGAGCAGAGGGAAGAAAAGGGAGAGAAAAAGAGAGAGAGAGAGAGACAGGGGGGGAGCCAGATTCCCAAGAAACCAGGCCGAGACTAGTCCGAGAAACTGGTCTGAGAATCTGGTCCCGTCCTTTATTGTTCAGAAGGCCTTTTATACTTTTGATAAAACATGGAGATCAATGGGTAACACAAAGTTATGCAGCGTTAGCAGTCCAGACTCTTATCAAAACCAGGCTTTTCTCTCTGCATACCTAATTGTATACACAAGTCTTAGGTAATTTACATCATCTTCCAACCAAAAGGGCCAATTAACATTTTACAGCCTTTTTTCTGATAAGGGTTTGTCAACCACAAGACTTATTTGTGTTGATCTTCCCAAGGTCTGGTGCCACTCTCGGAAAGCACTAAAGAAAGTTACATTCTTAGACAGCAAGGATACAGCAACTTATAACAAGTAGAGGGAGTGCAGTGATTTATAGCAAAAGAGAAGCAATTAACTCAAAAGTCTAGTGTTGCTAACATCAAAACTACTATGTATCTTTTTCTACAGCCTGCTTACATTAACATCCTTCCAGGTGCCTAAAAGATAAAGAATAAGGAGGTCTGGCAGCAATCCTTGAGTCAACAGTGAAAACCCTCTACCAATATAATTTTTAACTCTTTAGAAAAGGCTCTGTATCTTTAAGATGCTTTTAAGCTTTGTGCCTCCCGCGGTTGGGGGGCTGTAAGCAATTCACAAGCTGTAAGCTTTGTGCCTCTCGCGGTTGGGGGGCTGTAAGCAATTCACAAGCTGTAAGAGGTCTGGGGAACCTGTTAGGCAGACTAGAGAGCTATCAGAGGGGTTTAACTGAAACATCCCTTTCAAATGCAGAAGACTAAAACCCTGAATTGACTTTTTTCCAGAGAATATCAGAAAAGTGGAAAAGCAGAGCACAAAAGCCAGCAGATTTTTGCTGGGGTACATGCTTAGGAATATCCAGAGGGGTCCCTGAAGTCTGAGCACGCCTTGCGTATGTCAGCTTCCTTCCTCATGACCTTGTCACGGGCGGGATTCCTCACACTGGCTTCCGGCAGGGTATGGTGGTGAACTTCTTGAGTTGCAGCAAGGCTGTGAAAGACCCTTTCGAAGTTCCAGAGGTAAGGTGTCATTAGTCTCCAGACGCCTCATCGGAAATAGGCCTCATCTCACCTGGAAGGGAGAACTTCCTGGATTTTCTCGAGTTGCGGCAGGTGTTCTCGAGTTACGACGGGGACCTCAGGGACCCGCCCTGGTGGCCTCAGGAGAGGCCAGTCCCTATGCGAGTTGCTAGGGGGCCTCTCGGGATTCCTCTCCCGTCGATACCGGGGCCAAAAACCTTGTGTGGAGTCAGGGCCGGAACCGAGGATTCCTCTCAGGGGCTGACATGGATCTTTGGGTACTTCTGGAGTCTCCCCAGGGGAGTCAGGCCTCGTCTCGAGTGGGGGCATGCACGTGCACTTTCCTTCCAGGCTGTAGCAGCAATGTCACGCTACCTGTCGCGTGGATCAAATGATCTGTGGTTTTCCCTCGAGGCTTTCCCACAGGGCTGTCCCACGTGCCACCGTGGTGTGAGTCGATCCTCGGCGTGAAAGATGAGCCAGTGCAGGGCAAAGAGGTTCCTCTGGAATGGACTGAGACATCTGGGGGACTCTTGGAATGGTGGTACGACCATGGAGTTCCTCTCGCCTTTCCTGTTGAGAGTGCCTCCTCTTGAGATGCGACGGAAACGCCGGGAATTCTTTCCCGTTGAAAGCAGGGAAAGGATCCCACATCTCGAGCTACGATGGGGAAACGGGGCTCCTCTGGATGTGGGCGGGACCATCGTGTTTCCTCTCGAGAGGAGACGGGTATGGCGGTGAACTTCTTGAGTTGCAGCAAGGGTGTGAAAGACCCTTCCGAAGTTCCAGAGGTTTGGTGTCATTAGTCTCCAGATGCCTCATCGGAAATAGGCCTCATCTCGCCTGGAATGGTGAACTTCCTGGATTTTCTCGAGTTGCGGCAGGTGTTCTCGAGTTACGACGGGGACCTCAGGGACCCGCCCTGGTGGCCTCAGGAGAGGCCAGTCCCCATGCGAGTTGCTAGGGGGCCTCTCGGGATTCCTCTCCCGTCGATACCGGGGCCAAAAACCTTGTGTGGATTCAGGGCCGGAACCGAGGATTCCTCTCAGAGGCTGACATGGATCTTTGGGTACTTCTGGAGTCTCCCCAGGGGAGTCAGGCCTCGTCTCGAGTGGGGGCATGCACGTGTGATTTCCTTCCAGGCTGTAGCAGCAATGTCACGCTTCCCGTCGCGAGGATCAAAGGATCTGTTTTTTTCCCTCGAGGCTTTCCCACAGGGCTGTCCCACGTGCCACCGTGGTGTGAGTCGATCCTCGGCGTGAAAGATGAGCCAGTGCAGGGCAAAGAGGTTCCTCTGGAATGGACTGAGACATCTGGGGGACTCTTGGAATGGTGGTACGACCATGGAGTTCCTCTCGCCTTTCCTGTTGAGAGTGCCTCCTCTTGAGATGCGACGGGAACGCCGGGAATTCTTTCCCGTTGAAAGCAGGGAAAGGATCCCTCATCTCGAGCTACGAGGGGGAAACGGGGCTCCTCTGGATGTGGGCGGGACCATCGTGCTTCCTCTCGAGTCGAGACGGGTATGGCGGTGAACTTCTTGAGTTGCAGCAAGGGTGTGAAAGACCCTTTCGAAGTTCCAGAGGTTAGGTGTCATTAGTCTCCAGACGCCTCATCGGAAATAGGCCTAATCTCGCCTGGAAGGGAGAACTTCCTGGATTTTCTCGAGTTGCGGCAGCTGTTCTGGAGTTACGACGGGGACCTCAGGGACCTGCACTGGTGGCCTCAGGAGAGGCCAGTCCCCATGCGAGTTGCTAGGGGGCCTCTCGGGATTCCTCTCCCGTCGATACCGGGGCCAAAAACCTTGTGTGGAGTCAGGGCCGGAACCGAGGATTCTTCTCAGGGGCTGACATGGATCTTTGGGTACTTCTGGAGTCTCCACAGGGGAGTCAGGCCTCGTCTCGAGTGGGGGCATACACGTGCGCCTTCCTTCCAGGCTGTAGCAGCAATGTCACGCTTCCCTTCGCGTGGATCAAAGGATCTGTGGTTTTCCCTCGAGGCTTTCCATCGAGGCTTTCCCACAGGGCTGTCCCACGTGCCACCGTGGTGTGAGTCGATCCTGGCGTGAAAGATGAGCCAGTGCAGGGCAAAGAGGTTCCGCTGGAATGGACTGAGACATCTGGGGGACTCTTGGAATGGTGGTACGACCATGGAGTTCCTCTCGCCTTTCCTGTTGAGAATGCCTCCTTTTGAGATGCGACGGGAACGCCGGGAATTCTTTCCCGTTGAAAGCAGGGAAAGGATCCCTCATCTCGAGCTACGAGGGGGAAACGGGGCTCCTCTGGATGTGGGCGGGACCATCGTGCTTCCTCTCGAGTGGAGACGGGTATGGCGGTGAACTTCTTGAGTTGCAGCAAGGGTGTGAAAGACCCTTTCGAAGTTCCAGAGGTTAGGTGTCATTAGTCTCCAGACGCCTCATCGGAAATAGGCCTCATAACGCCTGGAAGGGAGAACTTCCTGGATTTTCTGGAGTTGCGGCAGGTGTTCTCGAGTTACGACGGGGACCTCAGGGACCCGCCCTGGTGGACTCAGGAGAGGCCAGTCCCCATGCGAGGTGCTAGGGGGCCTCTCGGGATTCCTCTCCCGTCGATACCGGGGCCAAAAACCTTGTGTGGAGTCAGGGCCGGAACCGAGGATTCCTCTCAGGGGCTGACATGGATCTTTGGGTACTTCTGGAGTCTCCACAGGGGTGTCAGGCCTCGTCTCGAGTCGGGGCATGCACGTGCGCTTTCCTTCCAGGCTGTAGCAGCAATGTCACGCTTCCCTTCGCGTGGATCAAAGGATCTGTGGTTTCCCTCGAGGCTTTCCCTCGAGGCTTTCCCACAGGGATGTCCCACGTGCCACCGTGGTGTGAGTCGATCCTGGCGTGAAAGATGAGCCAGTGCAGGGTACAGAGGTTCCGCTGGATTTGACTGAGACATCTGGGGGACTCTTGGAATGGTGGTACGACCATGGAGTTCCTCTCGCCTTTCCTGTTGAGAGTGCCTCCTTTTGAGATGCGACGGGAACGCCGGGAATTCTTTCCCGTTGAAAGCAGGGAAAGGATCGCTCATCTCGAGCTGCGAGGGGGAAACGGGGCTCCTCTGGATGTGGGCGGGACCATCGTGCTTCCTCTCGAGTGGAGACGGGTATGGCGGTGAACTTCTTGAGTTGCAGCAAGGGTGTGAAAGACCCTTTCGAAGTTCCAGAGGTTAGGTGTCATTAGTCTCCAGACGCCTCATCGGAAATAGGCCTCATCTCGCCTGGAAGGGAGAACTTCCTGGATTTTCTTGAGTTGCAGCAGGTGCTCTCGAGTTACGACGGGGACCTCAGGGACCCGCCCTGGTGGCCTCAGGAGAGGCCAGTCCCCATGCGAGATGCTAGGGGGCCTCTCGGGATTCCTCTCCCGTCGATACCGGGGCCAAAGACTTTGTGTGGAGTCAGGTCCGGAAACGAGGATTCCTCTCAGGGGCTGACATGGATCTTTGGGTACTTCTGGAGTCTCCCCAGGGGAGTCAGGCCTCGTCTCGAGTGGGGGCATGCACGTGCACTTTCCTTCCAGGCTGTAGCAGCAATGTCACGCTACCTGTCGCGTGGATCAAATGATCTGTGGTTTTCCCTCGAGGCTTTCCCACAGGGCTGTCCCACGTGCCACCGTGGTGTGAGTCGATCCTCGGCGTGAAAGATGAGCCAGTGCAGGGCAAAGAGGTTCCTCTGGAATGGACTGAGACATCTGGGGGACTCTTGGAATGGTGGTACGACCATGGAGTTCCTCTCGCCTTTCCTGTTGAGAGTGCCTCCTCTTGAGATGCGACGGAAACGCCGGGAATTCTTTCCCGTTGAAAGCAGGGAAAGGATCCCACATCTCGAGCTACGATGGGGAAACGGGGCTCCTCTGGATGTGGGCGGGACCATCGTGTTTCCTCTCGAGAGGAGACGGGTATGGCGGTGAACTTCTTGAGTTGCAGCAAGGGTGTGAAAGACCCTTCCGAAGTTCCAGAGGTTTGGTGTCATTAGTCTCCAGATGCCTCATCGGAAATAGGCCTCATCTCGCCTGGAATGGTGAACTTCCTGGATTTTCTCGAGTTGCGGCAGGTGTTCTCGAGTTACGACGGGGACCTCAGGGACCCGCCCTGGTGGCCTCAGGAGAGGCCAGTCCCCATGCGAGTTGCTAGGGGGCCTCTCGGGATTCCTCTCCCGTCGATACCGGGGCCAAAAACCTTGTGTGGATTCAGGGCCGGAACCGAGGATTCCTCTCAGGGGCTGACATGGATCTTTGGGTACTTCTGGAGTCTCCCCAGGGGAGTCAGGCCTCGTCTCGAGTGGGGGCATGCACGTGTGATTTCCTTCCAGGCTGTAGCAGCAATGTCACGCTTCCCGTCGCGAGGATCAAAGGATCTGTTTTTTTCCCTCGAGGCTTTCCCACAGGGCTGTCCCACGTGCCACCGTGGTGTGAGTCGATCCTCGGCGTGAAAGATGAGCCAGTGCAGGGCAAAGAGGTTCCTCTGGAATGGACTGAGACATCTGGGGGACTCTTGGAATGGTGGTACGACCATGGAGTTCCTCTCGCCTTTCCTGTTGAGAGTGCCTCCTCTTGAGATGCGACGGGAACGCCGGGAATTCTTTCCCGTTGAAAGCAGGGAAAGGATCCCTCATCTCGAGCTACGAGGGGGAAACGGGGCTCCTCTGGATGTGGGCGGGACCATCGTGCTTCCTCTCGAGTCGAGACGGGTATGGCGGTGAACTTCTTGAGTTGCAGCAAGGGTGTGAAAGACCCTTTCGAAGTTCCAGAGGTTAGGTGTCATTAGTCTCCAGACGCCTCATCGGAAATAGGCCTAATCTCGCCTGGAAGGGAGAACTTCCTGGATTTTCTCGAGTTGCGGCAGCTGTTCTGGAGTTACGACGGGGACCTCAGGGACCTGCACTGGTGGCCTCAGGAGAGGCCAGTCCCCATGCGAGTTGCTAGGGGGCCTCTCGGGATTCCTCTCCCGTCGATTCCGGGGCCAAAAACCTTGTGTGGAGTCAGGGCCGGAACCGAGGATTCTTCTCAGGGGCTGACATGGATCTTTGGGTACTTCTGGAGTCTCCACAGGGGAGTCAGGCCTCGTCTCGAGTGGGGGCATACACGTGCGCCTTCCTTCCAGGCTGTAGCAGCAATGTCACGCTTCCCGTCGGGTGGATCAAAGGATCTGTGGTTTTCCCTCGAGGCTTTCCATCGAGGCTTTCCCACAGGGCTGTCCCACGTGCCACCGTGGTGTGAGTCGATCCTGGCGTGAAAGATGAGCCAGTGCAGGGCAAAGAGGTTCCGCTGGAATGGACTGAGACATCTGGGGGACTCTTGGAATGGTGGTACGACCATGGAGTTCCTCTCGCCTTTCCTGTTGAGAATGCCTCCTTTTGAGATGCGACGGGAACGCCGGGAATTCTTTCCCGTTGAAAGCAGGGAAAGGATCCCTCATCTCGAGCTACGAGGGGGAAACGGGGCTCCTCTGGATGTGGGCGGGACCATCGTGCTTCCTCTCGAGTGGAGACGGGTATGGCGGTGAACTTCTTGAGTTGCAGCAAGGGTGTGAAAGACCCTTTCGAAGTTCCAGAGGTTAGGTGTCATTAGTCTCCAGACGCCTCATCGGAAATAGGCCTCATAACGCCTGGAAGGGAGAACTTCCTGGATTTTCTGGAGTTGCGGCAGGTGTTCTCGAGTTACGACGGGGACCTCAGGGACCCGCCCTGGTGGACTCAGGAGAGGCCAGTCCCCATGCGAGGTGCTAGGGGGCCTCTCGGGATTCCTCTCCCGTCGATACCGGGGCCAAAAACCTTGTGTGGAGTCAGGGCCGGAACCGAGGATTCCTCTCAGGGGCTGACATGGATCTTTGGGTACTTCTGGAGTCTCCACAGGGGTGTCAGGCCTCGTCTCGAGTCGGGGCATGCACGTGCGCTTTCCTTCCAGGCTGTAGCAGCAATGTCACGCTTCCCTTCGCGTGGATCAAAGGATCTGTGGTTTCCCTCGAGGCTTTCCCTCGAGGCTTTCCCACAGGGATGTCCCACGTGCCACCGTGGTGTGAGTCGATCCTGGCGTGAAAGATGAGCCAGTGCAGGGTACAGAGGTTCCGCTGGATTGGACTGAGACATCTGGGGGACTCTTGGAATGGTGGTACGACCATGGAGTTCCTCTCGCCTTTCCTGTTGAGAGTGCCTCCTTTTGAGATGCGACGGGAACGCCGGGAATTCTTTCCCGTTGAAAGCAGGGAAAGGATCGCTCATCTCGAGCTGCGAGGGGGAAACGGGGCTCCTCTGGATGTGGGCGGGACCATCGTGCTTCCTCTCGAGTGGAGACGGGTATGGCGGTGAACTTCTTGAGTTGCAGCAAGGGTGTGAAAGACCCTTTCGAAGTTCCAGAGGTTAGGTGTCATTAGTCTCCAGACGCCTCATCGGAAATAGGCCTCATCTCGCCTGGAAGGGAGAATTTCATGGATTTTCTTGAGTTGCAGCAGGTGCTCTCGAGTTACGACGGGGACCTCAGGGACCCGCCCTGGTGGCCTCAGGAGAGGCCAGTCCCCATGCGAGATGCTAGGGGGCCTCTCGGGATTCCTCTCCCGTCGATACCGGGGCCAAAGACTTTGTGTGGAGTCAGGTCCGGAAACGAGGATTCCTCTCAGGGGCTTACATGGATCTTTGGGTATTTCTGGAGTCTCCCCAGGGGAGTCAGGCCTCGTCTCGAGTCGGGGCATGCACGTGCGCTTTCCTTCCAGGCTGTAGCAGCAATGTCACGCTTCCCGTCGCGTGGATCAAAGGATCTGTGGTTTTCCCTCGAGGCTTTCCCACAGGGCTGTCGCACGTGCCACCGTGGTGTGAATCGATCCTCGGCGTGAAAGATGAGCCAGTGCAGGGCAAAGAGGTTCCTCTGGAATGGACTGAGACATCTGGGGGACTCTTGGAATGGTGGTACGACCATGGAGTTCCTCTCGCCTTTCCTGTTGAGAGTGCCTCCTCTTGAGATGCGACGGGAACGCAGGAATTCTTTCCCGTTGAAAGCAGGGAAAGGATCCCTCATCTCGAGCTACGATGGGGAAACGGGGCTCCTCTGGATGTGGGCGGGACCATCGTGCTTCCTCTCGAGTGGAGACGGGTATGGCGGTGAACTTCTTGAGTTGCAGCAAGGGTGTGAAAGATCCTTCCGAAGTTCCAGAGGTTTGGTGTCATTAGTCTCCAGATGCCTCATCGGAAATAGGCCTCATCTCGCCTGGAATGGTGAACTTCCTGGATTTTCTCGAGTTGCGGCAGGTGTTCTCGAGTTACGACGGGGACCTCAGGGACCCGCCCTGGTGGCCTCAGGAGAGGCCAGTCCCCATGCGAGTTGCTAGGGGGCCTCTCGGGATTCCTCTCCCGTCGATACCGGGGCCAAAAATCTTGTGTGGAGTCAGGGCCGGAACCGAGGATTCCTCTCAGAGGCTGACATGGATCTTTGGGTACTTCTGGAGTCTCCCCAGGGGAGTCAGGCCTCGTCTCGAGTGGGGGCATGCACGTGCGCTTTCCTTCCAGGCTGTAGCAGCAATGTTACGCTTCCCTTCGCGTGGATCAAAGGATCGGTGGTTTTCCCTCGAGGCTTTCCCTCGAGGCTCTCCCACAGGGCTGTCCCACGTGCCACCGTGGTGTGAGTCGATCCTGGCGTGAAAGATGAGCCAGTGCAGGGCAAAGAGGTTCCTCTGGAATGGACTGAGACATCTGCGGGACTCTTGGAATGGTGGTACGACCATGGAGTTCCTCTCGCCTTTCCTGTTGAGAGTGCCTCCTCTTGAGATGCGACGGGAACGCCGGGAATTCTTTCCCGTTGAAAGCAGGGAAAGGATCCCTCATCTCGAGCTACGAGGGGGAAACGGGGCTCCTCTGGATTTGGGAGGGACCATCGTGCTTCCTCGCGAGTGGAGACGGGTATGGCGGTGAACTTCTTGAGTTGCAGCAAGGGTGTGAAAGACCCTTTCAAAGTTCCAGAGGTTAAGTGTCATTAGTCTCCAGACGCCTCATCGGAAATAGGCCTCATCTAGCCTGGAAGGGAGAATTTCCTGGATTTTCTCGAGTTGCAGCCGGTGTTCTCGAGTTACGATGGTGACCTCAGGGACCCGCCCTGGTGGCCTCAGGAGAGGCCAGTCCCCAGGCGAGTTGCTAGGGGGCCTCTCGGGATTCCTCTCCCTTCGATACCGGGGCCAAAAACCTTGTGTGGAGTCAGGGCCGGAACCGAGGATTCATCTCAGGGGCTGACATTGATCTTTGGGTACTTGTGGAGTCTCCACAGGGGAGTCAGGCCTCGTCTCGAGTGGGGGCATGCACGTGTGCTTTCCTTCCAGGCTGTAGCAGTAATGTCACGCTTCCCGTGGCCTGGATCAAAGGATCTGTGGTTTAACCTCGAGGCTTTCCCTCGAGGCTTTCCCACAGGGCTGTCCCACGTGCCACCGTGGTGTGAGTCGATCCTCGGCGTGAAAGATGAGCCAGTGCAGGGCAAAGAGGTTCCTCTGGAATGGACTGAGACTTCTGGGGGACTCTTAGAATGGTGGTACGACCATGGAGTTCCTCTCGCCTTTCCTGTTGAGAGTGCCTCCTCTTGAGATGCGACGGGAACGCCGGGAATTCTTTCCCGTTGAAAGCAGGGAAAGGATCCCTCATCTCGAGCTACGAGGGGGAAACGGGGATCCTCTGGATGTGGGCGGGACCATCGTGCTTCCTCTCGAGTGGAGACGGGTATGGCGGTGAACTTCTTGAGTTGCAGCAAGGGTGTGAAAGACCCTTTCGAAGTTCCAGAGGTTAGGTGTCATTAGTCTCCAGACGCCTCATCGGAAATAGGCCTCATCTCGCCTGGAAGGGAGAACTTCCTGGATTTTCTCGAGTTGCAGCCGGTGTTCTCGAATTACGATGGGGACCTCAGGGACCCGCCCTGGTGGCCTCAGGATAGGCCAGTCCCCATGCGAGTTGCTAGGGGGCCTCTCGGGATTCCTCTCCCGTCGATACCGGGGCCAAAAACCTTGTGTGGAGTCAGGGCCGGAACCGAGGATTCCTCTCAGGGGCTGACATGGATCTTTGGGTACTTCTGGAGTCTCCCCAGGGGAGTCAGGCCTCGTCTCGAGTGGGGGCATGCACGTGCGCTTTCCTTCCAGGCTGTAGCAGCAATGTCACGCTTCCCGTCGCGTGGATCAAAGGATCTGTGGTTTTCCCTCGAGGCTTTCCCACAGGGCTGTCCCACGTGCCACCGTGGTGTGAGTCGATCCTCGGCGTGAAAGATGAGCCAGTGCAGGGCAAATAGGTTCCTCTGGAATGGACTGAGACATCTGGGGGACTCTTGGAATGGTGGTACGACCATGGAGTTCCTCTCGCCTTTCCTGTTGAGAGTGCCTCCTCTTGAGATGCGACGGGAACGCCGGCAATTCTTTCCCGTGGAAAGCAGGGAAAGGATCCCTCATCTCGAGCTACGAGGGGGACACGGGGCTCCTCTGGATCTGGGCGGGACCATCGTGCTTCCCTTCGAGTGGAGACGGGTATGGCGGTGAACTTCTTGAGTTGCAGCAAGGGTGTGAAAGACCCTTTCGAAGTTCCAGAGGTTAGGTGTCATTAGTCTCCAGACGCCTCATCGGAAATAGGCCTAATCTCGCCTGGAAGGGAGAACTTCCTGGATTTTCTCGAGTTGCGGCTGATGTTCTCGAGTTACGACGGGGACCTCAGGGACCCGCCCTGGTGGCCTCAGGAGAGGCCAGTCCCCATGCGAGTTGCTAGGGGGCCTCTTGGGGTTCCTCTCCCTTCAATTCCGGGGCCATAAACCTTGTGTGTAGTCAGGGCCGGAACCGAGGATTCCTCTCAGGGGCTGACATGTATCTTTGGGTACTTCTGGAGTCTCCCCAGGGGAGTCAGGCCTCGTCTCGAGTGGGGGCATGCACGTGCGCTTTCCTTCCAGGCTGTAGCAGCAATGTCACGCTTCTTGTGGCATGGATCAAAGGATCTGTGGTTTTCCCTCGAGGCTTTCCCTCGAAGATTTCCCACAGGGCTGTCCCACGTGCCACCGTGGTGTGAATCGATCCTCGGGGTGAAAGATGAGCCAGTGCAGGGCAAAGAAGTTCCTCTGGAATGGACTGAGACATCTGGGGGACTCTTGGAATGGTGGTACGACCATGGAGTTCCTCTCGCCTTTCCTGTTGAGAGTGCCTCCTCTTGAGATGCGATGGGAACGCCGGGAATTCTTTCCCGTTGAAAGCAGGGAAAGGATCCGTCATCTCGAGCTCCGAGGAGGAAACGGGGCTCCTATAGATGTGGGCGGGACCATCGTGCTTCCTCTCGAGTGGAGACGGGTATGGCGGTGAACTTCTTGAGTTGCAGCAAGGGTGTGAAAGACCCTTTCGAAGTTCCAAACGTTAGGGGTCATTAGTCTCCAGACGCCTCATCGGAAATAGGCCTCATCTCGCCTGGAAGGGAGAACTTCCTGGATATTCTCGAGTTGCGGCAGGTGTTCTCGAGTTACGACGGGGACTTCAGGGACCCGCCCTGGTGGCCTCAGGAGAGGCCAGTCCCCATGCGAGTTGCTAGGGGGCCTCTCGGTATTCCTCTCCCGCCGATACCGGGGCCAAAAACCTTGTGTGGAGTCAGGGCCGGAACCGAGGATTCCTCTCACGGGTGACATGGATCTTGGGTACTTCTGGAGTCTCCCCAGGCGAGTCAGGCCTCGTCTCGAGTGGGGGCATGCACGTGCGCTTTCCTTCCAGGCTGTAGCAGCAATGGCACGCTTCCCGTCGCGTGGATCAAAGGATCTGTGGTTTTCCCTCGAGGCTTTCCCTCGAGGCTTTCCCACAGGGCTGTCCCACGTGCCACCGTGGTGTGAGTCGATCCTAGGCGTGAAAGATGAGCCAGTGCAGGGCAAAGAGGTTCCTCTGGAATGGACTGAGACATCTGGGGGACTCTTGGAATGGTGGTACGACCATGGAGTTCCTCTCGCCTTTCCTGTTGAGAGTGCCTCCTCTTGAGATGCGACGGGAACGCCGGGAATTCTTTCCCGTCGAATGCAGGGAAAGGATCCCTCATCTCGAGCTACGAGGGGGAAACGGGGCTCCTCTGGATGTGGGCGGGACCGTCGTGCTTCCTCTCTAGTGGAGACGGGTATGGTGGTGAACTTCTTGAGTTGCAGCAAGGGTGTGAAAGACCCTTTCGAAGTTCCAGAGGTTAGGTGTCATTAGTCTCCAGACGCCTCATCGGAAATAGGCCTCATCTCGCCTGGAAGGGAGAACTTCCTGGATTTTCTCGAGTTGCGGCAGGTGTTCTCGAGTTACGACGGGGACCTCAGGGACCCGCCCTGGTGGCCTCAGGAGAGGCCAGTCCCCATGCGAGTTGCTAGGGGGCCTCTCGGGATTGCTCTCCCGTCGATACCGGGGCCAAAAACCTTGTGTGGAGTCAGGGCCGGAACCGAGGATTCCTCTCAGGGGCTGACATGGATCTTTGGGTACTTCTGGAGTCTCCCCATGGGAGTCAGGCCTCGTCTCGAGTGGGGGCATGCACGTGCGCTTTCCTTCCAGGCTGTAGCAGCAATGTCACGCTTCCCGTGGCGTGGATCAAAGGATCTGTGGTTTTCCCTCGAGGCTTTCCCTCGAGGCTTTCCCACAGGGCTGTCCCACGTGCCACCGTGGTGTGAGTCGATCCTCGGCGTGAAAGATGAGCCAGTGCATGGCAAAGAGCTTACTCTGGAATGGACTGAGACATCTGGGGGACTCTTGGAATGGTGGTACGACCATGGAGTTCCTCTCGCCTTTGCTGTTGAGAGTGCCTCCGCTTGAGATGCGACGGGAACGCCGGGAATTCTTTCCCATTGAAAGCAGGGAAAGGATTCCTCATCTCGAGCTACGAGGGGGAAAGGGGGCTCCTCTGGATGTGGGCGGGACGATCGTGCTTCCTCTCGAGTGGAGACGGGTATGGCGGTGAACTTCTTGAGTTGCAGCAAGGGTGTGAAAGACCCTTTCGAAGTTCCAGAGGTTAGGTGTCATTAGTCTCCAGACGCCTCATCGGAAATAGGCCTCATCCTGCCTGGAAGGGAGAACTTCCTGGATTTTCTCGAGTTGCGGCAGGTGTTCTCGAGTTACGACGGGGAACTCAGGGACCCGCCCTGGTAGCCTCAGGAGAGGCCAGTCCCCATGCGAGTTGCTAGGGGGCCTCTCGGGATTCCTCTCCCGTCGATACCCGGGCCAAAAACCTTGTGTGGAGTCAGGGCCGGAACCGAGGATTCCTCTCACGGGCTGATATGGATCTTTGGGTACTTCTGGAGTCTCGCCAGGGGAGACAGGCCTCATCTCGAGTGTGGGCATGCACGTGCGCTTTCCTTCCAGGCTTTAGCAGCAATGTCACGCTTCCCATCGCGTGGATCAAAGGATCTGTGGTTTTCCCTCGAAGCTTTCCCTCGAGGCTTTCCCACAGGGCTGTCCCACGTGTCACCGTGGTGTGAGTCGATCCTCGGCGTGAAAGATGAACCAGTGCAGGGCAAAGAGGTTCCTCTGGAATGGACTGAGACATCTGGGGGACTCTTGGAATGGTGGTACAACCATGGAGTTCCTCTCGCCTTTCCTGTTGAGAGTGCCTCTTCTTGAGATGCGACGGGAACGCCGGGAATTCTTTCCCGTTGAAAGCAGGGAAAGGATCGCTCATCTCGAGCTAGGAGGGGGAAACGGGGCTCCTCTGGATGTGGGCGGGACCATCGTGCTTCCTCTCGAGTGGAGACGGGTATGGCGGTGAACTTCTTGAGTTGCAGCAAGGGTGTGAAAGACCCTTTCGAAGTTCCAGAGGTTAGGTGTCATTAGTCTCCAGACGCCTCATCGGAAATAGGCCTCATCTCGCCTGGAAGGGAGAACTTCCTGGATTTTCTCGAGTTGCGGCAGGTGTTCTTGAGTTATGACGGGGACCTCAGGGACCCGCCCTGGTGGCCTCAGGAGAGGCCAGTCCCCATGCGAGTTGCTAGGGGGCCTCTCGGGATTCCTCTCCCGTCGATACCGGGGCCAAAAACCTTGTGTGGAGTCAGGGCCGGAACCGAGGATTCCTCTCAGGGGCTGACATGGATCTGTGGGTACTTCTGGAGTCTCCCCATGGGAGTCAGGCCTCGTCTCGAGTGGGGGCATGCACGTGCGCTTTCCTTCCAGGCTGTAGCAGCAATGTCACGCTTCCCGTCGCGTGGATCAAAGGATCTGTGGTTTTCCCTCGAGGCTTTCCCTCGAGGCTTTCCCACAGGGCTGTCCCACGTGCCACCGTGGTGTGAGTCGATCCTCGGCGTGAAAGATGAGCCAGTGCAGGGCAAAGAGCTTCCTCTGGAATGGACTGAGACATCTGGGGGACTCTTGGAATGGTGGTACGACCATGGAGTTCCTCTCGCCTTTCCTGTTGAGAGTGCCTCCGCTTGAGATGCGACGGGAACGCCGGGAATTCTTTCCCATTGAAAGCAGGGAAAGGATTCCTCATCTCGAGCTACGAGGGGGAAAGGGGGCTCCTCTGGATGTGGGCGGGACGATCGTGCTTCCTCTCGAGTGGAGACGGGTATGGCGGTGAACTTCTTGAGTTGCAGCAAGGGTGTGAAAGACCCTTTCGAAGTTCCAGAGGTTAGGTGTCATTAGTCTCCTGACGCCTCATCGGAAATAGGCCTCATCTCGCCTGGAAGGGGGAACTTCCTGGAATTTCTCGAGTTGTGGCAGGTGTTCTCGATTTACGACGGGGACCTCAGGGACCCGCCCTGGTGGCCTCAGGAGAGTCCAGTCCCCATGCGAGTTGCTAGGGGGCCTCTCGGGATTCCTCTCCCGTCGATACCGGGGCCAAAAACCTTGTGTGGAGTCAGGGCCGGAACCGAGGATTCCTCTCACGGGCTGACAGGGATCTTTGGGTTCTTCTGGAGTCTCCCCAGGGGAGTCAGGCCTCGTCTCGAGTCGGGGCATGCACGTGCACTTTCCTTCCAGGCTGTAGCAGCAATGTCACGCTTCCCGTGGCGTGGATCAAAGGATCTGTGGTTTTCCCTCGAGGCTTTCCCTCGAGGCTTTCCCACAGGGCTGTCCCACGTGCCACCGTGGTGTGAGTCGATCCTCGGCGTGAAAGATGAGCCAGTGCAGGGCAAAGAGCTTCCTCTGGAATGGACTGAGACATCTGGGGGACTCTTGGAATGGTGGTACGACCATGGAGTTCCTCTCGCCTTTCCTGTTGAGAGTGCCTCCTCTTGAGATGCGACGGGAACGCCGGGAACTCTTTCCCATTGAAAGCAGGGAAAGGATTCCTCATCTCGAGCTACGAGGGGGAAAGGGGGCTCCTCTGGATGTGGGCGGGACGATCGTGTTTCCTCTCGAGTGGAGACGGGTATGGCGGTGAACTTCTTGAGTTGCAGCAAGGGTGTGAAAGACCCTTTCGAAGTTCCAGAGGTTAGGTGTCATTAGTCTCCAGACGCCTCATCGGAAATAGGCCTCATCCTGCCTGGAAGGGAGAACTTCCTGGATTTTCTCGAGTTGCGGCAGGTGTTCTCGAGTTACGACGGGGACCTCAGGGACCCGCCCTGGAGGCCTCAGGAGAGGCCAGTCCCCATGCGAGTTGCTAGGGGGCCTCTCGGGATTCCTCTCCCGTCGATACCCGGGCCAAAAACCTTGTGTGGAGTCAGGGCCGGAACCGAGGATTCCTCTCACGGGCTGATATGGATTTTTGGGGACTTCTGGAGTCTCGCCAGGGGAGACAGGACCCATCTCGAGTGGGGGCATGCACGTGGGCTCTCCTTCCAGGCTGTAGCAGCAATGTCACGCTTCCCATCGCGTGGATCAAAGGATCTGTGGTTTTCCCTCGAGGCTTTCCCTCGAGGCTTTCCCACAGGGCTGTCCCACGTGCCACCCTGGTGTGAGTCGATCCTCGGAGTGAAAGATGAGCCAGTGCAGGGCAAAGAGGTTCCTCTGGAATGGACTGAGACATCTGGGGGACTCTTGGAATGGTGGTACGACCATGGAGTTCCTCTCGCCTTTCCTGTTGAGAGTGCCTCCTCTTGAGATGCGACGGGAACGCCGGGAATTCTTTCCCGTTGAAAGCAGGGAAAGGATCCCTCATCTCGAGCTACGAGGGGGAAACGGGGCTCCTCTGGATGTGGGCGGGACCATCGTGCTTCCTCTCGAGTGGAGACGGGTATGGCGGTGAACTTCTTGAGTTGCAGCAAGGGTGTGAAAGACCCTTTCGAAGTTCCAGAGGTTAGGTGTCATTAGTCTCCAGACGCCTCATCGGAAATAGGCCTAATCTCGCCTGGAAGGGAAAACATCCTGGATTTTTTCGAGTTGCGGCAGGTGTTCTCGAGTTACGACGGGGACCTCAGGGACCCGCCCTGGTGGCCTCAGGAACGGCCAGTCCCCATGCGAGTTGCTAGGGGGCCTCTCGGGATTCCTCTCCCGTCGATACCGGGGCCAAAAACCTTGTGTGGAGTCAGGGCCGGAACCGAGGATTCCTCTCAGGGGCTGACATGGATCTTTGGGTACTTCTGGAGTCTCCCCAGGGGAGTCAGGCCTCGTCTCGAGTTGGGGCATGCACTTGCGCTTTCCTTCCAGGCTGTAGCAGCAATGTCACGCTTCCCGTGGCCTGGATCAAAGGATCTGTGGTTTTCCCTCGAGGCTTTCCCTCGAGGCTTTCCCACAGGGCTGTCCCACGTGCCACCGTGGTGTGAGTCGATCCTCGGCGTGAAAGATGAGCCAGTGCAGGGCAAAGAGGTTCCTCTGGAATGGACTGAGACATCTGGGGGACTCTTGGAATGGTGGTACAACCATGGAGTTCCTCTCGCCTTTCCTGTTGAGAGTGCCTCCTCTTGAGATGCGATGGGAACGCCGGGAATTCTTTCCCGTTGAAAGCAGGGAAAGAATCCCTCATCTCGAGCTACGAGGGGGAAACGGGGCTCCTCTGGATGTGGGCGGGACCATCGTGCTTCCTCTCGAGTGGAGACGGGTATGGCGGTGAACTTCTTGAGTTGCAGCAAGGGTGTGAAAGACCCTTTCGAAGTTCCAGAGGTTAGGTGTCATTAGTCTCCTGACGCCTCATCGGAAATAGGCCTCATCTCGCCTGGAAGGGGGAACTTCCTGGAATTTCTCGAGTTGTGGCAGGTGTTCTCGATTTACGACGGGGACCTCAGGGACCCGCCCTGGTGGCCTCAGGAGAGGCCAGTCCCCATGCGACTTGCTAGGGGGCCTCTCGGGATTCCTCTCCCGTCGATACCGGGGCCAAAAACCTTGTGTGGAGTCAGGGCCGGAACCGAGGATTCCTCTCACGGGCTGACAGGGATCTTTGGGTTCTTCTGGAGTCTCCCCAGGGGAGTCAGGCCTCGTCTCGAGTCGGGGCATGCACGTGCACTTTCCTTCCAGGCTGTAGCAGCAATGTCACGCTTCCCGTGGCGTGGATCAAAGGATCTGTGGTTTTCCCTCGAGGCTTTCCCTCGAGGCTTTCCCACAGGGCTGTCCCACGTGCCACCGTGGTGTGAGTCGATCCTCGGCGTGAAAGATGAGCCAGTGCAGGGCAAAGAGGTTCCTCTGGAATGGACTGAGACATCTGGGGGACTCTTGGAATGGTGGTACGACCATGGAGTTCCTCTCGCCTTTCCTGTTGAGAGTGCCTCCTCTTGAGATGCGACGGGAACGCCGGGAACTCTTTCCCATTGAAAGCAGGGAAAGGATTCCTCATCTCGAGCTACGAGGGGGAAAGGGGGCTCCTCTGGATGTGGGCGGGACGATCGTGTTTCCTCTCGAGTGGAGACGGGTATGGCGGTGAACTTCTTGAGTTGCAGCAAGGGTGTGAAAGACCCTTTCGAAGTTCCAGAGGTTAGGTGTCATTAGTCTCCAGACGCCTCATCGGAAATAGGCCTCATCCTGCCTGGAAGGGAGAACTTCCTGGATTTTCTCGAGTTGCGGCAGGTGTTCTCGAGTTACGACGGGGACCTCAGGGACCCGCCCTGGAGGCCTCAGGAGAGGCCAGTCCCCATGCGAGTTGCTAGGGGGCCTCTCGGGATTCCTCTCCCGTCGATACCCGGGCCAAAAACCTTGTGTGGAGTCAGGGCCGGAACCGAGGATTCCTCTCACGGGCTGATATGGATTTTTGGGGACTTCTGGAGTCTCGCCAGGGGAGACAGGACCCATCTCGAGTGGGGGCATGCACGTGGGCTTTCCTTCCAGGCTGTAGCAGCAATGTCACGCTTCCCATCGCGTGGATCAAAGGATCTGTGGTTTTCCCTCGAGGCTTTCCCTCGAGGCTTTCCCACAGGGCTGTCCCACGTGCCACCCTGGTGTGAGTCGATCCTCGGAGTGAAAGATGAGCCAGTGCAGGGCAAAGAGGTTCCTCTGGAATGGACTGAGACATCTGGGGGACTCTTGGAATGGTGGTACGACCATGGAGTTCCTCTCGCCTTTCCTGTTGAGAGTGCCTCCTCTTGAGATGCGACGGGAACGCCGGGAATTCTTTCCCGTTGAAAGCAGGGAAAGGATCGCTCATCTCGAGCTAGGAGGGGGAAACGGGGCTCCTCTGGATGTGGGCGGGACCATCGTGCTTCCTCTAGAGTGGAGACGGGTATGGCGGTGAACTTCTTGATTTGCAGCAAGGGTGTGAAAGACCCTTTCGAAGTTCCAGAGGTTAGGTGTCATTAGTCTCCAGACGCCTCATCGGAAATAAGCCTCATCTCGCCTGGAAGGGGGAACTTCCTGGAATTTTTCGAGTTGCGGCTGGTGTTCTCGAGATACGACGGGGACCTCAGGGACCCGCCCTGGAGGCCTCAGGAGAGGCCAGTCCCCATGCGAGTTGCTAGGGGGCCACTCGGGATTCCTCTCCCGTCGATACCGGGGCCAAAAACCTTGTGTGGAGTCAGGGCCGGAAACGAGGATTCCTCTCAGGGGCTGACATGGATCTTTGGGTACTTCTGGAGTCTCCCCAGGGGAGTCAGGCCTCGTCTCGAGTGGGGGCATGCACTTGCGCTTTCCTTCCAGGCTGTAGCAGCAATGTCACGCTTCCCATCGCGTGGATCAAAGGATCTGTGGTTTTCCCACAGGGCTCTCCCACGAGCCACCGTGGTGTGAGTCGATCCTCGGCGTGAAAGATGAGCCAGTGCAGGGCAAAGAGGTTCCTCTGGAATGGACTGAGACATCTGGGGGACTCTTGGAATGGTGGTACGACCATGGAGTTCCTCTCGCCTTTCCTTTGAGAGTGCCTCCTCTTGAGATGCGACGGGAACGCCGGGAATTCTTTCCCGTTGAAAGCATGGAAAGGATCCCTCATCTCGAGCTACGAGGGGGAAACGGGGCTCCTCTGGATGTGGGCGGGACCATCGTGCTTCCTCTCGAGTTGAGACGGGTGTGGCGGTGAACTTCTTGAGTTGCAGCAAGGGTGTGAAAGACCCTTTCGAAGTTCCAGAGGTTAGGTGTCATTAGTCTCCAGACGCCTCATCGGAAATAGGCCTCATCTCGCCTGGAAGGGGGAACTTCCTGGAATTTCTCGAGTTGTGGCAGGTGTTCTCGAGTTACTACGTGGACCTCAGGGACCCGCCCTGGTGGCCTCAGGAGAGGCCAGTCCCCATGCGAGTTGCTAGGGGGCCTCTCGGGATTCCTCTCCCGCCGATACCGGGGCCAAAAACCTTGTGTGGAGTCAGGGCCTGAACCGAGGATTCCTCTCAGGGGCTGACATGGATCTTTGGGTACTTCTGGAGTCTCCCCAGGGGAGTCAGGCCTCGTCTCGAGTCGGGGCATGCACGTGCACTTTCCTTCCAGGCTGTAGCAGCAATGTCACGCTTCCCATCGCGTGGATCAAAGGATCTGTGGTTTTCCCTCGAGGCTTTCCCTCGAGGCTTTCCCACAGGGCTGTCCCACGTGCCACCGAGGTGTGAGTCGATCCTCGGCGTGAAAGATGAGCCAGTGCAGGGCAAAGAGGTTCCTCTGGAATGGACTGAGACATCTGGGGGACTCTTGGAATGGTGGTACGACCATGGAGTTCCTCTCGCCTTTCCTGTTGAGAGTGCCTCCTCTTGAGATGCGACGGGAACGCCGGGAATTCTTTCCCGTTGAAAGCAGGGAAAGGATCGCTCATCTCGAGCTAGGAGGGGGAACCGGGGCTCCTCTGGATGTGGGCGGGACCATCGTGCTTCCTCTCGAGTGGAGACGGGTATGGCGGTGAACTTCTTGAGTTGCAGCAAGGGTGTGAAAGACCCTTTCGAAGTTCCAGAGGTTAGGTGTCATTAGTCTCCAGACGCCTCATCGGAAATAGGCCTCATCTCGCCTGGAAGGGAGAACTTCCTGGATTTTCTCGAGTTGCGGCAGGTGTTCTCGAGTTACGACGGGGACCTCAGGGACCCGCCCTGGTGGCCTCAGGAGAGGCCAGTCCCCATGCGAGTTGCTAAGGGGCCTCTCGGGATTCCTCTCCCGTCGATAACGGAGCCAAAAACCTTCTGTGGAGTCAGGGCCGGAACCGAGGATTCCTCTCAGGGGCTGACATCGATCTGTGGGTACTTCTGGAGTCTCCCCATGTTAGTCAGGCCTCGTCTCGAGTGGGGGCATGCACGTGCGCTTTCCTTCCAGGCTGTAGCAGCAATGTCACGCTTCCCGTATCGTGGATCAAAGGATCTGTGGTTTTCCCTCAAGGCTTTCCCTCGAGGCTTTCCCACAGGGCTGTCCCACGTGCCACCGTGGTGTGAGTCGATCCTCGGCGTGAAAGATGAGCCAGTGCAGGGCAAAGAGGTTCCTCTGGAATGGACTGAGACATCTGGGGGATTCTTGGAATGGTGGTACGACCATGGAGTTCCTCTCGCCTTTCCTGTTGAGAGTGCCTCCGCTTGAGATGTGATGGGAACGCCGGGAATTCTTTCCCATTGAAAGCAGGGAAAGAATTCCTCATCTCGAGCTACGAGGGGGAAAGGGGGCTTCTCTGGATGTGGGCGGAACGATCGTGCTTCCTCTCGAGTGGAGACGGGTATGGCGGTGATCTTCTTGAGTTGCAGCAAGGGTGTGAAAGACCCTTTCGAAGTTCCAGAGGTTAGGTGTCATTAGTCTCCAGACGCCTCATCGGAAATAGGCCTCATCTCGCCTGGAAGGGGGAACTTCCTGGAATATCTCGAGTTGCGGCAGGTGTTCTCGAGTTACGACGGGGACCTCAGTGTCCCGCCCTGGTGGCCTCAGGAGAGGCCAGTCCCCATGCGAGTTGCTAGGGGGCCTCTCGGGATTCCTCTCCCGTCGATACAGGGGCCAAAAACCTTGTGTGGAGTCAGGGCCGGAACCGAGGATTCCTCTCAGGGGCTGACATGGATCTGTGGGTACTTCTGGAGTCTCCCCATGTTAGTCAGGCCTCGTCTCGAGTGGGGGCATGCACGTGCGCTTTCCTTCCAGGCTGTAGCAGCAATGTCACGCTTCCCGTGGCGTGGATCAAAGGATCTGTGGTTTTCCCTCAAGGCTTTCCGTCGAGGCTTTCCCACTGGGCTGTCCCACGTGCCACCGTGGTGTGAGTCGATCCTCGGCGTGAAAGATGAGCCAGTGCAGGGCAAAGAGGTTCCTCTGGAATGGACTGAGACATCTGGGGGATTCTTGGAATGGTGGTACGACCATGGAGTTCCTCTCGCCTTTCCTGTTGAGAGTGCCTCCGCTTGAGATGTGATGGGAACGCCGGGAATTCTTTCCCATTGAAAGCAGGGAAAGAATTCCTCATCTCGAGCTACGAGGGGGAAAGGGGGCTTCTCTGGATGTGGGCGGAACGATCGTGCTTCCTCTCGAGTGGAGACGGGTATGGCGGTGATCTTCTTGAGTTGCAGCAAGGGTGTGAAAGACCCTTTCGAAGTTCCAGAGGTTAGGTGTCATTAGTCTCCAGACGCCTCATCGGAAATAGGCCTCATCTCGCCTGGAAGGGGGAACTTCCTGGAATATCTCGAGTTGCGGCAGGTGTTCTCGAGTTACGACGGGGACCTCAGTGTCCCGCCCTGGTGGCCTCAGGAGAGGCCAGTCCCCATGCGAGTTGCTAGGGGGCCTCTCGGGATTCCTCTCCCGTCGATACCGGGGCCAAAAACCTTGTGTGGAGTCAGGGCCGGAACCGAGGATTCCTCTCAGGGGCTGACATGGATCTGTGGGTACTTCTGGAGTCTCCCCATGGGAGTCAGGCCTCGTCTCGAGTGGGGGCATGCACGTGCGCTTTCCTTCCAGGCTGTAGCAGCAATGTCACGCTTCCCGTCGCGTGGATCAAAGGATCTGTGGTTTTCCCTCGAGGCTTTCCCTCGAGGCTTTCCCACAGGGCTGTCCCACGTGCCACCGTGGTGTGAGTCGATCCTCGGCGTGAAAGATGAGCCAGTGCAGGGCAAAGAGCTTCCTCTGGAATGGACTGAGACATCTGGGGGACTCTTGGAATGGTGGTACGACCATGGAGTTCCTCTCGCCTTTCCTGTTGAGAGTGCCTCCGCTTGAGATGCGACGGGAACACCGGGAATTCTTTCCCATTGAAAGCAGGGAAAGGATTCCTCATCTCGAGCTACGAGGGGGAAAGGGGGCTCCTCTGGATGTGGGCGGGACGATCGTGCTTCCTCTCGAGTTGAGACGGGTATGGCGGTGAACTTCTTGAGTTGCAGCAAGGGTGTGAAAGACCCTTTTGAAGTTCCAGAGGTTAGGTGTCATTAGTCTCCTGACGCCTCATCGGAAATAGGCCTCATCTCGCCTGGAAGGGGGAACTTCCTGGAATTTCTCGAGTTGTGACAGGTGTTCTCGAGTTACGACGGGGACCTCAGGGACCCGCCCTGGTGGCCTCAGGAGAGGCCAGTCCCCATGCGACTTGCTAGGGGGCCTCTCGGGATTCCTCTCCCGTCGATACCGGGGCCAAAAACCTTGTGTGCAGTCAGGGCCGGAACCGAGGATTCCTCTCACGGGCTGACATGGATCTTTGGGTTCTTCTGGAGTCTCCCCAGGGGAGTCAGGCCTCGTCTCGAGTCGGGGCATGCACGTGCACTTTCCTTCCAGGCTGTAGCAGCAATGTCACGCTTCCCGTGGCGTGGATCAAAGGATCTGTGGTTTTCCCTCGAGGCTTTCCCTCGAGGCTTTCCCACAGGGCTGTCCCACGTGCCACCGTGGTGTGAGTCGATCCTCGGCGTGAAAGATGAGCCAGTGCAGGGCAAAGAGCTTCCTCTGGAATGGACTGAGACATCTGGGGGACTCTTGGAATGGTGGTACGACCATGGAGTTCCTCTCGCCTTTCCTGTTGAGAGTGCCTCCGCTTGAGATGCGACGGGAACGCCGGGAACTCTTTCCCATTGAAAGCAGGGAAAGGATTCCTCATCTCGAGCTACGAGGGGGAAAGGGGGCTCCTCTGGATGTGGGCGGGACGATCGTGTTTCCTCTCGAGTGGAGACGGGTATGGCGGTGAACTTCTTGAGTTGCAGCAAGGGTGTGAAAGACCCTTTCGAAGTTCCAGAGGTTAGGTGTCATTAGTCTCCAGACGCCTCATCGGAAATAGGCCTCATCCTGCCTGGAAGGGAGAACTTCCTGGATTTTCTCGAGTTGCGGCAGGTGTTCTCGAGTTACGACGGGGACCTCAGGGACCCGCCTTGGAGGCCTCAGGAGAGGCCAGTCCCCATGCGAGTTGCTAGGGGGCCTCTCGGGATTCCTCTCCCGTCGATACCCGGGCCAAAAACCTTGTGTGGAGTCAGGGCCGGAACCGAGGATTCCTCTCACGGGCTGATATGGATCTTTGGGTACTTCTGGAGTCTCGCCAGGGGAGACAGGACCCATCTCGAGTGGGGGCATGCACGTGCGCTTTCCTTCCAGGCTGTAGCAGCAATGTCACGCTTCCCATCGCGTGGATCAAAGGATCTGTGGTTTTCCCTCGAGGCTTTCCCTCGAGGCTTTCCCACAGGGCTGTCCCACGTGCCACCCTGGTGTGAGTCGATCCTCGGAGTGAAAGATGAGCCAGTGCAGGGCAAAGAGCTTCCTCTGGAATGGACTGAGACATCTGGGGGACTCTTGGAATGGTGGTACGACCATGGAGTTCCTCTCGCCTTTCCTGTTGAGAGTGCCTCCTCTTGAGATGCGACGGGAACGCCGGGAATTCTTTCCCGTTGAAAGCAGGGAAAGGATCGCTCATCTCGAGCTAGGAGGGGGAAACGGGGCTCCTCTGGATGTGGGCGGGACCATCGTGCTTCCTCTAGAGTGGAGACGGGTATGGCGGTGAACTTCTTGAGTTGCAGCAAGGGTGTGAAAGACCCTTTCGAAGTTCCAGAGGTTAGGTGTCATTAGTCTCCAGACGCCTCATCGGAAATAAGCCTCATCTCGCCTGGAAGGGAGAACTTCCTGGAATTTCTCGAGTTGCGGCTGGTGTTCTCGAGTTACGACGGGGACCTCAGGGACCCGCCCTGGAGGCCTCAGGAGAGGCCAGTCCCCATGCGAGTTGCTAGGGGGCCTCTCGGGATTCCTCTCCCGTCGATACCGGGGCCAAAAACCTTGTGTGGAGTCAGGGCCGGAAACGAGGATTCCTCTCAGGGGCTGACATGGAACTTTGGGTACTTCTGGAGTCTCCCCAGGGGAGTCAGGCCTCGTCTCGAGTGGGGGCATGCACTTGCGCTTTCCTTCCAGGCTGTAGCAGCAATGTCACGCTTCCCATCGCGTGGATCAAAGGATCTGTGGTTTTCCCACAGGGCTCTCCCACGAGCCACCGTGGTGTGAGTCGATCCTCGGCGTGAAAGATGAGCCAGTGCAGGGCAAAGAGGTTCCTCTGGAATGGACTGAGACATCTGGGCGACTCTTGGAATGGTGGTACGACCATGGAGTTCCTCTCGCCTTTCCTTTGAGAGTGCCTCCTCTTGAGATGCGACGGGAACGCCGGGAATTCTTTCCCGTTGAAAGCATGGAAAGGATCCCTCATCTCGAGCTACGAGGGGGAAACGGGGCTCCTCTGGATGTGGGCGGGACCATCGTGCTTCCTCTCGAGTTGAGACGGGTGTGGCGGTGAACTTCTTGAGTTGCAGCAAGGGTGTGAAAGACCCTTTCGAAGTTCCAGAGGTTAGGTGTCATTAGTCTCCAGACGCCTCATCGGAAATAGGCCTCATCTCGCCTGGAAGGGGGAACTTCCTGGAATTTCTCGAGTTGTGGCAGGTGTTCTCGAGTTACTACGTGGACCTCAGGGACCCGCCCTGGTGGCCTCAGGAGAGGCCAGTCCCCATGCGAGTTGCTAGGGGGCCTCTCGGGATTCCTCTCCCGCCGATACCGGGGCCAAAAACCTTGTGTGGAGTCAGGGACTGAACCGAGGATTCCTCTCAGGGGCTGACATGGATCTTTGGGTACTTCTGGAGTCTCCCCAGGGGAGTCAGGCCTCGTCTCGAGTGGGGGCATGCACGTGCGCTTTCCTTCCAGGCTGTAGCAGCAATGTCACGCTTCCCGTCGCGTGGATCAAAGGATCTGTGGTTTTCCCTCGAGGCTTTCCCTCGAGGCTTTCCCACAGGGCTGTCCCACGTGCCACCGTGGTGTGAGTCGATCCTCGGCGTGAAAGATGAACCAGTGCAGGGCAAAGAGGTTCCTCTGGAATGGACTGAGACATCTGGGGTACTCTTTGTATGGTGGTACGACCATGGAGTTCCGCTCGCCTTTCCTGTTGAGAGTGCCTCCTCTTGAGATGCGTCAGGAACGCCGGGAATTCTTTGCTTTGAAAGCAGTGAAAGGATCCCTCATCTCGAGCTACGAGGGGGAAACGGGGCTCCTCTGGATGTGGGCGGGACCATCGTGCTTCCTCTCGAGTGGAGACGGGTATGGCGGTGAACTTCTTGAGTTGCAGCAAGGGTGTGAAAGACCCTTTCGAAGTTCCAGAGGTTAGGTGTCATTAGTCTCCAGACGCCTCATCGGAAATAGGCCTCATCTCGCCTGGAAGGGAGAAATTCCTGGATTTTCTCGAGTTGCGGCAGGTGTTCTCGAGTTACGACGGGAACCACAGGGACCCGCCCTGATGGCCTCAGGAGAGGCCAGTCCCGATGCGAGTTGCTAGGGGGCCTCTCGGGATCCTCTCCCGTCGATACCGGGGCCAAAAAACTTGTGTGGAGTCAGGGCCGGAACCGAGGATTCCTCTCAGGGGCTGACATGGATGTTTGGGTACTTCTGGAGTCTCCCCAGGGCAGTCAGGCCTCGGCTCGAGTGGGGGCATGCACGTGCGCTTTCCTTCCAGGCTGTAGCAGCAATGTCACGCTTCCCGTCGCGTGGATCAAAGGATCTGTGGTTTTCCCTCGAGGCTTTCCCTCGAGGCTTTCCCACAGGGCTGTCCCACGTGCCACCGTGGTGTGAGTCGATCCTCGGCGTGAAAGATGAGCCAGTGCAGGGCAAAGAGGTTCCTCTGGAATGGACTGAGACATCTCGGGGACTCTTGGAATGGTGGTACGACCATGGAGTTCCTCTCGCCTTTCCTGTTGAGAGTGCCTCCTCTTGAGATGTGACGGGAACGCCGGGAATTCTTTGCGTTGAAAGCAGGGAAAGGATCCCTCATCTCGAGCTACGAGGGGGAAACGGGGCTCCTCTCGATGTGGGCGTGACCATCCTGCTTCCTCTCGAGTGGAGACGGGTATGGCGGTGAACTTCTTGAGTTGCAGCAAGGGTGTGAAAGACCCTTTCGAAGTTCCAGAGGTTAGGTGTCATTTGTCTCCAGACGCCTCATCGGAAATAGGCTTCATCTCGCCTGGAAGGGAGAACTTCCTGGATTTTCTCGAGTTGCGGCAGGTGTTCTAGAGGTACGACGGGGACCTCAGGGACCCGCCCTGGTCGCCTCAGGGGAGGCCAGTACCCATGCGAGTTGCTAGGGGGCCTCTCGGGATTAATCTCCCGTCGATACCGGGGCCAAAAACCTTGTGTGGAGTCAGGGCCGGAACCGAGGATTCCTCTCAGGGGCTGACATGGATGTTTGGGTACTTCTGGAGTCTCCCCAGGGGAGTCAGGCCTCGTCTCGAGTGGGGGCATGCACGTGCGATTTCCTTCCAGGCTGTAGCAGCAATGTCACGCATCCCCTCGAGTGGAGTAATGGATCTGTGGTTTTCCATCGAGGCTTTCCCACAGGGCTGTCCCACGTGCCACCGTGGTGTGAGTCGATCCTCGGCGTGAAAGATGAGCCAGTGCAGGGCAAAGAGGTTCCGCTGGAATGGACTGAGACATCTGGGGGACTCTTGGAATGGTGGTACGACCATGGAGTTCCTCTCGCCTTTCCTGTTGAGAGTGCCTCCTCTTGAGATGCGACGGGAACGCCGGGAATTCTTTCCCGTTGAAAGCAGGGAAAGGATCCCTCATCTCGAGCTCCGAGGGGGAAACGGGGCTCCTCTGGATGTGGGCGGGACCATCGTGCTTCCTCTCGAGTGGAGACGGGTATGGCGGTGAACTTCTTGAGTTGCAGCAAGGGTGTGAAAGACCCTTTCGAAGTTCCAGAGGTTAGGTGTCATTAGTCTCCAGACGCCTCATCGGAAATAGGCCTCATCTCGCCTGGAAGGGAGAACTTCCTGGATTTTCTCGAGTTGCGGCAGGTGTTCTCAAGTTACGACAGGGACCTCAGGGACCCGCCCTGGTGGCCTCAGGAGAGGCCAGTCCCCATGCGAGTTGCTGGGAGGCCTCTCGGGATTCCTCTCCCGTCGATACCGGGGCCAAAAACCTTGTGTGGAGTCAGGGCCGGAACCGAGAATTGCTCTCAAGGGCTGACATGGATCTTTGGGTACTTCTGGTGTCTCCCCAGGGGAGTCAGGCCTCGTCTCGAGTGGGGGCATGCACGTGCGATTTCCTTCCAGGCTGTAGCAGCAATGTCACGCTTCCCGTCGCGTGGATCAAAGGATCTGTGGTTTTCCCTCGAGGCTTTCCCTCGAGGCTTTCCCACAGGGCTGCCCCACGTGCCACCGTGGTGTGAGTCGATCCTCGGCGTGAAAGATGAGCCAGTGCAGGGCAAAGAGTTTCCTGTGGAATGGACTCAGACATCTGGGGGACTCTTGGAATGGTCGTACGACCATGGAGTTTCTCTCGCCTTTCCTGTTGAGAGTGCCTCCTCTTGAGATGCGACGGGAACGCCGGGAATTCTTTCCCGTTGAAAGCAGGGAAAGGATCCCTCATCTCGAGCTACGAGGGGGAAACGGGGCTCCTCTGGATGTGAGCGGGACCATCGTGCTTCCTCTAGAGTGGAGACGGGTATGGCGGTGAACTTCTTGAGTTGCAGCAAGGGTGTGAAAGACCCTTTCGAAGTTCCAGAGGTTAGGTGTCATTAGTCTCCAGACGCCTCATCGGAAATAGGCCTCATCTCGCCTGGAAGGGTGAACTTCCTGGATTTTCTCGAGTTGCGGGAGGTGTTCTAGAGTTAAGACGGGGACCTCAGGGACCCGCCCTGGTGGCCTCAATAGAGAACAGTCCCCATGCGTCTTGCTAGGTGGCCTCTCGTGATTCTTCTCCCGTCGATACCGGGGCCAAAAAACTTGTGTGGAGTCAGGGCCGGAACCGAGGATTCCTCTCAGGGGCTGACATGGATCTTTGGGTACTTCTGGAGTCTCCCCAGGGGAGTCAGGCCTCGACTCGAGTGGGGGCATGCACGTGCGCTTTCCTTCCAGGCTGTAGCAGCAATGTCATTCTTCCCGTTGCATTTATGAAAGGATCTGTGGCTTTCCCTCGAGGCTTTCCCTCGAGGCTTTCCCACATGGCTGTCCCACGTGGCACCGTGGTGTGAGTCGATCCTCGGCGTGAAAGATGAGCCAGTGCAGGTCAAAGAGGTTCCTCTGGAATGGACTGAGACATCTAGGGGACTCTAGGAATGGTGGTACGACCATGGAGTTCCTCTCGCCTTTCCTGTTGAGATTGACTCCTCTTGAGATGCGACGGGAATGCTGGGAATTTTTTCCAGTTGAAAGCAGGGAAACGATCCCTCATCTCGAGCTCCGAGGGGGAAACGGGGCTCCTCTGGATGTGGGCGGGACCATCGTGCTTCCTCTCGAGTGGAGACTGGTATGGCGGTGAACTTCTTGAGTTGCAGCAAGGGTGTGAAAGACCCTTTCGAAGTTCCAGAGGTTAGGTGTCATTAGTCTCCAGACGCCTCATCGGAAATAGGCCTCATCTCGCCTGGAAGGGAGAACTTCCTGGATTTTCTCGAGTTGCGGCAGGTGTTCTCGAGTTACGACGGGGACCTCAGGGACCCGCCCTGGTGGCCTAAGGAACGGAGAGTCCCCATGCGAGTTGCTAGGGGGCCTCTCGGGATTCCTCTCCCATCGATACTGGGGCCAAAAACCTTGTGTGGAGTCAGGGCCGGAACCGAGGATTCCTCTCAGGGGCTGACATGGATGTTTGGGTACTTCTGGAGTCTCCCCAGGGGAGTCAGGCCTCGGCTCGAGTGGGGGCATGCACGTGCGCTTTCCTTCCAGGCTGTAGCAGCAATGTCACGCTTCCCGTGGTGTGGATCAAAGGATCTGTGGTTTTCCCTCGAGGCTTTTCCTCGAGGCTTTCCCACAGGGCTGTCCCACGTGCCACCGTGGTGTGAGTCGATCCTCGGCGTGAAAGATGAGCCAGTGCAGGGCAAAGAGGTTCCTCTGGAATGGACTGAGACATCTCGGGGACTCTTGGAATGGTGGTAGGACCATGGAGTTCCTCTCGCCTTTCCTGTTGAGAGTGCCTCCTCTTGAGATGTGACGGGAACGCCGGGAATTCTTTGCGTGGAAAGCAGGGAAAGGATCCCTCATCTCGAGCTACGAGGGGGAAACGGGGCTCCTCTCGATGTGGGCGTGACCATCGTGCTTCCTCTCGAGTGGAGACGGGTATGGCGGTGAACTTCTTGAGTTGCAGCAAGGGTGTGAAAGACCCTTTCGAAGTTCCAGAGGTTAGGTGTCATTTGTCTCCAGACGCCTCATCGGATATAGGCTTCAACTCGCCTGGAAGGGAGAACTTCCTGGATTTTCTCGAGTTGCGGCAGGTGTTCTCGAGGTACGACGGGGACCTCAGGGACCCGCCCTGGTTGCCTCAGGGGAGGCCAGTACCCATGCGAGTTGCTAGGGGGACTCTCGGGATTAATCTCCCGTCGATACCGGGGCCAAAAACCTTGTGTGGAGTCAGGGCCGGAACCGAGGATTCCTCTCAGGGGCTGACATGGATCTTTGGGTACTTCTGGAGTCTCCCCAGGGGAGTCAGGCCTCGTCTCGAGTGGGGGCATGCACGTGCGATTTCCTTCCAGGCTGTAGCAGCAATGTCACGCTTCCCGTCGCGTGGATCAAAGGATCTGTGGTTTTCCCTCGAGGCTTTCCCTCGAGGCTTTCCCACAGGGCTGCCCCACGTGCCACCGTGGTGTGAGTCGATCCTCGGCGTGAAAGATGAGCCAGTGCAGGGCAAAGAGTTTCCTCTGGAATGGACTGAGACATCTGGGGGACTCTTGGAATGGTCGTACGACCATGGAGTTTCTCTCGCCTTTCCTGTTGAGAGTGCCTCCTCTTGAGATGCGACGGGAACGCCGGGAATTCTTTCCCGTTGAAAGCAGGGAAAGGATCCCTCATCTCGAGCTACGAGGGGGAAACGGGGCTCCTCTGGATGTGGGCGGGACCATCGTGCATCCTCTCGAGTGGAGATGGGTATGGCGGTGAACTTCTTGAGTTTCAGCAAGGGTGTGAAAGACCCTTTCGAAGTTCCAGAGGTTAGGTGTCATTAGTCTCCAGACGCCTCATCGGAAATAGGCCTCATCTCGCCTGGAAGGGAGAACTTCCTGGATTTTCTGGAGTTGCGGCAGGTGTTCTCGAGTTACGACGGGGACCTCAGGGACCCGCCCTGGTGGCCTCAGGAGAGGCCAGTCCCCATGCGAGTTGCTAGGGGGCCTCTCAGAATTACTCTCCCTTCGATACCGGGGCCAAAAACCTTGTGTAGAGTCAGGGCCGGAACCGAGGATTCCTCTCAGGGGCTGACATGGATCTTTGGGTACTTCTGGAGTCTCCCCAGGGGAGTCAGGCCTCGTCTCGAGTGGGGGCATGCACGTGCGCTTTCCTTCCAGGCTGTAGCAGCAATGTCACGCTTCCCGTCGCGTGGATCAAAGGATCTGTGATTTTCCATCGAGGCTTTCCCACAGGGCTGTCCCACGTGCCACCGTGGTGTGAGTCGATCCTCGGCGTGAAAGATGAGCCAGTGCAGGGCAAAGAGGTTCCTTTGGAATGGACTGAGACATCTGGGGGACTCTTGGAATGGTGGTACGACCATGGAGTTCCTCTCGCCTTTCCTGTTGAGAGTGCCACCTCTTGAGATGCGTCAGGAACCCCGGGAATTCTTTGCTTTGAAAGCAGTGAAAGGATCCCTCATCTCGAGCTACGAGGGGGAAACGGGGCTCCTCTGGATGTGGGCGGGACCATCGTGCTTCCTCTCGAGTGGAGACGGGTATGGCGGTGAACTTCTTGAGTTGCAGCAAGGGTGTGAAAGACCCTTGCGAAGTTCCAGAGATTAGGTGTCATTAGTCTCCAGACGCCTCATCGGAAATAGGCCTCATCTCGCCTGGAAGGGAGAAATTCCTGGATTTTCTCGAGTTGCGGCAGGTGTTCTCGAGTTACGACGGGGACCTCAGGGACCCGCCCTGGTGGCCTCAGGAGAGGCCAGTCCCCATGCGAGTTGCTAGGGGGCCTCTCGGGATTCCTCTCCCGTCGATACCGGGGCCAAAAACCTTGTGTAGAGTCAGGGCCGGAACCGAGGATTCCTCTCAGGGGCTGACATGGATCTTTGGGTACTTCTGGAGTCTCCCCAGGGGAGTCAGGCCTCGTCTCGAGTGGGGGCATGCACGTGCGCTTTCCTTCCAGGCTGTAGCAGCAATGTCACGCTTCCCGTCGCGTGGATCAAAGGATCTGTGATTTTCCATCGAGGCTTTCCCACAGGGCTGTCCCACGTGCCACCGTGGTGTGAGTCGATCCTCGGCGTGAAAGATGAGCCAGTGCAGGGCAAAGAGGTTCCTCTGGAATGGACTGAGACATCTGGGGGACTCTTGGAATGGTGGTACGACCATGGAGTTCCTCTCGCCTTTCCTGTTTAGAGTGCCACCTCTTGAGATGCGTCAGGAACGCCGGGAATTCTTTGCTTTGAAAGCAGTGAAAGGATCCCTCATCTCGAGCTACGAGGGGGAAACGGGGCTCCTCTGGATGTGGGCGGGACCATCGTGCTTCCTCTCGAGTGGAGACGGGTATGGCGGTGAACTTCTTGAGTTGCAGCAAGGGTGTGAAAGACCCTTTCGAAGTTCCAGAGGTTAGGTGTCATTAGTCTCCAGACGCCTCATCGGAAATAAGCCTCATCTCGCCTGGAAGGGAGAACTTCCTGGATTTTCTCGAGTTGCGGCAGGTGTTCTCGAGTTACGACGGGGACCTCAGGGACCCGCCCTGGTGGCCTCAGGAGAGGCCAGTCCCCATGCGAGTTGCTGGGAGGCCTCTCGGGATTCCTCTCCCGTCGATACTGGGGCCAAAAACCTTGTGTGGAGTCAGGGCCGGAACCGAGAATTCCTCTCAATGGCTGACATGGATCTTTGGGTTCTTCAGGAGTCTCCCCAGGGGAGTCAGGCCTCGTCTCGAGTGGGGGCATGCACGTGCGCTTTCCTTCCAGGCTGTAGCAGCAATGTCACGCTTCCCGTCGCGTGGATCAAAGGATCTGTGGTTTTCCCTCGAGGCGTTCCCTCGAGGCTTTCCCACAGGGCTGTCCCACGTGCCACCGTGGTGTGAGTCGATCCTCGGCGTGAAAGATGAGCCAGTGCAGGGCAAAGAGGTTCCTCTGGAATGGACTGAGACATCTGGGGGACTCTTGGAATGGTGGTACGACCATGGAGTTCCGCTCGCCTTTCCTGTTGAGAGTGCCTCCTCTTGAGATGCGACGGGAACGCCGGGAATTCTTTCCCGTTGAAAGCAGGGAAAGGATCCCTCATCTCGAGCTACGAGGGGGAAACGGGGCTCCTCTGGATGTGGGCGGGACCATCGTTCTTCCTCTTGAGTGGAGACGGGTATGGCGGTGAACTTCTTGAGTTGCAGCAAGGGTGTGAAAGACCCTTTCGAAGTTCCAGAGGTTAGGTGTCATTAGTCTCCAGACGCCTCATCGGAAATAGGCCTCATCTCGCCTGGAATGGAGAACTTCCTGGATTTTCTCGAGTTGCGGCAGGTGTTCTCGAGTTACGACGGGGACCTCAGGGACCCGCCCTGGTGGCCTCAGGAGAGGCCAGTCCCCATGCGAGTTGCTGGGAGGCCTCTCGGGATTCCTCTCCCGTCGATACCGGGGCCAAAAACCTTGTGTGGAGTCAGGGCCCGAACCGAGAATTCCTCTCAGGGGCTGACATGGATCTTTGGGTACTTCTGGAGTCTCCCCAGGGGAGTCAGGCCTCGTCTCGAGTGGGGGCATGCACGTACGCTTTCCTTCCAGGCTGTAGCAGCAATGTGACGCTTCCCGTCGCGTGGATCAAAGGATCTGTGGTTTTCCCTCGAGGCTTTCCGTCGAGGCTTTCCCACAGGGCTGCCCCACGTGCCACCGTGGTGTGAGTCGATCCTCGGCGTGAAAGATGAGCCAGTGCAGGGCAAAGAGGTTCCTCTGGAATGGACTGAGACGTCTGAGGGACTTTTGGAATGTTGGTACGACCATGGAGTTTCTCTCGCCTTTCCTGTTGAGAGTTCCTCCTCTTGAGATGCGACGGTAACGCCGGGAATTCTTTCCCGTTGAAAGCAGGGAAAGGATCCCTCATCTCGAGCTACGAGGGGGAAACGGGGCTCCTCTGGATGTGGGCGGGACCATCGTGCATCCTCTCGAGTGGAGACGGGTATGGCGGTGAACTTCTTGAGTTGCAGCAAGGGTGTGAAAGACCCTTTCGAAGTTCCAGAGGTTAGGTGTCATTAGTCTCCAGACGCCTCATCGGAAATAGGCCTAATCTCGCCTGGAAAGGAGAACTTCCTGGATTTTCTCGAGTTGCGGCAGGTGTTCTCGAGTTAAGACGGGGACCTCAGGGACCCGCCCTGGTGGCCTCAGGAGAGGCCAGTCCCCATGCGAGTTGCTAGGGGGCCTCTCGGGATTACTCTCCCGTCGATACCGGGGCCAAAAACCTTGTGTAGAGTCAGGGCCGGAACCGAGGATTCCTCTCAGGGGCTGACATGGATCTTTGGGTACTTCTGGAGTCTCCCCAGGGGAGTCAGGCCTCGTCTCGAGTGGGGGCATGCATGTGCGCTTTCCTTCCAGGCTGTAGCACCAATGTCACGCTTCCCGTCGCGTGGATCAAAGGATCTGTGATTTTCCATCGAGGCTTTCCCACAGGGCTGTCCCACGTGCCACCGTGGTGTGAGTCGATCCTCGGCGTGAAAGATGAGCCAGTGCAGGGCAAAGAGGTTCCTCTGGAATGGAGTGAGATATCTGGGGGACTCTTGGAATGGTGGGACGACCATGGAGTTCCTCTCGCCTTTCCTGTTGAGAGTGCCTCCTCTTGAGATGCGACGGGAACGCCGGGAATTCTTTCCCGTTGAAAGTAGGGAAAGGATCCCTCATCTCGAGCTATGAGGGGGAAACGGGGCTCCTCTGGATGTGGGCGGGACCATCGTGCTTCCTCTCGAGTGGAGACGGGTATGGCGGTGAACTTCTTGAGTTGCAGCAAGGGTGTGAATGAACCTTTCGAAGTTCCAGAGGTTCCGTGTCATTAGTCTCCAGTCGCCTCATCGGAAATAGGCCTCATCTCGCCTGGAAGGGAGAACTTCCTGGATTTTCTCGAGTTGCGGGAGGTGTTCTAGAGTTAAGACGGGGACCTCGGGGACCCGCCCTGGTGGCCTCAATAGAGGACAGTCCCCATGCGTCTTGCTAGGTGGCCTCTCGGGATTCCTCTCCCGTCGATACCGGGGCCAAAAAACTTGTGTGGAGTCAGGGTCGGAACCGAGGATTCCTCTCAGGGGCTGACATGGATCTTTGGGTACTTCTGGAGTCTCCCCAGCTGAGTCAGGCCTCGTCTCGAGTGGGGACATGCACGTGCGCTTTCCTTCGAGGCTGTAGCAGCAATGTCACGCTTCCCGTCGCGTGGATCAAAGGATCTGTGGTTTTCCCTCGAGGCTTTCCCTCGAGGCTTTCCCACAGGGCTGTCCCACGTGCCACCGTGGTGTGAGTCGATCCTAGGCGTGAAAGATGAGCCAGTGCAGGGCAAAGAGGTTCCTCTGGAATGGACTGAGACATCTGGGGGACTCTTGGCATGGTGGTACGACCATGGAGTTCCTCAAGCCTTTCCTGTTGAGAGTGCCTCCTCTTGAGATGCGACGAGAACGCCGGGAATTCTTTCCCGTTAAATGCAGGGAAAGGATCCCTCATCTCGAGCAACGAGGGGGAAACGGGGCTCCTCTGGATGTGGGCGGGACCGTCGTGCTTCCTCTCGAGTGGAGATGGGTATGGCGGTGAACTTCTTGAGTTGCAGCAAGGGTGTGAAAGACCCTTTCGAAGTTCCAGAGGTTAGGTGTCATTAGTCTCGAGACGCCTCATCGGAAATAGGCCTCATCTCGCCTGGAAAGGAGAACTTCCTGGATTTTTCTGAGTTGCGGCAGGTGTTCTCGATTACGACGGGGACCTCAGGGACCCGCCCTGATGGCCTCAGGAGAGGCCAGGTCCATGCGAGTTGCTAGGTGGCCTCTCGGGATTCCTCTCCTGTCGATACCGGGGCCAAAAACCTTGTGTGGAGTCAGGGCCGGAACCGAGGATTCCTCTCAGGGGTGACATGGATCTTTGGGTACTTCTGGAGTCTCCCCAGGGGAGTCAGGCCTCGTCTCGAGCGGGGGCATGCACGTGCGCTTTCCTTCCAGGCTGTAGCAGGAATGTGACGCTTCCCGTCGCGTGGATCAAAGGATCTGTGGTTTTCCCTCGAGGCTTTCCCTCGAGGCTTTCCCACAGGGCTGTCCCACGTGCCACCGTGGTGTGAGTCGATCCTCGGCGTGAAAGATGAGCCAGTGCAGGGCAAAGAGGTTCCTCTGGAATGGACTGAGACATCTGGGGGACTCTTGGAATGGTGGTACGACCATGGAGTTCCTCTCGCCTTTCCTGTTGAGAGTGCCTCCTCTTGAGATGCGACGTGAATGCCGGGAATTCTTTCCCGTTGAAAGCAGGGAAAGGATCCCTCATCTCGAGCTACGAGGGGGAAACGGGGCTCCTCTGGATGTGGGCGGGACCATCGTGCTTCCTCTCGAGTGGAGACGGGTATGGCGGTGAACTTCTTGAGTTGCAGCAAGGGTGTGAAAGACCCTTTCGAAGTTCCAGAGGTTAGGTGTCATTAGTCTCCAGACGCCTCATCGGAAATAGGCCTCATCTCGCCTGGAAGGGAGAACTTCCTGGATTTTCTCGAGTTGCGGCAGGTATTCTCGAGTTACGACGGGGACCTCAGGGACCCGCCCTGGTGGCCTCAGGAGAGGCCATTCCCCATGCGAGTTGCTAGGGGGCCTCTCGGGATTCCTCTTCTGTCGATACCGGGGCCAAAAACCTTGTTTGGAGTCAGGGCCGGATCCGAGGATTCCTCTCAGGGGCTGACATGGATCTTTGGGTACTTCTGGAGTCTCCCCAGGGGAGTCAGGCCTCGTCTCGAGTGGGGGCATGCACGTGCGCTTTCCTTACAGGCTGTAGCAGCAATGTCACGCTTCCCTTGGCGTGGATCAAAGGATCTGTGGTTTTCCCTCGAGGCTTTCCCACAGGGCTGTCCCACGTGCCACCGTGGTGTGAGTCGATCTTCGGCGTGAAAGATGAGCCAGTGCAGGGCAAAGAGGTTCCTCTGGAATGGACTGAGACATCTGGGGGACTCTTGGAATGGTGGTACGACCATGGAGTTACTCTCGCCTTTTCTGTTGAGAGTGCCTTGTCTTGAGATGCGACGGGAACGCTGGGAATTCTTTCCCGTTGAAAGCAGGGAAAGGATCCCTCATCTCGAGCTACGAGGGGGAAACGGGGCTCCTCTGGATGTGGGCGGGACCATCGTGCTTCCTCTAGAGTGGAGACGGGTATGGCGGTGAACTTCTTGAGTTGCAGCAAGGGTGTGAAAGACCCTTTCGAAGTTCCAGAGGTTAGGTGTCATTAGTCTCCAGACGCCTCATCGGAAATAGGCCTCATCTCGCCTGGAAGGGAGAACTTCCTGGATTTTCTCGAGTTGCGGCAGGTGTTCTCGAGTTACGACGGGGACCTCAGGGACCCGCCCTGGTGGCCTCAGGAGAGGCCAGTCCCCATGCGAGTTGCTAGGGGGCCTCTCGGGATTCCTCTCCCGTCGATACCGGGGCCAAAAACCTTGTGTGGAGTCAGGGCCGGAACCGAGGATTCCTCTCAGGGGCTGACATGGATCTTTGGGTACTTCTGGAGTCTCCCCAGGGGAGTCAGGCCTCGTCTCGAGTGGGGGCATGCACGTGCGCTTTCCTTCCAGGCTGTAGCAGCACTGTCACGCTTCCCGTCGCGTGGATCAAAGGTTTTGTGGTTTTCCCTCGAGGCTTTCCCTCGAGGCTTTCCCACAGGGCTGTCCCACGTGCCACCGTGGTGTGAGTCGATCCTCGGCGTGAAAGATGAGCCAGTGCAGGGCAAAGAGGTTCCTCTGGAATGGACTGAGACATCTGGGGGACTCTTGGAATGGTGGTACGACCATGGAGTTCCTCTCGGCTTTTCTGTTGAGAGTGCCTCCTCTTGAGATGCGACGGGAACGCCGGGAATTCTTTCCCGTTGAAAGCAGGGAAAGGATCCCTCATCTCGAGCTCTGAGGGGGAAACGGGGCTCCTCTGGATGTGGGCGAGACCACCGTGCTTCCTCTCGAGTGGAGACGGGTATGGCGGTGAACTTCTTGAGTTGCAGCAAGGGTGTGAAAGACCCTTTCGAAGTTCCAGAGGTTAGGTGTCATTAGTCTCCAGACGCCTCATCGGAAATAGGCCTCATCTTGCCTGGAAGGGAGAACTTCCTGGATTTTCTCGAGTTGCGGGAGGTGTTCTCGAGTTAAGACGGGGACCTCAGGGACCCGTCCTGGTGGCCTCAGCAAAGGCCAGTCCCCATGCGAGTTGCTAGGGGGCCTCTCGGGATTCCTCTCCCGTCGATACCGGGGCCAAAAACCTTGTGTGGAGTCAGGGCCGGAACCGAGGATTCCTCTCAGGGGTGACATGGTTCTTTGGGTACTTCTGGAGACTCCCCAGGGGAGTCAGGCCTCGTCTCGAGTGGGGGCATGCACGTGCGCTTTCCTTCCAGGCTGTAGCAGCAATGTCACGCTTCCCGTCGCGTGGATCAAAGGATCTGTGGTTTTCCCTCGAGGCTTTCCCTCGAGGCTTTCCCACAGGACTGTCCCACGTGCCACCGTGGTGTGAGTCGATCCTCGGCGTGAAAGATGAGCCAGTGCAGGGCAAAGAGGTTCCTCTTGAATGGACTGAGACATCTGGGGGACTCTTGGAATGGTGGTACGACCATGGAGTTCCTCTCGCCTTTTCTGTTGAGAGTGCCTCCTCTTGAGATGCGACGGGAACGCTGGGAATTCTTTCCCGTTGAAAGCAGGGAAAGGATCCCTCATCTCGAGCTACGAGGGGGAAACGGGGCTCCTCTGGATGTAGGCGGGACCATCGTGCTTCCTCTAGAGTGGAGACGGGTATGGCGGTTAACTTCTTGAGTTGCAGCAAGGGTGTGAAAGACCCTTTCGAAGTTCCAGAGGTTAGGTGTCATTAGTCTCCAGACGCCTCATCGGAAATAGGCCTCATCTCGCCTGGAAGGGAGAACTTCCTGGATTTTCTCGAGTTGCGGCAGGTGTTCTCGAGTTCCGACGGGGACCTCAGGGACCCGCCCTGGTGGCCTAAGGAACGGAGAGTCCCCATGCGAGTTGCTAGGGGGCCTCTCGGGATTCCTCTCCCATCGATACTGGGGCCAAAAACCTTGTGTGGAGTCAGGGCCGGAACCGAGGATTCCTCTCAGGTGCTGACATGGATCTTTGGGTACTTCTGGAGTCTCCCCAGGGGAGTCAGGCCTCGTCTCGAGTGGGGGCATGCACGTGCGCTTTCCTTCCAGGCTGTAGCAGCAATGTCACGTTTCCTGTCGCGTGGATCAAAGGATCTGTGGTTTTCCCTCGAGGCTTTCCCTCGAGGCTTTCCCACAGGGCTGTCCCACGTGCCACTGTGGTGTGAGTCAATCCTCGGCGTGAAAGATGAGCCAGTGCAGGGCAAAGAGGTTCCTCTGGAATGGACTGAGACATCTGGGGGACCCTTTGAATGGTGGTACGACCATGGAGTTCCTCTCGCCTTTCCTGTTGAGAGTGCCTCCTCTTGAGATGCGACGGGAACGCCAGGAATTCTATTCCGTTGAAAGCAGGGAAAGGATCCCTCATCTCGAGCTCCGAGGGGGAAACGGGGCTCCTCTGGATGTGGGCGGGACCATCGTGCTTCCTCCTGAGTGGAGACGGGTATGGCGGTGAAATTCTTGAGTTGCAGCAAGGTTGTGAATGACCCTTTCGAAGTTCCAGAGGTTAGGTGTCATTAGGCTCCAGACGCCTCATCGGAAATAGGCCTCATCTCGCCTGGAAGGGAGAACTTCCTGGATTTTCTCGAGTTGCGGCAGGTGTTCTCGAGTTACGACGGGGACCTCAGGGACCCGCCCTGGTGGCCTCAGGAGAGGCCAGTCCCCATGCGAGTTGCTAGGGGGCCTCTCGGGATTCCTCTCCCGTCGATACCGGGGCCAAAAACCTTCTGTGGAGTCAGGCCCGGAACCGAGGATTCCTGTCAGGGGCTGACATGTATCTTTGGGTACTTCTGGAGTCTCGCCAGGGGAGACAGGCCTTATCTCGAGTGGGGGCATGCTCGTGCGTTTTCCTTCCCGGCTGTAGCAGCAATGTCACGCTTCCCATCGCGTGGATCAAAGGATCTGTGGTTTTCCCTCGAGGCTTTCCCTCGAGGCTTTCCCACAGGGCTGTCCCACGTGCCACCGTGGTGTGAGTCGATCCTCGGCGTGAAAGATGAGCCAGTGCAGGGCAAAGAGGTTCCTCTGGAATGGACTGAGACATCTGGGGGACTCTTGGAATGGTGGTACGACCATGGAGTTACTCTCGCCTTTCCTGTTGAGAGTGCCTCCTCTTGAGATGCGTCGGGAACGCCGGGAATTCTTTCCCGTTGAAAGCAGGGAAAGGATCCCTCATCTCGAGCTAAGAGGAGGATACGGGGCTCCTCTGGATGTGCGCGGGATCATCGTGCTTCCTCTCGAGTGGAAATGGGTATGGCTGTGAACTTCTTGAGTTGCCGCAAGGGTGTGAAAGACCCTTTCGAATTTCCAGAGGTTAGGTGTCATTACTCTCCAGACGCCTCATCGGAAATTGGCCTCATCTCGCCTGTAAGGGAGAACTTCCTGGATTTTCTCGAGTTGCGGCAGGTGTTCTCGAGATACGACGGGGACATCAGGGACCCGCTCTGGTGGCCTCTGGAAAAGCCAGTCCCCATGCGAGTTGCTAGGGGGCCTCTAGGGATTCCTCTCCCGTCGATACTGGGGCCAAAAACCTTGTGTGGAGTCAGGGCTGGAACCGAGGATTCCTCTCAGGGGCTGACATGAATCTTTGAGTACTTCTGGAGTCTCCCCAGGGGAGTCAGGCCTCGTCTCGAGTGGGGGCATGGACGTGCGCTTTCCTTCAAGACTGTAGCAGCAATGTCACGCTTCCCGTCGCGTGGATCAAAGGATCTGTGGTTTTCCCTCGAGGCTTTCCCACAGGGCTGCCCCACGTGCCACCTTGGTGTGAGTCGATCCTCGGCGTGAAAGATGAGCCAGTGCAGGGCAAAGAGGTTCCTCTGGAATAGACTGAGACATCTGGGGGACTCTTGGAATGGTGGTACGACCATGGAGTTCCTCTCGCCTTTTCTGTTGAGAGTGCCTCCTCTTGAGATGCGACGGGAACTCTGGGAATTCTTTCCCGTTGAAAGCAGGGAAAGGATCCCTCATCTCGAGCTACGAGGGGGAAACGGGGCTCCTCTGGATGTGGGCGGGACCATCGTGCTTCCTCTCGAGTGGAGACGGGTATGGCGGTGAACTTCTTGAGTTGCACCAATTGTGTGAAAGACCCTTTCGAAGTTCCAGAGGTTAGGTGTCATTAGTCTCCAGACGCCTCATCGGAAATAGGCCTCATCTCGCCTGGAAGGGAGAACTTCCTGGATTTTCTCGAGTTGCGGCAGGTGTTCTCGAGTTACGACGGGGAACTCAGGGACCCGCCCTGGTGGCCTCAGGAGAGGCCACTCCCCATGCGAGTTGCTAGGCGGCCTCTCGGGATTCCTCTCCCGTCGATACCGGGGCCAAAAACCTTCTGTGGAGTCAGGGCCGGAACCGAGGATTCCTCTCAGGGGCTGACATGGATCTTTGGGTACTTCTGGAGTCTCCCCAGGGGAGTCAGGCCTCGTCTCGAGTGGGGGCATGCACATGCGATTTCCTTCCAGGCTGTAGCAGCAATGTCACGCTTCTCGTCGCGTGGATCAAAGGATCTGTGGTTTTCCCTCGAGGCTTTCCCTCGAGGCTTTCCCACAGGGCTGTCCCACTTGCCACCGTGGTGTGAGTCGATCCTCGGTGTGAAAGATGAGCCAGTGCAGGGCAAAGAGATTCCTCTGGAATGGACTGAGACATCTGGGGGACTCTTGGAATGGTGGTACGACCATGGAGTTCCTCTCGCCTTTCCTGTTGAGAGTGCCTCCTCTTGAGATGCGACGGGAACGCCGGGAATTCTTTCCCGTTGAAAGCAGGGAAAGGATCCCTCATCTCGAGATACGAGGGGGAAACGGGGCTCCTCTGGATGTGGGCGGGACCATCGTGCTTCCTCTAGAGTGGAGACGGGTATGGCGGTGAACTTCTTGAGTTGCAGCAAGGGTGTGAATGACCCTTTCGAAGTTCCAGAGGTTAGGTGTCATTAGTCTCCAGACGCCTCATCGGAAATAGGCCTCATCTGGCCTGGAAGGGAGAACTTCCTGGATTTGCTCGAGTTGCGGCAGGTGTTTTCGAGTTACGACGGGGACCTCCGGGACCCGCCCTGGTGGCCTCAGGAGAGGCCAGTCCCCATGCTAGTTGCTAGGGGGCCCCTCGGGATTCCTCTCCCTTCGATACCAGGGCCAAAAACCTTGTGTGGAGTCAGGGCCGGAACCGAGGATTCCTCTCAGGGGCTGACATGGATCTTTGGGTACTTCTGGAGTCTCCCCAGGGGAGTCAGGCCTCGTCTCGAGTGGGGGCATGCACGTGCGCTTTCCTTCCAGGCTGTAGCAGCAATGTCACGCTTCCCGTCGCGTGGATCAAAGGTTTTGTGGTTTTCCCTCGAGGCTTTCCCTCGAGGCTTTCCCACAGGGCTGTCCCACGTGCCACCGTGGTGTGAGTCGATCCTCGGCGTGAAAGATGAGCCAGTGCAGGGCAAAGAGGTTCCTCTGGAATGGACTGAGACATCTGGGGGACTCTTGGAATGGTGGTACGACCATGGAGTTCCTCTCGGCTTTTCTGTTGAGAGTGCCTCCTCTTGAGATGCGACGGGAACGCCGGGAATTCTTTCCCGTTGAAAGCAGGGAAAGGATCCCTCATCTCGAGCTCTGAGGGGGAAACGGGGCTCCTCTGGATGTGGGCGAGACCACCGTGCTTCCTCTCGAGTGGAGACGGGTATGGCGGTGAACTTCTTGAGTTGCAGCAAGGGTGTGAAAGACCCTTTCGAAGTTCCAGAGGTTAGGTGTCATTAGTCTCCAGACGCCTCATCGGAAATAGGCCTCATCTTGCCTGGAAGGGAGAACTTCCTGGATTTTCTCGAGTTGCGGGAGGTGTTCTCGAGTTAAGACGGGGACCTCAGGGACCCGTCCTGGTGGCCTCAGCAAAGGCCAGTCCCCATGCGAGTTGCTAGGGGGCCTCTCGGGATTCCTCTCCCGTCGATACCGGGGCCAAAAACCTTGTGTGGAGTCAGGGCCGGAACCGAGGATTCCTCTCAGGGGTGACATGGTTCTTTGGGTACTTCTGGAGACTCCCCAGGGGAGTCAGGCCTCGTCTCGAGTGGGGGCATGCACGTGCGCTTTCCTTCCAGGCTGTAGCAGCAATGTCACGCTTCCCGTCGCGTGGATCAAAGGATCTGTGGTTTTCCCTCGAGGCTTTCCCTCGAGGCTTTCCCACAGGACTGTCCCACGTGCCACCGTGGTGTGAGTCGATCCTCGGCGTGAAAGATGAGCCAGTGCAGGGCAAAGAGGTTCCTCTTGAATGGACTGAGACATCTGGGGGACTCTTGGAATGGTGGTACGACCATGGAGTTCCTCTCGCCTTTTCTGTTGAGAGTGCCTCCTCTTGAGATGCGACGGGAACGCTGGGAATTCTTTCCCGTTGAAAGCAGGGAAAGGATCCCTCATCTCGAGCTACGAGGGGGAAACGGGGCTCCTCTGGATGTAGGCGGGACCATCGTGCTTCCTCTAGAGTGGAGACGGGTATGGCGGTGAACTTCTTGAGTTGCAGCAAGGGTGTGAAAGACCCTTTCGAAGTTCCAGAGGTTAGGTGTCATTAGTCTCCAGACGCCTCATCGGAAATAGGCCTCATCTCGCCTGGAAGGGAGAACTTCCTGGATTTTCTCGAGTTGCGGCAGGTGTTCTCGAGTTCCGACGGGGACCTCAGGGACCCGCCCTGGTGGCCTAAGGAACGGAGAGTCCCCATGCGAGTTGCTAGGGGGCCTCTCGGGATTCCTCTCCCATCGATACTGGGGCCAAAAACCTTGTGTGGAGTCAGGGCCGGAACCGAGGATTCCTCTCAGGGGCTGACATGGATCTTTGGGTACTTCTGGAGTCTCCCCAGGGGAGTCAGGCCTCGTCTCGAGTGGGGGCATGCACGTGCGCTTTCCTTCCAGGCTGTAGCAGCAATGTCACGTTTCCTGTCGCGTGGATCAAAGGATCTGTGGTTTTCCCTCGAGGCTTTCCCTCGAGGCTTTCCCACAGGGCTGTCCCACGTGCCACTGTGGTGTGAGTCAATCCTCGGCGTGAAAGATGAGCCAGTGCAGGGCAAAGAGGTTCCTCTGGAATGGACTGAGACATCTGGGGGACCCTTTGAATGGTGGTACGACCATGGAGTTCCTCTCGCCTTTCCTGTTGAGAGTGCCTCCTCTTGAGATGCGACGGGAACGCCAGGAATTCTATTCCGTTGAAAGCAGGGAAAGGATCCCTCATCTCGAGCTCCGAGGGGGAAACGGGGCTCCTCTGGATGTGGGCGGGACCATCGTGCTTCCTCCCGAGTGGAGACGGGTATGGCGGTGAAATTCTTGAGTTGCAGCAAGGTTGTGAATGACCCTTTCGAAGTTCCAGAGGTTAGGTGTCATTAGGCTCCAGACGCCTCATCGGAAATAGGCCTCATCTCGCCTGGAAGGGAGAACTTCCTGGATTTTCTCGAGTTGCGGCAGGTGTTCTCGAGTTACGACGGGGACCTCAGGGACCCGCCCTGGTGGCCTCAGGAGAGGCCAGTCCCCATGCGAGTTGCTAGGGGGCCTCTCGGGATTCCTCTCCCGTCGATACCGGGGCCAAAAACCTTCTGTGGAGTCAGGCCCGGAACCGAGGATTCCTGTCAGGGGCTGACATGTATCTTTGGGTACTTCTGGAGTCTCGCCAGGGGAGACAGGCCTCATCTCGAGTGGGGGCATGCTCGTGCGTTTTCCTTCCCGGCTGTAGCAGCAATGTCACGCTTCCCATCGCGTGGATCAAAGGATCTGTGGTTTTCCCTCGAGGCTTTCCCTCGAGGCTTTCCCACAGGGCTGTCCCACGTGCCACCGTGGTGTGAGTCGATCCTCGGCGTGAAAGATGAGCCAGTGCAGGGCAAAGAGGTTCCTCTGGAATGGACTGAGACATCTGGGGGACTCTTGGAATGGTGGTACGACCATGGAGTTACTCTCGCCTTTCCTGTTGAGAGTGCCTCCTCTTGAGATGCGTCGGGAACGCCGGGAATTCTTTCCCGTTGAAAGCAGGGAAAGGATCCCTCATCTCGAGCTAAGAGGAGGATACGGGGCTCCTCTGGATGTGCGCGGGATCATCGTGCTTCCTCTCGAGTGGAAATGGGTATGGCTGTGAACTTCTTGAGTTGCCGCAAGGGTGTGAAAGACCCTTTCGAATTTCCAGAGGTTAGGTGTCATTACTCTCCAGACGCCTCATCGGAAATTGGCCTCATCTCGCCTGTAAGGGAGAACTTCCTGGATTTTCTCGAGTTGCGGCAGGTGTTCTCGAGATACGACGGGGACATCAGGGACCCGCTCTGGTGGCCTCTGGAAAAGCCAGTCCCCATGCGAGTTGCTAGGGGGCCTCTAGGGATTCCTCTCCCGTCGATACTGGGGCCAAAAACCTTGTGTGGAGTCAGGGCTGGAACCGAGGATTCCTCTCAGGGGCTGACATGAATCTTTGAGTACTTCTGGAGTCTCCCCAGGGGAGTCAGGCCTCGTCTCGAGTGGGGGCATGGACGTGCGCTTTCCTTCAAGACTGTAGCAGCAATGTCACGCTTCCCGTCGCGTGGATCAAAGGATCTGTGGTTTTCCCTCGAGGCTTTCCCACAGGGCTGCCCCACGTGCCACCTTGGTGTGAGTCGATCCTCGGCGTGAAAGATGAGCCAGTGCAGGGCAAAGAGGTTCCTCTGGAATAGACTGAGACATCTGGGGGACTCTTGGAATGGTGGTACGACCATGGAGTTCCTCTCGCCTTTTCTGTTGAGAGTGCCTCCTCTTGAGATGCGACGGGAACTCTGGGAATTCTTTCCCGTTGAAAGCAGGGAAAGGATCCCTCATCTCGAGCTACGAGGGGGAAACGGGGCTCCTCTGGATGTGGGCGGGACCATCGTGCTTCCTCTCGAGTGGAGACGGGTATGGCGGTGAACTTCTTGAGTTGCACCAATTGTGTGAAAGACCCTTTCGAAGTTCCAGAGGTTAGGTGTCATTAGTCTCCAGATGCCTCATCAGAAATAGGCCTCATCTCGCCTGGAAGGGAGAACTTCCTGGATTTTCTCGAGTTGCGGCAGGTGTTCTCGAGTTACGACGGGGAACTCAGGGACCCGCCCTGGTGGCCTCAGGAGAGGCCACTCCCCATGCGAGTTGCTAGGCGGCCTCTCGGGATTCCTCTCCCGTCGATACCGGGGCCAAAAACCTTCTGTGGAGTCAGGGCCGGAACCGAGGATTCCTCTCAGGGGCTGACATGGATCTTTGGGTACTTCTGGAGTCTCCCCAGGGGAGTCAGGCCTCGTCTCGAGTGGGGGCATGCACATGCGATTTCCTTCCAGGCTGTAGCAGCAATGTCACGCTTCTCGTCGCGTGGATCAAAGGATCTGTGGTTTTCCCTCGAGGCTTTCCCTCGAGGCTTTCCCACAGGGCTGTCCCACTTGCCACCGTGGTGTGAGTCGATCCTTGGTGTGAAAGATGAGCCAGTGCAGGGCAAAGAGATTCCTCTGGAATGGACTGAGACATCTGGGGGACTCTTGGAATGGTGGTACGACCATGGAGTTCCTCTCGCCTTTCCTGTTGAGAGTGCCTCCTCTTGAGATGCGACGGGAACGCCGGGAATTCTTTCCCGTTGAAAGCAGGGAAAGGATCCCTCATCTCGAGATACGAGGGGGAAACGGGGCTCCTCTGGATGTGGGCGGGACCATCGTGCTTCCTCTAGAGTGGAGACGGGTATGGCGGTGAACTTCTTGAGTTGCAGCAAGGGTGTGAATGACCCTTTCGAAGTTCCAGAGGTTAGGTGTCATTAGTCTCCAGACGCCTCATCGGAAATAGGCCTCATCTGGCCTGGAAGGGAGAACTTCCTGGATTTGCTCGAGTTGCGGCAGGTGTTTTCGAGTTACGACGGGGACCTCCGGGACCCGCCCTGGTGGCCTCAGGAGAGGCCAGTCCCCATGCTAGTTGCTAGGGGGCCCCTCGGGATTCCTCTCCCTTCGATACCAGGGCCAAAAACCTTGTGTGGAGTCAGGGCCGGAACCGAGGATTCCTCTCAGGGGCTGACATGGATCTTTGGGTACTTCTGGAGTCTCCCCAGGGGAGTCAGGCCTCGTCTCGAGTGGGGGCATGCACGTGCGCTTTCCTTCCAGGCTGTAGCAGCAATGTCATTCTTCCCGTCGCATTTATCAAAGGATCTGTGGCTTTCCCTCGAGACTTCCCCTCGAGGCTTTCCTACAGGGCTGTCCCACGTGCCACCGTGGTGTGAGTCGATCCTCGGCGTGAAAGATGAGCCAGTGTAGGGCAAAGAGGTTCCTCTGGAATTGACTGAGACATCTGGGGGAAGCTTGGAATGGTGGTACGACCATGGAGTTCCTCTCGCCTTTCCTGTTGAGAGTGCCTCCTCTTGAGATGCGACGGGAACGCCGGGAAATCTTTCCCGTTGAAAGCAGGGAAAGGATCCCTCATCTCAAGCTCCGAGGGGGAAACGGGGCTCCTCTGGATGTGGGCGGGACTATCGTGCTTCCTCCCGAGTGGAGACGGGTATTTCGGTGAACTTCTTGAGTTGCAGCAAGGGTGTGAATGACCCTTTCGAAGTTCCTGAGGTTAGGTGTCATTAGTCTCCAGACGCCTCATCGGAAATAGGCCTCATCTCGCCTGGAAGGGAGAACTTCCTGGATTTGCTCGAGTTGCGGAAGGTGCTCTCGAGTTACGACGGGGACCTCAGGGACCCGCCCTGGTGGCCTCAGGAGAGGCCAGTCCCCATGCTAGTTGCTTGGGGGCCCCTCGGGATTCCTCTCCCGTCGATACCGGGGCCAAAAACCTTGTGTGGAGTCAGGGCCGGAACCGAGGATTCCTCTCAGGGGCTGACATGGATCTTTGGGTACTTCTGGAGTCTCCCCAGGGGAGTCAGGCCTCGTCTCGAGTGGGGGCATGCACGTGCGCTTTCCTTCCAGGCTGTAGCAGCAATGTCATTATTCCCGTCGCATTTATCAAAGGATCTGTGGCTTTCCCTCGAGGCTTTCCCTCGAGGCTTTCCCACAGGGCTGTCCCACGTGCCACCGTGGTGTGAGTCGATCCTCGGTGTGAAAGATGAGCCAGTGCAGGGCAAAGAGGTTCCTCTGGAATGGACTGAGACATCTGGGGGACTCTTGGAATGGTGGTACGACCATGGAGTTCCTCTCGCCTTTCCTGTTGAGAGTGCCTCCTCTTGAGATGCGACGGGAACGCCAGGAATTCTTTCCCGTTGAAAGCAGGGAAAGGATCCCTCATCTCGAGATACGAGGGGGAAACGGGGCTCCTCTGGATGTGGGCGGGACCATCGTGCTTCCTCTAGAGTGGAGACGGGTATGGCGGTGAACTTCTTGAGTTGCAGCAAGGGTGTGAATGACCCTTTCGAAGTTCCAGAGGTTAGGTGTCATTAGTCTCCAGACGCCTCATCGGAAATAGGCCTCATCTGGCCTGGAAGGGAGAACTTCCTGGATTTGCTCGAGTTGCGGCAGGTGTTCTCGAGTTACGACGGGGACCTCAGGGACCCGCCCTGGTGGCCTCAGGAGAGGCCAGTCCCCATGCTAGTTGCTAGGGGGCCCCTCGGGATTCCTCTCCCTTCGATACCAGGGCCAAAAACCTTGTGTGGAGTCAGGGCCGGAACCGAGGATTCCTCTCAGGGGCTGACATGGATCTTTGGGTACTTCTGGAGTCTCCCCAGGGGAGTCAGGCCTCGTCTCGAGTGGGGGCATGCACGTGCGCTTTCCTTCCAGGCTGTAGCAGCAATGTCATTCTTCCCGTCGCATTTATCAAAGGATCTGTGGCTTTCCCTCGAGACTTCCCCTCGAGGCTTTCCCACAGGGCTGTCCCACGTGCCACCGTGGTGTGAGTCGATCCTCGGCGTGAAAGATGAGCCAGTGCAGGGCAAAGAGGTTCCTCTGGAATTGACTGAGACATCTGGGGGAAGCTTGGAATGGTGGTACGACCATGGAGTTCCTCTCGCCTTTCCTGTTGAGAGTGCCTCCTCTTGAGATGCGACGGGAACGCCGGGAAATCTTTCCCGTTGAAAGCAGGGAAAGGATCCCTCATCTCAAGCTCCGAGGGGGAAACGGGGCTCCTCTGGATGTGGGCGGGGCTATCGTGCTTCCTCCCGAGTGGAGACGGGTATTTCGGTGAACTTCTTGAGTTGCAGCAAGGGTGTGAATGACCCTTTCGAAGTTCCTGAGGTTAGGTGTCATTAGTCTCCAGACGCCTCATCGGAAATAGGCCTCATCTCGCCTGGAAGGGAGAACTTCCTGGATTTGCTCGAGTTGCGGAAGGTGTTCTCGAGTTACGACGGGGACCTCAGGGACCCGCCCTGGTGGCCTCAGGAGAGGCCAGTCCCCATGCTAGTTGCTAGGGGGCCCCTCGGGATTCCTCTCCCGTCGATACCGGGGCCAAAAACCTTGTGTGGAGTCAGGGCCGGAACCGAGGATTCCTCTCAGGGGCTGACATGGATCTTTGGGTACTTCTGGAGTCTCCCCAGGGGAGTCAGGCCTCGTCTCGAGTGGGGGCATGCACGTGCGCTTTCCTTCCAGACTGTAGCAGCAATGTCATTATTCCCGTCGCATTTATCAAAGGATCTGTGGCTTTCCCTCGAGGCTTTCCCTCGAGGCTTTCCCACAGGGCTGTCCCACGTGCCACCGTGGTGTGAGTCGATCCTCGGCGTGAAAGATGAGCCAGTGCAGGTCAAAGAGGTTCCTCTGGAATGGACTGAGACATCTGGGGGAGTCTTGGAATGGTGGTACGACCATGGAGTTCCTCTCGCCTTTCCTGTTGAGAGTGCCTCCTCTTGAGATGCGACGGGAACGCCGGGAATTCTTTCCCGTTGTAAGCAGGGAAAGGATCCCTCATCTCGAGCTACGAGGGGGAAACGGGGCTCCTCTGGATGTGGGCGGGACCATCGTGCTTCCTCTCGAGTGGAGACGGGTATGGCGGTGAACTTCTTGAGTTGCAGCAAGGGTGTGAAAGACCCTTTCGAAGTTCCAGAGGTTAGGTGTCATTAGACTCCAGACGCCTCATCGGAAATAGGCCTCATCTCGCCTGGAAGGGAGAACTTCCTGGATTTTCTCGAGTTGCGGCAGGTGTTCTCGAGTTACGACGGGGACCTCAGGGACCCGCCCTGGTGGCCTCAGGAGAGGCCACTCCCCGTGGGAGTTGCTATGCGGCCTCTCGGGATTCCTCTCCCGTCGATACCGGGGCCAAAAACCTTGTGTGGAGTCAGGGCCGGAACCGAGGATTCCTCTCAGGGGCTGACATGGATCTTTGGGTACTTCTGGAGTCTCCCCAGGGGAGTCAGGCCTCGTCTCGAGTGGTGGCATGAACTTGCGCTTTCCTTCCAGGCTGTAGCAGCAATGTCACGCTTCCCGTCGGGTGGATCAAAGGATCTGTGGTTTTCCCTCGAGGCTTTCCCTCGAGGCTTTCCCACAGGGCTGGCCCACGTGCCACCGTGGTGTGAGTCGATCCTCGGCGTGAAAGATGAGCCAGTGCAGGGCAAAGAGGTTCCTCTGGAATGGACTGAGACATCTGGGGGACTCTTGGAATGGTGGTACGACCATGGAGTTCCTCTCGCCTTTCCTGTTGAGAGTGCCTCCTCTTGAGATGCGACGGGAACGCCGGGAATACTTTCCCGTTGAAAGCAGGGATGGGATCCCTCATCTCGAGCTACGAGGGGGAAACGGGGCTCCTCTGGATGTGGGCGGGACCATCGTGCTTCCTCTCGAGTGGAGACGGGTATGGCGGTGAACTTCTTGAGTTGAAGCAAGGGTGTGAAAGACCCTTTCGAAGTTCCAGAGGTTAGGTGTCATTAGTCTCCAGACGCCTCATCGGAAATAGGCCTCATCTCGCCTGCAAGGGAGAACTTCCTGGATTTTCTCGAGTTGCGGCAGGTGTTCTCGAGTTACGACGGGGACCTCAGGGACCCGCCCTGGTGGCCTCAGGAGAGGCCAGTCCCCATGCGAGTTGATAGGGGGCCTCTCGGGATTCCTCTCCCGTCGATACCGGGGACAAAAACCTTGTGTGGAGTCAGGGCCGGAACCGAGGATTCCTCTCAGGGGTGACATGTATCTTTGGGTACTTCTGGAGTCTCCAAAGGGGAGTCAGGCCTCGTCTCGAGTGGGGGCATGCACGTGCGCTTTCCTTCCAGGCTGTAGCAGCAATGTCACGCTTCCCGTCGCGTGGATCAAAGGATCTGTGGTTTTCCCTCGAGGCTTTCATTCGAGGCTTTCCCACAGGGCTGTCCCACGTGCCACCGTGGTGTGAGTCGATCCTCGGCATGAAAGATGAGCCAGTGCAGGGCAAAGAGGTTCCTCTGGAATGGACTGAGACATCTGGGCAATCCTGGAATGGTGGTACGACCATGGAGTTCCTCTCGCCTTTCCTGTTGAGAATGCCTCCTCTTGAGATGCGACGGGAACACTGGGAATTCTTTCCCGTTGAAAGCAGGGAAAGGATCCCTCATCTCGAGCTACGAGGGGGAAACGGGGCTCCTCTGGATGTGGGCGGGACCATCGTGCTTCCTCTCGAGTGGAGACGGGTATGGCGGTGAACTTCTTGAGTTGCAGCAAGGGTGCGAAAGACCCTTTCGAAGTTCCAGATGTTAGGTGTCATTAGTCTCCAGACGCCTCATCGGAAATAGGCCACATGTCGCCTGGAAGGGAAAACTTCCTGGATTTTCTCGAGTTGCGGCAGGTGTTCTCGAGTTACGACGGGGACCTCAGGGAACCGCCCTGGTGGCCTCAGGAGAGGCCAGTCCCCATGCAATTTGCTAGGGGGCCTCTCGGATTCCTCTCCCATCGATACCGGGGCCAAAAACCTTGTGTGGAGTCAGGCCCGGAACCGAGGATTCCTCTCAGGGGCTGACATGGATCTTTGGGTACTTCTGGAGTCTCCCCAGGGGAGTCAGGCCTCGTCTCGAGTGGGGGCATGCACGTGCGCTTTCCTTCCAGGCTGTAGCAGCAATGTCACGCTTCCCGTCGCGTGGATCAAAGGATCTGTGGTTTTCCCTCGAAGCTTTCCCTCGAGGCTTTCCCACAGGGCTGTCCCCCGTGCCACCGTGGTGTGAGTCGATCCTCGGCGTGAAAGATGAGCCAGTGCAGGGCAAAGAGGTTCCTCTGGAATGGACTGAGACATCTGGGGGACTCTTGGAATGGTGGTACGACCATGGAGTTCCTCTCGCCTTTCCTGTTGAGAGTGCCTCCTCTTGAGATGCGACGGGAACGCCGGGAATTCTTTCCCGTTGAAAGCAGGGAAAGGATCCCTCATCTCGAGCTACGAGGGGGAAACGGGGCTCCTCTGGATGTGGGCGGGACCATCGTGCTTCCTCTCGAGTGGAGACGGGTATGGCGGTGAACTTCTTGAGTTGCAGCAAGGGTGTGAAAGACCCTTTCGAAGTTCCAGAGGTTAGGTGTCATTAGTCTCCAGACGCCTCATCGGAAATAGGCCTCATCTCGCCTGCAAGGGAGAACTTCCTGGATTTTCTCGAGTTGCGGCAGGTGTTCTCGAGTTACGACGGGGACCTCAGGGACCCGCACTGGTTGCCTCAGGAGAGGCCAGTCCCCATGCGAGTTGCTAGGGGGCCTCTCGGGATTCCTCTCCCGTCGATACCGGGGCCATAAACCTTGTGTGGAGTCAGGGCCGGAACCGAGGATTACTCTCAGGGGTGACATGTATCTTTGGGTACTTCTGGAGTCTCCCCAGGGGAGTCAGGACTCGTCTCGAGTGGGGGCATGCACGTGCGCTTTCCTTCCAGGACGCAGCAGCAATGTCACGCTTCCCGTCGCGTGGATCAAAGGATCTGTGGTTTTCCCTCGAGGCTTTCCCTCGAGGCTTTCCCACAAGGCTTTCCCACGTGCCAACGTGGTGTGAGTCGATCCTCGGCGTGAAAGATGAGCCAGTGCAGGGCAAAAGGTTCCTCTGGAATGGACTGAGACATCTGGGGTACTCTTGGAATGGTGGTACGACCATGGAGTTCCTCTCGCCTTTCCTGTTGAGAGTGCCTCCTCTTGAGATGCGACGGGAACGCTGGGAATTCTTTCCCGTTTAAAGCAGGGAAAGGATCCCTCATCTCGAGCTACGAGGGGGAAACGGGGCTCCTCTGGATGTGGGCGGGACCATCGTGCTTCCTCTCGAGTGGAGACGGGTATGGCGGTGAACTTCTTGAGTTGCAGCAAGGGTGTGAAAGACCCTTTCGAAGTTCCAGAGTTTAGGTGTCATTAGTCTCCAGACGCCTCATCGGAAATAGGCCTCATCTCGCCTGGAAGGGAGAACTTCCTGGATTTTCTCGAGTTGCGGCAGGTGTTCTCGAGTTACGACGGGGACCTCAGGGACCCGCCCTGGTGGCCTCAGGAGAGGCCAGTCCCCATGCGAGTTGCTAGGGGGCCTCTCGGGATTCCTCTCCCGTCGATACCGGGGCCAAAAACCTTGTGTCGAGTCAGGGCCGGGACCGAGGATTCCTCTCAGGGGCTGACATGGATCTTTGGGTACTTCTGGAGTCTCCCCACGGGAGTCAGGCCTCGTCTCGAGCGGGGGCATGCACGTGCGCTTTCCTTCCAGGCTGTAGCAGCAATGTCACGATTCCCGTCGCATTTATCAAAGGATCTGTGGCTTTCCCTCGAGGCTTTCCCTCGAGGCTTTCCCACAGGGCTGTCCCACATGCCACCGTGTTGTGAGTCGATCCTCGGCGTGAAAGATGAGCCAGTGCAGGGCAAAGAGTTTCCTCTGGAATGGACTGAGACATCTGGGGGAGTCTTGGAATGGTGGTACGACCATGGAGTTCCTCTCGCCTTTCCTGTTGAGAGTGCCTCCTCTTGAGATGCGACGGGAACGCCGTGAATTCTTTCCCGTTGAAAGCAGGGAAAGGATCCCTCATCTCGAGCTACGAGGGGGAAACGGGGCTCCTCTGGATGTGGGCGGGACCATCGTGCTTCCTCCCGAGTGGAGACGGGTATGGCGGTGAAATTCTTGAGTTGCAGCAAGGTTGTGAATGACCCTTTCGAAGTTCCAGAGGTTAGGTGTCATTAGGCTCCAGACGCCTCATCGGAAATAGGCCTCATCTCGCCTGGAAGGGAGAACTTCCTGGATTTTCTCGAGTTGCGGCAGGTGTTCTCGAGTTACGACGGGGACCTCAGGGACCCGCCCTGGTGGCCTCAGGAGAGGCCAGTCCCCATGCGAGTTGCTAGGGGGCCTCTCGGGATTCCTCTCCCGTCGATACCGGGGCCAAAAACCTTCTGTGGAGTCAGGCCCGGAACCGAGGATTCCTGTCAGGGGCTGACATGGATCTTTGGGTACTTCTGGAGTCTCGCCAGGGGAGACAGGCCTCATCTCGAGTGGGGGCATGCTCGTGCGTTTTCCTTCCCGGCTGTAGCAGCAATGTCACGCTTCCCATCGCGTGGATCAAAGGATCTGTGGTTTTCCCTCGAGGCTTTCCCTCGAGGCTTTCCCACAGGGCTGTCCCACGTGCCACCGTGGTGTGAGTCGATCCTCGGCGTGAAAGATGAGCCAGTGCAGGGCAAAGAGGTTCCTCTGGAATGGACTGAGACATCTGGGGGACTCTTGGAATGGTGGTACGACCATGGAGTTACTCTCGCCTTTCCTGTTGAGAGTGCCTCCTCTTGAGATGCGTCGGGAACGCCGGGAATTCTTTCCCGTTGAAAGCAGGGAAAGGATCCCTCATCTCGAGCTAAGAGGAGGATACGGGGCTCCTCTGGATGTGCGCGGGATCATCGTGCTTCCTCTCGAGTGGAGATGGGTATGGCTGTGAACTTCTTGAGTTGCCGCAAGGGTGTGAAAGACCCTTTCGAATTTCCAGAGGTTAGGTGTCATTACTCTCCAGACGCCTCATCGGAAATTGGCCTCATCTCGCCTGTAAGGGATAACTTCCTGGATTTTCTCGAGTTGCGGCAGGTGTTCTCGAGATACGACGGGGACATCAGGGACCCGCTCTGGTGGCCTCTGGAAAAGCCAGTCCCCATGCGAGTTGCTAGGGGGCCTCTAGGGATTCCTCTCCCGTCGATACTGGGGCCAAAAACCTTGTGTGGAGTCAGGGCTGGAACCGAGGATTCCTCTCAGGGGCTGACATGAATCTTTGAGTACTTCTGGAGTCTCCCCAGGGGAGTCAGGCCTCGTCTCGAGTGGGGGCATGGACGTGCGCTTTCCTTCCAGACTGTAGCAGCAATGTCACGCTTCCCGTCGCGTGGATCAAAGGATCTGTGGTTTTCCCTCGAGGCTTTCCCACAGGGCTGCCCCACGTGCCACCTTGGTGTGAGTCGATCCTCGGCGTGAAAGATGAGCCAGTGCAGGGCAAAGAGGTTCCTCTGGAATAGACTGAGACATCTGGGGGACTCTTGGAATGGTGGTACGACCATGGAGTTCCTCTCGCCTTTTCTGTTGAGAATGCCTCCTCTTGAGATGCGACGGGAACGCTGGGAATTCTTTCCCGTTGAAAGCAGGGAAAGGATCCCTCATCTCGAGCTACGAGGGGGAAACGGGGCTCCTCTGGATGTGGGCGGGACCATCGTGCTTCCTCTCGAGTGGAGACGGGTATGGCGGTGAACTTCTTGAGTTGCACCAATTGTGTGAAAGACCCTTTCGAAGTTCCAGAGGTTAGGTGTCATTAGTCTCCAGACGCCTCATCGGAAATAGGCCTCATCTCGCCTGGAAGGGAGAACTTCCTGGATTTTCTCGAGTTGCGGCAGGTGTTCTCGAGTTACGACGGGGAACTCAGGGACCCGCCCTGGTGGCCTCAGGAGAGGCCACTCCCCATGCGAGTTGCTAGGCGGCCTCTCGGGATTCCTCTCCCGTCGATACCGGGGCCAAAAACCTTCTGTGGAGTCAGGGCCGGAACCGAGGATTCCTCTCAGGGGCTGACATGGATCTTTGGGTACTTCTGGAGTCTCCCCAGGGGAGTCAGGCCTCGTCTCGAGTGGGGGCATGCACATGCGATTTCCTTCCAGGCTGTAGCAGCAATGTCACGCTTCTCGTCGCGTGGATCAAAGGATCTGTGGTTTTCCCTCGAGGCTTTCCCTCGAGGCTTTCCCAAAGGGCTGTCCCACTTGCCACCGTGGTGTGAGTCGATCCTCGGTGTGAAAGTTGAGCCAGTGCAGGGCAAAGAGATTCCTCTGGAATGGACTGAGACATCTGGGGGACTCTTGGAATGGTGGTACGACCATGGAGTTCCTCTCGCCTTTCCTGTTGAGAGTGCCTCCTCTTGAGATGCGACGGGAACGCCGGGAATTCTTTCCCGTTGAAAGCAGGGAAAGGATCCCTCATCTCGAGATACGAGGGGGAAACGGGGCTCCTCTGGATGTGGGCGGGACCATCGTGCTTCCTCTAGAGTGGAGACGGGTATGGCGGTGAACTTCTTGAGTTGCAGCAAGGGTGTGAATGACCCTTTCGAAGTTCCAGAGGTTAGGTGTCATTAGTCTCCAGACGCCTCATCGGAAATAGGCCTCATCTGGCCTGGAAGGGAGAACTTCCTGGATTTGCTCGAGTTGCGGCAGGTGTTTTCGAGTTACGACGGGGACCTCCGGGACCCGCCCTGGTGGCCTCAGGAGAGGCCAGTCCCCATGCTAGTTGCTAGGGGGCCCCTCGGGATTCCTCTCCCTTCGATACCAGGGCCAAAAACCTTGTGTGGAGTCAGGGCCGGAACCGAGGATTCCTCTCAGGGGCTGACATGGATCTTTGGGTACTTCTGGAGTCTCCCCAGGGGAGTCAGGCCTCGTCTCGAGTGGGGGCATGCACGTGCGCTTTCCTTCCAGGCTGTAGCAGCAATGTCATTCTTCCCGTCGCATTTATCAAAGGATCTGTGGCTTTCCCTCGAGACTTCCCCTCGAGGCTTTCCCACAGGGCTGTCCCACGTGCCACCGTGGTGTGAGTCGATCCTCGGCGTGAAAGATGAGCCAGTGCAGGGCAAAGAGGTTCCTCTGGAATTGACTGAGACATCTGGGGGAAGCTTGGAATGGTGGTACGACCATGGAGTTCCTCTCGCCTTTCCTGTTGAGAGTGCCTCCTCTTGAGATGCGACGGGAACGCCGGGAAATCTTTCCCGTTGAAAGCAGGGAAAGGATCCCTCATCTCAAGCTCCGAGGGGGAAACGGGGCTCCTCTGGATGTGGGCGGGACTATCGTGCTTCCTCCCGAGTGGAGACGGGTATTTCGGTGAACTTCTTGAGTTGCAGCAAGGGTGTGAATGACCCTTTCGAAGTTCCTGAGGTTAGGTGTCATTAGTCTCCAGACGCCTCATCGGAAATAGGCCTCATCTCGCCTGGAAGGGAGAACTTCCTGGATTTGCTCGAGTTGCGGAAGGTGTTCTCGAGTTACGACGGGGACCTCAGGGACCCGCCCTGGTGGCCTCAGGAGAGGCCAGTCCCCATGCTAGTTGCTAGGGGGCCCCTCGGGATTCCTCTCCCGTCGATACCGGGGCCAAAAACCTTGTGTGGAGTCAGGGCCGGAACCGAGGATTCCTCTCAGGGGCTGACATGGATCTTTGGGTACTTCTGGAGTCTCCCCAGGGGAGTCAGGCCTCGTCTCGAGTGGGGGCATGCACGTGCGCTTTCCTTCCAGGCTGTAGCAGCAATGTCATTATTCCCGTCGCATTTATCAAAGGATCTGTGGCTTTCCCTCGAGGCTTTCCCTCGAGGCTTTCCCACAGGGCTGTCCCACGTGCCACCGTGGTGTGAGTCGATCCTCGGCGTGAAAGATGAGCCAGTGCAGGTCAAAGAGGTTCCTCTGGAATGGACTGAGACATCTGGGGGAGTCTTGGAATGGTGGTACGACCATGGAGTTCCTCTCGCCTTTCCTGTTGAGAGTGCCTCCTCTTGAGATGCGACGGGAACGCCGGGAATTCTTTCCCGTTGTAAGCAGGGAAAGGATCCCTCATCTCGAGCTACGAGGGGGAAACGGGGCTCCTCTGGATGTGGGCGGGACCATCGTGCTTCCTCTCGAGTGGAGACGGGTATGGCGGTGAACTTCTTGAGTTGCAGCAAGGGTGTGAAAGACCCTTTCGAAGTTCCAGAGGTTAGGTGTCATTAGACTCCAGACGCCTCATCGGAAATAGGCCTCATCTCGCCTGGAAGGGAGAACTTCCTGGATTTTCTCGAGTTGCGGCAGGTGTTCTCGAGTTACGACGGGGACCTCAGGGACCCGCCCTGGTGGCCTCAGGAGAGGCCACTCCCCGTGGGAGTTGCTATGCGGCCTCTGGGGATTCCTCTCCCGTCGATACCGGGGCCAAAAACCTTGTGTGGAGTCAGGGCCGGAACCGAGGATTCCTCTCAGGGGCTGACATGGATCTTTGGGTACTTCTGGAGTCTCCCCAGGGGAGTCAGGCCTCGTCTCGAGTGGTGGCATGAACTTGCGCTTTCCTTCCAGGCTGTAGCAGCAATGTCACGCTTCCCGTCGGGTGGATCAAAGGATCTGTGGTTTTCCCTCGAGGCTTTCCCTCGAGGCTTTCCCACAGGGCTGGCCCACGTGCCACCGTGGTGTGAGTCGTTCCTCGGCGTGAAAGATGAGCCAGTGCAGGGCAAAGAGGTTCCTCTGGAATGGACTGAGACATCTGGGGGACTCTTGGAATGGTGGTACGACCATGGAGTTCCTCTCGCCTTTCCTGTTGAGAGTGCCTCCTCTTGAGATGCGACGGGAACGCCGGGAATACTTTCCCGTTGAAAGCAGGGAAGGGATCCCTCATCTCGAGCTACGAGGGGGAAACGGGGCTCCTCTGGATGTGGGCGGGACCATCGTGCTTCCTCTCGAGTGGAGACGGGTATGGCGGTGAACTTCTTGAGTTGCAGCAAGGGTGTGAAAGACCCTTGCGAAGTTCCAGAGATTAGGTGTCATTAGTCTCCAGACGCCTCATCGGAAATAGGCCTCATCTCGCCTGGAAGGGAGAAATTCCTGGATTTTCTCGAGTTGCGGCAGGTGTTCTCGAGTTACGACGGGGACCTCAGGGACCCGCCCTGGTGGCCTCAGGAGAGGCCAGTCCCCATGCGAGTTGCTAGGGGGCCTCTCGGGATTCCTCTCCCGTCGATACCGGGGCCAAAAACCTTGTGTAGAGTCAGGGCCGGAACCGAGGATTCCTCTCAGGGGCTGACATGGATCTTTGGGTACTTCTGGAGTCTCCCCAGGGGAGTCAGGCCTCGTCTCGAGTGGGGGCATGCACGTGCGCTTTCCTTCCAGGCTGTAGCAGCAATGTCACGCTTCCCGTCGCGTGGATCAAAGGATCTGTGATTTTCCATCGAGGCTTTCCCACAGGGCTGTCCCACGTGCCACCGTGGTGTGAGTCGATCCTCGGCGTGAAAGATGAGCCAGTGCAGGGCAAAGAGGTTCCTCTGGAATGGACTGAGACATCTGGGGGACTCTTGGAATGGTGGTACGACCATGGAGTTCCTCTCGCCTTTCCTGTTTAGAGTGCCACCTCTTGAGATGCGTCAGGAACGCCGGGAATTCTTTGCTTTGAAAGCAGTGAAAGGATCCCTCATCTCGAGCTACGAGGGGGAAACGGGGCTCCTCTGGATGTGGGCGGGACCATCGTGCTTCCTCTCGAGTGGAGACGGGTATGGCGGTGAACTTCTTGAGTGGCAGCAAGGGTGTGAAAGACCCTTTCGAAGTTCCAGAGGTTAGGTGTCATTAGTCTCCAGACGCCTCATCGGAAATAAGCCTCATCTCGCCTGGAAGGGAGAACTTCCTGGATTTTCTCGAGTTGCGGCAGGTGTTCTCGAGTTACGACGGGGACCTCAGGGACCCGCCCTGGTGGCCTCAGGAGAGGCCAGTCCCCATGCGAGTTGCTGGGAGGCCTCTCGGGATTCCTCTCCCGTCGATACTGGGGCCAAAAACCTTGTGTGGAGTCAGGGCCGGAACCGAGAATTCCTCTCAATGGCTGACATGGATCTTTGGGTTCTTCAGGAGTCTCCCCAGGGGAGTCAGGCCTCGTCTCGAGTGGGGGCATGCACGTGCGCTTTCCTTCCAGGCTGTAGCAGCAATGTCACGCTTCCCGTCGCGTGGATCAAAGGATCTGTGGTTTTCCCTCGAGGCGTTCCCTCGAGGCTTTCCCACAGGGCTGTCCCACGTGCCACCGTGGTGTGAGTCGATCCTCGGCGTGAAAGATGAGCCAGTGCAGGGCAAAGAGGTTCCTCTGGAATGGACTGAGACATCTGGGGGACTCTTGGAATGGTGGTACGACCATGGAGTTCCGCTCGCCTTTCCTGTTGAGAGTGCCTCCTCTTGAGATGCGACGGGAACGCCGGGAATTCTTTCCCGTTGAAAGCAGGGAAAGGATCCCTCATCTCGAGCTACGAGGGGGAAACGGGGCTCCTCTGGATGTGGGCGGGACCATCGTGCTTCCTCTTGAGTGGAGACGGGTATGGCGGTGAACTTCTTGAGTTGCAGCAAGGGTGTGAAAGACCCTTTCGAAGTTCCAGAGGTTAGGTGTCATTAGTCTCCAGACGCCTCATCGGAAATAGGCCTCATCTCGCCTGGAATGGAGAACTTCCTGGATTTTCTCGAGTTGCGGCAGGTGTTCTCGAGTTACGACGGGGACCTCAGGGACCCGCCCTGGTGGCCTCAGGAGAGGCCAGTCCCCATGCGAGTTGCTGGGAGGCCTCTCGGGATTCCTCTCCCGTCGATACCGGGGCCAAAAACCTTGTGTGGAGTCAGGGCCCGAACCGAGAATTCCTCTCAAGGGCTGACATGGATCTTTGGGTACTTCTGAAGTCTCCCCAGGGGAGTCAGGCCTCGTCTCGAGTGGGGGCATGCACGTACGCTTTCCTTCCAGGCTGTAGCAGCAATGTGACGCTTCCCGTCGCGTGGATCAAAGGATCTGTGGTTTTCCCTCGAGGCTTTCCCTCGAGGCTTTCCCACAGGGCTGCCCCACGTGCCACCGTGGTGTGAGTCGATCCTCGGCGTGAAAGATGAGCCAGTGCAGGGCAAAGAGGTTCCTCTGGAATGGACTGAGACGTCTGAGGGACTTTTGGAATGTTGGTACGACCATGGAGTTTCTCTCGCCTTTCCTGTTGAGAGTTCCTCCTCTTGAGATGCGACGGTAACGCCGGGAATTCTTTCCCGTTGAAAGCAGGGAAAGGATCCCTCATCTCGAGCCACGAGGGGGAAACGGGGCTCCTCTGGATGTGGGCGGGACCATCGTGCATCCTCTCGAGTGGAGACGGGTATGGCGGTGAACTTCTTGAGTTGCAGCAAGGGTGTGAAAGACCCTTTCGAAGTTCCAGAGGTTAGGTGTCATTAGTCTCCAGACGCCTCATCGGAAATAGGCCTAATCTCGCCTGGAAAGGAGAACTTCCTGGATTTTCTCGAGTTGCGGCAGGTGTTCTCGAGTTAAGACGGGGACCTCAGGGACCCGCCCTGGTGGCCTCAGGAGAGGCCACTCCCCATGCGAGTTGCTAGGCGGCCTCTCGGGATTCCTCTCCCGTCGATACCGGGGCCAAAAACCTTCTGTGGAGTCAGGGCCGGAACCGAGGATTCCTCTCAGGGGCTGACATGGATCTTTGGGTACTTCTGGAGTCTCCCCAGGGGAGTCAGGCCTCGTCTCGAGTGGGGGCATGCACATGCGATTTCCTTCCAGGCTGTAGCAGCAATGTCACGCTTCTCGTCGCGTGGATCAAAGGATCTGTGGTTTTCCCTCGAGGCTTTCCCTCGAGGCTTTCCCAAAGGGCTGTCCCACTTGCCACCGTGGTGTGAGTCGATCCTCGGTGTGAAAGTTGAGCCAGTGCAGGGCAAAGAGATTCCTCTGGAATGGACTGAGACATCTGGGGGACTCTTGGAATGGTGGTACGACCATGGAGTTCCTCTCGCCTTTCCTGTTGAGAGTGCCTCCTCTTGAGATGCGACGGGAACGCCGGGAATTCTTTCCCGTTGAAAGCAGGGAAAGGATCCCTCATCTCGAGATACGAGGGGGAAACGGGGCTCCTCTGGATGTGGGCGGGACCATCGTGCTTCCTCTAGAGTGGAGACGGGTATGGCGGTGAACTTCTTGAGTTGCAGCAAGGGTGTGAATGACCCTTTCGAAGTTCCAGAGGTTAGGTGTCATTAGTCTCCAGACGCCTCATCGGAAATAGGCCTCATCTGGCCTGGAAGGGAGAACTTCCTGGATTTGCTCGAGTTGCGGCAGGTGTTTTCGAGTTACGACGGGGACCTCCGGGACCCGCCCTGGTGGCCTCAGGAGAGGCCAGTCCCCATGCTAGTTGCTAGGGGGCCCCTCGGGATTCCTCTCCCTTCGATACCAGGGCCAAAAACCTTGTGTGGAGTCAGGGCCGGAACCGAGGATTCCTCTCAGGGGCTGACATGGATCTTTGGGTACTTCTGGAGTCTCCCCAGGGGAGTCAGGCCTCGTCTCGAGTGGGGGCATGCACGTGCGCTTTCCTTCCAGGCTGTAGCAGCAATGTCATTCTTCCCGTCGCATTTATCAAAGGATCTGTGGCTTTCCCTCGAGACTTCCCCTCGAGGCTTTCCCACAGGGCTGTCCCACGTGCCACCGTGGTGTGAGTCGATCCTCGGCGTGAAAGATGAGCCAGTGCAGGGCAAAGAGGTTCCTCTGGAATTGACTGAGACATCTGGGGGAAGCTTGGAATGGTGGTACGACCATGGAGTTCCTCTCGCCTTTCCTGTTGAGAGTGCCTCCTCTTGAGATGCGACGGGAACGCCGGGAAATCTTTCCCGTTGAAAGCAGGGAAAGGATCCCTCATCTCAAGCTCCGAGGGGGAAACGGGGCTCCTCTGGATGTGGGCGGGACTATCGTGCTTCCTCCCGAGTGGAGACGGGTATTTCGGTGAACTTCTTGAGTTGCAGCAAGGGTGTGAATGACCCTTTCGAAGTTCCTGAGGTTAGGTGTCATTAGTCTCCAGACGCCTCATCGGAAATAGGCCTCATCTCGCCTGGAAGGGAGAACTTCCTGGATTTGCTCGAGTTGCGGAAGGTGTTCTCGAGTTACGACGGGGACCTCAGGGACCCGCCCTGGTGGCCTCAGGAGAGGCCAGTCCCCATGCTAGTTGCTAGGGGGCCCCTCGGGATTCCTCTCCCGTCGATACCGGGGCCAAAAACCTTGTGTGGAGTCAGGGCCGGAACCGAGGATTCCTCTCAGGGGCTGACATGGATCTTTGGGTACTTCTGGAGTCTCCCCAGGGGAGTCAGGCCTCGTCTCGAGTGGGGGCATGCACGTGCGCTTTCCTTCCAGGCTGTAGCAGCAATGTCATTATTCCCGTCGCATTTATCAAAGGATCTGTGGCTTTCCCTCGAGGCTTTCCCTCGAGGCTTTCCCACAGGGCTGTCCCACGTGCCACCGTGGTGTGAGTCGATCCTCGGCGTGAAAGATGAGCCAGTGCAGGTCAAAGAGGTTCCTCTGGAATGGACTGAGACATCTGGGGGAGTCTTGGAATGGTGGTACGACCATGGAGTTCCTCTCGCCTTTCCTGTTGAGAGTGCCTCCTCTTGAGATGCGACGGGAACGCCGGGAATTCTTTCCCGTTGTAAGCAGGGAAAGGATCCCTCATCTCGAGCTACGAGGGGGAAACGGGGCTCCTCTGGATGTGGGCGGGACCATCGTGCTTCCTCTCGAGTGGAGACGGGTATGGCGGTGAACTTCTTGAGTTGCAGCAAGGGTGTGAAAGACCCTTTCGAAGTTCCAGAGGTTAGGTGTCATTAGACTCCAGACGCCTCATCGGAAATAGGCCTCATCTCGCCTGGAAGGGAGAACTTCCTGGATTTTCTCGAGTTGCGGCAGGTGTTCTCGAGTTACGACGGGGACCTCAGGGACCCGCCCTGGTGGCCTCAGGAGAGGCCACTCCCCGTGGGAGTTGCTATGCGGCCTCTGGGGATTCCTCTCCCGTCGATACCGGGGCCAAAAACCTTGTGTGGAGTCAGGGCCGGAACCGAGGATTCCTCTCAGGGGCTGACATGGATCTTTGGGTACTTCTGGAGTCTCCCCAGGGGAGTCAGGCCTCGTCTCGAGTGGTGGCATGAACTTGCGCTTTCCTTCCAGGCTGTAGCAGCAATGTCACGCTTCCCGTCGGGTGGATCAAAGGATCTGTGGTTTTCCCTCGAGGCTTTCCCTCGAGGCTTTCCCACAGGGCTGGCCCACGTGCCACCGTGGTGTGAGTCGTTCCTCGGCGTGAAAGATGAGCCAGTGCAGGGCAAAGAGGTTCCTCTGGAATGGACTGAGACATCTGGGGGACTCTTGGAATGGTGGTACGACCATGGAGTTCCTCTCGCCTTTCCTGTTGAGAGTGCCTCCTCTTGAGATGCGACGGGAACGCCGGGAATACTTTCCCGTTGAAAGCAGGGAAGGGATCCCTCATCTCGAGCTACGAGGGGGAAACGGGGCTCCTCTGGATGTGGGCGGGACCATCGTGCTTCCTCTCGAGTGGAGACGGGTATGGCGGTGAACTTCTTGAGTTGCAGCAAGGGTGTGAAAGACCCTTGCGAAGTTCCAGAGATTAGGTGTCATTAGTCTCCAGACGCCTCATCGGAAATAGGCCTCATCTCGCCTGGAAGGGAGAAATTCCTGGATTTTCTCGAGTTGCGGCAGGTGTTCTCGAGTTACGACGGGGACCTCAGGGACCCGCCCTGGTGGCCTCAGGAGAGGCCAGTCCCCATGCGAGTTGCTAGGGGGCCTCTCGGGATTCCTCTCCCGTCGATACCGGGGCCAAAAACCTTGTGTAGAGTCAGGGCCGGAACCGAGGATTCCTCTCAGGGGCTGACATGGATCTTTGGGTACTTCTGGAGTCTCCCCAGGGGAGTCAGGCCTCGTCTCGAGTGGGGGCATGCACGTGCGCTTTCCTTCCAGGCTGTAGCAGCAATGTCACGCTTCCCGTCGCGTGGATCAAAGGATCTGTGATTTTCCATCGAGGCTTTCCCACAGGGCTGTCCCACGTGCCACCGTGGTGTGAGTCGATCCTCGGCGTGAAAGATGAGCCAGTGCAGGGCAAAGAGGTTCCTCTGGAATGGACTGAGACATCTGGGGGACTCTTGGAATGGTGGTACGACCATGGAGTTCCTCTCGCCTTTCCTGTTTAGAGTGCCACCTCTTGAGATGCGTCAGGAACGCCGGGAATTCTTTGCTTTGAAAGCAGTGAAAGGATCCCTCATCTCGAGCTACGAGGGGGAAACGGGGCTCCTCTGGATGTGGGCGGGACCATCGTGCTTCCTCTCGAGTGGAGACGGGTATGGCGGTGAACTTCTTGAGTGGCAGCAAGGGTGTGAAAGACCCTTTCGAAGTTCCAGAGGTTAGGTGTCATTAGTCTCCAGACGCCTCATCGGAAATAAGCCTCATCTCGCCTGGAAGGGAGAACTTCCTGGATTTTCTCGAGTTGCGGCAGGTGTTCTCGAGTTACGACGGGGACCTCAGGGACCCGCCCTGGTGGCCTCAGGAGAGGCCAGTCCCCATGCGAGTTGCTGGGAGGCCTCTCGGGATTCCTCTCCCGTCGATACTGGGGCCAAAAACCTTGTGTGGAGTCAGGGCCGGAACCGAGGATTCCTCTCAATGGCTGACATGGATCTTTGGGTTCTTCAGGAGTCTCCCCAGGGGAGTCAGGCCTCGTCTCGAGTGGGGGCATGCACGTGCGCTTTCCTTCCAGGCTGTAGCAGCAATGTCACGCTTCCCGTCGCGTGGATCAAAGGATCTGTGGTTTTCCCTCGAGGCGTTCCCTCGAGGCTTTCCCACAGGGCTGTCCCACGTGCCACCGTGGTGTGAGTCGATCCTCGGCGTGAAAGATGAGCCAGTGCAGGGCAAAGAGGTTCCTCTGGAATGGACTGAGACATCTGGGGGACTCTTGGAATGGTGGTACGACCATGGAGTTCCGCTCGCCTTTCCTGTTGAGAGTGCCTCCTCTTGAGATGCGACGGGAACGCCGGGAATTCTTTCCCGTTGAAAGCAGGGAAAGGATCCCTCATCTCGAGCTACGAGGGGGAAACGGGGCTCCTCTGGATGTGGGCGGGACCATCGTGCTTCCTCTTGAGTGGAGACGGGTATGGCGGTGAACTTCTTGAGTTGCAGCAAGGGTGTGAAAGACCCTTTCGAAGTTCCAGAGGTTAGGTGTCATTAGTCTCCAGACGCCTCATCGGAAATAGGCCTCATCTCGCCTGGAATGGAGAACTTCCTGGATTTTCTCGAGTTGCGGCAGGTGTTCTCGAGTTACGACGGGGACCTCAGGGACCCGCCCTGGTGGCCTCAGGAGAGGCCAGTCCCCATGCGAGTTGCTGGGAGGCCTCTCGGGATTCCTCTCCCGTCGATACCGGGGCCAAAAACCTTGTGTGGAGTCAGGGCCCGAACCGAGAATTCCTCTCAAGGGCTGACATGGATCTTTGGGTACTTCTGAAGTCTCCCCAGGGGAGTCAGGCCTCGTCTCGAGTGGGGGCATGCACGTACGCTTTCCTTCCAGGCTGTAGCAGCAATGTGACGCTTCCCGTCGCGTGGATCAAAGGATCTGTGGTTTTCCCTCGAGGCTTTCCCTCGAGGCTTTCCCACAGGGCTGCCCCACGTGCCACCGTGGTGTGAGTCGATCCTCGGCGTGAAAGATGAGCCAGTGCAGGGCAAAGAGGTTCCTCTGGAATGGACTGAGACGTCTGAGGGACTTTTGGAATGTTGGTACGACCATGGAGTTTCTCTCGCCTTTCCTGTTGAGAGTTCCTCCTCTTGAGATGCGACGGTAACGCCGGGAATTCTTTCCCGTTGAAAGCAGGGAAAGGATCCCTCATCTCGAGCCACGAGGGGGAAACGGGGCTCCTCTGGATGTGGGCGGGACCATCGTGCATCCTCTCGAGTGGAGACGGGTATGGCGGTGAACTTCTTGAGTTGCAGCAAGGGTGTGAAAGACCCTTTCGAAGTTCCAGAGGTTAGGTGTCATTAGTCTCCAGACGCCTCATCGGAAATAGGCCTAATCTCGCCTGGAAAGGAGAACTTCCTGGATTTTCTCGAGTTGCGGCAGGTGTTCTCGAGTTAAGACGGGGACCTCAGGGACCCGCCCTGGTGGCCTCAGGAGAGGCCAGTCCCCATGCGAGTTGCTAGGGGGCCTCTCGGGATTACTCTCCCGTCGATACCGGGGCCAAAAACCTTGTGTAGAGTCAGGGCCGGAACCGAGGATTCCTCTCAGGGGCTGACATGGATCTTTGGGTACTTCTGGAGTCTCCCCAGGGGAGTCAGGCCTCGTCTCGAGTGGGGGCATGCATGTGCGCTTTCCTTCCAGGCTGTAGCAGCAATGTCACGCTTCCCGTCGCGTGGATCAAAGGATCTGTGATTTTCCATCGAGGCTTTCCCACAGGGCTGTCCCACGTGCCACCGTGGTGTGAGTCGATCCTCGGCGTGAAAGATGAGCCAGTGCAGGGCAAAGAGGTTCCTCTGGAATGGAGTGAGATATCTGGGGGACTCTTGGAATGGTGGGACGACCATGGAGTTCCTCTCGCCTTTCCTGTTGAGAGTGCCTCCTCTTGAGATGCGACGGGAACGCCGGGAATTCTTTCCCGTTGAAAGTAGGGAAAGGATCCCTCATCTCGAGCTATGAGGGGGAAACGGGGCTTCTCTGGATGTGGGCGGGACCATCGTGCTTCCTCTCGAGTGGAGACGGGTATGGCGGTGAACTTCTTGAGTTGCAGCAAGGGTGTGAATGAACCTTTCGAAGTTCCAGAGGTTCCGTGTCATTAGTCTCCAGTCGCCTCATCGGAAATAGGCCTCATCTCGCCTGGAAGGGAGAACTTCCTGGATTTTCTCGAGTTGCGGGAGGTGTTCTAGAGTTAAGACGGGGACCTCGGGGACCCGCCCTGGTGGCCTCAATAGAGGACAGTCCCCATGCGTCTTGCTAGGTGGCCTCTCGGGATTCCTCTCCCGTCAATACCGGGGCCAAAAAACTTGTGTGGAGTCAGGGTCGGAACCGAGGATTCCTCTCAGGGGCTGACATGGATCTTTGGGTACTTCTGGAGTCTCCCCAGCTGAGTCAGGCCTCGTCTCGAGTGGGGACATGCACGTGCGCTTTCCTTCGAGGCTGTAGCAGCAATGTCACGCTTCCCGTCGCGTGGATCAAAGGATCTGTGGTTTTCCCTCGAGGCTTTCCCTCGAGGCTTTCCCACAGGGCTGTCCCACGTGCCACTGTGGTGTGAGTCAATCCTCGGCGTGAAAGATGAGCCAGTGCAGGGCAAAGAGGTTCCTCTGGAATGGACTGAGACATCTGGGGGACCCTTTGAATGGTGGTACGACCATGGAGTTCCTCTCGCCTTTCCTGTTGAGAGTGCCTCCTCTTGAGATGCGACGGGAACGCCAGGAATTCTATTCCGTTGAAAGCAGGGAAAGGATCCCTCATCTCGAGCTCCGAGGGGGAAACGGGGCTCCTCTGGATGTGGGCGGGACCATCGTGCTTCCTCCCGAGTGGAGACGGGTATGGCGGTGAAATTCTTGAGTTGCAGCAAGGTTGTGAATGACCCTTTCGAAGTTCCAGAGGTTAGGTGTCATTAGGCTCCAGACGCCTCATCGGAAATAGGCCTCATCTCGCCTGGAAGGGAGAACTTCCTGGATTTTCTCGAGTTGCGGCAGGTGTTCTCGAGTTACGACGGGGACCTCAGGGACCCGCCCTGGTGGCCTCAGGAGAGGCCAGTCCCCATGCGAGTTGCTAGGGGGCCTCTCGGGATTCCTCTCCCGTCGATACCGGGGCCAAAAACCTTCTGTGGAGTCAGGCCCGGAACCGAGGATTCCTGTCAGGGGCTGACATGTATCTTTGGGTACTTCTGGAGTCTCGCCAGGGGAGACAGGCCTCATCTCGAGTGGGGGCATGCTCGTGCGTTTTCCTTCCCGGCTGTAGCAGCAATGTCACGCTTCCCATCGCGTGGATCAAAGGATCTGTGGTTTTCCCTCGAGGCTTTCCCTCGAGGCTTTCCCACAGGGCTGTCCCACGTGCCACCGTGGTGTGAGTCGATCCTCGGCGTGAAAGATGAGCCAGTGCAGGGCAAAGAGGTTCCTCTGGAATGGACTGAGACATCTGGGGGACTCTTGGAATGGTGGTACGACCATGGAGTTCCTCTCGCCTTTCCTGTTGAGAGTGCCTCCTCTTGAGATGCGTCGGGAACGCCGGGAATTCTTTCCCGTTGAAAGCAGGGAAAGGATCCCTCATCTCGAGCTAAGAGGAGGATACGGGGCTCCTCTGGATGTGCGCGGGATCATCGTGCTTCCTCTCGAGTGGAAATGGGTATGGCTGTGAACTTCTTGAGTTGCCGCAAGGGTGTGAAAGACCCTTTCGAATTTCCAGAGGTTAGGTGTCATTACTCTCCAGACGCCTCATCGGAAATTGGCCTCATCTCGCCTGTAAGGGAGAACTTCCTGGATTTTCTCGAGTTGCGGCAGGTGTTCTCGAGATACGACGGGGACATCAGGGACCCGCTCTGGTGGCCTCTGGAAAAGCCAGTCCCCATGCGAGTTGCTAGGGGGCCTCTAGGGATTCCTCTCCCGTCGATACTGGGGCCAAAAACCTTGTGTGGAGTCAGGGCTGGAACCGAGGATTCCTCTCAGGGGCTGACATGAATCTTTGAGTACTTCTGGAGTCTCCCCAGGGGAGTCAGGCCTCGTCTCGAGTTGGGGCATGGACGTGCGCTTTCCTTCCAGACTGTAGCAGCAATGTCACGCTTCCCATCGCGTGGATCAAAGGATCTGTGGTTTTCCCTCGAGGCTTTCCCACAGGGCTGCCCCACGTGCCACCTTGGTGTGAGTCGATCCTCGGCGTGAAAGATGAGCCAGTGCAGGGCAAAGAGGTTCCTCTGGAATAGACTGAGACAGCTGGGGGACTCTTGGAATGGTGGTACGACCATGGAGTTCCTCTCGCCTTTTCTGTTGAGAGTGCCTCCTCTTGAGATGCGACGGGAACTCTGGGAATTCTTTCCCGTTGAAAGCAGGGAAAGGATCCCTCATCTCGAGCTACGAGGGGGAAACGGGGCTCCTCTGGATGTGGGCGGGACCATCGTGCTTCCTCTCGAGTGGAGACGGGTATGGCGGTGAACTTCTTGAGTTGCACCAATTGTGTGAAAGACCCTTTCGAAGTTCCAGAGGTTAGGTGTCATTAGTCTCCAGACGCCTCATCGGAAATAGGCCTCATCTCGCCTGGAAGGGAGAACTTCCTGGATTTTCTCGAGTTGCGGCAGGTGTTCTCGAGTTACGACGGGGAACTCAGGGACCCGCCCTGGTGGCCTCAGGAGAGGCCACTCCCCATGCGAGTTGCTAGGCGGCCTCTCGGGATTCCTCTCCCGTCGATACCGGGGCCAAAAACCTTCTGTGGAGTCAGGGCCGGAACCGAGGATTCCTCTCAGGGGCTGACATGGATCTTTGGGTACTTCTGGAGTCTCCCCAGGGGAGTCAGGCCTCGTCTCGAGTGGGGGCATGCACATGCGATTTCCTTCCAGGCTGTAGCAGCAATGTCACGCTTCTCGTCGCGTGGATCAAAGGATCTGTGGTTTTCCCTCGAGGCTTTCCCTCGAGGCTTTCCCACAGGGCTGTCCCACTTGCCACCGTGGTGTGAGTCGATCCTCGGTGTGAAAGATGAGCCAGTGCAGGGCAAAGAGATTCCTCTGGAATGGACTGAGACATCAGGGGGACTCTTGGAATGGTGGTACGACCATGGAGTTCCTCTCGCCTTTCCTGTTGAGAGTGCCTCCTCTTGAGATGCGACGGGAACGCCGGGAATTCTTTCCCGTTGAAAGCAGGGAAAGGATCCCTCATCTCGAGATACGAGGGGGAAACGGGGCTCCTCTGGATGTGGGCGGGACCATCGTGCTTCCTCTAGAGTGGAGACGGGTATGGCGGTGAACTTCTTGAGTTGCAGCAAGGGTGTGAATGACCCTTTCGAAGTTCCAGAGGTTAGGTGTCATTAGTCTCCAGACGCCTCATCGGAAATAGGCCTCATCTGGCCTGGAAGGGAGAACTTCCTGGATTTGTTCGAGTTGCGGCAGGTGTTTTCGAGTTACGACGGGGACCTCCGGGACCCGCCCTGGTGGCCTCAGGAGAGGCCAGTCCCCATGCTAGTTGCTAGGGGGCCCCTCGGGATTCCTCTCCCTTCGATACCAGGGCCAAAAACCTTGTGTGGAGTCAGGGCCGGAACCGAGGATTCCTCTCAGGGGCTGACATGGATCTTTGGGTACTTCTGGAGTCTCCCCAGGGGAGTCAGGCCTCGTCTCGAGTGGGGGCATGCACGTGCGCTTTCCTTCCAGGCTGTAGCAGCAATGTCATTCTTCCCGTCGCATTTATCAAAGGATCTGTGGCTTTCCCTCGAGACTTCCCCTCGAGGCTTTCCCACAGGGCTGTCCCACGTGCCACCGTGGTGTGAGTCGATCCTCGGCGTGAAAGATGAGCCAGTGCAGGGCAAAGAGGTTCCTCTGGAATTGACTGAGACATCTGGGGGAAGCTTGGAATGGTGGTACGACCATGGAGTTCCTCTCGCCTTTCCTGTTGAGAGTGCCTCCTCTTGAGATGCGACGGGAACGCCGGGAAATCTTTCCCGTTGAAAGCAGGGAAAGGATCCCTCATCTCAAGCTCCGAGGGGGAAACGGGGCTCCTCTGGATGTGGGCGGGACTATCGTGCTTCCTCCCGAGTGGAGACGGGTATTTCGGTGAACTTCTTGAGTTGCAGCAAGGGTGTGAATGACCCTTTCGAAGTTCCTGAGGTTAGGTGTCATTAGTCTCCAGACGCCTCATCGGAAATAGGCCTCATCTCGCCTGGAAGGGAGAACTTCCTGGATTTGCTCGAGTTGCGGAAGGTGCTCTCGAGTTACGACGGGGACCTCAGGGACCCGCCCTGGTGGCCTCAGGAGAGGCCAGTCCCCATGCTAGTTGCTTGGGGGCCCCTCGGGATTCCTCTCCCTTCGATACCGGGGCCAAAAACCTTGTGTGGAGTCAGGGCCGGAACCGAGGATTCCTCTCAGGGGCTGACATGGATCTTTGGGTACTTCTGGAGTCTCCCCAGGGGAGTCAGGCCTCGTCTCGAGTGGGGGCATGCACGTGCGCTTTCCTTCCAGGCTGTAGCAGCAATGTCATTATTCCCGTCGCATTTATCAAAGGATCTGTGGCTTTCCCTCGAGGCTTTCCCTCGAGGCTTTCCCACAGGGCTGTCCCACGTGCCACCGTGGTGTGAGTCGATCCTCGGTGTGAAAGATGAGCCAGTGCAGGGCAAAGAGGTTCCTCTGGAATGGACTGAGACATCTGGGGGACTCTTGGAATGGTGGTACGACCATGGAGTTCCTCTCGCCTTTCCTGTTGAGAGTGCCTCCTCTTGAGATGCGACGGGAACTCCAGGAATTCTTTCCCGTTGAAAGCAGGGAAAGGATGCCTCATCTCGAGATACGAGGGGGAAACGGGGCTCCTCTGGATGTGGGCGGGACCATCGTGCTTCCTCTAGAGTGGAGACGGGTATGGCGGTGAACTTCTTGAGTTGCAGCAAGGGTGTGAATGACCCTTTCGAAGTTCCAGAGGTTAGGTGTCATTAGTCTCCAGACGCCTCATCGGAAATAGGCCTCATCTGGCCTGGAAGGGAGAACTTCCTGGATTTGCTCGAGTTGCGGCAGGTGTTCTCGAGTTACGACGGGGACCTCAGGGACCCGCCCTGGTGGCCTCAGGAGAGGCCAGTCCCCATGCTAGTTGCTAGGGGGCCCCTCGGGATTCCTCTCCCTTCGATACCAGGGCCAAAAACCTTGTGTGGAGTCAGGGCCGGAACCGAGGATTCCTCTCAGGGGCTGACATGGATCTTTGGGTACTTCTGGAGTCTCCCCAGGGGAGTCAGGCCTCGTCTCGAGTGGGGGCATGCACGTGCGCTTTCCTTCCAGGCTGTAGCAGCAATGTCATTCTTCCCGTCGCATTTATCAAAGGATCTGTGGCTTTCCCTCGAGACTTCCCCTCGAGGCTTTCCCACAGGGCTGTCCCACGTGCCACCGTGGTGTGAGTCGATCCTCGGCGTGAAAGATGAGCCAGTGCAGGGCAAAGAGGTTCCTCTGGAATTGACTGAGACATCTGGGGGAAGCTTGGAATGGTGGTACGACCATGGAGTTCCTCTCGCCTTTCCTGTTGAGAGTGCCTCCTCTTGAGATGCGACGGGAACGCCGGGAAATCTTTCCCGTTGAAAGCAGGGAAAGGATCCCTCATCTCAAGCTCCGAGGGGGAAACGGGGCTCCTCTGGATGTGGGCGGGGCTATCGTGCTTCCTCCCGAGTGGAGACGGGTATTTCGGTGAACTTCTTGAGTTGCAGCAAGGGTGTGAATGACCCTTTCGAAGTTCCTGAGGTTAGGTGTCATTAGTCTCCAGACGCCTCATCGGAAATAGGCCTCATCTCGCCTGGAAGGGAGAACTTCCTGGATTTGCTCGAGTTGCGGAAGGTGTTCTCGAGTTACGACGGGGACCTCAGGGACCCGCCCTGGTGGCCTCAGGAGAGGCCAGTCCCCATGCTAGTTGCTAGGGGGCCCCTCGGGATTCCTCTCCCGTCGATACCGGGGCCAAAAACCTTGTGTGGAGTCAGGGCCGGAACCGAGGATTCCTCTCAGGGGCTGACATGGATCTTTGGGTACTTCTGGAGTCTCCCCAGGGGAGTCAGGCCTCGTCTCGAGTGGGGGCATGCACGTGCGCTTTCCTTCCAGGCTGTAGCAGCAATGTCATTATTCCCGTCGCATTTATCAAAGGATCTGTGGCTTTCCCTCGAGGCTTTCCCTCGAGGCTTTCCCACAGGGCTGTCCCACGTGCCACCGTGGTGTGAGTCGATCCTCGGCGTGAAAGATGAGCCAGTGCAGGTCAAAGAGGTTCCTCTGGAATGGACTGAGACATCTGGGGGAGTCTTGGAATGGTGGTACGACCATGGAGTTCCTCTCGCCTTTCCTGTTGAGAGTGCCTCCTCTTGAGATGCGACGGGAACGCCGGGAATTCTTTCCCGTTGTAAGCAGGGAAAGGATCCCTCATCTCGAGCTACGAGGGAGAAACGGGGCTCCTCTGGATGTGGGCGGGACCATCGTGCTTCCTCTCGAGTGGAGACGGGTATGGCGGTGAACTTCTTGAGTTGCAGCAAGGGTGTGAAAGACCCTTTCGAAGTTCCAGAGGTTAGGTGTCATTAGACTCCAGACGCCTCATCGGAAATAGGCCTCATCTCGCCTGGAAGGGAGAACTTCCTGGATTTTCTCGAGTTGCGGCAGGTGTTCTCGAGTTACGACGGGGACCTCAGGGACCCGCCCTGGTGGCCTCAGGAGAGGCCACTCCCCGTGGGAGTTGCTCTGCGGCCTCTCGGGATTCCTCTCCCGTCGATACCGGGGCCAAAAACCTTGTGTGGAGTCAGGGCCGGAACCGAGGATTCCTCTCAGGGGCTGACATGGATCTTTGGGTACTTCTGGAGTCTCCCCAGGGGAGTCAGGCCTCGTCTCGAGTGGTGGCATGAACTTGCGCTTTCCTTCCAGGCTGTAGCAGCAATGTCACGCTTCCCGTCGGGTGGATCAAAGGATCTGTGGTTTTCCCTCGAGGCTTTCCCTCGAGGCTTTCCCACAGGGCTGGCCCACGTGCCACCGTGGTGTGAGTCGATCCTCGGCGTGAAAGATGAGCCAGTGCAGGGCAAAGAGGTTCCTCTGGAATGGACTGAGACATCTGGGGGACTCTTGGAATGGTGGTACGACCATGGAGTTCCTCTCGCCTTTCCTGTTGAGAGTGCCTCCTCTTGAGATGCGACGGGAACGCCGGGAATACTTTCCCGTTGAAAGCAGGGAAGGGATCCCTCATCTCGAGCTACGAGGGGGAAACGGGGCTCCTCTGGATGTGGGCGGGACCATCGTGCTTTCTCTCGAGTGGAGACGGGTATGGCGGTGAACTTCTTGAGTTGAAGCAAGGGTGTGAAAGACCCTTTCGAAGTTCCAGAGGTTAGGTGTCATTAGTCTCCAGACGCCTCATCGGAAATAGGCCTCATCTCGCCTGCAAGGGAGAACTTCCTGGATTTTCTCGAGTTGCGGCAGGTGTTCTCGAGTTACGACGGGGACCTCAGGGACCCGCCCTGGTGGCCTTAGTAGAGGCCAGTCCCCATGCGAGTTGATAGGGGGCCTCTCGGGATTCCTCTCCCGTCGATACCGGGGACAAAAACCTTGTGTGGAGTCAGGGCCGGAACCGAGGATTCCTCTCAGGGGTGACATGTATCTTTGGGTACTTCTGGAGTCTCCAAAGGGGAGTCAGGCCTCGTCTCGAGTGGGGGCATGCACGTGCGCTTTCCTTCCAGGCTGTAGCAGCAATGTCACGCTTCCCGTCGCGTGGATCAAAGGATCTGTGGTTTTCCCTGGAGGCTTTCATTCGAGGCTTTCCCACAGGGCTGTCCCACGTGCCACCGTGGTGTGAGTCGATCCTCGGCATGAAAGATGAGCCAGTGCAGGGCAAAGAGGTTCCTCTGGAATGGACTGAGACATCTGGGCAATCCTGGAATGGTGGTACGACCATGGAGTTCCTCTCGCCTTTCCTGTTGAGAATGCCTCCTCTTGAGATGCGACGGGAACACTGGGAATTCTTTCCCGTTGAAAGCAGGGAAAGGATCCCTCATCTCGAGCTACGAGGGGGAAACGGGGCTCCTCTGGATGTGGGCGGGACCATCGTGCTTCCTCTCGAGTGGAGACGGGTATGGCGGTGAACTTCTTGAGTTGCAGCAAGGGTGCGAAAGACCCTTTCGAAGTTCCAGATGTTAGGTGTCATTAGTCTCCAGACGCCTCATCGGAAATAGGCCACATGTCGCCTGGAAGGGAGAACTTCCTGGATTTTCTCGAGTTGCGGCAGGTGTTCTCGAGTTACGACGGGGACCTCAGGGAACCGCCCTGGTGGCCTCAGGAGAGGCCAGTCCCCATGCAATTTGCTAGGGGGCCTCTCGGATTCCTCTCCCATCGATACCGGGGCCAAAAACCTTGTGTGGAGTCAGGCCCGGAACCGAGGATTCCTCTCAGGGGCTGACATGGATCTTTGGGTACTTCTGGAGTCTCCCCAGGGGAGTCAGGCCTCGTCTCGAGTGGGGGCATGCACGTGCGCTTTCCTTCCAGGCTGTAGCAGCAATGTCACGCTTCCCGTCGCGTGGATCAAAGGATCTGTGGTTTTCCCTCGAAGCTTTCCCTCGAGGCTTTCCCACAGGGCTGTCCCCCGTGCCACCGTGGTGTGAGTCGATCCTCGGCGTGAAAGATGAGCCAGTGCAGGGCAAAGAGGTTCCTCTGGAATGGACTGAGACATCTGGGGGACTCTTGGAATGGTGGTACGACCATGGAGTTCCTCTCGCCTTTCCTGTTGAGAGTGCCTCCTCTTGAGATGCGACGGGAACGCCGGGAATTCTTTCCCGTTGAAAGCAGGGAAAGGATCCCTCATCTCGAGCTACGAGGGGGAAACGGGGCTCCTCTGGATGTGGGCGGGACCATCGTGCTTCTTCTCGAGTGGAGACGGGTATGGCGGTGAACTTCTTGAGTTGCAGCAAGGGTGTGAAAGACCCTTTCGAAGTTCCAGAGGTTAGGTGTCATTAGTCTCCAGACGCCTCATCGGAAATAGGCCTCATCTCGCCTGGAAGGGAGAACTTCCTGGATTTTCTCGAGTTGCGGCAGGTGTTCTCGAGTTACGACGGGGACCTCAGGGACCCGCCCTGGTGGCCTCAGGAGAGGCCAGTCCCCATGCGAGTTGCTAGGGGGCCTCTCGGGATTCCTCTCCCGTCGATACCGGGGCCAAAAACCTTGTGTGGAGTCAGGGCCGGGACCGAGGATTCCTCTCAGGGGCTGACATGGATCTTTGGGTACTTCTGGAGTCTCCCCACGGGAGTCAGGCCTCGTCTCGAGCGGGGGCATGCACGTGCGCTTTCCTTCCAGGCTGTAGCAGCAATGTCACGATTCCCGTCGCATTTATCAAAGGATCTGTGGCTTTCCCTCGAGGCTTTCCCTCGAGGCTTTCCCACAGGGCTGTCCCACGTGCCACCGTGTTGTGAGTCGATCCTCGGCGTGAAAGATGAGCCAGTGCAGGGCAAAGAGTTTCCTCTGGAATGGACTGAGACATCTGGGGGAGTCTTGGAATGGTGGTACGACCATGGAGTTCCTCTCGCCTTTCCTGTTGAGAGTGCCTCCTCTTGAGATGCGACGGGAACGCCGTGAATTCTTTCCCGTTGAAAGCAGGGAAAGGATCCCTCATCTCGAGCTACGAGGGGGAAACGGGGCTCCTCTGGATGTGGGCGGGACCATCGTGCTTCCTCCCGAGTGGAGACGGGTATGGCGGTGAAATTCTTGAGTTGCAGCAAGGTTGTGAATGACCCTTTCGAAGTTCCAGAGGTTAGGTGTCATTAGGCTCCAGACGCCTCATCGGAAATAGGCCTCATCTCGCCTGGAAGGGAGAACTTCCTGGATTTTCTCGAGTTGCGGCAGGTGTTCTCGAGTTACGACGGGGACCTCAGGGACCCGCCCTGGTGGCCTCAGGAGAGGCCAGTCCCCATGCGAGTTGCTAGGGGGCCTCTCGGGATTCCTCTCCCGTCGATACCGGGGCCAAAAACCTTCTGTGGAGTCAGGCCCGGAACCGAGGATTCCTGTCAGGGGCTGACATGGATCTTTGGGTACTTCTGGAGTCTCGCCAGGGGAGACAGGCCTCATCTCGAGTGGGGGCATGCTCGTGCGTTTTCCTTCCCGGCTGTAGCAGCAATGTCACGCTTCCCATCGCGTGGGTCAAAGGATCTGTGGTTTTCCCTCGAGGCTTTCCCTCGAGGCTTTCCCACAGGGCTGTCCCACGTGCCACCGTGGTGTGAGTCGATCCTCGGCGTGAAAGATGAGCCAGTGCAGGGCAAAGAGGTTCCTCTGGAATGGACTGAGACATCTGGGGGACTCTTGGAATGGTGGTACGACCATGGAGTTCCTCTCGCCTTTCCTGTTGAGAGTGCCTCCTCTTGAGATGCGTCGGGAACGCCGGGAATTCTTTCCCGTTGAAAGCAGGGAAAGGATCCCTCATCTCGAGCTAAGAGGAGGATACGGGGCTCCTCTGGATGTGCGCGGGATCATCGTGCTTCCTCTCGAGTGGAGATGGGTATGGCTGTGAACTTCTTGAGTTGCCGCAAGGGTGTGAAAGACCCTTTCGAATTTCCAGAGGTTAGGTGTCATTACTCTCCAGACGCCTCATCGGAAATTGGCCTCATCTCGCCTGTAAGGGAGAACTTCCTGGATTTTCTCGAGTTGCGGCAGGTGTTCTCGAGATACGACGGGGACATCAGGGACCCGCTCTGGTGGCCTCTGGAAAAGCCAGTCCCCATGCGAGTTGCTAGGGGGCCTCTAGGGATTCCTCTCCCGTCGATACTGGGGCCAAAAACCTTGTGTGGAGTCAGGGCTGGAACCGAGGATTCCTCTCAGGGGCTGACATGAATCTTTGAGTACTTCTGGAGTCTCCCCAGGGGAGTCAGGCCTCGTCTCGAGTGGGGGCATGGACGTGCGCTTTCCTTCCAGACTGTAGCAGCAATGTCACGCTTCCCGTCGCGCGGATCAAAGGATCTGTGGTTTTCCCTCGAGGCTTTCCCACAGGGCTTCCCCACGTGCCACCTTGGTGTGAGTCGATCCTCGGCGTGAAAGATGAGCCAGTGCAGGGCAAAGAGGTTCCTCTGGAATAGACTGAGACATCTGGGGGACTCTTGGAATGGTGGTACGACCATGGAGTTCCTCTCGCCTTTTCTGTTGAGAGTGCCTCCTCTTGAGATGCGACGGGAACGCTGGGAATTCTTTCCCGTTGAAAGCAGGGAAAGGATCCCTCATCTCGAGCTACGAGGGGGAAACGGGGCTCCTCTGGATGTGGGCGGGACCATCGTGCTTCCTCTCGAGTGGAGACGGGTATGGCGGTGAACTTCTTGAGTTGCACCAATTGTGTGAAAGACCCTTTCGAAGTTCCAGAGGTTAGGTGTCATTAGTCTCCAGACGCCTCATCGGAAATAGGCCTCATCTCGCCTGGAAGGGAGAACTTCCTGGATTTTCTCGAGTTGCGGCAGGTGTTCTCGAGTTACGACGGGGAACTCAGGGACCCGCCCTGGTGGCCTCAGGAGAGGCCACTCCCCATGCGAGTTGCTAGGCGGCCTCTCGGGATTCCTCTCCCGTCGATACCGGGGCCAAAAACCTTCTGTGGAGTCAGGGCCGGAACCGAGGATTCCTCTCAGGGGCTGACATGGATCTTTGGGTACTTCTGGAGTCTCCCCAGGGGAGTCAGGCCTCGTCTCGAGTGGGGGCATGCACATGCGATTTCCTTCCAGGCTGTAGCAGCAATGTCACGCTTCTCGTCGCGTGGATCAAAGGATCTGTGGTTTTCCCTCGAGGCTTTCCCTCGAGGCTTTCCCACAGGGCTGTCCCACTTGCCACCGTGGTGTGAGTCGATCCTCGGTGTGAAAGATGAGCCAGTGCAGGGCAAAGAGATTCCTCTGGAATGGACTGAGACATCTGGGGGACTCTTGGAATGGTGGTACGACCATGGAGTTCCTCTCGCCTTTCCTGTTGAGAGTGCCTCCTCTTGAGATGCGACGGGAACGCCGGGAATTCTTTCCCGTTGAAAGCAGGGAAAGGATCCCTCATCTCGAGATACGAGGGGGAAACGGGGCTCCTCTGGATGTGGGCGGGACCATCGTGCTTCCTCTAGAGTGGAGACGGGTATGGCGGTGAACTTCTTGAGTTGCAGCAAGGGTGTGAATGACCCTTTCGAAGTTCCAGAGGTTAGGTGTCATTAGTCTCCAGACGCCTCATCGGAAATAGGCCTCATCTGGCCTGGAAGGGAGAACTTCCTGGATTTGCTCGAGTTGCGGCAGGTGTTTTCGAGTTACGACGGGGACCTCCGGGACCCGCCCTGGTGGCCTCAGGAGAGGCCAGTCCCCATGCTAGTTGCTAGGGGGCCCCTCGGGATTCCTCTCCCTTCGATACCAGGGCCAAAAACCTTGTGTGGAGTCAGGGCCGGAACCGAGGATTCCTCTCAGGGGCTGACATGGATCTTTGGGTACTTCTGGAGTCTCCCCAGGGGAGTCAGGCCTCGTCTCGAGTGGGGGCATGCACGTGCGCTTTCCTTCCAGGCTGTAGCAGCAATGTCATTCTTCCCGTCGCATTTATCAAAGGATCTGTGGCTTTCCCTCGAGACTTCCCCTCGAGGCTTTCCCACAGGGCTGTCCCACGTGCCACCGTGGTGTGAGTCGATCCTCGGCGTGAAAGATGAGCCAGTGCAGGGCAAAGAGGTTCCTCTGGAATTGACTGAGACATCTGGGGGAAGCTTGGAATGGTGGTACGACCATGGAGTTCCTCTCGCCTTTCCTGTTGAGAGTGCCTCCTCTTGAGATGCGACGGGAACGCCGGGAAATCTTTCCCGTTGAAAGCAGGGAAAGGATCCCTCATCTCAAGCTCCGAGGGGGAAACGGGGCTCCTCTGGATGTGGGCGGGACTATCGTGCTTCCTCCCGAGTGGAGACGGGTATTTCGGTGAACTTCTTGAGTTGCAGCAAGGGTGTGAATGACCCTTTCGAAGTTCCTGAGGTTAGGTGTCATTAGTCTCCAGACGCCTCATCGGAAATAGGCCTCATCTCGCCTGGAAGGGAGAACTTCCTGGATTTGCTCGAGTTGCGGAAGGTGCTCTCGAGTTACGACGGGGACCTCAGGGACCCGCCCTGGTGGCCTCAGGAGAGGCCAGTCCCCATGCTAGTTGCTAGGGGGCCCCTCGGGATTCCTCTCCCGTCGATACCGGGGCCAAAAACCTTGTGTGGAGTCAGGGCCGGAACCGAGGATTCCTCTCAGGGGCTGACATGGATCTTTGGGTACTTCTGGAGTCTCCCCAGGGGAGTCAGGCCTCGTCTCGAGTGGGGGCATGCACGTGCGCTTTCCTTCCAGGCTGTAGCAGCAATGTCATTATTCCCGTCGCATTTATCAAAGGATCTGTGGCTTTCCCTCGAGGCTTTCCCTCGAGGCTTTCCCACAGGGCTGTCCCACGTGCCACCGTGGTGTGAGTCGATCCTCGGTGTGAAAGATGAGCCAGTGCAGGGCAAAGAGGTTCCTCTGGAATGGACTGAGACATCTGGGGGACTCTTGGAATGGTGGTACGACCATGGAGTTCCTCTCGCCTTTCCTGTTGAGAGTGCCTCCTCTTGAGATGCGACGGGAACGCCAGGAATTCTTTCCCGTTGAAAGCAGGGAAAGGATCCCTCATCTCGAGGTACGAGGGGGAAACGGGGCTCCTCTGGATGTGGGCGGGACCATCGTGCTTCCTCTAGAGTGGAGACGGGTATGGCGGTGAACTTCTTGAGTTGCAGCAAGGGTGTGAATGACCCTTTCGAAGTTCCAGAGGTTAGGTGTCATTAGTCTCCAGACGCCTCATCGGAAATAGGCCTCATCTGGCCTGGAAGGGAGAACTTCCTGGATTTGCTCGAGTTGCGGCAGGTGTTCTCGAGTTACGACGGGGACCTCAGGGACCCGCCCTGGTGGCCTCAGGAGAGGCCAGTCCCCATGGGAGTTGATAGGGGGCCCCTCGGGATTCCTCTCCCTTCGATTCCAGGGCCAAAAACCTTGTGTGGAGTCAGGGCCGGAACCGAGGATTCCTCTCAGGGGCTGACATGGATCTTTGGGTACTTCTGGAGTCTCCCCAGGGGAGTCAGGCCTCGTCTCGAGTGGGGGCATGCACGTGCGCTTTCCTTCCAGGCTGTAGCAGCAATGTCATTCTTCCCGTCGCATTTATCAAAGGATCTGTGGCTTTCCCTCGAGACTTCCCCTCCAGGCTTTCCCACAGGGCTGTCCCACGTGCCACCGTGGTGTGAGTCGATCCTCGGCGTGAAAGATGAGCCAGTGCAGGGCAAAGAGGTTCCTCTGGAATTGACTGAGACATCTGGGGGAAGCTTGGAATGGTGGTACGACCATGGAGTTCCTCTCGCCTTTCCTGTTGAGAGTGCCTCCTCTTGAGATGCGACGGGAACGCCGGGAAATCTTTCCCGTTGAAAGCAGGGAAATGATCCCTCATCTCAAGCTCCGAGGGGGAAACGGGGCTCCTCTGGATGTGGGCGGGACTATCGTGCTTCCTCCCGAGTGGAGACGGGTATTTCGGTGAACTTCTTGAGTTGCAGCAAGGGTGTGAATGACCCTTTCGAAGTTCCTGAGGTTAGGTGTCATTAGTCTCCAGACGCCTCATCGGAAATAGGCCTCATCTCGCCTGGAAGGGAGAACTTCCTGGATTTGCTCGAGTTGCGGAAGGTGTTCTCGAGTTACGACGGGGACCTCAGGGACCCGCCCTGGTGGCCTCAGGAGAGGCCAGTCCCCATGCTAGTTGCTAGGGGGCCCCTCGGGATTCCTCTCCCGTCGATACCGGGGCCAAAAACCTTGTGTGGAGTCAGGGCCGGAACCGAGGATTCCTCTCAGGGGCTGACATGGATCTTTGGGTACTTCTGGAGTCTCCCCAGGGGAGTCAGGCCTCGTCTCGAGTGGGGGCATGCACGTGCGCTTTCCTTCCAGGCTGTAGCAGCAATGTCATTATTCCCGTCGCATTTATCAAAGGATCTGTGGCTTTCCCTCGAGGCTTTCCCTCGAGGCTTTCCCACAGGGCTGTCCCACGTGCCACCGTGGTGTGAGTCGATCCTCGGCGTGAAAGATGAGCCAGTGCAGGTCAAAGAGGTTCCTCTGGAATGGACTGAGACATCTGGGGGAGTCTTGGAATGGTGGTACGACCATGGAGTTCCTCTCGCCTTTCCTGTTGAGAGTGCCTCCTCTTGAGATGCGACGGGAACGCCGGGAATTCTTTCCCGTTGTAAGCAGGGAAAGGATCCCTCATCTCGAGCTACGAGGGGGAAACGGGGCTCCTCTGGATGTGGGCGGGACCATCGTGCTTCCTCTCGAGTGGAGACGGGTATGGCGGTGAACTTCTTGAGTTGCAGCAAGGGTGTGAAAGACCCTTTCGAAGTTCCAGAGGTTAGGTGTCATTAGACTCCAGACGCCTCATCGGAAATAGGCCTCATCTCGCCTGGAAGGGAGAACTTCCTGGATTTTCTCGAGTTGCGGCAGGTGTTCTCGAGTTACGACGGGGACCTCAGGGACCCGCCCTGGTGGCCTCAGGAGAGGCCACTCCCCGTGGGAGTTGCTATGCGGCCTCTCGGGATTCCTCTCCCGTCGATACCGGGGCCAAAAACCTTGTGTGGAGTCAGGGCCGGAACCGAGGATTCCTCTCAGGGGCTGACATGGATCTTTGGGTACTTCTGGAGTCTCCCCAGGGGAGTCAGGCCTCGTCTCGAGTGGTGGCATGAACTTGCGCTTTCCTTCCAGGCTGTAGCAGCAATGTCACGCTTCCCGTCGGGTGGATCAAAGGATCTGTGGTTTTCCCTCGAGGCTTTCCCTCGAGGCTTTCCCACAGGGCTGGCCCACGTGCCACCGTGGTGTGAGTCGATCCTCGGCGTGAAAGATGAGCCAGTGCAGGGCAAAGAGGTTCCTCTGGAATGGACTGAGACATCTGGGGGACTCTTGGAATGGTGGTACGACCATGGAGTTCCTCTCGCCTTTCCTGTTGAGAGTGCCTCCTCTTGAGATGCGACGGGAACGCCGGGAATACTTTCCCGTTGAAAGCAGGGAAGGGATCCCTCATCTCGAGCTACGAGGGGGAAACGGGGCTCCTCTGGATGTGGGCGGGACCATCGTGCTTCCTCTCGAGTGGAGACGGGTATGGCGGTGAACTTCTTGAGTTGAAGCAAGGGTGTGAAAGACCCTTTCGAAGTTCCAGAGGTTAGGTGTCATTAGTCTCCAGACGCCTCATCGGAAATAGGCCTCATCTCGCCTGCAAGGGAGAACTTCCTGGATTTTCTCGAGTTGCGGCAGGTGTTCTCGAGTTACGACGGGGACCTCAGGGACCCGCCCTGGTGGCCTCAGGAGAGGCCAGTCCCCATGGGAGTTGATAGGGGGCCTCTCGGGATTCCTCTCCCGTCGATACCGGGGACAAAAACCTTGTGTGGAGTCAGGGCCGGAACCGAGGATTCCTCTCAGGGGTGACATGTATCTTTGGGTACTTCTGGAGTCTCCAAAGGGGAGTCAGGCCTCGTCTCGAGTGGGGGCATGCACGTGCGCTTTCCTTCCAGGCTGTAGCAGCAATGTCACGCTTCCCGTCGCGTGGATCAAAGGATCTGTGGTTTTCCCTCGAGGCTTTCATTCGAGGCTTTCCCACAGGGCTGTCCCACGTGCCACCGTGGTGTGAGTCGATCCTCGGCATGAAAGATGAGCCAGTGCAGGGCAAAGAGGTTCCTCTGGAATGGACTGAGACATCTGGGCAATCCTGGAATGGTGGTACGACCATGGAGTTCCTCTCGCCTTTCCTGTTGAGAATGCCTCCTCTTGAGATGCGACGGGAACACTGGGAATTCTTTCCCGTTGAAAGCAGGGAAAGGATCCCTCATCTCGAGCTACGAGGGGGAAACGGGGCTCCTCTGGATGTGGGCGGGACCATCGTGCTTCCTCTCGAGTGGAGACGGGTATGGCGGTGAACTTCTTGAGTTGCAGCAAGGGTGCGAAAGACCCTTTCGAAGTTCCAGACGTTAGGTGTCATTAGTCTCCAGACGCCTCATCGGAAATAGGCCACATGTCGCCTGGAAGGGAGAACTTCCTGGATTTTCTCGAGTTGCGGCAGGTGTTCTCGAGTTACGACGGGGACCTCAGGGAACCGCCCTGGTGGCCTCAGGAGAGGCCAGTCCCCATGCAATTTGCTAGGGGGCCTCTCGGATTCCTCTCCCATCGATACCGGGGCCAAAAACCTTGTGTGGAGTCAGGCCCGGAACCGAGGATTCCTCTCAGGGGCTGACATGGATCTTTGGGTACTTCTGGAGTCTCCCCAGGGGAGTCAGGCCTCGTCTCGAGTGGGGGCATGCACGTGCGCTTTCCTTCCAGGCTGTAGCAGCAATGTCACGCTTCCCGTCGCGTGGATCAAAGGATCTGTGGTTTTCCCTCGAAGCTTTCCCTCGAGGCTTTCCCACAGGGCTGTCCCCCGTGCCACCGTGGTGTGAGTCGATCCTCGGCGTGAAAGATGAGCCAGTGCAGGGCAAAGAGGTTCCTCTGGAATGGACTGAGACATCTGGGGGACTCTTGGAATGGTGGTACGACCATGGAGTTCCTCTCGCCTTTCCTGTTGAGAGTGCCTCCTCTTGAGATGCGACGGGAACGCCGGGAATTCTTTCCCGTTGAAAGCAGGGAAAGGATCCCTCATCTCGAGCTACGAGGGGGAAACGGGGCTCCTCTGGATGTGGGCGGGACCATCGTGCTTCCTCTCGAGTGGAGACGGGTATGGCGGTGAACTTCTTGAGTTGCAGCAAGGGTGTGAAAGACCCTTTCGAAGTTCCAGAGGTTAGGTGTCATTAGTCTCCAGACGCCTCATCGGAAATAGGCCTCATCTCGCCTGCAAGGGAGAACTTCCTGGATTTTCTCGAGTTGCGGCAGGTGTTCTCGAGTTACGACGGGGACCTCAGGGACCCGCACTGGTTGCCTCAGGAGAGGCCAGTCCCCATGCGAGTTGCTAGGGGGCCTCTCGGGATTCCTCTCCCGTCGATACCGGGGCCAAAAACCTTGTGTGGAGTCAGGGCCGGAACCGAGGATTACTCTCAGGGGTGACATGTATCTTTGGGTACTTCTGGAGTCTCCCCAGGGGAGTCAGGACTCGTCTCGAGTGGGGGCATGCACGTGCGCTTTCCTTCCAGGACGCAGCAGCAATGTCACGCTTCCCGTCGCGTGGATCAAAGGATCTGTGGTTTTCCCTCGAGGCTTTCCCTCGAGGCTTTCCCACAAGGCTTTCCCACGTGCCAACGTGGTGTGAGTCGATCCTCGGCGTGAAAGATGAGCCAGTGCAGGGCAAAAGGTTCCTCTGGAATGGACTGAGACATCTGGGGTACTCTTGGAATGGTGGTACGACCATGGAGTTCCTCTCGCCTTTCCTGTTGAGAGTGCCTCCTCTTGAGATGCGACGGGAACGCTGGGAATTCTTTCCCGTTTAAAGCAGGGAAAGGATCCCTCATCTCGAGCTACGAGGGGGAAACGGGGCTCCTCTGGATGTGGGCGGGACCATCGTGCTTCCTCTCGAGTGGAGACGGGTATGGCGGTGAACTTCTTGAGTTGCAGCAAGGGTGTGAAAGACCCTTTCGAAGTTCCAGAGTTTAGGTGTCATTAGTCTCCAGACGCCTCATCGGAAATAGGCCTCATCTCGCCTGGAAGGGAGAACTTCCTGGATTTTCTCGAGTTGCGGCAGGTGTTCTCGAGTTACGACGGGGACCTCAGGGACCCGCCCTGGTGGCCTCAGGAGAGGCCAGTCCCCATGCGAGTTGCTAGGGGGCCTCTCGGGATTCCTCTCCCGTCGATACCGGGGCCAAAAACCTTGTGTGGAGTCAGGGCCGGGACCGAGGATTCCTCTCAGGGGCTGACATGGATCTTTGGGTACTTCTGGAGTCTCCCCACGGGAGTCAGGCCTCGTCTCGAGCGGGGGCATGCACGTGCGCTTTCCTTCCAGGCTGTAGCAGCAATGTCACGATTCCCGTCGCATTTATCAAAGGATCTGTGGCTTTCCCTCGAGGCTTTCCCTCGAGGCTTTCCCACAGGGCTGTCCCACGTGCCACCGTGTTGTGAGTCGATCCTCGGCGTGAAAGATGAGCCAGTGCAGGGCAAAGAGTTTCCTCTGGAATGGACTGAGACATCTGGGGGAGTCTTGGAATGGTGGTACGACCATGGAGTTCCTCTCGCCTTTCCTGTTGAGAGTGCCTCCTCTTGAGATGCGACGGGAACGCCGTGAATTCTTTCCCGTTGAAAGCAGGGAAAGGATCCCTCATCTCGAGCTACGAGGGGGAAACGGGGCTCCTCTGGATGTGGGCGGGACCATCGTGCTTCCTCTCGAGTGGAGACGGGTATGGCGGTGAACTTCTTGAGTTGCAGCAAGGGTGTGAAAGACCCTTTCGAAGTTCCAGAGGTTAGGTGTCATTAGTCTCCAGACGCCTCATCGGAAATAGGCCTCATCTCGCCTGGAAGGGAGAACTTCCTGGATTTGCTCGAGTTGCGGCAGGTGTTCTCGAGTTACGACGGGGACCTCAGGGACCCGCCCGGGTGGCCTCAAGAGAGGCCAGTCCCCATGCGAGTTGCTAGGGGGCCTCTCGGGATTCCTCTCCCGTCGATACCGGGGCCAAAAACCTTGTGTGGAGTCAGGGCCGGGACCGAGGATTCCTCTCAGGGGTGACAAGGATCTTTGGGTACTTCTGGAGTCTCCCCAGGGGAGTCAGGCCTCCTCTCGAGTGGGGGCATGCACGTGCGCTTTCCTTCCAGGCTGTAGCAGCAATGTCACGCTTCCCGTCGCGTGGATCAAAGGATCTGTGGTTTTCCCTCGAGGCTTTCCCTCGAGGCTTTCCCACAGGGCTGTCCCACGTGCCACCGTGGTGTGAGTCGATCCTCGGCGTGAAAGATGAGCCAGTGCAGGGCAAAGAGGTTCCTCTGGAATGGACTGAGTCATCTGGGGGACTCTTGGAATGGTGGTACGACCATGGAGTTCCTCTCGCCTTTCCTGTTGAGAGTGCCTCCTCTTGAGATGCGACGGGAACGCCGGGAATTCTTTCCCGTTGAAAGCAGGGAAAGGATCCCTCATCTCGAGCTACGAGGGGGAAACGGTGCTCCTCTGGATGTGAGCGGGACCATCGTGCTTCCTCTCGAGTGGAGACGGGTATGGCGGTGAACTTCTTGAGTTGCAGCAAGGGTGTGAAAGACCCGTTCGAAGTTCCAGAGGTTAGGTGTCATTAGTCTCCAGACGCCTCATCGGAAATAGGCCTCATCTCGCCTGGAAGGGAGAACTTCCTGGACTTTCTCGAGTTGCGGCAGGTGTTCTCGAGTTACGACGGGGACCTCAGGGACCCGCCCTGGTGGCCTCAGGAGAGGCCAGTCCCCATGCGAGTTGCTAGGGGGCCTCTCGGGATTCCTCTCCCGTCGATACCGGGGCCAAGAACCTTGTGTGGAGTCAGGGCCCGAACCGAGGATTCCTCTCAGGGGCTGACATGGATCTTTGGGTACTTCTGGAGTCTCCCCAGGGGAGTCAGGCCTCGTCTCGAGTGGGGGCATGCACGTGTGCTTTCCTTCCAGGCTGTAGCAGCAATGTCACGCTTCCCGTCGCGTGGATCAAAGGATCTGTGGGTTTCCCTCGAGGCTTTCCCTCGAGGCTTTCCCACAGGGCTGTCCCACGTGCCACCGTGGTGTGAGTCGATCCTCGGCGTGAAAAATGAGCCAGTGCAGGGCAAAGAGGTTCCTCTGGAATGGACTGAGACATCTGGGGGACTCTTGGAATGGTGGTACGACCATGGAGTTCCTCTCGCCTTTCCTGTTGAGAGTGCCTCCTCTTGAGATGCGACGGGAACGCCGGGAATTCTTTCCCGTTGAAAGCAGGGAAAGGATCCCTCATCTCGAGCTCCGAGGGGGAAACGGGGCTCCTCTGGATGTGGGCGGGACCATCGTGCTTCCTCTCGAGTGGAGACGGGTATGGCGGTGAACTTCTTGAGTTGCAGCAAGGGTGTGAAAGACCCTTTCGAAGTTCCAGAGGTTAGGTGTCATTAGTCTCCAGACGCCTCATCGGAAATAGGCCTCATCTCGCCTGGAAGGGAGAACTTCCTGGATTTTCTCGAGTTGCGGCAGGTGTTCTCGAGTTACGACGGGGACCTCAGGGACCCGCCCTGGTTGCCTCAGGAGAGGCCAGTCCCCATGCGAGTTGCTAGGGGGCCTCTCGGGATTCCTCTCCCATCGATACCGGGGCCAAAAACCTTGTGTGGAGTCAGGGCCGGGACCGAGGATTCCTCTCAGGGGTGACATGGATCTTTGGGTACTTCTGGAGTCTCCCCAGGGGAGACAGGCCTCCTCTCGAGTGGGGCCATGCACGTGCGCTTTCCTTCCAGGCTGTAGCAGCAATGTCACGCTTCCCGTCGCGTGGATCAAAGGATCTGTGGTTTTCCCTCGAGGCTTTCCCTCGAGGCTTTCCCACAGGGCTGTCCCACGTGCCACCGTGGTGTGAGTCGATCCTCGGCGTGAAAGATGAGCCAGTGCAGGGCAAAGAGGTTCCTCTGGAATGGACTGAGACATCTGGGGGAGTCTTGGAATGGTGGTACGACCATGGAGTTCCTCTCGCCTTTCCTGTTGAGAGTGCCTCCTCTTGAGATGCGACGGGAACGCCGGGAATTCTTTCCCGTTGAAAGCAGGGAAAGGATCCCTCATCTCGAGCTCCGAGGGGGAAACGGGGCTCCTCTGGATGTGGGCGGGACCATCGTACTTCCTCTCGAGTGGAGACGGGTATGGCGGTGAACTTCTTGAGTTGCAGCAAGGGTGTGAAAGACCCTTTCGAAGTTCCAGAGGTTAGGTGTCATTAGTCTCCAGACGCCTCATCGGAAATAGGCCTCATCTCGCCTGGAAGGGAGAACTTCCTGGATTTTCTTGAGTTGCGGCAGGTGTTCTCGAGTTACGACGGGGACCTCAGGGACCCGCCCGGGTGGCCTCAAGAGAGGCCAGTCCCCATGCGAGTTGCTAGGGGGCCTCTCGGGATTCCTCTCCCGTCGATACCGGGGCCAAAAACCTTGTGTGGAGTCAGGGCCGGGACCGAGGATTCCTCTCAGGGGTGACAAGGATCTTTGGGTACTTCTGGAGTCTCCCCAGGGGAGTCAGGCCTCCTCTCGAGTGGGGGCATGCACGTGCGCTTTCCTTCCAGGCTGTAGCAGCAATGTCACGCTTCCCGTCGCGTGGATCAAAGGATCTGTGGTTTTCCCTCGAGGCTTTCCCTCGAGGCTTTCCCACAGGGCTGTCCCACGTGCCACCGTGGTGTGAGTCGATCCTCGGCGTGAAAGATGAGCCAGTGCAGGGCAAAGAGGTTCCTCTGGAATGGACTGAGTCATCTGGGGGACTCTTGGAATGGTGGTACGACCATGGAGTTCCTCTCGCCTTTCCTGTTGAGAGTGCCTCCTCTTGAGATGCGACGGGAACGCCGGGAATTCTTTCCCGTTGAAAGCAGGGAAAGGATCCCTCATCTCGAGCTATGAGGGGGAAACGGGGCTCCTCTGGATGTGAGCGGGACCATCGTGCTTCCTCTCGAGTGGAGACGGGTATGGCGGTGAACTTCTTGAGTTGCAGCAAGGGTGTGAAAGACCCGTTCGAAGTTCCAGAGGTTAGGTGTCATTAGTCTCCAGACGCCTCATCGGAAATAGGCCTCATCTCGCCTGCAAGGGAGAACTTCCTGGATTTTCTCGAGTTGCGGCAGGTGTTCTCGAGTTACGACGGGGACCTCAGGGACCCGCCCTGGTTGCCTCAGGAGAGGCCAGTCCCCATGCGAGTTGCTAGGGGGCCTCTCGGGATTCCTCTCCCGTCGATACCGGGGCCAAAAACCTTGTGTGTAGTCAGGGCCGGAACCGAGGATTCCTCTCAGGGGTGACATGTATCTTTGGGTACTTCTGGAGTCTCCCCAGGGGAGTCAGGCCTCGTCTCGAGTGGGGGCATGCACGTGCGCTTTCCTTCCAGGCTGTAGCAGCAATGTCACGCTTCCCGTCGAGTGGATCAAAGGATCTGTGGTTTTCCCTCGAGGCTTTCCCTCGAGGCTTTCCCACAAGGCTGTCCCACGTGCCACCGTGGTGTGAGTCGATCCTCGGCGTGAAAGATGAGCCAGTGCAGGGCAAAGAGGTTCCTCTGGAATGGACTGAGACATCTGGGGGACTCTTGGAATGGTGGTACGACCATGGAGTTCCTCTCGCCTTTCCTGTTGAGAGTGCCTCCTCTTGAGATGCGACGGGAACGCTGGGAATTCTTTCCCGTTGAAAGCAGGGAAAGGATCCCTCATCTCGAGCTCCGAGGGGGAAACGGGGCTCCTCTGGATGTGGGCGGGACCATCGTGCTTCCTCTCGAGTGGAGACGGGTATGGCGGTGAACTTCTTGAGTTGCAGCAAGGGTGTGAAAGACCCTTTCGAAATTCCAGAGGTTAGGTGTCATTAGTCTCCAGACGCCTCATCGGAAATAGGCCTCATCTCGCCTGGAAGGGAGAACTTCCTGGACTTTCTCGAGTTGCGGCAGGTGTTCTCGAGTTACGACGGGGACCTCAGGGACCCGCCCTGGTTGCCTCAGGAGAGGCCAGTCCCCATGCGAGTTGCTAGGGGGCCTCTCGGGATTCCTCTCCCGTCGATACCGGGGCCAAGAACCTTGTGTGGAGTCAGGGCCCGAACCGAGGATTCCTCTCAGGGGCTGACATGGATCTTTGGGTACTTCTGGAGTCTCCCCAGGGGAGTCAGGCCTCGTCTCGAGTGGGGGCATGCACGTGTGCTTTCCTTCCAGGCTGTAGCAGCAATGTCACGCTTCCCGTCGCGTGGATCAAAGGATCTGTGGGTTTCCCTCGAGGCTTTCCCTCGAGGCTTTCCCACAGGGCTGTCCCACGTGCCACCGTGGTGTGAGTCGATCCTCGGCGTGAAAAATGAGCCAGTGCAGGGCAAAGAGGTTCCTCTGGAATGGACTGAGACATCTGGGGGACTCTTGGAATGGTGGTACGACCATGGAGTTACTCTCGCCTTTCCTGTTGAGAGTGCCTCCTCTTGAGATGCGACGGGAACGCCGGGAATTCTTTCCCGTTGAAAGCAGGGAAAGGATCCCTCATCTCGAGCTCCGAGGGGGAAACGGGGCTCCTCTGGATGTGGGCGGGACCATCGTGCTTCCTCTCGAGTGGAGACGGGTATGGCGGTGAACTTCTTGAGTTGCAGCAAGGGTGTGAAAGACCCTTTCGAAGTTCCAGAGGTTAGGTGTCATTAGTCTCCAGACGCCTCATCGGAAATAGGCCTCATCTCGCCTGGAAGGGAGAACTTCCTGGATTTTCTCGAGTTGCGGCAGGTGTTCTCGAGTTACGACGGGGACCTCAGGGACCCGCCCTGGTTGCCTCAGGAGAGGCCAGTCCCCATGCGAGTTGCTAGGGGGCCTCTCGGGATTCCTCTCCCATCGATACCGGGGCCAAAAACCTTGTGTGGAGTCAGGGCCGGGACCGAGGATTCCTCTCAGGGGTGACATGGATCTTTGGGTACTTCTAGAGTCTCCCCAGGGGAGTCAGGCCTCCTCTCGAGTGGGGCCATGCACGTGCGCTTTCCTTCCAGGCTGTAGCAGCAATGTCACGCTTCCCGTCGCGTGGATCAAAGGATCTGTGGTTTTCCCTCGAGGCTTTCCCTCGAGGCTTTCCCACAGGGCTGTCCCACGTGCCACCGTGGTGTGAGTCGATCCTCGGCGTGAAAGATGAGCCAGTGCAGGGCAAAGAGGTTCCTCTGGAATGGACTGAGACATCTGGGGGAGTCTTGGAATGGTGGTACGACCATGGAGTTCCTCTCGCCTTTCCTGTTGAGAGTGCCTCCTCTTGAGATGCGACGGGAACGCCGGGAATTCTTTCCCGTTGAAAGCAGGGAAAGGATCCCTCATCTCGAGCTCCGAGGGGGAAACGGGGCTCCTCTGGATGTGGGCGGGACCATCGTACTTCCTCTCGAGTGGAGACGGGTATGGCGGTGAACTTCTTGAGTTGCAGCAAGGGTGTGAAAGACCCTTTCGAAGTTCCAGAGGTTAGGTGTCATTAGTCTCCAGACGCCTCATCGGAAATAGGCCTCATCTCGCCTGGAAGGGAGAACTTCCTGGATTTTCTTGAGTTGCGGCAGGTGTTCTCGAGTTACGACGGGGACCTCAGGGACCCGCCCGGGTGGCCTCAAGAGAGGCCAGTCCCCATGCGAGTTGCTAGGGGGCCTCTCGGGATTCCTCTCCCGTCGATACCGGGGCCAAAAACCTTGTGTGGAGTCAGGGCCGGGACCGAGGATTCCTCTCAGGGGTGACAAGGATCTTTGGGTACTTCTGGAGTCTCCCCAGGGGAGTCAGGCCTCCTCTCGAGTGGGGGCATGCACGTGCGCTTTCCTTCCAGGCTGTAGCAGCAATGTCACGCTTCCCGTCGCGTGGATCAAAGGATCTGTGGTTTTCCCTCGAGGCTTTCCCTCGAGGCTTTCCCACAGGGCTGTCCCACGTGCCACCGTGGTGTGAGTCGATCCTCGGCGTGAAAGATGAGCCAGTGCAGGGCAAAGAGGTTCCTCTGGAATGGACTGAGTCATCTGGGGGACTCTTGGAATGGTGGTACGACCATGGAGTTCCTCTCGCCTTTCCTGTTGAGAGTGCCTCCTCTTGAGATGCGACGGGAACACCGGGAATTCTTTCCAGTTGAAAGCAGGGAAAGGATCCATCATCTCGAGCTACGAGGGGGAAACGGGGCTCCTCTGGATGTGGGCGGGACCATCGTGCTTTCTCTCGAGTGGAGACGGGTATGGCGGTGAACTTCTTGAGTTGCAGCAAGGGTGTGAAAGACCCTTTCGAAGTTCCAGAGGTTAGGTGTCATTAGTCTCCAGACGCCTCATCGGAAATAGGCCTCATCTCGCCAGCAAGGGAGAACTTCCTGGATTTTCTCGAGTTGCGGCAGGTGTTCTCGAGTTACGACGGGGACCTCAGGGACCCGCCCTGGTTGCCTCAGGAGAGGCCAGTCCCCATGCGAGTTGCTAGGGGGCCTCTCGGGATTCCTCTCCCGTCGATACCGGGGCCAAAAACCTTGTGTGGAGTCAGGGCCGGACCCGAGGATTCCTCTCAGGGGTGACATGTATCTTTGGGTACTTCTGGAGTCTCCCCAGGGGAGTCAGGCCTCGTCTCGAGTGGGGGCATGCACGTGCGCTTTCCTTCCAGGCTGTAGCAGCAATGTCACGCTTCCCGTCGAGTGGATCAAAGGATCTGTGGTTTTCCCTCGAGGCTTTCCCTCGAGGCTTTCCCACAAGGCTGTCCCACGTGCCACCATGGTGTGAGTCGATCCTCGGCGTGAAAGATGAGCCAGTTCTGGGCAAAGAGGTTCCTCTGGAATGGACTGAGACATCTGGGGGACACTTGGAATGGTGGTACGACCATGGAGTTCCTCTCGCCTTTCCTGTTGAGAGTGCCTCCTCTTGAGATGCGACGGGAACGCTGGGAATTCTTTCCCGTTGAAAGCAGGGAAAGGATCCCTCATCTCGAGCTCCGAGGGGGAAACGGGGCTCCTCTGGATGTGGGCGGGACCATCGTGCTTCCTCTCGAGTGGAGACGGGTATGGCGGTGAACTTCTTGAGTTGCAGCAAGGGTGTGAAAGACCCTTTCGAAATTCCAGAGGTTAGGTGTCATTAGTCTCCAGACGCCTCATCGGAAATAGGCCTCATCTCGCCTGGAAGGGAGAACTTCCTGGATTTTCTCGAGTTACGGCAGGTGTTCTCGAGTTACGACGGGGACCTCAGGGACCCGCCCTGGTGGCCTAAGGAGAGGCCAGTCCCCATGCGAGTTGCTAGGGGGCCTCTCGGGATTCCTCTCCCGTCGATACCGGGGCCAAGAACCTTGTGTGGAGTCAGGGCCCGAACCGAGGATTCCTCTCAGGGGCTGACATGGATCTTTGGGTACTTCTGGAGTCTCCCCAGGGGAGTCAGGCCTCGTCTCGAGTGGGGGCATGCACGTGTGCTTTCCTTCCAGGCTGTAGCAGCAATGTCACGCTTCCCGTCGCGTGGATCAAAGGATCTGTGGTTTTCCCTCGAGGCTTTCCCTCGAGGCTTTCCCACAGGGCTGTCCCACGTGCCACCGTGGTGTGAGTCGATCCTCGGCGTGAAAGATGAGCCAGTGCAGGGCAAAGAGGTTCCTCTGGAATGGACTGAGACATCTGGGGGACTCTTGGAATGGTGGTACGACCATGGAGTTCCTCTCGCCTTTCCTGTTGAGAGTGCCTCCTCTTGAGATGCGACGGGAACGCCGGGAATTCTTTCCCGTTGAAATCAGGGAAAGGATCCCTCATCTCGAGCTCCGAGGGGGAAACGGGGCTCCTCTGGATGTGGGCGGGATCATCGTGCTTCCTCTCGAGTGGAGACGGGTATGGCCGTGAACTTCTTGAGTTGCAGCAAGGGTGTGAAAGACCCTTTCGAAATTCCAGAGGTTAGGTGTCATTAGTCTCCAGACGCCTCATCGGAAATAGGCCTCATCTCGCCTGGAAGGGAGAACTTCCTGGATTTTCTCGAGTTACGGCAGGTGTTCTCGAGTTACGACGGGGACCTCAGGGACCCGCCCTGGTGGCCTAAGGAGAGGCCAGTCCCCATGCGAGTTGCTAGGGGGCCTCTCGGGATTCCTCTCCCGTCGATACCGGGGCCAAGAACCTTGTGTGGAGTCAGGGCCCGAACCGAGGATTCCTCTCAGGGGCTGACATGGATCTTTGGGTACTTCTGGAGTCTCCCCAGGGAAGTCAGGCCTCGTCTCGAGTGGGGGCATGCACGTGCGCTTTCCTTCCAGGCTGTAGTAGCAATGTCACGCTTCCCGTCGCGTGGATCAAAGGAATTGTGGTTTTCCCTCGAGGCTTTCCCTCGAGGCTTTCCCACAGGGCTGTCCCACGTGCCACCGTGGTGTGAGTCGATCCTCGGCGTGAAAAATGAGCCAGTGCAGGGCAAAGAGTTTCCTCTGGAATGGACTGAGACATCTGGGGGACTCTTGGATTGGTGGTACGACCATGGAGTTCCTCTCGCCTTTCCTGTTGAGAGTGCCTCCTCTTGAGATGCGACGGGAACGCCGGGAATTCTTTCCCGTTGAAAGCAGGGAAAGGATCCCTCATCTCGAGCTCCGAGGGGGAAACGGGGCTCCTCTGGATGTGGGCGGGACCATCGTGCTTCCTCTCGAGTGGAGACGGGTATGACGGTGAACTTCTTGAGTTGCAGCAAGGGTGTGAAAGACCCTTTCGAAGTTCCAGAGGTTAGGTGTCATTAGTCTCCAGACGCCTCATCGGAAATAGGCCTCATCTCGCCTGGAAGGGAGAACTTCCTGGATTTTCTCGAGTTGCGGCAGGTGTTCTCGAGTTACGACGGGGACCTCAGGGACCCGCCCTGGTGGCCTCAGGAGAGGCCAGTCCCCATGCGAGTTGCTAGGGGGCCTCTCGGGATTCCTCTTCCGTCGATACCGGGGCCAAGAACCTTGTGTGGAGTCAGGGCCCGAACCGAGGATTCCTCTCAGGGGCTGACATGGATCTTTGGGTACTTCTGGAGTCTCCCCAGGGGAGTCAGGCCTCGTCTCGAGTGGGGGCATGCACGTGTGCTTTCCTTCCAGGCTGTAGCAGCAATGTCACGCTTCCCGTCGCGTGGATCAAAGGATCTGTGGTTTTCCCTCGAGGCTTTCCCTCGAGGCTTTCCCACAGGGCTGTCCCACGTGCCACCGTGGTGTGAGTCGATCCTCGGCGTGAAAGATGAGCCAGTGCAGGGCAAAGAGGTTCCTCTGGAATGGACTGAGTCATCTGGGGGACTCTTGGAATGGTGGTACGACCATGGAGTTCCTCTCGCCTTTCCTGTTGAGAGTGCCTCCTCTTGAGATGCGACGGGAACACCGGGAATTCTTTCCCGTTGAAAGCAGGGAAAGGATCCATCATCTCGAGCTACGAGGGGGAAACGGGGCTCCTCTGGATGTGGGCGGGACCATCGTGCTTCCTCTCGAGTGGAGACGGGTATGGCGGTGAACTTCTTGAGTTGCAGCAAGGGTGTGAAAGACCCTTTCGAAGTTCCAGAGTTTAGGTGTCATTAGTCTCCAGACGCCTCATCGGAAATAGGCCTCATCTCGCCAGCAAGGGAGAACTTCCTGGATTTTCTCGAGTTGCGGCAGGTGTTCTCGAGTTACGACGGGGACCTCAGGGACCCGCCCTGGTTGCCTCAGGAGAGGCCAGTCCCCATGCGAGTTGCTAGGGGGCCTCTCGGGATTCCTCTCCCGTCGATACCGGGGCCAAAAACCTTGTGTGGAGTCAGGGCCGGAACCGAGGATTCCTCTCAGGGGTGACATGTATCTTTGGGTACTTCTGGAGTCTCCCCAGGGGAGTCAGGCCTCGTCTCGAGTGGGGGCATGCACGTGCGCTTTCCTTCCAGGCTGTAGCAGCAATGTCACGCTTCCCGTCGAGTGGATCAAAGGATCTGTGGTTTTCCCTCGAGGCTTTCCCTCGAGGCTTTCCCACAAGGCTGTCCCACGTGCCACCATGGTGTGAGTCGATCCTCGGCGTGAAAGATGAGCCAGTTCTGGGCAAAGAGGTTCCTCTGGAATGGACTGAGACATCTGGGGGACACTTGGAATGGTGGTACGACCATGGAGTTCCTCTCGCCTTTCCTGTTGAGAGTGCCTCCTCTTGAGATGCGACGGGAACGCTGGGAATTCTTTCCCGTTGAAAGCAGGGAAAGGATCCCTCATCTCGAGCTCCGAGGGGGAAACGGGGCTCCTCTGGATGTGGGCGGGACCATCGTGCTTCCTCTCGAGTGGAGACGGGTATGGCGGTGAACTTCTTGAGTTGCAGCAAGGGTGTGAAAGACCCTTTCGAAATTCCAGAGGTTAGGTGTCATTAGTCTCCAGACGCCTCATCGGAAATAGGCCTCATCTCGCCTGGAAGGGAGAACTTCCTGGATTTTCTCGAGTTACGGCAGGTGTTCTCGAGTTACGACGGGGACCTCAGGGACCCGCCCTGGTGGCCTAAGGAGAGGCCAGTCCCCATGCGAGTTGCTAGGGGGCCTCTCGGGATTCCTCTCCCGTCGATACCGGGGCCAAGAACCTTGTGTGGAGTCAGGGCCCGAACCGAGGATTCCTCTCAGGGGCTGACATGGATCTTTGGGTACTTCTGGAGTCTCCCCAGGGGAGTCAGGCCTCGTCTCGAGTGGGGGCATGCACGTGTGCTTTCCTTCCAGGCTGTAGCAGCAATGTCACGCTTCCCGTCGCGTGGATCAAAGGATCTGTGGTTTTCCCTCGAGGCTTTCCCTCGAGGCTTTCCCACAGGGCTGTCCCACGTGCCACCGTGGTGTGAGTCGATCCTCGGCGTGAAAGATGAGCCAGTGCAGGGCAAAGAGGTTCCTCTGGAATGGACTGAGACATCTGGGGGACTCTTGGAATGGTGGTACGACCATGGAGTTCCTCTCGCCTTTCCTGTTGAGAGTGCCTCCTCTTGAGATGCGACGGGAACGCCGGGAATTCTTTCCCGTTGAAAGCAGGGAAAGGATCCCTCATCTCGAGCTCCGAGGGGGAAACGGGGCTCCTCTGGATGTGGGCGGGACCATCGTGCTTCCTCTCGAGTGGAGACGGGTATGGCGGTGAACTTCTTGAGTTGCAGCAAGGGTGTGAAAGACCCTTTCGAAATTCCAGAGGTTAGGTGTCATTAGTCTCCAGACGCCTCATCGGAAATAGGCCTCATCTCGCCTGGAAGGGAGAACTTCCTGGATTTTCTCGAGTTACGGCAGGTGTTCTCGAGTTACGACGGGGACCTCAGGGACCCGCCCTGGTGGCCTAAGGAGAGGCCAGTCCCCATGCGAGTTGCTAGGGGGCCTCTCGGGATTCCTCTCCCGTCGATACCGGGGCCAAGAACCTTGTGTGGAGTCAGGGCCCGAACCGAGGATTCCTCTCAGGGACTGACATGGATCTTTGGGTACTTCTGGAGTCTCCCCAGGGAAGTCAGGCCTCGTCTCGAGTGGGGGCATGCACGTGCGCTTTCCTTCCAGGCTGTAGTAGCAATGTCACGCTTCCCGTCGCGTGGATCAAAGGAATTGTGGTTTTCCCTCGAGGCTTTCCCTCGAGGCTTTCCCACAGGGCGGTCCCACGTGCCACCGTGGTGTGAGTCGATCCTCGGCGTGAAAAATGAGCCAGTGCAGGGCAAAGAGTTTCCTCTGGAATGGACTGAGACATCTGGGGGACTCTTGGATTGGTGGTACGACCATGGAGTTCCTCTCGCCTTTCCTGTTGAGAGTGCCTCCTCTTGAGATGCGACGGGAACGCCGGGAATTCTTTCCCGTTGAAAGCAGGGAAAGGATCCCTCATCTCGAGCTCCGAGGGGGAAACGGGGCTCCTCTGGATGTGGGCGGGACCATCGTGCTTCCTCTCGAGTGGAGACGGGTATGGCGGTGAACTTCTTGAGTTGCAGCAAGGGTGTGAAAGACCCTTTCGAAGTTCCAGAGGTTAGGTGTCATTAGTCTCCAGACGCCTCATCGGAAATAGGCCTCATCTCGCCTGGAAGGGAGAACTTCCTGGATTTTCTCGAGTTGCGGCAGGTGTTCTCGAGTTACGACGGGGACCTCAGGGACCCGCCCTGGTGGCCTCAGGAGAGGCCAGTCCCCATGCGAGTTGCTAGGGGGCCTCTCGGGATTCCTCTTCCGTCGATACCGGGGCCAAGAACCTTGTGTGGAGTCAGGGCCCGAACCGAGGATTCCTCTCAGGGGCTGACATGGATCTTTGGGTACTTCTGGAGTCTCCCCAGGGGAGTCAGGCCTCGTCTCGAGTGGGGGCATGCACGTGTGCTTTCCTTCCAGGCTGTAGCAGCAATGTCACGCTTCCCGTCGCGTGGATCAAAGGATCTGTGGTTTTCCCTCGAGGCTTTCCCTCGAGGCTTTCCCACAGGGCTGTCCCACGTGCCACCGTGGTGTGAGTCGATCCTCGGCGTGAAAGATGAGCCAGTGCAGGGCAAAGAGGTTCCTCTGGAATGGACTGAGTCATCTGGGGGACTCTTGGAATGGTGGTACGACCATGGAGTTCCTCTCGCCTTTCCTGTTGAGAGTGCCTCCTCTTGAGATGCGACGGGAACACCGGGAATTCTTTCCCGTTGAAAGCAGGGAAAGGATCCATCATCTCGAGCTACGAGGGGGAAACGGGGCTCCTCTGGATGTGGGCGGGACCATCGTGCTTCCTCTCGAGTGGAGACGGGTATGGCGGTGAACTTCTTGAGTTGCAGCAAGGGTGTGAAAGACCCTTTCGAAGTTCCAGAGGTTAGGTGTCATTAGTGTCCAGACGCCTCATCGGAAATAGGCCTCATCTCGCCAGCAAGGGAGAACTTCCTGGATTTTCTCGAGTTGCGGCAGGTGTTCTCGAGTTACGACGGGGACCTCAGGGACCCGCCCTGGTTGCCTCAGGAGAGGCCAGTCCCCATGCGAGTTGCTAGGGGGCCTCTCGGGATTCCTCTCCCGTCGATACCGGGGCCAAAAACCTTGTGTGGAGTCAGGGCCGGAACCGAGGATTCCTCTCAGGGGTGACATGTATCTTTGGGTACTTCTGGAGTCTCCCCAGGGGAGTCAGGCCTCGTCTCGAGTGGGGGCATGCACGTGCGCTTTCCTTCCAGGCTGTAGCAGCAATGTCACGCTTCCCGTCGAGTGGATCAAAGGATCTGTGGTTTTCCCTCGAGGCTTTCCCTCGAGGCTTTCCCACAAGGCTGTCCCACGTGCCACCATGGTGTGAGTCGATCCTCGGCGTGAAAGATGAGCCAGTTCTGGGCAAAGAGGTTCCTCTGGAATGGACTGAGACATCTGGGGGACACTTGGAATGGTGGTACGACCATGGAGTTCCTCTCGCCTTTCCTGTTGAGAGTGCCTCCTCTTGAGATGCGACGGGAACGCTGGGAATTCTTTCCAGTTGAAAGCAGGGATAGGATCCCTCATCTCGAGCTCCGAGGGGGAAACGGGGCTCCTCTGGATGTGGGCGGGACCATCGTGCTTCCTCTCGAGTGGAGACGGGTATGGCGGTGAACTTCTTGAGTTGCAGCAAGGGTGTGAAAGACCCTTTCGAAATTCCAGAGGTTAGGTGTCATTAGTCTCCAGACGCCTCATCGGAAATAGGCCTCATCTCGCCTGGAAGGGAGAACTTCCTGGATTTTCTCGAGTTACGGCAGGTGTTCTCGAGTTACGACGGGGACCTCAGGGACCCGCCCTGGTGGCCTAAGGAGAGGCCAGTCCCCATGCGAGTTGCTAGGGGGCCTCTCGGGATTCCTCTCCCGTCGATACCGGGGCCAAGAACCTTGTGTGGAGTCAGGGCCCGAACCGAGGATTCCTCTCAGGGGCTGACATGGATCTTTGGGTACTTCTGGAGTCTCCCCAGGGGAGTCAGGCCTCGTCTCGAGTGGGGGCATGCACGTGTGCTTTCCTTCCAGGCTGTAGCAGCAATGTCACGCTTCCCGTTGCGTGGATCAAAGGATCTGTGGTTTTCCCTCGAGGCTTTCCCTCGAGGCTTTCCCACAGGGCTGTCCCACGTGCCACCGTGGTGTGAGTCGATCCTCGGCGTGAAAGATGAGCCAGTGCAGGGCAAAGAGGTTCCTCTGGAATGGACTGAGACATCTGGGGGACTCTTGGAATGGTGGTACGACCATGGAGTTCCTCTCGCCTTTCCTGTTGAGAGTGCCTCCTCTTGAGATGCGACGGGAACGCCGGGAATTCTTTCCCGTTGAAAGCAGGGAAAGGATCCCTCATCTCGAGCTCCGAGGGGGAAACGGGGCTCCTCTGGATGTGGGCGGGACCATCGTGCTTCCTCTCGAGTGGAGACGGGTATGGCGGTGAACTTCTTGAGTTGCAGCAAGGGTGTGAAAGACCCTTTCGAAATTCCAGAGGTTAGGTGTCATTAGTCTCCAGACGCCTCATCGGAAATAGGCCTCATCTCGCCTGGAAGGGAGAACTTCCTGGATTTTCTCGAGTTACGGCAGGTGTTCTCGAGTTACGACGGGGACCTCAGGGACCCGCCCTGGTGGCCTAAGGAGAGGCCAGTCCCCATGCGAGTTGCTAGGGGGCCTCTCGGGATTCCTCTCCCGTCGATACCGGGGCCAAGAACCTTGTGTGGAGTCAGGGCCCGAACCGAGGATTCCTCTCAGGGGCTGACATGGATCTTTGGGTACTTCTGGAGTCTCCCCAGGGAAGTCAGGCCTCGTCTCGAGTGGGGGCATGCACGTGCGCTTTCCTTCCAGGCTGTAGTAGCAATGTCACGCTTCCCGTCGCGTGGATCAAAGGAATTGTGGTTTTCCCTCGAGGCTTTCCCTCGAGGCTTTCCCACAGGGCTGTCCCACGTGCCACCGTGGTGTGAGTCGATCCTCGGCGTGAAAAATGAGCCAGTGCAGGGCAAAGAGTTTCCTCTGGAATGGACTGAGACATCTGGGGGACTCTTGGATTGGTGGTACGACCATGGAGTTCCTCTCGCCTTTCCTGTTGAGAGTGCCTCCTCTTGAGATGCGACGGGAACGCCGGGAATTCTTTCCCGTTGAAAGCAGGGAAAGGATCCCTCATCTCGAGCTCCGAGGGGGAAACGGGGCTCCTCTGGATGTGGGCGGGACCATCGTGCTTCCTCTCGAGTGGAGACGGGTATGGCGGTGAACTTCTTGAGTTGCAGCAAGGGTGTGAAAGACCCTTTCGAAGTTCCAGAGGTTAGGTGTCATTAGTCTCCAGACGCCTCATCGGAAATAGGCCTCATCTCGCCTGGAAGGGAGAACTTCCTGGATTTTCTCGAGTTGCGGCAGGTGTTCTCGAGTTACGACGGGGACCTCAGGGACCCGCCCTGGTGGCCTCAGGAGAGGCCAGTCCCCATGCGAGTTGCTAGGGGGCCTCTCGGGATTCCTCTTCCGTCTATACCGGGGCCAAGAACCTTGTGTGGAGTCAGGGCCCGAACAGAGGATTCCTCTCAGGGGCTGACATGGATCTTTGGGTACTTCTGGAGTCTCCCCAGGGGAGTCAGGCCTCGTCTCGAGTGGGGGCATGCACGTGTGCTTTCCTTCCAGGCTGTAGCAGCAATGTCACGCTTCCCGTCGCGTGGATCAAAGGATCTGTGGTTTTCCCTCGAGGCTTTCCCTCGAGGCTTTCCCACAGGGCTGTCCCACGTGCCACCGTGGTGTGAGTCGATCCTCGGCGTGAAAAATGAGCCAGTGCAGGGCAAAGAGGTTCCTCTGGAATGGACTGAGACATCTGGGGGACTCTTGGAATGGTGGTACGACCATGGAGTTCCTCTCGCCTTTCCTGTTGAGAGTGCCTCCTCTTGAGATGCGACGGGAACGCCGGGAATTCTTTCCCGTTGAAAGCAGGGAAAGGATCCCTCATCTCGAGCTCCGAGGGGGAAACGGGGCTCCTCTGGATGTGGGCGGGACCATCGTGCTTCCTCTCGAGTGGAGACGGGTATGGCGGTGAACTTCTTGAGTTGCAGCAAGGGTGTGAAAGACCCTTTCGAAGTTCCAGAGGTTAGGTGTCATTAGTCTCCAGACGCCTCATCGGAAATAGGCCTCATCTCGCCTGGAAGGGAGAACTTCCTGGATTTTCTCGAGTTGCGGCAGGTGTTCTCGAGTTACGACGGGGACCTCAGGGACCCGCCCTGGTGGCCTCAGGAGAGGCCAGTCCCCATGCGAGTTGCTAGGGGGCCTCTCGGGATTCCTCTCCCGTCGATACCGGGGCCAAACACCTTGTGTGGAGTCAGGGCCGGGACCGAGGATTCCTCTCAGGGGTGACAAGGATCTTTGGGTACTTCTGGAGTCTCCCCAGGGGTGTCAGGCCTCGTCTCGAGTGGGGGCATGCACGTGCGCTTTCCTTCCAGGCTGTAGCAGCAATGTCACGCTTCCCGTCGCGTGGATCAAAGGATCTGTGGTTTTCCCTCGAGGCTTTCCCTCGAGGCTTTCCCACAGGGCTGTCCCACGTGCCACCGTGGTGTGAGTCGATCCTCGGCGTGAAAGATGAGCCAGTGCAGGGCAAAGAGGTTCCTCTGGAATGGACTGAGTCATCTGGGGGACTCTTGGAATGGTGGTACGACCATGGAGTTCCTCTTGCCTTTCCTGTTGAGAGTGCCTCCTCTTGAGATGCGACGGGAACGCCGGGAATTCTTTCCCGTTGAAAGCAGGGAAAGGATCCCTCATCTCGAGCTACGAGGGGGAAACGGGGCTCCTCTGGATGTGGGCGGGACCATCGTGCTTCCTCTCGAGTGGAGACGGGTATGGCGGTGAACTTCTTGAGTTGCAGCAAGGGTGTGAAAGACCCTTTCGAAGTTCCAGAGGTTAGGTGTCATTAGTCTCCAGACACCTCATCGGAAATAGGCCTCATCTCGCCTGCAAGGGAGAACTTCCTGAATTTTCTCGAGTTGCGGCAGGTGTTCTCGAGTTACGACGGGGACCTCAGGGACCCGCCCTGGTTGCCTCAGGAGAGGCCAGTCCCCATGCGAGTTGCTAGGGGGCCTCTCGGGATTCCTATCCCGTCGATACCGGGGCCAAAAACCTTGTGTGGAGTCAGGGCCGGAACCGAGGATTCCTCTCAGGGGTGACATGGATCTTTGAGTACTTCTGGAGTCTCCCCAGGGGAGTCAGGCCTCGTCTCGAGTGGGGGCATGCACGTGCGCTTTCCTTCCAGACTGTAGCAGCAATGTCACACTTCCCGTCGCGTGGATCAAAGGATCTGTGGTTTTCCCTCGAGGCTTTCCCTCGAGGCTTTCCCACAGGGCTGTCCCACGTGCCACCGTGGTGTGAGTCGATCCTCGGCGTGAAAGATGAGCCAGTGCAGGGCAAAGAGGTTCCTCTGGAATGGACTGAGACATCTGGGGGACTCTTGGAATGGTGGTACGACCATGGAGTTCCTCTCGCCTTTCCTGTTGAGAGTGCCTCCTCTTGAGATGCGACGGGAACGCCGGGAATTCTTTCCCGTTGAAAGCAGGGAAAGGATCCCTCATCTCGAGCTCCGAGGGGGAAACGGGGCTCCTCTGGATGTGGGCGGGACCATCGTGCTTCCTCTCGAGTGGAGACGGGTATGGTGGTGAACTTCTTGAGTTGCAGCAAGGGTGTGAAAGACCCTTTCGAAATTCCAGAGGTTAGGTGTCATTAGTCTCCAGACGCCTCATCCGAAATAGGCCTCATCTCACCTGGAAGGGAGAACTTCCTGGATTTTCTCGAGTTACGGCAGGTGTTCTCGAGTTACGACGGGGACCTCAGGGACCCGCCCTGGTGGCCTAAGGAGAGGCCAGTCCCCATGCGAGTTGCTAGGGGGCCTCTCGGGATTCCTCTCCCGTCGATACCGGGGCCAAGAACCTTGTGTGGAGTCAGGGCCCGAACCGAGGATTCCTCTCAGGGGCTGAAATGGATCTTTGGGTACTTCTGGAGTCTCCCCAGGGGAGTGAGGCCTCGTCTCGTGTGGGGGCATGCACGTGCGCTTTCCTTCCAGGCTGTAGCAGCAATGTCACGCTTCTCGTCGCGTGGATCAAAGGATCTGTGGTTTTCCATCGAGGCTTTCCCTCGAGGCTTTCCCACAGGGCTGTCCCACTTGCCACCGTGGTGTGAGTCGATCCTCGGCGTGAAAGATGAGCCAGTGCAGGGCAAAGAGGTTCCTCTGGAATGGACTGAGACATCTGGGGGACTCTTGGAATGGTGGTACGACCATGGAGTTCCTCTCGCCTTTCCTGTTGAGAGTGCCTCCTCTTGAGATGCGACGGAAATGCCGGGAATTCTTTCCCGTTAAAAGCAGGGAAAGGATCCCTCATCTCGAGCTACGAGGGGAAACGGGGCTCCTCTGGATGTGGGCGGGACCATCGTGCTTCCTCTCGAGTGGAGACGGGTATGGCGGTGAACTTCTTGTGTTGCAGCAAGGGTGTGAAAGACCCTTTCGAAGTTCCAGAGGTTAGGTGTCATTAGTCTCCAGACGCCTCATTGGAAATAGGCCTCATCTCGCCTGGAAGGGAGAACATCCTGGATTTTCTCGATTTGCGGCAGGTGTTCTCGAGTTACGACGGGGACCTCAGGGAACCGCCCTGGTGGCCTCAGGAAAAGCCAGTCCCCATGCGAGTTGCTAGGGGGCCTCTCGGGATTCCTCTCCTGTCGATACCGGGGCCAAAAACCTTGTTTGGAGTCAGGGCCGGAACCGAGGATTACTCTCAGGGGCTGACATGGATCTTTGGGTACTTCTGGAGTCTCCCCACTGGAGTCAGGCCTCGTTTCAAGTGGGGGCATGCACGAGCGCTTTTCTTCCAGGCTGTAGCAGCAATGTCACACTTACCTTCGCGTGGATCAAAGGATCTGTGGTTTTCCCTCGAGGCTTTCCCTCGAGGCTTTCCCACAGGGCTGTCCCACTTGCCACCGTGGTGTGAGTCGATCCTCGGCGTGAAAGATGAGCCAGTGCAGGGCAAAGAGGTTCCTCTGGAATGGACTGAGACATCTGGGGGACTCTTGGAATGGTGGTACGACCATGGAGTTCCTCTCGCCTTTCCTGTTGAGAGTGCCTCCTCTTGAGATGCGACGGGAACGCCGGGAATTCTTTCCCGTTGAAAGCAGGGAAAGGATCCCTCATCTCGAGCTTCGAGGGGGAAACGGGGCTCCTCTGGATGTGGGCGGGACCATCATGCTTCCTCTCGAGTGGAGACGGGTATGGCGGTGAACTTCTTGAGTAGCAGCAAGGGTGTGAAAGACCCTTTCGAAGTTCCAGAGGTTAGGTGTCATTAGTCTCCAGACGCCTCATAGGAAATAGGCCTCATCTCGCCTGGAAGGGAGAACTTCCTGGATTTTCTCGAGTTGCGGCAGGTGTTCTCGAGTTACGACGGGGACCTCAGGGACCCGCCATGGTGCCTCAGGAAAGGCCAGTCCCCATGCGAGTTGCTAGGGGGCCTCTCAGGATTCCTCTCCCGTCGATACCGGGGCCAAAAACCTTGTGTGAAGTCAGGGCCGGAACCGGGGATTCCTCTCAGGGACTGACATGGATCTTTGGGTACTTCTGGAGTCTCCCTAGGGGAGTGAGGCCTCGTCTCGAGTGGGGGCATGCACGTGCGCTTTCCTTCCAGGCTGTAGCAGCAATGTCACGCTTCTCGTCGCGTGGATCAAAGGATCTGTGGTTTTCCCTCTAGGCTTTCCCTCGAGGCTTTCCCACAGGGCTGTCCCACGTGCCGCCGTGGTGTGAGTCGATCCTCGGCGTGAAAGATGAGCCAGTGCAGGGCAAAGAGGTTCCTCTGGAATGGATTGAGACATCTGGGGGACTCTTGGAATGGTGGTACGACCATGGAGTTCCTCTCGCCTTTCCTGTTGAGAGTGCCTCCTCTTGAGATGCGACGGGAACGCTGGGAATTCTTTCCCGTTGAAAGCAGGGAAAGGATCCCTCATCTCGAGCTCCGAGGGGGAAACGGGGCTCCTCTGGATGTGGGCGGGACCATCGTGCTTCCTCTCGAGTGGAGACGGGTATGGCGGTGAACTTCTTGAGTTGCAGCAAGGGTGTGAAAGACCCTTTCGAAATTCCAGAGGTTAGGTGTCATTAGTCTCCAGACGCCTCATCGGAAATAGGCCTCATCTCGCGTGGAAGGGAGAACTTCCTGGATTTTCTCGAGTTACGGCAGGTGTTCTCGAGTTACGACGGGGACCTCAGGGACCCGCCCTGGTGGCCTAAGGAGAGGCCAGTCCCCATGAGAGTTGCTAGGGGGCCTCTCGGGATTCCTCTCCCGTCGATACCGGGGCCAAGAACCTTGTGTGGAGTCAGGGCCCGAACCGAGGATTCCTCTCAGGGGCTGACATGGATCTTTGGGTACTTCTGGAGTCTCCCCAGGGGAGTCAGGCCTCGTCTCGAGTGGGGGCATGCACGTGTGCTTTCCTTCCAGGCTGTAGCAGCAATGTCACGCTTCCCGTCGCGTGAATCAAAGGATCTGTGGTTTTCCCTCGAGGCTTTCCCTCGAGGCTTTCCCACAGGGCTGTCCCACGTGCCACCGTGGTGTGAGTCGATCCTCGGCGTGAAAAATGAGCCAGTGCAGGGCAAAGAGGTTCCTCTGGAATGGACTGAGACATCTGGGGGACTCTTGGAATGGTGGTACGACCATGGAGTTACTCTCGCCTTTCCTGTTGAGAGTGCCTCCTCTTGAGATGCGACGGGAACACCGGGAATTCTTTCCCGTTGAAAGCAGGGAAAGGATCCCTCATCTCGAGCTCCGAGGGGGAAACGGGGCTCCTCTGGATGTGGGCGGGACCATCGTGCTTCCTCTCGAGTGGAGACGGGTATGGCGGTGAACTTCTTGAGTTGCAGCAAGGGTGTGAAAGACCCTTTCGAAGTTCCAGAGTTTAGGTGTCATTAGTCTCCAGACGCCTCATCGGAAATAGGCCTCATCTCGCCTGGAAGGGAGAACTTCCTGGATTTACTCGAGTTGCGGCAGGTGTTCTCGAGTTACGACGGGGACCTCAGGGACCCGCCCTGGTTGCCTCAGGAGAGGCCAGTCCCCATGCGAGTTGCTAGGGGGCCTCTCGGGATTCCTCTCCCGTCGATACCGGGGCCAAAAACCTTGTGTGGAGTCAGGGCCGGGACCGAGGATTCCTCTCAGGGGTGACATGGATCTTTGGGTACTTCTGGAGTCTCCCCAGGGGAGTCAGGCCTCCTCTCGAGTGGGGCCATGCACGTGCGCTTTCCTTCCAGGCTGTAGCAGCAATGTCACGCTTCCCGTCGAGTGGATCAAAGGATCTGTGGTTTTCCCTCGAGGCTTTCCCTCGAGGCTTTCCCACAAGGCTGTCCCACGTGCCACCGTGGTGTGAGTCGATCCTCGGCGTGAAAGATGAGCCAGTGCAGGGCAAAGAGGTTCCTCTGGAATGGATTGAGACATCTGGGGGACTCTTGGAATGGTGGTACGACCATGGAGTTCCTCTCGCCTTTCCTGTTGAGAGTGCCTCCTCTTGAGATGCGACGGGAACGCTGGGAATTCTTTCCCGTTGAAAGCAGGGAAAGGATCCCTCATCTCGAGCTCCGAGGGGGAAACGGGGCTCCTCTGGATGTGGGCGGGACCATCGTGCTTCCTCTCGAGTGGAGACGGGTATGGCGGTGAACTTCTTGAGTTGCAGCAAGGGTGTGAAAGACCCTTTCGAAATTCCAGAGGTTAGGTGTCATTAGTCTCCAGACGCCTCATCGGAAATAGGCCTCATCTCGCCTGGAAGGGAGAACTTCCTGGATTTTCTCGAGTTACGGCAGGTGTTCTCGAGTTACGACGGGGACCTCAGGGACCCGCCCTGGTGGCCTAAGGAGAGGCCAGTCCCCATGCGAGTTGCTAGGGGGCCTCTCGGGATTCCTCTCCCGTCGATACCGGGGCCAAGAACCTTGTGTGGAGTCAGGGCCCGAACCGAGGATTCCTCTCAGGGGCTGACATGGATCTTTGGGTACTTCTGGAGTCTCCCCAGGGGAGTCAGGCCTCGTCTCGAGTGGGGGCATGCACGTGTGCTTTCCTTCCAGGCTGTAGCAGCAATGTCACGCTTCCCGTCGCGTGGATCAAAGGATCTGTGGTTTTCCCTCGAGGCTTTCCCTCGAGGCTTTCCCACAGGGCTGTCCCACGTGCCACCGTGGTGTGAGTCGATCCTCGGCGTGAAAAATGAGCCAGTGCAGGGCAAAGAGGTTCCTCTGGAATGGACTGAGACATCTGGGGGACTCTTGGAATGGTGGTACGACCATGGAGTTCCTCTCGCCTTTCCTGTTGAGAGTGCCTCCTCTTGAGATGCGACGGGAACGCAGGGAATTCTTTCCCGTTGAAAGCAGGGAAAGGATCCCTCATCTCGAGCTCCGAGGGGGAAACGGGGCTCCTCTGGATGTGGGCGGGACCATCGTGCTTCCTCTCGAGTGGAGACGGGTATGGCGGTGAACTTCTTGAGTTGCAGCAAGGGTGTGAAAGACCCTTTCGAAGTTCCAGAGATTAGGTGTCATTAGTCTCCAGACGCCTCATCGGAAATAGGCCTCATCTCGCCTGGAAGGGAGAACTTCCTGGATTTTCTCGAGTTGCGGCAGGTGTTCTCGAGTTACGACGGGGACCTCAGGGACCCGACCTGGTTGCCTCAGGAGAGGCCAGTCCCCATGCGAGTTGCTAGGGGGCCTCTCGGGTTTCCTCTCCCGTCGATACCGGGGCCAAAAACCTTGTGTGGAGTCAGGGCCGGGACCGAGGATTCCTCTCAGGGGTGACATGGATCTTTGGGTACTTCTGGAGTCTCCCCAGGGGAGTCAGGCCTCCTCTCGAGTGGGGCCATGCACGTGCGCTTTCCTTCCAGGCTGTAGCAGCAATGTCACGCTTCCCGTCGAGTGGATCAAAGGATCTGTGGTTTTCCCTCGAGGCTTTCCCTTGAGGCTTTCCCACAAGGCTGTCCCACGTGCCACCGTGGTGTGAGTCGATCCTCGGCGTGAAAGATGAGCCAGTGCAGGGCAAAGAGGTTCCTCTGGAATGGATAAAGACATCTGGGGGACTCTTGGAATGGTGGTACGACCATGGAGTTCCTCTCGCCTTTCCTGTTGAGAGTGCCTCCTCTTGAGATGCGACGGGAACGCTGGGAATTCTTTCCCGTTGAAAGCAGGGAAAGGATCCCTCATCTCGAGCTCCGAGGGGGAAACGGGGCTCCTCTGGATGTGGGCGGGACCATCGTGCTTCCTCTCGAGTGGAGACGGGTATGGCGGTGAACTTCTTGAGTTGCAGCAAGGGTGTGAAAGACCCTTTCGAAATTCCAGAGGTTAGGTGTCATTAGTCTCCAGACGCCTCATCGGAAATAGGCCTCATCTCGCCTGGAAGGGAGAACTTCCTGGATTTTCTCGAGTTACGGCAGGTGTTCTCGAGTTACGACGGGGACCTCAGGGACCCGCCCTGGTGGCCTAAGGAGAGGCCAGTCCCCATGCGAGTTGCTAGGGGGCCTCTCGGGATTCCTCTCCCGTCGATACCGGGGCCAAGAACCTTGTGTGGAGTCAGGGCCCGAACCGAGGATTCCTCTCAGGGGCTGACATGGATCTTTGGGTACTTCTGGAGTCTCCCCAGGGGAGTCAGGCCTCGTCTCGAGTGGGGGCATGCACGTGTGCTTTCCTTCCAGGCTGTAGCAGCAATGTCACGCTTCCCGTCGCGTGGATCAAAGGATCTGTGGTTTTCCCTCGAGGCTTTCCCTCGAGGCTTTCCCACAGGGCTGTCCCACGTGCCACCGTGGTGTGAGTCGATCCTCGGCGTGAAAAATGAGCCAGTGCAGGGCAAATAGGTTCCTCTGGAATGGACTGAGACATCTGGGGGACTCTTGGAATGGTGGTACGACCATGGAGTTACTCTCGCCTTTCCTGTTGAGAGTGCCTCCTCTTGAGATGCGACGGGAACGCCGGGAATTCTTTCCCGTTGAAAGCAGGGAAAGGATCCCTCATCTCGAGCTACGAGGGGGAAACGGGGCTCCTCTGGATGTGGGCGGGACCATCGTGCTTCCTCTCGAGTGGAGACGGGTATGTCGGTGAACTTCTTGAGTTGCAGCAAGGGTGTGAAAGACCCTTTCGAAGTTCCAGAGGTTAGGTGTCATTAGTCTCCAGACGCCTCATCGGAAATAGGCCTCATCTCGCCTGGAAGGGAGAACTTCCTGGATTTTCTCGAGTTGCGGCAGGTGTTCTCGAGTTACGACGGGGACCTCAGGGACCCGCCCTGGTTGCCTCAGGAGAGGCCAGTCCCCATGCGAGTTGCTAGGGGGCCTCTCGGGATTCCTCTCCCGTCGATACCGGGGCCAAAAACCTTGTGTGGAGTCAGGGCCGGGACCGAGGATTCCTCTCAGGGGTGACATGGATCTTTGGGTACTTCTGGAGTCTCCCCAGGGGAGTCAGGCCTCCTCTCGAGTGGGGCCATGCACGTGCGCTTTCCTTCCAGGCTGTAGCAGCAATGTCACGCTTCTCGTCGCGTGGATCAAAGGATCTGTGGTTTTCCATCGAGGCTTTCCCTCGAGGCTTTCCCACAGGGCTGTCCCACTTGCCACCGTGGTGTGAGTCGATCCTCGGCGTGAAAGATGAGCCAGTGCAGGGCAAAGAGGTTCCTCTGGAATGGACTGAGACATCTGGGGGATTCTTGGAATGGTGGTACGACCATAGAGTTCCTCTCGCCTTTCCTGTTGAGAGTGCCTCCTCTTGAGATGCGACGGGAATGCCGGGAATTCTTTCCCGTTCAAAGCAGGGAAAGGATCCCTCATCTCGAGCTACGAGGGGGAAACGGGGCACCTCTGGATATGGGCGGGACCATCGTGCTTCCTCTCGAGTGGAGACGGGTATGGCGGTGAACTTCTTGAGTTGCAGCAAGGGTGTGAAAGACCCTTTCGAAGTTCCAGAGGTTAGGTGTCATTAGTCTCCAGACGCCTCATCGGAAATAGGCCTCATCTCGCCTGGAAGGGAGAACTTCCTGGATTTTCTCGAGTTGCGGCAGGTGTTCTCGAGTTACGACGGGGACCTCAGGGACCCGCCATGGTGGCCTCAGGAAAGGCCAGTCCCCATGCGAGTTGCTAGGGGGCCTCTCAGGATTCCTCTCCCGTCGATACCGGGGCCAAAAACCTTGTGTGGAGTCAGGGCCGGAACCGAGGTTTTCTCTCAGGGGTGACATGGAACTTTGGGTATTTCTGGAGTCTCCCCAGGGGAGTCAGGCCTCGTCTCGAGTGGGGGCAGGCACGTGCGCTTTCCTTCCAGGCTGTAGCAGCAATGTCACGCTTCCCGTCGCGTGGATCAAAGGATCTGTGGTTTTCCCTCGAGGCTTTCCCTCGAGGCTTTCCCACAGGGCTGTCCCACTTGCCACCGTGGTGTGAGTCGATCCTCGGCGTGAAAGATGAGCCAGTGCAGGGCAAAGAGGTTCCTCTGGAATGGACTGAGACATCTGGGGGATTCTTGGAATGGTGGTACGACCATAGAGTTCCTCTCGCCTTTCCTGTTGAGAGTGCCTCCTCTTGAGATGCGACGGGAATGCCGGGAATTCTTTCCCGTTGAAAGCAGGGAAAGGATCCCTCATCTCGAGTTACGAGGGGGAAACGGGGCTCCTCTGGATATGGGCGGGACCATCGTGCTTCCTCTCGAGTGGAGACGGGTATGGCGGTGAACTTCTTGAGTTGCAGCAAGGGTGTGAAAGACCCTTTCGAAGTTCCAGAGGTTAGGTGTCATTAGTCTCCAGACGCCTCATCGGAAATAGGCCTCATCTCGCCTGGAAGGGAGAACTTCCTGGATTTTCTCGAGTTGCGGCAGGTGTTCTCGAGTTACGACGGGGACCTCAGGGACCCGCCATGGTGGCCTCAGGAAAGGCCAGTCCCCATGCGAGTTGCTAGGGGGCCTCTCAGGATTCCTCTCCCGTCGATACCGGGGCCAAAAACCTTGTGTGGAGTCAGGGCCGGAACCGAGGTTTTCTCTCAGGGGTGACATGGAACTTTGGGTATTTCTGGAGTCTCCCCAGGGGAGTCAGGCCTCGTCTCGAGTGGGGGCATGCACGTGCGCTTTCCTTCCAGGCTGTAGCAGCAATGTCACGCTTCCCGTCGCGTGGATCAAAGGATCTGTGGTTTTCCCTCGAGGCTTTCCCACAGGGCTGTCCCACGTGCCACCGTGGTGTGAGTCGATCCTCGGCGTGAAAGATGAGCCAGTGCAGGGCAAAGAGGTTCCTCTGGAATGGACTGAGACATCTGGGGGACTCTTGGAATGGTGGTACGACCATGGAGTTCCTCTCGCCTTTCCTGTTGAGAGTGCCTCCTCTTGAGATGCGACGGGAACGCCGGGAATTCTTTCCCGTTGAAAGCAGGGAAAGGATCCCTCATCTCGAGCTACGAGGGGGAAACGGGGCTCCTCTGGATGTGGGCGGGACCATCGTGCTTCTTCTCGAGTGGAGACGGGTATGGCGGTGAACTTCTTGAGTAGCAGCAAGGGTGTGAAAGACCCTTTCGATGTTCCAGAGGTTAGGTGTCATTAGTCTCCAGACGCCTCATCGGAAATAGGCCTTATCTCGCCTGGAAGGGAGAACTTCCTGGATTTGCTCGAGTTGCGGCAGGTGTTCTCGAGTTACGACGGGGACCTCAGGGACCCGCCCTGGTGGCCTCAGGAGAGGCCAGTCCCCATGCGAGTTGCTAGGGGGCCTCTCGGGATTCCTCTCCCGTCGATACCGGGGCCAAAAACCTTGTGTGGAGTCAGGGCCGGAACCGAGGATTCCTCTCAGGAGCTGACATGGATCTTTGGGTACTTCTGGAGTCTCCCCAGGGGAGTCAGGCCTCGTCTCGATTGGGGCCATGCACGTGCGCTTTCTTTCCAGGCTGTAGCAGCAATGTCACGCTTCCCGTCGCGTGGATCAAAGGATCTGTGGTTTTCCCTCGAGGCTTTCCCTCGAGGCTTTCCCACAGGGCTGTCCCACGTGCAACCGTGGTGTGAGTCGATCCTCGGCGTGAAAGATTAGCCAGTGCAGGGCAAAGAGGTTCCTCTGGAATGGACTGAGACATCTGGGGGACTCTTGGAATGGTGGTACGACCATGGAGTTCTTCTCACCTTTCCTGTTGAGAGTGCCTCCTCTTGAGATGCGACGGAAATGCCGGGAATTCTTTCCCGTTAAAAGCAGGGAAAGGATCCCTCATCTCGAGCTACGAGGGGAAACAGGGCTCCTCTGGATGTGGGCGGGACCATCGTGCTTCCTCTCGAGTGGAGACGGGTATGGCGGTGAACTTCTTGTGTTGCAGCAAGGGTGTGAAAGACCCTTTCGAAGTTCCAGAGGTTAGGTGTCATTAGTCTCCAGACGCCTCATTGGAAATAGGCCTCATCTCGCCTGGAAGGGAGAACATCCTGGATTTTCTCGAGTTGCGGCAGGTGTTCTCGAGTTACGACGGGGACCTCAGGGAACCGCCCTGGTGGCCTCAGGAAAAGCCAGTCCCCATGCGATTTGCTAGGGGGCCTCTCAGGATTCCTCTCCTGTCTATACCGGGGCCAAAAACCTTGTTTGGAGTCAGGGCCGGAACCGAGGATTCGTCTCAGGGGCTGACATGTATCTTTGGGTACTTCTGGAGTCTCCCCACTGGAGTCAGGCCTCGTTTCGAGTGGGGGCATGCACGAGCGCTTTTCTTCCAGGCAGTAGCAGCAATGTCACGCTTACCTTCGCGTGGATCAAAGGATCTGTGGTTTTCCCTCGAGGCTTTCCCTCGAGGCTTTCCCACAGGGCTGTCCCACTTGCCACCGTGGTGTGAGTCGATCCTCGGCGTGAAAGATGAGCCAGTGCAGGGCAAAGAGGTTCCTATGGAATGGACTGAGACATCTGGGGGATTCTTGGAATGGTGGTACGACCATAGAGTTCCTCTCGCCTTTCCTGTTGAGAGTGCCTCCTCTTGAGATGCGACGGGAATGCCGGGAATTCTTTCCCGTTGAAAGCAGGGAAAGGATCCCGCATCTCGAGCTACGAGGGGGAAACGGGGCTCCTCTGGATATGGGCGGGACCATCGTGCTTCCTCTCGAGTGGAGACGGGTATGGCGGTGAACTTCTTGAGTAGCAGCAAGGGTGTGAAAGACCCTCTCGAAATTCCAGAGGTTAGGTGTCATTAGTCTCCAGACGCCTCATCGGAAATAGGCCTCATCTCGCCTGGAAGGGAGAACTTCATGGATTTTCTCGAGTTGCGGCAGGTGTTCTCGAATTACGACCGGGACCTCAGGGACCCGCCCTGGTGGCCCCAGGAGAGGCCAGTCCCCATGCGAGTTGCTACGGGGCCTCTCGGGATTCCTCTCCCGTCGATACCGGGGCCAAAAACCTTGTGTGGAGTCAGGGCCGGAACCGAGGATTCCTCTCAGGGGCTGACATGGATCTTTGGGTACTTCTGGAGTCTCCCCAGGGGAGTCAGGCCTCGTCTCGAGTGGGGGCATGCACGTGTGCTTTCCTTCCAGGCTGTAGCAGCAATGTCACGCTTCCCGTCGCGTGGATCAAAGGATCTGTGGTTTTCCCTCGAGGCTTTCCCTTCAGGCTTTCCCACAGGGCTGTCCCACGTGCCACCGTGGTGTGAGTCGATCCTCGGCGTGAAAGATGAGCCAGTGCAGGGCAAAGAGGTTCCTCTGGAATGGACTGAGACATCTGGGGTACTCTTGGAATGGTGGTATGACCATGGAGTTCCTCTCGCCTTTCCTGTTGAGAGTGCCTCCTCTTGAGATGCGACGGGAACGCCGGGAATTCTTTCCCGTTGAAAGCAGGGAAAGGATCCCTCATCTCGAGCTACGAATGTGAAACGGGGCTCCTCTGGATGTGGGCGGGACCATCGTGCTTCCTCTCGAGTGGAGACGGGTATGGCGGTGAACTTCTTGAGTTGCAGCAAGGGTGTGAAAGACCCTTTCGAAGTTCCAGAGGTTAGGTGTCATTAGTCTCCAGACGCCTCATCGGAAATAGGCCTCATCTCGCCTGGAAGGGAGAACTTCCTGGATTTTCTCGAGTTGCGGGAGGTGTTCTCGAGTTACGACGGGGACCTCAGGGACCCGCCATGGTGGCCTCAGGAAAGACCAGTCCCCATGTGAGTTGCTACGGGGCCTCTCAGGATTCCTCTCCCGTCGATACCGGGGCCAAAAACCTTGTGTGGAGTCAGGGTCGGAACCGAGGTTTCCTCTCAGAGGTGACATGGAACTTTGGGTATTTCTGGAGTCTCCCCAAGGGAGTCAGGCCTCGTCTCGAGTGGGGGCATGCATGTGCGCTTTCCTTCCAGGCTGTAGCAGCAATGTCACGCTTCCCGTCGCGTGGATCAAAGGATCTGTGGTTTTCCCTCGAGGCTTTCCCTCGAGGCTTTGCCACAGGGATGTCCCACGTGCCACCGTGGTGTGAGTCGATCCTCGGCGTGAAAGATGAGCCAGTGCAGGGCAAAGAGGTTCCTCTGGAATGGACTGAGACATCTGGGGGACTCTTGGAATGGTGGTACGAACATGGAGTTCCTCTCGCCTTTCCTGTTGAGAGTGCCTCCTCTTGAGATGCGACGGGAACGCCGGGAATTCTTTCCCGTTGAAAGCAGGGAAAGGATCCCACATCTCGAGCTACGAGGGGGAAACGGGGCTCCTCAGGATGTGGGCGGGACCATCGTGCTTCCTCTCGAGTGGAGACGGGTATGGCGGTGAACTTCTTGAGTAGCAGCAAGGGTGTGAAAGACCCTTTCGAAGTTCCAGAGGTTAGGTGTCATTAGTCTCCAGACGCCTCATCGGAAATAGGCCTCATCTCGGCTGGAAGGGAGAACTTCCTGGATTTTCTCGAGTTGCGGCAGGTGTTCTCGAGTTACGACGGGGACCTCAGGGACCCGCCATGGTGGCCTCAGGAAAGGCCATTCCCCATGCGAGTTGCTAGGGGGCCTCTCAGGATTCCTCTCCCGTCGATACCGGGGCCAAAAACCTTGTGTGGAGTCAGGGCCGGAACCGAGGTTTCCTCTCAGGGGTGACATGGATCTTTGGGTACTTCTGGAGTCTCCCTAGGGGAGTCAGGACACGTCTCGAGTGGGGGCATGCACGTGCGCTTTCCTTCCAGGCTGTAGCAGCAATGTCACGCTTCCCGTCGCGTGGATCAAAGGATCTGTGGTTTTCCCTCGAGGCTTTCCCACAGGGCTGTCACACGTGCCACCGTGGTGTGAGTCGATTCTCGGCGTGAAAGATGAGCCAGTGCAGGGCAAAGAGGTTCCTCTGGAATGGACTGAGACATCTGGGGGACTCTTGGAATGGTGGTACGACCATGGAGTTCCTCTCGCCTTTCCTGTTGAGAGTGCCTCCTCTTGAGATGCGACGGGAACGCCGGGAATTCTTTCCCGTTGAAAGCAGGGAAAGGATCCCTCATCTCGAGCTACGAGAGGGAAACGGGGCTCCTCTGGATGTGGGCGGGACCATCGTGCTTCCTCTCGAGTGGAGACGGGTATGGCGGTGAACTTCTTGAGTTGCAGCAAGGGTGTGAAAGACCCTTTCGAAGTTCCAGAGGTTAGGTGTCATTAGTCTCCAGACGCCTCATAGGAAATAGGCCTCATCTCGCCTGGAAGGGAGAACTTCCTGGATTTTCTCGAGTTGCGGCAGGTGTTCTCGAGTTACGACGGGGACCTCAGGGACCCGCCATGGTGGCCTCAGGAAAGGCCAGTCCCCATGCGAGTTGCTAGGGGGCCGCTCAGGATTCCTCTCCCGTCGATACCGGGGCCAAAAACCTTGTGTGAAGTCAGGGCCGGAACCGGGGATTCCTCTCAGGGGCTGACATGGATCTTTGGGTACTTCTGGAGTCTCCCCAGGGGAGTGAGGCCTCGTCTCGAGTGGGGGCATGCACGTGCGCTTTCCTTCCAGGCTGTAGCAGCAATGTCACGCTTCTCGTCGCGTGGATCAAAGGATCTGTGGTTTTCCCTCTAGGCTTTCCCTCGAGGCTTTCCCACAGGGTTGTCCCACGTGCCGCCGTGGTGTGAGTCGATCCTCGGCGTGAAAGATGAGCCAGTGCAGGGCAAAGAGGTTCCTCTGGAATGGACTGAGACATCTGGGGGACTCTTGGAATGGTGGTACGACCATGGAGTTCTTCTCGCCTTTCCTGTTGAGAGTGCCTCCTCTTGAGATGCGACGGAAATGCCGGGAATTCTTTCCCGTTAAAAGCAGGGAAAGGATCCCTCATCTCGAGCTACGAGGGGAAACGGGGCTCCTCTGGATGTGGGCGGGACCATCGTGCTTCCTCTCGAGTGGAGACGGGTATGGCGGTGAACTTCTTGTGTTGCAGCAAGGGTGTGAAAGACCCTTTCGAAGTTCCAGAGGTTAGGTGTCATTAGTCTCCAGACGCCTCATTGGAAATAGGCCTCATCTCGCCTGGAAGGGAGAACATCCTGGATTTTCTCGAGTTGCGGCAGGTGTTCTCGAGTTACGACGGGGACCTCAGGGAACCGCCCTGGTGGCCTCAGGAAAAGCCAGTCCCCATGCGAGTTGCTAGGGGGCCTCTCAGGATTCCTCTCCTGTCGATACCGGGGCCAAAAACCTTGTTTGGAGTCAGGGCCGGAACCGAGGATTCCTCTCAGGGGCTGACATGGATCTTTGGGTACTTCTGGAGTCTCCCCACTGGAGTCAGGCCTCGTTTCAAGTGGGGGCATGCACGAGCGCTTTTCTTCCAGGCTGTAGCAGCAATGTCACACTTACCTTCGCGTGGATCAAAGGATCTGTGGTTTTCCCTCGAGGCTTTCCCTCGAGGCTTTCCCACAGGGCTGTCCCACTTGCCACCGTGGTGTGAGTCGATCCTCGGCGTGAAAGATGAGCCAGTGCAGGGCAAAGAGGTTCCTCTGGAATGGACTGAGACATCTGGGGGACTCTTGGAATGGTGGTACGACCATGGAGTTCCTCTCGCCTTTCCTGTTCAGAGTGCCTCCTCTTGAGATGCGACGGGAACGCCGGGAATTCTTTCCCGTTGAAAGCAGGGAAAGGATCCCTCATCTCGAGCTACGAGGGGGAAACGGGGCTCCTCTGGATGTGGGCGGGACCATCGTGCTTCCTCTCGAGTGGAGACGGGTATGGCGGTGAACTTCTTGAGTAGCAGCAAGGGTGTGAAAGACCCTTTCGAAGTTCCAGAGGTTAGGTGTCATTAGTCTCCAGACGCCTCATAGGAAATAGGCCTCATCTCGCCTGGAAGGGAGAACTTCCTGGATTTTCTCGAGTTGCGGCAGGTGTTCTCGAGTTACGACGGGGACCTCAGGGACCCGCCATGGTGGCCTCAGGAAAGGCCAGTCCCCATGCGAGTTGCTAGGGGGCCTCTCAGGATTCCTCTCCCGTCGATACCGGGGCTAAAAACCTTGTGTGGAATAAGGGCCGGAACCGAGGTTTTCTCTCAGGGGTGACATGGAACTTTGGGTATTTCTGGAGTCTCCCGGGGAGTCAGGCCTCGTCTCGAGTGGGGGCATGCACGTGCGCTTTCCTTCCAGGCTGTAGCAGCAATGTCACGCTTCCCGTCGCGTGGATCAAAGGATCTGTGGTTTTCCCTCGAGGCTTTCCCACAGGGCTGTCCCACGTGCCACCGTGGTGTGAGTCGATCCTCGGCGTGAAAGATGAGCCAGTGCAGGGCAAAGAGGTTCCTCTGGAATGGACTGAGACATCTGGGGGACTCTTGGAATGGTGGTACGACCATGGAGATCCTCTCGCCTTTCCTGTTGAGAGTGCCTCCTCTTGAGATGCGACGGGAACGCCGGGAATTCTTTCCCGTTGAAAGCAGGGAAAGGATCCCTCATCTCGAGCTACGAGGGGGAAACGGGGCTCCTCTGGATGTGGGCGGGACCATCGTGCTTCCTCTCGAGTGGAGACGGGTATGGCGGTGAACTTCTTGAGTAGCAGCAAGGGTGTGAAAGACCCTTTCGAAGTTCCAGAGGTTAGGTGTCATTAGTCTCCAGACGCCTCATTGGAAATAGGCCTCATCTGGCCTGGAAGGGAGAACTTCCTGGATTTTCTCGAGTTGTGGGAGGTGTTCTCGAGTTACGACGGGGACCTCAGGGACCCGCCCTGGTGGCCTCAGGAGTGGCCAGTCCCCATGCGAGTTGCTAGGGGGCCTCTCGGGATTCCTCTCCCGTCGATACCGGGGCCAAAAACCTTGTGTGGAGTCAGGGCCGGAACCGAGGTTTCCTCTCAGGGGTGACATGGATCTTTGGGTACTTCTGGAGTCTCCCTAGGGGAGTCAGGACTCGTCTCGAGTGGGGGCATGCACGTGCGCTTTCCTTCCAGGCTGTAGCAGCAATGTCACGCTTCCCGTCGCGTGGATCAAAGGATCTGTGGTTTTCCCTCGAGGCTTTCCCACAGGGCTGTCACACGTGCCACCGTGGTGTGAGTCGTCCTCGGCGTGAAAGATGAGCCAGTGCAGGGCAAAGAGGTTCCTCTGGAATGGACTGAGACATCTGGGGGACTCTTGGAATGGTGGTACGACCATGGAGTTCCTCTCGCCTTTCCTGTTGAGAGTGCCTCCTCTTGAGATGCGACGGGAACGCCGGGAATTCTTTCCCGTTGAAAGCAGGGAAAGGATCCCTCATCTCGAGCTACGAGGGGGAAACGGGGCTCCTCTGGATGTGGGCGGGACCATCGTGCTTCCTCTCGAGTGGAGACGGGTATGGCGGTGAACTTCTTGTGTTGCAGCAAGGGTGTGAAAGACCCTTTCGAAGTTCCAGAGGTTAGGTGTCATTAGTCTCCAGACGCCTCATTGGAAATAGGCCTCATCTCGCCTGGAAGGGAGAACATCCTGGATTTTCTCGAGTTGCGGCAGGTGTTCTCGAGTTACGACGGGGACCTCAGGGAACCGCCCTGGTGGCCTCAGGAAAAGCCAGTCCCCATGCGAGTTGCTAGGGGGCCTCTCAGGATTCCTCTCCTGTCGATACCGGGGCCAAAAACCTTGTTTGGAGTCAGGGCCGGAACCGAGGATTCCTCTCAGGGGCTGACATGGATCTTTGGGTACTTCTGGAGTCTCCCCACTGGAGTCAGGCCTCGTTTCAAGTGGGGGCATGCACGAGCGCTTTTCTTCCAGGCTGTAGCAGCAATGTCACACTTACCTTCGCGTGGATCAAAGGATCTGTGGTTTTCCCTCGAGGCTTTCCCTCGAGGCTTTCCCACAGGGCTGTCCCACGTGCCACCGTGGTGTGAGTCGATCCTCGGAGTGAAAGATGAGCCAGTGCAGGGCAAAGAGGTTCCTCTGGTATGGACTGAGACATCTGGGGGACTCTTGGAATGGTGGTACGACCATGGAGTTCCTCTCGCCTTTCCTGTTGAGAATGCCTCCTCTTGAGATGCGACGGGAACGCCGGGAATTCTTTCCCGTTGAAAGCAGGGAAAGGATCCCTCATCTCGAGCTACGAGGGGGAAACGGGGCTCCTCTGGATGTGGGCGGGACCATCGTACTTCCTCTCGAGTGGAGACGGGTATGGCGGTGAACTTCTTGAGTAGCAGCAAGGGTGTGAAAGACCCTTTCGAAGTTCCAGAGGTTAGGTGTCATTAGTCTCCAGACGCCTCATAGGAAATAGGCCTCATCTCGCCTGGAAGGGAGAACTTCCTGGATTTTCTCGGATTGCGGCAGGTGTTCTCGAGTTACGATGGGGACCTCAAGGACCCGCCATGGTGGCCTCAGGAAAGGCCAGTCCCCATGCGAGTTGCTAGGGGGCCTCTCAGGATTCCTCTCCCGTCGATACCGGGGCCAAAAACCTTGTGTGAAGTAAGGGCCGGAACCGAGGTTTTCTCTCAGGGGTGACATGGAACTTTGGGTATTTCTGGAGTCTCCCCAGGGGAGTCAGGCCTCGTCTCGAGTGGGGGCATGCACGTGCGCTTTCCTTCCAGGCTGTAGCAGCAATGTCACGCTTCCCGTCGCGTGGATCAAAGGATCTGTGGTTTTCCCTCGAGGCTTTCCCACAGGGCTGTCCCACGTGCCACCGTGGTGTGAGTCGATCCTCGGCGTGAAAGATGAGCCAGTGCAGGGCAAAGAGGTTCCTCTGGAATGGACTGAGACATCTGGGGGACTCTTGGAATGGTGGTACGACCATGGAGATCCTCTCGCCTTTCCTGTTGAGAGTGCCTCCTCTTGAGATGCGACGGGAACGCCGGGAATTCTTTCCCGTTGAAAGCAGGGAAAGGATCCCTCATCTCGAGCTACGAGGGGGAAACGGGGCTCCTCTGGATGTGGGCAGGACCATCGTGCTTCCTCTCGAGTGGAGACGGGTATGGCGGTGAACTTCTTGAGTAGCAGCAAGGGTGTGAAAGACCCTTTCGAAGTTCCAGAGGTTAGGTGTCATTAGTCTCCAGACGCCTCATTGGAAATAGGCCTCATCTGACCTGGAAGGGAGAACTTCCTGGATTTTCTCGAGTTGCGGCAGGTGTTCTCGAGTTACGACGGGGACCTCAGGGACCCGCCCTGGTGGCCTCAGGAGAGGCCAGTCCCCATGCGAGTTGCTAGGGGGCCTCTCGGGATTCCTCTCCCGTCGATACCGGGGCCAAGAACCTTGTGTGGAGTCAGGGCCCGAACCGAGGATTCCTCTCAGGGGCTGACATGGATCTTTGGGTACTTCTGGAGTCTCCCCACTGGAGTCAGGCCTCGTTTCGAGTGGGGGCATGCACGAGCGCTTTTCTTCCAGGCTGTAGCAGCAATGTCACGCTTCCCGTTGCGTGGATCAAAGGATCTGTGGTTTTCCCTCGAGGCTTTCCCTCGAGGCTTTGCCACAGGGCTGTCCCACGTGCCACCGTGGTGTGAGTCGATCCTCGGCGTGAATGATGAGCCAGTGCAGGGCAAAGAGGTTCCTCTGGAATGGACTGAGACATCTGGGGGACTCTTGGAATGGTGGTACGACCATGGAGTTCCTCTCGCCTTTCCTGTTGAGAGTGCCTCCTCTTGAGATGCGACGGGAACGCCGGGAATTCTTTCCCGTTGAAAGCAGGGAAAGGATCCCTCATCTCGAGCTACGAGGGGGAAACGGGGCTCCTCTGGATGTGGGCGGGACCATCGTGCTTCCTCTCGAGTGGAGACGGGTATTGCGGTGAACTTCTTGAGTAGCAGCAAGGGTGTGAAAGACCCTTTCGAAGTTCCAGAGGTTAGGTGTCATTAGTCTCCAGACGCCTCATCGGAAATAGGCCTCATCTCGGCTGGAAGGGAGAACTTCCTGGATTTTCTCGAGTTGCGGCAGGTGTTCTCGAGTTACGACGGGGACCTCAGGGACCCGCCATGGTGGCCTCAGGAAAGGCCAGTCCCCATGCGAGTTGCTAGGGGGCCTCTCAGGATTCCTCTCCCGTCGATACCGGGGCCAACAAACTTGTGTGGAGTCAGGGCCGGAAACGAGGTTTCCTCTCAGGGGTGACATGGATCTTTGGGTACTTCTGGAGTCTCCCTAGGGGAGTCAGGCCTCATCTCGAGTGGGGGCATGCACGTGCGCTTTCCTTCCAGGCTGTAGCAGCAATGTCACGCTTCCCGTTGCGTGGATCAAAGGATCTGTGGTTTTCCCTCGAGGCTTTCCCTCGAGGCTTTCCCACAGGGCTTTCCCACGTTCCACCGTGGTGTGAGTCGATCCTCGGCGTGAAAGATGAGCCAGTGCAGGGCAAAGAGGTTCCTCTGCAATGGACTGAGACATCTGGGGGACTCTTGGAATGGTGGTACGACCATGGAGATCCTCTCGCCTTTCCTGTTGAGAGTGCCTCCTCTTGAGATGCGACGGAAACGCCGGGAATCCTTTCCCGTTGAAAGCAGGGAAAGGATCCCTCATCTCGAGCTACGAGGGGGAAACGGGGCTCCTCTGGATGTGGGCGGGACCATCGTGCTTCCTCTCGAGTGGAGACGGGTATGGCGGTGAACTTCTTGAGTAGCAGCAAGGGTGTGAAAGACCCTTTCGAAGTTCCAGAGGTTAGGTGTCATTAGTCTCCAGACGCCTCATTGGAAATAGGCCTCATCTGGCCTGGAAGGGAGAACTTCCTGGATTTTCTCGAGTTGCGGGAGGTGTTCTCGAGTTACGACGGGGACCTCAGGGACCCGCCCTGGTGGCCTCAGGAGAGGCCAGTCCCCATGCGAGTTGCTAGGGGGCCTCTCGGGATTCCTCTCCCGTCGATACCGGGGCCAAAAACCTTGTGTGGAGTCAGGGCCGGAACCGAGGTTTCCTCTCAGGGGTGACATGGATCTTTGGGTACTTCTGGAGTCTCCCTAGGGGAGTCAGGACTTGTCTCGAGTGGGGGCATGCACGTGCGCTTTCCTTCCAGGCTGTAGCAGCAATGTCACGCTTCCCGTCGCGTGGATCAAAGGATCTGTGGTTTTCCCTCGAGGCTTTCCCACAGGGCTGTCACACGTGCCACCGTGGTGTGAGTCGTCCTCGGCGTGAAAGATGAGCCAGTGCAGGGCAAAGAGGTTCCTCTGGAATGGACTGAGACATCTGGGGGACTCTTGGAATGGTGGTACGACCATGGAGTTCCTCTCGCCTTTCCTGTTGAGAGTGCCTCCTCTTGAGATGCGACGGGAACGCCGGGAATTCTTTCCCGTTGAAAGCAGGGAAAGGATCCCTCATCTCGAGCTACGAGGGGGAAACGGGGCTCCTCTGGATGTGGGCGGGACCATCGTGCTTCCTCTCGAGTGGAGACGGGTATGGCGGTGAACTTCTTGAGTTGCAGCAAGGGTGTGAAAGACCCTTTCGAAGTTCCAGAGGTTAGGTGTCATTAGTCTCCAGACGCCTCATCGGAAATAGGCCTCATCTCGCCTGGAAGGGAGAACTTCCTGGATTTTCTCGAGTTGCGGCAGGTGTTCTCGAGTTACGACGGGGACCTCAGGGACCCGCCATGGTTGCCTCAGGAAAGGCCAGTCCCCATGCGAGTTGCTAGGGGGCCTCTCGGGATTCCTCTCCCGTCGATACCGGGGCCAAAAACCTTGTGTGGAGTCAGGGTCGTAACCGAGGTTTCCTCTCAGAGGTGACATGGAACTTTGGGTATTTCTGGAGTCTCCCCAGGGGAGTCAGGCCTCGTCTCGAGTGGGGGCATGCATGTGCGCTTTCCTTCCAGGCTGTAGCAGCAATGTCACGCTTCCCGTCGCGTGGATAAAAGGATCTGTGGTTTTCCCTCGAGGCTTTCCCTCGAGGCTTTGCCACAGGGATGTCCCACGTGCCACCGTGGTGTGAGTCGATCCTCGGCGTGAAAGATGAGCCAGTGCAGGGCAAAGAGGTTCCTCTGGAATGGACTGAGACATCTGGGGGACTCTTGGAATGGTGGTACGACCATGGAGTTCCTCTCGCCTTTCCTGTTGAGAGTGCCTCCTCTTGAGATGCGACGGGAACGCCGGGAATTCTTTCCCGTTGAAAGCAGGGAAAGGATCCCTCATCTCGAGCTACGAGGGGGAAACGGGGCTCCTCTGGATGTGGGCGGGACCATCGTGCTTCCTCTCGAGTGGAGACGGGTATGGCGGTGAACTTCTTGAGTTGCAGCAAGGGTGTGAAAGACCCTTTCGAAGTTCCAGAGGTTAGGTGTCATTAGTCTCCAGAGGCCTCATCGGAAATAGGCCTCATCTCGCCTGGAAGGGAGAACTTCCTGGATTTTCTCGAGTTGCGGCAGGTGTTCTCGAGTTACGACGGGGACCTCAGGGACCCGCCATGGTGGCCTCAGGAAAGGCCATTCCCCATGCGAGTTGCTAGGGGGCCTCTCAGGATTCCTCTCCCGTCGATACCGGGGCCAAAAACCTTGTGTGGAGTAAGGGCCGGAACCGAGGTTTTCTCTCAGGGGTGACATGGAACTTTGGGTATTTCTGGAGTCTCAACAGGGGAGTCAGGCCTCGTCTCGAGTGGGGGCATGCACGTGCGCTTTCCTTCCAGGCTGTAGCAGCAATGTCACGCTTCCCGTCGCGTGGATCAAAGGATCTGTGGTTTTCCCTCGAGGCTGTCCCACAGGGCTGTCCCACGTGCCACCGTGGTGTGAGTCGATCCTCGGCGTGAAAGATGAGCCAGTGCAGGGCAAAGAGGTTCCTCTGGAATGGACTGAGACATCTGGGGGACTCTTGGAATGGTGGTACGACCATGGAGATCCTCTCGCCTTTCCTGTTGAGAGTGCCTCCTCTTGAGATGTGACGGGAACGCCGGGAATTCTTTCCCGTTGAAAGCAGGGAAAGGATCCCTCATCTCGAGCTACGAGGGGGAAACGGGGCTCCTCTGGATGTGGGCGGGACCATCATGCTTCCTCTCGAGTGGAGACGGGTATGGCGGTGAACTTCTTGAGTAGCAGCAAAGGTGTGAAAGACCCTTTCGAAGTTCCAGAGGTTAGGTGTCATTAGTCTCCAGACGCCTCATTGGAAATAGGCCTCATCTGACCTGGAAGGGAGAACTTCCTGGATTTTCTCGAGTTGCGGCAGGTGTTCTCGAGTTACGACGGGGACCTCAGGGACCCGCCCTGGTGGCCTCAGGAGAGGCCAGTCCCCATGCGAGTTGCTAGGGGGCCTCTCGGGATTCCTCTCCCGTCGATACCGGGGCCAAGAACCTTGTGTGGAGTCAGGGCCCGAACCGAGGATTCCTCTCATGGGCTGACATGGATCTTTGGGTACTTCTGGAGTCTCCCCACTGGAGTCAGGCCTCGTTTCGAGTGGGGGCATGCACGAGCGCTTTTCTTCCAGGCTGTAGCAGCAATGTCACGCTTCCCGTTGCGTGGATCAAAGGATCTGTGGTTTTCCCTCGAGGCTTTCCCTCGAGGCTTTGCCACAGGGCTGTCCCACGTGCCACCGTGGTGTGAGTCGATCCTCGGCGTGAATGATGAGCCAGTGCAGGGCAAAGAGGTTCCTCTGGAATGGACTGAGACATCTGGGGGACTCTTGGAATGGTGGTACGACCATGGAGTTCCTCTCGCCTTTCCTGTTGAGAGTGCCTCCTCTTGAGATGCGACGGGAACGCCGGGAATTCTTTCCCGTTGAAAGCAGGGAATGGATCCCTCATCTCGAGCTACGAGGGGGAAACGGGGCTCCTCTGGATGTGGGCGGGACCATCGTGCTTCCTCTCGAGTGGAGACGGGTATGGCGGTGAACTTCTTGAGTAGCAGCAAGGGTGTGATAGACCCTTTCGAAGTTCCAGAGGTTAGGTGTCATTAGTCTCCAGACGCCTCAACGGAAATAGGCCTCATCTCGGCTGGAAGGGAGAACTTCCTGGATTTTCTCGAGTTGCGGCAGGTGTTCTCGAGTTACGACGGGGAACTCAGGGACCCGCCATGGTGGCCTCAGGAAAGGCCAGTCCCCATGCGAGTTGCTAGGGGGCCTCTCAGGATTCCTCTCCCGTCGATACCGGGGCCAAAAAACTTGTGTGGAGTCAGGGCCGGAAACGAGGTTTCCTCTCAGGGGTGACATGGATCTTTGGGTACTTCTGGAGTCTCCCTAGGGGAGTCAGGCCTCGTCTCGAGTGGGGGCATGCACGTGCGCTTTCCTTCGAAGCTGTAGCAGCAATGTCACGCTTCCCGTCGCGTGGATCAAAGGATCTGTGGTTTTCCCTCGAGGCTTTCCCTCGAGGCTTTCCCACAGGGCTGTCCCACGTTCCACCGTGGTGTGAGTCGATCCTCGGTGTGAAAGATGAGCCAGTGCAGGGCAAAGAGGTTCCTCTGGAATGGACTGAGACATCTGGGGGACTCTTGGAATGGTGGTACGACCATGGAGATCCTCTCGCCTTTCCTGTTGAGAGTGCCTCCTCTTGAGATGCGACGGGAACGCCGGGAATTCTTTCCCGTTGAAAGCAGGGAAAGGATCCCTCATCTCGAGCTACGAGGGGGAAACGGGGCTCCTCTGGATGTGGGCGGGACCATCGTGCTTCCTCTCGAGTGGAGACGGGTATGGCGGTGAACTTCTTGAGTAGCAGCAAGGGTGTGAAAGACCCTTTCGAAGTTCCAGAGGTTAGGTGTCATTAGTCTCCAGACGCCTCATTGGAAATAGGCCTCATCTGGCCTGGAAGGGAGAACTTCCTGGATTTTCTCGAGTTGCGGGAGGTGTTCTCGAGTTACGACGGGGACCTCAGGGACCCGCCCTGGTGGCCTCAGGAGAGGCCAGTCCCCATGCGAGTTGCTAGGGGGCCTCTCGGGATTCCTCTCCCGTCGATACCGGGGCCAAGAACCTTGTAAGAAGTCAGGGCCGGAACCGAGGATTCCTCTCAGGGGCTGACATGGATCTTTGGGTACTTCTGGAGTCTCCCCACTGGAGTCACGCCTCGTTTCGAGTGGGGGCATGCACGAGCGCTTTTTTTCCAGGCTGTAGCAGCAATGTCACGCTTACCTTCGCGTGGATCAAAGGATCTGTGGTTTTCCCTCGAGGCTTTCCCTCGAGGCTTTCCCACAGGGTTGTCCCACGTGCCGCCGTGGTGTGAGTCGATCCTCGGCGTGAAAGATTATCCAGTGCAGGGCAAAGAGGTTCCTCTGGAATGGACTGAGACATCTGGGGGACTCTTGGAATGGTGGTACGACCATGGAGTTCTTCTCGCCTTTCCTGTTGAGAGTGCCTCCTCTTGAGATGCGACGGAAATGCCGGGAATTCTTTCCCGTTAAAAGCAGGGAAAGGATCCCTCATCTCGAGCTACGAGGGGAAACGGGGCTCCTCTGGATGTGGGCGGGACCATCGTGCTTCCTCTCGATTGGAGACGGGTATGGCGGTGAACTTCTTGAGTTGCAGCAAGGGTGTGAAAGACCCTTTCGAAGTTCCAGAGGTTAGGTGTCATTAGTCTCCAGACGCCTCATTGGAAATAGGCCTCATCTCGCCTGGAAGGGAGAACTTCCTGGATTTTCTCGAGTTGCGGCAGGTGTTCTCGAGTTACGACGGGGACCTCAGGGACCCGCCCTGGTGGCCTCAGGAAAGGCCAGTCCCCATGCGAGTTGCTAGGGGGCCTCTCAGGATTCCTCTCCCGTCGATACCGGGGCCAAAAACCTTGTGTGGAGTCAGGGCCGGAACCGAGGTTTCCTCTCAGGGGTGACATGGAACTTTGGGTATTTCTGGAGTCTCCCCAGGGGAGTCAGGCCTCGTCTCGAGTGGGGGCATGCACGTGCGCTTTCCTTCCAGGCTGTAGCAGCAATGTCACGCTTCCTGTCGCGTGGATCAAAGGATCTGTGGTTTTCCCTCGAGGCTTTCCCTCGAGGCTTTGCCACAGGGCTGTCCCACGTGCCACAGTGGTGTGAGTCGATCCTCGGCGTGAAAGATGAGCCAGTGCAGGGCAACGAGGTTCCTCTGGAATGGACTGAGACATCTGGGGGACTCTTGGAATGGTGGTACGACCATGGAGTTCCTCTCGCCTTTCCTGTTGAGAGTGCCTCCTCTTGAGATGCGACGGGAACGCCGGGAATTCTTTCCCGTTGAAAGCAGGGAAAGGATCCCTCATCTCGAGTTACGAGGGGGAAACGGGGCTCCTCTGGATGTGGGCGGGACCATCGTGCTTCCTCTCGAGTGGAGACGGGTATGGCGGTGAACTTCTTGAGTTGCAGCAAGGGTGTGAAAGACCCTTTCGAAGTTCCAGAGGTTAGGTGTCATTAGTCTCCAGACGCCTCATCGGAAATAGGCCTCATCTCGGCTGGAAGGGAGAACTTCCTGGATTTTCTCGAGTTGCGGCAAGTGTTCTCGAGTTACGACGGGGACCTCAGGGACCCGCCATGGTGGCCTCAGGAAAGGCCAGTCCCCATACGAGTTGCTAGGGGGCCTCTCAGGATTCCTCTCCCGTCGATACCGGGGCCAAAAACCTTGTGTGGAGTCAGGGCCGGAAACGAGGTTTCCTCTCAAGGGTGACATGGATCTTTGGGTACTTCTGGAGTCTCCCCAGGGGAGTCAGGACTCGTCTCGAGTGGGGGCATGCACGTGCGCTTTACTTCCAGGCTGTAGCAGCAATGGCACGCTTCCCGTCGCGTGGATCAAAGGATCTGTGGTTTTCCCTCGAGGCTTTCCCTCGAGGCTTTCCCACAGGGCTGTCCCACGTGCCACCGTGGTGTGAGGCGATCCTCGGCGTGAAAGATGAGCCAGTACAGGGCAAAGATCTTCCTCTCGAATGGACTGAGACATCTGGGGGACTCTTGGAATGGTGGTACGACCATGGAGTTCCTCTCGCCTTTCCTGTTGAGAGTGCCTCCTCTTGAGATGCGACGGGAACGCCGGGAATTCTTTCCCGTTGAAAGCAGGGAAAGGATCCCTCATCTCGAGCTACGTGGGGGAAACGGGGCTCCTCTGGATGTGGGCGGGACCATCGTGCTTCCTCTCGAGTGGAGACGGGTATGGCGGTGAACTTCTTGAGTAGCAGCAAGGGTGTGAAAGACCCTTTCGAAGTTCCAGAGGTTAGGTGTCATTAGTCTCCAGACGCCTCATCGGAAATAGGCCTCATCTCGCCTGGAAGGGAGAACTTCCTGGATTTTCTCGAGTTGCGGCAGGTGTCCTCGAGTTACGACGGGGACCTCAGGGACCCGCCCTTGTGGCCTCAGGAGAGGCCAGTCCCCATGCGAGGTGCTAGGGGGCCTCTCAGGATTCCTCTCCCGTCGATACCGGGGCCAAAATCCTTGTGTGGAGTCAGGGCCGGAACCGAGGATTCCTCTCAGGGGCTGACATGGATCTTTGGATACTTCTGGAGTCTCCCCAGGGGAGTCAGGCCTCGTCTCGAGTGGGGGCATGCACGTGCGCTTTCCTTCCAGGCTGTAGCAGCAATGTCACGCTTCCCGTGGCCTGGATCAAAGCATCTGTGGTTTTCCCTCGAGGCTTTCCCTCGAGGTTTTCCCACAGGGCTGTCCCACGTGCCACCGTGGTGTAAGTCGATCCTCGGCGTGAAAGATGAGCCAGTGCAGGGCAAAGAGGTTCCTCTGTAATGGACTGAGACATCTGGGGGACTCTTGGAATGGTGGTACGACCATGGAGTTCCTCTCGCCTTTCCTGTTGAGAGTGCCTCCCCTTGAGATGCGACGGGAACGCCGGGAATTCTTTCCCGTTGAAAGCAGGGAAAGGATCCCTCATCTCGAGCAACGAGGGGGAAACGGGGCTCCTCTGGATGTGGGCGGGACCATCGTGCTTCCTCTCGAGTGGAGACGGGTATGGCGGTGAACTTCTTGAGTTGCAGCAAGGGTGTGAAAGACCCTTTCGAAGTTCCAGAGGTTAGGTGTCATTAGTCTCCAGACGCCTCATCGGAAATAGGCCTCATCTCGCCTGGAAGGGAGAACTTCCTGGATTTTCTCGAGTTGCGGCAGGTGTTCTCGAGTTACGACGGGGACCTCAGGGACCCGCCCTGGTGGCCTCAGGAGAGGCCAGTCCCCATGCGAGTTGCTAGGGGGCCTCTCGGGATTCCTCTCCCGCCGATACCGGGGCCAAAAACCTTGTGTGGAGTCAGGGCCGGAACCGAGGATTCCTCTCAGGGGCTGACATGGATCTTTGGGTACTTCTGGAGTCTCCCCAGGGGAGTCAGGCCTCGTCTCGAGTGGGGGCATGCACGTGCGCTTTCCTTCCAGGCTGTAGCAGCAATGTCATGCTTCCCGTCGCGTGGATCAAAGGATCTGTGGTTTTCCCTCGAGGCTTTCCCTCGAGGCTTTCCCACAGGGCTGTCCCACGTGCCACCGTGGTGTGAGTCGATTCTCGGCGTGAAAGATGAGCCAGTGCAGGGCAAAGAGGTTCCTCTGGAATGGACTGAGACATCTGGGGGACTCTTGGAGTGGTGGTACGACCATGGAGTTCCTCTCGCCTTTCCTGTTGAGAGTGCCTCCTCTTGAGATGCGACGGGAATGCCGGGAATTCTTTCCCGTTGAAAGCAGGGAAAGGATCCCTCATCTCGAGCTCCGAGGGGGAAACGGGGCTCCTCTGGATGTGGGCGGGACCATCGTCCTTTCTCTCGTGTGGAGACGGGTATGGCGGTAAACTTCTTGAGTTGCAGCAAGGGTGTGAAAGACCCTTTTGAAGTTCCAGAGGTTGGGTGTCATTAGTCTCCAGACGCCTCATCGGAAATAGGCCTCATCTCGCCTGGAAGGGAGAACTTCCTGGATTTTCTCGAGTTGCGGCAGGTGTTCTCGAGTTACGACGGGGACCTCAGGGAGCCGCCCTGGTGGCCTCAGGAGAGGCCAGTCCCCATGCGAGTTGCTAGGGGGCCTCTCGGGATTCCTCTCCCATCGATACCGGGGCCAAAAACCTTGTGTGGAGTCAGGGCCGGAACCGAGGATTCCTCTCAGGGGCTGACATGGATCTTTGGGTACTTCTGGAGTCTCTCCAGGGGAGTCAGGCCTCGTCTCGAGTGGGGGCATGCACGTGTGCTTTCCTTCCAGGCTGTAGCAGCAATGTAACGCTTCCCGTCGCGTGGATCAAAGGATCTGTGGTTTTCCCTCGAGGCTTTCCCACAGGGCTGTCCCACGTGCCACCGTGGTGTGAGTCGATCCTCGGCGTGAAAGATGAGCCAGTGCAGGGCAAAGAGGTTCCTCTGGAATGGACTGAGACATCTGGGGGACTCTTGGAATGGTGGTACGACCATGGAGTTCCTCTCTCCTTTCCTGTTGAGAGTGCCTCCTCTTGAGATGCGACGGGAACGCCGGGAATTCTTTCCCGTTGAAAGCAGGGAAAGGATCCCTCATCTCGAGCTACGAGGGGCAAACGGGGCTCCTCGGGATGTGGGCGTGACCATCGTGCTTCCTCTCGAGTGGACACGGGTATGTCGGTTAACTTCTTGAGTTGCAGCAAGGGTGTGAAAGACCCTTTCGAAGTTCCAGAGGTTAGGTGTCATTAGTCTCCAGACGCCTCATCGGAAATAGGCTTCATCTAGCCTGGAAGGGAGAACTTCCTGGATTTTCTCGAGGTGCGGCAGGTGTTCTCTAGTTACGACGGGTACCACAGGGACCCGCCCTGATGGCCTCAGGAGAGGCCAGTCCCCATGCGAGTTGCTAGGGGGCCTCTCGGGATTCCTCTCCCATCGATACCGGGGCCAAAAAACTTGTGTGGAGTCAGGGCCAGAACCGAGGATTCCTCTCAGGGGCTGACATGGATCTTTGGGTACTTCTGGAGTCTCCCCAGGGGAGTCAGGCCTCGTCTCGAGTGGGGGCATGCACGTGCGCTTTCCTTCCAGGCTGTAGCAGCAATGTCACGCTTCCCGTCGCGTGGATCAAAGGATCTGTGGTTTTCCCTCGAGGCTTTCCCTCGAGGCTTTCCCACAGGGCTGTCCCACGTGCCACCGTGGTGTGAGTCGATCCTCGGCGTGAAAGATGAGCCAGTGCAGGGCAAAGAGGTTCCTCTGGAATGGACTGAGACATCTGGGGGACTCTTGGAATGGTGGTACGACCATGGAGTTCCTCTCGCCTTTCCTGTTGAGAGTGCCTCCTCTTGAGATGCGACGGGAACGCCGGGAATTCTTTCCCGTTGAAAGCAGGGAAAGGATCCCTCATCTCGAGCTCCGAGGGGGAAATGGGGCTCCTCGGGATGTGGGCGGGACCATCGTGCTTCCTCTCGAGTGGACACGGGTATGTCGGTGAACTTCTTGAGTTGCAGTAAGGGTGTGAAAGACCCTTTCGAAGTTCCAGAGGTTAGGTGTCATTAGTCTCCAGACGCCTCATCGGAAATAGGCCTCATCTAGCCTGGAAGGGAGAACTTCCTGGATTTTCTCGAGGTGCGGCAGGTGTTCTCGAGTTACGACGGGTACCACAGGGACCCGCCCTGATGGCCTCAGGAGAGGCCAGTCACCATGCGAGTTGCTAGGGGGCCTCTCGGGATTCCTCTCCCGTCGATACCGGGGCCAAATACCTTGTGTGGAGTCAGGGCCAGAACCGAGGATTCCTCTCAGGGGCTGACATGGATCTTTGGGTACTTCTAGAGTCTCCCCAGGGGAGTCAGGCCTCGTCTCGAGTGGGGGCATGCACGTGCGCTTTCCTCCCAGGCTGTAGCAGCAATGTCACGCTTCCCGTCGCGTGGATCAAAGGATCTGTGGTTTTCTCTCGAGGCTTTCCCTCGAGGCTTTCCCACAGGGCTGTCCCACGTGCCACCGTGGTGTGAGTCGATCCTCGGAGTGAAAGATGAGAAAGTGCAGGGCAAAGAGGTTCCTCTGGAATGGACTGAGACATCTGGGGGACTCTTGGAATGGTGGTACGACCATGGAGTTCCTCTCGCCTTTCCTGTTGAGAGTGCCTCCACTTGAGATGCGACGGGAACGCTGGGAATTCTTTCCCGTTGAAAGCAGGGAAAGGATCCCTCATCTCGAGCTACGAGGGGGAAACGGGGCTCCTCTGGATGTGGGCGGGACCATCGTGCTTCCTCTCGAGTGGAGACGGGTATGTCGGTGAACTTCTTGAGTTGCAGCAAGGGTGTGAAAGACCCTTTCGAAGTTCCAGAGGTTAGGTGTCATTAGTCTCCAGACGCCTCATCGGAAATAGGCCTCATCTCGCCTGGAAGGGAGAACTTCCTGGATTTTCTCGAGTTGCGGCAGGTGTTCTCGAGTTACGACGGGGACTTCAGGGAGCCGCCCTGGTGGCCTCAGGAGAGGCCAGTCCCCATGCGAGTTGCTAGGGGGCCTCTCGGGATTCCTCTCCCGTCGATACCGGGGCCAAAAACCTTGTGTGGAGTCAGGGCCGGAACCGAGGATTCCTCTCAGGGGCTGACATGGATCTTTGGGTACTTCTGGAGTCTCCCCAGGGGAGTCAGGCCTCGTCTCGAGTGGGGGCATGCACGTGTGCTTTCCTTCCAGGCTGTAGCAGCAATGTCACGCTTCCCGTCGCGTGCATCAAAGGATCTGTGGTTTTCCCTCGAGGCTTTCCCTCGAGGCTTTCCCACAGGGCTGTCCCACGTGCCACCGTGGTGTGAGTCGATCCTCGGCGTGAAAGATGAGCCAGTGCAGGGCAAAGAGGTTCCTCTGGAATGGACTGAGACATCTGGGGGACTCTTGGAATGGTGGTACGACCATGGAGTTCCTCTCGCCTTTCCTGTTGAGAGTGCCTCCTCTTGAGATGCGACGGGAACGCCGGGAATTCTTTCTCGTTGAAAGCAGGGAAAGGATCCCTCATCTCGAGCTACGAGGGGGAAACGGGGCTCCTCGGGATGTGGGCGGGACCATCGTGCTTCCTCTCGAGTGGAGACGGGTATGTCGGTGAACTTCTTGAGTTGCAGCAAGGGTGTGAAAGACCCTTTCGAAGTTCCAGAGGTTAGGTGTCATTAGTCTCCAGACGCCTCATTGGAAATAGGCCTCATCTCGCCTGGAAGGGAGAACTTCCTGGATTTTCTCGAGTTGCAGCAGGTGTTCTCGAGTTACGACGGGGACCTCAGGGACCCGCCCTGGTGGCCTCAGGAGAGGCCAGTCCCCATGCGAGTTGCTAGGGGGCCTCTCGGGATTCCTCTCCCGTCGATACTGGGGCCAAAAACCTTGTGTGGAGTCAGGGCCAGAACCGAGGATTCCTCTCAGGGGCTGACATGGATCTTTGGGTACTTCTAGAGTCTCCCGAGGGTAGTCAGGCCTCGTCTCGAGTGGGGGCATGCACGTGCGCTTTCCTTCCAGGCTGTAGCAGCAATGTCACGCTTCACGTCGCGTGGATCAAAGGATCTGTTGTTTTCCCTCGAGGCTTTCCCTCGAGGCTTTCCCACAGGGCTGTCCCACGTGCCACCGTGGTGTGAGTCGATCCTCGGCGTGAAAGATGAGCCAGCGCAGGGCAAAGAGGTTCCTCTGGAATGGACTGAGACATCTGGGGGACTCTTGGAATGGTGGTACGACCATGGAGTTCATCTCGCCTTTCCTGTTGAGAGTGCCTCCTCTTGAGATGCGACGGGAATGCCGGGAATTCTTTCCCGTTGAAAGCAGGGAAAGGATCCCTCATCTCGAGCTACGAGGGGGAAACGGGGCTCCTCTGGATGTGGGCGGGGCCATCGTGCTTTCTCTCGTGTGGAGACGGGTATGGCGGTAAACTTCTTGAGTTGCAGCAAGGGTGTGAAAGACCCTTTCGAAGTTCCAGATGTTAGGTGTCATTAGTCTCCAGACGCCTCATCGGAAATAGGCCTCATCAGGCCTGGAAGGGAGAACTTCCTGGATTTTCTCGAGGTGCGGCAGGTGTTCTCGAGTTACGACGGGTACCACAGGGACACGCCCTGATGGCCTCAGGAGAGGCCAGTCCCCATGCGAGTTGCTAGGGGGCCTCTCGGGATTCCTCTCCCGTCGACACCGGGGCCAAAAACCTTGTGTGGAGTCAGGGCCGGAACCGAGGATTCCTCTCAGGGGCTGACATGGATCTTTGGGTACTTCTGGAGTCTCCCCAGGGGAGTCAGGCCTCGTCTCGAGTGGGGGCATGCATGTGTGCTTTCCTTCCAGGCTGTAGCAGCAATGTCACGCTTCCCGTCGCGTGCATCAAAGGATCTGTGGTTTTCCCTCGAGGCTTTCCCTCGAGGCTTTCCCACAGGGCTGTCCCACGTGCCACCGTGGTGTGAGTCGATCCTCGGCGTGAAAGATGAGCCAGTGCAGGGCAAAGAGGTTCCTCTGGAATGGACTGAGACATCTGGGGGACTCTTGGAATGGTGGTACGACCATGGAGTTCCTCTCGCCTTTCCTGTTGAGAGTGCCTCCTCTTGAGATGCGACGGGAACGCTGGGAATTCATTCCCGTTGAAAGCAGGGAAAGGATCCCTCATCTCGAGCTACGAGGGGGAAACGGGGCTCCTCTCGATGTGGGCGGGACCATCGTGCTTCCTCTCGAGTGGAGACGGGTATGTCGGTGAACTTCTTGAGTTGCAGCAAGGGTGTGAAAGACCCTTTCGAAGTTCCAGATGTTAGGTGTCATTAGTCTACAGACGCCTCATCGGAAATAGGCCTCATCTAGCCTGGAAGGGAGAACTTACTGGATTTTCTCGAGGTGCGGCAGGTGTTCTCGAGTTACGACGGGTACCACAGGGACCCGCCCTGATGGCCTCAGGAGAGGCCAGTCCCCATGCGAGTTGCTAGGGGGCCTCTCGGGATTCCTCTCCCTTCGACACTGGGGCCAAAAACCTTGTGTGGAGTCAGGGCTGGAACCGAGGATTCCTCTCAGGGGCTGACATGGATCTTTGGGTACTTCTAGAGTCTCCCCAGGGGAGTCAGGCCTCGTCTCGAGTGGGGGCATGCACGTGCGCTTTCCTTCCAGGCTGTAGCAGCAATGTCACGCTTCCCGTCGCGTGGATCAAATGATCTGTGGTTTTCTCTCGAGGTTTTCCCTAGAGGTTTTCCCACAGGGCTGTCCCACGTGCCACCGTGGTGTGAGTCGATCCTCGGCGTGAAAGATGAGCCAGTGCAGGGCAAAGAGGTTCCTCTGGAATGGACTGAGACATCTGAGGGACTCTTGGAATGGTGGTACGACCATGGAGTTCCTCTCGCCTTTCCTGTTGAGAGTGCCTCCTCTTGAGATGCGACGGGAATGCCGGGAATTCTTTCCCGTTGAAAGCAGGGAAAGGATCCCTCATCTCGAGCTACCAGGGGGAAACGGGGCTCCTCTGGATGTGGGCGGGACCATCATGCTTCCTCTCGTGTGGAAACGGGTTTGGCGGTAAACTTCTTGAGTTGCAGCAAGGGTGTGAAAGACCCTTTCGAAGTTCCAGAGGTTAGGTGTCATTAGTCTCCAGACGCCTCATCGGAAATAGGCCTCATCTCGCCTGGAAGGGAGAACTTCCTGGATTTTCTCGAGTTGCGGCAGGTGTTCCCGAGTTACGACGGGGACCTCAGGGACCCGCCCTGGTGGCCTCAGGAGAGGCCAGTCCCCATGCGAGTTGCTAGGGGGCCTCTCGGGATTCCTCTCCCGTCGATACCGGGGCCAAAAACCTTGTGTGGAGTCAGGGCCGGAACCGAGGATTCCTCTCAGGGGCTGACATGGATCTTTGGGTACTTCTGGAGTCTCCCCAGGGGAGTCAGGCCTCGTCTCGAGTGGGGGCATGCACGTGTGCTTTCCTTCCAGGCTGTAGCAGCAATGTCACGCTTCCCGTCGCGTGCATCAAAGGATCTGTGGTTTTCCCTCGAGGCTTTCCCTCGAGGCTTTCCCACAGGGCTCTCCCACGTGCCACCGTGGTGTGAGTCGATCCTCGGCGTGAAAGATGAGCCAGTGCAGGGCAAAGAGGTTCCTCTGGAATGGACTGAGACATCTGGGGGACTCTTGGAATGGTGGTACGACCATGGAGTTCCTCTCGCCTTTCCTGTTGAGAGTGCCTCCTCTTGAGTTGTGACGGGAACTCCGGGAATTCTTTCCCCTTGAAAGCAGGGAAAGGATCCCTCATCTCGAGCTACGAGGGGGAAACGGGGCTCCTCGGGATGTGGGCGGGACCATCGTGCTTCCTCTCGAGTGGACACGGGTATGTCGGTGAACTTCTTGAGTTGCAGCAAGGGTGTGAAAGACCCTTTCGAAGTTCCAGAGGTTGGGTGTCATTAGTCTCCAGACGCCTCATCGGAAATAGGCCTCATCTCGCCTGGAAGGGAGAACTTCCTGGATTTTCTCGAGTTGCGGCAGGTGTTCTCGAGTTACGACGGGGACCTCAGGGACCCGCCCTGGTGGCCTCAGGAGAGGCCAGTCCCCATGCGAGTTGCTAGGGGGCCTCTCGGGATTCCTCTCCCGTCGATACCGGGGCCAAAAACCTTGTGTGGAGTCAGGGCTGGAACCGAGGATTCCTCTCAGGGGCTGACATGGATCTTTGGGTACTTCTGGAGTCTCCCCAGGGGAGTCAGGCCTCGTCTCGAGTGGGGGCATGCACGTGTGCTTTCCTTCCAGGCTGTAGCAGCAATGTCACGCTTCCCGTCGCGTGGATCAAAGGATCTGTGGTTTTCCCTCGAGGCTTTCCCTCGAGGCTTTCCCACAGGGCTGTCCCACGTGCCACCGTGGTGTGAGTCGATCCTCGGCGTGAAAGATGAGCCAGTGCAGGGCAAAGAGATTCCTCTGGAATGGACTGAGACATCTGGGGGACTCTTGGAATGGTGGTACGACCATGGAGTTCCTCTCGCCTTTCCTGTTGAGAGTGCCTCCTCTTGAGATGCGACGGGAATGCCGGGAATTCTTTCCCGTTGAAAGCAGGGAAAGGATCCCTCATCTCAAGCTACGAGGGGGAAACGGGGCTCCTCTGGATGTGGGCGGGACCATCGTGCTTCCTCTCGTGTGGAGACGGGTATGGCGGTAAACTTCTTGAGTTGCAGCAAGGGTGTGAAAGACCCTTTCGAAGTTCCAGAGGTTAGGTGTCATTAGTCTCCAGACGCCTCATCGGAAATAGGCCTCATCTCGCCTGAAAGGGAGAACTTCCCGGATTTTCTCGAGTTGCGGCAGGTGTTCTCGAGTTACGACGGGGACCTCAGGGACCCGCCCTGGTGGCCTCAGGAGAGACCAGTCCCCATGCGAGTTGCTAGGGGGCCTCTCGGGATTCCTCTCCCGTCGATACCGGGGCCAAAAACCTTGTGTGGAGTCAGGGCTGGAACCGAGGATTCCTCTCAGGAGCTGACATGGATCTTTGGGTACTTCTGGAGTCCCACCAGGGGAGTCAGGCCTCTTCTCGATTGGGGGCATGCACGTGTGCTTTCCTTCCAGGCTGTAGCAGCAATGTCACGCTTCCCGTCGCGTGGATCAAAGGATCTGTGGTTTTCCCTCGAGGCTTTCCCACAGGGCTGTCCCACGTGCCACCGTGGTGTGAGTCGATCCTCGGCGTGAAAGATGAGCCAGTGCAGGGCAAAGAGGTTCCTCTGGAATGGACTGAGACATCTGAGGGACTCTTGGAATGGTGGTACGACCATGGAGTTCCTCTCGCCTTTCCTGTTGAGAGTGCCTCCTCTTGAGATGCGACGGGAACGCCGGGAATTCTTTCCCGTTGAAAGCAGGGAAAGGATCCCTCATCTCGAGCTCCGAGGGGGAAATGGGGCTCCTCTGGATGTGGGCGGGACCATCGTGCTTCCTCCCGAGTGGACACGGGTATGGCGGTGAACTTCTTGAGTTGCAGCAAGGGTGTGAAAGACCCTTTCGAAGTTCCAGAGTTTAGGTGTCATTAGTCTGCAGACGCCTCATCGGAAATAGGCCTCATCTCGCCTGGAAGGGAGAACTTCCTGGATTTTCTCGAGTTGCGGCAGGTGTTCTCGAGTTACGACGGGGACCTCAGGGACCCGCCCTGGTGGCCTCAGGAGAGGCCAGTCCCCATGCGAGTTGCTAGGGGGCCTCTCGGGATTCCTCTCCCGTCGATACCGGGGCCAAAAGCCTTGTGTGGAGTCAGGGCCGGAACCGAGCATTCCTCTCAGGGGTGACATGGATCTTTGGGTACTTCTGGAGTCTCCCCAGGGGAGTCAGGCCTCGTCTCGAGTGGGGGCATGCACGTGCGCTTTCCTTCCAGGCTGTAGCAGCAATGTCAGGCTTCCCGTCGCGTGCATCAAAGGATCTGTGGTTTTCCCTCGAGGCTTTCCCTCGAGGCTTTCCCACAGGGCTGTCCCACGTGCCACCGTGGTGTGAGTCTATCCTCGGCATGAAAGATGAGCCAGCGCAGGGCAAAGAGGTTCCTCTGGAATGGACTGAGACATCTGGGGGACTCTTGGAATGGTGGTACGACCATGGAGTTCCTCTCGCCTTTCCTGTTGAGAGTGCCTCCTCTTGAGAAGCGACGGGAATGCAGGGAATTCTTTCCCGTTGAAAGCAGGGAAAGGATCCCTCATCTCGAGCTACGAGGGGGAAACGGGGCTCCTCTGGATGTGGGCGGGACCATCGTGCTTTCTCTCGTGTGGAGACGGGTATGGCGGTAAACTTCTTGAGTTGCAGCAAGGGTGTGAAAGACCCTTTCGAAGTTCCAGATGTTAGGTGTCATTAGTCTCCAGACGCCTCATCGGAAATAGGCCTCATCTAGCCTGGAAGGGAGAACTTCCTGGATTTTCTCGAGGTGCGGCAGGTGTTCTCGAGTTACGACGGGTACCACAGGGACCCGCCCTGATGGCCTCAGGAGAGGCCAGTCCCCATGCGAGTTGCTAGGGGGCCTCTCGGGATTCCTCTCCCGTCGACACCGGGGCCAAAAACCTTGTGTGGAGTCAGGGCCAGAACCGAGGATTCCTCTCAGGGGCTGACATGGATCTTTGGGTACTTCTAGAGTCTCCCCAGGGGAGTCAGGCCTCGTCTCGAGTGGGGGCATGCACGTGCGCTTTCCTTCCAGGCTGTAGCAGCAATGTCACGCTTCCCGTCGCGTGGATCAAATGATCTGTGGTTTTCTCTCGAGGCTTTCCCTCGAGGCTTTCCCACAGGGCTGTCCCACGTGCCACCGTGGTGTGAGTCGATCCTCGGCGTGAAAGATGAGCCAGTGCAGGGCAAAGAGGTTCCTCTGGAATGGACTGAGACATCTGAGGGACTCTTGGAATGGTGGTACGACCATGGAGTTCCTCTCGCCTTTCCTGTTGAGAGTGCCTCCTCTTGAGATGCGACGGGAATGCCGGGAATTCTTTCCCGTTGAAAGCAGGGAAAGGATCCCTCATCTCGAGCTACCAGGGGGAAACGGGGCTCCTCTGGATGTGGGCGGGACCATCGTGCTTCCTCTCGTGTGGAGACGGGTTTGGCGGTAAACTTCTTGAGTTGCAGCAAGGGTGTGAAAGACCCTTTCGAAGTTCCAGAGGTTAGGTGTCATTAGTCTCCAGACGCCTCATCGGAAATAGGCCTCATCTCGCCTGGAAGGGAGAACTTCCTGGATTTTCTCGAGTTGCGGCAGGTGTTCCCGAGTTACGACGGGGACCTCAGGGACCCGCCCTGGTGGCCTCAGGAGAGGCCAGTCCCCATGCGAGTTGCTAGGGGGCCTCTCGGGATTCCTCTCCCGTCGATACCGGGGCCAAAAACCTTGTGTGGAGTCAGGGCCGGAACCGAGGATTCCACTCAGGGGCTGACATGGATCTTTGGGTACTTCTGGAGTCTCCCCAGGGGAGTCAGGCCTCGTCTCGAGTGGGGGCATGCACGTGCGCTTTCCTTCCAGGCTGTAGCAGCAATGTCACGCTTCCCGTCGCGTGGATCAAAGGATCTGTGGTTTTCCCTCGAGGCTTTCCCTCGAGGCTTTCCCACAGGGCTGTCCCACGTGCCACCGTGGTGTGAGTCGATCCTCGGCGTGAAAGATGAGCCACTGCAGGGCAAAGAGGTTCCTCTGGAATGGACTGAGACATCTGGGGGACTCTTGGAATGGTGGTACGACCATGGAGTTCCTCTCGCCTTTCCTGTTGAGAGTGCCTCCTCTTGAGATGCGACGGGAACGCCGGGAATTCTTTCCCGTTGAAAGCAGGAAAAGGATCCCTCATCTCGAGCTACGAGGGGGAAACGGGGCTCCTCTGGATGTGGGCGGGACCATCGTGCTTCCTCTCTAGTGGAGACAGGTATGGTGGTGAACTTCTTGAGTTGCAGCAAGGGTGTGAAAGACCCTTTCGAAGTTCCAGAGGTTAGGTGTCATTAGTCTCCAGAGGCCTCATCGGAAATAGGCCTCATCTCGCCTGGAAGGGAGAACTTCCTGGATTTTCTCGAGTTGCGGCAGGTGTTCTCGAGTTACGACGGGGACCTCAGGGACCCGCCCTGGTGGCCTCAGGAGAGGCCAGTCCCTATGCGAGTTGCTAGGGGGCCTCTCGGGATTCCTCTCCCGTCGATACCGGGGCCAACAACCTTGTGTGGAGTCAGGGCCGTAACCGAGGATTCCTCTCATGGGCTGACATGGATCTTTGGGTACGTCTGGAGAATCCCCAGTGGAGTCAGGCCTCGTCTCCAGTGGGGGCATGCACGTGCGCTTTCCTTCCAGGCTGTAGCAGCAATGTCACGCTTCCCGTCGCGTGGATCAAAGGATCTGTGGTTTTCCCTCGAGGCTTTCCCTCGAGGCTTTCCCACAGGGCTGTCCCACGTGCCACCGTGGTGTGAGTCGATCCTCGGCGTGAAAGATGAGCCAGTGCAGGGCAAAGAGGTTCCTCTGGAATGGACTGAGACATCTGGGGGACTCTTGGAATGGTGGTACGACCATGGAGTTCCTCTCGCCTTTCCTGTTGAGAGTGCCTCCTCTTGAGATGCGACGGGAACGCCGGGAACTCTTTCCCTTTGAAACCAGGGAAAGGATCCCTCATCTCGAGCTACGAGGGGAAAACTGGGCTCCTCTGGATGTGGGCGGGACCATCGTGCTTCATCTCGAGTGGAGACGGGTATGGCGGTGAACTTCTTGAGTTGCAGCAAGGGTGTGAAAGACCCTTTCGAAGTTCCAGAGGTTAGGTGTCATTAGTCTCCAGAGGCCTCATCGGAAATAGGCCTCATCTCGCCTGGAAGGGAGAACTTCCTGGATTTTCTCGAGTTGCGGCAGGTGTTCTCGAGTTACGACGGGGACCTCAGGGACCCGCCCTGGTGGCCTCAGGAGAGGCCAGTCCCTATGCGAGTTGCTAGGGGGCCTCTCGGGATTCCTCTCCCGTCGATACCGGGGCCAACAACCTTGTGTGGAGTCAGGGCCGTAACCGAGGATTCCTCTCATGGGCTGACATGGATCTTTGGGTACGTCTGGAGACTCCCCAGTGGAGTCAGGCCTCGTCTCCAGTGGGGGCATGCACGTGCGCTTTCCTTCCAGGCTGTAGCAGCAATGTCACGCTTCCCGTCGCGTGGATCAAAGGATCTGTGGTTTTCCCTCGAGGCTTTCCCTCGAGGCTTTCCCACAGGGCTGTCCCACGTGCCACCGTGGTGTGAGTCGATCCTCGGCGTGAAAGATGAGCCAGTGCAGGGCAAAGAGGTTCCTCTGGAATGGACTGAGACATCTGGGGGACTCTTGGAATGGTGGTACGACCATGGAGTTCCTCTCGCCTTTCCTGTTGAGAGTGCCTCCTCTTGAGATGCGACGGGAACGCCGGGAATTCTTTCCCGTTGAAAGCAGGCAAAGGATCCCTCATCTCGAGCTACGAGGGGGAAACGGGGCTCCTCTGGATGTGGGCGGGACCATCGTGCTTCCTCTCGAGTGGAGACGGGTATGGCGGTGAACTTCTTGAGTTGCAGCAAGGGTGTGAAAGACCCTTTCGAAGTTCCAGAGGTTAGGTGTCATTAGTCTCCAGACGCCTCATCGGAAATAGGCCTCATCTCGCCTGGAAGGGAGAACTTCCTGGATTTTCTCGAGTTGGGGCAGGTGTTCTCGAGTTACGACGGGGACCTCAGGGACCCGCCCTGGTGGCCTCAGTAGAGGCCAGTCCCCATGGGAGTTGCTAGGGGGCCTATCGGGATTCCTCTCCCGTCGATACCGGGGCCAAAAACCTTGTGTGGAGTCAGGGCCGGAACCGAGGATTCCTCTCAGGGGCTGACATGGATCTTTGGGTACTTCTGGAGTCTCCACAGGGGAGTCAGGCCTCGTCTCGAGTGGGGGCATGCACGTGCGCTTTCCTTCCAGGCTGTAGCAGCAATGTCACGCTTCCCTTCGCGTGGATCAAAGGATCTGTGGTTTTCCCTCGAGGCTTTCCCTCGAGGCTTTCCCTCAGGGCTGTCCCACGTGCCACCGTGGTGTGAGTCGATCCTCGGCATGAAAGATGAGCCAGTGCAGGGCAAAGAGTTTCCTCTGGAATGGACTGAGACATCTGGGGGACTCTTGGAATGGTGGTACGACCATGGAGTTCCTCTCGCCTTTCCTGTTGAGAGTGCCTCCTCTTGAGATGCGACGGGAATGACGGGAATACTTTCCCGTTGAAAGCAGGGAAAGGATCCCTCATCTCGAGCTACGAGGGGGAAACGGGGCTCCTCTGGATGTGGGCGGGACCATCGTGCTTCCTCTCGAGTGGAGACGGGTATGGCGGTGAACTTCTTGAGTTGCAGCAAGGGTGTGAAAGACCCTTTCGAAGTTCCAGAGGTTAGGTGTCATTAGTCTCCAGACGCCTCATCGGAAATAGGCCTCATCTCGCCTGGAAGGGAGAACTTCCTGGATTTTCTCGAGTTGCGGCAGGTGTTCTCGAGTTACGACGGGGACCTCAGGGACCCCCCCTGGTGGCCTCAGGAAAGGCCAGTCCCCATGCGAGTTGCTAGGGGGCCTCTCGGGATTCCTCTCCCGTCGATACCGGGGCCAAAAACCTTGTGTGGAGTTAGGGCCGGAACCGAGGATTCCTCTCAGGGGCTGACATGGATCTTTGGGTACTTCTGGAGTCTCCCCAGGGGAGTCAGGCCTCGTCTCGAGTGGGGGCATGCACGTGCGCTTTCCTTCCAGGCTGTAGCAGCAATGTCACACTTCCCGAAGCGTGGATCATAGGATCTGTGGTTTTCCCTCGAGGCTTTCCCTCGAGGCTTTCCCACAGGGCTGTCCCACGTGCCACCGTGGTGTGAGTTGGTCCTCGGCGTGAAAGATGAGCCAGTGCAGGGCAAAGAGGTTCCTCTGGAATGGACTGAGACATCTGGGGGACTCTTGGAATGGTGGTACGACCATGGAGTTCCTCTCGCCTTTCCTGTTGAGAGTGCCTCCTCTTGAGATGCGACGGGAACGCCAGGAATTCTTTCCCGTTGAAAGCAGGCAAAGGATCCCTCATCTCGAGCTACGAGGGGGAAACGGGGCTCCTCTGGATGTGGGCGGGACCATCTTGCTTCCTCTCGAGTGGAGACGGGTATGGCGGTGAACTTCTTGAGTTGCAGCAAGGGTGTGAAAGACCCTTTCGAAGTTCCAGAGGTTAGGTGTCATTAGTCTCCAGACGCCTCATCGGAAATAGGCCTATCTCGCCTGGAAGGGAGAACTTCCTGGATTTTCTCGAGATGCGGCAGGTGTTCTCGAGTTACGACGGGGACCTCAGGGACCCGCCCTGGTGGCCTCAGGAGAGGCCAGTCCACATGCGAGTTGCTAGGGGGCCTCTCGGGATTCCTCTCCCGTCGATACCTGGGCCAAAAACCTTGTGTGGAGTCAGGGCCGGAAACGAGGATTCCTCTCAGGGGCTGACATGGATCTTTGGGTACTTCTGGAGTCTCCGCAGGGGAGTCAGGCCTCGTCTCGAGTGGGGGCATGCACGTGCGTTTTCTTTCCATGCTGTAGCAGCAATGTCACGCTTCCCGTCGCGTGGATCAAAGGATCTGTGGTTTTCCCTCGAGGCTTTCCCACAGGGCTGTCCCACGTGCCACCGTGGTGTGAGTCGATCCTCGGCGTGAAAGATGAGCCAGTGCAGGGCAAAGAGGTTCCTCTGGAATGGACTGAGACATCTGGGGGACTCTTGGAATGGTGGTACGACCATGGAGTTCCTCTCGCCTTTCCTGTTGAGAGTGCCTCCTCTTGAGATGCGACGGGAACTCCGGGAATTCTTTCCCGTTGAAAGCAGGCAAAGGATCCCTCATCTCGAGCTACGAGGGGGAAACGGGGCTCCTCTGGATGTGGGCGGGACCATCGTGCTTCCTCTCGAGTGGAGACGGGTATGGCGGTGAACTTCTTGAGTTGCAGCAAGGGTGTGAAAGACCCTTTCGAAGTTCCAGAGGTTAGGTGTCATTAGTCTCCAGACGCCTCATCGGAAATAGGCCTCATCTCGCCTGGAAGGGAGAACTTCCTGGATTTTCTCGAGTTGCGGCAGGTGTTCTCGAGTTACGACGGGGACCTCAGGGACCCGCCCTGGTGGCCTCAGGAGTGGCCACTCACCATGCGAGTTGCTAGGGGGCCTCTCGGGATTCCTCTCCCGTCGATACCGGGGCCAAAAACCTTGTGTGGAGTCAGGGCCAGAACCGAGGATTCCTCTCAGGGGCTGATATGGATCTTTGGGTACTTCTGGAGTCTCGCCAGGGGAGACAGGCCTCGTCTCGTGAGGGGGCATGCACGTGCACTTTCCTTCCAGGCTGTAGCAGCAATGTCACGCTTCCCGTCGCGTGGATCAAAGGATCTGTGGTTTTCCCTCGAGGCTTTCCCTCGAGGCTTTCCCACAGGGCTGTCCCACGTGCCACCGTGGTGTGAGTCGATCCTCGGCGTGAAAGATGAGCCAGTGCAGGGCAAAGAGTTTCCTCTGGAATGGACTGAGACATCTGGGGGACTCTTGGAATTGTGGTACGACCATGGAGTTCCTCTCGCCTTTCCTGTTGAGAGTGCCTCCTCTTGAGATGCGACGGGAACGCCGGGAATTTTTTCCCGTTGAAAGCAGGAAAAGGATCCCTCATCTCGAGCTACGAGGGGGAAACGGGGCTCCTCTGGATGTGGGCGGGACCATCGTGCTTCCTCTCGAGTGGAGACGGGTATGGCGGTGAACTTCTTGAGTTGCAGCAAGGGTGTGAAAGACCCTTTCGAAGTTCCAGAGGTTAGGTGTCATTAGTCTCCAGACGCCTCATCAGAAATAGGCCTCATCTCGCCTGGAAGGGAGAACTTCCTGGATTGTCTCGAGTTGCGGCAGGTGTTCTCGAGTTACGACGGGGACCTCTGGGACCCGCCCTGGTGGCCTCAGGAGAGGCCAGTCCCTATGCGAGTTGCTAGGGGGCCTCTCGGGATTCCTCTCCCGTCGATACCGGGGCCAAAAACCTTGTGTGGAGTCAGGGCCGGAACCGAGGATTCCTCTCAGGGGCTGACATGGATCTTTGGGTACTTCTGGAGTCTCCCCAGGGGAGTCAGGCCTCGTCTCGAGGGGGGCATGCACGTGCGCTTTCCTTCCAGGCTGTAGCAGCAATGTCACGCTTCCCGTCGCGTGGATCATAGGATCTGTGGTTTTCCCTCGAGGCTTTCCCTCGAGGCTTTCCCACAGGGCTGTCCCACGTGCCACCGTGGTGTGAGTCGATCCTCGGCGTGAAAGATGAGCCAGTGCAGGGCAAAGAGCTTCCTCTGGAATGGACTGAGACATCTGGGGGACTCTTGGAATGGTGGTACGACCATGGAGTTCCTCTCGCCTTTCCTGTTGAGAGTGCCTCCTCTTGAGATGCGACGGGAACTCCGGGAATTCTTTCCCGTTGAACGCAGGCAAAGGATCCCTCATCTCGAGCTACGAGGGGGAAACGGGGCTCCTCTGGATGTGGGCGGGACCATCCTGCTTCCTCTCGAGTGGAGACGGGTATGGAAGTGAACTTCTTGAGTTGCAGCAAGGGTGTGAAAGACCCTTTCGAAGTTCCAGAGGTTAGGTGTCATTAGTCTCCAGACGCCTCATCGGAAATAGGCCTCATCTCGCCTGGAAGGGAGAACTTCCTGGATTTTCTCGAGATGCGGCAGGTGTTCTTGAGTTACGACGGGGACCTCAGGGACCCGCCCTGGTGGCCTCAGGAGAGGCCAGTCCACATGCGAGTTGCTAGGGGGCCTCGCGGGATTCCTCTCCCGTCGATACCGGGGCCAAAAACCTTGTGTGGATTCAGGGCCGGAAACGAGGATTCCTCTCAGGGGCTGACATGGATCTTTGGGTACTTCTGGAGTCTCCGCAGGGGAGTCAGGCCTCGTCTCGAGTGGGGGCATGCACGTGCGTTTTCTTTCCAGGCTGTAGCAGCAATGTCACGCTTCCCGTCGCGTGGATCAAAGGATCTGTGGTTTTCCCTCGAGGCTTTCCCACAGGGCTGTCCCACGTTCCACCGTGGTGTGAGTCGATCCTCTGCGTGAAAGATGAGCCAGTGCAGGGCAAAGAGGTTCCTCTGGAATGGACTGAGACATCTGGGGGACTCTTGGAATGGTGGTACGACCATGGAGTTCCTCTCGCCTTTCCTGTTGAGAGTGCCTCCTCTTGAGATGCGACGGGAACGCCGGGAATTCTTTCCCGTTGAAAGCAGGGAAAGGATTCCTCATCTCGAGCTCCGAGGGGGAAACGGGGCTCCTCTGGATGTGGGCGGGACCATCGTGCTTCCTCTCTAGTGGAGACGGGTATTGTCGGGGTCCAGCCCCGGTGGATCCAGGGAATTCGAAGGGTGGACGGCGTTGGCGTGGAAAGACTTGTTTATTTATTAATATAAGATTAGATTAAGAAACTGTAGTGCAGTAGGAAGATTAAGTGGAGAAAGAGGGCTGAATAGCTTGGTTTACGCGGAAGACCAATAAAATTCCAGACAAGGAATTTGCACCATCTACGTTGGGCCACCGGTGCCCGCTTGAATATCTAAGGGTGCCTCGCCTTAAGCTCCCTTTCTCGCGGATCTTAATAACCAGGGCAAATAAGTAGACCTGGCGAGCCTCCGCGCCCCAGATGGAAATTCAGCCTGAAATTAAAGTAAAGAGCAGAGGGAAGAAAAGGGAGAGAAAAAGAGAGAGAGAGAGAGACACGGGGGGAGCCATATTCCCAAGACACCAGGCCGAGACTAGTCCGAGAAACTGGTCTGAGAATCTGGTCCCGTCCTTTATTGTTCAGAAGGCCTTTTATACTTTTGATAAAACATGGAGATCAATGGGTAACACAAAGTTATGCAGCGTTAGCAGTCCAGACTCTTATCAAAACCAGGCTTTTCTCTCTGCATACCTAATTGTATACACAAGTCTTAGGTAATTTACATCATCTTCCAACCAAAAGGGCCAATTAACATTTTACAGCCTTTTTTCTGATAAGGGTTTGTCAACCACAAGACTTATTTGTGTTGATCTTCCCAAGGTCTGGTGCCACTCTCGGAAAGCACTAAAGAAAGTTACATTCTTAGACAGCAAGGATACAGCAACTTATAACAAGTAGAGGGAGTGCAGTGATTTATAGCAAAAGAGAAGCAATTAACTCAAAAGTCTAGTGTTGCTAACATCAAAACTACTATGTATCTTTTTCTACATCCTGCTTACATTAACATCCTTCCAGGTGCCTAAAAGATAAAGAATAAGGAGGTCTGGCAGCAATCCTTGAGTCAACAGTGAAAACCCTCTACCAATATAATTTTTAACTCTTTAGAAAAGGCTCTGTATCTTTAAGATGCTTTTAAGCTTTGTGCCTCCCGCGGTTGGGGGGCTGTAAGCAATTCACAAGCTGTAAGCTTTGTGCCTCTCGCGGTTGGGGGGCTGTAAGCAATTCACAAGCTGTAAGAGGTCTGGGGAACCTGTTAGGCAGACTAGAGAGCTATCAGAGGGGTTTAACTGAAACATCCCTTTCAAATGCAGAAGACTAAAACCCTGAATTGACTTTTTTCCAGAGAATATCAGAAAAGTGGAAAAGCAGAGCACAAAAGCCGGCAGATGTTTGCTGGGGTACATGCTTAGGAATATCCAGAGGGGTCCCTGAAGTCTGAGCACGCCTTGCGTATGTCAGCTTCCTTCCTCATGACCTTGTCACGGGCGGGATTCCTCACACTGGCTTCCGGCAACTCCCCCTTCTTTATTAGTTTTTTAAAAAAATTAGGTGCAGTTCAGTCGCGAGATTCCGAATGCTCTGCCGAAGAGTCCTGACAACACAAGGAAGCACGATTACAAGGAGCAGGATTATGGCACCCACAGCAGCATAGCTAGAGACAGTAGTCAGAAGAGTTTTTCCAGAAATGAAGTCAGAGAAGGTGTGGAAAAAGTCATTGGCTTCTCCTGCGGCGGTAAAATCTAATCGGGAGTGTTCCAAGGTCTGAATCTGATTATGAAGTTTCCCTAAATCTAAACTAATATCTGAGCTGTTCCAGACACCTAAAATATGATTTTTGACCCTCTCCCATTTAAAATCTGTCTCATTTACTTTCAGGGATGTAACACATATCCACCGGTAATCGGCATGACATGAAAGAGCCAATTTCATTTTCAGACTCTGTAATTCATTCCCAATATGCATTACTGCTTCTTCTAAGGCATCAATCCTTATTTCTAGCTTCCTATCTATAATTTCCTGGGTTGCCAGCGTTAGAGAAACATTTTTGGATACGGTGTCAACATATTGGGCAGTATACACTTGTTGAGACAATGATAATGCCGCCACAGTAACAGAAGTAATTGCGGTTATCAAAGCTGATATTCCCAAAACAAGTAAGCCCACAAACCGTCGTGTTCGCATTAAATCTTGTAGCTGTTGCAGTACAGCTAGGCCATGGTTATCATACCAATACGTGGCTACAGTTACAGGTACCATGAGATAGGGCGGACGTTTTAAAACCATGAAAGAGCAAACTTTATATTGAGGAGTTAAACAGGATGAAAGCATACATTGTTCACAAGACACTACATGGGGTCCACCTGTATAATTCAATTGTATGTTAAGTCTTTCAGAATCATTAGTGAAAAGAAAAACATAAGGAGAGGGTAGACAAGCTAAAATAGAGTAAATAGAGGTATTTTTTGGTCGGATTAAAATAATAGGGGCGGTAGCCGCAAGGGCTCTCCAAATTTCTGGCTGCCAAAAGGTTTTACCTCTAGTTATATAAGACAGCATAGGGGGAACAAATTGGTTATGATGCCGTCTGGTGGCAACTAACGGCCAAGAAATTGAATATTCTTTCCAATTATCCAATCTATTGATAAAGTCATCGTCAGACTCAGGGTCTTGACCTGGATTTGGGTTGCTCCAGTCCTGAATCGCACAATTTCTTCCTCCCGGCATATTGTAATCTACTCTCGAATTATAAATACAAGATTTCCAAATCGGATATCCTGAATGATCATCTATAGTTTTCCAAATAACATCTGAGGGAGCAACATCATCACAATTTGGATATTCTGATGGAGTTTTGAGAGACAAAGACTTATAGGGGCCAAGGACCCCAGGCATACGGGCTCGTAATATCCAAGCAGACCGATCCCCTATAGATGCAAATTTAGAGGTTGGGGAATCTGTCATAACTGCTTTTGTGGAGGCTCCAATGCATCCTGTCTTGGTAAAGAAGTCTCCTGTAAGGCCAGGAGGAAAATTAAAGCAGACAGGAAAATCATCTGCTAGTCCTTTAAAGGTATAATTGAAATTAATAGGGTATTGGTCTTTTGTATAGGAAGTATAAGATCCTCCCAAAAGGCGAGGCTGGTCTGTACTAACTCGTATGGGGTCACTGTTCCAAGTAACAACTTGGAAAGTTGGAGGATCCGGGAGAAACGCCCAATATTTGGTTGGAATGGGAGCAGCGCTTACCTGGCAAGAGAGCAAGGCAAGCATGGCAATAAACACCTTTTCAGGAGAGACTGACGATCCCTGTAGGGTAGCTATCCCCTGTGCCTGGCGACAGAGAGCTTTAATCTGTCCCCAGGTGGGCAAGGAGGCTTGTTGGGTTGACTGAGCTGGGCGTCCTAATGGATTCCTGCGAGGCAAAAAATCAGGGGGTGCAATATCCTGTATCTGAAGTCGTGACATCTGTCCAGTGGGTGGCTCCGATCCGCGCCTATCCGGGATCTCCAATGTCAGCTGTCCTGGGGTCAGCGGCGTTTCCCGTGCTGGCGGAGGGAGCGGGGGAAGAGGGAGTTTCTTCCTTTTTAGAGATCGCGGTGGCGGGGGATTCTGGTATCCGGGGAGCTGAGACATGGCGAATTAGTCTGTCTGGAACCCAAATCGGAGCGTCCGCGTCCTGTGGAAAAACACAAGCATACCCTCGCCCATTGGTTAATAAGGGGTCAGGACCTTTCCATTGTCCGGAAAGAAGGTCCCTCCATTTTACTAATGGTTTTGCATTCAATTGCTCTGGGCACCAATGGCGAAGCATTGCAGTGTTTCCGGATGAATCAGCATTTAAGTTATTTATTACGAAAAGAGCATGTTGCAAAATCTGATGGGGGGAACTATATTTAAATTCCCCTTCTTTTAGTTTTTGAATATGGATTTTCAGTGTTTGATGTGCTCTTTCCACAATGGCTTGTCCTTGTGGGTTATAAGGGATGCCGGTGTTATGTTTAATTTGAAATCTTGTACAGAATTGCTGAAAAGATTTAGAAGTGTAAGCAGGAGCATTATCAGTTTTTAAAGCTTTTGGCAAGCCCAGATAGGAAAAGCATGTAAAAAGATGTTGTATTACATCTTTAACTGCTTCCCCTGTACGAGCAGTGGCAATAATAACATGAGAGAAGGTATCTACAGTTACATGAACAAAAGACAGTTTTCCAAATGAAGAGACATGGGTTACATCCATTTGCCAGAGTGCATTAGGTTTGAGACCGCGAGGGTTAACTCCCAGAGGCAAAGCATTCACGGTAGTAGGACAATGTGAACAAGAACGAACAATCTCTCGGGCAGATTCTCGAGGAATTTGAAACTGGTATCGTAAGGCAGTGGCATTTTGGTGATGAAGTGAGTGAGAAGCTCGAGCTTCTTCAAAAACAGAAGCCACTGAAATCCTGGTTAACGAATCTGCCAATTCATTGAGAGCATTTAAAGGGCCAGGCAGGCCGGAATGAGCCCGAATGTGGCCGATAAAGAACGCCCGATTTCTTTTCCATATTTGCTGCTGCAGTTTAGTTAACAAATGGAAGATAGCAGTTTTGTTTTCAGGCAAAACTGCAGTCTCAATGTGTGGAAACAGCCTGACCACATACTGAGAGTCAGAATAAAGGTTAAATTCTTTCTCCGCAAACATAACAAAGGCCTCAATAACAGCTGTGATTTCAGCCCTTTGAGCTGAAGTTTCTTGTGTTTCCAAAAGTTTTTGATGATCTCTTGTGACTATAGAGGCTCTACCGTTAGCCGATCCATCAGTAAAGACTACCTGAGCATCTGAAATAGGGAACTGTTTACACCGGACAGGAAAAATAACTGGATGGTTAGACATAAAATTTAGTAAAACATGCGAGGGTAAATGATGCAAAATTTGACCACAGTAATTCCCTATGGCAATCTGCCAGTCTTCATCAAACATTAAAAGAGCATCAAGCTGCTCCTTATTATATGGAATTACAATCTCTGATGGCTCTTTACCAAACAATTCAATGCTCCGCTTCCTTCCTTTTAGCATTAATGTGGCAATTAAACCAGGATAAGAAGCCACGACTTTTTTAGCTTGGGTAGGAAGATGGATCCATTCTAAAGGGCCGCGTTGCCACAGAACTCCCGTAGGCGCCGTTGGAGTAGCTAGGCAAAGGAACTGCCACGTCATCGTCAAATCAATTCTTTTTACATAGCTATTTGATAAGGCTGCTTCTACTTTGCCTAGGGCTTCTTGAGCCTCAGCTGTTAATTGTCTTTTTGAGGTTGGATCAGGATCCCCGCGTAAAGTGTTAAAAAGAGGTTTTAATTCGGCAGTGGTTAATTTTAAATATGGTCTAATCCAATTAATATCACCTAAGAGTTTTTGATAATCATTTAAAGTAATAAGATGGTCTTTTCTCAATTGCAGCGGGGTATGAGTCACCGTTTCCGAATTTATGACTCTTCCTAAGTAAGTTATGGGCGGATTGATTTGAATTTTTTCTGGGGCAATTTTTAGGCCTCTGTCTGTCAATGCCTGGGTCAGGTCCTGGAGCACAGTCTGCAGGTGAACTCTATCAGGATGAGCTATTAAAATATCATCCATATAGTGAATCATATACACGTGTTCATATTTAGCCCTAGTATCTTCTAGAGCGGCATTAACAAATTTTTGGCATAAAGTAGGGCTATTTTTCATTCCCTGAGGCAGAACCTTCCACTGAAACCGTAAATAAGGCTGTTTAAGATTTTCTGATGGCAGACTAAAGGCAAATCGCTTTTTATCCTCAGGATTTAAGGGAATAGTGAAAAAACAATCTTGTAAATCAATAACAATTATATTATATCCCTCTGGAACGGCTACTGGGGAAGGGAGCCCAGGCTGTAAGGCCCCCATGTCCTCCATGGTGGCATTAATAGCTCTCAAATCCTGTAAAAGTCGCCATTTACCAGATTTTTTCTTAATGACAAAAATAGGAGTGTTCCAGGGGCTATTGGAGGGCTCAATATGTCCCAATTCTAATTGTTCAAAGATTAATGCTTTAGCTGCCAATAATTTTTCCTTATGCAGAGGCCACTGTTCTACCCACACCGGATCTTGAGATTTCCATGTGATGGGGTCGGCAGCAAAAACAATGGCCTCAATTATAAATTTGGATATCCCAATCCAGCACGTAGCTTGCGAGGAGTTGGGCAAATTGGCTCAATTATTCCTGTCTGTTGTTTACCCAATCCTTTTGATGGATCATAGCCCATCTGCAACATCTGAGAGGTCACTTTATCATCAGGGCTAAAAAGTAACACTCCCATTTGAGATAGCACGTCCCTCCCCCACAGGGTAAGGGGGAGCGAAGGAACGACATAAGGTTGGAAAGTTCCACGGGTATCCTCAAATTGCCAATCTAAAATTTTTGCACTTTTGGCTATTGTGGGGGCTCTTCCTATCCCCACCAAGTTATTTTCAGTAGTATGTGTGGGCCAGGAGCTGGGCCAGTCTTTTCCTGAAATGCAAGAAACATCTGCTCCTGTGTCTAATAACCCCACAATAGACTTGCCATTAATCAGGATAGTCTTCATAGGACGTTTCTGAGTAATTTCTGTTATCCAAAAAACCATATCACTAGACCCAAATCCTTTATCCTGCCTTTCATTTTGAGTAGCTGTGCGCCCAATTGCAGTGTGGTAAGGCAAAAGCAAAAGTTGGGCTATTCTTTGTCCCTGATGTATTTGGAAAGTTTTAGTTGGGGGTGAAATCATTATCTGGATTTCTCCTGTATAATCTGAGTCAATTACTCCAGGGATGATTGTGAGACCTTGCATAGCTAAGGAACTTCTGCCTAGTATAATTCCTACTAAACCTGTTGGTAATGGACCTTTAACTCCTGTAGGTATTTTTACAGTGGGGCTATCTGGTGTTAATATTGCTGAGGTGGTGGAACTGAGGTCCAGTCCTGCGCTGCCTGGGGTTGCTCTGATGAGTTCTGCGATGGGACGAAGGGAATGAATGGGTTCAGTGAGGCTGCCCCAATTGTTGTCGGGGCCTGAGGCTGGCCCCTCAATCCGTTTCCCGACTGCTGGTCGGGGCCCAAAAAGGCTCCATTTCTATGGAATTGTGACCTACATTCTTTTGCCCAGTGATATCCTTTTTGACAACGAGGGCAGAGAGATCTAGGGAGATTAGTAGGCACAGCCGGGGAGGGAGAATTCGGCAGAGAAGAACCGGCTGCTTTTTGGGGACAAGCTCGCATAAGGTGCCCTTCCCGTCCGCAAGAGAAGCAGGCCTTGGATAAACCAATATTCTGGCCTGGACTACTGGAATGACTCTTTGACGGGTTATTTCTATTTGTAAAAAAGGACTGTACTGCCTGCTGGTAAGAATTTCCCTTTATGGCTGCAGCTATGGCAACGCCCTGCATCATCGCTGGTCCTACATCTGCACATTGCCTGATATAATCTATTATTTCCCCAGTTTTTTTTAATAGGACGTAAAATGGCCTGGCAGGTAGAATTAGCATTTTCAAATGCCAGTTGTTTTATCAATATACTAGCTGCCTCAGTGTTGGAAATTACTCTGTTGACTGCCTCTGCAAGTCTTGATATAAAGTCTTCATATGGCTCTTCTGGTTTTTGTTTAACATTTGAGAAGGAAGAGGTAGATTCTTTCCCTTCAGGCAACAAACGCCAAGCCCCAAGGGCGCAGGCGGTTACTTGATCTAAAGTGGTTTTATCTAATCCCATTTGATCTCTAAGTGTTCCAAAATCATTAGTCCCTGCCAACATATTTTTTATAATATATCTTGGGCCATATTTTTGGTTAGCATCAGCCTGTTTTTGGGCTAGATCTTCATATTCAGTTCTCCAAAGTACATATTGACCTCCAGACAGACAAGCTTTAGCGACTGTCTTCCAGTCATGGGGTGTCATCCATCTGCCCGCTAAAGCTTCCACCAATGATACAGTGTACGGGGCTTTAGGCCCATACAAAGCACAAGCCTGTTTGAGTTCTTTAATCATTTTCATTGGAATGGGTTCCCAGTGGGGGGCTGTTCTCCCACCACTTCCACCAAATATTATGGGGAAACAAGCCTCAAGGTGGGGATCAAGTTCATCATCTGGGCTAGAGAAAACTCTTCTTCGGGGAGCTTCTAGTGGAGGCCCCTCACCCTTATAGGGAGGGGGGGGCAAGGGGTGTCCTATGTCACTTTCTTCGTACTTTGGGAATTTTTTATCCGTTCTGTGTTTAGGTCTTACGGATGTTTTATCTGGGGAATCTGGCCTTAAACTCTCAGGTGCATATAATCTGATGGGGGACATTTGTCTTGAGCCTCTGGAAGCAGAAGGCTTAATTAAGGAAATTTCTCTTGAATTTGTGGAAGCAGGTGGTCTGGTTGGGGAAGTTTTTATTAAGCTCTTTGGAGCAGATAATCTAATTGGAGAAGTTTCTTTTAAACTCCTTGGAGCATCTTTATTTAATAAAGACCAGTCCTCATCAGAATGATCTTGACTTACTTCCTCTTCCAAATCTTCCTCATCTGAAAGCTGCTCTTTTTTGTCATCTCTATCTATTACCTTTTCTTGGGCAGTCATTGCAGCTATCATTTGACTCAACTGCCGATAGTTAGGTGTAGCCTCCTTTTCATCACTCTCCTCTTCGATAGATACCTTTTTCTCTGCACTTTCCTCTTTAAGATGTACCTTTTCAGATTCAGGGGCAGGGTCTAGAGCGTCCCTAATTATATTCCATAAGGAAAAGGCGTCAGTAGGCACCTTTTGTGAGCCATGTTCAGCATGGTAAGTTTTTAGTTGTTTTCCTACTCTCTCCCAGGTGTCTAAGTTAACAGTGCCTTCTTCTGGAAACCAGGGACACTGTTCTTGTACAAAGGAAAAAAATGAATGAATATTGGATTTTTTAACTTTAATTCCTCGTTTAGTTAGTAACTGCAAGATTACTCCTGTAAAAAGCTGTCTTTCTTTTGATTCACTGTTACCCATGTCAGAAAATTAAGTCTTATAGAAAAGTCTACCTCAACAAAAAGGTTTTACCTTTGGCGAGGGGGGTTTTGTTTTCAACCCTAAGATAGCAGGTTTCTTTTCAACCTCTAGAGCACCAGGTTTCTCTTAAACCCTTGAACACTTCCCACTCCTCCTCACCCTGTCTATCCTACAGGGGGGTCCGCGGCACCCTGAGTGGGGTCCTAGCCGTCCCGAACACTCAACACTGGGGGAGTACCCGAAAGTACTCCGGGGGGAGTGATTAAGTCACTCCGGGGGGGAGCAACAGAGAGTGCTCCGGGGGGAGCAACAGAGAGTGCTCCGGGGGGAGCTACAGAGAGTGCTCCGGGGGGAGCTTTTGCTCCGAGGAACCTACCTTCGAATAGCCTGTTCCGGGCGCCACTTGCCGGGGTCCAGCCCCGGTGGATCCAGGGAATTCGAAGGGTGGACGGCGTTGGCGTGGAAAGACTTGTTTATTTATTAATATAAGATTAGATTAAGAAACTGTAGTGCAGTAGGAAGATTAAGTGGAGAAAGAGGGCTGAATAGCTTGGTTTACGCGGAAGACCAATAAAATTCCAGACAAGGAATTTGCACCATCTACGTTGGGCCACCGGTGCCCGCTTGAATATCTAAGGGTGCCTCGCCTTAAGCTCCCTTTCTCGCGGATCTTAATAACCAGGGCAAATAAGTAGACCTGGCGAGCCTCCGCGCCCCAGATGGAAATTCAGCCTGAAATTAAAGTAAAGAGCAGAGGGAAGAAAAGGGAGAGAAAAAGAGAGAGAGAGAGAGACAGGGGGGGAGCCAGATTCCCAAGAAACCAGGCCGAGACTAGTCCGAGAAACTGGTCTGAGAATCTGGTCCCGTCCTTTATTGTTCAGAAGGCCTTTTATACTTTTGATAAAACATGGAGATCAATGGGTAACACAAAGTTATGCAGCGTTAGCAGTCCAGACTCTTATCAAAACCAGGCTTTTCTCTCTGCATACCTAATTGTATACACAAGTCTTAGGTAATTTACATCATCTTCCAACCAAAAGGGCCAATTAACATTTTACAGCCTTTTTTCTGATAAGGGTTTGTCAACCACAAGACTTATTTGTGTTGATCTTCCCAAGGTCTGGTGCCACTCTCGGAAAGCACTAAAGAAAGTTACATTCTTAGACAGCAAGGATACAGCAACTTATAACAAGTAGAGGGAGTGCAGTGATTTATAGCAAAAGAGAAGCAATTAACTCAAAAGTCTAGTGTTGCTAACATCAAAACTACTATGTATCTTTTTCTACATCCTGCTTACATTAACATCCTTCCAGGTGCCTAAAAGATAAAGAATAAGGAGGTCTGGCAGCAACCTTGAGTCAACAGTGAAAACCCTCTACCAATATAATTTTTAACTCTTTAGAAAAGGCTCTGTATCTTTAAGATGCTTTTAAGCTTTGTGCCTCCCGCGGTTGGGGGGCTGTAAGCAATTCACAAGCTGTAAGCTTTGTGCCTCTCGCGGTTGGGGGGCTGTAAGCAATTCACAAGCTGTAAGAGGTCTGGGGAACCTGTTAGGCAGACTAGAGAGCTATCAGAGGGGTTTAACTGAAACATCCCTTTCAAATGCAGAAGACTAAAACCCTGAATTGACTTTTTTCCAGAGAATATCAGAAAAGTGGAAAAGCAGAGCACAAAAGCCAGCAGATTTTTGCTGGGGTACATGCTTAGGAATATCCAGAGGGGTCCCTGAAGTCTGAGCACGCCTTGCGTATGTCAGCTTCCTTCCTCATGACCTTGTCACGGGCGGGATTCCTCACACTGGCTTCCGGCAGGGTATGGTGGTGAACTTCTTGAGTTGCAGCAAGGCTGTGAAAGACCCTTTCGAAGTTCCAGAGGTAAGGTGTCATTAGTCTCCAGACGCCTCATCGGAAATAGGCCTCATCTCGCCTGGAAGGGAGAACTTCCTGGATTTTCTCGAGTTGCGGCAGGTGTTCTCGAGTTACGACGGGGACCTCAGGGACCCGCCCTGGTGGCCTCAGGAGAGGCCAGTCCCTATGCGAGTTGCTAGGGGGCCTCTCGGGATTTCTCTCCCGTCGATACCGGGGCCAAAAACCTTGTGTGGAGTCAGGGCCGGAACCGAGGATTCCTCTCAGGGGCTGACATGGATCTTTGGGTACTTCTGGAGTCTCCCCAGGGGAGTCAGGCCTCGTCTCGAGTGGGGGCATGCACGTGCACTTTCCTTCCAGGCTGTAGCAGCAATGTCACGCTACCTGTCACGTGGATCAAACGATCTGTGGTTTTCCCTCGAGGCTTTCCCACAGGGCTGTCCCACGTGCCACCGTGGTGTGAGTCGATCCTCGGCGTGAAAGATGAGCCAGTGCAGGGCAAAGAGGTTCCTCTGGAATGGACTGAGACATCTGGGGGACTCTTGGAATGGTGGTACGACCATGGAGTTCCTCTCGCCTTTCCTGTTGAGAGTGCCTCCTCTTGAGATGCGACGGGAACGCCGGGAATTCTTTCCCGTTGAAAGCAGGGAAAGGATCCCTCATCTCGAGCTACGAGGGGGAAACGGGGCTCCTCTGGATGTGGGCGGGACCATCGTGCTTCCTCTCGAGTGGAGACGGGTATGGCGGTGAACTTCTTGAGTTGCAGCAAGGGTGTGAAAGACCCTTTCGAAGTTCCAGAGGTTAGGTGTCATTAGTCTCCAGACGCCTCATCGGAAATAGGCCTCATCTCGCCTGGAAGGGAGAACTTCCTGGATTTTCTCGAGTTGCGGCAGGTGTTCTCGAGTTACGACGGGGACCTCAGGGACCCGCCCTGGTGGCCTCAGGAGAGGTCAGTCCCCATGCGAGTTGCTAGGGGGCCTCTCGGGATTCCTCTCCCGTCGATACCGGGGCCAAAAACCTTGTGTGGAGTCAGGGCCGGAACCGAGGATTCCTCTCAGGGGCTGACATGGATCTTTGGGTACTTCTGGAGTCTCCCCAGGGGAGTCAGGCCTCGTCTCAAGTGGGGGCATGCACGTGCGCTTTCCTTCCAGGCTGTAGCAGCAATGTCACGCTTCCCGTCTCGTGGATCAAAGGATCTGTGGTTTTCCCTCGAGGCTTTCCCTCGAGGCTTTCCCACAGGGCTGTCCCACGTGCCACCGTGTTGTGAGTCGATCCTCGGCGTGAAAGATGAGCCAGTGCAGGGCAAAGAGGTTCCTCTGGAATGGACTGAGACATCTGGGGGACTCTTGGAATGGTGGTACGACCATGGAGTTCCTCTCGCCTTTCCTGTTGAGAGTGCCTCCTCTTGAGATGCGACGGGAACGCCGGGAATTCTTTCCCGTTGAAACCAGGGAAAGGATCCCGCATCTCGAGCTACGAGGGGGAAACGGGGCTCCTCTGGATGTGGGCGGGACCATCGTGCTTCCTCTCTAGTGGAGACGGGTATGGCGGTGAACTTCTTGAGTTGCAGCAAGGGTGTGAAAGACCCTTTCGAAGTTCCAGAGGTTAGGTGTCATTAGTCTCCAGAGGCCTCATCGGAAATAGGACTCATCTCGCCTGGAAGGGAGAACTTCCTGGATTTTCTCGAGTTGCGGCAGGTGTTCTCGAGTTACGACGGGGACCTCAGGGACCCGCCCTGGTGGCCTCAGGAGAGGCCAGTCCCTAGGCGAGTTGCTAGGGGGCCTCTCGGGATTCCTCTCCCGTTGATACCGGGGCCAAAAACCTTGTGTGGAGTCAAGGCCGGAACCGAGGATTCCTCTCAGGGGCTGACATGGATCTTTGGGTACTTCTGGAGTCTCCCCAGGGGAGTCAGGCCTCGTCTCGAGTGGGGGCATGCACGTGCGCTTTCCTTCCAGGCTGTAGCAGCAATGTCACGCTTCCCGTCGCGTGGATCAAAGGATCTGTGGTTTTCCCTCGAGGCTTTCCCTCGAGCCTTTCCCACAGGGCTGTCCCACGTGCCACCGTGGTGTGAGTCGATCCTCGGCGTGAAAGATGAGCCAGTGCAGGGCAAAGAGGTTCCTCTGGAATGGACTGAGACATCTGGGGGACTCTTGGAATGGTGGTACGACCATGGAGTTCCTCTCGCCTTTCCTGTTGAGAGTGCCTCCTCTTGAGATGCGACGGGAACGCCGGGAATTCTTTCCCGTTGAAAGCAGGGAAAGGATCCCTCATCTCGAGCTAAGAGGGGGAAACGGGGCTCCTCTGGATGTGGGCGGGACCATCGTGCTTTCTCTCGACTGGAGACGGGTATGGCGGTGAACTTCTTGAGTTGCAGCAAGGGTGTGAAAGACCCTTTCGAAGTTCCAGAGGTTAGGTGTCATTAGTCTCCAGACGCCTCATCGGAAATAGGCCTCATCTCGCCTGGAAGGGAGAACTTCCTGGATTTTCTCGAGTTGCGGCAGGTGTTCTCGAGTTACGACGGGGACCTCAGGGACCCGCCCTGGTGGCCTCAGGAGAGGCCAGTCCCCATGCGAGTTGCTAGGGGGCCTCTCGGGATTCCTCTCCCGTCGATACCGGGGCCAAAAAGCTTGTGTGGAGTCAGGGCCGGAACCGAGGATTCCTCTCAGGGGCTGACATGGATCTTTGGGTACTTCTGGAGTCTCCCCAGGGGAGTCAGGCCTCGTCTCGAGTGGGGGCATGCACGTGCGCTTTCCTTCCAGGCTGTAGCAGCAATGTCACGCTTCCCGTCGCGTGGATCAAAGGATCTGTGGTTTTCCCTCGAGGCTTTCCCTCGAGGCTTTCCCACAGGGCTGTCCCACGTGCCACCGTGTTGTGAGTCGATCCTCGGCTTGAAAGATGAGCCAGTGCAGGGCAAAGAGGTTCCTCTGGAATGGACTGAGACATCTGGGGGACTCTTGGAATGGTGGTACGACCATGGAGTTCCTCTCGCCTTTCCTGTTGAGAGTGCCTCCTCTTGAGATGCGACGGGAACGCCGGGAATACTTTCCCGTTGAAAGCAGGGAAAGGATCCCTCATCTCGAGCTACGAGGGGGAAACGGGGCTCCTCTGGATGTGGGCGGGACCATCGTGCTTCCTCTCGAGTGGAGACGGGTATGGCGGTGAACTTCTTGAGTTGCAGCAAGGGTGTGAAAGACCCTTTCGAAGTTCCAGAGGTTAGGTGTCATTAGTCTCCAGAGGCCTCATCGGAAATAGGCCTCATCTCGCCTGGAAGGGAGAACTTCCTGGATTTTCTCGAGTTGCGGCAGGTGTTCTCGAGTTACGACGGGGACCTCAGGGACCCGCCCTGGTGGCCTCCGGAGAGGCCAGTCCCCATGCGAGTTGCTAGGGGGCCTCTCGGGATTCCTCTCCCGTCGATACCGGGGCCAAAAACCTTGTGTGGAGTCAGGGCCGGAACCGAGGATTCCTCTCAGGGGCTGACATGGATCTTTGGGTACTTCTGGAGTCTCCCCAGGGGAGTCAGGCCTCGTCTCGAGTGGGGGCATGCACGTGCGCTTTCCTTCCAGGCTGTAGCAGCAATGTCACGCTTCCCGTCGCGTGGATCAAAGGATCTGTGGTTTTCCCTCGAGGCTTTCCCTCGAGGCTTTCCCACAGGGCTGTCCCACGTGCCACCGTGGTGTGAGTCGATCCTCGGCGTGAAAGATGAGCGAGTGCAGGGCAAAGAGGTTCCTCTGGAATGGACTGAGACATCTGGGGGACTCTTGGAATGGTGGTACGACCATGGAGTTCCTCTCGCCTTTCCTGTTGAGAGTGCCTCCTCTTGAGATGCGACGGGAACGCCGGGAATTCTTTCCCGTTGAAAGCAGGAAAAGGATCCCTCATCTCGAGCTACGAGGGGGAAACGGGGCTCCTCTGGATGTGGGCGGGACCATCGTGCTTCCTCTCGAGTGGAGACGGGTATGGCGGTGAACTTCTTGAGTTGCAGCAAGGGTGTGAAAGACCCTTTCGAAGTTCCAGAGGTTAGGTGTCATTACTCTCCAGACGCCTCATCGGAAATAGGCCTCATCTCGCCTGGAAGGGAGAACTTCCTGGATTTTCTCGAGTTGCGGCAGGTGTTCTCGAGTTACGACGGGGACCTCAGGGACCCGCCCTGGTGGCCTCAGGAGAGGCCAGTCCCCATGCGAGTTGCTAGTGGGCCTCTCGGGATTCCTCTCCCGTCGATACCGGGGCCAAAAACCTTGTGTGGAGTCAGGGCCGGAACCGAGGATTCCTCTCAGGGGCTGACATGGATCTTTGGGTACTTCTGGAGTCTCCCCAGGGGAGTCAGGCCTCGTCTCGAGTGGGGGGATGCACGTGCACTTTCCTTCCAGGCTGTAGCAGCAATGTCACGCTTCCCGTCGCGTGGATCAAAGGATCTGTGGTTTTCCCTCGAGGCTTTCCCACAGGGCTGTCCCACGTGCCACCGTGGTGTGAGTCGATCCTCGGCGTGAAAGATGAGCCAGTGCAGGGCAAAGAGGTTCCTCTGGAATGGACTGAGACATCTGGGGGACTCTTGGAATGGTGGTACGACCATGGAGTTCCTCTCGCCTTTCCTGTTGAGAGTGCCTCCTCTTGAGATGCGACGGGAACGCCGGGAATTCTTTCCCGTTGAAAGCAGGGAAAGGATCCCTCATCTCGAGCTACGAGGGGGAAACGGGGCTCCTCTGGATGTGGGCGGGACCATCGTGTTTCCTCTCGAGTGGAGACGGGTATGGCGGTGAACTTCTTGAGTTGCAGCAAGGGTGTGAAAGACCCTTTCGAAGTTCCAGAGGTTAGGTGTCATTAGTCTCCAGACGCCTCATCGGAAATAGGCCTCATCTCGCCTGGAAGGGAGAACTTCCTGGATTTTCTCGAGTTGCGGCAGGTGTTCTCGAGTTACGACGGGGACCTCAGGGACCCGCCCTGGTGGCCTCAGGAGAGGTCAGTCCCCATGCGAGTTGCTAGGGGGCCTCTCGGGATTCCTCTCCCGTCGATACCGGGGCCAAAAAGCTTGTGTGGAGTCAGGGCCGGAACCGAGGATTCCTCTCAGGGGCTGACATGGATCTTTGGGTACTTCTGGAGTCTCCCCAGGGGAGTCAGGCCTCGTCTCAAGTGGGGGCATGCACGTGCGCTTTCCTTCCAGGCTGTAGCAGCAATGTCACGCTTCCCGTCGCGTGGATCAAAGGATCTGTGGTTTTCCCTCGAGGCTTTCCCTCGAGGCTTTCCCACAGGACTGTCCCACGTGCCACCGTGTTGTGAGTCGATCCTCGGCGTGAAAGATGAGCCAGTGCAGGGCAAAGAGGTTCCTCTGGAATGGACTGAGACATCTGGGGGACTCTTGGAATGGTGGTACGACCATGGAGTTCCTCTCGCCTTTCCTGTTGAGAGTGCCTCCTCTTGAGATGCGACGGGAACGCCGGGAATTCTTTCCCGTTGAAAGCAGGGAAAGGATCCCTCATCTCGAGCTACGAGGGGGAAACGGGGCTCCTCTGGATGTGGGCGGGACCATCGTGCTTCCTCTCGAGTGGAGACGGGAATGGCGGTGAACTTCTTGAGTTGCAGCAAGGGTGTGAAAGACCCTTTCGAAGTTCCAGAGGTTAGGTGTCATTAGTCTCCAGACGCCTCATCGGAAATAGGCCTCATCTCGCCTGGAAGGGAGAACTTCCTGGATTTTCTCGAGTTGCGGCAGGTGTTCTCGAGTTACGACGGGGACCTCAGGGACCCGCCCTGGTGGCCTCAGGAGAGGCCAGTCCCCATGCGAGTTGCTAGGGGGCCTCTCGGGATTCCTCTCCCGTCGATACCGGGGCCAAAAACCTTGTGTGGAGTCAGGGCCGGAAACGAGGATTCCTCTCAGGGGCTGACATGGATCTTTGGGTACTTCTGGAGTCTCCCCAGGGGAGTCAGGCCTCGTCTCGAGTGGGGGCATGCACGTGCACTTTCCTTCCAGGCTGTAGCAGCAATGTCACGCTTCCCGTCGCGTGGATCAAAGGATCTGTGGTTTTCCCTCGAGGCTTTCCCACAGGGCTGTCCCACGTGCCACCGTGGTGTGAGTCGATCCTCGGCGTGAAAGATGAGCCAGTGCAGGGCAAAGAGGTTCCTCTGGAATGGACTGAGACATCTGGGGGACTCTTGGAATGGTGGTACGACCATGGAGTTCCTCTCGCCTTTCCTGTTGAGAGTGCCTCCTCTTGAGTTGCGACGGGAACGCCGGGAATTCTTTCCCGTTGAAAGCAGGGAAAGGATCCCTCATCTCGAGCTACGAGGGGGAAACGGGGCTCCTCTGGATGTGGGCGGGACCATGGTGCTTCCTCTCTAGTGGAGACGGGTATGGCGGTGAACTTCTTGAGTTGCAGCAAGGGTGTGAAAGACCCTTTCGAAGTTCCAGAGGTTAGGTGTCATTAGTCTCCAGAGGCCTCATTGGAAATAGGCCTCATCTCGCCTGGAAGGGAGAACTTCCTGGATTTTCTCGAGTTGCGGCAGGTGTTCTCGAGTTACGATGGGGATCTCAGGGACCCGCCCTGGTGGCCTCAGGAGAGGCCAGTCCCCATGCGAGTTGTTAGGGGGCCTCTCGGGATTCCTCTCCCGTCGATACCGGGGCCAAAAACCTTGTATGGAGTCAGGGCCGGAACCGAGGATTCCTCTCAGGGGCTGACATGGATCTTTGGGTACTTCTGGAGTCTCCCCAGGGGAGTCAGGCCTCGTCTCGAGTGGGGGCATGCACGTGCGCTTTCCTTCCAGGCTGTAGCAGCAATGTCACGCTTCCCGTCGCGTGGATCAAAGGATCTGTGGTTTTCCCTCGAGGCTTTCCCTCGAGGCTTTCCCACAGGGCTGTCCCACGTGCCACCGTGTTGTGAGTCGATCCTCGGCGTGAAAGATGAGCCAGTGCAGGGCAAAGAGGTTCCTCTGGAATGGACTGAGACATCTGGGGGACTCTTGGAATGGTGGTACGACCATGGAGTTCCTCTCGCCTTTCCTGTTGAGAGTGCCTCCTCTTGAGATGCGACGGGAACGCCCGGAATACTTTCCCGTTGAAAGCAGGGAAAGGATCCCTCATCTCGAGCTACGAGGGGGAAACGGGGCTCCTCTGGATGTGGGCGGGACCATCGTGCTTCCTCTCGAGTGGAGACGGGTATGGCGGTGAACTTCTTGAGTTGCAGCAAGGGTGTGAAAGACCCTTTCGAAGTTCCAGAGGTTTGGTGTCATTAGTCTCCAGAGGCCTCATCGGAAATAGGCCTCATCTCGCCTGGAAGGGAGAACTTCCTGGATTTTCTCGAGTTGCGGCAGGTGTTCTCGAGTTACGACGGGGACCTCAGGGACCCGCCCTGGTGGCCTCAGGAGAGGCCAGTCCCCATGCGAGTTGCTAGGGGGCCTCTCGGGATTCCTCTCCCATCGATACCGGGGCCAAAATGCTTGTGTGGAGTCAGGGCCGGAACCGAGGATTCCTCTCAGGGGCTGACATGGATCTTTGGGTACTTCCGGAGTCTCCCCAGGGGAGTCAGGCCTCGTCTCGAGTGGGGGCATGCACGTGTGCTTTCCTTCCAGGCTGTAGCAGCAATGTCACGCTTCCCGTCGCGTGGATCAAAGGATCTGTGGTTTTCCCTCGAGGCTTTCCCTGGAGGCTTTCCCACAGGGCTGTCCCACGTGCCACCGTGTTGTGAGTCGTTCCTCGGCGTGAAAGATGAGCCAGTGCAGGGCAAAGAGGTTCCTCTGGAATGGACTGAGACATCTGGGGGACTCTTGGAATGGTGGTACGACCATGGAGTTCCTCTCGCCTTTCCTGTTGAGAGTGCCTCCTCTTGAGATGCGACGGGAACGCCGGGAATTCTTTCCCGTTGAAACCAGGGAAAGGATCCCTCATCTCGAGGTACGAGGGGGAAACGGGGCTCCTCTGGATGTGGGCGGGACCATCGTGCTTCCTCTCGAGTGGAGACGGGTATGGCGGTGAACTTCTTGAGTTGCAGCAAGGGTGTGAAAGACCCTTTCGAAGTTCCAGAGGTTTGGTGTCATTAGTCTCCAGAGGCCTCATCGGAAATAGGCCTCATCTCGCCTGGAAGGGAGAACTTCCTGGATTTTCTCGAGTTGCGGCAGGTGTTCTCGAGTTACGACGGGGACCTCAGGGACCCGCCCTGGTGGCCTCCGGAGAGGCCAGTCCCCATGCGAGTTGCTAGAGGGCCTCTCGGGATTCCTCTCCCGTCGATACCGGGGCCAAAAACCTTGTGTGGAGTCAGGGCCGGAACCGAGGATTCCTCTCAGGGGCTGACATGGATCTTTGGGTACTTCTGGAGTCACCCGAGTGGAGTCAGGCCTCGTCTCGAGTAGGGGCATGCACGTGCGCTTTCCTTTCAGGCTGTAGCAGCAATGTCACGCTTCCCGTCGCGTGGATCAAAGGATCTGTGGTTTTCCCTCGAGGCTTTCCCTCGAGGCTTTCCCACAGGGCTGTCCCACGTGCCACCGTGGTGTGAGTCGATCCTCGGCGTGAAAGATGAGCCAGTGCAGGGCAAAGAGGTTCCTCTGGAATGGACTGAGACATCTGGGGGACTCTTGGAATGGTGGTACGACCATGGAGTTCCTCTCGCCTTTCCTGTTGAGAGTGCCTCCTCTTGAGATGCGACGGGAACGCCGGGAATTCTTTCCCTTTGAAATCAGGGAAAGGATCCCTCATCTCGAGCTACGAGGGGGAAACGGGGCTCCTCTGGATGTGGGCGGGACCATCGTGCTTCCTCTCTAGTGGAGACGGGTATGGCGGTGAACTTCTTGAGTTGCAGCAAGGGTGTGAAAGACCCTTTCGAAGTTCCAGAGGTTAGGTGTCATTAGTCTCCAGAGGCCTCATCGGAAATAGGCCTCATCTCGCCTGGAAGGGAGAACTTCCTGGATTTTCTCGAGTTGCGGCAGGTGTTCTCGAGTTACGACGGGGACCTCAGGGACCCGCCCTGGTGGCCTCAGGAGAGGCCAGTCCCTAGGCGAGTTGCTAGGGGGCCTCTCGGGATTCCTCTCCCGTTGATACCGGGGCCAAAAACCTTGTGTGGAGTCAAGGCCGGAACCGAGGATTCCTCTCAGGGGCTGACATGGATCTTTGGGTACTTGTGGAGTCTCCCCAGGGGAGTCAGGCCTCGTCTCGAGTGGGGGCATGCACGTGCGCTTTCCTTCCAGGCTGTAGCAGCAATGTCACGCTTCCCGTCGCGTGGATCAAAGGATCTGTGGTTTTCCCTCGAGGCTTTCCCTCGAGCCTTTCCCACAGGGCTGTCCCACGTGCCACCGTGGTGTGAGTCGATCCTCGGCGTGAAAGATGAGCCAGTGCAGGGCAAAGAGGTTCCTCTCGAATGGACTGAGACATCTGGGGGACTCTTGGAATGGTGGTACGACCATGGAGTTCCTCTCGCCTTTCCTGTTGAGAGTGCCTCCTCTTGAGATGCGACGGGAACGCCGGGAATTCTTTCCCGTTGAAAGCAGGGAAAGGATCCCTCATCTCGAGCTAAGAGGGGGAAACGGGGCTCCTCTGGATGTGGGCGGGACCATCGTGCTTCCTCTCTAGTGGAGACGGGTATGGTGGTGAACTTCTTGAGTTGCAGCAAGGCTGTGAAAGACCCTTTCGAAGTTCCAGAGGTTAGGTGTCATTAGTCTCCAGACGCCTCATCGGAAATAGGCCTCATCTCGCCTGGAAGGGAGAACTTCCTGGATTTTCTCGAGTTGCGGCAGGTGTTCTCGAGTTACGACGGGGACCTCAGAGACCCGACCTGGTGGCCTCAGGAGAGGCCAGTCCCCATGCGAGTTGCTAGGGGGCCTCTCGGGATTCCTCTCCCGTCGATACCGGGGCCAAAAACCTTGTGTGGAGTCAGGGCTGGAACCGAGGATTCCTCTCAGGGGCTGACATGGATCTTTGGGTACTTCTGGAGTCTCCCCAGGGGAGTCAGGCCTCGTCTCGAGTGGGGGCATGCACGTGCACTTTCCTTCCAGGCTGTAGCAGCAATGTCACGCTTCCCGTCGCGTGGATCAAATGATGTGTGGTTTTCCCTCGAGGCTTTCCCACAGGGCTGTCCCACGTGCCACCGTGGTGTGAGTCGATCCTCGGCGTGAAAGATGAGCCAGTGCAGGGCAAAGAGGTTCCTCTGGAATGGACTGAGACATCTGGGGGACTCTTGGAATGGTGGTACGACCATGGAGTTCCTCTCGCCTTTCCTGTTGAGAGTGCCTCCTCTTGAGATGCGACGGGAACGCCGAGAATTTTTTGCCGTTGAAAGCAGGGAAAGGATCCCTCATCTCGAGCTACGAGGGGGAAACGGGGCTCCTCTGGATGTGGGCGGGACCATCGTGCTTCCTCTCGAGTGGAGACGGATATGGCGGTGAACTTCTTGAGTTGCAGCAAGGGTGTGAAAGACCCTTTCGAAGTTCCAGAGGTTAGGTGTCATTAGTCTCCAGAGGCCTCATCGGAAATAGGCCTCATCTCGCCTGGAAGGGAGAACTTCCTGGATTTTCTCGAGGTGCGGCAGGTGTTCTCGAGTTACGACGGGGACCTCAGGGACCCGCCCTGGTGGCCTCAGGAGAGGCCAGTCCCCATGCGAGTTGCTAGGGGGCCTCTCGGGATTCCTCTCCCGTCGATACCGGGGCCAAAAAGCTTGTGTGGAGTCAAGGCCGGAACCGAGGATTCCTCTCAGGGGCTGACATGGATCTTTGGGTACTTCTGGAGTCTCGCCAGGGGAGTCAGGCCTCGTCTCGAGTGGGGGCATGCACGTGCGCTTTCCTTCCAGGCTGTAGCAGCAATGTCACGCTTCCCGTCGCGTGGATCAAAGGATCTGTGGTTTTCCCTCGAGGCTTTCCCTCGAGGCTTTCCCACAGGGCTGTCCCACGTGCCACCGTGTTGTGAGTCGATCCTCGGCGTGAAAGATGAGCCAGTGCAGGGCAAAGAGGTTCCTCTGGAATGGACTGAGACATCTGGGGGACTCTTGGAATGGTGGTACGACCATGGAGTTCCTCTCGCCTTTCCTGTTGAGAGTGCCTCCTCTTGAGATGCGACGGGAACGCCGGGAATTCTTTCCCGTTGAAACCAGGGAAAGGATCCCGCATCTCGAGCTACGAGGGGGAAACGGGGCTCCTCTGGATGTGGGCGGGACCATCGTGCTTCCTCTCGAGTGGAGACGGGTATGGCGGTGAACTTCTTGAGTTGCAGCAAGGGTGTGAAAGACCCTTTCGAAGTTCCAGAGGTTTGTTGTCATTAGTCTCCAGAGGCCTCATCGGAAATAGGCCTCATCTCGCCTGGAAGGGAGAACTTCCTGGATTTTCTCGAGTTGCGGCAGGTGTTCTCGAATTACGACGGGGACCTCAGGGACCCGCCCTGGTGGCCTCCGGAGAGGCCAGTCCCCATGCGAGTTGCTAGGGGGCCTCTCGGGATTCCTCTCCCGTCAATACCGGGGCCAAAAACCTTGTGTGGAGTCAGGGCCGGAACCGAGGATTCCTCTCAGGGGCTGACATGGATCTTTGGGTACTTCTGGAGTCACCCGAGTGGAGTCAGGCCTCGTCTCGAGTAGGGGCATGCACGTGCGCTTTCCTTTCAGGCTGTAGCAGCAATGTCACGCTTCCCGTCGCGTGGATCAAAGGATCTGTGGTTTTCCCTCGAGGCTTTCCCTCGAGGCTTTCCCACAGGGCTGTCCCACGTGCCACCGTGGTGTGAGTCGATCCTCGGCGTGAAAGATGAGCCAGTGCAGGGCAAAGAGGTTCCTCTCGAATGGACTGAGACATCTGGGGGACTCTTGGAATGGTGGTACGACCATGGAGTTCCTCTCGCCTTTCCTGTTGAGAGTGCCTCCTCTTGAGATGCGACGGGAACGCCGGGAATTCTTTCCCGTTGAAAGCAGGGAAAGGATCCCTCATCTCGAGCTACGAGGGGGAAACGGGGCTCCTCTGGATGTGGGCGGGACCATCGTGCTTCCTCTCTAGTGGAGACGGGTATGGCGGTGAACTTCTTGAGTTGCAGCAAGGGTGTGAAAGACCCTTTCGAAGTTCCAGAGGTTAGGTGTCATTAGTCTCCAGACGCCTCATCGGAAATAGGCCTCATCTCGCCTGGAAGGGAGAACTTCCTGGATTTTCTCGAGTTGCGGCAGGTGTTCTCGAGTTACGACGGGGACCTCAGGGACCCGCCCTGGTGGCCTCAGGAGAGGCCAGTCCCTAGGCGAGTTGCTAGGGGGCCTCTCGGGATTCCTCTCCCGTTGATACCGGGGCCAAAAACCTTGTGTGGAGTCAAGGCCGGAACCGAGGATTCCTCTCAGGGGCTGACATGGATCTTTGGGTACTTGTGGAGTCTCCCCAGGGGAGTCAGGCCTCGTCTCGAGTGGGGGCATGCACGTGCGCTTTCCTTCCAGGCTGTAGCAGCAATGTCACGCTTCCCGTCGCGTGGATCAAAGGATCTGTGGTTTTCCCTCGAGGCTTTCCCTCGAGCCTTTCCCACAGGGCTGTCCCACGTGCCACCGTGGTGTGAGTCGATCCTCGGCGTGAAAGATGAGCCAGTGCAGGGCAAAGAGGTTCCTCTCGAATGGACTGAGACATCTGGGGGACTCTTGGAATGGTGGTACGACCATGGAGTTCCTCTCGCCTTTCCTGTTGAGAGTGCCTCCTCTTGAGATGCGACGGGAACGCCGGGAATTCTTTCCCGTTGAAAGCAGGGAAAGGATCCCTCATCTCGAGCTAAGAGGGGGAAACGGGGCTCCTCTGGATGTGGGCGGGACCATCGTGCTTCCTCTCTAGTGGAGACGGGTATGGTGGTGAACTTCTTGAGTTGCAGCAAGGCTGTGAAAGACCCTTTCGAAGTTCCAGAGGTTAGGTGTCATTAGTCTCCAGACGCCTCATCGGAAATAGGCCTCATCTCGCCTGGAAGGGAGAACTTCCTGGATTTTCTCGAGTTGTGGCAGGTGTTCTCGAGTTACGACGGGGACCTCAGGGACCCGCCCTGGTGGCCTCAGGAGAGGCCAGTCCCTATGCGAGTTGCTAGGGGGCCTCTCGGGATTCCTCTCCCGTCGATACCGGGGCCAAAAACCTTGTGTGGAGTCAGGGCCGGAACCGAGGATTCCTCTCAGGGGCTGACATGGATCTTTGGGTACTTCTGGAGTCTCCCCAGGGGAGTCAGGCCTCGTCTCGAGTGGGGGCATGCACGTGCACTTTCCTTCCAGGCTGTAGCAGCAATGTCACGCTTCCCGTCGCGTGGATCAAATGATGTGTGGTTTTCCCTCGAGGCTTTCCCACAGGGCTGTCCCACGTGCCACCGTGGTGTGAGTCGATCCTCGGCGTGAAAGATGAGCCAGTGCAGGGCAAAGAGGTTCCTCTGGAATGGACTGAGACATCTGGGGGACTCTTGGAATGGTGGTACGACCATGGAGTTCCTCTCGCCTTTCCTGTTGAGAGTGCCTCCTCTTGAGATGCGACGGGAACGCCGGGAATTTTTTGCCGTTGAAAGCAGGGAAAGGATCCCTCATCTCGAGCTACGAGGGGGAAACGGGGCTCCTCTGGATGTGGGCGGGACCATCGAGCTTCCTCTCGAGTGGAGACGGATATGGCGGTGAACTTCTTGAGTTGCAGCAAGGGTGTGAAAGACCCTTTCGAAGTTCCAGAGGTTAGGTGTCATTAGTCTCCAGAGGCCTCATCGGAAATAGGCCTCATCTCGCCTGGAAGGGAGAACTTCCTGGATTTTCTCGAGTTGCGGCAGGTGTTCTCGAGTTACGACGGGGACCTCAGGGACCCGCCCTGGTGGCCTCAGGAGAGGCCAGTCCCCATGCGAGTTGCTAGGGGGCCTCTCGGGATTCCTCTCCCGTCGATACCGGGGCCAAAAAGCTTGTTTGGAGTCAAGGCCGGAACCGAGGATTCCTCTCAGGGGCTGACATGGATCTTTGGGTACTTCTGGAGACTCGCCAGGGGAGTCAGGCCTCGTCTCGAGTGGGGGCATGCACGTGCGCTTTCCTTCCAGGCTGTAGCAGCAATGTCACGCTTCCCGTCGCGTGGATCAAAGGATCTGTGGTTTTCCCTCGAGGCTTTCCCTCGAGGCTTTCCCACAGGGCTGTCCCACGTGCCACCGTGTTGTGAGTCGATCCTCGGCGTGAAAGATGAGCCAGTGCAGGGCAAAGAGGTTCCTCTGGAATGGACTGAGACATCTGGGGGACTCTTGGAATGGTGGTACGACCATGGAGTTCCTCTCGCCTTTCCTGTTGAGAGTGCCTCCTCTTGAGATGCGACGGGAACGCCGGGAATTCTTTCCCGTTGAAACCAGGGAAAGGATCCCGCATCTCGAGCTACGAGGGGGAAACGGGGCTCCTCTGGATGTGGGCGGGACCATCGTGCTTCCTCTCGAGTGGAGACGGGTATGGCGGTGAACTTCTTGAGTTGCAGCAAGGGTGTGAAAGACCCTTTCGAAGTTCCAGAGGTTTGTTGTCATTAGTCTCCAGAGGCCTCATCGGAAATAGGCCTCATCTCGCCTGGAAGGGAGAACTTCCTGGATTTTCTCGAGTTGCGGCAGGTGTTCTCGAATTACGACGGGGACCTCAGGGACCCGCCCTGGTGGCCTCCGGAGAGGCCAGTCCCCATGCGAGTTGCTAGGGGGCCTCTCGGGATTCCTCTCCCGTCGATACCGGGGCCAAAAACCTTGTGTGGAGTCAGGGCCGGAACCGAGGATTCCTCTCAGGGGCTGACATGGATCTTTGGGTACTTCTGGAGTCACCCGAGTGGAGTCAGGCCTCGTCTCGAGTAGGGGCATGCACGTGCGCTTTCCTTTCAGGCTGTAGCAGCAATGTCACGCTTCCCGTCGCGTGGATCAAAGGATCTGTGGTTTTCCCTCGAGGCTTTCCCTCGAGACTTTCCCACAGGGCTGTCCCACGTGCCACCGTGGTGTGAGTCGATCCTCGGCGTGAAAGATGAGCCAGTGCAGGGCAAAGAGGTTCCTCTGGAATGGACTGAGACATCTGGGGGACTCTTGGAATGGTGGTACGACCATGGAGTTCCTCTCGCCTTTCCTGTTGAGAGTGCCTCCTCTTGAGATGCGACGGGAACGCCGGGAATTCTTTCCCGTTGAAAGCAGGGAAAGGATCCCTCATCTCGAGCTACGAGGGGGAAACGGGGCTCCTCTGGATGTGGGCGGGACCATCGTGCTTCCTCTCTAGTGGAGACGGGTATGGCGGTGAACTTCTTGAGTTGCAGCAAGGGTGTGAAAGACCCTTTCGAAGTTCCAAAGGTTAGGTGTCATTAGTCTCCAGAGGCCTCATCGGAAATAGGCCTCATCTCGCCTGGAAGGGAGAACTTCCTGGATTTTCTCGAGTTGCGGCAGGTGTTCTCGAGTTACGACGGGGACCTCAGGGACCCGCCCTTGTGGCCTCAGGAGAGGCCAGTCCCTAGGCGAGTTGCTAGGGGGCCTCTCGGGATTCCTCTCCCGTTGATACCGGGGCCAAAAACCTTGTGTGGAGTCAAGGCCGGAACCGAGGATTCCTCTCAGGGGCTGACATGGATCTTTGGGTACTTGTGGAGTCTCCCCAGGGGAGTCAGGCCTCGTCTCGAGTGGGGGCATGCACGTGCGCTTTCCTTCCAGGCTGTAGCAGCAATGTCACGCTTCCCGTCGCGTGGATCAAAGGATCTGTGGTTTTCCCTCGAGGCTTTCCCTCGAGCCTTTCCCACAGGGCTGTCACACGTGCCACCGTGGTGTGAGTCGATCCTCGGCGTGAAAGATGAGCCAGTGCAGGGCAAAGAGGTTCCTCTCGAATGGACTGAGACATCTGGGGGACTCTTGGAATGGTGGTACGACCATGGAGTTCCTCTCGCCTTTCCTGTTGAGAGTGCCTCCTCTTGAGATGCGACGGGAACGCCGGGAATTCATTCCCGTTGAAAGCAGGGAAAGGATCCCTCATCTCGAGCTAAGAGGGGGAAACGGGGCTCCTCTGGATGTGGGCGGGACCATCGTGCTTCCTCTCTAGTGGAGACGGGTATGGTGGTGAACTTCTTGAGTTGCAGCAAGGCTGTGAAAGACCCTTTCGAAGTTCCAGAGGTTAGGTGTCATTAGTCTCCAGACGCCTCATCGGAAATAGGCCTCATCTCGCCTGGAAGGGAGAACTTCCTGGATTTTCTCGAGTTGCGGCAGGTGTTCTCGAGTTACGACGGGGACCTCAGGGACCCGCCCTGGTGGCCTCAGGAGAGGCCAGTCCCTATGCGAGTTGCTAGGGGGCCTCTCGGGATTCCTCTCCCGTCGATACCGGGGCCAAAAACCTTGTGTGGAGTCAGGGCCGGAACCGAGGATTCCTCTCAGGGGCTGACATGGATCTTTGGGTACTTCTGGAGTCTCCCCAGGGGAGTCAGGCCTCGTCTCGAGTGGGGGCATGCACGTGCACTTTCCTTCCAGGCTGTAGCAGCAATGTCACGCTTCCCGTCGCGTGGATCAAAGGATCTGTGGTTTTCCCTCGAGGCTTTCCCACAGGGCTGTCCCACGTGCCACCGTGGTGTGAGTCGATCCTCGGCGTGAAAGATGAGCCAGTGCAGGGCAAAGAGGTTCCTCTGGAATGGACTGAGACATCTGGGGGACTCTTGGAATGGTGGTACGACCATGGAGTTCCTCTCGCCTTTCCTGTTGAGAGTGCCTCCTCTTGAGATTCGACGGGAACGCCGGGAATTTTTTGCCGTTGAAAGCAGGGAAAGGATCCCTCATCTCGAGCTACGAGGGGGAAACGGGGCTCCTCTGGATGTGGGCGGGACCATCGTGCTTCCTCTCGAGTGGAGACGGATATGGCGGTGAACTTCTTGAGTTGCAGCAAGGGTGTGAAAGACCCTTTCGAAGTTCCAGAGGTTAGGTGTCATTAGTCTCCAGAGGCCTCATCGGAAATAGGCCTCATCTCGCCTGGAAGGGAGAACTTCCTTGATTTTCTCGAGTTGCGGCAGGTGTTCTCGAGTTACGACGGGGACCTCAGGGACCCGCCCTGGTGGCCTCAGGAGAGGCCAGTCCCCATGCGAGTTGCTAGGGGGCCTCTCGGGATTCCTCTCCCGTCGATACCGGGGCCAAAAAGCTTGTGTGGAGTCAAGGCCGGAACCGAGGATTCCTCTCAGGGGCTGACATGGATCTTTGGGTACTTCTGGAGTCTCGCCAGGGGAGTCAGGCCTCGTCTCGAGTGGGGGCATGCACGTGCGCTTTCCTTCCAGGCTGTAGCAGCAATGTCACGCTTCCCGTCGCGTGGATCAAAGGATCTGTGGTTTTCCCTCGAGGCTTTCCCTCGAGGCTTTCCCACAGGGCTGTCCCACGTGCCACCGTGTTGTGAGTCGATCCTCGGCGTGAAAGATGAGCCAGTGCAGGGCAAAGAGGTTCCTCTGGAATGGACTGAGACATCTGGGGGACTCTTGGAATGGTGGTACGACCATGGAGTTCCTCTCGCCTTTCCTGTTGAGAGTGCCTCCTCTTGAGATGCGACGGGAACGCCGGGAATTCTTTCCCGTTGAAACCAGGGAAAGGATCCCGCATCTCGAGCTACGAGGGGGAAACGGGGCTCCTCTGGATGTGGGCGGGACCATCGTGCTTCCTCTCGAGTGGAGACGGGTATGGCGGTGAACTTCTTGAGTTGCAGCAAGGGTGTGAAAGACCCTTTCGAAGTTCCAGAGGTTTGTTGTCATTAGTCTCCAGAGGCCTCATCGGAAATAGGCCTCATCTCGCCTGGAAGGGAGAACTTCCTGGATTTTCTCGAGTTGCGGCAGGTGTTCTCGAATTACGACGGGGACCTCAGGGACCCGCCCTGGTGGCCTCCGGAGAGGCCAGTCCCCATGCGAGTTGCTAGGGGGCCTCTCGGGATTCCTCTCCCGTCGATACCGGGGCCAAAAACCTTGTGTGGAGTCAGGGCCGGAACCGAGGATTCCTCTCAGGGGCTGACATGGATCTTTGGGTACTTCTGGAGTCACCCGAGTGGAGTCAGGCCTCGTCTCGAGTAGGGGCATGCACGTGCGCTTTCCTTTCAGGCTGTAGCAGCAATGTCACGCTTCCCGTCGCGTGGATCAAAGGATCTGTGGTTTTCCCTCGAGGCTTTCCCTCGAGGCTTTCCCACAGGGCTGTCCCACGTGCCACCGTGGTGTGAGTCGATCCTCGGCGTGAAAGATGAGCCAGTGCAGGGCAAAGAGGTTCCTCTGGAATGGACTGAGACATCTGGGGGACTCTTGGAATGGTGGTACGACCATGGAGTTCCTCTCGCCTTTCCTGTTGAGAGTGCCTCCTCTTGAGATGCGACGGGAACGCCGGGAATTCTTTCCCGTTGAAAGCAGGGAAAGGATCCCTCATCTCGAGCTACGAGGGGGAAACGGGGCTCCTCTGGATGTGGGCGGGACCATCGTGCTTCCTCTCTAGTGGAGACGGGTATGGCGGTGAACTTCTTGAGTTGCAGCAAGGGTGTGAAAGACCCTTTCGAAGTTCCAGAGGTTAGGTGTCATTAGTCTCCAGAGGCCTCATCGGAAATAGGCCTCATCTCGCCTGGAAGGGAGAACTTCCTGGATTTTCTCGAGTTGCGGCAGGTGTTCTCGAGTTACGACGGGGACCTCAGGGACCCGCCCTGGTGGCCTCAGGAGAGGCCAGTCCCTAGGCGAGTTGCTAGGGGGCCTCTCGGGATTCCTCTCCCGTTGATACCGGGGCCAAAAACCTTGTGTGGAGTCAAGGCCGGAACCGAGGATTCCTCTCAGGGGCTGACATGGATCTTTGGGTACTTGTGGAGTCTCCCCAGGGGAGTCAGGCCTCGTCTCGAGTGGGGGCATGCACGTGCGCTTTCCTTCCAGGCTGTAGCAGCAATGTCACGCTTCCCGTCGCGTGGATCAAAGGATCTGTGGTTTTCCCTCGAGGCTTTCCCTCGAGCCTTTCCCACAGGGCTGTCCCACGTGCCACCGTGGTGTGAGTCGATCCTCGGCGTGAAAGATGAGCCAGTGCAGGGCAAAGAGGTTCCTCTCGAATGGACTGAGACATCTGGGGGACTCTTGGAATGGTGGTACGACCATGGAGTTCCTCTCGCCTTTCCTGTTGAGAGTGCCTCCTCTTGAGATGCGACGGGAACGCCGGGAATTCATTCCCGTTGAAAGCAGGGAAAGGATCCCTCATCTCGAGCTAAGAGGGGGAAACGGGGCTCCTCTGGATGTGGGCGGGACCATCGTGCTTCCTCTCTAGTGGAGACGGGTATGGTGGTGAACTTCTTGAGTTGCAGCAAGGCTGTGAAAGACCCTTTCGAAGTTCCAGAGGTTAGGTGTCATTAGTCTCCAGACGCCTCATCGGAAATAGGCCTCATCTCGCCTGGAAGGGAGAACTTCCTGGATTTTCTCGAGTTGCGGCAGGTGTTCTCGAGTTACGACGGGGACCTCAGGGACCCGCCCTGGTGGCCTCAGGAGAGGCCAGTCCCTATGCGAGTTGCTAGGGGGCCTCTCGGGATTCCTCTCCCGTCGATACCGGGGCCAAAAACCTTGTGTGGAGTCAGGGCCGGAACCGAGGATTCCTCTCAGGGGCTGACATGGATCTTTGGGTACTTCTGGAGTCTCCCCAGGGGAGTCAGGCCTCGTCTCGAGTGGGGGCATGCACGTGCACTTTCCTTCCAGGCTGTAGCAGCAATGTCACGCTTCCCGTCGCGTGGATCAAAGGATCTGTGGTTTTCCCTCGAGGCTTTCCCACAGGGCTGTCCCACGTGCCACCGTGGTGTGAGTCGATCCTCGGCGTGAAAGATGAGCCAGTGCAGGGCAAAGAGGTTCCTCTGGAATGGACTGAGACATCTGGGGGACTCTTGGAATGGTGGTACGACCATGGAGTTCCTCTCGCCTTTCCTGTTGAGAGTGCCTCCTCTTGAGATGCGACGGGAACGCCGGGAATTTTTTGCCGTTGAAAGCAGGGAAAGGATCCCTCATCTCGAGCTACGAGGGGGAAACGGGGCTCCTCTGGATGTGGGCGGGACCATCGTGCTTCCTCTCGAGTGGAGACGGATATGGCGGTGAACTTCTTGAGTTGCAGCAAGGGTGTGAAAGACCCTTTCGAAGTTCCAGAGGTTAGGTGTCATTAGTCTCCAGAGGCCTCATCGGAAATAGGCCTCATCTCGCCTGGAAGGGAGAACTTCCTTGATTTTCTCGAGTTGCGGCAGGTGTTCTCGAGTTACGACGGGGACCTCAGGGACCCGCCCTGGTGGCCTCAGGAGAGGCCAGTCCCCATGCGAGTTGCTAGGGGGCCTCTCGGGATTCCTCTCCCGTCGATACCGGGGCCAAAAAGCTTGTGTGGAGTCAAGGCCGGAACCGAGGATTCCTCTCAGGGGCTGACATGGATCTTTGGGTACTTCTGGAGTCTCGCCAGGGGAGTCAGGCCTCGTCTCGAGTGGGGGCATGCACGTGCGCTTTCCTTCCAGGCTGTAGCAGCAATGTCACGCTTCCCGTCGCGTGGATCAAAGGATCTGTGGTTTTCCCTCGAGGCTTTCCCTCGAGGCTTTCCCACAGGGCTGTCCCACGTGCCACCGTGTTGTGAGTCGATCCTCGGCGTGAAAGATGAGCCAGTGCAGGGCAAAGAGGTTCCTCTGGAATGGACTGAGACATCTGGGGGACTCTTGGAATGGTGGTACGACCATGGAGTTCCTCTCGCCTTTCCTGTTGAGAGTGCCTCCTCTTGAGATGCGACGGGAACGCCGGGAATTCTTTCCCGTTGAAACCAGGGAAAGGATCCCGCATCTCGAGCTACGAGGGGGAAACGGGGCTCCTCTGGATGTGGGCGGGACCATCGTGCTTCCTCTCGAGTGGAGACGGGTATGGCGGTGAACTTCTTGAGTTGCAGCAAGGGTGTGAAAGAACCTTTCGAAGTTCCAGAGGTTTGTTGTCATTAGTCTCCAGAGGCCTCATCGGAAATAGGCCTCATCTCGCCTGGAAGGGAGAACTTCCTGGATTTTCTCGAGTTGCGGCAGGTGTTCTCGAATTACGACGGGGACCTCAGGGACCCGCCCTGGTGGCCTCCGGAGAGGCCAGTCCCCATGCGAGTTGCTAGGGGGCCTCTCGGGATTCCTCTCCCGTCGATACCGGGGCCAAAAACCTTGTGTGGAGTCAGGGCCGGAACCGAGGATTCCTCTCAGGGGCTGACATGGATCTTTGGGTACTTCTGGAGTCACCCGAGTGGAGTCAGGCCTCGTCTCGAGTAGGGGCATGCACGTGCGCTTTCCTTTCAGGCTGTAGCAGCAATGTCACGCTTCCCGTCGCGTGGATCAAAGGATCTGTGGTTTTCCCTCGAGGCTTTCCCTCGAGGCTTTCCCACAGGGCTGTCCCACGTGCCACCGTGGTGTGAGTCGATCCTCGGCGTGAAAGATGAGCCAGTGCAGGGCAAAGAGGTTCCTCTGGAATGGACTGAGACATCTGGGGGACTCTTGGAATGGTGGTACGACCATGGAGTTCCTCTCGCCTTTCCTGTTGAGAGTGCCTCCTCTTGAGATGCGAAGGGAACGCCGGGAATTCTTTCCCGTTGAAAGCAGGGAAAGGATCCCTCATCTCGAGCTACGAGGGGGAAACGGGGCTCCTCTGGATGTGGGCGGGACCATCGTGCTTCCTCTCTAGTGGAGACGGGTATGGCGGTGAACTTCTTGAGTTGCAGCAAGGGTGTGAAAGACCCTTTCGAAGTTCCAGAGGTTAGGTGTCATTAGGCTCCAGAGGCCTCATCGGAAATAGGCCTCATCTCGCCTGGAAGGGAGAACTTCCTGGATTTTCTCGAGTTGCGGCAGGTGTTCTCGAGTTACGACGGGGACCTCAGGGACCCGCCCTGGTGGCCTCAGGAGAGGCCAGTCCCTATGCGAGTTGCTAGGGGGCCTCTCGGGATTCCTCTCCCGTCGATACCGGGGCCAAAAACCTTGTGTGGAGTCAGGGCCGGAACCGAGGATTCCTCTCAGGGGCTGACATGGATCTTTGGGTACTTCTGGAGTCTCCCCAGGGGAGTCAGGCCTCGTCTCGAGTGGGGGCATGCACGTGCACTTTCCTTCCAGGCTGTAGCAGCAATGTCACGCTTCCCGTCGCGTGGATCAAATGATGTGTGGTTTTCCCTCGAGGCTTTCCCACAGGGCTGTCCCACGTGCCACCGTGGTGTGAGTCGATCCTCGGCGTGAAAGATGAGCCAGTGCAGGGCAAAGAGGTTCCTCTGGAATGGACTGAGACATCTGGGGGACTCTTGGAATGGTGGTACGACCATGGAGTTCCTCTCGCCTTTCCTGTTGAGAGTGCCTCCTCTTGAGATGCGACGGGAACGCCGGGAATTTTTTGCCGTTGAAAGCAGGGAAAGGATCCCTCATCTCGAGCTACGAGGTGGAAACGGGGCTCCTCTGGATGTGGTCGGGACCATCGTGCTTCCTCTCGAGTGGAGACGGATATGGCGGTGAACTTCTTGAGTTGCAGCAAGGGTGTGAAAGACCCTTTCGAAGTTCCAGAGGTTAGGTGTCATTAGTCTCCAGAGGCCTCATCGGAAATAGGCCTCATCTCGCCTGGAAGGGAGAACTTCCTGGATTTTCTCGAGTTGCGGCAGGTGTTCTCGAGTTACGACGGGGACGTCAGGGACCCGCCCTGGTGGCCTCAGGAGAGGCCAGTCCCCATGCGAGTTGCTAGGGGGCCTCTCGGGATTCCTCTCCCGTCGATACCGGGGCCAAAAAGCTTGTGTGGAGTCAAGGCCGGAACCGAGGATTCCTCTCAGGGGCTGACATGGATCTTTGGGTACTTCTGGAGTCTCGCCAGGGGAGTCAGGCCTCGTCTCGAGTGGGGGCATGCACGTGCGCTTTCCTTCCAGGCTGTAGCAGCAATGTCACGCTTCCCGTCGCGTGGATCAAAGGATCTGTGGTTTTCCCTCGAGGCTTTCCCTCGAGCCTTTCCCACAGGGCTGTCCCACGTGCCACCGTGGTGTGAGTCGATCCTCGGCGTGAAAGATGAGCCAGTGCAGGGCAAAGAAGTTCCTCTCGAATGGACTGAGACATCTGGGGGACTCTTGGAATGGTGGTACGACCATGGAGTTCCTCTCGCCTTTCCTGTTGAGAGTGCCTCCTCTTGAGATGCGACGGGAACGCCGGGAATTCTTTCCCGTTGAAAGCAGGGAAAGGATCCCTCATCTCGAGCTAAGAGGGGGAAACGGGGCTCCTCTGGATGTGGGCGGGACCATCGTGCTTCCTCTCTAGTGGAGACGGGTATGGTGGTGAACTTCTTGAGTTGCAGCAAGGCTGTGAAAGACCCTTTCGAAGTTCCAGAGGTTAGGTGTCATTAGTCTCCAGACGCCTCATCGGAAATAGGCCTCATCTCGCCTGGAAGGGAGAACTTCCTGGATTTTCTCGAGTTGCGGCAGGTGTTCTCGAGTTACGACGGGGACCTCAGGGACCCGCCCTGGTTGCCTCAGGAGAGGCCAGTCCCTATGCGAGTTGCTAGGGGGCCTCTCGGGATTCCTCTCCCGTCGATACCGGGGCCAAAAACCTTGTGTGGAGTCAGGGCCGGAACCGAGGATTCCTCTCAGGGGCTGACATGGATCTTTGGGTACTTCTGGAGTCTCCCCAGGGGAGTCAGGCCTCGTCTCGAGTGGGGGCATGCACGTGCACTTTCCTTCCAGGCTGTAGCAGCAATGTCACGCTTCCCGTCGCGTGGATCAAATGATGTGTGGTTTTCCCTCGAGGCTTTCCCACAGGGCTGTCCCACGTGCCACCGTGGTGTGAGTCGATCCTCGGCGTGAAAGATGAGCCAGTGCAGGGCAAAGAGGTTCCTCTGGAATGGACTGAGACATCTGGGGGACTCTTGGAATGGTGGTACGACCATGGAGTTCCTCTCGCCTTTCCTGTTGAGAGTGCCTCCTCTTGAGATGCGACGGGAACGCCGGGAATTTTTTGCCGTTGGAAGCAGGGAAAGGATCCCTCATCTCGAGCTACGAGGGGGAAACGGGGCTCCTCTGGATGTGGTCGGGACCATCGTGCTTCCTCTCGAGTGGAGACGGATATGGCGGTGAACTTCTTGAGTTGCAGCAAGGGTGTGAAAGACCCTTTCGAAGTTCCAGAGGTTAGGTGTCATTAGTCTCCAGAGGCCTCATCGGAAATAGGCCTCATCTCGCCTGGAAGGGAGAACTTCCTGGATTTTCTCGAGTTGCGGCAGGTGTCCTCGAGTTACGACGGGGACCTCAGGGACCCGCCCTGGTGGCCTCAGGAGAGGCCAGTCCCCATGCGAGTTGCTAGGGGGCCTCTCGGGATTCCTCTCCCGTCGATACCGGGGCCAAAAAGCTTGTGTGGAGTCAAGGCCGGAACCGAGGATTCCTCTCAGGGGCTGACATGGATCTTTGGGTACTTCTGGAGTCTCGCCAGGGGAGTCAGGCCTCGTCTCGAGTGGGGGCATGCACGTGCGCTTTCCTTCCAGGCTGTAGCAGCAATGTCACGCTTCCCGTCGGGTGGATCAAAGGATCTGTGGTTTTCCCTCGAGGCTTTCCCTCGAGGCTTTCCCACAGGGCTGTCCCACGTGCCACCGTGTTGTGAGTCGATCCTCGGCGTGAAAGATGAGCCAGTGCAGGGCAAAGAGGTTCCTCTGGAATGGACTGAGACATCTGGGGGACTCTTGGAATGGTGGTACGACCATGGAGTTCGTCTCGCCTTTCCTGTTGAGAGTGCCTCCTCTTGAGATGCGACGGGAATGCCGGGAATTCTTTCCCGTTGAAACCAGGGAAAGGATCCCGCATCTCGAGCTACGAGGGGGAAACGGGGCTCCTCTGGATGTGGGCGGGACCATCGTGCTTCCTCTCGAGTGGAGACGGGTATGGCGGTGAACTTCTTGAGTTGCAGCAAGGGTGTGAAAGACCCTTTCGAAGTTCCAGAGGTTTGTTGTCATTAGTCTCCAGAGGCCTCATCGGAAATAGGCCTCATCTCGCCTGGAAGGGAGAACTTCCTGGATTTTCTCGAGTTGCGCAGGTGTTCTCGAATTACGACGGGGACCTCAGGGACCCGCCCTGGTGGCCTCCGGAGAGGCCAGTCCCCATGCGAGTTGCTAGGGGGCCTCTCGGGATTCCTCTCCCGTCGATACCGGGGCCAAAAACCTTGTGTGGAGTCAGGGCCGGAACCGAGGATTCCTCTCAGGGGCTGACATGGATCTTTGGGTACTTCTGGAGTCACCCGAGTGGAGTCAGGCCTCGTCTCGAGTAGGGGCATGCACGTGCGCTTTCCTTCCAGGCTGTAGCAGCAATGTCACGCTTCCCGTCGCGTGGATCAAAGGATCTGTGGTTTTCCCTCGAGGCTTTCCCTCGAGGCTTTACCACAGGGCTGTCCCACGTGCCACCGTGGTGTGAGTCGATCCTCGGCGTGAAAGATGAGCCAGTGCAGGGCAAAGAGGTTCCTCTGGAATGGACTGAGACATCTGGGGGACTCTTGGAATGGTGGTACGACCATGGAGATCCTCTCGCCTTTCCTGTTGAGAGTGCCTCCTCTTGAGATGCGACGGGAACGCCGGGAATTCTTTCCCGTTGAAAGCAGGGAAAGGATCCCTCATCTCGAGCACCGAGGGGAAAACGGGGCTCCTCTGGATGTGGGCGGGACCATCGTGCTTCCTCTCGAGTGGAGACGGGTATGGCGGAGAACTTCTTGAGTTGGAGCAAGGGTGTGAAAGACCCTTTCAAAGTTCCAGAGGTTAGGTGTCATTAGTCTCCAGACGCCTCATCGGAAATAGGCCTCATCTCGCCTGGAAGGGAGAACTTCCTGGATTTTCTCCAGTTGCGGCAGGTGTTCTCGAGTTACGACGGGGAACTCAGGGACCCGCCCTGGTGGCCTCAGGAGAGGCCAGTCCCTATGCGAGTTGCTAGGGGGCCTCTCGGGATTCCTCTCCCGTCGATACCGGGGCCAAAAACCTTGTGTGGAGTCAGGGCCGGAACCGAGGATTCCTCTCAGGGGCTGACATGGATCTTTGGGTACTTCTGGAGTCTCCCCAGGGGAGTCAGGCCTCGTCTCGAGTGGGGGCATGCACGTGCGCTTTCCTTCCAGGCTGTAGCAGCAATGTCATGCTTCCCGTCGCGTGGATCAAAGGATCTGCGGTTTTCGCTCGAGGCTTTCCCTCGAGGCTTTCCCACAGGGCTGTCCCACGTGACACCGTGGTGTGAGTCGATTCTCGGCGTGAAAAATGAGCCAGTGCAGGGCAAAGAGGTTCCTCTGGAATGGACTGAGACATCTGGGGGACTCTTGGAATGGTGGTACGACCATGGAGTTCCTCTCGCCTTTCCTGTTGAGAGTGCCTCCTGTTGAGATGCGACGGGAACGCCGGGAATTCTTTCCCGTTGAAAGCAGGGAAAGGATCCCTCATCTCGAGCTACGAGGGGGAAACGGGGCTCCTCTGGATGTGGGCGGGACCATCGTGCTTCCTCTTGAGTGGACACGGGTATGGCGGTGAACTTCTTGAGTTGCAGCAAGGGTGTGAAAGACCCTTTCGAAGTTCCAGAGGTTAGGTGTCATTAGTCTCCAGACGCCTCATCGGAAATAGGCCTCATCTCGCCTGGAAGGGAGAACTTCCTGGATTTTCTCGAGTTGCGGCAGGTGTTCTCGAGTTACGACGGGGACCTCAGGGACCCGCCCTGGTGGCCTCAGGAGAGGCCAGTCCCCATGCGAGTTGTTAGGGGGCCTCTCGGGATTCCTCTCCCGTCGATACCGGGGCCAAAAACCTTGTGTGGAGTCAGGGCCGGAACCGAGGATTCCTCTCAGGGGCTGACATGGATCTTTGGGTACTTCTGGAGTCTCCCCAGGGGAGTCAGGCCTCGTCTCGAGTGGGGGCATACGCGTGCGCTTTCCTTCCAGGCTTTAGCAGCAATGTCACGCTTCCCGTCGCTTGGATCAAAGGATCTGTGGTTTTCCCTCGAGGCTTTCCCTCGAGGCTTTCCCACAGGGCTGTCCCACGTGCCACCGTGGTGTGAGTCGATCCTCGGCGTGAAAGATGAGCCAGTGCAGGGCAAAGAGGTTCCTCTGGAATGGACTGAGACATCTGGGGGACTCTTGGAATGGTGGTACGACCATGGAGTTCCTCTCGCCTTTCCTGTTGAGAGTGCCTCCTCTTGAGATGCTACGGGAACGCCGGGAATTCTTTCCCGTTGAAAGCAGGGAAAGGATCCCTCATCTCGAGCTACGAGGGGGAAACGGGGCTCCTCTGGATGTGGGCGGGACCATCGTGCTTCCTCTCGAGTGGAGACGGGTATGGCGGTGAACTTCTTGAGTAGCAGCAAGGGTGTGAAAGACCCTTTCGAAGTTCCAGAGGTTAGGTGTCATTAGTCTCCAGAGGCCTCATCGGAAATAGGCCTCATCTCGCCTGGAAGGGAGAACTTCCTGGATTTTCTCGAGTTGCGGCAGGTGTTCTTGAGTTACGACGGGGACCTCAGGGACCCGCCCTGGTGGCCTCAGGAGAGGCCAGTCCCCATGCGAGTTGCTAGGGGGCCTCTCGGGATTCCTCTCCCGTCGATACCGGGGCCAAAAAGCTTGTGTGGAGTCAGGGCCGGAACCGAGGATTCCTCTCAGGGGCTGACATGGATCTTTGGGTACTTCTGGAGTCTCCCCAGGGGAGTCAGGCCTCGTCTCGAGTGGGGGCATGCACGTGCACTTTCCTTCCAGGCTGTAGCAGCAATGTCACGCTTCCCGTCGCGTGGATCAATGGATCTGTGGTTTTCCCTCGAGGCTTTCCCACAGGGCTGTCCCACGTGCCACCGTGGTGTGAGTCGATCCTCGGCGTGAAAGATGAGCCAGTGCAGGGCAAAGAGGTTCCTCTGGAATGGACTGAGACATCTGGGGGACTCTTGGAATGGTGGTACGACCATGGAGTTCCTCTCGCCTTTCCTGTTGAGAGTGCCTCCTCTTGAGATGCGACGGGAACGCCGGGAATTCTTTCCCGTTGAAAGCAGGGAAAGGATCCCTCATCTCGAGCTACGAGGGGGAATCGGGGCTCCTCTGGATGTGGGCGGGACCATCGTGCTTCCTCTCTAGTGGAGACGGGTATGGCGGTGAACTTCTTGAGTTGCAGCAAGGGTGTGAAAGACCCTTTCGAAGTTCCAGAGGTTAGGTGTCATTAGTCTCCAGAGGCCTCATCGGAAATAGGCCTCATCTCGCCTGGAAGGGAGAACTTCCTGGATTTTCTCGAGTTGCGGCAGGTGTTCTCGAGTTACGACGGGGACCTCAGGGACCCGCCCTGGTGGCCTCAGGAGTGGCCAGTCCCTAGGCGAGTTGCTAGGGGGCCTCTCGGGATTCCTCTCCCGTTGATACCGGGGCCAAAAACCTTGTGTGGAGTCAGGGCCGGAACCGAGGATTCCTCTCAGGGGCTGACATGGATCTTTGGGTACTTGTGGAGTCTCCCCAGGGGAGTCAGGCCTCGTCTCGAGTGGGGGCATGCACGTGCGCTTTCCTTCCAGGCTGTAGCAGCAATGTCACGCTTCCCGTCGCGTGGATCAAAGGATCTGTGGTTTTCCCTCGAGGCTTTCCCTCGAGGCTTTCCCACAGGGCTGTCCCACGTGCCACCGTGGTGTGAGTCAATCCTGGGCGTGAAAGATGAGCCAGTGCAGGGCAAATAGGTTCCTCTGGAATGGACTGAGACATCTGGGGGACTCTTGGAATGGTGGTACGACCATGGAGTTCCTCTCACCTTTCCTGTTGAGAGTGCCTCCTCTTGAGATGCGACGGGAACGCCGGGAATTCTTTCCCGTTTAAAGCAGGGAAAGGATCCCTCATCTCGAGCTACGAGGGGGAAACGGGGCTCCTCTGGATGTGGGCGGGACCATCGTGCTTCCTCTCTAGTAGAGACGGGTATGGTGGTGAACTTCTTGAGTTGCAGCAAGGCTGTGAAAGACCCTTTCGAAGTTCCAGAGGTAAGGTGTCATTAGTCACCAGACGCCTCATCGGAAATAGGCCTCATTTCGCCTGGAAGGGAGAACTTCCTGGATTTTCTCCAGTTGCGGCAGGTGTTCTCGAGTTCCGACGGGGACCTCAGGGACCCGCCCTGTTGGCCTCAGGAGAGGCCAGTCCCTATGCGAGTTGCTAGGGGGCCTCTCGGGATTCCTCTCCCGTCGATACCGGGGCCAAAAACCTTGTGTGGAGTCAGGGCCGGAACCGAGGATTCCTCTCAGGGGCTGACATGGATCTTTGGGTACTTCTGGAGTCTCCCCTGGGGAGTCAGGCCTCGTCTCGAGTGGGGGCATGCACGTGCACTTTCCTTCCAGGCTGTAGCAGCAATGTCACGCTTCCCGTCGCGTGGATCAAATGATGTGTGGTTTTCCCTAGAGGCTTTCCCACAGGGCTGTCCCACGTGACACCGTGGTGTGAGTCGATTCTCGGCGTGAAAAATGAGCCAGTGTAGGGCAAAGAGGTTCCTCTGGAATGGACTGAGACATCTGGGGGACTCTTGGAATGGTGGTACCACCATGGAGTTCCTCTCGCCTTTCCTGTTGAGAGTGCCTCCTCTTGAGATGCGACGGGAACGCCGGGAATTCTTTCCCGTTAAAAGCAGGGAAAGGATCCCTCATCTCGAGATCCGAGGGGGAAACGGGGCTCCTCTGGATGTGGGCGGGACCATCGTGCTTCCTCTTGAGTGGACACGGGTATGGCGGTGAACTTCTTGAGTTGCAGCAAGGGTGTGAAAGACCCTTTCGAAGTTCCAGAGGTTAGGTGTCATTAGTCTCCAGACGCCTCATCGGAAATAGGCCTCATCTCGCCTGGAAGGGAGAACTTCCTGGATTTTCTCGATTTGGGGCTGGTGTTCTCGAGTTACGACGGGGACCTCAGGGACCCGCCCTGGTGGCCTCAGGAGAGGCCATTCCCCATGCGAGTTGTTAGGGGGCCTCTCGGGATTCCTCTCCCGTCGATACCGGGGCCAAAAACCTTGTGTGGAGAAAGGGCCGGAACCGAGGATTCCTCTCAGGGGCTGACATGGATCTTTGGGTAATTCTGGAGTCTCCCCAGGGGAGTCAGGCCTCGTCTCGAGTGGGGGCATGCACGTGCACTTTCCTTCCAGGCTGTAGCAGCAATGTCACGCTTCCCGTCGCGTGGATCAAAGGATCTGTGGTTTTCCCTCGAGGCTTTCCCACAGGGCTGTCCCACGTGCCACCGTGGTGTGAGTCGATCCTCGGCGTGAAAGATGAGCCAGTGCAGGGCAAAGAGGTTCCTCTGGAATGGACTGAGACATCTGGGGGACTCTTGGAATGGTGGTACGACCATGGAGTTCCTCTCGCCTTTCCTGTTGAGAGTGCCTCCTCTTGAGATGCGACGGGAACGCCGGGAATTCTTTCCCGTTTAAAGCAGGGAAAGGATCCCTCATCTCGAGCTACGAGGGGGAAACGGGGCTCCTCTGGATGTGGGCGGGACCATCGTGCTTCCTCTCTAGTGGAGACGGGTATGGTGGTGAACTTCTTGAGTTGCAGCAAGGCTGTGAAAGACCCTTTCGAAGTTCCAGAGGTAAGGTGTCATTAGTCTCCAGACGCCTCATCGGAAATAGGCCTCATTTCGCCTGGAAGGGAGAACTTCCTGGATTTTCTCGAGTTGCGGCAGGTGTTCTCGAGTTACGACGGGGACCTCAGGGACCCGCCCTCGTGGCCTCAGGAGAGGCCAGTCCCTATGCGAGTTGCTAGGGGGCCTCTCGGGATTCCTCTCCCGTCGATACCGGGGCCAAAACCCTTGTGTGGAGTCAGGGCCGGAAGCGAGGATTCCTCTCAGGGGCTGACATGGATCTTTGGGTACTTCTGGAGTCTCCCCAGGGGAGTCAGGTCTCGTCTCGAGTGGGGGCATGCACGTGCACTTTCCTTCCAGGCTGTAGCAGCAATGTCACACTTCCCGTCGCGTGGATCAAATGATGTGTGGTTTTCCCTCGAGGCTTTCCCACAGGGCTGTCCCACGTTCCACCGTGGTGTGAGTCGATCCTCGGCGTGAAAGATGAGCCAGTGCAGGGCAAAGAGGTTCCTCTGGAATGGACTGAGACATCTGGGGGACTCTTGGAATGGTGGTACGACCATGGAGTTCCTCTCGCCTTTCCTGTTGAGAGTGCCTCCTCTTGAGATGCGACGGGAACGCCGGGAATACTTTCCCGTTGAAAGCAGGGAAAGGATCCCTCATCTCGAGCTACGAGGGGGAAACGGGGCTCCTCTGGATGTGGGCGGGACCATCGTGCTTCCTCTCGAGTGGAGACGGGTATGGCGGTGAACTTCTTGAGTTGCAGCAAGGGTGTGAAAGACCCTTTCGAAGTTCCAGAGGTTAGGTGTCATTAGTCTCCAGACGCCTCATCGGAAATAGGCCTCATCTCGCCTGGAAGGGAGAACTTCCTGGATTTTCTCGAGTTGCGGCAGGTGTTCTCGAGTTACGACGGGGACCTCAGGGACCCGCCCTGGTGGCCTCAGGAGAGGCCAGTCCCCATGCGAGTTGCTAGGGGGCCTCTCGGGATTCCTCTCCCGTCGATACCGGGGCCAAAAACCTTGTGTGCAGTCAGGGCCGGAACCGAGGATTCCTCTCAGGGGCTGACATGGATCTTTGGGTACTTCTGGAGTCTCCCCAGGGGAGTCAGGCCTCGTCTCGAGTGGTGGCATGCACGTGCGCTTTCCTTCCAGCCTGTAGCAGCAATGTCACGCTTCCCGTCGCGTGGATCAAAGGATCTGTGGTTTTCCCTCGAGGCTTTCCCTCGAGGCTTTCCCACAGGGCTGTCCCACGTGCCACCGTGGTGTGAGTCGATCCTCGGCGTGAAAGATGAGCCAGTGCAGGGCAAAGAGTTTCCTCTGGAATGGACTGAGACATCTGGGGGACTCTTGGAATGGTGGTACGACCATGGAGTTCCTCTCGCCTTTCCTGTTGAGAGTGCCTCCTCTTGAGATGCGACGGGAATGCCGGGAATTTTTTGCCGTTGAAAGCAGGGAAAGGATCCCTCATCTCGAGCTACGAGGGGGAAACGGGGCTCCTCTGGATGTGGGCGGGACCATCGTGCTTTCTCTCGAGTGGAGACGGGTATGGCGGTGAACTTCTTGAGTTGCAGCAAGGGTGTGAAAGACCCTTTCGAAGTTCCAGAGGTTAGGTGTCATTAGTCTCCAGACGCCTCATCGGAAATAGGCCTCATCTCGCCTGGAAGGGAGAACTTCCTTGATTTTCTCGAGTTGCGGCAGGTGTTCTCGAGTTACGACGGGGACCTCAGGGACCCGCCCTGTTGGCCTCAGGAGAGGCCAGTCCCTATGCGTGTTGCTAGGGGGCCCCTCGGGATTCCTCTCCCGTCGATACCGGGGCCAAAAACCTTGTGTGGAGTCAGGGCCGGAACCGAGGATTCCTCTCAGGGACTGATATGGATCTTTGGTTACTTCTGGAGTCTCGCCAGGGGAGACAGGCCTTGTCTCGTGTGGGGGCATGCACGTGCACTTTCCTTCCAGGCTGTAGCAGCAATGTCACGCTTCCCGTCGCGTGAATCAAAGGATCTGCGGTTTTCGCTCGAGGGTTTCCCTCGAGGCTTTCCCACAGGGCTGTCCCACGTGACACCGTGGTGTGAGTCGATTCTCGGCGTGAAAAATGAGCCAGTGCAGGGCAAAGAGGTTCCTCTGGAATGGACTGAGACATCTGGGGGACTCTTGGAATGGTGGTACCACCATGGAGTTCCTCTCGCCTTTCCTGTTGAGAGTGCCTCCTCTTGAGATGCGACGGGAACGCCGGGAATTCTTTCCCGTTGAAAGCAGGGAAAGGATCCCTCATCTCGAGCTACGAGGGGGAAACGGGGCTCCTCTGGATGTGGGCGGGACCATCGTGCTTCCTCTTGAGTGGACACGGGTATGGCGGTGAACTTCTTGAGTTGCAGCAAGGGTGTGAAAGACCCTTTCGAAGTTCCAGAGGTTAGGTGTCATTAGTCTCCAGACGCCTCATCGGAAATAGGCCTCATCTCGCCTGGAAGGGAGAACTTCCTGGATTTTCTCGAGTTGCGGTAGGTGTTCTCGAGTTACGACGGGGACCTCAGGGACCCGCCCTGGTGGCCTCAGGTGAGGCCAGTCCCTAGGCGAGTTGCTAGGGGGCCTCTCGGGATTCCTCTCCCGTTGATACCGGGGCCAAAAACCTTGTGTGGTGTCAGGGCCGGAACCGAGGATTCCTCTCAGGGGCTGACATGGATCTTTGGGTACTTCTGAAGTCTCCCCAGGGGAGTCAGGCCTCGTCTCGAGTGGGGGCATGCACGTGCGCTTTCCTTCCAGGCTGTAGCAGCAATGTCACGCTTCCCGTCGCGTGGATCAAAGGATCTGTGGTTTTCCCTCGAGGCTTTCCCTCGAGGCTTTCCCACAGGGCTGTCCCACGTGCCACCGTGGTGTGAGTCAATCCTGGGCGTGAAAGATGAGCCAGTGCAGGGCAAAGAGGTTCCTCTGGAATGGACTGAGACATCTGAGGGACTCTTGGAATGGTGGTACGACCATGGAGTTCCTCTCGCCTTTCCTGTTGAGAGTGCCTCCTCTTGAGATGCGACGGGAACGCCGGGAATTCTTTCCCGTTTAAAGCAGGGAAAGGATCCCTCATCTCGAGCTACGAGGGGGAAACGGGGCTCCTCTGGATGTGGGTGGGACCATCGTGCTTCCTCTCTAGTGGAGACGGGTATGGTGGTGAACTTCTTGAGTTGCAGCAAGGCTGTGAAAGACCCTTTCGAAGTTCCAGAGGTAAGGTGTCATTAGTCTCCAGACGCCTCATCGGAAATAGGCCGCATTTCGCCTGGAAGGGAGAACTTCCTGGATTTTCTCGAGTTGCGGCAGGTGTTCTCGAGTTACGACGGGGACCTCAGGGACCCGCCCTGGTGGCCTCAGGAGAGGCCAGTCCCTATGCGAGTTGCTAGGGGGCCTCTCGGGATTCCTCTCCCGTCGATACCGGGGCCAAAAACCTTGTGTGGAGTCAGGGCCGGAACCGAGGATTCCTCTCAGGGGCTGACATGGATCTTTGGGTACTTCTGGAGTCTCCCCAGGGGAGTCAGGCCTCGTCTCGAGTGGGGGCATGCACGTGCACTTTCCTTCCAGGCTGTAGCAGCAATGTCACGCTTCCCGTCGCGTGGATCAAATGATGTGTGGTTTTCCCTCGAGGCTTTCCCACAGGGCTGTCCCACGTGCCACCGTGGTGTGAGTCGATCCTCGGCGTGAAAGATGAGCCAGTGCAGGGCAAAGAGGTTCCTCTGGAATGGACTGAGACATCTGGGGGACTCTTGGAATGGTGGTACGACCATGGAGTTCCTCTCGCCTTTCCTGTTGAGAGTGACTCCTCTTGAGATGCGACGGGAACGCCGGGAATTTTTTGCCGTTGAAAGCAGGGAAAGGATCCCTCATCTCGAGCTACGAGGGGGAAACGGGGCTCCTCTGGATGTGGGCGGGACCATCGTGCTTTCTCTCGAGTGGAGACGGGTATGGCGGTGAACTTCTTGAGTTGCAGCAAGGGTGTGAAAGACCCTTTCGAAGTTCCAGAGGTTAGGTGTCATTAGTCTCCAGACGCCTCATCGGAAATAGGCCTCATCTCGCCTGGAAGGGAGAACTTCCTTGATTTTCTCGAGTTGCGGCAGGTGTTCTCGAGTTACGACGGGGACCTCAGGGACCCGCCCTGTTGGCCTCAGGAGAGGCCAGTCCCTATGCGTGTTGCGAGGGGGCCCCTCGGGATTCCTCTCCCGTCGATACCGGGGCCAAAAACCTTGTGTGGAGTCAGGGCCGGAACCGAGGATTCCTCTCAGGGGCTGACATGGATCTTTGGGTACTTCTGGAGTCTCCCCAGGGGAGTCAGGCCTCGTCTCGAGTGGGGGCATGCACGTGCGCTTTCCTTCCACGCTGTAGCAGCAATGTCACGCTTCCCGTCGCGTGGATCAAAGGATCTGCGGTTTTCGCTCGAGGCTTTCCCTCGAGGCTTTCCCACAGGGCTGTCCCACGTGACACCGTGGTGTGAGTCGATTCTCGGCGTGAAAAATGAGCCAGTGCAGGGCAAAGAGGTTCCTCTGGAATGGACTGAGAGATCTGGGGGACTCTTGGAATGGTGGTACGACCATTGAGTTCCTCTCGCCTTTCCTGTTGAGAGTGCCTCCTCTTGAGATGCGACGGGAACGCCGGGAATTCTTTCCCGTTAAAAGCAGGGAAAGGATCCCTCATCTCGAGATCCGAGGGGGAAACGGGGCTCCTCTGGATGTGGGCGGGACCATCGTGCTTCCTCTTGAGTGGACACGGGTATGGCGGTGAACTTCTTGAGTTGCAGCAAGGGTGTGAAAGACCCTTTCGAAGTTCCAGAGGTTAGGTGTCATTAATCTCCAGACGCCTCATCGGAAAAAGGCCTCATCTCGCCTGGAAGGGAGAACTTCCTGGATTTTCTCGATTTGGGGCTGGTGTTCTCGAGTTACGACGGGGACCTCAGGGACCCGCCCTGGTGGCCTCAGGAGAGGCCAGTCCCCATGCGAGTTGTTAGGGGGCCTCTCGGGATTCCTCTCCCGTTGATACCGGGGCCAAAAACCTTGTGTGGAGTCAGGGCCGGAACCGAGGATTCCTCTCAGGGGCTGACATGGATCTTTGGGTAATTCTGGAGTCTCCCCAGGGGAGTCAGGCCTCGTCTCGAGTGGGGGCATGCACGTGCACTTTCCTTCCAGGCTGTAGCAGCAATGTCACGCTTCCCTTCGCGTGGATCAAAGGATCTGTGGTTTTCCCTCGAGGCTTTCCCACAGGGCTGTCCCACGTGCCACCGTGGTGTGAGTCGATCCTCGGCGTGAAAGATGAGCCAGTGCAGGGCAAAGAGGTTCCTCTGGAATGGACTGAGACATCTGGGGGACTCTTGGAATGGTGGTACGACCATGGAGTTCCTCTCGCCTTTCCTGTTGAGAGTGCCTCCTCTTGAGATGCGACGGGAACACCGGGAATTCTTTCCCGTTGAAAGCAGGGAAAGGATCCCTCATCTCGAGCTACGAGGGGGAAACGGGGCTCCTCTGGATGTGGGCGGGACTATCGTGCTTCCTCTCTAGTGGAGACGGGTATGGCGGTGAACTTCTTGAGTTGCAGCAAGGGTGTGAAAGACCCTTTCGAAGTTCCAGAGGTTAGGTGTCATTAGTCTCCAGACGCCTCATCGGAAATAGGCCTCATCTCGCCTGGAAGGGAGAACTTCCTGGATTTTCTCGAGTTGCGGCAGGTGTTCTCGAGTTACGACGGGGACCTCAGGGACCCGCCCTGGTGGCCTCAGGAGAGGCCAGTCCCTAGGCGAGTTGCTAGGGGGCCTCTCGGATTCCTCTCCCGTTGATACCGGGGCCAAAAACCTTCTGTGGAGTCAGGGCCGGAACCGAGGATTCCTCTCAGGGGCTGACATGGATCTTTGGGTACTTCTGGAGTCTCCCCAGGGGAGTCAGGCCTCGTCTCGAGTGGGGGCATGCACGTGCGCTTTCCTTCCAGGCTGTAGCAGCAATGTCACGCTTCCCGTCGCGTGGATCAAAGGATCTGTGTTTTTCCCTCGAGGCTTTCCCTCGAGGCTTTCCCACAGGGCTGTCCCACGTGCCACCGTGGTGTGAGTCAATCCTGGGCGTGAAAGATGAGCCAGTGCAGGGCAAAGAGCTTCCTCTGGAATGGACTGAGACATCTGGGGGACTCTTGGAATGGTGGTACGACCATGGAGTTCCTCTCGCCTTTCCTGTTGAGAGTGCCTCCTCTTGAGATGCGACGGGAACGCCGGGAATTCTTTCCCGTTTAAAGCAGGGAAAGGATCCCTCATCTCGAGCTACGAGGGGGAAACGGGGCTCCTCTGGATGTGGGCGGGACCATCGTGCTTCCTCTCTAGTGGAGACGGGTATGGTGGTGAACTTCTTGAGTTGCAGCAAGGCTGTGAAAGACCCTTTCGAAGTTCCAGAGGTAAGGTGTCATTAGTCTCCAGACGCCTCATCGGAAATAGGCCTCATTTCGCCTGGAAGGGAGAACTTCCTGGATTTTCTCGAGTTGCGGCAGGTGTTCTCGAGTTACGACGGGGACCTCAGGGACCCGCCCTCGTGGCCTCAGGAGAGGCCAGTCCCTATGCGAGTTGCTAGGGGGCCTCTCGGGATTCCTCTCCCGTCGATACCGGGGCCAAAACCCTTGTGTGGAGTCAGGGCCGGAAGCGAGGATTCCTCTCAGGGGCTGACATGGATCTTTGGGTACTTCTGGAGTCTCCCCAGGGGAGTCAGGTCTCGTCTCGAGTGGGGGCATGCACGTGCACTTTCCTTCCAGGCTGTAGCAGCAATGTCACGCTTCCCGTCGCGTGGATCAAATGATGTGTGGTTTTCCCTCGAGGCTTTCCCACAGGGCTGTCCCACGTTCCACCGTGGTGTGAGTCGATCCTCGGCGTGAAAGATGAGCCAGTGCAGGGCAAAGAGGTTCCTCTGGAATGGACTGAGACATCTGGGGGACTCTTGGAATGGTGGTACGACCATGGAGTTCCTCTCGCCTTTCCTGTTGAGAGTGCCTCCTCTTGAGATGCGACGGGAACGCCGGGAATACTTTCCCGTTGAAAGCAGGGAAAGGATCCCTCATCTCGAGCTACGAGGGGGAAACGGGGCTCCTCTGGATGTGGGCGGGACCATCGTGCTTCCTCTCGAGTGGAGACGGGTATGGCGGTGAACTTCTTGAGTTGCAGCAAGGGTGTGAAAGACCCTTTCGAAGTTCCAGAGGTTAGGTGTCATTAGTCTCCAGAGGCCTCATCGGAAATAGGCCTCATCTCGCCTGGAAGGGAGAACTTCCTGGATTTTCTCGAGTTGCGGCAGGTGTTCTCGAGTTACGACGGGGACCTCAGGGACCCGCCCTGGTGGCCTCAGGAGAGGCCAGTCCCCATGCGAGTTGCTAGGGGGCCTCTCGGGATTCCTCTCCCGTCGATACCGGGGCCAAAAACCTTGTGTGCAGTCAGGGCCGGAACCGAGGATTCCTCTCAGGGGCTGACATGGATCTTTGGGTACTTCTGGAGTCTCCCCAGGGGAGTCAGGCCTCGTCTCGAGTGGTGGCATGCACGTGCGCTTTCCTTCCAGGCTGTAGCAGCAATGTCACGCTTCCCGTCGCGTGGATCAAAGGATCTGTGGTTTTCCCTCGAGGCTTTCCCTCGAGGCTTTCCCACAGGGCTGTCCCACGTGCCACCGTGGTGTGAGTCGATCCTCGGCGTGAAAGATGAGCCAGTGCAGGGCATAGAGGTTCCTCTGGAATGGACTAAGACATCTGGGGGACTCTTGGAATGGTGGTACGACCATGGAGTTCCTCTCGCCTTTCCTGTTGAGAGTGCCTCCTCTTGAGATGCGACGTGAACGCCGGGAATTTTTTGCCGTTGAAAGCAGGGAAAGGATCCCTCATCTCGAGCTACGAGGGGGAAACGGGGCTCCTCTGGATGTGGGCGGGACCATCGTGCTTTCTCTCGAGTGGAGACGGGTATGGCGGTGAACTTCTTGAGTTGCAGCAAGGGTGTGAAAGACCCTTTCGAAGTTCCAGAGGTAGGTGTCATTAGTCTCCAGTCGCCTCATCGGAAATAGGCCTCATCTCGCCTGGAAGGGAGAAATTCCTTGATTTTCTCGAGTTGCGGCAGATGTTCTCGAGTTACGACGGGGACCTCAGGGACCCGCCCTGTTGGCCTCAGGAGAGGCCAGTCCCTATGCGTGTTGCTAGGGGGCCCCTCGGGATTCCTCTCCCGTCGATACCGGGGCCAAAAACCTTGTGTGGAGTCAGGGCCGGAACCGAGGATTCCTCTCAGGGGCTGACATGGATCTTTGGGTACTTCTGGAGTCTCCTCAGTGGAGTCAGGCCTCGTCTCGAGTGGGGGCATGCACGTGCGCTTTCCTTTCAGGCTGTAGCAGCAATGTCACGCTTCCCGTCGCGTGGATCAAATGATGTGTGGTTTTCCCTCGAGGCTTTCCCACAGGGCTGTCCCACGTGCCACCGTGGTGTGAGTCGATCCTCGGCGTGAAAGATGAGCCAGTGCAGGGCAAAGAGGTTCCTCTGGAATGGACTGAGACATCTGGGGGACTCTTGGAATGGTGGTACGACCATGGAGATCCTCTCGCCTTTCCTGTTGAGAGTGCCTCCTCTTGAGATGCGACGGGAACGCCGGGAATTCTTTCCCGTTGAAAGCAGGGAAAGGATCCCTCATCTCGAGCACCGAGGGGAAAACGGGGCTCCTCTGGATGTGGGCGGGACCATCGTGCTTCCTCTCGAGTGGAGACGGGTATGGCGGAGAACTTCTTGAGTTGCAGCAAGGGTGTGAAAGACCCTTTCAAAGTTCCAGAGGTTAGGTGTCATTAGTCTCCAGACGCCTCATCGGAAATAGGCCTCATCTCGCCTGGAAGGGAGAACTTCCTGGATTTTCTCGAGTTGCGGCAGGTGTTCTTAAGTTACGACGGGGAACTCAGGGACCCGCCCTGGTGGCCTCAGGAGAGGCCAGTCCCCATGCGAGTTGCTAGGGTGCCTCTCGGGATTCCTCTCCCGTCGATACCGGGGCCAAAAACCTTGAGTGGAGTCAGGGCCGGAACCGAGGATTCCTCTCAGGGGCTGACATGGATCTTTGGGTACTTCTGGAGTCTCCCCAGGGGAGTCAGGCCTCGTCTCGAGTGGGGGCATGCACGTGCGCTTTCCTTCCAGGCTGTAGCAGCAATGTCACGCTTCCCGTCACGTGGATCAAAGGATCTGTGGTTTTCCCTCGAGGCTTTCCCTCGAGGCTTTCCCACAGGGCTGTCCCACGTGCCACCGTGGTGTGAGTCGATCCTCGGCGTGAAAGATGAGCCAGTGCAGGGCAAAGAGTTTCCTCTGGAATGGACTGAGACATCTGGGGGACTCTTGGAATGGTGGTACGACCATGGAGTTCCTCTCGCCTTTCCTGTTGAGAGTGCCTCCTCTTGATATGCGACGGGAACGCCGGGAATTCTTTCCCGTTGAAAGCAGGGAAAGGATCCCTCATCTCGAGCACCGAGGGGAAAACGGGGCTCCTCTGGATGTGGGCGGGACCATCGTGCTTCCTCTCGAGTGGAGACGGGTATGGCGGAGAACTTCTTGAGTTGCAGCAAGGGTGTGAAAGACCCTTTCAAAGTTCCAGAGGTTAGGTGTCATTAGTCTCCAGACGCCTCATCGGAAATAGGCTTCATCTCGCCTGGAAGGGAGAACTTCCTGGATTTTCTCGAGTTGCGGCAGGTGTTCTTAAGTTACGACGGGGAACTCAGGGACCCGCCCTGGTGGCCTCAGGAGAGGCCAGTCCCCATGCGAGTTGCTAGGGGGCCTCTCGGGATTCCTCTCCCGTCGATACCGGGGCCAAAAACCTTGAGTGGAGTCAGGGCCGGAACCGAGGATTCCTCTCAGGGGCTGACATGGATCTTTGGGTACTTCTGGAGTCTCCCCAGGGGAGTCAGGCCTCGTCTCGAGTGGGGGCATGCACGTGCGCTTTCCTTCCAGGCTGTAGCAGCAATGTCACGCTTCCCGTCACGTGGATCAAAGGATCTGTGGTTTTCCCTCGAGGCTTTCCCTCGAGGCTTTCCCACAGGGCTGTCCCACGTGCCACCGTGGTGTGAGTCGATCCTCGGCGTGAAAGATGAGCCAGTGCAGGGCAAAGAGTTTCCTCTGGAATGGACTGAGACATCTGGGGGACTCTTGGAATGGTGGTACGACCATGGAGTTCCTCTCGCCTTTCCTGTTGAGAGTGCCTCCTCTTGATATGCGACGGGAACGCCGGGAATTCTTTCCCGTTGAAAGCAGGGAAAGGATCCCTCATCTCGAGCTACGAGGGGGAAACGGGGCTCCTCTGGATGTGGTCGGGACCATCGTGCTTCCTCTCGAGTGGAGACGGGTATGGCGGTGAACTTCTTGAGTTGCAGCAAGGGTGTGAAAGACCCTTTCGAAGTTCCAGAGGTTAGGTGTCATTAGTCTCCAGACGCCTCATCGGAAATATGCCTCATCTCGCCTGGAAGGGAGAACTTCCTGGATTTTCTCGAGTTGCGGCAGGTGTTCTCGAGTTACGACGGGGACCTCAGGGACCCGCCCTGGTGGCCTCAGGAGAGGCCAGTCCCCATGCGAGTTGCTAGGGGGCCTCTCGGGATTCCTCTCCCGTCGATACCGGGGCCAAAATCCTTGTGTGGAGTCAGTGCCGGAACCGAGGATTCCTCTCAGGGGCTGACATGGATCTTTGGGTACTTCTGGAGTCTCCCCAGGGGAGTCAGGCCTCGTCTCGAGTGGGGGCATGCACGTGCACTTTCCTTCCAGGCTGTAGCAGCAATGTCACGCTTCCCGTCGCGTGGATCAAAGGATCTGTGGTTTTCCCTCGAGGCTTTCCCACAGGGCTGTCCCACGTGCCACCGTGGTGTGAGTCGATCCTCGGCGTGAAAGATGAGCCAGTGCAGGGCAAAGAGGTTCCTCTGGAATGGACTGAGACATCTGGGGGACTCTTGGAATGGTGGTACGACCATGGAGTTCCTCTCGCCTTTCCTGTTGAGAGTGCCTCCTCTTGAGATGCGACGGGAACGCCGGGAATTCTTTCCCGTTGAAAGCAGGGAAAGGATCCTTCATCTCGAGCTACGAGGGGGAAACGGGGCTCCTCTGGATGTGGGCGGGACCATCGTGCTTCCTCTCGAGTGGAGACGGGTATGGCGGTGAACTTCTTGAGTTGCAGCAAGGGTGTGAAAGACCCTTTCGAAGTTCCAGAGGTTAGGTGTCATTAGTCTCCAGAGGCCTCATCGGAAATAGGCCTCATCTCGCTTGGAAGGGAGAACTTCCTGGATTTTCTCGAGTTGCGGCAGGTGTTCTCGAGTTACGACGGGGACCTCAGGGACTCGCCCTGGTGGCCTCAGGAGAGGCCAGTCCCTAGGCGAGTTGCTAGGGGGCCTCTCGGGATTCCTCTCCCGTTGATACCGGGGCCAAAAACCTTGTGTGGAGTCAGGGCCGGAACCGAGGATTCCTCTCAGGGGCTGACATGGATCTTTGGGTACTTCTGGAGTCTCCCCAGGGGAGTCAGGCCTCGTCTCGAGTGGGGGCATGCACGTGCACTTTCCTTCCAGGCTGTAGCAGCAATGTCACGCTTCCCATCGCGTGGATCAAAGGATCTGTGGTTTTCCCTCGAGGCTTTCCCTCGAGGCTTTCCCACAGGGCTGTCCCACGTTCCACCGTGGTGTGAGTCAATCCTGGGCGTGAAAGATGAGCCAGTGCAGGGCAAAGAGGTTCCTCTCGAATGGACTGAGACATCTGGGGGACTCTTGGAATGGTGGTACGACCATGGAGTTCCTCTCGCCTTTCCTGTTGAGAGTGCCTCCTCTTGATATGCGACAGGAACGCCGGGAATTCTTTCCCGTTGAAAGCAGGGAAAGGATCCCTCATCTCGAGCTACGAGGGGGAAACGGGGCTCCTCTGGATGTGGGCGGGACCATCGTGCTTCCTCTCTAGTGGAGACGGGTATGGTGGTGAACTTCTTGAGTTGCAGCAAGGCTGTGAAAGACCCTTTCGAAGTTCCAGAGGTAAGGTGTCATTAGTCTCCAGACGCCTCATCGGAAATAGGCCTCATCTCGCCTGGAAGGGAGAACTTCCTGGATTTTCTCGAGTTGCGGCAGGTGTTCTCGAGTTACGACGGGGACCTCAGGGACCCGCCCTGGTGGCCTCAGGAGAGGCCAGTCCCTATGCGAGTTGCTAGGGGGCCTCTCGGGATTCCTCTCCCGTCGATACCGGGGCCAAAAACCTTGTGTGGAGTCAGGGCCGGAACCGAGGATTCCTCTCAGGGGCTGACATGTATCTTTGGGTACTTCTGGAGTCTCCCCAGGGGAGTCAGGCCTCGTCTCGAGTGGGGGCATGCACGTGCACTTTCCTTCCAGGCTGTAGCAGCAATGTCACGCTTCCCGTCGCGTGGAACAAAGGATCTGCGGTTTTCCCTCGAGGCTTTCCCTCGAGGCTTTCCCACAGGGCTGTCCCACATGCCACCGTGGTGTGAGTCGATCCTCGGCGTGAAAGATGAGCCAGTGCAGGGCAAAGAGGTTCCTCTGGAATGGACTGAGACATCTGGGGGACTCTTGGAATGGTGGTACGACCATGGAGTTCCTCTCACCTTTCCTGTTGAGAGTGCCTCCTCTTGAGATGCGACGGGAACGCCGGGAATTCTTTCCCGTTGAAAGCAGGGAAAGGATCCCTCATCTCGAGCTACGAGGGGGAAACGGGGCTCCTCTGGATGTGGGCGGGACCATCGTGCTTCCTCTCGAGTGGAGGCGGGTATGGCGGTGAACTTCTTGAGTTGCAGCAAGGGTGTGAAAGACCCTTTCGAAGTTCCAGAGGTTAGGTGTCATTAGTCTCCAGAGGCCTCATCGGAAATAGGCCTCATCTCGCCTGGAAGGGAGAACTTCCTGGATTTTCTCGAGTTGCGGCAGGTGTTCTTAAGTTACGACGGGGAACTCAGGGACCCGCCCTGGTGGCCTCAGGAGAGGCCAGTCCCCATGCGAGTTGCTAGGGGGCCTCTCGGGATTCCTCTCGCGTCGATACCGGGGCCAAAAACCTTGAGTGGAGTCAGGGCCGGAACCGAGGATTCCTCTCAGGGGCTGACATGGATCTTTGGGTACTTCTGGAGTCTCCCCAGGGGAGTCAGGCCTCGTCTCGAGTGGGGGCATGCACGTGCGCTTTCCTTCCAGGCTGTAGCAGCAATGTCACGCTTCCCGTCACGTGGATCAAAGGATCTGTGGTTTTCCCTCGAGGCTTTCCCTCGAGGCTTTCCCACAGGGCTGTCCCACGTGCCACCGTGGTGTGAGTCGATCCTCGGCGTGAAAGGTGAGCCAGTGCAGGGCAAAGAGCTTCCTCTGGAATGGACTGAGACATCTGGGGGACTCTTGGAATGGTGGTACGACCATGGAGTTCCTCTCGCCTTTCCTGTTGAGAGTGCTTCCTCTTGAGATGCGACGGGAACGCAGGGAATTCTTTCCCGTTGAAAGCAGGGAAAGGATCCCTCATCTCGAGCTACGAGGGGGAAACGGGGCTCCTTTGGATGTGGTCGGGACCATCGTGCTTCCTCTCGAGTTGAGACGGGTATGCTGGTGAACTTCTTGAGTTGCAGCAAGGGTGTGAAAGACCCTTTCGAAGTTCCAGAGGTTAGGTGTCATTAGTCTCCAGACGCCTCATCGGAAATAAGCCTCATCTCGCCTGGAAGGGAGAATTTCCTGGATTTTCTCGAGTTGTGGCAGGTGTTCTCGAGTAACGACGGGGACCTCAGGGACCGGCCCTGGTGGCCTCAGGAGAGGCCAGTCCCCATGCGAGTTGCTAGGGGGCCTCTCGGGATTCCTCTCCCGTCGATACCGGGGCCAAAAAGCTTGTGTGGAGTCAGGGCCGGAACCGAGGATTCCTCTCAGGGGCTGACATGGATCTTTGGGTACTTCTGGAGTCTCCCCAGGGGAGTCAGGCCTCGTCTCGAGTGGGGACATGCACGTGCGCTTTCCTTCCAGGCTGTAGCAGCAATGTCACGCTTCCCGTCGCGTGGATCAAAGGATCTGTGGTTTTCCCTCGAGGCTTTCCCTCGAGGCTTTCCCACAGGGCTGTCCCACGTGCCACCGTGGTGTGAGTCGATCCTCGGCGTGAAAGATGAGCCAGTGCAGGGCAAAGAGGTTCCTCTGGAATGGACTGAGACATCTGGGGGACTCTTGGAATGGTGGTACGACCATGGAGTTCCTCTCGACTTTCCTGTTGAGAGTGCCTCCTCTTGAGATGCGAAGGGAACGCCGGGAATTCTTTCCCGTTGAAAGCAGGGAAAGGATCCCTCATCTCGAGCTACGAGGGGGAAACGGGGCTCCTCTGGATGTGGGCGGGACCATCGTGCTTCCTCTCGAGTGGAGACGGGTATGGCGGTGAACTTCTTGAGTTGCAGCAAGGGTGTGAAAGACCCTTTCGAAGTTCCAGAGGTTTGGTGTCAATAGTCTCCAGAGGCCTCATCGGAAATAGGCCTCATCTCGCCTGAAAGGGAGAACTTCCTGGATTTTCTCGAGTTGCGGCAGGTGTTCTCGAGTTACGACGGGGACCTCAGGGACCCGCCCTGGTGGCCTCAGGAGAGGCCAGTCCCCATGCGAGTTGCTAGGGGGTCTCTCGGGATTCCTCTCCCGTCGATACCGGGGCCAAAAAGCTTGTGTGGAGTCAGGGCCGGAACCGAGGATTCTTCTCAGGGGCTGACATGGATCTTTGGGTACTTCTGGAGTCTCCCCAGGGGAGTCAGGCCTCGTCTCGAGTGGGGGCATGCATGTTCGCTTTCCTTCCAGGCTGTAGCAGCAATGTCACGCTTCCCGTCGCGTGGATCAAAGGATCTGTGGTTTTCCCTCGAGGCTTTCCCTCGAGGCTTTCCCACAGGGCTGTCCCACGTGCCACCGTGGTGTGAGTCGATCCTCGGCGTGAAAGATGAGCCAGTGCAGGGCAAAGAGGTTCCTCTGGAATGGACTGAGACATCTGGGGGACTCTTGGAATGGTGGTACGACCATGGAGATCCTCTCGCCTTTCCTGTTGAGAGTGCCTCCTCTTGAGATGCGACGGGAACGCCGGGAATTCTTTCCCGTTGAAAGCAGGGAAAGGATCCCTCATCTCGAGCACCGAGGGGAAAACGGGGCTCCTCTGGATGTGGGCGGGACCATCGTGCTTCCTCTCGAGTGGAGACGGGTATGGCGGAGAACTTCTTGAGTTGCAGCAAGGGTGTGAAAGACCCTTTCAAAGTTCCAGAGGTTAGGTGTCATTAGTCTCCAGACGCCTCATCGGAAATAGGCCTCATCTCGCCTGGAAGGGAGAACTTCCTGGACTTTCTCGAGTTGCGGCAGGTGTTCTTAAGTTACGACGGGGAACTCAGGGACCCGCCCTGGTGGCCTCAGGAGAGGCCAGTCCCCATGCGAGTTGCTAGGGGGCCTCTCGGGATTCCTCTCCCGTCGATACCGGGGCCAAAAACCTTGAGTGGAGTCAGGGCCGGAACCGAGGATTCCTCTCAGGGGCTGACATGGATCTTTGGGTACTTCTGGAGTCTCCCCAGGGGAGTCAGGCCTCGTCTCGAGTGGGGGCATGCACGTGCGCTTTCCTTCCAGGCTGTAGCAGCAATGTCACGCTTCCCGTCACGTGGATCAAAGGATCTGTGGTTTTCCCTCGAGGCTTTCCCTCGAGGCTTTCCCACAGGGCTGTCCCACGTGCCACCGTGGTGTGAGTCGATCCTCGGCGTGAAAGATGAGCCAGTGCAGGGCAAAGAGTTTCCTCTGGAATGGACTGAGACATCTGGGGGACTCTTGGAATGGTGGTACGACCATGGAGTTCCTCTCGCCTTTCCTGTTGAGAGTGCCTCCTCTTGATATGCGACGGGAACGCCGGGAATTCTTTCCCGTTGAAAGCAGGGAAAGGATCCCTCATCTCGAGCTACGAGGGGGAAACGGGGCTCCTCTGGATGTGGTCGGGACCATCGTGCTTCCTCTCGAGTGGAGACGGGTTTGGCGGTGAACTTCTTGAGTTGCAGCAAGGGTGTGAAAGACCCTTTCGAAGTTCCAGAGGTTAGGTGTCATTAGTCTCCAGACGCCTCATCGGAAATATGCCTCATCTCGCCTGGAAGGGAGAACTTCCTGGATTTTCTCGAGTTGCGGCAGGTGTTCTCGAGTTACGACGGGGACCTCAGGGACCCGCCCTGGTGGCCTCAGGAGAGGCCAGTCCCCATGCGAGTTGCTAGGGGGCCTCTCGGGATTCCTCTCCCGTCGATACCGGGGCCAAAATCCTTGTGTGGAGTCAGTGCCGGAACCGAGGATTCCTCTCAGGGGCTGACATGGATCTTTGGGTACTTCTGGAGTCTCCCCAGGGGAGTCAGGCCTCGTCTCGAGTGGGGGCATGCACGTGCACTTTCCTTCCAGGCTGTAGCAGCAATGTCACGCTTCCCGTCGCGTGGATCAAAGGATCTGTGGTTTTCCCTCGAGGCTTTCCCTCAGGTCTGTCCCACGTGCCACCGTGGTGTGAGTCGATCCTCGGCGTGAAAGATGAGCCAGTGCAGGGCAAAGAGGTTCCTCTGGAATGGACTGAGACATCTGGGGGACTCTTGGAATGGTGGTACGACCATGGAGTTCCTCTCGCCTTTCCTGTTGAGAGTGCCTCCTCTTGAGATGCGACGGGAACGCCGGGAATTCTTTCCCGTTGAAAGCAGGGAAAGGATCCTTCATCTCGAGCTACGAGGGGGAAACGGGGCTCCTCTGGATGTGGGCGGGACCATCGTGCTTCCTCTCGAGTGGAGACGGGTATGGCGGTGAACTTCTTGAGTTGCAGCAAGGGTGTGAAAGACCCTTTCGAAGTTCCAGAGGTTAGGTGTCATTAGTCTCCAGAGGCCTCATCGGAAATAGGCCTCATCTCGCTTGGAAGGGAGAACTTCCTGGATTTTCTCGAGTTGCGGCAGGTGTTCTCGAGTTACGACGGGGACCTCAGGGACTCGCCCTGGTGGCCTCAGGAGAGGCCAGTCCCTAGGCGAGTTGCTAGGGGGCCTCTCGGGATTCCTCTCCCGTTGATACCGGGGCCAAAAACCTTGTGTGGAGTCAGGGCCGGAACCGAGGATTCCTCTCAGGGGCTGACATGGATCTTTGGGTACTTCTGGAGTCTCCCCAGGGGAGTCAGGCCTCGTCTCGAGTGGGGGCATGCACGTGCACTTTCCTTCCAGGCTGTAGCAGCAATGTCACGCTTCCCATCGCGTGGATCAAAGGATCTGTGGTTTTCCCTCGAGGCTTTCCCTCGAGGCTTTCCCACAGGGCTGTCCCACGTTCCACCGTGGTGTGAGTCAATCCTGGGCGTGAAAGATGAGCCAGTGCAGGGCAAAGAGGTTCCTCTCGAATGGACTGAGACATCTGGGGGACTCTTGGAATGGTGGTACGACCATGGAGTTCCTCTCGCCTTTCCTGTTGAGAGTGCCTCCTCTTGATATGCGACGGGAACGCCGGGAATTCTTTCCCGTTGAAAGCAGGGAAAGGATCCCTCATCTCGAGCTACGAGGGGGAAACGGGGCTCCTCTGGATGTGGGCGGGACCATCGTGCTTCCTCTCTAGTGGAGACGGGTATGGTGGTGAACTTCTTGAGTTGCAGCAAGGCTGTGAAAGACCCTTTCGAAGTTCCAGAGGTAAGGTGTCATTAGTCTCCAGACGCCTCATCGGAAATAGGCCTCATCTCGCCTGGAAGGGAGAACTTCCTGGATTTTCTCGAGTTGCGGCAGGTGTTCTCGAGTTACGACGGGGACCTCAGGGACCCGCCCTGGTGGCCTCAGGAGAGGCCAGTCCCTATGCGAGTTGCTAGGGGGCCTCTCGGGATTCCTCTCCCGTCGATACCGGGGCCAAAAACCTTGTGTGGAGTCAGGGCCGGAACCGAGGATTCCTCTCAGGGGCTGACATGTATCTTTGGGTACTTCTGGAGTCTCCCCAGGGGAGTCAGGCCTCGTCTCGAGTGGGGGCATGCACGTGCACTTTCCTTCCAGGCTGTAGCAGCAATGTCACGCTTCCCGTCGCGTGGAACAAAGGATCTGCGGTTTTCCCTCGAGGCTTTCCCTCGAGGCTTTCCCACAGGGCTGTCCCACGTGACACCGTGGTGTGAGTCGATTCTCGGCGTGAAAAATGAGCCAGTGCAGGGCAAAGAGGTTCCTCTGGAATGGACTGAGACATCTGGGGGACTCTTGGAATGGTGGTACGACCATGGAGTTCCTCTCACCTTTCCTGTTGAGAGTGCCTCCTCTTGAGATGCGACGGGAACGCCGGGAATTCTTTCCCGTTGAAAGCAGGGAAAGGATCCCTCATCTCGAGCTACGAGGGGGAAACGGGGCTCCTCTGGATGTGGGCGGGACCATCGTGCTTCCTCTCGAGTGGAGGCGGGTATGGCGGTGAACTTCTTGAGTTGCAGCAAGGGTGTGAAAGACCCTTTCGAAGTTCCAGAGGTTAGGTGTCATTAGTCTCCAGAGGCCTCATCGGAAATAGGCCTCATCTCGCCTGGAAGGGAGAACTTCCTGGATTTTCTCGAGTTGCGGCAGGTGTTCTTAAGTTACGACGGGGAACTCAGGGACCCGCCCTGGTGGCCTCAGGAGAGGCCAGTCCCCATGCGAGTTGCTAGGGGGCCTCTCGGGATTCCTCTCGCGTCGATACCGGGGCCAAAAACCTTGAGTGGAGTCAGGGCCGGAACCGAGGATTCCTCTCAGGGGCTGACATGGATCTTTGGGTACTTCTGGAGTCTCCCCAGGGGAGTCAGGCCTCGTCTCGAGTGGGGGCATGCACGTGCGCTTTCCTTCCAGGCTGTAGCAGCAATGTCACGCTTCCCGTCACGTGGATCAAAGGATCTGTGGTTTTCCCTCGAGGCTTTCCCTCGAGGCTTTCCCACAGGGCTGTCCCACGTGCCACCGTGGTGTGAGTCGATCCTCGGCGTGAAAGGTGAGCCAGTGCAGGGCAAAGAGCTTCCTCTGGAATGGACTGAGACATCTGGGGGACTCTTGGAATGGTGGTACGACCATGGAGTTCCTCTCGCCTTTCCTGTTGAGAGTGCTTCCTCTTGAGATGCGACGGGAACGCAGGGAATTCTTTCCCGTTGAAAGCAGGGAAAGGATCCCTCATCTCGAGCTACGAGGGGGAAACGGGGCTCCTTTGGATGTGGTCGGGACCATCGTGCTTCCTCTCGAGTTGAGACGGGTATGCTGGTGAACTTCTTGAGTTGCAGCAAGGGTGTGAAAGACCCTTTCGAAGTTCCAGAGGTTAGGTGTCATTAGTCTCCAGACGCCTCATCGGAAATAAGCCTCATCTCGCCTGGAAGGGAGAATTTCCTGGATTTTCTCGAGTTGTGGCAGGTGTTCTCGAGTAACGACGGGGACCTCAGGGACCGGCCCTGGTGGCCTCAGGAGAGGCCAGTCCCCATGCGAGTTGCTAGGGGGCCTCTCGGGATTCCTCTCCCGTCGATACCGGGGCCAAAAAGCTTGTGTGGAGTCAGGGCCGGAACCGAGGATTCCTCTCAGGGGCTGACATGGATCTTTGGGTACTTCTGGAGTCTCCCCATGGGAGTCAGGCCTCGTCTCGAGTGGGGGCATGCACGTGCACTTTCCTTCCAGGCTGTAGCAGCAATGTCACGCTTCCCGTCGCGTGGATCAAAGGATCTGTGGTTTTCCCTCGAGGCTTTCCCTCGAGGCTTTCCCACAGGGCTGTCCCACGTTCCACCGTGGTGTGAGTCAATCCTGGGCGTGAAAGATGAGCCAGTGCAGGGCAAAGAGGTTCCTCTGGAATGGACTGAGACATCTGGGGGACTCTTGGAATGGTGGTACGACCATGGAGTTCCTCTCGCCTTTCCTGTTGAGAGTGCCTCCTCTTGATATGCGACGGGAACGCCGGGAAATCTTTCCCGTTGAAAGCAGGGAAAGGATCCCTCATCTCAAGCTCCGAGGGGGAAACGGGGCTCCTCTGGATGTGGGCGGGACTATCGTGCTTCCTCCCGAGTGGAGACGGGTATTTCGGTGAACTTCTTGAGTTGCAGCAAGGGTGTGAATGACCCTTTCGAAGTTCCTGAGGTTAGGTGTCATTAGTCTCCAGACGCCTCATCGGAAATAGGCCTCATCTCGCCTGGAAGGGAGAACTTCCTGGATTTGCTCGAGTTGCGGAAGGTGTTCTCGAGTTACGACGGGGACCTCAGGGACCCGCCCTGGTGGCCTCAGGAGAGGCCAGTCCCCATGCTAGTTGCTAGGGGGCCCCTCGGGATTCCTCTCCCGTCGATACCGGGGCCAAAAACCTTGTGTGGAGTCAGGGCCGGAACCGAGGATTCCTCTCAGGGGCTGACATGGATCTTTGGGTACTTCTGGAGTCTCCCCAGGGGAGTCAGGCCTCGTCTCGAGTGGGGGCATGCACGTGCGCTTTCCTTCCAGGCTGTAGCAGCAATGTCATTATTCCCGTCGCATTTATCAAAGGATCTGTGGCTTTCCCTCGAGGCTTTCCCTCGAGGCTTTCCCACAGGGCTGTCCCACGTGCCACCGTGGTGTGAGTCGATCCTCGGCGTGAAAGATGAGCCAGTGCAGGTCAAAGAGGTTCCTCTGGAATGGACTGAGACATCTGGGGGAGTCTTGGAATGGTGGTACGACCATGGAGTTCCTCTCGCCTTTCCTGTTGAGAGTGCCTCCTCTTGAGATGCGACGGGAACGCCGGGAATTCTTTCCCGTTGTAAGCAGGGAAAGGATCCCTCATCTCGAGCTACGAGGGGGAAACGGGGCTCCTCTGGATGTGGGCGGGACCATCGTGCTTCCTCTCGAGTGGAGACGGGTATGGCGGTGAACTTCTTGAGTTGCAGCAAGGGTGTGAAAGACCCTTTCGAAGTTCCAGAGGTTAGTTGTCATTAGACTCCAGACGCCTCATCGGAAATAGGCCTCATCTCGCCTGGAAGGGAGAACTTCCTGGATTTTCTCGAGTTGCGGCAGGTGTTCTCGAGTTACGACGGGGACCTCAGGGACCCGCCCTGGTGGCCTCAGGAGAGGCCACTCCCCGTGGGAGTTGCTATGCGGCCTCTCGGGATTCCTCTCCCGTCGATACCGGGGCCAAAAACCTTGTGTGGAGTCAGGGCCGGAACCGAGGATTCCTCTCAGGGGCTGACATGGATCTTTGGGTACTTCTGGAGTCTCCCCAGGGGAGTCAGGCCTCGTCTCGAGTGGTGGCATGAACTTGCGCTTTCCTTCCAGGCTGTAGCAGCAATGTCACGCTTCCCGTCGGGTGGATCAAAGGATCTGTGGTTTTCCCTCGAGGCTTTCCCTCGAGGCTTTCCCACAGGGCTGGCCCACGTGCCACCGTGGTGTGAGTCGATCCTCGGCGTGAAAGATGAGCCAGTGCAGGGCAAAGAGTTTCCTCTGGAATGGACTGAGACATCTGGGGGACTCTTGGAATGGTGGTACGACCATGGAGTTCCTCTCGCCTTTCCTGTTGAGAGTGCCTCCTCTTGAGATGCGACGGGAACGCCGGGAATACTTTCCCGTTGAAAGCAGGGAAGGGATCCCTCATCTCGAGCTACGAGGGGGAAACGGGGCTCCTCTGGATGTGGGCGGGACCATCGTGCTTCCTCTCGAGTGGAGACGGGTATGGCGGTGAACTTCTTGAGTTGAAGCAAGGGTGTGAAAGACCCTTTCGAAGTTCCAGAGGTTAGGTGTCATTAGTCTCCAGACGCCTCATCGGAAATAGTCCTCATCTCGCCTGCAAGGGAGAACTTCCTGGATTTTCTCGAGTTGCGGCAGGTGTTCTCGAGTTACGACGGGGACCTCAGGGACCCGCCCTGGTGGCCTCAGGAGAGGCCAGTCCCCATGGGAGTTGATAGGGGGCCTCTCGGGATTCCTCTCCCGTCGATACCGGGGACAAAAACCTTGTGTGGAGTCAGGGCCGGAACCGAGGATTCCTCTCAGGGGTGACATGTATCTTTGGGTACTTCTGGAGTCTCCAAAGGGGAGTCAGGCCTCGTCTCGAGTGGGGGCATGCACGTGCGCTTTCCTTCCAGGCTGTAGCAGCAATGTCACGCTTCCCGTCGCGTGGATCAAAGGATCTGTGGTTTTCCCTCGAGGCTTTCATTCGAGGCTTTCCCACAGGGCTGTCCCACGTGCCACCGTGGTGTGAGTCGATCCTCGGCATGAAAGATGAGCCAGTGCAGGGCAAAGAGGTTCCTCTGGAATGGACTGAGACATCTGGGCAATCCTGGAATGGTGGTACGACCATGGAGTTCCTCTCGCCTTTCCTGTTGAGAATGCCTCCTCTTGAGATGCGACGGGAACACTGGGAATTCTTTCCCGTTGAAAGCAGGGAAAGGATCCCTCATCTCGAGCTACGAGGGGGAAACGGGGCTCCTCTGGATGTGGGCGGGACCATCGTGCTTCCTCTCGAGTGGAGACGGGTATGGCGGTGAACTTCTTGAGTTGCAGCAAGGGTGCGAAAGACCCTTTCGAAGTTCCAGACGTTAGGTGTCATTAGTCTCCAGACGCCTCATCGGAAATAGGCCACATGTCGCCTGGAAGGGAGAACTTCCTGGATTTACTCGAGTTGCGGCAGGTGTTCTCGAGTTACGACGGGGACCTCAGGGAACCGCCCTGGTGGCCTCAGGAGAGGCCAGTCCCCATGCAATTTGCTAGGGGGCCTCTCGGATTCCTCTCCCATCGATACCGGGGCCAAAAACCTTGTGTGGAGTCAGGCCCGGAACCGAGGATTCCTCTCAGGGGCTGACATGGATCTTTGGGTACTTCTGGAGTCTCCCCAGGGGAGTCAGGCCTCGTCTCGAGTGGGGGCATGCACGTGCGCTTTCCTTCCAGGCTGTAGCAGCAATGTCACGCTTCCCGTCGCGTGGATCAAAGGATCTGTGGTTTTCCCTCGAAGCTTTCCCTCGAGGCTTTCCCACAGGGTTGTCCCCCGTGCCACCGTGGTGTGAGTCGATCCTCGGCGTGAAAGATGAGCCAGTGCAGGGCAAAGAGGTTCCTCTGGAATGGACTGAGACATCTGGGGGACTCTTGGAATGGTGGTACGACCATGGAGTTCCTCTCGCCTTTCCTGTTGAGAGTGCCTCCTCTTGAGATGCGACGGGAACGCCGGGAATTCTTTCCCGTTGAAAGCAGGGAAAGGATCCCTCATCTCGAGCTACGAGGGGGAAACGGGGCTCCTCTGGATGTGGGCGGGACCATCGTGCTTCCTCTCGAGTGGAGACGGGTATGGCGGTGAACTTCTTGAGTTGCAGCAAGGGTGTGAAAGACCCTTTCGAAGTTCCAGAGGTTAGGTGTCATTAGTCTCCAGACGCCTCATCGGAAATAGGCCTCATCTCGCCTGCAAGGGAGAACTTCCTGGATTTTCTCGAGTTGCGGCAGGTGTTCTCGAGTTACGACGGGGACCTCAGGGACCCGCACTGGTTGCCTCAGGAGAGGCCAGTCCCCATGCGAGTTGCTAGGGGGCCTCTCGGGATTCCTCTCCCGTCGATACCGGGGCCAAAAACCTTGTGTGGAGTCAGGGCCGGAACCGAGGATTACTCTCAGGGGTGACATGTATCTTTGGGTACTTCTGGAGTCTCCCCAGGGGAGTCAGGACTCGTCTCGAGTGGGGGCATGCACGTGCGCTTTCCTTCCAGGACGCAGCAGCAATGTCACGCTTCCCGTCGCGTGGATCAAAGGATCTGTGGTTTTCCCTCGAGGCTTTCCCTCGAGGCTTTCCCACAAGGCTTTCCCACGTGCCAACGTGGTGTGAGTCGATCCTCGGCGTGAAAGATGAGCCAGTGCAGGGCAAAAGGTTCCTCTGGAATGGACTGAGACATCTGGGGTACTCTTGGAATGGTGGTACGACCATGGAGTTCCTCTCGCCTTTCCTGTTGAGAGTGCCTCCTCTTGAGATGCGACGGGAACGCTGGGAATTCTTTCCCGTTTAAAGCAGGGAAAGGATCCCTCATCTCGAGCTACGAGGGGGAAACGGGGCTCCTCTGGATGTGGGCGGGACCATCGTGCTTCCTCTCGAGTGGAGACGGGTATGGCGGTGAACTTCTTGAGTTGCAGCAAGGGTGTGAAAGACCCTTTCGAAGTTCCAGAGTTTAGGTGTCATTAGTGTCCAGACGCCTCATCGGAAATAGGCCTCATCTCGCCTGGAAGGGAGAACTTCCTGGATTTTCTCGAGTTGCGGCAGGTGTTCTCGAGTTACGACGGGGACCTCAGGGACCCGCCCTGGTGGCCTCAGGAGAGGCCAGTCCCCATGCGAGTTGCTAGGGGGCCTCTCGGGATTCCTCTCCCGTCGATACCGGGGCCAAAAACCTTGTGTGGAGTCAGGGCCGGGACCGAGGATTCCTCTCAGGGGCTGACATGGATCTTTGGGTACTTCTGGAGTCTCCCCACGGGAGTCAGGCCTCGTCTCGAGCGGGGGCATGCACGTGCGCTTTCCTTCCAGGCTGTAGCAGCAATGTCACGATTCCCGTCGCATTTATCAAAGGATCTGTGGCTTTCCCTCGAGGCTTTCCCTCGAGGCTTTCCCACAGGGCTGTCCCACGTGCCACCGTGTTGTGAGTCGATCCTCGGCGTGAAAGATGAGCCAGTGCAGGGCAAAGAGGTTCCTCTGGAATGGACTGAGACATCTGGGGGAGTCTTGGAATGGTGGTACGACCATGGAGTTCCTCTCGCCTTTCCTGTTGAGAGTGCCTCCTCTTGAGATGCGACGGGAACGCCGTGAATTCTTTCCCGTTGAAAGCAGGGAAAGGATCCCTCATCTCGAGCTACGAGGGGGAAACGGGGCTCCTCTGGATGTGGGCGGGACCATCGTGCTTCCTCTCGAGTGGAGACGGGTATGGCGGTGAACTTCTTGAGTTGCAGCAAGGGTGTGAAAGACCCTTTCGAAGTTCCAGAGGTTAGGTGTCATTAGTCTCCAGACGCCTCATCGGAAATAGGCCTCATCTCGCCTGGAAGGGAGAACTTCCTGGATTTGCTCGAGTTGCGGCAGGTGTTCTCGAGTTACGACGGGGACCTCAGGGACCCGCCCGGGTGGCCTCAAGAGAGGCCAGTCCCCATGCGAGTTGCTAGGGGGCCTCTCGGGATTCCTCTCCCGTCGATACCGGGGCCAAAAACCTTGTGTGGAGTCAGGGCCGGGACCGAGGATTCCTCTCAGGGGTGACAAGGATCTTTGGGTACTTCTGGAGTCTCCCCAGGGGAGTCAGGCCTCCTCTCGAGTGGGGGCATGCACGTGCGCTTTCCTTCCAGGCTGTAGTAGCAATGTCACGCTTCCCGTCGCGTGGATCAAAGGATCTGTGGTTTTCCCTCGAGGCTTTCCCTCGAGGCTTTCCCACAGGGCTGTCCCACGTGCCACCGTGGTGTGAGTCGATCCTCGGCGTGAAAGATGAGCCAGTGCAGGGCAAAGAGGTTCCTCTGGAATGGACTGAGTCATCTGGGGGACTCTTGGAATGGTGGTACGACCATGGAGTTCCTCTCGCCTTTCCTGTTGAGAGTGCCTCCTCTTGAGATGCGACGGGAACGCCGGGAATTCTTTCCCGTTGAAAGCAGGGAAAGGATCCCTCATCTCGAGCTACGAGGGGGAAACGGGGCTCCTCTGGATGTGAGCGGGACCATCGTGCTTCCTCTCGAGTGGAGACGGGTATGGCGGTGAACTTCTTGAGTTGCAGCAAGGGTGTGAAAGACCCGTTCGAAGTTCCAGAGGTTAGGTGTCATTAGTCTCCAGACGCCTCATCGGAAATAGGCCTCATCTCGCCTGGAAGGGAGAACTTCCTGGATTTTCTCGAGTTGCGGCAGGTGTTCTCGAGTTACGACGGGGACCTCAGGGACCCGCCCTGGTTGCCTCAGGAGAGGCCAGTCCCCATGCGAGTTGCTAGGGGGCCTCTCGGGATTCCTCTCCCGTCGATACCGGGGCCAAAAACCTTGTGTGGAGTCAGGGCCGGAACCGAGGATTCCTCTCAGGGGTGACATGTATCTTTGGGTACTTCTGGAGTCTCCCCAGGGGAGTCAGGCCTCGTCTCGAGTGGGGGCATGCACGTGCGCTTTCCTTCCAGGCTGTAGCAGCAATGTCACGCTTCCCGTCGAGTGGATCAAAGGATCTGTGGTTTTCCCTCGAGGCTTTCCCTCGAGGCTTTCCCACAAGGCTGTCCCACGTGCCACCGTGGTGTGAGTCGATCCTCGGCGTGAAAGATGAGCCAGTGCAGGGCAAAGAGGTTCCTCTGGAATGGACTGAGACATCTGGGGGACTCTTGGAATGGTGGTACGACCATGGAGTTCCTCTCGCCTTTCCTGTTGAGAGTGCCTCCTCTTGAGATGCGACGGGAACGCCGGGAATTCTTTCCCGTTGAAAGCAGGGAAAGGATCCCTCATCTCGAGCTACGAGGGGGAAACGGGGCTCCTCTGGATGTGGGCGGGACCATCGTGCTTCCTCTCGAGTGGAGACGGGTATGGCGGTGAACTTCTTGAGTTGCAGCAAGGGTGTGAAAGACCCTTTCGAAGTTCCAGAGGTTAGGTGTCATTAGTCTCCAGACGCCTCATCGGAAATAGGCCTCATCTCGCCTGCAAGGGAGAACTTCCTGGATTTTCTCGAGTTGCGGCAGGTGTTCTCGAGTTACGACGGGGACCTCAGGGACCCGCACTGGTTGCCTCAGGAGAGGCCAGTCCCCATGCGAGTTGCTAGGGGGCCTCTCGGGATTCCTCTCCCGTCGATACCGGGGCCAAAAACCTTGTGTGGAGTCAGGGCCGGAACCGAGGATTACTCTCAGGGGTGACATGTATCTTTGGGTACTTCTGGAGTCTCCCCAGGGGAGTCAGGACTCGTCTCGAGTGGGGGCATGCACGTGCGCTTTCCTTCCAGGACGCAGCAGCAATGTCACGCTTCCCGTCGCGTGGATCAAAGGATCTGTGGTTTTCCCTCGAGGCTTTCCCTCGAGGCTTTCCCACAAGGCTTTCCCACGTGCCAACGTGGTGTGAGTCGATCCTCGGCGTGAAAGATGAGCCAGTGCAGGGCAAAGAGGTTCCTCTGGAATGGACTGAGACATCTGGGGTACTCTTGGAATGGTGGTACGACCATGGAGTTCCTCTCGCCTTTCCTGTTGAGAGTGCCTCCTCTTGAGATGCGACGGGAACGCTGGGAATTCTTTCCCGTTTAAAGCAGGGAAAGGATCCCTCATCTTGAGCTACGAGGGGGAAACGGGGCTCCTCTGGATGTGGGCGGGACCATCGTGCTTCCTCTCGAGTGGAGACGGGTATGGCGGTGAACTTCTTGAGTTGCAGCAAGGGTGTGAAAGACCCTTTCGAAGTTCCAGAGTTTAGGTGTCATTAGTCTCCAGACGCCTCATCGGAAATAGGCCTCATCTCGCCTGGAAGGGAGAACTTCCTGGATTTTCTCGAGTTGCGGCAGGTGTTCTCGAGTTACGACGGGGACCTCAGGGACCCGCCCTGGTGGCCTCAGGAGAGGCCAGTCCCCATGCGAGTTGCTAGGGGGCCTCTCGGGATTCCTCTCCCGTCGATACCGGGGCCAAAAACCTTGTGTGGAGTCAGGGCCGGGACCGAGGATTCCTCTCAGGGGCTGACATGGATCTTTGGGTACTTCTGGAGTCTCCCCACGGGAGTCAGGCCTCGTCTCGAGCGGGGGCATGCACGTGCGCTTTCCTTCCAGGCTGTAGCAGCAATGTCACGATTCCCGTCGCATTTATCAAAGGATCTGTGGCTTTCCCTCGAGGCTTTCCCTCGAGGCTTTCCCACAGGGCTGTCCCACGTGCCACCGTGTTGTGAGTCGATCCTCGGCGTGAAAGATGAGCCAGTGCAGGGCAAAGAGTTTCCTCTGGAATGGACTGAGACATCTGGGGGAGTCTTGGAATGGTGGTACGACCATGGAGTTCCTCTCGCCTTTCCTGTTGAGAGTGCCTCCTCTTGAGATGCGACGGGAACGCCGTGAATTCTTTCCCGTTGAAAGCAGGGAAAGGATCCCTCATCTCGAGCTACGAGGGGGAAACGGGGCTCCTCTGGATGTGGGCGGGACCATCGTGCTTCCTCTCGAGTGGAGACGGGTATGGCGGTGAACTTCTTGAGTTGCAGCAAGGGTGTGAAAGACCCTTTCGAAGTTCCAGAGGTTAGGTGTCATTAGTCTCCAGACGCCTCATCGGAAATAGGCCTCATCTCGCCTGGAAGGGAGAACTTCCTGGATTTGCTCGAGTTGCGGCAGGTGTTCTCGAGTTACGACGGGGACCTCAGGGACCCGCCCGGGTGGCCTCAAGAGAGGCCAGTCCCCATGCGAGTTGCTAGGGGGCCTCTCGGGATTCCTCTCCCGTCGATACCGGGGCCAAAAACCTTGTGTGGAGTCAGGGCCGGGACCGAGGATTCCTCTCAGGGGTGACAAGGATCTTTGGGTACTTCTGGAGTCTCCCCAGGGGAGTCAGGCCTCCTCTCGAGTGGGGGCATGCACGTGCGCTTTCCTTCCAGGCTGTAGCAGCAATGTCACGCTTCCCGTCGCGTGGATCAAAGGATCTGTGGTTTTCCCTCGAGGCTTTCCCTCGAGGCTTTCCCACAGGGCTGTCCCACGTGCCACCGTGGTGTGAGTCGATCCTCGGCGTGAAAGATGAGCCAGTGCAGGGCAAAGAGGTTCCTCTGGAATGGACTGAGTCATCTGGGGGACTCTTGGAATGGTGGTACGACCATGGAGTTCCTCTCGCCTTTCCTGTTGAGAGTGCCTCCTCTTGAGATGCGACGGGAACGCCGGGAATTCTTTCCCGTTGAAAGCAGGGAAAGGATCCCTCATCTCGAGCTACGAGGGGGAAACGGGGCTCCTCTGGATGTGAGCGGGACCATCGTGCTTCCTCTCGAGTGGAGACGGGTATGGCGGTGAACTTCTTGAGTTGCAGCAAGGGTGTGAAAGACCCGTTCGAAGTTCCAGAGGTTAGGTGTCATTAGTCTCCAGACGCCTCATCGGAAATAGGCCTCATCTCGCCTGGAAGGGAGAACTTCCTGGATTTTCTCGAGTTGCGGCAGGTGTTCTCGAGTTACGACGGGGAGCTCAGGGACCCGCCCTGGTTGCCTCAGGAGAGGCCAGTCCCCATGCGAGTTGCTAGGGGGCCTCTCGGGATTCCTCTCCCGTCGATACTGGGGCCAAAAACCTTGTGTGGAGTCAGGGCCGGAACCGAGGATTCCTCTCAGGGGTGACATGTATCTTTGGGTACTTCTGGAGTCTCCCCAGGGGAGTCAGGCCTCGTCTCGAGTGGGGGCATGCACGTGCGCTTTCCTTCCAGGCTGTAGCAGCAATGTCACGCTTCCCGTCGAGTGGATCAAAGGATCTGTGGTTTTAACTCGAGGCTTTCCCTCGAGTCTTTCCCACAAGGCTGTCCCACGTGCCACCGTGGTGTGAGTCGATCCTCGGCGTGAAAGATGAGCCAGTGCAGGGCAAAGAGGTTCCTCTGGAATGGACTGAGACATCTGGGGGACTCTTGGAATGGTGGTACGACCATGGAGTTCCTCTCGCCTTTCCTGTTGAGAGTGCCTCCTCTTGAGATGCGACGGGAACGCTGGGAATTCTTTCCCGTTGAAAGCAGGGAAAGGATCCCTCATCTCGAGCTCCGAGGGGGAAACGGGGCTCCTCTGGATGTGGGCGGGACCATCGTGCTTCCTCTCGAGTGGAGACGGGTATGGCGGTGAACTTCTTGAGTTGCAGCAAGGGTGTGAAAGACCCTTTCGAAATTCCAGAGGTTAGGTGTCATTAGTCTCCAGACGCCTCATCGGAAATAGGCCTCATCTCGCCTGGAAGGGAGAACTTCCTGGACTTTCTCGAGTTGCGGCAGGTGTTCTCGAGTTACGACGGGGACCTCAGGGACCCGCCCTGGTGGCCTCAGGAGAGGCCAGTCCCCATGCGAGTTGCTAGGGGGCCTCTCGGGATTCCTCTCCCGTCGATACCGGGGCCAAGAACCTTGTGTGGAGTCAGGGCCCGAACCGAGGATTCCTCTCAGGGGCTGACATGGATCTTTGGGTACTTCTGGAGTCTCCCCAGGGGAGTCAGGCCTCGTCTCGAGTGGGGGCATGCACGTGTGCTTTCCTTCCAGGCTGTAGCAGCAATGTCACGCTTCCCGTCGCGTGGATCAAAGGATCTGTGGGTTTCCCTCGAGGCTTTCCCTCGAGGCTTTCCCACAGGGCTGTCCCACGTGCCACCGTGGTGTGAGTCGATCCTCGGCGTGAAAAATGAGCCAGTGCAGGGCAAAGAGGTTCCTCTGGAATGGACTGAGACATCTGGGGGACTCTTGGAATGGTGGTACGACCATGGAGTTCCTCTCGCCTTTCCTGTTGAGAGTGCCTCCTCTTGAGATGCGACGGGAACGCCGGGAATTCTTTCCCGTTGAAAGCAGGGAAAGGATCCCTCATCTCGAGCTCCGAGGGGGAAACGGGGCTCCTCTGGATGTGGGCGGGACCATCGTGCTTCCTCTCGAGTGGAGACGGGTATGGCGGTGAACTTCTTGAGTTGCAGCAAGGGTGTGAAAGACCCTTTCGAAGTTCCAGAGGTTAGGTGTCATTAGTCTCCAGACGCCTCATCGGAAATAGGCCTCATCTCGCCTGGAAGGGAGAACTTCCTGGATTTTCTCGAGTTGCGGCAGGTGTTCTCGAGTTACGACGGGGACCTCAGGGACCCGCCCTGGTTGCCTCAGGAGAGGCCAGTCCCCATGCGAGTTGCTAGGGGGCCTCTCGGGATTCCTCTCCCATCGATACCGGGGCCAAAAACCTTGTGTGGAGTCAGGGCCGGGACCGAGGATTCCTCTCAGGGGTGACATGGATCTTTGGGTACTTCTGGAGTCTCCCCAGGGGAGTCAGGCCTCCTCTCGTGTGGGGCCATGCACGTGCGCTTTCCTTCCAGGCTGTAGCAGCAATGTCACGCTTCCCGTCGCGTGGATCAAAGGATCTGTGGTTTTCCCTCGAGGCTTTCCCTCGAGGCTTTCCCACAGGGCTGTCCCACGTGCCACCGTGGTGTGAGTCGATCCTCGGCGTGAAAGATGAGCCAGTGCAGGGCAAAGAGGTTCCTCTGGAATGGACTGAGACATCTGGGGGAGTCTTGGAATGGTGGTACGACCATGGAGTTCCTCTCGCCTTTCCTGTTGAGAGTGCCTCCTCTTGAGATGCGACGGGAACGCCGGGAATTCTTTCCCGTTGAAAGCAGGGAAAGGATCCCTCATCTCGAGCTCCGAGGGGGAAACGGGGCTCCTCTGGATGTGGGCGGGACCATCGTACTTCCTCTCGAGTGGAGACGGGTATGGCGGTGAACTTCTTGAGTTGCAGCAAGGGTGTGAAAGACCCTTTCGAAGTTCCAGAGGTTAGGTGTCATTACTCTCCAGACGCCTCATCGGAAATAGGCCTCATCTCGCCTGGAAGGGAGAACTTCCTGGATTTTCTTGAGTTGCGGCAGGTGTTCTCGAGTTACGACGGGGACCTCAGGGACTCGCCCGGGTGGCCTCAAGAGAGGCCAGTCCCCATGCGAGTTGCTAGGGGGCCTCTCGGGATTCCTCTCCCGTCGATACCGGGGCCAAAAACCTTGTGTGGAGTCAGGGCCGGGACCGAGGATTCCTCTCAGGGGTGACAAGGATCTTTGGGTACTTCTGGAGTCTCCCCAGGGGAGTCAGGCCTCGTCTCGAGTGGGGGCATGCACGTGCGCTTTCCTTCCAGGCTGTAGCAGCAATGTCACGCTTCCCGTCGCGTGGATCAAAGGATCTGTGGTTTTCCCTCGAGGCTTTCCCTCGAGGCTTTCCCACAGGGCTGTCCCACGTGCCACCGTGGTGTGAGTCGATCCTCGGCGTGAAAGATGAGCCAGTGCAGGGCAAAGAGGTTCCTCTGGAATGGACTGAGTCATCTGGGGGACTCTTGGAATGGTGGTACGACCATGGAGTTCCTCTCGCCTTTCCTGTTGAGAGTGCCTCCTCTTGAGATGCGACGGGAACGCTGGGAATTCTTTCCCGTTGAAAGCAGGGAAAGGATCCCTCATCTCGAGCTCCGAGGGGGAAACGGGGCTCCTCTGGATGTGGGCGGGACCATCGTGCTTCCTCTCGAGTGGAGACGGGTATGGCGGTGAACTTCTTGAGTTGCAGCAAGGGTGTGAAAGACCCTTTCGAAATTCCAGAGGTTAGGTGTCATTAGTCTCCAGACGCCTCATCGGAAATAGGCCTCATCTCGCCTGGAAGGGAGAACTTCCTGGATTTTCTCGAGTTACGGCAGGTGTTCTCGAGTTACGACGGGGACCTCAGGGACCCGCCCTGGTGGCCTAAGGAGAGGCCAGTCCCCATGCGAGTTGCTAGGGGGCCTCTCGGGATTCCTCTCCCGTCGATACCGGGGCCAAGAACCTTGTGTGGAGTCAGGGCCCGAACCGAGGATTCCTCTCAGGGGCTGACATGGATCTTTGGGTACTTCTGGAGTCTCCCCAGGGAAGTCAGGCCTCGTCTCGAGTGGGGGCATGCACGTGCGCTTTCCTTCCAGGCTGTAGTAGCAATGTCACGCTTCCCGTCGCGTGGATCAAAGGAATTGTGGTTTTCCCTCGAGGCTTTCCCTCGAGGCTTTCCCACAGGGCTGTCCCACGTGCCACCGTGGTGTGAGTCGATCCTCGGCGTGAAAAATGAGCCAGTGCAGGGCAAAGAGTTTCCTCTGGAATGGACTGAGACATCTGGGGGACTCTTGGATTGGTGGTACGACCATGGAGTTCCTCTCGCCTTTCCTGTTGAGAGTGCCTCCTCTTGAGATGCGACGGGAACGCCGGGAATTCTTTCCCGTTGAAAGCAGGGAAAGGATCCCTCATCTCGAGCTCCGAGGGGGAAACGGGGCTCCTCTGGATGTGGGCGGGACCATCGTGCTTCCTCTCGAGTGGAGACGGGTATGGCGGTGAACTTCTTGAGTTGCAGCAAGGGTGTGAAAGACCCTTTCGAAGTTCCAGAGGTTAGGTGTCATTAGTGTCCAGACGCCTCATCGGAAATAGGCCTCATCTCGCCTGGAAGGGAGAACTTCCTGGATTTTCTCGAGTTGCGGCAGGTGTTCTCGAGTTACGACGGGGACCTCAGGGACCCGCCCTGGTGGCCTCAGGAGAGGCCAGTCCCCATGCGAGTTGCTAGGGGGCCTCTCGGGATTCCTCTTCCGTCGATACCGGGGCCAAGAACCTTGTGTGGAGTCAGGGCCCGAACCGAGGATTCCTCTCAGGGGCTGACATGGATCTTTGGGTACTTCTGGAGTCTCCCCAGGGGAGTCAGGCCTCGTCTCGAGTGGGGGCATGCACGTGTGCTTTCCTTCCAGGCTGTAGCAGCAATGTCACGCTTCCCGTCGCGTGGATCAAAGGATCTGTGGTTTTCCCTCGAGGCTTTCCCTCGAGGCTTTCCCACAGGGCTGTCCCACGTGCCACCGTGGTGTGAGTCGATCCTCGGCGTGAAAGATGAGCCAGTGCAGGGCAAAGAGGTTCCTCTGGAATGGACTGAGTCATCTGGGGGACTCTTGGAATGGTGGTACGACCATGGAGTTCCTCTCGCCTTTCCTGTTGAGAGTGCCTCCTCTTGAGATGCGACGGGAACACCGGGAATTCTTTCCCGTTGAAAGCAGGGAAAGGATCCCTCATCTCGAGCTACGAGGGGGAAACGGGGCTCCTCTGGATGTGGGCGGGACCATCGTGCTTCCTCTCGAGTGGAGACGGGTATGGCGGTGAACTTCTTGAGTTGCAGCAAGGGTGTGAAATACCCTTTCGAAGTTCCAGAGGTTAGGTGTCATTAGTCTCCAGACGCCTCATCGGAAATAGGCCTCATCTCGCCTGGAAGGGAGAACTTCCTGGATTTTCTCGAGTTGCGGCAGGTGTTCTCGAGTTACGACGGGGACCTCAGGGACCCGCCCTGGTGGCCTCAGGAGAGGCCAGTCCCCATGCGAGTTGCTAGGGGGCCTCTCGGGATTCCTCTTCCGTCGATACCGGGGCCAAGAACCTTGTGTGGAGTCAGGGCCCGAACCGAGGATTCCTCTCAGGGGCTGACATGGATCTTTGGGTACTTCTGGAGTCTCCCCAGGGGAGTCAGGCCTCGTCTCGAGTGGGGGCATGCACGTGTGCTTTCCTTCCAGGCTGTAGCAGCAATGTCACGCTTCCCGTCGCGTGGATCAAAGGATCTGTGGTTTTCCCTCGAGGCTTTCCCTCGAGGCTTTCCCACAGGGCTGTCCCACGTGCCACCGTGGTGTGAGTCGATCCTCGGCGTGAAAGATGAGCCAGTGCAGGGCAAAGAGGTTCCTCTGGAATGGACTGAGTCATCTGGGGGACTCTTGGAATGGTGGTACGACCATGGAGTTCCTCTCGCCTTTCCTGTTGAGAGTGCCTCCTCTTGAGATGCGACGGGAACACCGGGAATTCTTTCCCGTTGAAAGCAGGGAAAGGATCCATCATCTCGAGCTACGAGGGGGAAACGGGGCTCCTCTGGATGTGGGCGGGACCATCGTGCTTCCTCTCGAGTGGAGACGGGTATGGCGGTGAACTTCTTGAGTTGCAGCAAGGGTGTGAAAGACCCTTTCGAAGTTCCAGAGGTTAGGTGTCATTAGTCTCCAGACGCCTCATCGGAAATAGGCCTCATCTCGCCAGCAAGGGAGAACTTCCTGGATTTTCTCGAGTTGCGGCAGGTGTTCTCGAGTTACGACGGGGACCTCAGGGACCCGCCCTGGTTGCCTCAGGAGAGGCCAGTCCCCATGCGAGTTGCTAGGGGGCCTCTCGGGATTCCTCTCCCGTCGATACCGGGGCCAAAAACCTTGTGTGGAGTCAGGGCCGGAACCGAGGATTCCTCTCAGGGGTGACATGTATCTTTGGGTACTTCTGGAGTCTCCCCAGGGGAGTCAGGCCTCGTCTCGAGTGGGGGCATGCACGTGCGCTTTCCTTCCAGGCTGTAGCAGCAATGTCACGCTTCCCGTCGAGTGGATCAAAGGATCTGTGGTTTTCCCTCGAGGCTTTCCCTCGAGGCTTTCCCACAAGGCTGTCCCACGTGCCACCATGGTGTGAGTCGATCCTCGGCGTGAAAGATGAGCCAGTTCTCGGCAAAGAGGTTCCTCTGGAATGGACTGAGACATCTGGGGGACACTTCGAATGGTGGTACGACCATGGAGTTCCTCTCGCCTTTCCTGTTGAGAGTGCCTCCTCTTGAGATGCGACGGGAACGCTGGGAATTCTTTCCCGTTGAAAGCAGGGAAAGGATCCCTCATCTCGAGCTCCGAGGGGGAAACGGGGCTCCTCTGGATGTGGGCGGGACCATCGTGCTTCCTCTCGAGTGGAGACGGGTATGGCGGTGAACTTCTTGAGTTGCAGCAAGGGTGTGAAAGACCCTTTCGAAATTCCAGAGGTTAGGTGTCATTAGTCTCCAGACGCCTCATCGGAAATAGGCCTCATCTCGCCTGGAAGGGAGAACTTCCTGGATTTTCTCGAGTTACGGCAGGTGTTCTCGAGTTACGACGGGGACCTCAGGGACCCGCCCTGGTGGCCTAAGGAGAGGCCAGTCCCCATGCGAGTTGCTAGGGGGCCTCTCGGGATTCCTCTCCCGTCGATACCGGGGCCAAGAACCTTGTGTGGAGTCAGGGCCCGAACCGAGGATTCCTCTCAGGGGCTGACATGGATCTTTGGGTACTTCTGGAGTCTCCCCAGGGGAGTCAGGCCTCGTCTCGAGTGGGGGCATGCACGTGTGCTTTCCTTCCAGGCTGTAGCAGCAATGTCACGCTTCCCGTCGCGTGGATCAAAGGATCTGTGGTTTTCCCTCGAGGCTTTCCCTCGAGGCTTTCCCACAGGGCTGTCCCACATGCCACCGTGGTGTGAGTCGATCCTCGGCGTGAAAGATGAGCCAGTGCAGGGCAAAGAGGTTCCTCTGGAATGGACTGAGACATCTGGGGGACTCTTGGAATGGTGGTACGACCATGGAGTTCCTCTCGCCTTTCCTGTTGAGAGTGCCTCCTCTTGAGATGCGACGGGAACGCCGGGAATTCTTTCCCGTTGAAAGCAGGGAAAGGATCCCTCATCTCGAGCTCCGAGGGGGAAACGGGGCTCCTCTGGATGTGGGCGGGACCATCGTGCTTCCTCTCGAGTGGAGACGGGTATGGCGGTGAACTTCTTGAGTTGCAGCAAGGGTGTGAAAGACCCTTTCGAAATTCCAGAGGTTAGGTGTCATTAGTCTCCAGACGCCTCATCGGAAATAGGCCTCATCTCGCCTAGAAGGGAGAACTTCCTGGATTTTCTCGAGTTACGGCAGGTGTTCTCGAGTTACGACGGGGACCTCAGGGACCCGCCCTGGTGGCCTAAGGAGAGGCCAGTCCCCATGCGAGTTGCTAGGGGGCCTCTCGGGATTCCTCTCCCGTCGATACCGGGGCCAAGAACCTTGTGTGGAGTCAGGGCCCGAACCGAGGATTCCTCTCAGGGGCTGACATGGATCTTTGGGTACTTCTGGAGTCTCCCCAGGGAAGTCAGGCCTCGTCTCGAGTGGGGGCATGCACGTGCGCTTTCCTTCCAGGCTGTAGCAGCAATGTCACGCTTCCCGTCGCGTGGATCAAAGGAATTGTGGTTTTCCCTCGAGGCTTTCCCTCGAGGCTTTCCCACAGGGCTGTCCCACGTGCCACCGTGGTGTGAGTCGATCCTCGGCGTGAAAAATGAGCCAGTGCAGGGCAAAGAGTTTCCTCTGGAATGGACTGAGACATCTGGGGGACTCTTGGATTGGTGGTACGACCATGGAGTTCCTCTCGCCTTTCCTGTTGAGAGTGCCTCCTCTTGAGATGCGACGGGAACGCCGGGAATTCTTTCCCGTTGAAAGCAGGGAAAGGATCCCTCATCTCGAGCTCCGAGGGGGAAACGGGGCTCCTCTGGATGTGGGCGGGACCATCGTGCTTCCTCTCGAGTGGAGACGGGTATGGCGGTGAACTTCTTGAGTTGCAGCAAGGGTGTGAAAGACCCTTTCGAAGTTCCAGAGGTTAGGTGTCATTAGTCTCCAGACGCCTCATCGGAAATAGGCCTCATCTCGCCTGGAAGGGAGAACTTCCTGGATTTTCTCGAGTTGCGGCAGGTGTTCTCGAGTTACGACGGGGACCTCAGGGACCCGCCCTGGTGGCCTCAGGAGAGGCCAGTCCCCATGCGAGTTGCTAGGGGGCCTCTCGGGATTCCTCTTCCGTCTATACCGGGGCCAAGAACCTTGTGTGGAGTCAGGGCCCGAACCGAGGATTCCTCTCAGGGGCTGACATGGATCTTTGGGTACTTCTGGAGTCTCCCCAGGGGAGTCAGGCCTCGTCTCGAGTGGGGGCATGCACGTGTGCTTTCCTTCCAGGCTGTAGCAGCAATGTCACGCTTCCCGTCGCGTGGATCAAAGGATCTGTGGTTTTCCCTCGAGGCTTTCCCTCGAGGCTTTCCCACAGGGCTGTCCCACGAGCCACCGTGGTGTGAGTCGATCCTCGGCGTGAAAAATGAGCCAGTGCAGGGCAAAGAGGTTCCTCTGGAATGGACTGAGACATCTGGGGGACTCTTGGAATGGTGGTACGACCATGGAGTTCCTCTCGCCTTTCCTGTTGAGAGTGCCTCCTCTTGAGATGCGACGGGAACGCCGGGAATTCTTTCCCGTTGAAAGCAGTGAAAGGATCCCTCATCTCGAGCTCCGAGGGGGAAACGGGGCTCCTCTGGATGTGGGCGGGACCATCGTGCTTCCTCTCGAGTGGAGACGGGTATGGCGGTGAACTTCTTGAGTTGCAGCAAGGGTGTGAAAGACCCTTTCGAAGTTCCAGAGGTTAGGTGTCATTAGTCTCCAGACGCCTCATCGGAAATAGGCCTCATCTCGCCTGGAAGGGAGAACTTCCTGGATTTTCTCGAGTTGCGGCAGGTGTTCTCGAGTTACGACGGGGACCTCAGGGACCCGCCCTGGTGGCCTCAGGAGAGGCCAGTCCCCATGCGAGTTGCTAGGGGGCCTCTCGGGATTCCTCTCCCGTCGATACCGGGGCCAAACACCTTGTGTGGAGTCAGGGCCGGGACCGAGGATTCCTCTCAGGGGTGACAAGGATCTTTGGGTACTTCTGGAGTCTCCCCAGGGGAGTCAGGCCTCGTCTCGAGTGGGGGCATGCACGTGCGCTTTCCTTCCAGGCTGTAGCAGCAATGTCACGCTTCCCGTCGCGTGGATCAAAGGATCTGTGGTTTTCCCTCGAGGCTTTCCCTCGAGGCTTTCCCACAGGGCTGTCCCACGTGCCACCGTGGTGTGAGTCGATCCTCGGCGTGAAAGATGAGCCAGTGCAGGGCAAAGAGGTTCCTCTGGAATGGACTGAGTCATCTGGGGGACTCTTGGAATGGTGGTACGACCATGGAGTTCCTCTCGCCTTTCCTGTTGAGAGTGCCTCCTCTTGAGATGCGACGGGAACGCCGGGAATTCTTTCCCGTTGAAAGCAGGGAAAGGATCCCTCATCTCGAGCTACGAGGGGGAAACGGGGCTCCTCTGGATGTGGGCGGGACCATCGTGCTTCCTCTCGAGTGGAGACGGGTATGGCGGTGAACTTCTTGAGTTGCAGCAAGGGTGTGAAAGACCCTTTCGAAGTTCCAGAGGTTAGGTGTCATTAGTCTCCAGACACCTCATCGGAAATAGGCCTCATCTCGCCTGCAAGGGAGAACTTCCTGGATTTTCTCGAGTTGCGGCAGGTGTTCTCGAGTTACGACGGGGACCTCAGGGACCCGCCCTGGTTGCCTCAGGAGAGGCCAGTCCCCATGCGAGTTGCTAGGGGGCCTCTCGGGATTCCTATCCCGTCGATACCGGGGCCAAAAACCTTGTGTGGAGTCAGGGCCGGAACCGAGGATTCCTCTCAGGGGTGACATGGATCTTTGAGTACTTCTGGAGTCTCCCCAGGGGAGTCAGGCCTCGTCTCGAGTGGGGGCATGCACGTGCGCTTTCCTTCCAGACTGTAGCAGCAATGTCACACTTCCCGTCGCGTGGATCAAAGGATCTGTGGTTTTCCCTCGAGGCTTTCCCTCGAGGCTTTCCCACAGGGCTGTCCCACGTGCCACCGTGGTGTGAGTCGATCCTCGGCGTGAAAGATGAGCCAGTGCAGGGCAAAGAGGTTCCTCTGGAATGGACTGAGACATCTGGGGGACTCTTGGAATGGTGGTACGACCATGGAGTTCCTCTCGCCTTTCCTGTTGAGAGTGCCTCCTCTTGAGATGCGACGGGAACGCCGGGAATTCTTTCCCGTTGAAAGCAGGGAAAGGATCCCTCATCTCGAGCTCCGAGGGGGAAACGGGGCTCCTCTGGATGTGGGCGGGACCATCGTGCTTCCTCTCGAGTGGAGACGGGTATGGCGGTGAACTTCTTGAGTTGCAGCAAGGGTGTGAAAGACCCTTTCGAAATTCCAGAGGTTAGGTGTCATTAGTCTCCAGACGCCTCATCCGAAATAGGCCTCATCTCACCTGGAAGGGAGAACTTCCTGGATTTTCTCGAGTTACGGCAGGTGTTCTCGAGTTACGACGGGGACCTCAGGGACCCGCCCTGGTGGCCTAAGGAGAGGCCAGTCCCCATGCGAGTTGCTAGGGGGCCTCTCGGGATTCCTCTCCCGTCGATACCGGGGCCAAGAACCTTGTGTGGAGTCAGGGCCCGAACCGAGGATTCCTCTCAGGGGCTGAAATGGATCTTTGGGTACTTCTGGAGTCTCCCCAGGGGAGTCAGGCCTCGTCTCGAGTGGGGGCATGCACGTGTGCTTTCCTTCCAGGCTGTAGCAGCAATGTCACGCTTCCCGTCGCGTGGATCAAAGGATCTGTGGTTTTCCCTCGAGGCTTTCCCTCGAGGCTTTCCCACAGGGCTGTCCCACGTGCCACCGTGGTGTGAGTCGATCCTCGGCGTGAAAGATGAGCCAGTGCAGGGCAAAGAGGTTCCTCTGGAATGGACTGAGACATCTGGGGGAGTCTTGGAATGGTGGTACGACCATGGAGTTCCTCTCGCCTTTCCTGTTGAGAGTGCCTCCTCTTGAGATGCGACGGGAACGCCGGGAATTCTTTCCCGTTGAAAGCAGGGAAAGGATCCCTCATCTCGAGCTCCGAGGGGGAAACGGGGCTCCTCTGGATGTGGGCGGGACCATCGTACTTCCTCTCGAATGGAGACGGGTATGGCGGTGAACTTCTTGAGTTGCAGCAAGGGTGTGAAAGACCCTTTCGAAGTTCCAGAGGTTAGGTGTCATTAGTCTCCAGACGCCTCATCGGAAATAGGCCTCATCTCGCCTGGAAGGGAGAACTTCCTGGATTTTCTTGAGTTGCGGCAGGTGTTCTCGAGTTACGACGGGGACCTCAGGGACCCGCCCGGGTGGCCTCAAGAGAGGCCAGTCCCCATGCGAGTTGCTAGGGGGCCTCTCGGGATTCCTCTCCCGTCGATACCGGGGCCAAAAACCTTGTGTGGAGTCAGGGCCGGGACCGAGGATTCCTCTCAGGGGTGACAAGGATCTTTGGGTACTTCTGGAGTCTCCCCAGGGGAGTCAGGCCTCCTCTCGAGTGGGGGCATGCACGTGCGCTTTCCTTCCAGGCTGTAGCAGCAATGTCACGCTTCCCGTCGCGGGGATCAAAGGATCTGTGGTTTTCCCTCGAGGCTTTCCCTCGAGGCTTTCCCACAGGGCTGTCCCACGTGCCACCGTGGTGTGAGTCGATCCTCGGCGTGAAAGATGAGCCAGTGCAGGGCAAAGAGGTTCCTCTGGAATGGACTGAGTCATCTGGGGGACTCTTGGAATGGTGGTACGACCATGGAGTTCCTCTCGCCTTTCCTGTTGAGAGTGCCTCCTCTTGAGATGCGACGGGAACGCTGGGAATTCTTTCCCGTTGAAAGCAGGGAAAGGATCCCTCATCTCGAGCTACGAGGGGGAAACGGGGCTCCTCTGGATGTGGGCGGGACCATCGTGCTTCCTCTCGAGTGGAGACGGGTATGGCGATGTACTTCTTGAGTTGCAGCAAGGGTGTGAAAGACCCTTTCGAAATTCCAGAGGTTAGGTGTCATTAGTCTCCAGACGCCTCATCGGAAATAGGCCTCATCTCACCTGGAAGGGAGAACTTCCTGGATTTTCTCGAGTTGCGGCAGGTGTTCTCGAGTTACGACGGGGACCTCAGGGACCCGCCCTGGTGGCCTCAGGAGAGGCCAGTCCCCATGCGAGTTGCTAGGGGGCCTCTCGGGATTCCTCTCCCGTCGATACCGGGGCCAATAACCTTGTGTGGAGTCAGGGCCCCAACCGAGGATTCCTCTCAGGGGCTGACATGGATCTTTGAGTACTTCTGGAGTCTCCCCAGGGGAGTCAGGCCTCCTCTCGAGTGGGGGCATGCACGTGCGCTTTCCTTCCAGACTGTAGCAGCAATGTCACACTTCCCGTCGCGTGGATCAAAGGATCTGTGGTTTTCCCTCGAGGCTTTCCCTCGAGGCTTTCCCACAGGGCTGTCCCACGTGCCACCGTGGTGTGAGTCGATCCTCGGCGTGAAAGATGAGCCAGTGCAGGGCAAAGAGGTTCCTCTGGAATGGACTGAGACATCTGGGGGACTCTTGGAATGGTGGTACGACCATGGAGTTCCTCTCGCCTTTCCTGTTGAGAGTGCCTCCTCTTGAGATGCGACGGGAACGCCGGGAATTCTTTCCCGTTGAAAGCAGGGAAAGGATCCCTCATCTCGAGCTCCGAGGGGGAAACGGGGCTCCTCTGGATGTGGGCGGGACCATCGTGATTCCTCTCGAGTGGAGACGGGTATGGCGGTGAACTTCTTGAGTTGCAGCAAGGGTGTGAAAGACCCTTTCGAAATTCCAGAGGTTAGGTGTCATTAGTCTCCAGACGCCTCATCGGAAATAGGCCTCATCTCGCCTGGAAGGGAGAACTTCCTGGATTTTCTCGAGTTACGGCAGGTGTTCTCGAGTTATGACGGGGATCTCAGGGACCCGCCCTGGTGGCCTAAGGAGAGGCCAGTCCCCATGCGAGTTGCTAGGGGGCCTCTCGAGATTCCTCTCCCGTCGATACCGGGGCCAAGAACCTTGTGTGGAGTCAGGGCCCGAACCGAGGATTTCTCTCAGGGGCTGACATGGATCTTTGGGTACTTCTGGAGTCTCCCCAGGGGAGTCAGGCCTCGTTTCGAGTGGGGGCATGCACGAGCGCTTTTCTTCCAGGCTGTAGCAGCAATGTCACGCTTACCTTCGCGTGGATCAAAGGATCTGTGGTTTTCCCTCGAGGCTTTCCCTCGAGGCTTTCCCACAGGGCTGTCCCACGTGCCACCGTGGTGTGAGTCGATCCTCGGCGTGAAAGATGAGCCAGTGCAGGGCAAAGAGGTTCCTCTGGAATGGACTGAGACATCTGGGGGACTCTTGGAATGGTGGTACGACCATGGAGTTCCTATCGCCTTTTCTGTTGAGAGTGCCTCCTCTTGAGATGCGACGGGAACTCCGGGAATTCTTTCCCGTTGAAAGCAGGGAAAGGATCCCTCATCTCGAGCTACGAGGGGGAAACGGGGCTCCTCTGGATGTGGGCGGGACCATCGTGCTTCCTCTCGAGTGGAGACGGGTATGGCGGTGAACTTCTTGAGTTGCAGCAAGGGTGTGAAAGACCCTTTCGAAGTTCCAGAGGTTAGGTGTCATTAGTCTCCAGAAGCCTCATCGGAAATAGGCTTCATCTCGCCTGGAAGGGAGAACTTCCTGGATTTTCTCGAGATGCGGCAGGTGTTCTCGCGTTACGACGGGGACCTCAGGGACCCGCCCTGGTGGCCTCAGGAACGGCCAGGCCCCATGCGAGTTGCTAGGGGGCCTCTCAGGATTCCTCTCCCGTCGATACCGGGGCCAAAAACCTTGTGTGAAGTCAGGGCCGGAACCGGGGATTCCTCTCAGGGACTGACATGGATCTTTGGGTACTTCTGGAGTCTCCCTAGGGGAGTGAGGCCTCGTCTCGAGTGGGGGCATGCACGTGCGCTTTCCTTCCAGGCTGTAGCAGCAATGTCACACTTCTCGTCGCGTGGATCAAAGGATCTGTGGTTTTCCCTCTAGGCTTTCCCTCGAGGCTTTCCCACAGGGCTGTCCCACGTGCCGCCGTGGTGTGAGTCGATCCTCGGCGTGAAAGATGAGCCAGTGCAGGGCAAAGAGGTTCCTCTGGAATGGACTGAGACATCTGGGGGACTCTTGGAATGGTGGTACGACCATGGAGTTCCTCTCGCCTTTCCTGTTGAGAGTGCCTCCTCTTGAGATGCGACGGGAACACCGGGAATTCTTTCCCGTTGAAAGCAGGGAAAGGATCCCTCATCTCGAGCTCCGAGGGGGAAACGGGGCTCCTCTGGATGTGGGCGGGACCATCGTGCTTCCTCTCGAGTGGAGACGGGTATGGCGGTGAACTTCTTGAGTTGCAGCAAGGGTGTGAAAGACCCTTTCGAAGTTCCAGAGGTTAGGTGTCATTAGTCTCCAGACGCCTCATCGGAAATAGGCCTCATCTCGCCTGGAAGGGAGAACTTCCTGGATTTACTCGAGTTGCGGCAGGTGTTCTCGAGTTACGACGGGGACCTCAGGGACCCGCCCTGGTGGCCTCAGGAGAGGCCAGTCCCCATGCGAGTTGCTAGGGGGCCTCTCGGATTCCTCTCCCGTCGATACCGGGGCCAAAAACCTTGTGTGGAGTCAGGGCCGGGACCGAGGATTCCTCTCAGGGGTGACATGGATCTTTGGGTACTTCTGGAGTCTCCCCAGGGGAGTCAGGCCTCCTCTCGAGTGGGGCCATGCACGTGCGCTTTCCTTCCAGGCTGTAGCAGCAATGTCACGCTTCCCGTCGCGTGGATCAAAGGATCTGTGGTTTTCCCTCGAGGCTTTCCCTCGAGGCTTTCCCACAGGGCTGTCCCACGTGCCACCGTGGTGTGAGTCGATCCTCGGCGTGAAAAATGAGCCAGTGCAGGGCAAAGAGGTTCCTCTGGAATGGACTGAGACATCTGGGGGACTCTTGGAATGGTGGTACGACCATGGAGTTCCTCTCGCCTTTCCTGTTGAGAGTGCCTCCTCTTGAGATGCGACGGGAACGCAGGGAATTCTTTCCCGTTGAAAGCAGGGAAAGGATCCCTCATCTCGAGCTCCGAGGGGGAAACGGGGCTCCTCTGGATGTGGGCGGGACCATCGTGCTTCCTCTCGAGTGGAGACGGGTATGGCGGTGAACTTCTTGAGTTGCAGCAAGGGTGTGAAAGACCCTTTCGAAGTTCCAGAGATTAGGTGTCATTAGTCTCCAGACGCCTCATCGGAAATAGGCCTCATCTCGCCTGGAAGGGAGAACTTCCTGGATTTTCTCGAGTTGCGGCAGGTGTTCTCGAGTTACGACGGGGACCTCAGGGACCCGACCTGGTTGCCTCAGGAGAGGCCAGTCCCCATGCGAGTTGCTAGGGGGCCTCTCGGGTTTCCTCTCCCGTCGATACCGGGGCCAAAAACCTTGTGTGGAGTCAGGGCCGGGACCGAGGATTCCTCTCAGGGGTGACATGGATCTTTGGGTACTTCTGGAGTCTCCCCAGGGGAGTCAGGCCTCCTCTCGAGTGGGGCCATGCACGTGCGCTTTCCTTCCAGGCTGTAGCAGCAATGTCACGCTTCCCGTCGAGTGGATCAAAGGATCTGTGGTTTTCCCTCGAGGCTTTCCCTTGAGGCTTTCCCACAAGGCTGTCCCACGTGCCACCGTGGTGTGAGTCGATCCTCGGCGTGAAAGATGAGCCAGTGCAGGGCAAAGAGGTTCCTCTGGAATGGATTGAGACATCTGGGGGACTCTTGGAATGGTGGTACGACCATGGAGTTCCTCTCGCCTTTCCTGTTGAGAGTGCCTCCTCTTGAGATGCGACGGGAACGCTGGGAATTCTTTCCCGTTGAAAGCAGGGAAAGGATCCCTCATCTCGAGCTCCGAGGGGGAAACGGGGCTCCTCTGGATGTGGGCGGGACCATCGTGCTTCCTCTCGAGTGGAGACGGGTATGGCGGTGAACTTCTTGAGTTGCAGCAAGGGTGTGAAAGACCCTTTCGAAATTCCAGAGGTTAGGTGTCATTAGTCTCCAGACGCCTCATCGAAAATAGGCCTCATCTCGCCTGGAAGGGAGAACTTCCTGGATTTTCTCGAGTTACGGCAGGTGTTCTCGAGTTACGACGGGGACCTCAGGGACCCGCCCTGGTGGCCTAAGGAGAGGCCAGTCCCCATGCGAGTTGCTAGGGGGCCTCTCGGGATTCCTCTCCCGTCGATACCGGGGCCAAGAACCTTGTGTGGAGTCAGGGCCCGAACCGAGGATTCCTCTCAGGGGCTGACATGGATCTTTGGGTACTTCTGGAGTCTCCCCAGGGGAGTCAGGCCTCGTCTCGAGTGGGGGCATGCACGTGTGCTTTCCTTCCAGGCTGTAGCAGCAATGTCACGCTTCCCGTCGCGTGGATCAAAGGATCTGTGGTTTTCCCTCGAGGCTTTCCCTCGAGGCTTTCCCACAGGGCTGTCCCACGTGCCACCGTGGTGTGAGTCGATCCTCGGCGTGAAAAATGAGCCAGTGCAGGGCAAATAGGTTCCTCTGGAATGGACTGAGACATCTGGGGGACTCTTGGAATGGTGGTACGACCATGGAGTTACTCTAGCCTTTCCTGTTGAGAGTGCCTCCTCTTGAGATGCGACGGGAACGCCGGGAAATCTTTCCCGTTGAAAGCAGGGAAAGGATCCCTCATCTCGAGCTACGAGGGGGAAACGGGGCTCCTCTGGATGTGGGCGGGACCATCGTGCTTCCTCTCGAGTGGAGACGGGTATGTCGGTGAACTTCTTGAGTTGCAGCAAGGGTGTGAAAGACCCTTTCGAAGTTCCAGAGGTTAGGTGTCATTAGTCTCCAGACGCCTCATCGGAAATAGGCCTCATCTCGCCTGGAAGGGAGAACTTCCTGGATTTTCTCGAGTTGCGGCAGGTGTTCTCGAGTTACGACGGGGACCTCAGGGACCCGCCCTGGTTGCCTCAGGAGAGGCCAGTCCCCATGCGAGTTGCTAGGGGGCCTCTCGGGATTCCTCTCCCGTCGATACCGGGGCCAAAAACCTTGTGTGGAGTCAGGGCCGGGACCGAGGATTCCTCTCAGGGGTGACATGGATCTTTGGGTACTTCTGGAGTCTCCCCAGAGGAGTCAGGCCTCCTCTCGAGTGGGGCCATGCACGTGCGCTTTCCTTCCAGGCTGTAGCAGCAATGTCACGCTTCTCGTCGCGTGGATCAAGGGATCTGTGGTTTTCCATCGAGGCTTTCCCTCGAGGCTTTCCCACAGGGCTGTCCCACTTGCCACCGTGGTGTGAGTCGATCCTCGGCGTGAAAGATGAGCCAGTGCAGGGCAAAGAGGTTCCTCTGGAATGGACTGAGACATCTGGGGGATTCTTGGAATGGTGGTACGACCATAGAGTTCCTCTCGCCTTTCCTGTTGAGAGTGCCTCCTCTTGAGATGCGACGGGAATGCCGGGAATTCTTTCCCGTTGAAAGCAGGGAAAGGATCCCTCATCTCGAGCTACGAGGGGGAAACGGGGCACCTCTGGATATGGGCGGGACCATCGTGCTTCCTCTCGAGTGGAGACGGGTATGGCGGTGAACTTCTTGAGTTGCAGCAAGGGTGTGAAAGACCCTTTCGAAGTTCCAGAGGTTAGGTGTCATTAGTCTCCAGACGCCTCATCGGAAATAGGCCTCATCTCGCCTGGAAGGGAGAACTTCCTGGATTTTCTCGAGTTGCGGCAGGTGTTCTCGAGTTACGACGGGGACCTCAGGGACCCGCCATGGTGGCCTCAGGAAAGGCCAGTCCCCATGCGAGTTGCTAGGGGGCCTCTCAGGATTCCTCTCCCGTCGATACCGGGGCCAAAAACCTTGTGTGGAGTCAGGGCCGGAACCGAGGTTTTCTCTCAGGGGTGACATGGAACTTTGGGTATTTCTGGAGTCTCCCCAGGGGAGTCAGGCCTCGTCTCGAGTGGGGGCAGGCACGTGCGCTTTCCTTCCAGGCTGTAGCAGCAATGTCACGCTTCCCGTCGCGTGGATCAAAGGATCTGTGGTTTTCCCTCGAGGCTTTCCCTCGAGGCTTTCCCACAGGGCTGTCCCACTTGCCACCGTGGTGTGAGTCGATCCTCGGCGTGAAAGATGAGCCAGTGCAGGGCAAAGAGGTTCCTCTGGAATGGACTGAGACATCTGGGGGATTCTTGGAATGGTGGTACGACCATAGAGTTCCTCTCGCCTTTCCTGTTGAGAGTGCCTCCTCTTGAGATGCGACGGGAATGCCGGGAATTCTTTCCCGTTGAAAGCAGGGAAAGGATCCCTCATCTCGAGCTACGAGGGGGAAACGGGGCTCCTCTGGATATGGGCGGGACCATCGTGCTTCCTCTCGAGTGGAGACGGGTATGGCGGTGAACTTCTTGAGTTGCAGCAAGGGTGTGAAAGACCCTTTCGAAGTTCCAGAGGTTAGGTGTCATTAGTCTCCAGACGCCTCATCGGAAATAGGCCTCATCTCGCCTGGAAGGGAGAACTTCCTGGATTTTCTCGAGTTGCGGCAGGTGTTCTCGAGTTACGACGGGGACCTCAGGGACCCGCCATGGTGGCCTCAGGAAAGGCCAGTCCCCATGCGAGTTGCTAGGGGGCCTCTCAGGATTCCTCTCCCGTCGATACCGGGGCCAAAAACCTTGTGTGGAGTCAGGGCCGGAACCGAGGTTTTCTCTCAGGGGTGACATGGAACTTTGGGTATTTCTGGAGTCTCCCCAGGGGAGTCAGGCCTCGTCTCGAGTGGGGGCATGCACGTGCGCTTTCCTTCCAGGCTGTAGCAGCAATGTCACGCTTCCCGTCGCGTGGATCAAAGGATCTGTGGTTTTCCCTCGAGGCTTTCCCTCGAGGCTTTCCCACAGGGCTGTCCCACGTGCCACCGTGGTGTGAGTCGATCCTCGGCGTGAAAGATTAGCCAGTGCAGGGCAAAGAGGTTCCTCTGGAATGGACTGAGACATCTGGGGGACTCTTGGAATGGTGGTACGACCATGGAGTTCCTCTCGCCTTTCCTGTTGAGAGTGCCTCCTCTTGAGATGCGACGGGAACCCCGGGAATTCTTTCCCGTTAAAAGCAGGGAAAGGATCCCTCATCTCGAGCTACGAGGGGGAAACGGGGCTCCTCTGGATGTGGGCGGGACCATCGTGCTTCCTCTCGAGTGGAGACGGGTATGGAGGTGAACTTCTTGAGTAGCAGCAAGGGTGTGAAAGACCCTCTCGAAATTCCAGAGGTTAGGTGTCATTAGTCTCCAGACGCCTCATCGGAAATAGGCCTCATCTCGCCTGGAAGGGAGAACTTCCTGGATTTGCTCGAGTTGCGGCAGGTGTTCTCGAGTTACGACGGGGACCTCAGGGACCCGCCCTGGTGTCCTCAGGAGAGGCCAGTCCCCATGCGAGTTGCTAGGGGGCCTCTCGGGATTCCTCTCCCGTCGATACCGGGGCCAAAAACCTTGTGTGGAGTCAGGGCCGGAACCGAGGATTCCTCTCAGGAGCTGACATGGATCTTTGGGTACTTCTGGAGTCTCCCCAGGGGAGTCAGGCCTCGTCTCGATTGGGGCCATGCACGTGCGCTTTCTTTCCAGGCTGTAGCAGCAATGTCACGCTTCCCGTCGCGTGGATCAAAGGATCTGTGGTTTTCCCTCGAGGCTTTCCCTCGAGGCTTTCCCACAGGGCTGTCCCACGTGCCACCGTGGTGTGAGTCGATCCTCGGCGTGAAAGATTAGCCAGTGCAGGGCAAAGAGGTTCCTCTGGAATGGACTGAGACATCTGGGGGACTCTTGGAATGGTGGTACGACCATGGAGTTCCTCTCGCCTTTCCTGTTGAGAGTGCCTCCTCTTGAGATGCGACGGGAACCCCGGGAATTCTTTCCCGTTAAAAGCAGGGAAAGGATCCCTCATCTCGAGCTACGAGGGGGAAACGGGGCTCCTCTGGATGTGGGCGGGACCATCGTGCTTCCTCTCGAGTGGAGACGGGTATGGAGGTGAACTTCTTGAGTAGCAGCAAGGGTGTGAAAGACCCTCTCGAAATTCCAGAGGTTAGGTGTCATTAGTCTCCAGACGCCTCATCGGAAATAGGCCTCATCTCGCCTGGAAGGGAGAACTTCATGGATTTTCTCGAGTTGCGGCAGGTGTTCTCGAGTTACGACGGGGACCTCAGGGACCCGCCCTGGTGGCCCCAGGAGAGGCCAGTCCCCATGCGAGTTGCTACGGGGCCTCTCGGGATTCCTCTCCCGTCGATACCGGGGCCAAAAACCTTGTGTGGAGTCAGGGCCGGAACCGGGGATTCCTCTCAGGGGCTGACATGGATCTTTGGGTACTTCTGGAGTCTCCCCAGGGGAGTCTGGCCTCGTTTCGAGTGGGGGCATGCACGTGCGCTTTCCTTCCAGGCTGTAGCAGCAATGTCACACTTCCCGTCGCGTGGATCAAAGGATCTGTGGTTTTCCCTCGAGGCTTTCCCTCGAGGCTTTCCCACAGGGTTGTCCCACGTGCCGCCGTTGTGTGAGTCGATCCTCGGCGTGAACGATGAGCCAGTGCAGGGCAAAGAGGTTCCTCTGGAATGGACTGAGACATCTGGGGGACTCTTGGAATGGTGGTACGACCATGGAGTTCTTCTCACCTTTCCTGTTGAGAGTGCCTCCTCTTGAGATGCGACGGAAATGCCGGGAATTCTTTCCCGTTAAAAGCAGGGAAAGGATCCCTCATCTCGAGCTACGAGGGGAAACGGGGCTCCTCTGGATGTGGGCGGGACCATCGTGCTTCCTCTCGAGTGGAGACGGGTATGGCGGTGAACTTCTTGTGTTGCAGCAAGGGTGTGAAAGACCCTTTCGAATTTCCAGAGGTTAGGTGTCATTAGTCTCCAGACGCCTCATTGGAAATAGGCCTCATCTCGCCTGGAAGGGAGAACATCCTGGATTTTCTCGAGTTGCGGCAGGTGTTCTCGAGTTACGACGGGGACCTCAGGGAACCGCCCTGGTGGCCTCAGGAAAAGCCAGTCCCCATGCGATTTGCTAGGGGGCCTCTCAGGATTCCTCTCCTGTCTATACCGGGGCCAAAAACCTTGTTTGGAGTCAGGGCCGGAACCGAGGATTCGTCTCAGGGGCTGACATGTATCTTTGGGTACTTCTGGAGTCTCCCCACTGGAGTCAGGCCTCGTTTCGAGTGGGGGCATGCACGAGCGCTTTTCTTCCAGGCAGTAGCAGCAATGTCACGCTTACCTTCGCGTGGATCAAAGGATCTGTGGTTTTCCCTCGAGGCTTTCCCTCGAGGTTTTCCCACAGGGCTGTCCCACTTGCCACCGTGGTGTGAGTCGATCCTCGGCGTGAAAGATGAGCCAGTGCAGGGCAAAGAGGTTCCTATGGAATGGACTGAGACATCTGGGGGATTCTTGGAATGGTGGTACGACCATAGAGTTCCTCTCGCCTTTCCTGTTGAGAGTGCCTCCTCTTGAGATGCGACGGGAATGCCGGGAATTCTTTCCCGTTGAAAGCAGGGAAAGGATCCCGCATCTCGAGCTACGAGGGGGAAACGGGGCTCCTCTGGATATGGGCGGGACCATCGTGCTTCCTCTCGAGTGGAGACGGGTATGGCAGTGAACTTCTTGAGTTGCAGCAAGGGTGTGAAAGACCCTTTCGAAGTTCCAGAGGTTAGGTGTCATTAGTCTCCAGACGCCTCATAGGAAATAGGCCTCATCTCGCCTGGAAGGGAGAACTTCCTGGATTTTCTCGAGTTGCGGCAGGTGTTCTCGAGTTACGACGGGGACCTCAGGGACCCGCCCTGGTGGCCTCAGGAAAGGCCAGTCCCCATGCGAGTTGCTAGGGGGCCTCTCAGGATTCCTCTCTCGTCGATACCGGGGCCAAAATCCTTGTGTGGAGTCAGGGCCGGAACCGAGGTTTTCTCTCAGGGGTGACATGGAACTTTGGGTATTTCTGGAGTCTCCCCAGGGGAGTCAGGCCTCGTCTCGAGTGGGGGCATGCACGTGCGCTTTCCCTCCAGGCTGAAGCAGCAATGTCACGCTTCCCGTCGCGTGGATCAAAGGATCTGTGGTTTTCCCTCGAGGCTTTCCGTCGAGGCTTTCCCACAGGGCTGTCCCACGTGCCACCGTGGTGTGAGTCGATCCTCGGCGTGAAAGATGAGCCAGTGCAGGGCAAAGAGCTTCCTCTCGAATGGACTGAGACATCTGGGGGACTCTTGGAATGGTGGTACGACCATGGAGTTCCTCTCGCCTTTCCTGTTGAGAGTGCCTCCTCTTGAGATGCGACGGGAACGCCGGGAATTCTTTCCCGTTGAAAGCAGGGAAAGGATCCCTCATCTCGAGCTACGAGGGGGAAACGGGGCTCCTCTGGATGTGGGCGGGACCATCGTGCTTCCTCTCGAGTGGAGACGGGTATGGCGGTGAACTTCTTGAGTAGCAGCAAGGGTGTGAAAGACCCTCTCGAAATTCCAGAGGTTAGGTGTCATTAGTCTCCAGACGCCTCATCGGAAATAGGCCTCATCTCGCCTGGAAGGGAGAACTTCATGGATTTTCTCGAGTTGCGGCAGGTGTTCTCGAATTACGACGGGGACCTCAGGGACCCGCCCTGGTGGCCCCAGGAGAGGCCAGTCCCCATGCGAGTTGCTACGGGGCCTCTCGGGATTCCTCTCCCGTCGATACCGGGGCCAAAAACCTTGTGTGGAGTCAGGGCCGGAACCGAGGATTCCTCTCAGGGGCTGACATGGATCTTTCGGTACTTCTGGAGTCTCCCCAGGGGAGTCAGGCCTCGTCTCGAGTGGGGGCATGCACGTGCGCTTTACTTCCAGGCTGTAGCAGCAATGTCACGCTTCCCGTCGCGTGGATCAAAGGATCTGTGGTTTTCCCTCGAGGCTTTCCCACAGGGCTGTCCCACGTGCCACCGTGGTGTGAGTCGATCCTCGGCGTGAAAGATGAGCCAGTGCAGGGCAAAGAGGTTCCTCTGGAATGGACTGAGACATCTGGGGGACTCTTGGAATGGTGGTACGACCATGGAGATCCTCTCGCCTTTCCTGTTGAGAGTGCCTCCTCTTGAGATGCGACGGGAACGCCGGGAATTCTTTCCCGTTGAAAGCAGGGAAAGGATCCCTCATCTCGAGCTACGAGGGGGAAACGGGGCTCCTCTGGATGTGGGCGGGACCATCGTGCTTCCTCTCGAGTGGAGACGGGTATGGCGGTGAACTTCTTGAGTAGCAGCAAGGGTGTGAAAGACCCTTTCGAAGTTCCAGAGGTTAGGTGTCATTAGTCTCCAGACGCCTCATTGGAAATAGGCCTCATCTGGCCTGGAAGGGAGAACTTCCTGGATTTTCTCGAGTTGCGGGAGGTGTTCTCGAGTTACGACGGGGACCTCAGGGACCCGCCCTGGTGGCCTCAGGAGTGGCCAGTCCCCATGCGAGTTGCTAGGGGGCCTCTCGGGATTCCTCTCCCGTCGATACCGGGGCCAAAAACCTTGTGTGGAGTCAGGGCCGGAACCGAGGTTTCCTCTCAGGGGTGACATGGATCTTTGGGTACTTCTGGAGTCTCCCTAGGGGAGTCAGGACTCGTCTCGAGTGGGGGCATGCACGTGCGCTTTCCTTCCAGGCTGTAGCAGCAATGTCACGCTTCCCGTCGCGTGGATCAAAGGATCTGTGGTTTTCCCTCGAGGCTTTCCCACAGGGCTGACACACGTGCCACCGTGGTGTGAGTCGTCCTCGGCGTGAAAGATGAGCCAGTGCAGGGCAAAGAGGTTCCTCTGGAATGGACTGAGACATCTGGGGGACTCTTGGAATGGTGGTACGACCATGGAGTTCCTCTCGCCTTTCCTGTTGAGAGTGCCTCCTCTTGAGATGCGACGGGAACGCCGGGAATTCTTTCCCGTTGAAAGCAGGGAAAGGATCCCTCATCTCGAGCTACGAGGGGGAAACGGGGCTCCTCTGGATGTGGGCGGGACCATCGTGCTTCCTCTCGAGTGGAGACGGGTATGGCGGTGAACTTCTTGTGTTGCAGCAAGGGTGTGAAAGACCCTTTCGAAGTTCCAGAGGTTAGGTGTCATTAGTCTCCAGACGCCTCATTGGAAATAGGCCTCATCTCGCCTGGAAGGGAGAACATCCTGGATTTTCTCGAGTTGCGGCAGGTGTTCTCGAGTTACGACGGGGACCTCAGGGAACCGCCCTGGTGGCCTCAGGAAAAGCCAGTCCCCATGCGAGTTGCTAGGGGGCCTCTCAGGATTCCTCTCCTGTCGATACCGGGGCCAAAAACCTTGTTTGGAGTCAGGGCCGGAACCGAGGATTCCTCTCAGGGGCTGACATGGATCTTTGGGTACTTCTGGAGTCTCCCCACTGGAGTCAGGCCTCGTTTCAAGTGGGGGCATGCACGAGCGCTTTTCTTCCAGGCTGTAGCAGCAATGTCACACTTACCTTCGCGTGGATCAAAGGATCTGTGGTTTTCCCTCGAGGCTTTCCCTCGAGGCTTTCCCACAGGGCTGTCCCACGTGCCACCGTGGTGTGAGTCGATCCTCGGAGTGAAAGATGAGCCAGTGCAGGGCAAAGAGGTTCCTCTGGTATGGACTGAGACATCTGGGGGACTCTTGGAATGGTGGTACGACCATGGAGTTCCTCTCGCCTTTCCTGTTGAGAATGCCTCCTCTTGAGATGCGACGGGAACGCCGGGAATTCTTTCCCGTTGAAAGCAGGGAAAGGATCCCTCATCTCGAGCTACGAGGGGGAAACGGGGCTCCTCTGGATGTGGGCGGGACCATCGTACTTCCTCTCGAGTGGAGACGGGTATGGCGGTGAACTTCTTGAGTAGCAGCAAGGGTGTGAAAGACCCTTTCGAAGTTCCAGAGGTTAGGTGTCATTAGTCTCCAGACGCCTCATAGGAAATAGGCCTCATCTCGCCTGGAAGGGAGAACTTCCTGGATTTTCTCGGATTGCGGCAGGTGTTCTCGAGTTACGATGGGGACCTCAAGGACCCGCCATGGTGGCCTCAGGAAAGGCCAGTCCCCATGCGAGTTGCTAGGGGGCCTCTCAGGATTCCTCTCCCGTCGATACCGGGGCCAAAAACCTTGTGTGAAGTAAGGGCCGGAACCGAGGTTTTCTCTCAGGGGTGACATGGAACTTTGGGTATTTCTGGAGTCTCCCCAGGGGAGTCAGGCCTCGTCTCGAGTGGGGGCATGCACGTGCGCTTTCCTTCCAGGCTGTAGCAGCAATGTCACGCTTCCCGTCGCGTGGATCAAAGGATCTGTGGTTTTCCCTCGAGGCTTTCCCACAGGGCTGTCCCACGTACCACCGTGGTGTGAGTCGATCCTCGGCGTGAAAGATGAGCCAGTGCAGGGCAAAGAGGTTCCTCTGGAATGGACTGAGACATCTGGGGGACTCTTGGAATGGTGGTACGACCATGGAGATCCTCTCGCCTTTCCTGTTGAGAGTGCCTCCTCTTGAGATGCGACGGGAACGCCGGGAATTCTTTCCCGTTGAAAGCAGGGAAAGGATCCCTCATCTCGAGCTACGAGGGGGAAACGGGGCTCCTCTGGATGTGGGCAGGACCATCGTGCTTCCTCTCGAGTGGAGACGGGTATGGCGGTGAACTTCTTGAGTAGCAGCAAGGGTGTGAAAGACCCTTTCGAAGTTCCAGAGGTTAGGTGTCATTAGTCTCCAGACGCCTCATTGGAAATAGGCCTCATCTGACCTGGAAGGGAGAACTTCCTGGATTTTCTCGAGTTGCGGCAGGTGTTCTCGAGTTACGACGGGGACCTCAGGGACCCGCCCTGGTGGCCTCAGGAGAGGCCAGTCCCCATGCGAGTTGCTAGGGGGCCTCTCGGGATTCCTCTCCCGTCGATACCGGGGCCAAGAACCTTGTGTGGAGTCAGGGCCCGAACCGAGGATTCCTCTCAGGGGCTGACATGGATCTTTGGGTACTTCTGGAGTCTCCCCACTGGAGTCAGGCCTCGTTTCGAGTGGGGGCATGCACGAGCGCTTTCCTTCCAGGCTGTAGCAGCAATGTCACGCTTCCCGTCGCGTGGATCAAAGGATCTGTGGTTTTCCCTCGAGGCTTTCCCACAGGGCTGTCACACGTGCCACCGTGGTGTGAGTCGTCCTCGGCGTGAAAGATGAGCCAGTGCAGGGCAAAGAGGTTCCTCTGGAATGGACTGAGACATCTGGGGGACTCTTGGAATGGTGGTACGACCATGGAGTTCCTCTCGCCTTTCCTGTTGAGAGTGCCTCCTCTTGAGATGCGACGGGAACGCCGGGAATTCTTTCCCGTTGAAAGCAGGGAAAGGATCCCTCATCTCGAGCTACGAGGGGGAAACGGGGCTCCTCTGGATGTGGGCGGGACCATCGTGCTTCCTCTCGAGTGGAGACGGGTATGGCGGTGAACTTCTTGTGTTGCAGCAAGGGTGTGAAAGACCCTTTCGAAGTTCCAGAGGTTAGGTGTCATTAGTCTCCAGACGCCTCATTGGAAATAGGCCTCATCTCGCCTGGAAGGGAGAACATCCTGGATTTTCTCGAGTTGCGGCAGGTGTTCTCGAGTTACGACGGGGACCTCAGGGGCCCGCCCTGGTGGCCTCAGGAGAGGCCAGTCCCCATGCGAGTTGCTAGGGGGCCTCTCGGGATTCCTCTCCCGTCGATACCGGGGCCAAGAACCTTGTGTGGAGTCAGGGCCCGAACCGAGGATTCCTCTCAGGGGCTGACATGGATCTTTGGGTACTTCTGGAGTCTCCCCACTGGAGTCAGGCCTCGTTTCGAGTGGGGGCATGCACGAGCGCTTTTCTTCCAGGCTGTAGCAGCAATGTCACGCTTCCCGTTGCGTGGATCAAAGGATCTGTGGTTTTCCCTCGAGGCTTTCCCTCGAGGCTTTGCCACAGGGCTGTCCCACGTGCCACCGTGGTGTGAGTCGATCCTCGGCGTGAATGATGAGCCAGTGCAGGGCAAAGAGGTTCCTCTGGAATGGACTGAGACATCTGGGGGACTCTTGGAATGGTGGTACGACCATGGAGTTCCTCTCGCCTTTCCTGTTGAGAGTGCCTCCTCTTGAGATGCGACGGGAACGCCGGGAATTCTTTCCCGTTGAAAGCAGGGAAAGGATCCCTCATCTCGAGCTACGAGGGGGAAACGGGGCTCCTCTGGATGTGGGCGGGACCATCGTGCTTCCTCTCGAGTGGAGACGGGTATGGCGGTGAACTTCTTGAGTAGCAGCAAGGGTGTGAAAGACCCTTTCGAAGTTCCAGAGGTTAGGTGTCATTAGTCTCCAGACGCCTCATCGGAAATAGGCCTCATCTCGGCTGGAAGGGAGAACTTCCTGGATTTTCTCGAGTTGCGGCAGGTGTTCTCGAGTTACGACGGGGACCTCAGGGACCCGCCATGGTGGCCTCAGGAAAGGCCAGTCCCCATGCGAGTTGCTAGGGGGCCTCTCAGGATTCCTCTCCCGTCGATACCGGGGCCAACAAACTTGTGTGGAGTCAGGGCCGGAAACGAGGTTTCCTCTCAGAGGTGACATGGAACTTTGGGTATTTCTGGAGTCTCCCCAGGGGAGTCAGGCCTCGTCTCGAGAGGGGGCATGCATGTGCGCTTTCCTTCCAGGCTGTAGCAGCAATGTCACGCTTCCCGTCGCGTGGATAAAAGGATCTGTGGTTTTCCCTCGAGGCTTTCCCTCGAGGCTTTGCCACAGGGATGTCCCACGTGCCACCGTGGTGTGAGTCGATCCTCGGCGTGAAAGATGAGCCAGTGCAGGGCAAAGAGGTTCCTCTGGAATGGACTGAGACATCTGGGGGACTCTTGGAATGGTGGTACGACCATGGAGTTCCTCTCGCCTTTCCTGTTGAGAGTGCCTCCTCTTGAGATGCGACGGGAACGCCGGGAATTCTTTCCCGTTGAAAGCAGGGAAAGGATCCCTCATCTCGAGCTACGAGGGGGAAACGGGGCTCCTCTGGATGTGGGCGGGACCATCGTGCTTCCTCTCGAGTGGAGACGGGTATGGCGGTGAACTTCTTGAGTTGCAGCAAGGGTGTGAAAGACCCTTTCGAAGTTCCAGAGGTTAGGTGTCATTAGTCTCCAGAGGCCTCATCGGAAATAGGCCTCATCTCGCCTGGAAGGGAGAACTTCCTGGATTTTCTCGAGTTGCGGCAGGTGTTCTCGAGTTACGACGGGGACCTCAGGGACCCGCCATGGTGGCCTCAGGAAAGGCCATTCCCCATGCGAGTTGCTAGGGGGCCTCTCAGGATTCCTCTCCCGTCGATACCGGGGCCAAAAACCTTGTGTGGAGTAAGGGCCGGAACCGAGGTTTTCTCTCAGGGGTGACATGGAACTTTGGGTATTTCTGGAGTCTCCCCAGGGGAGTCAGGCCTCGTCTCGAGTGGGGGCATGCACGTGCGCTTTCCTTCCAGGCTGTAGCAGCAATGTCACGCTTCCCGTCGCGTGGATCAAAGGATCTGTGGTTTTCCCTCGAGGCTTTCCCACAGGGCTGTCCCACGTGCCACCGTGGTGTGAGTCGATCCTCGGCGTGAAAGATGAGCCAGTGCAGGGCAAAGAGGTTCCTCTGGAATGGACTGAGACATCTGGGGGACTCTTGGAATGGTGGTACGACCATGGAGATCCTCTCGCCTTTCCTGTTGAGAGTGCCTCCTCTTGAGATGTGACGGGAACGCCGGGAATTCTTTCCCGTTGAAAGCAGGGAAAGGATCCCTCATCTCGAGCTACGAGGGGGAAACGGGGCTGCTCTGGATGTGGGCGGGACCATCGTGCTTCCTCTCGAGTGGAGACGGGTATGGCGGTGAACTTCTTGAGTAGCAGCAAAGGTGTGAAAGACCCTTTCGAAGTTCCAGAGGTTAGGTGTCATTAGTCTCCAGACGCCTCATTGGAAATAGGCCTCATCTGACCTGGAAGGGAGAACTTCCTGGATTTTCTCGAGTTGCGGCAGGTGTTCTCGAGTTACGACGGGGACCTCAGGGACCCGCCCTGGTGGCCTCAGGAGAGGCCAGTCCCCATGCGAGTTGCTAGGGGGCCTCTCGGGATTCCTCTCCCGTCGATACCGGGGCCAAGAACCTTGTGTGGAGTCAGGGCCCGAACCGAGGATTCCTCTCAGGGGCTGACATGGATCTTTGGGTACTTCTGGAGTCTCCCCACTGGAGTCACGCCTCGTTTCGAGTGGGGGCATGCACGAGCGCTTTTCTTCCAGGCTGTAGCAGCAATGTCACGCTTACCTTCGCGTGGATCAAAGGATCTGTGGTTTTCCCTCGAGGCTTTCCCTCGAGGCTTTCCCACAGGGCTGTCCCACTTGCCACCGTGGTGTGAGTCGATCCTCGGCGTGAAAGATGAGCCAGTGAAGGGCAAAGAGGTTCCTCTGGAATGGACTGAGACATCTGGGGGATTCTTGGAATGGTGGTACGACCATAGAGTTCCTCTCGCCTTTCCTGTTGAGAGTGCCTCCTCTTGAGATGCGAGGGGAATGCCGGGAATTCTTTCCCGTTGAAAGCAGGGAAAGGATCCCTCATCTCGAGCTACGAGGGGGAAACGGGGCTCCTCTGGATATGGGCGGGACCATCGTGCTTCCTCTCGATTGGAGACGGGTATGGCGGTGAACTTCTTGAGTTGCAGCAAGGGTGTGAAAGACCCTTTCGAAGTTCCAGAGGTTAGGTGTCATTAGTCTCCAGACGCCTCATTGGAAATAGGCCTCATCTCGCCTGGAAGGGAGAACTTCCTGGATTTTCTCGAGTTGCGGCAGGTGTTCTCGAGTTACGACGGGGACCTCAGGGACCCTCCCTGGTGGCCTCAGGAAAGGCCAGTCCCCATGCGAGTTGCTAGGGGGCCTCTCAGGATTCCTCTCCCGTCGATACCGGGGCCAAAAACCTTGTGTGGAGTCAGGGCCGGAACCGAGGTTTCCTCTCAGGGGTGACATGGAACTTTGGGTATTTCTGGAGTCTCCCCAGGGGAGTCAGGCCTCGTCTCGAGTGGGGGCATGCACGTGCGCTTTCCTTCCAGGCTGTAGCAGCAATGTCACGCTTCCTGTCGCGTGGATCAAAGGATCTGTGGTTTTCCCTCGAGGCTTTCCCTCGAGGCTTTGCCACAGGGCTATCCCACGTGCCACAGTGGTGTGAGTCGATCCTCAGCGTGAAAGATGAGCCAGTGCAGGGCAACGAGGTTCCTCTGGAATGGACTGAGACATCTGGGGGACTCTTGGAATGGTGGTACGACCATGGAGTTCCTCTCGCCTTTCCTGTTGAGAGTGCCTCCTCTTGAGATGCGCCGGGAACGCCGGGAATTCTTTCCCGTTGAAAGCAGGGAAAGGATCCCTCATCTCGAGCTACGAGGGGGAAACGGGGCTCCTCTGGATGTGGGCGGGACCATCGTGCTTCCTCTCGAGTGGAGACGGGTATGGCGGTGAACTTCTTGAGTTGCAGCAAGGGTGTGAAAGACCCTTTCGAAGTTCCAGAGGTTAGGTGTCATTAGTCTCCAGACGCCTCATCGGAAATAGGCCTCATCTCGGCTGGAAGGGAGAACTTCCTGGATTTTCTCGAGTTGCGGCAAGTGTTCTCGAGTTACGACGGGGACCTCAGGGACCCGCCATGGTGGCCTCAGGAAAGGCCAGTCCCCATACGAGTTGCTAGGGGGCCTCTCAGGATTCCTCTCCCGTCGATACCGGGGCCAAAAACCTTGTGTGGAGTCAGGGCCGGAAACGAGGTTTCCTCTCAGGGGTGACATGGATCTTTGGGTACTTCTGGAGTCTCCCCAGGGGAGTCAGGACTCGTCTCGAGTGGGGGCATGCACGTGCGCTTTACTTCCAGGCTGTAGCAGCAATGGCACGCTTCCCGTCGCGTGGATCAAAGGATCTGTGGTTTTCCCTCGAGGCTTTCCCTCGAGGCTTTCCCACAGGGCTGTCCCACGTGCCACCGTGGTGTGAGTCGATCCTCGGCGTGAAAGATGAGCCAGTACAGGGCAAAGATCTTCCTCTCGAATGGACTGAGACATCTGGGGGACTCTTGGAATGGTGGTACGACCATGGAGTTCCTCTCACCTTTCCTGTTGAGAGTGCCTCCTCTTGAGATGCGACGGGAACGCCGGGAATTCTTTCCCGTTGAAAGCAGGGAAAGGATCCCTCATCTCGAGCTACGTGGGGGAAACGGGGCTCCTCTGGATGTGGGCGGGACCATCGTGCTTCCTCTCGAGTGGAGACGGGTATGGCGGTGAACTTCTTGAGTAGCAGCAAGGGTGTGAAAGACCCTTTCGAAGTTCCAGAGGTTAGGTGTCATTAGTCTAAAGACGCCTCATCGGAAATAGGCCTCATCTCGCCTGGAAGGGAGAACTTCCTGGATTTTCTCGAGTTGCGGCAGGTGTTCTCGAGTTACGACGGGGACCTCAGGGACCCGCCCTTGTGGCCTCAGGAGAGGCCAGTCCCCATGCGAGGTGCTAGGGGGCCTCTCAGGATTCCTCTCCCGTCGAAACCGGGGCCAAAAACCTTGTGTGGAGTCAGGGCCGGAACCGAGGATTCCTCTCAGGGGCTGACATGGATCTTTGGATACTTCTGGAGTCTCCCCAGGGGAGTCAGGCCTCGTCTCGAGTGGGGGCATGCACGTGCGCTTTCCTTCCAGGCTGTAGCAGCAATGTCACGCTTCCCGTGGCCTGGATCAAAGCATCTGTGGTTTTCCCTCGAGGCTTTCCCTCGAGGCTTTCCCACAGGGCTGTCCCACGTGCCACCGTGGTGTGAGTCGATTCTCGGCGTGAAAGATGAGCCAGTGCAGGGCAAAGAGGTTCCTCTGGAATGGACTGAGACATCTGGGGGACTCTTGGAGTGGTGGTACGACCATGGAGTTCCTCTCGCCTTTCCTGTTGAGAGTGCCTCCTCTTGAGATGCGACGGGAATGCCGGGAATTCTTTCCCGTTGAAAGCAGGGAAAGGATCCCTCATCTCGAGCTCCGAGGGGGAAACGGGGCTCCTCTGGATGTGGGCGGGACCATCGTCCTTTCTCTCGTGTGGAGACGGGTATGGCGGTAAACTTCTTGAGTTGCAGCAAGGGTGTGAAAGACCCTTTTGAAGTTCCAGAGGTTGGGTGTCATTAGTCTCCAGACGCCTCATCGGAAATAGGCCTCATCTCGCCTGGAAGGGAGAACTTCCTGGATTTTCTCGAGTTGCGGCAGGTGTTCTCGAGTTACGACGGGGACCTCAGGGAGCCGCCCTGGTGGCCTCAGGAGAGGCCAGTCCCCATGCGAGTTGCTAGGGGGCCTCTCGGGATTCCTCTCCCATCGATACCGGGGCCAAAAACCTTGTGTGGAGTCAGGGCCGGAACCGAGGATTCCTCTCAGGGGCTGACATGGATCTTTGGGTACTTCTGGAGTCTCTCCAGGGGAGTCAGGCCTCGTCTCGAGTGGGGGCATGCACGTGTGCTTTCCTTCCAGGCTGTAGCAGCAATGTAACGCTTCCCGTCGCGTGGATCAAAGGATCTGTGGTTTTCCCTCGAGGCTTTCCCACAGGGCTGTCCCACGTGCCACCGTGGTGTGAGTCGATCCTCGGCGTGAAAGATGAGCCAGTGCAGGGCAAAGAGGTTCCTCTGGAATGGACTGAGACATCTGGGGGACTCTTGGAATGGTGGTACGACCATGGAGTTCCTCTCTCCTTTCCTGTTGAGAGTGCCTCCTCTTGAGATGCGACGGGAACGCCGGGAATTCTTTCCCGTTGAAAGCAGGGAAAGGATCCCTCATCTCGAGCTACGAGGGGCAAACGGGGCTCCTCGGGATGTGGGCGTGACCATCGTGCTTCCTCTCGAGTGGACACGGGTATGTCGGTTAACTTCTTGAGTTGCAGCAAGGGTGTGAAAGACCCTTTCGAAGTACCAGAGGTTAGGTGTCATTAGTCTCCAGACGCCTCATCGGAAATAGGCTTCATCTAGCCTGGAAGGGAGAACTTCCTGGATTTTCTCGAGGTGCGGCAGGTGTTCTCTAGTTACGACGGGTACCACAGGGACCCGCCCTGATGGCCTCAGGAGAGGCCAGTCCCCATGCGAGTTGCTAGGGGGCCTCTCGGGATTCCTCTCCCGTCGATACCGGGGCCAAAAAACTTGTGTGGAGTCAGGGCCAGAACCGAGGATTCCTCTCAGGGGCTGACATGGATCTTTGGGTACTTCTGGAGTCTCCCCAGGGGAGTCAGGCCTCGTCTCGAGTGGGGGCATGCACGTGCGCTTTCCTTCCAGGCTGTAGCAGCAATGTCACGCTTCCCGTCGCGTGGATCAAAGGATCTGTGGTTTTCCCTCGAGGCTTTCCCTCGAGGCTTTCCCACAGGGCTGTCCCACGTGCCACCGTGGTGTGAGTCGATCCTCGGCGTGAAAGATGAGCCAGTGCAGGGCAAAGAGTTTCCTCTGGAATGGACTGAGACATCTGGGGGACTCTTGGAATGGTGGTACGACCATGGAGTTCCTCTCGCCTTTCCTGTTGAGAGTGCCTCCTCTTGAGATGCGACGGGAACGCCGGGAATTCTTTCCCGTTGAAAGCAGGGAAAGGATCCCTCATCTCGAGCTCCGAGGGGGAAATGGGGCTCCTCGGGATGTGGGCGGGACCATCGTGCTTCCTCTCGAGTGGACACGGGTATGTCGGTGAACTTCTTGAGTTGCAGTAAGGGTGTGAAAGACCCTTTCGAAGTTCCAGAGGTTAGGTGTCATTAGTCTCCAGACGCCTCATCGGAAATAGGCCTCATCTAGCCTGGAAGGGAGAACTTCCTGGATTTTCTCGAGGTGCGGCAGGTGTTCTCGAGTTACGACGGGTACCACAGGGACCCGCCCTGATGGCCTCAGGAGAGGCCAGTCACCATGCGAGTTGCTAGGGGGCCTCTCGGGATTCCTCTCCCGTCGATACCGGGGCCAAATACCTTGTGTGGAGTCAGGGCCAGAACCGAGGATTCCTCTCAGGGGCTGACATGGATCTTTGGGTACTTCTAGAGTCTCCCCAGGGGAGTCAGGCCTCGTCTCGAGTGGGGGCATGCACGTGCGCTTTCCTCCCAGGCTGTAGCAGCAATGTCACGCTTCCCGTCGCGTGGATCAAAGGATCTGTGGTTTTCTCTCGAGGCTTTCCCTCGAGGCTTTCCCACAGGGCTGTCCCACGTGCCACCGTGGTGTGAGTCGATCCTCGGAGTGAAAGATGAGAAAGTGCAGGGCAAAGAGGTTCCTCTGGAATGGACTGAGACATCTGGGGGACTCTTGGAATGGTGGTACGACCATGGAGTTCCTCTCGCCTTTCCTGTTGAGAGTGCCTCCACTTGAGATGCGACGGGAACGCTGGGAATTCTTTCCCGTTGAAAGCAGGGAAAGGATCCCTCATCTCGAGCTACGAGGGGGAAACGGGGCCCCTCTGGATGTGGGCGGGACCATCGTGCTTCCTCTCGAGTGGAGACGGGTATGTCGGTGAACTTCTTGAGTTGCAGCAAGGGTGTGAAAGACCCTTTCGAAGTTCCAGAGGTTAGGTGTCATTAGTCTCCAGACGCCTCATCGGAAATAGGCCTCATCTCGCCTGGAAGGGAGAACTTCCTGGATTTTCTCGAGTTGCGGCAGGTGTTCTCGAGTTACGACGGGGACTTCAGGGAGCCGCCCTGGTGGCCTCAGGAGAGGCCAGTCCCCATGCGAGTTGCTAGGGGGCCTCTCGGGATTCCTCTCCCGTCGATACCGGGGCCAAAAACCTTGTGTGGAGTCAGGGCCGGAACCGAGGATTCCTCTCAGGGGCTGACATGGATCTTTGGGTACTTCTGGAGTCTCCCCAGGGGAGTCAGGCCTCGTCTCGAGTTGGGGCATGCACGTGTGCTTTCCTTCCAGGCTGTAGCAGCAATGTCACGCTTCCCGTCGCGTGGATCAAAGGATCTGTGGTTTTCCCTCGAGGCTTTCCCTCGAGGCTTTCCCACAGGGCTGTCCCACGTGCCACCGTGGTGTGAGTCGATCCTCGGCGTGAAAGATGAGCCAGTGCAGGGCAAAGAGGTTCCTCTGGAATGGACTGAGACATCTGGGGGACTCTTGGAATGGTGGTACGACCATGGAGTTCCTCTCGCCTTTCCTGTTGAGAGTGCCTCCTCTTGAGATGCGACGGGAACGCCGGGAATTCTTTCCCGTTGAAAGCAGGGAAAGGATCCCTCATCTCGAGCTCCGAGGGGGAAATGGGGCTCCTCTGGATGTGGGCGGGACCATCGTGCTTCCTCCCGAGTGGACACGGGTATGGCGGTGAACTTCTTGAGTTGCAGCAAGGGTGTGAAAGACCCTTTCGAAGTTCCAGAGTTTAGGTGTCATTAGTCTGCAGACGCCTCATCGGAAATAGGCCTCATCTCGCCTGGAAGGGAGAACTTCCTGGATTTTCTCGAGTTGCGGCAGGTGTTCTCGAGTTACGACGGGGACCTCAGGGACCCGCCCTGGTGGCCTCAGGAGAGGTCAGTCCCCATGCGAGGTGCTAGGGGGCCTCTCGGGATTCCTCTCCCGTCGATACCGGGGCCAAAAACCTTGTGTGCAGTCAGGGCCGGAAACGAGGATTCCTCTCAGGGGCTGACATGGATCTTTGGGTACTTCTGGAGTCTCCCCAGGGGATTCAGGCCTCGTCTCGAGTGGGGGCATGCACGTGCGCTTTCCTTCCAGGCTGTAGCAGCAATGTCACGCTTCCCGTCGCGTGGATCAAAGGATCTGTGGTTTTCCCTCGAGGCTTTCCCTCGAGGCTTTCCCACAGGGCTGTCCCACGTGCCACCGTGGTGTGAGTCGATCCTCGGCGTGAAAGATGAGCCAGTGCAGGGCAAAGAGGTTCCTCTGGAATGGACTGAGACATCTGGGGGACTCGTGGAATGGTGGTTCGACCATGGAGTTCCTCTCGCCTTTCCTGTTGAGAGTGCCTCCTCTTGAGATGCGACGGGAACGCCGGGAATTCTTTCCCGTTGAAAGCAGGGAAAGGATCCCTCATCTTGAGCTACGAGGGGGAAACGGGGCTCCTCTGGATGTGGGCGGGACCATCGTGCTTCCTCTCGAGTGGAGACGGGTATGGCGGTGAACTTCTTGAGTTGCAGCAAGGGTGTGAAAGACCCTTTCGAATTTCCAGAGGTTAGGTGTCATTAGTCTCCAGACGACTCATCGGAAATAGGCCTCATCTCGCCTGGAAGGGAGAACTTCCTGGATTTTCTCGAGTTGCGGCAGGTGTTCTCGAGTTACGACGGGGACCTCAGGGACCCGCCCTGGTGGCCTCAGGATAGGCCAGTACCCATGCGAGGTGCTAGGGGGCCTCTCGGGATTCCTCTCCCGTCGATACCGGGGCCAAAAACCTTGTGTGGAGTCAGGGCCGGAACCGAGGATTCCTCTCAGGGGCTGACATGGATCTTTGGGTACTTCTGGAGTCTCCCCAGGGGAGTCAGGCCTCGTCTCGAGTGGGGGCATGCACGTGCGCTTTCCTTACAGGCTGTAGCAGCAATGTCACGCTTCCCGTCGCGTGGATCAAAGGATCTGTGGTTTTCCCTCGAGGCTTTCCCTCGAGGCTTTCCCACAGGGCTGTCCCACGTGCCACCGTGGTGTGAGTCGATCCTCGGCGTGAAAGATGAGCCACTGCAGGGCAAAGAGGTTCCTCTGGAATGGACTGAGACATCTGGGGGACTCTTGGAATGGTGGTACGACCATGGAGTTCCTCTCGCCTTTCCTGTTGAGAGTGCCTCCTCTTGAGATGCGACGGGAACGCCGGGAATTCTTTCCCGTTGAAAGCAGGAAAAGGATCCCTCATCTCGAGCTACGAGGGGGAAACGGGGCTCCTCTGGATGTGGGCGGGACCATCGTGCTTCCTCTCTAGTGGAGACAGGTATGGTGGTGAACTTCTTGAGTTGCAGCAAGGGTGTGAAAGACCCTTTCGAAGTTCCAGAGGTTAGGTGTCATTAGTCTCCAGAGGCCTCATCGGAAATAGGCCTCATCTCGCCTGGAAGGGAGAACTTCCTGGATTTTCTCGAGTTGCGGCAGGTGTTCTCGAGTTACGACGGGGACCTCAGGGACCCGCCCTGGTGGCCTCAGGCGAGGCCAGTCCCTATGCGAGTTGCTAGGGGGCCTCTCGGGATTCCTCTCCCGTCGATACCGGGGCCAACAACCTTGTGTGGAGTCAGGGCCGTAACCGAGGATTCCTCTCATGGGCTGACATGGATCTTTGGGTACGTCTGGAGACTCCCCAGTGGAGTCAGGCCTCGTCTCCAGTGGGGGCATGCACGTGCGCTTTCCTTCCAGGCTGTAGCAGCAATGTCACGCTTCCCGTCGCGTGGATCAAAGGATCTGTGGTTTTCCCTCGAGGCTTTCCCTCGAGGCTTTCCCACAGGGCTGTCCCACGTGCCACCGTGGTGTGAGTCGATCCTCGGCGTGAAAGATGAGCCAGTGCAGGGCAAAGAGGTTCCTCTGGAATGGACTGAGACATCTGGGGGACTCTTGGAATGGTGGTACGACCATGGAGTTCCTCTCGCCTTTCCTGTTGAGAGTGCCTCCTCTTGAGATGCTACGGGAACGCCGGGAATTCTTTCCCGTTTAAAGCAGGAAAAGGATCCCTCATCTCGAGCTACGAGGGGGAAACGGGGCTCCTCTGGATGTGGGCGGGACCATCGTGCTTCCTCTCTAGTGGAGACAGGTATGGTGGTGAACTTCTTGAGTTGCAGCAAGGGTGTGAAAGACCCTTTCGAAGTTCCAGAGGTTAGGTGTCATTAGTCTCCAGACGCCTCATAGGAAATAGGCCTCATCTCGCCTGGAAGGGAGAACTTCCTGGATTTTCTCGAGTTGCGGCAGGTGTTCTCGAGTTATGACGGGGACCTCAGGAACCCGCCCTGGTGGCCTCAGGAGAGGCCAGTCCCTATGCGAGTTGCTAGGGGGCCTCTCGGGATTCCTCTCCCGTCGATACCGGGGCCAAAAACCTTGTATGGAGTCAGGGCCGGAACCGAGGATTCCTCTCAGGGGCTGACATGGATCTTTGGGTACTTCTGGAGTCTCCCCAGGGGAGTCAGGCCTCGTCTCGAGTGGGGGCATGCACGTGCACTTTCCTTCCAGGCTGTAGCAGCAATGTCACGCTTCCCGTCGCGTGGATCAAAGGATCTGTGGTTTTCCCTCGAGGCTTTCCCACAGGGCTGTCCCACGTGCCACCGTGGTGTGAGTCGATCCTCGGCGTGAAAGATGAGCAAGTGCAGGACAAAGAGGTTCCTCTGGAATGGACTGAGATATCTGGGGGACTTTTGGAATGGTGGTACGACCATGGAGTTCCTCTCGCCTTTCCTGTTGAGAGTGCCTCCTCTTGAGATGCGACGGGAACGCCGGGAACTCTTTCCCTTTGAAACCAGGGAAAGGATCCCTCATCTCGAGCTACGAGGGGAAAACGGGGCTCCTCTGGATGTGGGCGGGACCATCGTGCTTCATCTCGAGTGGAGACGGGTATGGCGGTGAACTTCTTGAGTTGCAGCAAGGGTGTGAAAGACCCTTTCGAAGTTCCAGAGGTTAGGTGTCATTAGTCTCCAGAGGCCTCATCGGAAATAGGCCTCATCTCGCCTGGAAGGGAGAACTTCCTGGATTTTCTCGAGTTGCGGCAGGTGTTCTCGAGTTACGACGGGGACCTCAGGGACCCGCCCTGGTGGCCTCAGGAGAGGCCAGTCCCTATGCGAGTTGCTAGGGGGCCTCTCGGGATTCCTCTCCCGTCGATACCGGGGCCAACAACCTTGTGTGGAGTCAGGGCCGTAACCGAGGATTCCTCTCATGGGCTGACATGGATCTTTGGGTACGTCTGGAGACTCCCCAGTGGAGTCAGGCCTCCTCTCCAGTGGGGGCATGCACGTGCGCTTTCCTTCCAGGCTGTAGCAGCAATGTCACGCTTCCCGTCGCGTGGATCAAAGGATCTGTGGTTTTCCCTCGAGGCTTTCCCTCGAGGCTTTCCCACAGGGCTGTCCCACGTGCCACCGTGGTGTGAGTCGATCCTCGGCGTGAAAGATGAGCCAGTGCAGGGCAAAGAGGTTCCTCTGGAATGGACTGAGACATCTGGGGGACTCTTGGAATGGTGGTACGACCATGGAGTTCCTCTCGCCTTTCCTGTTGAGAGTGCCTCCTCTTGAGATGCGACGGGAACGCCGGGAATTCTTTCCCGTTGAAAGCAGGCAAAGGATCCCTCATCTCGAGCTACGAGGGGGAAACGGGGCTCCTCTGGATGTGGGCGGGACCATCGTGCTTCCTCTCGAGTGGAGACGGGTATGGCGGTGAACTTCTTGAGTTGCAGCAAGGGTGTGAAAGACCCTTTCGAAGTTCCAGAGGTTAGGTGTCATTAGTCTCCAGACGCCTCATCGGAAATAGGCCTCATCTCGCCTGGAAGGGAGAACTTCCTGGATTTTCTCGAGTTGGGGCAGGTGTTCTCGAGTTACGACGGGGACCTCAGGGACCCGCCCTGGTGGCCTCAGTAGAGGCCAGTCCCCATGGGAGTTGCTAGGGGGCCTATCGGGATTCCTCTCCCGTCGATACCGGGGCCAAAAACCTTGTGTGGAGTCAGGGCCGGAACCGAGGATTCCTCTCAGGGGCTGACATGGATCTTTGGGTACTTCTGGAGTCTCCACAGGGGAGTCAGGCCTCGTCTCGAGTGGGGGCATGCACGTGCGCTTTCCTTCCAGGCTGTAGCAGCAATGTCACGCTTCCCTTCGCGTGGATCAAAGGATCTGTGGTTTTCCCTCGAGGCTTTCCCTCGAGGCTTTCCCTCAGGGCTGTCCCACGTGCCACCGTGGTGTGAGTCGATCCTCGGCATGAAAGATGAGCCAGTGCAGGGCAAAGAGTTTCCTCTGGAATGGACTGAGACATCTGGGGGACTCTTGGAATGGTGGTACGACCATGGAGTTCCTCTCGCCTTTCCTGTTGAGAGTGCCTCCTCTTGAGATGCGACGGGAATGACGGGAATACTTTCCCGTTGAAAGCAGGGAAAGGATCCCTCATCTCGAGCTACGAGGGGGAAACGGGGCTCCTCTGGATGTGGGCGGGACCATCGTGCTTCCTCTCGAGTGGAGACGGGTATGGCGGTGAACTTCTTGAGTTGCAGCAAGGGTGTGAAAGACCCTTTCGAAGTTCCAGAGGTTAGGTGTCATTAGTCTCCAGACGCCTCATCGGAAATAGGCCTCATCTCGCCTGGAAGGGAGAACTTCCTGGATTTTCTCGAGTTGCGGCAGGTGTTCTCGAGTTACGACGGGGACCTCAGGGACCCCCCCTGGTGGCCTCAGGAAAGGCCAGTCCCCATGCGAGTTGCTAGGGGGCCTCTCGGGATTCCTCTCCCGTCGATACCGGGGCCAAAAACCTTGTGTGGAGTTAGGGCCGGAACCGAGGATTCCTCTCAGGGGCTGACATGGATCTTTGGGTACTTCTGGAGTCTCCCCAGGGGAGTCAGGCCTCGTCTCGAGTGGGGGCATGCACGTGCGCTTTCCTTCCAGGCTGTAGCAGCAAAGTCACGCTTCCCGAAGCGTGGATCATAGGATCTGTGGTTTTCCCTCGAGGCTTTCCCTCGAGGCTTTCCCACAGGGCTGTCCCACGTGCCACCGTGGTGTGAGTTGGTCCTCGGCGTGAAAGATGAGCCAGTGCAGGGCAAAGAGGTTCCTCTGGAATGGACTGAGACATCTGGGGGACTCTTGGAATGGTGGTACGACCATGGAGTTCCTCTCGCCTTTCCTGTTGAGAGTGCCTCCTCTTGAGATGCGACGGGAACGCCAGGAATTCTTTCCCGTTGAAAGCAGGCAAAGGATCCCTCATCTCGAGCTACGAGGGGGAAACGGGGCTCCTCTGGATGTGGGCGGGACCATCTTGCTTCCTCTCGAGTGGAGACGGGTATGGCGGTGAACTTCTTGAGTTGCAGCAAGGGTGTGAAAGACCCTTTCGAAGTTCCAGAGGTTAGGTGTCATTAGTCTCCAGACGCCTCATCGGAAATAGGCCTCATCTCGCCTGGAAGGGAGAACTTCCTGGATTTTCTCGAGATGCGGCAGGTGTTCTCGAGTTACGACGGGGACCTCAGGGACCCGCCCTGGTGGCCTCAGGAGAGGCCAGTCCACATGCGAGTTGCTAGGGGGCCTCTCGGGATTCCTCTCCCGTCGATACCTGGGCCAAAACCCTTGTGTGGAGTCAGGGCCGGAAACGAGGATTCCTCTCAGGGGCTGACATGGATCTTTGGGTACTTCTGGAGTCTCCGCAGGGGAGTCAGGCCTCGTCTCGAGTGGGGGCATGCACGTGCGTTTTCTTTCCATGCTGTAGCAGCAATGTCACGCTTCCCGTCGCGTGGATCAAAGGATCTGTGGTTTTCCCTCGAGGCTTTCCCACAGGGCTGTCCCACGTGCCACCGTGGTGTGAGTCGATCCTCGGCGTGAAAGATGAGCCAGTGCAGGGCAAAGAGGTTCCTCTGGAATGGACTGAGACATCTGGGGGACTCTTGGAATGGTGGTACGACCATGGAGTTCCTCTCGCCTTTCCTGTTGAGAGTGCCTCCTCTTGAGATGCGACGGGAACTCCAGGAATTCTTTCCCGTTGAAAGCAGGCAAAGGATCCCTCATCTCGAGCTACGAGGGGGAAACGGGGCTCCTCTGGATGTGGGCGGGACCATCGTGCTTCCTCTCGAGTGGAGACGGGTATGGCGGTGAACTTCTTGAGTTGCAGCAAGGGTGTGAAAGACCCTTTCGAAGTTCCAGAGGTTAGGTGTCATTAGTCTCCAGACGCCTCATCGGAAATAGGCCTCATCTCGCCTGGAAGGGAGAACTTCCTGGATTTTCTCGAGTTGCGGCAGGTGTTCTCGAGTTACGACGGGGACCTCAGGGACCCGCCCTGGTGGCCTCAGGAGTGGCCACTCACCATGCGAGTTGCTAGGGGGCCTCTCGGGATTCCTCTCCCGTCGATACCGGGGCCAAAAACCTTGTGTGGAGTCAGGGCCAGAACCGAGGATTCCTCTCAGGGGCTGATATGGATCTTTGGGTACTTCTGGAGTCTCGCCAGGGGAGACAGGCCTCGTCTCGTGAGGGGGCATGCACGTGCACTTTCCTTCCAGGCTGTAGCAGCAATGTCACGCTTCCCGTCGCGTGGATCAAAGGATCTGTGGTTTTCCCTCGAGGCTTTCCCTCGAGGCTTTCCCACAGGGCTGTCCCACGTGCCACCGTGGTGTGAGTCGATCCTCGGCGTGAAAGATGAGCCAGTGCAGGGCAAAGAGTTTCCTCTGGAATGGACTGAGACATCTGGGGGACTCTTGGAATGGTGGTACGACCATGGAGTTCCTCTCGCCTTTCCTGTTGAGAGTGCCTCCTCTTGAGATGCGACGGGAACGCCGGGAATTTTTTCCCGTTGAAAGCAGGAAAAGGATCCCTCATCTCGAGCTACGAGGGGGAAACGGGGCTCCTCTGGATGTGGGCGGGACCATCGTGCTTCCTCTCGAGTGGAGACGGGTATGGCGGTGAACTTCTTGAGTTGCAGCAAGGGTGTGAAAGACCCTTTCGAAGTTCCAGAGGTTAGGTGTCATTAGTCTCCAGACGCCTCATCAGAAATAGGCCTCATCTCGCCTGGAAGGGAGAACTTCCTGGATTGTCTCGAGTTGCGGCAGGTGTTCTCGAGTTACGACGGGGACCTCTGGGACCCGCCCTGGTGGCCTCAGGAGAGGCCAGTCCCTATGCGAGTTGCTAGGGGGCCTCTCGGGATTCCTCTCCCGTCGATACCGGGGCCAAAAACCTTGTGTGGAGTCAGGGCCGGAACCGAGGATTCCTCTCAGGGGCTGACATGGATCTTTGGGTACTTCTGGAGTCTCCCCAGGGGAGTCAGGCCTCGTCTCGAGGGGGGCATGCACGTGCACTTTCCTTCCAGGCTGTAGCAGCAATGTCACGCTTCCCGTCGCGTGGATCATAGGATCTGTGGTTTTCCCTCGAGGCTTTCCCTCGAGGCTTTCCCACAGGGCTGTCCCACGTGCCACCGTGGTGTGAGTCGATCCTCGGCGTGAAAGATGAGCCAGTGCAGGGCAAAGAGCTTCCTCTGGAATGGACTGAGACATCTGGGGGACTCTTGGAATGGTGGTACGACCATGGAGTTCCTCTCGCCTTTCCTGTTGAGAGTGCCTCCTCTTGAGATGCGACGGGAACTCCGGGAATTCTTTCCCGTTGAAAGCAGGCAAAGGATCCCTCATCTCGAGCTACGAGGGGGAAACGGGGCTCCTCTGGATGTGGGCGGGACCATCCTGCTTCCTCTCGAGTGGAGACGGGTATGGAAGTGAACTTCTTGAGTTGCAGCAAGGGTGTGAAAGACCCTTTCGAAGTTCCAGAGGTTAGGTGTCATTAGTCTCCAGACGCCTCATCGGAAATAGGCCTCATCTCGCCTGGAAGGGAGAACTTCCTGGATTTTCTCGAGATGCGGCAGGTGTTCTTGAGTTACGACGGGGACCTCAGGGACCCGCCCTGGTGGCCTCAGGAGAGGCCAGTCCACATGCGAGTTGCTAGGGGGCCTCGCGGGATTCCTCTCCCGTCGATACCGGGGCCAAAAACCTTGTGTGGATTCAGGGCCGGAAACGAGGATTCCTCTCAGGGGCTGACATGGATCTTTGGGTACTTCTGGAGTCTCCGCAGGGGAGTCAGGCCTCGTCTCGAGTGGGGGCATGCACGTGCGTTTTCTTTCCAGGCTGTAGCAGCAATGTCACGCTTCCCGTCGCGTGGATCAAAGGATCTGTGGTTTTCCCTCGAGGCTTTCCCACAGGGCTGTCCCACGTTCCACCGTGGTGTGAGTCGATCCTCTGCGTGAAAGATGAGCCAGTGCAGGGCAAAGAGGTTCCTCTGGAATGGACTGAGACATCTGGGGGACTCTTGGAATGGTGGTACGACCATGGAGTTCCTCTCGCCTTTCCTGTTGAGAGTGCCTCCTCTTGAGATGCGACGGGAACGCCGGGAATTCTTTCCCGTTGAAAGCAGGGAAAGGATTCCTCATCTCGAGCTCCGAGGGGGAAACGGGGCTCCTCTGGATGTGGGCGGGACCATCGTGCTTCCTCTCTAGTGGAGACGGGTATTGTCGGGGTCCAGCCCCGGTGGATCCAGGGAATTCGAAGGGTGGACGGCGTTGGCGTGGAAAGACTTGTTTATTTATTAATATAAGATTAGATTAAGAAACTGTAGTGCAGTAGGAAGATTAAGTGGAGAAAGAGGGCTGAATAGCTTGGTTTACGCGGAAGACCAATAAAATTCCAGACAAGGAATTTGCACCATCTACGTTGGGCCACCGGTGCCCGCTTGAATATCTAAGGGTGCCTCGCCTTAAGCTCCCTTTCTCGCGGATCTTAATAACCAGGGCAAATAAGTAGACCTGGCGAGCCTCCGCGCCCCAGATGGAAATTCAGCCTGAAATTAAAGTAAAGAGCAGAGGGAAGAAAAGGGAGAGAAAAAGAGAGAGAGAGAGAGACACGGGGGGAGCCATATTCCCAAGACACCAGGCCGAGACTAGTCCGAGAAACTGGTCTGAGAATCTGGTCCCGTCCTTTATTGTTCAGAAGGCCTTTTATACTTTTGATAAAACATGGAGATCAATGGGTAACACAAAGTTATGCAGCGTTAGCAGTCCAGACTCTTATCAAAACCAGGCTTTTCTCTCTGCATACCTAATTGTATACACAAGTCTTAGGTAATTTACATCATCTTCCAACCAAAAGGGCCAATTAACATTTTACAGCCTTTTTTCTGATAAGGGTTTGTCAACCACAAGACTTATTTGTGTTGATCTTCCCAAGGTCTGGTGCCACTCTCGGAAAGCACTAAAGAAAGTTACATTCTTAGACAGCAAGGATACAGCAACTTATAACAAGTAGAGGGAGTGCAGTGATTTATAGCAAAAGAGAAGCAATTAACTCAAAAGTCTAGTGTTGCTAACATCAAAACTACTATGTATCTTTTTCTACATCCTGCTTACATTAACATCCTTCCAGGTGCCTAAAAGATAAAGAATAAGGAGGTCTGGCAGCAATCCTTGAGTCAACAGTGAAAACCCTCTACCAATATAATTTTTAACTCTTTAGAAAAGGCTCTGTATCTTTAAGATGCTTTTAAGCTTTGTGCCTCCCGCGGTTGGGGGGCTGTAAGCAATTCACAAGCTGTAAGCTTTGTGCCTCTCGCGGTTGGGGGGCTGTAAGCAATTCACAAGCTGTAAGAGGTCTGGGGAACCTGTTAGGCAGACTAGAGAGCTATCAGAGGGGTTTAACTGAAACATCCCTTTCAAATGCAGAAGACTAAAACCCTGAATTGACTTTTTTCCAGAGAATATCAGAAAAGTGGAAAAGCAGAGCACAAAAGCCGGCAGATTTTTGCTGGGGTACATGCTTAGGAATATCCAGAGGGGTCCCTGAAGTCTGAGCACGCCTTGCGTATGTCAGCTTCCTTCCTCATGACCTTGTCACGGGCGGGATTCCTCACACTGGCTTCCGGCAACTCCCCCTTCTTTATTAGTTTTTTAAAAAAATTAGGTGCAGTTCAGTCGCGAGATTCCGAATGCTCTGCCGAAGAGTCCTGACAACACAAGGAAGCACGATTACAAGGAGCAGGATTATGGCACCCACAGCAGCATAGCTAGAGACAGTAGTCAGAAGAGTTTTTCCAGAAATGAAGTCAGAGAAGGTGTGGAAAAAGTCATTGGCTTCTCCTGCGGCGGTAAAATCTAATCGGGAGTGTTCCAAGGTCTGAATCTGATTATGAAGTTTCCCTAAATCTAAACTAATATCTGAGCTGTTCCAGACACCTAAAATATGATTTTTGACCCTCTCCCATTTAAAATCTGTCTCATTTACTTTCAGGGATGTAACACATATCCACCGGTAATCGGCATGACATGAAAGAGCCAATTTCATTTTCAGACTCTGTAATTCATTCCCAATATGCATTACTGCTTCTTCTAAGGCATCAATCCTTATTTCTAGCTTCCTATCTATAATTTCCTGGGTTGCCAGCGTTAGAGAAACATTTTTGGATACGGTGTCAACATATTGGGCAGTATACACTTGTTGAGACAATGATAATGCCGCCACAGTAACAGAAGTAATTGCGGTTATCAAAGCTGATATTCCCAAAACAAGTAAGCCCACAAACCGTCGTGTTCGCATTAAATCTTGTAGCTGTTGCAGTACAGCTAGGCCATGGTTATCATACCAATACGTGGCTACAGTTACAGGTACCATGAGATAGGGCGGACGTTTTAAAACCATGAAAGAGCAAACTTTATATTGAGGAGTTAAACAGGATGAAAGCATACATTGTTCACAAGACACTACATGGGGTCCACCTGTATAATTCAATTGTATGTTAAGTCTTTCAGAATCATTAGTGAAAAGAAAAACATAAGGAGAGGGTAGACAAGCTAAAATAGAGTAAATAGAGGTATTTTTTGGTCGGATTAAAATAATAGGGGCGGTAGCCGCAAGGGCTCTCCAAATTTCTGGCTGCCAAAAGGTTTTACCTCTAGTTATATAAGACAGCATAGGGGGAACAAATTGGTTATGATGCCGTCTGGTGGCAACTAACGGCCAAGAAATTGAATATTCTTTCCAATTATCCAATCTATTGATAAAGTCATCGTCAGACTCAGGGTCTTGACCTGGATTTGGGTTGCTCCAGTCCTGAATCGCACAATTTCTTCCTCCCGGCATATTGTAATCTACTCTCGAATTATAAATACAAGATTTCCAAATCGGATATCCTGAATGATCATCTATAGTTTTCCAAATAACATCTGAGGGAGCAACATCATCACAATTTGGATATTCTGATGGAGTTTTGAGAGACAAAGACTTATAGGGGCCAAGGACCCCAGGCATACGGGCTCGTAATATCCAAGCAGACCGATCCCCTATAGATGCAAATTTAGAGGTTGGGGAATCTGTCATAACTGCTTTTGTGGAGGCTCCAATGCATCCTGTCTTGGTAAAGAAGTCTCCTGTAAGGCCAGGAGGAAAATTAAAGCAGACAGGAAAATCATCTGCTAGTCCTTTAAAGGTATAATTGAAATTAATAGGGTATTGGTCTTTTGTATAGGAAGTATAAGATCCTCCCAAAAGGCGAGGCTGGTCTGTACTAACTCGTATGGGGTCACTGTTCCAAGTAACAACTTGGAAAGTTGGAGGATCCGGGAGAAACGCCCAATATTTGGTTGGAATGGGAGCAGCGCTTACCTGGCAAGAGAGCAAGGCAAGCATGGCAATAAACACCTTTTCAGGAGAGACTGACGATCCCTGTAGGGTAGCTATCCCCTGTGCCTGGCGACAGAGAGCTTTAATCTGTCCCCAGGTGGGCAAGGAGGCTTGTTGGGTTGACTGAGCTGGGCGTCCTAATGGATTCCTGCGAGGCAAAAAATCAGGGGGTGCAATATCCTGTATCTGAAGTCGTGACATCTGTCCAGTGGGTGGCTCCGATCCGCGCCTATCCGGGATCTCCAATGTCAGCTGTCCTGGGGTCAGCGGCGTTTCCCGTGCTGGCGGAGGGAGCGGGGGAAGAGGGAGTTTCTTCCTTTTTAGAGATCGCGGTGGCGGGGGATTCTGGTATCCGGGGAGCTGAGACATGGCGAATTAGTCTGTCTGGAACCCAAATCGGAGCGTCCGCGTCCTGTGGAAAAACACAAGCATACCCTCGCCCATTGGTTAATAAGGGGTCAGGACCTTTCCATTGTCCGGAAAGAAGGTCCCTCCATTTTACTAATGGTTTTGCATTCAATTGCTCTGGGCACCAATGGCGAAGCATTGCAGTGTTTCCGGATGAATCAGCATTTAAGTTATTTATTACGAAAAGAGCATGTTGCAAAATCTGATGGGGGGAACTATATTTAAATTCCCCTTCTTTTAGTTTTTGAATATGGATTTTCAGTGTTTGATGTGCTCTTTCCACAATGGCTTGTCCTTGTGGGTTATAAGGGATGCCGGTGTTATGTTTAATTTGAAATCTTGTACAGAATTGCTGAAAAGATTTAGAAGTGTAAGCAGGAGCATTATCAGTTTTTAAAGCTTTTGGCAAGCCCAGATAGGAAAAGCATGTAAAAAGATGTTGTATTACATCTTTAACTGCTTCCCCTGTACGAGCAGTGGCAATAATAACATGAGAGAAGGTATCTACAGTTACATGAACAAAAGACAGTTTTCCAAATGAAGAGACATGGGTTACATCCATTTGCCAGAGTGCATTAGGTTTGAGACCGCGAGGGTTAACTCCCAGAGGCAAAGCATTCACGGTAGTAGGACAATGTGAACAAGAACGAACAATCTCTCGGGCAGATTCTCGAGGAATTTGAAACTGGTATCGTAAGGCAGTGGCATTTTGGTGATGAAGTGAGTGAGAAGCTCGAGCTTCTTCAAAAACAGAAGCCACTGAAATCCTGGTTAACGAATCTGCCAATTCATTGAGAGCATTTAAAGGGCCAGGCAGGCCGGAATGAGCCCGAATGTGGCCGATAAAGAACGCCCGATTTCTTTTCCATATTTGCTGCTGCAGTTTAGTTAACAAATGGAAGATAGCAGTTTTGTTTTCAGGCAAAACTGCAGTCTCAATGTGTGGAAACAGCCTGACCACATACTGAGAGTCAGAATAAAGGTTAAATTCTTTCTCCGCAAACATAACAAAGGCCTCAATAACAGCTGTGATTTCAGCCCTTTGAGCTGAAGTTTCTTGTGTTTCCAAAAGTTTTTGATGATCTCTTGTGACTATAGAGGCTCTACCGTTAGCCGATCCATCAGTAAAGACTACCTGAGCATCTGAAATAGGGAACTGTTTACACCGGACAGGAAAAATAACTGGATGGTTAGACATAAAATTTAGTAAAACATGCGAGGGTAAATGATGCAAAATTTGACCACAGTAATTCCCTATGGCAATCTGCCAGTCTTCATCAAACATTAAAAGAGCATCAAGCTGCTCCTTATTATATGGAATTACAATCTCTGATGGCTCTTTACCAAACAATTCAATGCTCCGCTTCCTTCCTTTTAGCATTAATGTGGCAATTAAACCAGGATAAGAAGCCACGACTTTTTTAGCTTGGGTAGGAAGATGGATCCATTCTAAAGGGCCGCGTTGCCACAGAACTCCCGTAGGCGCCGTTGGAGTAGCTAGGCAAAGGAACTGCCACGTCATCGTCAAATCAATTCTTTTTACATAGCTATTTGATAAGGCTGCTTCTACTTTGCCTAGGGCTTCTTGAGCCTCAGCTGTTAATTGTCTTTTTGAGGTTGGATCAGGATCCCCGCGTAAAGTGTTAAAAAGAGGTTTTAATTCGGCAGTGGTTAATTTTAAATATGGTCTAATCCAATTAATATCACCTAAGAGTTTTTGATAATCATTTAAAGTAATAAGATGGTCTTTTCTCAATTGCAGCGGGGTATGAGTCACCGTTTCCGAATTTATGACTCTTCCTAAGTAAGTTATGGGCGGATTGATTTGAATTTTTTCTGGGGCAATTTTTAGGCCTCTGTCTGTCAATGCCTGGGTCAGGTCCTGGAGCACAGTCTGCAGGTGAACTCTATCAGGATGAGCTATTAAAATATCATCCATATAGTGAATCATATACACGTGTTCATATTTAGCCCTAGTATCTTCTAGAGCGGCATTAACAAATTTTTGGCATAAAGTAGGGCTATTTTTCATTCCCTGAGGCAGAACCTTCCACTGAAACCGTAAATAAGGCTGTTTAAGATTTTCTGATGGCAGACTAAAGGCAAATCGCTTTTTATCCTCAGGATTTAAGGGAATAGTGAAAAAACAATCTTGTAAATCAATAACAATTATATTATATCCCTCTGGAACGGCTACTGGGGAAGGGAGCCCAGGCTGTAAGGCCCCCATGTCCTCCATGGTGGCATTAATAGCTCTCAAATCCTGTAAAAGTCGCCATTTACCAGATTTTTTCTTAATGACAAAAATAGGAGTGTTCCAGGGGCTATTGGAGGGCTCAATATGTCCCAATTCTAATTGTTCAAAGATTAATGCTTTAGCTGCCAATAATTTTTCCTTATGCAGAGGCCACTGTTCTACCCACACCGGATCTTGAGATTTCCATGTGATGGGGTCGGCAGCAAAAACAATGGCCTCAATTATAAATTTGGATATCCCAATCCAGCACGTAGCTTGCGAGGAGTTGGGCAAATTGGCTCAATTATTCCTGTCTGTTGTTTACCCAATCCTTTTGATGGATCATAGCCCATCTGCAACATCTGAGAGGTCACTTTATCATCAGGGCTAAAAAGTAACACTCCCATTTGAGATAGCACGTCCCTCCCCCACAGGGTAAGGGGGAGCGAAGGAACGACATAAGGTTGGAAAGTTCCACGGGTATCCTCAAATTGCCAATCTAAAATTTTTGCACTTTTGGCTATTGTGGGGGCTCTTCCTATCCCCACCAAGTTATTTTCAGTAGTATGTGTGGGCCAGGAGCTGGGCCAGTCTTTTCCTGAAATGCAAGAAACATCTGCTCCTGTGTCTAATAACCCCACAATAGACTTGCCATTAATCAGGATAGTCTTCATAGGACGTTTCTGAGTAATTTCTGTTATCCAAAAAACCATATCACTAGACCCAAATCCTTTATCCTGCCTTTCATTTTGAGTAGCTGTGCGCCCAATTGCAGTGTGGTAAGGCAAAAGCAAAAGTTGGGCTATTCTTTGTCCCTGATGTATTTGGAAAGTTTTAGTTGGGGGTGAAATCATTATCTGGATTTCTCCTGTATAATCTGAGTCAATTACTCCAGGGATGATTGTGAGACCTTGCATAGCTAAGGAACTTCTGCCTAGTATAATTCCTACTAAACCTGTTGGTAATGGACCTTTAACTCCTGTAGGTATTTTTACAGTGGGGCTATCTGGTGTTAATATTGCTGAGGTGGTGGAACTGAGGTCCAGTCCTGCGCTGCCTGGGGTTGCTCTGATGAGTTCTGCGATGGGACGAAGGGAATGAATGGGTTCAGTGAGGCTGCCCCAATTGTTGTCGGGGCCTGAGGCTGGCCCCTCAATCCGTTTCCCGACTGCTGGTCGGGGCCCAAAAAGGCTCCATTTCTATGGAATTGTGACCTACATTCTTTTGCCCAGTGATATCCTTTTTGACAACGAGGGCAGAGAGATCTAGGGAGATTAGTAGGCACAGCCGGGGAGGGAGAATTCGGCAGAGAAGAACCGGCTGCTTTTTGGGGACAAGCTCGCATAAGGTGCCCTTCCCGTCCGCAAGAGAAGCAGGCCTTGGATAAACCAATATTCTGGCCTGGACTACTGGAATGACTCTTTGACGGGTTATTTCTATTTGTAAAAAAGGACTGTACTGCCTGCTGGTAAGAATTTCCCTTTATGGCTGCAGCTATGGCAACGCCCTGCATCATCGCTGGTCCTACATCTGCACATTGCCTGATATAATCTATTATTTCCCCAGTTTTTTTTAATAGGACGTAAAATGGCCTGGCAGGTAGAATTAGCATTTTCAAATGCCAGTTGTTTTATCAATATACTAGCTGCCTCAGTGTTGGAAATTACTCTGTTGACTGCCTCTGCAAGTCTTGATATAAAGTCTTCATATGGCTCTTCTGGTTTTTGTTTAACATTTGAGAAGGAAGAGGTAGATTCTTTCCCTTCAGGCAACAAACGCCAAGCCCCAAGGGCGCAGGCGGTTACTTGATCTAAAGTGGTTTTATCTAATCCCATTTGATCTCTAAGTGTTCCAAAATCATTAGTCCCTGCCAACATATTTTTTATAATATATCTTGGGCCATATTTTTGGTTAGCATCAGCCTGTTTTTGGGCTAGATCTTCATATTCAGTTCTCCAAAGTACATATTGACCTCCAGACAGACAAGCTTTAGCGACTGTCTTCCAGTCATGGGGTGTCATCCATCTGCCCGCTAAAGCTTCCACCAATGATACAGTGTACGGGGCTTTAGGCCCATACAAAGCACAAGCCTGTTTGAGTTCTTTAATCATTTTCATTGGAATGGGTTCCCAGTGGGGGGCTGTTCTCCCACCACTTCCACCAAATATTATGGGGAAACAAGCCTCAAGGTGGGGATCAAGTTCATCATCTGGGCTAGAGAAAACTCTTCTTCGGGGAGCTTCTAGTGGAGGCCCCTCACCCTTATAGGGAGGGGGGGGCAAGGGGTGTCCTATGTCACTTTCTTCGTACTTTGGGAATTTTTTATCCGTTCTGTGTTTAGGTCTTACGGATGTTTTATCTGGGGAATCTGGCCTTAAACTCTCAGGTGCATATAATCTGATGGGGGACATTTGTCTTGAGCCTCTGGAAGCAGAAGGCTTAATTAAGGAAATTTCTCTTGAATTTGTGGAAGCAGGTGGTCTGGTTGGGGAAGTTTTTATTAAGCTCTTTGGAGCAGATAATCTAATTGGAGAAGTTTCTTTTAAACTCCTTGGAGCATCTTTATTTAATAAAGACCAGTCCTCATCAGAATGATCTTGACTTACTTCCTCTTCCAAATCTTCCTCATCTGAAAGCTGCTCTTTTTTGTCATCTCTATCTATTACCTTTTCTTGGGCAGTCATTGCAGCTATCATTTGACTCAACTGCCGATAGTTAGGTGTAGCCTCCTTTTCATCACTCTCCTCTTCGATAGATACCTTTTTCTCTGCACTTTCCTCTTTAAGATGTACCTTTTCAGATTCAGGGGCAGGGTCTAGAGCGTCCCTAATTATATTCCATAAGGAAAAGGCGTCAGTAGGCACCTTTTGTGAGCCATGTTCAGCATGGTAAGTTTTTAGTTGTTTTCCTACTCTCTCCCAGGTGTCTAAGTTAACAGTGCCTTCTTCTGGAAACCAGGGACACTGTTCTTGTACAAAGGAAAAAAATGAATGAATATTGGATTTTTTAACTTTAATTCCTCGTTTAGTTAGTAACTGCAAGATTACTCCTGTAAAAAGCTGTCTTTCTTTTGATTCACTGTTACCCATGTCAGAAAATTAAGTCTTATAGAAAAGTCTACCTCAACAAAAAGGTTTTACCTTTGGCGAGGGGGGTTTTGTTTTCAACCCTAAGATAGCAGGTTTCTTTTCAACCTCTAGAGCACCAGGTTTCTCTTAAACCCTTGAACACTTCCCACTCCTCCTCACCCTGTCTATCCTACAGGGGGGTCCGCGGCACCCTGAGTGGGGTCCTAGCCGTCCCGAACACTCAACACTGGGGGAGTACCCGAAAGTACTCCGGGGGGAGTGATTAAGTCACTCCGGGGGGGAGCAACAGAGAGTGCTCCGGGGGGAGCAACAGAGAGTGCTCCGGGGGGAGCTACAGAGAGTGCTCCGGGGGGAGCTTTTGCTCCGAGGAACCTACCTTCGAATAGCCTGTTCCGGGCGCCACTTGCCGGGGTCCAGCCCCGGTGGATCCAGGGAATTCGAAGGGTGGACGGCGTTGGCGTGGAAAGACTTGTTTATTTATTAATATAAGATTAGATTAAGAAACTGTAGTGCAGTAGGAAGATTAAGTGGAGAAAGAGGGCTGAATAGCTTGGTTTACGCGGAAGACCAATAAAATTCCAGACAAGGAATTTGCACCATCTACGTTGGGCCACCGGTGCCCGCTTGAATATCTAAGGGTGCCTCGCCTTAAGCTCCCTTTCTCGCGGATCTTAATAACCAGGGCAAATAAGTAGACCTGGCGAGCCTCCGCGCCCCAGATGGAAATTCAGCCTGAAATTAAAGTAAAGAGCAGAGGGAAGAAAAGGGAGAGAAAAAGAGAGAGAGAGAGAGACAGGGGGGGAGCCAGATTCCCAAGAAACCAGGCCGAGACTAGTCCGAGAAACTGGTCTGAGAATCTGGTCCCGTCCTTTATTGTTCAGAAGGCCTTTTATACTTTTGATAAAACATGGAGATCAATGGGTAACACAAAGTTATGCAGCGTTAGCAGTCCAGACTCTTATCAAAACCAGGCTTTTCTCTCTGCATACCTAATTGTATACACAAGTCTTAGGTAATTTACATCATCTTCCAACCAAAAGGGCCAATTAACATTTTACAGCCTTTTTTCTGATAAGGGTTTGTCAACCACAAGACTTATTTGTGTTGATCTTCCCAAGGTCTGGTGCCACTCTCGGAAAGCACTAAAGAAAGTTACATTCTTAGACAGCAAGGATACAGCAACTTATAACAAGTAGAGGGAGTGCAGTGATTTATAGCAAAAGAGAAGCAATTAACTCAAAAGTCTAGTGTTGCTAACATCAAAACTACTATGTATCTTTTTCTACATCCTGCTTACATTAACATCCTTCCAGGTGCCTAAAAGATAAAGAATAAGGAGGTCTGGCAGCAACCTTGAGTCAACAGTGAAAACCCTCTACCAATATAATTTTTAACTCTTTAGAAAAGGCTCTGTATCTTTAAGATGCTTTTAAGCTTTGTGCCTCCCGCGGTTGGGGGGCTGTAAGCAATTCACAAGCTGTAAGCTTTGTGCCTCTCGCGGTTGGGGGGCTGTAAGCAATTCACAAGCTGTAAGAGGTCTGGGGAACCTGTTAGGCAGACTAGAGAGCTATCAGAGGGGTTTAACTGAAACATCCCTTTCAAATGCAGAAGACTAAAACCCTGAATTGACTTTTTTCCAGAGAATATCAGAAAAGTGGAAAAGCAGAGCACAAAAGCCAGCAGATTTTTGCTGGGGTACATGCTTAGGAATATCCAGAGGGGTCCCTGAAGTCTGAGCACGCCTTGCGTATGTCAGCTTCCTTCCTCATGACCTTGTCACGGGCGGGATTCCTCACACTGGCTTCCGGCAGGGTATGGTGGTGAACTTCTTGAGTTGCAGCAAGGCTGTGAAAGACCCTTTCGAAGTTCCAGAGGTAAGGTGTCATTAGTCTCCAGACGCCTCATCGGAAATAGGCCTCATCTCGCCTGGAAGGGAGAACTTCCTGGATTTTCTCGAGTTGCGGCAGGTGTTCTCGAGTTACGACGGGGACCTCAGGGACCCGCCCTGGTGGCCTCAGGAGAGGCCAGTCCCTATGCGAGTTGCTAGGGGGCCTCTCGGGATTTCTCTCCCGTCGATACCGGGGCCAAAAACCTTGTGTGGAGTCAGGGCCGGAACCGAGGATTCCTCTCAGGGGCTGACATGGATCTTTGGGTACTTCTGGAGTCTCCCCAGGGGAGTCAGGCCTCGTCTCGAGTGGGGGCATGCACGTGCACTTTCCTTCCAGGCTGTAGCAGCAATGTCACGCTACCTGTCACGTGGATCAAACGATCTGTGGTTTTCCCTCGAGGCTTTCCCACAGGGCTGTCCCACGTGCCACCGTGGTGTGAGTCGATCCTCGGCGTGAAAGATGAGCCAGTGCAGGGCAAAGAGGTTCCTCTGGAATGGACTGAGACATCTGGGGGACTCTTGGAATGGTGGTACGACCATGGAGTTCCTCTCGCCTTTCCTGTTGAGAGTGCCTCCTCTTGAGATGCGACGGGAACGCCGGGAATATTTTCCCGTTGAAAGCAGGGAAAGGATCCCTCATCTCGAGCTACGAGGGGGAAACGGGGCTCCTCTGGATGTGGGCGGGACCATCGTGCTTCCTCTCGAGTGGAGACGGGTATGGCGGTGAACTTCTTGAGTTGCAGCAAGGGTGTGAAAGACCCTTTCGAAGTTCCAGAGGTTAGGTGTCATTAGTCTCCAGACGCCTCATCGGAAATAGGCCTCATCTCGCCTGGAAGGGAGAACTTCCTGGATTTTCTCGAGTTGCGGCAGGTGTTCTCGAGTTACGACGGGGACCTCAGGGACCCGCCCTGGTGGCCTCAGGAGAGGTCAGTCCCCATGCGAGTTGCTAGGGGGCCTCTCGGGATTCCTCTCCCGTCGATACCGGGGCCAAAAACCTTGTGTGGAGTCAGGGCCGGAACCGAGGATTCCTCTCAGGGGCTGACATGGATCTTTGGGTACTTCTGGAGTCTCCCCAGGGGAGTCAGGCCTCGTCTCAAGTGGGGGCATGCACGTGCGCTTTCCTTCCAGGCTGTAGCAGCAATGTCACGCTTCCCGTCTCGTGGATCAAAGGATCTGTGGTTTTCCCTCGAGGCTTTCCCTCGAGGCTTTCCCACAGGGCTGTCCCACGTGCCACCGTGTTGTGAGTCGATCCTCGGCGTGAAAGATGAGCCAGTGCAGGGCAAAGAGGTTCCTCTGGAATGGACTGAGACATCTGGGGGACTCTTGGAATGGTGGTACGACCATGGAGTTCCTCTCGCCTTTCCTGTTGAGAGTGCCTCCTCTTGAGATGCGACGGGAACGCCGGGAATTCTTTCCCGTTGAAACCAGGGAAAGGATCCCGCATCTCGAGCTACGAGGGGGAAACGGGGCTCCTCTGGATGTGGGCGGGACCATCGTGCTTCCTCTCTAGTGGAGACGGGTATGGCGGTGAACTTCTTGAGTTGCAGCAAGGGTGTGAAAGACCCTTTCGAAGTTCCAGAGGTTAGGTGTCATTAGTCTCCAGAGGCCTCATCGGAAATAGGACTCATCTCGCCTGGAAGGGAGAACTTCCTGGATTTTCTCGAGTTGCGGCAGGTGTTCTCGAGTTACGACGGGGACCTCAGGGACCCGCCCTGGTGGCCTCAGGAGAGGCCAGTCCCTAGGCGAGTTGCTAGGGGGCCTCTCGGGATTCCTCTCCCGTTGATACCGGGGCCAAAAACCTTGTGTGGAGTCAAGGCCGGAACCGAGGATTCCTCTCAGGGGCTGACATGGATCTTTGGGTACTTCTGGAGTCTCCCCAGGGGAGTCAGGCCTCGTCTCGAGTGGGGGCATGCACGTGCGCTTTCCTTCCAGGCTGTAGCAGCAATGTCACGCTTCCCGTCGCGTGGATCAAAGGATCTGTGGTTTTCCCTCGAGGCTTTCCCTCGAGCCTTTCCCACAGGGCTGTCCCACGTGCCACCGTGGTGTGAGTCGATCCTCGGCGTGAAAGATGAGCCAGTGCAGGGCAAAGAGGTTCCTCTGGAATGGACTGAGACATCTGGGGGACTCTTGGAATGGTGGTACGACCATGGAGTTCCTCTCGCCTTTCCTGTTGAGAGTGCCTCCTCTTGAGATGCGACGGGAACGCCGGGAATTCTTTCCCGTTGAAAGCAGGGAAAGGATCCCTCATCTCGAGCTAAGAGGGGGAAACGGGGCTCCTCTGGATGTGGGCGGGACCATCGTGCTTCCTCTCTAGTGGAGACGGGTATGGTGGTGAACTTCTTGAGTTGCAGCAAGGGTGTGAAAGACCCTTTCGAAGTTCCAGAGGTTAGGTGTCATTAGTCTCCAGACGCCTCATCGGAAATAGGCCTCATCTCGCCTGGAAGGGAGAACTTCCTGGATTTTCTCGAGTTGCGGCAGGTGTTCTCGAGTTACGACGGGGACCTCAGGGACCCGCCCTGGTGGCCTCAGGAGAGGCCAGTCCCTATGCGAGTTGCTAGAGGGCCTCTCGGGATTCCTCTCCCGTCGATACCGGGGCCAAAAAGCTTATGTGGAGTCAAGGCCGGAACCGAGGATTCCTCTCAGGGGCTGACATGGATCTTTGGGTACTTCTGAAGTCTCCCCAGGGGAGTCAGGCCTCGTCTCGAGTGGGGGCATGCACGTGCGCTTTCCTTCCAGGCTGTAGCAGCAATGTCACGCTTCCCGTCGCGTGGATCAAAGGATGTGTGCTTTTCCCTCGAGGCTTTCCCACAGGGCTGTCCCACGTGCCACCGAGGTGTGAGTCGATCCTCGGCGTGAAAGATGAGCCAGTGCAGGGCAAAGAGCTTCCTCTGGAATGGACTGAGACATCTGGGGGACTCTTGGAATGGTGGTACGACCATGGAGTTCCTCTCGCCTTTCCTGTTGAGAGTGCCTCCTCTTGAGATGCGACCGGAACGCCGGGAATTCTTTCCCGTTGAAACCAGGGAAAGGATCCCTCATCTCGAGCTACGAGGGGGAAACGGGGCTCCTCTGGATGTGGGCGGGACCATCGTGCTTCCTCTCGAGTGGAGACGGGTATGGCGGTGAACTTCTTGAGTTGCAGCAAGGGTGTGAAAGACCCTTTCGAAGTTCCAGAGGTTTGGTGTCATTAGTCTCCAGAGGCCTCATCGGAAATAGGCCTCATCTCGCCTGGAAGGGAGAACTTCCTGGATTTTCTCGAGTTGCGGCAGGTGTTCTCGAGTTACGACGGGGACCTCAGGGACCCGCCCTGGTGGCCTCAGGAGAGGCCAGTCCCCATGCGAGTTGCTAGGGGGTCTCTCGGGATTCCTCTCCCGTCGATACCGGGGCCAAAAAGCTTGTGTGGAGTCAGGGCCGGAACCGAGGATTCTTCTCAGGGGCTGACATGGATCTTTGGGTACTTCTGGAGTCTCCCCAGGGGAGTCAGGCCTCGTCTCGAGTGGGGGCATGCATGTGCGCTTTCCTTCCAGGCTGTTCCAGCAATGTCATGCTTCCCGTCGCGTGGATCAAAGGATCTGTGGTTTTCCCTCGAGGCTTTCCCACAGGGCTGTCCCACGTGCCACCGTGGTGTGAGTCGATCCTCGGCGTGAAAGATGAGCCAGTGCAGGGCAAAGAGGTTCCTCTGGAATGGACTGAGACATCTGGGGGACTCTTGGAATGGTGGTACGACCATGGAGTTCCTCTCGCCTTTCCTGTTGAGAGTGCCTCCTCTTGAGATGCGACGGGAACGCCGGGAATTTTTTGCCGTTGAAAGCAGGGAAAGGATCCCTCATCTCGAGCTACGAGGGGGAAACGGGGCTCCTCTGGATGTGGGCGGGACCATCGTGCTTCCTCTCGAGTGGAGACGGGTATGGCGGTGAACTTCTTGAGTTGCAGCAAGGGTGTGAAAGACCCTTTCGAAGTTCCAGAGGTTAGGTGTCATTAGTCTCCAGAGGCCTCATCGGAAATAGGCCTCATCTCGCCTGGAAGGGAGAACTTCCTGGATTTTCTCGAGTTGCGGCAGGTGTTCTCGAGTTACGACGGGGACCTCAGGGACCCGCCCTGGTGGCCTCAGGAGAGGCCAGTCCCCATGCGAGTTGCTAGGGGGCCTCTCGGGATTCCTCTCCCGTCGATACCGGGGCCAAAAACCTTGTGTGGAGTCAGGGCCGGAACCGAGGATTCCTCTCAGGGGCTGACATGTATCTTTGGGTACTTCTGGAGTCTCCCCAGGGGAGTCAGGCCTCGTCTCGAGTGGGGGTATGCACGTGCACTTTCCTTCCAGGCTGTAGCAGCAATGTCACGCTTCCCGTCGCGTGGATCAAAGGATCTGTGGTTTTCCCTCGAGGCTTTCCCACAGGGCTGTCCCACGTGCCACCGTGGTGTGAGTCGATCCTCGGCGTGAAAGATGAGCCAGTTCAGGGCAAAGAGGTTCCTCTGGAATGGACTGAGACATCTGGGGGACTCTTGGAATGGTGGTACGACCATGGAGTTCCTCTCGCCTTTCCTGTTGAGAGTGCCTCCTCTTGAGATGCGACGGGAACGCCGGGAATTCTTTCCCGTTGAAAGCAGGGAAAGGATCCCTCATCTCGAGCTACGAGGGGGAAACGGGGCTCCTCTGGATGTGGGCGGGACCATCGTGCTTCCTCTCTAGTGGAGACGGGTATGGCGGTGAACTTCTTTAGTTGCAGCAAGGGTGTGAAAGACCCTTTCGAAGTTCCAGAGGTCAGGTGTCATTAGTCTCCAGAGGCCTCATCGGAAATAGGCCTCATCTCGCCTGGAAGGGAGAACTTCCTGGATTTTCTCGAGTTGCGGCAGGTGTTCTCGAGTTACGACGGGGACCTCAGGGACCCGCCCTGTTGGCCTCAGGAGAGGCCAGTCCCTAGGCGAGTTGCTAGGGGGCCTCTCGGGATTCCTCTCCCGTTGATACCGGGGCCAAAAACCTTGTGTGGAGTCAGGGCCGGAACCGAGGATTCCTCTCAGGGGCTGACATGGATCTTTGGGTACTTCTGGAGTCGCCCCAGGGGAGTCAGGCCTCGTCTCGAGTGGGGTCATGCACGTGCACTTTCCTTCCAGGCTGTAGCAGCAATGTCACGCTTCCCGTCGCGTGGATCAAATGATGTGTGGTTTTCCCTCGAGGCTTCCCCACAGGGCTGTCCCACGTGCCACCGTGGTGTGAGTCGATCCTCGGCGTGAAAGATGAGCCAGTGCAGGGCAAAGAGGTTCCTCTGGAATGGACTGAGACATCTGGGGGACTCTTGGAATGGTGGTACGACCATGGAGTTCCTCTCGCCTTTCCTGTTGAGAATGCCTCCTCTTGAGATGCGACGGGAACGCCGGGAATTTTTTGCCGTTGAAAGCAGGGAAAGGATCCCTCATCTCGAGCTACGAGGGGGAAACGGGGCTCCTCTGGATGTGGGCGGGACCATCGTGCTTTCTCTCGAGTGGAGACGGGTATGGCGGTGAACTTCTTGAGTTGCAGCAAGGGTGTGAAAGACCCTTTCGAAGTTCCAGAGGTTAGGTGTCATTAGTCTCCAGACGCCTCATCGGAAATAGGCCTCATCTCGCCTGGAAGGGAGAACTTCCTTGATTTTCTCGAGTTGTGGCAGGTGTTCTCGAGTTACGACGGGGACCTCAGGGACCCGCCCTGTTGGCCTCAGGAGAGGCCAGTCCCTATGCGTGTTGCTAGGGGGCCCCTCGGGATTCCTCTCCCGTCGATACCGGGGCCAAAAACCTTGTGTGGAGTCAGGGCCGGAACCGAGGATTCCTCTCAGGGACTGATATGGATCTTTGGGTACTTCTGGAGTCTCGCCAGGGGAGACAGGCCTCGTCTCGTGTGGGGGCATGCACGTGCACTTTCCTTCCAGGCTGTAGCAGCAATGTCACGCTTCCCGTCGCGTGGATCAAAGGATCTGCGGTTTTCGCTCGAAGCTTTCCCTCGAGGCTTTCCCACAGGGCTGTCCCACGTGACACCGTGGTGTGAGTCGATTCTCGGCGTGAAAAATGAGCCAGTGCAGGGCAAAGAGGTTCCTCTGGAATGGACTGAGACATCTGGGGGACTCTTGGAATGGTGGTACGACCATGGAGTTCCTCTCGCCTTTCCTGTTGAGAGTGCCTCCTCTTGAGATGCGACGGGAACGCCGGGAATTCTTTCCCGTTGAAAGCAGGGAAAGGATCCCTCATCTCGAGCTACGAGGGGGAAACGGGGCTCCTCTGGATGTGGGCGGGACCATCCTGCTTCCTCTTGAGTGGACACGGGTATGGCGGTGAACTTCTTGAGTTGCAGCAAGGGTGTGAAAGACCCTTTCGAAGTTCCAGAGGTTAGGTGTCATTAGTCTCCAGACGCCTCATCGGAAATAGGCCTCATCTCGCCTGGAAGGGAGAACTTCCTGGATTTTCTCGAGTTGCGGCAGGTGTTCTCGAGTTACGACGGGGACCTCAGGGACCGGCCCTGGTGGCCTCAGGAGAGGCCAGTCCCCATGCGAGTTGCTAGGGGGCCTCTCGGGATTCCTCTCCCGTCGATACCGGGGCCAAAAAGCTTGTGTGGAGTCAGGGCCGGAACCGAGGATTCCTCTCAAGGGGTGACATGGATCTTTGGGTACTTCTGGAGTCTCCCCAGGGGAGTCAGGCCTCGTCTCGAGTGGGGGCATGCACGTGCGCTTTCCTTCCAGGCTGTAGCAGCAATGTCACGTTTCCCGTCGCGTGGATCAAAGGATCTGTGGTTTTCCCTCGAGGCTTTCCCTCGAGGCTTTCCCACAGGGCTGTCCCACGTGCCACCGTGTTGTGAGTCGATCCTCGGCGTGAAAGATGAGCCAGTGCAGGGCAAAGAGGTTCCTCTGGAATGGACTGAGACATCTGGGGGACTCTTGGAATGGTGGTACGACCATGGAGTTCCTCTCGCCTTTCCTGTTTAGAGTGCCTCCTCTTGAGATGCGACGGGAACGCCGGGAATTCTTTCCCGTTGAAACCAGGGAAAGGATCCCTCATCTCGAGCTACGAGGGAGAAACGGGGCTCCTCTGGATGTGGGCGGGACCATCGTGCTTCCTCTCGAGTGGAGACGGGTATGGCGGTGAACTTCTTGAGTTGCAGCAATGGTGTGAAAGACCCTTTCGAAGTTCCAGAGGTTTGGTGTCATTAGTCTCCAGAGGCCTCATCGGAAATAGGCCTCATCTCGCCTGGAAGGGAGAACTTCCTGGATTTTCTCGAGTTGCGGCAGGTATTCTCGAGTTACGACGGGGACCTCAGGGACCCGCCCTGGTGGCCTCAGGAGAGGCCAGTCCCCATGCGAGTTGCTAGGGGGTCTCTCGGGATTCCTCTCCCGTCGATACCGGGGCCAAAAACCTTGTGTGGAGTCAGGGCCGGAACCGAGGATTCTTCTCAGGGGCTGACATGGATCTTTGGGTACTTCTGGAGTCTCCCCAGGGGAGTCAGGCCTCGTCTCGAGTGGGGGCATGCATGTGCGCTTTCCTTCCAGGCTGTAGCAGCAATGTCATGCTTCCCGTCGCGTGGATCAAAGGATCTGTGGTTTTCCCTCGAGGCTTTCCCTCGAGGCTTTCCCACAGGGCTATCCCACGTGCCACCGTGTTGTGAGTCGATCCTCGGCGTGAAAGATGAGCCAGTGCAGGGCAAAGAGGTTCCTCTGAAATGGACTGAGACATCTGGGGGACTCTTGGAATGGTGGTACGACCATGGAGTTCCTCTCGCCTTTCCTGTTGAGAGTGCCTCCTCTTGAGATGCGACGGGAACGCCGGGAATTTTTTCCCGTTGAAAGCAGGAAAAGGATCCCTCATCTCGAGCTACGAGGGGGAAACGGGGCTCCTCTGGATGTGGGCGGGACCATCGTGCTTCCTCTCGAGTGGAGACGGGTATGGCGGTGAACTTCTTGAGTTGCAGCAAGGGTGTGAAAGACCCTTTCGAAGTTCCAGAGGTTAGGTGTCATTAGTCTCCAGACGCCTCATCAGAAATAGGCCTCATCTCGCCTGGAAGGGAGAACTTCCTGGATTGTCTCGAGTTGCGGCAGGTGTTCTCGAGTTACGACGGGGACCTCTGGGACCCGCCCTGGTGGCCTCAGGAGAGGCCAGTCCCTATGCGAGTTGCTAGGGGGCCTCTCGGGATTCCTCTCCCGTCGATACCGGGGCCAAAAACCTTGTGTGGAGTCAGGGCCGGAACCGAGGATTCCTCTCAGGGGCTGACATGGATCTTTGGGTACTTCTGGAGTCTCCCCAGGGGAGTCAGGCCTCGTCTCGAGGGGGGCATGCACGTGCGCTTTCCTTCCAGGCTGTAGCAGCAATGTCACGCTTCCCGTCGCGTGGATCATAGGATCTGTGGTTTTCCCTCGAGGCTTTCCCTCGAGGCTTTCCCACAGGGCTGTCCCACGTGCCACCGTGGTGTGAGTCGATCCTCGGCGTGAAAGATGAGCCAGTGCAGGGCAAAGAGCTTCCTCTGGAATGGACTGAGACATCTGGGGGACTCTTGGAATGGTGGTACGACCATGGAGTTCCTCTCGCCTTTCCTGTTGAGAGTGCCTCCTCTTGAGATGCGACGGGAACTCCGGGAATTCTTTCCCGTTGAAAGCAGGCAAAGGATCCCTCATCTCGAGCTACGAGGGGGAAACGGGGCTCCTCTGGATGTGGGCGGGACCATCCTGCTTCCTCTCGAGTGGAGACGGGTATAGAAGTGAACTTCTTGAGTTGCAGCAAGGGTGTGAAAGACCCTTTCGAAGTTCCAGAGGTTAGGTGTCATTAGTCTCCAGACGCCTCATCGGAAATAGGCCTCATCTCGCCTGGAAGGGAGAACTTCCTGGATTTTCTCGAGATGCGGCAGGTGTTCTTGAGTTACGACGGGGACCTCAGGGACCCGCCCTGGTGGCCTCAGGAGAGGCCAGTCCACATGCGAGTTGCTAGGGGGCCTCGCGGGATTCCTCTCCCGTCGATACCGGGGCCAAAAACCTTGTGTGGAGTCAGGGCCGGAAACGAGGATTCCTCTCAGGGGCTGACATGGATCTTTGGGTACTTCTGGAGTCTCCGCAGGGGAGTCAGGCCTCGTCTCGAGTGGGGGCATGCACGTGCGTTTTCTTTCCAGGCTGTAGCAGCAATGTCACGCTTCCCGTCGCGTGGATCAAAGGATCTGTGGTTTTCCCTCGAGGCTTTCCCACAGGGCTGTCCCACGTTCCACCGTGGTGTGAGTCGATCCTCTGCGTGAAAGATGAGCCAGTGCAGGGCAAAGAGGTTCCTCTGGAATGGACTGAGACATCTGGGGGACTCTTGGAATGGTGGTACGACCATGGAGTTCCTCTCGCCTTTCCTGTTGAGAGTGCCTCCTCTTGAGATGCGACGGGAACGCCGGGAATTCTTTCCCGTTGAAAGCAGGGAAAGGATTCCTCATCTCGAGCTCCGAGGGGGAAACGGGGCTCCTCTGGATGTGGGCGGGACCATCGTGCTTCCTCTCTAGTAGAGACGGGTATTGCCGGGGTCCAGCCCCGGTGGATCCAGGGAATTCGAAGGGTGGACGGCGTTGGCGTGGAAAGACTTGTTTATTTATTAATATAAGATTAGATTAAGAAACTGTAGTGCAGTAGGAAGATTAAGTGGAGAAAGAGGGCTGAATAGCTTGGTTTACGCGGAAGACCAATAAAATTCCAGACAAGGAATTTGCACCATCTACGTTGGGCCACCGGTGCCCGCTTGAATATCTAAGGGTGCCTCGCCTTAAGCTCCCTTTCTCGCGGATCTTAATAACCAGGGCAAATAAGTAGACCTGGCGAGCCTCCGCGCCCCAGATGGAAATTCAGCCTGAAATTAAAGTAAAGAGCAGAGGGAAGAAAAGGGAGAGAAAAAGAGAGAGAGAGAGAGACACGGGGGGAGCCATATTCCCAAGACACCAGGCCGAGACTAGTCCGAGAAACTGGTCTGAGAATCTGGTCCCGTCCTTTATTGTTCAGAAGGCCTTTTATACTTTTGATAAAACATGGAGATCAATGGGTAACACAAAGTTATGCAGCGTTAGCAGTCCAGACTCTTATCAAAACCAGGCTTTTCTCTCTGCATACCTAATTGTATACACAAGTCTTAGGTAATTTACATCATCTTCCAACCAAAAGGGCCAATTAACATTTTACAGCCTTTTTTCTGATAAGGGTTTGTCAACCACAAGACTTATTTGTGTTGATCTTCCCAAGGTCTGGTGCCACTCTCGGAAAGCACTAAAGAAAGTTACATTCTTAGACAGCAAGGATACAGCAACTTATAACAAGTAGAGGGAGTGCAGTGATTTATAGCAAAAGAGAAGCAATTAACTCAAAAGTCTAGTGTTGCTAACATCAAAACTACTATGTATCTTTTTCTACATCCTGCTTACATTAACATCCTTCCAGGTGCCTAAAAGATAAAGAATAAGGAGGTCTGGCAGCAATCCTTGAGTCAACAGTGAAAACCCTCTACCAATATAATTTTTAACTCTTTAGAAAAGGCTCTGTATCTTTAAGATGCTTTTAAGCTTTGTGCCTCCCGCGGTTGGGGGGCTGTAAGCAATTCACAAGCTGTAAGCTTTGTGCCTCTCGCGGTTGGGGGGCTGTAAGCAATTCACAAGCTGTAAGAGGTCTGGGGAACCTGTTAGGCAGACTAGAGAGCTATCAGAGGGGTTTAACTGAAACATCCCTTTCAAATGCAGAAGACTAAAACCCTGAATTGACTTTTTTCCAGAGAATATCAGAAAAGTGGAAAAGCAGAGCACAAAAGCCGGCAGATTTTTGCTGGGGTACATGCTTAGGAATATCCAGAGGGGTCCCTGAAGTCTGAGCACGCCTTGCGTATGTCAGCTTCCTTCCTCATGACCTTGTCACGGGCGGGATTCCTCACACTGGCTTCCGGCAACTCCCCCTTCTTTATTAGTTTTTTAAAAAAATTAGGTGCAGTTCAGTCGCGAGATTCCGAATGCTCTGCCGAAGAGTCCTGACAACACAAGGAAGCACGATTACAAGGAGCAGGATTATGGCACCCACAGCAGCATAGCTAGAGACAGTAGTCAGAAGAGTTTTTCCAGAAATGAAGTCAGAGAAGGTGTGGAAAAAGTCATTGGCTTCTCCTGCGGCGGTAAAATCTAATCGGGAGTGTTCCAAGGTCTGAATCTGATTATGAAGTTTCCCTAAATCTAAACTAATATCTGAGCTGTTCCAGACACCTAAAATATGATTTTTGACCCTCTCCCATTTAAAATCTGTCTCATTTACTTTCAGGGATGTAACACATATCCACCGGTAATCGGCATGACATGAAAGAGCCAATTTCATTTTCAGACTCTGTAATTCATTCCCAATATGCATTACTGCTTCTTCTAAGGCATCAATCCTTATTTCTAGCTTCCTATCTATAATTTCCTGGGTTGCCAGCGTTAGAGAAACATTTTTGGATACGGTGTCAACATATTGGGCAGTATACACTTGTTGAGACAATGATAATGCCGCCACAGTAACAGAAGTAATTGCGGTTATCAAAGCTGATATTCCCAAAACAAGTAAGCCCACAAACCGTCGTGTTCGCATTAAATCTTGTAGCTGTTGCAGTACAGCTAGGCCATGGTTATCATACCAATACGTGGCTACAGTTACAGGTACCATGAGATAGGGCGGACGTTTTAAAACCATGAAAGAGCAAACTTTATATTGAGGAGTTAAACAGGATGAAAGCATACATTGTTCACAAGACACTACATGGGGTCCACCTGTATAATTCAATTGTATGTTAAGTCTTTCAGAATCATTAGTGAAAAGAAAAACATAAGGAGAGGGTAGACAAGCTAAAATAGAGTAAATAGAGGTATTTTTTGGTCGGATTAAAATAATAGGGGCGGTAGCCGCAAGGGCTCTCCAAATTTCTGGCTGCCAAAAGGTTTTACCTCTAGTTATATAAGACAGCATAGGGGGAACAAATTGGTTATGATGCCGTCTGGTGGCAACTAACGGCCAAGAAATTGAATATTCTTTCCAATTATCCAATCTATTGATAAAGTCATCGTCAGACTCAGGGTCTTGACCTGGATTTGGGTTGCTCCAGTCCTGAATCGCACAATTTCTTCCTCCCGGCATATTGTAATCTACTCTCGAATTATAAATACAAGATTTCCAAATCGGATATCCTGAATGATCATCTATAGTTTTCCAAATAACATCTGAGGGAGCAACATCATCACAATTTGGATATTCTGATGGAGTTTTGAGAGACAAAGACTTATAGGGGCCAAGGACCCCAGGCATACGGGCTCGTAATATCCAAGCAGACCGATCCCCTATAGATGCAAATTTAGAGGTTGGGGAATCTGTCATAACTGCTTTTGTGGAGGCTCCAATGCATCCTGTCTTGGTAAAGAAGTCTCCTGTAAGGCCAGGAGGAAAATTAAAGCAGACAGGAAAATCATCTGCTAGTCCTTTAAAGGTATAATTGAAATTAATAGGGTATTGGTCTTTTGTATAGGAAGTATAAGATCCTCCCAAAAGGCGAGGCTGGTCTGTACTAACTCGTATGGGGTCACTGTTCCAAGTAACAACTTGGAAAGTTGGAGGATCCGGGAGAAACGCCCAATATTTGGTTGGAATGGGAGCAGCGCTTACCTGGCAAGAGAGCAAGGCAAGCATGGCAATAAACACCTTTTCAGGAGAGACTGACGATCCCTGTAGGGTAGCTATCCCCTGTGCCTGGCGACAGAGAGCTTTAATCTGTCCCCAGGTGGGCAAGGAGGCTTGTTGGGTTGACTGAGCTGGGCGTCCTAATGGATTCCTGCGAGGCAAAAAATCAGGGGGTGCAATATCCTGTATCTGAAGTCGTGACATCTGTCCAGTGGGTGGCTCCGATCCGCGCCTATCCGGGATCTCCAATGTCAGCTGTCCTGGGGTCAGCGGCGTTTCCCGTGCTGGCGGAGGGAGCGGGGGAAGAGGGAGTTTCTTCCTTTTTAGAGATCGCGGTGGCGGGGGATTCTGGTATCCGGGGAGCTGAGACATGGCGAATTAGTCTGTCTGGAACCCAAATCGGAGCGTCCGCGTCCTGTGGAAAAACACAAGCATACCCTCGCCCATTGGTTAATAAGGGGTCAGGACCTTTCCATTGTCCGGAAAGAAGGTCCCTCCATTTTACTAATGGTTTTGCATTCAATTGCTCTGGGCACCAATGGCGAAGCATTGCAGTGTTTCCGGATGAATCAGCATTTAAGTTATTTATTACGAAAAGAGCATGTTGCAAAATCTGATGGGGGGAACTATATTTAAATTCCCCTTCTTTTAGTTTTTGAATATGGATTTTCAGTGTTTGATGTGCTCTTTCCACAATGGCTTGTCCTTGTGGGTTATAAGGGATGCCGGTGTTATGTTTAATTTGAAATCTTGTACAGAATTGCTGAAAAGATTTAGAAGTGTAAGCAGGAGCATTATCAGTTTTTAAAGCTTTTGGCAAGCCCAGATAGGAAAAGCATGTAAAAAGATGTTGTATTACATCTTTAACTGCTTCCCCTGTACGAGCAGTGGCAATAATAACATGAGAGAAGGTATCTACAGTTACATGAACAAAAGACAGTTTTCCAAATGAAGAGACATGGGTTACATCCATTTGCCAGAGTGCATTAGGTTTGAGACCGCGAGGGTTAACTCCCAGAGGCAAAGCATTCACGGTAGTAGGACAATGTGAACAAGAACGAACAATCTCTCGGGCAGATTCTCGAGGAATTTGAAACTGGTATCGTAAGGCAGTGGCATTTTGGTGATGAAGTGAGTGAGAAGCTCGAGCTTCTTCAAAAACAGAAGCCACTGAAATCCTGGTTAACGAATCTGCCAATTCATTGAGAGCATTTAAAGGGCCAGGCAGGCCGGAATGAGCCCGAATGTGGCCGATAAAGAACGCCCGATTTCTTTTCCATATTTGCTGCTGCAGTTTAGTTAACAAATGGAAGATAGCAGTTTTGTTTTCAGGCAAAACTGCAGTCTCAATGTGTGGAAACAGCCTGACCACATACTGAGAGTCAGAATAAAGGTTAAATTCTTTCTCCGCAAACATAACAAAGGCCTCAATAACAGCTGTGATTTCAGCCCTTTGAGCTGAAGTTTCTTGTGTTTCCAAAAGTTTTTGATGATCTCTTGTGACTATAGAGGCTCTACCGTTAGCCGATCCATCAGTAAAGACTACCTGAGCATCTGAAATAGGGAACTGTTTACACCGGACAGGAAAAATAACTGGATGGTTAGACATAAAATTTAGTAAAACATGCGAGGGTAAATGATGCAAAATTTGACCACAGTAATTCCCTATGGCAATCTGCCAGTCTTCATCAAACATTAAAAGAGCATCAAGCTGCTCCTTATTATATGGAATTACAATCTCTGATGGCTCTTTACCAAACAATTCAATGCTCCGCTTCCTTCCTTTTAGCATTAATGTGGCAATTAAACCAGGATAAGAAGCCACGACTTTTTTAGCTTGGGTAGGAAGATGGATCCATTCTAAAGGGCCGCGTTGCCACAGAACTCCCGTAGGCGCCGTTGGAGTAGCTAGGCAAAGGAACTGCCACGTCATCGTCAAATCAATTCTTTTTACATAGCTATTTGATAAGGCTGCTTCTACTTTGCCTAGGGCTTCTTGAGCCTCAGCTGTTAATTGTCTTTTTGAGGTTGGATCAGGATCCCCGCGTAAAGTGTTAAAAAGAGGTTTTAATTCGGCAGTGGTTAATTTTAAATATGGTCTAATCCAATTAATATCACCTAAGAGTTTTTGATAATCATTTAAAGTAATAAGATGGTCTTTTCTCAATTGCAGCGGGGTATGAGTCACCGTTTCCGAATTTATGACTCTTCCTAAGTAAGTTATGGGCGGATTGATTTGAATTTTTTCTGGGGCAATTTTTAGGCCTCTGTCTGTCAATGCCTGGGTCAGGTCCTGGAGCACAGTCTGCAGGTGAACTCTATCAGGATGAGCTATTAAAATATCATCCATATAGTGAATCATATACACGTGTTCATATTTAGCCCTAGTATCTTCTAGAGCGGCATTAACAAATTTTTGGCATAAAGTAGGGCTATTTTTCATTCCCTGAGGCAGAACCTTCCACTGAAACCGTAAATAAGGCTGTTTAAGATTTTCTGATGGCAGACTAAAGGCAAATCGCTTTTTATCCTCAGGATTTAAGGGAATAGTGAAAAAACAATCTTGTAAATCAATAACAATTATATTATATCCCTCTGGAACGGCTACTGGGGAAGGGAGCCCAGGCTGTAAGGCCCCCATGTCCTCCATGGTGGCATTAATAGCTCTCAAATCCTGTAAAAGTCGCCATTTACCAGATTTTTTCTTAATGACAAAAATAGGAGTGTTCCAGGGGCTATTGGAGGGCTCAATATGTCCCAATTCTAATTGTTCAAAGATTAATGCTTTAGCTGCCAATAATTTTTCCTTATGCAGAGGCCACTGTTCTACCCACACCGGATCTTGAGATTTCCATGTGATGGGGTCGGCAGCAAAAACAATGGCCTCAATTATAAATTTGGATATCCCAATCCAGCACGTAGCTTGCGAGGAGTTGGGCAAATTGGCTCAATTATTCCTGTCTGTTGTTTACCCAATCCTTTTGATGGATCATAGCCCATCTGCAACATCTGAGAGGTCACTTTATCATCAGGGCTAAAAAGTAACACTCCCATTTGAGATAGCACGTCCCTCCCCCACAGGGTAAGGGGGAGCGAAGGAACGACATAAGGTTGGAAAGTTCCACGGGTATCCTCAAATTGCCAATCTAAAATTTTTGCACTTTTGGCTATTGTGGGGGCTCTTCCTATCCCCACCAAGTTATTTTCAGTAGTATGTGTGGGCCAGGAGCTGGGCCAGTCTTTTCCTGAAATGCAAGAAACATCTGCTCCTGTGTCTAATAACCCCACAATAGACTTGCCATTAATCAGGATAGTCTTCATAGGACGTTTCTGAGTAATTTCTGTTATCCAAAAAACCATATCACTAGACCCAAATCCTTTATCCTGCCTTTCATTTTGAGTAGCTGTGCGCCCAATTGCAGTGTGGTAAGGCAAAAGCAAAAGTTGGGCTATTCTTTGTCCCTGATGTATTTGGAAAGTTTTAGTTGGGGGTGAAATCATTATCTGGATTTCTCCTGTATAATCTGAGTCAATTACTCCAGGGATGATTGTGAGACCTTGCATAGCTAAGGAACTTCTGCCTAGTATAATTCCTACTAAACCTGTTGGTAATGGACCTTTAACTCCTGTAGGTATTTTTACAGTGGGGCTATCTGGTGTTAATATTGCTGAGGTGGTGGAACTGAGGTCCAGTCCTGCGCTGCCTGGGGTTGCTCTGATGAGTTCTGCGATGGGACGAAGGGAATGAATGGGTTCAGTGAGGCTGCCCCAATTGTTGTCGGGGCCTGAGGCTGGCCCCTCAATCCGTTTCCCGACTGCTGGTCGGGGCCCAAAAAGGCTCCATTTCTATGGAATTGTGACCTACATTCTTTTGCCCAGTGATATCCTTTTTGACAACGAGGGCAGAGAGATCTAGGGAGATTAGTAGGCACAGCCGGGGAGGGAGAATTCGGCAGAGAAGAACCGGCTGCTTTTTGGGGACAAGCTCGCATAAGGTGCCCTTCCCGTCCGCAAGAGAAGCAGGCCTTGGATAAACCAATATTCTGGCCTGGACTACTGGAATGACTCTTTGACGGGTTATTTCTATTTGTAAAAAAGGACTGTACTGCCTGCTGGTAAGAATTTCCCTTTATGGCTGCAGCTATGGCAACGCCCTGCATCATCGCTGGTCCTACATCTGCACATTGCCTGATATAATCTATTATTTCCCCAGTTTTTTTTAATAGGACGTAAAATGGCCTGGCAGGTAGAATTAGCATTTTCAAATGCCAGTTGTTTTATCAATATACTAGCTGCCTCAGTGTTGGAAATTACTCTGTTGACTGCCTCTGCAAGTCTTGATATAAAGTCTTCATATGGCTCTTCTGGTTTTTGTTTAACATTTGAGAAGGAAGAGGTAGATTCTTTCCCTTCAGGCAACAAACGCCAAGCCCCAAGGGCGCAGGCGGTTACTTGATCTAAAGTGGTTTTATCTAATCCCATTTGATCTCTAAGTGTTCCAAAATCATTAGTCCCTGCCAACATATTTTTTATAATATATCTTGGGCCATATTTTTGGTTAGCATCAGCCTGTTTTTGGGCTAGATCTTCATATTCAGTTCTCCAAAGTACATATTGACCTCCAGACAGACAAGCTTTAGCGACTGTCTTCCAGTCATGGGGTGTCATCCATCTGCCCGCTAAAGCTTCCACCAATGATACAGTGTACGGGGCTTTAGGCCCATACAAAGCACAAGCCTGTTTGAGTTCTTTAATCATTTTCATTGGAATGGGTTCCCAGTGGGGGGCTGTTCTCCCACCACTTCCACCAAATATTATGGGGAAACAAGCCTCAAGGTGGGGATCAAGTTCATCATCTGGGCTAGAGAAAACTCTTCTTCGGGGAGCTTCTAGTGGAGGCCCCTCACCCTTATAGGGAGGGGGGGGCAAGGGGTGTCCTATGTCACTTTCTTCGTACTTTGGGAATTTTTTATCCGTTCTGTGTTTAGGTCTTACGGATGTTTTATCTGGGGAATCTGGCCTTAAACTCTCAGGTGCATATAATCTGATGGGGGACATTTGTCTTGAGCCTCTGGAAGCAGAAGGCTTAATTAAGGAAATTTCTCTTGAATTTGTGGAAGCAGGTGGTCTGGTTGGGGAAGTTTTTATTAAGCTCTTTGGAGCAGATAATCTAATTGGAGAAGTTTCTCTTAAACTCCTTGGAGCATCTTTATTTAATAAAGACCAGTCCTCATCAGAATGATCTTGACTTACTTCCTCTTCCAAATCTTCCTCATCTGAAAGCTGCTCTTTTTTGTCATCTCTATCTATTACCTTTTCTTGGGCAGTCATTGCAGCTATCATTTGACTCAACTGCCGATAGTTAGGTGTAGCCTCCTTTTCATCACTCTCCTCTTCGATAGATACCTTTTTCTCTGCACTTTCCTCTTTAAGATGTACCTTTTCAGATTCAGGGGCAGGGTCTAGAGCGTCCCTAATTATATTCCATAAGGAAAAGGCGTCAGTAGGCACCTTTTGTGAGCCATGTTCAGCATGGTAAGTTTTTAGTTGTTTTCCTACTCTCTCCCAGGTGTCTAAGTTAACAGTGCCTTCTTCTGGAAACCAGGGACACTGTTCTTGTACAAAGGAAAAAAATGAATGAATATTGGATTTTTTAACTTTAATTCCTCGTTTAGTTAGTAACTGCAAGATTACTCCTGTAAAAAGCTGTCTTTCTTTTGATTCACTGTTACCCATGTCAGAAAATTAAGTCTTATAGAAAAGTCTACCTCAACAAAAAGGTTTTACCTTTGGCGAGGGGGGTTTTGTTTTCAACCCTAAGATAGCAGGTTTCTTTTCAACCTCTAGAGCACCAGGTTTCTCTTAAACCCTTGAACACTTCCCACTCCTCCTCACCCTGTCTATCCTACAGGGGGGTCCGCGGCACCCTGAGTGGGGTCCTAGCCGTCCCGAACACTCAACACTGGGGGAGTACCCGAAAGTACTCCGGGGGGAGTGATTAAGTCACTCCGGGGGGGAGCAACAGAGAGTGCTCCGGGGGGAGCAACAGAGAGTGCTCCGGGGGGAGCTACAGAGAGTGCTCCGGGGGGAGCTTTTGCTCCGAGGAACCTACCTTCGAATAGCCTGTTCCGGGCGCCACTTGCCGGGGTCCAGCCCCGGTGGATCCAGGGAATTCGAAGGGTGGACGGCGTTGGCGTGGAAAGACTTGTTTATTTATTAATATAAGATTAGATTAAGAAACTGTAGTGCAGTAGGAAGATTAAGTGGAGAAAGAGGGCTGAATAGCTTGGTTTACGCGGAAGACCAATAAAATTCCAGACAAGGAATTTGCACCATCTACGTTGGGCCACCGGTGCCCGCTTGAATATCTAAGGGTGCCTCGCCTTAAGCTCCCTTTCTCGCGGATCTTAATAACCAGGGCAAATAAGTAGACCTGGCGAGCCTCCGCGCCCCAGATGGAAATTCAGCCTGAAATTAAAGTAAAGAGCAGAGGGAAGAAAAGGGAGAGAAAAAGAGAGAGAGAGAGAGACAGGGGGGGAGCCAGATTCCCAAGAAACCAGGCCGAGACTAGTCCGAGAAACTGGTCTGAGAATCTGGTCCCGTCCTTTATTGTTCAGAAGGCCTTTTATACTTTTGATAAAACATGGAGATCAATGGGTAACACAAAGTTATGCAGCGTTAGCAGTCCAGACTCTTATCAAAACCAGGCTTTTCTCTCTGCATACCTAATTGTATACACAAGTCTTAGGTAATTTACATCATCTTCCAACCAAAAGGGCCAATTAACATTTTACAGCCTTTTTTCTGATAAGGGTTTGTCAACCACAAGACTTATTTGTGTTGATCTTCCCAAGGTCTGGTGCCACTCTCGGAAAGCACTAAAGAAAGTTACATTCTTAGACAGCAAGGATACAGCAACTTATAACAAGTAGAGGGAGTGCAGTGATTTATAGCAAAAGAGAAGCAATTAACTCAAAAGTCTAGTGTTGCTAACATCAAAACTACTATGTATCTTTTTCTACATCCTGCTTACATTAACATCCTTCCAGGTGCCTAAAAGATAAAGAATAAGGAGGTCTGGCAGCAATCCTTGAGTCAACAGTGAAAACCCTCTACCAATATAATTTTTAACTCTTTAGAAAAGGCTCTGTATCTTTAAGATGCTTTTAAGCTTTGTGCCTCCCGCGGTTGGGGGGCTGTAAGCAATTCACAAGCTGTAAGAGGTCTGGGGAACCTGTTAGGCAGACTAGAGAGCTATCAGAGGGGTTTAACTGAAACATCCCTTTCAAATGCAGAAGACTAAAACCCTGAATTGACTTTTTTCCAGAGAATATCAGAAAAGTGGAAAAGCAGAGCACAAAAGCCAGCAGATTTTTGCTGGGGTACATGCTTAGGAATATCCAGAGGGGTCCCTGAAGTCTGAGCACGCCTTGCGTATGTCAGCTTCCTTCCTCATGACCTTGTCACGGGCGGGATTCCTCACACTGGCTTCCGGCAGGGTATGGTGGTGAACTTCTTGAGTTGCAGCAAGGCTGTGAAAGACCCTTTCGAAGTTCCAGAGGTAAGGTGTCATTAGTCTCCAGACGCCTCATCGGAAATAGGCCTCATCTCGCCTGGAAGGGAGAACTTCCTGGATTTTCTCGAGTTGCGGCAGGTGTTCTCGAGTTACGACGGGGACCTCAGGGACCCGCCCTGGTGGCCTCAGGAGAGGCCAGTCCCTATGCGAGTTGCTAGGGGGCCTCTCGGGATTCCTCTCCCGTCGATACCGGGGCCAAAAACCTTGTGTGGAGTCAGGGCCGGAACCGAGGGTTCCTCTCAGGGGCTGACATGGATCTTTGGGTACTTCTGGAGTCTCCCCAGGGGAGTCAGGCCTCGTCTCGAGTGGGGGCATGCACGTGCACTTTCCTTCCAGGCTGTAGCAGCAATGTCACGCTACCTGTCGCGTGGATCAAATGATCTGTGGTTTTCCCTCGAGGCTTTCCCACAGGGCTGTCCCACGTGCCACCGTGGTGTGAGTCGATCCTCGGCGTGAAAGATGAGCCAGTGCAGGGCAAAGAGGTTCCTCTGGAATGGACTGAGACATCTGGGGGACTCTTGGAATGGTGGTACGACCATGGAGTTCCTCTCGCCTTTCCTGTTGAGAGTGCCTCCTCTTGAGATGCGACGGGAACGCCGGGAATATTTTCCCGTTGAAAGCAGGGAAAGGATCCCTCATCTCGAGCTACGAGGGGGAAACGGGGCTCCTCTGGATGTGGGCGGGACCATCGTGCTTTCTCTCGAGTGGAGACGGGTATGGCGGTGAACTTCTTGAGTTGCAGCAAGGGTGTGAAAGACCCTTTCGAAGTTCCAGAGGTTAGGTGTCATTAGTCTCCAGACGCCTCATCGGAAATAGGCCTCATCTCGCCTGGAAGGAAGAACTTCCTTGATTTTCTCGAGTTGCGGCAGGTGTTCTCGAGTTACGACCGGGACCTCAGGGACCCGCCCTGTTGGCCTCAGGAGAGGCCAGTCCCTATGCGTGTTGCTAGGGGGCCCCTCGGGATTCCTCTCCCGTCGATACCGGGGCCAAAAACCTTGTGTGGAGACAGGGCTGGAACCGAGGATTCCTCTCAGGGACTGATATGGATCTTTGGGTACTTCTGGAGTCTCGCCAGGGGAGACAGGCCTCGTCTCGTGTGGGGGCATGCACGTGCACTTTCCTTCCAGGCTGTAGCAGCAATGTCACGCTTCACGTCGCGTGGATCAAAGGATCTGCGGTTTTCCCTCGAGGCTTTCCCTCGAGGCTTTCCCACAGGGCTGTCCCACGTGACACCGTGGTGTGAGTCGATTCTCGGCGTGAAAAATGAGCCAGTGCAGGGCAAAGAGGTTCCTCTGGAATGGACTGAGACATCTGGGGGACTCTTGGAATGGTGGTACGACCATGGAGTTCCTCTCGCCTTTCCTGTTGAGAGTGCCTCCTCTTGAGATGCGACGGGAACGCCGGGAATTCTTTCCCGTTGAAAGGAGGGAAAGGATCCCTCATCTCGAGCTACGAGGGGGAAACGGGGCTCCTCTGGATGTGGGCGGGACCATCGTGCTTTCTCTCGACTGGAGACGGGTATGGCGGTGAACTTCTTGAGTTGCAGCAAGGGTGTGAAAGACCCTTTCGAAGTTCCAGAGGTTAGGTGTCATTAGTCTCCAGACGCCTCATCGGAAATAGGCCTCATCTCGCCTGGAAGGGAGAACTTCCTGGATTTTCTCGAGTTGCGGCAGGTGTTCTCGAGTTACGACGGGGACCTCAGGGACCCGCCCTGGTGGCCTCAGGAGAGGCCAGTCCCCATGCGAGATGCTAGGGGGCCTCTCGGGATTCCTCTCCCGTCGATACCGGGGCCAAAAAGCTTGTGTGGAGTCAGGGCCGGAACCGAGGATTCCTCTCAGGGGCTGACATGGATCTTTGGGTACTTCTGGAGTCTCCCCAGGGGAGTCAGGCCTCGTCTCGAGTGGGGGCATGCACGTGCGCTTTCCTTCCAGGCTGTAGCAGCAATGTCACGCTTCCCGTCGCGTGGATCAAAGGATCTGTGGTTTTCCCTCGAGGCTTTCCCTCGAGGCTTTCCCACAGGGCTGTCCCACGTGCCACCGTGTTGTGAGTCGATCCTCGGCTTGAAAGATGAGCCAGTGCAGGGCAAAGAGGTTCCTCTGGAATGGACTGAGACATCTGGGGGACTCTTGGAATGGTGGTACGACCATGGAGTTCCTCTCGCCTTTCCTGTTGAGAGTGCCTCCTCTTGAGATGCGACGGGAACGTCGGGAATACTTTCCCGTTGAAAGCAGGGAAAGGATCCCTCATCTCGAGCTACGAGGGGGAAACGGGGCTCCTCTGGATGTGGGCGGGACCATCGTGCTTCCTCTCGAGTGGAGACGGGTATGGCGGTGAACTTCTTGAGTTGCAGCAAGGGTGTGAAAGACCCTTTCGAAGTTCCAGAGGTTAGGTGTCATTAGTCTCCAGAGGCCTCATCGGAAATAGGCCTCATCTCGCCTGGAAGGGAGAACTTCCTGGATTTTCTCGAGTTGCGGCAGGTGTTCTCGAGTTACGACGGGGACCTCAGGGACCCGCCCTGGTGGCCTCCGGAGAGGCCAGTCCCCATGCGAGTTGCTAGGGGGCCTCTCGGGATTCCTCTCCCGTCGATACCGGGGCCAAAAACCTTGTGTGCAGTCAGGGCCGGAACCGAGGATTCCTCTCAGGGGCTGACATGGATCTTTGGGTACTTCTGGAGTCTCCCCAGGGGAGTCAGGCCTCGTCTCGAGTGGGGGCATGCACGTGCGCTTTCCTTCCAGGCTGTAGCAGCAATGTCACGCTTCCCGTCGCGTGGATCAAAGGATCTGTGGTTTTCCCTCGAGGCTTTCCCTCGAGGCTTTCCCACAGGGCTGTCCCACGTGCCACCGTGGTGTGAGTCGATCCTCGGCGTGAAAGATGAGCGAGTGCAGGGCAAAGAGGTTCCTCTGGAATGGACTGAGACATCTGGGGGACTCTTGGAATGGTGGTACGACCATGGAGTTCCTCTCGCCTTTCCTGTTGAGAGTGCCTCCTCTTGAGATGCGACGGGAACGCCGGGAATTCTTTCCCGTTGAAAGCAGGAAAAGGATCCCTCATCTCGAGCTACGAGGGGGAAACGGGGCTCCTCTGGATGTGGGCGGGACCATCGTGCTTCCTCTCGAGTGGAGACGGGTATGGCGGTGAACTTCTTGAGTTGCAGCAAGGGTGTGAAAGACCCTTTCGAAGTTCCAGAGGTTAGGTGTCATTACTCTCCAGACGCCTCATCGGAAATAGGCCTCATCTCGCCTGGAAGGGAGAACTTCCTGGATTTTCTCGAGTTGCGGCAGGTGTTCTCGAGTTACGACGGGGACCTCAGGGACCCGCCCTGGTGGCCTCAGGAGAGGCCAGTCCCCATGCGAGTTGCTAGTGGGCCTCTCGGGATTCCTCTCCCGTCGATACCGGGGCCAAAAACCTTGTGTGGAGTCAGGGCCGGAACCGAGGATTCCTCTCAGGGGCTGACATGGATCTTTGGGTACTTCTGGAGTCTCCCCAGGGGAGTCAGGCCTCGTCTCGAGTGGGGGGATGCACGTGCACTTTCCTTCCAGGCTGTAGCAGCAATGTCACGCTTCCCGTCGCGTGGATCAAAGGATCTGTGGTTTTCCCTCGAGGCTTTCCCACAGGGCTGTCCCACGTGCCACCGTGGTGTGAGTCGATCCTCGGCGTGAAAGATGAGCCAGTGCAGGGCAAAGAGGTTCCTCTGGAATGGACTGAGACATCTGGGGGACTCTTGGAATGGTGGTACGACCATGGAGTTCCTCTCGCCTTTCCTGTTGAGAGTGCCTCCTCTTGAGATGCGACGGGAACGCCGGGAATTCTTTCCCGTTGAAAGCAGGGAAAGGATCCCTCATCTCGAGCTACGAGGGGGAAACGGGGCTCCTCTGGATGTGGGCGGGACCATCGTGCTTCCTCTCGAGTGGAGACGGGTATGGCGGTGAACTTCTTGAGTTGCAGCAAGGGTGTGAAAGACCCTTTCGAAGTTCCAGAGGTTAGGTGTCATTAGTCTCCAGACGCCTCATCGGAAATAGGCCTCATCTCGCCTGGAAGGGAGAACTTCCTGGATTTTCTCGAGTTGCGGCAGGTGTTCTCGAGTTACGACGGGGACCTCAGGGACCCGCCCTGGTGGCCTCAGGAGAGGTCAGTCCCCATGCGAGTTGCTAGGGGGCCTCTCGGGATTCCTCTCCCGTCGATACCGGGGCCAAAAAGCTTGTGTGGAGTCAGGGCCGGAACCGAGGATTCCTCTCAGGGGCTGACATGGATCTTTGGGTACTTCTGGAGTCTCCCCAGGGGAGTCAGGCCTCGTCTCAAGTGGGGGCATGCACGTGCGCTTTCCTTCCAGGCTGTAGCAGCAATGTCACGCTTCCCGTCGCGTGGATCAAAGGATCTGTGGTTTTCCCTCGAGGCTTTCCCTCGAGGCTTTCCCACAGGACTGTCCCACGTGCCACCGTGTTGTGAGTCGATCCTCGGCGTGAAAGATGAGCCAGTGCAGGGCAAAGAGGTTCCTCTGGAATGGACTGAGACATCTGGGGGACTCTTGGAATGGTGGTACGACCATGGAGTTCCTCTCGCCTTTCCTGTTGAGAGTGCCTCCTCTTGAGATGCGACGGGAACGCCGGGAATTCTTTCCCGTTGAAAGCAGGGAAAGGATCCCTCATCTCGAGCTACGAGGGGGAAACGGGGCTCCTCTGGATGTGGGCGGGACCATCGTGCTTCCTCTCGAGTGGAGACGGGTATGGCGGTGAACTTCTTGAGTTGCAGCAAGGGTGTGAAAGACCCTTTCGAAGTTCCAGAGGTTAGGTGTCATTAGTCTCCAGACGCCTCATCGGAAATAGGCCTCATCTCGCCTGGAAGGGAGAACTTCCTGGATTTTCTCGAGTTGCGGCAGGTGTTCTCGAGTTACGACGGGGACCTCAGGGACCCGCCCTGGTGGCCTCAGGAGAGGCCAGTCCCCATGCGAGTTGCTAGGGGGCCTCTCGGGATTCCTCTCCCGTCGATACCGGGGCCAAAAACCTTGTGTGGAGTCAGGGCCGGAAACGAGGATTCCTCTCAGGGGCTGACATGGATCTTTGGGTACTTCTGGAGTCTCCCCAGGGGAGTCAGGCCTCGTCTCGAGTGGGGGCATGCACGTGCACTTTCCTTCCAGGCTGTAGCAGCAATGTCACGCTTCCCGTCGCGTGGATCAAAGGATCTGTGGTTTTCCCTCGAGGCTTTCCCACAGGGCTGTCCCACGTGCCACCGTGGTGTGATTCGATCCTCGGCGTGAAAGATGAGCCAGTGCAGGGCAAAGAGGTTCCTCTGGAATGGACTGAGACATCTGGGGGACTCTTGGAATGGTGGTACGACCATGGAGTTCCTCTCGCCTTTCCTGTTGAGAGTGCCTCCTCTTGAGTTGCGACGGGAACGCCGGGAATTCTTTCCCGTTGAAAGCAGGGAAAGGATCCCTCATCTGGAGCTACGAGGGGGAAACGGGGCTCCTCTGGATGTGGGCGGGACCATGGTGCTTCCTCTCTAGTGGAGACGGGTATGGCGGTGAACTTCTTGAGTTGCAGCAAGGGTGTGAAAGACCCTTTCGAAGTTCCAGAGGTTAGGTGTCATTAGTCTCCAGAGGCCTCATTGGAAATAGGCCTCATCTCGCCTGGAAGGGAGAACTTCCTGGATTTTCTCGAGTTGCGGCAGGTGTTCTCGAGTTACGATGGGGATCTCAGGGACCCGCCCTGGTGGCCTCAGGAGAGGCCAGTCCCCATGCGAGTTGTTAGGGGGCCTCTCGGGATTCCTCTCCCGTCGATACCGGGGCCAAAAACCTTGTATGGAGTCAGGGCCGAAACCGAGGATTCCTCTCAGGGGCTGACATGGATCTTTGGGTACTTCTGGAGTCTCCCCAGGGGAGTCAGGCCTCGTCTCGAGTGGGGGCATGCACGTGCGCTTTCCTTCCAGGCTGTAGCAGCAATGTCACGCTTCCCGTCGCGTGGATCAAAGGATCTGTGGTTTTCCCTCGAGGCTTTCCCTCGAGGCTTTCCCACAGGGCTGTCCCACGTGCCACCGTGTTGTGAGTCGATCCTCGGCGTGAAAGATGAGCCAGTGCAGGGCAAAGAGGTTCCTCTGGAATGGACTGAGACATCTGGGGGACTCTTGGAATGGTGGTACGACCATGGAGTTCCTCTCGCCTTTCCTGTTGAGAGTGCCTCCTCTTGAGATGCGACGGGAACGCCCGGAATACTTTCCCGTTGAAAGCAGGGAAAGGATCCCTCATCTCGAGCTACGAGGGGGAAACGGGGCTCCTCTGGATGTGGGCGGGACCATCGTGCTTCCTCTCGAGTGGAGACGGGTATGGCGGTGAACTTCTTGAGTTGCAGCAAGGGTGTGAAAGACCCTTTCGAAGTTCCAGAGGTTTGGTGTCATTAGTCTCCAGAGGCCTCATCGGAAATAGGCCTCAACTCGCCTGGAAGGGAGAACTTCCTGGATTTTCTCGAGTTGCGGCAGGTGTTCTCCAGTTACGACGGGGACCTCAGGGACCCGCCCTGGTGGCCTCAGGAGAGGCCAGTCCCCATGCGAGTTGCTAGGGGGCCTCTCGGGATTCCTCTCCCATCGATACCGGGGCCAAAATGCTTGTGTGGAGTCAGGGCCGGAACCGAGGATTCCTCTCAGGGGCTGACATGGATCTTTGGGTACTTCCGGAGTCTCCCCAGGGGAGTCAGGCCTCGTCTCGAGTGGGGGCATGCACGTGTGCTTTCCTTCCAGGCTGTAGCAGCAATGTCACGCTTCCCGTCGCGTGGATCAAAGGATCTGTGGTTTTCCCTCGAGGCTTTCCCTGGAGGCTTTCCCACAGGGCTGTCCCACGTGCCACCGTGTTGTGAGTCGTTCCTCGGCGTGAAAGATGAGCCAGTGCAGGGCAAAGAGGTTCCTCTGGAATGGACTGAGACATCTGGGGGACTCTTGGAATGGTGGTACGACCATGGAGTTCCTCTCGCCTTTCCTGTTGAGAGTGCCTCCTCTTGAGATGCGACGGGAACGCCGGGAATTCTTTCCCGTTGAAACCAGGGAAAGGATCCCTCATCTCGAGGTACGAGGGGGAAACGGGGCTCCTCTGGATGTGGGCGGGACCATCGTGCTTCCTCTCGAGTGGAGACGGGTATGGCGGTGAACTTCTTGAGTTGCAGCAAGGGTGTGAAAGACCCTTTCGAGGTTCCAGAGGTTTGGTGTCATTAGTCTCCAGAGGCCTCATCGGAAATAGGCCTCATCTCGCCTGGAAGGGAGAACTTCCTGGATTTTCTCGAGTTGCGGCAGGTGTTCTCGAGTTACGACGGGGACCTCAGGGACCCGCCCTGGTGGCCTCCGGAGAGGCCAGTCCCCATGCGAGTTGCTAGGGGGCCTCTCGGGATTCCTCTCCCGTCGATACCGGGGCCAAAAACCTTGTGTGGAGTCAGGGCCGGAACCGAGGATTCCTCTCAGGGGCTGACATGGATCTTTGGGTACTTCTGGAGTCACCCGAGTGGAGTCAGGCCTCGTCTCGAGTAGGGGCATGCACGTGCGCTTTCCTTTCAGGCTGTAGCAGCAATGTCACGCTTCCCGTCGCGTGGATCAAAGGATCTGTGGTTTTCCCTCGAGGCTTTCCCTCGAGGCTTTCCCACAGGGCTGTCCCACGTGCCACCGTGGTGTGAGTCGATCCTCGGCGTGAAAGATGAGCCAGTGCAGGGCAAAGAGGTTCCTCTGGAATGGACTGAGACATCTGGGGGACTCTTGGAATGGTGGTACGACCATGGAGTTCCTCTCGCCTTTCCTGTTGAGAGTGCCTCCTCTTGAGATGCGACGGGAACGCCGGGAATTCTTTCCCTTTGAAAGCAGGGAAAGGATCCCTCATCTCGAGCTACGAGGGGGAAACGGGGCTCCTCTGGATGTGGGCGGGACCATCGTGCTTCCTCTCTAGTGGAGACGGGTATGGCGGTGAACTCCTTGAGTTGCAGCAAGGGTGTGAAAGACCCTTTCGAAGTTCCAGAGGTTAGGTGTCATTAGTCTCCAGAGGCCTCATCGGAAATAGGCCTCATCTCGCCTGGAAGGGAGAACTTCCTGGATTTTCTCGAGTTGCGGCAGGTGTTCTCGAGTTACGACGGGGACCTCAGGGACCCGCCCTGGTGGCCTCAGGAGAGGCCAGTCCCTAGGCGAGTTGCTAGGGGGCCTCTCGGGATTCCTCTCCCGTTGATACCGGGGCCAAAAACCTTGTGTGGAGTCAAGGCCGGAACCGAGGATTCCTCTCAGGGGCTGACATGGATCTTTGGGTACTTGTGGAGTCTCCCCAGGGGAGTCAGGCCTCGTCTCGAGTGGGGGCATGCACGTGCGCTTTCCTTCCAGGCTGTAGCAGCAATGTCACGCTTCCCGTCGCGTGGATCAAAGGATCTGTGGTTTTCCCTCGAGGCTTTCCCTCGAGCCTTTCCCACAGGGCTGTCCCACGTGCCACCGTGGTGTGAGTCGATCCTCGGCGTGAAAGATGAGCCAGTGCAGGGCAAAGAGGTTCCTCTCGAATGGACTGAGACATCTGGGGGACTCTTGGAATGGTGGTACGACCATGGAGTTCCTCTCGCCTTTCCTGTTGAGAGTGCCTCCTCTTGAGATGCGACGGGAACGCCGGGAATTCTTTCCCGTTGAAAGCAGGGAAAGGATCCCTCATCTCGAGCTAAGAGGGGGAAACGGGGCTCCTCTGGATGTGGGCGGGACCATCGTGCTTCCTCTCTAGTGGAGACGGGTATGGTGGTGAACTTCTTGAGTTGCAGCAAGGCTGTGAAAGACCCTTTCGAAGTTCCAGAGGTTAGGTGTCATTAGTCTCCAGACGCCTCATCGGAAATAGGCCTCATCTCGCCTGGAAGGGAGAACTTCCTGGATTTTCTCGAGTTGCGGCAGGTGTTCTCGAGTTACGACGGGGACCTCAGAGACCCGACCTGGTGGCCTCAGGAGAGGCCAGTCCCCATGCGAGTTGCTAGGGGGCCTCTCGGGATTCCTCTCCCGTCGATACCGGGGCCAAAAACCTTGTGTGGAGTCAGGGCCGGAACCGAGGATTCCTCTCAGGGGCTGACATGGATCTTTGGGTACTTCTGGAGTCTCCCCAGGGGAGTCAGGCCTCGTCTCGAGTGGGGGCATGCACGTGCACTTTCCTTCCAGGCTGTAGCAGCAATGTCACGCTTCCCGTCGCGTGGATCAAATGATGTGTGGTTTTCCCTCGAGGCTTTCCCACAGGGCTGTCCCACGTGCCACCGTGGTGTGAGTCGATCCTCGGCGTGAAAGATGAGCCAGTGCAGGGCAAAGAGGTTCCTCTGGAATGGACTGAGACATCTGGGGGACTCTTGGAATGGTGGTACGACCATGGAGTTCCTCTCGCCTTTCCTGTTGAGAGTGCCTCCTCTTGAGATGCGACGGGAACGCCGGGAATTTTTTGCCGTTGAAAGCAGGGAAAGGATCCCTCATCTCGAGCTACGAGGGGGAAACGGGGCTCCTCTGGATGTGGGCGGGACCATCGTGCTTCCTCTCGAGTGGAGACGGATATGGCGGTGCACTTCTTGAGTTGCAGCAAGGGTGTGAAAGACCCTTTCGAAGTTCCAGAGGTTAGGTGTCATTAGTCTCCAGAGGCCTCATCGGAAATAGGCCTCATCTCGCCTGGAAGGGAGAACTTCCTGGATTTTCTCGAGTTGCGGCAGGTGTTCTCGAGTTACGACGGGGACCTCAGGGACCCGCCCTGGTGGCCTCAGGAGAGGCCAGTCCCCATGCGAGTTGCTAGGGGGCCTCTCGGGATTCCTCTCCCGTCGATACCGGGGCCAAAAAGCTTGTGTGGAGTCAAGGCCGGAACCGAGGATTCCTCTCAGGGGCTGACATGGATCTTTGGGTACTTCTGGAGTCTCGCCAGGGGAGTCAGGCCTCGTCTCGAGTGGGGGCATGCACGTGCGCTTTCCTTCCAGGCTGTAGCAGCAATGTCACGCTTCCCGTCGCGTGGATCAAAGGATCTGTGGTTTTCCCTCGAGGCTTTCCCTCGAGGCTTTCCCACAGGGCTGTCCCACGTGCCACCGTGTTGTGAGTCGATCCTCGGCGTGAAAGATGAGCCAGTGCAGGGCAAAGAGGTTCCTCTGGAATGGACTGAGACATCTGGGGGACTCTTGGAATGGTGGTACGACCATGGAGTTCCTCTCGCCTTTCCTGTTGAGAGTGCCTCCTCTTGAGATGCGACGGGAACGCCGGGAATTCTTTCCCGTTGAAACCAGGGAAAGGATCCCGCATCTCGAGCTACGAGGGGGAAACGGGGCTCCTCTGGATGTGGGCGGGACCATCGTGCTTCCTCTCGAGTGGAGACGGGTATGGCGGTGAACTTCTTGAGTTGCAGCAAGGGTGTGAAAGACCCTTTCGAAGTTCCAGAGGTTTGTTGTCATTAGTCTCCAGAGGCCTCATCGGAAATAGGCCTCATCTCGCCTGGAAGGGAGAACTTCCTGGATTTTCTCGAGTTGCGGCAGGTGTTCTCGAATTACGACGGGGACCTCAGGGACCCGCCCTGGTGGCCTCCGGAGAGGCCAGTCCCCATGCGAGTTGCTAGGGGGCCTCTCGGGATTCCTCTCCCGTCAATACCGGGGCCAAAAACCTTGTGTGGAGTCAGGGCCGGAACCGAGGATTCCTCTCAGGGGCTGACATGGATCTTTGGGTACTTCTGGAGTCACCCGAGTGGAGTCAGGCCTCGTCTCGAGTAGGGGCATGCACGTGCGCTTTCCTTTCAGGCTGTAGCAGCAATGTCACGCTTCCCGTCGCGTGGATCAAAGGATCTGTGGTTTTCCCTCGAGGCTTTCCCTCGAGGCTTTCCCACAGGGCTGTCCCACGTGCCACCGTGGTGTGAGTCGATCCTCGGCGTGAAAGATGAGCCAGTGCAAGGCAAAGAGGTTCCTCTCGAATGGACTGAGACATCTGGGGGACTCTTGGAATGGTGGTACGACCATGGAGTTCCTCTCGCCTTTCCTGTTGAGAGTGCCTCCTCTTGAGATGCGACGGGAACGCCGGGAATTTTTTGCCGTTGAAAGCAGGGAAAGGATCCCTCATCTCGAGCTACGAGGGGGAAACGGGGCTCCTCTGGATGTGGGCGGGACCATCGAGCTTCCTCTCGAGTGGAGACGGATATGGCGGTGAACTTCTTGAGTTGCAGCAAGGGTGTGAAAGACCCTTTCGAAGTTCCAGAGGTTAGGTGTCATTAGTCTCCAGAGGCCTCATCGGAAATAGGCCTCATCTCGCCTGGAAGGGAGAACTTCCTGGATTTTCTCGAGTTGCGGCAGGTGTTCTCGAGTTACGACGGGGACCTCAGGGACCCGCCCTGGTGGCCTCAGGAGAGGCCAGTCCCCATGCGAGTTGCTAGGGGGCCTCTCGGGATTCCTCTCCCGTCGATACCGGGGCCAAAAAGCTTGTGTGGAGTCAAGGCCGGAACCGAGGATTCCTCTCAGGGGCTGACATGGATCTTTGGGTACTTCTGGAGTCTCGCCAGGGGAGTCAGGCCTCGTCTCGAGTGGGGGCATGCACGTGCGCTTTCCTTCCAGGCTGTAGCAGCAATGTCACGCTTCCCGTCGCGTGGATCAAAGGATCTGTGGTTTTCCCTCGAGGCTTTCCCTCGAGGCTTTCCCACAGGGCTGTCCCACGTGCCACCGTGTTGTGAGTCGATCCTCGGCGTGAAAGATGAGCCAGTGCAGGGCAAAGAGGTTCCTCTGGAATGGACTGAGACATCTGGGGGACTCTTGGAATGGTGGTACGACCATGGAGTTCCTCTCGCCTTTCCTGTTGAGAGTGCCTCCTCTTGAGATGCGACGGGAACGCCGGGAATTCTTTCCCGTTGAAACCAGGGAAAGGATCCCGCATCTCGAGCTACGAGGGGGAAACGGGGCTCCTCTGGATGTGGGCGGGACCATCGTGCTTCCTCTCGAGTGGAGACGGGTATGGCGGTGAACTTCTTGAGTTGCAGCAAGGGTGTGAAAGACCCTTTCGAAGTTCCAGAGGTTTGTTGTCATTAGTCTCCAGAGGCCTCATCGGAAATAGGCCTCATCTCGCCTGGAAGGGAGAACTTCCTGGATTTTCTCGAGTTGCGGCAGGTGTTCTCGAATTACGACGGGGACCTCAGGGACCCGCCCTGGTGGCCTCCGGAGAGGCCAGTCCCCATGCGAGTTGCTAGGGGGCCTCTCGGGATTCCTCTCCCGTCGATACCGGGGCCAAAAACCTTGTGTGGAGTCAGGGCCGGAACCGAGGATTCCTCTCAGGGGCTGACATGGATCTTTGGGTACTTCTGGAGTCACCCGAGTGGAGTCAGGCCTCGTCTCGAGTAGGGGCATGCACGTGCGCTTTCCTTTCAGGCTGTAGCAGCAATGTCACGCTTCCCGTCGCGTGGATCAAAGGATCTGTGGTTTTCCCTCGAGGCTTTCCCTCGAGGCTTTCCCACAGGGCTGTCCCACGTGCCACCGTGGTGTGAGTCGATCCTCGGCGTGAAAGATGAGCCAGTGCAGGGCAAAGAGGTTCCTCTGGAATGGACTGAGACATCTGGGGGACTCTTGGAATGGTGGTACGACCATGGAGTTCCTCTCGCCTTTCCTGTTGAGAGTGCCTCCTCTTGAGATGCGACGGGAACGCCGGGAATTCTTTCCCGTTGAAAGCAGGGAAAGGATCCCTCATCTCGAGCTACGAGGGGGAAACGGGGCTCCTCTGGATGTGGGCGGGACCATCGTGCTTCCTCTCTAGTGGAGACGGGTATGGCGGTGAACTTCTTGAGTTGCAGCAAGGGTGTGAAAGACCCTTTCGAAGTTCCAGAGGTTAGGTGTCATTAGTCTCCAGAGGCCTCATCGGAAATAGGCCTCATCTCGCCTGGAAGGGAGAACTTCCTGGATTTTCTCGAGTTGCGGCAGGTGTTCTCGAGTTACGACGGGGACCTCAGGGACCCGCCCTGGTGGCCTCAGGAGAGGCCAGTCCCTAGGCGAGTTGCTAGGGGGCCTCTCGGGATTCCTCTCCCGTTGATACCGGGGCCAAAAACCTTGTGTGGAGTCAAGGCCGGAACCGAGGATTCCTCTCAGGGGCTGACATGGATCTTTGGGTACTTGTGGAGTCTCCCCAGGGGAGTCAGGCCTCGTCTCGAGTGGGGGCATGCACGTGCGCTTTCCTTCCAGGCTGTAGCAGCAATGTCACGCTTCCCGTCGCGTGGATCAAAGGATCTGTGGTTTTCCCTCGAGGCTTTCCCTCGAGCCTTTCCCACAGGGCTGTCCCACGTGCCACCGTGGTGTGAGTCGATCCTCGGCGTGAAAGATGAGCCAGTGCAGGGCAAAGAGGTTCCTCTCGAATGGACTGAGACATCTGGGGGACTCTTGGAATGGTGGTACGACCATGGAGTTCCTCTCGCCTTTCCTGTTGAGAGTGCCTCCTCTTGAGATGCGACGGGAACGCCGGGAATTCTTTCCCGTTGAAAGCAGGGAAAGGATCCCTCATCTCGAGCTAAGAGGGGGAAACGGGGCTCCTCTGGATGTGGGCGGGACCATCGTGCTTCCTCTCTAGTGGAGACGGGTATGGTGGTGAACTTCTTGAGTTGCAGCAAGGCTGTGAAAGACCCTTTCGAAGTTCCAGAGGTTAGGTGTCATTAGTCTCCAGACGCCTCATCGGAAATAGGCCTCATCTCGCCTGGAAGGGAGAACTTCCTGGATTTTCTCGAGTTGCGGCAGGTGTTCTCGAGTTACGACGGGGACCTCAGGGACCCGCCCTGGTGGCCTCAGGAGAGGCCAGTCCCTATGCGAGTTGCTAGGGGGCCTCTCGGGATTCCTCTCCCGTCGATACCGGGGCCAAAAACCTTGTGTGGAGTCAGGGCCGGAACCGAGGATTCCTCTCAGGGGCTGACATGGATCTTTGGGTACTTCTGGAGTCTCCCCAGGGGAGTCAGGCCTCGTCTCGAGTGGGGGCATGCACGTGCACTTTCCTTCCAGGCTGTAGCAGCAATGTCACGCTTCCCGTCGCGTGGATCAAAGGATCTGTGGTTTTCCCTCGAGGCTTTCCCACAGGGCTGTCCCACGTGCCACCGTGGTGTGAGTCGATCCTCGGCGTGAAAGATGAGCCAGTGCAGGGCAAAGAGGTTCCTCTGGAATGGACTGAGACATCTGGGGGACTCTTGGAATGGTGGTACGACCATGGAGTTCCTCTCGCCTTTCCTGTTGAGAGTGCCTCCTCTTGAGATGCGACGGGAACGCCGGGAATTTTTTGCCGTTGAAAGCAGGGAAAGGATCCCTCATCTCGAGCTACGAGGGGGAAACGGGGCTCCTCTGGATGTGGGCGGGACCATCGTGCTTCCTCTCGAGTGGAGACGGATATGGCGGTGAACTTCTTAAGTTGCAGCAAGGGTGTGAAAGACCCTTTCGAAGTTCCAGAGGTTAGGTGTCATTAGTCTCCAGAGGCCTCATCGGAAATAGGCCTCATCTCGCCTGGAAGGGAGAACTTCCTTGATTTTCTCGAGTTGCGGCAGGTGTTCTCGAGTTACGACGGGGACCTCAGGGACCCGCCCTGGTGGCCTCAGGAGAGGCCAGTCCCCATGCGAGTTGCTAGGGGGCCTCTCGGGATTCCTCTCCCGTCGATACCGGGGCCAAAAAGCTTGTGTGGAGTCAAGGCCGGAACCGAGGATTCCTCTCAGGGGCTGACATGGATCTTTGGGTACTTCTGGAGTCTCGCCAGGGGAGTCAGGCCTCGTCTCGAGTGGGGGCATGCACGTGCGCTTTCCTTCCAGGCTGTAGCAACAATGTCACGCTTCCCGTCGCGTGGATCAAAGGATCTGTGGTTTTCCCTCGAGGCTTTCCCTCGAGGCTTTCCCACAGGGCTGTCCCACGTGCCACCGTGTTGTGAGTCGATCCTCGGCGTGAAAGATGAGCCAGTGCAGGGCAAAGAGGTTCCTCTGGAATGGACTGAGACATCTGGGGGACTCTTGGAATGGTGGTACGACCATGGAGTTCCTCTCGCCTTTCCTGTTGAGAGTGCCTCCTCTTGAGATGCGACGGGAACGCCGGGAATTCTTTCCCGTTGAAACCAGGGAAAGGATCCCGCATCTCGAGCTACGAGGGGGAAACGGGGCTCCTCTGGATGTGGGCGGGACCATCGTGCTTCCTCTCGAGTGGAGACGGGTATGGCGGTGAACTTCTTGAGTTGCAGCAAGGGTGTGAAAGACCCTTTCGAAGTTCCAGAGGTTTGTTGTCATTAGTCTCCAGAGGCCTCATCGGAAATAGGCCTCATCTCGCCTGGAAGGGAGAACTTCCTGGATTTTCTCGAGTTGCGGCAGGTGTTCTCGAATTACGACGGGGACCTCAGGGACCCGCCCTGGTGGCCTCCGGAGAGGCCAGTCCCCATGCGAGTTGCTAGGGGGCCTCTCGGGATTCCTCTCCCGTCGATACCGGGGCCAAAAACCTTGTGTGGAGTCAGGGCCGGAACCGAGGATTCCTCTCAGGGGCTGACATGGATCTTTGGGTACTTCTGGAGTCACCCGAGTGGAGTCAGGCCTCGTCTCGAGTAGGGGCATGCACGTGCGCTTTCCTTTCAGGCTGTAGCAGCAATGTCACGCTTCCCGTCGCGTGGATCAAAGGATCTGTGGTTTTCCCTCGAGGCTTTCCCTCGAGGCTTTCCCACAGGGCTGTCCCACGTGCCACCGTGGTGTGAGTCGATCCTCGGCGTGAAAGATGAGCCAGTGCAGGGCAAAGAGGTTCCTCTGGAATGGACTGAGACATCTGGGGGACTCTTGGAATGGTGGTACGACCATGGAGTTCCTCTCGCCTTTCCTGTTGAGAGTGCCTCCTCTTGAGATGCGACGGGAACGCCGGGAATTCTTTCCCGTTGAAAGCAGGGAAAGGATCCCTCATCTCGAGCTACGAGGGGGAAACGGGGCTCCTCTGGATGTGGGCGGGACCATCGTGCTTCCTCTCTAGTGGAGACGGGTATGGCGGTGAACTTCTTGAGTTGCAGCAAGGGTGTGAAAGACCCTTTCGAAGTTCCAGAGGTTAGGTGTCATTAGGCTCCAGAGGCCTCATCGGAAATAGGCCTCATCTCGCCTGGAAGGGAGAACATCCTGGATTTTCTCGAGTTGCGGCAGGTGTTCTCGAGTTACGACGGGGACCTCAGGGACCCGCCCTGGTGGCCTCAGGAGAGGCCAGTCCCTAGGCGAGTTGCTAGGGGGCCTCTCGGGATTCCTCTCCCGTTGATACCGGGGCCAAAAACCTTGTGTGGAGTCAAGGCCGGAACCGAGGATTCCTCTCAGGGGCTGACATGGATCTTTGGGTACTTGTGGAGTCTCCCCAGGGGAGTCAGGCCTCGTCTCGAGTGGGGGCATGCACGTGCGCTTTCCTTCCAGGCTGTAGCAGCAATGTCACGCTTCCCGTCGCGTGGATCAAAGGATCTGTGGTTTTCCCTCGAGGCTTTCCCTCGAGCCTTTCCCACAGGGCTGTCCCACGTGCCACCGTGGTGTGAGTCGATCCTCGGCGTGAAAGATGAGCCAGTGCAGGGCAAAGAGGTTCCTCTCGAATGGACTGAGACATCTGGGGGACTCTTGGAATGGTGGTACGACCATGGAGTTCCTCTCGCCTTTCCTGTTGAGAGTGCCTCCTCTTGAGATGCGACGGGAACGCCGGGAATTCTTTCCCGTTGAAAGCAGGGAAAGGATCCCTCATCTCGAGCTAAGAGGGGGAAACGGGGCTCCTCTGGATGTGGGCGGGACCATCGTGCTTCCTCTCTAGTGGAGACGGGTATGGTGGTGAACTTCTTGAGTTGCAGCAAGGCTGTGAAAGACCCTTTCGAAGTTCCAGAGGTTAGGTGTCATTAGTCTCCAGACGCCTCATCGGAAATAGGCCTCATCTCGCCTGGAAGGGAGAACTTCCTGGATTTTCTCGAGTTGCGGCAGGTGTTCTCGAGTTACGACGGGGACCTCAGGGACCCGCCCTGGTGGCCTCAGGAGAGGCCAGTCCCTATGCGAGTTGCTAGGGGGCCTCTCGGGATTCCTCTCCCGTCGATACCGGGGCCAAAAACCTTGTGTGGAGTCAGGGCCGGAACCGAGGATTCCTCTCAGGGGCTGACATGGATCTTTGGGTACTTCTGGAGTCTCCCCAGGGGAGTCAGGCCTCGTCTCGAGTAGGGGCATGCACGTGCACTTTCCTTCCAGGCTGTAGCAGCAATGTCACGCTTCCCGTCGCGTGGATCAAATGATGTGTGGTTTTCCCTCGAGGCTTTCCTACAGGGCTGTCCCACGTGCCACCGTGGTGTGAGTCGATCCTCGGCGTGAAAGATGAGCCACTGCAGGGCAAAGAGGTTCCTCTGGAATGGACTGAGACATCTGGGGGACTCTTGGAATGGTGGTACGACCATGGAGTTCCTCTCGCCTTTCCTGTTGAGAGTGCCTCCTCTTGAGATGCGACGGGAACGCCGGGAATTTTTTGCCGTTGAAAGCAGGGAAAGGATCCCTCATCTCGAGCTACGAGGGGGAAACGGGGCTCCTCTGGATGTGGTCGGGACCATCGTGCTTCCTCTCGAGTGGAGACGGATATGGCGGTGAACTTCTTGAGTTGCAGCAAGGGTGTGAAAGACCCTTTCGAAGTTCCAGAGGTTAGGTGACATTAGTCTCCAGAGGCCTCATCGGAAATAGGCCTCATCTCGCCTGGAAGGGAGAACTTCCAGGATTTTCTCGAGTTGCGGCAGGTGTTCTCGAGTTACGACGGGGACCTCAGGGACCCGCCCTGGTGGCCTCAGGAGAGGCCAGTCCCCATGCGAGTTGCTAGGGGGCCTCTCGGGATTCCTCTCCCGTCGATACCGGGGCCAAAAAGCTTGTGTGGAGTCAAGGCCGGAACCGAGGATTCCTCTCAGGGGCTGACATGGATCTTTGGGTACTTCTGGAGTCTCGCCAGGGGAGTCAGGCCTCGTCTCGAGTGGGGGCATGCACGTGCGCTTTCCTTCCAGGCTGTAGCAGCAATGTCACGCTTCCCGTCGCGTGGATCAAAGGATCTGTGGTTTTCCCTCGAGGCTTTCCCTCGAGGCTTTCCCACAGGGCTGTCCCACGTGCCACCGTGTTGTGAGTCGATCCTCGGCGTGAAAGATGAGCCAGTGCAGGGCAAAGAGGTTCCTCTGGAATGGACTGAGACATCTGGGGGACTCTTGGAATGTTGGTACGACCATGGAGTTCGTCTCGCCTTTCCTGTTGAGAGTGCCTCCTCTTGAGATGCGACGGGAATGCCGGGAATTCTTTCCCGTTGAAACCAGGGAAAGGATCCCGCATCTCGAGCTACGAGGGGGAAACGGGGCTCCTCTGGATGTGGGCGGGACCATCGTGCTTCCTCTCGAGTGGAGACGGGTATGGCGGTGAACTTCTTGAGTTGCAGCAAGGGTGTGAAAGACCCTTTCGAAGTTCCAGAGGTTTGTTGTCAATAGTCTCCAGAGGCCTCATCGGAAATAGGCCTCATCTCGCCTGGAAGGGAGAACTTCCTGGATTTTCTCGAGTTGCGGCAGGTGTTCTCGAATTACGACGGGGACCTCAGGGACCCGCCCTGGTGGCCTCCGGAGAGGCCAGTCCCCATGCGAGTTGCTAGGGGGCCTCTCGGGATTCCTCTCCCGTCGATACCGGGGCCAAAAACCTTGTGTGGAGTCAGGGCCGGAACCGAGGATTCCTCTCAGGGGCTGACATGGATCTTTGGGTACTTCTGGAGTCACCCGAGTGGAGTCAGGCCTCGTCTCGAGTAGGGGCATGCACGTGCGCTTTCCTTCCAGGCTGTAGCAGCAATGTCACGCTTCCCGTCGCGTGGATCAAAGGATCTGTGGTTTTCCCTCGAGGCTTTCCCTCGAGGCTTTCCCACAGGGCTGTCCCACGTGCCACCGTGGTGTGAGTCGATCCTCGGCGTGAAAGATGAGCCAGTGCAGGGCAAAGAGGTTCCTCTGGAATGGACTGAGACATCTGGCGGACTCTTGGAATGGTGGTACGACCATGGAGATCCTCTCGCCTTTCCTGTTGAGAGTGCCTCCTCTTGAGATGCGACGGGAACGCCGGGAATTCTTTCCCGTTGAAAGCAGGGAAAGGATCCCTCATCTCGAGCACCGAGGGGAAAACGGGGCTCCTCTGGATGTGGGCGGGACCATCGTGCTTCCTCTCGAGTGGAGACGGGTATGGCGGAGAACTTCTTGAGTTGGAGCAAGGGTGTGAAAGACCCTTTCAAAGTTCCAGAGGTTAGGTGTCATTAGTCTCCAGACGCCTCATCGGAAATAGGCCTCATCTCGCCTGGAAGGGAGAACTTCCTGGATTTTCTCGAGTTGCGGCAGGTGTTCTTAAGTTACGACGGGGAACTCAGGGACCCGCCCTGGTGGCCTCAGGAGAGGCCAGTCCCCATGCGAGTTGCTAGGGGGCCTCTCGGGATTCCTCTCCCATAGATACCGGGGCCAAAAACCTTGAGTGGAGTCAGGGCCAGAACCGAGGATTCCTCTCAGGGGCTGACATGGATCTTTGGGTACTTCTGGAGTCTCCCCAGGGGAGTCAGGCCTCGTCTCGAGTGGGGGCATGCACGTGCGCTTTCCTTCCAGGCTGTAGCAGCAATGTCACGCTTCCCGTCGCGTGGATCAAATGATCTGTGGTTTTCCCTCGAGGCTTTCCCTCGAGGCTTTCCCACAGGGCTGTCCCACGTGCCACCGTGGTGTGAGTCAATCCTGGGCGTGAAAGATGAGCCAGTGCAGGGCAAAGAGGTTCCTCTGGAATGGACTGAGACATCTGGGGGACTCTTGGAATGGTGGTACGACCATGGAGTTCCTCTCGCCTTTCCTGTTAAGAGTGCCTCCGCTTGAGATGCGACGGGAACGCCGGGAATTCTTTCCCGTTTAAAGCAGGGAAAGGATCCCTCATCTCGAGCTACGAGGGGGAAACGGGGCTCCTCTGGATGTGGGCGGGACCATCGTGCTTCCTCTCTAGTGGAGACGGGTATGGTGGTGAACTTCTTGAGTTGCAGCAAGGCTGTGAAAGACCCTTTCGAAGTTCCAGAGGTAAGGTGTCATTAGTCTCCAGACGCCTCATCGGAAATAGGCCTCATTTCGCCTGGAAGGGAGAACTTCCTGGATTTTCTCCAGTTGCGGCAGGTGTTCTCGAGTTACGACGGGGACCTCAGGGACCCGCCCTGGTGGCCTCAGGAGAGGCCAGTCCCCATGCGAGTTGCTAGGGGGCCTCTCGGGATTCCTCTCCCGTCGATACCGGGGCCAAAAAGCTTGTGTGGAGTCAGGGCCGGAACCGAGGATTCCTCTCAGGGGCTGACATGGATCTTTGGGTACTTCTGGAGTCTCCCCAGGGGAGTCAGGCCTCGTCTCGAGTGGGGGCATGCACGTGCACTTTCCTTCCAGGCTGTAGCAGCAATGTCACGCTTCCCGTCGCGTGGATCAATGGATCTGTGGTTTTCCCTCGAGGCTTTCCCACAGGGCTGTCCCACGTGCCACCGTGGTGTGAGTCGATCCTCGGCGTGAAAGATGAGCCAGTGCAGGGCAAAGAGGTTCCTCTGGAATGGACTGAGACATCTGGGGGACTCTTGGAATGGTGGTACGACCATGGAGTTCCTCTCGCCTTTCCTGTTGAGAGTGCCTCCTCTTGAGATGCGACGGGAACGCCGGGAATTCTTTCCCGTTGAAAGCAGGGAAAGGATCCCTCATCTCGAGCTACGAGGGGGAAACGGGGCTCCTCTGGATGTGGGCGGGACCATCGTGCTTCCTCTCTAGTGGAGACGGGTATGGCGGTGAACTTCTTGAGTTGCAGCAAGGGTGTGAAAGACCCTTTCGAAGTTCCAGAGGTTAGGTGTCATTAGTCTCCAGAGGCCTCATCGGAAATAGGCCTCATCTCGCCTGGAAGGGAGAACTTCCTGGATTTTCTCGAGTTGCGGCAGGTGTTCTCGAGTTACGACGGGGACCTCAGGGACCCGCCCTGGTGGCCTCAGGAGAGGCCAGTCCCTAGGCGAGTTGCTAGGGGGCCTCTCGGGATTCCTCTCCCGTTGATACCGGGGCCAAAAACCTTGTGTGGAGTCAGGGCCGGAACCGAGGATTCCTCTCAGGGGCTGACATGGATCTTTGGGTACTTCTGGAGTCTCCCCAGGGGAGTCAGGCCTCGTGTCGAGTGGGGGCATGCACGTGCGCATTCCTTCCAGGCTGTAGCAGCAATGTCACGCTTCCCGTCGCGTGGATCAAAGGATCTGTGGTTTTCCCTCGAGGCTTTCCCTCGAGGCTTTCCCACAGGGCTGTCCCACGTGCCACCGTGGTGTGAGTCAATCCTGGGCGTGAAAGATGAGCCAGTGCAGGGCAAAGAGGTTCCTCTGGAATGGACTGAGACATCTGGGGGACTCTTGGAATGGTGGTACGACCATGGAGTTCCTCTCGCCTTTCCTGTTGAGAGTGCCTCCTCTTGAGATGCGACGGGAACGCCGGGAATTCTTTCCCGTTTAAAGCAGGGAAAGGATCCCTCATCTCGAGCTACGAGGGGGAAACGGGGCTCCTCTGGATGTGGGCGGGACCATCGTGCTTCCTCTCTAGTGGAGACGGGTATGGTGGTGAACTTCTTGAGTTGCAGCAAGGCTGTGAAAGACCCTTTCGAAGTTCCAGAGGTAAGGTGTCATTAGTCTCCAGACGCCTCATCGGAAATAGGCCTCATTTCGCCTGGAAGGGAGAACTTCCTGGATTTTCTCGAGTTGCGGCAGGTGTTCTCGAGTTACGACGGGGACCACAGGGACCCGCCCTGGTGGCCTCAGGAGAGGCCAGTCCCTATGCGAGTTGCTAGGGGGCCTCTCGGGATTCCTCTCCCGTCGATACCGGGGCCAAAAACCTTGTGTGGAGTCAGGGCCGGAACCGAGGATTCCTCTCAGGGGCTGACATGGATCTTTGGGTACTTCTGGAGTCTCCCCAGGGGAGTCAGGCCTCGTCTCGAGTGGGGGCATGCATGTGCGCTTTCCTTCCAGGCTGTTCCAGCAATGTCATGCTTCCCGTCGCGTGGATCAAAGGATCTGTGGTTTTCCCTCGAGGCTTTCCCTCGAGGCTTTTTTACAGGGCTGTCCTACGTGCCACCGTGTTGTGAGTCGATCCTCGGCGTGAAAGATGAGCCAGTGCAGGGCAAAGAGGTTCCTCTGAAATGGACTGAGACATCTGGGGGACTCTTGGAATGGTGGTACGACCATGGAGTTCCTCTCGCCTTTCCTGTTGAGAGTGCCTCCTCTTGAGATGCGACGGGAACGCCGGGAATTCTTTCCCGTTGAAAGCAGGGAAAGGATCCCTCATCTCGAGCTACGAGGGGGAAACGGGGCTCCTCTGGATGTGGGCGGGACCATCGTGCTTCCTCTCTAGTGGAGACGGGTATGGCGGTGAACTTCTTGAGTTGCAGCAAGGGTGTGAAAGACCCTTTCGAAGTTCCAGAGGTTAGGTGTCATTAGTCTCCAGAGGCCTCATCGGAAATAGGCCTCATCTCGCCTGGAAGGGAGAACTTCCTGGATTTTCTCGAGTTGCGGCAGGTGTTCTCGAGTTACGACGGGGACCTCAGGGACCCGCCCTGGTGGCCTCAGGAGAGGCCAGTCCCTAGGCGAGTTGCTAGGGGGCCTCTCGGGATTCCTCTCCCGTTGATACCGGGGCCAAAAACCTTGTGTGGAGTCAGGGCCGGAACCGAGGATTCCTCTCAGGGGCTGACATGGATCTTTGGGTACTTCTGGAGTCTCCCCAGGGGAGTCAGGCCTCGTGTCGAGTGGGGGCATGCACGTGCGCATTCCTTCCAGGCTGTAGCAGCAATGTCACGCTTCCCGTCGCGTGGATCAAAGGATCTGTGGTTTTCCCTCGAGGCTTTCCCTCGAGGCTTTCCCACAGGGCTGTCCCACGTGCCACCGTGGTGTGAGTCAATCCTGGGCGTGAAAGATGAGCCAGTGCAGGGCAAAGAGGTTCCTCTGGAATGGACTGAGACATCTGGGGGACTCTTGGAATGGTGGTACGACCATGGAGTTCCTCTCGCCTTTCCTGTTGAGAGTGCCTCCTCTTGAGATGCGACGGGAACGCCGGGAATTCTTTCCCGTTTAAAGCAGGGAAAGGATCCCTCATCTCGAGCTACGAGGGGGAAACGGGGCTCCTCTGGATGTGGGCGGGACCATCGTGCTTCCTCTCTAGTGGAGACGGGTATGGTGGTGAACTTCTTGAGTTGCAGCAAGGCTGTGAAAGACCCTTTCGAAGTTCCAGAGGTAAGGTGTCATTAGTCTCCAGACGCCTCATCGGAAATAGGCCTCATTTCGCCTGGAAGGGAGAACTTCCTGGATTTTCTCGAGTTGCGGCAGGTGTTCTCGAGTTACGACGGGGACCACAGGGACCCGCCCTGGTGGCCTCAGGAGAGGCCAGTCCCTATGCGAGTTGCTAGGGGGCCTCTCGGGATTCCTCTCCCGTCGATACCGGGGCCAAAAACCTTGTGTGGAGTCAGGGCCGGAACCGAGGATTCCTCTCAGGGGCTGACATGGATCTTTGGGTACTTCTGGAGTCTCCCCAGGGGAGTCAGGCCTCGTCTCGAGTGGGGGCATGCATGTGCGCTTTCCTTCCAGGCTGTTCCAGCAATGTCATGCTTCCCGTCGCGTGGATCAAAGGATCTGTGGTTTTCCCTCGAGGCTTTCCCTCGAGGCTTTTTTACAGGGCTGTCCTACGTGCCACCGTGTTGTGAGTCGATCCTCGGCGTGAAAGATGAGCCAGTGCAGGGAAAAGAGGTTCCTCTGAAATGGACTGAGACATCTGGGGGACTCTTGGAATGGTGGTACGACCATGGAGTTCCTCTCGCCTTTCCTGTTGAGAGTGCCTCCTCTTGAGATGCGACGGGAACGCCGGGAATTCTTTCCCGTTGAAAGCAGGAAAAGGATCCCTCATCTCGAGCTACGAGGGGGAAACGGGGCTCCTCTGGATGTGGTCGGGACCATCGTGCTTCCTCTCGAGTGGAGACGGGTATGGCGGTGAACTTCTTGAGTTGCACCAAGGGTGTGAAAGACCCTTTCGAAGTTCAAGAGTTTTGGTGTCATTAGTCTCCAGAGGCCTCATCGGAAATAGGCCTCATCTCGCCTGGAAGGGAGAACTTCCTGGATTTTCTCGAGTTGCGGCAGGTGTTCTCGAGTTACGACGGGGACCTCAGGGACCCGCCCTGGTGGCCTCCGGAGAGGCCAGTCCCCATGCGAGTTGCTAGGGGGCCTCTCGGGATTCCTCTCCCGTCGATACCGGGGCCAAAAACCTTGTGTGGAGTCAGGGCCGGAACCGAGGATTCCTCTCAGGGGCTGACATGGATCTTTGGGTACTTCTGGAGTCTCCCCAGTGGAGTCAGACCTCGTCTCGAGTGGGGGCATGCACGTGCGCATTCCTTCCAGGCTGTAGCAGCAATGTCACGCTTCCCGTCGCGTGGATCAAAGGATCTGTGGTTTTCCCTCGAGGCTTTCCCTCGAGGCTTTCCCACAGGGCTGTCCCACGTGCCACCGTGGTGTGAGTCGATCCTCGGCGTGAAAGATGAGCCAGTGCAGGGCAAAGAGGTTCCTCTGGAATGGACTGAGACATCTGGGGGACTCTTGGAATGGTGGTACGACCATGGAGATCCTCTCGCCTTTCCTGTTGAGAGTGCCTCCTCTTGAGATGCGACGGGAACGCCGGGAATTCTTTCCCGTTGAAAGCAGGGAAAGGATCCCTCATCTCGAGCACCGAGGGGAAAACGGGGCTCCTCTGGATGTGGGCGGGACCATCGTGCTTCCTCTCGAGTGGAGACGGGTATGGCGGAGAACTTCTTGAGTTGCAGCAAGGCTGTGAAAGACCCTTTCGAAGTTCCAGAGGTAAGGTGTCATTAGTCTCCAGACGCCTCATCGGAAATAGGCCTCATTTCGCCTGGAAGGGAGAACTTCCTGGATTTTCTCGAGTTGCGGCAGGTGTTCTCGAGTTACGACGGGGACCTCAGGGACCCGCCCTGGTGGCCTCAGGAGAGGCCAGTCCCTATGCGAGTTGCTAGGGGGCCTCTCGGGATTCCTCTCCCGTCGATACCGGGGCCAAAAACCTTGTGTGGAGTCAGGGCCGGAACCGAGGATTCCTCTCAGGGGCTGACATGGATCTTTGGGTACTTCTGGAGTCTCCCCAGGGGAGTCAGGCCACGTCTCGAGTGGGGGCATGCACGTGCACTTTCCTTCCAGGCTGTAGCAGCAATGTCACGCTTCCCGTCGCGTGGATCAAAGGATCTGTGGTTTTCCCTCGAGGCTTTCCCACAGGGCTGTCCCACGTGCCACCGTGGTGTGAGTCGATCCTCGGCGTGAAAGATGAGCCAGTGCAGGGCAAAGAGGTTCCTCTGGAATGGACTGAGACATCTGGGGGACTCTTGGAATGGTGGTACGACCATGGAGTTCCTCTCGCCTTTCCTGTTGAGAGTGCCTCTTCTTGAGATGCGACGGGAACGCCGGGAATTCTTTCCCGTTGAAACCAGGGAAAGGATCCCTCATCTCGAGCTACGAGGGGGAAACGGGGCTCCTCTGGATGTGGGCGGGACCATCGTGCTTCCTCTCGAGTGGAGACGGGTATGGCGGTGAACTTCTTGAGTTGCAGCAAGGGTGTGAAAGACCCTTTCGAAGTTCCAGAGGTTTGGTGTCATTAGTCTCCAGAGGCCTCATCGGAAATAGGCCTCATCTCGCCCGGAAGGGAGAATTTCCTGGATTTTCTCGAGTTGCGGCAGGTGTTCTCGAGTTACGACGGGGACCTCAGGGACCCGCCCTGGTGGCCTCAGGAGAGGCCAGTCCCCATGCGAGTTGCTAGGGGGTCTCTCGGGATTCCTCTCCCGTCGATACCGGGGCCAAAAAGCTTGTGTGGAGTCAGGGCCGGAATCGAGGATTTTTCTCAGGGGCTGACATGGATCTTTGGGTACTTCTGGAGTCTCCCCAGGGGAGTCAGGCCTCGTCTCGAGTGGGGGCATGCATGTGCGCTTTCCTTCCAGGCTGTTCCAGCAATGTCATGCTTCCCGTCGCGTGGATCAAAGGATCTGTGGTTTTCCCTCGAGGCTTTCCCTCGAGGCTTTTTTACAGGGCTGTCCTACGTGCCACCGTGTTGTGAGTCGATCCTCGGCGTGAAAGATGAGCCAGTGCAGGGAAAAGAGGTTCCTCTGAAATGGACTGAGACATCTGGGGGACTCTTGGAATGGTGGTACGACCATGGAGTTCCTCTCGCCTTTCCTGTTGAGAGTGCCTCCTCTTGAGATGCGACGGGAACGCCGGGAATTCTTTCCCGTTGAAAGCAGGGAAAGGATCCCTCATCTCGAGCTACGAGGGGGAAACGGGGCTCCTCTGGATGTGGTCGGGACCATCGTGCTTCCTCTCGAGTGGAGACGGGTATGGCGGTGAACTTCTTGAGTTGCACCAAGGGTGTGAAAGACCCTTTCGAAGTTCAAGAGGTTTGGTGTCATTAGTCTCCAGAGGCCTCATCGGAAATAGGCCTCATCTCGCCTGGAAGGGAGAACTTCCTGGATTTTCTCGAGTTGCGGCAGGTGTTCTCGAGTTACGACGGGGACCTCAGGGACCCGCCCTGGTGGCCTCCGGAGAGGCCAGTCCCCATGCGAGTTGCTAGGGGGCCTCTCGGGATTCCTCTCCCGTCGATACCGGGGCCAAAAACCTTGTGTGGAGTCAGGGCCGGAACCGAGGATTCCTCTCAGGGGCTGACATGGATCTTTGGGTACTTCTGGAGTCTCCCCAGTGGAGTCAGACCTCGTCTCGAGTGGGGGCATGCACGTGCGCATTCCTTCCAGGCTGTAGCAGCAATGTCACGCTTCCCGTCGCGTGGATCAAAGGATCTGTGGTTTTCCCTCGAGGCTTTCCCTCGAGGCTTTCCCACAGGGCTGTCCCACGTGCCACCGTGGTGTGAGTCGATCCTCGGCGTGAAAGATGAGCCAGTGCAGGGCAAAGAGGTTCCTCTGGAATGGACTGAGACATCTGGGGGACTCTTGGAATGGTGGTACGACCATGGAGATCCTCTCGCCTTTCCTGTTGAGAGTGCCTCCTCTTGAGATGCGACGGGAACGCCGGGAATTCTTTCCCGTTGAAAGCAGGGAAAGGATCCCTCATCTCGAGCACCGAGGGGAAAACGGGGCTCCTCTGGATGTGGGCGGGACCATCGTGCTTCCTCTCGAGTGGAGACGGGTATGGCGGAGAACTTCTTGAGTTGCAGCAAGGGTGTGAAAGACCCTTTCAAAGTTCCAGAGGTTAGGTGTCATTAGTCTCCAGACGCCTCATCGGAAATAGGCCTCATCTCGCCTGGAAGGGAGAACTTCCTGGATTTTCTCGAGTTGCGGCAGGTGTTCTTAAGTTACGACGGGGAACTCAGGGACCCGCCCTGGTGGCCTCAGGAGAGGCCAGTCCCCATGCGAGTTGCTAGGGGGCCTCTCGGGATTCCTCTCCCTTCGATACCGGGGCCAAAAACCTTGAGTGGAGTCAGGGCCGGAACCGAGGATTCCTCTCAGGGGCTGACATGGATCTTTGGGTACTTCTGGAGTCTCCCCAGGGGAGTCAGGCCTCGTCTCGAGTGGGGGCATGCACGTGCGCTTTCCTTCCAGGCTGTAGCAGCAATGTCACGCTTCCCGTCACGTGGATCAAAGGATCTGTGATTTTCACTCGAGGCTTTCCCTCGAGGCTTTCCCACAGGGCTGTCCCACGTGACACCGTGGTGTGAGTCGATTCTCGGCGTGAAAAATGAGCCAGTGTAGGGCAAAGAGGTTCCTCTGGAATGGACTGAGACATCTGGGGGACTCTTGGAATGGTGGTACCACCATGGAGTTCCTCTCGCCTTTCCTGTTGAGAGTGCCTCCTCTTGAGATGCGACGGGAACGCCGGGAATTCTTTCCCGTTAAAAGCAGGGAAAGGATCCCTCATCTCGAGATCCGAGGGGGAAACGGGGCTCCTCTGGATGTGGGCGGGACCATCGTGCTTCCTCTTGAGTGGACACGGGTATGGCGGTGAACTTCTTGAGTTGCAGCAAGGGTGTGAAAGACCCTTTCGAAGTTCCAGAGGTTAGGTGTCATTAGTCTCCAGACGCCTCATCGGAAATAGGCCTCATCTCGCCTGGAAGGGAGAACTTCCTGGATTTTCTCGATTTGGGGCTGGTGTTCTCGAGTTACGACGGGGACCTCAGGGACCCGCCCTGGTGGCCTCAGGAGAGGCCAGTCCCCATGCGAGTTGTTAGGGGGCCTCTCGGGATTCCTCTCCCGTCGATACCGGGGCCAAAAACCTTGTGTGGAGTCAGGGCCGGAACCGAGGATTCCTCTCAGGGGCTGACATGGATCTTTGGGTAATTCTGGAGTCTCCCCAGGGGAGTCAGGCCTCGTCTCGAGTGGGGGCATGCACGTGCACTTTCCTTCCAGGCTGTAGCAGCAATGTCACGCTTCCCGTCGCGTGGATCAAAGGATCTGTGGTTTTCCCTCGAGGCTTTCCCACAGGGCTGTCCCACGTGCCACCGTGGTGTGAGTCGATCCTCGGCGTGAAAGATGAGCCAGTGCAGGGCAAAGAGGTTCCTCTGGAATGGACTGAGACATCTGGGGGACTCTTGGAATGGTGGTACGACCATGGAGTTCCTCTCGCCTTTCCTGTTGAGAGTGCCTCCTCTTGAGATGCGACGGGAACACCGGGAATTCTTTCCCGTTGAAAGCAGGGAAAGGATCCCTCATCTCGAGCTACGAGGGGGAAACGGGGCTCCTCTGGATGTGGGCGGGACTATCGTGCTTCCTCTCTAGTGGAGACGGGTATGGCGGTGAACTTCTTGAGTTGCAGCAAGGGTGTGAAAGACCCTTTCGAAGTTCCAGAGGTTAGGTGTCATTAGTCTCCAGAGGCCTCATCGGAAATAGGCCTCATCTCGCCTGGAAGGGAGAACTTCCTGGATTTTCTCGAGTTGCGGCAGGTGTTCTCGAGTTACGACGGGGACCTCAGGGACCCGCCCTGGTGGCCTCAGGAGAGGCCAGTCCCTAGGCGAGTTGCTAGGGGGCCTCTCGGATTCCTCTCCCGTTGATACCGGGGCCAAAAACCTTGTGTGGAGTCAGGGCCGGAACCGAGGATTCCTCTCAGGGGCTGACATGGATCTTTGGGTACTTGTGGAGTCTCCCCAGGGGAGTCAGGCCTCGTCTCGAGTGGGGGCATGCACGTGCGCTTTCCTTCCAGGCTGTAGCAGCAATGTCACGCTTCCCGTCGCGTGGATCAAAGGATCTGTGGTTTTCCCTCGAGGCTTTCCCTCGAGGCTTTCCCACAGGGCTGTCCCACGTGCCACCGTGGTGTGAGTCAATCCTGGGCGTGAAAGATGAGCCAGTGCAGGGCAAAGAGCTTCCTCTGGAATGGACTGAGACATCTGGGGGACTCTTGGAATGGTGGTACGACCATGGAGTTCCTCTCGCCTTTCCTGTTGAGAGTGCCTCCTCTTGAGATGCGACGGGAACGCCGGGAATTCTTTCCCGTTTAAAGCAGGGAAAGGATCCCTCATCTCGAGCTACGAGGGGGAAACGGGGCTCCTCTGGATGTGGGCGGGACCATCGTGCTTCCTCTCTAGTGGAGACGGGTATGGTGGTGAACTTCTTGAGTTGCAGCAAGGCTGTGAAAGACCCTTTCGAAGTTCCAGAGGTAAGGTGTCATTAGTCTCCAGACGCCTCATCGGAAATAGGCCTCATTTCGCCTGGAAGGGAGAACTTCCTGGATTTTCTCGAGTTGCGGCAGGTGTTCTCGAGTTACGACGGGGACCTCAGGGACCCGCCCTCGTGGCCTCAGGAGAGGCCAGTCCCTATGCGAGTTGCTAGGGGGCCTCTCGGGATTCCTCTCCCGTCGATACCGGGGCCAAAACCCTTGTGTGGAGTCAGGGCCGGAAGCGAGGATTCCTCTCAGGGGCTGACATGGATCTTTGGGTACTTCTGGAGTCTCCCCAGGGGAGTCAGGTCTCGTCTCGAGTGGGGGCATGCACGTGCACTTTCCTTCCAGGCTGTAGCAGCAATGTCACACTTCCCGTCGCGTGGATCAAATGATGTGTGGTTTTCCCTCGAGGCTTTCCCACAGGGCTGTCCCACGTTCCACCGTGGTGTGAGTCGATCCTCGGCGTGAAAGATGAGCCAGTGCAGGGCATAGAGGTTCCTCTGGAATGGACTGAGACATCTGGGGGACTCTTGGAATGGTGGTACGACCATGGAGTTCCTCTCGCCTTTCCTGTTGAGAGTGCCTCCTCTTGAGATGCGACGGGAACGCCGGGAATTTTTTGCCGTTGAAAGCAGGGAAAGGATCCCTCATCTCGAGCTACGAGGGGGAAACGGGGCTCCTCTGGATGTGGGCGGGACCATCGTGCTTTCTCTCGAGTGGAGACGGGTATGGCGGTGAACTTCTTGAGTTGCAGCAAGGGTGTGAAAGACCCTTTCGAAGTTCCAGAGGTTAGGTGTCATTAGTCTCCAGACGCCTCATCGGAAATAGGCCTCATCTCGCCTGGAAGGGAGAACTTCCTTGATTTTCTCGAGTTGCGGCAGGTGTTCTCGAGTTACGACGGGGACCTCAGGGACCCGCCCTGTTGGCCTCAGGAGAGGCCAGTCCCTATGCGTGTTGCTAGGGGGCCCCTCGGGATTCCTCTCCCGTCGATACCGGGGCCAAAAACCTTGTGTGGAGTCAGGGCCGGAACCGAGGATTCCTCTCAGGGACTGATATGGATCTTTGGGTACTTCTGGAGTCTCGCCAGGGGAGACAGGCCTCGTCTCGTGTGGGGGCATGCACGTGCACTTTCCTTCCACGCTGTAGCAGCAATGTCACGCTTCCCGTCGCGTGGATCAAAGGATCTGCGGTTTTCGCTCGAGGCTTTCCCTCGAGGCTTTCCCACAGGGCTGTCCCACGTGACACCGTGGTGTGAGTCGATTCTCGGCGTGAAAAATGAGCCAGTGCAGGGCAAAGAGGTTCCTCTGGAATGGACTGAGAGATCTGGGGGACTCTTGGAATGGTGGTAAGACCATTGAGTTCCTCTCGCCTTTCCTGTTGAGAGTGCCTCCTCTTGAGATGCGACGGGAACGCCGGGAATTCTTTCCCGTTAAAAGCAGGGAAAGGATCCCTCATCTCGAGATCCGAGGGGGAAACGGGGCTCCTCTGGATGTGGGCGGGACCATCGTGCTTCCTCTTGAGTGGACACGGGTATGGCGGTGAACTTCTTGAGTTGCAGCAAGGGTGTGAAAGACCCTTTCGAAGTTCCAGAGGTTAGGTGTCATTAGTCTCCAGACGCCTCATCGGAAATAGGCCTCATCTCGCCTGGAAGGGAGAACTTCCTGGATTTTCTCGATTTGGGGCTGGTGTTCTCGAGTTATGACGGGGACCTCAGGGACCCGCCCTGGTGGCCTCAGGAGAGGCCAGTCCCCATGCGAGTTGTTAGGGGGCCTCTCGGGATTCCTCTCCCGTTGATACCGGGGCCAAAAACCTTGTGTGGAGTCAGGGCCGGAACCGAGGATTCCTCTCAGGGGCTGACATGGATCTTTGGGTAATTCTGGAGTCTCCCCAGGGGAGTCAGGCCTCGTCTCGAGTGGGGGCATGCACGTGCACTTTCCTTCCAGGCTGTAGCAGCAATGTCACGCTTCCCTTCGCGTGGATCAAAGGATCTGTGGTTTTCCCTCGAGGCTTTCCCACAGGGCTGTCCCACGTGCCACCGTGGTGTGAGTCGATCCTCGGCGTGAAAGATGAGCCAGTGCAGGGCAAAGAGGTTCCTCTGGAATGGACTGAGACATCTGGGGGACTCTTGGAATGGTGGTACGACCATGGAGTTCCTCTCGCCTTTCCTGTTGAGAGTGCCTCCTCTTGAGATGCGACGGGAACACCGGGAATTCTTTCCCGTTGAAAGCAGGGAAAGGATCCCTCATCTCGAGCTACGAGGGGGAAACGGGGCTCCTCTGGATGTGGGCGGGACTATCGTGCTTCCTCTCTAGTGGAGACGGGTATGGCAGTGAACTTCTTGAGTTGCAGCAAGGGTGTGAAAGACCCTTTCGAAGTTCCAGAGGTTAGGTGTCATTAGTCTCCAGAGGCCTCATCGGAAATAGGCCTCATCTCGCCTGGAAGGGAGAACTTCCTGGATTTTCTCGAGTTGCGGCAGGTGTTCTCGAGTTACGACGGGGACCTCAGGGACCCGCCCTGGTGGCCTCAGGAGAGGCCAGTCCCTAGGCGAGTTGCTAGGGGGCCTCTCGGATTCCTCTCCCGTTGATACCGGGGCCAAAAACCTTCTGTGGAGTCAGGGCCGGAACCGAGGATTCCTCTCAGGGGCTGACATGGATCTTTGGGTACTTCTGGAGTCTCCCCAGGGGAGTCAGGCCTCGTCTCGAGTGGGGGCATGCACGTGCGCTTTCCTTCCAGGCTGTAGCAGCAATGTCACGCTTCCCGTCGCGTGGATCAAAGGATCTGTGGTTTTCCCTCGAGGCTTTCCCTCGAGGCTTTCCCACAGGGCTGTCCCACGTGCCACCGTGGTGTGAGTCAATCCTGGGCGTGAAAGATGAGCCAGTGCAGGGCAAAGAGCTTCCTCTGGAATGGACTGAGACATCTGGGGGACTCTTGGAATGGTGGTACGACCATGGAGTTCCTCTCGCCTTTCCTGTTGAGAGTGCCTCCTCTTGAGATGCGACGGGAACGCCGGGAATTCTTTCCCGTTTAAAGCAGGGAAAGGATCCCTCATCTCGAGCTACGAGGGGGAAACGGGGCTCCTCTGGATGTGGGCGGGACCATCGTGCTTCCTCTCTAGTGGAGACGGGTATGGTGGTGAATTTCTTGAGTTGCAGCAAGGCTGTGAAAGACCCTTTCGAAGTTCCAGAGGTAAGGTGTCATTAGTCTCCAGACGCCTCATCGGAAATAGGCCTCATTTCGCCTGGAAGGGAGAACTTCCTGGATTTTCTCGAGTTGCGGCAGGTGTTCTCGAGTTACGACGGGGACCTCAGGGACCCGCCCTCGTGGCCTCAGGAGAGGCCAGTCCCTATGCGAGTTGCTAGGGGGCCTCTCGGGATTCCTCTCCCGTCGATACCGGGGCCAAAACCCTTGTGTGGAGTCAGGGCCGGAAGCGAGGATTCCTCTCAGGGGCTGACATGGATCTTTGGGTACTTCTGGAGTCTCCCCAGGGGAGTCAGGTCTCGTCTCGAGTGGGGGCATGCACGTGCACTTTCCTTCCAGGCTGTAGCAGCAATGTCACGCTTCCCGTCGCGTGGATCAAATGATGTGTGGTTTTCCCTCGAGGCTTTCCCACAGGGCTGTCCCACGTTCCACCGTGGTGTGAGTCGATCCTCGGCGTGAAAGATGAGCCAGTGCAGGGCAAAGAGGTTCCTCTGGAATGGACTGAGACATCTGGGGGACTCTTGGAATGGTGGTACGACCATGGAGTTCCTCTCGCCTTTCCTGTTGAGAGTGCCTCCTCTTGAGATGCGACGGGAACGCCGGGAATACTTTCCCGTTGAAAGCAGGGAAAGGATCCCTCATCTCGAGCTACGAGGGGGAAACGGGGCTCCTCTGGATGTGGGCGGGACCATCGTGCTTCCTCTCGAGTGGAGACGGGTATGGCGGTGAACTTCTTGAGTTGCAGCAAGGGTGTGAAAGACCCTTTCGAAGTTCCAGAGGTTAGGTGTCATTAGTCTCCAGAGGCCTCATCGGAAATAGGCCTCATCTCGCCTGGAAGGGAGAACTTCCTGGATTTTCTCGAGTTGCGGCAGGTGTTCTCGAGTTACGACGGGGACCTCAGGGACCCGCCCTGGTGGCCTCAGGAGAGGCCAGTCCCCATGCGAGTTGCTAGGGGGCCTCTCGGGATTCCTCTCCCGTCGATACCGGGGCCAAAAACCTTGTGTGCAGTCAGGGCCGGAACCGAGGATTCCTCTCAGGGGCTGACATGGATCTTTGGGTACTTCTGGAGTCTCCCCAGGGGAGTCAGGCCTCGTCTCGAGTGGTGGCATGCACGTGCGCTTTCCTTCCAGCCTGTAGCAGCAATGTCACGCTTCCCGTCGCGTGGATCAAAGGATCTGTGGTTTTCCCTCGAGGCTTTCCCTCGAGGCTTTCCCACAGGGCTGTCCCACGTGCCACCGTGGTGTGAGTCGATCCTCGGCGTGAAAGATGAGCCAGTGCAGGGCATAGAGGTTCCTCTGGAATGGACTGAGACATCTGGGGGACTCTTGGAATGGTGGTACGACCATGGAGTTCCTCTCGCCTTTCCTGTTGAGAGTGCCTCCTCTTGAGATGCGACGGGAACGCCGGGAATTTTTTGCCGTTGAAAGCAGGGAAAGGATCCCTCATCTCGAGCTACGAGGGGGAAACGGGGCTCCTCTGGATGTGGGCGGGACCATCGTGCTTTCTCTCGAGTGGAGACGGGTATGGCGGTGAACTTCTTGAGTTGCAGCAAGGGTGTGAAAGACCCTTTCGAAGTTCCAGAGGTAGGTGTCATTAGTCTCCAGTCGCCTCATCGGAAATAGGCCTCATCTCGCCTGGAAGGGAGAACTTCCTTGATTTTCTCGAGTTGCGGCAGATGTTCTCGAGTTACGACGGGGACCTCAGGGACCCGCCCTGTTGGCCTCAGGAGAGGCCAGTCCCTATGCGTGTTGCTAGGGGGCCCCTCGGGATTCCTCTCCCGTCGATACCGGGGCCAAAAACCTTGTGTGGAGTCAGGGCCGGATCCGAGGATTCCTCTCAGGGGCTGACATGGATCTTTGGGTACTTCTGGAGTCTCCTCAGTGGAGTCAGGCCTCGTCTCGAGTGGGGGCATGCACGTGCGCTTTCCTTTCAGGCTGTAGCAGCAATGTCACGCTTCCCGTCGCGTGGATCAAATGATGTGTGGTTTTCCCTCGAGGCTTTCCCACAGGGCTGTCCCACGTGCCACCGTGGTGTGAGTCGATCCTCGGCGTGAAAGATGAGCCAGTGCAGGGCAAAGAGCTTCCTCTGGAATGGACTGAGACATCTGGGGGACTCGTGGAATGGTGGTACGACCATGGAGTTCCTCTCGCCTTTCCTGTTGAGAGTGCCTCCTCTTGAGATGCGACGGGAACGCAGGGAATTCTTTCCCGTTGAAAGCAGGGAAAGGATCCCTCATCTCGAGCTACGAGGGGGAAACGGGGCTCCTTTGGATGTGGTCGGGACCATCGTGCTTCCTCTCGAGTGGAGACGGGTATGATGGTGAACTTCTTGAGTTGCAGCAAGGGTGTGAAAGACCCTTTCGAAGTTCCAGAGGTTAGGTGTCATTAGTCTCCAGACGCCTCATCGGAAATTAGCCTCATCTCGCCTGGAAGGGAGAACTTCCTGGATTTTCTCGAGTTGTGGCAGGTGTTCTCGAGTAACGACGGGGACCTCAGGGACCGGCCCTGGTGGCCTCAGGAGAGGCCAGTCCCCATGCGAGTTGCTAGGGGGCCTCTCGGGATTCCTCTCCCGTCGATACCGGGGCCAAAAAGCTTGTGTGGAGTCAGGGCCGGAACCGAGGATTCCTCTCAGGGGCTGACATGGATCTTTCGGTACTTCTGGAGTCTCCCCTGTGGAGTCAGACCTCGTCTCGAGTGGGGGCATGCACGTGCGCTTTCCTTCCAGGCTGTAATAGCAATGTCACGCTTCCCGTCGCGTGGATCAAAGGATCTGTGGTTTTCCCTCGAGGCTTTCCCTCGAGGCTTTCCCACAGGGCTGTCCCACGTGCCACCGTGGTGTGAGTCGATCCTCGGCGTGAAAGATGAGCCAGTGCAGGGCAAAGAGGTTCCTCTGGAATGGACTGAGACATCTGGGGGACTCTTGGAATGGTGGTACGACCATGGAGATCCTCTCGCCTTTCCTGTTGAGAGTGCCTCCTCTTGAGATGCGACGGGAACGCCGGGAATTCTTTCCCGTTGAAAGCAGGGAAAGGATCCCTCATCTCGAGCACCGAGGGGAAAACGGGGCTCCTCTGGATGTGGGCGGGACCATCGTGCTTCCTCTCGAGTGGAGACGGGTATGGCGGAGAACTTCTTGAGTTGCAGCAAGGGTGTGAAAGACCCTTTCAAAGTTCCAGAGGTTAGGTGTCATTAGTCTCCAGACGCCTCATCGGAAATAGGCCTCATCTCGCCTGGAAGGGAGAACTTCCTGGATTTTCTCGAGTTGCGGCAGGTGTTCTTAAGTTACGACGGGGAACTCAGGGACCCGCCCTGGTGGCCTCAGGAGAGGCCAGTCCCCATGCGAGTTGCTAGGGGGCCTCTCGGGATTCCTCTCCCGTCGATACCGGGGCCAAAAACCTTGAGTGGAGTCAGGGCCGGAACCGAGGATTCCTCTCAGGGGCTGACATGGATCTTTGGGTACTTCTGGAGTCTCCCCAGGGGAGTCAGGCCTCGTCTCGAGTGGGGGCATGCATGTGCGCTTTCCTTCCAGGCTGTAGCAGCAATGTCACGCTTCCCGTCACGTGGATCAAAGGATCTGTGGTTTTCCCTCGAGGCTTTCCCTCGAGGCTTTCCCACAGGGCTGTCCCACGTGCCACCGTGGTGTGAGTCGATCCTCGGCGTGAAAGATGAGCCAGTGCAGGGCAAAGAGTTTCCTCTGGAATGGACTGAGACATCTGGGGGACTCTTGGAATGGTGGTACGGCCATGGAGTTCCTCTCGCCTTTCCTGTTGAGAGTGCCTCCTCTTGATATGCGACGGGAACGCCGGGAATTCTTTCCCGTTGAAAGCAGGGAAAGGATCCCTCATCTCGAGCACCGAGGGGAAAACGGGGCTCCTCTGGATGTGGGCGGGACCATCGTGCTTCCTCTCGAGTGGAGACGGGTATGGCGGAGAACTTCTTGAGTTGCAGCAAGGGTGTGAAAGACCCTTTCAAAGTTCCAGAGGTTAGGTGTCATTAGTCTCCAGACGCCTCATCGGAAATAGGCCTCATCTCGCCTGGAAGGGAGAACTTCCTGGATTTTCTCGAGTTGCGGCAGGTGTTCTTAAGTTACGACGGGGAACTCAGGGACCCGCCCTGGTGGCCTCAGGAGAGGCCAGTCCCCATGCGAGTTGCTAGGGGGCCTCTCGGGATTCCTCTCCCGTCGATACCGGGGCCAAAAACCTTGAGTGGAGTCAGGGCCGGAACCGAGGATTCCTCTCAGGGGCTGACATGGATCTTTGGGTACTTCTGGAGTCTCCCCAGGGGAGTCAGGCCTCGTCTCGAGTGGGGGCATGCACGTGCACTTTCCTTCCAGGCTGTAGCAGCAATGTCACGCTTCCCGTCACGTGGATCAAAGGATCTGTGGTTTTCCCTCGAGGCTTTCCCTCGAGGCTTTCCCACAGGGCTGTCCCACGTGCCACCGTGGTGTGAGTCGATCCTCGGCGTGAAAGATGAGCCAGTGCAGGGCAAAGAGTTTCCTCTGGAATGGACTGAGACATCTGGGGGACTCTTGGAATGGTGGTACGACCATGGAGTTCCTCTCGCCTTTCCTGTTGAGAGTGCCTCCTCTTGATATGCGACGGGAACGCCGGGAAGTCTTTCCCGTTGAAAGCAGGGAAAGGATCCCTCATCTCGAGCTACGAGGGGGAAACGGGGCTCCTCTGGATGTGGTCGGGACCATCGTGCTTCCTCTCGAGTGGAGACGGGTATGGCGGTGAACTTCTTGAGTTGCAGCAAGGGTGTGAAAGACCCTTTCGAAGTTCCAGAGGTTAGGTGTCATTAGTCTCCAGACGCCTCATCGGAAATATGCCTCATCTCGCCTGGAAGGGAGAACTTCCTGGATTTTCTCGAGTTGCGGCAGGTGTTCTCGAGTTACGACGGGGACCTCAGGGACCCGCCCTGGTGGCCTCAGGAGAGGCCAGTCCCCATGCGAGTTGCTAGGGGGCCTCTCGGGATTCCTCTCCCGTCGATACCGGGGCCAAAATCCTTGTGTGGAGTCAGTGCCGGAACCGAGGATTCCTCTCAGGGGCTGACATGGATCTTTGGGTACTTCTGGAGTCTCCCCAGGGGAGTCAGGCCTCGTCTCGAGTGGGGGCATGCACGTGCACTTTCCTTCCAGGCTGTAGCAGCAATGTCACGCTTCCCGTCGCGTGGATCAAAGGATCTGTGGTTTTCCCTCGAGGCTTTCCCACAGGGCTGTCCCACGTGCCACCGTGGTGTGAGTCGATCCTCGGCGTGAAAGATGAGCCAGTGCAGGGCAAAGAGGTTCCTCTGGAATGGACTGAGACATCTGGGGGACTCTTGGAATGGTGGTACGACCATGGAGTTCCTCTCGCCTTTCCTGTTGAGAGTGCCTCCTCTTGAGATGCGACGGGAACGCCGGGAATTCTTTCCCGTTGAAAGCAGGGAAAGGATCCTTCATCTCGAGCTACGAGGGGGAAACGGGGCTCCTCTGGATGTGGTCGGGACCATCGTGCTTCCTCTCTAGTGGAGACGGGTATGGTGGTGAACTTCTTGAGTTGCAGCAAGGCTGTGAAAGACCCTTTCGAAGTTCCAGAGGTAAGGTGTCATTAGCCTCCAGACGCCTCATCGGAAATAGGCCTCATCTCGCCTGGAAGGGAGAACTTCCTGGATTTTCTCGAGTTGCGGCAGGTGTTCTCGAGTTACGACGGGGACCTCAGGGACCCGCCCTGGTGGCCTCAGGAGAGGCCAGTCCCTATGCGAGTTGCTAGGGGGCCTCTCGGGATTCCTCTCCCGTCGATACCGGGGCCAAAAACCTTGTGTGGAGTCAGGGCCGGAACCGAGGATTCCTCTCAGGGGCTGACATGTATCTTTGGGTACTTCTGGAGTCTCCCCAGGGGAGTCAGGCCTCGTCTCGAGTGGGGGCATGCACGTGCACTTTCCTTCCAGGCTGTAGCAGCAATGTCACGCTTCCCGTCGCGTGGATCAAAGGATCTGCGGTTTTCCCTCGAGGCTTTCCCTCGAGGCTTTCCCACAGGGCTGTCCCACGTGACACCGTGGTGTGAGTCGATTCTCGGCGTGAAAAATGAGCCAGTGCAGGGCAAAGAGGTTCCTCTGGAATGGACTGAGACATCTGGGGGACTCTTGGAATGGTGGTACGACCATGGAGTTCCTCTCACCTTTCCTGTTGAGAGTGCCTCCTCTTGAGATGCGACGGGAACGCCGGGAATTCTTTCCCGTTGAAAGCAGGGAAAGGATCCCTCATCTCGAGCTACGAGGGGGAAACGGGGCTCCTCTGGATGTGGGCGGGACCATCGTGCTTCCTCTCGGGTGGAGGCGGGTATGGCGGTGAACTTCTTGAGTTGCAGCAAGGGTGTGAAAGACCCTTTCGAAGTTCCAGAGGTTAGGTGTCATTAGTCTCCAGAGGCCTCATCGGAAATAGGCCTCATCTCGCCTGGAAGGGAGAACTTCCTGGATTTTCTCGAGTTGCGGCAGGTGTTCTTAAGTTACGACGGGGAACTCAGGGACCCGCCCTGGTGGCCTCAGGAGAGGCCAGTCCCCATGCGAGTTGCTAGGGGGCCTCTCGGGATTCCTCTCCCGTCGATACCGGGGCCAAAAACCTTGAGTGGAGTCAGGGCCGGAACCGAGGATTCCTCTCAGGGGCTGACATGGATCTTTGGGTACTTCTGGAGTCTCCCCAGGGGAGTCAGGCCTCGTCTCGAGTGGGGGCATGCACGTGCGCTTTCCTTCCAGGCTGTAGCAGCAATGTCACGCTTCCCGTCACGTGGATCAAAGGATCTGTGGTTTTCCCTCGAGGCTTTCCCTCGAGGCTTTCCCACAGGGCTGTCCCACGTGCCACCGTGGTGTGAGTCGATCCTCGGCGTGAAAGGTGAGCCAGTGCAGGGCAAAGAGCTTCCTCTGGAATGGACTGAGACATCTGGGGGACTCTTGGAATGGTGGTACGACCATGGAGTTCCTCTCGCCTTTCCTGTTGAGAGTGCTTCCTCTTGAGATGCGACGGGAACGCAGGGAATTCTTTCCCGTTGAAAGCAGGGAAAGGATCCCTCATCTCGAGCTACGAGGGGGAAACGGGGCTCCTTTGGATGTGGTCGGGACCATCGTGCTTCCTCTCGAGTGGAGACGGGTATGCTGGTGAACTTCTTGAGTTGCAGCAAGGGTGTGAAAGACCCTTTCGAAGTTCCAGAGGTTAGGTGTCATTAGTCTCCAGACGCCTCATCGGAAATAAGCCTCATCTCGCCTGGAAGGGAGAATTTCCTGGATTTTCTCGAGTTGTGGCAGGTGTTCTCGAGTAACGACGGGGACCTCAGGGACCGGCCCTGGTGGCCTCAGGAGAGGCCAGTCCCCATGCGAGTTGCTAGGGGGCCTCTCGGGATTCCTCTCCCGTCGATACCGGGGCCAAAAAGCTTGTGTGGAGTCAGGGCCGGAACCGAGGATTCCTCTCAGGGGCTGACATGGATCTTTGGGTACTTCTGGAGTCTCCCCAGGGGAGTCAGGCCTCGTCTCGAGTGGGGACATGCACGTGCGCTTTCCTTCCAGGCTGTAGCAGCAATGTCACGCTTCCCGTCGCGTGGATCAAAGGATCTGTGGTTTTCCCTCGAGGCTTTCCCTCGAGGCTTTCCCACAGGGCTGTCCCACGTGCCACCGTGGTGTGAGTCGATCCTCGGCGTGAAAGATGAGCCAGTGCAGGGCAAAGAGGTTCCTCTGGAATGGACTGAGACATCTGGGGGACTCTTGGAATGGTGGTACGACCATGGAGTTCCTCTCGCCTTTCCTGTTGAGAGTGCCTCCTCTTGAGATGCGACGGGAACGCCGGGAATTCTTTCCCGTTGAAAGCAGGGAAAGGATCCCTCATCTCGAGCTACGAGGGGGAAACGGGGCTCCTCTGGATGTGGGCGGGACCATCGTGCTTCCTCTCGAGTGGAGACGGGTATGGCGGTGAACTTCTTGAGTTGCAGCAAGGGTGTGAAAGACCCTTTCGAAGTTCCAGAGGTTTGGTGTCAATAGTCTCCAGAGGCCTCATCGGAAATAAGCCTCATCTCGCCTGGAAGGGAGAACTTCCTGGATTTTCTCGAGTTGCGGCAGGTGTTCTCGAGTTACGACGGGGACCTCAGGGACCCGCCCTGGTGGCCTCAGGAGAGGCCAGTCCCCATGCGAGTTGCTAGTGGGTCTCTCGGGAATCCTCTCCCGTCGATACCGGGGCCAAAAAGCTTGTGTGGAGTCTGGGCCGGAACCGAGGATTCTTCTCAGGGGCTGACATGGATCTTTGGGTACTTCTGGAGTCTCCCCAGGGGAGTCAGGCCTCGTCTCGAGTGGGGGCATGCATGTTCGCTTTCCTTCCAGGCTGTAGCAGCAATGTCACGCTTCCCGTCGCGTGGATCAAAGGATCTGTGGTTTTCCCTCGAGGCTTTCCCTCGAGGCTTTCCCACAGGGCTGTCCCACGTGCCACCGTGGTGTGAGTCGATCCTCGGCGTGAAAGATGAGCCAGTGCAGGGCAAAGAGGTTCCTCTGGAATGGACTGAGACATCTGGGGGACTCTTGGAATGGTGGTACGACCATGGAGATCCTCTCGCCTTTCCTGTTGAGAGTGCCTCCTCTTGAGATGCGACGGGAACGCCGGGAATTCTTTCCCGTTGAAAGCAGGGAAAGGATCCCTCATCTCGAGCACCGAGGGGAAAACGGGGCTCCTCTGGATGTGGGCGGGACCATCGTGCTTCCTCTCGAGTGGAGACGGGTATGGCGGAGAACTTCTTGAGTTGCAGCAAGGGTGTGAAAGACCCTTTCAAAGTTCCAGAGGTTAGGTGTCATTAGTCTCCAGACGCCTCATCGGAAATAGGCCTCATCTCGCCTGGAAGGGAGAACTTCCTGGACTTTCTCGAGTTGCGGCAGGTGTTCTTAAGTTACGACGGGGAACTCAGGGACCCGCCCTGGTGGCCTCAGGAGAGGCCAGTCCCCATGCGAGTTGCTAGGGGGCCTCTCGGGATTCCTCTCCCGTCGATACCGGGGCCAAAAACCTTGAGTGGAGTCAGGGCCGGAACCGAGGATTCCTCTCAGGGGCTGACATGGATCTTTGGGTACTTCTGGAGTCTCCCCAGGGGAGTCAGGCCTCGTCTCGAGTGGGGGCATGCACGTGCGCTTTCCTTCCAGGCTGTAGCAGCAATGTCACGCTTCCCGTCACGTGGATCAAAGGATCTGTGGTTTTCCCTCGAGGCTTTCCCTCGAGGCTTTCCCACAGGGCTGTCCCACGTGCCACCGTGGTGTGAGTCGATCCTCGGCGTGAAAGATGAGCCAGTGCAGGGCAAAGAGTTTCCTCTGGAATGGACTGAGACATCTGGGGGACTCTTGGAATGGTGGTACGACCATGGAGTTCCTCTCGCCTTTCCTGTTGAGAGTGCCTCCTCTTGAGATGCGACGGGAACGCCGGGAATTCTTTCCCGTTGAAAGCAGGGAAAGGATCCCTCATCTCGAGCTACGAGGGGGAAACGGGGCTCCTCTGGATGTGGTCGGGACCATCGTGCTTCCTCTCGAGTGGAGACGGGTTTGGCGGTGAACTTCTTGAGTTGCAGCAAGGGTGTGAAAGACCCTTTCGAAGTTCCAGAGGTTAGGTGTCATTAGTCTCCAGACGCCTCATCGGAAATATGCCTCATCTCGCCTGGAAGGGAGAACTTCCTGGATTTTCTCGAGTTGCGGCAGGTGTTCTCGAGTTACGACGGGGACCTCAGGGACCCGCCCTGGTGGCCTCAGGAGAGGCCAGTCCCCATGCGAGTTGCTAGGGGGCCTCTCGGGATTCCTCTCCCGTCGATACCGGGGCCAAAATCCTTGTGTGGAGTCAGTGCCGGAACCGAGGATTCCTCTCAGGGGCTGACATGGATCTTTGGGTACTTCTGGAGTCTCCCCAGGGGAGTCAGGCCTCGTCTCGAGTGGGGGCATGCACGTGCACTTTCCTTCCAGGCTGTAGCAGCAATGTCACGCTTCCCGTCGCGTGGATCAAAGGATCTGTGGTTTTCCCTCGAGGCTTTCCCTCAGGTCTGTCCCACGTGCCACCGTGGTGTGAGTCGATCCTCGGCGTGAAAGATGAGCCAGTGCAGGGCAAAGAGGTTCCTCTGGAATGGACTGAGACATCTGGGGGACTCTTGGAATGGTGGTACGACCATGGAGTTCCTCTCGCCTTTCCTGTTGAGAGTGCCTCCTCTTGAGATGCGACGGGAACGCCGGGAATTCTTTCCCGTTGAAAGCAGGGAAAGGATCCCTCATCTCGAGCTACGAGGGGGAAACGGGGCTCCTCTGGATGTGGGCGGGACCATCGTGCTTCCTCTCGAGTGGAGACGGGTATGGCGGTGAACTTCTTGAGTTGCAGCAAGGGTGTGAAAGACCCTTTCGAAGTTCCAGAGGTTAGGTGTCATTAGTCTCCAGAGGCCTCATCGGAAATAGGCCTCATCTCGCTTGGAAGGGAGAACTTCCTGGATTTTCTCGAGTTGCGGCAGGTGTTCTCGAGTTACGACGGGGACCTCAGGGACTCGCCCTGGTGGCCTCAGGAGAGGCCAGTCCCTAGGCGAGTTGCTAGGGGGCCTCTCGGGATTCCTCTCCCGTTGATACCGGGGCCAAAAACCTTGTGTGGAGTCAGGGCCGGAACCGAGGATTCCTCTCAGGGGCTGACATGGATCTTTGGGTACTTCTGGAGTCTCCCCATGGGAGTCAGGCCTCGTCTCGAGTGGGGGCATGCACGTGCACTTTCCTTCCAGGCTGTAGCAGCAATGTCACGCTTCCCGTCGCGTGGATCAAAGGATCTGTGTTTTTCCCTCGAGGCTTTCCCTCGAGGCTTTCCCACAGGGCTGTCCCACGTTCCACCGTGGTGTGAGTCAATCCTGGGCGTGAAAGATGAGCCAGTGCAGGGCAAAGAGGTTCCTCTGGAATGGACTGAGACATCTGGGGGACTCTTGGAATGGTGGTACGACCATGGAGTTCCTCTCGCCTTTCCTGTTGAGAGTGCCTCCTCTTGATATGCGACGGGAACGCCGGGAATTCTTTCCCGTTGAAAGCAGGGAAAGGATCCCTCATCTCGAGCTACGAGGGGGAAACGGGGCTCCTCTGGATGTGGGCGGGACCATCGTGCTTCCTCTCTAGTGGAGACGGGTATGGTGGTGAACTTCTTGAGTTGCAGCAAGGCTGTGAAAGACCCTTTCAAAGTTCCAGAGGTTAGGTGTCATTAGTCTCCAGACGCCTCATCGGAAATAGGCCTCATCTCGCCTGGAAGGGAGAACTTCCTGGATTTTCTCGAGTTGCGGCAGGTGTTCTCGAGTTACGACGGGGACCTCAGGGACCCGCCCTGGTGGCCTCAGGAGAGGCCAGTCCCTATGCGAGTTGCTAGGGGGCCTCTCGGGATTCCTCTCCCGTCGATACCGGGGCCAAAAACCTTGTGTGGAGTCAGGGCCGGAACCGAGGATTCCTCTCAGGGGCTGACATGTATCTTTGGGTACTTCTGGAGTCTCCCCAGGGGAGTCAGGCCTCGTCTCGAGTGGGGGCATGCACGTGCACTTTCCTTCCAGGCTGTAGCAGCAATGTCACGCTTCCCGTCGCGTGGATCAAAGGATCTGCGGTTTTCCCTCGAGGCTTTTCCTCGAGGCTTTCCCACAGGGCTGTCCCACGTGACACCGTGGTGTGAGTCGATTCTCGGCGTGAAAAATGAGCCAGTGCAGGGCAAAGAGGTTCCTCTGGAATGGACTGAGACATCTGGGGGACTCTTGGAATGGTGGTACGACCATGGAGTTCCTCTCACCTTTCCTGTTGAGAGTGCCTCCTCTTGAGATGCGACGGGAACGCCGGGAATTCTTTCCCGTTGAAAGCAGGGAAAGGATCCCTCATCTCGAGCTACGAGGGGGAAACGGGGCTCCTCTGGATGTGGGCGGGACCATCGTGCTTCCTCTCGAGTGGAGACGGGTATGGCGGTGAACTTCTTGAGTTGCAGCAAGGGTGTGAAAGACCCTTTCGAAGTTCCAGAGGTTAGGTGTCATTAGTCTCCAGAGGCCTCATCGGAAATAGGCCTCATCTCGCCTGGAAGGGAGAACTTCCTGGATTTTCTCGAGTTGCGGTAGGTGTTCTTAAGTTACGACGGGGAACTCAGGGACCCGCCCTGGTGGCCTCAGGAGAGGCCAGTCCCCATGCGAGTTGCTAGGGGGCCTCTCGGGATTCCTCTCCCGTCGATACCGGGGCCAAAAACCTTGAGTGGAGTCAGGGCCGGAACCGAGGATTCCTCTCAGGGGCTGACATGGATCTTTGGGTACTTCTGGAGTCTCCCCAGGGGAGTCAGGCCTCGTCTCGAGTGGGGGCATGCACGTGCACTTTCCTTCCAGGCTGTAGCAGCAATGTCACGCTTCCCGTCGCGTGGATCAAAGGATCTGCGGTTTTCCCTCGAGGCTTTCCCTCGAGGCTTTCCCACAGGGCTGTCCCACGTGACACCGTGGTGTGAGTCGATTCTCCGCGTGAAAAATGAGCCAGTGCAGGGCAAAGAGGTTCCTCTGGAATGGACTGAGACATTTGGGGGACTCTTGGAATGGTGGTACGACCATGGAGTTCCTCTCACCTTTCCTGTTGAGAGTGCCTCCTCTTGAGATGCGATGGGAACGCCGGGAATTCTTTCCCGTTGAAAGCAGGGAAAGGATCCCTCATCTCGAGCTACGAGGGGGAAACGGGGCTCCTCTGGATGTGGGCGGGACCATCGTGCTTCCTCTCGAGTGGAGACGGGTATGGCGGTGAACTTCTTGAGTTGCAGCAAGGGTGTGAAAGACCCTTTCGAAGTTCCAGAGGTTAGGTGTCATTAGTCTCCAGACGCCTCATCGGAAATAGGCCTCATCTCGCCTGGAAGGGAGAACTTCCTGGATTTTCTCGAGTTGCGGCAGGTGTTCTTAAGTTACGACGGGGAACTCAGGGACCCGCCCTGGTGGCCTCAGGAGAGGCCAGTCCCCATGCGAGTTGCTAGGGGGCCTCTCGGGATTCCTCTCCCGTCGATACCGGGGCCAAAAACCTTGAGTGGAGTCAGGGCCGGAACCGAGGATTCCTCTCAGGGGCTGACATGGATCTTTGGGTACTTCTGGAGTCTCCCCAGGGGAGTCAGGCCTCGTCTCGAGTGGGGGCATGCACGTGCGCTTTCCTTCCAGGCTGTAGCAGCAATGTCACGCTTCCCGTCACGTGGATCAAAGGATCTGTGGTTTTCCCTCGAGGCTTTCCCTCGAGGCTTTCCCACAGGGCTGTCCCACGTGCCACCGTGGTGTGAGTCGATCCTCGGCGTGAAAGGTGAGCCAGTGCAGGGCAAAGAGCTTCCTCTGGAATGGACTGAGACATCTGGGGGACTCTTGGAATGGTGGTACGACCATGGAGTTCCTCTCGCCTTTCCTGTTGAGAGTGCTTCCTCTTGAGATGCGACGGGAACGCAGGGAATTCTTTCCCGTTGAAAGCAGGGAAAGGATCCCTCATCTCGAGCTACGAGGGGGAAACGGGGCTCCTTTGGATGTGGTCGGGACCATCGTGCTTCCTCTCGAGTGGAGACGGGTATGCTGGTGAACTTCTTGAGTTGCAGCAAGGGTGTGAAAGACCCTTTCGAAGTTCCAGAGGTTAGGTGTCATTAGTCTCCAGACGCCTCATCGGAAATAAGCCTCATCTCGCCTGGAAGGGAGAACTTCCTGGATTTTCTCGAGTTGTGGCAGGTGTTCTCGAGTAACGACGGGGACCTCAGGGACCGGCCCTGGTGGCCTCAGGAGAGGCCAGTCCCCATGCGAGTTGCTAGGGGGCCTCTCGGGATTCCTCTCCCGTCGATACCGGGGCCAAAAAGCTTGTGTGGAGTCAGGGCCGGAACCGAGGATTCCTCTCAGGGGCTGACATGGATCTTTGGGTACTTCTGGAGTCTCCCCAGGGGAGTCAGGCCTCGTCTCGAGTGGGGACATGCACGTGCGCTTTCCTTCCAGGCTGTAGCAGCAATGTCACGCTTCCCGTCGCGTGGATCAAAGGATCTGTGGTTTTCCCTCGAGGCTTTCCCTCGAGGCTTTCCCACAGGGCTGTCCCACGTGCCACCGTGGTGTGAGTCGATCCTCGGCGTGAAAGATGAGCCAGTGCAGGGCAAAGAGGTTCCTCTGGAATGGACTGAGACATCTGGGGGACTCTTGGAATGGTGGTACGACCATGGAGTTCCTCTCGCCTTTCCTGTTGAGAGTGCCTCCTCTTGAGATGCGACGGGAACGCCGGGAATTCTTTCCCGTTGAAAGCAGGGAAAGGATCCCTCATCTCGAGCTACGAGGGGGAAACGGGGCTCCTCTGGATGTGGGCGGGACCATCGTGCTTCCTCTCGAGTGGAGACGGGTATGGCGGTGAACTTCTTGAGTTGCAGCAAGGGTGTGAAAGACCCTTTCGAAGTTCCAGAGGTTTGGTGTCAATAGTCTCCAGAGGCCTCATCGGAAATAGGCCTCATCTCGCCTGGAAGGGAGAACTTCCTGGATTTTCTCGAGTTGCGGCAGGTGTTCTCGAGTTACGACGGGGACCTCAGGGACCCGCCCTGGTGGCCTCAGGAGAGGCCAGTCCCCATGCGAGTTGCTAGGGGGTCTCTCGGGATTCCTCTCCCGTCGATACCGGGGCCAAAAAGCTTGTGTGGAGTCAGGGCCGGAACCGAGGATTCTTCTCAGGGGCTGACATGGATCTTTGGGTACTTCTGGAGTCTCCCCAGGGGAGTCAGGCCTCGTCTCGAGTGGGGGCATGCATGTTCGCTTTCCTTCCAGGCTGTAGCAGCAATGTCACGCTTCCCGTCGCGTGGATCAAAGGATCTGTGGTTTTCCCTCGAGGCTTTCCCTCGAGGCTTTCCCACAGGGCTGTCCCACGTGCCACCGTGGTGTGAGTCGATCCTCGGCGTGAAAGATGAGCCAGTGCAGGGCAAAGAGGTTCCTCTGGAATGGACTGAGACATCTGGGGGACTCTTGGAATGGTGGTACGACCATGGAGATCCTCTCGCCTTTCCTGTTGAGAGTGCCTCCTCTTGAGATGCGACGGGAACGCCGGGAATTCTTTCCCGTTGAAAGCAGGGAAAGGATCCCTCATCTCGAGCTACGAGGGGAAAACGGGGCTCCTCTGGATGTGGGCGGGACCATCGTGCTTCCTCTCGAGTGGAGACGGGTATGGCGGAGAACTTCTTGAGTTGCAGCAAGGGTGTGAAAGACCCTTTCAAAGTTCCAGAGGTTAGGTGTCATTAGTCTCCAGACGCCTCATCGGAAATAGGCCTCATCTCGCCTGGAAGGGAGAACTTCCTGGATTTTCTCGAGTTGCGGCAGGTGTTCTTAAGTTACGACGGGGAACTCAGGGACCCGCCCTGGTGGCCTCAGGAGAGGCCAGTCCCCATGCGAGTTGCTAGGGGGCCTCTCGGGAATCCTCTCCCGTCGATACCGGGGCCAAAAACCTTGAGTGGAGTCAGGGCCGGAACCGAGGATTCCTCTCAGGGGCTGACATGGATCTTTGGGTACTTCTGGAGTCTCCCCAGGGGAGTCAGGCCTCGTCTCGAGTGGGGGCATGCACGTGCGCTTTCCTTCCAGGCTGTAGCAGCAATGTCACGCTTCCCGTCACGTGGATCAAAGGATCTGTGGTTTTCCCTCGAGGCTTTCCCTCGAGGCTTTCCCACAGGGCTGTCCCACGTGCCACCGTGGTGTGAGTCGATCCTCGGCGTGAAAGATGAGCCAGTGCAGGGCAAAGAGTTTCCTCTGGAATGGACTGAGACATCTGGGGGACTCTTGGAATGGTGGTACGACCATGGAGTTCCTCTCGCCTTTCCTGTTGAGAGTGCCTCCTCTTGATATGCGACGGGAACGCCGGGAATTCTTTCAAGTTGAAAGCAGGGAAAGGATCCCTCATCTCGAGCTACGAGGGGGAAACGGGGCTCCTCTGGATGTGGGCGGGACCATCGTGCTTCCTCTCGAGTGGAGACGGGTATGGCGGTGAACTTCTTGAGTTGCAGCAAGGGTGTGAAAGACCCTTTCGAAGTTCCAGAGGTTAGGTGTCATTAGTCTCCAGACGCCTCATCGGAAATATGCCTCATCTCGCCTGGAAGGGAGAACTTCCTGGATTTTCTCGAGTTGCGGCAGGTGTTCTCGAGTTACGACGGGGACCTCAGGGACCCGCCCTGGTGGCCTCAGGAGAGGCCAGTCCCCATGCGAGTTGCTAGGGGGCCTCTCGGGATTCCTCTCCCGTCGATACCGGGGCCAAAATCCTTGTGTGGAGTCAGTGCCGGAACCGAGGATTCCTCTCAGGGGCTGACATGGATCTTTGGGTACTTCTGGAGTCTCCCCAGGGGAGTCAGGCCTCGTCTCGAGTGGGGGCATGCACGTGCACTTTCCTTCCAGGCTGTAGCAGCAATGTCACGCTTCCCGTCGCGTGGATCAAAGGATCTGTGGTTTTCCCTCGAGGCTTTCCCACAGGGCTGTCCCACGTGCCACCGTGGTGTGAGTCGATCCTCGGCGTGAAAGATGAGCCAGTGCAGGGCAAAGAGGTTCCTCTGGAATGGACTGAGACATCTGGGGGACTCTTGGAATGGTGGTACGACCATGGAGTTCCTCTCGCCTTTCCTGTTGAGAGTGCCTCCTCTTGAGATGCGACGGGAACGCCGGGAATTCTTTCCCGTTGAAAGCAGGGAAAGGATCCCTCATCTCGAGCTACGAGGGGGAAACGGGGCTCCTCTGGATGTGGGCGGGACCATCGTGCTTCCTCTCGAGTGGAGACGGGTATGGCGGTGAACTTCTTGAGTTGCAGCAAGGGTGTGAAAGACCCTTTCGAAGTTCCAGAGGTTAGGTGTCATTAGTCTCCAGAGGCCTCATCGGAAATAGGCCTCATCTCGCTTGGAAGGGAGAACTTCCTGGATTTTCTCGAGTTGCGGCAGGTGTTCTCGAGTTACGACGGGGACCTCAGGGACTCGCCCTGGTGGCCTCAGGAGAGGCCAGTCCCTAGGCGAGTTGCTAGGGGGCCTCTCGGGATTCCTCTCCCGTTGATACCGGGGCCAAAAACCTTGTGTGGAGTCAGGGCCGGAACCGAGGATTCCTCTCAGGGGCTGACATGGATCTTTGGGTACTTCTGGAGTCTCCCCAGGGGAGTCAGGCCTCGTCTCGAGTGGGGGCATGCACGTGCACTTTCCTTCCAGGCTGTAGCAGCAATGTCACGCTTCCCGTCGCGTGGATCAAAGGATCTGTGGTTTTCCCTCGAGGCTTTCCCTCGAGGCTTTCCCACAGGGCTGTCCCACGTTCCACCGTGGTGTGAGTCAATCCTGGGCGTGAAAGATGAGCCAGTGCAGGGCAAAGAGGTTCCTCTGGAATGGACTGAGACATCTGGGGGACTCTTGGAATGGTGGTACGACCATGGAGTTCCTCTCGCCTTTCCTGTTGAGAGTGCCTCCTCTTGATATGCGACGGGAACGCCGGGAATTCTTTCCCGTTGAAAGCAGGGAAAGGATCCCTCATCTCGAGCTACGAGGGGGAAACGGGGCTCCTCTGGATGTGGGCGGGACCATCGTGCTTCCTCTCTAGTGGAGACGGGTATGGTGGTGAACTTCTTGAGTTGCAGCAAGGCTGTGAAAGACCCTTTCGAAGTTCCAGAGGTAAGGTGTCATTAGTCTCCAGACGCCTCATCGGAAATAGGCCTCATCTCGCCTGGAAGGGAGAACTTCCTGGATTTTCTCGAGTTGCGGCAGGTGTTCTCGAGTTACGACGGGGACCTCAGGGACCCGCCCTGGTGGCCTCAGGAGAGGCCAGTCCCTATGCGAGTTGCTAGGGGGCCTCTCGGGATTCCTCTCCCGTCGATACCGGGGCCAAAAACCTTGTGTGGAGTCAGGGCCGGAACCGAGGATTCCTCTCAGGGGCTGACATGTATCTTTGGGTACTTCTGGAGTCTCCCCAGGGGAGTCAGGCCTCGTCTCGAGTGGGGGCATGCACGTGCACTTTCCTTCCAGGCTGTAGCAGCAATGTCACGCTTCCCGTCGTGTGGATCAAAGGATCTGCGGTTTTCCCTCGAGGCTTTCCCTCGAGGCTTTCCCACAGGGCTGTCCCACGTGACACCGTGGTGTGAGTCGATTCTCGGCGTGAAAAATGGGCCAGTGCAGGGCAAAGAGGTTCCTCTGGAATGGACTGAGACATCTGGGGGACTCTTGGAATGGTGGTACGACCATGGAGTTCCTCTCACCTTTCCTGTTGAGAGTGCCTCCTCTTGAGATGCGACGGGAACGCCGGGAATTCTTTCCCGTTGAAAGCAGGGAAAGGATCCCTCATCTCGAGCTACGAGGGGGAAACGGGGCTCCTCTGGATGTGGGCGGGACCATCGTGCTTCCTCTCGAGTGGAGACGGGTATGGCGGTGAACTTCTTGAGTTGCAGCAAGGGTGTGAAAGACCCTTTCGAAGTTCCAGAGGTTAGGTGTCATTAGTCTCCACAGGCCTCATCGGAAATAGGCCTCATCTCGCCTGGAAGGGAGAACTTCCTGGATTTTCTCGAGTTGCGGCAGGTGTTCTTAAGTTACGACGGGGAACTCAGGGACCCGCCCTGGTGGCCTCAGGAGAGGCCAGTCCCCATGCGAGTTGCTAGGGGGCCTCTCGGGATTCCTCTCCCGTCGATACCGGGGCCAAAAACCTTGAGTGGAGTCAGGGCCGGAACCGAGGATTCCTCTCAGGGGCTGACATGGATCTTTGGGTACTTCTGGAGTCTCCCCAGGGGAGTCAGGCCTCGTCTCGAGTGGGGGCATGCACGTGCGCTTTCCTTCCAGGCTGTAGCAGCAATGTCACGCTTCCCGTCACGTGGATCAAAGGATCTGTGGTTTTCCCTCGAGGCTTTCCCTCGAGGCTTTCCCACAGGGCTGTCCCACGTGCCACCGTGGTGTGAGTCGATCCTCGGCGTGAAAGGTGAGCCAGTGCAGGGCAAAGAGCTTCCTCTGGAATGGACTGAGACATCTGGGGGACTCTTGGAATGGTGGTACGACCATGGAGTTCCTCTCGCCTTTCCTGTTGAGAGTGCTTCCTCTTGAGATGCGACGGGAACACAGGGAATTCTTTCCCGTTGAAAGCAGGGAAAGGATCCCTCATCTCGAGCTACGAGGGGGAAACGGGGCTCCTTTGGATGTGGTCGGGACCATCGTGCTTCCTCTCGAGTGGAGACGGGTATGCTGGTGAACTTCTTGAGTTGCAGCAAGGGTGTGAAAGACCCTTTCGAAGTTCCAGAGGTTAGGTGTCATTAGTCTCCAGACGCCTCATCGGAAATAAGCCTCATCTCGCCTGGAAGGGAGAACTTCCTGGATTTTCTCGAGTTGTGGCAGGTGTTCTCGAGTAACGACGGGGACCTCAGGGACCGGCCCTGGTGGCCTCAGGAGAGGCCAGTCCCCATGCGAGTTGCTAGGGGGCCTCTCGGGATTCCTCTCCCGTCGATACCGGGGCCAAAAAGCTTGTGTGGAGTCAGGGCCGGAACCGAGGATTCCTCTCAGGGGCTGACATGGATCTTTGGGTACTTCTGGAGTCTCCCCAGGGGAGTCAGGCCTCGTCTCGAGTGGGGACATGCACGTGCGCTTTCCTTCCAGGCTGTAGCAGCAATGTCACGCTTCCCGTCGCGTGGATCAAAGGATCTGTGGTTTTCCCTCGAGGCTTTCCCTCGAGGCTTTCCCACAGGGCTGTCCCACGTGCCACCGTGGTGTGAGTCGATCCTCGGCGTGAAAGATGAGCCAGTGCAGGGCAAAGAGGTTCCTCTGGAATGGACTGAGACATCTGGGGGACTCTTGGAATGGTGGTACGACCATGGAGTTCCTCTCGCCTTTCCTGTTGAGAGTGCCTCCTCTTGAGATGCGACGGGAACGCCGGGAATTCTTTCCCGTTGAAACCAGGGAAAGGATCCCTCATCTCGAGCTACGAGGGGGAAACGGGGCTCCTCTGGATGTGGGCGGGACCATCGTGCTTCCTCTCGAGTGGAGACGGGTATGGCGGTGAACTTCTTGAGTTGCAGCAAGGGTGTGAAAGACCCTTTCGAAGTTCCAGAGGTTAGGTGTCATTAGTCTCCAGAGGCCTCATCGGAAATAGGCCTCATCTCGCCTGGAAGGGAGAACTTCCTGGATTTTCTCGAGTTGCGGCAGGTGTTCTTAAGTTACGACGGGGAACTCAGGGACCCGCCCTGGTGGCCTCAGGAGAGGCCAGTCCCCATGCGAGTTGCTAGGGGGCCTCTCGGGATTCCTCTCCCGTCGATACCGGGGCCAAAAACCTTGAGTGGAGTCAGGGCCGGAACCGAGGATTCCTCTCAGGGGCTGACATGGATCTTTGGGTACTTCTGGAGTCTCCCCAGGGGAGTCAGGCCTCGTCTCGAGTGGGGGCATGCACGTGCGCTTTCCTTCCAGGCTGTAGCAGCAATGTCACGCTTCCCGTCACGTGGATCAAAGGATCTGTGGTTTTCCCTCGAGGCTTTCCCTCGAGGCTTTCCCACAGTGCTGTCCCACGTGCCACCGTGGTGTGAGTCGATCCTCGGCGTGAAAGGTGAGCCAGTGCAGGGCAAAGAGCTTCCTCTGGAATGGACTGAGACATCTGGGGGACTCTTGGAATGGTGGTACGACCATGGAGTTCCTCTCGCCTTTCCTGTTGAGAGTGCTTCCTCTTGAGATGCGACGGGAACGCAGGGAATTCTTTCCCGTTGAAAGCAGGGAAAGGATCCCTCATCTCGAGCTACGAGGGGGAAACGGGGCTCCTTTGGATGTGGTCGGGACCATCGTGCTTCCTCTCGAGTGGAGACGGGTATGCTGGTGAACTTCTTGAGTTGCAGCAAGGGTGTGAAAGACCCTTTCGAAGTTCCAGAGGTTAGGTGTCATTAGTCTCCAGACGCCTCATCGGAAATAAGCCTCATCTCGCCTGGAAGGGAGAACTTCCTGGATTTTCTCGAGTTGTGGCAGGTGTTCTCGAGTAACGACGGGGACCTCAGGGACCGGCCCTGGTGGCCTCAGGAGAGGCCAGTCCCCATGCGAGTTGCTAGGGGGCCTCTCGGGATTCCTCTCCCGTCGATACCGGGGCCAAAAAGCTTGTGTGGAGTCAGGGCCGGAACCGAGGATTCCTCTCAGGGGCTGACATGGATCTTTGGGTACTTCTGGAGTCTCCCCAGGGGAGTCAGGCCTCGTCTCGAGTGGGGACATGCACGTGCGCTTTCCTTCCAGGCTGTCGCAGCAATGTCACGCTTCCCGTCGCGTGGATCAAAGGATCTGTGGTTTTCCCTCGAGGCTTTCCCTCGAGGCTTTCCCACAGGGCTGTCCCACGTGCCACCGTGGTGTGAGTCGATCCTCGGCGTGAAAGATGAGCCAGTGCAGGGCAAAGAGGTTCCTCTGGAATGGACTGAGACATCTGGGGGACTCTTGGAATGGTGGTACGACCATGGAGTTCCTCTCGCCTTTCCTGTTGAGAGTGCCTCCTCTTGAGATGCGACGGGAACGCCGGGAATTCTTTCCCGTTGAAACCAGGGAAAGGATCCCTCATCTCGAGCTACGAGGGGGAAACGGGGCTCCTCTGGATGTGGGCGGGACCATCGTGCTTCCTCTCGAGTGGAGACGGGTATGGCGGTGAACTTCTTGAGTTGCAGCAAGGGTGTGAAAGACCCTTTCGAAGTTCCAGAGGTTTGGTGTCAATAGTCTCCAGAGGCCTCATCGGAAATAGGCCTCATCTCGCCTGGAAGGGAGAACTTCCTGGATTTTCTCGAGTTGCGGCAGGTGTTCTCGAGTTACGACGGGGACCTCAGGGACCCGCCCTGGTGGCCTCAGGAGAGGCCAGTCCCCATGCGAGTTGCTAGGGGGTCTCTCGGGATTCCTCTCCCGTCGATACCGGGGCCAAAAATCTTGTGTGGAGTCAGGGCCGGAACCGAGGATTCTTCTCAGGGGCTGACATGGATCTTTGGGTACTTCTGGAGTCTCCCCAGGGGAGTCAGGCCTCGTCTCGAGTGAGGGCATGCATGTTCGCTTTCCTTCCAGGCTGTAGCAGCAATGTCACGCTTCCCGTCGCGTGGATCAAAGGATCTGTGGTTTTCCCTCGAGGCTTTCCCTCGAGGCTTTCCCACAGGGCTGTCCCACGTGCCACCGTGTTGTGAGTCGATCCTCGGCGTGAAAGATGAGCCAGTGCAGGGCAAAGAGGTTCCTCTGAAATGGACTGAGACATCTGGGGGACTCTTGGAATGGTGGTACGACCATGGAGTTCCTCTCGCCTTTCCTGTTGAGAGTGCCTCCTCTTGAGATGCGACGGGAACGCCGGGAATTCTTTCCCGTTGAAAGCAGGGAAAGGATTCCTCATCTCGAGCTACGAGGGGGAATCGGGACTCCTCTGGATGTGGGCGGGGCCATCGTGCTTCCTCTCGAGTGGAGACGGGTATGGCGGTGAACTTCTTGAGTTGCAGCAAGGGTGTGAAAGACCCTTTCGAAGTTCCAGAGGTTTGGTGTCATTAGTCTCCAGAGGCCTCATCGGAAATAGGCCTCATCTCGCCTGGAAGGGAGAACTTCCTGGATTTTCTCGAGTTGCGGCAGGTGTTCTCGAGTTACGACGGGGACCTCAGGGACCCGCCCTGGTGGCCTCAGGAGAGGCCAGTCCCTATGCGAGTTGCTAGGGGGCCTCTCGGGATTCCTCTCCCGTCGATACCGGGGCCAAAAACCTTGTGTGGAGTCAGGGCCGGAACCGAGGATTCCTCTCAGGGGCTGACATGTATCTTTGGGTACTTCTGGAGTCTCCCCAGGGGAGTCAGGCCTCGTCTCGAGTGGGGGCATGCACGTGCACTTTCCTTCCAGGCTGTAGCAGCAATGTCACGCTTCCCGTCGCGTGGATCAAAGGATCTGCGGTTTTCCCTCGAGGCTTTCCCTCGAGGCTTTCCCACAGGGCTGTCCCACGTGACACCGTGGTGTGAGTCGATTCTCGGCGTGAAAAATGGGCCAGTGCAGGGCAAAGAGGTTCCTCTGGAATGGACTGAGACATCTGGGGGACTCTTGGAATGGTGGTACGACCATGGAGTTCCTCTCACCTTTCCTGTTGAGAGTGCCTCCTCTTGAGATGCGACGGTAACGCCGGGAATTCTTTCCCGTTGAAAGCAGGGAAAGGATCCCTCATCTCGAGCTACGAGGGGGAAACGGGGCTCCTCTGGATGTGGGCGGGACCATCGTGCTTCCTCTCGAGTGGAGACGGGTATGGCGGTGAACTTCTTGAGTTGCAGCAAGGGTGTGAAAGACCCTTTCGAAGTTCCAGAGGTTAGGTGTCATTAGTCTCCACAGGCCTCATCGGAAATAGGCCTCATCTCGCCTGGAAGGGAGAACTTCCTGGATTTTCTCGAGTTGCGGCAGGTGTTCTTAAGTTACGACGGGGAACTCAGGGACCCGCCCTGGTGGCCTCAGGAGAGGCCAGTCCCCATGCGAGTTGCTAGGGGGCCTCTCGGGATTCCTCTCCCGTCGATACCGGGGCCAAAAACCTTGAGTGGAGTCAGGGCCGGAACCGAGGATTCCTCTCAGGGGCTGACATGGATCTTTGGGTACTTCTGGAGTCTCCCCAGGGGAGTCAGGCCTCGTCTCGAGTGGGGGCATGCACGTGCGCTTTCCTTCCAGGCTGTAGCAGCAATGTCACTCTTCCCGTCACGTGGATCAAAGGATCTGTGGTTTTCCCTCGAGGCTTTCCCTCGAGGCTTTCCCACAGGGCTGTCCCACGTGCCACCGTGGTGTGAGTCGATCCTCGGCGTGAAAGGTGAGCCAGTGCAGGGCAAAGAGCTTCCTCTGGAATGGACTGAGACATCTGGGGGACTCTTGGAATGGTGGTACGACCATGGAGTTCCTCTCGCCTTTCCTGTTGAGAGTGCTTCCTCTTGAGATGCGACGGGAACACAGGGAATTCTTTCCCGTTGAAAGCAGGGAAAGGATCCCTCATCTCGAGCTACGAGGGGGAAACGGGGCTCCTTTGGATGTGGTCGGGACCATCGTGCTTCCTCTCGAGTGGAGACGGGTATGCTGGTGAACTTCTTGAGTTGCAGCAAGGGTGTGAAAGACCCTTTCGAAGTTCCAGAGGTTAGGTGTCATTAGTCTCCAGACGCCTCATCGGAAATAAGCCTCATCTCGCCTGGAAGGGAGAACTTCCTGGATTTTCTCGAGTTGTGGCAGGTGTTCTCGAGTAACGACGGGGACCTCAGGGACCGGCCCTGGTGGCCTCAGGAGAGGCCAGTCCCCATGCGAGTTGCTAGGGGGCCTCTCGGGATTCCTCTCCCGTCGATACCGGGGCCAAAAAGCTTGTGTGGAGTCAGGGCCGGAACCGAGGATTCCTCTCAGGGGCTGACATGGATCTTTGGGTACTTCTGGAGTCTCCCCAGGGGAGTCAGGCCTCGTCTCGAGTGGGGACATGCACGTGCGCTTTCCTTCCAGGCTGTAGCAGCAATGTCACGCTTCCCGTCGCGTGGATCAAAGGATCTGTGGTTTTCCCTCGAGGCTTTCCCTCGAGGCTTTCCCACAGGGCTGTCCCACGTGCCACCGTGGTGTGAGTCGATCCTCGGCGTGAAAGATGAGCCAGTGCAGGGCAAAGAGGTTCCTCTGGAATGGACTGAGACATCTGGGGGACTCTTGGAATGGTGGTACGACCATGGAGTTCCTCTCGCCTTTCCTGTTGAGAGTGCCTCCTCTTGAGATGCGACGGGAACGCCGGGAATTCTTTCCCGTTGAAACCAGGGAAAGGATCCCTCATCTCGAGCTACGAGGGGGAAACGGGGCTCCTCTGGATGTGGGCGGGACCATCGTGCTTCCTCTCGAGTGGAGACGGGTATGGCGGTGAACTTCTTGAGTTGCAGCAAGGGTGTGAAAGACCCTTTCGAAGTTCCAGAGGTTAGGTGTCATTAGTCTCCAGAGGCCTCATCGGAAATAGGCCTCATCTCGCCTGGAAGGGAGAACTTCCTGGATTTTCTCGAGTTGCGGCAGGTGTTCTTAAGTTACGACGGGGAACTCAGGGACCCGCCCTGGTGGCCTCAGGAGAGGCCAGTCCCCATGCGAGTTGCTAGGGGGCCTCTCGGGATTCCTCTCCCGTCGATACCGGGGCCAAAAACCTTGAGTGGAGTCAGGGCCGGAACCGAGGATTCCTCTCAGGGGCTGACATGGATCTTTGGGTACTTCTGGAGTCTCCCCAGGGGAGTCAGGCCTCGTCTCGAGTGGGGGCATGCACGTGCGCTTTCCTTCCAGGCTGTAGCAGCAATGTCACGCTTCCCGTCACGTGGATCAAAGGATCTGTGGTTTTCCCTCGAGGCTTTCCCTCGAGGCTTTCCCACAGTGCTGTCCCACGTGCCACCGTGGTGTGAGTCGATCCTCGGCGTGAAAGGTGAGCCAGTGCAGGGCAAAGAGCTTCCTCTGGAATGGACTGAGACATCTGGGGGACTCTTGGAATGGTGGTACGACCATGGAGTTCCTCTCGCCTTTCCTGTTGAGAGTGCTTCCTCTTGAGATGCGACGGGAACGCAGGGAATTATTTCCCGTTGAAAGCAGGGAAAGGATCCCTCATCTCGAGCTACGAGGGGGAAACGGGGCTCCTTTGGATGTGGTCGGGACCATCGTGCTTCCTCTCGAGTGGAGACGGGTATGCTGGTGAACTTCTTGAGTTGCAGCAAGGGTGTGAAAGACCCTTTCGAAGTTCCAGAGGTTAGGTGTCATTAGTCTCCAGACGCCTCATCGGAAATAAGCCTCATCTCGCCTGGAAGGGAGAACTTCCTGGATTTTCTCGAGTTGTGGCAGGTGTTCTCGAGTAACGACGGGGACCTCAGGGACCGGCCCTGGTGGCCTCAGGAGAGGCCAGTCCCCATGCGAGTTGCTAGGGGGCCTCTCGGGATTCCTCTCCCGTCGATACCGGGGCCAAAAAGCTTGTGTGGAGTCAGGGCCGGAACCGAGGATTCCTCTCAGGGGCTGACATGGATCTTTGGGTACTTCTGGAGTCTCCCCAGGGGAGTCAGGCCTCGTCTCGAGTGGGGACATGCACGTGCGCTTTCCTTCCAGGCTGTAGCAGCAATGTCACGCTTCCCGTCGCGTGGATCAAAGGATCTGTGGTTTTCCCTCGAGGCTTTCCCTCGAGGCTTTCCCACAGGGCTGTCCCACGTGCCACCGTGGTGTGAGTCGATCCTCGGCGTGAAAGATGAGCCAGTGCAGGGCAAAGAGGTTCCTCTAGAATGGACTGAGACATCTGGGGGACTCTTGGAATGGTGGTACGACCATGGAGTTCCTCTCGCCTTTCCTGTTGAGAGTGCCTCCTCTTGAGATGCGACGGGAACGCCGGGAATTCTTTCCCGTTGAAACCAGGGAAAGGATCCCTCATCTCGAGCTACGAGGGGGAAACGGGGCTCCTCTGGATGTGGGCGGGACCATCGTGCTTCCTCTCGAGTGGAGACGGGTATGGCGGTGAACTTCTTGAGTTGCAGCAAGGGTGTGAAAGACCCTTTCGAAGTTCCAGAGGTTTGGTGTCAATAGTCTCCAGAGGCCTCATCGGAAATAGGCCTCATCTCGCCTGGAAGGGAGAACTTCCTGGATTTTCTCGAGTTGCGGCAGGTGTTCTCGAGTTACGACGGGGACCTCAGGGACCCGCCCTGGTGGCCTCAGGAGAGGCCAGTCCCCATGCGAGTTGCTAGGGGGTCTCTCGGGATTCCTCTCCCGTCGATACCGGGGCCAAAAATCTTGTGTGGAGTCAGGGCCGGAACCGAGGATTCTTCTCAGGGGCTGACATGGATCTTTGGGTACTTCTGGAGTCTCCCCAGGGGAGTCAGGCCTCGTCTCGAGTGGGGGCATGCATGTTCGCTTTCCTTCCAGGCTGTAGCAGCAATGTCACGCTTCCCGTCGCGTGGATCAAAGGATCTGTGGTTTTCCCTCGAGGCTTTCCCTCGAGGCTTTCCCACAGGGCTGTCCCACGTGCCAACGTGTTGTGAGTCGATCCTCGGCGTGAAAGATGAGCCAGTGCAGGGCAAAGAGGTTCCTCTGAAATGGACTGAGACATCTGGGGGACTCTTGGAATGGTGGTACGACCATGGAGTTCCTCTCGCCTTTCCTGTTGAGAGTGCCTCCTCTTGAGATGCGACGGGAACGCCGGGAATTCTTTCCCGTTGAAAGCAGGGAAAGGATTCCTCATCTCGAGCTACGAGGGGGAATCGGGACTCCTCTGGATGTGGGCGGGACCATCGTGCTTCCTCTCGAGTGGAGACGGGTATGGCGGTGAACTTCTTGAGTTGCAGCAAGGGTGTGAAAGACCCTTTCGAAGTTCCAGAGGTTTGGTGTCATTAGTCTCCAGAGGCCTCATCGGAAATAGGCCTCATCTCGCCTGGAAGGGAGAACTTCCTGGATTTTCCCGAGTTGCGGCAGGTGTTCTCGAGTTACGACGGGGACCTCAGGGACCCGCCCTGGTGGCCTCAGGAGAGGCCAGTCCCCATGCGAGTTGCTAGGGGGCCTCTCGGGATTCCTTTCCCGTCGATACCGGGGCCAAAAACCTTGTGTGGAGTCAGGGCCGGAACCGAGGATTCCTCTCAGGGGCTGACATGGATCTTTGGGTACTTCTGGAGTCTCCCCAGTGGAGTCAGACCTCGTCTCGAGGGGGGGCATGCACGTGCGCTTTCCTTCCAGGCTGTAGTAGCAATGTCACGCTTCCCGTCGCGTGGATCAAAGGATCTGTGGTTTTCCCTCGAGGCTTTCCCTCGAGGCTTTCCCACAGGGCTGTCCCACGTGCCACCGTGGTGTGAGTCGATCCTCGGCGTGAAAGATGAGCCAGTGCAGGGCAAAGAGGTTCCTCTGGAATGGACTGAGACATCTGGGGGACTCTTGGAATGGTGGTACGACCATGGAGATCCTCTCGCCTTTCCTGTTGAGAGTGCCTCCTCTTGAGATGCGACGGGAACGCCGGGAATTCTTTCCCGTTGAAAGCAGGGAAAGGATCCCTCATCTCGAGCACCGAGGGGAAAACGGGGCTCCTCTGGATGTGGGCGGGACCATCGTGCTTCCTCTCGAGTGGAGACGGGTATGGCGGAGAACTTCTTGAGTTGCAGCAAGGGTGTGAAAGACCCTTTCAAAGTTCCAGAGGTTAGGTGTCATTAGTCTCCAGACGCCTCATCGGAAATAGGCCTCATCTCGCCTGGAAGGGAGAACTTCCTGGATTTTCTCGAGTTGCGGCAGGTGTTCTTAAGTTACGACGGGGAACTCAGGGACCCGCCCTGGTGGCCTCAGGAGAGGCCAGTCCCCATGCGAGTTGCTAGGGGGCCTCTCGGGATTCCTCTCCCGTCGATACCGGGGCCAAAAACCTTGAGTGGAGTCAGGGCCGGAACCGAGGATTCCTCTCAGGGGCTGACATGGATCTTTGGGTACTTCTGGAGTCTCCCCAGGGGAGTCAGGCCTCGTCTCGAGTGGGGGCATGCACGTGCGCTTTCCTTCCAGGCTGTAGCAGCAATGTCACGCTTCCCGTCACGTGGATCAAAGGATCTGTGGTTTTCCCTCGAGGCTTTCCCTCGAGGCTTTCCCACAGGGCTGTCCCACGTGCCACCGTGGTGTGAGTCGATCCTCGGCGTGAAAGATGAGCCAGTGCAGGGCAAAGAGGTTCCTCTGGAATGGACTGAGACATCTGGGGGACTCTTGGAATGGTGGTACGACCATGGAGATCCTCTCGCCTTTCCTGTTGAGAGTGCCTCCTCTTGAGATGCGACGGGAACGCCGGGAATTCTTTCCCGTTGAAAGCAGGGAAAGGATCCCTCATCTCGAGCACCGAGGGGAAAACGGGGCTCCTCTGGATGTGGGCGGGACCATCGTGCTTCCTCTCGAGTGGAGACGGGTATGGCGGAGAACTTCTTGAGTTGCAGCAAGGGTGTGAAAGACCCTTTCAAAGTTCCAGAGGTTAGGTGTCATTAGTCTCCAGACGCCTCATCGGAAATAGGCCTCATCTCGCCTGGAAGGGAGAACTTCCTGGATTTTCTCGAGTTGCGGCAGGTGTTCTTAAGTTACGACGGGGAACTCAGGGACCCGCCCTGGTGGCCTCAGGAGAGGCCAGTCCCCATGCGAGTTGCTAGGGGGCCTCTCGGGATTCCTCTCCCGTCGATACCGGGGCCAAAAACCTTGAGTGGAGTCAGGGCCGGAACCGAGGATTCCTCTCAGGGGCTGACATGGATCTTTGGGTACTTCTGGAGTCTCCCCAGGGGAGTCAGGCCTCGTCTCGAGTGGGGGCATGCACGTGCGCTTTCCTTCCAGGCTGTAGCAGCAATGTCACGCTTCCCGTCACGTGGATCAAAGGATCTGTGGTTTTCCCTCGAGGCTTTCCCTCGAGGCTTTCCCACAGGGCTGTCCCACGTGCCACCGTGGTGTGAGTCGATCCTCGGCGTGAAAGATGAGCCAGTGCAGGGCAAAGAGTTTCCTCTGGAATGGACTGAGACATCTGGGGGACTCTTGGAATGGTGGTACGACCATGGAGTTCCTCTCGCTTTTCCTGTTGAGAGTGCCTCCTCTTGATATGCGACGGGAACGCCGGGAATTCTTTCCCGTTGAAAGCTGGGAAAGGATCCCTCATCTCGAGCTACGAGGGGGAAACGGGGCTCCTCTGGATGTGGTCGGGACCATCGTGCTTCCTCTCGAGTGGAGACGGGTATGGCGGTGAACTTCTTGAGTTGCAGCAAGGGTGTGAAAGACCCTTTCGAAGTTCCAGAGGTTAGGTGTCATTAGTCTCCAGACGCCTCATCGGAAATATGCCTCATCTCGCCTGGAAGGGAGAACTTCCTGGATTTTCTCGAGTTGCGGCAGGTGTTCTCGAGTTACGACGGGGACCTCAGGGACCCGCCCTGGTGGCCTCAGGAGAGGCCAGTCCCCATGCGAGTTGCTAGAGGGCCTCTCGGGATTCCTCTCCCGTCGATACCGGGGCCAAAATCCTTGTGTGGAGTCAGTGCCGGAACCGAGGATTCCTCTCAGGGGCTGACATGGATCTTTGGGTACTTCTGGAGTCTCCCCAGGGGAGTCAGGCCTCGTCTCGAGTGGGGGCATGCACGTGCACTTTCCTTCCAGGCTGTAGCAGCAATGTCACGCTTCCCGTCGCGTGGATCAAAGGATCTGTGGTTTTCCCTCGAGGCTTTCCCACAGGGCTGTCCCACGTGCCACCGTGGTGTGAGTCGATCCTCGGCGTGAAAGATGAGCCAGTGCAGGGCAAAGAGGTTCCTCTGGAATGGACTGAGACATCTGGGGGACTCTTGGAATGGTGGTACGACCATGGAGTTCCTCTCGCCTTTCCTGTTGAGAGTGCCTCCTCTTGATATGCGACGGGAACGCCGGGAATTCTTTCCCGTTGAAAGCAGGGAAAGGATCCCTCATCTCGAGCTACGAGGGGGAAACGGGGCTCCTCTGGATGTGGGCGGGACCATCGTGCTTCCTCTCTAGTGGAGACGGGTATGGTGGTGAACTTCTTGAGTTGCAGCAAGGCTGTGAAAGACCCTTTCGAAGTTCCAGAGGTTAGGTGTCATTAGTCTCCAGACGCCTCATCGGAAATAGGCCTCATCTCGCCTGGAAGGGAGAACTTCCTGGATTTTCTCGAGTTGCGGCAGGTGTTCTCGAGTTACGACGGGGACCTCAGGGACCCGCCCTGGTGGCCTCAGGAGAGGCCAGTCCCTATGCGAGTTGCTAGGGGGCCTCTCGGGATTCCTCTCCCGTCGATACCGGGGCCAAAAACCTTGTGTGGAGTCAGGGCCGGAACCGAGGATTCCTCTCAGGGGCTGACATGTATCTTTGGGTACTTCTGGAGTCTCCCCAGGGGAGTCAGGCCTCGTCTCGAGTGGGGGCATGCACGTGCACTTTCCTTCCAGGCTGTAGCAGCAATGTCACGCTTCCCGTCGCGTGGATCAAAGGATCTGCGGTTTTCCCTCGAGGCTTTCCCTCGAGGCTTTCCCACAGGGCTGTCCCACGTGACACCGTGGTGTGAGTCGATTCTCGGCGTGAAAAATGAGCCAGTGCAGGGCAAAGAGGTTCCTCTGGAATGGACTGAGACATCTGGGGGACTCTTGGAATGGTGGTACGACCATGGAGTTCCTCTCAACTTTCCTGTTCAGAGTGCCTCCTCTTGAGATGCGACGGGAACGCCGGGAATTCTTTCCCGTTGAAAGCAGGGAAAGGATCCCTCATCTCGAGCTACGAGGGGGAAACGGGGCTCCTCTGGATGTGGGCGGGACCATCGTGCTTCCTCTCGAGTGGAGACGGGTATGGCGGTGAACTTCTTGAGTTGCAGCAAGGGTGTGAAAGACCCTTTCGAAGTTCCAGAGGTTAGGTGTCATTAGTCTCCAGAGGCCTCATCGGAAATAGGCCTCATCTCGCCTGGAAGGGAGAACTTCCTGGATTTTCTCGAGTTGCGGCAGGTGTTCTTAAGTTACGACGGGGAACTCAGGGACCCGCCCTGGTGGCCTCAGGAGAGGCCAGTCCCCATGCGAGTTGCTAGGGGGCCTCTCGGGATTCCTCTCCCGTCGATACCGGGGCCAAAAACCTTGAGTGGAGTCAGGGCCGGAACCGAGGATTCCTCTCAGGGGCTGACATGGATCTTTGGGTACTTCTGGAGTCTCCCCAGGGGAGTCAGGCCTCGTCTCGAGTGGGGGCATGCACGTGCACTTTCCTTCCAGGCTGTAGCAGCAATGTCACGCTTCCCGTCGCGTGGATCAAAGGATCTGCGGTTTTCCCTCGAGGCTTTCCCTCGAGGCTTTCCCACAGGGCTGTCCCACGTGACACCGTGGTGTGAGTCGATTCTCCGCGTGAAAAATGAGCCAGTGCAGGGCAAAGAGGTTCCTCTGGAATGGACTGAGACATCTGGGGGACTCTTGGAATGGTGGTACGACCATGGAGTTCCTCTCACCTTTCCTGTTGAGAGTGCCTCCTCTTGAGATGCGACGGGAACGCCGGGAATTCTTTCCCGTTGAAAGCAGGGAAAGGATCCCTCATCTCGAGCTACGAGGGGGAAACGGGGCTCCTCTGGATGTTTGCGGGACCATCTTGCTTCCTCTCGAGTGGAGACGGGTATGGCGGTGAACTTCTTGAGTTGCAGCAAGGGTGTGAAAGACCCTTTCGAAGTTCCAGAGGTTAGGTGTCATTAGTCTCCAGACGCCTCATCGGAAATAGGCCTCATCTCGCCTGGAAGGGAGAACTTCCTGGATTTTCTCGAGTTGCGGCAGGTGTTCTTAAGTTACGACGGGGAACACAGAGACCCGCCCTGGTGGCCTCAGGAGAGGCCAGTCCCCATGCGAGTTGCTAGGGGGCCTCTCGGGATTCCTCTCCCGTCGATACCGGGGCCAAAAACCTTGAGTGGAGTCAGGGCCGGAACCGAGGATTCCTCTCAGGGGCTGACATGGATCTTTGGGTACTTCTGGAGTCTCCCCAGGGGAGTCAGGCCTCGTCTCGAGTGGGGGCATGCACGTGCGCTTTCCTTCCAGGCTGTAGCAGCAATGTCACGCTTCCCGTCACGTGGATCAAAGGATCTGTGGTTTTCCCTCGAGGCTTTCCCTCGAGGCTTTCCCACAGGGCTGTCCCACGTGCCACCGTGGTGTGAGTCGATCCTCGGCGTGAAAGGTGAGCCAGTGCAGGGCAAAGAGCTTCCTCTGGAATGGACTGAGACATCTGGGGGACTCTTGGAATGGTGGTACGACCATGGAGTTCCTCTCGCCTTTCCTGTTGAGAGTGCTTCCTCTTGAGATGCGACGGGAACGCAGGGAATTCTTTCCCGTTGAAAGCAGGGAAAGGATCCCTCATCTCGAGCTACGAGGGGGAAACGGGGCTCCTTTGGATGTGGTCGGGACCATCGTGCTTCCTCTCGAGTGGAGACGGGTATGCTGGTGAACTTCTTGAGTTGCAGCAAGGGTGTGAAAGACCCTTTCGAAGTTCCAGAGGTTAGGTGTCATTAGTCTCCAGACGCCTCATCGGAAATAAGCCTCATCTCGCCTGGAAGGGAGAACTTCCTGGATTTTCTCGAGTTGTGGCAGGTGTTCTCGAGTAACGACGGGGACCTCAGGGACCGGCCCTGGTGGCCTCAGGAGAGGCCAGTCCCCATGCGAGTTGCTAGGGGGCCTCTCGGGATTCCTCTCCCGTCGATACCGGGGCCAAAAAGCTTGTGTGGAGTCAGGGCCGGAACCGAGGATTCCTCTCAGGGGCTGACATGGATCTTTGGGTACTTCTGGAGTCTCCCCAGGGGAGTCAGGCCTCGTCTCGAGTGGGGACATGCACGTGCGCTTTCCTTCCAGGCTGTAGCAGCAATGTCACGCTTCCCGTCGCGTGGATCAAAGGATCTGTGGTTTTCCCTCGAGGCTTTCCCTCGAGGCTTTCCCACAGGGCTGTCCCACGTGCCACCGTGGTGTGAGTCGATCCTCGGCGTGAAAGATGAGCCAGTGCAGGGCAAAGAGGTTCCTCTGGAATGGACTGAGACATCTGGGGGACTCTTGGAATGGTGGTACGACCATGGAGTTCCTCTCGCCTTTCCTGTTGAGAGTGCCTCCTCTTGAGATGCGACGGGAACGCCGGGAATTCTTTCCCGTTGAAACCAGGGAAAGGATCCCTCATCTCGAGCTACGAGGGGGAAACGGGGCTCCTCTGGATGTGGGCGGGACCATCGTGCTTCCTCTCGAGTGGAGACGGGTATGGCGGTGAACTTCTTGAGTTGCAGCAAGGGTGTGAAAGACCCTTTCGAAGTTCCAGAGGTTTGGTGTCAATAGTCTCCAGAGGCCTCATCGGAAATAGGCCTCATCTCGCCTGGAAGGGAGAACTTCCTGGATTTTCTCGAGTTGCGGCAGGTGTTCTCGAGTTACGACGGGGACCTCAGGGACCCGCCCTGGTGGCCTCAGGAGAGGCCAGTCCCCATGCGAGTTGCTAGGGGGTCTCTCGGGATTCCTCTCCCGTCGATACCGGGGCCAAAAAGCTTGTGTGGAGTCAGGGCCGGAACCGAGGATTCTTCTCAGGGGCTGACATGGATCTTTGGGTACTTCTGGAGTCTCCCCAGGGGAGTCAGGCCTCGTCTCGAGTGGGGGCATGCATGTTCGCTTTCCTTCTAGGCTGTAGGAGTAATGTCACGCTTCCCGTCGCGTGGATCAAAGGATCTGTGGTTTTCCCTCGAGGCTTTCCCTCGAGGCTTTCCCACAGGGCTGTCCCACGTGCCACCGTGGTGTGAGTCGATCCTCGGCGTGAAAGATGAGCCAGTGCAGGGCAAAGAGGTTCCTCTGGAATGGACTGAGACATCTGGGGGACTCTTGGAATGGTGGTACGACCATGGAGATCCTCTCGCCTTTCCTGTTGAGAGTGCCTCCTCTTGAGATGCGACGGGAACGCCGGGAATTCTTTCCCGTTGAAAGCAGGGAAAGGATCCCTCATCTCGAGCACCGAGGGGAAAACGGGGCTCCTCTGGATGTGGGCGGGACCATCGTGCTTCCTCTCGAGTGGAGACGGGTATGGCGGAGAACTTCTTGAGTTGCAGCAAGGGTGTGAAAGACCCTTTCAAAGTTCCAGAGGTTAGGTGTCATTAGTCTCCAGACGCCTCATCGGAAATAGGCCTCATCTCGCCTGGAAGGGAGAACTTCCTGGATTTTCTCGAGTTGCGGCAGGTGTTCTTAAGTTACGACGGGGAACTCAGGGACCCGCCCTGGTGGCCTCAGGAGAGGCCAGTCCCCATGCGAGTTGCTAGGGGGCCTCTCGGGATTCCTCTCCCGTCGATACCGGGGCCAAAAACCTTGAGTGGAGTCAGGGCCGGAACCGAGGATTCCTCTCAGGGGCTGACATGGATCTTTGGGTACTTCTGGAGTCTCCCCAGGGGAGTCAGGCCTCGTCTAGAGTGGGGGCATGCACGTGCGCTTTCCTTCCAGGCTGTAGCAGCAATGTCACGCTTCCCGTCACGTGGATCAAAGGATCTGTGGTTTTCCCTCGAGGCTTTCCCTCGAGGCTTTCCCACAGGGCTGTCCCACGTGCCACCGTGGTGTGAGTCGATCCTCGGCGTGAAAGATGAGCCAGTGCAGGGCAAAGAGTTTCCTCTGGAATGGACTGAGACATCTGGGGGACTCTTGGAATGGTGGTACGACCATGGAGTTCCTCTCGCCTTTCCTGTTGAGAGTGCCTCCTCTTGATATGCGACGGGAACGCCGGGAATTCTTTCCCGTTGAAAGCAGGGAAAGGATCCCTCATCTCGAGCTACGAGGGGGAAACGGGGCTCCTCTGGATGTGGTCGGGACCATCGTGCTTCCTCTCGAGTGGAGACGGGTATGGCGGTGAACTTCTTGAGTTGCAGCAAGGGTGTGAAAGACCCTTTCGAAGTTCCAGAGGTTAGGTGTCATTAGTCTCCAGACGCCTCATCGGAAATATGCCTCATCTCGCCTGGAAGGGAGAACTTCCTGGATTTTCTCGAGTTGCGGCAGGTGTTCTCGAGTTACGACGGGGACCTCAGGGACCCGCCCTGGTGGCCTCAGGAGAGGCCAGTCCCCATGCGAGTTGCTAGGGGGCCTCTCGGGATTCCTCTCCCGTCGATACCGGGGCCAAAATCCTTGTGTGGAGTCAGTGCCGGAACCGAGGATTCCTCTCAGGGGCTGACATGGATCTTTGCGTACTTCTGGAGTCTCCCCAGGGGAGTCAGGCCTCGTCTCGAGTGGGGGCATGCACGTGCACTTTCCTTCCAGGCTGTAGCAGCAATGTCACGCTTCCCGTCGCGTGGATCAAAGGATCTGTGGTTTTCCCTCGAGGCTTTCCCACAGGGCTGTCCCACGTGCCACCGTGGTGTGAGTCGATCCTCGGCGTGAAAGATGAGCCAGTGCAGGGCAAAGAGGTTCCTCTGGAATGGACTGAGACATCTGGGGGACTCTTGGAATGGTGGTACGACCATGGAGTTCCTCTCGCCTTTCCTGTTGAGAGTGCCTCCTCTTGAGATGCGACGGGAACGCCGGGAATTCTTTCCCGTTTAAAGCAGGGAAAGGATCCCTCATCTCGAGCTACGAGGGGGAAACGGGGCTCCTCTGGATGTGGGCGGGACCATCGTGCTTCCTCTCGAGTGGAGACGGGTATGGCGGTGAACTTCTTGAGTTGCAGCAAGGGTGTGAAAGACCCTTTCGAAGTTCCAGAGGTTAGGTGTCATTAGTCTCCAGAGGCCTCATCGGAAATAGGCCTCATCTTGCTTGGAAGGGAGAACTTCCTGGATTTTCTCGAGTTGCGGCAGGTGTTCTCGAGTTACGACGGGGACCTCAGGGACTCGCCCTGGTGGCCTCAGGAGAGGCCAGTCCCTAGGCGAGTTGCTAGGGGGCCTCTCGGGATTCCTCTCCCGTTGATACCGGGGCCAAAAACCTTGTGTGGAGTCAGGGCCGGAACCGAGGATTCCTCTCAGGGGCTGACATGGATCTTTGGGTACTTCTGGAGTCTCCCCAGGGGAGTCAGGCCTCGTCTCGAGTGGGGGCATGCACGTGCACATTCCTTCCAGGCTGTAGCAGCAATGTCACGCTTCCCGTCGCGTGGATCAAAGGATCTGTGGTTTTCCCTCGAGGCTTTCCCTCGAGGCTTTCCCACAGGGCTGTCCCACGTTCCACCGTGGTGTGAGTCAATCCTGGGCGTGAAAGATGAGCCAGTGCAGGGCAAAGAGGTTCCTCTGGAATGGACTGAGACATCTGGGGGACTCTTGGAATGGTGGTACGACCATGGAGTTCCTCTCGCCTTTCCTGTTGAGAGTGCCTCCTCTTGAGATGCGACGGGAACGCCGGGAATTCTTTCCCGTTGAAAGCAGGGAAAGGATCCCTCATCTCGAGCTACGAGGGGGAAACGGGGCTCCTCTGGATGTGGGCGGGACCATCGTGCTTCCTCTCTAGTGGAGACGGGTATGGTGGTGAACTTCTTGAGTTGCAGCAAGGCTGTGAAAGACCCTTTCGAAGTTCCAGAGGTAAGGTGTCATTAGTCTCCAGACGCCTCATCGGAAATAGGCCTCATCTCGCCTGGAAGGGAGAACTTCCTGGATTTTCTCGAGTTGCGGCAGGTGTTCTCGAGTTACGACGGGGACCTCAGGGACCCGCCCTGGTGGCCTCAGGAGAGGCCAGTCCCTATGCGAGTTGCTAGGGGGCCTCTCGGGATTCCTCTCCCGTCGATACCGGGGCCAAAAACCTTGTGTGGAGTCAGGGCCGGAACCGAGGATTCCTCTCAGGGGCTGACATGTATCTTTGGGTACTTCTGGAGTCTCCCCAGGGGAGTCAGGCCTCGTCTCGAGTGGGGGCATGCACGTGCACTTTCCTTCCAGGCTGTAGCAGCAATGTCACGCTTCCCGTCGCGTGGATCAAAGGATCTGCGGTTTTCCCTCGAGGCTTTCCCTCGAGGCTTTCCCACAGGGCTGTCCCACGTGACACCGTGGTGTGAGTCGATTCTCGGCGTGAAAAATGAGCCAGTGCAGGGCAAAGAGGTTCCTCTGGAATGGACTGAGACATCTGGGGGACTCTTGGAATGGTGGTACGACCATGGAGTTCCTCTCACCTTTCCTGTTGAGAGTGCCTCCTCTTGAGATGCGACGGGAACGCCGGGAATTCTTTCCCGTTGAAAGCAGGGAAAGGATCCCTCATCTCGAGCTACGAGGGGGAAACGGGGCTCCTCTGGATGTGGGCGGGACCATCGTGCTTCCTCTCGAGTGGAGACGGGTATGGCGGTGAACTTCTTGAGTTGCAGCAAGGGTGTGAAAGACCCTTTCGAAGTTCCAGAGGTTAGGTGTCATTAGTCTCCAGAGGCCTCATCGGAAATAGGCCTCATCTCGCCTGGAAGGGAGAACTTCCTGGATTTTCTCGAGTTGCGGCAGGTGTTCTTAAGTTACGACGGGGAACTCAGGGACCCGCCCTGGTGGCCTCAGGAGAGGCCAGTCCCTATGCGAGTTGCTAGGGGGCCTCTCGGGATTCCTCTCCCGTCGATACCGGGGCCAAAAACCTTGAGTGGAGTCAGGGCCGGAACCGAGGATTCCTCTCAGGGGCTGACATGGATCTTTGGGTACTTCTGGAGTCTCCCCAGGGGAGTCAGGCCTCGTCTCGAGTGGGGGCATGCACGTGCGCTTTCCTTCCAGGCTGTAGCAGCAATGTCACGCTTCCCGTCACGTGGATCAAAGGATCTGTGGTTTTCCCTCGAGGCTTTCCCTCAAGGCTTTCCCACAGGGCTGTCCCACGTGCCACCGTGGTGTGAGTCGATCCTCGGCGTGAAAGGTGAGCCAGTGCAGGGCAAAGAGCTTCCTCTGGAATGGACTGAGACATCTGGGGGACTCTTGGAATGGTGGTACGACCATGGAGTTCCTCTCGCCTTTCCTGTTGAGAGTGCTTCCTCTTGAGATGCGACGGGAACGCAGGGAATTCTTTCCCGTTGAAAGCAGGGAAAGGATCCCTCATCTCGAGCTACGAGGGGGAAACGGGGCTCCTTTGGATGTGGTCGGGACCATCGTGCTTCCTCTCGAGTGGAGACGGGTATGCTGGTGAACTTCTTGAGTTGCAGCAAGGGTGTGAAAGACCCTTTCGAAGTTCCAGAGGTTAGGTGTCATTAGTCTCCAGACGCCTCATCGGAAATAAGCCTCATCTCGCCTGGAAGGGAGAACTTCCTGGATTTTCTCGAGTTGTGGCAGGTGTTCTCGAGTAACGACGGGGACCTCAGGGACCGGCCCTGGTGGCCTCAGGAGAGGCCAGTCCCCATGCGAGTTGCTAGGGGGCCTCTCGGGATTCCTCTCCCGTCGATACCGGGGCCAAAAAGCTTGTGTGGAGTCAGGGCCGGAACCGAGGATTCCTCTCAGGGGCTGACATGGATATTTGGGTACTTCTGGAGTCTCCCCAGGGGAGTCAGGCCTCGTCTCGAGTGGGGACATGCACGTGCGCTTTCCTTCCAGGCTGTAGCAGCAATGTCACGCTTCCCGTCGCGTGGATCAAAGGATCTGTGGTTTTCCCTCGAGGCTTTCCCTCGAGGCTTTCCCACAGGGCTGTCCCACGTGCCACCGTGGTGTGAGTCGATCCTCGGCGTGAAAGATGAGCCAGTGCAGGGCAAAGAGGTTCCTCTGGAATGGACTGAGACATCTGGGGGACTCTTGGAATGGTGGTACGACCATGGAGTTCCTCTCGCCTTTCCTGTTGAGAGTGCCTCCTCTTGAGATGCGACGGGAACGCCGGGAATTCTTTCCCGTTGAAACCAGGGAAAGGATCCCTCATCTCGAGCTACGAGGGGGAAACGGGGCTCCTCTGGATGTGGGCGGGACCATCGTGCTTCCTCTCGAGTGGAGACGGGTATGGCGGTGAACTTCTTGAGTTGCAGCAAGGGTGTGAAAGACCCTTTCGAAGTTCCAGAGGTTTGGTGTCATTAGTCTCCAGAGGCCTCATCGGAAATAGGCCTCATCTCGCCTGGAAGGGAGAACTTCCTGGATTTTCTCGAGTTGCGGCAGGTGTTCTCGAGTTACGACGGGGACCTCAGGGACCCGCCCTGGTGGCCTCAGGAGAGGCCAGTCCCCATGCGAGTTGCTAGGGGGCCTCTCGGGATTCCTCTCCCGTTGATACCGGGGCCAAAAACCTTGTGTGGAGTCAGGGCCGGAACCGAGGATTCCTCTCAGGGGCTGACATGGATCTTTGGGTACTTCTGGAGTCTCCCCAGGGGAGTCAGGCCTCGTCTCGAGTGGGGGAATGCGCGTGCGCTTTCCTTCCAGGCTTTAGCAGCAATGTCACGCTTCCCGTCGCTTGGATCAAAGGATCTGTGGTTTTCCCTCGAGGCTTTCCCTCGAGGCTTTCCCACAGGGCTGTCCCACGTGCCACCGTGGTGTGAGTCGATCCTCGGCGTGAAAGATGAGCCAGTGCAGGGCAAAGAGGTTCCTCTGGAATGGACTGAGACATCTGGGGGACTCTTGGAATGGTGGTACGACCATGGAGTTCCTCTCGCCTTTCCTGTTGAGAGTGCCTCCTCTTGAGATGCGACGGGAACGCCGGGAATTCTTTCCCGTTGAAAGCAGGGAAAGGATCCCTCATCTCGAGCTACGAGGGGGAAACGGGGCTCCTCTGGATGTGGGCGGGACCATCGTGCTTCCTCTCGAGTGGAGACGGGTATGGCGGTGAACTTCTTGAGTTGCAGCAAGGGTGTGAAAGACCCTTTCGAAGTTCCAGAGGTTAGGTGTCATTAGTCTCCAGAGGCCTCATCGGAAATAGGCCTCATCTCGCCTGGAAGGGAGAACTTCCTGGATTTTCTCGAGTTGCGGCAGGTGTTCTCGAGTTAAGACGGGGACCTCAGGGACCGGCCCTGGTGGCCTCAGGAGAGGCCAGTCCCTAGGCGAGTTGCTAGGGGGCCTCTCGGGATTCCTCTCCCGTTGATACCGGGGCCAAAAACCTTGTGTGGAGTCAGGGCCGGAACCGAGGATTCCTCTCAGGGGCTGACATGGATCTTTGGGTACTTCTGGAGTCTCCCCAGGGGAGTCAGGCCTCGTCTCGAGTGGGGGCATGCACGTGCGCTTTCCTTCCAGGCTGTAGCAGCAATGTCACGCTTCCCGTCGCGTGGATCAAAGGATCTGTGGTTTTCCCTCGAGGCTTTCCCTTGAGGCTTTCCCACAGGGCTGTCCCACGTGCCACCGTGGTGTGAGTCGATCCTCGGCGTGAAAGATGAGCCAGTGCAGGGCAAAGAGGTTCCTCTGGAATGGACTGAGACATCTGGGGGACTCTTGGAATGGTGGTACGACCATGGAGTTCCTCTCGCCTTTCCTGTTGAGAGTGCCTCCTCTTGAGATGCGACGGGAACGCCGGGAATTCTTTCCCGTTGAAAGCAGGGAAAGGATCCCTCATCTCGAGCTACGAGGGGGAAACGGGGCTCCTCTGGATGTGGGCGGGACCATCGTGCTTCCTCTCTAGTGGAGACGGGTATGGTGGTGAACTTCTTGAGTTGCAGCAAGGCTGTGAAAGACCCTTTCGAAGTTCCAGAGGTTAGGTGTCATTAGTCTCCAGACGCCTCATCGGAAATAGGCCTCATCTCGCCTGGAAGGGAGAACTTCCTGAATTTTCTCGAGTTGCGGCAGGTGTTCTTAAGTTACGACGGGGAACTCAGGGACCCGCCCTGGTGGCCTCAGGAGAGGCCAGTCCCCATGCGAGTTGCTAGGGGGCCTCTCGGGATTCCTCTCCCGTCGATACCGGGGCCAAAAACCTTGAGTGGAGTCAGGGCCGGAACCGAGGATTCCTCTCAGGGGCTGACATGTATCTTTGGGTACTTCTGGAGTCTCCCCAGGGGAGTCAGGCCTCGTCTCGAGTGGGGGCATGCACGTGCGCTTTCCTTCCAGGCTGTAGCAGCAATGTCACGCTTCCCGTCACGTGGATCAAAGGATCTGTGGTTTTCCCTCGAGGCTTTCCCTCGAGGCTTTCCCACAGGGCTGTCCCACGTGCCACCGTGGTGTGAGTCGTTCCTCGGCGTGAAAGATGAGCCAGTGCAGGGCAAAGAGGTTCCTCTGGAATGGACTGAGACATCTGGGGGACTCTTGGAATGGTGGTACGACCATGGAGTTCCTCTCGCCTTTCCTGTTGAGAGTGCCTCCTCTTGATATGCGACGGGAACGCCGGGAATTCTTTCCCGTTGAAAGCAGGGAAAGGATCCCTCATCTCGAGTTACGAGGGGGAAACGGGGCTCCTCTGGATGTGGGCGGGACCATCGTGCTTCCTCTCGAGTGGAGACGGGTATGGCGGTGAACTTCTTGAGTTGCACCAAGGGTGTGAAAGACCCTTTCGAAGTTCCAGAGGTTTGGTGTCATTAGTCTCCAGAGGCCTCATCGGAAATAGGCCTCATCTCGCCTGGAAGGGAGAACTTCCTGGATTTTCTCGAGTTGCGGCAGGTGTTCTCGAGTTACGACGGGGACCTCAGGGACCCGCCCTGGTGGCCTCAGGAGAGGCCAGTCCCCATGCGAGTTGCTAGAGGGCCTCTCGTTATTCCTCTCCCGTCGATACCGGGGCCAAAAACCTTGTGTGGAGTCAGGGCCGGAACCGAGGATACCTCTCAGGGGCTAACATGGATCTTTGGGTACTTCTGGAGTCTCCCAAGGGGAGTCAGGCCTCGTCTCGAGTGGGGGCATGCACGTGCACTTTCCTTCCAGGCTGTAGCAGCAATGTCACGCTTCCCGTTGCGTGGATCAAAGGATCTGTGGTTTTCCCTCGAGGCTTTCCCACAGGGCTGTCCCACGTGCCACCGTGGTGTGAGTCGATCCTCGGCGTGAAAGATGAGCCAGTGCAGGGCAAAGAGGTTCCTCTGGAATGGACTGAGACATCTGGGGGACTCTTGGAATGGTGGTACGACCATGGAGTTCCTCTCGCCTTTCCTGTTGAGTGTGCCTCCTCTTGAGATGCGACGGGAACGCCGGGAATTCTTTCCCGTTGAAAGCAGGGAAAGGATCCCTCATCTCGAGCTACGAGGGGGAAACGGGGCTCCTCTGGATGTGGGCGGGACCATCGTGCTTCCTCTCGAGTGGAGACGGGTATGGCGGTGAACTTCTTGAGTTGCACCAAGGGTGTGAAAGACCCTTTCGAAGTTCCAGAGGTTTGGTGTCATTAGTCTCCAGAGGCCTCATCGGAAATAGGCCTCATCTCGCCTGGAAGGGAGAACTTCCTGGATTTTCTCGAGTTGCGGCAGGTGTTCTCGAGTTACGACGGGGACCTCAGGGACCCGCCCTGGTGGCCTCAGGAGAGGCCAGTCCCCATGCGAGTTGCTAGGGGGCCTCTCGGGATTCCTCTCCCGTCGATACCGGGGCCAAAAACCTTGTGTGGAGTCAGGGCCGGAACCGAGGATTCCTCTCAGGGGCTGACATGGATCTTTGGGTACTTGTGGAGTCTCCCCAGGGGAGTCAGGCCTCGTCTCGAGTGGGGGCATGCACGTGCGCTTTCCTTCCAGGCTGTAGCAGCAATGTCACGCTTCCCGTGGCGTGGATCAAAGGATCTGTGGTTTTCCCTCGAGGCTTTCCCTCGAGGCTTTCCCACAGGGCTGTCCCACGTGCCACCGTGGTGTGAGTCGATCCTCAGCGTGAAAGATGAGACAGTGCAGGGCAAAGAGGTTCCTCTGGAATGGACTGAGACATCTGGGGGACTCTTGGAATGGTGGTACGACCATGGAGATCCTCTCGCCTTTCCTGTTGAGAGTGCCTCCTATTGAGATGCGACGGGAACGCCGGGAATTCTTTCCCGTTGAAAGCAGGGAAAGGATCCCTCATCTCGAGCACCGAGGGGAAAACGGGGCTCCTCTGGATGTGGGCGGGACCATCGTGCTTCCTCTCGAGTGGAGACGGGAATGGCGGAGAACTTCTTGAGTTGCAGCAAGGGTGTGAAAGACCCTTTCAAAGTTCCAGAGGTTAGGTGTCATTAGTCTCCAGACGCCTCATCGGAAATAGGCCTCATCTCGCCTGGAAGGGAGAACTTCCTGGATTTTCTCGAGTTGCGGCAGGTGTTCTTAAGTTACGACGGGGAACTCAGGGACCCGCCCTGGTGGCCTCAGGAGAGGCCAGTCCCCTTGCGAGTTGCTAGGGGGCCTCTCGGGATTCCTCTCCCGTCGATACCGGGGCCAAAAACCTTGAGTGGAGTCAGGGCCGGAACCGAGGATTCCTCTCAGGGGCTGACATGGATCTTTGGGTACTTCTGGAGTCTCCCCAGGGGAGTCAGGCCTCGTCTCGAGTGGGGGCATGCACGTGCGCTTTCCTTCCAGGCTGTAGCAGCAATGTCACGCTTCCCGTCACGTGGATCAAAGGATCTGTGGTTTTCCCTCGAGGCTTTCCCACAGGGCTGACCCACGTGCCACCGTGGTGTGAGTCGAACCTCGGCGTGAAAGATGAGCCAGTGCAGGGCAAAGAGGTTCCTCTGGAATGGACTGAGACATCTGGGGGACTCTTGGAATGGTGGTACGACCATGGAGTTCCTCTCGCCTTTCCTGTTGAGAGTGCCTCCTCTTGAGATGCGACGGGAACGCCGGGAATTCTTTCCCGTGGAAAGCAGGGAAAGGATCCCTCATCTCGAGCTAAGAGGGGGAAACGGGGCTCCTCTGGATGTGGGCGGGACCATCGTGCTTCCTCTCTAGTGGAGACGGGTATGGCAGTGAACTTCTTGAGTTGCAGCAAGGGTGTGAAAGACCCTTTCGAAGTTCCAGAGGTTAGGTGTCATTAGTCTCCAGAGGCCTCATCGGAAATAGGCCTTATCTCGCCTGGAAGGGAGAACTTCCTGGATTTTCTCGAGTTGCGGCAGGTGTTCTCGAGTTACGACGGGGACCTCAGGGACCCGCCCTGGTGGCCTCAGGAGAGGCCAGTCCCTAGGCGAGTTGCTAGGGGGCCTCTCGGGATTCCTCTCCCGTTGATACCGGGGCCAAAAACCTTGTGTGGAGTCAGGGCCGGAACCGAGGATTCCTCTCAGGGGCTGACATGGATCTTTGGGTACTTCTGGAGTCTCCCCAGGGGAGTCAGGCCTCGTCTCAAGTGGGGGCATGCACGTGCGCTTTCCTTCCAGGCTGTAGCAGCAATGTCACGGTTCCCGTCGCGTGGATCAAAGGATCTGTGGTTTTCCCTCGAGGCTTTCCCTCGAGGCTTTCCCACAGGGCTGTCCCACGTGCCACCGTGGTGTGAGTCAATCCTGGGCGTGAAAGATGAGCCAGTGCAGGGCAAAGAGGTTCCTCTGGAATGGACTGAGACATCTGGGGGACTCTTGGAATGGTGGTACGACCATGGAGTTCCTCTCGCCTTTCCTGTTGAGAGTGCCTCCTCTTGAGATGCGACGGGAACGCCGGGAATTCTTTCCCGTTGAAAGCAGGGAAAGGATCCCTCATCTCGAGCTACGAGGGGGAAACGGGGCTCCTCTGGATGTGGGCGGGACCATCGTGCTTCCTCTCTAGTGGAGACGGGTATGGTGGTGAACTTCTTGAGTTGCAGCAAGGCTGTGAAAGACCCTTTCGAAGTTCCAGAGGTAAGGTGTCATTATTCTCCAGACGCCTCATCGGAAATAGGCCTCATTTCGCCTGGAAGGGAGAACTTCCTGGATTTTCTCGAGTTGCGGCAGGTGTTCTCGAGTTACGACGGGGACCTCAGGGACCCGCCCTGGTGGCCTCAGGAGAGGCCAGTCCCTATGCGAGTTGCTAGGGGGCCTCTCGGGATTCCTCTCCCGTCGATACCGGGGCCAAAAACCTTGTGTGGAGTCAGGGCCGGAACCGAGGATTCCTCTCAGGGGCTGACATGGATCTTTGGGTACTTCTGGAGTCTCCCCAGGGGAGTCAGGCCTCGTCTCGAGTGGGGGCATGCACGTGCACTTTCCTTCCAGGCTGTAGCAGCAATGTCACGCTTCCCGTCGCGTGGATCAAATGATGTGTGGTTTTCCCTCGAGGCTTTCCCACAGGGCTGTCCCACGTGCCACCGTGGTGTGAGTCGATCCTCGGCGTGAAAGATGAGCCAGTGCAGGGCAAAGAGGTTCCTCTGGAATGGTCTGAGACATCTGGGGGACTCTTGGAATGGTGGTACGACCATGGAGTTCCTCTCTCCTTTCCTGTTGAGAGTGCCTCCTCTTGAGATGCGACGGGAACGCCGGGAATTTTTTGCCGTTGAAAGCAGGGAAAGGATCCCTCATCTCGAGCTACGAGGGGGAAACGGGGCTCCTCTGGATGTGGGCGGGACCATCGTGCTTTCTCTCGAGTGGAGACGGGTATGGCGGTGAACTTCTTGAGTTGCAGCAAGGGTGTGAAAGACCCTTTCGAAGTTCCAGAGGTTAGGTGTCATTAGTCTCCAGACGCCTCATCGGAAATAGGCCTCATCTCGCCTGGAAGGGAGAACTTCCTTGATTTTCTCGAGTTGCGGCAGGTGTTCTCGAGTTACGACGGGGACCTCAGGGACCCGCCCTGTTGGCCTCAGGAGAGGCCAGTCCCTATGCGTGTTGCTAGGGGGCCCCTCGGGATTCCTCTCCCGTCGATACCGGGGCCAAAAACCTTGTGTGGAGTCAGGGCCGGAACCGAGGATTCCTCTCAGGGACTGATATGGATCTCTGGGTACCTCTGGAGACTCGCCAGGGGAGACAGGCCTCGTCTCGTGTGGGGGCATGCACGTGCACTTTCCTTCCAGGCTGTAGCAGCAATGTCACGCTTCCCGTCGCGTGGATCAAAGGATCTGCGGTTTTCCCTCGAGGCTTTCCCTCGAGGCTTTCCCACAGGGCTGTCCCACGTGCCACCGTGGTGTGAGTCGATCCTCGGCGTGAAAGATGAGCCAGTGCAGGGCAAAGAGGTTCCTCTGGAATGGACTGAGACATCTGGGGGACTCTTGGAATGGTGGTACGACCATGGAGTTCCTCTCGCCTTTCCTGTTGAGAGTGCCTCCTCTTGAGATGCGACGGGAACGCCGGGAATTCTTTCCCGTTGAAAGCAGGGAAAGGATCCCTCATCTCGAGCTACGAGGGGGAAACGGTGCTCCTCTGGATGTGGGCGGGACCATCGTGCTTCCTCTCGAGTGGAGACGGGTATGGCGGTGAACTTCTTGAGTTGCAGCAAGGGTGTGAAAGACCCTTTCGAAGTTCCAGAGGTTAGGTGTCATTAGACTCCAGACGCCTCATCGGAAATAGGCCTCATCTCGCCTGGAAGGGAGAACTTCCTGGATTTTCTCGAGTTGCGGCAGGTGTTCTCGAGTTAAGACGGGGACCTCAGGAACCCGCCCTGGTGGCCTCAGGAGAGGCCAGTCCCCATGCGAGTTGCTAGGGGGCCTCTCGGGATTCCTCTCCCGTCGATACCGGGGCCAAAAAGCTTGTGTGGAGTCAGGGCCGGAACCGAGGATTCCTCTCAGGGGCTGACATGGATCTTTGGGTACTTCTGGAGTCTCCCCAGTGGAGTCAGGCCTCGTCTCGAGTGGGGGCATGCACGTGCGCTTTCCTTTCAGGCTGTAGCAGCAATGTCACGCTTCCCCTCACGTGGATCAAAGGATATGTGGTTTTCCCTCGAGGCTTTCCCTCGAGGCTTTCCCACAGGGCTGTCCCACGTGCCACCGTGGTGTGAGTTGATCCTCGGCGTGAAAGATGAGCCAGTGCAGGGCAAAGAGGTTCCTCTGAAATGGACTGAGACATCTGGGGGACTCTTGGAATGGTGGTACGACCATGGAGTTCCTCTCGCCTTTCCTGTTGAGAGTGCCTCCTCTTGAGATGCGACGGGAACGCCGGGAATTCTTTCCCGTTGAAAGCAGGGAAAGGATCCCTCATCTCGAGCTACGAGGGGGAAACGGGGCTCCTCTAGATGTGGGCGGGACCATCGTGCTTCCTCTCTAGTGGAGACGGGTATGGCGGTGAACTTCTTGAGTTGCAGCAAGGGTGTGAAAGACCCTTTCGAAGTTCCAGAGGTTAGGTGTCTTTAGTCTCCAGAGGCCTCATCGGAAATAGGCCTCATCTCGCCTGGAAGGGAGAACTTCCTGGATTTTCTCGAGTTGCGGCAGGTGTTCTCGAGTTACGACGGGGACCTCGGGACCCGCCCTGGTGGCCTCAGGAAAGGCCAGTCCCTAGGCGAGTTGCTAGGGGGCCTCTCGGGATTCCTCTCCCGTTGATACCGGGGCCAAAAACCTTGTGTGGAGTCAGGGCCGGAACCGAGGATTCCTCTCAGGGGCTGACATGGATCTTTGGGTACTTCTGGAGTCTCCCCAGGGGAGTCAGGCCTCGTCTCGAGTGGGGGCATGCACGTGCGCTTTCCTTCCAGGCTGTAGCAGCAATGTCACGCTTCCCGTCGCGTGGATCAAAGGATCTGTGGTTTTCCCTCGAGGCTTTCCCTCGAGGCTTTCCCACAGGGCTGTCCCACGTGCCACCGTGGTGTGAGTCGATCCCCTCGTGAAAGATGAGCCAGTGCAGGGCAAAGAGGTTCCTCTGGAATGGACTGAGACATCTGGGGGACTCTTGGAATGGTGGTACGACCATGGAGTTCCTCTCGCCTTTCCTGTTGAGAGTGCCTCCTCTTGAGATGCGACGGGAACGCCGGGAATTCTTTCCCGTTGAAAGCAGGGAAAGGATCCCTCATCTCGAGCTACGAGGGGGAAACGGGGCTCCTCTGGATGTGGGCGGGACCATCGTGCTTCCTCTCTAGTGGAGACGGGTATGGTGGTGAACTTCTTGAGTTGCAGCAAGGCTGTGAAAGACCCTTTCGAAGTTCCAGAGGTTAGGTGTCATTAGTCTCCAGACGCCTCATCGGAAATAGGCCTCATCTCGCCTGGAAGGGAGAACTTCCTGGATTTTCTCGAGTTGCGGCAGGTGTTCTCGAGTTACGACGGGGACCTCAGGGACCCGCCCTGGTGGCCTCAGGAGAAGCCAGTCCCTATGCGAGTTGCTAGGGGGCCTCTCGGGATTCCTCTCCCGTCGATACCGGGGCCAAAAACCTTGTGTGGAGTCAGGGCCGGAACCGAGGATTCCTCTCAGGGGCTGACATGGATCTTTGGGTACTTCTGGAGTCTCCCCAGGGGAGTCAGGCCTCGTCTCGAGTGGGGGCATGCACGTGCACTTTCCTTCCAGGCTGTAGCAGCAATGTCACGCTTCCCGTCGCGTGGATCAAATGATGTGTGGTTTTCCCTCGAGGCTTTCCCACAGGGCTGTCCCACGTGCCACCGTGGTGTGAGTCGATCCTCGGCGTGAAAGATGAGCCAGTGCAGGGCAAAGAGCTTCCTCTGGAATGGACTGAGACATCTGGGGGACTCTTGGTATGGTGGTACGACCATGGAGTTCCTCTCGCCTTTCCTGTTGAGAGTGCCTCCTCTTGAGATGCGACGGGAACGCCGGGAATTCTTTCCCGTTGAAAGCAGGGAAAGGTTCCCTCATCTCGAGCACCGAGGGGAAAACGGGGCTCCTCTGGATGTGGGCGGGACCATCGTGCTTCCTCTCGAGTGGAGACGGGTATGGCGGAGAACTTCTTGAGTTGCAGCAAGGGTGTGAAAGACCCTTTCAAAGTTCCAGAGGATAGGTGTCATTAGTCTCCAGACGCCTCATCGGAAATAGGCCTCATCTCGCCTGGAAGGGAGAACTTCCTGGATTTTCTCGAGTTGCGGCAGGTGTTCTTAAGTTACGACGGGGAACTCAGGGACCCGCTCTGGTGGCCTCAGGAGAGGCCAGTCCCCATGCGAGTTGCGAGGGGGCCTCTCGGGATTCCTCTCCCGTCGATACCGGGGCCAAAAAGCTTGTGTGGAGTCAGGGCCGGAACCGAGGATTCCTCTCAGGGGCTGACATGGATCTTTGGGTACTTCTGGAGTCTCCCCAGGGGAGTCAGGCCTCGTCTCGAGTGGGGGCATGCGCGTTCGCTTTCCTTCCAGGCTTTAGTAGCAATGTCACGCTTCCCGTCGCTTGGATCAAAGGATCTGTGGTTTTCCCTCGAGGCTTTCCCTCGAGGCTTTCCCACAGGGCTGTCCCACGTGCCACCGTGGTGTGAGTCGATCCTCGGCGTGAAAGATGAGCCAGTGCAGGGCAAAGAGGTTCCTCTGGAATGGACTGAGACATCTGGGGGACTCTTGGAATGGTGGTACGACCATGGAGTTCCTCTCGCCTTTCCTGTTGAGAGTGCCTCCTCTTGAGATGCGACGGGAACGCCGGGAATTCTTTCCCGTTGAAAGCAGGGAAAGGATCCCTCATCTCGAGCTACGAGGGGGAAACGGGGCTCCTCTGGATGTGGGCGGGACCATCGTGCTTCCTCTCGAGTGGAGACGGGTATGGCGGTGAACTTCTTGAGTTGCAGCAAGGGTGTGAAAGACCCTTTCGAAGTTCCAGAGGTTAGGTGTCATTAGTCTCCAGACGCCTCATCGGAAATAGGCCTCATCTCGCCTGGAAGGGAGAACTTCCTGGATTTTCTCGAGTTGCGGCAGGTGTTCTGAGTTTCGACGGGGACCTCAGGGACCCGCCCTGGTGGCCTCAGGAGAGGCCAGTCCCCATGCGAGTTGCTATGGGGCCTCTCGGGATTCCTCTCCCGTCGATACCGGGGCCAAAAAGCTTGTGTGGAGTCAGGGCCGGAACCGAGGATTCCTCTCAGGGGCTGACATGGATCTTTGGGTACTTCTGGAGTCTCCCCAGTGGAGTCAGGCCTCGTCTCGAATGGAGGCATGCACGTGCGCTTTCCTTTCAGGCTGTAGCAGCAATGTCACGCTTCCCGTCACGTGGATCAAAGGATCTGTGGTTTTCCCTCGAGGCTTTCCCTCGAGGCTTTCCCACAGGGCTGTCCCACGTGCCACCGTGGTGTGAGTCGATCCTCGGCGTGAAAGATGAGCCAGTGCAGGGCAAAGAGGTTCCTCTGGAATGGACTGAGACATCTGGGGGACTCTTGGAATGGTGGTACGACCATGGAGTTCCTCTCGCCTTTCCTGTTGAGAGTGCCTCCTCTTGAGATGCGACGGGAACGCCGGGAATTCTTTCCCGTTGAAAGCAGGGAAAGGATCCCTCATCTCGAGCTACGAGGGGGAAACGGGGCTCCTCTGGATGTGGGCGGGACCATCGTGCTTCCTCTCTAGTGGAGACGGGTATGGCGGTGAACTTCTAGAGTTGCAGCAAGGGTGTGAAAGACCCTTTCGAAGTTCCAGAGGTTAGGTGTCATTAGTCTCCAGACGCCTCATCGGAAATAGGCCTCATCTCGCCTGGAAGGGAGAACTTCCTGGATTTTCTCGAGTTGCGGCCGGTGTTCTCGAGTTACGACGGGGACCTCAGGGACCCGCCCTGGTGGCCTCAGGAAAGGCCAGTCCCTAGGCGAGTTGCTAGGGGGCCTCTCGGGATTCCTCTCCCGTTGATACCGGGGCCAAAAACCTTGTGTGGAGTCAGGGCCGGAACCGAGGATTCCTCTCAGGGGCTGACATGGAACTTTGGGTACTTCTGGAGTCTCCCCAGGGGAGTCAGGCCTCGTCTCGAGTGGGGGCATGCACGTGCGCTTTCCTTCCAGGCTGTAGCAGCAATGTCACGCTTCCCGTCGCGTGGATCAAAGGATCTGTGGTTTTCCCTCGAGGCTTTCCCTCGAGGCTTTCCCACAGGGCTGTCCCACGTGCCACCGTGGTGTGAGTCGATCCTCGGCGTGAAAGATGAGCCAGTGCAGGGCAAAGAGGTTCCTCTGGAATGGACTGAGACATCTGGGGGACTCTTGGAATGGTGGTACGACCATGGAGTTCCTCTCGCCTTTCCTGTTGAGAGTGCCTCCTCTTGAGATGCGACGGGAACGCTGGGAATTCTTTCCCGTTGAAAGCAGGGAAAGGATCCCTCATCTCGAGCTACGAGGGGGAAACGGGGCTACTCTGGATGTGGTCGGGACCATCGTGCTTCCTCTCGAGTGGAGACGGGTATGGTGGTGAACTTCTTGAGTTGCAGAAAGGGTGTGAAAGACCCTTTCGAAGTTCCAGAGGTTAGGTGTCATTAGTCTCCAGACGCCTCATCGGAAATAAGCCTCATCTCGCCTGGAAGGGAGAACTTCCTGGATTTTCTCGAGTTGTGGCAGGTGTTCTCGAGTAACGACGGGGACCTCAGGGACCGGCCCTGGTGGCCTCAGGAGAGGCCAGTCCCCATGCGAGTTGCTAGGGGGCCTCTCGGGATTCCTCTCCCGTCGATACCGGGGCCAAAAAGCTTGTGTGGAGTCAGGGCCGGAACCGAGGATTCCTCTCAGGGGCTGACATGGATCTTTGGGTACTTCTGGAGTCTCCCCAGGGGAGTCAGGCCTCGTCTCGAGTGGGGGCATGCACGTGCGCTTTCCTTCCAGGCTGTAGCAGCAATGTCACGCTTCCCGTCGCGTGGATCAAAGGATCTGTGGTTTTCCCTCGAGGCTTTCCCTCGAGGCTTTCCCACAGGGCTGTCCCACGTGCCACCGTGGTGTGAGTCGATCCTCGGCGTGAAAGATGAGCCAGTGCAGGGCAAAGAGGTTCCTCTGGAATGGACTGAGACATCTGGGGGACTCTTGGAATGGTGGTACTACCATGGAGTTCCTCTCGCCTTTCCTGTTGAGAGTGCCTCCTCTTGAGATGCGACGGGAACGCCGGGAATTCTTTCCCGTTGAAAGCAGGGAAAGGATCCCTCATCTCGAGCTACGAGGGTGAAACGGGGCTCCTCTGGATGTGGGCGGGACCATCGTGCTTCCTCTCGAGTGGAGACGGGTATGGCGGTGAACTTCTTGAGTTGCAGCAAGGGTGTGAAAGACCCTTTCGAAGTTCCAGAGGTTTGGTGTCAATAGTCTCCAGAGGCCTCATCGGAAATAGGCCTCATCTCGCCTGGAAGGGAGAACTTCCTGGATTTTCTCGAGTTGCGGCAGGTGTTCTCGAGTTACGACGGGGACCTCAGGGACCCGCCCTGGTGGCCTCAGGAGAGGCCAGTCCCCATGCGAGTTGCTATGGGGCCTCTCGGATTCCTCTCCCGTCGATACCGGGGCCAAAAAGCTTGTGTGGAGTCAGGGCCGAAACCGAGGATTCCTCTCAGGGGCTGACATGGATCTTTGGGTACTTCTGGAGTCTCCCCAGTGGAGTCAGGCCTCGTCTCGAATGGAGGCATGCACGTGCGCTTTCCTTTCAGGCTGTAGCAGCAATGTCACGCTTCCCGTCACGTGGATCAAAGGATCTGTGGTTTTCCCTCGAGGCTTTCCCTCGAGGCTTTCCCACAGGGCTGTCCCACGTGCCACCGTGGTGTGAGTCGATCCTCGGCGTGAAAGATGAGCCAGTGCAGGGCAAAGACGTTCCTCTGGAATGGACTGAGACATCTGGGGGACTCTTGGAATGGTGGTACGACCATGGAGTTCCTCTCGCCTTTCCTGTTGAGAGTGCCTCCTCTTGAGATGCGACGGGAACGCCGGGAATTCTTTCCCGTTGAAAGCAGGGAAAGGATCCCTCATCTCGAGCTACGAGGGGGAAACGGGGCTCCTCTGGATGTGGGCGGGACCATCGTGCTTCCTCTCTAGTGGAGACGGGTATGGCGGTGAACTTCTAGAGTTGCAGCAAGGGTGTGAAAGACCCTTTCGAAGTTCCAGAGGTTAGGTGTCATTAGTCTCCAGAGGCCTCATCGGAAATAGGCCTCATCTCGCCTGGAAGGGAGAACTTCCTGGATTTTCTCGAGTTGCGGCCGGTGTTCTCGAGTTACGACGGGGACCTCAGGGACCCGCCCTGCTGGCCTCAGGAAAGGCCAGTCCCTAGGCGAGTTGCTAGGGGGCCTCTCGGGATTCCTCTCCCGTTGATACCGGGGCCAAAAACTATGTGTGGAGTCAGGGCCGGAACCGAGGATTCCTCTCAGGGGCTGACATGGAACTTTGGGTACTTCTGGAGTCTCCCCAGGGGAGTCAGGCCTCGTCTCGAGTGGGGGCATGCACGTGCGCTTTCCTTCCAGGCTGTAGCAGCAATGTCACGCTTCCCGTCGCGTGGATCAAAGGATCTGTGGTTTTCCCTCGAGGCTTTCCCTCGAGGCTTTCCCACAGGGCTGTCCCACGTGCCACCGTGGTGTGAGTCGATCCTCGGCGTGAAAGATGAGCCAGTGCAGGGCAAAGAGGTTCCTCTGGAATGGACTGAGACATCTGGGGGACTCTTGGAATGGTGGTACGACCATGGAGTTCCTCTCGCCTTTCCTGTTGAGAGTGCCTCCTCTTGAGATGCGACGGGAACGCCGGGAATTCTTTCCCGTTGAAACCAGGGAAAGGATCCCTCATCTCGAGCTACGAGGGGGAAACGGGGCTCCTCTGGATGTGGGCAGGACCATCGTGCTTCCTCTCGAGTGGAGACGGGTATGGCGGTGAACTTCTTGAGTTGCAGTAAGGGTGTGAAAGACCCTTTCGAAGTTCCAGAGGTTTGGTGTCAATAGTCTCCAGAGGCCTCATCGGAAATAGGCCTCATCTCGCCTGGAAGGGAGAACTTCCTGGATTTTCTCGAGTTGCGGCAGGTGTTCTCGAGTTACGACGGGGACCTCAGGGACCCGCCCTGGTGGCCTCAGGAGAGGCCAGTCCCCATGCGAGTTGCTAGGGGGTCTCTCGGGATTCCTCTCCCGTCGATACCTGGGCCAAAAAGCTTGTGTGGAGTCAGGGCCGGAACCTAGGATTCTTCTCAGGGGCTGACATGTATCTTTGGGTACTTCTGGAGTCTCCCCAGGGGAGTCAGGCCTCGTCTCGAGTGGGGAATGCATGTGCGCTTTCCTTCCAGGCTGTAGCAGCATTGTCACGCGTCCCGTCGCGTGGATCAAAGGATCTGTGGTTTTCCCTCGAGGCTTTCCCTCGAGGCTTTCCCACAGGGCTGTCCCACGTGCCACCGTGTTGTGAGTCGATCCTCGGAGTGAAAGATGAGCCAGTGCAGGGCAAAGAGATTCCTCTGAAATGGACTGAGACATCTGGGGGACTCTTGGAATGGTGGTACGACCATGGAGTTCCTCTCGCCTTTCCTGTTGAGAGTGCCTCCTCTTGAGATGCGACGGGAACGCCGGGAATTCTTTCCCGTTGAAAGCAGGGAAAGGATCCCTCATCTCGAGCTACGAGGGGGAAACGGGGCTCCTCTCGATGTGGGCGGGACCATCGTGCTTCCTCTCGAGTGGAGACGGGTATGGCGGTGAACTTCTTGAGTTGCACGAAGGGTGTGAAAGACCCTTTCGAAGTTCCAGAGGTTTGGTGTCATTAGTCTCCAGAGGCCTCATCGGAAATAGGCCTCATCTCGCCTGGAAGGGAGAACTTCCTGGATTTTCTCGAGTTGCGGCAGGTGTTCTGAGTTTCGACGGGGACCTCAGGGACCCGCCCTGGTGGCCTCAGGAGAGGCCAGTCCCCATGCGAGTTGCTATGGGGCCTCTCGGGATTCCTCTCCCGTCGATACCGGGGCCAAAAAGCTTGTGTGGAGTCAGGGCCGGAACCGAGGATTCCTCTCAGGGGCTGACATGGATCTTTGGGTACTTCTGGAGTCTCCCCAGTGGAGTCAGGCCTCGTCTCGAATGGAGGCATGCACGTGCGCTTTCCTTTCAGGCTGTAGCAGCAATGTCACGCTTCCCGTCACGTGGATCAAAGGATCTGTGGTTTTCCCTCGAGGCTTTCCCTCGAGGCTTTCCCACAGGGCTGTCCCTCGTGCCACCGTGGTGTGAGTCGATCCTCGGCGTGAAAGATGAGCCAGTGCAGGGCAAAGAGGTTCCTCTGGAATGGACTGAGACATCTGGGGGACTCTTGGAATGGTGGTACGACCATGGAGTTCCTCTCGCCTTTCCTGTTGAGAGTGCATCCTCTTGAGATGCGACGGGAACGCCGGGAATTCTTTCCCGTTGAAAGCAAGGAAAGGATGCCTCATCTCGAGCTACGAGGGGGAAACGGGGCTCCTCTGGATGTGGGCGGGACCATCGTGCTTCCTCTCTAGAGGAGACGGGTATGGCGGTGAACTTCTAGAGTTGCAGCAAGGGTGTGAAAGACCCTTTCGAAGTTCCAGAGGTTAGGTGTCATTAGTCTCCAGAGGCCTCATCGGAAATAGGCCTCATCTCGCCTGGAAGGGAGAACTTCCTGGATTTTCTCGAGTTGCGGCCGGTGTTCTCGAGTTACGACGGGGACCTCAGGGACCGGCCCTGGTGGCCTCAGGAGAGGCCAGTCCCCATACGAGTTGCTAGGGGGCCTCTCGGGATTCCTCTCCCGTCGATACCGGGGCCAAAAACCTTGCGTGGAGTCAGGGCCGGAAACCGAGGATTCCTCTCAGGGGCTGACATGGATCTTTGGGTACTTCTGGAGTCTCCCCAGGGGAGTCAGGCCTCGTCTCGAGTGGGGGCAAGCACGTGCGCTTTCCTTCCAGGCTGTAGCAGCAATGTCACGCTTCCCGTCGCGTGGATCAAAGGATCTGTGGTTTTCCCTCGAGGCTTTCCCTCGAGGGTTTCCCACAGGGCTGTCCCACGTTCCACCGTGGTGTGAGTCGATCCTCGGCGTGAATGATGAGCCAGTGCAGGGCAAAGAGGTTCCTCTGGAATGGACTGAGACATCTGGGGGACTCTTGAAATGGTGGTACGACCATGGAGTTCCTCTCGCCTTTCCTGTTGAGAGTGCCTCCTCTTGAGATGCGACGGGAACGCCGGAAATTCTTTCCCGTTGAAAGCATGGAAAGGATCCCTCATCTCGAGCTACGAGGGGGAAACGGGGCTCCTCTGGATGTGGGCGGGACCATCGTGCTTCCCCTCGATTGGAGACGGGTATGGCGGTGAACTTCTTGAGTTGCAGCAAGGGTGTGAAAGACCCTTTCGAAGTTCCAGAGGTTAGGTGTCATTCGTCTCCAGACGGTTCATCGGAAATAGGCCTCATCTCGCCTGGAAGGGAGAACTTTCTGGATTTTCTCGAGTTGCGGCAGGTGTTCTCGAGTTACGACGGGGACCTCAGGGACCCGCTCTCGTGGCCTCAGGAGAGGCCAGTCCCCATGCGAGTTGCTAGGGGGCCTCTCGGGATTCCTCTCCCGTCGATACCGGGGCCAAAAACCTTGTGTGGAGTCAGGGCCTGAACCGAGGATTCCTCTCAGGGGCTGACATGGATCTTTGGGTACTTCTGGAGTCTCCCCAGGGGAGTCAGGCCTCGTCTCGAGTGGGGGCATGCACGTGCGCTTTCCTTCCAGGCTGTAGCAGCAATGTCACGCTTCCCGTCGCGTGGATCAAAGGATCTGTGGTTTTCCCTCGAGGCTTTCCCTCGAGGCTTTCCCACAGGGCTGTCCCACGTGCCACCGTGGTGTGAGTCGATCCTCGGCGTGAAAGATGAGCCAGTGCAGGGCAAAGAGGTTCCTCTGGAATGGACTGAGACATCTGGGGGACTCTTGAAATGGTGGTACGACCATGGAGCTCCTCTCGCCTTTCCTGTTGAGAGTGCCTCCTCTTGAGATGCGACAGGAACGCCGGGAATTCTTTCCCGTTGAAAGCAGGGAAAGGATCCCTCATCTCGAGCTACGAGGGGGAAACGGGGCTCCTCTGGATGTGGGCGGGACCATCGTGTTCCCCTCGAGTGGAGACGGGTATGGCGGTAAACTTCTTGAGTTGCAGCAAGGGTGTGAAAGACCCTTTCGAAGTTCCAGAGGTTAGGTGTCATTCGTCTCCAGACGGTTCATCGGAAATAGGCCTCATCTCGCCTGGAAGGGAGAACTTCCTGGATTTTCTCGAGTTCCGGCAGGTGTTCTCGAGTTACGACCGGGACCTCAGGGACCCGCCCTGGTGGCCTCAGGAGAGGCCAGTCCCCATGCGAGTTGCTAGGGGGCCTCTCGGGATTCCTCTCCCGTCGATACCGGGGCCAAAAACCTTGTGTGGAGTCAGGGCCGGAACCGAGGATTCCTCTCAGGGGCTGACATGGATCTGTGGGTACTTCTGGAATCTCCCCAGGGGAGTCAGTCCTCGTCTCGAGTCGGGGCATGCACGTGCGCTTTCCTTCCAGGCTGTAGCAGCAATGTGACGCTTCCGGTCGCGTGGATCAAAGGATCTGTGGTTTTCCCTCGAGGCTTTCCCTCGAGGCTTTCCCACAGGGCTGTCCCACGTGCCACCGTGGTGTGAGTCGATCCTCGGCGTGAAAGATGAGCCAGTGCAGGGCAAAGAGGTTCCTCTGGAATGGACTGAGACATCTGGGGGACTCTTGGAATGGTGGTACGACCATGGAGTTCCTCTCGCCTTTCCTGTTGAGAGTGCCTCCTCTTGAGATGCGACGGGAACGCCGATAGTTCTTTCCCGTTGAAAGCAGGGAAAGGATCCCTCATCTTGAGCTACGAGGGGGAAACGGGGCTCCTCTGGATGTGGGCGGGACCATCGTGCTTCCTCTTGAGTGGAGACGGGTATGGCGGTGAACTTCTTGAGTTGTAGCAAGGGTGTGAAAGACCCTTTCGAAGTTCCAGAGGTTAGGTGTCATTAGTCTCCAGACGCCTCATCGGAAATAGGCCTCATCTCGCCTGGAAGGGAGAATTTCCTGGATTTTCTCCAGGTGCGGCAGGTGTTCTCGAGTTACGACGGGGACCTCAGCGACCCGCCATGGTGGCCTCAGGAGAGGTCATACCCCATGCGAGTTGCTAGGGGGCCTCTCGGGATTCCTCTCCCGTCGATACCGGGGCCAAAAACCTTGTGTGGAGTCAGGGCCGGAACAGAGGATTCCTCTCAGGGGATGACATGGATCTTTGGGTACTTCTGGAGTCTCCCCAGGGGAGTCAGGCCTCGTCTCGAGTGGGGGCATGCACGTGTGCTTTCCTTCCAGGCTGTAGCAGCAATGTCATGCTTCCCGTCGCGTGGATCAAAGGATCTGTGGTTTTCCCTCGAAGCTTTCCCACAGGGCTGTCCCACGTGCCACCGTGGTGTGAGTCGATCCTCGGCGTGAAAGATGAGCCAGTGCAGGGCAAAGAGGTTCCTCTGGAATGGACTGAGACATCTGGGGGACTCTTGGAATGGTGGTACGACCATGGAGTTCCTCTCGCCTTTCCTGTTGAGAGTGCCTCCTCTTGAGATGCGACGGGAACGCCGGGAATTCTTTCCCGTTGAAAGCAGGGAAAGGATCCCTCATCTCGAGCTACGAGGGGGAAACGGGGCTCCTCTGGATGTGGGCGGGACCATCGTGCTTCCTCTCGAGTGGAGACGGGTATGGCGGTGAACTTCTTGAGTTGCAGCAAGGGTGTGAAAGACCCTTTCGAAGTTCCAGAGGTTAGGTGTCATTAGTCTCCAGACGCCTCATCGGAAATAGGCCTCATCTCGCCTGGAAGGGAGAACTTCCTGGATTTTCTCGAGTTGCGGCAGGTGTTCTGAGTTTCGACGGGGACCTCAGGGACCCGCCCTGGTGGCCTCAGGAGAGGCCAGTCCCCATGCGAGTTGCTATGGGGCCTCTCGGGATTCCTCTCCCGTCGATACCGGGGCCAAAAAGCTTGTGTGGAGTCAGGGCCGGAACCGAGGATTCCTCTCAGGGGCTGACATGGATCTTTGGGTACTTCTGGAGTCTCCCCAGTGGAGTCAGGCCTCGTCTCGAATGGAGGCATGCACGTGCGCTTTCCTTTCAGGCTGTAGCAGCAATGTCACGCTTCCCGTCACGTGGATCAAAGGATCTGTGGTTTTCCCTCGAGGCTTTCCCTCGAGGCTTTCCCACAGGGCTGTCCCACGTGCCACCGTGGTGTGAGTCGATCCTCGGCGTGAAAGATGAGCCAGTGCAGGGCAAAGAGGTTCCTCTGGAATGGACTGAGACATCTGGGGGACTCTTGGAATGGTGGTACGACCATGGAGTTCCTCTCGCCTTTCCTGTTGAGAGTGCCTCCTCTTGAGATGCGACGGGAACGCCGGGAATTCTTTCCCGTTGAAAGCAGGGAAAGGATCCCTCATCTCGAGCTACGAGGGGGAAACGGGGCTCCTCTGGATGTGGGCGGGACCATCGTGCTTCCTCTCTAGTGGAGACGGGTATGGCGGTGAACTTCTAGAGTTGCAGCAAGGGTGTGAAAGACCCTTTCGAAGTTCCAGAGGTTAGGTGTCATTAGTCTCCAGACGCCTCATCGGAAATAGGCCTCATCTCGCCTGGAAGGGAGAACTTCCTGGATTTTCTCGAGTTGCGGCCGGTGTTCTCGAGTTACGACGGGGACCTCAGGGACCCGCCCTGGTGGCCTCAGGAAAGGCCAGTCCCTAGGCGAGTTGCTAGGGGGCCTCTCGGGATTCCTCTCCCGTTGATACCGGGGCCAAAAACCTTGTGTGGAGTCAGGGCCGGAACCGAGGATTCCTCTCAGGGGCTGACATGGAACTTTGGGTACTTCTGGAGTCTCCCCAGGGGAGTCAGGCCTCGTCTCGAGTGGGGGCATGCACGTGCGCTTTCCTTCCAGGCTGTAGCAGCAATGTCACGCTTCCCGTCGCGTGGATCAAAGGATCTGTGGTTTTCCCTCGAGGCTTTCCCTCGAGGCTTTCCCACAGGGCTGTCCCACGTGCCACCGTGGTGTGAGTCGATCCTCGGCGTGAAAGATGAGCCAGTGCAGGGCAAAGAGGTTCCTCTGGAATGGACTGAGACATCTGGGGGACTCTTGGAATGGTGGTACGACCATGGAGTTCCTCTCGCCTTTCCTGTTGAGAGTGCCTCCTCTTGAGATGCGACGGGAACGCTGGGAATTCTTTCCCGTTGAAAGCAGGGAAAGGATCCCTCATCTCGAGCTACGAGGGGGAAACGGGGCTACTCTGGATGTGGTCGGGACCATCGTGCTTCCTCTCGAGTGGAGACGGGTATGGTGGTGAACTTCTTGAGTTGCAGAAAGGGTGTGAAAGACCCTTTCGAAGTTCCAGAGGTTAGGTGTCATTAGTCTCCAGACGCCTCATCGGAAATAAGCCTCATCTCGCCTGGAAGGGAGAACTTCCTGGATTTTCTCGAGTTGTGGCAGGTGTTCTCGAGTAACGACGGGGACCTCAGGGACCGGCCCTGGTGGCCTCAGGAGAGGCCAGTCCCCATGCGAGTTGCTAGGGGGCCTCTCGGGATTCCTCTCCCGTCGATACCGGGGCCAAAAAGCTTGTGTGGAGTCAGGGCCGGAACCGAGGATTCCTCTCAGGGGCTGACATGGATCTTTGGGTACTTCTGGAGTCTCCCCAGGGGAGTCAGGCCTCGTCTCGAGTGGGGGCATGCACGTGCGCTTTCCTTCCAGGCTGTAGCAGCAATGTCACGCTTCCCGTCGCGTGGATCAAAGGATCTGTGGTTTTCCCTCGAGGCTTTCCCTCGAGGCTTTCCCACAGGGCTGTCCCACGTGCCACCGTGGTGTGAGTCGATCCTCGGCGTGAAAGATGAGCCAGTGCAGGGCAAAGAGGTTCCTCTGGAATGGACTGAGACATCTGGGGGACTCTTGGAATGGTGGTACTACCATGGAGTTCCTCTCGCCTTTCCTGTTGAGAGTGCCTCCTCTTGAGATGCGACGGGAACGCCGGGAATTCTTTCCCGTTGAAAGCAGGGAAAGGATCCCTCATCTCGAGCTACGAGGGTGAAACGGGGCTCCTCTGGATGTGGGCGGGACCATCGTGCTTCCTCTCGAGTGGAGACGGGTATGGCGGTGAACTTCTTGAGTTGCAGCAAGGGTGTGAAAGACCCTTTCGAAGTTCCAGAGGTTTGGTGTCAATAGTCTCCAGAGGCCTCATCGGAAATAGGCCTCATCTCGCCTGGAAGGGAGAACTTCCTGGATTTTCTCGAGTTGCGGCAGGTGTTCTCGAGTTACGACGGGGACCTCAGGGACCCGCCCTGGTGGCCTCAGGAGAGGCCAGTCCCCATGCGAGTTGCTATGGGGCCTCTCGGATTCCTCTCCCGTCGATACCGGGGCCAAAAAGCTTGTGTGGAGTCAGGGCCGAAACCGAGGATTCCTCTCAGGGGCTGACATGGATCTTTGGGTACTTCTGGAGTCTCCCCAGTGGAGTCAGGCCTCGTCTCGAATGGAGGCATGCACGTGCGCTTTCCTTTCAGGCTGTAGCAGCAATGTCACGCTTCCCGTCACGTGGATCAAAGGATCTGTGGTTTTCCCTCGAGGCTTTCCCTCGAGGCTTTCCCACAGGGCTGTCCCACGTGCCACCGTGGTGTGAGTCGATCCTCGGCGTGAAAGATGAGCCAGTGCAGGGCAAAGACGTTCCTCTGGAATGGACTGAGACATCTGGGGGACTCTTGGAATGGTGGTACGACCATGGAGTTCCTCTCGCCTTTCCTGTTGAGAGTGCCTCCTCTTGAGATGCGACGGGAACGCCGGGAATTCTTTCCCGTTGAAAGCAGGGAAAGGATCCCTCATCTCGAGCTACGAGGGGGAAACGGGGCTCCTCTGGATGTGGGCGGGACCATCGTGCTTCCTCTCTAGTGGAGACGGGTATGGCGGTGAACTTCTAGAGTTGCAGCAAGGGTGTGAAAGACCCTTTCGAAGTTCCAGAGGTTAGGTGTCATTAGTCTCCAGAGGCCTCATCGGAAATAGGCCTCATCTCGCCTGGAAGGGAGAACTTCCTGGATTTTCTCGAGTTGCGGCCGGTGTTCTCGAGTTACGACGGGGACCTCAGGGACCCGCCCTGGTGGCCTCAGGAGAGGCCAGTCCCCATGCGAGGTGCTAGGGGGCCTCTCGGGATTCCTCTCCCGTCGATACCGGGGCCAAAAACCTTGTGTGGAGTCAGGGCAGGAACCGAGGATTCCTCTCAGGGGCTGACATGGATCTTTGGGTACTTCTGGAGTCTCCCCAGGGGAGTCAGGCCTCGTCTCGAGTCGGGGCATGCACGTGCGCTTTCCTTCCAGGCTGTAGCAGCAATGTCATGCTTCCCGTCGCGTGGATCAAAGGATCTGTGGTTTTCCCTCGAGGCTTTCCCTCGAGGCTTTCCCACAGGGCTGTCCCACGTGCCACCGTGGTGTGAGTCGATCCTCGGCGTGAAAGATGAGCCAGTGCAGGGCAAAGAGGTTCCTCTGGAATGGACTGAGACATCTGGGAGACTCTTGGAATGGTGGTACGACCATGGAGTTCCTCTCGCCTTTCCTGTTGAGAGTGCCTCCTCTTGAGATGCGAAGGGAACGCCGGGAATTCTTTCCCGTTGAAAACAGGGAAAGGATCCCTCATCTCGACCTACGAGGGGGAAACGGGGCTCCTCTGGATGTGGGCGGGACCATCGTGCTTCCTCTCGAGTGGAGACGGGTATGGCGGTGAACTTCTTGAGTTGCAGCAAGGGTGTGAAAGACCCTTTCGAAGTTCCAGAGGTTAGGTGTCATTAGTCTCCAGACGCCTCATCGGAAATAGGCCTCATCTCGCCTGGAAGGGAGAACTTCCTGGATTTTCTCGAGTTGCGGCAGGTGTTCTCGAGTTACGACGGGGACCTCAGGGACCCGCCCTGGTGGCCTCAGGAGAGGCCAGTCCCCATGCGAGTTTCTAGGAGGCCTCTCGGGATTCCTCTCCCGTCGATACCGGGGCCAAAAACCTTGTGTGGAGTCAGGGCCGGAACCGAGGATTCCTCTCAGGGGCTGACATGTATCTTTGGGTACTTCTGGAGTCTCCCCAGGGGAGTCAGGCCTCGTCTCGAGTGGGGGCATGCACGTGCGCTTTCCTTCCAGGCTGTAGCAGCAATGTCACTCTTCCCGTCGCGTGGATCAAAGGATCTGTGGTTTTCCCTCGAGGCTTTCCCACAAGGCTGTCCCACGTGCCACCGTGGTGTGAGTCGATCCTCGGCGTGAAAGATGAGCCAGTGCAGGGCAAAGAGGTTCCTCTGGAATGGACTGAGACATCTGCGGGACTCTTGGAATGGTGGTACGACCATGGAGTTCCTCTCGCCTTTCCTGTTGAGAGTGCCTCCTCTTGAGATGCGACGGGAACGCCGGGAATTCTTTCCCGTTGAAAGCAGGGAAAGGATCCCTCATCTCGAGTTACAAGGGGGAAACGGGGCTCCTCTGGATGTGGGCTGGACCATCGTGCTTCCTCTCGAGTGGAGACGGGTATGGCGGTGAACTTCTTGAGTTGCAGCAAGGGTGTGAAAGACCCTTTCGAAGTTCCAGAGGTTAGGTGTCATTAGTCTCCAGACGCCTCATTGGAAATAGGCCTCATCTCGCCTGGAAGGGAGAACTTCCTGGATTTTCTCGAGTTGCGGCAGGTGTTCTCGAGTTACGACGGGGACCTCAGGAACCCGCCCTGGTGGCCTCAGGAGAGGCCAGTCCCCATGCGAGTTGCTAGGGGGCCTCTCGGGATTCCTCTCCCGTCGATACCGGGGCCAAAAACCTTGTGTGGAGTCAGGGCCGGAACCGAGGATTCCTCTCAGGGGCTGACATGTATCTTTGGGTACTTCTGGAGTCTCCCCAGGGGAGTCAGGCCTCGTCTCGAGTGGGGGCATGCACGTGCGCTTTCCTTCCAGGCTGTAGCAGCAATGTCACGCTTCCCGTCGCCTGGATCAAAGGATCTGTGGTTTTCCCTCGAGGCTTTCCCTCGAGGCTTTCCCACAGGGCTGTCCCACGTGCCACCGTGGTGTGAGTCGATCCTCGGAGTGAAAGATGAGCCAGTGCAGGGCAAAGAGGTTCCTCTGGAATGGACTGAGACATCTGGGGGACTCTTGGAATGGTGGTACGACCATGGAGTTCCTCTCGCCTTACCTATTGAGAGTGCCTCCTCTTGAGATGCGACGGGAACGCCGGGAATACTTTCCCGTTGAAAGCAGAGAAAGGATCCCTCATCTCGAGCTACGAGGGGGAAACGGGGCTCCTCTGGATATGGGCGGGACCATCGTGCTTCCTCTCGAGTGGAGACGGGTATGGCGGTGAACTTCTTGAGTTGCAGCAAGGGTGTGAAAGACCCTTTCGAAGTTCCAGAGGTTAGGTGTCATTAGTCTCCAGACGCCTCATCGGAAATTGGCCCCATTTCCCCTGGAAGGGAGAACTTCCTGGATTTTCTCGAGTTGCGGCAGGTGTTCTCGAGTTACGACGGGGACCTCAGGGACCCGCCCTGGTGGCCTCAGGAGAGGCCAGTCCCCATGCGAGTTGCTAGGTGGCCTCTCGGGATTCCTCTCCCGTCGATACCGGGGCCAAAAACCTTGTGTGGAGCCAGGGCCGGAACCGAGAATTCCTCTCAGGGGCTGACATGGATCTTTGGGTACTTCTGGAGTCTCCCCAGGGGAGTCAGGCCTCGTCTCGAGTGGGGGCATGCACGTGCGCTTTCCTTCCAGGCTGTAGCAGCAATGTCACGCTTCCCGTCGCGTGGATCAAAGGATCTGTGGATTTCCCTCGAGGCTTTCCCTCGAGGCTTCCCCACAGGGCTGTCCCACGTGCCACCGTGGTGTGAGTCGATCCTCGGCGTGAAAGATGAGCCAGTGCAGGGCAAAGAGGTTCCTCTGGAATGGACTGAGACATCTGGGGGACTCTTGGAATGGTGGTACGACCAAGGAGTTCCTCTCGCCTTTCCTGTTGAGAGTGCCTCCTCTTGAGATGCGACGGGAACGCCGGAAATTCTTTCCCCTTGAAAGCAGGGAAAAGATCCCGCATCTCGAGCTACGAGGGGGAAACCGGGCTCCTCTGGATGTGGGCGGGACCATCGTGCTTCCTCTCGAGTGGAGACGGGTATGGCGGTGAACTTCTTGAGTCGCAGCAAGGGTGTGAAAGACCCTTTCGAAGTTCCAGAGGTCAGGTGTCATTAGTCTCCAGACGCCTCATCGGAAATAGGCCTCATCTCGCCTGGAAGGGAGAACTTCCTGGATTTTCTCGAGTTGCGGCAGGTGTTCTCGAGTTACGACGGGGACCTCAGGGACCCGCCCTGGTGGCCTCAGGAGAAGCCAGTCCCCATGCGAGTTGCTAGGGGGCCTCTCGGGATTCCTCTCCCATCGATACCGGGGCCAATAACCTTGTGTTGAGTCAGGGCCGGAACCGAGGATTCCTCTCAGGGGCTGACATGGATCTTTGGGTACTTCTGGAGTCTCCCCAGGGGAGTCAGGCCTCGTCTCGAGTCGGGGCATGCACGTGCGCTTTCCTTCCAGGCTGTAGCAGCAATGTCATGCTTCCCGTCCCGTGGATCAAAGGATCTGTGGTTTTCCCTCGAGGCTTTCCCTCGAGGCTTTCCCACAGGGCTGTCCCACGTGCCACCGTGGTGTGAGTCGATCCTCGGCGTGAAAGATGAGCCAGTGCAGGGCAAAGAGGTTCCTCTGGAATGGACTGAGACATCTGGGAGACTCTTGGAATGGTGGTACGACCATGGAGTTCCTCTCGCCTTTCCTGTTGAGAGTGCCTCCTCTTGAGATGCGACGGGAACGCCGGGAATTCTTTCCCGTTGAAAACAGGGAAAGGATCCCTCATCTCGAGCTACGAGGGGGAAACGGGGCTCCTCTGGATGTGGGCGGGACCATCGTGCTTCCTCTCGAGTGGAGACGGGTATGGCGGTGAACTTCTTGAGTTGCAGCAAGGGTGTGAAAGACCCTTTCGAAGTTCCAGAGGTTAGGTGTCATTAGTCTCCAGACGCCTCATCGGAAATAGGCCTCATCTCGCCTGGAAGGGAGAACTTCCTGGATTTTCTCGAGTTGCGGCAGGTGTTCTCGAGTTACGACGGGGACCTCAGGGACCCGCCCTGGGGGCCTCAGGAGAGGCCAGTCCCCATGCGAGTTGCTAGGGGGCCTCTCGGGATTCCTCTCACGTCGATACCGGGGCCAAAAACCTTGTGTGGAGTCAGGGCCTGAACCGAGGATTCCTCTCAGGGGCTGACATGGATCTTTGGGTACTTCTGGAGTCTCCCCAGGGGAGTCAGGCCTCGTCTCGAGTGGGGGCATGCACGTGTGCTTTCCTTCCAGGCTGTAGCAGCAATGTCACGCTTCCCGTCGCGTGGATCAAAGGATCTGTGGTTTTCCCTCGAGGCTTTCCCTCGAGGCTTTCCCACAGGGCTGTCCCACGTGCCACCGTGGTGTGAGTCGATCCTCGGCGTGAAAGATGAGTCAGTGCAGGGCAAAGAGGTTCCTCTGGAATGGACTGAGACATCTGGGGGACTCTTGGAATGGTTGTACGACCATGGAGTTCCTCTCGCCTTTCCTGTTGAGAGTGCCTCCTCTTGAGATGCGACGGGAACGCCGGGAATTCTTTCCCGTTGAAAGCAGGGAAAGGATCCCTCATCTCGAGTTACGAGGGGGAAACGGGGCTCCTCTGGATGTGGGCTGGACCATCGTGCTTCCTCTCGAGTGGAGACGGGTATGGCGGTGAACTTCCTGAGTTGCAGCAAGGGTGTGAAAGACCCTTTCGAAGTTCCAGAGGTTAGGTGTCATTAGTCTCCAGACGCCTCATTGGAAATAGGCCTCATCTCGCCTGGAAGGGAGAACTTCCTGGATTTTCCCGAGTTGCGGCAGGTGTTCTCGAGTTACGACGGGGACCTCAGGAACCCGCCCTGGTGGCCTCAGGAGAGGCCAGTCCCCATGCGAGTTGCTAGGGGGCCTCTCGGGATTCCTCTCCCGTCGATACCGGGGCCAAAAACCTTGTGTGGAGTCAGGGCCGGAACCGAGGATTCCTCTCAGGGGCTGACATGTATCTTTGGGTACTTCTGGAGTCTCCCCAGGGGAGTCAGGCCTCGTCTCGAGTGGGGGCATGCACGTGCGCTATCCTTCCAGGCTGTAGCAGCAATGTCACGCTTCCCGTCGCGTGGATCAAAGGATCTGTGGTTTTCCCTCGAGGCTTTCCCTCAAGGATTTCCCACAGGGCTGTCCCACGTGCCACCGTGGTGTGAGTCGATCCTCGGCGTGAAAGATGAGCCAGTGCAGGGCAAAGAGGTTCCTCTGGAATGGACTGAGACATCTGGGGGACTCTTGGAATGGTGGTACGACCATGGAGTTCCTCTCGCCTTTCCTGTTTAGAGTGCCTCCTCTTGAGATGCGACGGGAACGCCGATAGTTCTTTCCCGTTGAAAGCAGGGAAAGGATCCCTCATCTTGAGCTACGAGGGGGAAACGGGGCTCCTCTGGATGTGGGCGGGACCATCGTGCTTCCTCTCGAGTGGAGACGGGTATGGCGGTGAACTTCTTGAGTTGCAGCAAGGGTGTGAAAGACCCTTTCGAAGTTCCAGAGGTTAGGTGTCATTAGTCTCCAGACGCCTCATCGGAAATAGGCCTCATCTCGCCTGGCAGGGAGAACTTCCTGGATTTTCTCGAGTTGCGGCAGGTGTTCTCGAGTTACGACGGGGACCTCAGGGACCCGCCATGGTGGCCTCAGGAGAGTCCAGACCCCATGCGAGTTGCTAGGGGGCCTCTCGGGATTCCTCTCCCGTCGATACCGGGGCCAAAAACCTTGTGTGGAGTCAGGGCCGGAACCGAGGATTCCTCTCAGGGGCTGACATGGATCTTTGGGTACTTCTGGAGTCTCCCCAGGGGAGTCAGGCCTCGTCTCGAGTGGGGGCATGCACGTGCGCTTTCCTTCCAGGCTGTAGCAGCAATGTCACGCTTCCCGTCGCGTGGATCAAAGGATCTGTGGTTTTCCCTCGAGGCTTTCACTAGAGGCTTTCCCACAGGGCTGTCCCACGTGTCACCGTGGTGTGAGTCGATCCTCGGCGTGAAAGATGAGCCAGTGCAGGGCAAAGAGGTTCCTCTGGAATGGACTGAGACATCTGGGGGACTCTTGGAATGGTGGTACGACCATGGAGTTCCTCTCGCCTTTCCTGTTGAGAGTGCCTCCTCTTGAGATGCGATGGGAACGCCGATAGTTCTTTCCCGTTGAAAGCAGGGAAAGGATCCCTCATCCCCAGCTACGAGGGGGAAACGGGGCTCCTCTGGATGTGGGCGGGACCATCGTGCTTCCTCTCGAGTGGAGACGGGTATGGCGGTGAACTTCTTCAGTTGCAGCAAGGGTGTGAAAGACCCTTTCGAAGTTCCAGAGGTTAGGTGTCATTAGTCTCCAGACGCCTCATCGGAAATAGGCCTCATCTCGCCTGGAAGGGAGAACTTCCTGGATTTTCTCGAGTTGCGGCAGGTGTTCTCGAGTTACGACGGGGACCTCAGGGACCCGCCCTGGTGGCCTCAGGAGAGGCCAGTCCCCATGCGAGTTGCTAGGGGGCCTCTCGGGATTCCTCTCATGTCGATACCGGGGCCAAAAACCTTGTGTGGAGTCAGGGCTGGAACCGAGGATTCCTCTCAGGGGCTGACATGGATCTTTGGGTACTTCTGGAGTTTCCCCACAGAGTCAGGCCTCGTCTCGAGTGGGGGCATGCACGTGCGCTATCCTTCCAGGCTGTAGCAGCAATGTCACGCTTCCCGTCGCGTGGATCAAAGGATCTGTGGTTTTCCCTCGAGGCTTTCCCTCGAGGATTTCCCACAGGGCTGTCCCACGTGCCACCGTGGTGTGAGTCGATCCTCGGCGTGAAAGATGAGCCAGTGCAGGGCAAAGAGGTTCCTCTGGAATGGACTGAGACATCTGGGGGACTCTTGGAATGGTGGTACGACCATGGAGTTCCTCTCGCCTTTCCTGTTGAGAGTGCCTCCTCTTGAGATGCGAGGGGAACGCCGATAGTTCTTTCCCGTTGAAAGCAGGGAAAGGATCCCTCATCTTGAGCTACGAGGGGGAAACGGGGCTCCTCTGGATGTGGGCGGGACCATCGTGATTCCTCTCGAGTGGAGACGGGTATGGCGGTGAACTTCTTGAGTTGCAGCAAGGGTGTGAAAGACCCTTTCGAAGTTCCAGAGGTTAGGTGTCATTAGTCTCCAGACGCCTCATCGGAAATAGGCCTCATCTCGCCTGGAAGGGAGAACTTCCTGGATTTTCTCGAGTTGCGGCAGGTGTTCTCGAGTTACGACGGGGACCTCAGGCACCCGCCATGGTGGCCTCAGGAGAGGTCAGACCCCATGCAAGTTGCTAGGGGGCCTCTCGGGATTCCTCTCCCATCGATACCGGGGCCAAAAACCTTGTGTGGAGTCAGGGCCAGAACCGAGGATTCCTCTCAGGGGCTGACATGGATCTGTGTGTACTTCTGGATTCTCCCCAGGGGAGTCAGGCCTCGTCTCGAGTGGGGGCATGCACGTGTGCTTTCCTTCCAGGCTGTAGCAGCAATGTCACGCTTCCCGTCGCGTGGATCAAAGGATCTGTGGTTTTCCCTCGAGGCTTTCAATAGAGGCTTTCCCACAGGGCTGTCCCACGTGCCACCGTGGTGTGAGTCGATCCTCGGCGTGAAAGATGAGCCAGTGCAGGGCAAAGAGGTTCCTCTGGAATGGACTGAGACATCTGGGGGACTCTTGGAATGGTGGTACCACCATGGAGTTCCTCTCGCCTTTCCTGTTGAGAGTGCCTCCTCTTGAGATGCGACGGGAACGCTGGGAATTCTTTCCCGTTGAAAGCAGGGAAAGGATCCCACATCTCGAGCTACGAGGGGGAAACGGGGCTCCTCTGGATGTGGGCGGGACCATCGTGCTTCCTCTCGAGTGGAGACGGGTATGGCGCTGAACTTCTTGAGTTGCAGCAAGGGTGTGAAAGACCCTTTCGAAGTTCCAGAGGTTAGGTGTCATTAGTCTCCAGACGCCTCATCGGAAATAGGCCTCATCTCGCCTGGAAGGGAGAACTTCCTGGATTTTCTCGAGTTGCGGCAGGTGTTCTCGAGTTACGACGGGGACCTCAGGGACCCGCCCTGGTGGCCTCAGGAGAAGCCAGTCCCCATGCGAGTTGCTAGGGGGCCTCTCGGTATTCCTCTCCCGTCGATACCGGGGCCAAAAACCTTGTGTGGAGTCAGGGCCGGAACCGAGGATTCCTCTCAGGGGCTGACATGGATCTTTGGGTACTTCTGGAGTCTCCCCAGGGGAGTCAGGCCTCGTCTCGAGTGGGGGCATGCACGTGCGCTTTCCTTCCAGGCTGTAGCAGCAATGTCACGCTTCCCGTCGCGTGGATCAAAGGATCTGTGGTTTTCCCTCGAGGCTTTCCCTCGAGGCTTTCCCACAGGGCTGTCCCACGTGCCACCGTGGTGTGAATCGATCCTCGGCGTGAAAGATGAGCCTGTGCAGGGCAAAGAGGTTCCTCTGGAATGGACTGAGACATCTGGGGGACTCTTGGAATGGTGGTACGACCATGGAGTTCCTCTCGCCTTTCCTGTTGAGAGTGCCTCCTCTTGAGATGCGACGGGAACGCCGGGAATTCTTTCCCGTTGAAAGCAGGGAAAGGATCCCTCATCTCGAGCTACGAGGGGGAAACGGGGCTCCTATGGATGTGGACAGGACCATCGTGCTTCCTCTCGAGTGGAGACGGGTATGGCGGTGAACTTCTTGAGTTGCAGCAAGGGTGTGAAAGACCCTTTCGAAGTTCCAGAGGTTAGGTGTCATTAGTCTCCAGACGCCTCATCGGAAATAGGCCTCATCTCGCCTGGAAGGGAGAACTTCCTGGATTTTCTCGAGTTGCGGCAGGTGTTCTCGAGTTACGACGGGGACCTCAGGGACCCGCCCTGGTGGCCTCAGGAGAGGCCAGTCCCCATGCGAGTTGCTAGGGGGCCTCTCGGGATTCCTCTCCCGTCGATACTGGGGCCAAAAACCTTGTGTGGAGTCAGGGCCGGAACCGAGGATTCCTCTCAGGGGCTGACATGGATCTTTGGGTACTTCTGGAGTCTCCCCAGGGGAGTCAGGCCTCGTCTCGAGTGGGGGCATGCACGTGCGCTTTCCTTCCATGGTGTAGCAGCAATGTCACGCTTCCCGTCGCGTGGATCAAAGGATCTGTGGATTTCCCTCGAGGCTTTCCCTCGAGGCTTTCCCACAGGGCTGTCCCACGTGCCACCGTGGTGTGAGTCGATCCTCGGCGTGAAAGATGAGCCAGTGCAGGGCAAAGAGGTTCCTCTGGAATGGAGTGAGACATCTGGGGGACTCTTGGAATGGTGGTACGACCATGGAGTTCCTCTCGCCTTTCCTGTTGAGAGTGCCTCCTCTTGAGATGCGACGGGAACGCCGGGAATTCTGTCCTGTTGAAAGCAGGGAAAGGATCCCTCACCTCAAGCTACGAGGGGGAAACGGGGCTCCTCTGGATGTGGGCGGGACCATCGTGCTTCCTCTCGAGTGGAGACGGGTATGGCGGTGAACTTCTTGAGTTGCAGTAAGGGTGTGAAAGACCCTTTCGAAGTTCCAGAGGTTAGGTGTCATTAGTCTCCAGACGCCTCATCGGAAATAGGCCTCATCTCGCCTGGAAGGGAGAACTTCCTGGATTTTCTCGAGTTGCGGCAGGTGTTCTCGAGTTACGACGGGGACCTCAGGGACCCGCCCTGGTGGCCTCAGGAGAGGCCAGTCCCCATGCGAGTTGCTAGGGGGCCTCTCGGGATACCTCTCCCGTCGATACTGGGGCCAAAAACCTTGTGTGGAGTCAGGGCCGGAACCGAGGATTCCTCTCAGGGGCTGACATGGATCTTTGGGTACTTCTGGAGTCTCCCCAGGGGAGTCAGGCCTCGTCTCGAGTGGGGGCATGCACGTGCGCTTTCCTTCCAGGCTGTAGCAGCAATGTCACGCTTCCCGTCGCGTGGATTAAAGGATCTGTGGTTTTCCCTCGAGGCTTTCCCTCGAGGCTTTCCCACAGGGCTGTCCCACGTGCCACCGTGGTGTGAGTCGATCCTCGGCGTGAAAGATGAGCCAGTGCAGGGCAAAGAGGTTCCTCTGGAATGGACTGAGACATCTGGGGGACTCTTGGAATGGTGGTACGACCATGGAGTTCCTCTCGCCTTTCCTTTTGAGAGTGCCTCCACTTGAGATGCGACGGGAACGCCGGGAATTCATTCCCGTTGAAAGCAGGGAAAGGATCCCTCATCTCGAGCTACGAGGGGGAAACGGGGCTCCTCTGGATGTGGGCGGGACCATCGTGCTTCCTCTCGAGTGGAGACGGGTATGGCGGTGAACTTCTTGAGTTGCAGCAAGGGTGTGAAAGAACCTTTCGAAGTTCCAGAGGTTAGGTGTCATTAGTCTCCAGACACCTCATCGGAAATAGGCCTTATCTCGCCTGGAAGGGAGAACTTCCTGGATTTTCTCGAGTTGCGGCAGGTGTTCTCGAGTTACGACGGGGACCTCAGGGACCCGCCCTGGTGGCCTCAGGAGAGGCCAGTCCCCATGCGAGGTGCTAGGGGGCCTCTCGGGATTCCTCTCCCGTCGATACCGGGGCCAAAAACCTTGTGTGGAGTCAGGGCAGGAACCGAGGATTCCTCTCAGGGGCTGACATGGATCTTTGGGTACTTCTGGAGTCTCCCCAGGGGAGTCAGGCCTCGTCTCGAGTCGGGGCATGCACGTGCGCTTTCCTTCCAGGCTGTAGCAGCAATGTCATGCTTCCCGTCGCGTGGATCAAAGGATCTGTGGTTTTCCCTCGAGGCTTTCCCTCGAGGCTTTCCCACAGGGCTGTCCCACGTGCCACCGTGGTGTGAGTCGATCCTCGGCGTGAAAGATGAGCCAGTGCAGGGCAAAGAGGTTCCTCTGGAATGGACTGAGACATCTGGGAGACTCTTGGAATGGTGGTACGACCATGGAGTTCCTCTCGCCTTTCCTGTTGAGAGTGCCTCCTCTTGAGATGCGAAGGGAACGCCGGGAATTCTTTCCCGTTGAAAACAGGGAAAGGATCCCTCATCTCGACCTACGAGGGGGAAACGGGGCTCCTCTGGATGTGGGCGGGACCATCGTGCTTCCTCTCGAGTGGAGACGGGTATGGCGGTGAACTTCTTGAGTTGCAGCAAGGGTGTGAAAGACCCTTTCGAAGTTCCAGAGGTTAGGTGTCATTAGTCTCCAGACGCCTCATCGGAAATAGGCCTCATCTCGCCTGGAAGGGAGAACTTCCTGGATTTTCTCGAGTTGCGGCAGGTGTTCTCGAGTTACGACGGGGACCTCAGGGACCCGCCCTGGTGGCCTCAGGAGAGGCCAGTCCCCATGCGAGTTTCTAGGAGGCCTCTCGGGATTCCTCTCCCGTCGATACCGGGGCCAAAAACCTTGTGTGGAGTCAGGGCCGGAACCGAGGATTCCTCTCAGGGGCTGACATGTATCTTTGGGTACTTCTGGAGTCTCCCCAGGGGAGTCAGGCCTCGTCTCGAGTGGGGGCATGCACGTGCGCTTTCCTTCCAGGCTGTAGCAGCAATGTCACGCTTCCCGTCGCGTGGATCAAAGGATCTGTGGTTTTCCCTCGAGGCTTTCCCACAAGGCTGTCCCACGTGCCACCGTGGTGTGAGTCGATCCTCGGCGTGAAAGATGAGCCAGTGCAGGGCAAAGAGGTTCCTCTGGAATGGACTGAGACATCTGCGGGACTCTTGGAATGGTGGTACGACCATGGAGTTCCTCTCGCCTTTCCTGTTGAGAGTGCCTCCTCTTGAGATGCGACGGGAACGCCGGGAATTCTTTCCCGTTGAAAGCAGGGAAAGGATCCCTCATCTCGAGTTACAAGGGGGAAACGGGGCTCCTCTGGATGTGGGCTGGACCATCGTGCTTCCTCTCGAGTGGAGACGGGTATGGCGGTGAACTTCTTGAGTTGCAGCAAGGGTGTGAAAGACCCTTTCGAAGTTCCAGAGGTTAGGTGTCATTAGTCTCCAGACGCCTCATTGGAAATAGGCCTCATCTCGCCTGGAAGGGAGAACTTCCTGGATTTTCTCGAGTTGCGGCAGGTGTTCTCGAGTTACGACGGGGACCTCAGGAACCCGCCCTGGTGGCCTCAGGAGAGGCCAGTCCCCATGCGAGTTGCTAGGGGGCCTCTCGGGATTCCTCTCCCGTCGATACCGGGGCCAAAAACCTTGTGTGGAGTCAGGGCCGGAACCGAGGATTCCTCTCAGGGGCTGACATGTATCTTTGGGTACTTCTGGAGTCTCCCCAGGGGAGTCAGGCCTCGTCTCGAGTGGGGGCATGCACGTGCGCTTTCCTTCCAGGCTGTAGCAGCAATGTCACGCTTCCCGTCGCCTGGATCAAAGGATCTGTGGTTTTCCCTCGAGGCTTTCCCTCGAGGCTTTCCCACAGGGCTGTCCCACGTGCCACCGTGGTGTGAGTCGATCCTCGGAGTGAAAGATGAGCCAGTGCAGGGCAAAGAGGTTCCTCTGGAATGGACTGAGACATCTGGGGGACTCTTGGAATGGTGGTACGACCATGGAGTTCCTCTCGCCTTACCTATTGAGAGTGCCTCCTCTTGAGATGCGACGGGAACGCCGGGAATACTTTCCCGTTGAAAGCAGAGAAAGGATCCCTCATCTCGAGCTACGAGGGGGAAACGGGGCTCCTCTGGATATGGGCGGGACCATCGTGCTTCCTCTCGAGTGGAGACGGGTATGGCGGTGAACTTCTTGAGTTGCAGCAAGGGTGTGAAAGACCCTTTCGAAGTTCCAGAGGTTAGGTGTCATTAGTCTCCAGACGCCTCATCGGAAATTGGCCCCATTTCCCCTGGAAGGGAGAACTTCCTGGATTTTCTCGAGTTGCGGCAGGTGTTCTCGAGTTACGACGGGGACCTCAGGGACCCGCCCTGGTGGCCTCAGGAGAGGCCAGTCCCCATGCGAGTTGCTAGGTGGCCTCTCGGGATTCCTCTCCCGTCGATACCGGGGCCAAAAACCTTGTGTGGAGCCAGGGCCGGAACCGAGAATTCCTCTCAGGGGCTGACATGGATCTTTGGGTACTTCTGGAGTCTCCCCAGGGGAGTCAGGCCTCGTCTCGAGTGGGGGCATGCACGTGCGCTTTCCTTCCAGGCTGTAGCAGCAATGTCACGCTTCCCGTCGCGTGGATCAAAGGATCTGTGGATTTCCCTCGAGGCTTTCCCTCGAGGCTTCCCCACAGGGCTGTCCCACGTGCCACCGTGGTGTGAGTCGATCCTCGGCGTGAAAGATGAGCCAGTGCAGGGCAAAGAGGTTCCTCTGGAATGGACTGAGACATCTGGGGGACTCTTGGAATGGTGGTACGACCAAGGAGTTCCTCTCGCCTTTCCTGTTGAGAGTGCCTCCTCTTGAGATGCGACGGGAACGCCGGAAATTCTTTCCCCTTGAAAGCAGGGAAAAGATCCCGCATCTCGAGCTACGAGGGGGAAACCGGGCTCCTCTGGATGTGGGCGGGACCATCGTGCTTCCTCTCGAGTGGAGACGGGTATGGCGGTGAACTTCTTGAGTCGCAGCAAGGGTGTGAAAGACCCTTTCGAAGTTCCAGAGGTCAGGTGTCATTAGTCTCCAGACGCCTCATCGGAAATAGGCCTCATCTCGCCTGGAAGGGAGAACTTCCTGGATTTTCTCGAGTTGCGGCAGGTGTTCTCGAGTTACGACGGGGACCTCAGGGACCCGCCCTGGTGGCCTCAGGAGAAGCCAGTCCCCATGCGAGTTGCTAGGGGGCCTCTCGGGATTCCTCTCCCATCGATACCGGGGCCAAAAACCTTGTGTGGAGTCAGGGCCTGAACCGAGGATTCCTCTCAGGGGCTGACATGGATCTTTGGGTACTTCTGGAGTCTCCCCAGGGGAGTCAGGCCTCGTCTCGAGTGGGGGCATGCACGTGTGCTTTCCTTCCAGGCTGTAGCAGCAATGTCACGCTTCCCGTCGCGTGGATCAAAGGATCTGTGGTTTTCCCTCGAGGCTTTCCCTCGAGGCTTTCCCACAGGGCTGTCCCACGTGCCACCGTGGTGTGAGTCGATCCTCGGCGTGAAAGATGAGTCAGTGCAGGGCAAAGAGGTTCCTCTGGAATGGACTGAGACATCTGGGGGACTCTTGGAATGGTTGTACGACCATGGAGTTCCTCTCGCCTTTCCTGTTGAGAGTGCCTCCTCTTGAGATGCGACGGGAACGCCGGGAATTCTTTCCCGTTGAAAGCAGGGAAAGGATCCCTCATCTCGAGTTACGAGGGGGAAACGGGGCTCCTCTGGATGTGGGCTGGACCATCGTGCTTCCTCTCGAGTGGAGACGGGTATGGCGGTGAACTTCCTGAGTTGCAGCAAGGGTGTGAAAGACCCTTTCGAAGTTCCAGAGGTTAGGTGTCATTAGTCTCCAGACGCCTCATTGGAAATAGGCCTCATCTCGCCTGGAAGGGAGAACTTCCTGGATTTTCCCGAGTTGCGGCAGGTGTTCTCGAGTTACGACGGGGACCTCAGGAACCCGCCCTGGTGGCCTCAGGAGAGGCCAGTCCCCATGCGAGTTGCTAGGGGGCCTCTCGGGATTCCTCTCCCGTCGATACCGGGGCCAAAAACCTTGTGTGGAGTCAGGGCCGGAACCGAGGATTCCTCTCAGGGGCTGACATGTATCTTTGGGTACTTCTGGAGTCTCCCCAGGGGAGTCAGGCCTCGTCTCGAGTGGGGGCATGCACGTGCGCTTTCCTTCCAGGCTGTAGCAGCAATGTCACGCTTCCCGTCGCCTGGATCAAAGGATCTGTGGTTTTCCCTCGAGGCTTTCCCTCGAGGCTTTCCCACAGGGCTGTCCCACGTGCCACCGTGGTGTGAGTCGATCCTCGCCGTGAAAGATGAGCCAGTGCATGGCAAAGAGTTTCCTCTGGAATGGACTGAGACATCTGGGGGACTCTTGGAATGGTGGTACGACCATGGAGTTCCTCTCGCCTTTCCTGTTGAGAGTGCCTCCCCTTGAGATGCGACGGGAACGCCGGGAATTCTTACCCGATGAAAGCAGGGAAAGGATCCCTCCTCTCGAGCTACGAGGGGGAAACGGGGCTCCTCTGGATGTGGGCGGGACCATCGTGCTTCCCCTCGAGTGGAGACGGGTATGGCGGTGAACTTCTTGAGTTGCAGCAAGGGTGTGAAAGACCCTTTCGAAGTTCCAGAGTTTAGGTGTCATTAGTCTCCAGACGCCTCATCGGAAATAGGCCTCATCTCGCCTGGAAGGGAGAACTTCCTGGATTTTCTCGAGTTGAGGCAGGTGTTCTCGAGTTACGACGGGGACCTCAGGGACCCGCCCTGGTGGCCTCAGGAGAGGCCAGTCCCCATGCGAGTTGCTAGGGGGCCTCTCGGGATTCCTCTCCTGTCGATACCGAGGCCAAAAACCTTGTGTGGAGTCAGGGCCGGAACCGAGGATTCCTCTCAGGGGCTGATATGGATCTTTGGGTAATTCTGGAGTCTCGCCAGGGGAGACAGGCCTCGTCTCGAGTGGGGGCATGCACGTGGGCTTTCCTTTCAGGCTGTAGCATCAATGTCACGCTTCCCGTCGCGTGGATCAAAGGATCTGTGGATTTCCCTCGAGGCTTTCCCTCGAGGCTTTCCCTCAGGGCTGTCCCACGTGCCACCGTGGTGTGAGTCGATCCTCGGCGTGAAAGATGAGCCAGTGCAGGGCAAAGAGGTTCCTCTGGAATGGACTGAGACATCTGGGGGACTCTTGGAATGGTGGTACGACCAAGGAGTTCCTCTCGCCTTTCCTGTTGAGAGTGCCTCCTCTTGAGATGCGACGGGAACGCCGGGAATTCTTTCCCGTTGAAAGCAGGGAAAGGATCCCTCATCTCGAGCTACGAGGGGGAAACGGGGCTCCTCTGGATGTGGGCGGGACCATCGTGCTTCCTCTCGAGTGGAGACGGGTATGGCGGTGAACTTCTTGAGTGGCAGCAAGGGTGTGAAAGACCCTTTCGAAGTTCCAGAGGTTAGGTGTCATTCGTCTCCAGACGCCTCATCGGAAATAGGCCTCATCTCGCCTGGAAGGGAGAACTTCCTGCATTTTCTCGAGTTGCGGCAGGTGTTCTCGAGTTACGACGGGGACCTCAGGGACCCGCCCTGGTGGCCTCAGGAGAGGCCAGTCCCCATGCGAGTTGCTAGGGGGCCTCTGGGGATTCCTCTCCCGTAGATACCGGCGCCAAAAACCTTGTGTGGGGTCAGGGCCGGAACCGAGGATTCCTCTCAGGGGCTGCCATGGGTCTTTGTTTAATTCTGGAGTCTCCCCAGGGAAATCAGGGCTTGTCTCGAGTGGGGGCATGCACGTGTGCTTTCCTTCCAGGCTGTGGCAGAAATGTCACGCTTCCCGTGGCGTGGATCAAAGGATCTGTGGTTTTCCCTCGAGGCTTTCCCTCGAGGCTTTCCCACAGGGCTGTCCCACGTGCCACCGTGGTGTGAGTCGATCCTCGGCGTGAAAGATGAGCCAGTGCAGGGTAAAGAGCTTCCTCTTGAATGGATTGAGACATCAGGGGGACTCTTGGAATGGTGGTACGACCAAGGAGTTCCTCTCGCCTTTCCTGTTGAGAGTGCCTCCTCTTGAGATGCGACGGGAACGCCGGGAATTCTTTCCCGTTGAAAGCAGGGAAAGGATCCCTCATCTCGAGCTACGAGGGGGAAACGGGGCTCCTCTGGATGTGGGCAGGACCATCGTGCTTCCTCTCGAGTGGAGACGGGTATAGAGGTGAACTTCTTGAGTTGCAGCAAGTGTGTGAAAGACCCTTTCGAAGTTCCAGAGTTTAGGTGTCATTAGTCTCCAGACGCCTCATCGAAAATAGGCCTCATCTCGCCTGGAAGGGAGAACTTCCTGGATTTTCTCGATTTGCGGCAGGTGTTCTCGAGTTACGACGGGGACCTCAGGGACCCGCCCTGGTGGCCTCAGGAGAGGCCAGCCCCAAGCGAGTTGCTAGGGGGCCTCTCGGGATTCCTCTCCTGTCGATACCGGGGCCAAAAACCTTGTGAGGATTCAGGGCCGGACCGAGGATTCCTCTCAGGGGCTGACATGGATCTTTGTATACTTTTGGAGTCTCCTTAGGGGATTCAGGCCTCGTCTCGAGTGGGGGCATGCACGTGCGCTTTCCTTCCAGGCTGTAGCAGCAATGTCACGCTTCCCGTCGCCTGGATCAAAGGATCTGTGGTTTTCCCTCGAGGCTTTCCCTCGAGGCTTTCCCACAGGGCTGTCCCACGTGCCACCGTGGTGTGAGTCGATCCTCGGCGTGAAAGATGAGCCAGTGCAGGGCATAGAGGTTCCTCTGGAATGGACTGAGACATCTGGGGGACTCTTGGAATGGTGGTACGACCATGGAGTTCCTCTCGCCTTTCCTGTTGAGAGTGCCTCCTCTTGAGATGCGTCGGGAACGCCGGGAATTCTTTCCCGTTGAAAGCAGGGAAAGGATCCCTCATCTCGAGCTACGAGGGGGAAACGGGGCTCCTCTGGATGTGGGCGGGACCATCGTGCTTCCTCTCGAGTGGAGACGGGTATGGCAGTGAACTTCTTGAGTCGCAGCAAGGGTGTGAAAGACCCTTTCGAAGTTCCAGAGGTCAGGTGTCATTAGTCTCCAGACGCCTCATCGGAAATAGGCCTCATCTCGCCTGGAAGGGAGAACTTCCTGGATTTTCTCGAGTTGCGGCAGGTGTTCTCGAGTTACGACGGGGACCTCAGGGACCGGCCCTGGTGGCCTCAGGAGAGGCCAGTCCCCATGCGAGTTGCTAGGGGGCCTCTCGGGATTCCTCTCCTGTCGATACCGGGGCCAAAAACCTTGTGTGGATTCAGGGCCGAACCGAGGATTCCTCTCAGGGACTGACATGGATCTTTGGGTACTTCTGGAGTCTCGCCAGGGGAGACAGGCCTCGTCTCGAGTGGGGGCATGCACGTGGGCTTTCCTTCCAGGCTGTAGCATCAATGTCACGCTTCCCGTCCCGTGGATCAAAGGATCTGTGGATTTCCCTCGAGGCTTTCCCTCGAGGCTTTCCCACAGGGCTGTCCCACGTGCCACCGTGGTGTGAGTCGATCCTCGGCGTGAAAGATGAGCCAGTGTAGGGCATAGAGGTTCCTCTGGAATGGACTGAGACATCTGGGGGACTCTTGGAATGGTGGTACGACCAAGGAGTTCCTCTCGCCTTTCCTGTTGAGAGTGCCTCCGCTTGAGATGCGACGGGAACGCCGGGAATTTTTTCCCGTTGAAAGCAGGGAAAGGATCCCTCATCTCGAGCTCCGAGGGGGAAACGGGGCTCCTCTGGATGTGGGCGGGACCATCGTGCTTCCTCTCGAGTGGAGACGGGTATGGCGGTGAACTTCTTGAGTTGCAGCAAGGGTGTGAAAGACCCTTTCGAAGTTCCAGAGGTTAGGTGTCATTAGTCTCCAGACGCCTCATCGGAAATAGGCCTCATCTCGCCTGGAAGGGAGAACTTCCTGGATTTTCTCGAGTTGCGGCAGGTGTTCTCGAGTTACGACGGGGACCTCAGGGACCCGCCCTGGTGGCCTCAGGAGAGGCCATTCCCCATGCGAGTTGCTAGGGGGCCTCTCGGGATTCCTCTCCCGTCGATACCGGGGCCAAAAACCTTGTGTGGATTCAGGGCCGGACCGAGGATTCCTCTCAGGGGCTGACATGGATCTTTGGGTACTTCTGGAGTCTCCCCAGGGGAGTCAGGCCTCGTCTCGAGTGGGGGCATGCACGTGCGCTTTCCTTCCAGGCTGTAGCAGCAATGTCACGCTTCCCGTCGCGTGGATAAAAGGATCTGCGGTTTTCCCTCGAGGCTTTCCCACAGGGCTGTCCCACGTGCCACCGTGGTGTGAGTCGATCCTCGCCGTGAAAGATGAGCCAGTGCATGGCAAAGAGTTTCCTCTGGAATGGACTGAGACATCTGGGGGACTCTTGGAATGGTGGTACGACCATGGAGTTCCTCTCGCCTTTCCTGTTGAGAGTGCCTCCCCTTGAGATGCGACGGGAACGCCGGGAATTCTTACCCGATGAAAGCAGGGAAAGGATCCCTCCTCTCGAGCTACGAGGGGGAAACGGGGCTCCTCTGGATGTGGGCGGGACCATCGTGCTTCCCCTCGAGTGGAGACGGGTATGGCGGTGAACTTCTTGAGTGGCAGCAAGGGTGTGAAAGACCCTTTCGAAGTTCCAGAGGTTAGGTGTCATTCGTCTCCAGACGCCTCATCGGAAATAGGCCTCATCTCGCCTGGAAGGGAGAACTTCCTGGATTTTCTCGAGTTCAGGCAGGTGTTCTCGAGTTACGACGGGGACCTCAGGGACCCGCCCTGGTGGCCTCAGGAGAGGCCAGTCCCCATGCGAGTTGCTAGGGGGCCTCTGGGGATTCCTCTCCCGTAGATACCTGCGCCAAAAACCTTGTGTGGGGTCAGGGCCGGAACCGAGGATTCCTCTCAGGGGCTGCCATGGGTCTTTGGTTAATTCTGGAGTCTCCCCAGGGGAGTCAGGGCTTGTCTCGAGTGGGGGCATGCACGTGTGCTTTCCTTCCAGGCTGTGGCAGAAATGTCACGCTTCCCGTGGCGTGGATCAAAGGATCTGTGGTTTTCCCTCGAGGCTTTCCCTCGAGGCTTTCCCACAGGGCTGTACCACGTGCCACCGTGGTGTGAGTCGATCCTCGGCGTGAAAGATGAGCCAGTGCAGGGCAAAGAGCTTCCTCTTGAATGGATTGAGACATCAGGGGGACTCTTGGAATGGTGGTACGACCATGGAGTTCCTCTCGCCTTTCCTGTTGAGAGTGCCTCCTCTTGAGATGCGACGGGAACGCCGGGAATTCTTTCCCGTTGAAAGCAGGGAAAGGATCCCTCATCTCGAGCTACGAGGGGGAAACGGGGCTCCTCTGGATGTGGGCAGGACCATCGTGCTTCCTCTCGAGTGGAGACGGGTATGGAGGTGAACTTCTTGAGTTGCAGCAAGGGTGTGAAAGACCATTTCGAAGTTCCAGAGGTTAGGTGTCATTAGTCTCCAGACGCCTCATCGAAAATAGGCCTCATCTCGCCTGGAAGGGAGAACTTCCTGGATTTTCTCGATTTGCGGCAGGTGTTCTCGAGTTACGACGGGGACCTCAGGGACCCGCCCTGGTGGCCTCAGGAGAGGCCAGCCCCAAGCGAGTTGCTAGGGGGCCTCTCGGGATTCCTCTCCTGTCGATACCGGGGCCAAAAACCTTGTGAGGATTCAGGGCCGGACCGAGGATTCCTCTCAGGGGCTGACATGGATCTTTGTGTACTTCTGGAGTCTCCCCAGGGGATTCAGGCCTCGTCTCGAGTGGGGGCATGCACGTGCGCTTTCCTTCCAGGCTGTAGCAGCAATGTCACGCTTCCCGTCGCGTGGATCAAAGGATCTGTGGATTTCCCTCGAGGCTTTCCCTCGAGGCTTTCCCACAGGGCTGTCCCACGTGCCACCGTGGTGTGAGTCGATCCTCGGAGTGAAAGATGAGCCAGTGCAGGGCAAAGAGGTTCCTCTGGAATGGACTGAGACATCTGGGGGACTCTTGGAATGGTGGTACGACCAAGGAGTTCCTCTCGCCTTTCCTGTTGAGAGTGCCTCCTCTTGAGATGCGACGGGAACGCCGGAAATTCTTTCCCCTTGAAAGCAGGGAAAAGATCCCTCATCTCGAGCTACCAGGGGGAAACGGGGCTCCTCTGGATGTGGGCGGGACCATCGTGCTTCCTCTCGAGTGGAGACGGGTATGGCGGTGATCTTCTTGAGTTGCAGCAAGGGTGTGAAAGACCCTTTCGAAGTTCCAGAGTTTAGGTGTCATTAGTCTCCAGACGCCTCATCGGAAATAGGCCTCATCTCGCCTGGAAGGGAGAACTTCCTGGATTTTCTCGAGTTGCGGCAGGTGTTCTCGAGTTACGACGGGGACCTCAGGGACCCGCCCTGGTGGCCTCAGGAGAGGCCAGTGCCCATGCGAGTTGCTAGGGGGCCTCTCGGTATTCCTCTCCCGTCGATACCGGGGCCAAAAACCTTGTGTGCAGTCAGGCCCGGAACCGAGGATTCCTCTCAGGGGCTGACATGGATCTTTGGGTACTTCTGGAGTCTCCCCAGGGGAGTCAGGCCTCGTCTCGAGTGGGGGCATGCACGTGCGCTTTCCTTCCAGGCTGAAGCAGCAATGTCACGCTTCCCGTCGCGTGGATCAAAGGATCTGTGGTTTTCCCTCGAGGCTTTCCCTCGAGGCTTTCCCACAGGGCTGTCCCACGTGCCACCGTGGTGTGAGTCGATCCTCGGCGTGAAAGATGAGCCAGTGCAGGGCATAGAGGTTCCTCTGGAATGGACTGAGACATCTGGGGGACTCTTGGAATGGTGGTACGACCATGGAGTTCCTCTCGCCTTTCCTGTTGAGAGTGCCTCCTCTTGAGATGCGACGGGAACGCCGGGAATTCTTTCCCGTTGAAAGCAGGGAAAGGATCCCTCATCTCGAGCTACGAGGGGGAAACGGGGCTCCTCTGGATGTGGGCAGGACCATCGTGCTTCCTCTCGAGTGGAGACGGGTATGGAGGTGAACTTCTTGAGTTGCAGCAAGGGTGTGAAAGACCCTTTCGAAGTTCCAGAGGTTAGGTGTCATTAGTCTCCAGACGCCTCATCGAAAATAGGCCTCATCTCGCCTGGAACGGAGAACTTCCTGGATTTTCTCGATTTGCGGCAGGTGTTCTCGAGTTACGACGGGGACCTCAGGGACCCGCCCTGGTGGCCTCAGGAGAGGCCAGTCCCCATGCGAGTTGCTAGGGGGCCTCTCGGGATTCCTCTCCTGTCGATACCGGGGCCAAAAACCTTGTGAGGATTCAGGGCCGGACCGAGGATTCCTCTCAGGGGCTGACATGGATCTGTGTGTACTTCTGGAGTCTCCCCAGGGGATTCAGGCCTCGTCTCGAGTGGGGGCATGCACGTGCGCTTTCCTTCCAGGCTGTAGCAGCAATGTCACGCTTCCCGTCGCCTGGATCAAAGGATCTGTGGTTTTCCCTCGAGGCTTTCCCTCGAGGCTTTCCCACAGGGCTGTCCCACGTGCCACCGTGGTGTGAGTCGATCCTCGGCGTGAAAGATGAGCCAGTGCAGGGCATAGAGGTTCCTCTGGAATGGACTGAGACATCTGGGGGACTCTTGGAATGGTGGTACGACCATGGAGTTCCTCTCGCCTTTCCTGTTGAGAGTGCCTCCTCTTGAGATGCGTCGGGAACGCCGGGAATTCTTTCCCGTTGAAAGCAGGGAAAGGATCCCTCATCTCGAGCTACGAGGGGGAAACGGGGCTCCTCTGGATGTGGGCGGGACCATCGTGCTTCCTCTCGAGTGGAGACGGGTATGGCGGTGAACTTCTTGAGTTGCAGCAAGGGTCTGAAAGACCCTTTCGAAGTTCCAGAGGTTAGGTGTCATTAGTCTCCAGACGCCTCATCGAAAATAGGCCTCATCTCGCCTGGAACGGAGAACTTCCTGGATTTTCTCGATTTGCGGCAGGTGTTCTCGAGTTACGACGGGGACCTCAGGGACCCGCCCTGGTGGCCTCAGGAGAGGCCAGTCCCCATGCGAGTTGCTAGGGGGCCTCTCGGGATTCCTCTCCTGTCGATACCGGGGCCAAAAACCTTGTGAGGATTCAGGGCCGGACCGAGGATTCCTCTCAGGGGCTGACATGGATCTTTGTGTACTTCTGGAGTCTCCCCAGGGGATTCAGGCCTCGTCTCGAGTGGGGGCATGCACGTGCGCTTTCCTTCCAGGCTGTAGCAGCAATGTCACGCTTCCCGTCGCCTGGATCAAAGGATCTGTGGTTTTCCCTCGAGGCTTTCCCTCGAGGCTTTCCCACAGGGCTGTCCCACGTGCCACCGTGGTGTGAGTCGATCCTCGGCGTGAAAGATGAGCCAGTGCAGGGCATAGAGGTTCCTCTGGAATGGACTGAGACATCTGGGGGACTCTTGGAATGGTGGTACGACCATGGAGTTCCTCTCGCCTTTCCTGTTGAGAGTGCCTCCTCTTGAGATGCGTCGGGAACGCCGGGAATTCTTTCCCGTTGAAAGCAGGGAAAGGATCCCTCATCTCGAGCTACGAGGGGGAAACGGGGCTCCTCTGGATGTGGGCGGGACCATCGTGCTTCCTCTCGAGTGGAGACGGGTATGGCGGTGAACTTCTTGAGTTGCAGCAAGGGTCTGAAAGACCCTTTCGAAGTTCCAGAGGTTAGGTGTCATTAGTCTCCAGACGCCTCATCGGAAATAGGCCCCATCTAGCCTGGAAGGGAGAACTTCCTGGATTTTCTCGAGTTGCGGCAGGTGTTCTCGAGTTACGACGGGGACCTCAGGGACCCGCCCTGGTGGCCTCAGGAGAGGCCAGTCCCCATGCGAGTTTCTAGGAGGCCTCTCGGGATTCCTCTCCCGTCGATACCGGGGCCAAAAACCTTGTGTGGAGTCAGGGCCGGAACCGATGATTCCTCTCAGGGGCTGACATGGATCTTTGGGTACTTCTGGAGTCTCCCCAGGGGAGTCAGGCCTCGTCTCGAGTGGGGGCATGCACGTGTGCCTTCCTTCCAGGCTGTAGCAGCAATGTCACACTTCCCGTCGCCTGGATCAAAGGATCTGTGGTTTTCCCTGGAAGCTTTCCCTCGAGGCTTTCCCACAGGGCTGTCCCACGTGCCACCGTGGTGTGAGTCGATCCTCGGCGTGAAAGATGAGCCAGTGCAGGGCAAAGAGGTTCCTCTGGAATGGACTGAGACATCTGGGGGACTCTTGGAATGGTGGTACGACCATGGAGTTCCTCTCGCCTTTCCTGTTGAGAGTGCCTCCTCTTGAGATGCGACGGGAACGCCGGGAATTCTTTCCCGTTGAAAGCAGGGAAAGGATCCCTCATCTCGAGCTACGAGGGGGAAACGGGGCTCCTCTGGATGTGGGCGGGACCATCGTGCTTCCTCTCTAGTGGAGACGGGTATGGCGGTGAACTTCTTGAGTGGCAGCAAGGGTGTGAAAGACCCTTTCGAAGTTCCAGAGGTTAGGTGTCATTCGTCTCCAGACGCCTCATCGGAAATAGGCCTCATCTCGCCTGGAAGGGAGAACTTCCTGCATTTTCTCGAGTTGCGGCAGGTGTTCTCGAGTTACGACGGGGACCTCAGGGACCCGCCCTGGTGGCCTCAGGAGAGGCCAGTCCCCATGCGAGTTGCTAGGGGGCCTCTCGGGATTCCTCTCCTGTCGATACCGAGGCCAAAAACCTTGTGTGGAGTCAGGGCCGGAACCGAGGATTCCTCTCAGGGGCTGATATGGATCTTTGGGTACTTCTGGAGTCTCGCCAGGGGAGACAGGCCTCGTCTCGAGTGGGGGCATGCACGTGGGCTTTCCTTTCAGGCTGTAGCATCAATGTCACGCTTCCCGTCGCGTGGATCAAAGGATCTGTGGATTTCCCTCGAGGCTTTCCCTCGAGGCTTTCCCACAGGGCTGTCCCACGTGCCACCGTGGTGTGAGTCGATCCTCGGCGTGAAAGATGAGCCAGTGCAGGGCAAAGAGGTTCCTCTGGAATGGACTGAGACATCTGGGGGACTCTTGGAATGGTGGTACGACCAAGGAGTTCCTCTCGCCTTTCCTGTTGAGAGTGCCTCCTCTTGAGATGCGACGGGAACGCCGGGAATTCTTTCCCGTTGAAAGCAGGGAAAGGATCCCTCATCTCGAGCTACGAGGGGGAAACGGGGCTCCTCTGGATGTGGGCGGGACCATCGTGCTTCCTCTCGAGTGGAGACGGGTATGGCGGTGAACTTCTTGAGTGGCAGCAAGGGTGTGAAAGACCCTTTCGAAGTTCCAGAGGTTAGGTGTCATTCGTCTCCAGACGCCTCATCGGAAATAGGCCTCATCTCGCCTGGAAGGGAGAACTTCCTGCATTTTCTCGAGTTGCGGCAGGTGTTCTCGAGTTACGACGGGGACCTCAGGGACCCGCCCTGGTGGCCTCAGGAGAGGCCAGTCCCCATGCGAGTTGCTAGGGGGCCTCTGGGGATTCCTCTCCCGTAGATACCGGCGCCAAAAACCTTGTGTGGGGTCAGGGCCGGAACCGAGGATTCCTCTCAGGGGCTGCCATGGGTCTTTGGTTAATTCTGGAGTCTCCCCAGGGAAATCAGGGCTTGTCTCGAGTGGGGGCATGCACGTGTGCTTTCCTTCCAGGCTGTGGCAGAAATGTCACGCTTCCCGTGGCGTGGATCAAAGGATCTGTGGTTTTCCCTCGAGGCTTTCCCTCGAGGCTTTCCCACAGGGCTGTCCCACGTGCCACCGTGGTGTGAGTCGATCCTCGGCGTGAAAGATGAGCCAGTGCAGGGTAAAGAGCTTCCTCTTGAATGGATTGAGACATCAGGGGGACTCTTGGAATGGTGGTACGACCAAGGAGTTCCTCTCGCCTTTCCTGTTGAGAGTGCCTCCTCTTGAGATGCGACGGGAACGCCGGGAATTCTTTCCCGTTGAAAGCAGGGAAAGGATCCCTCATCTCGAGCTACGAGGGGGAAACGGGGCTCCTCTGGATGTGGGCAGGACCATCGTGCTTCCTCTCGAGTGGAGACGGGTATAGAGGTGAACTTCTTGAGTTGCAGCAAGTGTGTGAAAGACCCTTTCGAAGTTCCAGAGGTTAGGTGTCATTAGTCTCCAGACGCCTCATCGAAAATAGGCCTCATCTCGCCTGGAAGGGAGAACTTCCTGGATTTTCTCGATTTGCGGCAGGTGTTCTCGAGTTACGACGGGGACCTCAGGGACCCGCCCTGGTGGCCTCAGGAGAGGCCAGCCCCAAGCGAGTTGCTAGGGGGCCTCTCGGGATTCCTCTCCTGTCGATACCGGGGCCAAAAACCTTGTGAGGATTCAGGGCCGGACCGAGGATTCCTCTCAGGGGCTGACATGGATCTTTGTGTACTTTTGGAGTCTCCTTAGGGGATTCAGGCCTCGTCTCGAGTGGGGGCATGCACGTGCGCTTTCCTTCCAGGCTGTAGCAGCAATGTCACGCTTCCCGTCGCCTGGATCAAAGGATCTGTGGTTTTCCCTCGAGGCTTTCCCTCGAGGCTTTCCCACAGGGCTGTCCCACGTGCCACCGTGGTGTGAGTCGATCCTCGGCGTGAAAGATGAGCCAGTGCAGGGCATAGAGGTTCCTCTGGAATGGACTGAGACATCTGGGGGACTCTTGGAATGGTGGTACGACCATGGAGTTCCTCTCGCCTTTCCTGTTGAGAGTGCCTCCTCTTGAGATGCGTCGGGAACGCCGGGAATTCTTTCCCGTTGAAAGCAGGGAAAGGATCCCTCATCTCGAGCTACGAGGGGGAAACGGGGCTCCTCTGGATGTGGGCGGGACCATCGTGCTTCCTCTCGAGTGGAGACGGGTATGGCAGTGAACTTCTTGAGTCGCAGCAAGGGTGTGAAAGACCCTTTCGAAGTTCCAGAGGTCAGGTGTCATTAGTCTCCAGACGCCTCATCGGAAATAGGCCTCATCTCGCCTGGAAGGGAGAACTTCCTGGATTTTCTCGAGTTGCGGCAGGTGTTCTCGAGTTACGACGGGGACCTCAGGGACCGGCCCTGGTGGCCTCAGGAGAGGCCAGTCCCCATGCGAGTTGCTAGGGGGCCTCTCGGGATTCCTCTCCTGTCGATACCGGGGCCAAAAACCTTGTGTGGATTCAGGGCCGAACCGAGGATTCCTCTCAGGGACTGACATGGATCTTTGGGTACTTCTGGAGTCTCGCCAGGGGAGACAGGCCTCGTCTCGAGTGGGGGCATGCACGTGGGCTTTCCTTCCAGGCTGTAGCATCAATGTCACGCTTCCCGTCCCGTGGATCAAAGGATCTGTGGATTTCCCTCGAGGCTTTCCCTCGAGGCTTTCCCACAGGGCTGTCCCACGTGCCACCGTGGTGTGAGTCGATCCTCGGCGTGAAAGATGAGCCAGTGTAGGGCATAGAGGTTCCTCTGGAATGGACTGAGACATCTGGGGGACTCTTGGAATGGTGGTACGACCAAGGAGTTCCTCTCGCCTTTCCTGTTGAGAGTGCCTCCTCTTGAGATGCGACGGGAACGCCGGGAATTTTTTCCCGTTGAAAGCAGGGAAAGGATCCCTCATCTCGAGCTCCGAGGGGGAAACGGGGCTCCTCTGGATGTGGGCGGGACCATCGTGCTTCCTCTCGAGTGGAGACGGGTATGGCGGTGAACTTCTTGAGTTGCAGCAAGGGTGTGAAAGACCCTTTCGAAGTTCCAGAGGTTAGGTGTCATTAGTCTCCAGACGCCTCATCGGAAATAGGCCTCATCTCGCCTGGAAGGGAGAACTTCCTGGATTTTCTCGAGTTGCGGCAGGTGTTCTCGAGTTACGACGGGGACCTCAGGGACCCGCCCTGGTGGCCTCAGGAGAGGCCATTCCCCATGCGAGTTGCTAGGGGGCCTCTCGGGATTCCTCTCCCGTCGATACCGGGGCCAAAAACCTTGTGTGGTTTCAGGGCCGGACCGAGGATTCCTCTCAGGGGCTGACATGGATCTTTGGGTACTTCTGGAGTCTCCCCAGGGGAGTCAGGCCTCGTCTCGAGTGGGGGCATGCACGTGCGCTTTCCTTCCAGGCTGTAGCAGCAATGTCACGCTTCCCGTCGCGTGGATAAAAGGATCTGCGGTTTTCCCTCGAGGCTTTCCCACAGGGCTGTCCCACGTGCCACCGTGGTGTGAGTCGATCCTCGCCGTGAAAGATGAGCCAGTGCATGGCAAAGAGTTTCCTCTGGAATGGATTGAGACATCTGGGGGACTCTTGGAATGGTGGTACGACCATGGAGTTCCTCTCGCCTTTCCTGTTGAGAGTGCCTCCCCTTGAGATGCGACGGGAACGCCGGGAATTCTTACCCGATGAAAGCAGGGAAAGGATCCCTCCTCTCGAGCTACGAGGGGGAAACGGGGCTCCTCTGGATGTGGGCGGGACCATCGTGCTTCCCCTCGAGTGGAGACGGGTATGGCGGTGAACTTCTTGAGTGGCAGCAAGGGTGTGAAAGACCCTTTCGAAGTTCCAGAGGTTAGGTGTCATTCGTCTCCAGACGCCTCATCGGAAATAGGCCTCATCTCGCCTGGAAGGGAGAACTTCCTGGATTTTCTCGAGTTCAGGCAGGTGTTCTCGAGTTACGACGGGGACCTCAGGGACCCGCCCTGGTGGCCTCAGGAGAGGCCAGTCCCCATGCGAGTTGCTAGGGGGCCTCTGGGGATTCCTCTCCCGTAGATACCTGCGCCAAAAACCTTGTGTGGGGTCAGGGCCGGAACCGAGGATTCCTCTCAGGGGCTGCCATGGGTCTTTGGTTAATTCTGGAGTCTCCCCAGGGGAGTCAGGGCTTGTCTCGAGTGGGGGCATGCACGTGTGCTTTCCTTCCAGGCTGTGGCAGAAATGTCACGCTTCCCGTGGCGTGGATCAAAGGATCTGTGGTTTTCCCTCGAGGCTTTCCCTCGAGGCTTTCCCACAGGGCTGTACCACGTGCCACCGTGGTGTGAGTCGATCCTCGGCGTGAAAGATGAGCCAGTGCAGGGCAAAGAGCTTCCTCTTGAATGGATTGAGACATCAGGGGGACTCTTGGAATGGTGGTACGACCATGGAGTTCCTCTCGCCTTTCCTGTTGAGAGTGCCTCCTCTTGAGATGCGACGGGAACGCCGGGAATTCTTTCCCGTTGAAAGCAGGGAAAGGATCCCTCATCTCGAGCTACGAGGGGGAAACGGGGCTCCTCTGGATGTGGGCAGGACCATCGTGCTTCCTCTCGAGTGGAGACGGGTATGGAGGTGAACTTCTTGAGTTGCAGCAAGGGTGTGAAAGACCATTTCGAAGTTCCAGAGGTTAGGTGTCATTAGTCTCCAGACGCCTCATTGAAAATAGGCCTCATCTCGCCTGGAAGGGAGAACTTCCTGGATTTTCTCGATTTGCGGCAGGTGTTCTCGAGTTACGACGGGGACCTCAGGGACCCGCCCTGGTGGCCTCAGGAGAGGCCAGCCCCAAGCGAGTTGCTAGGGGGCCTCTCGGGATTCCTCTCCTGTCGATACCGGGGCCAAAAACCTTGTGAGGATTCAGGGCCGGACCGAGGATTCCTCTCAGGGGCTGACATGGATCTTTGTGTACTTCTGGAGTCTCCCCAGGGGATTCAGGCCTCGTCTCGAGTGGGGGCATGCACGTGCGCTTTCCTTCCAGGCTGTAGCAGCAATGTCACGCTTCCCGTCGCGTGGATCAAAGGATCTGTGGATTTCCCTCGAGGCTTTCCCTCGAGGCTTTCCCACAGGGCTGTCCCACGTGCCACCGTGGTGTGAGTCGATCCTCGGCGTGAAAGATGAGCCAGTGCAGGGCAAAGAGGTTCCTCTGGAATGGACTGAGACATCTGGGGGACTCTTGGAATGGTGGTACGACCAAGGAGTTCCTCTCGCCTTTCCTGTTGAGAGTGCCTCCTCTTGAGATGCGACGGGAATGCCGGAAATTCTTTCCCCTTGAAAGCAGGGAAAAGATCCCTCATCTCGAGCTACCAGGGGGAAACGGGGCTCCTCTGGATGTGGGCGGGACCATCGTGCTTCCTCTCGAGTGGAGACGGGTATGGCGGTGATCTTCTTGAGTTGCAGCAAGGGTGTGAAAGACCCTTTCGAAGTTCCAGAGTTTAGGTGTCATTAGTCTCCAGACGCCTCATCGGAAATAGGCCTCATCTCGCCTGGAAGGGAGAACTTCCTGGATTTTCTCGAGTTGCGGCAGGTGTTCTCGAGTTACGACGGGGACCTCAGGGACCCGCCCTGGTGGCCTCAGGAGAGGCCAGTGCCCATGCGAGTTGCTAGGGGGCCTCTCGGTATTCCTCTCCCGTCGATACCGGGGCCAAAAACCTTGTGTGCAGTCAGGCCCGGAACCGAGGATTCCTCTCAGGGGCTGACATGGATCTTTGGGTACTTCTGGAGTCTCTCCAGGGGAGTCAGGCCTCGTCTCGAGTGGGGGCATGCACGTGCGCTTTCCTTCCAGGCTGAAGCAGCAATGTCACGCTTCCCGTCGCGTGGATCAAAGGATCTGTGGTTTTCCCTCGAGGCTTTCCCTCGAGGCTTTCCCACAGGGCTGTCCCACGTGCCACCGTGGTGTGAGTCGATCCTCGGCGTGAAAGATGAGCCAGTGCAGGGCATAGAGGTTCCTCTGGAATGGACTGAGACATCTGGGGGACTCTTGGAATGGTGGTACGACCATGGAGTTCCTCTCGCCTTTCCTGTTGAGAGTGCCTCCTCTTGAGATGCGACGGGAACGCCGGGAATTCTTTCCCGTTGAAAGCAGGGAAAGGATCCCTCATCTCGAGCTACGAGGGGGAAACGGGGCTCCTCTGGATGTGGGCAGGACCATCGTGCTTCCTCTCGAGTGGAGACGGGTATGGAGGTGAACTTCTTGAGTTGCAGCAAGGGTGTGAAAGACCCTTTCGAAGTTCCAGAGGTTAGGTGTCATTAGTCTCCAGACGCCTCATCGAAAATAGGCCTCATCTCGCCTGGAACGGAGAACTTCCTGGATTTTCTCGATTTGCGGCAGGTGTTCTCGAGTTACGACGGGGACCTCAGGGACCCGCCCTGGTGGCCTCAGGAGAGGCCAGTCCCCATGCGAGTTGCTAGGGGGCCTCTCGGGATTCCTCTCCTGTCGATACCGGGGCCAAAAACCTTGTGAGGATTCAGGGCCGGACCGAGGATTCCTCTCAGGGGCTGACATGGATCTTTGTGTACTTCTGGAGTCTCCCCAGGGGATTCAGGCCTCGTCTCGAGTGGGGGCATGCACCTGCGCTTTCCTTCCAGGCTGTAGCAGCAATGTCACGCTTCCCGTCGCCTGGATCAAAGGATCTGTGGTTTTCCCTCGAGGCTTTCCCTCGAGGCTTTCCCACAGGGCTGTCCCACGTGCCACCGTGGTGTGAGTCGATCCTCGGCGTGAAAGATGAGCCAGTGCAGGGCATAGAGGTTCCTCTGGAATGGACTGAGACATCTGGGGGACTCTTGGAATGGTGGTACGACCATGGAGTTCCTCTCGCCTTTCCTGTTGAGAGTGCCTCCTCTTGAGATGCGTCGGGAACGCCGGGAATTCTTTCCCGTTGAAAGCAGGGAAAGGATCCCTCATCTCGAGCTACGAGGGGGAAACGGGGCTCCTCTGGATGTGGGCGGGACCATCGTGCTTCCTCTCGAGTGGAGACGGGTATGGCGTTGAACTTCTTGAGTTGCAGCAAGGGTCTGAAAGACCCTTTCGAAGTTCCAGAGGTTAGGTGTCATTAGTCTCCAGACGCCTCATCGGAAATAGGCCCCATCTAGCCTGGAAGGGAGAACTTCCTGGATTTTCTCGAGTTGCGGCAGGTGTTCTCGAGTTACGACGGGGACCTCAGGGACCCGCCCTGGTGGCCTCAGGAGAGGCCAGTCCCCATGCGAGTTGCTAGGGGGCCTCTCGGGATTCCTCTCCTGTCGATACCGGGGCCAAAAACCTTGTGAGGATTCAGGGCCGGACCGAGGATTCCTCTCAGGGGCTGACATGGATCTTTGTGTACTTCTGGAGTCTCCCCAGGGGATTCAGGCCTCGTCTCGAGTGGGGGCATGCACGTGCGCTTTCCTTCCAGGCTGTAGCAGCAATGTCACGCTTCCCGTCGCCTGGATCAAAGGATCTGTGGTTTTCCCTGGAAGCTTTCCCTCGAGGCTTTCCCACAGGGCTGTCCCACGTGCCACCGTGGTGTGAGTCGATCCTCGGCGTGAAAGATGAGCCAGTGCAGGGCAAAGAGGTTCCTCTGGAATGGACTGAGACATCTGGGGGACTCTTGGAATGGTGGTACGACCATGGAGTTCCTCTCGCCTTTCCTGTTGAGAGTGCCTCCTCTTGAGATGCGACGGGAACGCCGGGAATTCTTTCCCGTTGAAAGCAGGGAAAGGATCCCTCATCTCGAGTTACGAGGGGGAAACGGGGCTCCTCTGGATGTGGGCTGGACCATCGTGCTTCCTCTCGAGTGGAGACGGGTATGGCGGTGAACTTCTTGAGTTGCAGCAAGGGTGTGAAAGACCCTTTCGAAGTTCCAGAGGTTAGGTGTCATTAGTCTCCAGACGCCTCATTGGAAATAGGCCTCATCTCGCCTGGAAGGGAGAACTTCCTGGATTTTCTCGAGTTGCGGCAGGTGTTCTCGAGTTACGACGGGGACCTCAGGAACCCGCCCTGGTGGCCTCAGGAGAGGCCAGTCCCCATGCGAGTTGCTAGGGGGCCTCTCGGGATTCCTCTCCCGTCGATACCGGGGCCAAAAACCTTGTGTGGAGTCAGGGCCGGAACCGAGGATTCCTCTCAGGGGCTGACATGTATCTTTGGGTACTTCTGGAGTCTCCCCAGGGGAGTCAGGCATCGTCTCGAGTGGGGGCATGCACGTGCGCTTTCCTTCCAGGCTGTAGCAGCAATGTCACGCTTCCCGTCGCCTGGATCAAAGGATCTGTGGTTTTCCCTCGAGGCTTTCCCTCGACGCTTTCCCACAGGGCTGTCCCACGTGCCACCGTGGTGTGAGTCGATCCTCGGAGTGAAAGATGAGCCAGTGCAGGGCAAAGAGGTTCCTCTGGAATGGACTGAGACATCTGGGGGACTCTTGGAATGGTGGTACGACCATGGAGTTCCTCTCGCCTTTCCTGTTGAGAGTGCCTCCTCTTGAGAAGCGACGGGAACGCCGGGAATTCTTTCCCGTTGAAAGCAGAGAAAGGATCCCTCATCTCGAGCTACGAGGGGGAAACGGGGCTCCTCTGGATATGGGCGGAACCATCGTGCTTCCTCTCGAGTGGAGACGGATATGGCGGTGAACTTCTTGAGTTGCAGCAAGGGTGTGAAAGACCCTTTCGAAGTTCCAGAGGTTAGGTGTCATTAGTCTCCAGACGCCTCATCGGAAATTGGCCCCATTTCCCCTGGAAGGGAGAACTTCCTGGATTTTCTCGAGTTGCGGCAGGTGTTCTCGAGTTACGACGGGGACCCCAGGGACCCGCCCTGGTGGCCTCAGGAGAGGCCAGTCCCCATGCGAGTTGCTAGGTGGCCTCTCGGGATTCCTCTCCCGTCGATACCGGGGCCAAAAACCTTGTGTGGAGCCAGGGCCGGAACCGAGAATTCCTCTCAGGGGCTGACATGGATCTTTGGGTACTTCTGGAGTCTCCCCAGGGGAGTCAGGCCTCGTCTCGAGTGGGGGCATGCACGTGCGCTTTCCTTCCAGGCTGTAGCAGCAATGTAACGCTTCCCGTCGCGTGGATCTAAGGATCTGTGGTTTTCCCTCGAGGCTTTCCCTCGAGGCTTTCCCACAGGGCTGTCCCACGTGCCACCGTGGTGTGAGTCGATCCTCGGCGTGAAAGATGAGCCAGTGCAGGGCATAGAGGTTCCTCTGGAATGGACTGAGACATCTGGGGGACTCTTGGAATGGTGGTACGACCATGGAGTTCCTCTCGCCTTTCCTGTTGAGAGTGCCTCCTCTTGAGATGCGTCGGGAATGCCGGGAATTCTTTCCCGTTGAAAGCAGGGAAAGGATCCCTCATCTCGAGCTACGACGGGGAAACGGGGCTCCTCTGGATGTGGGCGGGACCATCGTGCTTCCTCTCGAGTGGAGACGGGTATGGCGGTGAACTTCTTGAGTTGCAGCAAGGGTGTGAAAGACCCTTTCGAAGTTCCAGAGGTTAGGTGTCATTAGTCTCCAGACGCCTCATTGGAAATAGGCCTCATCTCGCCTGGAAGGGAGAACTTCCTGGATTTTCTCGAGTTGCGGCAGGTGTTCTCGAGTTACGACGGGGACCTCATGAACCCGCCCTGGTGGCCTCAGGAGAGGCCAGTCCCCATGCGAGTTGCTAGGGGGCCTCTCGGGATTCCTCTCCCGTCGATACCGGGGCCAAAAACCTTGTGTGGAGTCAGGGCCGGAACCGAGGATTCCTCTCAGGGGCTGACATGTATCTTGGGTACTTCTGGAGTCTCCCCAGGGGAGTCAGGCCTCGTCTCGAGTGGGGGCATGCACGTGCGCTTTCCTTCCAGGATGTAGCAGCAATGTCACGCTTCCCGTCGCCTGGATCAAAGGATCTGTGGTTTTCCCTCGAGGCTTTCCCTCGAGGCTTTCCCACAGGGCTGTCCCACGTGCCACCGTGGTGTGAGTCGATCCTCGGAGTGAAAGATGAGCCAGTGCAGGGCAAAGAGGTTCCTCTGGAATGGACTGAGACATCTGGGGGACTCTTGGAATGGTGGTACGACCATGGAGTTCCTCTCGCCTTTCCTGTTGAGAGTGCCTCCTCTTGAGATGCGACGGGAACGCCGGGAATTCTTTCCCGTTGAAAGCAGAGAAAGGATCCCTCATCTCGAGCTACGAGGGGGAAACGGGGCTCCTCTGGATATGGGCGGGACCATCGTGCTTCCTCTCGAGTGGAGACGGATATGGCGGTGAACTTCTTGAGTTGCAGCAAGGGTGTGAAAGACCCTTTCGAAGTTCCAGAGGTTAGGTGTCATTAGTCTCCAGACGCCTCATCGGAAATTGGCCCCATTTCCCCTGGAAGGGAGAACTTCCTGGATTTTCTCGAGTTGCGGCAGGTGTTCTCGAGTTACGACGGGGACATCAGGGACCCGCCCTGGTGGCCTCAGGAGAGGCCAGTCCCCATGCGAGTTGCTAGGGGGCCTCTCGGGATTCCTCTCCCGTCGATACCGGGGCCAAAAACCTTGTTGTAGAGTCAGGGCCGGAACCGAGGATTCCTCTCAGGGGCTGACATGGATCTTTCGTTACTTGTGGAGTCTCCCTAGGGGAGTCAGGCTTTGTCTCGAGTGGGGGCATGCACGTGCACTTTCCTTCCAGGCTGTAGCAGCAATGTCACGCTTCCCGTGGCGTGGATCAAAGGATCTCTGGTTTTCCCTCGAGGCTTTCCCACAGGGCTGTCCCACGTGTCACCGTGGTGTGAGTCGATCCTCGGCGTGAAAGATGAGCCAGTGCAGGGCAAAGAGGTTCCTCTGGAATGGACTGAGACATCTGGGGGACTCTTGGAATGGTGGTACGATCATGGAGTTCCTCTCGCCTTTCCTGTTGAGAGTGCCTCCTCTTGAGATGCGACGGGAACGCCGGGAATTCTTTCCCGTTGAAAGCAGGGAAAGGATCCCTCATCTCCAGCTCCGAGGGGGAAACGGGGCTCCTCTGGATGTGGGCGGGACCATCGTGCTTCCTCTCGAGTGGAGACGGGTATGGCGGTGATCTTCTTGAGTTGCAGCAAGGGTGTGAAAGACCCTTTCGAAGTTCCAGAGTTTAGGTGTCATTAGTCTCCAGACGCCTCATCGGAAATAGGCCTCATCTCGCCTGGAAGGGAGAACTTCCTGGATTTTCTCGAGTTGCGGCAGGTGTTCTCGAGTTACGACGGGGACCTCAGGGACCCGCCCTGGTGGCCTCAGGAGAGGCCAGTGCCCATGCGAGTTGCTAGGGGGCCTCTCGGGATTCCTCTCCCGTCGATACCGGGGCCAAAAACCTTGTGTGCAGTCAGGCCCGGAACCGAGGATTCCTCTCAGGGGCTGACATGGATCTTTGGGTACTTCTGGAGTCTCCCCAGGGGAGTCAGGCCTCGTCTCGAGTGGGGGCATGCACGTGCGCTTTCCTTCCAGGCTGAAGCAGCAATGTCACGCTTCCCGTCGCGTGGATCAAAGGATCTGTGGTTTTCCCTCGAGGCTTTCCCTCGAGGCTTTCCCTCGAGGCTTTCCCACAGGGCTGTCCCACGTGCCACCGTGGTGTGAGTCGATCCTCGGCGTGAAAGATGAGCCAGTGCAGGGCATAGAGGTTCCTCTGGAATGGACTGAGACATCTGGGGGACTCTTGGAATGGTGGTACGACCATGGAGTTCCTCTCGCCTTTCCTGTTGAGAGTGCCTCCTCTTGAGATGCGTCGGGAACGCCGGGAATTCTTTCCCGTTGAAAGCAGGGAAAGGATCCCTCATCTCGAGCTACGAGGGGGAAACGGGGCTCCTCTGGATGTGGGCGGGACCATCGTGCTTCCTCTCGAGTGGAGACGGGTATGGCGGTGAACTTCTTGAGTTGCAGCAAGGGTCTGAAAGACCCTTTCGAAGTTCCAGAGGTTAGGTGTCATTAGTCTCCAGACGCCTCATCGGAAATAGGCCCCATCTAGCCTGGAAGGGAGAACTTCCTGGATTTTCTCGAGTTGCGGCAGGTGTTCTCGAGTTACGACGGGGACCTCAGGGACCCGCCCTGGTGGCCTCAGGAGAGGCCAGTCCCCATGCGAGTTTCTAGGAGGCCTCTCGGGATTCCTCTCCCGTCGATACCGGGGCCAAAAACCTTGTGTGGAGTCAGGGCCGGAACCGATGATTCCTCTCAGGGGCTGACATGGATCTTTGGGTACTTCTGGAGTCTCCCCAGGGGAGTCAGGCCTCGTCTCGAGTGGGGGCATGCACGTGTGCCTTCCTTCCAGGCTGTAGCAGCAATGTCACACTTCCCGTCGCCTGGATCAAAGGATCTGTGGTTTTCCCTGGAAGCTTTCCCTCGAGGCTTTCCCACAGGGCTGTCCCACGTGCCACCGTGGTGTGAGTCGATCCTCGGCGTGAAAGATGAGCCAGTGCAGGGCAAAGAGGTTCCTCTGGAATGGACTGAGACATCTGGGGGACTCTTGGAATGGTGGTACGACCATGGAGTTCCTCTCGCCTTTCCTGTTGAGAGTGCCTCCTCTTGAGATGCGACGGGAACGCCGGGAATTCTTTCCCGTTGAAAGCAGGGAAAGGATCCCTCATCTCGAGTTACGAGGGGGAAACAGGGCTCCTCTGGATGTGGGCTGGACCATCGTGCTTCCTCTCGAGTGGAGACGGGTATGGCGGTGAACTTCTTGAGTTGCAGCAAGGGTGTGAAAGACCCTTTCGAAGTTCCAGAGGTTAGGTGTCATTAGTCTCCAGACGCCTCATTGGAAATAGGCCTCATCTCGCCTGGAAGGGAGAACTTCCTGGATTTTCTCGAGTTGCGGCAGGTGTTCTCGAGTTACGACGGGGACCTCAGGAACCCGCCCTGGTGGCCTCAGGAGAGGCCAGTCCCCATGCGAGTTGCTAGGGGGCCTCTCGGGATTCCTCTCCCGTCGATACCGGGGCCAAAAACCTTGTGTGGAGTCAGGGCCGGAACCGAGGATTCCTCTCAGGGGCTGACATGTATCTTTGGGTACTTCTGGAGTCTCCCCAGGGGAGTCAGGCATCGTCTCGAGTGGGGGCATGCACGTGCGCTTTCCTTCCAGGCTGTAGCAGCAATGTCACGCTTCCCGTCGCCTGGATCAAAGGATCTGTGGTTTTCCCTCGAGGCTTTCCCTCGAGGCTTTCCCACAGGGCTGTCCCACGTGCCACCGTGGTGTGAGTCGATCCTCGGAGTGAAAGATGAGCCAGTGCAGGGCAAAGAGGTTCCTCTGGAATGGACTGAGACATCTGGGGGACTCTTGGAATGGTGGTACGACCATGGAGTTCCTCTCGCCTTTCCTGTTGAGAGTGCCTCCTCTTGAGAAGCGACGGGAACGCCGGGAATTCTTTCCCGTTGAAAGCAGAGAAAGGATCCCTCATCTCGAGCTACGAGGGGGAAACGGGGCTCCTCTGGATATGGGCGGAACCATCGTGCTTCCTCTCGAGTGGAGACGGATATGGCGGTGAACTTCTTGAGTTGCAGCAAGGGTGTGAAAGACCCTTTCGAAGTTCCAGAGGTTAGGTGTCATTAGTCTCCAGACACCTCATCGGAAATTGGCCCCATTTCCCCTGGAAGGGAGAACTTCCTGGATTTTCTCGAGTTGCGGCAGGTGTTCTCGAGTTACGACGGGGACCCCAGGGACCCGCCCTGGTGGCCTCAGGAGAGGCCAGTCCCCATGCGAGTTGCTAGGTGGCCTCTCGGGATTCCTCTCCCGTCGATACCGGGGCCAAAAACCTTGTGTGGAGCCAGGGCCGGAACCGAGAATTCCTCTCAGGGGCTGACATGGATCTTTGGGTACTTCTGGAGTCTCCCCAGGGGAGTCAGGCCTCGTCTCGAGTGGGGGCATGCACGTGCGCTTTCCTTCCAGGCTGTAGCAGCAATATAACGCTTCCCGTCGCGTGGATCTAAGGATCTGTGGTTTTCCCTCGAGGCTTTCCCTCGAGGCTTTCCCACAGGGCTGTCCCACGTGCCACCGTGGTGTGAGTCGATCCTCGGCGTGAAAGATGAGCCAGTGCAGGGCATAGAGGTTCCTCTGGAATGGACTGAGACATCTGGGGGACTCTTGGAATGGTGGTACGACCATGGAGTTCCTCTCGCCTTTCCTGTTGAGAGTGCCTCCTCTTGAGATGCGTCGGGAATGCCGGGAATTCTTTCCCGTTGAAAGCAGGGAAAGGATCCCTCATCTCGAGCTACGACGGGGAAACGGGGCTCCTCTGGATGTGGGCGGGACCATCGTGCTTCCTCTCGAGTGGAGACGGGTATGGCGGTGAACTTCTTGAGTTGCAGCAAGGGTGTGAAAGACCCTTTCGAAGTTCCAGAGGTTAGGTGTCATTAGTCTCCAGACGCCTCATTGGAAATAGGCCTCATCTCGCCTGGAAGGGAGAACTTCCTGGATTTTCTCGAGTTGCGGCAGGTGTTCTCGAGTTACGACGGGGACCTCATGAACCCGCCCTGGTGGCCTCAGGAGAGGCCAGTCCCCATGCGAGTTGCTAGGGGGCCTCTCGGGATTCCTCTCCCGTCGATACCGGGGCCAAAAACCTTGTGTGGAGTCAGGGCCGGAACCGAGGATTCCTCTCAGGGGCTGACATGTATCTTGGGTACTTCTGGAGTCTCCCCAGGGGAGTCAGGCCTCGTCTCGAGTGGGGGCATGCACGTGCGCTTTCCTTCCAGGCTGTAGCAGCAATGTCACGCTTCCCGTCGCCTGGATCAAAGGATCTGTGGTTTTCCCTCGAGGCTTTCCCTCGAGGCTTTCCCACAGGGCTGTCCCACGTGCCACCGTGGTGTGAGTCGATCCTCGGAGTGAAAGATGAGCCAGTGCAGGGCAAAGAGGTTCCTCTGGAATGGACTGAGACATCTGGGGGACTCTTGGAATGGTGGTACGACCATGGAGTTCCTCTCGCCTTTCCTGTTGAGAGTGTCTCCTCTTGAGATGCGACGGGAACGCCGGGAATTCTTTCCCGTTGAAAGCAGAGAAAGGATCCCTCATCTCGAGCTACGAGGGGGAAACGGGGCTCCTCTGGATATGGGCGGGACCATCGTGCTTCCTCTCGAGTGGAGACGGATATGGCGGTGAACTTCTTGAGTTGCAGCAAGGGTGTGAAAGACCCTTTCGAAGTTCCAGAGGTTAGGTGTCATTAGTCTCCAGACGCCTCATCGGAAATTGGCCCCATTTCCCCTGGAAGGGAGAACTTCCTGGATTTTCTCGAGTTGCGGCAGGTGTTCTCGAGTTACGACGGGGACATCAGGGACCCGCCCTGGTGGCCTCAGGAGAGGCCAGTCCCCATGCGAGTTGCTAGGGGGCCTCTCGGGATTCCTCTCCCGTCGATACCGGGGCCAAAAACCTTGTTGTAGAGTCAGGGCCGGAACCGAGGATTCCTCTCAGGGGCTGACATGGATCTTTCGGTACTTGTGGAGTCTCCCCAGGGGAGTCAGGCTTTGTCTCGAGTGGGGGCATGCACGTGCACTTTACTTCCAGGCTGTAGCAGCAATGTCACGCTTCCCGTGGCGTGGATCAAAGGATCTGTGGTTTTCCCTCGAGGCTTTCCCACAGGGCTGTCCCACGTGTCACCGTGGTGTGAGTCGATCCTCGGCGTGAAAGATGAGCCAGTGCAGGGCAAAGAGGTTCCTCTGGAATGGACTGAGACATCTGGGGGACTCTTGGAATGGTGGTACGATCATGGAGTTCCTCTCGCCTTTCCTGTTGAGAGTGCCTCCTCTTGAGATGCGACGGGAACGCCGGGAATTCTTTCCCGTTGAAAGCAGGGAAAGGATCCCTCATCTCCAGCTCCGAGGGGGAAACGGGGCTCCTCTGGATGTGGGCGGGACCATCGTGCTTCCTCTCGAGTGGAGACGGGTATGGCGGTGATCTTCTTGAGTTGCAGCAAGGGTGTGAAAGACCCTTTCGAAGTTCCAGAGTTTAGGTGTCATTGGTCTCCAGACGACTCATCGGAAATAGGCCTCATCTCGCCTGGAAGGGAGAACTTCCTGGATTTTCTCGAGTTGCGGCAGGTGTTCTCGAGTTACGACGGGGACCTCAGGGACCCGCCCTGGTGGCCTCAGGAGAGGCCAGTGCCCATGCGAGTTGCTAGGGGGCCTCTCGGTATTCCTCTCCCGTCGATACCGGGGCCAAAAACCTTGTGTGCAGTCAGGCCCGGAACCGAGGATTCCTCTCAGGGGCTGACATGGATCTTTGGGTACTTCTGGAGTCTCCCCAGGGGAGTCAGGCCTCGTCTCGAGTGGGGGCATGCACGTGCGCTTTCCTTCCAGGCTGAAGCAGCAATGTCACGCTTCCCGTCGCGTGGATCAAAGGATCTGTGGTTTTCCCTCGAGGCTTTCCCTCGAGGCTTTCCCTCGAGGCTTTCCCACAGGGCTGTCCCACGTGCCACCGTGGTGTGAGTCGATCCTCGGCGTGAAAGATGAGCCAGTGCAGGGCATAGAGGTTCCTCTGGAATGGACTGAGACATCTGGGGGACTCTTGGAATGGTGGTACGACCATGGAGTTCCTCTCGCCTTTCCTGTTGAGAGTGCCTCCTCTTGAGATGCGACGGGAACGCCGGCAATTCTTTCCCGTTGAAAGCAGGGAAAGGATCCCTCATCTCGAGCTACGAGGGGGAAACGGGGCTCCTCTGGATGTGGGCAGGACCATCGTGCTTCCTCTCGAGTGGAGACGGGTATGGAGGTGAACTTCTTGAGTTGCAGCAAGGGTGTGAAAGACCCTTTCGAAGTTCCAGAGGTTAGGTGTCATTAGTCTCCAGACGCCTCATCGAAAATAGGCCTCATCTCGCCTGGAAGGGAGAACTTCCTGGATTTTCTCGAGTTGCGGCAGGTGTTCTCGAGTTACGACGGGGACCTCAGGGACCCGCCCTGGTGGCCTCAGGAGAGGCCAGCCCCAAGCGAGTTGCTAGGGGGCCTCTGGGGATTCCTCTCCTGTCGATACCGGAGCCAAAAACCTTGTGAGGATTCAGGGCCGGACCGAGGATTCCTCTCAGGGGCTGACATGGATCTTTGTGTACTTCTGGAGTCTCCCCAGGGGATTCAGGCCTCGTCTCGAGTGGGGGCATGCACGTGCGCTTTCCTTCCAGGCTGTAGCAGCAATGTCACTCTTCCCGTCGCGTGGATCAAAGGATCTGTGGATTTCCCTCGAGGCTTTCCCTCGAGGCTTTCCCACAGGGCTGTCCCACGTGCCACCGTGGTGTGAGTCGATCCTCGGCGTGAAAGATGAGCCAGTGCAGGGCAAAGAGGTTCCTCTGGAATGGACTGAGACATCTGGGGGACTCTTGGAATGGTGGTACGACCAAGGAGTTCCTCTCGCCTTTCCTGTTGAGAGTGCCTCCTCTTGAGATGCGACGGGAACGCCGGAAATTCTTTCCCCTTGAAAGCAGGGAAAAGATCCCTCATCTCGAGCTACCAGGGGGAAACCGGGCTCCTCTGGATGTGGGCGGGACCATCGGGCTTCCTCTCGTGTGGAGACGGGTATGGCGTTGATCTTCTTGAGTTGCAGCAAGGGTGTGAAAGACCCTTTCGAAGTTCCAGAGGTTAGGTGTCATTAGTCTCCAGACGCCTCATCGGAAATAGGCTTCATCTCGCCTGGAAGGGAGAACTTCCTGGATTTTCTCGAGTTGCGGCAGGTGTTCTCGAATTACGACGGGGACATCAGGGACCCGCCCTGGTGGCCTCAGGAGAGGCCAGTCCCCATGCGAGTTGCTAGGGGGCCTCTCGGGATTCCTCTCCCGTCGATACCGGGGCCAAAAACCTTGTTGTAGAGTCAGGGCCGGAACCGAGGATTCCTCTCAGGGGCTGACATGGATCTTTCGGTACTTGTGGAGTCTCCCCAGGGGAGTCAGGCCTTGTCTCGAGTGGGGGCATGCACGTGCACTTTCCTTCCAGGCTGTAGCAGCAATGTCACGCTTCCCGTGGCGTGGATCAAAGGATCTGTGGTTTTCCCTCGAGGCTTTCCCACAGGGCTGTCCCACGTGTCACCGTGGTGTGAGTCGATCCTCGGAGTGAAGGATGAGCCAGTGCAGGGCAAAGAGGTTCCTCTGGAATGGACTGAGACATCTGGGGGACTCTTGGACTGGTGGTACCATCATGGAGTTCCTCTCGCCTTTCCTGTTGAGAGTGCCTCCTCTTGAGATGCGACGGGAACGCCGGCAATTCTTTCCCGTTGAAAGCAGGGAAAGGATCCCTCATCTCGAGCTACGAGGGGGAAACGGGGCTCCTCTGGATGTGGGCGGGACCATCGTGCTTCCTCTCGAGTGGAGACGGGTATGGCGGTGAACTTCTTGAGTTGCAGCAAGGGTGTGAAAGACCCTTTCGAAGTTCCAGAGGTTAGGTGTCATTAGTCTCCAGACGCCTCTTCGGAAATAGGCCTCATCTCGCCTGGAAGGGAGAACTTCCTGGATTTTCTCGAGGTGCGGCAGGTGTTCTCGAGTTACGACGGGGACCTCAGGGACCCGCCCTGGTGGCCTCAGGAGAGGCCAGTCACAAGGCGAGCTGCTTGGGGGCCTCTCGGGATTCCTCTCCCGTCGATACAGGGGCCAAAAACCTTGTGTGGAGTCAGGGCCGGAACCGAGGATTCCTCTCAGGGGCTGATATGGATCTTTGGGTACTTCTGGAGTCTCCCCAGGGGAGACAGGCCTCGTCTCGAGTGGGGGCATGCACGTGGGCTTTCCTTCCAGGCTGTAGCAGCAATGTCACGCTTCCCGTCGCATGGATCAAAGGATCTGTGGTTTTCCCTCGAGGCTTTCCCTCGAGGCTTTCCCACAGGGCTGTCCCACGTGCCACCGTGGTGCGAGTCGATTCTCGGCGTGAAAGATGAGTCAGTGCAGAGCAAAGAGGTTCCTCTGGAATGGACTGAGACATCTGGGGGCTCTTGGAATGGTGGTACGACCATGGAGTTCCTCTCGCCTTTCCTGTTGAGAGTGCCTCCTCTTGAGATGCGACGGGAACGCCGGCAATTCTTTCCCGTTGAAAGCAGGGAAAGGATCCCTCATCTCGAGCTCCGAGGGGGAAACGGGTCTCCTCTGGATGTGGGCGGGACCATCGTGATTCCTCTCCAGTGGAGACGGGTATGGCGGTGAACTTCTTGAGTTGCAGCAAGGGTGTGAAAGACCCTTTCGAAGTTCCAGAGATTAGGTGTCATTAGTCTCCAGACGCCTCATCGGAAATAGGCCTCATCTCGCCTGGAAGGGAGAACTTCCTGGATGTTCTCGAGTTGCGGCAGGTGTTCTCGAGTAGCGACGGGGACCTCAGGGACCCGCCCTTGTGGCCTCAGGAGAGGCCAGTCCCCATGCGAGGTGCTAGGTGGCCTCTCGGGATTCCTCTCCCGTTGATACCGGGGCCAAAAACCTTGTGTGGAGTCAGGTCCGGAACCGAGGATTCCTCTCAGGGGCTGATATGGATCTTTGGGTACTTCTGGAGTCTCCCCAGGGGAGACAGGCCTCGTCTCGAGTGGGGGCATGCACGTGCACTTTCCTTCCAGGCTGTAGCAGCAATGTCACGCTTCCCGTGGTGTGGATCAAAGCATCTGTGGTTTTCCCTCGAGGCTTTCCCTCAAGGCTTTCCCACAGGGCTGTCCCACGTGCCACCGTGGTGTGAGTCGATCCTCGGCGTCAAAGATGAGCCAGTGCAGGGCAAAGAGGTTCCTCTGGAATGGACTGAGACATCTGGGGGACTCTTGGAATGGTGGTACGACCATGGAGTTCCTCTCGCCTTTCCTGTTGAGAGTGCCTCCTCTTGAGATGCGACGGGAACGCCGGAAATTCTTTCCCGTTGAAAGCAGGGAAAGGATCCCTCATCTCGAGCTACGAGGGGGAAACGGGGCTCCTCTGGATGTGGGCGGGACCATCGTGCTTCCTCTCGAGTGGAGACGGGTATGGCGGTGAACTTCTTGAGTGGCAGCAAGGGTGTGAAAGACCCTTTCGAAGTTCCAGAGGTTAGGTGTCATTAGTCTTCAGACGCCTCATCGGAAATAGGCCTCATCTCGCCTGCAAGGGAGAACTTCCTGGATTTTCTCGAGTTGCGGCAGGTGTTCTCGAGTTACGACGGGGACCTCAGGGACCCGCCCTGGTGGCCTCAGGAGAGGCCAGTCACCATGCGAGTTGCTAGGGGGCCTCTCGGGATTCCTCTCCCGTTGATACCGGGGCCAAAAACTTGTTTGCAGTCAGGCCCGGAACCGAGGATTCCTCTCAGGGACTGACATGTATCTTTGGGTACTTCTGGAGTCTCCCCAGGGGAGTCAGGCCTCGTCTCGAGTGGGGGCATGCACGTGCGCTTTCCTTCCAGGCTGTAGCAGCAATATCACGCTTCCCGTCGCGTGTATCAAAGGATCTGTGGTTTTCCCTCGAGGCTTTCCCTCGAGGCTTTCCCACAGGGCTGTCCCACGTGCCACCGTGGTGTGAGTCGATCCTCGTCGTGAAAGATGAGCCAGTGCAGGGCAAAGAGGTTCCTCTGGAATGGACTGAGACATCTGGGGGACTCTTGGAATGGTGGTACGACCAAGGAGTTCCTCTCGCCTTTCCTGTTGAGAGTGCCTCCTCTTGAGATGCGACGGGAACGCCGGGAATTCTTTCCCGTTGAAAGCAGGGAAAGGATCCCTCATCTCGAGCTACGAGGGGGAAACGGGGCTCCTCTGGATGTGGGCGGGACCATCGTGCTTCCTCTCGAGTGGAGACGGGTATGGCGGTGAACTTCTTGAGTTGCAGCAAGGGTGTGAAAGACCCTTTCGAAGTTGCAGAGGTTAGGTGTCATTAGTCTTCAGACGCCTCATCGGAAATAGGCCTCATCTCGCCTGCAAGGGAGAACTTCCTGGATTTTCTCGAGTTGCGGCAGGTGTTCTCGAGTTACGACGGGGACCTCAGGGACCCGCCCTGGTGGCCTCAGGAGAGGCCAGTACCCATGCGAGTTGCTAGAGGGCCTCTCGGGATTCCTCTCCCGTCGATACCGGGGCCAAAAACCTTGTGTGCAGTCAGGCCCGGAACCGAGGATTCCTCTCAGGGGCTGACATGGATCTTTGGGTACTTCTGGAGTCTCCTCAGGGGAGTCCGGCCTCGTCTCGAGTGAGGGCATGCACGTGCGCTTTCCTTCCAGGCTGTAGCAGCCATATCACGCTTCCCGTGGCGTGGATCAAGGGTCTGTGGATTTCCCTCGAGGATTTCCCTCGAGACTTTCCCACAGGGCTGTCCCACGTGCCACCGTGGTGTGAGTCGATCCTCGGCGTGAAAGATGAGCCAGTGCAGGGCAAAGAGGTTCCTCTGGAATGGACTGAGACATCAAGGGGACTCTTGGAATGGTGGTAGGACCATGGAGTTCCTCTCGCCTTTCCTGTTGAGAGTGCCTCCTCTTGAGATGCGACGGGAACGCCGGGAATTCTTTCCCGTTGAAAGAAGGGAAAGGATCCCTCATCTCGAGCTACGAGGGGGAAACGGGGCTCCTTTGGATGTGGGCGGGACCATCGTGCTTCCTCTCGAGTGGAGACGGGTATGGCGGTGAACTTCTTGAGTTGCAGCAAGGGTGTGAAAGACCCTTTCGACGTTCCAGAGGTTAGGTGGCATTAGTCTCCAGACGCCTCATTGGAAATAGGCCTCATCTTGCCTGGAAGGGAGAACTTCCTGGATTTTCTCGTGTTGCGGCAGGTGTTCTCGAGTTACGACGGGGACCTCAGGGACCCGCCCTGGTGGCCTCAGGAACGGCCAGTCCCCATGCGAGTTGCTAGGGGGCATCTCGGGATTCCTCTCCCATCGATACCGGGGCCAAAAACCTTGTGTGGAGTCAGGGCCGGAACCGAGGATTCCTCTCAGGGGCTGACATGGATCTATGGGTATTTGTGGAGTCTCCCCAGGGGAGTCAGGCCTCGTCTCGAGTGGGGGCATGCACGTGCGCTTTCCTTCCAGGCTGTAGCAGCAATGTCACGCATCCCGTCGCGTGGATCAAAGGATCTGTGGTTTTCCCTCGAGGCTTTCCCTCGAGGCTTTCCCACAGGGCTGTCCCACGTGCCACCGTGGTGTGAGTCGATCCTCGGCGTGAAAGATGAGCCAGTGCAGGGCAAAGAGGTTCCTCTGGAATGGACTGAGACATCTGGGGGACTCTTGGAATGGTGGTACGACCATGGAGTTCCTCTCGCCTTTCCTGTTGAGAGTGCCTCCTCTTGAGATGCGACGGGAACGCCGGGAATTCTTTCCCGTTGAAAGCAGGGAAAGGATCCCTCATCTCGACCTACGAGGGGGAAACGGGGCTCCTCTGGATGTGGGCGGGACCATCGTGCTTTCTCTCGAGTGGAGACGGGTATGGCGGTGAACTTCTTGAGTTGCAGCAAGGGTGTGAAAGACCCTTTCGAAGTTCCAGAGGTTAGGTGTCATTAGTCTCCAGACGCCTCATCGGAAATAGGCCTCATCTCGCCTGGAAGGGAGAACTTCCTGGATTTTCTCGAGTTGCGGCAGGTGTTCTCGAGTTATGACGGGGACCTCAGGGACCCGCCCTGGTGGCCTCAGGAGAGGCCAGTCCCCATGCGAGTAGCTAGGGGGCCTCTCGGGATTCCTCTCCCCTCGATACCGGGGCCAAAAACCTTGTGTGGAGTCAAGGCCGGAACCGAGGATTGCTCTCAGGGGCTGACATGGATCTTTGAGTACTTCTGGAGTCTCCCCAGGGGAGTCAGGCCTCGTCTCGAGAGGGGGCATGCACGTGCACTTTCTTTCCAGGCTGTAGCAGCAATGTCACGTTTCCTGCCACGTGGATCAAAGGATCTGTGGTTTTCCCTCGAGGCTTTCCCTCAAGGCTTTCCCACAGCGCTGTCCCACGTGCCACCGTGGTGTGAGTCGATCCTCGGCGTGGAAGATGAGACTGTGCATTGCAAAGAGGTTCCTCTGGAATTGACTGAGACATCTGGGGGACTCTTGGAATGGTGGTACGACCATGGAGTTCCTCTCGCCTTTCCTGTTGAGAGTGCCTCCTCTTGAGATGCGACGGGAACGCCGGGAATTCTTTCCCGTTGAAAGCAGGGAAAGGATCCCTCATCTCGAGCTACGAGGGGGAAACGGGGCTCCTCTGGATGTGGGCGGGACCATCGTGCTTCCTCTCGAGTGGAGACGGGTATGGCGGTGAACTTCTTGAGTTGCAGCAAGGGTGTGAAAGACCCTTTCGAAGTTCCAGAGGTTAGGTGTCATTAGTCTCCAGACGCCTCATCGGAAATAGGCCTAATCTCGCCTGGAAGGGAGAACATCCTGGATTTTTTCGAGTTGCGGCAGGTGTTCTCGAGTTACGACGGGGACCTCAGGGACCCGCCCTGGTGGCCTCAGGAACGGCCAGTCCCCATGCGAGTTGCTAGGGGGCCTCTCGGGATTCCTCTCCCGTCGATACCGGGGCCAAAAACCTTGTGTGGAGTCAGGGCCGGAACCGAGGATTCCTCTCAGGGGCTGACATGGATCTTTGGGTACTTCTGGAGTCTTCCCAGGGGAGTCAGGCCTCGTCTCGAGTGGGGGCATGCACTTGCGCTTTCCTTCCAGGCTGTAGCAGCAATGTCACGCTTCCCGTGGCCTGGATCAAAGGATCTGTGGTTTTCCCTCGAGGCTTTCCCTCGAGGCTTTCCCACAGGGCTGTCCCACGTGCCACCGTGGTGTGAGTCGATCCTCGGCGTGAAAGATGAGCCAGTGCAGGGCAAAGAGGTTCCTCTGGAATGGACTGAGACATCTGGGGGACTCTTGGAATGGTGGTACAACCATGGAGTTCCTCTCGCCTTTCCTGTTGAGAGTGCCTCCTCTTGAGATGCGATGGGAACGCCGGGAATTCTTTCCCGTTGAAAGCAGGGAAAGAATCCCTCATCTCGAGCTACGAGGGGGAAACGGGGCTCCTCTGGATGTGGGCGGGACCATCGTGCTTCCTCTCGAGTGGAGACGGGTATGGCGGTGAACTTCTTGAGTTGCAGCAAGGGTGTGAAAGACCCTTTCGAAGTTCCAGAGGTTAGGTGTCATTAGTCTCCAGACGCCTCATCGGAAATAGGCCTCATCTCGCCTGGAAGGGAGAACTTCCTGGAATTTCTCGAGTTGCGGCAGGTGTTCTCGAGTTACGACGGGGACCTCAGGGACCCGCCCTGGGGGCCTCAGGAGAGGCCAGTCCCCATGCGAGTTGCTAGGGGCCTCTCGGAATTCCTCTCCCGTCGATACCGGGGCCAAAAACCTTGTGTGGAGTCAGGGCCGGAACCGAGGATTCCTCTCAGGGGCTGACATGGATCTTTGGGTACTTCTGGAGTCTCCCCAGGGGAGTCAGGCCTCGTCTCGAGTGGGGGCATGCACGTGCGCTTTCCTTCCAGGCTGTAGCAGCAATGTCACGCTTCCCGTGGCGTGGATCAAGGGTCTGTGGATTTCCCTCGAGGATTTCCCTCGAGACTTTACCACAGGGCTGTCCCACGTGCCACCGTGGTGTGAGTCGATCCTCGGCGTGAAAGATGAGCCAGTGCAGGGCAAAGAGGTTCCTCTGGAATGGACTGAGACATCAAGGGGACTCTTGGAATGGTGGTAGGACCATGGAGTTCCTCTCGCCTTTCCTGTTGAGAGTGCCTCCTCTTGAGATGCGACGGGAACGCCGGGAATTCTTTCCCGTTGAAAGAAGGGAAAGGATCCCTCATCTCGAGCTACGAGGGGGAAACGGGGCTCCTTTGGATGTGGGCGGGACCATCGTGCTTCCTCTCGAGTGGAGACGGGTATGGCGGTGAACTTCTTGAGTTGCAGCAAGGGTGTGAAAGACCCTTTCGACGTTCCAGAGGTTAGGTGGCATTAGTCTCCAGACGCCTCATTGGAAATAGGCCTCATCTTGCCTGGAAGGGAGAACTTCCTGGATTTTCTCGTGTTGCGGCAGGTGTTCTCGAGTTACGACGGGGACCTCAGGGACCCGCCCTGGTGGCCTCAGGAACGGCCAGTCCCCATGCGAGTTGCTAGGGGGCATCTCGGGATTCCTCTCCCATCGATACCGGGGCCAAAAACCTTGTGTGGAGTCAGGGCCGGAACCGAGGATTCCTCTCAGGGGCTGACATGGATCTATGGGTATTTGTGGAGTCTCCCCAGGGGAGTCAGGCCTCGTCTCGAGTGGGGGCATGCACGTGCGCTTTCCTTCCAGGCTGTAGCAGCAATGTCACGCATCCCGTCGCGTGGATCAAAGGATCTGTGGTTTTCCCTCGAGGCTTTCCCTCGAGGCTTTCCCACAGGGCTGTCCCACGTGCCACCGTGGTGTGAGTCGATCCTCGGCGTGAAAGATGAGCCAGTGCAGGGCAAAGAGGTTCCTCTGGAATGGACTGAGACATCTGGGGGACTCTTGGAATGGTGGTACGACCATGGAGTTCCTCTCGCCTTTCCTGTTGAGAGTGCCTCCTCTTGAGATGCGACGGGAACGCCGGGAATTCTTTCCCGTTGAAAGCAGGGAAAGGATCCCTCATCTCGACCTACGAGGGGGAAACGGGGCTCCTCTGGATGTGGGCGGGACCATCGTGCTTCCTCTCGAGTGGAGACGGGTATGGCGGTGAACTTCTTGAGTTGCAGCAAGGGTGTGAAAGACCCTTTCGAAGTTCCAGAGGTTAGGTGTCATTAGTCTCCAGACGCCTCATCGGAAATAGGCCTCATCTCGCCTGGAAGGGAGAACTTCCTGGATTTTCTCGAGTTGCGGCAGGTGTTCTCGAGTTACGACGGGGACCTCAGGGACCCGCCCTGGTGGCCTCAGGAGAGGCCAGTCCCCATGCGAGTAGCTAGGGGGCCTCTCGGGATTCCTCTCCCCTCGATACCGGGGCCAAAAACCTTGTGTGGAGTCAAGGCCGGAACCGAGGATTGCTCTCAGGGGCTGACATGGATCTTTGGGTACTTCTGGAGTCTCCCCAGGGGAGTCAGGCCTCGTCTCGAGAGGGGGCATGCACGTGCACTTTCTTTCCAGGCTGTAGCAGCAATGTCACGTTTCCTGCCACGTGGATCAAAGGATCTGTGGTTTTCCCTCGAGGCTTTCCCTCAAGGCTTTCCCACAGCGCTGTCCCACGTGCCACCGTGGTGTGAGTCGATCCTCGGCGTGGAAGATGAGACTGTGTATTGCAAAGAGGTTCCTCTGGAATTGACTGAGACATCTGGGGGACTCTTGGAATGGTGGTACGACCATGGAGTTCCTCTCGCCTTTCCTGTTGAGAGTGCCTCCTCTTGAGATGCGACGGGAACGCCGGGAATTCTTTCCCGTTGAAAGCAGGGAAAGGATCCCTCATCTCGAGCTACGAGGGGGAAACGGGGCTCCTCTGGATGTGGGCGGGACCATCGTGCTTCCTCTCGAGTGGAGACGGGTATGGCGGTGAACTTCTTGAGTTGCAGCAAGGGTGTGAAAGACCCTTTCGAAGTTCCAGAGGTTAGGTGTCATTAGTCTCCAGACGCCTCATCGGAAATAGGCCTAATCTCGCCTGGAAGGGAGAACATCCTGGATTTTTTCGAGTTGCGGCAGGTGTTCTCGAGTTACGACGGGGACCTCAGGGACCCGCCCTGGTGGCCTCAGGAACGGCCAGTCCCCATGCGAGTTGCTAGGGGGCCTCTCGGGATTCCTCTCCCGTCGATACCGGGGCCAAAAACCTTGTGTGGAGTCAGGGCCGGAACCGAGGATTCCTCTCAGGGGCTGACATGGATCTTTGGGTACTTCTGGAGTCTCCCCAGGGGAGTCAGGCCTCGTCTCGAGTTGGGGCATGCACTTGCGCTTTCCTTCCAGGCTGTAGCAGCAATGTCACGCTTCCCGTGGCCTGGATCAAAGGATCTGTGGTTTTCCCTCGAGGCTTTCCCTCGAGGCTTTCCCACAGGGCTGTCCCACGTGCCACCGTGGTGTGAGTCGATCCTCGGCGTGAAAGATGAGCCAGTGCAGGGCAAAGAGGTTCCTCTGGAATGGACTGAGACATCTGGGGGACTCTTGGAATGGTGGTACAACCATGGAGTTCCTCTCGCCTTTCCTGTTGAGAGTGCCTCCTCTTGAGATGCGATGGGAACGCCGGGAATTCTTTCCCGTTGAAAGCAGGGAAAGAATCCCTCATCTCGAGCTACGAGGGGGAAACGGGGCTCCTCTGGATGTGGGCGGGACCATCGTGCTTCCTCTCGAGTGGAGACGGGTATGGCGGTGAACTTCTTGAGTTGCAGCAAGGGTGTGAAAGACCCTTTCGAAGTTCCAGAGGTTAGGTGTCATTAGTCTCCAGACGCCTCATCGGAAATAGGCCTCATCTCGCCTGGAAGGGAGAACTTCCTGGAATTTCTCGAGTTGCGGCAGGTGTTCTCGAGTTACGACGGGGACCTCAGGGACCCGCCCTGGGGGCCTCAGGAGAGGCCAGTCCCCATGCGAGTTGCTAGGGGCCTCTCGGAATTCCTCTCCCGTCGATACCGGGGCCAAAAACCTTGTGTGGAGTCAGGGCCGGAACCGAGGATTCCTCTCAGGGGCTGACATGGATCTTTGGGTACTTCTGGAGTCTCCCCAGGGGAGTCAGGCCTCGTCTCGAGTGGGGGCATGCACGTGCGCTTTCCTTCCAGGCTGTAGCAGCAATGTCACGCTTCCCGTGGCGTGGATCAAGGGTCTGTGGATTTCCCTCGAGGATTTCCCTCGAGACTTTACCACAGGGCTGTCCCACGTGCCACCGTGGTGTGAGTCGATCCTCGGCGTGAAAGATGAGCCAGTGCAGGGCAAAGAGGTTCCTCTGGAATGGACTGAGACATCAAGGGGACTCTTGGAATGGTGGTAGGACCATGGAGTTCCTCTCGCCTTTCCTGTTGAGAGTGCCTCCTCTTGAGATGCGACGGGAACGCCGGGAATTCTTTCCCGTTGAAAGAAGGGAAAGGATCCCTCATCTCGAGCTACGAGGGGGAAACGGGGCTCCTTTGGATGTGGGCGGGACCATCGTGCTTCCTCTCGAGTGGAGACGGGTATGGCGGTGAACTTCTTGAGTTGCAGCAAGGGTGTGAAAGACCCTTTCGACGTTCCAGAGGTTAGGTGGCATTAGTCTCCAGACGCCTCATTGGAAATAGGCCTCATCTTGCCTGGAAGGGAGAACTTCCTGGATTTTCTCGTGTTGCGGCAGGTGTTCTCGAGTTACGACGGGGACCTCAGGGACCCGCCCTGGTGGCCTCAGGAACGGCCAGTCCCCATGCGAGTTGCTAGGGGGCATCTCGGGATTCCTCTCCCATCGATACCGGGGCCAAAAACCTTGTGTGGAGTCAGGGCCGGAACCGAGGATTCCTCTCAGGGGCTGACATGGATCTATGGGTATTTGTGGAGTCTCCCCAGGGGAGTCAGGCCTCGTCTCGAGTGGGGGCATGCACGTGCGCTTTCCTTCCAGGCTGTAGCAGCAATGTCACGCATCCCGTCGCGTGGATCAAAGGATCTGTGGTTTTCCCTCGAGGCTTTCCCTCGAGGCTTTCCCACAGGGCTGTCCCACGTGCCACCGTGGTGTGAGTCGATCCTCGGCGTGAAAGATGAGCCAGTGCAGGGCAAAGAGGTTCCTCTGGAATGGACTGAGACATCTGGGGGACTCTTGGAATGGTGGTACGACCATGGAGTTCCTCTCGCCTTTCCTGTTGAGAGTGCCTCCTCTTGAGATGCGACGGGAACGCCGGGAATTCTTTCCCGTTGAAAGCAGGGAAAGGATCCCTCATCTCGACCTACGAGGGGGAAACGGGGCTCCTCTGGATGTGGGCGGGACCATCGTGCTTCCTCTCGAGTGGAGACGGGTATGGCGGTGAACTTCTTGAGTTGCAGCAAGGGTGTGAAAGACCCTTTCGAAGTTCCAGAGGTTAGGTGTCATTAGTCTCCAGACGCCTCATCGGAAATAGGCCTCATCTCGCCTGGAAGGGAGAACTTCCTGGATTTTCTCGAGTTGCGGCAGGTGTTCTCGAGTTACGACGGGGACCTCAGGGACCCGCCCTGGTGGCCTCAGGAGAGGCCAGTCCCCATGCGAGTAGCTAGGGGGCCTCTCGGGATTCCTCTCCCCTCGATACCGGGGCCAAAAACCTTGTGTGGAGTCAAGGCCGGAACCGAGGATTGCTCTCAGGGGCTGACATGGATCTTTGGGTACTTCTGGAGTCTCCCCAGGGGAGTCAGGCCTCGTCTCGAGAGGGGGCATGCACGTGCACTTTCTTTCCAGGCTGTAGCAGCAATGTCACGTTTCCTGCCACGTGGATCAAAGGATCTGTGGTTTTCCCTCGAGGCTTTCCCTCAAGGCTTTCCCACAGCGCTGTCCCACGTGCCACCGTGGTGTGAGTCGATCCTCGGCGTGGAAGATGAGACTGTGTATTGCAAAGAGGTTCCTCTGGAATTGACTGAGACATCTGGGGGACTCTTGGAATGGTGGTACGACCATGGAGTTCCTCTCGCCTTTCCTGTTGAGAGTGCCTCCTCTTGAGATGCGACGGGAACGCCGGGAATTCTTTCCCGTTGAAAGCAGGGAAAGGATCCCTCATCTCGAGCTACGAGGGGGAAACGGGGCTCCTCTGGATGTGGGCGGGACCATCGTGCTTCCTCTCGAGTGGAGACGGGTATGGCCGTGAACTTCTTGAGTTGCAGCAAGGGTGTGAAAGACCCTTTCGAAGTTCCAGAGGTTAGGTGTCATTAGTCTCCAGACGCCTCATCGGAAATAGGCCTCATCTCGCCTGGAAGGGAGAACTTTCTGGATTTTCTCGAGTTGCGGCAGGTGTTCTCGAGTTACGACGGGGACCTCAGGGACCGCCCTGGTGGCCTGAGGAGAGGCCAGTCCCCATGCGAGTTGCTAGGGGGCCTCTTGGGATTCCTCTCCCGTCGATACCGGGGCCAAAAACCTTGTGTGGAGTCAGGGCAGGAACCGAGGATTCCTCTCAGGGGCTGACATAGATCTTTGGGTACTTCTGGAGTCTCCCCAGGGGAGTCAGGCCTCGTCTCGAGTGGGGGCATGCACGTGCGCTTTCCTTCCAGGCTGTAGCAGCAATGTCACTCTTCCCGTCGCGTGGATCAAAGGATCTGTGGTTTTCCCTCGAGGCTTTCCCTCGAGGCTTTCCCACAGGGCTGTCCCACGTGCCACCGTGGTGTGAGTCGATCCTCGGCGTGAAAGATGAGCCAGTGCAGGGCAAAGAGCTTCCTCTGGAATGGACTGAGACATCTGGGGGACTCTTGGAATGGTGGTACGACCATGGAGTTCCTCTCGCCTTTCCTGTTGAGAGTGCCTCCTCTTGAGATGCGACGGGAACGCCGGGAATACTTTCCCGTTGAAAGCAGAGAAAGGATCCCTCATCTCGAGCTACGAGGGGGAAACGGGGCTCCTCTGGATGTGGGCGGGACCATCGTGCTTCCTCTCGAGTGGAGACGGGTATGGCGGTGAACTTCTTGAGTTGCAGCAAGGGTGTGAAAGACCCTTTCGAAGTTCCAGAGGTTAGGTGTCATTAGTCTCCAGACGCCTCATCGGAAATAGGCCTCATCTCGCCTGGAAGGGAGAACTTCCTGGATTTTCTCGAGTTGCGGCAGGTGTTCTCGAGTTACGACGGGGACCTCAGGGACCCGCCCTGGTAGCCTCAGGAGAGGCCAGTCCCCATGCGAGTTGCTAGGGGGCCTCTCGGGATTCCTCTCCCATCGATACTGGGCCCAAAAACCTTGTGTGGAGTCAGGGCCGGAACCGAGGATTCCTCTCAGGGGCTGACATGGATGTTTGGGTACTTCTGGAGTCTCCCCAGGGGAGTCAGGCCTCGTCTCGAGTGGGGGCATGCACGTGCGCTTTCCTTCCAGGCTGTAGCAGCAATGTCACGCTTCCCGTCGCGTGGATCAAAGGATCTGTGGTTTTCCCTCGAGGCTTTCCCTCGAGGCTTTCCCACAGGGCTGTCCCACGTGCCACCGTGGTGTGAGTCGATCCTCGGCGTGAAAGATGAGCCAGTGCAGGGCAAAGAGGTTCCTCTGGAATGGACTGAGACATCTGGGGGACTCTTGGAATGGTGGTACGACCATGGAGTTCCTCTCGCCTTTCCTGTTGAGAGTGCCTCCTCTTGAGATGCGACGGGAACGCCGGGAATTCTTTCCCGTTGAAAGCAGGGAAAGGATCCCTCATCTCGAGCTACGAGGGGGAAACGGGGCTCCTCTGGATGTGGGCGGGACCATCGTGCTTCCTCTCGAGTGGAGAGGGGTATGGCGGTGAACTTCTTGAGTTGCAGCAAGGGTGTGAAAGACCCTTTCGAAGTTCCAGAGTTTAGGTGTCATTAGTCTCCAGACGCCTCATCGGAAATAGGCCTCATCTCGCCTGGAAGGGAGAACTTCCTGGATTTTCTCAAGTTGCGGCTGGTGTTCTTGAGCTACGACGGGGACCTCAGGGACCCGCCCTGGTGGCCTCAGGAGAGGCCAGTCCCCATGCGAGTTGCTAGGGGGCCTCTCGGGATTCCTCTCCCGTCGATACCGGGGCCAAAAACCTTGTGTGGAGTCAGGGCCGGAACCGAGGATTCCTCTCAGGGGCTGACATGGATCTTTGGGTACTTCTGGAGTCTCCCCAGGGGAGTCAGGCCTCGTCTCGAGTGGGGGCATGCACGTGCGCTTTCCTTCCAGGCTGTAGCAGCAATGTCACGCTTCCCGTCGCGTGGATCAAAGGATCTGTGGTTTTCCCTCGAGGCTTTCCCTCGAGGCTTTCCCACAGGGCTGTCCCACGTGCCACCGTGGTGTGAGTCGATCCTCGGCGTGAAAGATGAGCCAGTGCAGGGCAAAGAGGTTCCTCTGGAATGGACTGAGAAATCTGGGGGACTCTTCGAATGGTGGTACGACCATGGAGTTCCTCTCGCCTTTCCTGTTGAGAGTGCCTCCTCTTGAGATGCGACGGGAACGCCGGGAATTCTTTCCCATTGAAAGCAGGGAAAGGATCCCTCATCTCGAGCTACGAGGGGGAAACGGGGCTCCTCTGGATGTGGGCGGGACCATCGTGCTTCCTCTCGAGTGGAGACGGGTATGGCGGTGAACTTCTTGAGTTGCAGCAAGGGTGTGAAAGACCCTTTCGAAGTTCCAGAGGTTAGGTGTCATTAGTCTCCAGACGCCTCATCGGAAATAGGCCTCATCTCGCCTGGAAGGGAGAACTTCCTGGATTTTCTCGAGTTGCGGCAGGTGTTCTCGAGTTACGACGGGGACCTCAGGGACCCGCCCTGGCGGCCTCAGGAGAGGCCAGTCCCCATGCGAGTTGCTAGGGGGCCTCTCGGGATTCCTCTCCCGTCGATACCGGGGCCAAAAACCTTGTGTGGAGTCAGGGCCGGAACCGAGGATTCCTCTCAGGGGCTGACATGTATCTTTGGGTACTTCTGGAGTCTCCCGAGGGGAGTCAGGCCTCGTCTCGAGTGGGGGCATGCACGTGCGCTTTCCTTCCATGCTGTAGCAGCAATGTCACGCTTCCCGTCGCGTGGATCAAAGGATCTGTGGATTTCCCTCGAGGCTTTCCCTCGAGGCTTTCCCACAGGTCTGTCCCACGTGCCACCGTGGTGTGAGTCGATCCTCGGCGTGAAAGATGAGCGAGTGCAGGGCAAAGAGGTTCCTCTGGAATGGACTGAGACATCTGGGGGACTCCTGGAATGGTGGTACGACCATGGAGTTCCTCTCGCCTTACCTGTTGAGAGTGCTTCCTCTTGAGATGCGATGGGAACGCCGGGAATTCTTTCCCGTTGAAAGCAGGGAAAGGATCCCTCATCTCGAGCTTCGAGGGGGAAACGGGGCTCCTCTGGATGTGGGCGGGACCATCGTGCTTCCTCTCGAGTGGAGACGGGTATGGCGGTGAACTTCTTGAGTTGCAGCAAGGGTGTGAAAGACCCTTTCGAAGTTCCAGAGGTTAGGTGTCATTAGTCTCCAGACGCCTCATCGGAAATAGGCCTCATCTCGCCTGGAAGGGAGAACTTTCTGGATTTTCTCGAGTTGCGGCAGGTGTTCTCGAGTTACGACGGGGACCTCAGGGACCGCCCTGGTGGCCTGAGGAGAGGCCAGTCCCCATGCGAGTTGCTAGGGGGCCTCTTGGGATTCCTCTCCCGTCGATACCGGGGCCAAAAACCTTGTGTGGAGTCAGGGCAGGAACCGAGGATTCCTCTCAGGGGCTGACATAGATCTTTGGGTACTTCTGGAGTCTCCCCAGGGGAGTCAGGCCTCGTCTCGAGTGGGGGCATGCACGTGCGCTTTCCTTCCAGGCTGTAGCAGCAATGTCACTCTTCCCGTCGCGTGGATCAAAGGATCTGTGGTTTTCCCTCGAGGCTTTCCCTCGAGGCTTTCCCACAGGGCTGTCCCACGTGCCACCGTGGTGTGAGTCGATCCTCGGCGTGAAAGATGAGCCAGTGCAGGGCAAAGAGCTTCCTCTGGAATGGACTGAGACATCTGGGGGACTCTTGGAATGGTGGTACGACCATGGAGTTCCTCTCGCCTTTCCTGTTGAGAGTGCCTCCTCTTGAGATGCGACGGGAACGCCGGGAATACTTTCCCGTTGAAAGCAGAGAAAGGATCCCTCATCTCGAGCTACGAGGGGGAAACGGGGCTCCTCTGGATGTGGGCGGGACCATCGTGCTTCCTCTCGAGTGGAGACGGGTATGGCGGTGAACTTCTTGAGTTGCAGCAAGGGTGTGAAAGACCCTTTCGAAGTTCCAGAGGTTAGGTGTCATTAGACTCCAGACGCCTCATCGGAAATAGGCCTCATCTCGCCTGGAAGGGAGAACTTCCTGGATTTTCTCGAGTTGCGGCAGGTGTTCTCGAGTTACGACGGGGACCTCAGGGACCCGCCCTGGTAGCCTCAGGAGAGGCCAGTCCCCATGCGAGTTGCTAGGGGGCCTCTCGGGATTCCTCTCCCATCGATACTGGGCCCAAAAACCTTGTGTGGAGTCAGGGCCGGAACCGAGGATTCCTCTCAGGGGCTGACATGGATGTCTGGGTACTTCTGGAGTCTCCCCAGGGGAGTCAGGCCTCGTCTCGAGTGGGGGCATGCACGTGCGCTTTCCTTCCAGGCTGTAGCAGCAATGTCACGCTTCCCGTCGCGTGGATCAAAGGATCTGTGGTTTTCCCTCGAGGCTTTCCCTCGAGGCTTTCCCACAGGGCTGTCCCACGTGCCACCGTGGTGTGAGTCGATCCTCGGCGTGAAAGATGAGCCAGTGCAGGGCAAAGAGGTTCCTCTGGAATGGACTGAGACATCTGGGGGACTCTTGGAATGGTGGTACGACCATGGAGTTCCTCTCGCCTTTCCTGTTGAGAGTGCCTCCTCTTGAGATGCGACGGGAACGCCGGGAATTCTTTCCCGTTGAAAGCAGGGAAAGGATCCCTCATCTCGAGCTACGAGGGGGAAACGGGGCTCCTCTGGATGTGGGCGGGACCATCGTGCTTCCTCTCGAGTGGAGAGGGGTATGGCGGTGAACTTCTTGAGTTGCAGCAAGGGTGTGAAAGACCCTTTCGAAGTTCCAGAGTTTAGGTGTCATTAGTCTCCAGACGCCTCATCGGAAATAGGCCTCATCTCGCCTGGAAGGGAGAACTTCCTGGATTTTCTCAAGTTGCGGCTGGTGTTCTTGAGCTACGACGGGGACCTCAGGGACCCGCCCTGGTGGCCTCAGGAGAGGCCAGTCCCCATGCGAGTTGCTAGGGGGCCTCTCGGGATTCCTCTCCCGTCGATACCGGGGCCAAAAACCTTGTGTGGAGTCAGGGCCGGAACCGAGGATTCCTCTCAGGGGCTGACATGGATCTTTGGGTACTTCTGGAGTCTCCCCAGGGGAGTCAGGCCTCGTCTCGAGTGGGGGCATGCACGTGCGCTTTCCTTCCAGGCTGTAGCAGCAATGTCACGCTTCCCGTCGCGTGGATCAAAGGATCTGTGGTTTTCCCTCGAGGCTTTCCCTCGAGGCTTTCCCACAGGGCTGTCCCACGTGCCACCGTGGTGTGAGTCGATCCTCGGCGTGAAAGATGAGCCAGTGCAGGGCAAAGAGGTTCCTCTGGAATGGACTGAGAAATCTGGGGGACTCTTCGAATGGTGGTACGACCATGGAGTTCCTCTCGCCTTTCCTGTTGAGAGTGCCTCCTCTTGAGATGCGACGGGAACGCCGGGAATTCTTTCCCATTGAAAGCAGGGAAAGGATCCCTCATCTCGAGCTACGAGGGGGAAACGGGGCTCCTCTGGATGTGGGCGGGACCATCGTGCTTCCTCTCGAGTGGAGACGGGTATGGCGGTGAACTTCTTGAGTTGCAGCAAGGGTGTGAAAGACCCTTTCGAAGTTCCAGAGGTTAGGTGTCATTAGTCTCCAGACGCCTCATCGGAAATAGGCCTCATCTCGCCTGGAAGGGAGAACTTCCTGGATTTTCTCGAGTTGCGGCAGGTGTTCTCGAGTTACGACGGGGACCTCAGGGACCCGCCCTGGCGGCCTCAGGAGAGGCCAGTCCCCATGCGAGTTGCTAGGGGGCCTCTCGGGATTCCTCTCCCGTCGATACCGGGGCCAAAAACCTTGTGTGGAGTCAGGGCCGGAACCGAGGATTCCTCTCAGGGGCTGACATGTATCTTTGGGTACTTCTGGAGTCTCCCGAGGGGAGTCAGGCCTCGTCTCGAGTGGGGGCATGCACGTGCGCTTTCCTTCCATGCTGTAGCAGCAATGTCACGCTTCCCGTCGCGTGGATCAAAGGATCTGTGGATTTCCCTCGAGGCTTTCCCTCGAGGCTTTCCCACAGGTCTGTCCCACGTGCCACCGTGGTGTGAGTCGATCCTCGGCGTGAAAGATGAGCGAGTGCAGGGCAAAGAGGTTCCTCTGGAATGGACTGAGACATCTGGGGGACTCTTGGAATGGTGGTACGACCATGGAGTTCCTCTCGCCTTACCTGTTGAGAGTGCCTCCTCTTGAGATGCGACGGGAACGCCGGGAATTCTTTCCCGTTGAAAGCTGGGAAAGGATCCCTCATCTCGAGCTACGAGGGGGAAACGGGGCTCCTCTGGATGTGGGCGGGACCATCGTGCTTCCTCTCGAGTGGAGACGGGTATGGCGGTGAACTTCTTGAGTTGCAGCAAGGGTGTGAAAGACCCTTTCGAAGTTCCAGAGGTTAGGTGTCATTAGTCTCCAGACGCCTCATCGGAAATAGGCCTCATCTAGCCTGGAAGGGAGAACTTCCTGGATTTTCTCGAGTTGCGGCAGGTGTTCTCGAGTTACGACGGGGACCTCAGGGACCCGCCCTGGTAGCCTCACGAGAGGCCAGTCCCCATGCGAGTTGCTAGGGGGCCTCTCGGGATTCCTCTCCCATCGATACTGGGGCCAAAAACCTTGTGTGGAGTCAGGGCCAGAACCGAGGATTCCTCTCAGGGGCTGACATGGAGCTTTGGGTACTTCTGGAGTCTCCCCAGGGGAGTCAGGCCTCGTCTCGAGTGGGGGCATGCACGTGCGCTTTCCTTCCAGGCTGTAGCAGCAATGTCACGCTTCCCGTCGTGTGGATCAAAGGATCTGTGTTTTTCCCTCGAGGCTTTCCCTTGAGGCTTTCCCACAGGGCTGTCCCACGTGCCACCGTGGTGTGAGTCGATCCTCGGCGTGAAAGATGAGCCAGTGCAGGGCAAAGAGGTTCCTCTGGAATGGACTGAGACATCTGGGGGACTCCTGGAATGGTGGTACGACCATGGAGTTCCTCTCGCCTTACCTGTTGAGAGTGCTTCCTCTTGAGATGCGATGGGAACGCCGGGAATTCTTTCCCGTTGAAAGCAGGGAAAGGATCCCTCATCTCGAGCTTCGAGGGGGAAACGGGGCTCCTCTGGATGTGGGCGGGACCATCGTGCTTCCTCTCGAGTGGAGACGGGTATGGCGGTGAACTTCTTGAGTTGCAGCAAGGGTGTGAAAGACCCTTTCGAAGTTCCAGAGGTTAGGTGTCATTAGTCTCCAGACGCCTCATCGGAAATAGGCCTCATCTCGCCTGGAAGGGAGAACTTTCTGGATTTTCTCGAGTTGCGGCAGGTGTTCTCGAGTTACGACGGGGACCTCAGGGACCGCCCTGGTGGCCTGAGGAGAGGCCAGTCCCCATGCGAGTTGCTAGGGGGCCTCTTGGGATTCCTCTCCCGTCGATACCGGGGCCAAAAACCTTGTGTGGAGTCAGGGCAGGAACCGAGGATTCCTCTCAGGGGCTGACATAGATCTTTGGGTACTTCTGGAGTCTCCCCAGGGGAGTCAGGCCTCGTCTCGAGTGGGGGCATGCACGTGCGCTTTCCTTCCAGGCTGTAGCAGCAATGTCACTCTTCCCGTCGCGTGGATCAAAGGATCTGTGGTTTTCCCTCGAGGCTTTCCCTCGAGGCTTTCCCACAGGGCTGTCCCACGTGCCACCGTGGTGTGAGTCGATCCTCGGCGTGAAAGATGAGCCAGTGCAGGGCAAAGAGCTTCCTCTGGAATGGACTGAGACATCTGGGGGACTCTTGGAATGGTGGTACGACCATGGAGTTCCTCTCGCCTTTCCTGTTGAGAGTGCCTCCTCTTGAGATGCGACGGGAACGCCGGGAATACTTTCCCGTTGAAAGCAGAGAAAGGATCCCTCATCTCGAGCTACGAGGGGGAAACGGGGCTCCTCTGGATGTGGGCGGGACCATCGTGCTTCCTCTCGAGTGGAGACGGGTATGGCGGTGAACTTCTTGAGTTGCAGCAAGGGTGTGAAAGACCCTTTCGAAGTTCCAGAGGTTAGGTGTCATTAGTCTCCAGACGCCTCATCGGAAATAGGCCTCATCTCGCCTGGAAGGGAGAACTTCCTGGATTTTCTCGAGTTGCGGCAGGTGTTCTCGAGTTACGACGGGGACCTCAGGGACCCGCCCTGGTAGCCTCAGGAGAGGCCAGTCCCCATGCGAGTTGCTAGGGGGCCTCTCGGGATTCCTCTCCCATCGATACTGGGCCCAAAAACCTTGTGTGGAGTCAGGGCCGGAACCGAGGATTCCTCTCAGGGGCTGACATGGATGTTTGGGTACTTCTGGAGTCTCCCCAGGGGAGTCAGGCCTCGTCTCGAGTGGGGGCATGCACGTGCGCTTTCCTTCCAGGCTGTAGCAGCAATGTCACGCTTCCCGTCGCGTGGATCAAAGGATCTGTGGTTTTCCCTCGAGGCTTTCCCTCGAGGCTTTCCCACAGGGCTGTCCCACGTGCCACCGTGGTGTGAGTCGATCCTCGGCGTGAAAGATGAGCCAGTGCAGGGCAAAGAGGTTCCTCTGGAATGGACTGAGACATCTGGGGGACTCTTGGCATGGTGGTACGACCATGGAGTTCCTCTCGCCTTTCCTGTTGAGAGTGCCTCCTCTTGAGATGCGACGGGAACGCCGGGAATTCTTTCCCGTTGAAAGCAGAGAAAGGATCCCTCATCTCGAGCTACGAGGGGGAAACGGGGCTCCTCTGGATGTGGGCGGGACCATCGTGCTTCCTCTCGAGTGGAGAGGGGTATGGCGGTGAACTTCTTGAGTTGCAGCAAGGGTGTGAAAGACCCTTTCGAAGTTCCAGAGTTTAGGTGTCATTAGTCTCCAGACGCCTCATCGGAAATAGGCCTCATCTCGCCTGGAAGGGAGAACTTCCTGGATTTTCTCGAGTTGCGGCAGGTGTTCTCGAGTTACGACGGGGACCTCAGGGACCCGCCCTGGCGGCCTCAGGAGAGGCCAGTCCCCATGCGAGTTGCTAGGGGGCCTCTCGGGATTCCTCTCCCGTCGATACCGGGGCCAAAAACCTTGTGTGGAGTCAGGGCCGGAACCGAGGATTCCTCTCAGGGGCTGACATGTATCTTTGGGTACTTCTGGAGTCTCCCGAGGGGAGTCAGGCCTCGTCTCGAGTGGGGGCATGCACGTGCGCTTTCCTTCCATGCTGTAGCAGCAATGTCACGCTTCCCGTCGCGTGGATCAAAGGATCTGTGGTTTTCCCTCGAGGCTTTCCCTCGAGGCTTTCCCACAGGTCTGTCCCACGTGCCACCGTGGTGTGAGTCGATCCTCGGCGTGAAAGATGAGCGAGTGCAGGGCAAAGAGGTTCCTCTGGAATGGACTGAGACATCTGGGGGACTCTTGGAATGGTGGTACGACCATGGAGTTCCTCTCGCCTTACCTGTTGAGAGTGCCTCCTCTTGAGATGCGACGGGAACGCCGGGAATTCTTTCCCGTTGAAAGCTGGGAAAGGATCCCTCATCTCGAGCTACGAGGGGGAAACGGGGCTCCTCTGGATGTGGGCGGGACCATCGTGCTTCCTCTCGAGTGGAGACGGGTATGGCGGTGAACTTCTTGAGTTGCAGCAAGGGTGTGAAAGACCCTTTCGAAGTTCCAGAGGTTAGGTGTCATTAGTCTCCAGACGCCTCATCGGAAATAGGCCTCATCTCGCCTGGAAGGGAGAACTTCCTGGATTTTCTCGAGTTGCGGCAGGTGTTCTCGAGTTACGACGGGGACCTCAGGGACCCGCCCTGGTAGCCTCACGAGAGGCCAGTCCCCATGCGAGTTGCTAGGGGGCCTCTCGGGATTCCTCTCCCATCGATACTGGGGCCAAAAACCTTGTGTGGAGTCAGGGCCGGAACCGAGGATTCCTCTCAGGGGCTGACATGGAGCTTTGGGTACTTCTGGAGTCTCCCCAGGGGAGTCAGGCCTCGTCTCGAGTGGGGGCATGCACGTGCGCTTTCCTTCCAGGCTGTAGCAGCAATGTCACGCTTCCCGTCGTGTGGATCAAAGGATCTGTGTTTTTCCCTCGAGGCTTTCCCTTGAGGCTTTCCCACAGGGCTGTCCCACGTGCCACCGTGGTGTGAGTCGATCCTCGGCGTGAAAGATGAGCCAGTGCAGGGCAAAGAGGTTCCTCTGGAATGGACTGAGACATCTGGGGGACTCCTGGAATGGTGGTACGACCATGGAGTTCCTCTCGCCTTACCTGTTGAGAGTGCCTCCTCTTGAGATGCGATGGGAACGCCGGGAATTCTTTCCCGTTGAAAGCAGGGAAAGGATCCCTCATCTCGAGCTTCGAGGGGGAAACGGGGCTCCTCTGGATGTGGGCGGGACCATCGTGCTTCCTCTCGAGTGGAGACGGGTATGGCGGTGAACTTCTTGAGTTGCAGCAAGGGTGTGAAAGACCCTTTCGAAGTTCCAGAGGTTAGGTGTCATTAGTCTCCAGACGCCTCATCGGAAATAGGCCTCATCTCGCCTGGAAGGGAGAACTTTCTGGATTTTCTCGAGTTGCGGCAGGTGTTCTCGAGTTACGACGGGGACCTCAGGGACCGCCCTGGTGGCCTGAGGAGAGGCCAGTCCCCATGCGAGTTGCTAGGGGGCCTCTTGGGATTCCTCTCCCGTCGATACCGGGGCCAAAAACCTTGTGTGGAGTCAGGGCAGGAACCGAGGATTCCTCTCAGGGGCTGACATAGATCTTTGGGTACTTCTGGAGTCTCCCCAGGGGAGTCAGGCCTCGTCTCGAGTGGGGGCATGCACGTGCGCTTTCCTTCCAGGCTGTAGCAGCAATGTCACTCTTCCCGTCGCGTGGATCAAAGGATCTGTGGTTTTCCCTCGAGGCTTTCCCTCGAGGCTTTCCCACAGGGCTGTCCCACGTGCCACCGTGGTGTGAGTCGATCCTCGGCGTGAAAGATGAGCCAGTGCAGGGCAAAGAGCTTCCTCTGGAATGGACTGAGACATCTGGGGGACTCTTGGAATGGTGGTACGACCATGGAGTTCCTCTCGCCTTTCCTGTTGAGAGTGCCTCCTCTTGAGATGCGACGGGAACGCCGGGAATACTTTCCCGTTGAAAGCAGAGAAAGGATCCCTCATCTCGAGCTACGAGGGGGAAACGGGGCTCCTCTGGATGTGGGCGGGACCATCGTGCTTCCTCTCGAGTGGAGACGGGTATGGCGGTGAACTTCTTGAGTTGCAGCAAGGGTGTGAAAGACCCTTTCGAAGTTCCAGAGGTTAGGTGTCATTAGTCTCCAGACGCCTCATCGGAAATAGGCCTCATCTCGCCTGGAAGGGAGAACTTCCTGGATTTTCTCGAGTTGCGGCAGGTGTTCTCGAGTTACGACGGGGACCTCAGGGACCCGCCCTGGTAGCCTCAGGAGAGGCCAGTCCCCATGCGACTTGCTAGGGGGCCTCTCGGGATTCCTCTCCCATCGATACTGGGCCCAAAAACCTTGTGTGGAGTCAGGGCCGGAACCGAGGATTCCTCTCAGGGGCTGACATGGATGTTTGGGTACTTCTGGAGTCTCCCCAGGGGAGTCAGGCCTCGTCTCGAGTGGGGGCATGCACGTGCGCTTTCCTTCCAGGCTGTAGCAGCAATGTCACGCTTCCCGTGGCGTGGATCAAAGGATCTGTGGTTTTCCCTCGAGGCTTTCCCTCGAGGCTTTCCCACAGGGCTGTCCCACGTGCCACCGTGGTGTGGGTCGATCCTCGGCGTGAAAGATGAGCCAGTGCAGGGCAAAGAGGTTCCTCTGGAATGGACTGAGACATCTGGGGGACTCTTGGAATGGTGGTACGACCATGGAGTTCCTCTCGCCTTTCCTGTTGAGAGTGCCTCCTCTTGAGATGCGACGGGAACGCCGGGAATTCTTTCCCGTTGAAAGCAGGGAAAGGATCCCTCATCTCGAGCTACGAGGGGGAAACGGGGCTCCTCTGGATGTGGGCGGGACCATCGTGCTTCCTCTCGAGTGGAGAGGGGTATGGCGGTGAACTTCTTGAGTTGCAGCAAGGGTGTGAAAGACCCTTTCGAAGTTCCAGAGTTTAGGTGTCATTAGTCTCCAGACGCCTCATCGGAAATAGGCCTCATCTCGCCTGGAAGGGAGAACTTCCTGGATTTTCTCAAGTTGCGGCTGGTGTTCTTGAGCTACGACGGGGACCTCAGGGACCCGCCCTGGTGGCCTCAGGAGAGGCCAGTCCCCATGCGAGTTGCTAGGGGGCCTCTCGGGATTCCTCTCCCGTCGATACCGGGGCCAAAAACCTTGTGTGGAGTCAGGGCCGGAACCGAGGATTCCTCTCAGGGGCTGACATGGATCTTTGGGTACTTCTGGAGTCTCCCCAGGGGAGTCAGGCCTCGTCTCGAGTGGGGGCATGCACGTGCGCTTTCCTTCCAGGCTGTAGCAGCAATGTCACGCTTCCCGTCGCGTGGATCAAAGGATCTGTGGTTTTCCCTCGAGGCTTTCCCTCGAGGCTTTCCCACAGGGCTGTCCCACGTGCCACCGTGGTGTGAGTCGATCCTCGGCGTGAAAGATGAGCCAGTGCAGGGCAAAGAGGTTCCTCTGGAATGGACTGAGAAATCTGGGGGACTCTTCGAATGGTGGTACGACCATGGAGTTCCTCTCGCCTTTCCTGTTGAGAGTGCCTCCTCTTGAGATGCGACGGGAACGCCGGGAATTCTTTCCCATTGAAAGCAGGGAAAGGATCCCTCATCTCGAGCTACGAGGGGGAAACGGGGCTCCTCTGGATGTGGGCGGGACCATCGTGCTTCCTCTCGAGTGGAGACGGGTATGGCGGTGAACTTCTTGAGTTGCAGCAAGGGTGTGAAAGACCCTTTCGAAGTTCCAGAGGTTAGGTGTCATTAGTCTCCAGACGCCTCATCGGAAATAGGCCTCATCTCGCCTGGAAGGGAGAACTTCCTGGATTTTCTCGAGTTGCGGCAGGTGTTCTCGAGTTACGACGGGGACCTCAGGGACCCGCCCTGGTGGCCTCAGGAGAGGCCAGTCCCCATGCGAGGTGCTAGGGGGCCTCTCGGGATTCCTCTCCCGTCGATACCGGGGCCAAAAACCTTGTGTGGAGTCAGGGCCGGAACCGAGGATTCCTCTCAGGGGCTGACATGTATCTTTGGGTACTTCTGGAGTCTCCCGAGGGGAGTCAGGCCTCGTCTCGAGTGGGGGCATGCACGTGCGCTTTCCTTCCATGCTGTAGCAGCAATGTCACGCTTCCCGTCGCGTGGATCAAAGGATCTGTGGTTTTCCCTCGAGGCTTTCCCTCGAGGCTTTCCCACAGGTCTGTCCCACGTGCCACCGTGGTGTGAGTCGATCCTCGGCGTGAAAGATGAGCGAGTGCAGGGCAAAGAGGTTCCTCTGGAATGGACTGAGACATCTGGGGGACTCTTGGCATGGTGGTACGACCATGGAGTTCCTCTCGCCTTACCTGTTGAGAGTGCCTCCTCTTGAGATGCGACGGGAACGCCGGGAATTCTTTCCCGTTGAAAGCTGGGAAAGGATCCCTCATCTCGAGCTACGAGGGGGAAACGGGGCTCCTCTGGATGTGGGCGGGACCATCGTGCTTCCTCTCGAGTGGAGACGGGTATGGCGGTGAACTTCTTGAGTTGCAGCAAGGGTGTGAAAGACCCTTTCGAAGTTCCAGAGGTTAGGTGTCATTAGGCTCCAGACGCCTCATCGGAAATAGGCCTCATCTCGCCTGGAAGGGAGAACTTCCTGGATTTTCTCGAGTTGCGGCAGGTGTTCTCGAGTTACGACGGGGACCTCAGGGACCCGCCCTGGTAGCCTCACGAGAGGCCAGTCCCCATGCGAGTTGCTAGGGGGCCTCTCGGGATTCCTCTCCCATCTATACTGGGGCCAAAAACCTTGTGTGGAGTCAGGGCCGGAACCAAGGATTCCTCTCAGGGGCTGACATGGATGTTTGGGTACTTCTGGAGTCTCCCCAGGGGAGTCAGGCCTCGTCTCGAGTGGGGGCATGCACGTGCGCTTTCCTTCCAGGCTGTAGCAGCAATGTCACGCTTCCCGTCGCGTGGATCAAAGGATCTGTGTTTTTCCCTTGAGGCTTTCCCTCGAGGCTTTCCCACAGGGCTGTCCCACGTGCCACCGTGGTGTGAGTCGATCCTCGGCGTGAAAGATGAGCCAGTGCAGGGCAAAGAGGTTCCTCTGGAATGGACTGAGACATCTGGGGGACTCTTGGAATGGTGGTACGACCATGGAGTTCCTCTCGCCTTTCCTGTTGAGAGTGCCTCCTCTTGAGATGCGACGGGAACGCCGGGAATTCTTTCCCGTTGAAAGCAGGGAAAGGATCCCTCATCTCGAGCTACGAGGGGGAAACGGGGCTCCTCTGGATGTGGGCGGGACCATCGTGCTTCCTCTCGAGTGGAGACGGGTATGGCGGTGAACTTCTTGAGTTGCAGCAAGGGTGTGAAAGACCCTTTCGAAGTTCCAGAGGTTAGGTGTCATTAGTCTCCAGACGCCTCATCGGAAATAGGCCTCATCTCGCCTGGAAGGGAGAACTTCCTGGATTTTCTCGAGTTGCGGCAGGTGTTCTCGACTTACGACGGGGACCTCAGGGACCCGCCCTGGTGGCCTCAGGAGAGGCCAGTCCCCATGCGAGTTGCTAGGGGGCCTCTCGGGATTCCTCTCCCGTCCATACCGGGGCCAAAAACCTTGCGTGGAGTCAGGGCCGGAACCGAGGATTCCTCTCAGGGGCTGACATGGATCTTTGGGTACTTCTGGAGTCTCCCCAGGGGAGTCAGGCCTCGTCTCGAGTGGGTACATGCACGTGCGCTTTCCTTCCAGGCTGTAGCAGCAATGTCACGCTTCCCGTCGCGTGGATCAAAGGATCTGTGGTTTCCCTCGAGGATTTTCCTCGAGGCTTTCCCATAGGGCTCTCCCACGTGCCACCGTGGTGTGAGTCGATCCTCGGCGTGAAAGATGAGCCAGTGCAGGGCAAAGAGGTTCCTCTGGAATGGACTGAGACATCTGGGGGACTCTTGGAATGGTGGCACGACCATGGAGTTCCTCTCGGCTTTCCTGTTGAGAGTGCCTCCTCTTGAGATGCGACGGGAACGCGGGGAATTCTTTCCCGTTGAAAGCAGGGAAAGGATCCCTCATCTCGAGCTACGAGGGGGAAACGGGGCTCCTCTGGATGTGGGCGGGACCATCGTGCTTCCTCTCGAGTGGAGACGGGTATGGCGGTGAACTTCTTGAGTTGCAGCAAGGGTGTGAAAGACCCTTTCGAAGTTCCAGAGGTTAGGTGTCATTCGTCTCCAGACGCCTCATCGGAAATAGGCCTCATCTCGCCTGGAAGGGAGAACTTCCTGGATTTTCTCGAGTTGCGGCAGGTGTTCTCGAGTTACGACGGGGACCTCAGGGACCCGCCCTGGTGGCCTCAGGAGAGGCCAGTCCCCATGCGAGTTGCTAGGGGGCCTCTCGGGATTCCTCTCCCGTCAATACCGGGGCCAAAAACCTTGTGTGGAGTCAGGGCCGGAACCGAGGATTCCTCTCAGGGGCTGACATGGATCTTTGGGTACTTCTGGAGTCTCCCCAGGGGAGTCAGGCCTCGTCTCGAGTGGGGACATGCACGTGCGCTTTCCTTCCAGGCTGTAGCAGCAATGTCACGCTTCCCGTCGCGTGGATCAAAGGATCTGTGGTTTTCCCTCGAGGCTTTCCCACAGGGCTGTCCCACGTGCCACCGTGGTGTGAGTCGATCCTCGGCGTGAAAGATGAGCCAGTGCAGGGCAAAGAGGTTCCTCTGGAATGGACTGAGACATCTGGGGGACTCTTGGAATGGTGGTACGACCATGGAGTTCCTCTCGCCTTTCCTGTTGAGAGTGCCTCCTCTTGAGATGCGACGGGAACGCCGGGAATTCTTTCCCGTTGAAAGCAGGGAAAGGATCCCTCATCTCGAGCTACGAGGGGGAAACGGGGCTCCTCTGGATGTGGGCGGGACCATCGTGCTTCCTCTCGAGTGGAGACGGGTATGGCGGTGAACTTCTTGAGTTGCAGCAAGGGTGTGAAAGACCCTTTCGAAGTTCCAGAGGTTAAGTGTCATTAGTCTCCAGACGCCTCATCGGAAATAGGCCTCATCTCGCCTGGAAGGGAGAACTTCCTGGATTTTCTCGAGTTGCGGCTGGTGTTCTCGAGTTACGACGGGGACCTCAGGGACCCGCCCTGGTGGCCTCAGGAGAGGCCAGTCCCCATGCGAGTTGCTAGGGGGCCTCTCGGGATTCCTCTCCCGTCGATACCGGGGCCAAAAACCTTGTGTGGTATCAGGGCCGGAACCGAGGATTCCTCTCAGGGGCTGACATGGATCTTTGGGTACTTCTGGAGTCTCCCCAGGGGAGTCAGGCCTCGTCTCGAGTGGGGGCATGCACGTGCGCTTTCCTTCCAGGCTGTAGCAGCAATGTCACGCTTCCCGTCGCGTGGATCAAAGGATCTGTGGTTTTCCCTCGAGGCTTTCCCTCGAGGCTTTCCCACAGGGCTGTCCCACGTGCCACCGTGGTGTGAGTCGATCCTCGGCGTGAAAGATGAGCCAGTGCAGGGCAAAGAGGTTCCTCTGGAATGGACTGAGAAATCTGGGGGACTCTTCGAATGGTGGTACGACCATGGAGTTCCTCTCTCCTTTCCTGTTGAGAGTGCCTCCTCTTGAGATGCGACGGGAACGCCGGGAATTCTTTCCCATTGAAAGCAGGGAAAGGATCCCTCATCTCGAGCTACGAGGGGGAAACGGGGCTCCTCTGGATGTGGGCGGGACCATCGTGCTTCCTCTCGAGTGGAGACGGGTATGGCGGTGAACTTCTTGAGTTGCAGCAAGGGTGTGAAAGACCCTTTCGAAGTTCCAGAGGTTAGGTGTCATTAGTCTCCAGACGCCTCATCGGAAATAGGCCTCATCTCGCCTGGAAGGGAGAACTTCCTGGATTTTCTCGAGTTGCGGCAGGTGTTCTCGAGTTACGACGGGGACCTCAGGGACCCGCCCTGGTGGCCTCAGGAGAGGCCAGTCCCCATGCGAGTTGCTAGGGGGCCTCTCGGGATTCCTCTCCCGTCGATACCGGGGCCAAAAACCTTGTGTGGAGTCAGGGCCGGAACCGAGGATTCCTCTCAGGGGCTGACATGTATCTTTGGGTACTTCTGGAGTCTCCCGAGGGGAGTCAGGCCTCGTCTCGAGTGGGGGCATGCACGTGCGCTTTCCTTCCATGCTGTAGCAGCAATGTCACGCTTCCCGTCGCGTGGATCAAAGGATCTGTGGTTTTCCCTCGAGGCTTTCCCTCGAGGCTTTCCCACAGGTCTGTCCCACGTGCCACCGTGGTGTGAGTCGATCCTCGGCGTGAAAGATGAGCCAGTGCAGGGCAAAGAGGTTCCTCTGGAATGGACTGAGACATCTGGGGGACTCTTGGAATGGTGGTACGACCATGGAGTTCCTCTCGCCTTACCTGTTGAGAGTGCCTCCTCTTGAGATGCGACGGGAACGCCGGGAATTCTTTCCCGTTGAAAGCTGGGAAAGGATCCCTCATCTCGAGCTACGAGGGGGAAACGGGGCTCCTCTGGATGTGGGCGGGACCATCGTGCTTCCTCTCGAGTGGAGACGGGTATGGCGGTGAACTTCTTGAGTTCCAGCAAGGGTGTGAAAGACCCTTTCGAAGTTCCAGAGGTTAGGTGTCATTAGTCTCCAGACGCCTCATCGGAAATAGGCCTCATCTCGCCTGGAAGGGAGAACTTCCTGGATTTTCTCGAGTTGCGGCAGGTGTTCTCGAGTTACGACGGGGACCTCAGGGACCCGCCCTGGTAGCCTCACGAGAGGCCAGTCCCCATGCGAGTTGCTAGGGGGCCTCTCGGGATTCCTCTCCCATCTATACTGGGGCCAAAAACCTTGTGTGGAGTCAGGGCCGGAACCAAGGATTCCTCTCAGGGGCTGACATGGATGTTTGGGTACTTCTGGAGTCTCCCCAGGGGAGTCAGGCCTCGTCTCGAGTGGGGGCATGCACGTGCGCTTTCCTTCCAGGCTGTAGCAGCAATGTCACGCTTCCCGTCGCGTGGATCAAAGGATCTGTGTTTTTCCCTTGAGGCTTTCCCTTGAGGCTTTCCCACAGGGCTGTCCCACGTGCCACCGTGGTGTGAGTCGATCCTCGGCGTGAAAGATGAGCCAGTGCAGGGCAAAGAGGTTCCTCTGGAATGGACTGAGACATCTGGGGGACTCTTGGAATGGTGGTACGACCATGGAGTTCCTCTCGCCTTTCCTGTTGAGAGTGCCTCCTCTTGAGATGCGACGGGAACGCCGGGAATTCTTTCCCGTTGAAAGCAGGGAAAGGATCCCTCATCTCGAGCTACGAGGGGGAAACGGGGCTCCTCTGGATGTGGGCGGGACCATCGTGCTTCCTCTCGAGTGGAGACGGGTATGGCGGTGAACTTCTTGAGTTGCAGCAAGGGTGTGAAAGACCCTTTCGAAGTTCCAGAGGTTAGGTGTCATTAGTCTCCAGACGCCTCATCGGAAATAGGCCTCATCTCGCCTGGAAGGGAGAACTTCCTGGATTTTCTCGAGTTGCGGCAGGTGTTCTCGACTTACGACGGGGACCTCAGGGACCCGCCCTGGTGGCCTCAGGAGAGGCCAGTCCCCATGCGAGTTGCTAGGGGGCCTCTCGGGATTCCTCTCCCGTCCATACCGGGGCTAAAAACCTTGCGTGGAGTCAGGGCCGGAACCGAGGATTCCTCTCAGGGGCTGACATGGATCTTTGGGTACTTCTGGAGTCTCCCCAGGGGAGTCAGGCCTCGTCTCGAGTGGGTACATGCACGTGCGCTTTCCTTCCAGGCTGTAGCAGCAATGTCACGCTTCCCGTCGCGTGGATCAAAGGATCTGTGGTTTCCCTCGAGGATTTTCCTCGAGGCTTTCCCATAGGGCTCTCCCACGTGCCACCGTGGTGTGAGTCGATCCTCGGCGTGAAAGATGAGCCAGTGCAGGGCAAAGAGGTTCCTCTGGAATGGACTGAGACATCTGGGGGACTCTTGGAATGGTGGCACGACCATGGAGTTCCTCTCGGCTTTCCTGTTGAGAGTGCCTCCTCTTGAGATGCGACGGGAACGCGGGGAATTCTTTCCCGTTGAAAGCAGGGAAAGGATCCCTCATCTCGAGCTACGAGGGGGAAACGGGGCTCCTCTGGATGTGGGCGGGACCATCGTGCTTCCTCTCGAGTGGAGACGGGTATGGCGGTGAACTTCTTGAGTTGCAGCAAGGGTGTGAAAGACCCTTTCGAAGTTCCAGAGGTTAGGTGTCATTCGTCTCCAGACGCCTCATCGGAAATAGGCCTCATCTCGCCTGGAAGGGAGAACTTCCTGGATTTTCTCGAGTTGCGGCAGGTGTTCTCGAGTTACGACGGGGACCTCAGGGACCCGCCCTGGTGGCCTCAGGAGAGGCCAGTCCCCATGCGAGTTGCTAGGGGGCCTCTCGGGATTCCTCTCCCGTCAATACCGGGGCCAAAAACCTTGTGTGGAGTCAGGGCCGGAACCGAGGATTCCTCTCAGGGGCTGACATGGATCTTTGGGTACTTCTGGAGTCTCCCCAGGGGAGTCAGGCCTCGTCTCGAGTGGGGACATGCACGTGCGCTTTCCTTCCAGGCTGTAGCAGCAATGTCACGCTTCCCGTCGCGTGGATCAAAGGATCTGTGGTTTTCCCTCGAGGCTTTCCCACAGGGCTGTCCCACGTGCCACCGTGGTGTGAGTCGATCCTCGGCGTGAAAGATGAGCCAGTGCAGGGCAAAGAGGTTCCTCTGGAATGGACTGAGACATCTGGGGGACTCTTGGAATGGTGGTACGACCATGGAGTTCCTCTCGCCTTTCCTGTTGAGAGTGCCTCCTCTTGAGATGCGACGGGAACGCCGGGAATTCTTTCCCGTTGAAAGCAGGGAAAGGATCCCTCATCTCGAGCTACGAGGGGGAAACGGGGCTCCTCTGGATGTGGGCGGGACCATCGTGCTTCCTCTCGAGTGGAGACGGGTATGGCGGTGAACTTCTTGAGTTGCAGCAAGGGTGTGAAAGACCCTTTCGAAGTTCCAGAGGTTAAGTGTCATTAGTCTCCAGACGCCTCATCGGAAATAGGCCTCATCTCGCCTGGAAGGGAGAACTTCCTGGATTTTCTCGAGTTGCGGCTGGTGTTCTCGAGTTACGACGGGGACCTCAGGGACCCGCCCTGGTGGCCTCAGGAGAGGCCAGTCCCCATGCGAGTTGCTAGGGGGCCTCTCGGGATTCCTCTCCCGTCGATAGCGGGGCCAAAAACCTTGTGTGGAGTCAGGGACGGAACCGAGGATTCCTCTCAGGGGCTGACATGGATCTTTGGGTACTTCTGGAGTCTCCCCAGGGGAGTCAGGCCTCGTCTCGAGTGGGGGCATGCACGTGCGCTTTCCTTCCAGGCTGTAGCAGCAATGTCATGCTTCCCGTCGCGTGGATCAAAGGATCTGTGGTTTCCCGCGAGGCTTTCCCTCGAGGCTTTCCCACAGGGCTGTCCCACGTGCCACCGTGGTGTGAGTCCATCCTCGGCGTGAAAGATGAGCCAGTGCAGGGCAAAGAGGTTCCTCTGGAATGGACTGAGACATCTGGGGGACTCTTGGAATGGTGGTACGACCATGGAGTTCCTCTCGCCTTTCCTGTTGAGAGTGCCTCCTCTTGAGATGCGATGGGAACGCCGGGAATTCTTTCCCGTTGAAAGCAGGGAAAGGATCCCTCATCTCGAGCTACGAGGGGTAAACGGGGCTCCTCTGGATGTGGGCGGGACCATCGTGCTTCCTCTCGAGTGGAGACGGGTATGGCGGTGAACTCCTTGAGTTGCAGCAAGGGTGTGAAAGACCCTTTCGAAGTTCCAGAGGTTAGGTGTCATTAGTCTCCAGACGCCTCATCGGAAATAGGCCTCATCTCGCCTGGAAGGGAGAACTTCCTGGATTTTCTCGAGTTGCGGCAGGTGTTCTCGAGTTACGACGGGGACCTCAGGGACCCGCCCTGGTGGCCTCAGGAGAGGCCAGTCCCCATGCGAGTTGCTAGGGGGCCTCTCGGGATTCCTATCCCGTCGATACCGGGGCCAAAAACCTTGTGTGGAGTCAGGGCCGGAACCGAGGATTCCTCTCAGGGGCTGACATGGATCTTTGGGTACTTCTGGAGTCTCCCCAGGGGAGTCAGGCCTCGTCTCGAGTGGGGGCATGCACGTGCGCTTTCCTTCCAGGCTGTAGCAGCAATGTCACGCTTCCCGTCGCGTGGATCAAAGGATCTGCGGTTTTCCCTGGAGGCTTTCCCTCGAGGCTTTCCCACAGGGCTGTCCCACGTGCCACCGTGGTGTGAGTCGATCCTCGGCGTGAAAGATGAGCCAGTGCAGGGCAAAGAGGTTCCTCTGGAATGGACTGAGACATCTGTGTGACTCTTGGAATGGTGGTACGACCATGGAGTTCCTCTCGCCTTTCCTGTTGAGAGTGCCTCCTCTTGAGATGCGACGGGAACGCCGGGAATTCTTTCCCGTTGAAAGCAGGGAAAGGATCCCTCATCTCGAGCTACGAGGGGGAAACGGGGCTCCTCTGGATGTGGGCGGGACCATCGTGCTTCCTCTCGAGTGGAGACGGGGATGGCGGTGAACTTCTTGAGTTGCAGCAAGGGTGTGAAAGACCCTTTCGAAGTTCCAGAGGTTAGGTGTCATTAGTCTCCAGACGCCTCATCGGAAATAGGCCTCATCTCGCCTGGAAGGGAGAACTTCCTGGATTTTCTCGAGTTGCGGCAGGTGTTCTCGAGTTACGACGGGGACCTCAGGGACCCGCCCTGGTGGCCTCAGGAGAGGCCAATCCCCATGCGAGTTGCTAGGGGGCCTCTCGGGATTCCTCTCCCGTCGATACCGGGGCCAAAAACCTTGCGTGGAGTCAGGGCCGGAACCGAGGATTCCTCTCAGGGGCTGACATGGATCTTTGGGTACTTCTGGAGTCTCCCCAGGGGAGTCAGGCCTCGTCTCGAGTGGGGGCATGCACGTGCGCTTTCCTTCCAGGCTGTAGCAGCAATGTCACGCTTCCCGTCGCGTGGATCAAAGGATCTGTGGTTTTCCCTCGAGGCTTTCCCTCGAGGCTTTCCCACAGGGCTGTCCCACGTGCCACCGTGGTGTGAGTCGATCCTCGGCGTGAAAGATGAGCCAGTGCAGGGCAAAGAGGTTCCTCTGGAATGGACTGAGAAATCTGGGGGACTCTTCGAATGGTGGTACGACCATGGAGTTCCTCTCGCCTTTCCTGTTGAGAGTGCCTCCTCTTGAGATGCGACGGGAACGCCGGGAATTCTTTCCCATTGAAAGCAGGGAAAGGATCCCTCATCTCGAGCTACGAGGGGGAAACGGGGCTCCTCTGGATGTGGGCGGGACCATCGTGCTTCCTCTCGAGTGGAGACGGGTATGGCGGTGAACTTCTTGAGTTGCAGCAAGGGTGTGAAAGACCCTTTCGAAGTTCCAGAGGTTAGGTGTCATTAGTCTCCAGACGCCTCATCGGAAATAGGCCTCATCTCGCCTGGAAGGGAGAACTTCCTGGATTTTCTCGAGTTGCGGCAGGTGTTCTCGAGTTACGACGGGGACCTCAGGGACCCGCCCTGGTGGCCTCAGGAGAGGCCAGTCCCCATGCGAGTTGCTAGGCGGCCTCTCGGGATTCCTCTCCCGTCGATACCGGGGCCAAAAACCTTGTGTGGAGTCAGGGCCGGAACCGAGGATTCCTCTCAGGGGCTGACATGTATCTTTGGGTACTTCTGGAGTCTCCCGAGGGGAGTCAGGCCTCGTCTCGAGTGGGGGCATGCACGTGCGCTTTCCTTCCATGCTGTAGCAGCAATGTCACGCTTCCCGTCGCGTGGATCAAAGGATCTGTGGTTTTCCCTCGAGGCTTTCCCTCGAGGCTTTCCCACAGGTCTGTCCCACGTGCCACCGTGGTGTGAGTCGATCCTCGGCGTGAAAGATGAGCGAGTGCAGGGCAAAGAGGTTCCTCTGGAATGGACTGAGACATCTGGGGGACTCTTGGCATGGTGGTACGACCATGGAGTTCCTCTCGCCTTACCTGTTGAGAGTGCCTCCTCTTGAGATGCGACGGGAACGCCGGGAATTCTTTCCCGTTGAAAGCTGGGAAAGGATCCCTCATCTCGAGCTACGAGGGGGAAACGGGGCTCCTCTGGATGTGGGCGGGACCATCGTGCTTCCTCTCGAGTGGAGACGGGTATGGCGGTGAACTTCTTGAGTTGCAGCAAGGGTGTGAAAGACCCTTTCGAAGTTCCAGAGGTTAGGTGTCATTAGTCTCCAGACGCCTCATCGGAAATAGGCCTCATCTCGCCTGGAAGGGAGAACTTCCTGGATTTTCTCGAGTTGCGGCAGGTGTTCTCGAGTTACGACGGGGACCTCAGGGACCCGCCCTGGTAGCCTCACGAGAGGCCAGTCCCCATGCGAGTTGCTAGGGGGCCTCTCGGGATTCCTCTCCCATCTATACTGGGGCCAAAAACCTTGTGTGGAGTCAGGGCCGGAACCAAGGATTCCTCTCAGGGGCTGACATGGATGTTTGGGTACTTCTGGAGTCTCCCCAGGGGAGTCAGGCCTCGTCTCGAGTGGGGGCATGCACGTGCGCTTTCCTTCCAGGCTGTAGCAGCAATGTCACGCTTCCCGTCGCGTGGATCAAAGGATCTGTGTTTTTCCCTTGAGGCTTTCCCTCGAGGCTTTCCCACAGGGCTGTCCCACGTGCCACCGTGGTGTGAGTCGATCCTCGGCGTGAAAGATGAGCCAGTGCAGGGCAAAGAGGTTCCTCTGGAATGGACTGAGACATCTGGGGGACTCTTGGAATGGTGGTACGACCATGGAGTTCCTCTCGCCTTTCCTGTTGAGAGTGCCTCCTCTTGAGATGCGACGGGAACGCCGGGAATTCTTTCCCGTTGAAAGCAGGGAAAGGATCCCTCATCTCGAGCTACGAGGGGGAAACGGGGCTCCTCTGGATGTGGGCGGGACCATCGTGCTTCCTCTCGAGTGGAGACGGGTATGGCGGTGAACTTCTTGAGTTGCAGCAAGGGTGTGAAAGACCCTTTCGAAGTTCCAGAGGTTAGGTGTCATTAGTCTCCAGACGCCTCATCGGAAATAGGCCTCATCTCGCCTGGAAGGGAGAACTTCCTGGATTTTCTCGAGTTGCGGCAGGTGTTCTCGACTTACGACGGGGACCTCAGGGACCCGCCCTGGTGGCCTCAGGAGAGGCCAGTCCCCATGCGAGTTGCTAGGGGGCCTCTCGGGATTCCTCTCCCGTCCATACCGGGGCCAAAAACCTTGCGTGGAGTCAGGGCCGGAACCGAGGATTCCTCTCAGGGGCTGACATGGATCTTTGGGTACTTCTGGAGTCTCCCCAGGGGAGTCAGGCCTCGTCTCGAGTGGGTACATGCACGTGCGCTTTCCTTCCAGGCTGTAGCAGCAATGTCACGCTTCCCGTCGCGTGGATCAAAGGATCTGTGGTTTCCCTCGAGGATTTTCCTCGAGGCTTTCCCATAGGGCTCTCCCACGTGCCACCGTGGTGTGAGTCGATCCTCGGCGTGAAAGATGAGCCAGTGCAGGGCAAAGAGGTTCCTCTGGAATGGACTGAGACATCTGGGGGACTCTTGGAATGGTGGCACGACCATGGAGTTCCTCTCGGCTTTCCTGTTGAGAGTGCCTCCTCTTGAGATGCGACGGGAACGCGGGGAATTCTTTCCCGTTGAAAGCAGGGAAAGGATCCCTCATCTCGAGCTACGAGGGGGAAACGGGGCTCCTCTGGATGTGGGCGGGACCATCGTGCTTCCTCTCGAGTGGAGACGGGTATGGCGGTGAACTTCTTGAGTTGCAGCAAGGGTGTGAAAGACCCTTTCGAAGTTCCAGAGGTTAGGTGTCATTCGTCTCCAGACGCCTCATCGGAAATAGGCCTCATCTCGCCTGGAAGGGAGAACTTCCTGGATTTTCTCGAGTTGCGGCAGGTGTTCTCGAGTTACGACGGGGACCTCAGGGACCCGCCCTGGTGGCCTCAGGAGAGGCCAGTCCCCATGCGAGTTGCTAGGGGGCCTCTCGGGATTCCTCTCCCGTCAATACCGGGGCCAAAAACCTTGTGTGGAGTCAGGGCCGGAACCGAGGATTCCTCTCAGGGGCTGACATGGATCTTTGGGTACTTCTGGAGTCTCCCCAGGGGAGTCAGGCCTCGTCTCGAGTGGGGACATGCACGTGCGCTTTCCTTCCAGGCTGTAGCAGCAATGTCACGCTTCCCGTCGCGTGGATCAAAGGATCTGTGGTTTTCCCTCGAGGCTTTCCCACAGGGCTGTCCCACGTGCCACCGTGGTGTGAGTCGATCCTCGGCGTGAAAGATGAGCCAGTGCAGGGCAAAGAGGTTCCTCTGGAATGGACTGAGACATCTGGGGGACTCTTGGAATGGTGGTACGACCATGGAGTTCCTCTCGCCTTTCCTGTTGAGAGTGCCTCCTCTTGAGATGCGACGGGAACGCCGGGAATTCTTTCCCGTTGAAAGCAGGGAAAGGATCCCTCATCTCGAGCTACGAGGGGGAAACGGGGCTCCTCTGGATGTGGGCGGGACCATCGTGCTTCCTCTCGAGTGGAGACGGGTATGGCGGTGAACTTCTTGAGTTGCAGCAAGGGTGTGAAAGACCCTTTCGAAGTTCCAGAGGTTAAGTGTCATTAGTCTCCAGACGCCTCATCGGAAATAGGCCTCATCTCGCCTGGAAGGGAGAACTTCCTGGATTTTCTCGAGTTGCGGCTGGTGTTCTCGAGTTACGACGGGGACCTCAGGGACCCGCCCTGGTGGCCTCAGGAGAGGCCAGTCCCCATGCGAGTTGCTAGGGGGCCTCTCGGGATTCCTCTCCCGTCGATACCGGGGCCAAAAACCTTGTGTGGAGTCAGGGCCGGAACCGAGGATTCCTCTCAGGGGCTGACATGGATCTTTGGGTACTTCTGGAGTCTCCCCAGGGGAGTCAGGCCTCGTCTCGAGTGGGGGCATGCACGTGCGCTTTCCTTCCAGGCTGTAGCAGCAATGTCACGCTTCCCGTCGCGTGGATCAAAGGATCTGTGGTTTTCCCTCGAGGCTTTCCCTCGAGGCTTTCCCACAGGGCTGTCCCACGTGCCACCGTGGTGTGAGTCGATCCTCGGCGTGAAAGATGAGCCAGTGCAGGGCAAAGAGGTTCCTCTGGAATGGACTGAGAAATCTGGGGGACTCTTCGAATGGTGGTACGACCATGGAGTTCCTCTCTCCTTTCCTGTTGAGAGTGCCTCCTCTTGAGATGCGACGGGAACGCCGGGAATTCTTTCCCATTGAAAGCAGGGAAAGGATCCCTCATCTCGAGCTACGAGGGGGAAACGGGGCTCCTCTGGATGTGGGCGGGACCATCGTGCTTCCTCTCGAGTGGAGACGGGTATGGCGGTGAACTTCTTGAGTTGCAGCAAGGGTGTGAAAGACCCTTTCGAAGTTCCAGAGGTTAGGTGTCATTAGTCTCCAGACGCCTCATCGGAAATAGGCCTCATCTCGCCTGGAAGGGAGAACTTCCTGGATTTTCTCGAGTTGCGGCAGGTGTTCTCGAGTTACGACGGGGACCTCAGGGACCCGCCCTGGTGGCCTCAGGAGAGGCCAGTCCCCATGCGAGTTGCTAGGGGGCCTCTCGGGATTCCTCTCCCGTCGATACCGGGGCCAAAAACCTTGTGTGGAGTCAGGGCCGGAACCGAGGATTCCTCTCAGGGGCTGACATGTATCTTTGGGTACTTCTGGAGTCTCCCGAGGGGAGTCAGGCCTCGTCTCGAGTGGGGGCATGCACGTGCGCTTTCCTTCCATGCTGTAGCAGCAATGTCACGCTTCCCGTCGCGTGGATCAAAGGATCTGTGGTTTTCCCTCGAGGCTTTCCCTCGAGGCTTTCCCACAGGTCTGTCCCACGTGCCACCGTGGTGTGAGTCGATCCTCGGCGTGAAAGATGAGCGAGTGCAGGGCAAAGAGGTTCCTCTGGAATGGACTGAGACATCTGGGGGACTCTTGGAATGGTGGTACGACCATGGAGTTCCTCTCGCCTTACCTGTTGAGAGTGCCTCCTCTTGAGATGCGACGGGAACGCCGGGAATTCTTTCCCGTTGAAAGCTGGGAAAGGATCCCTCATCTCGAGCTACGAGGGGGAAACGGGGCTCCTCTGGATGTGGGCGGGACCATCGTGCTTCCTCTCGAGTGGAGACGGGTATGGCGGTGAACTTCTTGAGTTCCAGCAAGGGTGTGAAAGACCCTTTCGAAGTTCCAGAGGTTAGGTGTCATTAGTCTCCAGACGCCTCATCGGAAATAGGCCTCATCTCGCCTGGAAGGGAGAACTTCCTGGATTTTCTCGAGTTGCGGCAGGTGTTCTCGAGTTACGACGGGGACCTCAGGGACCCGCCCTGGTAGCCTCACGAGAGGCCAGTCCCCATGCGAGTTGCTAGGGGGCCTCTCGGGATTCCTCTCCCATCTATACTGGGGCCAAAAACCTTGTGTGGAGTCAGGGCCGGAACCAAGGATTCCTCTCAGGGGCTGACATGGATGTTTGGGTACTTCTGGAGTCTCCCCAGGGGAGTCAGGCCTCGTCTCGAGTGGGGGCATGCACGTGCGCTTTCCTTCCAGGCTGTAGCAGCAATGTCACGCTTCCCGTCGCGTGGATCAAAGGATCTGTGTTTTTCCCTTGAGGCTTTCCCTTGAGGCTTTCCCACAGGGCTGTCCCACGTGCCACCGTGGTGTGAGTCGATCCTCGGCGTGAAAGATGAGCCAGTGCAGGGCAAAGAGGTTCCTCTGGAATGGACTGAGACATCTGGGGGACTCTTGGAATGGTGGTACGACCATGGAGTTCCTCTCGCCTTTCCTGTTGAGAGTGCCTCCTCTTGAGATGCGACGGGAACGCCGGGAATTCTTTCCCGTTGAAAGCAGGGAAAGGATCCCTCATCTCGAGCTACGAGGGGGAAACGGGGCTCCTCTGGATGTGGGCGGGACCATCGTGCTTCCTCTCGAGTGGAGACGGGTATGGCGGTGAACTTCTTGAGTTGCAGCAAGGGTGTGAAAGACCCTTTCGAAGTTCCAGAGGTTAGGTGTCATTAGTCTCCAGACGCCTCATCGGAAATAGGCCTCATCTCGCCTGGAAGGGAGAACTTCCTGGATTTTCTCGAGTTGCGGCAGGTGTTCTCGACTTACGACGGGGACCTCAGGGACCCGCCCTGGTGGCCTCAGGAGAGGCCAGTCCCCATGCGAGTTGCTAGGGGGCCTCTCGGGATTCCTCTCCCGTCCATACCGGGGCTAAAAACCTTGCGTGGAGTCAGGGCCGGAACCGAGGATTCCTCTCAGGGGCTGACATGGATCTTTGGGTACTTCTGGAGTCTCCCCAGGGGAGTCAGGCCTCGTCTCGAGTGGGTACATGCACGTGCGCTTTCCTTCCAGGCTGTAGCAGCAATGTCACGCTTCCCGTCGCGTGGATCAAAGGATCTGTGGTTTCCCTCGAGGATTTTCCTCGAGGCTTTCCCATAGGGCTCTCCCACGTGCCACCGTGGTGTGAGTCGATCCTCGGCGTGAAAGATGAGCCAGTGCAGGGCAAAGAGGTTCCTCTGGAATGGACTGAGACATCTGGGGGACTCTTGGAATGGTGGCACGACCATGGAGTTCCTCTCGGCTTTCCTGTTGAGAGTGCCTCCTCTTGAGATGCGACGGGAACGCGGGGAATTCTTTCCCGTTGAAAGCAGGGAAAGGATCCCTCATCTCGAGCTACGAGGGGGAAACGGGGCTCCTCTGGATGTGGGCGGGACCATCGTGCTTCCTCTCGAGTGGAGACGGGTATGGCGGTGAACTTCTTGAGTTGCAGCAAGGGTGTGAAAGACCCTTTCGAAGTTCCAGAGGTTAGGTGTCATTCGTCTCCAGACGCCTCATCGGAAATAGGCCTCATCTCGCCTGGAAGGGAGAACTTCCTGGATTTTCTCGAGTTGCGGCAGGTGTTCTCGAGTTACGACGGGGACCTCAGGGACCCGCCCTGGTGGCCTCAGGAGAGGCCAGTCCCCATGCGAGTTGCTAGGGGGCCTCTCGGGATTCCTCTCCCGTCAATACCGGGGCCAAAAACCTTGTGTGGAGTCAGGGCCGGAACCGAGGATTCCTCTCAGGGGCTGACATGGATCTTTGGGTACTTCTGGAGTCTCCCCAGGGGAGTCAGGCCTCGTCTCGAGTGGGGACATGCACGTGCGCTTTCCTTCCAGGCTGTAGCAGCAATGTCACGCTTCCCGTCGCGTGGATCAAAGGATCTGTGGTTTTCCCTCGAGGCTTTCCCACAGGGCTGTCCCACGTGCCACCGTGGTGTGAGTCGATCCTCGGCGTGAAAGATGAGCCAGTGCAGGGCAAAGAGGTTCCTCTGGAATGGACTGAGACATCTGGGGGACTCTTGGAATGGTGGTACGACCATGGAGTTCCTCTCGCCTTTCCTGTTGAGAGTGCCTCCTCTTGAGATGCGACGGGAACGCCGGGAATTCTTTCCCGTTGAAAGCAGGGAAAGGATCCCTCATCTCGAGCTACGAGGGGGAAACGGGGCTCCTCTGGATGTGGGCGGGACCATCGTGCTTCCTCTCGAGTGGAGACGGGTATGGCGGTGAACTTCTTGAGTTGCAGCAAGGGTGTGAAAGACCCTTTCGAAGTTCCAGAGGTTAAGTGTCATTAGTCTCCAGACGCCTCATCGGAAATAGGCCTCATCTCGCCTGGAAGGGAGAACTTCCTGGATTTTCTCGAGTTGCGGCTGGTGTTCTCGAGTTACGACGGGGACCTCAGGGACCCGCCCTGGTGGCCTCAGGAGAGGCCAGTCCCCATGCGAGTTGCTAGGGGGCCTCTCGGGATTCCTCTCCCGTCGATAGCGGGGCCAAAAACCTTGTGTGGAGTCAGGGACGGAACCGAGGATTCCTCTCAGGGGCTGACATGGATCTTTGGGTACTTCTGGAGTCTCCCCAGGGGAGTCAGGCCTCGTCTCGAGTGGGGGCATGCACGTGCGCTTTCCTTCCAGGCTGTAGCAGCAATGTCATGCTTCCCGTCGCGTGGATCAAAGGATCTGTGGTTTCCCGCGAGGCTTTCCCTCGAGGCTTTCCCACAGGGCTGTCCCACGTGCCACCGTGGTGTGAGTCCATCCTCGGCGTGAAAGATGAGCCAGTGCAGGGCAAAGAGGTTCCTCTGGAATGGACTGAGACATCTGGGGGACTCTTGGAATGGTGGTACGACCATGGAGTTCCTCTCGCCTTTCCTGTTGAGAGTGCCTCCTCTTGAGATGCGATGGGAACGCCGGGAATTCTTTCCCGTTGAAAGCAGGGAAAGGATCCCTCATCTCGAGCTACGAGGGGTAAACGGGGCTCCTCTGGATGTGGGCGGGACCATCGTGCTTCCTCTCGAGTGGAGACGGGTATGGCGGTGAACTCCTTGAGTTGCAGCAAGGGTGTGAAAGACCCTTTCGAAGTTCCAGAGGTTAGGTGTCATTAGTCTCCAGACGCCTCATCGGAAATAGGCCTCATCTCGCCTGGAAGGGAGAACTTCCTGGATTTTCTCGAGTTGCGGCAGGTGTTCTCGAGTTACGACGGGGACCTCAGGGACCCGCCCTGGTGGCCTCAGGAGAGGCCAGTCCCCATGCGAGTTGCTAGGGGGCCTCTCGGGATTCCTATCCCGTCGATACCGGGGCCAAAAACCTTGTGTGGAGTCAGGGCCAGAACCGAGGATTCCTCTCAGGGGCTGACATGGATCTTTGGGTACTTCTGGAGTCTCCCCAGGGGAGTCAGGCCTCGTCTCGAGTGGGGGCATGCACGTGCGCTTTCCTTCCAGGCTGTAGCAGCAATGTCACGCTTCCCGTCGCGTGGATCAAAGGATCTGCGGTTTTCCCTGGAGGCTTTCCCTCGAGGCTTTCCCACAGGGCTGTCCCACGTGCCACCGTGGTGTGAGTCGATCCTCGGCGTGAAAGATGAGCCAGTGCAGGGCAAAGAGGTTCCTCTGGAATGGACTGAGACATCTGTGTGACTCTTGGAATGGTGGTACGACCATGGAGTTCCTCTCGCCTTTCCTGTTGAGAGTGCCTCCTCTTGAGATGCGACGGGAACGCCGGGAATTCTTTCCCGTTGAAAGCAGGGAAAGGATCCCTCATCTCGAGCTACGAGGGGGAAACGGGGCTCCTCTGGATGTGGGCGGGACCATCGTGCTTCCTCTCGAGTGGAGACGGGGATGGCGGTGAACTTCTTGAGTTGCAGCAAGGGTGTGAAAGACCCTTTCGAAGTTCCAGAGGTTAGGTGTCATTAGTCTCCAGACGCCTCATCGGAAATAGGCCTCATCTCGCCTGGAAGGGAGAACTTCCTGGATTTTCTCGAGTTGCGGCAGGTGTTCTCGAGTTACGACGGGGACCTCAGGGACCCGCCCTGGTGGCCTCAGGAGAGGCCAATCCCCATGCGAGTTGCTAGGGGGCCTCTCGGGATTCCTCTCCCGTCGATACCGGGGCCAAAAACCTTGCGTGGAGTCAGGGCCGGAACCGAGGATTCCTCTCAGGGGCTGACATGGATCTTTGGGTACTTCTGGAGTCTCCCCAGGGGAGTCAGGCCTCGTCTCGAGTGGGGGCATGCACGTGCGCTTTCCTTCCAGGCTGTAGCAGCAATGTCACGCTTCCCGTCGCGTGGATCAAAGGATCTGTGGTTTTCCCTCGAGGCTTTCCCTCGAGGCTTTCCCACAGGGCTGTCCCACGTGCCACCGTGGTGTGAGTCGATCCTCGGCGTGAAAGATGAGCCAGTGCAGGGCAAAGAGGTTCCTCTGGAATGGACTGAGAAATCTGGGGGACTCTTCGAATGGTGGTACGACCATGGAGTTCCTCTCGCCTTTCCTGTTGAGAGTGCCTCCTCTTGAGATGCGACGGGAACGCCGGGAATTCTTTCCCATTGAAAGCAGGGAAAGGATCCCTCATCTCGAGCTACGAGGGGGAAACGGGGCTCCTCTGGATGTGGGCGGGACCATCGTGCTTCCTCTCGAGTGGAGACGGGTATGGCGGTGAACTTCTTGAGTTGCAGCAAGGGTGTGAAAGACCCTTTCGAAGTTCCAGAGGTTAGGTGTCATTAGTCTCCAGACGCCTCATCGGAAATAGGCCTCATCTCGCCTGGAAGGGAGAACTTCCTGGATTTTCTCGAGTTGCGGCAGGTGTTCTCGAGTTACGACGGGGACCTCAGGGACCCGCCCTGGTGGCCTCAGGAGAGGCCAGTCCCCATGCGAGTTGCTAGGCGGCCTCTCGGGATTCCTCTCCCGTCGATACCGGGGCCAAAAACCTTGTGTGGAGTCAGGGCCGGAACCGAGGATTCCTCTCAGGGGCTGACATGTATCTTTGGGTACTTCTGGAGTCTCCCGAGGGGAGTCAGGCCTCGTCTCGAGTGGGGGCATGCACGTGCGCTTTCCTTCCATGCTGTAGCAGCAATGTCACGCTTCCCGTCGCGTGGATCAAAGGATCTGTGGTTTTCCCTCGAGGCTTTCCCTCGAGGCTTTCCCACAGGTCTGTCCCACGTGCCACCGTGGTGTGAGTCGATCCTCGGCGTGAAAGATGAGCGAGTGCAGGGCAAAGAGGTTCCTCTGGAATGGACTGAGACATCTGGGGGACTCTTGGAATGGTGGTACGACCATGGAGTTCCTCTCGCCTTACCTGTTGAGAGTGCCTCCTCTTGAGATGCGACGGGAACGCCGGGAATTCTTTCCCGTTGAAAGCTGGGAAAGGATCCCTCATCTCGAGCTACGAGGGGGAAACGGGGCTCCTCTGGATGTGGGCGGGACCATCGTGCTTCCTCTCGAGTGGAGACGGGTATGGCGGTGAACTTCTTGAGTTGCAGCAAGGGTGTGAAAGACCCTTTCGAAGTTCCAGAGGTTAGGTGTCATTAGTCTCCAGACGCCTCATCGGAAATAGGCCTCATCTCGCCTGGAAGGGAGAACTTCCTGGATTTTCTCGAGTTGCGGCAGGTGTTCTCGAGTTACGACGGGGACCTCAGGGACCCGCCCTGGTAGCCTCACGAGAGGCCAGTCCCCATGCGAGTTGCTAGGGGGCCTCTCGGGATTCCTCTCCCATCTATACTGGGGCCAAAAACCTTGTGTGGAGTCAGGGCCGGAACCAAGGATTCCTCTCAGGGGCTGACATGGATGTTTGGGTACTTCTGGAGTCTCCCCAGGGGAGTCAGGCCTTGTCTCGAGTGGGGGCATGCACGTGCGCTTTCCTTCCAGGCTGTAGCAGCAATGTCATGCTTCCCGTCGCGTGGATCAAAGGATCTGTGGTTTCCCGCGAGGCTTTCCCTCGAGGCTTTCCCACAGGGCTGTCCCACGTGCCACCGTGGTGTGAGTCCATCCTCGGCGTGAAAGATGAGCCAGTGCAGGGCAAAGAGGTTCCTCTGGAATGGACTGAGACATCTGGGGGACTCTTGGAATGGTGGTACGACCATGGAGTTCCTCTCGCCTTTCCTGTTGAGAGTGCCTCCTCTTGAGATGCGACGGGAACGCCGGGAATTCTTTCCCGTTGAAAGCAGGGAAAGGATCCCTCATCTCGAGCTACGAGGGGGAAACGGGGCTCCTCTGGATGTGGGCGGGACCATCGTGCTTCCTCTCGAGTGGAGACGGGTATGGCGGTGAACTTCTTGAGTTGCAGCAAGGGTGTGAAAGACCCTTTCGAAGTTCCAGAGGTTAGGTGTCATTAGTCTCCAGACGCCTCATCGGAAATAGGCCTCATCTCGCCTGGAAGGGAGAACTTCCTGGATTTTCTCGAGTTGCGGCAGGTGTTCTCGACTTACGACGGGGACCTCAGGGACCCGCCCTGGTGGCCTCAGGAGAGGCCAGTCCCCATGCGAGTTGCTAGGGGGCCTCTCGGGATTCCTCTCCCGTCCATACCGGGGCCAAAAACCTTGCGTGGAGTCAGGGCCGGAACCGAGGATTCCTCTCAGGGGCTGACATGGATCTTTGGGTACTTCTGGAGTCTCCCCAGGGGAGTCAGGCCTCGTCTCGAGTGGGTACATGCACGTGCGCTTTCCTTCCAGGCTGTAGCAGCAATGTCACGCTTCCCGTCGCGTGGATCAAAGGATCTGTGGTTTCCCTCGAGGATTTTCCTCGAGGCTTTCCCATAGGGCTCTCCCACGTGCCACCGTGGTGTGAGTCGATCCTCGGCGTGAAAGATGAGCCAGTGCAGGGCAAAGAGGTTCCTCTGGAATGGACTGAGACATCTGGGGGACTCTTGGAATGGTGGCACGACCATGGAGTTCCTCTCGGCTTTCCTGTTGAGAGTGCCTCCTCTTGAGATGCGACGGGAACGCGGGGAATTCTTTCCCGTTGAAAGCAGGGAAAGGATCCCTCATCTCGAGCTACGAGGGGGAAACGGGGCTCCTCTGGATGTGGGCGGGACCATCGTGCTTCCTCTCGAGTGGAGACGGGTATGGCGGTGAACTTCTTGAGTTGCAGCAAGGGTGTGAAAGACCCTTTCGAAGTTCCAGAGGTTAGGTGTCATTCGTCTCCAGACGCCTCATCGGAAATAGGCCTCATCTCGCCTGGAAGGGAGAACTTCCTGGATTTTCTCGAGTTGCGGCAGGTGTTCTCGAGTTACGACGGGGACCTCAGGGACCCGCCCTGGTGGCCTCAGGAGAGGCCAGTCCCCATGCGAGTTGCTAGGGGGCCTCTCGGGATTCCTCTCCCGTCAATACCGGGGCCAAAAACCTTGTGTGGAGTCAGGGCCGGAACCGAGGATTCCTCTCAGGGGCTGACATGGATCTTTGGGTACTTCTGGAGTCTCCCCAGGGGAGTCAGGCCTCGTCTCGAGTGGGGACATGCACGTGCGCTTTCCTTCCAGGCTGTAGCAGCAATGTCACGCTTCCCGTCGCGTGGATCAAAGGATCTGTGGTTTTCCCTCGAGGCTTTCCCACAGGGCTGTCCCACGTGCCACCGTGGTGTGAGTCGATCCTCGGCGTGAAAGATGAGCCAGTGCAGGGCAAAGAGGTTCCTCTGGAATGGACTGAGACATCTGGGGGACTCTTGGAATGGTGGTACGACCATGGAGTTCCTCTCGCCTTTCCTGTTGAGAGTGCCTCCTCTTGAGATGCGACGGGAACGCCGGGAATTCTTTCCCGTTGAAAGCAGGGAAAGGATCCCTCATCTCGAGCTACGAGGGGGAAACGGGGCTCCTCTGGATGTGGGCGGGACCATCGTGCTTCCTCTCGAGTGGAGACGGGTATGGCGGTGAACTTCTTGAGTTGCAGCAAGGGTGTGAAAGACCCTTTCGAAGTTCCAGAGGTTAAGTGTCATTAGTCTCCAGACGCCTCATCGGAAATAGGCCTCATCTCGCCTGGAAGGGAGAACTTCCTGGATTTTCTCGAGTTGCGGCTGGTGTTCTCGAGTTACGACGGGGACCTCAGGGACCCGCCCTGGTGGCCTCAGGAGAGGCCAGTCCCCATGCGAGTTGCTAGGGGGCCTCTCGGGATTCCTCTCCCGTCGATAGCGGGGCCAAAAACCTTGTGTGGAGTCAGGGACGGAACCGAGGATTCCTCTCAGGGGCAGACATGGATCTTTGGGTACTTCTGGAGTCTCCCCAGGGGAGTCAGGCCTCGTCTCGAGTGGGGGCATGCACGTGCGCTTTCCTTCCAGGCTGTAGCAGCAATGTCATGCTTCCCGTCGCGTGGATCAAAGGATCTGTGGTTTCCCGCGAGGCTTTCCCTCGAGGCTTTCCCACAGGGCTGTCCCACGTGCCACCGTGGTGTGAGTCCATCCTCGGCGTGAAAGATGAGCCAGTGCAGGGCAAAGAGGTTCCTCTGGAATGGACTGAGACATCTGGGGGACTCTTGGAATGGTGGTACGACCATGGAGTTCCTCTCGCCTTTCCTGTTGAGAGTGCCTCCTCTTGAGATGCGATGGGAACGCCGGGAATTCTTTCCCGTTGAAAGCAGGGAAAGGATCCCTCATCTCGAGCTACGAGGGGTAAACGGGGCTCCTCTGGATGTGGGCGGGACCATCGTGCTTCCTCTCGAGTGGAGACGGGTATGGCGGTGAACTCCTTGAGTTGCAGCAAGGGTGTGAAAGACCCTTTCGAAGTTCCAGAGGTTAGGTGTCATTAGTCTCCAGACGCCTCATGGGAAATAGGCCTCATCTCGCCTGGAAGGGAGAACTTCCTGGATTTTCTCGAGTTGCGGCAGGTGTTCTCGAGTTACGACGGGGACCTCAGGGACCCGCCCTGGTGGCCTCAGGAGAGGCCAGTCCCCATGCGAGTTGCTAGGGGGCCTCTCGGGATTCCTATCCCGTCGATACCGGGGCCAAAAACCTTGTGTGGAGTCAGGGCCGGAACCGAGGATTCCTCTCAGGGGCTGACATGGATCTTTGGGTACTTCTGGAGTCTCCCCAGGGGAGTCAGGCCTCGTCTCGAGTGGGGGCATGCACGTGCGCTTTCCTTCCAGGCTGTAGCAGCAATGTCACGCTTCCCGTCGCGTGGATCAAAGGATCTGCGGTTTTCCCTGGAGGCTTTCCCTCGAGGCTTTCCCACAGGGCTGTCCCACGTGCCACCGTGGTGTGAGTCGATCCTCGGCGTGAAAGATGAGCCAGTGCAGGGCAAAGAGGTTCCTCTGGAATGGACTGAGACATCTGTGTGACTCTTGGAATGGTGGTACGACCATGGAGTTCCTCTCGCCTTTCCTGTTGAGAGTGCCTCCTCTTGAGATGCGACGGGAACGCCGGGAATTCTTTCCCGTTGAAAGCAGGGAAAGGATCCCTCATCTCGAGCTACGAGGGGGAAACGGGGCTCCTCTGGATGTGGGCGGGACCATCGTGCTTCCTCTCGAGTGGAGACGGGGATGGCGGTGAACTTCTTGAGTTGCAGCAAGGGTGTGAAAGACCCTTTCGAAGTTCCAGAGGTTAGGTGTCATTAGTCTCCAGACGCCTCATCGGAAATAGGCCTCATCTCGCCTGGAAGGGAGAACTTCCTGGATTTTCTCGAGTTGCGGCACGTGTTCTCGAGTTACGACGGGGACCTCAGGGACCCGCCCTGGTGGCCTCAGGAGAGGCCAATCCCCATGCGAGTTGCTAGGGGGCCTCTCGGGATTCCTCTCCCGTCGATACCGGGGCCAAAAACCTTGCGTGGAGTCAGGGCCGGAACCGAGGATTCCTCTCAGGGGCTGACATGGATCTTTGGGTACTTCTGGAGTCTCCCCAGGGGAGTCAGGCCTCGTCTCGAGTGGGGACATGCACGTGCGCTTTCCTTCCAGGCTGTAGCAGCAATGTCACGCTTCCCGTCGCGTGGATCAAAGGATCTGTGGTTTCCCTCGAGGATTTTCCTCGAGGCTTTCCCATAGGGCTCTCCCACGTGCCACCGTGGTGTGAGTCGATCCTCGGCGTGAAAGATGAGCCAGTGCAGGGCAAAGAGGTTCCTCTGGAATGGACTGAGACATCTGGGGGACTCTTGGAATGGTGGCACGACCATGGAGTTCCTCTCGGCTCTCCTGTTGAGAGTGCCTCCTCTTGAGATGCGACGGGAACGCCGGGAATTCTTTCCCGTTGAAAGCAGGGAAAGGATCCCTCATCTCGAGCTACGAGGGGGAAACGGGGCTCCTCTGGATGTGGGCGGGACCATCGTGCTTCCTCTCGAGTGGAGACGGGTATGGCGGTGAACTTCTTGAGTTGCAGCAAGGGTGTGAAAGACCCTTTCGAAGTTCCAGAGGTTAGGTGTCATTCGTCTCCAGACGCCTCATCGGAAATAGGCCTCATCTCGCCTGGAAGGGAGAACTTCCTGGATTTTCTCGAGTTGCGGCAGGTGTTCTCGAGTTACGACGGGGACCTCAGGGACCCGCCCTGGTGGCCTCAGGAGAGGCCAGTCCCCATGCGAGTTGCTAGGGGGCCTCTCGGGATTCCTCTCCCGTCAATACCGGGGCCAAAAACCTTGTGTGGAGTCAGGGCCGGAACCGAGGATTCCTCTCAGGGGCTGACATGGATCTTTGGGTACTTCTGGAGTCTCCCCAGGGGAGTCAGGCCTCGTCTCGAGTGGGAACATGCACGTGCGCTTTCCTTCCAGGCTGTAGCAGCAATGTCACGCTTCCCGTCGCGTGGATCAAAGGATCTGTGGTTTTCCCTCGAGGCTTTCCCACAGGGCTGTCCCACGTGCCACCGTGGTGTGAGTCGATCCTCGGCGTGAAAGATGAGCCAGTGCAGGGCAAAGAGGTTCCTCTGGAATGGACTGAGACATCTGGGGGACTCTTGGAATGGTGGTACGACCATGGAGTTCCTCTCGCCTTTCCTGTTGAGAGTGCCTCCTCTTGAGATGCGACGGGAACGCCGGGAATTCTTTCCCGTTGAAAGCAGGGAAAGGATCCCTCATCTCGAGCTACGAGGGGGAAACGGGGCTCCTCTGGATGTGGGCGGGACCATCGTGCTTCCTCTCGAGTGGAGATGGGTATGGCGGTGAACTTCTTGAGTTGCAGCAAGGGTGTGAAAAACCCTTTCGAAGTTCCAGAGGTTAAGTGTCATTAGTCTCCAGACGCCTCATCGGAAATAGGCCTCATCTCGCCTGGAAGGGAGAACTTCCTGGATTTTCTCGAGTTGCGGCTGGTGTTCTCGAGTTACGACGGGGACCTCAGGGACCCGCCCTGGTGGCCTCAGGAGAGGCCAGTCCCCATGCGAGTTGCTAGGGGGCCTCTCGGGATTCCTCTCCCGTCGATAGCGGGGCCAAAAACCTTGTGTGGAGTCAGGGACGGAACCGAGGATTCCTCTCAGGGGCTGACATGGATCTTTGGGTACTTCTGGAGTCTCCCCAGGGGAGTCAGGCCTCGTCTCGAGTGGGGGCATGCACGTGCGCTTTCCTTCCAGGCTGTAGCAGCAATGTCACGCTTCCCGTCGCGTGGATCAAAGGATCTGCGGTTTTCCCTGGAGGCTTTCCCTCGAGGCTTTCCCACAGGGCTGTCCCACGTGCCACCGTGGTGTGAGTCGATCCTCGGCGTGAAAGATGAGCCAGTGCAGGGCAAAGAGGTTCCTCTGGAATGGACTGAGACATCTGGGGGACTCTTGGAATGGTGGCACGACCATGGAGTTCCTCTCGCCTTTCCTGTTGAGAGTGCCTCCTCTTGAGATGCGATGGGAACGCCGGGAATTCTTTCCCGTTGAAAGCAGGGAAAGGATCCCTCATCTCGAGCTACGAGGGGGAAACGGGGCTCCTCTGGATGTGGGCGGGACCATCGTGCTTCCTCTCGAGTGGAGACGGGTATGGCGGTGAACTTCTTGAGTTGCAGCAAGGGTGTTAAAGGCCCTTTCGAAGTTCCAGAGGTTAGGTGTCATTAGTCTCCAGAAGCCTCATCGGAAATAGGCCTCATCTCGCCTGGAAGGGAGAACTTCCTGGATTTTCTCGAGTTGCGGCAGGTGTTCTCGAGTTACGACGGGGACCTCAGGGACCCGCCCTGGTGGCCTCAGGAGAGGCCAGTCCCCATGCGAGTTGCTAGGGGGCCTCTCGGGATTCCTCTCCCGTCGATACCGGGGCCAAAAACCTTGCGTGGAGTCAGGGCCGGCACCGAGGATTCCTCTCAGGGGCTGACATGGGTCTTTGGGTACTTCTGGAGTCTCCCCAGGGGAGTCAGGCCTCGTCTCGAGTGGGGGCATGCACGTGCGCTTTCCTTCCAGGCTGTAGCAGCAATGTCACGCTTCCCGTCGCGTGGATCAAAGGATATGTGGTTTTCCCTCGAGGCTTTCCCTCGAGGCTTTCCCACAGGGCTGTCCCACGTGCCACCGTGGTGTGAGTCGATCCTCGGCGTGAAAGATGAGCCAGTGCAGGGCAAAGAGGTTCCTCTGGAATGGACTGAGACATCTGGGGGACTCTTGGAATGGTGGTACGACCATGGAGTTCCTCTCGCCTTTCCTGTTGAGAGTGCCTCCTCTTGAGATGCGACTGGAACACCGGGAATTCTTTCCCGTTGAGAGCAGGGAAAGGATCCCTCATCTCGAGCTACGAGTGGGAATCGGGGCTCCTCTGGATGTGGGCGGGACCATCGTGCTTCCTCTCGAGTGGAGACGGGTATGGCGGTGAACTTCTTGAGTTGCAGCAAGGGTGTGAAAGACCCTTGCGAAGTTCCAGAGGTTAGGTGTCATTAGTCTCCAGACGCCTCATCGGAAATAGGCCTCATCTCGCCTGGAAGGGAGAACTTCCTGGATTTTCTCGAGTTGCGGCAGGTGTTCTCGAGTTACGACGGGGACCTCAGGGACCCGCCCTGGTGGCCTCAGGAGAGGCCAGTCCTCATGCGAGTTGCTAGGGGGCCTCTCGGGATTCCTCTCCCGTCGATACCGGGGCCAAAAACCTTGTGTGGTATCAGGGCCGGAACCGAGGATTCCTCTCAGGGGCTGACATGGATCTTTGGGTACTTCTGGAGTCTCCCCAGGGGAGTCAGGCCTCGTCTCGAGTGGGGGCATGCACGTGCGCTTTCCTTCCAGGCTGTAGCAGCAATGTCACGCTTCCCGTCGCGTGGATCAAAGGATCTGTGGTTTTCCCTCGAGGCTTTCCCTCGAGGCTTTCCCACAGGGCTGTCCCACGTGCCACCGTGGTGTGAGTCGATCCTCGGCGTGAAAGATGAGCCAGTGCAGGGCAAAGAGGTTCCTCTGGAATGGACTGAGAAATCTGGGGGACTCTTGGAATGGTGGTACGACCATGGAGTTCCTCTCGACTTTCCTGTTGAGAGTGCCTCCTCTTGAGATGCGATGGGAACGCCGGGAATTCTTTCCCGTTGAAAGCAGGGAAAGGATCCCTCATCTCGAGCTACGAGGGGGAAACGGGGCTCCTCTGGATGTGGGCGGGACCATCGTGCTTCCTCTCGAGTGGAGACGGGTATGGCGGTGAACTTCTTGAGTTGCAGCAAGGGTGTGAAAGACCCTTTCGAAGTTCCAGAGGTTAGGTGTCATTAGTCTCCAGACGCCTCATCGGAAATAGGCCTCATCTCGCCTGGAAGGGAGAACTTCCTGGATTTTCTCGAGTTGCGGCAGGTGTTCTAGAGTTACGACGGGGACCTCAGGGACCCGCCCTGGTGGCCTCAGGAGAGGCCAGTCCCCATGCGAGTTGCTAGGGGGCCTCTCGGGATTCCTCTCCCGTCAATACCGGGGCCAAAAACCTTGTGGGGAGTCAGGGCCGGAATCGAGGATTCCTCTCAGGGGCTGACATGGATCTTTGGGTACTTCTGGAGTCTCCCCAGGGGAGTCAGGCCTCGTCTCGAGTGGGGGCATGCACGTGCGCTTTCCTTCCAGGCTGTAGCAGCAATGTCACGCTTCCCGTCGCGTGGATCAAAGGATCTGTGGTTTTCCCTCGAGGCTTTCCCTCGAGGCTTTCCCACAGGGCTGTCCCACGTGCCACCGTGGTGTGAGTCGATCCTCGGCGTGAAAGATGAGCCAGTGCAGGGCAAAGAGGTTCCTCTGGAATGGACTGAGAAATCTGGGGGACTCTTGGAATGGTGGTACGACCATGGAGTTCCTCTCGACTTTCCTGTTGAGAGTGCCTCCTCTTGAGATGCGATGGGAACGCCGGGAATTCTTTCCCGTTGAAAGCAGGGAAAGGATCCCTCATCTCGAGCTACGAGGGGGAAACGGGGCTCCTCTGGATGTGGGCGGGACCATCGTGCTTCCTCTCGAGTGGAGACGGGTATGGCGGTGAACTTCTTGAGTTGCAGCAAGGGTGTGAAAGACCCTTTCGAAGTTCCAGAGGTTAGGTGACATTAGTCTCCAGACGCCTCATCGGAAATAGGCCTCATCTCGCCTGGAAGGGAGAACTTCCTGGATTTTCTCGAGTTGCGGCAGGTGTTCTAGAGTTACGACGGGGACCTCAGGGACCCGCCCTGGTGGCCTCAGGAGAGGCCAGTCCCCATGCGAGTTGCTAGGGGGCCTCTCGGGATTCCTCTCCCGTCAATACCGGGGCCAAAAACCTTGTGGGGAGTCAGGGCCGGAATCGAGGATTCCTCTCAGGGGCTGACATGGATCTTTGGGTACTTCTGGAGTCTCCCCAGCGGAGTCAGGCCTCGTCTCGAGTGGGGGCATGCACGTGCGCTTTCCTTACAGGCTGTAGCAGCAATGTCACGCTTCCCGTCGCGTGGATCAAAGGATCTGCGGTTTTCCCTGGAGGCTTTCCCTCGAGGCTTTCCCACAGGGCTGTCCCACGTGCCACCGTGGTGTGAGTCGATCCTCGGCGTGAAAGATGAGCCAGTGCAGGGCAAAGAGGTTCCTCTGGAATGGACTGAGACATCTGGGGGACTCTTGGAATGGTGGTACGACCATGGAGTTCCTCTCGCCTTTCCTGTTGAGAGTGCCTCCTCTTGAGATGCGACGGGAACGCCGGGAATTCTTTCCCGTTGAATGCACGGAAATGATCCCTCATCTCGAGCTACGAGGGGGAAACGGGGCTCCTCTGGATGTGGGCGGGACCATCGTGCTTCCTCTCGAGTGGAGACGGGTATGGCGGTGAACTTCTTGAGTTGCAGCAAGGGTGTGAAAGACCCTTTCGAAGTTCCAGAGGTTAGGTGTCATTCGTCTCCAGACGCCTCATCGGAAATAGGCCTCATCTCGCCTGGAAGGGAGAACTTTCTGGATTTTCTCGAGTTGCGGCAGGTGTTCTCGAGTTACGACGGGGACCTCAGGGACCCGCCCTGGTGGCCTCAGGAGAGGCCAGTCCTCATGCGAGTTGCTAGGGGGCCTCTCGGGATTCCTCTCCCGTCGATACCGGGGCCAAAAACCTTGTGTGGTATCAGGGCCGGAACCGAGGATTCCTCTCAGGGGCTGACATGGATCTTTGGGTACTTCTGGAGTCTCCCCAGGGGAGTCAGGCCTCGTCTCGAGTGGGGGCATGCACGTGCGCTTTCCTTCCAGGCTGTAGCAGCAATGTCACGCTTCCCGTCGCGTGGATCAAAGGATCTGTGGTTTTCCCTCGAGGCTTTCCCTCGAGGCTTTCCCACAGGGCTGTCCCACGTGCCACCGTGGTGTGAGTCGATCCTCGGCGTGAAAGATGAGCCAGTGCAGGGCAAAGAGGTTCCTCTGGAATGGACTGAGACATCTGGGGGACTCTTGGAATGGTGGTACGACCATGGAGTTCCTCTCGCCTTTCCTGTTGAGAGTGCCTCCTCTTGAGATGCGACGGGAACGCCGGGAATTCTTTCCCGTTGAATGCACGGAAATGATCCCTCATCTCGAGCTACGAGGGGGAAACGGGGCTCCTCTGGATGTGGGCGGGACGATCGTGCTTCCTCTCGAGTGGAGACGGGTATGGCGGTGAACTTCTTGAGTTGCAGCAAGGGTGTGAAAGACCCTTGCGAAGTTCCAGAGGTTAGGTGTCATTAGTCTCCAGACGCCTCATCGGAAATAGGCCTCATCTCGCCTGGAAGGGAGAACTTCCTGGATTTTCTCGAGTTGCGGCAGGTGTTCTCGAGTTACGACGGGGACCTCAGGGACCCGCCCTGGTGGCCTCAGGAGAGGCCAGTCCTCATGCGAGTTGCTAGGGGGCCTCTCGGGATTCCTCTCCCGTCGATACCGGGGCCAAAAACCTTGTGTGGTATCAGGGCCGGAACCGAGGATTCCTCTCAGGGGCTGACATGGATCTTTGGGTACTTCTGGAGTCTCCCCAGGGGAGTCAGGCCTCGTCTCGAGTGGGGGCATGCACGTGCGCTTTCCTTCCAGGCTGTAGCAGCAATGTCACGCTTCCCGTCGCGTGGATCAAAGGATCTGTGGTTTTCCCTCGAGGCTTTCCCTCGAGGCTTTCCCACAGGGCTGTCCCACGTGCCACCGTGGTGTGAGTCGATCCTCGGCGTGAAAGATGAGCCAGTGCAGGGCAAAGAGGTTCCTCTGGAATGGACTGAGAAATCTGGGGGACTCTTGGAATGGTGGTACGACCATGGAGTTCCTCTCGCCTTTCCTGTTGAGAGTGCCTCCTCTTGAGATGCGATGGGAACGCCGGGAATTCTTTCCCGTTGAAAGCAGGGAAAGGATCCCTCATCTCGAGCTACGAGGGGGAAACGGGGCTCCTCTGGATGTGGGCGGGACCATCGTGCTTCCTCTCGAGTGGAGACGGGTATGGCGGTGAACTTCTTGAGTTGCAGCAAGGGTGTGAAAGACCCTTTCGAAGTTCCAGAGGTTAGGTGTCATTAGTCTCCAGACGCCTCATCGGAAATAGGCCTCATCTCGCCTGGAAGGGAGAACTTCCTGGATTTTCTCGAGTTGCGGCAGGTGTTCTAGAGTTACGACGGGGACCTCAGGGACCCGCGCTGGTGGCCTCAGGAGAGGCCAGTCCCCATGCGAGTTGCTAGGGGGCCTCTCGGTATTCCTCTCCCGTCAATACCGGGGCCAAAAACCTTGTGGGGAGTCAGGGCCGGAATCGAGGATTCCTCTCAGGGGCTGACATGGATCTTTGGGTACTTCTGGAGTCTCCCCAGGGGAGTCAGGCCTCGTCTCGAGTGGGGGCATGCACGTGCGCTTTCCTTACAGGCTGTAGCAGCAATGTCACGCTTCCCGTCGCGTGGATCAAAGGATCTGCGGTTTTCCCTGGAGGCTTTCCCTCGAGGCTTTCCCACAGGGCTGTCCCACGTGCCACCGTGGTGTGAGTCGATCCTCGGCGTGAAAGATGAGCCAGTGCAGGGCAAAGAGGTTCCTCTGGAATGGACTGAGACATCTGGGGGACTCTTGGAATGGTGGTACGACCATGGAGTTCCTCTCGCCTTTCCTGTTGAGAGTGCCTCCTCTTGAGATGCGACGGGAACGCCGGGAATTCTTTCCCGTTGAATGCACGGAAATGATCCCTCATCTCGAGCTACGAGGGGGAAACGGGGCTCCTCTGGATGTGGGCGGGACCATCGTGCTTCCTCTCGAGTGGAGACGGGTATGGCGGTGAACTTCTTGATTTGCAGCAAGGGTGTGAAAGACCCTTTCGAAGTTCCAGAGGTTAGGTGTCATTCGTCTCCAGACGCCTCATCGGAAATAGGCCTCATCTCGCCTGGAAGGGAGAACTTTCTGGATTTTCTCGAGTTGCGGCAGGTGTTCTCGAGTTACGACGGGGACCTCAGGGACCCGCCCTGGTGGCCTCAGGAGAGGCCAGTCCTCATGCGAGTTGCTAGGGGGCCTCTCGGGATTCCTCTCCCGTCGATACCGGGGCCAAAAACCTTGTGTGGTATCAGGGCCGGAACCGAGGATTCCTCTCAGGGGCTGACATGGATCTTTGGGTACTTCTGGAGTCTCCCCAGGGGAGTCAGGCCTCGTCTCGAGTGGGGGCATGCACGTGCGCTTTCCTTCCATTCTGTAGCAGCAATGTCACGCTTCCCGTCGCGTGGATCAAAGGATCTGAGGTTTTCCCTCGAGGCTTTCCCTCGAGGCTTTCCCACAGGGCTGTCCCACGTGCCACCGTGGTGTGAGTCGATCCTCGGCGTGAAAGATGAGCCAGTGCAGGGCAAAGAGGTTCCTCTGGAATGGACTGAGACATCTGGGGGACTCTTGGAATGGTGGTACGACCATGGAGTTCCTCTCGCCTTTCCTGTTGAGAGTGCCTCCTCTTGAGATGCGACGGGAACGCCGGGAATTCTTTCCCGTTGAATGCACGGAAATGATCCCTCATCTCGAGCTACGAGGGGGAAACGGGGCTCCTCTGGATGTGGGCAGGACCATCGTGCTTCCTCTCGAGTGGAGACGGGTATGGCGGTGAACTTCTTGAGTTGCAGCAAGGGTGTGAAAGACCCTTTCGAAGTTCCAGAGGTTAGGTGTCATTCGTCTCCAGACGCCTCATCGGAAATAGGCCTCATCTCGCCTGGAAGGGAGAACTTCCTGGATTTTCTCGAGTTGCGGCAGGTGTTCTCGAGTTACGACGGGGACCTCAGGGACCCGCCCTGGTGGCCTCAGGAGAGGCCAGTCCTCATGCGAGTTGCTAGGGGGCCTCTCGGGATTCCTCTCCCATCGATACCGGGGCCAAAAACCTTGTGTGGAGTCAGGGCCGGAACCGAGGATTCCTCTCAGGGGCTGACATGTATCTTTGGGTACTTCTGGAGTCTCCCCAGGGGAGTCAGGCCTCGTCTCGAGTGGGGGCATGCACGTGCGCTTTCCTTCCATTCTGTAGCAGCAATGTCACGCTTCCCGTCGCGTGGATCAAAGGATCTGTGGTTTTCCCTCGAGGCTTTCCCACAGGGCTGTCCCACGTGCCACCGTGGTGTGAGTCGATCCTCGGCGTGAAAGATGAGCCAGTGCAGGGCAAAGAGGTTCCTCTGGAATGGACTGAGACATCTGGGGGACTCTTGGAATGGTGGCACGACCATGGAGTTCCTCTCGCCTTTCCTGTTGAGAGTGCCTCCTCTTGAGATGCGATGGGAACGCCGGGAATTCTTTCCCGTTGAAAGCAGGGAAAGGATCCCTCATCTCGAGCTACGAGGGGGAAACGGGGCTCCTCTGGATGTGGGCGGGACCATCGTGCTTCCTCTCGAGTGGAGACGGGTATGGCGGTGAACTTCTTGAGTTGCAGCAAGGGTGTGAAAGCCCCTTTCGAAGTTCCAGAGGTTAGGTGTCATTCGTCTCCAGACGGCTCATCAGAAATAGGCCTCATCTCGCCTGGAAGGGAGAACTTCCTGGAATTTCTCGAGTTGCGGCAGGTGTTCTCGAGTTACGACGGGGACCTCAGGGACCCGCCCTGGTGGCCTCAGGAGAGGCCAGTCCCCATGCGAGTTGCTAGGGGGCCTCTCGGGATTCCTCTCCCGTCGATACCGGGGCCAAAAACCTTGCGTGGAGTCATGGCCGGAACCGAGGATTCCTCTCAGGGGCTGACATGGATCTTTGGGAACTTCTGGAGTCTCCCCAGGGGAGTCAGGCCTCGTCTCGAGTGGGGGCATGCACGTGCGCTTTCCTTCCAGGCTGTAGCAGCAATGTCACGCTTCCCATCGCGTGGATCAAAGGATCTGTGGTTTTCCCTCGAGGCTTTCCCTCGAGGCTTTCCCACAGGGCTGTCCCACGTGCCACCGTGGTGTGAGTCGATCCTCGGCGTGAAAGATGAGCCAGTGCAGGGCAAAGAGGTTCCTCTGGAATGGACTGAGACATCTGGGGGACTCTTGGAATGGTGGTACGACCATGGAGTTCCTCTCGCCTTTCCTGTTGAGAGTGCCTCCTCTTGAGATGCGACGGGAACGGCGGGAATTCTTTCCCGTTGAAAGCAGGGAAAGGATCCCTCATCTCGAGCTACGAGGGGGAAACGGGGCTCCTCTGGATGTGGGCGGGACCATCGTGCTTCCTCTCGAGTGGAGACGGGTATGGCGGTGAACTTCTTGAGTTGCAGCAAGGGTGTGAAAGACCCTTTCGAAGTTCCAGAGGTTAGGTGTCATTCGTCTCCAGACGCCTCATCGGAAATAGGCCTCATCTCGCCTGGAAGGGAGAACTTCCTGGATTTTCTCGAGTTGCGGCAGGTGTTTTCGAGTTACGACGGGGACCTCAGGGACGCGCCCTGGTGGCCTCAGGAGAGGCCAGTCCCCATGCGAGTTGCTAGGGGGCCTCTCGGGATTCCTCTCCCGTCGAAACCGGGGCCAAAAACCTTGTGTGGCGTCAGGGCCGGAACCGAGGATTCCTCTCAGGGGCTGACATGGATCTTTGGGTACTTCTGGAGTCTCCCCAGGGGAGTCAGGCCTCGTCTCGAGTGGGGGCATGCACGTGCGCTTTCCTTCCAGGCTGTAGCAGCAATGTCACGCTTCCCGTCGCGGGGATTAAAGGATCTGTGGTTTTCCCTCGAGGCTTTCCCACTGGGCTGTCCCACGTGCCACCGTGGTGTGAGTCGATCCTCGGCGTGAAAGATGAGCCAGTGCAGGGCAAAGAGGTTCCTCTGGAATGGACTGAGACATCTGGGGGACTCTTGGAATGGTGGTACGACCATGGAGTTCCTCTCGCCTTTCCTGTTGAGAGTGCCTCCTCTTGAGATGCGACGGGAACGGCGGGAATTCTTTCCCGTTGAAAGCAGGGAAAGGATCCCTCATCTCGAGCTACGAGGGGGAAACGGGGCTCCTCTGGATGTGGGCGGGACCATCGTGCTTCCTCTCGAGTGGAGACGGGTATGGCGGTGAACTTCTTGAGTTGCAGCAAGGGTGTGAAAGACCCTTTCGAAGTTCCATAGGTAAGGTGTCATTAGTCTCCAGACGCCTCATCGGAAATAGGCCTCATCTCGCCTGGAAGGGAGAACTTCCTGGATTTTCTCGAGTTGCGGCTGGTGTTCTCGAGTTACGATGGGGACCTCAGGGACCCGCCCTGGTGGCCTCAGGAGAGGCAAGTCCCCATGCGAGTTGCTAGGGGGCCTCTCGGGATTCCTCTCCCGTTGATACCGGGACCAAAAACCTTGTGTGGAGTCAGGGCCGGAACCGAGGATTCCTCTCAGGGGCTGACATGGATCTTTGGGTATTTCTGGAGTCTCCCCAGGGGAGTCAGGCCTCGTCTCGAGTGGGGGCATGCACGTGCGCTTTCCTTCCAGGCTGTAGCAGCAATGTCACGCTTCCCGTCGCGGGGATCAAAGGATCTGTGGTTTTCCCTCGAGGCTTTCCCTCGAGGCTTTCCCACAGGGCTGTCCCACGTGCCACCGTGGTGTGAGTCGGTCCTCGGCGTGAAAGATGAGCCAGTGCAGGGCAAAGAGGTTCCTCTGGAATGGACTGAGACATCTGGGGGACTCTTGGAATGGTGGTACGACCATGGAGTTCCTCTCGACTTTCCTGTTGAGAGTGCCTCCTCTTGAGATGCGACGGGAACGCCGGGAATTCTTTCCCGTTGAAAGCAGGGAAAGGATCCCTCATCTCGAGCTACGAGGGGGAAACGGGGCTCCTCTGGATGTGGACGGGACCATCGTGCTTCCTCTCGAGTGGAGACGGGTATGGCGGTGAACTTCTTGAGTTGCAGCAAGGGTGTGAAAGACCCTTTCGAAGTTCCAGAGGTTAGGTGTCATTAGTCTCCAGACGCCTCATCGGAAATAGGCCTCATCTCGCCTGGAAGGGAGAACTTCCTGGATTTTCTCGAGTTGCGGCAGGTGTTCTCGAGTTACGACGGGGACCTCAGGGACCCGCCCTGGTGGCCTCAGGAAAGGCCAATCCCCATGCGAGTTGCTAGGGGGCCTCTCGGGATTCCTCTCCCGTCGATACCGGGGCCAAAAACCTTGCGTGGAGTCAGGGCCGGAACCGAGGATTCCTCTCAGGGGCTGACATGGATCTTTGGGTACTTCTGGAGTCTCCCCAGGGGAGTCAGGCCTCGTCTCGAGTGGGGACATGCACGTGCGCTTTCCTTCCAGGCTGTAGCATCAATGTCACGCTTCCCGTCGCGTGGATCAAAGGATCTGTGGTTTCCCTCGAGGATTTTCCTCGAGGCTTTCCCATCGGGCTCTCCCACGTGCCACCGTGGTGTGAGTCGATCCTCGGCGTGAAAGATGAGCCAGTGCAGGGCAAAGAGGTTCCTCTGGAATGGACTGAGACATCTGGGGGACTCTTGGAATGGTGGCACGACCATGGAGTTCCTCTCGCCTTTCCTGTTGAGAGTGCCTCCTCTTGAGATGCGACGGGAACGCCGGGAATTCTTTCCCGTTGAAAGCAGGGAAAGGATCCCTCATCTCGAGCTACGAGGGGGAAACGGGGCTCCTCTGGATGTGGGCGGGACCATCGTGCTTCCTCTCGAGTGGAGACGGGTATGGCGGTGAACTCCTTGAGTTGCAGCAAGGGTGTGAAAGACCCTTTCGAAGTTCCAGAGGTTAGGTGTCATTAGTCTCCAGACGCCTCATCGGAAATAGGCCTCATCTCGCCTGGAAGGGAGAACTTCCTGGATTTTCTCGAGTTGCGGCAGGTGTTCTCGAGTTACGACGGGGACCTCAGGGACCCGCCCTGGTGGCCTCAGGAGAGGCCAGTCCCCATGCGATTTGCTAGGGGGCCTCTCGGGATTCCTATCCCGTCGATACCGGGGCCAAAAACCTTGTGTGGAGTCAGGGCCGGAACCGAGGATTCCTCTCAGGGGCTGACATGGATCTTTGGTTACTTCTGGAGTCTCCCCAGGGGAGTCAGGCCTCGTCTCGAGTGGGGGCATGCACGTGCGCTTTCCTTCCAGGCTGTAGCAGCAATGTCACGCTTCCCGTCTCGTGGATCAAAGGATCTGCGGTTTTCCCTGGAGGCTTTCCCTCGAGGCTTTCCCACAGGGCTGTCCCACGTGCCACCGTGGTGTGAGTCGATCCTCGGCGTGAAAGATGAGCCAGTGCAGGGCAAAGAGGTTCCTCTGGAATGGACTGAGACATCTGGGGGACTCTTGGAATGGTGGCACGACCATGGAGTTCCTCTCGCCTTTCCTGTTTAGAGTGCCTCCTCTTGAGATGCGATGGGAACGCCGGGAATTCTTTCCCGTTGAAAGCAGGGAAAGGATCCCTCATCTCGAGCTACGAGGGGGAAACGGGGCTCCTCTGGATGTGGGCGGGACCATCGTGCTTCCTCTCGAGTGGAGACGGGTATGGCGGTGAACTTCTTGAGTTGCAGCAAGGGTGTGAAAGGCCCTTTCGAAGTTCCAGAGGTTAGGTGTCATTAGTCTCCAGAAGCCTCATCGGAAATAGGCCTCATCTCGCCTGGAAGGGAGAACTTCCTGGATTTTCTCGAGTTGCGGCAGGTGTTCTCGAGTTACGACGGGGACCTCAGGGACCCGCCCTGGTGGCCTCAGGAGAGGCCAGTCCCCATGCGAGTTGCTAGGGGGCCTCTCGGGATTCCTCTCCCGTCGATACCGGGGCCAAAAACCTTGCGTGGAGTCAGGGCCGGCACCGAGGATTCCTCTCAGGGGCTGACATGGATCTTTGGGTACTTCTGGAGTCTCCCCAGGGGAGTCAGGCCTCGTCTCGAGTGGGGGCATGCACGTGCGCTTTCCTTCCAGGCTGTAGCAGCAATGTCACGCTTCCCGTCGCGTGGATCAAAGGATATGTGGTTTTCCCTCGAGGCTTTCCCTCGAGGCTTTCCCACAGGGCTGTCCCACGTGCCACCGTGGTGAGAGTCGATCCTCGGCGTGAAAGATGAGCCAGTGCAGGGCAAAGAGGTTCCTCTGGAATGGACTGAGACATCTGGGGGACTCTTGGAATGGTGGTACGACCATGGAGTTCCTCTCGCCTTTCCTGTTGAGAGTGCCTCCTCTTGAGATGCGACTGGAACACCGGGAATTCTTTCCCGTTGAGAGCAGGGAAAGGATCCCTCATCTCGAGCTACGAGTGGGAATCGGGGCTCCTCTGGAAGTGGGCGGGACCACCGTGCTTCCTCTCAAGTGGAGACGGGTATGGCGGTGAACTTCTTGAGTTGCAGCAAGGGTGTGAAAGACCCTTTCGAAGTTCCAAAGGTTAGGTGTCATTAGTCTCCAGACGCCTCATCGGAAATAGGCCTCATCTCGCCTGGAAGGGAGAACTTCCTGGATTTTCTCGAGTTGCGGCAGGTGTTCTCGAGTTACGACGGGGACCTCAGGGACCCGCCCTGGTGGCCTCAGGAGAGGCCAGTCCCCATGCGAGTTGCTAGGGGGCCTCTCGGGATTCCTCTCCCGTCGATACCGGGGCCAAAAACCTTGTATGGAGTCAGGGCCGGAACCGAGGATTCCTCTCAGGGGCTGACATGGATCTTTGGGTACTTCTGGAGTCTCCCCAGGGGAGTCAGGCCTCGTCTCGAGTGGGGGCATGCACGTGCGCTTTCCTTCCAGGCTGTAGCAGCAATGTCACGCTTCCCGTCGCGTGGATCAAAGGATCTGTGGTTTTCCCTCGAGGCTTTCCCTCGAGGCTTTCCCACAGGGCTGTCCCACGTGCCACCGTGGTGTGAGTCGATCCTCGGCGTGAAAGATGAGCCAGTGCAGGGCAAAGAGGTTCCTCTGGAATGGACTGAGACATCTGGGGGACTCTTGGAATGGTGGCACGACCATGGAGTTCCTCTCGCCTTTCCTGTTGAGAGTGCCTCCTCTTGAGATGCGACGGGAACGCCGGGAATTCTTTCCCGTTGAAAGCAGGGAAAGGATCCCTCATCTCGAGCTACGAGGGGGAAACGGGGCTCCTCTGGATGTGGGCGGGACCATCGTGCTTCCTCTCGAGTGGAGACGGGTATGGCGGTGAACTTCTTGAATTGCAGCAAGGGTGTGAAAGACCCTTTCGAAGTTCCAGAGGTTAGGTGTCATTCGTCTCCAAACGGCTCATCAGAAATAGGCCTCATCTCGCCTGGAAGGGAGAACTTCCTGGATTTTCTCGAGTTGCGGCAGGTGTTCTCGAGTTACGACGGGGACCTCGGGATCCGTCCTGGTGGCCTCAGGAGAGGCCAGTCCCCATGCGAGTTGCTAGGGGGCCTCTCGGGATTCCTCTCCCGTCGATACCGGGGCCAAAAACCTTGCGTGGAGTCAGGGCCGGAACCGAGGATTCATCTCAGGGGCTGACATGGATCTTTGGGAACTTCTGGAGTCTCCCCAGGGGAGTCAGGCCTCGTCTCGAGTGGGGGCATGCACGTGCGCTTTCCTTCCAGGCTGTAGCAGCAATGTCACGCTTCCCGTCGCGTGGATCAAAGGATCTGTGGTTTTCCCTCGAGGCTTTCCCTCGAGGCTTTCCCACAGGGCTGTCCCACGTGCCACCGTGGTGTGAGTCGATCCTCGGCGTGAAAGATGAGCCAGTGCAGGGCAAAGAGGTTCCTCTGGAATGGACTGAGACATCTGGGGGACTCTTGGAATGGTGGTACGACCATGGAGTTCCTCTCGCCTTTCCTGTTGAGAGTGCCTCCTCTTGAGATGCGACGGGAACGGCGGGAATTCTTTCCCGTTGAAAGCAGGGAAAGGATCCCTCATCTCGAGCTACGAGGGGGAAACGGGGCTCCTCTGGATGTGGGCGGGACCATCGTGCTTCGTCTCGAGTGGAGACGGGTATGGCGGTGAACTTCTTGAGTTGCAGCAAGGGTGTGAAAGACCCTTTCGAAGTTCCCGAGGTTAGGTGTCATTAGTCTCCAGACGCCTCATCGGAAATAGGCCTCATCTCGCCTGGAAGGGAGAACTTCCTGGATTTTCTCGAGTTGCGGCAGGTGTTCTCGAGTTACGACGGGGACCTCAGGGACCCGCCCTGGTGGCCTCAGGAGAGGCCAGTCCCCATGCGAGTTGCTAGGGGGCCTCTCGGGATTCCTCTCCCGTCGAAACCGGGGCCGAAAACCTTGTGTGGAGTCAGGGCCGGAACCGAGGATTCCTCTCAGGGGCTGACATGGATCTTTGGGTACTTCTGGAGTCTCCCCAGGGGAGTCAGGCCTCGTCTCGAGTGGGGGCATGCACGTGCGCTTTCCTTCCAGGCTGTAGCAGCAATGTCACGCTTCCCGTCGCGTGGATCAAAGGATCTGTGGTTTTCCCTCGAGGCTTTCCCTCGAGGCTTTCCCACAGGGCTGTCCCACGTGCCACCGTGGTGTGAGTCGATCCTCGGCGTGAAAGATGAGCCAGTGCAGGGCAAAGAGGTTCCTCTGGAATGGACTGAGACATCTGGGGGACTCTTGGAATGGTGGTACGACCATGGAGTTCCTCTCGCCTTTCCTGTTGAGAGTGCCTCCTCTTGAGATGCGACGGGAACGGCGGGAATTCTTTCCCGTTGAAAGCAGGGAAAGGATCCCTCATCTCGAGCTACGAGGGGGAAACGGGGCTCCTCTGGATGTGGGCGGGACCGTCGTGCTTCCTCTCGAGTGGAGACGGGTATGGCGGTGAACTTCTTGAGTTGCAGCAAGGGTGTGAAAGACCCTTGCGAAGTTCCAGAGGTTAGGTGTCATTAGTCTCCAGACGCCTCATCGGAAATAGGCCTCATCTCGCCTGGAAGGGAGAACTTCCTGGATTTTCTCGAGTTGCGGCAGGTGTTCTCGAGTTACGACGGGGACTTCAGGGACCCGCCCTGGTGGCCTCAGGAGAGGCCAGTCCCCATGCGAGTTGCTAGGGGGCCTCTCGGGATTCCTCTCCCGTCGATACCGGGGCCAAAAAGCTTGTGTGGAGTCAGGGCCGGAACCGAGGATTCCTCTCAGGGGCTGACATGGATCTTTGGGTACTTCTGGAGTCTCCCCAGGGGAGTAAGGCCTCGTTTCGAGTGGGGGCATGCACGTGTGCTTTCCTTCCAGGCTGTAGCAGCAATGTCACGCTTCCCGTGGCGTGGATCAAAGGATCTGTGGTTTTCCCTCGAGGCTTTACAACAGGGCTGTCCCACGTGCCACCGTGGTGTGAGTCGATCCTCGGCGTGAAAGATGAGCCAGTGCAGGGCAAAGAGGTTCCTCTGGAATGGACTGAGACATCTGGGGGACTCTTGGAATGGTGGTACGACCATGGAGTTCCTCTCGCCTTTCCTGTTGAGAGTGCCTCCTCTTGAGATGCGACGGGAACGCCGGGAAGTCTTTCCCGTTGAAAGCAGGGAAAGGATCCCTCATCTCGAGCTACGAGGGGGAAACGGGGCTCCTCTGGATGTGGGCGGGACCATCGTGCTTCGTCTCGAGTGGAGACGGGTATGGCGGTGAACTTCTTGAGTTGCAGCAAGGGTGTGAAATACCCTTTCGAAGTTCCCGAGGTTAGGTGTCATTAGTCTCCAGACGCCTCATCGGAAATAGGCCTCATCTCGCCTGGAAGGGAGAACTTCCTGGATTTTCTCGAGTTGCGGCAGGTGTTTTCGAGTTACGACGGGGACCTCAGGGACCCGCCCTGGTGGCCTCAGGAGAGGCCAGTCCCCATGCGAGTTGCTAGGGGGCCTCTCGGGATTCCTCTCCCGTCGAAACCGGGGCCAAAAACCTTGTGTGGAGTCAGGGCCGGAACCGAGGATTCCTCTCAGGGGCTGACATGGATCTTTGGGTACTTCTGGAGTCTCCCCAGGGGAGTCAGACCTCGTCTCGAGTTGGGGCATGCACGTGCGCTTTCCTTCCAGGCTGTAGCAGCAATGTCACGCTACCCGTCGCGGGGATCAAAGAATCTGTTGTTTTCCCTCGAGGCTTTCCCTCGAGGCTTTCCCACAGGGCTGTCCCACGTGCCACCGTGGTGTGAGTCGGTCCTCGGCGTGAAAGATGAGCCAATGCAGGGCAAAGAGGTTCCTCTGGAATGGACTGAGACATCTGGGGGACTCTTGGAATGGTGGTACGACCATGGAGTTCCTCTCGACTTTCCTCTTGAGAGTGCCTCCTCTTGAGATGCGACGGGAACGCCGGGAATTCTTTCCCGTTGAAAGCAGGGAAAGGATCCCTCATCTCGAGCTACGAGGCGGAAACGGGGCTCCTCTGGATGTGGACGGGACCATCGTGCTTCCTCTCGAGTGGAGACGGGTATGGCGGTGAACTTCTTGAGTTGCAGCAAGGGTGTGAAAGACCCTTTCGAAGTTCCAGAGGTTAGGTGTCATTAGTCTCCAGATGCCTGATCGGAAATAGGCCTCATCTCGCCTGGAAGGGAGAACTTCCTGGATTTTCTCGAGTTGCGGCAGGTGTTCTCGAGTTACGACGGGGACCTCAGGGACCCGCCCTGGTGGCCTCAGGAGAGGCCAGTCCCCATGCGAGTTGCTAGGGGGCCTCTCGGGATTCCTCTCCCGTCGATACCGGGGCCAAAAACCTTGTGTGGAGTCAGGGCCGTAACCGAGGATTCCTCTCAGGGGCTGACATGGATCTTTGGGTACTTCTGGAGTCTCCCCAGGGGAGTCAGGCCTCGTTTCGAGTGGGGGCATGCACGTGTGCTTTCCTTCCAGGCTGTAGCAGCAATGTCACGCTTCCCGTCGCGGGCATCAAAGGATCTGTGGTTTTCCCTCGAGGCTTTCACACTGGGCTGTCCCACGTGCCACCGTGGTGTGAGTCGATCCTCGGCGTGAAAGATGAGCCAGTGCAGGGCAAAGAGGTTCCTCTGGAATGGACTGAGACATCTGTGGGACTCTTGGAATGGTGGTACGACCATGGAGTTCCTCTCGCCTTTCCTGTTGAGAGTGCCTCCTCTTGAGATGCGACGGGAACGCCGGGAATTCTTTCCCGTTGAAAGCAGGGAAAGGATCCCACATCTCGAGCTACGAGGGGGAAACGGGGCTCCTCTGGATGTGGGCGGGACCATCGTGCTTCCTCTCGAGTGGAGATGGGTATGGCGGTGAACTTCTTGAGTTGCAGCAAGGGTGTGAAAGACCCTTTCGAAGTTCCATAGGTAAGGTGTCATTAGTCTCCAGACGCCTCATCGGAAATAGGCCTCATCTTGCCTGGAAGGGAGAACTTCCTGGATTTTCTCGAGTTGCGGCTGGTGTTCTCGAGTTACGATGGGGACCTCAGGGACCCGCCCTGGTGGCCTCAGGAGAGGCAAGTCCCCATGCGAGTTGCTAGGGGGCCTCTCGGGATTCCTCTCCCGTAGATACCGGCGCCAAAAACCTTGTGTGGAGTCAGGGCCGGAACCGAGGATTCCTCTCAGGGGCTGACATGGATCTTTGGGTATTTCTGGAGTCTCCCCAGGGGAGTCAGGCCTCGTCTCGAGTGGGGGCATGCACGTGCGCTTTCCTTCCAGGCTGTAGCAGCAATGTCACGCTTCCCGTCGCGTGGATCATAGGATCTGTGGTTTTCCCTCGAGGCTTTCCCTCGAGGCTTTCCCACAGGGCTGTCCCACGTGCCACCGTGGTGTGAGTCGATCCTCGGCGTGAAAGATGAACCTGTGCAGGGCAAAGAGGTTCCTCTGGAATGGACTGAGATATCTGGGGGACTCTTGGAATGGTGGTACGACCATGGAGTTCCTCTCGCCTTTCCTGTTGAGAGTTCCTCCTCTTGAGATGCGACGGGAACGCCGGGAATTCTTTCCCGTTGAAAGCAGGGAAAGGATCCCTCATCTCGAGCTACGAGGGGGAAACGGGGCTCCTCTGGATGTGGGCGGGACCATCGTGCTTCCTCTCGAGTGGAGACGGGTATGGCGGTGAAATTCTTGAGTTGCAGCAAGGGTGTGAAAGACCCTTTCGAAGTTCCAGAGGTTAGGTGTCATTAGTCTCCAGACGCCTCATCGGAAATAGGCCTCACCTCGCCTGGAAGGGAGAACTTCCTGGATTTTCTCGAGTTGCGGCAGGTGTTCTCGAGTTACGACGGGGACCTCAGGGACCCGCCCTGGTGGCCTCAGGAGAGGCCAGTCCCCATGCGAGTTGCTATGGGGCCTCTCGGGATTCCTCTCCCGTCGATACCGGGGCCAAAAACCTTGTGTGGAGTCAGGGCCGGAACCGAGGATTCCTCTCCGGGGCTGACATGGATCTTTGGGTACTTCTGGAGTCTCCCCAGGGGAGTCAGGCCTCGTCTCGAGTGGGGGCATGCACGTGGGCTTTCCTTCCAGGCAGTAGCAGCAATGTCACGCTTCCCGTCGCGTGGATCAAAGGATCTGTGGTTTTCCCTCGAGGCTTTCCCTCGAGGCTTTCCCACAGGGCTGTCCCACGTGCCACCGTGGTGTGAGTCGATCCTCGGCGTGAAAGATGAGCCAGTGCAGGGCAAAGAGGTTCCTCTGGAATGGACTGAGACATCTGGGGGACTCTTGGAATGGTGGTACGACCATGGAGTTCCTCTCGCCTTTCCTGTTGAGAGTGCCTCCTCTTGAGATGCGACGGGAACGCCGGTAATTCTTTCCCGTTGAAAGCAGGGAAAGGATCCCTCATCTCGAGCTACGAGGGGGAAACGGGGCTCCTCTGGATGTGGGCGGGACGATCGTGCTTCCTCTCGAGTGGAGACGGGTATGGCAGTGAACTTCTTGAGTTGCAGCAAGGGTGTGAAAGACCCTTTCGAAGTTCCAGAGGTTAGGTGTCATTAGTCTCCAGACGCCTCATCGGAAATAGGCCTCATCTCGCCTGGAAGGGAGAACTTCCTGGATTTTCTCGAGTTGCGGCAGGTGTTCTCGAGTTAAGACGGGGACCTCAGGGACCCGCCCTGGTGGCCTCAGGAGAGGCCAGTCCTCATGCGAGTTGCTAGGGGGCCTCTCGGGATTCCTCTCCCGTCAATACCGGGGCCAAAAACCTTGTGTGGAGTCAGGGCCGGAACCGAGGATTCCTCTCCGGGGCTGACATGGATCTTAGGGTACTTCTGGAGTCTCCCCAGGGGAGTCAGGCCTCGTCTCGAGTGGGGGCATGCACGTGCGCTTTCCTTCCAGGCTGTAGCAGCAATGTCACGCTTCCCGTCGCGTGGATCAAAGGATCTGTGGTTTTCCCTCGAGGCTTTCCCTGGAGGCTTTCCCACAGGGCTGTCCCACGTGCCACCGTGGTGTGAGTCGATCCTCGGCGTGAAAGATGAGCCAGTGCAGGGCAAAGAGGTTCCTCTGGAATGGACTGAGACATCTGGGGGACTCTTGGAATGGTGGTACGACCATGGAGTTCCTCTCGCCTTTCCTGTTGAGAGTGCCTCCTCTTGAGGTGGGACGGGAACGCCGGGAATTCTTTCCCGTTGAAAGCAGGGAAAGGATCCCTCATCTCGAGCTACGAGGGGGAAACGGGGCTCCTCTGGATGTGGGCGGGACCATCGTGCTTCCTCTCGAGTGGAGACGGGTATGGCGGTGAACTTCTTGAGTTGCAGCAAGGGTGTGAAAGACCCTTTCGAAGTTCCAGAGGTTAGGTGTCATTAGTCTCCAGACGCCTCATCGGAAATAGGCCTCATCTCGCCTGGAAGGGAGAACTTCCTGGATTTTCTCGAGTTGCGGCAGGTGTTCTCGAGTTACGACGGGGACCTCAGGGACCCGCCCTGGTGGCCTCAGGAGAGGCCAGTCCCCATGCGAGTTTCTAGGGGGCCTCTCGGGATTCCTCTCCCGTCGATACCGGGGCCAAAAACCTTGTGTGGAGTCAGGGCCGGAACCGAGGATTCCTCTCAGGGGCTGACATGGATCTTTGGGTACTTCTGGAGTCTCCCCAGGGGAGTCAGGCCTCATCTCGAGTGGGGGCATGCACGTGCGCTTTCCTTCCAGGCTGTAGCAGCAATGTCACGCTTCCCGTCGCGTGGATCAAAGGATCTGTGGTTTTCCCTCGAGGCTTTCCCTCGAGGCTTTCCCACAGGGCTGTCCCACGTGCCACCGTGGTGTGAGTCGATCCTCGGCGTGAAAGATGAGCCAGTGCAGGGCAAAGAGGTTCCTCTGGAATGGACTGAGACTTCTGGGGGACTCTTGGAATGGTGGTACGACCATGGAGTTCCTCTCGCCTTTCCTGTTGAGAGTGCCTCCTCTTGAGATGCGACGGGAACGCCGGGAATTCTTTCCCGTTGAAAGCAGGGAAAGGATCCCTCATCTCGAGCTACGAGGGGGAAACGGGGCTCCTCTGGATGTGGGCGGGACGATCGTGCTTCCTCTCGAGTGGAGACGGGTATGGCAGTGAACTTCTTGAGTTGCAGCAAGGGTGAGAAAGACCCTTTCGAAGTTCCAGAGGTTAGGTGTCATTCGTCTCCAGACGCCTCATCGGAAATAGGCCTCATCTCGCCTGGAAGGGAGAACTTCCTGGATTTTCTCGAGTTGCGGCAGGTGTTCTCGAGTTACGACGGGGACCTCAGGGACCCGCCCTGGTGGCCTCAGGAGAGGCCAGTCCTCATGCGAGTTGCTAGGGGGCCTCTCGGGATTCCTCTCCCGTCGATACCGGGGCCAAAAACCTTGTGTGGAGTCAGGGCCGGAACCGAGGATTCCTCTCCGGGGCTGACATGGATCTTTGGGTACTTCTGGAGTCTCCCCAGGGGAGTCAGGCCTCGTCTCGAGTGGGGGCATGCACGTGCGCTTTCCTTCCAGGCTGTAGCAGCAATGTCACGCTTCCCGTCGCGTGGATCAAAGGATCTGTGGTTTTCCCTCGAGGCTTTCCCTGGAGGCTTTCCCACAGGGCTGTCCCACGTGCCACCGTGGTGTGAGTCGATCCTCGGCGTGAAAGATGAGCCAGTGCAGGGCAAAGAGGTTCCTCTGGAATGGACTGAGACATCTGGGGGACTCTTGGAATGGTGGTACGACCATGGAGTTCCTCTCGCCTTTCCTGTTGAGAGTGCCTCCTCTTGAGATGCGACGGGAACGCCGGTAATTCTTTCCCGTTGAAAGCAGGGAAAGGATCCCTCATCTCGAGCTACGAGGGGGAAACGGGGCTCCTCTGGATGTGGGCGGGACCATCGTGCTTCCTCTCGAGTGGAGACGGGTATGGCGGTGAACTTCTTGAGTTGCAGCAAGGGTGTGAAAGACCCTTTCGAAGTTCCAGAGGTTAGGTGTCATTAGTCTCCAGATGCCTCATCGGAAATAGGCCTCATCTCGCCTGGAAGGGAGAACTTCCTGGATTTTCTCGAGTTGCGGCAGGTGTTCTCGAGTTACGACGGGGACCTCAGGGACCCGCCCTGGTGGCCTCAGGAGAGGCCAGTCCCCATGCGAGTTGCTAGGGGGCCTCTCGGGATTCCTCTCCCGTCGATACCGGGGCCAAAAACCTTGTGTGGAGTCAGGGCCGGAACCGAGGATTCCTCTCAGGGGCTGACATAGATCTTTGGGTACTTCTGGAGTCTCCCCAGGGGAGTCAGGCCTCGTCTCGAGTGGGGGCATGCACGTGCGCTTTCCTTCCAGGCTGTAGCAGCAATGTCACGCTTCCCGTCGCGTGGATCAAAGGATCTGTGGTTTTCCCTCGAGGCTTTCCCTCGAGGCTTTCCCACAGGGCTGTCCCACGTGCCACCGTGGTGTGAGTCGATCCTCGGCGTGAAAGATGAGCCAGTGCAGGGCAAAGAGGTTCCTCTGGAATGGACTGAGACTTCTGGGGGACTCTTGGAATGGTGGTACGACCATGGAGTTCCTCTCGCCTTTCCTGTTGAGAGTGCCTCCTCTTGAGATGCGACGGGAACGCCGGGAATTCTTTCCCGTTGAAAGCAGGGAAAGGATCCCTCATCTCGAGCTACGAGGGGGAAACGGGGCTCCTCTGGATGTGGGCGGGACGATCGTGCTTCCTCTCGAGTGGAGACGGTATGGCAGTGAACTTCTTGAGTTGCAGCAAGGGTGTGAAAGACCCTTTCGAAGTTCCAGAGGTTAGGTGTCATTAGTCTCCAGACGCCTCATCGGAAATAGGCCTCATCTCGCCTGGAAGGAAGAACTTCCTGGATTTTCTCGAGTTGCGGCAGGTGTTCTCGAGTTACGACGGGGACCTCAGGGACCCGCCCTGGTGGCCTCAGGAGAGGCCAGTCCTCATGCGAGTTGCTAGGGGGCCTCTCGGGATTCCTCTCCCGTCGATACCGGGGCCAAAAACCTTGTGTGGAGTCAGGGCCGGAACCGAGGATTCCTCTCAGGGGCTGACATGGATCTTTGGGTACTTCTGGAGTCTCCCCAGGGGAGTCAGGCCTCGTCTCGAGTGGGGGCATGCACGTGCGCTTTCCTTCCAGGCTGTAGCAGCAATGTCACGCTTCCCGTCGCGTGGATCAAAGGATCTGTGGTTTCCCTCGAGGCTTTCCCTGGAGGCTTTCCCACAGGGCTGTCCCACGTGCCACCATGGTGTGAGTCGATCCTCGGCGTGAAAGATGAGCCAGTGCAGGGCAAAGAGGTTCCTCTGGAATGGACTGAGACATCTGGGGGACTCTTGGAATGGTGGTACGACCATGGAGTTCCTCTCGCCTTTCCTGTTAAGAGTGCCTCCTCTTGAGATGCGACGGGAACGCCGGTAATTCTTTCCCGTTGAAAGCAGGGAAAGGATCCCTCATCTCGAGCTACGAGGGGGAAACGGGGCTCCTCTGGATGTGGGCGGGACCATCGTGCTTCCTCTCGAGTGGAGACGGGTATGGCGGTGAACTTCTTGAGTTGCAGCAAGGGTGTGAAAGACCCTTTCGAAGTTCCAGAGGTTAGGTGTCATTAGTCTCAAGACGCCTCATCGGAAATAGGCCTCATCTCGCCTGGAAGGGAGAACTTCCTGGATTTTCTCGAGTTGCGGCAGGTGTTCTCGAGTTACGACGGGGACCTCAGGGACCCGCCCTGGTGGCCTCAGGAGAGGCCAGTCCTCATGCGAGTTGCTAGGGGGCCTCTCGGGATTCCTCTCCCGTCGATACCGGGGCCAAAAACCTTGTGTGGAGTCAGGGCCGGAACCGAGGATTCCTCTCCGGGGCTGACATGGATCTTTGGGTACTTCTGGAGTCTCCCCAGGGGAGTCAGGCCTCGTCTCGAGTGGGGGCATGCACGTGCGCTTTCCTTCCAGGCTGTAGCAGCAATGTCACGCTTCCCGTCGCGTGGATCAAAGGATCTGTGGTTTTCCCTCGAGGCTTTCCCTGGAGGCTTTCCCACAGGGCTGTCCCACGTGCCACCGTGGTGTGAGTCGATCCTCGGCGTGAAAGATGAGCCAGTGCAGGGCAAAGAGGTTCCTCTGGAATGGACTGAGACATCTGGGGGACTCTTGGAATGGTGGTACGACCATGGAGTTCCTCTCGCCTTTCCTGTTGAGAGTGCCTCCTCTTGAGATGCGACGGGAACGCCGGTAATTCTTTCCCGTTGAAAGCAGGGAAAGGATCCCTCATCTCGAGCTACGAGGGGGAAACGGGGCTCCTCTGGATGTGGGCGGGACCATCGTGCTTCCTCTCGAGTGGAGACGGGTATGGCGGTGAACTTCTTGAGTTGCAGCAAGGGTGTGAAAGACCCTTTCGAAGTTCCAGAGGTTAGGTGTCATTAGTCTCCAGATGCCTCATCGGAAATAGGCCTCATCTCGCCTGGAAGGGAGAACTTCCTGGATTTTCTCGAGTTGCGGCAGGTGTTCTCGAGTTACGACGGGGACCTCAGGGACCCGCCCTGGTGGCCTCAGGAGAGGCCAGTCCCCATGCGAGTTGCTAGGGGGCCTCTCGGGATTCCTCTCCCGTCGATACCGGGGCCAAAAACCTTGTGTGGAGTCAGGGCCGGAACCGAGGATTCCTCTCAGGGGCTGACATAGATCTTTGGGTACTTCTGGAGTCTCCCCAGGGGAGTCAGGCCTCGTCTCGAGTGGGGGCATGCACGTGCGCTTTCCTTCCAGGCTGTAGCAGCAATGTCACGCTTCCCGTCGCGTGGATCAAAGGATCTGTGGTTTTCCCTCGAGGCTTTCCCTCGAGGCTTTCCCACAGGGCTGTCCCACGTGCCACCGTGGTGTGAGTCGATCCTCGGCGTGAAAGATGAGCCAGTGCAGGGCAAAGAGGTTCCTCTGGAATGGACTGAGACTTCTGGGGGACTCTTGGAATGGTGGTACGACCATGGAGTTCCTCTCGCCTTTCCTGTTGAGAGTGCCTCCTCTTGAGATGCGACGGGAACGCCGGGAATTCTTTCCCGTTGAAAGCAGGGAAAGGATCCCTCATCTCGAGCTACGAGGGGGAAACGGGGCTCCTCTGGATGTGGGCGGGACGATCGTGCTTCCTCTCGAGTGGAGACGGTATGGCAGTGAACTTCTTGAGTTGCAGCAAGGGTGTGAAAGACCCTTTCGAAGTTCCAGAGGTTAGGTGTCATTAGTGTCCAGACGCCTCATCGGAAATAGGCCTCATCTCGCCTGGAAGGAAGAACTTCCTGGATTTTCTCGAGTTGCGGCAGGTGTTCTCGAGTTACGACGGGGACCTCAGGGACCCGCCCTGGTGGCCTCAGGAGAGGCCAGTCCTCATGCGAGTTGCTAGGGGGCCTCTCGGGATTCCTCTCCCGTCGATACCGGGGCCAAAAACCTTGTGTGGAGTCAGGGCCGGAACCGAGGATTCCTCTCAGGGGCTGACATGGATCTTTGGGTACTTCTGGAGTCTCCCCAGGGGAGTCAGGCCTCGTCTCGAGTGGGGGCATGCACGTGCGCTTTCCTTCCAGGCTGTAGCAGCAATGTCACGCTTCCCGTCGCGTGGATCAAAGGATCTGTGGTTTCCCTCGAGGCTTTCCCTGGAGGCTTTCCCACAGGGCTGTCCCACGTGCCACCATGGTGTGAGTCGATCCTCGGCGTGAAAGATGAGCCAGTGCAGGGCAAAGAGGTTCCTCTGGAATGGACTGAGACATCTGGGGGACTCTTGGAATGGTGGTACGACCATGGAGTTCCTCTCGCCTTTCCTGTTGAGAGTGCCTCCTCTTGAGATGCGACGGGAACGCCGGTAATTCTTTCCCGTTGAAAGCAGGGAAAGGATCCCTCATCTCGAGCTACGAGGGGGAAACGGGGCTCCTCTGGATGTGGGCGGGACCATCGTGCTTCCTCTCGAGTGGAGACGGGTATGGCGGTGAACTTCTTGAGTTGCAGCAAGGGTGTGAAAGACCCTTTCGAAGTTCCAGAGGTTAGGTGTCATTAGTCTCAAGACGCCTCATCGGAAATAGGCCTCATCTCGCCTGGAAGGGAGAACTTCCTGGATTTTCTCGAGTTGCGGCAGGTGTTCTCGAGTTACGACGGGGACCTCAGGGACCCGCCCTGGTGGCCTCAGGAGAGGCCAGTCCTCATGCGAGTTGCTAGGGGGCCTCTCGGGATTCCTCTCCCGTCGATACCGGGGCCAAAAACCTTGTGTGGAGTCAGGGCCGGAACCGAGGATTCCTCTCCGGGGCTGACATGGATCTTTGGGTACTTCTGGAGTCTCCCCAGGGGAGTCAGGCCTCGTCTCGAGTGGGGTCATGCACCTGCGCTTTCCTTCCAGGCAGTAGCAGCAATGTCACGCTTCCCGTCGCGTGGATCAAAGGATCTGTGGTTTTCCCTCGAGGCTTTCCCTCGAGGCTTTCCCACAGGGCTGTCCCACGTGCCACCGTGGTGTGAGTCGATCCTCGGCGTGAAAGATGAGCCAGTGCAGGGCAAAGAGGTTCCTCTGGAATGGACTGAGACTTCTGGGGGACTCTTGGAATGGTGGTACGACCATGGAGTTCCTCTCGCCTTTCCTGTTGAGAGTGCCTCCTCTTGAGATGCGACGGGAACGCCGGGAATTCTTTCCCGTTGAAAGCAGGGAAAGGATCCCTCATCTCGAGCTACGAGGGGGAAACGGGGCTCCTCTGGATGTGGGCGGGACCATCGTGCTTCCTCTCGAGTGGAGACGGGTATGGCGGTGAACTTCTTGAGTTGCAGCAAGGGTGTGAAAGACCCTTTCGAAGTTCCAGAGGTTAGGTGTCATTAGTCTCCAGACGCCTCATCGGAAATAGGCCTCATCTCGCCTGGAAGAGAGAACTTCCTGGATTTTCTCGAGTTGCGGCAGGTGTTCTCGAGTTACGACGGGGACCTCAGGGACCGCTCTGGTGGCCTCAGGAGAGGCCAGTCCCCATGCGAGTTGCTAGGGGGCCTCTCGGGATTCCTCTCCCGTCGATACCGGGGCCAAAAACCTTGTGTGGAGTCAGGGCCGGAACCTAGGATTCCTCTCAGGGGCTGACATGGATCTTTGGGTACTTCTGGAGTCTCCCCAGGGGAGTCAGGCCTCGTCTCGAGTGGGGGCATGCACGTGCGCTTTCCTTCCAGGCTGTAGCAGCAATGTCACGCTTCCCGTCGCGTGGATCAAAGGATCTGTGGTTTTCCCTCGAGGCTTTCCCTCGAGGCTTTCCCACAGGGCTGTCCCACGTGCCACCGTGGTGTGAGTCGATCCTCGGCGTGAAAGATGAGCCAGTGCAGGGCAAAGAGGTTCCTCTGGAATGGACTGAGACATCTGGGGGACTCTTGGAATGGTGGTACGACCATGGAGTTCCTCTCGCCTTTCCTGTTGAGAGTGCCTCCTCTTGAGATGCGACGGGAACGCCGGGAATTCTTTCCCATTGAAAGCAGGGAAAGGATCCCTCATCTCGAGCTACGAGGGGGAAACGGGGCTCCTCTGGATGTGGGCGGGACCATCGTGCTTCCTCTCGAGTGGAGACGGGTATGGCGGTGAACTTCTTGAGTTGCAGCAAGGGTGTGAAAGACCCTTTCGAAGTTCCAGAGGTTAGGTGTCATTAGTCTCCAGACGCCTCATCGGAAATAGGCCTCATCTCGCCTGGAAGGGAGAACTTCCTGGATTTTCTCGAGTTGCGGCAGGTGTTCTCGAGTTACGACGGGGACCTCAGGGACCGCCCTGGTGGCCTCAGGAGAGGCCAGTCCCCATGCGAGTTGCTAGGGGGCCTCTCGGGATTCCTCTCCCGACGATACTGGGGCCAAAAACCTTGTGTGGAGTCAGGGCCGGAACCTAGGATTCCTCTCAGGGGCTGACATGGATCTTTGGGTACTTCTGGAGTCTCCCCAGGGGAGTCAGGCCTCGTCTCGAGTGGGGGCATGCACGTGCGCTTTCCTTCCAGGCTGTAGCAGCAATGTCACGCTTCCCGTCGCGTGGATCAAAGGATCTGTGGTTTTCCCTCGAGGCTTTCCCTCGAGGCTTTCCCACAGGGCTGTCCCACGTGCCACCGTGGTGTGAGTCGATCCTCGGCGTGAAAGATGAGCCAGTGCAGGGCAAAGAGGTTCCTCTGGAATGGACTGAGACATCTGGGGGACTCTTGGAATGGTGGTACGACCATGGAGTTCCTCTCGCCTTTCCTGTTGAGAGTGCCTCCTCTTGAGATGCGACGGGAACGCCGGGAATTCTTTCCCATTGAAAGCAGGGAAAGGATCCCTCATCTCGAGCTACGAGGAGGAAACGGGGCTCCTCTGGATGTGGGCGGGACCATCGTGCTTCCTCTCGAGTGGAGACGGGTATGGCGGTGAACTTCTTGAGTTGCAGCAAGGGTGTGAAAGACCCTTTCGAAGTTCCAGAGGTTAGGTGTCATTAGTCTCCAGACGCCTCATCGGAAATAGGCCTCATCTCGCCTGGAAGGGAGAACTTCCTGGATTTTCTCGAGTTGCGGCAGGTGTTCTCGAGTTACGACGGGGACCTCAGGGACCGCCCTGGTGGCCTCAGGAGAGGCCAGTCCCCATGCGAGTTGCTAGGGGGCCTCTCGGGATTCCTCTCCCGTCGATACTGGGGTCAAAAACCTTGTGTGGAGTCAGGGCCGGAACCTAGGATTCCTCTCAGGGGCTGACATGGATCTTTGGGTACTTCTGGAGTCTCCCCAGGGGAGTCAGGCCTCGTCTCGAGTGGGGGCATGCACGTGCGCTTTCCTTCCAGGCTGTAGCAGCAATGTCACGCTTCCCGTCGCGTGGATCAAAGGATCTGTGGTTTTCCCTCGAGGCTTTCCCACAGGGCTGTCCCACGTGCCACCGTGGTGTGAGTCGATCCTCGGCGTGAAAGATGAGCCAGTGCAGGGCAAAGAGGTTCCTCTGGAATGGACTGAGACATCTGGGGGACTCTTGGAATGGTGGTACGACCATGGAGTTCCTCTCGCCTTTCCTGTTGAGAGTGCCTCCTCTTGAGATGCGATGGGAACGCCGGGAATTCTTTCCCGTTGAAAGCAGGGAAAGGATCCCTCATCTCGAGCTACGAGGGGGAAACGGGGCTCCTCTGGATGTGGGCGGGACGATCGTGCTTCCTCTCGAGTGGAGACGGGTATGGCGGTGAACTTCTTGAGTTGCAGCAAGGGTGTGAAAGACCCTTTCGAAGTTCCAGAGGTTAGGTGTCATTAGTCTCCAGACGCCTCATCGGAAATAGGCCTCATCTCGCCTGGAAGGGAGAACTTCCTGGATTTTCTCGAGTTGCGGCAGGTGTTCTCGAGTTACGACGGGGACCTCAGGAACCCGCCCTGGTGGCCTCAGGAGAGGCCAGTCCCCATGCGAGTTGCTAGGGGGCCTCTCGGGATTCCTCTTCCGTCGATACCGGGTCCAAAAACCTTGTGTGGAGTCAGGGCCGGAACCGAGGATTCCTCTCAAGGGCTGACATGGATCTTTGGGTACTTCTGGAGTCTCCCCAGGGGAGTCAGGCCTCGTCTCGAGTGGGGGCATGCACGTGCGCTTTCCTTCCAGGCTGTAGCAGCAATGTCACGCTTCCCGTCGCGTGGATCAAAGGATCTGTGGTTTTCCCTCGAGGCTTTCCCTCGAGGCTTTCCCACAGGGCTGTCCCACGTGCCACCGTGGTGTGAGTCCATCCTCGGCGTGAAAGATGAGCCAGTGCAGGGCAAAGAGGTTCCTCTGGAATGGACTGAGACATCTGGGGGACTCTTGGAATGGTGGTACGACCATGGAGTTCCTCTCGCCTTTCCTGTTGAGAGTGCCTCCTCTTGAGATGCGACAGGAACGCCGGGAATTCTTTCCCGTTGAAAGCAGGGAAAGGATCCCTCATCTCGAGCTACGAGGGGGAAACGGGGCTCCTCTGGATGTGGGCGGGACCATCGTGCTTCCTCTCGAGTGGAGACCGGTATGGCGGTGAACTTCTTGAGTTGCAGCAAGGGTGTGAAAGACTCTTTCGAAGTTCCAGAGGTTAGGTGTCATTAGTCTCCAGACGCCTCATCGGAAATAGGCCTCATCTCGCCTGGAAGGGAGAACTTCCTGGATTTTCTCGAGTTGCGGCAGGTGTTCTCGAGTTACGACGGGGACCTCAGGGACCCGCCCTGGTGGCCTCAGGAGAGGCCAGTCCCCATGCGAGTTGCTATGGGGCCTCTCGGGATTCCTCTCCCGTCGATACCGGGGCCAAAAACCTTGTGTGGAGTCAGGGCCGGAACCGAGGATTCCTCTCCGGGGCTGACATGGATCTTTGGGTACTTCTGGAGTCTCCCCAGGGGAGTCAGGCCTCGTCTCGAGTGGGGGCATGCACGTGGGCTTTCCTTCCAGGCAGTAGCAGCAATGTCACGCTTCCCGTCGCGTGGATCAAAGGATCTGTGGTTTTCCCTCGAGGCTTTCCCTCGAGGCTTTCCCACAGGGCTGTCCCACGTGCCACCGTGGTGTGAGTCGATCCTCGGCGTGAAAGATGAGCCAGTGCAGGGCAAAGAGGTTCCTCTGGAATGGACTGAGACATCTGGGGGACTCTTGGAATGGTGGTACGACCATGGAGTTCCTCTCGCCTTTCCTGTTGAGAGTGCCTCCTCTTGAGATGCGACGGGAACGCCGGTAATTCTTTCCCGTTGAAAGCAGGGAAAGGATCCCTCATCTCGAGCTACGAGGGGGAAACGGGGCTCCTCTGGATGTGGGCGGGACGATCGTGCTTCCTCTCGAGTGGAGACGGGTATGGCAGTGAACTTCTTGAGTTGCAGCAAGGGTGTGAAAGACCCTTTCGAAATTCCAGAGGTTAGGTGTCATTAGTCTCCAGACGCCTCATCGGAAATAGGCCTCATCTCGCCTGGAAGGGAGAACTTCCTGGATTTTCTCGAGTTGCGGCAGGTGTTCTCGAGTTAAGACGGGGACCTCAGGGACCCGCCCTGGTGGCCTCAGGAGAGGCCAGTCCTCATGCGAGTTGCTAGGGGGCCTCTCGGGATTCCTCTCCCGTCAATACCGGGGCCAAAAACCTTGTGTGGAGTCAGGGCCGGAACCGAGGATTCCTCTCCGGGGCTGACATGGATCTTTGGGTACTTCTGGAGTCTCCCCAGGGGAGTCAGGCCTCGTCTCGAGTGGGGGCATGCACGTGCGCTTTCCTTCCAGGCTGTAGCAGCAATGTCACGCTTCCCGTCGCGTGGATCAAAGGATCTGTGGTTTTCCCTCGAGGCTTTCCCTGGAGGCTTTCCCACAGGGCTGTCCCACGTGCCACCGTGGTGTGAGTCGATCCTCGGCGTGAATGATGAGCCAGTGCAGGGCAAAGAGGTTCCTCTGGAATGGACTGAGACATCTGGGGGACTCTTGGAATGGTGGTACGACCATGGAGTTCCTCTCGCCTTTCCTGTTGAGAGTGCCTCCTCTTGAGATGCGACGGGAACGCCGGTAATTCTTTCCCGTTGAAAGCAGGGAAAGGATCCCTCATCTCGAGCTACGAGGGGGAAACGGGGCTCCTCTGGATGTGGGCGGGACCATCGTGCTTCCTCTCGAGTGGAGACGGGTATGGCGGTGAACTTCTTGAGTTGCAGCAAGGGTGTGAAAGACCCTTTCGAAGTTCCAGAGGTTAGGTGTCATTAGTCTCCAGACGCCTCTTCGGAAATAGGCCTCATCTCGCCTGGAAGGGAGAACTTCCTGGATTTTCTCGAGTTGCGGCAGGTGTTCTCGAGTTACGACGGGGACCTCAGGGACCCGCCCTGGTGGCCTCAGGAGAGGCCAGTCCCCATGCGAGTTGCTAGGGGGCCTCTCGGGATTCCTCTCCCGTCGATACCGGGGCCAAAAACCTTGTGTGGAGTCAGGGCCGGAACCGAGGATTCCTCTCAGGGGCTGACATGGATCTTTGGGTACTTCTGGAGTCTCCCCAGGGGAGTCAGGCCTCGTCTCGAGTGGGGGCATGCACGTGCGCTTTCCTTCCAGGCTGTAGCAGCAATGTCACGCTTCCCGTCGCGTGGATCAAAGGATCTGTGGTTTTCCCTCGAGGCTTTCCCTCGAGGCTTTCCCACAGGGCTGTCCCACGTGCCACCGTGGTGTGAGTCGATCCTCGGCGTGAAAGATGAGCCAGTGCAGGGCAAAGAGGTTCCTCTGGAATGGACTGAGACATCTGGGGGACTCTTGGAATGGTGGTACGACCATGGAGTTCCTCTCGCCTTTCCTGTTGAGAGTGCCTCCTCTTGAGATGCGACGGGAACGCCGGGAATTCTTTCCCATTGAAAGCAGGGAAAGGATCCCTCATCTCGAGCTACGAGGGGGAAACGGGGCTCCTCTGGATGTGGGCGGGACCATCGTGCTTCCTCTCGAGTGGAGACGGGTATGGCGGTGAACTTCTTGAGTTGCAGCAAGGGTGTGAAAGACCCTTTCGAAGTTCCAGAGGTTAGGTGTCATTAGTCTCCAGACGCCTCATCGGAAATAGGCCTCATCTCGCCTGGAAGGGAGAACTTCCTGGATTTTCTCGAGTTGCGGCAGGTGTTCTCGAGTTACGACGGGGACCTCAGGGACCGCCCTGGTGGCCTCAGGAGAGGCCAGTCCCCATGCGAGTTGCTAGGGGGCCTCTCGGGATTCCTCTCCCGTCGATACTGGGGCCAAAAACCTTGTGTGGAGTCAGGGCCGGAACCTAGGATTCCTCTCAGGGGCTGACATGGATCTTTGGGTACTTCTGGAGTCTCCCCAGGGGAGTCAGGCCTCGTCTCGAGTGGGGGCATGCACGTGCGCTTTCCTTCCAGGCTGTAGCAGCAATGTCACGCTTCCCGTCGCGTGGATCAAAGGATCTGTGGTTTTCCCTCGAGGCTTTCCCACAGGGCTGTCCCACGTGCCACCGTGGTGTGAGTCGATCCTCGGCGTGAAAGATGAGCCAGTGCAGGGCAAAGAGGTTCCTCTGGAATGGACTGAGACATCTGGGGGACTCTTGGAATGGTGGTACGACCATGGAGTTCCTCTCGCCTTTCCTGTTGAGAGTGCCTCCTCTTGAGATGCGACGGGAACGCCGGGAATTCTTTCCCGTTGAAAGCAGGGAAAGGATCCCTCATCTCGAGCTACGAGGGGGAAACGGGGCTCCTCTGGATGTGGGCGGGACCATCGTGCTTCCTCTCGAGTGGAGACGGGTATGGCGGTGAACTTCTTGAGTTGCAGCAAGGGTGTGAAAGACTCTTTCGAAGTTCCAGAGGTTAGGTGTCATTAGTCTCCAGACGCCTCATCGGAAATAGGCCTCATCTCGCCTGGAAGGGAGAACTTCCTGGATTTTCTCGAGTTGCGGCAGGTGTTCTCGAGTTACGACGGGGACCTCAGGGACCCGCCCTGGTGGCCTCAGGAGAGGCCAGTCCCCAAGCGAGTTGCTATGGGGCCTCTCGGGATTCCTCTCCCGTCGATACCGGGGCCAAAAACCTTGTGTGGAGTCAGGGCCGGAACCGAGGATTCCTCTCCGGGGCTGACATGGATCTTTGGGTACTTCTGGAGTCTCCCCAGGGGAGTCAGGCCTCGTCTCGAGTGGGGGCATGCACGTGGGCTTTCCTTCCAGGCAGTAGCAGCAATGTCACGCTTCCCGTCGCGTGGATCAAAGGATCTGTGGTTTTCCCTCGAGGCTTTCCCTCGAGGCTTTCCCACAGGGCTGTCCCACGTGCCACCGTGGTGTGAGTCGATCCTCGGCGTGAAAGATGAGCCAGTGCAGGGCAAAGAGGTTCCTCTGGAATGGACTGAGACATCTGGGGGACTCTTGGAATGGTGGTACGACCATGGAGTTCCTCTCGCCTTTCCTGTTGAGAGTGCCTCCTCTTGAGATGCGACGGGAACGCCGGGAATTCTTTCCCGTTGAAAGCAGGGAAAGGATCCCTCATCTCGAGCTACGAGGGGGAAACGGGGCTCCTCTGGATGTGGGCGGGACGATCGTGCTTCCTCTCGAGTGGAGACGGGTATGGCGGTGAACTTCTTGAGTTGCAGCAAGGGTGTGAAAGACCCTTTCGAAGTTCCAGAGGTTAGGTGTCATTAGTCTCCAGACGCCTCATCGGAAATAGGCCTCATCTCGCCTGGAAGAGAGAACTTCCTGGATTTTCTCGAGTTGCGGCAGGTGTTCTCGAGTTACGACCGGGACCTCAGGGACCGCCCTGGTGGCCTCAGGAGAGGCCAGTCCCCATGCGAGTTGCTAGGGGGCCTCTCGGGATTCCTCTCCCGTCGATACCGGGGCCAAAAACCTTGTGTGGAGTCAGGGCCGGAACCTAGGATTCCTCTCAGGGGCTGACATGGATCTTTGGGTACTTCTGGAGTCTCCCCAGGGGAGTCAGGCCTCGTCTCGAGTGGGGGCATGCACGTGCGCTTTCCTTCCAGGCTGTAGCAGCAATGTCAGGCTTCCCGTCGCGTGGATCAAAGGATCTGTGTTTTTCCCTCGAGGCTTTCCCTCGAGGCTTTCCCACAGGGCTGTCCCACGTGCCACCGTGGTGTGAGTCGATCCTCGGCGTGAAAGATGAGCCAGTGCAGGGCAAAGAGGTTCCTCTGGAATGGACTGAGACATCTGGGGGACTCTTGGAATGGTGGTACGACCATGGAGTTCCTCTCGCCTTTCCTGTTGAGAGTGCCTCCTCTTGAGATGCGACGGGAACGCCGGGAATTCTTTCCCATTGAAAGCAGGGAAAGGATCCCTCATCTCGAGCTACGAGGGGGAAACGGGGCTCCTCTGGATGTGGGCGGGACCATCGTGCTTCCTCTCGAGTGGAGACGGGTATGGCGGTGAACTTCTTGAGTTGCAGCAAGGGTGTGAAAGACCCTTTCGAAGTTCCAGAGGTTAGGTGTCATTAGTCTCCAGACGCCTCATCGGAAATAGGCCTCATCTCGCCTGGAAGGGAGAACTTCCTGGATTTTCTCGAGTTGCGGCAGGTGTTCTCGAGTTACGACGGGGACCTCAGGGACCGCCCTGGTGGCCTCAGGAGAGGCCAGTCCCCATGCGAGTTGCTAGGGGGCCTCTCGGGATTCCTCTCCCGACGATACTGGGGCCAAAAACCTTGTGTGGAGTCAGGGCCGGAACCTAGGATTCCTCTCAGGGGCTGACATGGATCTTTGGGTACTTCTGGAGTCTCCCCAGGGGAGTCAGGCCTCGTCTCGAGTGGGGGCATGCACGTGCGCTTTCCTTCCAGGCTGTAGCAGCAATGTCACGCTTCCCGTCGCGTGGATCAAAGGATCTGTGGTTTTCCCTCGAGGCTTTCCCTCGAGGCTTTCCCACAGGGCTGTCCCACGTGCCACCGTGGTGTGAGTCGATCCTCGGCATGAAAGATGAGCCAGTGCAGGGCAAAGAGGTTCCTCTGGAATGGACTGAGACATCTGGGGGACTCTTGGAATGGTGGTACGACCATGGAGTTCCTCTCGCCTTTCCTGTTGAGAGTGCCTCCTCTTGAGATGCGACGGGAACGCCGGGAATTCTTTCCCATTGAAAGCAGGGAAAGGATCCCTCATCTCGAGCTACGAGGAGGAAACGGGGCTCCTCTGGATGTGGGCGGGACCATCGTGCTTCCTCTCGAGTGGAGACGGGTATGGCGGTGAACTTCTTGAGTTGCAGCAAGGGTGTGAAAGACCCTTTCGAAGTTCCAGAGGTTAGGTGTCATTAGTCTCCAGACGCCTCATCGGAAATAGGCCTCATCTCGCCTGGAAGGGAGAACTTCCTGGATTTTCTCGAGTTGCGGCAGGTGTTCTCGAGTTACGACGGGGACCTCAGGGACCGCCCTGGTGGCCTCAGGAGAGGCCAGTCCCCATGCGAGTTGCTAGGGGGCCTCTCGGGATTCCTCTCCCGTCGATACTGGGGTCAAAAACCTTGTGTGGAGTCAGGGCCGGAACCTAGGATTCCTCTCAGGGGCTGACATGGATCTTTGGGTACTTCTGGAGTCTCCCCAGGGGAGTCAGGCCTCGTCTCGAGTGGGGGCATGCACGTGCGCTTTCCTTCCAGGCTGTAGCAGCAATGTCACGCTTCCCGTCGCGTGGATCAAAGGATCTGTGGTTTTCCCTCGAGGCTTTCCCACAGGGCTGTCCCACGTGCCACCGTGGTGTGAGTCGATCCTCGGCGTGAAAGATGAGCCAGTGCAGGGCAAAGAGGTTCCTCTGGAATGGACTGAGACATCTGGGGGACTCTTGGAATGGTGGTACGACCATGGAGTTCCTCTCGCCTTTCCTGTTGAGAGTGCCTCCTCTTGAGATGCGATGGGAACGCCGGGAATTCTTTCCCGTTGAAAGCAGGGAAAGGATCCCTCATCTCGAGCTACGAGGGGGAAACGGGGCTCCTCTGGATGTGGGCGGGACGATCGTGCTTCCTCTCGAGTGGAGACGGGTATGGCGGTGAACTTCTTGAGTTGCAGCAAGGGTGTGAAAGACCCTTTCGAAGTTCCAGAGGTTAGGTGTCATTAGTCTCCAGACGCCTCATCGGAAATAGGCCTCATCTCGCCTGGAAGGGAGAACTTCCTGGATTTTCTCGAGTTGCGGCAGGTGTTCTCGAGTTACGACGGGGACCTCAGGAACCCGCCCTGGTGGCCTCAGGAGAGGCCAGTCCCCATGCGAGTTGCTAGGGGGCCTCTCGGGATTCCTCTTCCGTCGATACCGGGTCCAAAAACCTTGTGTGGAGTCAGGGCCGGAACCGAGGATTCCTCTCAAGGGCTGACATGGATCTTTGGGTACTTCTGGAGTCTCCCCAGGGGAGTCAGGCCTCGTCTCGAGTGGGGGCATGCACGTGCGCTTTCCTTCCAGGCTGTAGCAGCAATGTCACGCTTCCCGTCGCGTGGATCAAAGGATCTGTGGTTTTCCCTCGAGGCTTTCCCTCGAGGCTTTCCCACAGGGCTGTCCCACGTGCCACCGTGGTGTGAGTCCATCCTCGGCGTGAAAGATGAGCCAGTGCAGGGCAAAGAGGTTCCTCTGGAATGGACTGAGACATCTGGGGGACTCTTGGAATGGTGGTACGACCATGGAGTTCCTCTCGCCTTTCCTGTTGAGAGTGCCTCCTCTTGAGATGCGACGGGAACGCCGGGAATTCTTTCCCGTTGAAAGCAGGGAAAGGATCCCTCATCTCGAGCTACGAGGGGGAAACGGGGCTCCTCTGGATGTGGGCGGGACCATCGTGCTTCCTCTCGAGTGGAGACGGGTATGGCGGTGAACTTCTTGAGTTGCAGCAAGGGTGTGAAAGACTCTTTCGAAGTTCCAGAGGTTAGGTGTCATTAGTCTCCAGACGCCTCATCGGAAATAGGCCTCATCTCGCCTGGAAGGGAGAACTTCCTGGATTTTCTCGAGTTGCGGCAGGTGTTCTCGAGTTACGACGGGGACCTCAGGGACCCGCCCTGGTGGCCTCAGGAGAGGCCAGTCCCCATGCGAGTTGCTATGGGGCCTCTCGGGATTCCTCTCCCGTCGATACCGGGGCCAAAAACCTTGTGTGGAGTCAGGGCCGGAACAGAGGATTCCTCTCCGGGGCTGACATGGATCTTTGGGTACTTCTGGAGTCTCCCCAGGGGAGTCAGGCCTCGTCTCGAGTGGGGGCATGCACGTGGGCTTTCCTTCCAGGCAGTAGCAGCAATGTCACGCTTCCCGTCGCGTGGATCAAAGGATCTGTGGTTTTCCCTCGAGGCTTTCCCTCGAGGCTTTCCCACAGGGCTGTCCCACGTGCCACCGTGGTGTGAGTCGATCCTCGGCGTGAAAGATGAGCCAGTGCAGGGCAAAGAGCTTCCTCTGGAATGGACTGAGACATCTGGGGGATTCTTGGAATGGTGGTACGACCATGGAGTTCCTCTCGCCTTTCCTGTTGAGAGTGCCTCCTCTTGAGATGCGACGGGAACGCCGGGAATACTTTCCCGTTGAAAGCAGAGAAAGGATCCCTCATCTCGAGCTACGAGGGGGAAACGGGGCTCCTCTGGATGTGGGCGGGACCATCGTGCTTCCTCTCGAGTGGAGACGGGTATGGCGGTGAACTTCTTGAGTTGCAGCAAGGGTGTGAAAGACCCTTTCGAAGTTCCAGAGGTTAGGTGTCATTAGTCTCCAGACGCCTCATCGGAAATAGGCCTCATCTCGCCTGGAAGGGAGAACTTCCTGGATTTTCTCGAGTTGCGGCAGGTGTTCTCGAGTTACGACGGGGACCTCAGGGACCCGCCCTGGTGGCCTCAGGAACGGCCAGTCCCCATGCGAGTTGCTAGGGGGCCTCTCGGGATTCCTCTCCCGTCGATACCGGGGCCAAAAACCTTGTGTGGAGTCAGGGCCGGAACCGAGCATTCCTCTCAGGGGCTGACATGGATCTTTGGGTACTTCTGGAGTCTCCCCAGGGGAGTCAGGCCTCGTCTCGAGTGGGGGCATGCACGTGCGCTTTCCTTCCAGGCTGTAGCAGCAATGTCACGCTTCCCGTCGCGTGGATCAAAGGATCTGTGGTTTTCCCTCGAGGCTTTCCCTCGAGGCTTTCCCACAGGGCTGTCCCACGTGCCACCGTGGTGTGAGTCGATCCTCGGCGTGAAAGATGAGCCAGTGCAGGGCAAAGAGGTTCCTCTGGAATGGACTGAGACATCTGGGGGACTCTTGGAATGGTGGTACGACCATGGAGTTCCTCTCGCCTTTCCTGTTGAGAGTGCCTCCTCTTGAGATGCGACGGGAACGCCGGGAATTCTTTCCCATTGAAAGCAGGGAAAGGATCCCTCATCTCGAGCTACGAGGGGGAAACGGGGCTCCTCTGGATGTGGGCGGGACCATCGTGCTTCCTCTCGAGTGGAGACGGGTATGGCGGTGAACTTCTTGAGTTGCAGCAAGGGTGTGAAAGACCCTTTCGAAGTTCCAGAGGTTAGGTGTCATTAGTCTCCAGACGCCTCATCGGAAATAGGCCTCATCTCGCCTGGAAGGGAGAACTTCCTGGATTTTCTCGAGTTGCGGCAGGTGTTCTCGAGTTACGACGGGGACCTCAGGGACCGCCCTGGTGGCCTCAGGAGAGGCCAGTCCCCATGCGAGTTGCTAGGGGGCCTCTCGGGATTCCTCTCCCGTCGATACTGGGGCCAAAAACCTTGTGTGGAGTCAGGGCCGGAACCTAGGATTCCTCTCAGGGGCTGACATGGATCTTTGGGTACTTCTGGAGTCTCCCCAGGGGAGTCAGGCCTCGTCTCGAGTGGGGGCATGCACGTGCGCTTTCCTTCCAGGCTGTAGCAGCAATGTCACGCTTCCCGTCGCGTGGATCAAAGGATCTGTGGTTTTCCCTCGAGGCTTTCCCTCGAGGCTTTCCCACAGGGCTGTCCCACGTGCCACCGTGGTGTGCGTCGATCCTCGGCGTGAAAGATGAGCCAGTGCAGGGCAAAGAGGTTCCTCTGGAATGGACTGAGACATCTGGGGGACTCTTGGAATGGTGGTACGACCATGGAGTTCCTCTCGCCTTTCCTGTTGAGAGTGCCTCCTCTTGAGATGCGACGGGAACGCCGGGAATTCTTTCCCATTGAAAGCAGGGAAAGGATCCCTCATCTCGAGCTACGAGGGGGAAACGGGGCTCCTCTGGATGTGGGCGGGACCATCGTGCTTCCTCTCGAGTGGAGACGGGTATGGCGGTGAACTTCTTGAGTTGCAGCAAGGGTGTGAAAGACCCTTTCGAAGTTCCAGAGGTTAGGTGTCATTAGTCTCCAGACGCCTCATCGGAAATAGGCCTCATCTCGCCTGGAAGGGAGAACTTCCTGGATTTTCTCGAGTTGCGGCAGGTGTTCTCGAGTTACGACGGGGACCTCAGGGACCGCCCTGGTGGCCTCAGGAGAGGCCAGTCCCCATGCGAGTTGCTAGGGGGCCTCTCGGGATTCCTCTCCCGACGATACTGGGGCCAAAAACCTTGTGTGGAGTCAGGGCCGGAACCTAGGATTCCTCTCAGGGGCTGACATGGATCTTTGGGTACTTCTGGAGTCTCCCCAGGGGAGTCAGGCCTCGTCTCGAGTGGGGGCATGCACGTGCGCTTTCCTTCCAGGCTGTAGCAGCAATGTCACGCTTCCCGTCGCGTGGATCAAAGGATCTGTGGTTTTCCCTCGAGGCTTTCCCACAGGGCTGTCCCACGTGCCACCGTGGTGTGAGTCGATCCTCGGCGTGAAAGATGAGCCAGTGCAGGGCAAAGAGGTTCCTCTGGAATGGACTGAGACATCTGGGGGACTCTTGGAATGGTGGTACGACCATGGAGTTCCTCTCGCCTTTCCTGTTGAGAGTGCCTCCTCTTGAGATGCGACGGGAACGCCGGGAATACTTTCCCGTTGAAAGCAGAGAAAGGATCCCTCATCTCGAGCTACGAGGGGGAAACGGGGCTCCTCTGGATGTGGGCGGGACCATCGTGCTTCCTCTCGAGTGGAGACGGGTATGGCGGTGAACTTCTTGAGTTGCAGCAAGGGTGTGAAAGACCCTTTCGAAGTTCCAGAGGTTAGGTGTCATTAGTCTCCAGACGCCTCATCGGAAATAGGCCTCATCTCGCCTGGAAGGGAGAACTTCCTGGATTTTCTCGAGTTGCGGCAGGTGTTCTCGAGTTACGACGGGGACCTCAGGGACCCGCCCTGGTGGCCTCAGGAACGGCCAGTCCCCATGCGAGTTGCTAGGGGGCCTCTCGGGATTCCTCTCCCGTCGATACCGGGGCCAAAAACCTTGTGTGGAGTCAGGGCCGGAACCGAGCATTCCTCTCAGGGGCTGACATGGATCTTTGGGTACTTCTGGAGTCTCCCCAGGGGAGTCAGGCCTCGTCTCGAGTGGGGGCATGCACGTGCGCTTTCCTTCCAGGCTGTAGCAGCAATGTCACGCTTCCCGTCGCGTGGATCAAAGGATCTGTGGTTTTCCCTCGAGGCTTTCCCTCGAGGCTTTCCCACAGGGCTGTCCCACGTGCCACCGTGGTGTGAGTCGATCCTCGGCGTGAAAGATGAGCCAGTGCAGGGCAAAGAGGTTCCTCTGGAATGGACTGAGACATCTGGGGGACTCTTGGAATGGTGGTACGACCATGGAGTTCCTCTCGCCTTTCCTGTTGAGAGTGCCTCCTCTTGAGATGCGACGGGAACGCCGGGAATTCTTTCCCATTGAAAGCAGGGAAAGGATCCCTCATCTCGAGCTACGAGGGGGAAACGGGGCTCCTCTGGATGTGGGCGGGACCATCGTGCTTCCTCTCGAGTGGAGACGGGTATGGCGGTGAACTTCTTGAGTTGCAGCAAGGGTGTGAAAGACCCTTTCGAAGTTCCAGAGGTTAGGTGTCATTAGTCTCCAGACGCCTCATCGGAAATAGGCCTCATCTCGCCTGGAAGGGAGAACTTCCTGGATTTTCTCGAGTTGCGGCAGGTGTTCTCGAGTTACGACGGGGACCTCAGGGACCGCCCTGGTGGCCTCAGGAGAGGCCAGTCCCCATGCGAGTTGCTAGGGGGCCTCTCGGGATTCCTCTCCCGTCGATACTGGGGCCAAAAACCTTGTGTGGAGTCAGGGCCGGAACCTAGGATTCCTCTCAGGGGCTGACATGGATCTTTGGGTACTTCTGGAGTCTCCCCAGGGGAGTCAGGCCTCGTCTCGAGTGGGGGCATGCACGTGCGCTTTCCTTCCAGGCTGTAGCAGCAATGTCACGCTTCCCGTCGCGTGGATCAAAGGATCTGTGGTTTTCCCTCGAGGCTTTCCCTCGAGGCTTTCCCACAGGGCTGTCCCACGTGCCACCGTGGTGTGCGTCGATCCTCGGCGTGAAAGATGAGCCAGTGCAGGGCAAAGAGGTTCCTCTGGAATGGACTGAGACATCTGGGGGACTCTTGGAATGGTGGTACGACCATGGAGTTCCTCTCGCCTTTCCTGTTGAGAGTGCCTCCTCTTGAGATGCGACGGGAACGCCGGGAATTCTTTCCCATTGAAAGCAGGGAAAGGATCCCTCATCTCGAGCTACGAGGGGGAAACGGGGCTCCTCTGGATGTGGGCGGGACCATCGTGCTTCCTCTCGAGTGGAGACGGGTATGGCGGTGAACTTCTTGAGTTGCAGCAAGGGTGTGAAAGACCCTTTCGAAGTTCCAGAGGTTAGGTGTCATTAGTCTCCAGACGCCTCATCGGAAATAGGCCTCATCTCGCCTGGAAGGGAGAACTTCCTGGATTTTCTCGAGTTGCGGCAGGTGTTCTCGAGTTACGACGGGGACCTCAGGGACCGCCCTGGTGGCCTCAGGAGAGGCCAGTCCCCATGCGAGTTGCTAGGGGGCCTCTCGGGATTCCTCTCCCGACGATACTGGGGCCAAAAACCTTGTGTGGAGTCAGGGCCGGAACCTAGGATTCCTCTCAGGGGCTGACATGGATCTTTGGGTACTTCTGGAGTCTCCCCAGGGGAGTCAGGCCTCGTCTCGAGTGGGGGCATGCACGTGCGCTTTCCTTCCAGGCTGTAGCAGCAATGTCACGCTTCCCGTCGCGTGGATCAAAGGATCTGTGGTTTTCCCTCGAGGCTTTCCCACAGGGCTGTCCCACGTGCCACCGTGGTGTGAGTCGATCCTCGGCGTGAAAGATGAGCCAGTGCAGGGCAAAGAGGTTCCTCTGGAATGGACTGAGACATCTGGGGGACTCTTGGAATGGTGGTACGACCATGGAGTTCCTCTCGCCTTTCCTGTTGAGAGTGCCTCCTCTTGAGATGCGATGGGAACGCCGGGAATTCTTTCCCGTTGAAAGCAGGGAAAGGATCCCTCATCTCGAGCTACGAGGGGGAAACGGGGCTCCTCTGGATGTGGGCGGGACGATCGTGCTTCCTCTCGAGTGGAGACGGGTATGGCGGTGAACTTCTTGAGTTGCAGCAAGGGTGTGAAAGACCCTTTCGAAGTTCCAGAGGTTAGGTGTCATTAGTCTCCAGACGCCTCATCGGAAATAGGCCTCATCTCGCCTGGAAGGGAGAACTTCCTGGATTTTCTCGAGTTGCGGCAGGTGTTCTCGAGTTACGACGGGGACCTCAGGGACCCGCCCTGGTGGCCTCAGGAGAGGCCAGTCCTCATGCGAGTTGCTAGGGGGCCTCTCGGGATTCCTCTCCCGTCGATACCGGGGCCAAAAACCTTGTGTGGAGTCAGGGCCGGAACCGAGGATTCCTCTCAGGGGCTGACATGGATCTTTGGGTACTTCTGGAGTCTCCCCAGGTGAGTCAGGCCTCGTCTCGAGTGGGGGCATGCACGTGCGCTTTCCTTCCAGGCAGTAGCAGCAATGTCACGCTTCCCGTCGCGTGGATCAAAGGATCTGTGGTTTTCCCTCGAGGCTTTCCCTCGAGGCTTTCCCACAGGGCTGTCCCACGTGCCACCGTGGTGTGAGTCGATCCTCGGCGTGAAAGATGAGCCAGTGCAGGGCAAAGAGGTTCCTCTGGAATGGACTGAGACATCTGGGGGACTCTTGGAATGGTGGTACGACCATGGAGTTCCTCTCGCCTTTCCTGTTGAGCGTGCCTCCTCTTGAGATGCGACGGGAACGCCGGGAATTCTTTCCCGTTGAAAGCAGGGAAAGGATCCCTCATCTCGAGCTACGAGGGGGAAACGGGGCTCCTCTGGATGTGGGCGGGACCATAGTGCTTCCTCTCGAGTGGAGACGGGTATGGCGGTGAACTTCTTGAGTTGCAGCAAGGGTGTGAAAGACCCTTTCGAAGTTCCAGAGGTTAGGTGTCATTAGTCTCCAGACGCCTCATCGGAAATAGGGCTCATCTCGCCTGGAAGGGAGAACTTCCTGGATTTTCTCGAGTTGCGGCAGGTGTTCTCGAGTTACGACGGGGACCTCAGGGACCCGCCCTGGTGGCCTCAGGAGAGGCCAGTCCCCATGCGAGTTGCTAGGGGGCCTCTCGGGATTCCTCTCCCGTCGATACCGGGGCCAAAAACCTTGTGTGGAGTCAGGGCCGGAACCGAGCATTCCTCTCAGGGGCTGACATGGATCTTTGGGTACTTCTGGAGTCTCCCCAGGGGAGTCAGGCCTCGTCTCGAGTGGGGGCATGCACGTGCGCTTTCCTTCCAGGCTGTAGCAGCAATGTCACGCTTCCCGTCGCGTGGATCAAAGGATCTGTGGTTTTCCCTCGAGGCTTTCCCTGGAGGCTTTCCCACAGGGCTGTCCCACGTGCCACCGTGGTGTGAGTCGATCCTCGGCGTGAAAGATGAGCCAGTGCAGGGCAAAGAGGTTCCTCTGGAATGGACTGAGACATCTGGGGGACTCTTGGAATGGTGGTACGACCATGGAGTTCCTCTCGCCTTTCCTGTTGAGAGTGCCTCCTCTTGAGATGCGACGGGAACGCCGGTAATTCTTTCCCGTTGAAAGCAGGGAAAGGATCCCTCATCTCGAGCTACGAGGGGGAAACGGGGCTCCTCTGGATGTGGGCGGGACCATCGTGCTTCCTCTCGCGTGGAGACGGGTATGGCGGTGAACTTCTTGAGTTGCAGCAAGGGTGTGAAAGACCCTTTCGAAGTTCCAGAGGTTAGGTGTCATTCGACTCCAGACGCCTCATCGGAAATAGGCCTCATCTCGCCTGGAAGGGAGAACTTCCTGGATTTTCTCGAGTTGCGGCAGGTGTTCTCGAGTTACGACGGGGACCTCAGGGACCCGCCCTGGTGGCCTCAGAAGAGGCCAGTCCCCATGCGAGTTGCTAGGGGGCCTCTCGGGATTCCTCTCCCGTCGATACCGGGGCCAAAAACCTTGTGTGGAGTCAGGGCCGGAACCGAGGATTCCTCTCAGGGGCTGACATGGATCTTTGGGTACTTCTGGAGTCTCCCCAGGGGAGTCAGGCCTCGTCTCGAGTGGGGGCATGCACGTGCGCTTTCCTTCCAGGCTGTAGCAGCAATGTCACGCTTCCCGTCGCGTGGATCAAAGGATCTGTGGTTTTCCCTCGAGGCTTTCCCTCGAGGCTTTCCCACAGGGCTGTCCCACGTGCCACCGTGGTGTGAGTCGATCCTCGGCGTGAAAGATGAGCCAGTGCAGGGCAAAGAGGTTCCTCTGGAATGGACTGAGACATCTGGGGGACTCTTGGAATGGTGGTACGACCATGGAGTTCCTCTCGCCTTTCCTGTTGAGAGTGCCTCCTCTTGAGATGCGATGGGAACGCCGGGAATTCTTTCCCGTTGAAAGCAGGGAAAGGATCCCTCATCTCGAGCTACGAGGGGGAAACGGGGCTCCTCTGGATGTGGGCGGGATGATCGTGCTTCCTCTCGAGTGGAGACGGGTATGGCGGTGAACTTCTTGAGTTGCAGCAAGGGTGTGAAAGACCCTTTCGAAGTTCCAGAGGTTAGGTGTCATTAGTCTCCAGACGCCTCATCGGAAATAGGCCTCATCTCGCCTGGAAGGGAGAACTTCCTGGATTTTCTCGAGTTGCGGCAGGTGTTCTCGAGTTACGACGGGGACCTCAGGGACCCGCCCTGGTGGCCTCAGGAGAGGCCAGTCCTCATGCGAGTTGCTAGGGGGCCTCTCGGGATTCCTCTCCCGTCGATACCGGGGCCAAAAACCTTGTGTGGAGTCAGGGCCGGAACCGAGGATTCCTCTCCGGGGCTGACATGGATCTTTGGGTACTTCTGGAGTCTCCCCAGGTGAGTCAGGCCTCGTCTCGTGTGGGGGCATGCACGTGCGCTTTCCTTCCAGGCAGTAGCTGCAATGTCACGCTTCCCGTCGCGTGGATCAAAGGATCTGTGGTTTTCCCTCGAGGCTTTCCCTCGAGGCTTTCCCACAGGGCTGTCCCACGTGCCACCGTGGTGTGAGTCGATCCTCGGCGTGAAAGATGAGCCTTGCAGGGCAAAGAGGTTCCTCTGGAATGGACTGAGACATCTGGGGGACTCTTGGAATGGTGGTACGACCATGGAGTTCCTCTCGCCTTTCCTGTTGAGAGTGCCTCCTCTTGAGATGCGACGGGAACGCCGGGAATTCTTTCCCGTTGAAAGCAGGGAAAGGATCCCTCATCTCGAGCTACGAGGGGGAAACGGGGCTCCTCTGGATGTGGGCGGGACCATCGTGCTTCCTCTCGAGTGGAGACGGGTATGGCGGTGAACTTCTTGAGTTGCAGCAAGGGTGTGAAATACCCTTTCGAAGTTCCAGAGGTTAGGTGTCATTAGTCTCCAGACGCCTCATCGGAAATAGGCCTCATCTCGCCTGGAAGGGAGAACTTCCTGGATTTTCTCGAGTTGCGGCAGGTGTTCTCGAGTTACGACGGGGACCTCAGGGACCCGCCCTGGTGGCCTCAGGAGAGGCCAGTCCCCATGCGAGTTGCTAGGGGGCCTCTCGGGATTCCTCTCCCGTCGATACCGGGGCAAAAATCCTTGTGTGGAGTCAGGGCCGGAACCGAGGATTCCTCTCAGGGGCTGACATGGATCTTTGGGTACTTCTGGAGTCTCCCCAGGGGAGTCAGGCCTCGTCTCGAGTGGGGGCATGCACGTGCGCTTTCCTTCCAGGCTGTAGCAGCAATGTCACGCTTCCCGTCGCGTGGATCAAAGGATCTGTGGTTTTCCCTCGAGGCTTTCCCTCGAGGCTTTCCCACAGGGCTGTCCCACGTGCCACCGTGGTGTGAGTCGATCCTCGGCGTGAAAGATGAGCCTTGCAGGGCAAAGAGGTTCCTCTGGAATGGACTGAGACATCTGGGGGACTCTTGGAATGGTGGTACGACCATGGAGTTCCTCTCGCATTACCTGTTGAGAGTGCCTCCTCTTGAGATGCGACGGGAACGCCGGGAATTCTTTCCCGTTGAAAGCAGGGAAAGGATCCCTCATCTCGAGCTTCGAGGGGGAAACGGGGCTCCTCTGGATGTGGGCGCGACCATCGTGCTTCCTCTCGAGTGGAGAGGGGTATGGCGGTGAACTTCTTGAGTTGCAGCAAGGGTGTGAAAGACCCTTTCGAAGTTCCAGAGGTTAGGTGTCATTAGTCTCCAGACGCCTCATCGGAAATAGGCCTCATCTCGCCTGGAAGGGAGAACTTCCTGGATTTTCTCGAGTTGCGGCAGGTGTTCTCGAGTTACGACGGGGACCTCAGGGACCGCCCTGGTGGCCTGAGGAGAAGCCAGTCCCCATGCGAGTTGTAAGGGGGCCTCTTGGGATTCCTCTCCCGTCGATACCGGGGCCAAAAACCTTGTGTGGAGTCAGGGCCGGAACCGAGGATTCCTCTCAGGGGCTGACATGGATCTTTGGGTACTTCTGGAGTCTCCCCAGGGGAGTCAGGCCTCGTCTCGAGTGGGGGCATGCACGTGCGCTTTCCTTCCAGGCTGTAGCAGCAATGTCACGCTTCCCGTCGCGTGGATCAAAGGATCTGTGGTTTTCCCTCGAGGCTTTCCCTTGAGGCTTTCCCACAGGGCTATCCCACGTGCCACCGTGGTGTGAGTCGATCCTCGGCGTGAAAGATGAGCCAGTGCAGGGCAAAGAGGTTCCTCTGGAATGGACTGAGACATCTGGGGGACTCTTGGAATGGTGGTACGACCATGGAGTTCCTCTCGCCTTTCCTGTTGAGAGTGCCTCCTCTTGAGATGCGACTGGAACGCCGGGAATTCTTTCCCGTTGAAAGCAGGGAAAGGATCCCTCATCTCGAGCTACGAGGGGGAAACGGGGCTCCTCTGGATGTGGGCGGGACCATCGTGCTTCCTCTCGAGTGGAGACGGGTATGGCGGTGAACTTCTTGAGTTGCAGCAAGGGTGTGAAATACCCTTTCGAAGTTCCAGAGGTTAGGTGTCATTAGTCTCCAGACGCCTCATCGGAAATAGGCCTCATCTCGCCTGGAAGGGAGAACTTCCTGGATTTTCTCGAGTTGCGGCAGGTGTTCTCGAGTTACGACGGGGACCTCAGGGACCCGCCCTGGTGGCCTCAGGAGAGGCCAGTCCCCATGCGAGTTGCTAGGGGGCCTCTCGAGATTCCTCTCCCGTCGATACCGGGGCCAAAAACCTTGTGTGGAGTCAGGGCCGGAACCGAGGATTCCTCTCAGGGGCTGACATGGATCTTTGGGTACTTCTGGAGTCTCCCCAGGGGAGTCAGGCCTCGTCTCGAGTGGGGGCATGCACGTGCGCTTTCCTTCCAGGCTGTAGCAGCAATGTCACGCTTCCCGTCGCGTGGATCAAAGGATCTGTGGTTTTCCCTCGAGGCTTTCCCTCGAGGCTTTCCCACAGGGCTGTCCCACGTGCCACCGTGGTGTGAGTCGATCCTCGGCGTGAAAGATGAGCCAGTGCAGGGCAAAGAGGTTCCTCTGGAATGGACTGAGACATCTGGGGGACTCTTGGAATGGTGGTACGACCATGGAGTTCCTCTCGCCTTTCCTGTTGAGAGTGCCTCCTCTTGAGATGCGACGGGAACGCCGGGAATTCTTTCCCGTTGAAAGCAGGGAAAGGATCCCTCATCTCGAGCTACGAGGGGGAAACGGGGCTCCTCTGGATGTGGGCGGGACGATCGTGCTTCCTCTCGAGTGGAGACGGGTATGGCAGTGAACTTCTTGAGTTGCAGCAAGGGTGTGAAAGACCCTTTCGAAGTTCCAGAGGTTAGGTGTCATTAGTCTCCAGACGCCTCATCGGAAATAGGCCTCATCTCGCCTGGAAGGGAGAACTTCCTGGATTTTCTCGAGTTGCGGCAGGTGTTCTCGAGTTACGACGGGGAACTCAGGGACCCGCCCTGGTGGCCTCAGGAGAGGCCAGTCCTCATGCGAGTTGCTAGGGGGCCTCTCGGGATTCCTCTGCCGTCGATACCGGGTCCAAAAACCTTGTGTGGAGTCAGGGCCGGAACCGAGGATTCCTCTCCGGGGCTGACATGGATCTTTGGGTACTTCTGGAGTCTCCCCAGGGGAGTCAGGCCTCGTCTCGAGTGGGGGCATGCACGTACGCTTTCCTTCCAGGCTGTAGCAGCAATGTCACACTTCCCGTCGCGTGGATCAAAGGATCTGTGGTTTTCCCTCGAGGCTTTCCCTCGAGGCTTTCCCACAGGGCTGTCCCACGTGCCACCGTGGTGTGAGTCGATCCTCGGCGTGAAAGATGAGCCAGTGCAGGGCAAAGAGGTTCCTCTGGAATGGACTGAGACATCTGGGGGACTCTAGGAATGGTGGTACGACCATGGAGTTCCTCTCGCCTTTCCTGTTGAGAGTGCCTCCTCTTGAGATGCGACGTGAACGCCGGGAATTCTTTCCCGTGGAAAGCAGGGAAAGGATCCCTCATCTCGAGCTACGAGGGGGAAACGGGGCTCCTCTGGATGTGGGCGGGACCATCGTGCTTCCTCTCGAGTGGAGACGGGTATGGCGGTGAACTTCTTGAGTTGCAGCAAGGGTGTGAAAGACCCTTTCGAAGTTCCAGAGGTTATGTGTCATTAGTCTCCAGACGCCTCATCGGAAATAGGCCTCATCTCGCCTGGAAGGGAGAACTTCCTGGATTTTCTCGAGTTGCGGCAGGTGTTCTCGAGTTACGACGGGGACCTCAGGGACCCGCCCTGGTGGCCTCAGGAGAGGCCAGTCCTCATGCGAGTTGCTAGGGGGCCTCTCGGGATTCCTCTCCCATCGATACCGGGGCCAAAAACCTTGTGTGGAGTCAGGGCCGGAACCGAGGATTCCTCTCCGGGGCTGACATGGATCTTTGGGTACTTCTGGAGTCTCCCCAGGGGAGTCAGGCCTCGTCTCAAGTGGGGGCATGCACGTGCGCTTTCCTTCCATGCAGTAGCAGCAATGTCACGCTTCCCGTCCCGTGGATCAAAGGATCTGTGGTTTTCCTTCGAGGCTTTCCCTCGAGGCTTTCCCACAGGGCTGTCCCACGTGCCACCGTGGTGTGAGTCGATCCTCGGCGTGAAAGATGAGCCAGTGCAGGGCAAAGAGGTTCCTCTGGAATGGACTGAGACATCTGGGGGACTCTTGGAATGGTGGTACGACCATGGAGTTCCTCTCGCCTTTCCTGTTGAGAGTGCCTCCTCTTGAGATGCGACGGGAACGCCGGGAATTCTTTCCCGTTGAAAGCAGGGAAAGGATCCCTCATCTCGAGCTACGAGGGGGAAACGGGGCTCCTCTGGATGTGGGCGGGACGATCGTGCTTCCTCTCGAGTGGAGACGGGTATGGCGGTGAACTTCTTGAGTTGCAGCAAGGGTGTGAAAGACCCTTTCGAAGTTCCAGAGGTTAGGTGTCATTAGTCTCCAGACGCCTCATCGGAAATAGGCCTCATCTCGCCTGGAAGGGAGAACTTTCTGGATTTTCTCGAGTTGTGGCTGGTGTTCTCGAGTTACGACGGGGACCTCAGGGACCCGCCCTGGTCGCTCAGGAGAGGCCAGTCCCCATGCGAGTTGCTAGGGGGCCTCTCGGGATTCCTCTCCCGTCGATACCGGGGCCAAAAACCTTGTGTGGAGTCAGGGCCGGAACCGAGGATTCCTCTCCGGGGCTGACATGGATCTTTGGGTACTTCTGGAGTCTCCCCAGGGGAGTCAGGCCTCGTCTCGAGTGGGGGCATGCACGTGCGCTTTCCTTCCAGGCTGTAGCAGCAATGTCACTCTTCCCGTCGCGTGGATCAAAGGATCTGTGGTTTTCCCTCGAGGCTTTCCCTCGAGGCTTTCCCACAGGGCTGTCCCACGTGCCACCGTGGTGTGAGTCGATCCTCGGCGTGAAAGATGAGCCAGTGCAGGGCAAAGAGGTTCCTCTGGAATGGACTGAGACATCTGGGGGACTCTTGGAATGGTGGTACGACCATGGAGTTCCTCTCGCCTTTCCTGTTGAGAGTGCCTCCTCTTGAGATGCGACGGGAACGCCGGGAATTCTTTCCCGTTGAAAGCAGGGAAAGGATCCCTCATCTCGAGCTACGAGGGGCAAACGGGGCTCCTCTGGATGTGGGCGGGACCATCGTGCTTCCTCTCGAGTGGAGACGGGTATGGCGGTGAACTTCTTGAGTTGCAGCAAGGGTGTGAAAGACCCTTTCGAAGTTCCAGAGGTTAGGTGTCATTAATCTCCAGACGCCTCATCGGAAATAGGCCTCATCTCGCCAAGAAGGGAGAACTTCCTGGATTTTCTCGAGTTACGGCAGGTGTTCTCGAGTTACGACGGGGACCTCAGGGACCCGCCCTGGTGGCCTCAGGAACGGCCAGTCCCCATGCGAGTTGCTAGGGGGCCTCTCGGGATTCCTCTCCCGTCGATACCGGGGACAAAAACCTTTTGTGTAGACAGGGCCGGATCCGAGGATTCCTCTCAGGGGCTGACATGGATCTTTCGGTACATCTGGAGTCTCCCCAGGGGAGTCAGGCCTCGTCTCGAGTTGGGGCATGCACGTGCGCTTTCCTTCCAGGCTGTAGCATCAATGTCACTCTTCCCGTGGCGTGGATCAAAGGATCTGTGGTTTTCCCTCGAGGCTTTCCCTCGAGGCTTTCCCACAGGGCTGTCCCACGTGCCACCGTGGTGTGAGTCGATCCTCGGCGTGAAAGATGTGCCAGTGCAGGGCAAAGAGGTTCCTCTGGAATGGACTGAGACATCTGGGGGACTCTTGGAATTGTGGTACGACCATGGAGTTCCTCTCGACTTTCCTGTTGAGAGTGCCTCCTCTTGAGATGCGACGGCAACGCCGGGAATTCTTTCCCGTTGAAAGCAGGGAAAGGATCCCTCATCTCGAGCTACGAGGTGGAAACGGGGCTCCTCTGGATTTGGGCGGGACCATCGTGCTTCCTCTCGAGTGGAGACGGGTATGGCGGTGAACTTCTTGAGTTGCAGCAAGGGTGTGAAAGACCCTTTCGAAGTTCCAGAGGTTAGGTGTCATTAGTCTCCAGACGCCTCATCGGAAATAGGCCTCATCTCGCCTGGAAGGGAGAACTTCCTGGATTTTCTCGAGTTGCGGCAGGTGTTCTCGAGTTACGACGGGGACCTCAGGGACCCGCCCTGGTGGCCTCAGGAGAGGCCAGTCCCCATGCGAGGTGCTAGGGGGCCTCTCGGGATTCCTCTCCCGTCGATACCGAGGCCAAAAACCTTGTGTGGAGTCAGGGCCGGAACCGAGGATTCCTCTCAGGGGCTGACATGGATCTTTGGGTACTTCTGGAGTCTCCCCAGGGGAGTCAGGCCTCGTCTCGAGTGGGGGCATGCACGTGCGCTTTCCTTCCAGGCTGTAGCAGCAATGTCACGCTTCCCGTCGCGTGGATCAAAGGATCTGTGGTTTTCCCTCGAGGCTTTCCCACAGGGCTGTCCCACGTGCCACCGTGGTGTGAGTCGATCCTCGGCGTGAAAGATGAGCCAGTGCAGGGCAAAGAGGTTCCTCTGGAATGGACTGAGACATCTGGGGGACTCTTGGAATGGTGGTACGACCATGGAGTTCCTCTCGCCTTTCCTGTTGAGAGTGCCTCCTCTTGAGATGCGACGGGAACGCCGGGAATTCTTTCCCGTTGAAAGCAGGGAAAGGATCCCTCATCTCGAGCTACGAGGGGGAAACGGGGCTCCTCTGGATGTGGGCGGGACCATCGTGCTTCCTCTCGAGTGGAGACGGGTATGGCGGTGAACTTCTTGAGTTGCAGCAAGGGTGTGAAAGACCCTTTCTAAGTTCCAGAGGTTAGGTGTCATTAGTCTGCAGACGCCTCATTGGAAATAGGCCTCATCTCGCCTGGAAGGGAGAACTTCCTGGATTATCTCGAGTTGCGGCAGGTGTTCTCGAGTTACGACGGGGACCTCAGGGACCGCCCTGGTGGCCTCAGGAGAGGCCAGTCCCCATGCGAGTTGCTAGGGGGCCTCTCGGGATTCCTCTCCCGTCGATACCGGGGCCAAAAACCTTGTGTGGAGTCAGGGCCGGAACCGAGGATTCCTCTCAGGGGCTGACATGGATCTTTGGGTACTTCTGGAGTCTCCCCAGGGGAGTCAGGCCTCGTCTCGAGTGGGGGCATGCACGTGCGCTTTCCTTCCAGGCTGTAGCAGCAATGTCACTCTTCCCGTCGCGTGGATCAAAGGATCTGTGGTTTTCCCTCGAGGCTTTCCCTCGAGGCTTTCCCACAGGGCTGTCCCACGTGCCACCGTGGTGTGAGTCGATCCTCGGCGTGAAAGATGAGCCAGTGCAGGGCAAAGAGCTTCCTCTGGAATGGACTGAGACATCTGGGGAACTCTTGGAATGGTGGTACGACCATGGAGTTCCTCTCGCCTTTCCTGTTGAGAGTGCCTCCTCTTGAGATGCGACGGGAACGCCGGGAATACTTTCCCGTTGAAAGCAGGGAAAGGATCCCTCATCTCGAGCTACGAGGGGGAAACGGGGCTCCTCTGGATGTGGGCGGGACCATCGTGCTTCCTCTCGAGTGGAGACGGGTATGGCGGTGAACTTCTTGAGTTGCAGCAAGGGTGTGAAAGACCCCTTCGAAGTTCCAGCGGTTAGGTGCCATTAGTCTCCAGACGCCTCATCGGAAAAAGGCCTCATCTCGCCTGGAAGGGAGAACTTCCTGGATTTTCTCGAGTTGCGGCAGGTGTTCTCGAGTTACGACGGGGACCTCAGGGACCCGCCCTGGTAGCCTCAGGAGAGGCCAGTCCCCATGCGAGTTGCTAGGGGGCCTCTCGGGATTCCTCTCCCATCGATACTGGGGCCAAAAACCTTGTGTGGAGTCAGGGCCGGAACCGAGGATTCCTCTCAGGGGCTGACATGGAGCTTTGGGTACTTCTGGAGTCTCCCCAGGGGAGTCAGGCCTCGTCTCGAGTGGGGGCATGCACGTGCGCTTTCCTTCCAGGCTGTAGCAGCAATGTCACGCTTCCCGTCGTGTGGATCAAAGGATCTGTGTTTTTCCCTCGAGGCTTTCCCTTGAGGCTTTCCCACAGGGCTGTCCCACGTGCCACCGTGGTGTGAGTCGATCCTCGGCGTGAAAGATGAGCCAGTGCAGGGCAAAGAGGTTCCTCTGGAATGGACTGAGACATCTGGGGGACTCTTGGAATGGTGGTACGACCATGGAGTTCCTCTCGCATTACCTGTTGAGAGTGCCTCCTCTTGAGATGCGACGGGAACGCCGGGAATTCTTTCCCGTTGAAAGCAGGGAAAGGATCCCTCATCTCGAGCTTCGAGGGGGAAACGGGGCTCCTCTGGATGTGGGCGCGACCATCGTGCTTCCTCTCGAGTGGAGACGGGTATGGCGGTGAACTTCTTGAGTTGCAGCAAGGGTGTGAAAGACCCTTTCGAAGTTCCAGAGGTTAGGTGTCATTAGTCTCCAGACGCCTCATCGGAAATAGGCCTCATCTCGCCTGGAAGGGAGAACTTCCTGGATTTTCTCGAGTTGCGGCAGGTGTTCTCGAGTTACGACGGGGACCTCAGGGACCGCCCTGGTGGCCTGAGGAGAGGCCAGTCCCCATGCGAGTTGTAAGGGGGCCTCTTGGTATTCCTCTCCCGTCGATACCGGGGTCAAAAACCTTGTGTGGAGTCAGGGCCGGAACCGAGGATTCCTCTCAGGGGCTGACATAGATCGTTGGGTACTTCTGGAGTCTCCCCAGGGGAGTCAGGCCTCGTCTCGAGTGGGGGCATGCACGTGCGCTTTCCTTCCAGGCTGTAGCAGCAATGTCACTCTTCCCGTCGCGTGGATCAAAGGATCTGTGGTTTTCCCTCGAGGCTTTCCCTCGAGGCTTTCCCACAGGGCTGTCCCACGTGCCACCGTGGTGTGAGTCGATCCTCGGCGTGAAAGATGAGCCAGTGCAGGGCAAAGAGGTTCCTCTGGAATGGACTGAGACATCTGGGGGACTCTTGGAATGGTGGTACGACCATGGAGTTCCTCTCGCCTTTCCTGTTGAGAGTGCCTCCTCTTGAGATGCGACGGGAACGCCGGGAATACTTTTCCGTTGAAAGCAGAGAAAGGATCCCTCATCTCGAGCTACGAGGTGGAAACGGGGCTCCTCTGGATGTGGGCGGGACCATCGTGCTTCCTCTCGAGTGGAGACGGGTATGGCGGTGAACTTCTTGAGTTGCAGCAAGGGTGTGAAAGACCCTTTCGAAGTTCCAGAGGTTAGGTGTCATTAGTCTCCAGACGCCTCATCGGAAATAGGCCTCATCTCGCCTGGAAGGGAGAACTTCCTGGATTTTCTCGAGTTACGGCAGGTGTTCTCGAGTTACGACGGGGACCTCAGGGACCCGCCCTGGTGGCCTCAGGAACGGCCAGTCCCCATGCGAGTTGCTAGGGGGCCTCTCGGGATTCCTCTCCCGTCGATACCGGGGCCAAAAACCTTGTGTGGAGTCAGGGCCGGAACCGAGGATTCCTCTCAGGGGCTGACATGGATCTTTGGGTACTTCTGGAGTCTCCCCAGGGGAGTCAGGCCTCGTCTCGAGTGGGGGCATGCACGTGCGCTTTCCTTCCAGGCTGTAGCAGCAATGTCACGCTTCCCGTGGCGTGGATCAAAGGATCTGTGGTTTTCCCTCGAGGCTTTCCCTCGAGGCTTTCAAACAGGGCTGTCCCACGTGCCACCGTGGTGTGAGTCGATCCTCGGCGTGAAAGATGAGCCAGTGCAGGGCAAAGAGGTTCCTCTGGAATGGACTGAGACATCTGGGGGACTCTTGGAATGGTGGTACGACCATGGAGTTCCTCTCGCCTTTCCTGTTGAGAGTGCCTCCTCTTGAGATGCGACGGGAACGCCGGGAATTCTTTCCCATTGAAAGCAGGGAAAGGATCCCTCATCTCGAGCTACGAGGGGGAAACGGGGCTCCTCTGGATGTGGGCGGGACCATCGTGCTTCCTCTCGAGTGGAGACGGGTATGGCGGTGAACTTCTTGAGTTGCAGCAAGGGTGTGAAAGACCCTTTCGAAGTTCCAGAGGTTAGGTGTCATTCGTCTCCAGACGCCTCATCGGAAATAGGCCTCATCTCGCCTGGAAGGGAGAACTTCCTGGATTTTCTCGAGTTGCGGCAGGTGTTCTCGAGTTACGACGGGGACCTCAGGGACCGCCCAGGTGGCCTCAGGAGAGGCCAGTCCCCATGCGAGTCGCTAGGGGGCCTCTCGGGATTCCTCTCCCGTCGATACTGCGGCCAAAAACCTTGTGTGGAGTCAGGGCCGGAACCTAGGATTCCTCTCAGGGGCTGACATGGATCTTTGGGTACTTCTGGAGTCTCCCCAGGGGAGTCAGGCCTCGTCTCGAGTGGGGGCATGCACGTGCGCTTTCCTTCCAGGCTGTAGCAGCAATGTCACGCTTCCCGTCGCGTGGATCAAAGGATCTGTGGTTTTCCCTCGAGGCTTTCCCTTGAGGCTTTCCCACAGGGCTGTCCCACGTGCCACCGTGGTGTGAGTCGATCCTCGGCGTGAAAGATGAGCCAGTGCAGGGCAAAGAGGTTCCTCTGGAATGGACTGAGACATCTGGGGGACTCTTGGAATGGTGGTACGACCATGGAGTTCCTCTCGCCTTACCTGTTGAGAGTGCCTCCTCTTGAGATGCGACGGGAACGCCGGGAATTCTTTCCCGTTGAAAGCAGAGAAAGGATCCCTCATCTCGAGCTACGAGGGGGAAACGGGGCTCCTCTGGATGTGGGCGGGACCATCGTGCTTCCTCTCGAGTGGAGACGGGTATGGCGGTGAACTTCTTGAGTTGCAGCCAGGGTGTGAAAGACCCTTTCGAAGTTCCAGAGGTTAGGTGTCATTAGTCTCCAGACGCCTCATCGGAAATAGGCCTCATCTCGCCTGGAAGGGAGAACTTCCTGGAATTTCTCGAGTTGCGGCAGGTGTTCTCGAGTTACGACGGGGACCTCAGGGACCCGCCCTGGTAGCCTCAGGAGAGGCCAGTCCCCATGCGAGTTGCTAGGGGGCCTCTCGGGATTCCTCTCCCATCGATACTGGGCCCAAAAACCTTGTGTGGAGTCAGGGCCGGAACCGAGGATTCCTTTCAGGGGCTGACATGGATGTTTGGGTACTTCTGGAGTCTCCCCAGGGGAGTCAGGCCTCGTCTCGAGTGGGGGCATGCACGTGCGCTTTCCTTCCAGGCTGTAGCAGCAATGTCACGCTTCCCGTCGCGTGGATCAAAGGATCTGTGGTTTTCCCTCGAGGCTTTCCCTCGAGGCTTTCGCACAGGGCTGTCCCACGTGCCACCGTGGTGTGAGTCGATCCTCGGCGTGAAAGATGAGCCAGTGCAGGGCAAAGAGGTTCCTCTGGAATGGACTGAGACATCTGGGGGACTCTTGGAATGGTGGTACGACCATGGAGTTCCTCTCGCCTTTCCTGTTGAGAGTGCCTCCTCTTGAGATGCGACGGGAACGCCGGGAATTCTTTCCCGTTGAAAGCAGGGAAAGGATCCCTCATCTCGAGCTACGAGGGGGAAACGGGACTCCTCTGGATGTGGGCGGGACCATCGTGCTTCCTCTCGAGTGGAGAGGGGTATGGCGGTGAACTTCTTGAGTTGCAGCAAGGGTGTGAAAGACCCTTTCGAAGTTCCAGAGGTTAGGTGTCATTAGTCTCCAGACGCCTCATCGGAAATAGGCCTCATCTCGCCTGGAAGGGAGAACTTCCTGGATTTTCTCAAGTTGCGGCAGGTGTTCTTGAGCTACGACGGGGACCTCAGGGACCCGCCCTGGTGGCCTGAGGAGAGGCCAGTCCCCATGCGAGTTGTAAGTGGGCCTCTCGGGATTCCTCTCCCGTCGATACCGGGGCCAAAAACCTTGTGTGGAGTCAGGGCCGGAACCGAGGATTCCTCTCAGGGGCTGACATGGATCTTTGGGTACTTCTGGAGTCTCCCCAGGGGAGTCAGGCCTCGTCTCGAGTGGGGGCATGCACGTGCGCTTTCCTTCCAGGCTGTAGCAGCAATGTCACGCTTCCCGTCGCGTGGATCAAAGGATCTGTGGTTTTCCCTCGAGGCTTTCCCTTGAGGCTTTCCCACAGGGCTGTCCCACGTGCCACCGTGGTGTGAGTCGATCCTCGGCGTGAAAGATGAGCCAGTGCAGGGCAAAGAGGTTCCTCTGGAATGGACTGAGACATCTGGGGGACTCTTGGAATGGTGGTACGACCATGGAGTTCCTCTCGCCTTTCCTGTTGAGAGTGCCTCCTCTTGAGATGCGACGGGAACGCCGGGAATACTTTCCCGTTGAAAGCAGGGAAAGGATCCCTCATCTCGAGCTACGAGGGGGAAACGGGGCTCCTCTGGATGTGGGCGGGACCATCGTGCTTCCTCTCGAGTGGAGACGGGTATGGCGGTGAACTTCTTGAGTTGCAGCAAGGGTGTGAAAGACCCCTTCGAAGTTCCAGAGGTTAGGTGTCATTAGTCTCCAGACGCCTCATCGGAAAAAGGCCTCATCTCGCCTGGAAGGGAGAACTTCCTGGATTTTCTCGAGTTGCGGCAGGTGTTCTCGAGTTACGACGGGGACCTCAGGGACCCGACCTGGTAGCCTCAGGAGAGGCCAGTCCCCATGCGAGTTGCTAGGGGGCCTCTCGGGATTCCTCTCCCATCGATACTGGGGCCAAAAACCTTGTGTGGAGTCAGGGCCGGAACCGAGGATTCCTCTCAGGGGCTGACATGGAGCTTTGGGTACTTCTGGAGTCTCCCCAGGGGAGTCAGGCCTCGTCTCGAGTGGGGGCATGCACGTGCGCTTTCCTTCCAGGCTGTAGCAGCAATGTCACGCTTCCCGTCGCGTGGATCAAAGGATCTCTGGTTTTCCCTCGAGGCTTTCCCTCGAGGCTTTCCCACAGGGCTGTCCCACGTGTCACCGTGGTGTGAGTCGATCCTCGGCATGAAAGATGAGCCAGCGCAGGGCAAAGAGTTTCCTATGGAATGGACTGAGACATCTGTTGAACTCTTGGAATGGTGGTAGGACCATGGAGTTCCTCTCGCCTTTCCTGTTGAGAGTGCCTCCTCTTGAGATGCAAGGGGAACGCCGGGAATTCTTTCCCGTTGATAGCAGGGAAAGAATCCCTCATCTCGAGCTACAAGGGGGAAACGGGGCTCCTCTGGATGTGGGCGGGACCATCGTGCTTCCTCTCGAGTGGAGACGGGTATGGCGGTGAACTTCTTGAGTTTCAGCAAGGGTGTGAAAGACCCTTTCGAAGTTCCAGAGGTTAGGTGTCATTAGTCTCCAGACGCCTCATCGGAAATAGGCCTCATCTCGCCTGGCAGGGAGAACTTCCTGGATTTTCTCGAGTTGCGGCAGGTGTTCTCTAGTTACGACAGGGACCTCAGGGACCCGCCCTGGTGGCCTCAGGAAAGGCCAGTCCCCATATGAGTTGCTAGGGGGCCTCTCGGGATTCCTCTGACGAAGATACCGGGGCCAAAAACCTTGTGTGGAGTCAGGGCCGGAACCGAGGATTCCTCTCAGGGGCTGACATGGATCTTTGGGTACTTCTGGAGTCTCTCCAGGGGAGTCAGGCCTCGTCTCGAGTGGGCCATGCACGTGCGCTTTCCTTCCAGGCTGTAGCAGCAATGTCACGCTTCCCGTCGCGTGGATCAAAGGAATTGTGGATTTCCGTCGAGGCTTTCCCTCGAGGCTTTCCCACAGGGCTGTCCGACGTGCCAGCGTGGTGTGAGTCGATCCTCGGCGTGAAAGATGAGCCAGTGCAGGGCAAAGAGCTTCCTCTGGAATGGACTGAGACATCTGGGGGACTCTTGGAATGGTGGTACGACCATGGAGTTCCTCTCGCCTTTCCTGTTGAGAGTGCCTCGTCTTGTGATGTGACAGGAACGCCGAGAATTCTTTCCCGTTGAAAGCAGGGAAATGATCCCTCATCTCGAGCTACGAGGGGGAATCGGGGCTCCTCTGGATGTGGGCGGGACCATCGTGCTTCCTCTCGAGTGAAGACGGGTATGGCTGTGAACTTCTTGAGTTGCAGCAAGGGTGTGAAAGACCCTTTCGAAGTTCCAGAGTTTAGGTGTCATTAGTCTCCAGACGCCTCATCGGAAATGGGCCTCATCTCGCCTGGAAGGGAGAACTTCCTGGATATTCTCGAGTTGCGGCAGGTGTTCTCGAGGTACGACGGGGACCTCAGGGACCCGCCCTGGTGGCCTCAGGAAAGGCCAGTCCCCATGCGAGTTGCTTGAGGGCCTCTCGGGATTCCTCTCCCGTCGATACGGGGGCCAAAAACCTTGTGTGGAGTCAGGGCCGGAAACGAGGACTCCTCTCAGGGGCTGACATGGAACTTTGGGTACTTCTGGAGTCTCCCCAGGGGAGTCAGGCCTCATCTCGAGTGGGGGCATGCACGTGCGCTTTCCTTCCAGGATGTACCAGCAATGTCACGCTTCCCGTCGCGTGGATCAAAGGATCTGTGGTTTTCCCTCGAGGCTTTCCCTCGAGGCTTTCCCACAGGGCTGTCCCACGTGCCACCGTGGTGTGAGTCGATCCTCGGCGTGAAAGATGAACCAGCGCAGGGCAAAGAGTTTCCTCTGGAATGGACTGAGACATCTGGGGGACTCTTGGAATGGTGGTACGACCATGGAGTTCCTCTCGCCTTTCCTGTTGAGAGTGCCTCCTCTTGAGATGCGACGGGAACGACGGGAATTCTTTCCCCTTGAAAGCAGGGAAAGGATCCCTCATCTCGAGCTACGAGGGGGAAACGGGGCTCCTCTGGATGTGGGCGGGACCATCGTGCTTCTTCTCGAGTGGAGACGGGTATGGCGGTGAACTTCTTGAGTTGCAGCAAGGGTGTGAAAGACCCTTTCGAAGTTCCAGAGGTTAGGTGTCATTAGTCTCCAGACGCCTCATCGGAAATAGGCTTCATCTCGCCTAGAAGGGAGAACTTCCTGGATTTTCTCGAGTTGCGGCAGGTGTTCTCGAGTTACGACGGGGACCTCAGGGACCCGCCCTGGTGGCCTCAGGAAAGGCCAGTCCCCATGCGAGTTGCTAGGGGGCCTCTCGGGATTCCTCTCCCGTCGATACCGGGGCCAAAATCCTTGTGTGGAGTCAGGGCCGGAACCGAGGATTCCTCTCAGGGGCTGACATGGACCTTTGGGTACTTTTGGAGTCTCCCCAGGGGAGTCAGGCCTCGTCTCGAGTGGGGGCATGCACGTGCGCTTTCTTTCCAGGCTGTAGCAGCAATGTCACACTTCCCGTCTCGTGGATCAAAGGATCTGTGGTTTTCCCTCGAGGCTTTCCCTCGAGGCTTTCCCACAGGGCTGTCCCACGTGCCACCGTGGTGTGAGTCGATCCTCGGCGTGAAAGATGAGCCAGTGCAGGGCAAAGAGGTTCCTCTGGAATGGACTGAGACATCTGGGGGACTCTTGGAATGGTGGTACGACCATGGAGTTCCTCTCGCCTTTCCTGTTGAGAGTGCCTCCTCTTGAGATGCGACGGGAACGCCGGGAATTCTTTCCCATTGAAAGCAGGGAAATGATTCCTCATCTCGAGCTACGAGGGGGAAACGGGGCTCCTCTGGATGTGGGCGGGACCATCGTGCTTCCTCTCGAGTGGAGACGGGTATGGCGGTGAACTTCTTGAGTTGCAGCAAGGGTGTGAAAGACCCTTTCGAAGTTCCAGAGGTTAGGTGTCATTAGTCTCCAGACGCCTCATCAGAAATAGGCCTCATCTCGCCTGGAAGGGAGAACTTCCTGGATTTTCTCGAGTTGCGGCAGGTGTTCTCGAGTTACGACGGGGACCCCAGGGACCCGCCCTGGTGGCCTCAGGAGAGGCCAGTCCCCATGCGAGTTGCTAGGGGGCCTCTCGGAATTCCTCTCCCGTCGATACCGGGGCCAAAAACCTTGTGTGGAGTCAGGGCCGGAACCGAGGATTCCTCTCAGGGGCTGACATAGATCTTTGGGTACTTCTGGAGTCTCCCCAGGGGAGTCAGGCCTCGTCTCGAGTGGGGGCATGCACGTGCGCTTTCCTTCCAGGCTGTAGCAGCAATGTCACGCTTCCCGTCGCGTGGATCAAAGGATCTGTGGTTTTCCCTCGAGGCTTTCCCTCGAGGCTTTCCCACAGGGCTGTCCCACGTGCCACCGTGGTGTGAGTCGATCCTCGGCGTGAAAGATGAGCCAGTGCAGGGCAAAGAGGTTCCTCTGGAATGGACTGAGACATCTGGGGGACTCTTGGAATGGTGGTACGACCATGGAGTTCCTCTCGCCTTTCCTGTTGAGAGTGCCTCCTCTTGAGATGCGACGGGAACGCCGGGAATACTTTCCCGTTGAAAGCAGAGAAAGGATCCCTCATCTCGAGCTACGAGGGGGAAACGGGGCTCCTCTGGATGTGGGCGGGACCATCATGCTTCCTCTCGAGTGGAGACGGGTATGGCGGTGAACTTCTTGAGTTGCAGCAAGGGTGTGAAAGACCCTTTCGAAGTTCCAGAGGTTAGGTGTCATTCGTCTCCAGACGCCTCATCGGAAATAGGCCTCATCTCGCCTGGAAGGGAGAACTTCCTGGATTTTCTCGAGTTGCGGCAGGTGTTCTCGATTTACGACGGGGACCTCAAAAACCCGCCCTGGTGGCCTCAGGAGAGGGCAGTCCTCATGCGAGTTGCTAGGGGGCCTCTCGGTATTCCACTCCCATCGATACCGGGGCCAAAAACCTTGTGTGGAGTCAGGGCCGGAACCGAGGATTCCTCTCAGGGGCTGACATGTATCTTTGGGTACTTCTGGAGTCTCCCCAGGGGAGTCAGGCCTCGTCTCGAGTGGGGGCATGCACGTGCGCTTTCCTTCCATGCTGTAGCAGCAATGTCACGCTTCCCGTCGCGTGGATCAAAGGATCTGTGGTTTTCCCTCGAGGCTTTCCCTCGAGGCTTTCCCACAGGGCTGTCCCACGTGCCACCGTGGTGTGAGTCGATCCTCGGCGTGAAAGATGAGCCAGTGCAAGGCAAAGAGGTTCCTCTGGAATGGACTGAGACATCTGGGGGACTCTTGGAATGGTGGTACGACCATGGAGTTCCTCTCGCCTTACCTGTTGAGAGTGCCTCCTCTTGAGATGCGACGGGAACGCCGGGAATTCTTTCCCGTTGAAAGCTGGGAAAGGATCCCTCATCTCGAGCTACGAGGGGGAAACGGGGCTCCTCTGGATGTGGGCGGGACGATCGTGCTTCCTCTCGAGTGGAGACGGGTATGGCGGTGAACTTCTTGAGTTGCAGCAAGGGTGTGAAATACCCTTTCGAAGTTCCAGAGGTTAGGTGTCATTCGTCTCCAGACGCCTCATCGGAAATAGGCCTCATCTCGCCTGGAAGGGAGAACTTCCTGGATTTTCTCGAGTTGCGGCAGGTGTTCTCGAGTTACGACGGGGACCTCAGGGACCCGCCCTGGTGGCCTCAGGAGAGGCCAGTCCCCATGCGAGTTGCTAGGGGGCCTCTCGGGATTGCTCTCCCGTCCATACCGGGGCCAAAAACCTTGTGTGGAGTCAGGGCCGGAACCGAGGATTCCTCTCAGGGGCTGACATGGATCTTTGGGTACTTCTGGAGTCTCCCTAGGGGAGTCAGGCCTCGTCTCGAGTGGAGGCATGCACGTGCGCTTTCCTTCCAGGCTGTAGCAGCAATGTCACGCTTCCCGTCGCGTGGATCAAAGGATCTGCGGTTTTCCCTGGAGGCTTTCCCTCGAGGCTTTCCCACAGGGCTGTCCCACGTGCCACCGTGGTGTGAGTCGATCCTCGGCGTGAAAGATGAGCCAGTGCAGGGCAAAGAGGTTCCTATGGAATGGACTGAGACATCTGGGGGACTCTTGGAATGGTGGTACGACCATGGAGTTCCTCTCGCCTTTCCTGTTGAGAGTGCCTCCTCTTGAGATGCGACGGGAACGCCGGGAATTCTTTCCCGTTGAATGCACGGAAATGATCCCTCATCTCGAGCTACGAGGGGGAAACGGGGCTCCTCTGGATGTGGGCGGGACCATCGTGCTTCCTCTCGAGTGGAGACGGGTATGGCGGTGAACTTCTTGAGTTGCAGCAAGGGTGTGAAAGACCCTTTCGAAGTTCCAGAGGTTAGGTGTCATTAGTCTCCAGACGCCTCATCGGAAATAGGCCTCATCTCGCCTGGAAGGGAGAACTTCCTGGATTTTCTCGAGTTGCGGCAGGTGTTCTCGAGTTACGACGGGGACCTCAGGGACCCGCCCTGGTAGCCTCACGAGAGGCCAGTCCCCATGCGAGTTGCTAGGGGGCCTCTCGGGATTCCTCTCCCGTCGATACCGGGGCCAAAATCCTTGTGTGGAGTCAGGGCCGGAACCGAGGATTCCTCTCAGGGGCTGACATGGACCTTTGGGTACTTTTGGAGTCTCCCCAGGGGAGTCAGGCCTCGTCTCGAGTGGGGGCATGCACGTGCGCTTTCTTTCCAGGCTGTAGCAGCAATGTCACACTTCCCGTCTCGTGGATCAAAGGATCTGTGGTTTTCCCTCGAGGCTTTCCCTCGAGGCTTTCCCACAGGGCTGTCCCACGTGCCACCGTGGTGTGAGTCGATCCTCGGCGTGAAAGATGAGCCAGTGCAGGGCAAAGAGGTTCCTCTGGAATGGACTGAGACATCTGGGGGACTCTTGGAATGGTGGTACGACCATGGAGTTCCTCTCGCCTTTCCTGTTGAGAGTGCCTCCTCTTGAGATGCGACGGGAACGCCGGGAATTCTTTCCCATTGAAAGCAGGGAAATGATTCCTCATCTCGAGCTACGAGGGGGAAACGGGGCTCCTCTGGATGTGGGCGGGACCATCGTGCTTCCTCTCGAGTGGAGACGGGTATGGCGGTGAACTTCTTGAGTTGCAGCAAGGGTGTGAAAGACCCTTTCGAAGTTCCAGAGGTTAGGTGTCATTAGTCTCCAGACGCCTCATCAGAAATAGGCCTCATCTCGCCTGGAAGGGAGAACTTCCTGGATTTTCTCGAGTTGCGGCAGGTGTTCTCGAGTTACGACGGGGACCCCAGGGACCCGCCCTGGTGGCCTCAGGAGAGGCCAGTCCCCATGCGAGTTGCTAGGGGGCCTCTCGGAATTCCTCTCCCGTCGATACCGGGGCCAAAAACCTTGTGTGGAGTCAGGGCCGGAACCGAGGATTCCTCTCAGGGGCTGACATAGATCTTTGGGTACTTCTGGAGTCTCCCCAGGGGAGTCAGGCCTCGTCTCGAGTGGGGGCATGCACGTGCGCTTTCCTTCCAGGCTGTAGCAGCAATGTCACTCTTCCCGTCGCGTGGATCAAAGGATCTGTGGTTTTCCCTCGAGGCTTTCCCTCGAGGCTTTCCCACAGGGCTGTCCCACGTGCCACCGTGGTGTGAGTCGATCCTCGGCGTGAAAGATGAGCCAGTGCAGGGCAAAGAGGTTCCTCTGGAATGGACTGAGACATCTGGGGGACTCTTGGAATGGTGGTACGACCATGGAGTTCCTCTCGCCTTTCCTGTTGAGAGTGCCTCCTCTTGAGATGCGACGGGAACGCCGGGAATACTTTCCCGTTGAAAGCAGAGAGAGGATCCCTCATCTCGAGCTACGAGGGGGAAACGGGGCTCCTCTGGATGTGGGCGGGACCATCATGCTTCCTCTCGAGTGGAGACGGGTATGGCGGTGAACTTCTTGAGTTGCAGCAAGGGTGTGAAAGACCCTTTCGAAGTTCCAGAGGTTAGGTGTCATTCGTCTCCAGACGCCTCATCGGAAATAGGCCTCATCTCGCCTGGAAGGGAGAACTTCCTGGATTTTCTCGAGTTGCGGCAGGTGTTCTCGATTTACGACGGGGACCTCAAAAACCCGCCCTGGTGGCCTCAGGAGAGGGCAGTCCTCATGCGAGTTGCTAGGGGGCCTCTCGGTATTCCACTCCCATCGATACCGGGGCCAAAAACCTTGTGTGGAGTCAGGGCCGGAACCGAGGATTCCTCTCAGGGGCTGACATGTATCTTTGGGTACTTCTGGAGTCTCCCCAGGGGAGTCAGGCCTCGTCTCGAGTGGGGGCATGCACGTGCGCTTTCCTTCCATGCTGTAGCAGCAATGTCACGCTTCCCGTCGCGTGGATCAAAGGATCTGTGGTTTTCCCTCGAGGCTTTCCCTCGAGGCTTTCCCACAGGGCTGTCCCACGTGCCACCGTGGTGTGAGTCGATCCTCGGCGTGAAAGATGAGCCAGTGCAAGGCAAAGAGGTTCCTCTGGAATGGACTGAGACATCTGGGGGACTCTTGGAATGGTGGTACGACCATGGAGTTCCTCTCGCCTTACCTGTTGAGAGTGCCTCCTCTTGAGATGCGACGGGAACGCCGGGAATTCTTTCCCGTTGAAAGCTGGGAAAGGATCCCTCATCTCGAGCTACGAGGGGGAAACGGGGCTCCTCTGGATGTGGGCGGGACCATCGTGCTTCCTCTCGAGTGGAGACGGGTATGGCGGTGAACTTCTTGAGTTGCAGCAAGGGTGTGAAATACCCTTTCGAAGTTCCAGAGGTTAGGTGTCATTCGTCTCCAGACGCCTCATCGGAAATAGGCCTCATCTCGCCTGGAAGGGAGAACTTCCTGGATTTTCTCGAGTTGCGGCAGGTTTTCTCGAGTTACGACGGGGACCTCAGGGACCCGCCCTGGTGGCCTCAGGAGAGGCCAGTCCCCATGCGAGTTGCTAGGGGGCCTCTCGGGATTGCTCTCCCGTCCATACCGGGGCCAAAAACCTTGTGTGGAGTCAGGGCCGGAACCGAGGATTCCTCTCAGGGGCTGACATGGATCTTTGGGTACTTCTGGAGTCTCCCTAGGGGAGTCAGGCCTCGTCTCGAGTGGAGGCATGCACGTGCGCTTTCCTTCCAGGCTGTAGCAGCAATGTCACGCTTCCCGTCGCGTGGATCAAAGGATCTGCGGTTTTCCCTGGAGGCTTTCCCTCGAGGCTTTCCCACAGGGCTGTCCCACGTGCCACCGTGGTGTGAGTCGATCCTCGGCGTGAAAGATGAGCCAGTGCAGGGCAAAGAGGTTCCTATGGAATGGACTGAGACATCTGGGGGACTCTTGGAATGGTGGTACGACCATGGAGTTCCTCTCGCCTTTCCTGTTGAGAGTGCCTCCTCTTGAGATGCGACGGGAACGCCGGGAATTCTTTCCCGTTGAATGCACGGAAATGATCCCTCATCTCGAGCTACGAGGGGGAAACGGGGCTCCTCTGGATGTGGGCGGGACCATCGTGCTTCCTCTCGAGTGGAGACGGGTATGGCGGTGAACTTCTTGAGTTGCAGCAAGGGTGTGAAAGACCCTTTCGAAGTTCCAGAGGTTAGGTGTCATTAGTCTCCAGACGCCTCATCGGAAATAGGCCTCATCTCGCCTGGAAGGGAGAACTTCCTGGATTTTCTCGAGTTGCGGCAGGTGTTCTCGAGTTACGACGGGGACCTCAGGGACCCGCCCTGGTAGCCTCACGAGAGGCCAGTCCCCATGCGAGTTGCTAGGGGGCCTCTCGGGATTCCTCTCCCGTCCATACCGGGGCCAAAAACCTTGTGTGGAGTCAGGGTCGGAACCGAGGATTCCTCTCAGGGGCTGACATGGATCTTTGGGTACTTCTGGAGTCTCCCCAGGGGAGTCAGGCCTCGTCTCGAGTGGGGGCATGCACGTGCGCTTTCCTTCCAGGCTGTAGCAGCAATGTCACGCTTCCCGTCGCGTGGATCAAAGGATCTGTGGTTTTCCCTCGAGGCTTTCCCTTGAGGCTTTCCCACAGGGCTGTCCCACGTGCCACCGTGGTGTGAGTCGATCCTCGGCGTGAAAGATGAGCCAGTGCAGGGCAAAGAGGTTACTCTGGAATGGACTGAGACATCTGGGGGACTCTTGGAATGGTGGTACGACCATGGAGTTCCTCTCGCCTTTCCTGTTGAGAGTGCCTCCTCTTGAGATGCGACGGGAACGCCGGAAATTCTTTCCCGTTGAATGCACGGAAATGATCCCTCATCTCGAGCTACGAGGGGGAAACGGGGCTCCTCTGGATGTGGGTGGGACCATCGTGCTTCATCTCGAGTGGAGACGGGTATGGCGGTGAACTTCTTGAGTTGCAGCAAGGGTGTGAAAGACCCTTTCGAAGTTCCAGAGGTTAGGTGTCATTAGTCTTCAGACGCCTCATCGGAAATAGGCCTCATCTCGCCTGGAAGGGAGAACTTCCTGGATTTTCTCGAGTTGCGGCAGGTGTTCTCGAGTTACGACGGGGACCTCAGGGACCCGCCCTGGTGGCCTCAGGAGAGGCCAGTCCCCATGCGAGTTGCTAGGGGGCCTCTCGGGATTCCTCTCCCGTCGATACCGGGGCCAAAAACCTTGTGTGGAGTCAGGGCCGGAACCGAGGATTCCTCTCAGGGGCTGACATGGATCTTTGGGTACTTCTGGAGTCTCCCCAGGGGAGTCAGGCCTCGTCTCGAGTGGGGACATGCACGTGCGCTTTCCTTCCAGGCTGTAGCAGCAATGTAACGCTTCCCGTCGCGTGGATCAAAGGATCTGTGGTTTTCCCTCGAGGCTTTCCCACAGGGCTGTCCCACGTGCCACCGTGGTGTGAGTCGATCCTCGGCGTGAAAGATGAGCCAGTGCAGGGCAAAGAGGTTCCTCTGGAATGGACTGAGACATCTGGGGGACTCTTGGAATGGTGGTACGACCATGGAGTTCCTCTCGCCTTTCCTGTTGAGAGTGCCTCCTCTTGAGATGCGACGGGAACGCCGGGAATTCTTTCCCGTTGAAAGCAGGGAAAGGATCCCTCATCTCGAGCTACGAGGGGGAAACGGGGCTCCTCTGGATGTGGGCGGGACCATCGTGCTTCCTCTCGAGTGGAGACGGGTATGGCGGTGAACTTCTTGAGTTGCAGCAAGGGTGTGAAAGACCCTTTCGAAGTTCCAGAGTTTAGGTGTCATTAGTCTCCAGACGCCTCATCGGAAATAGGCCTCATCTCGCCTGGAAGGGAGAACTTCCTGGATTTTCTCGAGTTGCGGCAGGTGTTCTCGAGTTACGACGGGGACCTCAGGGACCCGCCCTGGTGGCCTCAGGAGAGGTCAGGCCCCATGCGAGTTGCTAGGGGGCCTCTCGGGATTCCTCTCCCGTCGATACCGGGGCCAAAAACCTTGCGTGGAGTCAGGGCCCGAACCGAGGATTCCTCTCAGGGGCTGACATGGATCTTTGGGTACTTCTGGAGTCTCCCCAGGGGAGTCAGGCCTCGTCTCGAGTGGGGGCATGCACGTGCGCTTTCCTTCCAGGCTGTAGCAGCAATGTCACGCTTCCCGTCGCGTGGATCAAAGGATCTGTGGTTTTCCCTCGAGGCTTTCCCACAGGGCTGTCCCACGTGCCACCGTGGTGTGAGTCGATCCTCGGCGTGAAAGATGAGCCAGTGCAGGGCAAAGAGGTTCCTCTGGAATGGACTGAGACATCTGGGGGACTCTTGGAATGGTGGTACGACCATCGAGTTCCTCTCGCCTTTCCTGTTGAGAGTGCCTCCTCTTGAGATGGGACGGGAACGCCGGGAATTCTTTCCCGTTGAAAGCAGGGAAAGGATCCCTCATCTCGAGCTACGAGGGGGAAACGGGGCTCCTCTGGATGTGGGCGGGACCATCGTGCTTCCTCTCGAGTGGAGACGGATATGGCGGTGAACTTATTGAGTTGCAGCAAGGGTGTGAAAGACCCTTTTGAAATTCCAGAGGTTAGGTGTCATTAGTCTCCAGAAGCCTCATCGGAAATAGGCCTCATCTCGCCTGGAAGGGAGAACTTCCTGGATTTTCTCGAGTTGCCGCAGGTGTTCTCGAGTTACGACGGGGACCTCAGGGACCCGCCCTGGTGGCCTCAGGAGAGGCCAGTCCCCATGCGAGTTGCTAGGGGGCCTCTCGGGATTCCTCTCCCGTCAATACCGGGGCCAAAAACCTTGTGTGGAGTCAGGGCCGGAACCGAGGATTCCTCTCAGGGGCTGACATGGATCTTTGGGTACTTCTGGAGGCTCCCCAGGGGAGTCAGGCCTCGTCTCGAGTGGGGGCATGCACGTGCGCTTTCCTTCCAGGCTGTAGCAGCAATGTCACGCTTCCCGTGGCGTGGATCAAAGGATCTGTGGTTTTCCCTCGAGGCTTTCCCCGAGGCTTTCCCACAGGGCTGTCCCTCGTGCCACCGTGGTGTGAGTCGATCCTCGGCGTGAAAGATGAGCCAGTGCAGGGCAAAGAGGTTCCTCTGGAATGGACTGAGACATCTGGGGGACTTTTGGAATGGTGGTACGACCATGGAGTTCCTCTCGCCTTTCCTGTTGAGAGTGCCTCCTCTTGAGATGCGACGGGAACGGCGGGAATTCTTTCCCGTTGAAAGCAGGGAAAGGATCCCTCATCTCGAGCTACGAGGGGGAAACGGGGCTCCTCTGGATGTGGGTGGGACCATCGTGCTTCCTCTCGAGTGGAGACGGGTATGGCGGTGAACTTCTTGAGTTGCAGCAAGGGTGTGAAAGACCCTTTCGAAGTTCCAGAGGTTAGGTGTCATTAGTCTCCAGACGCCTCATGGGAAATAGGCCTCATCTCGCCTGGAAGGGAGAACTTCCTGGATTTTCTCGAGTTGCGGCAGGTGTTCTCGAGTTACGACGGGGACCTCAGGGACCCGCCCTGGTGGCCTCAGGAGAGGCCAGTCCCCATGCTTGTTGCTAGGGGGCCTCTCGGGATTCCTCTCCCGTCGATACCGGGGCCAAAAACCTTGTGTGGAGTCAAGCCCGGAACCGAGGATTCCTCTCAGGGGCTGACATGGATCTTTGGGTATTTCTGGAGTCTCCCCAGGGGAGTCAGGCCTCGTCTCGAGTGGGGGCATGCACGTGCGCTTTCCTTCCAGGCTGTAGCAGCAATGTCACGCTTCCCGTGGCGTGGATCAAAGGATCTGTGGTTTTCCCTCGAGGCTTTCCCTCGAGGCTTTCCCACAGGGCTGTCCCACGTGCCACCGTGGTGTGAGTCGATCCTCGGCGTGAAAGATGAGCCAGTGCAGGGCAAAGAGGTTCCTCTGGAATGGACTGAGACATCTGGGGGACTCTTGGAATGGTGGTACGACCATGGAGTTCTTCTCGCCTTTCCTGTTGAGAGTGCCTCCTCTTGAGATGCGACGGGAACGCCGGGAATTCTTTCCCGTTGAAAGCAGGGAAAGGATCCCTCATCTCGAGCTACGAGGGGGAAACGGGGCTCCTCTGGATGTGGGCGGGACCATCGTGCTTCCTCTCGAGTGGAGACGGGTATGGCGGTGAGCTTCTTGAGTTGCAGCAAGGGTGTGAAAGACCCTTTCGAAGTTCCAGAGGTTAGGGGTCATTAGTCTTCAGACGCCTCATCGGAAATAGGCCTCATCTCGCCTGGAAGGGAGAACTTCCTGGATTTACTCGAGTTGCGGCAGGTGTTCTCGAGTTACGACGGGGACCTCAGGGACCCGCCCTGGTGGCCTCAGGAGAGGCCAGTCCCCATGCGAGTTGCTAGGGGGCCTCTCGGGATTCCTCTCCCGTCGATACCGGGTCCAAAAACCTTTTTTGGAGTCAGGGCCGGTACCGAGGATTCCTCTCAGGGGCTGACATGGATATTTGGGTACTTCTGGAGTCTCCCCAGGGGAGTCAGGCCTTGTCTCGAGTGGGGGCATGCACGTGCGCTTTCCTTCCAAGCTGTAGCAGCAATGTCAACCTTGCCGTGGCGTGGATCAAAGGATCTGTGGTTTTCCCTCGAGGCTTTCCCTCGAGGCTTTCCCACAGGGCTGTCCCACGTGCCACCGTGGTGTGAGTCGATCCTCGGCGTGAAAGATGAGCCAGTGCAGGGCAAAGAGGTTCCTCTGGAATGGACTGAGACATCTGGGGGACTCTTGGAATTGTGGTACGACCATGGAGTTCCTCTCGCCTTTCCTGTTGAGAGTGCCTCCTCTTGAGATGCGACGGGAACGCCGGGAATTCTTTCCCGTTGAAAGCAGGGAAAGGATCCCTCATCTCGAGCTACGAGGGGGAAACGGGGCTCCTCTGGATGTGGGCGGGACCATCGTGCTTCCTCTCGAGTGGAGACGGGTATGGCGGTGAACTTCTTGAGTTGCAGCAAGGGTGTGAAAGACCCTTTCGAAGTTCCAGAGGTTAGGGGTCATTAGTCTTCAGACGCCTCATCGGAAATAGGCCTCATCTCGCCTGGAAGGGAGAACTTCCTGGATTTACTCGAGTTGCGGCAGGTGTTCTCGAGTTACGACGGGGACCTCAGGGACCCGCCCTGGTGGCCTCAGGAGAGGCCAGTCCCCATGTGAGTTGCTAGGGGGCACCTCGGGATTCCTCTCCCGTCGATACCGGGGCCAAAAACCTTGTGTGGAGTCAGGGCCGGAACCGAGGATTCCTCTCAGGGGCTGATATGGATTTTTGGGTACTTCTGGAGTCTCGCCAGGGAGACAGGCCTCGTCTCGAGTGAGGGCATGCACGTGCGCTTTCCTTCCAGGCTGTAGCAGCAATGTCACGCTTCCCGTCGCGTGAATCAAAGGATCTGTGGTTTTCCCTCGAGGCTTTCCCTCGAGGCTTTCCCACAGGGCTGTCCCACGTGCCACCGTGGTGTGAGTCGATCCTCGGCGTGAAAGATGAGCCAGTGCAGGGCAAAGAGGTTCCTCTGGAATGGACTGAGACATCTGGGGGACTCTTGGAATTGTGGTACGACCATGGAGTTCCTCTCGCCTTTCCTGTTGAGAGTGCCTCCTCTTGAGATGCGACGGGAACGCCGGGAATTCTTTCCCGTTGAAAGCAGGGAAAGGATCCCTCATCTCGAGCTACGAGGGGGAAACGGGGCTCCTCTGGATGTGGGCGGGACCATCGTGCTTCATCTCGAGTGGAGACGGGTATGGCGGTGAACTTCTTGAGTTGCAGCAAGGGTGAGAAAGACCCTTTCGAAGTTCCAGAGGTTAGGTGTCATTAGTCTCCAGACGCCTCATCGGAAATAGGCCTCATCTCGCCTGGAAGGGAGAACTTCCTGGATTTTCTCGAGTTGCGGCAGGTGTTCTCGAGTTACGACGGGGACCTCAGGGACCCGCCCTGGTGGCCTCAGGAGAGGCCAGTCCCCTTGCGAGTTGCTAGGGGGCCTCTCGGGATTCCTCTCCCGTCGATACCGGGGCCAAAAACCTTGTGTGGAGTCAGGGCCGGAACCGAGGATTCCTCTCAGGGGCTGACATGGATCTTTGGGTACTTCTGGAGTCTCCCCAGGGGAGTCAGGCCTCGTCTCGAGTGGGGCATGCACGTGCGCTTTCCTTCCAGGCTGTAGCAGCAATGTCACGCTTCCCGTCGCGTGGATCAAAGGATCTGTGGTTTTCCCTCGAGGCTTTCCCTCGAGGCTTTCCCACAGGGCTGTCCCACGTGCCACCGTGGTGTGAGTCGATCCTCGGCGTGAAAGATGAGCCAGTGCAGGGCAAAGAGGTTCCTCTGGAATGGACTGAGACATCTGGGGGACTCTTGGAATGGTGGTACGACCATGGAGTTCCTCTCGCCTTTCCTGTTGAGAGTGCCTCCTCTTGAGATGCGACGGGAACGCCGGGAATTCTTTCCCGTTGAAAGCAGGGAAAGGATCCCTCATCTCGAGCTACGAGGGGGAAATGGGGCTCCTCTGGATGTGGGCGGGACCATCGTGCTTCCTCTCGAGTGGAGACGGGTATGGCGGTGAACTTCTTGAGTTGCAGCAAGGGTGTGAAAGACCCTTTCGAAGTTCCAGAGATTAGGTGTCAATAGTCTCCAGACGCCTCATCGGAAATAGGCCTCATCTCGCCTGGAAGGGAGAACTTCCTGGATTTTCTCGAGTTGCGGCAGGTGTTCTCGAGTTACGACGGGGACCTCAGGGACCCGCCCTGGTGGCTTCAGGAGAGGCCAGTCCCCATGCGAGTTGCTAGGGGGCCTCTCGGGATTCCTCTCCCGTCGATACCGGGGCCAAAAACCTTGTGTGGAGTCAGGGCCGGAACCGAGGATTCCTCTCAGGGGCTGACATGGATCTTTGGGTACTTCTGGAGTCTCCCCAGGGGAGTCAGGCCTCGTCTCGAGTGGGGGCATGCACGTGCGCTTTCCTTCCAGGCTCTAGCAGCAATGTCACGCTTCCCGTCGCGTGGATCAAAGGATCTGTGGTTTTCCCTCGAGGCTTTCCCTCGAGGCTTTCCCACAGGGCTGTCCCACGTGCCACCGTGGTGTGAGTCGATCCTCGGCGTGAAAGATGAGCCAGTGCAGGGCAAAGAGGTTCCTCTGGAATGGACTGAGACATCTGGGGGACTCTTGGAATGGTGGTACGACCATGGAGTTCCTCTCGCCTTTCCTGTTGAGAGTGCCTCCTCTTGAGATGCGACGGGAACGCCGGGAATTCTTTCCCGTTGAAAGCAGGGAAAGGATCCCTCATCTCGAGCTACGAGGGGGAAACGGGGCTCCTCTGGATGTGGGCGGGACCATCGTGCTTCCTCTCGAGTGGAGACGGGTATGGCGGTGAACTTCTTGAGTTGCAGCAAGGGTGTGAAAGACCCTTTCGAAGTTCCAGAGGTTAGGTGTCATTCGTCTCCAGACGCCTCATCGGAAATAGGCCTCATCTCGCCTGGAAGGGAGAACTTCCTGGATTTTCTCGAGTTGCGGCAGGTGTTCTCGAGTTACGACGGGGACCTCAGGGACCCGCCCTGGTGGCCTCAGGAGAGGCCAGTCCCCATGCGAGTTGCTAGGGGGCCTCTCGGGATTCCTCTCCCGTCGATACCGGGGCCAAAAACCTTGTGTGGAGTCAGGGCCGGAACCGAGGATTCCTCTCAGGGGCTGACATGGATCTTTGGGTACTTCTGGAGTCTCCCCAGGGGAGTCAGGCCTCGTCTCGAGTGGGGGCATGCACGTGGGCTTTCCTTCCAGGCTGTAGCAGCAATGTCACGCTTCCCGTCGCGTGGATCAAAGGATCTGTGGTTTTCCCTCGAGGCTTTCCCTCGAGGCTTTCCCACAGGGCTGTCCCACGTGCCACCGTGGTGTGAGTCGATCCTCGGCGTGAAAGATGAGCCAGTGCAGGGCAAAGAGGTTCCTCTGGAATGGACTGAGACATCTGGGGGACTCTTGGAATGGTGGTACGACCATGGAGTTCCTCTCGCCTTTCCTGTTGAGAGTGCCTCCTCTTGAGATGCGACGGGAACGCCGGGAATTCTTTCCCGTTGAAAGCAGGAAAAGGATCCCTCATCTCGAGCTACGAGGGGGAAACGGGGCTCCTCTGGATGTGGGCGGGACCATCGTGCTTCCTCTCGAGTGGAGACGGGTATGGCGGTGAACTTCTTGAGTTGCAGCAAGGGTGTGAAAGACCCTTTCGAAGTTCCAGAGGTTAGGTGTCATTCGTCTCCAGACGCCTCATCGGAAATAGGCCTCATCTCGCCTGGAAGGGAGAACTTCCTGGATTTTCTCGAGTTGCGGCAGGTGTTCTCGAGTTACGACGGGGACCTCAGGGACCCGCCCTGGTGGCCTCAGGAGAGGCCAGTCCCCATGCGAGTTGCTAGGGGGCCTCTCGGGACTCCTCTCCCGTCGATACCGGGGCCAAAAACCTTGTGTGGAGTCAGGGCCGGAACCGAGGATTCCTCTCAGGGGCTGACATGGATCTTTGGGTACTTCTGGAGTCTCCCCAGGGGAGTCAGGCCTCGTCTCGAGTGGGGGCATGCACGTGAGCTTTCCTTCCAGGCTGTAGCAGCAATGTCACGCTTCCCGTCGCGTGAATCAAAGGATCTGTGGTTTTCCCTCGAGGCTTTCCCTCGAGGCTTTCCCACAGGGCTGTCCCACGTGCCACCGTGGTGTGAGTCGATCCTCGGCGTGAAAGATGAGCCAGTGCAGGGCAAAGAGGTTCCTCTGGAATGGACTGAGACATCTGGGGGACTCTTGGAATTGTGGTACGACCATGGAGTTCCTCTCGCCTTTCCTGTTGAGAGTGCCTCCTCTTGAGATGCGACGGGAACGCCGGGAATTCTTTCCCGTTGAAAGCAGGGAAAGGATCCCTCATCTCGAGCTACGAGGGGGAAACGGGGCTCCTCTGGATGTGGGCGGGACCATCGTGCTTCCTCTCGAGTGGAGACGGGTATGGCGGTGAACTTCTTGAGTTGCAGCAAGGGTGTGAAAGACCCTTTCGAAGTTCCAGAGGTTAGGTGTCATTCGTCTCCAGACGCCTCATCGGAAATAGGCCTCATCTCGCCTGGAAGGGAGAACTTCCTGGATTTTCTCGAGTTGCGGCAGGTGTTCTCGAGTTACGACGGGGACCTCAGGGACCCGCCCTGGTGGCCTCAGGAGAGGCCAGTCCCCATGCGAGTTGCTAGGGGGCCTCTCGGGATTCCTCTCCCGTCGATACCGGGGCCAAAAACCTTGTGTGGAGTCAGGGCCGGAACCGAGGATTCCTCTCAGGGGCTGACATGGATCTTTGGGTACTTCTGGAGTCTCCCCAGGGGAGTCAGGCCTCGTCTCGAGTGGGGGCATGCACGTGCGCTTTCCTTCCAGGCTCTAGCAGTAATGTCACGCTTCCCGTCGCGTGGATCAAAGGATCTGTGGTTTTCCCTCGAGGCTTTCCCTCGAGGCTTTCCCACAGGGCTGTCAAACGTGCCACCGTGGTGTGAGTCGATCCTCGGCGTGAAAGATGAGCCAGTGCAGGGCAAAGAGGTTCCTCTGGAATGGACTGAGACATCTGGGGGACTCTTGGAATGGTGGTACGACCATGGAGTTCCTCTCGCCTTTCCTGTTGAGAGTGCCTCCTCTTGAGATGCGACGGGAACGCCGGGAATTCTTTCCCGTTGAAAGCAGGGAAAGGATCCCTCATCTCGAGCTACGAGGGGGAAACGGGGCTCCTCTGGATGTGGGCGGGACCATCGTGCTTCCTCTCGAGTGGAGACGGGTATGGCGGTGAACTTCTTGAGTTGCAGCAAGGGTGTGAAAGACCCTTTCGAAGTTCCAGAGGTTAGGGGTCATTAGTCTTCAGACGCCTCATCGGAAATAGGCCTCATCTCGCCTGGAAGGGAGAACTTCCTGGATTTACTCGAGTTGCGGCAGGTGTTCTCGAGTTACGACGGGGACCTCAGGGACCCGCCCTGGTGGCCTCAGGAGAGGCCAGTCCCCATGCGAGTTGCTAGGGGGCCTCTCGGGCTTCCTCTCCCGTCGATACCGGGTCCAAAAACCTTGTGTGGAGTCAGGGCCGGTACCGAGGATTCCTCTCAGGGGCTGACATGGATCTTTGGGTACTTCTGGAGTCTCCCCAGGGGAGTCAGGCCTCGTCTCGAGTGGGGGCATGCACGTGCGCTTTCCTTCCAAGCTGTAGCAGCAATGTCAACCTTGCCGTGGCGTGGATCAAAGGATCTGTGGTTTTCCCTCGAGGCTTTCCCTCGAGGCTTTCCCACAGGGCTGTCCCACGTGCCACCGTGGTGTGAGTCGATCCTCGGCGTGAAAGATGAGCCAGTGCAGGGAAAAGAGGTTCCTCTGGAATGGACTGAGACATCTGGGGGACTCTTGGAATGGTGGTACGACCATGGAGTTCCTCTCGCCTTTCCTGTTGAGAGTGCCTCCTCTTGAGATGCGACGGGAACGCCAGGAATTCTTTCCCGTTGAAAGCAGGGAAAGGATCCCTCATCTCGAGCTACGAGGGGGAAACGGGGCTCCTCTGGATGTTGGCGGGACCATCGTGCTTCCTCTCGAGTGGAGACGGGTATGGCGGTGAACTTCTTGAGTTGCAGCAAGGGTGTGAAAGACCCTTTCGAAGTTCCAGAGGTTAGGTGTCATTAGTCTGCAGATGCCTCATCGGAAATAGGCCTCATCTCGCCTGGAAGGGAGAACTTCCTGGATTTTCTCGAGTTGCGGCAGGTGTTCTCAAGTTACGTCGGGGACCTCAGGGACCCGCCCTGGTGGCCTCAGGAGAGGCCAGTCCCCATGCGAGTTGCTAGGGGGCCTCTCGGGATTCCTCTCCCGTCGATACCGGGGCCAAAAACCTTGTGTGGAGTCAGGGCCGGAACCGAGGATTCCTCTCAGGGGCTGACATGGATCTTTGGGTACTTCTGGAGTCTCCCCAGGGGAGTCAGGCCTCGTCTCGAGTGGGGGCATGCACGTGCGCTTTCCTTCCAGGCTGTAGCAGCAATGTCACGCTTCCCGTCGCGTGGATCAAAGGATCTGTGGTTTTCCCTCGAGGCTTTCCCTCGAGGCTTTCCCACAGGGCTGTCCCACGTGCCACCGTGGTGTGAGTCGATCCTCGGCGTGAAAGATGAGCCAGTGCAGGGCAAAGAGGTTCCTCTGGAATGGACTGAGACATCTGGGGGACTCTTGGAATGGTGGTACGACCATGGAGTTCCTCTCGACTTTCCTGTTGAGAGTGCCTCCTCTTGAGATGCGACGGGAACGCCGGGAATTCTTTCCCGTTGAAAGCAGGGAAAGGATCCCTCATCTCGAGCTACGAGGGGGAAACGGGGCTCCTCTGGATGTGGGCGGGACCATCGTGCTTCCTCTCGAGTGGAGACGGGTATGGCGGTGAACTTCTTGAGTTGCAGCAAGGGTGTGAAAGACCCTTTCGAAGTTCCAGAGGTTAGGTGTCATTCGTCTCCAGACGCCTCATCGGAAATAGGCCTCATCTCGCCTGGAAGGGAGAACTTCCTGGATTTTCTCGAGTTGCGGCAGGTGTTCTCGAGTTACGACGGGGACCTCAGGGACCCGCCCTGGTGGCCTCAGGAGAGGCCAGTCCCCATGCGAGTTGCTAGGGGGCCTCTCGGGATTCCTCTCCCGTCGATACCGGGGCCAAAAACCTTGTGTGGAGTCAGGGCCGGAACCGAGGATTCCTCTCAGGGGCTGACATGGATCTTTGGGTACTGCTGGAGTCTCACCAGGGGAGTCAGGCCTCGTCTCGAGTGGGGGCATGCACGTGCGCTTTCCTTCCAGGCTGTAGCAGCAATGTCACGCTTCCCGTCGCGTGAATCAAAGGATCTGTGGTTTTCCCTCGAGGCTTTCCCTCGAGGCTTTCCCACAGGGCTGTCCCACGTGCCACCGTGGTGTGAGTCGATCCTCGGCGTGAAAGATGAGCCAGTGCAGGGCAAAGAGGTTCCTCTGGAATGGACTGAGACATCTGGGGGACTCTTGGAATTGTGGTACGACCATGGAGTTCCTCTCGCCTTTCCTGTTGAGAGTGCCTCCTCTTGAGATGCGACGGGAACGCCAGGAATTCTTTCCCGTTGAAAGCAGGGAAAGGATCCCTCATCTCGAGCTACGAGGGGGAAACGGGGCTCCTCTGGATGTGGGCGGGACCATCGTGCTTCCTCTCGAGTGGAGACGGGTATGGCGGTGAACTTCTTGAGTTGCAGCAAGGGTGTGAAAGACCCTTTCGAAGTTCCAGAGGTTAGGTGTCATTCGTCTCCAGACGCCTCATCGGAAATAGGCCTCATCTCGCCTGGAAGGGAGAACTTCCTGGATTTTCTCGAGTTGCGGCAGGTGTTCTCGAGTTACGACGGGGACCTCAGGGACCCGCCCTGGTGGCCTCAGGAGAGGCCAGTCCCCATGCGAGTTGCTAGGGGGCCTCTCGGGATTCCTCTCCCGTCGATACCGGGGCCAAAAACCTTGTGTGGAGTCAGGGCCGGAACCGAGGATTCCTCTCAGGGGCTGACATGGATCTTTGGGTACTGCTGGAGTCTCACCAGGGGAGTCAGGCCTCGTCTCGAGTGGGGGCATGCACGTGCGCTTTCCTTCCAGGCTGTAGCAGCAATGTCACGCTTCCCGTCGCGTGAATCAAAGGATCTGTGGTTTTCCCTCGAGGCTTTCCCTCGAGGCTTTCCCACAGGGCTGTCCCACGTGCCACCGTGGTGTGAGTCGATCCTCGGCGTGAAAGATGAGCCAGTGCAGGGCAAAGAGGTTCCTCTGGAATGGACTGAGACATCTGGGGGACTCTTGGAATTGTGGTACGACCATGGAGTTCCTCTCGCCTTTCCTGTTGAGAGTGCCTCCTCTTGAGATGGGACGGGAACGCCGGGAATTCTTTCCCGTTGAAAGCAGGGAAAGGATCCCTCATCTCGAGCTACGAGGGGGAAACGGGGCTCCTCTGGATGTGGGCGGGACCATCGTGCTTCCTCTCGAGTGGAGACGGGTATGGCGGTGAACTTCTTGAGTTGCAGCAAGGGTGTGAAAGACCCTTTCGACGTTCCAGAGGTTAGGTGTCATTCGTCTCCAGACGCCTCATCGGAAATAGGCCTCATCTCGCCTGGAAGGGAGAACTTCCTGGATTTTCTCGAGTTGCGGCAGGTGTTCTCGAGTTACGACGGGGACCTCAGGGACCCGCCCTGGTGGCCTCAGGAGAGGCCAGTCCCCATGCGAGTTGCTAGGGGGCCTCTCGGGATTCCTCTCCCGTCGATACCGGGGCCAAAAACCTTGTGTGGAGTCAGGGCCGGAACCGAGGATTCCTCTCAGGGGCTGACATGGATCTTTGGGTACTGCTGGAGTCTCACCAGGGGAGTCAGGCCTCGTCTCGAGTGGGGGCATGCACGTGCGCTTTCCTTCCAGGCTGTAGCAGCAATGTCACGCTTCCCGTCGCGTGAATCAAAGGATCTGTGGTTTTCCCTCGAGGCTTTCCCTCGAGGCTTTCCCACAGGGCTGTCCCACGTGCCACCGTGGTGTGAGTCGATCCTCGGCGTGAAAGATGAGCCAGTGCAGGGCAAAGAGGTTCCTCTGGAATGGACTGAGACATCTGGGGGACTCTTGGAATTGTGGTACGACCATGGAGTTCCTCTCGCCTTTCCTGTTGAGAGTGCCTCCTCTTGAGATGCGACGGGAACGCCGGGAATTCTTTCCCGTTGAAAGCAGGGAAAGGATCCCTCATCTCGAGCTACGAGGGGGAAACGGGGCTCCTCTGGATGTGGGCGGGACCATCGTGCTTCCTCTCGAGTGGAGACGGGTATGGCGGTGAACTTCTTGAGTTGCAGCAAGGGTGTGAAAGACCCTTTCGAAGTTCCAGAGGTTAGGTGTCATTCGTCTCCAGACGCCTCATCGGAAATAGGCCTCATATCGCCTGGAAGGGAGAACTTCCTGGATTTTCTCGAGTTGCGGCAGGTGTTCTCGAGTTACGACGGGGACCTCAGGGAACCGCCCTGGTGGCCTCAGGAGAGGCCAGTCCCCATGCGAGTTGCTAGGGGGCCTCTCGGGATTCCTCTCCCGTCGATACCGGGGCCAAAAACCTTGTGTGGAGTCAGGGCCGGAACCGAGGATTCCTCTCAGGGGCTGACATGGATCTTTGGGTACTGCTGGAGTCTCCCCAGGGGAGTCAGGCCTCGTCTCGAGTGGGGGCATGCACGTGCGCTTTCCTTCCAGGCTGTAGCAGCAATGTCACACTTCCCGTGGCGTGGATCAAAGGATCTGTGGTTTTCCCTCGAGGCTTTCCCTCGAGGCTTTCCCACAGGTCTGTCCCACGTGCCACCGTGGTGTGAGTCGATCCTCGGCGTGAAAGATGAGCCAGTGCAGGGCAAAGAGGTTCCTCTGGAATGGACTGAGACATCTGGGGGACTCTTGGAATGGTGGTACGACCATGGAGTTCCTCTCGCCTTTCCTGTTGAGAGTGCCTCCTCTTGAGATGCGTCGGGAATGCCGGGAATTCTTTCCCGTTGAAAGCAGGGAAAGGATCCCTCATCTCGAGCTACGAGGGGGAAATGGGGCTCCTCTGGATGTGGGCGGGACCATCGTGCTTCCTCTCGAGTGGAGACGGGTATGGCGGTGAACTTCTTGAGTTGCAGCAAGGGTGTGAAAGACCCTTTCGAAGTTCCAGAGGTTAGGTGTCATTAGTCTCCAGACGCCTCATCGGAAATAGGCCTCATCTCGCCTGGAAGGGAGAACTTCCTGGATTTTCTCGAGTTGCGGCAGGTGTTCTCGAGTTACGACGGGGACCTCAGGGACCCGCCCTGGTGGCCTCAGGAGAGGCCAGTCCCCATGCGAGTTGCTAGGGGGCCTCTCGGGATTCCTCTCCCGTCGATACCGGGGCCAAAAACCTTGTGTGGAGTCAGGGCCGGAACCGAGGATTCCTCTCAGGGGCTGACATGGATCTTTGGGTACTTCTGGAGTCTCCCCAGGGGAGTCAGGCCTCGTCTCGAGTGGGGGCATGCACGTACGCTTTCCTTCCAGGCTCTAGCAGCAATGTCACGCTTCCCGTCGCGTGGATCAAAGGATCTGTGGTTTTCCCTCGAGGCTTTCCCTCGAGGCTTTCCCACAGGGCTGTCCCACGTGCCACCGTGGTGTGAGTCGATCCTCGGCGTGAAAGATGAGCCAGTGCAGGGCAAATAGGTTCCTCTGGAATGGACTGAGACATCTGGGGGACTCTTGGAATGGTGGTACGACCATGGAGTTCCTCTCGCCTTTCCTGTTGAGAGTGCCTCCTCTTGAGATGCGACGGGAACGCCGGGAATTCTTTCCCGTTGAAAGCAGGGAAAGGATCCCTCATCTCGAGCTACGAGGGGGAAACGGGGCTCCTCTGGATGTGGGCGGGACCATCGTGCTTCCTCTCGAGTGGAGACGGGTATGGCGGTGAACTTCTTGAGTTGCAGCAAGGGTGTGAAAGACCCTTTGGAAGTTCCAGAGTTTAGGTGTTATTAGTCTCCAGACGCCTCATCGGAAATAGGCCTCATCTCGCCTGGAAGGGAGAACTTCCTGGATTTTCTCGAGTTACGGCAGGTGTTCTCGAGTTACGATGGGGACCTCAGGGACCCGCCCTGTTGGCCTCAGGAGAGGCCAGTCCCCATGCGAGTTGCTAGGGGGCCTCTCGGGATTCCTCTCCCGTCGATACCGGGGCCAAAAACCTTGTGTGGAGTCAGGGCCGGAACCGAGGATTCCTCTCAGGGGCTGACATGGATCTTTGGGTACTTCTGGAGTCTCCCCAGGGGAGTCAGGCCTCGTCTCGAGTGGGGGCATGCACGTGCGCTTTCCTTCCAGGCTGTAGCAGCAATGTCACGCTTCCCGTGGCGTGGATCAAAGGATCTGTGGTTTTCCCTCGAGGCTTTCCCTCTAGGCTTTCCCACAGGGCTTTCCCAAGTGCCACCGTGGTGTGAGTCGATCCTCGGCGTGAAAGATGAGCCAGTGCAGGGCAAAGAGTTTCCTCTGGAATGGACTGAGTCATCTGGGGTACTCTTGGAATGGTGGTACGACCATGGAGTTCCTCTCGCCTTTCCTGTTGAGAGTGCCTCCTCTTGAGATGCGACGGGAACGCCGGGAAATCTTTCCCGTTGAAAGCAGGGAAAGGATCCCTCATCTCGAGCTACGAGGGGGAAACGGGGCTCCTCTGGATGTGGGCGGGACCATCGTGCTTCCTCTCGAGTGGAGACGGGTATGGCGGTGAACTTCTTGAGTTGCAGCAAGGGTGTGAAAGACCCTTTCGAAGTTCCAGAGGTTAGGTGTCATTCGTCTCCAGACGCCTCATCGGAAATAGGCCTCATCTCGACTGGAAGGGAGAACTTCCTGGATTTTCTCGAGTTGCGGCAGGTGTTCTCGAGTTACGACGGGGACCTCAGGGACCCGCCCTGGTGGCCTCAGGAGAGGCCAGTCCCCATGCGAGTTGCTAGGGGGCCTCTCGGGATTCCTCTCCCGTCGATACCGGGGCCAAAAACCTTGTGTGGAGTCAGGGCCGGAACCGAGGATTCCTCTCAGGGGCTGACATGGATCTTTGGGTACTTCTGGAGTCTCCCCAGGGGAGTCAGGCCTCGTCTCGAGTGGGGGCATGCACGTGCGCTTTCCTTCCAGGCTGTAGCAGCAATGTCTCGCTTCCCGTCGCGTGGATCAAAGGATCTGTGGTTTTCCCTCGAGGCTTTCCCTCGAAGCTTTCCCACAGGGCTGTCCCACGTGCCACCGTGGTGTGAGTCGATCCTCGGCGTGAAAGATGAGCCAGTGCAGGGCAAAGAGGTTCCTCTGGAATGGACTGAGACATCTGGGGGACTCTTGGAATGGTGGTACGACCATCGAGTTCCTCTCGCCTTTCCTGTTGAGAGTGCCTCCTCTTGAGATGCGACGGGAACGCCGGGAATTCTTTCCCGTTGAAAGCAGGGAAAGGATCCCTCATCTCGAGCTACGAGGGGGAAATGGGGCTCCTCTGGATGTGGGCGGGACCATCGTGCTTCCTCTCGAGTGGAGACGGGTATGGCGGTGAACTTCTTGAGTTGCAGCAAGGGTGTGAAAGACCCTTTCGAAGTTCCAGAGGTTAGGTGTCATTAGTCTCCAGACGCCTCATCGGAAATAGGCCTCATCTCGCCTGGAAGGGAGAACTTCCTGGATTTTCTCGAGTTGCGGCAGGTGTTCTCGAGTTACGACGGGGACCTCAGGGACCCGCCCTGGTGGCCTCAGGAGAGGCCAGTCCCCATGCGAGTTGCTAGGGGGCCTCTCGGGATTCCTCTCCCGTCGATACCGGGGCCAAAAACCTTGTGTGGAATCAGGGCCGGAACCGAGGATTCCTCTCAGGGGCTGACATGGATCTTTGGGTACTTCTGGAGTCTCCCCAGGGGAGTCAGGCCTCGTCTCGAGTGGGGGCATGCACGTGCGCTTTCCTTCCAGGCTGTAGCAGCAATGTCACGCTTCCCGTCGCGTGGATCAAAGGATCTGTGGTTTTCCCTCGAGGCTTTCCCTCGAGGCTTTCCCACAGGGCTGTCCCACGTGCCACCGTGGTGTGAGTCGATCCTCGGCGTGAAAGATGAGCCAGTGCAGGGCAAAGAGGTTCCTCTGGAATGGACTGAGACATCTGGGGGACTCTTGGAATGGTGGTACGACCATCGAGTTCCTCTCGCCTTTCCTGTTGAGAGTGCCTCCTCTTGAGATGCGACGGGAACGCCGGGAATTCTTTCCCGTTGAAAGCAGGGAAAGGATCCCTCATCTCGAGCTACGAGGGGGAAACGGGGCTCCTCTGGATGTGGGCGGGACCATCGTGCTTCCTCTCGAGTGGAGACGGGTATGGGGGTGAACTTCTTGAGTTGCAGCAAGGGTGTGAAAGACCCTTTCGAAGTTCCAGAGGTTAGGTGTCATTCGTCTCCAGACGCCTCATCGGAAATAGGCCTCATCTCGCCTGGAAGGGAGAACTTCCTGGATTTTCTCGAGTTGCGGCAGGTGTTCTCGAGTTACGACGGGGACCTCAGGGACCCGCCCTGGTGGCCTCAGGAGAGGCCAGTCCCCATGCGAGTTGCTAGCGGGCCTCTCGGGATTCCTCTCCCGTCGATACCGGGGCCAAAAACCTTGTGTGGAGTCAGGGCCGGAACCGAGGATTCCTCTCAGGGGCTGACATGGATCTTTGGGTACTTCTGGAGTCTCCCCAGGGGAGTCAGGCCTCGTCTCGAGTGGGGGCATGCACGTGCGCTTTCCTTCCAGGCTGTAGCAGCAATGTCACGCTTCCCGTCGCCTGGATCAAAGGATCTGTGGTTTTCCCTCGAGGCTTTCCCTCGAGGCTTTCCCACAGGGCTGTCCCACGTGCCACCGTGGTGTGATTCGATCCTCGGCGTGAAAGATGAGCCAGTGCAGGGCAAAGAGGTTCCTCTGGAATGGACTGAGACATCTGGGGGACTCTTGGAATGGTGGTACGACCATCGAGTTCCTCTCGCCTTTCCTGTTGAGAGTGCCTCCTCTTGAGATGCGACGGGAATGCCGGGAATTATTTCCCGTTGAAAGCAGGGAAAGGATCCCTCATCTCGAGCTACGAGGGGGAAACGGGGCTCCTCTGGATGTGGGCGGGACCATCGTGCTTCCTCTCGAGTGGAGACGGGTATGGCGGTGAACTTCTTGAGTTGCAGCAAGGGTGTGAAAGACCCTTTTGAATTTCCAGAGGTTAGGTGTCATTCGTCTCCAGACGCCTCATCGGAAATAGGCCTCATCTCACCTGGAAGGGAGAACTTCCTGGATTTTCTCGAGTTGCGGCAGGTGTTCTCGAGTTACGACGGGGACCTCAGGGACCCGCCCTGGTGGCCTCAGGAGAGGCCAGTCCCCATGCGAGTTGCTAGGGGGCCTCTCGGGCTTCCTCTCCCGTCCATACCGGGGCCAAAAACCTTGTGTGGAGTCAGGGCCGGAACCGAGGATTCCTCTCAGGGGCTGACATGGATCTTTGGGTACTTCTGGAGTCTCCCCAGGGGATTCAGGGCTCGTCTCGAGTGGGGGCATGCACGTGCGCTTTCCTTCCAGGCTGTAGCAGCAATGTCACGCTTCCCGTCGCGTGGATCAAACGATCTGTGGTTTTCCCTCGAGGCTTTCCCACAGGGCTGTCCCACGTGCCACCGTGGTGTGAGTCGATCCTCGGCGTGAAAGATGAGCCAGTGCAGGGCAAAGAGGTTCCTCTGGAATGGACTGAGACATCTGGGGGACTCTTGGAATGGTGGTACGACCATGGAGTTCCTCTCGCCTTTCCTGTTGAGAGTGCCTCCTCTTGAGATGCGACGGGAACGCCGGGAATTCTTTCCCGTTGAAAGCAGGGAAAGGATCCCTCATCTCGAGCTACGAGGGGGAAACGGGGCTCCTCTGGATGTGGGCGGGACCATCGTGCTTCCTCTCGAGTGGAGACGGGTATGGCGGTGAACTTCTTGAGTTGCAGCAAGGGTGTGAAAGACCCTTTGGAAGTACCAGAGTTTAGGTGTTATTAGTCTCCAGACGCCTCATCGGAAATAGGCCTCATCTCGCCTGGAAGGGAGAACTTCCTGGATTTTCACGAGTTACGGCAGGTGTTCTCGAGTTACGATGGGGACCTCAGGGACCCGCCCTGTTGGCCTCAGGAGAGGCCAGTCCCCATGCGAGTTGCTAGGGGGCCTCTTGGGATTCCTCTCCCGTCGATACCGGGGCCAAAAACCTTGTGTGGAGTCAGGGCCGGAACCGAGGATTCCTCTCAGGGGCTGACATGGATCTTTGGGTACTTCTGGAGTCTCCCCAGGGGAGTCAGGCCTCGTCTCGAGTGGGGGCATGCACGTGCGCTTTCCTTCCAGGCTGTAGCAGCAATGTCACGCTTCCCGTGGCGTGGATCAAAGGATCTGTGGTTTTCCCTCGAGGCTTTCCCTCTAGGCTTTCCCACAGGGCTTTCCCAAGTGCCACCGTGGTGTGAGTCGATCCTCGGCGTGAAAGATGAGCCAGTGCAGGGCAAAGAGTTTCCTCTGGAATGGACTGAGTCATCTGGGGTACTCTTGGAATGGTGGTACGACCATGGAGTTCCTCTCGCCTTTCCTGTTGAGAGTGCCTCCTCTTGAGATGCGACGGGAACGCCGGGAAATCTTTCCCGTTGAAAGCAGGGAAAGGATCCCTCATCTCGAGCTACGAGGGGGAAACGGGGCTCCTCTGGATGTGGGCGGGACCATCGTGCTTCCTCTCGAGTGGAGACGGGTATGGCGGTGAACTTCTTGAGTTGCAGCAAGGGTGTGAAAGACCCTTTCGAAGTTCCAGAGGTTAGGTGTCATTCGTCTCCAGACGCCTCATCGGAAATAGGCCTCATCTCGACTGGAAGGGAGAACTTCCTGGATTTTCTCGAGTTGCGGCAGGTGTTCTCGAGTTACGACGGGGACCTCAGGGACCCGCCCTGGTGGCCTCAGGAGAGGCCAGTCCCCATGCGAGTTGCTAGGGGGCCTCTCGGGATTCCTCTCCCGTCGATACCGGGGCCAAAAACCTTGTGTGGAGTCAGGGCCGGAACCGAGGATTCCTCTCAGGGGCTGACATGGATCTTTGGGTACTTCTGGAGTCTCCCCAGGGGAGTCAGGCCTCGTCTCGAGTGGGGGCATGCACGTGCGCTTTCCTTCCAGGCTGTAGCAGCAATGTCTCGCTTCCCGTCGCGTGGATCAAAGGATCTGTGGTTTTCCCTCGAGGCTTTCCCTCGAAGCTTTCCCACAGGGCTGTCCCACGTGCCACCGTGGTGTGAGTCGATCCTCGGCGTGAAAGATGAGCCAGTGCAGGGCAAAGAGGTTCCTCTGGAATGGACTGAGACATCTGGGGGACTCTTGGAATGGTGGTACGACCATCGAGTTCCTCTCGCCTTTCCTGTTGAGAGTGCCTCCTCTTGAGATGCGACGGGAACGCCGGGAATTCTTTCCCGTTGAAAGCAGGGAAAGGATCCCTCATCTCGAGCTACGAGGGGGAAATGGGGCTCCTCTGGATGTGGGCGGGACCATCGTGCTTCCTCTCGAGTGGAGACGGGTATGGCGGTGAACTTCTTGAGTTGCAGCAAGGGTGTGAAAGACCCTTTCGAAGTTCCAGAGGTTAGGTGTCATTAGTCTCCAGACGCCTCATCGGAAATAGGCCTCATCTCGCCTGGAAGGGAGAACTTCCTGGATTTTCTCGAGTTGCGGCAGGTGTTCTCGAGTTACGACGGGGACCTCAGGGACCCGCCCTGGTGGCCTCAGGAGAGGCCAGTCCCCATGCGAGTTGCTAGGGGGCCTCTCGGGATTCCTCTCCCGTCGATACCGGGGCCAAAAACCTTGTGTGGAATCAGGGCCGGAACCGAGGATTCCTCTCAGGGGCTGACATGGATCTTTGGGTACTTCTGGAGTCTCCCCAGGGGAGTCAGGCCTCGTCTCGAGTGGGGGCATGCACGTGCGCTTTCCTTCCAGGCTGTAGCAGCAATGTCACGCTTCCCGTCGCGTGGATCAAAGGATCTGTGGTTTTCCCTCGAGGCTTTCCCTCGAGGCTTTCCCACAGGGCTGTCCCACGTGCCACCGTGGTGTGAGTCGATCCTCGGCGTGAAAGATGAGCCAGTGCAGGGCAAAGAGGTTCCTCTGGAATGGACTGAGACATCTGGGGGACTCTTGGAATGGTGGTACGACCATCGAGTTCCTCTCGCCTTTCCTGTTGAGAGTGCCTCCTCTTGAGATGCGACGGGAACGCCGGGAATTCTTTCCCGTTGAAAGCAGGGAAAGGATCCCTCATCTCGAGCTACGAGGGGGAAACGGGGCTCCTCTGGATGTGGGCGGGACCATCGTGCTTCCTCTCGAGTGTAGACGGGTATGGGGGTGAACTTCTTGAGTTGCAGCAAGGGTGTGAAAGACCCTTTCGAAGTTCCAGAGGTTAGGTGTCATTCGTCTCCAGACGCCTCATCGGAAATAGGCCTCATCTCGCCTGGAAGGGAGAACTTCCTGGATTTTCTCGAGTTGCGGCAGGTGTTCTCGAGTTACGACGGGGACCTCAGGGACCCGCCCTGGTGGCCTCAGGAGAGGCCAGTCCCCATGCGAGTTGCTAGCGGGCCTCTCGGGATTCCTCTCCCGTCGATACCGGGGCCAAAAACCTTGTGTGGAGTCAGGGCCGGAACCGAGGATTCCTCTCAGGGGCTGACATGGATCTTTGGGTACTTCTGGAGTCTCCCCAGGGGAGTCAGGCCTCGTCTCGAGTGGGGGCATGCACGTGCGCTTTCCTTCCAGGCTGTAGCAGCAATGTCACGCTTCCCGTCGCCTGGATCAAAGGATCTGTGGTTTTCCCTCGAGGCTTTCCCTCGAGGCTTTCCCACAGGGCTGTCCCACGTGCCACCGTGGTGTGATTCGATCCTCGGCGTGAAAGATGAGCCAGTGCAGGGCAAAGAGGTTCCTCTGGAATGGACTGAGACATCTGGGGGACTCTTGGAATGGTGGTACGACCATCGAGTTCCTCTCGCCTTTCCTGTTGAGAGTGCCTCCTCTTGAGATGCGACGGGAATGCCGGGAATTATTTCCCGTTGAAAGCAGGGAAAGGATCCCTCATCTCGAGCTACGAGGGGGAAACGGGGCTCCTCTGGATGTGGGCGGGACCATCGTGCTTCCTCTCGAGTGGAGACGGGTATGGCGGTGAACTTCTTGAGTTGCAGCAAGGGTGTGAAAGACCCTTTCGAAGTTCCAGAGGTTAGGTGTCATTCGTCTCCAGACGCCTCATCGGAAATAGGCCTCATCTCACCTGGAAGGGAGAACTTCCTGGATTTTCTCGAGTTGCGGCAGGTGTTCTCGAGTTACGACGGGGACCTCAGGGACCCGCCCTGGTGGCCTCAGGAGAGGCCAGTCCCCATGCGAGTTGCTAGGGGGCCTCTCGGGCTTCCTCTCCCGTCCATACCGGGGCCAAAAACCTTGTGTGGAGTCAGGGCCGGAACCGAGGATTCCTCTCAGGGGCTGACATGGATCTTTGGGTACTTCTGGAGTCTCCCCAGGGGATTCAGGGCTCGTCTCGAGTGGGGGCATGCACGTGCGCTTTCCTTCCAGGCTGTAGCAGCAATGTCACGCTTCCCGTCGCGTGGATCAAACGATCTGTGGTTTTCCCTCGAGGCTTTCCCACAGGGCTGTCCCACGTGCCACCGTGGTGTGAGTCGATCCTCGGCGTGAAAGATGAGCCAGTGCAGGGCAAAGAGGTTCCTCTGGAATGGACTGAGACATCTGGGGGACTCTTGGAATGGTGGTACGACCATGGAGTTCCTCTCGCTTTTCCTGTTGAGAGTGCCTCCTCTTGAGATGCGACGGGAACGCCGGGAATTCTTTCCCGTTGAAAGCAGGGAAAGGATCCCTCATCTCGAGCTATGAGGGGGAAACGGGGCTCCTCTGGATGTGGGCGGGACCATCGTGCTTCCTCTCGAGTGGAGACGGGTATGGCGGTGAACTTCTTGAGTTGCAGCAAGGGTGTGAAAGACCCTTTCGAAGTTCCAGAGGTTAGGTGTTATTAGTCTCCAGACGCCTCATCGGAAATAGGCCTCATCTCGCCTGGAAGGGAGAACTTCCTGGATTTTCTCGAGTTGCGGCAGGTGTTCTCGAGTTACGATGGGGACCTCAGGGACCCGCCCTGTTGGCCTCAGGAGAGGCCAGTCCCCATGCGAGTTGCTAGGGGGCCTCTCGGGATTCCTCTCCCGTCGATACCGGGGCCAAAAACCTTGTGTGGAGTCAGGGCCAGAACCGAGGATTCCTCTCAGGGGCTGACATGGATCTTTGGGTACTTCTGGAGTCTCCCCAGGGGAGTCAGGCCTCGTCTCGAGTGGGGGCATGCACGTGCGCTTTCCTTCCAGGCTGTAGCAGCAATGTCACGCTTCCCGTGGCGTGGATCAAAGGATCTGTGGTTTTCCCTCGAGGCTTTCCCTCGAGGCTTTCCCACAGGGCTGTCCCAAGTGCCACCGTGGTGTGAGTCGATCCTCGGCGTGAAAGATGAGCCAGTGCAGGGCAAAGAGGTTCCTCTGGAATGGACTGAGTCATCTGGGGGACTCTTGGAATGGTGGTACGACCATGGAGTTCCTCTCGCCTTTCCTGTTGAGAGTGCCTCCTCTTGAGATGCGACGGGAACGCCGGGAATTCTTTCCCGTTGAAAGCAGGGAAAGGATCCCTCATCTCGAGCTACGAGGGGGAAACGGGTCTCCTCTGGATGTGGGCGGGACCATCGTGCTTCCTCTCGAGTGGAGACGGGTATCGCGGTGAACTTCTTGAGTTGCAGCAAGGATGTGAAAGACCCTTTCGAAGTTCCAGAGGTTAGGTGTCATTCGTCTCCAGACGCATCATCGGAAATAGGCCTCATCTCGCCTGGAAGGGAGAACTTCCTGGATTTTCTCGAGTTGCGGCAGGTGTTCTCGAGTTACGACGGGGACCTCAGGGACCCGCCCTGGTGGCCTCAGGAGAGGCCAGTCCCCATGCGAGTTGCTAGGGGGCCTCTCGGGATTCCTCTCCCGTCCATACCGGGGCCAAAAACCTTGTGTGGAGTCAGGGCCGGAACCGAGGATTCCTCTCAGGGGCTGACATGGATCTTTGGGTACTTCTGGAGTCTCCCCAGGGGAGTCAGGCTTCGTCTCGAGTGGGGGCATGCACGTGCGCTTTCCTTCCAGGCTGTAGCAGCAATGTCACTCTTCCCGTCGCGTGGATCAAAGGATCTGTGGTTTTCCCTCGAGGCTTTCCCTCGAGGCTTTCCCACAGGGCTGTCCCACGTGCCACCGTAGTGTGAGTCGATCCTCGGCGTGAAAGATGAGCCAGTGCAGGGCAAAGAGTTTCCTCTGGAATGGACTGAGACATCTGGGGGACTCTTGGAATGGTGGTACGACCATGGAGTTCCTCTCGCCTTTCCTGTTGAGAGTGCCTCCTCTTGAGATGCGACGGGAACGCCGGGAATTCTTTCCCGTTGAAAGCAGGGAAAGGATCCCTCATCTCGAGCTACGAGGGGGAAACGGGGCTCCTCTGGATGTGGGCGGGACCATCGTGCTTCCTCTCGAGTGGAGACGGGTATGGCGGTGAACTTCTTGAGTTGCAGCAAGGGTGTGAAAGACCCTTTCGAAGTTCCAGAGGTTAGGTGTTATTAGTCTCCAGACGCCTCATCGGAAATAGGCCTCATCTCGCCTGGAAGGGAGAACTTCCTGGATTTTCTCGAGTTGCGGCAGGTGTTCTCGAGTTACGACGGGGACCTCAGGGACCCGCCCTGGTGGCCTCAGGAGAGGCCAGTCCCCATGCGAGTTGCTAGGGGGCCTCTCGGGATTCCTCTCCCGTCGATACCGGGGCCAAAAACCTTGTGTGGAGTCAGGGCCGGAACCGAGGATTCCTCTCAGGGGCTGACATGGATCTTTGGGTACTTCTGGAGTCTCCCCAGGGGAGTCAGGCCTCGTCTCGAGTGGGGGCATGCACGTGCGCTTTCCTTCCAGGCTGTAGCAGCAATGTCACGCTTCCCGTGGCGTGGATCAAAGGATCTGTGGTTTTCCCTCGAGGCTTTCCCTCGAGGCTTTCCCACAGGGCTGTCCCAAGTGCCACCGTGGTGTGAGTCGATCCTCGGCGTGAAAGATGAGCCAGTGCAGGGCAAAGAGGTTCCTCTGGAATGGACTGAGTCATCTGGGGGACTCTTGGAATGGTGGTACGACCATGGAGTTCCTCTCGCCTTTCCTGTTGAGAGTGCCTCCTCTTGAGATGCGACGGGAACGCCGGGAATTCTTTCCCGTTGAATGCAGGGAAAGGATCCCTCATCTCGAGCTACGAGGGGGAAACGGGGCTCCTCTGGATGTGGGCGGGACCATCGTACTTCCTCTCGAGTGGAGACGGGTATGGCGGTGAACTTCTTGAGTTGCAGCAAGGGTGTGAAAGACCCTTTCGAAGTTCCAGAGGTTAGGTGTCATTCGTCTCCAGACGCATCATCGGAAATAGGCCTCATCTCGCCTGGAAGGGAGAACTTCCTGGATTTTCTCGAGTTGCGGCAGGTGTTCTCGAGTTACGACGGGACCTAAGGGACCCGCCCTGGTGGCCTCAGGAGAGGCCAGTCCCCATGCGAGTTGCTAGGGGGCCTCTGGGGCTTCCTCTCCCGTCCATACCGGGGCCAAAAACCTTGTGTGGAGTCAGGGCCGGAACCGAGGATTCCTCTCAGGGGCTGACATGGATCTTTGGGTACTTCTGGAGTCTCCCCAGGGGAGTCAGGCCTCGTCTCGAGTGGGGGCATGCACGTGCGCTTTCCTTCCAGGCTGTAGCAGCAATGTCACGCTTCCCGTCGCGTGGATCAAAGGATCTGTGGTTTTCCCTCGAGGCTTTCCCTCGAGGCTTTCCCACAGGGCTGTCCCACGTGCCACCGTAGTGTGAGTCGATCCTCGGCGTGAAAGATGAGCCAGTGCAGGGCAAAGAGGTTCCTCTGGAATGGACTGAGACATCTGGGGGACTCTTGGAATGGTGGTACGACCATGGAGTTCCTCTCGCCTTTCCTGTTGAGAGTGCCTCCTCTTGAGATGCGACGGGAACGCCGGGAATTCTTTCCCGTTGAAAGCAGGGAAAGGATCCCTCATCTCGAGCTACGAGGGGGAAACGGGGCTCCTCTGGATGTGGGCGGGACCATCGTGCTTCCTCTCGAGTGGAGACGGGTATGGCGGTGAACTTCTTGAGTTGCAGCAAGGGTGTGAAAGACCCTTTCGAAGTTCCAGAGGTTAGGTGTCATTAGTCTCCAGACACCTCATCGGAAATAGTCCTCATCTCGCCTGGAAGGGAGAACTTCCTGGATTTTCTCGAGTTGCGGCAGGTGTTCTCGAGTTACGACGGGGACCTCAGGGACCCGCCCTGGAGGCCTCAGGAGAGGCCAGTCCCCATGCGAGTTGCTAGGGGGCCTCTCGGGATTCCTCTCCCGTCGATACCGGGGCCAAAAACCTTGTGTGGAGTCAGGGCCGGAACCGAGGATTCCTCTCAGGGGCTGACATGGATCTTTGGGTACTTCTGGAGTCTCCCCAGGGGAGTCAGGCCTCGTCTCGAGTGGGGGCATGCACGTGCGCTTTCCTTCCAGGCTGTAGCAGCAATGTCTCGCTTCCCGTCGCGTGGATCAAAGGATCTGTGGTTTTCCCTCGAGGCTTTCCCTCGAAGCTTTCCCACAGGGCTGTCCCACGTGCCACCGTGGTGTGAGTCGATCCTCGGCGTGAAAGATGAGCCAGTGCAGGGCAAAGAGGTTCCTCTGGAATGGACTGAGACATCTGGGGGACTCTTGGAATGGTGGTACGACCATCGAGTTCCTCTCGCCTTTCCTGTTGAGAGTGCCTCCTCTTGAGATGCGACGGGAACGCCGGGAATTCTTTCCCGTTGAAAGCAGGGAAAGGATCCCTCATCTCGAGCTACGAGGGGGAAATGGGGCTCCTCTGGATGTGGGCGGGACCATCGTGCTTCCTCTCGAGTGGAGACGGGTATGGCGGTGAACTTCTTGAGTTGCAGCAAGGGTGTGAAAGACCCTTTCGAAGTTCCAGAGGTTAGGTGTCATTAGTCTCCAGACGCCTCATCGGAAATAGGCCTCATCTCGCCTGGAAGGGAGAACTTCCTGGATTTTCTCGAGTTGCGGCAGGTGTTCTCGAGTTACGACGGGGACCTCAGGGACCCGCCCTGGTGGCCTCAGGAGAGGCCAGTCCCCATGCGAGTTGCTAGGGGGCCTCTCGGGATTCCTCTCCCGTCGATACCGGGGCCAAAAACCTTGTGTGGAATCAGGGCCGGAACCGAGGATTCCTCTCAGGGGCTGACATGGATCTTTGGGTACTTCTGGAGTCTCCCCAGGGGAGTCAGGCCTCGTCTCGAGTGGGGGCATGCACGTGCGCTTTCCTTCCAGGCTGTAGCAGCAATGTCACGCTTCCCGTCGCGTGGATCAAAGGATCTGTGGTTTTCCCTCGAGGCTTTCCCTCGAGGCTTTCCCACAGGGCTGTCCCACGTGCCACCGTGGTGTGAGTCGATCCTCGGCGTGAAAGATGAGCCAGTGCAGGGCAAAGAGGTTCCTCTGGAATGGACTGAGACATCTGGGGGACTCTTGGAATGGTGGTACGACCATCGAGTTCCTCTCGCCTTTCCTGTTGAGAGTGCCTCCTCTTGAGATGCGACGGGAACGCCGGGAATTCTTTCCCGTTGAAAGCAGGGAAAGGATCCCTCATCTCGAGCTACGAGGGGGAAACGGGGCTCCTCTGGATGTGGGCGGGACCATCGTGCTTCCTCTCGAGTGTAGACGGGTATGGGGGTGAACTTCTTGAGTTGCAGCAAGGGTGTGAAAGACCCTTTCGAAGTTCCAGAGGTTAGGTGTCATTCGTCTCCAGACGCCTCATCGGAAATAGGCCTCATCTCGCCTGGAAGGGAGAACTTCCTGGATTTTCTCGAGTTGCGGCAGGTGTTCTCGAGTTACGACGGGGACCTCAGGGACCCGCCCTGGTGGCCTCAGGAGAGGCCAGTCCCCATGCGAGTTGCTAGCGGGCCTCTCGGGATTCCTCTCCCGTCGATACCGGGGCCAAAAACCTTGTGTGGAGTCAGGGCCGGAACCGAGGATTCCTCTCAGGGGCTGACATGGATCTTTGGGTACTTCTGGAGTCTCCCCAGGGGAGTCAGGCCTCGTCTCGAGTGGGGGCATGCACGTGCGCTTTCCTTCCAGGCTGTAGCAGCAATGTCACGCTTCCCGTCGCCTGGATCAAAGGATCTGTGGTTTTCCCTCGAGGCTTTCCCTCGAGGCTTTCCCACAGGGCTGTCCCACGTGCCACCGTGGTGTGATTCGATCCTCGGCGTGAAAGATGAGCCAGTGCAGGGCAAAGAGGTTCCTCTGGAATGGACTGAGACATCTGGGGGACTCTTGGAATGGTGGTACGACCATCGAGTTCCTCTCGCCTTTCCTGTTGAGAGTGCCTCCTCTTGAGATGCGACGGGAATGCCGGGAATTATTTCCCGTTGAAAGCAGGGAAAGGATCCCTCATCTCGAGCTACGAGGGGGAAACGGGGCTCCTCTGGATGTGGGCGGGACCATCGTGCTTCCTCTCGAGTGGAGACGGGTATGGCGGTGAACTTCTTGAGTTGCAGCAAGGGTGTGAAAGACCCTTTCGAAGTTCCAGAGGTTAGGTGTCATTCGTCTCCAGACGCCTCATCGGAAATAGGCCTCATCTCACCTGGAAGGGAGAACTTCCTGGATTTTCTCGAGTTGCGGCAGGTGTTCTCGAGTTACGACGGGGACCTCAGGGACCCGCCCTGGTGGCCTCAGGAGAGGCCAGTCCCCATGCGAGTTGCTAGGGGGCCTCTCGGGCTTCCTCTCCCGTCCATACCGGGGCCAAAAACCTTGTGTGGAGTCAGGGCCGGAACCGAGGATTCCTCTCAGGGGCTGACATGGATCTTTGGGTACTTCTGGAGTCTCCCCAGGGGATTCAGGGCTCGTCTCGAGTGGGGGCATGCACGTGCGCTTTCCTTCCAGGCTGTAGCAGCAATGTCACGCTTCCCGTCGCGTGGATCAAACGATCTGTGGTTTTCCCTCGAGGCTTTCCCACAGGGCTGTCCCACGTGCCACCGTGGTGTGAGTCGATCCTCGGCGTGAAAGATGAGCCAGTGCAGGGCAAAGAGGTTCCTCTGGAATGGACTGAGACATCTGGGGGACTCTTGGAATGGTGGTACGACCATGGAGTTCCTCTCGCTTTTCCTGTTGAGAGTGCCTCCTCTTGAGATGCGACGGGAACGCCGGGAATTCTTTCCCGTTGAAAGCAGGGAAAGGATCCCTCATCTCGAGCTATGAGGGGGAAACGGGGCTCCTCTGGATGTGGGCGGGACCATCGTGCTTCCTCTCGAGTGGAGACGGGTATGGCGGTGAACTTCTTGAGTTGCAGCAAGGGTGTGAAAGACCCTTTCGAAGTTCCAGAGGTTAGGTGTTATTAGTCTCCAGACGCCTCATCGGAAATAGGCCTCATCTCGCCTGGAAGGGAGAACTTCCTGGATTTTCTCGAGTTGCGGCAGGTGTTCTCGAGTTACGATGGGGACCTCAGGGACCCGCCCTGTTGGCCTCAGGAGAGGCCAGTCCCCATGCGAGTTGCTAGGGGGCCTCTCGGGATTCCTCTCCCGTCGATACCGGGGCCAAAAACCTTGTGTGGAGTCAGGGCCAGAACCGAGGATTCCTCTCAGGGGCTGACATGGATCTTTGGGTACTTCTGGAGTCTCCCCAGGGGAGTCAGGCCTCGTCTCGAGTGGGGGCATGCACGTGCGCTTTCCTTCCAGGCTGTAGCAGCAATGTCACGCTTCCCGTGGCGTGGATCAAAGGATCTGTGGTTTTCCCTCGAGGCTTTCCCTCGAGGCTTTCCCACAGGGCTGTCCCAAGTGCCACCGTGGTGTGAGTCGATCCTCGGCGTGAAAGATGAGCCAGTGCAGGGCAAAGAGGTTCCTCTGGAATGGACTGAGTCATCTGGGGGACTCTTGGAATGGTGGTACGACCATGGAGTTCCTCTCGCCTTTCCTGTTGAGAGTGCCTCCTCTTGAGATGCGACGGGAACGCCGGGAATTCTTTCCCGTTGAAAGCAGGGAAAGGATCCCTCATCTCGAGCTACGAGGGGGAAACGGGTCTCCTCTGGATGTGGGCGGGACCATCGTGCTTCCTCTCGAGTGGAGACGGGTATCGCGGTGAACTTCTTGAGTTGCAGCAAGGATGTGAAAGACCCTTTCGAAGTTCCAGAGGTTAGGTGTCATTCGTCTCCAGACGCATCATCGGAAATAGGCCTCATCTCGCCTGGAAGGGAGAACTTCCTGGATTTTCTCGAGTTGCGGCAGGTGTTCTCGAGTTACGACGGGGACCTCAGGGACCCGCCCTGGTGGCCTCAGGAGAGGCCAGTCCCCATGCGAGTTGCTAGGGGGCCTCTCGGGATTCCTCTCCCGTCCATACCGGGGCCAAAAACCTTGTGTGGAGTCAGGGCCGGAACCGAGGATTCCTCTCAGGGGCTGACATGGATCTTTGGGTACTTCTGGAGTCTCCCCAGGGGAGTCAGGCTTCGTCTCGAGTGGGGGCATGCACGTGCGCTTTCCTTCCAGGCTGTAGCAGCAATGTCACTCTTCCCGTCGCGTGGATCAAAGGATCTGTGGTTTTCCCTCGAGGCTTTCCCTCGAGGCTTTCCCACAGGGCTGTCCCACGTGCCACCGTAGTGTGAGTCGATCCTCGGCGTGAAAGATGAGCCAGTGCAGGGCAAAGAGTTTCCTCTGGAATGGACTGAGACATCTGGGGGACTCTTGGAATGGTGGTACGACCATGGAGTTCCTCTCGCCTTTCCTGTTGAGAGTGCCTCCTCTTGAGATGCGACGGGAACGCCGGGAATTCTTTCCCGTTGAAAGCAGGGAAAGGATCCCTCATCTCGAGCTACGAGGGGGAAACGGGGCTCCTCTGGATGTGGGCGGGACCATCGTGCTTCCTCTCGAGTGGAGACGGGTATGGCGGTGAACTTCTTGAGTTGCAGCAAGGGTGTGAAAGACCCTTTCGAAGTTCCAGAGGTTAGGTGTTATTAGTCTCCAGACACCTCATCGGAAATAGGCCTCATCTCGCCTGGAAGGGAGAACTTCCTGGATTTTCTCGAGTTGCGGCAGGTGTTCTCGAGTTACGACGGGGACCTCAGGGACCCGCCCTGGTGGCCTCAGGAGAGGCCAGTCCCCATGCGAGTTGCTAGGGGGCCTCTCGGGATTCCTCTCCCGTCGATACCGGGGCCAAAAACCTTGTGTGGAGTCAGGGCCGGAACCGAGGATTCCTCTCAGGGGCTGACATGGATCTTTGGGTACTTCTGGAGTCTCCCCAGGGGAGTCAGGCCTCGTCTCGAGTGGGGGCATGCACGTGCGCTTTCCTTCCAGGCTGTAGCAGCAATGTCACGCTTCCCGTGGCGTGGATCAAAGGATCTGTGGTTTTCCCTCGAGGCTTTCCCTCGAGGCTTTCCCACAGGGCTGTCCCAAGTGCCACCGTGGTGTGAGTCGATCCTCGGCGTGAAAGATGAGCCAGTGCAGGGCAAAGAGGTTCCTCTGGAATGGACTGAGTCATCTGGGGGACTCTTGGAATGGTGGTACGACCATGGAGTTCCTCTCGCCTTTCCTGTTGAGAGTGCCTCCTCTTGAGATGCGACGGGAACGCCGGGAATTCTTTCCCGTTGAATGCAGGGAAAGGATCCCTCATCTCGAGCTACGAGGGGGAAACGGGGCTCCTCTGGATGTGGGCGGGACCATCGTACTTCCTCTCGAGTGGAGACGGGTATGGCGGTGAACTTCTTGAGTTGCAGCAAGGGTGTGAAAGACCCTTTCGAAGTTCCAGAGGTTAGGTGTCATTCGTCTCCAGACGCATCATCGGAAATAGGCCTCATCTCGCCTGGAAGGGAGAACTTCCTGGATTTTCTCGAGTTGCGGCAGGTGTTCTCGAGTTACGACGGGACCTAAGGGACCCGCCCTGGTGGCCTCAGGAGAGGCCAGTCCCCATGCGAGTTGCTAGGGGGCCTCTGGGGCTTCCTCTCCCGTCCATACCGGGGCCAAAAACCTTGTGTGGAGTCAGGGCCGGAACCGAGGATTCCTCTCAGGGGCTGACATGGATCTTTGGGTACTTCTGGAGTCTCCCCAGGGGAGTCAGGCCTCGTCTCGAGTGGGGGCATGCACGTGCGCTTTCCTTCCAGGCTGTAGCAGCAATGTCACGCTTCCCGTCGCGTGGATCAAAGGATCTGTGGTTTTCCCTCGAGGCTTTCCCTCGAGGCTTTCCCACAGGGCTGTCCCACGTGCCACCGTAGTGTGAGTCGATCCTCGGCGTGAAAGATGAGCCAGTGCAGGGCAAAGAGGTTCCTCTGGAATGGACTGAGACATCTGGGGGACTCTTGGAATGGTGGTACGACCATGGAGTTCCTCTCGCCTTTCCTGTTGAGAGTGCCTCCTCTTGAGATGCGACGGGAACGCCGGGAATTCTTTCCCGTTGAAAGCAGGGAAAGGATCCCTCATCTCGAGCTACGAGGGGGAAACGGGGCTCCTCTGGATGTGGGCGGGACCATCGTGCTTCCTCTCGAGTGGAGACGGGTATGGCGGTGAACTTCTTGAGTTGCAGCAAGGGTGTGAAAGACCCTTTCGAAGTTCCAGAGGTTAGGTGTCATTAGTCTCCAGACACCTCATCGGAAATAGTCCTCATCTCGCCTGGAAGGGAGAACTTCCTGGATTTTCTCGAGTTGCGGCAGGTGTTCTCGAGTTACGACGGGGACCTCAGGGACCCGCCCTGGAGGCCTCAGGAGAGGCCAGTCCCCATGCGAGTTGCTAGGGGGCCTCTCGGGATTCCTCTCCCGTCGATACCGGGGCCAAAAACCTTGTGTGGAGTCAGGGCCGGAACCGAGGATTCCTCTCAGGGGCTGACATGGATCTTTGGGTACTTCTGGAGTCTCCCCAGGGGAGTCAGGCTTCGTCTCGAGTGGGGGCATGCACGTGCGCTTTCCTTCCAGGCTGTAGCAGCAATGTCACGCTTCCCGTCGCGTGGATCAAAGGATCTGTGGTTTTCCCTCGAGGCTTTCCCTCGAGACTTACCCACAGGGCTGTCCCACGTGCCACCGTGGTGTGAGTCGATCCTCGGCGTGAAAGATGAGCCAGTGCAGGGCAAAGAGGTTCCTCTGGAATGGACTGAGACATCTGGGGGACTCTTGGAATGGTGGTACGACCATGGAGTTCCTCTCGCCTTTCCTGTTGAGAGTGCCTCCTCTTGAGATGCGACGGGAACGCCGGGAATTCTTTCCCGTTGAAAGCAGGGAAAGGATCCCTCATCTCGAGCTACGAGGGGGAAACGGGGCTCCTCTGGATGTGGGCGGGACCATCGTGCTTCCTCTCGAGTGGAGACGGGTATGGCGGTGAACTTCTTGAGTTGCAGCAAGGGTGTGAAAGACCCTTTCGAAGTTCCAGAGGTTAGGTGTCATTCGTCTCCAGACGCCTCATCGGAAATAGGCCTCATCTCGCCTGGAAGGGAGAACTTCCTGGATTTTCTCGAGTTGCGGCAGGTGTTCTCGAGTTACGACGGGACCTAAGGGACCCGCCCTGGTGGCCTCAGGAGAGGCCAGTCCCCATGCGAGTTGCTAGGGGGCCTCTGGGGCTTCCTCTCCCGTCCATACCGGGGCCAAAAACCTTGTGTGGAGTCAGGGCCGGAACCGAGGATTCCTCTCAGGGGCTGACATGGATCTTTGGGTACTTCTGGAGTCTCCCCAGGGGAGTCAGGCCTCGTCTCGAGTGGGGGCATGCACGTGCGCTTTCCTTCCAGGCTGTAGCAGCAATGTCACGCTTCCCGTCGCGTGGATCAAAGGATCTGTGGTTTTCCCTCGAGGCTTTCCCTCGAGGCTTTCCCACAGGGCTGTCCCACGTGCCACCGTGGTGTGAGTCGATCCTCGGCGTGAAAGATGAGCCAGTGCAGGGCAAAGAGGTTCCTCTGGAATGGACTGAGACATCTGGGGGACTCTTGGAATGGTGGTACGACCATGGAGTTCCTCTCGCCTTTCCTGTTGAGAGTGCCTCCTCTTGAGATGCGACGGGAACGCCGGGAATTCTTTCCCGTTGAAAGCAGGGAAAGGATCCCTCATCTCGAGCTATGAGTGGGAAACGGGGCTCCTCTGGATGTGGGCGGGACCATCGTGCTTCCTCTCGAGTGGAGACTGGTATGGCGGTGAACTTCTTGAGTTGCAGCAAGGGTGTGAAAGACCCTTTCGAAGTTCCAGAGGTTAGGTGTCATTAGTCTCCAGACGCCTCATCGGAAATAGGCCTCATCTCGCCTGGAAGGGAGAACTTCCTGGATTTTCTCGAGTTGCGGCAGGTGTTCTCGAGTTACGACGGGGACCTCAGGGACCCGCACTGGTGGCCTCAGGAGAAGCCAGTCCCCATGCGAGTTGCTAGGGGGCCTCTCGGGATTCCTCTCCCGTCGATACCGGGGCCAAAAACCTTGTGTGGAGTCAGGGCCGGAACCGAGCATTCCTCTCAGGGGCTGACATGGATCTTTGGGTACTTCTCGAGTCTCCCCAGGTGAGTCAGGCCTCGTCTCGAGTGGGGGCATGCACTTACGCTTTCCTTTCAGCCTGTAGCAGCAATGTCACGCTTCCCGTCGCGTGGACCAAAGGATCTGTGTTATTCCCTCGAGGCTTTCCCTCGAGGCTTTCCCACAGGGCTGTCCCACGTGCCACCGTGGTGTGAGTCGATCCTCGGCGTGAAAGATGAGGCAGTGCAGGGCAAAAGGTTCCTCTGGAATGGACTGAGACATCTGGGGGACTATTTAAATGGTGGTACGACCATGGAGTTCCTCTCGCCTTTCCTGTTGAAAGTGCCTCCTCTTGAGATGCGACGGGAACGCCGGGAATTCTTTCCCGTTGAAAGCAGGGAAAGGATCCCTCATCTCGAGCTACGAGGGGGAAACGGGGCTCCTCTGGATGTGGGCGGGACCATCGTGCTTCCTCTCGAGTGGAGACGGGTATGGTGAACTTCTTGAGTTGCAGCAAGGGTGTGAAAGACCCTTTCGAAGTTCCAGAGGTTAGGTGTCATTCGTCTCCAGACGCCTCATCGGAAATAGGCCTCATCTCGCCTGGAAGGGAGAACTTCCTGGATTTTCTCGAGTTGCGGCAGGTGTTCTCGAGTTACGACGGGGACCTCAGGGACCCGCCCTGGTGGCCTCAGGAGAGGCCAGTCCCCATGCGAGTTGCTAGGGGGCCTCTCGGGCTTACTCTCCCGTCCATACCGGGGCCAAAAACCTTGTGTGGAGTCAGGGCCGGAACCGAGGATTCCTCTCAGGGGCTGACATGGATCTTTGGGTACTTCTGGAGTCTCCCCAGGGGAGTCAGGCCTCGTCTCGAGTGGGGGCATGCACGTGCGCTTTCCTTCCAGGCTGTAGCAGCAATGTCACGCTTCCCGTCGCGTGGATCAAAGGATCTGTGGTTTTCCCTCGAGGCTTTCCCACAGGGCTGTCCCACGTGCCACCGTGGTGTGAGTCGATCCTCGGCGTGAAAGATGAGCCAGTGCAGGGCAAAGAGGTTCCTCTGGAATGGACTGAGACATCTGGGGGACTCTTGGAATGGTGGTACGACCATGGAGTTCCTCTCGCCTTTCCTGTTGAGAGTGCCTCCTCTTGAGATGCGACAGGAACGCCGGGAATTCTTTCCCGTTGAAAGCAGGGAAAGGATCCCTCATCTCGAGCTACGAGGGGGAAACGGGGCTCCTCTGGATGTGGGCGGGACCATCGTGCTTCCTCTCGAGTGGAGACGGGTATGGCGGTGAACTTCTTGAGTTGCAGCAAGGGTGTGAAAGACCCTTTCGAAGTTCCAGAGGTTTGGTGTCATTAGTCTCCAGACACCTCATCGGAAATAGGCCTCATCTCGCCTGGAAGGGAGAACTTCCTGGATTTTCTCGAGTTGCGGCAGGTGTTCTCGAGTTACGACGGGGACCTCAGGGACCCGCCCTGGTGGCCTCAGGAGAGGCCAGTCCCCATGCGAGTTGCTAGCGGGCCTCTCGGGATTCCTCTCCCGTCGATACCGGGGCCAAAAACCTTGTGTGGAGTCAGGGCCGGAACCGAGGATTCCTCTCAGGGGCTGACATGGATCTTTGGGTACTTCTGGAGTCTCCCCAGGGGAGTCAGGCTTCGTCTCGATTGGGGGCATGCACGTGCGCTTTCCTTCCAGGCTGTAGCTGAAATGTCACGCTTCCCGTGGCGTGGATCAAAGGATCTGTGGTTTTCCCTCGAGGCTTTCCCTCGAGGCTTTCCCACAGGGCTGTCCCACGTGCCACCGTGGTGTGAGTCGATCCTCGGCGTGAAAGATGAGCCAGTGCAGGGCAAAGAGGTTCCTCTGGAATGGACTGAGACATCTGGGGGACTCTTGGAATGGTGGTACGACCATGGAGTTCCTCTCGCCTTTCCTGTCGAGAGTGCCTCCTCTTGAGATGCGACGGGAACGCCGGGAATTCTTTCCCGTTGAAAGCAGGGAAAGGATCCCTCATCTCGAGCTACGAGGGGGAAACGGGGCTCCTCTGGATGTGGGCGGGACGATCGTGCTTCCTCTCGAGTGGAGACGGGTATGGCGGTGAACTTCTTGAGTTGCAGCAAGGGTGTGAAAGACCCTTTCGAAGTTCCAGAGGTTAGGTGTCATTAGTCTCCAGACACCTCATCGGAAATAGGCCTCATCTCGCCTGGAAGGGAGAACTTCCTGGATTTTCTCGAGTTGCGGCAGGTGTTCTCGAGTTACGACGGGGACCTCAGGGACCCGCCCTGGTGGCCTCAGGAGAGGCCAGTCCCCATGCGAGTTGCTAGGGGGCCTCTCGGGATTCCTCTCCCGTCGATACCGGGGCCAAAAACCTTGTGTGGAGTCAGGGCCGGAACCGAGGATTCCTCTCAGGGGCTGACATGGATCTTTGGGTACTTCTGGAGTCTCCCCAGGGGAGTCAGGCTTCGTCTCGAGTGGGGGCATGCACGTGCGCTTTCCTTCCAGGCTGTAGCAGCAATGTCACGCTTCCCGTGGCGTGGATCAAAGGATCTGTGGTTTTCCCTCGAGGCTTTCCCTCGAGGCTTTCCCACAGGGCTGTCCCACGTGCCACCGTGGTGTGAGTCGATCCTCGGCGTGAAAGATGAGCCAGTGCAGGGCAAAGAGGTTCCTCTGGAATGGACTGAGACATCTGGGGGACTCTTGGTATGGTGGTACGACCATGGAGTTCCTCTCGCCTTTCCTGTTGAGAGTGCCTCCTCTTGAGATGCGACGGGAACGCCGGGAATTCTTTCCCGTTGAAAGCAGGGAAAGGATCCCTCATCTCGAGCTACGAGGGGGAAACGGGGCTCCTCTGGATGTGGGCGGGACCATCGTGCTTCCTCTCGAGTGGAGACGGGTATGACGGTGAACTTCTTGAGTTGCAGCAAGGGTGTGAAAGACCCTTTCGAAGTTCCAGAGGTTACGTGTCATTAGTCTCCAGACGCCTCATCAAAATAGGCCTCATCTCGCCTGGAAGGAGAACTTCCTGGATTTTCTCGAGTTGCGGCAGGTGTTCTCGAGTTACGACGGGGACTTCAGGGACCCGCCCTGGTGGCCTCAGGAGAGGCCAGTCCCCATGCGAGTTGCTAGGGGGCCTCTCGGGATTCCTCTCCCGTCGATACCGGGGCCAAAAACCTTGTGTGGAGTCAGGGCCGGAACCGAGGATTCCTCTCAGGGGCTGACATGGATCTTTGGGTACTTCTGGAGTCTCCCCAGGGGAGTCAGGCCTCGTCTCGAGTGGGGGCATGCACGTGCGCTTTCCTTCCAGGCTGTAGCAGCAATGTCACGCTTCCCGTGGCGTGGATCAAAGGATCTGTGATTTTCCCTCGAGGCTTTCCCTCGAGGCTTTCCCACAGGGCTGTCCCTCGTGCCACCGTGGTGTGAGTCGATCCTCGGCGTGAAAGATGAGCCAGTGCAGGGCAAAGAGGTTCCTCTGGAATGGACTGAGTCATTTGGGGAACTCTTGGAATGGTGGTACGACCATGGAGTTCCTCTCGCCTTTCCTGTTGAGAGTGCCTCCTCTTGAGATGCGACGGGAACGCCGGGAATTCTTTCCCGTTGAAAGCAGGGAAAGGATCCCTCATCTCGAGCTACGAGGGGGAAACGGGGCTCCTCTGGATGTGGGCGGGACCATCGTGCTTCCTCTCGAGTGGAGACGGGTATGGTGAACTTCTTGAGTTGCAGCAAGGGTGTGAAAGACCCTTTCGAAGTTCCAGAGGTTAGGTGTCATTGGTCTCCAGACGCCTCATCGGAAATAGGCCTCATCTCGCCTGGAAGGGAGAACTTCCTGGATTTTCTCGAGTTGCGGCAGGTGTTCTCGAGTTACGACGGGGACCTCAGGGACCCGCCCTGGTGGCCTCAGGAGAGGCCAGTCCCCATGCGAGTTGCTAGGGGTCCTCTCGGGCTTACTCTCCCGTCCATACCGGGGCCAAAAACCTTGTGTGGAGTCAGGGCCGGAACCGAGGATTCCTCTCAGGGGCTGATATGGATCTTTGGGTACTTCTGGAGTCTCCCCAGGGGAGTCAGGCCTCGTCTCGAGTGGTGGCATGCACGTGCGCTTTCCTTCCAGGCTGTAGCAGCAATGTCACGCTTCCCGTCGCGTGGATCAAAGGATCTGTGGTTTTCCCTCGAGGCTTTCCCTCGAGGCTTTCCCACAGGGCTGTCCCACGTGCCACCGTGGTGTGAGTCGATCCTCGGCGTGAAAGATGAGCCAGTGCAGGGCAAAGAGGTTCCTCTGGAATGGACTGAGACATCTGGGGGACTCTTGGAATGGTGGTACGACCATGGAGTTCCTCTCGCCTTTCCTGTTGAGAGTGCCTCCTCTTGAGATGCGACGGGAACGCCGGGAATTCTTTCCGGTTGAAAGCAGGGAAAGGATCCCTCATCTCGAGCTACGAGGGGGAAACGGGGCTCCTCTGGATGTGGGCGGGACCATCGTGCTTCCTCTCGAGTGGAGACGGGTATGGCGGTGAACTTCTTGAGTTGCAGCAAGGGTGTGAAAGACCCTTTCGAAGTTCCAGAGGTTAGGTGTTATTAGTCTCCAGACGCCTCATCGGAAATAGGCCTCATCTCGCCTGGAAGGGAGAACTTCCTGGATTTTCTCGAGTTGCGGCAGGTGTTCTCGAGTTACGATGGGGACCTCAGGGACCCGCCCTGTTGGCCTCAGGAGAGGCCAGTCCCCATGCGAGTTGCTAGGGGGCCTCTCGGGATTCCTCTCCCGTCGATACCGGGGCCAAAAACCTTGTGTGGAGTCAGGGCCGGAACCGAGGATTCCTCTCAGGGGCTGACATGGATCTTTGGGTACTTCTGGAGTCTCCCCAGGGGAGTCAGGCCTCGTCTCGAGTGGGGGCATGCACGTGCGCTTTCCTTCCAGGCTGTAGCAGCAATGTCACGCTTCCCGTGGCGTGGATCAAACGATCTGTGGTTTTCCCTCGAGGCTTTCCCTCGAGGCTTTCCCACAGGGCTGTCCCAAGTGCCACCGTGGTGTGAGTCGATCCTCGGCGTGAAAGATGAGCCAGTGCAGGGCAAAGAGGTTCCTCTGGAATGGACTGAGTCATCTGGGGGACTCTTGGAATGGTGGTACGACCATGGAGTTCCTCTCGCCTTTCCTGTTGAGAGTGCCTCCTCTTGAGATGCGACGGGAACGCCGGGAATTCTTTCCCGTTGAAAGCAGGGAAAGGATCCCTCATCTCGAGCTACCAGGGGGAAACGGGGCTCCTCTGGATGTGGGCGGGACCATCGTGCTTCCTCTCGAGTGGAGACGGGTATGGCGGTGAACTTCTAGAGTTGCAGCAAGGGTGTGAAAGACCCTTTCGAATTTCCAGAGGTTGGGTGTCATTAGTCTCCAGACGCCTCATTGGAAATAGGCCTCATCTCGCCTGGAAGGGAGAACTTCCTGGATTTTCTCGAGTTGCGGCAGGTGTTCTCGAGTTACGACGGGGACCTCCGGGACCCGCACTGGTGGCCTCAGGAGAAGCCAGTCCCCATGCGAGTTGCTAGGGGGCCTCTCGGGATTCCTCTCCCGTCGATACCGGGGCCAAAAACCTTGTGTGGAGTCAGGGCCAGAACCGAGCATTCCTCTCAGGGGCTGACATGGATCTTTGGGTACTTCTCGAGTCTCCCCAGGTGAGTCAGGCCTCGTCTCGAGTGGGGGCATGCACTTACGCTTTCCTTTCAGGCTGTAGCAGCAATGTCACGCTTCCCGTCGCGTGGACCAAAGGATCTGTGTTATTCCCTCGAGGCCTTCCCTCGAGGCTTTCCCACAGGGCTGTCCCACGTGCCACCGTGGTGTGAGTCGATCCTCGGCGTGAAAGATGAGGCAGTGCAGGGCAAAAGGTTCCTCTGGAATGGACTGAGACATCTGGGGGACTATTTAAATGGTGGTACGACCATGGAGTTCCTCTCGCCTTTCCTGTTGAAAGTGCCTCCTCTTGAGATGCGACGGGAACGCCGGGAATTCTTTCCCGTTGAAAGCAGGGAAAGGATCCCTCATCTCAAGCTACGAGGGGGAAACGGGGCTCCTCTGGATGTGGGCGGGACCATCGTGCTTCCTCTCGAGTGGAGACGGGTATGACGGTGAACTTCTTGAGTTGCAGCAAGGGTGTGAAAGACCCTTTCGAAGTTCCAGAGGTTACGTGTCATTAGTCTCCAGACGCCTCATCAAAATAGGCCTCATCTCGCCTGGAAGGAGAACTTCCTGGATTTTCTCGAGTTGCGGCAGGTGTTCTCGAGTTACGACGGGGACCTCAGGGACCCGCCCTGGTGGCCTCAGGAACGGCCAGTCCCCATGCGAGTTGCTAGGGGGCCTCTCGGGATTCCTCTCCCATCGATACCGGGGCCAAAAACCTTGTGTGGAGTCAGGGCCGGAACCGAGGATTCCTCTCAGGGGCTGACATGGATCTTTGGGTACTTCTGGAGTCTCCCCAGGGGAGTCAGGCCTCGTCTCGAGTGGGGGCATGCACGTGCGCTTTCCTTCCAGTCTGTAGCAGCAATGTCACGCTTCCCGTGGCGTGGATCAAAGGATCTGTGGTTTTCCCTCGAGGCTTTCCCTCGAGGCTTTCCCACAGGGCTGTCCCACGTGCCACCGTGGTGTGAGTCGATCCTCGGCGTGAAAGATGAGCCAGTGCAGGGCAAAGAGGTTCCTCTGGAATGGACTGAGACATCTGGGGGACTCTTGGAATGGTGGTACGGCCATGGAGTTCCTCTCGCTTTTCCTGTTGAGAGTGCCTCCTCTTGAGATGCGACGGGAACGACGGGAGTTCTTTCCCGTTGAAAGCAGAGAAAGGATCCCTCATCTCGAGCTACAAGGGGGAAACGGGGCTCCTCTGGATGTGGGCGGGACCATCGTGCTTCCTCTCGAGTGGAGACGGGTATGGCGGTGAACTTCTTGAGTTGCAGCAAGGGTGTGAAAGACCCTTTTGAAGTTCCAGAGGTTAGGTGTCATTAGTCTCCAGACGCCTCATCGGAAATAGGCCTCATCTCGCCTGGAAGGGAGAACTTCCTGGATTTTCTCGAGTTGCGGCAGTTGTTCTCGAGTTACGACGGGGACCTCAGGGACCCGCCCTGGTGGCCTCAGGAGAGGCCAATCCCCATGCGAGTTGCTAGGGGGCCTCTCGGTATTCCACTCCCGTCGATACCGGGGCCAAAAACCTTTTGTGGAGTCAGGGCCGGAACCGAGGATTCCTCTCAGGGGCTGACATGGATCTTTGGGTACTTCTGGAGTCTCCCCAGGGGAGTCAGGCCTCGTCTCGAGTGGGGGCATGCACGTGTGCTTTCCTTCCAGGCTGTAGCAGCAATGTCACGCTTCCTGTCGCGTGGATCAAAGGATCTCTGGTTTTCCCTCGAGGCTTTCACTAGAGGCTTTCCCACAGGGCTGTCCCACGTGCCACCGTGGTGTGAGTCGATCCTCGGCGTGAAAGATGAGCCAGTGCAGGGCAAAGAGGTTCCTCTGGAATGGACTGAGACATCTGGGGGACTCTTGGAATGGTGGTACGACCATGGAGTTCCTCTCGCCTTTCCTGTTGAGAGTGCCTCCTCTTGAGATGCGACGGGAACGACGGGAGTTCTTTCCCGTTGAAAGCAGGGAAAGGATCCCTCATCTTGAGCTACAAGGGGGAAACGGGGCTCCTCTGGATGTGGGCGGGACCATCGTGCTTCCTCTCGAGTGGAGACGGGTATGGCGGTGAACTTCTTGAGTTGCAGCAAGGGTGTGAAAGACCCTTTCGAAGTTCCAGAGGTTAGGTGTCATTAGTCTCCAGACGCCTCATCGGAAATAGGCCTCATCTCGCCTGGAAGGGAGAACTTCCTGGATTTTCTCGAGTTGCGGCAGGTGTTCTCGAGTTACGACGGGGACCTCAGGGACCCGCCCTGGTGGCCTCAGTAGAAGCCAGTCCCCATGCGAGTTGCTAGGGGGCCTCTCGGGATTCCGCTCCCGTCGATACCGGGGCCAAAATCCTTGTGTGGAGTCAGGGCCGGAACCGAGGATTCCTCTCAGGGGCTGACATGGATCTTTGGGTACTTCTGGAGTCTCCCCAGGGGAGTCAGGCCTCGTCTCGAGTGGGGGCATGCACGTGCGCTTTCCTTCCAGGCTGTAGCAGCAATGTCACGCTTCCCGTCGCGTGGATCAAAGGATCTGTGGTTTTCCCTTGAGGCTTTCACTCGAGGCTTTCCCACAGGGCTGTCCCACGTGCCACCGTGGTGTGAGTCGATCCTCGGCGTGAAAGATGAGCCAGTGCAGGGCAAAGAGGTTCCTCTGGAATGGACTGAGACATCTGGGGGACTCTTGGAATGGTGGTACGACCATGGAGTTCCTCTCGCCTTTCCTGTTGAGAGTGCCTCCTCTTGAGATGCGACGGGAACGCCGGGAATTCTTTCCCGTTGAAAGCAGGGAAAGGATCCCTCATCTCGAGCTACGAGGGGGAAACGGGGCTCCTCTGGATGTGGGCGGGACCATCGTGCTTCCTCTCGAGTGGAGACGGGTATGGCGGTGAACTTCTTGAGTTGCAGCAAGGGTGTGAAAGACCCTTTCGAAGTTCCAGAGGTTAGGTGTCATTAGTCTCCAGACGCCTCATCGGAAATAGGCCTCATCTCGCCTGGAAGGGAGAACTTCCTGGATTTTCTCGAGTTGCGGCAGGTGTTCTCGAGTTACGACGGGGACCTCAGGGACCCGCCCTGGTGGCCTCAGGAGAGGCCAGTCCCCATGCGAGTTGCTAGGGGGCCTCTCGGGATTCCACTCCCGTCAATACCGGGGCCAAAAACCTTGTGTGGAGTAAGGGCCGGAACCGAGGATTCCTCTCAGGGGCTGACATGGATCTTTGGGTACTTCTGGAGTCTCCCCAGGGGAGTCAGGCCTCGTCTCGAGTGGGGGCATGCACGTGTGCTTTCCTTCCAGGCTGTAGCAGCAATGTCACGCTTCCCGTCGCGTGGATCAAAGGATCTGTGGTTTTCCCTCGAGGCTTTCCCTCGAGGCTTTCCCACAGGGCTGTCCCACGTGCCACCGTGGTGTGAGTCGATCCTCGGCGTGAAAGATGAGCCAGTGCAGGGCAAAGAGGTTCCTCTGGAATGGACTGAGACATCTGGGGGACTCTTGGAATGGTGGTACGACCATGGAGTTCCTCTCGCCTTTCCTGTTGAGAGTGCCTCCTCTTGAGATGCGACGGGAACGCCGATAGTTCTTTCCCGTTGAAAGCAGGGAAAGGATCCCTCATCTTGAGCTACGAGGGGGAAACGGGGCTCCTCTGGATGTGGGCGGGACCATCGTGCTTCCTCTCGAGTGGAGACGGGTATGGCGGTGAACTTCTTGAGTTGCAGCAAGGGTGTGAAAGACCCTTTCGAAGTTCCAGAGGTTAGGTGTCATTAGTGTCCAGACGCCTCATCGGAAATAGGCCTCATCTCGCCTGGAAGGGAGAACTTCCTGGATTTTCTCCAGTTGCGGCAGGTGTTCTCGAGTTACGACGGGGACCTCAGGGACCCGCCCTGGTGGCCTCAGGAGAGGCCAGTCCCCATGCGAGTTGCTAGGGGGCCTCTCGGTATTCCGCTCCCGTCGATACCGGGGCCAAAAACCTTGTGTGGAGTCAGGGCCGGAACCGAGGATTCCTCTCAGGGGCTGACATGGATCTTTGGGTACTTCTGGAGTCTCCCCAGGGGAGTCAGGCCTGGTCTCGAGTGGGGGCATGCACGTGTGCTTTCCTTCCAGGCTGTAGCAGCAATGTCATGCTTCCCGTCGCGTGGATCAAAGGATCTGTGGTTTTCCCTCGAGGCTTTCCCTCGAGGCTTTCCCACAGGGCTGTCCCACGTGCCACCGTGGTGTGAGTCGATCCTCGGCGTGAAAGATGAGCCAGTGCAGGGCAAAGAGGTTCCTCTGGAATGGACTGAGACATCTGGGGGACTCTTGGAATGGTGGTACGACCATGGAGTTCCTCTCGCTTTTCCTGTTGAGAGTGCCTCCTCTTGAGATGCGACGGGAACGACGGGAGTTCTTTCCCGTTGAAAGCAGAGAAAGGATCCCTCATCTCGAGCTACAAGGGGGAAACGGGGCTCCTCTGGATGTGGGCGGGACCATCGTGCTTACTCTCGAGTGGAGACGGGTATGGCGGTGAACTTCTTGAGTTGCAGCAAGGGTGTGAAAGACCCTTTCGAAGTTCCAGAGGTTAGGTGTCATTAGTCTCCAGACGCCTCATCGGAAATAGGCCTCATCTCGCCTGGAAGGGAGAACTTCCTGGATTTTCTCGAGTTGCGGCAGGTGTTCTCGAGTTACGACGGGGACCTCAGGGACCCGCCCTGGTGGCCTCAGGAGAGGCCAGTCCCCATGCGAGTTGCTAGGGGGCCTCTCGGGATTCCTCTCCCGTCTATACCGGGGACAAAAACCTTGTGTGGAGTCAGGGCCGGAACCGAGGATTCATCTCAGGGGCTGACATGGATCTTTGGGTAGTTCTGGAGTCTCCCCAGGGGAGTCAGGCCTCGTCTCGAGTGGGGGCATGCACGTGTGCTTTCCTTCCAGGCTGTAGCAGCAATGTCACGCTTCCCGTCGCGTAGATCAAAGGATCTGTGGTTTTCCCTCGAGGCTTTCCCACAGGGTGTCCCACGTGCCACCCTGGTGTGAGTCGATCCTCGGCGTGAAAGATGAACCAGTGCAGGGCAAATAGGTTCCTCTGGAATGGACTGAGACATCTGGGGGACTCTTGGAATGGTGGTACGACCATGGAGTTCCTCTCGCCTTTCCTGTTGAGAGTGCCTCCTCTTGAGATGCGACGGGAACGCCGATAGTTCTTTCCCGTTGAAAGCAGGGAAAGGATCCCTCATCTCGAGCTACGAGGGGGAAACGGGGCTCCTCTGGATGTGGGCGGGACCATCGTGCTTCCTCTCGAGTGGAGACGGGTATGGCGGTGAACTTCTTGAGTTGCAGCAAGGGTGTGAAAGACCCTTTCGAAGTTCCAGAGGTTAGGTGTCATTAGTCTCCAGACGCCGCATCGGAAATAGGCCTTATCTCGCCTGGAAGGGAGAACTTCCTGGATTTTCTCGAGTTGCGGCAGGTGTTCTCGAGTTACGACGTGGACATCAGGGACCCGCCCTGGTGCCTCAGGAGAGGCCAGTCCCCATGCGAGTTGCTAGGGGGCCTCTCGGGATTCCGCTCCCGTCGATACCGGGGCCAAAAACCTTGTGTGGAGTCAGGGCCGGAACCGAGGATTCCTCTCAGGGGCTGACATGGAACTTTTGGTACTTCTGGAGTCTCCCCAGGGGAGTCAGGCCTCGTCTCGAGTGGGGGCATGCACGTGCGCTTTCCTTCCAGGCTGTAGCAGCAATGTCACGCTTCCCGTCGCGTGGATCAAAGGATCTGTGGTTTTCCCTCGAGGCTTTCCCTCGAGGCTTTCCCACAGGGCTGTCCGACGTGCCACCGTGGTGTGAGTCGATCCTCGGCGTGAAAGATGAGCCAGTGCAGGGCAAAGAGGTTCCTCTGGAATGGACTGAGACATCTGGGGGACTCTTGGAAAGGTGGTACGACCATGGAGTTCCTCTCGCCTTTCCTGTTGAGAGTGCCTCCTCTTGAGATGCGACGGAAACGCCGGGAATTCTTTCCCGTTGAAAGCAGGGAAAGGATCCCTCATTTCGAGCTACGAGGGGGAAACGGGGCTCCTCTGGATGTGGGCGGGACCATCGTGCTTCCTCTCGAGTGGAGACGGGTATGGCGGTGAACTTTTTGAGTTGCAGCAAGGGTGTGAAAGACCCTTTTGAAGTTCCAGAGGTTAGGTGTCATTAGACTACAGACGCCTGATCGGAAATAGGCCTCATCTCGCCTGGAAGGGAGAACTTCCTGGATTTTCTCGAGTTGCGGCAGGTGTTCTCGAGTTACGACGGGGACCTCAGGGACCCGCCCTGGTGGCCTCAGGAGAGGCCAGTCCCCATGCGAGTTGCTAGGGGGCCTATCGGGATTCCTCTCCCGTCGATACCGGGGCGAAAAACCTTGTGTGGAGTCAGGACCGGAACCGAGCATTCCTCTCAGGGGCTGACATGGATCTATGGGTACTTCTGGAGTCTCCCCAGGGGAGTCAGGCCTCGTCTCGAGTGGGGGCATGCACGTGCGCTTTCCTTCCAGGCTGTAGCAGCAAAGTCACGCTCCCCGTGGCGTGGATCAAAGGATCTGTGGTTTTCCCTCGAGGCTTTCCCTCCAGGCTTTCCCACAGGGCTGTCCCACGTGCCACCGTGGTGTGAGTCGATCCTCGGCGTGAAAGATGAGCCAGTGCAGGGCAAAGAGGTTCCTCTGGAATGGACTGAGATATCTGGGGGACTCTTTTAATGGTGGTACGACCATGGAGTTCCTATCGCCTTTCCTGTTGAGAGTGCCTCCTCTTGAGATGCGACGGGAACGCCGGGAATTCATTCCCGTTGAAAGCAGGGAAAGGATCCATCATCTCGAGCTACGAGGGGAAACGGGGCTCCTCTGGATGTGGGCGGGACCATCGTGCTTCCTCTCGAGTGGAGACGGGTATGGCGGTGAACTTCTTGAGTTGCAGCAAGGGTGTGAAAGACCCTTTCGAAGTTCCAGAGGTTAGGTGTCATTAGTCTCCAGACGCCTCATCGAAATAGGCCTCATCTCGCCTGGAAGGGAGAACTTCCTGGATTTTCTCGAGTTGCGGCAGGTGTTCTCGAGTTACGACGGGGACCTCAGGTACCCGCCCTGGTGGCCTCAGGAGAGGCCAGTCCCCATGCGAGTTGCTAGGGGGTCTCTCGGGATTCCTCTCCCGTCGATACCGGGGCCAAAAACCTTGTGTGGAGTCAGGGCCAGAACCGAGGATTCCTCTCAGGGGCTGACATGGATCTTTGGGTACTTCTGGAGTCTCCCCAGGGGAGTCAGGCCTCGTCTCGAGTGGGGGCATGCACGTGTGCTTTCCTTGCAGGCTGTAGCAGCAATGTCACGCTTCCCGTCCCGTGGATCAAAGGATCTGTGGTTTTCCCTCGAGGCTTTCCCACAGGGCTGTCCCACGTGCCACCGTGGTTTGAGTCGATCCTCGACGTGAAAGATGAGCCAGTGCAGGACAAAGAGTTTCCTCTGGAATGGACTGAGACATCTGGGGGACTCTTGGAATGGTGGTACGACCATGGAGTTCCTCTCGCCTTTCCTGTTGAGAGTGCCTCCTCTTGAGATGCGACGGGAACGCCGGGAATCCTTTCCTGTTGAAAGCAGGGAAAGGATCCCTCATCTCGAGCTACGAGGGGGAAACGGGGCTCCTCTGGATGTGGGCGGGACCATCGTGCTTCCTCTCGAGTGGAGACGGGTATGGCGGTGAACTTCTTGAGTTGCAGCATGGGTGTGAAAGACCCTTTCGAAGTTCCAGAGGTTAGGGTTCATTAGTCTCCAGACGCCTCATCGGAAATAGGCTTCATCTCGCCTGGAAGGGAGAACTTCCTGGATTTTCTCGAGTTGCGGCAGGTGTTCTCGAGTTACGACGGGGACCTCAGGGACCCGCCCTGGTGGCCTCAGGAGAGGCCAGTCCCCATGCGAGTTGCTAGGGCGCCTCTCGGGATTGCTCTCCCGTCGATACCGGGGCCAAAAACCTTGTGTGGAGTCAGGGCCGGAACCGAGGATTCCTCTCAGGGGCTGACATGGATCTTTGGGTACTTCTGAAGTCTCCCCAGGGGAGTCAGGCGTCGTCTCGAGTGGGGGCATGCACGTGCGGTTTCCTTCCAGGCTGTAGCAGCAATGTCACCCTTCCCGTCGCGTGGATCAAAGGATCTGTGGTTTTCCCTCGAGGCTTTCCCTCGAGGCTTTCCCACAGGGCTGTCCCACGTGCCACCGTGGTGTGAGTCGATCCTCGGCGTGAAAGATGTGCCAGTGCAGGGCAAAGAGGTTCCTCTGGAATGGACTGAGTCATCTGGGGGACTCTTGGAATGGTGGTACGACCATGGAGTTCCTCTCGCCTTTCCTGTTGAGAGTGCCTCCTCTTGAGATGCGACGGGAACGCCGGGAATTCTTTCCCGTTGAAAGCAGGGAAAGGATCCCTCATCTCGAGCTACGAGGGGAAACGGGGCTCCTCTGGATGTGGGCGGGACCATCGTGCTTCCTCTCGAGTGGAGACGGGTATGGCGGTGAACTTCTTGAGTTGCAGCAAGGGTGTGAAAGACCCTTTCGAAGTTCCAGAGGTTAGGTGTCATTAGTCTCCAGACGTCTCATCGGAAATAGGCCTCATCTCGCCTGGAAGGGAGAACTTCCTGGATTTTCTCGAGTTGCGGCAGGTGTTCTCGAGTTACGACGGGGACCACAGGAACCCGCCCTGGTGGCCTCAGGAGAGGCAAGTCCCCATGCGAGTTGCTAGGGGGCCTCTCGGGATTCCTCTCCCGTCGATACCGGGGCCAAAAACCTTGTGTGGTGTCAGGGCGGGAACCGAGGATTCCTCTCATGGGCTGACATGGATCTTTGGGTACTTCTGGAGTCTCCCCAGGGGAGTCAGGCCTCGTCTCGAGTGGGGGCATGCACGTGCGCTTTCCTTCCAGGCTGTAGCAGCAATGTCACGCTTCCCGTAGCGTGGATCAAAGGATCTGTGGTTTTCCCTCGAGGCTTTCCCTCGAGGCTTTCACACAGGGCTGTCCCACGTGCCACCGTGGTGTGAGTCGATCCTCGGCGTGAAAGATGAGCCAGTGCAGGGCAAAGAGGTTCCTCTGGAATGGACTGAGTCATCTGGGGGACTCTTGGAATGGTGTTACGACCATGGAGTTCCACTCGCCTTTCCTGTTGAGAGTGCCTCCTCTTGAGATGCGACGGGAACGCCGGGAATTCTTTCCCGTTGAAAGCAGGGAAAGGATCCCTCATCTCGAGCTGCGAGGGGGAAACGGGGCTCCTCTGGATGTGGGCGGGACCATCGTGCTTCCTCTCGAGTGGAGACGGGTATGGCGGTGGACTTCTTGAGTTGCAGCAAGGGTGTGAAAGACCCTTTCGAATTTCCAGAGGTTAGGTGTCATTAGTCTCCAGATGCCTGATCGGAAATAGGCCTCATCTCCCCTGGAAGGGAGAACTTCCTGGATTTTCTCGAGTTGCGGCAGGTGTTCTCGAGTTACGACGGGGACCTCAGGGACCCGCCCTGGTGGCCTCAGGAGAGGCCAGTCCCCATGCGAGTTGCTAGGGGGCCTCTCGGGATTCCTCTCCCGTCGATACCGGGGCCAAAAACCTTGTGTGGAGTCAGGGCCGGAACCGAGGATTCCTCTCAGGGGCTTACATGGATCTGTGGGTACTTCTGGAATCTCCCCAGGGGAGTCAGGCCTCGTCTCGAGTCGGGGCATGCACGTGCGTTTTCCTTCCAGGCTGTAGCAGCAATGTCACGCTTCCGGTCGCGTGGATCAAAGGATCTGTGGTTTTCCCTCGAGGCTTTCCCACAGGGCTGTCCCACGTGCCATCGTGGTGTGAGTCGATCCTCGGCGTGAAAGATGAACCAGTGCAGGGCAAAGAGGTTCCTCTCGAATGGACTGAGACATCTGGGGGACTCTTGGAATGGTGGTACGACCATGGAGTTCCTCTCGCCTTTCCTGTTGAGAGTGCCTCCTCTTGAGATGCGACGGGAACGCCGGGAATTCTTTCCCGTTGAAAGCAGGGAAAGGATCCCTCATCTCGAGCTACGAGGGGGAAACGGGGCTCCTCTGGATGTGGGCGGGACCATCGTGCTTCCTCTCGAGTGGAGACGGGTATGGCGGTGAACTTCTTGAGTTGCAGCAAGGGTGTGAAAGACCCTTTTGAATTTCCAGAGGTTAGGTGTCATTAGTCTCCAGACGCCTCATCGGAAATAGGCCTCATCTCGCCTGGAAGGGAGAACTTCCTGGATTTTCTCGAGTTGCGGCAGGTGTTCTCGAGTTACGACGGGGACCTCAGGGACCCGCCATGGTGGCCTCAGGAGAGGCCAGTCCCCATGCGAGTTGCTAGGGGGCCTCTCGGGATTCCTCTTCCGTCGATACCGGGGCCAAAAACCTTGTGTGGAGTCAGGGCCGGAACCGAGGATTCCTCTCAGGGGCTTACATGGATCTGTGGGTACTTCTGGAATCTCCCCAGGGGAGTCAGGCCTCGTCTCGAGTCGGGGCATGCACGTGCGTTTTCCTTCCAGGCTGTAGCAGCAATGTCACGCTTCCGGTCGCGTGGATCAAAGGATCTGTGGTTTTCCCTCTAGGCTTTCCCACAGGGCTGTCCCACGTGCCATCGTGGTGTGAGTCGATCCTCGGCGTGAAAGATGAACCAGTGCAGGGCAAAGAGGTTCCTCTCGAATGGACTGAGACATCTGGGGGACTCTTGGAATGGTGGTACGACCATGGAGTTCCTCTCGCCTTTCCTGTTGAGAGTGCCTCCTCTTGAGATGCGACGGGAACGCCGGGAATTCTTTCCCGTTGAAAGCAGGGAAAGGATCCCTCATCTCGAGCTACGAGGGGGAAACGGGGCTCCTCTGGATGTGGGCGGGACCATCGTGCTTCTTCTCGAGTGGAGACGGGTATGGCGGTGAACTTCTTGAGTTGCAGCAAGGGTGTGAAAGACCCTTTTGAATTTCCAGAGGTTAGGTGTCATTAGTCTAAAGACGCCTCATCGGAAATAGGCCTCATCTCGCCTGGAAGGGAGAACTTCCTGGATTTTCTCGAGTTGCGGCAGGTGTTCTCGAGTTACGACGGGGACCTCAGGGACCCGCCCTGGTGGCCTCAGGAGAGGCCAGTCCCCATGCGAGTTGCTAGGAGGCCTCTCGGGATTCCTCTCCCGTCGATACCGGGGCCAAAAACCTTGTGTGGAGTCAGGGCCGGAACCGAGGATTCCTCTCAGGGGCTGACATGGATCTGTGGGTACTTCTGGAATCTCCCCAGGGGAGTCAGGCCTCGTCTCGAGTCGGGGCACGCACGTGCGCTTTCCTTCCAGGCTGTAGCAGCAATGTCACGCTTCCCGTCGCGTGGATCAAAGGATCTGTGGTTTTCCCTCTAGGCTTTCCCACAGGGCTGTCCCACGTGCCACCGTGGTGTGAGTCGATCCTCGGCGTGAAAGATGAGCCAGTGCAGCGCAAAGAGGTTCCTCTAGAATGGACTGAGACATCGGGGGGACTCTTGGAATGGTGGTAGGACCATGGAGTTCCTCTCGCCTTTCCTGTTGAGAGTGCCTCCTCTTGAGATGCGACGGGAACGCCGGGAATTCTTTCCCGTTGAAAGCAGGGAAAGGATCCCTCATCTCGAGCTACGAGGGGGAAACGGGGCTCCTCTGGATGTGGGCGGGACCATCGTGCTTCCTCTCGAGTGGAGACGGGTATGGCGGTGGACTTCATGAGTTGCAGCAAGGGTGTGAAAGACCCTTTCGAATTTCCAGAGGTTAGGTGTCATTAGTCTCCAGATGCCTGATCGGAAATAGGCCTCATCTCGCCTGGAAGGGAGAACTTCCTGGATTTTCTCGAGTTGCGGCAGGTGTTCTCGAGTTTCGACGGGGACCTCAGGGACCCGCCCTGGTGGCCTCAGGAGAGGCCAGTCCCCATGCGAGTTGCTAGGGGGCCTCTCGGGATTCCTCTCCCGTCGATACCGGGGCCAAAAACCTTGTGTGGAGTCAGGGCCGGAACCGAGGATTCCTCTCAGGGGCTGACATGGATCTGTGGGTACTTCTGGAATCTCCCCAGGGGAGTCCGGCCTCGTCTCGAGTCGGGATATGCACGTGCGTTTTCCTTCCAGGCTGTAGCAGCAATGTCACGCTTCCGGTCGCGTGGATCAAAGGATCTGTGGTTTTCCCTCGAGGCTTTCCCACAGGGCTGTCCCACGTGCCACCGTGGTGTGAGTCGATCCTCGGCGTGAAAGATGAACCAGTGCAGGGCAAAGAGGTTCCTCTGGAATGGACTGAGACATCTGGGGGACTCTTGGAATGGTGGTACGACCATGGAGTTCCTCTCGCCTTTCCTGTTGAGAGTGCCTCCTCTTGAGATGCGACGGGAACGCCGGGAATTCTTTCCCGTTGAAAGCAGGGAAAGGATCCCTCATCTCGAGCTACAAGGGAGAAACGGGTCTCCTCTGGATGTGGGCGGGACCATCGTGCTTCCCCTCGAGTGGAGACGGGTATGGCGGTGAACTTCTTGAGTTGCAGCAAGGTTGTGAAAGACCCTTTCGAAGTTCCAGAGGTTAGGTGTCATTAGTCTCCAGACGCCTCATCGGAAATAGGCCTCATCTCGCCTGGAAGGGAGAACTTCCTGGATTTTCTCGAGTTGCGGCAGGTGTTCACGAGTTATGACGGGGACCTCAGGGACCCGCCCTGGTGGCCTCAGGAGAGGCCAGTCCCCATGCGAGTTGCTAGGGGGCCTCTCGGGATTCCTCTCCCGTCGATACCGGGGCCAAGAACCTTGTGTGGAGTCAGGGCCGGAACCGAGGATTCCTCTCAGGGGCTGACATGGATCTGTGGGTACTTCTGGAATCTCCCCAGGGGAGTCAGGCCTCGTCTCGAGTGGGGGCATGCACGTGCGCTTTCCTTCCAGGCTGTAGCAGCAATGTCACGCTTCCCGTCGCGTGGATAAAAGGATCTGTGGTTTTCCCTCTAGGCTTTCCCACAGGGCTGTCCCACGTGCCACCGTGGTGTGAGTCGATCCTCGGCGTGAATGATGAGCCAGTGCAGCGCAAAGAGGTTCCTCTGGAATGGACTGAGACATCTGGGGGACTCTTGGAATGGTGGTACGACCATGGAGTTCCTCTCGCCTTTCCTGTTGAGAGTGCCTCCTCTTGAGATGCGACGGGAACGCCGGGAATTCTTTCCCGTTGAAAGCAGGGAAAGGATCCCTCATCTCGAGCTACGAGGGGGAAACGGGGCTCCTCTGGATGTGGGCGGGACCATCGTGCTTCCTCTCGAGTGGAGACGGGTATGGCGGTGGACTTCATGAGTTGCAGCAAGAGTGTGAAAGACCCTTTCGAATTTCCAGAGGTTAGGTGTCATTAGTCTCCAGATGCCTGATCGGAAATAGGCCTCATCTCGCCTGGAAGGGAGAACTTCCTGGATTTTCTCGAGTTGCGGCAGGTGTTCTCGAGTTACGACGGGGACCTCAGGGACCCGCCCTGGTGGCCTCAGGAGAGGCCAGTCCCCATGCGAGTTGCTAGGGGGCCTCTCGGGATTCCTCTCCCGTCGATACCGGGGCCAAAAACCTTGTGTGGAGTCAGGGCCGGAACCGAGGATTCCTCTCAGGGGCTGACATGGATCTGTGGGTACTTCTGGAATCTCCCCAGGGGAGTCAGGCCTCGTCTCGAGTCGGGGCATGCACGTGCGCTTTCCTTCCAGGCTGTAGCAGCAATGTCACGCTTCCCGTCGCGTGGATCAAAGGATCTGTGGTTTTCCCTCGAGGCTTTCCCACAGGGCTGTCCCACGTGCCACCGTGGTGTGAGTCGATCCTCGGCGTGAAAGATGAGCCAGTGCAGCGCAAAGAGGTTCCTCTGGAATGGACTGAGACATCTGGGGGACTCTTGGAATGGTGGTACGCCCATGGAGTTCCTCTCGCCTTTCCTGTTGAGAGTGCCTCCTCTTGAGATGCGACGGGAACGCCGGGAATTCTTTCCCGTTGAAAGCAGGGAAAGGATCCCTCATCTCGAGCTACGAGGGGGAAACGGGGCTCCTCTGGATGTGGGCGGGACCATCGTGCTTCCTCTCGAGTGGAGACGGGTATGGCGGTGGACTTCTTGAGTTTCAGCAAGGGTGTGAAAGACCCTTTCGAATTTCCAGAGGTTAGGTGTCATTAGTCTCCAGACGCCTCATCGGAAATAGGCCTCATCTCGCCTGGAAGGGAGAACTTCCTGGATTTTCTCGAGTTGCGGCAGGTGTTCACGGGTTATGACGGGGACCTCAGGGACCCGCCCTGGTGGCCTCAGGAGAGGCCAGTCCCCATGCGAGTTGCTAGGGGGCCTCTCGGGATTCCTCTCCCGTCGATACAGGGGCCAAAAACCGTGTGTGGAGTCAGGGCCTGAACCGACGATTCCTCTCAGGGGCTGACATGGATCTTTGGGTACTTCTGGAGTCTCCCCAGGGGAGTCAGGCCTCGTCTCGAGTGGGGGCATGAACATGCGATTTCCTTCCAGGCTGTAGCAGCAATGTCACGCTTCCCGTGGCATTGATCAAAGGATCTGTGGATTTCCCTCGAGGCTTTCCCACAGGGCTGTCCCACGTGCCACGGTGGTGTGAGTCGATCCTCGGCGTGAAAGATGAGCCAGTGCAGGGCAAAGAGGTTCCTCTGGAATGGACTGAGACATCTGGGGGACTCTTGGAATGGTGGTACGACCATGGTGTTCCTCTCGCCTTTCCTGTTGAGAGTGCCTCCTCTTGAGATGCGACGGGAACGCCGGGAATTTTTTCCCGTTGAAAGCAGGGAAAGGATCCCTCATCTCGAGCTACGAGGGGGAAACGGGGCTCCTCTGGATGTGGGCGGGACCATCGTGCTTCCTCTCGAGTGGAGATGGGTATGGCGGTGAACTTCTTGAGTTGCAGCAAGGGTGTGAAAGACACTTTCGAAGTTCCAGAGGTTAGGTGTCATTAGTCTCCAGACGCCTCATTGGAAATAGGCCTCATCTCGCCTGGAAGGGAGAAATTTCTGGATTTTCTCGAGTGGCGGCAGGTGTTCTCGAGTTACGACGGGGACCTCAGGGACCCGCCCTGGTGGCCTCAGGAGAGGCCAGTCCCCATGCGAGTTGCTAGGGAGCCCCTCGGGATTCCTCTCCCGTCGATACCGGGGCCAAAAACCTTGTGTGGAGGCAGGTCCGTAACCGAGGATTCCTCTCAGGGGCTGACATGGATCTTTGGGTACTTCTGGAGTTTCCCCAGGGGAGTCAGGCCTCGTCTCGAGTGGGGGCATGCACGTGCGCTTTCCTTCCAGGCTGTAGCAGCAATGTCACGCTTCCCGTCGCGTCGATCAAAGAATCTGTGCTTTTCCCTCGAGGCTTTCCCTCGAGGCTTTCCCACAGGGCTGTCTCACGTGCCACCGTGGTGTGAGTCGATCCTCGGCGTGAAAGATGAGCCAGTGCAGGGCACAGAGGTTCCTCTGGAATGGACTGAGACATCTGGGGGACTCTTGGAATGGTGGTACGACCATGGAGTTCCTCTCGCCTTTCCTGTTGAGAGTGCCTCCTCTTGAGATGCGACGGGAACGCCGGGAATTCTTTCCCGTTGAAAGCAGGAAAAGGATCCCTCATTTCGAGCTACGAGGGGGAAACGGGGCTCCTCTGGATGTGGGCGGGACCATCGTGCTTCCTCTCCAGTGGAGACGGGTATGGCGGTGAACTTCTTGAATTGCAGCAAGGGTGTGAAAGACCCTTTCGAAGTTCCAGAGGTTAGGTGTCATTAGTCTCCTGATACCTCATCGGAAATAGGCCTCATCTCGCCTGGAAGGGAGAACTTCTTGGATTTTCTCGAGTTGCGGCAGGTGTTCTCGAGTTACGACGGGGACCTCAGGGACCCGCCCTGGTGGTCTCAGGAGACGCCAGTCCCCATGCGAGTTGCTAGAGGGCCTCTCGGGATTCCTCTCCCGTCGATACCGGGGCCAAAAACCTTGTGTGGAGTCAGGGCCGGAACCGAGGATTCCTCTCAGGGGCTGACATGGATCTTTGGGTACTTTTGGAGTCTCCCCAGGGGAGTCAGGCCTGGTCTCGAGTGGGGGCATGCACGTGCGCTTTCCTTCCTGGTTGTAGCAGCAATGTCACGCTTCCCGTCGCGTGGATCAAAGGATATGTGGTTTTCCCTCGAGGCTTTCCCACAGGGCTGTCCCACGTGCCACCGTGGTGTGAGTCGATCCTCGGCGTGAAAGATAAGCCAGTGCAGGGAAAGAGGTTCCTCTGGAATGGACTGATACATCTGGGGGACTCTTGGAATGGTGGTACGACCATGGAGTTCCTCTCGCCTTTCCTGTTGAGAGTGCCTCCTCTTGAGATGCGACGGGAACGCCGGGAATCCTTTCCCGTTGAAAGCAGGGAAAGGATCCCTCATCTCGAGCTACGAGGGGGAAACGGGGCTCCTCTGGATGTGGGCGGGACCATCGTGCTTCCTCTCGAGTGGAGACGGGTATGGCGGTGAACTTCTTGAGTTGCAGCAAGGGTGTGAAATACCCTTTCGAAGTTCCAGAGGTTAGGTGTCATTAGTCTCCAGACGCCTCATCGGAAAAAGGCCTCATCTCGCCTGGAAGGGAGAACTTCCTGGATTTTCTCGAGTTGCGGCAGGTGTTCTCGAGTTACGACGGGGACCTCAGGGACCCGCCCTGGTGGCCTCAGGAGAGGCCAGTCCCCATGCGAGTTGCTAGGGGGCCTCTCGGGATTCCTCTCCCGTCGATACCGGGGCCAAAAACCTTGTGTGGAGTCAGGGCCGGAAACGAGGATTCCTCTCAGGGGCTGACATGGATCTGTGGGTACTTCTGGAATCTCCCCAGGGGAGTCAGGCCTCGTCTCGAGTCGGGGCATGCACGTGGGCTTTCCTTCCAGGCTGTAGCAGCAATGTCACGCTTCCCGTCGCGTGGATCAAAGGATCTGTGGTTTTCCCTCGAGGCTTTCCCACAGGGCTGTCCCACGTGCCACCGTGGTGTGAGTCGATCCTCGGCGTGAAAGATGAGCCAGTGCAGCGCAAAGAGGTTCCTCTGGAATGGACTGAGACATCTGGGGGACTCTTGGAATGGTGGTACGACCATGGAGTTCCTCTCGCCTTTCCTGTTGAGAGTGCCTCCTCTTGAGATGCGACGGGAACGCCGGGAATTCTTTCCCGTTGAAAGCAGGGAAAGGATCCCTCATCTCGAGCTACGAGGGGGAAACGGGGCTCCTCTGGATGTGGGCGGGACCATCGTGCTTCCTCTCGAGTGGAGACGGGTATGGCGGTGAACTTCTTGAGTTGCAGCAAGGGTGTGAAAGACCCTTTTGAATTTCCAGAGGTTAGGTGTCATTAGTCTCCAGACGCCTCATCGGAAATAGGCCTCATCTCGCCTGGAAGGGAGAACTTCCTGGATTTTCTCGAGTTGCGGCAGGTGTTCTCGAGTTACGACGGGGACCTCAGGGACCCGCCATGGTGGCCTCAGGAGAGGCCAGTCCCCATGCGAGTTGCTAGGGGGCCTCTCGGGATTCCTCTTCCGTCGATACCGGGGCCAAAAACCTTGTGTGGAGTCAGGGCCGGAACCGAGGATTCCTCTCAGGGGCTGACATGGATCTATGGGTACTTCTGGAATCTCCCCAGGGGAGTCAGGCCTCGTCTCGAGTCGGGGCATGCACGTGCGCTTTCCTTCCAGGCTGTAGCAGCAATGTCACGCTTCCCGTCGCGTGGATAAAAGGATCTGTGGTTTTCCCTCTAGGCTTTCCCACAGGGCTGTCCCACGTGCCACCGTGGTGTGAGTCGATCCTCGGCGTGAAAGATGAGCCAGTGCAGCGCAAAGAGGTTCCTCTGGAATGGACTGAGACATCTGGGGGACTCTTGGAATGGTGGTACGACCATGGAGTTCCTCTCGCCTTTCCTGTTGAGAGTGCCTCCTCTTGAGATGCGACGGGAACGCCGGGAATTCTTTCCCGTTGAAAGCAGGGAAAGGATCCCTCATCTCGAGCTACGAGGGGGAAACGGGGCTCCTCTGGATGTGGGCGGGACCATCGTGCTTCCTCTCGAGTGGAGACGGGTATGGCGGTGGACTTCTTGAGTTGCAGCAAGGGTGTGAAAGACCCTTTCGAAGTTCCAGAGGTTAGGTGTCATTAGTCTCCAGATGCCTGATCGGAAATAGGCCTCATCTCGCCTGGAAGGGAGAACTTCCTGGATTTTCTCGAGTTGCGGCAGGTGTTCTCGAGTTACGACGGGGACCTCAGGGACCCGCCCTGGTGGCCTCAGGAGAGGCCAGTCCCCATGCGAGTTGCTAGGGGGCCTCTCGGGTTTCCTCTCCCGTCGATACCGGGGCCAAAAACCTTGTGTGGAGTCAGGGCCGGAACCGAGGATTCCTCTCAGGGGCTTACATGGATCTGTGGGTACTTCTGGAATCTCCCCAGGGGAGTCAGGCCTCGTCTCGAGTCGGGGCATGCACGTGCGTTTTCCTTCCAGGCTGTAGCAGCAATGTCACGCTTCCGGTCGCGTGGATCAAAGGATCTGTGGTTTTCCCTCTAGGCTTTCCCACAGGGCTGTCCCACGTGCCATCGTGGTGTGAGTCGATCCTCGGCGTGAAAGATGAACCAGTGCAGGGCAAAGAGGTTCCTCTCGAATGGACTGAGACATCTGGGGGACTCTTGGAATGGTGGTACGACCATGGAGTTCCTCTCGCCTTTCCTGTTGAGAGTGCCTCCTCTTGAGATGCGACGGGAACGCCGGGAATTCTTTCCCGTTGAAAGCAGGGAAAGGATCCCTCATCTCGAGCTACGAGGGGGAAACGGGGCTCCTCTGGATGTGGGCGGGACCATCGTGCTTCCTCTCGAGTGGAGACGGGTATGGCGGTGAACTTCTTGAGTTGCAGCAAGGGTGTGAAAGACCCTTTTGAATTTCCAGAGGTTAGGTGTCATTAGTCTAAAGACGCCTCATCGGAAATAGGCCTCATCTCGCCTGGAAGGGAGAACTTCCTGGATTTTCTCGAGTTGCGGCAGGTGTTCTCGAGTTACGACGGGGACCTCAGGGACCCGCCCTGGTGGCCTCAGGAGAGGGCAGTCCCCATGCGAGTTGCTAGGAGGCCTCTCGGGATTCCTCTCCCGTCGATACCGGGGCCAAAAACCTTGTGTGGAGTCAGGGCCGGAACCGAGGATTCCTCTCAGGGGCTGACATGGATCTGTGGGTACTTCTGGAATCTCCCCAGGGGAGTCAGGCCTCGTCTCGAGTCGGGGCACGCACGTGCGCTTTCCTTCCAGGCTGTAGCAGCAATGTCACGCTTCCCGTCGCGTGGATCAAAGGATCTGTGGTTTTCCCTCTAGGCTTTCCCACAGGGCTGTCCCACGTGCCACCGTGGTGTGAGTCGATCCTCGGCGTGAAAGATGAGCCAGTGCAGCGCAAGGAGGTTCCTCTGGAATGGACTGAGACATCTGGGGGACTCTTGGAATGGTGGTACGACCATGGAGTTCCTCTCGCCTTTCCTGTTGAGAGTGCCTCCTCTTGAGATGCGACGGGAACGCCGGGAATTCTTTCCCGTTGAAAGCAGGGAAAGGATCCCTCATCTCGAGCTACGAGGGGGAAACGGGGCTCCTCTGGATGTGGGCGGGACCATCGTGCTTCCTCTCAAGTGGAGACGGGTATGGCGGTGGACTTCATGAGTTGCAGCAAGGGTGTGAAAGACCCTTTCGAATTTCCAGAGGTTAGGTGTCATTAGTCTCCAGATGCCTGATCGGAAATAGGCCTCATCTCGCCTGGAAGGGAGAACTTCCTGGATTTTCTCGAGTTGCGGCAGGTGTTCTCGAGTTTCGACGGGGACCTCAGGGACCCGCCCTGGTGGCCTCAGGAGAGGCCAGTCCCCATGCGAGTTGCTAGGGGGCCTCTCGGGATTCCTCTCCCGTCGATACCGGGGCCAAAAACCTTGTGTGGAGTCAGGGCCGGAACCGAGGATTCCTCTCAGGGGCTGACATGGATCTGTGGGTACTTCTGGAATCTCCCCAGGGGAGTCCGGCCTCGTCTCGAGTCGGGATATGCACGTGCGTTTTCCTTCCAGGCTGTAGCAGCAATGTCACGCTTCCGGTCGCGTGGATCAAAGGATCTGTGGTTTTCCCTCGAGGCTTTCCCACAGGGCTGTCCCACGTGCCACCGTGGTGTGAGTCGATCCTCGGCGTGAAAGATGAACCAGTGCAGGGCAAAGAGGTTCCTCTGGAATGGACTGAGACATCTGGGGGACTCTTGGAATGGTGGTACGACCATGGAGTTCCTCTCGCCTTTCCTGTTGAGAGTGCCTCCTCTTGAGATGCGACGGGAACGCCGGGAATTCTTTCCCGTTGAAAGCAGGGAAAGGATCCCTCATCTCGAGCTACAAGGGAGAAACGGGTCTCCTCTGGATGTGGGCGGGACCATTGTGCTTCCTCTCGAGTGGAGACGGGTATGGCGGTGAACTTCTTGAGTTGCAGCAAGGTTGTGAAAGACCCTTTCGAAGTTCCAGAGGTTAGGTGTCATTAGTCTCCAGACGCCTCATCGGAAATAGGCCTCATCTCGCCTGGAAGGGAGAACTTCCTGGATTTTCTCGAGTTGCGGCAGGTGTTCACGAGTTATGACGGGGACCTCAGGGACCCGCCCTGGTGGCCTCAGGAGAGGCCAGTCCCCATGCGAGTTGCTAGGGGGCCTCTCGGGATTCCTCTCCCGTCGATACCGGGGCCAAGAACCTTGTGTGGAGTCAGGGCCGGAACCGAGGATTCCTCTCAGGGGCTGACATGGATCTGTGGGTACTTCTGGAATCTCCCCAGGGGAGTCAGGCCTCGTCTCGAGTCGGGGCATGCACGTGCGCTTTCCTTCCAGGCTGTAGCAGCAATGTCACGCTTCCCGTCGCGTGGATAAAAGGATCTGTGGTTTTCCCTCTAGGCTTTCCCACAGGGCTGTCCCACGTGCCACCGTGGTGTGAGTCGATCCTCGGCGTGAATGATGAGCCAGTGCAGCGCAAAGAGGTTCCTCTGGAATGGACTGAGACATCTGGGGGACTCTTGGAATGGTGGTACGACCATGGAGTTCCTCTCGCCTTTCCTGTTGAGAGTGCCTCCTCTTGAGATGCGACGGGAACGCCGGGAATTCTTTCCCGTTGAAAGCAGGGAAAGGATCCCTCATCTCGAGCTACGAGGGGGAAACGGGGCTCCTCTGGATGTGGGCGGGACCATCGTGCTTCCTCTCGAGTGGAGACGGGTATGGCGGTGGACTTCATGAGTTGCAGCAAGAGTGTGAAAGACCCTTTCGAATTTCCAGAGGTTAGGTGTCATTAGTCTCCAGATGCCTGATCGGAAATAGGCCTCATCTAGCCTGGAAGGGAGAACTTCCTGGATTTTCTCGAGTTGCGGCAGGTGTTCTCGAGTTACGACGGGGACCTCAGGGACCCGCCCTGGTGGCCTCAGGAGAGGCCAGTCCCCATGAGAGTTGCTAGGGGGCCTCTCGGGATTCCTCTCCCGTCGATACCGGGGCCAAAAACCTTGTGTGGAGTCAGGGCCGGAACCGAGGATTCCTCTCAGGGGCTGACATGGATCTGTGGGTACTTCTGGAATCTCCCCAGGGGAGTCAGGCCTCGTCTCGAGTCGGGGCATGCACGTGCGCTTTCCTTCCAGGCTGTAGCAGCAATGTCACGCTTCCCGTCGCGTGGATCAAAGGATCTGTGGTTTTCCCTCGAGGCTTTCCCACAGGGCTGTCCCACGTGCCACCGTGGTGTGAGTCGATCCTCGGCGTGAAAGATGAGCCAGTGCAGCGCAAAGAGGTTCCTCTGGAATGGACTGAGACATCTGGGGGACTCTTCGAATGGTGGTACGCCCATGGAGTTCCTCTCGCCTTTCCTGTTGAGAGTGCCTCCTCTTGAGATGCGACGGGAACGCCGGGAATTCTTTCCCGTTGAAAGCAGGGAAAGGATCCCTCATCTCGAGCTACGAGGGGGAAACGGGGCTCCTCTGGATGTGGGCGGGACCATCGTGCTTCCTCTCGAGTGGAGACGGGTATGGCGGTGGACTTCTTGAGTTGCAGCAAGGGTGTGAAAGACCCTTTCGAATTTCCAGAGGTTAGGTGTCATTAGTCTCCAGACGCCTCATCGGAAATAGGCCTCATCTCGCCTGGAAGGGAGAACTTCCTGGATTTTCTCGAGTTGCGGCAGGTGTTCACGGGTTATGACGGGGACCTCAGGGACCCGCCCTGGTGGCCTCAGGAGAGGCCAGTCCCCATGCGAGTTGCTAGGGGGCCTCTCGGGATTCCTCTCCCGTCGATACAGGGGCCAAAAACCGTGTGTGGAGTCAGGGCCTGAACGGACGATTCCTCTCAGGGGCTGACATGGATCTTTGGGTACTTCTGGAGTCTCCCCAGGGGAGTCAGGCCTCGTCTCGAGTGGGGGCATGAACATGCGATTTCCTTCCAGGCTGTAGCAGCAATGTCACGCTTCCCGTGGCATTGATCAAAGGATCTGTGGATTTCCCTCGAGGCTTTCCCACAGGGCTGTCCCACGTGCCACGGTGGTGTGAGTCGATCCTCGGCGTGAAAGATGAGCCAGTGCAGCGCAAAGAGGTTCCTCTGGAATGGACTGAGACATCTGGGGGACTCTTGGAATGGTGGTACGACCATGGAGTTCCTCTCGCCTTTCCTGTTGAGAGTGCCTCCTCTTGAGATGCGACGGGAACGCCGGGAATCCTTTCCCGTTGAAAGCAGGGAAAGGATCCCTCATCTCGAGCTACGAGGGGGAAACGGGGCTCCTCTGGATGTGGGCGGGACCATCGTGCTTCCTCTCGAGTGGAGACGGGTATGGCGGTGAACTTCTTGAGTTGCAGCAAGGGTGTGAAAGACCCTTTCGAAGTTCCAGAGGTTAGGTGTCATTAGTCTCCAGACGCCTCATCGGAAAAAGTCCTCATCTCGCCTGGAAGGGAGAACTTCCTGGATTTTCTCGAGTTGCGGCAGGTGTTCTCGAGTTACGACGGGGACCTCAGGGACCCGCCCTGGTGGCCTCAGGAGAGGCCAGTCCCCATGCGAGTTGCTAGGGGGCCTCTCGGGATTCCTCTCCCGTCGATACCGGGGCCAAAAACCTTGTGTGGAGTCAGGGCCGGAAACGAGGATTCCTCTCAGGGGCTGACATGGATCTGTGGGTACTTCTGGAATCTCCCCAGGGGAGTCAGGCCTCGTCTCGAGTCAGGGCATGCACGTGCGCTTTCCTTCCAGGCTGTAGCAGCAATGTCACGCTTCCCGTCGCGTGGATCAAAGGATCTGTGGTTTTCCCTCGAGGCTTTCCCACAGGGCTGTCCCACGTGCCACCGTGGTGTGAGTCGATCCTCGGCGTGAAAGATGAGCCAGTGCAGCGCAAAGAGGTTCCTCTGGAATGGACTGAGACATCTGGGGGACTCTTGGAATGGTGGTACGCCCATGGAGTTCCTCTCGCCTTTCCTGTTGAGAGTGCCTCCTCTTGAGATGCGACGGGAACGCCGGGAATTCTTTCCCGTTGAAAGCAGGGAAAGGATCCCTCATCTCGAGCTACGAGGGGGAAACGGGGCTCCTCTGGATGTGGGCGGGACCATCGTGCTTCCTCTCGAGTGGAGACGGGTATGGCGGTGGACTTCTTGAGTTGCAGCAAGGGTGTGAAAGACCCTTTCGAATTTCCAGAGGTTAGGTGTCATTAGTCTCCAGATGCCTGATCGGAAATAGGCCTCATCTCGCCTGGAAGGGAGAAGTTCCTGGAATTTCTCGAGTTGCGGCAGGTGTTCTCGAGTTACGACGGGGACCTCAGGGACCCGCCCTGGTGGCCTCAGGAGAGGCCAGTCCCCATGCGAGTTGCTAGGGGGCCTCTCGGGATTCCTCTCCCGTCGATACCGGGGCCAAAAACCTTGTGTGGAGTCAGGGCCGGAACCGAGGATTCCTCTCAGGGGCTTACATGGATCTGTGGGTACTTCTGGAATCTCCCCAGGGGAGTCAGGCCTCGTCTCGAGTCGGGGCATGCACGTGCGTTTTCCTTCCAGGCTGTAGCAGCAATGTCACGCTTCCGGTCGCGTGGATCAAAGGATCTGTGGTTTTCCCTCGAGGCTTTCCCACAGGGCTGTCCCACGTGCCATCGTGGTGTGAGTCGATCCTCGGCGTGAAAGATGAACCAGTGCAGGGCAAAGAGGTTCCTCTGGAATGGACTGAGACATCTGGGGGACTCTTGGAATGGTGGTACGACCATGGAGTTCCTCTCGCCTTTCCTGTTGAGAGTGCCTCCTCTTGAGATGCGACGGGAACGCCGGGAATTCTTTCCCGTTGAAAGCAGGGAAAGGATCCCTCATCTCGAGCTACGAGGGGGAAACGGGGCTCCTCTGGATGTGGGCGGGACCATCGTGCTTCCTCTCGAGTGGAGACGGGTATGGCGGTGAACTTCTTGAGTTGCAGCAAGGGTGTGAAAGACCCTTTTGAATTTCCAGAGGTTAGGTGTCATTAGTCTCCAGATGCCTGATCGGAAATAGGCCTCATCTCGCCTGGAAGGGAGAACTTCCTGGATTTTCTCGAGTTGCGGCAGGTGTTCTCGAGTTACGACGGGGACCTCAGGGACCCGCCCTGGTGGCCTCAGGAGAGGCCAGTCCCCATGCGAGTTGCTAGGGGGCCTCTCGGGATTCCTCTCCCGTCGATACCGGGGCCAAAAACCTTGTGTGGAGTCAGGGCCGGAACCGAGGATTCCTCTCAGGGGCTGACATGGATCTGTGGGTACTTCTGGAATCTCCCCAGGGGAGTCCGGCCTCGTCTCGAGTCGGGATATGCACGTGCGTTTTCCTTCCAGGCTGTAGCAGCAATGTCACGCTTCCGGTCGCGTGGATCAAAGGATCTGTGGTTTTCCCTCGAGGCTTTCCCACAGGGCTGTCCCACGTGCCACCGTGGTGTGAGTCGATCCTCGGCGTGAAAGATGAACCAGTGCAGGGCAAAGAGGTTCCTCTGGAATGGACTGAGACATCTGGGGGACTCTTGGAATGGTGGTACGACCATGGAGTTCCTCTCGCCTTTCCTGTTGAGAGTGCCTCCTCTTGAGATGCGACGGGAACGCCGGGAATTCTTTCCCGTTGAAAGCAGGGAAAGGATCCCTCATCTCGAGCTACGAGGGGGAAACGGGGCTCCTCTGGATGTGGGCGGGACCATCGTGCTTCCTCTCGAGTGGAGACGGGTATGGCGGTGAACTTCTTGAGTTGCAGCAAGGGTGTGAAAGACCCTTTTGAAGTTCCAGAGGTTAGGTGTCATTAGACTCCAGACGCCTGATCGGTAATAGGCCTCATCTCGCCTGGAAGGGAGAACTTCCTGGATTTTCTCGAGTTGCGGCAGGTGTTCTCGAGTTACGACGGGGAACTCAGGGACCCGCCCTGGTGGCCTCAGGAGAGGCCAATCCCCATGCGAGTTGCTAGGGGGCCTCTCGGGATTCCTCTCCCGTCGATACCGGGGCCAAAAACATTGTGTGGAGTCAGGGCCGGAACCGAGCATTCCTCTCAGGGGCTGACATGGAACTTTGGGTACTTCTGGAGTCTCCCCAGGGGAGTCAGGCCTCGTCTCGAGTGGGAGCATGCACGTGCGCTTTCCTCCCAGGCTGTAGCAGCAATGTCACGCTTCCCGTCGCGTGGATCAAAGGATATGTGGTTTTCCCTCGAGGCTTTCCCACAGGGCTGTCCCACGTGCCACCGTGGTGTGAGTCGATCCTCGGCGTGAAAGATGAGCCAGTGCAGGGCACAGAGGTTCCTCTGGAATGGACTGAGACATCTGGGGGACTCTTGGAATGGTGGTAAGACCATGGAGTTCCTCTCGCCTTTCCTGTTGAGAGTGCCTCCTCTTGAGATGCGACGGGAACGCCGGGAATTCTTTCCTGTTGAAAGCAGGGAAAGGATCCCTCATCTCGAGCTACAAGGGAGAAACGGGTCTCCTCTGGATGTGGGCGGGACCATCGTGCTTCCTCTCGAGTGGAGACGGGTATGGCGGTGAACTTCTTGAGTTGCAGCAAGGGTGTGAAAGACCCTTTCGAAGTTCCAGAGGTTAGGTGTCATTAGTCTCCAGACGCCTCATCGGAAATAGGCCTCATCTCGCCTGGAAGGGAGAACTTCCTGGATTTTCTCGAGTTGCGGCAGGTGTTCACGAATTATGACGGGGACCTCAGGGACCCGCCCTGGTGGCCTAAGGAGAGGCCAGTCCCCATGCGAGTTGCTAGGGGGCCTCTCGGGATTCCTCTCCCGTCGATACCGGGGCCAAAAACCGTGTGTGGAGTCAGGGCCTGAACCGACGATTCCTCTCAGGGGCTGACATGGATCTTTGGGTACTTCTGGAGTCTCCCCAGGGGAGTCAGGCCTCGTCTCGAGTGGGGGCATGAACATGCGATTTCCTTCCAGGCTGTAGCAGCAATGTCACGCTTCCCGTGGCGTTGATCAAAGGATCTGTGGATTTCCCTCGAGGCTTTCCCACAGGGCTGTCCCACGTGCCACGGTGGTGTGAGTCGATCCTCGGCGTGAAAGATGAGCCAGTGCAGCGCAAAGAGGTTCCTCTGGAATCGACTGAGACATCTGGGGGACTCTTGGAATGGTGGTACGACCATGGTGTTCCTCTCGCCTTTCCTGTTGAGAGTGCCTCCTCTTGAGATGCGACGGGAACGCCGGGAATTTTTTCCCGTTGAAAGCAGGGAAAGGATCCCTCATCTCGAGCTACGAGGGGGAAACGGGGCTACCCTGGATGTGGGCGGGACCATCGTGCTTCCTCTCGAGTGGAGATGGGTATGGCGGTGAACTTCTTGAGTTGCAGCAAGGGTGTGAAAGACACTTTCGAAGTTCCAGAGGTTAGGTGTCATTAGTCTCCAGACGCCTCATTGGAAATAGGCCTCATCTCGACTGGAAGGGAGAAATTTCTGGATTTTCTCGAGTGGCGGCAGGTGTTCTCGAGTTACGACGGGGACCTCAGGGACCCGCCCTGGTGGCCTCAGGAGAGGCCAGTCCCCATGCGAGTTGCTAGGGAGCCCCTCGGGATTCCTCTCCCGTCGATACCGGGGCCAAAAACCTTGTGTGTAGGCAGGTCCGTAACCGAGGATTCCTCTCAGGGGCTGACATGGATCTTTGGGTACTTCTGGAGTTTCCCCAGGGGAGTCAGGCCTCGTCTCGAGTGTGTGCATGCACGTGCGCTTTCCTTCCAGGCTGTAGCAGCAATGTCACGCTTCCCGTCGCGTCGATCAAAGAATCTGTGCTTTTCCCTCGAGGCTTTCCCTCGAGGCTTTCCCACAGGGCTGTCTCACGTGCCACCGTGGTGTGAGTCGATCCTCGGCGTGAAAGATGAGCCAGTGCAGGGCACAGAGGTTCCTCTGGAATGGACTGAGACATCTGGGGGACTCTTGGAATGGTGGTACGACCATGGAGTTCCTCTCGCCTTTCCTGTTGAGAGTGCCTCCTCTTGAGATGCGACGGGAACGCCGGGAATTCTTTCCCGTTGAAAGCAGGGAAAGGATCCCTCATTTCGAGCTACGAGGGGGAATCGGGGCTCCTCTGGATGTGAGCGGGACCATCGTGCTTCCTCTCGAGTGGAGACGGGTATGGCGGTGAACTTCTTGAATTGCAGCAAGGGTGTGAAAGACCCTTTCGAAGTTCCAGAGGTTCGGTGTCATTAGTCTCCTGATACCTCATCGGAAATAGGCCTCATCTCGCCTGGAAGGGAGAACTTCTTGGATTTTCTCGAGTTGCGGCAGGTGTTCTCGAGTTACGACGGGGACCTCAGGGACCCGCCCTGGTGGTCTCAGGAGAGGCCAGTCCCCATGCGAGTTGCTAGAGGGCCTCTCGGGATTCCTCTCCCGTCGATACCGGGGCCAAAAACCTTGTGTGGAGTCAGGGCCGGAACCGAGGATTCCTCTCAGGGACTGACATGGATCTTTGGGTACTTTTGGAGTCTCCCCAGGGGAGTCAGGCCTGGTCTCGAGTGGGGGCATGCACCTGCGCTTTCCTTCCAGGTTGTAGCAGCAATGTCACGCTTCCCGTCGCGTGGATCAAAGGATATGTGGTTTTCCCTCGAGGCTTTCCCACAGGGCTGTCCCACGTGCCACCGTGGTGTGAGTCGATCCTCGGCGTGAAAGATAAGCCAGTGCAGGGAAAGAGGTTCCTCTGGAATGGACTGATACATCTGGGGGACTCTTGGAATGGTGGTACGACCATGGAGTTCCTCTCGCCTTTCCTGTTGAGAGTGCCTCCTCTTGAGATGCGACGGGAACGCCGGGAATCCTTTCCCGTTGAAAGCAGGGAAAGGATCCCTCATCTCGAGCTACGAGGGGGAAACGGGGCTCCTCTGGATGTGGGCGGGACCATCGTGCTTCCTCTCGAGTGGAGACGGGTATGGCGGTGAACTTCTTGAGTTGCAGCAAGGGTGTGAAAGACCCTTTCGAAGTTCCAGAGGTTAGGTGTCATTAGTCTCCAGACGCCTCATCGGAAATAGGCCTCATCTCGCCTGGAAGGGAGAACTTCCTGGATTTTCTCGAGTTGCGGCAGGTGTTCTCGAGTTACGACGGGGACCTCAGGGACCCGCCCTGGTGGCCTCAGGAGAGGCCAGTCCCCATGCGAGTTGCTAGGGGGCCTCTCGGGATTGCTCTCCCGTCGATACCGGGGCCAAAAACCTTGTGTGGAGTCAGGGCCGGAACCGAGGATTCCTCTCAGGGGCTGACATGGATCTTTGGGTACTTCTGAAGTCTCCCCAGGGGAGTCAGGCCTCGTCTCGAGTGGGGGCATGCACGTGCGGTTTCCTTCCAGGCTGTAGCAGCAATGTCACCCTTCCCGTCGCGTGGATCAAAGGATCTGTGGTTTTCCCTCGAGGCTTTCCCTCGAGGCTTTCCCACAGGGCTGTCCCACGTGCCACCGTGTGTGAGTCGAACTCGGCGTGAAAGATGTGCCAGTGCAGGGCAAAGAGGTTCCTCTGGAATGGACTGAGTCATCTGGGGGACTCTTGGAATGGTGGTACGACCATGGAGTTCCTCTCGCATTTCCTGTTGAGAGTGCCTCCTCTTGAGATGCGACGGGAACGCCGGGAATTCTTTCCCGTTGAAAGCAGGGAAAGGATCCCTCATCTCGAGCTACGAGGGGAAACGGGGCTCCTCTGGATGTGGGCGGGACCATCGTGCTTCCTCTCGAGTGTAGACGGGTATGGCGGTGAACTTCTTGAGTTGCAGCAAGGGTGTGAAAGACCCTTTCGAAGTCCCAGAGGTTAGGTGTCATTAGTCTCCAGACGTCTCATCGGAAATAGGCCTCATCTCGCCTGGAAGGGAGAACTTCCTGGATTTTCTCGAGTTGCGGCAGGTGTTCTCGAGTTACGACGGGGACCACAGGAACCCGCCCTGGTGGCCTCAGGAGAGGCAAGTCCCCATGCGAGTTGCTAGGGGGCCTTTCGGGATTCCTCTCCCGTGGATACCGGGGCCAAAAACCTTGTGTCGTGTCAGGGCGGGAACCGAGGATTCCTCTCATGGGCTGACATGGATCTTTGGGTACTTCTGGAGTCTCCCCAGGGGAGTCAGGCCTCGTCTCGAGTGGGGGCATGCACGTGTGCTTTCCTTCCAGGCTGTAGCAGCAATGTCATGCTTCCCGTCGCATGGATCAAAGGATCTGTGTTTTTCCCTCGAGGCTTTCCCTCGAGGCTTTCCCACAGGGCTGTCCCAAGTGCCACCGTGGTGTGAGTCGATCCTCGGCGTGAAAGATGAGCCAGTGTAGGGCAAAGAGGTTCCTCTGGAATGGACTGAGACATCTGGGGGACTCTTAGAATGGTGGTACGACCATGGAGTTCCTCTCTCCTTTCCTGTTGAGAGTGCCTCCTCTTGAGATGCGACGGGAACGCCGGGAATTCTTTCCCGTTGAAAACAGGGAAAGGATCCCTCATCTCGAGCTACGAGGGGGAAACGGGGCTCCTCTGGATGTGGGCGGGACCATCGTGCTTCCTCTCGAGTGGAGACGGGTATGGCGGTGAACTTCTTGAGTTGCAGCAAGGGTGTGAAAGACCCTTTTGAATTTCCAGAGGTTAGGTGTCATTAGTCTCCAGACGCCTGATCGGAAATAGGCCTCATCTCGCCTGGAAGGGAGAACTTCCTGGATTTTCTCGAGTTGCGGCAGGTGTTCTCGAGTTACGACGGGGACCTCAGGGACCCGCCCTGGTGGCCTCAGGAGAGGCCAGTCCCCATGCGAGTTGCTAGGGGGCCTCTCGGGATTCCTCTCCCGTCGATACCGGGGCCAAAAACCTTGTGTGGAGTCAGGGCCGGAACCGAGGATTCCTCTCAGGGGCTGACATGGATCTGTGGGTACTTCTGGAATCTCCCCAGGGGAGTCAGGCCTCGTCTCGAGTCGGGGCATGCACGTGCGCTTTCCTTCCAGGCTGTAGCAGCAATGTCACGCTTCCCGTCGTGTGGATCAAAGGATCTGTGGTTTTCCCTCTAGGCTTTCCCAAAGGGCTGTCCCACGTGCCACCGTGGTGTGAGTCGATCCTCGGCGTGAAAGATGAGCCAGTGCAGCGCAAAGAGGTTCCTATGGAATGGACTGAGACATCTGGGGGACTCTTGGAATGGTGGTACGACCATGGAGTTCCTCTCGCCTTTCCTGTTGAGAGTGCCTCCTCTTGAGATGCGACGGGAACGCCGGGAATCCTTTCCCGTTGAAAGCAGGGAAAGGATCCCTCATCTCGAGCTACGAGGGGGAAACGGGGCTCCTCTGGATGTGGGCGGGACCATCGTGCTTCCTCTCGAGTGGAGACGGGTATGGCGGTGAACTTCTTGAGTTGCAGCAAGGGTGTGAAAGACCCTTTTGAAGTTCCAGAGGTTAGGTGTCATTAGACTCCAGACGCCTGATCGGTAATAGGCCTCATCTCGCCTGGAAGGGAGAACTTCCTGGATTTTCTCGAGTTGCGGCAGGTGTTCTCGAGTTACGACGGGGACCTCAGGGACCCGCCCTGGTGGCCTCAGGAGAGGCCAATCCCCATGCGAGTTGCTAGGGGGCCTCTCGGGATTCCTCTCCCGTCGATACCGGGGCCAAAAACATTGTGTGGAGTCAGGGACGGAACCGAGCATTCCTCTCAGGGGCTGACATGGATCTTTGGGTACTTCTGGAGTCTCCCCAGGGGAGTCAGGCCTCGTCTCGAGTGGGGGCATGCACGTGCGCTTTCCTCCCAGGCTGTAGCAGCAATGTCACGCTTCCCGTCGCGTGGATCAAAGGATATGTGGTTTTCCCTCGAGGCTTTCCCACAGGGCTGTCCCACGTGCCACCGTGGTGTGAGTCGATCCTCGGCGTGAAAGATGAGCCAGTGCAGGGCACAGAGGTTCCTCTGGAATGGACTGAGACATCTGTGGGACTCTTGGAATGGTGGTAAGACCATGGAGTTCCTCTCGCCTTTCCTGTTGAGAGTGCCTCCTCTTGAGATGCGACGGGAACGCCGGGAATTCTTTCCCGTTGAAAGCAGGGAAAGGATCCCTCATCTCGAGCTACAAGGGAGAAACGGGTCTCCTCTGGATGTGGGCGGGACCATCGTGCTTCCTCTCGAGTGGAGACGGGTATGGCGGTGAACTTCTTGAGTTGCAGCAAGGGTGTGAAAGACCCTTTCGAATTTCCAGAGGTTAGGTGTCATTAGTCTCCAAACGCCTCATCGGAAATAGGCCTCATCTCGCCTGGAAGGGAGAACTTCCTGGATTTTCTCGAGTTGCGGCAGGTGTTCACGAGTTATGACGGGGACCTCAGGGACCCGCCCTGGTGGCCTCAGGAGAGGCCAGTCCCCATGCGAGTTGCTAGGGGGCCTCTCGGGATTCCTCTCCCGTCGATACCGGGGCCAAAAACCGTGTGTGGAGTCAGGGCCTGAACCGACGATTCCTCTCAGGGGCTGACATGGATCTTTGGGTACTTCTGGAGTCTCCCCAGGGGAGTCAGGCCTCGTCTCGAGTGGGGGCATGAACATGCGATTTCCTTCCAGGCTGTAGCAGCAATGTCACGCTTCCCGTGGCGTTGATCAAAGGATCTGTGGATTTCCCTCGAGGCTTTCCCTCGAGGCTTTCCCACAGGGCTGTCCCACGTGCCACGGTGGTGTGAGTCGATCCTCGGCGTGAAAGATGAGCCAGTGCAGCGCAAAGAGTTTCCTCTGGAATGGACTGAGACATCTGGGGGACTCTTGGAATGGTGGTACGACCATGGTGTTCCTCTCGCCTTTCCTGTTGAGAGTGCCTCCTCTTGAGATGCGACGGGAACGCCGGGAATTCTTTCCCGTTGAAAGCAGGGAAAGGATCCCTCATCTCGAGCTACGAGGGGGAAACGGGGCTCCTCTGGATGTGGGCGGGACCATCGTGCTTCCTCTCGAGTGGAGATGGGTATGGCGGTGAACTTCTTGAGTTGCAGCAAGGGTGTGAAAGACACTTTCGAAGTTCCAGAGGTTAGGTGTCATTAGTCTCCAGACGCCTCATTGGAAATAGGCCTCATCTCGCCTGGAAGGGAGAAATTTCTGGATTTTCTCGAGTGGCGGCAGGTGTTCTCGAGTTACGACGGGGACCTCAGGGACCCGCCCTGGTGGCCTCAGGAGAGGCCAGTCCCCATGCGAGTTGCTTGGGAGCCCCTCGGGATTCCTCTCCCGTCGATACCGGGGCCAAAAACCTTGTGTGGAGGCAGGTCCGTAACCGAGGATTCCTCTCAGGGGCTGACATGGATCTTTGGGTACTTCTGGAGTCTCCCCAGGGGAGTCAGGCCTCGTCTCGAGTGGGGGCATGCACGTGCGCTTTCCTTCCATGCTGTAGCAGCAATGTCACGCTTCCCGTCGCGTGGATCAAAGGATCTGTGGTTTTCCCTCGAGGCTTTCCCTCGAGGCTTTCCCACAGGGCTGTCTCACGTGCCACCGTGGTGTGAGTCGATCCTCGGCGTGAAAGATGAGCCAGTGCAGGGCACAGAGGTTCCTCTGGAATGGACTGAGACATCTGGGGGACTCTTGGAATGGTGGTACGACCATGGAGTTCCTCTCGCCTTTCCTGTTGAGAGTGCCTCCTCTTGAGATGCGACGGGAACGCCAGGAATTCTTTCCCGTTGAAAGCAGGGAAAGGATCCCTCATTTCGAGCTACGAGGGGGAAACGGGGCTCCTCTGGATGTGGGCGGGACCATCGTGCTTCCTCTCGAGTGGAGACGGGTATGGCGGTGAACTTCTTGAATTGCAGCAAGGGTGTGAAAGACCCTTTCGAAGTTCCAGAGGTTAGGTGTCATTAGTCTCCTGATACCTCATCGGAAATAGGCCTCATCTCGCCTGGAAGGGAGAACTTCCTGGATTTTCTCGAGTTGCGGCAGGTGTTCTCGAGTTACGACGGGGACCTCAGGGACCCGCCCTGGTGGTCTCAGGAGAGGCCAGTCCCCATGCGAGTTGCTAGAGGGCCTCTCGGGATTCCTCTCCCGTCGATACCGAGGCCAAAAACCTTGTGTGGAGTCAGGGCCGGAACCGAGGATTCCTCTCAGGGGCTGACATGGATCTTTGGGTACTTTTGGAGTCTCCCCAGGGGAGTCAGGCCTGGTCTCGAGTGGGGGCATGCACGTGCGCTTTCCTTCCAGGTTGTAGCAGCAATGTCACGCTTCCCGTCGCGTGGATCAAAGGATATGTGGTTTTCCCTCGAGGCTTTCCCACAGGGCTGTCCCACGTGCCACCGTGGTGTGAGTCGATCCTCGGCGTGAAAGATAAGCCAGTGCAGGGAAAGAGGTTCCTCTGGAATGGACTGATACATCTGGGGGACTCTTGGAATGGTGGTACGACCATGGAGTTCCTCTCGCCTTTCCTGTTGAGAGTGCCTCCTCTTGAGATGCGACGGGAACGCCGGGAATTCTTTCCCGTTGAAAGCAGGGAAAGGATCCCTCATCTCGAGCTACGAGGGGGAAACAGGTCTCATCTGGATGTGGGCGGTACCATCGTGCTTCCTCTCGAGTGGAGACGGGCATGGCGGTGAACTTCTTGAGTTGCAGCAAGGGTGTGAAAGACACTTTCGAAGTTCCAGAGGTTAGGTGTCATTAGTCTCCAGACGCCTGATCGGAAATAGGCCTCATCTCGCCTGGAAGGGAGAACTTCCTGGATTTTCTCGAGTTGAGGCAGGTGTTCTCGAGTTACGACGTGGACCTCAGGAACCCGCACTGGTGGCCTCAGGAGAGGCCAGTCCCCATGCGAGTTGCTAGGGGGCCTCTCGGGATTCCTCTCCCGTCGATACCGGGGCAAAAAACCTTGTGTTGAGTCAGGGCCGGAACCGAGGATTCCTCTCAGGGGCTGACATGGATCTGTGGGTTCTTCTGGAATCTCCCCAGGGGAGTCAGGCCTCGTCTCGAGTCGGGGCATGCACGTGCGCTTTCCTTCCAGGCTGTAGCAGCAATGTCACGCTTCCCGTCGCGTGGATCAAAGGATCTGTGGTTTTCCCTCGAGGCTTTCCCACAGGGCTGTCCCACGTGCCACCGTGGTGTGAGTCGATTCTCGGCGTGAAAGATGAGCCAGTGCAGCGCAAAGAGGTTCCTCTGGAATGGACTGAGACATCTGGGGGACTCTTGGAATGGTGGTACGCCCATGGAGTTCCTCTCGCCTTTCCTGTTGAGAGTGCCTCCTCTTGAGATGCGACGGGAACGCCGGGAATTCTTTCCCGTTTAAAGCAGGGAAAGGATCCCTCATCTCGAGCTACGAGGGGGAAACGGGGCTCCTCTGGATGTGGGCGGGACCATCGTGCTTCCTCTCGAGTGGAGACGGGTATGGCGGTGGACTTCTTGAGTTGCAGCAAGGGTGTGAAAGACCCTTTCGAATTTCCAGAGGTTAGGTGTCATTAGTCTCCATATGCCTGATCGGAAATAGGCCTCATCTCGCCTGGAATGGAGAACTTCCTGGATTTTCTCGAGTTGCGGCAGGTGTTCTCGAGTTACGACGGGGACCTCAGGGACCCGCCCTGGTGGCCTCAGGAGAGGCCAGTCCCCATGCGAGTTGCTAGGGGGCCTCTCGGGATTCCTCTCCCGTCGATACCGGCGCCAAAAACCTTGTGTGGAGTCAGGGCCAGAACCGAGGATTCCTCTCAGGGGCATACATGGATCTGTGGGTACTTCTGGAATCTCCCCAGGGGAGTCAGGCCTCGTCTCGAGTCGGGGCATGCACGTGCGTTTTCCTTCCAGGCTGTAGCAGCAATGTCACGCTTCCGGTCGCGTGGATCAAAGGATCTGTGGTTTTCCCTCGAGGCTTTCCCACAGGGCTGTCCCACGTGCCATCGTGGTGTGAGTCGATCCTCGGCGTGAAAGATGAACCAGTGCAGGGCAAAGAGGTTCCTCTCGAATGGACTGAGACATCTGGGGGACTCTTGGAATGGTGGTACGACCATGGAGTTCCTCTCGCCTTTCCTGTTGAGAGTGCCTCCTCTTGAGATGCGACGGGAACGCCGGGAATTCTTTCCCGTTGAAAGCAGGGAAAGGATCCCTCATCTCGAGCTACGAGGGGGAAACGGGGCTCCTCTGGATGTGGGCGGGACCATCGTGCTTCCTCTCGAGTGGAGACGGGTATGGCGGTGAACTTCTTGAGTTGCAGCAAGGGTGTGAAAGACCCTTTTGAATTTCCAGAGGTTAGGTGTCATTAGTCTCCAGACGCCTCATCGGAAATAGGCCTCATCTCGCCTGGAAGGGAGAACTTCCTGGATTTTCTCGAGTTGCGGCAGGTGTTCTCGAGTTACGACGGGGACCTCAGGGACCCGCCCTGGTGGCCTCAGGAGAGGCCAGTCCCCATGCGAGTTGCTAGGGGGCCTCTCGGGATTCCTCTCCCGTCGATACCGGGGCCAAAAACCTTGTGTGGAGTCAGGGCCGGAACCGAGGATTCCTCTCAGGGGCTGACATGGATCTGTGGGTACTTCTGGAATCTCCCCAGGGGAGTCCGGCCTCGTCTCGAGTCGGGATATGCACGTGCGTTTTCCTTCCAGGCTGTAGCAGCAATGTCACGCTTCCGGTCGCGTGGATCAAAGGATCTGTGGTTTTCCCTCGAGGCTTTCCCACAGGGCTGTCCCACGTGCCACCGTGGTGTGAGTCGATCCTCGGCGTGAAAGATGAACCAGTGCAGGGCAAAGAGGTTCCTCTGGAATGGACTGAGACATCTGGGGGACTCTTGGAATGGTGGTACGACCATGGAGTTCCTCTCGCCTTTCCTGTTGAGAGTGCCTCCTCTTGAGATGCGACGGGAACGCCGGGAATTCTTTCCCGTTGAAAGCAGGGAAAGGATCCCTCATCTCGAGCTACGAGGGGGAAACGGGGCTCCTCTGGATGTGGGCGGGACCATCGTGCTTCCTCTCGAGTGGAGACGGGTATGGCGGTGAACTTCTTGAGTTGCAGCAAGGGTGTGAAAGACCCTTTTGAAGTTCCAGAGGTTAGGTGTCATTAGACTCCAGACGCCTGATCGGTAATAGGCCTCATCTCCCCTGGAAGGGAGAACTTCCTGGATTTTCTCGAGTTGCGGCAGGTGTTCTCGAGTTACGACGGGGACCTCAGGGACCCGCCCTGGTGGCCTCAGGAGAGGCCAATCCCCATGTGAGTTGCTAGGGGGCCTCTCGGGATTCCTCTCCCGTCGATACCGGGGCCAAAAACATTGTGTGGAGTCAGGGCCGGAACCGAGCATTCCTCTCAGGGGCTGACATGGATCTTTGGGTACTTCTGGAGTCTCCCCAGGGGAGTCAGGCCTCGTCTCGAGTGGGGGCATGCACGTGCGCTTTCCTCCCAGGCTGTAGCAGCAATGTCACGCTTCCCGTCGCGTGGATCAAAGGATATGTGGTTTTCCCTCGAGGCTTTCCCACAGGGCTGTCCCACATGCCACCGTGGTGTGAGTCGATCCTCGGCGTGAAAGATGAGCCAGTGCAGGGCACAGAGGTTCCTCTGGAATGGACTGAGACATCTGGGGGACTCTTGGAATGGTGGTAAGACCATGGAGTTCCTCTCGCCTTTCCTGTTGAGAGTGCCTCCTCTTGAGATGCGACGGGAACGCCGGGAATTCTTTCCCGTTGAAAGCAGGGAAAGGATCCCTCATCTCGAACTACAAGGGAGAAACGGGTCTCCTCTGGATGTGGGCGGGACCATCGTGCTTCCTCTCGAGTGGAGACGGGTATGGCGGTGAACTTCTTGAGTTGCAGCAAGGGTGTGAAAGACCCTTTCGAAGTTCCAGAGGTTAGGTGTCATTAGTCTCCAAACGCCTCATCGGAAATAGGCCTCATCTCGCCTGGAAGGGAGAACTTCCTGGATTTTCTCGAGTTGCGGCAGGTGTTCACGAGTTATGACGGGGACCTCAGGGACCCGCCCTGGTGGCCTCAGGAGAGGCCAGTCCCCATGCGAGTTGCTAGGGGGCCTCTCGGGATTCCTCTCCCGTCGATACCGGGGCCAAAAACCGTGTGTGGAGTCAGGGCCTGAACCGACGATTCCTCTCAGGGGCTGACATGGATCTTTGGGTACTTCTGGAGTCTCCCCAGGGGAGTCAGGCCTCGTCTCGAGTGGGGGCATGAACATGCGATTTCCTTCCAGGCTGTAGCAGCAATGTCACGCTTCCCGTGGCGTTGATCAAAGGATCTGTGGATTTCCCTCGAGGCTTTCCCTCGAGGCTTTCCCACAGGGCTGTCCCACGTGCCACGGTGGTGTGAGTCGATCCTCGGCGTGAAAGATGAGCCAGTGCAGCGCAAAGAGTTTCCTCTGGAATGGACTGAGACATCTGGGGGACTCTTGGAATGGTGGTACGACCATGGTGTTCCTCTCGCCTTTCCTGTTGAGAGTGCCTCCTCTTGAGATGCGACGGGAACGCCGGGAATTCTTTCCCGTTGAAAGCAGGGAAAGGATCCCTCATCTCGAGCTACGAGGGGGAAACGGGGCTCCTCTGGATGTGGGCGGGACCATCGTGCTTCCTCTCGAGTGGAGATGGGTATGGCGGTGAACTTCTTGAGTTGCAGCAAGGGTGTGAAAGACCCTTTCGAAGTTCCAGAGGTTAGGTGTCATTAGTCTCCAGACGCCTCATTGGAAATAGGCCTCATCTCGCCTGGAAGGGAGAAATTTCTGGATTTTCTCGAGTGGCGGCAGGTGTTCTCGAGTTACGACGGGGACCTCAGGGACCCGCCCTGGTGGCCTCAGGAGAGGCCAGTCCCCATGCGAGTTGCTTGGGAGCCCCTCGGGATTCCTCTCCCGTCGATACCGGGGCCAAAAACCTTGTGTGGAGGCAGGTCCGTAACCGAGGATTCCTCTCAGGGGCTGACATGGATCTTTGGGTACTTCTGGAGTCTCCCCAGGGGAGTCAGGCCTCGTCTCGAGTGGGGGCATGCACGTGCGCTTTCCTTCCAGGCTGTAGCAGCAATGTCACGCTTCCCGTCGCGTGGATCAAAGGATCTGTGGTTTTCCCTCGAGGCTTTCCCTCGAGGCTTTCCCACAGGGCTGTCTCACGTGCCACCGTGGTGTGAGTCGATCCTCGGCGTGAAAGATGAGCCAGTGCAGGGCACAGAGGTTCCTCTGGAATGGACTGAGACATCTGGGGGACTCTTGGAATGGTGGTACGCCCATGGAGTTCCTCTCGCCTTTCCTGTTGAGAGTGCCTCCTCTTGAGATGCGACGGGAACGCCGGGAATTCTTTCCCGTTGAAAGCAGGGAAAGGATCCCTCATCTCGAGCTACGAGGGGGAAACGGGGCTCCTCTGGATGTGGGCGGGACCATCGTGCTTCCTCTCGAGTGGAGACGGATATGGCGGTGAACTTCTTGAGTTGCAGCAAGGGTGTGAAAGACCCTTTTGAATTTCCAGAGGTTAGGTGTCATTAGTCTCCAGATGCCTCATCGGAAATAGGCCTCATCTCGCCTGGAAGGGAGAACTTCCTGGATTATCTCGAGTTGCGGCAGGTGTTCTCGAGTCACGACGGGGACCTCAGGGACCCGCCCTGGTGGCCTCAGGAGAGGCCAGTCCCCATGCGAGTTGCTAGGGGGCCTCTCGGGATTCCTCTCCCGTCGATACCGGGGCCAAAAACCTTGTGTGGAGTCAGGGCCGGAACCGAGGATTCCTCTCAGGGGCTAACATGGATCTGTGGGTACTTCTGGAATCTCCCCAGGGGAGTCAGGCCTCGTCTCGAGTCGGGGCATGCACGTGCGCTTTCCTTAAAGGCTGTAGCAGCAATGTCACGCTTCCCGTCGCGTGGATCAAAGGATCTGTGGTTTTCCCTCTAGGCTTTCCCACAGGGCTGTCCCACGTGCCACCGTGGTGTGAGTCGGTCCTCGGCGTGAAAGATGAGCCAGTGCAGCGCAAAGAGGTTCCTCTGGAATGGACTGAGACATCTGGGGGACTCTTGGAATGGTGGTACGACCATGGAGTTCCTCTCGCCTTTCCTGTTGAGAGTGCCTCCTCTTGAGATGCGACGGGAACGCCGGGAATTCTTTCCCGTTGAAAGCAGGGAAAGGATCCCTCATCTCGAGCTACGAGGGGATACGGGGCTCCTCTGGATGTGGGCGGGACCATCGTGCTTCCTCTCGAGTGGAGACGGGTATGGCGGTGAACTTCTTGAGTTGCAGCAAGGGTGTGAAAGACCCTTTTGAAGTTCCAGAGGTTACGTGTCATTAGACTCCAGACGCCTCATCGGAAATAGGCCTCATCTCGCCTGGAAGGGAGAACTTCCTGGATTTTCTCGAGTTGCGGCAGGTGTTCTCGAGTTACGACGGGGACCTCAGGGACCCGCCCTGGTGGCCTCAGGAGAGGCCAGTCCCCATGGGAGTTGCTAGGGGGCCTCTCGGGATTCCTCTCCCGTCGATACCGGGGCCAAAAACATTGTGTGGAGTCAGGGCCGGAACCGAGCATTCCTCTCAGGGGCTGACATGGATATTTGGGTACTTCTGGAGTCTCCCCAGGGGAGTCAGGCCTCGTCTCGAGTGGGGGCATGCACGTGCGCTTTCCTTCCAGGCTGTAGCAGCAATGTCACGCTTCCCGTGGCGTGGATCAAAGGATCTGTGGATTTCCCTCGAGGCTTTCCCTCGAGGCTTTCCCACAGGGCTGTCCCACGTGCCACGGTGGTGTGAGTCGATCCTCGGCGTGAAAGATGAGCCAGTGCAGGGCAAAGAGGTTCCTCTGGAATGGACTGAGACATCTGGGGGACTCTTGGAATGGTGGTACGACCATGGAGTTCCTCTCGCCTTTCCTGTTGAGAGTGCCTCCTCTTGAGATGCGACGGGAACGCCGGGAATTCTTTCCCGTTGAAAGCAGGGAAAGGATCCCTCATCTCGAGCTACGAGGGGGAAACGGGGCTCCTCTGGATGTGGGCGGGACCATCGTGCTTCCTCTCGAGTGGAGACGGGTATGGCGGTGAACTTCTTGAGTTGCAGCATGGGTGTGAAAGACACTTTCGAAGTTCCAGAGGTTAGATGTCATTAGTCTCCAGACGCCTCATCGGAAATAGGCCTCATCTCGCCTGGAAGGGAGAACTTCCTGGATTTTCTCGAGTGGCGGCAGGTGTTCTCGAGTTACGACGGGGACCTCAGGGACCCGCCCTGGTGGCCTCAGGAGAGGCTAGTCCCCATGCGAGTTGCTAGCGAGCCCCTCGGGATTCCTCTCCCGTCGATACCGGGGCCAAAAACCTTGTGTGGAGGCAGGGCCGTAACCGAGGATTCCTCTCAGGGGCTGACATGGATCTTTGGGTACTTCTGGAGTCTCCCCAGGGGAGTCAGGCCTCGTCTCGAGTGGGGGCATGCACGTGCGATTTCCTTCCAGGCTGTAGCAGCAATGTCACGCTTCCCGTCGCGTGGCTCAAAGGATCTGTGGTTTTCCCTCGAGGCTTTCCCTCGAGGCTTTCCCACAGGGCTGTCTTACGTGTCACAGTGGTGTGAGTCGATCCTCGGCGTGAATGATGAGCCAGTGCAGGGCACAGAGGTTCCTCTGGAATGGACTGAGACATCTGGGGGTCTCTTGGAATGGTGGTACGCCCATGGAGTTCCTCTCGCCTTTCCTGTTGAGAGTGCCTCCTCTTGAGATGCGACGGGAACGCCGGGAATTCTTTCCCGTTGAAAGCAGCGAAAGGATCCCTCATCTCGAGCTACGAGGGGGAAACGGGGCTCCTCTGGATGTGGGCGGGACCATCGTGCTTCCTCTCGAGTGGAAACGGGTATGGCGGTGGACTTCTTGAGTTGCAGCAAGGGTGTGAAAGACCCTTTCGAATTTCCAGAGGTTAGGTGTCATTAGTCTCCAGATGCCTGATCGGAAATAGGCCTCATCTCGCCTGGAAGGGAGAACTTCCTGGATTTTCTCGAGTTGCGGCAGGTGTTCTTGAGTTACGACGGGGACCTCAGGGACCCGCCCTGGTGGCCTCAGGAGAGGCCAGTCCCCAAGCGAGTTGCTAGGGGGCCTCTCGGGATTCCTCTCCCGTCGATACCGGGGCCAAAAACCTTGTGTGGGGTCAGGGCCGGAACCGAGGATTCCTCTCAGGGGCTCACATGGATCTGTGGGTACTTCTGGAATCTCCCCAGGGGAGTCAGGCCTCGTCTCGAGTCGGGGCATGCACGTGCGTTTTCCTTCCAGGCTGTATCAGCAATGTCACGCTTCCGGTCGCGTGGATCAAAGGATCTGTGGTTTTCCCTAGAGGCTTTCCCACAGGGCTGTCTCACGTGCCACCGTGGTGTGAGTCGATCCTCGGCGTGAAAGATGAACCAGTGCAGGGCAAAGAGGTTCCTCTGGAATGGACTGAGACATCTGGGGGACTCTTGGAATGGTGGTACAACCATGGAGTTCCTCTCGCCTTTCCTGTTGAGAGTGCCTCCTCTTGAGATGCGACGGGAACGCCGGGAATTCTTTCCCGTTGAAAGCAGGGAAAGGATCCCTCATCTCGAGCTACGAGGGGGAAACGGGGCTCCTCTGGATGTGGGCGGGACCATCGTGCTTCCTCTCGAGTGGAGACGGATATGGCGGTGAACTTCTTGAGTTGCAGCAAGGGTGTGAAAGACCCTTTTGAATTTCCAGAGGTTAGGTGTCATTAGTCTCCAGACGCCTCATCGGAAATAGGCCTCATCTCGCCTGGAAGGGAGAACTTCCTGGATTTTCTCGAGTTGCGGCAGGTGTTCTCGAGTCACGACGGGGACCTCAGGGACCCGCCCTGGTGGCCTCAGGAGAGGCCAGTCCCCATGCGAGTTGCTAGGGGGCCTCTCGGGATTCCTCTCCCGTCGATACCGGGGCCAAAACCCTTGTGTGGAGTCAGGGCCGGAACCGAGGATTCCTCTCAGGGGCTGACATGGATCTGTGGGTACTTCTGGAATCTCCCCAGGGGAGTCAGGCCTCGTCTCGAGTCGGGGCATGCACGTGCGCTTTCCTTCCAGGCTGTAGCAGCAATGTCACGCTTCCCGTCGCGTGGATCAAAGGATCTGTGGTTTTCCCTCTAGGCTTTCCCACAGGGCTGTCCCACGTGCCACCGTGGTGTGAGTCGGTCCTCGGCGTGAAAGATGAGCCAGTACAGCGCAAAGAGTTTCCTCTGGAATGGACTGAGACATCTGGGGGACTCTTGGAATGGTGGTACGACCATGGAGTTCCTCTCGCCTTTCCTGTTGAGAGTGCCTCCTCTTGAGATGCGACGGGAACGCCGGGAATTCTTTCCCGTTGAAAGCAGGGAAAGGATCCCTCATCTCGAGCTACGAGGGGATACGGGGCTCCTCTGGATGTGGGCGGGACCATCGTGCTTCCTCTCGAGTGGAGACGGGTATGGCGGTGAACTTCTTGAGTTGCAGCAAGGGTGTGAAAGACCCTTTTGAAGTTCCAGAGGTTACGTGTCATTAGACTTCAGACGCCTCATCGGAAATAGGCCTCATCTCGCCTGGAAGGGAGAACTTCCTGGATTTTCTCGAGTTGCGGCAGGTGTTCTCGAGTTACGACGGGGACCTCAGGGACCCGCCCTGGTGGCCTCAGGAGAGGCCAGTCCCCATGGGAGTTGCTAGGGGGCCTCTCGGGATTCCTCTCCCGTCGATACCGGGGCCAAAAACATTGTGTGGAGTCAGGGCCGGAACCGAGCATTCCTCTCAGGGGCTGACATGGATCTTTGGGTACTTCTGGAGTCTCCCCAGGGGAGTCAGGCCTCGTCTCGAGTGGGGGCATGCACGTGCGCTTTCCTTCCAGGCTGTAGCAGCAATGTCACGCTTCCCGTGGCGTGGATCAAAGGATCTGTGGATTTCCCTCGAGGCTTTCCCTCGAGGCTTTCCCACAGGGCTGTCCCACGTGCCACGGTGGTGTGAGTCGATCCTCGGCGTGAAAGATGAGCCAGTGCAGGGCAAAGAGGTTCCTCTGGAATGGACTGAGACATCTGGGGGACTCTTGGAATGGTGGTACGACCATGGAGTTCCTCTCGCCTTTCCTGTTGAGAGTGCCTCCTCTTGAGATGCGACGGGTACGCCGGGAATTCTTTCCCGTTGAAAGCAGGGAAAGGATCCCTCATCTCGAGCTACGAGGGGGAAACGGGGCTCCTCTGGATGTGGGCGGGACCATCGTGCTTCCTCTCGAGTGGAGACGGGTATGGCGGTGAACTTCTTGAGTTGCAGCATGGGTGTGAAAGACACTTTCGAAGTTCCAGAGGTTAGGTGTCATTAGTCTCCAGACGCCTCATCGGAAATAGGCCTCATCTCGCCTGGAAGGGAGAACTTCCTGGATTTTCTCGAGTGGCGGCAGGTGTTCTCGAGTTACGACGGGGACCTCAGGGACCCGCCCTGGTGGCCTCAGGAGAGGCTAGTCCCCATGCGAGTTGCTAGCGAGCCCCTCGGGATTCCTCTCCCGTCGATACCGGGGCCAAAAACCTTGTGTGGAGGCAGGGCCGTAACCGAGGATTCCTCTCAGGGGCTGACATGGATCTTTGGGTACTTCTGGAGTCTCCCCAGGGGAGTCAGGCCTCGTCTCGAGTGGGGGCATGCACGTGCGATTTCCTTCCAGGCTGTAGCAGCAATGTCACGCTTCCCGTCGCGTGGATCAAAGAATCTGTGGTTTTCCCTCGAGGCTTTCCCTCGAGGCTTTCCCACAGGGCTGTCTTACGTGCCACAGTGGTGTGAGTCGATCCTCGGCGTGAATGATGAGCCAGTGCAGGGCACAGAGGTTCCTCTGGAATGGACTGAGACATCTGGGGGACTCTTGGAATGGTGGTACGCCCATGGAGTTCCTCTCGCCTTTCCTGTTGAGAGTGCCTCCTCTTGAGATGCGACGGGAACGCCGGGAATTCTTTCCCGTTGAAAGCAGGGAAAGGATCCCTCATCTCGAGCTACGAGGGGGAAACGGGGCTCCTCTGGATGTGGGCGGGACCATCGTGCTTCCTCTCGAGTGGAAACGGGTATGGCGGTGGACTTCTTGAGTTGCAGCAAGAGTGTGAAAGACCCTTTCGAATTTCCAGAGGTTAGGTGTCATTAGTCTCCAGATGCCTGATCGGAAATAGGCCTCACCTCGCCTGGAAGGGAGAACTTCCTGGATTTCCTCGAGTTGCGGCAGGTGTTCTCGAGTTACGACGGGGACCTCAGGGACCCGCCCTGGTGGCCTCAGGAGAGGCCAGTCCCCAAGCGAGTTGCTAGGGGGCCTCTCGGGATTCCTCTCCCGTCGATACCGGGGCCAAAAACCTTGTGTGGAGTCAGGGCCGGAACAGAGGAATCCTCTCAGGGGCTCACATGGATCTGTGGGTACTTCTGGAATCTCCCCAGGGGAGTCAGGCCTCGTCTCGAGTCGGGGCATGCACGTGCGTTTTCCTTCCAGGCTGTAGCAGCAATGTCACGCTTCCGGTCGCGTGGATCAAAGGATCTGTGGTTTTCCCTAGAGGCTTTCCCACAGGGCTGTCCCACGTGCCACCGTGGTGTGAGTCGATCCTCGGCGTGAAAGATGAACCAGTGCAGGGCAAAGAGGTTCCTCTGGAATGGACCGAGACATCTGGGGGACTCTTGGAATGGTGGCACGACCATGGAGTTCCTCTCGCCTTTCCTGTAGAGAGTGCCTCCTCTTGAGATGCGACGGGAACTCCGGGAATACTTTCCCGTTGAAAGCAGGGAAAGGATCCCTCATCTCGAGCTACGAGGGGGAAACGGGGCTCCTCTGGATGTGGGCGGGACCATCGTGCTTCCTCTCGAGTGGAGACGGGTATGGCGGTGAACTTCTTGAGTTGCAGCAAGGGTGTGAAAGACCCTTTTGAAGTTCCAGAGGTTAGGTGTCATTAGACTCCAGACGCCTGATCGGTAATAGGCCTCATCTCGCCTGGAAGGGAGAACTTCCTGGATTTTCTCGAGTTGCGGCAGGTGTTCTCGAGTTACGACGGGAACCTCAGGGACCCGCCCTGGTGGCCTCAGGAGAGGCCAATCCCCATGCGAGTTGCTAGGGGGCCTCTCGGGATTCCTCTCCCGTCGATACCGGGGCCAAAAACATTGTGTGGAGTCAGGGCCGGAACCGAGCATTCCTCTCAGGGGCTGACATGGATCTTTGGGTACTTCTGGAGTCTCCCCAGGGGAGTCAGGCCTCGTCTCGAGTGGGGGCATGAACATGCGATTTCCTTCCAGGCTGTAGCAGCAATGTCACGCTTCCCGTGGCGTTGATCAAAGGATCTGTGGATTTCCCTCGAGGCTTTCCCTCGAGGCTTTCCCACAGGGCTGTCCCACGTGCCACGGTGGTGTGAGTCGATCCTCGTCGTGAAAGATAAGCCAGTGCAGGGAAAGAGGTTCCTCTGGAATGGACTGATACATCTGGGGGACTCTTGGAATGGTGGTACGACCATGGAGTTCCTCTCGCCTTTCCTGTTGAGAGTGCCTCCTCTTGAGATGCGACGGGAACGCCGGGAATTCTTTCCCGTTGAAAGCAGGGAAAGGATCCCTCATCTCGAGCTACGAGGGGGAAACGGGGCTCCTCTGGATGTGGGCGGGACCATCGTGCTTCCTCTCGAGTGGAGACGGGTATGGCGGTGAACTTCTTGAATTGCAGCAAGGGTGTGAAAGACCCTTTCGAAGTTCCAGAGGTTAGGTGTCATTAGTCTCCTGATGCCTCATCGGAAATAGGCCTCATCTCGCCTGGAAGGGAGAACTTCCTGGATTTTCTCGAGATGCGGCAGGTGTTCTCGAGTTACGACGGGGACCTCAGGGACCCGCCCTGGTGGTCTCAGGAGAGGCCAGTCCCCATGCGAGTTGCTAGAGGGCCTCTCGGGATTCCTCTCCCGTCGAAACCGGGGCCAAAACCTTGTGTGGAGTCAGGGCCGGAACCGAGGATTCCTCTCAGGGGCTGACATGGTTCTTTGGGTACTTTTGGAGTCTCCCCAGGGGAGTCAGGCCTCGTCCCGAGTGGGGGCATGCACGTGCGCTTTCCTTCCAGGCTGTAGCAGCAATGTCACGCTTCCCGTCGCGTGGATCAAAGGATCTGTGGTTTTCCCTCGAGGCTTTCCCACAGGGCTGTCCCACGTGCCACCGTGGTGTGAGTCGATCCTCGGCGTGAAAGATAAGCCAGTGCAGGGAAAGAGGTTCCTCTGGAATGGACTGATACATCTGGGGGACTCTTGGAATGGTGGTACGACCATGGAGTTCCTCTCGCCTTTCCTGTTGAGAGTGCCTCCTCTTGAGATGCGACGGGAACGCCGGGAATTCTTTCCCGTTGAAAGCAGGGAAAGGATCCCTCATCTCGAGCTACGAGGGGGAAACGGGGCTCCTCTGGATGTGGGCGGGACCATCGTGCTTCCTCTCGAGTGGAGACGGGTATGGCGGTGAACTTCTTGAGTTGCAGCAAGGGTGTGAAAGACCCTTTCGAAGTTCCAGAGGTTAGGTGTCATTAGTCTCCAGACGCCTCATCAGAAATAGGCCTCATCTCGCCTGGAAGGGAGAACTTCCTGGATTTTCTCGAGTTGCGGCAGGTGTTCACGAGTTATGACGGGGACCTCAGGGACCCGCCCTGGTGGCCTCAGTAGAGGCCAGTCCCCATGCGAATTGCTAGGGGGCCTCTCGGGATTCCTCTCCTGTCGATACCGGGGCCAAAAACCTTGTGTGGAGTCAGGGCCGTAACCGAGGATTCCTCTCAGGGGCTGACATGGATCTTTGGGTACTTCTGGAGTCTCCCCAGGGGAGTCAGGCCTCGTCTCGAGTGGGGGCATGCACGTGCGCTTTCCTTCCAGGCTGTAGCAGCAATGTCACGCTTCCCGTCGCGTGGATCAAAGAATCTGTGGTTTTCCCTCGAGGCTTTCCCTCGAGGCTTTCCCACAGGGCTGTCTCACGTGCCACCGTGGTGTGAGTCGATCCTCGGCGTGAAAGATGAGCCAGTGCAGGGCACAGAGTTTCCTCTGGAATGGACTGAGACATCTGGGGGACTCTTGGAATGGTGGTACGACCATGGAGTTCCTCTCGCCTTTCCTGTTGAGAGTGCCTCCTCTTGAGATGCGACGGGAACGCCGGGAATTCTTTCCCGTTGAAAGCAGGGAAAGGATCCCTCATCTCGAGCTACGAGGGGGAAACGGGGCTCCTCTGGATGTGGGCGGGACCATCGTGCTTCCTCTCGAGTGGAGACGGGTATGGCGGTGAACTTCTTGAATTGCAGCAAGGGTGTGAAAGACCCTTTCGAAGTTCCAGAGGTTAGGTGTCATTAGTCTCCTGATGCCTCATCGGAAATAGGCCTCATCTCGCCTGGAAGGGAGAACTTCCTGGATTTTCTCGAGTTGTGGCAGGTGTTCTCGAGTTACGACGGGGACCTCAGGGACCCGCCCTGGTGGTCTCAGGAGAGGCCAGTCCCCATGCGAGTTTCTAGAGGGCCTCTCGGGATTCCTCTCCCGTCGATACCGGGGCCAAAAACCTTGTGTGGAGTCAGGGCCGGAACCGAGGATTCCTCTCAGGGGCTGACCTGGATCTTTGGGTACTTTTGGAGTCTCCCCAGGGGAGTCAGGCCTCGTATCGAGTTGGGGCATGCACGTGCGCTTTCCTTCCAGGCTGTAGCAGCAATGTCACGCTTCCCGTGGCGTGGATCAAGGGATCTGTGGTTTTCCCTCGAGTCTTTCCCACAGGGCTGTCCCACGTGCCACCGTGGTGTGAGTCGATCCTCGGCGTGAAAGATAAGCCAGTGCAGGGAAAGAGGTTCCTCTGGAATGGACTGATACATCTGGGGGACTCTTGGAATGGTGGTACGACCATGGAGTTCCTCTCGCCTTTCCTGTTGAGAGTGCCTCCTCTTGAGATGCGACGGGAACGCCGGGAATTCTTTCCCGTTGAAAGCAGGGAAAGGATCCCTCATCTCGAGCTACGAGGGGGAAACGGGGCTCCTCTGGATGTGGGCGGGACCATCGTGCTTTCTCTCGAGTGGAGACGGGTATGGCGGTGAACTTCTTGAGTTGCAGCAAGGGTGTGAAAGACCCTTTCGAAGTTCCAGAGGTTAGGTGTCATTAGTCTCCAGACGCCTCATCGGAAATAGGCCTCATCTCGCCTGGAAGGGAGAACTTCCTGGATTTTCTCGAGTTGCGGCAGGTGTTCACGAGTTATGACGGGGACCTCAGGGACCCGCCCTGGTGGCCTCAGTAGAGGCCAGTCCCCATGCGAGTTGCTAGGGGGCCTCTCGGGATTCCTCTCCCGTCGATACCGGGGCCAAAAACCTTGTGTGGAGTCAGGGCCGGAACCGAGGATTCCTCTCAGGGGCTGACATGGATCTTTGGGTACTTCTGGAGTCTCCCCAGGGGAGTCAGGCCTCGTCTCGAGTGGGGGCATGCACGTGCGCTTTCCTTCCAGGCTGTAGCAGCAATGTCACGCTTCCCGTCGCATGGATCAAAGAATCTGTGGTTTTCCCTCGAGGCTTTCCCTCGAGGCTTTCCCACAGGGCTGTCTCACGTGCCACCGTGGTGTGAGTCGATCCTCGGCGTGAAAGATGAGCCAGTGCAGGGCACAGAGGTTCCTCTGGAATGGACTGAGACATCTGGGGGACCCTTGGAATGGTGGTACGACCATGGAGTTCCTCTCGCCTTTCCTGTTGAGAGTGCCTCCTCTTGAGATGCGACGGGAACGCCGGGAATTCTTTCCCGTTGAAAGCAGGGAAAGGATCCCTCATCTCGAGCTACGAGGGGGAAACGGGGCTCCTCTGGATGTGGGCGGGACCATCGTGCTTCCTCTCGAGTGGAGACGGGTATGGCGGTGAACTTCCTGAATTGCAGCAAGGGTGTGAAAGACCCTTTCGAAGTTCCAGAGTTTAGGTGTCATTAGTCTCCTGACACCTCATCGGAAATAGGCCTCATCTCGCCTGGAAGGGAGAACTTCCTGGATTTTCTCGAGTTGCGGCAGGTGTTCTCGAGTTACGACGGGGACCTTGGGACCCGCCCTGGTGGTCTCAGGAGAGGCCAGTCCCCATGTGAGTGGCTAGAGGGCCTCTCGAGATTCCTCTCCCATCGATACCGGGGCCAAAAACCTTCTGTGGAGTCAGGGCCGGAACCGAGGATTCCTCTAAGGGGCTGACAGGGATCTTTGGGTACTTCTGGAGTCTCCCCAGGGGAGTCAGGCCTCGTCTCGAGTGGGGGCATGCACGTGCGCTTCCCTTCCAGGCTGTAGCAGCAATGTCACGCTTCCCATGGCGTGGATCAAAGGATCTGTGGTTTTCCCTCGAGGCTTTCCCACAGGGCTGTCCCACGTGCCACCGTGGTGTGAGTCGATCCTCGGCGTGAAAGATAAGCCAGTGCAGGGAAAGAGGTTCCTCTGGAATGGACTGATACATCTGGGGGACTCTTGGCATGGTGGTACGACCATGGAGTTCCTCTCGCCTTTCCTGTTGAGAGTGCCTCCTCTTGAGATGCGACGGGAACGCCGGGAATTCGTTCCCGTTGAAAGCAGGGAAAGGATCCCTCATCTCGAGCTACGAGGGGGAAACGGGGCTCCTCTGGATGTGGGCGGGACCATCGTGCTTCCTCTCGAGTGGAGACGGGTATGGCGGTGAACTTCTTGAGTTGCAGCAAGGGTGTGAAAGACCCTTTCGAAGTTCCAGAGGTTAGGTGTCATTAGTCTCCAGACGCCTCATCGGAAATAGGCCTCATCTCGCCTGGAAGGGAGAACTTCCTGGATTTTCTGGAGTTGCGGCAGGTGTTCTCGAGTTACGACGGGGACCTCAGGGACCCGCCCTGGTGGCCTCAGGAGAGGCCAGTCCCCATGTGAGTTGCTAGGGGGCCTCTCGGGATTGCTCTGCCGTCGATACCGGGGCCCAAAACCTTGTGTGGAGTCAGGGCCGAAACCGAGGATTCCTCTCAGGGGCTGACATGGATCTTTGGGTTCTTCTGAAGTCTCCCCAGGGGAGTCAGGCCTCGTCTCGAGTGGGGGCATGCACGTGCGCTTTCCTTCCAGGCTGTAGCAGCAATGTCACGCTTCCCGTGGCGTGGATCAAAGGATCAGTGGTTTTCCCTCGAGGCTTTCCCTCGAGGCTTTCCCACAGGGCTGTCCCACGTGCCACCGTGGTGTGAGTCGATCCTCGGCGTGAAAGATGAGCCAGTGCAGGGAAAGAGGTTCCTCTGGAATGGACTGATACATCTGGGGGACTCTTGGAATGGTGGTACGACCATGGAGTTCCTCTCGCCTTTCCTGTTGAGAGTGCCTCCTCTTGAGATGCGACGGGAACGCCGGGAATTCTTTCCCGTTGAAAGCAGGGAAAGGATCCCTCATTTCGAGCTACGAGGGGGAAACGGGGCTCCTCTGGATGTGGTCGGGACCATCGTTCTTCCTCTCGAGTGGAGACGGGTATGGCGGTGAACTTCTTGAGTTGCAGCAAGGGGGTGAAAGACCCTTTCGAAGTTCCAGAGGTTAGGTGTCATTAGTCTCCAGACGCCTCATCGGAAATAGGCCTCATCTCGCCTGGAAGGGAGAACTTCCTGGATTTTCTCGAGTTGCGGCAGGTGTTCTCGAGTTACGACGGGGACCTCAGGGACCCGCCCTGGTGGCCTCAGGAGAGGCCCGTCCCCATGCGAGGTGCTAGGGAGCCTTTCGGGATTCCTCTCCCGTCGATACCGGGGCCAAAAACCTTGTGTGGAGTCAGGGCCGGAACCGAGGATTCCTCTCAGGGGCTGACATGGAGCTTTGGGTACTTCTGGAGTCTCCCCAGGGTAGTCAGGCCTCGTCTCGAGTGGGGGCATGCACGTGCGCTTTCCTTCCAGGCTGTAGCAGCAATGTCACGCTTCCCGTCGCGTGGATCAAAGGATCTGTGGTTTTCCCTCGAGGCTTTCCATCGAGGCTTTCCCACAGGGCTCTCCCACGTGCCACCGTGGTGTGAGTCGATCCTCGGCGTGAAAGATGAGCCAGTGCAGGGCAAAGAGTTTCCTCTGGAATGGACTGAGACATCTGGGGGACTCTTGGAATTGTGCTACGACCATGGAGTTCCTTTCGCCTTTCCTGTTGAGAGTGCCTCCTCTTGAGATGCGACGGGAACGCCGGGAATTCTTTCCCGTTGAAAGCAGCGAGAGGATCCCTCATCTCGAGCTCCGAGGGGGAAACGAGGCTCCTCTGGATGTGGGCGGGACCATTGTGCTTCCTCTCGAGTGGAGACGGGTATGGCGGTGAACTTCTTGAGTTGCAGCAAGGGTGTGAAAGACCCTTTCGAAGTTCCAGAGGTTAGGTGTCATTAGTCTCCAGACGCCTCATCGGAAATAGGCCTCATCTCGCCTAGAAGGGAGAACTTCCTGGATTTTCTCGAGTTGCGGCAGGTGTTCTCGAGTTACGACGGGGACCTCAGGGACCCGCCCTGGTGGCCTCAGGAGAGGCCAGTCCCCATGCGAGGTGCTAGGGGGCCTTTCGGGATTCCTCTCCCGTCGATACCGGGGCCAAAAACCTTGTGTGGAGTCAGGGCCGGAACCGAGGATTCCTCTCAGGGGCTGACATGGAGCTTTGGGTGCTTCTGGAGTCTCCCCAGGGGAGTCAGGCCTCGTCTCGAGTGGGGGCATGCACGTGCGCTTTCCTTCCAGGCTGTAGCAGCAATGTCACGCTTCCCGTCGCGTGGATCAAAGGATCTGTGGTTTTCCCTCGAGGCTTTCCCTCGAGGCTTTCCCACAGTGCTGTCCCACGTGCCACCGTGGTGTGAGTCGATCCTCGGCGTGAAAGATGAGCCAATGCAGGGCAAAGCGGTTCCTCTGGAATGGACTGAGACATCTCGGGGACTCTTGGAATGGTGGTACGACCATGGAGTTCCTCTCGCCTTTCCTGTTGAGAGTGCCTCCTCTTGAGATGCGACGGGAACGCCGGGAATTCTTTCCCGTTGAAAGCAGGGAAAGGATCCCTCATCTCGAGCTACGAGGGGGAAACGGGGCTCCTCTGGATGTGGGCGGGACCATCGTGCTTCCTCTGGAGTGGAGACGGGTATGGCGGTGAACTTCTTGAGTTGCAGCAAGGGTGTGAAAGACCCTTTCGAAGTTCCAGAGGTTAGGTGTCATTAGTCTCCAGACGCCTCATCGGAAATAGGCCTCATCTCACCTGGAAGGGAGAACTTCCTGGATTTTCTCGAGTTGCGGCAGGTGTTCTCGAGTTACGACGGGGACCTCAGGGACCCGCCCTGGTGGCCTCAGGAGAGGCCAGTCCCCATGCGAGTTGCTAGGGGGCCTCTGGGGATTCCTCTCCCGTCAATACCGGGGCCAAAAACCTTGTGTGGAGTCAGGGCCGGAACCGAGGATTCCTCTCAGGGGTGAAATGGATCTTTGGGTACTTCTGGAGTCTCCCCAGAGGAGTCAGGCCTTGTCTCGAGTGGGGGCATGCACGTGCGCTTCCCTTCCAGGCTGTAGCAGCAATGTCACGCTTCCCGTCGGGTGGATCATAGGATCTGTGGTTTTCCCTCGAGGCTTTCCCTCGAGGCTTTCCCACAGGGCTGTCCCACGTGCCACCGTGGTGTGAGTCGATCCTCGGCGTGAAAGATGAGCCAGTGCAGGGCAAAGAGGTTCCTCTGCAATGGACTGAGACATCTGGGGGAGTCTTGGAATGGTGGTACGACCATGAAGTTCCTCTCGCCTTTCCTGTTGAGAGTGCCTCCTCTTGAGATGCGACGGGAACGCCGGGAATTCTTTCCCGTTGAAAGCAGGGAAAGGATCCCTCATCTCGAGCTACGAGGGGGAAACGGGGCTCCTCCGGATGTGGGCGGGACCATCGTGCTTCCTCTCGAATGGAAACGGGTATGGCGGTGAAATTCTTGAGTTGCAGCAAGGGTGTGAAAGACCCTTTCGAAGTTCCAGAGATGAGGTGTCATTAGTCTCCAGACGCCTCATCGGAAATAGGCCTCATCTCGCCTGGAAGGGAGAACTTCCTGGATTTTCTCGAGTTGCGGCAGGTGTTCTCGAGTTACGACGGGGACCTCAGGGACCCGCCCTGGTGGCCTCAGGAGAGGCCAGTCACCATGCGAGGTGCTAGGGGGCCTTTCGGGATTCCTCTCCCTTCGATACCGGGGCCAAAAACCTTGTGTGGAGTCAGGGCCGGAACCGAGGATTCCTCTCAGGGGCTGACATGGAGCTTTGGGTGCTTCTGGGGTCTCCCCAGGGGAGTCAGGCCTCGTCTCGAGTGGGGGCATGCACGTGCGCTTTCCTTCCAGGCTGTAGCAGCAATGTCACGCTTCCCGTCGCGTGGATCAAAGGATCTGTGGTTTTCCCTCGAAGCTTTCCCTCGAGGCTTTCCCACAGTGCTGTCCGACGTGCCACCGTGGTGTGAGTCGATCCTCGGCGTGAAAGATGAGCCAGTGCAGGGCAAAGAGGTTCCTCTGGAATGGACTGAGACATCTGGGGGACTCTTGGAATGGTGGTACGACCATGGAGTTCCTCTCGCCTTTCCTGTTGAGAGTGCCTCCTCTTGAGATGCGACGGGAACGCCGGGAATTCTTTCCTGTTGAAAGCAGGGAAAGGATCCCTCATCTCGAGCTACGAGGGGGAAACGGGGCTCCTCTGGATGTGGGCGGGACCATCGTGCTTCCTCTCGAGTGGAGACGGGTATGGCGGTGAACTTCTTGAGTTGCAGCAAGGGTGTGAAAGACCCTTTCGAAGTTCCAGAGGTTAGGGGTCATTAGTCTCCAGACGCCTCATCGGAAATAGGCCTCATCTCGCCCGGAAGGGAGAACTTCCTGGATTTTCTCGAGTTGCGGCAGGTGTTCTCGAGTTACGACGGGGACCTCAGGGACCCGCCATGGTGGCCTCAGGAGAGGCCAGTCCCCATGCGAGTTGCTAGGGGGCCTCTCGGGATTCCTCTCCCGTCGATACCGGGGCCAAAAACCTTGTGTGGAGTCAGGGACGGAACCGAGGATTCCTCTCAGGGGCTGATATGGATCTTTGGGTATTTCTGGAGTCTCGCCAGGGGAGACAGGCCTCGTCTCGAGTGGGGGCATGCATGTGCTCTTTCCTTCCAGGCTGTAGCAGCAATGTCACGCTTCCCGTCGCGTGGATCAAAGGATCTGTGGTTTTCCCTCGAGGCTTTCCCTCCAGGCTTTCCCACAGGGCTGTCCCACGTGCCACCGTGGTGTGAGTCGATCCTCGGCGTGAAAGATGAGCCAGTGCAGGGCAAAGAGGTTCCTCTGGAATGGACTGAGACATCTGAGGGACTCTTGGAATGGTGGTACGACCATGGAATTCCTCTCGCATTTCCTGTTGAGAGTGCCTCCTCTTGAGATGCGACGGGAACGCCGGGAATTCTTTCCCGTTGAAAGCAGGGAAAGGATCCCTCATCTCGAGCTACGAGGGGGAAACGGGGCTCCACTGGATGTGGGCGGGACCATCGTGCTTCCTCTCGAGTGGAGACGGGTATGGCGGTGAACTTCTTGAGTTGCAGCAAGGGTGTGAAAGACCCTTTCGAAGTTCTAGAGGTTAGGTGTCATTAGTCTCCAGAAGCCTCATCGGAAATAGGCCTCATCTCGCCTGGAAGGGAGAACTTCCTGGATTTTCTCGAGTTGCGACACGTGTTCTCGAGTTACGACGGGGACCTCAGGGACCCGCCATGGTGGCCTCAGGAGAGGCCAGTCCCCATGCGAGTTGCTAGGGGGCCTCTCGGGATTCCTCACCCGTCGATACCGGGGCCAAAAACCTTGTGTGGAGTCAGGGCCGGAACCGAGGATTCCTCTCAGGGACTGACATGGATCTTTGGGTACTTCTGGAGTCTCCCCAGGGGAGTCAGGCCTCGTCTCGAGTGGGGGCATGCACGTGCGCTTTCCTTCCAGGCTGTAGCAGCAATGTCACGCTTCCCATGGCGTCGATCTAAAGATCTGTGGTTTCCCCTTGAGGCTTTCCCTCGAGGCTTTCCCACAGGGCTGTCCCACGTGCCACCGTGGTGTGAGTCGATCCTCGGCGTGAAAGATGAGCCAGTGCAGGGCAAAGAGGTTCCTCTGGAATGGACTGAGACATCTGGGGGACTCTTGGAATGGTGGTACGACCATGGAGTTCCTCTCGCCTTTCCTGTTGAGAGTGCCTCCTATTGAGATGCGATGGGAACGGCGGGAATTCTTTCCTTTGAAAGCAGGGAAAGGATCCCTCATCTCCAGCTACGAGGGGGATAGAGGGCTCCTCTGGATGTGGGCAGGACCATCGTGCTTCCTCTCGAGTGGAGACGGGTATGGCGGTGAACTTCTTGAGTTGCAGCAAGGGGGTGAAAGACCCTTTCAAGTTCCAGAGGTTAGGTGTCATTAGTCTCCGGACGCCTCATCGGAAATAGGCCTCATCTCGCCTGGAAGGGAGAACTTCCTGGATTTTCTCGAGTTGCGGCAGGTGTTCTCGAGTTACGACGGGGACCTCAGGGACCCGCCCTGGTGGCCTCAGGAGAGGCCAGTCCCCATGCGAGTTGCTAGGGGGCCTCTCGGGATTCCTATCCCGTCGATACCGGGGCCAAAAACCTTGTGTGGAGTCAGAGCCGGAACCGAGGATTCCTCTCATGGGCTGACATGGATCTTTGGGTACTTCTGGAGTCTCCCCAGGGGAGTCAGGCCTCGTCTCGAGTGGGGGCATGCACGTGCGCTTTCCTTCCAGGCTCTTGTAGCAATGTCACGCTTCCCGTCGCGTGGATCAAAGGATCTGTGGTTTTTCCTCGAGGCTTTCCCTCGAGGCTTTCCCACAGGGCTGTCCCACGTGCCACCGTGGTGTGAGTCGATCCTCGGCGTGAAAGATGAGCCAGTGCAGGGCAAAGAGGTTCCTCTGGAATGGACTGAGACATCTGGGGGACTCTTGGAATGGTGGTACGACCATGGAGTTCCTCTCGCCTTTCCTGTTGAGAGTGCCTCCTCTTGAGATGCGACGGGAACGCTGGGAATTCTTTCCCGTTGAAAGCAGGGAAAGGATCCCTCATCTCGAGCTACGAGGGGGAAACGGGGCTCCTCTGGATGTGGGCGGGACCATCGTGCTTCCTCTCGAGTGGAGACGGGTATGGCGCTGAACTTTTTGAGTTGCAGGAAGGGTGTGAAAGACCCTTTCGAAGTTCCAGAGGTTAGGTGTCATTAGCCTCCAGACGCCTCATTGGAAATAGGCCTCATCTCGCCTGGAAGGGAGAACTTCCTGGATTTTTTCGAGTTGCGGCAGGTGTTCTCGAGTTACGACTGGGACCTCAGGGACCCGCCCTGGTGGCCTCAGGAGAGGCCAGTCCCCATGCGAGTTGCTAGGGGGCCTCTCGGGATTCCTCTCCCGTCGATACTGGGGCCAAAAACCTTGTGTGGAGTCAGGGCCGGAACCGAGGATTCCTCTCAGGGGCTGACATGGATCTTTGGGTACTTCTGGAGTCTCCCCAGGGGAGTCAGGCCTCGTCTCGAGTGGGGGCATGCACGTGCGCTTTCCTTCCAGGCTGTAGCAGCAATGTCACGCTTCCCGTCGCGTGGATCAAAGGATCTGTGGTTTTCCCTCGAGTCTTTCCCTCGAGGCTTTCCCACAGGGCTGTCCCACGTGCCACCGTGGTGTGAATCGATCCTCGGCGTGAAAGATGAGCCAGTGCAGGGCAAAGAGTTTCCTCTGGAATGGACTGAGACATCTGGGGGACTCTTGGAATGGTGGTACGACCATGGAGTTCCTCTCGCCTTTCCTGTTGAGAGTGCCTCCTCTTGAGATGCGACGGGAACGCCGTGAATTCTTTCCCGTTAAAAGCAGGGAAAGCATCCCTTATCTCGAGCTACGAGTGGGAAACGGGGCTCCTCTGGATGTGGGCGGGACCATCGTGCTTCCTCTCGAGTGGAGACGGGTATGGCGGTGAACTTCTTGAGTTGCAGCAAGGGTGTGAAAGACCCTTACGAAGTTCCAGAGGTTAGGTGTCATTAGTCTCCAGACGCCTCATCGGAAATAGGCCTCATCTCGCCTGGAAGGGAGAACTTCCTGGATTTTCTGGAGTTGCGGCAGGTGTTCTCGAGTTACGACGGGGACCTCAGGGACCCGCCCTGGTGGCCTCAGGAGAGGCCAGTCCCCATGCGAGTTGCTAGGGGGCCTCTCGGGATTCCTCTCCCGTCGATACCGGGGCCAAAAACCTTGTGTGGAGTCAGGGCCGGAACCGAGGATTCCTCTCAGGGGCTGACATGGATCTTTGGGTACTTCTGGAGTCTCCCCAGGGGAGTCAGGCCTCGTCTCGAGTGGGGGCATGCACGTGCGCTTTCCTTCCAGGCTGTAGCAGCAATGTCACGCTTCCCGTGGCGTCGATCAAAAGATCTGTGGTTTTCCCTTGAGGCTTTCCCTCGAGGCTTTCCCACAGGGCTGTCCCACGTGCCACCGTGGTGTGAGTCGATCCTCGGCGTGAAAGATGAGCCAGTGCAGGGCAAAGAGGTTCCTCTGGAATGGACTGAGACATCTGGGGGACTCTTGGAATGGTGGTACGACCATGGAGTTCCTCTCGCCTTTCCTGTTGAGAGTGCGTCCTATTGAGATGCGATGGGAACAGCGGGAATTCTTTCCTTTGAAAGCAGGGAAAGGATCCCTCATCTCCAGCTACGAGGGGGAAACGGGGCTCCTCTGGATGTGGGCGGGACCATCGTGCTTCCTCTCGAGTGGAGACGGGTATGGCGGAGAACTTCTTGAGTTGCAGCAAGGGTGTGAAAGACCCTTTCGAAGTTCCAGAGGTTAGGTGTCATTAGTCTCCAGACGCCTCTTCGTAAATAGGCCTCATCTCGCCTGGAAGGGAGAACTTCCTGGATTTTCTCGAGTTGCGGCAGGTGTTCTCGAGTTACGACGGGGACCTCAGGGACCCGCTCTGGTGGCCTCAGGAAAGGCCAGTCCCCATGCCAGCTGCTAGGGGGCCTCTCGGGATTCCTCTCCCGTTGATACCGGGGCCTAAAACCTTGTGTGGAGTCAGGGCTGGAACCGAGGATTCCTCTCAGGGGCTGACATGGATCTTTGGGTACTTCTGGAGTCTCCCCAGGGGAGTCAGGCCTCGTCTCGAGTGGGGGCATGCACGTGTGCTTTCCTTCCAGGCTGTAGCAGCAATGTCACGCTTCCCGTCGCGTGGATCAAAGGATCTGTGGTTTTCCCTCGAGGCTTTCCCTCGAGGCTTTCCCACAGGGCTGTCCCACTTGCCACCGTGGTGTGAGTCGATCCTCGGCGTGAAAGATGAGCCAGTGAAGGCAAAGAGGTTCCTCTGGAATGGACTGAGACATCTGGGGGACTCTTGGAATGGTGGTACGAGCATGGAGTTCCTCTCGCCTTTCCTGTTGAGAGTGCCTCCTCTTGAGATGCGACGGGAACGCCGGGAATTCTTTCCCGTTAAAAGCAGGGAAAGCATCCCTTATCTCGAGCTACGAGTGGGAAACGGGAGTCCTCTAGATGTGGGCGGGACCATCGTGCTTCCTCTCGAGTGGAGACGGGTATGGAGGTGAACTTCTTGAGTTGCAGCAAGGGTGTGAAAGACCCTTACGAAGTTCCAGAGGTTAGGTGTCATTAGTCTCCAGACGCCTCATCGTAAATAGGCCTCATCTCTCCTGGAAGGGAGAACTTCCTGGATTTTCTCGAGTTGCGGCAGGTGTTCTCGAGTTACGACGGGGACCTCAGGGACCCGCCCTGGTGGCCTCATGAAAGGACAGTCCCATGCCAGCTGCTAGGGGGCCTCTCGGGATTCCTCTCCCGTTGATAACGGGGCCTAAAACCTTGTGTGGAGTCAGGGCCGGAACCGAGGATTCCTCTCAGGGGCTGACATGGATCTTTGGGTACTTCTGGAGTCTCCCCAGGGGAGTCAGGCCTCGTCTCGAGTGGGGGCATGCACGTGTGCTTTCCTTCCAGGCTGTAGCAGCAATGTCACGCTTCCCGTCGCGTGGATCAAAGGATCTGTGGTTTTCCCTCGAGGCTTTCCCTCGAGGCTTTCCCAGAGGGCTGTCCCACGTTCCACCGTGGTGTGAGTCGATCCTCGGCGTGAAAGATGAGCCAGTGAAGGCAAAGAGGTTCCTCTGGAATGGACTGAGACATCGGGGGCCTCTTGGAATGGTGGTACGACCATGGAGTTCCTCTCGCCTTTCCTGTTGAGAGTGCCTACTCTTGAGATGCGACGGGAACGCCGGGAATTCTTTCCCGTTGAAAGCAGGGAAAGGATCCCTCATCTCGAGCTACGAGGGGGAAACGGGGCTCCTCTGGATGTGGGCGGGACCATCGTGCTTCCTCTGGAGTGGAGACGGGTATGGCGGTGAACTTCTTGAGTTGCAGCAAGGGTGTGAAAGACCCTTTCGAAGTTCCAGAGGTTAGGTGTCATTAGTCTCCAGACGCCTCATCGGAAATAAGCCTCATCTCGCCTGGAAGGGAGAACTTCCTGGATTTTCTCGAGTTGCGGCAGGTGTTCTCGAGTTACGACGGGGACCTCAGGGACCCGCCCTGGTGGCCTCAGGAGAGGCCAGTCCACATGCGAGTTGCTAGGGGGCCTCTCGGGATTCCTCTCCCGTCGATACCGGGGCCAAAAACCATGTGTGGAGTCAGGGCCGGAACCGAGGATTCCTCTCAGGGGCTGACATGGATTTTTGGGTACTTCTGTAGTCTCCCCAGGGGAGTCAGGCCTCGTCTCGAGTGGGGGCATGCACGTGCGCTTTCCTTCCAGGCTGTAGCAGCAATGTCACGCTTCCCGTGGCGTGGATCAAAGGATCTGTGGTTTTCCCTCGAGGCTTTCCCTCGAGGCTTTCCCACAGGGCTGTCCCACGTGCCACCGTGGTGTGAGTCGATCCTCGGCGTGAAAGATGAGCCAGTGCAGGGCAAAGAGGTTCCTCTGGAATGGACTGAGACATCTGGGGGACTCTTGGAATGGTGGTACGACCATGGAGTTCCTCTCGCCTTTCCTGTTGAGAGTGCCTCCTCTTGAGATGCGACGGGAACGCCGGGAATTCCTTCCCGTTGAAAGCAGGGAAAGGATCCCTCATCTCGAGCTACGAGGGGGAAACGGGACTCCTCTGGATGTGGGCGGGACCATCGTGCTTCCTCTCGAGTGGAGACGGGTATGGCGGTGAACTTCTTGAGTTGCAGCAAGGGTGTGAAAGACCCTTTCGAAGTTCCAGAGGTTAGGTGTCATTAGTCTCCAGACGCCTCATCGGAAATAGGCCTCATCTCGCCTGGAAGGGAGAACTTCCTGGATTTTCTCGAGTTGCGGCAGGTGTTCTCGAGTTACGACGGGGACTTCAGGGACCCGCCCTGGTGGCCTCAGGAAAGGCCAGTCCCCATGCGAGTTGCTAGGGAGCCTCTCGGGATTCCTCTCCCGTCGATACCGGGGCCAAAAACCTTGTGTGGAGTCAGGGCCGGAACCGAGGATTCCTCTCAAGGGCTGACATGGATCTTTGGGTACTTCTGGAGTCTCCCCATGGGAATCAGGCCTCGTCTCGAGTGGGGGCATGCACGTGCGCTTTCCTTCCAGGCTGTAGCAGCAATGTCACGTTTTCCGTGGCGTGGATCAAAGAATCTGTGGTTTTCCCTCGAGGCTTTCCCTCGAGGCTTTCCCACAGGGCTGTCCCACGTGCCACCGTGGTGTGAGTCGATCCTCGGCGTGAAAGATGAGCCAGTGCAGGGCAAAGAGGTTCCTCTGGAATGGACTGAGACATCTGGGGGACTCTTGGAATGGTGGTACGACCATGGAGTTCCTCTCGCCTTTCCTGTTGAGAGTGCCTACTCTTGAGATGCGACGGGAACGCGGGGAATTCTTTCCCGTTGAAAGCAGGGAAAGGATCCCTCATCTCGAGCTACGAGGCGGAAACGGGGCTCCTCTGGATGTGGGCGGGACCATCGTGCTTCCTCTCGAGTGGAGACGGGTATGGCGGTGAACTTCTTGAGTTGCAGCAAGGGTGTGAAAGACCCTTTCAAAGTTCCAGAGGTTAGGTGTCATTAGTCTCCAGACGCCTCATCGGAAATAAGCCTCATCTCGCCTGGAAGGGAGAACTTCCTGGATTTTCTCGAGTTGCGGCAGGTGTTCTCGAGTTACGACGGGGACCTCAGGGACCCGCCCTGGTGGCCTCTGGAGAGGCCAGTCCACATGCGAGTTGCTAGGGGGCCTCTCGGGATTCCTCTCCCGTCGATACCGGGGCCAAAAACCATGTGTGGAGTCAGGGCCGGAACCGAGGATTCCTCTCAGGGGCTGACATGGATTTTTGGGTACTTCTGGAGTCTCCCCAGGGGAGTCAGGCCTCGTCTCGAGTGGGGGCATGCACGTGCGCTTTCCTTCCAGGCTGTAGCAGCAATGTCACGCTTCCCGTGGCGTGGATCAAAGGATCTGTGGTTTTCCCTCGAGGCTTTCCCTCGAGGCTTTCCCACAGGGCTGTCCCACGTGCCACCGTGGTGTGAGTCGATCCTCGGCGTGAAAGATGAGCCAGTGCAGGGCAAAGAGGTTCCTCTGGAATGGACTGAGACATCTGGGGGACTCTTGGAATGGTGGTACGACCATGGAGTTCCTCTCGCCTTTCCTGTTGAGAGTGCCTCCTCTTGAGATGCGACGGGAACGCCGGGAATTCTTTCCCGTTGAAATCAGGGAAAGGATCCCTCATCTCGAGCTACGAGGGGGAAACGGGGCTCCTCTGGATGTGGGCGGGACCATCGTGCTTCCTCTCGAGTGGAGACGGGTATGGCGGTGAACTTCTTGAGTTGCAGCAAGGGTATGAAAGACCCTTTCGAAGTTCCAGAGGTTAGGTGTCATTGGTCTCCAGACGCCTCATCGGAAATAGGCCTCATCTCGCCTGGAAGGGAGAACTTCCTGGATTTTCTGGAGTTGCGGCAGGTGTTCTCGAGTTACGACGGGGACCTCAGGGACCCGCCCTGGTGGCCTCAGTAAAGGCCAGTCCCCATGCGAGTTGCTAGGGAGCCTCTCGGGATTCCTCTCCCGTCGATACCGGGGCCAAAAACCTTGTGTGGAGTCAGGGCCGGAACCGAGGATTCCTCTCAAGGGCTGACATGGATCTTTGGGTACTTCTGGAGTCTCCCCATGGGAATCAGGCCTCGTCTCGAGTGGGGGCATGCACGTGCGCTTTCCTTCCAGGCTGTAGCAGCAATGTCACGCTTCCCGTGGCGTGGATCAAAGAATCTGTGGTTTTCCCTCGAGGCTTTCCCTCGAGGCTTTCCCACAGGGCTGTCCCACGTGCCACCGTGGTGTGAGTCTATCCTCGGCGTGAAAGATGAGCCAGTGTAGGGCAAAGAGGTTACTCTGAAATGGACTGAAACATCTGGGGGACTCTTGAAATGGTGGTACGACCATGGAGTTCCTCTCGCCTTTCCTGTTGAGAGTGCCTCCTCTTGAGATGCGACGGGAACGCCGGGAATTCTTTCCCGTTGAAAGCAGGGAAAGGATCCCTCATCTCGAGCTACGAGGGGGAAACGGGGCTCCTCTGGATGTGGGCGGGACCATCGTGCTTCCTCTCGAGTGGAGACGGGTATGGCGGTGAACTTCTTGAGTTGCAGCAAGGGTGTGAAAGACCCTTTCGAAGTTCCAGAGGTTAGGTGTCATTAGTCTCCAGACGCCTCATCGGAAATAGGCCTCATCTCGCCTGGAAGGGAGAACTTCCTGGATTTTCTCGAGTTGCGGCAGGTGTTCTCGAGTTACGACGGGGACCTCAGGGACCCGCCCTGGTGGCCTCAGGAGAGGCCAGTCCTCATGCGAGTTTCTAGGGGGCCTCTCAGGATTCCTCTCCCGTCGATACAGCGGCCAAAAACCTTGTGTGGAGTCAGGGCCGGAACCGAGGATTCCTCTCAGGGGCTGACATGGATCTTTGGGTACTTCTGGAGTCTCCCCAGGGGAGTCAGGCCTCGTCTCGAGTGGGGGCATGCACGTGCGCTTTCCTTCCAGGCTGTAGCAGCAATGTCACGCTTCCCGTGGCGTGGATCAAAGGATCTGTGGTTTTCCCTCGAGGCTTTCCCTCGAGGCTTTCCCACAGGGCTGTCCCACGTGCCACCGTGGTGTGAGTCGATCCTCGGCGTGAAAGATGAGCCAGTGCAGGGCAAAGAGGTTCCTCTGGAATGGACTGAGACATCTGGGGGACTCTTGGAATGGTGGTACGACCATGGAGTTCCTCTCGCCTTTCCTGTTGAGAGTGCCTCCTCTTGAGATGCGACGGGAACGCCGGGAATTCTTTCCCGTTGAAATCAGGGAAAGGATCCCTCATCTCGAGCTACGAGGGGGAAACGGGGCTCCTCTGGATGTGGGCGGGACCATCGTGCTTCCTCTCGAGTGGAGACGGGTATGGCGGTGAACTTCTTGAGTTGCAGCAAGGGTATGAAAGACCCTTTCGAAGTTCCAGAGGTTAGGTGTCATTGGTCTCCAGACGCCTCATCGGAAATAGGCCTCATCTCGCCTGGAAGGGAGAACTTCCTGGATTTTCTGGAGTTGCGGCAGGTGTTCTCGAGTTACGACGGGGACCTCAGGGACCCGCCCTGGTGGCCTCAGTAAAGGCCAGTCCCCATGCGAGTTGCTAGGGAGCCTCTCGGGATTCCTCTCCCGTCGATACCGGGGCCAAAAACCTTGTGTGGAGTCAGGGCCGGAACCGAGGATTCCTCTCAAGGGCTGACATGGATCTTTGGGTACTTCTGGAGTCTCCCCATGGGAATCAGGCCTCGTCTCGAGTGGGGGCATGCACGTGCGCTTTCCTTCCAGGCTGTAGCAGCAATGTCACGCTTCCCGTGGCGTGGATCAAAGAATCTGTGGTTTTCCCTCGAGGCTTTCCCTCGAGGCTTTCCCACAGGGCTGTCCCACGTGCCACCGTGGTGTGAGTCTATCCTCGGCGTGAAAGATGAGCCAGTGTAGGGCAAAGAGGTTACTCTGAAATGGACTGAAACATCTGGGGGACTCTTGAAATGGTGGTACGACCATGGAGTTCCTCTCGCCTTTCCTGTTGAGAGTGCCTCCTCTTGAGATGCGACGGGAACGCCGGGAATTCTTTCCCGTTGAAAGCAGGGAAAGGATCCCTCATCTCGAGCTACGAGGGGGAAACGGGGCTCCTCTGGATGTGGGCGGGACCATCGTGCTTCCTCTCGAGTGGAGACGGGTATGGCGGTGAACTTCTTGAGTTGCAGCAAGGGTGTGAAAGACCCTTTCGAAGTTCCAGAGGTTAGGTGTCATTAGTCTCCAGACGCCTCATCGGAAATAGGCCTCATCTCGCCTGGAAGGGAGAACTTCCTGGATTTTCTCGAGTTGCGGCAGGTGTTCTCGAGTTACGACGGGGACCTCAGGGACCCGCCCTGGTGGCCTCAGGAGAGGCCAGTCCTCATGCGAGTTTCTAGGGGGCCTCTCAGGATTCCTCTCCCGTCGATACAGCGGCCAAAAACCTTGTGTGGAGTCAGGGCCGGAACCGAGGATTCCTCTCAGGGGCTGACATGGATCTTTGGGTACTTCTGGAGTCTCCCCAGGGGAGTCAGGCCTCGTCTCGAGTGGGGGCATGCACGTGCGCTTTCCTTCCAGGCTGTAGCAGCAATGTCACTCTTCCCGTCGCGTGGATAAAAGGATCTGCGTTTTTCCCTCGATGCTTTCCCTCGAGGCTTTCCCACAGGGCTGACCCACGTGCCACCGCTGTGTGAGTCGATCCTCGGCGTGAAAGATGAGCCAGTGCAGGGCAAAGAGGTTCCTCTGGAATGGACTGAGACATCTGGGGGACTCTTGGAATGGTGGTACGACCATGGAGTTCCTCTCGCCTTTCCTGTGGAGAGTGCCTCCTCTTGAGATGCGATGGGAACGCCGGGAATTCTTTCCCGTTGAACGCAGGGAAAGGATCCCTCGTCTCGAGCTCCGAGGGGGAAACGGGGATCCTCTGGATGTGGGCGGGACCATCGTGCTTCCTCTCGAGTGGAGACGGGTATGGCGCTGAACTTCTTTAGTCGCAGCAAGGGTGTGAAAGACCCTTTCGAATTTCCAGAGGTTAGGTGTCATTAGTCTCCAGACGCCTCATCGGAAATAGGCCTCATCTCGCCTGGAAGGGAGAACTTCGTGGATTTACTCGAGTTGTGGCAGGTGTTCTCGAGTTACGACGGGGACCACCGGAACCCGCCCTGCTGGCCTCAGGAAAGGCGAGTCCCCATGCGAATTGCTATGGGGCCTCTCGGGATTCCTCTCCCGTCGATACCGGGGCCAAAATCCTTGTGTGGATTCAGGGCCGGAACCGAGGATTCCTCTCAGGGGCTGACATGGATCATTGGGATCTTCTGGAGTTTCCCCAGGGGAGTCAGGCCCCGTCTCGAGTGGGGGCATGCACGTGCACTTTCCTTCCAGGCTGTAGCAGCAATGTCACGCTTCCCGTCGCGTGGATCAAAGGATCTGTGGTTTTCCCTCGAGGCTTTCCCACAGGGCTGTCCCACGTGCCACCGTGGTGTGAGTCGATCCTCGGCGTGAAAGATGTGCCAGTGCAGGGCAAAGAGGTTCCTCTGGAATGCACTGAGACATCTGGGGGACTCTTGAAATGGTGGTATGACCATGGAGTTCCTCTCGCCTTTCCTGTTGAGAGTGCCTCCTCTTGAGATGCGACGGGAACGCCGGGAATTCTTCCCCGTTGAAAGCAGGGAAAGGATCCCTCATCTCGAGCTACGAGGGGGAAACGGGGCTCCTCTGGATGTGGGCGGGACCATCGTGCTTCCTCTCGAGTGGAGACGGGTATGGCGGTGAACTTCTTGAGTTGCAGCAAGGGTGTGAAAGACCCTTTCGAAGTTCCAGAGGTTAGGTGTCATTAATCTCCAGACGCCTCATCGGAAATAGGCCTCATCTCGACTGGAAGGGAGAATTTCCTGGATTTTCTTGAGTTGCGGCAGGTGTTCTCGAGTTACGACGGGGAACTCAGGGACCCGCCCTGGTGGCCTCAGGAAAGGCCAGTCCCCATGCGAGTTGCTAGGGGGCCTCTCGGGATTCCTCTCCCGTCAATACCGGGTCCAAAAACCTTGTGTGGAGTCAGTGCCGGAACCGAGGATTCCTCGCAGGGGCTGACATGGATCTTTGGGTACTTCTGGAGTCTCCCCAGGGGAGTCAGGCCTCGTCTCGAGTGGGGGCATGCACGTGCGCTTTCCTTCCAGGCTGTAGCAGCAATGTCACGCTTCCCGTCGCGTGGATCAAAGGATCTGTGGTTTTCCCTCGAGGCTTTCCCTCGAGGCGTTCCCACAGGGCTGTCCCACGTGCCACCGTGGTGTGAGTCGATCCTCGGCGTGAAAGATGAGACAGTGCAGGGCAAAGAGGTTCCTCTGGAATGGACTGAGACATCTGGGGGACTCTTGGAATGGTGGTACGACCATGAAGTTCCTCTCGCCTTTCCTGATCAGAGTGCCTCCTCTTGAGATGCGACGGGAATGTCGGGAACTCTTTCCCGTTGAAAGCAGGGAAAGGATCCCTCATCTTGAGCTACGAGGGGGAAACGGGGCTCCTCTGGATGTGGGCGAGACCATCGTGCTTCTTCTCGAGGGGAGACGGTTATGGGGGTGAACTTCTTGAGTTGCAGGAAGTGTGTGAAAGACCCATTCGAAGTTCCAGAGGTTAGGTGTCATTAGTCTCCAGGCGGCTCATCGGAAATAGGCCTTATGTCTCCTGAAGGGAGAACTTCCTGGATTTTCTCGAGTTGCGGCAGGTAACCTCGAGTTTCGACGGGGACCTAAGGGTCCCGACCTGGTGGCCTCAGGAATGGCCAGTCCCCATGCGCGTTGCTAGGGTGTCTCTCGGGATTCCTCTCCCGTCAATACCGGGGCCAAAAACGTTGTGTGGAGTCAGGGCCGGAACCTGAGGATTCCTCTCCGGTGCTGACATGGATCTTGGGGTAGTTCTGGAGTCTCCAAAGGGGAGTCAGGCCTCGTCTCGTGTTGGGGCATGCACGTGCGCTTTCCTTCCAGGCTGTAGCAGCAATGTCACACTTCCCGTCGCGTGGAACAAAAGATCTGTGGTTTTCCCTCGAGGCTTTCCCTCTAGGCTTTACCACACAGCTGTCCCACGTGCCACCTTGGTGTGCGTCGACCCTGGGCGTGAAAGATGAGCCAATGCAGGGAAAAAAGGTTCCTCTGAAATGGTCTAAGACATCTGGGGGACTCTTGGATTGGTGTAACTACCATGGAGATATTCTCGCCATTCCTGTTGAGAGTGCCTCCTCTTGAGATGCGATGGGAACGCTGGGATTTCTTTCCCGTTGAAAGCAGGGAAAGGATCCCTCATCTCGAGCTACGAGGGGGAAACGGGGCTCCTCTGGATGTGGGCCGGATCATCGTGCTTCCTCTCGAATGGAGAAAGGTATGGCGGTGAACTTCTTGAGTTGCAGAAACGGTGTGAAAGACACTTTCTAAGTTATAGAATTTAGGTGTCATTACTCTCCAGGCGCCTAATCTGAAATAGGCCTCATCTTTCCTGGAAGGGAGAACTTCCTGGATTATCTCGAGTTGCGGCAGGTGTTCTCGAGTTACGATGGAAACCTCAGGGACCCGCCCTGGTGGCCTCAGGAAAAGCCAGTCCCCATGCGAGTTGCTAGGGGTCCAACCGGGATTCTTCTCCCGTCGATACCTGGGCCAAAAACCTTGTGTGGAGTCAGGGCCGGAAAATGAGGATTCCTCTCCGGTGCTTACATGGATCTTGGGGTACTTCTGGAGTCTCCCCTGGTGAGTCAGGCCTCATCTCGAGTGGGGGCACGAACGTGCGCTTCATTCCTGGCTGTAGCAGCAGTGGAACGCTCTCCGTCGCGTGGAAAAAAGGATCTGTGGTTTTCCCTCGAGGCTTTCACTCGAGGCTTTCCCACAGGGCTGTCCCACTTGCCACCGTGGTGTGATTCGATCCTCGGCGTGAAAGATGAGCCAGTGCAGGAAAAGTGGTTCTTCTGGAATGGACTGAGACATCTGGGGGACTCTTAGAATGGTGGTACGACCATGGAGTTCCTCTCGCCTATCTGTTGCGAATGCCTCCTCTTGAGATGCGACGGGAATCTCGGAATTCTTTCCGGTTGAAAGCAGGGAAAGGATCCCTCATCTCGAGCTACGAGGGGGAAACGGGGCTCCTCTGGATGTGGGCGAGACCATCGTGCTTCTTCTCGAGTGGAGAAGGGTATGGCGGTGAACTTCTTGAGTTGCAGGAAGTGTGTGAAAGACCCATTCGAAGTTCCAGAGGTTAGGTGTCATTAGTCTCCAGGCGGCTCATCGGAAATAGGCCTTATCTCTCCTGAAGGGAGAACTTCCTGGATTTTCTCGAGTTGCGGCAGGTGACCTCGAGTTACGACGGGGACCTAAGGGTCCCGACCTGGTGGCCTCAGGAATGGCCAGTCCCCATGCGAGTTGCTAGGGCATCTCTCGGGATTCCTCTCCCGTCGATACCGGGGCCAAAACCCTTGTGTGGAGTCAGGGCCGGAACCTGAGAATTCCTCTCCGGTGCTGACATCGATCTTGGGGTACTTCTGGAGTCTCCCCAGGGGAGTCAAACCTCGTCTCGAGTGGGGGCATGCACGTGCGCTTTCATTCCTCGCTGTAGCAGCAATGTCATGTTTCCCATCGCGTGGAACAAAGGATCTGTGTTTTTCCCTCGAGGCTTTCCCTTGAGACTTTCCACAGGGCTGTCCCACGTGCCACCGTGGTGTGAGTCGATCCTCGGCGTGAAAGATGCACCAGTGCAGGGAAAAGAGGTTCCTCTGGAATGGACTGAGACATCTGGGGGACTCTTGGAATGGTGGTACAAACATGGAGTTCCTCTCGCCTTTCCTGTTGAGAGTGCGTCCTCTTGAGCTGCGACGGGAAAGCCGGGAATTCTCTCCCGTTTAAAGCAGGGAAAGGATCCCTCATCTCGAGCTACGAGGGCGAAACAGGGCTTCTCTGGATGTCGGCGGGACCATCGTGCTTCCTCTCGAGTGGAGACGGGTATGGCGGTGAACTTCTTGAGTTGCAGCAAGGGTGTGAAAGACACTTTCGAAGTTCCAGAGGTTAGGTGTCATTAGTCGCCAGGCGCCTCATCTGAAATAGGCCTCATCTCGCCTGGACGGTAGAACTACCTGGATTATCTCGAGTTGCGACAGGTGTTCTCGAGTTACGACGGGGACCTCAGTGACCCGCCCTGGGGGCCTCAGGAAAGGCCACTCCCCTTGCCAGTTGCTAGGGGGCCTCTCGGGATTCCTCTCCCGTCGATCCCGGGGCCAAAAACCTTGTGTGGAGTCAGGGCCGGAACCTGAGGATTCCTCTCCGGTGATGACATGGATCTTGGGGTGCTTCTGGAGTCTCCCCAGGGGAGTCAGGGCTCGTCTCCAGTGGGAGCATGCACGTGCGCTTTCCTTCCAGGCTGTAGGAGCAATGTCACGCTTCCCGTCGCGTGGATCAAAGGATCTGCGGTTTTCCCTAGAGTCTTTCCGTCTAGGCTTTACCACAGGGCTGTCCCTCTTGCCACCGTGGTGTGATTCGATCCTCGGCGTGAAAGATGAGCCTGTGCAGGAAAAGCGGTTCTTCTGGAATGGACTGAGACATCTGGGGGACTCTTGGAATGGTGGTACGACCATGGAGTTCCTCTCGCCTATCTGTTGCGAATGCCTCCTCTTGAGATGCGCCGGGAATCTCAGAATTCTTTCCCGTTGAAAGCAGGGAAAGGATCCCTCATCTCGAGCTACGAGGGGGAAACGGGGCTCCTCTGGATGTGGGCGAGACCATCGTGCTTCTTCTCGAGTGGAGAAGGGTATGGCGGTGAACTTCTTGAGTTGCAAGAAGTGTGTGAAAGACCCAATCGAAGTTCCAGAGGTTAGGTGTCATTAGTCTCCAGGCGGCTCATCGGAAATAGGCCTTATCTCTCCTGAAGGGAGAACTTCCTGGATTTTCTCGAGTTGCGGCAGGTGTTCTCGAGTTACGACGGAAACCTCAGGGACCCGCCCTGGTGGCCTCAGGGAAAGCCAGTCCCCATGCGAGTTGCTAGGGGTCCTCTCGGGATTCTTCTCCCGTCGATACCGGGGCCAAAAACCTTGTGTGGAGTCAGGGCCGGAAACTGAGGATTCCTCTCCGGTGCTTACATGGATCTTCGGGTACTTCTGGAGTCTCCCCAGGGGAGTCAGGCCTCATCTCGAGTGGGGGCACGAACGTGTGCTTCCTTCCTAGCTGAGGCAGCAATGGCACGCATCCCGTCGCGTGGAACCAAGGATCTGTGGTTTTCCCTCGAGGCTTTCCCTCGAGGCTTTCCCACAGGGCTGTCCTACTTGCCACCGTGGTGTGAGTCGATCCTCGGCGTGAAAGATGATCCAGTGCAGGAAAAGAGGTTCTTCTGGAATGGACTGAGACATCTGGGGGACTCTTGGAATGGTGGTACGACCATAGAGTTCCTCTCGCCTATCTGTTGTGAATGCCTCCTCTTGAGATGCGATGGGAATGTTGGGAATTCTTTCTCGTTGAAAGCAGGGAAAGGATCCCTCATCTCGAGCTACGAGGGGGAAATGGGGCTCCTCTGGATGTGGGCGAGACCTTCGTGCTTCTTCTCGAGTGCAGACGGGTATGGCGGTAAACTTCTTGAGTTGCAGGAAGTTTGAGAAAGACCCATTCGAAGTTCAAGAGGTTAGGTGTCATTAGTCTCCAGGCGGCACATGGGAAATAGGCCTCATCTCTCCTGAAGGGAGAACTTCCTGGATTTTCTCAAGTTGCGGCAGGTGACCTCGAGTTACGACGGGGACCTAAGGGTCCCGACCTGGTTGCCTCAGGAATGGCCAGTCCCCATGCGAGCTGCTAGGGGATCTCTCGGGATTCCTCTCCCGTCGATACCGGGGCCAAAACCCTTGTGTGGAGTCAGGGCCGGAACCTGAGAATTCCTCTCCGGTGCTGACATCGATCTTGGGGTACTTCTGGAGTCTCCCCAGGGGAGTCAAACCTCGTCTCGAGTGGGGGCATGCACGTGCGCTTTCATTCCTCGCTGTAGCAGCAATGTCATGTTTCCCATCGCGTGGAACAAAGGATCTGTGTTTTTCCCTCGAGGCTTTCCCTTGAGACTTTCCACAGGGCTGTCCCACGTGCCACCGTGGTGTGAGTCGATCCTCGGCGTGAAAGATGCACCAGTGCAGGGAAAAGAGGTTCCTCTGGAATGGACTGAGACATCTGGGGGACTCTTGGAATGGTGGTACAAACATGGAGTTCCTCTCGCCTTTCCTGTTGAGAGTGCGTCCTCTTGAGCTTTGACGGGAAAGCCGGGAATTCTCTCCCGTTTAAAGGAGGGAAAGGATCCCTCATCTCGAGCTACGAGGGGGAAACGGGGCTTCTCTGGATGTCGGCGGGACCATCGTGCTTCCTCTCAAGTGGAGCCGGGTATGGCGGTGAACTTCTTGAGTTGCAGCAAGGGTGTGAAAGACACTTTCGAAGTTCCACAGGTTAGGTGTCATTAGTCTTCAGGCGCCTCTTCGGAAATAGGCCTCGTCTCTCCTAGAAGGGAGAACTTCCTGGATTTTCTCGAGTTGCGGCAGGTGTTCTCGAGTTACGACGGGGACCTCAGGGACCAGCCCTGGTGGCCTCAGGAAAGGCCAGTCCCCATGCGAGATGCTAGGGGGCCTCTCGGGATTCCACTCCATCGATACCATGGACCAAAACCTTTTGTGTCGTCAGTGCCGGAACCTGAGAATTCCTCTCCGGTGCTGACATGGATCTTGGGGTACTTCTGGAGTCTCTCCAGGCGAGTCAGGCGTCGTCTCAAGTGGGGGCATGCACGTGCGCCTTCCTTCCAGGCTTTAGCAGCAATGTCACGCTTCCCGTCGCTTGGAACAAAGGATCTGTGGTTTTCCCTCGAGGCTTTCACTCGAGGCTTTCCCTCAGGGCTGTCCCACGTGCCACCGTGGTGTGAGTCTATCCTCGGTGTGAAAGATTAGCCATTGCAGGGAAAACAGGTTCCTCTGGAATCACTAACACATCTGGGGGACTCTTGGAATGGTGGGACGACCATGGAGTTCCTCTCGCCTTTCCTGTTTAGAGTGCCTCCTCTGGAGATGCGACGGAAAGCTGGGAATACTTTCCCATTGAAAATAGGGAATGGATCCCACATCTCGTGCCACGAGGGGGAAACAGAGCTCCTCTGGATGTGGGCGGGACCATCGTTCTTCCTCTCGAGTGGAGACCAGTATGTCGGTGAACTTCTTGAGTTGCAGCAAGGGTGTGAAAGACACTTTCGCAGTTCCAGAGCTTAGGTGTCATTAGTCTCCAGGCGCCTCATCTGATATAGGCCTCATCTCGCCTGGAAGGGAGAACTTCCTGGATTATCTCGAGTTGCAGCAGGTGTTCTCGAGTTACGCCGGAAACCTCAGGGACCCGCCCTGGTGGCCTCCGGAAAAGCCAGTCCCCATGCGAGTTGCTAGGGGTCCTCTCGGGATTCTTCTCCCATCGATACCTGGCCAAAAACCTTGTGTGGGGTCAGGGCCGGAAACTGAGGATTCCTCTCCGGTGCTTACGTGGATCTTGGGGTACTTCTGGAATCTCCCCAGGGAAGTCAGGCCTCATCTCGAGTGGGGGCACGAACGTGTGCTTCTTTCCTGGCTGAGGCAGCAATGGCACGCATCCCGTCGCGTGGAACCAAGGATCTGTGGTTTTCCCTCGAGGCTTTCACTCGAGGCTTTCCCACAGGGCTGTCCCACGTGCCACCGTGGTGTGAATCGATCCTCGGCGTGAAAGATGAGCCATTGCAGGAAAAGAGGTTCTTCTGGAATGGACTGAGACATCTGGGGGGCTCTTGGAATGGTGGTACGACCATGGAGTTCCTCTCGCCTATCTGTTTCGAATGCCTCCTCTTGAGATGCGACGGGAATGTCGGGAATTCTTTCCCGTTGAAAGCAGAGAAAGGATCCCTCATCTCGAGCTACGAGGGGGAAACGGGGCTCCTCTGGATTTGGGCGAGACCATCGTGCTTCTTCTCGAGTGGAGACGGTTATGGCGGTGAACTTCTTGAGTTGCAGGAAGTTTGAGAAAGACCCATTCGAAGTTCCAGAGGTTAGGTGTCATTAGTCTCCAGGGGACTCATCGGAAATAGGCCTCATCTCTCCTGGAAGGGAGAACTTTCTGGATTTTCTCGAGTTGTGCAGGTGTTCTCGAATTACGACGGGGACCTCAGGGACCAGCCCTGGTGGCCTCAGGAAAGGCCAGTCCCCATGCGAGTTGCTAGGGGGCCTCTCAGGATTCCTCTCCCGTCCATTCGGGGGCCAAAAACCTTGTGTGGAGTCAGGGCCGGAATCTGAGGATTCCTCTCCTGTGGTGACATGTATCTTGGGGTACTTCTGGAGTCCCCCAGGGCAGTCAGTCCTCGTCTCGAGTGGGGGCATGCACGTGCGCTTTCCTTCCAGCCTGAAGCAGCAATGTCACGCTTCCCTTCGCGTTGAACAAAGGATCTGTGATTTTCCCTCGAGGCTTTCCACAGGGCTGTCCCCCGTGCCACCATGGTGTGAGTCGATCCTCGGCGTGAAAGAGGAGCCAGTGCAGGGAAAAGAGGTTCCTCTGGAATGGAATGAGACATCTGGGGGACTCTTGGAATGGTGGTACGACCATGGAGTTCCTCTCTCCTTTCCTGTTGAGAGCGCCTCCTCTTGAGTTGCAACGGGAAGGCCGGGAATTTTTTCCCGTTGAAAGCAGCGAAAGGATCCGTCATCTCGAGCTAAGAGGGGGAAACCGGGCTCCTCTGGATGTGGGCGGGACCATCGTGCTTCCTCTCGAGTGGAGATGGGTATGGCGGTGAACTTCTTCAGTTGCAGCAAGGGTGTGAAAGACCCTTTCGAAGTTCCAGAGGTTAGGTGTCATTAGTCTCCAGACGCCTCAGTGGAAAATGGCCTCATCTCGCCTGGAAGGGAGAACTTCCTGGATTTTCTCGAGTTGTGGCAGGTGTTCTCGAGTTACGACGGGGACGTCAGGGACCCGCCCTGGTGGCCTCAGGAAAGGCCAGTCCCCGTGGAAATTGCTAGGTGCGCTCTCGGATTCCTCTCCCATCAATGTTGGGGCCCAAAACCTTGTGTGGAATCAGGGCCGGAACCTGAGGATTCCTCTCCGTTGCTTACATGGATCTTGTCTTAGTTCTGGAGTCTCACCAGGGGAATCACGCCTCGTCTCAAGTGGAGGCATGCACGTTCGCTTTCTTCCCTTGCTGTAGCAGCAGTGTCACGCTTCCTGTCACGTGGATCATGGGATCTGAGGTTTCCCTCGAGGTTTCCCCACGAGACTTTCCGACAGGTCTCTCCCAAGTGCCACCGAGGTGTGAATCAATCCTCGGCGTGAAAGACGAGCCAGTGCAGGGAAAAGAGGTTCCTCTGGAATGGACTGAGACATCTGGGGGACTCTTTGAATGGGCACAACCCTGGAGTTGCTCTTGCCTTTCCTTTTGAGAGCACGTCCTCTTGATAAGTGACGGGAACGCTGGGAATTCTTTCCTGAGGAATCAGGGAAAGGATTCCTCACCTCAAGCTACGAGGCGGAAACGGGGCTCCCCTGGATGTGGGCGGGACCCTCGTGCTTATTCTCGAGTGGAGGCGGGTATGGCGGGGAACTTCTTGAGTTGCAGTAAGAATGTGAAGGACCCTTTCGAAGTTCCAGAGGTTAGGTGTGATTAGCCTCGAGACGCCTCAGCAGAAATAGGCCTCATCTCCCCTGGAGGGGAGAACTTCCTGGATTTTCTCGAGTTGCGGCAGTAGTTCTTGAGTTAGGATGGGGACCTCTGGGACCCGCTCTGGTGGCCTCAGGAAAGGCCAGTCCCCACGCGAGGTGCTAGGGGCCCTCTCGGGTTTCCTTTTCCATCAGTGCAGGGGCCCAAAAACAGGTGTGGAGTCAGGGCCCGAACCTGAGGATTCCTCTCTTGTGCTGACATGGGTCTTGTGGTAGTTCCGGAGTCTCACCAGGGGAGTCACGCCTCGTCTCAAGTGGGGCATGCACGTACGCTTTCCTCCCGAGCTGTAGCAGTACTGTCAAGCTTCCTTTCTCGTGGATTAAGGGATCTGTTGTTTTCGTCGAAGCTTTCCCACGAGGCTTTCCGACAGGTCTGTCCCACGTGCCACCGTGGTATGAGTCGATCCTCGGCGAGAAATACGAGCCAGTGCAGGGAAAAGAGTTTCCTCTGGAATGCACTGAGACATCTGGGGGACTCTTGCAATGTTGGCACGACCCTGGTGTTCCCTCGCCTTTCCTGTTGAGAGCACGTCCTGTTGAGAGGCGACGGGAACGCTGGGAATTCTTTCCTGACGAAGCAGGGAATGGATCCCTCACCTCGAGCTACGAGGCGGAAACGGGGCTCCTCTGGATGTGCTCGGGATCATGGTGCTTCCTCTCTAGTGGAGACTGGTATGGCGGTGAACTTCTTGAGTTGCAGCAAGGGTGTGAAAGACCCTTTTGAAGTTCCAGAGGTTAGGTGTCATTAGTCTGCAGACGCCTCAGCGGAAAGAGGCCTCATCTCGCCTGGAGGGGAGAACTTCCTGGATTTTCTCGAGTTACGACAGGTGTCCTCGAGTTAGGACGGGGACCTCAGGAAACCGCCCTGGTGGCCTCAGGAAAATCCAGGCCCATGCGAGTTGCTAGGGGGCCTCTCGGGATTCCTCTCCCGTCGATTACGGGGCCAAAAACCTTGTGTGGAGTCAGGGCCGGAACCTGAGGATTCCTCTCCGGTGCTGACATGTATCTTGGGGTACTTCTGGAGTCTCCCCAGGGGAGTCAGTCCTTGTCTCGAGTGGGGGCATGAACGTGCGCTTTCTTTCCAGGCTGTAACAGCAATCTCACGCAACCTGTCGCTTGGAAAAAAGGATCTGTGGTTTTCCCTCGAGGCTTTCCCACAGGGCTGTCCCACGTACCACCGTGGTGTGATTGGATCCTCGGCGTGAAAGATGAGCCAGTGCAGGGAAAAGAGGTTCCTCTGGAACGGACTGAGACATCTGGGGGACTCTTGGAATGGTGGTACGAGCATGGAGTTCCTCTTGCCTTTCCTGTTGAGAGCGCCTCCTCTTGAGATGCGACGGGATCGCCGGGAATTCTTTCCCGTTGAAAGCAGGGAAAGGATCTCTCATCTCGAGCTACGAGGGGGAAACGGGGCTCCTCTGGATGTGGGCGGGACCATTGTGCTTCCTCTCGAGTGGAGCTGGGTATGGCGGGGATCTTCTTGAGTGTCAGCAAGGGTGTGAAGGACCCTTTCGATGTTCCAGAGTTTAGTTGTGGTTAGACTCGAGAGGCCTCAGGGGAAGTAGGCCTCATCTGGCCTGGAGGGGAGAACTTCCTTGATTTTCTTGAGTTTCGGTAGGAGTTCTCGAGTTAGGATGGGGAACTCAGGGACCCACTCTGGTGGCCTCAGGAAATGCCAGTCCCCATGGGAATTGCTAGGGGCGCTCTCGGGAATCCTCTCCCATCGATGCCGGGGTCCAAAACCTTGTGTGGAGTCAGGGACGGAAACTGAGGATTCCGCTTCGGTGCTGACATGGATCTTGGGGTTCTTCTGGAGTCTACCCAGGTGAGTCAGGCCTCGGCTCGAGTGGGGACATGTACGTACGCTTTCCTCCCGAGTTGTGTAGTGTCACGCAACCCGTCACGTGGATCAAGGGATCTGTGGTTTCCCTCGAGGCTTACCCACGAGGCTTTCCCACTGGGCTGTCCCACGTTCCACCGTGGTGTGAGTCGATCCTCAGCGTGAAAGACGAACCAGTGCGGGGAATCAGTTTCCTCTGTAATGGACTGAGACATCTAGGGGACTCTTGGAATGGTAGCGCGACCCTGGAGTTCCTCTCGCCTTACCAGTTGAGAGCGCCTCCTCTTGAGATGCGAGGTGAACGCCAGGAATTCTTTCCCGACGAAGCAAGGAAACGATCCCTCATCTCGAGCTACCAGACGGAATCGGGGCCCCTCTGGATGTGGGCGGGACCCTCGTGCTTCCTCTCGAGTGGAGGCGGGTATGGCAGGGAACTTTTTGAGTTGCAGCAAGGGTGTGAAGGACTCTTTCGAAGTTCCAGAGGTTAGGTGTGATTAGCCTCGAGACGCCTCAGCGGAAATAGGCCTCATCTCCCCTGGAGGGGAGAACTTCCTGGATTTTCTCGAGTTGCGGCAGGTGTTCTCAAGTTACGACGGGGACCTCAGGGACCCGCTCTGGTGGACTCAGAAAAGGCCAGTCCCCATGCGAGGTGCTAGTTGCATTCACGGGATTCCTCTCCCATCGATGCCGGGGCCCAAAACCTTGTGTGGAGTCAGGGCCGGAACCTGAGGATTCCTCTCTGGTGCTTACATGGATCTTGTGGTAGTTCTGGAGTCTCACCAGGGGAGTCACGCCTCGTCTCAAGTGGGGGCATGCATGTGCGCTTTCCTCCCGAGCTGTAGCAGCAGTGTCACGCTTCCTGTCACAGGATCAAGGGATCTGTGGTTTCCCTCGAGGCTTTCCCACGAGGCTTCCCGACAGGTCTCTCCCACGTGCCACCGTGGTGTGTTTGGATCCTCAGCGTGAAAGACGAGCCAGTGCAAGGAAAAGAGGTTCCTCTGGAATGGACTGAGTCATTTGGGGGACTCTTTGTATGGTGGCACGACCCTGGATTTCCTCTCGCCTTTCCTGTTGAAAGCACGTCCTCTTGAGATGCGACGGGAACGCTGGGAATTCTTTCCTGACGAAGCAGGGATAGGATCCCTCATCTCGAGCTACGAGGCAGCAAAGGGGATCCTCTGGATGTGGGCGGGAACCTCGTGCTTATTCTTGAGTCGAGGCGGGTATGGCGGGGAAATTCTTGATTTGCAGTAAGAGTGTGAAGGACCCTTTCGAAGTTCCAGAGGTTAGGTGTGATTAGCCTCGAGATGCCTCAGCGAAAATAGGGCTCATCTCGCCTGGAGGGGAGAACTTCCTGGATTTTCTCGAGTTGCGGCAGGTGTTCTCGAGTTACGACGGGGACCTCAGGAACCCGCTCTGCTGGCCTCTGGAAAGGCCAGTCCCCATGAAAGGTGCTAGGGGCCCTCTCGGGATTACTTTCCCAATAATGCCGGGGCCTAAATCCTTGTGAGCAGTCAGGGCCGGAACCTGAGGATGCCTCTTTGGTGCTGACATCTATCTTGGGGTACTTTTGCAGTCTCCCCAGTGGAGTCACGCCTCGTCTCGACTCGGGGCATGCATGTGCGCTTTCCTCCCGAGCTGTACCAGCAATGTCACGATTCCCGTCGCGTGGATCAAAGGATCTCTGGCTTTCCCTCGAGGCTTTGCCACGAGGCTTTCCCACAGAGCTGTCCCACGTGCCACAGTGGTGTGAGTCGATCCTCAGCGTGAAAGACGAGCCAGTGCAGGGAACAGAGGTTCCTATGGAATGGACTGAGACATCTAGGGGACTCTTGGAATGGTGGCACGACCCTAAAGTTCCTCTCGCTTTTCCTGTTGAGACCACCTCTTATTGAGATGCGAAGGGAACGCCGGAATACTTTCCTGACGATGCAGTGAAAACATCCCTCACGTCGAGCTACGAGGCAGAAACGGGGCTCCTCTGGATGTGGGCAGGACCATCATGCGTCCTCTCGAGTGGAGCCGGGTCTGTCGGGGAACTTCTTGAGTGGCAGCAAGGGTGTGAAGGACTCTTTCCATCTTCCAGAGGTTAGGTGTGATTAGCCTCGAGACGCCTCAGCGGAAATAGGCCTCATCTCCCCTGGAGGGGAGAACTTCCTGGATTTTTTTGAGTTGCTGTAGGAGTTCTCGAGTTACGATGGGGACCTCAGGGACACGCTCTGGTGGCCTCAGGAAAGGCCAGTCCCCATGGGTATTGCTAGGTGTGCTCTCGGGATTCCTCTCCCATCGATGCCGGGGCCCAAAACCTTGTGTGGAATCAGGGCCGGAACCTGAGGATTCCTCTCCGGTGCTGACATGGATCTTGGGGTACTTCTTGAGTCTCCCCAGGGGTGTCAGGCCTCGTCTCGAGTGGAGGCATGCACGTGCGCTTTTCTTCCAGTCTGTAGCAGCAATGTCACGCTTCCCGTCGCATGGAACAAAGGATCTGTGGATTTCCCTCGTGGCTTTTCCTCCAGGTTTTCCCACAGGGCTGTCCCCCGTGCCACCGTGGTGTGAGTCGATCCTCCGCATGTAAGATGAGCCAGTGCAGGGAAAAGAGGTTCCTCTGGAATGGACTGAGACATCTGGGGGACTCTTGGAATGGTGGTACGACCATGGAGTTCCTCTCGACTTCCCTGTTGAGAGCGCCTCCTCTTGAGATGCGACGAGAACGCCGGGAATTCTTCCCCGTTAAAAGCAGGGAAAGGATCCCTCATCTCGAGCTACGAGGGGGAAACGGGGCTCCTCGGGATGTGGTCGGGACCATCGTGCTTCCTCTCTAGAGGAGACTGGTATGGCGGTGAACTTCTTGAGTTGCAGCAAGGGTGTGAAAGACCCTTTCGAAGTTCAAGAGGTTAGGTGTCATTAGTCTCCAGATGCCTCAGCGAAAATAGGCCTCATCTCGCCTGGAAGGGAGAACTTCCTGGATTTTCTCGAGTTGCGGCAGGTGTTCTCGAGTTACAAAGGGGAACTCAGGGACGAGTCCTGGTGGCCTCAGGAAAGGCCAGTCCCCATGCGAGTTGCTAGGGGGCCTCTCAGGATTCCTCTCCCGTCGATACCGGGGCCAAAAACCTTGTGTGGAGTCAGGGCCGGAACCTGAGGATTCCTCTCCAGTGCTGACATGTATCTTGGGGTACTTCTGGAGTCTCCCCAGGGGAGTCAGTCCTCGTCTCGAATGGGGGCATGAAAGTGCGCTTTCCTTCCAGGCTGTAGCAGCAATGTCACGCATCCCGTCGCGTGGAACAAAGGATCTGTGGTTTTCCCTCGAGTCTTTCCAAAAGGGCTGTCCCACGTGCCACCATGCTGTGATTTGATCCTCGGCGTGAAAGATGAGCCAGTCCAGGGAAAAGAAGTTTCTCAGAAGTGGACTGAGACATCTGGGGGATTCTTGGAATGGTGGTACGAACATGGAGTTCCTCTCGACGTTCCTGTTGAGAGCGCCTCCGCTTGAGATGCGACGGGAACGCCGGGAATTCTTTCCCGTTGAAAGAAGGGAAAGGATCCATCATCTCGAGCTACGAGGGGGAAACGGGGCTCCTCTGGATGTGGGCGGGACCATCGTGCTTCCTCTCGAGTTGAGACAGGTATGGCGGGGAACTTCTTGAGTTGCAGCAAGGGTGTGAAAGACCCTTTCGAAGTTCCAGAGTTTAGGTGTCATTAGTCTCCAGGCGCCTCATCGGAAATAGTCCTCCTCTCGCCTGGAAGGGAGAACTTCCTGTATTTTCTCGAGTTGCGGCAGGTGTTCTCGAGTTATGACGGGGACCTCAGGGACCCGCCCTGGAGGCCTCAGGAAAGGCCAGTCCCCATGCGAGTTGCTAGGGGGCCTCTCGGGATTCCTCTCTCGTCGATACCGGGGCCAAAACCCTTGTGTGGAGTCAGGGCCGGAACCTGAGAATTCCTCTCCGGTGCTGACATCGATCTTGGGGTACTTCTGGAATCTCCCCAGGGGAGTCAAACCTCGTCTCGAGTGGGGGCATGCACGTGCGCTTTCATTCCTCGCTGTAGCAGCAATGTCATGTTTCCCATCGCGTGGAACAAAGGATCTGTGTTTTTCCCTCGAGGCTTTCCCTTGAGACTTTCCACAGGGCTGTCCCACGTGCCACCGTGGTGTGAGTCGATCCTCGGCGTGAAAGATGCACCAGTGCAGGGAAAAGAGGTTCCTATGGAATGGACTGAGACATCTGGGGGACTCTTGGAATGGTGGTACAAACATGGAGTTCCTCTCGCCTTTCCTGTTGAGAGTGCGTCCTCTTGAGCTGCGACGGGAAAGCCGGGAATTCTCTCCCGTTTAAAGCAGGGAAAGGATCCCTCATCTCGAGCTACGAGGGCGAAACAGGGCTTCTCTGGATGTCGGCGGGACCATCGTGCTTCCTCTCGAGTGGAGACGGGTATGGCGGTGAACTTCTTGAGTTGCAGCAAGGGTGTGAAAGACACTTTCGAAGTTCCAGAGGTTAGGTGTCATTAGTCGCCAGGCGCCTCATCGGAAATAGGCCTCATCTCGCCTGGACGGTAGAACTACCTGGATTATCTCGAGTTGCGACAGGTGTTCTCGAGTTACGACAGGGACCTCAGTGACCCGCCCTGGGGGCCTCAGGAAAGGCCAGTCCCCTTGCCAGTTGCTAGGGGGCCTCTCGGGATTCCTCTCCCGTCGATCCCGGGGCCAAAAACCTTGTGTGGAGTCAGGGCCGGAACCTGAGGATTCCTCTCCGGTGCTGACATGGATCTTGGGGTGCTTCTGGAGTCTCCCCAGGGGAGTCAGGGCTCGTCTCCAGTGGGAGCATGCACGTGCGCTTTCCTTCCAGGCTGTAGGAGCAATGTCACGCTTCCCGTCGCGTGGATCAAAGGATCTGCGGTTTTCCCTAGAGTCTTTCCGTCTAGGCTTTACCACAGGGCTGTCCCTCTTGCCACCGTGGTGTGATTCGATCCTCGGCGTGAAAGATGAGCCTGTGCAGGAAAAGCGGTTCTTCTGGAATGGACTGAGACATCTGGGGGACTCTTGGAATGGTGGTACGACCATGGAGTTCCTCTCGCCTATCTGTTGCGAATGCCTCCTCTTGAGATGCGCCGGGAATCTCAGAATTCTTTCCCGTTGAAAGCAGGGAAAGGATCCCTCATCTCGAGCTACGAGGGGGAAACGGGGCTCCTCTGGATGTGGGCGAGACCATCGTGCTTCTTCTCGAGTGGAGAAGGGTATGGCGGTGAACTTCTTGAGTTGCAAGAAGTGTGTGAAAGACCCAATCGAAGTTCCAGAGGTTAGGTGTCATTAGTCTCCAGGCGGCTCATCGGAAATAGGCCTTATCTCTCCTGAAGGGAGAACTTCCTGGATTTTCTCGAGTTGCGGCAGCTGTTCTCGAGTTACGACGGAAACCTCAGGGACCCGCCCTGGTGGCCTCAGGAAAAGCCAGTCCCCATGCGAGTTGCTAGGGGTCCTCTCGGGATTCTTCTCCCGTCGATACCGGGGCCAAAAACCTTGTGTGGAGTCAGGGCCGGAAACTGAGGATTCCTCTCCGGTGCTTACATGGATCTTCGGGTACTTCTGGAGTCTCCCCAGGGGAGTCAGGCCTCATCTCGAGTGGGGGCACGAACGTGTGCTTCCTTCCTAGCTGAGGCAGCAATGGCACGCATCCCGTCGCGTGGAACAAAGGATCTGTGGTTTTCCCTCGAGGCTTTCCCTCGAGGCTTTCCCACAGGGCTGTCCTACTTGCCACCGTGGTGTGAGTCGATCCTCGGCGTGAAAGATGATCCATTGCAGGAAAAGAGGTTCTTCTGGAATGGACTGAGACATCTGGGGGGCTCTTGGAATGGTGGTACGACCATGGAGTTCCTCTCGCCTATCTGTTGTGAATGCCTCCTCTTGAGATGCGATGGGAATGTTGGGAATTCTTTCTCGTTGAAAGCAGGGAAAGGATCCCTCATCTCGAGCTACGAGGGGGAAATGGGGCTCCTCTGGATGTGGGCGAGACCTTCGTGCTTCTTCTCGAGTGCAGACGGGTATGGCGGTAAACTTCTTGAGTTGCAGGAAGTTTGAGAAAGACCCATTCGAAGTTCAAGAGGTTAGGTGTCATTAGTCTCCAGGCGGCACATGGGAAATAGGCCTCATCTCTCCTGAAGGGAGAACTTCCTGGATTTTCTCAAGTTGCGGCAGGTGACCTCGAGTTACGACGGGGACCTAAGGGTCCCGACCTGGTTGCCTCAGGAATGGCCAGTCCCCATGCGAGCTGCTAGGGGATCTCTCGGGATTCCTCTCCCGTCGATACCGGGGCCAAAACCCTTGTGTGGAGTCAGGGCCGGAACCTGAGAATTCCTCTCCGGTGCTGACATCGATCTTGGGGTACTTCTGGAGTCTCCCCAGGGGAGTCAAACCTCGTCTCGAGTGGGGGCATGCACGTGCGCTTTCATTCCTCGCTGTAGCAGCAATGTCATATTTCCCATCGCGTGGAACAAAGGATCTGTGTTTTTCCCTCGAGGCTTTCCCTTGAGACTTTCCACAGGGCTGTCCCACGTGCCACCGTGGTGTGAGTCGATCCTCGGCGTGAAAGATGCACCAGTGCAGGGAAAAGAGGTTCCTCTGGAATGGACTGAGACATCTGGGGGACTCTTGGAATGGTGGTACAAACATGGAGTTCCTCTCGCCTTTCCTGTTGAGAGTGCGTCCTCTTGAGCTTTGACGGGAAAGCCGGGAATTCTCTCCCGTTTAAAGGAGGGAAAGGATCCCTCATCTCGAGCTACGAGGGGGAAACGGGGCTTCTCTGGATGTCGGCGGGACCATCGTGCTTCCTCTCAAGTGGAGACGGGTATGGCGGTGAACTTCTTGAGTTGCAGCAAGGGTGTGAAAGACACTTTCGAAGTTCCACAGGTTAGGTGTCATTAGTCTTCAGGCGCCTCTTCGGAAATAGGCCTCGTCTCTCCTAGAAGGGAGAACTTCCTGGATTTTCTCGAGTTGCGGCAGGTGTTCTCGAGTTACGACGGGGACCTCAGGGACCAGCCCTGGTGGCCTCAGGAAAGGCCAGTCCCCATGCGAGATGCTAGGGGGCCTCTCGGGATTCCACTCCATCGATACCATGGACCAAAACCTTTTGTGTCGTCAGTGCCGGAACCTGAGAATTCCTCTCCGGTGCTGACATGGATCTTGGGGTACTTCTGGAGTCTCTCCAGGCGAGTCAGGCGTCGTCTCAAGTGGGGGCATGCACGTGCGCCTTCCTTCCAGGCTTTAGCAGCAATGTCACGCTTCCCGTCGCTTGGAACAAAGGATCTGTGGTTTTCCCTCGAGGCTTTCACTCGAGGCTTTCCCTCAGGGCTGTCCCACGTGCCACCGTGGTGTGAGTCTATCCTCGGTGTGAAAGATTAGCCATTGCAGGGAAAAGAGGTTCCTCTGGAATCACTAACACATCTGGGGGACTCTTGGAATGGTGGGACGACCATGGAGTTCCTCTCGCCTTTCCTGTTTAGAGTGCCTCCTCTGGAGATGCGACGGAAAGCTGGGAATACTTTCCCATTGAAAATAGGGAATGGATCCCACATCTCGTGCCACGAGGGGGAAACAGGGCTCCTCTGGATGTGGGCGGGACCATCGTTCTTCCTCTCGAGTGGAGACCAGTATGTCGGTGAACTTCTTGAGTTGCAGCAAGGGTGTGAAAGACACTTTCGCAGTTCCAGAGCTTAGGTGTCATTAGTCTCCAGGCGCCTCATCTGAAATAGGCCTCATCTCGCCTGGAAGGGAGAACTTCCTGGATTATCTCGAGTTGCAGCAGGTGTTCTCGAGTTACGCCGGAAACCTCAGGGACCCGCCCTGGTGGCCTCCGGAAAAGCCAGTCCCCATGCGAGTTGCTAGGGGTCCTCTCGGGATTCTTCTCCCATCGATACCTGGCCAAAAACCTTATGTGGAGTCAGGGCCGGAAACTGAGGATTCCTCTCCGGTGCTTACGTGGATCTTGGGGCACTTCTGGAATCTCCCCAGGGAAGTCAGGCCTCATCTCGAGTGGGGGCACGAACGTGTGCTTCTTTCCTGGCTGAGGCAGCAATGGCACGCATCCCGTCGCGTGGAACCAAGGATCTGTGGTTTTCCCTCGAGGCTTTCACTCGAGGCTTTCCCACAGGGCTGTCCCACGTGCCACCGTGGTGTGAATCGATCCTCGGCGTGAAAGATGAGCCATTGCAGGAAAAGAGGTTCTTCTGGAATGGACTGAGACATCTGGGGGGCTCTTGGAATGGTGGTACGACCATGGAGTTCCTCTCGCCTATCTGTTTCGAATGCCTCCTCTTGAGATGCGACGGGAATGTCGGGAATTCTTTCCCGTTGAAAGCAGAGAAAGGATCCCTCATCTCGAGCTACGAGGGGGAAACGGGGCTCCTCTGGATTTGGGCGAGACCATCGTGCTTCTTCTCGAGTGGAGACGGTTATGGCGGTGAACTTCTTGAGTTGCAGGAAGTTTGAGAAAGACCCATTCGAAGTTCCAGAGGTTAGGTGTCATTAGTCTCCAGGGGACTCATCGGAAATAGGCCTCATCTCTCCTGGAAGGGAGAACTTTCTGGATTTTCTCGAGTTGTGCAGGTGTTCTCGAATTACGACGGGGACCTCAGGGACCAGCCCTGGTGGCCTCAGGAAAGGCCAGTCCCCATGCGAGTTGCTAGGGGGCCTCTCAGGATTCCTCTCCCGTCCATTCGGGGGCCAAAAACCTTGTGTGGAGTCAGGGCCGGAATCTGAGGATTCCTCTCCTGTGGTGACATGTATCTTGGGGTACTTCTGGAGTCCCCCAGGGCAGTCAGTCCTCGTCTCGAGTGGGGGCATGCACGTGCGCTTTCCTTCCAGCCTGAAGCAGCAATGTCACGCTTCCCGTCGCGTTGAACAAAGGATCTGTGATTTTCCCTCGAGGCTTTCCACAGGGCTGTCCCCCGTGCCACCATGGTGTGAGTCGATCCTCGGCGTGAAAGAGGAGCCAGTGCAGGGAAAAGAGGTTCCTCTGGAATGGAATGAGACATCTGGGGGACTCTTGGAATGGTGGTACGACCATGGAGTTCCTCTCTCCTTTCCTGTTGAGAGCGCCTCCTCTTGAGTTGCAACGGGAAGGCCGGGAATTTTTTCCCGTTGAAAGCAGCGAAAGGATCCGTCATCTCGAGCTAAGAGGGGGAAACCGGGCTCCTCTGGATGTGGGCGGGACCATCGTGCTTCCTCTCGAGTGGAGATGGGTATGGCGGTGAACTTCTTCAGTTGCAGCAAGGGTGTGAAAGACCCTTTCGAAGTTCCAGAGGTTAGGTGTCATTAGTCTCCAGACGCCTCAGTGGAAAATGGCCTCATCTCGCCTGGAAGGGAGAACTTCCTGGATTTTCTCGAGTTGTGGCAGGTGTTCTCGAGTTACGACGGGGACCTCAGGGACCCGCCCTGGTGGCCTCAGGAAAGGCCAGTCCCCGTGGAAATTGCTAGGTGCGCTCTCGGATTCCTCTCCCATCAATGTCGGGGCCCAAAACCTTGTGTGGAATCAGGGCCGGAACCTGAGGATTCCTCTCCGTTGCTTACATGGATCTTGTCTTAGTTCTGGAGTCTCACCAGGGGAATCACGCCTCGTCTCAAGTGGAGGCATGCACGTTCGCTTTCTTCCCTTGCTGTAGCAGCAGTGTCACGCTTCCTGTCACGTGGATCATGGGATCTGAGGTTTCCCTCGAGGTTTCCCCACGAGACTTTCCGACAGGTCTCTCCCAAGTGCCACCGTGGTGTGAATCAATCCTCGGCGTGTAAGACGAGCCAGTGCAGGGAAAAGAGGTTCCTCTGGAATGGACTGAGACATCTGGGGGACTCTTTGAATGGGCACAACCCTGGAGTTGCTCTTGCCTTTCCTTTTGAGAGCACGTCCTCTTGATAAGTGACGGGAACGCTGGGAATTCTTTCCTGAGGAATCAGGGAAAGGATTCCTCACCTCAAGCTACGAGGCGGAAATGGGGCTCCCCTGGATGTGGGCGGGACCCTCGTGCTTATTCTCGAGTGGAGGCGGGTATGGCGGGGAACTTCTTGAGTTGCAGTAAGAATGTGAAGGACCCTTTCGAAGTTCCAGAGGTTAGGTGTGATTAGCCTCGAGACGCCTCAGCAGAAATAGGCCTCATCTCCCCTGGAGGGGAGAACTTCCTGGATTTTCTCGAGTTGCGGCAGTAGTTCTTGAGTTAGGATGGGGACCTCTGGGACCCGCTCTGGTGGCCTCAGGAAAGGCCAGTCCCCACGCGAGGTGCTAGGGGCCCTCTCGGGTTTCCTTTTCCATCAGTGCAGGGGCCCAAAAACAGGTGTGGAGTCAGGGCCCGAACCTGAGGATTCCTCTCTTGTGCTGACATGGGTCTTGTGGTAGTTCCGGAGTCTCACCAGGGGAGTCACGCCTCGTCTCAAGTGGGGCATGCACGTACGCTTTCCTCCCGAGCTGTAGCAGTACTGTCAAGCTTCCTTTCTCGTGGATTAAGGGATCTGTTGTTTTCGTCGAAGCTTTCCCACGAGGCTTTCCGACAGGTCTGTCCCACGTGCCACCGTGGTATGAGTCGATCCTCGGCGAGAAATACGAGCCAGTGCAGGGAAAAGAGTTTCCTCTGGAATGCACTGAGACATCTGGGGGACTCTTGCAATGTTGGCACGACCCTGGTGTTCCCTCGCCTTTCCTGTTGAGAGCACGTCCTGTTGAGAGGCGACGGGAACGCTGGGAATTCTTTCCTGACGAAGCAGGGAATGGATCCCTCACCTCGAGCTACGAGGCGGAAACGGGGCTCCTCTGGATGTGCTCGGGATCATGGTGCTTCCTCTCTAGTGGAGACTGGTATGGCGGTGAACTTCTTGAGTTGCAGCAAGGGTGTGAAAGACCCTTTTGAAGTTCCAGAGGTTAGGTGTCATTAGTCTGCAGACGCCTCAGCGGAAAGAGGCCTCATCTCGCCTGGAGGGGAGAACTTCCTGGATTTTCTCGAGTTACGACAGGTGTCCTCGAGTTAGGACGGGGACCTCAGGAAACCGCCCTGGTGGCCTCAGGAAAATCCAGGCCCATGCGAGTTGCTAGGGGGCCTCTCGGGATTCCTCTCCCGTCGATTACGGGGCCAAAAACCTTGTGTGGAGTCAGGGCCGGAACCTGAGGATTCCTCTCCGGTGCTGACATGTATCTTGGGGTACTTCTGGAGTCTCCCCAGGGGAGTCAGTCCTTGTCTCGAGTGGGGGCATGAACGTGCGCTTTCTTTCCAGGCTGTAACAGCAATCTCACGCAACCTGTCGCTTGGAAAAAAGGATCTGTGGTTTTCCCTCGAGGCTTTCCCACAGGGCTGTCCCACGTACCACCGTGGTGTGATTGGATCCTCGGCGTGAAAGATGAGCCAGTGCAGGGAAAAGAGGTTCCTCTGGAACGGACTGAGACATCTGGGGGACTCTTGGAATGGTGGTACGAGCATGGAGTTCCTCTTGCCTTTCCTGTTGAGAGCGCCTCCTCTTGAGATGCGACGGGATCGCCGGGAATTCTTTCCTGTTGAAAGCAGGGAAAGGATCTCTCATCTCGAGCTACGAGGGGGAAACGGGGCTCCTCTGGATGTGGGCGGGACCATTGTGCTTCCTCCCGAGTGGAGCTGGGTATGGCGGGGATCTTCTTGAGTGTCAGCAAGGGTGTGAAGGACCCTTTCGATGTTCCAGAGTTTAGTTGTGGTTAGACTCGAGAGGCCTCAGGGGAAGTAGGCCTCATCTGGCCTGGAGGGGAGAACTTCCTTGATTTTCTTGAGTTTCGGTAGGAGTTCTCAAGTTAGGATGGGGAACTCAGGGACCCACTCTGGTGGCCTCAGGAAATGCCAGTCCCCATGGGAATTGCTAGGGGCGCTCTCGGGAATCCTCTCCCATCGATGCCGGGGTCCAAAACCTTGTGTGGAGTCAGGGACGGAAACTGAGGATTCCGCTTCGGTGCTGACATGGATCTTGGGGTTCTTCTGGAGTCTACCCAGGTGAGTCAGGCCTCGGCTCGAGTGGGGACATGTACGTACGCTTTCCTCCCGAGCTGTAGCAGTAGTGTCACGCAACCCGTCACGTGGATCAAGGGATCTGTGGTTTCCCTCGAGGCTTACCCACGAGGCTTTCCCACTGGGCTGTCCCACGTTCCACCGTGGTGTGAGTCGATCCTCAGCGTGAAAGACGAACCAGTGCGGGGAATCAGTTTCCTCTGTAATGGACTGAGACATCTAGGGGACTCTTGGAATGGTAGCGCGACCCTGGAGTTCCTCTCGCCTTACCAGTTGAGAGCGCCTCCTCTTGAGATGCGAGGTGAACGCCAGGAATTCTTTCCCGACGAAGCAAGGAAACGATCCCTCATCTCGAGCTACCAGACGGAATCGGGGCCCCTCTGGATGTGGGCGGGACCCTCGTGCTTCCTCTCGAGTGGAGGCGGGTATGGCAGGGAACTTTTTGAGTTGCAGCAAGGGTGTGAAGGACTCTTTCGAAGTTCCAGAGGTTAGGTGTGATTAGCCTCGAGACGCCTCAGCGGAAATAGGCCTCATCTCCCCTGGAGGGGAGAACTTCCTGGATTTTCTCGAGTTGCGGCAGGTGTTCTCAAGTTACGACGGGGACCTCAGGGACCCGCTCTGGTGGACTCAGAAAAGGCCAGTCCCCATGCGAGGTGCTAGTTGCATTCACGGGATTCCTCTCCCATCGATGCCGGGGCCCAAAACCTTGTGTGGAGTCAGGGCCGGAACCTGAGGATTCCTCTCTGGTGCTTACATGGATCTTGTGGTAGTTCTGGAGTCTCACCAGGGGAGTCACGCCTCGTCTCAAGTGGGGGCATGCATGTGCGCTTTCCTCCCGAGCTGTAGCAGCAGTGTCACGCTTCCTGTCACAGGATCAAGGGATCTGTGGTTTCCCTCGAGGCTTTCCCACGAGGCTTCCCGACAGGTCTCTCCCACGTGCCACCGTGGTGTGTTTGGATCCTCAGCGTGAAAGACGAGCCAGTGCAAGGAAAAGAGGTTCCTCTGGAATGGACTGAGTCATTTGGGGGACTCTTTGTATGGTGGCACGACCCTGGATTTCCTCTCGCCTTTCCTGTTGAAAGCACGTCCTCTTGAGATGCGACGGGAACGCTGGGAATTCTTTCCTGACGAAGCAGGGATAGGATCCCTCATCTCGAGCTACGAGGCAGCAAAGGGGATCCTCTGGATGTGGGCGGGAACCTCGTGCTTATTCTTGAGTCGAGGCGGGTATGGCGGGGAAATTCTTGATTTGCAGTAAGAGTGTGAAGGACCCTTTCGAAGTTCCAGAGGTTAGGTGTGATTAGCCTCGAGATGCCTCAGCGAAAATAGGGCTCATCTCGCCTGGAGGGGAGAACTTCCTGGATTTTCTCGAGTTGCGGCAGGTGTTCTCGAGTTACGACGGGGACCTCAGGAACCCGCTCTGCTGGCCTCTGGAAAGGCCAGTCCCCATGAAAGGTGCTAGGGGCCCTCTCGGGATTACTTTCCCAATAATGCCGGGGCCTAAATCCTTGTGAGCAGTCAGGGCCGGAACCTGAGGATGCCTCTTTGGTGCTGACATCTATCTTGGGGTACTTTTGCAGTCTCCCCAGTGGAGTCACGCCTCGTCTCGACTCGGGGCATGCATGTGCGCTTTCCTCCCGAGCTGTACCAGCAATGTCACGATTCCCGTCGCGTGGATCAAAGGATCTCTGGCTTTCCCTCGAGGCTTTGCCACGAGGCTTTCCCACAGAGCTGTCCCACGTGCCACAGTGGTGTGAGTCGATCCTCAGCGTGAAAGACGAGCCAGTGCAGGGAACAGAGGTTCCTATGGAATGGACTGAGACATCTAGGGGACTCTTGGAATGGTGGCACGACCCTAAAGTTCCTCTCGCTTTTCCTGTTGAGACCACCTCTTATTGAGATGCGAAGGGAACGCCGGAATACTTTCCTGACGATGCAGTGAAAACATCCCTCACGTCGAGCTACGAGGCAGAAACGGGGCTCCTCTGGATGTGGGCAGGACCATCATGCGTCCTCTCGAGTGGAGCCGGGTCTGTCGGGGAACTTCTTGAGTGGCAGCAAGGGTGTGAAGGACTCTTTCCATCTTCCAGAGGTTAGGTGTGATTAGCCTCGAGACGCCTCAGCGGAAATAGGCCTCATCTCCCCTGGAGGGGAGAACTTCCTGGATTTTTTTGAGTTGCTGTAGGAGTTCTCGAGTTACGATGGGGACCTCAGGGACACGCTCTGGTGGCCTCAGGAAAGGCCAGTCCCCATGGGTATTGCTAGGTGTGCTCTCGGGATTCCTCTCCCATCGATGCCGGGGCCCAAAACCTTGTGTGGAATCAGGGCCGGAACCTGAGGATTCCTCTCCGGTGCTGACATGGATCTTGGGGTACTTCTTTAGTCTCCCCAGGGGTGTCAGGCCTCGTCTCGAGTGGAGGCATGCACGTGCGCTTTTCTTCCAGTCTGTAGCAGCAATGTCACGCTTCCCGTCGCATGGAACAAAGGATCTGTGGATTTCCCTCGTGGCTTTTCCTCCAGGTTTTCCCACAGGGCTGTCCCCCGTGCCACCGTGGTGTGAGTCGATCCTCCGCATGTAAGATGAGCCAGTGCAGGGAAAAGAGGTTCCTCTGGAATGGACTGAGACATCTGGGGGACTCTTGGAATGGTGTTACGACCATGGAGTTCCTCTCGACTTCCCTGTTGAGAGCGCCTCCTCTTGAGATGCGACGAGAACGCCGGGAATTCTTCCCCGTTAAAAGCAGGGAAAGGATCCCTCATCTCGAGCTACGAGGGGGAAACGGGGCTCCTCGGGATGTGGTCGGGACCATCGTGCTTCCTCTCTAGAGGAGACTGGTATGGCGGTGAACTTCTTGAGTTGCAGCAAGGGTGTGAAAGACCCTTTCGAAGTTCAAGAGGTTAGGTGTCATTAGTCTCCAGATGCCTCAGCGAAAATAGGCCTCATCTCGCCTGGAAGGGAGAACTTCCTGGATTTTCTCGAGTTGCGGCAGGTGTTCTCGAGTTACAAAGGGGAACTCAGGGACGAGTCCTGGTGGCCTCAGGAAAGGCCAGTCCCCATGCGAGTTGCTAGGGGGCCTCTCAGGATTCCTCTCCCGTCGATACCGGGGCCAAAAACCTTGTGTGGAGTCAGGGCCGGAACCTGAGGATTCCTCTCCAGTGCTGACATGTATCTTGGGGTACTTCTGGAGTCTCCCCAGGGGAGTCAGTCCTCGTCTCGAATGGGGGCATGAAAGTGCGCTTTCCTTCCAGGCTGTAGCAGCAATGTCACGCATCCCGTCGCGTGGAACAAAGGATCTGTGGTTTTCCCTCGAGTCTTTCCAAAAGGGCTGTCCCACGTGCCACCATGCTGTGATTTGATCCTCGGCGTGAAAGATGAGCCAGTCCAGGGAAAAGAAGTTTCTCAGAAATGGACTGAGACATCTGGGGGATTCTTGGAATGGTGGTTCGAACATGGAGTTCCTCTCGACGTTCCTGTTGAGAGCGCCTCCGCTTGAGATGCGACGGGAACGCCGGGAATTCTTTCCCGTTGAAAGAAGGGAAAGGATCCATCATCTCGAGCTACGAGGGGGAAACGGGGCTCCTCTGGATGTGGGCGGGACCATCGTGCTTCCTCTCGAGTTGAGACAGGTATGGCGGGGAACTTCTTGAGTTGCAGCAAGGGTGTGAAAGACCCTTTCGAAGTTCCAGAGTTTAGGTGTCATTAGTCTCCAGGCGCCTCATCGGAAATAGTCCTCCTCTCGCCTGGAAGGGAGAACTTCCTGTATTTTCTCGAGTTGCGGCAGGTGTTCTCGAGTTATGACGGGGACCTCAGGGACCCGCCCTGGAGGCTTCAGGAAAGGCCAGTCCCCATGCGAGTTGCTAGGGGGCCTCTCGGGATTCCTCTCCCGTCGATACCGGGGCCAAAATCCTTGTGTGGAGTCAGGGCCGGAACCTGAGAATTCCTCTCCGGTGCTGACATGTATCTTGGGGTACTTCTGGAGTCTCCCCAGGGGAGTCAGGCCTCGTCTCGAGTGGGGGCATGCACGTGCGCTTTCCTTCCAGGCTGTAGCAGCAATGTCACGCTTCCCGTCTCGTGGACAAAGGATCTGTGGTTTTCCCTCGAGGCTTTCCCTCGAGTCTTTCCCACAGGGCTGTCCCACGTGCCACCGTGGTGTGAGTCGATCCTCGACGTGAAAGATTAGCCAGTGCAGGGAAAAGAGGTTCCTCTGGAATTGACTGAGACATCTGGGGGACTCTTGGAATGGTGGTACGACCATGGAGTTCCTCTTGCCTTTCCTGTTGATAGTGCCTCCTCTTTAAATGCGTCGGGATCGCCGGGAATTCTTTCCCGTTGAAAGCAGGGAAAGGATCCCACTTCTCGAGCTACGAGGGGGAAACGGGGCTCCTCTGGATGTGGGCGGGACCATCGTGCTTCCTCTCGAGTGGAGACGGGTATGGCGGGGAACTTCTTGAGTGGCAGCAAGGTTGTGAAGGACCCTTTCGAAGTTCCAGAGATAAGGTGTGATTAGCCTTGAGACGCCTCAGCGGAAATAGGCCTCATCTCGCCTGGAGGGGAGAACTTCCTGGATTTTCTTGAGTTGCGGTAGGAGTTCTCAAGTTACGATGGGGACCTTAGAGACCCGTTCTGGTGACCTCAGTAAAGGCCAGTCCCCATGGGAATTGCTAGGGGCGCTCTCGGGATTCCTCTCCCTTCGATGCCGGGGCCCAAAACCTTGTGTGGAGTCAGGGCCGGAACCTGAGAATTCCTCTCTGGTGCTTACATGGATCTTGTGGTAGTTCTGGAGTCTCACCAGGTGAGTCACGCCTCGTCTCAAGTGGGGGCATGCATGTGCGCTTTCCTCCCGAGCTGTAGCAGTAGTGTAACGCTTCCTGTCACTTGGATCAAGGGATCTGTGGTTTCCCTCGAGGCTTTCCCACGAGGCTTTCCGACAGGTCTCTCCCAAGTGCCACCATGGTGTGTGTCGATCCTCAGCGTGAAAGACGAGCCAGTGCAAGGAAAAGAGGTTCCTCTGGAATGGACTGAGTCATTTGGGGGCCTCTTTGTATGGTGGCACGACCCTGGATTTCCTCTCGCCTTTCCTGTTGAAAGCACGTCCTCTTGAGATGCGACGGGAACGCTGGGAATTCTTTCCTGACGAAGCAGGGATAGGATCCCTCATCTCGAGCTACGAGGCGGCAACGGGGATCCTCTGGATGTGGGCGGGAACCTCGTGCTTATTCTTGAGTCGAGGCGGGTATGGCGGGGAACTTCTTGATTTGCAGTAAGAGTGTGAAGGACCCTTTCGAAGTTCCAGAGGTTAGGTGTGATTAGCCTCGAGATGCCTCAGCGAAAATAGGGCTCATCTCGCCTGGAGGGGAGAACTTCCTGGATTTTCTCGAGTTGCGGCAGGTGTTCTCGAGTTACGACGGGGACCTCAGGAACCCGCTCTGCTGGCCTCTGGAAAGGCCAGTCCCCATGAAAGGTGCTAGGGGCCCTCTCGGGATTACTTTCCCAATAATGCCGGGGCCTAAATCCTTGTGAGCAGTCAGGGCCGGAACCTGAGGATGCCTCTTTGGTGCTGACATCTATCTTGGGGTACTTTTGCAGTCTCCCCAGGGGAGTCACGCCTCGTCTCGACTCGGGGCATGCACGTGCACTTTCCTCCCGAGCTGTAGCAGCAATGTCACGATTCCCGTCGCGTGGATCAAAGGATCTGTGGCTTTCCCTCGAGGCTTTGCCACGAGGCTTTCCCACAGAGCTGTCCCACGTGCCACAGTGGTGTGAGTCGATCCTCAGCGTGAAAGACGAGCCAGTGCAGGGAACAGAGGTTGCTATGGAGGGACTGAAACATCTAGGGGACTCTTGGAATGGTGGCACGACCCTAAAGTTCCTCTCGCTTTTCCTGTTGAGACCACCTCTTATTGAGATGTAAAGGGAACGCTGGAATACTTTCCTGACGATGCAGTGAAAACATCCCTCACGTCGAGCTACGAGGCGGAAACGGGGCTCCTCTGGATGTGGGCGGGACCATCATGCGTCCTCTCGAGTGGAGCCGGATCTGTCGGGGAACTTCTTGAGTGGCAGCAAGGGTGTGAAGGACTCTTTCCATCTTCCAGAGGTTAGGTGTGATTAGCCTCGAGACGCCTCAGCGGAAATAGGCCTCATCTCGCCTGGAGGGGAGAACTTACTGGATATTCTCGAGTTGCGGGAGGTGTTCTCGAGTTACAAAGGGGACCTCAGGGACCCGCCCTGGTGGCCTCAGGAAAGGCCAGTCCCCATGCGAGTTGCTAGGGGGCCTCTCGGGATTCCTCTCCCGTCAATACCGGGGCCAAAAATCTTGTGTGGAGTCAGGGCCGGAACCTGAGGATTCCTCTCCAGTGCTGACATGTATCTTGGGGTACTTCTGGAGTCTCCCCAGGGGAGTCAGTCCTCGTCTCGAATGGGGGCATGAACGTGCGCTTTCCTTCCAGGCTGTAGCAGCAATGTCACGCATCCCGTCACGTGGAACAAAGGATCTGTGGTTTTCCCTCGAGTCTTTCCAACAGGGCTGTCCCACGTGCCACCATGCTGTGATTTGATCCTCGGCGTGAAAGATGAGCCAGTCCAGGGAAAAGAGGTTTCTCAGAAATGGACTGAGACATCTGGGGGATTCTTGGAATGGTGGTACGAACATGGAGTTCCTCTCGACGTTCCTGTTCAGAGCGCCTCCTCTTGAGATGCGACGGGAACGCCAGGAATTCTTTCCCGTTGAAAGCAGGGAAAAGATCCCTCATCTCGAGCAACAAGGTGGAAACGGGGCTCCTCTGGAAGTGGACGGGACCCTCGTGCTTCCTCTCGAGTGGAAGCGGGTATGGCGGGGAATTTCTTTAGTTGCAGCAAGGGTGTGAAGGACTCTTTCGAAGTTCCAGAGTTTAGGTGTGATTAGCCTCGAGACGCCTCAGCGGAAATAGGCCTCATCTCGCCTGGAGGGGAGAACTTCCTGGATATTCTCGAGTTGCGGGAGGTGTTCTCGAGTTGCAAAGGGGACCTCAGGGACCCGCCCTGGTGGCCTCAGGAAAGGCCAGTCCCCATGCGAGTTGCGAGGGGGCCTCTCGGGATTCCTCTCCCGTCGATACCGGGGCCAAAAACCTTGTGTGGAGACAGGGCCGGAACCTGAGGATTCCTCTCCAGTGCTGACATGTATCTTGGGGTACTTCTGGAGTCTCCCCAGGGGAGTCAGTCCTCGTCTCGAATGGGGGCATGAACGTGCACTTTCCTTCCAGGCTGTAGCAGCAATGTCACGCATCCCGTCGCGTGGAACAAAGGATCTGTGGTTTTCCCTCGAGTCTTTCCAACAGGGCTGTCCCACGTGCCACCATGCTGTGATTTGATCCTCGGCGTGAAAGATGAGCCAGTCCAGGGAAAAGAGGTTTCTCAGAAATGGACTGAGACATCTGGGGGATTCTTGGAATGGTGGTACGAACATGGAGTTCCTCTCGACGTTCCTGTTGAGAGCGCCTCCTCTTGAGATGCGACGGGAACGCCGGGAATTCTTTCCCGTTGAAAGCAGGGAAAGGATCCCTCATCTCGCGCTACAAGGGGGAAACGGGGCTCCTCTGGATGTGGGCGGGACCATCGTGCTTCCTCTCGAGTGGAGACGGGTATGGCGGGAAACTTCTTGAGTGGCAGCAAGGTTGTGAAGGACCCTTTGGAAGGTCCAGAGGTATGGTGTGATTAGCCTCGAGACGCCTCAGCGGAAATAGGCCTCATCTCGCCTGGAGGGGAGAACTTCCTGGATTTTCTTGAGTTGCGGTAGGAGTTCTGAAGTTACGATGGGGACCTTAGGGACCCGCTCTGGTGACCTCAGGAAACCCAGTCCCCATGGTAATTGCTAGGGGCGCTCTCGGGATTCCTCTCCCTTCGATGCCAGGGCCCAAAACCTTGTGTGGAGTCAGGGACGGAAAATGAGGATTCCTCTCCGGTGCTGACATGGATCTTGGGGTTCTTCTGGAGTCTCCCCAGGTGAGTCAGGCCTCGGCTCGAGTGGGGACATGTACGTACGCTTTCCTCCCGAGCTGTAGCAGTAGTGTCTCGCTTCCCGTCACGTGGATCAAGGGATCTGTGGTTTCCCTCGAGGCTTTCCCACGAGGCTTTCCCACAGGGCTGTCCCACGTGCCGCCATGGTGTGAGTGGATCCTGGGCGTGAAAGACGAGCCAGTGCAGGGAAAAGAAGTTCCTCTGGAAAGGACTGATACATCTGGGGGACTCTTGGAATGATTGCACGACCCTTGAGTTCCTCTCGCCTTTCCTGTTGAGAGCTCCTCCTCTTGAGATGGGACAGGAACGCTGGGAATTCTTTCCTGACTAAGCAGGGAAAGGATCCCTCATCTCGAGCTACAAGGTGGAAACGGGGCTCCTCTGGATGTGGACGGGACCCTCGTGCTTCCTCTCGAGTGGAAGCGGGTATGGCGGGGAATTTCTTTAGTTGCAGCAAGGGTGTGAAGGACTCTTTCGAAGTTCCAGAGTTTAGGTGTGATTAGCCTCGAGACGCCTCAGCGGAAATAGGCCTCATCTCGCCTGGAGGGGAGAACTTCCTGGATATTCTCGAGTTGCGGGAGGTGTTCTTGAGTTGCAAAGGGGACCTCAGGGACCCGCCCTGGTGGCCTCAGGAAAGGCCAGTCCCCATGCGAGTTGCTAGTGGGCCTCTCGGGATTCCTCTCCCGTCGATACCGGGGCCAAAAACCTTGTGTGGAGTCAGGGCCGGAACCTGAGGATTCCTCTCCAGTGCTGACATGTATCTTGGGGTACTTCTGGAGTCTCCCCAGGGGAGTCAGTCCTCGTCTCGAATGGGGGCATGAACGTGCGCTTTCCTTCCAGGCTGTAGCAGCAATGTCACGCATCCCGTCGCGTGGAACAAAGGATCTGTGGTTTTCCCTCGAGTCTTTCCAACAGGGCTGTCCCACGTGCCACCATGCTGTAATTTGATCCTCGGCGTGAAAGATGAGCCAGTCCAGGGAAAAGAGGTTTCTCAGAAATGGACTGAGACATCTGGGGGATTCTTGGAATGGTGGTACGAACATGGAGTTCCTCTCGACGTTCCTGTTGAGAGCGCCTCCTCTTGAGATGCGACGGGAACGCCGGGAATTCTTTCCCGTTGAAAGCAGGGAAAGGATCCCTCATCTCGAGCTACGACGGGGAAACGGGGCTCCTCTGGATGTGGGCGGGACCATCGTGCTTCCTCTCGAGTGGAGACGGGTATGGCGGGAAACTTCTTGAGTGGCAGCAAGGTTGTGAAGGACCCTTTGGAAGGTCCAGAGGTATGGTGTGATTAGCCTCGAGACGCCTCAGCGGAAATAGGCCTCATCTCGCCTGGAGGGGAGAACTTCCTGGATTTTCTTGAGTTGCGGTAGGATTTCTCAAGTTACGATGGGGACCTTAGGGACCCGCTCTGGTGACCTCAGGAAAGGCCAGTCCCCATGGGAATTGCTAGGGGCGCTCTCGGGATTCCTCTCCCTTCGATGCCGTGGCCCAAAACCTTGTGTGGAGTCAGGGACGGAAAATGAGGATTCCTCTCCGGTGCTGACATGGATCTTGGGGTTCTTCTGGAGTCTCCCCAGGTGAGTCAGGCCTCGGCTCGAGTGGGGACATGTACGTACGCTTTCCTCCCGAGCTGTAGCAGTAGTGTCTCGCTTCCCGTCACGTGGATCAAGGGATCTGTGGTTTCCCTCGAGGCTTTCCCACGAGGCTTTCCCACAGGGCTGTCCCACGTGCCGCCATGGTGTGAGTGGATCCTGGGCGTGAAAGACGAGCCAGTGCAGGGAAAAGAGGTTCCTCTGGAAAGGACTGATACATCTGGGGGACTCTTGGAATGATTGCACGACCCTTGAGTTCCTCTCGCCTTTCCTGTTGAGAGCTCCTCCTCTTGAGATGGGACAGGAACGCTGGGAATTCTTTCCTGACTAAGCAGGGAAAGGATCCCTCATCTCGAGCTACAAGGTGGAAACGGGGCTCCTCTGGATGTGGACGGGACCCTCGTGCTTCCTCTCGAATGGAAGCAGGTATGGCGGGGAATTTCTTTAGTTGCAGCAAGGGTGTGAAGGACTCTTTCGAAGTTCCAGAGTTTAGGTGTGAATAGCCTCGAGACGCCTCAGCGGAAATAGGCCTCATCTCGCCTGGAGGGGAGAACTTCCTGGATATTCTCGAGTTGTGGCAGGTGTTCTCGAGTTACGACGGGGACCGCAGGGACCCACTTTGGTGGCCTCAGGAAAGGCCAGTCCCCGTGCGAGTTGCTAGGGGCCCTCTTGGGATTCCTCTCCCATCGATGCCGGGTCTAAAACCTTGTGTGGAGTCAAGGCCGGAATCTGAGGATCCTCTCCGGTGCCTACATGGATAATGGGTACTTCTGGAGTCTCCCCAGGTAAATCAGGCCTCGTCTCCAGTGGGGTCATGCACGTGCGCTTTCCTCCCGAGCTGTAGCAGCAGTGTCACGCTTTCCGTCACGTGGATAAGGGGATCTGTGGTTTCCCTCGAGGCTTTCCCACGAGGTGTTACCACAGGGCTGTTCCACGTGCCACCGTGGTGTCAGTCGATCCTCGGCATGAAAGTCGAGCCAGTGCAGGGAAAACAGGTTCCTCTGGAAAGGACTGAGACATCTGGGGGACTCTTAGAATGGTGGCACGACCGTGGAGTTCCTCTCACCTTTCCTGTTTAGAGTGCCTCCTCTTGAGATGGGACAGGAACGCTGGGAATTCTTTCCTGATGACGCAGGGAAAGGATCCCTCATCTCGAGCTACAAGGCGGAAACGGGGCTCCTCTGGGTGTGGACGGGACCCTCGTGCTTCCTCTCGAGTGGTGGCGGGTATGGCGGGAAACTTCTTGAGTTGCAGGAAGGGTGTTAAGGACCCTTTCGATGTTCCAGAGGTTAGATGTGATTAGCCTCGAGACGCCTCAGCGGAAATGGGCCTCATCTCACCTGTAGGGGGATCTTCCTGGTTTTTTCGCGTTAACGCAGGTGTTCTTGAGTTACGACGGAGACCTCAGGTACCCGCTCTGGCGGCCTCAGAAAAGGCCAGTCCTCATGCTAGTTGCTAGGTGGCCTCTCGGGATTCCTCTCCCGTCGATCACGGGGCCTTAGAACTTGTGTGGAATCGGGGCCGGAACCTGAGGATTCCTCTCCGATGCTGACATCGACCTAGGGGGACTCCTACAGTCTCCCCAGGGGATTCAGTCATCATATCCAGTGGGGGCATGCACGTGCGCTTTCCTCCAGAGCTGTAAGAACAGTGTCACGCTTCCCGATACGTGGATCAAGGGATCTGTGGCTTTCCCCCGAGGCTTTCCCACGAGGCTTTCCCACAGGGCTGTCCCCCGTGCCACCGTGGTGTGAGTCGATCCTCGGCGTGAAAGAGGAGCCAGTGCAGGGAAAACAGGTTCCTCTGGAATGGACTGAGACATCTGGGGGAGTCTTGGAATGGTGGCACGACCCTGGAGTGCCTCTCGCCTTTCCTATTTAGAGTGCCTCCTATTGAGATGCAAGGGGAACGCCAGGAATTCTTTCCCGACAAAGCAGGGAAAGGATCCCTAATCTCGAGCAACGAGGTGGAAACGGGGCTTCTCTGGATGTGGGCGGAACCGTCGTGCTTCCTCTCGATTGGAGGCGGATATGGTCGGGTACTTCTTTAATTGCAGCCAGGGTGTGAAGGACCCTTTCGAAGTTCCAGAGGTTAGTTGAGATTAGCCTCGAGACACCTCAGCGGAAATGGGCGTCATCTCGCCTGGAGGGGAGAACTTCCTGGAATTTTTCGTGTTGTGGCAGGTGTTCTCGAGTTACGACAGGGACCTCAGGGACCCACTCTGGTGGCCTCAGAAAAGGCCAGTTCCCATGCGAGTTGCTAGGAGCCCTCTCGGGATTCCTCTCCCATCGATGCCAGGGCCTGAAACCTTGTGTGGAGTCAGGGCCGGAACCTGAGGATTCCTCTCCGGTGCTGATATGTATCTTGGGGTGCTCCTAGAGTCTCCCCTGGTGAGTCAGGCCTCGTCTCCAGTGGAGTCATGCACTTTCGCTTTCCTGCCGAGCTGTAGCAGCAGTGTCTCGCTTCCCGTCACGTGTATCAGGGGATCTGTGTTTTCCCTCGAGGCATTCCCATGAGGCTTTCCCACAAGGCTGTCCCACAGGCCACCGTGGTGTGAGTCGATCCTCGGCGTGAAAGAGGAGCCAGTGCAGGGAAATGAGTTTCCTCTGGAATGGACTGAGACATATGGGGGACTCTTCGAATGGTGGCACGACCCAGAAGTTCCTCTCGCCTTTCCTGTTGAGATCGCCTCCTCTTGAGATGCGATGGGAACGCCGGGAATTCTTTCCTGACGAAGCAGGGAAAGGATCCCTCATCTCGAACTACGAGGGTGAAATGGGGCTCCTCTGGATGAGGGCGGGACCATCATGCTTCTTCTCGAGTGGAGACGGGTATGGCAGGGAACTTCTTGAGTTGCAGCAAGGGTGTGAAAGACCCTTTCGAAGTTCCAGAGGTTAGGTGTGATTAGCCTCGAGACGCCTCATCGGAAATGGGCCTCATCTCGCCTGGAGGGGAGAACTTCTTGGATTTTTTCGAGTTGCGGCAGGTGTTCTCGAGTTACGACGGGGACCTCAGGGACCCGCTCTGGTGGCCTCAGAAAAGGCCAGTCCTCATGGGAGTTGCTAGGTGGCCTCTCGGGATTCCTCTCCGGTCGATCCCGGGGCCTCAGAACTTGTGTGGAATCCGGGCTGGAACCTGAGGATTCCTCTCCGGTACTGACATCGATCTTGGGGGACTTCTAGAGTCCCCCCAGGGGAGTCAGTCCTGGTCTCCAGTGGGGGTATGCACGTGCGCTTTCCTGCCGAGCTGTAGCAGCAGTGTCACGCTTCCCATCGCGTGGATCAAGGGATCTGTGGTTTTCCCTCGAGGCTTTCCCTCGAGGCTTTCCCACAGGGCTGTCCCACGTACCACCGTGGTATGAGTCGATCCTCGGCGTGATAGACGAGCCAGTGCAGGGAAAACAGGTTCCTCTGGAATGGACTGAGACATCTGGGGGACTCTTGGAATGGTGGCACGACACTGGAGTGCCTCTCGCCTTTCCTACTGAGAGTGCCTCCTATTTATATGAGACGGGAATGCCGGGAATTCTTTCCCGAAGAAGCAGGGAAAGTATCCCTCATCTCGAGCTACAAGGCGGAAACGGGGCTTCTCTGGATGTGGGCGGAACCCTCCTGCTTGCTCTTGAGTGGAGGCGGGTGTGGTGGGGAACTCCTTGAGTGGCAGCAAGGGTGTGAAGGACCCTTTCAAAGTTCCAGAGGTTGGGTGTGATTAGCCTTGAGACGCCTAAGCCGAAATAGACCTCATCTCGCCTGGAGGGGAGAACTTCCTGGATTTTCTCGAGTTGCGGCAGGTGTTCTCGAGTTATGACGGGGACCTCAGGGACCCGCTCTGGTGGCGTCAGGAAAGGCCTGTCCCCATGCGAGTTGCTAGGGGGCCTCTTGGGATTCCTCTCCCGTCGCTGCCGGGGCCTAAGACCTTGTGTGGAGTCATGGCCGGAACCTGAGGATTCCTCTCCAGTGCTGACATCGATCTTGGGGTACTTCTGGAGTCTCCCCAGGTGAGTCAGGGCTCGTCTCAAGTGAGGGCATGCACGTGCGCTTTCCTCCCAAGCTATAGTAGCAGTGTCACGCTTCCCATCGCGTGGATCAAAGGATCTGTGGCTTTCCCTCGAACCTTTCCCAGGAGGCTTTCCCACAGGTCTGTCCCACGTGCCACCGTGGTGTTAGCCGATCCTCGGCGTGAAATACTAGCCAGTGCAGGGATAACAATTTCCTCTGGAATGGACTGAGACATCTGGGGGACTCTTGAAATGTTGGCACGACCCTGGAGTTCCTCTCGCCTTTTCTGTTGAGAGCACCTCATCTTGAGATGCGACGGGAAAGCCGGGAAATTCTTCCTGACGAAGCAGGGAAAGGATCCCTCATCTCGAGCTATGAGGCGGAAACGGGGCTCCTCTGGATGTGGGCGGGTCCCTCCTGCTTCCTCTCGAGTGGAGGCCGGTATGGCGGGGAACTTCTTGAGTTGCAGCAACAGTGAGAAGGACCCTTTCGAATTTCCAGAGTTTAGATGTGATTACCCTCAAGACGCCTCAGCGAAAATGGGCCTCATCTCGCCTGGAGGAGTGAACTTCCTGGATTTTCTCGAGTTGCGGCAGGTGTTCTCCAGTTACGACAGGGACCTCAGGGACCTGCTCTGCTGGCCTCAGGAATGGCCAGTCCCCATGCGAGTTGCTAGGGGCCCTCTCGGGATTCCTCTTCCATCGATCTCGGAGCCTTAGACCTTGTGTGGAGTTGGGGCTGGAACCTGAGGATTCCTCTCCGTTGCTGACATGGATCTTGGGATACTTCTGGAGTTTTCCCAGGACAGTCAGGCCTCGTCTCCAGTGGGGGCATGCACGTGTGCTTTCCTCCCGAGCTGTAGCAGCAGTGTCACACTTCCCGTCACGTGGATCAGGGGATCTGTGGTTTCCCTCGAGGCTTTCCCACGAGGCTTTCCCAAGGGTTGTCCCACGTTCCAACGTGGTGTGAGTTGATCCTCGGCGTGAAAGATGAGACTGCATTCGAATGGTGGCACGACCCTTGAGTTCCTCTTGCCTTTCCTGTTGAGAGCGCCTCCTCTTGAGAGGTGACAGGAACGCCGAAAAATCTTTCCCGACGAAGCAGGGAAAGAATCCCTCATCTCGAGCTACGAGGTGGAAACGGGTCTCCTCTGGATGTGGGTGTGACCCTCATGCTTCCTCTCGAGTGGATACGAGTATGTCGGGGAACTTCTTGAATTGCAGCAAAGATGTGGAGGACCCTTTCAAAGTTCCAGAGGTTAGTTGTTATAGCCGTGACACGCCTCAGCTGAAATGGGCCTCATCTCGCCTGAAGGCGAGAACCTCCTGGATTTTCTCGAGTTGTGGCAGGTGCTCTCGAGTTACGATGGGGCCCTCAGGAAGCATTTCTGGTGGATTCAGGAAAGGTCAGACGTCATGCAAGTTGCTAGGGGGCCTCTCGGGATTCCTCTGTAGTCGAAGCCGGGTCATACGACCTTGTGTGGAGTCGGGATGGGAAACCTACGATTCCTCTCCTGTGCTGACAGGGATCTTGGTTTACATCTGGAGTCTCCACAGGGGAGTCAGACCTCGTCTTCAGTGGGGGCATGCACGTGCGCTTACCTCCTGAGCTCTAGATCCAGTGTCACGCTTCCTGTCGCGTTGATCAAGGGAACTGTGGCTTTCCCTCGAGGCTTTCCCACGAGGCTTTCCCACAGGGCACTCCCACGTGCCACGGTGATGTGAGTCGATTCTCATCGTTAAAGTCGAGGCAGTGCAGGGAAAACAGGTTCCTCTGGAATGGACTGAGACATCTGGAGGACGCTTGTAATGGTGGCACGACCCTGGAGTTCCTCTCACATTTCCTGTTGAGAGCGCCTCCTCGTGAGATGCAACTTGAACACTTGGAATTCTTTCCTGATGAAGCAGGGAAAGGAACCGACATATCAAGGTTCCAGGCGGAAACGCGGCTCCTCTGGATGTGGGCGGGACCCTCTTGCTTTCACTCGAGTGGAGACGGGTATGTCGTGGAACTTCTTGAGTTGCATAAAGGGTGTGAACGACCCTTTCGAAGTTCCATAGGTGAGGTGTGATTAGCCTCGAGACTCCTCAGTGGAAACGGGCCTCCTCTCGCCTGGAGGGGAGAACCTCCTGAATTTTCTTGAGTTGCGGCAGGTGCTCTCGAGTTACGACGGGGACCTCAGGGACCCACTCTGGTGGCCTCAGGAAAGGCCAGTATACATGCGAGTAACTAGGGGGCCTCTCAGTATTCCTCTTCAATCGATGCCGGGGTCTAAGACCTTGTGTGGAGTCGGGGCCAGAACCTGAGGATTCCTCCCCGGTGCTGACATGGATCTTGGAATACTTCTGGAGTCCCAACAGGGGAGTCAGTCGTCGTCTCGAGTGGGGGCATGCACGTCCACTCTCCTCCCGAGCTGTAGCAGCAGTGTCACGCTTCCCGTCACGTGGATCAAGATATCTGTGGCTTTCCCTCGAGGCTGTCCCACGAGGCTTTCCCACAGGGCTGTCCCACGTGCCACCGTGGTGTGAGTCGATCATCGGCGTGAATGTAGAGGCAGTTCAGGGAAAGCAGGTTCCTCTGGAAAGGACTGAGTCATCTAGGGGACTCTTGGAATGGTGGCACGACCCTGGAGTTCCTCTCACCTTGCCTGTTGAGAGCGCTTCCTCTTGAAATGCGACGGGAACACCGGCAATTCTTTCCCGATGAAGCAGGGAAAGGATCCCTCATCTCGAGCAACGAGGTGGAAACGGGGCTCCTCTGGATCTGGGCGGGACCCTCGTGCTTCCGCTCGAGTGGAAACGGGTATGTCGGGGAACTTCTTGAGTTGCAGCAAGGGTGTGAGGTCCCTTTCAAGTTCCAGAGGTTAGGTGTGATTAGCCTCAAGATGCCTCAGGGGAAATGGGCCTCATTTCGCCTGGAGGGGAGAACCTCCTGGATTTTCTCGAGTTGTGGCAGGTGCTCTCGAGTTACGACGGGGACCTCAAGGAACTGCTCTTGTGGCCTCAAGAAAGGCCAATCCCCGTGCGAGTTGCTAGGGGGCCCTTCGGGATATCTCTCCAGACGATGTCGGGGCCTAAGACCTTGTCTGGAGTTCGGGCCGGAACCTGAGGATTCCTCTCCAGTGCTGACATGAATCTTGGGTAATTCTGGAGTCTCCACAGGGGAGTCAGTCGTCGTCTCGATTGGGGGCATGCAGGCCCACTTTCCTCCCGAGCTGTAGCAGCAGTGTCACAATTCCCGTCGCGTGAATCAAGGGATCGGTGGCCTTCCCTTGAGGCTTTCCCACGAGGCTTTCCCACAGGGCTTCCCACGTGCCACCGTGGTGTGAGTCTCTCCTCAGCGTGAAAGTCTAGGCAGTGCAGGGAAAACAGGTTCCTCTGGAATGTACTGAGACATCTGGGGACTCAGAATGGTGGCACGACCCTGGAGTTCCACTCGCCTTTCCTGTTGAGCTCGCCTCCTCTTGACATGGGACGGGAACACTGGAAATTCTTTCCCTACGAAGCAGGGAAAGGATCCCTCATCTCGAGCTACGAGGCAGAAACGGGGCTCCTCTGGATGTGGGCGGGACCCTCATGCTTCCCCTCGAGTGGAGACGGGTATGTCGGGGAACTTCTTGAGTTGCCGCAAGCGTGTGAAGGACCCTTTCAAAGTTCCAGAGGTTAGGTGTGATTAGCCTCGAGACACCTCAGCAGAAATGGACCTCATCTCGCCTGGAGGGGAGAACCTCCTGGATTTTCTCGAGTTGCGGCAGGTGCTCTCGAGTTAAGATGGGGACGTTAGGGACCCGCTCATGTGGCCTCAGGAAAGGCCAGTCTCCTTGCGAGTTGCGACGGGGTTCTCGTGATTCTTCTCCAGTGGGTGCTGGGGCCTAAGACCTGTGTGGAATCGACGCCAGAACTAGGTTTCCTCTCCAGTGCTGACATGATTATGGGGTACTTCTTGAGTCTCCACAGGGAAGTAGTCCTCATCTCAAGTGGGGCTATGCACGTCTGCTTTCCTCCCAAGCTACAGCAGCAGTGTCACTCTTCCCGTCGAATTAATCCAGTGATATGTGGCTTTCCCTCGAGGCTTTCCCAGGAGTCTTTCCCACATGGCTGTCACACGTGCCACCGTGTTGTGTGTCATTGCTCGGCATGTAAGTCGAGGCACTGCAAGGAAAACAGGTTCCTCTGTAGTGACTGAGATATTTGGGGGATATTTGGAATGGTGGCACGACCCCTTGAGTTCCTCTCGCCTTTCCTGTTGAAAGCGCCTCCTCTTGAGATGCGAAGGGAACGCCGGGAATCCTTCCCCGATGAAGCAGGGAAAGGAACCCTCCTCTCAAGCTACGAGACTGAATATGGGCTCCTCTTGATGTCCTCGGGACCCTCAGTGTTCCTCTCGAATGGAGACGAGTATGTCCCGGAACTTCTTGAGTTGCCTCAAGGTTCTCAAGGATCCTTTTGAGACTCAAGAGGGAAAGTGGGATTTCTCTCGAGCCGCCACTGCAGAAACAGCCTCATCTCACATACTGGGGAGAATCTACTTGTTTTTCTCGAGTTGTGGCAGGAAACTTGGTGTTCCTCTCGATTTACAACAGGGACCTCAGCACCGGGACCCCTTGAGACCTGACTCTCCTTGCCCCATCAGGACTCTTCACATGATCTTGTTTTGGGTGGGATCTCCCGTGCTGGCTCCTGGCATCTCAGGGACCCGCTATTGTTGCCTCAGGAAAGTCAAGTCATCATGCGAGTTGTGCGGGGCCTCTCAGGATTCCCCCATCTTGGTGCCATGGCCTAGATCCTCATCATGAATTGAGGCTGCAACCTCAGGTTTCTTTTCCAGAGCTGACATGGATTCGGCGTTCCTATGGAGTTTCAGCAGGGGAGTCAGGCCTCCTCTCGTGTGGAGACATGCAAGTCCGCTTTAGTCTGGAGCTTTCAAAGTAGTTTCAAGCATTCTGTCGAGTTGACTTAGGGATCTCTGGCTTTTTCTTGAGGTTCCACAGGTCTGTCTCACCTGTCATCGTGTTTTGAGTTGATACTCCGGGTGATAGTCGTGTTAGTGCAGGAGAATCAGGTGTACCTGGAGTGGATTGGGATATCGGGGTCTGTTGGAAATGTGGCACGACCCTTGGAGTTCCTCTCAAATTTCAAGATGAGACCACCTCCACTTGAGGTGTGATGAGAACGCCAGGATTCCTTTCCTGAAGATGCAGGAAATGGACACTTATCTCGAGACAAGGAGGGAAAACGGGGCTCTTCTTTTGTTGTGGCAGGACACTCGGTGTTCCTCTCGCCTGGAGACCGGTATTTCGGTGAACTGCTTGAGTTGCATCAAAGGTGTCAAGGACCCTTTCGAGGCTAAGAGGGAAGGTGGAATTTCTTTTGAAACGCCGTAGTGGAAAAAGGCCTCATCTCGCGTTGAGGGGAGAATCTCCTGGTTTTTCTCGAGTTGCAGCAGGAAACTTGGGGTTTCTCTCGAGTTACAACATGGACCTCAGGGACCCGCTCGTGTTGTCTCAGGGAAGTCCAGTCTCCATGCGAATTGCAAGGGGCCTCTCGGGATTCCTCTCTAGTCGGTGCCTGGGCTTAGGTTCTCATCTGGAGTTGAGGCCGTAACTTCAGGGTTCCTCTCCAGTGCTGATATGGATCTCGGGGTTCCTCTGTAGTTTCAACAGGGGAGTCAAGCCTCGTCTCGTGTGTATACATGCAAGTCCGCTTTCCTCTCGAGCTGTAAAAGTAGTGTCAAGCTTCCTGTCGAGTTGTCATAGGGATCTGTGGTTTCTCTCAAGGTACCAAAGGGCTATCACACCTCCCTTCATGTTTTGAGTCAATATCCAGGGTGACAGTCGAGTCAGTGCAGGGGAATCAGTTTTATCTGTAGTGTTTTGGGACATTGCCATCTTTTTGTATTGTGGCACGACTCTTGGAGTTCCTCTCATTCTGGGAGCCAGCACGGGATATCACAGACTTGACAAGGTCATGTTGAAGAGATCTTATAAGCAAGGCTTCATAACTCGAGGGACCCCCTAGACTTACTCGAGCATCTACCCCAAAACCAGAATCAGTCTGTCTTACTATTTTATGCCTTTCACCAACACTTCTGATGTTCACAGGGGGCTCTCCCCGTGAAAAATTCTGAAAGAGATGGGAATACCAGACCACCTGACCTGCCTCTTGAGAAATCTGTATGCAGGTCAAGAAGCAACAGTTAGAACTGGACATGAAACAACAGACTGTTTCCAAATAGGAAAAGGAGTACGTCAAGGCTGTATATTGTCACCCTGCTTATTTAACTTCTATGCAGACTACATCATGAGAAATGCTGGACTGGAAGAAACACAAGCTGGAATCAAGATTGCTGGGAGAAATATCAATAACCTCAGATATGCAGATGACACCACCCTTATGGCAGAAAGTGAAGTGGAACTATAAAGCCTCTTGATGAAAGTGAAAGAGGAGAGTGAAAAGGTTGGCATAAACCTCAACATTCAGCAAACGAAGATCATGGCATCCGGTCCATCACTTCATGGAAAATAGATGGGGAAACAGTGCAAACAGTGTCAGACTTTATTTTCTGGGGCTCCAAAATCACTGCAGATGGGGATTGCACCCATGAAATTAAAAGACGCTTACTCCTGGAAAGAGAAGTTATGACCAACCTAGAGAGTATATTCAAAAACAGAGACATGACTTTGCTGACTAAGGTCCGTCTAGTCTAGGCTATTGTTTTTCCTGTGGTCATGTATGGATGTGAGAGTTGGACTGTGAGGAAGGCAGAGTGCTGAAGTATCGATGCTTATGAACTGTGGTGTTGGAGAAGGCTCCTGAGAGTCCCTTAGACTGCAAGGAGATCCAACCAGTCCATTCTGAAGGAGATCAACCCTGGGATTTCTTTGGAAGGAATGAAGCTAAAGCTGAAACTCCAGTACTTTGGCCACCTCATGTGAAGAGTTGACTCATTGGAAAAGACTCTAATGCTGGGAGGGATTGGGGGCAGGAGGAGAAGGGGACGACCGAGGATGAGATGGCTGGATGGCATCACTGACTCGATGGACATGAGTCTGAGTGAACTCCGGGAGTTGGTGATGGACAGGGAGGCCTGGCTTGCTGTGATTCATGGGGTAGCGAAGAGTCGGACATGCCTGAGTGACTGAGCTTAACTGATCCCCGACCGCCTTTCCCTGGAGAAAGTCAACTTAGGGCTCTAGCTAGTAAGTCTCCTAAACATTAAAGAAATATTTCAAATCAACACCCCCCGTTAGCATTCTAGCTTGCTTGCATGTTTATCCAGACTGTTTCAGCTACGCGTGTGATTATTCACAGCCTCCCAACCACGAGAGGCATGGGAAACCTAAAACAGTCTAAAAATATGGAGCCTTTCAAAGAGTTAAAAGCTATTAGAATAGTGCTGGTGTAGGATTTCATTGTTGAGCCAATGCTTGCTGCTAAGTTCCTATATCTCTTATCCACTGTGCACCTGGGAGTGTATTAGTTAATATAGCTGGAATGTAAGAAAGACAAGTGTAGCCTTGAAATTAACCACATCAGACCTTTGAGCTAATTGGTTCTTTCTTTGTTGTAACTCACTGCACCTTTGCTCCGTGAGAAATGTAACTCTGTTTAATACTTTCTGAGGCTGACATAGATTAGAAATATACAGAAAAAAAACATTTCAAGGGAAAATAAGTGTTCTGGTTGAGCATCCTTTATCAAAAGAGGGTCATAAAATGTCCACAGGCCTCCAAGGCCAGAAGATAATGCACAAAACATTGTTTATGGGAAAGGTGTGCAGAAAGAATCCTGGTTTTGATAAAGACAAAACAGATGTAAGATTTGGGCTGAATCTGTATCACTTTGCATCATTCATTTCCCTCTATGTAAAAGTCAAGGTATAAAAGTTTCTTTTGAAAATAAAGTTATGGGCCTTGCTTACAGAACCTTGGTCACCCCATGTCAATTATTCTCTCTCCCTTTCTCGCTCTCCCTCCCTCTCTTTTTCAGGCTGATCCCTTGGAGGACAGACACTCTCTGCGTTCTTTTCTGCCTGGCCTTCTAAGACCCGATGGAGAAGGTGCTGTGCGTGTTCATTCTTGCTAGAAGGCGCTCTGCATCTTCACTCCAGCAAGAGGGTGCCTGCAGCATCCGTGAACAGAGCAAGTCCCTTGTCTGGGACTTTATTGGGGTTCTGTGTAAACCAAGGAATATCAACCTCTTTTTCTCCTCGATTTTCTTATCTGCAACATTCTTTCTTTATCTCTCTCTAAATCTCTTTGGCTACGCCAGCTCTCCTGAGAGTTACCCTGGATCCTGCGGGGGCTGGACCGTGGCACTCTCAAGTTTCTAGTGGAGACCACCTCCTCTTGAGGCGCGACGGGAACACCGGGATTCCTTTTCTGACGAAGCAGGGAAATGAACCCTCATCTCAATATGAGGAGGGGAAAACGGGGCTCTTCTTGAGTTGTGGCGGGACAGTCGGTGTTCCTCTCGAGTGGAGACAGGTATGTCGGGAAACTTCTTGAGTTGTATCAGGGGTGTCAAGGACCCTTTAGGGGCTCAAGAGGGAAGGTGGGATTTCTCTCAAGACGCTTCAGAGGAAAAAGACCTCATCTTGTGTTGAAGGGAGAATCTCCTGGTTTTTCTCGAGTTGCATCAGGAAACTTGGGGTTCCTCTTGTGTCACAAAAGAGACTTCAGGGACCCGCTCGTGTTGCCTCAGGAAAGTCCAGTCTTCATGCGAGTTTCGAAGGCCCTCTCAGGATTCGTCTCCAGTCGGTGCCTAGTCCTATGTCTTCATCTGGAGTTGAGGCTGGAACCTCAGGGTTCCTCTCCAGTGCTGACATAGATCTCAGGGTTCCTATGGAAATTCAACAGGGGAGTCAGGCAATGTCTAGTGTGGAGACACGGAAGTCCACTTTCCTCTTGAGATGTATGGCTTTCTCTCGAGGTGCCACAGGCATGTCATACCTACCATCGTCTTTTGAGTCTATACTAGGGGTGACAGTCGAGTCTGTGCAGGAGGATCCTGTTTATCTGGAGTGGATTAGGACATCTAGGTCTTTTTGAATTGTGACACAACTCCTGGAGTTCCTCTCGAGATTCAAGTTGAGACCACCTCCACCTGAGATATGACAGGAACACCCAGATTCTTTCCCAGTGAAGCAGGTATATGGACCCTCATCTCGAGATGAGGAGAGGAAAATGGGGCTCTTCTTGTGTTGTAGTGGGACACTCTGTGTTCCTCTCGAGTGGAGACGGGTATGTCGGAGAATTTCTTGAGTTGCATCAAGGGTGTCAAAGACCATTGTGAGGCTCTAGAGTGAACGTGGGATTTCTATAGAGACGCTGCATTGGAAATGGGCCTCATCTCACTTTGAGGGGATAATCTCCTGGTTTTTCTCGAATTGTGGCAAAAAACTTGGGGTTCCTCTCGAGTTACGATGGGGACCTCAGAGACCCACTCATGTTGCCTCAAGAAAGTCAATTCTCTATGCGAGTTGCGAGAGGCCTCTCGAGATTCGTCTCCAGTCAGCACAGGGGCCTGTGTCCTCATCTCGAGTTGAGCCCAGAAACTGAGTTTTCCTCTCCAGTGCTGACATGGATCTTGGGGTTCCTATGGAGTTTCAACAGGGGAGTCAGGCCTTGTCTCTTGTGGAGACGTAGAAGTCCGCTTTCCTCTAGAGCTGTAAAAGTAGTTTCAGGCTTCCTGACAATTTCCTCACCTTTTCCTAGCTCCCAGAGCCCATGCAGACCTGTTTTTTTACCCCATTCTTCCCTAGGTCAACCATGTGTTGAATCTTGCTTTTGGGAAGTCCCAGGGCACAAGCTCCATGTGATACCACCCCAAGGTTGAAAGGCTTGTAGGTGTTGTAGGCGGACAGACCAAGGCAGTAGATGAGAGATGAACCCCACTCTGCAAATGGAGAGACGAGATAAACCCTGAGGGGCATATGGCTTGTCAAGGGCCACATCACAGATGAGAAGAAGGAGCCTGTCTGAAACAGCTGTGTCCTCAGAGCTCAGGCCCTGGCTGCACCCAGGCTGCCAAAGCTGTGGGGTGAGTGGCATGGGTGTCACTGTGCCTGCACATTCCCTAAAGGGGTGGGTGAATTGACAGAAACCCAGAGTTTCGCTTGGGGAGCTTTGCGTAAGGGACCTCAGAAACAAACCCAGGAAATGACATCACTTCATGGCAGAGAACCCAACAGAACACGAAAACCGGATCTCCAGGCCTAACAGCAGAGAGGAGCCCCCAGCCAGTTCACAAGCAGCCAGGATGTTTTGCTGTTTGCCCCTTCCCAGAGGCCTGGGCCTCGGGAGAGCTCACCAGCAGAGTGTGTGGGAATGCAGTCGGTGCTGCCTCAGGACCACCCTCTCCTGAGAGGCCTCTGGCCCTTTCCCCGAAGGAACAGAAAAGTAAAACGGAAGCTCCAGCCCGGGCCAGGTCCCCTCTCCCATCCCACCTGGGTAACCCTGAGTCCTTTCCCTTTGTGTGTGGATAGGTGTTTCCTGGGGTATCTCTGCCTCAGGCAAGCCCCTGTGGATGTGGCTCAGAAGTCTGTGGGCTGGGTGTGTCCACACGCCAGGGGAGAGCAGGCTGGGTCTATGCGGAGAGTCCAGGCAACACAGGCTGCCCAGGAATACCCCACGTTCTCAGGGGCGTCTCCTTTGTATACGGTGGGTACCTGTGCATTCACATGTTTCTGCTGGCAGCAAAATTTCGAGCGGGCCAAAGCAGCCACCATACTGATCAGGCTCAGCTCCAGAAACTCCAGGCAGGGCTGGCTGACGGTCAGTGTCATTTCAGAGCTTCCCAGTCGATGTGGCCAATGAGGGGGCACCCTGTTCACCTCCCCGAGGGAGGCGTCAGATCACCACCACCCTGCCCGTGAGGCCCAGTGCAGTCTCCACGTGAGCGTGCCCATGGAGGGATCAGCCCAACTGTGAATGAAGAGGAAGCGAGGAAGGCCTGTTCCACACACATCACCCAGGACACACCCCGGGGCCCTCTCTCAGGCTGCCATGGAGCTCAGCACACCCGGCTTTGAATCTGAGCCCCGAGAACTCCTACCACTGAGGCAGCAGGAGGACCTGGAGCCCAGCACGGCAGAGCACAGAGGTGAGGAGGCTGGGGCTGTGCATGTGAGTAGATGAGGAGGGGGTGCTGAGCTACACAGGGAGGAGTCCCCCAGAATTGGGTCTGAGCCTAGAACAAAGGCTGGGTTCACACCACTCATCTTTTACTCTGCAGTTGCAGTGCATCCTATGATGGGTATTCTTTGTGATTCTCTGGGAAGCTTTCTGTCCCCGTATTCACACATCCAAATGATGGTGATGGGTAACCTTCTCTTCTCTCACAGCTCTAGGCACTGGCCTCTCATTACAATCAGACTCCACTTCCAAGTCCTGTCCCTACTTCAGTGGGTGCTACAGATGCAGGACCCAGGGATCCACTCAGAGGAGATCGAGACCTTAGACTTCCCTTCCCAAAGACACCAGACCAGCCGGGTACTGGCCAGCACACTGGGCATATCGGACTTCTGTGCCTGCAGGACCCACAGCCACAGGCACCGGTGTCCCACCCCCTCAGCTAGAACATCCACCTCCACCTAAACCTGTACCAGGCCGGGCTGTGGCAGGAAAAATCGAGTCAGGGGATGAGTCACTACCTCTGCAGGGAGAGTTTGCAGTGGCTCCTGACCAAGACCCAGATGCCCACAATGCTTGGCCAACCCCTGCAGGGAGAACGGGCCCCTGCTCTGGACAGAGACCCGGAGCCCTTTCTGGAAACACCTCATCCATGGGAGCAGGTTGGCTCTGCAGTCTCCATCCCTGCCTGATTCCCGTGGATGCCATCAACTCGCTCCCCACCCAGGGCAGATTGACTGCCCTTCCCCTGAGCTTATTTGCACCTTGTTTGTGTGTAGCTTTCTTGTGATGTTTTATTTTTTTATGGCTTTCTGTATTTTTTTCTGTTCAGTTTTTGTTAATAAATTTTACTTTAATTGATGCAATTTGGGAATATTAAGAACTTCATAATGCTGTGAAACCATCAACAATGTCTACATTTGCACCTTCTCATTCTATCCCCCCACTTCCCAGGAAAGCCTGGATTCATGTCAAGCACTCCTAATTCCTCCCCTCACCCCCCCGACAACATTTAGTCTTCTTCTTTCTCCATTTCTTCCCATTCTTTTGGTGTCCGCAATCAATGTCAATCACTGAAATGATAGAAAAATGGATTTTATTTTCTGACAGAATGGGAAGGTTATAGTCGATTAGTCTTGTTAGACTCTTTGAAGACCCATGGTTTTTACATTCCATGAAGTTATCTAGGACAAAATACTGGAGTGGGTAACTTTTCCATTCTCCAGGGGATTTTTCAGACTCTCCTCATATTGTAAAACTAAACTTGAGAGTTCTTGTTTTTATTTCATTTGATGCAACCTTTGGGTAACTGAAAGGAGACTGTAGGTACTTTCAGGATGTCATCTGCAAAAACAAGACCTTTCCGCAAAAGTGGTCTGAAAGTCCAGGTAGGCATTGCTGTTGTAAATGTGACATCTCAGCCAGAAGGGAGATGCAGAGCGCTTCCTGTTCCACAATCAGATTCACAGAAGAAGCCAAAAGAGAGAGCTGGAAAATGAACAACACCAACGTCCAAAGAGCCTTCCTCATTGACAAAGCTAGAGAAAACCCAACATCCTATGGCCCAAAAACCCTCTTGAAAATGAATGTTCAGTAAGGAAGAGAAGAAACATGTGAGGGTGGACAGGCCATCCCTATGGCCTGTGTAGTTTCGAGATGGCCTGACCTCTTAGAGGAAGACACATGGCAGTGCAAACCCTTTGCAGACAGCAACGATGGTCATCACCGTGCAAGAGTTTAGTCTGTTGTCAACATGACCCAGGTACCACATGAGGGAGCAGACCTGTGTCTCTTCCTCTGCCCCACATCCCACCCTCAGGAAGGCAGCTGGCTCAGACATGAACTTCGACCACCTCCACGGTAGACCCCATCTTCTTTTCTCTATGCACCGTGAACCTGCACACAGTGGGCCTTCAGAAGCTCAAGAAACTCGCCCCATCCTCACTAGAGCCAGGAGCCTCCCCTGGCATCCCTGGAGCCTACTTCAGCCTTTAAAGTGTGAATAATCAGGTCCTTTGTACACAGATTCCCAGCTGTCAGATGTGAGCGTTGGATTCACAGTCAGCTCTGTCCCTCCCATGGCAGCCAGGTGGGCCACCATGCAGACAAAGGAACACATGAGCTGAGTTTCAAGGGAGGCATTGAAAGGACAGCAGTGGATACAACTTGTTGCAAACTGTGGCAGGTTTCTCTGGGTACACACTTTCTTGGTATAGCTGAGTTACCCCCTTCTTAGAGCCCCACTTTTGTCCTCTAGAATAAGGACATCGATTGCTACCTTCGCAGGTTGCTACCTTAAACCTGTCAAGACTCTTTAGGGTAATCCTACAATTAGTAGCTAGTCTTAAGAGATATTGGGCTTCCCTGATACCTCAGCTGGTGAAGTATCCTCCTGCACTGCAGGTGAGGCCAGTTTGATTTCTGGGTCAGGAAATCCTGATCTGCTGCAGAAGGGTCAGGCTACCCAGTCCAATATTCTTGGGCCTCTTTGTGGATCAGCCGGTAAAGAATCTGCCTGCATGCAGAGAGCTGAGTATGACTCCTGGGTTTGGAAGATCCCCTGGAGAAGGGAAAGGCTGCCCACTCCAGTATTCTTGCCTGCACAGTTCCATGGTTCCTATAGTCTATGGGGTCGCAAAGAGTCGGATACAACTGAAGGCCTTGTCCCTTCACTTTCAAGAGATATCTCCTGAATCCATATTAGACTGGAGTCTCCCAGTGCCATCTGGCATTTCTTCCCTGAAGCCAGCCAAAACCCACACACTTGCATTTACAGGGTCTCCACTTAGCCTGCTGGACAGAAAAACCAGCATGGTTCCACATGCTCACAAATAAGCAGAAGGTCTCATGGGCAGACGGCTTCCCACCGGTCTCAGGGGGAGCTTTGGGACCACAGCAGGAGCCAGCGCTCTCAAAACCTGGGTTCAGCAGCGCCCTCATTCTCAAGCCAGTGCCTCTGCCCTGACGGGAGCAGAAAGGTCACCAACCACCCCAGGCTGAACTCATGCTCCTCCTACTGCTATAGACTGACCTCACCACCCCGCCCCTTCCAACAGAACCAGAGCTCCTCTTCCCCTTGACTGCAGCCTGAGTCCTGGTCCTGGGCCCCGATTGGTCACTGCCCAAGTTCTGAGCCCATCATGGTAGCCAGGGAGGATGGAGCAGCAGATTGGACAAATTCAGGTCGTGTGACCATACTCTCCAGGACACCTGTGAGGGCCTCATCATATGTCAGGGGTGGAGACAGTGCAATGCCCCAAGAGCAGGGCTGAGAGACAGGTTACTGTGTCCTTGTGTTCCGTGTCCTGGGACGAGCTTGCACAACGTCTCTGCACAGCACTTTGTTTGCTACAGACAAAATATTCATGACACACCTCTTCTCTTCCCAAGCGTTCAGTTCAGTTCAGTCGCTCAGTCGTGTCTGACTCTTTGTGACCCCATGAATCGCAGCACGCCAGGCCTCCCTCTCCATCACCATCTCCTGGAGTCCTCCGAGTCAATGATGCCATCCAGCCATCTCATCTTCTGTCGTCCCCTTCTCTTCTGCCTCCAATCCCTCCAATCATCAGAGTCTTTTCCAATGAGTCAGTTCTCATGAGGTGGCCAAAATACTGGAGTTGCAGCTTTAGCATCATTCCTTCTAAAGGAATCCCAGGGCTGCCCTCCTTCAAATGGACTGGTTGGATCTCCTTGCAGTCCAAGGGACTCTCAAGAGTCTTCTCCAACACCACAGTTCCAAAGCATCAATTTTTCGGCACCCAGCTTTTTTCAAAGTCCAAATCTCACATCCATACACGACAACTGGGAAAACCATAGCCTTGACAAAATGGAACTTTGTTGGCAAAGTAATTAATGTCTCTGCTTTTGAATATGCTATCTAGGTTGGTCATAACTTTCCTTCCAAGGAGTACGCGTCTTTTAATTTCATGGCTGCAATCACCATCTTCAGTGATTTTGGAGCCCCCTCAAAACAGTGTCTGGCACTGTTTCCACAATTCCCCATCTATTTGCCATGACATGATGGGACACATGCCATCATCTTCGTTTTCTGAATGTTGAGCTTTAAGCCAACGATTTCACTCTCCTCTTTCACTTTCATCAAGAGGTTCTTTAGTTCCTCTTCACTTTCTGCCATGAGGTGTTGTCATCTGCATACCTGAGGTTATTGATATTTCTCCTGACAATCTTGATTCCAACTTGTGCTTCTTCCAGCCCAGCCTTTCTCCTGATGTTCTCTGTATATAAGTTATAGAAGCAGAGGGACAATATACACCCATGAGGTATTCCTTTCCCTATTTGGAACCAGTCTGTTGTTCCATGTCAAGCTCTAACTTTGCTTCATGACCTGCATATATGTTTCTCAAGAGGCAGGTCAGGTGGTCTGGTATTCCCATCTCTTGAAAATTTTCCAACACTTTATTGTGATCCACACAGTCAAAGGTTTTGGCATAGTCAGTAAAGCAGAAATAGATGTTTTTCTAGAACTCTCTTGCTTTTTCGATGATTCAGCAAATGTTGGCGATTTGATCTCTGGTTCCTCTGCCTTTTCTAAAACCAGCTTGAATATCTGGAATTTCACGGTTCATGTATCGCTGAAGCCTGGCTTGGAGAATTTTGAGCATTACTTTACTAGCGTGTGAGATGAGAGCAATTGTGCAGTAGTTTGAGCATTCTTTGGCCTTAGAATGAAAACCGACCTTTTCCAGTCCTGTGGCCACTGCTGAGTTTTCCAAAGTTCCTGGCATATCGAGTGCAGAACTTACACAGCATCATCTTTCAGGATTTGAAAGAGCTCCACTGGAAACCCATCGCCTCCACTAGTTTCTTCGTAGTGATACTAAGGTCCACTTGACTTCATATTCTAGGATGCCTGATAATACATCGTGATTCTCTGAGTCGTGAAGATCTTTCTGGAAGAGTTGTGAATTCTTGCCACTTCTTCTTAATATATTCTGCTTTTGCTAGGTCCATACCGTTTCTGTCTTTATCGAGCCCATCTTTGCATGAAATGATCCCTTGGTATCTCTAATTTTCTTGACGAGATCTCATCTTTTCCACTCTGTTGGTTTCCTCTATTTCTTTTCATTGTTCGCTCCTGAAGGCTTTCTTATCTCCGCTTGCTATTCTTTGGAATGATGCGTTCAGATGCTTATAGCTTTCTTTTCTCCTTTGCTTTTCTCTTCTCTTCTGTTCACAGCTATTTGTAGGCCTCCTCAAACAGCCATTTTGCTATTTCACCTTTCTTTTTTCTTGGGGATGGTCTTGATCCCTGTTCCTGTACAATGTCACAAACTTCCGTCCATAGGTCATTAGGCACTCTATCAGATCTAATCCGTTAAATCTATTTCTTACTTCCACTGTATAATCATCAGGGATTTCATTTAGGTCATACCTGAATTGTCTAGTGGTTTTTCCTACTTTCTTCAATTTAAGTCTAAATTTAGCAATAAGAAGTTCATGATCTGAGCCAGTCAGCTCCCCAACTTGTTTTCGCACACTGTATGGAGCTTCTCCACCTTTTGCTGCAAAGAATATAATCAGTCTGATTTCAGTGTTGACCATCTGATGATGTTCATCTGTAGAGTATTCTGTTGTGTTGTTGGAAGAGGGTGATTGCTATGACCAGTGCGTTCTCTTGGCAAAATTCTATTATTTACCCAGTTTCATTCAGTACTCCAAGGCCAAATTTGCCTATTATTCCAGGTGTTTCTTGACTCCCTATTTTGCATTCCAGTCCCCTAGAATGAAAAGGACAACTTTATTGGGTGTTAGTTTGAAAAGGTCTTGAAAGTCTTCATAGAATGGTTCAACGTCAACTTCTTCAGCATTACTGGTTGGGGCATAGGCTTGGATTACCTGATATTGAGTGACTTGCCTTGGAAAGGAACAGAGATCATTCTGTCGTTTTTGAGAGGGCATCCAAGTACTGCATTTCAGACTCTTTGTTGACCATGGTGGCTACTCCATTTCTTCTAAGGTTTCCTGCCCTCAGTAGTAGATATAATGGTCATCTGAGTAAAATTCACCCATCCCAGTCCATTTTAGTTCGCTGATTCCTACAATGTCAATGTTCACCCTTGCCATCCCCTGTTTGACCACTTCCAATTTGCCTTGATTCATGGACCTGACATACCAGGTTCCTATGCAATATTGCTCTTTACAGCATCAGGCCTTGCTTGTTTCACCAGTCATTCCACAACTGGGCATTTTGTTTGCTTTGGCTCCATCCCTTCAGTCTTTCTGGAGTTATTTCTCCACTGATCTCCAGTAGCATATTGGGCCCTTACCGACCTGGGAGTTCCTCTTTCAGTGTCCTTTCATTTTGCCTTTTCATACTGTTCATGGGGTTCTCAAGGCAAGAATACTGAAGTGACATGCCATTTCCATCTCCAGTGGGCCACATTCTGTCAGCCCTCTCCATCATGACCCGTCCACCTTGGGTGGCCCCTCATGGCATGGCCTCGTTTCATTGAGTTAGACAAGGCTGTGGTCCGTGTGATCAGATTGGCTAGTTGTCTGTGATTATGCTCTCAGTGTGTCTGACCTCAGATGCTGTCTCACAACACCTACCATCTTACTTGGGTTTCTCTTACCTCGGTCGTGGGGTATCTATTCATGGCTGCTCTAACAAAGCGCAGCCACTGCTCCTTACCTTGCACGAGGGGGGTCTCAGCAAGGCCCCCCCTCCTGACCTTGAACGTGGAGTAGCTCCAGTCGGCCCTCCTGCACCCGCACACAACCTTTAGTGGTGTTGAAACTACAAAACTGTGTGCCAACCACAAGTAAAGTGAAGTCTCTCAGTCGTGTCTGACTCTTTGTGACTCCATGGACTGTAGCCCACCAGGCTCCTCCATCCATGGAATTTTCTAGGCAAGAGTACTGGAGTGGGTTGCCATTTCCTTCTCCAGGGGATCTTCCTGTCCCAGCGATCAAACCAGGGTCCCACATTGCGGGCAGATGCTTTACCATCTGAGCCACCAGGGAATCAAGCTTTCACAAATCAAAAAGATAGTAAACTGAACGTAAGAGACAACTTGCAAGTCATGTATCTGATAAGCGGTTCCTATGTAAAATAGACTAAGAACAAACAGCACTCAAGTCTCCAAGAGAAAACACACCGTCCTTGTCCCATCCCACAACACCAACTCCAACCTAAACACTTGATCTCACTCTAACCTATCCCTAAAATCTAACCCTAAACTTACAATATCCATGTGCATTCAAAGGCATCCATCTATCCACAGGAGAGACAGAGAGAAAGATAAAAAGGAAGACAGAGACTGAACTGCGAAAGGAATAGAAAGACATGTCTAGAGAGAGACACTGAACCAAAGAATGGAAATGAGTAGATTTTACAGACCTTTTCATAAATTTATTTGGAGGTTAAAAGCAATGAAGTACCCATCCACCGCAGAAGTGGGAAATGACCCAAGCTTGTGAGAGTAATGGAGAAGAATGCAGGGAGCCATTATAGGTTCCGCCACCCATAGAAGCCAAGATGGGGCACTTGAAACAGAATCTCAATGGAAAAAGAGGACCAAGAAGAGGGGTCTTCTTTAAAATAAGAGAAAGTGACCTTCCAGTCTCCCTTTCAGTCCTCCATTGGTGGGGTGTCCCAAAATAGGCAGGAAGGGGAGTGCAGTCGAGTTGCCATAGGGATCTATGGCTTTCTCTCGAGGTGCCACAGGACTGTCACACCTGCCATCGTGCTTTGAGTCGATCCTTGGGGTGACAGTCGAGTCAGTGCAGGGGAATCAGGTGTATCTGGAGTGGATTGGGACACTGGGGTCTTCAGGAATGGTGGCATGACCCCTGGAGATCCTCTTGAGGTTCAACTGGAGACTGCCTTCTCTTTATGTGTGACAAGAATGCTGGGATTCCTTTCCCGATGAAGCAGGGAAATGGACCCTCATCTCGAGATGAGGAGGGAAAAACGGGGCTCTTCTTGAGTTGTGGCGGGACCCTCGATGTTCCTCTCGAGTGGAAATGGGTATGTTGGGAAACTTCTTGAGTTGCCTCAAGGGTGTCAAGGACCCTTTCGAAGCTCAAGAGGGAAGGTGGGATTTCTCTCGAGACGCCACAGCAGAAAAGGGCCTCATCTCACATTGAGGGGATAATCTCCTGGTTTTTCTTGAGTTGCACAGGAAACGGGTTTCCTCTCGAGTTGCGACGGGGACCTCAGGGAACTGTTCGTGTTGCCTCAGGAATGTTGAGTTTCCATGTGAGTTGCGAGGGGCCTCTTGGGATTCCTCTTCAGTCTGTGCCAGGGCCTAGGTCCTCATCTGGAGTTGAGGCCAGAACCTCAGGGTTCCTCTCCAGTGCTGATATGGATCTCGGGGTTCCTCTGGAGTTTCAACAGGGGAGTCAGGCCTCGTCTCGTGTGAGGACATGCACGTCCAGTTTCCTGTCAAGCTGAAAAAGTAGTGTCAGGCTTCCTGTCGAGTTGCCATAGGGATCTGTGTCTTTCTCTCCAGATGCCACAGGGCTGTCACACCTGCCATCCTGTTTTGAGTAGATACTCGGGGTGACAGTGGAGTCAGTGGTGTGGAATCAGGTGTATCTGGAGTGGATTTGGACATCGGGTCTTTTGGAATTGTGGCATGACCCCTGGAGTTCCTTTCAAGTTTCAAGTGGAGACCGCCTCCTCTTGATATGTGACGGGAACACCGGGATTCCTTTCCTGACAAAGCAGGGAAACGGACCCTCATCTAGAGAAGAGGATGGGAAAACGGGGCTCTTCTTGAGTTGTGGCGGGACCCTTGGTGTTCCCCTCGAGTGGAGACTGGTATGTCTGAGAACTTCTTGAGTTGCATCAAGGGTGTCAAGGACCCTTTCGAGGCTCAAGAGGGAAGGTGGGGTTTTGCTCAAGTCACTGCAGCAGAAAAGAGCCCCATCTCGCATTGAGGGGAGAATCTCCTGGTTTTTCTTGAGTTGCGGCAGTAAGCATGGGGTTTCTCTTGAGTTAAGATGGGGACCTCAGAGACCCGCTTGTGTTGCCTCAGGAAAGTCCAGTCTCCATGTGAGTTGCGAGGGGCCTCTCTGGATTCCTCTCCAGTCAGTGCCAGGGCGTAGGTCCTCATCTGGAGTTGAGGCCAGAACCTCAGTTTTCCTCTCCTGTGGGGACATGGATCTCGTTGTTCCTATGGAGTTTCCACAGGGGAGTCAGGCCTCATCGTGTTGAGACATACACATCCACTTTCCTCTCAAGCTATAAAAGTACTGTCAAGCTTCCTGAGGGGTTAACATAGGTATCTGTGGCTTTATCTCGAGGTGTCACAGCACTGTAACACCTGCCATCGTGTTTTGAGTCTGTACTCGGGTTGACAGTCGAGTCAGTGCAGGGGAATCAGGTTTATCTGGAGTAGATTGCGACATCAGGGTCTTTTGGAATTGTGGCACGACCTCTGGTGCTGGGAGCCAGCATGGGGAATCCTGCCAGTGGCAAAGGTCATGAAGAATGGGGCCTGGCAAAATCAAAGGCTGAGATCAGGCCTGACAGTTAGAGATTTTTACAACTTGTGATTCTTTACAGCCCCTCAAAGGCGAGAGGCATGTAGCTTAAAACATCTTAAAGATATAGAGCCTTTCCTAAAGAGCTAAGAATTATATTGGTGATGGGTTTTCATTGTTGAGTCATGACTGCTTCCAGGCCTCCATATTGTTTATCTTCTAGGCACCTGGAGGATATTAATCAATGTAATTGGGATATAGAAAAAATAATATAGTAGTTTTGATGTTGGCAACACTAGACTTTTGAGCTAATGAACTTTTTCTTTGTTATAAATCACTGTATTCCTCTTTCCTTGTTATAAATTGTTGTGTCCTTGCTATGTAAGAATGTAACTTTAATTAGTGCTTTCTGAAGGCAGCACCAGACTTTAGTAAGAAAAACACTTTTAGGACAAATAAATTTTCTGGTTGACTTGCCCTTATCAGAAAAGGGCCATAAATGCTAATAGGCCTCCTGGCCAGAAAATGATGTAAATCACCTCAGAACTGTGTATACAGATGGGTATGCAAAAAGAAAGCCTGGGTCAGAGCTGCTGACCCTGCATGACTTTGCTTTTTACATTTATCTCTATGTACAACTAAAAGTATAAAAGTTTTTTCAGACAATAAAGGATGGGACAGTACCTGAAAAGACTGGTTCCCCTATGTCTTCTTTTCTTTCTTACTCTATTTTCTGGCTGATTCCCATTTGGGGCATAGAGGCTAGCCGTGTCTACTTATTTGCCCGGGCTCTAAGACCCACACGAGAGGGAGCCAAAGGCAGGCAACCCTTAGCTATTCAAGGGGGCGCCTGTGGCCCTACGTAGATGGTTCAAGTCCCTTGTCTCAGGACTTTAGTGGCTTTCTATGTAAATCAAGGAATACAGCCTCTTTCCTCCTCTGTATTTCCCACTACACTATTCTTTCCTAGTCTCTCTTTATATCTCTAAATCTATATATCTCTCTCACCATGCCGTTCCTGCTTCGAATTACCTTGGATCCACCGGGGCTGGACCCTGGCAAGTGGCGCCCAGAACAGGCTATTCGAAGGTAGGTCTCCCCCATTGCACAGTTTTTGGATTGACTGGGACCCCACTCAGGGTGTTGTGGACCACCCTGCATAAGATAGGTATGAAAAGAGGGGTGGGAAGTTTTGAGTTGAAAGAAACCTAGTTGAAGGGTTGAAACAAACCCAGTTGAAGGGTTGAAACAAACCTGCTTTCTAAGGATTGAAACAAACCTGCTTTCTAAGGGTTGAAAGAAACCTGCTTTCCAAGGGTTGAAAAGAAACCCCTTTTACAAAGGTTGAAACGAAACCTTCTTTACAAGACTTAAATTTTTCTCTATACAAATCTCTGACACGAGTAACAGTGAGTCAAAACAATGACAACTCTCTATAGAAGTAATTTTACAACTGTTAAACAAAAGGTAAATTAAAGTTAAAAAGGCTAGTGTTCAATTCCTTTTTTAGATACTTGGGTAAAGGTAGGGAAACAGCTAAAAACTTATTATGCTTTTGCTCTGTGGAATATGATTAGAAATGTTCTGGACCCCCATCATGAGGTTGTTAGATAGCCTAAGGGAGAGGCTATAAAGGTGGATGGTGGTGGGTCTCCACCTTCTATGCAGATCATACTTTCTGCCATTGACGAATAAAAGAAGGAAGACTGTGCTCTACCTCCCGAGGAAGGAGAGGGCTTACAGGATGCTGCGGCTGGGTGCCCTGGCGAGCCCCCTCACCCTCTATGCAAACCTTTAAAAATTTACCCAACACTTTATGATTTAAGGCGACCACCCCACTGCCACCCCCACTTGTGCCTCCCCAGGACTTACGAATTCCCCACTTTGCCTCCAAAACCTCCCAGAGCATTGCCTCAGGCTGAAAAAGATAAAAAGTTTTTTGAACAAAGTAACTTTGAAAGCAGATGCGTGCACAATATGCAGAGCCTGCTCCTCGGAGAAAATCTCTTTGGGGGGCCTCACCAGTGCCCAAAAAGAAAGAAAGAAAAATAATCGTAATAAAAAGGATTCAACAAATGAAAAATGTTTCTCTTGTGGCCAGATGGGGCATTTTTGCCGGCAATGTCCTGCTAAACAGAGACAACAAGCCACGCCAATCAACCCCAGGTAGCTTAGGATTCGCACTAAGTGCAGGCGGCTGCAAGGGCCAGCCGGAGTACTAAGCACAGTCGAGAGGAGATACCCCACGTCCAAGGTTGGGGCAGCGGCCTAGAGTGCCAGGATGCGACAGCACAGGAACGGCCAAGAGGAGCTACCCTGCATCCGAGGTCAGTGGCGGCCGGGAGGAGCTACCCCACATCTGAGGTCAGGGGCGGCCAGGTGGAGACACCCTGCGTCTGAGGTCAGGGGCAGCCGGGAGAAGCCACCTCTCACCCAAGGCCAGGGGTGGTGACCCTGAGGAGCCACCCCAAGCCCAAGGCCAGGGGCGGGAGCTGGGAGGAGCCACCCACGCTCCAGGCTAGGGCCGGCAGCTGGGAGGAGCAACCCAGGGAGCAGTAAGGCGCAGAAAGGCCTAGAGGAGTTATCCCACGTTGAAGGTCAGGAACGGAAGCGATGAGGAGATACCCCTCGTCCAAGGTAAGGAGCAGCGGCTGTGCTTTGCTGGAGCAGCCGTGAAGAGATACCCCATGCCCAAGGTAAGAGAAACCCAAGTAAGATGGTAGGTGTCGCAAGAGGGCATCAGAGGGCAGACACACTGAAATCATACTCACAGAAAACTAGTCAATCTAATCACACTAGAACCACAGCCTTGTCTAACTCAATGAAACCAAGCCATGCCTGTGGGGCAACCCAAGACCAGCAGGTCATGGTGGAGAGGTCTGACAGAACGTGGTCCATTGGAGAAGGGAATGGCAAGCCACTTCAGTATTCTTGCTTTGAGAATCCCATGAACAGTATGAAAAGGAAAAATGATAGGATACCAAAAGAGGAACTCACCAGGTCATTAGGTGCCCAATATGCTTCTGGAGATCAGTGGAGAAGTAACTCCAGAAAGAATGAAGGGATGGATCCAAAACAAAAACAATACCCAGTTGTGCATGTGACTGGTGATAGAAGTAAGATCCGATGCTGTAAAAAGCAATATTGCATAGGAACCTGGAATGTCAGGTCCATGAATCAAGGCAAGTTGAAAGTGGTCAAACAAGAGATGGCAAGGGTGAACGTTGACATTTTAGGAATCAGCTAACTAAGATGGACTGGAAGGGGTGAATTTAACTCAGATGACCATTATATCTACTACTGTGGGCAGGAATCCGAAGAAATGGAGTAGCCATCATGGTCAACAAAAGAGTCCAAAATGCAGTACTTGGATGCAATCTGAAAAACGACAGAATTGTCTCTGTTCGCCTCCAAGGCAAACCATTCAATATCACAGATATCCAAGTCTATGCCCCAACCAGTAATGCTGAAGAAGCTGAAGTTGAATGGTTTTATGAAGACCTACAAGACCTTTTAGAACTAACACCCAAAAAAGATGTCCTTTTCATTATAGGGGACTTGAATGCAAACGTAGGAAGTCAAGAAACACCTGGAGTAACAGGCAAATTTGGCCTTGGAATGAGGAATGAAGCAGGGCAAATACTAATAGAGTTCTATGAAGAAAACGCACTGGTCATAGCAAACACCCCTTTCCAACAATACAAGAGAAGATTGTACATATGGACATCACCAGATGGTCAACACCGAAATCAGATTGATTATATTCTTTGCAGCCAAAGATGGAGAAGCTCTATATAGTCAACCAAAACAAGACCAGGAGCTGACTGTGGCTCAGATCATGAACTCCTTAATACCAAATTCAGACTTAAAGTGAAGAAAGTAGGGAAAACCGCTAGACCATTCAGGTATGACCTAAATCAAATCCCTTATGATTATACAGTGGAAGTGAGAAATAGATTTAAGGGCCTAGATCTGATAGATAGAGTGCCTGAGGAACTATGGAATGAGGTTCGTGACATTGTACAGGAGACAGGGATCAAGATCATCCCCATGGAAAAGAAATGCAAAAAAAGCAAAATGGCTGTCTGGGGAGGCCTTACAAATAGCTGTGAAAGGAAGAGAAGCGAAAAGCAAAGGAGAAAAGGAAAGATATAAGCATCTGAATGCAGAGTTCCAAAGAATAGCAAGGAGAGATAAGAAAGCCTTCTTCAGCGATCAGTGCAAAGAAATAGGGGAAAAGAACAGAATGGGAAAGACTAGAAATCTCTTCAAGAAAATTAGAGATACCAAGGAAACATTTCCTGCAAAGATGGACTTGATAAAGGACAGAAATGGTATGGACCTAACAGAAGCAGAAGATATTAAGAAGAGGTGGCAAAAATACACGGAAAAACTACACAAAAAAGATCTTTACGACCCAGATACTCATGATGATGTGATCACTAATCTAGAGCCAGACATCTTGGAAAGTGAAGTCAAGTGGGCCTTAGAAAGCATCACTACGAACAAAGCTAGTGGAGGTGATGGAATTCCAGTGGAACTATCTCAAATCCTGAAAGATGATGCTGTGAAAGTGCTGCACTCAATATGCCAGCAAATTTGGAAAACTCAGCAGTGGCCACAGGACTGGAAAAGGTCAGTTTTCCTTCCAATCCCAAAGAAAGGCAATTCCAAAGAATGCTCAAACTACCGCACAATTGCACTCATCTCACACATTAGTAAAATAATGCTCAAAATTCTCCAAGCCAGGCTTCAGCAATACATGAAATGTGAAATTCCTGAAGTTCAAGCTGGTTTTAGAAAAGGCAGAGGAACCAGAGATCAAATTGCCAACATCTGCTGGATCATGGAAAAAGCAAGAGAGTTCCAGAAAACGTCTATTTCTGCTTTATTGACTATGCCAAAGCCTTTGACTGTGTGGATCACAATAAACTGTGGAAAATTCTGAAAGAGATGGGAATACCAGACCACCTGACCTGCCTCTTGAGAAATCTGTATGCAGGTCAGGAAGCAACAGTTAGAACTGGACATGGAACAACAGACTGGTTCCAAATAGGAAAAGCAGTACGTCAAGGCTGTATATTGTCACCCTGCTTATTTAACTTCTATGCAGAGTACATCATGAGAAATGCTGGGCTGAAAGAAACACAAGCTGGAATCAAGATTACTGGGAGAAATATCAATAACCTTAGATATGCAGATGACACAACCCTTATGGCAGAAAGTGAAAAGGAGCTAAAAAGCCTCTTGATGAAGGTGAAAGACGAGAGCGAAAAAGTTGCCTTAAAGCTCAACATTCAGAAAACGAAGATCATGGCATGCGGTCCCATCACTTCATGGGAAATAGATGGGGAAACAGTGGAAACAGTGTCAGACTTTATTTTGGGGGGCTCCAGAATCACTGAAGATGGTGATTGCAGCCATGAATTTAAAAGACACTTACTCCTTGGAAGAAAAATTATGACCAACCTAGATAGCATATTCAAAATCAGGGACATTGCTTTGCCAACTAAGGTCCATCTCGTCAGGCTATGGTTTTTCCTGTGGTCATGTACGGATGTGAGATTTGGACCATGAGGAAGGCTGAGCGCCGAAGTATTGATGCTTTTGAAGTGTGGTGTTGAAGACGACTCTTGAGAGTCCCTTGGACTGCAAGGAGATCCAACCAGTCCATTCTGAAGGAGATCAGCCCTGGGATTACTTTGGAAGGAATGATGCTGAAGCTGAAACTCCAGTACTTTGGCCACCTCATGCGAAGAGTTGACTCATTGGAAAAAACTCTGATGCTCGGAGGGATTAGGGGCAGGAGGAGAAAGGGACGACCGAGGATGAGATGGCTGGATGGCATCACGGACTCGATGGACATGAGTCTCAGTGAATTCCGGGAGATGGTGATGAACAGGGAGGCCTGGCATGCTGCAATTCATGGGGTCGCAAAGGGTCGGACACGACTGAGCGACTGAACTCAACTGAGCTTAGGATTGGACCTCAGCTCCGCCACCACAACAATATTAGCCCCTGATGTGCCAGTTACTCCGATTCCAATGGGAGTGGCTGAACCCCTGCCTGAGAACATTCTGCAGTTGTGCTAGGGTGTAGCTCGCTTTTTTTCAAGGAATTTTGGTTGTGCCTGGTAGTAGATTCTGATTATATTGAGGAAATTTAAGTTTTAATTTCACCGCCTACTAAAACTGTCAAAATTAATAAAGGTCAAAAAATAACACAGCTTTTGCTTTTATCTTATTATCAGACAAGAAAAACCTTGACTTCTCAAGCTAGGGGCCCCAGAGGATTTGGGTCTAGTATTCTAGCTTTTTGGGTGCAGGAAATTACCGCTTCTAGACCTTTAAAAGATCTTTTAATTCAAGGATATAAAATGTCACAGCTGTTAGACACTAGAACAGATGTCTCTTGCATTGCTGGGAAAGACTGGCCCAGCTCCTGGCCAACACATACTACTGAAAATGGGTTGGTGGGATTAGAGAAAGTGGTACGTGGAGTGGGGGTGCTGCAGAGAAAAAGGTGAGGGAGAGTTTAGAACCTTGGGGAGTAGTGAGTTCTCCCTTGCTGGAGGTATTCAATCAAAGATTAGATGGTTGCTTGCCCTCTTAAAGAGCTATAGACCAGATTTAGGTTATGGAAGTATAACTGGAGGAGCCTATAAAGATGTTATGCAACACCTCTTTACTTGCTTCTCATATTTAGATCTGTCAAAAGTTTTGAAAACCAATAATGCCCTTTTGAAGCTGCAGAGAGTTTACTAACTTTAAATGATTTCCAGAAATTATTAGGAGATATTAATTGGATATGCCCACATTTAAAACTGACTACTTCAGATTTAAAGCCTTTTCTTTGGTTGCTTAAAAAATAATCCTAATCCCAGTTCTAAGAGAAAGTTGACTAATGAGACAGAGTCGGCTCTTTTTAAAGTGGATGAGGCTTTAAATGATCAGTTAATTAGGATTAATATTACCAAAAGATGAGATTAAATTATTCTTGCTACAAAACATACACCTACAGGATGCTTGTGACAAGAAGGCCCATTGGTTCCATCTACCAGTGACCCCAAGAAAAATAGTTTTATCTTATCCCAGCTTGGTGGCACAATTAATTTTAAAAGGAAGAAAAAGAAGTGTGGAACTTTTTTTTTTTAAGTAACAAATATATTAATTCCATTCAATGAGCATCAACTGCAAGTCTTTTACAAAATGGTGATGATTGGTAAGTTGCCCTGATAGATTTCAGGGGTCAAATTTTGTTTCATTTGCCCTCAAGCCCCCACAGTAGTTAAAAGTTAAAAAATATTAGATTGGCATTTTGAAGATACCTGTGGATCTTTCCAACCCAATGTAGTTCCTACACTCCCCTTTACCCTATGGGGGAGGGACGTGTTGTCTCAATTAAGAGTTGCTCGGAGAAGGGTTTTCTCAGTTTCTTAGTTATCAATAGGCGGTACATTTAACAATACTTTCTATACTGTTATAAATACATAATATAAATATATTTGCCTAATTACAGTTTCCTAATTAGGAATGGGTATAAATAAAATATAATAAAGGTATACCTAATTCTATAAATCTATACTTAATTTGTTTATAAATTAATATGTATACTATATATGCATATTATATATACTATATAATTATATACATAATATATACATTGCAGTAATATAATGTGTATGTGACTGATATTAATTGGTAAAGATTGGTGTGCTGTGATGATATATGTTATATATACTGTATAATTATATTATATATGTGTGACATATATTATTACAGTACATTGGTTTGTTTTGGTTGGTATTAGTTGTATACATGTTGTATTGCTGTAATGCACATACACCCGTGGTGGATTCATGTCAATGTATGGCAAAACCAATACAGTATTGTAAAGTAAAATAAAGTAAAAATAAAAAATAAAAAAATATTAATTCAAGTATATTGATTTATATATGTATTATATGTCAATAATTTTATACTTGTCATATATGAATACATATATAAGTACATTTTGCATTTAGATATATCTGTATACCTAAATGAGATAAGGAGGTTATACATTTATTATTTAAATTTATACCAAGACCTAAACTAAACATTAGACCTAAATTAAAATATCCCTAAGTTTATGTTGTTAAAATGTAAATTTAAAAAATTTTAAAAATTAAATTGACAACCGCTTGACAATTCCTTTGCCATAACACCCCCATAGGTGTAATGGGTAGGCAGACAAAAAATTAGTTTTACGGCAAAACGGCCCCCTATAGTGAGTCCATCTTCCCCCTCAAGCTAAAAAAGTAGTGGCTTCTTATCCAGGGTTGATAGCTACTTTGATATTAAAAAGAAAGTGGAGTGTTGAATTATTTGGTAAAGAGCTATCAGAAATTGTAATTCCACATAACAAGGACCAGCTTGATGCTCTTTTAATGTTTGATGAAAATTGACAGATTGCTATAAAAAACTATTTTGGTCAAATTTTGCATCATTTACCCTCCAATGTTTTGTTAAATTTTACATCTAGACACCCAGTTATTTTCCCTGTTAGATGCAAACAGTTCCCTATTCCAGATGCCAAAAATTTTGTATAAAGTTTCAAATAAAACATAACACAGACACCCCCTTTAATCCCCAGGGACAAGCTATAGTATAAAGAGCTCACCAAACATTAAATACAAATTCAAAAAATTAAAAGAAGGGAAATTTAAGTATAGTTCTCCCCATCAGATTTTGCAACATGCTCTCTTTGTAATAAATAATTTAAATGCTGATTCATCTGGACCAAATGCAATGCTTCGTCATTTGTGTCCAGAGCAACAAAATGTAAAGCCATTGGTAAAGTGGAAGGACCTCCTCTCCAGATAATGGAAAGGTCCTGACCCATTATTAACTGGCGGTCGAGGATGTGCTTGTATTTTTCTACAGGATGCAGATTTGCCAATTTGGATCCCGGACAGACTGATTCGCCATGTCGCAGTCCCCCAGGAACCTGGTTCCTCCACTGCTGCAACCACAAAAAAGAGAAAGGGCACTCCTCTGCCCCTGCCGCCACCTGTCGCCGCCGCCGCACAGAACAGCCATGTGCTGGGAGCTGTGGGCGGGGCCAACCTGGCAGCTGGGACCCAGTGTGCCACGCTCACAGCTGGTGGCCCCACCAGCGTCCATCTGTGCTTGCTTGGCTGTCGGTGGGCCCGAGACCAGTTTAGCAAGGGGGCAAGGGCTGCGCTCGGGCGCCCGCAGGCTGGAGAGGCAAGATAAACATCGAGATCCCGGCAAGATTGACAGGGCTGCTGCAACGCGAACTCCGACCAGAAAATAATTCTACTTATTCTGTTTTGGCTTGTCTGCCCTCTCCTTATGTTTTTCTTTTCTCTAATGACTCTGGAAGACTTAATATACATATGAATCATTCAGGTGGACCTAATGTACTGTCTTGTGAACAGTGTATGCTTTCATCTTGTTTAACTCCTCAATATGTTTGTTCTTTCGTAGTGTTAAAACGTCCACCCTATCTTATGGTGCCTGTAACTGTAACTACTTATTGGTATTATAATTAGGGTCTTGCTATGTTAAAACAACTACAAGATTTAATGCAATCAGTACGGATTGTGGGCTTACTAATCTTAGGGAGTTTAGCTTTAATAACAACTACTACTGTTACTGTGACTGTTACTGTTTCTATTACTGTTACTGTTACTGTGGCTGTGATATCATTGACTCAACAACTGCATACTGCTCAATATTTTGATACTATGTCTGGAACAGTTCTGACATTGGCTTTAAATTTGGGGAAACTTCATAAACAGATACAGACCATGGAACACTCTCAATTAGATTTTACTGCCACAAGAGTAGCAAATGACTTTTTCCATACATTCTCTAATTTCATTTCTGGGAAAAATATTCTGTCTACTATTCTTAGCTGTACTGCTGTGGGTGCCCTAATCTTGCTCCTTATAATCATTCCTCCTTATATTGTCAGGATTCTTCAACAGAATATTCAGAACCTCACAACTGAACTACATATGGCTGTTTTAAGAAATAAAAAAAGGGGGAGATGCTGGGAGCCAGCATGGGGAATCCCGCACATGGCCAAGGTCTTGAGGAAGGGGTCCTGGAAAAATCAAAGGCTGAGATCAGGCCTCAGGTGTACCCCTGGATTTTCCTGAGCAGCTACCCACAAAACCAGAGTCTGCCTGCTTCATTGTACTGTGCTTTCCACTCTTCTGACATAACAGGGTGCTATCCCCGACCACCTTTCTCTGGAAAGACTTAACTTAGAGCCCCAGTAAACAGTCTCCTGCATATAAAAGGAGTATCTCAGCTCAAACCCCTCTCATGGCTCTCTAACTTGCCTGATAGTTAGAGACTTTAACAAAATGTGATTGTTTACAGCCCTTCAACTGCGAGAAGCACGCAGCTTAAAACATCTTAAAGATATAGAGCCTTTCCTTAAGAATTATATTGGTGATGGGTTTTCATTGTTGAGTCAATTACTGCTTCCAGGTCATCATATTCTTTATCTTTTAGGCACCTGGAGGATATTAATCAATGTAATTGGGATATAGAAAAAATAATATAGTAGTTTTGATGTTAGCAAAACTAGACTTTTGAGTTAATGAACTTTTTCTTTGTTATAAATCATTGTAATCCTCTTTCCTTGTTATAAATTGTTGTGTCCTTGCTATGTAAGAATGTAACTTTAATTAGTGCTTTCTGAAGGCAGCACCAGACTTTAGTAAAAACAACACTTTTAGGGCAAATAAGTTTTCTGGTTGACTTACCCTTATCAGAAAAGGGCCATAAATGCTAATAGGCCTCCTGGCCAGAAAATTATGAAAATAACCTAAGATCTGTGTATACAGATGGGTATGCAAAATGAAAGCCTGGGCCAGAGCTGCTGACCCTGCATGACTTTGCTTTTTACATTTATCTCTACGTACAACTAAAAGTATAAAAGTTTTTCTGGACAATAAAGGATGGGCCAGTTCCTGGAAAAACTGGTTCCCCCATGTCTTCTTTTCCTTCTTACTCTATTTTCTGGCTGATTCCCATCTGGGACATAGAGGCTAGCCATCTCTACTTATCTGCCGGGGCTTCTATGGCCCACGTGAGAGGGAGCCCAAGGGGGGGCACCCTCCGCTATTCAAGGGGGTGCCTGTGGCCCTACATAGATGGTTCAAGTCCCTTGTCTCAGGGCTTTAGTGGCTTTCTATGTAAATCAAGGAATACAGCCTCTTTCCTCCTCTAAATTTTGCACTACACTATTCTTTCCTAATCTCTCTTTATATCTCTAAATCTATATAACTCTCTCGCCACACCATCCCCACTTCGAATTACCCTGGATCCACTGGGGCTGACCCCTGGCACCCTGGAGTTCATCTCAAGGTTCAAGTGGAGACCGCTTCCTCTTGAGGTGTGACGGGAACATTGGGATTCCTTTCCCAAAGAAGCAGGGAAAAGGACCCTCGTTTCGAGATGAGGAGGGAAAAACGGGGCTCTTCTTGAGTTGTGGCAGGACCCTCGGTGTTCCTCTCGAGTGGAGACAGGTATGTCGAGGAAGTCAGGACCCCTTCGAGGCTCACTAGGGAAGGTGGGATTTCTCTGGAGAGGCTGCAGCAGAAAAAGGCTGCATATCCCATTAGGGGGAGAATCTCCTGGTTTTTCTCCAGTCACAGCAGGAAAATTTGGGTTCCTCTCGAGTTAGGACAGGAACCTCAGGGATCAGCTCGTGTTGCCTCAGGCAAGTCCAGTCTCCATGCAAGTTGCTAGGGGCCTCTCGGGATTCCTCTCCAGTCGCTGCCTGGGCTGTGGTCCTCATCTGCAGTTGAGGCCGGAACCTCAGGGTTCCTCTCCAGTGCTGACATGGATCTCAGGGTTCCTATGGAGTTTCAACAGGGGAGTCAAGCCTCGTCTCATGTGGAGACATGCAAGTCCGCTTTTCTCTTGAGCTGTCAAAGTATTGTCAGGTGCCAGGTTCCTGCCCCGGTGAATCCAGGGAATTCGAAGGGGAGACCAAGTTGGTGGGAAAAAACTTATTTATTTAGAAATATAAAAAGAGATTAGGAAAGAATAATGTAGTAGGAAAATTAGTGGAGAAAAGAGGCTGAATAACTTGGTTTATGTGGAAAACCAATAAAGTTCCAAGAAAAGAAATTTGCACTGTCTACATTAGACCACCGGTGCTCAATTGAATAGTGGAGGGTGCCCCGCCTTGAGCTCCCTTTCACGTGGGTCTTAGAAGCCAGGGCAAATAAGGAGACTCAGTGAGCCTCCGCGTTCCAAGGGATCAGCCTGAAAAGGAGAGGGAGAGAGAGGGAGAAAGAGAAAGAGAGTTGACACAGGTGGAGCCAGATTTCCAAGAAACCCGTTTGAGAAGGTGGTGAGAAACTGGTCCATCCTTTACTGTCCGGGAAAGCTTTTTATACCTTTGGTTGTACATAGAGACCAATGTTATGCAGGGTCAGCAGCCCTGACTCTTATCGAGACCAGGCTTTCTCTCTGCATACCTAGCTGTATACACAAGTCTTAGGTGATTTACATCATCTGCTGCCCAGGAGGCCTATTAGCATTTATGGCCCTTTTCTGATAAAGGTCCATCAACCAGAAAACTTATTTGTCTTAAAAGTGTTGTTCTTCCTAAAGTCTGTTGCCACTCTCAGAAAGCACTAATTAAGGTTACATTCTTACATAGCAAGGACACAACAATTTATAACAAGGAAAGAGGAGTACAGTGATTTATAACAAAGAGAAAGTTCACTAACTCAAAAGTCTAGTGTTTCTAACATCAAAACTACTATATTCCTTTTTCTATATCCCAACTACATTAATTAATATCCTCCAGGTGCCTAAAAGATAAAGAATAAGGAGGCCTGGCAGCAGTCATTGACTCAACAGTGAAACCCATCATCAATATTATTTTTAGCTTTTTAGAAAGGCTTTATATCTTTAAGATGCTTTAAACTTCATGCCTATCGCTATTGGGGGCCATAAACAATTCACATGCATAGTTGTAAAAATCTGGACAGACCAGTCAGGTAAGTTAGAAAGCTATCAGAGGCGTTTAAGCCGAGACATTCTTTTTTACACCCAGGAGACATATTACCTGGAGCTCTACATTAATTCCTTTTCAGAGGAAGGTGGTGGGGGACAGCCCCTGTTAATGTCAGAAGCATAAGCGAAAAGCATAATGCAGTACGGCAGGCAGACTCTGGTTTTGGGGGTAGATGTTCGAGAAAATTCAGTGAGGCTCCCTTAAGGCCCAACTCGCCTTTGCCTGTCGGACCTCTTAACCTCATGACCTTTGTTATGGGTGGGACCCCTCGTGCTGGCTCCCAGCATCTCCCCCTTTTCATTGCTTAAAACAGCCAGATGCAGCTCAGTCCTGAGCTTCTGAATGCTCTGCCAAAGAATCCTGACAATACAAGGAAGAATGATTATGAGGAGCAAGATTAGAGCACCTACAGCAACATAACTAAAAAAAAGTAGACAGAATAGTCTTTCCAGAAATGAAATTAGAGAATCTATGGAAAAAGTCATTGGCTTCTTCTGTGGCAGTAAAATCTAATTGGGAGTGTTCCATGGTCTGTATCTGATTATGAAGTTTCCCTAAGTCTAAACTAATATCTGAGCTATTCCAAACACTTAAAATATGATTTTTAATTATTTCCCTTTCATAATCTGTCTCATTTACTTTCAGGGACGTAACACATATCCACTGGTATTCAGCATGAAAAGACAGAGCCATTTTTACTTTTAGGCTCTGTAATTCAGTCCCAATATGCATTATTGCTCCTTCTAGGGCATCTACCTTCATTTCTAGTTTCCTGTCTATAACTTCCTGTATTTCTAGCGGTAAAGAAATATTTTTAGACATAGTATCAACATATTGGGCTGTATGCACTTGTTGAGTCAATGATATTGCTGCCAAAGTAACAGAAGTAATTGCAGTTATTAAAGCTGATATTCCGAAAATAAGTAAGCCCACAAATCGTCGTGGTCGCATTAAATCTTGTAGTTGTTGCAGCACAGCAAGGGCATGGTTATCATACCAATAAGTGGTTACAGTTACAGGCACCATAAGATAGGGTGGATGTTTTAATACCACAAAAGAACAGACATTATATTGAGGAGGTAAGCAAGAAGAAAGCATACATTGTTCACAGGACACTACATTAGGTCAACCTGAATAATTCAATCGTATATTAAGTCTTCCAGAGTCATTCACTTCAGTTGAGTCACTCAGTCGTGTCCGACTCTTTGTGACCCCATGAATCTCAGCACGCCAGGCCTCCCTGTCCATCACCAACTCCCGGAGTTCACTCAGAGTTGCGTCCGTTGAGTCAGTGATGCCATCCAGCCGTCTCATCCTTGGTCGTCCCCTTCTCCTCGTGCCCCCAATCCCTCCCAGCATCACAGTCTTTTCCAATGAGTCAACTCTTCCCATGAGGTGGCCAAAGTACTGGAGTTTCACCTTTAGCATCATTCCTTCCAAAGAAATCCCAGGGCTGATCTCCTTCACAATGGACTGGTTAGATCTCCTTGCAGTCCAAGGGACTCTCAAGAGTCTTCTCAAACACCACAGTTCAAAAGCATCAATTCTTCAGTGTTCAGCTTTGTTCACAGTCCAACTCTCACATCCATACATGACCACTGGAAAAACCATAGCCTTGACTAGACGGACCTTAGTCGGCAAAGTAATGTCCCTGATTTTGAATATGCTATCTGGGTTGGTCATAACTTTTCTTCCAAGGAGTAAGCGTCTTTTAATTTCATGGCTGCAGTCACCATCTGCAGTGATTTTGGAGCCCAAAAAAATAAAGTCTGACACTGTTTCCACTGTTTCTCCATCCATTTCCCGTGGAGTAATGGGACCGGATGCCATGATCTTCATTTTCTGAATGTTGAGCTTTAAGCCAACTTTTTCACTCTCCTCTTTCCCTTTGATCAAGAGGCTTTTTAGTTCCTCTTCACTTTCTGCCGTAAGGGTGGTATCATCTGCACATCTGAGGTTATTGATATTTCTCCCGGCAATCTTGATTCCAGCTTGTGTTTCTTCCAGTCCAGCGTTTCTCATGATGTACTCTGTCTGCATAGAAGTTAAATAAGCAGGGTGACAATATACAACCTTGACATACTTCTTTTCCTATTTGGAACCAGTCTGTTGTTCCATTTCCAGTTCTAACTGTTGCTTCCTGGCCTGCATACAGATTTCTCAAGAGGCAGGTTGGGTGGTCTGGTATTCCCATCTCTTTCAGAATTTTCCACAGTTTATTGTGATCCACACAGTCAAAGGCTTTGGCATAGTCAATAAAGCAGAAATAGATGTTTTCTGGAACTCCCTTGCTTTTTCCATGATCCAGCAGATGTTGGCAATTTGATCTCTGGTTCCTCTGCCTTTTCTAAAACCAGCTTGAACATCAGGGAGTTCACATTTCACGTATTGCTGAAGCCTGGCTTGGAGAATTTTGAGCATTATTTTACTAATGTGTGAGATGAGTGCAATTGTGCGGTAGTTTGAGCATTCTTTGGCATTGCCTTTGTTTGGGATTGGAAGGAAAACTGATCTTTCCCAGTCCTGTGGCCACTGCTGAGTTTTCCAAATTTGCTGGCATATTGAGTGCAGCACTTTCACAGCATCATCTTTCAGGATTTGAAATAGCTCTACTGGAATTCCATCACCTCGACTAGCTTTGTTCATAGTGATGTTTTCTAAGGCCCACTTGACTTCACATTCCAGGATTTCTGGCTCTAGATGAGTGATCTCACCATTATTGAAAAGAAAAACATAAGGAGAGGGTAGACAAGCCAAAATAGAGTAAATAGAGTTATTTTCCGATCAGGTTAAAATAATAGAGGCGGTAGCGGCAAGGGCTCTCCAAATTTCTGGCTGCCTAAAAGTTTTACCCTTAGCCGTACAAGACAGCATACGGGGAACAAATTGATTATGATGCCATCTAGTAGTGGCTAATGGCCAAGGAACTGAATATTCTTTCCAATTGTCCAATCTATTGATAAAGTCATCATCGGACACTGGGTCCTCACTTGGATTTGGGTTTCTCCAGTCCTGAATTGTATAATTTCCTCCTCCCGGTATTCTGTAATCAATTCTCAAATTATAAGTACAAGATTTCCAAGTCAGATATCCTAAATGATCATCTATAGTTTTCCATATGGCATCTGAGGGAGCAACCTCATCACAATTTGGATATTCCGGTAGAGCTTTGAGAAACAAGGACTTATAGGGGCCAAGGACCCCAGGCATACGAGCTTTAGATGCAAATTTAGAGGTTGGTAGATTGACATAACTGATTTTTAGAGGGTCCAACACATCCTTTCTTGGTAACAAAGTTTCCTGTATAACCAGAAGAAAATTTAAAGCAAACAGGAAAATCATCTGCTAGTCCCCTAAAGGTATAATTGAAATTAATAGGGTATTGGTCTTTTACATAGGCAGTATAAGATCCTCCCAAAAGGCGAGGTTGGTCTGTTTTAACCCGTATGGGGTCACTGTTCCAAGTAACAACTTGGAAAGTTGGAGGATCCAGGAGAAACGCCCAATATTTTGTTGAAACGGGAGAGACACTTACCTAGCAAGAGAGCAAAGCAAGCATGGCAATAAACACCTTTTCAGGAGAGACTGGAGATCCCTGCAAGGAAGCAGTTCCCTGTGCCTGGTGACAGAGTGTTTTAATTTGTCCCCAAGTGGGTATGGGGGCTTTCTGGGTCGCCTGGGTAGGACGACCTGGCATCCTTTTGTGGGGTGAGGGGTCAGGGGGAGCAATATCCTGTATATGAAGTTGTGACATCTGTCTGGTGGGTGGCTCCGTTCCTTGCTCATCCTGGATCTCCAATGTCAGCTGTCCTGGGGTCAGCGGTGCTTCCCGTGCTGGTGGAGGGAGCGGGGGTAGAGGAGGCTTCTTCCTTTTTAGAGATCATGCTGGCAGGGGAATCCATAACCCGGGGAGCTAAGACATGGTGAATCAGTCTGTCTGGAACCCAAATCGGAGAGTCTGCATCCTGTGGAAAAATACAAGCATATCCTCGACTGCTGGTTAACAATGTGTCGGGACCTTTCCATTGTCCGGAGAGGAGGTCCCTCCATTTTACTAATGGTTTTGCATTTGATTGCTCTGGGCACCAATGATGAAGCATTGCAGTGTTTCTGGATGAATGAGCATTTAAGTTATTTATTACAAAGAGAGCATGTTGTAAAATCTGATGGGGGGCACTATATTTAAATTCTCCTTCTTTTAGTTTTTGAATATGGATCTTTAGTGTTTGATGTGCTCTTTCCACAATGGCTTGTCCCTGTGGATTATAAGGGATGCCAGTGTTATGTTTAATTTGAAACTTTGTACAAAGTTGCTGGAAACATTTAGAAGTGTAAGCAGGGGCATTATTAGTTTTTAAAGCTTTTGGCAAGACCAGATATGAAAAACAAGTTAAGAGATGTTGTATTACATATTTAGCTGCTTCCCCTGTACAAGCAGTTGCAATAATAACATGAGAAAAGGTAACCACAGTTACATGAACAAAAGACAATTTTCCAAATGAAGAGACATGAGTTACATCCATTTGCCAGAGTGCATTATGTTTGAGACCGTGAGGGTTAACTCCCATAGGCAGCCTATTCATCGTAGTAGGGAAGTGTAAACAAGAATAAACAATCTCTCTCAGGCAGATTCTCGAGGAATTTGAAACTGGTATCTTAAAGCAGTGGCATTCTGATGATGAAGTGAGTGAGAAGCTCAGGCTTCTTCAAAAACAGAAGCCACTGTAGTCCTGGTTAGTGAATCTGCTAAATAATTGAGAGCATGTAAAAGTCCAGGTAGTCCAGAATGAGCTCGAATATGGCCAATAAAGAATGCTTGATTTCTTTTCCAAATTTGCTGCTGTAATCTAGTTAACAAATGAAAGATAGCAGTTTTGTTTTCGGGCAGAACTGCAGTCTCATGTGTGGAAACAGCCTGACTCTATTGAGAGTCAGAGTAAAGGTTAAACTCCTCCTCTGCAAACATAACAAAAGCCTCTATAATAGCTGTGATTTCAGCTCTTTGGGCTGAAGTTTCCTGCGTCTCCAAAACTTTCTGATAATTTTTTGTAACTATGGAGGCTTTGCCATTTGCTGACCCATCAGTAAAGACTATCTGAGCATCTGGAATAGGAGACTGTTTACATCTAACAGGAAAAATAACTGGATGCTTAGATATAAATTTTAACAGAACATGCGAGGGTAAATGATGTAGAATTTGGCCACAATAGTTTCCTATAGCAATCTGCCAATCATCATCAAATATTAGAAGAGCATCAAGCTGTTCCTTGTTATATGGAATTACAATCTCTGATGGCTCTTTACCGAACAATTCAATGCTCCATTTCCTTCCCTTTAGTACTAATGTGGCAATTAAACAGGGATAAGAAGCCACGACTTTTTTAGCTTGGGCAGGATGATGAATCCATTCTAGGGGGCCGCTTGCCACAGAACTTCCGTAGGTGCTGTTGGAGTAACTAGACAAAGGAACTGCCAAGTTACTGTTAAATCAATTCTTTTTACATAACTATTAGATAAGGCTGTTCCTACTTTGCCTACGGCTTCCTGAGCCTCAGCAGTTAATTGTCTTCTAGAAGTTGGATTGGGGTCCCTGCGTAAAATGTTAAAAAGAGGTTTAAATTCGGCAGTGGTTAATTTTAAATAGGGTCTAATCCAATTAATATCACCTTAGAGTTTTTAATAAGAATTTAAAGAAATGAGATGGTCTTTTCTCAATTGCAGTGGGGCATGAGTCACTGTTTCTGAATTTATGACTCTTCCTAAGTAGATTATGGGCGGATTGATTTGAATTTTTTCTGGGGCAATTTTTAGACCTCTATCTGTCAATGCCTGGGTCAAATCTTGGAGGACAGTTTGCAAATGAGCTCTATCAGGATGAGCTATTAAAATATCATCCATATAGTGAATTATATATACCTGTTCATATTTAATCCTAGTATAACCTAGATAGCATATTCAAAAGCAGAGACATTACTTTGCCAACTAAGGTCCGTCTAGTCAAGGCTATGGTTTTTCCTGTGGTCATGTATGGATGTGAGAGTTGGACTGTGAACAAGGCTGAGCACCGAAAAATTGATGCTTTTGAACTGTGGTGTTTGAGAAGACTCTTGAGAGTCCCTTGGACTGCAAGGAGATTCAACCAGTCCATTGTGAAGGAGATCAACCCTGGGAATTCTTTGGAAGGAATGATGCTAAAGCTGAAACTCCAGTACTTTGGCCACCTCATGTGAAGAGTTGACTCATTGGAAAAAACTCTGATGCTGGGAGGGATTGGGGGCAGGAGGAGAAGGAGACGACCGAGGATGAGATGGCTGGATGGCATCACAGACTCACCGGACGTGAGTCTGAGTGAACTCCGGGAGATGGTGATGGACAGGGAGGCCTGGCGTGCTGTGATTCATGGGGTCGTAAAGAGTCAGACACAATTGAGTGACTGAAATGAACTGAACTGACCCTCATTTCTAGTTTCCTGTCTATAAATTCCTGTGTTGCCAACGTTAAAGAAACATTGTTAGACATAGTATCAACACATTGGGCAGTATGCACTGGTTGAGTCAATGATATTGCTGCCACACTAACAGAAGTCATTGCAGTTATTAAAGCTGATATTCCCAAAATAAATAAGCCCAAAAACCGTCATGATCACATTAAATCTTGTAGTTGTTGCAGCACAGCAAGACCATAATTATCATACCAATAAGTGGTTACAGTCACAGGCACCATAATATAGAGTGGACGTTGCAACACCACAAAGAACAAACATTATATTGAGGGGTTAAACAAGATGAGAGCATACATTGTTCACAAGACACTACATTAGATCCACCTGAATAATTCATTTGTATATTAAGTCTTCCGGAGTCATTAGTGAAAAGAAAAACATAAGGAGAGGGTAGACAAGCTAAAATAGAGTGAATAGAATTATTTTCTGGCCAGGTTAAAATAATAGGGGCAGTAGCGGCAAGGACTCTCCAAATTTCTGGCTGCCAAAAGGTTTTACCCTTAGCCGTATAAGACAGCATAGGGGGAACAAATTGACTATGATGCCATCTGAAGTGAAGTCGCTTCATCGTGTCCAACTCTTTGCGACCCCGTGGACTGTAGCCTGCCAGGCTCCTCTGTCCATGGGATTTTCCAGGAGAGAATACTGGAGTGGGTTGCCATTTCCTTCTCCAGTGGATCTTCCCAACCCAGGGTTTGAACCCAGGTCTCCCGCATTGTAAGCAGATGCTTTTACCATCTGAGCCACCCATCTAGTGACGGCTAATGGCCAAGGAACTGAATATTCTTTCCAATTGCCCAATCTATCGATAAAATCACCATTGGACAGTGGGTCCAGACTTGGATTTGGGTTGCTCCAGTCCTGAATTGTAGTTTCCTCCTCCCGGTATTCTGTAATCAGTTCTTGAATTATAAGTACAAGATTTCCAAATCAGATACCCTAAACAACCATCTATAGTTTTCCATATGACATCTGAGGGAGCAACATTGTCACTATTTGGATAATCTGGTGGAGCTTTGAGAAACAAGGATTTATAGGGATCAAGGACCCCAGGCATATGAGCTTGTAATATCCAAACTGACTGATCCCCTTTAAATGCAAATTTTGAGGTTGGGGAGTCTGTCAGAACTGCTTTTTTAGAGTCTCCAACACATCCTTTTTTGGTGGGATAATAAAGTTTCCTGTATGACCAGAGGGAAAATTAAAACAAACAGGAAGATCATCTGCTAGTCCCCTAAAGGTATAATTGAAATTAATAGGGTATTGGTCTTTTACATAGGAAGTATAAGATCCTCCCAGAAGGCGAGGTTGGTCTGTATTAACCCTTATAAGGTCACGACTCCACGTGACTACTTGAAAAGTTTGAGGACCAGGGAATAATTTTCTGGAGTGGGGGAGGAGACGCCTACCTGGCAAGATAGTAGGGCAAGCATAGCAATAAACACTTTCTCAGGGGAGGTTGAAGATCCCTGTAAAGAAGCTATCCCCTGTGCCTGGTGACAGAGTGTTTTAATCTGTCCCCAGGTGGGTATGGAGGCTTGCTGAGTTGCCTGAGTAGGACTTCCTGGCACCTTCCTGCGGGGTGAAGGATTAGGGGGAGCAATATCTCGTATATGGAGTTGTGACATCCGTCTGGTGGGCGGGTCCACTCCCTGCTTATCTGTGATCTCTGATGTCAGTCGTCCTGAGGCCAACAGCATTTCTCATACTGGTGGAGGGAGTGGAGGTAGAGGAGGCCCATTCCTTTTTTGGGGTCATGACAGTGGAGGAACCAGGTGTCTGGGGAGCTACAGCATGACGAATCAGTCTGTCTGGGATCCAAATCGGTGAATCTGCGTCCTGTGGAAAAATACAAGCATATCCTCGGCCGCTAGTTAACAATGGATCGGGATCTTTTTATCATCCAGAGAGTAGGTCCTTCCACTTTACCAACAGCTTTACATTTTGTTGTTCTGGACACCAATGACAAAGCATTGCAGTGGTTCCGGACGAATCAGCATTCAGGTTATTTGTTACCAAGAGAACATGTTGTAAAATCTGATGGGGGAAACTATACTTAAATTCCGCTTCCTTTTTTTTTTTTTTTTTTTTTGAAGTTGTGGATCTTTTATTTTTTTCTAATTTTATTTTTTTTTACTTTACAATACTGTGTTGGTTTTGCCATATGTTAACATGAATCCACCACGGGTGAACTTAAGTTCCCTCTCCTGAACCCCCCTCCCACCTCCCTTCCCATACCATCCCTCTGGGTTATCCCAGTGTACCAGCACCAAGCATCCTGTATCCTGCATTGAACCTAGACTGGCTATTCATTTCTTATATGATATTATACATGTTTCAATGCCATTCTCCCAAATCATCCTGCCCTCTCCGTCTCCCACAGAGTCAAAAAGTCCATTCTGTACATCTGTGTCTCTTTTGTTGTCTCGCATACAGGGTTATCATTACCATTTTCCGAAATTCCATGTGTATGTGTTAGTATACTGTATTGGTGTGGTTTTTTTTTTCTTTCTGGCTTACTTCACTCTGAATAATCGGCTCCAGTTTCATGCACCTCATTAGAACTGATTCAAATGTATTCTTTTTGATGGCTGAGTAATACTCCATTGTGTATATATACCACAGCTTTCTTATCCATTCATCTGCTGATGGACATCTAGGTTGATTCCATGTCCTGGCTATTATAAACAGTGCTGCAATGAACATTGGGGTACACGTGTCTCTTTCCATTCTGGTTTCCTTGGTGTGCATGCCCAGGAGTGTGATTCCTGGGTCATAAAGCAGTTCTATTTCCAGTTTTTAAAGGAATCTCCACACTGTTTTCCATAGTGGCTGTACTAGTTTGCATTCCCACCAACAGTGTAACAGGGTTCCCTTTTCTCCACACCCTCTCCAGCATTTATTGCTTGTAGACTTTTGGATTGCAGCCATTCTGACTGGTGTGAAATGGTACCTCATTGTGGTCTTGATTTGCATTTCTCTGATAATGAGTGATGTTCAGCTTCTTTTCATGTGTTTTTTAGCCATCCATATGTCTTCTTTGGAGAAATGTCTATTGAGTTCTTTGGTCCATTTTTTTATTGCGTCGTTTATTTTTCTGGAATTGAGCTGCATGTGCTGTTTGTATATTTTTGAGATTAGTTGTTTGTCAGTTGCTTCATTTGCTATTATTTTCTCCCATTCCAAAGGCTGTTTTTTCACCTTGCTTATAGTTTCCTTTGTTGTGCAGAAGCTTTTAATTTTAATTAGACCCCATTTGTATATTTTTGCTTTTATTTCCAGAATTCTGGGAGGTGGATCATAGAGGATCCTGCTGTGATTTATGTCGGAGAGTGTTTGGCCTATGTTCTCCTCTAGGAGTTTTATAGTTTCTGGTCTTATGTTTAGATCTTCAATCCATTTTAAGTTTATTTTTGTGTATGGTGTTAGAAAGTGTTCTAGTTTCATTCTTTTACAAGTAGTTGGCCAGTTTTCCCAGCACCACTTGTTAAAGAGACTGTCTTTAATCCATTGTATATTCTTACCTCCTTTGTCAAAGATAAGGTATCCATAGGTGTGTCGATTTATCTCTGGGCTTTCTATTTTGTTCCATTGATTTATATTTCTGTCTTTGTGCCAGTACCACACTGTCTTGATGACTGTGGCTTTGCAGTAGAGCCTGAAGTCAGGTAGGTTGATTCCTTCAGATCCATTCTTCTTTCTCAAGATTGCTTTCGCCATTCAAGGTTTTTTGTGTTTCCATACAATTGTGAAATTATCTGTTCTAGTAAAGTAATGCCCAAAATTCTCCAAGCCAGGCTTCAGCAAATACGTGAACCATGAACTTCCTTATGTTCAAGCTGGTTTTAGAAAAGGCAGAGGAACCAGAAATCAAATTGCCAACATCTGCTGGATCTTGGAAAAAGCAAGAGAGTTCCATAAAAACATCTATTTCTGCTTTATTGACTATGCCAAACCCTTTGACTGTGTGGATTAAAATAAATTGTGGAAAATTCTGAAAGAGATGGGAATACCAGACCACCTAACCTGCCTCTTGAGAAATCTGTATGCAGGCCAGGAAGCAACAGTTAGAACTGGACAGGGAACAACAGACTGGTTCCAAATAGGAAAAGGAGTACGTCAAGGCTGTATATTGTCACCCTACTTCTTTAACTTATATGGAGAGTACATCATAAGAAACGCTGGACTGGAAGAAACACAAGCTGGAATCAAGTTTGCCGGGAGAAATATCAATAACCTCAGATATGCAGATGACACCACCCTTATGGCATAAAGTGAAGAGGAACTATAAAGCCTCTTGATGAAAGTGAAAGAGGAGAGTGAAAAAAAATGGCTTAAAGCTCAACATTCAGCAAACGAAGATCATGGCATCCGGTCCCATCACTTCATGGGAAATAGATGGGGAAACAGTGGAAACAGTGTCAGACTTTATTTTTTGGGGCTCCAAAATCACTGCAGATGGTGACTGCAGCCATGAAATTAAAAGACGCTAACTCCTTGGAAGAAAAGTTATGAGCAACCTAGATAGTATATTCAAAAGCAGAGATATTACTTTGCCGACTAAGGTCTGTCTAGTCAAGGCTATGATTTTTCCAGTAGTCATGTACGGCCGTGAGAGTTGGACTGTGAAGAAGGCTGAGTGCCGAAAAATTAATGCTTTGGAAATGCAGTGTTGGAGAAGACTCTTGAGAGTCCCTTGGACTGCAAAGAGATCCAGCCAGTCCATTCAGCCCTGGGATTTCTTTTGAAGGAATGATGCTAAAGCTGAAACTCCAGTACTTTGGCCACCTCATTGGAAGAGTTGACTCACTGGAGAAGACTTTGGTGATGGGAGGGATTAGAGGCAGGAGGGGAAGGGGACGACAGAGGATGAGATGTCTGGATGGCATCACCGACTCGATGGACGTGAGTCTGAGTGAACTCTGGGAGTTGGTGATGGACAAGGAGGGCTGGCGTGCTGCAATTCATGGGGTCACAAAGAGTCGGACACGACTGTTGAGCTGAAGTTTCCTGTGTCTGCAGAACCTTATGCTGATTTTTTGTAACTATAGAAGCTTTACCATTAGCCAACCCGTCAGTAAAGGCCATTTGAGCATCGGAAATAGGAACTTGTTTGCAATTGTATGGGGACAATTATAGTGGGGCTATCTGGTGTTAATATTGTTGAGGTGGTGTAACTGAGGTCTAGTACTGCGCTGCCTGGGTTGCCCTGATGAGTTCTGCGATGGGATGAAGGATATGAATGGGTTCAGTGTCGTTGCCCCAATCATTGTTGGGGCCTGGGGCTGGCCCTGCAACCCTTTTCCTGACAGCTGGTCAGGGACTAGCAAGGTTTCGTTTTTGTGGAATCTTGACCTGCAGTCCTTTACCCAATGATATCCTTTCTGACAACTAGGGCAAGGAGACCTAGGGAGATTAGCAGACACAGCCAGGGAGGCAGAATTTGGCAGATAAGAACTGGCTGCTTTTTGGAGGCAAGCACGCATAATGTTCCCCTCCCATCCGCAAGAGAAGCAGGCCTTGGATAAACCAGTATTCTGGCCTGGACTGCTGGAATGACTCTTTGACAGGTTATTCCTGTTTGTGAAAAAGGATTGTACCACCTGTTGATAAGAATTTCCCTTTCTAACTGCAGCTATCGCAACGCCCTGCATCATTGAAGGTCCTATGGCTGGACATTGTCTGATATAATCTACTATTTGCCCAGATTTTTTAATAGGACGTAGGATGGCCTGGCAGGTAGAGTTAGCATTTTCAAATGCCAGTTGTTTTATCAGTATTCCAGGTGCTTCAAAATTGGAAATTACTCTGTGAACTGCCTCTGTAAGTCGTGAGATAAAGTCCTCATATGGCTCTTCTGGTTTTTGTTTAATGTTTGAAAAAGAAGAGGTTGATTCTTTCCCTTGAGGCAACAATCGCCAAGCCCCGAGGGCGCAGGCGGTTACTTGGTCTAGAGTCCTTCTGTCTAATCCCATCTGTTCTCTAAGTGTTCCAAATTCATTAGTCCCTACCGACATACTTTTTACAATATATCTCAGGTCATATTTTTGGTTGATATCGGCCTGTTTCTGGGCAAGGTCATCATATTCAGCTCTCCAAAGTATATATTGCCCTCCAGACAGGCAAGCTTTAGTGACTGTCTTCCAGTCATGGAGTGACATCCATCTGGCCGCTAAGGCCTCTACCAGTGATACAGTGTACGGGGCTGTAGGCCCATACAAAGCAAAAGCCTGTTTGAGTTCTTTAATTATTTTCATTGGAATGAGTTCCTAGTGGGGGGCTCTTCCCCCACCGCTTCCGTCAAATATTACAGGAAAACAAGCCTCAAGGTGGGGATCAAATTCATCCTGGGGGCTAGAGAGAACCCTTCTCAAGGAACTTCTAGTGGAGGCTCCTCACCCCTATAGGGAGGGGGGTGGGGGGGACCATAACATCCCATGTCTTTCTTTTTGTACTCTGGAGATCTTTTAACTGTTTGATGTTTAAATCTTATGGATGGTCTAATTGGGGATGTTTCCCTTAAGTTCCTAGGAGTGGATGACCTGATTGGGGATGTTTCTCTTAAATTCCTGGGAGCATCTTTATCTAAAGGGGAGCAGTCCTTGTCAGAATGGTATTGAGCTGCTGTTCCCTCTAAATCTTCCTCATCCTGAGGAGAAAGCTGATCTTTCTTCTCATCCCTATCTTCTGCATGCTCCTGGGCAGTGATAGCAGCTAGCCATTCATTTAGCTGCCGATAAGTAGGTATTTCCTCTTTTCCTCATCTTCCTCTTTTACATGTACCTTTTTTTCTTCACTTTCCTCTTTAACATGTACCTTTACAGATTCAGGAGCAGGGTCCAAAGCATCTCTAATCATATTCCATAAGGAAAAGGCATCAGTATGCACCTTTTCCGGACCATGCTGAGTATAATAAGTTGTTAGCTGTTTTCCTACTTTTTCCCAAGTATCTAAGTTAACAGTGCCCTCTTCTGCAAACCAAGGACATTGCTCTTGTTCAAATGTAAAAAAAGAATGAATATTGGCTTTCTTAAATTTAATTCCTCTTTTATTTAAAAATTGCAAGATTACTCCTATAAAAAATTGTCATTCTTTTGATTCACTGTTACCCATGTCAGAGATTTAAGTCTTGTAAAGAAGGTTTGGTTTCAACCTTTGTAAAGGGGGGGTTTCTTTTCAACCCTGATAGAGAAGATTTCTTTTCAAACTTTGTAAAAGGGGTTTATTTTCAAACCTTAGAAAGAAGGTTTCTTTTCAACCCGTTTAAAGAAGGTTTCGGTTCAACACTTTTGAACACTTCCCACTCCTACTTACCCTATCTATCTTATGCAGGGGAGTCTGTGACACCCTGAGTGGGGTCCTAGCCCTCCCAAAATTGAGAAGTGGGGGAGATCTACCTTCGAATAGCCCGTTCCAGGCGCTCCTTACCGGGGACTAGCCCCGGTTGGATCCAGGGTATCCAAAGCATGGATGGCATGGTGAGAGAGATATATAGATATAGAGAGAGATAAGGAAAGAATTTTCAGTTAAGAGAATAGAGGATATAAAAGAGGCTGATATTCCTTGGTTTATGCAGAAAGCCAATAAAGCCCCAGGCAAGAGACTTGCACTGTTCACAGGGGCCACAGGCACCCTCTCAATAGCAGAAGGTGCCCCCACCTTAGGCACCTTCTCGAGTGAGTCTTAGAAGCCCAGGCAGGACAGTGAACTCAGAGGGGCCCTGTGCTCCAGGGAATTACCCTGTAAAAGAGATAAAGAGACAAAGAAAGTACGACATGGGGAGGCCAAGCTTGTGCAAGACCCGTAACTTTATTTTCAAAAGGAGCTTATATACCCTACGTTTTACATAATGGAAGATACAGAGTCATGCAGGGGCAGCAATCCTGACCCTTTTCAATATCAGGCTTTCTTTCTGCATACCTTTCCGTATACAAATGGTCTCAGGTGATTTACATTATCTTCTGGCCAGGAGGCCTGTTAACATTTTATGGCTCTTTTCCTTGATAAATGTTAATCAACCAAAAAACTCATTTTCCCTTGAAGTGTTTTTTCTTTAACTTGCATCACCCTCAAAGTACGAAATAAGTTACATTCTTATAGAACAAAGGTGCAGTGGGTTACGACAGAGAAAGTACTTAACTCAAAGAGCTAATGTTGCTAATTATTTTCTATACACCAACTATATTAATGCAGGGTACACAATAAATAAAGGATATGAAAATTGGCAACAAGTATTGGTTCAACAATGAAATCCTTCAACAATACTATTCTAATAATTTTAACTCCTCAAAAGATTCTACATTCCTAGAATATGTCTCTCGCGCTTAGGAGGCTGTAACAATCACATGCGTAGTTGTAAAAGTCCAGATAAACCTGTCAGGCAAGTTAGAAAGCTATCAGAGGGGTTTGAATTGAAACACTCCAATTATGCCCAGGAGACTTAATTACTAGAACTCTAAGATAATTTTCTTCAAACAAAGGTGGTCGGGGACAGCCCACTGTTACTAACAGATGAGTTGGTGAAAAATAGCAGGGCAGGCAAATTCTGGTTTGGGGGTACATGCTTGAGGAGGTCCAGGGGGTCCCTTGAGTCCTGACTCGCCTTTGCCTGTCAGGCCTCTTCTTCATGACCTTAGTCATAGGTGGGATTTCCCAAGCTGGCTCACAGCAGCTCGTGTTGTCTCAGGAAAGTCAAGTCTCTATGCGAGTTGCGAGAGGCCTCTCAGGATTCCTCTCCAATCAGTGCCGGGGCATAGGTCTTCATCTGGAGTTGAGGCCGGAACCTCAGGGTTCCTATTGAGGGCTGACATGGATCTCAGCGTTCCTATGGAGTTTTAACAGGGGAGTCAGTCCTCGTCTCGTCTGGAGACATGCAAGCCCACTTTCCTCTCGAGCTGTCAAAGTAGTGTCAGGCTTCCTGTCGAGCTGACATAGGGAATCTGTGGCTTTCTCTCGAGATGCCTCAGGGCTGTCACACTTGCCATCCGGTTTTGAGTCGATACTCAGTGTGACAGTTGAGTCAGTGCAGGGGAGTCAGGTGTATCTGGAGTAGATTGGAACATTTTTGAATTGTGGCATGACCCCTGGAGTTCCTCTCGAGTTTCAAGTTGAGACCGTCTCCACTTGAGGTGTGACAGGAATGCCAGGATTCATTTCCTGACGAAGCAGGGAAATGGACCTTCATCTCGAGATGAGGAGGGGAAAACGGGGGATCTTGTTGAGTTGTGGTGTTCCTCTCAAGTGGAGACGGGTATGTTGGGGAACTTCTTGAGTTGCATTCAGGGTATCAAGGACCATTTCAAGGCTCAAGAGGGATTGTGGGATTTCTCTCCAAATGCCACAGTGGAAAAGGGCCTCATCTCTCATTGAGGGGAGAATCTCCTAGTTTTTCTTGAGTTGTGACAGGAAACATGGGGTTTGTCTCGAGTTATGATAGGGATTTCAGGGACCCACTCATGTTGGCTCAGGAAAGTCAAGTCTCCAAGCAAGTTGTGAGGAGCATAGCAGGATTCCTCTCCAATCAGAGCAGGGGCCTAGGTCCTCGTCTAGAGTTGAGGCTGTGATCTCAGGGTTCCTCTCCAGTTGTGACATGGATCTCGGGGTTCCTATGGAGTTTCAACAGGGGAGTCAGGCATCGACTCGTGTGGAGACATGCAAGTCTGCTTTCCTCTCGAGCTGTAAAAGTAGTTTCAGGCTACCTGTCGAGTTGACATAGGGATCTGTGGTTTTCTCTCGAGGTGCCACAGGGCTCTCACACCTGCCATCGTGTTTGGAGTCAATACTCGGGGTGACAGTCGAGTCAGTGCAGGGGAATCAGGTTTATCTGGAGTGGATTGGAACAGTGGAGGTCTTTTTGAATTGTGGCACGACCCCTGGAGTTCCCCTCGAGTTTCACTTGAGACCCTGTCCCCTTGAGATGTGACAGGAATGCTGGGATTCCTTTCCCAATGAAAAGGGAAATGGACCCTCATCTCGAGATGAGAAGGGAAAAACCGGTCTCTTCTTGAGTTGTTTGTGGCACTCGATATTGCTCTCCAGTGGAGACAGGTATGTCGTGGATCTTCTTGAGTTGCAGAAAGGGTATCAAGGACCCTTGCGAGGCTCAAGAGGGAAGGCAGGTTTTCTCTTGAGACCTGGCAGAGGAAAAGGGCCCCATCATGCATTGAAAGCAGAATCTCGTTTTTCTTGAGTTGCAGAGGGAACATTTGTGTTCCTCTCAACTTACAACGGGGACCTCAAGGACCCTCTCGTGTTGCCTCAGAAAGTCTAGTATCCATGCGCATTGCGAGGGGCTTCTCGAGATTTCTCTCCAGTTGGTGCAGGGCCTAGGTCCTCATTTCGAGTTGAGGCCAGAACCTCAAGGTTCCTCTCGAGTGCTGACATGGATCTTGGGGTTCCTATGGAGTTTCAACAGGAGAGTCAGGCGTCGTCTCATGTGGAGACATGCAAGTCTGCTTTCCTCTCGAGCTGTAAAAGTAGTGTCAGGCTTCCTGTTGAGTTGACATAGGGATCTGCGGCTTTCTCTTAAGGTGCTACAGGGCTGTCACACATTCCATCATCTTTTTGAGTTGATCTCGAGGTGACAGTTGAGTCAGTGCAGGGGAATCACACATATCTGGAGTGGATTAGGACATCGTTGTCTGTTGGAATTTTGGCATGACCCCTGGAGTTCCTCTAGAGTTTCAAGTTGAGACCACCTTCTCTTGAGGTGCGACAGGAATGCTGGGATTCCTTCCCCAATGAAGCAGGGAAATGGACACTCATCTCGAGATAAGGAGGGAAAAACGGGGCTCTTCTTGAGTTGTGGCGGGACACTCGGTGTTCCTCTCGAGTGGAGACGTGTATGTTAGGGAACTTCATTGCCGGGGTCCAGCCCCGGTGAATCCAGGGTAATTTGAAACGGGGACGGAGTCGGCATCTAGAGAAAATTTGTTTAATTAAAGATATGGAGAGAGATTAGAAAAGAATAGTGTAGTAGGAAAATTAGTGGAGAAAAGAGGCTGAATAACTTGGTTTACCCGGAAAACCAATAAAACCCCAAGACAAGGGGTTTCCACCACCTACATAGGCCACAGGCATCTTCCCAATCTCCCAGAGGAGTGGAGACACAAAGCGCCTCCCCATTCAGATCTTAGAAACCCAGGCAAAATTAGTAGGCCCAGCAAGCCTCCACACTCCAGATGGGAATTCAGCCAGAAAAAGAGAGCGAGAAAGAATGACACGGGGAAACCAGCCTTACCAGTAACTGGTCCGTTTCTTTATTTTCCAGGGCTGCTTTTATGCTTTAAGTCATACATAGAGATAAATGGAAAATACAAAGTCACGCGGGGTCAGCAGTCCTGACCCTTATTGAAACCACGCTTTCATTCTGCATTCCTTCTGATATACAAAGTTCTTGGGTGATTTACATCATCTTCGGGCCACGAGGCCTGCTAACATTATATGACCCTTTCTGATGATGATTAGTCAACCAGAAAACTTATTTTCTCCAAAGGTGATTTTTCTTAAGTCAGGCACCACCCTCTGAAGACACCAGATAAAGTTGCATTCCTACAGGGCAAAGGTGCAGTGAGCTATAATCAAGAAAAGAATTTACTTAGCCTAAGGTCTAACGTCATTAATATCAAGGTTAATACTTATTTCTCCTGTATGCTAGTTATATCAATTAGTGTGTATAAGGGGCAATGGATATGGAGGCTTAGCAGCAAATATTGGCTCAACAATGAAACCCTCCACCAGTATAATTTCTAGCTAACTCACTAATACTATACTAATTATTTTTTAACTTCTCAAAGAATCTGTATTTAGAAAGTTTATGGCATCTCGTGCCTCTCATGGTTGGGAGGCTGTGAACAATCACATGTGGCCAGACAAACCTGTAAGGCAGGCTAGAGAGTAATCAGAGGAGCTTTTGGACTGCAACACTCTTGTTACACACATGAGATTTATTAACTTGAGCTCTAAGTTAGCTCCTTTTCAGAGAGAGGTGGTGGAGGTAGCCCCCCATAATGTCAGAAGTGTACATGAAAGCATAATGCAGTAAGGTAGGCAGACTCTGGTTATGGGGGTAGATACTCAAGAAAGTCCAGGGGGACCCCTGAAGCCTGATCCTGCCTTTGTGTATGTCAGGCCTCCTTCCTCATGACCTTTGCCATGGGCGGTATTCCTCTTGCTGGCTCCCAGCATCTCCTCCTTTTTTATTTCTTAAAGCAGGCAGAGGCAGTTCAGTCACGAGCTTCTGAATGCTCTGCCAAAGGATCCTGACAGTTCAAGGAAGAATGATTATAAGAAGCAAAATCAGAACACCCACAGCAGCATAGCTAAAAATAGTAAATAGAATGTTTTTTCCAGAAATGAAGTTAGAGAAGGTGTGAAAAAAGCCATTTGCTGCTCCTGCTGCAGTAAAGTCTAATCTGGAGTGTTCCATGGTGGTTATTTGATTGCAAAGTTTCCCTAAATCCAGACCAATGTCAGAGCTGTTCCAAACACCTGAAATATGATTTTTAATTTTTTCCCATTCATAATCTGTCTCATTTACTTTCAAGGATGTAACATATCCACAGGTAGTCGGCGTGACAAGACAAATCCATTTTTACTTTTAGGGCTTGCAGTTCAGTCCGAATATGCATTATTGCCTCTTCTAAGGCATCTACCCTCATGTCTAACTTCCTATCTATAGCTTCTTTTGTTGCCAGTGTTAAAGAAGCATTTTTTGACATAGTATCAACATATTGAGCAGTATGCACTTGTTGAGCCAATGATATTGCTGCCACAGTAATAGAAGTGATTACGACTATTAAAGCTGATATCCCTAAAATAAGCAAGTCCACAAATCGCCGTTGTCACATCAAATCCTGCAATTGTTGTAACACAGCACGACCATAATTATCATACCAATGAGTAGTTACAGTTACAGGTATCATAAGATAGGGTGGACGTTTCAACACTACAAAAGAAAAAACATTGTACTAAGGGGTTAAACAAGATGAAAGCATACATTGTTCACAAGTCACTGGATTGGGTCCACCCGTGAAATTCATTTGTACATTAAATTTTCCAGAACTGTTAACAAAGAGAAAAACATAAGGAGAGGGTAAACAAGCTATAGCAGAATAAGTCGTGTCATTACTTGGGCGTGTCAAAGTGTTAGGGGCAGTAGCAGCAAGGGCTCTCCATACTTCTGTCTGCCAAAAGGTTCTGTTTTTAGTTGTATAGGACAATATAGGAGGAACAAATTGATTATGATGCCACCTAGTGGCATCTACTTGCCAAGGAATTATAGTGGCATGCCAGTTTTCAATTCCAGAGATATATTCATCCTCAGAACTATGACTATGAAGTGGATTTGGGTTGCTCAGTCCTGAACTGAATAAGTCCCTCCTCCTGGTATTCTATAATCAATTCTTGAATTATAAGTACAAGATTTCCAAATTGGAAACCCTGAATGATCATCTATATCGCTCCAGAAGGCATTTGAAGGAGTAACTTTTCTACAATTTTGGTATTCTGAAGATGCCTCAAGGAATAAGGATTTAAAGGGGTCACGGATCCCAGGCATACGAGCCTGTAATGTCAATATTGACCAAGGCCCTTTAAAATCAGGTTTTTGGGTTGGAGCTTCTGTCAGAATTACTTTTTTAGAAGCTCCAACACAGCCTTCCTTGGTGGGGGTGATAAAATTTCGTTTTACTGGTAGGGAAATTAAAGCAAACAAGGAGTTCATCAGTTAACCTCCTAATGGTATAATTAAAATTAATGGGGTGTTTATCTTTAGTATAAGAAGTATAAAGTCTTCCCAAAAGTTGAGGCTGGTCTGTGTTAACCCATATAGGTTCATTATTCCAAGTAACAACCTGGAAAGTTGGAGGACCTGGGAGATATGCCCAATATTTAGTTGGAATGGGAGAGGCGCTTACCTGGCAGGAAAGCAAAGCAAGTATGGCAATAAACATTTTCTCAGGAGAGGCTGAAGATCCCTGTAAAGAAGCTATTCCCCATGCCTGGTGACAGAGCATTTTAATTTGACCCCACGTGGGTATGGGGGTTTGCTGAGTCACCTGAGTAGGGCGACCTGGCATCTTTTTTGTGGGGTGAGGGATCAGGGGGAGCAATATCCCGTATGTGAAATTGACACATCTGTCTGGTGGGCGGATCCATCCCTTGCTCATCCGGGATCTCCGATGTCAGTCGTCCAGAGGTCGGCAGCATTTCCCATGCTGGCAGAGGGAGCAGAGGTAGAGGAGGCCTCTTCCTTTTTAGGGGTCATGGCAACAGGGAAAACCGGTATCTGGGGAGCTGAGACATGGTGAATCAATCTGTCTGGAACCCAAATCAGAGAATCTGCGTCCTGTGGAAAAATACAAGCATATCCTCGGCCGCTGGTTAACAATGGGTCAGGACCTTTCCATTGTCCAGAGAGGAGGTCCCTCCATTTTACTAATGGCTTTGCATTTAATTGCTCCGGGCACCAATGACGAAGCATTGCAGTGGTTCCAGATGAATCAGTATTTTAATTATTTATTATGAAAAGACATTGCTGTAAGATCTGATGGGGGAAACTATACTTAAATTACCCTTCCTTTAATTTTTGAATTTGTGTTTTTAAGGTTTGGTGAGCTCTTTCCACAATGGCTTGTCCCTGCGGATTATAAGGGATGCCAGTATTGTGCTTAATTTAAAACTTTGTACAAAATTCCTGAAAGGACTTACAGGTATAAGCAGGGGCATTGTCAGTTTTTAAAGCCTTTGGCAAACCCAAATACGAAAAACAAGTAAAGAGATGCTGTATTACATCTTTAACTGCCTCCCCTGTACGAGCAGTGGCAATAATAACATGAGAAAAGGTATCTACAGTCACATGAACAAAAGCTAATTTTCCGAATGAGGAGATGTGACTCACATCCATCTGCCAGAGCGCATTCGGTTTGAGACCACGAGGGTTAACTCCCATAGGCAGGCTATTAAGAGTAGTGGGGCAATGTAAGAAGGAACGAATAATTTCTCGAGCAGACTCTCGAGGAATTTGAAATTGATATCTTAAAGCAGTGGCATTTTGATGATGAAATGAGTGAGAGGTTCATGCCTCTTGAATCACAGTAGCCACTGTAGTCCTGATTAGTGAATCTGCTAAATCATTTAGAGCATTTAAAGGGCCAGGCAATCTGGAATGAGCCCGTATATGCCTGATAAAAAATATTTTATTTTTCTTCCAGATTTGTTGCTGTAACTTTGTTAACAAGTGAAATGTAGTAGTTTTGTTCTCTGGCAGAACTGCCGTCTCAATGTGTGGAAACAGTCTGACCACATACTGAGAGTCAGAGTAGAGATTAAATTCCTCATCTGCGAACATAACAAAAGCCTCTATAACAGCTATGATTTCAGCTCTTTGAGCTTAAATTTCTTGTGTTTCCAAAACTGTCTGATAATTTCTTGTAACTATGGAGGCTTTACCGCTTGCTGTCCCATCAGTAAAAACTGTCTGAGCATCTGGAATAGGGACTGTTTACATCTAGCAGGAAAAATTACTGGGTGTCTAGATATGAAATTTAATAAAACATGTGAGGGTAAATGATGCAAAATTTGAACGTAATAGTTTTCTATAGCAATCTGCCAATCATCATCAAACATTAGAAGTGTGTCAAGCTGTTCCTTGTTATATGGAATTACAATCTCTGCTGGCTCTTTCCCAAACAATTCAATGCTCCGTTTCCTCCCTTTTAATATCAACGTTGCTATTAACCCTGGATAAAACCTCTTTAGATAGGGCGGGAAGATGAACCCACTCTAGGGGGCCGTTTTGCCGTAAAACTCAAGTAGGTGCAGTTGGAGTAGCTAGGCAAAGGAATTGCCAGTTTGTTGTTAAATCAATTCTTTTTACATAGCTATCAGATAAAGCTGTTTCTATTTTGCTTAGGGCTTCCCAAGCCTCAGCAGTTAATTGTCTTTTAGAAGTTGGATTGGGATCCCAGAGCAAAATGTTAAAAAGAGGCTTTAATTCAGCAGTGGTTAGTTTCAAATAAGGTCTAATCCAATTAATATCACCTAAAAGTTTTTAGTAATCATTTAAAGTGAATAGATGATCTTTTCTTAACTGAAGCGGGGCATGAGTCACAGTTTTTGAATTTATAACCCTTCCTAAGTAGGTTATGGGCGGATTGATTTGAATTTTCTCTGGGGAAATTTTTAAACCTCTAGCTGTCAATGCCTGAGATAAATCTGGAGAATGGTTTGTAAATGAGCTCTATCTGGATGAGCTATTAAAATATCATCCATGTAATGGATCATATATACTTGTTCACATTTAGCCCTAATATCCTCCAAAGTGGCATTGATAAATTTTTGACATAAGGTAGGGGTATTTTTCATTCCCTGAGGTAACACTTTCCATTGAAACCTTAAATAAGGCTGTTTAAGATTTTCTGATGGCAGACTAAAGGCAAATCGCTTTTTATCCTCAGCATTTAAAGGAATGGTGAAAAAGCAATCTTGTAAATCAATTACAATTATATTATATCCCTCTGGAATGGCTACTGGGGAAGAAGTCCAGGTTGTAAAGCCCCCATGTCTTCCATGGTGGCATTAATTGCTCACAGATCCTGTAAAAGACTCCATTTACCAGATTTTTTCTTAATAACAAAAATAGGAGTATTCCAGGGGCTATTGGAGGGCTCAATATGTCCCAAATCCACTTGTTCAGAAATTAACGTTTTAGCTGCCAGTAATTTTTCTTTAGGCAGAGGCCACTGGTCTACCCACACTGGGTCTTGAGATTTCCATGTAATGGGGTCGGCAGCAAAAACTGTGGCCTACATTATAAATTTGGATACCCCAATCCAGTACATAGCTTTTGAGGAGTTAGGCAAATTGGCTCAATTACTCCTGTTTGTTGTTTACCTAATCTTTTTGATGGATCATAGCCCATTTGCAGCATTTCAGAGGTCACTTTGTCATCAGGGCTAAAAAGTAACACTCCCATTTGACAGCACGTCCCCCCGCCCCCACAACAGGGTAAAGGGGAGTGAAGGAACTACATATGGTTGGCAAGTTCCATGGGAATCCTCAAATTGCCAATCCAATAATTTTGCACTCTTAGCTACTGTGGGGGCTCTTCCTAATCTCACCAACTCATTTTCAGTAGTAAGAGTGGGCCAGGAGGAGGGCCAGTCTTTTCCTTAAATACAAGAAACATCTGCCCATGTGTCTAATAACCCTACAATAGACTTGCCGCTAATGAGAATAGTTTTCATAGGGCATTTCTGAGTAATTTCTGTTACCCAAAAAAGCAATGTCACTAGACCCAAAACCTTTGTCTTGCCTTTCATTGTGAGTAGCTGTATGCCCAATCTCAGTGGGGTAAGGCAAAAGTAAAAGTTGAGCTATTCTTTGTCCCTGGTGAATTTGTAAAGTTTTACTTGGGGGTGAAATCATTATCTGAATTTCTCCTGTATAATCTGAGTCAATAGATAGAGTACCTGATGAGCTATGGAATGAGGTTCGTGACATTGTACAGGAGACAGGGACCAAGACCATTCCCATGGAAAAGAAATGCAAAAAAGCAAAATGGCTGTCTGGGGGGGGGTGCCTTACAAATAGCTGTGAAAAGAAGAGAGAAGAAAAACAAAGGAGGAAAGGAAAGATACAAGCATTTGAATGCAGAGTTCCAAAAAATAGCAAGAAGAGAAAAGGAAACCTTCTTCAGTGATCAATGCAAAGAAGTTGAGGACAACAACAGAATGGGAAAGACTAGAGATCTCTTCAAGAAAATTAGAGATACCAAGGGAACATTTCATGCAAACATGGGCTCAATAAAGGACAGAAATGGTATGGACCTAACAGAAGCAGAAGATATTAAGAAGAGGTGGCAAGAATACACAGAAGAACTATACAAAAATCATCTTCACGATGCAGATAATCATGGCGGTGTGATCACTAACCTAGAGCCAGACATCCCGGAATGTGAAGTCAAGTGGGCCTTAGAAAGCATCACTACGAACAAAGCTAGTGGAGGTGATGGAATTCCAGTGGAGCTGTTTCAAATCCTGAAAGATGATGCTGTGAAGTGCTGCACTCCATATGCCAGCAAATTTAGAAAACTAAGCAGTGGCCAGAGGACTGGAAAAGGTCAGTTTTCATTCAAATCCCAAAGAAAGGCAATTCCAAAGAATGCTCAAACTACCGCACAATTGCACTCATCTCACACGCTACTAAAGTAATGCTCAAAATTCCCCAAGTCACGCTTCAGTAATACGTGAACCGTGAACTTCCTGATGTTCAAGCTGGTTTTAGTAAGGCAGAGGAATCAGAGATCAAATTGCCAACATCTGCTGGATCATGGAAAAAGCAAAGAGTTCCAGAAAAACATCTAATTCTGCTTTTCTGACTACACCAAAGCCTTTGACTGTGTGGATCACAATAAACTGTGGAAAATTCTGAAAGAGATGGGAATGCCAGACCACCTAACCTGCCTCTTGAGAAATCTGTATGCAGGCCAGGAAGCAACAATTAGAACTGAACATGGAACAACAGACTGGTTCCAAATAGGAAAAGGAGTACGTCAAGGCTGTATATTGTAACCCTGCTTATTTAACTTCTATGCAGAGTACATCATGAGAAACGCTGGACTGAAAGAAACACAAGCTGGAATCTAGATTGCCGGGAGAAATATCAATAACAACAGATATGCAGATGACACCACGCTTATGGCAGAAAGTGAAGAGGAACTGAAAAGCCTCTTGATGAAAGTGAAAGTTCAGTTCAGTGGCTCAGTCGTACCCGACTCTTTTCGACCCTATGAATCGCAGCACACCAGGCCTCCCTGTCCATCCCAATCTCCCGGAGTTCACTCAGACTCACATCCATCGAGTCCGTGATGCCATCCAGCAATCTCATCCTCGGTCGTCCCCTTCTCCTCCTGCCCCCAATCCCTCCCAGCATCAGAGTCTTTTCCAATGAGTCAACTCTTCGCATGAGGTGGCCAAAGCACTGGAGTTTCAGCTTTAGCATCATTCCTTCCAAAGAAATCCCAGGGTTATCTCCTTCACAATGGACTTGTTGGATCTCCTTGCAGTCCAAGGGACTCTCAAGAGTCATCTTCAACACCACACTTCAAAAGCATCAATTCTTCGGCACTCAGCCTTCTTCACAGTCCAAGTCTCACATCCATACATGACCACAGGAAAAACCATAGCCTGGACTAGACAGACCGTAGTCGGCAAAGTAATGTCTCTGCTTTTGAATATACTATCTAGGTTGGTCATAACTTTCCTTCCAAGGAGTAAGCATCTTTGAATTTCATGGCTACAGTCACCATCTGCAGTGATTTTGGAGCCCAAAAAACTAAAGTCTGACACTGTTTACACTGTTTCCCTATCTATTTCCATGAAGTGATGGGACCAGATGCCATGATCTTCGTTTTCTGAATGTTGAGCTTGAAGCCAACTTTTTCACTCTCCTCTTTCACTTTCATCAAGAGGCTTTTTAGTTCCTCTTCACTTTCTGCCATAAGCGTGGTGTCATCTGCATATCTGAGGTTATTGATATTTCTCCCGGCAATCTTGATTCCAGCTTGTGTTTCTTCCAGTCCAACATTTCTCATGATGTACTCTGCATAGAAGTTAAATAAGCAGGGTGACAATATACAGCCTTGACATACTCCTTTTCCTATTTGGAACCAGTCTGTTGTTCCATGTCCAGTTCTAACTGTTGCTTCCTGACCTGCATACAGATTTCTCAAGAGGCAGGTTAGGTGGTCTGGTATTCCCATCTCTTTCAGAATTTTCCAGTTTATTGTGATCCACACAGTCAAAGGTTTGGCATAGTCAATGAAGCAGAATTAGATGTTTTTCTGGAACTCTCTTGCTTTTTCCATGATCCAGCAGATGTTGGCAATTTGATCTTTGGTACCTCTGCCTTTTCTAAAACCAGATGAACATCAGGGAGTTCACAGTTCATGTATTGCTGAAGCCTGACTTAGAGAATTTTGAGCATTACTTTAGTAGCGTGTGAGATGAGTGCAATTGTGCGGTAGTTTGAGCATTCTTTGGCATTGCCTTTCTTTGGAATTGGAATGAAAACTGACCTTTTCCAGTCCTGCAGCCACTGCTGAGTTTTCCAAATTTGCTGGCATATTGAGTGCAGCACTTCACAGCATCATCTTTCAGAATTTGAAATAGCTCCACTGGAATTCCATCACCTCCACTAGCTTTGTTCATAGTGATGCTTTCCAAGGCCCACCTGACTTCACTTCCCAAGATGTCTGGCTCTAGATTAGTGATCACATCATCATGACTATCTGGGTCGTCAAGATCTTCTTTGTACATTTCTTCCGTGCATTCTTGCCACCTCTTCTTAATATCTTCTGCTTCTGTTAGGTCCATACCATTTCTGTCCTTTATCAAGCCCATGTTTGTATGAAATGTTCCCTTGGTATCTCTAATTTTCTTGAACGGATCTGTAGTCTTTCCCATTCTGTTGTTTTCCTCGATTTCTTTGCATTGATCGATGAAGATGGCTTTCTTATCTCTTCTTGCTATTCTTTGGAACTCTGCATTCAGATGCTTGTATCTTTCCTTTTCTTATCTGCTTTCGCCTCTCTTTTTTTCACAGCTATTTGCAAGGCCTCCCCAGACAGCCATTTTGCTTTTTTGAATTTCTTTTCCATGGGGATGATCTTGATCCCTGTCTCCTGTACTGTCACGAACCTCATTCCATAGTTCCTCAGGCACTCTATCAGATCTAGGCCCTTAAATCTATTTCTCACTTCCACTGTATAATCATAAGGGATTTGATTTAGGTCATACCTGAATGGTCTAGCGGTTTTCCCTACTTTCTTCAATTTGAGTCCTAATTTGATAATAAGGTGTTCATGATCTGAGCCACAGTCAGCTCCTGGTCTTGTTTTTGTAGACTGTATAGAGCTTCTCCATCTTTGGCTGCATAGAACATAATCAATTTGATTTCGGTGTTAACCATCTGGTGATGTTCATGTGTAGAGTCTTCTCTTGCGATATTGGAAGAGGGTGTTTGCTATGACCAGTGCATTTTCTTGGCAAAACTCTAATCGTCTTTGCCCTGCTTCATTCCACATTCCAAGGCCAAATTTGCCTGTTACTCCAGGTGTTTCTTGACTTCCTACCTTTGCATTCCAGTCCCCTATAATGTAAAAAAAGTCTTTTTGTGGTGTTGGTTCTAAAAGGTCTTGTAGGTCTTCATAAAACCGTTCAACTTCAGCTTCTTCAGTGTTGCTCGTTGGGGCATAGACTTGGATAACTGTGATATTGAATGGTTTGCCTTGAAGACAAACAGAGATCATTCTGTCATTTTTCAGATTGCATCCAAGTACTGCATTTCGGACTCTTCTGTTGACCATGATGGCTGCTCCATTTCTTCTGAGTCATTCCTGCCCGCAGTAGTAGATATAATGGTCATCTGAGTTAAATTCACCCATTCTAGTCCATTTTAGTTCGCTGATTCCTAGAATGTCGACATTCACCCTTGCCATCTCTTGTTTGACCACTTCCAATTTGCCTTGATTCATGGACCTGACATTCCAGGTTTCCATGCAGTATTGCTCTTTACAGCATTGGATCTTGCTTCTATCACCAGTCACATCCACAACTGGGTGTTGTTTTTGCTTTGGCTCCATCCCTTCTTTCTTTCTGGAGTTATTTCTCCACTGATCTCCAGTAGCATATTGGGCACCTACCGAGCTGGGGAGTTCCTCTTTTGGTATCCTATCATTTTGCCTTTCATACTGTTCATGGGGTTCTCAAGGCAAGAATACTGAAGTGGCTTGCCATTCCCTTCTCCAGTGGACCATGCTCTGTCAGACATCTCCACCATGACCCGCCCGTCTTGGTTTGCCCCACAGGCGTGGCTTGGTTTCATTGAGTTAGACAAGGCTGTGGTCCTAGTGTGATTAGATTGACTAGTTTTCTGTGAGTATGGTTTCAGTGTGTCTGCCCTCTGGTGCCGTCTTGCAACACCTACCATCTTACTTGGGTTTCTCTTACCTTGGGCGTGAGGCATTTCTTCACGGCTGCTCCAGCAAAGCACAGCCGCTGCTCCTTACCTTGGAGGAGGGGTATCTCTTTACCGCCGCCATTCCTGACATTAAAAAGTTGGCTTAAAGCTCAACATTCAGAAAACGAAGATCATGGCATCTGGTCCCATCACTTCATGGAAATAGATAGGGAAACAGTGTAAACAGTGTCAGACTTTATTTTGGGGGGCTCCAAAATCGCTGCTGATGGTGACTGTAGCCATGAAATTCAAAGACGCTTACTCCTTGGAAGAAAACCTAGATAGTATATTCAAAATCAGAGACATTACTTTGGTGACTAAGGTCCGTCTAATCAAGGCTATGGTTTTTCCAGTGGTCATGTATGGATGTGAGACTTGGACTGTGAAGAAGGCTGAGTGCCGAAGAATTGATGCTTTTGAAGTGTGGTGTTGGAGAAGACTCTTGTGATTCCCTTGGACTGCAAGGAGATCCAGCCAGTCCATTCTGAAGGAGATCTGCCCTGGGAATTCTTTGGATGTTAAAGCTGAAACTCCAGTATTTGTGCCACCTCATGCGAAGAGTTGATCATTGGAAAAGGCTCTGATGCTGGGAGGGATTGGGGGCAGGTGGAGAAAGGGATGACAGAGGATGAGATTGCTGGATGGCATCACGGACTCGATGGACGTGAGTCTGAGTGAACTCCGGGAGTTGGTGATGGACAGGGAGGCTTGGCGTGGGGCTCATAGGGTGGCAGAGGGCCGGACAAGACTGAGCGACTGAACTGAACTGAGCTGAACTACCCCAGGGATAATTGTAAGACCTTGCATAGCCAAGGAACTTCTACCTAGTATAACTCCCACCAAACCTGTCGGTAATGGACCTTTAACCCCTGTAGGGATTTTAGTAGTAGGGCTATATGGTGTTAATGTTGTTGAGGTGGTGTTACTGAGGTCCAGTCCTGCACTGCCTGGGGTAGCTCTGATGAGTTCTGTGATGGGGTGAAGGGAATGAATGGGTTCAGTGAGGCTGCCCCAATCACTGTTGGAGCCTGGGGCTCACCCCTCAATCCATTTCCCGACTGTTGGTCAGGGCCCCAAAAGCCTCCATTTCTACAGAACCTTGACCTGCAATCTCTCACCCAATGATATCCTTTCTGACAACAAGGGCAAAGAGACCTAGGGAGATTAGCAGGCAAGGGTGGGGCGGGAGAATTCTGCGGAGCAAACACAGCTGGTGGGGGGGGCAGCATTTGGTGGGTAAGAACCGGCTGTTCTTTGAAGGCAGGTACGGAAAATGTGTCCCTCTTGGCCACAGGAAAAACAAGTTCTGGACAAACTATTTCTGCCTTGGTTACTGGGATTACTTTGCGCTGGTTGTTCCTGTTTGTAAAAAAGGATGGGACTGCCTGCTGATAAGAATTCCCCTTTATGGCTGCAGCTATGGCAACACCCTGCATCACTGATGGTCCTACATCTGCACACTGCCTGATGTAATCTATTAATTGGCCAGATATTTTAATAGGACGTAAAATAGCCTGGCATGTAGAGTTAGCATTTTCAAATGCCAGTTGTTTTATCAATATTCCGGCAGCCTAAGAATTAGAAATCACTCTGTGGACAGCCTCTGTAAGCTGTGAGACAAAGTCCTCATATGGCTCCTCAGGTTTTTGTTTGATATTTGAGACAGAAGAGGTTGATTCTTTCCCTTCAGGCTATGATCGCCAAGCCACAATGGCGCAGGCAGTAACTTGTTGTAGAGTAAATTTGTCTAAATTCATCTGGTCTCTAAGTATTGCATAATCACCAGTCCCTGTCAGCATACTTTTTACAATATATGTGGGGCCATATCTTTGGTTATCATCGGCTTGTTTTGGGGCAAGATCATCATATTCAGCCTTCCAAAGTACATATTGCCCTCCAGATAGACAAGCCTTAGCGACTGTCATCCAATCATAGGGTGACATCCATCTGCCTGCTAAGGCTTCTACCAACTGCATAGTATATGGTGCTCTAGACCCATATGAAGAACATGCATGTTTTAGTTCTTTTACCATTTTCATTGGAATGGTTTCCCATTTGATAGTCCTTCCACTATCATAGTCGTCAAATATTACAGGAAAACAAGCTTCAATGTGGGGATCAAATTCATCTTCGGGGCTAGAAAATAACCTTCTATGGGGAGTATCTAGTGGAGCTCCCTTGCCGGGGTGTGCCATGTCTCTTCTTTCGTACTCCAGAGACCTTTTAACGATTTGATGTTTAAATCTCATGGCTGATCTGATTGGGGACGTGTCTTTTAAACTCCTGGAAGTGGGTGGCCTAATACAGGACGTTTGTCCTAAACTTCTGGGAGCAGAAGGTCTGATTGGGTAAGTTTCTCTTGGGCTCCTGGGAGGCTCTTTATTTAAAAGAAGCCAATCTTCATCAGAATGAAGTTGAGGTATCTTTTCTTCTAAATCTTGCTCATCTGAGAACTGTTCTTTCCTCTCATCCTTGTCCCTCACTTGTTCTTAGGCAGTCATTGCAGCTAGCATTTCATTTAACCGCCAATAGCTAGGTATAGCCTCTTTTTCCTCCTTTTCCTCTTTTATAGATACTCTTTTTTCTTCACTTTCCTCCTTAAGATGTACTTTTTCAGATTCAGGGGCAGGGTCTAAAGCGTCCCTAATTATATTCCACAAGGAAAAGATGTCAGTAGGCACCTTTTCTGAGCCATGTTCAACAAGGTAAGTTTTTAGCTATTTTCCTACTCTCTCCGAGGTATATAAGTTAACAGTGCCCTCTTCTGGAAACCAAGGACACTATTGTTGTACAAATGAAAAAAAAAAATGAATGAATATTGGATTTCTTAACTTTAATTCCTCTTTTACTTAGCAACTGCAAGATTACTCCTATAAAAATCTGTCTTTCTTTTGATTCACTGTTACCCATGTCAGAAAAATAAAGTTTTGTAAAGAAGATTCTGTGTCTGCCTTGTCCAGGTTTCTACCTTTGCCAAGGGGGGTTTCTTTTCAACCTGTTGGTTTCTTTCAATCCTTAAAACACTTTGCACTCCTTCTCACCCTACCTGTCTTATGCAGGGGGGTCTGTGACACCCTGAGTGGGGTACTGTCCATCCCGTCTTTCTGAGCACTTCTGAGATCTACCTTCGAATAGCCTGTTCCGGGCGCCACTTGCCGGGATCCAGCCCTGGTGAATCCAGGGTAATTCAAAACAGGAAAGGAGTCGGTGTCTAGAGGAAAATTGTTTAATTAAAAATATGGAGAGAGATTAGAAAAGAATAGTGTAGTAGGAAAATTAGTGGAGAAAAGAGGCTGAATAACTTGGTTTACCCGGAAAACCAATAAAACCCTGAGACAAGGGGTTTCCACCACCTACGTAGGCCACAGGTGTCTTCCTGGTCTCCCGGAGGAGCAGAGACACAAAGCACCTCCCCGTTCAGATCTTAGAAACCCAGGCAAAATTAGTAGGCCCAGCAAGCCTCCACACTCCAGATGGGAATTCAGCCAGAAAAGGAGAGTGAGAAAGAACGACATGGGGAAACAAGCCTTACCAGTAACTGGTCCGTTTCTTTATTTTCCAGGGCCGCTTTTATACTTTAAGTCATACATAGAGATAAATGGAAAATACAAAGTCACACGGGGTCAGCAGTCCTGACCCTTATTGAAACCACGCTTTCTTTCTGCATTCCTTCTGATATACAAAGTTCTTGGGTGATTTACATCATCTTCGGGCCACGAAACCTGCTAACATTTTATGACCCTTTCTGATGATGATTAGTCAACCAGAAAACTTATTTTCTCCAAAGGTGATTTTTCTTAAGTCAGGCACCACCCTCTGAAGGCACCAGATAAAGTTGCATTCCTACAGGGCAAAGGTGCAGTGAGCTATAATCAAGAAAAGAATTTACTTAGCCTAAGGTCTAACATGATTTATATCAAGGTTAATACTTATTTCTCCTATATACTAGTTATATCAATTAGTGTGTATAACGGGCAAGGAATATGAAGGCTTAGCAGCAAATATTGGCTCAACAATGAAACCCTCCACCAGTATAATTTCTAGCAAACTCGCTAATACTATACTAATAATCTTTTAACTTCTCAAAGAATCTGTATTTAGAAAGTTTATGGCATCTCATGCCTCTCACGGTTGGGAGGCTGTGAACAATCACATGTGGCCAGACAAACCTGTAAGGCAGGCTAGAGAGTAATCAGAGGAGCTTTTGGACTGCAACACTCTTGTTACACACATGAGATTTATTAACTGGAGCTCTACGTTAGCTCCTTTTCAGAGAGAGGTGGTGGGGGATAGCCCACCATAATGTCAGAAGGGTAAGTGAAAGCATAATGCAGTAAGGTAGGCAGACTCTGGTTATGGGGATAGATGCTCGAGAAAGTCCTGGGGGACCCCTGGGGCCTGATCCTGCCTTTGTGTATGTCAGGCTTCCTTCCTCATGAACTTTGCCATAGGCGAGATTCCTCATGCTGGCTCCCGGCACTTCTTGAGTTGCATCAAGGGTGTCAAGGACCCTTTCGAGGCTCAAGAGGGAAGGTGAGATTTCTCTCAAGACGCTGCAGTGGAAAAGGGCCTCATCTTGCCATGAGGGGAGAAGATCCTGGTTTTTCTCAAGTTGTGGCATGAAACTTGGGGTTCTGCTGGAGTTACGAAGGGGAACACAGGGACCCACTCGTGTTGCCAAGGAAAGGCCAGTCTCCATGCGAGTTGTGAGGGGCTTCTCAGGATTCCTCTCCAGTCGGTTCCGGGGTCTAGGTCCTCATCTGAAGTTGAGGCCTGAACCTCAGAATGCCTCTCCGGTGCTGACATGGATCTCAGGGTTCTGATGGAGTTTCAACAGGGAGTCAGGCCTCGTCTCGTGTGGAGACATGCAACTCTGCTTTCCTCTCGAGAAGTAAAAATATTGTCAGGCTTCCTAACGAGTTGACATAGGGATCTGTGGCTTTCTCTCGAGGTGCCACAGGGCTGTCACACCTGCCATCGTGTTTTGAGTCAATACACGAGGTGACAGTCTAGTCAGTGCAGAGGAATCAGGTGTATCTGGAGTGGATTGGGACATCGGATCTATTGGAATTGTGGCACGACCTCTGGAGTACCTCTCAAGTTTCAAGTTGAGACCACCTCCTCTTGAGGTGCAACAAAAATGCCGGGATTCCTTTCCTGACAAAGCAGGGAAATGGACCCTCATCTCAAGATGAGGAGAGGAAAACGGAGCTCTTCTTGAGTTGTAACGGGCCACTCGGTGTTCCTCCCAAGTGGAGACGGGTATGTTGGGGAACTTCTTGAGTTGCATCAAGGGTGTCAAGGACCCTTTTGAGGCTCAAGAGGGAAGGTGGAATTTCTCTTGAGATGCCACAGTGGAAAAGTGCCTCATCTCGCATGGAGGGGAGAATCTCCTGGTTTTTCTCGAGTTGTGGCAGGAAACTAGGGGTTCCTCTCGAGTTACAATGGGGACCTCAGGGACCCGCTTGTGTTGCCTCAGGAAAGTCAAGTCTCCTTGCGTGTTGCAAGGGTCCTCTCGGGATTCCTCCCCAGTCGGTGCCAGGGCCTAGGTCCTCATCTGAAATTGAGGTCAGTACCTCAGGGTTGCTCACCAGGGCTGACATGGATCTCGGGGTTCCTATGGAGTTTCAAGAGGGGTGTCAGGCCTCGTCTAGGGTGAAGACATGGAAGTCTGCTTCCCTCTTGAGCTGTCAAATTAGGGTCAGACTTCCTGACACTTTTCCTGACCTTTTCCAAAGTCCCAGACCCCATCCAGGCCTCGTTCTGCCCCATTCTGTGCTAGGTCAGCCATGTATTGAATCTTACCTTTCAGAAGTCCCAGGGCACAAGTTCCATGTGATACCAGCCACAGGTTGAAAGGCATGTAGGTGTTATAGGCTGACAGACCAAGGCAGTAGATGAGAGATTGACCCCACTCTGCAGATGGAGAGACTAGGGAAACCCTGAGCGGCATATGGCTTGTCAAGGGCCACATCACAGATGAGAAGAGGCCTGTCTGAAAAGCTGTGTCCTCAGACCTCAGGCCCTGGCTTCACCCAGGCCTGCCAAAGCTGTGGGGTGAGAAGTGTGGATGTCACTGTGCCTGCACATGGCCCAAGGGGGTGGGTGAACAGACAGAAACCCAGAGGTTCACTTGGGGAGCTTTGTGTAAGGGACCTCGGCAACGAACCCAGGAAATGACATCACTTCCTGGCAACAGAACCCAACAGAACACGGAGACTGGATCTCCAGACCTCACAGTGGAGAGGAGCCCCAGGAAGTTGGCAGGCAGCCTAGATGTTTTCCTGTTTGCCCCTTCCTAGAGGCGGGGTCGTCAGGAGAGCTCACCAGCAGAGTGTGTGGGAACGCAGTCGGTGCTGCCTCAGGACCCACCCACCCAGAAAGGCCACTGGCCCTTTGCCCGAAAGAACAGAAAGGTAACACAGGAGCTCAAGCCTGGGCCAGGTCCCCTCTCCCATCCCACCCGGGTAACCCTGAGTCCTTTCCCTGTGTGTGGATGCAGGTTTCCTGGGGTATCTCTGCCTCAAGCAAGCCCCTGTGGATGTGGCTCAGAAGTCTGTGGGCTGGGTGTGTCCACACCCAAGGGGAGAGCAGGCTGGGCTGGATGAGGAGAGTCCAGGCAGCACAAGCTGCCCAGGAAGACCCCACAGCCTCAGGGGCGTCTCCTTCGTCCAGGGTGGGTACCTGAGCAGACACATGTTTCTGCTGGCAGCAGAATTTTGAGCAGGTAGAAGCAGCCGCCATACTGGTCAGACCCTGCTCAGGAAACTCCAGGCAGGACTAGCTGACGGTCAGTGTCATTTCAAAGCTTCCCCATCTATGTGGCCTATGAGAGGGGCACCCCATTCACCTCCCCGAAGGAGGCGTCGGATCACCACCCGCCTGCCCGTGAGGCCCAGTGCAGGCTCCAGGTGAGCGTGCCCATGGAGGGGTCAGCCCAACTGCGAATGAAGAGGAAGCAGGGAAGGCCTGCTCCACACACACCACCCAGGACACACCCGGGTGCCCAGTCTCAGGCTGCCATGGAGCTCAGTACACCCGGCTCTGACCCTAAGCCCCGAGAACCCCTGCCTCTGAGGCAGCAGGAGGACCTAGAGACCAGCATGGCAGAGCACACAGTGAGGAGGCTGGGGCTGTGAATATGAGTGTGTGCGGAGGGGATACTGAGCTAAACAAGGAGGAGTCCCACTGAGCTGGGTCTGGGCCTGGAACAAAGGCTGGCCTCACACCACCCATCTTTCACACTGCACATCTTATCCAGCACATCTTATGCTGGATAATCTTTACGATTCTCTGGGAAGCTTTCTGTCCCCATATACACACATCAAAATGCTCCGATGGGTAACCTTCTCTTCTCTCACAGCTCTAACACTGGCCTCTCATTACAACCAGACTCCACTTCCAAGTCCTGTCCCTACTGCAGTGGGTGCTACAGGTACAGGATCCAGGGATCCACTGAGGGGAGATCGAGACCTGAGACTTCCCTTCCCAAAGACACCAAGCCAGCTGTGTACTGTCCAGCACACTGGGCATATTGGACCTCTGTGCCTGCAGGACCCACAGCCACAGCCACCGGTTTCGCACCCCCTCAGTGAGAACATCCACCGCCACCTGCACCTGTACCAGCTCGGGCTGTGGCAGGAGAACCCGAGTCAGGGGATGAGTCACCACCTCTGCAGGGAGAGCTTGCAGTGGCTCCTGACCAAGACCCAGATGCCCACGATGACTGACCCACCCCTGCAGGGAGAACGGGCCCCTGCTCTGGACAGAGGCCCAGAGCCCTTTCTGGAAACACCTCGTCCAGGGGAGCATTGGCTCTGCAGCCTCCGTCCATGCCTGCTTCTCGTGGATGCCATCAACTTGCTGCCCACACAGAGCAGATTGAGTGCCCTTCCTCTGAGCTTATTTGCATCTGGTTGTGTGTAGCTTTCTTGTGATGTTTTAATTTTTTATGGCTTTATGTATTTCTTTCTGTTAAGTTTTTCTTAATAAATTTTACTTTAATTGATGCAATTTGGGAATATTAAGGCCTTCATAATGCTGTGAAACCATCAACAATGTCTGCATTCACACCTTCTCATTCTATCCCCCCACTTCCCAGCAAAGCCTGGATTCATGTCAAGCACTCCCCATTCCTCCCTCCCCCACCTGATAACATTTAGTCGTCTTCTTTCTCCATTTCTTCCCATTCATTGGGTGTCCACAATCAATGCCAATCACTGAAATGATAGAAAAATGGATTTTTTTCGTGACAGAAAAGGAAAGTTATAGGTACTTAGTCTTGTTAGACTCTTTGCAGTCCCATGGTTTTTACAGTTCATGGAGTTACCTAGCCAGAACACTGGAGTGAGAAACTTTTCCATTCACCAGGGGACTTTTCTGACTTTCCTCATATGGGAAGACTAAACTTGAGAATTCTTGTTTTTATTTCATTTGAAGTAGCCTTTGGGTAACTGAAAGGACAGTGTAGGTACTTTCAGGATGTCATCTGCCAAACGAAGCCCCTTCGGCAAATGTGGTCTGAACCTCCAGGGAGGCATTGCTGTTGTAAATGTGACATCTCAGCCAGAAGGGAGATGCGGAGCTCTTCCTGTTCCACAAACAAATTCACAGAAGAAGCCAAAAGAGACAGCTGGAAAATGAACAACACCAATGACCAAAAAGCTTTCCTTGTTGGACAAAGCTAGAGAAAACCCAACATCCTGTGACCCAAAAACCCTCTCGGAAATGCATGTTCAGTAAGGAAGAGAAGGAACATGTGAGGGTGGACAGGCCATGCCCATGGCCAGTGTAGTTTCGAGATGGTCTGACCTCTCAGATGAAGACACATGCCAGTGTAAACCCTTTGCAGACAACAGCAATGGTCTTCACTGTGTAAGTGTTTAGTCTGGTGTCAACACACCCTGGGAACCAAACGAGGGAGCAGACCTTGGTCTCTTCCTCTGCCACACATCCCACCCTCAGGAAGGCAGCTCAGGGGCTTTCAGGACCTGCCTGCCTGTCTGGCTCAGCCATGACCTGCAACCACCTCCATGGTAGACTCCACCTTCTCTTCTCTATGCACCATGAACCTGCACACAGTGGGCCTACAGGGCCTCAAGAATCTCGCCCCATCCCCACTAGAGCCAGAAGCCTCCCCTGGCATCCAAACGCCTGTGGAGTCACTTTGACCCAAGCCCTAGTTCTGGACCCCTGGAGCCTCCTTCAGCCTTTACAGTGTGAATAATCAGGTCCTTTATACACAGATTCCCTGCTGTCAGATCTGAGCTTTGGATGCACAGTCAGCTCTGTCCCTCCCATGGCAGCCAGGTGGGCCGCCATGCAGGCAAAGGAGCACATGAGCTGAGTTTCAAGGGAAACTCATTGAAAGGACAGCAGTGGATACAACTTGTTGCAAACTGAGGGAGGGTCCCCGCTCGTCTCAGAAAAGGCCTCTGGTGTGCAAGTGTGTAGGAGGGCCTCGATGGCGCAAAGGAAAGAGAGATACTCAGGGCCAAAGGCTCTTGGCCTTTCCTTTGGCAGTTCCAGTGGTAGCCTGTAAACATTGGACAGCCAATGTGGTCACATGATCATGACTCTAATTTCCTCAGAAAGCAAGAGAAATGGAGCAGGGTGTGGGAGGACCTGGAGGGTGTGGTGGGGTGGATGAAGGGAGATGCCATTCTTTTCTTCAGTGCAAACTGATTTTATGAGTCTCCGAGCTGCCAGACGGCTGTTACCGTCAGGTCCCCGCAGCACCCAGTGTGGGCTGGGTGCCTTAGCCCCTGTCACACGGACAAGCTTCACCAAGTGGCCTCCCTGAGTTCTAAAGCAGGAACTGTAGGGTTCGTCTGGGTACACACTTCCTTGCTATAGCTGAGTTACCCCCTTCCTAGAGCCCCAGTTTTGTCCTCTGGAATAAGGACATCTATTGCTACCTTAGCAGGTTGCTACCGTAAAATTGTGAAGACTTTTTAGGGTAATCCTACATTTAGTAGCTGGTCTGAAGAGATTTGGGCTTCCCTGATACCTCAGCAGGTGCATTGCAGGAGAGCCCAGTTTGATTCCTGGGTCAGGAAATCCCAATCTGCTGCAGAAGGGGCAGGCTACCCAGTCCAATATTATTGGGACTCTTTGTGGATCACCCGGTAAAGAATCTGCCTGCATGTGGAGACCTGGGTTCGACCCCTGGTTTTGGAAGATCCCCTGGAGAAGGGAAAGGCTGCCCACTCCAGTATTCTTGCCTGCAGAATTCCATGGATCCTATAGTCTATGGGGTCTCAAAGAGTCGGACACGACAGAAGGACTTGTCCCTTCACTTTCAAGAGATATCCCCTGAATCCAGATTAGACTGGAGTCTCCCAGTGCCATCTGGCATTTCTTCCCTGAAGCCAGCCAAAACCCATACACTTGCATTTACCGGGTCTCCACTTAGCCCACTGGACAGAAAAACCAGCATGGTTCCACAAGCTCACAGATGAGCAGGAGGACTCACAGGCAGACGGCTTCCCTCCAGTCTCAGGTGGAGCTTACGGATGACAGCAGGATCCAGCGCTCTCAAAACCTAGGCTCAGCAGCACCCTCATTCTCAAGCCAGTGCCTCTGCCCTGACAGGAGCAGAAAGGTCACCAATCACCCCAGGCTGAACTCACGCTCCTCCTTTGGCCTTGGAATGAAAACTGACCTTTTCCAGTCCTGTGGCCACTGCTGAGTTCTCCAAATTTGCTGGCATAACGAGTGCAGCACTTTCACAGCATCATCTTTCAGGATTTGATATAGTTCCACTGGAAATCCACCACCTCCACTAGTTTCTTTGTAGTGATGCTAAGGCCCACTTGACTTCACATTCCAGGATGTCTGATAACAGGGGAGTGATCACACCATCGTGATTATCTGGGTCGTGAAGATCTTTCTGGTAGACTTCTGTGAATTCTTGCCACTTCTTAATATCTTCTGCTTCTGTTAGGTCCATACTGTTTCTGTCTTTATCGAGCCCATCTTTGCATGAAATGGTCCCTTGGTATCTCTACTTTTTTGACGAGATCTCTAGTCTTTTCCACTCTGTTGATTTCCTCTATTTCTTTGCTTTGTTCGCTCCTGAAGGCTTTCTTCGCTCCCGAAGGCTTTCTTATCTCTCCTTGCTATTCTTCGGAACGATGCGTTCAGATGCTTATAGCTTTCCTTTTCTCCTTTGCTTTTCTCCTCTCTTTTGTTCACAGCTATTTGTAAGGCCTCCTCAGACAGCCATTTTGCTTTTTTGCATTTCTTTTTCTTGGGGATGGTCTTGATTCTGTACAATATCACGAACCTCCATCCACAGGTCATCAGGCACTCTCAGATCTAATCCGTTAAATCTATTTCTCACTTTCACTGTATAATCATCCAGGATTTCATTTAGGTCATACTTGAATTGTCTAGTGGTTTTTCCTACTTTCTTCAATTTAAATCTAATTTTATCAATAAGAAGTCCATGATCTGAGCCAGTCAGCTCCCTGTCTTGTTTTTGCACACTGTATGGAGCTTCTCCACCTTTGGCTGCAAAGAATATAACCAGTCTGATTTCAGTGTTGACCATCTGATGATGTCCATGTGTAGAGTCTTCTCTTGTGTTATTAGAAGAGGGTGTTTGTTATGACCTGCCAGGGGCCAGCGTGAGGAATCCCGCCCGTGACAAGATCATGCATAAGGAAGCCTGACAAATGCAAGGACGTGATCAAGCTTCAGGGGTTACCCCTGGAATTTCCTGAGCATGTACCCCAAAACCCAAAAATCTGCTGGCCTTTGTACTCTGCTTTTCCACTCTTCTGATATTCTCTGGAAAAAGTCAACTCAGGGCTTTAGTCTTCTGCATTTGAAAGGGATGGTTCAGTTAAACCCCCTCTGATAACTCTCTAGCTTGCCTAACAGGTTCCCCAGGACCTCTTACAGCTTGTGAATTGCTTACAGCCCTGACATTTTATTCCTTAAATTAAAAAAATATTTTAAAGGCCTAGAAGCTGTAATTTTCTGCACCCAAGAAGCTAGATCTAGATCCTCTGGGGCCCCTAGCTTAAGAAGTCAAGTTTTTTCTGTTTGATAATAAGGTAAAAGCAAAAGCTGTGCTATTCTTTGGCCTTTATTAATTTGCACAGTTTTAGCAGATGGCGAGATCAAAACTTTAATTCTTCCAGTATAATCAGAATCTACTACACCAGACACCACCAAAATTTTTTGAAAAGAAAGCAAGCTACGCCCTAGCACAAGTCTTACAATGTCCTCAGGCAGGGGGCTAACCACTCCCATTGGAATCTGAGCAACCGGCACATCAGGGGTTAATATCATTGCCGTGGTGGAGTTGAGGTCTAGTCCTGAGCTGCTGCTGCTGCTGCTGCTGCTAAGTCCTGGGGTTAATTGGTGCGGCTTTTTGTCTCTGTTTAGCAGGACATTGCCAGCAAAAATGTTCTATTTGGCCTCAAGAGAAACATTTTGTATTTTTAAAATCCTTTTATTACGATTATTTTTCTTTCTTTTTCTCTTTTTCTCTTCCTTTTTTCTTTTTCTTTTCTTTTCTCTCTTTTTTTTCCCCCTTGGGTGGGACCCCACCCCGAGGAGATTTTCTGCAAGGAGCAGGCTCTGTTTTAAAAGCTCTTTTGCTCAAAAATATTCTCCCTATCCTTTTCAACCTTAAACAATGTTCTGGGAGGTTTTGGATGTAAAGTGGGGAATTCTTAAACCCTGGAGATGTGCAAGCAGAGGTTGCAGTGGTCTCCTTAAATAAGATAAATTTTTTAAAGGTTTGGTTTGTGTAGAGGGGCAGGGGGCTCACCAGGGTGCTCGGCCGCTGCGTCCTGTAAGCACTCTCCTCCCTCGGGAGGAAGAGTACAGTCTCCCTCGTTTTCTTTGCCAATGGCAGAAAATATGATCTGCATAGAAGGTGGAGACCCACTACCATCCACCTCTATAGCCTTTCCCATAGGCTAATTAACTAACAGCCTCATGACGGGGGTCCAGAACATTTCTAATCATATTCTACAGAGCAAAAGCATTTACAAGCCCATGCAAAGAATAATAAGTTTTTTGCTGTTTTCCTAGCTTCACCCAAGTATCTAAATCCCTTTTCTGGAAACCAAGGACATTGCTCTTGTAACACTGGCCTTTTTATCTTTCATTTATCTTTTGTTTAACAGTTACAAAATTACTTCTATAAAGAGCTGTCGTTCTTTGACTCATTGTTGCCCGTGTCAGAAAATTAAGATTTATAGAAAAGTCTGCCTTGACAAAAAGGTTTTACCTTAGCCAAGGTGGGGGGTGGGGGGGTTAACCCAAAGAAAGCAGGTTTCTTTCAACCTCTAGAGAGCCAGGTTTCTCTTAAACCCTTCAACATTTCCCACTCCTACTCACCCTGTCTATCCTACAGGGGGGTCTGCGGCACCCTGAATGGGGTCCTATCCATCCTGAACACTCAACACTGGGGGAAAAAGAGGGCTGATGACCCTAGTTGTTCTGAGCAATAGGGCTGATGACCCTACTTGCTCCATACTAGGGGAACAACAGGGCTGATGACCCTAGCTGTTCAGAGCAATAGAGCTGATGACTCTACTTGCTACAAGGGGGTGGCAATAGGGCTGATGACCCTAATTGCTCGGGGAACCTACTTTTGAATAGCCTGTTCCAGGCACCACTTGGCGAGGTCCAGCCTCAGTGGATCCAGGGAATTCGAAGTGGGGATGGCGTTGGCGAGGAGAGACTAATTTATTTATTAATATAAGATTAGATTAAGAAATAATAGTATAGTAGGAAAATTAAGCGGAGAAAAGATGCTGAATAACTTGGTTTACGTGGAAAGCCAATAAAGTTCCAGACAAGGAGCCTGCACCATCTACGTTAGGCCACCGGCGTCCGTTTGAATATCGGAGAGTGCCCTGCCTTGGGCTCTCTCTCTTACGGATCTTAAAAGCTGGGACAAGTAAGTATACATGGTGAGCCTCCATGCCCCAGATGGGAATTCAGCCTGAAATTAGAGTAAAGAGGAGACACGAGGGAAACCAGTCCAGTGACTGCCTCTGGCCCCTATTGTCTAGAAAGGCCTTTTATACCTTTTAGATTGTACATAGAGATAAATGGGTAATACTAAATTATGCAGTGTTAGCAGTCCAGACTCTTACCAAATCCAGGCTTTTCTCTCTGCATACTTAATTGTATACACAAGTCTTAGGTGATTTACATCATCTTCTAGCCAAAAAGGGCCAATTAACATTTTACAGCCTTTGTTCTGATAAGGGTTTGTCAACCAGAAGACTTATTTGTGTTGATCTTCCCAAAGTCTGGTGCCACTCTCAGAAAGCACTAAATTAAGTTACATTCTTACATAGCAAGGACGCAAGAGGAGTGCAGTGATATATAACAAAAGAAAAGTAATTAATTCAAAAGTCTAGTGTTGCTAACATCAAAACTACTATATATCTTTTTCCATATCCCTTTTACATTGATTAACATCCTCCCAGGTGCCTAAAAGATAAAGAATATGGAGGCCTGGCCGCAGTCATTGAGTCAACAGTGAAAACCCTCTACCAATATAATTTTTAACTCTTTAGAAAAAGATCTGTATCTTTAAGATGCTTTTAAGCTTTGTGCCTCTCGTGGTTAGGGGCTGTAAGCAATTCACAAGCTGTAAGAAGTCTGGGGGAACCTGGTAGGCAAGCTAGAGAGTTATCAGAGGGGGTTTAACTGAAACATCCCTTTCAAATGCAGAAGACTAAAGCCCTGAGTTGACTTTTTCCAGAGAATATCAGAAGAGTGGAAAAGCAGAGTACAAAGGCCAGCAGATTTTGGGGTTTTGGGGTACATGCTCTGGAAATTCCAGGGGTAACCCCTGAAGCTTGATCACGTCCTTGTGTTTGTCAGGCTTCCTTCTGCATGATCTTGTCACAGGCGGGATTCCTCATGCTGGCCCCTGGCAATGACCAGTGCATTTTCTTGGCAAAATTCTATTATTTACCCAGCTTCATTCTGTACTCCAAGGCCAAATTTGCCTATTATTCCAGGTGTTTCTTGACTTCCTACTTTTGCATTCCAGTCCTCTAGAATAAAAAGGACAACTTTATTGGGGATTAGTTCAAAAAGGTCTTGAAAGTCTTCATAGATCCATTCAACGTTAACTCCTTCAGCATTACTGGTTGGGGCATAGTCTTGGATTACCTGATATTGAGTGACTTGCCTTGGAAAGGAACAGAGATCGTTCTGTCGTTTTTGAGAGGGCATCCAAGTACTGCCCTTCAGATTCTTTTGTTGACCATGATGGCTACTCCATTTCTTCTAAGGGGTTCCTGCCCTCAGAAGTAGATATAATGGTCATCTGAGTAAAATTCACCCATCCCAGTCCATTTTAGTTTGCTGATTCCTAGAATGTCAATGTTCACTCTTGCCATCCCTGTTTGACCACTTCCAATTTGCCTTGATTCATGAACCTAACATTCCAGGTTCCTATGCAATATTGCTCTTTACAGCATCGGACCTTGCTTGTTTCACCAGTCGAATCCACAACTGGGTATTGTGTTTGCTTTGGCTCCATCCCTTCAGTCTTTCTGGAGTTATTTCTTCACTGATCTCCAGTAGTATACTGGGCCCTTACCGACCTGGGAGTTCCTCTTTCAGTGTCCTTTCATTTTGCCTTTTCATACTGTTCATGGGGTTCTCAAGGCAAGAATATGGAAGTGGTTTGCCATTCCCTTCTCCAGTGAGCCACATTCTGTCAGCCCTCTCCATCATGACCCGTCTGCCTTGGGTGCCCCCTCATGGCATGGCCTCATTTCATTGAATTAGACAAGGCTGTGGTCCATGTGATCAGATTAGCTAGTTGTCTGTGATTATGGTCTCAGTGTGTCTTCCCTCAGATGCCGTCTCACAACACCTACCATCTTACTTGGGTTTCTCTTACCTTGGGCATGGAGTATCTATTCATGGCTGCTCTAACAAAGCGCAGCCACTGCTCCTTACCTTGCACAAGGGGGATCTTAACAAGGTCGCCCCTCCTGACCTTGAATGTGGAGTAGCTCCTCTCGGCCCTCCTGCACCCGCACACAACCTTTAGTGGTGTTGAAACTACAAATCTGTGTGCCAACCACAAGTAAAGTGAAGTCTCTCAGTCGTGTCCGACTCTTTGTCACTCCATGGGCTGTAGCCCACGAGGCTCCTCCATCCATGGAATTTTCTAGGCAAGAGTACTGGAGTGGGTTGCCATTAACTTCTCCAGGAGATCTTCCTGTCCCAGGGATCAAACCAGGGTCCTACATTGCAGACAGACGCTTTACCATCTGAGCCACCAGGGAATCAAGCTTTCACAAATCAAAAAGATAGTAAACTGAACGTAAGAGACAACTTGCAAGTCATGTATCTGATAAGCGGTTCCTATGTAAAATAGACTAAGAACAAACAGCACTCAAGTCTCCAAGAGAAAACACACCACCCTTGTCCCATCCCACAACACCAACTCCAATCTAAATATTTTATCTCACTCTAACCTATCCCTAAAACCTAACCCTAAACTTACAATATCCTTGTGCATTCAAAGGCATCCATCTATCCACAGGAGAGACAGAGAGAAAGAGAAAAAGGAAGACAGAGACTGAATTGTGAAAGGAAAAGAAAGGCATGTCTAGAGAGAGACGCTGAACAAAAGAGAGGAAATGAGTGGATTTTACAGACCTTTTCATAAATCTATCTGGAAGTTAAAAGCAATGACAGTGCCCATCCACCGCAGAAGTAGGAAAATGACCCAAGCTTGTGAGAGTAAAGGAGAAGAATGCAGGGAGCCATTATAGGTTCAGTCACCCACAGAAGCCGAGATGGGGCACTTGAACCAGAATCTCAATGGAAAAAGAGGACCAAAAAGATGGGTCCTCTTTAAATTAAGAGAAGATGACCTTCCAGTCTCCCTATCAGTCCTCAATTGGGGGGTGGTCCCAAAATAGGCAGGAAGGGGAGTGCAGTCGAGTTGCCATAGGGATCTGAGGCTTTCTCTCGAGTGCCACAGATCTGTCACACCTGCCATCGTGTTTTGAGTCGTTCCTCAGAGTGACAGTCGAGTTGGTACAGGGGAGTCAGGTGTATCTGGAGTGGATTGGGACATCAGGGTCTTCTGGAATGATGGCACGATCCCTGGAGTCCCTTTTGAGTTTCAAGTGGAGACCACTTCCTCTTTAGGTGCGACGGGAATGCCGGGACTCCTTTCCCGACAAAGCAGGGAAATGGACCCTCATCTCGAGATGAGGAGGGGAAAACGGGGCTCTTCTTGAGTTGTGGCAGGACCGTCGGTGTTCCTCTCAAGTGGAAATGGGTATGTTGGGGAACTTCTTGAGTTGCATCAAGGGGGTGTCAAGGACCCTTTCGAGGCTCAAGAAGGAAGGTAGGATTTCTCTCGAGACGCCGCAGCAGAAAAGGGCGTCATCTCGCATGGAGGGGAGAATCTCCTTGTTTTTCTCGAGCTGCGGCAGGAAACTCAGGGTTCCTCTCGTGTTATGACAGGGACCTCAGGGACCAGCTCGTGTTACCTCAGGAAAGTCCAGTCTCCATGTGAATTGCCAGGGGCCTCTCAGGATTCCTCTCCAGTTGGTGTGGGGACCTTTGTCCTCATCTGGTTTTGAGGCCAGAACCTCAGGGTTCCTCTTCAGTACTGACATGGATCTCAGGGTTCCTATGGAGTTTCAACAGAGGAATCTCATGTGGATACATGCAAGTTCGCTTTCCTCTCGAGCTGTAAAAGGAGTGTCAGGCTTCCTGTCAAATTGACATAGGGGTCTGTGGCTTTGTCTTGAGGTGCCACAGGGCTGTCACACATGCCATCGTGTTTTGAGTCGATACTCGGGGTGACAGTTGAGTCAGTGCAGGGGAATCAGGTGTATCTGGAGTGGATTGGGAAATCGTGGTCTTTTGGAATTGTGACACGACCCCTGGAGTTCCTCTTGTGCCAGGAGCCAGTACGGGAGATCCCAGCCATGACAAGGTCATGAGGAAGATACCTGGTAAGCAAGGCTTCAGGACGTGAAGGACCCACTAGACCTGCTCAAGCATCTACCCCAAAACCAGAATCTGTCTGTCTTACTATTTTATGCCTTTCACCAACTCTTCTGACATTAACAGGGAGCTATCGCCAATGACCTTTTCCTGGAGAAAATCAACTTAGGCCTCTAGCTAGTAAGTCTCCTGGACATGAAAGGAATATTTAAAATCAAACCCCCCGTAGCATTCTACCTTGCTTGGCATGTTTATCCAGACTCTTACAGCTATGCATGTGATTATTAGACAGCCTCCCAACCGTGAGAAGCACAGGAAACCTAAAACAGTCTAAAACTATAGAGCCTTTCAAAGAGTTAAAAGCTATTAGAATAGTGCTGGTGTAGGATTTCATTGTTGAGCCAATGCTTGCTGCTAAGTTCCTATATCTCTTATCCACTGTGCACCTGGGAGTGTATTAGTTAATATAGCTGGAATGTAAGAAAAACAAGTGTAGCCTTGAAATTAACCACATCAGACCTTTGAGCTAATTGGCTCTTTGTTTGTTGTAACTCACTGCACCTTTGCTCTGTGAGAAACGTAACTGTTCAATACTTTCTGAGGCTGACATAGATTAGAAATATACAGAAAAAAAAAACATTTCAAGGGAAAATAAGTTTTCTTGTTGAGCAGCCTTTGTGAAAAGAGGTTCATAAAATGTCCACAGGCCTCCAAGGCCAGAAGTTAGTGTACACAGCATTCTTTATGGGAAAGGTATGCTGAAAAATCCTGGTTTTGATAAAGACAAAACAGATCTAATGTTTGGGCTGACTCTGTATGACTTTGCATCTTTCATTTCCCTCTTTGTGCAAATAAAGGTATAAAAGTTCCTTTTGAAAATAAAGTTACAGGCCTCACTCGCCAAAGCTTGGTTACCCTGTGTCAATCACTCTCTGTCTCCCTTTTTCCCTCTCCTTCCCTCTCTTTTTTAGGCTGATCCCTTGGAGTACAGACGCTCTCTGTGTTTACTTTCCTGCCTGGGCTTCTAAGACCTGATCGAGAAGGTGCTGTGGGTCTTCATTCTGGCTAGAAGGCACTCTGTGTATTCACTCGGGCCAGAGGGCGCCTGCGGCCTCCATGAACAGAGCAAGTCCCTTGTCTGGGACTTTATTGGCTTTCTTTGTAAAACAATGAATATCAACCTCTTTTTCTCCTCTATTTTCTTATCTGCAGAATTCTTTCTTTATCTCTCTCTAAATCTCTTCACCTATGCCGGCTCTCCTGAGGGTTACCCTGGATCCTGCAGGGGCTGGACCCTGGCATTCTCAAGTTTCAAGTTGATACTGCCTCCTCTTGAGGTGTGACGGGAACACTGGGATTCCTTTCCCGATGAGGCAGGAAAATGGACACTCATCTTGAAATGAAGAGGGGAAAACAAGGCTCTTCTTGAGTTATGGTGGGACACTCGGTGTTCCTCTCGAGTGGAGATGGGTATGTCAGGGAACTTCTTGAGTTGCATCAAGGGTGTCAAGGACCCTTTCGAGGCTCAATAAGGAAGATGGGATTTCTCTAGAGATGCCACAGCAGAAAAGGGCCTCTTCCCACTTTGAAGTGAGAAGCTCCTGGTTTTTCTTAAGTTGTGACAGGAAACTCGGGGTTCCTCTCGAGTTACGACAGGACCTCAGGGACCTGCTCGTGTTGCCTCAGGAAAGTCAAGTCTCCATGCGAGTTGTGTGGGGCCTGTCAGGATTCCTCTCCAGTTGGTGCAGAGACCTAGGTCCTCATCTCGAGTTGTGGCCAGAACCTCAGGGTTCCTCTCCAGTGCTGTTGTGGATCTTGGGGTACCTATGGAGTTTCAACAGGGGAGTCAGGCCTCATCTCGTGTGGAGACATGCAAGTCCGCTTTCCTCTCTAGCTGTAAAAGGAGTGTCAGGCTTCCTGTCGAGTTGACATAGGGATCTGTGGCTCTATCTTGAGGTGCCACAGGGCTGTCACACATGCCATCGTGTTTGAGTCTATACTCGGGGTACAGTCGAGACAGTGCATGGGATTCAGATTTATCTGGAATGGACTGGGACATGGGGTCTTTTTGAATTGTGGCAAGACCCCTGGAGTTCCTCGCATGCTGGGAGCCAGTACAGGAGATCCCAGCCATGACAAGGTCATGTAGAAGAGACCTGATAAGCAAGCCTTCAGGACTCGAGGGACCTCCTAGACCTGCTCGAGCATGTACCCCCAAACCAGAATTTGTCTGTCTTACTATTTTATGCCTTTCACCAATTCTTCTAACATTATCAGGTGGCTATGCTTGAGCACCTTTCTCTGGAGAAAATCAACTTAGGCCCCTAGCTAGTAAGTCTCTTGGACATGAAAGGAATATTTCAAATCAAAGCCCCATGTTAGCATTCTAGCTTGCTTGGCATGTTTATCCAGACTCTTACAACTATGCATGTGATTATTAGACAGCCTCCCAACCGTGAGAAGCACAGGAAACCTGAAACAGTCTAAAACTATAGAACCTTTCAAAAAGTTAAAAGCTATTAGAGTAGTGTTGGTGTAAGATTTCATTGTTGAGCCAATGCTTGCTGCTAAGTTCCTATATCTCTTATCCACTGTGCACCTGGGAGTGTATTAGTTAATATAGCTGGAATGTAAGAAAAACAAGTGTAGCCTTGAAATTAATCACATCAGACCTTTGAGCTAATTGGTTCTTTCTTTGTTGTAACTCACGGCACCTTTGCTCCTTGGGAAATGTAATTCTGTTTAATACTTTCTGAGGCTGACATAGATTAAAAAATATAAAGAAAAAAGCCTTTCAAGGGAAAATAAGTTTTCTGGTTGAGCAGCCTTTGTCAAAGAGGGTCATAAAATGTCCACAGACCTCCAAGGCCAGAAGATAATGTACACAGCATTCTTTATGGGAAAGGTATGCACAAAAAAAATCTGGTTTTGATAAAGACAAAACAGATCTAATGCTTGGGCTGACTCTGTATGACTTTGCATCTTTCATTTCCTTCTATACAAGTCAAGTTACAAAAGTTCCTTTTGAAAATAAAGTTACAGGCCTTACTCACCAAAGCTTGGTCACCACCTGTCAATCACTCTCTCTCTCTCCCTTTCTCCCTCTCCCTCCCTCTCTTTTTCAGGCTGATCCCTTGGAGTACAGACGCTCTCTGTGTTCACTTTCCTGCCTGGGCTTCTAAACCTGATTGAGAAGGTGCTGTGGGTCTTCATTCCGGCTAGAAGGCGCTCTGCATATTCACTCAGGCAAGAGGGCGCCTGCGGCCTCCGTGAACAGAACAAGTCCCTTGTCTGTGACCCTATTGGCTTAATGTGTAAACCAAGGAATATCAACCTCTATTGCTCCTCTATTTTCTTATCTGCAACGTTCTTTATCTCTCTCTAAATCTCTCCACCTATGCCGGCTCTCCTGAGGGTTCCCCTGGATCCTGTGTGGCTGGACCCCAGGACTCTCGAGTTTCAAGTTGAGACTGCTTCCTCTTGAGGTGCGACGGGAACGCCGGGATTCCTTTTCCGAAGAGGCAGGGAAATGGACCTTCATCTCGAGATGAGGAGGGGAAAACAAGGCTCTTCTTGAGTTGTGGTGGCACACTCGGTGTTCCTCTCGAGTGGAGATGGGTATGTCAGGGAACTCCTTGAGTTACATCAAGGGTGTCAAGGACCCTTTCAAGGTTCAAGAGGGAAGGTGGTATTTCCCTCGAGACGCTACAGTGGAAAAGGGCCTCAACTCACGTTGAAGGGAGAATCACCTGGTTTTTCTTGAGTTGCAGCAGGAAATTCGGGATTCCTCTTGAGTTATGATGGGGATCAAAGGGACCCACTCGTGTTGCCTCAGGAAAGTCAACTCTCCATGCGAGTTGTAAGGGGCAGTTAGGGATACCTCTCCAGTCAGGAAGGGGCCAGGGTCCTCATCTCGACTTGACGTCAGAACCTCATGTTTCCTCTCCAGTGCTGACATGGATCTCAGAGTTCCTATGGACTTTCGAAAGGAGAGTCAGCCCTTGTCTTTTGTAGGGACATGCAAGTCTGCTTTCCTCTCGAGCTGTAAAAGTAGTGTCAGGATTCCTGTCGAGTTGACATAGGGAACTGTGGCTTTCTCTGGAGGTGCCACAGAGTTTTCACACCTCCCATCATGTTTTGAGTTGATATTCATAGTGACAGTCGAGTCAGTGCAGGGCAATCAGGTGTATCTGGAGTATATTGGGACATCAGGGTCTTTTGGAATTGTGGCACGACCCCTGGAGTTCCTCTCGAGTTTCACGTTGAGACTGTCTCTGCTTGAGGTGCGATGGGAACACCAGGATTCCTTTCCCAATGAAGCAGAGAAATGTACCCTCATCTCGAGATGAGGAGGGAAAAACGGGGCTCGTCTTGAGTTGTGGCGGGACACTCTGTGTTCTTCTCGAGTGGAGACGGTTATGTCGGGGAACTTCTTGAATTGCAACAAGGGAGTCAAGGACCCTTTCAAGGCTCAAGAGGAAAGGTAAGTTTTCTCTCAAGATGCCGCAGTGATAAAGGGCCTCATCTCGCGTGGAGGGAAGAATCTCCTGCTTTTTCTCAAGTTGTGGAGGAAATTTGGGGTTCCTCTCAAGTTACGATGATGACCTCAGGGACCCGCCTGTGTTTCCTCAGGAAAGTCAAGTCTCCATGCGACTTGCAAGGGGCCTCTCAGAATTCTCCAGTTGGTGCCGGGGCATAGGTCCTCATGTGGAGTTAGGCCAGAACCTCAGGGTTCCTCTCCAGTGCTGACATGGATCTCGGGGTTCCTATGCAGTTTCAACAGGGGAGTCAGGCCTTGTCTTGTGTGGAGACATGGAAGTCCGCTTTCCTTTCAAGCTGTAAAAGTAGTGTCAGGCTTCCTGTCAAGTTGACATAGGGATCAGTGGCTTTCTCTCGAGGTGCCACAGGGTTGTCACACCTGCCATTGTGTTTTGAGTCAATACTCGGGGTGACTGTCGAGTCAGTGCAGGGCAATCAGATGTATCTGGAGTGGATTGGGACATCGGGGTCTTTTTGAATTCTGGCATGACCCCTGGAGTTTCTCTCAATTTTCAAGTTGAGGCCGCCTTCTCTTGGGTTGCGTTGGGAACACCGGGATTCCTTTCCTGATGAAGCAGAGAAATGGACCCTCATCTCGAAATGAGGAGGGAAAAACGGAGCTCTTCTTGGGTTGTGGCAGGACACTCGGTGTTCCTCTCGAGTGGAGACAGGTATGTCGGGGAACTTCTTGAGTTGCATCAAGGGTGTCAAGAACCATTTCGAGGCTGAAGAGGGAAGGTGGGATTTCCCTCAACATGCTGCAATGGAAATGGGCCTCATCGCGTGTTGAGGGGATAATCTCGTGGTTTTTCTCGAGTTGCAGCATGAAACGGGGTTCCTCTTGAGTTACGATGGATACCTCAGGGACCCGCTCGTGTTGCCTCAGGGAAGTCAAGTATCCATGTGAGTTGTGACGGGCCTCTCTGGATTCCTATCCAGTCTGTGCCGAGGCCTAGGTTCTCATCTGGCGTGGAGGCCAGAACCTCAGTGTTCCTCTCCAGTGCTGACATGGATCTCGGGATCCATGTGTACCCTCAGGAGAGACGGCGTCACTGAAGAGATTTAGAGAGATAAAGAAAGAATGTTACAGATAAAAAACAGAGGAGGGAAAGAGGCTGATATTCCTTGGTTTACACAGAAAGCCAATAATGCCCCAAGACAAGGTTCAACTAGGCAGCAGGCACCCTTCTGGTCTCCCAAAGACGTGAAGACTCAGACACATTTCCATTCAGATCTTAGAAGACCAGGCAGGAAAGTGAACGCAGAAAGCCTCTGTGCCTCAAGGGATCAGCATGAGAAACAGAGTAAGAGAGAGAAAGAAAGAAAGAAAGACATGGGGTGACCAAGCTTCAGTAAGCGTGGTCCATAACTTTATTTTCAAAATGAACTTTTATACCTTGACTTGTACATAGAGGGAAATGAAAGATGCAAAGTCATTCAGAGTGATGTATGATTAAAGTGATGCAGATTAAAGTAAAAATACTTCAAGGGAAAATGAGGTTTTTTTTTGTTGATTAACATTTATCAAGGAAAAGAGCCATAAAATATTAACAGGCCACCTGGCCAGAAGATAATGTAAATCACCTAAGACTGTTTGTATACGGAAAGGTATGCAGAAAGAAAGCCTGATATTGATAAGGGTCAGGACTGCAGCCCCTGCATGACTCTGTATCTTCCATTATGTAAAACGTAGGGTATATAAGCTCCTTTTGAAAATAAAGTTATGGGTCTTGCACAAGCTTGGAGTCCCCATGTCATACTTTCTTTCTCTCTTTATCCCTTTTTCAAGCTAATTCCCTGGAGTGCAGGGAACCTCTGAGTTCACTTTCCTGCCTGGGTTTCTAAGACCCACGTGAGAAGATGGCCAAGGTGGGGGCACCTTCTGCTATTCAAGAGGGCGCCTGCAGCCTATGTGAAGAGTGCAAGTCCCTTGTCTGGGGCTTTATAGGCTTTCTGCGTAAAACAAGAAATATCAGCCTCTTTTCTCTCCCCTATTCTCTTAACTGGAAGTTCTTTCCTTCTCACTCTCTATATCTATGTATCTCTGTGTCACGCTGTCCAAGCTTCGAATACCCTGGATCCAACCAGGGATGGTCCTTAGTAATAAGCGGGTCACTGAAGTCCCCGTCATAACTCGAGAGGAACCCCAAGGTTCCTGCCGCAACTCGAGAAAAACCAGGAGATTCTCCCATCAACGTGAGATGAGGCCCTTTTCCGCTGCAGCGTCTCAAAAGAAATCCCACCGTCGCTCTGAGCCTTGAAAGGGTCTGTGACATCTTTGAGCAACTCAAGAAGTTACCCGACATATCCGTCTCCACTTGAGAGGAACACCGAGTGTCCCACCACAACACAAAAAGAGCCCCGTTTTTCCATCCTCATCTCGAGATGAGGGTCCATTTCCCTGCTTCATTGGGGAAGGAATCCCGGAGTTGACATTGCACCTCAAGAGGAGGCAGTCTCAACTTGAACCTCAAAAGTAACTCCAGGGTTCGTGCCACAATTCAAAAGACCCCAATGTCCCAATCCACTCCAGATAAACTTGATTCCCCTGCACTGACTCCACTGTCACCCCGAGTGTTGACTCAAAACACGATATTAGGTGGGACAGACCTGTGGCACCTTGAGAGAAAGCCACAGATCCCAATGACAACCCGACAGGAAGCCTGACACTACTTTTACAACAAGACAGGATAGTGAACTTCCATTTCTCCACATGAGACGAGGCCTGAGCCCCCTGTTGAAACTCTGTAGGAACCCCGAGATCCATGTTAGCACTGGAGAGAAACACTGAGGTTCTGGCCTCAACTCAAGATGAGGACCTAGGACACAACACCAACTGGAGAGGAATCCCGAGAGGCCCCTTGCAACTCGCATAGAGACTTGACTTTCCTGAGGCAACAAGAGCAGGTTCCTTAGGTCCCCATTGTAACTCGAGAGGAACCCCCAGTTTCCTGCTGCAACTCAAGAAAAACCAGTAGATTCTCCCCTCAACGCGAGATGAGGCCTATTTCCGCTGCAGTGTCTCGAGAGAAACCCCACCTTCCCTCTTGAAACTTGAAAGGGACCTTGACACCCTTGATGCAACTCAAGAAGTTCCCCGACATACCCGTCTCCACTCTAGAGGAACATCGAGTGTCCAGCCACAGCTCAAGAAAAGCCCATTTTTCCCTTCTCATCTCTAGATAAGGGTATATTTCCCTGCTTCTTCTGGAAAGGAATCCTGGTATTCCCGTCGCACCTCAAGGGGAGGTGGTCTCAACTTGAAATTTGAGAGGAACTCCAGTGGACGTGCCACTATTCAAAAAGACCCTGATGTCCCCATCCACTCCAGATAAACCTGATTTCCCTGGACTGACTCGACTGTCACCCCGAGTATTGACTCAAAACACGATGGTGGGTGTGACAGCCCTGTGACACCTCGAGAGAAAGCCGCAGATCCCTATGTCAACACGACAGGAAGCCTGACATTACTCTTACAGCTCGAGAGTTTTCCGAGAGCCAGCATGATGAGTCCCACCCATGGCAAAGGTCATGAGGCTAAGGGGCCCGACAGGCAAAGGCGAGTTGGGCCTTAAGGGAGCTTTGCTGGGTCTGCTCCTGCATCTGCCCCAAAACCAGAGTCTGCCTGCTTTACTGTGTTATGCCTTTCACCAACTCCTCTGACATTAACAGGGGGCTGTCCCCCCACCATCTTTTTCTGGAAAAAGTTAATTTAGAGCTTTTAGATAATAAATGTCCTGGGCATAATAAGAGTGTTTCAATCCAAAAACCCCTTTGATGGCTTTCTAGCCTGCCTGTTGGACTCTTACAGCTGCGAATGTGATTGTTTGTGGCCTCCCAGCCACGAGAGGCACAGGAAGCTTAAAACATCCTAGGAATGTAGGGGCTTCTGAGGAGTCAAAATCATTTAGAATAGGACTGATTAAGGGTTTCATTTGTTGAGCCAATACTTGCTGCCAAATTTTCATATATTTTATTTGTTGATATAGTTGGTATATAGAAAAAACAGTTAGTAGCCCTGATATTAGCAACATTAGATCTTTGACTTAAGTACTTTCTCTGTTATAACCCACTGCACCTTTGTTCTACAGGAATGTAACTTTATTTAGTATTTTGAGGATGATGAAGATTAAGGAAAAACATTTCAGGGGAAAATGAGTTATCTGGTTGATAGACATTTATCTAGGAAGAGAGCCATAAAAATGTTAACAGGCCTCTTGGCCAGAAGATAATGTAAACCACCTGAGACCTTTTGTATATGGGAAGGTATGCAAAAAGAGAGTCTGGTCACAATAAGGGTCAGGACTGTGCCCCTGCATACCTCTGCATATTCCATTATTACTTTATCTACAACTTGGGGTATATAAGCTGCTTTTGAAAATAAAGTTGTAGGTGTGACACCGATGCTTGGCTCCCCCATGTCGTTCTTTTCTCCCTTTTCTGGCTGAATTCCCATCTGGAGCATGGAGGCTCACCGTGTCTACTTATATACCCTAGCTTCTAAGACCCACACAAGTGGGAGCCCAAGGCAGGGCACCCTCTGCTATTCAAGCGGGCGCTGGTGGCCTAACTTAGACAGTACAAGCTCCTTGTCTCAGAGATTTATTGGTCTCGTGTGTAAATCAAGTTATTCAGCCTCTATTTTCCACTAATTTTCCTACTACACTATTCTTTCCTTATCTCTTTATATCGTTGAGTAAATAAGTCTTCGCCGACTCCATCTCTGCATCAAATTACCCTGGATCCAATGGGGCTGGACCCCAGCAGAGAGAAAAGCGGACTTGCATGTCTCCACACGATATGAGGCCTCACTCCCCTATTTAAACTCCACAGGAACCCCGAGATCCATGTCAGCACTGGAGAGGAACACTGAGGTTTGGGCCTCAACTCGAGATGAGGACTTAGGCCCTGGCACTTACTGGAGAGGAATCCCAAGAGGCCCCTCGCAATTCTCATGAAGACTTGACTTTCCTGAGGCAACACGAGCAGGTCCCTGAGGTCCCCATCATAACTCAAGAGGAACCCCACGGTTCCTCCCACAACTCAGGAAAAACCAGGAGATTCTCCCCTCAATGTGAGATGAGGCCCTTTTCCACTGCAGCATCTCAAGAGAAATCCCAGCTTCCCTCTTGAGCCTCGAAAGGGTCCTTGACACCCTTGATGCAACTCAAGAAGTTCCACGACATACCCATCTCCACTCGAGAGGAACACCGAGTATACCGCCACAACTCAAGAAGAGCCCTGTTTTTTCCTCCTCATCTTGAGATGAGGGTACATTTCCCTGCTTCATTGGGAAAGGAATCTCGGCATTCCCATTGCACCTCAAGAGGAGGCGGTCTCAACTTGAAACTCGAGAGGAACTCCAAGGGTCATGCCACAATTCAAAAAGACCATGATGTCCCAGTCCACTCTGGATAAACCTGATTCACCTGCACTGACTCGACTGTCACCCTGAGTATCGACTCAAAACACGATGGCAAGTGTGAGAGCCCTGTATCACCTCTAGAGAAAGCGACAGATCCCTATGGCAATTCGACAGGAAGCCTGACAAGACTTTTACAGCTTGAGAGGAATGCGGACTTACATATCTCCACACAAACGAGGCCTGACTCTCCTGTTAAAACTACATAGGAACCCCGAGTTCCATGTCAGCACTGGATAGGAAACCTGAGGCTCTGGCTTCAACTCGAGATAAGGACCTAGGCCCTCAGGGACCCCCTCGTGTTGCCTCAGGAAAGTCAAGTCTCCATGCGAGTTGCAAGGAACATCTCTGGATTCCTCTCCAGTCGTTGCAGGGGCCTAGGTCCTCATCTCGAGTTGAGGCTGGACATCAGGGCTCCTCTCCAGTGCTGACATGGATCTCGGGGTTCCTATGGAGTTTCAAAAGGGGGGTCAGGCCTCGTCTTGTGCGGGAACATGCAGAGTCCGCTTTCCTCTCAAGCTGTAAAAGTAGTGTCAGGCTTCTGGTCGAGTTGACATAGGGATCTGTGGCTATCTCTCAAGGTGCCACAGGGCTTTCACACCTCGCATTGTGTTTTGAGTCGATACTCGGGTGACTGTCGAGTCAGTGCAGGGGAATCAGGTGAATCTGGAGTGGATTGGGACATCAGAGTCTTTTTGAACTGTGGCACGAACCCTGGAGTTACTCTCGAAGTTCAAGTTGAAACCGCCTCCTCTTGAGTTGCAACATCAATGCCAGGATTCTTTTCCAGACGAAGCAGGGAAATGGACCCTCATCTCGAGATGAAGAGGGAAAACCAGGGCTCTTCTTGAGTTGTGGCAGGACAGTCGGTGTTCCTCTCCAGTGGAGAAGGGTATGTCGGGGAACTTCTTGAGTTGCATCAAGGGTGCCAAGGACCCTTTTGAGGCTCAAGAGGGAAGGTGGCATATTTCTCTAGATGCTGCAATGGAAAAGGTCCTCATCACACGTTGAGGGGAGAATCTCCTGGTTTTTCTCAAGTTGTGGGACAAAACTCGGGGTTCCTCTCAAGCTAAGATGGGGACCTCAGGGACCCGCTCGTGTTGCCTCAGGAAAGTCAAGTCTCCAAGCGAGTTGCGAGGGGCCTCTCAGGATTCCTCTCCAGTTGGTGTAGGGACCTAGGTCCTCATCTCCAGCTGAGTACAGAAACTCAGTATTCCTCTCCAGTGCTGACATGGATCTTGGTGTTCCTCCTATGGAGTTGCAACAGGGGAGTCAGGCCTTGTCTCATGTGGAGACATGGAAGTACGCTTTCCTCTTGAGCTGTAAAAGTAGTGTCAGGCTTCCTGCCGAGTTGACATAGAGATCTGTGGCTTTCTCTTGAGGTCCCACAGAGCTGTCAATCCTGCCATCGTGTTTTGAGTCAATACTCGGGGTGACAGTCGAGTCGTTGCAGGGGAATCAGGTTTATCTGGAGCGGATTGGGACATCGGGGTCTTTTGGAATTGTGGCATGACCCCTGGAGTTCCTCTCGAGTTTCAAGTTGAGACTGCCTCCTCTTGAGGTGCAACAGGAATGCCGGGATTCATTTCCCAATGAAACAGGGAAATGGATCCTCATCTCAAAATGAGGAGGGAAAAACGGGGCTCTTCTTGAATTGTGGCGGGACATTCGGTGTTCCTCTCGAGTGGAGACAGGTATGTCAGGGAACTTCTTGAGTTGCATCAAGGGTGTCAAAGACCGTTTTGAGGCTCAAGAAGGAAGGTGGGATTTCTCTCAGGATGCTGCAATGGAAAAGGGCCTCATGCCACATTGAAGGGAGAATCTCCTGGTTTTTCTCGAGTTGTGGCAGGAAACTTGGGGTTCCTCTCAAGTTACGATGGCACCTCAGGGAACTGATCGTGTTGCCTCAGGAAAGTCAAGTCTCTATACAAGTTGCGAGGGGCCTCGGGATTCCTCTCCAGTAGGTTCAGGGGCCTAGGTCCTCATCTCGAGTTGAGGCTGGAACCTCAGGGTTCCTCTCTAGTGCTGACTTGGATCTCAGGGTTTCTATTGAATTTCAACAGGGGAGTCAGGCCTCGTCTCTGTGGAGACATGCAAGTCCACTTTCCTCTCGAGCTGTAAAAGTTTTGTCAGGCTTCCTGTACATAGGAATCGGTGGCTTTCTCTCGAGGTGCCACAGGGTTGTCACACCTGCCATCATCTTTTGAGCTGATACTCGGGGTGACAGTGGAGTCAGTGCAGGGGAATCACGTTTATCCCCAGTGGATGTCGACATCGGGGTCTTTTCAAATAGAGGCAGGACTCCCGGGGATGTGCTCGAGTTTCAAGGTGAGACCGGCCTCCTCTTGGGGTGAAACAGGAATGTTGGGGTTCCTTTCCCAACAAAGCAGGGGAATCAACCCTCATCTCCAGTTGAGGCAGGGGAAAACGTGGGTCTTCTTGAGTTGTGGCGTGAAAGTCTGTTTTCCTCCCAAGTGGGGACAGGTATCTTGGGAGACTTCCTGAGTTGCATAAAGGTGTCAAGTACACCTTTGCGTTGCAAGAGGGAACCTGGTATTCCTCTCGAGACACTGCTCTGGAAAAGGGCCTCATCTCGCGTTGAGGGGAATATCCTCTGGTTTTTCTCGAATTGCGGCGGGAAACTTGGGGTTCCTCTCGAGTTGCACCGGGGACCTCAAGGACCCACTTGTGTTGCCTCCGAGAAGTCAGGTCTCTTTCTGAGTTGCAAGGGGCATGTCGGGATTCCTCTCCAGTCACCGCTGGGGAATAGGTCCGTGTCTAGAGTTCTGTTGTTCGACTCAGTGTTCCTGTCCAGCAGCGACAGATATCTCGGGCTTCCTCTCAAGGTTCAACAAGGGAGTCAGGCCTTGTCTGGTGTCAGGGCATGGAACTGCTTTCCTTGCGAGTTGTCAAAGTGGTGTCAGGCCTCCTATCGAGTTCAGGCAGGGAATCAGGGATTTTTCAAGAGGATCAGCAGGGGAGTCAGGCCTCCAATCATGTTGTGAGGGGATCCTTGGTGTTCAGTTGGAGCCGCTGCAGGGGAATCAGGACTTATCTCAAGTTGAATGGGAACTCGGTGTCCTTTTTCCCTGCAGCAGGATCTGTGGGGTTCCACTCAAGATTCAATAGGTGAGACAGGCCTCCTCTGGTGGTGCGAGGGGAAGTTGGAATTACTCTTGAGTTGAAGCAGGGAATGGGCCCTCATCTCTAGATGAGGTGGGAAACACGGGGCTCTTCTCGAGTTGTAGTGGGAAACTTAGGTTTCCTCTCGAGGTGTGACGGGGATCTCTGGGCCCCCTTTGCTTGCATGAATGGAGTCACGCCTCATCTCGAGATTGGAGAGGGCACTTGGGAATTCTCTCTAGGCGCTGCAGGAACAAATGGCCTCATTTCACGTGGATGGGGGAATCTCCTGATTTTTCTCGAGTTGAGGCTGGAGGCTTGGGATTCCTCTCCAGCTACCCTGGGTAACTCAGGGAACCTCTCGTGTTACCTCAGGGAAGTCAAGTCTCCATTCGAGCTGTGAGGGGGAGCGCGGGATTGCTCTGAAGTTACGGCAGGGAAACCAGTCCTCAATTCGCATAGAAGGGGGAATCTCAACATATTTCTCAAGTTGCAGCAGGACGTTTGAGATCACTCGAGTTGCAACGGGGACCTGAGGGAGCCTCTCATCTTGTCTCTGGGAATTCAGGAATCCTTTCGAGTTGTGAGGGGCCTCTTGGGATTTCTCTCAAGTTGGTGCAGGGGATGAGGTCCTCATCTCGAGTTGAGGTGTGATACTCAGGTTTGTTCTCCAGTTCTGACATGGATCTCAGGGTTCCTATGGAGATTCCCCTGGGGATTCAGCCATCGCATCGTGTTGAGGCATGGAACTCCGCTTCCCTTTTGACGAGTAAAAGGGTTGTTAGGCCTCCTGTCGAGTTGAAGTAGGGATCTGAGGCTATTTCTAGAGGTGCCGTGGGGCTCTCAGTCCTCCCTTCGTATTGTGAGTTAATAATAGGGGTTCCATTCGAGTCATTGCAGGGGAATCAGGCCTTATCTCTGATAAGTGGATGGGGACATCGGGGTCTTTTCGAATTGTGGCATGACCCCTGGAGTTCCTCTCGAGTTTCAAGGTGAGACCAGCTGCCTCCTGAGGGGCGGCGGGAACATCGGGATTCCTTTCCCAGTGAAGCAGGGGAATGGACCCTCATCTCCAGATAAGGAGGGGAAAACGGGTCTCTTCTCGAGTTGTGGCGAGACACTCGGTGTTCTTCTTGAGTGGAGACGGGTATGTCAGGGAACATCATTTGTTCCAAAAAGGGTATAAAGGACCCTTTCGAGTCTGAAGAGGGACAGCCCTGTGGCACCTCAAGAGAAAGCCACAGATCCCTATGTCAAGTCGACAGGAAGCCTGACGCCCCCTTTTACACCTTGAGAGGAAAGTGGAGTTCCATGTCTCCAAATGAGACGAGGCCTGACTCCCCTGTTGAAACTCCATAGGAACCCCGAGATCCATGTCAGCACTAGAGGAAGACTGAGGTTCTGGCCTCAACTCGAGATGAGACCCTAGGTCCCTGCACTGACTGGAGAGGAACCCTGAGAAGCCCCTCGCAACTTGCATGGAGACTTGACTTTCCTGAGGCAACACGAGCGGGTCCGTGAGGTCCCCATCGTAACTTGAGAGGAACACCAAGTTTCCTGCCGCAACTCGAGAAAAACCAGGAGATTCTCCCCTCAACGTGAGATGAGGCCCTTTTCTGCTGCAGTGTCTTGAGAGAAATCCCACCTTCCCTCTTGAGCCTTGAAAGGGTCCTTGATACCTTTGATGAAACTCAAGATGTTCCCCAACACACGTCTCCACTCGAGAGGAACACCGAGTGTCCCGCCACCACTCAAGAGGAGACCCGTTGTCACCTCCTCATCTCGAGATGGGTGTCCATTCCCCTGCTTCATCAGGAAAGGATTGCTGACGTTCCCATCGCACCTCTAGGGGAGGCTGGTCTCACCTGGAATCTCTAGAGGAACTCCAGGGGTCGTGCCACAATCCCAAAAGACCCTGATGTCCCCATCCACTCGAGATAAGGCCTGATTCCCCTGCCACGACTCGAATGGAATACCTAGTATCACCTCGCAAGATGAAAGGAGGACTGAGAGCCCCGTTGCACCTTTAGAAATAGCCCTAGATCCCTACCACAACTCGACAGGAGGCCTGACACCCCTTTTACACTTTGAGAGGGAAGTGGAGTTCCGTGCCTCAGCACGAGATGATAGCTGACTCCCCAAGGGTATCTCCATAGGAACCCAAATATCCAAGTCAGAACTGGAGAGGAACCCTGAGTTTCCCGCCTCCACTCGAGATGAGGCCCTAGTCCCCTGCACCAACTCGAGAGGAATCCTGAGAGGCGCCCCACAACTCGAAAGGATTCTTGACTTGCCAGAGACAAGATGAGAGGCTCGCTCAGGTCCCCATCACAACTCCAGGGAACCCAAACTTCCTGCCGCAACTTGAGAAACACCTTGAGATCGCCCATTCCATCCGAATTGAGCCCTGATTCCCCTGCCGAGATTCCAGATTGATCCTGCACTCCCCCTCGCAACTCGAATGGAGACTTGACTTCCTTGAGGCAACACGAGAGGCTCCCTAAGTTCCCCAGGGTACCTGAAGAGGAATCCCAAGCCTCCTGCCGCATCTTGAGGAAAACCAGGAGATTCCCCTGTCCTCGCAACATGAGGCCCTTTGTTCCTGCAGTGCCTAGAGAGCAATCCCGAGTGCCCTCTCCAAACTCGAGAGGAGGCTTGACTCCCATCATGCAACTCAATGGGGCCCAGAGATCCCCGTCACACCTCGAGAGATAACCCGAGCGGGTTTCCTGCCACAACTCGAGAAGAACCCAGTGTTTCCCACCTCATCTGGAGATGAGGGCCCATTCCTGGCTTCAAGTCAAAAGGAATCCCAACTTCCCCTCGCACCACCAGGGGAGGCCTATTTCACCTATTGAATCTTGAGTGGAACCACGTGGCTCCTGCTGCCAGGAAAAGGACACTGAGTTCCCCCTCAACTCAATATAAGTCCTGATTCCCCTGCACCAGCTCCAATGTGACACCAGGGATCCCCTCACAACATGATGGGAGGCCTGACTCCCCTGCTAATCCTCTTTAAAAAGCCCTGATTCCCCACCTGAACTCGACAGTAGGCCTCACACCCCTTTGACAACTTCAGAGGAAAGCCGAGTTCCATGCCTCAACACCAGACGAGGCCTGACTCCCTAGCTGAACCTTGAGAGGAAGCCCGAGATCCCTATACCCACTTCACAGGAAGGCTGAGTTTACCGACTGAACTCTAGACACGGCCCTATTTGTCGGCAGTGACTCGAGAGCAATCCCGATGAGTCCCTCACAACTCAGAAAGAGACCTGACTTTTCGGAGGCAACGCGAGCGGGTCCCTGAGGTCCCCATCGCAACTCAAGAGGAATCCCAAGCTTCCCGCCACAACTCGAGAAAAACCATGAGATTCTCCCCTCAACGTGAGATGAGGCCCTTTTCCAGAGCAGTGTCTCGAGAAGAATCCCACGTTCCCTCTTGAAACATGAAAGAGTACTTGACATCCTTTCTGCAATTCAGCAAGTTCCCCGAGATACCTGTCCCCACTGGAGAGGAACACCGAGGTTCACACCACAACTAAAGAAGACCCGCATGTTCCCTCTCCTCAACTCGAGATGAGGGTCGATTTCCCTGCTTCATTGGGAAAGGACTCCTGACGGTTCCATTGCACCTCAAGAGAAGGCCTGTCTCACCTGAAACCTCAAATACATTCCCTCGAGTCCTGCCTCATTTCAAAAAGACCCCGATGTCCCCATTCACTTCAGATACACCTGATTCCCCTGCACTGACTCTACTGCCAACCTGAATATCAACTCAAAACATGAAGGGAAGTGTACAGACCTGTGGCACCCCAAAAGAAAGCCCCAGATCCCTATATCAAGTCAACAGGAAGACTGACCCTACTTTTACAGCTTGAAAGGAAAGTGGACTTCCATGTCTCCACACGAGATGAGGCCTGACTCCCCAGTTGAAACTCCATAGGAACCCCGAGATCCACGTCAGCACTGGAGAGTAATCCAGAGGTGCCCCTCACAACTTGCATGGAGACTTGACTTTCCTGAGGCAACACGAGCAGGTCCCTGAGGTCCCCATGGCAACTCGAGAGGAACACCAAGTATCCTGCCACAACTCGAGAAAAACCAGGAGATTCTCCCCTCAATGCAAGATGAGGCCCTTTTCTGCTGTAGGATCTCCAGTGAAACCCCACCTTCACTTTTGAGCCTAGAAAGGGTCCTTGACACCCTTGAGGCAACTCAAAAAGTTCCCGACATACCAGTCTCCACTCGAGAGGAACACCGAGTGTCCCGCCACCACTCAAGAGGAGAACCGTTTTCCCCTCCTCATCTCGAGATGGGGATCCATTCCCCTGCTTCGTCGGGAAAGGAATGCCGACCATCCCGTCACACCTCAAGAGGAGGCCGGTCTCACCTTGAAACTCGAGAGGAACTCCAGGGGTCTTGCCACAATTCCAAAAGACCCCGATGTCCCCATCCACTCGAGATAAGGCCTGATTCCCCTGCCACGACTCGAATGGAATACTGAGTATCACCTCGCAAGATGAAAGGAGGACTGAGAGCCCCGTTGCACCTTTAGAAATAGCCCCAGATACCTACCTCAATTCGACAGGAGGCCTGACACCCCTTTTACACCACGAGAGGGAAGCGAAGTTCTGTGCCTCAACACAAGATGATGGCTGACTCCCCAGGGGAATCCCATAGGAACCCCAATATCCAAGTCAGAACTGGAGAGGAACCCTGAGTTTCCCGCCTCCACTCGAGATGAGGCCCTAGTCCCCTGCACCAACTCGAGAGGAATCCCGAGAGGCCCCTCACAACTCAAAAGGATTCCTGAATTGCCAGAGACAATATGAGAGGCTACCTCAGTTCCCCATCACAACTCCAGGGAACCCAAACTTCCTGCTGCAATTCGAGAAACAACTTGAGATCACCCCTTCCAGGCGAATTGAGGCCTGATTCCCCTGCCGAGATTCCAGAGCAATCCCGTGCTCTCCCTCACAACTCAAATGGAGACTTGACTTCCTTGAGGCAACACGAGACGCTCCCTGAGCTTCCCGAGGCAGCTGCAGAGGAATCCCAAGCCTTCTGCCACAACTCAAAGAAAACCAGGAGATTCCCCTGTCCTCACAACATGAGGCTCTTTGTTCCTGCAGCACCTAGAGAGCAATCCCGAGTGCCCTCTCCAAACTCGAGAGGAGGCTTGACTCCCATCATGCAACTCAATGGGGCCCAGAGATCCCCGTCACACCTCAAGAGGTAACCCGAGTTTCTCGCCACAACTCGAGAAGACCCCCATGTTTCCCACCTCATCTGGAGATAAGGGCCCATTCCTGGCTTCAAGTCAAAAGGAATTCCAACTTCCCCTCACACCACCAGGGGAGGCCTGTCCCACCTATTGAATCTTGAGTGGAACCCCGCAGCTCCTGCTGCAAGGAGAAAGGGCACTGAGTTTCCCCTCAATTTGAGATAAGTCCTGATTCCCCTGCACCGGCTCCAATGTGACACCGAGGATCCCCTCACAACATGATGGGAGGCCTGACTCCCCTGCTGATCCTCTTGAAAAAGCCCCAATTCCCACCTGAACTTGACAGGAGGCCTGACACCCCTTTGACAACTTGAGAAGAAAGCCGAGTTCCATGCCTCGACACCAGACGAGGCCTGACTCCCTAGCTGAAACTTCAGAGGAAGCCCGAGATCCCTGTCACCACCAGACAGGAATGCTGAGTTGACCGACTGAACTCTAGACACGGCCCTATTCGCCAGCAGTGACTCGAGAGAAATCTCGATGTGCCCCTCAGAGTTCAGAAAGAGACCTGACTTCTCAGAGGCATCACCAGCAGGTGATGTTCCTGAGGTCTCCGTTTCACCTCGAGAGGAACCCCAAGCTTCCCGCTGCAACTCAAGAAAAACCAGGTGATTCTCCCCTCAATGTGAGATGAGGCCCTTTTCCAGAGCAGTGTCTTGAGAGGAATCCCACATTCCTTCCTGAAACGTGAAAGGGTACTAAACACGCTTTAGGCAACTCTGGAAGTTCCCCAAGTTACCTGTCCCCACTCGAGAGGAACACTGAGTTTCATGCCACAACTCAAGAAGAGCCCCGTTTTCCCCTCCTCAACTCAAGACGAGGGTCGATTCCCCTCCTTCATCAGTAAAGGAATCCCGATGTTCCCTTCACACCTCAAGAGAAGGCCGGCCTCACCTTGAAACTCGAGCACATCCCCGGGAGTAATGCCTCAATTCAAAAAGACCATGATTTCCCCATCCACTCCAGATCAGCCTGATTCCCCTGCACTGACTTGACTGTCACCCTGAGTATTGACTCAAAACACGAAGGGAGGTGTGACAGCCCTCTGGCACCTCAAGAAATAGCCTAGATCACTATATCAAATCGACAGGAAGCCTGACACTCCTTTTACACCTCGAGAAAGAAGCAGAGTTCCATGCCCCAACATGAGACGTCTGACTCCCTAGTGGAATCTCCTTAGGAAACCCGAGATCCATGTCAGAGCTGGAAAGGCACCCTGAGTTTCCCACCTCAAATCGAGATGAGGCTCTAGTCCCCAACACCAACTCAAGAGGAATCCCAAGAGGCCCCTCACAACTCGAAAGGATTCCTAAATTCCCATAGGCACCATGAGAAGCTCCCTGAGGTCACCGTCGCAACTGGAGGGAACACAGTTTCCTGCCACAACTAAAGAAAAACATCAAGATTCCCCCTTCAATGCGAATTGAGGCCCCATTCCCCTGCCTTGACTCAAGAGCAATCCTGCGCTCCCCCTCGCAACTCGAACGGAGACTGGACTTCCCTGTGGCAAAACGAGACGCTCCCTAAATTCCCCATCATAACGTAACTCAAGAGAAACCCCAAACTTCCCACCGCAACTCGAGAAAAACCACGAGATTCCCCCGTCATCGTGAGATGAGGCACTTTTCCTGCTGGGCCTAGAAAGCAATCCCGAGTTCCTCTCAAAACTCCATAGGAGGCTTGACTCCATTTAGGCCACTCAAAGGGCTCCAAGAGATACCCGTCACAACTCGAGAGGAGAGCAAAGTTCTTCGCTTCAGCGCGAGAGGAGGCCTGATTCCCCAGGTGACCTTGAATGCAACCCTGAGATCCCTGTCACCACTGGAGAGGAACACGGAGTTTCTGGACACAAGTTTACATTAGGCCTATTTCCCCTGCAGTGACTTGCGAGGAATCCCGAGAGGCCTGTCACAACTCGAAGTGAGACCAGACTTCCCTGAGGCAATAGGAGTGGGACCTTGAGGTTCCCATCGCAACTCTAGAGGAATGCCAAACTTCCCGCTAATCCTCGAGGAAAACCATGGGATTCTCCCTCAATGTGAGATGAAGCCCTTTCCCACTGCAGTGTCTTGAGACAAATCCCGCGTTAACTCTTGAAACTCGAAATGGTAATCGAAACCCATTATGCAACTCAAGAAGTTCCCTGACACTCTGGTCCCCACTCGAGAGGATCACCGAGTTTCTTGGCACAACTCAATCTGAGCCCCTTTTCCCCTCCTCGTCTCGAGATAAAGGTCAATTCCCCTGCTTTGTCTGGAAAGGAATCACAATGTTCCCGTTGCACCTCAAGAGGAGGCCGGTCTCACGTTGAAACTCGAGAGGAACCTTCGTGGGTAGTGCCACAATCTCAAAGACACCAATTTCCCCATTCACTAGAGATAAGGTCTGATGCCCCTGCGCCGATTTGAATGTAACCGCGAGTATCAAGTCACAACAGGAAGGGGCACTGACACCCCGGTTGCATCCTCTAGAAAAAGCCACAGGTTCCAAATACAGCTCGACAAGAGGCCTGACACCCATTCAAAACTCGAGAGGCAAGCTGAGTTCCCTGCCTCAACACAAGACGAGGCCTGCCTCCCCAGTTCAAACTATGCAGAAACCCCGAGATCAAGGTCAGAAATGGAGAGGAACCCTGAGGTTTCCACCTCAACTTGAGATGAGGCCCTATTCATCCTTGCAGCAACACAAAAGGAATCCTGAGGTGCCCCTCGCAACTCGAAAAGTGATCTGTGGGGAAAAGAAAGAAAGAAAGAAAGATAGAAAAAGAAAAAGAGAAAGAAACAAAGAAAAAGAGAGAGAAAGAGAGAAAGAAAGAGAGAGACAGAGAAAGAGAGAAAGAAAGAGAGAGAAAGAGGGACAGAGAGAGAGAAAGAAAGAGAGAGAGAGAGAGAGAAAGAAAGGAGATCTGACTTCCCTGAGGAAACACGAGTGGGTCCCCCGGGTCCCCACAGAACTCCAGAGGAAGCTTAAGCTTCCCGCTACAACCTGATAAAAGCCATGAAATTCTCCCTTCCACGAGAGATGAGGCCCCTTTACGCTGCAGCATTTACCAAGAAATCCCACATTCCCTCTTGGAACTCGAAAGGGTACTTGACACCCTTTATGAAACCCCAGAAATTCCCCAATGTACCCATCCCCGCTTGAGTGGAACACCGAGTTTCCCATCACAACTCAATCTGAACCCCTTTTCCCCTCCTCATCTCGAGATGAGGGTCAATTTCCCTGCTTTGTCTGCAAAGGAATCCCGACGTCCCCATCGCACCTCAAGAAGAGGCCGGTCTCACATTGAAACTCAAGAGGAACCCTCATGGGTCGTGCTTCAATCCTAAAGACACCGAATTCCCCATCAACTCGAGACAAGGACTGGTGCCCCTGAACCGATTCGAATGTAACCCTGAGTACCAAGTCACAACACGAAGGGGTACTGACACTGTGGTTGCATTCTCAAGAAAAAGCCACAGGTTCCAAATACAACTTGACAAGAGGCCTGACACCCCCATTCAAAACTCGAGAGGCAAGCCAAGTTCCCTGCCTCAACACAAGACGAGGCTTGCCTCCCCTGTTCAAACTCCGCAGAAACCCCGAGATCAATGTCAGAAATGGAGAGGAACCCTGAGGTTTCCGCCTCAACTCGAGATGAGGCCCTATTCATCCCTGCAATGACACGAGAGGAATGTTGAGGTACCCCTCTCAACTCGAAATGAGATCTGATTTCCCCGAGGAAACATGAGTAGGTCCCCACGCAACTCCAGTGGAACCCTAGGCTTCCCGCTTCAACTGGACAAATACCTCGAAATTCTCCCCTCCATGCGAGGTGAGGCCCTTTTATGTTGCCGCATTTCCCAAGAAATCCCACGTTCCCTCCTGGAACTCGAAAGGGTTTTTGACATTCTTTATGAAACCCCAGAAGTTCCCCAACATACCCATGCCTTCTTGAGTGGAACACCAAGTTTCCCGGCACAACTCAATCTGAGCCCCTTTCCCCTCCTATATCGAGATGATGGTCTATTCCCCTGCTTCATCTGGAAAGGAATGCCAACGTCCCTGTGGCCCCTCAAGAGGAGACCGGTCTCAACTTGAAACTGGAGAGGAGCCCGGGGGTCTTGCCACAATTTGAAAGACACGGATTTTCCCATCCATTCGAGATAAGGCCAGATTCCCTTGCACCAATTCGAATGGAACCCCGAGAATCAACTCACAACGCGATGGGAGGACTGATACCCTGGTTGCAAATTCGAGAAAAGCCCCAGGTCCCCAATTCAATGCGACTGGAGGCCTGAAACCTCTTTTACAACTCGAGAGGAAAGCAGAGTTCCATGCCTCAGTACAAGTCAAGACCTGACTCCCTGTTTGAAACTGCATACACACCCTAGATCCACGTCAGAACACAAGAGGAACCCTGAGGTTCCCGCCTCAACTCAAGATGAGGCCCTCTTCCATTGCACCGACCCCAGAGGAATCCCGAGAGGCCCCTCACAACTCCAAAAGATTCCTGATTTCTCATAGGCACCACGAGAAGCTCCCTGAGGTCACCATCGCAACTCAAGGGAACGCGAAGTTTCCTGCCACAACTCGAGAAAGACCTCGAGATTCCCCCTTCAATGCGAATTGAGGCCCCATCCCCCGGCCATGACTCGAGAGCAATCCCGTGCCCCTCCTAGCAACTCGAATGATGATTGGACTTCCCTGGGGCAACACGAGAGGCTCCCAGAGTTCCCTGCCCTAACTCGAGAGAAACCCCAAACTTCCCACCTCAACTCGAGAAAAACCATGAGATTCCCTTTTCATCATGAGATGAGGCCCTTCTTTTCCTGCTGGGCCTAGAGAGCAATCCCGAGTTCCCTCTCAAAACTCCATAGGAGGCTCGACTCCATTTAGGCCACTCAAAGAGCTCCCAGAGATACCTGTCACAACTCGAGAGGAGAGCAGAGTTCTTTGCTTCAACTAGAGACAAGGCCTAACTCCCCAGGTGAACCTTGAAAACAACCCCGATATCCCTGCTGCCACTGGAGAGGAACAAGGAGTTGCTGGACACAAGTCTACATGAGGCCTATTTCTCCTGCAGTGACTTACAAGGAATCCCGAGGTGCCCATCACAACTCTAAATAAGACCTGACTTCCCTGAGGCAATACGAGCAGCACCCTGAGGTCCACGTCACAACTCGAGAGGAACCCCAAACTTCCCGCCAAGCCTCAAGGAAAACCACAGGATTCTCCCCTCAAGGCGAAATGAGGCCCTTTCCCACTGCAGCGTCTTGAGAGAAATCCCACATTCCCTCTTGAAACTCGAAACAGTACTCGACACCCATTATGCAACTCAAGAAGTCTCCCTACATTTTGTCCCCACTCGAGAGAACTGGGTATGGAACAAAAGACTGTCTCCAAATAGGGAAAAGAGTACATCAGGCTATATATTGTCAGCCTGTTTATTTAACATATGCAGAGTGCATCATGAGAAACACTGGCCTGGAGGAAGTACAAGCTGGAATCAAGATTGCTGGGAGAAATATCAATAACTTCAGATATGCAGATGACACCACCCTTATGGCAGAAAGTGAAGAAGAACTAAAGGGCCTCTTGATGAAAGTGAAAGAGGAGAGTGAAAAAGTTGGCTTAAAGCTCTACATTCAGAAAACATAGATCATGGCAACCGGTCCCATAACTTCATGGCAAATATATGGGAAACAGTGGAAACAGGGCTGACTTTATTTGGGGGGGGCTCTAAAATCATTGCAGATGATGACTGCAGTCATGAAATTAAAAGACGCTTACTCCTTGGAAGGAAAGTTATGACCAACCTAGACAGCATATTGAAAAGCAGACACATTATTTATCAACAAAGGTCCGTCTAGTCAAGGCTATGGTTTTTCCAGTGGTCATGTATAGATGTGAGAGTCGGACTATAAAGAAAGCTGAGAGCTGAAGAGTTGATATTTTTGAACTGTGGTGTTGGAGAAGACTCTTGAGAGTCCCTTGGACAGCAAGGAGATCCAACCAGTCCATCCTAAAGGAGATCAGTCCTGGGTGTTCATTGGAAGGACTGATGTTAAAGCTGAAACTCCAATACTTTGGCCACCTGATGAGAAGAGCTGAGTCATTGGAAAAGACCCTGATGCTGAGAACAATTGGGGGCAGGAGGAGAAGGGGAAAACAGTGGATGAGATGGCTGGATGGCATCACCAACTCAATGGACATGGGTTTGGGTAGATTCTGGGAGTTGGTGATGGACAGAGTGGCCTGGCGTGCTGCAGTCCATGGGGTCGAGAACAGTCAGACACGACTGAGTAACTGAACCAAACTGAGGAGGCAGATGTTGTTACTATCCACATTTTGAGAATGAGAAAACTGAGGCACATAATTTCCCACTGCTGATAACAGTTGTGTTGAGATTCAGACTATAGCACCCTGATTCCAATGCCTTGCCCTTAACCACTCTGGTTAAAGTCTGTGTTACTTTCCTTGGGCTGCTGTAACAACATACTGAAATTTTGGTGGCTTAAACAACAGAAATTCATTTACTCACAGATTTAGAGGCTGGAAATCTGAGATCAACGTGTCTTCTGAGGTCTGTGGGAAAAAGCCTCTCTCTCTGGCCTGTAGAGGGTCTTCTTCTGGTGTCTTCACATTATTTCCCTCTGTACATGTCTGTGTCCAGGTTTCTCTTTTTAATAAAGGTGCCGGTCACAATGCCTTAAGGCCCACATAATGGCCTCATTTTAACTTCTACAGTTACTCTATTTCCAAATAAGATCACTTTCTGAGGTACCAGGATGTAGGATTTCAACATATGAGTGGGGCTGGCAATTCCACACACAATGCTTTGTACAGAAGGGACTCAACAAACATTCACTCCTTTTATGCTGACAAGACTCATGGTTCAGCCTAGCAGTGAGGTCCACATATGAGGAAGCTGCGTAGACAGCTGTAGCAGATGCAGATGCACAGAACTTCTTATGTGAGGTCTGGGAGGTCTGACTGCATCAGGAAGGTGTCCTGCAAGAAGTGTATGTAGGACAAGAGATGTATTTTTAGGTCCTTAATAGGATGTTGGAAAACATACTCCTGTCTTAGAAAGGCATCTGAACTTGTTTTAATGACTTCTAAAAGCTATGCTAGACATTCACAGCTCAGTATCTCTAGTTTCATTTCAGTTCAGTTCTGTTCAGTTCTGTCACTCATTCATGTCCAACTCTTTACTACCCCTTGGGCTGCAGCATGCCAGGCCTGCTAGTTTCTAGTGTAGCCTAATAAAAAAGTAATTACCTCATATTAAAGATAATTTGATTGTTACTGAGATTCTAATTTAGTTGAAATGATATTGTAAAAGACACATTGGCAAGCAGGAAACAGCATAAATGCAAACAGTGTTGGTAGTAGAATTGAAAGACTGTCAATGCAGTTAATTCAATAGTAATTATTTTCAGTACATATCCTGAGTAGCAGGAATACAATTATACATACAAAGAGTCTTAAGAAAATAATTACTCCAACTCCACCTGAAGCAATAGTCCATAAACTCCCTGATAATGGTCTCCGTGAAGAGCATGGCTCTTCTTCCATCATATCAATACTTCAGACCCCAATACTCAAACGAAGTTTCCCTAAGAAGCTGAGCATTCACTGGGTGGCCCTGTTAGAATGCTCTTTACAGTGGGCCATCCGCTTTCCCCAGCTGGAGGCCCTCTTAGGCCTTCAGTTCAGTTCAGTCGCTCAGTTGTGTCCGACTCTGTGACCCCATGAATTGCAGCATGCCAGGCCTCCCTGTCCATCACCAACTCCCGGAGTTCACTCAGGCTCACATCCATCGAGTCCGTCCTGCCATCCAGCCATCTCATCCTCAGTCATCTCCTTCTCCTTTTGATCCCAATCCCTGCTAGCATCAGAGTCTTTTCCAATGAGTCAACTCTTCACATAAGGTGGCCAAAGTACTGGAGTTTCATCATTTCTTCCAAAGAAATCCCAGGGCTGATCTCCTTCAGAATGGACTGGTTGGATCTCCTTGCAGTCCAAGGGATTCTCAAGAGTCTTCTCAAACACCACATTTCAAAAGCATCAATACTTCGGCGCTCAGCCTTCTTCACTGTCCAATTCTCACATCTATACATGATCACAGGAAAAACCATAGCCTAGACTAGACGGACCTTAGTTGGCAAAGTAATGTCTCTGCTTTTGAATATACTATCTAGGTTGGTCATAACTTTTCTTCCAAGGAGTAAGCGTCTTTTAAATTCATGGCTGCAGTCACCATCTGCAGTGATTCTGGAGCCCAAAAAAATAAAGTCTGACACTGTTTCCACTGTTTCCCCATCTATTTCCCATGAAGTGATGGGACCGGATGCCATGGTCTTCGTTTTCTTAATGTTGAGCTTTAAGCCAACTTTTTCGCTCTCCTCTTTCACTTTCATCAAGAGGCTTTTTTGTTCCTCTTCACTTTCTGCCATAACGGTGGTGTCATCTGCATATCTGAGGTTATTGATATTTCACCCAGCAATCTTGATTCCAGCTTGTGTTTCTTCCAGTCCAGCGTTTCTCATGATGTACTCTGCATATAAGTTAAATAAGCAGATTGACAATATACAGCCTTGACTCACTCCTTTTCCTATTTGGAACCAGTCTGTTGTTCCATGTCCAGTTCTAACTGTTGCTTCCTGACCTGCATACAGATTTCTCAAGAGGCAGCTTAGGTGGTCTGGTATTCCCATCTCTCAGAAATTTCCACAGTTTATGTGATCAACACAGTCAAATGCTTTGGCATAGTCAATAAAGCAGAAATAGATGTTTTTCTGGAACTCTCTTGCTTTTTCCATGATCCAGCAGATGTTGGCAATTTGATCCCTGGTTCCTCTGCCTTTTCTAAAACCAGCTTGACCGTCAGGAAGTTCACGGTTCACGTATTGCTGAAGCCTGGCTTGGAGAATTTTGAGCATTACTTTACTAGCATGTGAGATGAGTGCAATTGCACAGTAGTTTGAGCATTCTTTTGCATTGCCTTTCTTTGGAATTGGAAGGAAAACTGACCTTTTCCAGTCCTGTGGCCACTGCTTAGTTTTCTAAATTTGCTGGCATATTGAGCGCAGCACTTTCACAGCATCATCTTTCAGGATTTGAAACAGCTCAATTGGAATGCCATCACCTCCATTAGCTTTGTTTGTAGTGATGCTTTCTAAGGCCCACTTGACTTCACATTCCAAGATGTCTGGCTCTAGATTAGTGATCACATCATCATGACTATCTGGGTCGTGAAGATATTTTTTGTACAGTTCTTCCATGTATTCTTCCCACCTCTTCTTAATATCTTCCGCTTCTCTTAGGTCCATACCATTTCTGTCCTTTATTGAGCCCATCTTTGTATGAAATGTTCCCTTGGTATCTCTAATTTTCTTGAAGAGATCTCTAGTCCTTCCCAATCTGTTGTTTTCCTCTATTTCTTTGTATTGATCGCTGAGGAAGGCTTTCTTATCTCTTCTTGCTATTCTTCGGAACTCTGCATTCAGATGCCTATATCTTTCCTTTTCTCCTTTGTTTTTCACCTCTCTTCTTTTCACAGCTATTTGTAGGGCCTCCCCAGACAGCCATTTTGCTTTTTTGCATTTCTTTTCCATGGGGATGGTCTTGATCCCTGTCTCCTGCACAATGTCACGAACTTCATTCCATAGTTCATCAGGCACTCTATCTATCAGATCTAGGCCCTTAAATCTGTTTCTCACTTCCACTGTATAATCATAAAGGATTTAATTTAGGTCATACCTGAATGGTCTAGCGGTTTTCCCTACTTTCTTCAATTTAAGTCTGAATTTGGCAATAAGGAGCTCATGATCTGAGCCACAGTCAGCCCCTGGTCTTGTTTTTGCTGATGGTATAGAGCTTCTCCATCTTTGGCTGCATAGAATATAATCAATCTGATTTTGGTGTTGACCATCTGGTGATGTCCATGTGTAGACTCTTCTCTTGTGTTGTTGGAAGAGGGTGTTTACTATGACCAGTGCACTCTCTTGGCAAAACTCTATTAGTCTTTGCCCTGCTTCATTCCGCATTCCAAGGCCAAATTTGCCTGTTACTCCAGGTGTTTCTTGACTTCCTACTTTTGCATTCCAGTCCCCTATAATGAAAAGGACATCTTTTTTGGGTGTTAGTTCTAAAAGGTCTTGTAGGTCTTCATAAAACTGTCAACTTCAGCTTCTTCAGCATTACTGGTTGGGGCATAGACTTGGATAACTGTGATATTGAATGGTTTGTCTTGGAGATGAACAGAGATCATTCTGTCGTTTTTCAGATTGCATCCAAGTACTGCATTCCGGACTCTTTTGTTGACCATGATGGCTACTCCATTTCTTCTGAGGGATTCCTGCCCACAGTAGTAGATATAATGGTGATCTGAGTTAAATTCACCCATTCCAGTCCATTTTAGTTCGCTGATTCCTAGAATGTCGACGTTCACCCGTGCCATCTCTTGTTTGACTACTTCCAATTTGCCTTGATTCATGGACCCGACATTCCATGTTCCTATGCAATATTGCTCTTTACAGAATCAGATCTTGCTTCTATCACCAGTCACGTCCTCAACTGGATATTGTTTTTGCTTTGGCTCCATCCCTTCGTTCTTTCTGTTGTTATTTCTCCTCTGATCTCCAGTAGTATATTGGGCACCTAATGACCTAGGGAGTTCCTCTTTCAGTATCCTATCATTTTGCCTTTTCATAATGTTCATGGGGTTCTCAAGGCAAGAATACTGAAGTGGCTTGCCATTCCCTTCTCCCATGGACCACATTCTGTCAGACCACTCCACCATGACCCACCCATCTTCGGTTGCCCCGCAGGCATGGCTTGGTTTCATTGAGTTAGACAAGGCTGTGGTCCTAGTGTGATTAGATTGACTAGTTTTCTGTGAGTATGGTTTCAGCGAGTCTGCCCTCTGATGCCCTCTTGCAACACCTACCATCTTACTTGGGTTTCTCTTACCTTGGACGTGGGGGTATCTCTTCATGGCTGCTCCAGCAAAGCACAGCCGCTGCTCCTTACCTTGGATGAGGGGTATCTCCTTACCACTGCTGTTACTGACCTTCAACATGGGATAGCTCCTCTAGGCCCTCCTGTGCCTGTGCAGCCACCGCTCCTAGTGAGTGTAATCTAGCAGAGTCCCTTGGCCCCAAAATATTTACCTGGCATCTTCCATTCTCAGACCACAATCTCTCATCCTGCCTGCTTATCCCTTTAGTCACACTCCCCCCACCCCAAACACACTCTTGTTTAGGCCTCTGCTTTCTCCCTGTTTGCCCCTCCTGGACTGACAGCCTCCTATATGGTTCAGGGCCCATGGTCCACAATGTCAAACCTCTCTTGTGAGGGCCCTTGCTTTTGTATCCCACTGCTGCCCCCTGCCCCAATCAGATTGTAGCCCTTTATCAGTCAAGCCCAACTGAGTGATATCAGGGAAACTTCTGCCCAGGAGTCTTGCTACTACAGCCTCACATCAGCCAGTTTTCTCCAGAAAAACAAAATCAATAGGCTGTGTATATATATATATACACAAGACTCAGTTTCCCCCATCAGAACAAAACCCAGTTTCCCCCACAGTCAGCCTCTCCCATCCGGAAGCTTCCATAAGCCTCTTATCATTATCCATCAGAGGGCATACAGAATGAAAACCACAATCACAGAAAACTAACCAAACTGACCACATGGAGCACAGCCTTGTCTAATTCAATGCAACTATGAGCCATGCTATGTAGGGGTCACCCAGGATAGGCAGGTCATGGTAGAGAGTTCTGACAAAATGTGATCCCCTGGGAAATGGAATGGCAAACCACTTCAGTATTCTTGCCTTGAGAACTCCGTGAACAAACACTATGAAAGCTAAAAAGATATGACACTAAAAGATGAACTCCCAGGTCAGTAGGTGCGCCTGGAGAAGACTGGAGAAAGAACTCCAGGAACTATGAAGAGATGGAGCCAAAGTGAAAACAATGCCCAGTTGTGGGTGTGACTGGTGATGGAAGTAAAGGCCAATGCTGTAAAGAACAATATTGTATAGGAACCTCGAATGTTAGGTCCATGAATCAAGGCAAATTGGAAGTAGTCAAACAGGAGATGGCTGAGAGAGTCAATTCCTAGGCAGGTTGATAAGAAGTCTGAGGCTTTTGAGAAGGAGATAAAGGTCTGGAGTTCTCAAGGAGGAGAAAAGGACAAACGTTTATTTCTTTAAGTCCAGAGCTGATGATTGCACAACAAAACAACCCATCTTGCTCAAGGATATGTTTTTTCCTTAAACTCTGTACCAATAATTATATAACAACAATGTATCCTGATTGAGGACATGTTTCTCCTTCTTTTTTTTTTAATTTATTTCTTATTTTTTATTTTTACTTTATTTTACTTTACAATATTATATTGGTTTTCCCATACATTGACATGAATCCACCATGGGTGAACATGCGATCCCAAACATGAACCCCCCCCTCCCACCTCCCTCCCCATAACATCCCTCTGGGTCATCCCCATGCACCAGCCCCAAGCATGCTGTATCCTGCATCAGACAAAGACTGGTGATTCAATTCTTACATGATAGTATATATGTTTCAATGCCATTCTCCCAAATCATCCCACCCTCTCCCTCTCCCTCTGAGTCCAAAAGTCCGCTATACACATCTGTGTCTTTTTTGCTGTCTTGCATACAGGGTCGTCATTGCCATCATTCTAAATTCCATATATATGTGTTAGTATACTGTATTGGTGTTTTTCTTTCTGGCTTACTTCACTCTGTATAATCGGCTCCAGTTTCATCCATCTCATCAGAAGTGATTCAAATGTATTCTTTTTAATGGCTGAGTAATACTCCATTGTGTATATGTACCACAGCTTTCTTATACATTCATCTGCTGATGGACATCTAGGTTGTTTCCATGTCCTGGCTATTATAAACAGTGCTGCGATGAACATTGGGGTACATGTGTCTCTTTCAATTCTGGTTTCCTCAGTGTGTATGCCCAGCAGTGGGATTGCTGGGTCATATGGCAGTTCTATTTGCAATTTTTTAAGGAATCTCCACACTGTTTTCCATAGTGGTTGTACTAGTTTGCATTCCCACCAACAGTGTAGGAGGGTTCCCTTTTCTCCACACCCTCTCCAGCATTTATTGCTTGCAGATTTTAGGATCACAGACATTCTGACTAGTGTGAAGTGGTACCTCATTGTGGTTTTGACTTGCATTTCTCTAATGAGTGATGTTGAGCATCTTTTCATGTGTTTGTTAGCCATCCGTATGTCTTCTTTGGAGAAATGTCTATTTAGTTCTTTGGCCCATTTTTTGATTGGGTTGTTTATTTTTCTGGAATTGAGTTGCATAAGTTGCTTGTATATGTTTGAGATTAGTTGTTTGTCAGTTGTTTAATTTGCTATTATTTTCTCCCATTCAGAAGGCTGTCTTTTCACCTTGCTTATAGCTTCCTTTGTTGTGCAGAAGCTTTTAATTTTAATTAGATCCCATTTGTTTATTTTTGCTTTTATTTCCAGAATTCTGGGAGGTGGATCATAGAGGATCCTGCTGTGATGTATGTCGGAGAGTGTTTTGCCTATGTTCTCCTCTAGGAGTTTTATAGTTTCTGGTCTTACATTTAGATCTTTAATCCATTTTGAGTTTATTTTCGTGTGCGGTGTTAGAAAGTGATCTAGTTTCATTCTTTTACAAGTGGTTGACCAGTTTTCCCAGCACCACTTGTTAAAGAGATTGTCTTTACTCCATTGTATATTCTTGCCTCCTTTGTCAAAGATAAGGTGTCCATAGGTGTGTGGATTTATCTCTGGGCTTTCTATTTTGTTCCATTGATCTATATTTCTGTCTTTGTGCCAGTACCATACTGTCTTGATGACTGTGGCTTTGTAGTAGAGCCTGAAGTCAGGCAAGTTGATTCCTCCAGTTCCATTCTTCTTTCTCAAGATTGCTTTGGCTATTCGAGGTTTTTTGTATTTCCATACAAATCTTGAAATTATTTGTTCTAGTTCTGTGAAAAATATGGCTGGTAGCTTGATAGGGATTGCATTGAATTTGTAAATTGCTTTGGGTAGTATACTCATTTTCACTATTTTGATTCTTCAGATCCATGAACATGGTATATTTCTCAATCTATTAGTGTCCTCTTTGATTTCTTTCATCAGTGTTTTATAGGTTTCTATATATAGGTCTTTAGTTTCTTTAGGTAGATATATTCCTAAGTATTTTATTATTTTCATTGCAATGGTGAATGGAATTGTTTCCTTAATTTCTTTTTCTACTTTCTCATTATTAGTGTATAGGAATGCAAGGGATTTCTGTGTGTTGATTTTATATCCTGAAACTTTACTATATTCATTGATTAGCTCTAGTAATTTTCTGGTGGAGTCTTTAGGGTTTTCTATGTAGAGAATCATGTCATCTGCAAACAGTGGGAGTTTTATTTCTTCTTTTCCAATTTGGATTCCTTTTATCTCTTTTTCTGCTCTGATTGCTGTGGCCAAAACTTCCAGAACTATGTTGAATAGTAGCGGTGAAAGTGGGCACCCTTGTCTTGTTCCTGACTTTAGGGGAAATGCTTTCAATTTTTCACCATTGAGGATAATGTTTGTTGTGAGTTTGTCACATATAGCTTTTATTATGTTGAGGTATGTTCCTTCTATTCCTGCTTTCTGGAGAGTTTTTATCATAAATGGATGTTGAATTTTGTCAAAGGCCTTCCCTGCATCTATTGAGATAATCATATGGCTTTTATTTTTCAATTGTTAATGTGGTGAATTACATTGATTGATTTGCGGATATTGAAGAATCCTTGCATCCCTGGGATAAAGCCCACTTGGTCATGGTGTATGATCTTTTCAATGTGTTGTTGGATTCTGATTGCTAGAATTTTATTGAGGATTTTTGCATCTATGTTCATCAATGATATCGGCCTGTAGTTTTCTTTTTTGGTAGTATCTTTGTCAGGTTTTGGTATTAGGGTGATGGTGGCCTCATAGAATGAGTTTGGAAGTTTACCTTCCTCTGCAATTTTCTGGAAGAGTTTGAGTAGGATAGGTGTTAGCTCTTCTCTAAATTTTTGGTAGAATTTAGCTGTGAAGCCGTCTGGACCTGGGCTTTTGTCTGCTGGAAGATTTTTTATTACAGTTTCAATTTCCGTGCTTGTGATGGGTCTGTTAAGATTTTCTATTTCTTCCTGGTTCAGTTTTGGAAAATTGTACTTTTCTAAGAATTTGTCCATTTCTTCCACGTTGTCCATTTTATTGGCATACAACTGCTGATAGTAGTCTCTTATGATCCTTTGTATTTCTGTGTTGTCTGTTGTGATCTCTCCATTTTCATTTCTAATTTTATTGATTTGATTTTTCTCTATTTCTGGATGAGTCTGGCTAATGGTTTGTCAATTTTATTTATCCTTTCAAAGAACCAGCTTTTGGCTTTGTTGATTTTTGCTATGGTCTCTTTTGTTTCTTTTGCATTTATTTCTGCCCTAATTTTTAAGATTTCTTTCCTTCTACTAACTCTGGGGTTCTCTAATTCTTCCTTTTCTAGTTGCTTTAGGTGTAGAGTTAGATTATTTATTTGACTTTTTTCTTGTTTCTTGAGGTATGCCTGTATTGCTATGAACTTTCCTCTTAGCACTGCTTTTATAGTGTCCCACAGGTTTTGGGTTGTTGTGTTTTCATTTTCATTAGTTTCTATGCATATTTTGATTTCTTTTTTGATTTCTTCTGTGATTTGTTGGTTATTCAGAAGTGTGTTGTTCAACCTCCATATGTTGGAATTTTTAATAGTTTTTCTTCTGTAATTGAGATCTAATCTTAATGCATTATGGTCAGAAAAGATGGTTGGAATGATTTCGATTTTTTTTTTTTAAATTTATCAAGGTTAGATTTTTGGCCCAGGATGTGATCTATCCTGGAGAAGGTTCCGTGAGCACTTGAGAAAAAGGTGAAATTCATTGTTTTGGAGTGAAATGTCCTATAGATATCAATTAGGTCTAACTGGTCTAATGTATCATTTAAAGTTTGCATTTCTTTGTTAATTTTCTGTTTAGTTGATCTGTCCATAGGTGTGAGTGGGGTATTAAAGTCTCCCGCTATTATTGTGTCATTGTTAATTTCCCCTTTCATACTTGTTAGCATTTGTCTTACATATTGCGGTGCTCCTATATTGGGTGCATATATATTTATAATTGTTATATCTTCTTCTTGGATTGATCCTTTGATCATTATGTAGTGGCATTCTTTATCTCTTTTCGCAGCCTTTGTTTTAAAGTCTATTTTATCGGATATGAGTATTGCCACTCCTGCTTTCTTTTGGTCTCTATTTGCGTGGAATATCTTTTTCCAGTCCTTCACTTTCAGTCTGTATGCGTCCCTTGTTTTGAGGTGGGTCTCTTGTAAGCAGCATATAGAGGGGTCTTGTTTTTGTATCCATTCGGCCAATCTTTGTCTTTTGGTTGGGGCATTCAACCCATTTACGTTTAAGGTAATTATTGATAAGTATGATCCTGTTACCATTTACTTTTTTGTTTTGGGTTCAGGTTTATACACCCTTTTTGTGTTTCCTGTCTAGAGAATGTCTTTCAGAATTTGTTGGAGAGCTGGTTTGGTGGTGCTGAATTCTCTCAGCTTTTGCTTGTCTGGAAAGCTTTTTATTTCTCCTTTGTATTTGAATGAGATCCTTGCTGGGTACAGTAATCTTGGCTGTAGGTTATTTTCTTTCATCACTTTAAGTATGTCTTGCCATTCCCTTCTGGCCTGAAGAGTTTCTATTGAAAGATCAGCTGTTATCCTTATGGGAATCCCCTTGTGTGTTATTTGTTGTTTTTCCCTTGCTGCTTTTAATATTTGTTCTTTATGTTTGATCTTTGTTAATTTGATTAATATGTGTCTTGGGGTGTTTCGCCTTGGGTTTATCCTATTTGGAACTCTCTGTGTTTCTTGGACTTGGGTGATTATTTCCTTCCCCATTTTAGGGAATTTTTCAACTATTATCTCCTCAAGGATTTTCTCATGGTCTTTCTTTTTGTCTTCTTCTTCTGGGACTCCTATAATTCGAATGTTGGAGCGTTTCATGTTGTCCTGGAGGTCTCTGAGATTGTCCTCATTTCTTTTAATTCGTTTTTGTTTTTCCCTCTCTGATTCATTTATTTCTACCATTCTATCTTCTATTTCACTAATCCTATCTTCTGCCTCCGTTATTCTACTATTTGTTGCCTCCAGAGTGTTTCTGATCTCATTTGTTGCATTATTCATTATATATTGACTCTTTTTTTATTTCTTCTACGTCCTTGTTAAACCTTTCTTGCATCTTCTCAATCCTTGTCTCTAGGCTATTTATCTGTGATTCCATTTTGATTTCAAGATTTTGGATCATTTTCACTATCAATATTCGGAATTCTTTCTCAGGTAGATTCCCTATCTCTTCCTCTTTTGTTTGGTTTGGTGGGCATTTCTCCTGTTCCTTAACCTGCTGAGTATTCCTCTGTCTCTTCATCTTGGTTATATTGCTGCGTTTGGGGTGGCCTTTTAATTTTCTGGTAATTTGTGGAGTTCTCTTTATTATAGAGCTTCCTCACTGTGGGTGGGGTTGTATCAGTGGCTTATCAAGGTTTCCTGGTTAGGGAGGCTTGTGTTGGAGTTCTGGTGGGTGGAGCTGGGTTTTTTCTCTCTGGAGTGCAGTGGAGTGACCAGTAATGGGTTGTGAGACGTCAAAGGTTTTGGAGTAGCTTTGAGCTGCCTGTATATTGAAGCTCAGGGGTGTGTTCCTGTGTTGCTGGAGAATTTGCGTGGTATGTCTTGCTCTGGAACTTGTTGGCCCTTGGGTGGAGCTTGGTTTCAGTGTAGGTATGGAGGCGTTTGATGAGCTCCTATTGCTTAATGTTCCCTGAATTCAGGAGTTCTCTGATGTTCTCAGGCTTTGGAGTTAAGCCTCCTGCTTCTGGTTTTCAGTTTTATTTTTACAGTAGCCTCTAGATTTCTCCATCTATACAGCATCAATGGTAAAACATCTCGGTTAAAGATGAAAAGTTTCTCCACATTGAGGGACACCCAGAGAGGTTCACTGAGTTACATGGAGAAGAGAAGAGGGAGGGGGTAGTTAGAGGTGACTGGAATGAGATGCGGTGAAATCAAAAGAGGAGAGAGCAAGCTAGCCAGTAGTCACTTCCTTATGTGCACTCCATAGTCTGGACTGCTCAGAGGTATTTACGGAGTTATACAGGGAAGATGAGAGGGAGGAAATAGACAGAGGTGGCCAGGAGGATAAGAGAGAGGAATGAAAAGGAGAGAGACAAATCCTGCCAGTAACCAGTTCCTTAGGTGTTCTCCACCGTCTGGAACACACAGAGATTCACAGAGTTGAATAGAGAAGAGATGGGGGAGGAAAGAGACAGAAGCCACCTGGTGGAGACAAAGGAGAGTCCAAAGGAGGAGAGAGTGGTCAAGCCAGTAATCTCGCTCTCAGGTAAAATTGGATAGTGAAGTTTGGGTTTTTAAATGTACAAAATTGATGACAAAAACCAAAAAGTAAAGATTAAAAATCTAGAGTAGAGGTTGGATTTTCAAAAATACAATATTAGAGAAAAGAAGCAGAAGGAAAAAGAAAAAAGAAAAAAAAAAGCCACAAGAATTATTTTAAAAAACTCCAACCACACCACATAAAGACTATATATGGTGTTTGCCTTAAAAAAAAGTCTTCTTTTTTTGAAAAGTAATAGTAGGTTATAGAAATAAAAATTAGAGGAGAAATAGAAGACTTAACAATTAAAAAAAAAAGGAAAAAAGAGGCAAGGAAAAAAAAGAAAAAAGAAAAAAAAAGGTGAGGGGGAGGAATGATTGTAAAAATAGTAAAGATAAATCTGGCCCTTCTCTGATGTGGGCAGTGTGGGGTCACTTCCAAGGCAGTTCCCTCTGTTTAACTTCTTCTGTTTGCTGGTTTTTTAGGCTCACTAGTTCAGTCGTGCTGTGGGGAGGGGGGGGATGCTGCAAACAAATAGCACTGTCGTGTGCACACAGTGTCTCAGCCCTGCTGGACTTGTCCCTTCTCGTGGTGCACAAACCGCTCCAGTTCTACGATGCTCAGCTGGGAACCACCTGAGCCCGGCCCTAGGCTGCGTGCACCTCCCCGGTCTAAGCCGCTAAGGTTGGGCGCTCAGGTAACCCTCAGAGGCTCAGATTCGGTTGGGACTGAGTTTTGTGCCCTTCCCAGGTCTGAGGAGCTCAGGAGTTTGGCGAGCGCAGTCGCTGCGACTTGTGGCCTTTTCTGTCTCTGCTGCTCATTTTTCTGGGTGTACTGCTGGCACCCCTTGTGAGGCAGATGGTGACTGTCCAGCACCCCCAGAAGTCTTAGCAAAGAAGCCTGCTTGCAGTTTGGTAGGTAGAGTCTCTCTGGGGCTGCAATTGCCCCTTTCCAGCCCTTACGGCTCTGGCTGCCTGTCCCCGGTGGGGGATGGTCTGCTGTGGCTATTTCCGTCCGTCCTTTGTTCTGTGCACAGTTCTGGTGGTGTTTTATGTTCGAGCTTCTCGCGTGGTAGCTATCCCACAGTCTGGTTTGCTAGCCCAAGTTAGATCGTTCTGGTTACGCATGGGGCGTTCCTGCCCGATTCTTACAAATCTCTGCAGCCCGCGCCTCCCGCGCTTCCCTGCCCTGCCCCGACTTGCTAGTGGCGGATGCAGGCGTCTGTGCTGCTTTTCTGCTGGGGGAGTTACTGTTGGGCTTGTAATCTGTTGGTTTTAATTATTTATTTATTTTTCCTTCCTGTTATGTTGCCCTCTGTGTTTCCAAGGCTCACCACAGACTCAGCAGGGAGAGTGTTCCCTGGTGTTTGGAAACCTCTCTTCTTAAAATTCCCTTCCCGGGACAGGCTTCCCTTCCCGGGATGGAGCTCCCTCCCCACCTCCTTTGTCTCTCTTTTCATCTTTTATATTTTTTCCTACCTGTTTTCGAAGACAACGGTCTGCTTTTCTGGTTGCCTGATGTCCTCTGCCAGCACTCAGAAGTTGTTTTGTGGAGTTTGCTCAGCGTTGAAATGTTCTTTTGAGGAATTTGTGAGGGACAAAGTGGTCTTCCCAACCTATTCCTCCGCCATCTTAGGAACATCCCCATGTTTCTCCTTCTTGAGAACCTTTTGACTAATCCTGTTATCTTAAAATGTATATTGTGGGAATAGATCTGGTAAGACGTTTACAACCTTGAGACATTCTTTTGATTTACTGCAATAATCAATTGAAAAAGTATATGCTCCCTTGCTTAGAGAGCAGGTACTCTTCGTCCTCCTTCTGATGTCTATGTCAGAAGCTTTCTTTGTCCCTTTCTATACTTTAATAAAACTTGGCTACACAAAACATCTTGAGTGATCAAGCCTAGTCTCTTGTCCCAAAGCTAAATCTTCTTTGGAAATCACGAATCTGACACCATTCACCATAAGTTATTATGGCAAGAGTGAACATTGATATTTTAGGAATCAGTGAACCAAAACAGAAAAGAAGGGGTGAATTTAATTCAGATGACCATTATATCTACCAATGTGGGCAAGAATCCCTTAGAAGAAATGGAGTAGCCCTCATAGTCAGTGAAAGAGTCCAAAATGCAATGCTTGGGTGCAATGACAAATGAAACTATAAGCAAGATGAAAAGACAGCTTTCAGAATGGGAGAAAATAATAGCAAATGAAGCAACTGACAAAGAATTAACCTCAAAAATATACAAGAAACTCCTGCAGCTCAATTCCAGAAAAATAAATGACCCAATCAAAAAGTGGGCCAAAGAACTAAACAGACATTTCCCCAAAGAAGACATACAGATGGCTCACAAACACATGAAAAGATGCTCAACATCACTCGTTATCAAAGAAATGCAAATCAAAACCACAATGACGTACCATTTTATACCGGTCAGAATAGCTGCTATCCAAAAGTCGACCAGCAATAAATTCTGGAGAGGGTGTGGAGAAAAGGGAACTCTCTTACACTGTTGGTGGGAATGCGAATGAGTACAGCCACTATGGAGAACAGTGTGGAAATTCCTTAAAAAACTGGAACTAGAACTACCATGCGACCCAGCAATCCCACTACTGGGCATACACACCAAGGAAACCAGAACTGAAAGAGACACATGTACCCCAGTGTTCATCACAGCACTGTTTATAATAGCCAGGACATGGAAGCAACCTAGTTGTCCATCAGCAGACGAATGGATAAGAAAGCTGTGGTACATATACACAATGGAGTATTACTCAGCCATATGCAGATGACACCACCCTTATGGCAGAGAGTGAAGAGGAACTAAAAAGCCTCTTGATGAAAGTGAAAGAGGAGAGTGAAAACGTTTGCTTAAAGCTCAACATTCAGAAAACAAAGATCATGGCATCCGGTCCCATCACTTCATGGGAAATGGATGGGGAAACAGTGGAAACAGTGTCAGACTTCATTTTCTGGGGCTCCAAAATCACTGCAGATGGTGATTGCAGCCATGAAAGTAAAAGACTCTTAGTCCTTGGAAGAAAAGTTACGAGCAACCTAGATAGCATATTCAAAAGCAGACACATTAGTTTGCTGACTAAGGTCCATCTAGTCAAGGCTATGGTTTTCCCAGTAGTCATGTATGGATATGAGAGTTGGACTGTGAAGAAGGCTGAGTGCCAAAGAATTGATGCTTTTGAACTGTGGTGTTGTAGAAGACTCTTGAGAGTCCCTTGGACTGCAAGGAGATCCAACCAGTCCATTCTGAAGGAGATCAGCCGAAGTATTTCTTTGGAAGGAATGATGCTAAAGCTGAAACTCCAGTACTTTGGCCACCTCATGCAAAGAGTTGACTCATTGGAAAAGACTCTGATGCTGGGAGGGATTGTGGGGCAGGAGGAGAAGGGGACAACAGAGGATGAGATGGCTGGATGGCATCATGGACTCAATGGATGCAAGTCTGAGTGAACTCCGAGAGTTGGTGATGGACAGGGAGGCCTGGCGTGCTGCGATTCATGAGGTCACAAAGAGTCGGACACGACTGAATGACTGAACTGAACTGAACTGAACTATCTATCACTTTGCCTCTTGCTGAACTCTTTCTGTGCTGACACATAAAGAATTGGAGCTCCCTAGAGCTACCCCCACTGCACAAATGCCACCTAGTGTTATACCTAATGGACTGCTTGAGGAATTTGTTCTTCCTGTCCCCAAAACTTCATGCTCCATTAGACTAGAAATCTTAACACACTTTTGCCAGGGGACACAATATTGCTTCTACTAAAATTAAGGCTATAACTGCTGCCTTTTCATGTTGGTGTCTTTACATCAGTATATCTATAAGCAAAGAAAGCATGAATGACAGAGTTGCTCTCATATAATGGAAGCCATGAGGAGTTTGTCTGGATCTTAGTGAGTTTGCTTGGGTTACAACTCTTGATGATTTATTTCTTGTTGATGATTGCTAACAAGTAACCTCAAACTCATGCCTTAATGAAGGTATTGTACCCAGGTGCACAGATCCATTAACCAGGAAAGTCTCAATTACCGGGAAAGAAGCCTATACACATTGAAGTGTTGGCTGGGGGTGAAGGGAACTTAGAAGTGGTGCCGGAGAAATGAAATTATAGCAAGACCCAAACTCAGGACCAACTGGCCAACTGCAGCTTGTTCCATGAAGTTTCTTGTTATGTTAGTTAGTTTGTTTGTTTTGCTTATTTGTTAACTGGCAACTATCCTGAAGAGCAGTTGTTATAAGGGTAAACTCTCTATGGGTCACATGTGAACCTGAGACCATAGTAGATGCTGTTGGTGCCCCATTCATATCCCTCCTTCTTGTTGGATCACATTAATGAGGCAACTGACTTCAAATTGCCAATATCTGTGTCTTTTTCCTGAAAGACTCTCCAAAGCCACGTGAAGTCACTCTGCCTGCTTGCAGCCCAATTTGCAAGTCCAAAATATCAGTAGCCCCCAGGAGTTGCCCCCCACCCTGCCCAAACTGAAGATATCCCAGCCCTGACTCAAGGGCAATAATACTAAGGCATAAGTTTTATATTGTTTCCCAGAGGTTCCCTACAGAATTACGCTTTAGTTAACTGTAGCATTATTTGTCTCTCAATAATGACCTCCCCTTTTTTTTGACCTGTTATTCCGTCTCAAGTTGCCATTTCTCCATCAACATTACAAAGTGCCTCCAAGAAAAGTGACTTGCACTTTAATCTTTGTACCAGGGACCACTTCTGGGGGAAACCTAAACTAATACATGTGAATACAGTGACCATGGGGAAAGGTAGACAGATTCTAAAGCTATTTTGAAGGTTGAACCAATGAGACTTGTAGATGGGTTGAATGTGGCAAATGAAAGAAAGAGAATTCAGGAATGATGCTTAGATTTCTGACTTAAGCAACCAAATAGAAAGTAGCATCATTTACCGATATAGGGGTTAATTAAAGGTGTACACCTGAAACTAACACAACATTGTAAATCAATTATACTTCAATTTAAAAAAATTTTTAAGAAAAAAATGTATGCAAGATGTTGGATGCTCTAATGTGACTTTATATGACCTTGAAATGTGAAAGCAATGTCAGAGCAATGTTTGTCACTTGCCTCTGCCACAGCAACCAGCATTATTCCAAAGAGCTGCTGCTCCATTAGCCTAGGTCCCTGAATTAAGACACATGGAACATGCCCCATAAGTGAGAAACATCTTTATTGCTATAAGCCTCCAAGAATTTAGAATTACATTATTGCAGCAGAAACTGGTTACCCTAACTGGTACAGAAATCCTTCCTTAATTAAAACAAGAGGAATGAAGGTTATGAGAGACATAATTTAAGGTAGTTTTGTGACCTGGTGTTGAGAAAATAAGTCCACATGTAGTTATATTACAGAAGAAAAAACACAGATGCAATTTCATTTCCCTAAAACCAACTACTGGGGATAAAAGCAGTCCAGTACTGTTTTTCCAACTAGCTTAAGAGGAGCATGACCTTTACCTGGATTGACATCCTGGGGGGTATGCAGTCAAATGTGGAAAACTGATTATTTTATCAATTCTTGATCAGTTGCATAGCACAGTGCAGGTCACATGATCCCTTGATCCACTGTGCTGTGATTGCCTTAAACGGTGGTTGTTTTGTTGCTGGTTTACTTTATGTTTTGGTTTTGTTTCTGCTCACATTAAAAGTCAATTTCTCCTGACAGTCAGGTGGAGATAGGTAGGAATGAAGGTCTCAATGCAGATTCTCCAGGCACATCTACTCACAACTAATTGAGAACTGGATGCATTTCCCCAAGTTCTTGAATGAGTGACTGCCTGGTGGGTGTGGGGTTATCAACAGCCACTCTCCCATTCAGAGTAGACTTTTGCAGCTGCTCAATGAAGTTTAAAATATTTATAGAAGACAAAACCTTTTTTCTCAGTTTAGAAAAAAAGTTTCATTTGCAAATGTCCATTGGAAAGGGAGTAGGAAGAAGAAGGAAGGTACATAAATCAAGTCCAACCAGGAAAACAGCTCCTCTGTGCTTTTACAATAGGAGAAATTTAGTTCAGCCAAGTGGTTGTATAAATGATATAAACCCAGAGATCAGCAAGAACAGAAAGTCACTGTTTTCCCTAGGCTGAGTGCTAAGGGAAGAGGCAGAGTTTGTGAAGCCCAGGGACCAAGGTCACATCTGTGAAACTCAGTCCATGGAAGCCACATTGCCAGAGTTAGAGCCATACAGAAAATTAACTGCTGCCAGATTACTATTCAGGATAGAGAAGAAACACCCCACTTCTCCCATCCTCCAATCTATACCATTGGCTGAACCCACCTTGGAAGCTAAGCTGGAAGGCTGGAGAAAGCAGCCTGCAGGAGGCAGACCCCTTGTAATACGGAATAAAGAACAAAAAGGGCAAAATATCAATCAATGGGGAAACATACCCAGGAAGGTATGGCACATAGGACTTGGGGCTTGCTGCCTAACCGAACACAATTCCTTCCATGAGTATGCCTGTGTCATTCCCTCATTCTTTCAGATTCCTTAATCCAGAGATCCCCAACCCCCGGACCATGGACAAGTACCAGTCCATAACCGGGCTGCACAGTGGAAGGTGAGTGGCAGGTGAGTGAGCTAAGTTTCATCTGTATTTACAGCTGCTCCCTATCACCTGCATTACCTCCTGAGCTCCACCTGCTGTCAGATCAACAGGAGTACGAACCCTACTGCACAGGCAAGGGATCTAGGTTGCAGGTTCCTTATGAGAATCTAATGGCTGATGATCTGAGGTAGAGCTGAGGCAGTGATGCTAGTGCTGGGAAATGGCTGCAAATACAGATTATCATTAGCAGAGAGGTTTGACTGCACAGATATCACAATAAATCAATTGCTTGCAGAATTATATCAAAACCCTATCAGTGAGTGGCAAGTGAAAATTAAGCTGCACCTGGTAGCAGTCTTTAAGTCAGAATCTGACATTTTAGCCTGTGCATGGCCCACCCATTTTTTTGTTTGACACTTCCTCTTTCTGATACTGGGCACTTATCTCAGTCACAGTTTTGGTAAGCACACAGGTTAGCCCTAGGCAAAATGAGTGAAAAACAAATGTCACTGGAGAGGGTCTATGAAATCAGGGGGTGGGGGTAAACACCCAATGATGAGATAGCAGAAGACTCAAAGACTGCTAACAAAAACAACAAAGTTGCATTTAAAAGAAAATACCAAGTTCAGTTCAGTTCAGTCACCCAGTCGTGTCCGACTCTTTGCGACCCCATGAAAGGCAGCATGCCAGGCCTCCCTGTCGATCACCAACTCTCGGAGTTCACTCAGACTCAGGTCCATCAAGTCAGTGATGCCATCCAGCCATCTCATCCTCTGTAAGAGTCCTACTTAAATTAAGGGTACATTGCAACAGGTGATTCATGTTCTGCAAGCCCGCTTTATATAATATGTGGTGACTGACTATCCAACAAAGCCATGAAACCTTCAAGACCACTTTGCCACATGGAAACCAACCATCCTGCATTACAAGTCAAGCCTTTGCATTTTAAAAAAGAAAAAAATATATGAGCACAAAGAACAGAAGCAATTATCGAAGGCCACCATTTCATCAAATGTGTCTCCACTGAGAGCATTATTCTTGTGGCTAACCATATTGCTAAAGCTAAGAAGCCCTTTACTGTTGGTGAAGGATTGATTCTTCCTGTTGTTCAGGACACTTGTGAAATTTCAGGATAGGATGCCATTCAAAAGTTGGTACATGTTCCTCTTTCAGCTAGCAACTTAACTAGATGAGGTGATGAAGAGGCTATTGAGGCACAAATGTTAGAGAGGGTTGAGACACCATGGTACAATCCATGTTGACAAGTCTACTGATGTTGACAGTAAGGCAACAATGCTTGGTTTTGTGCAATATATTCTTCAGGAGGATGTGCATACAATATGCTATGTGCCCTTTTGTTGCCAACCAAAACCACAGCTATTCAAGTTTTTTAATGATTACATATCAGGAAAACTGAATGGGTCCTTTTGAGTCAGTATATGCATGGGCGGAGCAGCTGTCACAACTGGATGGCTTTCTGGTTTCACTACTTGAATCAACAGGTCGCTTCTGAATGTGAGTCTGCACTGAGTCCACAGAAATATGGCTAGTTGAAAAATGTCACCTGAACTTAACAACAATTTGTAGGATGTGATCAAAATTATCAACCACATTAAAGTACATGCCCTTAACTCACTATTGTTCTCCTAGCTCTGTGAGAAGATGGACACAGAACACACATGTCTTGTCTTCTACAAAGAAGTAAGATGGCTTTCTAAAGGTAGATCACTGACCAGAGTTTTTGCATTACTAGAGCCACTCCAGAGATTTCTTTCAGAAAAACAATCACCACTGGCAACACACTGCAATGACACAGAATGGGTCACAAAACTTGCTTACTTGTGTGACATATTTAACTCGCTCAGCAAACTCAATCTGTCACTTCAGGGAAAATGACAACTGTGTTCAAGTTGCAAATAAAGTGGCCACATTCAAAATTAAACTGGAATTATGGGGGTACCACGTCAAAACTGAGATTTTTGACGTTTCAAACATTAGCAGAGATTGAAAGAGACAGAGCCAGGGCCTTTTTTCTCCAAGCTGGTGCATGATCACCTATTTCAGCTTTCAAAAGTGTTTGAGCATTACTTCCCAACCACAAAAGACCTCTAAACTGGGAAGGAATGGATCCATGACCTGTTTATGAATAAGCCAGGTCAACTTTGTCCATGCTCTAAGAGAATCAACTGCTTAAAGTTGCAAATGACAGTGGCCTTAAAAGTATGCTGCTGCTTCTGCTGCTAAGTCACTTCAGTCGTGTCTGACTCTGTGTAACCCCAGAGATGGCAGCCCTCCAGGCTCCCCCATCCCTGGGATTCTCCAGGCAAGAACACTGGAGTGGCTTGCCATTTCCTTCTCCAATGCATGAGACAACGTCAAATCTCCATATATTCTGGATTAAAGTCAAGGCAAAATATCCTGAGATTTCCACAAAAACACTGAAAAGCCTGTTTCCATTTCCAACATCCCATCTTTGTGAAGCAGGGTTTTCTGCAGTGACAGCAACCAAGATAAAATTAGAAAGTAGACTGGAGATGAATAACACTGCAGGTGTCACTGTCTCCCATCACCCTGAGATGGGACCATCTAGTTGAGAAAACAAACTCAGGGCTCCCAATGATTCTTCATTATGGTGAATTGTGTAATTATTTCATTATATCACAGGGTAGTAATAATAGAAAGTTCACAATAAATGTAATGCATCTGAATCATCTGAAACCTCCCCACCCCAGTCAGTGGAAAACCTGTCCTCCACAAAACCAGTCCCTGGTGCCAAAAAGGTTAGGGACTACTGGCTTAATCATAATCCCTCCTGACTTCTGTTTCCCAATCCTGACCAAGCCATGGGAGCAAAAGAGATGTTATAGATCCCATTACATAATCTTCTTACCCTGCCCATCATTATTGGGCAAAGGAAGGACATCTGACTTGGCTAATCAGATCCTCTCCTGGATTTTTCATACCAAAAATGGTGGGTAATGGTTCTTTCTGTTTTTATTGTAGAGCTGTTGTGACTCTACATGTAACCCTAGTCTTCTGATGTGTGAAGAATGTGATTTTAGTAGGATGGAATATAGCCATATCTAATATGGAGAGGGAAGCAAAAAGGAAGGGAAAGAGAGGGCTTCTTTGAGAGTTACTAGATGGTTTCTCAGAGAAGGCAATGGGACCCCACTCCAGTATTCTTGCCTGGAAAATCCTATGGATGGAGGAGCCTGGAAGACTGCAGTTCATGGAGTTGCTGAGGGTCGGACATGACTGGGCGATTTCACTTTCACTTTTCATTTTCATGCATTGAAGAAGGAAATGGCAACCCACTCCAGTGTTCTTGCCTGAAGAATCCCAGGGACGGGGGGAACCTTTTGGGCTGCCGTCTATGGGGTCACACAGAGTCAGACACGACTGAAGTGACTTAGCAGCAGCAGCAGCAGATGGTTTCTGGGTTCACGGTTCTAGAAATTACTAAGAAGAATTCTGCCACTGCTCTTCCACAATGTAGTTGCTTGAGTCAACAGAATTCCTTTCTGGCTTAAAACATTATGTTAGGTTTCTATCTTTAGAAATACAACACAGATATATTCTGAGCAAGTATGGGAAAGAACAAAGAGTCTGACATCAAATTAAAACTATTGCTATGAAAAAAGAGAAGCTGAGAGGGCAGAGAAAGTCAGGTGGCTCAATTAAAAATGGGTACCAGCAAGCAAGGGGCTGGGATATTGATATGCAGGATCATGGTTTTATCAAGAGAGTTCAGCTTCCTTACAGTTATGGGTGGCCAATGATATATAAGCTGAAGTCATGAAGTAGAGCTTGTGGGAAGTTCTTTAAAGAAGAGCAGGGTATGATTGGGGCTTCCTTGGGGGCTCAGTGGTAAAGAATCTGCCTGCAAAGCAGGAGACTAGCAGGAGACACAGGTTTGATCCCCAGATCAGGAAGATGCCCTGGAGATGGAAATGGCAACCCACTCCAGTATTCTTGCCTGGGAAATCCCCTAGGCAGAGGTGACTGGCAGGCTGCAGTCCATGGAATCACAGAGTTGGACATGACTGAGTGACTAAACAACAACAAACAAAAGAGGTGATTGAAGTGACAGGCTCTTTTGACCCATACCCACCAACCATTCAGACATACCCACACTCAATTCCTTTTGCCTGCCACACAGGTGATTGCCATCTTGAAGTCACAAACTTGAGGACCCTTCCCTAGAGCTCAGCAGAACCTTGAGGTGGAAGAAGACTAAGCTCTGAACCATGGTGTGGGGCCACCTTACAGCCCTGGGCTGCTTACACCTCTCATTACCCAAAATAAAATCACTGTGTTCTTTTCCTTTGGTGTTTTGTTATTTTGTACTATTTAAGCTACTATCTTATCTAGTCTTAACTATTGAGAGCTGATTAGAATTCCTAATTGATGAACATCTGCCTTCTATTAGACATGTTTTTCTCCAATGAAAATCTTAATCTTCAACTCTTCTTTAAGACCTCAAGAAGAAGCCACCAGCTGCCATGGCTTTTCAGGGCAAACCTAGCAAATGTGAAAATCCTCATCTGGCAAGGAGATGCAAGGGACTTTTGGCCAGAGAGGCTGGGGGCCCTGAAAGGCCTGAAGGTAGGCATAAACCTAGGGAAGTGATACACACGGATGGTCCTCCAATTCTCTGAAAGCACCAAGAGGCTCCCACCACACCTGTTCACCTGTAGCCCCAAGGCTTTCCTCTTCCTCACACAAGAAATTCTTTTGTTTCTTTAGTCCCAATCCAGTGAAGATACTTGCAGATGTGAGGGTTTTCTTTGAAATATCCATCCTATTATCTGCTTTTTCTTCCTGTGATGGTTAATTCCATGCATAAACTTGACTTGGAATGGCATGCCCAGATATATGGTTAAACATTATTCTGGGTATATCTGTGAAGGTGTCTGGTTAAGACTAATATTTGAATCAGTGAAATAAGTAAAGCAGATCACTCTTTCCAATGTGGGTGGGCCTCATCCAATCTGTTGAAGACCTGTATAGGATGAAAGATTGAGTAAGAAAGAATTCTTATTTTCTACATGACTGTCTTCAAGCTGGGACATTTCTTCAGGCTTGGACTCCAACTGGAATTTATACCATTATCTTTTCTGGTTCTTAGACCTTCAGAATTAGGCTGGAAATATCCTATTGGCTATTTAAGGTCTTCAGTTGACCTTGGACTTCTCAGCCTCCATAATTATATGAGCAAATTTTTTCTATTAATTTGTATACATTGATACTATTCCTCTGGAAGATGCAAATGAACATATTCCCCAAGACAAATGCCCAGGTCAGAAGGAAAATTGTGGCTGCACTCCCAAGGCCTGCAGTAGAATGGAGGGTATTGCTTTTCACAAAAACCCCAGGCTTGTAAGAATCCAATCTTCAAATCTCAACAAGGACTATGGGTCTCAGAACTACAGGTGCATACTTTTCTAGTCTCATAAAAGCTCATACTTTTTGTTTGGGAGGTTATTAAGATGAACATCCTTAGAAAGCCATAGCCAGTTAAGATTCATTTCCAGTGTAATACACCTTGATGGTTCTATTAGACACAAAATAAATGGGGAACCAAAGACTGTTGTTTAAAGATCAAGACCTGCTGAGAGCAATTTTAATGTTTCTGTTGTAATGAAGGAATAAAGTTCTGGAAAGTTACTTCTCTGAGCTTGGGAGGTGACAGAGGGGAGTGCAAAACGGTTTATCAGTGTCACATAAAAATAACAAAGACACTTGGCAGCCCTTATCTTGATTTTGTGATTCATGAAGCAGGAATGAAGACTTCTTCCTGGGCCTTTATTACTTTTTTTTTCCCCTTTCCTGGGGGGAGTTTGGGAGAACAGTGCACAGGATGAAAGAAGTTTATTTCTCTGTGGTCAGCAGACTGGAGAGGCCAGGTTTCTCCCACAAAAATAAGACTCATGCCTGGGGTCCCTCAGGTGTCACGCTTTTAGTTCTCTCAACATGGGGTTTTCTACTTGCCCAACTCAAGAGGATGGACATCTGGAAGGCTAGCATTTGGCCAGGGGTCTTCCCATGGAAGAAGGCACTCACCAGGGCTCTACATGAAGCAGACAGACCTTTCCTTCCCAAGCATTTTCCTTGGACATTCATGGTGCTGAACAGCTTAGCACAAACCTGTGTTTCTCCTCAAATTCACACATCTGCATCCCTACTAGCAGCACCCGGGAAGCCAAGCCTTCTGGCAGCACCTTGCCTGACCAGTCTTTCAGAGAGCTTCCTGGAAGGGGCTAGACAGAAAGCAAGGCTTGGAGGCAAGGTCTATTGTCCTACATCAATCCTGGCCTCTCAGCTCAGATGTGTCTGTAATGATGCTGGGCTGATCCGAGCATGTGTTTGACTTCACAGCACTCAGACTGACTGTAAACCCAAAGGAAATCCACCAAAGAATTTCCTTATGGACAAACTCTGAGATGGAGAAGAGCAGGCAAGATGTTTTATTAGGGGGAACTGTTGGGAATAACATTCATTAAGTGGGAAAATGAAGAGTAGAATTAGGCAGAGGGAAACACTGGGCCAGGATGCAGCACCAGGAGAGGCCTCCGCCAACCCTGCAGAGAGCTCCACAGAGATGTTTCTGGTTGGTTTGAGGGCTAATCAGTCATTTAATGAGGGCTGATTTGGGAAAGGTACACGAACTTGGTCAAGGCTATTTTCTTCATTCAAAATAATTCCCCTAGAGGGACTGCTGAGGATCATTGAAGAGCCTCCCAGTTCTCTGGCTGGAAAGAGCTCTGGGCTGCCCATCTCCCCTAGTCCCTAACACCAAGAATTTCTCTGGGGCTCCAGCAATATGCCTAGGACTGCTCTGTACCAATGACACATCCTGTTCTTGTTGTTCAGTAACTAAATCTCTGTGACTCCATGAACTGAAGCACACCAGGCTTCCCTGTTCCTCCCTATCTCCCAGAGTTTACTCAAACTCATGCCCATTGAGTCAGTAATGCCATCCAAATATCTCACCCTCTGTCATCCCCTTCTCCTCTTACCTTCAATCTTTCCCAGCATTAGGGTCTTGTCCAATGAGTCAGTTCTTCACATCAGGTAGTCAAAGTATTGGAACTTCTGCTTCAGCATCAGTCCTTCCAATGAATATTTAGGGTTAGTTTACTTTAGGATTGACTTATTTGATCTCTAGCTGTCCAAAGAACTCTCAAGGGTCTTTTCAAGCACAACAATTTGAAAGCAACAATTCTTTGATGCTCAGAGTTCTTTATGGTCCAACTGAAAAAGCCATAATTTGACTACAAGGACCTTAGTTGGCAAAGCGATGTCTCTGCTCTTTAGTATGCTATCTAGGTTTGTCATAACTTTTCTTTCAAGGAGCAAGTATCTTTTAATTTCATGGCTGCAGTCACTGCAGTGATTTGGGAACCCAAGAAAATTAAATCTGGCACTATTTCCACTTTTCCTCCAACTATTTGCCATGAAGTGGTGGGACCAGACGCCATGATCTTCGTTGTTTGAATGTTGAGTTCTAAGCCAGCTTTTTCACTCTCTTCTTTCATCTGCATCAAGAGTTCCTCTTCACTATCTGCCGTAAGAATGGTATCGCCATCATATCTGAGGTTGTTGATATCTCTCACAGCAATCTTGATTCCAGCTTGTGATTCATCCAAGCTGCATATAATCTGTATATAAGTTAAATAACCAGGGTGACAATATACCTGCTTGACATACTCGTTTCCCAAATTTGAACTAGTCCATTGTACCATATCTGGTTCCAACTGTTGCTTCTTAGCTTGAATACAGATTTCTCAGGAGACAGGTGAGGTGGTCTGGTATTCCCATCTCTTTAAGAATTTCCCACAGTTGGTTGTGATCCACACAGTCAAAGGCTTTAGTGTACTCAATGAAGCAAAGCAGATTATTTTTGGAATCCCCTTGTTTTTTTCAATGATCCAGTGGATGTTGGCAATTTGATTTCTGGCTCCTCTGCCTTTTCTAAATCCAGCTTGAACATATGGAAGGTATTGATTGATGTACTGCTGAAGCCTTTGGAAAGCTGATGTACTGCTGGAAGAACTTTGAGCAACGTCTTGCTAGCATGTGAAATGATCACAATTGTATGGTAGTTGCAACATTCTTTGGCATTGCCTTTCTTTGAGATTGGAACTAACACTGACCTTTCCCAGTCCTGTGGCCACTGCTGTGTTTTCCAAATTTGCTGACATATTGAGCACAACATTTTAACAGCATCATCTGCTAGTATTTTAAATAGCTCATCTGGAATTCCATCACCCTCACTAGTCTTGTTCATAGTAATGCATGAATCAAGGTAATTTGGACATGGTGAAGTAGGAGATGGAAAGAGTGAGCATCGATATTTTAGGAATTAGTGAGCCAAAATGGACAGGAATGGGAAATTTTAATTCAGATAACCATTATATCTATTCCTGTGGGCAAGAATCCCTTAGAAGAAATGGAGTAGCCTTCATAGTCAACAAAAGTGTCCAAAATTCAGTACTTGGATGCAATCTCAGAACAACAGAATGGCTTCAGTTCATTTCCAAGGCAAACCATTCAACAACACAATAGTCCAAGTCTATGTCCCAATGAATAATGCTGGAGTAGCTGAAGTTGAGTGGTTCTATCAGAACCTACAAGACATTCTAGAACTAACACCAAAAAAAAAAAAAGATGTCCTTTTCATCATAGGGGACTGGAATGCAAAAGCAGGAAGTCTAGAGATACTTGAGGTAATGGGAAAGTTTGCCCTTGGAGTACAAAATGAAGCAGTGCAAAGGCTAACAGAACTTTGCCAAGAGAACACACTGGTGATAGAAATCAACCTCTTTCAACAAAACAAGAGGCAAACCTACAGATGGTAAATACTGAAATCAAATTTATTATATATTTGCAGCCAAAGATGGAGAAGCTCAAAACAGTCAGCAAAAACAAGAGCTGGAGCTGTGGCTAAGATTATGAGCTCCATGAGAGTTGGACTGTGAAGAAGGATAAGTGCCGAAACATTGATGCTTTTGAACTGTGGTGTTGGAGAAGATCTTGAGAGTCCCTTGGACTGCAAGGAGATCCAACCAGTCCATTCTAAAGGAGATCAACCCGAGGATTTCTTTGGGAGGAATGATGCTAAAGCTGAAACTCCAGTACTTTGGCCACCTCATGCAAAGAGTTGACTCATTGGAGAAGACTGATGCTTGGAGGGGTTGGGGGCAGGAGGAGAAGGGGACGACAGAGGATGAGATGGCTGGATGGCATCACTGACTCGACGGACGTGAGTCTGGGTGAACTCCGGGAGTTGGTGATGGACAGGGAGGCCTGGTGTGCTGCAATTCATGAGGTCGCAAAGAGTTGGACACGACTGAGTGACTGAACTGAACTGATTGCAAAATGTAGGCTTAAATTCAAGAAAGGGAAAACCACTAGACCATTCAGGTATGACCTAATTAGAGTGGAGGTGATGATAGATTCAAGATATTAGATCTGAAAGACAGAGTGCCAGCAAATTTGGAAAACTCAGCAGTGGCCACAGGACTGGAAAAGATCAGTTTTCATTCCAATTCCAAAGAAAGGCAATGCCAAAGAATGCTGAAACTACTGCACAATTGCACTCATTTCACATGCTAGTAAAGAAATGCTCAAAACTCTCCAAGCCAGGCTTCAGCAATACGTGAACCGTAAACTCCCTGATGTTCAAGCTGGCTTTAGAAAAGGCAGAGGAACCAGAGATCAAATTGCCAACATCCACTGGATCATGGAAAAAGCAAGAGAGTTCCAGAAAAACATCTATTTCTGCTTTATTGACTATGCCAAAGCCTTTGACTCTGTGGATCACAATAAACTGTGGAAAATTCTGAAAGAGATGGGAATACCAGACCACCTCACCTGCCTCTTGAGAAATCTGTATGCAGATCAGGAAGCAACAGTTAGAACTGGATGTGGAACAACAGACTGGTTCCAAATAGGAAAAGGAGTACATCAAGGCTGTATATTGCCACCATGCTTATTTAACTTATTTGCAGAGTACATCATGAGAAACGCTGGACTGGAAGAAACACAAGCTGGAATCTAGATTGCTGGGAGAAATATCAAAAACCTCAGATATGCAGATGACACCACCCTTATGGCAGAAAGTGAAGAGGAACTAAAAAGCCTCTTGATGAAAGTGAAAGAAGAGAGTGAAAACGTTTGCTTAAAGCTCAATATTCAGAAAACGAAGATCATGGCATCTGGTCCCATCACTTCATGGGAAATAGATGGGGAAACAGTGGAAACAGTGTCAGACTTTATTTTTTTGGGCTCCAAAATCACTCCAGATGGTGACTGCAGCCATGAATTTAAAAGACACTTACTTCTTGGAAGAAAAGTTATGACCAACCTAGATAGCATATTCAAAAGCAGAGACATTACTTTGCTGACTAAGGTCTGTCTAGTTGAGAGTTGGACTGTGAAGAAGGCTGAGTGCCGAAGAATTGATGCTTTTGAACTGTGGTGTTGGAGAAGACTCTTGAGAGTCCCTTGGACTGCAAGAAGTCCAACCAGTCCATTCTGAAGGAGATCAACCCTGGGATTTCTTTGCAGCTAATGATGCTAAAGCTGAAACTCCAGTACTTTGGCCACCTCATGCGAAGAGTTGACTCATTGGAAAAGACTCTGATGCTGGGAGGGATTGGGAGCAGGAGGAGAAGGGGGCGACCAAGGATGACATGGCTGGATGGCATCATGGACTCGATGGACGTGAGTCTGAGTGAACTCCAGGAGATGGTGATGGACAGGGAGGCCTGGAGTGCTGCGATTCATTAGGTCGCAAAGAGTCGGACACGACTGAGCGACTGAACTGAACTGAACTGAACTATATGCCAACACATTTGGAAAACTCAGCAGTGGCCACAGGACTGGAAAAATCAGTTTTCATTCCAATCCCAAAGAAGGACAATGCCAAAAAATGTTTCAACTACTGTGTAATAGCACTCATTGTACATTCTCACAATGCTATGCTCAAAATCCTTCAAGCTAGGCCTCAGTATTCTGTGAAGCAAGAACTTCCATATGTATAGGCTGGATTTAGAAAAGTCAGAGGAACCAGAGATCAAATTGCCAGCATCCATTAGATCACAGAAAAACCAAGGAAATTTCAGGAAAAAAAATCTACTTCTTCTTCATTGAGTACACTAAAGCCTTTGGCTGTGAGGATCACAACAAACTGTGGAAAATTCTTATAGAGATGGAAACACCAGATCACCTTACCTGTCTCCTGAGAAGCCTGTATGCAGGACAAGCAACCATTAGAACCAGACATGGAACAGCAGATTGGTTCAAATTTGGGGAAGGAGTATGTCAAAGTTGTATATTGTCACCATGCTTACTTAACTTATATGCAGAGTATATCATGAGAAATGCTGGGCTGCATGACTCAAAGCCAGAATCAAGATAGCTGGGAGAAATATCAGCAACCTGAGATATGCAGATGATACCACTTTAATAGCAGAAATTGTAGAGGAACTAAACAGCCTCTCGATGAGGGTGAAAAAGAGTGAAAAAGCTGGCTTAAAAGTCAATATTCAAACAACAAAGATCATGGCATCTTGTCCCAACACTTCATAGTAAACAGATGGGGAAAAAGTGGAAATAATGATGGATTTTATTTTCCTGGGCTCCAAAATTACTGCAGTGATTGCAGCCACAAAATTAAAAGACACTTGCTCCTTTGAAGAAAAGCTATGACAAACCTAGACAGCATATTAAAAAGCAAAGACATCACTTTGCCAACAAAGGTCCTTATAATCAAAGCTATGGTTTTTCCAGTAGTCATGTACAGATGTGAGAGTAGGACCATAAAGAAGGATGGGTGCCAAAGAATTTATATTTTCAAATTGTGGTTCTGTAGAAGGTTCTGGAGAGTCCCTAGGACAGCAAGGAGATATAACCAGTCATTCCTAAAGTAAATCAACACTGAATATTCATTGTAAGGACTGGTGCTGAGGCTGAACCTCCACTTTGGCCACCTGATGCAAAGAGCTGACACACTGGACAAGGCCCTGAGGCTAGGAAAGATTGAAGGCAAGAGAAGAGGTGCAGCAGAGGATGAGATGGTTTGGACAGTATCACTTACTCAAGGACAAGAGTTTGGAGAAACTCTGGGAGATAGTGAAGGATAGGGAACCCTGGCATGCTGCAGTTCATGGGATCACAAGCTGTCAGACACAGCTTAGCAACTGAACAACAATGCTTGCTCAGACCCACTTGACTTCACATTCTAGAATGTCTGGCTCTAGGTGACTGATCACACCATCATGGTTATCTGGGTCATTAAGATCTTTTTTGGGTAGTTCTTTTGTGTGTATCTTGCCACCTCTTCTTAATCTCTTCTGCTTATGTTAGGTCCTTACAGTTTCTGTTCTTTAATTGTGCCCATCTTTGTATGTAATGTTCCCTTGGTATCCCTAATTTTCTTGAAAAGATCTCTAGTATTTCCCATTCTATTGTTTTATTTGCATTATTTATTTAAGAAAGCTTTCTTATTTCTCCTTGCTATTCTCTGAACCTCTGCATTCAGTTAAGTATATCTTTCCCTTTCTCCTTTGCCTTTCACTTCTCTTCTTTTCTCAGCTATTTGTAAGGCCTCTGCAGACAACCATTTTGTCTTCTTGCATTTCTTTTTCTTGGGTATGGTTTTGGTCACCACCTCTTGTACAATATTACAAACGTGCATCTGTAGTTCTTCAGGCACTCTGTCTATCAGATCTAATCCCTTAAATCTATTCATCACCTTCACTGTATAATCATAAGGGATTTGATTTAGGTTACACCTGAATGGCTTAGTGGTTTTCCCTACTGTTTTCAATTTAAGCCTGAATATTGCAATAAGGTGCTCATGATCTGAGCCACTAGAAAAGGCAATGGCACCCCACTCCAGTACTCTTTCCTGGAAAATCCCATGGATGAAGGAGCCTGGTAGGCTACAGTCCATGGGGTCGCGAAGAGTCAGAGCAACTTTTCTTTCACTGAGCAACTTCACTTTCACTTTTCACTTTCATGCATTGGAGAAGGAAATGGCAACCCACTCCAGTGTTCTTGCCTGGAGAATACCAGGAACGGGGGAGCCTGATGGGCTGCCATCTCTGGGGTCGCACAGAGTCAGACACGACTGAAGCGACTTAGCAGCAGCAGCAGCAGCAGCACATCTGAGCCACAGTCAGCTCCAGGTCTTGTTTTTGCTCACTGTATTGAGCTTCTTCATCTTTGGCTGCAAGGTATATAATCAATCTGATTTCTATATTGACCATTTGGTGACGTCCATATGTAGAACTATCTCTTGTGTTGCTGGAAGAGGATGTTTGCTATGACTATTATATTCTCTTGGCAAAGCTGTGTTAGCCTTTGCACTGTTTCATTTTGTACTCGACGGCCAAACTTGCCTGTTATTCCAGATATCTCTTGACTTCCTACTTTTGCATTCCAGTCCCCTATAATGAAAAGGAGGTCTTTTGGTGTAGTTCTAGAATGTCTTATAGGTTCTCATAGAACCATTTAACTTCAGCTTGTTTGGCATTAGTGGTTGGGGCAATAGACTTGGATTACTGTGATGTTGAATGATTTGCCTTGCAAATGAACTGAGAACATTCTGTTGATTTTGAGGTTGCATCCGAGTACTGCATCTTGGACCCTTTGGTTGACTATGGGGCCTCCTCCATTTCTTCTAAGGAATTCTTGACCACAGGAGTAGATATAATGGTCATCTGTATTAAATTTTCCCATTCCCATCCATTTTTGCTCACTGAATCCTAAAATGTCAGTGTTTACTATATCTCCTGCTTGACCATCTTCAATTTACCTTGATTCATGGACCCAACATTCCGGGTTCCTATGGAATATTGCTCTTACAGCATCGGATTTTACTTCATCACCAGACACATCCACAACTGAGTGCCATTTCTGCTTTGGCCCAGCATCTTCATTCTTCCTAGAGCTATTTCTCTGCTCTTCCCCAGTAGCATATTGGACACCTACCAACACTGGGGGGCTCATCCTTCCGGTGTCATATCTTTTTGCCTTTTCATACTATTCATGGGGTTCTCAAGGCAAGAATACTGGAGTGGTTTGCCATCCTCTTCTCCAGTGGACCACATTTTGTCAGAACTCTCCACCATGACCCATGCATCTTGGGTGGCCCTACATGACATGGCTTTATTGAGTTACACAAGGCTGTGATCTATGTGATCATTCTGGTTAGATTTCTGTGATTGTGGCCTTCATTCTGAAGTTGTGGGATTGTAGTTCTTGCTTCTTCTGTCTGCCCTCTGATGAATTAATATAATAGGGTGTGCAAGCTTTCTGAGGGGAGGGACTGTCTGTGGGGAAAGTTGTGTCTTGCTTGGCAGACAGATCCATGCTCAGTGGATCTTTAATCCAGTTGTTGCTGATGGGTGGGACTGTGCTCCCTCCCTGTTAGTTGTCAGGCCTGAGGTGATCCAGTCCTGGAGTCTACCAGCTCTGTCAGGGCTATGGTGACCTCCAAGAGGACTCTTACTGCACATGCCTCCCAGGACTGCTGCTACCAGTGCCCCTGTCCTTGTGATAGGCCTCTTCCAACCCACACCTCTGTAGGAGACCTTCAAACACTCAGGTAGGTCTTCCTGCATCTCCCATGGGGTGACTGCTCCTTTCCCCTGGTGCACACAAGGTTTTGTTTGTTCCATCTAAGAGTCTCTGTTTCCCCTAGTCTTGTGGAAGTTCTGTAATCAAATGCCACTGTCCTTCAAAGTCAGACTCCCTGGGGATTTCCAGTCCCTCCCTTGTCAGATCCCCCAGTTGAGAAGTCTGCTGTGGGGCCTAGAACCTTTGCAACAGTATGAGAACTTCGGTATTATTGTTCTCCAGTTTGAGGGTCACCTACCTGGCAGGTATGGGACTTTATTTTAATGTGATTGTGCCCCTCCTAACATCTCATTGTGGCTTCTCCTTTGTCCACCATTTATTGGTGGGTTACAACATCTTCCTGTTGATGTTTGTTCAACAGCTAGTTTCAATTTTGGTGTTCTCATGGGTGATGTGTGCATGTTCTTCCACTCCACCATCCTTCCCTCATGGTTCAAATGGTAAAGAATCTGCCTGCAATGCAGAAGACCCACATTCGATCCCTGAGTCAGGAAGATCCCCTGGAGAAGGTAATAGCTACCCACTCCAATATTCTTGCCTGGAGAATTCCATGGACAGAGGAGCCTGATGGGCTACAGTCCATGGGATCACAAAGAGTCTGACATGACTGGGTGACTAACACTTTCTCTTGCAATGATACATCCTAGACTTCAGTTAAAATATGTAAAATAAAGTACACTTTACACTTGGGAAGGATTTTGAGGAAAGATAGTGAGAAGAGCTCACTAGCTGGGAAAGGCATGATGAATGTTCTAGGTCAGTGTTGCTTTGCCCAGGTACCATTAACAATTTTTTTAATGTGCTTTACTTTTAATATACCTGAGTGAGACAGAAAAAAATATCTTAGCCTTCTTGTGAGTGAGACTTGCCCATTCTCTGGACAGTTCACCTTCTTTCTGGGCAATGCTTGGTGGATAAACTTTGTATTAGACACATGTCAGGGCATCAACCTTGAACACAGCCCTTTTTCACAAAATCTATCCCTATCCAGGGGCCCTGCTAAGAATGTGACCTCCTGGCAATGGGCAACTGGGATGTGCAGTAAGCCTGGGCTAATAGCATGGCAGCCAGTCAGTTGAATTTGCTGCTGCAGTTTGCATAGGCCAGCGAGGACCGAGTTATCTGGCAGCAGGACCTGTGGCAGAACACGATGACAGAGAAAGGACCCGCTGTTGGCCTCCACTTTGGGCCAGGGGCAGGTGGTAGGTAAGCAGAGAGCTCTTCTCAGTGGAAAGAGGAGAATGAAGCTCAAGTTTCAAGAAGAGAGCCTAGGTGAGAGGGTAGGAAATGCACAGCTGCTGACCAGGCATCCTCCTGGACATAGGTGCTGTGGAGCTGAGTACTCATGGAGATTTGACCTTCCCTGAGACCGCAGGGTGGGCACTAGTCTCTTCTAACCAGGAAATCCCTGTTCCTCAGGGTCACAGACCCCAGAGGGGTACCACTGCACTGGGGCCTTGGGGATCACCTCTGAGTCGCCCCCCTGCCAGTAACCCCTGTCTCATGCCCCAAACCAGGAAAGCTCTTCTTGCAGTGCTGGGAAGTTCACTGCTTTTTCTTTTCTTTTCGTTTTTTTTTTCTCATGTCACTACAGCTGCTGAATTATATCTCTTACCCACAGGGTACAAGCGCAGCAAGAAGAGGAGGGGGAAGTTCACCTGTCCTGCTGCCTCACCAGCATTCCTCTCCTGGTTTGTTATGCTCAGGCTCCAGGCTAGCTGAAGAGCAGCCTTCCTGCTTTCACTCCGGCATTGCTCCTTATAGGAGAGCCAAGGCCTGTGGGCCTGGCTGCTTTATTGCCACAGCCCAGCCACTGGGCACTGAGGCCCATTGGCCTTTTAGCCATGGGTTCACCTCTGCTGAGGATGAGGCATCAAATCCATGAGAACTTTTCATTGTGAAGATCCTAGAAAAGGGTGCCAGCATCCCACAAGGGAGGGATGCTCACAGGCAAGGTCCCCAAGACCTAAGGAGAGAAGCAGGCCTGACTGAGCAGCCGTGTGCAGACCAGGATAAAACCTCAGGGTTTCAGCAACGCTAGTGATGTCTGAATGGAAGCCTCAGGGAAGGGGACTGAGAGGAAGTGGGGATGAGGAAGGTGGGGAGAGGGAGGTTGGGAAATGGAGGATGGGGAGGATGAGGATGCCATGTACCCTTTTTCTAGCCTGGGTCTATGGACATTTGGAGGGTACCAGAGAGAGACAGGAGCCCTGGAGGGGAGGAAATGGCCATTTTCTAAGCCCTCTTTGAAGTCCAGGGATCTAGGAGGCATGATTCCAGGGCTGTAATTTGTTTCCTGTGCTGGAGAAGGAAATGGCAACCCACTCCAGTGTTCTTGCCTGGAGAATCCCAGGGACAGAGGAGCCTGGTGGGCTGCCATCTATGGGGTCGCACAGAGTCAGACACGACTGAAGTGACTTAGCAGCTGTTATAACAAATTACCAAAAACATAAAAATGTATTCTTTTACTATTTTGGAGGTTAGAAGTTAAAAGTGGGTCATACTGGATTAAAATCAAGGTGATGGCAGAGTTTTGTTCCTTCTAGAGACTCTGAAGGGAGCAGGGGAACAGCATGTGCCAAGCCCGGGAGCCTTAGGGAGAGTGGTGAACACAAAGACCAGCGCACCTGGAGCACTGGTTGGGGGGAAGCAGCCCTCTCGGCCAGTGTGAGCAGGTCTGTCCATAAGTGGCTTCTATGTAGGAAGCCATGGGGAGATTATTAAGTAGGTGACACAGCCAGATTCATGCTTCAAAATAATCATCCTGGCTATAAAGTGGGCGAAACGTTGAAGGTGGGACAGTATTGCTGCAAGGGACCTGTGAAGAGGCCTTGTCATTAGTCCAGGAGACAGGGGATTTGAATCAGAGTGTAACATAGGTGCATGCTAAGTTGCTCCAGCTGTGTCCAATTCTTTGCAACCCCATGGACTATAGCCAGCCAGGCTCCCCTGTCATGGGATTCTCCAGGCAAGAATGCTGGAGTGGGTTGCCATGCCCTACTCCAGGGGATCTGCCTGAACTGGGGATCAAACCCACATCTCTTGCATTTCCTGTATTGGCAGGTGAGTTCTTTACCACTAGTGCCACCTGGGAACAAGTGTCAAAGCCTGGACTCCACCCCAAGCCTGAGCTGGTGGCACTGAACTGAATCTTGTGGCACCATATCTTAACCACTCCAGGAACTACCAAGTCTGTTCCCTGAGGCTTGTTGAGAAAAACTCCCCAGCTCTGTGCTGGGGAAGGGCTGTCCTAAGAACAGCAAGTCTGTGCCTTTCCAGAGTGGAATTCTGAAAGAAAGGAGTCCATACCCATGGTTTCACATTTTCCGTCCTATGACCTCCAGAGCAGGCCTTGTGGGGTTAGCTCTCCCCGACTGTCCTAGGAAGATTATGCTAAAGTGATCTCAGCAAGTCTCAGATCCCTCAGTCCCTGAGGAGAAGACACACTTTCAACATACAACATCATCTGGGCAAACAAAGAATTTTTGTCAAAGTTGGAAATCAACACCCACCCAGGTTTTTGACACCAAAGGGGTTCAGAGATGTAGCTGATGGAGCTGCTATAAAAATTTTATGCTGAAAAATACTGCACAAATTAAAAAACATTAACTTGTTAGAATGTCATAATTTTTATGCACATGTAGACAAGGTTAATGAATTTTATTCCACACACATAATTTAAATTATAAAACAATCAAATTACTTTTCAGATAATACTTTGGGCCCAAATCAAGTCAATTTCAAGTCATTATAACTTTAGAAAAAGACATTAATTTGAATATGGAATTTAGATCCATTAAAAATCTCAACTTTAAATAGTGATAATAGAAATCAGAAAAGCTTGAGAGTGGTTAAGATTAATTAAGAGTGAATGCATTTGGGAAAATAAAATTATAGCACTGTAATTTTAGAATGCAAATGAGATCAAAAAGTTTAATTACATCTATATATAAACACTGCCTCAAAACAGAAAAATATTTCATTACAAGGATTTGTAAATACTGTATTCTGTAATTTTTGTTACATAATTAGCAACAAATCAGTAAACAGCAATTGTTGTCAGCTCATCAGAATACCCTGATAGTTTAATTTAACATTCTAACTCCTCAAAGTTCGCTTCAGCCTGATTTCTTTGCCCTATGAGGTAAACAATGTATACAACCCACTCAAGCCCCTTAAATCCCTCTCCTGTTTTGCAGACTTTGCTTCTGTAGATTCCCACCTGCAGTGGTCTGCTGGCACCTTGCCTGAGGTTCTGGAGCTGCCTCAGCCACCCAGCTAGAGTAGGGTGCCTGTCAGGTTACGCTCCCCACCCCGACCCCACCCCCACCCCCAGTGAGTTTAGCCAATGACTGCTCTAAGTGTTCTTTGCCTCAGGTTGGATGGACTCGGGTATAATTTATGCTCCAGAGCTCCACACAGGGTGGGGCTAAGACTAGGCTTCACATGAGACCACAGCCATGCTTAGCTTCTGCACTAGATCCAGTTCCCTTAAACTGGAGCCTGGAAGAAAGAATCTTATGCAAAACCTTCATAGAGGAAGTGCTCTCAAGTGAAACTTATAGGGAAGTAGGGCATTAAAAATAAAGTTATTCAAACACTTATCACTTCAAGGCAAATAGATGTGGAAACAGTGGCTGACTTTATTTTTCTGGGCTCCAAAATCACTGCAGAGGGTGATTGCAGCCATGAAATTAAAAGACACTTGCTCATTGGAAGGAAAGTTATGACCAACCTAGACAGCATGTTAAAAAACAGAGACATTACTTTGCCAGCAAGGTCCATGTAGGCAACACTATGGTTTTTTCAGTGGTCATGTATGGATGTGAGAGTTGGACTATAAAGAAAGCTGAATGCCGAAGAATTGATGCTTTTGACCTGTGGTGTTGGAGAAGACTCTTGGGAGTCCCTTGGACTTCAAGGAGATCCAACCAGTCCATCCTAAAGGAGATCAGTTCTGGGTGTTCATTGGAAGGACTGATGTTGAAGCTGAAACTCCAATACTTTGGCCACCTGATACGAAGAGCTGAGTCATTGGAAAAGACCCTGATGCTGGGAAAGATTGAGGGCACGAGAAGAAGTGGATGACAGAGGATGAGATGTTGGATGGCATCACTGACTCGATGGACATGGGTTTGGGTGGACTCTGGGAGTTGGTGGTGGACAGGGAGGCCTGGTGTGCTGCAGTCCATGGGGTCTCAAAGAGTCAGACACGACTGAGCTGAACTGAACACTTGTTCAAACAGTAAGGAAGACTACTCACTACTTCTGTGATGTGTTAAGACTAGGCCAATAAGGGAGAAAAGTTTCCACTCTGAATACAACAATGTGAGAGGATTCTGGGTGGAAAATTGGAAAGTGTAGACATCAAGGGTAGGGGGTGTTTCTTGCTAAACTGTCTTAGATCCTTACTGAAGTTAGGATAGGGTAATCAGATACCAAGCATGGAGGGATTCTTGCTAAACTGACTCGCAGGATTCTTGCTACAAGTAGACTAGACAGGCCAAAGACAAGGCCCCAGGATGAGGCCTAGTTGAGTAGAAGGCTCTTCTGAGCCTCACTGAGTTTGGTAAAGGAGAGCACATTTGTCAGAGGGAAGCAGGGAGGAGCAGGGGAAGAAGCAGGCAAAACTGTGGATTCAGTTGAAGTTTGGCCTCCACTTGATCATAAAGTGTCCTATCTTGAAGCAAGGGAAATGGACTTTTTCTAATATCCTCATATTAATAAGTCCTTTGCTATGGACCAAACCCCAGGGGTTGTAATATATGCCAAATCTGGGCAATTCTTCTAAGACCTGTGAGTTACTAGGTTGGTGCAAAAGTAATAGCACTTTTGGATCCTGATTTTTAAATTTTTATAACTAGGCTCAAGCACATCTTTATAAATCAAAATAGGAATCATTACAATCAACACATCTTTGCCAATGAGAAATAAGTTTATTCCTGCAACAAATAATATCTGGGCACTAGGTTTCAACAAACTCTTAGAAAGCATTGTCTTCATCCTGCTGGCTGTGGAAACACTTTCTCTGCAAAAAGTTGTTGAGATGCTTGAAGAAGTGATAGTCTTTTGGCAAGAGGTCAGGTCAATATGGCAGATGAGGCAAAACTTTGTAGCCCGTATTATTCAACTTTTGAAGCCATGCATGGTTGCATGTTGTCATGGAGAAGAATTGGGCCCTTTCTGTTGACTAATGCCAGCTGCAGGCTTCTGGGGTCCAGCCCTGGTGGATCCAGGGTAGTTTGAAGGGTGGACAGAGAAGGCGAGGAAAAACTTACTTATTTAGAAATATAAAAAGAGATTAGAAAAATTAGTGTAGTAGGAAAATTAGTGGAGAAAAAGAGGCTGAATAACTTGGTTTACGTGGAAAACTAATAAAGTTCCAAGACAAGGAACTTGCACCGTCTACGTTAGGCCACCGGTGCCCACTTGAATAGCAGAGGGTGCGCCGCCTTGGACTCCCTCTCGCGTGGGTCTTGGAAGCCAGGGCAAATAAGTAGACTCGGAAAGCTTCCCTCCCCAGATGGGAATTCAGCCTGAAAAGGAGAGGGAGGGAGAGGGAGAAATAAAGAGAGAGAGAGAGAGATTCGACATGGGGGAAACCAGTCTTTCCAGTGACTGGTCCATCCTTTATTGTTTAGGAACACTTTTATACTTTTGGTTGTACATAGAGATCAATGGATAATACAAAATTATGCAGTGTCAGCAGCCCTGACTCTTATCAAGACCAGGCTTTCTCTCGGCATACCTAGTTGTATACACAAGTCTTAGGTGATTTACATCATCTTCTGGCCAGAAGGCCAATTCACATTTTACAGCCCTTTTCTGATAAGGGTAATAGTGTTCTTCCCAAAGTCTAGTGCCACTCTCAGAAAGCACTAAATAAAGTTACATTCTTACATAGCAAGGACACAACAATTTATAACAATGAAAGAGGAGTACAGTGATTTATAACAAAGAGAAAATTCATTAACTCAAAAGTCTAGTGTTGCTAACATCAAAATTACTATATTCCTATTTCTGCATCCCATTTAAATTGATTGATATCCTCTCATGTGCCTAAAAGATAAAGGATATGCAGGCCTGGCAGCAAACATTAACTCAACAAACTCTTCACCAAACTAATTCTTAACTCTAAAAGGCTCTATATCTTTAAGATGTTTTAAGCTTCGTGCCTCTCTCGGTTGGGGGGCTGTAAATAATCACAAGTTGTAGAAGTCTCCAACTGTCAGGCAAGTTAGAGGGCCATCAGGGGGTTTTAAGCCGAGACATTCCTTTCATATGCAGGAGACCAGTTGGAGCTCTAAGTTAACTTTTTCCAGAGAAAGGTAGTCGGGGATAGCCCCTGTAATGTCAGAAGAGTATAGTATAGCAGACAATAAACAGACAGATTTTGGTTTTAGGGTAGATGCTCAGGCAGAGGACCCCTTGAGACCTGACTCGCCATGCCCATCAGGTCTCTCTGCATGATCTTGTCATGGGTGGGATCTCCCGTGCTGGCTCCCAGCAGCAGGCATTGGAGTTTTTGGTGCATCTCTTTGATTTACTGAGCATTCTTCTCAGATTCAATGGTTTTGCCGGGATTCAAAAAGCCGTAGTGGATCAGACCAGGCAGCAGACCAGCAAACAGTGACCATTTGTGTGTGTGTGTGTTTGTGTGTGCAAATTTGGCTTTGGGAAGTGCTTTGGAGCTTCTTCTCAATCCAACCACTGAGCTGGTTATCACTGGTTGCCATATAAAATCCGCTTTTTGTCACACATTGCAATCTGATCGAGAAATGGATCACTGTTGTATAGAATAAGAAAAGATGACACCTCAAGGCAACAATTTGTGGTCAGCTCATGAGGCACCCACTTACTGAGCTTTTTCACCTTTCCTAATTGCTTCAAATGCCAAATGGCCATAGAATGGTTGACACTGAGTTCTTGGACAACTTCTCACATAGCTGTAAGAGGATCAGCTTCAATGATGCTCTCAGTTGGTCTTTGTCAACTTCCAATGGCCAGCCACTACATCTCCTTTACAAAACTTCTTGAACCACCACTGCACTGTATATTCATTATCAGTTCCTGGGCCAAATGGATTGATGATATTGAGTTGTCTCCTCTGCCTTATGACCCATTTTCAACTCAAATAAGAAAATCGCTTGAATTTACTTTTTGTCTAACATAATTTCTTAGTCTAAAATACATATAAACATCAAGTTATAATTCATTAGCAAAAAAACATAAAGAAAATATACCCTAAAATGATTTATAATACGCCACATTTGTTGAAGAATGTATTCCAATATCAAATGGCAAAGTTCAACAACACAAAATCACAATTACTCTTGCACCAGCCTAATATCACAGTCCACACTTAGGGCAGCTGAGAAAGATCATCAACCCAGCTCATTAAAGGCAGGTTGAGCAAAGCACCAGCACCCTCTACTGTAGCATTTCCCCTTTCCCTATCCTGCCTCCTGAGAGCACTGCCTCATCACAGGCACTGCTTCCAAAAAACCCTACAGGGACACCCCAGAGCTCTAAGGTTCAAGAGTTCCCTTTGCTCTGGTGACCACAGGCGGCTGGAGTCCTGAAAGCCTCTTTATTCCAAGCTCTAGGAGAGGGCCTGCAGCAGTTGGCTCCTGCCATTCCCCCCAGAACAGAATCCATGTTCCCTTCTTTTAGTAACAGTACCCTGATTTTCGGGATTCCCTCCTGGCTCAGAGGGTAAAGAGTCTGCCTGCAATATGGAAGACCTGAGTTCCCAGATCCCTGGGTCTGGAAGATCCCCTGAAGAAGAAAATGGCAACTCGCTCCCGTATTCTTAACTGGAAAATCCCATGGACAGAGGAGCCTGGTGGGATACAGTCCATAGGGTCACAAAGAGTTGGACACGGCTGAGCAACTTCACTTTCACTTTTCACTTTCACCCTGATTTTCCTCTGTGGAATCCACTACCCCTTCTCAATCTATAAAGTTTGGACATAGCATATGTGCATGCATGCACACACATACTCTCTCTCTCTCTCTATCACACACACACACACACACACACACACACACTTACACACTTAGCCCTGGACAATCAGTCAAGGGATGGGAGTGTGATCCCAACTGAGCCAGTGAGCCTCAGTCCTGAAATCTTTGCTTGGAGGCACCTGAGGATCATCTGCCTGCAGATATGAAGATTCTGCCCGAGACTGAGACAATCACAGAAACAAATTAAACCAAGTCAGAGAATTTGAAAGACATCTGACATTTGAACCTCAGGTCAATCTCTGGACTGTTTAGTTGTATGAACCAATTCAGCCCTCTCAGCAGGTGAGAACTGCTCCAAGCCACCTGGAGATGAGTTTCAGTCACACCCAAGTGACCCTCCCCTGACTCATATCTCTGATGAGGGTCTGGTGAAAAGCCTCTTTTAGAAAATTGTCTATTTTGAGATGTGTGATAGGGTGTAAGTGGTAAGTACTCAGTATCTACAGTCCTTTCTAGGCATTCATTTCCTTTTTTGGAGTATTTGGTCCTGGAAGTCCTGGCCTCTATGGAAGATTTCTTTTAGAGTGCTCCCTGGGGTTCTCAGCTCTCCCATCCAACCCCCAGTCTCCCAAGACTCTGAGCTCTGGTGCCTTAGGAACACGTCATTCACAAGCACCATATTCTCTCCCTGCTCCTAACCCCACCTCTGGGAATCAGTCTAGGAAGAACAATAGGGCCCAACCTCATGTACACATCTGTGAGCTGGGCCCATCCTGCGGATTCTCTGTCTACTGGAGCAGCTCTCCTGGTTTTGGTGACTCTTGTTCATCATTTCACTCTCTATGCAGACATCTCACGCCCCAGCCTGGGTACTGGCTGTGTGAGGGGGCTGGAGGGACCCTCTATGTGAAGGCATGTGGGGAAATGGTCCTGCCCCTAGAGCCGGCCAGATGATAGCCTGGAGCTGCTGAGAGCTGCTGTGTCCAGAAGGCCAGCTTGAGAATGACACCAATCCAAACGAAGCACAGCTGAGAAGCATCAATGTCGTGTGAGCAAGGGGGTGCACCATCATCTGAACATCTCATTTCAGTCATATCTGAAATCTGGAACCTCTTTTTTGCTAAGCCAATACATTCCCTTTTTAGCTTCAGTCAGTTTAAGCAGGATCTTGTCACTTTAAACAATAATTATGTGTAGATGAGATAGTAACTAGAGGCAAAGAGCTTTGTGTGTGCACAAGAGGGGACCTAGGCCCTGACTCACTAAACTCAGGGCTGGCTCTCTTTTGGCTTTAGCTTATAACTGATATCTGTAATGTGAAAGATTCCTGAATGTGTGTCACCTCCTCCTAAATCCTTTCCCAGCTGCTCTGTGCTGCCCAAATCTCACCTTTTAGGTAAAGGCACCCCCACTTGAGGAATGCATCCCGAGAGGAGACGTTCTAACCTCAGCTTCGGAGTCTGTCACGTGAGTGCAGGTTTTGCAATAGAAGTAAGAGGTCACCTATCAATCGTTAGCTCTGAGTGAGCTAAGCTGGGAGAGCAGATAATCCAGTATGTCATTGGCTTAAAACACATGTATGTTTCAGACCTACCGAGTTCACTATGAATCCAGGAGACTCTCAGGGTAATTGGCCTCTGTGAAGTGACTCGGTGACCCAGGTGGCCCTGATATGGTGAATCTGCAATCTCAATGCAAATACCCTTGTGCTGCAGTAGAGGAAAGATGCATACAGCTCTCTTGTGCCCCTCTTCCAAACTTCAGCCCACATGTGCCCATGCCAATTAGCCAAAGTCATCCCAAGGCCCTGTTCAACTGCAAGGGAGCCTGGAAAGTGTGCTTTTAAAGTGCCTAGAAAGAGAAGAGACCACTTGTGGGTCAGCACTAGTGATGTCCACCAAGCATTGTGGGCATAGGAGAGACCACTGAAAGGGTCAGTGACGATACATGGCTCAAAAGTGAGCATGTGACTGACTCCTGCTAAGAACCCCTGCTGCGGGTGGAGGGCAGGGCAGTTCCAGACTAGACTGTGGGAGAGAAGCCAGGACTCCTCCCTGCCTTGGTTTGGTGTGCTCTCTGGGTTTTAAAATTATGTCCGGGGGCGGTCCTAAGATGGTGGAGGAATAGGACAGGGAAACCACTTTCTCCCCCACAAATTCATCAAAAGAACATTTAAACGCTGAGTAAATTCCACAAAACAACTTCTGAATGCTGGCAGAGGACATCAGGCAATCAGAAAAGCAGACCATTGTCTTCAAAAGGAGGTAGGAAAGAAAATAAAAGACAAAAAAGGAGACAAAAGAGTCTTAAAAAGAGAGAAGTTTCTAAAAACCAGGAAACACTCTCACCAAGTCTGTGGCGAGCCTTGGGAACAAAGTGGGCAAAATAACAGGGAGGAAAAATAAATAAATAATTAAAACCCACAGATTACGAGCCCAACAGTAACTCCCCCCATGGAGAAGCAGTGCAGACATCTGCATCCACCACTAGCAAGTGGGGGCTGGGCAGGGAGATGCAGGCTGCATTGCTTAGAGTAAGAACTGGGCCTGAAAATCCCGAGGGCAATCTGAGCCAACTAACTTGGGCTGGCAAACCAGACTATGGGATAGCTACCACGCGAAAAGCCGTAACCTAAAACACCACCAGACCCACACACAGGGCAAAAGACTGAACAGAACTAGCCTGCTGCAGACCATCCCCCTCCAGTGACAGGCAGCCAGAGCCAGAAGGGGGCAATCACACCCCCAGGGAGACATTATCTACCAAACTACAAGCAGACTTCTTTGCTAACTAAGACTTCTTGGGGTTCTAGACATTCAACATCCGCCTGAGAAGGTGCGCCAGTTGTACACCCAGAAAACCGAGCAGCAGGGATGGGGTAGATGATAAGTCGCAGCAGCTGTGCTTGCCAAACACCTCATCACCTGAGCTGCGTGGACCTGGGAAGGGCACAAAATGCAGGCCCAACCAAGTCTGTGCCTCTGAGGACCACCCGAGTGTCTGAACCTGAGCGGCTTAGACCTGGGAGGTGCATGCAGCCCAGGGCCGGCCTTGGACGGTTCCCGGAGGAGCAACCTGGAGCCTGAGCAGTGTTGGCTGGGAGGGCACATGCGCTGTGAATGGGGGCAGGCCCAGTGTGGCTGAGACACTGTGAGCACATGCCAGTGTTATTTGTTTGCAGCGTCCCTCCCTCCCCACAGCGCGACTGAACAAGTGAGCCTTAAAAAAGTGTCCACCACCGCCCCCCTTGTGTCAGGGAGGAAATCAGACACTGAAGAGACCAGCAAATAGAAGAAGCTAAAACAGAGGGAACCGCCTTGGAAGTGACAGGTGCAATAGACTAAAACCGACTATGTACCGACTACATAGGAAGGGGCCTATAAATCTTGAGAAATATAAGCCGGACCAAGGAACTATCTGAAAATGAACTGACCCCACACTGCCCACAATAACACCTGAGAAAGTCCTAGATATATTTTTACTATTTTTATGATCATTCTTTTTTTAATTTTTTTAATTTTTAAATCCTCTATTATTCTTTTAATTTTCATTTTTATAACTTACTATTACTTTTCAAAAAAAGACCCTATTTTTTAAAGCAAACTTCATATATATATAGTTATAATTTTTGTGACTTTGTTTTTTCTTTCTTCTTTTCTTTAATATTGAAAATCCAACCTCTACTCTAGATTTTTAATCTCTGCTTTTTGGTATTTGTTATCAATTTTGTACCTTTAAGAACCCAATCTTCAGTACCCATTTTTACTTGGGAGCGAGATTACTGGCTTGACTGCTCTCTCCCTCTTTGGACTCTCCTTTTTCTCCACCAGGTCGCCTCTGTCTCCTTCCTCCCCCTTCTCTTCTCTACCCAACTTTGTGAATCTCTGTGTGTTCCAGATGATGGAGAACACTTTAGGGAACTGATTACTGGCTGGATCTGTCTCTCTCCTTTTGATTCCCCCCTTTTATCCTCCTGGCCACCTCTGTCTCCTTCCTCCCTCTTCTCTTCTCTGTATAACTCCGTGAACATCTCTGAGTGGTCCAGACTGTGGAGCGCACATAAGGAAGTGATTACTGGCTAGCTTGCTCTCTCCTCTTTTGATTGCACCTCATCTCATTCAGGTCACCTCTAACTCCCTTCTCCCTCTTCTATTCTCCATGTAACTCTGTGAACCTCTCTGGGTGTCCCTCACTGTGGAGAAATTTTTCATCTTTAACCTAGATGTTTTATCAATGGTGTCGTATAGAAGAAGTTTTGAGACTACTGTAAAAATAAGTCTGAAAACCAGAAGCAGGAGGCTTAAGTCCAAATCCTGAGAACACCAGAGGACTCCTGACTCCAGGGAACATTAATCAACAGGAACTCATCAAACGCCTCCATACCTACACTGAAACCAATCACCACCTAAAAGCCAACAAGTTCCAGAGCAAGACATACCACACAAATTCTACAGCAACACAGGAACACAGCCCCGAGCTTCAAAATACAGGCTGCCCAAAGTTAGTCCAAAACTATTGACATCTGTTAACTCATTACTGGACACTTCATTGCACTCCAGAGAGAAGAAATCCAGCTCCACCCACCAGAACACCGACACAAGCTTCCCTAACCAAGAAACCTTGACAATCCACCCGTACATCCCACCCACAGTGAGGAAACCCCACAATAAAGATAACTGCACAAACTGCCAGAATACATAAAGGCCACCCCAAACTCAGCAATATAAACAAGATGAAGAGACAGAGGAATACCCAGCAGGTAAAGGAACAGGATAAATGCCCACCAAACCAAGCAGAAGAGGAAGAGATAGGGAATCTACCTGATAAAGAATTCTGAATAATAATAGTGAAAATGATCCAAAATCTCGAAATCAAAATGGAATCACAGATAAATAGCCTGGAGACAAGGATTGAGAAGATGCAAGAAAGGTTTAACAAGGACCTAGAAGAAATTAAAAAAGAGTCAATATATAATGAATAATGCAATAAATGAGATCAAAAACACTCTAGAGGCAACAAATAGTAGAATAACAGAAGCAGAAGATAGGATTAATGAAGTAGAAGATAGAATGGTAGAAATATAATGAATTAGAGAGGAAAAAAGAAAAACGAATTAAAAGAAATGAGGACCATCTCAGAGACCTCCAGGACAATATTAAATGCCCCAACATTCGAATCCCAGAAGAAGAAGACAAAAGGAAAGACCATGAGAAAATCCTTGAGGAGATAATAGTTGAAAACTTCCCTAAAATGGGGAAGGAAATAATCGCCCAAGTCCAAGAAACACAGAAAGTCCCAAACAAGATAAACCCAAGGCGAAATGCCCCAAGATACATATTTATCAAATTAACAAAGGTCAAAAACAAAGAACAAATATTAAAGCAGAAAGGGGAAAACAACAAATAACACACAAGGGGATTCCCATAAGGATAACAGCTGATCTTTCAATAGAAACTCTTCAGGCCAGGAAGGAATGGCAAGACATACTTAAAGTGATGAAAGAAAATCATCTACAGCCCAGATTACTGTACCCAGCAAGGATCTCATTCAAATATGAAGGAGAAATCAAGAGCTTTACAGACAAGCAAAAGCTGAGAGAATTCAGCACCACCAAACCAGCTCTCCAACAAAAGCTAAAGGATATTCTCTAGACAGGAAACACAAAAAAGGTGTATAAACCCTAACACCAAACAATAAAGTAAATGGCAATGGGATCATACTTATCAATGATTACCTTAAATGTAAATGCGTTGAATGCCCCAACCAAAAAAAGACTGGCTGAATGGATACAAAAACAAGTTCCCTCTACATGTTGTCTACAAGAGACCCACCTCAAAACAGGGGACACATACAGACTGAAAGTGAAGGGCTGGATAAAGATATTCCATGCAAATTGAGACCAAAAGAAAGCAGGAGTAGCAATACTCATATCCAATAAAATAGACTTTGGGGAGGGAGGTGGGAGGGGGGTTCATGTTTGGGAACACATGTAAGAATTAAAGATTTTAAAATTAAATAAAAAAAATTAAAATATAATAAAAAATAAAACAAAGGTGGTGAAAAAAGACAAAGGACACTACATAATGATCAAAGGATCAATCCAAGAAGATATAACAATTATAAATATATATGCACCCAACATAGGAGCACTGCAATATGTAAGACAAATGCTAACAAGTATGAAAGGGGAAATAAACAATAACGCAATAATAGTGGGAGTCTTTAACACCCCACTCACATCTATGGATAGATCAACTAAACAGGCAATTAACAAGGAAACACAAATTTTAAAAGATACAATAGACCAACTAGAGCTAATCAATGAATATAGTAAAGTTGCAGGATATAAAATCAACACACAGAAATCCCTTGCATTCCTATACACTAATAATGAGAAAGTAGAAAAAGAAATTAAGGAAACAATTCCATTCACCATTGCAACGAAAGGAATAAAATACTTAGGAATATATCTACCTAAAGAAACTAAAGACCTATATATAGAAAACTATAAAACACTGATGAAAGAAATCAAAGAGGATACTAATAGATGGAGAAATATACCATGTTCATGGATCGGAAGAATCAATATAGTGAAAATGAGTATACTACCCCAAAGCAATTTACAAATTCAATGCAATCCCTATCAAGCTACCAGCCATATTTTTCACAGAACTAGAACAAATAATTTCAAGATTTGTATGGAAATACAAAAAACCTCGAATAGCCAAAGCAATCTTGAGAAAAAAGAATGGAACTGGAGGAATTAACCTGCCTGACTTCAGGCTCTACTACAAAGCCACAGTCATCAAGACAGTATGGTACTGGCACAAAGACAGAAATATACATCAATGGAACAAAATAGAAAGCCCAGAGATATATCCATGCACCTATGGACACCTTATCTTTGACAAAGGAGGCAAGAATATACAATGGATTAAAGATAATCTCTTTAACAAGCGGTCCTGGGAAAACTGGTCAACCGCTTGTAAAAGAATGAAACTAGATCACTTTCTAACACTGCACACAAAAATAAACTCAAAATGGATTAAAGATCAAAACGTTAAGGCCAGAAACTATAAAACTCCTAGAGGAGAACATAGACAAAACACTCTCCGACATAAATCACAGCAGGATCCTCTATGAACCACCTCCCAGAATATTGGAAATAAAAGCAAAAATAAACAAATGAGACCTAATTAAACTTAAAAGCTTCTGCACAACAAAGGAAACTATAAGCAAGGTGAAAAGACAGCCTTCTGAATGGGAGAAAATAATAGCAAATGAAACAACTGACAAACAACTAATCTCAAAAATATACAAGCAACATATGCAGCTCAATTCCAGAAAAATAAACGACCCAATCAAAAAATGGGTCAATGAACTAAACAGACATTTCTCCAAAGAAGACATATGGATGGCTAACAAACACATGAAAAGATGCTCAATATCACTCATTATCAGACAAATGTGAATCAAAACCACAATGAGGTACCATTTCACGCCAGTCAGAATGGCTGCTATCCAAAATTCTACAAGCAATAAATGCTGGAGTGTTGGTGGGAATGCAAACTAGTACAGCCACTATGGAGAACAGTGTGGAGATTCCTTAAAAAATTGCAAATAGAACTGCCTTATGACCCAGCAATTCCACTGCGGGCATACACGCCAAGGAAACTAGAATTGAAAGAGACACGTGTACCCGAATGTTCATTGCAGCACTGTTTATAATAGCCAGGACATGGAAGCAACCTAGATGTCCATCAGCAGATGAATGAATAAGAAAGCTGTGGTACATATACACAATGGAGTATTACTCAGCCATCAAAAAGAATACATTTGAGCCAGTTCTAATGAGGTGGATGAAACTGGAGCTGATTATACAGAGTGAAGTAAGCCAGAAAGAAAAACACCAATAGAGTATATCTACTTGGGTTTTTTGAAAATTGAGAAGACTTGATAATGGGGGGGGGGGGTCTGTATTTCTCAATATCAAAGTTTGCTGGAGGAAAGTTTTGGTTCCTCCCCTTAGAAAGTGTACCTCTCAATATTTTGTTTGCTTGTTTGTGTGTATGTATATCAACCCCGTCTGCCTCAGCCAGAGCCAGCCTCCTGGGCATGTGATCTGTGCAGTCTCACAGGGCCCCATGCTTGGTCTACTGCTCTGCTCTCACTGCCTGAATTCTTAAACAAAGAGTCCTGCATTTACATTTTGCACTGGGCTCTACAAATTATGCACCCAGCCCTGGGCTGCCTTTCATGTGCATTGTTCCTATGGTGCCTGGTGAACTAGAAACTACACGGAATCAGGAGCCAGAAGGACTTGAATTCAAAATTAGCTCAGAATTGTTGGGCAAGTTACTTAGTACCCTCTAATCTCAGTTTTCTCATCTGTTAAAAGAAATAAAATCACTTTTCTGGTGGGATTGTGGTGAGGATTTAATGTGGTCCAGGTTTTAAGGGAGTGGCCCATCATTGTGTGTACCCCATGTTCCCACACTTGTCATGGTCATTTTAATGCGATTTCCATTTCTGTTGAGAAGCCCACTCCTACCACACCTGTCCAAAGACAGAGTCTGAGACCCAAAGCTGGGGAAATGACATGCAAAGGATGTCTCAGGCTGCTAGATCTGGAGCTGGTATTCTCAGCCCCCATCCTCATTTGAACAAGGAAGCCCCCATGCTCACTGGCTGCCAGTGCAGAGAAAGAAGTAAGGCTCAGAAGTGAAGGGGAGTTGGCCTGAGAGGGGCTGATCAGGCTAACAGAGCTTTTGATGCATCCCTGAGGGCTGGGAGATGCACTGCCTACTCAGTCACCTTGATGAAAGAACAGGACCCAAGTTTGCTCCATGGGAGTGGAGAAAAGAGAAGCGGTTGAGTGAGAGCAGAAGCCTTCAGCATTCACCTGAACAAAGGCAACTCATCTAAGCAGCTCAGAGAGGCCAATGTGTAGCAGAAGACAGTTCCAAAGCATCATTAATACAGTGTAAGCAATCACCAGGTGAATTTTTAACCTCTGCCACCACTGCTGACTTCACAGGGGAAAAAGTCTCTTGAATCTTTTCTCAAGTGCCAGTTCCCTCCAGGATTAAATAAAAGTTGCAGTCATTAGTAGCTCTTCATGAATGAGCTTGAATCCCTGCCAGGCCTCTCTTCCTTTGTGGATTAGAACAAAAACCTCTAAGACCCTTGAGAAGAAGCACAGGGCTGGACCAGAACTTCAGCTAATATAGCCTGGCACATAGCCTGGCAGACTGGGCTCTGCCAATGAAAATTCAAACAAAATAAATATAACACATGTGATTTTTTTCCTTGACATACAGTGCAGGACATAGAAGCACTGCATGTCTATTCTATTCTAAATACATGAATCTGGCTCATTCACTGCCCTCTTACCCTCTCTTTCACCAGCTGTTGTTAGTGGGCTATAGCACCTCCCTAGTGCCTTTGGGGAGGCTCTCCCTGCCCTCAGGGTCTGCAGGAACCTAGGGTGTCTACAAAGTGAAAATGTTAGTCACTCAGTCATGTCTGACGCTTTGCAACCTCATGGACTGTAGCCCACCAGGCTCCTCTGTCCATGGAATTCTCCAGGCAAGAATACTGGAGTGAGTAGCCATTTCCTTCTCCAGAGGATCTTCCGAACCCAGGGATCAACCCCTGCCTCCTGCATTGCAGATGGATTCTTTGTCACCTGAGCCACCAGGGATTCCTATACAGTCTACACCCTCAAATGTCCTCAGCCTCTCGAAGTGGTCAGTTCCCAGGTTCCCTGCCTTCCCACATCCCATGAGATTGACTACAAGGCTGTAGTCCAGTCTTTCCATACCAAGCCTGGTTCAGATCATTAGACCTTTCTGATTCAGGATACTGGATATCTGAAAAACTTCTCTAGGGATGCCACAGAGCTGTCCCCTCTCCACATACTGAGAGGGTAACAGGCAGGAAGGCTAGGGGTCTCCAAACGGAGGAAATAGGCTCCAAGTGTCAGACGTTTTTTATCTCTCTCTTAAGCAGCAGGAGGAAACAAACTGCAAGTGTCAGATTTTTTCCCTTCTCTATTCAAAATTAAAAGTTTTCTTTTAAAATTCTGTGTTACCATGATGACACCTGGTTCCACCTGAACTTAACTTTTCTTAAACCATGAGTTAACCAATGCATTTTTCTTATGGAAATGTTTTTCTTAAGCTATGTTAATTAACTATGTATTTACCCTGGACTCTGTCTTTCTTCAAGTTGGTTCCACCTAAAACTCAGAACTGATAATGGCTCAATAAACCAGTATGTTTTACTTATACAATTGTTCCCCTAATCTATGTTAATGAGACTACCTATTTGCTTGGAAACTTGCCTTTCTTCAAGATTCATGTCAATCATTTTATGGCCCTGGATGACTCATGTTGTGCCTGTGTTACTCAAAATGCATGTTGTGGGTGAGAGGCCTGGTGCCACTCTCTGAGTTTTGAGACATTTCAGTCCAGTTCAGTAGCTCAGTCATGTCCAGTTCTTTATATCCCCACAGACAGCAGCATGCCAGGCTTCCCAGTCCATCACCAGCTCCCAGAGCTTATGCAAATTCATGTCCAATGAGCTGGTGATGCCATTCAACCATCTCATCCTCTGTCATCATCTTCTCCTCCTGCCTTGAATATTTCCCAGCATTAGGATCTTTTCCAATGAGTCAGTCCTTCACATCAGGTGGCCAAAGTATTGGAATTTCAGCTTCAGCATTAGTCCTTCCAATAAATATTGAGGACTGATTTTCTTTAGGATTGACTGGTTTGATTTCCTTGCAATCCAAGGGACTCTGAAGAATCTTCTCCAACACCACAGTTCAAAAGCATCAATTCTTCAGCACTCAGCATTCTTTATAGTCCAACTCTCACATCCAAATGTCTGACTCTGAGACATTTCCTTTCTCTAATTAGCAGCTTGCTAGTAGGGATATCAGTTCAGTTCAGTTCAGTCACTCAGTCATGTCTGACTCTTTGCAACCCCATGAATCACAGCACGCCAGGCCTCCCTGTCCATCACCAATTCCCGGACTTCACCCAAACTCACGTCCATCGAGCCGGTGATGCCATCCAGCCATCTTACCCTCTGTCGTCCCCTTCTCCTCCTGCCCCCAATCCCTCCCAGCATCAAAGTCTTTTCCAATGAGTCAACACTTCACATGAGGTGGCCAAAGTACTGGAGTTTCAGCTTTAGCATCAGTCCTTCCAATGAACACCCAGGACTTATCTCCTTTAGGATGGACTGGTTGGATCTCCTTGCAGTCCAACGGATTCTCAAGAGTCTTCTCAAACACCACAGTTCAAAAGCATCAATTCTTTAGTGCTCAGCCTTCTTCACAGTCCAACTCTCACATCCATACGTAACCACTGGAAAAACCATAGCCTTGACCAGATGGACCTTTGTTGGCAAAGTAATGTCTCTGCTTTTGAATATGCTACCTAGATTGGTCATAACTTTTCTTCAAAGGAATAAATGTCTTTTAATTTCATGGCTGCAGTCACCATCTGCAGTGATCTTGGAGACCAAAAAAAAAAAAAAAAAAAAAGTCTGACACTGTTTCCACTGTTTCCCCATCTATTTCCCATGAAGTGATGGGACCAGATGCTATGACCTTCATTTTCTGAATGTTGAGCTTTAAGCCAACTTTTTCACTCTCCTCTTTCACTTTCATCAAGAGTCTTTTTAGCTCCTCTTCACTTTCTGCCATAAGGGTGGTGTCATCTGCATATCTGAGGTTATTGATATTTCTCCCAGCAATCTTGATTCCAGCTTGTGCTTCATCCAGCCTAGCATTTCTCATGATGTACTCTGCATAGAAGTTAAATTAGCAGGGTGACAATATATAGCCATTCCTATTTGAAACCAGTGTGTTGTTCCATGTCCAGTTCTAACTGTTGCTTCCTGACCTGAATATATATTTCTCAAGAGGCAGGTCAGGTGGTCTGGTATTCCCATCTCTTTCAGAATTTTCCACAGTGTATTGTGATCCACACAGTCAAAGGCTTTGGCATAGTCAATAAAGCAGAAATAGATGTTTTTCTGGAACTCTCTTGCTTTTTCCATGACCCAGTGGATGCTGGCAATTTGATCTCTGGTTCCTCTGTCTTTTCTAAAACCAGCTTGAACATCAGGGAGTTCACGGTTCACGTAGTGCTGAAGCCTGGCTTGGAGAATTTTGAGCATTACTTTACTAGCATGCGAGATGAGTGCAATTGTGTGGTAGTTTGAGCATTCTTTGGCATTGCCTTTCTTTGGGATTGGAATGAAAACTGACCTTTTCCAGTCCTGTGGCCACTGCTGAGTTTTCCAAATTTGTTGGCATATTGAGTGCAGCATTTTCACAGCATCATCTTTCAAGATTTGAAGTAGCTCAACTGGAATTCCATCACCTCCACTAGTTTTGTTCATAGTGATGCTTCCTAAGGCCCACTTGACTTCACATTCCAGGATGTCTGGCTCTAGGTGAGTGATCACACCATCGTGATTATCTGGGTTCTGAAGATCTTTTTTGTACAGTTCTTCCGTGTATTCTTGCCACCTCTTCTTAATATCATCTGCTTCTGTTAGGTCCATAACATTTCTGTCCTTTATCGAGCTCATCTTTGCATGAAATGTTCCCTTGGTATCTCTAGTTTTCTTGAAGAGATCTCTAGTCCTTCCCATTCTATTGTTTTCCTCTATTTCTTTGCATTGATCGCTGAGGAAGGCTTTCATATCTCTCCTTGCTCTTCTTTGGAACTCTGCATTCAGATGCTTATATCCTTCCTTTTCGCCTTTGCTTTTCACTTCTCTTCTTTTCACAGCTATTTGTAAGGCCCCCTCAGACAGCCATTTTGCTTTTTTGCATTTATTTTCCATGGGGATGGTCTTGATCCCTGTCTCCTGTACAATGTCATGAACTTCCATCCGCAGTTCATCAGGCACTCTATCTATCAGATCTAGGCCCTTAAATCTATTTCTCACTTCCACTGTATAATCATAAGGGATTTGATTTAGGTCATACCTGAATGATCTAGTGGTTTTCCCTACTTTCTTCAGTTTAAGTCTGAATTTGGCAATAAGGAGTCCATATATATAACTTCCTGCTAAAGATTAGCAGGGGGGCACTCTTTCTGCCCCCTTCCAATGTCTATGTCAGAAGCTTTCTCTCTCTCTTTAATGCTTTAATAAAATTTCATTACACAAAAGCTCTGAGCAATCATGCCTCATCACTGGCCCCAGATTGAATTCCTCTCCTCCAGAGGCCAAGAATCCCAGCGTCTTTCATGGTCAGCAACAACCTTTCAATCCCAGGGTTTGTGCAAGGTAGCACATATCTTTATCTACTATCTCAAACCCCTAAACTCTCTTACCCTTCCCTAACTTCAGGGAAGCTCACTGCCACCCAGCTCAATTAGACCATGATTTCCCTTTAAGATCTCCTCAATGGGGGAGTGAGTACTGGCAGGGAGAGGGCACAGGGGACCTTTCAGGTACTGAAAAATGTTATACATTCGTCTAGGTGTTGTCTCAAGTGGATACAAATGTGAGGTCCAAGGAGCTGCACATTCAGCATGAGTGCACTAACCAAGCAAAGCATTTGTGGTCCACGGGGCAGAAAGCCAAACTCTGACACAAGGAGTGTGCAGCAAAGAAAGGATTTACTGCAGAGCACCAAGCAAGGAAGTGGGAGACAAACCTCAGATTCACTCCAACTTGATCTTTGAGTTTGAGTTGGATTTTGTGTTGTTGTTGTTGTTGTTGTTAGTTTCATTTGTTTGTTTGTTTGTTTTTAGAAGAACAAAGAGGCTGGGATTAATCATTGTTTTATTGATATTTCTTAATTGTTGTTTCAGGAGCCTGGATGCTTCTGGTTTATGATTCTGTGGTCCGGAGCTCAGGGATCTGTTAGCTCATCTTACCCTGGATAAACAATCTGAGTTTGTACATTAATGATAATAATGATAATAGCAATTTTAACTTTAGCAATGTTATTGACCACAACAATTTTAGTCACATGACTCTAGCTGATTATTGTTTAGTTAGTGAAGAATTGAGGTCAGAGGGAATAAGAAAGGGAATAAAGTTTTGGGTAGAGAGATTAATCATAAACTTGATAAGGGAACTCAGTTTTGGGGGTGACTCTGTTTCACACATGTTACTGTGTGTGTTGTAAAGAAAAAAATATTGCCTGTCCCTTCCAGCTCTTCAAAGATCAAGCCATTAGACACTGCAGTCACCCACCAACAGTGCACCCTTAGAGGAATTCAGGATGGAGAGAAGTCAGAAGCATCCCGTACTTTGGATATACTGACCTAAGAGAGTTAAGATGCATATCTAAGGAAACATTTCAATGATTCAGAGTCTTGCATATTCCCATATACAGAAAGTACTAAAATCATTAACTTGAGATATCTGCGTTTAGCAGTAATCATTTTCTGCATGAATACATGTTATACATGTTTTTTTCCCAGCAAACTATATATATATATATATATATATATATATATATATATATATATATATATATATATATATATATTCCATGGACAGAGGAAAACCTCATGGCTCCTCCTTTACCTCTTGGGAGCAATTTATCAGAACTATCTGAAAGGCTGTCTCCTGGGCTATAGTTCTCAGTAAGGTCCCCAAACAAAACTTAATACAAAACTTTTATGTTGTGCTTCTTATTCCAGCCATCAGTGTTACAGTTCAGTTTTTACAATGTGCTCCACCAATCTATTAGACTGAAGGTGGCAAACAGCCAATAGGTGGCCATACAAAGTGGCAACTTCATAAGTTCACCCTAATATTTTCATCTAGCTCAGCGTATAGTGTGTGCTTTTAAGAAAAATTTGCTTTCAACCTTTGAAATGGAAGATTTTACATAAAATTCAAGGTTTCTGGCTCTAGTCAGAAGCCTGTGTGTGTGCTTAGTCATCAGTCATGTCTGACTCTTTGGGATCCCATGGACTGTAGCCCACTAGGCACCTCTGTCCATGGGGATTCTCCAGGCAAGAATACTGGAGTGGGTTGCCATGCTCTCCTCCAGGGGATCTTCCCAACCCAGGAATCAAACCCAGGTCTCCTACCTTGCAAGAAGATTCTTTACCATCTGAGCTACCAGGGAAGCCCTAATCAGAAGCCAAGGAGCACTTAATCTTCAGCTGTAGACAAAAATCTCCAACATGCTCCTGGAGAGGGTTTGGGCTGGTTTCCAGAAGCGCCCGGGGTGGGAGTAGGGGAACGCTGTTGTGAAGCAGGGACTCCTCTCATTTATTTCTTCATGAAATAAATCCCTGTAGCAGAAAGCAAGACGATTTTTTCTATCAGGTTCTCCTGCCATATCAAGTAAAACAAAATTTACAAAAGTGAGAAATACATTTGCATACATATCTATCTAGCTGTCTATTCAGAAATACATATGTTTTTCCCCCTTTCTTTCACTTAAATCTTCACTCACTAGTTTCCATTCAGCATTTTTTCTTTCATGAGTTGCTATTAATTTTTTCCAGCAATTTACAAATGCTCCCCTACTCTTAAAACAATTGATATCACAGTTAGAAACCTTGATAATTTCACAAAAGCAGAAGTTATTAAATGCAAATGTTGGCAAAAGTTTTTAATACTTTAGAAAGTCATGAAAAATGCCAAAGTAAGCTCATATCTGCTGCAGATTAAATTCATTTTCTTCTTAACATCTAGAAATCCCCTGTCTTCCCAAGAAGACCCAAACAAGCCTTAAATGGAGGTAACGTGAGGCCACATCAGACTGATCCCCCCTCCCCAAAACCCCAGGATGGCAGAAAAGTGGGCAGCTCTGAGAAAGCAGGAGATGGAAAACCCCCTAATAGTCTTCATAGCACTCTAAGCTCAGTACTGAAATGATAGAAAAACAGTTAATCCCACAGCTTACAGTCTCCACTACTGATAATCATGAAAACAAAACTACTTTATACAGTTGCTCTGCTTTGTGCTTTTCAAATTTTTCTCCTTTTTAGGAACTCATTGAAACCTGAAGAGATTAGAAAGCTGCCCTTGAAATTTGAATGCTGAGGAAACATGAAGAGCTCAAGGTTATTCTGAAATTTGTTCTGCAATCATAGTTAGGACAAAAACCAGGTTCTCCAGACATCAGTGCAACCCCACTTTCTAGATCCTGGACACATCCCAGTACTGCTGGAGCCAATACTTCATCTTACTGCCAGCTGAATAAGAAAATGAGACACTGACTCTGCTCTGGTCTTTGACTTGTTTGCTCACCCAAATCAGCCCTTAGGGACAGCATGTCTCAACCACAATTAGATTTGGTTCTTCTAATTCTGGACACTTTGCTTATAATGTCAGTTAGGAATCTGTCATTCAGATGGTGAAACTCAGGTGGTGAAACTAGTTAGGCTTCAATGTGATGATTGTTTACAGAGATGAGAGACTCAGATGAAATTAAGGGAGCTAAAAAGTGATTGTCACCTCCTTGGTGGAGGCAGCCAGGACCTGATAACCACAGAAAAACATTATTCAGCCATAGGCCAGAGGGACATGGGGAGGAAAGACTGCTATTGTGGGATTGGGAACAGGGCTAGCCACTGCGAGAGACAGGGTGCAGAGCAGGAGGAAACAGAAAATAAACAGCCCAATCTCCCTTCCTTCTCACACTCCAATGCCCTGTCAGTGGCTCCCATTGGCCATTGTAGTTCACAGGACTCAGCTTCCTGGGGTCACAAAAAGAGAGTGAAGAATCAGTGTATGTCAGGAAAGTGATGAGGACAGGAAATAAGCAGCATTCCTTACTCTCAGAGCTTCAGTTTCCTCATCTGTAAAATTGGATAATATCTACTTCATGGTGCTGTTCTGAGGATAAAAACTAATATGGTGGGTTGGCCAAAAGATTCATTTTTTTTTCTCCTTTCTGTAAGATGACTAAATATTTTTAGATCATATTTTAACAGCTGTCATATCATATCATTTTTTAAAAAACATCAAAATTGGTGATTTTTGTGTAGCCACTTTAATACTGAAGACGGAAGAAAAAAGCAACATTTTGGCATATTGTTATTTATTATTTCAAGAAAGGTAAAAACTGAAACACGCAAAAGAAATTTGTGTAGCATAAGAGAAGGTACTGTAAATGATTGAATGTGTCAAAAGTGGTTTGAATTAGTCAACAGAAAGTGCATAATCTTCTGAATGGTTGTTGCTGAGCCATGAAAGATGCTGGGATTCTTGGCCTCCAGAGAAGAGGAATTCAATCCTGGGCCAGTGGCGAAGCTTGATCGCTCAGAGCTTTTGTGTGATAAAGTTCTATTAACATATAAAAGAGATAGAGAAAGCGTCTGACATAGACATCAGAAGGAGGCAGAAAGAGTGCCTCCCTGCTAGTCTTTAGCCAGATGTTTTGCCTGTTAGAAAGCTATTAATCAGATAAGAGAGAAACCTCAAGACTGAGGGAGTTTCACCAGGCCCCTCTTCCACAATATGCATTTTTGAGACAGGATGGCATGAGGTGTGTCATCCCTCAGCCATGAAACAATTGATATGAATACAGGTTTGGTGAGTTATTATCAGCCCAAGGTTTGAAAAAAGGAAAAAAAATTAGTCTTAGAACCATTTTTAAGAAATGCAAATTCCAAAACAAATACATAGTTTCATTAACATAGCTTTAAAAAAAAAAAATTTCCATAAGAAAAATGCACTGGCTAGCTCAAGGTTTGAGAAAAGTCAAGTTCAGGTGAAACCAGGTGTCATCATGGCAACACAGAATTTCAAAACAAGCCTGCTTTTAATTTTGTATAGAGAAGTAAAAAAAAAAAATCTGACACTTGTCATTTGTTTCCTCCTGCCACTTAAGGCAGGGAGAAAAAATGTCTGACACTTGTAGCCTATTTCCTCCTTCTGGAAACCCCTAGTCTTCCTGCCTGTTACCCTTTCACTTCCATCAGGTTAACACAAGACTGCATATTTCTTTGATGATCAGGCAAAAACTGAGACAGTTGGAGCAGGAAGTTCTGATCCATCTGCCATATTCACCAGACATTGCACCTCCAGATGTACATTTGTTTCAGTCTTTGCAAAATTCTCTTAATGGAAAAAAATTTCAATTCACTGGAAGATTGTAAGATACACCTGAAACAGTTTTTTGCTCAGAGATAAAAATTTGGGAAAGGTGGAATTGTGAAGTTGCCTGAAAAATGTCAAAAGGCAGTGGAAAAAGAACTGTACTTTGCACAATAAAACACTTGGTGAAAATGAAAAATATGTCTTTTGGTTCTACTTAAAAACCAAAGGAACTTTTTGGCCAACCCAATATAAGTGAGATTCACAATACATAATAGTTATTCAAAAATGCAAACATCCACTTCAAAATCGTGATCTATACTTCTCTTAAACACATTGTTTTGCTCCAAAAATTATATATTTCCCTGGTTGGAAATGTCTACAGAGGTTATCTCATCATCCCAGGCCCTATTCCTCTACAAAAAGATGATATTCATTCTGGAATATGGGCTTCCCGGGTGGCTCAGACGGTAAAGAATCCACCTGCAATGCAGGAGACTCTGGGTTAGGAAGATCCCCTGGAGGAGGGAATGGCAACCCACTCCCCATAGATAGAGAATCCCCTTGGATAGAGAAGCCTGGTGGGCTACAGTTCATGGGGTCACAAAGAGTCAGACATGACTGAGCAACTAAGCACACACACACATTCTGGAATACATCATTCTTAAAAGTGCCCTCTGTACTTTAATTACTTTCTGTGATGACAGATTCACCACATATTCCTGCCTCTTCTAATGTCAAGCCATTCAAAACTCAGAAAAATATGTCTTTTTTAACCATTTATCAATTATTTATTATTATTTTTTAACTTTACAATATTGTATTGGTTTTGCCATATTTCTTTATTATTGACACAAAGAATCTTCCTGTACATATTCCTCAAGAGTTGTCCATTTTGGATGGACAGATACACACTGCTATACTTAAAACTAATAACCAACAAGAATCTACTGTATAGTACATGGAACTCTGCTCAATATTATGTGGCAACCCAGATTGCAGGGGAGTTTGGGGAAGAATGGATACATGTATATGTATGATTGAGTCCCTTTGCTGTTCACCTGAAACTATCACAACATTGTTAATTGGCTACACAATAATACAAAACCTTGGAGAAGGAAATGGCAACCCACTCTAGTACAAGAGCCTGGAGAATCCTATGGAGAGGGGAGTCTGGTGATCTGCGGTCCATGAGGTGGCAGAGAGTCGGACATGACTGAGTGACTAACACAACACTAATATATAAAATAAAAAGTTTAAAAAAATAAGAAAGGGTATATGTATATCTGATTTTTTGTTCAGTCACTCAGTTGCGTTCAACTCTGTGTCCCCATGGACTACAGCACACCAGGCTTTAAATAATCAACTAGTGAATATCTAGAACCATAAGAATGAATTTAAGATGTTTTTCATTTTCCCAAATAAATTTTGTATAGCTATCATTTTAATTCTATAAGCTACTATACTTAAGTTAAAAAGTCATTTACCAAAGACTGGTAAAATTCCAATTCTTAGGAGTAAAGTCTTACAAATAAAGTTGTTTAAAGTAGTTTTTAAAAGTATGTTTTGATTTGCAATTTCTGGTCTGGTATGAAAAGAAGTTGGAAGGCACCACTCCATTCCAACAAGTAAAACTGCACAAGCTGAAAGGTCAACAATTCTTCTTAGGTCCACTGGAAAAGTGAAGCAAGAGGGCAAAATGCTGCCACCCAAATTAGAGAAACAGATGGGGAAATACAGATCATCCCAACTGATTGGAGCAGATATCCATGAGCAGACATTTCCAAGAGAAGCATTCCAGGATAGGAAAAGCTGAACTATAGTAGACCAATTGCAGGAGGCTTGGTGTGGACAAGCCTGAACGTTAAAAATTTCAGGTAGGTGCAGTCATAAGGAGGTCTCCACACTTTTGTGAGTTTTATCTCCGGGAGCTAGACTGGGGTCTCACAGTGAATACTGAAGAAAAATTCCATGTGCTTCTGACAAGGAGAGAGGAAAAGGAAACATTTTGAAATATACCAAAACATTAGGTTCTCCTTAACAAGGTCTGACCTCAAGAGAAACTAGTTTCAGTTCAGTTCAGTTCAGTTGCTCAGTCGTGTCCGACTCTTTGTGACCCCATGAATTGCAGCACGCCAGGCCTCCCTGTCCATCACCAATTCCCGGAGTTCACTCAGACTCATGTCCATCGAGTCAGTGATGCCATCCAGCCATCTCATCCTCTGTCGTCCCCTTCTCCTCCTTCCCCCAATCCCTCCCAGCATCAGAGTCTTTTCCAATGAGTCAACTCTTCGCATGAGGTGGCCAAAGTACTGGAGTTTCAGTTTCAGCATCATTCCTTCCAAAGAAATCCCAGGGCTGATCTCCTTCAGAATGGACTGGTTGGATCTCCTTGCAGTCCAAGGGACTCTCAAGAGTCTTCTCCAACACCACAGTTCAAAAGCATCAATTCTTTGGCACTCAGCCTTCTTCACAGTCCAACTCTCACATCCATACACGACCACTGGAAAAACCATAGCCTTGACTAGGCGGACCTGAGTCGGCAAAGTAATGTCTCTGCTTTTGAATATGCTATCTAGATTGGTCATAACTTTTCTTCCAAGGAGTAAGCATCTTTTAATTTCATGGCTGCAGTCACCATCTGCACTAGTTTACCAGAGCCTAAATTGCTGAGTTTTTATCAGAGACAAACCAATAAGGAGAAGGAGAAGTACAAGTTCCAGCAGTCTCCAGCCCTCCAAATGGAGGAAAGAATATACCAACGTTTAGCCTGCTCTGACCTTTCATGGAGAAGAGAAATACCCAACTCCAGCCCAATGTGGCTTTCATGTCCTACTTATAAGGGGGATACTGAGAAGTACATTCAAAGTTCACAGTCTAGAGGCACACACTCACTAAAATACTGAGGTGTAATCATAGGGCCAGGACGCTTTCCCTCTCCCACGTCTTAACACTAATTAGCAAAAGCTTGATTACAGCATGTCTGGCTATCAAGGAAAACTTACAAGGCATACTAAAAGGCAAAAAGCATAATTGGAAGACACAGAGCAAACACCAAAACCATACTGAGACATGGCAGAAATGTTGGGATTATCAAACTAGGAATCTAAAATAATTATGTTTAATATACTAAATGCTCTAATGGATGAAGTAGACATCATGCAAGAACAGATAGACAAGGTAAGCAGAGTGATGAAAATTTTAGAAAAAAATAATAAAAGACATAGTAGAGATTAAAACAGTGTAACAGAAATGAAGAATTTCCTTAATGCACACATTAGTAACCTGGACATGGCTGAGGGAAAATTGTCAGAGGGTGAGGATATATCAATAAGAACTTCCAAAATGGAAAAGTAAAGCAGATAAAAAGACTAGAAACACACATAGAGCAGAATATACAATGCAAGAAACTCTGGATAACTGCAGAAGGTGTAGCATGTGTCATTGGAATACCAGAAGGGGAAGAAAAAGATAAATGAATTTATTCATTCCTCAAATTAAGAAATATTTGAAGCCATAATGACTGAGAATTTCTCCAAATTAGCTGTTGTCAGTCACTAAGTCATGTCTGACTCTATGTGAACCCATTGAGTGCAGCATGCCAGGTTCCCCTGTTCTTCACAATTTTCAGGGGTTTGCTCAAATTCATGTCCACTGAGTTGGTGATGCCAGCTAACCATCTCATCCTGTGCTTGACTCTTCTCCTTTTGCCTTCAGTCTTTCCTAGCACCAGGGTCTTTCTCAGTGAGTTGGCTATTTGCAATAGGTGGCCAAACTATAGAAGCTTCAGCTTCAGCATCAGTTAGTTCTTCCAAAGTAGTGAAAGTGAAGTCACTCAGTTGTGTCCTACTCTTTGCGACCCTATGGACTGTAGCCTACCAGGCTCCTCTGTCCATGGGATTTTCCAGGCAGTAGTACTGGAGTGGATTGCCATTTCCTTCTCCAGGGGACCTTCTCAACCCAGGGATCGAATCCGGGTCTCCTGCATGGTAGACAGACGCTTTACCATCTGAGGCACCAGGGGAGTCCACAATAGTATTAGATACCAAATCACAGGCCCAGGAAGCTCTAATAGTGCACATAAGATAAATGCCGAAACAAACAACAAGTAACATCTATGCATATCATTTTTGAACTGTAGAAAATTATAGAAAAATTATGAAAGAAACCAGAGAGGAAAGTATTTATCTATAGAGGAGAAAAGATAAGGATTGCATCTGACTTCTCTTCAGAAACAATCTAAGTAAGAGGAGAGCAAAGTATTTAAAGTGTTGAGAGAAAATATCCCGTAAACTAGAATTTTGTACCCTATGAAATTATGTTCCAAAAGTGAAGAAGGAATTTCTCAAACAAACAAAAACTAAGTGAGTTTGTTGACAGTAGATCTGACTTGTAGGAAATGTCCAGTTCAGTTCAGTAGCTCAGTCGTGTCCAACTCTTTGACTGCAGCATGCCAGGCTTCACTGTCCATCACCAACACCTAGGGCTTACTCAAACTCATGCCCATCGAGTCAGTGGTCCCATCCGACCATCTCATCCTCTGTCATCTACTTTTCCTTTTGCCTCAATCTTTCCCAGCATCAGGGTCTTTTCCAATGAGTCAGTTCTTCACATCAAGTGGCCAATAACTAGAGCTTCAGCTTCAACATCAGTCCTTTCAATGAATATTCAGGACTGATCATCTTTAAGATTGATTGGTTTGATCTCCTTGATGTCCAAGGGGCTCTCAAGAGTCTTCTCCAATATCAAAGTTTAAAAGCATCAATTCTTTGGTGCTCAGCTTTCTTTATAGTCCAACTCTCACATCCATACATGACTACCAGAAAAACCATAGCTTTGACTATACAGACCTCTGTTGGTAAAGTAATGTCTCTGCTTTTTAATACACTGTCTAAGTTTGTCATAACTTTTCTTCCTTGGAGCAAGCATCTTTTAATTTCACACCATTTGGAGTGATTTTGGAGTGCAAGAAAATAAAGTCTACCACTGTTTCCATTGTTTCTCCATATATTTGCCATGAAGTGAAGGGTTCAGATGTCACAGTCTTAGTTTTCTGAATGTTGAGATTTAAGTCAGCTTTTTCACTCCCCCTTTCACTTTCATCAAGAGTCCCTCCAGTTCCTCTTTGCTTTCTGCCATAAGGCTGGTGTCATCTGCATATCTGAAGTTATTGATATTTCTCCCTGCAATCTTGATCCAGCCTGTGCTTCAACCAGCCCAGCATTTCCCATGATGTACTCTGCATATAAGTAAAATAAGCAGGGTGACAATATAAAGTCTTGATGTTATCCATTTCCAGTTTGGAACCAGTCCATTGCTCCCTGTCCAATTCTAACTGTTGCTTCTTGACTTGCATATAGTTTTCTCAGGAGGCAGGTAAGGTGGTCTGATATTCCCATCTCTTTAAGAATCTTCCACTGTGATACACACAGTCAACAGCTTTAGCATAGTCAATAAACCAGAGCTAGATTTTTTTTTCTGGAATTCTCTTGCTTTTTATGTGATCCAACAGATGTTGGTAATTTGATTTTTGGTTCCTCTGCCTTTTCTAAATCCAACTTGTACACTTGGAAGTTTTTCATTCATGTACTGTTGAAGACTACTTTGGAGAATTTTGAGCATTACTTTCCTAGCATGTGAGATGAGTGCAATTGTGTGATAGTTTGAACATTCTTTGGCATTGCCCTTCTTTGTGATTAGAATGAAAGCTGATCTTTTCCAGTCCTGTGGCTACTGCTGAGTTTTCCAAATTTTCTGGCATATTCAGAGCAGCACTATAATAGCATCATCTTTTAAGATTTGAAATAGCTCAGATGGAATTCCGTCACCTCCACTAGCTTTGTTCAAGTGATGTTTCCTAAGGCCCACTTGACTTCACACTCCAGGATGTCTGGCTCTAGACATGTATTCACACCATCATGGTTATCTGGGTCATCAAGATCTTTTTTTGTACAGTTCTGTGTATTCTTGTCACCACTTCTTAATGTCTTCTGCTTTCTTATCTCTCCTTGCTATTCTTTGAAACTCTATTCAGATGGATATCTCTTTCCTTTTCTCCTTTGCCTTTCACTTCTCTTCTTTTCTTAGCTATTTGTAAGGCCTCCTCAGACAACCATTTTGCCTTTTTGCATTTCTTCTTCTTGGGGATGGTGTTGATCACTACCCCTTGTACAGTGTTGCAAATCTGCATACACAGTTCTTCAGGTACTCTATCTATCAGATCTAATCCTTTTAATCTGTTTGTCACTTCCACTGTATAATCATAAGGGATTTGATTTAGGTCATACCTTAATGGCCTAGTGGTTTTCCCTACTTTCTTCAATTTAACTCTGAATTTGGCAATAAGGAGTTCATGATCTGAGCCACGATCAGCTTCCAGTCCTGTTTTTGCTGACTGTATAGAGCTTCTCCATCTTTGGCTGCAAAGGATATAATCAGTCTGATTTCAGTATTGACTGTCTGGTGATGTTCATGTGTAGAGTCGTGTCTTTTCTTTGCTATGACCAGTGTTTTTCTCTTGACAAAACTGTTAGCCTTTGTGCTGCTTTGTTTTGTAGTCCAAGGCCAAATGTATCTGTTACTTCAGGTATCTCTTGACATCCTATTTTACATTCCATTCCCCTATTATTTATTTATTTATTTATTTATTTATTTTTTTGGTGTTAGTTCTACAATGTCTTATAGGTCTTCATAGGACCATTCAATTTCAGCTTCTTTGGCATTAGTGGTTGGGTCATAGACCTGGATTACTGTGATATTCTATGGCTTGCCTTGGAAATGAACAGAGATCATACTGTAATTTTGAGATTGCAACCAAATACTGCATTTCAGACTCTTGTTAGCTATGAGAACAACTCCATTCCTTCTAGGGGATTTTTGCCCACAGTAGTAGATCCTCTGAAGTAACTCACTGATTCCTGAAATGTCAATGTTTACTCTTGCCATCTCCTGTTTGACCACTTCCAATTTACCTTCATTCATGGACCTAACATTCCAGGTTCCTATGCAATACTGTTCTTTACAGCATCAGACTTCACTGTAGGAAATCTTAGAAGTTCTTAGGAGGAAAGTAAAATGATATGTCAGAAACTTAGATCTACATGGAGTAAGGAAAAGTATCAGAAAGGAATAAGTGTAAGTAAAATTAGCAGAAGATATTAAGAAGAGGTGGCAAGAATACACAGAAGAACTGTACAAAAAAGATCTTCATGACCCAGATAATCATGATGATGTGATCACTTATCTAGAGCCAGACATCCTGGAATGTGAAGTCAAGTGGGCCTTAGAAAGTATCACTATGAACAAAGCTAGTGGAGGTGATGGAATTCCAGTGGAGCTATCTCAAATCCTGAAAGATGATGCTGTGAAAGTGCTGCACTCAATATGCCAACAAATTTGGAAAACCCAGCAGTAGCCACAGGACTGGAAAAGGTCAGTTTTCATTCCAATCCCAAAGAAAGGCAACACCAAAGAATGCTCAAACTACCACACAATTGCACTCACCTCACATGCTAGTAAAGCAATGCTCAAAATTCTCTAAGCCAGGCTTCAGCACTACGTGAACTGTGAACTTCCTGATGTTCAAGCTGCTTTTAGAAAAGGCAGAGGAACCAGAAATCAAATTGTCAACATCCGCTGGATCATGGAAAAAGCAAGAGAGTTCCAGAAAAACATCTATTTCTGCTTTATTGACTTTTGACTGTTTGAATCACAATAAACTGTGGAAAATTCTGAAAGAGATGGGAATACCAGACCACCTGACCTGCCTCTTGAGAAATCTGTATGCAGGTCAGGAAGCAACAGTTAGAACTGGACATGGAACAACAGACTGGTTCCAAATAGGAAAAGGTGTACGTCAAGGATGTATATTGTCACTCTGCTTATTTAACTTATATGCAGAGTACATTGTGAGAAATGCTGGACTGGAAGAAATGTAAGCTGGAATCAAGATTGTCGGGAGAAATATCAATAACCTCAGATACGCAGATGACACCACCCTTATGGCAGAAAGTGAAGAGGAACTAAAAAGCCTCTTGATGAAAGTGAAAAAGGAGAGTAAAAAAGTTGGCTTAAAGCTCAACATTCAGAAAACGAAGATCATGGCATCCGGTCCCATCACTCCATGGGAAATAGATGGGGAAACAGTGGAAACAGTGTCAGACTTTATTTTGGGGGGCTCCAAAATCACCACAGATGGTGACTGCAGCCATGAAATTAAAAGATGCTTACTCCTTGGAAGAAAAGTTATGACCAACCTAGACAGCATATTCAAAAGCAGGGACATTACTTTGCAGACTAAGGTCCGTCTAGTCAAGGCTATGGTTTTTCCTGTGGTCGTGTATGGATGTGAGAGTTGGATTGTGAAGAAGGCTGAGCGCCGAAGAATTGATGCTTTTGAACTGTGGTGTTGGAGAAGACTCTTGAGAATCCCTTGGACTGCAAGGAGATCCAACCAGTCCATTCTGAAGGAGATCAACCCTAGGGTTTCTTTGGAAGGAATGATGCTGAAGCTGAAACTCCAGTACTTTGGCCACCTCATGCGAAGAGCTGACTCATTGGAAAAGACTCTGATGCTGGGAGGGATTGGGGGCAGTAGGAGAAGGGGACGACCGAGGATGGGATAGCCGGATGGCATCACAGACTCGATGGACATGAGTCTGAGTGAACTCCGGGAGTTGGTGATGGACAGGGAGGCCTGGCGTGCTGCGATTCATGGGGTCGCAAAGAGTCGGACACAACCGAGCATCTGAACTGAACTGAACTGAACTGAAAATTAAAATTGAAGAAAGTGGGGAAAACCACTAAACCATTCAGGTATGACCTAAATCAAATCCCTTATACAGTGGAAGTGAGAAATAGATTTAAGGGACTAGATCTGATACATAGAGTGCTTGATGAACTATGGACAGAGGTTTGTGACATTGTACAGGAGACAGGGATCAAGACCATCCCCATGGAAATGAGTTTGGGTAGGCTCTGGGAGTTGGTGATGGACAGGGAGGCCTGGTGTGCCGCAATTCATGGGGTCACAAAGAGTCAGACACGACTGAGTGACTGAAATGAACTGAACTGAAACGAAACATACTCTTACCATATGATCCAGCAATCATGCTAGTTGATATTTACTCAAAGAGTTGAAAAATGTATCCACACAAAAATCGGCACATAAATGTTTATGTGTTTCATTTATAATAGCCTACATTTGGAAGCAACCCAGATACGCTTCAGTGAGTGAATGGGTAAACTGTGGTACATCCAGTTGGTTGAATATTATTTAGTGGTATAAAATAATGAGCCACCAAGCCATGAAAAGACACAGAGGAAACTTAAGTTCATATTACTAAGTAAAAGAAACAAATTTTAAAAGGCAGCATACTGTATGTTTCCAACTATATGACATTCTAGAAATGGCAAAACTGCAGACAGCTAAAGATTGCCACGGGTTCATGGTAAAGGAGGGATAAATAAAGCAGAGAGGATTTGGGGCAGTAAATCTATTCTATAAGAGATTATAATGGTAGACATGTGGCATAATGTATTTTTCTAAACCCATAGAATATAACACCAAGGGTGAAATTTAATGTAAACTATGGACTTTGGGTAATAAGTTTCATTAACGGTAAAAAATGTACCTCTCTGGTGCAAGTTGATGGTAAAGGGGGGCTGTGTGTATGTGGGGGTTAGAAAGTATACAGGAAATCTCTCTGCCATCTGCTTAATTTTGCTGTGAAGCCAAAAGTGCACGGTCTAAAAGCCATAATGAAACACCATGACAGGTCCATTAGAAAGAACAAAATTAAATAGCTATTCAAGAGAACATGGAGCAATCAGACCCAATGTATTGCTGGCAAGTGTATAAAATAGTACAACTACTTAAAAAACTATTTAGCTATTTCTTAAAATCTACATTGTAAGTGAAAGTGTTAGTTGCTCAGTCATGTCCGACTCTTTGTGAACCCATGACCTGTAGCCTGCCAGCCTCCTCTGTCCATGGAATTCTCCAAGTAAGAATACTGGAGTGGGTAGCCGTTCCCTTCTCCAGGGGATTTTTCTGACCCAGAGATCCAACCCAGTTCTCCTGCATTGCAGGTGGATTATTTACCATCTGAGCCACCAAGGAAGCCTAAACTCTACACTGTGACCAAGCAAATATATTCCTGTGTATTTATCCAAAACAAGCGAAACTATGTATTCACAAAAGGCCTTCCACAAGAGTGTTTATAGCAGCTTTATTCACAATAACAAGAAAGTTGAAAAATCTAAATGTCCATTAACTGATGAATAAATTGTAATATATTTATACAGTGGAATTTGCTTCAGGAATTACAAGGAATAAATTACTTATACATATAAACTGAACCTCAAAAATATGCTGAGCAAAAGAAGCTAGACACACAAAAAATATGCTGTATGATTTCATTTATATGAAGCCAGGCTATATGCACAATGGAGGAGGTAATGATGATGTAAACATTCTTTCCTGAAGCACGTATGTCAAAACTGAATAGTACATTTGATGAGCATATAAATTATACCTCAATTTCAAAAGGGCATGTTCTCTGGTATTTACTCTTTCCCACTACCAACAATTGACTTCTGAGACAAGCTACCTAATCCCTTCAGGCATAAGGAATAAGAAAGGGAAGTCCAGTGTTTGGAACCTAGACAGAGACAGGCTCTTGGGCACTCTTCTTAAGAATACTGAGCTCCTGACACTGCTCAAAACCAAGAACAAGGGAAGGGGCCTGTGTTTCCCCTGAACTCAGCTTGCCCAGGACCCACAGAGGGGCAGCAAAGGCCAGAGAAGAAAGCCTGGGTGTCACAGGGTAGTGGTACCTGCATGAAAGAGGGCTGCAGGCAGCTTTTTCATAATATTTTGTTATTGTAGACAGTGAAACATGCTACTCTAGTCTCACTCTGAGTCTCCAAGTTCTTCAGAATGATTGGAAGTTCTACTTTCAAAATCAATGGGAAAAGTGTCATCCTTGATGACTTCACATGATGATGTAGAAAGTGTATGGAGTCATCCATCATCCTTTGTGAGGGAAGCTGTGTGCACCATAGAAACAGCTGGAGGCGTCAGTGGCTGCTACTCACCTCCTAAAACTCACCCAATTAACATACTGCCTGCCAGCCTGCCACATGTTCAAGCCAGATGTGGCAGATTGGTAGGGTTCTACTGATATTATTTGGCCCACTGAGTTGCCAACTGGAAAACTAAGGGTTTTACATAAAATTCTGGATTCACAACTTCTCTAGAAAAATTAGAGCTACAATGAAATATAGAAATAACATGAGTGACTCTGTGCCTGAATCCTCTCATGGCAAAACCCACTGGTGCTGAGTGGGACCTGATCTCTGGTATAGGTCTATGCCATCTCTGCTTCCCCACGGTATTTCCCTGGCCTACTTGCTCCCTTTATGAATTGTTGAACTCCTTGCTTAGGGTTTCCTTCAAATTGTAGCAATTTGATCTTCTTCATTTCCAAGAGCATGGGAGAAAATTTCCCATTGACAATATAGCAAGTTTTTATATAGAATTGCAAAAAGTAAGCCACAGAACCAATTATTGTCTAAATAATTGTGAATAACATTGTGAGAAACACAACGTTTCCAAATAAGTGGACGGTACCCTTAAGAAATCTCCTGCCCCTCCCTGAGTCTTAATTTTCTGACCTGAAAGATAAGGAAATGAGTTTAACCATCTTTATTGGCTTATTCCTCTACAATTATCTAACTGTCTTGGCAGAGACCACCTTCAGCAGACAGAAATCTCTTATACCTGTTTTTCAACCAATTCAATAAGAAGAGTGCATGTTCCTGAAACCTTCCTTTATGACCAAGCTGGCATGTAAATGATCAAGCAGAACAGCCAGCACTTAAGAATACCGAGTTCCCAACCCTACTCAAAACTAAGAGTGAAGGAAGGGGCCTGTGTTCTACCTGAGTATCTACCGCTTCGCTTGGTGCTCTTCAGCCTGCCTGGGCCCCACCAGGGCAGCGGCAGTGACCCCCAACAACAAGGGTAGATTTAAATATTAAAAACCTTATTGAACTTCATTATGAAATTTCCCCAGCCTTATTCATTCACATTCATGTTGCAGGGTAAATAGAAAAGACTTAACAAATATGTAAAACCTCTTGATGAAAATATCAGGGAAATATTTGTGGGTGAACCAGGGGAGTCTCAGAAGGCTGATCCTTCCTTGAAATATCTTAATATACTTTGGCCTACCAAGCAATCTGCACACTTTGAGATGGTCCCATTTGTTGCTAAATTTCAATTCACACCAATATAAGATCAAGTATATTACTTTAAATATATGACCTTATGGAAGCTTTTTGGGCTTCCCTGGTGGCCCAGATGGTAAAGAACCTGTCTATCATGAGGAAGACCTGGGTTCAATCCCTGGGTTGGGAAGATCTCCTGGAGAAGGGAATGGCAACCCACTACAGTATGCTTACCTGGAGAATTCCATGGACAGAGGAGCCTGGCGAGCTACAGTCCAAAGAGTCACAAAGAGTCAGACACGAATGAGCAACTAACATAACACACACACGGAAGCAAAGTATACAACTGACATTTAATTAACAGACTTATGTTCCAGCCACTTTATAAATGCATACTATGTCCTTTAAACTTTATAAGGCCCCATTTTACATATGAGGAAAAGGGGCACAGAAGGGTGAAGCAACCTGTTGAAGATCACTTGGCTAAGCTGGGTAAAATCTCAGCAGTTCTAGCTTTCTAACTCAGAAAGCCCAGCTCCAAAACTTATGCTTTGTAAAGCTTTGTGATATTATATTCTCCTTCCTCTCACATTGTACTAAAATTAAGAGATTCCTTGAACCTTATTAAGTCAAGAGATAACTTTCTGTCCACATACAGAGGATGGCAGCATTCACATGCTCCCCTTCTATGATTCAAGGCATTCACATGCCTCCATGTCCTTGATATGAGCCTGAAAAAAATTAGAAGCTAAGAAACTGTCCAGAATACTGTGATCCCTTCATCACATGCCTTTAGGACTCATGTATCATGGTTTCCATAAACTTCCTGGACACTTAAGGACTTATATGCTCGAAACACATTTTTTCCTGTGTTTTGGAGAGCTCTGGATAAAATAACAATGATGATAATAAGACAAATGCTGAGTACCTACTGTGCATGGAGTGCTCTGCTGCATCCTTCTTACAGGTAATTTCTCTTGGTCACCCTCCCAGTAAGAAGTTGTCCCTGCTTGACCTTGGGTGCAAATGAGAAATTCACAGTCAGGAACCCATGGGCATGATAAAGAGCCCTGGTCCTGGGGCAGAACACCAGAGGAATGGTTAAAGTTCCCTTCATTCTCTAGAATAAAGCTAATCACACTGTTTTGGGCATTTGAAACAGAGCTGTGACACCTGAGAGCATCAGTCCATTTGCAGCATAGGTGGTCCCCTCTGTTCACAATGCCCTCCTCTTCCAGAACCTCAGCTCTCCCTTGCCTGTTAAACTTCTTAGTCTCCAAGGATCAGCTCCAACTCCCTCTCCTCAGTAGTATGGTATAACTTCCTCCAATAAGTGAGGGTTTCCTTTCTGGGCTCCACTGCTCCTTAGAGGTGTCCCATCCAGCAAGAACCACAGACTGTCCACCGTCTTTTGATGGTTTTATCTCCCCTAGAGCTGGGAGCTTGTTCTGTGTGAGCTCATGCCTGCAAGTCATACTGAGGAGACTGTCATCAGTCTCTCTCCTGGCAGCAGCCAACCTTGACCCTCCTCTGGCTCTCTTCCTATGGTTCCAACTATTCTCTTGTTCAAGAGATTGCAAGAACCTCTGGTCTGCAACCTTCTCTACCCTAATGCCCTTACCTGAATTTGCAATAGGCTGTCGTGCATGCACCTCTACTTCTGCCCTCATTTCTGTTCCTCTAGTTCAGGCCTTGTTTCCTCCCACCAGGCTATAGAAATGGATTTTTGACCAGTTTTCCATTCCTGCACACTCTTAGAGAGCCTGGTCTCAGCACAGCTCAGACCTAGCTCTGCACCTTTGCTCAGAGACAGTCAGTGCTTTTGCAGTGGTGCTAACAAAGTACTATCTGGTGATCTGGGCATCTGTGGACAAGGCAAGACTTCAGCTCTGGTGTCTTATCAGCCTGTCTCCCCCTGGTCTCAGAAAACATTCTCTAAACCAAGAACTGTTTCTCTTTTTTTATTATTTTAAATGTACACTCATGGACTGTTTCTTAACATGCCCATACTCCTCATCTCCAAGCTCTTGCTCACACAGAGCTTCTACGTGTCTATTGGTTTCTTCAGAACAAGGCTCCCTTTAGTAACCAGCCCCTCCTTGCCCATGTTCAGCTGAGGCATCCCCATCTGGATCAGGGTCCTCACCAGCTCTGCAGACCACAGGCAGCAGCTACACCTCTGAAGTCCATGCCAGCCTCTACCTCACACTGGCAGATGTCAGGAAAAAGGGAAATGACTGATTTTCATTCAAGGAGGGTGAAGGGTTAGGAAGACACAATCACAGGATGCGAACTCAGTAAGCCAGCCAGAACCCAGAACACAAACTTAGAGGTGAATGGGGAAAACGCATGTTAACTTTCGGCCAAGACTCCATGGGACCTACTGCTCATGAGATAGATACTTCAATCAAATTTTACAAATATCATGTTTTTTTCCAGAAATAAATTCAGTCTACAATTTGAATTTCTACAAAGTATTTCTTAGATAGATTTCCATGTCAATCTATATTGACCCAAGATAAAGCTATTTTCAATAGTTCATATCAAAAGGACACAGAAGCCAACTTGAAAGGGATTCCATTGACCAAATCTGGGAAACTTTGTGGATCAAAAGAAATAATCTTGGTGAATGATTACAAAACACTGAATTTAAAAAATTTTATGATTCCATAGTGACTAGTCAAGGCTATGGTTTTTCCAGTAGTCACTTGTGGATGTGAGAGTTGGACTGTGAAGAAAGCTGAGCGTTGAAGAATTGATGCTTTTGAACTGTGGTGCTGGAGAAGACTCTTGAGAGTCCCTTGGACTGCAAGGAGATCCAACCAGTCCATTCTAAAGATCAGTCCTGGGTGTTCTTTGGAAGGACTGATGCTGAAGCTCCTCCGATACTTTGGTGACCTGATGGGAAGAGTTTACTCATTGGAAAAGACTCTGATGCTGGGAGGGATTGGGGGCAGGAGGAGAAGGGGATGACAGAGGATAAGATGGCTGGATGGCAACACTGACTCACTCGATGGACATGAGTCTGAGTGAACTCCGGGAGTTGGTGATGGACAGGGAGGCCTGGCGTGCTGCAATTCATGGGATCACAAAGAGTCAGACACGACTGAGTGACTGAACTGAACTGAAAGCTATTTTCAAGCATTACAAAGAGGAAGCTGTATGAGAAGGGAGGGGTTTCCCTCAAGTTTTTCTCCTCCCAAACCCCAATACACACACACACACACACACACACACACACACAAATACACACACAGAAACAGTGTAGGGCCTTACTGATTGCCAGAGCTTATGGAAGGGTGCCTATCCCAAAGGCACCCACCTCAGAATTGTCACTTCTTATCAGGCCCCTGTTTCTCTAGAGTGGGATTGTGAGCAAAGTCAGGTGGGATTGTGAGCAAAGTCATGTCCATCCCTTTCCTGGAGAAATGGGTGTGAGAAATCAGCAATTAAGTAACATGAACAGCTGCTCTGTTAGGCACACAAGTCAATGCCTCCGTCTGATATACACAAATCACGTGACCACATGCTCATACACATGCACCTGCCCGTGCTTGCCATGGACTGCTTCCTGCCATGTCAATGCTTGCCAAAACTGCATAATCAATGCTTAGCACCTTTAAGGATATAAGCACACTGTGACAGGCACACACACACCATGTATTTTCAATGCAGTTGTGTATATGTGCACTGCACAGCTGCACACTCTCAACAATCTATTAGACCAACATCAAAGACTGTGTGTATCCTGCCACCAACAAACTCAATGAGCTTAAAAGTTAGGCTTTTGCATGTTCACTGAGAAGATGGGGCCCTGTCAGAAACTCAGGTCATAGAATTTAAATAAACATGTGTTGACTTTAGATGAGAGAACAAATCCGTTTCTCTCTAAGCCTCAGTTTCCTCACCTTTTATGTGTGTGTGTTAGTCGCTCAGTCATGTCCAACTCTTTGTAACCCTATGGACTATAGCCTACTAGGCTCCTCTCTATGGACTTCACCAGACAAAAATATTGGAGAGGGTTTCCATTTCCTTCTCCAAGGGATTTTCCTGACCCAAGGATCGAACCCAGGTATCCTGCATTACTGGAAGATTCACCAGAAAAGCCCCAAAAGTCTTCACATTACTATGTAGGGTACTATTTACAATGATCATGCATGTGTGCTAAGTCACTTCAGTTGTATCTGATTCTTTGTGACTCTATGGACTGTAGCCCACCAGGCTCCTTTCTCCATGGGATCCTCCAGGCAAGAATACCAGAATGGGTTGCCATGCCCTCCTCCAGGGGATCTTTCGGACCCAGGGATCAAACCTATGTCTCGTACATCTCCTGCATTGGTAAGTGGGTTCTTTACCACTAGTGCCACCTGGGAAGTCCCCACCTTTTATAGTTGGAGCTAACAGAGGCTGTCTCATAACTTCTTATGGAGATTAAATGACAGAATCAGTATAAAACATGTAGCTGGGCTTCCCTGGTACATGGGTCAATAATAAACAATCTGCCTGCCAATGCAGATGACATGGGTTGGATCCCTGGTCTGGGAAGATCCCACATGCCGTACAGCAACTTAGCCCATTATGCACCACAACTATTGAGCCTGTGCGCCCTAGAGCCCATGCTCTGCAATAAGAGAAGCCTGCGCACCTCAACTAGAGAGTAGCCCTCACTTGCCAAAACTAGAGAAAATCCTCACAGTAATGAAGACCCAGAAGAACCAAAAATAAATAAATAAATGAAATCATTTTTTAAATGTTTCATAGTGTTATTTAAATACTATTAATTGAATATTTCAGTAACAGATAATCATAACAGATAAAATATCTGACAGAAGCAGTCAGTATACACCAGAATAGATGGACAGAGCATATCACCTTGGAGAAAGACTTCATTGCTGAGTTTCATCTCAATACATGCTTCCATGCTTCCAAAATCTTATAATTAAGATGGAAAAAGCAATTCTGCAACTCACACAGGGACTCATAAAGCTTCTTCCTGAAAGTGACAGGTGTCATTTTGACTCATTTTGCTGGCCAAGGTGAGTCAGCAAGTACATTTGTCTATCCCATTCTCCAGGTTTCAAATCTGGTTGGGAGGTCTAGAAGGACCCGTCCAAGGCTCAGTGTTCAGGGCAACAGCATGCTGACGTTAAATTAGGAGCAGGAGAGGAGGCATGAGTGCGGGGCTGTTTTCAGTACACTGATGGCTAATGCTGAAAGCTCCACAACCAATGGCTGTGTTTAAAGACCCACTAAGCTAAAAAGGGAAAGATATATCCAACCGAATGAAGAGTTCAAAGGAATAGTAAGAAGAGAAAAGAAAGCCTTCTTAAGTGAACAATGCAAAGAAATAGAGGAAAGCCACAGAATGAGAAAGACTAAAGATCTCTTCAAGAAAATTTGAGATATCAAGGGAATATTTCATGACAAGATGGGCACAAGAAGGACAGAAATGATAAGAACCTAACTGAAGCAAAAGAGATTAAGAAGAGGTGGCAATAATATAAAGAAGAACTGTATTATAAAGGTCTTAATGACCCAGATAACCATGAAAATGTGGTCACTCACCCAGAGCCAGACATCCTGGAGTGTGAAGTCAGGTGGACCTTAGAAAGCATTGTTAAACAAACTAGTGGAGGTGATGAAATTTCAGCTTATCTATTTAAAATCTTAAAAGATGATTCTATTAAAGTGATGCACTTCAATAAGCCAGCAAATTTGGAAAACTCAGCAGTGGCCACAGGAGTGGAAAAAGTCAGTTTTCATTCCAATCCCAAAGGGCAATCCCAAAGAATGCTCCAAGTGAAAGTGAAGTCGTTCAGTCGTGTCTGACTCTTTACGACCCCATGGACTGTAGCCTACCAGGCTCCTCTGTCCATGGGATTTTCCAGGCAATAGTACTGGAGTGGATTGCCATTTCCTTCTCCAGGGGATCTTCCCGACCCAAGGACTGAACCCGGGTCTCCCACATTGTAGACAGACACTTAACCATCTGAGCCACCAGGGAAGTCCAACTACTGTACAATTGTGTTCATTTTACATGGCAACAAGGTAATTCTCAAAATCCTTCAAGCTGGGCTTCAGAAGTATGTGAACCAAGAACTTCCAGATGTACAAACTGGGCTTCAAAATGGCAGAGGAGCTAGAGATTAAATTACAACATATGTTGGATGATACAAAAAGCAAAAGAATTCCAGAAAAAATCTATATCTATTGCATCGACTATGCTAAAACCTTTAACTGTGTGGATCACAGAAAACTGTTGGAAATTCTTAAAGAGATGGGAATAACAGACCACCTAATCTTGTATGCTGGTCAGGAAGCAACAGTGAGAATCTAACACAGAACAACAGATTGGTTCAAAACTGGGAAAGGAGTACATCAAGGCTGTGTATTGTCACTCAGCTTATTTAACTTTTATGCAGAGTACACCATGTGAAATGCTGGACTGCATGACTCACAAGCTGGAATCAAGATTGCTAGGAGAAATATCAGCAACCTCAAATATGCAGATAATACCACTCATGGCAGAAAGCAACAAGGAAATAAAGAGTCTCTTGATGATGGAGAAAGAGGACAGTGAAAAAGTTGGCTTAAAATGCAACGTTCAAAAAACTAAGATCTTGGCATCTAGTCCTATTACTTCATGGCAAATAGATGGGGTGGCGGGGTGGGGAGTGGAAACAGTGAACGATTAATTTTCTTGGGCTCCAAAATCACTGTGGACACCTAGGTTGTTTCCATGTCCTGGCTATTATAAACAGTGCTGCAATGAACATTGGGGTACACGTGTCTCTTTCAATTCTGGTTTCCTTGGTGTGTATGCCCAGCAGTGGGATTGCTGGGTCATAAGGCAGCTCTATTTGCAATTTTTTAAGGAATCTCCACACTGTTTTCCATAGTGGCTGTACTAGTTTGCATTCCCACCAGCAGTGTAAGAGGGTTCCCTTTCCTCCACATCCTCTCCAGCATTTATTGCTTGTAGACTTTTGGATCGCAGCCAGTCTGACTGGTGTGAAATGGTACCTCATTGTGGTCTTGATTTGCATTTCTCTGATAATGAGTGATGTTGAGCATCTTTTCATGTGTTTGTTAGCCATCCGTATGTCTTCTTTGGAGAAATGCCTATTTAGTTCTTTGGCCCATTTTTTGATTGGGTCATTTATTTTTCTGGAGTTGAGCTGCATAAGTTGCTTGTATATTTTTGAGATTAGTTGTTTGTCAGTTGCTTCATTTGCTATTGTTTTCTCCCATTCAGAAGGCTATCTTTTCACCTGGCTTATAGTTTCCTTTGTTGTGCAGAAGCTTTTAATTTTAATTAGATCCCATTTGTTTATTTTTACTTTTATTTCCAGTATTCTGGAAACAACCTAGATGTCCATCAGCAGATGAATGGATAAGAAAGCTGTGGTACATATACACAATGGAGTATTACTCAGCCATTAAAAAGAATACATCTGAATCAGTTCTAATGAGATGGATGAAACTGGAGCCGATTATACAGAGTGAAGTAAGCCAGAGAGAAAAACACCAATACAGTATACTGACACATATATACAGAATTTAGAAAGATGGTAATGATGACCCTGTATGCGAGTCAGCAAAAGAGACACAGATGTATAGAACGGACTTTTGGACTCTGAGGGAGAGGGAGAGGGAGAGGGTGGGATGATTCAGGAGAATGGCATTGGAACATGTATACTATCATGTAAGAAACGAAGTGCCAGTCTATGTTCGATACAGGATACAGGATGCTTGGGGCTGGTACATGGGGATGATCCAGAGAGATGATATGGGGTGGGAGGTGGGAGGGGGATTCAGGATTGGGAGCTTGTATACACCCGTGGTGGATTCATGTCAATGTATGGCAAAACCAATACAGTATTGTAAAGTAAAATAAAGTAAAAATAAAATTAAAAAAAAAAATTTTAAGTAAATGAAAAAAAAAAATCACTGTGGACAGTGACAGCAGCCATGACATTAAAAGACACTTGCTTTTTAAAAGAAAAGCTATGACAAACCTAGACAGTGTATTAAAAAGCAGAGACATCACTTTGCCAAAAAGGTATGTATAGTCAAAGCTGTGATTTTTATAGTAGACATGTATGAATGTGAGAGGGGGACCATCAAAGGCTGGGCACCGAAGCACTGATGCTTTCGAACTGTGGTGCTGGATAAAACTTTTGAAAGTCCCTTGGACAGCAAGAAGATCAAACTACTCGATTCTAAAGGAAATCAGTATTCATTGGAAATGACTGATGCTGAAGTTGAAGCTCCAATTCTTTGGCCACCTGATGTGAAGAGCCAACTCACTGGAAAAGACCTGACACTGGGAAAGATTGAGGGCAAGAGAAGAAGGGGGGTGACAAAAGATAAGATGGTTGGATGACATCACCGACTCAATGGACATGAGTTTGAGTAAGCACTGGGAGATGGTGAGGGACAGGAAAGCCTGGTGTGCTGAAGTTCATGGGGTTGGAGTGCATGACTTAGTGACTGGACAACAACAACAAAGCTAGTAATACATAGGGTGGTAAAATATATCCTTTGTTTTATGTTTTATTTTCTAAACACTATTGTTGTTTTTTTAATGACTGTTAAAAATATTACATTTAATCTTCCCAGGGGCCTCTTTATTCTTGGTTTTCAAATTATTTCTTTAAGCACTATCATCCTATTAGTGTTCTCGTCCATCATTACTTAGAATACTCCAGCCAGATCCTCACTTGCCTTGGGAGCTGAATGGGATTTGAACAGTTTTCCCACAACCCTTTCATTAACTCAACAAATTTTTCTCCAGTTCTAAGATCTGAAAATTTACTCTGAATCATTCACATATTTTAAAAAACCAGAGGTTTATAGCAGCCTGTAACAGGCAGGGAACTTAGTAGAGGAAATCAATGACACAATAGACAGAACGGAGACAGACCAGTGCTAAATTAAGAAAGATGCTCAATGATGACTAATTTTAGAAGGGCCACAGTATCACCATATTGTGGCTTTTCAAATTATCGAATAGTAGTGAATCCTTTACACCACATAGAATATGTTGAGTTTTAGCTAAATTATTTTTCCGAGTACTATCCCTGAAGGCGATAATGTTGCCACACCAGTGACATTTATGAAGTACTCACGTAATGTTTGGCACATTTTAAATGTTCAAACTTGTCATAGTCTTCATGCGTGGTTTGTTTGAACTTGGGAATGCAAAGGTCTGCAGGGTGCCTGGTCAGAGATTGTTGCTGTTGTGGTGACCCAGCCCCAGCCCCCAAATTAATCCTGCTCAGATCCAAGCCTCCTTCCTGTTTCCAGGTTAAAAGAGATAAGCCCAGTCTCTGCTCATCCAAGGCTCCTAGGATGGCTCTGGCTGAGGAGCTTGCTATCTCATCTGTTTATCTAATGTACACCCCATCAAATGCAAGTGACACTCTGCAGCACAAGGATGTGCCCACACCACATGCCTCATGTTTGTTCCTTAGCTAGTAATTAAGTATGCACAGCTACAGATGTGTTGTGTGAAGATATCTTCCAAGTCCTGACAAAGAACCAAAATTATTCATATAATTTATCATCCCAGCCATCTTGAATGTTAATGAGAACACTCCTTGATTAGAATTGTCAAGAAGCATTTGCACCCATGTCCTGTCAGGGAGCATTTCCTCTGCCAGATGCTGCCTTTCATACTAACCACAAAAACACGCAGGCTCTCATCCTTTACAATCTCCCTGGCCCATGGAAACAAAATGCAATAAAATAAGTATTTCTCTTCTCCCCCTGTTCTCTGATTAGGAGTTCTGCAAAGGGCTTTCAAGTTTTCTGTGGGGCTTTTTGGAGGGATGGGTTCAATGGGGAAGGATGTTGTCAACTTGTACTTTAAAGCCTTTTAGAGAACAGTATCACAGATCTGCAGGCCCATCCTTCCAGTATCAGAGCCCAGGGATAGGTACTCAGATAGAAGGGTCTTCTCTGCTCAGAAGGAAATGTAGGAGTGTGGAAACCATTGGCCATTTGAGTCAGGTGCTTCCCTGGTGGCTCAGTTGGTAAATAATCTGCCTGCAATGTGGGAGACTTGGGTTCAATCCCTGGGTTGGGGAGATCCCCTGGAGGTGAGCCTGGAGGCCCACTCCAGTATCCTTACCTGGAGCATCCCCACGGGCAGAGGAGCCTGGGGGGCTGCAATCCATGGGGTCGCAAAGAGTTGGACACAATGGAGCGACTTTCACTTCACTTCGCTTCACTTCTTCACTAGAAAGTGGCTCTGCTTTAGAGAACTGGCTCACTTGGAACTTGGAATTCAGCTCAGATGTTGAGACATTTCTCAAATCTCATTATTGAGTTGTGGGTTCACAGTGAGGGTGGGTGTTAGGAGACCAAAGAGTCTGTGTTTTGTCATAGGAATAGAAAAGGAGAGGCAATGTCTTGGAATATTCTGGAAGGAAGGGCTATTATCTCCTCCTTGGGAAGAGCCTTTAATTTCCCAGCCCTCCTCCCACCCTCAGGAATACCCTCAGTGCCTGAGGAAAGAGGAAAGAAAATTTCTTCTTCTTTATTATCTTGTGGGCTCCTCAAACCAGCTATAAATCTACCACCAACACTAACTTTTAATCCATAAAGATAAGTAGGATTTTAATGCAGCATTTTGTCACCATATTCAATTTTCATAAATTAGCCCTCAAGTTAATGCATTGATTGGGAAATGCATTAAGCACAAATCCATCTATTATCTCTGGTCTGAAGGCTTGGTCAGATCCTCACTTAGAGTTGCAGGTCAGAGAGATCTGATGTTGACATCTACTGCAGCCAGCACTGGTGGCCCCCAGCCCCCAGCTCCCAAGGCAAGCTGAGCCCTCAAGTGGCCAAGCTTGGGAAAAGTCACCTTGTAAAGAATACCAGGACCTTTGGAAGAAACTAAAACTGACTACTCACAGGAAGCAATTGTCTCCCTGCTTTCCTGTATCATTTAATTGGTCAACTTTATTCACATTTTTACTTAATAGGAGATAAAATTTTAGAGGGAAAAATGGGTGGGACTTGCCTTCACACCAACTTTAACAGACCTTTGCTTTCAAACCTTTCATACTCACACCAACTCATCCATCGACCCAGCTCTCTCAGGGGGTATGTTCATTGCAGAGATGAGGAGGCTGAGGCTTCCAGCCAAGACGCAAGTTGGTCAGGCCAAGATGCAAAAGTCTCTCAGGTTATTATCTTTCCCACTTACACATCTGGAGACCATGGCATTACAGCCCAACAGCCTCCTTATAAAGCAAAGACATCACTCTGCCGACAAACTTCTGAATAGTCAAAGATATGGTTTTTCCAGTAGTCATTTACGGATGTGAGAGTTGAACCATAAAGAAAGCTGAGTGACAAAGAATTGATGCTTTCAACTTGTGATGTTCGAGAAGACTGTTGAGAGTCCCTTGGACAGAAAGGAGATCAAACCACTCAATCCTAAAGGAAATCAACCCTGAATGTTCATTGGAAGGACTGATTCTGAAGTTGCTCCAATACTTTGGCCACCTGATATAAAGAGCTGACTCATTGGAAAAGACCCTGATGATGGGAGACACTGAAGCAAAAGAAGAAGGAGGGGACCAGACGACAAGATGGTTAGATAGCATCACTGACTCAATGGACATGAAAATCAGCAAACTCTGGGAGATAGTGGAGGTCAGAAGAGCCTGGTAGACTACAGTCCATGAGGTGGCAAAGAGGTGGACACAAGTTAGTGAATGAAGAACAACAGCAAGTTGTTTTCATAGCTTTTAGTGTATAGAATACAGCTACCTGCTAAGTTGGAGGAAGAGATTGCTTTATGTTGTACTGCTTGGAACTTTGTCAAGAATTGTTCAATAATTCAGAAAAGTCATCTGTCTGTTGAGAACCTTGCACATGGTGTTTGGATGACCAATTTAAAATACCCATGTCTCTTTGCATTTGTAGCTGGAAAAGTCATGATGATTCTACATATAGATGCAAGCATCTGACATCACTATTTTGGCTCCTGGTACAATTGCCCCCCCAAATTTACATATGTACATATTGGTACAGCCATCTCGTATTATAAATTGCTTTGTTTTATTTCTCTTTTATACTACAGCTAGAAAATTAGATTGATTTCTTGAAATCCAAAGGTAGGTATAGTATATTATACCTACTATTATATTATATATATATAATATATATTATAATATATAGGAATATACATTATATTATATATAATATTATAGTATATTATAGAAATATATAGATATAGGTAAAATATATCTAAGAAATTCATTTCAAGATAGTAAAGAGAACATCAGCCAATATTTGTCATAAAAGCAGGCACTAGTTTTGAGAACCACTGCCTGAATAAGAGTACTTGCACACATGTACAAATGGATTCTTGGCAGCATGACTTTCAAAAGCAAAAAAAAAAGAAAAGAAAAAAGGAAAACTGAGAACAACCCATATCTCCATTAACAGCAAACTGGATGAATGCATGCTTAACTGTATGCTGTGGAATACTCTAAGAGCGAAAATAAATGAACTAAGCCATATTCATCAGTGTGGGTGAATTTTTTTAAATATGGAAGAAAACCAACAAATTACAAAACACATATGCAGAAGGAACATTTTCATTAAAAAAATGGCATAGCTAAATTATCCAGGAATGTATATAATGTGATAAAACTACAAAGAAAAGTAAGGCATAGTAAATACAAACTTCAGTGTAATTTTACCTTGGGATGGAGTAGGGGGAAGAATGCAGCTGGTGAGGGACACAGAGGGTGATGTTCTATTTCTTAAACTGGTTGGTGGCTCCTCATCTTATCACTTTAAACACATTATATATACTTTAAGATAGATTGCATTTCACAATTTAAAACTTTTAAAAATCAGATTCTCCTACCTAATTAGATAGACCCTTTAGTTGCAAACTTCTTTTACAGTTCATCTTAGCTTGCACTGAGGATTGGCAGAAAGACAAAACTATCAGGTCTCCTCTGGGTTCAGAACACACTCCCTGTAGGTGCTAAGTCGGCACTTGTCTTGGGACATCTGGCCATGGGATGGTGACGTTGATGTGGGAATGTGGTTCAGCATCCCTGCAACCTCCCAGAGACCATGTCCAGTGCCAAGACTCCAAAGGAGCCAGCATGGGAGGAATCTCAGCACTCAGAGGAAAGAAGAGTTTGCCAACATCCAAGGAAATGCACTTGTCTCTCAAAGAGGGTTTTATGGAGCTGTCTGGCCCTGAGTGATTGATTCTCTACTGCTGGTCGGTCACTGTCTGCCTGCAAAGCAGTCTCTGCTAGATTGCCAATGGCACCCACTCAAAATTAGTGCCCAGGCTGCTGGAGGATTTTTATAGTGGGACCTGGAAGCTTCCCCACTCCCAAAGACTGAGGGACTGAGGCAAGGTTTGGCAAAGCAAGTGTCATTTCATTTGAAGAATTTAGCCTAAATGAGAAAAGGAAGAAGCTACACACTCAGAATGGAAGAGCAACACCCTTAGGAGGCCAGCAGCATGCTGAGTTCTAGATACCACAGGACAATAAGATAATTCTCTCAGTAAAGAATTCAGGCTCCATCTGCTCTCAGATGCCAACTCCATGGGGCAGGTACCTTTCTCCATACTCCTCTACCTGGTGTCATATCTGGTAAATTGAAGGTACATGATATTGAAAAATTTTAATTGAAAAAAAAAAAGCAAGTAAACAAGAAATGTAGAAGATACATATAATACATGACAAACTGGTGGCTTAGACCCTAAGGGCAGAGCCTAGAGCTCACATTGGGTTAAAGAGATTCTCAAAGCTTTCTTGGTAGAGGTGTGACTTAAAAGACCCACAGATATTAGATGGATGCAGAGGGAAGGGATTGAGGGATGGGATATCCCAGCATGTGGAAACGGGGACACCAAGGCTGTGAGGTGGGTAAGCACGAGAGCTGTTAGGACCAAGGGAGCAGGCCACCTTGGCTTCAGCCAGGGGAGCAGTAGCAACTAGACATCAACTGTCCATGTCGTGGGGCCTTGAATGTCACACTGCAGGCAACAGAGAGGTGTGCCCGCTGTTGGCCCTGCCTGGGCCCCACTCAGACTTCAAGCTGCATCTCAAAAGTAGCTCTCCTGAGTTTCTACACTTTTTTGCCTGTAGCCTTTCCCCAAATTTGCGGTGCTCCCTCAGCTGCTCCCAGGGAAACCCAGAGTTAGCAAAGTTCCCAGCCCCGGGAGGCAGGTATGTGCAGGCCCCATCCTTGGCAGAGGGTGTGTCCCAGGTACACGACACATGTGTTCTCAGGGGCACTTCCACAAGGTTGAGCCACATTGTCCACAGCATTCATGGCGCCCAGAATTCACTCTTAGTCAGATGTTCTTGCTTACCCGTCCCCCTGGCCTGCCACCTTGTTTCTGCTTCCTAGCTCCGCCTCCCTAGGTCTTGTCTCTGACTATGCTTTCAGGAAAACACACTTTTAGGGGGACACATCCAAAGAAAGAGGATCCATTAGACTTGAGCCAATAATGATGAATCTGGCCACATGTGAAAGCCAAGATCTCCACAGTGGTGTGGGGTGAATAAAATGGGCAAGAGACACAGAAAAACAGAGAAACAGAGACTCACACAGAGAGATGGAGACAGTTGACAGGCAGGAAAAAGTAGAGAGAGAGAGATGTAGAGAAAAACAGACGGAGACAGAGACAAAGAGTGACAGAGACAGAAACATAGAGAGATGGAAAGGCAGAGAGCCGTCAGTGCAAGCTGAAGCTTCCTGGAGGACTGGGCAGAAGAGGCCCAGCCTTCCCCAAGAGGAGGGAGGGGAGGGGCAGTGAGCCGTAGGAACAGGGACCGACTCTGCCTGTGTGAGTCTCAAGCCCCCAGGGGTCACTCATTCTGCCTCTGCCTGTTCCCCTACCTCCCATCATCTTTGTTCTTCAGTAGCAGGTGGCAGGGAGGCCAAGGCAGCCATTTCTCAGTTTGGAACATGCTGGAGCTGCTTGGCCATAGTGACACAGCAAGATGATGAGCACCATTTTGTCTCCAGCATCTGAGGTGACACTTTCAGAGCCATGTAAATTATTCACCCAACACAAGCACATTTGCACAAGAAAAATATTAATATTAATGTTAATCTAGAAAGAGCTAGCCTAGGACGCAGCACTAGGTATGAATGGCCCAGCGCAGGTCCTGGCACGCGGTCAGTTCAGTTCAGTCACTCAGTTGGGTCCGACTCTTTGTGACCCCATGAATTGCAGCACTCCAGGTCTCCCTGTCCATCACCAACACCCGGAGTTTACTCAAACTCATGTCCATCGAGTCAGTGATGCCATCCAGCCATCTCATCCTCTCTCATCCCCTTCTCCTGCCCCTAATCCCTCCCAGCATCACAGTCTTTTCCAATGAGTGGGCACTGGGTCAGCCCACTACGAACCTTTAAGAAATCTACATGAAGTCACAAAGAGCAATGGCTGTGATCTTTCCTGTCTCTCTCTGCCCCTGACTCCACACTCTGGCACTGCACCAACTTGGTTTCCTCTTCTGTAAACTAAGGATGGTCCAGAAAGTTTCTGTGGGCATTTAGTGAGGCGAGGCATGTAACACACCCAGCCCAGGGCCTGGCACACAGACATGCCTCGTGGACGGTGTCTATCACAGAAGCCCTGGTATCAGTCACACCACTGCAGGCCTTTTCTGCTTTCCTCAGCTCTCAACACTTGGTACCACTTTACTCAGCTCAATCTCTGCTTCAGCAAAACTTTTTCTGACCCTAAATAGTTCTGGTCTCTCCTCTTCTGAGCCCACCACACTGCTACTGACAGTCTACTGACACTTCGTAAATGTCACTTGGTCTCTCGGGCCTTCTCTGACTAACAAGGCCCAGTGTAATACTCTTTTCCTGCCCCAGTGTGTTTTTCTTAGCCTTTGTTACAATTTACAGGGATGCACCTTCCCACCTTTCACGTTAGATTGTGACAGGAGGGACAGGAGGGCAACAACGACTTTTGGGTCCTGAGTCCCCAGAAACAGACCTGAGACAAAGAGGCTAAGAGCTTGTCTTTTGTGTGAAAGGTGATGCCGAGAAACCCAAGGAGGAGTGGGGACACCAGGCAAGTTACACCCACGGCCAAGGCTCTGCCTGCCCAGAAAGAGGCTGGGAGAACACGTCTTCAAGTTGTCGCACTCAGTGGGTGAGGAAGCCTGGCTTAACTAGCTCTCCCTCTATCAGCGAAGACCTCTTAGAGGAGAGGGTGGAGCTGAAATCTTGCAGAGCGAGGAGAAGAGGGAGGGGAAGGGAGACTAGGCCAGAGGAGCAGCACAGAGAAAGCTCAAGGCAGGAACAGTAGAGCCCATGTAGCTGGAGCAAGAGGCCTGGGGGTTGCATGGGCATGCTGGCGGTGGGGCCAGGAGGAAGGCAGCCAGGTCTGTGGAAGCCTCAGCCCACCACTGGGTGCTTGGGCCCCACAGTGTAATTGCTTGCACAGTGCTGAAGAACTTCAGCCGGCAGGTGATGTAATCAGACACATGTTTTAAGAAGTTAACCTCTCCAGCATCTTTGTGGAGGGAAAGTAGGAGGGCATGGCAGGAGCAGGAGAGCAGGGCCCAGCCAGGAGGAGTGAGGTGCATCCAGGGGACAAGCGGCTCATCCCAACTGCAGGGGCAGCGTCGGGGCCAAGCAGAGGAGGCAGCTGTGGACACTCAGGGCCACTCATGGGAGGAAATGGCTGGGCGCTCATCTGGTGTGGAGGAGGGTATGATGAGGAAGGATAGTCCCAGCAGAGGGAAGAGCCCAGCAAGAACACGAAGTGGGACAGCCTGGAGGCGAGTGAGCCGTGTGGTTCCCTCCTGCCTGAATGTGACTGTGATGAAATACTGAAATTAGAGAGTTTGGAAACCTCAATAACAATTTGACAAAGTAACAGAGTATGACTGTTCAATCTAATAATAAAGAATTGGGCCCTTGTATTTCGTATGGCTTTTTTTAAATCTCATTTTTCTCATCACTCAATTTTTATTGTATTTTGCAAAAGTATTGGTCTGCAACTGACGGGAAATAAAAACCTAGTCTTTTGCTGACTCGAGTTGGGAAGCTTGGCCATGCAGTCTCTCCATCAGCTTCTGTTGCCAAAACCAAACTCTTCTTAGTCCCAGAGTTAGTTCCCATTCATTTTTTTCTCTTTATGTCAGGAAAGCCCATCACCCCACCTGAGGCCAGTAAGCAAAGCAGAATGTCCTCACCACTCTAATCCCCAGAATTTCTACTGCCCCACATTAGCTCAGATATTCTGAGAGAGGTTTCCCTGGCTTGGCAGAAAGCCACTACTGTTTACTCTTTGAAACAACAGTGATGTGGATGGTTGTACACAGTACTGAGCCCAAACCAGCACAGAGGGACTATGAGTGATGGCATCTTGTGACTCCCTACCTCCATCGCCCACTGTCAGCAGCCAAGCTCACTAGAGGTCATTAATGCAGATCAGCTGCTAATGGACTTTCCCTGCTGGCTGTTTTATCTCCAGCACAATTTTTTTTAACTCATTTGGGACTCTGAACTGTTAATATGCATTTTGTTTGTGAGTGCAGACATAAATAAATCCTTTAGTGTTGTTTCCATGCAGCTTCTCAAAGATTCAGAGACTGACTTCCTGCTCCTTCATTTGCTTTGCTGAAAGCTGAGCAATTCTACAATTTACCAAGGTGTGGCTGAGGAGCTCTGGGCCGTAACCACTCCCAAAGGGGTACTCTCAACAGGGGCTTTCCAAAGGGCAGCAACAAAAGGTTTTTGTGGGGGTTTTTTTCTGCTTTTCTGGAAGAGTTTCAGAGTGGGTACCCCACCCCCCATCACCACCCAAAGAGCACATGAGCCCAGTGGCCATGTGCAAAGCACCATTTGCTAAGTCAAATCCCTTATGATTATACAGTGGAAGTGACAAATAGTACCAAGGGATTAGATCTGATGGACAAAGGTTTGTCACATTGTACAGGAGACAGTGACCAAAAGAATCCCAAAGAAAAAGAAATGCAAGAAGGCAAAATGGTTGTCTGAGGAGGCTTTACAAATACCTGAGAAAAGAAGAGAAGTGAAAGGCAAAGGAGAAACAGAAAGCTATACCCAACTGAATGCAGAGTTCCAAAGAATAGCAAGGTGAGATAAGAGAGCCTTCTTAAGTGAATAATGCAAAGAAATAGAGGAAAACAATAGAATGGAAAAGACTAGAGATCTCTTCAAGAAAATTGAAGATATCAAGGGAACATTTCATGCAAAGATGGGTACTATAAAGGACAGAAATGGTGAGGACCTAACAGAAAAGAAGAGATGAAGGAGAGGTGGCAAGAATAAACATAAGAACTATACAGAAATGGTCTTAATGATAAGACTACATGATAACCACTATGGTGTTTTCACTAACCTAGAGCCAGACATTCTGGAGTGTGAAATCAAGTGGGCCTTAGGAAGCATCACTATGAACAAAGCTAGTGGAGGTGATGGAATTCCAGTTGAGCTATTTCATATCCTTAAAGATGATGCTGTTTAAGTGTCACACTCAACATGCCAGCAAATTTGGAAAACTCAGCAGTGGCCACAGGACTGGAAAAGATCAGCTTTCATTTTAATCCCAAAGAAGGACAATGCCAAAGAATGTTCAAACTACCATACAATTGCACTCATTTTACATGCTAGCATGGTAATGCTCAAAATCCTTCAAGCCAGGCTTCAACAGTATGTGAACTGAGAACTTCCAGATGTACAAGCTGGATGTAGAAAAGGCAGAGGAACCAGAGATCAAATTGCCAACATTCATTGGATCATAGAGAAAACAAGGGAATTCCAGAGAAACATCTGCCCCATTGACTACACTAAACCCTTTAACTGTGTGGATCACAACAAACCATAGAAAATTCTTAAAGAGAAGGGAATATCAGAGCACCTTACCTGCCTCCTAAGAAACCTGTATGCAGGTCAAGAAGCAACAGATAGAACTGGACATGTAACAATGGACTGGTTCAAAACTGGGAAAGCAGTACTTTAAAGCTGTAGATTGTCACCCTGCTTATTAACTCACATGCAGCAGAGTGCATCATACAAAATGCTGGGCTGGATGAATCACAAGCTGGAATCAAGATTGCCAGAAGAAATATGAACAACCTCAGACATGCAGATGATACCACTCTAATGGCATAAAGTAAAGAAGAACTAAAGAGCCTTTTGATGAAAGTGAAAGAGGAGAGTGAAAAAGCTGGTTTAAAACTCAGCATTCAAAACACTAAGATCATAGTATCCGGTCCTGTCACTTCATGGCAAATAGATGGGGAAAAAAGTGGAAACAGTGACAGATTTTATTTTCCAGGGCTCCAAAATCACTGCAGATGGTGACTGCAATCATGAAATTAAAAGGCACTTACTCCTGGATAGAAAAGCTATGACAAACCTAGATGGTGCATTAAAAAACAGAAACATCTCTTTGCCAACAAAGTTGTGTATAATCACAGCTGTGGTTTTTCCAGTAGCTATGTATGGATGTGGGAGTTGGACCATGAAGAAGGCTGAGCACCGAAGAATTGATGCTTTTGAACTGTGGTGCTAAAGAAGACTTTTGAGAGTCCCTGAAGAGTCCCTTGGACAGCAAAGAGATCAAACCAGTTAATCCTAAAAGAAATCAACTCTGAATATTCATTGGAAGGATGCTGAAGCTGAATACTTTGGCCATCTGATGTGAAAAGCCAACTCACAGGAAAAGACCCTGATGCCAGGAAAGACTGAAGGCAGAAGGAGAAGAGGACGACAGAGGATGAGATGGTTGGATGGCATCACCAACCAATGGATATGAATTTGAACAAACTCTGGGAGATGATGAAGGACAGGGAAGCCTGCCATGCTGCAGTCCATGGAGTTGCAAAGAAAGAGTTAGACACAACTTAGCAACTGAACAGCAATTTACTGAGCACTTCAGGACCACACACTGTAGTTGCCACTGTAGTCTAGTCTCACAGATAAAAGAGTAAAGTGCAATATATAACCAAGGGTCAAATATCATTGCCCCACAAGTCAAATATAGTTGGCAGATGTGTTTGTTTTACATACACATTTTTTTAATGTGTATAGTGTACATAAAAGTACAGATTTCCAAGTTTCCTTGAAAATTCAGAACACTGGAAAGTACCATGGTAGCAACTGAATGAAAACAAACATTGTCTGGGGTTGAGGAGCTTGGGTGTCTTGCTGCAGGCACTCATATTTGTGTGGGGAACAGGGGAGGGATAGAGGTGTAGGCACTTAAAAAGAGGAAACTTCCCTGATTCTTATTCTAAGTTGGAAAGCAAAGGTGAAAATTCTGTCAGCATCAGGGCAGGGAAACCTGAATGAGTGGTTTAGAAAAGATCAGAGACTGGAGTTAGGCTAATAGAACCAGATTTCCTGAAGAGATGGGCTTTGCAGAGGTATCTAAAGAACAGCACACACCAGAGTGCAGCCTTACATGGCTGTCCCCAGTAGCATCAGCCGTTGCTCTGGCTGAGCTGGGCAGGCAGGCAGGGGCTATGACTCTCTGATCTCAGCTTCCCACACAGTCATCCACCAAGGGTGCCTTTAGTATGTGATAGTCAATAGGCCTTATCCTTGGGCTTCCCCTGTGGTTCAGCTGGTAAAGAATCTGTCTGCAATGCAGGAGACCTGGGTTTGATCACTGGGTTTGGAAGATCCCCTGGAGAAGGAAAAGGCTATCCACTCCAGTATTCTTGCCTAGCGAATTCTATGAACTATATAGTCCATGGGGCCACAAGGAGTTGGACATGACTGAGTGACTAAGCACACACAGGTCCTCTCACCGACAGAGAGTGAGATACACAAAGGCCTTTCCCTCAAAGAGCTCATGAACTAGCAGGAGGAACAGACACGTGAAAGCTCCGGGAGCTAGGAGAGCACATGGTGAATCTTCAAACCCCAGGGGGCAGAGCTGCTCAAATGGAGACCATGAGAGAATTACCAGCCACCTACTTTGTGACAGACAAGCTCTAAAATGACCAACGTGATGCCCACCTCTTGTTGTTCATATCTTTGTGCCATCCCCTCTCCTTGGGCTAGATGAGATCTGTGACTTGCTTCTCACCCAAAGAATACAGCAAAGGTAAAGACGATGGGATGTCACTTTTTAAATTAGGTTACCAAGATTGATTTTTCTTGCTCGTAGACTCTATTTCCTTCTTGGCTTGCATGCTTGATGAAATGAGTTGCCATATTGAAGCGTTCCATGCCACAAGAGAATGAGGGTGCCCCCTGACCAGCAGCCAGCTAGCTCTGAAACCTTTAGTCCAACAGCCCTCAAGAAACTAAATTCTTCCAAAGACCTTCCCCAGTCAAACCTTCAAATGAGACTCCATCTGACACCTTGGCTGTAGCTTTGTTAGAGACCCTGAAGCAGAGGTTTCAGATAAGGTTTGCTTGTCTCCTGACCTACAGAATCTGGGAGATAATAAATGTGTTTCAAGCTTCCAAATTTGTGGTGATTTGTTATGTGGCACTAGGGCTTTCCAAGTGACTCAACAGTGGGGTATCCGTCTGCCAATGTAAATGTGGGAGAAGTTTTGATCCCTAGGTCAGGAAAATCTTCTGGAGGAGGAAATGGCAAACCACTCCAGTAATCTTGCCTGGAAACTTCCGTAGACAGAGAAGCCTGTTGGGCTGCCGTCCTTGTGGTCACAAAGAGTCATACATGGCAGAGCATGCATGCACACACACACTAGATAACTTATCAGTTATCTGCATTTATGACCCCCTGCTTTGGGGACAGCAAGTCATTTATAAACACATTCACCAAGTCGCATACGGCCTGAATATGTGGGTTGTTGAGTCCTGGCTGTTGGCTGAACGGTGCTCAGAAAGTAATAGAGACAAGAGAAATTGCAGTGGCTGTGCTCTTCTCCCTTGCCTAAAGCCGCAGCTGTCTTCCTACCTGTGGCTGAGACCTCCTTACATGAGCAGTTGCCTATATCTCTCAAGCCTGGAGAGAGGCCAGGGATTCCGGCCCCACTTCTGACCTTGGCCAGATCCCCAGCACTGAGTGGGCCCAAGTGTATTCTAAATTCCTTCAAATACCTAAGCACTAGTTTGTTCAGGACTTGAGCCAGGCCTAGTAACATAGAGGGAGTGAAATCTAGCCTGTGTCTGGAGGCTCTCAGCTGGCAGAGGAAAGCTCACAGGTGGGGAGCATCAGGCACAAAGCCAAGGTGTGGCCTTGCTACTGCCATGGAGAGCTGTGAAATGGCACCTTCACAAGTACAATGAACTCTGGCTAAAGCACATGCTAACTAATGGGCAACCCTTCCTCCCAGGGGTCAGGAGCTTCAGGAAGCAATGCCTCCTTAGCACAACACTCAGGCCAGCACAGGCATTCAGCCTAGTATTCTTTTTTTCCCCGAAGTTGTAATTCACTTTTATTACTCTGGACTTCAGATTATATTTTATGAGTAGATCCATGTCACTCCAGCTCCGATGGAGTGGGAATTACAAGTCTTATAGCTGTCTGGACAGCTAGTAAGGTTGGGAAGAAGGGTAGATAAATATTAGGTGGGCAGCAAGTACTTTCTGTCACATTCGCTTCCTAGAAGGTTGAACATGTGTAATTGATCTCTAGGTTTTCCCTGGTGGCTCAGTGATAAAGAATCTGCCAGCAATGCAGGAGACACAGGTTCAATACCTGAGTCATAGGGAAGATTCCCTGGAGAAGGAAAGGCAACCCACTCCAGCATAGCCTGAAAAATGCCATGGACAGAGGAGCCAGGCAGGCCACAGCCCACGGGGTCACAAGAGAGTCAGACATGACTTTGTGACCAAACAGCAACAACACATTGGTCTCCAAACCCAGTCAACATCGGGTTGGATCCTTAAGCTAATGTCAGTTGCCTTTGACAGTGGCAGCGGACACTGATACAGGGGGATAAAACAGGAGGAAGAACGATAGCTCACTTGTTCAAAATGGAATTGCAGTTTCAGCCTAGTATTCTTATGAGGACAAAGCAGGGCCTTTTCTGAGCTCCAAAAGGACTGAATTATAACTCAGAAATTGCTCAAAGTATTCAAACATAACTGAGAAACTGAGCACACACACATTCTAACAGTCCCAGTATTTTAACTGAAGGTTTCTAAACTTCCAGGCCAAAGACCCCATGGACCAATGACCCTACCCATTGCTACTTGCCAGCATCACCTCTGGTAAAATGGCTCTAACATTGGAATGGATAATATTTAGCATAAACACAATTAAATTCTTATTTGCCTTCAAAGCATCTTATCAAAGTTCATACCTTTCAAACTCACACCATGGATTCAATTCTACTGACAATGAAGAGAGCACAAAGAACAGCCACCGGGCCTGAGGAGCTGCCAGCGTCACACAAATGTGTGGCCCATGGTTCAAACCCAGCTTGCAGTGACACCACAGTGTTTTAAAAGTTGAGTTTCTCACTTCACCCCTATTAGCTACTATGAAAAAGACAGAAACAGCAAATGTTGGAGAGAATGTAGAGAAAAGAGAACACTGTTGGAGGGACTGTGTGCAGCCGCTATGGTAAAATTGTATGGAGGTTCTTCAAGAAATTAAGAATAGAACTACCATGTGGCCCAGCTAGCCCATTTCTGAATACTTATCTGAACATAAAAACACTAATTCAACATGATATATATACCCCTATATTCATTCAGCACTATTTACAGTAGCCAAGATGTAGAAATAAGCTAAATGTCCCTCAATGGATGAATGCATTAAAAATACATATATTTTCAATGGAATACTACTCTGTCATAAAAGTGTGAAATCCTGCCATTTGCAATAACATAGAAGGATCTTTAAGCCATTATGCTAAATGAAATAAGTCAGAGAAAGACAAATATCATATGACCTCACTCATAAGTAGAATCTAAAAAGAAGCAAAATGAACAAACAAAACAGAAATAAACTCATAGATATAAAAACAGATTTGTGGTTACCAAGAGGGGAAAGGGGTTGGAAGGTAAATGAAGTGGGAGAAGGGGGTAAGCTGTATGGTGGCACACGGTAACTAGATTTGTGCTGGTAATCACATTGCAGTGTATACGGATTATAATTATAGTGCTGTATACCTGAAACATATAATAAAAAATGTTCTTTTAACCTTGAGTTTTTGAAAGCAGCTCTTCTGCCCCTTTCTTGTTTGCCCATTTCTATTCCCCTTCAACCTTGAAAGAACCTAATTATAGGAATAAGGCAATCACTAAGCAATTTAAACTAGCTCCTGATTTATGCTCTCTTGAATGTATACTATGCCTTGCCTAATCTACTGATTCTTTTCCTAGGTTAAAATAAGTAATAATGAAGAATTAACTAGTTAAAGAATGACTATCTCCCCACCCTCAACAGTCCCATTAGCAATCCTGCAGGCAGATCACCGAGCGGGTAAGATAACATCTGAAGAGTCAGAGAGCCTGCACGCAGTGGCGAATACAGCAGAAAGCATGGCCATATAGTTGACCCCCTTCTGCCTTTGCAATTCACTGAGATTCTTTCCCTCTTTTTGCCTTTAAAAATTGTCATGGGTGAGCGGAATCTCAGTTGATCTTGGGACATGAATCCACCTTCTTGCCAGATTGTCATCTTTCTTGAGTAAAGCATCTTTCCTTTCTTCTGATGCTTTCACCTCAATTTTTGACTTTTAAATGGCAAACAGCCAAATCTAAGCTGGGTACCATTTTTACCAACATTTTTTAAGCTTAGAGGTTCCACAGAAAAATCATCTGTTCTCTTGAAAAACTTCAGAGGGTTTGACATAGGGTCCTTTAGTATCTGCTGTCTCTTTTAAACACTTTCTACTCTCTGATGTACCTCTGCCTGCTCTGGCCTCTTTCAGTCCTGAATAACATCTGTCTGGCTCTGGGAAGCATGGTTGTACCCCCTCCCCACTGCTGCTGCTAAGTCACTTCAGTTGTGTCCAACTCTGTGCGACCCCATAGACGGCAGTCCACCAGGCTCCACTGTCAATGGGACTCTCCAGGCAAGAGCACTGGAGTGGGTTGCCATTTCCTTCTCCAATGCATGAAAGGGAAAAGTGAAAGTGAAGTCGCTCAGTCGTGTCCGACTGTTCGTGACCCCATGGACTGCAGCCTACCCGGCTCCTCCGTCCACGGGATTTTCCAGGCAAGAGTACTGGAGTGGGGCGCCATTGCCTTCTCCACCCCCCACTCCTACACACAGCCAAATTGTGGAGCAGGAAGAAAAAGATCCTGCTTTTCAGACGGTTTAGGCCGCGGCACCAGCGTGAGGGACCCTGTGCGGTAAGGCTGGGACCCAGCAGCCGGAGCTGTAGTGACAGCCTGCAGACGGGACGCCAGTTGCAAAGTCCTCGTGGCAGCTCCCGCCCGGCCCCCCAGTTCATGCTTCTTCGTGGGAAGGCGCAGAATGAGAAGCACCATGGAGCCAGCTGAGGCCACGGTTCAACCAGAGGCCGACCATGTCCGCTTCCAGAGCTGTCAGAATCTGCAAGGGCCGTGCCTGCCCACAGAGGAGTGCGGTCATGCCAGGCTGGTCCCCAGGCCCTCCAGCCATCCTGGTGGAGCGGGGCCACTCACCGGGGAGGGAGGCCACAGGGCAGGATGCGTGGCATCCACACCAGCCTCGGAACGTCCTTGGGGAACCACATCACGCCTCAGCTTGAACACATTCATTCTCACTGCAAACGAGCAGAGAATGGTCTTCTTGAGGCTGTTCCAAAGCTGTCATCTGTACCCCCTTGGATTCAGGGGGCTCGCGGCTCTACCCTTTCCTCCTTCTTATTGAGGCAGAGCCTCTATTTCTGTCCTTTCTTAAGAAGGGAGCAGAGGGTGTTCTAGATTCCATCCATAAACCTTCGGATAAAATTGGGCTTGGGACAAGATTCATCCCCTGTGCGTCCTTTGCCAACCCTTCCCACCCACCGCCCGGTGCACTGTTGACTGCCAGGCTTGTCCCTCGAGTCCCTGCTCACCCGGGTGGAGGACAAGTTTACCAGGCAGATCTAAGAGACGAGGCACCACCCCATGGAAGCACACTGTGCCTGCCTACATGAGGAAGACCTGGAGCTGCAGAGAAGCTCAGAAATTCTCCCCAGACCCTTCCACGACGCTGCGACTTCAGGCTCCAGCAGAGCACTTTTTTGAATGCTCCGTTCCATAACCATAGAGTGCAGGTTGTTGTAGTGCCTGCTGACGGGCTGCTGCAGTTTCCAGCTCTGGGAATGCACGGCTCCTGCTGCGTCCCGACACAGGCGGGTCCGCAGGAAGTCTCTCTCTGCGACAGCTGGTGTGAGCGAGCCCGCGCCGAGGCCATGCGCCCAGCCTGCTCAGATGGCATCTTCTGGCCTTCGCCCCAGGAGCCATCCTCCAGCTTCCCTAACCAGCAATGAGAGACCACTCTCGATATTTTCCAAGAGCAGGACTTTTTCAGTAGCGCAGAGAGTGGAGAGAGTTTACAGAAAACGATTTTAGAGGTGGTAACAACTGACCTACAAGGCAGAATGGGCCATTTTATGCGTAGTAAAAGTTTCTAAAAGAGAGAGAGAGGGGAAAAAAAAGATCCTTCTCTTTGTTCTTCTCCACTGGAGGCTTCGCTGCCTGGTGGAAGTTTCAGGACAGGCTCTGGAAGGATGGTGTTTGCTTCCATTAACTGAGCAATTGGTAGAAGAAGGAGCATATTGGCTGCTCAGTGTGCTGTCACCAGGAAAAGCCCCCCCTCTCCACTATTCTTGGCCTTATATCACCAGCACTGAAGTATAAATGGAGGAAAGTGTCAGTGGCAAGGAAGGTAAGCCACTGTGCCTAATAATTATTCCATATTGAAAGAGCCAAGAATTTAAATTTGGGTGCAAATGTTATTCAAATGAAATGACTCCTAAAGCAGTTTAACACATTGCCTGACTATTAAGTCAGAATCTGTTGCTTAATATAGCCTGGCCAGAGTAATCGGAACTATTTGGATCTTTTGGGAGTGGATGATGACACACCATTGAAGCCTCTGGAGTTAACAAAGTGAGTGTCATCTTTGGAGGTACACGCTAGTTCTGAGGTAATAGGTTCATCTGTCAGGCCTTCGTTTGCAGGAGAGAAACGTGTCTCTCTTGCCCCATGAAAGAGAACATTCCCAGTCTCACCTGAGAAGCTAGAATTGCTGGTGTCCCTTAATTAATTACCACCCCTATAGGTCATCTCAAGCCAAGAACATGCTTTGTGAAGGACAGGTCCAAAACAAAGCAGTGAAGTCACTGATGTGTTTATGTTCTCAACCTCCCTTCTAGGTCCCAGTGACCACCAGTGTCCCAGCCTCGTGGGGCCTGGCTCTCATCCACTTGTTAGCTAATCAGAGCTAACACAATGTGATACATGAAAAGAAAGGAGAAAGCCAAAGTTTTGGAGATAAGTGGAGACCCAGGCTTCTAAATGAAATGCCAGTTTGTAACTGGGCTACCAATGCAACTAGTTAGAAAGTAAGAGAAAGATGGGACAGTTCTTCTAACAAACATTTTTCAAGGCATCCTCCCAAATATTTCTAAGAAAATCTGGTGAATGAAATGTTCCCTCCTCAAGGGTGCCTTGCTTCCAAATATGTTCTACCCCTGTTTGAGGTCCTGAAACTCTAGCACTAGGTCCAGGGCATCCTCATAAGATGAACAATCACTTTTCACTGTGGCAGGCACCTCATGGTCCCTCTTGTGTTACATCAGACCTGTTTCATTCTGTATGCTTGTTTTTAAGCCCACCTGCACTTGGCTTCTGTCAGTATTTCAGTTTGTAACTCTGAACTTGTCCTTGGATAACTAAGTTTCTTCATCCATGAGCGGCGTGAATAACTTTCAGACATTCTGAAGGACAACAGCTCTGTCACTGGGTAGACCTGTTTCACAGATGGTTTTTCAGTTCAGAGGCACCCCTCCTCTGTGTTTCGTCCTGGGTATTGTTCCTGCTCATTCTCTTGACAGCAGGCCTTTGGCCCTCTGAATCCTGATCTCCAGTCACTGTATTGAGAATTCATTTCTCTCCATTGGAGAATTCTTGATTCACATGAACCACTGATTTCAGAAGAAAGACAAAATATTTCTCTTAAAGGGGGTTTGGAATCAGGTAGGCAGGTCTCTCCTAATTTTCTAGGCCCATCTCTTACCATCAGTGGAGATGTTTTTCAAGTTTCTTTTACCCCAAGAGTGGGGATTTGGGCGTGCAGGAATATCTTCAGACAAGATGATGGAGGATAAGTTAGAGACCTCACAAAGAGAGTTTCATTGGCATCACAAGACTTTAAAGAGTTATTTAGCTTGGGTTGCTTATGATTCCACCCCCTGATAAAAGATAAGGATAGTAATAATATCTACTTCAGAATGTCATCATGAGCATTAGGTGAGGTGTCAGCTATAAAACTCTTGTGTGCATGCCCAGTTGTTCAGTCATGCTGTTTGTGACCCCATGGACCATAGCCTGCTAGCCCCTCTGTCTAAGATTTTCCAGGGAAGAATACTGGAGAGGGTTGCCATTCCCTTAGTGCTTAATAAAGAGCATCTGTGTCTGTTGTTGTTGAGGTTGTTATTTTTATGTCAGTTAAGGTTCTTTAATTGCAAGTAACAAATGCAACCCTGGCTAACTTAAAAACTGAAATTTCATGGGAAGAGCTCACCAAATCAAAGGGCCATCCAGATGAACAGTCACAAAGAGGACAGAAATGGTGGTCACTCCAGAGACCCAGGCAGTCAGAGCTAATTGGCAGCTTGCAAGTCTAACTACTCATCCAACCTTAACTCACTCCACTAGAGAATCAAAGAGAAACCAGCCAGGCGAACTTTGGTCACATGGGGTGAGGTGGCAAGATGCTCTGACTGATAATCCCAGTGAGACTTAACACAGTGGAACAGAGGTAATTTCCCAAAGGACAAAAGTAGTATTTTTAGTCAGGAGAAAGGATGTGGATACCATACAGAAATCAACAAATATCTGATACAAACCACACTTGACCTTCATAGAACTTCATTGTCTTTCACTCTTCCTATGACCAGATGATGCGGGCAGGGATCCCAGGGCCATGATCATCAGCTTCCATTCCTTGAAAGGCACTGTGTTGTGGCTTTTGCCCACTGCTCTGTGGTTCTCCATCACCTTAGACCCAGAATGTGCTCAGCTTTAAGCAGATTAGGTCACACAGTTCTCTGAGGCAGGGATGTCACAGTCACTCAGGAGGATCCACATTGGGCCCAGATGGTAGCACATAATAATTTAACATCTGTTTGGCTGTTATGCTGTTATTCAGTTCAGTTCAGTCGCTCAGTCCTGTCCGACTCTTTGTGACCCCCATGAATCACAGCACACCAGGCCTCCCTGTCCATCACCAACTCCCGGAATTCACTCAGACTCACGTCCATCGAGTCAGTGATGCCATCCAGCCATCTCATCCTTGGTTGTCCCCTTCTCTCCTGCCCCCAATCCCTCCAAACATCAGAGTCTTTTCCAATGAGTCAACTCTTCGCATGAGGTGGCCAAAGTACTGGAGTTTCAGCTTCAGCATCATTCCTTCCAAAGAAATCCCAGGGCTGATCTCCTTCAGAATGGACTGGTTGAATCTCCGTGCAGTCCAAGGGACTCTCAAGAGTCTTCTCCAACACCACAGTTCAAAAGCATCAATTCTTTGGTGCTCAGCCTTCTTCACAGTCCAACTCTCACATCCATACATGACTACTGGAAAAACCATAGCCTTGACTAGACGGACCTTAGTCGGCAAAATAATGTCTCTGCTTTTGAATATGCTGTCTAGGTTGGTTATAACTTTTCTTCCAAGGAGTAAGCATCTTTTAATTTCATGCTGCAATCACTATCTGCAGTGATTTTGAAACCCAGGAAAATAAAGTCTGACACTGTTTCCACTGTTTCCCCATCCATTTCCCATGAAGTGATGAGACCAGATGCCATGATCTTCGTTTTCTGAATGTTGAGCTTTAAGCCAACTTTTTCACTCTCCTCTTTCACTTTCATCAAGAGGCTTTTTAGCTCCTCTTCACTTTCTGCATTAAGGGTGGTGTCATCTGCATATCTGAGGTTATTGATATTTCTCCTGGCAATCTTGATTCCAGCTTGTGTTTCTTCCAGTCCAGAGTTTCTCATGATGTACTCTGCATATAAGTTAAATAAGCAGGGTGACAATATACAGCCTTGACTCACTCCTTTTCCTATTTGGAACCAGTCTGTTGTTCCATGTCCAGTTCTAACTGTTGCTTCCTGACCTGCATACAGATTTCTCAAGAGGCAGGTTAGGCGGTCTGGTATTCCCATCTCTTTCAGAATTTTCCACACTTTATTGTGATTCAAACAGTCAAAGGCATTGGCACAGTCAATAAAGCAGAAATAGATGTTTTTCTGGAACTCTCTTGCTTTTTCCATGATCCAGCAGATGTTGGCAATTTGATCTCTGGTTCCTCTGCCTTTTCTAAAACCAGCTTGAACATCAGGAAGTTCACGGTTCATGTATTGCTGAAGCCTAGCTTGGAGAATCTTGAGCATTAGTTTACTAGCATGTGAGATGAGTGCAATTATGTGGTAGTTTGAGCATTCTTTTGCATTGCCTTTCTTTGGAATTGGAATGAAAACTGACCGTTTCCAGTCCTGTGGCCACTGCTGAGTTTTCCAAATTTGCTGGCATATTGAGTGCAGCACTTTCACAGCATCATCTTTCAGGACTTGAAATAGCTCTACTGGAATTCCATCACCTCCACTAGCTTTGTTCATAGTGATGCTTTCTAAGGCCCATCTGACTTCACATTCCAAGGAGTCTGGTTCTAGATGAGTGATCACACCATCGTGATTATCCGGGTCGTGAAGATCCTTTTTGTACAGTTCTTCTGTGTATTCTTGCCATCTCTTCCTAATATCTTTTGCTTCTGTTAGGTCCAGAGCATATTAAGGAGTTTTATTTTAAATATTTGAGGTGTGATTCTGCTTCCTCATGAATATGTTGATGAAGAATTTCACACTTGTTGGAATCTTGGCTCATGTGTTGGTGGGATTTGAAATAGCACCTTTATGGAAAATGGTAAAATTCTTATTACAGCCTAGTGAACAAAGTCCATATGATCCAACTGTAGCAGCTCCCCTTGCTATCCCTAGGAAACCCATCCTGGTGGTAATTGAAGGATTGAGAATGCTACTTCATGGCTTACTTTTAAGATGTTTTGAAAGACAATATCTGCAATAATAAAGTGCTCAAACATACTTGAAATGTGTTTTGTCTCCTGTCCTAATTATACCTGTAAATAAATAGTATTTGTTTCTCTGCACCATAAAATTAAATATCTTTCTGAATACCCTTCTCCTACCTTGATGAAAAAGGAGAGACTCCCTTGATGAGGACAGCACTTCTTATGAGAAAACAGAGAAGAGGATTAACCATCCCAGCATGATAATATGGGAAGCATTGCTTCCTAATTTCCAAACATGGTCTCTGTGTGCGATATTCCCCTTCTCACTGCCTGTCTCAATCCCCTCTGTCTGGGGAAATTGCCCCTCACGTTTGTACTGTTTAGGGTCTCTGTAAATTTTAGCCCTCAAGGGAATCCCTGTGAACTCCTCCACAGAGGGTGCCTTGGTAGTTATCCTCACCAATAGGATCGACGGGTCTTGACACCCAGGAACTGAATCATCCCACCTACCAGTCTCCTCTGTGCTTATTTCTCATTAGCAACGTTTGGCCCATAGGCAAGGTGATTAAGGGTGATCATTTATTTGCCACCCACTCAGTGCCCATGGGCTGCCCTGGTAGCTCAGCTGGTAAAGAATCTGCCTGAATGCAGGAGAACCTGGTTCAATTCCTGGATCAGGACAAGACACTGGAGAAGAGATCGGCTACCCACTCCAGTATTCTTGGGCTTCCCTGGTAGCTCAGCTGGTAAAGAATCTGCCTGCAGTGTGGGAGACCCAGGTGCAACCCCTGGGTTGGGAAGATCCCCTGGAGAAGGGAACAGCTACCCACTCCAGCATTCTGGCCTGGAGAATTCCATAAACTGTATAGTCCATGTGGTCGCAAAGAGTCAGACACAGCTGAGTGACTCACTTTCAGTGTCTGTGGTGGAGGTGGTAAAGCTGCCGTGCTCAAAAGCAGCCTTCCTGTTTCTACTTCAGAGCCCACTTGGCTCTGAAATGTCCTGGCATTTATCCTTAAAGATTCCCGGGAAGCAGTGTGACACACATGTGCAGCTCTGTTGGGCATGCTACATTGCTTATGGTGGAACAGGAATGCACACTGCTGACCACAAAAAGGGAGCTCATCTCCAACTCCAGGTTGACTGTGATGAAAGGCCCCTTTTGATGCCAGGTGGTTGCACTGCTTTTTCTCTCTCATCCTTCTCAATTGGGGCCAAATATCTTGGTAAGTGTTATCCAATGGCTTACATGGCAGAACGTGCCCAGCCACTAGAGTAGAAATCCTAAGGAGTCAGCCCGGGGAGAAGAGGTGGGCTAAATACTTTCTGAGAAAAGTGGACCACAGGGGTAATCAAGTCTGAAATTTGAGGCAGGTATCTTCAAGTGTTCCCCTTCCTTCCAACAGGTGCAGTTCTGGCTTTAATGCTTCCCAGGGAAGAGAAATTTCTGGTCATAGCTACCTCAGAATTGTCGCATGGAGAAGCATTTCTCGTAACACTTATACCCACTCTGACACTTTGCCAAGCCCTGCCCTGGTGTGTGACTCAGACGCTCCTGTCCTCACATATGATCATCATAAGAGTCAGCCTTTGAGCAGCCCTTTCTCTTTTGGGGTACATCCTTCTCTGCTTCGAGAGAGAAGAGGAATAAATGCTGAGAGAATCACCGCCCCCCTCTCTCTCCAGGTGTTTTCCACTCCTCTGCCCACACAGAAGTCATCTGTGGCTGGCTCTCAATGGAGTATCAAGAGAGGCAATCCCTTCCCGCCCCAAATGATCCTTAATTCTCCGAATCCTGGGCAGACTCAATCAACTGACTAACCTCTCAGTGATAAAATTCAAAATGAACAGAATTAAGTAAAAAAAAAAAAAAAATTGCTACTGGTCCCCAGTCAAAACACTGCTTCTCCTTTCACCCCTCGTCCCCCAAGGCCATCCTTGCTCAGCTTCTGTCGATGTGAATGATGTACCTGCCCACCTTTATCCTTTCCCGGGCCCTCTGTTCCAGACCTGAGCTTCCCCCTATATGGTATGGGCATGTTTCCAGGCATGGTTTATCTCCCCTGCCATTTTCTACTGCTTGGCTAGAGAAAGGACAGGATGACCTTCTAGTCTGGATTGCTCTCTGCCTTATTTTGGTTTGTTTCTCTTTGATTGTTCCTAGGTATCCACAATAAATGTCACCTCTTTTATTGCAAAGACAATCTGCAAACACCCTCAGTGAGTCTACATAAGAGATTCTTACCCTCATTGGGTCTCCCATTTTTCCTCACATCTTATAAGCGGAGTCAAGAACCATTGACTTGATTCTGAATAATCTTAAAAAGCATGACTACAGTGAATAGCCTTGGAAGACAGAACATCTCCTTCTGGAACAAAAATTAGGTCTGGATTACATTTGAAATCCCAGAGGATGAAATGGGAAAACTCTGAAATTTGCCAGGTTCCAAAATGTCCCTCTACCCTTTGTATCCTGCTCCCCAGGGGAAATGGCAACCCACTCCAGTATTCTTGCCTAGAGAGCCCTATGGACAGAGGAAGCCTGGCAAGCTATAGTCCACGGGGTTGCAAAGAATTAGACAAGACTGAGCACACACACACAGTCTCTTCCTGAAAACACACAGGAGCAATATTTAATCAAGGCAGTCAGTCACTACTCAGGGAAGCCCCCACAAATGGAAAAGGGGCTTTCCCAAGCCATCTCACAGCTGCCTCCAGCACTCAACTCCCCAAACCCATCCAGAGTACCTAAAACTGGCCTGGGGAGTCTAGGCTGAGTCTGAGAGGTGAGAGAGAGACATTCAAGCTGAGTTAAATACCCAAGTGCACAATAAAGTGTAAGAAGTAACACAATTCAGCAGAGCAAGAGGCTATCAGAGCAGACCCTGTCAGGCTGTCCTAGGAGCTGTGCCTGAGAGCTGGGGGTTAGGAGGGAGGCAGAGAAGTTGGGGAACGTGGCATGGCAGAGGTAGCATTTGGGCTGATCCTGAAGTAGAAGAAGGAGGCCCTGATGGGGGCTAGAGTCCATCTTAAGCAAGCATGGGAGCCAAATTCCACCTTCTACCCTGGCTCAGGGACTCCCCCTGAGCCCACAGCGCCCTCCTGGCACCCGTGTATGTCTCCGTCAGGCAGCTACCAGTGGAGTGTCCCCTAAGTTTGGGCACTGAGCCAGGCACTAGGGTTTTTAGCACATCATCCAGTACATGAGGTCCCTGCTGCCGTGGAGATGACAGACGAATAAGCAAAAAGTGAAGTGGAATTTGGGGTTGGAAGAGGGTATATAAGAATTATAAAACAGGGGGTGTGCCTGAGAGCTGGGGGTTAGGAAAGCTTCACTGGAGAGGGGGCATTTGAATGTAACCTGATTCATGAGAAGAAACCAGCTGTGTGAGAATCTGGGGAAGGATGAGTTTGGGCCAAGCTAGAGCATCAAAAGTCCCAGGTTCGGCACAAATGGAAACAGTAAAGATGTGTGTGCACGCGCACATACACCCATCCCCCCACAAGGGTGGAGTGGTGGAGATTGTGCCAGAGACGTGGAGAGCACCTTGAAGACAGACAGAATGGGTTTTGCCTGGGGCCAAGTGTGCCTTGCCCACAATGGACTCTTCCCTTCCCTTCCCATCAAGTCCAGGCTAGAGATAGAATAGCTGGCCCAGAGCTCTCAGCATAAAATAAGCTCTTCCTTCTCCAGGGAAGGCTGGGAACCAAAAGAGCACTGGCCCCGTGTAGGGAGGCATTTTCCAGACTATTCTATCTCCATGTGGCCAAAAGCCCCCCTTCCTATTTTTAGCCATTCAGGGCATTGATGTTGAAGGTAAATCCACTACCCAGGCTTCAGTGATCTGCAAGGCTTGCTAAGTGGTCCCAATGCAGACCTGACCCACAAAGATGAAAGCCAAAGTGCTCCTTAAAACAGCATTATTGTGCCTCCAAGTGGGGTTCACAGCACCCCTCTGTGTGCAGGCATCTCTGATGAATCTATCCTCAGAATGTCAATCACATCCTCTTCCTCTGTAAATGAGGTCAGTGGGATATGTAGACAATTTATCTGGTTTAACTAGGACTACCTTGAATAAACCACTTTCCTCATCTTGATTTACCATAAGAGGTTGACCTCTGATGCAGCTGTGTGATTATGATGGAAGTTCCTGTCCCACTCAGGATTTATATTAATTAATAGGACCATACGCTAATGGTCACCTGTACTTGCAGCCCAGCAGGCAGAGGGGTTGCCAGGCACAGGCTTGGCTAAGTAAGGCTTTCAGGAGCTCCTGTGCTGGGCTCCCAACCAGGGGTCGCTCACCTCATTAAGGTAGCGGGAATGGAGGCCAGAAGAGATTCCAAGCTGCTGTTTAATAGCTCTCCTGTTGTGCAAAGGACAGGAATTCCCACAAGATTCCTTCTTTTTTTCAGCTTTCTGCCACCAAAAAGGGGGCTCCTAAATATGGAATTAATCTTTGGAGGAAAGTGATACAGAGAGAATCACATGGGGAGACAAGCAAGGGCCACTGTGGAGTCTGCCCAGAACCATGGAAACCACAGGTCCTGCAGGATCACCCAGGGGTGCACTGGGGTGTGCTCAGCCTTTTCCTGAGCCTTACTGAACGTTGGGCCTGCCTGAGTTTCTTAGAAAATGGGCTCTGGGAACATTGAAAGGACCTGGGGTAAGGGAAGTGAGGTCATGGATACTAAGAGTCTAGGTGCAAGGTTGGTCACCAGCTTTATATGCTTTACTCAGACTGCAGTATTTTTAAATGTAGGCAACACACACACATCATCAGAAGAGTTTACATAAAACCCCAAATTCCTGGCTTCAATCAGAAAATCAAAAAAGTTGGCCACATTGAGTCCACATTCTCTTGTGGTGACGAGCAATTCATCCAGCCACCTGTGGGCCAGCTCCCCTTATTTATCTCACCAACCTGGCCCCCGTGACCACCTGAGTCAGTGGACCTCACCAGCTAGACAGTGAGGTTGTACCCAAAAGGACTGGACTTACAGTACCCAGGACCCCAAGGGCAGAGCATATGACCTTCTCAGAAAGCTGAGAAGCAGCTGCCCAAATGGAGAGGAGTCACTTCCAAAAGCTAGGGGAGTGGCATTTGTGCTTGATTTCTCCATGGACTAAAAGGGCTAGAGGAGGCACTCCAAAAGGGCAACGGCGGGGACTTTCATGAGAGCTGGCCACAGTTTTGTTAAACCCTAGGAACATATCAAGATTCCCAAACCTCTTTTCTGGGCACAAATCATCACACCATAGACATCCCCATCTGATATGGTTCAAGCAGCTTTGGGTCTCAAGTGGAGTCTGGACCAGAAGCAGCATCCCATCACTAAACAAGGGTACCCTCTTCTACCCTGAGAGCCTCGGCAACTTGTCAGCCTCTCAAGAAGAAGGAGTCCCTACCAGCCCTTGATAATGCTGAGATATGCCAGAGGATGTGGACAGTAGTCAGGGTTAACACTCCAGAGAGACTCAAGTTCATATTCTGTACATGATAATAATGCAGGTATCACAGGGGAAATGAAGACAGGCAGGTTTGTGCCTCCACAGCCAAACCAGAATCAGAAGCCCACTGAGATCCTGGCTCCCCACCTGCTCCTTCCTAACTCTCATGCCCACATTCCATCTCTTCCAGGAAGTCCCAGCCAATGATAGACCAGGAAGCTTGGGGTGTGTGCGTGTGCATGCATGCACACACACACATGCACACTTATACCCTGCACTTGTCAGAAATGTGAAAGCCACTCAGTCGTGTCTGACACTTTGAGACCCCATGGATTATACAGTCCATGGAATTCTCCAGGCCAGAATACTGGAGTGGGTGGCTGTTCCCTTCTCCAGGAGATCTTCCCAACCCAGGGATTGAAGCCAGGTCTCCCACATTGCAGGTGGAGTCTTTACCCGCTGAGTCGGCAGGGAAGCCTACAATCCTCAGAAGCCTCGTGCGTTATTCAGGGCAGTCCGTGCAGCCATGCTTTGGACCCATATGACCTTCAGAGGGTTTCCAAAGCAACATATTTTGGAGCTGAATTTCAAGATCAGAAGAATTGGGGGAACTGTTGTTTTAAAACAACACTGCTGAGACAAAATTTAATGGTATAAGAAATACAATATTTTGAAACCATGAAAATAAACATTCTGCAGAGCCTGGATATGGGAAGCTGTGCAGCACAGTTTGTGAAAGCTGCTCTGTTGTGGAAGAAGTATAATAATTTTAATAGCCTTGTAAATCTCCCTTATGAGATGCAGCTCCTGTAAACATTTCTTCATACTTTTTCTAATATTTACGTAGTGCTGTTAGAAGTTATTGGACGGGATTGATTTTCACCGATAACTCTCTCATTCTGAAGGAGCTGCCGAAGGACTCATACTGGAGATGACAGGAAGGAAGATGTCCCCTACAGGCGCAGATGGATGACGCTGCTCCTGAAATTTTCCTTTGGAAGGCAAATTCCTTGACTCCACAGGCCTCTATCTCCCCAGTTATAAAATGAGAAGCAATCATTCCTTCAGTTCCTTTACTTTGCAGCATATATTACTGCTTGGTTCCAGGCATTGAATGATGCCCTGGGAATAAAATGACAAAGTAAAAAAGCCACCATCCCTAATTTCAGAGCTTCTGGTCCAAAGACAGAGAGAAGTATTAATCGAAGGATCACATAGAAAAGGCAATATTATAAATGTGCAACTACCATAAAGGAAAGATATACAGTTTACTTGGGGTTTCTCAGAGGGAGATCTGACTTGGTCCAATCTTCAAGGGTGTAGAAAACTTTTCCTAGGAGCTGCCATTCATCAAAATGGAAACTATGGGAAGGTACCAGGTTTGAGAAATAGAGCTCATGAGTTTGGTTTTGGATCATTAAATTTGGGGTCTTTGTGAAAGATTTTAAATTGGCTCCATACCCAGGTGTGGAGCACACAAGAAGGCTCTCAGATGGAGATATGAATGTGTAAGGAGGAAGTCATGAACTTCCATGCAGTTTTCAAGAGATGATATACTGTGTTAGCCAAAAAAAAAACTTTTTTTTTTAGTTTATCCCAAACAATGTTACAGAAAAACCCAAACTTATGTTTTGGGCAATAATTAAAAGAAAATAGAAATGGATCAGACTCTATAAAACCCATGTTAATGAAGTGTTTCTCCACTTTGGTTGCTAGTCAGTGTGAACTTCCAGATGTTGAAGCTGGTTTTAAAAAAGGCAGGGGAACCAGAGATCAAATTGCCAACATCTGCTGGATCATGGAAAAAGCAAGAGAGTTCCAGAAATACATCTATTTCTGCTTTATTGACTATGCCAAAGCCTTTGACTGTGTGGATCACAACAAACTGTGGAAAATTCTTCAAGAGATGAGAATACCACACCACCTGACCTGCCTCTTAAGAAACCTATATGCAGGTCAGGAAGAAACAGTTAGAACTGGACATGGAACAACACACTGGTTTCAAACAGGAAAAGGAGTATGTCAAGGCTGTATATTGTCACCCTGCTTATTTAACTTCTATGCAGAGTACATCATGAGAAACTCTGGGCTGGATAAAGCACAAGCTGGGATCAAGATTGCCGGGAGAAATATCAATCACCTCACATATGCAGACGACACCACCCTTATGGCAGAAATTGAAGAGGAACTAAAAAGCCTCTTGATGAGAGTAAAAGAGGAGAGTGGAAAAGTTGGCTTAAAGCTCAACATTCAGAAAACGAAGATCATGGCATCTGGTCCCATCACTTCATGGGAAATAGATGCTGAAACAGAGGAAAGAGTGTCAGACTTCACTTTTTGGGTCTCCAAAATCACTGCAGATGGTGATTTCAGCCATGAAATTAAAAGACACTTACTCCTTGGAAGGAAAGTTATGACCAACCTAGATAGTATATTCAAAAGCAGAGACATTACTTTGCCAACAAAGGTCCGTCTACTCAAGGCTATGGTTTTTCCAGTAGTCATATATGGATGTGAAAGTTGGACTGTGAAGAAAGCTGAGCACCAAAGAATTGATGCTTTTGAACTGTGGTGTTGGACAAGAGGGGACTCTTTTTTTTTAATAAATTTATTTATTTTAATTGGAGGTAAAGTAATTAACCTCCAATTAAAATAAATAAATTTATTTTTAAAGAAAAGAGTCCCTTGGACTGCAAGGAGATCCAACCAGTCCATTCTGAAGGAGATCAGTCCTGAGTGTTCTTTGGAAGGACTGATGCTAAAGCTGAAACTCCAGTACTTTGGACACCTCATGTGAAGAGTTGACTCGGAAAAGACTCTGATGCTGGGAGGGATTGGGGGCAAGAGGAGAAGGGGACGACAGAGGATGAGATGGCTGGATGGCATCACTGACTCGATGGACGTGAGTCTGAGTGAACTCCGGGAGTTGGTGATGGACAGGGAGGCCTGGCGTGCTGAGATTCATGGGGTCGCAAAGAGTTGGACACGACTGAGCCACTGAACTGAACTGAACTGAGTCAGTGTGAAGAGTTTTAGAAATTCTGATGCCTGGGTTCCACCTACAAAACTTATTAATTTATGATTGAGTTGGTCTGGGGTGTGACCTGAGCATCTCGTTTTTTAAAAGCTTCCCAGGTGGTCCTAATGTATGGCCGTGGTTGAAAACTACTAACTTGACAGCTGGGAAGAGAAAAGTAGGCTGCAAAGAAAACAGAAAGCATCATGCAGAGAAACAGGAAAATCAAGCGGGAAGGAGGAGGCTCAGCTGGGCCAAGGGCTGCTGCGGGTCAGCAGGATCAGAGCTGAAAGTGCCCTTTGGCTTTAGAAACACGAGGGTCCCAGGAGATATCGGTAAGAATCATTCACTCTCTTGTTTCGTGGCCTCTCAGGAGCTGGGCTGGTGTGACCATCACAGCAGTCAGGTTTTATAAAGATATAGCAGGTAGCACCCAGCATGATTTGTAACGAGTCAATGGTGTTGGAGTCTGATGGCTGCCCTGGATATGTACTGGTACAACCTCTGTGGAGGGGAGTTTGTTGATGTCTATCAGAATTATAAATGTGGAGTTCTCTGGTGGTCCAGTGATTAAGAATCCACCTGCCGGTGCAGGGAGCATGGATTTGATTCCTGGTCCAGGAAGATTTCACATGCCATGAGGCAACTAGGCGCCTGCACCCCAACTCAAGGGCTGAGCTTATGAGCCACAACTACTGAACCCGTGCTCCACACACCACAGTGAAGAGTAGCCCCCACTTGCCGCAACTAGAGAAAGCCCACATGCAGCAACAAAGACCCAGTGCAGCCAAAAGTAAATAAATAATTGTTTTTTAAAAATTATAAATGCATATATCAGGAAATCCACTTCTAGGAAGCATGGCACAGTGACAAATGCAGAGAGTTATTCACTGAAACAGTGCTCATGACAGCAACAGACTGGAAATTGTGTAGATTCCCATCGACAGAGAGTGCTCTAACTGTAGTAGGCATACAGTCACTCGTGTATACTTCTAGGTGAAAATCTCCAAGATGCAGCAAGTGAAGACAAGCATTGTCTATAGCAGTGAGCTAGCACTTTTCATACAAAATAGGGTTCAGTTCAAATCAGTTCAGTTCAGTCGCTCAGTCACGTCTGACTCTTTGCCACCCCATGAATTGCAGCACGCCAGGCCTCCCTGTCCATCACCAATTCCTGGAGTTCACTTAAACTCATGTCCATCGAGTCAGTGATGCTATCCAGCCATCTCATCCTCTGTCGCCCCCTTCCCCTCCTGCCCTCAATCCCTCCCAACATCAGGGTCTTTTCCAATGAGTCAACTCTTCACATGAGGTGGCCAAAGTACTGGAGTTTCAGCTTCAGCATCAGTCCTTCCAATGAACACCCAGGACTGATCTCCTTTAGGATGGACTGGTTGCATCTCCTTGCAGTCCAAGGGACTCTCAAGAGTCTTCTCCAACACTACAGTTCAAAAGCATCAATTCTTTGGTGCTCAGCCTTCCTCACAGTCCAACTCTCACATCCATACATGACCACTGGAAAAACCATAGCCTTGACTGGATGGACCTTTCTTGGCAAAGTAATATCTCTGCTTTTGAATATACTATCTAGGTTGGTCAAAACTTTCCTTCTAAGGAGTAAGCGTCTTTTAATTTCATGGCTGCAATCACCGTCTGCAGTGATTTTGGAGTCCAAAAAAATAAAGTCTGACACTGTTTCCACTGTTTCCCCATCTATTTCCCATGAAGTGATGGGACCAGATGCCATGACCTTCGTTTTCTGAATGTTGAGCTTTTTCACTCTCCTCTTTCACTTTCATCAAGAGGCTTTTTGGCTCCTCTTCAATTTCTGCCATAAGGGTGGTGTGATCTGCATAGCTGAGGGTATTGATATTTCTCCCGGCAATCTTGATTCCAGCTTGTGCTTCTTGGTACTTCTTTGCATGTATCTACTTTCTCTGCTTCCCTTGTAGCTCAGTCAGTAAAGAATCTGCCTGCAGTGCAGGAGACCCAGGTTCAATCCCTGGGTTGGGAAGATCTGGAGAAGAAAATGGCAATCCAGTCCAGTATCCTTGCCTGGAAAATCTCATGGACAGAGGAGCCTGGTGGGCTGCAGTCCATGGGGTTGCAAAGAGTCAGGCACAGCTGAGCAACTAACACTTACCTACTTACTTATTTCTCTGCAAGGACACTTGGTACAGGTGACTTTATTGTGTGCTAGGTGACTGGGGAATGGAATAAGAGAGAAAACTTTCACTGTTTGTTACCTTTTAATCTTTTGAATTTTGAACCATTGAACCCTGTTGAACATAAAACTGTGATGGTAATGCTATTTCTCTGAGAAGAACAAAGTAGGATGCGCCCATATTCTGAGGTATAATCTGAGTGGGCTCTTTCAGGTACCACACTGATCACTACAAGTCTTCTAAAATGCATATAAGGGTGTTGATGTTTTTGTTGTTGTTTCACTGTTTAAGTCAATAAGATTTGAAAAACTGAGATTTATCTTTTAGAGTTTAGCCTGGGTGATTGTTCATTAATGTCAAATATATACTCTAGATGATATCTAATTCCTAGGTGTTGTAGTTCAGTCACTCAGTCCTGTCTGACTGTTTGTGACCTCATGGACTTCAGCAATCCAGGCTCCCCTGTCCTTCGCCAGGGAAGGTGGTGTCCTCCTGGAGCTTGCTCAAACCCATGTCCATTGAGTTGGTGATGTCATCCAACCATCTCATCCTCTGGCATCCCCTTCTCCTCCTGCCTTCCATCTTTCCCAGCATCAGGATCATTTCTAATGAGTCAGCTCTTTGCATCAGGTGGCCAAAGTATTAATTCCTACTAACTAAACTTCCTGAGGTTGGTATAGAATTGGCGTAGGAGCCATGGGTCTAGATTTGAGTCCTACTTTTGTCGATGTTTTACTGAGTAGTCTTGGGTGAGTTTCTTCATCTCTTTTCACTTCAGTCTAGAACGTAAGCTTGGTAATCCTTGCTTTTAGCTGCCTCCTGAAAACTAGAAGGAACAAATGACATCATAGCTTTGTGTGTGCTAAGTGAGGGCTTCCCTGGTAGCTCAGTTGGTAAAGAATCTGCCTGCAATGCAGGAGACCCTGGTTCAATTCCTGGGTCAGGAAGATCCCCTGGAGAAGGGATCGCCTACCCATTCCAGTATTCTTGGGCTTCTCTGGTGGCTCAGATAGTAAAGAATCTATCTACAATGCTGGAGACCTGAGTTTGATCCCTGGGTTAGGAAGATCCCCTGGAGGAGGGCGTGGCAACCCACTCCAGTATTCTTGCCTAAAGAATCTCCATGGACAGAGGAGCCTGGTGGGTTACAGTCCATGGGGTCACAAAGAGTCAAACATGACTGAGCAACTAAGCACAGCACAGAGCACATGCTAAGTGAGCTATAAAGATGCTTACAAATGTGGTGCCAGTACACACAGATTGTTAGATTATTGCTTGAGATCTGAAGATTTCCTGTAATAAATAAATACCTCCAAGAGAACTGACAACATCCAGATTTTATTATAGGCCAAATAACTCAATGATTTTCCAAACCTTAACCATTGTCACATGCCCAGGAGAAAGCAGATAACCATCTGAGCTAAACCAGAGTTTCTCAATCTTTAGAAAGGACTTCTCTCTGCAAGATGAGTACAGTGCACAAAGAGGGTCTGGACTGGCCACATGCACAGAGAGGTGGATTGGCTAACTTCCTAAGCGGTCCATCATGAAAGAGGGGTAGCCATTAACACATCCAGTTAAGAGGATCAATCCACAGCCTCTCTTGGCAGGAATGGCAAGACAGTAAAGTGGCTGTCAAACTCTCCCAGAGGTCCTCAGAGCTTTAGGCAAGTGATGGGGTCTGTAGAGTATAATATGGTAAAGGTAGGCTTTGTCCATTTACTTTATCTTGAAAGGTATCATTAATAAAATATTGATTTTTCTTTTTACAGAAAATTGTAAAGTTTCTTCATAACACAGAGATTTGAGCCTATATATCTCACTAACTTTCACTTTCCTGCTGGTATATATAAATGGGGAAAGCATGCATTAGTGTTCGACACTCTGGAAATGGAAAAGCCCCATTGCAGGTAGAAACACTGCAAAATTCTGCCTGCCAGAGAGTAATGGGAAGGCTGGTGCAGCAAGAACCCGTCAGATGCAAGAGAGCTCACTTGCCTAGGTGGTGATCAGAATTCAGTGACTCCACCAGCACCTGGAACCTGCAGAGTGAGCAGGTGAAGTGCTGCGGAGCAGAGGGGCCTCCAGGATACACTGGGGTGGTAGGGGATGGCGTGTGGTCATTGGCAGAGCCAGTGACTGGTCCTGCTCTTGTCTTAGGGGACAAAGGAAAACAGATGTCTGTGAAATGTTTGTGGCTGTGCCAGCAACTCTTGGGGCAGGAAGGAGACATTACTGGCATTAGAATGGACAGGCTTCAGGGATGCTAAGTGTCCCAGCATGTACAGGAATGGCCCTCATAGGAAGGATTTCTCACTCCAAATTCCAGAGGAAACAGTGAAGAGGACAGGCAGCAGCACATATGAAAGCTTGGCCCTGAGCCCCCTCTGCTGGAGAAGGAAATGGCAACCCACTTCAGTACTCTTGCCTGGAAAATTCCATGGACTGAGGGGCCTGGTAGGCTACAGTCCATGGGGTTGCAAAGAGTCAGACACCACTGAGCGACTTCACTCCCTCCCTCCCTCCCTCTGCTGGACAGGGCGTGGCACCGACATTCCAAGGGCTTCTGGGCCCTGTCTTCCCATCCCTCACCATCTGCATGGCTGACAGAGCAGCCCCTTCTGCTTTGCCAGATTCCCCCACTTAACAGGGACATCAGTCCCCTTGCTGGGCACTGGCCCTGAATCTTTGCTCACCCAGACTCGCCCTGTCTGCAGAGAGCAGACTCCCACGCGCTCAGCCCAGAAGGGGAGCGTAGGCCCAGGCCCGCTCCCTCAGGAGGAGGCGTGTGCGTCCGGAGCGGGAGACTGAGGCGACCCTCCCGCCACTATGGCCCGAGGGTCCCCAGGTCCTGCCGTCCCTCCCAGCCCCTCGCCTGCTCGCCTGTCTCCTGCAGAGCCCAAGCCGTGGTCCTCAGCCACCTGTGCCCCTGATTCCCTGGAGGGAGTCCGGAGACGTGCTTGGAAAGCTGGAAAACAGCCCCTCGCCCTCCGGAGTTCCTCCCTGCTTTCTGAACGTGGGTGAACAAATTCCGCCACAGGGTATGGATACTGGAGGCCCTGGGATCAAGCCTCCCTCCTCTGAAGGAGTCACGGGTGCCCGGTGCCTAGGTGGGAGGGGGTGAGGGGGAGACGCCATGGGTCGTCACAGGGCAACAGACGGTGAGAGATGACCTTCACAAGCCCCAGGCACTGTGCAGGCCACATCACACACTTTGGTGACCTTGTCCTAAAGGTGATGAGTGTCCCCAGCAGAGCCCCAGAGTGCTTGGGCAAGGTTTCTTGATGAGACTTGAAGCAGCTTTCAGTGTCCCCACTGGCAAGAAGCCCAGATCCTGGGCAGCTCCTCCTGGGGCCTCATGTGATCACACAGCAAACCTGAGATCAAGACCAGGTCCCAGAAGCAAAGCCTGGGCCCACCTCTCCCCAGCACTGGTGGCACCCGAGCCTGGACCCTTCTCTGTGTCTCCAGCCAACACTCTCCCAACACTTACTGTACACAGCTCCATCCTAGGAGCCAGAGAGGAAGAGAGCCAGCAGCCAAAGAGATCTGGCCACTCAAGACCTCTCAACCTTCTGGAAAGAGCGCTAGCACACAAAAAAACACCTTATTTAAATAATATGGCAAAAGCTTAAATAGTACTAATACGCCAGGAACAGATGCAAGCGTATTAACTGTATGAACAGATTTCGTCCTCTGAGAGCACCTGTGCCATAAGACCTCCATTACTAACAGGGAGGACAGACAGACAGAGGTTAAGAAACTCACACAGCTGGTAGGTATGGAGCCTAGTTTTAAATAGAGGCAAACCAGTTTCAGATGGTGTTTAGTCATTGCAAAGCCCTGTCCCTCAAATGTGGAGTCATGCACAGGTTTGCGTGGAGGCCTGTGGAAAGAGAACAGCCTTCAGAGAGGAGGTGATGGCCTCCGAGGGGCCTAGACGTTCATCTGCAGAAAAAGGAAGAGCGTTCTGAGAAAAAGAACAGCAGGAGAGAGGCAGGGCACAAAAGGGCCAGTCCTGTGGAGGAGAGTGAGCAGGCAGCCCTGTGAAATTTCCAAACTGCTCAGGTAGAAAAATCTTTCTGGCATCAAAAATGTTGCGTTGTTTTTTTTTTTTTTCTTCCAAAGTACATAAATTTCATTTAGTTTGTTCACTCAGTGACAGTTAAAGGAAAATGCATTTTACTCATCACACAGCATTTACCTACAGAAGTCAAGAGCCAGACACTGGCTTCCCCCCAGATGATGCCAAGGCAAGCTAGAGTCACCAGTGGCCCTGGAGCCCAGCACCCTGGGAGGCTCTCCAGAGTCAGGGCGGTGCACACAGGGGGAGCTGGGGGAGAGGTGCGGGCACATGGAGGAGGGACTGAGGGCTTGTCCTGCAGGCAGTGGGAGCCAGCAGCAGGTCTCAAGAGGTAGGAAGACAGGTTCTCTGGAAGTGGCAAGGAAAATGTCCAGGTGAAGGGGATGGATGTGACATGGGAGGTGATCTGTTGGGAGGCTCAGAGACGGTCCAGGCAAAGGAGAGGAGCCTGAGAGAGGGCGGGGCAGCAGAGACAGAGACAGAGGGCGCAGGACGGGCCAGCGACCCATGCAGCACCCGCACTCGCCAGGCTCTGCCTCACCTCATCAGCCTCACCACCTCTTGAATTACCCTGCTTTCCAGACGGGTAAACAGGGGCCCAGGAAGGCTAACAGAACTGCCTAAGCACATAGCTGGCAGCTCCCTGGCTGGGGTGTGGTACCGGGGACCAGGTCCCATGGCCTATACTAGCGGCCAATGGCCTCGACCCCACTGAGAGCAAGACAGTGAGAGGCAGGACGGACAGGCTTGGGAACAGTTCCAACGTGAGCAAGGAGCGAGGAGGGCGGAGGTGTCCAGCACGGAGGGTGGAGGTGGCAGGGAAGGCTGGGGAGGCAAATGGTCACTGGGAAGGCAGGGAAGATAGGGGGGCCCCAGGGGTGGGGAGACTGGGAGAGAAGGCTCACTTCTTCCCAGTTCTGCCCTATGCCCCTCCCCAGGAGAAACAAAACTAGAAGGGAAGTGAAGCTCATTTTTCTAACAGAGAATTGGAGATTTTCAACTGACATGACAATCAGGACTACTCTGCAAAGACAAACACGGAAGCTGATTGAGAGCAAAATGCGGGCCCATGCAAGAGGCAGGAGGGGCACGCCACCCCTCACTCTCCAGAAACCAACAGAAGACCCCTGCCCCACACTGGCAGCCCTGAGACTGAGATCTACATTTTGACCCAGGCAGACATTCACTCCAGGAGAAGGAACAGGGAGACAGAAGAGAAAGGTGCAAAGAACTCAACTGCCAAGAGGCCCTGCCAGAGCGGCCAGGGCCGCAGCTGCGTAGCTTGAGAAGAGAGTGCAGACAGCTGTCCTGGCTCCTAGCAGAAGCACGCCAGCAAACGAGAGGGTCTGAGGCTGCCTGTGGCAGGGGTCACGCACCGGTTCACAGCCCCTGCAAAGGGGCGAAGATAGTATTCATCTTGGCAGGCAGCGTTTTGCAGAGACAGGGTTTCAGCCCCCAGCCTCTCTTTGCACCAGTGTCCCCTCTGCTCTCATCGCGTCTTCACTTACTAAGTACTTCTTGGGCACTGAGGAAAGGCAGAGGCTGCCTGCACAGACTGCATTCCCAAGGAGCACCTGTGTGCACTGCAAAACAAGCCCAGGGCACGCAGAGTGAGAGCAAATGAGAGAGTCCTGTGCCAGGTTAGTGAAGGAAAGGGACCTCCGCAGGGCCCGTCTGATCCCTTGCTCCATCCTCCCTACAGAGAGCAAACTGCAGGAATTCCAGCTACGGCCAGACTTTGCAACTAGCCCTCAAAGAGGGTGGAAGCCTGGGACCATCCCTGCCCAAGGTACCTGAAGATGCGAGACAAGTTTAGGGGAGACCTGCCCTCTAGGCCCTTGGCACAATCCCCTGTTCAGTCATCTTCCAGCCCTCGCACTATAGAAGCCCTTGTCTGTGTGTTTGCTGACTTGTTCAGCATCTGTCTTTCCCACTCTCATGCAAGCTATAGGAGGGCAAATGCTGTCATTGTTACCCGTTGTTATTTCCCCAGAATCTGCCAGAGTATGCCAGAACTTGCGTGTGTGTGTGCTCAGTCGCTCGATGGTGTCCAACTCTGGGACCCCATACATTGAACCCACCAGGCTCCTCTATCCATGGAATTTCCCAATCAAAAATATGGAAGTGGGTTGCCATTTCATACTTAAGGAGATCTTCCCGACCCAGGAATCGAACTCGCATCTCTGGTGTCTTCTGCACTGGCCACTGGATTCTTTACCACTGTGCCACCTGGGAAGCCCATGCCAGAAATCAAGGTTTGTCAAATGAGTGATGCAGAATGAAGAGTGGTTGTTCTGTGGACCTGGGGACTGTCTTCTGACTGCCAGTATTAAGGAAGAGTGGGTGTATAGTCTGTAGAACAAACAACCCCCAGAGTATGAGCTGGGCTCAGTCTACTCCTAGCCTGTCCATGTTCCTCTCAGTATCTGAGCAACTCATGCAGCTGCCCTGAAGCCCCCACCTGACCAGATCCACAGTGGTCCCCTGGCTTCATCCACTTCCAGTGGGCAGGGAAGGAGCCCCAGACTTTGGAAGCACAAGAAGTATGGCCCTTCTTGAATCCCTGAAGCAACTGAACAGCAGTAACCCTACTCTTGCATTGCACCGATGCCTGCCTCCACATGGAGAGGCTCAGCCCAGGGCTATCTAACCAGAACCAGTACCTGGGCGAGGTACTAAGCGGGGTCTGTCAGACATACATCCTGGCATTTGCTCTCCTGGGAGCCATGAAACACTTCACTTGTCTCCAAGATCTCACTGGGAAGTAGGCTTCCCAGATCTGTCTTGATAATGAGTCTGTTCCGTTTCTGCCCACAGAACGTGGTCCTCTCTGCCTCAACTTGGTTTTGTTACATGTTTGGCCCATTGTGATCTTTCTCCTTTGGCCAACCCAACAGGGACCAGGTACAGATTCTGGGTCTGTCCTACTAGCTTCTTGAACCTGGCTGACTCACGGGCCAGTCCAAGGTTCCCTTGCAATTCTGCCACTTACAGAGCCCAATATCTTAGATTTGAGAGGGTTTGAGCATCCTCCTAACCCAGACCATTCTTTGGGCCAGCAGAGAGGCAATTAAAGAGCTGTTTGCTAGTTGTGTGGTTTGCATCCCTCTTCTTCTTCAAGAGGAAACAAATATCCTGAAGAGGTAAATTCACAGGGAAGCCACATTACTCAGTGGGCTGTTTTCCAGAGCTCCTGAGCTGAAAGCAGGGAGTAGGGGAAAGGCCAGCACCGGCACATTAATAATGGATGCTGTGCCGCCAAGAAGCCCGCTGTCTGAGCTTGTGGCTTTGCAGAAGTCCAATTAGGGCTGAATTATAGTAATCAATAGAGCAGCAGGGTTTAGATCAGAAAGAAAAGCCCTGTTCTACTGAGGGCAATTTATGAGAGCGTGTAAGAAACACGTTGGTATAACTGAGGATGAGCTTGCAGGCTACAGGCTCTCCCGGGTCTGGGACGACTTTGAGGGAAAGTCCAACTGGCTATATGTAAACCAGAGCAAAAGGGCCTTTCCTCCAAGAAGGGATGAGGACGGCAGCATCCTGGCCAACGCTGCGGGTGAGTGAGGGGAGGGGTCTTTGGAATCAGACACCCGTGGGGCGCCTTTGGCAGGTTTGCCTCTCTGAGCTCCTCTCTGCATAGGTCCTCACATGCAAACTGTGGCAGTTAATGATGATATATTGCTTACTGGAAATCTGCTAAGATAGGTGTCCTGACCACACACACACGAAATGGTAACTACGTGAGGTGATGGATATGTTAATTAGCTTGATTGCAGTGATCATTTCACAACGTATATCACCACATCATGTTGTATACCTTAAATATAAATAATCTTTATTTGCCAATCATACCTCAATTAGGCTAGGAAAAAATGCCTGCTCCCCAGAACTATTATGAAATCTCTACAAAAATGCTGAATCAATGGCTGGCCCCTGGGTACACAAGGATGTCCTTTTCCCTCCATCTCCCCTCCCCACCACCTCACAGGTCCCCCTGCACACCTTTGGCCCTGCTGCCCTGCCTCTCCTGCATGCCAGCTTCCTGGGTTATCCCAGCCTGGCACCTCCAGGGTCCCTGGATGCACGCAGAGTGCTCTTGATTCCTTCCTTTGAAACAGAGCCCTTTCCTTGTGCTTTAACCTGACCTCTGACGGAGCAGATGCCACCCCAGACAGGCCAGGCCAGTGGCCAGCTGGACAGCAGGAGAGGCTTCCTGAGGCCCCAGCTCCAGGGGGTGGGCCCAGCGCCCCAAGCCCCCTCGCTCACAGCCCTGTCACTGTGCCCACAGCTCACATGGGGCAACCGGTGTGTCTCAGAGCAGCTGCCCCACTGCTGGGAATCACACATCGCCTTTGTCAAGGGCTGGAGAGATCCTTGTTCTGTGGAGTGCTGCTTATATCTGTGTGGCCTGGTTCATGATACTTTGAAGCATCAGAGAAGGCAAAACAGAGGAAAATGGAATTAGCAGGAAATGAGGTGAGAACAGGAGGCGGGCTATTTGGTGGGTAGGAGTAGCAAATGTCCCCTTCCTGGATCACAGCCTCATCGTGGTGAAAGGCCTTGTGTAATCCAATGAAGTGATGAGCCATGCCATGTAGGGCCATCTAAAATGGACGGATCATAGTGAAGAGTTCTGACAAAACACGGTCCACCAGGGGAGGGCATGGCAACTCATTCCAGTAGTCTTGCCTGGAGAACACTGAGGACAGGACGGCATCACCAACTCAAAGGACATGGATTTGAGCAAACTCTGGGAGATAGTAGAGGACGGGGGAGCGTGGAATGCCAGTGTCATGGGGTCACAAAGAGCTGGACACGACTTAGTGACTGAACAACAGTAACAGTAGAAAATGCACTGGGAAATGAGCACGCAGAGCAGGCAGCTGGGTCCAAACGAGCACACAGATTGCTCCACTCAAATGGCCCTTTTCTTTTCCTGCCTAGTAACAAAGTGAACCCATTAGTGGGGTTTTGCCAGACCACACTGGAACACAAGCTGTAGTAAGAATTCAGTTGGAATCCTTAGAACTGGAAGAGGAAACCCAGAGTCACAGCCTGCATGCTTCTAGACACCATGCAGATTCTGAGCACATTACCTCACTTCCCTGGCTTCTTGTAGCTGCCCCATGAAAGAGGTACTCCTACCATCCCACTTTACAGATAAGAAAGTGGAGGTGCAGAGCCACACAGATACTCTCTAGATCCCTCTTAGATCTAGCTCCCAGTGGCAGCAACACGTATGCCAGCAATTTCAAACAACACCTGTGTGGGACCCTGGCTCATGATCTCAGCTTCTACCACTTGCTTTGGAGGCTGCTGTCATTTAAACATCATTTTAGGGAGCTAAACCACAAAACTCCCCTTCAGTTCAAGTCAGCAAGTGTTCACTGAACACCTGTGCCCTGAAGACTGTAACTGCCAGTGCCTTGAACCTATCATACCTGGGACATCCAGGAGCCTGGACTCTGCTGAAAACACAGCCAACCTTTGCAATCAGACCCATTTGGACACCATTGTTTTTCTAGCCATCAGTGTGGAACCATTTCCTTTCACATCCAGGAGACAGAGTGCCAAGTGCCCTTTGGCTTGGACTGCAGAGTTGGCATTATCCATCAGAAGAGCCCTTCATCCACTAGCATAATCGCTCCAGGAGAGCACAGAACATTGTCCTCAAAAGCAGGAAGCACTGCCTGACAGCACAGTCTACAGAAATGACTGATATTCACTTACACCTGGAGCCAAGATGGCCTCAAAGCATTGCACAGCACACATGCTGGGTAGGTCCTGACCTCTGATGGGCAGCGAAACAGCCAGAAGCCAAGAGGGAGCCTGAGCCCTCCTGAAGCTGCTAAAGCTGACCCCCAACCCAAGCCAGAGTGGACCCTCAAGCAGTCTGTCCACCTCTCACTCCCACCAAAGCTCCAGATAGCCTAACTTGACCTTCTGGTTCCACATGTGGGCCTCTTAACTATCTCTCCATGCTTGTCCCCTGGGTGAGTGCTCACACTAACATACTGAGGCTATTAAACTGGATGGATAGAGAAATGGAAGAATAGATAATCAGACCCTATATCTTCCCTACCCTGTGGTCCAATCTTTATATAGATCTTTATACAGTCCTTGTTCGATCACCAGTCCAGGTCTGACACATGAGACAGGGCACTCAGGGCCAGTTCCCTGGGACGACCCTAAGGGATGGGATGGGGAGGGAGGTGGGAGCGGGGATCAGGATGGGGGACACATGTACACCCATGGCTGACTCATGTCAATGTATGGGCAAAAACCACGTCAATACAGTAAAGTAATTAGCCTCCAAGTAAAATAAATAATTTTTAAATGACTCCTACTAATAATAAAGTCTTTAATGTCCTTCCCCTAAAATCATGTGAAAGGAATTTCAATCCATAACACACACACACACACGCACACACGCACACGCACACGCACACACACGCACACGCGCGCACACACACACACACACACACACACACACACTGACATGACCCATCTCTTCCCCAGTCTCCCACAGTTCTGAAATCCCCTAGAGAAAGCCTCTCTCCCCTGCATAGACTCTCTCCCTCTGAGCTCATGTCATATGCTCTTCTGCTCTCCTGCCCCTAAGCCCCACTGCTCTGCACCTGTCCCCTCCCATCAAGGCCCAGGTCCCAGTGGCTGACAGCAGAGAGAGTGGTGGGGAAGTTGAGGAGCTCAGGCAGCTGCTGTCCACCTGAATGGGAAGGGAAAGGGGACAAAGAGAACACCATGCACGCCAGGCCCCTAATTGGCGACTAGGAGCTGAGACTCACCCAGTCTGGATGTATCACTAAGCACAAGTTTTGCAGCCTCAAGCAAGTTGTTGAACTTCAGCAAGAAGAGAAAGGGAACCTCTGTCCCTCATGCTGTTGGGCTTAAGAATAACAGATGGAAGTGTTTAAAACAGTACCTGCGCATGGGAAAGGTCAGCTTTCACCATTTGGGATTGTTAATGGTCATTTCGTCTGAATTTCATCACATAGTTGGGTTTATATACAGATTTTTTTTAGAAACTTTTTATCTTTATTTATGTTATGTCTTAGGCTAGGCTATGCGCAGCATGCAAGATCTTAGTTCCCTGACCAGGGATTGAACCTGTGCCCCCTGCATTGGAAGAGCAGAGTCTTAACCACTGGGCTGCCAGGGAAGTCCCCACTTATCGATATTGATAAAACTCTTAGAATGAGTGGGATGAAAATCCAGTTTATTTAATTAAGCCGTTTCCCAGATGAATTTAATCTCTGCACCCTTTCCCTAACATGTGGGAACTCATTGCCCACCAGCGAGTATTGCCGAGAGAGAGAGGAAAGAATAGGAGAGGCACTGATAGAGTCTGAGGTGCACACCCCAGGTGAGATGAGGGGTAAATGCCACGCTGTTGTTTCCCCAAAGGAGGACAAGTTAATCACAACTCTTACGGCGGAAAACTAGAAATCAACTCCAAAGGCTTTACACTAAAAAGGACTAAAACTTAACTAAATTAAAACGTCCAAGACCAAGTCTTTCAGACAAAGCTCAATCCAGTTTTACTGTTACCATCTCTTGATTCTATTTTTCTACATGTTGACTCATTTCCAACTACAATTCCCTCTTTTGACGGCAGCAGTACCTGGTTTATATCCTACAAGCTTAGTGGTACCAATAAGCACAGGTAAGCTTGCCCAGTAGGCCTACATAGTTCCCAGGGTTAGTTCTGGTTGGAGGGCCTTGAGTCACATGCTGCCTCCCGAGGAGTGTAAAGCACCGGTGGGCCAAGTCTTCATTCCACACCCTCTCATGAATCCAGAAAGGCTGGTAGCCTCTCTCATTCTGCACAGAGCAAAATTTAAAAATGAAGTTCAATTTCTTTATCGGAGGCTAGATGCTGGGCAGACAGAAGCAGTGGGGATCCACTCAGAGAAAAAAAGGGGCGGGGGTGTGGGTGACAGTTGTTTGAACTGCATGAGAAGTGCTTCCCCATCCTCTCCTGGGAACCCTGTCCTACAACACTGTTCTAAAATGAAGACCAGCCATGGGAGAGCAGCACCTGCTTTTGTGCCCTCCCCACAGACTGACAAGGAACCAGAAGTGAGTGGAGTTGGGATTATGGGGAGGGGCCTGTGGAAGACCCCTCCTTGGCACCATATCTCCTCCTTTCCTCCCACCCCAAGCCAACAGAAGCTGGCATCCTGGGTCCCAGGTCATTCATTCTCCACACTGCCCACGAGTCTTACCCTATTGCCCTGGGGCCTCTGTGATCTGCTTGAGAGCCCACAGGCTGGGATCAGGATCCTGACGGGCATGGGCTCATCAGCCCGTTCTTGTGCCCTGGCGTAAAGTAGGTGCTGGGTGAGTATTGACCTGAGACTGAACATGCAAATGGATGATCACTACATCATGTGTGAAAATAGAATTCTGACCCATAATCTGCAGCAAGCAGCCCAGAAAACAAGCACGTCATCTACAGTAACTCATCCAGGAAGCCAGCCCGTTCCCTACGAGTCAGACTTCTAGTCAGACCACTATTTCTAGCAACCAGTCCAGGAAGCCAATCACCCCTGTAACAGTTGGCCCAAACTAACCAGAACTTGGTTCATAACTGACAGCTTGTCTAATTTTTGTCTTAGCTTCCAATTTAAGACCAACTAGAAAAAGCCAAACGTGCATCACTAACCAATCACATACAATTGCCTCTAGTTAGGCCACTTACAGCCTCCCTGTGCCAACAGGGCCTTCCCTTCTTCCTACTATAAAAATTTCCCGCCCCTTTAAGTCACTGCTAGAAGGCTTGTACAATGGCTGCCTCCCTTGTTAAAGCAAGCTCTGAATAAAGTGCTCTTGCCTCCTCTCATTGCCTTTGTTTATTGCCACAGAACTACCTCCCACTGAGGCAAACCCTAGAGCACTGTCATTCTCCTCTACCTCTCTGGTGATTGGCACCTTGTCCAGCAGGCTGAGCTGGAATCCCTTCCAGTGCCAGGCCTCCGGGATGAGCTGGAGCTGGGCTTGCTCCCTCCCAGAACACACAGAAGACTCACTGCTGAGTGCTCTGTACCCACAGATCCACGGGGAACCAGCAGGGTGAGCACCAGAGGGAGTGTGGGCAGGGAAGGAGGAGGGCACAGAAGGCCAACCCAGGGTGGAGTTTGAGCTCCAAAGCCCTGTGAGCAACACAGACAAGGCATCTAACCTGGGCTTCAAAGGATGACTTAGGAAGAGAGCAAAGAAGGGTTGGTGCAAATTGGGAGCCAAAGCCTGGAGGTGGGAGAATCTGAAGGAAGCTCCCAATTGTGGCTTAGATCCAGGACAGCTTTCCTTCAGGGCCCAGGGGCCCCATGCACTTGTAGTTCAAAAGCTCTTTCCAATAAACACAGAATAAAAAGACTTAGATTTCTGTCTCCTTTTTCTCCATATACATAAAATGATTAAAAAAAAAAATCCCTGGGATGGCTGGGATTTATTGGGCAGATTTTTTTTGGAAGTTTTTCTTATATATCTGGACTATGGCTTATAAATCAAATTTGGTTTCCTTTGCTAGAGAGTAAACTTTTATCTAAGGCCAAGCACCAGGCTATAGAAGGAGAGTCACAGAGAAGGTGAAGAAATATTGGTGGAAGTTTCCACCTTACCAACCTTAGCACTCCTTCTTGAGCCCCTGTGCCCTCCACTGAGAGCCATGGGCTCTGAAATGGGCTATCTGTTGAGCTCCTCACTCATGAATTCAGATCCACATCTCACACTTGGGTCCAGCACTCTTCTTGGTGGACAACTGCTCTTGTAGGGGAGCAAACACACCCAGCTTGAAATTAGGAGCCAGCGGGCTGCTCTGGGCCTCTGTAGAATATGAAGTGCCTGCCTAACCTCTCTGCCTCTTAGGTTCCTCAGGCTAGAATGGGACCATAATGTCCTTCCCATAAGGTCCTTGCAGGATTGAAAACGACTGCATCTGGCACAGGAGCCATTAGTAAAGTCAGCCCTCCATGTCCTAAAGAGTCACCCCAACGTGAGTGATCTGAACGCAGCCTAGGACTCTTGTCTACAACCAGAACCCTGCAAGCATTCTCTGAGGAAGTGGGAAATAGCTAAACTTTGAGTCAAATCTCTTAAGGATTCTCTGGTTTGATTTTTTTTCTTGCTCAGTTGCTATCAACTGCAGGAATTGGTTCTGGGGCTACAGTACAGTGTTGGACTGAACCAAACCAGCCTCCCCCTTTGTCTCCCCAAGTCCTGCAAACAGCACAGGAATGAGCCTCCAGGAAATGCGGGCCAGTTAGATTTGGTTAAAAATTGAGCAAAGAATTACGAGGCTTGCAAGCCCAAACAGAACTATCTGCTCTCCAGATTTGCTATCGGACTGTCTCCATACATCTAGTCCCTCAAGACCCTGTTAACTTCAGGTCACCAGGATTATTTTTCTCAGAATTTGGCACTGAGGAGAAAATAACAGCTGACAGAAAATGATGCAGGGATGCAGGTCTGGAATGCCACTCCTGGAGTCCGCCCACCCCCACAGACACATCTCAGTCAGCCATCGTTTCTGCATCTGTCACCTGAGTGGTGAGAGCTGTGCTCCTCAGGTGCTACTAGAGTTCAAAATCCAAGGGAGATTAAATTTTACTTATTTAATTAGATTTCCTGAGGCAGAAAAGCAGACTGTCAGCACTTTGGGCCCAGCTATCTTCCTGCGACACCCCTGCTTGGACTCATAAGCACCATGACTCCAGGCAGGCAGGGACAGAGTCCATTAAGAGGCGCTCCCAAAGTGCAAAGGGTGTGCGGGAAAGCTGGGCACCAAGGGTGGAAGAGACTCGTACAGTCGGAATTGAGGGGTAATAGGATGAGGAAGCAGCAGAAGCAAACGTCAGCCTCCGAAGAGCAAGAAGGAGAAGACAGGTTGACTTGTCTCCTGGAAATATGTGCCAACATCCTAACCCCAGTAGTGTAGAACATGATCTTTTCTTGTAAAACGGTCTTTACAGAGGTAATCGAGTGAAAACGAGGTCATTGAGGGGCCTTCAACCAAAATGACTGGGTTCCTTATTAAAAAGGGACATTTGGGCAAAGACAAACATGAACAGAAGGAAGACACTGCGAATTCACAGGGAGAAGATATCATGTGACCAGAGTGATGTGTCTGCAGACCAAGGAACACCAAGGATTGACAGAAAACACCAGAAGCTAGAAGGAGTTTCCCCAGAGCCATCAGAGAGCATGGTCTGCCAGCACCTTAATTCAGACATCTAGCCTCCAGAAGCTGGCTTAAAACTCAACATTCAGAAAACTAAGGACATGGTATCTGGTCCCACCACTTCATGGCAAGTAGATGGGGAAACCATGGAAACAGCAACAGACTTTATTTTCTTGAGCTCCAAAATCACTGCAGATGGTGACTGCAGCCATGAAATTAAAAGATGCTTGCTCCTAGGAGTTGGAAAAAAAACTATGACAAACTGAGACAGCATATTAAAAAACAGAGATATGATTTTGCCAACAAAGGTCCATATAGTCAAAGCTTTGATTTTTCCAGTAGTTATGTATGGATGTGAGAGTTGGACCATAAAGAAGACTGCACACTGAAGAACTGATGCCTTTGTACTGTGGTTTGAAGAAGACTCTTGAAAGTCTCTTGGGCTGCAAGGAGAACAAGCCAGTCAATCCTAAAGAAAATCAATCCTGAATATTCATTAGTAGGACTGAAGCTCCAATACTTTGGCCACCTGATGCAAATAGCTGACTCATTAGAAAAGACCCTGATGCTGGGAAAAATTGAAGGCAGGAGGAGAAGCGGATGACAGAGGATAAGACGGTTGGATGTCATCACCGACTCAATGGACATGAGTTTGAGCAAGCTCCAGGAGATGGTGAAGGACAGGGAAGCCTGGCATGCTGCAGTCCATGGGGTCACAAAGAGTAGAACATGCCTGAACAACTGAAAAACAACAAGAAGCCTCATGAATTATGGAGAACAAATTTCTGTTGTTTTACATCACTTAGTATGTGGTCCTTTGTTACAATCATCCTAGGCAACCAACACAGGCAACACTTTACCTTTGATTCTTCCAGAAGCCAACTATGAAGACAAGGATGAAGCACAAGTAGGGTTAGGGGTAGGATTCCAGGAAGCACCTCTGGAGGAGTGGGGAAGGGAGGCAGAGATGGAGAGCCAGCCAGCACAGGGCATGGTGTCAGCCTGAGGTGGGAGGTACATGGGGTCCAGGCCAGGCATTTACAACAAGCTTCCGATTTACATTTCCTGAGGAAGGAGACAGGTGGGCTCTAGGCTAGATATTTACAACTAGCCTCCCACTTGTCTGACTCTTCGCGACCCCATGGACTGTAGCCCACCAGGCTTCTTTGTCCCTGGGATTCTCCAGTCAAGAGTACTGCAGTGGGTTGCCATGCCCTCTTCTAGGGGATCTTCCCAACCCAGGTCTCCCACACTGAGGCAGATTCTTTACCAGCTGAGCCACCAGGGAAGCCCATTTGTGCTTCAAGATAGGAAAAAAAAACAACAAGAACAGGGTAAATAGCCAGACTTTGGGCACTTTGACTCAGTGTACATGAGTTTGAGCAAACTCCGGGAGATAGTGAAGGACAGGGAAGCCTGGCGTGCTGCAGTCCATGGGGTCGCAAAGAGTTGAACACAATTTAGCAACTGAACATCAAAGACAACATTTATGGCAGAAACATAGAGGAGCCAAACCCTTTCTGAGTAAAAGATCAAGAGGTCACATATTTGTCATTCTTGTGACAAGGGAGACATTGCACATGCATGAAAAGGTTCCTTTGGGGTCAAAAAGGAGGGAGAACCACCCCAGAATAGGTGAGCCAAGGCCCCCAGTAGGCCTCTGGGCTGGAATTCAAAGTTGCTGACATATGTTGGGGAGGGTCCTGGAGCAGGTCAGGTGTGGGGAAAAAAATCGGATAATTGGCCAAAGGTAAGCAAAGACGGGAAGAACTGCCCTATATAAATGATTTAACTGCCTCCTCACTGTGCGGCTCCTCATCAGGGAGGAGGCCTACACCCTTCTCTCTGGGTGTGCACTGCCTTGTTTCTTGTCTTAGCTGAAGATACTGTTTCTCTGTTTGCTCACCCACTTGCCGTGCTATGTCTCTAATAAACTTAGCACTGTTTTTACAGTTTTTGCCTCCTTGAGAAATTCATTTTTCAATGGAGGCAAGATCCAAGGAAAATTTGCTTCTATTTCTATTTTATTGCTATTATTCCTGCTTTCCATCCAGACTACCCAGGTTCAGTTCCTGAGCAGGGAACTAAGATCTTGCTTCAAGCTCACTGCTGCCTCTCCAAGACCAACTTAGGCACCTCTGAGGCAACTCAAGCTGGAATCACAAAGAACTATGGAAGCCAGCAGAGGACATGCCCTGAAGAGCCATTCAAATGCAAAGTAAAGGAGCTGGCTGTTTGTATCCCATCTTCCCTGCTGAAGGGCTGCTGATGGGGACAGGAAGGAGCAGTGAGTTGTTAATTTTCTGATACTTGGTGCAAGCAGTGAAGTGGACTCCAGAAACCAGAGAAAGCCCTCGGGCAGCAAAGCCCAGGACTGGCAGTAAGCCCTTAATCTAATGCACGCTAAGGGGTTAAGGATGAAAGGATTTGCAAAGTGCACAGTGTCTGCTTCAGGGAACATTTTGACAAGAAGGAGAGAAAAAGGCAGAAAAGTTACTGTGAAGCCTGATTGGGAAACTTGAACTTGAAAGTCAGGCCAAAAAGTCTGGACTTTGCTTCATAAGCTGTAGGGAAGTAATAAAGATTTTTGAGCAGAGAAGTGACCAGATTACAGCTTGGCTTTAAAAAAATGAACATGATTGGGTGTATTGGAGAACAAATAAACATAAAAGAGATCAGGGGTAACAGTGCTAGTGAGGTTGTGGAGCTAAAATGACATGGAGCGCAGGAGCGGACCAGTAGGAGATGCTGGTTCTTTACCCCATAAGCCACATGGTCCTCAGTATGGGACCCTTAAGCAAACCAGAGTCAAGGTGTAGAGAAGCCTGACTCCTGGGCACCTGGGATGAGCAGGTTTAAGAGAACTGTCCAGGATGCCTCTCATGTCCTTTCCCAACTCCAAATTTCAGAACAAATGGGAAGCATAAGCCACTGGTGGCTGAGCAGGTGGCCTTTCCTAAGCTTTCCCAGTTCTCATTCCATTCAGAGCAAAGATGGATTGGAAGCCATGGGGTTTGCAAATGACACAGTGCCACAGGGAGCTAGGATCTCATTTGCCAGTTTCTAGCCTGTACTACTGACTTTGCTTCAAAAGAGTGGGTTATCCACACTGCCCTATAAATAAAGAAACTAAATAATGCATTCCAGCCTAATATGGCTCATTTCTTTGACAATGATATAAAAATCACTGGCATAAAAATCACTGCCCAACAGAGAGAAGACTCTCAAAAGGAAACACAAGGGAGAACGTGCCCCTATTAATTCCATATAAGTCATGGAGATGCCACTTTCTCTCATTCCTACTCAAGAGGAGCCCTCCCAGATGGGCTGCTCAGGGAACTGGCTTCTTTCTTCTCCTCCCTTCTGGAGGTAAGATCATCTCCTGGCTTCTCTTTCCAAAAGCCTTACAACAACCAGCCTCAGTTTAGGGCTAGATCGGTCAGTTCCTCTGTGGCCAACAAGCCTGGTGCGCCAAGAGAACTGGATATGGAAGCGTTTCTGGGAGACCCAGGCATGGATTCAGCCAGCTGAAGCAGAAGGAAAGATTAATTCTTCTCAGGCCATACCATGGTGTGCCTCCAGCCAGCGAGCCAAAGGCCATCTTCTCAGTGAGACAGTCAAGGCGCACCTGTCCTGAGTAATGACCATTCTAGCTGGAAGCCAGCTTGACATTGAAGCCCCACTGTAAACACACCACAATAATATGCTCAGGTAAACCCTGTGGTAGAGTCTTCCATGAAGTGAGGACTCACCTGGGAAGCAAATGGTCCACTTGTAAGTTACCATGCTATATCTTCAGAAAGCGAAGGCATGATGTGGTTTGTGCGTACGTGTGTAGGTCTGTGCATATGAGCACAATGACTAACACCACAGCAGTGCCTAATGTTTGCTGAGACTTTTTGATACAAAGTGCAGGGCCTGTCCTAATCACATCAGAGTATTATGTCATTTAGTTGGGACAACACTGCTATGAAGTTCTGATATTATCCCCATTTTACAGATTATATATCAGTCAAGAGAGACCAAGATATTCATAGGAAACTGATGGAGCCAGATCATCAGCATCACCTAGGAATATGTTAGAAATGTATTCTCACCCCATACTCCCCACCCCGGGCCTAACAGACTCTCCAGGTGATTCTGACGCATGTTAAAGTTTGAGGTCCAGCCAGCTAGGACAAAGGATCCCAACCCTCAGTTTCTGCCAAAGGCCAAACCCAGCCCACTGCCTGTGTTTGCAAATAAAGTCATATTGGAACACAGTCATGCCCATTCATTTAGGTGTTGTCTGTGGCTGTTTTCCTGACACAGGTGCAGAGCTGAGTAATTAGTTGTGACAGAGGCTACATGACCCACAGACTGAAATGTTTCCTCTCTGGCTCTTTACAGAAAGGCTGCTAACCTCACTTAGAACAACTCAAGTTTGTGTTCCAGTCCCCTCGCTGGTCAGCGGAGGCAGCTGTGAGTATAACCATTTTTCTCTGCCTCACTGGGCCAGCTCGTCGCTGGGCTTTGCCAGTTGTAAGTTGTGCCAGCAGAGAGAAGAGACATGGTCAGTGTGGTCGGTGCTTAAAGTTTCTGTTCTGAAATAACAAGAGTCATTCGCTCACCGTCACTGACCAAAGCCTAATCTCCGTGGAGTAGGGAAGAATAATGCATCCTCAGCCCCAGGAAGGGAGAAACAAATACTCATCAGTACTAACGTAGTCCTTGAATCAAACCCTCTCCTTTGCTCGCAACTGCGCTATCTCCCTCCATGAGGGGAGCGCACAGCCCTTACCCAAGGGAGACAGCTATCCCCTCACAGGCTCAGGACCATCTCTGTGAGGCAGAAGCAGCCTTTCTTACCCCCACACCCAACATGCAGCTGTGGAACAGGGCTGGAAACCACATAAACATCCAGCTGAAGAGGGGGACGGAAGCGGAGGCTGCCCCACTGGGTGGGTACCGATGCCACTTCTCGGGAGGCCTGAGGACCCCATTTACTGCCTGTGGATTTGTACCATGGGAGGTATTCTCAGTCCACTCTCCTTCTTGGCCACCTCTAAGGATGACAATGGGGAACATGCCCTTCTTGGGAGCATGGCTCCATTTTCTCAGCCAGCCTCCTGACCAGATGAGGCTCACGGGTTGTCCAAAGTCTCAAATAGGCTTAGTCTCGGTTTGTCCATGGTCAGGACTCTTTTGGTGGCAGAAATGTATTTGCTTCTTATCTATTTGACTCCAGACAGATCCACTAGTACTCCCTACATCCATGGTCCATTTCTCTCGACAGTTGTGAGTACCCTGATCCCATGAGGCTTCTACAGGAGAGCTGAACACCTTATCTCCCATCTCTGAGCTATAATGGGGAAAATAAGAGGTAAAATAAGTTTTCTCTGACCTCACCCCTGGGTCTGAACACAGCTGTCTATATAGCATAACCATATTTACTTGTACTCGTCATTCAAAATCTCTAGGCATATTCTTTCATTCTGTATTACCAGTTCCAAAGCATTAATAAACTATTTTCACAGGCTCAGAGAAGCTGAGTTAGATGTTCCCTGTAACTGAAAGATTTTTTCTCACAGCCATCCCCATTTACATACCTCTGAAGACTCAACTCAAATCCTTCTCAACTTTAACAACACTAGCATCACCTAGATGTAGGGGATGTGCTTGTTAAAAATGCAAAGTCCCAACCCTCAGTCTCTCAAGATCTCATTTCATAGGAGCGGGTGGAGCTGGGAACATGCATTTTAACAAGGAACCCAGCCCATGCGCCCACCCACACACACCAGTGATTCTGATGCAGTTGGCTGGCTTGCCACTCTTTGAGAAACTTGCCCCATAAGTTCTCTAATTTCCACCTGGAGAAGGCAATGGCACCCCACTCCAGTACTCTTGCCTGGAAAATCCCATGGACAGAGGAGCCTGGTAGGCTGCAGTCCATGGGGTCGCTAAGAGTCAGACACGGCTGAGCGACTTCACTTTCACTTTTCACTTTCATGCATTGGAGAAGAAAATGACAAGCCACTGCAGTGTTCTTGCCTGGAGAATCCCAGGGACGGGGGAGCCTGGTGGGCTGCCGTCTATAGGGTCACACAGAGTCAGACACGACTGAAGCGGCTTAGCAGCAGCAGCAGCAGAGTATAAATAACATTTTGTGAAAAATTAGCAACTTTTTAAAGTGTTTGAGAACATGTGAGAAGCACTTCATTAATTTTCACCCCAGTCCTTGGAGGTGATATCATGATAGTTATAATTATCCCTCGATTACTTCAGGGTTTAAAGGTTCTTAGAGAATATACTTAGACAAGGAAGCTAAGTGATGGCCAAATTCACCCAGAAGGCCTGCAAAGGGTAAGGAGACCAGGATACTTGGGGATTCTCAGTGCCAGATCTCAGAAACACCTCCCCACACCCCAGCATAAAGAGGAAGGAAGCAGAGAAGGACAAGACAAAAGCGGGGAAGGGGAGAAGGGGGTGCACAAGTGTTGTCCTAAGTTTTATAAAATGTTGAATTCATTGCCAATATTTGCAACTTGGGTTGCTGCATATAAAAGCTCAAACTTGGCATTTCACATTCAAAAATTCTGGAAATACACAGAGCTGACTGCAGTGTTCCCTTTAGGCATGGTGTGCCGTCCGTTGCCACCAGTTTGTCACCACCTTTACCCGTCCAGGCCCTGTAGTGGTGGGATACCAGCCCTGGCCAACTTGGTCATACTTCCTGTCACAGTGCAGCCTTTGGGAAGAAGACTGGGATTTCTCCTCCTTCTCACTAAATGGTCAAAGATATGACTTACAGAGTCTGAGAAAAGTGGGAGTCATAAGCCGGCCAATGCCTCTGAAGGAAAGTGTTCATCATCTTCAAGAGAGCTTGGCTTCTTGCAGTCTCATCATATCTCCAATGGAGAAGATAATGGTTGGAACATTCTGTCACAACTTTGGACTTCGCTAAGACCTTCTCCAATCACACCAGGTATTGTCAGGCCAAGAAAACAAAGAAATTCTTTATGGAAGCAAAACTGGCCTTGCCACGAGAAGAATCTTGCTTATGTTTTTCTGGTGGCAAATATATTTGAATAAAGATCTTCTAAGAGAAAATGAACAGCTTTAGAGTGAGTTTATCACTCACGAAGCTGTCATAAGGTTTTTCATGGTATTTGGGAATTAATTTAACATTAATTTAATATTAAAACAAAGAATAGAGTCTGTAGAATAAATATGGTATTTAAATAAGACAGCTAAAGTTCTATATTAATATGCAAAAATGTAAAATAATTGCATTCAAGCAATAGCTCAAAGACATTTTATCATAATTGTACACTCACAAAAAAATTATGAAGGAAAGATCTGGGAACCATTACAGCACTCTCAATATGAGGAAACTAAAAAAGTAATAGTCTTTAATTCAAAGCCAACCAATCCAACATGTGGATTAACTATCCAATTACTGTGCAATCTCTGGGAGTTGTTAGAACCAAAGCCACACACTGCAAACCAACCAAATGCACAGCTAGCTGCCCCTCATTGGTTGTCATTAACCATCCTTGGAGATTCATATCCTATCTTAAGAAGTCAACCAGAATTCCAAATCTGTACTGTCTTATCATAGGCTACCTATGCATAAAGGATTTTTATCTTTGATATACTAGTTCCAGAAGATATCCAGAAACTCATCTTCAAAGGTGGTTTTTAAAAACTGCACTAAATAAAATTGATATTTCCTTCAAATGTATCAAATTTATAAATACAAGGCATGCAATTGCATAGCAAAGATAACTATGCTTCATAGGATCAAACAGAAGCCCTTATTTAAAAATAAACAATTTGAACCAATAAAATTTTCCTTATTCACCCATCCATCCAGGTATTTATTAAGCACCTCCTAGCTAGATCACTGCAAGTGGTATTGGAGATGCAAAGATGGCTCCAACAAACTTCCATGGAAGTTGAGGATGATGTGAGCATAAAAAACTAGTTTACACATGGCAAAATTACTAAATGTGGTCTCAGAATTCTTTTGATTGTAAGTGACACAACCCCACTCAAATCAGTGTAGCCATAAAAGGGAATTTACTGGGTCATATAAATGAATCACTGGGTGTAGGGTTCAAGGAAGCCAGACCCAGGAGATCAAACATCATCATCAGAAATCAGTCTGCATCTCTCCACTCTGCTTTCCTGTGTTGGCCTCATTCTCAGACAGCCTGTTTCTACACGGTAGATCTCTACAGGTCATGTCTACATTAGCCTTAGTGCAATCTAAGAAGAAAAAGTTTCTCTTACCCTGTGCTTATAGCAAATATCCCAGAATTTGCTTGCTCTGACTGGATCTTGTTGAATTATGAAAACCCATCCATCCCCAAATCCATAGCCATTTGGAGCAGGAGCCAGAAGTTGTGGGGGCAGGGGTGAAGATTCTGATTGCTCAGGATTAGTCCATGGAGCCTGGGTGAAGAAGATCTCAGATCCTCTGGAAGGGCAATCCCCTGAGAAACAGGCATGGTGCTGTTACTTCAGTAAGGAGAAATGAATAATAGACAAGTAAACATAACGGTTGCTTCTTATAAATGTTCTAAGAAAATGCAATTAATCTGCAGTCACTATCTAGAGGAGATAGAATAGAAGTGTTATAACAAGTGCAGTGATTTGCACATACTGGGAAATGTGCAAAGAAAACGGAGAAAAACTGAGGAGGAAGATGCTCAACCCCTTGGTTTGAGTTCAGCTTTTTTGGACCCTCTACTTCCTGATAAACCATGGTACTTAAAGAGCCACCAACTAAGAATCTAGGTACTTCATATTCTCATTTGTTATTAACTCATTCAATAAATATTCCTTTAGTAATTTCTCTGTGCTGAGTGCTCATCTAGGCAGTGCCAGAGTAATGAAAAAAGCACACAAAAAATTCTGTCCTTATGAAACATAGTTCAGTCAGTGAATACAGACAATAAGTAGAAAATTAATATGTAATATACCAGACATCATATGATGGTAACTACTTTGAGAAAAACAAGGCAGAGAATGAGGGAAAGATAAGACAAAAGTAAAGTAAACATGAGAAAAGCCACAATCCTACAGTAAAGATTTTTTAAAAGATGTGAAGATGAGAGAGTGAGTCAAGATATCCAAAGGGAAAACAATCCAGGCATAGTAAAAAGCCAGTGTAAAGGCCCTGAGGCACGAGTGTGCCCAGAATCTTTAAGAAGACTATTGTGTCATGGCAGAGAGGAGAGAGTAGTAGGTAAGATGAGAATGATAGCAAAGATGCAGAATGTGTATGACCTTAGATGCTGTAAAGACCTTGGCTTTTATGTGATGGATGGGAAGCAACTGGGTTTGCTGAATAGAAGTAAGTGAAGTGGCTCAGTCGTGTCCAACTCTTTGCAACCATTGTAGCCTACCAGACTCCTCCATCCATGGGATTTTCCAGGCAAGAATACTGGAGTGGGTTGTCATTTCCTTCTTCAGGAGATCTTCCCAACCCAGGGATTGAATCCAGGTCTCCCACACTACAGGCAGATGCTTTACCATCTGAGCCACCAGGGAAGAGGTCATAATATTACTTTCACTTAAAAATAATCACTCTGTAATTAACTACAAAGGGAAAAGAATGAAATAGGGAAACCAGTTAGTAAATTTATGCAATAATTTGGGTTAAAGATGATATGGCAACTAGGAAACTTTGATTAAATGTTGAAGGTATAGTGATAAGATTTGCTTAAAAAAAAAAAAAAGTATTGGGGATGCTTTCAAAAAGAGTAGCCAAGGATGACACTGAGAATTTTGACCTCAGGAAATGGAAGGATGGAATTGCTACCAACTGTAATGGGGACGATTGTGGAAGGTAGGAGTTCTGTTTTGAACAACTTGAGTTTGAGATGATGGTTACACACCTACATAAACATGGAGAGTAGTCAACTGTATATAAAATTCTACAATTCACAGGAGAAGTCTAAGATGGAAATGACAATTGGGAACTTGTCATTGTGTGGGTGTTTAAATCCATGAGAAAAATACAGTCACTAAGGAGGAAAGTGTCAATAAAAGAAAGAATATGTACAAAGAACCCTCATGTGGACACTGCAGTTTTAGCAATCAAGACGACAAGGAGGTGATTCAACAAGATAGAGGAGGAGTAGGTGGATGAGAACTTCTCTACAGGGATCATCAAGAATACTTCTTCAGATGCAAAGAATCTTACAGAGCAACAGCTGAGAGTGGGCAAGAGCTCCTGAACACAGGAAATGAATACATAGACCCAAGCAAAACTTGATAGGACAAAGGAAGGAAGGGAAAAAGTGGACGGGAGTGAGTGGGACTGGACCAGCACCCAGGGAGGTGGAGGAACTGAAGTAGGGGTGAGATTCCCACACTGGAGCAGTAGTTTGGGACAGAGGGGAGACATCTGAGGCTATTGGAGAGTGAAGCAGCTGATCTGTGATGGTCTGAATGGAGTGAACACCACACAGACAATCCACACCACAGCCCTACGTATGCCACAGGGATTCTGGTCCTCCAGTGCACGTGGTGGCTAGGAGCTGAAGTGCAGGGATTGGAGAACAATCCCAGTGAGAACTGCTATTGGCAGCAGGGAGGCAGCCTGAGGGGATGGGAGAGAGGAGATCATGGCAAGGAATGCCCTTGGGGGAAATCTGGGTACTCAAGGAAGCTGGGCGATACTGCTGAGTCACACACGGAGTATGGAGCCATCACTATAGCCTCTCTCTCCCCACATGCCAGTGCTGGCAGCTGATCAATAGAGAGATCCCCCAGAGAGGGTGGCCCTTGGAGTGCCTAATGCACCAAGCAATAGAGAACTACCCCACCTAGGGGGACGCTTTGAGCATCTGGCATGCCAAGTAATAGAGAAGGATCCCAGCCAAGAGGGCTCTCGGGGAGACTGCTGCATCTAGCAAGAGAGAAGGATTCCGGGGGTGGGGGTGGGGGGTGCGGGGAGAGTGTTGGAGTGCCTACTGCACCAAACTAAAGAGGACCAGCCAGCGAATCTCTTTGAATGCCAGCTTCTAGAGCCTAGAAAAATGTTCTAGTAGAGTCTCCAATCAGCTTCCCTGTGATCAAGCAGAGGTGCTACCGCCATGCCTGGTCTTCACTGAGGCAGAGTTGCCAGAAGCTAGAAAAAACCTTACTAGTGCCATATCACGGAAAAGGCAATGGCACCCCACTCCAGTACTCTTGCTTGGAAAATCCCATGGGCGGAGGAGCCTGGTAGGCTGCAGTCCATGGGGTCACTAAGAGTCAGACATGACTGAGTGACTTCACTTTCACTTTTCACTTTCATGCATTGGAGAAGGAAATGGCAACCCACTCCAGTATTCTCACCTGGAGAATCCCAGGGACAGAGGAGCTCCCCTGTCCCTGGTGGGCTGCCGTCTATGGGGTCACACAGAGTTGGACACAACTGAAGTGACTTAGCAGCAGCAGTGCCATATCAACGCTCAAAATTCTCCAAGCCAGGCTTCAGCAATATGTGAACTGTGAACTTCCAGATGTTCAAGCTGGTTTTCGAAAAGGCAGGGGAACCAGAGATCAAATTGCCAACGTCCGCTAGATCATCAAAAACGCAAGAGAGTTCCAGAAAAACATCTACTTCTGTTTCACTGACTATGCCAAAGCCTTTGAATGTGTGGATCACAATAAACTGTGGAAAATTCTGAAAGAGATGAGAATACCAGACCACCTGACCTGCCTCTTGAGAAATATATATGCAGGTCAGGAAGCAACAGTTAGAACTGGACATGGAACAACAGATAGGGAAAGGAGTACGTCAAGGCTGTATATTGTCACCCTCCTTATTTAACTTATATGCAGAGTACATCATGAGAAATGCTGGGCTGGAAGAAGCACAAGCTGGGATCAAGATTGCTGGGAGAAATATCAATAACCTCAGATATGCAGATGACACCACCCTTATGGCAGAAAGTGAAGAAGAACTAAAGAGCCTCTTGATGAAAGTGAAAGAGAAGAGTGAAAAAGCTGGCTTAAAGCTTAACATTCAGAAAACTAAGATCATAGCATCCAGTCCCATCACTTCATGGCAAATAGATGGGGAAACAGTGGCTGACTTTATTTTGGGGGGCTCCAAAATCACTGCAGATGGTAACTGCAGCCATGAAATTAAAAGATGCTTACTCCTTGGAAGGAAAGTTATGACCAGCCTAGACAGCATATTAAAAAGCAGAGACTCTACTTTGCCAACAAAGGTCTATCTAGTCAAAGCTATGGTTTTCCCAGTAGTCATGTATGGATGTGAGAGTTGGACTATAAAGAAAGCTGAGTGCTGAAGAATTGAGGCTTTTTGGAGAAGACTCTTGAGAGTCCCTTGGACTGCAAGGAGATGCAACCAGTCCATCCTAAAGGAGATCAGTCCTGGGTGTCCATTGGAGGGATTGATGTTGAAACTGAAACTCCAATACTTTGGCTGACTCATTGGAAAAGACCCTGATACTGGGAAAGATTGAGGGCAGGTGGAGAAGGGGACAACAGAGGATGAGATGGTTAGATGGCATCACTGACTCAACGGCCATGAGTCTGGGTGGACTCTGGAAGTTGGTGATGTACAGGGAGGCCTGGCGTGCTGCAGTCTATGGGGTCACAGAGTCAGACACGACTGAGTGACTAAACTGAACTGAGCATCATATCCCCTGAGCCTGTAGCCACTGGCTCCTCTGTGTACCTTGTGCTGCTGGGGTCCGCATGATCCAAGCTGCTATGCCAGCTGCATGCCTGGTCCTCACTGAGGAAGACCCAAGTCCTCCAGGGCAGCCTCAAGAGCAAACTCCTGTGGATCACCCATATGCAGAGGCGGAGATAAAACCACAATCAAGCTCCAGGCGCATGGCGGCTAAGGAAGAGGATTGAAAACATTTCCACCTTTCCATACAAGCTGCAGATTAAATCCACATAATCAACTCTGTGTCTACGGAATACATAAAAGGACAGTGAGTATTCACACAAAAGGAAAAGACCTAGCTCTGGTAACCAGGAACACTGGAGGCAAGTATCTGAAGGAGTAGGGCCAGATTAGAGTCTGAGCTGCCCCTGCAGTAGGTCCAGAGAACAGTCTAGTATTGGAGGGCCTCCGAGGGAGGCAAAGATGGAACTACGATCTTTATACATTTTTCTCCTCTTTTTCCCTTCCCCCCTTTTTTCCTTCTTTCTTTTCCCCCCATTCCCCACCCTGTCTCTTTCCTTTTGCCTATTGTTCTCATGTTCTTTCTTTGTTATTACTTTCATTGTTATTTTTGTACCTGCTTTCTCCATTTTTAAAGTTTCTTATTTTTAAATATATTCAGTTTTTTTCCAATTTTATAGTCTTGACTGCTCTCTTCTCTTTTTGTCTCCAATTTTTCTCCTTTTTTTCCCTTTTTTCTTTCTTTCTTTTTCTTTGTAATTGTGCAAGTTTCCTTGGTTGCTCTTGGTTATTGACTGTTGCCTGCATCATTAGCTGTGGGGTTTTTTCTTCTATGATGTGAGGCCTGTGAAGTCTTGATGCTATAGTAAGGGGTTGAACTTGAAACCTTGAGGTGGTAGACCTGAGCCCAGGACTGTGAACCATCAGGGAAATCCCAACCTCGTGGAATATTAATCTATGGGAACTCTTCCAAAGGCTTCCATTTCAACACTTCCATTTCAAGACAAAGACCTACCCAAAGACCAGAAAGCTCCAGTGCTGGATGCCTCATGCCAAATCATTAGCAAAACAAAAATACAGATGGCAGAAAGGCTGCCCAAAGCCATACCAAGCCTATAGATACCCCAAAACACACTACTGGGCATGGCACAGCTCTCTACAGAGGCAAAATCCAGCTCCACCCACCATAGCAAAGTCACAAGTCCCCCCAACCAGGAAACCTTCACAATGCACTGATCCAATCCCATACACAAGGGGCAGACTCCATAATGAAGAGGAACTATGATACTCCAGTCTGCAGAAAGGAGATTTCAAACACAGTAGATGAAACAAAATGAAAAGACAAAGAAACATGTTTCGGATGAAGAAACATAGCAAAAACCCACAAGATCAAACAAATAAATGGGAAATAAGCAGTCTATGTGAAAAAGAATTCAGAGTAATGATAGTAAAGATGATCCAAAATCTTAAGGAAAAAAATAGAGGCACATAGCTATTTATTTACTGGAGGTCCAGATCAAGAAGATGCAATAAATGTTTAACAAGGACCTAGAAGAATTAAAGAATAAACAATCAGCAATTAACAGCATAATAGCTGAGATTAAAACTACATTAGAGAGACCCAATAGCAGACTATTTGAGGCAGAAGAATGGATAAGTGACAGAATGGTGGAAATAACTGAAGAAGAGCAGAATAAAGACAAAGGAATTAAAAGAAATGAGGGTACTCTCAGAGATCTCTGGGACAACAATAAGCATACCAACACTAGAATTCTATGGGTCAAGGAAGAAGAAAAAAAGAGTATGAGAAAATATTTGAGGAGATTATAGTTGAAAACTTCACTAACATGGTAAAGAAAATAACCACTCAAATCAAGGAATCCCAAAGAGCACCATATAAGATAAACACAAGGAGAAACATACCAAGATACATATTAATCAAACTAACAAAAATTAGACATAAAAAACAAATATTAAAAGTGGCAAGGGGAAAACAACAAATAACATACAAGGGGATCCCAATAAGGTTAACAGCTGATCTTTCGACAGAAACTCTGCAGGCCAGAAGGAAGAAGAAGGATATACTTAAATTGATGAAGGGGGAAAATAAAGAAAACTCTGCCAACAAGATTACTCTATCCAGCAAGGACCTCATTCAGATTCAAAGGAAAAATCAAAAGCTCTACAAACAAAAGTTAAGAGAATTCACACCAACAAAGGAGCTTTACAACAAATGCTAAAGGACTTCCTCTAGAGAAGAAACACAAGAGAAAGAAAAGACCTACAGAAACAGACCTGAAACAGTAAAGTAAGTGGTAATAAGAAGATGCATATCAATAACTATCCTAAATGTAAATGGACTACATGTTCCAACAAAAAGAAACAGACTGACACAACCAAAACCCCTATATATATTGTCTACAAGAGACCCACCTCAGACCTAGTGACACACAGAGATTGAAAATGAGGGGCGGGAAAAAGATATTCCATGCAAACAGAAACCAAAAGTAAGCTGGAGTACTAATACTCATATCAGATAAAATAGACTTTAAAATAAAGAGACAAGGAAGGGCACTACAGAATTATCAAGGGCTGTAGTTTTCTGTGTTTGTGGCATCTTTGTCTGGTTTTGGTGTCAGGATGATGGTGGCCTCATAGAATGAGTTTGGAAGTTTTCTTTCCTCTGCAATTTTCTGAAAGAGTGAGCAGGATAGGTGTTAGCTCTTCTCTAAACTTTCGGTAAAATTCACCTGTGAAGCCATTTATCTGGTCCTGGGCTTTTATTGGTTGGAAGATTTTTTATTACAGTTTCTATTTTCATGCTTATGATTTGTCTATTCAAATTTTCTATTTCTTCCTGATTCAGTTTTGGAAGGTAATACTTTTCTAAGAATTTGTCCGTTTCTTCCACCATTTTATTGGTGTATAGTTGCTCATAATAGTCTCGGGATCATTTGTATTTCTGTGTTGTTCATTGTAATTTCTCCATTTTCATTTCTCATTTTTTTTATTTGAGTCATCTTTCTTTTATTCTTGATGAGTCTGGCTAATACTTTGTTTATTTTGTTTATCTTCTCAAAGAACCAGCTTTTAGTTCTGTTGATATTTGCTATTGTCTCCACTTATTTTTCACTTATTTCTGCTCTGATTTTTATGATTTCTTTCCTTCTACTAACTGGGGGGTTTTGGTTCTTCTTTTTCCAGTTGCTCTAGGTGTAAAGTTAGGTTGTTTATTTGGTATTTCTCTTATTTCTTGAGGTAGGCTTGTATTGCTATGAACTTCCCTCTTAGCACTGCTTTTACTGAATCTCATAGGTTTGGGATCGTCATGTTTTCATTATCATTTGTTTCTATGTATATTTTGGTTTCCTTTTTGATTTCTTCAGTGATCTGTTGGTTATTCAGAAGTGTGTTGTTTAGCCTCCATATGTTTGTGTTTTTTATAGCTTTCTTCCTGTAGTTGATATTTGATCTTACAGCATTGTGATCAGAGAAGATGCTTTAAATGATTTCAAATTTTAAAAATTTAGCAAGGCTAAATTTGTGGCCCAGTATGTGATCCATCCTGGAGAATGTTCCATATGCACTTGAGAAAAAGGTGAAATTCATGTTTTTGGGTGAAATAACCTGTAGATATTAGGTCTAGCTGGTCCAATATTGCAAACAGGACGAGTGAGATGAACACTGATCATTGACAATTTTGGTCATCATCATATGAGTCATTAGCAGTCTTAGTGTAGCTATGGGACAAGAGAAAACCTGAAAACAGAATATGTCAATGACTCTTCTATAGAATTTTGCTGTTATATCAGGTACCCAGAAAGGGAATCTGCTGGTTCACCATCTCCCCTTCCCCCAACAAAAAAACTTAATGTATTGTCTTATATGATGAGAGAACCAGACTCTGAGTCATCCTCCGCCCAGCATTTTTCAGAAATGATAAAAATCACAAAGTGATAGCTGAAATAATTGAGACCAAAGTATTTCCAACTAACCTCAAATATGTTAAATGCATTGTTTACATGCAGTAAATCTCAAGTTCCCTACGTCATCCTTGATGTCAACACAAAAATCACACATTTATTTATTCTTTCTTCTCTTTTCAATAATATTTGTTAAGATTTTCAGTTCCAGAAATAGTGGAATATTCTCACATATAGCAATTGTAAACTCTGGAAAAATTATGAAGTATGGCTTCTTGAGGGAACTGGGAAGCAACAAGGAAGGCAGGACCTGGATGGAACTTTTTCACTGAAATAACATCACACAGAGATTGAGAGCCATAGTCATATCACTTTCCCAGGGAGGTACAAGCTGAAAGCTGTAGTCATATTGACTTAACATGTCAAAGAAGGTAGTTTGAAACTGCCAGAGTAGCTGGAAATTGAAGGTGGAAGCCCTTTAAAAGAAGAAACTACAGAGAAGGTGAGTCCCCAGTTCTATCTATAAATGCTTCTCAATACAGAGGCTGCTGCTGCTGCTGAGTCACTGCAGTCATGTCCAACTCTTTGTGACTCTATGGACTGTAGCCCACCAGGCTCCTCTGTCCATGGGGTTCTCCAGGCAAGAATACTGGAGTGGATTGCCATGCCCTCCTCCAGGGGATCTTCCTGACCCAAGGACTGAACCTCTATTTCTTAAGCCTCCTGCATTGGCAGGCAGTTTCTTTACCACTAGTGCCAGCTGGGAAGGCCTCAATATAGAGGAGGTTATATATAAAGTCCCCTCTGAGTCTTGGCTTATCTCTAAACTGTATATAAATAATAAATCCAAGAAGCACAAGAAGAAAAGAGCAGCTGGAAAGCTAAAAGACTGACCTGGTATATCAGCTCCTGTTCAGTGCATGGGAGACAGAGTTTGTATCCCAGAAAGTTAGAAGGGGTCAGTAAAAACCTCAGCAATTCCACTGAAACCCTAGAAGGGCTATGCCTTAGGAGTTAAGAGTCTTCCCAGGATTAAGGGTGTGTGCTTGGTCTAGAGGCAAAACAACACACCTGCCCTAACAAAACCTAAGGCCAAGCCTCCAATAACTCAAGTGGGCCTGCCAGTAATTGACAGTCTTCAGAGAAAGTTAACAATTCAGAGTCTCTACAACATATCATTTATAATGAGTGGCCAGAAGGCCCTCAGCTGGGGAAACTGAATTCCATGCACCAATCCTCTCCAGCTCTCTATGGAAGGAAGTACATGAAGCCCCCTGAAACGTGTCTTTCTCAGTAAAAATCAACCCTCCTGGCAAAACTTTACATTACAAAGGCGGAAGCACAGGATTATATAGTCAAGCTATAAGACTCAACCAATCCTGGGGCGTTTGAGAATGCTTCAGGAGAAGGTAATATTCAAACTAGAATTAGGAGAACCAGCAAGCCTGAGCCAGAAGGAGGGAAAAGTATATGAAACGCTTGGGACTGAGAGAAAATATGGGTGCAGCTGGAGCAAGGTACCAAGGAAAATAGGGGATGGGTTGGTCGGAATGAAGGGACAGACAGTGAGATTATGAAGGGCCTTGTTCATTGTGTTAAATAGGCTAGACTTTCCATGAAAGTGATGGAGTGCCAACAAAAATTTCAAGAGGAGAGATATAATCAAAATTTTAGTGTCAAAATATCCTCCTGGCTAACGCAATGAGTCAATCAGGAGAAAATTATGTTTAAGGTATCCAGAGAAAGTCCAGATGCCATAAGAAATTGAATTTATTTGTCCAGAGCTCAGCAGAAAGGTTAGGTTTATATGGAAAAGTTGACTATTCAGCCCACTGAGAATCGCTGAAACCTTGGAAGTAAATGATATACTCAGGGAGCAATCAAGGAAATAAAAAGATCCAAGGCAGAAACCTGAGAATCGCCAGCATTCAGGCTTAATTGGTTAATGCATTAACCAATAGCACTGGCAATAATGTATTTTATGTTATGGATGGGGCCTCCCTGCAATCAGTCTAAATTAATGAATCATCCAACATCAAATTCACGTAATTTCTGTCTTTCTCTGCTTTAGATGATTTTACAGAAGAGCAGTTCTCACTCAGGGGACATCTGGCAATGTCTGGAGACATTTTGACCACCACAACTAGGAGGATGCTACAGAGATGCTTTCAACCATCCTATAACACACAAGACAGACTCCCACAAGAAGAATTATTCCATCCCCAATGTCATTACTGCCAAGACTGAGAAACCCTGTTCTAGAAGCTCACTGGCCTGGTCTATGGATACTGATAACTTTGGTGTTTTCTTCCCAAGGATTCCTGTCAAAGAATACAAGTTTCTAAAGCTAACATCAAAGAACCCTGTTCATTCATACAACTGAATGAAACTAAAATTTGAAAATACCAAGTTGCACAAATACGGGAAGATATAGGAACTATAGCTTTTACTTGGGACTTGCACGTGGAAAAACTAATCAGACAATCTCAGGGGTGGTAGTGTTTGAGTTCCATGATGCCCTGAACACAAACCAATCCAATTATGTAAGAGACAAACAAGTATTACCAGACCAGGAGTTGTGTAATGTTTTGTGAGCAGAATGGTATTCAGTACTACTGATTGCTGATTTTTTCCTGTTAATGAGATAACTAAGTGGGGGGTCATGTGCGCTTATCCTCTGACTGCAGTAATGTAGAGAGGTGCTCTACTGTCCAAAGGAGAGAGGGAAGACATGAGATTTGCTTGAAGCTGAGCCCCGTGTGGGCTTTTTCCTCCTAGAATTGAACCTCCCTTGTCTTGAGCCTCTGCCCTGACCCAAAACCAGGGCTGAGTGCTGAAAGCCAACAGGAGCCAAGGACGGGTTTTGAGACGAAGTTCTACTTAAACTGGGGTTGTGATAGATATGGACACATGTGGCCAAAAGCAAGACAACTCTATTTGGGTGGAGAACCAAAGAGCCTCCCAAAAGAGGCTGAAAGTCATAACAAGAGTAAGAGAGAAAGGGAGGGTGGGGGAAAGCACTCACCCAAACGAGCCAGAGCCAGGCTAGCTTTCTGCTCAAAGTGTGGCCTACCAATCAGCAGCAGCAGCATCACTTGGAAACTTAGAAACGCAGGTCAGGTCCCATTCCTGACTCACTGACCTGGAGTCTGTGTTTTAACAAGATCTCCAGGTAAAGTCTAAGAAGCACTGATTGTGCCCTAGGTTGAGGGGAAAGGGGTGACGTACTGATATAGGTGGATTACAGAAGACTGTCTTCCCACCTAGCCTCTCAGGTTCAAGCCTAAATGCTGTGGAACCCCCAGAAGAGTTGTTTCACTGAAAGCCTTTTAACTGGTTGAGAAAAGGAGCGACATGGCTTTGGTATACAGAAAGCACATTACACAAACTGATGGTGAGTGTTCCCTCCCACTTTGCCTAGCATAGTTCAGCACCTCTCCATCAGTATTCAAGGCTCTGTTCAGGCTCCTCAAACATCTGCTCTCCCTCTCGGCAGACAAATTCATGCAGAGTTGACCTAAGCAATCAGATAGGAATACCTTCAACTGTCTTGTGCAAAACTCAGAAATGCACCTGGCTTCCTCCCACACACATCCCAGCAGGAGAGGGGGACTCCTTCTCCTGAACAGGCTGAATCCTGGGGCCCAGGCTGATCAACTGTTCTCTTCCCTGGCTCTGTCCTGGTGGCACTGCAACAAGCTGAATTCTTTTCCAGATTTACTTTAAAAGAAGAACAAGGACTCCTTCTAGCCACCATAACCTCCAATTAATACCCTGTAAACTTTCCTTTTCAGTCATGTTGACTTCAAAATAATTTGCTTACTACAATATTTCTAATGTACAAGAATATCTGTATACCTACTACCTAGATTGGACACATCTTAAACTGGTCTATGTTTGTTTCAGATATGTTTACATTTCCAGAATAAAAAAATTATAGTGACAACTGAAATATTTTCTGTCCTCTCTGATATCTCCTAATAGCTAACTACAATCATTAAATTGGTGTGTAACTCAAATTCAAATGGGCTTCCTAGGTGACTCAGTGGTTAAGAATCTGCCTGCCAATGCAGGAGATGCAGGAGACAGCAGGTTCCATCCCTGGGTGGGGGAGATCCCCTGGAGAAGGAAATGACAACCCAATCTAGTATTCTTGCCTGGGAAATCCCACGGACAGAGGAGCCTGGTGGACTACAGTCCACGGGGTCACAAAGAGTTGGGCATGACTTAGCGTCTAAACATGGACACATGCTATTCATGAGTGCTTTGTACTTGTACTATATGGGGTATGTAACCATCCGCAGAGGATGAGATGGCTGGATGGCATCACTGACTCAATGGACGTGAATCTGAGTGAACTCCGGGAGTTGGTGATGGACAGGGAGGCCTGGCGTGCTGCGATTCATGGGGTCGCAAAGAGTCGGACACGACTGAGCTACTGAACTGAACTGAACCATCCGCAATGCACAGTATTACTTGGCAAACTCTTAAAGTTTAATTAAAAGATGTAATATAACATGGGTTACTCTTTAACTTGCTCTCAGACAAACACTCTTTCAGAGATGTTGACTTCCTGTTCTCCTTATTTCTCTGCTATTGCTGGTATGAATGTTACCTCTTTTTTAAACCTTCTGACATATTCTAATCATTGTTTTATGCCACCAGAAACTGTTAAATTCACCTACATATTTATACCATCTTCTGGTCATGAGTTTTCCCTTCATGCTGCCCTTCCATTTGTGATCACTGTCCGTCAGTCTGAAGTGCACCCTTTAGAATCCTCAAAATTAGAGTGTGTTGTGGAGAAACATGCTCAGTTCTTGTTTGAAAACATCTACATTTTACTTTCATTCTAGAAAGATATTTTTGAAGGGCACATAATTTCAAGTCAACAAGTTTTTGTCCCAGTGCAGGGAAATACTTCTCCACTGTTTCCCAACTTCCAGTGTTTCTATGAGAAGTCTGTAATTGGTTTATTTGCCATTCCTTTGAGGTGTATTCTTTTCTTAACCTGGATCTGTTTAAAACCCTATCTTTGCCTTTGGTGTTTCTCTATGATGTGCAGGATGTAGGTTCTGAATTAATATTTTTGTGGGAATTCACAAAGCTGTAGAATGGTTGCTTTTACCTCTTTTGGAAAATTCTCAACCATTACCTATTTAAGTATTGCTTCTGCCCCCGCCCCCCCTTCTGCAACTTCTCACTTGATGTGATTTCTTAACTTCTCTTACCTCTATCAGAGTTTCCATTTCATTGATTCTGCATCATATTCTGGGTAAGTTTTGCAGATCTATCTGAAGTTCACTATTTCTCTTCTTTAACTGTGCCTAATGGCACCCCACTCCAGTACTCTTGCCTGGAAACTCCATGGACGGAGGAGCCTGGTAGGCTGAAGTCCATGGGGTCGCTAAGAGTCGGACTCGACTGAGCGACTTCACTTTCACTTTTCACTTTCATGCATTGGAGAAGGAAATGGCAAGCCACTGCAGTGTTCTTGCCTGGAGAATCCCAGGGACGGCAGAGCCCAATGGGCTGCCGTCTGTGGGGTTGCACAGAGTCGGACATGACTGAAGCGACTTAGCAGCAGCAACCTACTGTTACACAGTATACATTTTTATGCTGACAATTATAGTTTGATATCTAGAATCTTTTATTAATATAATCCATCTTACTTTATAGTCTTTTACTCTTCATTTGCACTGTAATTTTTTCTATTTCTTGAAGCGTGTTAAACATACTTGTTTTTTGTTGAGTGTTTAATAATTTCACTATTTGAAATTTTTCAGGTCAGATACTGATATTCTTGCTGGTTCACATTCATTATGCCTCATTTCCATATGTGTGAGTGTAGGTGTGTTGTTTTTATTATGAGCTCTTTTTCTAGAACTTTATCTGTAGAAATTATATGAGACCTAGTTTGAAAACAAGATCAAGGAGGATTTGAATTTGCTTCTGCCATAGGTCTGGAGGAATCTACCAGCCAGAATCAACTTAAACTAAAATCTTGGCTAAATGATTTTTTTTTTTTTTTGGCCTATTTGGATGACTTGATTTCAGACCACAAACCCACATGAGGATTGGTTTGCCCTTTTCCATCTACGTTTCTAAATGCCATTGCCACTCCATCTTCTTTTCTTCTTTCTTCTTTCTTCTAGGTTCTGATTTTTCTTACCTAAGTATGTTAGTCACACAGTCATGTCCAACTGTTGGCAAACCCATGTTCTGTAGCCCACCAAGTTCCTCTGTCCATGAAGTTCTCCAGGCAAGAATACTGGAGCGGTTAGTCATTTCTTTCTCCAGGGCATCTTCCCAACCCAGAGATCAAACCTGGGTCTCCTGCATTACAGGCAGATTCTTTACCAGCTGAGCCACCCTTTCTTACCTAAACCCTCCTTATCTTTGGGTTTCAGTGTAAATGTTATTAATGCTTTTCCTAGAAAGCAATTTGGACTCAGCATCCTGGCTCTATGTTACCACTTTACCCATCATAATGTAGTTGCATTATGTCTTCCCTGAGGTCCAAGATTGTGCCTTGCATCTCCAGTACTGGAACTTTCCAATATAGTGCCTGGTGTGCGACCCTGGGTCTTAAAGAGTACTCTGGGGCTCTGGTTGTTGTCATCATGGTCAGGAGACAGGGGTGGTACAGAAATAGTTGTGAACCTTAACTGTTCTAGCTGTAGTCATCAGTAGTAGAGTCTAGGTGCCAGATGGGCAAAGTTTTCTGGGGCCTTACTGACCAAACATGGCAATCATAGCAGGTCTGGTAGGTACTGTGGATCCAGCTGAAGGAGCCTGGAGTATAAATGGAATCAAATGACAAATAGCTGAACATTTTCATTTGTGAGCTAAACACTTTCATTTGTGAGCAAGGATTCGGGGAGCAGAACTTGCCATCCCCAGATGTTTCATACTATGCAGACTATTTCTAGCTGAAAACTGTCAAGTTTCAGGAAGACATTTTGGCCATCTCCCTAACTACCTGAAAAATTTAGATAGAGAGCCTGTTAGAGGAATATTGCTATCATCAGAGATATCTGGAAAGAATATGGCCTAGGTGTGGTGGGGAAACTCTTAAAATGAAGCTACTCTGTGTCCCATTGTCTCTGCCTTGCCCAGCAAACATTTGCTTTTCCATCTCCATGTCCATTACCCTCTTCCCCTTTGAGGTCCCAAACCCCTACTCCCAACATGCTTTTTTGTCTTTAACCGGAGATGATACTGAAGAAACCAGGGAAAATCACTAGGCTTTCAGGTATGACCAAAATCAAACCCCTTATGATTATACAGTAGAAGTGACAAATAGATTCAAGGGATTAGACCTGGTAGACACAGTGCCTGAAGAAATATGGACAGTAATATTTCACAGCAGGTGGTGGTCAGAATTATCCCCAAGAAAAAGAAACGCAGAAGGCAAAATGGTTGTCTGGGGAAGCCTTACAAATATCTGAAAATAGAAGAGAAGTGAAAGGCAAAGGGGAAAAGGAAAGATACACCCATCTAAATGCATAGTTTCAAAGAATAGCAAGAAGAGATAAGAAAGCCTTCCTAAATGAACAATGCAAAGAAATGGAGGCAAACAATAGAACGGGAAAGACTAGACTTCACTTCAAGAAAATTAGAGACACCAAGGGAACATTTCATGAAAAGATGGGCACACAATAAAGGAGAAAAATAGTAAGGACCTAACAGAAGTAGAAGATATTAAGAACAGGTGGCAAGAAAATACAGAAGAACTACACAAGAAAGATCTTCATGACCCAGATAACCACAATGGTGAGATCACTCACCTAGAGCCAGACATCTTGGAGTGCAAAGTCAAGTGGACCTTAGGAAGCATCACTACAAACAAAGTTAGTGGAGGTGGTGGTATTCCAGCTGAGCTGTTTCAATTCCTAAAAGATGATGCTGTGAAAGTGCTGCACTCAATACGCCAGTAAATTTGGAAAACTCAGCAGTGGCCACAGGACTGGAAAAGGTCAGTTTTCATTCTAAGCCCAAGGAAGGGCAATGCCAAAGAATTCTCAAACCACCACACAATTGCCTTCATTTCACATGCTAGCAAAGTAATGCTCAAAATTTTCTAAGCCAGGCTTGAACAGTATGTGAACCAAGAATTCCCAGATGTTCAAGCTGGACGTAGAAAAGGCAGAGGAAACAGAGAACAAATTGCCAACATTCGTTGGATCATATAAAAAGCAAGAGAATTCCAGAAAAACAAAATCTATTTTGGCTTCATTGACTATGTCAAAGCCTTTGACTGTGTAGATCACAACAAACTGGAAAATTCTTTAGAGATGGGACTACCAGACAACCTTACCTGCCTCCTGGGAAACCTGTATCAGTCAAGAAGTGACAGAACCAGACATGGAACAAAAGACTGGTTCCAAATTAAGAAAGAAGTACGTTCAGTTCAGTTCAGTCACTCAGTCGTGTCTGACTCTTTGCAACCCCATGAACAGCAGCACGCCAGGCCTCTCTGTCCATCCCCATCTCCTGGAGTTCAGTCAGACCCACTTCTGTTGAGTCCGTGATGCCATCCAGCCATCTCATCCTCTGTCGTCCCCTTCTCCTCCTGCCCCCAATCCCTTCCAGCATCAAAGTCTTTTCCAATGAGTCAACTCTTTGCATGATGTGGCCAAAGTACTGGAGTTTCAGCTTTAGCATCATTCCTTCCAAAAAAAATCCCGGGGTTGATCTCCTTCAGAATGGACTGGTTGGATCTCCTTGCAGTCCAAGGGACTCTCAAGAGTCTTCTCCACTACCACAGTTCAAAAGCATCAATTCTTCGGCACTCAGCCTTCTTTATGGTCCAACTCTCACATCCATACATGACTACTGGAGAAACCATAGCTTTGACTAGATGGACATTTGTTGGCAATGTAATGTCTCTGCTTTTTAATATGCTGTCTAGGTTGGTCATAGTTTTTCTTCCAAGGAGAAATTATCTTTTAATTTCATGGCTGCAGTCACCATCTGCAGTGATTTTGGAGACCAAGAAAATAAAGTCTCTCACAGTTTCCATTGTTTCCCCATCTATTTGCTGTGAAGTGATGGGACCAGATGCCATGATCTTAGTTTTTTCAATGTTGAATTTTAAGCCAGCTTTTTCATTCTCCTCTTTCACTTTCATCAAGAGGCTCCTCAGTTCCTCTTTGCTTTCTGCCATAAGGTTGGTGTCATCAGCATATCTGAGGTTATTGATATTTCTCCCAACAGTCTTGCTTCCAGCTGTGTTTCATCCAGCCTGGCATTTCGCATGATGTACTCTGCATAGAAGTTAAATAAGCAGGTTGACAATATACAGCCTTGACGTACTCCTTTCCCAATTTGGAACCAGTCTGTTATGTCCGATTCTAACTGTTGTTTCTTGACCTGTATACAGATTTCTCAGGAGGCATGTAAAGTGGTCTGGTATTCCCATCTCTAAGAATTTTCCACATTTTATTGTGATCCACATAGTCAAAGGCTTTGGCATAGTCAATAAAGCAGAAATAGATATTTTTCTGGAACTCTCTTGCTTTTTCTATGATCCAGCAGATGTTGGCAACTTGATCTCTGGTTCCTCTGCCTTTTCTAAATCCAGCTTGAACATCTGGAAGTCCTCAGTTCACCTACTATTGAAACCTGGCTTGGAGAATTTTGAGCATCACTTTGCTAGACTGTGTAATGAGTGCAATTGTGTGGTAGTTTGAGCATTCTTTGGCATTGCCTTTTTTGGGGATTTTGATGAAAACTGACCTTTTCCAGTCCTGTGGCCACTGCTGAGTTTTCCAAATTTGCTAACATATTGAGTGCAGCACTTTCAAAGCATCAGCTTTTAGGATTTGAAATAGCTCAACTGGAATTCCATCACGTCCACTGACTTTGTTCATAGTGATGCTTCTTAAGGCCCTCTTGACTGCATTCCAGGATGTCTGGCTGTAGGTGAGTGATCACACCATCATGGTTATCTGGGTCATGAAGATCTTTATTGTGTAGTTTTCCTGTGTTTTCTTGTGCCTCTTCTTAATATCTTCCGCTTCTGTTATGTCCATACCGTTTCTGTCCTTTATTGTGCCCATCTTTGCATGACATATTCCTTTAGGAATTCTAATTTTCTTGAAGAAAACTTTAGTCTTTCCCATTTTATTGTCTCCTCCATTTCTTTGCATTGGTCACTGAAGAAGGCTTTCTTATCTCTTCTTGCTATTCTTTGGAACTATACATCAGATGGGTGTATCTTTCCCTTTTTCCTTTGCCTTTCACTTGTCTTCTTTTCTCAGCTGTTTGTATGGCCTCCTGGGACAACCATTTTGCCTTTTTGCATTTCTTTTTCTTGGGTTGAGCCAGACTTGCCTGTGAGTGTCCAGGGGCCTCTGGAGGAGTCGTGGGCTGACAGTGGCCTGCTGCGGGGTCAGGGGCCCTGAACACAACAGTGCATGCACAGATCCCTTTGAAGGAGGTCGCCATTGCCTTCATTATCCCCACCATAGTTCTCAGGCCAAACAACAGAGAAGGAACAGAGCCCTGCCCATCAATGGAAAACTGGATTAAAATTTACCGAGCATGGCCCTGCACATCAGAACAAGACCCAGTTTCCCCTACAATCAGTCTCTCCTAAAAGGAAGTTTCCAAAAGTCTCTTATCATTATTCATCAGAGGGCAGACAGAATGAAAACCACAATCACAGAAAACTAAGCAAACTGGTCACATGGGTCACAGCTTTGTCTAATTCAATGAAACTACAAGCTATGCCATGTAGGGCCACCCAAGATGGTCAAGTCGTGGTGGAGAGTTACAAGAAAACATGGTCCGCTGGAGAAGGGATGGCAAACCACTTCAGTGTTCTTGCCTGGAGAACCCCATGAACAGTAGGAAAAGGCAAAAAAGTCTGAGTGACTGAACAACAACAAAGATGAGAGTTAAGGTAAAGGTTTTTGCCATTTTGGAGAGTTACTCAGTTTTCCTAGGTCTCTTCCATGTACATGTTATTAAATTTTGTTGTTTTCTCCTGTTAATCTATCACACGCCAATTCAATTCTGACTCGACAGAAGAATCTAGAAGGTAGAGGAAATTTTCCCCCTCCTCAACAAAGGTGAGCCACTCCCTTGTGCACACATTTGTGTTAACTTGCTTCAGCCGTGTCCAACTCTTCGTAACCCTATGGACTGTAGCCCACCAGGCTTCTCTATCCATGGATTCTCTGGGCAAGAACACTAGAGTGGGCTGCCATTTCCTCCTCCAGGGGATCTTCCTGGTCCAGGGGTTGGACCTGCATCTCTTAAGTCTCTTGCATTGGCAGGTGGGTTCTTTGCCACTTAGCTCCATCTGGGGAGCTAAGCCACCCCCTTGAATGTCCTAGAAATCCTGAGTGACATTTCACAGAGGAATAGAGTTCTGAGTTAGAAGCAGAGCCAAATATGTGCAATGGAGTATGTTGTTCCATTGTACATGCAAGCAGGTAAGGACTGGGAAAACCCAGTTTATACCCAAATAAATATGACATCATGCCTGCCCTTCAATGAGTTTACTAACTGGTGGAAGAAAGAGCAAGTTAACAAAGTATTAACTTCACAGTATGAGAAGTGCTACAAAACTAAAGCACCTGAGCTGTGATAACACACTAAAAGAATAGAGACTCCTCTTACTTAACATGATTGCCACTTTGCCCATTGTCCTTGCCTACAAAAAGCCCAAAGTGTGATGGAATGTGGAGCTGCTGGCTTCCCACACTTTACCCTCGTTATAGATTTTTGTTTTCTCACTCAGATTATTTATTTTATTTTCTAATCTTCAACTAGGTCATGTTTCTTCTCTACTGAAGAAGTCCAAGTATGAAGCTTAGTGATGAGGAGGGGAGTGGTGAGCACAGGGTCTGAGAACCAAAGGATGCTTGTGTCAATCCAGGAGTCTAAACTCTTTCTGAGTACAAAGCAGAAGCCTTTTATGATTAAGTTTCCTAGAGCCCTTGTCAAATTCTAGATTCAGTGATCTCTGGTGATACAGGACACAGACTCAATCTCTGAGGTCCAAGAAAGTGAGATAATTAGTGAACCAAGTCAGAGATAAGAAGATAACCTCTGTCCTCTCTCAAAGGACAGAGCCTCCTACTCTATGGGATTCAGAGTGTAGTTTTATCAGATTTGCAGTGTTCTAAGAAAGGCACCATCCAAATCCTAGATTTTTAAACAATGACCTAAAATTCTTTTTAACACTTTGAGGACAGATAGAATACTCTGTGTTTATCAGATGTCACCTATGGTCTATAAACCAGGATTTGAATATCCTCAGCCAACTCAGCTAGGACCCACTTGCCTAGTGCCCTTTGTAGAGGAATCCTTTTTTGACCAAATCATCTCTTACCTCTCGTCAAATTTCTGGCCAGTGTGCAAAGTCAGTAAGTGTGAACTGCCTCTGTTGAACTGTTTCCAAGTGGACCCAGTGGACCACAGTGCAACCCTTCCCACAGAGTCTCTCAGGGGAGGAGCAGGAAAAAAAGGCAGAACAAAAGGAATAAACAAACGAGCTGTTTCCAAGAGTAGAAACACCATATCCCAATCAGTCTGTACCAAAATCTAGAGAAAGGACAATATAGAGACAAGATAAAGTTTGCATAATCACAATGCCACATTTATCCCAACTAGGTATGTGCCCTTGAACTAGAGGTGCTGAGCATGGCACCTGTTTACAAATGAGGCAATTGGAGGTAGCTAAAAGCATTCATCTTTTTTACTACTTCCTTCAGTGTGTATAATATTAGCCAAATGTCTCAACGGCTGGTAAATCATCTTTAATTCCTTTGGAACTCATTGTAGTAATGTTAACCATGATGGATTCCTGTGGTATTTAAAGAACTAGATTGTCAATTAGCTTTTATGAGATACATCACAGTCATCAGCCTTGTATCATACCTCCTATTCACTGAAGCCAGTTATTAAAATGTACAATAATTTGCTTTTATTATAATCTATCTAAAAGCCAAAGCTAGTCTCCAAAATAATTTAAAGTTCTAAGCTGCAATCTAAGAGACCTTTTCTTCAAAATGACTACATAATGTAGTGTTACCATTCTTCGTTAATTATTTTGCAGAGTGTGAATTTTAGTTAATCATTTCTCGCAAGGACCAAATAAAGAAGGTGCTTCCTAACAGCCTCTCTGGGAATAAGTACAATCCTTTCAGAAGCTAATTAATCAAGCCACGCTTGTAAAAACATGTAACTACCCACCAGGGTAAGAGTCCCCAGGAAATCACTTGCCCACGGTGTTGACCTTGGCTAAGAGAAAGGACAGTGAGTCAATTCTGACTTGGCACAGCACCCACCAGAGACCTTCCATGCCAACCAATATGGTCATCTGCTCATGATAACCTGGAACTTCAAAAACCCCATCATCACTGCAGGTGCTCTTTAGAACTTGCCCAGTACTACCTGCAGCTTGAGGAGGCAAAGATAGATGGGCCTCGTGGAAACACAGGAAGATGAGGGAAAGTCCAGCTCTCTGTTTCAAATCTACTATGTAACTGTAAGTTTATTTAATTACAATTTTCCAAGAACTTGAAGATAATCAAATCTGGATTTGACTCTTGACCTTCAGGAATGTATGGTGCAATGGTGCAGACAGAGACACCCAAGTAAATGACAAGATGAGACAGAGTTTGCACATCTGAGTTGGCAGCTCCACAAAGGTTCACACCTCTGCCCTCAAATTTATCTCAGTTCAGTTCAGTCACTCAGTCATGTCTGACTCTATGTGACCCCATGAACCTCAGCACACCAGGCCTCCCTGTCCATCACCAACTCCCAGAGTCCATCCAAACCCATGCCCATTGTTTCAGTGATGCCAACCAAACATCTCATCCTCTGTTGTCCCCTTCTCCTCCTGCCTTCAATCTTTCCCAGCATCAGGGTCTTTTCAAATAAGTCAGCTCTCTGCATCAGGTGGCCAAAGTATTGGAGTTTCAGCTTCAGCATCAGTCCTTCCAATGAACACCCAGGACTGATCTCCTTTAGGATGGACTGGTTGGATCTCCTTGCAGTCCAAGGGACTCTCAAGAGTCTTCTCCAACACCACAGTTCAAAAGAATCTATTCTTTGGCACTCAGCTTTCTTTATAGTTCAACTCTCACATCCATACATGACTACTGGAAAAACCATAGCCTTGACTAGACGGACCTTCAAATTTGCCTCACTGAACTGCAATTCATAGACTCTTGTTAGTGTATGTGTCTTTCTCCCCAGAGACCTGTAAATTTCTTCAAGGCAGGGCGCCTTCATCTCTGTATCTGTGTCTGATACATTGCTGGACTCATATTTTTTAGTGAGCAAATGAATATAATAATAATAACAATAAGCAACATATAATGAGCATATACTATAAGCAGGTCCTAGTTTGGGTATTTCACAAATATCTCATGTAATTACCCCAATAATCCTACGAGGAAAGCTCAAAGTATTATATTTCACATTTTACTGATAAGAAAATTGAGGTTTGTAGAGATCGGAGTAATTTGCCCAAATTCCCCCAGATATTAAGTGGCAGAACTAGCATTAGAGCCTTGGTCTAAATCATATGTTCATATTCTTGACCAGTATGCAATGTTATTTTAATAAAAATTCTAAAAAAGCTTACAAAGTCTCACACATACACACGCTAAAGGGAATGATCCATCCAAACTGAGGCAAACAGACGATTGCAAATTGTGCCATTAGGTTATGGAAGTTTTCCTGAAGGTGGTGGCTCCTGAGCTGATCCTTAAAGCATGGGAGGGCTTTAATCAGCAATCTCATTTGGAGGAGGGCCATTGAAAAGGCAAGGAAGGGGAGGCTGAGTATTGATGCTGAGGATTTCAGCATGAGGAGTGGATAGCCTGGCTGTGCCTCAAAGGCTACTCAGAATCCCTGCGGTTGACCTGACAGAGTTTAAAGAAGCAGCACCACGAGTGCCATCACAACTGCCCCCGCACTGCCCGCTCAGGTTAGCTCTAAGAGGGCACAAGCTGGGTCAGGGTAGTGCACAAAGAGATCCTCTTCCCCAGGGTTACCCTGTGTGTGCAAGAATACACACACACACACCATGACAACTGCACAGAGGAAACAAACCCAGTGGTTAACAGACTCTGGCCAAGGAAGATAACATTCCAGGCCTGATTTAAAACCACTTACGTTTTGCCATACACGAACATGAATCCGCCACAGGTATACACGTGTTCCCCATCCTGTAAAGTAACTAACCTCCAATTAAAATAAATAAATTTATATTTAAAAAAAATAAAAAGAAGCTCCCACTGAGGTTGGCAGATAACCCCTCACAGCTCCGTGAATGATGAAGTCACAGGAGTTGAGCGGAAGCTGCGCACCGGGTGTCAGTAATTACAGAGAGGACAGAGGGATGAGGGCAGGCAAGCGCAGCTGGCTGTGGGAGGCCAGGCCACGTCTGCAAGTGCTGGGGAGTGGGGAGCTGGGCAGCCGGGGACGTTACATCACCTCCGGCCCAACCCTGCTCTCCTTACTTTGAGTTTTTTTATGATCTGTGTTTTTCCTCATCTCAGATCTTTGTCCATCTTCACACATTAGCACCAGATGGCCTGTGAGGATCAAAATAAAAGCTCTTGGGGCATCCTCATGTCTAAATAAATAAATAAATAAAAGCACCTATGTGTCAACAATTCCCACTGATGGGCGTCTGACAATGAATGTCCTAGGCTTGGCTTTATCAGGCCTCCTCCAGCCGTAGCTTCCAATCATGGGTCAATGTCGAGGGGAGGAGGAGTGGGAGGGGAAGAGATTGTCAGGGAAAGTGTGTAAATGGGACAGGTTCGGTGGCCAGGACACCTGCACGTTTGTAGTCACTATGCCTTCTCTTGGCTGCCCTAGAAAAAATCTGCTAGAGATCTGAATTCAAAGAATATTATGTGAGCTAAACACAAATAAATAACTTGGTAATGGGGGAGCCCCTTCTGACCCATCATTTTGCCAAAATGAACTCCTCATGGTTGAGTGGCACTCCTCCTCTTTCTTATAATTAGTTTGAGCCAGCTCTGCAATATTTATTGAGAAGACCTTTTATTATAAAGTAGCCAAGTACTTGTTACCTGAAATATATGCAAGTTTTTAAAATCTTCAAGGTTTAAAACCTTTTTGCTTATGAAAAATGTCCTACCTGGTCTCTCCCTGTCTCATTTGGGAGATTAAACAGTAGCTATATAGTGGAACTGCAATTTGCTTGGCTCTGAAGAAGCCATTATCATTGAAATTCAAGACCCTTGATATAAGGTGTCTTGGAGAACTATAGAATGCTATATATTGCATATTAGAGTACAGAGTACAATGCAAAATTAGTCTTTATGAAGAGTTACAAGAAAAAGCTTTGTATGAAAGAAGATATGGTTGTCATAACAATTGACCTGCTGGACTGTACATCATCCAGGAAGTCTGAGGTGTGGCTTACCCCAAGCAAGAGAATAACTAGAGACAGTCAAGAGCACAGCAGGCACGGTATTGTCCTCTGTTCTGAAAATGGATATTTTCCTCTTGAGTGAATAACATAGGCATATTATTAAAGCAGATGTAGTGTCATACATGACTTCACAACTAAACAACAAAAATAACAGCGCCATTCTGAGAGGGATAAGGAGAGTGAAAGCCAAACAATTTAATGAAGGGATGGAGAGGGTAACAGTCAGGAAGGCCAGGGGTCTCCAAATGGAGGAAACAGCCTGCAAGTGTCAAACATTTTTATCTCTCTTAATCGGCAGGAGGAAACAAACTAGCAATATTTTTTCCTTCTCTATACACATTTAAAAGGAGGTTTCTCTTAAAATACTGTGTTGCCATAATAACACCTGGTTTCACCTGACGTTAACTATTCTCAAACCTAGAGATAACCAATGCCTTTTTCTTATGGAAATGTTTGTCTTAAGCTATGCTAATGTACCATGCATTTACCCCAAACTCTGTCTTCAAGTTCGTTCCCCCTCTTGGCTCAGAACCTACTTGACAAACCAGTATGTTATACTCAGATATTGTTCCTCCAATCTATGTAAATGAAACTGTTTGTATGGTGATCTGCCCTTCTTCAAGATTCAAGTTAATCATTTTATGGCCCAGGATGAACCATTTGGTGCCAAGATTATCCCAAAATGCATCTTATGGGTGAGGGGCCTGGTGCCTTTCTGAGTTTTAAGACATTCCTTTCTTTCATTAACAGACTGCTGGTGACTATATAACATCCAGCTGAAGCCCAGCAGGGGGGCACTCTTTCTGCCCTCTTCTGATGCCTCTGTCAGAAGCTTTCTCTATCTCCTTTATACTTTAATAAAACTTTATTACACAAAAGCTCTGAGTGATCAAGCCTTGTCTCTGGCCCTGGATTGAATTCTTCTCCTCTGGGGGCCAAGAATCCCGGCGTCTTTGCGTGATTCAACAACAATCTTTCATCTTGGGGGCTCGTCCGAGATCCTTCAGGACAAGGTAAGGATGTTTGGAGCTCTAGTTCTTGGTGCTCTTAGCGAACATGTTTTCTGCTGCGCTTTACTAACTCTAAGGTGTGCTTGTGTGAATGAATGACATGCCCTGCGCAAAGCAAGGGAGGATCCCTCCTCTGCGGTTCCACGGTGACCTCATACGGCTTATGGCAGAAACCTGTTGGGGGTTTCTACCGACCTGCCAATGCCAAGAGGCATCCAATGTCTCCTTCGGGAACCGACCAGAAATGGGCAAAGTGTGTGAACCAAACTCTCCTTTCTCGGTCAAACTTTTCGGTCTCTTTGACCATTTCATAACTCCTTGGGAATTAGAAGTACTAACCTAATCTATCAGATCATAGACTTTCAAGGGACTTGTGATCTATAGTGTTACTGTGTACTGTGGCTTAGGTCCCAAACTTGGATTGGTAGTCAATAAAGTGCCTAGCCTCGCTAGGAATCGAAAGTTTGGAAGCTAGATGGAGCTCTAGCTCCAAGAACATCTCTGAGGTTAAAGGTTACTCAGATTGGGACTGCACTGGGTTTTTTTCCTTTGGTAACGCTGGCTCTTAGTGGACCAGAGGAGGCTCTTATACTGGTGTGGTGATGCTTGAAAAGAACATCTCAGCTTTATGTTCGTATCGCTCTTATTGTGGTCAGGAATATACTCAGGGTCGTGCACAGGCACTCAGGTGACGAATGTTTCCCCCAGCAGTCTTAGCTTCGGAGGCATTCCGGAAGGTTACTCTGATTGCACCCCGGGTGGCATCAGAGGCAAGCAAGGTTAAAGGTGAAAAGCTGGATGACAGGTAGAGATGCTATCAGGTCTACCCCTGGTACGTCCCCACCCCATCTCGGTGGTAGAACCGAGAGGGTCGAGGACGGCGCCTGCATCGGTAAGGGACAGACTAAGTCTGACCAGGAAGGAAAAGCTTTTGGTGTAAAGTCTGTCTACACTCCCATCTAGAGCAGGGAGGGACGCCTCCGGTAGAAAAATGGCACTGGTCGCTTTTTTTCTCTCTTACAGATGGGAGCTAACAATTGCAGCCTCACTCCTTTGAACTGTATCCTAAAAAACTGGGATAGATTTGATCCCCAGGGCTTAAAGAAGACACACCTGGTCTTCCTATTTGATACTACATGGCCGCGGTATCCACTGGAGGACTGTGAACCGTGGCCTGTTAGAGGGTCTCTTAAGTATAATACTGTTTTACAATTAGACCGGCTCTGTAAGGAACAAGGGGAAAATGATCTTAAAAGATAGATTTCTCACTCAGTTGGCTCCAGATATCCACCGTAAGCTACAAAAATGGGCGTATGGACCAAATCAGTCTTTAGATACTCTGTTACAACTGGCTCAGACGGTCTATTACGGTAGGGAATATGAAGAAAAATAAAGAAAGGCAGAAAAAGACAAAGGAAAAGGCGGAAGCCTTCACAATGGCTATGAAAAACTTTCTTAAACAGCCTGAGAAAGACGCCCAGAGGGACCCAAGTGAAAAGATATGGGCTTGCTATTACTGTGGAAAGGAGGGGCACCTCAAGCAGGATTGCCCTCAGGCATCTAAGCCACCCGGCTCCATGTCCGGTCTGCAAAGGACCACACTGGAAGAGAGACTGCCCTCAGAGGCATTGGTCTCCGGGGTCGGACTCTCAAGACAATCAGGACTGAAGGTGCCCGGGGGTCCCCACACAAGCTCCCGTCCTGATTACACCTGAGGAACCCCGGGTATTAATAATTGTGGGGGTCCAATCTGTCGATTTCCTTTTAGATACTGGGGCAACTGACTCTGTGCTTACTGAAGCCCCTGGCCCACTTTCTTCCCAATCAGCTTCTGTAATGGGACTGACTGAACGAGCCAAAAGGTATTATTTCAGTTATTCTTTATCTTGCAGCTGAGATTCTGTGCTATTTTCACACGAGTTTCTGATCGTGCCAGAATCTCCCTCATCCCTTTTGGAGAGGAATATACTGAGCAAGGTCTATGCCTCTGTTTTCATAAATATGGAGCCCTCCTTTTCTCTCCCTTTAGTTGAACGAAATATAAATCCTAGAGTATGGGCTGATGGAAAATCTGTGGGTCGAACACAAAATGCTATTCCTGTAGTTGTCAAGTTCAAAGACCCACACTTATTTCCACATAAAAAGCAGTATCCACTGAAACCTGAGGTTAAAGAAGGGTTAAAACCCAGCATCAAAAATTTAAAGGAACAGAGACTATTAATTCCCTGTAACAGTCCTTGCAACACTATCTTGGGTATAAAGAAAGCAAATGGTAAACGGAGACTAGTCCAAGATTTACATATAATAAATGAGGCTGTAGTTCCTTTACACCCCGGTGCCTAATCCTTATTCTCTATTGTCTGAAATTCCTGAACGAGCCAAATATTTCTCAGTAATTGATTTAAAAGATGCCTTCTATTCAGCGCCTTTGGCAGAGGAAAGTCGATTTCTATTTGCCTTTGAAGACCCTATGCAGCCAGCTTCTCAGTTAACCTGGACAGTTTTGCCCCAGGGATTTCGTGACAGTCCTCACTTTTTTGGACAAAGTTTGTTACGGGATCTCCAAAACTTTAATAGCTCTGAAGCAGTAGTGTTGCAATAGGTAGATGATATTTTGCTCTGTGCTAAGGCAGAGGAAACTTGTTTGCGAGCCTCAGAAGATTTCTTAAACTTTCTGGCAGGCTGTGGTTACAAGACATCAAGAGAAAAGGCTCAGCTTTGTCAACAATCGGTTAGATATCTGGGCCTAATCATATCAGAAGGGACTAGGGCCATAGGCCCTGAGAGAATTAAGCCTATACTAAGTCACCCCCTACGTATGACTTTAAGGCAATTGAGAGGATTTTTGGGAATCACGGGTTACTGTCGCATTTGGATTCTGGGTTATGGGGAAATTTTTGTTGACTGTATAGAGCTTCTCCATCTTTGGCTGCAAAAAATATAATCAATCTGATTCGGTGTTGACCATCTGGTGATGTCCATGTGTAGAGTCTTTTCTTGTCTCGTTGGAAGAGGGTGTTTGCTATGACCAGTGCATTTTCTTGGCAAAACTCTATTAGTCCTTGCCCTGCTTCATTCTGCATTCCAAGGCCAAATTTGCCTGTTACTCCAGGTGTTTCTTGAATTTCTACTTTTGCATTCCAGTCCCTTATAATGAAAAGGACATCTTTTTTGGGTGTTAGTTCTAAAAGGTCTTGTAGGTCTTCATAAAACCGTTCAACTTCAGTTTCTTCAGCATTACTGGTTGGGGCATAGACTTGGATTACTGTGATATTGAATGGTTTGCCTTGGAGACGAACAGAGATCATTCTGTCGTTTTTGAGATTGCATCCAAGTACTGCATTTCAGACTCTTCTGTTGACCATGATGGCTACTCCATTTCTTCTGAGGGATTCCTGCCCGCAGTAGTAGATATAATGGTCATCTGAGTTAAATTCACCCATTCCGGTCCATTTTAGTTCGCTGATTCCTAGAATGTCGACGTTCACCCTTGCCATCTCTTGTTTGACCACTTCCAATTTGCCTTGATTCATGGACCTGACATTCCAGGTTCCTATGCGATATATGCCAGCAAATTTGGAAAACTCAGCAGTGGCCTCAGGACTGGAAAAGGTCAGTTTTCATTCCAATTCCAAAGAAAGTCAATGCAAAAGAATGCTCAAACTACCACACAATAGCACTCATCTCACATGCTAGTAAAGTAATGCTCAAAATTCTCTAAGCCAGGCTTCAGCAATACGTGAACTGTGAACTCCCTGATGTTCAAGCTGGTTTTAGAAAAGGCAGAGGAACCAGAGATCAAATTGCCAACATCTGCTGGATCATGGAAAAACCAAGAGAGTTCCAGAAACACATCTATTTCTGCTTTATTGACTATGCCAAAGCCTTTGTGTGGATCACAATAAACTGTGGAAAATTCTGAAAGAGATGGGAATACCAGACTACCTAACCTGCCTCTTGAGAAATCTGTATGCAGGTTAGGAAGCAACAGTTAGAACTGGACATGGAACAACACACTGGTTCCAAATAGGAAAAGGAGTATGTCAAGGCTGTATATTGTCACACTGTTTATTTAACTTCTATGCAGAGTACATCATGAGAAATGCTAGGCTGGATGAAGCACAAGCTGGAATCAAGATTGCCAGGAGAACTATCAATACCCTTAGATATGCAGATGACACCACCCTTATGGCAGAAAGTGAAGAGGAGCTAAAAAGCCCCTTGATGAAAGTGAAAGAGGAGAGTGAAAAAGTTGGCTTAAAGCTCAACATTCAGAAAACGAAGATCATGGCATCCGGTCCCATCACTCCATGGGAAATAGATGGGGAAACAGTAGAAACAGTGTCAGACTTTATTTTGGGGGGCTCCAAAATCACTGTAGATGGTGACTGCAGCCATGAAATTAAAAGACGCTTACTCCTTGGAAGAAAAGTTATGACCAACCTAGATAGTATATTCAAAAGCAGAGACATTGCTTTGCCGACTAAGGTCCATCTATTCAAGGCTATGGTTTTTCCTGCAGTCATGTATGAATGTGAGAGTTGGACTATGAAGAAGGCTGAGCACCGAAGAATTGATGCTTTTGAACTGTGGTGTTGTAGAAAACTCTTGAGAGTCCCTTGGACTGCAAGGAGATCCAACCAGTCCATTCTGAAGGAGATCAGCCCTGGGATTTCTTTGGAAGGAATGATGCTAAAGCTGAAGCATCCAGTACTTTGGCCACCTCATGTGAAGAGTTGACTCATTGGAAAAGACTCTGATGCTGGGAGGATTGGGGGCAGGAGGGGAAGGGGACGACAGAGGATGAGATGGCTGGATGGCACCACCGACTCGATGGACGTGAGTCTGAGTGAACTCCGGGAGAAGGTGATGGAAAGGGAGGCCTGGCGTGCTGCGATTCATGGGGTTGCAAAGAGTCGGACATGACTGAGCGACTGAACTGAACTGAACTGATGGGGAACTTGCCCAGCCTTTATATAAACTTATAGCTGAAACTCAGCAGGCCCAAACTGACAAACCAGTTTGGTCTCCAGAAACTCAACAGGCTTTTAAGGTTCTTCAGACTGCTCTCCTGCAAGCTCCAGCTCTGAGCTTGCCCACAGGGTCAGAATTTAATTTGTTTGTCACTGAAAGAAAAGGTATGGCCTTGGGAGTTTTGACACAACCCCGAGGGCCTCACCAGCAACCTATTGCTTATCTAAGCAGAGAATTAGATGTAATTTCACGTGGGTGGCCCCACTGCCTAAGAGTAATTGGGGCAGCGGCTTTATTAGCACCTGATGCTTTAAAAAATAATTAATGGATGAAACCTTACTGTACTGACTTCTCATGATGTGAGTGGAATCTTAAATTCTAAGGTTAATATTTGGGTGACAGACAGTAGGCTTCTTAAATATCAGTCGTTGTTAGAAGGACCCGTAACTAAGCTCAAAGTTTGTGGAAATTTAAATCCTGCCACTTTCCCAGTGAAACACCTGATCACAATTGTTCCCAATTCCTAACTTTAAACTATGCAGCTTGGGAAGATCTAATGGATACCCCATTAGACAATCCTGACATGGAAATATTTACAGATGGCAGTTCTTTTGTTCAAGATGGAAAGTGTAAAGCAGGTTACGCTGTGGTGACTGCTGAACAGGTTTTGGAAGCAAAATCTCTCCCCCAGGGAACCAGTGCTCTGTTAGCAGAGCCTGTGGCTCTGACCCGAGCTCTAGAGTTAAGCAAAGGGCAGCAGGTAAATATCTACATGGATTCTAAGTATGCTTATTTGACCTTACATGCTCATGCTGCAATATGGAAAGAAAGGCCATTTAAAACAGCCACAGGAGAACCTATTAAGCATTTCAGAGAGATCGAGAGACTTTTAACTGCTATATATTGTCCTAAAGAAGTAGCTGTTATTCATTGCAAAGGGCACAGCAGGGATGGGAGTAAAGTAGCCGAAGGTAATCAGCTGGCTGACTGTTAAGCCAAAAAAGCTGCACTTTACAAAACCCCTTCACTGCAGACGCCCTTGATCTGGACAGGTCCTGTGGAACAAGAAAAACCACAATATACTGAGGAAGAATTAGAAAGATATGAGAAAAGAGGAGCCAAGATTACTGATAAAGGATGGTTACAGTCTGAGGATGGACGATTAATAATTCCTGAAAATGTTCAATGGAAAATTCTTAAGGGTTTACATCAGAGTTTTCATTTGGGTACAGAGAGTACTTACCAAATGGCTTCTCGTTTGTTTGAAGGTAAAAATGTAATGAAAACTTTAAAGAATATTATCAAAAGGTGTGAGATTTGTCAGAAAAATAACCTAAAGACTGAAAAGCTAGAAAAATCTGGATTACAACGAAGTGGGAAGTATCCTGGAGAGGACTGGGAAATTGATTTCACCCATATGCCAAAAGCTAATGGATATTCTTGCTTACAAGTTTGGGTAGATACTTTTACTGGATGGGTTGAGGCTTTTCCCTGTCGTAGTGAACAGGCTAAGGAGGTTATAAAGATTTTAATCCATGAATTTATCCCCAGGTTTGGGCTGCCACGGAGCCTTCAGAGTGACAATGGCTCCGCCTTTAAAGCTGCTGTAACTTAGGGGGTATCTAAAGCTCTAGGAATAGAATATCACTTACACTGTTCCTGGAGACCCCAATCCTCAGGAAAGGTTGAAAAAGCTAGTGACATTATCAAAAGACATCTGTGCAAATTAACTCAAGAGACGCAGGACAATTGGATTAAAGTCCTACCCATAGCTTTAATGAGGGCTCGAACTGCCCCCAGAAAGGAGGGACTGTCCCCCTTTGAATGTATTTATGGAAGGCCTTTCTTATGCACATTGTTATAGACCCTGAAGCCTTGGAATTAACTAGTTATGTAACTCAGCTCTCAGCTTTTCAACAGGCATTAACAGAACTCCGGGAGATGACTCCTGACCCCGCCTCTGGGTCAAGCAAGCCTCTATTTGAGCCAGGAACTGAGGTCCTCATAAAAACATTGTGATCTGGCGGCCCATCCCTTGAGCCCCTCTGGAAAGGCCCTTACCAGGTTATGCTTTCTTCCGCAGCTGTCAAAGTGCCAGGAATTGATTTGTGGGTACATCACACTCGAGTTAAGAGGTGGCACCCTGACCAAAACTAAGTGACATCTTTTTATGTCTTTACTTTCTATGCTCTGACTTTGTACTTTTCAGATGGGCCTGACAACCTATGTGAGCTTACTTCTGCTGACTCCAAATATCCTGAGTCTGCAGTTTCGATCCTCAAGACAATGCCTTCCTGTCCTGGGCTCACTCCTAAGCTGCATTCCACAATCGGTCTAACTGCTGGGTCTGTGGAGCACTCCCCTCTTCATCAGTTGAAGGCTTCCCGTCGTAGACATCTCCACTTCAAGGAAAAGACTTGGATCTCCAAGTCTGTGAATACCTTCGACAACAATCACATGAGATGCTTCTTCTCATCTGATGACACCTACCAACCCTAAAATGGACTGGTGCAACACTTTGTACTTTAACTGTGGACATAATGTGACTTTTAATTTTAATTATACATTGTCTCAGTTCAATGACTATTTTGCTACACATAAGGCAAGTAGGTCTGGATCTAATGGTTTTTTACCTGACGTTTATCAAATATGGGATGAGGTTATATGGCTAACTCCTGAAGAAGGACGTTTAATATCTACTGCCCCTATATGCTGGGAACAAACAGAGCCATCCCCAAAAGTTAGCCAACAACTTAATTACAATGATTGGAAACAGTTGGGATTTTTGCCTCAGGAAACATGCAACGTAATCATTCCCGTGTTTTCCAGCCCCAGTTCAGGTGCTCCCTTTGTGTGGCCAGGCACTAATTGGGACTGGATATCTCAGTCACGCTGGCTTGCTCCAAATGGGACTTATTGGATATGTGGCTCTTACCTATGGGCATGGCTTCCCCCTGGTGGATAGGGAGATGCACCCTGGGTCTAGCCTTTACTCACGGCTTTATATTTTCAGAGCTCCCAGAAAAGCCTGCTAATTTACCCCACCTTAAAACTCGGTGGGCAAGGTCTGTATTTCACTGGTATGATTATTTGGCTGCAGTCTTTGTTCCCTCTTTGGGAACTACAGATGTTATGCTACGAGTGGATGCTTTGACTAATTTTACTCAACAGGCATTACAAGATTCTCAAAAGGCTATTTCAGCTCTTAATGCTGAACAAGCACAAATTAGAAAGGTGATTTTACAAAACAGATTGGCTTTAGATATTCTGACAGCTGCGCAAGGAGGAACATGTGCTGTTATTCATACCCAATGCTGTACATATATACCTGATAGGAGCACGCATGTTACTCATTTTACTAAACACATGAACAAGATGATTGGGGCCATGGATACTCCTGAAGCCTCCACTGCCTCAACTTGGGAGACATTAACTAGTTCCCCATGGCGGACAACTATCTTAATTACGATAATTCTGATTGTTTTGTTTTTGCTGTTTGCTCGCTGCATCTGTAACTGTGTAACTGGATTTGTTTCTAGCTGCATGAAAGCTTTTAAGTTACAAATGGTTGCTCAAACTCCTGCTACTGCTGCAGCTCCCTCCAACTACTATTTGGGGCCCCTGGATCAGATATCCTCAACATGAGCATTAGGAGAATATGTTGCCTCACCAATTTAGGGACAACGCCCCTTCTAAGCTAGGAAGCAGTTATGGAATGAGAACGATGCCCCTTTTCCCTAGGCAACGTAATTCTCCTAAAAGAAAAGGGGGAAATGAGAGGGTAACAGGCAGGAAGGCCAGGGTTCTCCAAATGGAGGAAATAGCCTGCAAGTGTCAGACATTTTTATCTCTCTTAATCAGCAGGAGGAAACAAACTAGCAATATTTTTTCCTTCTCTATACACATTTAAAAGGAGGTTTCTCTTAAAATACTGTGTTGCCATAATAACACCTGGTTTCACCTGACGTTAATTATTCTCAAACCTAGAAACAACCAATGCCTTTTCCTTATGGAAATGTTTGTCTTAAGCTATGCTAATGTACCATGCATTTACCCCAAACTCTGTCTTCACGTTGGTTCCCCTCTTGGCTCAGAACCTACTTGACAAACCAGTATGTTATACTCAGATACTGTTCCTCCAATCTATGTAAATGAAACTGTTTGTATGGTGATCTGCCCTTCTTCAAGATTCAAGTTAATCATTTTATGGCCCAGGATGAACCATTTGGTGCTAAGATTATCCAAAAATGCATCTTATGGGTGAGGGGCCTGGTGCCTTTCTGAGTTTTAAGACATTCCTTTCTTTCATTAACAGACTGCTGGTGACTATATAACATCCAGCTGAAGCCTAGCAGGGGGGCACTCTTTCTGCCCTCTTCTGATGCCTCTGTCAGAAGCTTTCTCTATCTCCTTTATACTTCAATAAAACTTTATTACACAAAAGCTCTGAGTGATCAAGCCTTGTCTCTGGCCCCGGATTGAATTCTTCTCCTCCGGGGGCCAAGAATCCCGGCGTCTTTGCGTGATTCAACAACAACCTTTCAACCAACTCACGGAGTTTGCTCAGACTCATATCCATCAAGTCAGTGATGCCAGCCACCATCTCATCCTTTGCTGTCCGCTTCTCCTCCTGCCTTTAATCTTTCTCACCATCAGGATCTCTTCCAATAAGTCTGTTCTTTGCATCAGATGGCCAAAGAATTGGAGCTTCCACTTCAGCATCAGTCCTCCCAATGGATATTCAGAACTGATTTCCTTTAGGATTGACTGGTTTGATCTCCTTGCTGTCCAAGGGACTCTCAAGAGTCTTCTCCAACACCACAGTTCAAAAGCATCAATTCTTCGGTGCTCAGCTTTCTTTATACTCCAACTCTCACATACATACATAACTACTGGAAAAACTATAGCTTTGACTATACAGACCTCTGTTGGTAAAGTAATGTCTCTGCTTTTCAATATGCTGTCTAGGTTGGTCATAGCTTTTCTTCCAAGGAGAAAGTGTCTTTTAATTTCATGGCTGCAGTCATCAGCTGCAGTGATTTTGGAGCCCAAGAAAATGAAGTCTCTCACTGTTTCCAATTGCTTCCCCATCTATTTGCCGTGAAGTGATGGGACAAGATACCATGATCTTAGTTTTTTCCAATGTTGAATTTTAAGCCAGCTTTTTCACTCTCTTCTTTCGCTTTCATCAAGTGGCTCCTCAGTTCCTCTTCACTTTCTATCATAAGGGTGGTATTATCTGCATATCTGAGATTATTGATATTTCTCCCAGCAGTCTTGATTCCAGCTTGTGCTTCATCCAGCCTGGCATTTCGCATAATGTACTCTGCAAAGAAGGTAAATAAGCAAGGTGACAATATACAGCCTTGACATACTCCTTTCCCAACTTGGAACCATTCTGTTGTTCTATATCTGGTTCTAACTTTTGCTTCTTGACCTACATACAGATTTCTCAAGAGGCAGGTAAGGTGGTCTAGTATTCCCATCTCTTGAAGAATTTTCCACATTTTGTTGTGATCCACACAGTCAAAGGCTTTGGCATAGTCAATAAAGCAGAAGTAAATGTTTTTCTGGAACTCTGTTGCTTTTTCTGTGATCCAATGAATGTTGGCAATTTGACCTCTGGTTCCTCTGCCTTTTCTGAATCCAGCTTGAACATCTGGAAGCTAACAGTTCACATACTGTTGAAGCCCAGCTTGGAGAGTTTTGAGCATTAACTGATGAGTGCCATTGTGCAGTAGTTTGAGCATTCTTTGGCATTGCCTTTCTTTAGGATTAGAATGAAAACTGACCATTTCCAGCCCTGTGGCCACTGCTGAGTTTTCCAAATTTGCTAACATATTGAGTGCAGCACTTTCACAGCATCATCTTTTAGGATTTGAAATAGCTCAACTGGGATTCTATCACATCCACTATCTCTGTTCATAGTGATGCTTCCCAAGGCCCATTTGGCTTCACATTCCAGGATGTCTGGCTCTAGGTGAGTGATCACACCATCGTGATTATATGGGTCATGAAGATCTTTTTTTATAGTTCTTCTGTGTATTCTTGCCACCTCTTCTTAATATTTTCTGCTTTTGTTAGGTCCACACTGTTTTTGTCCTTTATTGTGCCCATCTTTGCATGAAATGTTCCCTTGGTATCTCTAATTTTCTTGACGAGATCTCTAGTCTTTCCCATTCTATTGTTTTCCTCTATTTATTTGTATTGATCACTGAAAAAGGCTTTCTTATCTCTCCTTAACTCTCTTTGGAACTCTGTATTCAAATGGGTATATCTTTCCTTTTCTCCTTTGCCTTTGTATACACATATACATATATTCCTTATACATATATGCGTATATTCCTTTTCTCCTTTGTAACATATATACAATGGAGTACTACTCAGTACAAAAAGGAATGAAATTGGGTCATTTGTAGAGAAGTGGATGGACCTAGAGACTGTCATACAGAGTGAGGTAAGTCAGAAATAGAAAAACAAATATAGTATACATATGTGGAATCTACAAAGTGGTACAAGCAAACCTATTTAGAGGGCAGGAAGTGAGACCCAGACATAATGGTCATGCAGACATAGGGTAGGGAAATTGGGAGATTGAGATAAACACATATACAGTGTGTGTGTGTGTGTGTGTGTGTGTGTGTGCATGTGCGCATGCACGCGCACCCATGCATGCATGCGTTCAGTCATGTCTGACTCTGTCATGGACCATAGCCCACCAGGTTTCTCCGTTCACTGAATTTTCCAGGAAAGAATACTAGAATGAGTTGCCATTTCCTTCTCCAGGGGATCTTCCTGACCCAAATATTGAACCCGTGTCTGTTGAACCTCTTGCACTGGCAGGTGGATTCTTTAGATATACACTACTGACTGCGCCACTACATAAACACTGCTATGTGTAAAATTGATAGTGGGAACTTGAATATACATTTGATCCTTGAAAGACATAACTTTAAACTGGGTGGGTCCATTTATATGTGATTTATTTCACTAAATACATACCATAAGAAAGTTAATCATATATCTTATGACACAGAAATTCCACGCCAAGATGTTTATCTAAGAGAAATGAGAATATACGTCCATGAGAAAAGGGAACTTTCGTCACTGTTGGATGAGAGTATAAACTGGTGCATCCATTATGTAAAACAGTATGCAGACTCCTCAAAAAATTTAAAAAAGAACTACCATATGGTCCAGCAATTCCACTTCTGGGTATTTATCTAAAGGAAAACAAAAGCACTAATTTGAAAAGATATATCACCCCTATGCCTGTTACAGCATTATTCACAAATAGCCAAGATATGGAAGCAACATATATGTCCATAAATAAATAATTGGATAAGGAAGATATGATATACACATAAAATAAAATGTTACTGAATGATAGAAAAGAAGTCTTGCCATTTGCAAGGACATCATGAACCTAGAGGGTATAATGCTAAGTGAAATAAGTCAGGCAGAGAAAGACAAATACCATATGATTTCACTTTTATATGAAATCTAAAAAATAAGACAAACAAAACAAAACAGACAGACTCATAGATACAGAGAACAAGCTAGTAGTTGTCAGAAGGAAGGAGAGTGGGGCAGATTCAAAACAGGTAAAGGAGATTAGTAGGTACAAAATTCCAATTATAATCTGAATGTCACAGGGATGAATGCACAACATAAGCACTATAGTCAATAATATTTTAATAATGCTTCATGGTGACAGATGTAACTGCAATTATTGTGGTGATCATTTCATAATTGTATACAAGTACTGAATCACTATGCTGTATGCCTAAAACTAATATAATATTGTAGGTCATCTGTAAAATTGATACCCAGTGGAAAATTGCTGTATGATGCAGGGAGTTCAAATCAGGTGCTCCATGACAAACTAGAGGAGTGGGATGTGGTAGGAAGTGGGAGGCAGGTTCAAGAGAGAGTGGATATATGTAAATCACTATGGCTGATTCAGGTTGATGTATGGTAGAAGCCAACACAATATTTTAAAGCAATTATCCTCCAATCAAAAACTAAATAGGTTTTTTATTCAACATAGCTTTGGAAGTCCTAGATATCTCAATCAGAGAATAAAAAGAAATAAAAGGAATCCAGGGCAGAAAATAAGAAACAAAGCTCTCACTGTTACCAGGTGACATGATACCTTACATAGAAAACCCTAAAGATACTATCAGAAAATTGCTAGAGCTAACTAGTGAATTTAGCAAAGTTGCAGGATACAAAATCAATAAACAGAAATCACTTGCATTCCTATATCTTAACAATGAAAAATCAGAAATAGAAATTAAAGAATCAATCTCATCCACCATTGCAACTAAAAGAATAAAATATCTAGGAATAAACTTACTTATGGAGAAAAAAGAACTGTATACAGAAAAATATAGGACATTAATGAAAGAAATCAAAGACAACATAAACAGATGGAGAGATATCCCATGTTCCTGGGTAGGAAGAATCAATATTGTGAAAATGACTATACTACCAAATGCAATCTACAGATTCAGTGTGTCAATATGATCCCTATCAAATTAACAATGGCATTTTTCACAGAACTAGAACAAAAAATTTCACAATTCATATGGAAACAAAAGAGCCTGAATAGCCATAGCAGTTTTAAGAAAGAAGAATGGAGCTAGAGGAATCCACCTTCCTGACTTCAGATTATACTACAAATCTACAGTCATCAAGACAGAATGGTACTGGCATAAAAACAGAAATATAGACCAATGGAACAAGATAGAAAGCCTAGAAATAAACCCATCCACCTATGGGTACTTTATTTTTTTATAAAAGAGGCAAAATATACAGTGGGGCAAGACAGCCTCTTCAGTAAGTGGTGCTGGATAAACTGGACAGTTACATGTAAAAGAATGAAGTTAAAGCACTTCCTAACACCATACACTAAGATAAACTCAAAATAGATTAAAGACCTAATGGATTAAAGACCTAAAAGCAAGACTAGAAACTATAAAACTCTTAGAGGCAGAACACTTGATGACATAAATCAAAGCAAGATCCTCTATGACTCATCTGCTAGAGAAATGGAAGGAAAAACAAAAGGAAACAAGTGGGACCTGACTAAATGTAAAAGCCTTTACACAGCAAAGGAAACTATAGGCAAGGTGAAAAGACAACCCTCAGAATGGGAGAAAATAATAGCAAATGAAACAACTGACAAAGGATCAATTTCCAAAATATACAAGCAGCTCATACAACTCAGTACCAGAAAAACAAACAACCCAATGAAAAAGCAAGAAAAAGACCTAAACAGACATTTCTTCAAAGAAGACATACAGATGGCTAACAAATACAGCTCAACATCACTCATTGGTAGAGAAATGCAAATCAAAACTACAATGAGATGTCACCTCACACCAGTCAGAATGGCCATCATCAAGAAGTCTACAAACTATAAATACTGGAGAGGGTGTGGAGAAAAGGGAACCTTCTTGCACTGTTGGTGGGAATGTAAATTGATATAGCCACTGTGGAAGGTGGTATGGAGATTCCTTTAAAAACTAGGAATAAAATCACCATATGACCCAGCAATCCCACTCCTAGGCATATACCCTGAGGAAATCAAAATTGAAAAAAGACAAATGTATCCCATTGTTCACTGCAGCACTATTTACAATAGCTAGAACATGGAAGCAACCTAGATGACCATTGACAGATGAATGGATAAAGAAGTTGTGGTACATATACACAGTGGAATATTACTCAGCCATAGGAATGCATTTGAGTCATTTCTAATGAGGTAGATTAAATTAGAGCCTATTATACAGAGTGAAGTAAGTCAGAAAGAGAACGATAAATATCATATACTAATGCATATATAGAGAATCAATAAAGATGGTACTGAAGAATTTATTTCCAGGGCAGCAGTGGAGAAACAGACCTATGGACATGGGGAGATGGGAGGAGAGGGTGAGATGTATGGAGAGAGTAACAGGGAAACTTACATTACCCTATGTAAAATAGATAGCCAACGGGAATTTGCTGTATGTCTCAGGAAACTCAAACAGGGGCTCTGTACCAACCTTAGCAGGGTGGGATAGGGAGGGATATGGGAGGGAGGTTCAAGAGAGAGGGGATATATGTATACCTATGGCTGATTCACGTTGAGGTTGATAGAAAGCAACAAAATTCTGTAAAGCAATTATCCTTCAATTAAAAAATAAATTTAAAAAATAAAAAACAAATAATTATTTTTTAAAAGGTAAAAAGTCAATGTCCACAAAAAGCATTGTAAACAAGTGTTTTTGAGAACTTCATTCACAGTAAGCCCAAAGTAGAAATAGTTCATCATAAGGAAAAAGGATAAACTGTGGAAAATTCATAAAATGAACCATTATTCATCAAGAACAGGAAAACTACTAATGCATATTGTAAGCATCGATAAATCTCAAAAATATTACACCAGCTGAGCTATTTAAAATCATAAAAGATGATGCTGTTAAAGTGCTGCACTCAATATGTCAGCACATTTGGAAAACTCAACAATGGCCATGGAACTAGAAAAGGTCAGCTTTCATTTCAATTCTGAAGAAGGACAATGCCAAAGAATGTTCATCCTCCCGTACAATTTCACTCATTTCACATGGTAGCAAGGTAATGCTAAAAATCCTTCAAGCTAGGCTTCAGCAGTATGTGAACCAAGAAATTTCAGATGTACAAGCTGGATTTAGAAAAGGCAGAGGAAAGAGAGATCAAATTGCCAACATTCATTGGATCATAGAGAAAACAAGAGAATTCCAGAAAAATATCTACTTCTACTTCATTGACTACACTAAAGCCTTTGACTGTGTGAATCACAACAAACTGGAAAATTCTTAAAGAGATGGGAATACCAGACCACCTAACCTGTCCTGAGAACCCTGAATGCAGGTCAAGAAGCAACAGTTTGAACTGGGCATGGAAAAACTAACTGGTTCAAAATTGAGAAAGGAATATGACAAGGCTGTGTATTGCCTCCCCACTTATTTAACTTATATGCAGAGTACATCATGCAATGCTGGACTGGATGAAGCACAAGCTGGAATCAAGTTTGCCAGGAAAAATATCAACAACCTCAGATATGCAGGACTCTTGAGAGTCCTTTGAACTGAAAGGAGATGGAACCAGTCAATCCTAAAGGAAATCAACCCTGGATGTTCATTGGAAGGAATGATGCTGAAACTGAAGCTTCAAAATTTTGGCCACCTGATGGGAAGAGCTGACTCATTGGAAAAGACTCTGATGCTGGGGAAAATTGAAAGCAAAAGGAGAAGGGAACAGCAGAGGATGAGATGGTTAGATAGCATCACTGATTCAATGGACATGAATCTGAGCAAACTCCCAAGGTAGTGAAGGATGGGGGAACCTGGCATTCTTTAGTCTATAAGGTCTCAAAGAGTTAGAGATGATTTAGTGACTGGACAATAACAAAATGAAAGAAGCCAGATACATTCCAAAATGTACATACTATATTTATGTCTGAAAAGCCTAGAATTGTTAAAACTATAGTAAAAGATATCAGCTAAGTGATTTTTCTGGAAGAAGAGGATTGCTTGGAAAGAACCGGAAGAGAACTGTCTGGGGTGATAGTAATGTTCTGTGTCTTACAAATGGATGTGGGCTACATGAATACAGGCATTTGTCAAGGACTTCAAACAGTACACTCAAAATCTGAATATTTCACTGTTTGTAAATTATGTCTCCATCTTTTTTACATCCATAATTTCTACATCATGGACAAGATAGGCTATGCTTTGGTAACATAAAGGCATATTTATGTCTACATAAATCTTAATGGCTTAATACAGTGAGTATTTATTTCTTGCTTAAAGTGCACTACAGGACTGGGCAGCCCTCTTTCAAAAATGCATTTCTGCACCTCACATGGAGCCTTCTCCAGTTCCCTTGACAGGAGTAGAGAAATTGGTGAATCATCATGGCTTTGAATTGCCTCACCCCAAGCTGGATACAAGTCACTTCCTGTCCCATCCTATTGGCCAGGATCGGTCATATGGCCCTGACTGAAGGCAAAGGATTGGGGCTGTAGTCTTTCATGTGCCATCATTTCCTTTCCAGAAATGACTGCCATAGCCCACATCCTCAGAGTTCTTCCACTTTAGCAAAAAAGAATAAAACCTAACTTTCCATAAATGGATTACTACAATTTCATCTATGTGCCTAGACCCGGTCTTAGTGAATAGTAATAAAGTAACTTCTCTTCACAAAGGGAGATTAAATAAATAATTCATTTATTTCCCTTCTTCAAACATGACTGAACTGATACTTCTTGGTAGACAGAAATAAAGAATTCTATAAATACATGTGGGAATAAAACAACAAAAAACCCCACAAATTTGTGAAATTAACTGAAGAAGTCGGAACAGACACACATCCAGGAGATACCTGGTTCACAGCACTGCTGAGGTAACTCTGAGGGACATAGAATGACAAGTGACTGACAAAGTCTGGTCCAATATAAATCACAGTTGAGGATAACAGCCATGCTGGGCTCCTGTCACTGTGGAGAAACCAGGCACCACAAATGGAAAAAAAGGGGAGAATTTATTTAGTTCAAAGTGATCATTTGTTGCTTGTCAAAAATCATCCTTGTATCCTAAGACTTTCTGATTTTGTAGGTACCCTGGAGGAAGGCCCACTGTAGCTCACACAGAAAATAAAAGGAAAGACAAAGCCTGTTTTGCGATTCCCTTTTCTGTTTTAAATTTACACAAAAGGTCTTGAGCAATTAGAAGAGAAAAAGATGTGTTTGACAGATCAAATAGGTAAGGTGTCAGGATTCTATTTTTAAAATATCTGGGAGACACGTTGATTAATTTTGGCTGAAACTTAAAAAGAAGAGCATGCACATTTTCTAAACCAACATGTAAGATTTTCTGATCAGGTAAGCACCTTTCAAGTGCAGTTATTATAAATAAAAATAAATAAATTTTTTAAAGTGCAGTTATTTGAGGGATAGTCAGAAACTAGACTATGCAATAGTTCCCACAAAGTGCTCAAAGGGTACCTCTTATTCAGTAGACAGAGACTGAGGGTGCATAATCACCGAATCTCAGCACAGACAGGGAAGAGGCAGAATGCTAACATCCCTGAAAAATTTCTGTCCACTTAGGAAGAGAGATGAGGTCTTGCTGCAGGATGAGTTAAGAACGTGTGGCACACACACACATGATCAGTGCTGTTGATCTAGCGCCTGCCTCCACTTACTCTGTAAAGTTACAGGAGAATTACTGCAGGTGCCACAGAAATGCTGTCAACTGTGAATCTGGTGATTGACAAGACAAGCTTAAAGGTGTTCAACCAACAGCAAGTTGGAGTGACCAGGCCCACCTTTTCCTCTCTGGGTTCCATTACTGGCACTTAGGCCTTTGACTGATGTGCCAGGGGTTATTTCTGTTCCAAATGAAAGAGATTCCAACTCAAACTGGCTTATAAAAGAGAATTTCTCTAATTCACACAACGGAAAAGTACAGGCATAGAGCGGCAGCTATAGCGATACCCAAGTTCTCAAACGGCTTGACTCTGCTCTCTTCTGTCCTATTTAAATCTCAGTTACTTGTGAGGTCAGCATAATGCCAATAGTCCTACACCTACATCTTTATGGTTTCAAGTCTGACAAGTGAAGAGTTTATTTTCCAAAAGCTTTGGCCCACATTCCATGATTCATGATCTTTTGAACCAGTGTCTTCATCTTAATATAAGGAAACAATTTCTGTGGCCAAGAGATGTAATAATAACTTCTAGGCTTTACTTGCATGGAACCCCTAAACCAATCACCTCTGACTACTGACATTTGGTAGCACTCTGGCTGGCTTATTCAGAGTCACATGTTTTATCTCTGAACTTGGGTGGAACCCCACTTTGAGCATATGGCCAAAGAGGGTGAGGAGAGAAATATCTCCCCTTACAAAATATCCCTAGGTATTTATCAGAAAAAGTAAAAATGGACTCTGGGTAGAACAAAACAAAAATTTTTTAATGTCAACTACTCTGCCAAGGTCTTGGTATGTTTTATTATTATGTAATGGAGGGATTTTCACAGAAATCAGATAGGGTTCATAGCTAATTCAGAATTCAGATTCTGATGAACATCAAAGATCATAAAACCAATTCCCAATTCTTACAAATTTCAGCCAGATCTTAATTTGTAGAAGAGCATGTGGCATGCTTGGTAGATCCCTGAACAATCTGGGGTTCAAAAATTATTAGTTGAGTGAATTGAAGAAGGAATGAAAATATTTATAGAAATTCTTGATTCAATCACAGAAGCTCCTCTTGCTCTCTAAAGGCTTTTTAAAAATAAAAAGATACTTGGACAGGTTAGTTCCAGCTCCTGTACTGGCAACATAGTTATATAACTAACCCTCCTGACAATATCAAGTATAAACTTTAGACAAAATATAAAACACAACTGTTAGAAGGCACAAGAGAGCAACAAAAAGCAGAAATGAGCTGGAAGAAGTACGGTCTCAGAAAGAACACAAAGTAGGTGATATTAAATTGCCTCTTCTTCTCAAGGGTCCTACCAAGTTTTCAGAGCTCAAAGTACAGTGCTCGAGTAGAAAGTAGCCATCTTTTCTGGGCCAAAAAGCTTGGAACTGCCAGACGCAGCTGAAAATTAAGAGGGGAATTTCCAGAATGAGGTTGGATGCCTCACATCTGTGTACAATTGCCTTTAAAATCTTGGATGACTCCTAAATATCATATGTTTGTGGCAACACGTCCAGGAACCACATATATAGCAACAGCTGGAAAGCTAACAGTTGAGCAGAGTTCAGCAGCTACTGGTGGCTGCTGAAGACAAGTTTGACTTTCAAGTTCCACAAAGTTAAAGGATCTTGTTCAATACCTTTAGCTATCCACTGAAACCTCAGAAGAGCCACATCTTTAAGAATAAGCACTATATACTAGAACTAAGTACTGTGTCCTAGGAATAAAGAAAAGCTCTGAAATAAACATGCTCTAATAATGCTTAACACCAAGGCTCTACAAGACGATGATTATTCCCTAAGAACTTAACTGTCCATTATAAAAACAAACAAAACTACAGTATTCAGAAGAAGAGAACAGAGCCTAAAATCTACAATTTATCATCTACAATGTTAAGTTTATACAACAAAACATTATGAGACATGCAAAGAAGCAGGGAAATACAACCCAGAATCAAAAGAAAAGAATAAGCGAAAGGATTGTAATTCTCTTCCTGAGAGAATAAAAGTGTTCAAAGATGCTCCAGGTGCTGTGGGGTACCACAACTCCTCAAGGACATCATGATGTGGGCAGGCACCAAGAGATAACAGGACACTCAAGATACCTGCCTGTAGCACACTCATGTCTCAGTGGTTACTCTGAATTATAGGAGAAACCACAGAGAGTGAGCCAAGCTGGTTTTTCTGAGGGGTTTCTAGTGTGGATTTTACAGGATTATTCATTCAACATTCGTTATGTGTCTATGTGGCAAGTGTTGTGATTAGCACTCTGTGGGGTGAAGACCTGAAGCAGTCATAATCCTGTCCTCAGAGTCTTGTAGGGGAGTTATAACCACAAATAAATCTGAGGCAATAATAACAACATTAATACAAATTATCATAATGATAACTAAAATGAAATAAGCTCTTCCTACAAGCCAGCACCTTGCTAGGTGCTTCACATGCATTAACCCATTTAACATACAGGACAATCTCTCTGAGACAGGAACCACGATCACATTCATTTTCACTTTCAGGTGAGGAACCTGCGGTTCTTGAAGTCTCCTACACAGTGTGTGCTGGAACTAAAACTCAAACCCCAGTGCTTGGCTGCAAGGCCCAGGCACTGCTCACTGCAACAGGGGCTTCCCAGGAAATACAGACAGACTATGCTGGCATCTGAGGAGGGAAAGGCCATGGAAGCTGGAGAATGGTCCTTGAGGGTTAAATGTGGACTCATTCACACTGGCACTTGTGAAGAAGGAATAAGACTGCAGGAGCGCCAGGGCAGGAAGGGCAGGAGTGTCCTGTTAGGAGGCGCCGCTGGGCACTGAGGGTGTGCTGAGCTGTGAGCTGAACAATGTGGAAGCTCAGCACTGCCTCAGATGTGACCCCAAAGGAGATTCAAGCCCATAGCTCACACAAGGGCCAGTAAACCTTAACTAAAAGGAGATCCAACCAGTCCACCCTAAAGGAGATCAGTCCCGGGTGTTCACTGGAAGGACTGATGCTGAGGCTGAAACTCCAGTACTTTGGCCACCTCATGCGAAGAGTTGACTCATTGGAAAAGACCTTGATGCTGGGAGGGACTGGGGGCAGGAGGAGAAGGGGACAACAGAGGATGAGACGGCTGAATGGTATAACCGACTCGAAGGACATGAGTTTGGGTGAACTCTGAGAGTTGGTGATGGACAGGGAGGCCTGGCGTGCTGCGATTCATGGGATCACAAAGAGTCGGACATGACTGAGCGACTGAACTGAACTGAAATCTGTGATGCATGAAAATGGAGACCAAATTTGTCTTTGACTTTGGCTCTAGCCATTTATATTATTGGTACTTCCAAGATGGTGCTAGTGGTAAAGAATCGCCCTACCTATGCATAAGATGCAAAAGGCGTGGGTTCGATCCCTGGGTCGGGAATATCCCCTAGAGGAGGGAATGGCTACCCACTCCAGTATTCTTTATGGAGAATCCCATGGACAGAGGAGCCTGGCGGTCTACAGTCCATGGGTTCACAGAGTCAGACACAACTGAGTGACTGAACACACACACACATACACTATCCATTTATGAATGAAAACATGAAGACATTTTCTTCCCTACTACGAAAACAGGATTTGTGGAATTTGAATAAACCTGTGGCATGCAAACACAGTTTGGTAGGGCCTTTCTTCACCAGAAGAGATGACTTAAACAAACAAGCATGAAGGAAGGGAGGAATGTAAAACAAAAGACAGGAATTTGGCCTCAATGAACACCAGCCAATTGGGTCAATAGTCCTAACATAACATTATAATGCTAATATGTATCTCTCGTGTTTTCACGTAGACTGATCCAATGGCCCATGGCAGGAAACAGATGCCACCTGAGACACTCTTGCCATTTCCCATATCACATCAATCACCATGTCCTATCAATACTGGCAAATTTAAAACAAGTAAAAACATCCCTACTTCTTTCTGTGCATTCACAGGCCCATCTCTTCATCCCTCTGCCATGCTTCATCTCCTATGTCTCTAAATGCCACTGCCTCCTCAGTGATTTTCTTGCTTCTAGCTTATTTCCTGCTTACTCAATCTTCTGCTTCTGCCAAGTTCACCTTCCACAAATGTAAAGCAATTTCAACTTTTAATATTTTTATTCATTTTTTATTTGGCTGCGCCAGGTCTCAGTGGCAGCATGTGGGATCTTCGATTTTCATTGCAGCATGCAGTACCTTTACTTGCAGCATGCAGACTCTTAGCTGTGACATATGGGATCTAGTTCCCACACCAAGGACCCAAGACCCTGTGTTGGGAGCATGGAGTCTTAGCCACTGGACCACCAGGGAAGTTTTAGGTCATGAACTGAGACCCTCTGTGACCTTGTTCCTACCTTCTTTTCATGCCACTCTCCAGTCACTCCCCAGGGCACTCCAGCACCCTTTATTTCCTTCCCTCTGTATGCCCAGCTGCTTCATGGCATTACAATGTACACACATGGTCACTTTTCCCAAGAAAGCCTTCCCTCCCTGGGTCTACCTAGAGTGCATCACCGCATTCGTGAAGGCTGCCATAGGTGTCACCAGTCCTGGACAGACTTGACCACCCCTTCTTTTTGGGGTCTCTACTAGACCATCGTATCACATGCCATGCTCTAGCACAACTACAATACAGCAGATGGGCTGATGCTTCCTAAATAAACGAGTGCACTTTGTCGTTTGCTTCTTCCACCTGTTCCTACTTTAATTCTCCCCACCCCCCAAATTTGAATACACCTGAAATTTGAATACATTTGAAATATATTTTTATATAATTAGAATTATATATAATTTCAATATACAGCCCATGGAATTCTCCAAGCCAGAATGCAAGAGTGGAGTTCCCTTCTCCAGGGGATATTCCCAGACACCAGGTGGCTCAGATGGTAAAGAATCCACTTGTAATGTGAAGACCTGGAGGAGGGCATGGCAACCCACTCCAGTATTCTTGCCTGGAGAATCCCCATGGACAGAGGAGCCTGGTAGGCTGCAGTGGGCTTCCCTGGTGGCTCAGCTGGTGAAGGGTCTGCCTACGATGTAAGAGACCTGGGTTTGATCCCTGGGTTGAGAAGATCCCCTGGAGAAGGGAACAGCTACCCACTCCAGTATTCTGGCCTGGAGAATTCCATGGACTGTATAGTCCATGGAGTCACAAAGAGCAGGACATGACTCCCTTTTAGGTTCGATCCCTGGGTTGGGAAGACCCCTGGAGGGGAGCATGGCAACCGATTCCAGTATTCCTGCCTGGAGAATCCCCATGGATGAGGAGCCTGGCAGGACACAGTCCATGGGGTCACAGAATCTGACACAACTGAGTGACTAAGCACACAGCCCCAGGATCCCTCCCTGACTGTGAACTGCCTCCCTTCTGACAGCCTCTGATAAAGACTTTTATCCCCTCTCTGCAGCCAAGCATGAATTTCCCACAAGGCACCAATTCCCTCCCTCTCACTGCTGCTCACCTTGGTGTCACTGCCCACAACTGGCAGCAAGGGAAACACTAGGGGGAGCCCCAAGTGAGAATTATGGGTGCCACTCAGTAGAGACCAGACTTGCAGAGTAAGCCTGCTGACAACCAGATATTGCCAGAGAGCGAGGGCAAGAGCACACAGCTTCTGAGAGGTGCGCTGCTCATCTCATTGGCACAAACCAATTAGATTCAGCAGATTGTTTCTGTGTGCCTATGAGGTGCCGGGCATGGATGACGGTAACAAGAAATGTCTGCCCTCCTTGAACTTCTACCCCGACGAGAAGACGGGATGTAAATGAAGTTGTGCTGCCACGGGGACTTCAGTGGGAACGTGAATAGATGGGATATTAATACCTACTAATGAAAAGGGGCTCTATATTTAGAAGTATAGAAAAACCAAGTTAAAATTGAGTAAGCATCTTTACTCTTGGACTTCTTGGAGCTTTTCAAATGGCAGTGGTAGAGAGGGACATCAATAAGGTGGTGGAATAGAAGTTTTCCACACTCATCCTCTCCATAGAAACACTGATTTTGACAATCCATAGATAAGATTACCTTTGGGAGAAACACTCTTAAGTTCAGTGGAGAGGTCCTCCCCGTACCCCTTTGGAGCAAAAGAAATCCAAGAACAGATCCTTTGAAGATGGCAAGAAGAACGTTCTCACTTCACCCAGGCTTCAGGGCATTGGAGTTCAGTGCCAAGAGAAGCATCAACCCACAGCGCCTCCCACAGGGGACGGTGAGAGCATAGTGAGTGTCTGGCTTTCCCTGCCATGCAGGGTGCTGCACAAGAAGCCTACTGTTTTCTCACCTGACTACTTTCTCACCTGATGTCATGAATTTTTTAGTTAGGCAAAAATTCATAAGTTTTCTATATTTATATGTATTATTTATATTTAATATACATATATATTATACATATTATATATATGTATAGAAAAGCCTTTCTACTATGCTTGATAAAGGCTTAACAAAGAACATTTTAAAAAAAGAAGAGATAGAGAAATTGGAAAACATAAACTAAGTGAAACGGGAGCACTTAATACTAAACAGAAAAAGCGAAACAAACTTGGTAAAAGTGAAAGATCATCACATAGTCCAGTTGTTTTAAAACATGGCTGTTCATTAGAAACATATCTGGAGCTCTGGAGAAAAAAAAAGCAATACCTGGGCATTTGTATTTTTCAAAACATTCCAAGATAATTCTGATATGCATCTGGATTTTAAAAAGTGATTACAGATTTTTCTTTTAATAGCAGTTTTGGTGATATAGATTTCTGTTATTTTTCTATTAACCAATCATGAACTATGGTATTAACTGAGTAACAGTTGCTAAGTTGCTTCAGTCGTGTCCAACTCTGTGTGACCCCACAGACAGCCTCCCACCAGGTTCCCTCGTCCCTGGGATTCTCCAGGCAAGAACACTGGAGTGGGTTGCCATTTCCTTCTCCAATGCATGAAACTGAAAAGTGAAAGTGAAGCCGCTCAGTCATGTCCAACTCTTAGCAACCCCATGGACTACAGCCTACCAGGCTCCTCCGCCCATGGGATTTTCGAGGCAAGAATACTAGAGCGGGGTGCCATTGCCTTCTCCAGAGTAATAGTTACACAATCACAATAGTAAATAATGTTTATCAGTTTTTACAATCAATAGCTAGACAAAAAATAAAAGATAATTACAACTGCAAGCCATAGTGGGAACATGGTTAACCTACAATATAAAATCCTCACATACAGTTTGAGGGCTGTGGTCAAGCAGTGTGATGTGGGAAGCAGAAGTGCATACATGCATATACTTCCATCTGCCCAGCCAGGCTATGTCTTTTGGTTGGTGCATTTCATCCAGTTATATTTAAGGTAACTATCAATGTATGTGAGCCCATTACTGTTTTCTTAACTGTTTCGGGTGTATTTTCTGTAGATCTTCTCCTCTTATGTTTCCTGCCTAGAGAACTTCCCTTAGTATCTGTTGTAAAGCTGGTTTGGTGGTGCTGAATTCTCTTAACTTTTGCGTGTCTGGAAAGCTTTTGATTTCTCCATCAAATCTGAATGAGAGTCTCACCTGATTGTGGTTTCTCCCCTTTGGTTATTTTAAATATATCATGCCATTCCTTTTTGGCTTGTACAGCTCTGTTCAGTAATTAGCTGATAGTCTGATGGGAGTTCGCTTGTATGTTATTTGTCATTTTTCCCTTGTTGCTTTTAATATTTTATCTTTGTCTTTAATTTTTGTCAGTTTTATTACTATGTGTCTCAGTGTGTTCCTCCTTGGGTTTATCCTGCCTGGGACTATGTGCTTCCTGGTCTTTGGTGACTGTTTCCTTTCTCATGTTAGGGAAGTTTACAGCAATTATCTCTTCAAATGTTCTCTCAGGTCCTTTCTCTCTCTCTTCTCTTCTGAGACACCTATGATTCATATGTTGGTGTGCTTACTGTTGTCCCAGAGGTCTCTTAGCCTGTCCTCATTTCTTTTCATTCTTTTTTCCTGTATTCGGTTCTGCAGCAGTGATATCCACCATTCTGCCCTCCAGGTCATTTATCCATTCTTCTGCCTCATGGTTTTCCATGGAGAAGATATAAGAAGTGTTTACCAAAGACACACAAGAACTAAAGAATGAAGAAACAGATGAATAATGCACCAGAAGGAATCAACAGCAGAATAACTGAGAAAATGGATAAGTGACCTGGAGGACAGAATGGTGGAAATCACTGCTGCTGGCCCATCTTCACTATCATTATTCTGGATTTTTTTCTGGAAGGTTGCCTAACTCCAGTTCACTTAATTGTCCTTTCATCTGGGACATAACTTTCTGCTTTTTCATCCTGATGAACTTTCTCTAATGTGGTTTTTAGCTGTTGTGGTACTGTGGTTCTTCTTGCTTTTTCTGTCTGCCCTCTGATGGAGGAGGCTAAGAGGCTTGTGTAAGCTTCCTGACAGAAGGGACAGGCAGTAGGAAAAACTGGGTCTTGCTCTGGTTGGCAGAGTCTTGCTCAATAAAGCTTTAATCCAATTATCTGCTGATGGGTGGGGTTGTGCTCCCTGCCTGGTAGTTGTTTGGCCCGAGGCAACCCAATCCTGGCTTCTAGAGGCTCTATGGGAGAGTTTCAAGAGTGCTTTTGCCAAGGCGGATCTTCCTGGACTGCTACTGCTGGCCCGGCGGTGAGCCCCTGCAGACCCACAGCTCCACAGGAGACCCTCCAGCACTAGCAGGTAGTTTTGGTTCAGTCTCCTGTGGGCTCACTGCTCCTTTCCTCTGGGTTTCTTGATGTGCACAGATTTTGCCTGTGCCCTCCAAGCCTGGAGTCTGTTTTCCCCAGTACTGTGGAAGTCCTCTAATCAAATCCTGCTGGCCTTCAAGGTCAGATTTCATGGGGATTCCCAGTCCCTTTGCCAGCTCCTCAGGATGGGAAGCCTGATGGAGTGTTCAGAACCTTCAAACAGCGGGAGACCTTCCTAGGTTTTATTGTTCTCCAGTTTGTGGGTCAACTACCTGGCGGGTATTGGATTTGATTTTATTGTGATTTCACCCCTCCTACTGTCTCACTGTGGCTTCTTCTTTGTGTTTGGATGTGGGGTATCTTTTTTTGGTGGGTTCCAGCATTCTCCTCTCAATGGTTGTTCAGCAGCTAGTTGCGATTTTGGTGCTCTCACAGGAAGAGAGGCGCACATGTCCTTTTACCCCACTATCTTAGAATTTTAACTTATTAAAGCAAGAAGCAGAATGGTGGTTGCCAGGTGCTGGGGTGGGGAAAATGTAGAGATCTTGTTCAAAGGTACAAAGTTTCAGTTATTCAGGATGAGTAAGTTGTGGAGAATTAATATATAGCATGGTGACTATAGTTAATATTACCATATTATACACTTGAAATCTTGGATCCTCATCACATAAAAAGAGATAACGATGCAAAGTGATGGATATGTCAGTTAGCTTGAGTGTGGGAATCATTTCACAATGTACACATAAATGAAAATACCACATTTTAAACTTCAGTTCAGTTCAGTCGCTCAGTCATGTCCGACTCTTTGCAACCCCATGAACCGCAGCACACCAGGCCTCCCTGTCCATCACCAACTCCCAGAGTTCACTCAGACTCATGTCCATCGAGTCATCCAGCCATCTCATCCTCTGTTGTCCCCTTCTCCTCCTGCCCTGCAATCCCTCCCAGCATCAGAGTCTTTTCCAATGAATCAACTCTTCGCATGAGGTGGCCAAAGTATTGGAGTTTCAGCTTCAGCATTATTCCTTCCAAAGAAATCCCAGGGCTGATCTCCTTCAGAATGGACTGGTTGGATCTCCTTGCAGTCCAAGGGACTCTCAAGAGTCTTCTCCAACACCACAGTTCAAAAGCATCAATTCTTCGGCACTCAGCTTTCTTCACAGTCCAACTCTCACATCCATACATGACCACTGGAAAAACCATAGCCTTGACTAGATGGACCTTTGTTGGCAAAATACAATTTGTAGTTGTCAATTGTACCTCTGTAAAGTTGAGGGGAAAATCCCAGTGGTTGCTGTGAATCTCTATGAAAGAGGTGTTCATTTCAGTCACTCAGTCATGTCTGATTCTTTGCAACCCCGTGGACTGCAGCAATCCAGGCTTCCCTGTTCATCACCAACTCCCAGAGCTTGCTCAAACTCATGTCCATCAAGTTGGTAATGCCATCCAATCATCTGATCCTCTATCATCCCCTTCTACTCCTGCCTTCAATCTTTCCCAGCATCAGGCTCTTTTCTAATGAGTCAGTTCTTCGCATCAGGTGGCCAAAGTATTGCAGCTTCAGCTTCAGCATCAGTCCTTCCAATGAATATTCAGGACTGGCTTCCTTTAGGATGGACTGGTTTGATCTCCTTTCTGTCCAAGGGACTCTCAAGAGTCTTCTCCAACACCACAGTTCAAAAGCATCAATTCTCTGGCACTCAGCTTTCTTTTTGGTCTAATTCTCACATCCATACATGACTACTAGAAAAACCATACAAGAAAAAGGTGTAGTTTGCAACATTTTCCTGACTTACTGACACAGAATGCCATTTGGAGACGACCTCTTTGGATGGCATTTCACCAAATATACCCTAAGAAATACAGTTAAAAAGCATTTCGATACAGGAGCCCAGTGCACCAATTTCAGAAGAGGCTGAGAGTGGTAAAAGTTGACCATAGGGTGATTTTGGAGATGGTTCTTACCAAGTAGGTATCCAAATTTGATGTGGAACACACCTATGGACACCTTATCTTTGACAAAGGAGGCAAGAATATACAATGGAGAAAAAACAATCTCTTTAACAAGTGGTGCTGGTAAAACTGGTCAAGCACTTGTAAAAGAATGAAACTAGAACACTTTCTAACACCATACACAAAAATAAACTCAAAATTGATTAAAGATCTAAACGTAAGTCCAGAAACTATAAAACTCCTAGAGGAGAACATAGGCACAACACTCCCCAACATAAATCACAGCAGGATCCTCTATGACCCACCTCCCAGAATATTGGAAATAAAAGCAAAAATAAACAAATGGGACCTAATTAAAATTAAAAGCTTCTACACAACAAAGGAAACTATAAGCCAGGTGAAAAGACAGCCTTCAGAATGGGAGAAAATAATAGCAAATGAAGCAACTGACAAAGAATTAATCTCAAAAATATAGAAGCAACTCCTGCAGCTCAATTCCAGAAAAATAAATGACTCAATCAAAAAGTGGGCCAAAGAACTAAACAGACATTTCTCCAAAGAAGACATACGGATGGCTAACAAACACATGAAAAGATGCTCAACATCATTCATTATCAGAGAAATGCAAATCAAAACCACAATGAGGTACCATTTCACACCAGTCAGAATGGCTGCTATCCAAAAGTCTACAAGCAATAAATGCTGGAGAGGGTGTGGAGAAAAGGGAACCCTCTTACACTGTTGGTGGGAATGCAAACCAGTACAGCCACTATGGAGAACAGTGTGGAGATTCCTTAAAAAACTGGAAATAGAACTGCCATACGACACAGCAATCCCACTGCTGGGCATACACACCGAGGAAACCAGAATTGAAAGAGACACGTGTACCCCAATATTCATCGCAGCACTGTTATAACAGCCAGGACATGGAAGCAACCTAGATGTCCATCAGCAGATGAATGGATAAGAAAGCTGTGGTACATATACACAATGGAGTATTCCTCAGCCATTAAAAAGAATACATTTGAATCAGTTCTAATGAGGTGGATGAAACTGGAGTCGATTATACAGAGTGAAGTAAGCCAGAAAGAAAAACACCAATACAGTATACTAACACATATATCTGGAATTTAGAAAGATGGTAATGATAACCCTGTATGCAAGACAGCAAAAGAAAGAGACACAGATGTACGGAACAGTCTTTTGGACTCTGTGAGAGAGGGTGAGGGTGGGATGATTTGGGAGAATGGCATTGAAACATGTATGATATCATATGTGAAATGAATCACAAGACCAGGCTCAATGCATGATACAGGATGCTTGGGGCTGGTGCACAGGGATGACCCAGAGGGATGGTATGGGGAGGGAGGTGGGAGGGGGGTTCAGGATGGGGAACACATGTACACCCGTGGTGGATTCATGTTGATGTATGGCAAAACCAATACAATATTGTAAAGTAATTAGCCTCCAACTAAAATAAATAAATTTACATTTTAAAAAAAAACAAATTTGATGTGGAAAAATATCTGAGTTGAGCCAAGGAGAGAAAAGTATCCAGACACATGTAACAACTGCTGCTAAAGCCTAGAGTTGTGAAACACTGCCACGGAGCTAGAGAATTGCATATGATTCTTTATTAATGGAGTGTAAAGTGCTAAGGGTGCAGCAAGGGAGACAAAACGGAGCAAGCTAGCAGAAGACAGACCAAAAAGGATCTTCCACCAGTCAAGAGGTTTGAGTTTGTTGCTTTGTTGCACTGACTTCTTTAAGAGTTAATGACGTTTGTTCATTCATTTACTCTTTCATTCATTTACTCAATCAACATTTAGTGAGCATCTGCAAGGTGCCAGCTGCAGAGAAGAGAGGAATCAGGAAGAAGTCAGAAGAGGTTAGAGACAGGCCACTGGCTGGAAGTTCCTAGTCTAACAAGGACTCAGAACCGTTTATAAGCTCCACAGAACCACTCAGCTCCCATGAAGCCCAGCCTAGTCTGCCAACACCACCACCACACCTTTGCTCCTCATGTCCTTGGGTGAGAAAGAAGTGGCCCAGCATCTTCAAATCATTCTTGGGCCTTTAATGGCCAGATGAGGCCACCAGAGTCTGTCACATTGGCTAAAGCAAGAGTATTAACATGGATCACTGTCACTGAGAGGACGGCCTACTGAAATAATTCCAAGGAGTCTTGCCTCAGAAAGAGAAGGCCTGGGAAAGCAGAGAGAAAACAAAGCTTGAGTATAAACAGTACTGGCAGCGACCACCTTAAAGACCTTGGTTTAGTAATGCGGAGATGACAAGGGATTCACAGCAAAAGTAAAAAGCTCATGATTTATGGAGCACATGCCAAGAGGGTCAAGGGTGACAGTAGAGACGCTAATATTAAGCCAAAGCAGATTATCTGTCAAGGCAGGTTGCTATCTTTAAAAAACAAACGTTGGCAGAGTGGTTGGTAGCAGGAAAAGAGCTTCTTTCAGTCTCCCCAGGTGAGTGCCAACAGCCAACAGACTCCACCTGACGGTTAATCATAGCATCTCCACTAGCTCCCTAATGAAGCCTGGGGTCAGACAAACAGAATAGCTGGGCCAGGCAAAGTGAATGAAGAGGCCCTGTATGGCTGGTCAGCACACAGAGCCAGCACAGTGGCCACAGGACGGCAGGCAGCCTCCAAGTCTACCCTGTCAGTGCTGCAGTCTCAGGAGGGAGCACAGTGAAGTCTGGCTCCTAGCTCTGCCCACTTCCATTATCTGTGCTTGTGAAAGGAGAGGCTAGACTATTACCTTTTGCTCAGCCCCCAGGAAGGCATGGAAACCCTTGTTTGCATCTCCTGGTTTCAGCTGAAAGCAATGAGTTTTGAGACCTAAGGCCTCTGGAGTTTGATAACTACTTTGTGAGCAGAAACACACAAAAAGGCCCAGCAAGTAAGAGTGAGGGAACTGGTGATTGAGTGTGTTCTGGCCTTGGGATTCTCCCCACCAAACTGGCTTCCATATATTCCAAAGTGGCTTCCATATACATAAAACTGGTTTACATATAGTTTGGGAAATAGCACATATTATGTCACTCCGTGGACTGGTTTCTGAGCAGGAGGTACAACAGATACCAAGACCCTAAGGTGAGGAGGACTGGGGCTTTTTTTGGAGGTATTCAGACCCAGCGTGGGCCCAAGAAGAGAGGCTGAACGTACTAGAGAGGCTGACTAGTACCCACCACTAGTCTAACCTGTTTCCATCCCTTCTTCAGTAGCAGAGTACAGTTTTGCTATGGAAAAAAACAAACAAAAAAATATCAGACAGTGCAGCTCACTAAGCCTTACCAGAATTTCACAACAGGAGTTTGCTCTCCTAGATTGCTAATCAGAACTAAACTTTTCAGTCCAAAGAGTGGTGGGTTTCCTATACCACCAGTTCTACTCGTGTGATGTCTCAGATTTGAATTAACTATCTCAGTGAATTATTATAAAGGCTCTTCCAGCTACCTACGTTTGACCTATGATCATGCACAGACATTAAAGAAAAAAGGTCTCTGAACAAAAGCACCTCCATTCTGCCTGCCACCAAACAATGTGCTTGGCAGTCAACTGCTAAGTGTCTCTTTGGACTAGGGAACAAAGACCTCCAATAGTATTTTGGAATTTTACTTGTCTGTATTAGAGGAACTTCAGTGGTTTTTTTTTTTTTTTTTTTTTTTCACCATAAGCAAAGTATTTATGGCTTTGGAATTAGATAGTGGGGTTGAAATTATAGTTTGGCCACCACCACACGGTCATGTGGCTGGGGGCAAGTTAATCTCCAAGCCTCAGTTTTCTGATCCGCACAATAGGGCTATAGCTGGAGTTTACAAATCCCTGTTTTGGCACTCCGTGGTCAACAAAGTTCATCTATCTCCACCTTATCCTGCTTCTCTCTGCTTAATCTTTTTGTTCCAGTGACCAATTAATAACTGGTCATCATATACAGGTTCTAAAGAGAGAATATTTGGGAAATGGTATGGTTGACTTTATCTGGGAAAGTTTTACAACAATCCCTGCCAAAGCCAAAGGTCTTGCCACTTCCCCTAGTCACCTCCTAATAAGATGTTGGACCATAGTTTTGGCAGGGATAATGGACCACACCCCAGACATTCTGGGTGATGGTTGGCCAAACCACTTGGAGTTTGGATAGTTTTCCTTTGCATGTCAGCTGGGGTAGACCATAGACTCCAAACCTTGCAACAGAGATTTCATCTTAAAACATTCACTTTGCAAGTGAGACCTTAAAAGTTGGCTCTCAGCATGGGATTTGTGTTCTTTCACTACTGATTTTCTGAAATCCATAGCAATTATTCTCAAAAAATCTGAAGTTATTCATTCTTATCTCCATTCAAATCTTGGGGCTATAAAAAGGGGGTTGAGACTTGGCAAAACAGTGACACATCAAATCCTAACAGACAAATTAGTTACCTGCTACGTTTGACCCGAGGGTACTGTTGCGCCATCCCCAGGCAACGAAGGACCCAGAAAGGTCTTCACAGCACCCATGCCTTCTTCTCCTCTTGTATCCCACCCACTTTTGAAAATCTCCCCTCTATAAACCAGGCCCAGGCCAATCAGTGTGTCCTATTTCTGGCCACAGAAATTGGTTCAGCAGTGGGCATACCACCCAACCCAAGGCAAGGTGGTGTAATGGGCCTGTGCAAGGAAATACAATGAAATTCTGTTTAAGAAAGGGGCAGTAGCAGCTCCTCCTCACTGCTAGAGTATCTCCTTAAAAGCAAAATCGGTAGGCTAGACCTTGTAGGCAAGAGTTAGATAAACCCAGCCTTAGATAAACAGTATAAAACCAGAGGCCTTCTGATTCTGGGAACTGTAGGCACATACGTCCAAAACTGCCTCGAGACTCTCATGAGGTGCACAGGAGGTTATCACAGGCTACGTCCATTTGTCTCTCAAAGAGATAAATAAGTTTTCATTTTTACTTCTCCTAACTGGCTGTATAAATTGTGTGAAATTCTGCCCAGATTTTCTAGGCTGGCGCGGACCATCTGAAAGGATATAAGCTTATGCATATCCGGGAATAAATCAGGTTTGCTCCCTCCTCTATATTGGCATTTGGGGCAGAGGGGAGATCTTTTTGTTAGAAGGATTTTTAATTTCCCCAACAGCCTATTTTTTGGAAGTGCTGACACAAAGACTCTCTTCTCCAGGCTTGAAGCTGAAAGGACGAGCTGCAGTCATTTTTATACCCTGTGGGGAGAAGTCACTTCAGAACAGGCTAACACCAAGGAATTCGAGCCAGGAACAGACAGGAAGAAGAAGGGTCATGATGGCTTCCACTGAGTTCCTGGATCCATTCCTGCCTGATTATTCCTGGACTTTGTCATTTTGTAAGCCAAAATATTCCCCTTTTGCTTAGTGAATTGGGTACCATTTTCTGTTTTGCAAGAAAAAGGATCGTAACTGATTCTAGATGATTTAATGTCCAATTACTATAAGCATTTTAAGTGTATTCCAAAATCTTTAAATATGTGATAAAATTCTGAGTCCCTGAATCAGGAAGGCTATCAAGGTAAAGCCTTGACCTCTTGTTTGAATCCTTTATGTAACTCTCTCACTAGGTAACTGTCCAGTGTTCACACCCAGTGTTGGAGTCTTGCTGCCTCTAAGGCAGCCCATTTCACTCTATGCAGCCCTTTTTGCCCATGAGCCCTTCCTTAGATCTCCCTTACCTTCCCTCAACAGGCTAACTATGGACCACAGGGAATATGGACACACGTCTTTCCTCCAGGGGCCTCTATATCAAAATTAATTCTCACACCTCTCGAAATCAGTATGCTCTTCTCCAGGTTAAACTTCTGTTATTTATGCATGCTTACACAATCATTTCTTATTTAAAACCAAATCAATAAATGGGTATCCTCTCCTTTAACGAGGGCTGATGTTTTGCTTTCTTGTGTCACTGACAGTCTCAGTGTCTTACAAGAGGCATCCTACAAATGCATCAGGCCCATGGCCCGGGTTCCTGGTCAACAATTACCTGGACTGTCAGTTTTGAGGATAGAGAAGAATATTGTGAAAGACTGTGCTTTGGTTAGGAAGCTGGAAGTTGCTGGTCTCCATTACAGCCCCAGGCATTGAGAGATTCTTGTGGGCCTGTAAGTAAACTAAAGATGCACCAGAGGCTGTGCAAGCAGTGGAGCAACTTGGGCCCAGCGGTTCTGTACGCCTTCCAATAAGGAAGAAGATTTAAAAAAAAAAAAAACTGTAATTGACAAGGAACACAAATCTTAGAGCCAAGTTGTCTCTATTTGAATTTCAGTTCCAGTAAATGTTCTACCAGGAATGGTGGCAACTACTGATGAGTACCTTGGTGTTGAGGCTTTGGGACAAGTGAGAATCTCTGGTTCTTCCTGCCTAGTTGTTCCACAATTGTCTGGCTAATTCTAGATAGTGGAGTGAGGTCAAACACTACCATTTAGTCTTTCTTAACATAGGCAGGCCAAAGGAGGTCAGAAATAATTAACTGGAATTAAGAAGAGGTGGAAAGAATACACAGAAGAACTATACAAAAAAAGATCTTCATGACCTGGATAACCATGATGGTGTGGTCACTCACCTAGAACCAGACATCCTAGAGTATGAAGTCAAGTGGGCCTTAGGAAATATTACTGCAAACAAAGCTAGGTGATGGAATTCCAACTGAGCTATTGAAAATCCTAAAAGATGATGCTGTTAACGTGCTGCACTTAATATGTCAGCAAATTTGGAAAACTAGCAGTGGCCACAGGACTAAAATAGATCAATTTTCATTCCAATCCCAAATAAAGGCAATACCAAAGACTGCTCAAACCACTGGACGCGTGCGCTCATTTAGCATGTTAGTCAGGTTATGCTCAAAATCCTTCAAGCTCGGCTTTAGCAATATGTGAACCAAGAGCTTCCAGAAGTACAAGCTGGATTTAGAAAAGGGAGAGGAACCAGGGATCAAATTGTCAACATTCATTGTATCATAGAGAAAGCAAGGAAATTCCAGAAAAACATCTACTTCTGCTTCATTGACTATGTGAAAGCCTTTGCGTGGATCACAGCAATCTGAGGAAAATTCTTAAAGAGATGGGACTACCAGACCACCTTACTTGTCTCATGAGAAACTTAGCTCAAGAAGCAATAGTTAGAACTGGATGTGGAACAGTGGACTGGTTCAAAATTGGGAAAGGAGTACATCAAGGCTGTATATTGTCACCCTGCTTATTTAACTCCTATGCAGAGGACATCATGCAAAATACCAGGCTAGATGGCTCACAAGCTGGAATTAAGGTTGCCAGGAGAAATATCAATAACCTGATATGCAGATGATACCACTCTAAAGGCAGAAAGTGAAGAGGAACTAAAGAGCCTCTTGATGAAGGTGAAAGAGGAGAGTGAAAAAACTGGCTTAAAACTCAACATTCAAAAAATGAAGAATTTGGCATCCAGTCCCATCACTGCATGGCAAATTGAAGGGGGGAAATTGGAAACAGTGACAGATTTTATTTTCTTGGGCTCAAAAATCACTGTGGATAGTGACTGCAGCCATGAAATTAAAAGATGCTTGCTCCTTGGAATGAAAGCTATGACAAATCTAGACAGCATATTAAAAAACAAAGACATCACATTGCCAACAAAGATCCATATAGTCAAAGCTATGGTTTTTCCAGTAGTCACATACAGTTATGAGAGTTGGACCATAAAAAAGGCTGAGTGATGAAGAACTGATTCTTTTAAATTGTGGTACTGGAGAAGACTCTTGAGAGTCCCTTGAACTGCAAAGAGATCAAACCACTCAATTCTAAAAGAAATGAACATTCATTGGAAGGACTGATGCCGAAGCTCCAATACTTCAGCCACTTGACACAAAGAGCCAACTCATTGGAAAAAAACCTTCATGCTGGGAAAGATTGAAGCCAAAGGAGAAAAGGGTGGCAGAGGAATGAGATGGTTAGACAGCATCACTGTTGGACCCAATGGACATGAGCTTGAGCATACTCCGGGATATAGTGAAAAACGGAAGCCTGATGTGCTACCGCCCATGGAGTCGTGAACAGTCAACTTAGCAACTGAACAACAAACAACATGGGCAATCCAAAGGAGATCAGGAATAACTAACTGGACTTGAGCTCAGAACTCAGAGCATCAGCTAAATTGAGAAAGTGAGAGGCCTTTTGAAAAGTTTCGAATGATGTAAGCCTGTGCCTCATTAAGGGAGTTATGTAACAGTAGCCCTGGAAGAATCCTCATCCAAGTTAGCATCTTCTCTGAGATTGCTCTAGGTGGTGGCGGCGGGGGGAGTGGGGTGCTGTGGAAAGAGTACAGAGTTTCATCCAACTGTCAATTAACCATAAGATCTCAACAACTTAACACACAGCTCCATCTGTTAAATGAGAAAGCTTGGCTAGACCAATTGTCAACATTTTGGGGTACTCAGGTTTGTGATCACCATCCAGGAAAGAGTCCACAAACCTACAGCATCTGTCTGTATTGAGGAGGCTCCCAGCAGTAGAAGACTCCAAAGTCAACTGCAAAGAGTCAACCTAGCTGCAGCTTCTCTGCTTGGTCCTCAGAGCCTTGAAACACAGCACCTGGGAGAGGTCTGTGAACAGACAGGTGAAAACTAACATCTGAGGAAGACCACATCACCTGGGAGCTCCCTTTGCTTTGTGTGATTAAAAATAGTGTAGAAATATTTCACAGGATTATTGCTAAGATAGCAATGTTCTGTCTGAGAAACGTAACGAATATTGGGACTTTCGGGACTGAAAAGAGCTTTCCAACACCAATTAATAGACTGTTGGATAATGTCATAATTAAAGTTGCTAGAGTGGTCATGAAAACAGCATAATTATGCTAAGTAGTTTGTAAAAGAAAAAAAGAGTGAAAGAGTAATGGAACACACTTGTGGCATGAGCTGGTAGGTAAATGGGCTGATCATTTATGCCGATAATCCTCACAAGCTGCCATCAAGTCAAATTATTAAGGGTCTTCCCCATAAGCTAATTTGACAGCTGACTTTAAAAACTGACAGGATAGGATAATGCCTGGACTAAACACAAAGGGCAGGGGACAAAGTGCAAAATGACAGGCAGCCATATTAAACCCTTATTTCACTTTTAGGAGGCCTGGATAAAGACAAACTTTGCAACTTTGAGAATCAGAATCTACCCCTGTAGTTTTCTGGGACCAGGTTCGGGTGTTTTCTGCTGACCACTTCAAGTTCTTCCCTCCAAAATCAAATACCATACTGGGTGAAGTAAGTCAGACAGAGAAAGACAAATACATGATATTGCTTATATGTGGAATCTAAAAAGTAGCACAAATGAATTTATTTACAAAACAGAAATAGAGTCACAGACGTAGAAGACAAACCTGTGGTTACAGGGGGAGAAGGGATAAACTAGGAGATTGGGACTGACATATACATACTACTGTATATAAAATAGACAACTAATGGAGACCTACTCTATAGCAGAGGGAAATCTACCCATACTTTAATAACTTATATGGGAAAAGAATCATAAAAAGAGTAGAGATATGTATAACTGATTCATTTTGCTGTACAAAAGAAACTAACACAGCATTGTAAATCAACTACACTCCAATAAAAAAAATTTTTTAAGCAAAAAAATAATCAAATGCCTTACAGAAACCAGGGCTGACCCAGCTGAGTTATCGCTGTGATAGGCTGTGCAGACTGTTGTATAGGCAGCCTTCTCTCTGTTAGTATTTTAAGAATATCCATACTCTAAATTACTCTGTAGAGGGGATTTAATTTGTACTAAGAAAAGCACATAGATTCCTTTGTAGGAAAAAATACTGAAATTACACACATCCAAATATTAGGAGTGTTTATCTTTGGGTAAGATTTTGGTGATTTCACTTTTTTGTGCTTTCAAGTTTTTCTTATCTTGTATTAGCGGAAAAAAGCATATAAACAAAATGCTGCCTTTAACTTTTCAGGTAATACATAAGAATGCTTTACACTTTATGCTATAACTGTTTTCTTCCCATAAAAAGTTTTATTATTCATAAAAGAAAAATATTAGATCTTAAATGATCTCTTGTTCCACTCTCTAGTTGAAGACCCAGCTTCTTCTCTGAGTCTAATAAATAAAAGAAAACCACCCAAAGGTATAAAACCCACAGTCCGTATCTACAACATTTACTATTGGGATTTTCATTTTCTTATTAATCTACCTCTTGCTGTTTCCTTTTCCTCTCCCAGAAAACCTTAACTCCTGAGCATAGCCCTGCATTTTTTTCCCTGACAGTTCTACTCAGATATCTCATCTCGCCTGGCTACAAAAGTCAAATTCCATTTCTTACCGATGTTGTATCTACCCACTCACTCAACTCAGTAGTGAACTATCTTTTCCAGGAACAACCATTTCAGCCAAGTGGTGAGGGCAAGTGGCAAATACACCCTTTTCCTTAGGTAATATGATTTATACTGACCTTCCCCACTGAAATGCCATTCCTGAAATGCAGCAGTGATGTGGCGGCTGCAGAAACATACTTCTCTTTTTGGCCCTCTGCCTCCTCATCCTCTCACACTTGTAATTCTTCTTGTGTCAGTCAAACAACTTGCAATCCTTTTCTTCCTTGTAACCTCAGTGTTTCAAAAGGCCAGATCCCAAAGTCTTCCTGTTGTGCAGGTTCTGTTGGGGAGTCCCCACCGGCCGCTAGATGAAACTGTGTGTATCCCAGTGTTTGCTTACACTGACTGACTATAGGCAAAGAGGGCCTCTATTTTTCTCCCTTGTGCCTAATTTGGCTGATTATATGAGAATTCTAGACTGAACCCAGCACACAGAAGCCAGAAATAGAGCCCTAAATTCATTTCAGTTTCTTTGATCTAATTCTTTCCTGAAAACACTGACTTCCCTTGGGCCACAAATTCACAAATTTAACTTCACATTAGAATTTATTGGGGGCTTTAAATAATTTCAGTGTCTAAGTTACTTCCATACCTTTTTTCATGAATCCAAAACAATTTTTAATCACATATATATGTAATATAAGCCCTGACGGGTTGTTTTTAATTTTTATTTTTTCGTAATGCAAGTGCCTGACTTAAGCTTTGATTGCCAAAGCACCCATTTCAAAGAGAGATCCACTTCAAAGGAGGAGATCTCAAATAAATACACAATTAGGTAAAGAGCCAAGCCAGTTGCCTTCTCCCACTGAGACTCCTTTATTTTAGAGATCTTGGTTGATTTTGATAACTATTTGAGCCACTTGTTTTCTCTTTTCCTGCCCTTAGGTAAGGAAAATGGAGCTATACGTCAATGAACACAGATTGTTTCTATACCTTGGCTACTGTACGTAATGCTGCCATAAACATGGGAGTGCAGGGATCTTTTCAAGTTAGTGTGTTTCTTTTTTCACTTCAGATAAATAACCAGAAGTGGAATTGCTGGATCATATGGCAATTCTATTTGTAACTTTTTGAGAAAAATCTCTACTATTTTCCATAGTCACTGCAGCAATTTACATTTCCACCAATGGTGCACAAATGTTCCCTTTTCTCTACATTCTTACCAACATTTGTTATTTCTTGTCTTTTTGATAATAATCATTATAAAACAAGTGTAAAATGATACCTCATTGTGATTTCGATTTGCATTTCCCTGATGTTTAATGATGCTGAACATCTTTTCAAAGACCTGTTGGCCATCTGTGTGTCTGTTTTGAAAAAATGTTTATTCAGATCTTCTCAGTTTTTGGCCAGATTATCTTTTGCTACTGAGTTGTATGACTTCTTCATACATTTTGGATACTAGCCCCTTATCAGATATATGATTTGCAAATATTTTCTCCTATTCAATAGGTTATCTTTTCATTTTGTTGATGGTTTCCTTTGCTGTGCAGAATCTTTTTAGTGTAAGTATGATGTAGTTTCACATATTTTTCCTTTTGGTGTCAGATTAAAAATATAATTGCCAAGACCTGTGTCAGGAGTTTGCTCAACAAGAATCCCTGAAACCAATGAAGTCACAATCTCCAGGTGTGGATTGGATACCAGGGGCTTTTTAAGTTCCCAGATGATTCTAATGATCAAACAAGTTTGAGAACCACTTCCTTAGGCAAATACTTTCATGAAAATTATAGGGAAACCTCCTGGTGGTTCCCCTCACAAGAGGAAAATTGACTCCTTCTCTTGGACCACCTTCCCCACCTATTGGCAAATGTCCATTTTTCCCATAAAGCTCATTGAATTTAATTCTTCCCTAATAATTTTTTCTTAATTTTGGGGAACAAATGACCAATATCATTGCATATATTTAAAGTAATCAACATGGTTTGACATACATTGTCAGTGGATTATCAAGATCAAGATAATTAATGCATCCATCACATCATATAGTTAATCTAGTTAACCTTAACCTTGTAGGGCAGGATTGGGGGGTGCAGTGAGAATGCTTAAGATCTACTCTCAGCAATTTTCAAAATATACACTATCTTATTTTTAACTATAGGAACCATGCTGTTCACTGGATCCTCAGAATTTATCCTTATAACTGAAATTTTGTACCCCTGTACCTACATCATCTCATAGCCCCCGGACCCCAGCCCATTCTACTGTTTATCTATGAAAATTCCCTTTTGTAAGATTACACATTATAGTTTAATTAAAACTAAAATTAAATGAAATTTAAAGTTCAATTCTAGATACACTCAGTTCAGTTCAGTCGCTCAGTCGTGTCCGACTCTTTGCAACCCCAGCACGTCAGGCCTCCCTGTCTATCACCAACTCCCGGAGTTCATTCAGACTCACATCCATCAAGTCAGTGATGCCATCCAGCCATCTCATCCTCTGTCGTCCCCTTCTCCTCCTGCCCCCAATCCCTCCCAGCATCAAAGTCTTTTCCAATGAGTCAACTCTTCACATGGGGTGGCCAAAGTACTCGAGTTTCAGCTTTAGCATCATTCCTTCCAAAGAAATCCCAGGGCTGATCTCCTTCAGAATGGACTGGTTGGATCTCCTTGCAGTCCAAGGGACTCTCAAGTCTTCTCCAACACCACAGTTCAAAAGCATCAATTCTTCGGCGCTCAGCCTTCTTCATAGTCCAACTCTCACATCCATACATGACCACAGGAAAAACCATACCCTTGACTAGACGGACCTTAGTCGGCAAAGTAATGTCTCTGCTTTTGAATATACTATCTAAGTTGGTCATAACTTTTCTTCCAAGGAGTAAGTGTCTTTTAATTTCATGGCTGCAGTCACCATCTGCAGTGATTTTGGAGCCCAAAAAAATAAAGTCAGCCACTGTTTCCACTGTTTCCCCGTCTATTTACCATGAAGTGATGGGACAGGATGCCATGATCTTCATTTTCTGAATGTTGAGCTTTAAGCCAACTTTTTCACTCTCCTCTTTCACTCTCATCAAGAGGCTTTTTAGCTCCTCTTCACTTTCTGCCATAAGGGTGGTGTCATCTGCATATCTGAGGTGATTGATATTTCTCCTGGCAATCTTGATTCCAGCTTGTGATTCTTCCAGCCCAGCGTTTCTCATGATGTACTCGGCATATAAGTTAAATAAGCAGGGTGACAATATACAGCCTTGACGTACTCCTTTTCCTATTTGGAACCAGTCTGTTGTTCCATGTCCAGTTCTAACTGTTGCTTCCTGACCTGCATATAGATTTCTCAAGAGGCAGGTCAGATGCATTAGTACATTTCAAATGCTCAGTAATGCATATGGCTAGCCACAAAATCGTCTAATTCTTCCAGTACAGATTTTAGAACATGTTCTTCATTGCAGAGAGTTCCATCAGACAGCTCTGGTCTAGATAAGAATACATAATTATTTGAGAAGATAATTCAGAATTCAAAAATTCATGCAAATGAATTTTCTGCAGTTACTCTCCATTCTTCTTCCCTTCATATTTGAAAGAACCAAAACAAATTGTGATTTGATACATGAGTAATACAAGTAAAGGTTTCTGATGATTCAAATGCAATACATTTATTGTGTTCTTTATTTCTATTATTGTTACATTGTGATATATAACAAAATAATTGTACAACTCACCATAATGTAGAATAAGTTGGAGTCCTGAGATTGTTTTCCTGCAACTAGACAGTCCCATCTGGGGTTGATGGGAGACAGTGACACCCAACGTGTGTTGCTTATGTCCAGTCTACTCTGTAATGTCGTTTTGGTTGCTGTCACTGCAGAAAACCCTGCTTCACAAAGATAGGATATTGGAAATGGGAGCAGGCTTTTCAGTACTTTTGTGGAAATCTCAGTATATTTCACCTTGACTTTAATCCAGAAGGTATGGAGATTTGAAGCTGTCTCAAACATACTTATAAGGCCACTGTCATTTGCAATTTTAAGCAGTTGGTCCTCTTATAGTATGGACAAAGTTGATTCACCTGGTTGATTCACAGATAGGTCATGGTGCCATTCCTTGCCAGTTTGGGGTATTTTGTGGTTAGGAAGTAATGCCTGAATTCTTTTGAAAGCTGAGATAAGGTGATCTTGCACCAGCTTGGAGAAAGAAGGCCCTGGCTCAGTCTCTTTCAACCTCTGCTAATGTTTGAAATGTCAAAAATCGTAATGCTCACTTGTTGTCCCCATAATTCCAGTTTGGTTTTGAATGCAGCCACTTTGTCTGAAGCTTGAACACAGTTGTCACTCTCCCTAAAGTGATGGATCGAGTTTGTTGAGTAGGTTAAATATGTCACATAAATAAGCAAGATTTGTGACCCATTCTGTGTCATTGAAGTGTGCTGCCAGTGGTGAGTGTTTTTCTGAAAGAAATCTCTGGAGTGGCTCTAGTAATGCAAAAGCTCTGGCTGTGATCTACCTTTAGAAACCATCTCACTTCTGTGTAGAAAAGAAGACACACACTGTGTCCATTTCCTCACCAAGCTGTGCAGAGACGTTGGTTAAGGGCATGTACTTTACTGTGGTTGATAATTTTAATTACATCCAGCAAAACATTAAGTTAGGGTGACATTTTTTGGCTAGCCACCATTTCTCTATGGATGAAACAGTGTGTAGACTCGTTCAGAAGCAACCTGTTTGATCCAATCAGTGAAACCAAAAAGCCATCCAGTTGTGACAGCTTCTCCATCCATGCACATGCAGACACAAAGTGACCAATGCAGAATTTTCCTGATATGTAATCAGTCAAAGACTTGAATAGTTCTGCAGCTGTGGGGTTGGTTGGCAACAAAAGTGCACATAACATATCCTCCTGAAAACATATCACACAAAACCAAGCATTGTTGCCTTGTTGTCAACATCAGTGGACTTGTCAAGTTGGATTGTGTACCATGGGGACTCATTAATCCTCTCTAACAGTTGTGCCTCAATATCCTCTTCTATTCCATCAATTCGTCTAGTTATGGTGCTAGCCAAAAGTGGAACAAGTGCCGCCTTTTTAACTGAAGTCTCTCCTACAAGTTCACAACAAATGTCCTTAGCAGCAGGCAGGATCAACTTTTTTTCTTCTGAAAAATTCCAAAGGCTTGTCTTTTAATGCAGGATCCTTGGTCTCCATGTGGCAAAGCAGTTTTGAAATTTCATGGCTTTGTTGCGTTGCCTGGTCACTACATATTATCCAGAGTAGGCTTGGAGAATGTGAATCACCTATTGCAATGCACCCATAATTTCAGAAGGACTCTTGGTATTTTCTTTAAAATGCAGCTTTCTTCATCTTTTTTTTGGTTGGGGGGGAGCAGTCTTAGAGACTTCTCTTGTCTCATCATTGGGTCTTTCCCTTTTTTCAAAGAAGCTCTCCGGCGATGCTTGTTTTTCACTCACTTTGGCAAGGGTTAGCTTGTGGGCTTACCAAAACCATACCTGAGACAAGTGTGCAGTGCAGGGAAGAGGGACAGACAGAAGTGGTAAGTAAAATGGCGGGCCAGCCATGCGTGGATTCTGACTTAAAGCCTGCAGTTTGTCACTGGCCACTCACTGATGGGGCTTTGATAAGAGTCTGCAAGCAGTTGCTTCATTATGGTCTCTGCAGCCACACCTCTCTGCTAATGACGATCTATATTGGCAGCCACTCCCAGCACTAGCATCACTGCCTCAACTCCACCTCAGATCATCAGGCATTAGATTCTCATAAGGAGCCTGCAACCTAGATCCCTCAAATGCACAGTAGGGTTCGTGCTCCTGTGAGAATCTAATGCCACAGCTGATCTGACAGGAGGTGGGGCTCAAGCAGTAATGCAATCAATAGGGAGCAACTGTAAATACAGATGAAGCTTTGTTTGCTCACCCACTCTGCACCTCCTGCTCTACAACCTGGTTCCTAACAGGCCAGAGACCAGCACAGACTCCTACTGGTCCGTGGCCTGAGGCTCGGGGACCCCTGTTATACACTTAACTTTGCAATGTTCTCTTTTTCACTTAGCAAAATGTCATAGACATTCTTGAGGGTCTATAGATATGGATATAAGTCACTTTTGCCCCAATCTCTTTCTGCATATATATAAACAGATTTACGCATATACGCTTATATATTCATATATATATATATACACACACACATGTGTGTGGCTTCCCAGGTGGAGGTAGTGGTAAAGAACCCACCTGCCAATGCAGGAAATGTAAGAGACGCAGGTTCAATCCCTGGATGGGGAAGATCCCCTGGAGGAGGGCATGGCAACCTACTCTAGTATTCTTGCCTGGAGAATCCCATGGACAGAGAAGCCTGGCAGGCTGCAGTCCAGGGGCTCACAAAGAGTCAGACAACTGAAGCAACTTGGCACACACAAGCACATATATGCACATATATATTATTTTACAAAATGGGCTACTATGTATGCTGGGCATGAGCAGACAGCAGATAGTTAGGGGTATTTTCTTGCTTCTTCCTTGTTAGCTTGTTTCTACACACCCTCTGCCACCTCTTCTGACCTCTCCATATCCACCTTGCCAACTAAGGAATAATAGCCACCTGGTTCTACAAGAATCGAGTCAATAGCCACTGCAATTGCTGACTTACAGTACACCCTGAAAGGAATTCGGGGCAAAGGTCAGGATGAGGCACTCTGCTCTGGGAAAACTGGCAGAACAGGCCCTCAATGTGTAAATCTCTTAGATATTTTCAGGAAAACTTTATAAACCTGGATTCTTGCATATCTCATCCTATGCTTAGAAAAGATTAAAATCATTAAAAGAGATATCTGTTCCTTGTGACTAGCAATAGCATTTTACCATATGTGTGCTTGATTGCATGTACCTCTTGGCCAAATTACATATATACTGATCACCCCTGCCACCTCTTTGGAGCAGTTCCTCAGAGCTCTCAGTGAGTTCTCAGATAAAACTGAAACTCACAGCTCTCATGTTGTACAGTTTTTTACAGTCAACAACCTCAATTCCAGATAATCCATTTTAGCACCTGGTATTCTTCCACACTTTTCTCACACTCATAAAATCATATGCAGAAGGACTTATACATTTTTATTGTTTTTATCATTCTCACTTTGTTTCTAGTTTGGACCTATTATAAATTCACCAAAACTAACACTTTTACCTTCATCTTCCCATAACTGTGTTTTTATTTCTATGAGGCATGTCTCAGAAAAGTGACTGCTGCATCAATAAGTATGTGTATTTTTGGTTTTGGAAAAAAGTCTCGAAAAATATATTAAAATGATCTATATCCGCCAGCAATGTATGAAAGTAACATTTTCTCACACTTATTCAATAGTAAAAGATATTGTTTTTCTGTAAAGTTTTGCCTATATAATGGATGTAAAATGGTACCCCATTACCACTGTGCTTAATCTGACAATTGGGAGATTTTATACCTTATCTATTTACTGGTCACTCAGATTTACTTTTCCTCTATTTGCTTATGTATTCCTTTTTCTCATTTTTTTTTCTGGAGTTTTGTCCTTTTCTTGTCAATTTATAAAGTCTCTCTCTACATTATAGATATTAACTAATCCTTTCATTAGAATTTTAATAAACTTCTCTCTCATTTGATTTGGCTAATATCTTTTGTTATTCAAAATTTGGGGTTTTTTTTACATAGATCTATTTGGTCTATCTTTTCTGCTATAGTTTTTTTTTTTTAATTGAAGAACAATTGCTTTACAGAATTTTGTTGGTTTCTGCCAGACATCAACATGAATCAGCCAGGTGTACCTATGTCTCCTCCCTTTGAATCTCTCTGCCATCTCCCTCTCTACCCCACTCCTCTAGATTGTTACAGAGCTCCTGTTTGAGTTCCCTGAGTCAGACAGCAAGTTCCCATTGGCTACCTATTTCACATATGGTAATGTAAGTTTCCATGTTACTCTCTCCATACATCTCATCCTCTCCTCCCTCCCCTTCTCCCTGCGTCCATAAGTCTGTTCTCTATGTAAATATCTTCACTGCTACCCTGCAAATCAGTTCATCAGTACCATCTTTCTAGATTCCATGTGTATGCATTAGTATACAGTATTCTCTATGATATCTATGATATTAGATACGCTATTTCTCTTTCTGACTTACTTCACTCGGTATAATAGGCTCTAGGTTCATCCACCTCATTAGAACTGATTCAAATGTGTTCCTTTTAATGGCTGAGTAATATTTATTATATACATATGTACCAGTTTTTCATTATCCATTCTTCTGTTACTGGATATCTAGGTAGCTTCCTTGTTCTATCTATTGCAAACAGTGCTGCAGTGAACATTGGGCTACATGTGTCTTTTTCAGTTTTGGTTTCCTCAGGGTATATGCCTAGTAGTGGGATTGCTGGGTCATATGGTGGTTTTATTCCTAGTTTTTTAAAGACTCTGTATACTGTTTTCCATAGTGACTGTATCAATTTGCATTCCCACCAACAGTGCAAGAGGGTTCCCTTTTGTCCACACCCTCTCCAGCATTTATTGTTTGTAGACTTTTTGACGATGGCCATTCTGACTGGTGTGAGGTGTTATTGTAGTTTTGATTTGCATTTCTCTAATAATGAATGATGTTGAGCATCTTTTCAGGTGTTTGTTAGCCATCTGTATATCTTCTTTGGAGAAATGTCTGTTGAGGTCTTTTTCCCACTCTTTGATTGGGTTGTTTGTTTTTCTGGTATTGAGTTGTATGAGCTGCTTTTATATTTTAGAAATTAATCCTTGTCAATTGTTTCATCTGCTACTATTTTCTCCCATTCTGAGGGCTGCATTTTCACCTTGTTTATAGTTTCCTTTGCTGTGCAAAAGCTTTTAATCAGGTCCCACTTGCTTTTATTTCCATTACTCTAGGAGGTGGGTCATAGAGGATCTTGCTTTTATTTATGTCATCAAATATTCTGCCTATGTTTTCCTCTAAGAGTTTCATAGTTTCTGGTCTTACATTTAGGTCTGTAATCAATTTTGAGTTTATCTTTGTGTATGATGCTAGAAAGTGTTCTAATTTCATTCGTTTACACGTAAGCTGTCCAGTTTTCCCAGCACCACTTATTGAAGAGGCTGTCTTTGCCCCATTGTATATTCTTGCCTTCTTTGCCAAAAATAAGGTACCCATGGGTGAGATTTGTCTCTGGGCTTTCTATCTTGCTCCACTGGTCTGTACTTCTGTTTTTGTGCCAGTTTGTAGTACAGTCTGAAGTTAGGAAGGTTGATTCCTCTAGCTGTATTCTTTCTCAAGATTGCTTTGGTTGTTGGGGATCTTTTGTGTTTCCATATGAACTGTAAATTTTTTGTTCTAGTTCTGTGAAAAATGCCATTGGTAATTTGATAGGGACAGCACTGAATCTGTAGACTGCATTTGGTCATACAGCCATTTTTTACAATAATGATTCTTCCAAACCAGGAACATGGAATATCTCTCCATCTGTTTATGTCATCTTTGATTTCTTTCATCAGTGTCATTTAATTTTCTGTATACAGTTCTTTTGTCTCCTTAGGTAGGTTTATTCCTAGATATTTTATTCTTTTTGTTGCAATGGTGAATGGGATTGTTTCCTTAATTTCTCTAATTTTTCACTGTTAGTATATAGAAATGCAAGTGATTTCTGTGTTTGATTTTGTATCCTGTGCCTTTCTAAATTCACTGGTTAGCTCTAGTAATTTTCTGATGGTATCTTTAGGATTTTCTATGTGTGGTGTCTTGCCATCTGCAAGCTGCAAACTTTTCTGCTATAGGTTTTAAGTGTCCTGTCATGATTAAGGCCTTTCCATCCTCAGATTACATACACACTTTTTCAGATTTCTTACATTTTTTTGTCTTTCACACATTTTAATCTCCCTAAAATTTATGTGTAATAAGAGCCTAGATCAACTGTTTTCTTTAAAATAGTAGGTTTTGCCAGTACCACTTATTAAAGAAACCATTCTTTCCCCTCTGAACTGAATCCTGTTTTCCTTGTACTAAATTCTCATATACCCCGATATCCAGTTCTTGATAGACTATTTTGTTCCACTGATCTGTTTGTTCTCATGTCAATGTCATATTAATATAACTACAATTATTTTATGGTAGGTTCTCATATCCTAAGCAAATCTTCATTCTTTTTTATATTTTTCTTGGCTATTTCTGGATATTTCTTCTATATAACTTTTATGACCATTTCATCCTATATAAAAGAAAGTACACAAAGAAAAAAAGAAAGCCTGTAGCAATCCACCCTTATGGCAGAAAGTGAAGAGGAACTAAAAAGCCTCTTGATGAAAGTGAAAGAGGAGAGGTGAAAAAGTTGGCTTAAAGCTCAACATTCAGAAAACAAAGATCATGGCATCTGGTCCCATCACTCCATGGGAAATAGATGGGAAAACAGTGGAAACAGTGTCAGACTATTTTGGGGGGGCTCCAAAGTCACTGCAGATGGTGACTGCAGCCATGAAATTAAAAGACGCTTACTCCTTGGAAGAAAAGTTATGACCAACCTAGATAGCATATTAAAAAGCAGAGACATTACTTTGCTGACTAAGGTCCGTCTAGTCAAGGCTATGGTTTTTCCAGTAGTCATGTATGGATGTGAGAGTTGGACTCTGAAGAAAGCTGAGCGCCGAAGAATTGATGCTTTTGAACTGTGGTGTTGGAGAAGACTCTTGAGAGTCCCTTGGACTGCAAGGAGATCCAACCAGTCCATTCTGAAGGAGGTCAGCCCTCGGATTTCTTTGGAAGGAATGATGCTAAAGCTGAAACTCCAGTACTTTGATCACCTCATGCGAAGAGTTGACTCATTGGAAAAGACTCTGATGCTGGGAGGGATTGGGGGCAGGAGGAGGAGGGGACGACAGAGGATGAGATGGCTAGATGGCATCACTGACTCGATAAACATGAGTCTGAGTGAACTCCAGGAGTTGGTGATGGACAGGGAGGCCCGGCATGCTGCGATTCATGGAGTCGCAAAGAGTCAGACACGAGTGAGAGAATGAACTGAACTGTAGCAATCCTAAATTGCAAATTCACTAAATGTATATGTTAATTTGGAAAGAATTTACCTTTTAATGAAAATAAGTTATCCCATTCAAGAGCCTTTCTATTTATTTATATCTTGATTTAGACTTTTTTTCTATATTCCTGTATGTTTCTAAAGAAATGCATTCATGTTTTATATTCTTTTGGTCATAGACATGTTTAACAAATATTTATTTAGCATCTACCATATATTAAGCACTGTTTTAGGTGCTGAGAATACTGACTTAAAAAGGCAATCTTCACCCAAGTGTAGCTTACATATTATAAAGTGAATCTGAAAGTCACTCATTCGTGTCTGACTCTTTGCAACCCCATGGACTATACAATCCATGGAACTCTCCAGGCCAGAATACTGGAGTGGGTAGCTGTTCCCTTCTTCAGATCTTCCCAACCCAACCCAGGGACTGAACCCAGGTCTCCCACATTGCAGGCAGATTCTTTACCAGCTGAGCCACCAGGGAAGCCCAGAATGCTGGAGTGGGCAGCCTATCCCTTCTCCAGCAGATCTTCCCGACCCAGGAATCAAACTGGGGCCTCCTGCAATGCAGGCGGATTCTTCACCAACTGAGCTACCAGGGAATCCCTTACATATTACAAAAGTTAATTATTTCCCCCATTTTCAGCTTTAGGAGCTTACTTCTGATGTAGTGAAACGTTCCAATTTAGAATACTTGTCTTACAGCACCTTACCAAATTTTTAATTTTTGTTTTAATTAGGACCTTTAGGATTTCTAGAAATATTACATTATCAACAGAAAAATATAGTTTTATCTCATTTTCAAGAATTTGCACTGATTACTTCATTTTCCTGTCCTACATTTTCTAGAAACTCCAAAACAGTGTTGAATAATGCTAGTGATAGTGAGCATCACTAGCTAGTCATAATCTTTGGAGTTATCCTAGTGTTTCACAATTTAGAATATTTGCTATTAGTTTTGTTAATTAGCTTCTCTCACATTTCAAACTTCTCCTTCCCTATTTATTTATATTGATGTTAGAAATTTTTCCACATCTATTGCTAGCTTTATGTATTTTCTTCTTTGTTGTTTTAATTAACAGTGTTGATACCAAATCACATCACATTTCTAGAATAAACCTTACATGGTCCAAGTTTACTATTCTTTTGCTACATTGATTTTGGGAGGAGGGGGTGATGCTGGGTATGGTGTATTTTATTGATAGTACATGATAAGGTAGGGCTCCCTAGGACCTTCCTCTTCTTCAGAGTCTAAAATGGAACCTATACTGGCATAGGAGGTTCTCGTGTGTTGGGGGATCGAGTTGGGGCAAGGACTCCCCAACTGAGGGCCTCTCACTGTGCCTGGTGGTCCAGGGCTCCTACTCCATAGAGGCCATGTGGACCATTAACAGCCACCACCCTCTTGCTATGGTCAAATACACCATCCTATCAGGAAAGAAACTTGACAAAGCGGTCACTGAGGGCGTTTTCCAACCTGTGTTCAAGATGGAAAAGTAGGTTTCGGTGCTAAATTTGCAAGAGACAACCTGGTTGTCAGTGTAGCCCAGGATGAAATTTTGGGGGCCCTCTGGTGTCTTCACCATCTTCTTGACATCATCATGTTTAACAGCTTTTTCTAGATGGCAGGCCAGATCCACATTAGGGGTGGAGATATGGAAAGTCATGTTAGTGAGCTTCCCATTCAGCTCAGGGATAACCTTGCCTACCGGCCTTGGAGATGGGCTTTCCATTGATAAGAAGCTTACCACTCTCAGCCTTGACTACACTACTGAACATGCCATAGGTGCAATTATACTGGAGCATGTTGACTAGAATATGTAGACTAAGTGGGCTGCTCAGGTGACTCAGTGGTAAAGAATCCGCCTGCCAATGCAGGAGACACAGGAGACACAGATTAGACCCCCGGGTCAGGAAGATCCCCCAGAGTAGGAAATGGCAACCTGGGGTTCCAGTATTCTTGCCTGGAAAATCCCATGGACAGAGGACCCTGGCGGGCTATAGTCCATGGGGTTGCAAAGAGTTGGACACGACTTAGCGACTGAGCATACATACACATATGTAGACTAAGAAGCTGATATCAATGAAGGGGTCATTAATAACAATATCCACAATATCCTCTGTGAGAGTTATAAACAGCCCTGACGACCAGGTGTTTAATACAGCCAAATCCATTTACTCCACACTTGACCATCATGTCTCGAGGATGGTATGACTGTCTAAGGGGAGCAGCAGAGAGCCCAGATTTCCGTTACTGGTGAAAAAAATACCAGAAAATTGCACTCATTCAGTAAATGAGACTGATGTCTTATTTTTATATATTTCATATCAGGTTTTTAATAAATTTTTATACTTAATTTGATCTCTGCTAATTGGTACACTCAAGGTTTCCACTTCTTGGATAAATTTTGGTATATTTTGCTAGTAAATCATCTATATCACCTGAGCTTTACAACTTTGTTGTAGTAGAGTTGCATTCTTTTATTAGTAACCTCTTCCATCAAGTGACAGGCCTCCTGGTGGCTCAGACGGTAAAGCGTCTGCCTGCAGTGGGGGAGACCCGGGTTTGATCCCTGGGTTGGGAAGATCCCTGGAGAAGGAAATGGCAACCCACTCCAGTACTCTTGCTTGGAAAATTCCATGGACTGAGGAGGCTGGTAGGCTACAGTCCATGGGGTCACAAAGAGTCGGACACGACTGAGTGACTTCACTTTCACTTTCCATCAAGTGACAATGGTCAGCTCTTTTGTCTCATGTATTTTTGTTCTGTCTCATTTTTATTTTCTTGGTCTTCTCAAATAACCAGACTTTGGATTCAGTTAATAAAGTCCTTGGATGTTAAAGGGGGCAGGGAGGTCTACAACGTGAACCCTTAACTGTGGATGAATTTAGCTTTGCTCTCTATTAGCATCAAAACCATGTACACATGCGAATCTGAACTTCCAGGGAAGAATGCAGGATTAACATCAATCTTCAGTTGATTAAACAGTCCTGAATATGGACATATTTTCACCTAATTGCCTTTCTACATAACATAATCATATTCTAAAGACACATTCATATACCTCATTGGTATACCTCACTTCAAGCTTTTGTATGTTTAGTTTATTTACCTTTCATACCCTTTACCTCATTTGAGATTTATATTTAAGAGGGTCTAACATAAAATCCTTGACTAAAGGGAAAACAGTCCCTAGTCTGATTTTTCTATCCTGAAATCAGTTGGAATCTTCAGAATGCACTCTCCCTCCAAATGGCCAAAAGGGCCACAGGAGAGACTGTGTCTTTGGGCAGAGCTAAGAAAGCCTGCATTCCCTCAGAAACAGGAAGAGACTGAGTTAGAATTTTATCATGCACAGATTAAAGAAAATGGCAGACTTCAGACACTCACCCTAGATTGGACAATTATGTGAAATGTGTTAGTCTTTTTCCCCCTTCAATTAAGGAGTCCAAATTCTGTTTGCTCTTTCAAAAATGTATGAAAATTCTATTATTTATACTTTGATTTACCTTTGCAAATATTCTATTAAGAATTTCAAAAGTCAGATGATTGTAAGCTTTTGTACTCACACTGGCCCAAGTTTAGGCAAAAATATCAAGTGTAGTTTATTGAATTTGTGATTTTCATTCACTGATAGACTAGTCATGTGTTGTTATGGAGAAGTTATTACAAAGATGTTGCTAAATCTCTTCACAAAATTAACTTTAATTTCATGCTCCAACTAGAGATTTTCAATCTATAATTTTTGTATAAGCATTCCCATGAGTAAGCACTTGAATAGTCTTATGTGGTATATTTTGGTCTCCTTTAAGTAGCTAAAGTAGAAACCATTTCAACCTTGCATTCCTGGCAGTACTATACTTAGGACATTTTTAACCCCAGTAAATAGTGCTATTAAAAAAGAAAAAATAATCCACAATCCTTCCTACCTCAGAGAAGAATTGATCAATTCACGTGCTCTATAATATTTTTCCTCTCCAAGCAAAATGGTCCCTTCCCAAATCCCAGGATGAAAAATGAATAGAAGAGAGATAAAATGGTAGAAATAATGATGTCAATTACATTTAAGTTTTGAAAATAAAATTAACTAAAGAACAATCCTTTTGACATTGCAATCTTCCATGAGCCGAAGGTCATTATGAAGTAATTGAAAATAAAGTAAAATATTATAATACCAGATTTTCTTTAAATGTTGAATTCATTATTTACTCTCCTCGATTTTTTCTTCTGGGAATGAAGTCTAAATTTAAATCCAAAATATCCTGTCCTATAGTTCATTCCTCAATACCAGAAAGGTAAGATACACAGACGTTACATGATTGTTCTATTTTTTTTAATGTCAAAGCTGATATTTACAAAGTACGCCCTAGAAATTTTTCCTTTCAAATGCCACTCAGAAATTCACCTCTTTCCCCCATTCAGAATTCAGTTCCATGACTGAGTACTTGATATGGGCCCCAGCCTCTTGTCCAGTGGTGGGGAGACAAAGCAGGATAGAGAACGTTACAATGAAGTAAAATATAAATATCTAAATGGATATGCCCTGGTTATTTTGGGGAAACTTGCTGGAAAAGTCTATGCAATTTAGGTGCAGAGTACCACACTAGGTCTTAAAGGCAGAGGTCAGCCTAGTTAATAAAAAAGAAAGGAAGGGAAACAAGGCAAAGGGTCAGTGTGGGAAGAGGTTAAAAGGAGAACTTCAGTGACAACAAGCAAGTCATGTTATTGGAGCAAAGGGTTTACTGACGGGATGCAGGCAAATAGCACCTTACAGAGGTTCTATGTTCAGGAGTTTTGAAGTCATCTCTTGACCTACACTAATGCATTCATTCATAAAGAAACACTTAGAGGGTATTATTTTTCAGATGAAGGAAAGCACAAAAAGATGAAGTGATTTATCTCAGATCACCTAAGAAACAGCAGAGCCAACACTGGAACCCAGGAACCACACCCATACTCTTCTGGTAACTACGTGGAGGATGGATGGGTTTTTAGGGGACAGGATTGGAGGAAAGACCTGCTTGGAATCTTGCTGCAATTAGACCAAGCAAAAATAGACAAGAAATTGATATAGTGCTTTGAGATCTTTTTCAATTATATATATATGATGGTGATCAGAAATACAGGCTCTGGGCTCAAGACTCCTTGGGCTGAAATAAAACCTACCAGCTGTGATTGTAAACAAGAAACTTCTGCATGCCTGTTTCTCCGATAGGATTTTTTGTTTTAAATAGATAATACACATAAAGTACTCTTAGCCTGGGTGACGACGAGACAGTGCTCTAAAAGTTTGTCATTATTAGAATGCTACAGATTGTTGTCAATCCTAAAGGAAAGCAACCCTGAATGTTCATTGGAAGGTCTGGGGCTGAAGCTGAAGTTCCAATAACTTGGGCACTTGATGCCAGGAGCCGACTCACTGGAAAAGACTCTGATGCTGGGAAAGACTGACGGCAAGAGAAGGAAGGCAACAGAGGGTGAGATGGTTGGATGGCATCACCGACTTGATGCACATGAACTTGAGCAAGCTCTGGGAGATGGTGAAGGACAGGAAAGCCTGGCATGCTGCAGTTCATGGGGTTGCAAACAGGCAGACACAACTTAGGGACTAAAAAATAGATTGCTGAGACAGCTACGGATGTTTTATTAAGGAGACACAATTAGCAGGGTTTGGGGATTGATTGTAATGGAAAAGGAGGCAGGAGGGACTACAAGTTTTAAGCCTGCCAACTGGGATGGAGATGGCTTCAGACAGACAGGACTTCCTTTTCTTTTGGACATTCTGAGTTTCAGGTGTTAATGCAACATCCATGCACAGATGCCAGCTAAGCAGCTGAATGGAGTATGAAGTTTAGAGAAGTGATCAAGGGGAGTCATTAGAAAATACAGATGAAAATGTGTTAGAACAGTGGGTCAAGGATCATTCTGAAAAACATGGAAATTCTGGGTTAATATAAAAAATGCGATGATATTCACGACATGAAAATACAGAAAATGAGTTTCAGCAGCACCGGAATGAAGAATGACTTCTCTGAAATTCAGACAAGCAGTACATTCCCATTGTTCAGAAAAATTACAGAGTACTTAATAGCCCATTTTGATATCAGATAAGGACTCGGACCAAGTAAAAGATTTTCCAAAGGTATGATCTGAAAGATCATGGTAAACCTGGTGTTATCTCATAACAAATTCTTTTTAAAGAAATACTCTTTCCTATAACCCCTCTTTTAAGAGCACGTGGCATGGACCTCAAGATTGCCCCAATTCCCTGTATAGAGAAGTACACGCTAATAATCTCACATCAGGGTGCCAACTGGTCAGGTCTCCCTCCTTTTTCTCCCTAATAGCTAGGATTTTGTTTCAGCAAAATAATAAAAAAGCTAACAGATCTGCTCTATCCACTCATTTAGCAAAGTAGTATAAAGTAATTTTACTTGTCCTGTCACTTGTGGAAAAATCTTCTTAAAAATTAAATGGGATACTGGGATTTAATGGTCACGAAAGACATAAGCAGCCCATCAAATACAGTAATTCCAGCATAAAATGCCTGTGATATATCTAGGAATCAGTAAATTGCCTATTTTTGTTTCCCCCACTGCCAGACAGCCTCTAATGCAGTTGTGTTTTGGCATTTTAAATATGAAAATATCAACTATTTTGAGGTATCACTTCAGGGTAGGAGAAAAATATAACTTTTCTCTACAGAAAAATGGTGCAGCACTTTTTTATCTTCCAGCCTGTGGATCTGTTTTCCTCAACTGAACGTATTACATTCCTCAGAACCACCTCCCCCAATACTGAAAGCACCCTGCAACCACTGACATCCAACGATGGCCACAAATACCCAATAAAGGAGCAGAGCTGCCCCTGGCTAAGCATGAGTTATGAAAGGTTGGCTCTGTTAATTAAAATAATTCTGAGTCTGGACCAAATACAACAAATGATTTAAGGAAATCAATTCTATTATGGAAGTAAGATTAAGGGGCTCATAAAATTTTAGTTGGAAGGATTTTTAGAGAAAAACTATGCTGAGAAGAGTGACAGGCCCATGGTTAGGCAATGGCAAAGCCAGAAAACCCTAAAGTTCTAGTTTAGTACTTCTTCCACTACACCATGCCCCCAACTCACGCAACTAACTAGCAACTACCTGCTGGATACTGGAGCTCAGCAGCTTCAATTATGTACAAATAACACAGTTATTAATACTTTTTGACATAGGATGACAAATGAACAGTCACAATTTGCTGGGTTCTAAGGATTCATTCAGTGTTTCAAGGTCTCTACTCAAGGTTTAATTCACCTTCAAATTCTTTATCACCCCACAAAGTTCCTCCAAGCAATAATTCTACAAATGCAAAGTTCCTATATTAGTATATCCCAAGAAGTTATGAACAGCTCCTGAGGCCACTGAAAGAATACAGCCTCAAAATTTGTCAGCTTCTACTGGAGATATTGTAGTTTTAAACAGTAAATTGTGGGCAACTGGGATCATTAAAAAAGTAGCATGAGTATAGGAAAAGGTATAGGATTTTGCCCGTGAATATTTAAAAAACGGGATGTTCACCAAAATGATAAACAAGCAAAATATTAGATACTGATTCTCTTGGCCTCACAATAAATCAGGGGGAAAAAACTTCACATGAAATGATCCAAATATTAAAACCAAACACTACAAATATATATTACTCATATATGATAGTTTCACTCTTTTTAAATGAAACAATACCAACTTTTCCTTGGTAATCTACATAGGCACAAAAGGTCAGAGAGCCCTCCATTTAAGACAGAGAACATGTCAAAAAGTAGCGCAGGTCTGTCTCATATTTATACTTAAATACTTGAACCTAAATGTCATTATACAGAGATCTGGAACAAAATAGTATTAAGTGCCCCATATATTGTACCTGCTAATTTTTCCTCTAGAATGGATGGCAAAAATGAACCAAAGATTAGTATCTACTTGTAAGCCTGACATTTTCTGACACACACTGATTTTAAAGTCTAGAACCCTGAAAAACCAGTTCTCTCTGGAAGACCTAATCACTGAATCTTGTTTGCTATTTCACAAAAACATGTGTGATCACAAGGTGTGCCCAGTGGAGTACATTACTAACCCACCTCCAAATTGAAAAGACAAACCTATCAAGATAGCTGTGATCGCAACAAAGGGCAAAGCCCACTTCCAGTTCCTACAGAGACCAGATATTGGTCTTGTTTGACCTGTGAACTGAAAGCAAGAAACAGAAAGAAGAGGGGGGTAATTCAGGTTTGTCTCCCTGTCCCCCCCACCCTCACTTCACAGTGAAAAGTGGTGTCTGCAAATCCAACTGGAAGAAGCACTTCAAAGAAACAAAACCAGAAGGATCACTTTCACACAAAGGTAGTATTAAACCTCAGATATACTATGCCCTCTCTGCCTCCTGACAGGATGGATGGATGAGCTCTGGGGGACATAAATACCTCCACCAGATGAAGGAAATAACAGAGCAGCACTTCCGTTTTGGAAAGCTGCTCTCAGAAAATACCCCACACCACTGCCTCTTAAAACTGAAGAATTCTAATTAATAAGTTACTCCCATAAATGATGAATAAAACTTCTTGGCCTGTCATACAGGTGGGAGTGGAAGGTGTGCATAGCCAGGTGTGCAAAACAGCAAAGAAACTTGGATACTACTGTTTCTGACAATGCCAAAAAACACCTCCCAGGTCTTGGGAGACGACCAGCTAATTCTACCTCAACCTAACCATGAGCTCTGTAGAATCTCTGTCCCTGACAGAAAAGGTAAATAAACAAGAAAGTCAATTACAGATTTCACAAATATTTTATGCACTGGTCTACAGTTTTTAATTAGAATTAACTATCAAAGACACTGCACCCTTTGAGCATAACAATGTTTAATGGTGGCTTTTTTAGGTGAATGCTTGAAAGTATTCAACATTAAATTCAATTTACATATTTGCAAACACATTATTAGCAATTCTTAAATATTGCAAATCAACTAATTCAAAGCACAGAAGGCTTGTTCTCAAGAAACTCTTCTGAGGTGACATGAAGACTGAAAGAAGCCTTTAACTTGAGTCCAGGTCTCTAACCAACAATCACCATATCATCGCTGGTGAACTCATATGAGGGAACTTCAAGGTTGAGAGGTGCAGGCCCCTTCCTGATCCTGCCAGACGCATCATAGTGTGACCCATGGCAAGGGCAGTAATAACCACCAAAATCTCCTGCATTTGCAATGGGTACACAACCAAGATGAGTGCAAACACCTATCAAGATAACCCATTCAGGCTTCTTTACTCGTTCTAAGTCATGCTGTGGGTCCCTCAACTGGGACACTTCAACTGCAGCTTCCTGGTCAATTTCCTTCTTGGTTCGATGGCGCACGAACAGGGGTTTGCCTCTCCATTTGAAAGCCATGTTTTTCCCCTCTGGAATATCGGATAACTTGATTTCAATTTTCGACATGGCCAACACATCGGCAGAAGCACTCATGCTGGAAACAAACTGAGAGACGACATTCTTGGCAGCATATGCAACACCCACAGTAGTTGTTGCAGTTATCAAATAGGAAAAACCTTTCCGCGCCTCACTGCTCTCTTTTGAAGACTTTGTACTATCTAACACTTCAGGGCGACGATAGTCAGAGAAGTCAGGCACTTTGATGTCTGTATGGGAATAACGAACAGAAGCAGGGACTGCAAGATAAACAGAAGGTTAAAAAAACACAATTAGATGAGGACCCTGAAAGAGGCACACATCAGGGAATGGGCCTTTATGAATTCACAAGCAAAAATAAAATTATTAAAACGTGAAATATGGCACTCACTGGTCTCAGAAATGGCCAAGTTGGCAGTACAGCAAATTAAATACTGAAAACAAAATTAACTCAACCACTACCTATCATATTGGTATGAAATCATAATATGTATAATTGACTCCACCTGATAGAACATTGCTGATTCAGAATTTTTAACAATTCAGTGCATCAGGTTAAAAAAAGTTAAACAGTACTGCAAACAGCAATATTTTAACTCTCCAAAAATTCAACCTGCTAAGATATACTGTAATAATAATATAAATATCATCCATATTTTCTGGATTAGAAGAGACCCTAAAACTCATCTAGTCCATTCATTAAGTTGATGTGAACATCTTATTAACACAAATGTCTAACTTCATATTCCTATCTACCTGCTCTCCAAACTTCTAAAAATTCATAAATTAAGAATTGTTTAAACATTCTGTGAACAGTATATATTTAGTAGCAGAAAACTTGAAGAGATTTCTATTTTAGATTCTGGGGTAAAAATTCAAGTAAAACCACTAATGGGCAGAAAAGACACCCTTATCAGACTATGTAACTATCAAAATCAAATGAAATCTCCAAAAGAACCAATCATTTCAATTTAGTATAGTAAAAAAGAGCATTTTTTTCATATAACATCAGTGAAGGGCAGTAACATCTATCAGAGTGGGGTATTATTATTACTATTTTTTTTAACTGTTGTGGATCTCTCAACTGGGACACTTTACTCCAGGCCATAAATAGGCCAGATGTTACTATCAAATGAACATTAAATAACCAAATAATTACTGTTTATGCAGTAAAATAAGTCCCCCACATAAAAATGAATTCTGTTTTGAGAGTGCATTTGTGAGTTCAATTTGTTCCTAAGTCCAACAGAGTTAGCCTAGGTACCCAACTAACACAATCAACTACATAGTACTGTACTCTAACAGGTTTATAATACTTTTTACACAAATAATACATTAAAAAAACACAAAAAATAAAATATATTTTTAATCTTGAAAAATACAGAAGTACAACAGTTGGCAAACAGGGGCTGGCATCAAATGAACAGGCAAGACGTGCCCACTGGAGGAGGGAGAGGAGGTGGGAGATGGTAGAGCTGAAGAACAGTCAGAAATAGAGACAAAGGGCAAGCTGCAATTTCACTCACACCTGACGCTGATGGAACACATGTTCGAATCTTTGAAAGTTCAAAACCTGGAGGTTCTTACTGTATTATGGATGCAACAGTTTACTTTTTCAAACAACAGGTATGTCCTGTCCCATACCTTTTTAATGTCTGACAAAAAATTAACTTACGATATCACCTGTATGTTTCAGACAGTAAATCTCTTTGCAAACTGCATATTCGTTTAAAAAAATCTACAACACGGATCTGCTTTTTCAGAAAAGGAGACACTAAAAACTCCTCAGTTTTAGAAAATGTTTCCAAAAGAAACATGAACTTATAAAAAGCATTGTCATATAAACTGCAACTCTACTTGACCTACTAGGCTGTCTCACCCTAACATACTTCCTTGAGCAGTCAAACATTATAATAAGGAATATGTTTCACATGGTCAGTAATTTTATGGAAGCCATAAGTAGTCAAAAACAATGGAGAAACCTATCAAAATCACTCTATGTACTTTTCTAACTCACTCAACGTTTTTTGGAGGGGACAAGGACACAGGTAGTGACTACCGGATACTCGCAACTATAGCAAAGTGACATTGTATCACATACTACCCTACTTAAGTGTGACTTACTTTCCCCAGGACTGTCTGGGATTACACAGGAAAGAGATGTATAGCATACCTAAAAGATGAAGAAACCCAAGTTCATACTTAGAAGCCCTGTCTACAATCCTTCCACAGAAGGAAACACGGAATACTAAAGAGAATGACTTTGACATTTCCATCCAGAGATTTGGTAGCAAAAGAAATCCAGTTGTCTACTCACATTTTATCTAGTAGGTTACACTTCATATTGAACTCCATCATTAGGAACACTTTGGGAAATTAAACTGCTATATATTGTAAAAGTCATTCTCTAAATAATTCACATGAATTCTATTAGGTATGACTTTTAGTAGCAAAGATGTGAACTATATTTAGCTCTAAATGAAAACAAAATCAAATACTTATAGAAATGGAGAATTAAGGCATTATAACAAAAGAGTTTTGTTTTAAAGTGAGCTCTAATGTATCCCAATTCAGGGATCTTCTTCTGACTCAACGGCCCCTTACCATACCCTCTATTAACCATCTTTCCACAAACCATCTATACAGAAAATTTTAACATCAACTTAAGCTTCAAGCTGAAGGCATGATTACAGAAAACACGTTTGCCTTATACCTCTACCACTTCTTGGAAAAGTCAGGAAAGCCTGTGATTTTTTTGAAGAAACTCTTTAGCCATTTGACAAATTCCAAGATATTTTTCATCTTTGTTATTGAAATTTTCTACCCCCTGTTTCTCATTTGGGTCCAAATAACTGGCTTGGGCAATTTCTCTAAAACCGGGGGGCCCACTAAGAAAAGTTGCCACTTTATTCATTCACAAATACTCTGCACCAACTACATGCAAAATCTGAGGTTGTGGAAGATAGAAAAATAAAGGATATTCTCTATACCTTCAAGCTCAAGGTCAGAGAGAATCCTCAATAAATCCAATACAGAAGAGAAAGTGTTATGTGCTATAACACATAAAGGAATCAGCAACATAAGACTTTACTAACCTGATCCTGAACTGAGAGGATGGGTAAAACTTGGGAAATGTGGAAAACTGGGAGGGGCGTTTAAAATAAAGATAAAAGGGTGAATACAGGCCGACTTAAGAGGGTGGGGGACAACTTGGTGTAGCGCAAAGGTCAGTGGGGCCAGGAAAGTAACAAAGAATCAAGCAGGCCTGACGAGGAGTGAAGGGTGCGACCAATGCACAGTACACACGATAATGGAAACCAGAAACCAGCACTGCCAACATTCAACATTTCAAGAGGCGCCAAAGATAGTCCGTTTTTAACAACTATGCAGGTAAAGGTTGACTACAAGTACCTGGCTCACAAGCTGCCAATTAAGGCTCTCCAAACAGCGCATAAAAACAGAACAAGGCACCAAAGATAAACTAGGATCTGCTGACAAGAGGCGTAAAATATACTCTTGGTGAGAGCTTATGGCTAAATCAGTCTTTCAAATCTATCACTATCACAGAAGCCTGGGGAGGCACAGAGGCCTAACCAAGATCGACCCGGCAAGCAGGCCATGCCATACCAACCAGGGCTCTGTTCCATTTTCCCGCAGCCCCCTGCCCTTCTCGACTGCTCCCTGCGTCCAGGGCCGGAAGGAGCAAGACAAGAGGCACCCCTCAGCCCAGCTCACCATTGAGGCCCACGGAAGCGACCAAAGGCCGGCCCGCGGCTTGGCCTCTGAGCGACTCCCGGCACAGGACGGACCGCTTCAAGTCCAGCACAGGAGACTCCGAGGTGGCGGGCACCGCGGCCTGTACCAGGGGCCGCAGCGCGCCCGCCACCCCGCGGGACGTGGCCGATAGGACGGGCGCGAATGGGCCCGAGCGAGCGGCGACAGACAACATGGCGACAGGAGCTCCGAAAGCCAAGCCGGTCACAGGGACGACCTTCCGGCCGCAGCGCAGGCGCGAACGGGCAACGAGGGCGCGGAACCGTGACGTCAGCGCGCCAGCAGAGGGGAAGCCCCGCCTCCACACGGGGCGGGGCCAGCCTGGAGAGGGCGGGGCGAGGGCCCGCGCGCAGGAGGTGCGGTGATCTCATTTGTTTTGGGAAAACAGTGGAAACAGTGTCAGACTTTATTTTGGGGGGCTCCAGAATCACTGCAGGTGGTGACTGCAGCCATGAAATTAAAAGACGCTTACTCCTTGGAAGAAAAGTTATGACCAACCTAGATAGCATATTCAAAAGCAGAGACATTACTTTGCCAACAAAGGTCCATCTAGTCAAGGCTATGGTTTTTCCAGTGGTCATGTATGGATGTGAGAGTTGGACTGTGAAGAAAGCTGAGCGCCGAAGAATTGATGCTTTTGAACTGTGGTGTTGGAGAAGACTCTTGAGAGTCCCTTGGACTGCAAGGAGATCCAACCAGTCCATTCTGAAGGAGATCAGCCCTGGGATTTCTTTGGAAGAAATGATGCTAAAGCTGAAACTCCAGTACTTTGGCCACCTCATGTGAAGAGTTGACTCATTGGAAAAGACTCTGATGCTGGGAGGGACTGGGGGCAGGAGGAGGAGGGGACGACAGAGGATCAGATGGCTGGATGACATCACTGACTCGATGGACATGAGTCTGAGTGAACTCCGGGAGTTGGTGATGGACAGGGAGGCCTGGCGTGCTGCAATTCATGGAGTCGCAAAGAATCGGACACGACTGAGCGACTGAACTGAACTGAACTGATGTCTAGTGGCTTGACTGTCTGCCTCTGGTATCTGCCCCAAGAAAGGCGGCAAAGGAGGCCACCAGAAATGTCTCGGGGGGCAATTTTGCCCCCATTCGGGCAAAAACCTCATCTGTGGGGAACGAGGGATAAGAATAAATTATCATAATAGTTTAAATTGGGATAATAATAATTCTTAACGTAGGTAAAATGTTTATATATGTAAAATATGGTTGGGCATATATATATATATATATATATATATAGAGAGAGAGAGAGAGAGAGAGAGAGAGAGAGCTTCCCTGGTGGCTCAGACAGTATAGAATCTACCTGTAATGCAGGAAACCTGGGTCCAATCCCTGCATCAGAAATATCGCCTGGAGGAGGGAATACCCACTCCAGTATTCTTGCCTGGAATTCCGTGGACAGAGGACCCCGGTGGGCTACTGTCCACAGGGTCACAAAGGATCGGTCATGAATGAGCAGCTAACACATACATATAAAACCCAGAGAAGAACCTAATGTAGTAATCACTATGTGTTCACTATAATGAATATTATTGTTATGCGACTATGTTTATTAAGCATTTACTGTGTATTAAGATTTTGTGCTTTACCTTCATTCTCTCATTTATAATCAACATCTTTATAAGTACTGTTTTACCAATGAAGAAAGTGAGGGTTAGAGGAATTATGTTCACAAGACAAGATAACCAGCAAATTGTGAGGTGGGGGGAATCTGTCTTCTGAGTCTATGCTCTTAGCTATTGTCAGTTTCCCTAAGGTTGATTTCAGGGGATACAGAGATAAATCCCTAAATCACTTTCTATCATATGGTGAAAATGTTACTTTTTTTTTACTCCTCTTTAAATTCTTCTGATTATACCAATGAGAAAGTCCCAGTTTGGTGTTAATCTTTAATTCTTTTCTCAAGATTTACTAATCTCCCTTTAACAAAATAGGCCTTAAATTCAAAGCCTTTAGGTAGTTGAATCTAGAGAGGACTTAATAATAGTTTATTTTCACGGTACATATTTTGTAACAATACTGATTTTCCAATGACTGTAATGAGATTACATTTATTCAGTGAAAAGTTAGTTAATTTAAATACACGCTTAATTGTGTCCAGTTCTTTGCGACTCAATGGACTATAGCCTACTAGGCTCCTCCATCCATGGAATTTTCCAGACAAGAATACTGGTGTGCGTTGCCATTTCCTACTTCAGGGGATCTTCCTGACCCAAGGACCTAACCTGCATCTCTTGCAGATCCTGCACTGGCAGGCAGATTCTTTACCGCTGCGCTAGCTGTGAAGCCCAATTTAAATATCAAGTAATTATTAATACAGGCAGTACACAGGCTTGGCAAGAAGTGTGATGGTGATGCATGCGTGAACCAATGAGGTTTCTCTACGTTCAGTTTAGTTCAGTCACTCAGTCCTGTCTGACTCTTGGAGATGAGCAACAACCCAAATGATCAAAGCAGACCCTTCCGGAGCAGCTAGTACAGTTGGAGTACTTTACATAAAATATCACAACAACCCTCTGAGGTGGGTAAGAGTAAGTGAAGGATGAGTGGTGAAGGAAGGAAAGAGCTTCACAATTTGAGCAGAGTAGGAAGACTCTCTAGATTCTAGAGATTTCTAGACTCTCAGGGTTCAATCCTAGTTCTGCTGTTCACAAGCTCTGTCCTAAGATGATTTATGTATAACCTCTGTGTATGCCTCAGTTCTTCTTCTGTAAAAAGAGAATAACGAGAGTTGTTGCTTAGTCACAACATCATGTTCCATTGTTCTGCAACCCCATCGCACCAGGCTCCTCTGTCCATGGGATTTCCCAGGCAAGAATACTGGAGTGCATTGCCATTTCCTTCTCCAGGAGATCTTCCTGACCCAGGGATTGAAATCCATGTCCCCTGTTTAGCAGGCAAATTCTTTACCACTGAGCCACTTGGGAATCAGATATTAATCATATCTACCTCCAAAGTGTTACTTTGAGGATTAAAGGGATTTATATATACCCTGGTGGCTCAGACCCAGGTTCAATCCCTGGGTTGGGAAGATCCTCTGGAGAAGGAAATGGCAACCCAGTTCAATACTCTTGCCTGGAAAATCCTATGGACGGAGGAGCCTGGTAGGCTACAGTCCATGAGGTAGCAAAGAGTCAGATATGACTGAGCGACTTCACTTTCACTTTCATATATATATAATGAATAGCACGGGGCCTGGCAAGTGCTATGAAAATGTCCATAATAATAATAAAAATGACTTTTTAAATTTTCTAGTTGAAGAAACTGAGATTCAGAGAAGACAAATGGCTTGCCCAAAGACGTCATTTTTTTTCAGTTTTATTGAGATATAACTGACATAACATGTGTAAGCTTAAGGAGTACAACTTGTTGATTTGATACATATAGAATGCAGCATGATTATCCCTATAGCCTGCTAATATCTAACTCACCTCACATAATTATTACTATATCTTTTTGTGGTAAGAACATTTAAGATCTACTCTCTTAGCAACTTAGTTATATAACACACTGTTATTCTGTAATCATCATGTTGTACATTATTTCCCCAAGAATGGCTCATCTTATAACTAGAAGTCTCTACCCTAGACCAACATCTCTCCATTTCCATCAATTCCCAGCCCCTGGTCTAATTCAATGAAACTATGAGCCATGCCGTGTAGGGTCACCCAAGATGGATGGATCATGGTGGAGAGTTCTGACAAAATGTGGTCCACCCCATGATCAACCGCTGAATCCCATGAACCCCACTCTATTTTTATGAGTTCTGCTTTTTTAGATTCCACACAAAGTGAGATCATACAGTGCTTGTCTTTCTCTATCTGAATTATTTCACTGAATATCACACCCTCAAGTTTCATCCTGCTAGGTCACTTCAGTCATGTCCAACTCTGTGCGACCCCAGAGACGGCAGCCCACCAGGCTCCCCCGTCCCTGGGATTCTCCAGGCAAGAACACTGGAGTGGGTTGCCATTTCCTCCTCCAATGCATGAAAGTGAAAAATGAAAGTGAAGTCGCTCAGCCGTATCCGACTCTTAGCGACCCCATGGACTGCAGCCCACCAGGCTCCTCCATCCATGGGATTTTCCAGGCAAGAGTACTGGAGTGGGGCGCCATGTTTCGTCCATATTGTCCCAAATGGAAGGAGTTCCTTTTTCTCATGGCTGAACAATGTTCCATTGTGTATATGCACCACATCTTTATCCATTTATCCATTGACAGACACTTAGATGTTTCCATATTTTAGCTACTGTGAATAATACTGCAATAAACATGGGGATGCCCGTATCTCTTCATGATACTGTTTTCATTTCTTTTTGATACGTACCCAGAAGTAGGATCACTGGATCATATGGTAGTTCTATTTTTTTTATTTATTGTGGAATCTCCATACAAGTTTTCCATAGCTGCTGTACAAATTTACATCCCCATTAATAGTGCACAGGTTTCCCCTTTTCTGCACATCCTCTGTGGGTGCCATTCTGTGAGGTGGCATCTCACTGTAGTTTTAACCTGCAGTTGACTGCTTATTAGTGATGTCGAATATATTTTCATGGACCTATTGACCTTTTGTGTGTCTTCTCTGAGAAAATGTCTATTGAGAATCTCTGCCCATTTTTACTTGGATTGTTTACCTGATTATATTGAGTTGCATGAGTTCTTGATATATTTAGAATATTAATCCCCTATCAGATATATGATTTGCAAATGTTTTCTCCTGTTTTGATGGTTGCTTTTTCATTTTGTTGATAGTATTTCACCTATGCAAAAACTTTTTAGTTTCAGATAGCGTATGCATGCATGCTCAGTCGCTTCAGTCATGTCTGACTCTTTGTAACAATATGGACTACAGACTGCCAGGTTCTTCTGTTCATGAGATTCACCAAGCAAGAATACTGGAGTGGGTTGTCATCCTCCAGAGGATCTTTGTGACCCAGGGATCGAATTTATGTCTCCTGTGTCTCCTGCATTGCGGGTGTATTTTTTACCAACTGAACCACCTGGGAAGCCCAGTTTCACATAGACTCATTAATTTTGCTCTTGTTGCTTGTGCTTTCAGTGTCATAGCCAAAAAAGTTATTCCCAAGGCCAACATCAAGGAGCTTTTCCCCTGTTTTCTCCTAGGACTTTTATAGGCTTTGTTTCTACATTTAAGCTTTAACCCAATTTGAGTTCATTTTTGTGGGGAACCTAAGATGAGATGTGAGAGTTGGACTGTGAAGAAAACTGAGTGCCGAAGAATTGATGCTTTTGAACTGTGGTGTTGGAGAAGACTCTTGAGAGTCCCTTGGACTGCAAGGAGATCCAAACAGTCCATTCTGAAGGAGATCAGCCCTGGGATTTTTTTGGAAGGAATGATGCTAAAGCTGAAACTCCAGTACTTTGGCCACCTCATGCGAAGAGTTGGCTCACTGGAAAAGACTCTGATGCTGGGAGGGATTGGGGGCAGGAGGAGAAGGGAACAACAGAGGATGAGATGGCTGGATGGCATCACTGATTCAATGGACTGTGAGTCTGGGTGAACTCCGGGAGATGGTGCTGGACAGGGAGGCCTGGCATGCTGCAATTCATGGGGTCGCAAAGAGTTGGACATGACTGAGCAACTGAACTGAACTGAACTAAGATGAGAATCCAATTTCATTTTACCCGATGTGGTTTTCCAGTTTTCCCAACACCATATTTTGAAGACATGATCCTTTCCCTTATTTAGTATTCTCAATCACCTTGTCCAGAGAAGGTAATGGCAACCCCCTCCAATGTTCTGGCCTGGAGAATCCCAGGAACAGGGGAGCCTCGTGGGCTGCTATCTATGGGGTCGCACAGAGGCGGACACAACTGAAGCAACTTAGCAGCAGCAGCAATCACCTTGTCAAATACTAGTTGATTGCATATGCAAGGGTTTATTTCTAAGCTCTCAATTCAGTCTCAGTTTTCTTAAATTTTCTAAGGCTTGTTAGTGACCTTTCTATGATCTAAGCTGAAGAATGTTCCATGTGCCCTTGAGAAGAATGTATATTCTTCTGTTGCTGTATAGAATGTTCTATATATGTCTGTTAGGTTCATTTGTTCTAACTTTGGCTCAAGTCCAACATCTCCTTGTTGTTTTACTGTTGTTCAATATATCCATTGTTGACAGGGAGGTATTGAATTTCTCTGCTATTACTGTATTATTGTCTATCTCTCCCTTTAGAGCTGTTAGTTTTTCTGAATACATTTCACTATTCTGATGTGGCATACATATATATGTATGATTATCATATCTTCTTGACCTCTTTAGCTCTTGTTACCATTTTTGGTTTAAAGTCTATTTTGTGGTATAAGTATCAGTTCAGTCACTCAGTCATGTCTGACTCTTTGCAACCCCGTGGACACCAGGCTTTCCTGTCCATTACCAACTCCTGGAGCTTACTCAAACTCATATCCGTCAAGTCGGTGATGCCATCCAACCATCTCACCCTCTGTCGTCCCCTTCTCCTCATGCCTTCAGTTTTTCCCAGCATCAGGGTCTTTTCCAAGGAGTCAGTTCTTCACATCAGGTGGCCAAAGTATTGGAGCTTCAACTTCAGCATCAGTCCTTCCAATGAATATTCAGGACTGATTTCCTTTAGGAGTGACTGATTTGATCTCCTTGCAGCCCAAGGGACTCTCAAGAGTTTTCTCCAACACCACATTTCAAAAACATCAATTTTTTGGCACTCAGCTTTCTTTAAAATCCAATTCTCACAACCATACATGACTACTGGAAAAACCATAGCTTTGACTAGATGGACATTTGTTGGCAAAGTAATGTCTCTGCTTTATAATATGCTGTCAGGTTGGTCATAGATTTTCTTTTAATTTCAAGGCTGCAGTCACCATCTGCAGTGATTTTGGAGCCACAAAAAAATAAAGTCTCTTCACTCTTTCTATTGTTTTCCCATCTATTTGTCATGAAGTGATGGGACTGCATACCATGATCTTAGTTTTTTGAATGCTGAGTTTTAAGCCAGGGTGAAACAAGATGGTGGAGTAGAAGGATGTGTGCTCATCTTCTCCTGTGAGAAGTCCAAAATTACAACTCACTGCTGAACAACCATCGTCAGGAGAATGTTGGATCCCACCAAAAAAAGATACCCCACATCCAAGGGCAAAGGAGAAGCCCCAGCAAGATGGTAGGAGGGGTGAAATCATGTTTAGAATCAAACCTCACACCTGCCCAAAATGCTCAGAGGGCTCAAACAAAACCTTGTGCACACGAGGACCCAGAGACCCGGCAGAGACTGAGCCAGAGCTGCCTTTGAATGTTTGAGTGTCTCCTGCAGAAGTACGGGTTAGCAGTGGCCTGCCACAGGGGCAGGGCCTCTGGGTACAGCAGACTGGGTCCCCCAGAATGCGTCATAAGCCCTCTTGGAGGAGTTCACCATTAACCCCACCACAGAGCTGCTGAACAGATGACCCACAAACTACATAACTATTATACCAAATAAATTCTTGCACTGTTAACAAAGTTCTAGGACCCACAACAGATTTCCCAACCTGGGAATCTGGCAAAGGGGACTGAGAAACCCCAGGGAGTTTGACTTTGGAAGACAGTGGGTTTTGATTACAGAACTTACGCAGGACTGGGAAACAGACTCTTGGGGGGCACAAACAAAACCTTGTGTGCACCAGGACCCAGGAAAAAGGAGCAGTGACGCCACAAGAGACGGACCCAGACTTGCCTGTGAGTGTCCAGGAGTCTCCAGTGGAGGCATGGGTCAGCGGTGGCCTGCTTCAGGGTCAGGGACACTGTGTGTGGCAGTGTACAGGACCTATTGAAGAAGGTCACCACTATCTTCATCACCTCCACCACAGTTTGGTCTCAGGTCAAACAACAGGGTGGGAACACAGCCCTGCCCACCATGGGAAATTGGATTAAAGATTTACTGAGCATGGCCCTGCCCATCAGAACAAGACCCAGTTTCCCCCACAGTCAGTCTCTCCCATCAGGAAGCATCCATAAGCCTCTTATCCTTACCCATCAGAGAGCAGACAGAATGAAAACCATAATCACAGAAAACTAGTCTAATCACTTGGATCACAGCCTTGTCTAACTCAAAGAAACTATAAGCCATGCTGTATAGGGCCACCCAAGATAGACAGGTCATGGTGGAGACTTCTGACAAAATGTGATCCACTGGAGAAGGGAATGGCAAGCCACATCAGTATTCCTGCCATGAGAACCCCATAACACTATGAAAAGGCTAAAAGATAGGACACTGAAAGATGAACTCCCCACGTTGGTTCAGTTCAGTTCAGTCGCTCAGTAATGTCCAATTCTTTGTGACTCCATGAACCCAGCATGCCAGGCCTCCCTGTCCATCACCAAATCCTGGAGCTTATCCAAACTCATGTCCATTGAGTCGGTGATGCCATCCAACCATCTCATCCTCTGTCGTCCCCTTCCCCTTCTGCCTTCAATCTTTCCCAACATCAGGGTCTTTTCAAATGAGTCAGCTCTTCACATTAGGTGGCCAAAATATTGGAGTTTCAGCTTCAACAGCAGCCCTTCCAATGAACACTCAAGACTGATTTCCTTTAAGATGGACTGGTTGGATCTCCTTGCAGTCCAAAGGACTCTCAAGAGTCTTCTTCAACACCACAGTTCAAAAGCATCAATTCTCCTGCACTCAGCTTTCTTTATAGTCCGACTCTCACATCCATACATGACTACTGGAAAAACCATAGCCTTGACTAGACAGACCTTTGTTGACAAAGTAATGTCTCTGCTTTTTAATATGCTGTCTAGATTGGTCATAACTTTCTTTCCAAGGACTAAGCATGTTTTAATTTCAAGGCTGCAGTCACCATCTCCAGTGGTTTTAAAGCACAGAAAAATAAAGTCAGCCACTGTTTCTACTGTTTCCCCATCTATTTGCCATGAAGTGATGGGACTGGATGCCATGATCTTAGTTTTCTGAATGTTGAGCTTTAAGCCAACTTTTTCACTCTCTCCTCTCACTTTCATCAAGAAGCTCTTTTGTTCTTCTTCACTTTCGGCCATAAGGTGCCCAATATGTTACTGGTGAACAGTGGAGAAATAACTCCAGAAAAAATGAAAAGACGGAATCAAAGTCGTGGATGTGACTGGTGCTGGAAGTAAAGTCTGATGAAATATTGCATAGGAACTTGGAATGTTAGGTTCATGAATCAGGGTAAATTGGAAGTGGCCAAACAGGAGATGGCAAGAGTGAACATCGACATTTTAGGAATCAGTGAACTAAAATGGACTGGAATGGGTGGATTTAAAGCAGATGACCATTATATGTACGACTGTGGGCAAGAATCCCTTAGAATAAAAGAAGTAGGAAGTCAAGAGATACCTGGAATAAAAGGCCAATTTGGCCTTGGGGTTACAAAATGAAGCAGGACAAAGGCTAACAGAGTTTTGCCAAGAGAATGCACTGGTCATAGCAAATACCCTCTTTTAACAATACAAGAGATGACTCTACACATGGACATCACCAGACAGTCGATACTAAAATCAGATTGATTATATTCTTTGCAGCCAAAGATGGAGAAGCTCTATACAGTCAGCAAAAACAAGACCGGGAACTGACTGTGGCTCAGACCATGAACTCCTTATTACCAAATTCAGACTTAAATTGAAGAAAGTAGGGAAAACCACTAGACCATTCAGGTATGGCCTAAATCAAATCCCTTCCAATTATACAGTGGAAGTGAGAAATAGATTCAAGGAACTAGACCTGATAGACAGTGCCTGAAGAACTATGGACAGAGGTTTGTGACACTGTACAGGAGGCAGTGATCAAGACCACTCACGAAATGCAAAAAGAAAAAATGGTTGACTGAGAAGGCCTTACAAATAGCTAAGAAAGGAAGAGAAGCTAAAGACAGAAAGGAGGAAGGGAAAGATATACCCATTTGAATGCAGAGTTCCAAAGAATAGCAAGGAGAGATAAGAAAGCCTTCCTCAGAGATCACTGCAAAGAAATAGAGTAAAACAATAGAATGGGAAAGACTAGAGATCTCTTCAAGAAAATTAGAGATCCCGAAGGAACATTGCATGCAAAAGTGGGCACAATAAAGGACAGAAATGGTATGGACCTAACAGAAGCAGAAGATATTAAGAAGAGGTAGCAAGAATACACAGAACAACTATACAAAAAAAGATCTTCCTGACCCAGATAACCATGATGGTGTGATCACTCACCTAGAGCCAGATATCCTGGAAGGTGAAGTAAAGTGGGTATTAGGAAGCATCACTACAAACAAACCTGCTGGAGGTGATGGAATTCCAGTTGAGCTATTTCAAATCCTGTGAAAGTGCTGCACTCAATACGCCAGCAAATTTGGAAAACTCAGCAGTGGCCACAGGACTGGAAAAGGTCAGTTTTCATTCCAATCCCAAAGAAAAGGCAATGCCAAAGAATGTTCAATCTACCACACAACTGCACTCATCTCACACACTAGCAAAGTAATGCTCAAAATTCTCCAAGCCAGGCTCCAACAGTACATGAATGGTGAACTTCCCAATGTTCAAGCTGGATTTAGAAAAGGCAGAGGGACCAGAGATCAAATTGCCAGCATCTGTTGGGTCATCAAAAAAGCAAGAGAGTTCCAGAAATACATCTACTTCTGCTTTAGTGACTTCGCCAAAGCCTTTGACTGTGTGGATCACAAACTGTGGGAAATTCTCAAAGAGATGGGAATACCAGAGCACCTGACCTGCCTCCTGAGAAATCTGTATGCAGGTCAAGAAGCAACAGTTAGAACTGGACAGGGAAAAACAGACCAGTTCCAAATCAAGAAAGGAATATGTCAAGGCTATATTGTCATCCTGCTTATTTAACTTATCTGCAGAGTGCTTCATGCTAAATGCCAGGCTGGATGAAGCACAAGCAGGAATCAAGATTGCTGGGAGAAATATCAATAACCTCAGATACGCAGATGACACCACCCTTATGGCAGAAAGTGAAAAAGAATTAAAGAACCTCTTGATGAAAGTGAAAGAGGAGAGTGAAAAAGTTGGCTTAAAACTCAACATTCAGAAAACTAAGATCATGGCATCTGGTCCCATCATTCATGGCAAATAGACGGGGAAACAGTGGAAACAGTGACAGAGTTTATTTTCTTGGGCTCCAAAATCACTGCAGATGGTGACTGCTGCCTTGAAATTAAAAGACGCTTGCTCCTCGGTAAAGAAGGATCTTTTTTTATCTGTGGGTGGGGCGCGCTGGGTCATGCTGTGATCCGGGTCTAGTGATACAGGATTCCAAGTGTGGGGGCATGTGGCAACACTGGGTCTGGAGGTGTGTGTAATCTCTTTGACTGAGGGGTCATAAGGCATCAACTGCATAGTCCTTAGTGGACACTGTAGGGGTCACAGTGGCTGCAGAGGCTGTTGAGCATCTTCCTCAGTGACTTCTCCAGGTCTAGTAGCCAGCTACCTTGGCAGGCAACGATGATGCCCATAGCTAGTGGTATGCACACAGTTGTGTGCAGTAACCAGCTTTAGTTTCCTACATAGTGGCAAAAGCCAGTGCCAGACACACACACAGAGATGGGACCCAAGGCAGGCAGGAAGGCCAGGGTCAAGTATGGACTCATTGGCAGCTACCAGGGCCCTGTATGTTAGAACTCTTCATTGGCTGCACCATTTCCCTCTAGGCGTGCATATTACAGAGAGGCTGATGATGAGCATCAGGCTACTGATGGGCAATGCACAGCTGGAGGGGCTAGCCCCAAGCACATGCCCAGTGGTAGAGGTCAACCATGGCGCTGGCATCTTGCACTTGTGCAGCCTTGGAGGCCTTAACTGGCTGCCAGTGCAATTCCTGGGCTCCAGTAAGGGAGGGGTCTCAGGCAGCTAACATCATCAAATATGAACACCTGTGAGGCAAAAGCTGCTGGAATCTGCAGGGCTTGTCCAAAGAGCAAGTCACTGTGAACCGTGATCACTCCTGCTGCATGTAAGACGGGCACCCCTATTTTTCTTCTGTGTTCTTGGCCATCTCTGTATTTTTCTACTTTGCCAGTCTGAGTAGGATAAAACTGAAGCAGGACCTTTGTGCAGTGTCTTCTTAAAACTGGGAAAGCCAGTGGTTCACCCTGCTCATCCTTCCCTGGCGAGGAAAATTCTGTCTGGCTAGGACATCCCCTCTTGGCACTGCCTTGAGTGCTGGGTTGATGTAGGTTAAAGAGAACTTTCTTTCCTCTTTTCTTGTGAGGTTTTTCTCAGGTTTTTGTTCTACTGTCTTGCTAAAGTTTCTTATACAGTCCATATATAGAGCTCCCAGAGATTTATTTTTTTGCAATTAATAGGCAATTGCTGGTCTTTCTGAGGGAGATAGAGACTGGGTCTCCCCTGTTGCCATTTTGATGACATCACTAGCCCAAAGACACCATTGATAAATAAAAGCCATTTATTTGTTCTGGACTCTAGTCCAGTGTTGCAGCGGGAAGAAGGGTAACTCTGTGGTTGAATATCTATCCTCTCCTAGAAGATGGAATTCATGAGTAGCAGATATATGGGAAGTTGAATCTCTCTCTGTAAACCAATCTGAATTCTACTTGTGAGTTGTTTTTTTTTATTTCTTTATTTGTTTTTTAACTGAAGAAGCTATTATCGTTCCTGCTTCACATCTCTTTCCTTGAACAATGCATCTTGATAGGCTTTGGGGGCAGACAACCTAGTTTGCATACTAGCTCGGACCCCTATCACTGTGTGACTGTGGATAACACTGAGCTTCAAATTTCTCAGCTATAAAGTAGGGAATAAAAATGAGATTGCTATGAGGATTAAAAGAAATAAAGCACATGAAGTACTTAGTGTTTGGTACACAGCAAGAGCATAATGAATGTTTGGCCACCTGATGCAAAGACCTGAGTCATTAGAAAAGACCCTCATGCTGGGAAAGATTGAGAGCAGGAGGAGAAGGCAGCGACAGAGGATGAGACGTTGGATGACAACACCAACCCAAGGGACATGAATTTGAGCAAACGCCGGGAGACAGCAAAGGACAGGGAGGCCTGGCGTGCTGCAGTCCATGGGGTCTCAAAGAGCTGGACATGACTAAGCAGCTGAACAACTACAGCAGTGTAGTCACAGGGTTCTTACCAGACAAAAGCAGGAGATCAGTGAGAGCAGAAGATATCATGATGCTGACTTTGAAGATGTGGGAATGGGGCCTGGAGCCGAGGAATCTGGGCAGCCTCTAGAAGCTGGAGAAGACCAGGAAACAGATTCTCTCCTAAAATCTCCAGAAGTAACACAAGCCTGCAGACCCACTTAGACTTTTGACCTTCAGAACATAAAGTAATAAATTTGGTGGTTTTAAGCCACTAAATTTGTGGTCATTTCTTACAGCAACAATAGCTAACTAATACACAATTTGTCTTTTCTCTAAAAAGTGGAAGATCTAACCACACTGGGCCTGGATCCTCAAGTAGAAAATGTCTGGGTTAGTCCTCGATTGTTGGTCTGGGTTCTTTCCCATTCTACCCACTTGGTTCGGTTACGTCTGACAGGTCTCTGCTGAGGCCCTGAGTCTGGGGCATCAGGTTCGCACAGTCCCATAAACAAACCTGATCCATTGCCAGTAGTGGTAGTTTATCAACAAGCAGTTAGCTCTCCCCGTCTCAAGTCTATGAGTTTTTTCCTGAGATACTTATTCTCTACAGTTTTGACCCTTCCATCTGGGCAGTGGGTATGTTTGGAGCCAGGGAGGGAAGTGTGTTTTAAGGAGACTGTGCTAGGATCCTCCACAGATCATCCTCGAGCCTTTCATAACAGTTGCTCTGTATATGTATATGGTCTTGGATGGTGCAAAGCTGCTGAGATGCCTTTGGCCCTGCCTCAGGGGACGTTCTTCCTCAGCCACTTTCATCTCACCTTGTGCTTAATTGTAAGGCAATCAGCCTCCCTGCTTCAGGGCTCCCCATCTGTCTCCTGTTTCCACACCATTACCCTGGGGAATGCCTGGCTCCCCATTTCTAGCTCCAGTCTCTGACAGTTTCAGCCTCTCCTCTCAGCCCACATCTCTCACTTGAGCACTGAGACATGAAGACTGACAGCCACTAGAGAATTGCACAGCCTGTCCCCGATTTAAGCCATTTAAGACGCATTTCTGTTCCATAAAATCCATTTCTTTAATTCTGTGCCCCTACCTCTTTGAAAGATGGTAACCCTAGGGAGGAGAAGAAATTAGCCAGGGAGGAGAAGTTCAGCTGTGGTAATATTTTAATTGCTCATTCCTTTAACGCATTAGTCACATTCATTAAGTATGATTAATTTTCAGGCTTTGTTGAAAACCATATCAGCTTCCCTATCAGTCACACATCCATCTCTTGCCAGGTGAGCTGCTGCAGTGGCACAAAGTACTCCCCCTTTTTACACTCTGATTGCACAGTTTCATTCATTCATTTGAAGGATTTTTTCCAGTGGCTTCTATATGCCAGGTAGTGTTGTGTGCCAACTCTAGGCAATAAAGCAGTGAACAAAATAAATAAATGTGTCTTTTAGGACCTTACATGTTAGTGCAGGAAGATAAACAACAAATAAACATATACAATATGCCAGATGGCGGTGTAGTCTATGGAGAAAAGAAAACAGGACTAGGGGAAGGGAGTGCCAAAATGGCAGGAGCAGGTCAAAGGGTTTACAGAGATAACTCAGTTCAACCATATAAAGGGAGAGATATATCTCAGGATGGACATAAATTTGAGCAAACTCCAGGAGATAGTGGACAGAGAGCCTAATGTGCTACAGTCTGTGGGGTTGCAAAGAGTCAGACATAACTTAGCAACTGAACAGTTGGTGTTCAATTGTCAAGTCTTGTCCAACTCTTTGTGACCCCATGGACTGCAGCACACCAGATTTCCCTGTCTATCACCAACACCTGGAGTTTGCTCAAACTCATGTCCATCGCATTGGTGATGCCATCCAATCATCACATCCTCAGTCATCCCCTTCTCCTCCTGCCTTCAATCTTTCCCAACATCAGGGTCTTTTCCAAGGAGTCAGTTCTTCATATCAGGTGGCCAAAGTGTGGAGTTTCAGCTTCAGCATCTGTCCTTCCAATGAATATTCAGGACTGATTTCCTTTAGGAGTGACTGGTTTGATCTCCTTGCAGCCCAAGGGACACTCAAAAGTTTTCTCCAACACCACAGTTCAAAAGCATCAAGTCTTCAGTGCTCAGCTTTCTTCAGAGTCCAACTCTCACATCCATACATAACTACTGGAAAAACCATAGCTTTGACTAGATGGACATTTGTTGGCAAAGTAATGTCTCTGCTTTTTAATATGCTGTCAGGTTGGTCATAGTTTTTCTTCCAAGGAGCAAGCGTCTTTTAATTTCAAGGCTGCAGTCACTATCTGCAGTGATTTTGGAGCCCAAGAAAATAAACTCTGACACTGTTTTCATTGTTTCCCCATCTATTTGCCAAGAAGTGATGGGACTGGATGCCATGATCTTAGGTTTCTGAATGTTGAGCTTTAAGCCAGCTTTTTCACTCTCCTCTTTCACTTTCATCAAGAGGCTCTTTAATTCTTCTTCACTTTCTGCCATAAGGGTGGTGTCATATGCATGTCTGAGGTTATTGATATTCCTCCTGGAAAACTTGATTCCAGCTTGTACTTCATCCAGCCCAGCATTTCACATGATGTACTCTGCATAGAAGTTAAATATACAGCCTTGAAGTACTCCTTTCCTGATTTGGAACCAGTCTGTTTTTCCATGTCCAGTTCTAACTGTTGCTTCTTGACCTGCATACAGATTTCTCAGGAGGCAGGTCAGGTGCTCTGGTATTCCCATCTCTTTAAGAATTTTTCACAGTTTGTTGTGATCCACACAATCAAAGGCTTTGGCGTAATCAATAAAGCAGAAGAAGATGTTTTCCTGGAACTCTCACTTTTTTGATGATCTGATACATGTTGGCAATTTGATCTCTGGTCCCTCTGCCTTTTCTCCCAGTTTGAATATCTGGAAGCTCACCAGTCACGTACTATTGGAGCCTTGGTGGAGAATTTTGAGCATTACTTTGCTAGCAAGTGAGATGAGTGCAATTGTGCAGTAGTTTGAGCATGCTTTGGCATTGCTTTTCTTTGGGATTGGCATGAAAACTGACCTTTCCAGTCCTGTGGCCACTGCTATTTTCCAAATTTGCTGGCATATTGAGTGCAGCACTTTCACAGCATCATCTTTTAGGATTTGAAATAGCTCAGCTGGAATTCCACCACCTCCATTAGCTTTGTTTGTAGTGATGCTTCCTAAGACCCACTTGACTTCACACTCCAGGATGTCTGGCTCTAGGTGAGTGATCACACCATTGTGGTTACCTGAGTCGTGAAGATCTTTTTTGTATAGTTCTTCTGTGTATTGATGCCACCTCTTCTTAATATCTTCTGTTTCTGTTAGGTGCGTGCCATTTCTGTCCTTTATCATGCCATCTTTGCATGAAGGTGGCCTCCTTCCCCACAGCCGAAAGCTGCCCCTGCCCCCACGAGGAGAGGAGGCACTGCCACCGTGTCCTGACACAGCTCCCCCACAGTAGAGATTCAGTCCGATTACTGTGTTTCTCTTGAGGCCAAACATCTTGAACCACTGCTGCTGCCTCCTGAGAAAAATGGAGGCTGAGCCCAAGTCCTCACTTGAAGAGAGCAGAGAAACTTCCAGTCTTGCACGTTCATGAATGAAAAGGTGGTGTAGTAGAAGGACGTGCACTCATCTTCTCCTGCAAGAACTCCAAAATGATTTTTTTTAATATTTCATTTTAACCTGGCTTTTTCACTCTGATCCTTCACTCTCATCAAGGGGTTCTTTAGTTCCTCTTCGCTTTCTGCCATTACAGTGGTATCATCCACATATCTGAGGTTGTTGATTTTTCTCCTGGCAATCTTGATTCGAGATTGTAACTCATCCAGCCTGTCTTTTCTCATGATGTGCTCTGCACATAAGTTAAATAAACAGGGTGACAATAAACAGTCTTGTCATACTCCTTTCTCAATCCTGAACCAGTCAGTTGTTCCATACAAGGTTCTAACTGTTGCTTCTTGACTGACATACAGGTTTCTCAGGACACAGGTAAGATGGCCTGCTATTCCCATCTCTTCAAGAGTTTTCAATTGAATAGTAACAAAAATACCTCGAGAAACATATGCTTCATGTATCCACCAAATGAATATTGAAAACCTCCTGGGGCTTCACTGATAGCTCAGTTGGTAAAGAATCTGCTGCAATGCAGGAGACCCTGGTTCAATTTCTGGGTCAGGAAGATCCCCTGGAGAAAGGATAGGCTACCCACTTCAGTATTCTTGGGCTTCCCTTGTCTCTCCGCTGGTAAAGAATCTGCCTGCAAGGCAGGAGACCTGAGTTCGATCCCTAGATTGAGAAGGTCCCCTGGAGAAGGGAAAGGCTACCAACTCCGTGTTCTGGCCTGGAGAATTCCACGGACTGTATAGTCCATGGGGTCACAAAGAGTCAGACACAACTGAGCGACTTTCACTTTCACTAGGCACTCAGCCCTGACCTGGAGGGGCTCGTGGCTTGCAGCGGGAGACAGCCATGCTGTGGGCCCAGGCATGTGGCACCAATGAGAAAATGCCAATAGGTGCACAGACCGAAGGGAGCAGAGGCTCTGAAGCAGGAGGGCTCAGAGAGTGCTTCCTGAGAGGGGTTGTGAGCCTCGCCCCGAAGATGCAAGAGAACACCAGCAGGTGGAAGAGCAGGCGGAGCAGGTGCTTCCCAGGTCCTGCCTGTCTGCCCTTCTCAGAGCTCCAAGGCCAGTCCCTGACTTTCTTGAACTGAAGGCTCTCCATTGCCCATCCTGCAAGCCAGCAGTGCAAGGGAATAACCAGTCTGGCCCACCCTAGCCCTCCAACAATGACTGATAGCCCCTCACTTCTTTCTTTTGAGAGAGGCCTCTGAGAGCATGTTCTACATTGCCCCCAGTGTTCCTCAGTGGAATTCAGCCCCGACTCACATGCCTGCACCCCAGCTCTCCTGGTGTGATAACTGCGTGATTACACCCCCCTTCCTGGCTGCCTTCCCTTCCCATCTCACTTCCTCCCTGCTTTGCTGGTGTTCTATCCACCTCCCAGACCAACAACTTGTCTTCTGCCAGTTGTCTTGGGCTCGGTTCTGCGGGAAGGGGGAAGGTAGAGGGGACCTCACATTCCCAGAATGAGCATGGTTTCAAGTGGACAGAATAGAAGCTAGGTCAGAGAGGACGGACTTGGGGACACGGAGATTGGGACCTTTATTTATTTTCTATTGTGTAACAAATACCACACACTAAGCCACTCAAATAATGCCCACTTATTACTTCTCAGTTTCTATGGGGCAGGAGTCTGGGCATAGCTAGTTGGGCCCGCTGCTCAGATTTCCACCAGATGCAACCAAGGTGTCAGCCAGGGCTATGATCTCACTTGAGGTCCAGAGTCCTCTTCCAGGCTTGCAGAGTGTCAGCAGAACCCAGATCCCTGTCGTTGGAGGACTGAGGCCATCGCAACTGGAGGCCAGTGCGGTTCCCTGTCATGCAGCCCTCTCTACAGCAGAGCAAAGGGTTCAGCCTCAAGAGAAGAATCACTCTCCTTGGATTTCTCTGACTCCTTCCATCTCTGATTTCTAGGCCCTTTGAAGTGGGCTCAACTGATTAGGTCAGGCTCTCTCACAGCCAAGGGGAGGACTCTGTCAGGCCTGCACACCAGGGGTGGGACTCTTGGGAGCCATCTGAGGCTTCTGCCTACCCCACTGCCTCGCTGTGAAGAGCCTTGCGCACTTAATTAAGGAGCTCAGGCTTTCTGTCTCCAGGAAGGGGAACCATGAGGGCCAGTAAGCTTGGAAACAGCATGGAGATGGTGCTGTCTCATTGTCCATGTGCTTGCTGTGAGCTCCGCAGCGACTCCAGGACAGTGAGCAAACGTGTTCCCACGTGGGCGTACTTAACACGTGGCCCACTTTGTCTTCCAAACAACCACCACTTTTGCATCATGTCAGGGCTTACTCTCCATTCCTGGCAGACTAGAGAGAACATGGGGAGAGGGAGGCGGAGGATAAACAGTTTTGATGGAGAATTGTGCATTTTCTGGAGGGAAGGATGCCTTTGGAGAGGTAGGGTAAGTTGAAGGGTTACCTCTGGAAAGCCTCGGGCAGACCGTGGAAGACAGAGTGCTCATGTTGAGAATCTTCCTCCTCCCAGCGCCTCCTCCCTCTGCCCCAGTGGTATCACGGCTCTGTACTTCTGGTCATCGTGCTCCCAAGCATGAAGTTCTGAACCTGCTCAGCTTGGACTCAACTCAAAACCTCTGTGAAGCTTTGCCTGTCACTCAGGAGAAGCTGCTGCCAGATCCCATATGCAGAGAGACACTCAGCAGAGGCCCCTTCATCCTGGAAGAACTAGGCCTTTGAGTCTCCATGACATCCCTGGGCATCTCTAGATGTCTAGGATATGAACTAGAAAAGCAGGAGGGAGACTCAGGCCCACCCAGGATCCCTGCAGGATCTGCACATACAGTTTGTCATTATTTCCCCTTCAAATTTATGCTCAGAAAACATTGAGGGAAGTTAAATCCAACCACTAGTTTGTCCAGCATTGCCACTGGAATAATAAATGTATATGTTAAATAAAATATTTTATTTGTACTTGTTTCAAAATTGATGGATACAGGAAAGATGATTGTAAAGTGCTTGGTATTTAATTTGTATTCCAAGGTAATTGTGAAGGCAGCACCCATTTGTAATTTCAAAGGCCCTTTTACCCTTGAATCTTAAAAGCATAATAGCAACAAAAATAAGTTAGAAAACTTCCATGAAAAAAATTAAGCATGCGCCATGATTTTGAAGCTCCAATTGAGTTTGTCCATTCACTTGCTTTTCAAATACACTCCTATTTTTCTTAAAATTCTTTTTCACAAAGGAAGGAAATTTCTGTGGCAGGTAGAGTCACACACCAGAATAAAAGGGCAAACCTCCAGCATCCTAAGAAAAGCTCAATACCACCTTCTGTCTCTAGATGATGATAATTAAATCAGATATCCCATAATAAGGTGTGCTGATTAATAGATTATTTGATTACGTATAAGTGTACTTGCATCAATACAATTGCCTAAAAGCTCTAAATTAGAAGATGTGCAATAAAGTATAATTGAAAGTTCATAAGAATTGGTAGTTTTAATTGTAAGGAATGATTAATTGATCATTCAGATAGTATTGATCTACAACTTTTTGTAATTCTTTGCAATCTGATTTGTCAAATTTGAGTCCAAATAACTGATAATCTGTCCTACTAATAGAAGAGCTGGAAGGGACTGGAATGATAAAGGATGAAAGGCTAGAACCACAGACACGTAGGCCTAAGCTCCTCTAATCCCCCTGTTGGACCACTGTGGCTCCTCATCTGGAGGCCTTTTGTCCCCACACTCAGTCCTCTCCCTGCAGAAGCTCCACAAGCCCAGGGAGCCCTGTGGGCTCAGGAAGACCTGGGCAAGGGTCCAGCCTCTGCCTCTCATTCTGAGTCTATGCCCCCTTGCCTCAGGCTTCTTAAGCAGATGGGGGTTAGAAGGTGAGCATCTTTTGATATGGCAGTGCTATGTGCTGACCACCCTGAGCTCCTGGGGGAGGTTTGACACCCTTACCAGTTTCCCAGACAGCAGCCTACATTCTTCTCTGTGTCAGCTCCACTAAATAAACTCCTTAGGGTGCAGATAGAAGCTTGCACTCTTTTGTTTCCCCACAGAAATATGGCTGCATCCACAGCTGCAGAAGAATGACCGAATTTCTTCTATTCAGTCTACAATGGCACTTTATGGACACAGATGGAGCCCGGGAAATTTGTGCTAGTTGAAGGGAAGTCACAAGTGCATATTTTCTTGAGCTCCAGAGACAGAGGAGCGCAGCCAGTGATTATGCTGATTGGAGACAGAACCTGACACCTGGGGAAAGAGAGACCCCTGAGATGGGGCGGGGGTAACAGGGAAGAAGAGGAAGGCAAGAGAGACCACGTGGGCACTCGTATGAGAGGATACGGTGAGCCCTGAGGACCGTGACTCTAATCAGTGATCTGGGTGGAGTAAAAGCCAAGCATTAGACAGGCCTCTGTCCAGGGAGAACTGGTTCCCAGCTCCTAAAGTAAGAGACATCCCTGGCTTGCCCTAGAGGATGCAGGGGCCCTCACAGACCTCTTCCTGGGACGGGATGTGAACACCTGAAGATTCTGAAGATCAGGTCTTGTGTTCCCCCCACCCAGGACCCAGCTGGGGCTCTCCACTTCCTTTCCCTGTTACATGGTGAGGCCAAATACTCTGCCAGACACTAACTTTTTCCCAGCACTTTTGTGCAAAGAAAACACAGATCCTAGAGAACCTGGTCTGACTTGCTGATGACACCAGAAGACAGAGCTGGCCGTGGAGCTCTGCCTACCTAGGGAGTGAGGGCAGCTCTCTTGCCCACTGTGAGGTCTGTCCCTGGACACTCAGATCCTCTGTGGGTAGAACTCTGCAATTGCACTCACAACCTGAAGCCTTTGGCCCATCACTCCCGTTTGCAGGAATGTGACCAGCCAAGTACACAGTGTGTGAAGGTATTCACTGCAGTGCTGTTTATAACAAAGAAAAATTATCCCCAGATGATGCAAAATTGGTTAGATTGGGGTACATTTATAAATGTCTTTAAAAGTTACATCGTTGATCTATGTTCAGTAACATGGTAAATGATATTCAGTGTGTTACGTGACAAAAGCAGCATGTAAGTCGGGATGCACAAGATCAGGCTTTTGTTAAAGGTGTACGGGTGGTGTTCAGTCACCCAGTCATGTCCAACTCTTTGTGACCCCATGGACTGCAGCATGCCAGGCCTTCCTGTCCCTCACCATCTCCCAGAGCTTGTCCAAGTTCATGTCCATTGCATCAGACACGTGGGTGGGTGTGTGTCTGTAAATGTCCATTTTTGCAAACAAAAAACATCTAGCAAGCTGCACATTAAATGTTAATTATCCCCTTTGGATGGGGGAATTTTTTCATACTTTTATATTATATTCAATAACAGATAAAATCATATAGTTATAATATATGATAAATTGTATATTATACATTTTAAGCTTTCTCTTATTTTTCTATATTATCTGATTTGTTTACTTTGTTTTTATTATATTATATTACTATTTTTATAAAAAATATAAATAAATTAACTACCATTTGGAAAGTGATAAAAAGTAAATGTCAGCTGTTTCTGTTTCAGCTACCTGAGGACAACAGGAGAGGATGTCTATGGACCGAGCAGGAAGTGGCTGAGAATTCTGGCCCAGCTTCCTCCCCTGCGCTTCTAAGCCCTGCCCACCATTCTGACCCACCCCTTCCTGCTCCTCCCCCCTGGCCTTGGTGTTCCGGCTTTCCTGGGCACCTCGCTGTCCTCTAACATCCAAACTCACTCCAGCCGTCCCTCTGCCTGATACGCTTCACTCCCTCAAGTCTTCACGCAGCTGGGCCCTTTTCATCACATGGGTCTCGGCTTAACCGCCACCACCCCTTGACGTCTTCCATTAGCACCCAGTTTAAACTGGTCTTCTCACCCTCCACACCCCTTGGGGTTCTCTGTCACTCTGTCCTTTTTACTTCTTGGTTGAACTCCTAACCATCTGAAATGACATTGTTTATTCTTTGCCTTCTCATCTGTAGTCTATTCTGTTCACTTCTGTGGGCAACTGATGGTGTCTGCTATGGCCGGATTAGGACCTTCAAAGAGGCTGAACGTGGGTTTCTGCTGCCCTCCCTCGTGCGTGCATGCTTAGTTGTTTCAGCCGTGTCCTACTCTCTGCGACCCCACGGACTGTGGCCCGCCAGGCTCCTCTGTGCTTGGGATTCTCCAGGCAAGGATACTGGAGTGGGGACCTTCCCGCCTGAGGGATGGAACCAGTGCTTTATATCTCCAGCATTCGCAGGCAGATTCTTTCCTGCTGAGCCACGCGGAGCCCAGCCCTCCCTTATGACCCCAAACAAAAGCAATGCCATTTTTAATATCAGGAATTCCAGTGGTTCCTCAGTTTTACCATATTTCTCTCTGTTCACCATGGTGACCCCACGAAAATACATGGCTTGTCACACTATATTCAGTGAATACACATTGAATGAATGAACAGATGAAAATGAGTATGTTGTCTCCTGAGCCTTGGAGAGGAAAAGGAAGGCAGAAGAGGGCTATCTGAGAGAAGAAAGGTCCCAGACCACTGGGCATGTAAAAATAATTACAGGTTTGGGACAGTGAGACAAAAGCCCCAGCCTCCACTGGAGTGGGACTCACCCCAAGGTCGACCGCTGGAACAGCCAGGGCAGAGAGCAATCACCCCTGGCAGTGCCCTGACCCACCTGGGTACTGGAAGTAATTTTCTAAACCTGGGGAAATGTTAACTTGTCAATCTAGGAAGTAAAACTATTTTTAAACAAGAAAGAGAAAAAGTAATCCTTTCCCAATGATACCATCACACTGACATATAGCACAATGTAATTTATTTTTACAACTGAGTTATAAATTGTTAAAACTAAAAGTTACATTGGAAATCTTGACATAATAATCTTACCTATAGTAACCTGAATAACCAGCCATAACCATTGTTATTTTTCTTTCTATTAATGTTTACTTTTTTGAAAGTTCAACTTGCTCAACGTGTTCATCTTTTAATGTGAGGTAAAAGGTAATTTGCATGAACACAAATAGCACAGTATCAATTCAGTGGCATTATAAATTAATTAGCTACAGCCCACCATAATGACTTGGGAAAATACAACTGTGCTATGTCTTTTATTTATAGCTTTTCTTGCTACATTATACCTCTTTCAATATTAAGTGCTTACCATGCTTGCTTCTTAATAAGGTTAATTATCCCAGACAGGTTTGTGGCACCTTGTCTAAAGGCCATATACTTCTACTCTACTGGCATCTTGGATTTATGCATTTGCAAAAGGTGGAAAGTTAATCAGATCAATTTTCCTTCATTCCACACCCTAGCAGGCCCTTTTCTTGTTTCTGTTAGTACTTGGCGGATCTCTGTCTCTGATTCTGGTGAAGAAACATCTACAGCTTGGGTTATCTAGCTCTCATCACCTTCACTGTGAGTGAGCATGGGGTGCTCAAAGTGAGCCAGAAAGGTCAAAGCCAGCTCCAACCCTGCCGTATCTGGGGCAGAACATGGGTTCTGGGATTCTTTGGCTCAGAAAGTATTGAAGAATGAAATTGTTAGCCAATATTTAAAAGTCTGAAGACTTTTCTCTCTCTCTCTCTTTCTCTCTCTCTCTCTCTCTCTCTTTCTCTCTCTATCTCTCTTTCTCTCTCTCTCTCATATACACACACAATCAGGTATTGGTATATCATGTATCATGAGAAACCAGAAAGCTGAGCAGTATTAGCCATATTCCTAAGTTGCAACCAGAATGAGCTGTGTGGAGGCCCCTCCTTAGACAGGCCTGACTCTAGGGCTTCCCTTCAGTCCCCACCAGTTCCTGTTGGCCTCTGGATACAGAGGTTGAGTGCTGGTTGTCATTTGTCACTTTATACTAGGCCAGTTTGAAATGTTTGTGTTACCTGCCTGTCTCCTATTGCTGGAAAGGACATCTTATGAAAAGCATTGTAAAGTCCAGGTAGGCAGGCCTCCGGCAAGTAATTCCATCAGCCACAGACAATTCATAAAAGACCATTTCAGAGTATGGCAGGTGCTATTGAAAAATAAATAGGCAATTGTGAAGGAGAGGCCTGCTGGTGAGAGTGAGGTCTGCTCACCTCGGATGATCAGCAGTGATTTCTCTGTAATGGTGGCATGTAAGCGGAGACCAGAGGAGGTGGCACGGGAAGGGCTAGGCAAGGGTTCAGGGTATGTTCAAAGGGCTTGAGGTGGGAATAACGGCATACTCTAGGCTTCACAAGAAGGCCAGGGTGGGAGGCTCTAGTGATCTAGCACAAAATGAGAAAAAGAGGTCAGGCAGGGCGGCATCAGCCTGATCCCGAGAGCAGAGCCTCAACAGACATTTGCGTGCAAGTACTCAATTTGGGAATAAGATCTCAGAGATTTAGGATGAGAGAGCAGGGAGTAAAACAAGGAAGAAAGAAAAACCAATACAAAGATGTTTCATTGAGTGATTCCCTGTTGTGGGGAAAAGGAGCCTTACCAAATGGGCCTCAGAGCTGTCAACACAGGATAAAAGAGGAAAGCATTTACTGACTGGCTTCCATTCCCCATAGAGCAAGTGTGGCCCAATAGGAATTATCTTCTCAGAACGTTTAGATTTAATAGGCACAGCTATAGAGCATATTCCTGGGCATCTTGCATTTCAAGACTGAGTTCAGTTCAGTTCTGTAGCTCATTCATGCCTGACTCTTTGCAACCCTATGGACTGCAGCACACCAGGCCTCCCTGTCCATCACCAGCTTCTGGAGTTTACTCAAGCCCACGTCCATTCCGCCAGTGATGCCATCCAACAATCACATCCTCTGTTGTCCTCTTCTCCTCCCACCTTCAATCTTTCTCAGCATCAGGGGTTTTTCCAGTGAGTCAGTTCTTCACATCAGGTGGCCAAAGTATTGGAGTTTCAACTTCAGCATCAGTCCTTACAATGAATTATCAGTATTTATTTCATTTAGGATTGACTGGTTGGATCTCCTTGCAGTCCAAGGGACTCTTAAGAGTCTTCTCCAACACCACAGTCAAGCATCAGTTCTCTGTGCTCAGCTTTCTTTATATTCCAACTCTCATATCCATACTTAACTACTGGAAAAAAGATAGCTTTGACTAGATGGACCTTTGTTGGCAAAGTAATGTCTCTGCTTTTTAATATGCTGTCTAGGTTGGTCATAACTTTTCTTCCAAGGAGCAAACATCTTCTAATTTCATGGCTGCAATCACCATCTGCAGTGATTTTGGAGCCCCAAAAAATAAAGCCTGTCACTGTTTCCACTATTTCCCCATCTGTTTGCCATGAAGTGATAGGACCAAATGCCATGATCTTCGTTTTCTGAATGTTGAGCTTTAAGCCAACTTTTTCACTCTCTTTTGCTTTCATCAAGAGGCTCTTTAGTTCTTCCTCGCTTTCTGCCATAAGGGTGGTGTCAGTTGCATATCTGAGGTTATTGATATTTCTCCTGGCAATCCTGTGAAGCACACATGATTCCAGAGTGTGCTTCTTCCAGTCCAGCATTTCTCATGATGTACTCTGCATAGAAGTTAAATAAGCAGGGTGACAATATACAGCCTTGATGTACTCCTTTCCCAATTTGGAACCAGTCTGTTGTTCCATGTCCAGTTCTAGCTGTTGCTTCTTGACATGCATACAGGCTTCTCAAGAGGCAGGTAAGGTGGTCTGAGAGAAATCCTAGTGTAAGAACAAGAGATACAGGGGGATGAGGCATTGTCAGATTGTATCCATGCAATGCTGGTCAGATCCAGCATGAAACTCTGGTCTACATTTACCCTGCTTAAAAAAAAAAAAAAAGAATGAGACTGAGAGGATGTAAAATGGTACCAAAAGAGGCCCACTACAGTGATAGCATGATGAAACCCCTTCATCTTCCCCACACCAAATCCACCAACCTTTTATCTGTACTCATACTCTGCTTTCTCTCCTGGCAATAAAGTCAGTGTATCCATGTGCAGTCAAAGGTCCCATTTCCCCTCCATTCCTCTTTCTACCTCATCAGTTTCTGCCTCTACTTCTGGCCACACTACCCTCATACATATATGCCCTAACGCATCATCTTTTAAAAGAAAAAACCTTGAGGATAATGTAGAAGGAATGGGTAAGTTCCTAGAAATGTACAACCTACCAAGTCTAAATCATAAAGAGACAGAAAATCTAAACAGATAAACAGACTAATAATCAGTAAAGAGATTGAATCCATAATCTAAAACCTCTCAACACAGAAATCCCAGGACAAGATGATTTCACTGGAGAATTCTACCAAACATTTAAAGAATAAGTAATGCCAATTCTTCTGAAACTTGTCCAAAAAACTGAAGAGGAAGGAACATTCTCAAACTCATTTCATGAGACCAACATTACCCTAATAATAAGGCCAGATAAGCACACTACCAGAAAAGAAAAATACAGACGATTATCCCTGAGGAATATAAATGGAAAAATTCTCAACAAAATACTAGCAAGCCATGTATATTACCACACATAAAATCGATGACCAGTACAAGTTTGATGCATGAAGCAGGGCACTCACAACTGGTGCTTTAGGACCACCCAGAGGGATGGGGTGGGGAGGGAGATGGGAAGGGGGTTCAGAATGGGGGGACACGTGTGCACCCATGGCTGATACATGTCAGTGTTTGGCAAAAACCACCACAATATTGTGAAGTAATTAGCCTCCAATTAAAATAAATAAATTAATTTTTAAAAATAAATAGCAAACCAAATTAAACAGCACACTGAAAGGATCATCACTATGATCAGGTGGGCTTTGTCCTACCCAAGAGTGAAAGATTGAAAAAAAAATTTTTTTTAAGATCAGAAATAAGACAAGGAAACCCACTCTCACTACTCCTATTCAACATAGTGCTGGAAGTTCTAGCTAGAACAAGAGAAAGAAAGAAAAGGCATCCAAACTGAAAAAGAAGATGTGAAATTGTCTCTGTCTTCACATGATATGATCTTTTAAATAGACACTCCTAATGATTCCACACACACAAAAAAGTTAGAACTAATCAACAAATTCAGTAAATTGCAGGATATAAAACCAACATACAAAAACCAGTTGTATTATACAGAGTGAAGTAAGTCAGAAAGAGAAAAACCAATTTCATATATTAACACATACTTACAGAATCTAGAAAAACCGGTACTGATGAACCCATTTGCAGGGTAAGAATAGAGATGCAGACACAGAGAACAGACTTTAGACACAGAGGGGAAAAGGAGTTGTTGTTTGGTTGTCCAGTCATGTCTGACTCTTTGCAACCCCATGGACTGCAACATGCCAGCCCTCCCTGTCCCTCACCATCTCCTGGAGTTTGCCCAAGTTCATGTTCATTGCATCGGTGATGCTCTCAAGCCATCTCATCCTCTGACCCCCTCTTCTCCTTCTGCCCTCAATCTTTCCCAGGATCAGGGACTTTTCCAATGAGTTGTCTATTGGCATCAGATGACCAAAATACTGGAGCTTCAGCATCAGTCCTTTCAGGAGAGGATCACTGAGAGAGCATCATTGACATATATCCACTGCCATGTGTAAAATAAACAACCAGTGGGAAGCTGCTGTTTAGACACAGGGAGCTCAACTTGGTGCTCTGTGACAACCTAGGCGGGGGGGGGGGGGGGGGGGGGGTGGGGGGGGTGGGAGGGAGGCTCCTGAGGGAGGAGACATATGTGGACTTGTGGCTGATTCACATAGTTGTGTGGAGAAGCCAATGTAATATTGCAAACCAATTATCTACCAGTTAAATAAAAAAAGAAGTAAAAAAAAAAAAAAGCTGTGTTTCTATATACTATAAGTTATCTGAAAAAAATAAAGAAAACATTCCCATTTGCCATAACATTAAAAACAATAAAATACTAAAATAAATTTAGCCAAGGAAGTGAAAGATCTTTACACTGAAAAATACAAGACTTTGGTGAAAGAAATTGAAGAAGACACAAATAAATGGAAAGATATCCAGTGTTCATGGGTCAGAAGTATTGTTGTTGTTCAGTTGCTCAGTCTTGTTTGATTCTTTGCGACCCCATGGACTGCAGCACACCAGGCTTCCCTGTCCTTCACCATCTCCTGGAGCTTGCTCAGATTCACATGCATTGAGTTGGTGATGCCAGCCAGCCATCTCATCCTCTGTTGTCCCCTTCTCCCCCGCCTTCAATCTCTCCCAGCATCAGGATCTTTTACAAGCAGTCAGTTCTTCACATCAGGTGACCAAAGTATTGGGATTTCAGCTTCAGCATCTGTCCTTCCAATGAATATTCAGGACTGATTTCCTTCAGGACTGACTGATTGGATCTCCTTGCAGTCCAAGGGACTCAACAGTCTTCTCCAACACCATAGTTCAAAAGCCTCCATTATGGTGGCATTCAGCTTTCTTCATAGTCTTACATCCATACATGACTACTGGGAAAACCATACTATTGACTAGACAGACCTTTGCTGGCAAAGTAATGTCTCTGCTTTTTAATATGCTCTCTAGGCTGGTCATAGCTTTTCTTCCAAGGAGCAAGCCTATTTTAATTTCTTGGCTGCAGTCACCTTCTGCAGTGATTTTGGTGCCTCGCCCAGAAGATAAGCTCCTTAAAGGAAGGCCCTCAACTGGGTCAACTTTATCTCGTTCTCTACTATACTCTCAGCCTGGCAGCTAGCAGGTATGACACAGGTATTGGTACAATGAACAAGTAAAGGTAAGAACAACAGCTGGGCAAGAGCCTCCCTTGGACGCCTCTGGGGAGTTTGCAGCTCTCTCTGCTCTGTGTGTCCGTCAGTTCCCTGCCCACACATCCTCAAAATGCAAAGCCCTCAGGCCTAGGGCAGTCTTATCCCTCCCTGATTCCTAAATCTCAGTGCTGAGCCTGGCCCACGGTTGGAATATGAATGAATGAATGACCAACGGGTAGAAGTTTCAGGAGTAAAGATTCTGACTCCCCAGAAAGAGAAAGATGAATACCATGTGATGTCACTTACATGTGGAATCTAGAGTATGACATGAATGAACTTATCTACGAAAACAGAAACAGACTCAGAATGTTTTTTGGTTGCTTGCCAAGGTGGAGGGTACATGGGAAGGTTGCATTTGGAGCTTGGGATGAATAGATGCAAACTTTTATATACAGTGATTAAACAAATGAGTCCTACAGTACGGCACAGGAGTTACATTCAATATCCTGTAAGAAACTATATTGGAAAAGAAAAATAATGTACTCTACATCTGCATCTCCAGGTAAGAAGTTGCTAAAGTAATTAGCCTCCAATTAAAATAAATTAATTAATTTAAAAAAAGAAGAAGTTGCTATATAACACAGAGAGCCCAGCCTGCTGGTCCATGATGACCTAGAAGGGTGTGATGTCTGGAGAGAGGGGAGGCTCAAGAGGGAGGGGATATATGTATAATTATGGCAAAAAGCAAAACATCACTGCAAAGGCATTTTCCTCCAATTAAAAAAAAATTTTAAGTAATATAATAATTGGGCGAATAATATGAAAAGAAAAATATTCTGACTATTATTCATTTCCGCAGTTGTGATCCACGCCGTCAAAGGATTTGTTGTAGTCAATAAAGCAGAAGTAGATGTTTTTCTGGAACTCCTTGCTTTTTTCATAATCCAACAGATGTTGGCAATTTGATCTCTGGTTCCTCTGCCTTTTCTAAATCCAGCTTCAACATCTGGAAGTTCTCCATTCATGTACTGTTGAAGCCTGGTTTGGAGAATTTTGAGCATTACTTTGCTAGTGTGTGAGATGAGTGCAATTGTGTGGTAGTTTGAACATTTTTTGGTATTGCCTTTCTTTGGAATTGGAATGAAAATTGACCTTTTCCAGTCCTATGGCCACTGCTGAATTTTCCAAACTTGCTGGCATATGAAGTGCAGCACTTTCACAACATCATCTTTTTAAGATTTAAAACAGTTCAACTGGAATTTCATCACCTCCACTAGCTTTGTTCATAGTTATGCTTCTTAAGGCCCACTTGACTTTGCATTCCAGGATATCTGGCTCTAGGTGAGTGATCACACCATCGTGGGTATCTGGGTCATGAAGATCTTTTTTGTACAGATCTTCTGTGTATTCTTGCCACCTCTTCTTAATATCTTCTGCTTCTGTGTGAATCACAGCAAACTGTGGAAAATTCTTGAAGAGGTGGGAACACCAGACCACCTGACCTGCCTCCTGAGAAATCTGTATGCAGGTTAAGAAGCAACAGCTAGAAGTGGACATGTAACAACAGACTGGTTCCAAATCAGGAAAGGAGTATGTCAAGGCTGTATATTGTCACCCTGCTTATTTAACTTCTATGCAGTGTACATCATGCCAAATTCCAGGCTAGATGAAGCACAGGAATCAAGATTTCCAGGAGAAATGCCAATAACCTCAGATATGCAGATGACACCACCCTTATGGCAGAAAGCAAGGAAGAACTAAAAAGCCTCTTGAAAATGAAAGAGGAGGGTGAAAAAGTTGGCTTAAAACTCAACATTCAGAAAACTAAGATCATGGCATCTGGTCCCATCGCTTCATGGCAAACAGATGGGGAAATAATGGAAACAGTGACAGACTTTATTTTCTTGGGCACCAAAAGCACTGCAGATGGTGACTGCAGGCAAGAAATTAAAATAGGCTTGCTCCTTGGAAGAAAAGCTATGATCAGCCTAGACAGCATATTAAAAAGCAGAGACATTACTTTGCCAGCAAAGGTCTGTCTAGTCAATAGTATGGTTTTCCCAGTAGTCATGTATGGATGTAAGACTATAAAGAAAGCTGAATGCCACCATAATGGATGCTTTTGAACTATTGTGTTGGAGAAGACTGTTGAGTCCCTTGGACTGCAAGGAGATCCAATCAGTCAGTCCTAAAGGAAATCAGTCCTGAATATTCATTGGATGGAGTCATGTTGAAGCTGAAACTCCAATACTTTGGCCACCTGATGCAAAGAACTGACTCCTTGTAAAAGACCCTGATGCTGGGAAAAATTGAAGGTAGGAGAAGGGGACAACAGAGGATGAGATGGTTGGATGGCATCACTGACTCAATGGACATGAACTTGAGTAAGCTCCAGGAGTTAGTGATGGACAGGGAGGCCTGGCATGCTGCAGTCCATGGGGTCACAAAGACTTGAACATGACTGAGTGACTGAACTGAAAGTATTATTTATTATTAATAAAAATTATTCATTATTTTATGACTATCCCTGAGCCCCTGTTTGTTCCAAGTCATCACCTGGACATCATCTGCATCAGTGGATCCCTCTGTGGATGAGAGGCTCCCAGTCCAACAAGAGAGACTGCAGTGCCCCTGATTTCCAGTGCATTCGCCGTGCACCTGTTTGCAGAGGGCTGCCTGCATCCTGCCTCACTCTCACTGTGGAGGCCAGTTCCCTGTGTGCCACTTCTCCAGGCCTGGTGTTCTGCTGTGGCCCACTGTCTTCCTGACTTCTTGCCCTCTGACCAGCTCTTTGACAAGACCTCTGAGTTTCAGCTCTGCACCTTGCTGTTATGTGGTTACTGCTGCCTCTCACCCACCAAAACCTTCTAGATACTGCCTTCCATTGAGATGTGTCACTGGCCGCCTTCACTCTGGAGCTTCGGTGGGCAGCTGAGGTCAAGTTGGGAGAATAGAGATAAAGAGAAAGGGGGGAAGAGTGGGAGAAAGGGAAAAGAGTTGGCCAGCAGGCATGGCGGCTGTTTTTCAAACTGTGAGCAATGACCAATCCTTAGGTCATACGATCAATTCTGTGGATATCAGCCACCATTTTAAAAAATAAAACAGAAGACAATAGTCAATAAAATATGAACGCATCACTTGTAGCAATGTAAGTATTGTTTCACAAACACTTTGTTATTGTTTTAGGTATACATGCCCACATACACACTGGGATATCAATGTAAAAAAGTAGTTTGAGGTCGATAACATTTGGAAAACCCAGTCCAAGTGGCTCAAGTGTTGTCTGCAGTCTCCTTTGTCCTGCTGAGGCCCTCACCTACCCTTCTGAAGAAAGAAGACTAAGTGAAATTGATGTGATACGATCGCTTAAATGTCAAGCAGAGCAGAGGAGAGGCCCCCATGTGAACCTCGTCAGCAGCAAATGCCAGAATGGCAAAGGTCACTCATTCTTGTTCAAGAAAAGGCAGCCAGTGAGGTCTCCTGGAGAAGCTGCCAACAGAATCCTCCCAGCATGATAGAAAAAGAGCCCACCTGTGTGGAGCACCAGTGGTGCCAGGCACGGTGCATCCCTGCCTCTCGGGAAGTTGTGTTCCGGGGGGGTATGTGGTCCAGCACAGATGTGGACAGATCTGTGTTGCTCAGCGTGGAGGCTTCAGGGCGCTGGTCCAGCCACCTGAACTGAGTGTTTCTGACAACTTTACAATGCAGATATTATGATCTTTTCTTCAGAGGTGAGAATCCAAGTCACATGGTAGTGCAGTGGTCATGTCTAGTCAGTGGCAGGTCCAGGATTCAAACCCAGTCTGCTGTCAAGCCTGGGCTTTCTCTGCCATGACCCAACCCTCACTACACCAGAAGCTGGGGAGGCCTAAGCTCTGGTCCTGCCTATGCGAAACAGCATTTATGGAAGGAATGACAGGATACTGGGGACATAGCTCTGGGGTGGTTTTTCTCCCAAACATCAACTTCATAGGGACAATCACAATGTCTAGTTTGTCTCCTGCTAAATCCTTAGCTTCTAAGACAGTGCCTGGCAACTAGTATCCAACGGACGGTTGCATGCAAGGATGGACAGAGGCCTGCGTTGCGGACCTGGACTTACCACTAGCTCGTCAGCACACATTCCATTACTGGCCTCAGTCTCACACCTGCAGCCTGAAGGCCCAAGTCAGACTGTGTATTCTGGGAGCCAGCTCCCCTCCAGCAAGTTGGGCAGCTTCCCTAGGGGCCACTGGGGACTCCCGGGCCCATTCCCATCCCCAGCCCTGGAAAAACACAAACACCCAGACTGCCAAGTTGTGCCCCCATGTAGCCCAGTTAGGCATTCAGGTAAAGTATAGTGTTCAGATAAGTTATGAATATGTCTGACCCCATGCTGGGTACGAGCTGCAGGCTTGGATCAACATTTAAAAACAAAACGAAATACAACATCTGAGTTGACTTTGGAAAACTTATACTGAGTCCTTCCAAGGCAGGTGAAAAGCACAGTGGTTAAACATCCAGGCCCTGTAGCCAAACTTGCTGGGTTTGCCTCCTTACTGGCACAAGACAAGCCCTTCGACATCCTGAGCTCCTGCTTCTCCTTGCGACAATGAGAGCAACAGCCACCTCCAGGTGCTGAAAGATGTCTCTCCTGAAGGAATGTCATAGCCAGGGCATGGTGGTCTACCTGGAGCAAGGACTCAGCATGTCACAAAGAGGAGGCCAGTAAAAACTGTCCAGTGAGTGGCAAGGTCCTCAGATTCAAGCTCAGTACCATCCCACTGAGAACAGACAGGGGAATCCTTCTGTTGGGTTCACAGTGTCCTGGAGCTTTGTGAAGGGGGCTATCACATGAGATAATAATCTGAGGCAGATGAGTCCTGGGACAGGTCTGGGTGTCACCTCTGCTGGGTGTGACCTAGGGCAAGGGGCTGGCCTAGGGCATATACTAACAATAGGAAGTGGTCACCTCAATGCTGTACTGACTTCCAAACCAGAGAACATAGACAGGAAAGTTGGTGTGGTCTCAGGACAAGTTCTCAGCTGGGCAGTCTGTGGTGAAATCAGCTGCCTTGCCATTTTCAGGAACTCACACAAGATCTCCTGAAGATCTTTGCCAGATCAGAGAGCGTGGCTTTTCCCAGTAAGTGTCCTTCTTAGATGGTTTGCCCAAAAGCCTGTACACTCCACTCCCGCCAGCGATCTCCCTTCTCTCTCATCATTCATCGTCCCTCTGTCTTGGGAGAACTTTTCTTCCACTCTGCTTTCCTGAGAGATATTTTCATCCATCCTTCCACCATTGCTTCAAATCCTATTCTCCTCTTTCCTTTCTCAGTGAATCTTCGTTACCCCTGCAGCCTGAATTATTAGCCATGGAAAAAGCAGTACCCTGCAAAGCAAAGGTATCTTACTTACTATACCTTCCCAGGAGGTGAGAGAACATTTTACATTGCAAATACCGAGTCCACCACAGAAAAGGGAAGAAAATGACACTGTATGGCGTTTGCTGTTTGTCAAACACCAAACTGAGAGCTACACATATATTAACTCACTTGACCTGTTTAACTGTTCCTCGAAGTAGTTACTTCACTCCCAGGAAGAAAAGGAGAGAGAGGTTAAATGCCTTTTCCAAGGTCACAGTCAATGGCCAGGCTAAAAAGGCAAACCCAGACAGTCTAGGGCTAGAATCCTCTCTGCTTCATCTCGCTACTGCCTTTCAAACCAAACAAGACATGTTCCCAAATTAAAATATGACAACAATCACAACATAATGTGTTTCTGTGGTCTGTAGCGGTCAGTGACTATGATCCATTCCTCCCCTCATCCCCAAAGTTTGGCTAGATTCTGTCACAGAGCAGAAACTCAGGAAGTGTTGGCTGAGTAAAGGAGTGAGAAGCTGTCCAGACTCTTGCAGTGATGCCTCAGTGTCTGTTCTGAGCTGGGACAGAGAAAGCACCTGATTCCACATACATCTAAGTGAGTCCCTGGGAACACAGCCCCACCCAAGAAGCTGTCTCGTAAGAAGAAATGGGGCTGAGAGGATGTCATATTTACCAATTTTGAGGACAGCAGAGACTGTCACCAATACATGCTACCTGAGGCCAGGGTGATCTACCACATTTGAGTGAAAACAAAGATGTCAGTATCCCTGGGCCCAACTGTCTCCAGTTCTAGGAGACCTTTTCAAACATTGAGCCCCAGATCTCCACAGTGGGGTTAAATGTGCCTTTTGTAATGAAAGAAACATTACAAATTCTCTTACCAATGCTACCAACATTCTTTTATTCAAACTCGACTTAATTCTACAGCAGGTAGAGCAAGAATAGGGTAAGAATAAACCCAGACTTTCATGGAGGCAAAGTGGCACATGGGTTTGTTGGTTTCAAACCTGAACGGACAATAGAATATTCTCAGGAGATTTTTTAAAAATTCATCAACTACTTTGAATAATGACAAGTCACATGAGCCCTCCTGCAGATAACCATAATAAAACTTGACAAAATAATTTAAACAGAACACTATTTAAAAGTTCGGAGAAGGATCCAAAAGAAGACGGAACTAGAGAGACATTTGCTTTTAGTGAGTTGCACTTGAAAGACACAATTTTGAATGTGTAGCTTTGTGATCTGAGGTTGTTCTTCAATCCAGCGGCATGGCATAGAAAAGGCGAGTGGAAACTGAAACCTTACCAAATAGAGGTGCTAGAGGTCAGAGTTCAGGATCAGAGTTTGTAGAGGAGAAATCTTGGAAGCAAACCATTGCTGACAACTAAATTACATAAGCATGAGGGAGACCCAGGCAGCACGGCAGAGAAACGGGAGAGAGAAGAAATAAATGCACTCATGAAAGAAAGAGCTACTCAGGGAACAACCTATGAGCTTTATATTTTTTCAAACAAGTGCGGGTCCCAATCAGACACAGCTCAGCAGGCAATCAGAAGAAGGATGAAGATTCATGGGTTTGAAGTATCGGAAGTCAAAACCCAAGGCTAGCAAACTTTGAAAATTGCAGGGAGGAGGAATTCCTACAAGAAAAGGAATTCCTCAGTCGTGTCCGACTCTTGGTGACCCCAGGAACTGAAGCACACCAGGCTTCCCTGTCCTTCACCATCTCCTGGAGTTTGCTCAAACTCATGTCCATTGAGTAGATGATGCCATCCAACCATCTCATCCTCTGTCGTCCCCTTCTCCTTTCCTCAGTCTTTCCCAGCATCAGGGTATTTTCCAGTGAGTCGGCTCTTTGTATCAGGTGGACAGAGTATTGGAGCTTCAGCTTCAGCATCAGTCCTTCCAATGAATATTCAGGGTTGATTTCCTTTAGGATTGGCTGGTATGATCTCCTTGCAGTCCAAGGGACTCTCAAGAGTCTTCTCCAGCAGCACAGTTTGAAAGCATCAATTTTTCAGCACACAGCCTTCCAGGTCTCGCATCCGTACATGACTACTAGAAAAACCATAGCTTTGACTAAACGGAACTTTGATAGCAAAGTGATGACTGATTTTTAATACACTGTGTAGGTTTGTCATTTCTTTACTTCCAAAGAGCAAGCATCTTTTAATTTCATGGTTGTAGTCACAAACCACAGTGATTTTGGAGCCCAAGGAAATAAAATCTGTCACTGTTTCCATTTTTTCCCCATCTGTTTGCCATGAAAGATGCTATGATCTTAGCTTTCTGAATGCTGAGTTTGAAGGCAGCTTTTTCACTCTACTCTTTCACTTTCATCAAGAGGCTCTTTAGTTCCTCTTCACTTTCTGCCATTAGGGTGGTATCATCTGCATATCTGAGGTTATTGATATTTCTCCCCACAATCTTGATTCTAGCTTACAATTCATCCAACCAGGCATTTCTCATGATGTATTCTGCATAGAAGTTAAATAAGCAGGATGACAAAATACAGCTTTGATGTTTTCCTTTCACAATTTGGAACCAGTCCATTGTTCCACATCCAGTTCTGGCTGTTGCTTCTTGATCTGCATACAGGTTTCTCAGGAGAAAGGATCAATATAAATTAATCTGAGGTATATAGAGGAAAAAGTGTGAAGAAAATGAAAAGACCTTCACAGATATGTGAGACAACAGTGGTTTGGGGTCCAACATACATGTTATTTGAATCTTAGAATGGTGAAAGAAAAATAAAGGAAAAAAGAAAATATTCAAACATAATAATGGCTCCCCAAAGTCTCAATTTTGGCTGAAAATATTAACTTACAGATCCAAAAACTCATAAACCCCAAATATAATAGAACTAAAGAAAACTCTTCTAGACATAAGCTTATTCAAAGTTATGAAAGCCAGAGGAAGACAATTTTAAAGGCAGTCAGCAAAATTGGCAGGTAACATTCTGTGGAAAAACAGTAAGAATAATGACTGATTTCTTATCATAGACAATGGAAGCCAAAGGAAATAGGAACAAAATAACTCAAGTATCAAAAGGGGGAAAGAACTGCCAACCAAGGATATTGCATCCAGAATATTACTATTCTTTAAAACTGCAGGCAAAAAAAAACATTTTTGGAAAGCAAAATCTGATAATTTGTCATCCACAGACCTGCACTACAAAAAACATTAGAGGAAGATCCTTAAGCTGAAAAAATAGATACCTCTGAAAATAGTAGGTGTTTAAATAAATATAAAACACTATATTTAAATTTTTCTCCTTTTAAAATTATATGACTTCATTAAAAATATTATATTTTAAAAATAAGATATTTTATGTTTTAATAGTACAAAAATGGGTTTATAGCATACAATGAATATATACAACAAAGATAGCATTAAGAACAGGTTAGCAAAATGAAATTTGCTGTTTCAAATCTTCTCTATTTAACCTAAAGTAACTCAATAAAAACAATAAGAATGTACTATGTTAAAGGTGGATATTGTAACCCTAAGGTCCCTAAAAACAAAGACGCATAGTAAAGACCAATACGTGAATTTAGATGAAATACTGAAATACTTTGTTAATTCAAAAGAAGGAAAGAAAGAACAGAGTAGCAACAATAGCAAGATGAGGTGAATATAAAAAGGTAGAAAAATGACAGACCTCAATACAACTATGTCAATAAGTATATTAAATGTAAAAAGAATGTGCACTCCAATCAAAAGGCAGAAATCTTAAGGCAGGATTAAAAGCAAGAACCAAGTACATGCTGTCTACAATAGACACACTTTCAATTCAAATACAAAAGAGATGAAAAAAGATGCAAAATGTAAGCATGAAAAACCTGAAGTGCTTCTAGTAACATGAGTCAAAACAGACATCAAAACAAGTATTACTCAAGGCAAAAGGGACTTTCCATTATTTTAAAAGGATCAATACAATCAGAAAGAAGTGACACAAGTGTGAGTGTGTCTAAAAACAGATTTTCAAGATATATGCATGAAAATGTGATAGAATTAAAAGCAGAAACAGATAAGGCCACAACCATAGTGAGAGACTCTACCACAACTTTCCCAGGAACTGACAGACCAATTTAAGCAAGAAATCCATACAAATAAATATCTGAAGAACATTATCAATTACTTTGGCATCTATAGAACATTTCACTGAACAACTGCAAAATACACACTCTTCAAGTACAGATAGATACTTACCAAGTAGACTGCATATTGTACCATATAATAAATTTCAATAGAAGTGAAATCTTACAGAGTACGTACACTGACCACAAAGGAAATAAATTTGAAATTTTACCTGAATTCAGGCAATAGCAGAAACTTTACACTTTGGGAAGAATATTCTCTCCCAACTTTCTAGTAAGCACTGAACTGGGGCAATAAAAATAATTTCATTTTTAAAGTAACTGTCCTAATTCTACTCTGATAGCACATGGTCATCCATTCTCCCACTTTGAGCTAATGATCAAAAAGGCAGCTCTAACAGGAGTCAGCAAAACAGTGAAATGCATCCGCTTACGTAACAGAAAACCACAGCATGAGGATGCCGCCTCTTGCCCTCAGTCTCCCAGGCTCTGATTTCCTCCAGGTGGCTCCCTCTCAGCAAGGTCTCCTGGCGGCAAGATGGCCACCTTAGCTTCTCAGCAGAAATAGAGCTTCTGTTTCCCAAGATGCACCTCAAGGGTCCTTCAGCATCATTGTCACTACCCAAGTGTAGGTCAGGCACTGTATCTATGGATGGAGGTTTGTGACATTGTACAGGAGACAGGGGTCAAGACCACCCCATGGAAAAGAAATGCAAAAAAGCAAAATGGCTATCTGGGGAGGCCTTACAAATGGCTGTGAAAAGAAGAAAAGTGAAAAGCACAGGAGAAAAGGAAAGATATAAGCATCTGAAAGCAGAGTTCAAAGATCTTCACAACCAAGATAATCACGATGGTGTGATTACTCGCCTAGAGCCAGACATCCTGGAATGTGAAGTCAAGTGGGCCTTAGAAAGCATCACTACGAACAAAGCTAGTGGAGGTGATGGAATTCCAGTTGAGCTATTTCAAATCCTGAAAGATGATGGTGGGAAAGTGCTGCACTCAATATGCCAGCAAATTTGGAAAACTCAGCAGTGGCCACAAGACTGGAAAAAGTCAGTTTTCATTCCAATCCCAAAGAAAGCCAATGCCAAAGAATGCTCAAACTACCACACAACTGCACTCATCTCACACGCTAGTAAAGTAATGTTCAAAATTCTCCAAGCCAGGCTTCAGCAATATGTGAACCGTGAACTTCCAGATGTTCAAGCTGGTTTTAGAAAAAGCAAAAGAACCAGAGATCAAATTGCCAACATCTGCTGGATCATCAAAAAAAGCAAGAGAGTTCCAGAAAAACATCTAGTTCTGCTTTATTGACTATGCCAAAGCCTTTGACTGTGTGGATCACAATAAACTGTGGAAAATTCTGAAAGAGATGGGAATACCGGACCACCTACCTGCCTCTTGAGAAACCTGTATGCAGGTCAGGAAGCAACAGTTAGAACTGGACATGGAACAACAGACTGGTTCCAAATAGGAAAAGGAGTACGTCAAGGCTGTGTATTGTCACCCTGCTTATTTAACTTCTATGCAGAGCACATCATGAGAAACGCTGGGCTGGATGAAGCACAAGCTGGAATCAAGATTGCCGGGAGAAACATCAATAACCTCAGATATGCAGGTAACACCACCCTTATGGCAGAAAGTGAAGAGGAACTGAAAAGCCTCTTGATGAAAGTGAAAGAGGAGAGTGAAAAAGTTGGCTTAAAGCTCAACATTCAGCAAACGAAGATCATGGCATCTGGTCCCATCACTTCATGGGAAATAGATGGGAAAACAGTGGAAACAGTGGCTGACTTTATTTTTGGGGGTTCCAAAATTACTGCAGATGGTGATTGCAGCCATGAAATTAAAAGACGCTTACTCCTTGGAAGAAAAGTTATGACCAACCTAGATAGCATATTGAAAAGCAGAGACATTACTTTGCCGACTAAGGTCCATCTAGTCAAGGCTATGGTTTTTCCTGCGGTCATGTATGGATGTGAGAGTTGGACTGTGAAGAAAGCTGAGTGCTGAAGAATTGATGCTTTCAAACTGTGGTGTTGGAGAAGACTCTTGAGAGTCCCTTGGGCTGCAAGGAGATCCAACCAGTCCATTCTGAAGGAGATCAGCCCTCGGATTTCTTTGGAAGGAATGATGCTGAAGCTGAAACTCCAGTACTTTGGCCACCTCATGCGAAGAGTTGACTCATTGGAAAAGACTCTGATGCTGGGAGGGATTGGGGGAAGGAGGAGAAGGGGACAACAGAAGATGAGATGGCTCTATGGCATCACGGACTCGATGGACATGAGTTTGAGTAAACTCCGGGAGTTGGTGATGGACAGGGAGGCCTAGCATGCTGCAATTCATGGGGTTGCAAGGAGTCGGACTCAACTGAGCAACTGAGCTGACTGAAGTGTAGGTCATATGACCACCCCACATGTGGGTTAAACCACCCACTCCACTCACGTTAAGGCTTAATATAGTGTGTTTGTGGTTTCTCAAAGGGAAACTGAGGTTGAGAAGAGGAAATGAGTGTTAGGCAGGCAGTGACAACAGACAGGCCCACCCTCTATCCACTGGGCTTAAAGATGGCTGTTCAGGTGGTAGGGAGCAGAGTGTGAGGTCGTGAGGGAGATGAAGCTCCAGCCAGGCAGGACTTACCACACACTCTAGCTCAAGCCCTCCTGGCCTTCCATGCTGCGGGCGCATCCAGATGGAGGACTGTGAGTGAATGTGCATGCAAGTGGACACACACACATACACACCCCTTACCGGCATTTTCCCTTTGTTCACAACACATATACAAATTATTTCTGAATACTTTCTTTAAAGAGCACAAATGTATAAAACAGAAATATTTTCTTATAGTAATACAAAGTAACATAGTAGGAGAATACTTATCTTTAAGATCATAAATGTGTCAGCTACAAATTGGCGCTTACCAAGAGCATCGCCAACGACTGAACAGCAAAGGCGTTTGCCATCTGCCTCTACGGAGATTGAGCCCCTGCTGCCATAGCTGCTGACCTTCACCAACCCCTGAGGGAGTTCAGGCTGGAGTGAGGCACTCTGTGCTCCAGAAAATCTGGCGGGACAGGTCTCTAGATGGTTGGATGCTTTTAGGAACAAATTTTATGATCTCAATCCTTGCATCTCCTCATATCTAGAGAATCACTAAATCCCTTCATGGTGACATCAGACCCTCATGACTAACAAAAACCCTTTCGTAAAATGAGTGCTTCAGGGCACTGAACTCCCCCTTCACCAAAACCTTATATGTTGACTTTCCCCCACTGCCGCTCTGGAGCAGTCTCTCAGAGCTCTCTGAGATGCTGCCTCCCGGGCTGCAGTCCTCATTTTGCCCCAAAGAAAACTTAACTCCAAACTCTCAAGTTGTACATCTTTTTTAAATTGATGAATGGAAATATACATTTGGAATACCACTGGTGTTCCTGCTGAGAGAGCAGTAGGCAGGAAGGCTAGGGGTCCCTAAACAGAGGAAGTAGGCCGCAAGTGTCAGACATTTTTTATCTCTCTCTTAAGCATCAGGAGGAAACAAACTATGAAGTGTCGGATTTTTTCCCTTCTCTATACAAAGTTAAAAAGAGGTTTCTTTTCAAATTCTGTGTTGCCATGATGACACCTGGTTTCACCTAATCTTAACTTTTCCCAAACCTTGAGCAAACCAATGCATTTTTCTTATGGACATGTTTTTTTTTAAGCTATGTTAATGAACTATGTATTTACCCTAGACTGATTCAAGTTGGTTCAGTCTGACTCAGAAACGACTTGACAAACCAGTTTTACTCAGGGAAATATTCTCTTAAGCTATGTTGATGAGACTATGTCTTTGCTGGGAAACCTGCTTTTCTTCAAGATTCATGTCAATCCTTTTACAGCCTGGGACAACTGTGCCAAGGTTATCTCAAAATGCATGTTGTGGGTGAGGGGCCTAGTGCCAGTCTCTGAGTTTTGAGACATTTCCTATCTCTAGTTAGCAGCCTGCAAAATGGCAACCCACTCCAGCGTTCTTGCCTGGAGAATCCCAGGGACGGGGGAGCCTGGTGGGCTTCCGTCTATGGGGTCGCACAGAGTCGGACACGACTGACACGGCTTAGCAGCAGTAGCTATATAAGATCCGGCTAAAGACTAGCAGGGGTGCACTCTTTTTGCCCCCTTCTGATGTCTATGTCAGAAGCTTTCTCTATTTCTTTTATATTTTAATAAAACTTTATCACGCAAAAGCTCTGAGTGATTAAGCCTCATCACTGACCCCAGACTGAATTCCTCTCCTCTGGTGGCCAAGAATCCTGGCATTTTCCTGGCTCAGCAACAACCTTTCACTACCAGCTAGAAACATTTAGCAAGTCTTTTTTTTTTTTTTTTTTTTTTTGCATTTCTTCTTTCTAAATTTATTTAATTGAGGTATAGTTGATTTACAATGTTGTGTTAATTTTTATATATAACGAAGTGATTCAGTTATATATTCTTTTTCATATTTTTCCATTATGATTTATCACAGGATATTAAATACATTGATAGTTCCATGTAATATACAGCAGGATCTTACTGTTTATTCATGCTGTATATAATAGTTTGCATCTGCTAATCCCCAAATCCTGCTCCATTTTTCCTCTAACCCTGTCTCACTTGGCAACCACAAATCTGTTCTCTGTCTGTGAGTCTATTTCTGTTTTGTACATAAGTTCCTTTGTGTCATATATATGGTATTTGTCCTTCTCTTTCCGACTCACTCACTTAGTATGATAATTTCTAGGTCCATCTATGTTACTGCAAATAACACACAAAAAAAGTCTAAACCGTAAAAGTTTTTGTTTTAACTATGTATGCATTTTAAAGAAAATATTTATACAGAAACAATTTGTACCTGCATTGTGAAAAACAGGAAAACACAGAGAAGTATGTACACATTGTCTTTATCCAGGTTCCCAGATGGCGTTACTAGTAAAGAATCTGCCTGCCAAGGCCTGTCAGTGTCTCTACAGAGAAAGCACGGAGAAAGCGAGGGAGTTCCAGAAAAGCTTCTATTTGTTCTCCGTTGACTACACTAAAGCCTTTGACTGTGTGGATCACAACAAACTGTGGAAAATTCTCAAAGAGATGGGAATACCAGACCACCTTACCTGCCTCCTTAGAAACCTGTATGCTGTCAAGTTATAGTTGGAACTGGACATGGAACAATGAACTGGTTCAAAACTGGGAAAGGAGTCCATCAAGGCTATATATTGGCACCCTGCTTATTTAACTTACATGCAGAGTACATCATGCAACATGCCAGGGTGGATGAATCACAAGCTAGAAACAAGATTGTGGGGAGAAATATCAATAACCTCAGACATGCAGATGATACCACTCTAAGGGCAGAAAGTGAAGAGGAAATAAAGAGCCTCTTGATAAGAGTGAAAGAGGAGAGTGAAAAAGCTGGCTTAAAACTCAACATTCAAAAACCTAAGATCATGGCATCCAGTTGCATCACTTAATGGCAAATAGAAGGGGGAAAGTGGAAGCAGTGATAGATTTTACTTTCTTGGGCTCCAAAATTACTGTGGATGGTGATGGCAGTCATGAAATTAAAAGACACTTGCTCCTTGGAAGGAAAACTATGACAAACCTAGACAATGTATTAAAAAACAGGAGAGACATCACTTTGCCAACAAAGGACTATATAGTCAAAGCTACAGTTTTTCTAATAGTCATGTATGGATGTGAGAGTTGGACCTCAAAGATGGGCCACAAAGAATTGATGCTTTTGAACTGTGGTATTGGAGAAGACTCTTGAGAGTCCCTTGGACAGCAAGGAGATCAAATCAGTCAGTCATAAAGGAAATTAGTCCTGAATATTCATTGGAAGGACTGATGCTGAAGCTGAAGCTCCAATACTTTGTCCACTTCATGCAAAGAGCCAACTCACTGGAAAATACCCTGATAATGGGAAAGATTGAAGGCAAAAGAAGAGAGTGGCAGAGGATGAATTGGTTAGGTAGCATCACCAACTCAATAGACATGATTTTGAGCAAACTCCAGGAGACAGTGGAGACATAGGATCCTGGGGTCCATGGGGTCACAAAGAGTTGAACACAACTTAGCAACTGAACAACAACCACAACAATAATTAGCAATCTTGAACATCTTTTCATGTGCCTGTTGACCATCTGTATGTCTTCTTTGGAGAAATTTCTGTTTAGGCCTTCTGTGTAACAAGTCTTTTAGCCTTAAAAATGGGAATAATACCTAGTGAATTTATAAACTGTGGCAGGAAACCTTACCAAAATGAGCAACACTGGAGATAGTACACGTAGACAGGCTTTTTATACTGTAGAATGTTTCACAAATGGGAAAGAATGTTATTTGTATTTCGATTCTGGAAGCCACAGGAAAGTAATGTGTGCTCTGTCCTTCCTATTCACAATGAAGGTGTCCTCACCGTTGTAAGTCACAGCCTTGACTCAGAAAAGGGGAGGTCTTTACCTGTGATATCTCTAGGCTTTAACTGCTAAACAAATAGATGCTTCCCTTGTGGCTCAGCTGGTAAAGAATCCGTCTGCAATAAGAAAGACCTGGGTTTGATCCCTGGGTTGGGAAGATCCCCTGAAGAAGGGAACAGCTACCCACTCCAGTATTCTGGCCTGGAGAATTCCATGGACTGTATAGTCTTTGGGGTCACAAAGAGTCAGACTCGACTGAGCGACTTTTACTTTCACTTCAAATAGAAATAATGTGTATCTTGGAACCAAAATGAGGGACAGCGGCAATTAAAAATAAATCAGGCATCTTGGAAAAAGTCATTTACAGAAACAGTTGCATCCACAGCATGAAATATTGAGGAAATACATTACATTAAAGCAAAAACTAATTTAATAAACATTCAACCTCATTCCTTTTAAAAGAGAGAATTCTATAAAATACTTCATTAGGCAAAGTCTCAGTGGAGGAACATGGACTGTTTTTTAAAGAAGAACTTTGTAATTTAGAGAGATTAAAAAAAAAAAAGGAAAGGAGGGAGGGAGGGAGACAGAACATGGCCCTTGTCTGAGTGGGCAAACTTAAGAACAAGGCAGTGCAATTCAAGTGTGAGGAGAGGAAGGGAAGGGTTCTTGGCACCCACACTGATCCCTATTCATTTACAGCCTAGTGAGGCCAACATGCTAGAACAAGACAAAGCCAGTCAGATAACGTCAGCCGCTGTCTTTCCAGAGAATCCAGATGTATAGACCAGTGTGATTCAAGGCCACAAAATGGCCTAAACTCTGCCTTTCCCCACACTGTGCTTCAACATTTGCTGCTGGGAGAAGGTAGCTGCCTGGTCTCTATCCAAATGATCCCAGACTTAGCACTGCGCTGAGAGACGAGCTGGACCGTCAACACGCGTGCCAATGATGCACTGAGCATTTGACGGGGGCCATCCCAGAAGTATTTTTCTCTCCACTTGTACTTAAGCTAGTGGCCCCAGCCACAATTCCAGATTGAAACCTTTGTTGTCAAGTCCAAGCTCACTCTGCTCACTGCACGACAAGTCAATGAATCCAAGAGAAGAGACACTAAAGCAAGAAATGCAATTCTATTCAGAAAGCCAGACTAATGTCTTGAAGTGGCCATCTTGTTGAGGCCTGGATGCCAGGTTCTTTCATAGAGTCAGAGAGAAGCAATGAGTAATTAAAGTCAAAAGGCAGAATAGAGAGGGAGAGGCAGTGAGGAAATAAAGTAAAAAGGGTCTTCAGTCTTGCAGAACATCTGTGGGAAGGCTCAGCCGCTAGAGGAGATGTGTTCATCTCTTTTCCCTCTATGAGCTGAACAGAGACATTTCAGTTTGCAGTCAGGCAGAGGGGCAGGGTCCTCATTATTGTTCAGTGGCTCATTCTTGTCTTCACAGTCCCATGGACCGTAGCATGCCAGGCTTCCCTGTCCTTCACTATCTCCTGGAGTTTGCTTAAACTCATGTCTACTGAGTCGATGATGCCATCCAACCGTCTCATCCGTGGGGTGGCAAACAGTCAGACACATGACTGAGCAACTGAACTGAACTGAACTGAATTGATGGAACTGAATGCCATGATCTTAGTTTTCTGAATGTTGAGTTTTAAGGCAGCTTTTTCATTTTCCTCTTTCACCTTCACCAAGAGCCTCTTTAGTTCCTCTTTGCTTTCTGCCATTAGGGTGGTATCATCTGCATATCTGAGGTTACTGATATTACTCCCCACAATCTTGATTCCAGCTTGTGATTCATCCAGCCCAGCGTCTCTCATGATGTATTCTGTACAGAAGTTAAATAAGCAGAGTGACAATACACAGCCTTGACGTACTCCTTTCCCAATTTTGAACCAGTCTGTTGTTTCATGTACAGTTCTAACTGTTGCTTCTTGACCTGCATACAGATTTCTCAGGAGACAGGTAGTCTGGTTTTCCCATCTCTTTAAGAATTTTTCATTTTGTTGTGATCAACACAGTCAAAGGCTTTAGCATAGTCGATGAAGCAAAAGTAGATGTTTTTCTGGAATCCCTTGCTTTTTCTATGATCCAACAGATGTTGGCAATTTGTCCCCTGAGGCAGGCTATTACGTATGATTATCATAACAAAAGCCATGAAAAGCAAGTCAAAGAAACAGCTTCCAACATGAAGTCAGAAATGTCTTCTTCTCTGCAACACTTTGTGTGGCTTAAAGAAATACAGACATTTCACACCCTAGACTAGGTCATTAGTTCAGAGGTGACATGTGAACTAGGTCTATCCAATCAAAACAAATCTCAGGCCTAGCCAATCAAAACAAATCAAAGGCCTCTTCTGGGAAGTAGAGACAGAAAGATTCTCACCATCAGAACTGGGTGGCGGTGCTGTACAGCAAGAAATCCAGAATCACGGGGACCATCGAGGTAGTGAGAGGGTAACAGGCAGGAAAGCCAGGGGTCTCCAAACGGAGGAAATAGCCTGCAAGTGTCAGACATTTTTATCTCTCTTAAGCGGCAGGAGGAAACAAACTAGTGATATTTTTTCCTTCTCTATACAAATTTAAAAGGAGGTTTCTCTCAAAATATTATGTTGCCATAATGACACCTGGTTTCATCTGAAGTTAACTATTCTCAAACCTTGAGATAACCAATGCATTTTTCTTGTGGACATGTTTGTCTTCAGCTTTGCTAATGTGCTATGCATTTACCCCAAACTCTGTCTTCAAGTCATTTGCCTCATGGCTCAGAACCTACTTGACAAACCAATATGTTATACTCAGATATTGTTGCCCTAATCTATATAAATGAAACTATTTGTATGGTAATCTGTCCTCCTACAAGATTTAAGTTAATAATTTTATAGCCCAGGATGAACCATTTGGTGCCAAGATTATCCCAAAATGCATCTTATGGGTGAGGGGCCTGGTGCCATTCTGAGTTTTAAGACATTCCTTTCTTTCATCAACAGACTGCTGGTGACTATATAACATCCAGCTGAAGCCTAGCAGGGGGGCACTCTTTCTGCCCTCTTCTGATGCCTCTGTCAGAAGCTTTCTCTATCTCCTTTATACTTTAATAAAACTTTATTACACAAAAGCTCTGAGCAATCAAGCCTCGTCTCTGGCCCCGGATTGAATTCTTCTCCTCCTGAGGCCAAGAATCCCTGCCGTCTTTTCATTCAGCAACAGCCTTTCATCTTGGGGGCTCGTCCGAGATCCTTCAGGATGCTTGGAGCTCTAGTCCTTTGTTCTCCTAGCGAACACGTTTTCTGCTGTACTTACTAACCCTACAGGAGCTTGTGTGACACCGAGATTCTTGGCCTTCACAGGAGAAGAATCCCAGTGTCTTTTCGTTCAACAGCAACCTTTCAGTAGCGCTAACTCGGGGGCAAAGCCAACAGCAAAGGGCCCAGGGAGAACTTCAGGGAAACAGAGTGCCCTGACCATGCCATCCCTGAAGTTATGCTTCCCTTGACTTCAAGAAAGTTATTCCAGGAGGGATAAATCCTTTTGGTTTTATAGACTGGTTGGAATTGTGCTGCTATCTGATGTTTTCAGGAGAAGAATTTTGATTATGAGGCAGGTCAGAGAATGGGAAAGACAAGAGGAAAAGAAAAAAGAAAGGAGGGGGAAATTAAGAGAAGAAAGAAAGAAGCAAACAGAAAAGGACCCCCAAAAAAAGAAGAGGCAGAAGAATAAGCATCATAGAGCAAATTTGGGGCTATACAGGCCAGTGTCCCCATTTCTCTCGTTTAACAGCTGAAAAATCTTAGGCCCCAAAATTTGAAGTCACTTTCAGGGTGAGTCAGAAGTGTACACCAGCATGAGAACCCAAGGGTCCCAGCACTGAGCCACTGTCTTCCTCCCCCAAGTCATGAATATAGAAAAGCAGTTTGGGGAACTATTTCTTGCTTGTTATAGAAAATTTGGGGTATGTATATAAGTAGAAAGAAACCCCCCCAAAAAAGCCATCATTTAAGTATCCAGTACAACCACTATAATCCACGTACCAACTTTCCTGTCCATTTTTTCTATATTTAAGGATAATTTTTAGTTATAAACACTTTTCACATAATTTTATTCCTCTTTTTTTCTCTTAGCATTATTTCATAAGCATTCCCCTATCTGTTTATTCTTCAGAAACATTTTTATGACCTCATAATATTGTCACCCTGCTTATTTAATTTATATGCAGAGTACATCATGAGAAACGCTGGACTGGAAGAAACACTGGACTGGAGGAAACACAAGCTGGAATCAAGATTACCACGAGAAATATCAATAACCTCAGATATGCAGATGACACCACCCTTATGGCAGAAAGTGAAGAGGAGCTAAAAAGCCTCTTGATGAAAGTGAAAGAGGAGAGTGAAAAAGTTGGTTTAAAGCTCAACATTCAGCAAACGAAGATCATGGCATCTGGTCCCATCACTTCATGGGAAATAGATGGGGAAACAGTGGCTTACTTTATTTTGGGGGGCTCCAGAATCACTGCAGATGGTGACTGCAGCCATGAAATTAAAAGACGCTTTCTTCTTGGAAGAAAAGTTATGAGCAACCTAAATAGTATATTCAAAAGCAGGGATATTACTTTGCTGACTAAGGTCCGTCTAGTCAAGGCTATGGTTTTTCCTGTGGTCATGTATGGATGTGAGAGTTGGACCGTGAAGAAAGCTGAGCGCCGAAGAATTGATGCTTTTGAACTGTGGAGTTGGAGAAGACTCTTGAGAGTCCCTTGGACTGCAAGGAGATCCAACCAGTCCATTCTGAAGGAGATCAGCCCTGGGATTTCTTTGGAAGGAATGATGCTGAATCTGAAACTCCAGTACTTTGGCCACCTCATGCGAAGAGTTGACTCATTGGAAAAGACTTTGATGCTGGGAGGGATTGGGGGCAGGAGGAGAAGGGGACGACAGAGGATGGGATGGCTGGATAGCATGATGGACTCGATGGATGTGAGTCTGAGTGAACTCCAGGAGTTGGTGATAGACAGGGAGGCCTGGCGTGCTACGATTCATGGGGTCACAAAGAGTCGGACATGACTGAGCGACTGAACCGAACTAAATATTCAATCAAGTAGATATATCCTAATTTACTTAATCATCTTCTTACTGACAAGGCCCACATGGGGTCTCACTGATAAGATGGCTCATTATGTTGACCTCGCAAACAATAAGTTCACAGTGATCTCTGAGACCAACCAAATTGCCGAAATGGCATCCTGTTATCTCACTGGTGCCTGTCTTCTCAAAGCTGCAAGACCGCCAGATTCCAGACCTCTGGCTACATGACCATCCCTTCAGAGAATTTTTCACTGGTGGGGTATCAGAAACACAGAAAGGGAGAACGCTGGTTCTCCTTAAGAGCGTCTACCCTCTCTGTTCCCTCTAATAAATTTCCTTTTCTTGCCTGACTGCCCGGCTCACTCTCTTTTTCTCTGTACTCGCCTTACACTTACCATTGGGTGTATTGTTTGTTTCTAAATTTTTCAACATTTATTTTCAAAAAACTCCAAGGAAAACTCCCTTGCATAAAATTTATTTCTTCTAAAATTATTTACTCAAAATAGAGTCCCAGAAATGAAATCTTAGTGTCAACAGGTAGGAACTAGAGTTGCCAAATAGAACATCTAGAAATGTAGGATATTCAGTTAAATCTTATTTTCAAATTATTTGTCATTATTTGAAATTCAGACTAAACTGTGAGTCCTGCATTTTATCTGTCAACCCTAGCAAGAATATTTTAAAGATTTCCATATATATATTTCCAATGCCCTTTCTTCTCTGTTTCCTCTGCTTTGAAAAGAAGAGGAATATAAGAATAATATCTAACATTTGGTAACCAGCAGGACTTGATGGGCCCTTCCTGGGACAGACCCCTCCCCCCATGTCACCACCTGCCTCTAGTTTGTAAAACAGTTGCACTCTCCCAGGCCTCCCTTGAATCACAAAAGCCTGGCTCAAGAATTGAGGACAGGGACTTCCCTGGTGGTCCAGGGGTTAAGAATCAGCTGTGCAATGCAGCAGTTGTGAGTTCAATCCCTGGTTGGGGAACTAAGATCCTGCCTACCACAGAGCAGCTAAGACTGTGTGCCACCAGCCCCTGATGCCTGCACTCGTGTGCCACAACTAGCAAGTCTGTGTGCCTCAACAAAAGGTCCCACACGGTGCAGCGAAGATCTCGCAAGCCACAGCTAAGACCCGTGCAGTCAAATAAAGAAATAAATGTTACAAAAAAAAAAGAACCAAGCAGGACTTTGTTGGGCCTTCCTGGGACAGACTCCTCTCCCCTATCCCCTGCTTTAGCTCTCTCTGAAGTTCCTAGATAATAGTATCTGATGCATATTTCCTGAGTTTTTTAGATGCTGAAAATCACCACCAAATGGAAGACATTAACTAGTGGTACCTAAGGATTAATCACCATCAATCAACCAGAGAATTGTGCACGAGCTGATTATGTCTCCTGGGACACCCCTCCTCCCTCACCTGGACTTTAAAAATGTTTTGTGGATCCTGGTGTTTGGAGGGTGAGCCCCCTCCTCCCCATCCCCATGCTCTCTCTGCTACACACTCACTGTTCAGCTTCTCCGTGTGACAAGAATAGTAGTTGCGAAACCCTGCAACCCAAATTGAACCTGCTGTGTTTCAATTAAGATCACACAACTGGTCTCAGGACTTAATGACATTCAGGTTCTTGATGTCTTGTTGCAGAAAGAATTCAGTGAGAGGCAAGGTGATAGGTAAGAAGTGGATTTATTTAGACAGAAACACACTCCACAGATAGCGTGTAGGGCATCTCCGAAGACAAGAGGCCCTGAAATATGGGGTGATTCATTTTAGGGACTCAGTAATTTCACAGACTAATGAGTGGGAGGATTATTCCAACTATTTCAGAGAAGGGGTGGCGATTTCCAGGAATTAGGTCACTGCCTACTTTTTGACCTTTTATGACTGATCTCAAAGTGGTCGTGGCTCGGGTATATCATTTAGAATGCTAATATATTACAATAAGCATATAATGAGACTCAAATCTACTGGAAGTCAGAATCTTTCACCATCTTGGACCCAGCTGGTCCTAACCAGTTTTTGTAGTGTCCCACGGCTGCATCATTCTTTAGAAGGTTGTGCCCTGCCCCTTTCCCTCCTGTTTCATTCCCTCCTCAGAGATTTTACTCCCATATTTTATGGGAAGCAGAAGGGAGATGGTCTTCTGTGACCACTTCAAGTCTGAGTAGAAGTGTCAGTCCTGCCTGTCAGATAGTAAAAATCTCTGGATGCCTAATCTAGGGGCCCCAAGGTCAGGACGGCGTCTTGTTTGAGTTGGTACGAGCTGGAACCCTTGCATAGCTATCATCTTGATGTGGAACTGTTGTAACAGCTTCCATACCCTGTCGATGAATCTTCTTGGTGATGGCACACTTGTTGTAACAGTATCAGAGTACAAACATATCCATAAAAGTCCCAGTAAAACATCTGCTTCCACTGCAGGAGTCACAAGTTCACTCCCCGGTTGGGAAACTAAAGTCCTGCATGTCATGTGGCCAAAAAATAAAGTAAAATAAAGCTCAAACAGCCATCAGCTGGGTCCTGGGGCGAGTATGTAGGAGGGTCAGTGGTGGGCAGGGTGAAGGTGAAGCAGGCTCTAGTTGAGCAGGGAATGTACAGGGAGCAAGGGAACAGTCATCTTGGGTGGCCTAACCATAGAGGATCGAACTGGGGAAGGCGGCCCTTCCTACCAGGGACATTTTGAAGACATAGTCCCAGAGAAGAGGGCTGGGCTTGAGTCTGAAGCATATGAAGTTCTCTGTAGCCTCCTCCTTATATTCCACCTTTTGGTTAATGACAAAAGCACAATGGGAGCAGCCGGCTCGGACCTTTGTCAGCCTGGATTCGAGAAGCATCCCTGCACAGTGACACCCCACCCCCAACACTATCATTGTTGGGACAGTTCACAGGTGGCTCATAAAATGCATCTGACACTTTAAAACTTCTCATAAAAAATGGATCAATCAGCACGAGGCTGAAATAATTAGTTTCCTTTGCTGAGAAAAGATGAAAGTGAAAGTGAAGTTGCTCAGTCGTGTCCGACTCTTTGGGACCCCATGGACTGTAGCCTACCAGGCTCCTCAGTCCACGGAATTTTCCAGGCAAGAGTACTGGAGCGGGTTGCCATTTCCTTCTCCAGGGGATCTTCCCAACCCAGGGATCGAACCCAGGTCTCCCGCACTGCAGGCAGACACTTTACTGTCTGAACCACCAGGGAAGCCCCACTGAGAAAAGACAGTGCTCCTTAATTATTGTACTGATGGCGTGAGAGTGTTGTTTTGTTTTTTTTTCAAGACAACAAACAGTTCTCTGAAGGCTCTGTCCTTCTACCTGTCTATAGAGAAAAGAATCTAATTAAAATAAATAGAAATATTAATTTTTAATGGGGTGATTTTCCCCACATCCTTTTTACCTCTCACCTTAACCCACTGACAGCTCCAAAAATTCCCCCCCAAAAAAACAAACAAATTCCCATGATCTTGATGCTTCAGAGCAGTTTTAATAAACAGCTCTAGCAGCAAGCTCTGGAAGCTTCAGAGTGGATACTGGAGCTCCTTCCTTAAATCAATGTGTCCTCCTGCTTTTACTTGCCTCTAAAAGATGCTCTCACCTCCTGCCTCAAAGACTTGAGGTCCCAGAGCTGCAGGTTCCTGTGGTCAATCCAATTCTGTCCCTTTGTTGTGAGTGAAGCACAAGAGCAATACCTGCTGGGAGTCAGGGGGACCCAAAGAAACGCTGTGAATAAACAGTTGCCTGAGTGCTTGGCACATGGTAAGCACTTAGCAAATGTTACTACAACAGACTGGGAGACCAAGGTCCAGTGTTTGGGGAGGGTGATTTTTCTGGTCACACGCAAGATGACAGCAAAGCCGGGCATGAAGGGCATTCACATGCTGGCTCTCCCCTCCTCATTTTCCTTCTGGTGTTCTGACTTGCCTCCAAGTGTTGGTCTCCAGTGCTGGCTATGTTCTCTACTACTGGTGGAATGGCCCTCACTGCCTGGACTGCTGTGCTTAACACCTGTGGCTGGACAAGAGCTGTGGTCCTCCTTGGACCCAGCTCCATCCTGTTCCTGAACTGATATATGTACTTCTATATCCACTAGATAACTTTTGATTCCAAGATACAGGCAGTTTAAACAAATTGGCAAACAAAAAAGAGATTTTTACTTCCAAAATCCCCCAGGGTAGGACTTCAGGCATAGCCGGACCCAAGGGCTGGACCAGTGTCATCAGAACTTGACCTTTTTTCCTGAACTCCTCTCTCAGGCAACCTCAATTTTCAGATAAGATGCCCTCTAGGGGTTGCAAGATGGTTACTGAATGAATGAATGAACACACTTTGGTCAACAATCTGAGCAGTCTGAATTTCTATTTTTCAGTAGATAAAGTCAACTATTTGCAAATCCCAATAGAATTCATTTTAAAAAATTAACTGGGGTACCAGGATAGCAAAAGGAACACAGGCAAACTGGGCATTATTTTACAGTTTATTTCATTCACTCCTTCTGCTGGCACTAATTTAATTCATCCCCACAGCTAAAGGAAGGACTGAGCTGAAATATTAACCTCAAAGGCAGCTCTGGAACAGATAATAGAGCTGTGCCTGCGCGCTCAGAATGGAAAGATAAAAGAGAGAGGAACTGCTGCTTCCAGGAGGAAATTAAAGGGGGTGTGTGTGGAGGGGGGTAATGGAAGCCTTTTTTCTAATGGTTCATTTTCTCTCTCTTTAGTCAAAGTGATAAAAGCAAATAAATTTGTGTTTAGAATCACAGACATAGTACAAAGCCATTATATAAAGGTAATATCTTCCTGGTAAAACTTCATCAGAAGTTCTTAATGTTGGAAGCAGGCAAAGTGGATTTAAAATATCACAGACAAGCAGCGGAGACTGTCAAAAATGACAGAATATTATTAAACCTGTATATTTATCCCTTAATTTTCATCTCCGCATGGGACCCCAGCATGGCGCTGTTTCTGCACAAAGCCGTTGACCACGCGGCCAGCTGAGTGGTGGGAGGGAAACCCGCTTGCACGGACCCCAAAATGCCTTCCCAGCTCACTGTCTGGATCTCGCTTTAAAAGGGTCCAATTTCAGAGTCTAAATAAAGGAGAGAAAGGCCTGGACAACATTTAACTGGCATTTCACTCCCCAGGTGCCAGAAAGATCCTGAGGGAGCTGGGGGGCGGTGATGGTAGAACGCGTCCCAGAGAGAAGGGGCCAGGGGGCAGGGCCAGTTGCAGGACAGACACACGGACAGGCTGTTTCTGTCTCAAGAAGGTGGGGAGAAGCCAGCAGGCCCGTGGCCTGCGTTCTCTCTGTGAATGCCAACAGCCCCCAGCCATGAGGAGTTCTTGGTGCCTGGCTCTGTACCTGAGCTTTAGACACGTTCAGTTCATCCTCACAACAGCTGTGAGGAGGGGCCATCGTCCTCCTGGTTTTACAGGTGGGGACACTGAGGCCAAACATCTCGCCCAGGCCGCCGCCAGCAGCTCACCCCGCTCTGCCGACTCCAGAGCAAGCGTTCCTCTCCATGCCCTGTGCAGGCAGCCCTGGGGGTCGATGCAGACATACCGGGTGGAGCTTTCTGCAAGACACAGGCCAAGGGGGCAAGCACAGTGCAACGCAGTGGTCCCAAGTGTGTAAGGGAGCTCTTGGCATACAGCACCCCAGGAAGCTGCACAGGTGGCGACAGTGGTTGTCTCTGAGGCATGAACAGGGGATGGAGACAGGGAGGAGATGGAGACCTACATTTCACTGACCCTTTGTGCTATTTGAAGTTATCATGTGAGCATGAATTTAAAATATATTTATGTACATATACATATGCTACTGCTAAGCCACTTCAGCCGTGTCTGACTCTGTGCGACCCCATAGACAGCAGCCCACCAGGTTCCGCCATCCCTGGGATTCTCCAGGCAAGAATACTGGAGTGGGTGGCCATTTCCTTCTCCAATGCATGAAAGTGAAATTGCTCAATCTTGTCCGATTCGTAGCAACCCCATGGACAGCAGCCCACCAGGCTCCTCCATCCATGGGATTTTCCAGGCAAGAGTACTGGAGTGGGGTGCCATTGCCTTCTCCGACATATACATATATATAGATATAGATATAACTCATGTGAAAATAGGTTAGATGTGAAATTTTCCTTAGCTAGAAGGGAAAAAGCAATCTGTATGCACTCTGGAAACTCCCTAGTGTGTGCACCTCACCCAGACCACTCCCTGGCACACATATACCTTCCTTCCATCCAGCTGGCCAGCACCCTCTAAGCTCCTTGCCTCATTTCCGAGCCAGGATCTCCTCAGGACCCTCTCCCTGTCACTCAGTCCTTGTTCCTCTCTTCTTCTCTCTATTCCAGTGCAAATCCTGCTCCCCTTCAGCCTCACCTCCAACGCTGCCTCCTTCAGGCAGCCTTCCCTGATCACTTCAAGACCACTTTGTTGAAGGTTTCTGACAAAGAGAACTTCTCTCCCAAAGTCCAGACTTAGAGCCTTGCCAACATCCATCACCAGGTCAGCTCCTGAGGGCACACTTTTCCTCCCTTCTTCAGTGACGGGGTAGCAGACAGCAGGACATTCAGGAGCAGAGTCTGTAATCAGCCACACTGGGCACCTGCCACCCACAGAATCAAACACGCTGGGCTCAGTGTGTGAAGTGAAGTTGCTCAGTCGTGTCCGACTCTTTGCGACCCCATGGACTGTAGACTACCAGGCTTCTCTGTCCATGGAATTTTCCAGGCAAGAATACTGGAGTGGGTTGCCATTTCCTTTTCCAGGAGATCTTCCTGACCCAGGGATTGAACCCAGGTCTCCCGCATTGTAGGCAGATGCTTTACCATCTGAGCCACCAGTGTGTAGCCAGGAGCTAAAGCAAGGAGTGGGACCTGTCGGGCAGGAAGGGAGAAAGGAAAGGGCTCTCGGTGAGTGTGCAGTCTACTTACTGAGAGTAAGCCACGTAGTCTGGGCAGAGCAGAGGGCTGGGATGGGGCGGGAGATGGGAGGGAGGTTCAGAAAGGAGGGGATGCATGCATACCTACGACTGATTCATGTTGAGGTCTGACAGAAAACAACAACATTCTGTAAAGCAATTATCCTTCAATAAAAAATAAGTTAAAAAAAAAACAATTCGGGGTCCACTTTAAGACTGTAAAATTACAAACACAAAATTTGGTGTGAAAATAAATATCTGATCAGAATTTTAAAAAAGAAAGCAATCACAATAAACAGTAGAGGCTTAGAAACTCAGGTCCCTTTTCAGATTCTTTTAGGCAATTCGTCAGAAATGCTAACGTTAGACACATTTTCCAATAGCACCCTGGCTCCCTCCCCACCTAGAGCACGCCCTCAGGCCCCAGAAACCCCCAGCAGTTGAAGGGCCCACATTCCATGAGCTTCCCAATCGATTCACCTCTTTGAAAAAGACCCACAGTGTTCCATCATCAGAGTGAAGGATGAAGATGGCAAATTGACAAAACCCAGCCACCAACCAGATGGCTCCACTTGTGCGTCTATCCAGCATTTCAGGAAGAAATAACATGCTCCACCTCTACACACACTCTTTTAGAAAACAGAAGACGAGGGAATACATCCCAGCTAAGTTTTATGAAGCCAGGAATACCTAATACCAAAGCCAGGCAAAGATATTTCAGGGAAAAAGCAAGATCGTTATTGTTGCTACTGTTTAGCCACTGTTGTGTCCAACTCTTGCAACCCATAGCCTGTAGCCCACCAGGCACCTCTATCCATGGGATTTCCCAGGCAGGAGTACTGAATTGCCATTTCCTTTTCTAGAGGACCTTCCCTACCCAGGGATTGAACCCGCATCTCCTGCGTTGCAGGCAGATTCTTTGCCACTGAGCCACCAGAGTAGCCATCGCTCATAAAATAATTGCTGTATACATACTAGAATAGTTAAAATTAATAATAGCAACTGTTGGCAAGAGTGTAAGGAACTGGAACTCTTATACACTTCTGGTGGGTGTGTAAAATGGTACAATCACTTTGGATAACAATTTGACAGTTTAGAAAAAGGTTAAAAATACACTTCATCTTGTAACCTAATATTTCCATTCTTGAATATTTATTCAATAGAAATAAAAACTATATATCCATGCAATACTTACACATAAATGCTTGTAGCAACTTTATCCTAAGAGCCCCAAATTGGAAACAATGCAAGCACCCATCAACAGGGAAATAAATTGTGGCATATCCATGCAGAGGAATGCTATTCAGCAACATAAAGGTACATTCTGGCAACAATATAGAAGAATCTCAAAACCATTATGTTGAATGATAAAAGCCAGACACAGAGAGTGTGGACTAATTAATTTTATTTACCTGAAACTCTAACTTGGACACACTAATCTATAGCGACACAAAGTATATTGGTGGTGGCTTGGGGCCAGGAGAGGATGGTGAGACTACAAAGAGAGGTGAAGGACTCTTTCTGGGTTATGAGATGTACTATATCTCGATTGGGGGAATGTATGCATTTCCTTTAGTATTTGCATGTGTTTGTCAAAACTTGTCAAAATGTGTAAGGTTTATTTTAAATGTGAAAAAAAGTAAATTAAAATGCTGAGCTTTAGACTCCTTTCAAATACTTTATGGGGTGCCACCCCATAATGCTTGGGTGGGACCCAGGCATTGGTATTTTTAAAAACACTCCCTTAGCGCTTCCCAGGTAAGACTTGAGAAAGGGATGGACTTAATTTTTGAAACATTAATCAGGTCCCATCCCTGCTCCCTCAAATCTGTGTAAACCCATCCTTGTGAGTAATCTATGTATTTTTTTGTTTATTTGTTTTCAGTTCACTGGGTCTTCCTTGCTGCCCACGGGCTTCCCCTAGCTGCAGCGAGCAGGGAGCCACCCTCTAGCTGCGGTGCACTGGCCTCCCATTGCGGAGGCTTCCCCTGTTGTGGGGCGCGGGCTCTAGGGGGGGCCGGCTCAGTGACTGTGGCACACGGCGCTAGGATGTGCGGGTTTCAGTAGCTGTGATGCATGGGCTTAGCTGCCCTGTGGATCGCGGAATCTTCCCGGACCAGGACTCTGACCTGTTTCCCCTGCACTGGCGGGTGGATTCTGAACCAGTGGACCAGCAGGGAGGTCCATCCTTTTCTGAGGCAGGAGATAGACGGGATCCAGGCTAAGCACTTACAACCAGCCTCCTGATTTCATTTCCTGAAGAAGGAGTCAGGTGGGCTCTAGGCTAGATATTTACAACCAGCCACCTGTTCACACTTCAAGATGGAAATAACGACAAGAACAAAGTAAGTAGCTGGATTTTCCTCAGCTGGTCACTTTAAGAGAACAAGTTGTGGCAGGGACAGAGAGGGACCAAACCCTGTTTCAGTAAAAGATCAGAAAGTCACATATTTCCCATCCGTGGGACAAGGGAGACGCTGCACACGTGCAGAAAGGCCCCTTGGGGATCAAAAAGGAGAGAGTGCCACCCCATAATAGGTGATGCCAAGACCCTCCCCCATAGGCCTCTGGGCTGGAATTTACCTTGGAAAAAAGTTGCCCACGTATGTTAGAGAGGGTGTTAGAGCAGGTCAGGTGTGGAAAAAGGAACCAAGTAGTTGGCCAAAGGCAAGCAAAGACCTGGAAGAACTGCCGTATATGAACGACTTAGCTGCCTCTTTATTGGGCTCCTCCTCGTTAGGGGGCTTCCCCACACTCTTTCTCTCCGGGTATATATATATATCTATCTCTGCCTTGAGTCTTTCTTAAATGAACAAACTGTTCTCTGTGTGCTCACCCTCATGTTGTGCTATGTCTCTAATAGTAAACTTTGTGCCTATTTTACAGTTTTTGCCTCCTTGAAAAATGCATTTTTCAATGGAGGCCCCTGGGACACTAGCAGCTAGAATTCCAGGTTCTCACCCAGGATGCCCAGGTCTGGGCAGAGAACCAAGATCTCCCTTCAAGCCACTGCTCACTGCTGTCTCTCCGAGCTCGTCCCCACCTCCCTGACTCCATCCTGGAACCTGCGCCCCTCCCTGAGCTGCGGCCACGCAGCATCAATGTCCCCCAAGCCCCCGGCCACCCGCCGGCTCAGGCTCACACTGCTGCGGGCCTCAGTGCCCTTCCTTCCTCTCCGGGACCACCGATCTCCAGCAGAACACATGTGCCTCCACAGCACTGAGTGAGAGACAAAGGGGCCCCAGGCCAGGCATTTACAACTAGCCTCCTGCTTACATTTCCTGAGACAGATAATGCAGCCCTTGCTGGTCTGGTGGCTAGAATTCCTGGTTTTGATCCAGGCTACTAGCTTCAGTTCCTGGCAGGGAATTAAGATCTTGCTTCACGAGACCACTCACTGCTGCCTCTCTGAGAGGAGCGAGGCCTCCCCTGAATTTCTCTGCGGTCCCCTTCCATCACCAGGCTCCTCCCCCTGTTCTTCTTCTTCACAATATGTATACTTTGTGAACGATCTCAGCTGCTGCTTTACAAGTTGATTACTCCGCTCCTTGGGGTCTAAACTCCTTGAGAGCCAGAACTTGGTCTATCTTGTTCACTGTAGTATGCTGTCACTCAGAATGGCACCAAGTACATAGCAAATGTTCAGTAGAACTGGACTAATAAACAGCTTGCCAGAGTTGCTATGAGCTAGCGAAACTAAAGGGGTAGAGATTAAGATTCACCATTAACCACTGAAGAAAAATGTTCAGTAAGTTCTAAAATGATATGATAGGCAGTGGGAAAAAACCAATGCTTCATTTTCTTCTTTTTTTTTTTTCTGGTATTTTCATAAATCTTTGCAAAGAGCAAAAATTGTCATGCTCTGCTTTGGGAGCACTTGTCCAACCAATAAGCTTCCACCACCACCCACTTTCTCTGGGACCTTCCCTGGTGGCTCAGCTGGTAAAGAATCCACCTGCAATGCAGGAGACCCCGGTTCGATTCCTAGATTGGGAAGATCCCCTGGAGAAGGGAACAGCTACCCACTCCAGTATTCTGGTCTGGAGAATCCTATGGACTATACAGTCATGGGGGTCACAAAGAGTCCAACAAGACTGAGCGACTTTCGCTTTTTCACTTTTCCCTTTATCTGGGAATCGTCATACAGATCCACAGGGATGAGCCCTAAGTAACCCTTTTACACTCTCATGGCTCCGCCTCCTTGGGGCACAGCTGATTGGAATCAGAACCACCTATTCTATTTAGCTTTGCTTTCTTTTTTGCGTGGGCAAGTTTGAATGTTTCTATTATTTGGTACGGGCTTCCCTCATAGCTCAGTTGGTAAAGAATCCGCCTGCAATGCAGGAGACCTGGGTTCGATCCCTGAGTTGTGAAGATCCCCCTGGAGAAGGGAACAGCTACCCACTCCAGTATTCTGGCCTGAAAAATTCCATGGGCTGTATAATTCATGGGGTCACAAAGAGTCAAACATGACTGAGCAACTTTCATAATTATTTGTTACAAGAATTACCACAACTAATCAAGCATGTATTACTATAATGATAAGAAAATAGTACTTTAAATTAATTTAATAGTAAATTAAATCATAATTTAACTTACATACAAACACTTTCAAAATGAGTACATATTTACAACCAAAATGTAAAGAGAGGTCTACTTGTAGTACCTATTCAGCCATGCTGGGCTTTCAGGCTCTCTCCCTTGTTCTCTCCCCATTGCATCTTCAAATGAACCCACCCCACTTCTATTTATTCACTGGACTTCCTGATCCCAAGGTCCTCAGGAATTTCTGATGTCCTAACCGAAGCCATCGTTAAGACTGGGGGTGCTGGTGGAGACATGGGTGACTGTGTCCTGGGTCATCCTAGCCGTGCATGTGGGGACATCAGTGCCTCGTGGTTGCTCAGCTCTAATATGAGCTGTGACATAATTTTGCAAGCTATTGCCATCTCAAGTCACAAGGGAACCTCTCTGGGGGAGGAGGGATGGTTGGTATTCAATTTCCCTCCTGCACTTCTCAAGAGCCAAGCTCCCAAGTTCAAAGACATCTATCATGGTGAGTGATGGATTGTATTTCAGAGCAGGTTGGCAGCAGGAGGGAATTGGATTCAGAAACAGCCATCTGGCTTTTGCAACTGTGTGCCCTTTGCCCTGCTCAGCATCAAGCCAGCTGTCACATAATCCAAGTACCCACAGCAACAGAAACTGCCCTAGTGCCCAGTCCAGACGGGCCTCCTCTGAGGTCTGCAGAAGGCAGTCAGCAAGCCAGCAAGGATGGCTTCAGGCTGATCATAAGAAGGAGGTGGGCACAGAGACCTTTTTGAGAGCTTTAACACTGGGAAACAGACTAAAATAGGCAAAATACCTACCCCCCACCCCCAGGGAAACTCATTCATTCATTCAAAAACTCGTATTTTTTGATGCCTTACTAGACGTGAGCACTGGCAAACTGGGAAGCTGTCGCTCTCCAGCCTGGGCTCAGACCTCGGCTCCGTCACTAGGTGTGCAGGGTGAGCTTAGCAGTGTGTGCCCTCACAGCAGCACCTTCCCTCTCCAAGACTCCATCTTCTCCTCCATAAATCTGGAATAATAATCACACTCACAGAGCAGTGGTGACCGAAATGTCTGCAAGGTGCCTGTGACTAGTAAATGCTCACTAATGTTAACTGCTACCGTTCTTTTATTTAGTTAATTTTGGAGGCTGTTACTATTTTACTCTGCCCATGCACTCTTTGGGCTTCCCAGGGGGCGCTAGTGGTAAAGAACCTGCCTGCAGATGCAGGAGACCTAAGAGACATAGGTTCGCTCATTGGGTCAAGATGATCCCCTGGAGGAGGGCATGGCAGCCCACTCCAGTACTCTTGCCTGGAGAATCCCATGGACAGAGGAGCCTGGCGGGCTACAGTCCATGGGGCCGCAAAGAGACACGACTGAAGCAACTTAGCACACACACAAGGACATGCACTCTTTATTCAGATGCATTTCTCTGGACATTTTTAAAGAAAGCCTGATCAAATGGCACGATATTCCACACTGTGCATTTTAGTAGGCCTAACAGTCACTGATTACACACACTGATAAGGATTGTTCCTGTTTGTGTGTGGTCTCCTCTTGTTCCCAGGAGTTGGGTCTCCTGGGTCATTCAGAATCTCACAGATGCAGCAGCCCAGCACCACCCGTATGGCAGAAGTTCAGCTCACAGGCTGCATCATTCCACTTTATGAGCAGACTGCGAGGCAGCCAGTGCAAGCACAGTTTGTGGGACACCTGGGGAGAGACTGTGTCTGCTTACTGTTTAGCACAGAGCGAAAGAGGCAGCCAGTCAATGAGCACCAGGCAAAGACAGCCCTTGCCGCTGACAAGCGATGCCCCTCTCCATTGTGCTTTCAGAAGCACCTTGCAGGGCGAGGCTCTAGGATCCATCGAGTTACGTGTGCTCAAAAGAAGCTTGGAGGAGCAAAGAATGTTTCGATGGTATGATCTGGCCGTTTATCACAATGAATCCTAAAAGGAGAAAAAACAACTTGTGAGAATCCTTACGCTCAAGGGGTTCTCATCTAAGTGATCAAAGAATTAAATTATACAAGAAAAATACAAAAATGTTTAACTCTGTGTGTGTGTGTGTGCACGTGTGTGCACAGACAATGACAGAGGATGAGACCAGAGCAGACACTGTGCCCCAACTGCACACACAGCTACTAATCACATTAGCTCACATTTATGCAGTGTAACTTGTGTGGCAGACACTGTACTAAATTATTTCCACGAACATTACTTCATTTAATAACCTCATCATGTAATGCATGTAGAGCACTTCGCCCACTGGTACTGGGAGGGGCTCCACTCCACGGGAGGCCCCGCCTCTATTGTTTTGCTCTTGTTTCTATTTCGGTCCCTGTTTCCACATGAGCAAACTGGGGCTCAGAGGTGTCAACGGACCTGCCCTTGTTTTTTGGTTGCAAAACCAGGTCTTAAATCTGGGGGGGGGGGGCGGGGTGTGTGTGTGTGCGAGTGTGTTCCAATGTAAAAATAAAAATTATGGAAAATGCTACCCCCTAGTGCCAGATACTGTAGAGGGCCCTGTCACCTGTTCACTCACTAAGTCCTGTTTCCTTCTCTTAGCTTACAGATCAGGACACAGGGACACAGAGGCCTAAAATAGTTTTCCCAGGGATACAGAGCAAGGAAGGTATGGAGGTGAACCCCTCCACTGACCAGTGGGCAGGATTCCAAAGCCCTCCCCACTCAGGTGATCATTCCCTGGACTTGTTGAGCTTCTCACCAGTAAAGTGGTAAGCGTGGTTCAGAGCCATCAAGAAGCCTGAAGAAGCTATGCATGCAGAAGTGCTTTGTCAGGGACAGAGTGCCTTACAACTGTCAGAGGTCCTGCCTGGGGAGGCTGAGTCTGACATCTGGATAGTCACAAAGCTCCAGTCCACTGCCCTGTCCCCTGGAGGATGTCTAGGTCCCAAAGTCACCCAGGAAAGAAGCTTTCATTCCAGAACCAGAGAGAAAGGGGACTTCCCAGGGGAAGATGACAAAGGTTGGAGGTTGGTTTTCTGCCCTGGACCCCCATTCTCCATGCCAGCTCTAACTCCACCTCCAGGTACCTCCCTGGAAGCTGGATATTCTCAAGCCAACTGGGATGTAGTCCAGCCAGGTAGGGATGCAACTGGCCCTTGGGACCTCTTCTGCTTCTACAGTCAAGGATGCAGCTGTCAGCAAACAATCCATACTTTCCCTTCTTTTTGACAGTGCCTGAGGTCCAGCCATTCCACACTTCACTGCTCACTCCTGCCGCCAGTGACAACACTAGCAACCAAAGCATCATCCCAAGCCTCCAGGGTGAAGGAAGAGGCAGCCATCACCTTGAATGTCAACTGCAGTTCAGTTCCTTGTGAGCTAGAAAAGCAAAGAAAATGTCCTTTGAGGAAAGTCTTGCCAGCTGAAAGCAGAACTCTGCTCTCTTGCCCGGCTGCACCTCCTGTGAGGACTGAGCAGTTCTCACCATCTCCTTTTCCCCGATGAGGAAACAGAGGACAAGAGTTTACCCAACACCCGCCACTAGTCAGTCCCTGAGCCCAGGCCCCCCTGCTCCAAAGGACCCGTTCTTTCTGCTATCCAGATGTTTCACAGCACCACCTCCCAACTCTCCCCTACCATGCCTTTTATTTCAATAAAAACAATATTTGTATTATCCTGAAAATTACACCCTGGGGAGAGAATCTTGTGATGGAGATGTGCTGCGTACCCAAGGCAACACCCTCCTTCCGCGAGCTGGCGATGGGATCTGAGCTATCTCACTGGTGTGTCCTATAAGGTCAGCCCGGGCTAGCCTCTCACAAAGGAATTCCCCAGAGGCTATTACGGCTGCACTTCTAGACTTCTGAGCAGGGAGATTTCTGCCTTTGTGTCTATGGGTATATTAATTAATCATTCCTTTAACGCCAGCTGTGTCTACACACATTACTGTAACAGTCAATCTAGTCTTAAAAGCAAGCTAATTTAAACAAAGGATATGATGGATTTTTAAAACTAAATTAGCTACATCTTTGTTTTAAAATAGAATCAATCTTAATAACAGAAAGAAAGTGAATGTGAAAGTCACTCAGTCATGTCTGACTCTTTGTGACCCCACGGACTGCACCCTTCTAGGCCCCTCTGTCCATGGAATTTTCCAGACCAGAATACTGGAGTGGGTAGCTGTTCCCTTCTCCAGGGGATCTTCCTGTCCCAGGAATTGAACCGGGTCTCCTGCACTGCAGGCAGATTCTTTACCAGCGGAGTTACCAGGAAACCCCTTAACAGAGTTCTGGTCAAACCCTCAATGAGGCCAGATTCTTGCAAATACAGTATTATTCATTCATTCCTTCAATAGATGTGACATCAGCTGAGCTGGGGAATGGGTCCTGGATGAGAGAGAGCAAGGGCCCCTAAAGTTGTGTGAGAAAGAAGACGAACACAAACCCACCCCAGAAATCACAGGGCAACAGCAAAGAGCATACCACACGCATGACAGGATGCCTGCTCCTCAATCCCATCTTATCTCCTAGACAGCAGGGAAAATACACATGCACCCATTTTAGAGGCCGTGAGAGAGAGGTTTCTCAGTTAGCAAACCTGAAGACCCTTGGCAGGAGAGGCAGAACTCACACCTTGAGTTACCATCAGGTGCTGAGTTTATTAAAACAACAGGGGAGGACTTCCCTGGTGCTCCAGTGGTTAAAATTTCACCTTCCAATGCAGGGGGTGCAGGTTCGATCCCTGGTCAGAGAGCTAAGATCCCACATGACTCGTGGCCAGAAAACCAATACAAAACAGAAGCAGTGTTGTAACAAAGTCAATAAAGACTTTAAAAATAGTCCACATCCAAAAAACCTTTAAAGAAAAAAACAGGAGCAGGGCTCTAGGCGGTGAAGAGAAGACTCTGGTCAGCATCACCAGTGACGCAAGATGGTGGGTTTCTTCCTTGCAGTGAGTGAGCAGTTCTTAACTGTAATCTTCCTAAATCCAGAGTGTACGATGATATGGACAATTTAGGACAGTATCTGGCTTTTCACTACCTATAAAGAAAATAATTTGTAAATAAGTCTCTTCTGTCTAAAGATTGTGACAGATATAACTAGCTAAAAGGATGGATTGTTTTCAAAGACTAATTAAATGATGAAGCTATTGATGCTATGAATCACTCTCAGCTGCCATTAAAGCAGCCTTCAGATGCCTTGTGAGAGGCACCAGCTTCATCCATCTTGAGGCTGCCGATTGACCCTGTGCACAGACCTGGCAGCCAGATCATCAGTACTCATGCCTAGGCTATGTTCCTTACAGGCCACGCTGCTGCTGTTGCTGTTGCTGTTGCTGTTGCTGTTGTTGCTGCTGTTGTTCAGTCGCTCAGTAGTGTCTGACTCTCTGTGACCCCATTGACGGCAGCATGCCAGTCATGATTCCCTGTCTATCCCAGAGCTTGCTCAAACTCATGTCCATCGAGTTGGTGGTGCCATCCAACCATCTCATCCTCTGTCTTCCCCTTCTCCTCCTGCCTTCAATCTTTCCCAGCATCAGGGTCTTTTCTAATGATTCAGCACTTCACATCAGATGGCCGAAGTATTGGAGCTTCAGCTTCAGCATCAGTCCTTCCAATGTATATTCAGGATAGATTTCCTTTAGGATTGATTGGCTTGATGTCCTTGCTGTCCAAGGGATTCTCCAACAACACAGTTCAAAAGCATCAATTCTTTGCCCCTCAACTTTCTTTATGGTCCAACTCTCACATCCATACATGACTACTGGAAAAACCATAGCTTTGACTAGACAAACCTTTGTCAGCAATGTCTCTGCTTTATAATATGCTGTCTAGGTTTGTCATAGCTTTTTATCAAGGAGAAAGTGTCTTAATTTCAAGGCTGCAGTCACCATCTGCAGTGATTTTGGAGCCCAAGAAAATAAAGTCTGTCACTGTTTCCATTGTTTCCCCATCTGTTTGCCATGAAGTGATGGGACCAGATGCCATGATCTTTGCTTTTTGAATGTTGAATTTTAAACCAATTTTTTCACTCTCTTCTTTCACTTTCATCAAGAGCCTCTTTAGTTCTTCTTTGCTTTCTGCCATAAGGGTGGTGTCATCTACATATCTGAGGTTATTGATATTTCTCCTGGAAATCTTGATTCCAGCTTGTGCTTCATCCAGCACGGCATTTCACTTGATGTACTCCACATAGAAGTTAAATAAGCAAAGTGACAGTAAACAGTCTTGACCTCCTCTTTTCTCAATTTGGAACCAGTTCAGTGTTCTATGTCTGGTTCTAACTGTTGCTTCTTGATTTGCAGACAGGTTTCACAGGAGGCAGGTAAGGTGGTCATTTCCCAGATTTTGTTGTGATCCACACAAAGACTTTGACATAGTCAATGAAGCAGAAGTGGATGTTTTTCTGGAATTCCATTGCTTTTTCGATGATCCAGCGGATGTTGGCAATTTGATCTCTGGTTCCTCTGCCTTTTCTAAATCCAGCTTGAACATCAGGGAGTTCACGGTTCACGTATTGCTGAAGCCTAGCTTGGAGAATTTTAAGCATTACTTTGCTAGCATGTGAGATGAGTGCAATTGTGTGGCAGTCTGAGCAGTCTTTGGCATTGCCTTTCTCTGGGATTGGAATGAAAACTGACCTTTCCAGTCCTTGCTGGCACATTGAGTGCAGCACTTTCACAGCATCATCTTTCAGGCCATGTAATTGTGGTCAGGTTCCTACTGCCCGAGTCTCAGTGTTCTCTGCTGTAAAATGGGGATAGACATCATCACCTAAGATGAAGGTCAAGCATGAGATGCCATGGTAAGTGCCACTGTCACACAAGGGCTTCCCTGGTGTGAGTCAGTGGCCAGGAACCCACTTGCCAACACAGGAGATCACATGTACTGCAGGGCAACGAAGCCCATGCACCACAGCTGCTGAGCTTAAGCTCCAGAGCCAGGGAGCCACACTCCTGAGCCCACAAGTCTAAAGCCCATGTTCTGCAGCAAGAGAAGCCACCGCAATGAGAAGCCTGCACACCACAGCTAAGAGGGGTCTCCGCTAACCACAATTAGAGAAAGCCAGAAGGCAGCAACAAAGACCCAGCATAGCCAAAAATAAAAGAAAATTTTAAAAAATCAATCACACAAGCCTGGGATGGATGTGATTTGCCTGTGCAGCAGTCAAGCACAGTGATTCTGCCACCTTCTGGACTTTGCTGGAGGAGACACAGAACCCCACAGGAGGGAGGAGGTCTCCGGCCTCGGGGGGACCCATCGTGTCTTGCAGACTGTGCTCCTGAATGCGCCCACACTTTTAAAAGATACCTGTTGTGAGGGCATTTGGAGGATGGACGATCCCAGGTCTGTCTGCCCCTCCTCCTTCTTTACCTCTCGTTTCACCTAGGTGGGAACACAGTCCTTCTCTCTCCTGGGGTCCACATGTCCAAAAGGGCTTTGTTGGTCAGGGGTTTGCTCTCACTTTTGAGCAAATTCTACATTTTAGCTCCCATATTTTTGTGACTTATGTGCAAAACAGTGTCCCTCTCACCTTGCTATTCCACCTCCTTGATGTGCTTTGGGCTCTCTGAATTCTTGTAAGGCTGATGCTGCAGGGTAGCTTTTCATCCAGCGACCTGACTTAGCGATCCGCTCCCAAGTGTGCACTCCCTGGGGCAAGGCTCTCCATTTCTTCCCTCTATCCTCCTAACAGGTCTAGTTCATGGCCAGCCCACAGTAGGTGCTCAAAGAAAGGATTAAATCATCATACACAGAAAGAGTCTGAATCTCTTCAGTTCCCAGGGAGCTGCCTCCAATCACCCCTCATCTTTAAATAGAGGCTCCCCAAAGTCAAACACTCCGTCTCCACAAGGTCCAGTTCCGCTGCCCTGCTCCTCAGCATGGCCGTGATTAATCAGCATCCCACTACTGTGCAGCTCCAGGCTGGGAGTGCACAGAGTCCTGGAGACAACCTCAAGTGGAGAATTTGTCACTGTCGTCCTGGCTGCTCCTCCTCCCCCCATAAGCCCGAGCTCAGCAAAGTCTGCACCACTCAGCAGAACTTCCTCCTCGACCACCGTCATCCCTTAGGACCTGAGCTCCTCCCAGAGCTTCTTCTGGGAAGTCTGGCCACCCTGAGTAAGTTCCCAGGGAACAACTCAGCTCATGTTTTAATGTGAAGATGCCCCCAGCCCTGTGATTAGGGCAACATCTTCTTTACACCTGGAGTGCCTCACCTGGCGATGGAAGGTCCACAGAGCAGAGTCAGCAGTTCTGGAACCCAGGACTGGATCTTATCTGTGTCCTGTGTGACCTTGGGCAACACATGTGTCCTCTCTGCTACCTGGAACTGTGTTTCATTCCTCAGAGTTATTAGGAGGTCACATGGGCTGTGGGTTCGTGTCACTAGGTAAACACTTATCTTAGGGCATGCAGGAGTCAGCAGACAGACAAGGCTCCAAAACCCTGGCAGTCAAATAATAAACTAGAATATGTTGGATGGTGATAGACTGTGAAGGACGTCTACAGTGGCTGGGGTACTCAGGGTAGCCATCCTGAAGAGGAGACGTGCATCCAAACTTCACCAAAACCAGAACAAGTCAGCCAAGAAAAAGCTTGAGCTATTGTTCTCCAGACAGAAGGAACAGCAAGCGCAACAGCCCTGAGCCAGAAATGAGGTCAGCATGGTCTGGAGATCGAGCTGACTGGCCAAATCTCCAAGGGCAAGTGGATAGAGAGGAGAAGAAGCCAGAACATAGAGTGCCTCTAAACCATGGAAGGAACATCAGGTTTAGCCGAGTGTGCCTAGCAGAGAGATATAGTCTGATACAGGATGTAAAAGATCCCTCAGCTATCCGGCGGGCAGTGAGGACTTGGTGAAGGCTGTACAAAGATCTCTCTACTGCAATCAATGGTCTTGAGGGTGACAGGTGTGGAAGCAGAGAACTCATTCAAGAAACTGTTGCAAACAAGCGGTGGAAGCTTGGAATTCCAGGGGTGACTGTGGAGACGGAGAGAGGTGGACCATTCCAGAGAGTACGGTTTGAGGGAGAAGTGGACTGGGAATGAAGAGATGGCGGCAGGGACGAATCGAGGGGATCCGGAGGTGTGCAGTGTGAGCAGATAGGCAAGCAGCGGTCTCACCTGGGGTCGCCCTGCAGGACCACGCTCCTCACCACGTGGTCAGGCCATCCAGTCCTCCCGCACATAGCCTCAGGGAAAGGCCTCTCCAGGGTGGAGCGTCACAGATGGGATGAGCAGCAGAGAGAAATGGTGCTCGCTCCGCTTCTCTAGCAGCCAGCTCTTCTCTGCTTTGAGAAAATAGAATTGCCTTCTCTCCTCTCCTTTTTGTCTGGAGGAAAGCTCCTGTGAGGGCCCAAAGGCCCAGGACTGTGACACGCTCTGGTTCTCAGTGCTCTGCTGGAATGCTGAATAGCCTTTATGGACAGAATTGATGGTCTTGTCAGCAGTGGCAGTGTTCACAGAACATACCGTTACGTGATAAGGAGAAAAGGAAAGTGGCGAGGAGACAGCTCTGAGCGAGCTGTGGAACACGTGAGGGCCTGGGGACCAGCGGAGACATCTCTCCCTCTGCTGGGCCCTGCCCACACACCTGGGGCCTGCTGGGCTCCCAGGATAAGAAGCCTGTTGGATTTTGTGTTCTGTGGGAAACGGGGAGGAAAGACATTCAGTGCCATGCTGATACTGCAAAGACGCTTTTCTAAACCACAAGAGAGGAAACCAAAGACCCCAGGGAGCCTGGAACCTGACCTCCTGGGGAGGTGTTGGGCCATCCCAGGAGCAGATTCACAGCCTCTCTGGACTCAGCATGGAAGAGAATTAGGGAAGAACTGCTTTGCAGGATAGTGGGCTCCCTCTCAGTGAAAGCTGGATATTATAGGGATGCTTCTGCAGCGTGCTGGGAGCTGCTGCCTTCCTTGAACAGCTGTGCACTGGGCATCCCCTTGGGCCAGCCTGAGCTAAGAGCTGGGGATGCAGGGTAGCAGGAATCTCTGCTTTCAGTTATGGGAGAGAGAGAAAATAGAGAAAAAGTAAATCAACAAGACAAACCTCCTGAAAAACCAACAGAGGCTATCATGATAGACTCTGGGGCAAGGAGTAGGCACTCCAGAGAGGGGAGCTAAGGCCCACTGGTGGAGAGGAGCAGCCCTGGGAAGTCCTGGAGCAAATGCTCCTGGAGGGGCAGCTGTTGCAGAGGCCTGAAACAGCACATTTAGCCATGATTCCCAAATCCTTATGGTTAACAAGGACAAGATGCTGAGATGACAGCTGGTATCAGGATTTGGGGAGAGGGAGTTGGTCAGCTCTTCCTAAGGTCATTTCCCAGAACTGAGGCGTGGCTGGTGCAATGCTTTTGGAGGCCATGGGAAGTCTAACCCCATCACCTTGCCCTGTGGAAGAGAATGAGCTCTTTTCTCTATAAATCCAGAGGAAGAGGTGTGGCCTTATCGAGGGACATGTGGCCTGGAAGGAGTCTCTCCAGGTGGGATCTCAGTCTGGCAGGCTGGGGGGAGAGTGTGGGCGTGAAGCCGCAACTGACAGCCAGGAGCCCAGCAGAACATGCCGGGGGCTGGGGGGGCTCACACGGTCAGTGTCCTTAGCCCTAGCATCTCTGGATCTGCCTGGTGGGAGAGTGGCTTTGTCCCTCACCTCCTCTTTGCTGTCACTGCCGGTTCTCACACTGCCCATATGCTGGATTCTTATTTTAGATACTGTGACAATTCTTTAAATAGCCATCAAAGAGAAAACAATAAGCCCTCCCCAGTGGCACCGAAGTGAGGGTCACAACAGGGTGAAGCCTCAGCACTCCTGCTATAAGGGCCCAACTGTATTTCCCTCACACTTGTAACATAAGCAGAATTTTCAGGTTGAAAGACTAAAAACTGTTCCAGGATTTCATGAAGACCCTGCATGCAAGCACGTTGGCAGAAAGTGTCCCAAAAAAACTATCACAAAGCAGAATATTTTTAAATGCCCTAAAATGGTAGAGAATGGATACAGATTAATAATTTTGTCAGGAGGAAAACTGTTAGATCAGCAGCTGACATAGAAGATGTTTGTAACGACAGGAGTCAAATCATTCCCTACAAGATCATGTTCATGGTGAGCATGCCTAGGAATGGAGGCCACAGTGAATTCCCAGGGACTTGAAAATGTTAAGACATGGATTGGCCAACAGAAATCTCTTGCCCTCTCTCCAGGAATGAGAGGGATTAGAATTCCTCAGCCACATGTCCATCATCAGGACCTTGGTCAGGAATCCACTGGCTCTGGTGGCCCATCCCTATCTACAGATGGACAGATTGTTCATCTCACCCAGAGGGGCTTTCCTCCTGACTGAGGATCAGGGAAAATTCAAGGCATTAAACCTAGCCAGCTACACCTCAGCTCCTGAGCCAGAAAGATGGTAATGGAGACAAATTCTCCAGAGCCCAAGGGTGTCTCTCAAGGGTGTTGCATGAGTTTTCAATTGCTGTTTAACAAATTGCCACAAACTTGGCAGCTCAAAGCAACACCTATTCATTATCTCACAGGATGTGTCAGGAATCTGGGCACAGCTTAGCTCCATCCTCTGCTCAGGGTCTCACAGGCTAAAATCAAAGCTCAGTCAGGTTTGATCTCCTCTAGAACTTGTCCTCCTCAACCCCATTCAATTGGTTATCAGAATTCAGTTCCCTGAGGCTGTAGGACTGATGTCCCCATTTTCTTATTAGTCGTCAGGTCAGCCAGGACCACTCTCAGCTCCTGGGATCACCCTCAATTCCTGGCCATGGGACCCCCCACCATAGTTTCCAGTTTTGATGTCTGCCTTCTTCCAACCCAGCAGAAATGGGTCTCATACTTCAGATCTCCTTGAATTCCCTGTCTTTGACCTCTGGACCAGATTTATGTTATTAGGTCAAGACCACTTGAATAATCTCCTGTTTGTTAACACAAGGCAACCGATTAGTAACTTTAATCATATATACAAAAGCGCTTTAGTCATGCCACAAAACAATTACAGAAATGATACCCCATCATATCACTGGGTCCCCCACACTCCGGGGAAAAAAGGCATGCATACTGGGGGCAAGAATTTGGGGGCCCATTTTGGGATTCTGCTACTACAATCATCTCCTTCAAGCTCACAGTACAAGACATAGCAGGCTCCTCGGCAGCCTCAAGCGAGCAAGGCGGCCATTGACAGAAGCCCAGAGACCCCGGGCTGCAAGAAATGTCCTCTGGTCATCTCAGCAGTGACGGAAATCACAATAAAAGGTAATTTCCCACAGCAAAAGAGACACAGATGTATAGAACAGACTTTTGGATTCTGAGGAAGAGGGAGAGGGTGGGATGATTTGGGAGAATGGCATTGAAACATGTATACTATCATGTAAGAAACGAAGTGCCAGTCTATGTTCAATACAGGATACAGGATGCTTGCGGCTGGTGCATGGGGATGATCCAGAGAGATGATATGGGGTAGAAGGTGGGAGGGGGGATTCAGGATTGGGAGCTTGTATACACCCGTGGTGGATTCATGTCAATTTATGGCAAAACCAATACAGTATTGTAAAGTAAAATAAAGTAAAAATAATTTTTTTTAAAAAAAAGGTAATTTCCCTACAATTAACTGGCTTTTCTTCAAGGAACTGAAAGCTTAAATTCTCCCAAGGCTGATCACTGAGCCCATTTCATCACTGGGGTAAAAGTATGGGTTCCAAAGTCAGCTGGGTCACCTAACAGCTGTTCAGTCTTGGGCACATTGTTAACTTGTCTGAGTCTTAGTTATTTTTTGTTTGTTTCTATTATAAAATAGGGCTTCTCTGGTGGTTTGGTCAGTAAAGAATCTGCCTGCAATCCGGGAGACCCGGGTTCAATCCCTGATCCAGGGAAGATCCCCTGGAGAAGGAAATGGCAAGCCACTCCAGTATTCTTTCCTGGAGAATTCCATGGGCAGAGGAGCCTGGTGGGTCATATGGGGACCCACAGTCAATAGGGTTGCAAAGAGTCAGACACAACTAAGCAAATAACCCACATACACATATAATAGAAACAAGATTAGCCTTACTTCATAAGATCATTTTGGAGATTGACTGTACTAACCCATTTCAAATAGTACAATGCCTGGCACAGAGCAAACTGCTGATACATCAAGTCTCTAGGGAAATGTGTGTGTGTGTGAGCACCTGTATATGGAGATGGAAGAACACAAGGCCCAGATTAAAGAGGTTTGGTCCCAGACTCAGCCCACTCCTCAAGAAAGTGTCTGGTAAATATTTTCTCCCATCCCATTTCACTCTGTGCTGCAATGCCTTTGACTATTTTAGTTTCCACATGTAGAATCATGTACCATTTGCCAAAAGGTAAATGAGAAGATATTGATAGCAATATCAATTGAGAAGATATTGATCAAATGATACATAGTTTCAGTTATGCAAGGAAATAAGCCCTTGCATAACAAGGACTTATTTCCTTATTGATTATCTATTGTATAGCATGGATGTGAGAGCTGGACTTTAAAGAAAGCTGAGTGCTGAAGAATTGATGCTTGTGAACTGTTGTGTTGGAGAAGACTCTTGAGAGTCCCTTGGACTGCAAGGAGATCCAACAAGTCAATGCTAAAGATCAGTCCTGAGTGTTCACTGGAAGGACTGATGTGGAAGCTGAAACTCCAACATTTGGCCACTTGATGCGAAGAACTGACTCATTAGAAAAGACCCTGATGCTGGGAAAGACCCTGATGCTGGGAAAGATTGACGGCAGAAGAAGAAGGGAACGACAGAGGATGATGGTTGAATGGCATCACTGATGTGATGGCCATGACTTTGAGCAAGCTCCAGGAGTTGGTGATGGACAGGGAAGCCTGGCGTGCTGCAGTCCATGGGATGGCAAAGAGTCAGACAAAACTGAGTGACTGAACTGAACTGAATGTATAGCAATGTGATGATAGTTAACAATACTGTATTATATACTTGAAATTTGCTAACAGGGCAGATCTTAAGTCCTGTCACCATACACATACACACACATAAGGCACCTAGGTACGTGGCTAGGTCAAGGCCCTTCCACTGTCTGGATCTCAGTTCCTCTATTTGTGAAATGTAAATTGCCTCTAAGAGCAGATGCATTTCTAAAGCTGCCCATTCCATGTAAAGAGCATTCAGAACTTTGACTCTCACTGGATTTAATCATTTGTTCACTTACTTTGTACATATATACTGTATCAGTCAAGGCTCTCCAGAGAGATAGAACTCATAGAATGTGTATATTAAATATGTACGTATGTGTGCGTGCATGTGAGTCGTTCAGTCATCTCTGAGTTTTTTCAACTGCATAGACTGTAGCTTGCCTGGCTCCTCAGTCCGTGGAGTTCTCCAGGCAAGAATACTGGAGTGGGTAGCCATTTCCTTCTCCAGGGGATCTTCCCGACCCAGGGATTGAACCTGTGTCTCTGGCGTCTCCTGCATTGCAGGCAGATTCTTAACAGTTTGAGCTACCAAGGAGGCCCAACATATATATATATACATACATGACTAAAAATTAGTGCAACCTAAAAGTTAAGAGCAGGTTATTTGGTGGGAATTTTAGGACTCGAACTCAGGAGACAGCATCTCAGGTGACCCCCAGAGAGCTGACTCTGAGGAGACGGGGGAGGAGACAGGCTACACACAAGTTTGTAGCAAGGGGCAGGTAATCTGAATTTTAAAAGACTACTGTTAATTAAAAGAAACCCAAACCTCTCACATGAAGAGATTTAGTGATATTCTAAGTATGGGAAGATGCAAGCGTCTGGGCTTGCTGAAATCATTTCTTTCATATGCATCTCAGCTATCTGGGGCCAACCCTATTTTTTTATTCTTTACATAGTAATTTCTTGTTTATCGTAAGAGATGGTGCAGATGGAAAATGGCCACCTCTCACATCCTCCCAGCTCCTCAATGCTTATCAGGGAGGAAGTAGTTAATGGCTTCCAAACAGGTGACTTTGTTTTATCTGGGCTCAGAAATTTGTATTTGGAAAAGGCTTGTTGACTGGTAGAGGTAGAGCAGAAAGCATTTCATCTCACATATTTACATATTTATACTTATTTGTAGATGTGTATATTATATGTGCATATATGTAATGTGCACATGCATGTGTGTGTGCATGCTAAGTCGCTTCAGTCATGCCCAACTCTTTGCTACCCTATGGACTGTAGCCCAGCCAGCTCCTCTGTCCAAGGGACTCTCTAGACAAGAATAGTGGAGTGGGTTGCCAGGTCCTTCTCCAAGGGATCTTCCCAACCCAGGAATGGGACCCTCGTCTTTTAAGTCTCCTGCATTGGGCGGGTTCTTTACCACTAGTGCCGCTTGGGAAGCACATATAATACATACACCTACACAAAAATATATGTGGTGGTAGTCTCTCAGTCGTGTCCGACTCTTTGTGACCTCATGGACTGTAGCCCGCCAGGCTCCTTTGTCCATGGGATTTCCCAGGCAAGAATACTGGAGTGGGCTGCCATTTCCTTCTCCAGGGGATCTTCCCGACCCAGGAATCAAACCCAGATCTCCCGCATTGTGGGCAGACTCTTTACCATTTGAGCCACCAGGGAAGCTTGCATGTATATATATAATTAGAGATAGAGTAAGGAACTGGCTCATAATTATAGAAACTGAAAAATCTAGACCCAGAAGAGCCAGCAGTCAGATAAGTCAGGTTAAGGGCAAGAATTCTTTCTCACTCAGTCTTGTTCCACTCAGGTCTTCAATGGATTAGATGAGGGCCACCCACACTGGCAATTTGCTTTACTCATTTTACCTATTCAAATGTTAATCTCACTCAGAAACACCCTCACAGACACATCCAGAATCTTATTTGACCAAAATTCTGGGCAATCCACGGCCCAGTCAAAGTAACACACAAAATTAACCACCACACATATTTTATGTGCTTTTGAATTCATGAAAAGCCCAAATTTTAAAGATTAAAAAAGTAGGAAAATGCCCTTAGTCACACCCATGGAGCCTGCATTTGACAAGAGTATAATCTTTAACATGAAAAGCCACCATTACAGCCTTTCTATCACTCTTTGGAGACCTTGCTTCTATTGTCTTGAATCGTACAGTTCTTGAGTCTTCTGAACCGAAGCAATCCTCAGTGAGGTGAATGGATGAAATCCCAGACTGTAATGCACTGTAGCTTTTAACTGTTCAGCCAGAGTTTCTGACTCAGCACATTTTAATCAGTTTTATTTGCTAAAATCAAGGATATGTCAGCTGGGATAATCCCAGCTGACCTCCCAAAGTCAGGCTGATAAAAATATTAATGTCAACTCCCTGCTGCCTGGCAGAGAGCAATACCCAGCTTGACAAGCAAACAAATGTCTGCGAAGACTGGAGAACCCATATTAATGAAGAGCTTCATCAGTAAAAGTCACCTTTGGGGCGGAGCTGCCACAGGCTGAAGCCTCTCCAGAGGCTCAGCTGCCGTTCCGGTGAGAGGCTCCTGTCCGTCAGCATCAGTTAGATGTGTCTGCCTAGCTGATTCCCATCTTTGATAATGTGCTCTGGCTTGCATGCGAGGATCACCCACACACCTCTTAAGTTTCCCTATTCTCCCTGCAAAGGTGTCCTCCTGTTAGTTCCTGTCAGTTATCTCCAGCTGTAGCAACAGCAGCTTTGGGCCCCCTGAGAACACAGAGCTAGAGGTCCCTGTCTTATGACCCTTGTCTTCATCCAGCCCTCAGTTCAGTTCAGTTCAGTCGCTCAGTCCTGTCCAACTTTTTGCAACCCCATGAATCGCAAAATCTTCCACTGTATTCCTATAGCAGGTCTCAAAGTTTCCACTGTGTCCTTATAGCAGCTTGCCTGTGAACTTCTCCACATCCTGATTTTTTTTTTTTTTTCAGCAAATGTCCATCCAGCCCTCGAGTTTGTTCATTTGCTCTGCATTGTTTGGCTCCTGTGGTTCTTACAAGACAATTACCAGGTGGAGCTTGTGTGACTCACAAGACAAGCAGTTCAGCACCTGCTGTCTAACTCACGTCCCTCTGTGAGGACTTATGCTTCTTTTCTGGGCACTGCAGGCTTTGAGTTTGTAGCTCCTGGTTTAACTGAGGCCATGACAGAGTGAGTCAAGTACTGGCGTGCTAAAAGCGTAGACGCATATCTCACAGCCAGAGGGGCCGGGGGCAGCTTCACAGCCAGGCTGCAGACTCCTACTCTAGGGCTCGCTGCTTAGCCCCCTCCAATAGCATCTCTCCCCCTTTAGACTTTTTTTTTTTTAATTGAGGTATAATTGACATACAACATTATTTTTTTCAGATGTACAACATAATAATTCGATGTTTGTATATACTGCAAGATGATCACCACAGTTAGTCCAGTTAATATTTGTCACCACACACTTTTTTTCTTGTGATGAGAACTTTGAGGATTTACAGTCTTGGCAATTCTCAAATATGTAATGCGGTGTTGCTGCCTATGATCGCCGTGCTGTACATTACATCCCAGGACTGTTTTCATTTTATAACTGGAAGTCTGTGTCTTTTGACTCCCTTCACCTGTTTCACTCACCTGCTCATGTCCTCCGCTGACAATCACCAATCTCTTCTCTGTGTCTATGACTTTGGTTTCTTTTCGTTTGGTTTTCAGATTTCACATAAAAGTGAGATCATGTAGATCTCAGAGATCATCTTTCTCTGTCTGACTTACTTCAGTTAACATAATATCCTTTGGGTTCATCCATGGTTTCACAAATGGGAAGATTTTCTTTTTTGTGTGGATACATAATATTCTATTATTTTTAATCATTCTTTAATTCTTCGTCCATTGGTAGACACATAGGTTGCTTCTTTGTCTTAGCTATCATTAATAACTCTGCAATGAATAGGAGATGCGTATATATTTTTCAACTTTATGTTTTTATTTTAGGGCTTCCCTGGTGGTTCAGATGGTAAAGAATCCACCTACAATGCAGGGGACCCAGGTTCGATTCCTGAATTGAGAAGATCTCCTGGAGAAGGAAAGGCAACCCACTCCAGTATTCTTGCCTGGGAAATTCCACAGATTAAGAAGCCTGGCAGGCTATAGTCTATGGGGTTGCAGAGAGCTGGACACAACTGAGCTCATTTGGGGGGAGGATAAATACCTAGAAGTTGAATAATTGGATCATATGTTAATTCTATTTTTAATATTTTGAGAAGCCTCCATACTGTTTTCCATAGTGGTTGTACAGACTTATATTCCCACAAATAATATACAAGGAATTTCTTTTAGTCACATCCTCACCAACACTTGTTATTTCTTATCTTTTGGGTAATGGCCATTCTGACAGGTATGAAGTGATATCTTCTTGTAGGTTTTGATTCACATTTTCCTGATGATTAATGATGCTGAGCACCTTTTCATGGATCCTTTGGTCATCTTTAGGTCTTTGGGAAAATGTCCATTCATATCTTCTGCTCACTGTTTACTCTTTTGCTACTGAGTTGTATGAGTTTTTCTGTACATTTTGGATATTAACTCCTTAACAGATAAATGATTTGCAAATATTTTCTCCCTTTTGGTAGGTTTCCTTTTCATTTTGTTGGTGGTTTCCTTTGCTGTGCAGAAGTTTTTTAGTCTTATGAAGTCCCATTTGCTCGTTTACTTTTGCTTTCTTTTTCCTATGCTTTTGATGTCATATACAAAAAAAAAAAAAAATCACCAAGACCAATGTCAGGAAGCTTATTATGTTTTTCTAGGAGTTTTATGATTTCAGGTCTTACATCCAAGTCTTTAATTAATTTTCAGTTAATTGTTGTGTATGGTCCAAGATAGTGGTCCAATTGCACTCTTTCGCATGTGACTGTCCAGTGTTTCCAACACCATTTATTGAGACTGTTCTTTTCCCACTGTATATTCTTGAGTCCTTTGTCAAACATTAATTAGTGTATGAGTTTATTTCTGTGTTAGATATTCTGTTCCATTGATCTATATGTCTGTTTTTGTGTCAGTACCACACTATTTTGATTACTAAAGCTTTGTAATATAGTTTGGAACAGGTAGCATGATATCTCACCTTTTTTCTTCTTTCTCAAGATTGCTTTGGTATTCGGGGTCTTTTGTGGTCCTATACAAATTTTAGGATTGCTCGTTCTATTTCTGTGAAAAATGCCATTGGAATTGTGATTTAGATTCCATTGACTCTTTAGATCACTTTGGGTGTTATGGGCATTTTAACAATATTAATACTTTCAATCCATTACCACAAATTATTATTCCGTTTCTTTATATCTTCTTCAGTTTCTTTCATCAGTCTCATAGTTTCCAGGATACAGGTCTTTTTCCTCCTTAGGTAGGTTTATTCCTAGATATTTTATTCTTTCTAATGTGATGACAAATGAGATTATTTCCTTCATTTTTCTTTCTGATCTTTTGTTGTTAGGTGCAGGGGCTTCCCAGGTAGCTCAGTTATAAAGAATCTGCCTGACAATGCAAAAGATGCTGGAGATGCAGGTTTGATCCCTGGGTTGGGAGGATCCCCTGGAGGAGGAAATGGCAACCCACCCTGGTATTCTTGCTGGGAAAAGCAAGAACTGTAGCCCAGGGGCTACAGTCCATGCAGTTGCAAAGAGTCAGACATGACTGAGCAACTGAGCATGCACAAACACACACACACACATAGGAATGCAAGAGATAATTAATTTCATATCCTGCCCTCCAGTATTCTTGCCTGGAGAATCCCCATGGCCAGAGGTGCCTGGCGGGCTACAGTCAATGAAGTCGCAAAGAGTTGGGCATGACTGAGCGACTAAGCATAGCACAGCGCATGTTCCCTCTAAGCCCACTTTCTGGAGAGTTCTTTTGTTTTTGTTGTTGTTGCATCAAAAGTGTTGAATTGCATCAAAAGCTGTTTCTGTAGCTATTGAGAAGATTATACAGCTTTTATCCTTTGATTTGTTATTGTGGTGTATCACATTGAGTGATATGAGTATATAAAGAACCCTTGCATTCCTGGGATAAACCTAACTTGATCAGAGTGTATGATCCTCTCAATGTGCTGTTGGATTTGGGTTGTTAGTATTATTATTTTGTTGAGGATTTTTGATGTTGGCCTGCTGTAATGTTTTGTGTGATATCTATGTCTGGTCTTAGTATCATGTCTGATTTTGGTACAGTGGTCTTGTAGAATGAGTTGGGGAGTGTTCCTTCCTCTGAAGTTTTTGGGAAGAGTTTCAGAAGGGTAAGCATTTACTCTTTTCTAAATGTTTGATAGAGTCTGCCTGTGAAGCCATCTGGTCCTGAACTTTTGTTTGTTAAGAATTTTTTAATCACACTTTCAATTTCCAGTACTTGTGACTGGTCTGTTCCTATTTTCTATTTCTTTCTAACTCAGTCTTGGAAAGGTGTATATTTATAGGAATTTGTGCACTGGATTGGCACGTGTCTGCTTCCAGTAGTCTCTTACGATCCTCTGTAATTCTGTGGCGTCTTTTGCAACTTCTCCTTTTTCATTTCTAATTTTGTTGATTTGAGTCCTCCGCCTTTTTTTCTTGATGAGTCTGGCTAAAGGTTTATCAATTTTGTTTATTTTCTCATGGAACCAGCTTTCAGTTTCATTTAATGTTGCTGTTATTTTCTTTTGTCTCCATTTCATTTATCTCTGCTCTGGTCTTTATAATTTCTTTCCTTCTACTAAGTATGGGCTTTGTTTGTTGTTCTTTCTCTAGTTGCTTTAAGTGTAAGGTTAGATTGCTTACTTGAGATTTTTCTTGTTTCTTAAGATAAGGTTGTGTTGCTGTAAACTTCCCTCTTAGAACTGCCTTTGCTGCATCCCATAAGTTTGGGATTGACATGTATTTGTTGTTACTTTCTCTAGGTATTTTTTTATTGGTTCTTTGATTTATTTCATGATCCATTGGGTATTTATTAATAATAACAGAGGTTATTGTTTAACCTCTGTGTGTATGTGTGTTTTACAGTTTTGTTTTTTTTCTTTTTGTCTGTGTAATTGATTTCTACTCTCACAGCATTGTGGTCAGAAAAGATGCTTGATACAATTTCAGTCTTCTTAAATTTACTGAGGCCTGATTTGTAACCCAAGATGTGATCTATCCTGGAGACTGTTCTGTGTGCACTTGAATAGAACTGTACTCTGCTGCTTTTGTATGGAATGGTCTATAAATATCAATTATGTCTATTTGGTCTAATGTGTCATTTAAGGTTTGTGTTTCCGTATTTTCTGTCTGGATGATTTGTCCATCAGTGTAAGTGGAGTGTTAAAGTCCCCCAGTATTATTGTTTCACTGTTGATTTCTCCTTCTATGGCTATTAGCATTTGCTTTATATATTGAGGTGTTCCTATGTTGGGGGCATATATATTTACAATTGTTATATTGTTTTCTTGGATTGGTCCCGTGATCTAATTGGGTAGTGACTTTCCTTGTCTCTTGTAACAACTTTATTTTAAAGTCTATTTTGTCTGATATGAGTGTTGCTACTCCAGCTTTCTTTCCATTTCACTTTGAATGGAATATCTTTTTCCATCCTGTCACTTTCAGTCATATGTGTCCCTAGCTCTGAAGTAGGTCTCGTGTAGCCAGCACATATATGGGCCATTGTATCCATTCAGCTAACCTATGTCTTTGGGTTGGAGCATATAATCCATTTACATTTAAAGTAATTATTGATACATATGTTCCGATCGCCACTTTCTTAATTGTTTGGGGTTTGTTTTTCTGGTCTTTTTTCTTCCCAACCTCTTTGGTTCTCTTCTCTTATACTCTGATGACCATTTTAGCATTGTGTCTGAGTTGCTCTTTCATTGTGTGTTTGTAACATAGTTTTTTTTTAGTTTGCATTTTTCATGAGGTTTTGATGAATCAGTCTATATATTAATACACGCAAGATTGCTTTAAGTTGTTCAAGTACAATTCCCGTTTCCTGAATTTGTTCTCTTCTCATGGTTGCTGGGTTTGACATCATATCTGTGTACGGGTGATTGCCTGCTTTTGCTGTATGTTTGCCGTTACCAGGGATCTTTCCCATTTGTGTCTTTCTTGTTTCTAGTTGCGGTCTACTTTTCCCCTGCCTAAAGAAGTTCTTTCAGCATTTGTCATAGGGCCACTATGGTGGTGCTGAATTCTCTGAGCTTTTGTTTGTCCGTAAAGCTTTTGGTTTATCTGCTGAATCTGAATGAGGGCCTTGCTTGGTAGAGTATTCCTGGTTGTAGGTTTTTCCATTTCATTACTTTAAATTCACTATGCCACTGCCTTCTGGTCTGCAGAGATTCTTCTGAAAAATCAACTGATACCTTTTTATGATATTTGTTGCTTTTCCCCTGTTGCTTTTAATATTTTCTTTGTGTTTAGTTTATGTTAGTTTGATAAATATGTGTCTTGGGGTGCTCCTCCTTGGATTTATCCTGCATGGGGTTCTGTGATTCCTGGACTTGGGTGGCTATTTCCTTTCCTATATTAAGGAAGTTTTTGGCTATAATCTCTTCAAATACATTTTTGGAGCCTTTCTTTTTCTCTTCTTCTTCTGTGACCCCTATAATTTGAATGTTGGTGTGTTTAATGTTGTTCCAGGAGTCTCTGAGACTGTTCTCCTTTTTTTCATTATTTTTTCTGTATTCATTCTACAGCAGTGATTTTCACCATTCTGTCTTCCAGCTCACATATCCATTATTCATCCTGTTATTCTGCTATCAATTCATTATAGAGTATTTTTTAAATTTTCCATTATTGTATTGTTCATCTCTGTCTGTTCATTTTTTAGTTTTTCTGTTGTTGATGTTTAGTCGCTAAGTCATGTTCGACTCTTGCAATCCTGTGGATTGTAGCCTGCCAGGGTCCTCTCCCCTTGGGCTTTCCCAGGCAAGAGTACTGGAGTGGGTTGCCATTTCCTTCTCCAGGAGATCAAACCCGAATCTCTTGCATTGGCAGGCAGATTCTTTATCACTGGACCACCAAGGAAGACTTTAGTTCTCCTAGGTCTTTGTAAAACATTTCTTGCATCTTCTCAATCTGTGCCTTCATTCTTTCCCTGAGATCTTGGATCATCTTTACTATCATTATTCTGAATTCTTTTTCAGGTAGATTACCACATCTCCTTTTCATTTAGCAGTTCTTATAGGTTTTTATCTTGCTTCTTTGCAACATTTTTTGTCAACTCATTTTGTCTAACTTACTGTGCTTGTGGTCTCCTTTCTGCAGGCTTCAGGATCACAGCTCCTCTTCCCTCTGGTGTCTGCCCCTGTGGCTGAGGTGGATATTGAGTGAGGCCTCTGCTTTGCTCTGCGGTTGTCACTGCCCTATCAGGCGTGTGGCATGCTCCATAGTTGTTGAAGTAGAGACTCCAAGATCTGTTTCTTAGCTGTGTTTCTGATCTGCAGTGCAAAGTATGTGAGATTGATACAGTTTCTTTATCAGTAGTTTTACTATGATAGCCTGAGTTAAAGCCTCTCGTTCCCACTTGTTCATGCTTATTTCCTCCTACGTCTTCATACATTACACTTCAACAAACAGTCGCCCAGTTTAAAGAAAGGAGAAGGCGGAGATGACTGTAGCAGCTGAAGGTGATGACCTCTGCAGTCAGGCTGGGAGTAGAGAAAGGAATGTTTGGCCTCAGCCTTGAATCACAGCTCAAGGAAACAGCACACCAATAAGAAGTCACTGAGGGAGAGCCCATAAAACACTGGTTTCTTTTTTTTGCCTTTCATGAATTGCTCTGACAAGGACTTGCAACACTGTGTTGAATAACAGTGATAAGAGTAGGCATCCTTTTCTTTATCTTGATATTAGAGGGAAAGTTTACAGCTTTTTAACCTTGACTGTGATGTTAGCTGTGTGCTCATCACATTTGGCCTTTTGTATGTTGAAGTACCTCTGTACCCACTTTGTTGAGAGTTTTCAACATGAATGGACGTTGAATTTTATCCAGAGCGTTTTCTGTATCTATTGAAATGATTCAGTGATTTTTATTCTTCATCTTCTTAATTTGGTTGTTAAAATCATCCCTGCAGCCCCATAGTAAATCCCACTTGATTCTTCTATATGATCTCTTTAATGTACTCTTGAATTTGGTTTTCTAATATTTTGTCTGGGATTTTTGCATCCACGTTCATCAGGGATATTGTCTAGTTTCAGTCATAAGTGATGACCCCAGCCTGGTCCTTGCATTGGAAATGAGGAATAGGCAAGATAGTCCCATGCAAGGAAGTAGCACACCCAAGCAAGTCCTTTTCAACTTTCCAAAATCAGAGAAAATGTTTACCTTGCTCCAAAGAGAAATGTGGTCTGAAAAGAGAAGTATCATTTGAAGAATCTAGCAGTTCATGCAATGGGTCTGATGTCATGCTGACCAGTGTGTGAAATGGCCTGATGAGTGTGTAGCATGCAATGCAGTGGTCTCCTTGCAAGGATGGTGGGCTCCTCAATGGATCAGCCTCATCCTCAGAGTCCCCTGCCACCAAAGTGCATGGCCACAGTCATCAGCTCTGTCCAGCGAGCTCCATGCATACAAACTGAGCACTAAACAGGGGCCTTGGTGCTACAGAAGCACAGCAAAGGCTGCTGCTTCCTGCGCAACTCAAGTGGAGAGCCTCACAAGACAGATGCCCTTCATCGACAGGGTTTTTGTTTAGCAAACCTAGCCAGCAGAACAAGACTCTAATCAGCCAGAAACCCAAGTGACAATGTCTCCCAGCACTCATGTCGCTGGGCATTTCTTGTAGTTGGTGACGGATGGAGGGGGTGAAATGATTTGGGTGGAGGGGCTCTGACCCAGGACTAAGGGTCTAATGAAAAGCAGAGATGTGACTTTTTACACAGTTTGGGGAAGACAGGGAGAAAAGAAAGAACAAAGTTAGAGGAGGAGGCAAGAATTTAAAATGGAAAGGGGAAAGAAGGAAAAAGTGACTCAGATGACACGAAAAGACCTGCACGGGTCACCAACCCCACTGAGCACTGGCCTGCCGACGCAGCCCCCAGGTCAGGAGCAGTCTGTGGGGTCAGATCTGGTCAGGTTGCTGAACCTCTCTTTGTTTCCATTTCTTTGTTTTTATTTCAAGGGTGATAATAATAATAGCATGTACCTCCTAGCATGTTACGAAGACCAAGTGAAGTGGTGTATGTCACACACTAGCACAGGAGCTGACTTGTATTTATATGCAGAATAACTGCCAGCTTTTACCAGTGCTGGCGGTCCTGCGTGAGATGAAACCTGGTGTCCCCAGAGGCCTCCACTCTTGCTAGGATTCAGCCCCCTTGGGCAGCTGGTGTACCCAGGGCTGGAGTATGGCACGCATGAACAGCTGGCACCCAAGCTCAGGCCGCTTTCCCACCTGTGTGTGCAAGTCTCCCACCAATTGCTCTCTATAACAAGGCAGAGGGGCTGGGGTGGAAAACTATAGAGACCAGAAACTGTGAATCCTGCCCTGTCTCCCTCAGTAGAGCCTGCTTTGCCCCTGAGCCAGCTGGTGATAATGTGGTTGATGTTCTGCCCTCCAGGCAGGACAGCTCACTGATCCCTGCCTATTTTCCTTAAGGTTAGAAGGGGAGAACCTCCAAGCTGGGAAGGGGTCAGAGGCCCTGATCCCCAGAGCCCCTCTGGGAGAAGGACTGGACCCTGGGCGTCCCTGCCCTGCCTGTTTCCTTTTCCTAAATGGTGACACAGAGCCACAGGATGTCCAGGCGTGACGAGATGTCACAGGCTGGGACAAGAGTCATCCTGGAAGTATCCACTGTGCGCTCTGGAGCCTCGATGCTGCGTGAGGCCCGAGGCCTTCAGTGTAACTCTGCAGAGTGCCTGGGAGGCAAAGAGGTTGCCTGAGGTTGACTTTCCCCTCAGCAAGACGGTAGAGGCAGGGACCTGCCAGGGTCAAGCTTAAGTAGATTTAAAGGAAGTGAGACAGGGTGCTCGGGGCTGGTGCACTGGGATGACCCTGAGGGATGGGATGGGAAGGGAGGTGGGAGGGGGGTTCAGGACAGGGAACACATGTACACTTGTGGCAGATTCATGTCAATGTATGGCGAAACCAATACAATATTGTAAAGTAATTAGCCTCCAATGAAAATAAATATATTATTTTTAAAAAACACACACACAGTAGGGAAAAAAAAAGAATGGTTATGCTTATCGTGAGCTTGCAGTTATAAACTCTGCACGCCCAGCCACTGCCCTCTCCCGCTGAAGCCTCCCTCAGTCCAGTATGGAAGGGGCTGACCACCTCGCTATTCTCCCCGCTTTTTCTCTCTCCTCCAGCTTGTTCTCCACGTGAGAGCCACAGTGGTGCTTAAGGATGCGTAACTGATCATGTTTTCTCCCCACTAAGATGACGGTGGGCCTCCCCGCTCGCCTGGCTCAGAGAGCCTCCACTCTCAGCCCCCACTGAGGCCCTCCTGCTTCATTCAGCCCCTCCGCCCTGTCCTCCTCTGCCCCACACCCCAGCTGTCATCCTCATCCTTATCACTGCCCACATTTATCGAGTTCTCACCACATGCCAGGGGCTCTTCTGCATAGGGCATCACCTCATTGAGTCTCCACCACTTAGAAGGAGCTTCCGTGACTATCTTCATTGTGCTGATGAGGACATCAAGGCACAAGAAAGTTAAATCACTTGGCAGGGGTCACCCAGCCAGGAGTCCCAGAGCTGTTCCTTTCTCACCTCAGCAAATGGCACCCCCGGGCACCAGCACCTCAAGCCAGAAACGTGTCCTTGATCTGTCTCCCATCACCCTGCAGGATACTCCAACAGCGAGGTCTGCAGTTGCTGCCTTTAAAATGCCTCAGCCCCGCCCCTTCGGTGGCCCTGCCGCCCACCAGGCTGGTCCCCGGAGCAGCACGTCTCCCCTGAGCGGCGCCCGCAGCTTGCTCGCCTGCCCACCTGCCTCCTCCCCTCTCCGTCCTGCCTTCCTCTCTTCTCTTCTCCCTCTCTCCTCCGTGGTTTCCCCCTCCCTTACTTCCTTCCTCCTTTGCTCCCTTCAACCCTTTATTCTTTCTTTCCTTCTGTTCTAAAATATCTATTTTATTCTTCAAGTCCAGTGAGGCCAACAAATCAGATCACTGCCGTTAAAGTAACAGTTGGCGACATCACCCCAGAGGAGGGGGCTTGTCACATTCCGCAGGCCACACGAGGAAGCAGCAGGTCCGTCTGGAGCAAGGAGAGGGAGGGGAAATGTGAGCAAGAGGCTTTACTGTGCTTTCCCTGGGAAAGAGCAGAAGAGGGAGGGTAAGCAGGTTCAGCACGGGCAGTCTGAATAACGTCGGTGGGCTCTGGGGGGTAGGAAATGGCAACCTACTCCAGTATTCTTGCGGGGAATCCATGGACAGGGGAGCCTGGTGGGCAACCATCAGTGAGGTCACAGAGTCAAACACCATTTCAGTTCAGTTCCGTTCAGTCGCTCAGTCGTGTCCGACTCTTTGCGACCCCATGAACTGCATCACACCAGGCCTCCCTGTCCATCACCAACTCCCGAAGTTCACTCAAACTCACGTCCATCGAATCAGTGATGCCATCCAGCCATCTCATCCTCTGTCGTCCCCTTCCCCTCCCCCTCCTGCCGGCAATCCCTCCCAGCATCAGAGTCTTTTCCAATGAGTCAACTCTTTGCATGAGGTGGCCAAAGTACTGGAGTTTCAGCTTTAGCATCATTCCTTCCAAAGAAATCCCATCTTAGGCCTGTTCATGCTGATCGTGCTCGGCCACCTTTCCAGTGGACTCCGAACTCTGTGTTTAGTGCCTATAAAAACAACAACAGAAGGATAAGACCCCCTCCAGACAGGGGAACCTTGAAGATCGTATCTAGGTTACTCATCGCCTAAGAGAAAACATACACTAATCACCCCTTCCTCCAGGGCCATAAATTTTTCTGTATCAATCGGAGTGTAACCTCGGGTTTATTGATTACTGGCTAATTGTTTGACTGTTTGAGCACATGAGCACATAGCACGTGAATGATGGGGTTATTGGGATTGTATTTTCCTTGGTTTATGTAAGACTCAAGGAATTTGGAGGGGTGGGTTCAGACATGTACACATGGGGCATAAAAGATTTTCACAAGTGCTGGTGGGGGTCCTTGGCTAAGAGGAGACCCTGCCTTGGGCCCGCCGGTGTAATAAACTGCACTCCACTATCTGCATTGTCCTTCTGAGTGAGTTTGTTTCCCGGAACGCGTGTCTACAACAAGTGAGTCAAGCAGATGGCCCTCCCAATGTGTGTGGGCCTCATCCAATCCACTGAGGGCCTGAATAGAACAAAATACCGAGGAGGGGAGCGTGTGAGCTCTCTGACTGACTGCTTGAGCAGAGTCTTATGCCCTGGTTCTCTGAGTTCTCAGACCTGGCTTTCCTGGGCCTCCAGCTTGCAGACGGCACATCGGCAGGTCATGGGACTTCTCTGCCTTCATAACTGTGTGAGCCAGTTTCTTACAACACACACCTACATGAAGATGTAGACGTGGATAAAAACGTGGCTTCTCAGGTGGCGCTGGTGGTAAAGAACCCGCCTGCCAGTGCAGGAGACATAGAGACCCAGGTTCCATCCCTGGGTCAGGAAGATCCCCTGGAGGAGGCCACAGCAGCCCACTCCAATATTCTTGCCTGGAGAATCCTGTGGACAGAGGGGCCTGGCAGGCTACAGTCTATAGGGTCGCAGAGTCGGACACGACTGAAGTGACTGAACACACACATGCACAGATATGTGCCCTGTTGGTCTGTTTCTCCAGAGGACGCCAAATAGTGTAATATGTTTACCTTATCAGTGACTGTTAAAAAAAATCTCTTTCCCCTGAATAGGAAAAGATAAAACTAAAACATGGACAAGGGGATGGGACGTTCCATGAAGGGTTAAAGCACATTAGGGTCTGTTTAAGAAGAGGATGAAAACACATAAAACAGCATTAATTTATAGCTTTATTTTATAGCAATATATGTAGGATTAAAAATTTAGGAATACACACACACTCTTTTCTTTTTATCATAAATGGGATCATGAGGACTTGCTGTTTTTCAACGTGCTTTATCCCATGACACAGGTGGGCGTCTACCTAGCTCTACTGTCTTCTCCTAATATGGACATTGTGGAACTCACACAGCAGCCCTTTACTGAAGAACAGGTGAGCATTTTCCAATTTTCACTATATAAGCCATGCTTTAAAGATCATCCTTGTACGTGGGTCTTACACATTTTTGAGACACAGATTCCAATCACATGCACAGCGAGATTTGCATGTAGAGGACCACGTAGTATGTGAGTATATCTCATCACCTGAAACTAAACATCCTCAGGAATGTAGTGCTTTCTGCTCTCTGTAAAATATACCTTCCATGGGGGAAATTACATGTCTTAAAAGTGAAAGTGAAAGTCACTCAGTCATGTCTGACTCTTTGTGACCCCATAAACTATAGCCTGCCAGGCTCCTCTGTCCATGGAATTCTCCAGGTAAGAATACTGGAGTGAGTAGCTGTTCCCTCCTCCAGGGGACAGTCCCAACTCTGGGATTCAACCCAGGTCTCCTGCATTGCAGGTGGATTCTTTACCATCTGAGCCACCAGGGAAGCCCAGGAATACTGGGGTGGGTTAGCCTTTCCCTTCTCCAGGGGATCTTCCCAACCCAGGGACTGAACCCAGGTCTCCTGCATTACAGGCGGATTCTTACCAGCTGAGCTACAAGGGAAGTGCATGTCTTAAGGGCACTCCTAAATTTGGATCCCTTCTGAACACACAGATTCTATGGCAATGGTCAAAAATGTCAGACAACAAGATTCTAATGTATACACGGTGAGCTATATTCAATATCCTATGATAAATCACAATGGAAAAGAATATTTTTAAATGTGTGTAAATATATGTACATGTATACCTGAAAAACTTTGTTGTACAGCAGAAATTAATGCAAAATTGCACATCAACTGTATTTCAATTTAAAAAAAAGAAAGAAATGGCAGCCTGGCAGCTATAGAGAAATCTTATTTAGCTCATTTAGTTTAATCTTTTAAAAAATTGTATATTTGCCAACATAGAAGTCCATACTGCCCTCTTCCCTTGGAAAACTTTGCTACATAGCAGCCCTGATTCCCTGAGAGTCACCAACTGCAGGGTGAGGTTGACTGCAGTCAACCCTGGAGAAGGGCTTGCACGCTCTTCTTTTTCAGTCCTTTTCTTGGCAGCCAGGTCCAGAGAGCATCTGAGTGTGCCAATGCCATGAGGTCTATGGTATTCATGACCAATTTTAAGCTTCGTTTCTGGAACTAGCTACCATAAAACAATGAATAAGATCTGCTGGGCTCTCTTCCTTGGGAATAAATTCAGCGCCTGCATGGCCCTTCTGGGCGCCCCCATTCCAGGAAGGATCAGATGATATTCACCCACACCTCCCACCCACAAGCAGCTACTCTGTGTTATGTGGTGTCTGCGGGGCCCACAGTTTCCCCCAGGGCTGAGAGAGACTTCCCCCTTTTCTGAAAATTACTAACTCTCTTTGTTCAATCCTGGGGGCTGGGTTGATATTAGAATCATTTAACTATTTGAATAGATAATATATTCATCTGGGTTGAATTTTTTTTTAATTATAAAATGGTATTTAGAGAAATTTCTTCCTCCCATCTTTTCTACCACCTACCCAGTTTCTACACACCCCCTCACCACCAAATAAATGGACAGTTTTAGTTTTTGATGTATCCTTGTAGAGAATTTTCTAATCTGTATACATACAAAAGTAATATATGGTCTCTCTCCATCTTGAACTCTAATGATAGCATACCTCCCTTGGTTTCACATTTATTTAGAATGTACATATCGGAGAATTTTTGACGTGGCTAGAAAGGATTCCTCATTCTTTTTCAAGGTTACTGAAGACTCCATGGCATGGATGGTCATAATTATTCAACCGAACTCCAACTGAGGACCTTCCAGGTTGTTTCTAGATACCTGCTATTACCAACATTGCTGCAACAAATAACCCTGAACAACTGACTAATCTAGACATCTCCTCAACTAGCAACGCTCCTGCAGATTCCAAACCAGCACAAACTCCCTGACCCTTGTATAATAAATACAAGGTCCTCTATTGATCATCTGCTCCTCACCATTCACAGAAACACCACACAGAAAATCTAGACACTCGAGGTCTAAACAACGCAGAGACCTATTGCCTGCTCTGCTCTCCAATGACTCTTGCAGATTAAAAAAATGATTTAACCCATGTCCCTCCCTATGGCAGTATTATAAAATGTGGGTTCTGGAGAACATGGAAAATTAGATGATTTTTTACATTAGTTGTCCTTTGAATTATTAGCACAGTATTAATATAGTACAATATGCTCATAATTAGCAAGCCTTCTGAATTTATTATATATACTTATTCTTATTCTTTTTAATAAGCACTCTAGTTGGAGGTGACATGGTGATTCAGATGATGGCTAAATGCATCGGGTGGTGACAAAATGAACCAACCTACATAGGGGAGAGAAGAAAAGTCTAGAAATCCCATGAGATTTTTAATCCCATTAAATGCATAAAAGTTTCTCAATGCATTATTCATATTATAACCATGGCACAAACAAAGCATGATCTATTGAGTATTTAATACAACCTGTTAATGCTATGCAATAAAGTGTATTTAATATTTAATATGATACATGAATTTTGAACTTTTTTCAAGAAAGATCGTGTTTTAAACTAAACTAAATACAGTAGATAACAAATGAGTCCCTCTGAGCTTCTCAGCAGGCAGTTTGGGCCTATTGGAGCAGCCACGTTCAGAAGATGGCTTCAGCTTTGGTGTTTAGACGGTTGTGGAGAAGAGGTAGCTGTTAAATAGCTGTGATTTTGAGAAGTACTGACTCTGGTAGCCCATCTACTCACAGCCCAGGCATTTGGGCTCAGTTCCTGGATGGGTCCTGTGACCACCATTGTAAATGATTATCTTTTGGCTGCCAGCCATGCATTCTTGTTCTTTGGGTAACAGTGCATGCTAAGTCACTTTAGACATGTCCGACTCTTTACGACCCCCCTGGGCTGTAGCCCACCAAGTTCTTCTGTCCATGGGATTCTCTAGGCAAGAATAGTGGAGTGGGTTGCCATTTCCTTCTCTAGGGGATCTTCCCGACCCAGGGATCAAACCCCATTCTCTTACGTCTCCTGCATTCTTTACTGCTAGCGGTTCTTTACTGCTAGCGTCACTTGGGAAGCCCTTGGGTAACAGTGAAAAGTGAAAGTGAAAGTCGCTCAGTTGCGTCCGACTCTTTGCAGCCCCATGGACTACACAGTCCTGGAATTCTCCAGGCCAGAATACTGGAGTAGGTAGCCTTTCCCTTCTCCAGGTAGCCTTTCCCTTCTCTGGGTAACAGTACATCCGTGCAATTAAATCTCTCCCATTGGCTGGAGCTTGGTGATACTACCAGTGTCCTGCTCCCCTCTCGGGGTGAGCATGCCACCCAAACTAGGCAGTGGGAGGCCCCCTGTATCAGTCTGGTTAGGTCTGAGGATGCTACAGTAACAAGCAATTCTAAATTTTCAGTGGCTGAATGTAACAAAGTTTTCTTTTTTTTCTTTCTTAGGCCAGGTATCTGTTCAGGTCGCGTATCTGTCCCAAGTCAAAAGGGAGCTTGGCTAACTGCAGTCCCTCTGTCCAGGTTAATGCATCCTGCATTTCAATACCTGCTCCTATGATGGCAAAGGCAGCAAAGAAAACATTGCAGGGTCTTGTCTCAGTGCAAATGCTCCAGGTCGAAACACGTCATTTCTGGCCAGAAATCAGATCTTGACCCCAACCAACCACAAAGGGTCAAGAAGGACAATCCTCTCACATAATCACCCAAGGAACAGAAGGAATATGTGGGTAACAGAACTGATAGCTGACTGCCACGCTTCCTCCCTGCATTCTGAATTGTGAGCAGCAGGATAAAAAGAATATTTCTTTTTGAAATCTATTTATCCCATAGAGCTTTCTGGCCCACTGTCCAGAGCAATCCCCGTACTACCCTTCCCTCTTAACATGTGTCTTCCAAATGTGTTTCCCTTACACCTAAGTAAGCCTGAGTCAGCCCCCTTTTCTCACAACCGAATAGCCGCAATAAAGTGCAGTATGGCCCCAGCCAGCCAACTGTCATCAGGGCTTGGTGTGGTCCCTCTTTCCCTTCCTCCGAGGCTGAAGCCACAGTCCTGCGAGAGCAGCAGCTAGGGCACTCACTGAGCAGGGGGACACCAGCAATGGCAGAGTTTGCCTGCAGGACACCGTTAGAATCCATTCAAGCAACCATGATCTGCCTCGCCAAGTGCTGAGTAAATACCTTTCAAATGCAGAAAGGTCCCTGCACAGAACTTGCTATAGAAATTGAAGACTATTGGAGCCAAAAGGGACCTCAGAAGAGAGCTTACCTGATCCCAGCCTGGTGTGTGAAGAAGGAAGGCACTATCCAAGGCCACATGATTATTTAGAAGTGGAATTCCTAGCTCACATCTCTGGTGAGTGTACCAGAGAGGAAAGTCAAACCCAGCAACATCATACATCTGACTATACCTGGGCTGCCCAGTGCCCAGGCTGGGGTCCGGCACGGTCCCTTGTGTTGTGTCTCCCTCTGGTTGAGCTGGCACTATTTTGCTTTCTGCAAAGAAGACCCGACGTGCAGCCACAGAGACGTCCAGGCAGGACCTGTCTCCTAGTGAGCACCCTGCTCCTGGAGGAGATACAGCGTGGCCCCAAGGGCAGTGCAGCCAGCCCTCCAGCCCTTCTCTGCTCCTGGTCGGCTCCCTGCTGGGGGCGTTTGCGCACCTCTTGTCCTCCATTTGCTTACCCAAACTGCACCTCCTCCAGGAAGCCCTAATGCACTTAGCTGCCTTACACTCATTTTAACATCCAGTGTTCTCCAAAGTGCACCCTTTGAAGTATTCCCCGGAAAAGGGATTCTGTGTAGGGTTGTTAGATAAAATGTAGGCTGCCCTGTGAAACTTGATTTCAGATAAATAAAAATTAACTTTTTAATGTAAATACGTCTATTTTCTACAGGACTTCTTAGAAGCACTAAACAACAATGGGCATTGTGAATTCTTGAGTGGGCTTATGGTCTGCAGTATTCCATCAGTTTACTGGATCCCAGGGCTAAGACTGTCAGATTAAGCAAATAAAGATACAAATAAAATACTGAATTTCCAATTAACAATGTTGTGATAGTTTCAGGTAAACAGTGGAGGGCCTCAGTTGTACGTATAGATGTATCCATTCTCCCCCAAACCTCCTTCCCATCCAGGCTGGCACATAACATTGAGCAGTGTTCCATGTGCTATACAATAGGTTTTCGTTGGTTATCCATTTTAAATATATCAGTATGTACATGACCTTGCCAAAGTCCTTAACTATCCCTTCCCCCCAGCAACCATGAGTTTATTTCCTAAGTCTGTTAATCAGCTATACCCCAATACAAAATGTTTTTGGTGCCAAAAAAAGTTAAAATTAAAAAATAAAGATGTAAAAAAATAAAATAGCTCTCTAAAATGAAAAAATTTTTTGAATTTCCTATAAATTATTTTTTGGTAAAAGTATGCCTTAAACTTTATATGAGACATACTTATACTAAAATAATACCTGTTGTTTACCTGAAATTCAAATTCCACTGGGTATCTTGAATTTTATCTGACGACCTCACTTAGAGATGATACAGATGCTGGTGTTGTGGCAGGTCTGGACTGGAGGCTCAGAAAGTATATTTGCAAGAAAGACCCCAGGTGGGTGGGCCTGATCAGTCTAAGAGTAATGAAATGGAAAAGGAGTGTGCCTGTGTGTGTGCACATGCCCACACATGTATGTGTGCACAGGTGTGTGTCTGAGGTAGAGGTGGGGTGGGTGTCTAAAGTGAGGGTTTGCCCAGAATTCCAGAGTTTTGAATCCATGTCTCCTAGCTACTTTAGAATTACTGAAATCTCAGGGTCCCTTTCCCAACCATTTATTCCATAGCAACTTGGGTACAGTGTGTCTTTTAGGAGGTTGTTTGACAGTGCCGCTCTTCCACATGGTACATGCTCATGACAAAAAGACAAGACCTCATCTACCACTCTGTAACTCAGAAACACACAAGTTATACAACATCTGGAATCCACCCAAGGGGAAAAAAATCTCAGTCTACAAATCTAGGCTACTGGAGGCAGAAACCATGTGCTCAGAATCATTAAGATCACATCGCGCTTTGCTACAGGGCAGCTCTGTTCCCCTCTGCGTGGCCAGATAAGTTGACTGGGAGAGACCCGTTTTTGTGCTGAGCCACGGGGCCACGCACCTCTTGGTTAGTACCTGTCCAGGTTTAATACCCAATTACCGTCCTCAGATTGCCTCTCAACACTCATTACCAGCACTCAGCAGTTCCTGCCAAGGTGATGGAATTTTAGATGAGGACGAAGGAGTAGTCGCTTTTGTTTTCAAGCGCTGGTCTCCTTGGAACATTGTCACTCAGCAGGATGCACTATTTCACTTTCTGCTGAAGGCTCCTGAAGAATCGGAGAATTAAGCATTTATAAATAAATTAAACTCCCCTTATGTGAGCAGAGGTCCTCAGCCAGTGGTCTCTGTTTCATGCCTAGGATGAGTTTAGCTGTTTTTCTCCAACACCCAGGCCCAAAGCTGCCCGACAAATGCACTCTAAGCTATAGGAATGGTGGATCCCAGAAGTGGCAATCGGATGTCAGATGCATTCCAGGCCTGTCCTGGGACAACTTGAGTGGACTCTGTCACCTCTGCTCCCATCCAGGATGGAGTGAAAAAAAGACCTTTCTTGCACATGACGATGGCCACTGTGGCTAAACCAGGTTGGACTCTCTCCCCTGTCTGCCTGCCGAGTGACCTGCTTCCCAGGCAGGCAAGCAGAAGGGGAAGGACAGAGTAGAGGGGAAAGGGAAAGGGAGCTAGAAAAGCGAAGGAAGAGAGAATGGGGCTGGGGAGAAGGAAAGAAAGGCCTCGGGGTGCAGGGAGTCGAGAAGAGGGAGGAGACAGGTTTGAGTTTAACAGAGAAGTGAGGATTTGAAGTCATTGTCAACATACTGTGAACTCCAGACAGAGTTTCTAGAAGCTACAATCCTATTTCTTATCAGGAATTCATTCATGTAACACACACTCTACTCTGTGGTAAGGGCAGCTACTAGGGATAGGGCACTGTTCTAGGGCCAATAGTTTGCACTGCGGTGAAGACAGGCAAACAATGACAACGAGCAAGACAATGTCAGACCACAGCAGTGCTGGAAGGAGACAGCGTGTTCATTTCGTAGAGAAGCCAGAGTGCAAAGGGCTTCTGGATGGGAAGGACAGGGGAGAGGGGAGGACAGTGGACAGGGGAGCCGCTTGGAGGGGGTGCCAGAGAGGGGAGAACAGAAGGCTGAGAAAGAGCTAGTCGTGTGAGGCAGGGAAGGGAGGGGCTCATGCCAAGCCCTGCCCCGCCACACACACACACGCACCAGCTTGGTAGGTAGGACAGTGGGACTGAGGCCAACTTGGCCAGAGGGTGATGAGCAAGAGGACACATTACAGGGCAGGAGTCAACCCTATGTAGGCTTGCAGGTGCTGACAGGGAGCTGGGATTGCTTTAATATTGGACAATGTGTAAAATGCTCTTGGGATCAGACACATATGGTTGACCCTTCTTGATAAGAAAACATAGGGTTGCACCTGTCCCCCAGTCCAGGGTTTGCTTTTGAAAGGCTGTCATGGAGTAAAGAAGAGAGGTTCTCTGTGGTCCCAGCATGCGTCTCTCCTCTGAGCCCCAATGTCCTCCTCATGGAAGAGGGAAGGCTGATCTGAGCACAAAACCTACAGGAGATGAAACCCACACCTTTCTTTCCTTGCCCACATGACTGCTTCCAAAGGGAAGCAAATTTCTGGGCCTCATTCTCCTCAACAATAGATTGGGTCCAGCAATATCCACGTCACAGGACAGAGTGTCTGGTTTCACCGGGAGTATTTCCTAAGCAACTGCAATGTTCTGGTTCAATATGGTGCCCAGACTGAGAACCGTGGTTGCTCCAGGATGCTGGGGATGAAGCAAAGGGAAAGCAGAAGAAACCACCCGGATGTGAGGGCCCCGGCCCGGAATCTGACTGCTGTGGGGATTTCTGGAGACTGAGCACAAAGAAGCGTCACTGTTTTAAAGCAGTGAGAAGGCGCAGACACAGAGCTTCTTCTCCAGTAGAATACACAAGTCTAGCAGGCCCCTGGCCGAGACTGGCAACGCATCCCAAGGGAAAGTAAGCGTCAAAGGCAGTGGTGTGGAATCTTCTGGTGCCCACTGACAGAGTTTTATAGTCATTCTGGCTCTTGGTCTTAGTTTCCTTGTCAAAACATCAGCTTTCCTCTGCGGCTCCTAACAAGGCAAGAATTGGGCGATGCCGATGAGTAATGCATCTGTTAACACCTTTGCTTGAAAAGATGAGACACATCGAAGCCCGGCTCTATTGGATTTGAGGGCAGTAATATGACACTGAAGTCATTTGCTCCTTGTCACACCAGGAGAGCTTTATGGCTTTTCAGATGGCCACAGACTCTCCCCAGATGAATCAAGCTTCCAGAGTTGAGATGTCTAATATCACACTCTGATGAGAGAGGAGACATATGGGCAGATCCATCACATGAGCCACTTGTCCCTGCAGAAAGTCAGGGAATTGTTAGCAAAGCTGTGCAGAAGGGCTCTGAACCAGTGAGGACCCCCAGATCCCAGCTCGGCTCCGCAGGTGATTACTGAAGGCCACAGAACACACAGCCTTCAGGTACCTGTCCTCACTTGGGGCCCCCTCAAAGCAGATCAAAGACAAAAACTTAGGCGCTGAGAGTTGATTTGGGAGGTGATCCCAGGGAACAGAAGTGAGGGAGCGGAAGGGGAACCAATAAAAGAGCTGGTCACTGCGGGCACTGGGGGCCCAGTCCTGCTGGGACCGTCTGAAGAATTTGCTGGAACGGACTTCAGACCTATTCCTTTGGAGGGTGGGAGGTTGGGGCATTTATCCTCTAACCTGTCCGCTGTTGGAAGAGGGTTGTCCCTGAGTATGTCAACCCTCCCACATCTGCAGCCTTTGCCTTTGCTTGGGCTGACCGCCCCTGTACCTTCTGTGAGAGCTCTATGTCAGAAAAGCAGAAACTCCAGAAGGCCTGCCTGAGGAGGGACCCTGGTGCTGGAACCCCAGCCTTGTGCCTGGCACTACCCACTATAGCTGTGTTGATGTCAGCTGGGCCCAAGAATGTGGCACAGGGTACAGGAATCACCTGCGGCAATACCTGTACCCTCCAGTGTGCTAAGCACCGCATGAGGACAGGGGACAAACGGGAAAACCATTGCACAGAGGCACCAACTTCTAGGAAAATTTAGAACAGATGGGTGACCCACAGGACCCCAGCTCAGCAGCCCGAGTCCTAATGGAATAATAAGAAGAGAAAATGCCTTTACTGAAAACAAAAATTGACTGTAGCGGCTACAATAGTCTAAGAAATAGGTCAAGTTCTTCTTAGGAGCAGATGGCCTTTTAGTTTAGAGAAATACTTCAGAGGATCTTTCTGCGTGTGTGAAAATGTAGGCCCCAGGGCACAGTGGGGTGGAGAAAGAGAACGGCGCTCTGTTGTGAGTGGGATTTTTGTCTCCTTTGTTTGAAAAGGCCTTGGGATGGGGAGACAAGAAGAGACGAGGCTGAGGAGATGAAGGGGGCTCTAGTCAACCGGCAGAGGGGGGTCCTGGACTGGCAAGGAAGACCGCCGCAGAGACGCAGCGTGCAGAGCAGCGGTCGCAGCGAACGAACGGAGCGCCGCGGCGCTGGCGCCCACTCTGTGAGATGCCGGCACTGCTTTCTGACACCCCTCAGCCTTCAGCACCGAACACCTCCGCCTCTGGTTAGGAGGGCTTTGGAGAAGAGACCATGTGGGGAGATCGACGGCAAGGAGAGAACAAGAGCCCGGGGAAGACGGTGGAATGGAGAGCGGAGCTCAGCAGGGGCGTGTGCGGGCATCGTCCAGGAGGACTCCTGGGGACGCTGGGAAGGCAGCAGAGCCCTCCCAGGACGGGGATGCTCTGATGCTGAAGAAAAGCATGAGTCCACAAGCCCAGAGTACGTGTCTTGAAGGAGTTTGGCATCAGCCACCACGACCAAGCTCCCGGCTGTGCCAAGCTCCTCCGGCTGGGCAGCTGGAGCTCAGGAGTGACAGGGTGTGGCCCCTGCCCTCACGCGACTCCAAAATCCTGGGATGTCCCCCTTGTCAGCGCCCAGCCTGGCTGGGCAGTGCTCTGAGCGGCAGGCGGAAGGCCCAACAAACCCTGAGCAGAGGGCTCCGGAGGACCCCCAGGAGAGGGGGCGCTAGGACACGGCCTGGGACAGAGGGAGACATTCTCATGGGTGGAGAGCGGGACAGGAGACACCGCGTGAGCAGGACAAGAATGCTGTCTGGAGGAGAAAGTCCCTTAATCGGCTCTTCCTGCGGCCGCCAGTGACACAGCTGTCTCCTTCCAAACCAGTCAGGGGCCTGGGGCAGAGGCACACCTAGATTCCCCGAGGAGAGCTTGACAGGCAGGCTGTTCATGAGGGGAGACTCAAGGGGACCCATGCGGCCATGGGAACACCCTCCAGGTGACCGCTGTGTGCACTGCTGCGGAAGAGGCCTCAGGAAGGAGCTACGGATTTGCACAGAGGAACTCAGCCCACTGGGGAGGAAGCAAGCTCTGGTCCCCCATCCCCTCCAGTGCTGCCAAACCCAGCTGGAAGCCAGAGGCCCCAAAAACCTGTCCTACAGGCTGAGACTGTGGTCAAGTGTGGGGTCAAAGGACTCGCTAACAGAGTTGGTCACTGTCTTCTCAGCTTGTCCACGGTGGGCTGGCCTAACACCACGGGGTTTCAGAGAGGTGCTCAGCAGGCTCCTAGATTCTGGAGAGACTGTGTGGGCCTCATGCATCCATGGCTTCGCCTGAACCTTGGTCACTCAGGAAAGCTCAAAAATGAACCCGTAGACCGTGCTTACACACAAAACCCTGGGTCTACGAGGGGATAACAAATCTGCAACATGCGCAGATCCCAGGTGACCTAGCATTTTAGAAGTCAATTGCAACGTTTTACTTTTTAATTTTTTCATATATCATAAACTTATTTGGGCTTCCCTGGTGGCTCAGCAGCAAAGAATCCACCTGCAATGCAGGAGACCCAGGTACGATCCCTGGGTTGGGAAGATGCCCTGGAGGAGCGCATGGCAACCCTCTCTAGTACTCTTGCCTGGAGAATCCCATGGCCAGAGGAGCCTGGTGGGTCCATAGGGTCACAAAGTCAGACATGACTGAAGCAACTTGGCACAGCACAGCACAGAACTTATTTATTTGAGTAATAGCAATATTTTAAAATCAACTGGACATTCTATTGGAAGCCAGTAGAGCAGCCTACCAGCTGGCAGGCTGTACCTGAGGAATCAAGTTTACGAGCAACCTGGGGCTGTCTTACACCCAGAATCAGCTCAAGGTTTGTCCCGGGTTAGGCTACCCTAGAAGAAGGCTCTGAGGTAGGGATTTGTGGCAGCTGGTTTGTCAAGGAAGGAGACAACAGTGAGGGTGAGAGAGAGGAGGGCAGGGAAAGGCGGAGAAGCCAAACCTGGCTGAGGTGCTGGACACAGCAAGAACCCCGGGGAGGTCTGTGTGACTTGCCAGGCTGCAGCAGCGGAAGGTGATCCTGATGCTAGGATCTCCTGACTTCTTTGACTGCAAGAGAATCCATTGCAAGAGAGACTGGAGCTTGTCCTAGAAAGTCATCTTGCTCCCCTCCCCCACCACCATCATCACTCAGGAGAAGGGTTTTGTTACAACATAATCTTTACTCAGGAATTCACTCAAAAATGCACATCCCAATCACTCAAAATTTGCTGAATCAAAAAAAAATGAGAATGACTTGGCAGGACCTCCCTAAAAGATAAAGTGACTTCTTGAATACCTAAATATGGATGAGGTCTACAAGACCAAAATGTGTGAGAATTCTACCAAAACTAGGCTGTAGTTTGCTTCTGCGTTTTGCATTTTAGAAGGATTTCCTAAGAAAATTGATAGCTTAACAAAGACAGCAGGATGACAGTTAACCCACTGAAAAGATGCTCAGATCCCAGTCCTGGGGCTGATCTCAGTCAGCAGGCATCTCCTACTCAGGACCAGGCTACAGGGGGAGAAGGGATCAGCGACCTCGGGGAAAGCTGCACGGTGACTGCAGGATTCAAGGCTGCCTCTGAGAATGGCTAGCCCGTAAAGACAACTCTGACCAAGTTGAGCAGTCAAAACTGTGAGTAATGAGGAAGATGCGTCAGTTCAGCGGCAAGGGCCGCTCACAGAGCCTAAGTGACTATGATCAGAAGGGCAGACATCCCTCCACTTTACTGATAAGTACTACTTAGGATTTTACGTAATCTCAAGATATGGGACAGCCTTGGGCTGGTGTTGAAGTGAAACAGGCAGAAGGGCCCCCCTGTTGTAACCCTTCTGCATGTTTGCAAAGAAGTAAAAAAAGGAATATGTGCATTTCTATTTAGTGCATCAGATCAGAGAGCCAGCAGTATTGCTGCAGATTTATTGTAGCCAGGCCTTGGATACTGCCTACTACTTAAAATGAATTGTTACCAAAACGTTCAGAGAAAACCATAGATTAAGCGTATTGACTATGCTTCTTCTTTAAGTAATAGTTAAAGGCAATAACAATGACAGAGCAGCCAAGTAGATATTTTCCCACCCATTATTAATAACGGCCCCTCAGCCACCTGATGGATGGCCACCTCCATGACGGGGCAGGAAGCACCCCCTCCCTCCGTGGAGGGTCTGCTGCTGGGAGGGCTTGGAAGATACTTGATTTGCGGTGTCTGGCTGCTGATGGATGAGGACAGTCTGGAAGAAACACAGCATCGTGAACACCAGGACCATAAAGAGAGAAGAGTACAGCTGCTTTGTCCTTCCCCTTCCTCCTGCCGTACCTGATAGAGAGAGAGAGGCAAGCGGGGGAGAAGCATGGAGTCACACCGTCTGTGTGCAGCTTGCTAGTTGCTAAAGCCACGGAGACATAAAGCCCTGGAGAGACAGAGGCAACTCTGCACCCCTCTCGGTTTCAGGAAAGGCAGCTCTGCTCCACAGTCACTCAGGACCCAGGCTTGCGGAGCCTCCGTCATCTTGTAGCTGCTTCTTCTGGAAGGGTAACTTTCGGGGGCTTCCAGAATGGAAGGGGAACTTAGGACTGCAGTCCAAGGTTTCCATTGCCCCAGCCTATGTTTGCTCATAGCTCTGCCCAACTGAGAGGGAACTGGCAAGTCATGTGCACAGAGTAGAGTGGTCTGCACAGATTGCTTGGCGTCCTCAACTCGTGTTCCATCTTCGGTTGCTCCAGTCTGGGCGGGCCTCCATCACTCGCACCGCCGCAGCCTCCTTGTTTCCAAGGCCAGTGCTAATTTTCATAATCCTCCATCTCTGAGCCGCACTAGTCCCCATAGTCCAGCCTGTTCTCAACTTCCATGATGCCTCCTTCTCTTATTCCCCTCCTCTCTCACGCCACTTGGTGAGCTTCTCCTCACCCAGCCCACCTCTAAATGCTGATGTTTCCTCAGAACAGGTCTTGCCCTTATTGCTTGCTCACAGGCTTAGATGCATCTGTACACCACAGCTCAGAGAGCCAGCACAGCTGTCCTGAAAGATCCCTCTACACTTCTCTATTCAGCTGCTTATTCAACATCACATAATGACATTGCACAAAAGACTCCTGTCTCCCATATCTGAGTCAAAGGATCCAAGTCAGAAGTTTAGGGGTGGTTCCTTCTTAATAGCTTCCCTTTCCTCGGCCCCAAATATAAACCACCCATATGCCCTGTCAATTCAACCCCCAAAATAGATGAGCGTAGACCTTGAATCCCCAGACCTTGTCCTGCCCCTGCGCTTCGCGTCTCCGCCCAGGCCTGCTGCACCCGAGGCCTCCTTCTCCCCACTGGCTCCTCGCTGAGCACTCTCACAGCAGCAGCCAGTTTTCTCTTCAAAATGCAAGCCAGAGCGTGCCACTCTGTGCTTCCCGCTTTGCACGAATCCCTGAGCCCACAGGGCCCATGTAACCTGACCCTGCCGTGCCACCCTATACTCGTGGGATCCTGAGCCTTCTTCAGACACACCACCCCGTTTCCCAGTGGGGTCTTGCTGCACACAGCTCTCTGTCCTTGCTTTTGGCCTTCAGATCTCGGCTGAGGAGTCACCCCCGGTGACCCAGGGAGGTGTTAAGGAGGAGGACAGAGTCTCAGCGCTCTCATCCACCCAGAGACGCTGCATCTCATCAGGTGGCCTCTCAGCACCCAACTTCACCCCCCAGAGCAGCATGGTGAGCTGGACCCCTGGGGGCCTTTCTGACTTGAAAAGAGGGCCTGTGACTGCCCTCCCGCCTCCTACCTGCCATGTCACATAGCGTCCCCATGCCCTGATTCCTCCAGGACTTGCTTGCCCTGTGCTTGAACCTGAACACTTGCTCCTAGTGCCAAGAGTCATTTTCATCTCAGGACTGCAAGACCTGGTTGCCCACTGATTGGAAAGGCCAGGATTTGAAAATTGAGGTAAGAAATAAATTTCACCTTTCACTCAGCATTTTGATGGTGAGCAGAGGAGAAACACTGTGTTGGGATAAACATTTTGTTTATGTGGGACATTTTTGAGTACACAAATCAAGTGCTCACCCAGAAAGCTGCCCAAAAGCAACTCCCCAGGGTGTCCTAGGTTCCTCACCCACACTTTCAGAGGCAGGCAGCTGACACATGGCCACAGGAACACCATCCACCTGATGCCAGCCTTATGTACAGATTAGATGCCAGCCCCATGTGCTGGGAGGCTTCCCTAGAAGCTCAGACTTGCTTTCTGAGATGGACCAGCAGGGCTACAGATCCAACCCGGGAGGCCTCAGGCAAGCTGGCATTCCCAGGACTCAGATCCCCGGGACAGTGTACCTCCAAGACCCACAGGGGGTACCATCAGCAGAGCAAGCACCCTCAGAGCTGAGTACACACCCCCATTCATTCTTCCCTCCTGTCTGGGCCTCCCTGGTGGCCCAGGGGTAAATAAAGAATCTGCTTGCAATGCAGGGCACTGTCTGCAATGCAGGAGAGGCAGCTTCAGTCCTTGGGTCAGGACGATCCCCTGGAGAAGGAAATGGCTACCCACTCCAGTATTTTTGTCTGGAAAATTCCATGGACAGAAAAGCTTGGCAGGCTACAGTCCTTGGGGTTGCAAGAGCTGGAACACGCCTCAGCGACTAAACCACCACCAGCAGCTGCACACGGAGCAGGCCACGCAGCCCCAGGTGAGCCTGAGTCTGGAGTGTGAGCACTGTGGGCAGAGCATCTGAGGGCCGTCAGCCCCTGCCATCTTCCCGGCTCCTGCCTTCCTGTCCTCTGGGAAAACCCCCGGTTTCCTCTGGGAGCCTCGTCTTCCTCACGCCCTGGGACAGGCATGTGTCCGAGACGAGTTGTCAAGGCTGGTCATCCCCTGGCCACCAGCACTCAGAGGTTAGGCACTTACCCTCGGGACAGAAAACTTCTCTTAACTGACATCTCTAGCAGTCTCTAGGAGTTCTCAAGGCTGGAACTCCTGGTACACACCACATGGATGGGAAGCCAGCAGAGAGAGGAGAGGAGGAACCGAGTCCTGACACCATCACTCACACCCCCGGAGCCAGCCGAGCCTGGGGGTGCTTTGGTGACCTGTGCCAACACTGCTCCCTTCCGTTGGATGTCCTGACTCCTTCTACCCAAAGAGCACTTCCCGCGTGCAGGGCAAAGCCAGTCTTATGCCAAGGCAGCCAGAAGCCCAGAGCAGGGCAGAAGGGGATTCTAGGTGTGAGGCCTTGGGTCCGGCACAGGAGGAACTACAGAGAGTGAGGCAGGATCTCGAGGCAGGAGCAGCAGCTGGAATCCCGACCCGGGGCCACAGGTTTGTGACCAGGACTGGCTGGGGCTGGGATGGCCTGACCTACAGGGCATTGAGGCTGCTCAGATGCCCTCCCATCCTCTGGCCTCTGAGCTACAGGAACTGACTAGGGCAGCAAGTCCTCACGTTCCTGAGCACCACTGGGAGTGACTCAGATGGAATTGCCTCTAGGCCCCCCAAGACCGTCTCCCAAAGCCCCCAATCCCCCAAAGCACATCCTTCTCTCTATCCCTCTGCTCACACTGGAATCCTGCCCCATTTCCACCTGTCCTTCAAGGCCTGGCTGGAGTGCCCCCTCCTCCGGGAAGCCTCCTCTGACTGGCACAGCCCAGAGAGTCCTTCTGATCTACGTCACTGTGTCGCTGGGATGATCGCCCGAAAGTGCATGTTCCACACTGGACTAGAGTCTGTCCTGAGCTGGTTTAGGCCAGTGGCCTTTTCCCCACAGCAAGTGCCCTTGGCAAACCAACCAGGTCCAGAGAGGTTTTGTGTTTGGAGGAGCAGTTCTGATCATTCAGGGACAAGTCTTCATCCAGGCCTAGAATCATTCCCGGGCTCTTTTATTCTGTAAAATATTAATCCTGGAAGCAAGTTGCACAGAGTGAGGCAGGGCAGGGAGGCAAGAGTGCGCCCCTCAGTCAGGCGGGACTGAGTCTGAACCCTGGCCGTGCCGCTGGCTAGCTGTGCAACCCGGGAGGGTCATTGGGCATCTCTGAGCCCAGTGTCTCAGCTGTGAGATGAGGACGATAGTGACTCCATCAGAATCTGAAATGAGAACGCACAGCATGAGCATGGAAGGGACCGAGTAAGTGCTCCATACTGCACTACTGGGAAACAGTATAGGGTAGTGAGTAAAACAATAATAACCATACCTGCCCCTTCTGCTGCTGCTGCTAAGTCACTTCAGTCGTGTCCGACTCTGTGCAACCCCAGAGACGGCAGCCCACCAGGATCCCCCGTCCCTGGGATTCTCCAGGCAAGAACACTGGAGTGGGTTGCCATTTCCTTCTCCAATGCATGAAAGTGAAAAGTGAAAGTGAAGTCGCTCAGTCGTGTCCGACTCTTAGCGACCCCATGGACCGCAGCCCACCAGGCTCCTCCTTCCATGGGATTTTCCAGGCAAAATTACTGGAGTGGGGAACCATGCCTAACCATCACTAAACAGGTTCTACGTGTCTAGCACTATATCAAATGCTTTATGCTGTAGCCCCACTTAATCTCCACTGCAATCTTATAAATTAATCAATGTCTTACTATCTTTGGGAATCAGATGAGGGACCTGAAGCTGAGAATCATGTCGAAATTCAAGCTCCTAATGACAGCAGAGCTAATTCCAGCCCTGAGCCGCCCCTACCTGTCCTCTGTTTGGAGGCCAAGTGCAATCGCTGGTCCACCGCTGGCATGGTGGTTAAGACCCTTGAGCCCACACTGCAGCCCTGACATTTACCAGTGAGTTCCTTACTCTGTCTGTGCCTCAAATATTTTCATTTTCCATCTATAAACTGGAGGTGATACTGTATTTCATTGAATATAAGATACAAACTGAATGTGAGATGCAATATTAGTTATGCCACTAAAAAGAAAAATGCCTAACATGAGGTGTTCAGTAGGAGCTCCCCAAATAAAGCCAGAGCATCAAAGGTCAACCTTTCTGTATAAGGGTTCTACAGAGAAACGGGATATGTAGAGAGATTTGTTTTGTTTGTGGAACTGTTGCACGTGTTTATGGAAACTGAGAAGTCCCATGATGTGCTGCTTGCAAGCAGAAGCCCGGGAAGGTCAGTGAGGTAGTTTAGTGCATGTCCTAACGCCTGAGAGTGGTGGGGGAGCAGGCGGGGAGGAAGTCCTGGTCTGAGCCTGAACACCTAAGAACAAGGGGTAGCCTTGTCCAAGAGCAGGAGACGGCTGTCCTAGCTCCAGCAGAGAAAGCTAATTTGCCCTTCCTCCGCCTTTTTGTTCTATTTAGACCCTCAATAGATCAGATGGTGCACACCCATTCTGGTGAAAGTGATGTTCTTTATTTAGTCTGCCTATTCAGATGCTAATCTTTTCCAGATGTCCTCACAGAGACGCCCAGAAACAATGTTCTACCAGCTGTCTGGACACTGCTGAGCCCAGTTAAGCTGACCTGTAGAGTTAACCATCACACCTTCCACGTGTGAATACATGAGAAATAAACCCACCCCACAGAAACAGTGGCAAACAAACTTGCTTGTCTCAACCGCAGCACCAGATAAAGGAAGGAAAAAAATTCTCTCGTGAGAGTTTGAACCACGAACGGGTCTTCAGGAGGATCTGCAGTTTGTATTGACACTCCCTGGTATAGTCCAGAAGACCTGAAACAGGGGCTTCATTTAAAGAGAGCTCCATGTACTCAGTATTCTGAAACAGCCTATATGGGAACAGAATCTTGAAAAGAGTGGATATATGTGTTTGTGTAACAGATTCACTTTGCTGTGCACCTGAAATTAATGCAACATTGTTAATCAATTAAACAAACTTTTTTAAAAAAATTTAAAAGAAAAATAAAGAGAACTCGAGTTTTTAGTGGCCCAAGGTAGTGGAAGAAACAAGTGCAAATCTTTTCTCCTGGACTTAGACCTCAGTCTAGGCCAACAGCAAGTGTAAGGCGCTGGGAAGAGTTAAGATCAGAAATGTCCAAGGGTGGAAAGAATATGTGTTGTACAGTCATTAAAAGGGGGTAATAGCTCGCTATAAGACAATGCTAGCCATTGTAACAAAGTATCCCCAAGTCTCAGTGGATTAACACAGCAGGAGTTTATGTCTCGCTCAGGTAAAGCCCAAGGCAAGACATCTCCAGCACTGATGCAGAAAGTCAGGCTCAATCCGTCTTGCGGCCCCACTTGGCTTCCATGGTCTCCAAGAAAGGGTGAGAGTGGAGAAAGTCCCCGGGCGTTACTTGTCACTTTCACCCACTGTGCATTGAGCAGAATTCAGCCACAAGGTCGCGCCTGATTGCAGGGGAGCCAGGACACATGAGCTAGCTGCGTGTCTGGGAAGCAGCACAAAGGTTTAGTGAGCAGGCAGCTGACCCTGCCATCCCTCCTCATGGGGCCATTAAAAAAGCTATTAACACCAGCAGATTAGAATCATGCCTGATGGGTAGCACAGGAACTCAGTCAATGACTGCTCTAGTTATGATTAATAAGAAGAACTTCTTTGATTTATCAACGCAATGCAGTTTAGAAGACAGTGCTCTCTTAACAAAAGAAGTTCGCCTTGGTGTTCCCTTGTGACTTCCCATGGTCGGTTTCAAATAGGGATTTGGATGTCAAAATAAGTAATCTGTTTGCAGGAGTACACATATGGTGGGAGGCTGATATTTGTATCTACAAATATTGCATGCTTTAAAATCAGTCATCCTGCAGTTCTGTCTCAGCATAAAAAAATGTATGATGCTTAAAAGTGCAAGTTCTAAGGCTTTTGGACACAGTGGGGAAGGAGAGTGAGATGATATGAGAGAGTAGCATTGAAACATACACATTACCATATGTAAAATAGATGGACAGTGGGAATTTGCTGTATGATGCAGGGAACCCAAAGCCGGTGCTCTGCCAACCTAGGGAGGTGAGGCGGGGAGGGCTGTGGGTTCAGGGGGAGGAGACATAGGTGTACCTATGGCTGATTCACACTGATGTGTGGCAGAAACCATCACAATAGTGTAAAGTAATTATCCTTTCATCAAAAATTAAAACTAAAAAAGGAAAAACATCAAGAGTTCTAGAATTAAGGTCAGGCTGGGTTTGAACCCCAGCTCTGTTGGTTAGTACCTCTCACTTTGTCGCCCGCGGCTCTCGCTAAGCTCTGGTTTCTATAACCACGCCCTAGCAATGGCGCAGCTGTCTCAGAGACTGTTGTGAGAATTACCAGACAGTGAAAGCGGCATGCACAGAACAGGACAGGGCACTCAGGGGCTCGGCAAGTGTGGCTGCGCTTTTTCTTGTTGATGCCAGTACTAATGCTCTGGACACCTTTTCTTTAAGTCCCATCTTAGCAGCTGTGTTTAGAGTCAGACAGAGGGCTGTGCATTCCCCAAAGTCTCCATATGAATGTGTGCTGAACAACTGAGCAAACAGAAAACAACGGAGGCTCTCGTTTGGACATTTTCACCAGCTAGTGGTCCACATACTTAAATGTCCACTTTGAGCAACTCTATGAATAGCGTTATGCTGAAAAATAATTCTAAGAGTTACAGAAGCTTACATGTGGAACCTCGCATCACTCCTTATTCCCACCAGCCCCTGGAGCTGGGTCCTGGCCTCACATGTCCAGTTTCTTTCTTAGTGTCCAGCTGAGGCCCACAGAGATGAGCAAATGCCTCACATTTATAACCAAGTGTAGAGTGAAGCGCCATCTTCTCTGAATGCAAAACCCACAGCTTAACTGACGGTCAGCCACACATTGTAAAACCAACAGGAACAACTTCCGTGCTGTGAACAGTCAGTGTTTAGTTATGGCTCCGGTGTTCAGCCATAGCTCCTGGGAAAGGAGCCAGAAGCGCTGCCCTGCAGAACCCAACAAGGAAGAGTCACTGGTAGCTGGTAGCCCTTCTCCACTCGGAGCCTTGTTGGAGGCCTTGCAGCTGGTTCCACCCCTAGTTCCAGACAGGCTCAAGCCACTCACATTCACATCCTGCCATGCCGATTGGTCAGAGATGGATACAGGACCCAATCAGAGCTGCTGCTGCTGCTAAGTCACTTTAGTCATGTCCGACTCTGTGCGACCCCAGAGATGGCAGCCCACCAGGCTCCCCTGTCCCTGGGATTCTCCAGGCAAGAACACTGGAGTGGGTTGCCATTTCCTTCTCCAATGCATGAAAGAGAAAAGTGAAAGTGAAGTCGCTCAGTCGTGTCCAACTGTTCGCGACCCCATGGACTGCAGCCTACCAGGCTCCCCTGTCCATGGGAGTTTCTAGGCAAGAGTACTGGAGTGGGGTGCCATTGCCTTCAGGTAGGCAGTGCTAATCCCAGGAAATTGTTGGAGCAACCAGGGGATAGAAACTGCTCTGCCCTGCTGGAGGGGTCGCGTCTATGGCAGCCTTCCCTTCTCCTGCCCAGAGCAGTGACAGAATGGCTCCCATACAGAAGTGGAATCCAGAGATGGAGAAAGCAGGGATGGAGGGAGAGAGAGAATGGGAGAGACAGAAAGAGGAGGAAAACCTGCTCCAAATAGCAATAATCCAGGTGAGCCTGGGCTAATGGGCTTTCCAGTTAAGTGATCTGGTAAGTTTTCTTGGAGGCATCTGTTGAGTTTTCTGCCCTTGACTCAAAGAGTCCTGGCTGGTCTGATAACAGGGACTGTTTGCTGATTACACTGGCTCTTGTACTGTCAGCTGTCTTGAGCCCCCATCCTATCCAAACACCTTCCCATCCCTCTGCTCACATCACCAAAGTATGGGGCATGTACTGTGAGCCTGGCATTGTGTGAGGTCTGGGGGATGCCTCAACTCTGAAGGAGCCCAAAACCCCAACTAAAATGCAGGTACAAGCAGCGGACTGGAAGCAGAGCCAGAGCTGTGCCCAGGACACCACAGCGGGGAGGAAGCCCTTGGAATCCAGACTGGAGGTCGGGGAAGGCTTCCTGAAGGAAGGGACACCAACTTGTGTTTGAGGGTGTGTGGGAGTTGTGCCAGGAGGTGGGGTATGCACAGGGCAGAGGCACGCATGTGAGCACCATCCCACCGAGGCCTCACTCCAGCAGGCCTCCCATGGGATTCCCTCTGAGTTTCTTTGAATCTGCCTCACCTCCCCAGATATTCCCTCTGAGCTTCCTGAGCCTAGATGCACACAGTATATTTGAGAGGTAGAAAGGCAGTTGCATGTGCAGAACATCTCCAGGCTGGGGGGCTCTTTAGCAGCTCACAGACATCAGCTCTGAGAGTTCGGAGTTCAGTGCCCAAGAGGGGAAAGCCTCTGCTTGCCTGCTTCACAACTCTGACTCTCTTCCTCTCTTTCGATCTGAAATGTGTCGAGATAATGAAATAAACAACCCCATGCCTGCCTTCGTGATTAACAAAGGAAAATGTGCTCTCGATTTTGCTAAAAAGAATGTTCTGTGAAAAAAAATAGAGCTTTACAATTTTCATTAAATGGCTCCCCCCACAATCATTTTTATGTTTTTATTGCTATTTTCATTTTGCTTTGGTGAAGATTATGAGAGATGCCTAACCTAACTTTAAAGGGATAGACAGATAGACAACAAATACATTGCCTTGTGAATCTTTTAATTTATGTAAATGAGATCACAGCTTATATCTCAACTTCCTTTTTCTGTCAGCATTAATTTTTCAAGATAGGTTTCTGCCACGAGTGCTACATGTTCAATACTTGAATACACCGTAATTCCCAAGTCCATTCACACTTTAAGAGTCATTAGGTGACTTGTTTTCTGCACTATCACAAACAACGCTGCAAGCAATGCCCTTCTGCACGTGTGTGAGAGACACTCTGGGACACCGTATGAAAAGCAAACGTCTGGGTTATAGAGGACACACACTTTCAATTTGTCAGATGTTGCTGAAATACTGCGGAAAGTTCTCCCTCTCACCAGCTGTGCAAATATTCCTGCTTCTCTCCTTCTCCATACTTGGGATGAATCATCCAACTTTCCTTTTATTTTGTCTTCCTGTTATGAGTAATGTGGCTAAGCAGTTTTCATTTATCTTTGCCATTAATAGTTTCTCTTTGCTGAAACTCTAGGTCTTAACGTTTCCTCACGTTTCTACTGGGTTATTTGTCATTTGCCAAACAATTCACATGCAGGACTTCTTGACCTATACTGGGCCAACTCCGACAGCAGCAGCAACTGCTTCTGCTGTCTCTTGCCAAAGAGATTGTGTGCGTGTATATGAGCATACATGTGTATGCGCGTGCATAACAGCAGTAGTATAGTAACTACTTGTCACATAGTAAAATTTTCCTTTATGGGCTGAGTTTTTGGTTGTTGCTGTTCAATTGTTCAGTCATGTCCTACTCTTTGCAACCCCACGGACTGCAGCATGCCAGGCTTTTGTCTTTCACAGTCTCCCAAAATTCACTTAAACTCATGTCCATTGATTCGATGATGTCATCCAACCATCTCATCCTCTGTCATCCCCTTCTCCTCCTGCCTTCAATCTTTCCAGCATCAGAATCTTTTCCAATGAGTCAGTTCTTTGCATCAGGTGACCAAAGTATTGGAGCATTAACATCAGGCCTTCCAGTGAATATTCATGGTTCATTTCCTTTAGGATTGACTGGTTTGATCTCCTTGCTGTCCAAGGAACTCTCAAGAGTCTCCTTTAGCACCACAGTTCAAAAGCATCAATTCTTTGGCATTCAGCCTTTTTTATTGTCCGTCTCTCACATCTGCACATGACTACTGGAAAAACCACAGCTTTGACTAAAGGGACCTTTGTCAGCAAAGTAATGTCTCTGTTTTTTAATATGCTGTCTATGTTTGTCACAGCTTTTCTTCTAAGGAGCAAGTGTCTTTTAATTTCATGATTGCAGTACTGTCCGCAGTGTTTCTGGAGCCCAAGAAAATAAAGTCTGTCACTGTTGGCACTGTTTCTCCATTTATTTGCCATGAAATTATAGGATCAGATCCCATGATCTTCATTTTCTGAACATTCAGTTTTAAGCCAACTTTTTCACTCTTCTCATTCACTTTCATCAAGAGGCTCTTTAGTTCTTCTTTGCTTTCTGCCATCAGGATAGTGTTATCTCCATATCTGAGGTTGTTGATATTTCTCCTGGCAATCTTGATTCCAGCTTGTGATTCATCCAGCTGGGAATTTTGCATGATGTACTCTGCATATAAGTTAAATAAGCAGGGTGACAGTATATAGCCTTGACATTCTCCTTTCCCAATTTTGAACCAGTCTATTGTTCCATATCCAGTTCTAACTGTTGATTCTTGACCTGCATCAGGTTTCACAAGAAACAGGTAAGATGGTCTGGAACTTGTATCTCTTTAAGAATTTTCCAGAGTTTGTTGTGATCTACAGAAAAGATTTAGTGTAGTCAATGAAGCAGAAGTAGATGCTTTTCTGGAATTCTCCAGATTTTCCTATGATCCAAGGGATGTTGGCAATTTGACCTCTGGTTCCTCTGCCTTTTCTAAATATATCTGGAAGTTCTTGGTGCACATACTGTTGAAACCTAGCTTTTGAGCGTTACTTTGCTAGCAAGTGAAATGAGTGCAATTGTGCAATAGTTTGAACATTCTTTGGTGCCGGCGACGGAATGAAACACCAACACTGCAGAGTGGTTTAAATCTTTATATTTTAACCCTTGCTTCTTACAGCTGCTTTATTTTATATCCCTTGCACAACAACCTACAGGGCAAGCTGCCAAGCACTATGATTCCGAGACTATACAGTGCGCAGGCGCAGGGCAAAATAACCTTTACCTTGACTTATTTACTGCAGCTTAGACTTTGTTTTGGGGAACTTCCTTATCAACTTAGAATCCGTTTTGTCCCAGGGTCTGTTCCTTTTGAGGAATCAGAGAAACATCCTTGTGTGCAAGAAATGTTCTTTTCCCACGGGAACAAACAGGATTCTTAGCTGAACATCTCGTTTGCAAGAGTGTTCAGCCCTGGTTGAGAGTCTCGTTTGCAAGCACTTCTCAACCTTCCTTAAACCTAGTTCACTACACTGGGCAGAACATCTCGTTTGCAAGAATGTTCAGCCCTGGTTGAGAGTCTCGTTTGCAAGCACTTCTCAACCTTCTTTATACCTTGTTCCCTACACTTTGGAATTGCATTTGTTTGGAATTGGAATGAAAACTGACCTTTCCCAGTCCTATGGCCACTGCTGAGTTTTCTAAATTTGCTGGCATATTGAGTGCAGCACTTTAACAGCATCATCTTTGAGGATTTGACTTGACTTCACACTCCAGGATATCTGGCTCTAGGTGAGTGATCACACCATCATGGTTATCTGGGTCATTAAGATTTTTTTGTATAGTTCTTCCATGTATTATTGCCACCTCTTCTTAATATCTTCTGCTTCTGTTAGGTCCATATCATTTCTGTCCTTTATTGTGCTCGTCTTTGAATGAAATATTCCCTTGGTGTCTCTAATTTGTTTCTGAAGAGATCTCTAGTCCTTTCCATTCTATTGTTTTCCTCTATTTCTTTGCATTAATCACTGAGGGAGGCTTTCTTATCTCTCCTTGTTATACTCTGGAACTCTGAATTCAGATGGGTATATCTTTCCTTTTCTCCTTTGCCTTTTGCTTCTCTTCTTTTCTCAGCTATTTGTAAGACCTCTTCCAACAACGATTTTGCCTTTTCGCATTTCTTTTTCTTAGGGATGGTTTTGATCACCACCTCCTGTGCGATGTTATGAACCTCCATCTGTAGTTCTTCAGACACTCTGTCTATCAGATCTAATCCCTTGAATCTATTTGTCACTTCCACTGTATAATCATAAGGGATTTGATTTATGTCATACCTGAATGGCCTTGTGGTTTTTCCTATGTTCTTCAATTTAAGTCTGAATTTTTCAATAAAGAGTTCATGATCTGAGCCACAGTCAGCTCCCAGTCTTGACTTGCTGACTGTGTGCTCATCTCCTCCTCCAGAGCACCAAAATTGCAACTAGCTGTTGCAACAATCATCGACAGAAGAATGGTGGAACCCACCAAAAAAGATGCCCCACAACCAAGGGCAAATCTGCCACAAGATGGTAAAGGGGTGCAATCATGTTTAAAATCAAACCTCATACCCACCAGAGACACTTGGAGGGCACAAACAAAACACTGTGTGCACCAGGATGGAAGGAAAGGAGCAGTGACCCCCACAAGACACAGAGTCAGATCTGCCCTTGACTCTTTGAGGGTCTCCTGTGGAGGCATTAGTCACAGTGGCCTGCTGCGGGGACAGAGACTCTTGCAGCAGCAGTCCTGGGAGGCATTCAGTTCAGTCACTCAGTCGTGTCCGACTCTTTGCGACCCCATGAATTGCAGCACGCCAGGCCTCCCTGTCCATCACCATCCCCCGGAGTTCACTCAGACTCACGTCCATCGAGTCTGTGATGCCATCCAGCCATCTCATCCTCGGTCGTCCCCTTCTCCTCCTGCCCCCAATCCCTCCCAGCATCAGAGTCTTTTCCAATGAGTCAACTCTTCTCATTGGCCAAAGTACTGGAGTTTCAGCTTTAGCATCATTCCTTCCAAAGAAATCCCAGGGTTGATCTCCTTCAGAATGGACTGGTTGGATCTCCTTGCAGTCCAAGGGACTTTCAAGAGTCTTCTCCAACACCACAGTGCAAAAGCATCAATTCTTCAGTGCTCAGCCTTCTTCACAGTAGCGTGTGACAAAAGTCCTCTTGATGGAGGTCGCTATTAGCCCCACTGTGGAGCCACTGGGCAGGCGGCTCAAACACTGGAGAACAATCACACCAGAGAAGATCTCAGGCTGCTGCAAACATTCTAGACCCCACAACAGTCTTCCCAACCTGGGGACCCAGCAAAGGGACTGAGCATCTGCAGGAAACCTGACTCTGAAGATCAGCAGGATTTGATTACAGAACTTCGACAGGACTAGGGAAACAGAGACTCTTGGAGGGTACAAACAAAACCTTGTGCATACCAAGACCCAGGAGAAAGGAGCAGTGACCCCACAAGAGACTGAATCAAATTTGCCTGTATGTGCTTGAGAGTCTGTGAAGAGATGAGGGTTGACAATGGCCTGCTGTGGGGTCAGGGGAACTGACTACCACAGCCCTGGGAGCTGGGGCATGCTGGCATAAGTCCTTTTGAAGGAGGTCGCATTTACCACCATCACCCTTACCACAGTTTGGCCTCAGAAAAAACCTCAGGGAGAAAACAGTCCCACCCATCAGCAGAAAACTGGATTAAAGATTTACTGAACATGGCTTTGCCCACCTGAGTAAGACCCTATTTTCCCCACAGCCAGTGTCTCCCATCAGGAAGCTTCCACAAGCCTCTTATCCTCATCCATCAGAAGGAAGACAGAATGAAACCACAATCACAGAAAACTAACCAAAACGATCACATGAATCACAGTTTTGTGTAACTTAATGAAACTGTTAGCCATGCCATGCAGGGTCACCGAAGATAGATGGGTCATGGTGGCAAGTCCTGACAAAATGTGGTCCACTGGAGAAGGGAATGGCAAGCCACTTCAGCATTTTTGCCTTGAGAACCCCATGAACAGTATGAAAGGCAAAATATGTGACACTGGAAGATGAACACCCCAGGTCGCTAGGTCTCCAATATACTACTGGAGAAGAGCAGAGAAATAGCTCCAGAAGGAATGAAGCTATTTTGGCTGAGCCAAAATGGAAACAATGCCCAGCTGTGGACATGTCTGGTGGTGAAAGTAAAGTCCAATGCTGTAAAGAACAACATTGCATAGGAACCTGGAATGTTAGGTCCATGAATCAAGGTGAATTGCAAGTGATCAAACAGCAGATGGCAAGAGTGATCATCAATATTTTAGGAATCAGTGAACTAAAATGGACAGGAATGGATGAATTTAATTCAGATGACCATTATATCTACTACCGTGGGCAAGAATCCCTTAGAAGAAATGGAGTAGCCATCATAGTCAACACGAGTCTGAAATGCAGTACTTGAATGTGATCTAAAAAATGACAGAATGATCTTGGTTCACTTCCAAGGCAAACCACTGGATATTGTGAAATAATCCAAGTCTTTGCCCCAACCGCTAATGCTGAAGAAGCTGAAATTGAATGGCTCTATGAAGATCTACAAGACCTTCCAGAACTAACACCAAAAAAAGATGTCCTTTTCATCATAGGGGACTGGAATGCAAAAGTAGGAAGTCAAGAGATACCTGGAGAAACAGGCAAATTTGACCTTGGAGTATGAAATGAAGCAGGGCAATGGTTAACAGAGTTTTGCCCAGAGAAAGGGCTGGTCGTAGCAAACACCCTCTTCCAACAGCACAAATGACAGCTCTACACATGGGTTTTTTTGCGCCCCACATAAAAAAGTCTTTTTCTATGCTGAGGTGATGAAGACCTGATCCTCTATTACCTTCTCAAGGTTATAAAGTTCTGTTTTTCATATTTGGATCTTTAATCCATCTGAAGAGAGAATCTAATTTTAATTTTCTTCCTCTAGGAAAGCTAAGTCTTTCCCCTCCCCCTGATCTGCCATACCATCTTCATCATAAATACACTAAGTTCTTTTTTTCCCACAATAGTAAAAGATGTTTACCAGCTTTGACAATTGATAGCCAGATGAAGATCAAACAATAATTACAAGTGCAAGCCATAATGGAAATATGATCAACTTAACAATATAAAATAATTACATACAATTTGGGGTGGGAAGTAGAGTGATGTGCTAAGTGGAAGGACATTACATGCACATGGTTTCATTTGCCCGGCCAGTCTATGTCTTTTGTTTGATGCATTTAATCCATTTACATTTAAGGTAGTTATTGATATGTATGATCCTATTACCATTTTCTTAATTGTTTTGGGTTTATTCTGTACAGCTCTTTTCCTTGTGTTTGCTGCCTAGAGAAGTCCCTTTAACATTTGTTGTAAAGCTGGTTTGGTGGTGCTGAATTCTCTTAACTTTTGCTTGTCTGGAAAGCTTTTGATTTCTCCATCAAATCTGAATGAGAATTTTGCTTCATTAAATCTGAATGAGAGGAGAGTATTCTTGGTTGTAGGTTCTTCCCTTTCATCATTTTAAATATATCTTGTCATTCCCTTTTGTCAAGTTTCTGTTGAGAAATCAGTTGATAGCCTGATAGGAGTTCCATTGTATGTTATTTGTCATTTTTCCCTTGGTCTTAAATTTTGCTGGTTTGATTATTGTGTCTCAGTGTGTTCCTCCTGGGGTTTATCCTGCCTGGGACTCTGTTTGCATCCTGGACTTGGTTGACTCTTCACTTTCCCATGTCAGGGAAGTTATCAACTATTATGTCTTCAAATATTTTCTTGGGTCCTTTCTCTCTCTCTTCTCCTTCTGAGACACCTGTAATTCAAATGTTGGCGCGTTTAATGTTGTCCCAGAGATCTCTTAGTCTGTCTTCATTTCTTCTCATTCTTTTTCTATATTCGGTTCTGCAGCAGTGATGTCCACCATTCTGTCCTTCAGGTCAGTCATCTGTTCTTCTGCCACAGTTACTCTGCTATTCATTTTTCCTGTAGTGTATATTGTTCATCTCTCTTTGTTCTTTAGTCCTTCCGGGTCTTTGGGAAACATTTCTTGCATCTTCTCCATTATGTTTCCAAGACCCTGGATCATCTTCACTATCATTATTCTGAATTTGAAGCTTCCTTATTTCCACTACATCTACTCATTTTTCTGGGGTTTTTCTTGTCCCTTCATCTGGGACATAACTCTGCTTTTTCATCCTGATTAACTTTCTATGATGTGCTTGTTGTGGGACTGTGGCTCTTCCTGCTTCTTCTGTCTGCCCTCTGGTGGATGAGGCTAAGAGGCTTGTGTAAGCTTTCTGATGGGGGTACAGGTTGTGGGAAAAACTGGGACTTGCTCTGGTAGGCAGGACCATGCTCAATAAAGCTTTAGTCTGCTGATGGATGGGGTGGTGCTCCCTCCCTGTTAGTTGTTTGGCCTGAGGCAACCCAGCTCTGAGGTCCACAAGCTCTCTGGCAGAGTTAATGGTGACCTCCAAGAAGACTTATACCAAGGGGGCACCTCCCAGGACCCCTGCTGCCGGTGCCCCCACCCCTGTGAGGAGCCGTGGCCAACCCACACCTGCACAGGAGACCCTCCAACATCGGGAGGCAGGTCCGGTTCAGTTGCCTGTGGAGTCACTGCCCCTCTCCCCTGGTTCTTTGTGCACACAAGATTTGGTTTGTGCTCTCCAAGAGTGAGACCTCTGTTCCCCCTCGTCCTGTGGGAGTCCTGTAATCAAGTCCCACTGGTCTTCAGGGGCAGATTCCCTGGGGATTCCTAGTCGCTTTGCAGTGTCCCCAGGCTGGGAGCCTGACGTGGGGCTCAGCACATCCACAGCAGCGGGAGAGCTTCTTTGGTATTATTGTCCTCCAGTTTGCAGGTCACCCACCCGGCAGGTATGGGATTTGCTTTTATTGTATCTGTACTCCTCCTTTCACCTTGCTGTGGCTTCTCCTTTGTCTTTGGATGTGGGGTATCTTTTTGGGGGAGGGCCAGCATCCTCCTGTCAATGGTTGTTCAACAGCAAGTTGCCATTTTTGTGCTCTCACAGGAGATGAGTACGTGTCCTTCTATGCTGCCATCTTCAACTGGACATTACACTAAGTCCTCATAAATTCTTGGATCTGCTTCTAGACCAAGGATTGGCAAACATTTTCTATAAAGAGTCACATAGTAAATGTTTTATGCTTTGCTGGCCCTATGGCCTCAGTCACAAGGACTCAACTCTCCCGCTGCGTGGTGAATGCAGCTATGAACAACACAGAAGTTAATGAGAACGGCTACTCATCTAGCCTACTTATGTATCCATTTTGGAGGCAATACCACACTTTCAACACTTATTATAGCTTCTTGATATCTGATAGAAAAAGTACCACCCCTTTTCTCTTCATTTTTAGGTTTATCGTGATTATTCTTGGGCTTTAATTCTTCCAAGTAGATTTTGGAAGTGATTTTAACAAATCACGTAAAATTTTGTATTGATTTTTTATCAAGTTACATTGACTTTCCAGATTAAGGGGAGGGGCATCTATCTTTACAGTATATGTTTGTGCATTTAACAAATATTTGCTTAGGGACATGCAGCATTTTTCTGCCTGGCATGTCTAGTTCCGATGGTGTCCCCACCTTCCCCATCACGTAAGCCAGGAAGCTCGAAGTTTCCGCCTACCCTTCACCCTCCCTGCACCTAGTCTGTCAGGTAGGCTGCTTCTTTCTGGCGTCTTCTCCGCCTTTCCCTTAGATAACTGCCGTCACCTCAGCAGGTGCCTCCCCCAGGCCTTGCCTGTCCATTTCACCTCCACTACGTGCCACACGGCTCCCTCTTGTCGCCCACACACCCTTCGCCAGGACAAAAGGCACCATCCCTGCAGGGCTCAGAGGACTGCCTTCTGCTTCCTCTTTCATTCACCCCTCATCACACCCACCCACATCCCTGTGGCGCCTGATGCCTCAGCCACGCTGCCCCAGCTGCTCCTCAAGTACCCCACCCACTCTCACCTGGAACCTCCTCCCCCATTTTTACGCTTCAGTTTCTAGTCAGCAGCCAACTCAGGTGTCTTCACCTTCAGGAGCCCACCCCAACCTCGCCCCATCCCTCTGCCCCCAGCACTGACTTCAGTGACTGTACATGTTAGGGAACCATTGAGTGAAACTGCCTGCCCTGGCCATGCACAATAATAATCACTGGCATGAGGTGTCTCGCACAGAAGGTCCTGATAAGGAACATGGAGCTAATAAGCTGCCCCCAACTGGAAGAATTTGAGAGGGGCCAACAGGAGGGAGGAGACACCAACCCATAATATGTCTGGTCAACCTCGCAGAAACCCTTGCTCTAGAACCCCTTTGGGCTGAATTGCACCTGCTGCCAGGAAGGAACCTGAGTCAGACTAAACATGGGCACGAGCAAATTGATTGGCCAGAAACAACCTGGAAACGAACCCGTCACCATAAAACCTGAGACTGCAAGTCCCATGTTTGAGTGCTAATTCGCCTCAGTCGTGTCCAACTCTGAGACCTTATGGACTTCAACCTGCCAGGCTCTTCTGTCCATGGAATTCTCTAGGCGAGAATATTGGAGCGGATTGCCATGTCCTCCTCCAGGGGATCTTCCCAACCCAGGGACTGAACCCATGGTTCTTCCATCTCCTGCATTTCGTAGGTGAGTTCTTTACCAAAGCGCCACCTGGGAAGCAAGTCACACAGCAGAGCCATTCTCCTGGGGTCCCTTACCCTGCTGCTGTCCACTCAAGCCCCACTGTCCAATAGTTTTTTGCTCTGTCAGCACGTGTGTTTCCTCGAACACTTCATATTCAAGTGTTAGACAAGAGCCTATTCTCGGGCCCTGGAAGGGATGCCCCTTCCGGTAACATACACACCACCCAGGTGGTGAGCTCTGTGAGGGAAGGCAGGCATCCTATCTGACTTAGCCAAGGCAGAACCTGCAGCAGGAACCCCAAGAAAGCACTCTTCAGCACTGGTTGCATAAATGAGTGAAAGAACAGAGGTAGTGATTGTGCAGTGCACAGACCAGGCCCAGAGAGCAAGTGTGCACATGCCAAGTGCAAACAGGCACTCCCCGGGGCCAAGGCTGCAGGAGGGTGTAGCCCTCGTTCTCTGCAATCTGCAGAACTCTCCTTAGAGCCCCTGAGCATCCAGGGGGCTGGCAGGGTAGAGGGGAAGGAGTCTGGAAAGAGAAAAGAGACACAAATGCAAATACATGCCCTCTCCCCGCTCCCCCTGCTTTCATGGTGCTCATCCCGCCCTCTCAGAAAGATAAAAAAGAAAATGTGCCAGTGAGGACTGAGCCCCTCTGGGTAAGAAAGTACTAGCAAAGTAACAAATGTCATGTGGGCTTAAGCAAAGTCCCCCAGGGTTACAAACCCACAGGGAAATAAGGCTGACATATGCATGGCCCTGCTCCCTGCACCCTTTTCCTTTGAAATAACTTCTCCCTGATAAGGGAGAAAGGAGGAAATAACTCAAAAGATTTTTAAAAGCAAAGTTTCTGTATGCAAACCAAATGGGCTGAATTTTTATAGGCTCGTTTGGAAGAGCATAAAAAATCCAGTTGTCAAGGAGCCTCTCTCTCCCAGAGCCTCAGGAGAGCGTGAAAGGACTGCTTGGAATCTAAGCTCCTCTGCATCCGTCTCCCCCTCACCTCCGCCCCAGAGCTGAGCCTGTCCTCCTCTGAGCCCTCCCCTGTCCTGCAGCTGCTGAGCCCTCCCCTGTCCTGCAGCTGCTGAGCCGGAGAGGGAGGGCTCCTATCTCAGGGCTAAGGCTCCTGCACTGCAGGAGGGCAGGGAGGGCACTGCAGTGGGGTGGGGAACACCTTCCCCTGAAGAAGCTCCTGTCCATTGAATGCACTCATCACAGCCCCCTCCACTGAGCCTTCACCATGTGCCACTGCCTTGAACCCTCTGAGGGAGGCTTTACAATCATGACCCATTTTCCAGATGAGAAAACTGAGCACAGAGAGGTTAAGATCCCGTGACTTAGAAGGGGAGCATTCCAGCCCAGGCAGTCTGGTTCCAAATCCCACCGCAGTAGATGCTGTAGGTCCTATTCCACTCCTCTGTCCAGGCCTGACTGGCCTGGCTGCTGTGGTCAGAGCTGCTGAGGACTCCCAGCTACCCCTTTCCCAGAGAATCTACCCTGCCCTGTGGGTCACCCCCAGGGTAGTTCACATGGGCCAAAGATAGGGGGGCTAGAAAACCCGGCCCCCTGACAGTTGCAGAAAACTCTGTAGCCATTCACCCTCCTGAGCACCCCATAAGGCCAGACATGTCGTGACTACAGCCGAGCCCACATCGTAGCCTGGCTTTCACCCTGTTCTGCTTCCCTCACCCCGTCAGGTTCCTTCTGAGAGCAGTCCCTCGAAAAATACCCCCACAAGAATTCCTGTCTTGGCTCTGCTTCTACAGAACCCAGCCATGCACCATGTAATCAATCACACACTTTCATGATAAAGTGAGACCGCTCTGCAATCGTGCCCCAACAGTGGTGATGGCCACTTTATTCTGCTCATTTTTCCCCTGGTGTCCAGCACGGGCTCCAGCTCAACACACCTGCAAACACTGGATGCGTGGACACAAAAGCCACCAACCACATCTGTGACATCCCCTCTAGCCCCTTCAGGAACCTGCACAGAAGCTGAGAATGAAAATAGAAAGGACAAATACAGGTTGAGGATATCACTTACTTCCCATACATTCTTCACAATTGGTATACGTTTGTGTTTCTTGAGAACCACAGTCTATAATGGTTCTCTCCACATTATCCCAGATGAAGGACTTCCTCACCTCCCCAGAGGAGACTTGCTCTTACTACCAGCCCAGACTGCGAGTGAGAGTTTGGAGCAGGCGGTAACAGGACGGCTGGACAGTGAGGCATCAGCCAACTGAGGCTTTAAAAGTGAATGTCAGGGACTCTGCTGCAATTTTGATTAAGTCTGTGCTCAGAAAAGAGGGGAAGACCTCAAACCTGCTCCTCCTCATTGCCCAGCAGGGTTCCCTAGTGACTCTCATTTACTGGCAACGACAATGAGAATTCCCCAGGTGGCACCTGCAGGTCCCATAATGCCAGTGACAAGCGCTGGGAGTAAGACGGCCAGGAAGAAGGCTCCCAAGGTGACCAGCATTTGCATAAGAACAGCCTCCTGCAATCTCCGCTGGGGGATGTTGAAAGAGCTCTGTCCCCAGGATGGGGATATTGTAAGAGGGTGGTAAGCTCTTTGAGGGGAAAAGGAATAGTCCTTAGCAGAGGACTGTGAGGGGTCATCTCTTGGAGCAAAGGGCCCTGACCACGGCTCTACCCGAGGTGAATGCCGTGGGTACGCCTTCCCCAGGACCCACTGGGAATAAAGCTATTCTTCCTGAGAGGCAGGGGCCTGAAATTCCAACGTTAGGGAACGCACGCCTCTGTCCAGGCCTGGCGTGGTCCCCAGTGGCTGGCAAGAGAAACTGTGCCGAGGCTTCACCTCAGGAACAAGGCCTGGAAGTTAGGAGACCTGATGGGGGGCTGAGTTTACCCTCATGTGTGGTGGCCTTGGGTAACCTCTCCCTCTTCCTGGGCTTCTCTGTAATACCTACACTGTTGCAATCGGGTTTTGCAGTTAGGGGAGAGATACTGGCATCAACCTCAAATGCAACGGGGAAAATGGGAATTTATAGTCAAGGAGCAGGTAGGGTCCGTGGATGGAAAATTGCTAAGAGGAAAGATCAGAGGTGAGGGAAACAGGGGCTAAAGCAACCTGACAGGAGTCTTGCTGAAGGCAGGCCAGGGGACCAGACACACGGGGCAGGGCAGGAGATGAGGAGCCTGATCAGATATCAAGGGCAGAAGATTCTGGAAAAAGTAAGCCGGACTTTTGCTAAAATTGAACAGTACAAAGGTGAACAGAGACGCCTAAATGTCAGGGCCTAGTTGAGAAGACTGTTCAGTGGAGCCTGACTGGAGTTCAGCCAAGGAGAGAATCTCTGTCAGCCCCTGCCAGCCACCTGGACTGAGGATGACAGACATGTGACTCCACGAAAAGCCGCTGAAAGGAGGAGAAATGGGCGCTGAGCAGGGGGGAGCACGAGGGCCCACTGTGGGCACACCGCAGGGGCTGCTGCAGAGGACGCACGACGAGGCGGAAGTGAAGTCTGGGAGAATCCCAGACCAGCTCCACCACCTTCCCGTAGGCAGGGAAGAGGCTGTGTCCCCAAGACACACTGATCTTTCTGAAACCACCTACCATACCCATGGCCAAGCCACACGCTTCCTTGATGGTAAAACTGAGTGGTTGAATATCCTCCTCATCTGAGTTGGGTGGAGGGCAGGAACTTTACTTTCAATTCAGTTGGATTTCTCTTAATTCAGCAATTCTGTCTGGGCACTGGGCAGAAGATAATAGCAGTGGTTTTCAGGAAATAGAGACACAAAGACCTGGGCTGAGTGCTGACCTCAGAGAGCCCAGAGCCGGGGGGGAGAAGGGAGCCAGAAGCAAATGGGCACGGCGAGGAGGCATGAGGCCTTCCAGTGAGACTGGGACACACAGAGGCAGGACACAGGCAAGACGCGCTCTAACAGGAAAGCTAAGACAGTTTTGAAAGGTCTAAATGCCCAGCTGGAGAGCCTGGACTTGGTCCTGTAAGCATAGGAAGCCTTGAATGAAAGAAAGGCTTGATCAGGACTCTGCTTTAGAAATGTGAATTTGACACTGACTTACAGAATGGAGTTGTGTGATTGGCATGCGTGTTTGTGTGTGTGCTTTGTAGAATGTGGGGAACACTAGGAGAAAGAATTAGGAAACACAAAGCGCTGTCTGGAAGCTGCCCCAATGTCCAAGAGCAATAAGGTCTCTTTCAGAGCACTTGGGTGGTGGGGGGAAGCGTGCTGTACTATGGGCTCAGCATTGCAGAAAGGCTTCTGTATCTATTCTTATCTCCAGGGATGCAAAAGCCCTAGGAAGGAAGGAGAGAGTAGCAGAAATCCCATTTAACAGACACAGAACTTATTCCAAGAGGACACGAGTAACATATATCAGCAAGGGTCAGAACTGGAATGCGTCCAGGCCACCACCCTCCTGCCATCACAGTCTGTGCTGGGTTGTCTGAGCCCACGAGATCACTGCTGTTCTCACACAGGTTAGAGTGGGGAACGCCCCCCCCCAACACTACTGAAGTGCTACTAAATAAAGCAATCTGTTCGCTAATACTCAATGTTGGTTATCTCCCTGCAGGAGTCCTGAGACCTGTGTCTCTGAGCTGCAAAGAGGTTGATGGTGGCAGCTATTAAGTTGTGTTTATGGGGAGCTTTTTACCTGAAGAGGTCACAAATCATTCTTGATCAATAACTGACCAATCCAGTTGTTTTGCACATTTCAAATCCTCCAGATCCACACACAGAAAGGAAAGAGAGAGGAAGACAATCTGTTTATTGGGGAAAAAATGACAGAATAACAGGCTAATGCAACTACTTAGGCAGGCAATCACCTGTTTTGTTTTGTTTTTTTAATTGAAGTGAGGCATTTTGAATGGTTTGCTGAATAAGTTAAGGTCACACAATGAATAGTCTTGATTTGAAAGGGTCAGGTAAGGTGAGGGTCTGGTATCCAATTGAAAATTTACTACAGGCCTTGCACTGTACCCCTTCATTACGCTCATAACCCTGCAAGGAGGTATCATTAGTCCCACTTCCAAGAAGAAACCTGCAGCTCAGTGAAATTAAACAGCTAGCTCAAGGTTGGTGGTGCCACCGAAAGCACTCTTTCCCAGTAAGAAACAAGCAGAGTCCAAGGGCAACTGGACTTAGAGAAGCTGAGTCCCATTTCAGGATTGGGTTGGTTGCACAGGAATTGCACTTGGTTCCAGGCACACTCTTGGGAGTCTGGCCTGGGCCGCCCCCCCCTCACAATTGCTGATGGAATTGCAGTATCTGTTTGGGGTCAACATCCAAAAGGAATTAGATGGTCCACCATCAAGAGACAGCCTATATTTCCTCAGTCCAAGCCCTGCTCACAGCCCCTAGTGGTCTCCCAAGGTCAAGAGGATGATGTCCTTGAATACCTCCAAGCTGCTTTGCCAACCTGTAGGAACTTCCCTACACAGATTCACAGGATTCAGCTGGATAGTCATTCTCCAGCAAACCCCGTCTGGCCTCAAAACCTAAGCTCTCTCAACATGCTCTCTCCCGTCTCCTTTCAGTGACCAAGCTCCCCATCTTCAAGGCAACCTTTGAAGCAACCCACGTGAGGAGTGTCTGCTGGGTGCTTCATCCCAGCTCCTCTGAGCTCCAGCCCCTGCTCTCTTGCGCCTCTGTCTGGCAGGGTGGAGTGGGGAATGTTCAACCAGGCTGGCCGTTGCTTGGGTAGCCTGTACCGTAGTCCCCATGAATGAGGGCCTCAACAGAGCTCCTGAAGGCTGGCAACTCCTCTGTCTTTGGGCCCCACTGCAGGTATGAACAGGCATCTCTCCCTAAAGAAACTGATCCCCGGTGGCTCAGAGGATAAAGCGTGTGCCTGCAACGCAGGAGACCAAGGTTCGATCCCTGGGTTGGGAAGATCCCCTGGAGAAGGAAATGGCCACCCACTCCAGTAATCTTACCTGGAGAATTCCCATGGACAGAGGAGCCTGGCGGGCTATAGTCCACAGGGTCGCAAAGAGTCGGACACGACTGAGCGACTTCACACACACACAGGCAGATGCAGGGAAGATGTGAGCGTGAAGATGCCCCATTTCACTCTCAGTCACTGCAGGCAGAGCATCAATTCTCAGAGACAGGATGGTGAGATAGAGGATGAAGCCTGGGATCTTTTAAAAATGAGGCATTTCACTCACCAAGAAGTAAGCTGATGATCTCTCATCAAGATGATCTCAACTGATAACCGTCTTGGAAGCACAGCATTGTGCAGGCCTGGGAAGGCCGTTGTGATTGTGATTGGAGGGTGCCCCAGCTCCAGACCTTTCTGTTGTCAGAATGAGATAAAGGAAGACAGTTTTCCATGAACAATTCATTCTTCTTTTTTTTTTTTTAACTAATTAGTTGAAAATTATTTTCTTTCTACAATTTCACAGGTGACTATCTTAATTCTGAAAACAGTGACTAGAACTGACTAATCAGGCTTTCTGGAAAATATCTCTCGAAAAGAGCACTTGCATGTGGCACTGATCATCAAGAAATCCCACAGCACTGCTCAATTAGCAAACAGTTTAAGGGGACATATTGTATTTAAACAGTCCCCCTTGGAGTGACAGATGTCTGCAAGTAAACATTGGGAAATTACACCCAAAGAGCCGCCAGGGCTGGTGCTGGAGATCAGAGCAAAGGCCAGTGGCCCCTTGTTCATGGGGACGGGCTGTCAGCTCCAACTCTTGGGGAGCGCCGCCCCCCAGCCCTCAAGGGAGTTTCAATGACAGAGAAAGCACAGTTTGCTCCAATATCCCAATGCATCTGAGAGAGTCCTTCTTGCACAAGGCCAGGGGTGAGGTGTGCCCAGAGAGTCTAGTGCAATGGCCTTTGTTTCTGATCCTTGCACACTTCCTGATTAATTAACTACATATACAACCTGTCTGTAGCCTTAGAGCAAGTAGATTTCAGGAGGAAGTGTGCCAATTTTCCTGCATGTCTCCAAACTACTCTCCTTAGCAGCTCTTACTCTCTCATCTTCTGAATCAAGTAAATGTGTGGTTCTGCTGAAAGGCTCAGGATACAGGGACATGGAACCACTAATTTAGATAAATGTCAGAATTCTTGGATCCTAGAGCACACTGCTCACCACCTTGCCAGGTCCCAGCAAGCTCAGGGGAGATGGAAGGAGGGGCACTCAGCTTCTTCTGCGTAGGACAAATTAAGTGTATTTGTCTATTGCACACTCCCCAGAGCCTGTTTCCTGTTTGGATGTTGAGGAGGTCCGTCTTGTAGGGAGAAACTGAGGGGGCTAATGGTTCTACTGTGGGAACTGTGATGGTCATCTTATTTGCTCCTTCCTCCTGAATCCAGCTTCCCCTCTCTGCTTTGCTCCTTGAGGCTGACCTCCTGGGATTCCTTTACCAGAGTCCACTTGCTGACCACCCCTGATTCCCCCATAGGAGGCCCCAGGAGCAGCCACAGACAGACTGTGATCCCCAAAGCTGCCTCTCTGGACAGAGTTGGCACGTGTCACAGGAGCACAGGGGGCACTGGAGATGGTGGTGCAGGTTCTGGGAAGCAAGGGGGCTGGGAGCGTGGACAGTAAGCGCTGCCTGCCTTTCCATTCGTGCAAGGATCAAGCGCTCAGCCACTGCAGCCACTAACCCCACCATGGTGTGCCAGGGGACAACTCTGGTTGGAGGGAAATGGGACATATTTTGTGCTTCGGATACTGCCCCTAGATAGTTAAGATATACACCTAAGAAATAATTTCAAAGAGCCCAGAGCCTTACTGACACATCTTCCCATACATGCATGCATGCGTGCTCAGCCGCTTCAGTTGTGTATGACTCTTTGTGACCCTATGGACCGTAGCCCACCAGGCTCCTCTGTCAGTGGGATTTTCCAGGCAAGAATACTGGAGTGGATTGCCATGACCCCCTCCAGGGGATCTTCTTGATCCAGGGACCAAAGCCGCATCTCTAGCGTCTCCAGCATTGCAGGCGGATTCTTTATCCACTCATCCCATACATAGAAAAGTACCAAAATCATTCACTTGAGATGTCTGTTTTCATTTTCTTGTTGGTTTTTGTTTGTTTGTTTTTTGCTATTAACAGTAATCTTATTATGTTTGACTGCATGGTTTTGGGTTTTGTTTTCCAGCAAAAAATTCTTCTACATTCTGGCTTCTCCTTTACCTCTTGGGAGCAGTTTGCTGAAGCTGAAGCTCCAATACTTTGGCCACCTGATGCGAAGAACTGACTCATTGAAAAAGACCCTGATGCTGGGAAAGATTGAAGGCCGGAGGAGAAGGGGATGACAGAGGATGAGATGGTTGGATGTTATCACTGAATCAATGGACATGAGTTTGGTTGGACTCTGGGACTTGGTGATGAACAGGGAGGCCTTGTGTGCTGCAGTCCATGGGGTTGAAAAGAGTCGGACACGACTGAGCGACTGAACAACTGAACTGAACTGAACTGAGCAGTTTCTTAGAGCTGTCTAAGAGGCTGTCTCCTAGGCTAAAGTCCTCTCTCAGTAAGTCCTCACTGAAAAAAACTAAACCCACAACTTTTAGGTTGTACATTTTTCTTCAGTTGACAAGAGGAAAATTCTGCATTAGGACCAAGATCACTGCACTATAGAAGAAAGACCATCTTCATCAATCTTTCTCTCCCCTCCTTCAGCATTTCCTCTCTAAAGAGGCAGCACCTCCTAGAGGGCCATCAGCAGCTTCAAAGTTTTTCTCTTTCTTTTAAAAAAATTAACATTAATACTTTTATTACTTCATCAAGGATTTCTTTTTCCTAACTTTATTGATATATAATTGACATACATTGTATAGTATTGATTTGATACACTTATGTGTTGCAAAGTGATTATCAATATAGCCTTAGCTGATACCTCCCTCATGTCACATAATCATCATTTTTTGTGTGTGGTAAGTCCATTCTGAAGGAGATCAGCCCTGGGATTTCTTTGGAAGGAATGATGCTGCAGCTGAAACTCCAGTACTTTGAGCACCTCATGCAAAGAGTTGACTCACTGGGAAACACTCTGATGCTGGGAGAGATTGGGGGCAGGAGGAGAAGGGGATGACAGAGGATGAGATGGCTGGATGGCATCACTGACTCGATGGATGTGAGTCTGAGTGAACTCTGGGAGTTGGTGATAGACAGGGAGACCTGGCGTGCTGCGATTCATGGGGTCGCAAAGAGTCGGACACGACTGAGTGACTGAACTGAAGAACATTCAAGATCTACCCTCTCAGCAACTTTCAAGTATATAATATAGCATCATTAGCTATAATTACAGAGCTGTATATTAGATCCTCAGAACTTATTCATCTTAAAACTGCGAGTTTGTACCCTTTAACCAACATCTACAGTCATACACACACCACCACCTCTTCCTAACCAAGCCCTGGCAAGCCCCATTCTACCCTCTTTTTGTGAGTTTGACTTTTTACCGATTATACATGTGAGTGTTACTTGTCTTTCTCTGCCTGACTTGTTTCACTTAAAATCATGCTCTCAAGTTCCATCCATGTTGTCACAAATGGCAGGGTTTTCTTTTTTCTAATGCTTGAATAATATTCCATTGTGTATGTACGTCATGCCTTGATCCATTCATCTACTGACAAACACATAGGTTTTCTTCCATATCTTAGCTCTTACGAATAACGCTACAATGAAACTTTTCTCTTTCAATTTCTCTCCCTTTCAAACTGTGATTTTATTCATATCTGAGACAAGGGAAACCCAAGCCCAGTCCCTTGTGAGCCGCAGATGCTGAAAATGCTGACTGCAGGAGCTCAGGTGCCTTCCTAGGGTTAGAAATTACACACCACAGAGGCCCTTGCCCAATTCTGAAGAAATGGAAAGTTTCAGAGGGAGCAGAGGGGAGAACTTTTTAAGACGAAAAATTAAATGTATTTATCTGCTACATGTTCTGCAGCATGCTGAATGTCTGGATGTTTAGAGGATCGGATCCGTCAGGATTTAGCCCAACCTCCCCCACTTGTAGCTGGGTTGTTAAATCTAAAAACATAAACTAGACGCTCCAAGTTGCCATATAAAAAGCCCTCATACAAACCATCCCTTGTGGGATTGCCCTAAATGCTGATGTTACTGCAGATGTGATGAGTTGCTTCCAACCTCACACAATGGCGATGAAAGCTCTGTAACTCCAGCCACTGTTGTACAGAGGCAGCCTGGACCCAAGAACTCTTCATGCTTGTGAGGAAGGCCTCTAGAGCCTGTCTGCTGGTTGAGAAGCGGGTTTGCATTTCATGTAAAGCAGGGGGTGAGGGGCCTGACTCAGACGCCTGCACAGGGGGCCAGGTCACTAAGCTTTGTGCAGACTTGAGAATGAGCCCCTGGGAGGTGAAATCAGGAGGCACAGTGATCTCTCAAGGATGGCTAAGAGGCACCGGGGCCTTCCCTGGAAGACTGGGTGAGATGGCAAGAGGCACTCTGCTCAGCGAAGGGAAAACTACTTCTGCAGCAAGGATCTGGGCAGACACATCACAAAGGCCAACTGTGGGTTTACAGAGCCAGGTCATAATCCCAGCTCCACTACTCACCTGAGCCCAAGCAAGCAGCGGCCCCACTTAGAACCTGTCTATGCGCCAGCGGGAGTGGTACTCCAGGACCCAACCCTCTTCAGGGAGAGGCGGTGGATCGTTCCCTTACTGGTCTTAAGTCCAACCTGCATCCCGACCAAAACCCAAGGATTCCATCATGTGAGTGTTCAGACTATGAGGAGCATCTGGCTTCCAGCCCTAAAGGACAGTGCGTCTGCATAGATCTCAGCATGACGGAGCTCAGGCTTGATTTCCCCAGTGCCTCAGCAGCTCACCGGATTGCCCTAACCTCCAGGCTGGGATGGACAGGGTTTTAAAGAAAATAATGGAAGCTCCTTTACTGATGACTGACTATGAACCAGAAACCACTCTAAGTGCTTCTCAGGCTGACAGCTTTAAAACCTCTGATTATCTGTAGATGATGAGAAAGCCAAGTACAGAGGGTAGAGAACCCCCCTGAGGGCAGGCAGCCAGCATGAGAGGGACTCTGGCAGCCCCTCTGAGCCCTGTGGTTCAAGATTTGAGAAAAGCTCTATGAGGCAGCAGTTTTCATTCCCATTTCACAGATGAGAAAGCTGAGCCTGGAAAGGGCAGGTTACTTGCCTGAGATGGCACATGGCCCAGAGCCAGAGCCAAAGGCAGAAGAGGGTTTACCCACCGGTAGCACTGCCTGGGGTCTTTCTGACCAAGACCAACCCTTTGGTCTTGGGTGGAGCTTCTCCTGCTTCTGAGAGATGCCACTTTGACCATCACTCGGGGCTCTAGCAGATAATTCATCACGAGAACACACAATAGAGGCAGGCCAGCAGGCCCCCGCCAGCTTCCCCAGCCAGAATCCAGCTTCCGTCCCTGACCTTGGGGCAGAGATGGGGCAACTCAATAACACAGTAGCTAATATGCATTGGGTGCCTGCCAAGGGGCTGGCGCTGTGCCCAGCTTTACAGCATGTCACCTCCTGCTATCTGTGCCAACCCTGGAAGGAAGGCATGATTGCTTTCCGCTTGTGAATAAAGAAACTGAAGAATAGAGACGTTCAATCATTTGCTACAGGTGCTGCAAAGGAAAAGGCAAACCTGGGAGAAACAAGAATCAAGAGGCTCCAACCACACACAGCAAACTCTGAGTCACCAGCTGCACACACTGGTTCCATTCCAGTCAGGTGCAGATGGCGGATGGACAACTCAAAGAGCTCCCGTCTCTAAGGAGCCGACAGCCCAGGGCAGGAGACGATATGCACAGAAACCCAGAGTGAAAGGCAGGCTGTTTCAAGCATCTTCAGTGGAGAGCAGCTGATGGGAGCCCTTGATTTCTCCCCCAGACAATCCAACGAGGTCCCAGCTGCAGCTGCCACCCTTCAGCTCAGACGGACATCGGTAGCAGGCGCTGTAGCCCCAATAGGAGGAAGAGCTAGGTGCCCACCTGACACTGGTCTTATTCACCAAGGAAAGCTGCAGGGCCTATTTCTAGACAATACACCATCCACAACACTCCACACATGGTCTGAACTTGCTTCAACACATGAAGAACAAGATCCCGATTTCAGTCAATGCAGACCTGTCTCTCTCTGATGTGTTTCAAAGTTTTGTCTACAAAACACTACTTCTTTGGGGATGTGGGTGGGGGGTGGGCATGCCACCCTCATGAGAACAGGCAGCTCTCATCTGAACTTGCTCTCCAGGCTGGCACCACAGTAATCTGATCCTGGCTCCTTGTGTGCACGCACAATGAGACAAAGTGGAAAGCTGAATGCAATGCCTAACCCGTGCCGTGCACAGCCAACATCCAAACCTTCTGCTATAGACTGAATGTCTTCATATCCAGACTTCATACGTTGTAGAGCCGCTCCCAAAGGTGACACACTAAGAGCTGGGGCTTTTGACAGGCTCTGCTAATTCACTAATCGTGAATGGGATTAGTGATCCCATGAAAGTGACCCCAGAGAGATCCCACACCCCTTCTAACATGCGAGGACACATGAACCATCTATGAGCCAGGAAGCAGGTCCTCACCAGAACCCCACACTGGCACCCTGATCTCCAACTTCCAGCCTCTAGAACTGTGGGGAATAAATTTTTGTTGGTTATAAGCCACTCAGAATATGGTACCTGGTTATAGCAACCTGAGTGGACTAAAACACCTTCTGATGGAAATTTCCAAATAATGAAAACAAAAGACCTACAGTGATCATTTTTTCCCGTTTGAATCAAAATTCAATTATTCTCTCTTCCTTCCTTGCCCTATTTACATGTCTTTTTGGATTCCAAGAGCTGGGCATTTCATCACAGACCCTGAATCATGAGCGTTTCACCTCCACGTGAGTTATTATTTTGCCTGAGATGGTTACATTTGAAAATTAAGCAGTTATTTGGTGCAGGGATTGGAAAGCAACCACAACCATGTCTCAAAGCTGTGAGACACTAAAAGGGAGGAAATGGTGAAAATGTCTGTGATGTTTCCGGCACCGCCAGTATGCCCCTCACATGTGCACAACTGCAGACTCATTCCTCTCTTTTCACTGTAAAGGCTATTTCCCTGAAGTATTTTTAAGCTGAAGAGATTCGCTACAAGCTGGTGAAAAACTGCTCGCTATAAGAGACCCAGTTTATTGGCAGAAATCCAGCAACCTAACGTACTGGTAACTAGCTTGGTAATGAGTCTCTTCCGTGCAGATTGGCTCATTATTATCAATTTTTGTCAGCTCTCTCGTGAGTCTTCATCTGCTGCCGCCTTTGGCTCCTGTGCCGGAGAAGGGGAGCCAGCCCCACGCCCACACCAGGTACCGGAGGCCTGCGCCTGGAGGGAGGGGAAGGGGGGGGCGACAGGCTCCTTGTTGTAAGAGCCTTGAATTTAACGTTCCGAACAGAGAGATGTTAAGGAGACTGGCAATGAAGTGTTATAAAAACAGAGTTTGATTGAAAGAGCTGGCACATAATGCAAATGAGCGTTTTGTCCCATGATTCATCGCTATCAGGAGAACTAAATTTGTACAGCCCAGAGGAGAGATGACTAATGGGAGACATAATAATTGTCAATTTATACCTGCAAAGAATTAATCAAGAGGCCTGGAGGAGACAGCACTCTGTAGCCACTTTAGGTGGATGTGCTGGGAGCAGGCAGTGCAGGAGGAGCTGGGGAAATTAAGCTACATAGTAGGAATGACCATAATAACACCGGGGTCCATTACCATAGACATCACCTCCGCGGCAGGGTGACATTATCACCCCCAGAAGACTGCACAAACAGATCTTGGGGAATGGATGGCGTTTTTGCAAAGATGTGTAGATTTGATGGTGCACATGGAAAGCTCTGGGGCTCAATTTCCTCCTCCGGGGGCTCCCTCCCAGGCATCCCTAAGATACCTCCTTTGCTTTATTCAAACAGAAACTTCTCCACTAATTCAACTCATCTCAGAGCCCTGACTTCAGAAAACTCCCTGTCCAGTACGGAGTGATGTGGGGACAGAGAGAGTATTTCATCCCTAAATTCACCAACTGTTTATTGAGCATTTATTCAGTGCCAGGTGGTGAACAAGGAACTGTCTTTGCCTTCGTGGGCTCACGTGCTGAGTGAGGCAGGTAGGTGCCTACCTACCCAGAGGTAGGCACGCCTGCGTGAGTTCAGTTCAGTCCATTTCAGTCGCTCAGTCGTGTCCAACTCTTTGCGACCCCATGAATTGCAGCACACCAGGCCTTCCTGTCTGTCACCAACTCCCAGAATTCATTCAAACTCACATCCATCAAGTCGGTGATGCCATCCAGCCATCTCATCCTCTGTCATCCCCTTCTCCTCCTGCCCCCAATCCCTCCCAGCATCAGAGTCTTTTTCAATGAGTCAACTCTTCTCATGAGGTGGCCAAAGTATTGGAGTTTCAGCTTTAGCATCATTCCTTCCAAAGAACACCCAGGGCTGATCTCCTTTAGAATGGACTGGTTGGATCTCCTTGCAGTCCAACGGACTCTCAAGAGTCTTCTCCAACACCACAGTTCAAAAGCATCAATTCTTTGGTGCTCAGCTTTCTTCACAGTCCAACTCTCACATCCATACATGACCACTGGAAAAAGCCTTGACAAGACAGACCTTTGTTGGCAAAGTAATGTCTCTGCTTTTCAATATGCTCTCTAGGTTGGTCATAACTTTCCTTCCAAGGAGTAAGTGTCTTTTAATTTCATGGCTGCAATCACCATCTGCAGTGATTTTGGAGCCCAAAAAAACAAAGTCTGACACTATTTCCACTGTTTCCCTATCTATTTCCCATGAAGTGATGGGACCAGATGCCATGATCTTCGTTTTCTGAATGTTGAGCTTTAAGCCAACTTTTTCACTCTCCTCTTTCACTTTCATCAAGAGGCTTTTTAGCTCCTCTTCACTTTCTGCCATAAGGGTGCTGTCATCTGCATATCTGAGGTTATTGATATTTCTCCTGGCAATCTTGATTCCAGCTTGTGCTTCTTCCAGCCCAGTGTTTCTCATGATGTAGTCTGCATATAAGTTAAATAAGCAGGGTGACAATATACAACCTTGACGTACTCCTTTTCCTATTTGGAACCAGTCTGTTGTTCCATGTCCAGTTCTAACTGTTGCTTCCTGACCTGCATACAGGTTTCATAGCCAGGTCTTACCTGATGCCCAAGGAGAGCAAAATCCAGGGAGCAGCTCTAGTCCAGGTTTGCAGAGTAGGCCCTAAGTAAATCAGTCCCCTCTCCTGTAAGAGTCTGGCAGTTACCCAAAAGTCCCTTGAGGATTCAGACTCGGAGTGAAGGCCTGAGACCCTGTCCCCTCCTCGAGGCACCTCTTCATTCTGAGCTCAGTCCCTGCACTCCGGTGGAGCACAAGCCAGTGAGCTGAATCTCTCAGTAACATTTTCTTTTCTTTTTTTTTAATTTTTATTTTTACTTTATTTTACTTTACAATATTGTATTGGTTTTGCCATACATTGACATGAATCCACCATGGGTGTACATGCGTTCCCAAACATGAACCCGCCTCCCACTTCCCTCCCCATAACATCTCTCTGGGTCATCCCCGTGCACCAGCCCCAAGCATGCTGTATCCTGCATCAGACATAGACTGGTGATTCGATTCTTACATGATAGTATACATGTTTCAATGCCATTCTCCCAAATCATCCCACCCTCTCCCTCTCCCTCTGAGTCCAAAAGTCCGCTGTACACATTTGTGTCTTTTTTGCTGTCTTGCATATAGGGTCATCATTGCCATCTTTCTAAAGTCCATATATATGTGTTAGTATACTGTATTGGTGTTTTTCTTTCTGGCTTACTTCACTCTGTATAATCGGCTCCAGTTTCATCCATCTCATCAGAACTGATTCAAATGTATCAGTAACATTTTCAATTAGTTACTAATGTCTGCAAACTGGAAGGTGTCACACGCATTCAGAGCTCCGGTGCTACACTTTTTAATGTAATCTGACTGCACGGCACCCACACCCCGCAGGCCGCGGAGGCAGCCGGAGCCGCCCCTGTGAGCCCTGCTTGCCGCTGTTCCCACTGCTCCCTTTCAGTCTCTCATTCCATCCTGTTTCAGCCTCTCATTTTGCCAACACAGCCCCTGCGGGAATTTAATATTTCTGCTCCTAGGCTAAAATGACCAGAAATACAAAGTGGTTGGCCTGTATCAGCTTAGGGTCTGCGGAAATGTCTCTAGCCAACAGTAATTCAGTGTTTTAATTTGATTAATATCATCCTAATAATTAGAGTAGATGTCTCTCTTTTGCAAACCAATGGCCCAGTATACAATTACCCTTCCTTTAGGCCCCAGGCTCTGACTCACTGGAAGCCCAAAGTCAGTAACTCTAGACGAGCTCGTTTGCTCCCTTGTCTTTGCAGGAGATGTACACCACTCAGCCCATGTGTCCTTCACCATGACTATTAGCAGGCTGGGGCCTCATGTAGAACGACAAGACAGCAGGTAAAAATTCAGCTCAAGGATTTGTCATGTGTATCCCTCTCCCCACTACCCTGATCGATTTTTGACCTGTATTTCTGCCAAGTGGGTTTCCCATGTCTCTTAAAAAATATATCCATGCTTCACCCAGTCCTTTTTGAAAGAAGCAAAACAAGACCTGTAGCAGCAGTGCAGTGCAGGAGCATGCCAGATAAGAGATACTGGTGCTGGTCCCTGCATGAGAGCGAGGAGGCAATTAAAAGAAGACACAAGGAACAATGTAGGTGGCTGAAAATGCACGGCCAGGAAGCTCAGGGGAGCAAAGCCCATTAGGCAGAGCGGGCGGAAGAGCATTTGACATTATTCTTCCAATGTGTCAACATGGTGATACCCACTGGGGGCCTGCAGGTGGTGGGGACTGGAAGATACAGGGAGGAATCAGAGCAGGTTTCCATCTCCAGTTCCCTAGAAGAATCATCCTTCACAAGGAGAGCCTATCACCACCTCCAGGAGGCACCGTGCGTCCTCTTGGCCACTGGGTTACAGCCCAGTTGCCAGGGCTGACACTCTGTGCTTGATGGGGTCCCAGGGCAAGAGTGGGGGCTCCCCCATCCCTAGGGCAGCCCCCAGTCCCAGGGGGACTTCTGCTGTTCCAGTGAGATGGTTTTGAGGCACATTCTGCATGGTTTCTCAGTGGGCCCGAAAGGTTAAGCCCAGGTGCCCACAGAGACAAAGTGCCCTCAACACACACTCCACTAACTTTTCTCCCCTCCCCATCTTATTTCCCCACTTTCTGGGATCAGCTCTAAACAAACTACCTGCACTCAAGTCCTTACTCCAGGATCTACTTTTCAGAGAATTCAAACTCAGACAGTGCCAGAGGAGTATAACAGATTGAATTGTGAACTAGGAGGTCAGGAAAGGCTTTAGGGAGCTTTTGAACTAGGCTAGTACTTGGGGCACAAATAGGGAAGTGGAGGAGAGATTCATTCCAAGTGGTGGGCATGGCGTGAGCTGTAGAGAGAAGGAACGCAGATGTGAGAGTGAACAGTACGCCATTAATTCACAGGCTATGTGACGAACCACAGAAAATGGCGCTGGAAAAACAGTGTGCCTGGGTCGCCAGTGGGCCTGAATGTCCCCTTGTGGAGCAGAGGCTTCGTTTTGTAGATGTTGATGTGATGTGATGGTGAAACGGTGTGATCTGTGTAAGGCAGCGTGGAGGCAGGAAGGAGCTGGATGAGGATGAGGATGCAGGTTGTCTTCCGGGCTGCCCCGGTGAAACGAGCACGCTCGCCCTGTGGTCAGATGGTCCACGTGGAGGCCTTGGTCCTACGTGTGGTGGTCTCTGGCTAGGCACCCAGGGAGTGCCCCATGGATGGCAGGCATGGCCCAGCTCTGCCATAGTCCACTGGTGGCAGACAAATAGCTCTGGTCCACAGGCTGGGGAGGGGAGCTGACTTAGGGTCTCCAGATGAACGGAACCTGAAATAGTAGGCAGTAGTGTGAACAGGCCCCAAATGGCACATCCCACCCCCCCGTCAGCCAGACGGGCACCCTGATGCTCCTGAGTGGGATCCCACATGCTAACGATGGAGCAGAGCTGCCCTCCTGTCCGAGGGGTGGCTAGAAGCTGCCGGAATAACCAATGGAAAAAAATGTTTAAGAGTGAAAAACAAATAACGGAACTGCAGAAGTAAATCAAGCATTCACATTTTATTTGCCCACAAGACACCAAATGACCATTTTGACTCTCTTCGCTACATTTACAGTGGCCAGAGTTCACAGGACCCTAACTGTGTGGCAGGGACGAAGAGCAATGATGGAAACGTAGCTGGGGATCTGATTACTGGGTCAGCTTTGCCGACTGACCAGCTCCCCCAGCCCCATGCCCATGGGGGCCCTGGTTCCCATGGGGTCAGTGTTCCTAGAGGAACTGGAGGTCAACTTTAGAAAATTACATCTCCCCATATTCACAAATGCCCGTTCTCAAAGAGCCACTTTCTCTGCAAGAGCCTATATCTTGCCTTTAAGTGAACTTTTATGAAGTGTCTTCTAAGAGATACAAATTACATAGGCTGTTAACAGACAGTCTTCTAAAATAATGTTTCCAATTCAAACAACTTTGGGAAATGAGGTGTTGAGCGAAATTAGACAGGTTTCTTTACTATAGGACAATAGAGCCTTCGATGTGCTCATGAGTAGCTACACAATTTGTGGAGCTTGGTGCAGAATGAAAACACCAGGCCCCTGGTGCAAAGACTATGAAAAATTGCAAGAAGACAGCTGCAAAGCATGGTGCCAAGCGCAGGACCTCCCCAAGCACGAGCCCAGGGCTGCAGCAGGTCCCTGGCTGTGAAGTGAAGTCACCCGCACACGATGCTGCCTCATTGTGGGTCTCCAAGTAAAGAAAGGGGGCAGACAAGGTCGTGATGTGTTCAAAAGTATTCGACCCTGGAACTGCAATGCCACGAAACACACTCAGGAAACTCCTGCTTTAAGCCGATGAATTCTCATTTTCCTCTTACCTCTGGGCTCTAATACTCCAACACTGTAAATCGGAACCCCGTGGGGCAATCATACACAGGAAGGGAAGGCTCTCTTGCACTGCTCATCCCCTCCTCTGTTTCTGTATTGGGGGCCTTTTTTGTTTTTTTGGTAAAGCAGAGCCCACCAGTTATTACTGCTTATTACTTATTTGGCTTGATCCTTTCACATGAGGCCCAACACCCCTGAATTACAAAACAAATTTCTGGCAATAATAGCAGGCAATTTACAGTGATAGATGAATATTAAAAAAAAAATAGTATATCATGGCCAGAGATTGTGCATAATTTTGTACTTAGAATGCAAGCATTATTCAAGTGCTGTCAGCCTATTTGTTTATCCTGCTTCCCCAGGTGGCACCGTGACACTACCTGGGCCTGGCTTCTCTGAGCTCCTTTCTGGGGTTGTTTGTGGCCGGGGATGATGTGGGGTCGGGGGAGGGAAGGGAGGGAAGGGAGAGAAGGGAGGGAAGCCCACCCTCAGCTCTGTGAGTCACAGCGGGCAGAGAAGCAAAGGCGGTGACCGCTTCATTAACGCTCACTCCCTCCAGGCCGCGCTCTTCTGCTGCTCTGAGTCACTGCCGCCCTAGGGCTTCCACTCCCCTGGTCGTCCAGGCCTCAGAGTTCATCTGCTCAACACACCTGTGCACACCTTCCTCCCCCACTCCTTTGTCAGGGTGTCCTCAATGAAGGCACCTCCCGCCTCCAGCTGGCCCAGCCCTGAGGGGGCTGACCACTAGCTCTCCACTGGCCAGCTCCCCGTATCTGGAGCTCACACAGCCTTTATTCCTGGACATGCACGTAGTTCTGCTTTTACTGAGGGGCACCCACATGCCAGGGGTGGGTGGACAGTTTTCACATGAGGCTCACAGCTCGCATCCTTGAGAAGCTCCTCTTCTGGCTGGGAGAGATGGGCGGGTTCCCGCAGAGTCAGACAGCAAGAGCTGACACGCAAATCTGCCCACGCCACACCTCTACTTAACCCCCTGCAGTGGGTCCGCTGTCACGTCCTCAGCACTCAGAGGGTCCTTTCCAAGCCCCTCAGGTTCTGTCCCGCTCCATGGCCTTGTCAGTCACTTTCTTTCCCTCAGCCTCACCCATTCCACACCACCCCGCCCACATGCAGTAGCTTCTCCACGTTCCCAGGCTTTTGCTCAAGCCCCACCCCCCACCAACAGTAATGCTCTTCTGCTCACTGCCCACCTGAGAGGACACCCTCTCCTCTCTCAAGGCTCGCTTCAAGCGTCAGCTCCTCCAGGAAGCTTTTCACAGCCCCTACTCCCTAGCCGCTTACTCCCACCTTTGTACCACAACTGGGGCCAGCCGAGATTTCCAACACGAACCGGCCAACATCTCCGTGTCAGAAGTCTACCCCTCCCACCAGGCCACGAGAAACCTGAGGCAGGGCCTGCTACATGTTATCTACTCGGTAAATAATCATTCCATGAATCTCCAAATTAATGGTACAGACGCCCCTGAACAGCGCCAAGCCCCCATCCCAACTAGCAGGCTCCCCAAGCTGGATCCCAGGGTGAGGAATGGTGACTGCGACACTCTTTCTCCTCGCTCTCATGCCCACTCAGCACTTTCGTCTCTTTCCTCTTCCTTCCCCGTTTTGTTTTCACGTTGGGAATCTCAAGTCAGCTGCCATGGGTGAGAAGGCAGAGAAGAGAAAAGGAAAACCAGTCTTAAGGGTGACAGCCCTGAAATGTTGAGCTTGAACTGCCTGGGGGTTCAATTTCACATTCTTGGTAAAATAGATGCAAATATATATTCAAATTCAATGCAAATGTGCTGATAGATCTCCTGGTTCATTGCTGGTGCCCGGTGAGACTCAGTCCTTGGGGACAGGATTTGCCTTCTCTTCTCAGCTGCCTCCATGGTGCCCATCCCAGAGCTGAGCTCCAGAAAGGAAGAGACCCATAAAGACAGCTCCCAGAGGAGGAGCTGTCCTCAGGGAAATCCTCAGGAGACACCGCCTAAGCTGGAGCCTGCTGGGGATGATCCCCAAGAGAGCAGGGCTTCCTGCAGGAAGGAGATGGGCCCCGAACGAACTCCATGCAGGGAGCGAGGGAGCCGGGAGAGCAGAGATCCTGTCACACTGAGGGACAGCACCCACTGCAGCGAGGAGACTTTGCAGGTGCCTTTCAGAGGCAAAGACTACCAAAGAGGAGCAAGCCGGGCTGGCTGTGGGTGCAGGGAAAGTCCAGGTGCACGTAGGGCTCGTCCTGTCTAAGGGGCCCGGACGCTGTGAGGCTGGGAGAAAATTTGCTTCAGCCCCGAGCACAGGGATAGAGGACATTACCTCAAGATGCCTTTCCTGGAGGCCGTGTCCCAGAGCCCTAGACCTCGTGTCACTACAGCTAGGCACGGTGGCTGTGGTTTTAGGAGGCCATGGTGAAGACTCCTTAAAGGACAATATTTCGGCACAGTGCAATAAAAGGCCTGGCCATTGTCCATGTTCATGGAGAGAATAAAAGGGAAGAATGACACCTGAAGAATTTAATGCCTTACCAGAATAACTTGTGGACAGCTCCAGCTGCCTGCCGAGCTCACAGTCCACCCCTCTCTTCCATGAGTCCACTTTCCCCTCATAACCCCTTCCTTCAGGTTACGAGGAGCTCGTCATGGTCTGCAGCAGCCCAGCAAATCCAGCCCTCCTCTGGCATTGGATTCTCCTGGGAAGAATCATGCTCCTCCCACAAGGCTCGAGGAGTCTGCCCCACTGCGGACTCTGCAATAGGCGCATGTCAGGCTGCTCAGTTCAGTCACCATGTCTCCCTGCCAGATCACTGGTTCAAGCTGGACAAATGGCCCAAATGGGCCGTCGGACCTAATGAACGTCAGCCCTCGAATTCTGGAACCGTGAGGGAGGAAAGCACATTTCCGCTGAGTGGTACTGAGGGGTGCCACGGGGGTAGAGCATTCTCAGGGTGAAGAAGGTTTGAAGGAAAGCAGAACAGGAAGGAGTCCCGCTGACACTCTCTGGGTACCTGGATCCAGCTGCCCCAAAGCCACACACTCCGGACTTCGGTTAACATGAACCAATGCCGTCTCCTTGCTCTCCAGCTCAGGCCGTCAAGCCCAGTGCCGGCAAAGTATTGTTGACCAATTTGCTCTTCAGGCTTTTGGTCCTGCTGTCCCCCCTAAGTTCAACTTTCTACGCTGCACAGGCCTTGCTGCTTCCACAGCACCTTTCCTAACCCCTCTCTTCTCTGATCTGCTGTGGCTCTGATCACCACAAGTCTGAGTCTCTGTCTGTGAATCTGCTCCCCAGCCAGAGACCCAGAACCTGCCTTCTCTGCGCTGTCCAGCACACAACCCAATGGCAGCCACAGCGGGTGCCCAAAACTGGTTTCGGTGTGTGCTCCCAGCTTCTCTCTCTTTCTCTCTCAGTTAAACTACCAGCATGTGAATCTGAAGGTTAGGAAATTTAGACTGCTTTCAGGACATGAGACTCCCTGCAGACCCACAGGGAGACCCTCCAGACTTGATCTTATCTTCACACCACACGTGTCTTCAGAAGAAACGCTGGTGGTCAGACAGGTTCCATAGGAGCAACTATTTCACCCCCTTTGCCAACACAATGAAAGGGCATCTCTGAAGACCCATAGAGGAATGCTTCAAAACACATTTGCTAAAAATATGTGCTAAAAAACCCTATCTCCATCTGTAATGAACTACGATTCTCCTGAGGTTTTGCCACCTACTGGCCTTGCCATTCTTCCTGTTTACAAATAGAGAGATACTGGTGGGAGGGGTAGAGGAGAAAAGGGAGAATGAGACAAAATTAGAGAATGTGTACCCGTGAAGATCCATCCATATTACATTCAAGGATTCCAATCCTTGGCAAATTATACCAGTTTCCACTACAATAAAATGCAATTATATTCCATTGTAATATAAATGTATTCCTTTTTGCATAAATTCAATTTAAAGAAAGATATTAGTTAAATACAGCACAGGTCATAAGGGCTTTCCCCATGACGCTAGTGGTGAAGAATTTGTCTGCCAATGCAAGAGGCATAAGAGACGTTGGTTCGAACCCTGGGTCAGGAAGATCCCCTGGAGGAGGAAACGGCAACCCACTCCAGTATTCTTGCCCGAAGAATCCCTTGGACAGAGGAGCCAGGCGGGCTACAGTCATTTAATATCTCTAATCCTCAGCTACTTCATCTGTAAAACAAGGAAAATGCATCTGCCCCACTTACCTCCGAACTAACATAGGCTCTGACCAGCTACAGATGCTATGAGATGATTTCTGAGCCTTGGCCCTGGGTCACTACTAGAAAATCAAGCCTCTCACTGCAGTGGGACTTTTATTAACAAGGCTTGGTGGCCTACTTTGAGGTCTGTCCCAAAGGGCTAAAATTAGTGAACTTCATGCAGCTCCTGTTGCTTCTAAAACACCTTTAATCTGAACCACTGCTTATGACCGAAGACAAAGGTCAAATGCCCACAGGACTAGTTCAGTTCAGTTCAGCCGCTCAGTTATGTCTGACTCTTTGCAACCCCATGGACTGCAGCACACCAGGCTTCCCTGTCCATCACCAACTCTCAGAGCTTACTCAAGCTCACATCCATTGAGTCGGTGATGCCATCCAACCATCTCATCCTCTGTCGTCCCCTTACCCTCCCACCTTCAATCATTTCCAGCATCAAGGTCTTTTCAAATGAGTCAACTCTTCCCATGAGGTGGCCAAAGTACTGGAGTCTCAGCTTTAGCATCAGTCCTTCCAAAGAACACCCAGGACTGATCTCCTTTAGGATGGACTGGTTGGATCTCCTTGCAGTCCAAGGGACTCTCAAGAATCTTCTCTAACACCACAGTTCAAAAGCATCAATTCTTCAACACTCAGCTTTCTTCACAGTCCAACTCTCACATCCATACATGACCACTGGAAAAAGCCTTGACAAGACAGACCTTTGTTGGCAAAGTAATGTCTCTGCTTTTTAATAAGCTGTCTAGGTTGGTCATAACTTTTCTTTGAAGGAGCAAGCGAGTAAAGACGGCAGGGTGTAAACAACAGGTATGGTGAAGACTGGCAGATTGCAGGGTGCATGTCTGTGTCCCATCTCAGGGAGAGGCAGCCACAGAGTCCTCATGAGAGGATGCCATGTGGGACTAACACTCAAAATGATGGAAATACAATTTTTTCAGTAGAAGGCAGGAATGTTGATTTTTTTAACTTGAAGTATAGTTGATTTACATTACATTTCAAATTATTATTATTGCAAATATTACAAGATTTATAATATTACATCATAATGATTCAGTATTTTCACAGATTGCTGCTGCTGCTAAGTCGCTTCAGTCGTGTCCGACTCTGTGCGACCCCATAGACGGCAGCCCACCAGGCTCCCCCGTCCCTGGGATTCTCCAGGCAAGAACACTGGAGTGGGTTGCCATTTCCTTCTCCAATGCATGAAAGTGAAAAGTGAAGGTGAGGTTGCTCAGTCGTATCCGACTCTTAGCGACCCCATGGACTGTAGCCTACCAGGCTCCTCCATCCAGGGGATTTTCCAGGCAAGAGTACTGGAGTGGGTGCCATATGTTCCATTAAAAGTTATCACAAGATGATGGCTATAATCACTGCACCATCCAGTATATCCTTGTTCCTTATCTATTTTACACACAGTAGTTTGTGTCTCTTAATCCTGTCCCTGAATCTTCTCTCCTTTCCCTCTCCCCTTTGGTTACCGCTGGTTTGCTTTCTACGTCTGTGCATCTGCTTCTGCTTTGCATTATACATTCATTTGCATTACTTTTTAGATTCTACATATCAGTGATACAATACAGTATTTGTGTTTCTCTGACTTATTTCACTTAGGACAATACTCTCCAAATCCATCCATGTTGCTGCAAACCGCAGGATTCCATTCATTTCTAGAGCGCAGCAGGGTCTCAGTAGGATCCCACTGTATGCGTACACCCCTCTGCTCTCTCCATTCACCTATTGATGAGCTCTTGTATTACTTCTGTATCTTGACAATTGTCACTAATAGTGCTTTGAACATTGGGGTACAAGTATTTTTTTGAATTAGAGTTTTTATTTTTTCTGAATATATACCAAGGAGTGGAATTCTGGATCATATAGTAGGTTTGTTTGTTTGTTTGTTTTGAGTTTTTCTAGTTTTTTTGAGAATCCTCCATATCATTTTCTATGATGGGTGCATCGATTTATATTCCCACCAACGGTATTCAAGGGTTTCCTTTTCTTCACATCCTCTCCAACATTTATTTGCAGACTTTTTGATAATAGCCATCCTGGCCAGTGTGAGGCAACATCTCACTGTGGTTTTGATTTGCGTCTTCCTAATGATTAGCAATGTTGAGCATCCTTTCATGTGCCTGTTATCCATCTGAGTGGGGTTTTTTTTTTTTTTTTTGGAAAAATATCTGTTCATGTCTTCTGCCCATTTTTGATTGGACTGTTTGTGGGGTTTTTTTTATTTTGAGTTGTCTGAACCATTTATATATTTTAGATATTAACCTCCTGACATATCATTTGCATGTATTTTCTCCCAAAGAATGTTGGTTTTTGTAATCTTCTATAGCTTTTTTAAGTTGACAACTAATTTTAAAACTTGTGAAATCCAAAACAGTGCATTTTTGTGAGATTCAAAATAGTGTATTTCCAAACTGGAGCTGCCCCACAGCCCACCAAATTCTGTCAAGTAATATTTTATTCTCCCCACTTTTATTTTTTAAAGTTTTAGGTCACGTTAATTTTAAGCCACAAATAAAAACAACCCAACAAGTACCTCTAATTTGAACAGGACAGGATGCTTCTCCAGTCACCCTGTACGTGCAGCACCATGAACCGTCAAGGAAAGGCAGCGGCTCACTGATTCCCAGACTAGTAACCATGGCGGGCGGGGAGGCCCCACAGCCTCTTCGTCCTCAGCCTGCTGCCCAATCACCCAGCCCTCTCAGCAAAGGTCTTCGGAGATGAGGAGGAACACTGGAATATAATTTCCATGTTATCCTGAGGTAAAATTGGACATCTCTGTCAATTCTTGTTTCCTGAATCTTACAACCTTCACAAATTAAATGCAGCTTATGCCGTTGCCTTCTGCCTTGTTCTGTACAAGGAAACCAGAACTGATGCACTCAATATGCTACTGGGAAAGAAATACTCACTGAGGCCACGTGCATTACTCATCTCCAAGCCCCCACCTCCACACACATAACCAAGGCCCCCTGCCATCACTTGCAGCAGCATCATCAAAAAATCTCTTCATGTCTGCATTGTATACTTAAAATTTTGCTGAGAGGATAGATCTTATCACAAAATATTAATAAATAAGAAGGTGACAGGAAATCTTTAGAGGTGATAGATACATTTATATCATAGATTATGATAATGGTTTCACAGATACATCAATTCAGTTCAGTCACTCAGTCATGCCCAGCTCTGTGACCCTATGGACTGCAGCATGCCAGGCTTCCCTGGCCATCAGCAGTTCCTGGAGCTTGCTCAAACTCATGTCCATTGAGTAGATGATGCCATCCAACCATCTCATCCTCTGTCATTCCCTTCTCCTCCTGCCTTCAATCTTTCCCAGTATCAGGGTCTTTTCAAATGAGTCAGTTCTTCTCATCAGGTGGCCAAAGTATTGGCGCTTCAGCTTAAACATCAGTCCTTCCAATGAATATTCAGAACTGATTTTCTTTAGGAGTGACTGGTCGGATTTCCTTGTAGCCCAAGGGACTCTGGAGAGGCTTCTCCAACACCACAGTTCAAAAGCATCAAGTCTTCTGTGCTCAGCTTTCTTTATAGTCCCACTCTCACATCCATACATGACTACTGGAAAAACCATAGCTTTGACTATATGGACCTTTGTTGGCAAAGTAATGTCTCTGCTTTTTAATATGCTGCCTAGGTTTCTCATAGCTTTTCTTTCAAGGAGCAAGTGTCTTTTAATTTCATGGCTGCAGTCACCATCTGTAGTGATTTTGAAACCCCCCCCAAAAAATAAAGTCTCTCACTGTTTCCATTGTTTCCCCATCTATTTGCTATGAAGTGATGGGACTGGATGCCATGATCTTAGTTTTCTGAATGCTGAGTTTTAAGCCAACTTATTCACTCTCTTCTTTCACTTTCATCAAGAGGCTCTTTAGGTCTTCTTCCTTTCTGCCATAAGGGTGGTATTGTCTTCATACCTCAAGTTATTGATATTTCTTCCAGAAATCTTGATTCCAGCTTGTGCTTCATCCAGCCTGGCATTTCGCATGATGTATTCTGCATATAAGTTAAATAAACAGGGTGACAATATACAGCCTTGATGTACTCCTTTTCCTATTTGGAACCAGTTTGTTGTTCCATGTCCAGTTCTAACTGTTGCTTCCTGACCTGCATACAGGTTTCTCAGGAGGCAGGTCAGGTGGTCTGGTATTCCCATCTCTTTCAGAATTTTCCACAGTTTATTGTGATCCACACAGTCAAAGACTTTGGCATAGTCAATAAAGCAGAAGTAGATGTTTTTCTGGAACTCTCTTGCTTCTTTGATGATCCAACTGATGTTGGCAGTTTGATCTTTGGTTCCTCTGCCTTTTCTAAATTCAGCTCTAACATCTGGATGTTCACAGTTCACATACTGCTGAAGCTTGGCTTGGAGAATTTTGAGCATTACTTTGCTAGTGTGAGATGAGTACAACTGTGCAATAGTTTGAACATGCCTTGGCATTGCCTTTCTTTGGGATTGGGCTGAAAACTGACCTTTTCCAGTCCTCTGGCCACTGCTGAGTTTTCCAAATTTGCTGGCATATTGAGTGCAGCACTTTCACAGCATCATCTTTCAGGATTTGAAATAGCTCTACTAGAATTCCATCACCTCCGCTAGTTTTGTTCATAGTGATGCTTCCTAAGGCCCACTTGATTTCACATTCCAGGATGTCTGGCTCTAGGTAAGTGATCACACCTTTGTGATTATCTGGGTCATAAAGATCTTTTTTGTACAGTTCTGTGTATTCTTGCCACCTCTTCTTAATATTTCTGTTTCTGTTAGCTCTATACCATTTCTGTCCTTTATCGAGCCCATCTTTGCACGAAATGTTCCCTTGGTGTCTCTAATTTTCTTGAAGAGATCTCTAGGCTTCCCCATTCTATTGTTTTCCTCTATTTCTTTACATTGATCTCTGAGGAAGGCTTTCTTATCTCTCCTTTCTATTCTTTGGAACTCTGCATTCAGATGGGTATATCTTTCCTTTCCTCCTTTGCCTTTTGCTTCTCTTCTTTTCTCAGCTATTTGTAAGGCCTCCTTAGACAACCATTTTGCCTTTTTGCATTTCTTTTTCTTGGGGATAGTCTTGATCTCTGTCTCCTGTACAATGTCACAAACCTCCATCCATAGTTCTTCAGGCACTCTGTCTGTCAGATCTAATCCCTTGAATCTATTTGTCTCTTCCACTGTATAATTGAAAGGGATTTGATTTAGGTAATACCTGGATGGGCTAGTGGTTTTCCCTACTTTCTTCAATTTAAGTTTGAATTTGGCAATAAAGAGTTCATGATCTGAACTACAGTCAGCTCCCAATCTTGTTTTTGCTGACTATATAGAGATTCTCCATTTTTGGCTGCAAAGAATATAATCAGTCTGATTTCAGTATGGATCATCTGGTGATGTCCATGTGTAGAGTCTTCTCTTGTGTTGTTGGAAGAGGGTGTTTGCTATGACCAGTGCATTCTCTTGGCAAACAAAGCTCTATTAACCTTTGCCCTGCTTCATTCTGTACTCCAAGGCCAAATTTGCCTGTTCCTCCAGGTATATCTTGACTTCCTATCTTGACTTTTGCATTCCAGTCCCCTATGATGAAAAGGACATCTTTTTTTGGTGTTAGTTCCAGAAGGTCTCGTAGATCTTCATAGAACCATTCAATTTCAGCTTCTTCAGCATTAGTGGTTGGGGCATAGACTTGGATTATTGTGATATCCAGTGGTTTGCCTTGGAAACGAACCAAGATCATTCTGTCATTTTTGAGATCGCACCCAAGAACTGCATTTTTGTTGACTATGATGGCTACTCCATTTCTTCTAAAAGATTCATGCCCACAGTAGTAGATATAATGGTCAACTGAGTTAAATTCACCCATTTCAGTCCATTTTAGTTCGCTGATTCCTAGAATGTTGACGTTCACTCTTACCATCTCCTGTTTGATCACTTGCAATTTGCCTTGATTCATGGACCTAACATTCCAGGTCCCTATGCAATATTGCTCTTTACAGCACCAGACTTCACTTCCATCACCAGTCACATCCACAACTGGGTGTTGTTTTTGCTTTGGCTCCATCCCTTCATTCTTTCTGGAGTTATTTCTCCACTCTTCTCCAGGAGCATATTGGGCACCTGCTGACCTGGGAGTTCATCTTTCAGTGTCTTATCTTTTTGCCTTTTCATGCTGTTCATGGGGTTCTCAAAGCAAGAATACTGACGTGGTTTGCCATTCCCTTCTCCGGGGGACCACATTTTGTCTGATCTCTCCGCCATGACCCGCCCGTCTTGGGTGGCCCTAGACGGCATGGCATCCGCATTCCTGCCTACAGCTATCTGCTGCTCCCCATTGGACAAACCCAGAAGAATTTCTTTTCTATAGCTTGGGCATTTCCCTGGACTAGGTCCAAGGTACTGGCAGGCCTGTTCCTTTCTGTGACTCTTGGGGGGAAGACTTTTTAAGATTGGTGGAGCTCAAAGCCATCAAGTTGTGTGTATTAAATATGAACAGCTTTTTGTATGTTGATCCTACCTCAAAGTGATTTTCAAAAAAATATTCCTTTATGTGGATGAGCTTCTTTAGTTTCAAAGGTGTTGGTCTTTTCCCCTCATTTTCCAGGACCCATGATTGACCTGTGTCCACAAACGCTGCTTCTTCAGCATCTCTGGACGGGAGGAACACCCCTTATAATGTGCCTGCCTTAACATTCGGGAGTCTATTCGTCTGCCAGGTGGTAATAGGAGGATTATATGTCAGATTTCTGGAGTTTTGCTCCTTCTCTAAGTGTCAGCAAGAACAACAAAAATCATATTGAGGAAAAGAGGAAATAGACCTTTATAGAAATACAGACCCCGGGTGCAGAGCTGATGAAGCTGATGACGCTGGGCACAGTAAGTGGCAGTGGGTGGCAGCCTCTACACTGCCCGTGTCCTTGGTGCCCAGCACAGCCCAGTGTCTCTCATGGTACAGACGCAACCAATATTGGAAAGATGACTGAGTCTGGATTCCTAAGAGCACCAGGTCCAGCTTATCTACCTTTTTAGAGATTAATGGTTTCATGGTTGTGTTTGAACAAAAGAATATGTTAAATAACTTCTATGAAATTAAATTTCACAAGATAAGATTTTCCACCTGTCAGACAGGACCAAACTAGGACATTTTGCTGAGACACTGTGTTGCTGAGGGTGTGTCTGCACTCACTGTCAGGACTGAGTAACTGCAGGTGGTCTCTGAAGAGGGCCAAGATCCCGGGTGGCTCAAGTGATCAAAGAATCTGCCTGCCAATGCAGGAGATGCAGGCAGGAGACACGGGTTCAATTCCTGGGTCAGGAAGATCCCCTGGAGAAGGAAATGGTAACCTACTCTAGTATTCCTGCCTGGAAAATCCCATGGACAGGGGAGCGTGGTAGGTCTGTGGGTTCACAAAGAGTTGGCCTGAGCATGCACACACATACCCTGAAGTGGGTAGTGGTCTCTGGGGCTGCCCACTCTTCCTCCAGGCCGCTGGTGAGATTGCACTGATCTGCCCCATGTGACTTGTTTTGACCAATAAAGTATGAAGGTGTCACTTTCAGATTGAGTGCATTCCCTTTTATGATCCCTCTGCTGTGGATACTACAACTGCTCAGTTGTGACTGTGCTGTCAACCTGGGTCTCAGCAAGAGTATAATACAGAACAGAGTCCTCAGATCCGTGATGGACATGAAGCATGAACAAGGAATGAACTTTTCCTATTTCAAACGGGGAAGACATGAGGTTGTTCATTACCACAGCAGGATCTAGCTTGTCCTGAGTAATAAGAAGACCTATTTGGCAATATCTATCAGAATTTAGAATATTAATACCTTTGACTCTTCAACTTCAGTTTAATAACTTGTATTATTTTTTCCTACAACTTCACACATGTACAAAGTGATACATGTGCAAGGATACTCATGGCTATAATGCTTATATAGCAAATATTGGGACCTAAGAATACATTGATTATTACCATGCTTTATGCAATGTTTAATAAATCATGGAATATACAGATTGAAGAAGAGTATACAGCCCAAAAGATGAGTCAGACTTTTATAAACTGATGGGCAACACTTCCCAAGATGTATTATGAAGCAAAAAAAAAGAGCAAAATGTGGAACAGTGTGTGTAGTATGCTACTGATCACATACAGAAAATGCAATTGTGTTCATAAGGATATCTGTGTCTATGCACTTTTTTGCACATAGAATAGTCTCTGGACACAGGCACAGGAGAAAGGGTCAGAGGATGGGGTCCCTCTAGGCAGTGGCAGTGAAGCCACAAGGAGAGGAGGAAACTTCTGCCCAGTGCACACCATTCTCTTATGCCTGAAATTTTTGCTACACATAGGTATTATGTCTTCTTTAAATATATAGGACACCAGGCACATTTCTAGGAAATGAATAAAGCAGGGACACAGGCTTTAGACAGGGTGGCCAGAGACAGGAATAGGATCAAAACTTCTTTGTGTTTGCCTTTCACAGAGTTTGCATTTTTGAACCATAAGAATATAGTATTTCTTTAATTTTTTTCAACTAAAAAGTTTTTTTAAGAAATCCACTCTTCTGTGTAAAAGCAAATTCTTGAGGAAATCTTTGAGGGCCAAGGGCCACTCACAGGGGCAGCAGGGAGCTATTCAAGAAATTTCCTGAAACATCTCCCCATCTGTTAGACAGTTTCAAGGTATGCCTCTTCCATGAAGCCTGTCTCATTTTATCCAAATCGTTATGAGCTTCTCTGATAGCTCAGTTGGTTAAAAAAAAAAAAATCCGCCTGCAGTGCAGGAGACCCCCATTTGATTCCTGGGCGGGGAAGATCCGCTGGAGAAGGGACAGGCCACCCACTCCAGTATTCTTGGGTTTCCCTGTGGCTCAGCTGGTAAAGAATCTGCCTGCAATGCGGGAGACCTGGGTTCGATCCCTGGTTTGGGAAAATCCCCTGGAGAAGGGAAAGGCTATCCACTCCAGTATTCTGGCCTGGAGAATTTCATGGACTGTACAGTCCATGGGGTCACAAAGACACAACTGAGCGACTTTCACTTTCACGGGTTTCAGTGTGCAAGGCCTTCTGGGTTCCGGACCCCGTGCTGTGTGCCCTTTTCATATAACCTCTAATCCTCATACTTAGTCCATCAGGGTGGGTGAGCTGTTGCAAAGAGTACTTTAGCAGAGGAAGCAATGAACAGCTGGCGGACTGTTGAGAAGAAACAGGTCAGAGGGAAAAATCTTCACTCCCCAGGGAGAGCAGTGCCTGCAGAAAGGACCTGAGCATGTCAGGCACATCAAGGACTCGTTCACAAGACCAGAGGGGACGGTGGTGAAAGGAGCAGGAAGGACGAGAGAGAGGAGAGGGCTCTTCGTGTCGGAAGGGGTAAGCGAACCCACAGGGAAAAGGAGGAGAGGGAACTTTTATTAAGAGCTGAGTGGAAATGTAATTGAAGCCCTTGAAACCTTTTGGAAAGACTGGGGAAAAAAGTTTCAGTTTCTGTGTGAACTGTGATACTTCAAAATGAGAACTTGCTTCAGTTCTGGGGAATGTGGGTTCTTATATTACACCAGAATTTTGAGTCCCTTTTACAGATGAGGAATTAGAGAATTGAGTGGTTAAGAAACTTGCTCAAGGTCCCAAGCTTCTTTGTAAAAGAAATATGACTGTGTCTCAGATTTATCTGATTCCAAGCACATACACTTCTACTTCCTACACTATCTCTCAGTCTCTAGGTGAAACCCTCACAGCCAGCCAACACAGAATGGGCTCAATTCTTTCTTGTTGATCTATCCAACTTTTATCTTACCACGTTTGATGGATGAATGGAGATAAAGATGTGGCTGAATGGCGGGTTGGATGGATGGATGGACAGATTCATAAGTAGATGGAGCCACTGACGTGGCTTTCATTGTGATTTGAGCAGGAAAGTTTCATGTTACATTATTTGTCAGAGGAAAACACAAAATATCTCCTGAGCACTGACCCGTAAGCAGGGAGTAGAGAGATGAACAAAGTGTAATCGGTCTCAGAGAATCTGGTTTAGCAAGAACTGGAGTAAGCATCATCTAAGGTGAAACAATTTCCAGACTCTTCCATACGGAGGCTCAGATAAACTAGACCTTCCACTTTGTGGCAGAGAAGGAAGGGGTGGGGGGACAGAGGGGAGGGTCGGGGAAGGTTCTGGAAGGAGGCAGAAATTTTGATTTGAATGTTAAAGTGTAGGTAGGATTTTGATCCAGGAGAAGGTCACAGGATTGGAGGAAGGGAGAAGAATCCCACACAGACAGAACAGCATGAACAACACGTGCAGGTAGGAATATTTGGAATAGACTTACAACCCACTCCAATACTGTTGCCTAGAAAATCCCATGGACGAAGGAGCCTGGCAGGCTACAGTCCACGGGGTCGCAAAGAGTCGGACACGACTAAGTGAATAACGCTTGCATTTTCACTTTAGCCTTCCTGAGGTGAAGAATGCTTTGAAAAATATTAGTAGGTAAGACTGGAAAGGGGCCAAATAATGAGGCACCTGGAAACTGAGACTCAGGATTTGAGACCTTGGTTAATGAGAACTTACTGATTATTTCCGAAGAGAGTAATCAATCTGGTGTACATACACATTTGAAAGTGAGGCAGTATGGTGCAGTGGTGAACACTTGGGCTGGAATACCAGGACCTGCTCATTCAAGATGTGTGACAATTAGCAAATCCTTTGGTCTTTCTGAGCCTCCATCTCCCTATCTCTAACATGGAAGTAACAATAATGGTAACTGCTGTCTCAGAGCATCATGGGCATTAATTAATATGACATAGATAAAGTGGTTAGCTGAGGGATTTCCCTGGTGGGCCAGTGGTTAGGAATCCACCTGCCAATGCAGGGGACACAGGTTCTGTCCCTGGTCTGGGAAGATTCCACATGCCCTGAGGCCATAAAGCCCACGCGCTTGCGCTCTAGAGCCCACGCTCTGCAACAGAGAAGCTGCCACAATAAGCCTGCACACAGAACGGGAAGGCAGCCCCTGCTCTCTGCAACTAGAGGAAAGCCTGCACACAGCAACCAAGACTCAGTGCAGCCAAAAGTAACTACATAAATAGTGTCTATGGCTCAGCCTCTGGCATACGCTAAGTGTTCAGTATATGTTAGTTAGGTGGTAAGAATACACAGAAGAACTATACAAAAGAGATCTTTTTTTTTTAATTTTACTTTATTTTACTTTACAATACTGTATTGGTTTTGCCATACATCAACATGAATCCGCCACAGGTGTACACGTGTTCCCAACCCTGAATCCCCCTCCCACCTCCTTCCCTATACCATCCCTCTGGGTCATCCCAGTGCACCACCCCCAAGCATCCTGTATCCTGTGTCAAACCTAGACTGGAAATTCATTTCTTATATGATATTATACATGTTTCAATGTTTCTCCCAAATCATCCCACCCTCTCCCTCTCCCACAGAGTCCAAAAGACTGTCCTATTCATCTGTGTCTCTTGTGCTGTCTTGCATACACAAAAGAGATCTTAACCACACCCAGATAACCACGATATTATGACCACTCAGCTAGAACCAGACATCCTGGAATGCAAAGTCAAGTGAGCCTAGGAAGCATCACTATGAACAAAGCTAGTGGAGGTGATGGAATTTCCAGCTGAACTATTTCAAATCTTAAAAGATGATGCTGTTAAAGTGCTGCACTCAATATGCCAGCAAATTTGGAAAACTCAGCAGTGGCCACAGGACTGGAAAAAGTCAGTTTTCATTCCAATCCTAAAGAAAGGTAATGCCAAAGAATGTTCTAACTACCACATAATTGCACTCATTTAACATGCTAGTAAAATAATGCTCAAAATTCTCCAAGCAAGGCTTCAACAGTACGTGAACTGAGAACTCACAGATATTCAAACTGGATTTAGAAAAGGTAGAGGAACCAGAGATCAAATTGCCAACATCCATTGGATCATAGAAATAGCAAGAGAATTCCAGAAAAACATCTGCTCCATTGACTGCACTAAAGCCTTTGACTGTGTGGATCACAACAAAATGTGGAAAATTCTTAAAGAAATGGGAATACCAGACCACCTTACCTGCCTCCTGAGAAACCTGTAATGCAGGTCAAGAAGTAACAGAGCCAGACATGGAACAATGGACTGGTTCAAAATTGAGAAAGGAGGACATCAAGACTGTATATTGTCACCCTGCTTATTTAACTTCTGTGCAGAGTACATCATGAGAAATGCCAAGCTGGGTGAAGCACAAGCTAGAATCAAGATTGCTTGGAGAAATATCAATAACCTCAAATATGAAGATGACACCACCTTTATGGCAGAAAGCGAAGAGGAACTGAAGAGCTTCTTGATGAAGGTGAAAGAGAAGAGTGAAAAAGCTGACTTAACACTCAACATCCAAAAAACAAAAATCATGGCATCTGGTCCCATCACTTCATGGTCAATAGTTGGGGAAACAATGGAAACAGTGAGAGACTATTTTCTTGGGCTCCAAAATCACTGAAGATGGTGGCTGTAGCCATAAAATTGGAAGAAAAGCTATGAGAAACCTAGACAGCATATTAAAAAGCAGAGACATTACTTTGCCCACAAAGGTCCATTTAGTGAAAGCTATGGTTTTCCCAGTAGTCATGTATGGATGTGAGAGTTGGATCATAAAGAAGGCTGAGCACTGAAGAACTGATGCTTTTGAACTGTGGTGCTGGAGAAGACTCTTGAGAGTCCCTTGGGCTATGAGGAGATCAAACCAGTCAATCCGAAAGGAAATCAATTTAGAATATTCATTGGAAGGATTGATGCTAAAATTGAAGCTCGAATACTTTGGCCACATGATACAAAAGGCCAAATCATTAGAAAAGACCCTGATGCTGAAAAAAGCCTGGAGGCAGGAGAAGAAGGGGACCACAGAGGACAAGGTGGTTGGATGGTCTCACGGACTCATGGACATGAGTTTGAGCAAGCTCCAGGAGATGGTGAAGGACAGGAAAGCCTGGTGTGCTACAGTCCATGAGGTCACAGCGAGTCAGACATGACCGAGCAACTGAACAGCAACAACGTAAACACAGAGATGAAACTGGGGGTTGCCAGGGGAGGGTGTAGGAGGTGCAAAGAAGGCAAAAGGTAGCTACCACACCATACAAGGTAGTGAGTGCTAATCAGCTTGATTGTGGTGATCATTTCACAATGTGCGCTTATATGAAACCATCACACTGTATGGGCTTCCCAGGTGGTGCAGAGGTAAGAACCACCTGCCAATGCAGGAGATGTAGCAGAAGCTGTTTTGATCCCTGGATTGGAAAGATCCCCTGGAGTAGGAAGCGGCAACCCACTCCAGGATTCTTGCACAATATTGCATTGTATACCATCTACATTTGACAAAATTGTAAAATATATATGCATAAATGTATATACTGTGCAATTTTGTCAATTAATCCTCAGTAAAGCTGAAAAACACTGAGTGGAACATTTTTAAATGGGAAGTTTTATGGTATGTGAATTGTCTCTCAAAAACACAATACAAAGTCTTATCCTCATCTGACATCTAAATATTGTGCTTATTTATCTTGTTTACTGTGGTTTCCCCCTCTAGAATTTGTTTGTGAAAAGTAGAGACTTTTACCTATTTTGTTCATTATTATTTCCCTAGCAGCTTTCACAGTGCTTGCCACATAATGAACACTAATTAGATATTGAATGAATATAGTAAGTCCCCAACATTCTAACAAGTTCTGTTCTGAGCTTACATTCTTAATTCCAGTTTGTTCGTAAGTCCAACAAAGTTAGCCTAGGTAGCCAACTAACAAAATAGGTTATATAGTATTGTACTGCAATAGCATTATAATACTTTTCACACGATACACAAAAGCAAACAAATAATAACCACTTTTAAAGTCCAGTACCTTGAAAAGCACAGTAGTATAGTACCGCAGCTGGCATACCGAGGCTGGCAGCCAGTGAACAAACTAGAAGAGTTACTGCCCGGAGGAGGGAGAGGAGCTGGAGGTGGCAGAGCTGAAGGATCATCGCCAACAGATGGAGGGCACGCTGAAATTTCAGTCACGTCTGACGCTAATGGCACAGGTTCGGGTTCCTTGATGGATTCAATTTTATCTACCCTCTTGAAAAAAATGACCCAGTGATGTCTGGGTAGTAGCTCTTTTTTTTCTCATCATAGATGACACAGTAGCATTGGATTGCCTTCTGAACAGCTGCTGCGACCTTCATGTACGTACCGTTCGAGGGCCTGTGCCTCCCAAACAAAGAAAATCCCCTTGCCGTGTGCTGAGCTGTGGATCTCTTCGGTTCTGCAGTTACTTCCTCCTCCCCGTGTCTCTCTTCATCCTGTCTCCGGGCCTCCAGTTCCATCAGCTCTTCTTTAGTAAGCTCCTCGTGTTGCCCAGCGAGGAGCTCAGTGTTGTAAGCGCAAGCAACGTCTGCCATCTTTTCGTCTGGCTCCACTCTCAAAAATTATTTTCCCTTTAGTTTCTATCGTTATTGCTTGGTACTTTTTAGCAGTACCCGCTACATCACCACGACTTTCATGCTTGCTTCTAGACATCCTGGGCTTGAAACAAAGACGCTGTGCCACCGTACTCCACGCAGCGCCGCACTGCACAGTAAAGCCCACGAAAGCACCGCTCGCAGAAGACGCTCACACGTGACAACGCACACGGGACACGCGGACTAACACATGACTGGACATGCGAACGCGTGTCCACACCTTTGAAATTCCACAAACTGAATGTTAGTGTGTAGGAGACATTGTATATGGAAGTAGGGGAGGCGGGAGGGAGGCGGAGGCTGGGCTCAGCTCCGAGTCGCCGCTTGCCACCTCTGCCCAGGACTGTTGCACCAGTTTCCTGGCTGCTGTCCTCGCCTCCAGTTCAGTCCCACTGCCCTCTGCTCACACAGGCATGAAGCGGCCAGCCAGGCAGCTCCAGGTGGAGAGACGAGGCAATTTTCCTACAACAAGGCTCTGAGCACGCGCGTTCCTCCTCGGTCTCACCCAGGGCGGAAACTGCCTTTCTCTTTGGCTTCAGGACGGAGTGCAAGTCCCTCAGCCTAGCGCACGAGCACGCTCAGGGCCTGGCCCCACTGCCTTCCGTCCCCCGGCTCACATCCCGCACACCCCTGCCGTCTTGGGCCTCTGAGCACCCCGTCCCTCCATCTTCCCACACACTCCACATGCTGTATGTGAACCTCCTACTGTGGGCCATTCCCCGCCGCTCCACCCCGCGCCTGACGGCGAGCTCCTTCCGCCAAGATCTGTTCCGTCTTCACTAGAGTCTGTCCTCAGGGCTTGGGACCCGGTAAGTGTCTGAGAAATGTCTGATCACGGAATACGCTGCAGCTGTTCTTCTGCCTAAACCACCCTTTCCAGCCTGTGCAGGGTCTAACTTTGGAATCCCCTTCTATTTCCAGCTTTAAGATGAAGATTTTTTTTTTTTTAAGTACAAATCTTTCTGAGCCATGCTTCTAAATGTCAGATTTCAAAAGATGTTATGAGCTAAATAGTCCAAGTCACAAACTTCAAAGCTAGGACTTTAATGGGAATTCTGACTGACGGCGCCTTAATTACAGCCTTTAAATATACACAACCACTTACAGGAGTCCAGCTTTGAGAGAAGGACTCCTGCTTAACTGGTTGAGAATGTGAACAATGGGGTGTAATTCCCTAAGCTGCAAGGGGCCGCAGATCGTGCAAAATGTGAAAGAAACTCTAGAGACCCCTCTGCTATGAATGTTATCCATCACAGATGCTATCAAAGCTGAAAGAGGGAGGGAGGTTCAAGAGGGAGAAGATGTATGTATACCAATGGCTGATTCACATTTTGACAGAGAACAAAATAATTCTGTAAAGAAGTTATCTTTCAATTAAAAAATAAATAATTTTTAAATGCTTATTTACACAACACAAAAATAAAATCAATTTCTTCCAAGTTAAAAAAAAAAACTGAAAGAAGTTGGACAGCTTGGACAAAGAGAAAAATATTGTTTATGTTCCAAACATGCGCACAGTTTATTTCCTGGTGTTTGGAGATGTTTGAAAGGAAGATAACAGAAATAAAAGGTTTATGCACTTGGACAGAACACACAGGCTAGTGAGTAGGTGACTCAGAGCAGGGCGGCCAGAGGCAGGGATCCCAGACTCCAGTTACCCCAACACTGAGGACCACAGGGGCCACTGCTGCCCTGAGTGCCTGGAGCCCACGTCAAGGCCATATTTTCAGCTGCAGGACACACTATGTTAGTTGGATAAATGAGGGTCTCTTGGCCTCCACCAACACCCGCCCCCAGATGGCAGTACCATGTTTGGTTTGGCAGCTGGTCACCATGCTGTCTAAGACCTTGTCTATATCCCCACCATGTGCTCAGCCCACAAGAGTGTCCAGTTGGCGCTTTTGATATCACAGCCTCAGCGGAGAGGGAAAGAGTCACCTGGGGTATAGTTTGGTGACAAGTCAGCCAGGAAATTTAGACAAAATCACCAAAACAACCATATCAAGGTGGATTTAAGCCCTGACGTTGCTAATTAATGGCTGTGTGGCTTTGACACTGGGCTGGAATTACCAGGTAAAACAGAAATTTTGAACAGATAAGTTTTACTTATAAGACATATGTATACACTGTCCTATATGTAATGTAAGTACACACATTCACACTGCTATTTAGAGGTCTGTCATTTGTCCCAGGGACAGAGGAGCCTGGAAGGCTGCAGTCCATGGGGTCGCAGTCGAACCCGACTAAGCGACTTCACTTTCACTTTTCACTTTCATGCATTGGAGAAGGAAATGGCAACCCACTCCAGTGTTCTTGCCTGGAGAATCCCAGGGACGGGGGAGCCTGGTGGGCTGCTGTCTATGGGGTCGCACAGAGTCGGACACGACTGAAGCGACTTAGCAGCAGCAGCAGCAGCAGCAGCAGCATTTGCCTAAAATTCTATTTTAGCCAGGTATCCTTTAGTTTACTTCCTCCTTCTGGCAAATGTCCCTCCCAAGTTAGTTTCCATGTGGGTAGCAATGCCTGTTTCCAAGGGTGATCACGGGTCGCTGGGCGCCGTCAGACCATGCATGGTTCCTATTCTGTTCCTATTCCTATTCGAGATTGTAATCAAGACAAGTTGATCTCATAATTACTCTCCTCTTTCCTCCACGAGTGTCTGCCTCTTAGCTATTTCTAAATGTTAAACTTTTGATAAAGGCCAATGGATGTTTTCCTCAAGATGAAACATTTCTTTTCTCACCACGGTAAGGGCAAGACACTCAGGTCAGACATAGAAAAGGAAGGAGGGACGTCGTGGGGCCACCGGGGCCCCCGCTTGTCAAGGCTTTTCTGGAGACGCCAGTCTCCACACCGCAGCTGCTTGGTGGCCGTCAATCGGTGCCCTTCAGTTCTCTTTCGGAGCCGGGCAGCAGTGGCATGCCTGGGGTGAGTCTAATGCAGCCTCCCGCTTACGCCCGGGCTGGAGAGGGAGATGCTGCCGTTTAAGAGGTCTTCTCAGAAGTGGACATGTGCACCGTTTCCCTTCCATCCACCCACCCGCATGCTTTCATCAGAGACTGCCGTTAGCCACGTTGGCAAATGCACACTTTGAAACAGCTCCAGCTGCATTCGTATGCCGTTCCGCTGCCTCCAGCCTGACGCCGAGCTGCATATGTGCACCGATAACCTTTTATTAGGTCATAATGCATTTTAGTGTGTAGAGGGCTATTATCTTTTAGAGGCCCCATTTAGATTTATGGCCCAAAAGAGAAAAGGTTTTTTTAATGTAATCTAATTAATCTGAGTGCATTTGTGTGCCTATTAAAAATCACCTGTCTGGGATTTTCCATTTATCATGATTACGAGGGAACAGCCATCATGAGAAAGGGGCTGCCTCTTCATTTAATACAAAATGATGATTTATTATACAGAGTGCTTTTAGTAATCCGGGAGACAGTTTTTTGTGGCGAATTCTCCATGCATGCTATAGAATTAGACACTACATAGTCCTTCCATGTAGATCACATCCCAGCAATGCCTGGGGGACATGACCGGTGGATTGCAAACATGATGACCTTGTGGGGGTCCCAAAAGGGGGAAGGAGCCCATTCCTTAGAGAGCTGGCAGGTGGGCAGTTCCCTCTCTGACTCCAGGGGCTTTGGATGAGGGGGAGGCGCTCGGTTGGGGCCATCAATGCCTTTTGGTGGATGCCCCCTGCCCTGGGGCACAAGCAGCAGGGGCTTGCCCTGGGCCCTCCCCCTCCACACAGAGAGAGCCTAGGGAGCAGTTTTCCTCTCCAACAAACATAAGGACAGCAGTGCCCTCTGGGAGTCCACGTCCCCCAGCCTGCAGACTTTACAGCCAGGAAATGGGCCCTGACACTGGGTTGAGCAAACCGACTGAGCAAGCATGGAGTGAGTGGAGACCCTGAGAGATCCCAGAGATGAGGAAGCTGACTGTAGAAATGCAGCGTGCTCTATCCAGACCACCTGCAAAGCGCCCTGGAGTGCCGAACCGCTCTCCTACTGCCAGCACAGAGCAGGGCCCCAGGATCCCAGGGAACTGGCCTAAAGCTTGTCACCTGCCCAGCAGCTCTAGCGAGGGTCAGGAGGCCTTCTCGGATGCGGCAGCCCCTCCCCACCCTCCTCTGCCGGCCCCTTCTGCTCTGGGTGGCTGCAGGGCTCCATCGCCCATACTCACCCTCCGCTCAGATTCCAGAGGAATCTGAACATTGTTCCACACTCCGCCCTCCTGAGCTCATCGTAGTCAGGCTTCTACGAGAGTCCGGGCCTCCTCCCAGTCCAGATGAGATCGTGAGGAGATCAGAAGAGGAGAAGCATCCTAGCTTCAGTTGTGACCCCCAAGCCCATCTTCCAAATCCAGCTGAGTTCATCTGAACTCCCATCCCTGGTCCTGACCACTCTGGTGACAGGCAAGTTTCCTAAGAGGGCAGGGGTGCTGGGAGGTGGGGTGAAAATCCCTACGGATGCCTGAGATAAAGTAAGGTCTGAATGGAGATGATTTTAGGCAACGAAAGAACTTTAAACTCATGGACTATCAGAGGGAAAAAGAGAAAGTTGCTCAGTCCTTGTATCTGCATCAAGAAGGTCTCAGTTAGGTTCTAAAGTGTCTTAGCAGCTCTCTAGCACTTGGGGAGAGGTGCGGAGAGACAGCTTGGTGGAAGAGAGTGAGAATACTCTGTCTACGTAAAGAAAGTAGGTAATTCTGCCATGACAAATCCTGAAGGTGGAACATAGTGATTGAAGTTCAGGAAACCTCAGTCTAGGGGGAAATCATTTGCTCTGACCATAAACTTGTCCGTGGGAAGTCTGACCAGGGCTGGGAGCCAGCCCACAGGCTCCCACAGGCTCAGGTGCAGGATCTGCCCGAGTCAAGCTGGCCCAGCAATAGGTTGTGGTAGCTGTGGTGCTGAGTCAGTCCCAGGCTTTCTCTCCACACCTCAGCTCCCTCCCTGCTGACACCTTCCCTCTGTCCAAATCACAAATAAGCACCCACAGCAGACCATCTCTGTGTCGTGACTGGGCTGCCTCTGGGGCCACTGGGCTGTGATGAGAAAGACAGAACCTCTGCCCTCCAGAGGTATAAAATGTGGCTTCATCCATTAAGCAAACAGCCAAGAGATGCTCTGGACTTAACAGGCAGTTTTTCCTTTTTCGCAATGGAAACCCAGGTGGGCTTACCCTCAGGCTCATCCTAGGCCCTGCCCTTCCCTGCACTGAACGCTTGGCCCCTGGATTCAGGATTGTTATCCGACAGGACTCACCGGCCTTCTTACCTGGATGATCTCTGGGCCTAAACTGCAGACAGGTCACAGGCCCGGGGGACAGGTACAGGGGTCGGTGCCAAGTCACATATAACTAACTCCGGCCCAGAGCAGAACAGAGAGCCCCTGCCCTGGGGACACACGCTACATGCCAGGAGAGGGCAGAGGGAGAGGCCGGCAGGACTGGGACTCATCAGAAACGAGCCCGGATGAACACCCTGGCCCCTGCACACGGGCAGTAGCCACACTGTGCATTCCTAGCACAGAGTGCCTCAGCTGAATGAGGATCCTTGGCAGAATCAGTGTGCAGTGAGTTCGTGGGACAAGAGGCTTAGGCTGGGATCCTGGAGCTGGAGCCCGAAACAGATTCCTGAGCAAGACCTTCCTGAGGCGGCAGTCCCAGGGACCTGAGCGGAGCTGGAGTGACGGGGAGAGAAGGAGGTCAGGGAAGGGTGTGGGGATGGGCGGGTGGCTGCTGAGGGCAGTGTCTGGGGGGGCCTCCAGGAGATTGTGATGAACAGCCCTCAGGGGCAAAGAGGCTGGACACTGCTGAAGTTGGCTCCTGAAGGAGCTGAGGCCCAAACACCTCCAGCCCAGCCTGCACACAGGCAGCAAATCAGGACATCGCAGCCAGAGAGAGGCCCCTGGCAGAGTCTCGGTGCTTGCAGAGAGAACCACGGCGTGCATGTGTGCGGATGCTGCATGTCGCCGGGGACAGAGCAAGGGTGGGGACAGCATCTGCTCCCGCTGGGGGAGAATGGATATGCTGGGACACTCAGGGAAGCCCTTCCAGATGAGGAAGGGCCATGTGGGGAGAACAGCCCTGGGGAGAAGCCCACTGCGCCCATCCACGGGAGGAGCTCGGCATCCCTCAAGAGCCTCCACAGGCAAACGGATGGCAACATAATGGTGCAGCGTCAGTCCCTGTGATCCTGGCAGGCAAGTGGGTATAGATGTGAGAGTGCGTCTTGTCAGCTAATAGCATTGATTGGCTTGTATCTATTCCTGTCTGGCCTCTCAAAATCCTAGGATCCTGGAACTGGAAGGGAAGGTGGCTGAGACGGCAGAGAAGTAATGTGAAAAATATTTCAGAGTCTCATGTAAACATGGGCAGATCAGAAGCATTGCAGACAAAAGGAAGAAGCAAAGTATGGAAGGTATTGATGGCGATGATTCCCCACCCATCCACCAGGGTGAATTTGGTTAAGGTCTGGTTCACTTTAGAATTCACTAAGTCACTAAAAACTTAACATGGTACCTAACACATAGTAGGCACTTAATAGATACTTATAAAAATCAATAATTAAAAAAAATACTCAACACTGAGTCAAACTATCTCTTTGATCCTTGGAGAGCAAATAGAATAATGATTTGACAAAATTCAACCTTTTCATTCTTTTGAGCTCCATTTTTCAAAGTCCAGGTTTTGGCAAAGGACAGACATGACGTTGAGAGGAAAGATTTTGTAAACTCAGGAACTGGTTTCTTTGTACACGTGACAATGGACGCGCATCGCTCATCAACTAGAGCTAGACTCTGCCCCTAGCATCTTTAAGAGCTCACTGATCCTGGCTCCCTGACATCAAGTCCAAATATGCTTGTGGGAATTTAGAACATTTGCAGTTGCTAATCGTCATATAGAGCTTTGGTCAAGGCAATGCAAGTGTAATATTCAAAAATTACATCTGATAAATGAGCTTTAAGCGGTAATTCTTTCTGCTCTTCAGCACAGAACTTTGGACCCAACAGTAAATATCTGTAGTCCTAAACTGAGCAGAGATACAACCCTCCAAATGCTTTGCCAACCCTCACCAGAGAGTTAAGAATTCATCAGTCTTTTGTACGCCACTGTGCCTGTAGGCGCTGGGCTTACACTGAGCCACCTCCTCACAGATTGTGGACCTGAGTTGGCAAGAGAGCCTTAACCTTCCCCACCCTCCCTTTAACCTCAGAGAGATGCCAATAGGATGGATGTAAACTTTGCTAAGGAAAGGTTTTGGGAAAGTCAAATGCCATCATTATTAATTTCCTGCTGCTCGCCTGGGATGGAAGCCACTGGTGCCCGATGGAGGGTGCTTGACTCCAAATAAATAAACACACGTCCTGCGGGCAGCTGTCGGCCAGTTACGGCTGTTAGCTGATGCCTCCTTCCTGGGCCAGCAGGCACAGCACGGGGACGATGCTGGCAGCCCAGAGTCTTCCACCTTCTCGCAACAAGCAGTCTGGAACCTCGGCCACATTTTGGAATCCATCCCTTTGAACCAATGCAGACAGCTTAATGAAGCAGTATTTATGGAACCGATGCCACTAGGGAGACGGCTGCTCCTTTTCTCCATCTTCTATTTTTAATATTTGATCTGGCAAACATATTATTAAAGGAATATTTCAAAGCTGATTACTCTTCTGTTCGACTGAGTGTGTTATTCATGCAAGCTAGGTGCCAGGGGAAATTATACCGACCAGGCTGGGAGCTTTATTATGTCATTCTTTCAAACAGCCCCTTGCCCTGAGTCTAATTACCATTCGAGTGCGGGGCTGCGGGGTCTCCAGCTCGCCTTCATTACAGAGCCTCCTCTCCCCGCAGTCTTGCACTTGGCCCATCTAGACTCTTTTCCTGGAGATTCGAAACTTTCCGAGAAGTGGTCTCTCTGAATATCTGCAAAGCTGTTTTGCCGCTGTTGTTCTTGTAATCACCTAATTGTTCATAGAGTTTCAGTGTCCCTTGAACAGCACAGGCGGGAAAGTGAACAGCTCGGAGTGTGTCCTGAGGGGGCCTCTCCTCGGACGTGAGCCTGTGCTCCAGCCGTGGGCACAGTGTCCACTTACCCTGAGCCCGCAGTCTCTTGCCTCCCTACTCTTCCCTTTGCAAGGACCTAACTCTGCCTTGAATGTCTTGAACCACCTGATAAATCCATCCTTCCTCAGGTTGAGCAACTGGCCCTATTTCCGGCTCCTCTAATAGGGAGCCAAAGGGAGCCTCTGAGCCCTAAACAGGTGGAGACCCTCCACAGGGTGGGGCAGTGGGCGGCCCCGCCAGGGCCCCCAGGATCAGAGGCAAGAGGCTGAGTCTCCAGAGGCTGCTGGGCAGAGCTGAGCTGCAGGCTTGGCTCTCGCTGATCCCTGATGACACAGCCTAGCTCTCCCCCACGCTGGGACCCAAAAACCTCAGTGATTGTTGAAAATTATTTTCTTCTCCTGGAAGGGTGAGACAGTGAATTTTTAGTCTTTGTAGGTCATATGGTTGCTGTCACAACTACTCAACGCTGCCATTGTAGCATACAGACAGCATGTAAACTAATGAGCATATAGCTGTGTTCCCGCAAAACTTCATGGAAAAGACAGGCAGGGGCTGGGTTTGGTCAGAGGGTCACAGGATCCAGACTCCTGCTTTAGACTTTTCCTTGAAATGGGCTTTACAAAAAAAAAAAAACTCAAATGCTTTAGCTTGATCTTAAGTAGTTTGCATAAAATTAGAAGCCTAATTCCTGAGATATATATATATTTCTCCTAATACGTTAAAAAGAAAATACTGAGCTGTCAAAAATATTTAAATTCTTTCACATCCCACTGAAATCCTCTTGGGAAATGCCAGGTGAGGACGACTGCTCCGTGAGCCTGGAAACCGGCTGGCCCGAGCTCACCACCCTGCCAGGCTGCATCAGGCACGGGCGTCAGGCCCTCGAGCCCTCAGTCCCGTCTGTCCAGCTGCAGCCTTGGCCCGCGCCGGCTCCGACCCGGGGGCTTCTTGCTCCGGACCACAGGACCATGGTGCTTCGCAGGCGGTGCCAGCGCCGTCTGCTCACCCTCCCCGGATGGAAGCCACTCGGAGGCAGGCCCGGCCACCTTCCCGGGGCCCACGTTTGACAAGGCGGCGTCCGGTAACCAAGCCGGTGCGCGGCAGCACACCGTGTTACATGACTCTACAGGCAGTAGAGAGAAAGGACGCGGGGGGAAGACAGAGGAGCGTGGGCTCTCTGAGACAGCAGGTCCGGCAGGGCCTCTCTGAGGAGGCGACACTGAGTCGTGGGGGAGACGGAGGGTCCGTGCAGAGGGCAGGGCGGAGGACGGCAGGGGTGGAGGAAGCGGGGAGGGACCCAGAGGCAGCCGAGAAGCCGGGGAGTGGGGAGGAGGGACGGGGCGGGGGCGGGGGGCCCTCGAGGCCCCGCAGGTCCCTCAGCAGGGGTTGTGAGCCAGGCAGCACGCCAGAGTCCTCCCGCAGCCTCCTGCTCAGCCTCCCGCAGGCCGCGCCTCTCCTCCTTACCCTTCTGATTAGAAACTGGTGTCCAGTCCTTGGAGTGAAAGTCAAGGGGCATGAAAATTCAGAACATCTGACACAAAGGCACGTGTGAATGGCTAGATAAACTCCCTGGCTGACGGCCAAGGACAGGGGCCCACCTGACAGGATTCAGTGGGGAGCAGGCTGACGTGTCTTTTCAGAAAGTCTGACTGCACGTCAGCTTGCCCCGAGTGCAACTTCCACAGACTTGCAGCACCACAGATAGCCTTTATTTGCCAACCACTGCCATCATACAAAAAATTAAATGCAAAATGGACAAAACGCCAAAACAGACGTTCTTGGAAATACAATCAATCCCAAAGAGTCTGGGAAGGCTTGGAGGCCAGCTCCTTCGCCACGTTTGCAAGCTGAGCTGGTTTTGGTTCCCTTGGTGTGTTTGGATGCGGCTCTTTCCCATTTCACGTTGTTCGCTCAGCTCCAACCACAGACCAAATGCTGCAGAAATGAACACCAACACATTCCAGCCTTAAAAGTGCCAGTGACATCATTTGGGCCAAGGTATCTTACAAACAGTCCCAATTATTTTCTCTAGAGTGGCACCAGACAATTACATAAAAAGCCATTCACCCAGACCCAAGCTCCTTGGTGAGAGTTTGTGAAAGGCCCACTGTGGAGAGGGAAAATGGATGGAGAGAGGAGAGGGCTTGCGTCTTTCTAGGCAGGTGGATTTGACCCTCCCAAAGACACCTTCTGCCCTGTGTGTTCCCCAGCCGCAAACTGGGGTATCAGGGCCATCTGAGGTTCCGGTGTGGTGATACAGGTCGCATTACCCACAGAGAGTATCCAGGCAAAGATATGTGCTGCCATCATGGTCTTTGCAGGGCCCTTATCCCATTTCCATCAGCTTCTCACCACGCCCTGACGCTCACCAACTTCCCAGAAGCTCAGCCTCTGAGGGCTCGTTTATTAAGCTTTGTCCACAGTGGAAAGCAAGAAAGAGACCCAAGTAATTATGCAATTTCCCCACGGGGGAATTCAGGGTCCCAGGAGGCCATGGTGTTTGGAGGCAAAAAATAAAGGAGACTCCACATAAAGGCTGGTGGGGCTCCTGAGCCCACCCACAGCACAGGGGCCAGTTCCCAGGTGGGACAGTCTGTCCGTTGGCCTTTCCACTCTGGCCTGGATTTGGGCCTGGATTTGCCATAGCTCCCAAACCTACTGGTCTCTGTTGTCCGTGGGCTGGGGGCCCCTCGTCCTCTGCCCATCCCTGTCCTCGGCTGCCCCCACCGTCTCAGCACGGCTTGCTTCCTGGCTGCCGAGGCTCTGTCCCTCTGAAGGTGGCGCCTGAGGAGGACAGTGTCTCCCAGGCCTCCATCTCCACACCCGCCCCACACGCTGAGCGCCCACTTCCTCCTGATAGAAGCAGACAGATCGGAAGAGGCGGCCTCGGCCCACCCACCCAGACCCTCGGCCCAGGTCGGCAGGGCTGCGGGATGCTCTTTAGACAAGAGAAACCCCCGTGTGTTTATCTGCACATTTCTCAACATGGCTAGTGATGTTTGTGGTGGAGAATTAAGGAGATTCTCGCCCCGAGTGACCCATGTGTCACCCTGATTCATCCAGTGTCTGTGGGGACAGCTATGCCAGAAAGAGGATTGCAGCAGGCTGTGTGGACACTGGGTTCCGGACATTGAGTGGATCAGCCGGGCAGTCAGGTAGCCTCTGGGACTTCAGAACTCAGCCCCTTTTGTGCTTTCACTTGCCCTCCCCTCCCAGCTCCAGCTCCCCAGGGAGGAAAGGCCTGACTCTCAGGAGCACACAGGCACGGGGCTCGGGGACACACCTGCTCTGCTTCCTGCAGAAATGCCTTCTGGGGCTTCCCCAGCCTGCTTCCCCCGCCTCCACTCTGCGCAGGTGCTGGAATGACTGCTCACAACGCGTGGCTCCTTCCAGCACTCACAGCCCTGGGCCTGCACTGGTGGGCAAGGCAGGAAGGCCCAGTGGGAAGGCTGGGAGCTCCAGAGCTCTGCGGCCCGTTCAGAGTCGCCACTCCCTGGGTGTGTGCTGCTACTGAAGCATCTCCCGAGTGATAGAGGTGATGCCGCTGCACAGGGCTGCCCCAAGGAAGGGCTGGACTAGGCACATACGGCCCTTGGCAGGTCAACCAGGATCATGACACATGGCGTGAAGTCCTTGTCCTCTTTTCATAGCAATGACCACTGACTCCCCAGCACCCAGTACGAGGCCTGGCACATAGTGGGTGCTCACCTCACATCTGTTACAGTGTACTGATTATTGATGCAAAACCATCTGCAGACCAATGTTTACCCCCACCCTCTCTCTCCCTAGCACGCGTTTCCCAGTGGCAGGCTTCTCACCCTGCAAATCCCACCTCCTCAGAAAGGCTTTCCTCTGCCTTCCCCATCCCTTGTCTTTATGCCGCTGTCTAGTTTAATTGTCTTAATAGCAGCACTTTGCACTAACAGCCACTTGTGTGTTTTCTTGTCTTCCAGTGGCTTGAAACTCTAGGGAGGCAGTTGGCCCCTGACAGCTGGATCGACAGGAAGTCACCCCTCTGGGTCCAACTCAAGTCTGTGTCACCCAAACCACCACAGAGGGGCCGTGGGACTACTCCAGGGAGGCACCATCAACACACAAACCCCACTGAGAAGGCTATGCCTGGGGCCAGGCCCTCAGCTCTTCCACACGGGCCCTGCAGCGCCTGTGAGACTTGACAGCCTCTCGAGCAAGGGGGCTTCTCAGGACTGAGGAGAGTGAGGAGCCCCTCTCAGCAGCCCTGATTTTCCCTATGCACACGTCTCAGCCCAAGTCCCCATGGAGTCTCTCCACCCCTGACTTTACCTGCCCTGGCAGGGTGACCAGGAACAAGTGGAAGCAGAAACACCCCCAGCATCTTCAGGGTTATTCCTCTTTTATTGTGGGTCCCGCCTGGGCCAGCCAGGAGGACTCTGGTGCTCGTCACGCTCGGGGCTCAGGCTGAGGGAGGCCCGGCCCGGTCCACAGTGGCAGAGCAGGGTGTGCAGAGGACTTGTGATGCTGCCCTGGAGGCGACACACGCCCTGCCCCAACACCTGCTGGCCAGGGCAGCTGCACGGCCCACACCCACCACGCACATGGGCTGCGGATGCAGCCACCCAGTGCCCAGGGATGGGCAGCTGGGCATATCTAGTGCCAGGCAGTGACCCTCACTCTTCCCCGGCCGCTGCCAGCACGGGGGTACCTAGGAAGGAGGGAGGCAGCTAGAGCTGACTCCATGCAGAGCTGTGCTGCCCGGGGCTCCAAGGGCTCTGCATACGACACCAACTCTGTCACCAGTGCCCTATGTGACGGAGGATGCAACCAGCCCAGGTACGAAGACCCTCAGCCAGGGTCACGAGTTAGGGGGGATAGGCAGAGCCTCAAGGCAGGTGGCTCAGCGCTGGGGTCCTGCTCCTGACCACAGTGCCATCCCTGGGCTCTCATCCCGCCTCAGGCCTCAGGCACCAGGGGCTCTGGGCTTGCAGCTTACTTCCTCAGGGCTCCTTCCCTCGTCCGTGAGACAGTGTCTGCCTGATTCACTACTTCGGAATCCCCTTGAGTGCGGTGAGCCTGCACAAGGACAAAAAGGCCCATTCAGTTGAGAAGTCCAGGGAAGGCTTCTTTCCCCACAAACCCCTGCCTTTGGCGGACGGCTGGGCAGGAGGTCGCCAGGGGCCCACCAGCAGCGCTGTGCTGGCGTCGGGACTTCAGAGGGTGGGGAGACATACCGCTGAAAGCTTTTTAGTTTGCCAACAACCCTCTGTAAGCACCATCATTTCACCACAGAAAGGGCAATGTAAAGTCAAAAGAGTGGAAAATGTGTGATCTCAGAACTAAAGGAAATCCTTTAAATTGAGTAACTCTGAAAAGCCCTTGAGATTGCTTTCTTCATTGGCTACGGCAAACACTGACCAGCATGACCAATGAGAACCATGAGCAGACTCACCCTTGCGGACTTTTAAAGATCTGGACTGAGGCGCTCCTCTCTGGCGAGGAGCCGCAGGAGTGAGGTGGGATGCCACATGCATGCTCCTTGCTGTGGCATCTGCCCTGAGCTGGGTCAGCTGTGAAATGAAGACCTCCGGTTCTCTCACTCCTCTCGCTCCACACACTCCTTTTCTGCCCCCTCCCCACTGGCCTCACGTAGCTCCTTCTCTGACCCCATGAGAGCCCAGCCACGGTCCCTGCTATCTGGGGCTCCTAGCCTCCAAAGTCTTGGAACTATTCATCCTCCGCCTCCTGGATGAACAGTGCTTGGAGTTTTCTCTGAAGAGTTTCCATGAGCTCCTTTCCCTGTTTATCTGCTCTTGATTAAAAGGCCATAAAGAATTGATTTGCCAAAGACTTAATAACCAGGCGCGGTGGACACATGTGTAATTTAAGGACAATTCCAGACCCATCTTTCATGGTGACAGTGGTGCCAGGGCTGCTGCGCCCGTGGCAGAGTGGAGACAAACGAGCCCTCTAGCCCTTCGCTGATTGCTTCCAAGTCCAGCCTCACGCCATCTTCTCTGGCCAGGCTGGGCCAGTTCTGCAGGAGAAATGGCCTGGACTCTGTAGCCAGAGAAGGGAACCAGGGAAGTTCAGAGCAGGCCCAGAAACTGAATGGGAGGCGTCCCAGAATTCAGGCTTTGGCTGGGTGTCCATTTAATTAAAAAGCCCTTACTAAAGTTCTCTGAATTAAGATATTGTGGTGGCAAATGTCAGAAACTCAAGTCACCTGGCTCAAAATGGGAACATATTCGCTTATGAAAATAAAAGGCTCATCTCAGCTTCAGGCAGCCAGGCCCAGGTGCCCAGTGATGTCTTTGGGAATCCGTGCTTTGCCACCCTTAGCTGACTCCATTCTCAAGAAGAGCTGTGCTGCATGGTTGCGGGATGGCCAACCAGCCCAGTCTTCTGCCTCCAGGCAAGCACCTATGCTGTCAAGACACCCTCTCCTGTCTACTGCTGGCTCCAGAAAAAGTTGGTTTGGCTTGGATTTGTGCCCATTCTTGGTGCAACTAACACTAGGTTCTGAGGATGGAAATATGAATGAGACGTCCCCTTCTCTCAAGGGCCTCCCAGCCTTGTAGGAAATACTTCGTTTTAACAGACACGGTGTGCGGTGTCATCCCCTGTGAGAAGCTGGGGGATTAAGCATGGGGCAAAGCCTCTGCAATAAAATTAAAACTTTCCTTCAAGTACATCCCCCAAGGTTCTACCCCAAATCTCTTTAATCTAGCAGAGTGGTTAAGAGCTCAGTATACTGCAGCCTGACAGACCTGCACTTGAATCCAGGCTCTGCCATTTAGGAGCTCTGAGAATCTGGAAAGTAAACTCACGTTTCTGTGTCCCACAGAGATAACAACATTCCTGAATAAGGTTATTCTGAGGATTCAGGGAAATGATGCATATGAGGCCGTAAATTCAGTGCCAACACATAATAAGAGCTTAATAAATGGTATTTGTTACTGCTGCACTGGAGTTATGGGGGTTTGAATCCCCTCTCCGCGGAGGGAGGGTTCTGGAGTAGACCAATCCAGTACAGACAAAGGGCCACGTAGCTGGCATCTGGGAAGAAGTTGTTATAAAACAAAAGGGGATCTGATGCTTCTTAGTCACCTCATCCAGGGGTCCCAGCACCGGGGAAGGGGTCTAGATGAACACGGAAACTGGAAGGGCCTAAGTGAGCAAGGAAGTGTTAGTCACTTAGTCATGCCCAACTTTGCGACCCCATGGACTGCAGCCCACCAGGCTCCTGTGTCCATGACGTTTTCCAGGCAAGGATACTGGAGTAGGTTGCCATTTCTTCTCCAGGGGATCTTCCTGACCCAAGGGTCAAACCCAGGTCTCTTGTCCTGCAGGCAGATTCTTCACCGACTGAGCTACCTAAGTTAGTTAGTTAAGTCTCTCAGTTGTGTCCAACTCTTTGCGACCCCGTGGACTGTAGCCCACCAGGCTCCTCCATCCATGGGATTCTCCAGGCAAGAATACTGGAGTGGGTTGCCGTTTCCTTCTCAAAGCCTAGAGTCCTGAACCAAGGAAATGAGGCTGGTGATGGGATTGGGATGTGGTGGGGTTAGATGGAGAGGGAGTGAGCACAGATGGGGTATGGCTACTTTAAGGGGTGCACAGACCGCTGCCACCGTGCCAAGAGAAGCTTTCTCATGATGCCTTCCTCAATCGTAACTCCTCCGGCGGGGGAAAGGGGCCCTGCAGAGCCCCAATTGCCTGGAGGACTCCCCAGGGCCCCAATTTGCATACCTCTGAGAACCTCCACACCGTGTCTTGAAAATTAAATCAGAGTCTTGAGAAAATGTGCTGAAACTCTCTCTGTGTGGGGGTTATTCACTCTCCTAAAATACTATTTTCAACATAACCCCTGCCAACTAGATATAAAATCCAGCTTTCTGAGTCTGGTGTTCGAGGCGCTCTGCTGCCTCTGGCCGCGCGCGCCCTGTGAGCAGAAGGCATCTCGACGCCCCTCCCTCAGCACCCCCACCAACTCGCACATGCTTCAGCAACGGGGTGGGGCGGTAGCCCCCAGATCCAACCTCCTCTAAGATCAGCAGAGGCACTTATGTGACTACTAGGCCTGTCTTTGGGAATTTTTCTTTTAAGGTTTTGACTGGAAAATAATTGCAGCTGTGTGATCCTTTACTCTAAATTAGAGCTTTCATGCACAGTGTACTGTGTGATTTTACAAAAGCCTTGTGAGGTGGAGAGGGACCTGCCTAACCAGCAGAGGAGGGGGGACCAGGGCTGTGGACTCAGCTCAGCCTGGGTCCTCTCTCCCGGGGCTCTGCTGGCCTGGACAGCTCTGTGCCATCTCACAGGCCAGCCCCATCTCTTTTCTGAGCCCATTTCCCAGCAGATACTGAATATATGTCTTTAAATAGACTTAAATTGAGGGTGGAGCAAACCCAGGGAAAGACAGAGGCATAAAGCCCTGCTCTCAGCTGGCATGCCTCAGAGTTCACAGCCGTCACTGCCCCTGGGTTTCAGGAGGGTCTCCCACCCCTCCAGCAGGACGACTCTCCTCCAGCGACTCACCCCCGGTGGGCCCACTCAGTGCTCAGGGGATGAAGGACCCAGAGCAGGAAACCCCCTCGGTTCACCCCCATCACCCCATTGTCTGGGGACAGTGCGGTGCAGGGAGGGGACCTGGGAAAAGCCAGGTGGCACAGGTACCCACCAGCCACAGGGATGGGTCCACTCAAGCTCACGAGGCCCTGGAGGCCAGCTCGTCACCGGTGCTGGCCAGATCCCCCCACAGGCATTCGGAGCAGGGACTGGACTCCCTGGCCCGCCTCTTTCTTGTGCATGACCTGGGTCAACACAGCCACGTTCAGCCATGGAGAGGCGCGGCGGAGAAGGCCAGACTGCCGGAAGGGAATGTCAAAGAGGAGCAGGCAAGAGAGGAGAGGAGGAGGCAGCGGCTGCTCCCCTGAGACCCCTCGTGAGGGTGGCTGCACGCCGGCAGGGCCCCGGGCTACCCCGCAGGGCTGCCATCAGCAATCTTGTCCTCTTAAACTAGCTTGGGCAGCCTCTGTCTGCTGCCCTCAGTGATCCTGAAGATGAATTCCAGCCACTCCTGCCGCCCTTAGCGGATTTTCTGAGAATGTGTGAATGAGGCAGGAACCGACATTTCGGTAGTGCTGCAGTCCTTTCGTCTGGGTCGTGTGCTGCCTTCCCAGAGCTCCCAGGTTTGGCAGCACTTGGGCTGGGAGAAACGGAAGGTCTGGGCGCAAGACCCAGCCCCCAGCCACAGAGAAAAGGAGCGCTCACAGGAGCGCTGACTCCTTGACCAATGCTGGACTCGGACGCTAGCACGTCACCACCACTTGTACAGGACATTCCTGTGTATTTTAGGCCAATACATAGGCATGGTTTCTTTTCAGAGCTAGTATTTCTTTTGTATTTACTGCTTGGTGGCAGCGGGGGCGGGGGGGTGCGGTTCTTTCTTGTTTAAAAAAATCAGTTTATGAGTTTGTCTTATTCGATTGATATTGACTACTGATTTCCATTGCACCTTCCCGGCCTCTGCTCCTTCACGAATGTTTATTATGCATCCTCTTGCTGGAAGAAGAAAGCCATCCTGACTGATCCAGGCCCGCTGTGACTTCCCTTCCCTGACTCAGTCTGGAGCCCTCCCTTGCTGCACTGAGAACAGCTGTTCCTTTTTCTTCGTCTTTGCCAGGAGTGGCTCCTGGCAGGCACCTCAATGGAAAGGCAGAGTCGTGGCTGAAAGCATGGGGAACCCCACCCCTGTAACACATCATGTGGCCTGGGGTGTGTCCCTTCCGTCCCTGGGCCTTTCCCTAGTTTGCAGAGTGAAGGCACCTTCAGTGTCCTGAAGGCCTGTCTGACCATGTAGCGGCCCCGCTGCTCAAGGCTCCACACAGGTGAGCTCAACCAGGGAGGGGCTTTTCCTGCCAACCTCCTTCCAGCTCGCCTGCAGACACACCCTCACCCAGCCCAGGCATAGCCTTTCCACACGCATGGTCTTTCTGCATCTTTCAGCCCACGTGGGAGTCCGTGTCACTCTCCTGCCTTAGCTGGTCCATAGAGATGGGCTGTCCTTTGCCGCCCGAGGCTCCCGCTGGGTCTCAGGGCCTCTGTGTTGTGGATTGGAGGCAGAAAAGGAGGTTTAATAGGTTGGGGTGGATATGCACAGGGCACTACAGGCTATTTTCCCTTTTCCATCATTATGGTGGTTCTAAAATATATCTACTAATGCTTTGACTTCCTCCCTTCAAAGAATGAAGTCTAACTCCAAATGTGGTCCGTACTGAATGACTCACTTCTCACAAATAGAGTGTTTGCACAAGTACTGCTTTATGATTTCCAAAGCCTCGTCATAAAAAGGATGCCTTCTGCCTAGATCTCTCTCTCAGATCGCTTGCTCTGAGGGAAGACAGCCACCAGATCAGAACAGTCAAGCAGATGTGGAGCTGGAATCATGTGGGGAAACTGAGGCCCCTACCAACTCCCAATAGCAACCGTTCCTCAGAAGTCTCCAGGTGACAGCAACTTCATGACAGACCCTGAGCCAGGGCTGCCTGGCCAAGCTGACCCACAGAAACTCTGAGGGTAATAACTGGTTACAGTTCCTTTAAGCCACGAACTTTGGAGTACTTTGTCTGCAGTGACAGATAAATGATGGATAACTAATAAACCCTGAATCTCCCGCTGCAGCTAAGTGTGTGTTGCTCATCCCTTTCTTTGCACAGAGAAAGCAGGAGAGCCCTTCCTTTGTTAGAGTTGACTTTAGCAGGATTCGGAGCAGAGGTTAACTTGTATTGCTGCCTGTGACCTCGTGTTTTGACCCAGCTTCGATCCACATGGCCCAGATACCTTCACGAATCTACAGCCGTTAGCTTAGCAAGGCCCATGGGGTCTGGGTGGCTTCCACGGTACAGGCCTGTCCAAGATTCAGGGTCACCATCCACTACGGGAGGAGCACCCGTGAGCCCAGAGCTGTCTCTGTACCAGGTCCGCAAATGCCAGCACTGACGCATCTCCAAGCATCCTGATGCAAACCGATTTCCCCGTGATGCAGGGCAGCCTCTGCTCTGGGAACCACAGCAGGACTGCTGGGGCCACCAGGGGCCACCGATATGGCAGCCCGCCGGCTTCCCAGGACGGGGGTGGACCAGTGTGTGACACTGCCTCGTTCCCCCCGACACAGGCTCTGGGTGCCGAGATCCTGAGGACAGTGAGAGGAATCACATTTTTGCCAAGCCCAGGCCCCTGGCCAAGAGCCCTGGGAGGCCGCCCAGCCCCTCATTCTCACAGACAATGACAGATCCATCCTCGAAGCACGGAGCACAGGCTGGGCCCTGTCGGCTATTCCTGCCAGCACTCAGCGTGCCCTGTGGGGTGAACGCTCAAGTCAATCCAGCGTAGCAGACATTGTCTGACCATCCACCACGTGCGGGGCACGAGCATGGCAGCAAGAGGAAAGGGGAGTTAACGTGGCTCCTGCTCCATGAGAGTGGTCTCCAGGGAGGGGAGGAATACTGGATGCATCTGTGAACAAGAACCAAACTGAGGAAATAGCAGCCTCTGCACCTTCTGAATACCCAAGGAGCAGAAACACTAAGGGAAGTTCTGTGAGAGGGTCTGCCCTTGGCCTGGGCTCTACGAGATCATGAATTTCAACAAATGCCAATGGCAGCCGGCATCACAGATGCCTGGGAGAGCCGGGTCTGTGAGCATCACTCTGTCCGGCAGCAGTCTATGCAGGCCAGCGAGGGCCACCACACACCGTGAAACAAAAACTCCAACAGCAGCAGGCGCATATTTCTTGCTCACAGGTCGCAAGTCCGCTGAAGCGTCTCTGCTTTCCACTGGGGTCTGCTCACACACTCATTCCAGGGCTCAGGCTGAAGGCGCAATCACCACCCAGGCCTACCCCTCTCAAGGTGCAAGGCAGGGGGACGAAAGGCCAACACAGCCACACAACTTCGGTAGCCCTCGGTTGGAGGTGAAACATCTTATGTCCGCTCTCATTCCGCTGGTTGCAGCAGGTCATAAGGCAAGTCTTTGGGACGAAGAAGTGTACTCTGTCCAGAACACACCTTGACAAGGATGGGGAGGGAAGGAAAACTGAAAAATTACTATGATCTGCTTAACAGACGGCGCCCAGGACGTCATAGCCATTGAAACTGGAAACAGACTGGACCTTGTATGGGAGATGCTGGGTTGTTCACTAAACTGTTCCTCTTTCCCTCCTGGACACAAAACCAGACTACATTTCCTGGCTTCGTTTGCAGCTAGTGTCTGAATCTGGCCAGGGAAGGTGGTGGAGACGATGCACTCTACTCCCAGGCCCAGACAGTTAGACCTCCTATACCATCCTCCATTCTTTCCTTACCTGCTGGGTAGATACACAGAATCTAGCTGAGGACCCTGAAGCCCGAGATGACAGCAGAGACACAGGGGCCCCTCAGTCACCGCTTGGAGGACAGTCACCAGGAGACACCCAGGTCAGTCTGCTTAAGGAATTGTGGGCACACTTTTCTCGGGTCAAGTCACAGAGATTAGGGGATTGTCTGTTACAACAGTTGATCTCCCGACTGTTCCCTCATGTCACAGAGGCCCCGGGGTGTGGCTAAGCGGGGCTAAGTCAAGAAGGCCTGGGCTGAAATATCCACCCTACCACTTTTCAGTGGGATCACCTTGAGCAAATTGCTATACCTCTCTAGACCTTAATTTTTCCATCTTTAAACAGGGATTCATAGTTCCTACCTCAAAAGATATATTAATGACAGACTCCATCACTAAACCAGGTGAGGTGTCTTACTGAGTCCCAGTAGGTGGCCCTGTTGGCCCAGAAGTTTACAAGAGGCTTTCAGGAGGTGGGAAGTCACCACGTGGCCTGTTGAGGGGTAAGTCTTCCTGGGAGCTCACTCGGCTCAGAGCAGGGATCGGGCAGCAGGATGCCCTTCAGGGCTGGGAAAAGCCACACTGCAGGAGGGGCAGGTCCTCTGCTTTGCTGGAGGTTTCTGCACACATTTACTAGAAAGCTGGCGGCAACGGACAGTGACTCTCATCTCAGCCTGCCCCTGCCCCTCAGCCCTGGGCCCCTGTAGTTCCTCCAAACCTACAAAGGCCACTTTAAACCTCAGGTGACTGCAGTACTCTCCTCAGTGGGCTTTTGTGAGGATGACATGAGCTGCTATTTGTAAAGTTCATGGAGCTATGCTGTACGAGGGGTTGTTATATACATAAATAGAAAAACATGAGGCTGAAGGAGAAGGCAGGAAAGGAGGGGGAAGTGACAGAGGGAGAGAGCAGTCAGGTGGACACTGGCGAGCAGGCCTCCGGGTGGACAGGGGGACAAGAAGGTAGAAACAGACGAGAGGAAAGAAACAAGCTCCTGAAGGAAAATTCGAGAAAGGGATCCAGTGAGAGACCAAATCCCAAAAACTAAATTAGGATGGAGCATGGCATTCGTGGTCCAATTACAAAGCATGTGGCCTTCTAAAAGATCTCTCAGGTCAAAAACAAGTGCCTCCTTGGGGGAGACACCACGTGGCCACATCCCCTGTGCAGAGTGGGCAGTGGCCTGCTCCAGAAAACGGCTCTGCTACAAATGCGCAGGTGCCTAGGGCGGCCTGGGTGGCCTATGTGCACAGAAAAGCAAGCCGGTCCCAACAAGTTCCCCTCTACGCCCAGGGCGCCCTGGTTCCATCCACAGCCGGTTCCCTGATCCTGCCAAGATCCCCAGGAAAAGCTTGGGACAAATCAGAAATGTTATTCAAATCTCTGTTTCCAAACACAGGCAAGCTGACAACCTCTCTCTCAAGTTACAGCCTAACGTGATTTCAAATGGCAACCGCACGCCACCTGAATCAGTGTCTGTATGCAAGGCACCAGCAGCTCTTAACTCTTGGAGCGCTGCTGGGCTCAGCACTGAGGGTGCTGGCACACGCAGAGTGTCACAGGGAAGGCCACAATCTGTGGCCAGGAGGGAAGAGGCGGGCTTCCCAGGTCCAGGAGCCTGACGGATGAGTGGGGTGCCTCCCTGGGTCCGAGTCTGCCCAGGAAGCCGAGCGACCAAGGCACCTGGGTAGAGAAGACGTGTGTGCAGAGGCACTGTGGTGATGTAGCAAACACCCCCACTAAGAAATACAACGGTGCTCGGTGAGGAGTCCAGAAAATGACTTGCCTGCGTCCCTAGGAGGCATTGGTGGCACAATTAAGCGTAAATTCCAGGATTTCTGACTGCCAGTTCTGTGCTTTCTCACCGTATCACACTTGCTCTTGATTTTATCTAAACAATGCAAGCAATTATAAACACATTTACTCTTTTTTTTGAGGGATGGGGCCACACTACACGGCTAGCAGGATCTTTGTTCCCTGGGCTCAGGGCAGGGAAAGCAGTGAGTCCTAACCACTGGACCACCAGGGAATTCCCCCTTTGCTCATTTACAAAACGGGGTTGTTGCAAGGATGACAGGAAATAGTAGATCACAGTGACACACATTGTTCAGCGACTGACAGTGTAGACACTCCGCAAATGTTAGCTGTGGTTGTAGCTGTTCAAAGTCGTAATTGCTACTGTTATGTACAGTAATAATAAGGGGCTGTGTGACACACTCCTCCATATGGACTTAATTCCTCAGAACCTGGATCTGTTCCTACTTTTGTCTCTGACTTTAGATGCAACTAGAGAATGCCCTAGGATTTATTCCTCCTCAGTACTCCTAACAGAACAAACTCAAGACATTCAGAGTGCTGTCTTCCAGAGAAACTGCTATGAGCCTGCCATGGTGCTGGGATCTGACATTTGTTCTTTTGAATCAACTGTGTAGTCATCAGAATACCCATTCCACAGATGAGAAAACAAAAGATCAGAAGGGTTATGTATCAGGAGAGGTGGGAGGCTGGCCTGGGTCTGGAAGTTCAGGAACCAGGATCTCATATCCACTCCTGCCTTTCAGATGCTTCCAACAGTCAACAGGCAATGTCAGGCCTCCAGGGTCACTGGGGAACCTCACAGGACACACAGTCCTGTGCAGGTCAAGGCCAGAGTTGGTTAGTGGGGGAAAGATCAATAGCAAGGCTAAGGAGAGAAGGACAGCTTTCTGGAGGGAGGCCAGAGTGGCTGTGCAGGGTTTTGTGAGCACACACATGGCCTCATCCAGAAACACACACAGGCATGAGCACACACAAGGCAACACAGGGGTGTGAGCTCAGACACACTGACACGTGTGCGTGAGAACACGTGACATGGGCATGCCCAGGCACACACACAAGCATCTGCCTGCCATGCAGGAAACCCAGCTCGATCCCTGGGTCAGGAAGATCCCTGGATTAAGAAACGCAACCCACTCCAGTACTCTTGCCTGGAGAATTCCATGGACAGAGGAGCCTGGCGGGCTACTGTCCACAGGGTCACAGTCAGACACGACTGAGTGACTAACACTCACACAAAAACAGAGACACAGACACACACAGGAGTTATCCCGAACCCCGGGGTAAAAGCTTCAGGCCCTTGGAGATGCCCTCCTTGGAGGCGCAGCTACGAAATTGCCCCACGCTGACCCCTCATCACATGCCTCACGCCCAGCACTGGGCCCCAGCCTCGGACAAGGGCGGGCCCTCCCTGAACGCGCCCCGGCCCCAGGAGCTCCCATGACGCTGCCTGAGGAGCAGCGCAGGCCTGGGCCAGGCCCCAGAGGCTTCGGGAGCACCTGGTGGGTGGGAGCTCCCTTCAGCCCACGGGATTCTGTCTCCTCAGCCGCTGTCCCTGCCTCGCTCTTGGAATTTCTGCGGGTGGTTCCCAATGGAGGACCGTGCTCCAGCGCCTGCACAGGTGGACACCAGCCTGCTTCCCCCGGAGCAGGTGAGGGGAGAAGGAGCCACCTGTCCCCACCTGGGAGGGGGCGTCTTCCCCCCTCGAGAGGCCTGGGGGGCCTCTGCAGGCAGAGGTGCGCCGGGACAGCCAGGTCTGTGGGCTTGGACTCCCTCTTCTTTCCTCTTCAGGGCCTGGGGGGAGGTGGGAATCAGTCTGGTGGACCCCTTGGTTGGCTTATGAGGAGTGAGGCTGGAGAATGTGCCCCCTCCACTCTCTGACCCGTCTTCCTGCGCCCCAAGGTTTGACTGCTGAAACAGCAATCTGGAACTTCACACAGTAAAGCCTCTCCTGACGATCAGCACAGCATATTGCCCTCAGCCCACTGTTTTTCTGCTCCTCACCTGCCTGTCCACATCAGGGTGCGTGCTACCTGGGAGGGAGCCGGCGTCTCTTTGGACCAGGTTTCCTAAGAAGAAAAAAGGGGTGGAAATAACCGCTGGGAAGTTGAAGAGTGCGCTGGATGCAGAGGCATCTGTCTTTTGAACACATCAGCTCTCCCCCGCAGAGGGGCCTGGACTGAAAGCTGGCTGGTTTCAGCCCCAGGGGGCTTTGTGAAGGCAGCGAGCTTGATATCAGCTCCTCCTCGCTCCTGGGCCCTGTGAACCCAGAACCTTAGCTACCCTGAACATGCCACTCACTCACTCACTCATTCAGCAAACATTCTGGAGCAGCCAGGCCCTGGGTATGCGCGTGCTGAGACAAAGGGCCAGCCTCTGGCCTGGGAGGCACGCACTGTGCAGGGAGCAATAAGACACCCCGCGGAACACAGCCACCCGGGGAGACGGCATTCTAACAGAAACCTGACCACGAACGCAATTATTCTAACACGAGCGCAAGGACTGAATCCCAGACAGCGACTTTAGAAGCTTTCGTGAGTTCAGACAGGAGCTGAAGCCCACCTTCCCCCTCCAGAGGACCAGGGAGTCCTGCGTGCCAGTCCTCAGCCGCCGCTGGCCCCGCACCGCGGCCTAGGGGCGGGACAACAGGGCGCCCACCGGCAGGCTGGGGGGGTGCCTGGGCAGCCTCGTGCTTCCCGCAAACCTGGAGCCTAGCAGGCTCCAGGCCCAGCACGTCTGCACTGGCCATGGCCAGTCTCCTTTCCTGTCCCCATCTGGAGGCCACAAGCAGCCCCGAAAAACCATGTGGGCTTGGGAGTCAGCTAGGCCTCGGCTCAAAGCCTGCCTCGGCCTCCCTGCGCCTGGAGCAGAGGTCTCCCCAGCAGCCAGGAAGCTGACAACCAGCCCTGCGGTGCCCCCAGGGCCAGGGGGCGAAGCACGCATGAGGGCGGCAGCTTCGCCCGGGGACCGTCTGGAGCCCTCTCCACCCGCAGCATCCGGGGGCTGCTGTGAAGCCCGGGGTGGGGGCAGCAGGCCCAGAGCATCAGGAGGGCTGGACTGGGAGAGGCACCTGGCAGCCCTTCCTGACGGGAGCCTCTCCGCTGGGACAGCCACCCGGCCAAGCCTCAGCAAGGATTCAAGCCCAACAGATGCCAGCGGGGATGAAGGTGGACACACTCGACTCCATTTGTGGTATTTAACTCTGCATCCCCCTCCCTGACCAGTTCAGGGAGATCTCCACCCGGCTCCTGGCCCCCGACAGGGTCTCATGCAGACCCTAGGGCTGTCTGCTGAAGTCTGCACTTTTTCCCGGGGAAAAATGACCCTCCTGGGAAAGAGGGAGAAGAAGGTCCGACAGGAACTGCGTGCAAGGGTCATCCAGAAAAGCCTAGGAAGGGCCACTGGCCCGGGCTCCTCATTGACAAGAGTTGCTTCGGGCCTGACGTTGTGCCAGGCCCTGGGAATAAAGCCCCAAACGAGGCAGGTGTCTTCCGAAGCTTCCATCCACAAGGTTCCCAGTGCTGTCTGGGGAGAAGGGAGAGATTTGGCGTGGAGGAGCAGAGGCAGGCTCCGGAGGCCTGAGCACCTCAAGAAAGCCTCTGTGGCAGGGACCAGGGCCACACCCACCACACTCGTTTCCTCTCCAAGGCGGCTTGTGCAAGAAACTGAGGCCCTGAGACCGCCACAGCACAGGGGTCCCTGCAGGATCAGGCAAGTTGTGTGGTCAGGGAAAGTTCTGCGAAGCCCACAGACCCGCACTCCCTAGGCCCCGATACAACCCCAGCGTGCAGCACCTGCGTGCAGACCCTCTCGAGACATGCTGTGGTGGTCCTTTCTAGTCCTTGTTCTTTAAAAGAAAGGAAAGAAGGAAGGTAGGAAGGAGAGAGGGAGGGGACGGAAAAGGGGGGGAGGGAGAAAAGGAGGGGCAGAGAACAGATGGAGGGAACCCTGAGGGGCACACGGAGCAGCCTGGCTTTGAGGGTGACAGCGATTGTCTGTGCTTCTTTCGACAGTTCCCCAGGGCTTGTAGCTGTTGGAAAGGAGTGCAAAGGCCAGGGTGTGTGTTCCATCAAAGGGCTCTGGCTGGAACATACCAGGACACACACCTCCTGTCTCCACAGGTAGAGGTATTGACATCTGCTTAGTCAATCTAACTGGAAATGCAGCTGCAGTTACTGTTTTGTTTTAAAGAATTGCTTTCCTCATCTGTCTATCTCCAGGCCCGAGGTGCTGCTGCTTTACCTGTATCAGAACCCATCGGTTCAAGCAACGAAGTGCCTGGCCTGTTGTCTGCCGAGAGTGCAATCACTTACCCCTTGGAATTTTCTCTGGTCCAGGCTGTACAAGACATTCTTTCCTTAGACAGGATGGTTTTTGGAAACAAAGTGCTTCCATTCTCCCCAGAAGACCCCAGATTTCTAGACCCTTGAAAACGGGACAGAACAGAGAGGCTGGTTGAAACCGAATGCCGCGGTTGCCAGGAATGGCCGAGGAGACCCCTGTGGTTTGTGCTGGCCCCTCAGTGAGTGTCCAGCAAAAGGAGGCCTCCCAGGGTCCAGGGGGCCACGCTGCTGGGGGCAGCTGCTCATCTGCTGCCCTGGAGAGCAGAGGCGACTTGATGATGCCCACTCAGCTGAGCTGCACCTGCATCCCCAGCTCTCAGTGAGTCTCCCCAGGTCCTGAGATTAAGGACTGGGCCACAAGCAGGTTACAGAGACAGCGACCCTGGACGCACTCACGCAGGGGTGGGGAAGCAGACAGGCGGGAGCTGGCAGCTGTGACAAGGCGTGACCACGAACAAGCCGCTGCCACTGAGGGCTGTTAGACACGGTCGGAACAGGCCCAGGGGGAGGGTGAGAGCCCCATGGCCTCACCGCAGCGGCAGCACTACCTGCACAATCCGCCCTCGGGGGTCCAGGCCTGGGACACAGGGGCGGTGGGCTCTCCTGTCACCAGCAGGAGACACCACCAGCAAAACCACAGCACGGCCTGAGCCCGTGCGGGTCCCTCCCACACAGCACTGTCTCAGCAGACAGCGGAGAGGGGAGGAGGAGAGACGCGCTTTGGAGGAGGAGAGACGCGCTGCTTAGTCGGGAGGCAAGCAGTGGGCAGGGCGCTGCTCTTCCGCGTCTCTCAGTGACTCAGTCCTCACACGCACGGAGTGCCGGGGGGAGCAAGGCACAGCTTCACGTCCCTTAGAGCTGGAATTCCTCTTGGCCCGGCCCAGGCCTGGCCTCTCTGGGTTCCAGACTTCCCACAGGAAACCCCAGGCCCTTTGGGCTCCGGGACACGCACTGCGCTCATCCCGAGAACCTTCCAGTCACAACACCGTCTGCACACAGCAAGGAGCTCAGAGGAGGCGGCTTCCAAGCCCACCACCGGGCCCGGTGCTAATAGACTGTCCTTCCATGATCCCTCCTGCAAGATAGATTACATCAGAATGAAGGGCCGTGTGGCCTGAATATAGAACCTGCTGGCTGAGGTCTGCTTCCACAGGCTGACTCAGCTCTCCTGGATTTCTGAAGATACTTTCACCAGCCGGCTTGTCAGCCCTGCTCTCCTCCTTCTCCTTTCCTGAAAACGACCTCTGAAAGCCGCACCCCCACCCAGGTGCCTGGGTCAAGGGCATAGCCTGGGCCAAATAGGAGCCTGCCTGCTTCCAGGGCGCTTGTGCCCCAGGAGCAAGAGGAGACTCTGGGAGCTGCCTGCTCAGAACACGGGCCTGTCTCACCCCTGATCAGGGGTGACCTACAGTCGGGTGCCTAGAATTGTGAGGGCACCCTGGTCCACTCACCCTTTTTCCCACTACGGTCACTCCTGCCTTCAGCGAGCTCCAGAGGGTACCCTCTCAGAGCAGCCAGCCCCCCGCTTTAGGGAGTCTCTCACACATCTAACCTGTGCCTGCCGAGCTGTGAGACAGTCTCCCTCCTCTCCCGTGAGCGGTGGGGCTGGACCAAAACTAGTCGTCAGCCTTCAAGTGAGAACTACTGTGGACCCATCACAGCCCCGTCAGTGCCCGACAGGAACGCCCCCCAACCCCGGCCCGCTCTGTGGGAGTGTTGAAACAGGAGCAGTGGTTGGGTAGCGAGGGTTCCCGTGTGCTAGGGGAGGATTTTATTTATAATAGGATTATCATCACTGTCAGGTCACGGGTCAAGAGGAGGCTGGGGCAGTTCAACAGCTGGGTGAAGCCCTCGGGTGAGCACAAGAGCCAGGACACAGAGTGGGCCCCTGTCTGCCCCCCCGGACCCCTAGCCACCATGCTGCCTGCCCTGCCCCACCCTGGCCAGACACCAGCCCCCTCCAGGGGGCCCTCAGCACGGGGAATCAGGAAGGACCAACTGAATGATCCCCGAAGCCCATCAGGCCCCTCTCCTTTGCTCCCCTCACCCACACGCCGGCCCCTCCAGCAGATCCTGCGGAGGCTGGTGACAGACGACGGGGGACTGACCCGCAGCGACAGCCTGGGCAGCCACAGCCCTGTACTGCCCACCATCCCACGGCCGACTCCTGGAGAAGGGCATGCACTCCAGTGTGGGGCGCTCCCTGAGTGGATCTCACAACCCCCGCCATCAAATCCAGCTCTGCCAGGGTGCCAGCTTGCCCACTGCAGGCTCAGTGCCCTACAGCATGCAGGAGGCCAGCAGGCTCATCCCAGCCTGGTGGATAAAGAGCAATATCGCCTTCCTGTCCAGACGCACAGTCTCTACGGGCAAGTGGGCACTTTGTTGCTGCTTAGTCCCTAAGTGTGACCCAATGAACTGTGACATGCCAGGCTCCTCTGCTCTCCACTGTCTCCCAGAGTTTGCTCAAATTCATGTCCAGTGAGTTGGCGATGCCATTCAACCATCTCATCCTCAGCTGTCCCCTTCTCCTTTTGCCTTCAATCTTTCCCAACATCAGAGTCCTTTTCAGTGAGTTGGCTCTTCCCGTCAGGTGGCCAAAGTATTGGAGTTTCAGCTTCAACATCAGTCCTTACAATGAATATTCAAGACTGATCTCCTTTAGGATGGACTGGATGGATCTCCTTGCAGTCCAAGGGACTCTCAAGAGTCTTCTCCAGCACCACAATTTGAAAGCATCAATTCTTTGGTGCTCAGCCTTCTTTATGGTCCAACTTTCATATCCCTACATGAATAGTTGAAAAACCATTAACTTTGACTATATGGACCTTTGTTGGCAAAGTATTATGTCTCTGCTTTTTAATATGCTGTCTAGGTTGGTCATAGATATTCTTCCAAGGAGCAAGCATCTTTTAATTTCATGGCTGCAGTCACCGTCTGTGATGACTTTGGAGCCCAAGAAAATAAAATCTGTCACTGCTTCCACCTTTTCCCCATCTATTTGCCATGAAATAATGGGACTGGATGCCAGGATCTTAGCTTTTAATGTTGAGTTTCAAGCCAGCTTTTTCTCTCTCCTCTTTCACCCTCATCAAGAGGCTCTTTGGTGGCTGAGATGGTAAAGAATCTACCTGCAATGCAGAAGACTCAGGTTTCATGCCTAGGTCAGGAATATCCTTGGGAGAAGGAAATGGCAACGGACTCCAGTATTCCTGCCTGGAGAATTCCACGGACAGAGGAGCCTGACGGGCTACAGCCAACAGATCACCAAGAGTCGGACACAACTGAGTGACTAACACTTTCACTTCTTCACTTTTTGCCTTTACAGTGGTATCATCTGGACATCTGAGGCTGTTGATATTTCAAACTGCTTCCAGCTTGCAATTCACCCATCTTGACATTTTGCAAAATGTACTCTGCATGTAAATTAAATCAAGGTGACAATATATAGCCCTGACGTACTCCTCTTCCAATTTTGAACCAGTCAGTTGTTCCATGCCCAGTTCTAACTGTTGCTTCTTAACTTGCATCCATGCTTCTCAGGAGACAGGTAAAGTGGTCTGGTACTCCTGTCTCTTTAAGAATTTTCCACAATTTGCTGTGATCGACACAGTCAAAAGTCTTTAGCCTAGTCAATGAAGCAGAAGTAGATATTTTTCTGGAATTCCCTTGCTTTTCTGGAATTCCCTCCATGATCCAAAGAATGTTGGCATTTTGATCTCTGGCTCCTCTGCCTTTTCTAAACCCAGCTTGAATATCTAGAAGTTCTCAATTCACATACTGCTGAAGCCGAGCCTGAAGGCTTTTGAGTATAACCTTGCTAGCATGTGAAATGAGTACAATTGTGCAGTAGTTTGAATATTCTTTGCATTGCCCTTCTTTGTGATTGGAATGAAAACTGACCTTTTCCTGCCCTGTGGCCACTGCTGAGTTTTCCAAATTTGCTGACATATTGAGTGCAGCACTTTAACACCATCACCTTTTTAGATTTTACATAGCTCAGCTGGAATTTCATCTCTTTCACTAGCTTTGTTCATAGTAATGCTTCCTAAGAACCACTGACCTGGCACTCCAGGATGTCTGGCTCTAGGTGAGTGATCACACCATTGTGGTTGTCTGGGTCATTAAGACTTCTCTTGTATAGTTCTGTGTATTCTTACCACCTCTTCTTAATCTCTTCTGCTTCTCTTAAGTTCTTACCATTTCTGTCCTTTATCATGCCCATCCTTACATGAAATGTTCCCTTGATATTTCCAATTCCATTGAAGATTTGAGATCTTCAAGAAATTTGAGAAAATGTGGCTCCTTGAATTTTCCAGTCTTTTCCATTCTATTTTTTTCTTCTGTTTCTTTGAATTTTCATATAAGAAGGCCTTCTTATCTCTCCTTGCTATTCTCTGGGACTCTGGATTCAGTTGGGTATATCTCCCTTTCTCCCTTGCCTTTCTCTTGTCTTCTTTCCTCAGCTATTTGTAAAGCCTCCTCAAAAAACCACTGTGCCTTCTTGCATTTCTTTTTCTTTTGGATGGTTTCGGTCACTGCTTCCTATACAATGTTATGAACTTCTGTCCATATTTCTTCAGGCACTCTGCCTACTAGATGTAATCCCTTGACTCTTAGTTTAAGCCTGAATTTTGCTATAAGGAGCTGATGATGTGAGCCAGAGTCAGCTCCAGGTCTTTTTTTGCTGACTATGTAGAGCTTCTCCATCTTCAGATCCCCTTCAGGGATCACAGCCTTGTTGTGGCAAAGGGGCTTGCATAACTAATGAAGCTGTGAGCCGTGCCGTGCAGGGTCATCCAAGACAGATGGGTCACAGTGAAGCATTCTGACAGAATATGGTCCATTGGAGGAGGGAATGTCAGTTCCCTCCAGTATTCTTGCCTGGAGAACCTCATGAACAGTATGAAAAGGCAAAAAGATATGACACTGGAAGACGAGTCTCTCAGGTCAGAAGGTGTCCAATATGCTACTGGGGAAGAGCAGAGGGTAATTACTAAAAGCTTCAAGAATGAATTGGCCAAAGTGGAAACAACAGTTAGCTGTGGATGTGTCTGGTGGTGAAAATTAAGTTCGATGCTGTAAAGAACAATATTGCATAGGAACCTGGAATGTTAGGTCCATGAATCAAGGTAAACGGGATGTGGTCAAGCAGGAGATGACCAGATTGAACATTGACATTTTAGGAGTCAGTGAACTAAAATGGACAGGAATGAGTGAATTTAATTCAGATGACCATTATGTCGGGCCTCCCTGGTAGCTCAGCAGTAACAAATCTGCCTGCAATGCAGGAGACACAGGCTTGATCCCTGGGTCAGGAAGATGCCCTGCAGCTGGGTATGGCAACCCACTCCAGTAAGCTTGCCTGGAGAATCCCATGGACAGAGGAACCTGGTGGACTGCAATTCACAGGGTTGCAAAGAAACACGACTGAAGAGGCTGAGTACACACGATGACCTTTATGTCTGTTACTGTGAACTAAATTACTACTCTGGGCAAGAATTCTATAGAAGAAATGGAGTAGCCCTCATAGTCAGCACTAGTGGGTGCACCCTCAAAAGCAACAGGTTGATTTCAGTTAGTTTCCAAGGCAAACCATTCAACATCACAGAAATCCAAGTCTATGCCCCAACCACTGATGCCGAAGAAGCTGAAGTTGACCAGTTCTATGAAGACCTACAACATCTTCTAGAACTAACACCAAAGAAAGACTTCCTTTTCATCATAGGGGATTAGAATGCAAAATTAGGAAGTCAAGAGATACCCAGAATAACAGGCAAGTGTGGCCTTGGAGTACAAAATGAAGCAGGACAAAGGCTAACAGAGTTTTGTCAAGAGAACATGTTGGTTGTAGCAAATGCCTTTTCCAATAACCCAAGAGATGACTTGAGTACATCATGCAAAATGCTAGGCAGGATGAAGCACAAGCTGGAATCAAGATTGCCGAGAGAAATATCAATACCCTCAGATATGCAGATGACACCACCCTTATGGCAGAAAGCGAAGAGGAACTAAAGAGCCTCTTGATGAAAGTGAAAGAGGAGGGTGAAAAAGTTGGCTTAAAGCTCAACAGTCAGAAAACGAAGATCATGGCATCTGGTCCCATCACTTCATGGCAAATAGATGGGGAAACAGTGGCAACAGTGTCAGACTTTATTTTTGGGGCTCCAAAATCACTGCAGATGGTGACTGCAGCCATGAAACTAAAAGATGCTTGCTCCTTGGAAGAAAAGCTATGAGAAATCTAGACAGCATATTAAAAAGCAGAGACATTACTTTGCCAACAAAAGTCCATCTAGTCAAAGCTATGGTTTTTCTAGTAGTCGTGTGTGGATGTGAGAGTTGGACTGTAAAGAAAACTGAGTGCAGAACTGATGCTCTTGAACTGTGGTGTTGGAGAAGACGCTCAGACTGCAAGGCAATCCAACCAGTCCATCCTAAAGGAAATCAGTCTTGAATATTCATTAGAAGGATTTATGCTGAAGCTGAAACTCCAATACTTTGGCCACCTGATGCAAAGAACTGACTCATTGGAAAAGACCCTGATGCTGGGAAAGATTGAAGGCAGGAGGAGAAGGGGATGACAGAGGATGAGATGGTTGGATGGCATCACCAACTCAATAGACATGAGTGAGTAAGCTCCACGTGTTGGTGATAGACAGGGAAGTCTGGCATGCTGCAGTCCATGGGGTCGCAAAGAGCTGGACATGATTGAGTGACTGAACTGAATTGAAGAGATGACTCTACACATGAACATCACTGGATGGTCAATAATGAAGTCAGATTACGTTCTTTGCAACTGAAGGTAGGTACTGAACATCCCGTTTACACCACAGGTCTGTGGGGCACCAGGCAGGGGGAGGCACCCGTGGTCCCTGGAGGACCTGAGTTGCCCCATGAGGGGAAGCTCAGGCCTGGAGTGCTTGGGCTGCCCCTCTGACCCACACCCCAGGCAGTTTTGGGGGTGGAGGAGAGAGACCAAGAAGAGAGATTGGGACAGGCCAAGAAGGCAATGGGTATGGGTCAGATCCAGGACCCTCGGGAATCCTCCAGACCCCAGGCTATGGTCGCTGCCTTCCCCTGAGCTCAGGACCACGATGCTCAGCTGTGAGCCTTACCTGTGTGAGAACAGCAAGCTGGACACTCTTTCTCCTGGTTCTGGAAAGTTGGTGGGGCCGTAGGCCTGGGTGGGGCTCCTGCCTGGGGTGGGTGGCAGGCTGCTGTCTCAAGTGGTGCAGGGGTCACTCTACTGCACAACCTTGGGCCCCAGATACCCCATCGTTCATCAGCTCTGGCCCTTCCAGCTGACCTTCTGGGAGGCCCCAAGTCTCCCAGTCGTGGGTCCAGGCTGGCTGTGAAGGGCCCAGTGCTCTGCACAGTGAGGCACCCAAGTGAATGGCACAAGGTCCAGTCTCGCCGTGCTTAGCCACAAGAAGGGAGGGAAGGTCAGCTTTACCAGTGGGGCCATCTGCTTTATTATTTCCCAACTATCTGGATACTCCTCTGCAGATGATCCTCAGTACCATTCTTGGATTGCAGGCCAAAGAGAGAAAACTCTGGGCTCAGAACCACAGGCATAAATGCCTAATTAAGCTCATTCTTTGAACAAAACTATATTTGCGTGCATCCGTCAGCCCTCTGTAATCTCAGCCACTGTGGGGTGGTGGGACAGCATTCATGGAGGGTGGGAGAGACAGCCCAGCCTGGCATCAGCCCTGCCCCTTCCTGGGTATTTCTTGTCTCTGAGTTCCCCTGGCTCAGCTGTTTCACCACTTGTTTCTGAGGTTTTACAATCACTAAATTCATCCTTAGTCTTCTTTCCTCGGCTTGTGGCCTGCCCACCCTATGCACCAGTCCCCCACCACCATCCTCCAAGAGGCCTACCAGGCCCCTGTCTCTAGTCTCTGCCTCCTACAGTGCAGCACCTGCAAACATCAGGTCCTGCCTCATCAGGGAAGTTTCCTGCAGATGAAGCCTGTGTCCATTCCTTTATCCAGAACCACAGAGAGAGGCTCTCCCCTTTCTTAGCACCCTCCATCAAAGCCGCCGGCAGCAACCACATCACACCAGAGGATGCTGGTCACTGTCCAGTGCTCTGAGCAGAGGGGCCACAGTGACCCAGCAGACCACGTGTGTGGGGTTCTAACCCCACCTCTGTGGGGAATGACAATTCTCCACGCCCCCGTCTCCCTATGCCTCAGTTTCCCCATCCATAGGGTTGGGCTCGAGACTCTCTAGGCCCTAAAACTCTGTCTTCAGGGGCCAGGTCATTCTCAGGAGCACCTTAGCCTCTCCAACAGTCTGACCTCCGGTTACGAAACAGTAGAAGTTAGGGTGTGACTCTTCCCAAGGGGGCCAGCCGGTGGCCCTCCCAGTGAGGGACACGTCCTCGGCTGACCCGGCAGCTCCCCAAGGGAGGACGCACAGCCCTACACGCAGAGGTGACTCCATCCCCTCCAGGCTTGCACTCACCCGGGTCAGTCATTGGAACCCACCCACCAGCTCTCCAGCCGCGGCCTGCCACTCCTGAGTTCCCAGCTCCTGACACAAAGGCCCGACAGCCTGCTTACGGCCTCTGTGGGCCAGGCTGCTCCTGACCTGGTCTTCGCACAGGCCACTTCTCTGCTGGAAAGGCCAGTCCCCCTGCTCGGGCCTCTGCTCCAGCGCCAGCCTTCCCGACCCTCCACACCGCATCACAAAGAGCTGCAGTCCCCTTGTGTCTCCCCAAGGCTTGAGCCAGCCCAGGGCTCTGCAGGACAGGAAGCGCAGCCGTTGCCCACTCACGTCTCCAGAGGGAATGAATGAGTGAGTGTGAATGAACGGACATGGGGACAAGGGCACTCACACACCTCAGCCTTGCACACAGTCAGGCCACAGGGAAAGCACACCCTCCCCACTCTGGGGCTCCTGCTCCCCAAGGCAGCACCCAGAACCCCCCAGAGGCCCTGAGGGGGCTCACCCTGGGGAGGAATCAGTCCTAATTCCCCACAGCTTCCTCCACTTTGCTTCCCTCTTGCAAACATATTCAAATGTTTAAATTCTGTTTTGGGAACAATTAGCCTAGCATATGGTCTAATCACATTTTGTCTTCTGATTAAAAAAAAAAATACACAGAAAACTTGGAAAATAAAAACTGACAAGGCTTTCTCATGTTTCTTTCAGTTGTGGGCCTTCTCATGAACATGAGCATATCACAGCTGAAAAGACGCTCAGCACCATCTGGCCCAGCACCCTCAATGTACTCGGGAAACTGAGGCCCGGTGAAAGGAGAAGCCCAGCCCTAGTTCTTGGGCCCTGAGATGCAGATCTATTGGTGTTTGCCTCTTCCTCTCAATAACCGGAGAAGGCTGGACCCAGTTCTCCTGGGGCCCTTTAGTACCAAGCTCCTAGGGTTCTGGTGTCTGGAGAACCTGTGGCTACAAGGTTTCACACCCTGGGGGCAGGAAGGGACAGCAGAGCGAAGAGCAGATGTGGATTCCCAGCCAAAGGCCCCCTCTCCTGTATCCCCATCAGTCAATGGCGTGCAGGCCAGCGATGCTTGAAACGCATTACTACCCACCTAGTCCCTAAGGGATCCAGATGGCCTCCACCAGCTAGATGCTGCAAAGCTGTTTGAAAGCATGAGGACCCGCCACCATGATGCTGTGAGACAGCCTGCTCCCTGCGGCCCCTTCCCAGCAGCCTTGCTCCCTAGGCTGAGTTTTGAAGGCCCGAGCAGCACTGGCCCACTTGGGCACACCCGGACGTGACTGTATCTGGGATTGTCTATTCAGTGCTGGTCCCACTCCCACCGCAACATCAGATCTCAAGAGCAGGAACAGTGCGTGGGGCTCCCCTCACAGCCTCGCTCCACGCGGCGGCCCTCAGTGCCCTGGGCCAGCTGTGCCAGCTGACCGCTCCCAGCAGGATGCTGCTGTGAGCTTAGAAGGCTTTCCCCACTTTGCACTGTTATTATCTTGCTCCTAATAGCCCAGATCAGCGGTATTCTCATTGTCCTCACTTTGCAAACAGGAGCTGCGGGGAGACGCAGGAGGGAGGCAGCACGTCCGAGATTGCTCGCCAGACCTCACCTGCTATGCCATCAGCTCTCGGGGACTAGGACTTGCCCACTCAGAGGGGCAGGGTCCCACAGACACGTGCAGGCATCCCAAGTCTCAGCTGAACGAAGGTCAACCTGCCCCTGCTGGTCAGAGTTCCTGCAAGCTGTTCTCACTGCCGCGGTTCAGCAGGGCGGGTGTGGGGCGCAAAGGTGACCCCTGCACCATCACCCTGAAGGGAGGTCTCAGTGAGACCCCTGAGCCCACACTGCAAAGCTCCCGTACGTGAAAGCGAAGCGGGGGCTCCAGGTAGGGACAAGCCCAAGGCACCAGGCAACGCCCAGAAGGAGAAGCGCGAGGCCTGTCCCACCCCGGGGCCCAGCCCGGCTCTTTCTCAGGCTGCCGAGGCCCCGCAAAGTGGCTCAGTTGTGGGTCTGCAGACAGGCCTTCCACGGGCCCTGCAGGCTTGGTGGACCCTCAGCAGCGCTCTCCACACCCCCAGCCCCGCTCCCAGAAGCCCTGCCACACACACAGCCACAGGCCAAACCTCTGCTGCTAAGACATGGCCCCAACAGCACCGACCAGCTGGGGAAACACGGCTCGTTAGTTTTTAATTAAGAGAAAAATGTATTAATATATCTTGATCTTCCTCCCTGAGCCGTCCCCCTCACCCCCTGCAGGGCCTGGCAAGTGGCCGGTCAGGACACCCAGATGCTCACAAGCCCGCTGCCGCACGAGAGGGCCACCAGCCGGGGCAGCTGTGTGTGCGCCAACAGAAGGGGCCCTGGACCTCGCGGGTGTACACTGCTGTGTTACATTCCTCCTGCTACACGGTGATGATGAGTCCATCTGGCTAACACTTGCTGCTGATGACCCGGTGGGCCCGCAGAAAGCCTAGGTACAGCCTCTCGTTGTGGGATCATTCAAGGAAGAGACGTGCAGTCCAGGTGTGGGGCTTGTGGAGCATGCAAGACAGGATGCCTGGGGAAATCTGGAAGGCTTCCCTGACATCTGAGTCCTGAAGGATGAGTAGGAGCTTGCCTCCATGGGCAGAACGGGAGAAAATATTCCAGACAGAAGGAAGAGTCCTGTCCAGAGCCACAGAGCAAGGAACCGTTGAAACGCAGGTCTCTGATTTCAGTCACTGCCCTTAAACCCTGTGCTCCACTGCTACGTTTATGATGAGTCTTGAATGCCACGCCAAGGCCCAGAGAAAGGTCAGGGGACAGGGTGGGCTCTGACGTAGTCTGAGAAAGTTCTGCCCAGAGTTTGTTGGATGGAAGGGGAGATTTGGAAAACATTTCTGAAAGACGGTCCATAGGTTTTATAACCAGTGGGATATTGGGCGAGTCCCCTCACCTGTCTAGACCCGAGTGTCTTAATGTAAAATGGGCCACGGGGATGTCTTCTGTCCCCGGCCCTGCCCACCTGCCAGTTGTAGGGAGAAGCAGAGGGACCCCTGGGGCTGACCCAGGGGTCCTTGGATCTCTGAGCTCCTTGAAGCAGCTGCGTGCCCTTGGGCGTGTCCCCTGACTCTGAAGCCTCAGACCTGTCATCCAGAAGAGCTGCTGTGAGCACAAGAATAGCCGGGCCACGTGGCTCTCTGAGTACTGGATCCTGCAGAGTGAACACTCAGGGGTGCCAGCTGGTCCCCGAGGGCCCCAGCCTATAAAGCAACGTGTGCAGCACACAGTCACAGCAGCTCTGGGAAGGCGGGGAGGAGCTGACCAAAACCAGAGCCCTTGTGTTAGGAAAGAGGGTTTAGGGGAAGAAGTAACATAACTTTCTGTATTACTGAGATATTTAGTGATGCTTATAATATGTAATGATTTTAAAGTAAGTTTTCAGGAAGACCCAACAATATAAGCAATAATCATCATAGAAAAGCCTGATGCTGAGTAGCTCGGTTCGGGGCTTGCTGACACCAGGAGCCACCTGGGGCCATCAGAGTGTCCCCTCTGCCCTTTGGTCTCAGTGCTCTGGGGCTGACACCTTGAGAAGGTCAAGATGCCAAAAGCCTGTCCCTGGACCCTGCAGGACCCTGGGCCAAGCTCTCTGTGTGGACTGTGGCCTTCGATCTTCTCAGACCCTCCAAGGAAAGGGCCTTGTGACCCCAGTCACTACCCAGGTCTGGACGCTGTGGCACCTTCCCCGTGTAACTCCCTCTCCTACCAGGGAGCAGGAGCTCCCTAAGCCGTATGCATGCTGGACACTGTCCCCAGGGCCCTCACACACCCCAGAAGTATAGGCCACCCAGGCTGTAGGGTCTAAGGGGAGGCGGGTGTGGGGAAGTCACCCCTGAGAGGCCTGGGGCCAGCTCTTAGGGCAGGAGACAGTGGACAAGCAGCCTTCTGGATGAGGGTGGGCAGGTCTGGGAGAAGGGGTACACCGGAGAGGCTGCAGCAGGCAGAGGTGCTGCCCAGGCCCAGGGAATGCAGGGGCCAGCCCTGAAAGCCGTGCTGATGGCGCAGGATGCCGCGCAGAAGGAGCTGCAGCTACCGGGGGGGCAACGTGGCCACAGTATAGTCAGAGAACCACCAGGCGGCCCAAGAAAGGACTGCGGGGAGGAAGGGCTTCTACACTGAATGCTTGGACACCAGGACACACCTGGGTTTGGAGACTCCTGAGCTAGAGGAGGAGAGAGCCCTAGTCCTGGGCTCTCAGAGCTCTAGGGACCCAGGAGGCCACGGACCCCACAGAGCCCCCACTTCCTCCGCCCTTCAAGCGAGATCATCCCTCCGCAAACCTCAGTTTATGTGACCGTGACCACACTGGCCCTCCAGGTGGGGTGTGAGGAGAAGAGCTTTCAAAGATGTGGAAGGCAGGTGTGCACTGACTCGCACAGGTCCAAATGCACACACGTGCGCACGCACACACTCGTGCGTCATCTGCTATCAACCGCAACAAAGAGATGGCGTGAAACGCAGCCAACAGATGGGAGCCTGCCGAAATGTCAGCCGGAAAAAACAGCCCAAGTCAGAAAAGCAAAATTCCACTTTAGCAAAACCCTTTCCTCTTTCCTCCCTCCTAAGAGAAAAATTCCCATGGAGGTTCCTGGGACGTTGGCAATCCAAGATGAGTCATTTATTCAGGACCACCACCCCATCGCACATGGTAAGTACAAAAGGGGAAAATGCTTTTGGATTTCGAAAGGGGGTTGCAGTCACAGATGGTGCCTGAACATGCATAAATTTTGTTGCTGTGTGAACAGATGGAAACTTGAAGGAAAAAATTAAAATTAAAAAAAAAAAACTTTAGCATTCATCTGCCAGATCATCGCTGGGCTGAAGAAGAAGGAGTTTGTCCCTTGACTAGAAGAGTCTTGGTCTTTCGATCTGTAGGATGGGGCAGCGAAATTGTGCCACGTCCAATGGTCAGTCCTACCCAGGTTTAATTTCTGGTCTGTCATTTACCAGCTGGAAGAACTTAACCTCTCTAACCCCAAGTCCTCCTTCAAACTAGAGGGAATGAGGCAGCTTCCCAGGATTGCTGTGAAAATTGATCTGAGCAGTATACGCAGGCCCAGCACGGAGGAGGACCCAACAAACAGCAGCACCCCAGGCCAGTGCAGAGGGGCCCCACTCACCAGATAAAGCCTCAGGTCGCCTGGATGGGAAACTGAGACGCCAAGAAGACTCGGGATGAGCCTCCAGCAGAGCTGGGGACGGGCGAGGAAACTGCCGTCTCCACACATCTCTCTTCCAGAAGACGCCTGGGGTCTGGGCGAGAGAGCAGAAGCCGGGGTCAGTGGGAGGCTCAGTAAGACCTTGGAAATGGGGAGGACAGTTCAAAGGGAAGGTTCTCTCCACCCTGCCTCACTCTCACTCAGGAAGCAAGTCAGCCCTGTGTCTCTGCCCCACAACAGGAGTCCTCCTGTGGTGGGTGGCTGGCAAAAATGACCGTGAATCATCACCCCTGCCTGTCTCCGGGCCCCTTGTCAGGCTGCCTGTCAGGAGGTGGAGATTCCCTGTCCAACCTGGCCTTGTGACCTGCTTTGGCTGATAGAATGCAGTGGATGTGACAGCTTGTCCATTAAGGCCAGACTTCCACTCTTGTTGGCTCCCCGCCTCCTCCAGAGAACAAGCCTGGCTAGGAGACATGGGGTGCAGCGCCAAACTGGCCCCATGGTCCCAGCTGAGGACCCAGACACAGAAGATCAAGGCAAAGATCAACAAAGCCACCTAACCAACCCTCAAGTGACTCCATGCGACTGAGTGAGCCTGCCACGCCCAGCGTGGGTCAGCAGAACCCTGAACCAACGCGCCGATGCATGGGCAGAAATCCAGGCTGATAGTTGTATGGCATGGAGGATCAGGGGTTGTTATGGGGCAACAGACACTGACCCTCCATCTCCCCCAACCTCATGCCCCAAACCAGCCTCCTCGCTCTGCGGGAAGTTAGGGGAGAGGAAGATCTCATTACAGACCCAGAATGGTGTGTCAGAGTTCAGAAACCGTCGACTCAAAGGCAGGGAACTCTCTGCCCCACACGCCAGGTGCCCGCCCAGCAGCAGAGGGCCAGGTCACCGTGGTCCGAAAGCCTCTTTGCCAGATCAGCGGGTCCTCCTGACGAGTGCTGGAGATGCTGACCGCCCTCAGCATGGGCTGCTGGGGGCTCCTGGCCCTCAGCTGCTAGACTCGTTCCACTGAAAGGGCAGCCCCACCCCCAGGGTCCACAGCGATGGGGAGCCTGAGCTGGAGACCCCAGAGCCGGGCAGGAAGCTGGGTGCCAGCAGAGTCCTCCTCCCAGCCGACCCTGCCACCTCTCACAGGAAGCCCTCTCACCAACACCTCTGCACGCCCTCTGTGCTGGCGACATGCCAGATGATTTTAGCTCCTGGGGCCCAACAGAACCCTGGCTGATGCTAAGGAAAAAGCTATGACACGTTAAAGACGGTAAAGCAGGCTTTATTCAGGACCTTTGCAGTAGGCTCAGGGACCCCGCAGTGGGGCTTTGCAGGGGGAGGAAGAGACAGGCCTCAACTCTTAATACAGCCTGGCCGTGTGGGAGTGAACAGCCAAGGACACAAAAGGGCACATCAGGGGTGGCGGGGGTTCTGTCTAAAGCAGTCCAGCAGGATTCTTGCTGAAAACAGGCCAGGGTGATCAGATATCACCTGGGGAGGAGGGTGAAGAACCTGGTTAGGCATCACAGGTGGGAAGTTCTTGTTAGCCTTCTCAGGGTTCTTGCTAAAACTAGATTCTAAAAGGAAGTGCACAGATGGACCTAGGAAGTTCAGAAGCCTGACTAGAGTTTGGTTAAGCAAAGAATCTTTGTCACAAACACCACCCTGAGTGGCTGTGACCCGTGGAGGTGGCGGGACACGCTGCCCAGCAGGGTGGCTGAGGCAGATGGCATGGTGAGCTCTGGGAAGCAGAGTCAAGTTCTGAGGGCTCTGCCCACCCCTAGCCCCAGGAAGACCCTCATGTCCACTGAGGCTTGATGCTGCATGGAGGGGTCCCAGGAGCGATTCCCAGCCCTGAAAGAAGGGTTTGCCTCCTCCTCCCACCCACTCTCCTTTTAAAACTGCCATGGGTTGTCTTATCTGAAAATATTTCCCAGAGAATATTGCAGGCCTCCACAATTTCTGGAGAGTCCCACTCTTCAGAAGCACACACACATGGGATGCTTAGTTACCTTTGTCGGAAATGCCTTTCTCCTGCTTTTCTGTCCAGGAGGGTCCCACTCACCCCTCAGGACCTCACTCGGATGACACCTCTTCTGAGAAACTTTCTGTGATTTCCCTGGGCAGAGGACACGGTCTTCTGGGCTTGTTTCAGCTTGGGTTGTTCTCCTTGGGTGCTGGCCACAGGTTCGCACACTATGGGCCCGATCTAGCCTGTCCCTTAGTTTGGTAAGATATCAGAATTATCCGAACATTTGTTTATACACTGTCTGCGGCTGCTTTCCTACCACAACAGCAACGAGACCATGTGGCCCACAAAGCCAAATTATCTGTTAATACTGTCTCATCCTTTCCAAAATGTTTGCTTACCCTTGCCCTCGACCATGAGCTTCTCAAGATCTAGGACAAGGACCAGGGCTGCTCACTTCTGTCCTGCAGCCCTAGCCAGGAGGAGTCGGCCCTTGATAAAAGTCTGCTGAATAAATGAACAGGTAAGTGAAAGGAGATGTTACGGGTTCACCCCAAACTCATGTTTGCAATTTCATGCATGGGACTAGTTCCCCAGAGGGCCCAGAGGAACTTTCAGGCTTTCAATGTACACTAGCAAGAAGGAAGAATTCTGGGTTTCAAGAAATGTGGGCAACTCTGACATCGCCCTGTCCCACCCTCAGCTCGCATTTTCCCTCCAGCAATTACAGGAGCAACCAGCTGCCAGCAGGGGCAGCTGGCAGCACCTGTTCCCACAGCCATCCGCATCACTTGCTCTCTGTTTGGGCCCTCTGCTTCTGCCGCCTGAGGTGCCCGGGAAGCTGCTGGGCCATTCTGTTACACACCCACCCTTGGACGTGCAAGCAGTCAATGTCCCCGGCAAATCCTGGCCAGTGGGAGAGGCACACCCACGGATGAACACTTTCTCCCTTGGACACCTCAGGTGGGCAACTGACGCACGTCCTACCCAGTACCCCAGAGGGTCCCCAGGTAAAAAGAACCCCAGCGGCCCACAGCGACTTCCTTCCACTCCCACTTCACCTTCCCAGTGAGCCATTCCTGTTCCCTGGAATCACGGCCCCCAAATAAATCCCCTGCGCAGAAGCCCTTGGTCTTGGCCACACAGATGAGGCAGCCCCAACTAGCTGCAGCGGGACAGGAAATCAGGACCTTCAATCATTTAATGCTTCCAAAGTCTCCACAGAGAGTGAGCAGTGCACCAGCTTCCGGAGGGTGCAGCCACAGGGCACCGCAGGCTGGGTGGCTGCAAACAGCAGGAGTCTGCAGGGCTGCACGCGTGCAGAAGGCCGTAAGAGCACACTGCCCTGCTTCCTCCAGCTCCAAGGGCCGGCTCAGGCAGCCCCAAACTGCCTGTCTTTCCATGGACTTCTTTCTCTGACGACCCCAGTCACTGGATTTAGAGTGTGTCAACACTATCCAAAAAAAGTCCAGGGAGAGGGAGGTTCTGACTCTCCAACCAAACCACCCAGAGCTCTCAGGACTATCCTCCACAGGCCAGACACTGAGGTCCCCTGGCCCTTGGCTTGCATTTCTCTTGAGAAACTTAATTTGTCAGCTGGTGATGAAATCGCCCCGTGTGGGGCAGTGAGGCCCCAGGTCATGACCACTAGGCCTTTCAGAGCTCTGGACTTCCGTGTCAGTGGCTGAGATCTCTCAGCAAATCACTCCTAAAGGAGTAAGTGGACTTTGGCACGAAGGCGGACACAGATTCCCTGCCCCTCACCTGACCTCCCTGACCCTGGGCTTCCCTTGCACCACCCCTCATTTCTCTGACCTCCAAAGAGAGGGCTTGCACCACAGATGGAGAAGGGAAGCCGGGACCCTGAGCCCCAGGGGGTGACCACTCCCTGCAGGGCTTTCCTGCGTGTCAGTGGCGGTCGTTGGTCAAGTGGGAGGTGTCTGGCGCTCCCCTGATCCCCTCCAATCTCTGAGACCAGCACAACGTCTCGTATGCAGCAGGAGCTTAGCATGGACTTACTGCATCGTCAGAACGTGGCCTGCTGAATTGCCTAGGCTCCACCTCAGGGAGCAGCCAGAGGCTGGAGCTGGTGGCCAGCTCACGAGGCAGACTCTGAGTCAGAGGCCTTTCTGTCTGATTGGATTTTTCCTCCTGACTCGGCCTGTAAACAGTAAATATTTAATTTGTCTCACAATTACATTAAAAGGCAGATAAACCCTGGTAAGCCTTCATCTGGCATTCTGGTTTCTAATCGCCCTTTATCCTCTCTCTCTTGCACATGTGTGTGCACACACACACTGAGTCTCTGAGGCAGGCAAGGGAAGGCTGAGTGGGGACCCCACCTCGCCTGCCGTCTCCAGCACAGCAGCCAGCTCCGGCCGTGGAGCAACCACAAGACGAGGCCCAAGACATGGGGCCGGTCATCTCGCCCTGCACTCAAGCTCTGGCTGGACCCTGAGTTGTGGGACTTCTCAGGACCTTTGGTATATTTACTGCTGTATAGCTCTCCATGTGGGGAGAGCTGGTGCATTTAATTATAAAAGGCCCAGCCCATATCAGCCAGTAAAGAAGGAGATAGGAAGCAAGGCCTGGTCCACCTCTGCAAAATCCAGTGACATCCTACTGTGACATCTTTGTCCTGCCCTGTGAGTCGCAGTGGGGGTGCTGCGCACAGTCAGGGGTTTTCTTACCAGAGCTGGGATCCTTCCAAAGACAGCCAGACCTGAAGGAAGCTCAGACCACCACCACCAAGGGGAGAGACACCAGCTGCAGGGTCAGAACATCTGATTTCCAAAGCCCACTCAGGCACTCACCAGCTGTGTGGCCTCAGCTCAGCCCTCACCCTCCCCGGGCCTCGCCCCCTGGCCTCAGGACTCCAGCACAGCACGGTCAGATCTGAGGCTGCAGCGAGTCGCTTCCTATACCACGGGCTGGGAAACAGCCCCGGAGTCTTTGGCACACCCTCCCTGCCCTCCTGGCGCAGGCTGCACCGTCGTGGAGCCACTGCAGCTGCAGGCGGAAGCACACCGGCCCGGCGCAGGACCGCCAGCGACAGCTCAGAGCTTCCTAATCCAGCCCGTCGTTTCACTTTGCATAAAGGAACGTCAGCCCTCGCTCCCCACCAAGGACCCCCTGCCCGCAGGACCTCCCGCAGGCAAGCCAGCACCCCCTCTTTCGGTGCTTATGGCCTTCCCCGGACTGCTGGCCCACAGCCAGGGAGAGCCCAGGCTCCTCCTGCCAGGGTGTGGCAGGCAGGGCTGTGCAGCTTCGGGCATCTGTGCCCAGGGCTGTGGGCGCAAAACTCTGTGTGTGAGCACTCCAGGGAACACGCACACCTGGGGAGGAGGGACTGTCATCCGCCCTGACTCCTCCCTTGCTCAGGAAGCTCCCTGCCGCTCCAAACAGGGTCCTTCTTCTCGTCAGCATTTCTGGAAGCTCAGTGACCCAAGCCAGACCGAAGAGGCTCCTTCCTGAGCTGCGCTTCTGTCCCTTTCATCCTGCGGCTGGGAGCGCGAGGTGGCATGCATGGGGCCAGCCGCCCTGGGGAGAGGAGGAGGAGGAAGGGCGCCTCGTGTCACTCTCTGTGAGGCTCAGCTCCCCTCAGACTGGCACCCAAACTTGTCCACCTCTGGCTCTGCTGCTGCCAGGGACCTCGGGCAGCTCCCGGACACCTTCCCTCTCCCGCTTCTGCCCAACCGGGAAGGGCCCGGGGGCCCAGGGGGTGCCGGCCTGCCTCAGAGCGAAGCCTCAAGCATTCCCTCTCGGTCACCGTTTGCCCATCAGTAAGGTGCCCATACTGCTCCAGACGGTCCCCGGGTGCCTTCCACATCCAGAGGGCAGCAGAGAAGGGTGCTCGGCCAGCACTGCCCACATATCCCTACTTCCTGCTGTGGGGCTGTGCGTAAGTGGCTTGGCCTCTCTGAACTTCTGTTTGCTCCATTATGACCTTCTGATAACAATGGCCCTGTCCCACAGCGTCAGCAAGATGGAATGAGCTGGGGCTTCCCACACACTCAGCACGGTGCCCACCAGCCTCGAGGCTTGGCATGGGAAGCTGTAATTGTCCCAGCTACTCTGTACTCTGAGTCTAAACCCCCAGCAGGAGCTGGCAGCTGTGATCATCTGGGGCCTCCTCTTTCCCAGATAAAGGGCTGAGATGCTGAACTAATAATGCCATAGGAATATTAAAAACCTATCCCCACCCTGATAACCCCACCAATATGCACGTGCACTTGTGTGCATAAACATGCTCACACACTCACAGGCTGCTCTCATGTACACACTATCACACATGTGCCTGTGTGTTTACACACTTATCTATACCCACACATGTGCTCCCATACTCACATGTACACACATCCTCACACACATGGGTATGCACACAAATGATCACACGTGCACAGCCATATGCATGCACGCACATGCACACACAACATACACATGTATGTGCACACTCTCAAAGGCACACACCTGCCCCCTCCTCTCTGCTCAGAATGTACTAGCTGTCTTTTCAGGTCAGTAAATCCCCTTTTTAAGCTCTCAGTGGAGGGGGGGTGCCCACAATCACATTGAGACCTTATATGCCAAGTCCCAGCCCTGGAGCCAGATTTTATGACCAAGTTCTAAAGCTCTGTTGATGGAAGTCAGTGGTGCTGCCACAGACACGGGTTCAGCAGAAGAGGGGCCAGTGCAGCTCTGTCAGAGCAGCCCAGGTGGAGGAAAGCCAGCCAACAACTCACAAGACTCCAATGTGGAGCAACTATGAATGTCAGCCCTGATGGTTTTCTACCTCTCATATAAAAATCATCCTACGTTCTTCTAATATCTGGTCAATTTTCTCTCAAATAAATGGAATTTCCATCCTGTAACATGTGGATTTGTCTTCTGCTCATCCTCTCCAAAGGCACACAAGACTCTGCAGACGCTGGCTCTCCGCCCACAGGGGCTGCCGCCAGCCCCCTGACCACACACACTCCTATTTTCTTAAGCACTCCTTTATAAATCATGACGTTTCCGGTTGTTCCAGCTACCTATTGAGGTGATGGATTTGCTCAGAAGATTGGAGCAGAAAACCTCAGCCCCCACTCCTGAAAGGAGGTGGGGGCTCCCTGGTCCCCAGGAACTCTCATTTCTGAGGCTAGTAACCCGCTGTCAGAACAAGAGGCATGCAAAGGAGGCGGCGTGGCGGAGTCGTTTCCTGCCTATCCGGGCGGCACGGCAGACTGTCGAGGCAGAGGGCTGGATGGCGTCTGAGCAGCAGCTGAAACCCAGGTAGGTGGGCAGGCCCCTGGCCCCGGAAGGGCAGGGCCACGGGAACTGGGGGCCCCGCTCGGCGGTGGCGCTGGCCACCCATGGAGCTGTGCTCTGCTGGCCAGCTCGGCGCCTGGGCCCCGAAGAGGCTGTGGGGCTGGCTGAGCTACTGCACAGGGATGGTCCCCCCGCCAGCCCCCGAGCCACAGGCCTCCAAGGAACACACCCGTCCCCGAGCTGCAGGCCCGCAAAGGCACTGCCCGCTGGGAGCTTCTCAGACCACGGACCACAGGCCCCACCGCTGCCCCGACCACTACCGGCCCCGCGTGCTCCTAGACCGAGGGTCACAGACAGGCAACAGTGAGCCTTTTCTGACCCATGGGCAGGTGCTCTTTGTCTTGTGTGTTTTATTCTTAGTCCTTAGAATTAGTTAAGATATTTTAGGATGAGATTTTCACATAGATCTTTACCTTCTTTAGGAGAAGAGGCTCCCACTCCTCCAGGGCAGCATCTGGCTGGAGTGACATTCCCCACCCACACCTGCTGCCCCCCAACACACACTCACACACACACACTCCACGCCCTGGGATATGACTTTTTATGGTGTAGACAAGCCCACATGGCCTCAGGCACTGCATTCACCCTGCCATACCAGGCCTGGTACAGAGTTCCCCAAGATACACAGAACCCTCAGCCTCGTGACCCTGTGTCTCAAGAAGGGCACGGCTGACCAGGGCTGGCACCGCTGCCGGTCCGTTTTAGAAGTGACAGTACCCAGCTCCTCACTACCATCCTGGGGACCACCTGCAGTTTCCCCGGAGCCCTACTCTCCTGCCGAAGAGACTGGAGCCCAGGAAGGAGAGCCAGGCCCCGAGGCCATGGGCCAGGCTCTGCCCCACCTGCTTCCTCCCCTCCCTGTCTTCAAACAGAGAACCCACCAGTGTTCTGAGGATGCCCAGCATCATCCCACTTCACCTGGCCAGCAGCTGTGGGGAGCGGGTATGACCCAGACAGTCTGATGAGCAGGCACTCCTGGGAGGCCCCAGCCCCAAACATCCCACTGAGCTGCACCTGCTCTCTCTTTAGTGATAAGTGCAGCCCTTTCTCGCCTTCATTCATGGTGTTGGGTCTTGGGGACAGGCATGCCGCTGCTGCATGCACCCTGGGGTGCAGATACCAACATTCAAGCAGGACATACTTCTTAGGTTCTGGACAAACCTGCCCTATGGCCTCCCTCTGACACTCTGCAGACCTGAACACAGTCACAGAATGCCAGTCTAACTGCAAGGGGCCAGGTTTTACGTTTCACTGTGTGCCTAGCAGGAGAAGCAGGCTGCAGAGAGGGTCACTCAACAAATTAGAAGCACTTCTGTGTCTGGGACTCTAGTCCTCTCCTTCCAGGCCCAGACCCATGCTCTCTGCAGAGACTTCCTGCCGCATGAAGAATGCCTTTTAGAGGAGTGATGCTATATGTATGCTGTTGCTGCTGCTAAGTTGCTTCAGTCGTGTCCGACTCTGTGCCACCCCATAGACAGCAGGGTCCCCCGTCCCTGGGATTCTCCAGGCAAGAACACTGGAGTGGGTTGCCATTTCCTTCTCCAATGAATGAAAGGGTGAAAAGTGAAAGTGAAATCGCTCAGTCGTGTCAGACTCTCAGCCACCCCATGGACTGCAGCCTACCAGGCTCCTCCGTCCATGGGATTCTCCAGGCAAGAGCACCGGAGTGGGTATAGATATATATATATATATATGGCATTTTACTTTATATATGTGTGTGTGTGTGTGTGTATGTATATACAACTATGTATTTTTTAAAAAGAGGGATGATTTGTTATAAAGTGTATATTCAAAATAAGGCTCAAAATACATTATCCTAATAAATAATCCTGGGAAAAAATGTTCAGTTCGGTTCAGTCGCTTAGTCGTGTCTGACTCTTTGGGACCCCATGGACTGCAGCACGCCAGGCCTCCCTGTCCATCACCAACTCCCAGAGCTTGCTCAAACTCATGTTCATAGAGTCAGTGATGCCATCCAACCATCTCATCCTCTGTTGTCACCTTCTCCTCTCACCTTCAATCTTTCCCAGCATCAGGGTATTTTCAAATGAGTCAGTTCTTCACATGAGGGACCAAAGTATTGGAGTTTCAGCTTCAGCATCAGTCCTTCCAATGAATATTCAGGACTGATTTCCTTTAGGATTAACTGGTTTGATCTCCTTGCTATCCAAGGGACTCCCAAGAGTCTTCCCCAACAACACAGTTCAAAAGCATCAATTCTTCAGCGCTCAGCTTTCTTTATAGTCCAACTCTCACATCCATACATGATTACTGGAAAAATCATAGCTTTGACTAGATGGACCTTTGTTGGCAAAGTAATGTCTCTGCTTTTTAATATGCTGTCTAGGCTGGTCATAGTTTTTTTCTTTCAAGGAGCAAACGTCTTTTAATTTTATGGCTATAGTCACCATCTGCAGTGATTTTAGAGCCCAAGAAAATAAAGTCTGTCACTGTTTCCATTATTTCCCCATCTATTTGCCATGAAGTGATGGGAATGGATTCCATGATCTTCATTTTTTGAATGTTGAGTTTTAAGCCAGCTTTTTCACTCTCCACACTCACTTTCTTCAAGAGGCTCTTTAGTTCCTCTTCGTTTTCTGCCATAAGGGTGATGTCATCTACATATCTGAGGTTATTGATATTTCTCCCAGCAATCTTGATTCCAGCTTGTGCTTCATGCAGCCCGGCATTTCACATGATGTACTCTGCATATAAGTTATGTTACCCTTTCCTTTATATGGAACATTTAGATTTAGAAAAGGTCTCAAACCCCAGCGCCTTCACAGAGGGCAGTCGAGTTCTATCAACAGTTGCAGCAGGGTGGTGTAGGACAATAGGGAGGAGTGAGGTCTGTGTACTCAAGACGACAAAAGGCCACAACGACACAGTCCGTGTCAGCCATGTCCCAGGGCAAGGCCACAGCTGCTTCTGGTGATATCACTGGAGAACAGGCACAAATCACCAGCACTTAATTTTTGATAAATGTCCCCACTATGCAGGATACTTCTGGAAGAATGGTTACATGAAGATGATGTCTTATCAGAGATGAAGTGAGTCATTAAACACCTGTGCTGCACACGCTGTGGAAACCGTCTAACTACAGAGGGCCCTTGCAGCCCCTGAACCACCTCTGTGACCCCTGAGGCAGGCTTGATGGCTCTTCTGACCTGCCCCAGGGACTTTGGCTAAACTCTCAAGTCACAAGACCCTGGCGACTGACCCTGCCCCCAGCCCCCGGTCTAGGCAAGGCGGTGGACCCTGGGGGTGGGGGCACAGCAGGCCAGGTCCAGGTGGGTGAGCGGTGTGCCAGAGGGCTCCTGATTGGCTCTACCTGAGGTTCCCTGGGAAGTAACCAGGAAGCTGACAGACGGCACAGACTTAACCGTGGTTCAGAGCCAGGCGCTAGAGCAAGGGGAGGCTAGGGAGCGACCTCCACCCCCACTTCTGTCTCAGGTGGGCACATCTGGGAAGCAGCGACCAGGAGGAGCACCCTCTCTGGGCCAGGGCCGGCCCCGGGCCGGGCCCCACCCTTTCCCCTGGCCACGCCTCTGCGTGGTTACCCTCTCCCCCAGCCGCCTCCATGTGGCCCGTGACCATCTACAAGGGAGAGACAACTGCCTGCTGCGCTGCCTAGACCCCTCCATGTGCCTTTCAACCTGGTGGTCACAGCCCTCTGGTGCCCAAGACAGCTTGGTTCTCCAAGGGACCACCCAGCCCCTCTGCCCATCCCATGCAGCATCTGAATAGCAGGCCCCCTCCCCGCCCTCACCTAATCACCCCAGCCCTGCCTCTGGAGGGAACACTTTGGAGCTTATGGGGGACTCTCCTCTCTGCATTAAGAAGCTCCTTGGGGCCAGCACTGAGGCTGGAGGCTGCTGGTTTGCCGCAGGGGCACAGGGCCTAACCGTAGACACAGACCCCTCACCCACCCTGCCCCTCACCATGCCCCCTTCACTCTCAGGATCTCCTTGGTGTTTCTCTAAAGGGCCAGCACCTCTCCTGCCACAGAGCCTGAGCATCTCTGCCCCCCACCTCTGCACATACCCCACCCCCAGCCTTCTTGCTCCCCTCACACATATCCCGCCCCAACCTTTCTGCCCCTCCCCGTCCCCTGCACACCCCACGCCTGCCCTACAGTCTTCCTCTGTTCCCCAGTCTCTTCATGGTTCTTAGCCTCCCAGGGGCCATCTGAAGACCCTCTTGGTGGTCAGAACTGGGGCATTCTTACTGGCCCCTAGTAGGCAGAGGCTAGGAGTACCGCTAACCATCCTGCCACACACAGGATGGGCCCTAGCACAGAAGTATCCAGCCCAGAATGCCTGCAGTGCTCAGGCCTGGCAACCCTGCCCTAGGCACCTTCCTCCAGCACGGCCCTTCAGACCCCACAGCCTGTCTGTCTGTACCCCTCCCCCAGCCGGGGTCTCGCCCTCCTGCACAGATCCCTGGCACAGCGGGTGGGTGTCCCTGAGGACTGAAGTCACAAGGGAGGCTTCAGAGGGTAAGTGCAGGATCTGCCTTGGAAGAATGATGAGTGATACAGTGGGTTGGGCCTGGGAGTCCAGGAGCCCAGCCCAAAGGCAAGACCAGGACACAGAGGTGTCCATGCACGCTGAGAGTGCGAGGCTTGCAGGAGCCTGCCAAAGGCTCAGCCACCTGCACCTCCTATGGTGGGAGAGCCCAGCTGGGGGTGGGAGGGGGCCTGGGAGGATGGCCCCGGCCATTTCAGCCTCTCAGGGCTGTAACCCCATTCAGAAAGGCACACTGAGCAGCTGGCAAGGAGCACACCTCCGGGAAGCACACTCTCCCTGGACCCCCAGTTCAGGCCAGCCTTACCTCCTCATCATTCCTGTGGAGCCCCAAGCCCATCCTCTGGAGATGCTGCCTCAGTGACAAGTCCAGGCATGCGAGGAAGACCCCTCTGGGAGGCCTAAGGAACAAGGCACCTCAGCACCTGTGGCCATGAGAGAAAGAAGGTGGCAGCCAGGGGTGTGACACCCCTCCTACACCCCACCTGGCCCCTGCATGCCCCAGCCCTATCCCACCCCTGCATGCCCCAGCCCTATCCCGCCCCTGCATGCCCCAGCCCTATCCCACCGGACCTCGCACAGGCCTGCCCCAAGCTCCCACTCTTTCGTACAAAGCGGGGGATGAAGGATGCTGCTTCAGGCGGCTGTGTGAAAAGGGCAGGTCGTGAGGTCTGGGCAACTCTGGGTGCGCACTGGGCCAGCTACACCAGCCTGCAGTTGAGAGCATCACAGCTCTCAAGTCCCACAAACATGACAAAGCTCCCGGGCCACTTGGGGCTCTCCAGCTCAGCCAGCGGGTCCTCAGGGTCTTCAACCTGCTTTTGTTAATTAATTGATAAATTCAACAACTCACAAGATATCTGCTGTATGCTAGGACCGGACAAAGAACAAATTTCCGAAACCACTTCTTGTTTCAGAGAAGGAGAGAGATAACAAGTGGGTAGTGAATATATAAGGGTCAGTGAATGGGGTGGGGAAGGGATTCTACTTTGGCTACGGTGGTCAAGAAAAGCCTCTTGGAGACTGTGACACATGAGCAGAGACGTAAAAGTTGAGAAGGAGGCAAGATCTGGAGATGGACCATTCCAGGCACAGGGAAAAGCAGGTGCAAAGGCCCTGAGCCAGGAGTAAGCATGGAGCACAAAGGCGAGGCTTTGGCGGGTCTGGGTGCCCTGCCCTCGTGAGCACGCGTATGCTGCATATTCATTGCTCAGGGACCATGTGTCCTCCCTGATGTCTCACAGTGGTCTCTGTTCCCTGGGAGAGAGGCAGAATGCAGCAAAGGTCAGGCAGCCTCAGGACCTCAGAAAGAGACACTCTGCCAATCAGTAAAGACTGCTAGGGCAGAAGAGCCTCCAGACGGGGAGCCGGGCCCTGGCTCAGGCTCCTCCCAGCCCTGGCCCCAGGCAGCTGCCCACCTGCCATCTGTGTCTGCACCCTCCATCCCTTACATGCCAAGGCTCAGCTGCCCCTCAGAGCCTTCCTGGCAGGAAGGACTACATGCTGGAAGCGAGGGAGGGAGTCATCATCACTCACCTACCGTTCTCCTTTAACAGGCTTCCATTCTCCAGCTTAATTCAGTGAGAACTGAGCACCTACTATGGGCAAGGCTCTTTGCTAGGTCTTCTGGATGGAGAGTGGATACAGTGACAACCATACCAGAAGAGGAGAGATTAAGTCAGTTTCATGAGTCAGAGACATTTCCTAGAATGCTGCTGCTGCTGCTAAGTTGCTTCAGTCGTGTCTGACTCTGTACAACTCCATAGACAGCAGCCCACCAGGCTCCACCATCCCCGGGATTCTCCAGGCAAGAACACTGAAGCAGGTTGCCATTTCCTTCTCCAGTGCAGGAAAGTGAAAAGTGAAAGTGAAGTTGCTCAGTTGTGTCTGACTTTTAGCGACCCCATGGACTGCAGCCTACCAGGCTCCTCTATACATGGGATTTTTCCAGGCAAGAGAACTGGAGTGGGATGCCATTGCCTTCTAGATGCCATTTATTGCTGTTGTTATATAGAGCTTCTCTCCATCAGAGACTGTTCTAAGTGCATTCCATGTGTTAACTCATTTAGTCCTTACAACAACCCTCTGACTATCAGTCTCGTTTTATAAATAAGCAAACAGAAGCACAGGGAAGCTAAGTGACTTGTCCGAGGTCAAGGTGGTAACTGGTAGAACCTGAATTTGTACCCAAGCATTCTGGCTTCAGAGCCCAGGCTCCTACATGCCCCGAGGCCTCTTAGAATGTGGCATTTGAGTTTGGCCTTGAAGGATGGGTAGGATTTGACAGGTGGAGACAGTTGGCAGAGAGAACATGCCAGAGGGAGGAGTCACCACAAGAGGCTCCCAGAAAGGAGAGTCAATCCCTAGGGGCACCTAAGATAGCAGCAGGGTAATTCGAAGGGGAGACCGAATCAGCATCCTAGGAAAAAACTTATTTAATTACAGATATAGAGAGAGATTGGAAACGGATAGTGTAGTAGGAAATATTAGTGGAGAAAAAGAGGCTGAATAACTTGGTTTACATGGGATACCAATAAAATTCCAAGACAAGGAATTTGCACCATCTACATTGGGCCACCGGTGCCACTTGAATATCGGAAGGTGCCCCTCCTTGGGCTCCTTCTCACGTGGAACTTAAAAGCCAGGGCAAGTAAGTAGACGTGGCAGGTACCCACGCTCCAGATGGGAATTCAGCCAGAAAAACGGGGAGCAAGAAAGAAACGACACGGGGGAATCAGTCTTTCGAGAAACTGATCCGATTTCATTTTTTAGGCTTGCTTATATACCTTTTGTTACACATAGAGACAAATGGAAATTTTAAAGTCACACGGGGGTCAGCAGTCCTGACATTTATCAAAATCAAGTGCTTCACATAAAAGTATACATAAAGGTCTTAGGGGTTTTACATCATCTTCTGGCCATAAGGCCTGCTGACATTTTATGATCCTTTCTTTCTGATAACCAAAAAAGTTATTTTTTCCAAGGGTGTTTTTTCTTAAACCAGGCGCCCCCTCTGAAGGTACCAGATAAAGTTGCATTCCTATAGGGTGAGGGTGTAGTGGGTTACAACTAAGAAAGGAATTTACTTAACCTAAGGTTAACATGATTAATCTTAAAGGTTAATACTTATTTCTCTTATATGCTAGTTATATTCATTATAAGGGCAGGGAATATGGAGATTTAGCAGCAAACATCAGCCCAACAAATGAAAACCCTTCACCAATGTTCCCCTTAAGATCTATTTGGTCTTAAGATAGTGATAAAGTTACATTTTTACATAGCAAGGACACAGAGACTTATAACAAAGTACAGTGATCTATAACAAAAGAGAAAATTCATTAACTCAAAAAGTCTAGTATTGCTAACATCAAAAACTACTATATTTCCTTTTCTATATTCCAAATACATTGATTAATATATTCCCAGGTGCCTAAGGATATGGAGGCCTGGTGGCAATTATTGACTCAACAATGAGAAAAGCCCTATGCTAATTAAGACTCTCAAAATACTCCAGAACTCTCTGTGCTGTTTATGGTTGAGAGGTTGTCACACAAGCTAGTCTGTCAGCAGAGAGGTTTGACCTGAGACACCCTTGTCACACCCAGGGCAGGGAATTTGCAGCAATTATTGGCACAACAAATGAAAAACCCTTCACCAATATAATTCGTAACCAACCCACTATACCAATAATTTCTAACTTCCCCAAAGAATCTGCCTTTAGTAAGTCTAAAACATCTCATGCCTCTCACGATTGGGAGGCTGTAAACAATCACATGTGGCCAGACGAACCTGTACAGGCAGGCTAGATAACCTTCAGAGGAGTCCGTAAGTTGAAACACTCTTGTCACGCCCAGGAATTTTTATTGACTTGGAGCAGTAAGTTAACTCCTTCTCCGAGAGAGGAAATGGGGGTCAGCCCCCCGTAAAGTCAGAGGCATAGGTGAGAGCACAGAACAGTAAAGTAGGTAGACTCTGGGTCTGGGGGTAGATGCTCGGGAACAGGGGGTTTCCTGAGGCTCGATCCCACCTTTGCGTACGCCAAGCCTCCTTCCTCATGACCTTTGCCATGGGCGGAGTTCCTCACGCTGGCTCCCGGCACTCTGAGACGCTGACGAGGGCTCATCCTGCACGGTCAGCAGCAAGGAGGCTCTCTGGGCTGGGAGCACGGTCACATCCCTGGCACAGGCCACCGACTCCCCTCCCTGGTTTGCCAGCAGCTCCTACCCTGCAGTCTGCTGACTTCCTCACCTGCCCCTGCCCCTGGGCCCTCAGACAAGGCAGCCAGGTAGGGGCTGTTCAGGTGCCTAGTTTACAGGTGAGAAGACCGAGGCTCAGGCCTGCTGAGAAAGTTGCTCTCACACAGCCATGTGGGGATAGGCCAGGGCCCTCGCCCTGGGCTGCAGAGCCCGAAGCTCACAAGGCCCTCTGGAGCAGCCCTCTGAGGCTGCCTCTGTCCCATCTCCTGCTCCCCGTCCTTGAACAGAGCCCCCCTGCCAGCAACACAGAGACACTCACAGCCTTGACTGCTCTGGCCTGCAGAAGCAGAGCAAACTGATGGCCATGTGCGTCGCTTTATTGACACTTGTAAGAGAGTCGTAACCAATTTCCCAAATGCACATAGGACTCGAGGGATAGACTGGGTGCTATTCACAGACAGCATAATCGTGGACAATCTTAGGCAAATGAACAGCCAGTGTGTGCTTTTCTAACTACCGCCTGGTGCATTTTGGTCTTGATGATGGCATTTCCAAAGCCATTTCAGAAACAGATTAGAGAAGTAACATTTTTAATCTTTAGCGAAAAAGCAAGTTGTGAGGGAGGTTTAATGTCTGGGTTTTTATTAGGGGTGGTGGGCAGACAGTTAGCTCTATGTTTTCCAGAGTTAGGGCAAAACGTAGCACCCAATAAAACAATAGTATAGTTCACTGTGTAAATGACTACATTATCTCTAATTACTGTTACTTAGGCTATGTGCCCCCACCCCAACCTCCAGAGAGAAATAAAAGCAGTCCACCTGTGGGCGGGGACAGGCTCATCGGGGCGGCTGTGCTGAAACCACCACTCCCCAGGAGGATTGGGGACCCTAAGAAAAGCCCTTACCCCACCCCCACAGTCTGGGATTCCACTGTTGAGGGGTACACTTTGAAAGTAATGTAAATACCCTAAGGGAGAGTAGTCACTTTAGTGGAAAACAGACTGGACCTTAACCTGGTGAAAAAGGAGTGTGTGATATCAAAAAGAAATAGATATTTGATCTTTGTTCATAGTTGCTGACACAGAGTTCCTAGAACTCTTGGAAACTCAGGATCTGACCACTTTCTGGGGATCAATGGAGGTCTGGTCGCCCCACCTTCTGGGAGGGGAAGAGGGGCTGGAGATTGAGTTACCAGTGGCCAGTGATTTACTCAATTGAGCCTACATAATAAAACCTCTATGAGAACTCCCAAAGGAAGGGGTTCAGAGAGTGTCTGGGTTGTTGAATGCGTCCGCTTGCTGGGAGGCGGTGTGCTCAGACAGCACGGACGCTCGGGGCTCCTCACACACCTGGCCCGGTGTGTCTCTCCCATCTGGCTCTTCCTGAATCACATCATTTATAACAAACCAGAAATAGTGAGTAAAGCAGTGTCCCTAGTTCTGTGAGCCAGTCCAGCACATTTTCTAATCAAAGGAGAGGGTCTCGGGAACCCCCAGCTTACAGCCAGCTGGTTGGAAGTACGGGTGGCTTGGGCCTTGAGACTGACATCTGAAGAGATGGACAGTCTGTGGGGCTGAGCCCTTCGCCTGTGGGGTCTGCCCTGACTGGGCTGTTGGTCACTTGAATGGAATTGTAGGACACCAGTTGGCATCCAGAGAGTTGGAGAACTGATTGGCATGGGGGAAAAAATCCCCGCACGTTTGGTGTTAGAAGTGCTGGTTGTTTAAAAAATAAATAAATAATGGTTCATAGAGGGAGAAAGAAATCCAGAACACACCCTGAAAAGGCAAGCAGGCACCTAGTGGCAGCGTCGCAGGGTGAAAGGACAAGTAGAGTGGCGGCTTTGATCAGTGCTGGGCGGACGGCACTGTGTGGGAGTCGGTGGACACCCCGCCCCCCTCACTCGGCACCACCGGCCAGCCCATGCCAGTCCCCGCATCTCAGCCCAAGGGCAGCCTCTGGTCCCAGGGAGGGTGAGCCCAGCACCCCTGCAGAACAGAGCAGAGGCACCCTGCATTGGATGTGCCCGGGAGCAGCCTTCACCCAGTAATGCCTAGGAGCGGGTGGGTGAACACCCGGCCTCCCTGCCCTTCAGACAGGACCGCTTTGAGGCCTGTTCCGCAGCATCTCCCAGGGCCGTTCGGGACTGAGCCCCAGTCACCCACAGCAACAGCCTGCTCCCTGGCCTCTCTGCCTGCACAGGCTCCCTGCCCGTCTTCCCCACCAGCCCTTCCCACAGCTCCAACACCAACTTTCCCACCTCTGGGTCTGCTTCTGGGAAAATCCAGCAAGACACAGTCTCCGAATGACCTGCCTCGGGTCACAGGCCCATCTCGCTGGTTGGCCAGACCTGGGCCACAGGGGGCCTGTGAGTCCCTGCTGGACAGTGCAGCAAAGAGCAGCTGGGAGCTTTCAGAGAGGGAGGGAAGGGCACCCCACCAGAGGAGTCAGCGCGATCAAGGTGTGAGCGTGAGGGATGGCACAGGGGACAGGAGCCAGGTGATGGCAGAGGATGCGTTTACGGCACAGGAGGCTGGGCTGGCGGGCGCAGGTCGTGAAGGACCCCGTGTGCAGGTCAGGACAGCCTGCAGAAGGGGCTGGACCGACGGTGGCTGAGATCTCCCTTAGCGCTGAAGTGTTATGGGGCTGGAGTGGTGTCAGGAACAGATTAGGGTGGGACTGAGAGTTCGGTGCGAATCAGGGAAAGGTCAAAGGACACATATTTTAAGGATCCCCAGGGCAGTCCCTCGGACATAGCTTAGAGGGCAAATGTGGGGGACAGTGTGGCTGAATCAGTACACCTCTTCTGGATGACACTAGCCAGCGATGAGCACAGTTTGGGAGGGGATGGGGTGAGGGCCCGGTCAGCTTCAGTGCACTGGTACTTCCTGGTGAAGAGGATGTTCATGGGAGGCAGGAAAGGAAACCAGCCCTTAGGAGCCCATCCTAAGGGCTTGGCACTTGCCACAGCTACCTGACTTTCTAGCCACATGGTCAGGAAGCAGATACTATACCCATTTTACATGAGGAAACTGAGGCTAGAATTAAGGGCCCTACTGAGGTCATATGGGAGAAAAGGAACACTCAGGTTCGCCCAACTTCAAAGCCAATCACAACCCTTGATGTGGAGCAGAGCGATTGCAGAGCCCTTTAGGTGAAGAGGTGAGGGAAGGCTTCTTGGAGGAGGTAGCATTTAAGCTGAAGCTAAACGAAGACATGGAACTGGCGAAGTAAAAAGCGGAACAGAAGGAGCAGCCAACATCAGTGCCTGGCAGGGGTGGGGTGAGAAGTGGAAATATTCAGCTATATTTGGAAGTCAGAGCTTGACTGAATGGAAACAAGAGCAAGTCCCTTGCCCTCTGGCAGGGGTCTCCTTTCTCAAAAGGAGTGGCCCTCCAGGGATGCTGCACAATAGCTTCTGTTACCGGAAATCAGGGGCCCGCGCTCCTGTCCTCCTGTGTCCACTTACTTGTCACGACTTTGCACAAGCCTTTCTCTCCTGAGTTTCATCTCTGAAATGAAATAAGAACTCCTGCAGGGCTGCCCCACAAGGAGTCATTCAAAGCAAGTAAAGTAACGGCCCCGGATGCTGCAGCAACTCTGATCACAGATGGGGCTCCCTCCAGGGCCTGGACATGAGCACTGGATGAAAATGCAGATTGTGGACAGGAGTGTGAAAAGTGCAACAACGACAACGCACACACCAGGGAAGACGACAAAGAGTCTGGATGGGAGAACTATGTGGTGGAAAGGGCGTATGGAAGAAGCTGCTTTTAACTGGGGCCTGAAGGCCAGGCAGAAATGGAGCAAGGTGACTAGCGGGGGATGGGGGGTCACAAGCAGGAGCACAGAAGTGGGTAACGACAAACGTGTCTGCAAAGCAGAACACAAGACAGACTGGCCTCAGTGAAACCCCAAGGAGGGAAAGGCTATTCACCTGGCTGCCAGGACTGCCAGGAACCACCAGCGCCTCTCGGGAAGACCTTCCTGCATCACCCAGGATGGCCCAGACGGGCCCCCAGCATCCCTCAAGACAGTGCCAACAGCTTGTCGGTATATCAGCAGACAGCACCAAACTTAGACAAGAAATGTATAATGAATAAACATTATTTAAAGGGGCTGAGTAATGCCATGAATTTTTCAGTGGCAAAAACAGCCGAGAACTTATTTAAAAATGCATGAACTTCATATTTGATTATAAGTCAAGAGCAGCCAAAAAGAGAGCGGGAGGGTGCAGAGGGGTGGCAAAAAGACACCAGCAGCCTTGCAGACTGGGAATTAATGAGGTTGTTCCTAACAGGAAAGGAGTGACATGGTGATTAGTTAATTGCTATTCAGCCGCATGTAATTAATGCACAACTAAAATTGGTGTACAATGAATTAAACTACCACATAAAGCTGCTACCCAAATTGAGCCCAGGACCTTGACTGCTGATTGAGGAGGTTATTACCAGAGCTTCACCGCTGTGATTTCAGTAGTGTCTCCCTCCGACAACACGCTACACAGCTGGTGGGGGAGCTGCGCTGCAGCAACCCCCGTTTGGTAAGGGTGTGATGTTAGTCTAACGTCACACTCGGGGCGGGCTCCCTGTGGCTGGTTCTCGATGACCGTGTGGGGAAGGGGTGTGGAGGACAGGCAGAAGTGGTGCTGGGAGGGAAGAAAGATAGGAGGGGGAGGAAAGCTGCAAAAAGAGAGACAAGGATCTGTCCTCTTTTCTCCAAGAGCACCACTGTCATCCTGGGCTCCCTGTCACCCTTGTCTCTTTCTGAGACCACAGCAACCACGATCGAGGCTACTGCAAGAGCCCATTCCCACTGCCCCCTCCAAGGCATTCCCACACAGTAGCCAGGACGATGTTTTATAGAGACAAACAAACCGTACCTCCCCACTGCTTAAAACCCTCCAGTGGATTTCTACCATAAGGAGAATAAGATTTACCCTCCGCACATGACTTAACGAAAGGCCCAGTGTAACCTGATTCCTACTCCCTTTCTGCTGCAGCTCCGCCGGCTCCCTCAGTCCCATGGCCCAGCCATATTGGTCTTTCTGTGCTGCAAAATCTCCAAGCTCAGGTGCACCCAGGACCTCTGCAAGTGCTGTTCTATCTTCTTGGAACTCTTTACCCAGCCTCTTCCTATCAAGAAGGTCTCAGCTGAAATGTCACCTTCTCAGAAAGGCCTGTCCTAACCTCCTCATCTACACTAGCCCCACCACCGTCATCACCACCACAAAAACACCATTATTCTCCATCACATGAATCTCATTTCTTTCAAGGTATACCCCAGCATCTGAATTACCTTTCTTAGGTATCTTATTCCTTGTTCATGCCCTGTTCCCTCATTAAAACGTAGCCTCTATGAGGGCAGAAAGTATCTGTTCTCTCCCATGTGTGCCCAAGGCCAGGACTAGTGTCCAGTGAGGAAGATCAGACAGGGGGACCCCAAAGGAGGAATGGGCAGAAATGACAAATGCCCGCTGCCTGATAGCGAGTGGCCCAGAGACGAAATGGCCGAGCTCTGAGTGACAGGCCCAGCTCCAGCTCATGGAGCAGGGGCACAGCTGCTTTTGTCTTGGTTTCCTCACCTACCGGTGATGACTTTGGCCAAGCCACTTAACCTTGCTGAGCCTCAGTTTCTCCATCTGCAAAATGGGGAAAATAACCAACTCCTAAGGAGCAGAGATTAAAACCGACGATCAGGATAAACACGAGGCACTCGCTGAGCGTTCAACGAATCTTCGTGCCTTCTTCTCTCCATGAATATTTCTGAGCACACACTACACGTATGCATCTGAGACGGGGGGACCTGGATGCATTAGACAGTTTCCACCCAGGGCAGCCTCTGACAGGCCCCCAGCGAGGCCCTGTGGGTCTGCAGCAGATTGAGTCTTTGGGAGTTAGAGGGGCCCGGGCAAAGAAGCCAGGTACTGCTGAGGTCAGGGAGCCCTGGGGAGGGAAGGCGCTTTGTGCAGACTTCTCACAGGGCAGGGACTGTGGGCTCAGGCCAGATTCAAGGTCACCCCTCAGGCCTACTGTCCCAGGGCTGCCTTTCCCCTGTTGGGCCCCATATCAGGAGGCAGAGTCACTTACCCAAGCTTCAGCCCCACCTTCATCCACACAGGAAGAGAGGAACACTCTCCACTCCCAACCCAATGCCACACATGGAGACCTGAGGACCTCAGCTGGGCTCCCCGCTCAGTGCCCAGGGAGGCAAGGGGGACCCCAGGGCACAGGGGATGAGAAGCACTGCTGGGCCGCCTCTACCCAAGCTTGGCAGGAGCGAGAAAACGCCTCGGCCTCCTTTCCATCAGCCCTAAAGGGAAGCAACAGGGAATCCTAAGCAGGAACCCCATGGGGGGCCTTGCAAGTCTCTGCAGCCTCAGTTTTCCCACCTGTAAACTGGGGGCAAGAACCACCTTCTACATGTCCTGAAATCGCATGGATATATGGGAAAGCATTCCCTCCCCTGGGTGCTCCAGGGAGGAAGGAACGGCAGGGCTGGCCCTCGGGGACTGAGCAGGCCCTGTGGGGAAGAGTGCCCTGACCAACTCCTCCAGGCGCTCTGTCCTCCTCACTCCCTGGGTGACAGCCAGAGCCAGAATTGCAAGATTTCTCAAAGAGGAGAAAATCAGATTTGTTCTGGGTCTGACTTGCCCTCCTGCTCCTTCTGAAAGTTCTCTTTGATTCTGAGGCTCCACTGAGAGGCTAGTTCCATCTCTGCTGGCCCCTCCATTTAGCACCAGGGATGATCAGGTGGGTAGACCATGGGGGAACCTTCCTTCCTGACTGGAGAGATCTACGGGCTGTGCTCTTGCAGGAGGCAGGCTGCCCCAGCCTGCAGAATGGGGAGGGAGGAGGCCAGCAGGGTGCCCCTCCTAGGGTTAGAGATCGTGCCTGGTCCCGTCCCTGCCACTAGACAGCTACATGACATTGGATCATCCCCCCCGGGCCTCAGTTTCCTTGTGCGAAGATGGATGCGCTTATCCCTATCCTGACTGCCCCTCACAGGAGCTCAGGAGGCTGAAGTCAAGAAAGTACAGGCTGGGTGCTACATCAGGATGAGTCCTGGTTCTGAAGGGCTCAGATGGCTTGCAGACCCCTGCCGCGAGGATGAGAATGACCCATGGCTCTGGAAGGCTTGGGAACCTGGCCAAATGCTCTCACTGCTACTTGCGACCTGCTGGAAGGAGTGCAACGTGACTCCAGAGGGCCATGCGCTGGCCCAAGGGTCTGGACTCACCTGGTCTGCAGAAGAAGAGCAATAAACACCAGCCCAATGACTTTCCCTCTGAGTATTGTGATGAGGAGCCCGGAGCCTGGCAGACTGCGCCAGCGTCACCCCAGGCAGAGAGGCCTCCATACAGGAAGCTCCAGGTTTTTGGAGTCCCCTGGACAGTGGTTTGGGCCAGAGTTCCCTCCTACTACCAGACTGATGCCACAGGCCACGCTGCCAGACCAATAGCTGAAACCAAGGACCTGCGGGGTTCTGGCCAGGGAATGGGGAGAGGGCTGCTGGCACACACCAGGATGGTAGAGGAGAGCTCCAGAGGCGTGAGTGGGACTGGGGGCATCCACGGGGTGGGGTGACTCCCGTTCATTACAGAAAGGCCACAGGAAGACCCAATCCTTCTCCCACTAGGATTTTGTTTGTTAAATTTTTTTTGAGGTATAATATACATGAAGTATTTCAAGTGTCCAACTCAATGCATACACTGTGTCACCACAATTCAGATTAAGATATAGAACATTTCTAGTACCCTGAAGTTCCATCCAGCTCCCTGCCAAAGTAACCATTATTCTTTTATCACCGTCGATTAGTGTTTTAATTGCACTCATGTTCGTGCTTCGTCGCTCAGTCATGTCGGGCTCTTTGCGACCCCATGGACTGTAGCCTGCCAGACTCCTCTGTCCATGGGGATTCTCCAGGCAAGAATACTGGAGTGGGTTGCCATTTCCTCCTCCAGGTAATTGCATTTAAATGGCTTCTTCTCTTTTTTGCACAGGGTAATGTCTGTGAGATCTGTCTGTGCTGATGCACACACCACCAGTTTCCTATTTTACTGCTGAGTCGTACTCCATTATGTGGCTGGACTCAATTTGTTTATCTGTGCACCTATTGATAACCACCTGCGTGATTTTCCAGTTTGGTTTATCATGAATAAAACTTCAATGAACATTCATATTTCTGTCTTTTCAGTGCACCTAAGCCATCCATATTTCTTGATATACAGCCAGAGTGCAAATGATGGCTCAGAAGGTGGGTAGATGCTCAGTTTTATGGGACAAGGCCCAGTAGTTTTCCAAAACGGCTGCACGTTTCCACGCGCAGTCTATGAGCCCAGTGCCTCTGCCTCCTCACCAGCACTTGTTATTGTCAGTCTTTTCAGCTTTAGCCATTCTGGCGGTGTGAAGTTACATCTCACTGCATTTCTCTGACAGCTGATGATGCTGAACGTCTGTTTTTGTACTGATTGGCCATTCACACATCTTCTTTTGTGAAGTATCTGTTCAATTCTTTAGCCCATTTTCTTACTGAATTGTCTTTCTCTCCTTGACTTACAGGCACTCTTCATAAATCCTTGATAGCTAGGACTTAGTCACATAAGTACATTGTGACTCTTCTCCCACCGAGGAGCTTATAAAATGGCTGATTCCTTGGCGGCACCACTGGAGATTCTGGCGGGGGTGGGGGGGGGTGGGCAGGGGCTTGTAACTGGGGCTCCCCAGGGATCTGCTGCCCTGCTCATATCCTGCTTTGAGAACCCCACTGAGGTTCAGGGTGGGAAGGCAAGGCACAAGAAGAATCCCCACTCTGAACAAGACTGCAAACCTGCAGAAGGCTGGGCACAGCGACCTGAAACTCCCTGTCTACACGTGGTGTGAACATCCCAGTATTCTGGAGTTCCATGTTGATTCTGCCATGTCTCTGCCCTCTTCCACTAGTGTGTGGAGGGGAGGGGAGGGAAAGCAGGCTCCTCAAGAGCAGAATGTCCAGGTTCTGCATACAACTCTGGGATCCACAGGCATGGATTGAAGGTCTCTGCCACTCCTGAACCTCCCTATGCCTCAGCTTCCTCATCTATAACAATGGACCCAGTAGCAGTGTCTGTCATAGGGTCACTGAAGGAATTGAATGAGACAAAGCATGCAAAGTTCTCAGCCTGCCTTACCATCAGTGCTCAGTAAACGGTAGACAGTTTCACTTATTACATGAAGAGTGGAATTAGACCCCACATGGCCTCCTAGCTTTAAATGTTCACCAACTAGCTCTATAAGGCTCCATTTTAACTTCCAAGAGGCCTCCAAGCAACCCTGCAGTTCCATGAGAAGTTTAGGAAGGCCGGGGCAGTACAAAGCAGCAAGCCTTGCCCTGAAGCCTGACCCTGCCCCCTCGGGTTTATAGTTCACATTTCCTAAAGACAGAAGATGCCCCTCCCTGGAGAGCTCATCTTAGCCAGGCCATCCTTCTCCAGACACACACTTCAGTCCCGTCCCTTCCCAGGCAGCAACTCTGTCCTCATTTATGCTGGTTCTATGTCGGAGATGGCTGCAACCACCTGCTGGCAGCAATTTCAGCCAGAGAGTTTACCCAAAGTAAGAAAACAGTCGTCAGCCCATGAAAGTAGCGACAGAGTAAGTGCATGCAGGCCCCTTTAGACTGCAGAGAGCTCCTCAGTTACTCTGCCAGTTCCGGAAAGGCAGCTGCAGCAGGACCAAAGAGCATGCGGGAGATTCATGCCCTGGCCTCCTCACAGTGCAGGGGTCTGGACCCCTTTGGCATAGGGACTTGGATGCTACCCGTAACATTCAGTCTGTTTTTGTGGAATAAATGGATTATATAATCTCAGATTCATTCATTCACTCACACATTCATTTAATTTCATTTAAACAAGCGTTACAGAGCAACTCCTATTTTCAATGAACCTTGTGGACATAGCTGAAGAGCTCTCTTGCAAAACGCAGACTCACCCCCATACTTGATGGTGGGGATGGGGCGGGGGTGTGACTTGCCAGAGCTATCCCCCTGCCTTAGAGACACCTCTCCTCTCCCCATGAACTCAGAATCTGCACACAGGATGAGAAGTTTTTCTGTGTGTCTGATCTCTACTCATCCTTCTTTGACTTAACACATTTTCTGAATGCATACTCTGAAAATAATATCCTGGCACACCCTTCAGTGAGAGGGTCCATCTCTGTTGATAGCACCTTCTCCCTCAGACTCCAAGAAATGCTTCTGTCTCCAGAGCAGTTAACCTTGGAAAGAAGGAGCCATGAGGAGAAGCCTTGACCCTGGAGGGATGAGGGACATAGGTCCCCTCGACAGGATCAAACATAGGCATGTGGGCCTTCACAGAAGCCTGCTCAGCTATCCCATGGACCTCAGTTCTCTCCCTCCCCACACCCACCCCAGGCTTGCTGACCGTTCTATCAGTACACTGGGGGCAGCTGGATCTGACGCCCCTCAGCCTCCAAGCTCTGGGCCGCTGTTTTCCACCCCTAAGGTGGTGTTTCAAAATGCCCCGGTGCCAGGTGACCAAACACAGAATGCGGCCAAGTCAGAAGGCCCAGTCAAGGACAAAGCCTGTGTCCACCACCTCCTGAGATACTGCACAGATGCTCTCAGTGGGACACCCCACTGAAGATAGTCTGGTACCAATCTCTGTGTGCCAGTCCTGATGCCTCTGGAAACTGGGCTTCCCCTGTGGACACCCGACTGCAGCTGGGCTGGAATCCCCAAGGTTCTGGTCCTCCCTGAGCATCTAAAGATGGATTCTACAAAACTCCCGGGGAGGTTTGAGGAGTATCTTCAGCACGCACAGCTGGCCTCCTCTTCTCCAACCTTCTCAACACCCAGCCTCTCCAAATCGGAGCCTGCTAATGTGGCCACGGTCAGACAGGACAACAGAGATAACCCATCGCCTCTTGGCCCAGAGGTACAACATGTCTCATGGCAGAAGCCCCGCCACCCCCACCACAGCCCACCCCCCACTTCCTTAAAAATCTCTGACATGGCAAAACATAGCGGCAGCGCATTACGGTCCAGTCCTGGACACACAGTCATTACCAAGACCCAAGTCAGCTTTTTCAGGGAGTCTTATATAGGAAGCCAGATCTGACCCCATATCTTCCACATGATCCAGGTGTGGCCCATTTTTGACTTAGCCCCAGGGATCCATGCCGAACTGTGTCATCTCTTGGTTTTAGAGTCAAGTCCCAGGCGAGCTGGCTGCTCAGACGTGGCCAGTGCTCTGCCACAGAGCGGCGGCTGGCGGCTGGTGATCTCCTCCGCTGCCTTTCCTACTCCAGAAGTCTTTTGTTTGTCACGCTTACCCACGGATGTGAGTGAAAGTCGCTCAGTTGTGTCCAACTCTTGGCGATCCCATGGACTATACAGCCCACGGAATTCTCCAGGCCAGAATACTGGAGTGGGTAGCCTTGCCCTTCTCCAGGGGATCTTCCCAACCCGGGGACTGAACTCAGATCTCCTGCATTGCAGGCAGATTCTTTACCAGCTGAGCCACCAGGGAAGCTCTTGTGGATGACCCCTGTGTAAATTAGTTTGACCTAAGAACCCAGTAAGCCCCACCATGTCTGTTCCCTGTGTGATCTCTAAAATGCCTGGATCATGGCTACACAGTCATAGGCAGCAGGCGTCACAGAGTATGAACACAGTCATTGACAATGGTTTGCAACACTTCCCAGTTCATGCCCCCTTTAAGCATCTTATAATGACAACTAATGAGAAAAAGAGGGCATCCACAAACAATACAGCAGGCAGCATGCCTGAGGGGTAAGCGCTTATTCAGAGAGGTCTGCTCCATGACAGTGAAAGGGAAGTGGCCAAACCAATGGAGACTCTCCCAGGTACTATTTTAAGAGCCCTTCTCTCCTGAGATGTCCCCAGCAAAGAGATAGCAGAATCCACAGAGAGAGAGTGACCCCTCTTGGACAAGCAAGAGGGAAGATGTGATAGTCCCACCATGATATCCAACCTTAGAGAAGCCCGCGAGTGAAAATAGCAATTCAAGCCACTGATGTATATTGGGCACTTCTTCTGTGTTGGACTCGAGGGTGAGAATTTCACATTTATTCTTTCTGTTTATCTTTGCAGCTACACTATGGAACCAACTCTATTATGTGCTCCTTCTTAATTAAAGAGATGGAGACTCAGAGAAGTTAAGGAACTTGCCCAAACTCACAGAGCTAGTGAGTGCCAGAGTAAGTTTATGCCCAGGCCTGCCTGGTTTTAAAATTCTTTCAGCCTGCCACCTGTCCATTGCCATGTCTCTGCAACATGCTAGCTTTATAGGACCAGCCATGATGTGGTCAAAGCTTAGCCCGGGCCTTGTCACAAAGCGCCATTCCAGGACACCCATCAGCATAGCCATCTCTGGACCAGCCCCAGGAGGCTCTCACCCGGGCCATGAGTGAAGTTAGGGTCTTTGGGTTCAGGGTTATCCTGACCTACTGAGGAATGGGTACCTGCTGCAGCTGCTAAGTCGCTTCAGTCGTGTCCGACTCTGTGTGACCCCATAGACGGCAGCCCACCAGGCTCCCCCGACTCTGGGATTCTCCAGGCAAGAACACTGGAGTGGGTTGCTATTTCCTTCTCCAATGCATGAAAGTGAAAAGTGAAAGTGAAGTCACTCAGTCGTGTCCTATTCTTAGAGACCCCATGGACTGCAGCCTGCCAGGCTTCCCGGTCCATGGGATTTTCCAGGCAAGAGTACTGGAGTGGGTTGCCATTGCCTTCTCCAAATGGGTACCTAGACATGAGCAAAAGAGATACCGACCAGGATTCTTGGTCTTCCCTAACCAATAGGAATTGATAAGAAGCCAGTCAAAAATTCAGGCAAGGCTTCCCTGGGTCTCATGGGCCACAGGAAGAAGAAAAGTTTCCCTTGCTCACTCTCTGAGAAGGTATGAGCTGGTTCCTTATACAGGGTGAGTGTAGATGAGTCAAGGGTCAGACCGGGGGGTGGCTTAAGTGGTTTGCTTTGGTGGTGTTGCGTGCAAGGGTCATGGGCAGACACCCTGGTTTTGCTCCCAGCTCTCCAGAAGTGGCAGTTGGGTGGGGGTGGGGGGGCTGCGGGCGGGGAGGGGGGTGGCCGCAGGATTGGTCTTTTTGTAAATTGTTGTCCAGAATTTGCCCAACTGCGCATGCACAGTTATTTTTAGCCCTTTAGAGTTTCTTTGTATTTTTTGGCTTGAGGTGACATTTGTCAAGATGCAAGCATTGCCTCAAAGGGTCCCAGGTCTCAACCTGTCTCAAAGGCACCTCTTCCACATGCCCAAAAGGAAAGTCTCCATCCAGTTGAGGAAAATGATCCCTCCCTTTACTTGATTATAAAGACCACACATCAATAAACCTCAAAATCTGTTTTGACCCCCCACAGTCTACTCTAGAAACTGGAGATGGAACTGCATTCTCTGTCCTCCCCCAAAGCCAGCCAGCCGACACCCTGAGCCCTGGCAGGCCTGCACTCACTCCCATTCCTGAAACAAGCCCCAGCTGCAGCCCAGCACTGCCCTGGCCTGCCCCAGAGCCCCACCCGCCTCCCTGAAGACAGGCTGGCCCCAGGCTAGGAATCCTCTTATAGTCAAGCTTATATTCTCAGGACAGTCAGAAGAGCCACTGACCAAGAGACCAGTGACACAGAGGCAAGCACTCTCTCTGGGGCTTTCGGTGAAGGATGAATTACTTCTGGGCTTCGGCTTCCTCCTGTGTAAAACCATGGTCCTTCCAGCCTGCTCCACCACCCACTGGTAACAAGGTGAGGTGCTTGGCAAGCACTTCTTTGCCAAATCGTTGCAGGGAAAAATCTCCTCTCCAAGGGGTTACAAGTCCCACCACTGTGTCGGCACTCTATCCCCAATAGCTCCAGGTTTGTGAGTCTCACTTGAAAAATTATGTATACAAATCCTATTATTAGGAGGTAGTCCCCTCTAATTTCTCCCTGAGAGCTCTCTGTGGGACCTCAGTCAATATTTGCTGAAAAGCAAATACAAGCCTTGTTATGACTCAATGCAAACACTGACTGAACTCCACCAAAGCATTCCCCGGGCTTGAGAGAGGGAGCATTAAATTAATTTGCACAAGTGTCCATGGGATGAAAGGCATCTCCTGGCTCCTCAGCCAACTTACAGAAATTCTCACAAATTCCAGGGCTCCACTATCCTGGCAGTGAATCACCAACACAGTTGAAAATATCAGGCACTGAGCTGATCACTGGGTATTGGAATGAATGGGTGGCTGAATGAGAGGGAGACAGTGGATAGTGTCCACTGTCCTGGGGGGTCACAGGATCCAGATTAACCTTGTCTCCACTCACTGTCTACTATTTTCTTGCTTACCTTTTGAATTTCCATTTTCTCATCTGGAAAATAAAGTGAAGATTATATGGGGCTAGCATTAAATGAAACGATCTTTGTAAAGTACATAGCACCATGTCTGACACATTGTAGATTTTCAAAAATATAATAAATCAACCATCGTATATCAGCAAAGCCACATAACCAAAAAAGCATGATTAAAACTTATGTACTTAAGAGACAGCAACTACTTTAAAATGTAGACTGGCTGGGTCTTCACTCAGGATTGAATTGTAAATTCCTGTTTGAAACCTGACCTACTTCAAACACATGCCATTGTGATAGGCAAAATATAATTCAAATAGTTAGAAAATACACAGCTGTCTTCAAAAACATTGCAAGGACAAGAGAGGAACTGTGATCATAAAGTGGCAGTCGATTGTCATGCACACACAAAGTGGCAGACTTCCAGTGGCCGAAGCCACGAGGGGGGTGATGACTAAGAAGACCGCAGAGGAGGCAGGGTGCGCCTGAGCACCCCCGCGGGAGCCCGCACACCAGAGTAGCGCCTGAGCACCCCCGCGGGAGCCCGCACGCCAGGGCCGCGCCTGAGCACCGCCACGGGAGCCCGCACGCCAGAGCCACGCCTGAGCACCCCCGCGGGAGCCCGCACGCCAGAGTAGCGCCTTAGCACCCCCGCGGGAGCCCGCACGCCAGGGCCGCGCCTGAGCATCCCCGCAGAAGCCCACACGCCAGAGTACCGCCTGAGCACCACCGCAGGAGCCCGCACGCCAGAGCCACGTCTGAGCACCCCCGCGGGAGCCCGCACGCCAGAGTAGCGCCTGAGCACCCCCACGGGAGCCCGCACGCCAGAGTAGCGCCTGAGCACCACTGTCGAAGCCCGCAAGCCAGAGCCGCACCTGAGCACCACCGCAGGAGCCCGCACGCCGGGGCCGCACCTGAGCACCGCCACGGGAGCCCGCACGCCAGAGTAGCGCCTGAGCACCCCCGCGGGAGCCCGCAAGCCGGAGCCGCGCCTGAGCACCACCGCGGGAGCCCGCAAGCCGGAGCCGTGCCTGAGCACCACCACGGGAGCCCACACGCCAGAGTAGCGCCTGAGCACCACTGTCGAAGCCCGCAAGGCAGAGCCGCGCCTGAGCACCACCGCGGGAGCCTGCAAGCCGGAGCCGTGCCTGAGCACCACCACGGGAGCCCGCACGCCAGAGTAGCGCCTGAGCACCACCACGGGAGCCCGCAAGCCGGAGCCGCACCTGAGCACCACCACGGGAGCCCGCACGCCACAGTAGCGCCTGAGCACCACCACGGGAGCCCGCAAGCTGGGGCCGCGCCCTTGACCCAGGAAGGACGGCTGGGAAAAGGTCCACCTAACTGCCATTAGGTGGAAAGGGCCTCATTAGGGCACTGATGGCTGTAGAATCTGAGATACATAGTGTGTGTGGGCTAAGTCGCTTCAGTTGTGTCCAACTCTTTGCAACCCCATGGACTGTAGCCTGCCAGGCTCCTCTGTCCGTGGGATTCTCCAGGCAAGAATCCTGGACTGGGTTGCCATGCCCTCCTCCAGGCAGGGGATGCTCCCAACACAGGCATCGAACTCACATCTCTCATGTCTCCTGCACTGATAGGTGGGTTCTTTACCACTAGCGTCACCTGGGAAGCCCCATATCTCTGTGTGTGTGTGTGCGCGTGCATGCCTGCGTGTGTGTGCATGTGTGTGCATGCTACAGAATGTAGCAATTATAAGATCTGTACAGTTGGTTGGATGCTGCTAAATGCTACGGGTGCACTGAAGAGAGACTAGCTGATTAATTACCCAGGGTGAGGCATGGCATGGCAGCGGAAGGCCTCTGGCACTGTCCAGACAGATCATCCTTCCTCACTGGAAAGCAGACCATGCTTAAAGTGTGACCCAGGACCTGACTGTAGGAGAGGCAAATCTCCAGAGAGGACTGAGGTCTCCTAAGCCAAAATCAAGGCCTAGATAGAAAATAACTGGACCCCCAAGCCCTGGGATAGAGATGTCTGAGTGGATACTTCAGAACAGTGAACTCTTGGAGTCCCCTGGAGCCTCTGCCTTGAATAGTCCACTTTCAGGAAGATGGAAGATCCTCTTATCTGAACTCTATTCAGAGACCCCATGGTCACAAACCTTTGCAAGACAACATCTTCCCTCCTCAAGACATATTCCCTCGTCCCCTTCTAGGCGCTAGAACAATAACCCAAGCAGACCCTGCTTGGAAAGGGAATTATTCACCAACAGAGCAGAAGGACCTGACCTATGAGAGCCCACAGGAACTAGAAAGGCTTACCTGAAAGGGGATCCCAATAGTACTGAACCAAGGGTAGGTGCGGAAGGGACACAGAATATGAAGCTGGATGAGGTTTTGATACTTCATCAGGTTCTGAGAGCCAGTCTTAGTAACTTCTCGAATGGCCTCTAGAATCTAGAGAAAAAAATTCTCATCTTAAGTGTAATATGAAAATATAAGAGCAGCCTTATTAAATAAGGGCTGCAGATCTTTGATCTCAGAGAAGTGGGCAAGTTGGAATGGATCTGTCTGTCGATAAGATCTGAGTTCTCACCATATGACCACATCTGTTTAGAAAATCCATAGGAAACTGCCTTCACTAAGGAGCAAGGAAAGAGGGGTTGGGGTAGGTGGGGAGGTACAGGCTTCGTTAAGAAATTCAGTAAGGCTTCTGAAAGTGAGGCTGATGGTGGATCTTTTAATGGCTTTGGCACCACAGAGTCACTCAGGACAGAAGGATTTGAGAACAGCAGACGGTACAGTAACATTCAATCATCAGAGGCAAGGTAGAAAGCGAGCTTAGGATGGCAACCAGCTGACTTTGACCTACAAGGACTTGTGGTGATTCCCAATAGACCATCATAGGAAAAAGACATAAAGCTGGCTGACAAAGGTATTGGACAAAAATGGATGAAAATGGGCAGAAAATAGAGTTAAATCACACCAACGGGCAGCCCAGTGCTGCAGCAGTTCTCAAACCCAGAACCCGTCAACTGAGGAATGCTGCAATGAAATGCCACAGGAAGTTTAAACAATAGCGTTACTCCAGTTCTGGGTGACAGGGCACTGGGGAAGGGGAAAAGGTGCCTCTTTAGGGCGCTGCTGGACATAATCTGAGCTGACTTCAGTACTGGGGCACGGCCACTCCCATCCCTCAGTAGAGTAGTGTTGCTGTTGTTAGGCCACTAAGTCGTGTCCAACTCTGTGACCTCATGGACTGTAGCACACCAGGCTCCTCTGTCTTCCACTATCTCCTGGAGTTTGCTCAAATTCATGTCCATCGAGTCAGTGATGCTAACTAGCCATCTCATCTTCTGCCGCCCCCTTCTCCCATTGCCTTCAATCTTTCCCAGCATCAGGGTCTTTTCCAGTGAGCCAGCTCTTCATATCAGGTGGCCAAAGTATTGGAGTTTCAATAAATGGAATCTTTCTTGTGGTGGGTCCACAGATCCACCAAGTGGTCATTTCCTCAGCCTTCTGAATGAGTAATCAGACGGACGTGTTTAGCAGCTAGCAAGGTAGGAAAGGCCAAATGCAAGGCCCTGAAATTGTCCCTGATCCCCTGACTCACCAACCAAACACAATACCACATCCTGGGGGCAAAGGCAGAAATGAGTGCTATTCTCAAAAACTTTAAGAATGCAAAAGTTGGGGGCCCACTGCGTCCCCCAGAACTTGCACAATCCACAGTGAATCATGGTGATGAACCACTTCAGACTTACCTGAGTTTCACCCCAATTACAGTTTCTGTGCCAAATCTTTGTCTTTATTGAGAACAGAGCAACAGAGCCTCTGCTCTGTAGAATGCAGATATTGAGCTAATAAATTTGTTGAATTTTTTTACTTTTAATTGGAAGCTAATTACTTTACAATATTGTGGGGGTTTTATTAATCCCCATCAGGAAGAAGAGCCAGGATCCCATTCATTCACCTGGGGTGGGTAGACGACATGGGGTCACAGAGTCGGACATGACTGAGCGACTGAACTGGGCAGATGACAGCGCACATCCAGTCTTTCCCCAAAGGCTGTGTCAGTTCTCCTGTTCTCCGTCACACTACAGTCCAAGGGGACCTTGAACATCTGGACATCTCACAAAACATCACGATAGTCCACAGCTGTCCTGAAGAACACGGAAGATAAAACCACCAAGATCCCAGGGTCCGTCACACTGGCCCAGCAGTCTCAGGTACGTTTGCACGCCTCACACCTTCAACCACTAACATAAGCACCGTGCTTGGAAAGCCTTTTCAGGTTCTGAAGCAGCATGTGCTGCACTCAGAATGCTGCTCTGATCCACTTGACAAGTGATTTTTAAGTAGGATCTGGAGTAGGAGAATGCTCTGCCAGAGTCCCAGGAGATGGGGCGGTCGTCTCTGCCAGTTGGTTCAGCAGATCCCAGGATGCCAGCTGTATCCGTGGTATTTCACAGCAGCACAGTCCCACCAGGAGCTACAGCACAGGCTCCTAAGGTGTGGAACGAGCCATGCTGTCTGCTGCAAACAAACACCCTTTATTCAAAAATCAGCTCCTGGAACGTGAGCCAGAAACTCGGCCTCTGATGAGGGAGCATCAGGTGGCTGCTGCACAAGCTGCCTAACCACACTGGGTGTTCTCTGAGGCAGCAGGTCAGGCAAGTTGGGTACTAGCCACACATCATGCTGCGGGCATCCAGGGTCAGACACAAAAGGGTATTTAACACAGGCAAGCTGTACAAAGTGGTGAGCCAAACACGACCGTCACAGTCTTATGCAGAGTCAGCGCACCTCCCTCGACTCACACCTATGGACTCACTGGGCATGGGGTGCGACCTCTAAACCAGCTGACAGGGGAGGGGAAGGTCTGGATCTGGTCCATGGGAAGGCTCCACTCAGCACGGTGATGCCAGACGAAGTGGAGACCTACTGCACTGCACCTAGGGGTGGCCCCAGGGCTCAGGCCGTGCATCTCTCCACCCAGTTTGCTCAGGGAAATGGCCCAAGGTAAAGATGCACAGACTGATTGGTCAGGTGCAGTAAACCCCAGACTGTTCCATAAGCACCACAGAAGGGCGAGCAGAGCCCAGCTATTCTGACAAAGCCTGACTATTACCCAGAGATGCCCTCACCTGCCACGTCGTCACCTCAGACAGTGGGTGGAAAGGAAAGATGCGGATACCATTTGCAGCTAAAGGGGAAAACCCACAGGTCTCAGGTACAGTGATCAGAGCAGTGGAGATGCTGTGCATGACCAAGATGAAATGCCTCAGCTCAGAAGCCATGAAAGCACAAAAGAGAAGGCAAGGCGTGAGAACACAGCACAAGACCCCGAAGAAGCCTAAACTAGATACGGGCATCACCAAAGGGCCAGAAGAGCAAGCCCACGATCGCTTGAAATGAGAGAAAACTTAATAGAAACTTGGATCAAGTAAAGTTAAAATTAAAAGATGAGATGATAAAAATATAGAATGAGATGTGAAATAGATATTAGAAAACAAAATTAGAACCCGTAAGTATTATTACAGAGGAATAGAATAGATACTGTTGATAATACAATTACAGAACTAGAAGAAAGATTTAGGGTGATTAAAATGAATATGTATTTTAAAAAACAAAGAAAGTTATTAGGAAGACAAATTGACTATAAAAAAGAGACAATTTGTCAGGTATAATTGGAATTCCTAAAGAAGAAAACACAACAAATAATACAAAACACAACGTATGGAACAAAACATGTATTCAAAGAGATAATACATGACATTTTCCCTGTATTAAAAGTAACTGAACCTGAGAAAAATTTTTAAAAGAGCATAATGTACGTTAGCAAATTTTGATATGAAAACCTCAACACAGAGACATATCACATCCTAATTAAATTATAAAACTTCAAAGTTAAGAGAGAAATCCTGACACATCTCAGCAGAAAGAGCAAAATAACACACAATGGGAAAATCTGCCCAGACTCTGGCTCCTCTGCAGCAACATTCAGAGCCAGAATAAAAGGTATTCACATCTCAGAGTTCCAAAAGAAAGAAAAAGTGAACCTAGACTCTGACACTCAGCCAGCTTATTTCTGTAAAGGCAAGAAGCAGCCATTCTGAAACATCAAGCCCTGAAGAAAATACAGAACATATGGACTTTTTAGGGGGAAAAAGTAACTATTGGTAATTAAATCCTTTCAATTTATAGAAAACAATAATAACAGCAATAATAATTATAAACTCAGGAATTTACAGATTGGAGTAAAAGACCTAGGGCTGAGCAGAGAACCCGTCTATACCTAGAACAAAGGGCAGCCAATCAAGGGAATTATGGTAGCAGAACAAATTATGACTTTAATTAAAACTGGATAATGTAAAAAGGTCCCCTCATAGCTCAGTTGGTACAGAATCCGCCTGCAATGCAGGACCCCAGTTCCATTCCTGGATCGGGAAGATCTGCTAGAGAAGGGATAGGCCACCCACTCCAGTATTCTTGGGCTTCCCTTGTGGCTCAGCTGGTAAAGAATCTGCCTGCAATGTGGGAGACATGGGTTCGATCCCTGGGTTGGGAAGACCCCCTGGAGGAGGGCAAGGGCTACCCACTCCAGTATTCTGACCTGGAGAATTCCATGGTCTGTATAGTCCATGGAGTCTCAGAGAGTTAGACATGACTGAGCCGCTTTCACTTTCTTTTCAAGGTAAAAGTCATACTGTAACTGACAACTCTAAGGAGACAAGAGGGAAATCCATCAATGTGTCATCCTTCAAAGAAGAGAGTCACCAAACTGAACTCGAAACTTTGAAACAAACTCAAAATTTTAAACATACCTTTTTTTATTGTTTTTTTAGCCCAACACTTTTACTTTATTTATTTTTTTAATTAAATTTTTATTTTTAATTTATTTTACTTTACAATACTGTATTGGTTTTGCCATATATTGACATGAATCCACCACGGGTGTACATGTGATCCCAAACATGAACCCCCCTCCCACCTCCCTCCCCACAACATCCCTCTGGGTCATCCCCATGCATCAGCCCCAAGCATGCTGTATCCTGCATCGGACATAGACTGGTGATTCGATTCTTACATCATAGTATACATAAACATACCTTTTTTAAAAAAAAATGATTATCAACTCTGAAATTTTTCAAAATCTTTCTTCTCTATTTTTGAAGGATCTTCTAGGAAATAATTTTGTTTATCTTTTTTAATGTCTGAAGTTCACAATTCCTTCAGTTTTGCTTTGGTTATGTTTTAAGTTCTGCTGCTGCTGCTAAGTCACTTCAGTCGTGTCCAACTCTGTGTGACCCCATAGATGGCAGCCCACCAGGCTCCCCTGTCCCCGGGATTCTCCAGGCAAGAACACTGGAGTGGGTTGCCATTTCCTTCTCCAATGCATGAAAGTGGAAAGTGAAAGTGAAGTCGCTCAGTTGTGTCCAACTCTGCTCCTCCATCCATGGGATTTTCCAGGCAAGAGTACTGGAGTGGGGTGCCATTGCCTTCTCTGTTTTAAGTTCTAGTAACATTAAATATTGGGTTCACCAGAAAGTTCATTCAGAGTTTTCCATAACATTTTACAGAAAACAACAAATGAACTTTTTGGCCAACTCAATATAGTACTATATATTTTAAAAGAACACCTGGAGATAGTCATATTTTTATAAAGGTCACTAGAGGTCACCAAGATGGCAGAATAGGAAGATACTGAACTCACCCCCTCCCGCAAACAAACCAAAATTATGATTCCATACAGAGAAACTGTCTGTGACAATGAACTAAACACTAGCAGAAAAGATTTTCCACAACTGAAAACATAAAGGAACCATACGAGACAGGGATGGGGTGGAGATATAGTCAAGGCCCATACCCCTGGGTTGGCTACCTACAAACAGGAAGGCTATCAGAGTCACGGAGAACCTCCCCAAACAGTGAGAGGTCTGAGCCCCACTTTAGGCTCCACAGCGGTGGTGGGGGGCAGGGGTCTGCACTAAGATGAGTCCCCAGAACTTCTAGCTTTGAAGGCAAGCAGGGCTTGTGTTCAAGGCTGTATATTTATTTAACCTATATGCAGAGTACCTCACACAAAATGCCGGACTGGAAGAAGCACAAGCTGGAATCAAGACTGCCAGGAGAAATATCGATATCCTCAGACATGCAGATGACACCACCCTTATGGCAGAAAGTGAAGAGGAACTAAAGAGCCTCTTGACGAAAGCGGAAGAGGAGAGTGAAAAGCTGGTTTAAAACTCAACGTTCAAAAAACTAAGATCCTGGCCTCCAGTCCCATCGCTTCATGGCAAACAGGTGGGGAAAACAGTGCAAACACCGTCAGACTTTATTTTTTGGGGCTCCAGAATCGCTGCAGATGGTAACTGCAGCCATGAAATTAAAAGACACTTACTCCTTGGAAGGAAAGTTATGAGTATATTCAAAAGCAGAGACAGTCCTTTGCCAACAAAGGTCCATCTAGTCAAGGCTATGGTTTTCCTGTGGTCATGTATGGATGTGAGAGTTGGACTGTGAAGAAAGCTGAGCGCCGAAGAATTGATGCTTTTGAACTGTGGTGCTGGAGAAGACTCTTGAGAGTCCCTTGGACTGCAAGGAGACCCAACCAGTCCATTCTGAAGGAGATCAGCCCTGGGATTTCTTTGGAAGGAATGATGCTAAAGCTGAAGCTCCAGTACTTTGGCCACCTAATGTGAAGAGTTGACTCACTGGAAAAGACTCTGATGCTGGGAGGGATTGGGGGCAGGAGGAGAAGGGGGAGACAGAGGATTAGATAACTGGATGGCATCACTGACTCGAAGGACATGAGTTTGGGTGAACTCTGGGTGTTGGTGATGGACAGGGAGGCCTGGCATGCTGCAATTCATGGGGTCACAAAGAGTCGGAAACGACTGAGTGACTGAACTGAACTGAACATCACTGTGTATGGTGACAGCAGCCATAAAATTAAAAGGTACTTTTAAGTGCTGCTTGGAAGAATACCTAAAGCAGAGACATTACTTTGCCAACAAAGGTCCCTCTAGTCAAAGCTATGGTTTTTCCAGTGGTCATGTATGGATGTGAGAGTATCCATAAAGAAAACTGAGCATCAAAGAATTGATGCTTTGAACTGTGTTGTTGGGAAAGACTCTTGAGGGTCCCTTGGACTGCAAGGAGATCCAACCAGTCCATCCTAAAGGAGATCAGTCCTGAATATTCATTGAAAGGACTGATGTTGAAGCTGAAACTCCAATACTTTGGCCAACTGATGCAAAGAGTGGACTCATTAGAAAAGACCCTGATGCTGGGAAAGATTGAAGGCAGGAGGAGAAGGGGATGACAGAGGATGAGATAGTTGGATGACATCACTGACTTGAAGGACATGAGTTTGGGCAAGCTCCAGGAGTTGGTGATGGATAGGGAAGCCTGGTGTGCTGCAGTACATGGGGTTGCAAAGAGTTGGACGTGACTGAGAGACTGAGCAATACAATAAAACACAGGGCCTGTATACCAGAGAGCCAGGTGACTGTAGCAAACAGGAATCCACTCTCAAGGAATGCATTCAAAATCTTAGACACTCTGAGGCCCAGTACAGAGGCGGTGGTTTGAAAACACTCTGGGTCACACCCACTTGTTGATACTGGAGAGCATCCAAGAGGCAGGAGGCAACTGGGACTGCTCCTGGGGACAGAAACACTGGCAGCGGCCATTTGGGGAGATTATTCTACCAGAATAACATCAGGACTGGCAAGCTTTTTGGAATCCAATCTCTAGCCTATTAGCTCCAGGGAACCAGCCTGCCCACCAGCGGGCCAGCACCAACCCTACATCTCCTTGGGTCACGCAACCAACTGTGTACGTAGCCACAGTGGGCCCACAGTCACCACACGAGGCATAGCCTTGTAGTCAACCAATCCATGGCCCATCCTTGCACACCAGCATGCCCACAGTAATCAGCCCTGCCACACAGAAGGAGCAGCCCACATGGCAGGGAATCCTAAAGCACAGCGCTGGTGACAAGAGGGGCGCACGCTCCTGGCTCCACAGGACATGTCCTACATAAGGCCACTTCTCCTATGTCAGAAAGCAGAACCAACCTAACACATGGAAATAAAAAGAACTGGTAAAGTGAGGGGACAGAGAAACACGTTCTCAGTTCAGTTCAGTCGCTCAGTCGTGTCCGACTCTTTGTGACACCATGAATCACAGCACGCCAGGCCTCCCTGTTCATCACCAACTCCCAGAGTTTACCCAAACCCATGTCCATTGAGTCGGTGATGCCATCCAACCATCTCATCCTCTGTCATCCCCTTCTCCTCCTGCCAGCTATCCCTCCCAGCATCAGGGTCTTTTCCAGTGAGTCGGCTCTTCACATCAGGTGGCCAAAGTATTGGAGTTTCAGCTTCAACATCAGTCCTTCCAGTGAACACCCAGGACTGATCTCCTTTAGGATGGACTGGTTGGATGTCCGTGCACTCCAAGGGACTCTCAAGAGTCTTCTCCAACACCACAGTTCAAAACACGTTCTAAACAAAGGAATAAGGCATAAGCTCAGGAGAACAATCCAACAAAATGGAGATAAGGAATTGATACAATGAAAAGTTAAAGGCAGTGATCATAAAGATACTCACCAAACTCAGAATGAACAGAGCGAGAATTTCAACAAAGAGAAAATGTGAAGGAGAACCAAGCAAAGCATAAGAATACAATATCTGAAATTTAAAATACACTAAAAGGAATCAATTGTAGATTAGATAACGGAGAGGAATGGATTGGTGATCTAGAAGAAAAAGCAATGGAAATGCCCCAAGCTGAACAGGAAAAAGAATTTTTTAAGATGTTATTGTTGTTGCTCAGTCGTTAAGTCATATCTGACTCTTTGTGACACCATGAACTGCTGCACGCCAGGTTTCCCTGTCCTTGACTATCTCCCTGAGTTTGCTCAAACTCATGTCCATTGAGTCAGTGATGCTATACAACCATCTCATCCTCTGTCACCCCCTTCTCCTCTTGCCCTCAATCTTTCCCAGCATCAGGGTCTTTTCTAATGATTCAGCTCTTCACAGCAGGTGGCCGAAGTATTGGAGTTTCAGCTGCAGCATCAGTCCTTCTAATGAATATTCAGGACTGATTTCCTTTAGGATGGACTGGTTGGATCTCCTTTCAGTCCAAGGAACTCTCAACAGTCTTCTCCAACACCACAGTTCAAAAGAATCAATTCCTCAGCACTCAGCTTCCTTTATAGTCCAACTCTCACATCCATATATGACTACTGGAAAAACCATAGCTTTGACTAGATGGACCTTTGCCAACAAAGTAATGTCTCTGCTTTTTAATACACTATCTAGGATTGTCATAGGTATTCTTCCAAGGAGAAAGAGTCTTTTAATTTCATGGCTGCAGTCACCATCCACAGTGCTTTTGGAGCCCAAAAAGATGAAACCTGACATTGTTTCCACTTTCCCCCCATCTATTTGCCATGAAGTGATAGGACCAGATGCCATGATCTTTGTCTTTTGAATGTTGAGTTTTAAGCCAACTTTTTCACTCTCCTCCTTCACCTTCATCAAGAAGCTGTTTAGTTCCTTTTTCACTTTCTGCCATTAAAGTGGTGTCATCTGCCTATCTGAGGTTATTGATATATCTCCCAGCAATCTTGATTCCAGCTTGTGTTTCCTCCAGCCCAGCATTTTGTATGATGTATTCTGCATATAAGTTAAATAAGCAGGATGACAATGTACAGCCTTGACATACTCCTTTCACAATTTTGAACCAGTCCAGATAAGAATAGTTTAAAAGACTTCTGGTGCTGGGGTCCAGCCCCGGTGGATCCAGGGAATTCGAAGGGGGGGACGGAGTCAGCGTCTTAGAAAGGACTATTTAATTAGAAAAGAGAGATTAGGAAAGAATAGTGTAGTAGGAAAATTAGTGGAGAAAAGAGGCTGAATAACTTGGTTTACATGGAAAGCTAATAAAGTTTTAAGACAAGAAACTTGCACCACCTACGTAGGCCACTGGCGCTCGCTTGAATAGTGGAGGGTGCCCTGCCTTGGGCTCCCTCTCGCATGGGTCTTAGCAGCCAGGGCAAGTAAGTAGACATGGCGAGCCTCCACGCTCCAGATGGGAATTCAGACAGAAAAGAAGGAGAAAAGATCACACGGGGGGAACCAGTCTTTCCAGTGACTGGTCCATCTTTTATTTTCTAGGAAAGCTTTTTATACCTTTGGTTGTACATAGAGATCAATGGATAATACAAAGTTATGCAGGGTCAGCAGCCCTGACTTTTATCGAGACCAGGCTTTCTCTCTGCATACCTAGCTGTATACACAAGTCTTAGGTGATTTACATTATCTTCTGGCCAGCAGGCCTATTAGCATTTTATGGCCCTTTTCTGATAAGGGTCCATCAACCAGAAAACTTATTTGCCTTAAAAGTGTTGTTCTTCCTAAAGTCTGGTGCCACTCTCAGAAAGCACTAATTAAGGTTACATTCTTACATAGCAATGACACAACAATTTATAACAAGGAAAGAGGAGTACAGTGATCTATAACAAAGAGAAAGTTCACTAACTCAAAAGTCTAGTGTTGCTAACATCAAAACTACTATATTCCTTTTTCTATATTCCAATTACATTGATTAATATCCTCCAGGTGCCTAAAAGATAAAGAATATGGAGGCCTGGCAGCAGTCATTGACTCAACAGTGAAACCTATCACCAATAAAATTTTTAGCTTTTTAGAAAAGGGCTCTATATCTTTAAGATGCTTTAAGCTTTGTGCCTTTCGTGGTTGGGGGGGCCGTAAACAATCACATGCGTAGTTGTAAAAATCCGGACAGACCGGTCAGGTAAGTTGGAAAGTTATCAGAGGGGTTTAAGCCAAGACATTTTTTTTATGCCCAGGAGACTTATTAACTGGAGCTAAGCTAATTCCTTTTTAGAGGAAGGTGGTGGGGGACAGCCCCTGTTAATGTCAGAAGCATTAAGTGAAAAGCATAATACAGTACAGCAGGCAGACTCTGGTTTTGGGGGTAGATGCTCGAGAAATTCCAGCAAGGCTCCCTTAAGGCCAGACTCGCCTTTGCCTGTCGGACTGCTTAACCTCATGACCTTTGCCACGGGCGGGACTCCTCATGCTGGCTCCCCGCACTCTGGAATAACATCAAGTGTATTAGCATTTACATTATAGGGGTTCCAGAAGGAAAAGAGAAAGAAGGGAAGAGAATTTATTTGAAGAAATAATAGCTGAAAACTTCTCTAAGCTGAGAAAGGAAATAGACATCCAGGTTTAGGAAGCACAGAGAATCTCAAATAAGGTGGCCCCAAAGAGGTCAATGGCAACCCACTCCAGTGTTCTTGCCTGGGAATCCCAGGGATGGTGGAGCCTGGTGGGCTGCCGTCTATGGGGTCGCACAGAGTCGGACACGACTGAAGCAACTTAGCAGCAGCAGCAGCAACAAAGAGGTCACACCAAGACACAGTACAATTTAAATGGCAAAAATTAAAGATATAGGGAATATTAAAAACAGCAAAAGAAAAGCAATTAGTTAAATACAAGGGAACTTCCATAAAAGTGTCACTGACTTTTCAGCAGAAACTTTGCAGGCCAGACGGGAGTGCTTAATATAGTCAAAGCAATGAAGGGGAAAAATGAACCCTACAACCAAGAATACTCTATTTGGAAAGGTTATAATTCAGATTTAAAAGAGAAATAGCAAAAGCTAAAAGAATTCAACACCATTTAACCAGCTTTACAAGAAATGCTAAAAGGACTTCTCTAAGTGGAAAAGAAAAGGCCACAACTATGTATATATGAAAAATATAAAAAGAAAACTCTCATTGGTAGAAGCAACCGTATAGTAAAGATAGCAGATCAACCACTTATAAAGACAGTAGGAAGATTAAAGGGCAGAAATAACACAAGCATCTCTATGCACAATAAGTAGTTAAGGGACACACAAAACAAAAAAGGTATAAAATATGACATAAAAAACATTAAACATTGGAGGGGGGAGTAAAACAATAGGATTATTAGAATGTGTTTGAAATAAAAGATCATCAACTTCAATTAATCACATACACATAATTTTATGTGAACCTCATGGTAGCCACAAACCAAAATATAACAGACACACACACACACAAAGAGAATGGAATCTAAATATAGCACTAAAGATATTCATCAAATTACAAGAAGAGAGACCAAAAGAAGAAAAAATGAACAAAAAAGAAATACAAAACAATTGGACAGCAATTAACAAAATGGTAGTAAGTACTGTGTCATTTTTGTTTAGTCACTAAATTATATCTGAGTCTTTTGCAACCCCATGGACTGCAGTCCATCAGGCTCTTCTGTCCATGGGATTTCCCAGGCAAGAACACTGGAGTGGGTGACCATTTCCTCCTCCAGAGTATCTTCCCAACCAAGGAGTCAAACCCATGTCTCCTGCTTTGGAAGGAGGATTCTTCACCACTGAGCCACTGGGGAAGCACAGCAATAAGTATGTATCTATCAATAACTACTTTAAATATAAATGGACTAAATTCTCCAGTCAAAAGGCAGAGTGGCTGATTGGATACAAAGGCAAGACCCATGTACATACTACCTACAAGAGAGTCGCTTCAGATCTAAAGACACTCAGACTGAAAGTGAAGGTATATAACAAGCATTCCAAACAAATGAAAATGAAAAGAAAGTCAGTAGCAATATTTATATCTTACAAAATAGATTATGAAGCAAAGACTGCAACAAGAGATACATAAGGACATTTCATAATGATAAAAGGATGAATCCAACGAGAAGATATAACAATTATAAGTACATATGCACTCGATATAGGAGCACCTACACACAGTAGATATTAACAAACAAAGGGAGAAATTGACAGTAATGCAATGATAATATGGGATTTTAACATCCCACTTTCATCAATGGACAGATCTTCCAGACAGAAAATCAATAAGGAAACACTGGCCATAAATCACACATTATATCAAATGAGATAACAAATGTAGATCATTCCACCCAAAATCAGCAGAACACATAATCTTTTCAAGTGTACATTGAACATTCTCCATGATAGAGTACATGTTAGGCCACAAAACAAGTCTCAATAATTTTTTAAAAATTGAAATCATAGCAAGCACCATTTTTGGCCACGTTGTATGAGACTAGAAATCTCTGCAAAAAAACTGCAAAAATAACACAAACATGTGGAGGCTAAACAACATGCTACTAAACAACAAATTGGTCACTGAGTAAATTTAAAAATGCCTGGAAACAAATGAAAACGTGAACACAATGGTTCAGAAATCAATGGGATGCAGAAGCAATCCTAAGAGGGAAGTTTATAGTAATACAAGCCTACCTCGGGAAACCAGAAATATGAAATACACAGTCTAAACTTGCACCTAAAGGAACTAGAACAGAAAAAGGAACAAACAAAACTCAGAATTAGTATAAAGAAAGAAAGAATAAATATGGGTACAAGAAGAAGGAAAAGGATATTTAAATAGAAAAGATCAATGAAACTAAGAGCTGGTTCTTTGAAAAGAATAGAAAACAATGATAAAACTTTAACCAGAGTCACCAAGAGAAAAGAAAAAGAGAGGACCAAATAAATAAAATCAGAAATGAAGGAGAAATATAAAAGATCATAAGAGATTACCACGAGAAATATAAAAGATCATAAGAGATTACCACAAGCAGCTATGAAATAGACAACTTGAAAGAAATGGATAATCCCTAAGAATGTACAACCTTCAAGACTGAATCAGCAAGAAAGAGAGAATATAAACTGACTACCAGTAACAAAATTGAATCAGTAATTTTTTTTAAACTCCCAATATACAAAAGCTCAGGACCAGATGGCTTCATAAATGAACTCTACAAAGCATTTAAAGAAGATTTAACACTACCCCTTGTCAAATTATCCCAGAATTTAAAGAGAAAGGAATGTTTCTGAACTTATTCTATGAAGTCAGCATCACCCTGATACCAAAACTAGACAAAGACACAACAAAAAATGAAATTACAAGCCAATATCACTGACGAGAATATATGTAAAAATTCTCAATAAAATATTAGCAAATTCAACCTGACAATATAGTAAAAGGATCAAACACCATGATCAAGTAGGATTTAACACAGTGATACAAATCAATGATACACCACATTGGTTAGTTGAAGAACAAAAGTCATATATATAATTATCTCAGTAGATGCATAAAATACTTGCAACAAAATTCAATATCCATTTATGATTTAAAAAACAGTTGGTATATAAGGAACAAACTTCAACATAATAAAAGGTCACATATTACAAACACATAGTCAACATAAAACTCATCAGTGAAAATCTGAAAGCATTTTCTCTGAGATCAGGGACAGAATAAGAACGTCTTTTCTCTTTTTATCTACTTTTATTCAACACAGTATTGGAAGTCCTACCCACTTCAATCACACAAGAAAAAGAAAAGGAATTCAAACTGAAAAGGAAGAAGTGAAACTGTCCTTGTTTGCAGATGACATGAAATCATATATACGAAATTCTAAAGATGTTATCTAAAACATCTACTAGAATTAATGAATGAATTCAGTACAGTTTCAGGATATAAAATTAATCTATTGCATTTCTACACATTAAAAATGAACTATCAGAAACAGAAGTTACAAACAACCTCATTCATAACTCAATAAAATGCCCAGAAATAAATCTAACTAAAGAGGTAAAAGATTTGTACTCTGAAAACTATAAGATATTGAAGATATCACAAACAAATAGAAAGATATACTGTGCTTATGAATGGGAAGAATCAGTATTGTTAAAATGACTACATTACTCCAGGCAATCTACAGATTCAATACAGTCCTTCTCAAATTGTCAAATGCATGCATTTCACAAAACTAAGACAAATAATTCCAAAATCTGTATGAAACTCCAAAAGACTCCAAATAATCAAAATAATCTTGAGAAAGAAGAAAAAATCTGGAGGTATCATGATCCCTGATTTCAAATTATGCTGCAAAGCTACAGTAATCAAAAGAGTACGGTACTGGCACAAAAACAGACACACAGGTCAATGGAACAGAACCGAGCGCCCATAAACCATCTAGTCAAAGCCACGGTCTTTCCAGTGGTCGTGTATGGATGTGAGAGTTGGACCATAAAGAAAGCTGAGAGCTGAAGAATGGATACTTTCGAACTGTGTTGTTGGGGAAGAATCTTGAGAGTCCCTTGCACTGCAAGGAGATCCAACCAGTCCATCCTAAAGGAGATCAGCCCTGGGTGTTTTTTGGAAGGACTGAGGTTGAAGCTGAAGCTCCAATACTTTGGCCACCTGATGCAAAAAGCTGACTCATTGGAAAAGACCCTGATGCTGGGCGGGATTGGGGGCAGGAGGAGAAGGGGACGACAGAGGATGAGATGGTTGGATGGCATCACCAACGCAATGAACAAGTTTGAGCAAGCTCCAGGAGTTGGTGATGGACAGGGAGGCCTGGAGTGCTCCAGTCCATGGGGTCGCAAAGAGTCAGAAACGACTGAGCGACTGAACTGAATTGAAATCCATGTTTATATGGTCACCTAATATATGACAAGGAGACAAGAATATACAGTGGGGGGAAGAGCCTCTTCCATAAACAATGTTGGGAAAGCTAGACAGATGCATGCCAAAAACACTCCACCGGACTACTTTCCCATACCACACACAAAAGTAAACTCAAAACAGATTAAAGACTTAAATGTAAGTCCTGAAACCATAAATTTCTTAGAAGAAACACAGGCATACTTTTTGACAGCAGTCTCGGCAATATGTTTTCAGATCTGCCTTCTCAGACAACAGAAAAAAAGGAAAATAGACAAATGGGACCACATCAGACTGAAGGTGCAGAGAAGGAAACTACCAACAAAGTGTATTTGCAAATGACAGATCTAAGGAGTTAATGCCTAAAATATGCAAAAAACTCATACAACTCAACATTAAAAAAAAAAAACCCTGGTCAGAGGACCTAAATAGACATTTTTCCAAAAAAGATACAGATAGCCAACAGATAATGAACAAATGTTCAACATCACTAATCATCAGGCAATGCAAATTAAACCACAGTGAGACATCATGTCACACCTGTCAGAGGGCTATCATCAAAAAGCTCACAACTGACAAGGATGGCAAGGATGTGGAGAAAAGGGACCACTCATCCACTGTTTGTGAGGCTGTGAACTGGCGCAACCAATGTAGAAAACAGTATGGAGTTTACTTAAAAAAACAAAAAATAGAACCACCACATAATTCAGCCATTTCACTACTGGATATTTACTCAAAGAAAAAAAGAACACATATTCAAAGAGATATATGCATGCTAGTTTTTTTGTAGAATTATTAACAATATCAAGATATGGAAGCATTTTAAGTGACCATCAATGATGAATGGATAAAGAAGAGATAGCACAATAATATATGCAATGGAATGCTACTCAGAATTTAAAAACTGAAATCTTGCCATTTGCAACAATACGGAAGGATCTAGAGCCTAAGCGATTAGGCTAAGTGAAGTCAGGAAAAAAAAATGCCATGTGATCTCAGTTATATGTGGAATATAAAAACCAAAACAAATAAGCAATGAAACAAAACAAATACACACTCATAGATACAGAGAACAAACGGGTGGTTGCCAGAGAGGAGAAGTCAAGGGACAAAAATCAGTGAAGGGGAATAAGTGGTGCAAACCTTGAGTTATAAAATAAATGAGCCATGAGGATGTCATATGCAGCATAAGAAATATAGTCAATAATATCGTAATAACTTTATATGGGGACAGCTAGTTACCAGGCTTTTTGTGAAGATGTCAAGTCACTATATAGCATACCTGAAACATAATACTGTATGCAAGCATATTTCAATTTTTTTTAAATCTGTCACTATACCTACAAGGACTAGGACTTGGATTTTTTACTTTCTTCACAGTATATTCCCATCTTATGTCTTTATAATAAATTTGCTTCATTTTTATAAAAGTTAAAATTATTTCCCATGTGCAAATATGCCAAGATGTTAAGTGATTAACTTCCGGTGGTAAAGATACTGATGATTGTTTTATGTTGCATTTTGGAATTTTAGGCAATTCAAAATTCAAAAATGTGCTTAAGAAAAAATAAGGATAATCACTTTAAAAATACAAATAAAATCTAATATATATATATATAATTTCCAAATCAACAGAGGAAAATAATGAAAGCTTTAGTAACCAAATGTAAATCAGAAAGGGGATTTAGAGAAGCAAAGAAAACATAACAAATTAGATAGCAAAAATAAATCCCAATATATCATATCAATATTCATCATAAAGAGATTTAAATTACTAATTATAAGACAGAGTCTAACAGATTTTAATCCTCTTAATCTAGTGATATGGCTCTTACTACAAGAGACACACTAATATAAACAACTCAGAAAAGCCAAAAACAGAGAAATGGAACAAAAACAAACAAGAATAATCATTGTTGAGGCAGATAAAATGTAACAAAACAAAAAACATTCGTAGCAATAAAAAACACTATGTAATTATGTAAAAGGATATAATAGTCATAAATTGTATGTACCTGACAGCAACATAACCTCAAAGTACATAAAGCAAAATTGACAGCATAACAGAAAGAAACTGAGAACTCCACCATCAGAGCAGAACATCCCAACTCACTGCATCGGAACCTGACTCTGCAGACAGAAATAACTTAGGATATAGAAGAATTTTACAGTGCTGTAAAAGCGTGACCTAATAGATGTATCTTTATATGTATATATATGCAGTCAACAAAAGAAAACATACTTTTCCAGAAAATGAGGGATATTTATAAGTAGTCAGCCTTATTGTGGAACGAAACAGAAGTCTCAACCAATTTCAGAGATTCAAATATCAACAATACAGAACCCGATGAAATTAAATTAGAAACTGACAGTTAAAAGACATTTAGGACAAAAATATCAAAAACTTTAAAATGTTATTCCTAAATTAACTCATGTGTCAGTGCAAATCTCAAAACAATTAAGACACTTAGGGATAAATGAAACAAAATTTTACGTCCATAAGTTGTGAGATAAACTCAGTACAATTCTTGATAAACTTATTTACACAAAAAACAAGAGGAGATGAAAACAACTTGAGAAGAGGACTAAACTCAAAAAAAGTAAAAGGAAGAAGATCCCTCTGTTAAGAGAGTATCCCCGAAGAATCCAGTAAGGAAGTGGGGCAGCAAGGCGAGGAAGTGGAAGCGCTGTTCTGTTTGGGGGCAGGAGAGTTGAGACTTCGCACTCCTGTACAAGCCGGCCGGCAGCTGAGGCTGGAAGGGATGCAAGCTTCAGGCGTGTCTAGCTCTCTACACCAGCAGGTGGCTCCAGAGCCCAACGGCAGTCCTTCGAAGACTTCAGGTGAAACCGGTACCAGAGCACACAGAAGCTGGGAGGTGGGCACGCTCGGGTGGCAAATAGGAAATAAAGGCATTTTCTAGGGGCACCAATGAAGCCTTCTACAGAACTTTATTGCTTAGGAGAAAAACACCAGCACTACTAAAAGAGACGCTCAGTACAACAAAAACCAGTTATTTTAAAAGAATGATAGATAGATGTCTAGAAAAACATGAAAAATAGCAAAATTACACTTTTTAAAAGGCAGTATTGGGGCAGTCAAGATTAAATAAGCCCAGGATAGCCTATCTCTTTCACCAATTACAAGTGAAGTTCTGGACTAAATGCAACAACCTAAGAACTTTGAAAAATTAAAAATTTTAGAGCCACAGTAAACAATGAGCCAATACATTGATCTAAATGAAATATACTCCCCAAAATCCAAATAATCCAAAAATAGGCAGGATACTAAGAAGAGAGGAACAAAAAGTAGAGAAAATACACAGAAAACAAACAATAAAATGCTGAACCTAAATCCAAACATATCAATAATTATATTAAAAGTAAATTATCTGAATATACCAAGTAAAAAGGTAGAGATCATCAGTTTGGATTTAAAGAAGGAAATGCCCAACTATACACTATGCAAACACTTAACGGAGAAATGATAACAACTCTACCCAAGGTATTTCAGAACAGAGAAAAGGAACTGTGAGGCCAACAATACCTTGATTCCAAAACTGACAAATGCGGGGGGCGCTCCACAGAGAGAGGCAGTGGAACTTCCCTCACCAAAGCCGAGGGGTCCCGAGGAGAGGTGAGCCTGCTGTCCACCAACCCAGCCCCGAGAGGAGCGAGAGACAATCAGACGCGACAGGGGTTCCGTCTAAGCAGTTCCGCTTTATTGCCACAAACTCTTGGTTTATATACGCAAGCAGGGGGTTTTGTGAGGGACTTTCTATAGTTGCACCAATCACGTTAAAGGTCAAATCATCATGCGCCTTCATTGTAACAGGAGTCTATGGTGATCACGTGCTGTCCACGTGCACGGAAATCAAGAGAGCCAATCAAAAGTTTTGACAAACAACTTAGGCCGCCCTCATGTCTTCTGCCAGGCGCCACCTTAGCTCTAAACCACAAAGCTAGCCCTTCTTTTTTAAGGTTTCCCATTTAGGGCCCCACAGACAAAGACATTACATGACTAACTGATAAATAAGCAAACTACAGACCAATATCTCTCATGAACATAGATACAAAACTTATCATGAAATATTAGCAAATCAATTGCAATAATATTTTAAAACAATACATCAGGATCATGTGAGGCTTTATCCTAGGAACTCAAAGTTAGTTCAACTTTGCAATCGATGTAAATAAATCACCATATTAACAGAGAAAAGAAGCAAAAGCATGAGATCATCTTAATAGGTGCAGAAGAAGCATCTGACAAAATTCAACCTATAACTCTTTAATAACTTTTAAAAATGGACTGAATCTCACCAAACTAGAAATCTAAGGGAACTTCCTTAACCTGATGAAGAACATCTACAAAAAACCTACAGGTAACCTCAAATTTAATGATGAAAGATGGAATGATTTCCCCCTGAGATAAGAAATAAGGCAAGAATACCTATCCTTGTCAATTTTAATCAATCAGAAAGATCACCTGGAGGAGGAAATGGCAGACCCACTCCAGTATTCTTGCCTGGGAAATCCCATGGACAGAGGAACCTGGCGGGCTGCAGTCCATGGGGCCAAAAGTTTGGACCCAACTGAGTGCAGCACTTATAATCACTGAAACTAGAAGTCCCAACTAGTGCAATAAGGCCAAAAAAGAAAATAAAATGAGTACGTATTGCGAAGGAAGAAATAAAATCCCTTTATCCACAGGCAGCATGAGGCCTATGCAGAAAACCCCAAGGAATCTATAAAAATAACTCTTACAACTAATGAATAAGTTTAGCAAGATTCCAGAATAAAGATCAATATAAAAAATCAATTTTATTTCTATATACTAGCAGTGAATATTAGAAATTCAAATTTTCTAAACAGTACCATTCACAATGTATTTAGACAACTTACTGAAAAATGGAATTAACAAATTTAATAAAGAAAAATATAGAATAAAGAAAAAAAGTTGATAAAACATGTGTCAGGCCTCTATGGTGAAAACTGCAAAACACTGCTAAAAGAAAAGAAATGGAGACCTAAATAAATGGAGTAATAAATCTGTGTTCCATGATTGGTGCCTCAGAGTTGAAATGATCTACAGATTCAATGTAGTCCCAATCGAAATCCCAACAGAAATTTTTGGGATTGACATTGACAAACATTGACAAACTCTCTAAAATTTATTTGGAAAGGCAAAGGAAATAGCCAAAACACTTTGAAAAATAGCAGCAAAGTCAGAGGACTTCCATTACCTTATTTTAATAGAATTGACTCTGAACAATATGGGGGTTAGGGGTGTCAACCATACCTGCCGTTGAAAATACACATGTAACTTGACAGCACACGGTATCGTTTCTCATGCATGGTTTCAGCCAACTACAGATTATGCAGTACTGTAGTACATCTTTAGCAAAAAAAAAAATCTGCATATAAGTGAACCCATGCAGTCCAAACCTGTGTTGTTCAAGGGCCAGCTGTACCTGTCATAAAGCTACAGCAACCAAGATAATATGATGGTGTAAAGACAGTGTGACAGTATACAAATTAACATACAAAGCTAAGGAACAGATAAGAGTCCGGAAATAGACCCAGACAAATGCAGCCAACTGACCTTTTTATAAAAGTGCAATTCCAGGTTTGGGTATTTAACCAAGAGTAATGAAACTTATGGGTTTCCCTTGTGGCTCAGGGGTAAAGAATCCACCTGCCAATGCAGGAGATTAGGTTCAATCCCTGGGTCAGGAAGATCCCCTGGAGAAAGAAATGGCACCCCACTCTAGTATTCTTGCCTGGGAAATCCCACAGACAGAGGAATTCATGGAGTCTCAAACGAGTTGGGCTCGACTTAGCAATTAAACAACAATGAAACTTAGGCACACATAAAATTCTGTACATAATTGCTTATAGTGACTGTGTTCATAATCACCAAAACACTGGAAACAATGAAACAACCTGGAAATGTATAAACAAACTGTGGCATAGGCATAAAATGGAGTATTATTCAACAATACAAAGAAAAAAGCTATAGAGACATATAATAATGTGGATAAATTTCAGATACATTATAGTCAGTTTAAAAAAGTCAGACTCAAAAAGCTACATATTGTGTGATACAGGCATTTTAGAAAAGGCAAAACTGTAAGGATGGTTGCCAGAGGTTGGAGGTATGGAAAGTAACTGACTACAAAGCAAGAGTATGAGGAAATTTCGGAAGGTGATAGAACTGCTCTCTATCTTGATTTTGAGGATGGTTACATTTGTCGAAACTGACACATCACAAAGGTTGCATTTCTCTGTACATAAATTGAAAATAAATAAGAACAATTCTGAAAACAATATTGGGACTGAAGGAGAGAGAAAATTAGAAATGAAGTAAGGATGCTTTTCAATCATAAGAAAACAATATAAACAACTTTATGATAGTAAATTTCAAAATATAATAACAGAGAGAACTGGTGGAAACAATTACTAACATTTACTCAAAATGGAAAACTTGAATGAACAAAGAACCATTACCTAAGCTGAATGTATTTCCAGGCAAAAATCTTCTTACTAAATGGACAGCAAGCTCAAATATTTTATAGGCAAATCTTCCCTAGATTCTAAACATACCACTCCACCTTATTAAAAACAAAAACCTATTTCACTGAACACAACAACTGAAACTATCCAGTTGATGCCATAGGACTGCATTAACTTCAACACCAAAACCACATAAAGATAAGGCAAGACCAATTTTATGTATGAATAGAGTTTTTTAAATTTGAGTTAAATATAGAGATCACATCCATCATTATATAATGATCAAATATGTGTTATCCCAGGAATGTAAGATCTTCTAACATCAGGAAATTTTCCAGTGAAAGTCACCATAATATTCAAGACTAGAGGGGAGGAATAAGTATTTAATCATCTTTAAAGAAATAGAGGGAAAAAAAGTATTTGCTGAAATAAAACATGACTTTATAATTTACAAAACTATGAGCACAACCAAGGCAATTTCCTTAACTAGTAAAGTTCAACCGCCAAAATTTTTTGGCAAACATCATACCTCTTAAAACTTAAGAATTATTTATATTAAAGATAGGAAGAGGATAAGAATGACTATTTTGACTGCTGCTATTCAATATTTTTGTGGCAGTCTCGGTCAATGAAAGAATAAAAGATAAATAAATCAGTGGAATAACGATTAGAAAGTAATAGATTATGATTATTATTAGAAAATAAAAATTCTTACACCGAAATTTCTTCATAACACACACACATAGTAGGAATTCTGGACTCAAGGAAAGCATACACGGCACTTTCCCCGGTGGTCCAGTGGCTGAGAATCTGCCTTGCAATGCAGGCAATGTGGGTTCAATCCCTGGCTGAGGAACTAAGATCCTGCATACAACAGAGCAACTAAGCCTGCTCGCCAAACCGGAGAGTCCATGAGAGTGAGAGCAAGTTGCTCAGTCGTGTCGGACTCTTTGCAACCCCACGGACTATACAGTCCGTGGGATTCTCCAGGCCAGAATACTGGAGTGGTAACCTTGCCCTTCTCCAGGGGATCTTCCCAACCCAGGGATCAAACCCAGGTCTCCCGCATTGCAGGCGGATTTTTCACCAGCTGAGCCACCAGGGAAGCCCATGCTGCTGCTGCTGCTGCTAAATCGCTTCAGTCGTGTCCGACTCTGTGCGACCCCATAGACAGCAGCCCACGAGGCTCCTCTGTCCCTGGGATTCTCCAGGCAAGAATACTGGAGTGAGTTGCCATTTCCTTCTCCAGGAAGCCCATGAGCCACAACAAAAGATCCTGTGTGCCTCAACCAAGACCTGATGTAGCCAAATCAATAAATAAGCACACACATACATTTTAAATAAGGAAAAGCATGCAAACAATAATAGTTCTAGAATCCAGCAAATAAATCATTGGGGAATGTCATTTGTAAAAGTATCATTCATGGTAGCTGCAAAATCTAGCTAGAAATATTATGCAGCTGTTTAATATACTTATGTAAAATATTACAAAGAATATACAAATACCAAAATAATGAAAATAAATTTATGTATAGTTCATGGATGAGAAGATTCATTATCACAAAGATGTCAAGTTTTCCCATATTAAACTATAAAATTAAAGCTATTTCAATTAAAAGCTAAATGCTTTTTTTATGGAACTTGGCACTCTGATACAAAAATTTTAACTGAAAGGTTAAAAAAAAGGATCGGTGACATAATTTTTAAAAGAAACTGTAAAGAGAGAGAATGTGCCAGGCAAAAGATTTGTTAAAAAGTTAACCTCACTGAAACAATGTGATATTATTCAGAAAGAGACAAATAGACCAGTGGAACAGAAGAGAAAGAACTGAAACAGATCCAAGCTAATATAGAAACTTGATTTTTAGCAGAAGTGGAATTTACAAATCAGTGGGGAAAGGTGAACGGTTCAACAAAGGGTGCTGAGGCAATGATGTATCTATCAATATATATATATACAAACATATGTGAGTCTGCATGTGATCTATATGATACACAGAAAGATACAGAGATTTTGATATATATCTCTGTGTATATATAAGAATATTTATATAGATATTCTGCATGTATTTATACCTACATATTTAGAAAATGCAATCCAGGAATTGTAAAATTATAAAGGTAAAAATATAAAAAGGTTCAGAGATCGATATCTTAAATACAATACCAAGAGCATATACCATCCAAAGAGAAGGATGATAAATGTGATTACATTAAAACTTTACATGGTGTCTGTGTGTCAAAGACACCACTAACAAATTTTTTAAATGTCATAATGTAAGAGTACATATTCCAACATATTAGTATCAAGAATATACAAAATACCCCCCAACATGCAAAATGCTAGGCTGGATGAATCAAAAGCTGGAATCAAGATTGCTGGGAGAAATATCAACAACCTCAGATATGCAGATGACACCTCTCTAATGGCAGAAAAAGAGAGGAAGTAAACAGCCTCTCGATCAGGGTAAAAAGGTGAGTGAAAAACTGGCTTAGAACTCAACATTCAGAAAACAAAGATCATGGCATCTGGTCCCATCCCTTCAAGGCAAATAGATAGAGAAAAAGAGGAAACAGTGCAGATTATTTTCTTGGGCTCCAAAATCACTGCAGACAGTGACTGCAGCCACAAAATTAAAAGACACTTGCTCCTTGGAAGAAAAGCTATGAAAAACCTAGACAGTGTATTCATAAGTAGAAATATCACTTTGCCTACAAAGTCAAAGCTATGATTTTTCCAGTAGTCATGTACAGATGTGAGAGTTGGACCCATGAAGAAGGCTGAGCACTGAAGAACTGGTGCTTTCGAATTGTAGTGCTGGAGAAGACTCTTGAGAGTCCCTTGGACAGCAAGGAAATCAAGCCAGTCGATTCTAAAAGAAATCACCCCTGAATATTCACTGAAAGGACTGTTGCTGAAACTGAAGCTGCAATACTTTGGCCACCTGCTGTGAAGAGCCGACTCAGTGGAAAAGACCCTGATGCTGGGAGGGATGGGGGCAGGAGCAAAAGGGGACGACAGAGGATGAGATGGTTGGATGGCATCACTGACACAATGGACGTGAGTTTGAGCAAGCTCCGGGAGATACAGAGGGACAGGGAAGCCTGGCGTGCTACAGTTCATGGAGTCAAAGGGTCAGACACGACTTAGCGACTAAACAACCACAACAACAATTCCCACAATACAATTAGAAGCAAACAGTTTAATAGTCAGATTCATAAGAGGTGAAACCCTAATGTCCCATACACATACAAAACACTGCTTAATTTCACTAATATTCAAAAATAATTAAAATTGAAACAATGAGATGCAATTATTCCACATCAGAGCATATTACCAGATTAGCTGAAATTTTAGAGTCTGGCAATTTCAAGAGGTGCTTGAGGTTGAGAGGAAATAGAAATATTCATTAACTGATATAACCACTTTGAGAAAAAATAGGCAAAAATCGAGTGAATTTCAAAGTTCACATACCCAGTGGCTCAGGAACCCCACTTCTGGGCCTGTACTGCAGAGAAAGTGATCATGCGTGCTCAAGAACATGAGCTCACGAATGCTTCTGGCTGCAATATGAAGTCCACCGACAGGAGAAGGGACAAATCACGGTGGTGAAGTCACGCAGTAGGATGCACCCGCACCATTAAAATAAATAAGCACACACTGTATACACACACACTGTATACACACACACTGTACACACACACACTGTATACACGCACACTGTATACACGCACACTGTACACACGCACACTGTACACACGCACACTGTATACACACACACTGTACACACACACTGTACACACACACACTGTACACACACACTGTGTACACACACACTGTATACACACACACTGTATACACACACACTGTACACACACACACTGTACACACACTGTATACACACACTGTACACACACACACTGTATACACACACACTGTATACACACACTGTACACACACACACTGTATACACACACACTGTATACACACACACTGTATACACACACCCTGTATACACACACACTGTACACACACACACTGTATACACACACACTGTATACACACACACTGTACACACACACACTGTATACACACACACTGTATACACACACCCTGTATACACACACCCTGTACACACACACCCTGTACACACACACCCTGTACACACACACCCTGTATACACACACCCTGTATACACACACACTGTACACACACACACTGTACACACACACTGTATACACACACACTGTATACACACACACTGTACACACACACACTGTATACACACACACTGTAACAGGGACAAACCTGGAAAACAACACTGAGTGAGAACAAAGCGAGGGTCAGGTACGTGTCGTGCGCCCCTGCTGCTGTTAAGCGTGGATCACACACGCAATCCTTCACGGATACATACACAGGAGGAAAGAGGAGAAAACCTGATAAGGAAGCACACAGCCCACTTCAGGGAGTGGCGCACGGGGGGTGTATCAAAAGGTCTCCAATTCTATCTGTAACCACTTTCCTTAAGAAAGGAAAGAGGGAAGGAGGAGAGGGCGGTGGATGATGAAAACCATGGTATTTCTCTATTTTCCCATGTGTCTTGTTTCTTTCTGTTTCAGTTCTTTTGTAACAAAAATAAGAAAAAGAAAGAAGAGATGAGGGAGAGAGGAAGGAAAAGACTGAATGGAAATTCACCAAAATGTTTAGAGTAACTATCTCTTTAGACCATTGTGGGGGGTTTTAATTTTTTTCTTTACGCTTTTTCGTATTTTCTAAATTATCCCCAGGAAGCATTATGACTTTTATAATCTGAACAAAACAATACATGATCTTTTAAAAGAACCTTGCTAAGCTGTTGTGATTTAAAAACCTGGATTGTGGAAGACACACTGGTATTTTGGACATCCAGGCTGGCTCCCATGCCGCCTTGTCCAAGTCAGGTTTCTGGGGGAACTGATAAGGGCACAAATGAATTAAATTCCACTATCGGAACCACCCTCTGGGCCTCAGGGGGTGAGGGTTCCAGAAGGCTCGATCCCTCTGCCAGCTTCCCGGGGGCCAGGGGCTGCAAGAAGAGATAAAAGCCAGCTTTGTTGTTCTCTCTGAAAATCATTCTTGAAAATTGAGGTCGCCATCCTCACAGCCAGCTTACCACAGGGCAAGTCCCCTTGACGACCTTGAAAATGTAGCTGTGACCCCCTGGCTCCCAGCACATGGGCATGATGCCATGGTCCCACGTGCCCTGTGTGGGCACCGTGCTCAGCAATTTCATTTTCCCCCAGTGGCTTTCACGTTTATTTCTCAGAATAACTCTGGGAAGTCTTGTCTCCATTTCACAGTAGAAAAATTGGGACTCAGAGAAGTTAATTAACTTGAACAGGGCCACCCAGCTAATAAATAGGGCAGAGTCAATAATCTAGGAGGCCACATAGAACTCTAACGGTAGAATACTAGGCGCCGGTAACAAGCAAAGAGAAGAAATAATTCTTGGATCAGGACAGAACATTCCCACACCCAGAGAGCAGCCCCAAGTGGAGCTGCTGGGGCGTTAGACTCTGGGCACTCCCATCACCAGCTCTCTGGTTCCAAGACGGGGGTGGGAGGGGCGGGCGTCTATGTAAGAGCCCACCCACTGCTCTCACCGCCTAAGGTTAACTGCCAGGTGCTGAATGTTAATCTATGAGACCTTGGAAAGGGCCAAATTAGTGGGAATGAGAAAAATCCCAGCGTGTTCTCCCATCAGTCTTTCTGATTGCTCTTAACTCTATTTTCTGAAGAGGACCTGTTGTAGCCAAGCTCCAAACTAGTTTCACTTTTTACCACAATCAGGAAAAACACATGGTACTTAGAGGCCTGCAGGGGCCCTTGCAAGATCCAAGCAGAAGACAACCCGTGAGGAGGCTGCTCCTCAAAATGGGCAGTGGCTCTGGGAAGCCCTGTGGGTTTCTGTACACCAGCCACTCACCGAGCTCCCGGGAGGGCAGGAGGGGGCTGAAGCTTCTGGCCTCTCCTGACTCCCTCCCCAGGACCCCTGGGCCCACCAACCCCAGGACTCAGCCTAGCATCCAAACCGGGTAACTTGATCTCTCCCGGGGGGGCAAGCACCCTCTGTGTACCAGGCTGTCCTGCGGCTGAGATGTGCCCTGAAGCAGGTTTCACCCACCACACAGGAGGTTATCTCAAAGCAGCAGGAGCACTCACTCACCTGAATGGGCCTGGGAGCCTCTGGGGACAGCACACAGGCCTGAGGTTGCTTAGCTGCTCTGGGCTCCACTGTCCTTCGAGAACCTGCTTTACCCCTAGGCCTGAGGCGTCATCTTGACCCAAATCCAGGCTGCTACCACCTCCTCGCCTCACACAGTCCCATGGGGATCAGGCAGGGACAAACTGGGAGATTCCAAGTTGGGGTCCCCAGAGTAAGGGGGCAGCAGCCTGGACAGCACCTGCTCCTCTAAAAGGATGAGCCCACTCAGGGTGCAAGCAGAGCAGAAGCAACGCCCCAGACCCTAGTGGTGGAATTCAGGCACTAGCATCGGGCTAAGGAGAGAAACCGCTGGAGGCAGGCTGCTGCTGCTGCTGCTGCTGCTGCTAAGTCGCTTCAGTCGTGTCCAACTCTGTGCAACCCTATAGACGGCAGCGCACCAGGCTCCCCCATCCCTGGGATTCTCCAGGCCAGAACTCTGGAGTGGGTATTGGAGGTAGGATGGGGTGACTGAGTTTCAACACATGAGAATGAATGCCCCATCAATCCAGAACTTCAAATTTTTCAAGAAAAACTGGAACTCTCAATTTTTATATGATAGTACTCACATTTGTAAGAGTGGCAACTAATTTTAAAAGCTCTACATCTCTCTGGACCAATTAAATGTATATTACAGGTTGGATTTGGCCTTTGGACTACAATCAGGTTTGTGGGCTGCTGCCAACAAAGGTCCAACCATAGTCAAGGCTATGGTTTTTCCAGTGGTCATGTGTGGATGTGAGAGTTGGACTGTGAAGAAAGCTGAGCACCGAAGAATTGATGCTTTTGAACTGTGGTGTTGGAGAAGACTCTTGAGAGTCCCTTGGACTGCAAGGAGATCCAACCAGTCCATTCTGAAGGAGATCAGCCCTGGGATTTCTCTGGAGGGAATGATGCTGAAGCTGAAACTCCAGTACTTTGGCCACCTCATGTGAAGAGTTGACTCACTGGAAAAGACTCTGATGCTGTGAGGGATTGGGGGCAGGAGGAAAAGGGGGCGACAGAGGGTGAGAGAGCTGGATGGCATCACCGACCCGATGGACGTGGGTTTGGGTGAACTCCAGGAATTGGTGATGGACAGGGAGGCCTGGCGTGCTGCAGTTCATGGGGTTGCAAAGAGTCAGACACTACTGAGAAACTGAACTGAACTGAACTGAGGGGCAGGTCCAAGTAACGTACAGCCATCACCCCAGTAATGATGACAGAAGGCAACTCTCACTTACTATTCATCAGCGTATGCTGAACCGTCCCAGCAGGTAGGACCACTGGAGTTTTGGCGCCTTGCACCCAGCCCGCCGCAGGTCCACACGTGCAGACACCCGGCCCGCCCAGCCCTCTTGCCAGAAGGCTGTCTTCTAGGGATGGAAGGAGGAAGCCTTCCCATGTGAAAGCTGAGTCAAGGCTAGGGGGCCAACCATGCAGAAGTGGGGTCCCCTGGAGACAAACCCCTGCCAAAGGAGTACAGGAGTCAGGGGATCGATGCCTCAACATGTCACCTTTGGAGTGAATTCTGAGGGCATCCTGCGTGCTAACTTGCAAGGTCCCCGGCAAGAGGGGACCGCACTGCCCGCAGCAGCAGGCAGCTCAGCAGCACACGGCTCACTCCCCTCTCCTCCCCCTTCATCTCACCCCCTCCCCACGCCCTCGTCTGAAATACCCAAAGTCTTCAGTCAGTCTCTGCTTTCAGAGGAATTCAAATTAAGGCAGATAAGGACACTGAAGCTCAGAGAGGTTAATAATTTGCCCAGGGCCACTCAGCTGAGAAAGGACAGAAGTGAGACTGAATAAGGATGAGCTGGCTCTCAAGTCCTGCCCTTAACCACTGCCCACTCCCTCCTTAGGGAAAGCCAGCCAGTCCCTTTGACCTCCTATCCCTCTGTGTCTGTGGACAGCTCTCTCCTTGTGAATCTGAACCCTTGGTACACCCAGGGAAAAGTGCCACAAATGCAGCACACCCACCAGGAAGCAAAAGGGTCTACCCTAAAACTGGGCAGAACGGGTCCACTGCATACCCGAGAGGGTCCAGTTAGAGTCCAGTGGGAGACCCCACCCCTGCGGGCTGATACCCTGGGACCTTACCTGCCTGCTCCCCCTTAGGAAGGACCCACAGCACCCTCAACGGACCAGCAAGACCCATTCGAGCCTGAAGTGTCAGAGCTGAAAGAGGCCTGGAGGGCTTAGAAGCCCCTTTATTCTCCAAACGGGATGGCTAAAACCCAGACAGGGGCCCCCTCTCCCCAAGACCACTGCTCCAGGTCCCTGATGAACAGAAGGCTCGCAGAGAAGAAATTAGTTCCAAAGCTTTGACTCAGCACACACATGCCTTCTCCACTCCGGGAAGGGCAGGCCTCCCGTCTCCAGGCTTCCTGCTCTCCCAAGTGGAAAGGAGATGGCCAGGCCAGCCACACTGACCTCCTCGGGAACACGCCAGGGAAGCCAAAGTTGGGGAGACAGGGTCCTGAGCACAAGGAAGACAGGGAGGGCAGGAGGCTTGCCTCCTTGCAGGAGGACCTTGGTGAGGAGCCCGGTGCAGGCTGCAGGTACTGGCTCTGGCACCTTCTGTGGAGTCCTGGCCCACAGGATCCCCTTCTGCACCTGTCTCCCACGTACCCAGCAACAGCCACACCAACAATTAACCCCTCCATGCGGCCTTTTCCTGCACTATTAACAGCCTGATGACTCAGCTGCTGATGTCCCTACTTTAGAGCTGAGGAAATGCAGGCACAGAGAGGTTAGGAAACACACCCCAGGTCACACAGCCCAACAGCAGCTCAGTGGGCTCTCTGATTTCAAAGGCCATGTGGGCTCCCTTTAATTTTAGAAAAGATGTCTTAAAATAAGCCACAAGTCCAGCACTTCCAGGATCCTAAATGTGCTGGATGTGGGAGAAGAGAAACCCTAGAAGGTTTGAGGGTATGTGCCCACAGAACCGCCAACCCTGAGCGGAAGGGGCAGAGCTCCTGCTGCGGTGTGTGGGGTCGGAGACGGAGGAGTGGCCGGCCACCTCCAGGGGCCCGGGGCCCACAGGTCACTGTGGCGGGAGCCAGGGGGTGGGGTTCGAAGCTGGAACCCTGGGGCCTGAACCCTGGATTTGCCCGCAGCCCCGGGGCCAAGCCATACCCTGAGACCTGACAAGGAACACCCACGAAAGGGCCTGAGCCCAGGCTCTAAGGACTCAGGCCGCCTGGGGACAGACAAGGGCTGGGGGTGCAGAGCCCAGGGCCACCCCCCAGGGCAGGGCCCCCCAGCACCAGGGCAGGGTCTGCTTTCCCACACCCCGGGTCAGGTCCTGGGAGAGGACAGAGACCCCAGCTCTGCAGCCCGATGAGGAGTGGAAGGTCTTGCCAGCGGGCCCTGCCCCTGGCCCCACAGAGCAGAAGTCCTGTTGGCCTGTCAGCCACCTCGGGGCGGGAGTGACCCACGTGGCCCTTTCCCATTACGAACGCTCCTCCAGCCTCCCCTCCGCGCCCAGCCGTGCAGCTGCCCCAGCCGGGGGCCCCGCCCCTGGGGGCCCCGCCTCCACGTACCTTACTGGGCCCCTCCCCAACCCAGAGACTTTCAACCCCTCCTCAAGACCCCCCACCTCCTCCCAGGGGCAAGCCCTGGAGACGGCCCTTCCTGCCGCAGGGTGGGCGCAGACCCTAAGCGGGGGGGGGGGGAGGGTCTCCCTCACAGAGGCCCCCCCAGAGGGACCGGCTTCTCTCATTCTCTGCTTCAGGGCCTGGGGCTCTGCTAGCCACGGCCCCCCAGGCCCCAGCCTGCACGGTGACCGGCTATCTTCGCCTCAGCAGGGAAAAGACTGCAGAGTCCAGAAGGGAGCAGGCAGAGGAGAAAACCATCACCTCACAGGAGTGACTCACCTCCACCCCGGTGAGGCTCCAGGAGCGGCCAGGGCAGCGATGTTTTCCCAGGTTCCTGGTGAAGAACCTGCTGTCCGCCAGAGCCACCCCATAGAGCGGGACCCGGAACCCAGGCTCCTGACTCCAGACGCCTCATCCCTCCCTCCTGTGTGCCCGCTCATCATTTGATTATCCGTTGCACAAATGCTTGCTGAGCGCCCAGGCCGGAGCCCATCCGGGGCTGGCTGGTCCCCGCTGGGGCTCCGGACCACCTGCTCTTTGGGGCCGCAGCGGCAAGGCGCCTCTGGTCTGGCTCTCTGTCATCAGACAGGTCTCCCACACGGCTCCAGCTCAGAACCAGCCCAGAACACTCCCTCGGGCACCTCCGGTTTGCAGAGACAAAGCCAAGGAGACCGTCAGCTCCTCCATGTGCACAGGCGAGACGCTGATTTATTCCCCAAGTGGGGAGCATCGTGGAGGTGCTGCAGGGGCACTCAGGAGGGAACGATTTCACATCAGGGTGTTTCACTGGCTGGGCTGCAGTGCACAGATTTACTGTTCCAGGAAGAACGGGAACAAGGACTGTGATAAACTATGGGCCGGAGGTGACTGGAAGAGGTGCAGAGAGCTGGGCATCCAGAGAGATTTGTGGAAATCTCTAGAAAATAGAACAAAGGCGCCCTAGTTTAAAATATACTAAATAATTCCCACCAGCCTATTCCCTTCCCATCAACTTACAGGAACACTCGTCCACGTCCTCCCAGAATCCAGAGAAAGACGAGCCCAGAGAGCCGGCCCTCCCGGCGGCCCCGCGGCACAGTGTTCCCGGCTGCTTCACGGCCTGGGCAAGCAACACTGATGACTATTTCACCAGAGAGCCTTTCTATGCACCTCACACATGCCTCCCAAACACTAGTATTTATTGCCCACACGGATGCTCTGAAGAAGGCACGCTCTATCACCCTCATTCCCAGGTGAGGAAACTGAGGTTGTGAGAAGTTAAGGAATTGAATGAGGTCACAGAACCAGGTTCATCTGACTGCAAACTGATCCTCTGAAGTGCTGGGCCAGGCTGCACCAGCAGTGACCCAAGTGGCCCAAGATGAGGGCCTTTCCCTGTGAGACTACTTGGGAGTCTGCCTGGCTCAGGATGGATGCCCGAGTGAGGGGTGCAGACCGCCGGCAGGCCCCTCCTCCGCCCTCAGAGCCCCTCAGGGTTACGCCTATGCCTTGACAGAGTGCATGCTGCTGCTGCTGCTGCTGCTAAGTTGCTTCAGTCGTGTCCGACTCTGTGCGACCCCATAGACGGCAGCCCACCAGGGTCCTCTGTCCACAGGATTCTCCAGGCAAGAACACTGGAGTGGGAGAGTGTACGCCAAGCCACCCACCACTGCATCTAATCCTGAGGAAGGAAGAGGGTCTGTGCATCCCCATTTTTCAGATGACACGGGGAGACCTAGGGCCTCCCAACAGAGGGGACACCGTGCCAGGCCTCCGGGTGCAGGCAGTGGAGCAGAGGTGTGGGGGAGCCCGCTGAGGCCTGGCCTGCTGGGAAGCGGGTGGGCGCCCAGCACACAGGCAGAGGCGGCGCTACCCAGGGGGAGCCTGGCAGGTGGGGGCCCCAGGCGCCCCCAGCCTCTCCTCTGGCCTCAACAAACCACACCACAGCCTGACCAGCAACCTTCCTGTGGCCCATCGACCAACTCTGATCAACCTGGTGCTGCCAGCTCCAGCCTAGATGCCCCAGAGGAGGTGGGGCAGTGGGGAGACCTCTTCTGGACCCAGCATCCATTGAGCAGTTCTCCCATGTCCTCCCTGTGACCTGGGTACTCAGGGAGGGCAGTGGGGCTCAGAGAAGCCGGGTGAACAGCCCGAGCCCGTGGGCCTGGGCCCTGGGAACCTGGGCTCCCGTCCCTCCTGGACTGCCAGCCAGTGGCACCCCTGTCCACCGCCACATCCTCTCCATCAGGGTGGGTGCTGCCAGATAGGAGGTCCTGCCTGGCTCCCATCTGCACGGTGGGGTTCCCAGGAACACCCCAGAAAACCTGGCCCAACCAGGCTGAGCAGGACCCTCTCAATCAGAGGCCAATGAAAAGCACCCTGTCTTGTGGAATTTGAGAAATCCCCCCAAAAAAGCCCCCACAAGCACTTACATATGCCTGAAATGCACCATCTATGCATCATTTCTTTGTGTTATCTATGAGCCACCAAGCCCCTCAAGCCAGAGGCTTCCGGCAGTTCTCTCATCCACAAGATGGGACAGGCAGCCCCCAGAGAGGGCTGAGGGCACCACTGGGTGAGGGGAGAAGGAAGACGGCCTCCCCTCGCCCTCCTCTCTGATCCCCCTGCAGCCCTGCCAAGTCTGTGCTCATATTTTCATTCCACAAACGGTCACAATGGAGAGGCAGCTGGAGCCAGGACGCAAATCTGGGTCATCTAACTCCTGAGCTCTTCTCCCACAAAGAACTGCAAGGCAGAAAGGATGAGCAATACAGTAAATCTGGAAATGAGTAATAAATGTTTAATTCTTAAAACCTAATCCTTTGGAGCTTTTTCTTTTTTTTTTTAATTTAAGCTCTGGGATTAAATAATTTCTGCACATTACTTGGAAAAGGACAGCAAAGAACTGGTTCACATCACCATGCCCCAAGTGATGGGATCCATGCAAAAGTAGACTCAGACGAAAATCAATAACCTTGGCTAGTTTCATTACTAAACAAGAATAAAAGTAAATGAACTGAGCGTTCAATTCTAAACACTGCAAAAAAAAAAAAAAATAGATAAAATGTAGCATAAGAAAGTCAAAGAAAGCAAGACGCTTCAATAAGCAGTTTTCTGTCCTAATCTGAGAAGAGGAACATCCAGGTTCCCGCTTTGCTTCGTGTAAGTATGGACTATTTGCATAAAATACAACAATACGGGTGCTCGAGTATCTTATAGACAACTTTGCTGATAGAACCTGTTGAAATACACATTATCGGATACTTCCTTCGATTGAAACAGTGAATGGACCCTGCCCCTCAACGCGAGGAGCAGAGCAGATCTGTGCGTGGAGGGCACCGTCCCGGCACCTGGAGCAGCCCAGTGCAGCACCGTCTCTCGCTCACACTCTCGTTCCCCACACCTCAACTCCAGCTGTTAGACTCACTGATAAAACGCCCTAATGGGCAGTTCTGTAACAGAGTAATTGAAAGGAGAATTGGTGATGATGAAAACATTAAGGTGAAGTCGTGCTAGCAATTAATAATGACTAATTATTAACGTTTTTATTTGTTTTTTTTTTTTTACAAAGAAATGTCTATGGGAAGAAAAGGCTATACTGAAAGCAGAAATTCTGAATCAGGATCTACACGAAGCCCAAGAGAACTTTCAGAGAACACAGCTCGCTGCAGGCATGAGTTTGAGGAAGGATCTCACCAAGTTAATGCCGCTTCCCCCAAGGACAGCCCCCACCCCCAGCACTAGCCAAGTCGCCAGGAAAGCAGAGCAATCTAGTGTTCCTTCACATGACTGAAGTCTCCTCTTGGGCTTCCGAGTCTGTGATACCGACTCTTCTTCCTGCAGCTTATAAACTGCCAAGGGGAGAGGCCAGAAATTGGGGTTCACAGGACCCTCCAGAAAGTCTACTATTATGTTTAAGCCTAAGTACACATCAGAGATTAAATTCTATAAAACGTTACCACAACTGGAAAGATTCCACACATAGCATAAGCAAGGCCAAAACCAGCTAGGTGACGAGGAAGAAGGGAGGAGGAGGAGGCAGTTAAGGGACAGAGGGAGGAGGGAGAGGAGGGGAACGACTTAGCTCATTATAGACAAAGGCCCACCAGCGTTTACCTTGGACTCCTCTGCCAATTAAATCTCAGGACCACTCAGCATTCCCCTCTAGACCTTCCCGGTCATTCTCGTCTCATGAGATCTGGCCTGGGTCCATAGCAATGATTGTCTCTGATAAATACATTCCTGTATTTGATTATAATTAATTTAATAAATATTAATATTAAATATGAACAGCTATTTTAATTTTAACAGCTTTACTGAGGCGTAATTTACGTACCATGAAATTCATAGAGACTACTTGTAAAGAATGCATAATGTGTAATTAGGAGTTGAGCAAAGCTATTGTGCATAACAGAACTCTATGAAGTTGTTCGGGGACCTGCAATTCAGACATGCGTGGAATGAGGCCCTCCCTGAGGAGCGGCTTCTATACACTGGACACTTTGGTGACCTTCCTGAGAAAGAGCGAGGGCATGTGGATTCCAGGAGGCAGATGCGTGTGTCCAGGAATTCCAGACATTCTAGCAGGCTGAAGAGCCCCATTTCACTGCTCAAATTATTTCAGTGAAAGCTGTTGAAAGGGATTGTGGGCTATAATTAGAATAATACCCCGCAGGATTACATTCACAAATGTAATTGCACAATCATTTAGAGGTAAATGGCACCATGAGAGGGCAGAGTTTCACTGGCGTGCAGGGAGAGGAGGTGCAAGCGCCTCTCGAGAGGCAGCCCCTTTCTGATGCCAACTGAGCCAAGAGGCAGTGCAAGGCGAATCTGAAGATCTTTTTCTCCCCAACCAGCTTGTTTTGGGCCTCAGGCCCAATGGTGCTTCCAAAAGCAAGTTCATGCGCCGGATGCTCGGTGAGGCCAGGCAAACCAAAACGATGGAGTTTGGAGCAGGGAAAGGTTTGCAGGGTCGAGCGGGGAGAACAGGTGGCTCATGCTCAAAAAAATCCTGAACCACCCGAAGGGGGTTAGCAGAGCATTTTTCAAGGCCCAATGAGAGGGAGGTGTTCTAGAATACGAGATCCAGTCATGCACTGTTCTCTGATTGGCTGATGGTGAGGTAATAGGGTGGGTAACATGATCAACCCCTAGCCACCCATAGGCCTGGAGGCTATGTGCAATGATCATCAAGCAGTTAATTTATTCCATTTGATGACGGTTTTTAGCATCTGAAAACCTCAGGAAATATACATGAGATACTATTATCTGGGTACTTCAGAGAAGAGATACGACAGAAAATATGAGGAAGGGGTCTGACTCAGGAAGAACCCACAGGCTCCTGCTCAGTTACAATGAGTTTAAATACGACCCAGGCTGGACTTTTCAACCAGTTTCCATCAAACATGCCTTGAAAGAGACAATGGGTTTAGGATTCATCAGCTGCTTCTCATTTGGCTCACAAAAACCCATCTGTGGCGTATACGCGGTTGCAAGCACAGTGCACCTGGCCACATTGAAAAGGTGTATAGAATCTGCTGTCTCACTCTCCTGAAGCCTGGGGAATGTGGAGCCCTTCGGAGATTCTCAAACATCATCTAGCTGAAGATTCTGAATTTTTCCTATTTCATAACCGAAACCAACAGGGCGACCACACACCTGGGCTTCCAGAGAAGTCTTGACCTCATTGCGCTTCATTCTATCTGCCATGCTTTATTCATATCCATTTAGTGCGCTGTGATTTCCGTAACTTTGTAGGTACTCCACATGTTTAAATGCACAACTAAGGAAAGTATCTTTTTTGGTCCAAGTGTCCTAAATTTTGTCCCAGAAAAAAAAAAAGTAGCCATATAAGTAGGCCGCAACTTTGAAAGCCATAACAATAAATCGCATTAATTTGGACCCATTAATCTGGAGTAGGTGCTAATCCCTTAGGCCTAGGAGGAAGCTTAGCTTTGAAGAAAGAGTTTGCTTTCTAAGCAAAGAAGGATGCAAACAAGCCAGGGGAAGCGTAGCCTACTTAGAAGCAGATGTTGTTCTTAAAGAAACAGGTGCACATTAAGCTGTGCCTGCTTGTGAGTCCTAATCTCCCAGCTCACTCTTCACTGTAGACATTAACCGATTCTGCTGCAGAGTTTGAAATTCCAGGTCCCTCACCCATTCCAGCAAGCAAGTCCTTCCAACACAGAGTTAAGCAAAGGATGCGCCCCTGGAGATCCAATGAGGTCCAGAGAGGAGAAGGAACCAGCCCAAGGTCACACATCCTGCAGTTTCACAGCTGTCTGTGCCTCAAGCTCTGCTTCACGCAGATCGGGGTTCTAATCTCACCCAGTCTCTTATTGGGCCCCTTATTGGTCTCTGTGCTAAAGTATGGAACGCAGATGAAGCCTGGAGCCTCCCCACGCTCAGATCCTGGTAAGACTGGCCCAAACTGCAGCTCCAGACTCTGGAAAGTGCCCTCCCCGAGATCTCTGCAAATCCCCCACCACGCACGGCTTCTTTTCCTACTGTATCCAACTCTGTCCACTTTAATAATATAATAGATATGTTACCACCAAAAACACATTTGTCTGGGAATAGCTAGAAGAATTACAGTTTGGGATACGCAACCTATCGTAAACCATAGGCAAATCCAGAAACAAAGAAAGGGAGCTGGCTTTTATAGGGAAAAGAAGGGAGTTGGGAGGGGCTATCGTCACTAGAGTCTCCTGAAGGAAGCTGGAGGCTTCTCACTGGTCGGGCTGCTGCAGGCTCAGATCGGCAGGGCAGTCAGGGTGGAGAGAAGTTTCCTTCCTCCTGCTGGATAGTAGGGCGGTTTGCTCCTTCCTGTCAGGATGTAGGTGCCTGTCTCTTCCTGTTTGGCCATGCCTGGCTGGGAAGGAGAGCTCCCCCTACAGGACTTCTTCACTCCAATTTTAGCTGAGGTTTCTTTCATTCACTCCGCAGCTCCAGTGGAAAGCCCGGCCCATCTTTAACTCTCGCACACACTTGTGAACGTGCTAGAATTTGCAGAAGGGCTTCTCTCGTGTTAGGTTCCCTAGTAGCACTGGGTGGGCAGCCTTCTGCACCCACTTTGTCACTTAGTCAACTGCTAAGGGGAGCAGGGAGCTGGAATCACCTTGGGGCAATTCCCCAGAGAGGGGGCAGCAGCTAACACTCACAGCTGAGGGCGGGGTGTGAAGCAGCAAGCAGCCCAGTAACTCTGCAACGGTATCTGGCAGGGCACAGCCAGCATCCACGACACAGAGCGGGTATTAATAGAAAGGTGCTCTGAGGCTTCTGTCACAACACAGCCCCACGCTCAGCATGGGGCACCTGGTGCTTACAGGGACCTGGGCTCACACCTCAGGGTGCCCCTCATCCACACAGCTCCTCTTCACACATTCTTGCTTCTTCACTCCCGTTTTCTGCCCCTCTTACTGCTGTTTCCCCTCCCTCTCTGGAGCAAACAAACAAAAAAGCTTCATTTTCTTCTTTAGAACGGCCTAATCATTCTTCGCCTGAGCTGCTGCCAACAACCTCTGTATATAGTGACCACCAGTTTCAGCACTAAACACCCCACATCCCAGAAACCCCTCTGTCCTGGGCAAACTGGCAATTGCTCTTTAGCAATTGACTGTGTCTGTGACTTTTCAAGGCTCCCTCCCAAACGGGCAGTAAGTCCCGTATTTGCTAACACGGCTAATCATCTTTTCTTTTGGATCAGGAATGTGTGGTGAATTACATCGAATGCTGCTTCAGCCTCTATTAAGAGACTCACATGATTTAACCTGCCAGTGGAGTAATTAGATTAGTATAGTTTCCAATGTTGAATGGTCCCTTGTTGCTGGAATAAGCCATAGTTGAACACACTGTATGTTTTTTATGATCCCATGCTTGATTTGATGATATCCTAGTATTTTGTAGGTAACTTGTCTTTGAATGAGGTTCACCTACGGTTTTCTTTTGCTGCCTGTGTCTGATGCTGGTGGCTGGAACAGACTCGCCTTGCAAGCTGAGCTTGGGAACATTTCCGCTTTTCTCACACCCACCTCCTTCCTGCTCAGCCTGAGCACATGAGTGAAAAATAAACGAGATATATTCAAGTATATAATAGAATAAAGATGAACTTAATTTTTGCATCCAAAAGACATAACATGTTCAGGAAAAATTGTGCTAAAAGTGATACAATTGAGAAACAAGAAAACAATCCTTGTGTGTTCACAGCGGGGGGAAAAAGGCATTTTCAGAAGGAAAGAGGTTCATGAAATCACACTGGGCTCAGACTTTTCCTTGGCAATTTTCAATTCAGTGGATAAGAGAGAATGTTCACAAACTGTAGTGAAAATGTGAACCTACAAAGCTGCTGCTGCTGCTAAGTCACTTCAGTCATGTCCGACTCTGTGCGACCCCATAGACGGCAGCCCACCAGGCTCCCCCGTCTCTGGGATTCTCCAGGCAAGAACACTGCAGTGGGTTGCCATTTCCTTCTCCAATGCATGAAAGTGAAAAGTGAAAGTGAAAAGTGAAAGTGAAGTCGCTCAGTCGTGTCCGATTCTTAGAGACCCCATGGACTGCAGCCCACGAGGCTCCTCCATCCATGGGATTTTTCAGGCAAGAGTACTGGAGTGGGGTGCCATTGCCTTCTCCTAAAAAGTCATGATCATTCAATTTGCTGTTTGAACAAAACAGCAACTAACATTATGAAAGAACACTATGGAACTCAGTAAATACACTAGCCAGGAACTTTTCTTTAAAAATCTAATTTACAGCTATATCCAGGCAAAATATATCTAAAGAAAAAAGAAGCTGAAGAAATCATAATATTAGAGGAAAAATATAGAAGGGTGGAGGGGGTAACATAGGAGTCTCCAGAGCAAAGCTGAGGAAAGCAGTTTTAAAGGCAAACTGTGTATGTCTCAAGTTGTCCTTTAAATATAAATATCAAGAGAGGCATTTTTTTTAGCACGGAGAACTTAGGCAACATAGTACCCATGACTCTTGGAGGAAAAAATCCATTTCACAATAAAATAGAGCATCAAAATGAAAAAAAAAAAGGTAAAATCATTGAACAAAAAACAAGCACTGACTAAAATAAAATATAGAAAAAAAGAAATCCTGTAGAAGAGAATGTTAAAGTTGCAAACTTGGACAAAGTAAAAAAATAACTTTGTGAATAGAAATTGGCAGAAAATCTTCAGAAGAGAATAAACCTGCTAATTCCCTCCTCCTTTAGAATCCAAAGCCAGCTCAATTGTCTAGAATTGAGATATACTTAAAAGAAAATGACTCCCAGTTCATATTGTTTCTCGTAACTTTTTTTTCTTAATCTGAGGCACTCTTTTAAGAATGATGGATTATGAGGTGAAGAAATATTGTTTCCATCTCACTTCAGGTTTTTCATTGTTCCTATTAAATTCAACCAAAATTTGACAATTTTATTTTTACATAGCATGTTGAAATCATCTTTTCATCAAACCCTCTCTATGAATCTGTACATGTTCCTAGAGAGAGATCCAGAAAGGCCACCACCTAATTTTAACAATTATGCTTCTCTCTTTTGCTTGGCTGTTTGTGATTATGCATCTTTATGAAATCAATAAAGGGAAGAAATCTAGAGAGAAAGGGAGGGAGGGAGAAGGGGGATGGCAGGAAGGGCTCAGGAACAGAAACATGACTGAGCTGGTTGATGGCGCTCACTCCACAAGCACAGACAGAACCCCGGGGGAAGGGGGACGGGCCTCCTTCTGCCTGAGGAACTAACCGGTCAGACGACAGCACATAAAGGGGGCATCCACATGGGGGATCCGGCAAGGGGATTGAGCTCAGGGAGGAAGACAGAGAGACACATAAAAACATAACTGCTGAGCCCCTGGATCGAGCCATGCCTGAGACCTAAGCCTTCCGGTTACTGAGTCAATAAGTTGCCCTCTTTGCCTAATCCAGGCATATAATGATTTTCGGAAGGAAATGGCAACCCACTCCAGTATTCTTGCCTGGAGAATCCCATGGGCTGAGGAGCCTGGTGGGCTGCAGTCCACGGGGTCACAAAGAGTCGGACACAACTGAGAGACTTTACTTACTTACTTACTTACTTACTTACTTACTTATACAACTGCAAGCATTCTAAGAAAGCATCCTCCAAAAGCCCTCTGGGTTGAGATTTGGGAATCCAATTATCCTACAAATGCTTCCCTGCGAAGCTCCTGACAGTACTCCTGATTACGTGTCAGTTGCCCGTCCTGTTCCCAAGGCTAATTGTCAAGTAAGACAGTAGCAAGTGGCAGAGGCCACTGAGCTGACACCATGGATCAGGATGCTGCCTGCTCCCGCGTGACCCAGACACGGCTCACCAGCCTCCCCCAGGCTCTGCCACGCAGGCCTTCCTCTGCTTCAGGAGAACTTCAAGACAGGACTTCAGCTGCCCACCCACACCCAGGAAGGACATTCTGGGGTAGGAAGCAGGAAGAACTCAGGCCAAGCATCAGTTGAAAGGTGACTTTGACACAGATCCAGGCTGACTTCCCCAAGAAAGATGGTCCTGTGGGAGTGTTGTGTGCCGTCAGTCACAAAGGGCGCTCTCGGTGAACACAGTGAGTTGGGAGCCTGAGGCTCCCCAGAGCCCAGAAAATGGAGTGGGGCTGCAGATGAGGGGCACCAGCCTGAGCTTGCTCCTGTGGTCTGCTCAGCCTGCACTGCGACTCCTGACTCCCCACCTGCTTTCCTTGACTTGTCACGGGGGCCTGCTCTGCTCACTCACTCAGTCACATCCGACTCTTTGCAGCCCCCCATGGACTAGAGGCTCCTCTGTCCCTGGGATTCTCCAGGCAAGAATACTGGAGTGGGTTGCCATTTCCTCCTCCAGGGGATCTTCCCAACCAAGGAACTGAACCCATGTCTCTTGCATCTCCTGCACTGGCAGGCAGATTCTTTACCACTGAACCATGAGGGAAGCCCCCATCATAGGGGCCTATCTAGGAGTAAAGAGCTGAAATGTGGCACATCCCTGAAGACCTTCAGCCCAGACCCTGGCCTGGCCAGCGTTCAGAACTGAATGAGCAAATGAGTGAAGTGAATGAATGGATGAAGCAGGTTCTGGGTACCTGGCACTATTCTTGGCTCTGGAGGTCCCCGAAGCTTAAGGCAGGTAGGGTCCCTGCTCCATGGCACTTACATTCTTTCAGATCATGCATCTGAACAAGAGAAAGAAGAGGCCATCTGGACAGGGGCCTGGCCTGGGGGACCTCAGACTGCCCTGGGCAATCCCGGCCAGTTAGAATTGCCCAGTCTTCTAACTAGTGTTAAATGTCTCCTGTCTGAGCCAATTTCTTCAAGTGTCTGCACCACGCCTGGCATGTGCAGGTTTCCCTGAGCAGCAGAGCTGACGCAAGAAAACACCACAAAAAGAGCTGGGGACAGGAGCCCAGGAGAAAGTAGCCCTCTCCTCTCCTGCGTTCCTGCAGTGACAATTCAATCTGGTCTCCAACTGTGTGTTTCTGCATTGAGCCTTCCCACAGAGTCCTCATGTGGAAATGAGGGTCACCATCCATTTTACTGGAATCTAGAACGCATGACTATGGCCAGACTTGGGTGTGATACTTCATGGGGGTTAGGACGGGGGGAGGTATCTATGCAAAGAAGCGCCCCCTTCCCCAGCAACCTGCTGTGAGGCTGGATCCAGAAGAGCAGGTCCTGAGGGACCCCTTCTGTGGGGTCGTGGGATACCCCCTCATTCTCTGTTTGCATAAGAGGGCCACTCAGGTGCTCAAGATCAAATAAGCTTGAGGAATTTCTGTGTCCATCCAGAGAAACTGAGATAGCTGACCGACCCTCCCATTTAAAAAGTGAGTTGTTCATCGCAGTCATCTGAGATGTAGTTGGGGAAGGGATGCATCTCCCCAGCTCACCAGTGGAGAAACAGGGAAGTGCCTTCCCCAAAGTCGTGGAGAGCAGGGGACTCCTGGCCCAGCGCTCCTCCCTGTGTTGCAACGTGGGACATGGTGGATGTTTTCCTCTTCTATTGAAGTCACTAAAACAACTCAGCTATCAAAAATATCAGATGCAAGAAGAGGCAAGACGATTACATGCAAAAAAGAGCAAAATTTGGTGGTTGTCCAAAATTCTCTAGTTATTTGAAAAATAGTCCCTTCTGTAAAACCTCCCCATGCCTAACTTGTTACCAAACATTTTTTAAAGTCACAGATCAAATCGTTTCTGATATCTTCAGGAGCTTCATGTCAAGGCTGATGTTAATATTTCGTGAGAGACAGGCACAGTGGAACAAATGCAAAATCAATGCCATCTGTCTGCAGGAAACTACTCGAGATTCCAGACATCAGAGAAGCCTGATGCAAGCAGATTCAGGAGCAATGGCCCCATAGAGGCAGGGAAAGATGGAAAGGGAAAAGATCCATTTCTGGTCAAGAGAAATCCACCTTTTATGGTTAAAAACAAAATTAGTGAGATTAGGTCACTTCTGAATGATTCTTTCTTCTTTAAAATCCTCAGCCCAAAGACAAGTTTATAACACAATCAGTACACTTTTCAGCAGAGCGGCATGTGGTCAGACAGCAGGAGAGATTTCCTCAGTAAAGAGATGCGGAGTTCAGGAGTAAGTCAACTGGTGAGGCTGATCAGTGTGAATGCCCATTAGCCCATGGACCGGGAGCTGCACACAATGGCCTCTCAGGGTGCTGATAGTCCACGTCTTCTGAGCAGCTTGGCCCGGCAGGCATAAAATCAGAAGCCAGCTCTGGGACATGGGGCAAAGGGGTTGGAAAGGGCCTGAGGTCTCCCAGACTCACCAGAGAGCCACCTGGGCTTGGGGAGTGGGCCAGGGGGCTCCAGAAGTCCAGGCTGCACAACACACTGCGACCCCTGGGTCAGCCACCAGCAGGCTCCCTGAGCACAGAGCACCCCTGGGGTGGTCCTTCCAGGCAAGCGTCCGTGACTCCCCGTGGATGTGACCACTCTGACTCTGGAGCCCCTGAAGACACCAAAGCCTCTTGAACAACCTCCCTTCCAACCTGGCACTGTGGCTACTCAGGTGCACCTTGTATCTCTGGGGACCGCACGCCCCAGGCCTTCATGGGGACATAGCGCGCGATGACGGCAAGATGTGCGTGAACAGAAGAGCAAGGGGAGGATGGGATGCCAAGGGGGCTCTGGCTCACGGGCGTCCTCGTCGTGGCCGTGGACCGCCTAGCAGCCATGCCCCATGCGGCTCCAAAGCCCCAGCATCCCTGCGTGTCGGTGACATTTGCTGACCGGGCACACAGAGCACTCACGCCTACTGACCCCTCCCCCCTCTGCCCAGATCGGGGTCTCCTCTCCCAGACAGGGCTGAGTGGGTGCCGTGGAAGGTCAGCCAACACCTCCCATGACATCGTTTCTTCCAACCACGCGTCCTTCGACGCATCCTTCACCTCTTTTCTCTTTGGCCCTTTTTCTACCTGACTTCCCTGAGAACTACCTCGATCCTTGATCGGACTGACACTCTTGGGCAGAGAGCTTCGGTGTTGAAGGACATTCCCTGAATGGCTGAACTGGAGGGATCTGCCAAGGGACAGGCTGCGCTGCTGCGGCGGCCGTCACGGCTGCGTCAGCAGGGGCCTCGGAGGCCACACAAGTGTCTCGCTGGGGGTTGACAGAACCCGGTGTGACAAGTGACAGGATCCCAGCCCAAGCCAGATGCAGCAAAGCGAGGATGTGTGGGCCCCACGGCAAACCCCGGGAGGGGTGGGGGCCTGGGAGGTCTCAGCGATGACCTGGGCCCTCGAGACCCTGCTCCAGCTGGCAGTCTGGCTCTTCCCAGGTGAGCTCATTCTGTCAGAGGTGCAACTCCACATGGCTGGCCGCGGCAGCCACAGCCTCAGGGCCCCCACAGCCCCAGCTTTCGCCGGGATGAGGGGGGAGTGGGGCTCTTCCCTTGGCTCCAGATTGAAAACTCCCCCTGACTTGCTCTCTTGGAGCTGCACGATGGAGTGGCGGGAGAGGTTCCCCCAAAGAGGAAGGTGCCATCCGCGCCAGTGAAGGATGCCCACGGGGACCAGACTCCAGGGCACCCCGAGGAATCACCCTCGCAAGAGCAGGCCCTGCGGGGCAGTCCGACAACCCCTGCGATCTGACTTGGCTTCCTCCTGGTCTGCGGGGTGACTGACAGCAGTGGAGAGGGGGTAGCGGGGCTCCCCTCCCCAGATGTGGCCTGAACGAGGCCCTCAAAGCTTTGGGGTCCATGAAACACAAACAGCTCGCTGAGCATGTGTATTTGCCAGCAAGGCCCACCTTGACAAAACATCACAGACTGGGGGGCAACAGACGTTTATTTTTTACAACTTTGGAGGCCAGATATCCATGATCAAGCTGCAAGCAAAGTAGGTTTCACGCTGAGGCCTCTCCTGGCTTGCAGCAGCCACCTTCCGTATGTGTGCTCAGGCGGCCTTATCCTGTGCTGAGGGTGAAGAGAGAGATGGCTTTTCCTCTTCTTAAAGGGACCCACCAGCCCTGTAGAATTCGGACTCCACCCTTGTGACCTCATTTAACACCATTACAGCCTAAAGACCCTATCTCCAGATACCGTCATATTGGGCGCTGGGAATTAGAGCTTCAACATACGGGTTTGGGGGACCCAGCTGGGTCCACAGCAGCATACAGGTGCCGTGATGAGTGGGGAGAGTGGAAGACGCCCGCAGGCAATGTGTCCCTTACGCCCTTCGAGTCCAGGCACTGCCCCGCCCTGGCAGCGGGCTGAGGGCAGGCACACAGGCACACGGGTTGTCCTCCACCCTCTCCAACACTCTGACTATCAGCAAGCAGTGCAGAGCCAGGGTTTACACCCCAGTAATCCTGCTGCGGACTGGCAACACGGGACGAGGCAGTGAGCAGGCTGCTGTGGGTAGCCCGCTAGGGACTGTAGATCATGTCAGAGCTGTCCTACCCAGAGGGTGTCCATCCATCAGTGCCCACTCGTCACCGCAGAAATCTGCCCCTGGGACATCAGCTCCCATGTATCTCCAGGCACGTGCTCGTGGCTCGAGGGACCAGCAGGCCAAGTACCCTCAGCAAGAAGCTGCTGGTGCACAGGGCAACTGACAGTGGCAAGGGCATACGGACTGGTCACTGCACTCCCTAAGCAGATGCCTCTGTGGGAAGAGGGCAGGCACCCCACAGGGCTCAGTCCCTGTGAACAAGCCCAGACCGCGTCCAAAAATGAGCAGAGGCCCTGCAGTGAGCTGGGCACCTCTCGGGGACTCCCATCTGCCCACTGTGACTGCGGGAAGTCAGGACCCCAGGCGGCTGTCAGAAGTGACTCTTCCCCTCCTGGGTCTGTGCCCGGAGCCTGACTGGGACTCAACCTACCAAGGTAAATCAAGTCAGGTAATTCTCTTGTCTGTATCATAATTACTTTCTCCAGAGGAACACATTATAGCAAAATGTTGGGCTTTTTTGTTTTTAAAGAAAAGCCATCTTCCTCACTAGTTTTATTTTGAATGAGCTAAGTGGTGCTAGTTTTTAAATCACGAGAGAAAACACACACACTAAGTAGGCGACAATTTTCATTTTCAACAGTCATGATTGGGAACAACGCTACTAAAGGCTTCCACAGCGGCTCATATTCATTCACCTAAAAGCCAAACCCCAAACTTATGTATTGAAGAATTAAAAAAAAAATGACTTGGGCCATTTAGTGACTGTCTTGTGCATTCCACCAACCCTTCTCTGGAAAGTCATTCTGTACTGTACCCGTTTTTCAGAATCATGAGGTGTACTGGGGCTCTTCAGCGGGACATGGAATAGTTTGGGGGAATAGTTTAAATTTAGACCCTCTGGCTCATGACGTGAATCGAGCATAAAGAGGGGCTCGGCTATTCCCTGCAAATGACCGTCCACCGACAAGAATATGAAATGCTCCAATACAAAATAATCAAATGGACAGCAAGCAGCGACCAGCATGCTGTGGGAGCCTTTAAAAATAAGGCTCATTGTTCCCCAACTGTCTATTAATAGCTTGAAAAGACATCTGCTCCTAATTTGGTCTTCTCAAATCAAGAAATCTTCCCTTCACTTCCCTCCAGGGCCCGGATGAAATCAATCAAGCAACGAAATTTATCAAGCACCAGGCACATTCTGGCCCAGAGCTCAGAACCAAGCCTGCAACCTAACCCGAGCCACCCAAAAGCCAGGTCTGCAGGGAACATGCACCCTTTCTCCAGACCAACATCCTTCACCCTGCACGCTCAAGCAGGGCAGAAACCACCAAAGGAGACCCCAGTGTTGGTGAGCCCCAGCCCCGTCAGTACCCAAGAGCCATCCGCTCCATCACCAGGGGTCAGCTATTGCACGAGATCCTGACTCCAAGCAAAGCTGGATTCCGTCAGTAACAGGCAGCTCTCTGCTTCTCAGGGCAACTCTTCTCATTCCTGAGTATCTACGACTACTGAACACACCTAAAACCTTTCCCCACCCCGTAGGTATAATTCTGCTCTCGGGGGCCACAAATAGCAGGTCAGTTCATCTTCCTATGATAGTCCTTCAGCTACTTGAGTGATGTCTGCCTGGTACCTGAGTAGCAGGGGGTTGTTATGGACCCAGTGCTCAGACAGGACAACTGAGTTACAAAGCCACAGGGTGGTTCTGCTTCATTTCGGGCTGCGCCCCGAGTGTTCGTGTGTCCCCCTTGCACATCCACTCCAGTTCTAGACCCACAGCTCACCTCCCCGGCACGTCATGCTCCCATCTACCCAGGGATGGTGCCAGCCCTTCTTTTCACACAGCGTGATTCCTCCAGTTCCCACATAGCTCATTCCCATCTTTCAGGTCCCAGGTCCATAAGCAGCCTTCTCCAAGCTCCCTGCTAAAATGCACCCCACATCGTGCCCAGATACACCCTTCTTTCTTAATTCCCTATATAGCAGTGAACACTGTCTTCTCTATTTTTCTTCCTTTTTATTCACGTGTTTATTATCTATCTCCCCCTCTAAACTGTAAGACCATGAATAAGCACAGGGTAAGAACTCAATACATGGTTGTCATCTGAATAAAGAAAACAGCTTTCTAGGCAGAAGCAGCAGCAGCTGGAGCCAAGGAGCCCAGAGAAGCCGTAGAGTCTACTGATCCTGCGCACGAGCTTTAGGAGAGGAAAGACTCACTTTAGCGAGCTGGGTGGCCTTGGGAAAGTCACTTCGTCATCCTGAGCCTCAGCCTCCACATCTGCAAAATGAGGACAAGAACACAGACCTCCCGACACCGCAAGTGAGGCAGTGTTTAGGAGCATTTGGCAAGAGGATGGGTTCAGAACAGACCGTCCGCCTGTGGGACTATGGTGTGTGCTGGGGGCCGGGTGCCCAAGGAGCCAGGCCCCTTCAGGGGGACGAGGCGGGGCTGGCGGGCAGACAGGCAGCACGGTGCAGGAGCTGCGAGCCCGAGGGGCTGAGGGCAGAAGAGCCAGACATCAGGGCCTCCACTGAAGCCCCGACAGGAGGCCAGCCCCGACCCGTCAGCTGTCCCCATCCTTCTTCTCCCACCCCTCGGAAGAGCCCACTGAGGGCATCAGGCTCAGAGAAGGTGGCTAGAGGGATCGAGTCCCCAGCCGTCGCATCTCTGCTCACAGCCCCCGGTCGCGCGGTGGCCCGTTAGAAAGGAGCCAGGCCCAGCCCCAGCACCCCTTTCAGAAAGCTGACGGGCCTCCTCCTTGGCCAGCGTCGGCTCCCACGGGCAGGGCTGCAGAAAAACCAGAGGCCCTGGAGAAAAGGGCTCCCCGCGGGCTCCACCTCCAAGCTCCCAGCCCGAAGCCCCCCGCAGGGCCTGGGCCGGAGCCAGGGCACTTCCGCGGGCCGCCAGCCCCCCGGGACACAGCCAGGATTGTCCAGCCCGCCGCAGGCGTCGGCCGCAGCTGAGGGGACAAGGCCCGGCTGTTCCTGCAGACAAGCAGGCAGCTCTCTTCCCACATGACAAGGGGACCTGTGTCCCTGGGGGAGGAGACAGGCAGAGGGAAGGGGCCAGGGCAGACCCAGGTGGGGCCGTAAACACCCCTCCCTGGAGTCCCCCATGCCTGGAGCGGAGCCAGGGAGGGGAGGGCAGCACGGGTCCTGAGAAGCCCCCCAGCCTGCCACAAAAGGGGGACAGACGGCCTGCCAGCAGGGCCGAAAGACGGGGCTGTGAGCGTACACGCACGCGAGGGCTTCTAGAGATGGGCTCGTTTATGCTGAGCCTCATTCAAGACAGCAGCAGCTTCTATTTAATGAGTAGGTTTTAATCAAGGATAAAGACCTGGACAGATCCTGCCAGGACCCTTCCAGCAGGAACTGACAGAACACTGTGCGTTAACTAAAAGCCGTGGAGTTGAGGAGGCGGGGGGTGCACCTCCTTCCAGGTGTGGCTGCACCAGAGGCTCCAGCGACGCCGTAGGACCAGCTGTGCGCCAGCTCTGGCTCCCGCCGAGGGAGGCGCCTCTGGCCATCTGCACAGCCTGCCATTCTGGAGACCAAGGAGCACTGCCTTCCCGGTGACGCTGACCAGACATCCCTCCATCACACGGACATGTGATGCAGCCAGGGTCCTGTGCGTCCCCGGACCTGTTCCCAGGCTCAGGAGGCAGAGCTCTGATTGGCAAGGCCTGAGCCACATTTGTACCTCTGAAGCTGGGGAAAGAGGTCAGCTCCACTCGGCCAGTAAGGATAGGGTGTGCCGGAAGGGAAAGCTGCAGATTTTTCCCTTTAAACATCAGCCATCGGCTATAAATGTGAATAGCACACCGTATCACCCTCCCCACATGAAGGGGGAGGGGTTGGGGGTACAACCTGCAAGAATCGAGAGAATGAGGCTAACGTGCAAAGGAAAAGCTCAGGGAAAACAGACCAGAGTCCTAACAAATTCATCTGAGTCCCTGGATCAAGCTCTGCCTGAAAGTCACACCAGATACATGAGCAAATAGATTTCTTGTTTGTGTTACGTAGTGTGAATTGTTTTTCTGTCACTTAGCATGTGTAAATGCCTTAACGTCTCTCCCACCTAGACAGTGAGCTCCAAGAGATCAGAAACCATATCTTTTCTATCTCTGTATACCTACCACCTGGCACAGGGTTTGGCATGGAGTAGGTACTTAAAGAGTACTTGTTGAATGAATGAGCAAATGTTACTAATGATGGTGGAATTTCTCACCGTCCTCCGCAAACTCAGAATTTGTGGAACATGTTCATCGGCCTCATTGCACCTGAATATACAGCACCTTCCGCAGTCCCCACAGCATCTGTCAGACTCTGGTGGGGCAGCTGGCCTGGGCCCATTCTACAGGAAGAATGCAGGCTGAGGATATTGCCCAGCCTTCCTCAGGGACGGTCATTTGTCGGGTGCCGATTCAGCCGTCTTGGAGAAGCCCACTCACGACACTAGAGAGCCACCTTTTGGACAGGTGATGTCTGGGCCTCCTCAGAGGGTATCCCCTCTCCAGGGTCTCCCTGCAGAGCCGCTGAGCGCGTGGGACTCCTGCGAAGCAAGGCAGGCAAAGCCTCGGACATATTTAAGAGCGAGTTGGAAGTCGTTAGCTCCCATTTTAACTTAACAAGCCCAATTTTATAAATAAGACTGAATTTTCCCAGGCTATTATTTCTAATTATGCATTTACATCAATTCACATTATGCGGTTGATGAAATGTTAATACCAAAGGCAATTTTCTGCTGATGGGCGGCATGGAGAAGAGCTTTCTTCACATTACGAGTCAATATTTTTGGAAATAATTACCGAGTTGCTCACCAAAGTTTGCACTGACTAACGCAGTTGTTGCATCTACGTAGTCCCCAACTGGAGAGACTAAGAGGGAAATCCCCTGACAGGGAGCGGGGGGATGAGGCCGAGGACTCAGGGAGCTGAGCCAGGGACCCGGAGCAGCTCCAAGGGCTGGCCGCTGCTGGCAACCAGGCTTCCCTTAGCTCCACTTGGAGAAGGAAATGGCAGCCCACTCCAGGACCCTTGCCTGGAAAATTCCATAGATGGAGGAGCCTGGTAGGCCACAGTCCACAGGATCGCAAAGAGTCCAGTGATTCACTGGCTCAGCTCCACCACGTACCAGACTAAATGGCTCCAGGACACAGACTTTTCATCTGCGCCATGGGAATGATCATAGCAACTCTCCCACAGGGTGTTAATGCCTCTATGCCTTCATTCATTTATTTGTCCAGGAGGAATCTATTGTAGGTCTATTCGGTATTGGTACTCAATAAATGATAAGGATGCTTATGAGGAGAAGAAGGAAACACTCTGGACCTCCTAACAGAGCAGGCTGGAGGTGCCTCTCACCCTAAGTGACAACACAGGGCCGGTGGAGCCCTGCAAGAAGGCCAGAGGACCAACACTCAGGCCCTGGCAGCTTCACACAACTTCCTGCATAAGAGAGGCAAGCGCTGGGTTCCAGGGCTGCAGGGGGCCTCAGCATGGCACAGGGGTGGCAGGCCAGCTACTGAGACAGAGACGATCACCAGGACCGCCCCAGACCAAGCTTGCGGAGGGAACGCACAAGCTTCAGGCGGACATCCTCCAAGTCCTCCGTGGCATCTATACGGAAGCCCGTGCAGGCAAAGGACCACTTCCATCTGAGCTAGAGAAGCGGGCCTGGGACTAAGTTGTGAGGAGTCCAACTCAGCAGCATAAGAAAGATGACCAGTGACAAGGAGACTGGGGGGTGTGGCCAGGGTAGTGGGGGGAAGCCGAGAAGGGACATCGCAAAAGCCAAGGGAGCAAGCGCTTCCGGGAGAGGAGCACGCCCAGCTCTGCCGCCGTGTCCAGGTAAGGACTAGACAGCGCTCCCGAGGCTGGAGAAGTCGGGCGCGCCGAGGTGTCACCGCAGGAGTGGTGGCAGTGAAGGAACGGGGTGGAGCCGTGCTGAGAAGGGCCAGCGACAGGGACACCGCGGACCGCCCAAGGCCACCGCTTCCCAACCTCAGCACCTCCCCCGGCGATCTCCGGGCTCAGACAAGCCTGCGCAGCACAAGGAGAGACCCTGGGAACCGAAAAGAGGAGAGAGCCAGGTTCAAGGATAACATTCTCACCTCAGCTTAAAATAGACAGAAGACGCAGCAGAGCCGCACCTCATGGAGACCTGCAGCCTCACCAGTGTCCCCGCCGCGGGTCCAGGGTGCAGCCCAGTCCCGCGTCAGCGTCTGCACAGTTGCAGAGAGCCCACCCCAGAGTGTCCTGCCTCTGGGGCCACTGGGGCTGGTGACGCCGCACACTGGGCCTGGAGCCAGCGTTAGCCTGCAGACCCTGCAGCGTGTGTTTCTGTAGTGAAATCAACAATTAAAAATTAGATTTCTCGTAAACTCCTGGGTTTCCAGCTTCATCTGAGACTGAAACAGCAGGCCTCTCAGGGTCTGCACCGAGCCGTGACCCCCAGGCAGGGTGTGACGGGGCGCTCTGTTCCCTGCCCCCCAGCACCTCGGAGACCAGCCCCACCCCTGTGCACGTCGGCCCGGCCCACAGGCCTGCAAGTCCATACGCGGGAACTTGGGCCTCCGAGAGAGACCTGAGACGCAGCACATGGGGAGAGGGTACACCCGTGCTGTGCGGGCAGGGGGCGTCTCCCGGCCACTCCAAGCCAGTCCAAAGTCCCCTCCACTCCCCACCCCAGAGCAGCCAGGCAGAAGACGGGAGAGCCCAGAGGAAGGGGGAGACGGTGACGCTGGCTCAGACCCACAGTCCCAGGAGAGCTCAAGGCTGCTAAAGAGAGGGCAAGGAGAGTGTTTTGCCTATGTTCTCCTCTAGAAATGCAAATCAAAACCACAATGAGGTACCATTTCACACCAGTCAGAATGGCTGCGATCCAAAATTCTACAAGAAATAAATGCTGGAGAGGGTGTGGAGAAAAGGGAACCCTCCTACACTGTTGGTGGGAATGCAAACTAGTACAGCCACTATGGAGAACAGTGTGGAGATGCCTTAAAAAATTGCAAATAGAACTGCCTTATGACCCAGCAATCCCACTGCTGGGCATACACACCAAGGAAACCAGAATGGAAAGAGACACGTGTACCCCAATGTTCATCGCAGCACTGTTTATAATAGCCAGGACATGGAAGCAACCTAGATGTCCATCAGCAGATGAATGGATAAGAAAGTTGTGGTACATATACACAATGGAGTATTCCTCAGCCATTAGAAAGAATACATTTGAATCAGTTCTAATGAGGTGGATGAAACTGGAGCCTATTATACAGAGTGAAGTAAGCCAGAAAGAAAAACACTAATACAGTATACTGACACATATATATGGAATTTAGAAAGATGGTAATGATAACCCTGTATGCGAGACAGCAAAAGAGACACAGATGTATAGAACGGACTTTTGGACTCTGAGGGAGAGGGTGGGATGATTTGGGAGAACGGCATTGAAACATGTATAATATCATGTAAGAAACGAATCACCAGTCTATGTTCGATACAGGATACAGGATGCTTGGGGCTGGTGCACGGGGATGATCCAGAGAGATGATATGGAGTGGGAGGTGGGAGGGGGGTTCAGGATTGGGAACTCATGTACACCCGTGGTGGATTCATGTCAATGTATGGCAAAACCAATACAGTATTGTAAAGCAAAATAAAGTAAAAATAAATTAAAAAAAAAAAAAGAGAGAGGGCAAGGGAAGAACCAGGGGACTGGAGAGGAGCAGAAGGAGAGAGAGAAGTCGGGGGCAGAGGGGCCTGTTCACCAGCCCCCGCCCACAGCGTGCCTTCCCGCCTGTGTGTGCACACACACGCTCCATGTGCACACATTCTGTGCACCCACCATTTACACACACCTACGCTGTCTGCTCACACCAGCTGCCACTCATCCAAACATCGCCTGTACACACACACGGAGGTCACGCTGTCTATGCACAAGCACCCCCCACACACACAGGCACACTCAGCACACGCCCACCACCCATGTCCTGAGGGTGCAGCCTGGGACTCCAGTCCCTGGAGGCGGGGCCCAGGGGAGACTTGTGAGCTGAGGGGCTCCAGGACAGGAGAGGACCACAAGTGATAGAGCTGGCCCCCGGAAGGTGCCCCCCAGCCTGGAGGGCCAGGACTGCAGGCAGGTGTGGGGAGAGCCACGGCCCCCGTCACTGCCCGGTTACCCCAGGTGTGCCCTGCCACTCTCTCTTACTACAGGGCTGCCACCGTTCACAGCTGCACCAGCCCCTCAAACTGGCCGCCCTGGTCTGCGTCCCACCTCAGCTGGGTGGGCTCTGGAAGGCACAGCTGCTGCAGGAGCCCTCCACCTCAGAGAAGGCCCACCGCGGCCGAGGCCACGCTCCTGTGGGGCCAGACCTCCCCACCCCCACAAGGCACCTGCACACTTGCCCAGAAGCCCCAGGCTGGGCCATGCACACAGCAGGCACTCACTCAAGGCTTGCCAAGCCACCTCTCTTTAAGCACCATGGGACAAGATCGAACCCTGACAAACGTTCTCATCCCCGCGCTCCACCCCAGGACAAGCAGGACTGGGGAGGATGGGGCCAAGGTGAGGGGCACAGGCCCGAGAGGCTCAGCATCTGGGATCTCCCCAACTCAGGCCTCTTCCCAGAGAATCTCATTTTCTCCGGTTTTTTTCTTTTTTGGAAAAAAATGACATTTTGAAACATTATTGTGAAAAATTTATTTAGGCCTGAAGCATCAAAGACATTTTGCAAACAAAACTAAGGCATCTATGCGTGACCACTGCCTGAGCTGAAAACCCCCGGGGGCCTTGGCCAGCCCTCCGTCCCCATGGGAAGAAGCAGCCGTACCCACACGAAACCGCTCTCCTGGGAAAAGCACAGCCTGATTCCAGGGCCCGGGGAAGAGGAGAGTAATCACACGCATGCAAGGGCATGGCAGCTGCTGGCTTCCAAGGCAGGGTGACCTTTTGTCAACTTCGGACAGGAACACAAATCTCCCTACCATCACGCTGGATCGGCCTTGATTGGATCAAAATCCCATCGGAAAACAGGGGGGAGGAAAGGCAATAAAGCCTCCAGAATTGATATTAAACCACTGACATTTCACAAACCGAGCGGCACTGGCAGCTGCCAGTCTAACAGCAGGAGGAACTCTGAAGGGGCAAGTCAGGCATGAAGGTCACGGCGGCGCGGAGCCTCTCTCAGGCCCAGGCGTCAGCACCCAGGGGGCTGGCGCCCAGACGAGAGGCTGCAGCAAGCCCCTGCCTGGCAGAGCTGCCCCCTGAGCCCTGTCCGCGTGCCTGCCTGGTGCGCCCGAGCGGGGGACACCAGGGGGTCTCAGAGCCTTGCGGACCAGACGCTCTGCGGCTCTGAGGCCAAAGGTGACACGGCGCTCTGAACCTGTGCCTGGGCCCTACTGGACCTATGGTAGCCTCACATGGGGATGGGCCCATCCAGTGCTAGACTGGGAGAGACTACTGGACCTACTGTGGCCTCACACGGGGATGGGCCCCTCCAGTGCACGACTGGGAGAGACTACTGGACCTATGGTAGCCTCACATGGGGATGGGCCCCTCCAGTGCTAGACTGGGAGAGACTACTGGACCTATGGTAGCCTCACATGGGGATGGGCCCCATCCAGTGCTAGACTGGGAGAGACTACTGGACCTACTGTGGCCTCACATGGGGATGGGCCCATCCAGTGCACGACTGGGAGAGACTACTGGACCTATGGTAGCCTCACATGGGGATGGGCCCCTCCAGTGCACGACTGGGAGAGACTACTGGACCTATGGTAGCCTCACATGGGGATGGGCCCCATCCAGTGCAAGACTGGGAGAGACTACTGGACCTATGGTAGCCTCACATGGGGATGGGCCCCTCCAGTGCAAGACTGGGAGAGACTACTGGACCTATGGTAGCCTCACATGGGGATGGGCCCCATCCAGTGCTAGACTGGGAGAGACTACTGGACCTATGGTAGCCTCACATGGGGATGGGCCCCATCCAGTGCTAGACTGGGAGAGACTACTGGACCTATGGTAGCCTCACATGGGGATGGGCCCCTCCAGTGCTAGACTGGGAGAGACTACTGGACCTATGGTAGCCTCACATGGGGATGGGCCCCATCCAGTGCACGACTGGGAGAGACTACTGGACCTATAGTAGCCTCACATGGGGATGGGCCCCATCCAGTGCTAGACTGGGAGAGACTACTGGACCTATGGTAGCCTCACATGGGGATGGGCCCCATCCAGTGCACGACTGGGAGAGACTACTGGACCTATGGTAGCCTCACATGGGGATGGGCCCCATCCAGTGCTAGACTGGGAGAGACTACTGGACCTATGGTAGCCTCACATGGGGATGGGCCCCTCCAGTGCTAGACTGGGAGAGACTACTGGACCTACTGTGGCCTCACACGGGGATGGGCCCCTCCAGTGCACGACTGGGAGAGACTACTGGACCTATGGTAGCCTCACATGGGGATGGGCCCCATCCAGTGCTAGACTGGGAGAGACTACTGGACCTATGGTAGCCTCACATGGGGATGGGCCCCTCCAGTGCTAGACTGGGAGAGACTACTGGACCTACTGTGGCCTCACATGGGGATGGGCCCCTCCAGTGCTAGACTGGGAGAGACAAGCGGTCCTTCAAAAACAGCCTGGGACTAAAACTCTCCGGGAGCCTCCTACGGACCACAGCACCTCCCACTGTCCCCAAGGGCCCCACACGGATGCTCTGGGCAGAAACTTCTAGGTGGTGGCCAAGAAAGATGTGGAAGGATGCCACAACCTTAGGGGCCTAGAAACAGAGCCCAGCTGGCACTTCCTGAGTGGCTCCTGAAACCCAGAACTGCAGAGGACGCGGGACCATAATCACCGTGAATCCCCACCCGTGACAGCTCACAAAGCTACACAGTCCAGGAGGTGGGGACCCCAGTGCGCTCTGACGGGGGAGCTGAGGCTTAGTTCACGCGGCAGAGAAACAGCCATAGTTCCTGGCTTTGACCGCCCCATCACTGCCTCCACTGCGCCCTGCCAGAGGCTCTGCACTCTGTGCCCACCTGAACTCCCTGACCACGCGATGCTGACTCTTCAGAAGGCTGGCTGGTCAAAGACACTGGAAGGGCACCAGAGATGCCTCTGGTCCCCAATGGCATATCCAGGAGAACCATCACACAACGTCTTGCCAAGGGGGAGACTCCCATGGGTCTGGAGCAAGCACTGGCGCCACAGCCCTGACTCTCCGGCCAGCCCCTGGTCATTATTAGCCAGCTCCGTGTTTCCTAATCACCATCCTCATCATTAAGGTGAAGAACACTCATGGGGAAATAACAGAGTTTTATCTCAAGTAGACTGATCCACTCAGATCCATCTGCCCGAGCCTTGTAATTCTCCATAAAGTCAAAGCAATTTTTGGTTAAGTATACAGTCTGTCCTCTACTAAATTAAACTAATAAGATCCACTGGGAAATAAAACCCCAAGTGTATTGAGAATATTAAAAAACGCGCAACTCTCCATGGATCTGTAAGATTTACTCTGGCAAATAATTGTGAACATAACACACACAGAGACTATAATGAAATCATTAGGGGACACAGAACACCACTTATCACTTCCCCCTGATAACACCACGCTTCCCAAGTGCCCAGGCTCAAGGAGAGCCAGTCCGCACCCTGAAAGTTCCCATCCCGCACTGTCACGTCACCAAAGTCAGCTAGGCACGCACTTTAAAATATGAACTGCTGCTGTCACTGCTACGCCCAGGTGCTGCGGGATCTGCTGTAAACACTGTCTTAGAATCAATCCCCCCATTCACCCTCTGCAGTCAGCAAAGCTGGTATTCCCTTTTCACAGACAGGAAAGCTGAGTTCCAAGAGGTCAAGGCAAGGCCAGGACCTGAACCAACGCGCTCCTGACTCCATAGCCCTAGATGCCACCTGGCTCTGCTTTGCTTAGTTTTGCATTTGACTTACTTTCCCATCGAGCAATGGGTAGCCCAATCACTGGCCAGGATTTTGCTCTCATCTGCTCATCAGAGATGGAGTCGAGAGCCCCCTCAGCCTGCCCACCAACTCTGGCCTAGGACCATATGCATCAATCTCAGTGGAAGGTGGAAGAGAGAGAGCAGAGAGGGCAGGAATGAGAACCCACATTGCAGTTGGGGAACCTGAGGCTCACGGTCCCTCCCAACCAAGCCCAGAGGTCCAGGGATCCCAGCAGGTCCAGGACCCAGGAAGACAGGGTGAGGCCCTTAGCTGGGGACTCAGGCACCACGAGGCTCACCTGAAACCCGCACACTTTTGGGCCAGGTGTGGTACTGTTTGTCAGAGCCAGCCACCAAGTGCAGAGGGACAGGAGAGGGCAGGGACAGGCGAGCTCTCGTCAAAAGGCCTCCCCTTGGAGCCGCGTCCAAACAAGGAGCCGTCTGCGGCCTTGCACTCGCTTCCCTGCCCCCACCCCGCGCCACGCTGCCTTCAGGGCGGGGCCCCCAAGGCCGGAGCGTTAGCCCGTCCTCCCCGCGCCGCTCCCTGCTGACCCTGTCACTCTGGACTCCTCTCTGTCCCCGGATGCGGATGCGCGCCTCGGGCAGCACAGGCGTTTCTTCCCAGGGCTGGGCCCCCAGAACCCGGCCCCGCCTCGGTCAATCAAATTTCCACTCCACGCTCAGCCGCGTTTGGGAACCTTCCGAGGTGGGGTCCACCTCTCTGCCGGGGCTGGGCTCACTCTGGGCTGGATCTGCACCCCATGGGTTCTGAGCCCCACTCTTCTGGGTATGGAAACCCTTACTGTGGCTCCAAGGCCCCCTGTGCCCCCACTTGCTGCCCCCTAGGCCACCTGAGCCCCTCACTGGCACCCCCTGCCCTCTACCAGGCCCCTGACCTTGACCTTGGCCTTGGCCCCCAGCACCCTTCCCCTCCTGGCCTTTGCCTGGCTGATGCTTCACGTCTTCCCCCACCATGAGGACCACCACGATGTGTGTCTGTGTGTGAGGGGTGGGGTGCGGGGTGCATGTCACACATCGCTGACTGAGCTGATCAGGCTTAGCTTGTGTTTCCTCTTTGCGGGTGCATCTCTGCTCCCTTCTGGAATGAACTGCAGCTTCTCTGTAGGCAGGTGCTGTGAGCACCCCAGCGTGGTGCCCGCAGATGCGCGCCGGTGAGATGCACGATGAGGTCCTCCAGACGTGCTGGCTGAGTGAATGTTTGAGGTGACACAGGCTCTGTCTGGAGTCTCTCCCCTTTGTCCACCTCTCCAGGCAGTCCCCAGCCTCAGCAGGCCTGTCTCTGACGAGCAGACTACCGGCCCCCGGCTCTAGGGGCCCAGCGTGGGGACACTGATCAACACGGATGGACCAGGCCCGCGGGCCTCACAGCTTGTGGTCTCCTACTGCTGCAGGCCCAGCACAGGCGGACTGCACACCGGGTCCACTGTGGCGTGCACACGAGCAAGGGCCGGCTCAGCTCCCCAGGAGGCCTGCCAGAGCAGAGGGCCCTCCCTTGCGTCTGTGCCATTCAGGGGCTGAAGCCCCAGGGTCTTCCTCCTGGGATGCAGGGCAACAGGAGCTGCCACCCCCACATCTCAGGCACTCGATCCCCCATCACCCGGGACAGAGACCGCCGCGTGCAGGGAGGGCCCGCCTCTGCTGCCCACACTGCCCTCCGCCCGACACAGCTGGCCGGATCTGTGCCCTCAGGGGACGTCCCCTGGGGCTGGATGTCTGGCCTTCATCCCCAATACTAGTGGCAAGTCAATGACTAAACCAGCCAAAAATGAAAGTCCCCGTAAATCTGATCTTTTCCTTTAAGCTGTTGGGTACACAGAGTGTGGCCAGGATTATTGATAGAAAAGTTTATGGATGGGCTGCATCTTAAAATGAAAACACATTACCCAAAATCAATGTTGCTGGATGTGGTTCCAGGAGGACAGGAAAGGTCAGCGGAGACAAGAATACCGAAACCAAAACTCCAAGAGGACGTGAACATTAAAGCAAATTTTGAAAGTGAGTTCCAGGAAAAACATTTACGTAGGGCTATAATTTAAGGGTGCTTTCACGAGAGGCTGGGCAGTCTTTCTAAATAGCATTTTTGAAGCGTCTTTGAGAGTCCACTGAGTTCATCCACAAAATGGTATTAACAAGTGCTGCATGCCCCAACTTGCAGCCCAATCAGAACAGCACGTGCTGGTGGTGGGCATGACTTAGAGACCTGCCGATGGGCACAAGCAGGCCCCCAGGCAGAGCCGGACCAGCGGGCCAGGCGCGCTCATCACCAGACCCCTGTACACAGCGATCCTGCAGGCACTTCAGAGCCTGTGGACACAGAGAGGAGGGGAAAAACCTGGAGGCCAAAAGGGCAGCTGTCACTGCCTAGTGATGAGCATTCGGGACCGGCCATGCAATAGTTCTGAAACGTTCTGACAGGTCCATCCATGGGAAAGCAGTTTCATCTCACATGGCCAACGCTCTCCTTAAACAGGGCATCTTTGTGGAAGCCCAGGGGAAATTGGCAGCTGGCAGGGCTGAGGAGCTCTGGTCCCCAGAGAGCAGTTTTCCTTTGGGGAAACAAACTTTGTCACAGATGCCTTCTTTAGAGCTTCCAATGGAGACCGTGGCCCACCATGATTCAGTGAGAAGGGACTGGCTTCCCTGCAGGAGGGGGCCCGGCCAGGCTTCGCCCAGGACGGTGGGGGCTGTTGCCTGGCAAACACTAGATCGAAGAGACTGAAGGCCATGAGTTGCCCACCAGGGAAGCCCCAGGAAAGGAGCCACCGCGCCCTCTGGGACACTCCTGGCAGGGCCCCTGGTTCCTACAGCCACAGAGCCCTAGGCACGGGTCAAACCCAGCCTGGAGGTAAAGACACAGAGAAGAAAGATGCAGCTGCGGCCTCAGTCTAGGAGACAGGAGGGAAGAGCAGACCCGCCCAGCACAGAGCTGCAAAGCAGCCTCACCAGGCGCCACCAGTCAAGGGCAGAGGAGCCTTGCTGTCTACACCAATTCCAGGTACGGGACCACAGTCTCATCTGGGGTGGGGCTGTTTGAGCTAAAATTAGGACCTCAGAGGAAGACAGACCTGGTTTAAGCCTTACTTGCCTGTGTGACTGTGGGCTAGTTCCTCAAACACTCTGAGCTCCAGTACCACACTTCTAATAAGATGGGTAAAATCAGTCTACCACACAGGAGAAGGTACCCACCATTATAGGGGTTAAATGAGCCCACTCATTCACTCCACAAATATTTACTAAGCACTGACTGTATGTCAGACCCTCTTCTAGGTGCTGGAGACACATCCATGAGTATAGACTCCACAGATCTCCCTGCCATTATAAATAAGGATATTGGATCATGTATTGGAAGGAAGCTGGCGCTAAAGAAAGGAGAAAAGAAGCGCAAAGTCAGGGACTGGGATGCTGGAGGTAGGGATGGAGGAGTGCAGGTTGCATATTAAAACTGTGACTCCAGCGGGCCTCACTGAGATGTGACTGCTTAACAAAATCAGAAGAACCAGGTAACTGAGGAAGGAAGGAGTATTCCAGCCAGAGAAAACACCTGGTGCAAAGGCCCTGGGGTGGGGGCACACCCTGTGGGTGGGGGCACGCCTGGGGTGGCATTGTAGGAAGGAGGCCAGTGTGGCCAGAGGATTCTGACCAAGAAAAAGACAGGAAGCAAGAGATGAGGACCGAGGAGGTGGAGGTGGGAGGCAGATGGTTTGACCCTGCCAGTCATTGCAAGGTCACTGATGTTTGTCCTGAATGAAAAGGGAGCCATTTGCAGGGCTTTGAGCAGAGGAAGAGTAATCTGATTTCTGTTCGAGAAGGACTGCTCGGTTGTCATGTTGACAACTAACGCATGGAGAGTGCCTGGTACATGAAGAGTATGTAAAAATGTATAGCTGTTATTCTTATTAATAGTAACACTGATTTATGCAGTGGGAAAGAAATACCTTACCCCCACAAGGTGGTACAGGTTTAGAAGATTCACCATCCTTAAAGGTAAGTGAGGCATAACTTCCTCTAGCTGCAGGAATCCTCCCCGTGTGCATCCCTGATCACTGGCCCTCCACCTCGATATGGTATCAGGACAGGAGACTGCTGCGTCTCCGGGCAGGCCACTGCACAGTAGGCTAGCTCCTGCCATCATAGCCCCGCCTGGAATCAGCCCCCAAATGAACCTGGTTTCCTAGAATCCCACCAGCGTCCCGAGCCTGTGCAATATAGTGCAAGTCTCCCCCTCCCTTGCGAAGCTGAGGACAGCAATGAGCCCGGTAGGGTTTTATATTCAGGGATCCAAGGGTGGTTTCCAAAGGAAGGTGGAATTTTTAAGGGAAAGCTCCCAGGGGGTGGGGACTTGAAAGGACAGAAAGCAGCTGGCAACCGCCTCTCTGGGTCCCCTGGAGAGAAACTGTAGGGAGAAGAGGAAGGCCCTGAGACATCCCTCCCTTCTTGGCCAGAAACCTTGGCCAACAAGGGCCCAACAGATGAGCAACAGTGGCCTGAGGACGCAGGAATAACTCCTGGGCCACAGATGAGATGCTGAAACTCAGGCCTAGGAGGGGGTAGATGGACCTGCCCAGGGCACCCAGCTGGCAAGACCTAGCTTAGAAAGGGCCTGCAGCTTCCTGGACCAAAGTCACCTGCTGGAAAGTGTTTGCCCAGTCGTATTCCATCTCCTTGGTTCTTGGGGAACCCTCTGGTGGAGCCTCCAGAGAGGCTGGGGAATAGGGACAGCAGTCACGTGAATTCACAGGGCTCCTCTCATCTCGACCTCAGGTCAGAACTAAGAGGTTAGGGATCGGAGGTGGAAACAGAGACGCTGAAGTCCGCTGCCTGGTTTCCCTTGGTGAAGGCAAGAGACGCCGAGCGCAGGCGTGGGACTCGCCCCTACAACTGTGTGTCCCTCCAAACCACAAGCGCGCCCCATGTTTTCCCTCAGGGGCCAGACTTTCCGCAGAGGGCTGAGGACGGAGGAGGCTCTGGCGAAAGCTTTGAGAGGTCCAGGGTTTCGGGGGATGCGAAGCCAGGGATGGGCTCCGAAACCGCCCTTTGCCTCCTTCCTCTTGGGGATCCCGCCGGGCACGGGTAAAGCGAGGGCTGCGACCCATGAAGAACAAGGCGGGACGCAAGGGCCACGATCGAGGCGCAGAAACCCCACCCCTCTCGGAGCCCTCCTGGGCCTGGAGTCGTGCCGGGCGCTCCGCAGCCACCCCGCCCCACCCCGCCTCCGCCGTCACTCACTGCCGCCGCTCCGGCTCGCTCTCGCGCTCTCGGCGCCTCGGGCACCTGCTCGCCCCGCGCCGAGCGCTCACTTCTCGCTCGCACGCTGCAGACTCCGGCTTGGCCGCCCGCACCGGCCCCGGCCCCGGCCCCGCGCGGCGCTCCACCCTGCTCCCGGGCCCTCGGGGCCCACTCTCCCGCGTCCCAGCCCGCCATGGCCTGGGTCCGGGACAAAGAGCGGGGCAGCTTTTTGTCCAAACCGGGGTAAGAAGTTGAGGGCGGGGGTCTGCGGAGAGGGCCTCGGGCCCCGCGGGGCACAGGGATGCTAAGCGGCCGTCTCCGGAGACGGAGATGGAGAAGAAACAAGGGAGAGTTGGGGTGGGAAGACCCCCAGCCCAGGCGGGGGCGGGGCGGGGCTGCGCTCCAGCCGGAGACTGGCGGTCCCTCCAGGCGACCGGGCGGGGCGTGGGGAGCGCTCCGGGGCGGGGGCGGCGCCGGCTGTGGCAGAGCAAAGAAGGGGGAGAGAAGAAGGGGGGGGCGCGGGTGATGCAGCGCTGGAGGCGGCCCGGCGCCCAGCCGCTGACCGCCCCCTCCCCTTCCCTTCCCCCTCCTCTCCCGCCCCTCCGGCTCCGGGGCCGCCACGCCGGACCCGCTCTCCCGGCGCTGCGCTGGGTCGGACGCCAGGTCTGCGCGCCGCGGCTGAGCGCCCACTCGCCCTGCGGAAAGAGCCGAGCAGGGACCGGCGGAGGCGGCAGCGGGAGAGCGGAGCGGCCGCCAGAGGAGGCGGCGGTCTGGAGCCGCAGCAGCAGGAGACCGGCAGGCAGAAGCTCGGGGCTCCGAGGCGCGCGCTCTCCTGGCCAGGGATGGGTCCCGGCGCGGCCCGGCCCCCGACCGGCCCGCCGGGCAGAAACTGAATTGCGGGTCCCCAGAGTCCGGCGGACGACTGGACAAAAGGAAGCACGGACTGACTGCCAGGAGCCTCCCGGCGGGACCTCGCGTTCCGCGCACCCGGAGCAGCGCCCCCCGCCGGAGCCGCGCCTGGCGAGCCGGCTAGGGAGCTGGACTGATTGGCGGCCGCCGGCGGCCGGGGGAGGGGGCGCCGCGCGGGGCCATGGCAGGCTCGAAGGCGTCCTAGCCCGAGTCCGACCGGATCCGAGCCCGCGCCGCCGCCACAGCCGCCTCTCCGAGCCCGGGTCCGCGTCGCCGCCGCGCCCCCTGCGGGAGATGGAACAGAGGAACCGGCTCGGCGCTCCCAGATACCTGCCGCCGCTGGTGCTGCGCGCCCTGCTGCTCTTCGTGGCCGAGGGTGAGAGCGGGAACTTTGCTACCGCTGGGGTCTCAGGGGTCCTCGCCGGGGCCGCCAAAGCCAGCCTGTCCTGGCCGCAGCGGACAAAGAGGCGGAGGAAGCGAAGGGGAAGGCTTCACAGTCTCCAGCGATCCTGGTGTGCAGCCACTGCCCGGTGCGGTAGGGGGTGGAGAGCGGCGAACGGTCGCGGCATCAGTGGCGCCCGCGCCCAGGTCCTTCGAAGCCGGACCCGGGCTCCAGCTGCGGCCAGGCGGCTCGTGGGGCGCCGGGAGTTGGCGCGCCCCAGCCTGGCGCTGGTAGCGCGGCCGGGCGTGGAGAAGAAGCGTGAGCCGCCCCCCGCCGCCCCGCCCGGACTGGAGGGAAGCGGCCTGCAGCGGCAGCCGGTCTCTGCAGCGGCCCGGCAGCTGCTCGACCGGACTTGGCCAGTGCCTGGGCCGCGCGAGCAGCTGAGGGATAGGAAGCACACGGCCCAGCGAGCCGGGGTGGCCCCGGGCCTCAGCCCCACAGCTGGTCACGCCTCTCTCTCCCCCGCCCCCAGCGACATTCACCGAAGTCCCCAAAGATGTGACCGTACGTGAGGGAGACGACATCGAAATGCCCTGCGCCTTCCGGGCCAGTGGAGCCACCTCGTACTCGCTGGAGATTCAGTGGTGGTATCTCAAGGAGCCTCCCCGAGAGCTGCTGCACGAGCTGGCGCTCAGCGTGCCCGGCGCCCGGAGCAAGGTAACTGGCCGCCCGCGCGGCGCCTGGGGTGACCGGGGTGAGGCAGGCAGGGCGCCGCCCCGTGGTGCCACCCATCTCCTCCCGTCTCCGTCCTGACAGCACCTTCAACAACAGCGGTTGTTATCCCCTAGGCATTTGCATTCCTTTCACGGAAACCTCCCCCGAACTCCACGCCTAGCCCTAGGAAGCTACCCCTCATCCAGTTTGCCCGCTATTGCCAGCTGCCGGTCCAGAGGGTGATGGGTGCCGGGTGTTGAAAGAAGACCGCTTGCTGGGGCCGGGCTTTCCCTGTCCTCTGCCACTCTGAGGTCCCCAGGGCACACGGCCAAGCAGCTAAGCTCCTCCGGGCTGGGATCCAGAGGCTGGCGGAGCACGCTGTACAGGTTACCTCCAGCCGCTGCAGGGTCAGAGGGACTTCCCCCTCTGCCCATCTGCCTCTTAAACAGTCTCTAGCTCTGTCTCTTTCTCTCACACACACACCCACCTCCCCTAGCGCCGCACAAAAACACACACACCGCACACCCACACCGCCTACCTTCGCTCTACCCGGAGTCCCACCCTTTGCTCACATCTCCCATCGGGTCCTGTCCATCCAGTTTTCCAAGGGGTTTAGGGAAACACCATAGGGAATGGGGATGCTCCTCCGGAGGGAAATGGGTCTTCTTTCCCACCCGGGGGGCGATCCAGCCTCCCTTCCTTGGCTGGCAGGGGTGCTCCGGCAGCCCCTCCTTGGCCGGGCGCCATACTAGCTCCAAGCCCTGCTTCCTTCCGGATAAAACTCCTGAAAATCTCGATGTTCTTCCTGCCCTCCGCCGTGGCTACATCCTGAGCGGTTTCGAGTCTCAGCCCGCCTGCGGAGGATCCTCTTGCAGGAGGTGCGTCTGAGTTCTCTGAGCCTGAAGGCCAACAGCCTAATGTCTCTCTCTCCCTCTTTGCATTTTAGGTAACAAATAAGGATGCGACTAAAATCAGCGTAAGTGTGGAGCCCAGCGTGGGCCGCGGGAGACCCCTTCCGGCCGCTTTGCGCCCCGCAGCCTCCTCCCTCTTAGAAAGGCTCCTTGGCGGTGCGGTATAGGGCCCAGCTCACAGCCTGGCATTGTCGGCCGCTTGGCGTGTCCGTGCGCCATCTGTCGCCGGTCGTGGATCGGGTTCTCTTTTGCGTAAATCAAGGGTCCCAGGCCTGAATCTCCTTCCTCCGTACGCTTGCCTGTAAAGCTCTCCTGCAGGCTCCTTGCCCTAGCTCCTGGCTCAGGGCTGTGGGCCCCACTCCCACCCCGCACGCAGCCCACGCCCTGGCGGCGCCCTCCGCGGCAGCCCTCCGCCTGGGTTGCGGGTCGCGGTGCCGGGCGCCGTGGGCTGGCTTGGAGTTGCGGTGGAGGGGAGGAGTCTTGCCAGGGTTGGGGAGGACATGCGCCAAGCCTTCCCCTCTGGAGATGGAGGGATCACGGCCTGGGGATGACCAGGGCCTCCTGTGCTTGGTTCGGAGGTGAGGGTTCCCTGGGAGCTTGGTGAGGGCCACAAAGCGGTTGCTCGCCGGCATCTCCAGCAGCTCGCAGGAGCTGAGCTTTGTCTGCCGTTCCATGCTGCCGCCGAGAGACAAGTTCCTAGGCAGCAGGGACCCAGTGGCTGTGGCAGCAGCCTCTGCATGCACTGCCTCCCAGCGAGGGCAGAGCGCTCGCTGAGAAGGGCTGGAGCTGGGAGCAGGTATCTGCACTATGAAGGCAGAGCGACTCTCCCTCGAACACCACCTCGGCCCTCCGGGCTCTGGAATGAAGGAGTGTTAGTGGGAGCGGATGTGAAGGCCCCAAGGGCAAGGCGCCGGCCTGCCCGCCCCGGGCCCTGACCGAAGCCCCGCTCTCTTGCAGACCGTGCGCGTGCAGGGCAACGACATCTCGCACCGGCTGCGGCTGTCGGCCGTGCGGCGGCAGGACGAGGGCGTGTATGAGTGCCGCGTGTCGGACTACAGCGACGACGACACGCAGGAGCACACGGCCCAGGCGCTGCTGCGCGTGCTCGCGCGCTTCGCACCGCCCGACGTGCAGGCCGCGGAGGCCGTGTCCCACATTCAGAGCGGCGGCCCGCGCCGCCACGGCCCCGCCAGCGCCGCCCGGGCCGACGGCGCCCAGGATCCCGGCCGCGGCGACAAGAGCCCGCCTCCCGGGGGCCCTCCCGCCGCCCCCGCCCCAGGCGTCCCCGAGGCCGCCGCCGCCTCCGCGGCGCACAGAGCCGCGACCACCGTGGCGGCCGCCGCCTCGTCCGCGCCGCCGCCGCCCCGCGAGGCGGCCCTTCTGCGCCAGAGGCACTCAGGTAAGGGCCCCGCGGAAGGCTCTCGCCGGGCGGGCCGCCCCGCTGCGGTCGGTCGCGGGCGCGGAGCCGTCGGTGGGTCATCTGGCGGGAGCGTTCCCAGAACCCCGCCTCTGCTCTCTTCCCGCCGCTTTCCCATCCTTACTGTCGGCTGCTGGGGGTGGTCACCACCCACCTTTTTGACGGTGGGCGCCGCCCGGGGTTCCCGAGGCTGGAGGCGGGGAGCTCGCTCTCGAGTTTGGGGAACCGGACCTCGGGGGCTGCACCCCAACAGCATCGGGCCTGCTTGTCTCCTGAACATGCAGGGTGGGCAGTAGCACCCAGTCTAGAGTGAGAGGAGGCGATTACAGTTCGGGTCTTGTAAGTCTGGGTGCCACCTTGACTGGACTGAACAGACACACTGTTGGAGCCCGCGTGGGTGGACCTGGCTGCGTGCGCTCTGCCCTCCTTGGCAAGCTCCAGGCGGTCCTAGACAGCAGTTGGGCTATAATCGCCCCTCCAGGCTCCTTTAGGCCCTCATGGGGGACAGGGTGAAGATGGAGCCCTGCCATCGTTAGGAGGGCTGCTCTCCCAGGGAGCTGAGCGGATCAGGGGAGGGGGAAGGGGCAAGGAGAGAAGGGGAGAAGGGAGTCAGAGAGCAGAGGGCAAGGATGAGGGGCTGACTGCAGGCTGGGAGCAGGAGGGCCGGCTTAGCAGTGGTGGGCTTTTAGCCAGGGCAGGAGGGCCTACTGCGCAGGGTGTCCCTCCTCCAAGGCACCCCTCACTCCCAGCACCTGCTCAAAGGTGGGACCTCAGAGATAGCTCAGCTCCAGGGCTCACTCCCTGTGTCTGCCTTTAAGCTTGTCACTCCCTCTCAGTCTTGTCGAGGCACAGACTCAGAGAGAGCATCTCCATCAGCCTTGCAGCACTCAGAGTGCTGGGCTCCAGGACAGTCATATAAACCACCACAGAGTGGGCGAGCTGAAGCGCACCGCCCTACTCTCATGGTTCTTTTTTTTTTTTTGAAAGCTTCGTCCCACTCTTTGCAACCCCATGGACTGTATAGAATTCTCAGGCCAGAATACCGGAGTGGGTAGCCTTTGCCTTCTCCAGGGGATCTTTCCAACCTAGGGATCGAACCCAGGTCTCCCGCCTTGCAGGCAGGTTCTTTACCAGCTGAGCCACCAGGGAAGCCCTCTCAAGGTTCTTAAAGTGCAGATGCCCCGCCACCAGTATCAGCACTTTGTAAGGATGCAGACTCCTGGGCTCCCCGCTGAATCCAAGGACACCAGCATCCTAGCCTCCCTCCCTGGCCGATCGTCTTAAGGCTTCAAACAGTTCAGACCCTGCCAGTTTGTCTTCCACATTAGTTCAGTTGCTTCTCACTAAGTCACCCTCCCTGTGGAAGCTTCTCCATGCGGCTCAGGCTCTTGTCTATATCTGGAGGCTTCATCCCTCTCAGGTTCCATACAGGTACCCTCCCAGGCTAGGAGGGAAGGCGAGTCAGCTGGGAACTTGTGAGGGTCCTCTCCCCAAACTCGACCACCTGTCTTGCAGCTTACCCCATATCAGTTTAAGATAACATGAGTTGCTGTGCAGAGCTGCAAAATGCCAGAGGCTTAACACAATTCGAATGTACCATTTTCTGGTTTCCATTGCTGGGAGGCGGGGCTGAGGAGGAATGGCTCTGTTCCATGCAGTCATTCAGAGATTCAAGCCGACAGAAACTCGACCATCTTTAAGAGGTGGCTTCCACGCTCGCTCATCAACACACAGCCCGCAAACAAGGGAAGAGAGAATGGAAGCAGCCTTTCTCAACCCAGTGCCCTGAGCACACCAAGCCCCAGGGCTCTAAGGCTCACAAAGCATGTGATGAGTCTTTCTTGTGCATTTAGAATGGGTCTTGGTATCTGTCATTTTTGGAAGACTGAGAAGATAGCCACTCAGATAATTTTGGTAGAGTTCAGTTCTCTCAGAGAAAAGCTGATATGGAGAATGGCAATGGAAGTTTGTAAAGGCCATGCCTAGAAGTGGTCAATATTACTACCACCCTCATCCATCAGCCAGAACTCAGTCTGATTGTTCAACAGATGCAAGCAGGGTAGAAAAATGTAGTCCTTGGCTTGACAGCTGTTCTCCAGTCTCATCTCTTCAGGGTGGAAGAGCCTAAATCACAGGAACGAAGCCATCTCTGCCTAGCACGCTGGAAAAGGGTTACTAGGGATGCTGGAAAAGGGTTACGGGCCTAGATACTGCTGGTTGGTGAAGAAAACACCCTTCTGCCCCATCCCTTGGGCTCTAGCAAGTAAACGTGTGTCTTGGGCTGGAACATTCCTCTGGGATGTCCCATAGACCATAAGCAGAGCAGAGGAGGTGGCGCGCCAGGAGCCCAGATATGCGTTGTGTTTCCTTCTTTTACTGGCTGTGTGATTTTAGGCCTGTGACTTACCCTCTCTGAAAGTATTTCTTTTAGAAATACTTCAGTAATCCCTGACCTCAGAGGGAACTCAGCATGGAAACTGCTCTATTATCACCAAGGCCATTATATTCTCTGAGCGAAGAGGAGGGGGTGAGGGAGATGAAGCGAGTGGCTGGTGGTTGGAGGCCAGGCTGCGGAAGGTCTTGAATGCCGAGTGGAGCAACAGGAGCCACTGAAGGTTTTGGTAAAGGAAGCCCCGTGTGATAAGAGGTCATTCCTGCTCGGTCTCCCTCCTCCCTGGGCAGAACTTGACCCCTTGAGCCTCATCGCAGCTGCCCTGACTGCCCAGCACGGCTGTCAGAGCTGCAGTCTCTGGGCCTGACCGCAGGGAAGCTCCAGATGACGCATCGCTCCAGCAGGGACCCAGACACGGAAGTTGGCACGGACAGTGCCTTCTTTCTGGAAGTCCTTAGGTCAGCCCCGTTCTGACGGCACTTGCCAGCCCAGGCGGGGGCTCCTCTGCCCTCCCTGGGGTGAGAAGCAGTACTACTTCCCCCCAGAAAGAAGAGCCAGTGGGGCTGCCAGCAGGGCTCACAGCTCGACCGGGATGGGGTGTGCTGGCCCTAAGGCCTCTGTCGCCCCAAAGCCACTGCCGGCTCCTGCACCGTCAGAAACCACGCAGACACGGTGCAGAAAGAGCCCTGGGTTCCTCTCCAGCTGTGTGCAAGCCCAGGAAGGTGGGCCCTCAGCTGGAGGACCAAAAGGCTTGTGTCCTCTGGGCTCCAGGGAGAATCACTGTGCTGCGGCCCCCTCTGTGGCCCACTCTGGGTGTAAAGAAGTGGGTCAGGACTTCTAACCCACACACGTACCCAACAGCCTGATGCCAAGGGGGCACCCGTACTGTCTTCAGTGCCCCAGCCTGCCTCACCTGCTGCGCCTGGGGGCTGTGGGCGGGATGAAGGCTGCAGCTGGGCTCTGAGTCACGGGCGCCGGTAGCCTTTCTGCAGGGCTGTGTTGTCGAGCAGCTCTTGGTCCTGCCGAGCCTCTCTGGGATGCAGCAGGCAGCCGATCACTCAGAGCCAGCAGCAGTGTGAGTCAGAGAGGGAGCTCACGGCGATGACCTCGGAGTTGCTCCCCGCCCCCACCACTCTCCTCACCCCACTCTCGGTTCTTGGCAGCTTAGAGGGGGAAGGACGAGAAAGGATTGTGGCCACTTGGTTACCAGGCAGGCGTGTCTGCAGAGCGTAACAGAGAGGGGGCTGGTGGAGCAGATGGCACATTCGAGCAGAGTCTTGGAAGAGAGACAATGAGAGTATTTTTTAAAGGTGTGAACAAGGTTAGGACAGCCAAGGATGAGAACTGGCCCCTGGCTCATAGCAGTGGGAATCATTAGCACCTTGGGCCTGGAAGGGGCAAGGGGAGGGGGCAACTTAGCAGAATCCAGAGAGGTCAGGTGGACAGAGAGACCAGAAGAGCTGAGGCCTTGGGAGAGGGATGTGCTAACCCCTGGTGGCCTGGCAAGACCCCCTTCTCCTGCTGACCTCTAGTGCCCTGTCAGGGTCTCCCAGTGACCAAACCCTCCTGGGAGCTGAGGACAAGGGCACCCAGGTGATGCAGCCTGTACAGGCCAGCTTCTCAGGGCTCAGAGCAGAGTGGGGAAAGGTGAAGGGTGGATCTGGAGTGACAGAGGCAACCAGCTGGCTCTCAAGGGAGGAAGATGCATTCTTCCCCAGCCCAACACCAGGACAAATCCAGACCTGAGTTCCTAATTAAAGAGGTCATCTAACCCCTGAGCTGAATGGATACACTGGCTATTTCAGATTAGCAACCTCAGAGATGGTCCCAGCCCAGCTCCCCAGTCACCTGTTAAGCAGTTGCTCCTGGGAGAAAATCAGAAGCCCCAGACAAGACTGTGTCACTGTTTTTAAAGTGAGGCTCTTTGCTAACGCCAGGAAAGGGATGAGGGGACTTACTCAAAGCTTTGTTTTCAGCTTTCTCACAGCCAGGCCAGGAAAGCCTTCCTGTGCCCTATACATGCCCAACATAGCCAAATACATAGTTGCACTAAAAGTTTATGTTCAAAAACTCATTCATTTCACGTCTCATTTGTCAAGAGACATTTTGATACTTGTGCCTAAAAATAACATGGGCTGGATTAGCGCAACAGAGCCGGCACAGGAGACTGGGGTCCTTCTTAGCCATGTTCATAAATCTGACTCCTAATTAATTTGAATACTGACCTATTTTTCATGAACACTTTGCTGCTGGTTGCCATGTCTAGAAGAAATAAAAAAAGAGAGAGAAAACAAAACAGTATCTTCCAGACAAATGCTTCAACTAGAAGGTTGCCACAGTGAAGCCAAGTGTGGCCTCAACAGAATAGTTTGCAACTGACTGGCTTGTATGTTGGCAAGAGGTTCCCCTTTGCAGGGACCTGGGGATCAGCTCCGTGGTGTGTGACCCTCTAATTAGCCTCCAGGCTCCAGTTCAGAGAAGAGCCACCCTGGCCCCTACAGAGAGCCAGCTGGATGTGGCAAATTGCTGCCTGGTACCCACCCAGATAACTGAGTCTCAATATTTCAATTAATAATGAGAGAAAGACAACCAAGGTCATAGGTGTGATGGCTTTAGAGAGACTGCTACTGCTGGGAGCCATCAAGGGGAGCATCCTTGGATGTCACCATGGCAACTGTAAACCATGACCGAAGAGGGCTGTGGACAAGGTAACAAGGTGAAGGGAGCTCCTCTCAGCCCGGGCCCCTGGTGGACAACAAAGCCAGCAGAAATGCCAGTATGACCAGAGAGAATCTCCACGCGGTGGGGGTTTCCAACCAGGCCGCAAAGGCAGGCGGCAGCCACCCGGCCTCCCCTTCTCCCCGGACCCACAGGGACCTGACAGCCATCACCTTAAATAAACAGCCTGCTCTTCCCTCAAGCTCTGATGTGATACAAGGGTCGTAAGTCAAGAGAAAGTAAATCTGGCAGAGGTTTTCCCAGAGAGGAGAAGGTGAAACTCTGAGCATCCTGAAAGAGAACGTGAAGGGACTTCACAAAGTAAACGGCCGAGCCTCACCGCTGGCAGGAGGCAGCCGCATCCTGCAAACGCGTGTGGTTGTCAACGTCACGGCCTCCCGTCCCTCACCAGCCAGTCCCATGGTTGCAGGAACCGGCGAGGACAGCCAGACTCAGCTCAGGGAATCAAGGGTGCCCACGGGACTCCGGGACAAAGCTATCTGTGTCAGCAGGAGTCCCAGGGAGCACAGCCCCGGCCCAGACGAGGCTGATGGAGGAGGCCTGCTCTAGGCAGTGCGAGACCTCAGGCTGGAAGGAGGCACCTGGGCTTCGTCCGCCTCTTAGATCAGTCCTGGGGAAGTTCCCGGGGGGGCCCTCTTTCCCTCCCAACTCTGTGCCCCATGGATTGAGAAAGTCACACCAGGTGGAAGGGCCTTTTTTGTCTATCATCCAGCCGTGAGTCGGCTCACAATGCAGCCATTCTCTCAGCACCTGGGAGACCCCAAACTAAGGAAAAACAGTACTGCAGATCCTCATAATGATAAAGAATACTTGCCTTTCACTGAGCACTAGGTGTGTGTCACGCTAGCATCTCACCAGTGTCCCCCGTTTCTACATGACCCCTTCTGCCCCACTCCATCAAACAGCCCCCACCCCAGAGCCCAGATTCCTTCCCTAGCCGGGGGGGGGTGGGGCAGCCCCACGGGAAGAGTGGAGAGCCAGGCTTTCTAAATGTCACCGGGAGCCAAGCCCACCAAGGAGCTTCTCGTTAAATACGCCAGGCACACATTTTAAAAGCTCTGAATATTAAGGATTCCCCAAGCATCCATGGGAATAAATGAGGTCAAGTGCTTTTGTAATACGATATTGATTACTGCTGCCCACGTGGACAGAGGCAAGGGCTTGGCTGTGGTCTAAACCTCTAAGCTTTACGGGAGATGCTGACTTGTTTTAAGATACCTTTGCAGCACAGCAGGAAAAAAGAAACTATCATCTTTTCTATTCCCCCATGCTTTGCAGGCATCTCTTAAAAACTCCAAAGCGGTGAGAAGCTCCCCTTTGTCTTACACAAGGGCTTCAGGAAAGTTTAAGGTCACAAGCAAACAGGTCCAGCATCTGCAACTGCCGATCCCCGCCTTTTCCTTATGAAGGATGACAAACCTCCTTCCCTGGGATGGGGCTTCAGTGGGAAACAGTCCACTTGTTGGTGGCTTTGGTGTTCTCAGGAAAGTGAAGTGAAGTCGCTCAGTCAGGTCCAACTCTGTGACCCCACGGGCTGTAGCCTCCTAGGCTTCTCCATCCAAGGGATTTTCCAGGCAAGAGTACCAGAGTGGGCTGCCGTTTCCTTCTCCAGGGTTCTCAGGGAAGGTGCTCTAAGTGCAGGATGGATTACCCAGTCCAGCCTTCTCTGGGCTAAGGCTTAGCTGCCGGTGAGCTGAGAGCCGTGGAAGGGGCTGCCGGGTGCTCAGCAGCAGCGGGCCCTCGCTCAGGTCTTCTCGAGCCACACCTCCACCAGGTGGCCCTTGAGAGGCAGGCCCTGTGAGTCTCGTCCCTGGTCAGCATCCTGGGTGAGGCCATTCCTGGAAAGTACTGGTGGTTCCATTCCGTCATTACCTCTCCCCGGGCTGAAATATCAGAGCCACATTGGGCTGGCCTCTGTTCTTTGTGGTTCAAGGAGAGAGTTTTGGGGGCCCCACCATTCATCAGCTCACCCACGCACACGCGTTCTGCTCCCTCCAGCTCAGAAGTGACCAACCCGCTGGAGGGCTCCTCAGGCGTGAAGGCCAGCTGTGCCCAGGGCACCTCTGGAGTGTGCCCAGCTGGACACCCAGTGCTGATAAGGCAGGAGGCCACGGTCAGCCAGGCTTCCCTGCAGTTCAGCTGGTAAAGAATCCGCCTGCAGTGCAGACCCCAGTTCGATCCCTGGGTCAGGAAGATCCCCTGAAGAAGGGATAGGCTCCCCTTCCAGTATTCAAGAATCTGCCCACAGTGCAGGAGACCAGGTTTCAATCCCTGGGTTGGGAAGATCCCCTGGAGGAAGGCATGGCAACCCACTCCAGCTTCCTTGCCTGGAGAATCCCAGGGACAGAGGAGCCTTGCAGGCTGCAGTTCATGGTGTCGCAGAGTCAGACACGATTGAGCGACTAAGCACGCACACACGCGTGGTCAGTCAGGGCCTAGACAAGCTCTCTTGAAGGGGCTGCCCATTATGGTGGAAAAGACAAAACAAACCTGAGAAAGGCTGCCAACAGCTCAGGAGAAAGTGTTACTCACCCCTTTTCCAACCACTTAATTCTTCCTCTGACATTTCAAACATCCCTTACTATTGAGCTAAGCTGGTTCACGGGCAAGCCAGTGTTTGAATGCCAACCCATCTTCCTGTTTCTGGGCCTCATGGAGCTCCAGCCACCCAGAAGTCACAGGCCATGCCTCGTTCCCTCGCCCTCCATAAGGAGCGTGCTTCTCATTCTCCACGAGTCCAAGTGCTTGCATTCCAGTCCTGACCCATCACTTCCCACCCGCCACAGGCAAGTTCTCGTATCTATCATCCGGCTGACACCAGTGCCCACACAGGAGCAGAGGAGGTAAGCCGCAGAGAGGGGAGCTTCGCACAGGCCAGGCACCTGGAACACACCCACCGATGTTGGCTCTATCAGCAGCGTCCGTGGGAATGGCACTGACTGTCCCCAGTCGTTTCTTGACCATTCCTGGGGGCTGGACAGGATGCTCCGATCTGAGACGTTGCTCTGAGACGCGTTTCCCTCTGTGCACTGAGTGCATCGTGGGGCCAAAGGTGAGGAGACAGCCGACGGCACTTCAAACAGAAAATGCCCTCAGACTGCAAATGGCTCGGCGAGGTGCTATTTTTGTCCTTTCTCCTTGCCATTTGGAGGAGGAGGAAAGGAAATGGGGATAATGCCATGTCCTCATTCTTTCCTGGCTGCAGCTATTCTGCATGAGTCAGGAGCGAGGTGAGCAAGGACAGGTTCGGTATGGGTCCTCGCGTCCCACCTGCTCACACCTGTGTACCTGGCCCCTAGTGATGGTCAGGCAGCCGAACAGTCTCCAGGGCCGACCTGGACTGGAGAGGAGGTGCCAGTGCCCTCCTCACTGAGACTCTCCCCACATGAGATAGAGCCGCTTGTGCAGGGATGGGCATGTCAGGGGATGGGTCAGGCCTCTGCCGCAGGTTTGGGCCTACACTGTCTCCCATGCACTCTGGCACTCTGCCTTTTGTGTTGGTACCTGCTTGGATGCATTCTCTGATGACTGCTTGGCACCCAGGGACCCATGGGGAGAGGGTGGGATGAAGAGCGGGCTATATGCAGAACCAGAAGGCCAGGACCCCTTCAGGCCCACGTGAGCCTCCCTCCCACCAAGCACTGCAGGCTTACCCTGAAGGAGGTCTGCCCGCCTTTACCGGATGAATACAGGCAAAGATCCAGAGCCCCAACCTCTCTGCCCCCTGGCCCCTGCCCATCAGCTCTCCTTGAAGAAATACCGGTTTTCTCTAAGCCAGGAAATCCCAGCTGCAATGTCATATCCTTACAGCAACTCATTACAGTTGATTCTCACATGAATGCCGCTTAGCGCAGAGGAAGGATCTTTAATAAACCCCCAGGGAGATGGAGCTGACATGGTTCCATGGCTTATTCTGAGCTGGAGCTGCGGTGGGGGCTCCTAGCTAACTGTGTCTGGTCTGACTGAGGGTGGCCACTACCCCGGGCATCTGGTAGATGCAGCCCCTGCTTTAGGGAGAAGCTGATGGCCCAACAGCGGTGGCCAGACAAGCAGGTGCTCTGAGAATGCCTCGGGGTCATAAAGGGGACGGCCAGGGTGGGCTGGCAGTGGGGGACCAATCCACAGAGGGGAGGACGCTTCGCTGACCCTGCATCTCAAGGGCCCTTATCCGTCCTGGGCACCCAGGAGGGCCCCGCTGCTGTCTTGGGCCCCCACATTTCCCTCCTGTCCTGGACTGATGCCCTGGGCAGGCAGGCAGAGTTCGTTCTCACGTCTTTGTCCCCAGCGCCCCACACTCACATTCCCTGGGCCTGGCACTGATTTGCTCATTCGTTCATTTACTTGCACGTTCAGAAAACATCCCTTGAGCATCTTACGTGCAAGATCTGTGCTAAGCACTGAGAGCACATGTGAACAAGATCAACAGGGTCCTAGGAGTCTGAAGAGAGGGACACGGCATGACTGTTGATCAGACAGGCACACAGCAGGGAGGAATCTGCGGCCATCGCTAGCACTCTAAGCGAAGGACCATGGGCCATGGCCCAGTCAGGAAAGGGCCCCTGCCGGAACAACAGTTAAGCCATAATCGGGGGGATAGTTAAGAGTGGGCATGAGAAGGAGAGAGAGTAGGGCCTTCCAAGAAGAGGGGCAGCATGTGCAAAGATCCTCTGGCAAGAGGGAGCAGGGGCTACAAAGGCCTGACAGAGTTGCTGTGTCCAGGGCACAGAGAGCAAGAAGAGGCACAGGGGAATTAAGTGGAGAGGAGTTCAGGTCAGACCCCAGGGAGGCTTTGGCTCTTGGCCATGGATGGGAACAAGTGGCTGGCAGGGCGTGACGCTTTCTGAAACAACATCCTGGCTGCAGCTGTGGGGGCTGGAGAGGTAGGGGCAGGGTGGATATGGGGAGACCACTGCAGAGCCGGTAATCCAGCCAAGAGGTGACAGGGCCAGGACTAAAGGTTTGCATGGGTGAGGGACAGGATGCATGCAGAGATGAACTGGAAAACGAGTGTCTGCTGAATGAGTGAGGGGAAAGATGTGTGACTGGATGACAGAGGTTGGGGTCAGTGAAAGGAAGGATGCAGGGCCATGTGGCTGGGCGGAAGGAATGTGTGCGAAAAGGCTATGACTGAGCGGCTGGATGGGAGAGGGGGACAGAAAGAAGGATGAGTAGATACTTATCCTTGGATGAGTAACTTGTTTCATCGTGTGGATGAAACACGAATGCAAGATGGGCCCTGCAGGAGGAGCGGGGCTGGAGGAGGAGATATGCCTGGGTCAGGATTCTCCACACCTGACCTCTGCACAGCCAGGCCACATCCTCCAGGAAGGGGAGGCCGGAGGGAGAAAGGTCCCAGGTGGTGGCGTGGGCCAGAGTTTCATGCCAGGTCATGCCTCTGCGGGCTGGCCCTGGGCCACAGAGAGGACAGGCAGAGCAAGGGGACACAGCCAATTCCCAGCCTGCCCCAGCTCCCTTAACCCCTCAGCCTGCAGAAGGCCCTTCTGTCCCTTGCTGTGAGGGGCAGGAGTGGACACTGGGCATTCTGGAGGATGCAGCCTGGCAAAGACTTGATGCTGACTGTCCACGTCAAAGTTAAATATATTTTTTCAAGCATTTAAAAAGTCAAATCTCTAGGTAGGCAGATGAGGAGCTGTATTTGCATTAAAAACTAATGTAACAAAATACACAAGGCAATAATTCATAATGCATTCTGTTCTACAGAGTCATCTTTTAATGCGTGACATACCCTGGGCAGCTCCTCTGTGCTAATTTTATTTAATGAGCACATGTTATAGAATTTTCAGAGCACTGTCCCCGGGCAATTAAAATGTGTGAACCTTTTCAGTTAAATTGTGTTCCTGAAGAGAAGTCCTCAGTGTGAAAAACAAAGGAATGCCCGGGTGTTGCCAAGGTGGACTCTGGAGAAAGGCGCTGCTGTCGTGCTCTGCGTGCTGGCCCTGGGGACCTACAGCCCTCCTCCCCCGGCCCTGGGCCTCCAGGCTGCCACTCCTGCTTTTTCTTGGCCATGCCCAGCTCTCAGGCCTGGACCCACACAGTGAGAAGCCCTCCTTGTGCAGGCACTGATTGAGTGCCCACTGTTTGCCTGACCTGGTTAAGCTGGGCACACTCTGCACCGAGGGACATAAAGGCTATGCAGGGGACAGTGGGAGCTAAAGGAGGCTGAAATGCCTCAAAGAGAAGCAGGGGCCCCTCCTCTGAGGTACTGACAGCTCTCCCCTTCCGCATCTGTGTAATGGGCACACCAGCTTTCTGGCCTCTACAAGTCTGTGAGTCTTAGGTCGGAAAGGGGCCACAAACAGTCTCCAATGAGTAGCTCCCAAACTTTGTTCCTTGGAGCCTCGGGCTTCCCAGCCCTGCCTCCCGCCACAAACAAAGCAGTTCTGCTTCTAATCTTGTTTTCTTTTTTGGGAGGTGGGTGGTGGTGGGGTGTGAGGAGAGGAGTGACTTTTTTTTTTGGCCACACTGCTGGGCATGTGGAATCTTAGTTCCCCAGCCAGGGATCAAAGCCATGTGCTCTGCATTAGAAGCGCAGTGTCTTAACCACTGGACCACCAGGGAAATTCTCCCTCGCATGATTTTAAATATTGAGGTTCCACGCAGCAAATAGCTTGAAAAAGGAGGTCTACTGCTTTAAAAGATTTTAAAACTGATTTAGTCCATATATGGTCTGTCTGACAGAATGTGATCCACTGGAGAAGGGAATGGCAAACCACTTCAGTATTCTTGCCTTGAGAACCCCATGAACAGTATGAAAAGGCAAAATGATAGGATACTGAAAGAGGAACTCCCCAGGTCGATAGGTGCCCAATATGCTCCTGGAGATCAGTGGAGAAATAACTCCAGAATGAATGAAGGGATGGAGCCAAAGCAAAAACAATACCCAGTTTGTAGATGTGACTGGTGATAGAAGCAAGGTCCGATGCTGTAAAGAGCAATACTGCATAGGAACCTGGAATGGTAGGTCCATGAATCAAGGCAAATTGGAAGTGGTCAAACAGGAGATGGCAAGAGTGAACGTCGACATTCTAGGAATCAGCAAACTAAAATGGACTGGAATGGGTGGTTTAACTCAGATGACCGCAGTATCTTCCTACTGTGGGCAGGAATCCCTTAGAAGAAATGGAATAGCTGTCATAGTCAACAAAAGAGTCCAAAATGCAGTACTTGGATGCAATCTCAAAAATGACAGAATGATCTCTGTTCATTTCCAAGGCAAACCATTCAATATCACAATAATCCAAGTCTATGCCCCAACCAGTAACGCTGAAGAAGCTGAAGTTGAACGGTTCTATGAAGACCTACAAGACCTTTTAGAACTAACACCCAAAAAAGATGTCCTTTTCATTATAGGGCACTGTAATGCAAAAGTAGAAAGTCAAGAAACACCTGGAGTAACAGGCAAATTTGGCCTTGGAATACGGAATGAAGCAGGGCAAAGGCTAATAGAGTTTTGCCAAGAGAACGCACTGGTCATAGCAAACACCCTCTTCCAACAACACAAGAGAAGACTCTACACATGGACATCACCAGATGGTCAACACCAAAATCAGACTGATTATATTCTTTGCAGCCAAAGATGGAGAAGCTCTATACAGTCAGCAAAAACAAAACTGGGAGCTGACTGTGGCTCAGATCATGAACTCCTTATTGCCAAATTCAGACTTAAATTGAAGAAAGTAGGGAAAACCACTAGACCATCCAGGTATCACCTAAATGAAATTCCTTACGATTATGCAGCAGAAGTGAGAAATAGATTCAAGGGATTAGATTTGATAGACAGAGTGCCTGAAGAACTGTGGACAGACGTCTGTGACATTATACAGGAGGCAGTGATCGAGAACATCCCAAGAAAAACAAATGCAAAAAGGCAAAATGGCTGTCTGAGGAGGCCTTACAAATAGCTGAGAAAAGAAAAGAAGTGAAAGGCAAAGGAGAAAAGGAAAGATATACCCATCTGAACATAGAGTTCCAAAGAATAGCAAGAAGAGATAAGAAAGCCTTCCTCAGCAATCAATGCAAAGAAATAGAGGAAAACAACAGAATGGGAAAGACTAGAGTTCTCTTCAAGAAAATTAGAGATACCAAGGGAACATTTCATGCTAAGATGGGCTCGATAAAGGACAGAAATTGTACGGACCTAACAGAAGCAGAAGATATTAAGAAGAGGTGGCAAGAACACACAGAAGAACTGTACAAAACAAATCTTCACGATGAAAATAATCACGATGGTGTGATCACTCACCTAGAACCAGACATCCTGGAATGTGAAGTCAAGTGGGCCTTAGAAAGCATCACTACGAACAAAGCTAGTGGAGGTGATGGAATTCCAGCTCAGCTATTTCAAATCCTGAAAGATGATCCTGTGAAAGGGCTGCACTCAATATGCCAGCAAATTTGGAAAACTCAGCAGTGGCCACAGGACTGGAAAAGGTCAGTTTTCCTTCCAATCCCAAAGAAAGGCAACACCAAAGAATGCTCAAACTACCACACAATTGCACTCATCTCACACACTAGTTAAGTAATGCTCAAAATTCTCCAAGCCAGGCTTCAGCAGTACATGAACTATGAACTTCCAGATGTTCAAGCTGGTTTTAGAAAAGGCAGAGGAACCAGAGATCAAATTGCCAACATCTGCTGGATCATCAAGAAAGAAAGAGAGTTCCAGAAAAACATCTATTTCTGCTTTATTGACTATGCCAAAGCCTTTGACTGTGTGGATCACAATAAACTGTGGAAAATTCTGAAAGAGATGGGAATACCAGACCACCTGACCTGCCTCTTGAGAAACCTATATGCAGGTCACGAAGCAACAGTTAGAACTGAACATGGAACAATAGACTGGTTCCAAATAGAAAAAGGAGTTCGTCAAGGCTGTATATTGTCACCCTGCTTATTTAACTTATATGCAGAGTGCATCATGAGAAACACTGGGCTGGAAGAAGCACAAGCTGGAATCAAGATTGCCGGGAGAAATATCAATAACCTCAGATATGCAGATGACAGCACCCTTATGGCAGAAAGTGAAGAGGAGCTAAAAAGCCTCTTGATGAAGGTGAAAGAGGTGAGTGAAAAAGTTGGCTTAAAGCTCAACATTCAGAAAACGAAGATCATGGCATCTGGGCCCATCACTTCATGGGAAACAGATGGGGAAACAGTGTTAGACTTTATTTTGGGGGCTCCAAAATCACTACAGATGGTTATTGCAGCCATGCAAAAGATGCTTACTCCTTGGCAGGAAAGTTATGACCAACCTAGATAGTATATTCAAAAGCAGAGACATTACTACAAGGTCCATCTAGTCAAGGCTATGGTTTTTCCAGTGGTCATGTATGGATGTGAGAGTTGGACTGTGAAGAAAGCTGAGCACTGAAGAATTGATGCTTTTGAACTGTGGTGTTGGAGAAGACTCTTGAGAGTCCCTTGGACTTCAAGGAGATCCAACCAGTCCATTCTAAAGGAAATCAGCCCTTGGTGTTTTTTGGGAGGAATGATGCTAAAGCTGAAACTCCAGTACTTTGGCCACCTCATGCGAAGAGTTGACTCATTGGAAAAGACTCTGATGCTGGGAGGGATCGGGGGCAGGAGGAGAAGGGGATGACAGAGGATGAGATGGCTGGATGGCATCACTGACTCAATAGACGTGAGTTTGAGTGAACTCTGGGAGTTGGTGATGGACAGGGAGGCCTGGCGTGCTGAAATTCATGGGGTGCAAAGAGTTGGACACGACTGAGCAACTGAACTGAACTGAACTGATATATATATATATATATATGAAGTGAAGTGAGGTCACTGAGTCGTGTCCGACTCTTCGCGACCCCACGGACTGTAGCCTACCAGGCTCCTCCCTCCATGGGATTCTCCAGGCAAGAATACTGGAGTGGGGTGCCATTTCCTTCCCCAATATAGTTATATATATATAACTACATCTAGTTATTTGGTCACTGAGTGGTATCAAGCTCTTGCAACCCCATGGACTGGGGCCCACCAGGCTCCTCTGTCCATGGGATCTCCCAGGCAAGAATTCTGGAGTGGGTTGCTATTTCCTTCTCCATTTCTCCAGGGGATCTTCCCAGCCCAGTGATGAAACCCACGTCTCCTTCATCTCCTGCATAAGCAGGTGGATTCTTTACCACTGAGCCACCAGGGAAGCTGATATACTCACACGTGTGTGTGTGTGTGTGTGTGTATAAATTATACAAAATACTGTTGTTGTTCAGTCACTAAGTCATGTCCAACTCTTTGTGACCCTGTGGACTGCAGCACACCAGGTTTCCCCGTCCTCCACTCTGTCCTGGAGTTGCTAAAGTTCATGTCTATTGAGTCAGTGATGCTATCTAACTGTCTCATCCAAAATATGCAAATTATACAAATACGCTTTTATATATATATATATATATATATATATATATATATATATATATAAAATTTTTCCCTAGGGGAAAAATTTGAAGTGGTTTACAAAGCTGCACGTGGCATAACAGTGAAAATTATTTAATGACAAAACTGGAATAAAGGGAAAATGAAGGTGAAGTTAATTTGGAAAAAGGTAGACAAAGAGATGTGTGCACACAGTCTTGGGCAGGTGAAAAGGTCAGGTAGCGCTATGTAGTTGAAGACACAGCCTGTGTTTAAGTTGACAGACATGAAGCAGCTGGCCAGTGCCTGGTGCATCTTGCCTGCTTAGACCGCTGGGGGCCTCTAAGAGCAACTTCCACTCATTCATTCAACAAACCCTTTGTGAGCAATGCAGGTGTGGGCAGGGTGTGAAGCGATTGTGGGTTTACCCACTGTCGGAGGAGACAGCAGTCAAAACGTAAGCCACCGTGGCCACTCAAACACAGCGCAGCATAAACATGACTTGCTCTGGAGCCCATGGGGCAACAGGCGCCTCCAGCCAGGCCAAGGAGGATGTGGTCTCTGAGAGACCCCCTGGGCCTGGGGCAGGGGGTCCGGGACAAGAAGCAGGCAGATGGAAAGTTGTCTTGGAGGTCATGCTGTGGGCGTCTCGGGGCTGATCCATGGAGGGTGGGCGGGCTCTGGCAGCAGGGAACAGGAAGGGCTGTCTAATAGCAGGAGAGGGAGGGCCCCGTGGCTGCTGTGCAGCCGGTCTGCCTGGAGCTTGGGGCACCAGAGGCAGTGTGGACGCAGGTGAGACAGAACTTTCCCCCAGGGTGGGGTCAGGAAGGCATCCTGGACTGAATTCAAAAGTACTGGGGAGTGAACTAGAGATAACGCCTCTACCGCCTCGCAGCTGTCCATACTTAGGCGCGTTACTTCACCTCTCCATGGCCCACCTGTGTAAGAGCGCCGCCGCCGTTCCGCCTCCCAGAGTCTCCTGAGAGAATTAAAGGAGAGAATTCTCTTGGCACCACGAACCAAGAACCACAGGCCTGTTAGCACCCCACAGCCTCAAAGTTTAAAGAACTTGAATGAGCGGGTAGGAAATCCTCCCCTGAAGACTAGGCCCAGTACTGAGGAGCTGGGAAGCTCCATCCGGCCTGGGAAGCACCCTGATCCTGTGGTCAGGGCTGCCCTTGGCCCTGCAGACAGCAGCCGCCCAACCAGAGGGAAAGGCCCGTTTACTGTTTTCATTAAGTGGCACCATTAAAGGGTCCTTTGGGGCAAGATTTCATTTCAAAAGAATTAAGGAGCTGGAAAGGAGCTAGCAGCAAAGTTGGCCACATTAAAAACCCATTATAAATGTTAAAATACAAAAAAAAAAACCTCATTCCCACATGCTCTCCTTTGGAAGCAGCCTGGGGCTGGGATCAAGCTGAGGTGCCAGGGCAGGGGAGCGCCTCACCTTCGACCCTGAGTGTTGGTGTGTGCGGTGGTTAGGTGTGTGGACAGAAGCCAGATGGTCTGGGTTCATGGCCCAGAGTTGCCAATTATTTTAGAGGGGTCTTGGTAGGGCTGCTAGGTTTTAGCAACTTAAAATATAGGACACCCGTTTAAATTTGAATTTCAGATAAACAATCAATAGCATTTTAGTGTAAGTATGTCCCATGCAGTATTAGAGATTAACATATATTATACTTTAAATTATCTGTTATTTATCTGAAATTCAACTTTAACTGGGCATCCTGTATTTTATCTGGCAGCTCCAGGCTTTGGGCAAGTTCCTTTACCTCTCTGGATCTCAGTTTCTCCATCTGTAAAACAGGGATAAAATAGTAAGTTCTACAGTTAAGAGGACGGGGTTTAAAATGACGCACTTACTGTGGCGCCTGGTCCCAGCTGGGCTCTGCCTTCCTGGGCCCTGGATGTGGATGGGGCCACTTGCTGGGGGAAGAGGGGAGGAGGCCGGGCCCAGCCTTCTGGCACACGGCTCCCACCGTGACTGGAGAGGCAGGATTCATGAGGAAGCTGTTTACGGGGCTGGGGGAGAAGGGGACACAGGCAAGGGCCACAAGAACAGACATTCATTTGTGCAAAGCCCTCTGTGCCTGGGTGCTCAGAGAGGGCTTCCTGGAGGAGGCAGCACTTGTTCCAGGCTTGAGGTTCAGGCCAGGCCTAGACAAAGGAATAGAAGTCAGTGGTTCTGCAGGGTGAGCCTGGAGCCCACTCAAGGTGCTGGCAGAGAACAGTGGATTGGAGTACAGGGCTGATAGCGAAAAAGCAGTGGGGGTGAGGTTGCTGGGGGAGATTACGGAGCACCCCAGCTGTGGCACTGACGTGGTGGTGCTTTCTCCTGAAGGCAGAGGGAACCCATCAAGGTTTTTGCCCCTCAAGCAGAGTGAACCAGATGCGTTAGAAGGAGGGAGGCAGGCACAGGGTGGCAGTGGAGGCAGGAAGACACTTTAAGAGGTCACCGCCGCACTGGGACCCAGGCAAGGAACAGGGCGCCGAGAGGCGTGGCTAAAACAGGCAGGGACGCTCGTGTCTGCCCCCACCCCGTGGGCTTCCCTGGGGACGCAGCTGGTGAAGAACCCGCCTGCAGTGCAGGAGACCCGGGTTCAACCCCTGGGTTGGGAAGATCCCCTGGAGGAGGGAAAGGCTACCCACTCCAGTATTCTGGCCTGGAGAACTCCATGGACTGTACGGTCCATGGGGTCACAAAGAGTCGGACACAACAGAGCACCTTTCACTTCAGTACCCCATTGAGCCCAGAGCACTCCCAGTCCTCCCAGCCCAGACACGGAGGCTGCCCTGTGGACGTCACCTCCCGTGGACATGGACCCCCAGCAGGAGGACAGCTTGTGCTTGAACCCAGGAGCCAGCTGCCTGAGGCTGGGGCAGGACCAGCACAGGACCAAGGCACCCACAGCTCGCCCCTCCTCTTGCACCTCCTCAGCCCACACTTTCAGTTTCCTTTAAAGACCAAGGCCGTTGGTTGCTCCTAGTTTTTGCCCTAGTTACCGGCACACATTAATTTTATGGCAGAAATTAAATTCTGTCCAGTCCTGTTAGTGCTCGATTATTCCTTGCTGATTCCCTTTGAATAAATATCTGTGAAGAGGGTTTAATTAAAACTTCAACAAGGGGAGCAGCTTCTTGAAAGGTGGTATCTTCCCACACAGCTGCGGGTGGGCTGCCTGGCCTAACCAGCACAGTGTTCAGGGGAGGCCAGAGAGCCAGGGTAGGATGGGTGCAGGGGAACATCAGGAAGCCAGGCATGTCAGAGCGAAGGGAGCCAGCCCCGCGTGGTCACCCCAGGGTGTAGGAATGAAGGCGAGCTGACAGCCAGGCCTCCTGGATCCCATACCAGAGCTTGCCCAGAAGTTGCAAACTCAGACCCCTACAGAGGGCCAAGCGTGGGGGGTGCAGGTGAGCGAAGCAGGTTGAGGAGAGGGCTGACTCCAGGGCATCAGGGAGGAAACAGGCAGCCGCCCAGGCCCGGCCTGGGCTGAGGCGGAGCAGTCAATAGGAGATCCCCGCAGCTAGGTGACTAGCGGGCCCGGAGCTGCTGGGTCGTGGGCCTTTCCAGTTCACATCTCGATTTGTACTTTTATGTAAAAGTCTCCCACATTTTACCTGTTGGATTATAACTTTCGATTTTTAGAGCTCAGCATGCACCAAGCCAGACCCTTCTGCATTCCAGACTGAAACCTCAAGTGGCAGCTCAGGGCCTCTCCATTGCCCCGGGCTCTGTGCGTGTGTCCCCCACAGATAACAGCTGGGGCCTGACCGTGGCCCAGACGACCGAGTGTTCTGTTCCACAAGCCCCTGCAAATCTCCTTGTACCCTGCCCCCAGGGAGCTCCTAGAGGAAGCCTTTCTCTTTATCTGGGCTCGGCCACCACCACACTCACAGTCAGGGCCAGTGATGGGAACAGGGGTAAGAGCCAGTCTGTTCCTGGCTGCCCCAGGGAGACAGGCCTCAGTCTCCACGGTAAGTGATGTCCAAGTGCAGCCCACAAAGTCCAGCCATGCCCAGACTCTTGCTGCTTGGGGGCTGGCCCCTTCTCTCATTCTCACATGGCAGCAAAGGGGAAAAGGAATAGAATCGAACAGCCACGCTGAAAGAAACTCATTCAGGGCGCTCCACTTGGTTTTCTAACATTTTCAACCAAAAAGCCCCTATTCAAAAAACATGACAGCACAAAATGCCGAATGGATGTAAATGCCTTGCTCTGCTTGACACAGAGGAGGGACCTGTCCTCCAGACCTCCGTCATAGTCCTGATGTTAGGATACGCACGCTCACTGGTGGAGTGGATTTGTCCATGAGGCTGGACTGGTTCTTTTCTGCCTGTGCTCAGCATTGGAATATTCTAATGCAGCACTTGAGGGGGCAAAGGCCAGGCACCGAGGGGTCACCCACAGGGTGAACCTCCAGCTTTGCTTAGGTCACAAGAGCCAGAATCAGCCTGTTAGCCATTTTTGTGTGTAGAACCAGACCGCAAATGTATCTAAATTTTACTGACTCAAACCTGAAATAAATTTTTAGTTTTTAAGCTATAGACAAAACAAAACAAAATACAGCCTCTGAGCAGCACTGGCCTCTGAGGGCACCTTTGCAAACTCCTGACCCAAGCCAGCCCCTCAGCTGTAGCCCTCAGGCCAGGAGAAGACTGCAGTGGGGAGGGGAGGGGCTGCAGAGACTGCAGGACCGAGAGCCCCTCGATCCCAGACGTGTGGGCGGGGCGGGTGGCGGAGGGCGTGGTCATCCTGGGCTCACAGATCAGCTGGGGAGCAGCCTACCAGTCCTGAAGCCTGCAGAGGGGGGTGGTCCCCCCAGTGCCCCATGCCTGTAGGAGTCCAGGCCAGAGTAGGGGTGTCCTCTGCATCCCGCTCCCAGGAACCGACTGTCAGGAACCTCCGGTGGGGGCAAAGTGAGGATCCCAGGGGGTGACTGGAGCCCAGCCTCCTTCAGTGCCATCATGAGGTGATAAATGGCCCCAGAGATTCCCTGTTGTTTTCTGATGAGGGCTTTGGAATTCTGCCATTGCTGGGTAAATAGAGAAGCAGGATTTTCCAGGGGAAGCTGCTCGAACTGGCACCTTCACTGTGCCTGTGGGTCTGGGTGCACCCACAGTGTTCTTTGGGAAATGGCTCTGGTGTGAGTCTTACCCCACTCGCCACCCAAATGATAAAAGTTAATATTCACAGAGCAGCTTTGATTTCTGTAAGAATGATTAGCAAAACAGTGCTATTTGTTTAATATAAAGAGTGAATCAGCTACTACTCCATCAGATGCTTCCCTCACCTCTCAAGCAGCCTAATTTTCCCACTTAACCACAACAGCAACTTCTGTGTGCTGCAGAGCTCTTCCTGGCCCTCCTTAGGAAAGGAGGAAATAGACTGTTAGCAACCAGTCATCACAACAGCCTGCATGTCCCTAGGAACATTGACCTCTCCACGGCGCATGACACAGGAGACCAGGATAGGAGGTCCTGCCTCAGCTGAGCCAGAGGCACTCTCCTGGTCCTTGCTCTGGAGGGTCAGGTGAGCCCTGGACAGCGCAAACAGTCCTGCCTCGCTCCAGGAAACAGTGAGGACGTGGACTAGGGCAGCAGATGCGGGAGCAGGGGCGGGTGGGGGAGCTAGGTGCTGGACACTTGCCCACGCCCCTCCACTGGACAGCAGTGGGGAGAGGACGGGGCTGCCAGACCCCTGAACTCTGACCCGTCCTGCTGTGAAGGCCCTCTGCTTCCAGGAGCAGCCCAGAAGGCTGTCTTCCCCGGTCGACCCTGGCTCATGTGAGTATCTCGTGAGGGATGCAGCAAGAGGCTCCAAAACCCGAGTCCTCCACCCCTCAGAGACCCAGGGGCATCTGTCTGTCTGTCTGGAACACAAATGCTTGGGAAGATAGTTATTCTGTTTATTCCATCTTGGAAAATGTTTCTCTCAGGAGGACAGCCCTCAAAATTGGTTCTTCTCCAACACTTTTCAGAAAAGGAATTATGTTGTCCTTTTCATTAACATTTTATTCACATGGCTCTTACTCTGTTTGAGGCACTTTTTTTATATATGATTGTATCTATCAGTGAGCTTCTGACTCTAAACCGTGGTGACATGGATATGACGGGCAGCCATCTATTTAGGTCATGGTTCTGTGGGTCAGTGCGTATTTCTCCTGCTGGTGTCTGTCAGCTTCTTCATGCACCTGTGGTCATCTGCTCTTCCATTTGGGGCTGGCTGGTCTAGAGGGACCTCAGCTGGGACATCTCCTGGCTCTTAACCTGCAGCAGGCCAGCCCAGTCTTCTCACATGGCAGTGGGTTCCAGGAGCCACAGAGAAAGGCAAGCCTCAGTGCACTTTTCAAGCTGTGGCTTGCTTCACGCTTGATAATGTTCATTGGCCAAAGCAAGTCCTGTGACCAGCCTCGTCAGTGTGCGAGGGCACCGTCACGGAAGGTGAGAGGGGAGGGGCATTTGTAGCCGTTCTGCGACCTACCACTGTCGTCTTGCTTAGTCTGGACCCAGCCTGGGGAGCCGTACCCTGCACATACTCATTTCACGGCACCATGCATGTGCAATCCGCATTTTACTGAGTGTGCCCCAGGACCCAGAGAGGTGAAGGGTGTTGCACGGGTCCCACAGCAACCTGGCCGGAAGCTGTCCTGGTTCCAGCCCACTACCCCATCCCACCTCCTCGGGGCCCGTCCGTGGCAGTGCGGGGTCAGGGAGACGAAGACGTGCCACCGAGGAGCCAAACCCGGCTCCCCCGACGTAGACATCCTCAAGCAGAGACATGGACGACCCCGGTGCCTGCCCCCCAGGCACTGGCCTCCGGGAGCACCCGCTCCGCAGCCCCTGTTGCCCGCCGCCTGGCCCCATCCCGCTCCGCAGCCCCTGTTGCCCGCCGCCTGGCCCCGTCCCGCTCCGCAGCCCCTGTTGCCCGCCGCCTGGCCCCGTCCCGCTCCGCAGCCCCTGTTGCCCACCACCTGGCCCCGTCCCGCTCCGCAGCCCCTGTTGCCCGCCGCCTGGCCCAGCGCAGGAGCAGGGTGGTTGTTTCAGTTCAGGGTTGTTTCAAAGTCTTCTGCAATTTTACAACTTTTAAACATGAGGAGGTGAGACTGCAATAGTGGAAAAGACACAGTCGCCAGTATTCGGAGGCAAGTTGCCATCTCTTCTCCAGTCTCCCGTGCCCACAGTTCTGCAGCGTTCATCCCGCCTGGCTGGCATGTGCCGTGCCTCCTGGCCCAACGTGCCTTGAGGATCTGGATGTGCCCTACTGCACACACACGCCTGCTTTTAAGTGCCTCGCATGCTTGTTTCTGTCTTGCCTGCACAGGCCTGAGTGTCAGGGTTTGCGGGAGCAGAAAGATCTGCACCAGGAGATGGGGAGGCCAGTGGGGCTGGGATGGCCACATGAGCCCACTGGGCCCAGGAGCCAGTGCCCTGCTGGTCACCCCTGTTTCCACACCCCCGAGCCTCGGTGAGTCCACCCAGGCATGTGGGGCTTTCATCAGCTGGTCTGTTACCACATCCACCCTTGTCCTTCCCAGAGACGCATGGCCGTGAGGAGCAGCAAAGGAAGACCCAAGCCTTTGGAGTGACCGCACCGTGGTCCTCTCTATGACAGGGGGCAAGAGGGTTTGTCAGCTTGGGTGAAGCTGCAGAGGAGGGCCGGGCGTGGTGATGGCGTGAAAACAGTACCGCAAGGGAAGGTCGCCCGTTAGGGCCCTCCTGTCCTGTGCTTCTCAGTGGGGGCTCAGGGCTGGGTTCAGAAACACCGACCTTGGATAGGACGGGCACAGCAGATGGCCTCTGCCCTCTTTTCTTTCAGATCTTCCAACACAGCCCTCATTTCCTAAAATGAACAGATGGAATCCTGGCATCTTGAGCCAGAATGGGCCTGGATCATTTTTCCAAGCCCCTCCTCGTACAGAGGGGAGACTGGGGCCCAGGTCACAAGAATGAGGGAAACACCTTGGACAGGAAAGACAAACGGCTCTTCCCCCTGGAGTGGGGAAGAAGTCAGGGGCTGAAGCCCGGGCTTGTCAGGGAAGCCACAAGCCTGGCCGGGCTGGCTGCAGCTGCAAGCAGCCGGGTGGAGGGGCTGCGGCTTCTGTGCATGTCCGCGGGCCGAAGGGCCTCCTGCGCCTCCCCTCGGGACAGGCAGGGCTCCAGCCCAACTGGCTAGGCGGGGCGAAGGGAGGAGAGGTCTCCATAAGGTGCAGATAGGCAGGGTGTGGCTGGAAACTGCTTCCATGGACGCAGCCCGATTCTTTGCAGGCTGGTAGTGACACCCACATGGTTCAGGCAGGACCAGGGGCATCCATGGTGCCTCTACACTGGCTCCTCCTAATAACCTGAAGGGAGCCCCACACCCCCCAGTGAGAAGCCTGGGGTTCGTGGGTGGGCTTTTGCCGAGTTGCCCAGGAGACCTCCCAAACAGATGAAGAGCTGATGGCTGACAGATGGGGAGCCGGGCAGGCAGCCCGGGTGAGGAGGGTGAAGGCAGTATGTCACAGTCCCAGTAGTGGGCCAGAGGCTTGGGTTAGAACTCACATGGAAGACACAGATGGGGGTGACCTCCCATCATGATAGTGCAAGGGTCACTCCTAGGGGGCCCTAGCCCACTGACCTCCACCAAACATTGATTGCTGAGTGCCCCACTTTGACCCCTGGGGCTGGACTGACGGTTTGTGGAAAGAAGACTCACACGTTCAGGATGCCTCAGGCAGGGTGTCTGTGAATGCAGAACTGTGCAGTTCAGGCAGGAGCTGGAGGGGATGGAGTTGTGTGCGATCAGGAGTCTCTCCGGAGGAGCGGGCAGCTGGGCCTTCAGCACCAAGGGCACTTCTCAGTGTAGTCCTGGGGGCAGGAGTGGAGAGGGAGCACAGAGTTCTTATTCAACTGAAATAGTGCCTGGACTCGGGATCTGCTGTCTAGCACATGCCCTTCAGGCAGGGGCGCCCCGTGTCTGGACCACAAATGGGCTCCTGTGCAGCTGGTAAAGAGGAAGCCGCCGCAGAGCAGTCATGTCTGGCTGGGTACCAGCAGGGCACTCAGAGCAACAGCCCAGTGGGGGGTCTCATGCGCCCCCCACCCCCCACCCCACCCGCTCCCAGGAGATAACCCTGCCCCTTCTCTCGTCCCTTGCAGGCACCGGCACAAACTACGCCACAGACCCGCTCCTGTCCCTGTTCCTGTTGGCCCTCCATGAGTTCCTGCACCTGCTGGCAGGGCCCTGACAGACCCAGCGGCCTGTGCTCCTGAGCGGCCCACGTGGCTGCCCAGCCCTGGGTGAGGACCGCATCGCCAGATGGACACAGACAGACTCAGAGATGCATGACCGAGTCCACGTGGAAAGCAAATAAACCGTGTTTTGGGGGGAAGTTACACAAATGTAGACCACCTAAAATAATGCATCTAGTTTCCAAATAAGATGGAATTTGGACCCTGCAATATGCATGGGATCAATGATTTCTCTATTTTAATGTATTTTTCTTTTCAAACTTTTCTTCAAAGTCTTCATTTTGCACGAACTGTTGAGCAGTTATCTTTAGGATACTATGTAAAAACGTTGGGTCAAAGCCTTTTTGACAAAGCAAAATATTTTTAGTAGATTATTGTGTTTAGGAAATTTTTTAATTTACTTTGTTCTTTGGGGGGTTTTCTTTTTTATTAAATTATTTCTTTTGAGACATTTTGATTAAAAAAGATACATCTTATCATAATTAAAATTCACTGTCAATAATATTTATTTTTAAATAAAGATTGGAAACAAGGTCAGACACTCGTTTATAAACTGTACTGTATATTGCTGAATAACAGTTGAATAAAAAACAACTTTGAAATAACCTTTCTACAGACATGTATGAATTTAAGCTGTGGTGCCCCAAGCAGCCCAAATGCCGAGTGCTGTGCCCTCCTGGTCTCTGCTGCCAGCTGCACTGGTGGCTGGCTGCAGCCCAGGGCTCCTGGCCAAGGCCACACTGGGCAGAACAGAGTGCTTGCCCAGCCTCCGCCAGGGACAGGGAACCTTGTGGAACGCGCCCCCCAGTCCTGGTCCTCAAGGAAAGGAATTATTGGAAAGAGGTGTGATATAAATCAAGAGCCATTCTTTCCCTTCCAGCTTAACTACCTGTCAGTGCATTTGCTCAGTTAGAGATTAAGCATCCAGGCGTGATTACTGTGGCTGGAGTCACTGCTAGTTTGAGGAGAGAATTTGGGGAGAGAGTGGGGCACTCCACACTCTTTGTTCATGCATCCAGAGATTGTGTTGAGACTGAAATGTGTGTGTTCAGGGCAGGTTGAACGTGAACGTCGCTCAGTAGTGTCCGACTCTTTGCGACCCCATACCGTCCGTGGAATTCTCCAGGCCAGAATCCTGGAGTGGGTAGCCTTTCCCTTCTCCAGGGGATCTTCCCAACCCAGGGATCAGACCCAGGTCTCCCATATTGCAGGTGGATTCTTTACCAGCTGAGCCACAAGGGAAGCAGTTTACACATGTCTTAGAGAAACAGACAAGCCCTGGGGGGTGTTATTCTTCGATTCCATGACAAGATCGCACTAAATTGCCAGATCCCATGGATTCGTTTAAAATCTAGCCAGTTTTTAAACAAATGTGCTTGTCACTGATGTTGCTCACCAGACAGTATTACTTCTTCACTGGCTGGCACCCTGTGGCACCTGGGGCCGTGTTACCTGCTCTGGCCACTGAGTGGAGAACAGAGGGGCATGTATGATTTCCAGTTCCAGACACTGGATCACTAATGCAAGAAGCATTGCTTTCCCCCATAGGACAACTGGTGACTTTCAAGATAATAAACACTCTGCCAGCCTAGGTCCCGACTTTCTACTATGGGCAGAGCCCCCTCTGCAGGTCAGCTTTGGAAATGCAGCACGATGAGGGATTGGCCTTTGCCATTTCAGGCCACTGAGCTTAGGGGTTGTTAGTTATTGCAGCATAAGCCAGCCTATCCCTATTAATTCAGCAAGGTACTGCCGTATTTATTTGAGAGGAAAGAGAAAGTAAGTTTTTTTAACAGTCCCACGTGTGCAGAGAGCCCCAGTGTGGAGCTGACAGACTGGGATACCTGTGAGAAGATGACCTTGAGCAAGCTGTTTTTAGTGGCTGCATTAAGCTGTTTTCACATTTCATTTATGTTGACCAGCACCAATCAAGTTGTGAATTTAATCATTTTGTCTGGTGGACAGTAATTCTGTCCAGAAGGATCATCGCTGTTTATAGTTAACTCAATACTGCACTAGGCTGTCATGTTAAATACAGGCGTCTGTGCTTGAAAAGAAAAAGGGACTTCCTGGATGCCGGGCTGAATGGAAACAATGCGTCAGTGATGGGGATGAGGTTGTGCCAGATCACTCCCGGGGCCAGGAGCCAGGGAGTCATCTTCCATCGCCAAAACCAGACCCCTCTGCACACGTGCAGTCAGCCAGGCCCCTGCCCGGAAGTGACTGGCCCTGAGTGTGGGGTGCGTGTGGGGAAGAGGAGGCAGGGTGTTTGGCGAACTGCTCCCGGAAGTGACTGGCCCTAAGTGTGGGGTGCGTGTGGGGAAGAGGAGGCAGGTGTGTTTGGTGAACTGCTCCCGGAAGTGACTGGCCCTGAGTGTGGGGTGCGTGTGGGGAAGAGGAGGCAGGTGTGTTTGGCGAGCTGCTCCCCTGGGCCGCCCTTTTCAGCACTGAGGCAGCGCCTTGCAGCCAGAGGAACAAGCCCTTAAGTCTCTCCCTGGAGATCACGGTCTCCTGGGAAGGAAGTCAAGGATGAACCTTAGCAACTTCCCTAGAGTGGGAGCTCCACTGCCTCCCCACCAAGAGGTGACAATGAGAAACGGAGGAATCAGGGTCCATAGGTGGCAGCAGCAAATCCCTCTGACCTTGGGACCCCCGTGCGCCAGCCTCCCTGCTGGTCAGGGCTCTGGACTCACAGGAGAAAGGGAAGTCAGCCCCTGCAGACCCACTGAGCAGGCTGATGGGACCTGGGTACATGCTCTCTGGGGTCCTTTATGCCACCCTCCTAGACAAGGACCAAGAATGAGTCGTTTGCTTTAAATATTATGGGATGCATACAAACCGGGAGGGCTAAGCACTCACCGAAAAGAGAAAACGTGGGACTGGACTCAACCCAAACCACCTTTTCCTTTGGATTTTGGTCCCAGCCCCGGGCAGACAGGTCCAAGGACAAGACAACTCATTTCAATTTGGGAAGAACACACTGCGGGTGATTCCGGAACTCTGGCCCCAGCCTGTGACAACTACCCGCTCTGCTTGGAGGGACTGGGGAAGGGACAGTCAGCATGGCGACCAACACCAAAATGAGGGCACGGAGGCAGGAGGGCAGAGGAGGGAGATGGTGGCGGGCAGCCTGCACCCCAGCCAGAGGTGGAGCGAGAAGGGGAGAGCGCAGGGCAGGGCAGGGGGCCAGGTGTGTGGGGAGCCACCCCTGCACCCCAGCTGCGGTAAGGGGCTGGCACCTCACGCTGCTGGTCCACCTGGGCCCTCAGGTAGCACCTCGGGGCGCAGCCTGGGAGGAGGACAGGAACCCCCACGTCTGACGGGAGGGGATGTGACCGGGGCCAGTGCACTCCCAGTTTTGTTTCCACCTGCACCGCACAGTCTCAGTTACTGCTCTGAGTCAGAAGGGGCCCTGGGTCTGATTGATCTAGACCAGCCTCGGTGGTATACCAGACGAGCCATCTGTGAGCCGCGCTCGCAGCCAAGGGGCTTCTCCCACAGGGCAGGGGCACCCGCTCTCACCCAGTGTTGCCTTGCTTTCCCATAGAGGCCCCTCTCTCCATCAGACATCAGCAGCCCTCCTGCCGGGGCTCAGAGGGCGCAGCCCCTTCATTCCCCGGATACCGAGCGGCGGGCCGCCGCCTCTGCCCCGTGTGCATGTCTGCTTAGCAGCCTGCCGCTCTAACTCTCTTCCCAGGTGGGGCGGGGAAGGGCGCAGAGGGACTGGGCGCCAGTTCAACCAACCTGCACAGCGACGCTGCTGGCCCAAGGAGCCTCTGCCCTCCTCAGCCCGGAGGAGGCCTTACCTCCTCCTTGGGACCCCAGGAACCCTACGATGCATGGAGAACCCATGTCCTTTAGGAAGGACCTGCCCTATTTTGTGGCTGCAGACACCACATGAGCTAAAGTCTGGAAACAACATTGGCAGTGACCCCTTTTAAATGACAAAGACCCATGGAGCACTAAAAATACATTTCAAGTCAGAAAATATGACTTCACATCAAGTCTAATCTGCCAGCAACTAAGAAAAATACCACAAAAATCAGATTTGCTCACTGCATCTGATTTTCTTAAGGGGGAAGTGATAAGTAATAATTTTTACTATATAATAAATGATTACAGTAAGTGATAAGTGATAAGTAATACTCTTAGAAAATACAGATATCTTTTAGATTTTGAAATCAGGGAGGACTTCGTAAATAAGACACCAAAAGTGGTTACTATAAAAGAAAAGATGGATAATTTTGACTGCATTATAATTAAGATCATTTGTCAAAAGATACCATAAAGAGAGTGGAAAGAATTCATAAAATACAACTAACAAAGGGTTAGAATCAAGTATGTATAAACAACTCCTGGAAATCAGTAGGAAAACCACAAATAATACAATGGGAAATTAGACAAGAGACATGAACCACCATATCATGGAAGAGAAAATATGTCCAGAAAATATATAAAAGGTACTCAGCCTCAAAGTGATAGAAAGTGAAAGTGAAAGTGAAGTTGTGTCCGACTCTTTGCGACCCCATGGACTATAGCCCACTAGGCTCCTCCACCCATGGAATTCTCAAGGCAAGAATACTGGAGTGGGTTGCCATTTCTTTCTCCAGGGGATCTTCCCAACCCAGGGATCGAAACCCAGGTCTCCCACGTTGCAGGCAGATGCTTTAACCTCTGAGCCACCAGATATTCAACCTCAAAGTGATGAGTAATATAAATCAAAGCCACAACGATTATACCCACTCAACTGCGTGTGTGCAAACTCAGCTGCGTCAGTCGTATCCAAGTCTTAGCAACCCCACAGACTGTAGCCCACCAGGCTCCTCTGTCCATGGGGTTTCCCAAACAAGACTACTGGAATGGATGGTCATTTCTTTCTCCAGGGAATCTTTCTGACCCAGGGAGGAGCCCACATCTCCTGCGCTGCAGGTGGATTCCTGTACCACTGACCCACCTAACTGCAGGACGGTGAACTAGTCTAACGTCACTGGAAAACACTCGGCACTAATTCTTAAAATCAAACATTCATATACATACCTTTTGACCCAGGAGTTCCACTTCTAAGTGGCAAAAACTCGAGCTCATGTTCATATCCCCAGGGACGGTATAAACAGAAGCACACAGCAGCACCACTCACGTAACCAGGAAACAGACAAGTCCCCACAGGCAGGACAACAGCTGGGTCTGCTGTGGAATGTGCTGATGGCACAGTACACACGAGCCAAAGAGAGTGGGCTGCATCTCAGCTTCTGTTAGTTGAGAAAAGTAAGTCCCCCAGAACTGCATATAGTATTGCTATAATACTCTTTTCATGAAGTTAAAATCCAACTAAAACCAATAGATAGATGGATGGATGGACGGACTCTTAAAAACACACAAGATGAGATAAAATTATCTAAGAAGCAAAGTAATGCAGTGATGAACACGGATTCCTTGGTGGAGGGAGGCAGGAAAGGGAGGTAGGGGAGAGAGGAGCACACCGGTGGATGTAGGTAATTACCACAACCAGTTTTCGAATTGAGTGGTGGGGTTGGTATTATTTTGAATGAATGAATGAATGAAGCCATACACAAATCAATGATGAGAGCCTATCATAAATAAGGACTGATTAATCAATTCTGTGCAGATGAAATTAAAAACAAAAGAAGGAAAAAAGATTGCAAACTATCAGGGATTTATATTAAAACCAAAAGCGAAATAACTTTCTCTTTCCACCGCCCCAAGACAATGCATGTCTCAATTCAGTCTCCCACCCAGAGGTTGCAAACTGGCAGTCTGTGGGCCACACAAGGATATTTGTTTGGCCTGAACAAGGATTTTTATTACTACTTCACAACATTGGGAACTCTCGTGTAAAATTCAAATTTCTGTCTTCCCCTGAAAAAAACCATAGTATGTGGCCCACATTCCCCACAGGGCCCACATTCCCACGCGGTAAATGTAAGTGCCAAGCAGTTGCTGTCTCCTACAAAAGAACAGTCTCCCCACTTCCCAACAAGCTCCACCACTCCCTGTCGCCTCACCCAGCTTGCAGCATGCAGATACACGGTCTGCAAGCGCCTGCAGGCAAATGAGCATGTACTCAGGAGGTCCTGGGTCTCCAACCCTCCTCTCCCCTCAGCAGCCTCTGACAGCTGTGGTCCCTTACAGGGCCAGAAAGCAGCCATCCAGAGTGCTCCTCAAAGAGACTGGACCAAGACGAGATTCAGGGTTCACCAGAACCCCATTCCCAAAGCACGTAATTTACGTTTTCAAATAACATGTATCCAGTTTTTTATTTAAGTACACATCAAAGAAGTTAAATTGGATTGCAGATACCCTGAGTTTCTTTTTCCATGCAAATGCTATTTTTTCTGTGCTTTTTGTTTTTTTTAGTAAATTATAGTATACAAAATTTTCCATTTTGCTTTGAAAGGTCTTCTGTGTGTCTACAACAAAACCTAGCAACGTACTTCACATAGGTGACTAATACACTTTGCAGCAGCAAACAGATTCCTGCCCCTTACACCAAAAGACTTGGTATTATTATTCCAGCTCCCTCCACCGACCCAGCCCCAAGCACTTCCATGGTAAAAGTATGATCCCACCACCACCACTTCCCATACCTTCTCCAAACTGGCCCTAAGGAATTGGCGCTTTAAACTAAGGCAGATCACAGTCACTTTTCAGAATGTTAATTCCCATAAAACAGAATGTCAGTTTTACATGGACGGCTCTCCTTTATCAGAAAAAACTGATTCCATTTGACTGATTAATTGTCCGTAGAACCGTCAAGGCTTCCAGACTAGAGGTGATGGCTGGGGAGGAGGCAGCCACACAGTGTTGTGACGTGTGAGGCACTCCTGGACTGGGGAAGCCAGGAGATTACAAATGTACGAATTATTAATTCAAATCAATACAGCAAGGGGTTCAGGCTGAGAGACATTCAGTTACATTGTTCAAAGAGAAGATGCTCATCTTCAGCTAGTCTGCTCCGTGTTGCAAATAATAGAACATTTTTAATTTGTGCGGCAGGGATGTTAATCTTTTGCCATGTAATCCAGTCCTTGGGGCATGCCATAAATATGTGGCACTGAGTGTGTGAGGCTCCCTGCGGAGGGCACTCAATCAAGTCAGCCCTGGCTTCCCTGCCTGTCTCTTTACGTTAATCTCTCATCACTCGGTAAGGAAATATAAGCAAATGGATGATGGATGGATGGATGGATATGGAGGCAGAGATAAAGACAGAAATTTTCAAAAACTGTCAGACACCCAGACCCCCAACCATGAACAGTTTATGACTTCCAAATTTGGCCTCATCCAGTAGCACAAATCAATCCCAAAATTATTCACATCCCAAAAGGAATCACTTTAGAATTCCTTTAAGTAGCAGGCTCCTGTAGCACGTTTAACACAGAATTTGAATTCCAACTTCATTATACAAAGACAGTGGAGCACACACGCAGAAATAAAGTTTTAGAAGGTTATACCCCAAGGTGTTAAAAGCTTACGTCTCCAGTGGTGGATGGGATGGTGTTTACGCCTGGCTGTGAGGTTCAATTTTTCTGTGACAAACACTTCCTAAAATATTTTTAATTAAAGAAAAGACAATTTCACTCACACAAACACACATACACAAAGGAAGATTCAGTTATAAAGGTGGAACTTCCCAGTGGGGCTTCCCTGCTGGCTCAGTGGTAAAGATGTCACCTGCCAATGCAGGAGACTTGAGTTTAATCCCTGGGTTGGGAAGATCCCCTGGAGAAGGAAATAGCAACCCATTCCCATATTCTTGCCTGGGAAATCCCATGCACAGAGGAGCCTGGCGGGCGACAGTCTGTGGGGTCACAAAGAGTCAGACATGACAAAGCGACTAGCTTTCACTTTTCAGTGCTTTTTCACAAACAGCTGTCACAGAAGGAGAGGCCTTATTACACCTCTTTTCAAGGTGTGCTGAGATACGGAAGCAAGGACCAGTGAGTCTCAGGCTGTCTGAGCAGAAGGCAGCCCTGTGGGAGTCTCGGAGCCCACTCGGGGACACAGAGCCAGCTCTGCACGGGCTGCGGCAGGCAGCGTGCACAGAGCTGAGTCAGCCCCAGGGAGGCCCGCTCTGAGCGGCGCCTGGGAGACAGAGCCGCACCACGTGAATCAGAGGGCGCCTGCCACGGCAGAGACAGGTGTGGGGGGAGTCAGCCACATCACAAGTCAGAAAGAACAAGGAAAACTCCAGTCAAACAAGACTGAAGAAACTTCAGCTCTTCTGCTCTTAGCCTTGCCAGGGCTGGGACAACAGAAACACGAGGCGCGTGGAGATTCTGCAGCTCCAAGTCAAAGGATGCATTTGTTGACTGTGTAGAAAACTAAAATCAGTCAAATAAATGAAATATTTGCCATTTCCCTCCTAAATTTCATGAGACAGGGACTAAGAAGATAACTTATCAGGCAGGAAAACCTTCAGCAACTGGTTTTTATTTATTAAAGGGCTGCATGGCGTTCGGCACGCTGCAGTGTACATTTTCTACAAACTAGAGATGAACAGCAGTCCATAAGACCAGGGAGAAAGTTCAGAGACTTCCGTCCTTGTTTATTACCATAAATAAGTTCTCAATTTCCCCATTTACACTGTTGGTAAAGATTAAAAGGGAAGTTTCACTGAAAGATTATTTGTAAATGCCACCTGAAGTGATAAACTCAGCCATGCCAATTTGGGGCATCTACTACATTCCGTTCAGTTAGAACTGGACATGGAAGAATGCACTGGTTCAAAATTGGGAAAGGAGTCCGTCAAGGCTGTATATTGTCACCCTGCTTATTTAACTTCTATGCAGAGTACATCATGAGAAACGCTGGGCTGGAAGAAGCACAAGTTGGAATCAAGATTGCTGGGAGAAATCTCAATAACCTCAGATATGCAGATGATACCACTCTAAAGGCAGAAAATGAAGAGCTAAAGAGCCTCTGGATGAGGGTGAAAAAGGAGAGTGAAAAAGCTGGCTTAAAACTCAACATTCAAAAAACTAAGATCATGGCATCTGGTCCCATCACTTTATGGCAAATAGATGAGGGAAAAGTAGAAACAGTGACAGTTTATTTTCGTGGGCTCCAAAATCACTGGGGATGGTAACTGCAGCCATGAAATTAAAAGATGCTTGCTCCTTAGAAGAAAAACTATGATAAACCCACACAGCATATTACAAAGCAGAGACATCACTTTGCCGACAAAGGTGTATACAGTCAAAGCTATGGTTTTTCCAGTAGTTGTGTATGGATGTGAGAGTTGGACCATAAGGAAGACTGAGCACTAGAGAATTGATGCTTTTGAAGCGTGGTGTTGGCGAAGACTCTTGAGAGCAAGCAGACAGCAAGGAGACAAACTGTCCTTTGGAAAGCAAGGAGATCAAACCAGTCAACCCTAAAGGAAATCAACCTTCAATATTCATTGGAAGGACTGATACTGTGATATAGAAACTCCAGTACTTTGGCCACCTGATGTGAAGAGCTGACTCAATAGAAAAGACCTGATCCTGGGAAGGATTGACGGCAGGAGGAGAAGGGGGTGACAGGATGAGATGGATGGCATAATCCCGACTCGATGGACATGAGCTTGAGCAAACTCCAGGAGATGGTGATGGACAGGGAAGCCTGGCATGCTGCAGTCCATGGGGTCGCAGAGTCGGACACGAGTTCCTGCTTCTGAACTATTTAGGCACAGGGGTTGTGAGGGGCGGAGGTGTGACTGCCAGTGTGTCCTGACCGTGGAGGTACTTCCTGGGCCACACAGAACTTTCTCTCAGCCCTCTCTGACTTCACAGTGCTACAGTGGATGCTTCCAGACAAGGACTGAGGGCCCTCCTCAAGGTGTAGCCTGTGTTCTCTGCTTTTCTACCAGGGGTTGCCTCTAAGCTGTGGAGCCTGTTCCATCAAGAGCAGACACAGCAGAAGCACACTGAGGATGGGCAGTGCCTTGGAGGCTCCCATGGGCAAATGCCCCTGCTTCACGGTCCTCAGGCAGATCATTCTGGAAGGCATTCTGCTTGCTTTGCAGTGTACAGACAAGCGACGCGCTGTCCAACACATTTACTTCTGCCTTCTGTCTACCAACTGGCTCCCTTTACTCAGGGCCCTGCAGCTGGTGAACGGTGATCCACTCCCAAGTTGACCTGTTATACATCAGTTGCCCAAGGAGAAGCTGTACGCCCACCCCAGCACGCGCGTGCGCACACACACACACCCGCACACACGAGTCCTATTCCAAATTCCTAAGAGAAGGACTCTGATTGGCCAGTCTTAGGTCAGATAACCAGCCTTAACCCTAACAAACATGACATGGAGCTGGGGTCAAGGCATCCAACAGGGCTGCAAGCCCCACTCCATCCTGCTGGCGAGGGAACAGAGTGTCCCTGTGATCTGCTAAGATACTACAATGAATCCATTATACTTGTGCCATGAGCCACTGGAGACTCCTGTTAAAATGCAGGTCTGGGGTACAGGTGGTGCTGATTTGAGTGTACAGTCTGCACTTTTCATAGCCAAGGAGGACATACTCATCCCTCTTCAGTCTCACTGAGGAAGGGCCCACCCTCCCCACCCCCAACAACAGAAACCTCTTTGCTAGGCAGCAAAGACAGAAAGGAAGATGACTTCTTGCTGTTGAGATATGATAGGAGTGAACTGTCAATGACATTTTGATGGGCCTTTTTTTTTACACAGGGACATTTAACTCAGCCTACAAACCAAACCATTAAACTTACAGCCAAGTAATCACTTTTACCAAGTAGTGATCAAAGCAGCTCAGCTCAGACCCTGACCCCAGCCCAGAGCTTACACCATCATCTGTCAAGGATCACTGATCAATTAAAAGCAGCGATTTTACATTTTGGCGACATAGCACTTGCGGTGCGGTCGAGTCAGCTGTCTCGGCGGTCCTCTCCCCCAGTCCCTGCGGTGGCCCTCAGCCCCTCATCTCCACCCACGTCAGGCCCACCCTGCCCTGTCTGTGGCCTCAGCGACGACCAGTCCAAGGCGCTCCCACGCCAACCGCTCTTCTCAGCCATGTTCACCCACCCCTCACAGCTCTTCCCCTCTCAACAGCCAGCTGGGAGATGGCCAAACCACCATGGGCTGTGGAGGGTGCCCATTTAGGGCGGCAACACACGCAGTGGAGAGGCCACCACCCGACTGTGACGGAGCCTGTCCGTGAGGCCCCGGGGGCTGGGGAGGCGCACCCGGCGCCGGGCTCCACAGGTGGGGCTGCACGAACAGTGCGGCCTCGACACTTACCACTCAGCATCTCACAGTGTCTCTGTTCCCGACCTTTTCATCCAAACACTACATACCTCTCTTCTAGGAAAAGCCACCAATGGCAAGTTTCCCAACACATGCAAAACACCCAGCATACGGACCCAGAACAAGCCTGAAGTCTTCACAGACTTTCATCTTCTGTAGGCCTGGCACCAGAGCCAGAAGTTTTCTTCTTAGTAACCACACCCAGGAGTCACCTAGACCTCCATTAAGGAAGCAGCTTCTGAGAAGGGAACGCTGTACTCCCCCAGAGAAACCCTCTTGGTCAGGACTGGTTCAACCCCAAGCGACAGAAAAACAGCTCTGGGAGAGTGCTCGTGCTATGACAAGCACAGACAAGACCACGACCAGGCCCTGTTCTCCTCTGGCTCCCAGTGCTGGCTCCTCGGGGCTCACAGGCGTCGAGCCTTCTCCAGCCTGTACCCCACTAGTTTAGCAACCTGTGGAAAGAGACCACCTCTCTCCTTAAAACTTCAGGAAAAGACCTGGGGTTGCCTCTCACTGGTCTGGGTTGGGTTATGCACCAAACCGAGAGGCAAGCACAATAGCCAGGAAGAGGTGGCACTTTCACTGGCCAACATGAGTCACAAGCCTCTTACTGGAGCTGAGGCTGACGGTGGGAGAAGCAAAGCTGAGGGACTGCTCCAGAAGGCAAGCACACTACAATCTGGCTACCGCAACTAGATCTCTGGGGACAAAGCGTACGTTCTTATAATCACAATGATTATACACAGTGTTATATAAGCTGCTGCCCAACATGCCCAAGGAGTAGCCTGTCATGGATAATCCTATATTTCTGGCTAAATGGTGGGCCCACACAGACACCATCCCCATATTACTGAACGTCTTAGTTTGAGTCAGCCCAGATGCAGCTACTGGGATGAAGATGTTTGGAAGATCATGAAATATCTCCATGGATATTGGAAAGTGGACAGGGAAAGTGAACCAGGGAAGACAGGCAGCCAATAAAGGGTATGACCAGGCTAGTTAACATGATGGAGATATGGAACTCTGCAAGACAGCAAATCACACCTGAGAGTTATCCCACCAAGGAACGAGGGAGCTGTGGTTTTTAGACAGAAAGTCCTGTTACTCTTGAGAACTCATCTGGAACTGCTGACTCCCTGGCGCTCCCGGCTTATGGTGCGTGGGAGAGCGCATGCTCAGTCACTCAGTCATGTCTGACTGTTTGCGACCCAGTGGGCTATAGCCCATAGCCCCTCCAGCTCCTCTGTTCTTGGAATTCTCCAGGCAAGAATACTAGAGTGGGTTGCCATTTCCTTCTGCAGAGGATCTTCCTGACCCGGGATCACACCTGCATCTTCTGCATTGGCAGGCAGATTCTTTACCACTGAGCCACCTGGGAAGCCCTTGGCTTATGGTGTCCAGTGACAAAGAAGTCCTCCGAGAAAGAGATGTAGGTGCTGTCTATTGCAAGCAGCGCTCACAAGCACAAAAGTGAATATGGGCAGGGAACCAACAATGTCCACAATTTCCAAAGGCTGACTAGACTGAACTGCATTGTCTTGGAGGTCTTAAAGTCACCTGAGAATGCCTAAATTCCTCCAAGTCTGTAATAGGAATATCACTTACCACTGTATCAGGTCCTTTACAAGGACATTGTTAGTAGAGATTTTTCATAGACAGAAAGTTGAGTAAAGTTACTTTATGAGGTCTAAAAGTTAGAGATTCTCAAAGAATGATACTTTTTTCCTCTTTAATATTATTCTAAGAATTTCAAAACATTTTATAAATAACATGGTCTCTAAGCCACCCTGAGAAGGGAAATTGAATTGATTGAGGCTTTTATTTTTTTAATCAATTTCTTTTTTAAAAAAGATCCAAATTGGTTGCATAACTTTCTGGAGACAATGCGACTGATTGACTTTTGCACTTTTAGCCCAATTGTTCTGACTTTTGAATGAGATGCCACCCTATCAGATACAGGATTGAGCCTCTTGAAGACAACCGTGGCCAGTCCCCAGAGCTGGACCCCAAGTGTCTTCATCCCAAACAGATAAAAATTGGAGTTTAAAGAAGGTACACTTTGCTCTCTGAAAGTCCAAGCCAAGAGTTTCATCATGACACATAAGAATCTTCCCAGCTGCAGGTCATTAACCCGCATGCGCCGGGCACTTTACCACTTAAAAAGCATGTGACCTGTGAGATGGGAACGACATGAATTGTGAGTTCCACTCCAGAGACTCACCCAGACAAGGGAGTTATCAGGGTTGGTGGAAGAAGTAAAAACCAAATTCAACTTTGAAAGTGAGTGTAAAAATCACTCAGTCCATTCTGACTCTTTGTGACCCCATGGACTATACAGTCCTTGGAATTCTCTAGGCCAGAATACGGGAGTGAGTTGCCATTTCCTTCTCCAGGGGATCTTCCCAACCCAGGGATCAAACCCAGGTCTCCTGCATTGTAGGCAGATTCCTTACCAACTGAGCTAACAGGGAAGCCCAAATTCAACCCTTAACCCAACCACTCCCGGCATGAAATTCTTTCCAACTATGTCACAGGGTCCCAGATGTTTAGTTTCCCAAGCATTAGTAAAATTACTAGATTGAATTATCCAGAGTTGCTGTTCTTATTGATCAAATGACGAAATAACAGCAAACTTGCCATTTTTACAGTTCAGAACAGTCAAATATTAGCAATTTCACATGATTCAACTGAATACAAAACAATTTGGGTAACTAATTTTAGTGAGCAATAACATCGGGGGAAAAAGCTCCATCTCAAATAGGAAAGACTATCATAACCAGTAATACAGGCAGGTCACTGCCTCACAATGCAGGACGTGATGCTCATGAAGCACTTGCTGTACTGCCTGTCCTGTGCTCATCAGACCAGCTTGGGGAGCCAGGAGCCCCGTCACTCTGGAGTCTCCAGGGCTGACTTTCTCCAGCTTGACAAAGAAATGCCAAGGAATCCCATCCTGGGGCCACTGCCGTGGAAACCTTGTGCTGCAGGGACGACACGCTGCTTTGCCGGCCCCTCCTCCATCCCACTGACTCAGCACCCCCGCCCTGGCCCCGGGAGAGGGGAGAAGGTGGCAAGTACAAGGGAGCTGCCATCGGGTCCCCGGCACTGCGTAGCAGCACGCTGAGGGGACTGCACGAGTGGCGAGAGGCATGCTCTGCCTGCGCAAGCAGCCCCGCTGCTCGGTGGGGACAACAAAGCGGTACCACAAGGGAGCGACCACGACGCATCTCACAGCAGAGAGCTGCGGGCTGAACAGAAGTGATGACGCATAAAACCCACAACTGTTTTGAGACAAATTCCTTTTTATGTAAAAAGCAAAAAAAAAAGAAGAGAAAGAGCAACATGTCTGTTTATTCTTTCCGAGCACTGAGCTCAACATTTAGATGAAGCATCTTTATGAACAGGCCCCACAGATCGTCATCTCTGCTGCGTTAGTTCTAATTGCATTATTGCTTAATTGCAAAGCAACAGAGTGTGTAATTCGGGAGCTGCACTGCCTGGGGACGTGGGCATGATTTAACTGTTCATGCGAAGCCCAGCCTTGGGGACACTGTCCTGAGGACAGCAGTGAGAGGCCAGAATCTCTCTCCCACTGTCTCATTGGACAGTTCAGCTCCCTCCATCAGGGAGATGACAGAGAACAAAGATCCTTTGGGTCGTGCCTCATGCTACCCTTGCAGCAGAACCTCATGAAGGGATGCAAAGTCTAGGAACAGAGTGTCCACTGTGCACCTGCTGCTGGGCTGTGTGAGCACAGCAATGCGCAGATGAATGTGGCTTGATTCCTGTCTGCAGGAGGGCCAGTCCAGGGAGGGGAAACGGACATGTCAACAGAGCCATTCAGGGATGGAGACAAGCTGAGGAGGTTTCTTCACAGAGAAGCCTCGACCTGAGTGTCCAAAAGAAAGAGCCGGATAAGTAAGGTGCTGTGAGATATAAGTGCTCACTAGTTCTTGCTTCTCTTGAGTGCAATTGATTTGTTAAAAATATGCTGCTGAAGGTGCTCGCGATGGGGTGGGGGAAGCAGGGCTGAGAAAGGGAGAAGGCGACAGAATGTGACTGATGCGGTTGCAGGTGAAAGGCCCAAGCCTGATCCATGGGAAGTATAAATTACACCTTGGAGTTTGACCTGCCTCGAGGCAAAGATACTGGTCTTTTCTTCTCCCACAGCAGTCAGTCACGTTACATAATATTCTCTACATTCACGGGAAGAGGCTCTGGTGCCCAAGAGCAGCCCACAGAAGGTTGCAGCTTCTATCTGTAAGCAGAAAGCAGACAGATGTTCAGAGATAGATGCATGCAGTTGATGAAAATGACCCTTGAGGATTAAGGTGCCAACGCCGGTTCTATAACATGAAGGGACTCAACTTTGACAGTGAGATGTGGATGGAAGGAGACTTGCCAAATCCAGCCTGGTCATAAAACCCCGGGCACAATTAGCCATTTACCTGCTCCCTTTCCAGTTTGTGCAAGTCCTCCAAATTTGTTCATTCTTTTAAAAATTATTCTATTTTAGTACTTTTGTAATCCCACACAAATTTTAAAGCTAGCATGTCAGTTTCTTCAAAAAAAGTTTCTGGACTCTTGATTGAATTTTTGACTATGCTGAATCTATAGGACCAAGCTGGAGAAAATTAACATCTTAACAAGGGCTTCCCTGGTGGTCTAGTACTTAAGAATCTGTCTGCCAAGGCAGGGGACATGGGTTTGATCACTGCTCCAGGTAGATACCCACGTGCAACTAATGGGCCACAACTCCTGGGCCAGCCCTCTAGAGCCCCTGAGCCACAACTCCTGAGCCCACGCACGGCGAATGCGGAAGCCCTTGTGCCAAGAGCCCAGGCTCTGCAGAGAGAAGCCACCACCAATGAGCAGCCCCCAGTCACTGCACCTGGAGAGCGCCCACAGGCAGCAACAAAGGCCCAGCACGGCCAAAAGTAAGTAAATAGATAAATCTTTTAAAAAAATCTTAACAAGACTGAGTCTTCTGATCCACGAACATGATATTTCTCCCTTCATTTATGTGGGTCTCTTAATTTCTCTCAGCAGTGTTTTGTAGGTTTCGGTTTACAGGATTTGTGCTTTTTTTCCCCCAAACTTATCTCTAGATGTTTCAAATTTTTAATGTTAATGCAAATCATACTATTTTAAGTTTAAATTATGATTATTGCTAGTATGTAGAAGTACATGTGCTTGTTAGAAGTGAACAGAAATGAGTAGAAGTGGGTAGAAATAATAAGAATAGACACCCTAGTCTTGTTCATGATCTTACAGAGAAAGCACTTTGTCTTGCATCATGAAGTATGACGTTAGCAGAAGGATTTTCATAGAAACCCATTATCAGGTTGAGAAAATGACATCTATGCCTGAAGGGTTTTTTTAATCATGTTTGGATGTTTCATTTTATCAAATTATTTTTTACCTCTATCGAGATGATCATGTGACTTTCATTTTCAGTCTGTTAAAGGTCAGCCACATTGATCTATTTTCAAATGTTAAATCGTTTGGCATTCCTTAGATAAGCTCCACTTGGTCATGATGTATTCTTAATATTTTGCTAAATATAAAGGATCCGATTTGCTAAAATTTTGTTAAGAATTTTTGAATCTACGTTCATGAGAAATAATGACTTGCAGTCTCCTTTACTTGTATTGTCTTTTTCTGGGTTTGAAATTAAAGAATAGAATGAATTGGGAAGTGTCCGCTCATCTTAATTTTCTAGAAGAGTTTGCACAGAATTGATATTATTTCTTCCTTAAATGATTGGTATTAATAGAATACCCCACTAAAGCCGTCAAGGCCTGAGGTTTATTTTGTGGGGAGGTCTTTAACTGTAACCTTATTTTCTTTGAATGATGCAAGGCTCTTCAGGTTATCTTTTATCCTTATGTAAGCTTTGGTAATTTATGTCTTTCAAGAAACGTGTCCATTCCACCCATGTTGTGGGATGCAGAATCTTTTTCCACTCTGACCACTGGGGACACAGTCCTGTATCAATTCCAAGATTGTTCTACCTGCTTCTTCTGATGGTTCTTCCAGCGGCCTCAAGCACCTTCCTGACACTGACACACTGCTCAGGACTTGACGAGAACCTGCAGGCTTCCAGGGCCCTCTATCATGCTCGCTCCATCTCTTCTCTGGTATTCTCTGCCTGTAAATTTTAGCCACTTCACCTCCCTGAATCTTCCCCTCAGTCTTTCAGTTCAGGGAAACCACTGGGCTCTGCGTGGCCCCCTCTCCCTGGAAACTTGCTCCCGGTAGGAAGCCCAGGCGCTCCAGCCTCGCCTCATTGGTCTTCCTTCTCTGCTAGATCACGGCCCTGTGCTGCTTTTATTCAATGGCCGACGGCAGTTACTACATGTATTTGGTCTGTTTTGTTTTTTTTAAGTTGTTTGTGATAAATCCAGTCCTTTTTCTCTGTCATGGGCAGAGGCAGAAGTCCATTTTGGCCACTTTGAAATTGAGGTTTCCTGTAGAATACCCAACTGCAGATATCTACCCTATAGTTGTAACAGGAGAGACTGTGACCAAAACTAAATATTCAGGAGCAAGTGCACAGAGCTAGTAACTAAAACCAAGAGTGCCACGGGAGACAGTCTGTAGTGGAGGAAGGACAGTATCTTACAGGCAAAACCCACAGAGACAGGGACAAAAAGGAGACCATGAAGCAGAGAAGTGGAAGCAGGAGAGAAGCTGAAGAAACTCGTCAGAGATGAGGCCGCCGCACTCAGGGCTTGGAGAGTTTCCCAATACTGAGGGGCTCCCAGGGCCCAGGGCCCCAGAGACCCACACACAGGCACATACACAGAGCCGCTTTTGCCTTGCCTGTGCTCTGCTGCGATTCTGGGCACACTGGTTCCCTTCATCAGAGAAGACCGAGACGGCGTGAGCGAGTGACATGGCGGGAAGTGGTATAGCGGGCAAGGGGAAGGGATCAGCGGCTGGGAGAGGCCTTGGGCGTGCCATCTGTGCACAGGAGGAAAAGGCAATCAACAGCTAGAGCCGGGGGGTGGCAGAAAAGATACTTGGTGGGTGAAGATCCCAGAAGACGGGAAGGAGAGAGGAGGGAGGAACAGGTACCAAAGCAATGAAGGCTGAAGACTGGAGAGGACCCAGATCTGCCAAGGACCACTCGCTATTTCCTAAGAGAGACTGTGAGACACAGACAGGTCACAGGCTGGACTATGACGGCCTGACTACAAGCCTCAGGCTTGTTTCTACTGGCCTAAGCCTGCAATTCTGAGACCTCTCCCCATGGCTGGTGGCAGGAAGCCCCTTAAATGCATGGCGGCAGTAGGCCCAGTTTAGGACTCCTTTGGACCACTGAAATGGTGTGACATACACAAGACACTAAAGAAATCCATCCTCCACAGCACCTGTACCTGAAGCATCAGGTTCCACGTAGGAGAAGTGGACCCACCTGATTTTTAAAAAGTAGAAGCGTATCACATTGACCAAATATGGCAATCCAAACTGGTCCAAGCCAAGACAGGATACAGAGGGCTGGATCTGGCCGCAGCTGGCTCCAGAGCACGGAAGGAATAAGGCCCGGCCACTTCCTGCTCTCAGGTCTGCCTGACACACAGGTGGCTACATGTGATCGTGAGCTGATGGCAGCAGGTCCATCAGCTCGACAAAAGTGCCAGAGCTGAGTCCCTGGTTTGACTGGCCTGGCCTGGATCATATGTTCATTGGGACCAATCACCAGGGCCAGAGGGACTGGTTGGCTGAGCGCAGAGTGGACTACCTTCACTGGATGTACATGGGCCAAGAGCAAAGAGCAGGTAAGTGATTCCTAGGAGGGAGGCACAGGCTAGGAGACGTTAAACAACTAGTGTCTCCTACAGTTAGAAATCTGACGCCACTGCAAGGTGTCAGCTCGGGGGGACTGCTCCAGGAGTGGAAAGCACAGACGCAAGAAGCCAGGGCCTGCACCTGCGTCTGTGATGGAACGCAGTCCGCGCAGGACATGCGTGACAAGCCGCAACACTGGAGGACGGCAGCGTCGGTCTGGGAACACTGTTTTGCAGAGTGTGCATCATGGATGCTCAGAAAACAGCTTCTCCTCGACCTTCGAGCCCACTGCCCCTTTTATTCCCCTTCCAATGAATCCATAATTCCATCTTGAGAATTCAACTGGAACTAATTCCTTTGTTAAATAAGCTTCATTTGGGAGCTGAATGCCACAGACCTCAGGAGAAAATGCATCTTGCTTTTGCAGAGATCAACATGGTTCAGCAATGCCCAAGCTCCTCTTTCAGAGAGGTGAACCTCAGCTTAGAGCAAGGGCCGAGGAGGCTTCCACACTGAAGGTGACACGGAGAAGAGGTAGTAATCACCTGGGAGCCAGTCCAGGAGCAAACGGCGCGCGTGGCCACCTGCTGCTTCCCTGCACCCTGCCAGGAGAGCGCTGCAAAGCAGAGGCATCCAGGTTCCCAAGTGGGCACCAGCAACACCTCCAAGGCAGACTCCAAGCTCCCCCTGCTGGCGGGGACCTGAGGAACCTGAGAATGAGGTTCCAAAAGTAGTCCCTGCAGAGGCTGAGTCTGATCAGGAATAAAAGTAGACCGGGTGGCGGGGAGGGTGGCGTGGTGTGTGTGTGTTCAGTCCTGTCTGACTCTCTGCAACCCCATGAACTGCAGCCCACCAGACTCCTCTGTCCATGGAATTTTCCAGGCAAAAATACTGGAGTGGGTTGCCATTTCCTTCTCCAGGGATCTTCCTTGACCCAGAGATCGAAACCAGGTCTCTTGAGTCTCCTGCATTGGCAGGTGGATTCTTTACCACTAGCATCACCTGGGAATCCCCAGATAGGGGTGAACCAAACACTTAAAAATGGTTCAAATGGTAAAATTCATGTTATGCATTGTTTTTGTTTGGTTGCTAACTCATGTCCAACTCTGCGACACCATGGACTACAGCACGCCAGGCTTCCCTGTCCTTCACTAACTTCCTGAGTTTGCTCAAACTTATGTCCATTGAGACAGTGATGGTATACAACAGTCTCATCCTCTGTCACCCCTTTCTTCTCTTGCCCTCAATCTTTCCCAGCATCAGGGTCTTTTTCAATGAGTTGGCTGGTCAAAGTACTGGAGCTTCAGCTTCAGCATCACTCCTGCCAGTGAATATTCAGGGTTGATTTCCTTTAGGGTTGACTGGTTGGATCTCCTTGCAGTCCAAGGGACTCTCAAGAGTCTTCTCCAACAACACAGTTTGAAAGCATAAATTCTTTGGCGTTCAGCCTTCTTTATGGTCCAACTCTCAGATCCATACATGACTACTGGAAAAACTATGCTGCTGCTGCTAAGTCACTTCAGTCGTGTCCGACTCTGTGTGACCCCATGGACTGCAGCCCACCAGGCTCCCCCGTCCCTGGGATTCTCCAGGCAAGAACACTGGAGTGGGTTGCCATTTCCTTCTCCAATGCATGAAAGTGAAAAGTGAAAGTGAAGTCCCTCAGTCGTGTCCGACTCTTCACGATTGCATGGACTTCAGCCTACCAGGCTCCTCTGTCCATGGGGTTTCACTGGAGTGGGGTTGCCAACACCTTCTTTGACTATATGGACCTTTGTCAGGAAAGTGATGTTTCTGCTTTTTAATACACTGTCTAGATTTGTCATAATGTTTTCTTCCAAGGAGTTAAGTGTCTTTTAATTTTGTGGCTGCAGTCACCGACTGCAGTGATTTTGGAGCCCAAGAAAATGAAACTTGACACTGTTTCCACTTTTTCCCCATTTATTTGCCATGAAGTGATGAGACTGGATGCCATAATCTTCTCTTTTTGAATGTTGAGTTTCAAGGTGCCTTTTTCACTCTCTTTTTTCATCAAGAGGCTCTTTAGTTCCTCTTCAGTTTCTGCCATTAAAGTGGTGTCATCTGAAAAAACAAAAACAAGAAAGTGGTGTCATCTGCATATCTATGGTTACTGATATTTCTCCTAGCAATTTTGATTCCAGCCTGTGAGTCATCCAGCCCAGCATTTCGTATGATGTACTCTGCATATAAGTAAGCAGGGTGACAATACACAGCCTTGACATACTCCTTTTTCAATTTTGAACCTGTCCATTGTTCCATGTCCTATTCTAACTGTTGCTTCTTGTACTGCACAAGGTTTCTCAGGCAGCAGACAAGGTGGTCTAAGGTGGTCCCATCACTTTAAGAATATTCCACAGTTTGTTGTGATCCACACAGTCAAAGGCTTTAGTGCAGTCCAAGCAGCAGAAGTCGACGTTTTTTGGAATTCCCTTGCTTTTTCTATGATTCAGCATTTCTCTGGTTCCTCTGCCTTTTCTAAATCCAACTTAAACATTTGGAAGTTCTCGGTTCACGTACTGCTGAAACCTAGCTTGAAGGATTTTGAGCATAATCTTAGTAACGTTTGAGATGCATGGTAATTTGAACTTTTTTGTTGTTGTTTTTTAGCTTTTTATTTATTTATTTATTTATTTTTACTTTATTTTACTTTAAAATACTGTATTAGTTTTGCCATACATCAACATGAATCCACCACGTGTGTATACGTGTTCCCAATCCTGAACCCCCCTCCCACCTCCCTCCCCATACCATCTCTCTGGGTCATCTTTGGGATTGGAATGAAGACTCAGCAGGCCTACAGCCACTGTTGAGTTTTCCAAATTTGCTGGCATGTTGAGTGCAACACTTTAACAGCATCATCTTTTAGGATTTGAAAAAGCTTAGCTGGAATTCCATCACCTCCACTAGCTAAGGCCCATTTGATTTCACACTCCAGGATATCTGGCTCTAGGTGAGAGACCACACCATTGTGGTTATCTGGGTCATTAAGAGCTTTTCTGTACAGTTCTTCTGTGTATTCTTGCCACCTCTTCTTAATCTCTTCTGCTGCTAGGTCCTTGCCATTTTTGCCTTTATTGTGCCTATCTTTGCATGAAATGTTCCTTTGGTATCTCCAATATTCTTAAAGAAATATGCATACTTTATCGTTAAGATTATAAGAAATGAAAGGGGAAAAGCAGACAGGAAAACTGCGGGCTCTGCTCTCCAGCCCCAGTCCCCCTGCTGGCAGTCCTTGGGCTGGCCCTGTGGTGGCCAGCCTCCCACACTGTCACCAGGGATCTCTATCTCCTGGTGTTGAGTAGTACTGGCTTGTGTAATCAGAACATTGCAGAAATGATGATGCCTTTGGAGGGCAGGTCATGAAGGATACTTCAGCCTCTGACTTGCAGCTCTCTTGGATTACTCATTCTGGGAGAAGTCAGCTGCCATTTTGTGAAAAGACACAAACAGCGAGTAGAAAGGCACACTTGGCAAGGAACCAGGACCCCACCCATACCCACACGAGCAGATCCTCCAACCTGAGCCAAGCCTTCAGATAATCAAAGCCCTGGCTGACATCTGGACTTGAAGATGAAAACCATGAACTATAACTCCTCACTTAAGCCCCCACCAAATTCCTGGCCCATAGAAACTAAGATCATAAATGTCCTTTTAAGCCACTAATCTTAGGTACTTTGCTATCCAGTATTCAGCAATATAACTCCAGTTGCCGGCACACAAGTCTAGTCTCCTAGCTACCATGTCACGTTAGCAGGGCTTGCTCTCCCTCAGTGCCATGACCTCGCCCTGCTAGATGAATGCTTCCAGAGGGTGTGGACCCAGGGTGTCATTAATGCCCTCTGCCCCTCTATGTCCCCAATTTCCCTGTGTGTTGTAAATGCCCAATAAACATGTACTACATTAACTTAAATTTCTGTCTCTCTGTAGGGGAGAAACCTCATGAGCACAGTGTTTCCCTCTCCTAGCAATCCCTTTCCATAACTCAGAATGAGAAATGAGTCCACAAGTCAATGCAATCAGCTTCAAGAAACTGTGTCCAGCAGGCAACCCCGATACCCCAAGAAGTACCCCCAGTGCGGCACAGATCAGCAGCATGTGTCCACCCAACTACCCCTGCCGAGTCACAGGCTTCAAATGGCCCATCAACAAGGACTTAACTAACCCACCACCGCCTGCCACCCCACCAAGGTGTCAACACAGAGCCCTGGGGAAAGACATTAGGAGTTCCTCACAGGCCGCTCACATCTCTGCACACCTGGTGAGCTTAGGCACTGTCGGCCTTTGTTCTGGACTTTTTTCCAAGGATGTTCATATAGTGAACAGCCTTGGAAGACAGAGACAGACTTGCTCTCTGACTGCTCATTGTAAACTTCAGGCACCCTGATGGCTCCTTTCCTGTAACACAACCACCTACAAGTACAGGTGTGCGCTTAACCTGTATAAGAAAATGCTCATTCTCTGGCCACACGACTCCTATGAAAACAAAGTCCTTCCACTGAGCCAGGATGCTTGCGTCTCCTGCCAGCGTCCATACTGCTGCAGCAGGCTCACCAGTTAACTCGCAAGCAGAGTACAAGCTCAGACTTGTTACAATTCCTGATAAGTGAAGTGAAGTCACTCAGTCGTGTCCGACTCTTTGTGACCCCGTGGACTATAGCCCGCCAGGTTCCTCCATCCATGGGATTCTCCAGGCAAGAATACTGGAGTGGGTTGCCATTTCCTTCTCCAGGCTATCTTCCCGACCCAGGGATCGAACCCAGGTCCCCCCACATTGAAAGCAGACACTTTAACCTCTGAGCCACCAGGGAAGCTACAATTCCTGATAAGAGACCTGGAATTCTAGGTTTTACCCTGCTGGTTCTTGAGCAGAAAATTGCATATGTCTTCAGCCATAAAAGAGTGTTGCTAAGAACACAGGAAGGTGTTTTGATAAAGGGTCATTGATTGATTGGGTTGTTGCTTTTTTTTCAAGATATACAGAAATCTCAAGAAAAAAAGTTGAATTCCTTGGATCTTTTTTCTTAGCAGGGTTTAGTAAGAGTCTACAGGGCAGAGTGGGGAGGAAACCTGGTATGCCCAAGCAGAACTAGAAAAAAGTGCCTATGACTGTGAGGCCACAGAAGTCCCCAGGACACCCATCTACAGGGGTTAACCAAATTAGCCCCACTTCCAAGATAAAGAGCCTACTGACCAAACCACATGTTCCTCTGCAGACACGGTAGTCTGAACCTCCTTGGGCTGCCATACAGAATACCTTAGCCTGGGGGGCTTAACAGAAATCTTCTCACAGCTCTGGGGGCTGGAAGTCTGGAGAGGACTCTCCTCCTGGTGTGGAGAGAGCAGTCTTGTGTGTCCTCACATGGTGGCGAGAGGAAGCCAGCTCTCTGGCACCAACCCCAGGGGATTAGGGCTTTGACATAGGAATGGGGGCGAGGGCTGGGAATTCAGTCCACAGCAGGCAACCTGAGATCCTGGCCCCCAGGAGGTCCCAGGACACACTCACAATACTGATTCAATCTACAGCACTTATGGACCCCTCAAGCCCAGGGAACCTTGAACACCACCTGTCACAGGGTGGGGAACAGCAACATTATGTGCAGTAGGTGACTGGTGATTTATTTATAAAATAAACTAATAAAATTTATAAAATCTCAAGGGAGCAGGGACCTTCCTCACCCCTTCTCTCAACACCTCAGTGTATACTGATGGTCAGATTAGTCAAATCATCTGAAGACATTCCCTTTGCTTTCATCTAAACCCAATTTCCTGACTTTTTGGTCTCACTAAAAAAAAAAAAAAAAAAAAAAACACTCATTATTCTAACAATAATTTCTGCTTAAAACCCCTCTAAATGGTTTTAAAGTCAGATAAGCAGTTGCAAGAAGGGCATGTGAAGACGCCCAGTGCCCAAGAGTCATAAGACAGTGCGCCATTATAACTCAACATCCGGCAAAAGCAGGAAAGAGGCGAGATGTCACGGGAAAGGAGCCTACTCAGTTAAGGGTCTGAGAAACCTCAACAAAAACCTGGGCCCAGAAAAGCTACGAGAGCAAAGGCCAGGCTGGACTAGACTCTTCCGACAACTGGGCTGCCATCTACAGTGCCCCTCGGTCACAGGGCAGCTCAGTCACTCCACAGCAGGGGCTCTGACCCGGGATTCCCAGATCCCAGAGCCAGGGCCTCCTCATGCACTTCCCAGCCAGCCGTCCACAAACGCTGGACCTCCCCCCATACCATAACAAGCATTTCTTACCACGGTGAAAGAAATTCGGGCCCACCTCCAAGACCAAAACACACACAAAGAACAACATTAAAAAGGGGAATACACTGACACTCAAACTAAAACCCTAGAAGCCTTGACACAGTTATCTTTCAAAGGAAAATTTTCTCACAATAGTGACAAAATCCGGGCTGAGAAAAGACATGTGTGCTGGACAGGAAGACAGAAGAGGCTGGACACCATTCATGCGGCCGTCCGGGTTCCACTCGGTGACACGCTGAACAGGTTTGCCCCTTCCAATCAGCACCTGCTGTAGGTACTGATGTACCGAAAAGTAACACCCTTGATATTCAACCGAGAATATGGTCAACAGGCATATTTTTTCCGATCAATGTTGCTGATCAATTACATAATAAAAGAGAAAGGGGGAAGAGGAATTCACTTTTGGCATCAGAATGAATTTATGTGTCTCTCTCTCATGCAGCACTTACAAACCTCAGGACTGTTCCTACTCAGGATTCTGCCTTAATAACAGATGACCTTCCAAGCCCAGTGAGAAATGTGTGGTCTGTGTTTCAAGGAAATCATGTGTGTCTCCAGGAGGGAGAGGAAGCCAGCACCTCCTGGAGCAACCAGCCTCGGGGCGAACAGAACTCACACCCGACACTGCTGGGTAAGGCCCAGTGGCCCTCTGTACAGGCAGGCACTGCCAGCCCACAGCTGCCCTAACCAGAGCCTCTGATGAGGGAGGCCGGGGAATCGTAAAAGGAGAAAAACATCTCCTCCCCAGTTACGTTCAACTGATGGAAGTCAAGCTCTCAGGACTCGCCACGTCAGACGATATTGCAGGTCCAGATTTTCACTGTGAAAACAAATTGGGAAATCAACCAAGTGTGGGGTCAGTGCCGAGTCTCCCCACTTCTTAACCTCTCTCTTTGCCATCACCTCCCACCCCATCCTGACTCCTCAATCAAGGCTCAGGGGCCCAGAGGGGCTCACCTTGTCACATGGCAGGGTTAGCCTCAATAGGGATGTTTGCATTTCAAAAAAAAAAAACTCCGGAGGAAGCAAAGCTTTGCCTAAACAGTGAATCTCCATTGTTGGAATTCCAGGCACCTTGGTTCCCTAGGGGTCCAGAGCTTGCTTGTTATCACACTACTAGGGGTGGAAGGTGGGTATGTTGTGGTCCCTGGGATCACACTGCTTCGGAAGCCACGTCTTCTGCCTAAGAATGAGGTGGCTGGCCCCTCTCTGTGCCTCTCAACTGATTTCAGACTTTCAGCCCCTCGTGCCTCCTTTCACAAACGCTCTCTGCTCGGCTGCGTCCCAGCGCCGTGGATGCACAGACCCTGACACGCCTGTCAGCCTCTCCTCCCGAGCTGTCCAGCGAGGAAGGGGAGGGAACACTGCAGTCACGCGGTTCCTAACCCAGATGTATTGAATAGTCAGTCTCTAACGTAAAAAATAAAGCTTCATTGGTAGTAATTTTGCTAAGCAACTTCAGTTCCCTTTGTCTCAATTTCTACCTCTATTAATACAGAGAAAGACACTTTTCACATGAAATTCATGAGCTTATGTCTATATGTCACTGTCCAACATCATATACCCTCCACAGGTATGACTATCTCTTTCCATGGTAACAAGATCACTGGCAGAAAATCATTTTACAGTAAAAGGAAGGTGGGACACCTCGCAAAACAAACCCGAGAGGAGTCTCCTCCCTCTAAGCAGCCCAGTCTGTTTCAGGCCAGTCTGCCACAAATCCGGCCAGCAGAACCGCTCCTCACTGCCTCTGCTTCCGCCTCGTCGATGCGCCGTCCCTTTCTGAGTATCATCGACAATCGCACCACGTTGCAGTCTCGTAACTTCTCTCTCCTTTTAACCTCTGTGTAAACCACTTGACAGTAACTGTCCATTCTGGCAGAGAAGGTCTTGATCAAAATCTTTTGCTTACAGAGAATTAATCCCGGCTCCTGGATGTCAGTGCCGCGATTCTTTGAAGAGGCCAGTAAGCTGGAGTTTCCACAGCCTTGGAGGAAAACAACCCGACTCAGAGAAGCTGCAAGCCACAGATTCAGTCCTTGCGTTAGGCTGCCATCTAGTGACAGAAAGGAATATCTGCTGCTGACCGCGGGTGGTTTTCACCTCCCACATTCTAAGTTGACGGAGAGGGGGAGAAAACCTCTAAATAATAGATGCCAATATAACCTGTCATAGTTCAAATGGCCAAATTAATATTCAAGCTATTCTTCTTCAGGCATCAGGATACATCATTATTTAAGAAAACAGATTTCATAGCAGACTCAACCTTCCTCAAAAATCTGGTGGCTTCCCTGGTGGCTCAGATGGTAAAGAATCCGCCTGCAATGCGGCGCATTGAACCTGGGTTCAATCCCTGGGTTGCAAAGATCCCCTGGAGAAGGGAAAGGCTACTCACTCTAGTATCCTGGCCTGGAGAGTTCGGATATGACTTAGCGACTAAGCACACGTGTGCGCACATGCGCGCGCACACACACACACACGAGAATTTCATGGACTATACAGTCCATGGGGTTAAAAAGAGTTGGACACGACTGAGTGACTAAGTGCACGCGCACACACATCCAGTATCTGTACTTATAAGATTTCCCAGGAGGCTCAGTGATTAAAAAAAAAAAAAAAAATCCTCCTGCCAACACAGGAGACACAGATTCGACGCTTGGGTTGGGAAGATCCACTGGAGAAGAAAATGGCAACCCACCCCAGTATTCTTGCCTCGGAAATCCCATGGACAGAGAAGCCTGGTGGGCTACAGTCCATGAGATCGCAAATACTTGAACATGACTTAGCATTCATCACAGAGACACAGGCACAAGATATTTGCCATAACATTTTAAAAGAAGATTGCAAAAACCTAGTTTTCATCCGTAGAATCAAATAAAGTAAAACTGATCCACATAACAAGCTGCAGATCTCTTTTACCACTGGTGCAGAACTTAACAGCTTTTTTCTCATGTATTTTGGCATAAGAAAAACCTTATTTCTTTCACCTTTTGAGTTCCACAGCATTTTTCAACAACCTTTAGTTATAACACATCAAAGGAAAGTTTTTATGTAAAATGAAGTCAAAATTCTTGAGTTCAGAGACTGCTTCCTGGTTTTGTTGTTGTTCAGTTGCTCAGTCGTGTCTGACTCTTTTGGACCCCATGGACTGCAGCATGTCAGGCTTCCCTGTCCTTCAGTATCTCCCAGAGATAGTTTCCTGATATAAACTGGCTCAAAGCAGCTAATTATTAGATCTTTGACTGCTACTGCTACTGCTGCTGCTGAGTCGTTTCAGTCGTGTCCAACTCTGTGCGACCCCAGAGACGGCAGCCCACCAGGCTCCCCCATCCCTGGGATTCTCCAGGCAAGAACACTGGAGTGGGTTGCCATTTCCTTCTCCAATGCATGAAAGTGAAAAGTGAAAAGTGAAAGTGAAGTCACTCAGTCGTGTCTGACTCTTCGCGACCTCATGGACTGCTGCCTACCAGGCTCCTCCGTCCATGGGATTTAGTACGGGAGTGGGGTGCCATTGCCCTCTCCAAGATCTTTGACTATCAACCATTAATTACCTATTTATTTTTTCTCTGATTTTCTCATTTGTGTACATCATTGTTGTTGTTGATCAGTTGCTCAGTCGTGTCTGACTCTTTGCAACCACGTGGACTGTAGCCTCTGTCCCTGGGATTTCCCAGGCAAGAACACTGGAGTGGGTTGTCATTTCCTCCTCCAGAGGATTTTCCTAACCCAGGGATTGAACCTGTGTCTCTTACATCTCCTGCACTGGCATGCAGGTTCTTTACCACTAGCACTACCTGGGATGCAAACGTGAGTCTAAACAAATTTCCAGACAGAGATGAGACCTCCTTTGGTAAAAAAAAACACCTGAAGAAAATTTCATCCCCAGGGCAAGGGCAGCCAGAATAGATCCGCTACCACCGCAGAACTTGATGGAGGAAGAAAAGCCAGCTGGTCTCTGAGAGCTGTCCCGGGGCTGAGGCTGTGACTGCATGTAACTGATTTGCCTGTTCCCAGCAGCAGTGAGCTTGATGGGTGGGAGGATCTGTCCTGCACCCAGGAAAGGAATTCAAGGAAAGGACCTTGAATATTCATTGGGAGGACTGAGGCTGAAGCTGAAGCTCCAATACTTTGACCACCTGATGATAATAGCCAATTCACTGGAAAAGACCTCGATGTTGGGAAAGATTGAGGACAGGAGGAAAAGGGGGCGGCAGAGGATGAGACGGTTAGATGGCACCATCAACTCAATGGACATGAATCTGAGCAAACTCCGGGAGATGGTGAAGGACAGGGAAGCCTGGAGTGCTGCAGTCCATGGGGCTGCAAAGACTCAGACACGACTGAGTCAGTGAAAAACAACAAACTGATTTCTCTGGCCGTATCTTACAGTTCTGTGGCAGTGTTAGGCTTGGAATCTACGCTAGCTTGAGCACTTTCTTTGGCTGGGCCTTATCCTTTGGCTGGCTACTTTCCTAAGAGCAGGATGGAAGACACTTGGGTAGAATCACAAAGGCACAGGACAGGACAAGACTCACATCCGGTTTATCACTCGTCTTCTGATGGCTTCCAGGTCTGAAGACCAGCTCTCTTAGTTTATCAAAACCAGAGGAGAAGGAGACGACCGAGGATGAGATGGCTGGATGGCATCACGGACTCGATGGACATGGGTCTGAGTAAACTCCGGGAGATGGTGATGAACAGGGAGGCCTGGTGTGCTGCGATTCATGGGGTCGCAAAGAGTCGGACACGACTGAGCGACTGAACTGAACTGGCAGTCCGAGCTCCACATGTTTTTGTCCAAGGTCACAAATTCCTTTTTATTAAGCTTTTCTAGATACCACAGCATTGGAGAAGGAAATAGCAACCCACTCCAGTGTTCTTGCCTGGAGAATCCCAGGGACAGGGGAGCCTGGTGGGCTGCCGTCTATAGAGTCGCACTGAGTCAGACACGACTGAAGCGACTTAGCAGCAGCAGCAGCAGCAGCAGATACCACAGCGGGTGGTCCAATTCTGCCATCTTGCCTGTCCAGCAGGATCAGACTTAGAAAGAGTCTCCAGGACCAAGGAATTGTGGAATCTAGAAAATAAAGATGGAATCAGAGCACTGCAGCATTATTTACAACAGCCAGGACATGGAAGCAACCATCTGTCAATGGACAGATGAATGGATAAATAAACTGAGGTACATGTATGTGATGGAATGTCACTCAGCCATAAAACAACAGGAATGCATTGGAGCCAGTTCTGGTGACATGGATGAACCTAGAGACTGTTATATGGAGCAAAGTAAGTCAGAAAGAGAAAAGCAAACACCATGCATTAACACAAGATTCCAGGACTTTGGCCACCTCATGCGAAGAGTTGACTCACTGGAAAAGACTCTGATGCTGGGAGGGATTGGGGGCAGGAAGAGAAGGGGGTGACAGAGGATGAGATGGCTGGATGGGATCACTGACTCGATGGATGTGAGTCTGAGTGAGCTCCGGGAGTTGGTGATGGACAGGGAGGCCTGGCGTGCTGCGATTCATAGGGTCGCAAAGAGTCGGACACGACTGAGTGACTGAACTGAACTGAATGGGACCTAGAAAAAATGGTACTGCTGGACCTATTTGCAGGGCAGGAAGAGAGACACAGACACAGAGAACAAACTCGTGGACAGGGCGTGAGAAGGAGAGGGCGGGACGAACTGAGAGAGTAGCACTGAAACAGATACACTACTATAAGCAAAACAGACGGCTGGTGGGAAGCTGCCGTCTATCACAGGGAGCTCAACCCCGGGCTCTGTGATGACCTAAAGGGTGGGATGAGCAGGGCGGGTGGGAGGGAGGTTCAGGAGGGAGGAGACGTGTGTATACCTACGGCGGCTTCATGTTGATGTACAGCAGAAACCAACACAACATTGTAAAGCAATTATCCTCCAACTTAAAAAAAATTCGATTGATTTTTAAAAAGGCAAAAAGAAGGTAAAAAATCAAGACAAAAAGAAAAAGATGGAATCAGAGAACCCAACTACACAGCAGCATCAATTCATTTGAAGTTGACACAGTAGAAAAAGAGAACCCACTGCAGTGAGGAGCCCAAGCACCACAACTAGAGAAACGCCCCCACTCACTGCAGCTAGAGAAGGCCCACCCAGCAACGAAGACCCAGCACAGCCAAAAATAAAGTTACAAAAAATTTAAGGCATTTAATATATTTAAACACCAACTCAGCATTTCCTCTTTCAAGAACCTATGAAGAAGAACCACTAGGTGTCAAGCTTTCGGTGTTCTTTAAACTGTCCTATATAATGGTGTATAGTCAGAAACTGACAAAGCATGATTAAACATTTCGACCATATCCAGGTTGTGTAGTATCAACCCAACTAACATCATGCTCTCAAAGAACACTTAAAGAGACAGAGCTCACACTACTATGTTCAAGGAAATCTAAGTCACGTAAAAGTACTTATAAGGTCTCTCCAGTTTTTAAACAAACACACCAGTGGAAGGAAGTGCATCTCTTCAACACTGGCTGTATTTGTGTAGCACAGTTGTTTTCTTCTTTTTAAACCTTGATTCTCGGTGTTTTTCAATAAACATTAGATTATGCAATGATAAAAGTTAAGCCTTACAGGAAAGAGAACCCTCTTACACTGTTGGTGGGAATGTAAGGGGTGACACCACTGTAGAAAACAGAATGTAAGGGTCTCAAAAATCTAATAACAGAACTATCATGTGACCCAGCAATTTCACTCCTGCATACAGATCTGAAAACTAAAACAGAAACACTAATTCAGAAGGATACATGCACCCAGATGTTCACAGCAGCACTATTTACAGTAGCCGGGACACAGAAACAACCTAAGTGTCCATCAGCAGAGGACTGGATAAAGATATGGTACATATATACAATGGAATACTACCCAACCATAAAAAGAATGAAATTTTGCCGTTTGCTGCAATACAGGTGGGCTCAGAGGGCATTATGCTAAGTGAATAAGTCAGACAGAGGAAGACAAATACATACACCACTTACATGTGGAACCAAAGAAGACAACGAACTCTAATGAACATAACAGGAAAGAAGCAGACTCACAGATGCAGAGACCAAACTAGCGGGCACCAGTGGGGAGAGCTGGGAGGACCACAGCAGGGTGGGGGAGTGGGGGCACACACTGCTGGGTGTAGCCTAGGCCAGGAGTCCCCACCCTCTGGGACCTAAGGCCTGACGATCTGAGGTGGAGCTGATGTAATAATAGTAATAAAAATGAAGTGCACAGTCAGTGTGCTTGAGTCATCCCGAAACCATCCTCCACCCCCATCCATGGAACAAAATCAGTCTCTGGTGCCAAAGAGGTTGGGAACCCCTAGAACAGGCTATATGGGGACTTCCCTGGGGTCCAGTAGCTAAGACTCTGAGTTCCCAACGCTGGAGGGCCAGTTTCGACCCCCGGTCAGGGAACTAGATCCCACACACCAAATACACACACACAGACAAAAATCCCAAGTGCCACATTAAAAGAGCCTTCACAGCCAAATAAACCAATAAATAAATATTAAAAATAAGTTATTAGAATGTATTGGGCTTCCCTGGTGGCTCAGTGGTAAAGAACCTACCTGTCAATGCAGGAGACGTGGGTTCGATCCCTGGGTCAGGAAGATCCCCTGGAGGAGGAAATGGCAACCCACTCCAATATTCTTGTCCAGAGAATCCCATGGACAGACGTAGCCTGTCAGGCTACAGTCCATGGGGTCGCAAAGAGCTGGACAAGATTTAGTGACTAAACAACAAAAAACAATGTCTTGTACAACACTGGGAATATAGTGATATTTGGTATTAATAATCACCGTAAATGGAGTGTCACCTTGAAAAATCACATAAAAAATGAAACTGTTTAGAAAGTCAAGCTTCACCAAAGCCATCCCTCCCACTAAGTCTTTTTCACATCGTCTTCCTCTGAGCCTCCTCCCTGGGACTCAGACTCATTGTAAGAGCTGAGATGGAGCCCAGCAGGCCCCAGAGACTTCACATGGAGAGGCACCGTGGCATCCTGACTACACAAGTCATGTGGCTGAATACCCATGGGACGCTCTGAGCACCTCTGATCAGACCTTCTGGAGTATTTGTGCCTTCCTCTTTCATTTGGGCGGCCCTGGATATCCACAGGAGCAGGATTTTTGTCGGGAGCCAGTACGAGAGATCTCACCCATGGCAAAGGTCATATGGAAGAGAATTGTTAAGCAAGGCTTTAGGACTCGAGGGGCTCCCTAGACTGTGCGAGCATCTACCCCAACACCAGAATCTGTCTGTCTTACTATTTTGTGTCTTTTACTAACTCTCTTGACATTAACAAGGGGTTATCTCCGACCACCATTTTTTGGAGAAAATCAACTTAGGGCTCTAGCTAATAAGTCTCTTGGACATGAGAAGAATATTTTAAATCAAACCCCCTCTGTTAACATTTTAGCCTGTTTGGCAGGTTTATCTAAACTTTTATAGCTATACATATGATTGTTTACAGCCTCTCAACTGTGAGAGGCACGGGAAGCCTAAAATATAGAGCCTTTTAAAGAGTTAAAAGTTATTAGAGTAGTGTTGGTGTAGGATTTTATTATTGGGCCAATGTTTGTTGTTAAGTTTTTATACCTCTTATCTACTGTGTACCTCGGAGTATATTAGTTAACATAGTTGGAATGTAAAAAAAAAAAACAAGTGTAGCCTTGAAATTAACCACATCAGACTTTTGAGCTAATTGGTGCTTTCTTGTAACTCACTGCACCTTTGCTCCGTGAGAAATATAACTCTGTTTAATACTTTCTGAGGCTGACATAGATTAGAAATATAAAGAAAAAACACTTTGAGAGAAAATAAGTTTTCTGGTTGAGCAGCCTTTATCAAAAGAGGGTCATAAAATGTTCACAGGCCTCCAAGGCCAGAAGATAATGTACACAATATTGTTTATGGGAAAGATATCCAGAAAAAATCCTGGTTTTGATAAAGACAAAACAGATGTAATGTTTGGGCTGACTCTGTATGACTTTACATCTTTCATTTCCCTCTATGTACAAGTTAAGGTATAAAAGTCCCTTTTAAAAAAATAAAATAATGGGTCTCATTCACCGAAGAAGCTTGGTCACCCCGTGTTTTTCTTTTTTTCTTTCTTTCTCTCTCCCTCTCCCTCCCTCTCTTTTTCAGGCTGACCCCTTGGAACACAGAGGCTCTCTGCGTTCACTTTCCTGCCTGAACTTCTAAGACTTTATTAGCTTTCTGTGTAAACCAAAAAATATCAGCCTCTTTCTCTCCTCTATTTTCTTATCTACAACATTCTTTCCTTATCCCTCTCTAAATCATCCGCCAACGCTGTTTCTCCTTCATGTTCCCCTGGATCCTGTGGGGGCTGGACCCCGACAGATTTTGGTTTCCTTCTTTTTTTCTTAAGTGTAAGCAAAATTTGCTGTTTGAAATTGGCTCCTGAAGATTGGCCTCCATTTGAATTCTGTTTCTGTTACCTCCTGCATGTCACTTCTCCAGCGAAGGGATCATTGTGCAGGTCTTCCTTAGTAGTTCAGCTGGTAAAGAATCTGCCTGCAGTGCGGGAGATCTGGATTTGATCCCTGGGTTGGAAAGATCCCCTGGAGAAGGGAAAGGCTACCCCCTCCAGTATTCTGGCCTGGAGAATTCCATGAGCTGTATACTCCATGGGGTTGCAAAGAGTTGGAAAGAGAACATGAAGTACCCATAGGTCCTGCATTTAAGAGTTGTTGTTGCCCCCAGTGGCCACAAGGCACAGCATTTCTTTCTCACTGCTCTGAGTACTGGGGAAACTTGAGCCTTCCCAAGGGCTTCCCTGATAGCTCAGTTGGTAAAGAATCCACCTGCAATGCAGGAGACCCTGATTCTGTTCCTTCCCAAATACTGTGTACCAGTGATTGGAAAGTGTGGTGAAAAGTGCAAAACAGACACATAGGGCCCAAGTGTCATTCCTTATGCCCCTTACCCTTCACCATGCCAATCCCTGCCAAAGTAGCTGTCCTAGGTAGGTGAAATTTCTCTGAGAGGCTTGGAAGTAAGAACCCCCTGACCAAAAGAGGTGGAGATAGTGTGAGTTCTCAAATCTCTTTCAACTCAGACAGTCTATCATTTTCTAGGTGCAAGAGGCTTGCTTTAGGTGTAGGAGGACTGTTTGAATTTTAAGGTGGCGGTCCCAAGTATGGGGTGCAGGTGGTCAGGATATTACTGCAGCTCACAGGCTGGCACCACCTTTCCAGCTCCCTCATAGAGACCACAGTTTGACCTGGAAGTCAAGACCACTACACCCAGGCATGAGCCAGCAGCACAGGGGTTGGAGGCCTGGGGAGAATGCAGTGGACATTGGTTTTGGGGGGTTCCTCCTGCAGTGACTTTTATTGCCTGTTGGAGTATAGTTGGGTTACACACTTGTTTGTTTTTGGTGCAAGGTCATGCAGTTATACAGACACACGCGCCTGTTCCTTGTCTGCTTGTATTCACGTAGAGCTTGTGAGAGGGTGTGGAATCCACATCCTTATTCTACGGAGCACGTTCCTGTTCACCTTTTGTCTACTTGTGTATTTATCTGTCTAGAATTTTATATGGTAATACCAGTCTCCTCAGTTACCTCCTCTTCCACTCCCCTGCGTTCTTTCCCTTTGATAAAGTCTGTTTTCTAGGCTGCTGAATCTGCTTGGTCTACTAATTTTTTTTTCCACCTAGGTTCAGATTTCACCTGTAAGTGATAGTACATTCTTCCAGCCTTTGTCCGACGTCCTGACTTAGTGTGAGCATCGCCAGGTCCACATCTACGTTGCTGCAGTCGGCCCCACTTCATTCTCCTGTGTGTGTCAGTCGCAGCCCAGGACTGTGTGCAGAACATCTCCAGCCTCCTGCCATCCGTGGATCGAGTTTCGGTTGCTTGCGTGCCCTGGCTCTTGTAAACAGCACCACAAAGAACACTGGATGCATGAGTGTCCTGGAGGGACGCTTTTCCCAGGGGCTAGGCCCCGGAGCTGGACTGCAGCATTCCAGGCTGCTTTTTGTGTCTAAGGGAGCCTGCATGCACTTCCTATAGTGGCTGTTGTCAACTGCATTCCCCCTGCAGCCTAGGAGGGCTCCCTGTTCTCCCGGCCTTCTGCAGTATTTGTTGTTTGTACACTGTCTGCTACCTGCTGCCAACGAGAGCTCCCTGTAGTTCTGCTGTGCCTTCCTCTTTGACCTGGGTGGCCCAGGATTTCCACAGGAGCAGGATTCTGGTTTCCTTTTTGTTTCAGTGTAAGAAAAATTTGCTGTTTGAATTGGCTCCTGAACTCCAGCCTTCTTTGAATTCTTCTTCTGTTACCTCCTGCATGTCATTTCTCCAGGGAGGGGACCATTCAGAGCCCCGCAGGTCTGGTGAATGTGACGGGACCACAGACTCAGGTTTAGAGTTGTTGTTGCCTGAGAGGGCCACAAGGCAGCAGCATATCTTCCTGCCCCACACCGGGTACCGAAGGAACCAGAGCCTTGGTAGACTGTGCTCCTGGGCTGGAAAGCGCGGTGCAAGTGCCGGACGGTCCCACAGAGCCAGTGTCATCCCCTCCGCCCCTCACCCCTCACCCCTCACCTCCCAAGGCCTATGCCAACCCCTGCCAAGGTGTCATGCTGAGGCCGCTGTCCTAGGCAGCTGGAGCTTCTCTAAGGACTGAGGCTTGACATAAGAACCCCATGACCAGGAGAGATGGAAACAGGTTGTCTTTTAAAGCTCTTCCAATCCAGGCTGTCCATTTTTTTAGGTGTAAAAGGCTTGGAATGTGACTACTGTGGTCCCATCTAGAGAGGCCCAGGCAGTGTGGATTCAATGGGGTATTAGAGAACTGCTGCATAGAGATCTGGTATGGATCTTTTGAGTTGCAAGTGGAAAAAAACCTGCAGGCCAAAGTCCACACTGATTGTTTTACAGCCAACAGGCATCCAGCTGGTGGGAGCTATGATGTTTGAAGAGGGGAAACTGTAACATGCTAGTAACACCTCATGCCAGACAAACCTGGGTTTGATTTTCTCAGCTACCATCCATAAGTTGTATGACCTTGGGTGTTTCATAACCTTTCTGAGCCTCTGTTCCCCCATCTGTAAAATGGGTATTATACCACCTAGTTCCATGGCTTAAGGTTTAAATGAGATAAGGCATGTAAACTGCCCATCACATTACCTAGCATGTAGGAAGTGCTCAGGAGATGATTAACACTTCCTGCCTTAATGGTAGAAAAGTAATCATAGATTGTCAACATCTCAAGTACATATCACATCTGTACACACCGTGTGTGGTGGAACAATGCTTCAGAGAGGGGAAAACACAGAGAGAAAGCTCTGTTGGGGCCAGAGTTCTGCATGAGGGAAGCACCCTCCATAACTGGATGAGCACACTTTGCAGCTGATGAGGTTTAAGAAGGTGAGTGGAAGCAACTGGTGTACAGTGGAGAGGATATAGGCTTTGTATGTGCCAAGTTTCAGATCCTCTGTGACATCAAGAAAGGGCCTTGGTTTCCCTAAGCTTCTGTCTCAAATCTAAATGATGAGATGATAACTATGGAAGGAGGTTGTCCAGGAATACCTGGCCTCAGAGGAATAGTGGTCAGCTCCGCAGTCTGTGTGTGTCCCTGGCGGCCCCCGAGCTGCTCTGCAGCGGCTGCGGCATGCAGTGAGGGGCTGCAGCTGTGCTGCGTGGGGCATGGCTTGTGAGAGTGGGTCATGACCCAGTTCTCAGGTCCCTGGGGCAGTGGCAGAGCGTGAGACCTTGGCTTGGCAAGGAAAGCGCTAATACTGTGGCCACCTGATGTAAAGAGTTGAGTCATTGGAAAAGACCATGATGCTGGGAAAGACTGAAGGCAAAAGAAGAAGAGGGCAGCGGAGGAGGAGATGGTTGGATGGCATCACTGACTTAACGGACATGAATTTGAGCAAACTCTGGGAGACAGTGAAGGACAGGAAAGGCTGGCGTGCTGCAGTCCATGGGGGTCTCTAAGAGTCAGACACGACTTCAAGACCGAACAACAACAAAGGAGACAAAAGACCTGTACTCTGAAAACTATGTGACACTGATGAAAGAAATTGAAGATGACACAAGCAGAGGCATACGGTAGATTGGAAGAATCAATACTGCCAGCATGAGTATGCGACTATACTACCCAAGGCAATCTACAGATTCAATGCAACCCCTATCAAATTTTCAATGGCATTTTTCACAGAACCAGAACAAGAAAATCTTAAAATCTGTACAGAGCCACAAAAGACCCCAAATAGCCAAAAGCAATCTTTAGAAAGAAAACAGAACTGGAGAAATCAGGCTCCCTGACTTGAGACCATATTACAAAGCTATAGTCATCAAAACATTATGGTATTGGCATAAAAATATATGTCAACAGAACAGGACAGAAAACCCAGAAATAAACCCACACACCTATGGTCAACTAATCTGCAACAAAGGAGGCAAGACTACACAATGGAGGAAAGACAGTCTCTTCAATAAATAGTGCTGAAAACTAGATCAGTTCAGTTCAGTTGCTTAGCCATGTCCAACTCTTTGCGACCCCATGAATCGCAGCACGCCAGGCCTCCCTGTCCATCACCAACTCCCAGAGTTCACTCAGACTCACGTCCATCGAGTCAGTGATGCCATCCAGCCATCTCATCCTCTGTCGTCCCCTTCTCCTCCTGCCCCCATTCCCTCCCAGCATCAGGGTCTTTTCCAATGAACCAACTCTTCGCATGAGGTGGCCAAAGTACTGGAGTTTCAGCTTTAGCATCATTCCTTCCAAAGAACACCCAGGGCTGATCTCCTTTAGAATGGACTGGTTGGATCTCCTTGCAGTCCAAGGGACTCTCAAGAGTCTTCTCCAACACCACAGTTCAAAAGCATCAATTCTTCAGCGCTCAGCCTTCTTCCCAGTCCAACTCTCACATCCATACATGACCACTGGAAAAACCATAGCCTTCACTAGACAGACCTTTGTTGGCAAGGTAATGTCTCTGCTTTTCAATATGCTATCTAGGTTGGTCATAACTTTTCTTCCAAGGAGTAAGCGTCTTTTAATTTCATGGCTGCAGTCACCATCTGCAGTGATTTTGGAGCCCAAAAAAATAAAGTCTGACACTGTTTCCACTGTTTCCCCATCTATTTCCCATGAAGTGATGGGATCAGATGCCATGATCTTCATTTTCTGAATGTTGAGCTTTAAGCCAATTTTTTCACTCTCCTCTTTCACCTTCATCAAGAGGCTTTTTAGTTCCTCTTCACTTTCTGCCATAAGGGTGGTGTCATCTGCATATCTGAGGTTATTGATATTTCTCCCAGCAATCTTGATTCCAGCTTGTGCTTCTTCCAGCCCAGCATTTCTCATGATGTACTCTGCATATAAGTTAAATAAGCAGGGTGACAATATACAGCCTTGATGTACTCCTTTTCCTATTTGGAACCAGTCTGTTGTTCCATGTCCAGTTCTAACTGGCGCTTCCTGACCTGCATATAGGTTTCTCAAGATGGAATTCCAGTTGAGCTCTTTCAAATCCTGAAAGATGATGCTGTGAAAGTGCTGCAGTCAATATACCAGCAAATTTGGAAAACTTGGCAATGGCCACAGGACTGGAAAAGGTCAGTTTTCATTCCTATCTCAAAGAAAGGCAATGCCAAAGAATGCTCAGACTACCACACAATTGCACTCATCTCACACGCTAGTAAAGTAATGCTCAAAATTCTCCAAGCCAGGCTTCAGCAATACATGAACCGTGAACTTCCAGATGTTCAAGCTAGTTTTAGAAAAGGCAGAGGAACCAGAGATCAAATTGCCAGCATCCGCTGGATCATGGAAAAAGCAAGAGAGTTCCAGAAAAACATCTATTTCTGCTCCATTGGCTATGCCAATGCCTTTGACTGTGTGGATCACAATAAACTGTGGAAAATTCTGAAAGAGATGGGAATACCAAACCACCTGAAAACTAGATAGCTACATGTAAAAAAATGAAATTAGAAATTGTTTAACACCATACCCTAAGTACTTTACATACGAACCTTCAAGCTGCAAACGTTCAAAGATGCAAACATGTGTTCACATGTCCAAACACTTAAGTGAGCTCATGTCTGTGGCATACAATGTCGCGTGCATGCATCCTGTACAAGCGGTTGTGCGTTTGTGGACTTTACTGTGCAGTGCTGTATAGAGTACAGTAGTACATCTTTATTTCAAACTAGATCTGCAAGAAGATGACTTGCTATGCAACACGAGGAGCTTACTAATGAAGACCTGATGGAACTGGAGACCCAGAGAAAGGATGAAGAGAGACACGAAGAAGAAGTAACTACAGAACCGAAGAGACGGACAGCATAGGAAATGGGAAGGGGATTCGCTTCGAGGAAGCGCTGTTCGTTTTTGAGGCACAGGACCTGAGTGTAGAACGGCACACGAAGGTTGCAGTGGCCACTCAGAATGCAACCCAGTGCTACCATGTCATCTATGGCAAGAAAAAAAGAGCCACTACCCAGACATCATTGGATCAGTCTTTCAAGAGGGTAGACAGAATTGAACCCAGCAAGGAAGCAGAGCCTGTGCCCTCATCAGCGCGCCTGCGTGAACTGCGGCTTGCCCTCAACCTCCCATCGCCGAGGGCCCTTCAGCTCTGCCGTCTCCACCTTCTCTCCCTTCTCCTCCAGTTACTCTTCGTGCATATTCACTCGACGCCAGCCCCTGTGTGCCAGCTATTACACTCTACTTTTCAAAGTTCTGTACTGTAAGATTTTAAATGCTTTATTTTCTATTTGCTTTTTATGTATTCAGTTCAGTTCAGTCACTCAGTTGTGTCCAACTCTTTGCGACCCCATGAACCACATCACGCCAGGCCTCCCTGTCCATCACCAACTCCCAGAGCCCACCCAAACCCATGTCCATTGAGTCAGTGATGCCATCCAACCGTCTCATCCTCTGTCGTCCCCTTCTCCTCCTGCCCTCAATCCCTCCCAGCATCAGGGTCTTTTCCAATAAGTCAGCTCTTCGCATCAGGTGGCCAAAGTATTGGAGTTTGAGCTTCAACATCATTCCTTCCAATGAACACCCAGGGCTGATATCCTTTAGGATGGACTGGTTGGATCTCCTTGCAGTCCAAGGGACTCTCAAGAGTCTTCTCCAACACCACAGTTCAAAAGCATCAATACTTCAGTGCTCAGCTTTCTTTATAGTCCAACTCTCACATTTATACATGACTACTAGAAAAACCATAGCCTTGACTAGATGGACCTTTGTTGACAAAGTAATGTCTGTGCTTTCTAATATGCTGTCCAGATTGATATAAATCATGGCAATAGTTTTTTTGATCCATCTCTCAGAGTAATGGAAAAAAACAAAAATAAACAAATGTAACCCAACTAAACTCAAAAGCTTTTGCACATCAAAGGAAACAATAAACAAAATGAAAAGAAAACCCACAGATTGAGAGAAAATATTTGCAAATGATGTGACCAACAAGGGATTAGTCTCCAAAATTCACAGAGTTCATGTGGCTTAATATTATCAACACAAAGAACCCAATCAAAAAATGGGCTGAAGACTTAAACACACATTTCTCCAAGATATGCAAATGGCCAAGAGGCACATGAAAAGATGTTCAGCACCACTAGTAGAGAAATGCAAATGAGATATTAATTCACACCGGTCATAACAGTTATCATCAAAAAATCCACAAAAAGGACTTCCCTGGTGCTGCAGTGATTAAGAATTTGCCTGCTAATGCAAGGTACACAGGTTTGGTCCCTGGTTCAGGAAGATCCAACAGGCATGTGGCAACTAAGCCCCTGTACCACAATTAATGAAGCCCATGCATCCCTGAGCCCAAGAGCTGCAACTACTGAGGCTGGCACACCTAGAGCCCATGCTCTGATGAAAAAAAAAAGCTACAGCAATGAGAAGCCCACACACCGCAATGAAGAGCAGACCCCACTCACTGCAGCCAGAGAAAGTCCACATGCAGCAACGAAGACCCAGCATAGCCAAAAATAAAATTTAAAAATATTTAAATATATATATTTTTTTAATCCACAAATAATAAATGCTGCAGAGAGTGTGGAGAAATGGGAACTCTCCTATACTTGTTAGTGGGAATGTAAATTGGTGCAGCCACTATGGAAAACAATATGGAGGCTCCTTAAGAAACTGAAAACAGATAACGTACGTTCCTGTAAACCCACTCCTGGGCATGTACCCAGAGAAAAACATGGTTCAAAAGGATACATGCCCTGCAATATTCACTGAAGCGTTGTTTACAAAAGCCAAGACATGCATGCAACCTAAGTATTCAGCAAGAGAAGACAGGATAAAGATGATGTGTACATAAATACAACAGAATATTGCTCAGCCACCAAAAAGAATGAAATAATGCCATTTGCAGCAACATGGAATGACCTAGAGATTGGCATACTGAATGAAGTAGGTCAGACAAAAAAAGAAATACTGTACTTCTCACATGTGGAATCTAAAAAAAAAAAAAAAAAGAAATGAGCTTATTTGGGAAACAGACTCACAGATTCAGAGAAGGAACTTATGGTTGGGGGAGGGGGATAGGGAGTCTGGGATGGCTTGTACACACTGTTATATTTAAGAAGGGTAACCAACAAGGACCTACTGTATAGCACAGGGATCTCTGCTCAATATTATGTAACAACCTAAATGGGAAAACAATTTGAAAAAGTATAGATCCATGCATTATTGAATTGCTTTGCTGTATAACTGAATCACTTCATTGTACACCTGAAACTAACACAACAATATCAACCTTCCAGTAATATTAAAACAAAGAAGGATTTGCCTGGTGGTCCACTGGTTAAAAATACGCCAGCCAGTGCAGGGCAACGCACTTGATCCCTGATCCAGGAAAATCCCACATGCCGCTGGGCAGCAAGCCCTCAGCAACAGCCTGTGCTCCACAACAAAGGAAGCCACTGCAGTGAGAAGCCCCCACGCCACAGCCAGAGATGCCCTCACGCCACAGCTAAAGACTCCCCCACGCCGCAGCTAGAGACGCCCCCACGCCACAGCTAGAGGCGCCCCCACGCCACAGCTAGAGGCGCCCCCACGCCACAACGACGAGATGCCCCCACGCCACAGCTAGAGACGCCCCCACGCCACAGCTAGAGGTGCCCCCATGCCAAAACTACAGGCGCCCCCAACGCCACAACGACGAGATGCTCCCATGCCACAGCTAGAGACGGCCCCACGCCACAACGAAGAGGCGCCCCCACGCCACAACTAGAGGCACCCCCACGCCACAACTAGAGACGCCCCCACGCCACAGCTAGAGGCGCCCCCCACGCCACAGCTAGAGGCGCCCCCACGCCACAGCTAGAGGCGCCCCCCACGCCACAACTAGAGGCACCCCCACGCCACAGCTAGAGGCGCCCGCACGCCACAACTAGAGACGCCCCCATGCCACAACTAAAGGTGCCCCCACGCCACAGCCAGAGGCGCCCCCACGCCACAACAAAGAGATGCCACCACCTCACAGCTAGAGAGAGCCTGTGCGCAGCAACCACAGCACAGCCAAGACTAAATAAACACAATTTTTTAAAGAGAGAGATTCCACTCTCCTTTAAGAAAAACTATAAAGGAAAATACAGAAAGTGGGTCCAGTGAGGAACATACTACATACTGAGAAAGGAAACATCATACACATGATAAAAATATATATAATATTTTGTCAGAACAGAGACCACAGTCATATCGATAAATGCACACGGACAACTTTCCTATTTCTTAAAAGACACACTTTCAAATTAACTTATAGAGCAAAACTCAACTATAACATAATAAAGAAACTTATCTAAAAGTGATTCAAAAAGTAAAAATGTAAGGAACAAGTGTATTTAAGGAAAATGTAAACAATAAGAAAGCAAGTGTTGTAATTCTGGTATCAGACACGATGGAATTGAGATCAAAAGCAGTACATACTAAAAAACAACATTTCATGATAAAAAGACGAATTCAAGATAAACGTATATTAGAAATATCTATGTACCACAGCAAGCACGATGATAAAGCAGAATAAAGGAGAAATAAAGAGTCAAAAAGAAACAAGACATCAACATACCCAACATACACGCAATACCAGTGTGGAAAAAACACAAAAGGACATGGAATATAGAAACTAAAAAAACCATATCAGTATCTTTAAACTCCCACAACAAATCATTTCCTTTTTAAGCACACATGAAACATTCACAAAAATTGATCACGTGATCAAATCAATGGACATGAATTTGAGCAAACGCTAGGAGATGGTGAGGGACAGGGAAGCCTGGTGTACTGCAGTCCATGGGATCCCAAAGACTCCAACACAACTTAGAGACTGAACAACAACAAAATTAAGTCTGAAAAAATGTTTCAATATGTTCCATAAAGTAGAAACAATATAAAGAATACTCTTTGGTCACACAATTAAGAGTAGAAATTAAAGACAAAATAAAAAGGTTCTTTCACTTGGTAATTCCAAAGCTTTCTAACAAAGTCTTTGGTAAAAGGGGAAATACAGACTAAAACAATAAATTAAATAGTCAAAACTAAAGACAATACCAGGGCTTCTCTGGTGGTCCAATGGTTAAGAATCCTTCTTGCAAAGCAAGGGACCCAGTTTGAGCCCTGCTCCGGGAAGAGTGCACATGTCACAGGGCAACTAAGTCCATGTGCCACAACGAACGAGCCGCGCTCCAGAGCCTGTGAGCCGCAGCTACTGAGTCCATGCACAACTCCTGAAGCCAGAACGACCTGGAGCCTGCGCTCTGCAACAAGAAAATCCACCCCAATTACCGCAACCAGAGAGTAGCCCCCACCTGCCACAACTAGAGAACACCCAGCCAAAGCAACAAAGACCCAGTACATCCAAAAATATCAATAAATAAATAATTTAGAAAATAAATACAATACCAAGTGTTGGAAAAAATATGGAGCAATTGAAACACTTACACAATAAGGTGGGGCAATAAACTGGTTCAACCACTTTAGAATAGTATTTGGCCATTTATACGAAAGCTAAACACATTCCTCCTTATGACCTAGCAATTTTTCTGACAGACACATACATAGATAAACACACATATACATACATGCAAAAGGCATGAGTATATATGTCTATAAGACGATGTGTAGGGGCTTTCCAGGCAGCTCAGTGTAAAGAATCTGCCTGCCAATGCGGGGACACTGGTTTGATCCCTGGTCTAGGAAGATTACACGAGCCATGGAGCAACTAAGCCCGTGCTTCACAACTACTAAGCCACCACTCGAGTGCCGTGAGCTGCACCTGCTGAAGCCCACGTGCTCCAGAGCACGTGCTCTGCAAAAAGAGAAACCCCTGCAATAAGAAGGCCACACACTGCAACCAGAGGGTAGCCCTGCTCACTGCAACCAGAGAAAGCCTGCACACAGCAACAAAGACCCAGCACAGCCAAAAACAAAAAAATAATTTTAAAAAGACATGCATTAGAACATTCACAGCTGCTTCAAAATTAATAGCCAAACACTGGAAACAACCTCAAAGCATAGGAACAAAAGAAAAGCTAAAATACAGTATGAATTTATACACTGAAATATTGTAAAGCAATGACAAAAAAGATGGGTGTACACAACAAAGTGACATCACACAGTATTTTCAGTAAAATAAGCTAGCCACAAAGTAGCACATACTATTAAATACAGTTCAAATTCAGGCGAAACTGGCGTTTTAAGTAAGCAACCCCATAAACTGCAGCACACCAGGCCTCCCTGTCCATCACCAACTCCCGGAGTCCACCCAAACCCATGTCCATCAAGTCGGTGATGCCATCCAACCATCTCATCCTCTGTCGTCCCCTTCTCCTCCTGCCCCCAATCCCTCCCAGCATCAGAGTCTTTTCCAATGAGTCAGCTCTTTGCATCAGGTGGCCAAAGTATTGGAGTTTCAGCTTCAACATCAGTTCTTCCAAAAAACACCCAGGGCTGATCTCCTTTAGGATGGACTGGTTGGATCTCCTTGCAGTCCAAGGGACTCTCAAGAGTCTTCTCCAACACCGCAGTTCAAAAGCATCAATTCTTCGGCACTCAGCTTTCTTTATGGTCCAACTCTCACATCCATACATGACTACTGGAAAAATTATAGCCTTGACTAGATGGACCTTTATCAGCAAAGTAATGTCTCTGCTTTTTAATATGCTGCCTAGGTTGGTCATAACTTTCCTTCTAAGGAGTAAGCATCTTTTAATTTCATGGCTGCAGTCACCATCTGCAGTGATTTTGGAGCCCAGAAAAATAAAGTCAGCCACTGTTTCCACTGTTTTCCCATCTATTTGCCATGAACTGATGGGACCAGATGCCATGATCTTCGTTTTCTCAATGTTGAGTTTTAAGCCAACTTTTTCACTCACCTCTTTCACTTTCATCAAGAGGCTCTTTAGCTCTTCTTCACTTTCTGCCATAAGGGTGGTGTCATCTGCATATCTGAGGTTACTGATATTTCTCCCAGCAATCTTGATTCCAGCTTGTGCTTCCTCCAGGCCAGTGTTTCTCATGATGTACTCTGCATATGGAGTTGGTGAGGAACAGGGAGGCCTGGCATGCTGAGGTTCATGAGGTCACAAAGAGTTGGACATGACTGAGTGACTGAACTGAACTGAAGTAAGAAAAAAGACATCCAAACTGGAGAGTAAATAAAACTATCTCTACTCACAAGTGATGTGATCTTTTATGTAGAAAACTCTAAACAGTCCACAAAAATATTTTTAGAACTAATAAATGAATTTAACAAAGTAGCAGGATACAAAGTCAACACTCAAAAGTCAGCGGCATTTCTATACACTACCAATGAGAAAAGGAAATAATGAAAACAATTTACAACAGCATCAAAAAACAAAATGCTTAGGAATTAAGCAAGAAGATGAAAGACTTCTACAATAAAAGCAATACAGAGCAAAAAATTTTACTGTACACTTAAGATTGTGTACCTGATCACATTATTGCATGTTCAACAACCAAAACTATAAGAAAAACAGTCATGAACTGACAACTCATTAAAAAAAAAAAAGAAATCCAGATGGTCAGAAAAACATAATATGTTCAGCTTCATTAGATATCAAGGAAATGCCAATTAAAGCACTACTACAAGCCCCACAAGATTAGGTAATACACTATCTGGTTGACTGATCAGTAAAACAGACTGACTAGTATACAATCTGTTGGGAATATAAATTGGTGCAACCATTTTGAAAAAATGTGATGTAGTTTTGTGCAGGCATGCTCAGTCATATCCGACTTTTTGCAATCCCATGGACTGTAGCCAGGACAAAGGCTAACAGAGTTTTGCCAAGAAAATGCACTTGTCATAGCAAATACCCTCTTCCAAAAACACAAGAGAAGAGTCTACACATTGACATCACCAGATGGTCAATACTGAAATCACATTAATTATATTCTTTGCAGCCAAAGATGGAAAAGCTCTATATAGTCAGCAAAACAAGACAAGGAGCTGACTGTGGCTCAGATCATGAACTCCTTACTGCCAAATTCAGACTTAAATTGAAGAAAGTAGGGAAAACCACTAGACCATCCAGGTATGACTTAAATGAAATCCCTTACAATTATACAGCGGAAGTGAGAAATAGATTCAAGGGATTAGATTTGATAGACAGAGTGCCTGAAAAACTATGGACATTCGTCTGTGACATTATACAGGAGGCAGTGATCAAGAACATCCCAAGAAAAACAAATGCAAAAAGGCAAAATGGTTGTCTGAGGAGGCCTTACAAATAGCTGAGAAAAGAAAAGAAGTGAAAGGCAAAGGAGAAAAGGAAAGATATACCCATTTGAACACAGAGTTCCTAAGAATAGCAAGAAGAGATAAGAAAGCCTTCCTCAGTGATCAATGCAAAGAAATAGAAGAAAACAGTAGAATGGGAAAGACTAGAGAACTCTTCAAGAAAATTAGAGATACCAAGGGAACATTTCATGCAAAGACGGACTCAATAAAGGACAGAAATTGTATGGACGTGACAGAAGCAGAAGATATTAAGAAGAGGTGGCAAGAATACAAAGAAGAACTATGTAAAAAAAAGATCTTCATGACCCAGATAACCAGGATGGTGTGATCACTCACCTAGAGCCAGATATCCTGGAGTCCAAAGTCAAGTGGGCCTCAGGAAGCATCATTACGAACAAAGCTAGTAGAAGTGATGGAATTCCAGTTGAACTATTTCAAATCCTAAAAGATGATGTTGTTAAAGTGGTGCACTCAATATGCCAGCAAATTTGCAAAATAGCAGTGGCCACAGGACTGGAAAGGTCAGTTTTCATTACAACCCCAAAGAAAGGCAATGCCAGAGAATGCTCAAAGTACCACACAATTGCACTCAACTCACACACTAGCAAAGTAATGCTCAAAATTCTCCAAGCCAGGCTTCAGCAGTACATGAACTAAGAACTTCCAGATGTTCAAGCTGGATTTAGAAAAGGCAGAAGAACCAGAAATCACATTGCCGACATCTGTTGGATCACAGAAAAAGCAAGAGAGTTCCAGAAAAACATCTACTTCTGCTTTATTGACTACACCAAAGCCTTTGACTGCGTGGATCACAACAAACTGTGGAAAATTCTGAAAGAGATGGGAATACCAGACCACCTTACCCGCCTCTTGAGAAATCTGTATGCAAGTCAGGAAGAAACAGTTAGAACTGGACATGGAACAACAGACTGGCTCCAAACTGGGAAAGGAATATGTCAAGGCTGTATATTGCCACCCTGCTTATTTAACTTGTATGCAGAGTACATCGTGCGAAATGCTGGGCTGGATGAAGCACAAGCTGGAATCAAGATTGCTGGGAGATATATCAATAACCTCAGATATGCAGATGACACCACCCTTATGGCAGAAACCAAAGAGGAACTAAAGAGCCTCTTGATGCAAAGTGAAAGAGGAGTGTGAAAAAGCTGGCTTAAAACTTAACATTCAAAAAACTAAGATCATGGCATCTGGTCCCATCACTTCATGGCAAATAGATGGGGAAACAATAGAAACAGTGACAGACTTTATTTTCTTGGGCTCCAAAATCACTGCAGATGGTGACTGCAGCCATGAAATTAAAAGACGCTTCTTGCTCCTTGGAAGAAAAACTATGACAAACCTAGACAGCATATTAAAAACACAGACATCACTTTGCTGACAAAGGGCCGTCTAGTCAAAGCTATGGTTTTTCCAGTAGTCATGTATGGATGTGAGAGTTGGACCATAAAGAAAGCTGAGCGCCAAAGAATTGATGCTTTTGAACTGTGGTGTTGGAAAAGACTCTTGAGAGTCCCTTGGACTGCAAGGAGACCAAACCAGTCCATCCTAAAGGAGATCAGTCCTGAATATTCATTGGAAGGACTGATGCTGAAGCTGAAACTCCAGTACTTTGGCCACCTGATGCGAAGTATTGACTCCTTGGAAAAGACCCTGATGCTGGGAAAGACTGAAGGCAGGAGGAGAAGGGAATGATGGAGGATGAGATATTTGGATGGCATCACCAACACGATGGACATGAGTTTGAGCAAGCTCCAGGAGCAGGCGGTGGACAGGGACGCCTGGCGTGCTGCAGTCCATGGGGTCGTAAAGAGTCGGACATGACTGAGCGACTGAACTGAACTGAACTGGACTGTAGCCTGCCAGGCTCCTGTCCATGGAATTTTCCAGGCAAGAATACTGGAGTGGGTTGGCGTTTCCTACTCTAGGGGATCTTCCAGACCTAGAGATTGAACCCGTGTCTCTCACGTCTCCTGCCTTGGTAGGCAAATTCTTTACCACTGCACCACCTACTAACCTAAAATATGTAGTCCTCTCAAAGAACAGTTTGGCTTCTTATCTATTTTGTAATCAGGTCCTCAGTCTAATAGCCACACGCACAGTTCTTTTCTAAACATTCTTAGGTTTGCTATGGCTTTTTTCCTTACCTTTGACTTCCATCTCTCTTCCTAATTACAGTAATATTAAGTCAATCATGGATCAGAGGCAGAAACTTTTTCATAAAACATTAATTAAAAGAAACTGAATAGATACCATACCAAAAGTCAAACTTCACTCTGAGACATCTGATAAACTCTGAGGTTTCATGAATGATTGTGAAGGTCATGTAATTTACTTGATCCTTGCTAAAAGACTGAGTTTTAACTGGGCTTTACCTCTCAGAGCCTTTACAAATTTTATTTGCTGGAAGTTAGGATTAAAAACAATTACACCTCCCAACACTATTGTTCCTTTAAATTTCCTTTCATGCCTTTTCTTTGAAAAATGACAGTCCTGTCTGAGCTCTTCTTTCTTCTTATGCCTTCTAAATGAAGCCATCAGCAACCAACACATACAATATTGAAATTCTGTTTTCCTGCCACTTGTTCTAGAGCTACAAATTTACTAAGTACTTGATATGCATCAAACATACATGATTTTTTTAAAAAGTATGTCCCATATAGTAGTTTATCCTTTGAAAAAGTTGATCAGTCTACATTTTATTAAGTCCCACTTACTAAAATATTGGCTAGTAGTATAACAAGAATAACATCAGATGAAAGAAAACTATTCAAATATCAATACACCTCCCATTTCCCAATCCAGATACTATAAGCTTAGGAAATTTAACTACAACTATGAAATATTTTAGACTCACAATATATCCTAAAACAAAAGCAAATTATCTTACTTTTAGATCTCAAATATAACTCAATCAGATACAGCAGGGCAAAACAAATCTAGAATTTTAAATGACTAGCTACACTATAGTTTTGTGTAAAATTCAGAGATAGTAGAAAGCCTTCTCAATATATTCAGTAAAGGAACTTATGAAATGCCCATCCCATTAAATGAAACACCACGAAACCAACTGCATGACATTTTTCATTTGCTCTGCATGTATAATTAAACTCAATAAAATATAAAAATATAAAGAAATCTTTCCAGAGCAATAGCAGCTTACCCTCAAACAACTTGACCTACATATCATTTGTCTGGCAAAGTCAACCTATCATTCACAAATCAATCCTCCATTCTTCTCTCCCCATAATACTCCATATATACCAACAACTAGAGAGAAAAAAAATCGAGTAATAAAGAATCAGAAGTTCCTGCTACACATTCAGGAACTTCAAATGAAAAGCTGATAGTAATCTTAAATATGACACTATTTATAAAATATTCAGAGGAAAAAATAAATAAGAACATATCTTTCCTATCAAGAGACATTCCAGATGACAAAAGGTTTCAGGTGGAAGAGGATATTAGACTATCATTTAAATAGTAATTCCTCATTTCATTTTAAAGGACATAAACCATAACATATTATATGGTGATGAAATTTAACCAAATATTACTAACAGTAAAATCTGGCTCATCTAGATCCAGCACCTATACAATATAAACTGATATGATATGCATATAGCATATTACCTTCCCTGGTCATTCAACTGAGCTCTTGTTGTCCTGTTCTACAGGAAAGAAATTTATTCCAAGTCTCATAGCACTAACTTACAAAGTTTATGTTACTGTTCACAAAAGAACAGTGAACATCACTGACAATGTCAGAGTAAAGAGCTCTGAGAAGCTTCCCTCCATAAAAGCAATAAGAACACTAGCCAAAAAAAAAGTCAAAATCAACTTTTTTCCTCAAAATGCTAGAAATTAACCAAAGACTTGCAGCAATCTTGGAAATGATTATTCGAGAAAAAAAAGCCTCATCTCAGTAAGAACAATGAGTTTTGTGACCTTTTAATTTGTTCCATGCCCATCTGCCTGGACTTCCCAGGCGGCTCAGAGGTAAAGAATCCGCCTGCCAATGCCTGGTGAACTACTGTCCATGGGTTTGCAAAAAAGTCAAACACAAGTTAGCATCTAAACAACAACAAATGTCCATCTGCCCATCACCCGGTCCACAGGAGTCCTGAAAAACAATGGCCACAATCAAGCCTAGCAGTTCTGGGAGTTCCCAGAAAAAGGTCATTATTGGACACGAACTATTTCACATAAAAGGCAGTCATTATGTGAACTTACTCAGAGCTCACTAGTACAAAAAGTATTTTCCCCCAAAACTATCTATCAAAACCAGAGGCAGTTGAACATAACTCTTAAAACTCAATGAAATGAAACCCATTAACAGAGAGGCAAAATATCTGAACAGGTATCTCACCAAAGAAGATATACAGATGGCAAAAACCATATGAAAAGATGTTCAACATCTTAATGCATTAGGGAATCACAATTAGAAGTCAGTACACACCTATAAGAATGCCAGAAATCCAAAACACTCATCATGACAACTGCAGGTGTGGACGTGGAGCAACAGGAACTTTCATTCATTGCTGGTAGAAATGCAAAAAGGTACAGCCACTTTGGAAGATATTTTGGCCATTTTATCTCTTTTTACAAAACTAAAATACACTTACTATAAAACCCAGCAATTGCGCTCCTTGGTATTGAATATTTACCCAAAAGAACTGAAAACACATCCAAACAAAAACCTCCAATGGGTGCTTACAGCAGCTTGATTCATAAGTGCCAAAACTTAGAAGCAAGCAAGATACCCTTCAGCAGGTGAAAAGATGAACTATGGGACATGAAATACTATTGTACAGTACAATGAGATACTATTCAAGGCTAAAATGAAATGAGCTGTCAGCTATGAAAAGATATGTTGAAACCTTAAGAGTATATTACTAAGTGAAAGAAACCAATATGAAAAGGCTACATATTAAATGCTTTCAACCATATGATAGTCTGCAGGGGCAAAACTATGCAGATAATAAACAGATCAGAAGTTGTAGAGGTTGGGGGTGGGGTGGGAGGGATGAATCTGCAGAGCACAGAGGATTTGGGGCAGTGAAACTCCTCTATGGTACTAAAATGGTGAAGGCATGTCACTATCCTTGTCAAAACCCATGAAATGTAAAACACCAAGTGTGAACACAAACTGTAAACTACGGATCCTGGGTGATAAAGATGTATCAGTGCAGGGTCATCAATCATAACAAATGCACTCTGGGTGCAGGATGCTGACAGCGGCTGAGGCTGCACACACGGGCACACGGGGCACATGGGAACTGTGCATGTTCCACTCAGGTAATGTTACCAAACAGTTAAGGTGGAAACAGCACTAACTCTTCACGGACTTTTTTTTTTTTAATAAAGAGAAAGAAACATTTTCTGCTTCACTGTATGACACCACCACCACCAAAATCATACAAAGCCACTAAGAGAAGAAAATTAGACGTTAACATTCTTATCAAAACATTAGGACATCTGATTAGGATATCAGCAACATAAAAATAATTATTGTAACAATAACACATCATGATGAAGAACTTTATCCCAGCTATGCAAAGTAGGTTCCACAGGTAAAAATCAATGTAATTCTCCACCCACCAGATGGGCAACCCACAAGCTAGAGCATAATGATATCACAATCCTCCCAGTGAGGTGAGGGTGCTGAGCCCCACATCAGGCTTCCCAGCCTGGGGTCCGGCAAAGAGACTAGGAATCCCCAGGGAACCTGACCTTGAAGGGCAGCAGGACTTGACTGCAGAACTTTCACAGGATTGGGGGAAAGAGTGTCCACTCCTGGAGGGCACACAGAAAATCTTGTGTGTACCAGAACCCAGGGGAAAGGAGCAGGGCCCCCACAAGAGACTGAACCGGACCTACCTGCTAGTGCTGGAGGGTCTCCTGCGGACGCATGGGTTGGCAGTCACTCACTGTGGGGATGGGGGCATCAGCAGCAACAGTCCCGGGAGCTGCCCCTTGGCACGAACATCCTTGAGGTCATGAGACAGGACACTATAACACTCCTAGAGGAGAACATAGGAAGAGCTCTGATGTAAATTGCAGCAATGCCTTTTTCAATCCCTCTCCCAGAATAATGGAAATAAAAACAAAAATAGACAAATGTAACCTAACTAAACTCAAAACCTTTTGCACAGCAAAGAAAACAATAAGCAAAACAAAAAGACAACCCTCAGATTGGGAGAAAATATTTGCAAATGATGTGACTGACAAAGCATTAGTCTCTAAAATCTACAAACAGTTCATGAAGCTTAACATCATCAAAACAAACAACCCTATCAAAAAATGAGCAGAACACTGGGGTACATGTGTCTTTTTCAGTTTTGGTTTCCTCAGGGTATATACCTAGTAGTGGGATTCCTGGGTCATATGGTAGTTTTATTCCTAATTTTTTAAGGAATCTCCATACTGTCTTCCATAGTGACTGTATCAGTTTACATTCCCAGCAACAGAGCAAGAGGGTTCTCTTTAGTCCACACCCTCTCCAGCATTTGTTTGTAGATATTTTTGATGATGGCCATTCTGACCAGTGTAAGGTGATATGTTGAACATCTTTTCATGTGTTTATTAGCCATCTGCATGTCTTCTTTGGAAAAATGTCTGTTTAGGTCTTTTGCCCACTTTTTGATGGTTGTTTTGTTTTTCTGGTATTGAGTTGAATGAGCTGCTTGCATACTTTAGAAATTAATCCTTTGTCAGTTGTTTCATTTGCAATGTACCCAATGTTCATTGCAGCACTGTTTACAATAGTTAGGACATGGAAGTAACCTAGATGTCCATCTACAGATGAATGGATAAAGAAGCTGTGGTACATATAGACAGTGGAATATTAGTCATAAAATGGAACGCGTGTGAGTCAGTTCTAATGAGGTAGATGAACACAGAGCCTATCACATGAAGTGAAGTAAGTCAGAAAGAGAAAAATAAATATTGTATATTAATGCATATATATGGAATCTAGAAAGACAATACCGATGAACCTATTTGTGGGGCAGCAATGGAGATGCAGACATAGAAAACAGAAAGCAAACTGATGGTGCAGGAGGGAAGAGAGGCTGGGATGTATGGAGACAGCAGCATGGAAACATACACTGCCCTGTGTAAAACAGAGAGCCAACGGGAATTTGTTGTATGACTCAGAGAACTCAAACTGGAGCTCTATGGCAACCTAGAGGGGTGGGATGGGAAGGGAGGTAGGAGGGAGGTTCAAAAGGAAGGGGACGTGTGTACACCGATGGCTGATTCATGTTTTTGGCAGAAACCAATACAGTATTGTAAAGCAACTATCCTTCAAGTAAAAATAAATAATTTTTTTTAATTGGCAGAAGACCTAAACAGACATTTCTCCGAAGATGAAATACAGATAGCCAAAAGGCACATGAAAAGATGTCCAATATCACTAATGATTAGAGAAATGCAGCTCAAAACTGCCATGAGGTATCACCTCACACCAGTCAAAATGGCCATCGTTTAAAAAAAAAAAAAAAAGTCCACAAACAATAAATGCTGGAGAGGGTGTGGAAAGAAGGGAATCCTCCTGCACTATTGGTAGGAATGCAAACTGGTACAACCATTATGGAGAACAGTATGGAGATGCCTTAAAAACTAAAAATAGAGCTACCATATGGCCCTGCAATCCCACTCCTGGGCATATATCCAGAGAAAAACATGAAAAGGATACATGCACCCCAGTGTTCGTTGCGGCACTGTTCACAACAGCCAAGACATGGAAGCAGCCTGAGTGTCCACTGACAGAGGAGAGGACAAAGATGTAGGACATATATAGATGGAGCATTACTCAGCCATTAGAAAGGGTGACCTGGGGCCATCTGCAGCACCACGGATGGGCCTAGAGATTGTCATAGTGAGCGAAGTATGTCAGACAGAGGAGAAGTATCATATGACATCCCTTACATGTGGAATCTAAAAAATGAAAACAAATGAGCGTATTTACAAAACAGACTCACAGACTTAGAGAATGACCTTATGGCTGCAGGGGTGGGGGACAGGAGGAAGGATGGGGGGAAGCAATAGTTAGGGAGTTTGGGATGGACATGTACACACTGCTATATTTAAAACGGATAACCAACAAGGACCTACTGTATAGCACATGGAACTCTGCTCAATGTTATGTGGCAGCTTGGAAGGGAGGGGTGTTCAGGGAGAACAGACACTTGTAGATGTATGACTGAGTCCCTCTCCATTCACCTGAAACAATCACAACATTGTTAACCGGCCATACTCCAATACAAAATTTTAAAATTTTAATTTAAAAAAATGAGTGTAATTCTCCATATTAATGGGATAAAGTAGAAACTCATAGGACTATTTCAACTGATACAGAAAAACCACTGGGCATAATTTAACACCTGTTACTGATGAAAACTCTGAGAAAAATTGGGACTAAAAGAGAATTTCCTCAACCTGAAGGACAATTATGAAAAGCTATAGCTTTCATAATACTTAATGAGACAGACTAAACATTTTATCCCCAAGGTCAGGAATAAGGCCAAAATGTACTTTTACTTCTATTAAAAATCATACTGGAGGTCCTGGATGATGCAAAAAAAAGATGACAGGTAGATAGACAAAAGGTATATATATTAGAAAGAAAGAAGCAAAATATCACTGATAAATTTTTATAAATGTAAACAGTCAATTTTAACAATTTAGTCAGAATTTTAGGTTAATATATAAAAATCACTGACATTCCTAAATACTAGTAACCAGCAAAAATTAAAAGAAAAACAAAATTTGCAGTATTATCAAGAAATACGAACTACTCTAGGACAAATTTAATAAAATTTGTGCAATATCTACACAAGGAAAACTACAAAAACACGACTGAATTTAAAGACAATGCAAAAGGAAAGAAAAGAGATATCACATGATTGAAAAAAGTTTGTATTTCTTTTGAGATAATTGTCAGCTTATTGGTCTAACATAGATTCAGTGTGATCCCAAACAGGTTTTCAGCAAACTTCTTGTAGAAACTGACAAGTTGATTAAAAATGTATATAGGAAAGGGCCAACAATCACAAATATGTCTTAGAGGAATATAAAAAGCTGGAAGAGTGACACTACTAGATACTAAGTATTACATACAGACTTAAAGAATTATTATACCTAATTTCAAAGCAGTGTATGGTAACAGCATAATGGATAGACATATAAATCAACATAAGAGTGCCAAAATAGAACAAAAGCCAATCTGCTTTTAAGACCATCCATTGATTGGAGGGGGTTAAACGGGGGAAGGGGTGGGGGTGAGTACTGTTTTTTTCAACTCTAGATTTAACCAGCACCAGTACTTTGTAAATGGAGAAGGCGATGGCACCCGACTCTCGTACTCTTGGCTGGAAAATCCCATGGATGGAGGAGCCTGGTGGGCTGCAGTCCATGGGATCGCAAAGAGTTGGACACGACTGAGCAACTTAACTCTCACTTTTCACTTTGATGCACTGGAGAAAGAAATGGCAATCCACTGCAGTGTTCTTGCCTAGAGAATCCCAGGGACGGGGGAGCCTGGTGGGCTGCCATCTATGGGGTCGCACAGCGTCAGACACGACTGAAGCGACTTAGCAGCAGCAGCAGTAATTTTTAAAAACAGTTCTACCTGTACTTTTTTGGTGAGATCTTATCTCTTAATTTATTACAATAAATGTCCCCTCGTATTACTGAGCATATCTATGATGTTGCTTTAAAATTCTTGTGTTCTAATTTAACTTCTCAATCATGTTGGAGGCAGATTCCATTGACTGCCTTTTCTCTTGGACAAAGATCACATTTTCCCGTTTCTTTGTATATTTTGATTTTTTTTACTATATTTTGGACATTCTGAATGACTTATAAGAGATTCTGAATTATTCTGTGGTTCTCTGATGAATACTGATATTTTTATTGCAACAGGCAGTTAACTTGGCTGAAGTAAAAACACCAAAGTGCTTTTCCCGTGTGGGCAACCACTGAAATCTCTGTTCAGACCTTTTAGATTTATCTAGACTGCTTGAAAACTGTCTCATGCAAGCCCAGTTCACAAGTCAAGTGATGATATGGTGAGTTTATAAACAAAATTTAGAGCTCCCCATTGTGAGGTTGTCATTTCCCTACTTACTTTCCAGCTGCTGTGCGGCATGTGTGCCAAGTGGCTTCAGTCATGTCTGACTTTTTGTGACCACATGGACTGTAACCTGCCGGGCTCCTCTGTCCATGCGAATCTCCAGGCAAGAATACTGGAGTATATATCCTCCAGGGGATCTTCCCGACCCTTGTGACCCTTGTCTCTCGCACTGGCAGGCAGGTTCTTTACCACTAGCGCCACCTGGGAAACCCTCCAGCTGCTGAGGTTACCCCAAATTCTGCCCTCTGGCTGTTCAATCTGATAGTCTGTCAATATCCTTTTCAAGTTTTATCTTGGCCTGCACACTGAGGAAACAAATGTGGTAACCATAGGACATTCATGCAGTGCCATTCTCCTTTTCCAAACAGATACTCATCCAGTTTCTGCCTGCTTTTGCTTGTTCCCCTTATATTCAAACAGTTAAACTTTCATCTTTTTGACAGATTGTAATTGTTACCACAGAAGGATTGTTCAAAAGGTGGTACTCCTTCCTTAGGAAAGGTAAAAATGGTCCTAGAACTGGATATCTATAGGGAAAAATTTGAATCTTAACCCTCTACTCACACAAGAATGAACACAAAACAGATCAGATTTAAATGTAAAAGCTGAAGCTATATATTCCAGAAAGAAAATCTCTGTGACTCTGAGGTAGACAAAGAATGCTTAGATAGGATGCATGAGTCAAAATTAAAAATGAATAAACTGAACACCAATGTTAATTTTATGACTCAAGCATTTTGTGTTCAATCTAAGCAATCTTTCTCTACCTCAGTCACCAAGATTTTCTTTCTGGAATATACAGTTTCAGCTTTTTCAGATTTTACATTTAGATCTCTAATATACTTTATGTTCATTTTTGTGTGAAAGGAAGATTAAGATTCACTTTTTTTCCATATGGATATCCAGTTAAAAGACACTTGCTCCTCGGAAGAAAAGCTATGACAAACCCAGACAGCGTACTAAAAAGCAGAGACATCACTTTGCCAACAAATGTCCATATAGTCAAAGCTATGGTTTTTCTTGTAGTGAAGGGTGGATGTGAGAGTTAGACCATAAAGAAGGCTGAGCACTGAAGAACTGATGCTTTCAAACTGTGGTGCTGGAGACGACTGAAGAGAGTCCCTTGGACTGCAAGGAGATCAAACGAGTCAACCCTAAAGGAAATAAACCCTGAATATTCATTAGAAGGACTGATGCTGAAGCACCAATACTTTGGCCATGTGATTCGAAAAGCCAACTCATTGGAAAAGACCCTGATGCTGGGCAAAACTGAAGGCCAAAGAAGAGGGCAGCAGAGGATGAGATGGTTGGATAGCACTACAGACTCGATGGACATGAATCTGAGCAAACTCTGGAAAACAGTAAAGCACAGCTGTGCCTGGTGTGCTGCAGTCCATGAGGTCGCAAAGAGCCAGACATGACTTAGCAAATGAACAACAAACAACCTCATCAAAACTAGAAACTTCTCTAGAAAAGACAGTGTTAAAAAATGAAAGTGCAGGGACCTTCCCTGGTTGGTCCAGTGGCTAAGACTCTGCGTTCCCAATGCAGGGGGCCTGGGTTCAGACCCTGGTCAGGGAACTAGATCCCACATGTCACAACTAAGATCCCACATGCCCCAACAAAGATCAAGGATCCTGCCTGCCACAACTAAGACCCAGTGCAGTCAAATACATAAATTAAAAAAAAAAAAAAGAAAGTGCAAGTCTCAGACCAGAAGATATTCTGAACGTATGTTATTAACCAAGTACTTTTACATAGAATATGAGGAAACTTCAAATTCTCAATAAAAAGAAGACAAGTCAGTTTTTAAATTGGCAAAAGATTTAGGTAGACACATCACGAAAGAGATCCGAGTACCTTATGAACACATGAAAATGTGGCCACTATCACTGGATATCAGTAAAGTACAAATTAAAACCACAAAGGGACACAAACACTCACCAGAATAGCTAAAAGTTAAATGATTAACATTTCCAAGTGTTGGCAAGGATATGGAGAATTGCAACTCTTATACATTCCTGAAGGGAACCTAAAATCAGACAAATACTCTGGAAAACAGTTTGACAGTTTCTTATAAAATTGAACAATTACTGTGTGATCCAGTAATTCTACTTTCCAGGTACTTAACCTAAAGATTACACACAGACGTTCAAAGCGCTTTATTCATAATGGCTTCAAACTAGAAACAACCCAAATGTCAATCAAAATATGAATGGATAAACAAATTATAAACATATAAATATATACAGATAAAGAATACCATAATATTGACACAATAAAATAGGAGTTAATGTCAAAAACATAACAGAGAAAGAAACTAGATACAAAACAGTAAATTCTGTATAACTTCATTTATTTATATGACATTAGAGAAAGTCGAACATGGACATGATTCTATGCTAGTTTAAAACTCAATCCAATTGTTGGATTGTGGCCAATTACCTGTGCCTGTTACTTCTGGGTTACCTTGGTGGATTTCTCTTCTTTAGGGCTCTGATTGGATACCCCCTAGGAAATTTGTTTTGGATGAGTGTTCAGTCCTGTTCTATCTATTCATAATAATTCTAGATGGGATCCTCTCACCTGGCCAATTAAAAATACCTGCTCTGAGACTGGCCATAGATTTAAGTTTTCTCTTAGGGTCATTTAAACTCAATCAGAGTGATGAGCTAAGTCTCAATAAGAAATTAACTTCTCATCTATTAAAAGGAAAACTCCTAGTTATGGGAAGGATCTACATGGTTAACATCAGGCTACGGTCATTTAAGTTTAAAGGCTCCTCTATGTTGGGAACGGTTAAATCATACTAAAAATGATCAACCTGGTATTTATGAGACAAGGGTGGGTGCTTTATGAACTATGCCAGTTATTACCCTTAGAGAGAGGGATTGGTATGGAACTCAGTGGATTTGTGGCACTAATTTATGGCCTTGACATCTACAGGGATGATATGAAGGTGTAGCCTGGGATTCCCATAATTTAAGATCATACATGTTAATAAATTACAGGTAACCCCAAACAATCTACCATTGGTATGATCCCAATGGGTCAAAGATCTGTATTCTACTGATATGACCATTTAGCAGCTTGTGTGTGCATGTGTGTGTACCTTCAGTGGGGTTGGAGGATGTAATTGACCTTGACAACTTTCATAAGCTTTAAATGATAGTAACCAGGCTATTAGCCTAATGAATTCTGAGATCTCTATGATGAGAAAGGCAGTGCTACACAACTGCAAGACCCTTGACACCTCACAGCATCTCAGGGAGATATCTGTGCTCTAATTCAAACTGAATGCTGCATTTTTGTACCCGATAAATTCTTTAATGTAACACATTTGAACCACATGAAAAATCTGCTCTACGTGACCCATTCCCTAGTCTTGGCAATCTTTAAAAAAAAAAAAAAAAAACTGGTGTGGGAGGCTCATGGCTAAAATATTTACTTTTAATTCCACTAATGTTATTAACTATACCATTTGTATTTTGCTTGTTCACAAGATTATTATTTCTTGTATTACCAAGCATATGACTGAGCTTTGGACGGAAATGATGACTAGACTTGAAGCAGTTGATCAAAAGTATAGTTCGATATATGATCAATGATTGTAATAGTGTAAGTCTAGACGGCAATGGCAACCCACTCCAGTACTCTTGCCTGGAGAATCCCATGGATAGAGGAGCCTGGTGGGCTGCAGTTCATGGGGTAGCGAAGAGTCGGACACGGCTGAGCGTCTTCACTTTCACTTTTCACTTTCACGCATTGGAGAAGGAAATGGCAACCCACTCCAGTGTTCTTGCCTGGAGAATCCCAGGGACGGGGGAGCTTCGTGGGCTTCCATCTATGGGGTCGCACAGAGTCAGACATGACTGAAGCGACTTAGCAGCAGCAGTAGCAGCAACAGAGAAAGTCGAAACAAATCTATAAAGTAAAAGCACATTAGTGGTTGCCAAGGGTTAGCAGAGAGGATATAGAAAATGACTCTAAACAGGACAAGGAAACTTATTGGGGTAAAAGGTGAGAATGGGGAAGAAGCTGTATCTGAGAAGATACTGATCAAGAATTTTACAAAACTGATGGGATATATCAAGCTATGATTCAACCCTACAAAAGGATAAACAGTATGCATTAGAAAAAATATATAAGCCTAGGCATATCATTTTAAAACTACTTAAAATCAAAAAATGGATAATCTTAACAGCAATCAAAGAGGTAAGTTCCTTTTTAAGTCTGACACCTAATTTCCAAGGAAAAACTGTAGAGACCAGAAGGTAATGGAATTACATCCTCAAAGGAATGGGAAAATTGAACTAACCATCCATAACTGACAAAACTACCCTTCATCTATGAAGATGAAATAGACTTTTACAAATATATGAAAAATTGTGAGAACCTGCCCTCAACAAATTCATATTCAAATATATACTGAAGGGCATTCTTCAGGCAGAAGGACAACGATTCCACCAATGGAAACTAGGAGACCCAGGAAGGAATGAAAAGTCACCCAAAAAAGGTAGATTTACAATAATGATAACATCTTAGAGGATTTTAAACACCTAGAAAGCTGAAATACAAACAGCAAAATATGAAAACATGAGATAAAATGTAAGTTAATAACAGACTTGATAAATCAAGGGTATAGAACAGAGGAGGGAAATTAAATTATTTTAAAAATCAATCTAAGAGAGGGCAAGAAAGGAAAAAAATGAGAAATAATATTATGGTAACTATCAAGTCAATATATTTTTACTTGCTAATATATTAGTAATTATATTAAATAAAGAAGGATCAACTGCAGGGGTCTGATTTCTAACCATTTTACTCTTAAGGACTCTAAGACCCCATTATCTTGAGGCTGTATGACTCTAAAACTCAGCCTCTTGATTATTGAGACCTGTATCTCCTTACTCTCAGTATAGGATATATATTATCAATATAGGAGATATGCATTGACCAGCCTACAGGCTTATTGCTCTTTTTTTTCCAGCACCTTAATTGCTTCTGGACCCTGGGGACTCTACTTTTATATGGACCCTGGGGACTTTTATATGCTTGTGGGAGAGGGCATATTCTCAGTGAAGGTTATCTTTTCCTACACTGTGCAAAAACAAGAAACATTACCTACCCACTGTTTTTCTTTTAATTCATGTCCCACCAAGCGAGCCTAGTTTTCATTTTCATTTCATAGCATTTTCCTGCTAATTGCAGTAGGGAACTAGGTAGTGCCCAGGAAAAGTAATCAACATGAAGAATGTATGGGGACAGCAGCGACAAGTTATCACACAGACCCGGAGGTTTGAAACAACAGAAATTTATCCTCTCTTAATTCTGGACACGAGAAGTCTGAAATCAAGGCAGTAGCATGGCCCCTGCTCCCTCTAAAGAGTTGAGAAGGCTCCCTCTTTTCCTCTTCTTAGTTTCTAGTGGTCGCCCACAATCTTTTGTGTTCTTTGGTTGCAGCTGCATAATTCCAATCTCTGCTTCCAGAATCTTGCCTGAGTGTGTATGTGCTCCCAGTGTCTCTGTATTCAAACCTCCTTCTTTCTCTTATGAAGACACCAGACACTGGGTTAGTTCAGTTCAGTTGCTCAGTCGTGTCTGACTCTTTGCGACCCCATGAATCGCAGCACGCCAGGCCTCCTTGTCCATCACCAACTCCCAGAGTTCACCCAGACTCACGTCCATCGAGTCAGTGATGCCACCCAGCCATCCCATCCTCTGTCGTCCCCTTTTCCTCCTGCCCCCAATCCCTCCCAACATCAGTCTTTTCCAATGAGTCAACTCTTCGCATGAAGTGGCCAAAGTACTGGAGTTTCAGCTTGAGCATCATTCCTTCCAAAGACAGTGGGTTAGGACCCACCCTAATCCAGTATGACCCCATCTTACCTTGGATAAAATCTGCAGAAACCTTCAGCTCAGTTCAGTCACTCAGTCGTGTCCAACTCTTTGCGACCCCATGGACTGCAGCACACCAGGCTTCCTAGGCAAGCTCCCAGGGCTTGCTCAAACTCATGTCCATCGGGTCAGTGATGCCATCCAACCATCTCATCCTCTGTCATCCCCTTCTCTTCCTGCCTTCAATCTTTCCCAGCATCAGGGTCTTTTCCAAGGAGTCAGTTTTTTGCATCAGGTGGCCAAACTATTGGAGTTTCAGCTTCAGCATCAGTCCTGCCAATGAATATTCAGGACTGCCAGGGGGCCAGTGTGAGGAACTCCACCCATGGCAAAGGTCATGAGGAAGGAGGCTTGGCATACACAAAGACGTGATCAAGCCTCAGGAAACCCCCTGTTCCCAAGCATCTAACCCCAAAACCAGAGTCTATTTCATGCTCTCGCCTACACCTCTGACTCTATGGGGGGCTGTTCCCCACCAGTTCTCTCCGAGAAGGAGTAAACGTGCAGCTCCAAGGCAATAAAAATTCCTGGGCGTGACAAGAGTGTTTCAACTTACGGACTCCTCTGAAGGTTACCTAGCCTGCCTATATAGGTTCGTCCAGCCACATGTGATTGTTTACAGCCTCCCAACCTGAGAGGCACAAGATGTTTTGACTTACTAAAGGCAAATTCCTTTGGGAAGTTGGAAATTGTCAGTATAGTGGGTTGGTTAGAAATTATATTGATGAAGGGTTTTTCATTTGTTGTGCCAATAATTGCTGCTAATTCCCTGCCCTGGGTGTGACAAGGATGTCTCAGGTCAAACCTCTCTGCTGACAGACTAGCCTGTGTGACAGGATTATCCATACTCCTGCCACTATGCACATGATTGTTTACTACCTCTCAACCATAAACAGCACAGAGAGTTTGGAGTATTTTGAAAGTCTTAATTCGCATAGGGCTTTTCTCATTGTTGAGTCAATGATTGCCACCAGGGCTCCATATCCTTAGGCACCTGGGAATATATTAATCAATGTATTTGGAATATAGAAAAGGAAATATAGTAGTTTTTAAGGTTAGCAATACTAGACTTTTTGAGTTAATGAATTTTCTCTTTTGTAATAGATTGCTGTACTTTGTTATAAATCACTGTGTCCTTGCTATGTAAAAATGTAACTTTATCACTATCTTAAGACTAAATAGATCTTAAGGGGAACACTGGGGAAAGGATTTTCATTTGTTGGGCTGATGTTTGCTGCTAAATTTCCATATTCCCTGTCCTTATAATGAATATAACTAACATATAAGAGAAATAAGTATTAACCTTTAAGCATATAGGAGAAATAAGTATTAACCTTTAAGATTAATCATGTTAACCTTGGGTTAAATAAATTCCTTTCTTGATTGTAACTCACTACACCCTCACCCTATAGGAATGCAACTTTATTTGGAGGGTGGTGCCTGGTTTAAGAAAAAACACCCTTGGAAAAAATAAGTTTTTTGATTATCAGAAAGAAAGGGTCGTAAAATATCAGCAGGCCTCCATGGCCAGAAGATGATGTAAAACCCCTAAGATCTTTTTTTATGTAAGGCACCTGATTTTGATAAAGGTCAGGACTGCTGACCCCCGCGTGACTCCGTATTCATCCCTATGTGTAACAAAAGGTATATAAGCAAACCCCAAAATAAAGAAATCGGATCAGTTTCTGGAAAGACTGATTCCCCCATGTTGTTCTTTCTTGCTCCCCGTTTTTCTGGCTGAATTCCCATCTGGAGCGTGGGTGCTCGCCACGTCTGCTTACTTGCCCCGGTTTTCAAGCCCACGCGAGAAGGAGCCCAAGGAGGGGCACCTTCTGATATTCAAGTGGCACCAGTGGCCCAACGTAGATGGTGCAAATTCTTTGTCCTAGAATTTTATTGGTATCCCAGTAAACCAAGTTATTCAGCCTCTTTTTCTCTCCTACTATTTTCTGGCCGAATTCCCATCTGGTGCATGGGTACCCACCAAGCCTACTAATTTTGCCTGGGCTTCTAAGATTGGACCGGGAGGGCCTCAGTGCCTCCTCTCCTTCGAGAGAACAGGAAGACACCTGCGGCCTACGTAGGTGGTGATTGGTATTCCATGTGAACCAAGTTATTCAGCCTCTTTTTCTCTGCTAATTTTCTAATCCCTCTCTATCTGTAATTAAATAAGTTATTTCCAAGGACGCCAACTCCGTCCCCACCTTTGAATCACCCTGGATCCACCAGGGCTGCACCCCAGCATAGGACTGATTTTGGATGGACTGGTTGGATTTCCAAGGGACTCTCAAGAGTCTTCTCCAGCACCACAGTTCAAAAGCATCAATTCTTTGGCACTCAGCTTTCTTTACGGGAACCTTATTTCAGAATTAAAATCATATTCACAAATAACAAGGGTTCAGACTTATCCCACACCAGAGACTCTCTCTAAACTTAAGAAGCTGTACAGAGTTCTAATAATTCCTATCCATGTTCTTCAGGTCTGAGTTTCTGGAATTCCCTTGGGCTTCCTGTTAGCTTTGTTTATCTCTGTGGATAGAGCTTTTTAAATGACCCTAGCCCTCTGAACTTACAACTCCTATAAAGCCCTCTCTAGGGTTTCTCTCATAGCTCAGTTGCTAAAGAGTCTGCCTGCAACACAGAAGACTAGGTTCTATTTCTGGGTTGGGAAGATCCCCTGAAGAAGCAAATGGCAATCCATTCCATGCCTGGAGAATCCCATGGACAGAAGAGCCTGGCAGGGTGCAGTCCATGGGGTCACAAGAGTCAGACACGACTTAGTGACTAACCCACCCAGCCCTCTAAACTTACAACTCCTATAAAGACCTCTCTACAAAAATTTCTCTTTCCAGGTGACAGGCTTGATGGTGGAGTTACAATAAATTACTATCCTCCTTGATGATAGAGATAAAATCTTTATAATCCAATAAAAAGCAAAATAGAGTATGCTATTCAATAAATTAAATTCAGCTGTGTAATGTTTCTCATGGGCCCTCATCATTACATTTTAACTGAGCTTTGTCGTGTAAGAACGATCTTCTTATAATTTTCCCTCACACACCACTTCCTTGCTTTCCTCCCTCTGAGACTATTTGATAAATCTATTTTAAAAATCTCCTCAGTTCAGTTCACACTCTTTTCGACCCCATGAATTGCAGCACGCCAGGCCTCCCTGTCCATCACCAACTCCCAGAGTTCACTCAGACTAACGTCCACCGAGTCCGTGATGCCATTCAGCCATCTCATCCTGTCGTTCCCTTCTCCTCCTGCCCCCAATCCCTCCCAGCATCAGAGTCTTTTCCAATGAATCAACTCTTCCGAGGAGGTGGCCAAAGGATTGGAGTTTCAGCTGCAACATCAGGCCTTCCAAAGAACATCAAGGGCTGATCTCCTTTAGGATGGACTGGTTGGATCTCCTTGCAGTCCAAGGGACTCTCAAGAGTCTTCTCCAATGCCACACTTCAAAAGCATCAATTCTTTGGCACTCAGCTTTCTTTATGGTCCAACTCTCACATCCATACATGACTACTGGAAAAACCATATCCCTGACTAGACAGACCTTTGTTGGCAAAGTAATGTCTCTGCTTTTCAATATGATATCTAGATTGGTCATAACTTTCCTTTCAAGGAGTAAGCATCTTTTGCATGGCTGCAATCACCATGTGCAGTGATTTTGGAGCCCAGAAAAATGAAGTCAGCCACTGTTTCCACTGTTTCCCAATCTATTTCCCATGAAATGATGGGACAAGATGCCATGATCTTAGTTTTCTGAATGTTGAGCTTTAAGACAACTCTTTCACTCACCTCTTTCACCTTCATCAAGAGGCTTTTTAGTTCCTCTTCACTTTCTGCCATAAGGGTGATGTCATCTGCATATCTGAGGTTATTGATATTTCTCCCAGCAATCTTGATTCCAGCTTGTGCTTCTTCCAGCCCAGCCTTTCTCATGATGCACTCTGCATATAAGTTAAATAAGCAGTTTAACAATATACAACCTTGACGAACTCCTTTTCCTATTTGGAACCAGTCTGTTGTTCCATGTCCAGTTCTAACTGTTGCTTCCTGATCTGCTTACAGATTTCTCAAGGCAGGTCAGGTGGTCTAGTATTTCCATCTCTCTCAGAATTTTCCACAGTTTGTTGTGATCCACACAGTCAAAGGCTTGGGCATAATCAATAAAAAAGAAATAGATGTTTCTCTGGAACTCTCTTGCTTTTTCGATGATCCAGCAGATGTTGGCAATTTGATCTCTGGTTCCTTTGCTTTTTCTAAAACCAGCTTGAACATCTGAAAGTTCATGGTTCACGTATTGCTGAAGCCTGGCTTGGAGAATTTTGAGCATTACTTTACTAGCATGTGAGATGAGTGCAATTGTGCGGTAGTTTGAGCATTCTTTGGCATTACCTTTCTTTGGGATTGGAAGGAAAACTGACCTTTTCCAGTCCTGTGGCCACTGTTGAGCTTTCCAAATTTGTTGGCATATTGAGTGCAGCACTTTCACAGCACCATTTTTCAGGATTTGAAATAGCTCAACTGGAATTCCATCACCTCCACTAGCTTTGTTCATAATGATGCTTTCTAAGGCCCATTTGACTTCACAATCCAGAATGTCTGGCTCTAGGTGAGTGATCACACCATTGTGATTATCTGGATCATGAAGATCTTTTTTTGTACAGTTCTTCTGTGTATTCTTGTCACCTCTTTTTAATATCTTCTGCTTCTGTTAGGTCCCTACTATTTCTGTCCTTTATTGAGCCCCTCTTTGCATGAAATGTTCCCTTGGTATCTCTAATTTCCTTGAAGAGATCTCTAGTCTTTCCATTCTGTTGTTTTCCTCTGTTTCTTTGCATTGATTGCTGAGAAGGCACTTATTTAACTTCGGAGAGTAGAAGTTTCCACAGTAGTAGATATAATGGTCATCTGAGTTAAATTCCCCCATTCCAGTCCATTTTAGTTCGCTGATTCCTAGAATGTTGACGTTCACTCTTGCCATCTCCTGTTTGACCACTTCCAATTTGCCTTGATTCATGGACCTAACATTCCAGGTTCCTATGCAATATTGCTCTTTACAGCATCGGACCTTGCTTCTATCACCAGTCACATCCACAACTGGGTGTTGTTTTCACTTTGGCTCCATCACTTCATTCTTTCTGGAGTTATTTCTCCACTGCTCTCCAGTAGCATTTTGGGCACCTACTAACCTGGGGAGTTGATCTTTCAGTGTCCTATCTTTTTGCCTTTTCATACTGTTCATGGGGTTCTTAAGGCAAGAATACTGAAGTGGTTTATCATTCCCTTCTCCAGTGGACCACATTCTGTCAGACCTCTCCACCATGACCCGTCCGTCTTGGGTGGCCCTACACAGCATGGCTTAGTTTCACTAAGTTAGACAAGGCTGTGGTCCAAGTGACCAGATTTGTTAGTTTTCTGTGACTGTGGTTTCAGTTTGTCTGTCCTCTGATGCCCTCTCTCAGCACCTACCTTCTTACTGGGGTTTCTCTTAGCTTGGACATGGGGTATCTCTTCATGGCTGCTCCAGCAAAGCGCACCTGCCACTCCTTACCTTAGATGTGGGGTAGTTCCTCTCAGCCGCTCGCTGCTCCAGCGCTGTGGAGCCACTGCTCACCACTCATACTGTCCAAAATGCGGTACTGTCTCAAAATGACAGAATGATCTCTGTTCGTTTCCAAGGCAAACCATTCAATATCACAGTAATCCAAGTCTATGCCCCAACCAGTAACGCTGAAGAAGCTGAAGTTGAATGGTTCTATGAAAAGCTACAAGACCTTCTAGAACTAACACCCAAAAAAGATGTCCTTTTCATCATAGGGGACTGGAATGCAAAGTAGGAAGCCAAGAAACAAGTGGAATAACAGGCAAATTTGGCCTTGGAGTACAGAATGAAGCAGGGCAAAGGCTAATAGAGTTTTGCCAAGAGAATGCACTGGTCATAGCAGACACCTTCCTTCAACAACACAAGAGAAAACTCATCACCAGATGGTCAACACCGAAATCAGATTGATTATATTCTTTGTAGCCAAAGATGGAGAAGCTCTATACAGTCAGCAAAAACAAAACAGGGAGCTGACTGTGGCTCAGATCATGAACTGCTTATTGCCAAATTCAGACTTAAGTTGAAGAAAGTAGGGAAAACCACTAGACCATTCATGTATGACCTAAATCAAAGCCCTTATGATTATACAGTGGAAGTGAGAAATAGATTTGAGAGACTAGATCTGATAGACAGAGTGCCTGAAGAACTATGGACAGAGGTTCGTGACATTGTACAGGAGGCAGGGATCAAGACCATCCCCAAGAAAAAGAAATGCAAAAAAGCAAAATGGCTGTCTGAGGAGCCCTTACAAATAGCTGTGAAAAGAAGAGAAGTGAAAAGCAAAGGAGAAAAGGAAAGATATCCATCTGAACTCAGAGTTCCAAAGAATAGAAAGGTGAGATAAGAAAGCCTTCCTCGGTGATCAGTGAAAAGAAATAGAGGAAAACAATAGAATGGGAAAGACTAGAGATCTCTTCAAGAAAATTAGAGATACCAAGGGAACATTTCATGCAAAGATGGGCTCAGTAAAGGACAGAAATGGTATAGACCTAACAGAAGCAGAAGATATTAAAAAGAGGTGGCAAGAATACACAGAAGAACTGTACAAAAAAAGATCTTCACAACTCAGATAATCACGATGGTGTGATCACTCACCTAGAACCAGACATCCTGGAATGTGAAGTCAAATGGGCCTTAGGAAGCATCACTACGAACAAAGCTAATAGAGGTGATGGAATTCCAGTTGAGCTATTTCAAATCCTGGAAGTTGATGCTGTGAAAGTGCTGCACTCAATATGCCAACAAATATGGAAAGCTCAGCAGTGGCCACAGGACTGGAAAAGGTCAGTTTCCCTTCCAATCCCAAAGAAAGGCAATGCCAAAGAATGCTCAAACTACCGCACAATTGCACTCATCTCACATGCTAGCAAGGTAATGCTCAAAATTCTCCAAGCCATGATTCAACAGTATGTGAACTAAGAACTTCCAGATGTTCAAGCTGGTTTTAGAAAAGGCAAAGGAACCAGAGATCAAATTGCCAACATCCGTTGGATCATTGAAAAAGCAAGAGAGTTCCAGAGAAACATCTATTTCTGCTTTATTGACTATGCCAAAGCCTTTGACTGTGTGGATCATAACAAACTGTGGAAAATTCTGAAAGAGATGGGAATACCAGTCCACCTTACCTGCCTCTTGAGAAATCTGTAAGCAGGTCAGGAAGCAATAGTTAGAACTGGACATGGAACAACAGACTGGTTCCAAATAGGAAAAGGAGTACGTCAAGGCTGTATATTGTCACCCTGCTTATTTAACTTATATGCAGAGTACATCATGAGAAACACTAGGCTCGATGAAGCACAAGCTGGAATCCAGATTGCTGGGAGAAATATTAATAACCTCAGATATGCAGATGACACCACCCTTATGGCAGAAAGTGAAGAACAACTAAAGAGCCTCTTGATGAAAGTGAAAGAGGAGAGTGAAAAAGTTGGCTTAAAGCTCAACATTCAGAAAACTGAGATCATGACATCCAGTTTCATCACTTCATGGCAAATAGTTGGGGATACAGTGGCTGACTTCATTTTTCTGGGCTCCAAAATCACTGCAGATGGTGGTGCAGCCATGAAATTAAGACACTTACTCCTTGGAAGGAAGGTTATGACCAACCTAGATAGCATATTCAAAAGCAGAGACATTACTTTGCCAACAAAGTTCCGTCTAGTCAAGGCTCTGCTTTTTCTCGTAGTCATGTATGGATGTGAGAGATGGACCATAAAGAAAGCTGAGCTCTGAAGAATTGATGCTTTTGAAGTGTGGTGTTGGAGAAGACTCTTGAGAGTCCCTTGGACTGCAAGGAGATCCAACCAGTCCATCATAAAAGAGATCAGTCCTGGGTATTCACTGGAAGGACTGATGTTGAAGCTGAAACTCCAATACTTTGGCCACCTGATGCGAAGAGCTGACTCTTTTGAAGAGACCCTGATTTTGGCAAAGATTGAAGGCAGGAGGATAAGGGGACAACAGAGGATGAGATGGTGGGATGGCATCACCTACCCAATAGACATGAGTTTGGGTAAACTCTGGGAGTTAGTGTTGGACAGGGAGGCCTGGCATGCTGCAGACCATGGGGTCACAAAGAGTCAGACATGACTGAGCGACTGAACTGAACTGAATTTGCTGTATGTTAATCAAAACACAATAAAGCTGTCTAAAAACTTGGCAAAAGATTTCAATAATACTTCACCAAAAAAAAATATGCATGGCAAACAAATACAGAAAAGATGCTCTACATCACTGGTCCATCAGTCCTCAGTTCAGTTCAGTCACTCAGTCGTGTCCGACTCTTTGCAACCCCATGAATCTCAGCACGCCAGGCCTTCCTGTCCATCACCGACTCCCGGAGTTTACTCAGATTCACGTCCATCAAGTCAGTGATGCCATCCAGCCATCTCATCCTCTGTCGTCCCCTTCTCCTCCTGCCCCCGATCCCTCCCAGCATCAGAGTCTTTTCCAATGAGTCAACTCTTCCCAGGAGGTGGCCAAAGGATTGGAGTTTCAGCTTCAACATCAGTCCTTCCAAAAAAATCCCAGGGCTGATCTCCTTCAGAATGGACTGGTTGGATCTCCTTGCAGTCCAAGGGACTCTCAAGAGTCTTCTCCAACACCACACTTCAAAAGCATCAATCCTTCAGTGCTCAGCCTTCTTCACAGTCCAACTCTCACATCCATACATGACTACTGGAAAAACCATAGCCTTGACTAGAAGGACCTTTGTTGGCAAAGTAATGTCTCTGCTTTTCAATATGCTATCTAGGTTGGTCATAACCTTCCTTCCAAGGAGTAAGCGTCTTTTAATTTCATGGCTGCAGTCACCATCTGCAGTGATTTTGGAGCCCCAAAAAATAAAGTCTGACACTGTTTCCACAGCTTCCCCATCTATTTCCCATGAAGTGATGGGACCGGATGCCATGATCTTTGTTTTCTGGATGTTGAGCTTTAAGCCAACTTTTTCACTCTCCTCTTTCACTTTCATCAAGAGGCTTTTTAGTTCTTCACTTTCTGCCATAAGAGTGGTGTCATCTGCATATCTGAGGTTATTGATATTTTTCCCAGCAATCTTGATTCCAGCTTGTGTTTCTTCCAGTCCAGCATTTCTCATGATGTACTTTGCATATAAGTTAAATAAGCAGGGTGACAATATACAGCCTTGATGTACTCCTTTTCCTATTTGGAACCAGTCCTCAGAGAAATGCAATTAAAACTACAATGAAACTTCAATATACACTGAATGGGATAAATTTTAAACTACTATCATCATCAAGAGCTGATGTAAATGTAGAATAATTAGAACTGTCATGTGTTGCCGATAGCAAAACCAATGGAATAGCCACTTTGGGAAAGTCTGACAATATTTTAGGACGCTAAACATATACTTATCATATGACTTGGTAATTTCATTAGTAGGTAGTCACTCAGCAAAAAATAAAGATCTATGACCACACACAGACCTGTAGGCAAATGGTTACATCACCTTTACTGCTAATAGCCAAAGCCCAGAAACAACCCAAAGGTCTATTTAACTGGCGAAAGGCTAAACAGAGTATGGTACATGTATATAATGGGATACTACTCACACACAAAAAGCAATAAACTACTGATACATGCAACATGAATGAATCCTAAATGCATTATACCAAGTTAAAGAAGCCAGACATAAAAAGCTGCATACTACAAAAGTCCATAATATAATTTTCTCAAAATGCAAACTTATAGTGGCAGATACCAGATCAGCAGTTGCTAGGGGATAGGTATGGGATCTGAGAATTGATGGTAAAGAAGCATGAAAGAACTTTATAAACCTAAAGAAATATTCTGTATATTGATTATGGTAGTAATTTACAACTGTTCACATTTGTCAAAACTCAAAGAACTGTATCCCTTTAAAAAGTGACTTTTTACCATATGTAAATTAAACCTCAGTAATACTGACTTTTTAAAAAAAGCAGGAGCTAGGAAAGAAATAAAAGACACATTACATACATGAGAGCAAAGATAAGAATGACTCCAGGGACTTCCCTGGTGATCCAATGGCTAGGAATCCATCCTCTCAATGCAGGGGCCCAGGTTCAATCCTTGGTCGGGGTACTAGATCCCACATGGCACAACTGCAAGAACCCACATGCTGAAACAAACATCGAAGAACCCAGCACAACCAAATACATATTTTTACAAAATGACTCCAAATATCTAACTAAAAACAACACAAATCAGAAGACACTAGAATACTAAAGTGCTAAAGAAAAAACAAAATTATATACCCAGTCTAAAAATAAATATTTCAAAAATAAAAGCTGTTGCTCTGCCATCTCGGGGGTGCCCAAGGTGACTGGCTAGGCCATGTTCACCTAGGGTGGGACTGAGGCGTAAGGAGCTGCAGGCCAGAGCCAATGAGCAGGTAAACCCCTGACTCAAGCTCAGCATGACAAGGGATAAGGCCTGACCTCCTCTCTCCCTGGATCTGTAGATTTTCACTTGCTGAGGGCTAGAAGAGAAGGCGTGGGTTAGGTTTGGCGGTCTCAAAGTAGTGCAGTTTCCTAGCTAGAAAAGTCTCGGAGATCCACATCTTCAGACTCTTTGAGTCACTGACCCCGCTGAGAGTTCTGGACCCCTTCCCAGAATAACGCACGGGTACACCAGTTTTGTACTCGGGCTCCTCTCTCCACCACTTCCCTACCCTCCTGTTCATCCCTGAGGTAATGCAGAATTAGTAAATTTTTTTTTGCACATGACTTGGTTCCCTTAATATTAATTTCACCTGGACATTCTCACACACTCTCTTTTGGGTGCACACAAATGCCCTCGTGTGCTTCTCCCAGGTGCTCTGTTTCTTTGCCTCCTCTCCTACTCATTTCGTAGGTTTCTCTGTCCACAAATGATTGTCATTTTGAGTCCAGTTTTCAGGATTCTCCCTTTATGGTCACATGCCGCTACTCCCACCATTCTCAAAAAACTTAACCTTAAGCCCCAAGTGAGGCTGACTCTAAAGAGGAGTGGAACAGTAAGGACTGATGCTTTGGAAGACACAGCAGAAGAGGCAAGATTCCCAATATCTAGGTAAGGAACTGGATGTGACAGAGCTAAGGGAAGAAAGGGCCAAGTCAGTCATAACACACGGTGTGAGTCACACTTTAAAAAACAAGTTAACTAAAAACATTTTCAAGGGAATTCCCTGGAAGTCCAGTGGTTAGGGCTCTGAGCTGCCACTGCAGGGGGGCACAGGTTCAATCGCTGATCTCCCTGACCGGGAACTAGGATCCCACAAGCTGCGTGATGCGGTCAGAAAAAGTTGTTGCTATTTACAAATTAATAAAACAGTAACAATTCATTACCAACAAGCCATACCATAAGCAATGCTAAAGGAAGTGTTTCATACTACAGAAAACTGATGAAAACTTGGACCTCCAATAATAAATAAAGTGTTAGAAATGGTAAGATGTAAACAAATAGAAATTAAAAGACGCTTACTCCTTGGAAGAAAAGTTATGACCAACCTAGACAGCATATTAAAAAGCAGAGACATTACTTTGCCAACAAAGGTCCGTCTAGTCAAGGCTATGGTTTTTCCAGTAGTCATGTATGGATGTGAGAGTTGGGCTATAAAGAAGCCTGAGCGCCGAAGAATTGATGCTTTTGAACTGTGGTGTTGGAGAAGACTCTTGAGAGTCCCTTGGACTGCAAGGAGATCCAACCAGTCCATCCTAAAGGAGATCCGCCCTGGGTGTTCATTGGAAGGACTGATGTTGAAGCTGAAGCTCCAATACTTTGGCCACCTGATGTGAAGAGCTGACTCATTGGAAAAGACTCTGATGCTGGGAGGGATTGGGGGCAGGAGGAGAAGGGGACGACAGAGGATGAGATGGTTGGATGGCATCAGCGACTCAATGGACATGAGTCTGGGTGGATTCTGGGAGTTGGTGATGGACAGGGAGGCCTGGCATGCTGTGGTTCATGGGGTTACAAAGAGTCAGACACGACTGAGCGACTGAACTGAACTGAAACAAATAGAATTTACTCTCATTTTAAAAAGTTTTTTAAATAATTTATGTATTTATTATGGATCTTCACTGCTGTGTGGACTTTTTTCTAGTTGCAGAGCATGGGGGCTTCTCATTGCAGTGACCTCTCTTGTTGCAGAGCAAGGGCTCTAGGGCACGTGGGCTCAGTAGTTTTGGTTCCCCAGCTCTAGAGCACAGGCTCAGCAGTGGTGGCACATGGGATTAGCTGTTCTGAGGCATATGGCATCTTCCTGGACCAGGGATCAAACCTGTATCTCCTGCACTGACAAGTGGATTCTTTACCACTTAGCTACCAGTGAAGCCCTACTTTCATTTTTTAAATTTCATTGAAATCTCACAAATAAAGTGCCAGGCCTGGATGGATGCGTTGGTGTTTTCTATCAAATATTCAGCAAAAAATTAAAAAATAAAAATAATCCTATACAAACTCTTTCAAGAAACAGAAGAATAAATATATCTCAGATCATTTAAAGACAGCAATGTCCTAATTCTAAAACCAGACAATCACAAGAAAGCAAAACCAAGACAATTCTCCCTTACATGTGTGTTAAGTCGCTTCAGTGTGTCCGACCCTTTGCAATCCTATGTACTGTAGCTTGCCGGGTTCCTCTGTTCATGGGACTCTCCAGGCAAGAATATTGGAGCGGGTTGCCATGCCCTCCTCCAAGGGATCTTTCTGACCCAGGGATCAAACCCACATCTCTTCTGACTCCTGCACTGACTTGCAGGTTCTTTACCAACAGTGCCACCTGGGAAGCCCATCTCCCCAATGTTTCTCTAAAGGAAACAATCTTAAGATCACATTAAAAGACATGAAAACAACCAGGATACACTCCATTCATGAATGAAAAGACTGAATATAGCAAAGATGACAACTCTTCCCAAATTAATATGTTATATTCAAAGCAATTCCTATCGAAACCTCAAAAAAATGTTCTTATGGGATTTAATAAACTAATCACAAAAATTAGCATGAAGGATCTAAGGGCCAAGAATAAATAAGGTAAAAAACTTGGTACAGGGAGTAAGGGAAGCAATTAACCTACTGGATATTGTCTTATTTTAGAGCAAAAGTAATTAAAACACTGTATTATATATGCAGAGCTAGACAAAACAGAATAGACAAGCTCAAAAACAAACATGTATATATCAAAGCTATGTGGGAATATGACGTTATCCAATCAGTGAGGAAAGGATGTCCTATTTCAGGGGTTGGCAAAATTTTTCTGCTAATGGCCAGACAGTAATATATTAAGCTTTGAAGCCCATATAGTCTCTGCCACAACTACTGAACTCTGATGTTGTAGCACAAGAGAAGACAGACAATAAATTTAAAAAATGGATGTTCCTGTGTTCCAACAAAATTTTATTTACAAATACAGATAGTGAGAAGACTTCCCCAGTGGTCTAGTGGTTAAGAATCCACCTTTCAATGCAGGGAACATGGGTTTGATCCTTGGTTGGGGAAATAAAACCCCAAATGCCTCAGGGGCAACTCAGCCTGCACCAAAACTAGAAAATCCCGCTCGCCACAACGAAAGATCCTGCACACCACAACTACGACCTGAAGGAGCCAAATGAATAAATAAAATTTTTTAAAAACAACAAACAGATGGTGAGCCAGATTTGGCTCATGGGCCATGGTTTCCTGTTGGGGGCCAGCGTGAGGAACTCCGCCCACGGAAAAGGTCATGAGGAAGGAAGCTTGGCATATGCAAAGGCGTGATCAAGCCTCAGGAAACCCCCTGTTCCCGAGCACCTACCCCCAAAACCAGAGTACTTTACGGGGAGCTCTCCCCCATAACCATTTCTCTCAGAGAAGGAGTTAACTTGCAGCTCCAGTTAATAAAAATTCCTGGGCGTGACAAGAGTGTTTCAACTTAGGAACTCTGAAGGTTCTCTGGCCTGCCTGATCAGGCTCGTCCTGCCGCATGTGATTGTTTACAGCCTCCCAACTGTGAGAGGCACGGGATGTTTTAAAACTTTCTAAATACAGACTCTTTTGAAAAGTTAGAAGATCATTAGTATAGTATTAGTGGGTTGATTAGGAATTATATTGGTGAAGGGTTTTTTCATTTGTCGTGCCAATAATTACTGCTAATTCCCTGCCCTGGGTGTGACAAGGGTGTCTCAGGTCAAACCTCTCTGCTGACAGACTAGCTTGTGTGACAGCCTCTCAGCCATAAACAGCACAAAGAGTTTGGAGTATTAGCATAGGGCTTTTTTCATTGATGAGTCAATGATTGCCATCAGGCCTCCATATCCTTAGGCACCTGGGAATATATTAATCAATGTATCTGAAATATAGAAAAGGAAATATAGTAGTTTTTAAGGTTAGCAATACTAGACTTTTTGAGTTAATGAATTTTCTCTTTTGTTATAGATCACTGTACTTTGTTATAAGTCACTATAAATCACTATGCTATGTAAAAATGTAACTTTATCACTATCTTAAGACAAAATAGATCTTAAGGGGAACATTGGTGAAGGGTTTACATTTGTTGAGCCAATATTTGCTGCTAAATCTCCATATTCCTGCCCTTATAATGAATATAACTAGCATATAGGAGAAATAAGTATTAACCTCTAATATTAATCATGTTAAACCTTAGGTTAAGTAAATTCCTTTCTTGATTGTAACTCACTACACCCTCATCCTATAGGAATGCAACTTTATTTGGAGGGTGGCGCCTGATTTAAGAAAAAACCACCCCTGGAAAAATAAGTTTTCTGGTTAACTGACCGGTATCAGAAAGGGCCATAAAATGTCAGCAGACCTCATGGCCAGAAGATGATGAAACTCATAAGACCTTTGTATAATTTTATATGAAGCACCTGATTGTGACAAGGGTCAGGTCTGCTGACCCCCACGTGACTCTGTATTCATCCCTATGTATAACAAAAAGGTATATAAACAAACCTGAAAAATAAAGAAATCGGATCAGTTTCTGGAAAGACTGTTTCCCCTGTGTCGTTTCTTTCTCACTCCCCGTTTTCCTGGCTGAATTCCCATCTGAAATGCGGGTACTCGCCAAGCCTGCTAATTCTGCCTGGGCTTCTGAGATCGGGCCGGGGAGGCCTCAGTGCCTCCTCTCCTTTGGGAGAATGGAAAGACGCCTGTGGCCTACGTAAGTGGTGATTGGTATTCCATGTAAACCAGTTATTCAGCCTCTTTTCTCCACTAATTCTCCTACTACACTATCTGTTTCTAATCTCCCTCCATATCTGTAATTAAATAAGTTTTTTCTAGGGTGCCGATTCCATTCCCACCTTTGAATTACCCTGGATCCACCGGGGCTGGACCCCGGCAGTTTTCCAAATAGCAACAGAACAATGACAAAACTTTACTAACAGCCATTTATCACATCAGGCACACGCAAAAGTTTTAGGTGAACTAAAGTTCTAATGTGAAAAAAGAATACAACATAAATTATATTCAGGGCACATTATTTTTCACAATGAAAGTTATTTTAATATAAAACATCTAAAAAATTAGGCATATAAATTGTTTAACTCAGTATTGATCAAGAATCTTCCTACTTTGTATGTTAACTCAAAAAGACAAGATACAAAATCTTACCATCTTACTTCTTCACACATGGGTGCCCATAGCCTCACGTGAATGACCTTCCTATAACTTTAGAAAGCATTTCAGTGTCTTCTCTTAAATTCTTAATCCAGTGCTCATTTTAAAGCTGTGCTACTAATTTATCGGAGTAGGATCCTATGAGGCCTTCTCAGCACAGATTCCCCGGTTCCCATGTCTTCCACCTGCCTCTTATTTATAGCCTCCAAGGACTTCCCTGAATTCCACAGAACAAAATTTAATCAGAGTTGAGAAAATACAGAAATAAAAGAAAACAAGCAAGACAAAATAATAATAGTTCAGCCATAAAAAAAACCTTCAGTTTCTCCTTAAGGGTTATAGATAATATTCTGAACCATATCTTTTGAGCCACTCGGCAGACACTAAAACCCACACTAGGTGTAAGAAGTTAACCGCATGCTGACCCAGAGCAGTTGGAACCAGAAGAGCAAGGATACTGACTCCCAATTACCTCACCACCAACCAATTAGAAAAATGTCCATGTGCTGATCATATACCCCCCAACCCTCCCTAACAAGGGAGTCTCAGCCTTTTGAGCATCAGCTACCTTGACTGCTTGTTTGGTGCCTTCAACAAATGCTACATTTTCCTTCACCACAACCTGGTGTCAGGAGACTAGCTTTGCTGCCCACAGGGAAGGAATCCAAGTTTGGCTTGGTAACACTAACGTAACTGCTTCAGCCTCCCCAATCCCACGTCCTTCAGAACAGTCTGATCATAGTAAAGACAAGGTTAACGAAGAGAAGTCTTTTCTGTCAACGGTTGTTTCAATGTTTTGGATCGAGCCTCCACGTTTGACAGCCCTATTGGCTTTGTTCCATTTCAAGGTCTGAATAGTATTCAGTTCAGTTCAGTCGCTCAGTCGTGTCCGACTCTTTGTGACCCCATGAATCGCAGCACGCCAGGTCTCCCTGTCCATCACCAACTCCGGGAGTTCACTCAGACCCACGTCCATCGAGTCAGTGATGCCATCCAGCCATCTCATCCTCTGTCGTCCCCTTCTCCTCCTGCCCCCAATCCCTCCCAGCATCAGAGTCTTTTTCCTAATGCCAATATGACGTGTATGTGTCAACAGGGTACGACCAAGAACAAAACAGTCATGTATTCGATATTAATCTATCCTCATCAAGAGTCAGCAACTGGGACAAGAGCTTACATTTCTGTAGCGCTTTATATCGCGCTTCAGGTCGCTGAGGAGTCTTTCCCACCCTGTCGAAGGTAGACAGAAAGTTTCTGGCAGCGATGGTGATGGAGAGCGGGATATAATCAGGAAAACGGTCGGAGTGAGGGGGACGTCAAGTACGCTGAGGAGGGAGGGGAGCTGAAAGGCACCGTTAGTGAAACAAAAGGAAGGGGAACCTCGGGAGGAGTCACCCACCGGGGCCGACAGAAGCGGGGCGCACGAGTCGTCTCTGAGACGCAGGGAAAACCTAGAAGCCGCGAGGAGATCAACTGAGAGCGCCCGCCTCAGCGAGGGAATCTGCCCGGCTGACGCCCCCATCTCAGGGGCGACCTGCTTGGCGTCCTGCACCTCGGCAGCCTTCTTCGTCAATTCCCCTCAGGGTCAGTCACCACCCAGGCTGCCGGCGCCAGCAAGGCGCCCGGCTCCACTCCGCACCTCACACGCGCTCAGCTACACAGACTCAGAGCACGAGCTCCAGGACCTTGTGGTCGAGAGCGTCTCCCGGAGTGACGGACAGACGGGCCAATCGAAGCGGTGGGCGGGGCGATGGGCGGGGTGGGACCGAACCGCGGAGTCGTGATGACGTCCCGGAGGCTGGTGGGCTGCGGTGAATTACCGCCGGAAGGCGCGACTCCGCGGGAAAAGCGGTCTTGTTAGGTGGTCACGGTGGTTTGGGGCTGACACCGTCTGCTCAGAAGTAACCGTGGGCGTGTACCACGCCACCAACCTACGATTCCTTTGGCCTTCTCCTTCACCAATTTTCCTGTCCAGTTATAAACTACAAGCTGCTTTCCAATGTAAGCGTGTATTAGCATCACCCCCTTGTTGTATAAAGGGTAGCGGAAACTTGAGTCCGCTGTGTCACCCAAGGAACAGATACTAAAAGAAGAAAAATATCAAAATTTTTATTTCTAAACTTTCAATTTCTTACGTCTGAATTTTTTCTATATTGTACACATTTTGTTAGTGTTTAAATAGTGGATGCAATTTGAGTTATCATTAAATTCCATCAAGTCGGTTAACAAAAAAAAAAAAAACCTGAATTTTTAAATTTTTTCTAACAGTCTCAAAGATTCTCTAAGTTCAGTTCTTCAGTTCAGTTCAGTTCAGTTGCTCAGTCGTGTCCAACTCTGCGACTCCATGAATCACAGCACGCCAGGCCTCCCTGTCCGTTGCCATCTCCCGGAGTTCACTCAGATTCACGTCCATCGAGTCAGTGATGCCATCCAGCCATCTCATCCTCTGTCGTCCCCTTCTCCTCCTCTGAGCATCAAAGTCTTTTCCAATGAGTCAACTCTTCTCATGAGGTGGCCAAAGTACTGGAGTTTCAGCTTTAGCATCATTCCTTCCAAAGAAATCCCAGGGCTGATCTCCTTCAGAATGGACTGGTTGGATCTCCTTGCAGTCCAAAGGACTCTCAAGAGTCTTCTCCAACACCACAGTTCAAAAGCATCAATTCTTCGGCGCTCAGCCTTCTTCACAGTCCAACTCTCACATCCATACATGACTACTGGAAAAACCATAGCTTTGACTAGATGGACCTTAGTCAGCAAAGTAATGTCTCTGCTTTTCAATATGCTATCTAGGTTGGTCATAACTTTTCTTCCAAGGAGTAAGCGTCTTTTAATTTCATGGCTGCAGTCACCATCTGCAGTGATTTTGGAGCCCCAAAAAATAAAGTCTGACACTGTTTCCACTGTTTCTCCATCTGTTTCCCATGAAGTGATGGGACCGGATGCCATGATCTTCATTTTCTGAATGTTGAGCTTTAAGCCAACTTTTTCACTCTCCTCTTTCACTTTCATCAAGAGGCTTTTTAGTTCCTCTTCACTTTCTGCCATAAGGGTGGTGTCATCTGCAGGTCTTAATCTCCCATAAATCTGAAGATGGATGATAAGATGGGCAGGCACTTTGAGTCCAAACCTACAGGAATCAAACTAATTTAGCTGAGGCTCCTCCTTTCTTTGGAGAAGGAAATGGCAACCCCCTCCAGTACTATTGCCTGGAAAATCCCATGGACGGAGGAGTCTGGTAGGCTGAAGTCCATGGGGTCGCAAAGAGTCGGACATGACTGAGCAACTTCCTTCTTAGAGCATCATTTGAATCTAAAATAATTAAAACCAGATGCTAAACATGGTTCAGTGTGTGCCTCGTTCAGTGATGATGGTCTCACATATGTTTCATTCATGAAAAAAGTAAACATTGTTGAAATGATGGAGGAGAAATAAGGCTTTCTACAGATGAGTAGTTCTTAGACAAAACAAACAACAAACCTTACCGTTTTGAAACACATCTTGTAACAAACCACAAAAATCATTGTTAAATTGTTGCTACCAAAATCTAAAAGAAAACTTTGGCAGAAATTACCAGTTTATCAAGAAGAATTTCCTCCTCTACATGTAAGGTAAAAAAGCATTTATGAAAGCATAGATCTACATGGGTTTCTGTGAAAATACTGAAATGCAAGAATACTGGAGTGGATTGCCATGCCCTTCTCCAAGGGATCTTCCCGACCCAGGGACCAAACCCAAGTCTCCTGCATTGCAGGCAGATTCTTTACCATCTGAGCCACCTGGAAAGCCCAGGTCTATAGGTGTTTAGATAACTGGCAACCCTTTTCTTAAAATTCCATCCTCAAAACACATGCTAATGAACCAGCCATCTGCAGAGTTAAATGGGGAGAGATTCCTTTCCAAACTCCCTCAGCGTGTTGACAAAATTCATTTCCTCGCAGCCACCTGAAGTCCCATTTTCTTGGCAACTGACAACAGGGAACCACTTTTAGGAACTGGAGACCACTCTTGAGTCTCAAGAAAAACAGTTCAGCTATAAAGCAGAGTCCTAGTTCCTCGTCAAGGGACGGACATAACAATTTGATACAGTCTTTGAGTTCTGAAGAACTAAGGCCCATACCTAGGAGGAGGACGGAATGATGATGTTGACCCGGATGACTTTAATCAACTAAAGTTTGGACGTTGTTGATCATGGCCTGAGTTCTGTGCTGAATTCTCCACTGCTCAAACCCCTCATGAAAATCCATGTACCTTTAGGTTAAAACTTTCCCCAACTTGCTTTTGAGGGAGAGGGAGACACTGCTTTGGCAGAGATCACATGTGTTACTCGTCACAGAAACAATAAATGCTTCCTTCTCCCCATCTTTGGCTTGGTTGTGCCTTTTGGCTCAACACCCCCCAAAAGCTGAATCTACTTTTTGGATAATAATAGACAGACTGCTTGGTTTTTAATTGTAATTTATTTATGTGTTTTAAAAATATCACTATTCAAACCCAGCATTATGGGGCATAAACAAGGCTTAAGAAGGAATTTTAAAACTTAAGAGAATATTTTTTAAATACTAGTACAAGTGACTAGGATATATGGAAAATCGAGAGGGCGTTACTCTAATTTGTAACATTGGCATAGAAGAAATCGATGACTAGTGAATGAACTAGTGGATTCAATAGGTGTGGAAGAAATTATGCCAAGCGATTCAAGACCCCCTTCGTCTTCAGGAACGTCTGCAGAAGCCCACCAGGTGCCAAGCCTATTATGTGCAGGCAGTGGAGTACATGGTACACGTGCCTCTCTAAGCAGGCTTCAAACACGGCCCACACTGTGGGGGCCTGCAGGCCAGAGTGGGGGCGGGGAGTGCAGCCTTGCGGGGGCGTGGCCGACCCGCCGGGGGTGTGGCTGGCGAGGGGCGGGCCCAGCGGCGGAAGGCGGAAGCTGCCTGAGGTCACCTGACCCGGGAAACATGGCCGCCGCCCCTGCGCCCGGCAGGCACTGATCTTGTGAGCTGCTGGCTGGCCCGGGGCAGGGGGACGGAAACGAGGCCCACGCCGGGGCTCCGAGGCGGCGCGCGGCCCCGCGAGACTCGGGCTGAGGCGGCGTGGCCCATGAGCCGACGCCGGAGGCAGCGCGGAGCCGCAGACGCCCCTGGCCCCGGCGCGGCCCCGGCTGCCGCGGGCTGAGGAGCCGCCGGGCTCCGGGAGGCGCACCCGCGCTGCTACCATGAACCCGGAGAAGGATTTCGCGCCTCTCACGCCCAACATCGTGCGCGCCCTCAACGACAAGCTCTACGAAAAGCGGAAGGTGGCTGCCCTGGAGATCGAGAAGTAAGAGCCGCGGGCCTGGGCGCGGGGAGTGGGGCCGGGGCTCCGTCCTGGTGTTGCGGGGTCCGCTCCTCTGGGAGCCGGGGCTCCGTCCTGGCTGTTGCGGGTCCCGCTCCTCCGGGCAGCTGCTCGTGCTTTTGCAGCCAGTGTTGCTGCCCCAAGCTTTAGGCCCTCAGGGCCGTGCTTAACAGCAGGAAATGGGCAGTACTGTGTGATCTGGGCCATATTATTTAACCTCCTGGTATCTCAAAGGGGCTGCGGTGAGAGTGAAGCGATATTGTGTATGTACGGTGCTTAGCCCAGTGCCTGGTGCATGATGCGTCTTCAGTGTGGTCTCTACCAAAACGAGCAAACCCGAGAGTGATCTCCGATGGGAAGGAGGTGGGAAGCGTGAGAATTTGCTATGGATGTTGACCTGCCTGATTTCTTACCCACTTTTTGAGAAGTGAAAAGACAATAAGTTGACCAAATAAAGAAGTCAGGTCCAAAATCTCAAGGCTCAGAGGGCCGGTTGTTTTATCTCTGTCATATCACCCTTCTCCAAAAGTGGAAGTAGGAATAATTTGTTGTTTCTGCAGTCTTAATTACATATGCAGTAGCACTCTCTTGTCTGTGGGGGATATGTCCCCAGACTCCCGGTGGATGCCTGAAACCCCTTGGATGGCACCAAACTCCATATATGCTATATTTTCTCCTGTACATACAGATGTATGATAAAGTTTAATTTATGATTTATAATTAGGCACAGTAAGAGAATATCCTGTCAGCGTCACTACTGTTGCACTTTAGGGCTGTTATTAAGTAAAATAAGGGTTCCTTGAACGTAAGCACTACCATAGCAGAGAGTCAGTCTGATAACTCAGACAGTTACTAAGTTGGTGCGTATCATGTACAGCATGAATATACAGGAGGAAGAGGTGATTCATGTCCTGGTGGGACATCACGAGATTTCCTCTCAACACTCAGAACAGCGTATAGTTTAAAGCTTATAGATTGTTTATTTTTGAATTTTCCATTTCATATTTTCTGAACTGCTGTTGACCGTTGGTATCTGAAACTGTGGATAATGGCATTCCACTATATGTGTAACCATGACCTGACATTTTGCTTAGTTATTTTTATTACAAAGCAAGGTGTTTAACTGGGAACATTGAGATTTTTCTGCTGTTATTTTACACGTGTATTTTTTTTCCAGCCAAATCTTTGTGACAAAGGTGGGTAGGTGTGTTTTCAGAAGAGTGGAAAGAGGCAGGCTGTGGAACAGAAAGAATGCCAGTTTAAGCATCAGGAAATAGAGGTTTTAGTTCTGCCCTGTCCAGTAAGGTAGCCACTGGCCATTTACATTTAAATTATTAAAGATAAAATAAAAATTTTAAATATAGTTCCTCAGTCATTCTGCCTGTATCTCACATAGCCACATGTGGCTGTCAGCTGCCATAATGGACAGCACAGATTTTCGAACAATTCCATCACTGCAGAAAGCTTTGTAAGGGCCTAGTATAGTCTGTTGTGTGATGCTCATTCTGTGACCGCTGGCAAATTCCTTAACTAAGGGTTTCTTAACCTCAGCGCTTTTGATATTTTTGGACAGGTAACTCTTGGTTGTGGTGGACTGTCTTGTGCATGATAGGGTTTTTAGCAACATCTCTGATCTTTACCCACTAGACATCAGTAGCTTTCCATCACTATTACAACCAAAAATGTTTCCAGACAGTTGCCAGATGTTTCCTGGGGATGCAGAATCACCCCAGTTGAGAACCACTGCCTTAACTGCTTTGGTTTCAGTTTCCTCCTCCACTAAAGGGTTTGGATTTTGCCAAGATGACCCTCCCGTTCAGCTCTAAGATTCCGCATGTCCAGAACCATGCTTCTCTCATCAAGCACCCCTTTCTTGAGTGCCGTCTCTCCCCACCGCTGCTTCTTGTTGCCCTAGCTCTCGCCATTGCCAGCAAACTGTACTGATGAGTATTGCTCTAATGAGTAGGAGACTCAGAACTGATGTCCAGACTTGGCTCCATGTCTGTGGTTTTATTGGCTGAAGGTACAGTGACACCGGTTTTGTCCATCACCCGCTCTGCTTCTCAGAAATGTTTGCTATTTTCATAGCTTGAGTCATTGGTTGAGTCCTTGAATAGAGGTGTTCATCTCAGCCTTATTGTTGCTTCCAGCACATCCTGTCACTCTGTAAGCTGTACTGGAAGGATTTTGTGTTTAATGGGGTTTGTTTAGTGTTTGACATTGCCTTTGGCTTGTGGAGCTGGGAACGTGAAACGTGTGAGAAGGAATTCATGACGTTCGATGATGCGGTGGTGAGCACAGAATGCAGCGTCCAGAGGAGGAGTGGTCCTTCCTGGGATGGTCAGCAGGAGCAGGGGTGGATTGGAGCTGGCGTTTGAGGCCTGGCTAGGCTGTGAAAGGAGACAGGAGCTTGCCTGTGGGGTGGCCTGGACAGGAAGTGTCCTCGGAGTAGACTAGCAGGCCCAGTAGGAAGCTGGGTCTGGCTGCAGGGAGGTTGCACATGTAGCCAGGCTACGGACTGGAGAGGCAGCCAGCCCTGTGTTGACCCCCTGTGTGTCAGGTAGAGAGTGTGGGCCTGATTCGTGGGACAGGTCTTCCTGCTGTGGCCCCGGGGTGACCCCGAGGGCCCGGCCCAGTGCTCTACAGGTGGATGGATTTGCTGACCACCTGTTCTCAGGGTTTGCCTTCCAGAAGAAACCACTGTCTGTCTTGTTCTCCTGGCTATGGACAGTATTCTCCCCACAAGTGCGGGGGTGCAGACAGCAGAGACTTGGGGTTCCAGAGCCTTGGGACTTGAAAGGGCTATCGTGTCTGTAGGGACCTGGGGTGCCCTGAGCTACATCCTGGTGGGATTCAGCGTGAGGGGCCTTCCAGCTGGTGTGGAGCAAACAGTGGGGTCGGGGGGTGTTGTCCATCTGCTTCCGCTTCCGGAGGCCCCATTGCCCTTGCCAGCCTACCCCGTCGGTGCCCGTTCCTCGTGCTCTCCCAGCGCCCGGTCTTGCAGCCTTTCCAGTCTTCAGCACTCCCTCAGTGCAGGTCAGACCACACCGCCCGCCGCTGCAGACCATCCCTACCATTTGTGGCTGCTCACAGAACAAAGGCCACCTCCTCTGCCAAGCCCGTGAGTGGGCACAGCCTCTCCCCGACCTCTGTCCTTTCAAGCTGCCAAACCAAGTGCCCTTGTCCTTCCTCTGAGCCTTCACTCATGAGCTTCCCTCTGTCTGAGCTTCCTCCTCCCGCACGAACACCTACTCATCCCTCAGAACCCCTCTCAGAAGCTGTCCCTCGTGAAACCACATCAGATCCCCTCCGCACCAGAGATGCTTCACGCTCTTTCTCTCCTGCCCTCTCCTCACCTTGCACGGTCCTCACCAGATTTCTTTCCTCTTTTGCATGAAAGTCCTCATGGCCTCTCGTTTCCCACCCACCGGATTCTAGCAGAAGCCCCTCAGGCAGGGAATGCGCCCTGTTTGCTGGCTCTCCAGTGGGCCGGGGGACCCTTTCCAGTGGCTCAGCGACCGTTTGTGACCTGAAACAAGGAGATGGGCCAGGAGGTGGTTCCAGGAGGGGCTGTGCTGCTGGCCAGGCTGGGTCTTCTGTGGCTGCCCTGCCAGAGCCTCATGGAGGACGTTACTCCGCGTCCTGGGGCTGCGCTTGTGTGGGCTGAGCAGAAGCTCGGCCTGGTTCCCCAGGAGCCTCGCAGGCAGAGGCCACAGGCAGCCCGTCTGGGCGGGAGTGGGAGGACAGCTGCTTACAGTGGCTTTGGTGACCCCTACCTCCTGGACTCCTCAGGAACGAGAAGCTAGATCTTCGTGGAATGTAGGAGACGGGTGTGGAAAATCAAGCTAGAAAAAGTCATTCTCAGGTTTTCAGAGTGTATCACCAATACTATGAGTGGTGTGAAATCTCAAATCCAGTCTCTTGGATTTTTTTTTTTTTAATGATTTTTTAAAAAAGATGTTTGCTGCTGCATTGGCCGGGAATCGAACCCGGGCCTCCCGCGTGGCAGGCGAGAATTCTACCACTGAACCACCAATGCTCCGGCTGTCGGCAGCTGTGTGAGCACCTCCCTTTAACCCCCGGACCAGCCTCCTTGTCCACACCCTGATTTCCAGAATCCGAGGCCATGCTCTGAGGCTGCCACATCAGCACCGCTGCAGAAACAGAAGCTTAGGCTCCAGAGCAGGACGGGGTGTGTGTGTCTTTGATTTGCCTTCATTCATCAGGACAGAAACCACCTCAAATCCTTCCTTCTCAGTAACAAGAAGCCCACTGAGACTCCAGGGGCTTCTCTGAAGTGTGGTCCCCACTCCCCTGTCCACATGGCGTGTGGAGCTGTTTCACAGCTCACAGGCTTCATCACAGCTTCCTGCTGGAGACTGGCCAGGGCTGGGGGTGCACAGGAGTACCCTGACGGCTGCAGGGCACATGGGCCTTGCCCCCGCAGCCAGGAAGTGGCGCATGTGTGGAGAATCCAGCTGCTGGTCACGCTCACCGGGCAGGGAGGTGCGCTCGGCTTCAGAGCAGCCTTGGCTGCAGCAGGCTGGGTGTGGTTGAGGAGCTGGCACCTGTAGCAGATCTCTGAGGGAGTCTGCCCAGAAGGAGCCAAAAAAAGCAGCCCTGCATTGGCCGGGAATCGAACCCGGGCCTCCCGCGTGGCAGGCGAGAATTCTACCACTGAACCACCAATGCTTTGCTGCTCTTTGGCTCACCTGCAGGGCCTTTCTCAAGGGGCTGTTGTCTGTGGACACTCAGCTCTGACATCACTGAGACTCGTCTGGCTGGGGTCCTGTTTGGGAATCCAGCAGGTTTATTGCACTGCTTAGGAAGTGTGGGCACCTGTGGAACTGCCTTCCTCCCGAGGCCCTTGGTTTGTCCACAGCCCTCAGGCCCCAGGGGTGGGAGGGGGGTTGGTGGAATCACACGCTATAACGGGCAAAGCAGGAGGCCCCCCACAGACCATTCATGCAGCCTTTTCCTGGCACCCCATCTCTGCTAGTCCTGCTCACCTGATGAGGGAACAGTCTCCTCCCCCCAGTCCATCTCATGGCGTCTTAAAACACAAGTGTCTCTACCCTCCTTGTCCTCTCCCCTATTACAGGGGATCCTAATGCTTTTCTGTTTAATTTGAAACTATCCCTCCGTGCTCCTTCCCACTGCCTCCACCATGTTTAAGCCCCCTCTTTCAGACTAAAGAGCTGGGGTGCTCTCCTTCTGTCAAACCAGCCCCCTCCCATGCGGTGCAGCCTCTCCAGGTCCCCACAGAGGCCTGCAGGCGCCACCCCATCACTGTAGACCTGTCGCCAGCTCCTCTGTCCTTTGATCTGTCTTCAGCCGCTCCTCCCACACCCTGGGCTCCTCACCGTGTGTTTTCAGGGCCCCTGCCGTTAGCCAGGCTCTTCCTGTGCCTAAGGTGCCCAGCCTTCCTTTCTTCATCTGGAAAATGCCAGCTCCTGACTCTAAGGTCTGACTCAGTTGGCAGCACCCTGGCCGCCCAGGGAGACTTCCCTGCAGCATCTGGCTTCTGTGGTGACACCTGTGTGCTGTGGCTACACCTGCTTGTTGTGTGTGGATCCTGCCTGTTGGATGTGGGCCCAGTTCAGCCCCGTCCCTGGAAATAATGACAGAGAACCGCCTGAGTGCCTGAATGGAGGGCTGAGCAAAGAGTTGAATGAAGGCGGTGGATCACTGCAGGTTTTGGTCCCCAGCACAACGTTCGCTGCCTTCTCAGAATTGGGGTTGGTCACTGTTCTTTATTCCATCTTCAGTAAGGGGAAACGGAGACCAGAAAAGGGGAAGGGAAAGCCAGCCTCCCCCAGTCAGCAGCGGAACTAGGGCAGGACCTGTGACTCCGATTGCTTTTTCTGAGCAGGTCCTCTGCACCCCTCGTCCTGGCGCCAGGCCCCAGGGCCAGCAGCAGGAGCAGGAGCAGCCTGATCCCACTGGCCTAAGACCCTCTCTTCTCTCTCTCCAGGCTAGTCCGGGAGTTCGTGGCCCAGAACAACACGGTGCAGATCAAGCATGTGATCCAGACCTTATCTCAGGAGTTTGCCCTGTCTCAGCACCCCCACAGCCGGAAAGGGGGGCTCATCGGCCTGGCCGCCTGCTCCATTGCACTGGGCAAGGTACGCCTTTCTCCTGGAGGGATGCACACACCAGTCATGGCCTTGACTGCCCCTGACCCCAACAGGGGGTTGCAGACCCATGTTTTCCATTTGCCATCCATTCTCTGCACACCCCAGGCCAGCAAGGCTGGCTCTGCGGCCTGCTGCCTGGTTCCTGGGCGTGGCTCCTAACCAAGAGGCCAACTTGCAAAGAGCCTTTGAGCCCAGCCCTCGGTCGAAGGTCTGAGCATCTCCGAGGGAGCCGGAGGCTGGGCTCCCGGGATCCAAATCTTTCTGAGTAGCGCTTGTGCTCCCGCCCCGTCACAGGACTCGGGGCTCTACCTGAAGGAGCTGATCGAGCCGGTGCTCACCTGCTTCAACGACGCGGACAGCAGGCTGCGCTACTACGCCTGTGAGGCCCTCTACAACATCGTCAAGGTGGCCCGAGGCGCCGTGCTGCCCCACTTCAACGTGCTCTTCGACGGGCTGAGCAAGGTGAGCCCTCCGCGCTCTGGCTGCTCTGAGCTCCTCCCCCGCCTCCTGGGCCTGACCCTCGGGGCCTTGAGTGCTGCCTCTCCCCAGAGGCAGGGGAGCAGATGAGCACGTGCTGCCAGGGATGCTCCTTATGTGTTGAATCTGATGATACATTGTTAAGATGGGCTTGTATTTGCTTCCCCCCGCATCTCTATTAATTTAATATTACTGCACTTTACAAAAGCATCAGTCCAGCACAAGTCGGGGGAAGACAGTCACTTGAGAGCGCTGACCTCCCTCATAGGAGGCGAGGGTGGCGATTCCGTGCTGTGAGTTGCGCAGTTGGTGTGACTCTGCTGCGACCCCAGGGACCACAGCCTGCCAGGCTCCACTGTCCATCGTGCAGACTGCGTTTCCCCTGTGAGGAGAGCACAGCCCGTGAACTCTGGAAAAAGCTCAGCTTAGAATGGCTCTGGGGTCCCTCTTAGCTCATCAGCGCCTCTCAGCCTCACCAAGTTTCCCTCCATCAAGTCATTTCTAGAGAATCAGTCTCGAAACTGCTCCAGCCGGGGAACACCAGTGGGAAGCAGCTGCGCTGCCGGTGGCAGCAGGCCCTGCAGGCTCCTGAGCAGAGCAGGGCCCCCGAGCGCATCTCTGCGCCTTCCCCAGTTCCGCGCTGCCTCCCCGCCTCCCCTGCCTTCCTTCCGTCTGTGAACAGGCTCCCCGAAGGCCTTGCTATAGGATTCCAGTGGATTCTCTGCCTTAATAAATTGACTGTGATCCTTTTTCCACCTCTGTGTCTCCCATAGTTGGCTGCTGACCCAGACCCCAATGTGAAAAGCGGATCTGAGCTCCTAGACCGCCTCTTAAAGGTATTAGTACTTGGTCCCCACTTTTAGCAGTTCCTTCTTCTGTCTGTCTGTGGAGCTTTGAAGCTCTATCATTGGGATGTTCTTTCTAGTTAAAATAATTTACATACAGTAATTGAGATAACATACAGTTCTGAGTATATAGAGTTACATCAGCAGCAGGATCAAAATACAGAGCCGTCATCGCCCCTAGCGTTCCCACGAGCTGGCCCACCCTGCCCCCCGTGTCGGGCAGTGTATGCTCGGCTCACTGGGCATTCAGTCCAGACCGCAGAGATGTAGGAAGGGTTTTGCCTTTTCATTGCTTCTGTTCCCCTTGATTCCCTCTTTCAGTCCATCTTTGCTTATCCCTCAGCCTGCCTGACACAGGCTCTGTCCTCCTCTGTGACCACCTGACCCCTGACGGCAGGCACTCAGCCAGGTCAGGCTCCCCAGCCCCCAGCAGCTCATGCGCCTTTGACCCCCAGGACATTGTGACGGAGAGCAACAAGTTTGACCTGGTGGGCTTCATCCCCTTGTTGCGGGAGAGGATTTACTCCAACAACCAGTACGCCCGGCAGTTCATCATCTCCTGGGTAAGATCTGGCCCTGACGCCGTTTCTGGCTGCCCGTGAGCCTGCCCTCTGGCCCACCTGGACGTGTCCCAAGGCTGTGGAGGCGCCTCGCTCTTGCCCTTCCAGGAGCCCCGATGGCACATGATCCCAAAACACGTTTCCTCAGCTCTGCCCCCAGAGCCCATCACGTTCGCCTCTGAAGCAGATGGGGCTCCTTCCTCGTCTCCGGAAACACCCAGATTTCTCTCTGAAGCCAGCCTCTCCTGCTAGTTGCCTGCCTTTCCCGCAGGTTCCCTTCTCCTCAGGGCCTCTGAGCTGCCTGGGGGTGAGAGCTCCGTTTTCCTGCACGCTGAACAACAGCAGCTGCAGCCGGCATGCCCTCCCCCACGGGACACCCCAGGGCGCCTCCTCGCCAGCGGTCTGAGGAGGCGGGTGCTTGGGCCATGACCTTCCCTGACAGTCTCCTTCCTGGGTCAGATCCTGGTGCTGGAGTCCGTGCCTGACATTAACCTGCTGGACTACCTGCCAGAGATCCTGGACGGGCTCTTCCAGATCCTGGGCGACAATGGCAAAGAGATCCGGAAAATGTGAGTGAGGAGGGGAGCACGGAGCTGCATACGCGTCCCCCACACACACGCACAGGTGCCAGGAGGACGTGAGATTCACTCTCCTCTCGGCGCGTGAGCTTCCCGCTTTGGAACGCCAAGAGCGCCTCCTCCCCCAGCCTCTGAAGTTATCCCTTAGACCCGGACGCCCGCGCCAGGCGGAGCAGAAACAGCATTGGGGAGGCTCCCCGGCCCAGGTGGCAGGGCTATTTGCCTTCTCCTTCTCTCACTGCAGGTGTGAGGTGGTCCTTGGGGAGTTCCTGAAGGAAACGAAGAAGAACCCCTCGAGTGTTAAGTTTGCTGAGATGGCCAACATCCTGGTGATCCACTGCCAGACCACGGGTAAGCACGTGGCGGCCCCGCGGACCCCCTCCTCCTCAGAAGCCCCCCTCCCCGTCCTGGACAGAGTCCTAGCGGCAGTGAGGGGGCCCCGCGGACCCCCTCCTCCTCGAAGCCCCCCTCCCCGTCCTGGACAGAGTCCTAGCGGCAGTGAGGGGGCCCCGCGGACCCCCTCCTCCTCGAAGCCCCCCTCCCCGTCCTGGACAGAGTCCTAGCGGCAGTGAGGGGGCCCCGCGGACCCCCTCCTCCTCGAAGCCCCCCTCCCCGTCCTGGACAGAGTCCTAGCGGCAGTGAGGGGGCCCCGCGGACCTCCTCCTCCTCAGAAGCCCCCCTCCCCGTCCTGGACAGAGTCCTAGCGGCAGTGAGGGGGCCCCGCGGACCCCCTCCTCCTCGAAGCCCCCCTCCCCGTCCTGGACAGAGTCCTGGCGGGAGTGAGAGACAGTGTGACGGCGGGTCCCGGAGCCATGGGGCCTTGTGGGAGAGATTCTGGTTCTGTCAGCATGGAGGCCTTTTCACTTGGTCTGGCCCTAGAGAGGGGAAGATCTGGAGGCCTTGCTGTCAGGCTTGGCATCAGCACCGTAAATTGAAATGCTTGGAGGCTGGGATCGCATAACTGTTTGTTTCTATTAAGTATCAAACCACCACAAAGTGTAACTCCTTCCCACGGCAGTCCCTTGTTACTGACCTCAGGCTTCAGGTCAGCTGGGCAGCCCTGCTCCCCTGTGCCAGGCCAGCGGTGGGGGGGAATCCCGTGACTCCAGTCCTCTGGAGGGTGGGTTGAGGCCAATGGTCTGTCGTGTCACTCGTGTCTGGCTGTCCAGCTATCACCTGTGCCCAGCAGTGACAGTCGTTCCAAGCGTCTCGTCACCCAGTGGGCTAGCCCTGGTGCGTTCATGTGGATTCAGTGGATTCCAGGAGACAGAGACGTCAGTGAGGCCGAGGCTTAAACCATCCTTTCTCCCACCTTCTGTTGGCCAGTGTTGCAAGGCCAGCCCCGGACCGGGAGTGGGGGAATAAACTCCCACTCCTGATGAGAGGAGCCGCAGTGCCCCGCTGCGGGGAGTGGACACAGGAGGGCGGAGAGCCGTGGCTGCTCTCACGGGCAGCCGCAGGACTATCGTCTGTGTGCCCCTGGTGTCCACGGAAGGAAAGGGCGAGAGCGCGGGAGTCCCAGGGGGCTGAGAGTCATGCCAGGCCTCAGCCCCACTGCAGGGCTCCAGCGCCTGTGGGCGTGTCGCTGGGCACCGCCACACTCACCCCAGAACCCCGTCCCCATAGATGACCTGATCCAGCTGACGGCCATGTGCTGGCTGCGGGAGTTCATCCAGCTGGCTGGCCGCGTGATGCTACCCTATTCCTCGGGGATCCTGACCGCCGTCCTGCCCTGCCTGGCCTATGACGACCGCAAGAGGAGTATCCTTCAGCCCGGAGAGCGGAGACAAGGGCAGCCCTGAGGGGCGTGAGGTCACCCTGGGTGGGGAGGGGGCCCAGGACCCACCACGGCTGCAGACACCCCTGGAGCAGGAGGCAGAGTGGAGCGTGGCCTGGGAGGGCCCAGGCGCCCAGGATGGGGCTGGCACCGCGTGCCAGAACCTCAGCTGCGTCCTCAGAGATCTAAGGGGCTCACCCAGGCCCGGGCTGCTGAGTCTCTGCTCCCCTGTGGGGTGAGGGATCAGGGAGGTGACAGGACAACCCCTGGGGCAGCAGAGTGGGCTGTCCAGCCTGGCTGCAGCCGCTCCTTACATCGGCGCACTCAGACATCAAGGAGGTGGCCAATGTCTGCAACCAGAGCCTGATGAAGCTGGTCACCCCCGAGGACGACGAGCCCAGTGAGCCCAGGCCAGTGGTGCAGAAGCAGGCAGGCCCCAACCCCGAGGACTGCGCAGCAAAGCAGGAGGGGCCGGCCAGCGGTGAGTAGGCTCTGCCTCCTGCCCCGACCTTCCAGCGAGGGCCCCCGGGGCCCAGAGGTCAGAGAACTTGACGTGGGGTCTCCCTCAGCCAGCCAGGGCTGTTCCCGAGTCTCAGCCCCTAGCTCTGGGAACAGCCCGGCAGGTGGGAACTGCTGCCTTCCTCCTGCAGGTGGGCACAGAGCAGAGGCGTCCCACCACCAGCGTCCAGCAGCTCCCAGGGGCAGGGGTAGTGTTTGAACCCAGCAGCTGGCCTCCAGAACTGTAGCTCTGAGCCCTTTCGGCCCCAGAGAGCATTCATTCTTTCCTTAGTCTTGTTCTGAGCTCAGCTGCAGTCGAGGTAGAGAGGCGTGGAGCCTGGCAGGAGGGCCGTTCAGTCTGCAGGCTCAGCTGAGTCTCAGGGGTGGACATCCAGTGACTCAGGAACTGCCTGCCTTCCTCTGCCACTCCTTCTCAGGGAAGGGGGTTCAGACCAACCCAGATGTGGTTCATTCGGTCCTTGGAAATTCTGCTCCTTTCCTTTAACGTTAATGTCTTGTTTATCCTTCACATGAGGAAAACTGTTTTTATGCCTATCGGAGTCTAGAGTTGGACTCTCTAAATGTAGAACTCTGAGACTTTTTTCCATGTCTCTGACTCTGTCCTCACCGAGAGGTCCCCGATCAGCCCTGGGATGATGTTCTCCTTTGCAAAATCAGCCGAAGACTAAACTGATGCAGAACCTACTGAAATCTTTAAGGCTAACGTTTGGAGGTCTGGAACTTGGCCCCCAGGAGCCAAAAGAGTTCCCTGAGCATTTTGTCCCTTTGGTTTCTCTTGAACCTCAGAGCAGAATGGCAGGCACGCGTGTCCTGTGGGCGTCCTCGGGGGGGCTGGCCTTCTAGAACGGAGCAGCACTGAGTGCTGGACTGTCCCAGGTGTCAGGTTACAGCAGCGCCCTTCGCGGTGAGCCAGCGCAGCAGAACAGCTGGGGAGGAGGAGCGCTCCGCTGGAGCATTGGTGGTTCAGTGGTAGAATTCTCGCCTGCCATGTGGGAGGCCCGGGTTCGATTCCCGGCCAATGCAGCTCGCTTAACCTTTTTGACAGCTTTCCTAAGCCTTCCTCAAACAGCTCCCTGCTCAGGAGAATCTTGGTCCTAAATCAGGACACATTCAGGCAGCTTGGTTCCAGATTTTACTGCCTCATAAACAGCACTTCAGCAGACGCAGAGCTCACTTTATAGTAGTTCCCAGAAATGGCACTGTCGAATTCTGGGGCTCCACAGCCACTCCAGACCCGCTCAGCTGGTCACCAACCACCGCTTTCCCAGCGTGCCAGCAGAAGGTGCCAGCAGTCCGAGAGAGTCAGCATTTCTTTCTCAGTCCCCGGCTTCAACCAGTGCTGACGCTCACTGCCCATCTCTTCCAACCCGTGAATGCAGCAGCTTCCTGCCTGGTCTCTCTCACTTGGTGCCCCATCCCCCCCCAGCCTGTGCCGTGCACCCCACGGCCCATCCCGGGCGAGCCCCCAGTGAGGCCTGGCAGCCAGGCCCTTTGCACGTGAGTGCACGCACACTCACACACGCACGCCCCCTCGCTGTCACATGCACGTGCTTCTCCTTCGCCCCTCCCCACAGGGCTCCGGCCAGGGCGGCTCGTGCTCAGTTGGCTGCCCCCGCCCGCTCTGCTTGCCCTGGCTCCCTCCCCCGACCCTTCTGCCTGAGGAGTCCACAGCGCAGGGTCCTTTCTCTGATTCTGAGCTCCCCGGCACTTGGCGCCTCCTCCCCGTCCCCCATGACGTTTCCTGATTGTCTCGGGCATCACAGTCTACACTCTGCGGTCAGACCTGCCTGCCTGCGCATCCTGCCCTGCTGACTTCATGTCTGTCACCCTTGGACAAGCCACTTGGCCTTTCTGTGCTTCAGCGTTCTTATTCATTGACTGGAGCAACAGTGATAGTACGGAACCTATGGTGTGGCTGTGAGTTTCAGAGACTTTTTGCATGTAGAGAGCTCTTAGCACATGGCGTGGGTCACACTCCCAGTAACAGGTGCTTCCGTGTCGAGTTGTTTTAAGGTCTGTTTATAATGAGACCCACCACTTAGCACGAGTGTCAGGGGCAGGACTTTGGCTCCCTTGCCTTTTAGCATTAGCTTTGCGCAGGTGGTAATGGGCCTCTGATGGGTCATAAATGAGGGATTGTAGTGGTTTAGGGATGAAAGTTCAAGCGGTGAGTGAGGAACACAGCTATAAATACAATTTCCAGTGGCGGACCGGTGACCTCCGTGGGTGAGCGTTGAATGGAGTCCACCCATTTGCAAAGCTTTGATGGGATTGGGTGTTATCAGCACTGCCGATCCAAGTGACTCCGATCCAGGACCTGCCTGCAGAGAGCTCAGGGTCGGATCCTTAGAGGAGTGATCACAGGACATTGGATGTGGCCACAGCGGACTGGGGGCACCCAGCCAGGCTTCGTGGAGGGTATCTGAGCTGACTCTTCTCTCTCGTTCCCTTCTGCTCTCCTTTACCGCCCTCATTTTCCACTCTGGTCACGAGAAATGCACATTCCCTGGAGAGATTTTGGAACAACCAGACGCTCCTACTGGGAGAAGGTGAAGAGTAAACACCTTAAATACAGTCACTGTTTGGTAGATAGCAATACATTTGGCAGCATGTGCCAGAACATTTAAGAATTTGTCCTCAGGAAACAGAGACATGGGTCAGGTTTTCCGTTTTAACCCCTGAACACACATTGGCTCCTTTATTGTACTCACAAGACTCCGGGGAGGCCCTGGCCTCAGCACGTTACACAGGTGAGGCAGAGGAGTGACGGCAGGTGACCTTCCCAGAAGTCACACAGTGAGAAGGCAGGGGAGTCAAACTGAGACCTGGGCCCAGGGGCTCCTGAGTCTGGAGATGGGAACAAAAGGGCAAGTGAAGATGCTCAGCTTGCCTGGGACCCCCAGAAGCACAAAGTAAAACAGTCTCATTTTTACTCATCGATTGGACAAATACTGTAAAGATCACTAGTATCCCAAAGCTTCCAAGGCAGAGGGTGGACTGAACAACTGCTGGCATGTGTGTGCACCCTTCCTAAAGGCCAGCCTGGCGAGGTCTCTTCAAACCGCCCGGGTCTGACCCTCCTACTCAGCAGCCCCCTCTAACGGGGTTCTGGGGAAGCAACCTACATCTTTTCTGGGCACGGGAGACCACAGCAAACCCTGAGGCAGACTCTGCTCAGGGCCAGCACTTGCAGGACACAACTGTGATGAGGGAGTCCAGAGGACGCTAAAGAGCCCACCCCCACCTGGTTCTGGGGCAAAAGGAAGCAGCTGTGAGGTCTCAGAGTGAAAATAGGAAACAATGGAAATTCATCTGCAGCCAGTTTTTAACATTGTATCATTTCATCGGAAAAGGCGATCCCAGCAGGTGGGAGGGAGGGAGTCCCCCAGCAGCAGGGAGCCCCAGCCGGTGGTTCCTGGCAGGCCCACCCAGACTGCCCAAGGTGTCTGCCTCACCTTCCCCCAGGCCTGTTCAGGTAATTGGACTCTTTCCTGAAGCATCTGCACCGTTTCCCATTTCTACCAGCAGTGTATAAGGTTCCAGTTTCTCCGCCTCCTCACCATCACTTGCTATCAATATGTCTTTTATTTAATGGGTGTGAAATGGCATCTCATTACAGTTTTGATTTACGTCTCCCTGGCGGCTTGTGATGCTGAGTTGTTCAAGAAGTCACTTTTAACATCTGTTGCCCTTTAGCCAGCAGCCCCTTCTGAGATTTCCCAGATGCGTTCAGCACTGATATCCCTGCTTGTGAGGTCACTGTGCCTGAGAACCTACAAGCATGCATACCATCCAGAAGCTTCAGGGAACCACTAGGCATTGGGTCTTCAGGGCCCCAAAGCCGCATTCCTCTCCAAGAGCCAGAATCAAGGTGTGGGATACTAGAGGGTCTGTGTGTCCTTGTGAACAGGGGCCTTGTTCTTCTAAAGGCCCCAGTGACCTTTATTGTGATGCCTCATTCCTCTTTCTCTCCCCAGGAGGGCCTGATGGTTCTTGTGACTCTAGCTTCAGTAATGGCCTCAGTGTCTTCACTCCAGCCAAGTAAGTGGTTTGTGGGCCAGAGTTGTTTGTGGAGAGCTAGCAACCTACATCTTTTCTGGGCACGGGAGACCACAGCAAACCCTGAGGTAGACTCTGCTCAGGGCCAGCACTTGCAGGACACAACTGTCTGATGAGGGAGTCCAGAGGACACTAAAGAGCCCACCCCACCTGGTTCTGGGGGACATATTGTCTCTTGGGAAGGACTGGAGGCTGTGAGAGATCAGTAAATACAAGGTATAAGAGTGTAGCTCTGGGCGACTCAAGAATCCGCCTGCCAGTGCAGGAGACCCAGCTTCAAACCCTGGGTCAGGAAGATCCCCTGGGGAAGGAAATAGCAACCCACTCCAGTATCCTTGCCTGGGAAATCCCATGGACAGAGGAGCCTGGCGGGATACAGTCCGTGGGGTCACAAAAAGCCAGACAGGACTTAAGAGACTAGACAACAATGAAGAGTGTAGGTAACGCATGGTGACCACAGGGGGACCTTGCAGACACTTTTGCCCAGCCCCCTTTGCTTGTCCAGGATAATGTGAGGCCGATGCAGCTCTCTGGGAGCACACTCGGTGATTGAGCCGGAGTGTGCACAGGCCGGGGGCGCTGGCTGCAGTGGCGCTACCTTCCACGGGGGGGCGGTGCAGGCCAGGCAGGGAGGTGGCCACCCCAGGCAGCCACGCCGTGCTCTGCAGGCAGATGACGGTCCCAAGCAAGCAGATGACGGTCCCAGGCAGCTGCTCCGCGCTCTGCAGGCGGATGACGGTCCGGGGAGAGACTGGTCACCACCCTGACCCAGCCTGAGCCCCAGGACTGGCCCTCGGCCCCGCTTTGTTGGGCACAGCTGGCTACGGGGCTGGAGTGGATGGAGGTCCTCCTGTAGGGGGTTCTTGCCTCTAAATCCAACCCTGAGCACAGGCCCTGGGGACAGAGGGCACTCACAAGAGAAAACGTATACTCATCCCCAGGAGACTCTCTTCTCCGCAGTCCCTGAGGCTCTTCCCTCCGTTCACGTCGTTTCCTCACTGCCTCTTCTTTCTCAGGACCTTGGGGGTGTTTTCAGAGTGCTGACTGTAAATTTGGACTCTTCCTAGGGTCCCCCACATTGTTGGAGCAAGCCAGTGAGCACCATTCATTTGTTTGCCTTTAGTTTGTTGTCACACATCCAGAGCTTCTGTTCAACCCTGCAGTTTCCAAGAAAAAGACGTGGTCCCTGAGCTTGAGGTTTTCCAGTGCGGGGGCAGAGACGTAAGCAGGAAGTTATGGGAAAGGGTGGTGACGGTTGTGCGGGGCTCCGAGGGCGTTAGGGCCAGCGCTGGTGCCCCGCCGAGGCCTGCTGGAGCACCGGCTGCCAACCTCGAGCGCTCGGAGAGGCCTTCCTGGGCCCGGCCATGCCCCGCACTCTGTGTTGCATCGGCGGGTTCCGCGGATGTTTACATTTAAACCCCACAAGCTCAGTAGCAGTGCTGTCTCCACGTCAGGGGTGAGGAGGGACGGGTGGTCGGGGCTGCTGTAGAGACTGGGTTTAGGAGGGTCTGAGGTGGGCGCAAGGAGATCCAACCAGTCCATTCTGAAGGAGATCAGCCCTGGGATTTCTTTGGAAGGACTGATGCTAAAGCTGAAACTCCAGTACTTTGGCCACCTCGTGAAGAGTTGACTCATTGGAAAAGACTCTGATGCTGGGAGGGATTGGGGGCAGGAGGAGAAGGGGACGACAGAGGATGAGATGGCTGGATGGCATCACTGACTCGATGAACGTGAGTCTGAGTTAACTCCGGGAGATGGTGATGGACAGGGAGGCCTAGTGTGCTGCAATTCATGGGGTGGCAAAGAGTCGGACACGACTGAGCGACTGAACTGAACTGAGGTGGGTGCAGACCAGTCAGGGTCACTGGCACGTCCCGTTTAGACAGGGTGGAGGCTCAAACTGAAGAGGTGGCAGGATATGGAGAAAGTTGATAGGCTGGAGATGTTTTGAAGGTAGAATTGACAGAATTGGCCAATGGATGGAATGGAGTCGGGGGCGGGGGGGGATGAGGGGAGGGGACTTCTAGATTCGGGGTTGAGCCACCTCAGGGCATCCTGGTTTCATTTCCCAAGCTGAGCAGGAGGAGGAACGGGTGTGAGTGGGCCCGTCGAGAGCAGAGTTCAGGGCAGCTCTGGGCATCCTGCCAGAGCAGGTCAGGAGGCTGGTGTGGATGTGGGATGCTGGAACTCAGGGGAGAGGTCTCAATGGAGATGCAGGCAGGCTCGCACGCCCTGCGGAGGATCCGCTCTAGGAATCGGAGGGCCCTGGCAGGGAGGGCCATGTGGTCTCAAAGCCCCTCCGGTAGTGTGAGAGGACAGATGCGGGCAGGGGGCAAAGCTGGCGGCAGGAAGGCCTGGCGCAGCCTCGTCACTAATCTAGGCCACAGGGAGGGGGTGGTTCAGGAGGACCACAGATCAGCTGTGACCAAGGCCCCGTGCAGGGGGCACGGCTCCCCCTTCTCACTGGGGTGACAGCGGTTCCTCTGCCCAGAGGCTGCCCTGATTCCTGCACTGTGGCCGGGAACCCCTGGCTGGAACCAAGCCTTGCTTTATACCCATCATTCAGCAACAAATGCTAAACCAGCCTTTGAAATTAAAAAGCCAACGGAGAACACGCTATCTGGCGCTTTGTTTCCCTCAGACGGAGGTTTCCTAGTTGCAGCTGCCAATCTGAGTCACTGGCTATGCCAGAGACGGGGGCGGCCCCAGAGCTGGGAACCTGAGCCCAGCCCCTCCTGCTGGAGGCGGCAGCCGAGGATGGAGGCTGGGGTGCCTGCTCTGGGCGGTTGGTGCTGCCCGAAGCTGGCCTCTCACAGGGTCCCTGGGAAGCGTAACTCGGGCTGTGGGGTTCCGACGCACGCTCACCCCAGGCACTGCCTGCACAGGCGGGCCACTCCCACCGCATCCAGGCCCACCGAGGGCAGTGGCCCAGGGGGTACCCCTCCCGTGACAGGAGCATGCCCTCCTGGCAGACATGGTCAGCAAGGTGATAGTCTGGTGAGAGCTCTGGGCTCTGTCCCTGTACACGAGACTACATGTGGTGTTAGAGGGCCAGTGTCATCGGGGGCATTCAGTATAGGTCTTCTGGTATAGCTGGCTGCCGCAGGCAAGCAGAAAGATCTAGAAATCAGTGCTTCCCAACGTTTAGTACCTGCTGATTGAAAGATGTGATAAAGGTCTTTTATTAAAAAAAAAAGAACAGCTCTGAATTCAGAAACAGTTCCTTTTTTAGACTTACTTTCGTTCTGATTTGATTAGAGCTGTAACATTGGAGTGCCATAAAGGGTTAGATGTCACAGAAATAAAGTGCTGTTTCCCACGGAGACGCACTGGGCTTTATCAGGATGTGTGAGTAATAATAGCAGAACCTTTATTCCTGAAGTCAGTATTTTAACAGTCACAGTAGCGCCACACATCTGGAAGTCATAGTACATGTACACGTATGATCTTCATTATGAGAAATAAGTGGTGAGAATAGGGTTTTGCAGACACCATGAAATAATTCAGAAGCCCCCAGGGCCTGCAATGCGGGAGACCCGGGTTCAATCCCTAGGTCGGGAAGATCCCCTGGAGAAGGAAATGGCAACCCACTCCAGTACTCTCACGCCTGGAAAATTCCATGGATGGAGAAGCCTGGCAGGCTACAGTTCATGGGGTTGCAGAGTTGGACACAACTGAGCAACTCCACTTTCAGGAGTAACTAGACTCTCTGGAACTGGTACAGAAATATGTTCTAAGCTCTGAGGGAGCTCCGTTCCGTTCTCTGGGTAGGGTGAGCCAGGGTAGCGGGCGCACACCTCTGGCTCCAGACCAGCAGCTCAGAAGCTGAGCACCGGGCGCAGTGTGCCGCACTCGGAGGAGCCCAGGTTCCAGAGCCCCGGCTTCGCACGGAGCACGCACCAGGCCCAGACAGCGCAGCCAGCCCGCCGGTGGGGTAGCTGAGAGCGGCCCCGCGGAGGCGGGATCATCCGCTCTCCCTGTCCCCGGCACCCTGGGCTGTTCGGCCTCCCGTGCCCTTCACCTCCAGCCAGCCAAGGGACGTGGGAGCCCGGGAGAGCATCCCCGGCCGAGGGAGGGGCGTGCCAGGCCTCCTGGCCTTGGGCAGGTCCTGTAGTGTCCCATCTGTGCACCAGAGGGACTGCCTCACATGACCGAGGGCCTGTTGGCTGGTTGAAGCTGACGCCCACCTCACCGTCCGTCTGGGGTGCCCCTTGTCTGAAGAGGGCCGCTGTGGGCACCTAGGGTGCCGCCCACTCTCACACCGGCTCCGTAACACCCTTCCTTCCTTGTCTGGCCCCAGGGCAGTGCCAGTCACAGGCTGGCCCTCAGTGTCTGTGCTCGGTAAGACACGCTTAACTGGCCTGCAGCACCTCGGGATTGTTGTCAGTTAAGGAGCCCAGCTGCCCAAGGGACTGTCTACCCTGGCTACCTGGGGCCACTGGGATCTGGCCCAGCAACCCCCCCCCCGCGCCGCCGAGATGAGCAGCAGCTTCCTCGGTGTCCCCCTCCCTGGGAAACAGTGCTGCCGGAGTGCTTGAGTGCAGCGCGTTAGGAGGCAGAGCCATGCGGTGGGCAGGGCCACCCTGGACTCAGACGCCACATTCAAACTGCTGGCTCCACACTCCGCAGCCACGTGGTGTGCCCGGGTTACTTAGTGCCTCCATGCTCTGATTGCCTCGTCTCCAGACTGGGAGTCACACGGCTGTGGGCACAGGGCCCTGGGGGGACATAAGCAGGGCTGTGCGGGCACATGGGTCAGCACGAAGTCCAACACAGGGTGCTTACCCAGAACCTGAGCTCTCATTTCCAGCGCCACCACTGTCCTTCCTGCTCAGTGTTAGAGCCTGACCCCCAGGGTTCGTACACCCCATGGGGCCCGGACTGCAGGTGGAACGGGGAGCTGGGCTCGGCACTGCCTCCCGCCCCCCAGCAGCTCAGGGCACAGCTGTGCCAGGTCCCAGGGACCCTCCAGGCCTCCCCCAGAGGGCCGTTTCAGCCAGGAAGCGGCAGTGACCTGCTGGGTTTGGGGCCCTCGTGGCAGCTTCTGCTATGGAGAGGGATTCCCTGGGGCCTTTGGCTCACAGAGTCAGGAAGGGGCTTCTGATCATTCCCCACTGCTTTCTGAGCTCATTTTGTTAAGACCTCGGGCTCCAGGAAGGTGTCTGGAGTGTCTCCAGCTGTGGGATCCTGCCCACCCAAGGAGAGCTTACAGAGCACGCCAGGAGGAGCCCAGGAGGAGGCTAGTGCGATGGGGCAAAGCAGGACTGGGAGATCAGACGGGGAGAGGGATGTCCGGAAATTGTTAGAGAAGAAGACGAAATGCATGGGCAGCCCTGGAGGGCCACTGCTGAGCCGTGCTGTGCACGCTAGGCACCCCTGCCCCTCGTGACCGCTGCACGCGCCACGGCCAGTCTGAGCCGAGGACGCTGAGGGCAGGAGACACGCGGGTTAAAAGACTCAGGATGCTGCGAAGAGTGTGACGGAGTCTGTTACTAACCTGTGTGTTGACTTTTATATTGATCGTGCGTTAAAACGACATTTGGGGCATATTGCGTGAGTGCGTGCTCAATCGCGTCTGACTCTTCGCGACCCCATAGACTGTGGCCCTCCAGGCTCCTCTGTCCGTGGGATTTCCCAGGCAGGAATACTGGAGTGGGTTGCTATTTCCTCCTCCAGGGGATCTTCCCGACCCAGGGATCGAACCTGCGTCTGCTGTACCTCCGGCATTGGCAGGCAGATTCTTTACCACTGTACCACCCGGGAAGCCCTTGGGGTATATTGGGTTATTTAAAATATATTGTTACATTTAACTTTACCTGTTCCTTTATACTTTTTAATATAAAACCAAAAAACATGAAATTCCATATACGACTCGCATTATATTTCTAATAGACAGTGAGAAAGAGAGAGAGGTGAAGAACAGCGGGTTCCTGGGTGGCTGAGACTGTCTGGGAGCCTGCCTTTGCCACCCTGGACTTGTCTGTCTGTGCGTGAGTTTCCCCATCTGTCCAGGCTGCTGAAGAACCCAGATGCTTGGCTGTCCTCGGAAGACCCCAGCACTTGCAGCCACATGGCTCTCGGGGAGCCTCAGCGGCAGCCCCTCCCCAAGGCTTGGTCTGCTGGGCGGCATCCCTCACACACCCAGCCCCCAGGCCACCAGAGGCTAGAAGAGCCCTCTCGTGCCCCCAAAACGAGCTCCATGGGGAATCATCAAACCATGTTAAATAGCACTTCCATTTAGCACTTAACAGAGTTCAGAACCCTGCCCTTTAGGAGTTCACATCAAATGAGCTTCAGAGAGGCTGCAGGCGAATTGGGAGAGCAAAGGCATTGAGTTCCTGACGCAAATGAATAATTGAGCAATCTGGAAATACCACGGAAGACCGTTTTGTACAGGCAGGCGATGGCGTCCTGCGTCAGAGGGGAAGGGACCCCCCCCCGACACCCTAAGGCCCCCTTGTCCTTGCCAGCCCCATCCCAGAGAGCCCCGGCCTCTGTCTGGGGGCCCCACTTGGGTCTGTTCTGGAGGCACCCAGCCTTCCTGGGGCTGCTTGGCGGGACTTTTCTCTGCCTGGAGACCAGCAAGGCTTCGGGCCAGGGGAGCAGGAAGCCTGCACCCTGTCCTAGAGCGCAGGCATTCTGAGCAGGGTCCAGTCTACAGGCTGAGCCTGTCACCACCTTGCTGCCTCAGATGAGAACATTAACAACTTCAGAGGCGGCTCTGAAGGCCCCTCACCCAGGGCTCTGAGGGCCCTGCGTGTGACCGGGTGAAGCGCCATGGGTCCTCGTTGGAGAAGTGGGCTTCGGGTGCCTGGGGCAAGGCCTATGTTACTTAGAGGTGTCCCTGGGGCCTTTCCCTGGACTCTCTGGACAGGGAGGTTTTGTTTCATTGACAGGCTCTGGATGTAATGCGCTGAGGGCACTGAACTGCCTTTCAGCCATGAGGTCCGCTGGTCCCAAGCTTCTTGACATCAGAGGTGTCCACCCTTCTGCACCTTCTCTGGCGCAGCCCAGTGGTAGAAAGGGGGCCGCGGGTGGCTGCCCAGCGTACTGGCCCTCCTGCCGCAGCGTGGGTGTCCACGCTCCCGCCTGGCAGAGCAGCACCCGGGCGCCCTGTGTGGGGGATGCGGGGCCGGGGCGCAGCTGGGGAGGGGCCTGTGGGCCTCAGCCCAGCTCCCTCCTGGTCTCACCCGCAGCGCGGAGAGGGCCCCCGTCACCCTCCACCTGGACGGGATCGTGCAGGTGCTGAACTGCCACCTCAGCGACACGGCCATCGGCATGATGACCAGGATCGCCGTCCTCAAGTGGCTCTACCACCTGTACATCAAGACCCCCCGCAAGGTGAGCCCTCGGGCTGGGGTGGTGCTCCGGGGTGGTCTGCAGGGCCTGCCCGCGCCTGGCAGAGTCCTGCTCGTTCCCATTCTGGGGAAGCCCTGAGCGGCAGGAGCGTGGCACGGTCCTGGGGTGGGAGGCCCCTGCCGCTGGGCACTCACACGGCCCCTCTCCACAGATGTCACGGCACACGGACAGCCTGTTCCCCGTGCTCCTGCAGACGCTGTCGGACGAGTCTGACGAGGTAGGTCCCCGCCCTCCTCAGGGCCCTGGCCGCCAGCCTCCCCTGCTGAGGGCGCGGTGTAGCTCGGAGGGGCTTATTTTGCTGTTGTTCTTTTAAGCCAGCACCCCTAAAGTCCCCCCATTGCTCCTATGTGGTGAGGAGCAGCCATCAGAGAGAAAGCTGTGTCTCTTGTCCTCTGGGGAGTAAAGGCTCTTGCTCTGCGGGCCTTTCTGATGAGCGCCGGGTCTGAGCGGCGAGGAAGCCAGTCCGGCAGGGAGCCCCCGGTCCCCATGAGGCCCAAAGGAGGGGCGGCAGGAAGCCTGAGGGCGAGCTCCGGCCGCCTCGCTGCCCAGGGCCGCTGCCCGACCCTGCATCTCGGTTTCCTTTTTCCATCCAGTGGGGTAGTGACAGTGCAGAGGGGTGTGAGAAATGTCTCCAAAAACGCCAACTGCTGTGCCTGGCAGCAGGTAAGCCCTCGGAGCATCAGTTGTGATTCCTTTCAGCTGGACTCCTTTCTGGCCTCCAGTTTGAACTTGGACCCTGAGTCTTTGCTTTTGTTGGGGGTCACCACAAGCTAAAGAGAGAGGCTGGCCCCCTCTCAGGCAGTGCCCCGAGTGTGGAGACCCCAGAGTAGGGTGGGCAAGGGCTGTACCCTCAGCCTCCCTGCACCATGCCAGTGGCGTCCTGCCCAGGAACCTTCTTGATTGGACGTCCCATCTCCCGGCCGAGGGGCAGGGCTTACAGCCGGGCATCGCCTTCTGCCTGGGGAGCATCCCTGCCCTCCGCCCATGCCCGCTCTGGGCTTTATGCTGGATGCTGGCGGCCCCGGCCCTGACACGCCCTCTCCTGCCCTCGCCTGCCCTCCTCTGGGCCCCGTGAGGCAGCAGGCACTCGCATCTGCAGACCTCCCAGCGCCGAGCAGGAGGGGACAGGACCGGGGAAGAAGGAAGTGGGACCCGGCCCATGGCTTCCCGTGCAGGAGGTGCCTTGGTCTCTCCTGGGCTGGCCCCTGGCTTGTGTGGAGTCCTAGGCAGCCAGCTTGCAGCCTGACTTTGCTCCCTGACCCTGAGCCACAGAGAGATTCAGACAGGCAAGTGTCTGCCTCCAGGTCCCATCAGGTCCTCTGTTTTTCCTGAAAACTCACCCTCCCGCCTGTCCACCACATACCCGTACACACACACACACACACACCGCCTCCCCGCCTGCCCTCCGCCCCCCGCCCACTGCAGTACAAGGCCCACACACACACACACCCACACACAAACCCTGCCTCCCCCTCCCCCCTGCCTCCCCCCTGCCTCCCCCCGCCGCTGCAGTGCAAGGCCCAGGTGGACATGGCCCGGTTCTGTGTGAATTAGGACTGACTCACTGCACACTCACGGCCCTCATTTCAGTACAGAAAGGGAGAAAAGAACTTTGCTGATTGGTTCCTTCCCCAGGACTTTAGTGGAAGCAGCTGAGTATTCAGTCCTTTAAATTGAGTTGTTTAATCCCATCCAGCCTTCTTCACCCGCGGTTGGTTTTTGTGTGCTTGTGCATTTAAAGGGAGCTGGAGGAGATGCAGTCCATTAAACAGCTCTGTTCAGGTTGCGGCTGTGGAAACTCAATTTGCTGAGGTGCCAAATGTTGTCGGGTTTTGGGGCGCATCTTGTGGGCCTCCGGTGGAGAGGAGGCTGCAGCTGCTCTTGGGGACAGTTGCCGGGGGTGGGGCGGGCAGGCAGTGCTGCTGTTAGCAGCAGTTCCGCGTCCCCACCATCCCATTGCCCTCCCGGGGAGGGATTTGGGAACCCAGTATCGCTGCTGAGTCGTGACCCTGCCACGTCCTGGTTCTCCTCCAGAATCCTGTCCCTAAGTAGCCCCTGCTGAATCCGGTGACCTTGAGGGCGTCCTGGGTACTTGGCAGTGGAAATGCAGCCACGAACAAGACAAAGTCCCTCTTCTCCTGGCGCGAGCTTTCGTTCCAGGGCGTCCAGAAAGTGCCCCGTGAGGCTTCCCCAGTTATTTTCAGGCACGGCCCTGATCTCAGACGGAAGCTCCGGGGGTGCAAGACCCTGAAAGCCCGTTGAGTCTGATCAGCCCACAGCCAGAGCGGCATGGGGGGAGGCCCCTCGCTAATAGAGCGTCACCATGGCCTGCCCCACGCAGGGCCGCACACTCAGCCTAGGTGCCTCAACGCCCGAGTTAGCCCATTAATAACCACCAGCTTGTCTGAAGTCATCCCAGGGTCAGGGAATGTGCTTAGACATCTTCCGTGTAGTGTCCAGAGAACCCTCGACAGTTCTTCTGTGGGAGAATACTGCTATTATTTCCATTTGGCAATTCAGGAAATAAGGCTGGGGAGGTGAAGTAGCTGGCACCGACCGATGGGGCCAAAACCAAGCCTGTCTGTCCCCAGAGCGCTCAGTCGCTGAGCCTCCGTGCCTGTGTTTTACCATGTGTGGCCCCCAAGCTTGTGCTTATCACCATCCCCAGCATCTGGCCTCTTTCTCTTGTTCCGCACGTTCTCGAGAAGTCCGGTATGGAGAGGGCTGTGGGGCTTTGGAAGAAGCTCTCCCTCAGCACCCTGGCCCGTTGTCCACTTTTCCGCTGATTTACAGGAGCTCTGTTTATCCAGGACATCCCATCTACGGTCTGTGTTGCTCATGTTTTCCTCTCCCAGTGTGATGGTGACAGAGCCGCATGCCTGTCCCCCTTGGGGAGAGGCCCTGGGTGACAGAGTGTACCAGGTGTTCATGATGCAGGAGCTGGGCGCAGGCAGAGGCCGAGCCTCAGAGCCCCCGCTCGGCCGCCACGTTCCCCAGCCCCTGGGCACGTGGCCTCACGGGCGTCTCGCGGGCCCTTGTTTCCCTGCCCGCCTCCCCCGCCCCTTCCAGGGGCAGCTCAGCAGTCCACACCCGCCTGGGACCCTTGGTTGTCTTTGCTTCTCCTGATTCAGGATAAGTGGCTGCTCCCTCAGTACCGCCTGCTCCTCACAGCCTTGATCTGAAAATCCCTTTTGTCAGAAAGAATTTTGCAGGTGTCAAAGTAATATTCTTGGCACTGAAGTAGAAATTCTCCCATCAGCTAGCGATCCAATGACTTGTTTTTAAGTGAAAATGCGACCCTGATCCCACAGTCTGAAACACGAGGCATATCCGCAGAGCTTCCTGCAGGACCCGCGGGAGGCAGGGCCGCTGTTTCCCTGCCCGAAGGTGCCAGTGTTGGCCACCTCCCAAGCCCGCAGCTGCCTGGGCGGGCTCTGCCCGTGATCCCCCAGACGACGGATGGGTCCTCTCCACGTTTCCCGTGGCGTGGCCAGCCCGGAGGGGCCTCGGTGTTTCCCATCCCCACCCCAGCCTCAAGCACAGCTGCCTCCATTTCAGATCCTCTGCGGGTCACGGCAGGCACGTGTCATCACACACATGCCCAGAGCGAACCCCGGCGTCAGCTGTGGGCTTCAGAGGTGATGTGTCTCAGTGCAGGCACACTGATTGTAACAGGCACATTGCCGTGGTGAGGAAGACCGGTGAGGGAGAGGCTGTGTGTGTGCGGGGCCAGGAGGTGCGTGCGAAACCTCTGTTACCTTCAGTTCAGTATTATACAAACCTAAAACTGCTCTAAAAATCGAAAATCTATTTTAAACAAAAATATATAGGATTAAAAAAAAAAGGTCTAAGTTTCAGAAGGGTCTGGAAGGAGGGTCGGGTGCCCCTTCTCCCCAGGGACCTGGGCCAGGCGCCTGACTGCTCCGACCTGCATGGAGAGCAGGGTGTCTCCACATGCTCTGCCAACCGCTGTTTCAGGAGGCTGAGAAAGGCTCCCCATCTGAGCCTGGCCCTTCCTAACAACCTGTCCATCACCCTCAGATTCTTTAGGGGCAGATCGTACCCCCAGGAGGGAAGGCCTGCTGCGGGAAATGGGCTGTCTCTCCGTGTCCGCCCCAGAAACAAGGGCTCCCCCTTGTTGCCTTCATCTGAGAGCAGCTTAGAAAGGCGGGGGTGCCCTGTCTGACACCCCCTTTGCTGGCTTCTTTCGGAAACCGTGGGGGTGCTGTGTGCTGAACCCCGTGTCTGGGAGAAGGAGAGGTGGAAACCAGTTTATGGGGTCATGGCACTGGTCAGAGAGCATCGCACCCTTTGTCTTCAGGAATCTGCCTGGTGGTCCAGGAGTAGTTTCATTATCCTCTGTTTGACATGAGAGGAAGCTCAGGCATGAGGGGGATAACTTGCCAGGAGCCAGCCCTGGAAGCTGGGCCTGTCAGTCCCCAGATCATCTAAACCCCACACGAGGTCTGCCCTCACTCACCTCAGTGAGAGTGCCGCTGGGAGGGGTACCGCTCTATCCAGGCTGGATGCACTTGGCTCTGACCTGCCCCCCGGGCTGCCCCAGGTCTGCTGAGCCCCCCAGGCCCCAGCCCGAAGCAGTGAGCCATGCCAGGGATGGCTGAAGGTGGTGTGGCAGCTGCCTGGTGGAGAGAGGATAGCCTCTGCCCCGTGCTGCCCCCACTGCATGGTAAGGCTGAGGCACCTCCCCACCTCTGCTCTCCTCCCCAGAACGTGCTCAGGCTCAGTTCACTTCTGTAGCTCAGTGGTGTCCGACTCCTTGCGACCCCATGGACTGCAGCACGCTGCGCTTCCCTGTCCATCACCAACTCCGGGAGCTTACTCAAACTCATGTCCATTGAGTCAGTGATGCCATCCAACCATCTCATCCTCTGTCATCCCCTTCTCCTCCCGCCTTCAATCTTTCCCAGCATCACGGTCTTTTCAAATGAGTCAGCTTTTCACATGAGTCAGCTTTTCACATCAGATGGCCAAAGTATTGGAGTTTCAGCTTCAACATCAGTCCTTCCAGTGAACACCCAGGACTGACCTCTTTTAGGATGGACTGGTTGGATCTCCTTGCAGTCCAAGGGACTCTCAAGAGTCTTCTCCAGCACCACAGTTCAAAAGCATCAATTCTTCGGCGCTCAGCTTTCTTTATAGTCCAACTCTCACATTCATACATGACTGCTGGAAAAACCATAGCCTTGGCTAGATGGACCTTTGTCAGCAAAGTGATGTCTCTATTTTTGAATATGTTATCTAGGTTGGTCATAGCTCTCTTTCTAAGGAGTAAGCGTCTTTTAATTTCATGGCTTGCAACCACCATCTGCAGTGGTTTTGGAGATGGAAACATTGTTTCCCCATCTATTTGCCATGAAGTGATGAGACTAGATGCCATGATCTTAGTTTTCTGAATGTTGAGTTTTAAGCCAACTTTTTCACTCTCCTCTTTCACTTCTTTCAAGAGACTCTTTCGTTCCTCTTTGCTTTTTGCTATAAGGGTGGTGTCACCTGCATATCTGAGGTTGTTGATACTTCTCCCTGCAATCTTGATTCCAGCTTGTGCTTCATTCAGCCCGGCATTTTGCGTGATGTACTGTGCATGTAGGTTAAATAAGCAGGGTGACAGTGTGCAGCCTTGACGGGCTCCTTTCCTATTTGGAACCAGTTCCATATCACCTCCATTTTCCTCCCTAAAACGCGGTCGGGCTGGATCGTGTTAAGTCCCTTCCAGCCCTGACTGTGTGGTCCTGACTCCACCGCCCGGAATACTAATGCGGCCTGCTCAAAAGTGGACAGTCTTCCATAAGAATGGGGCTTGTTTTTCCTTCTCATATCCTTGCCTCAGTTTTTATTTCGCTCCAATTTTCATTCCATCCACTCTCCAAAACAAACAAAAACAACCCCGCCACCCCGCGCTTCAATTCTGAGTGTTTCTGTATGGTCGGATCACACGGTCAGGTCGGGCACCAGCCCAGAGCACCGAAGGGCGAGAGCAGCGGCCTGGCGCTCGGTTCTGCCTGCGGAGGGCCCACCCCACGTGGAGGGGCGAGCCGGGCCGCCACTCGATGGCCAGGTGAGGACATGCAGGCCCTCCCGACACAGGCCTCAGGGCTGGTCCTCTCCTCTCCCAGATGGACCCTGTGGCTTCCTGCAGGGCTTGGGGGAGGAAATGAGGGCAGGGAGAGGAGCTGTGGCCAGCAAGGAGAGACCAGGCCTGCAGCCACACGCCCCAGGGACGGGGGCTCCCAGCCCCCGCGGCCCAGCAGAGGCCCTGGCCATCGGCACCGGGGAGCCCTTGGCAGCGGACTGCTGCCATGCATGGGTGGGGCCCCACGGTCTCAGGCCCATCATTGCGCTAGGGGGCACCTCCTTGGTGTGAGGAGGGGCCCTCAGTGCCCCCCGTTGGCTGCCATTACCTGCTCTAGGAAGACAGTTTGTGCTGGGAGGGTTTCCCGTCTATCCCTGTCTGAATTCCCTCCACTGATGGGAAGGTGAGGACCCAGAGCTGCACCATAACGGGAGCTCAGGGCAGAATGCTCCCCAGAGGGGAGGTTTAGTTCCCAAAGCAGGAAAAGTAGGGCCCAGAGAGGAGTCACAAAGGGGAGCGGGCAGAAACCACCTTCCTCTGGACAGGGCTGGGGCTCCCGGGAGGAGCCGGCCACCCTCCCCAGCGCATCTCTCCCTGAGCTCAAGTGATCAGGCGTCTCACCTAGAAAGGCTGCGTCCACCAACCCTACAGAGTACCCCAAGGGAGCCACGCACACCAGGGCCGCCGTCAGATCCCCCGGAGCTCTTCAGTACGCAGCTGCCTGGGCCGCAGCCTGGACCTCCGTGAGCTGCTCTCTCCAGTGGGGCCTTGTGGCCTGGGTTCCCCACAGGCCGCCAGTGACTAATGCTCATCTCTGACTGAGAACGTCGGTGTGGACCCGCCCCAGTTCTGTCGGGAGCCTGGGGCCCAGGCCCCTGTCTGTCAGTTCAATGCCCTCTCTCCCTGCCGTTGCCGAGGTGGCCGGGCCAGGGCCCTTTTTTCACACACACACCCCACCCCACCTCACTTGGGGCATCGTCAGCAGCCAAGATCTCTCCTAGGACGTGTGTCCGTTTTTCCTTCTCCGGAGATGGCCAAAGCAGAGTTGGTTGCATTTGCCTGGCATCCTCCTGTTGGCAGTTTGCAAGGCCCACTGCCAGGGCAGGGAGCTGCTAGAGATGCTGTGGACAGGAGCACGCTGGGTGCTCGCTCGGCTCCCAGCCTGCACCAGGCCTCACCGTCTCCACAGCAGCCCTCCCAAGCAGAAACCGGCTCAGAGAAGTGAGGTACCTAGGTCGGGATCTCGGCCTGATGCCCCGTGAGTCAGTGAAGGTCAGTACACCACCCGCTCCTCTGCCCCTCCAGGCCGGCCAGGCCCGTCTGTGCCACTGCAGCACTCGGTACCCCAGACGCGTTTCATGAGTACGTGCATAAGCAGGAGGCGGGCAGATGCCAGCAGAGCACACTGTGGCCCGTTCTGCCCTCTTCCTCGCTCGTGGGGGCCTGGGCCTGCCCACTTGGACAGAGCTGAGTGGGGCTCACACGGGGCTGGGGTTGAGCAGAGACCCAGCAGCAGCCGGGAGGCCATGCTGCTGTCCTGGTCGTCGCGGGCCAGGCCCTGGAGACAGCGGCCCCTCGGGCTGTCGCCTGGTGACTGAGCTGCCCCAGGCTGCCCTGTGCAGAGGCCCCTCCCCATGCCTGCCCGCTCACAGGGAGAGTTCATCTCCTGCAGGGCACCTGCCAGTCAGAGCTGCAAGTGAGTGAAGGCTTCAACAGGAAGCCCCGGGGCGGGAGGCGGGGTGGGGGGGGTGAGGGGGCCTGTCTCCAAGCCGGCTCACTACGGGAAGTTGGGGGCCTGTCTCCACGCTGTCTCACCCTGGGAAGATGGGGGCCCTGTCTCCACGCTGTCTCACCCTGGGAAGATGGGGGCCCTGTCTCCACGCTGTCTCACCCTGGGAAGTTGGGGGGCCTTATCTCCACACCGGCTCACCCGGGATGGCCTTGTCCCCCTCTCCCCTCAGGGCGGTGGCTGGACTGTTCCAGCTGCCAGAACCCGCACTTGCTGTCACCGAGGAACTTAATAAGCATCAGGGGCTGCCCTTTGGCAGTATGGCACGGAACTGGCGCCTTGGAAGGACTTCTGAGTCCACTCGAACAGAAGAAAAAGGAAGGAAAACTGTTCCTGATTCCTAAGGGCGTGCGTTCAAAGTCAGGCAACAAACCAAGACAATTCTTGTTTCTTTTATTCAAGTTGTTTTTTGCTTTACCGAGGCGTACAAGGGCTTAATCAGGGTGGTTTCCTCAGTGGGAAAATAGGTCTAAGGCTGAGCAGTGCCCTTGCTCCCACCCCCAGATCTGGGAGTCTTTTTGGCAGAGCTGCTCCAGTGGTGTAGAAGGCAAGGCTGTGGGCCGCCTCCCCAGGGTGCTGGGCCTAACCTGCCCCCGCCCCTTTAGTGGGAAGCTGTTCTGGGAACACTGTCCCCTCAGGCCAGGCTGGGGCTGGTTGCTGCTTTCTCCAGCCCAGGTCTGCTGTGTCGAGGGCCAGTGGGTGCCAGCTGCCACCCCCCAGAGCAGCACGGGGGCTCGGGCACACAGGAGCTGTGCCGGGGCCCGCGGACATCCTCCCCCTACTCCCAGCTCCCCAGGTGCCCCTCCTGGGCTGGCGGCCCAGCCTCCTGGACTGGGCTCTCTGGATGAGTCCGCCAGGTGTCGAGGCTCAAGAGACCTGATCCCCTGGGCTGCAGCCCTTGTGAAGGAAGGGGACAGGCTCCTGTGCGGAAGGAGGCAGGAGGCCACAAGGCTTGCCGTGCAGGCCCAGCCTAGCTCCCCTTCGTTTGCTCTCAGCTCCGTTTCCCAAGAATAAGGGGTAATCCAGCCTTCCCAGGATCTCAGCTATGGCCCTGCAGCTGCCCTGTTCTGGGCGGAGGCATCAGCTAGGCCTGGGCGGTGCCCGCAGACCTCGGCCTCAAACCTCCAGCCTTCGTCCCCTTCCCCACCAGCCCCAACGCAGCCCTCAGAAACTCGCGTGGCTTTCTGCTGGCCGGGACTGCGGAGGGCCCAGCCCAGGGAGTTCCTTCCCTGCTTGTGGGACTGGAAGGCTGAACCTGTTGACATCTGGGACCCGGTCAGCTGATCAGGGGCCTAGCCAGACTCTGGACTGAGTTTCTTAGAGACCTGTGGGTAGAGAAATGGAAGGTTTTTCCAGCCATCTCTTGGCGGAAGCTCTCCAGAACCATCCATCTTCTGTTTCCTGCCCAGCTCTGCAGCTGCCGGGTGCCTCGCCTGGGACTCCGTGTCCAGGGGTCTGGGTGGGAGGAGAGGACAGGCCTGGGGGCTTAGCCTTGCAAAGCTCTGGGTCTCCCCTGGTCCTGAGGTGGTGAAGGGGCAGGCAGGAGCACTTCCAGGAGACAGAAGGGCACCTCCTGCAGCAAGGGGTTCTCCAGGGCTGGTCTGTGGACACGTTGCAGGGACAGAGTGCCTGGATACACCAGTCAGTGAGGGGTGGAAACAGCTGCTGTCTAGGAGACTGTCCTTGGCCCGCTGGAGGGCAGGGGCTGACAGCCTGTTGTGGCCCATCTAGACAGTGACTCCCCTCCCATGCTGAAACGTGCCCTTTGCTGCTGTCTGGTCGCCTCCTAGAAGGAAGGCCTCCCTCACTTTGCTCCCCAAGCCGTGGAGGGTGTGGCACCCCATGCCCCTCACCCTGGCCGCCTTCCTCCCGGAGCTGCTTTGTCAGATGCTTTCTTCCCCAGTTGCCGCTGACCTTTTCTCTCCATCGGTGGCCAGCTCGCTCAGGGACCAGCTGATGCGCCTTCCCCCCTGCCACCCCCCAGCCCGTTGCCTTGGTAACCGCAGGCCCTCCTGCTCCTGCAGAATATTGCTTTCTTGTAACCTTTTTCCCTCCCTCTTCTTCCCCGCTTCTTTCTCTCACACAAAAAGAAAGCACAAGTGTTTTATATTCATTCTGCAAAAAGCTGTGTAGCGCATACTAATTGGCGTGGCTTCCTCCCGCTTTCTGTGAGCCTTTCCCATCCTCTGGGCCAGGACCGCGGGCCAGCACCGGCATGGGCCCAGCCAGCCTGCGCACTGCCAGGGGGACTGGCTCTGCGTGTCCTGAGGCCGCGTGGGGCATTTCTCCCCTGTGTCCAGGCCCTGAGTGTGACCAAGGCTGCTGAGACCACCGTGTCCTTGCCGAGGACCGTGAGGTCTTCAGGGACGAGGCACGCTAACAGCCTTGCTGGCACAAGAGACCAGAGCCAGGTCCAGTGGAGGGTGGCTCCTGTGGTCCCCGCTGCTGTCCCAGGCTCCCCATTGACGCCGCCCCCCGGGGCTGCCCCCCGACTCCACATGCAGAGGCAGAGGCCTGGCCTAGGCCTGCGTCAGGATGGTGGTCACCCATAGCCACGTTCAGCTTGCACTGCGGTTTTGCTGGTCCACTGGGGGAGAGTCAGTGGCTGCACTTGATGGGCTGGACTGAGAACCCCGAAGTGGCTCCCCACCAACTCCCCATCTCCTCTTCACGCCATTCCTTGCCCTCCGTTTTGGCAGCCCCTCGCAAGTCCTTGGCTCTAGAGGCTGAAGGAGACAGTGTTGCTGTTCTCCAGCTCCCGCTTAAGGGGGCTTCCACTAGTGTGTGTGTACACAAATACACACGGTTTTGCTCCAAGCTGACCTGTCTGTTTGCTTTAGCCCCCAGGGGACCAGAGACAAGTCTTTCGATATGTAGGCACGAGAGGGGTGGCCAGGATTAAAGGAACCTGTAGACAGTATTTCCAGCTGTAATTGTACAGAAGTGTCTGGTCTGCATTTGCGGGTTGATGTTAAACTATAAAACGAGAGAATGTGGAATATGAAGCGCAGCTTTGCTGGCCGTGTGGGCCTGCGGGGGGAGGAGGCGTGCGGGGACGAGTGACGCAGATGCTCCTGATGCAGAGGTGAGGCTGGAGGCCTGGGTGTGTGCACCGCTGTCCCTTTCCTGTCCCCATGCAGGGCCGCCGGCAGGCTCGGCCCCAAGATCCCCGCACAGAAGTCGTGCAGGAAGCAGCTCCTGAGATCGACACAGCGCCCTGGTGAGGGCAGGTCCCCAGGGCACACAGGAGGAGCCTGAGCCCCCTGGCCCACTGCAAAGCCGCGCTCAGACCACCCCTGTGTCTGGGTGACGGTCCTTGATGACCTGCCCTGCCCGGTGTCCGCCCCCACCCACACCCCACTCCGGGGCTGGGCTGCAGCTCGGGTTCCGGGAATGTGTCTCTGGGTCTGGTCCCACGTTGATGAAAAGCTTCTGCTGGTTAAGAGAATGCTCTGCGTGCCTCCCTCTACCCCCAGTTCCCTGGCAGACCTGGGCTCAGCACTTCTGAGGCCCGGCAACCCCCCTCAGGCCATGCTGCCGGCCCCGGGGCCATAGGCACTGCTGTCGCAGAGCTTGTGGGCCGCCTGTCTCCCCAGGGTCACTCTCATGGGGACAAGGCCCAGGGCCCTGTGGCCTTGCCTCTCCTCCCACCAGCACTGGCCCGGCCCTCAGCTGGCACCACTCAGCAGAAGCGGGGGAGGCGGGTATGGTGAGTTCACTGGTTCAGAGTCAGGCGACTGATGTCAGGGTCGAGAGTGAAGCCAGGACTGTGAGCACCGAGCTCCGCTCGTGGACGAGAGCTGGCTCCTTGAGGAGGCACCTGTAGGCGAGACCAAGGACAGGCAAGGACTCCCCTCCAGCTTGGAGCCGGGACAGCTGCCTCCTCTGGCCTCCCCCTCCTTCACGGGGCCACTCAGGGTGCGGACATTTCACGGGCCAGGCCTCTCAGGCGTGTTGGGTCTCCCCAAGCATATTTTCCGATAGGGAAATAACCCACTGGACCTGGTGTGAGTCACTGTGGCCCGGGTGGGGTCAGCATCTGTCTGAGTGCTGGTTGACATCGAGGCCTGGCCAGCCCGGGGCCCCCACTGCACAGGTTGGGCCCTGGGCCTGAGACCCTCGTCTCCTGGGGACCAGAGAGCAGTAATCCTTGGAAGAGCTGACCCCACCTCCTCTCCCCCACTTCCTGCCGTCTGCTGTCTGCCTCTGTTCTGAGTCCACATCCTTTGCAGCAGTCTGTGACCACTGAGAGCCATAATCTGGGCGGCCCTCAGCGGCCTGGTGTCCCTGGAGGCAGCTCTCCATCCGCAATCACGGCGCAGGATGGGGGTGCTTGTCCATCATCCTCTTCTTCTCTCCCCAGGTTATCCTGAAGGATCTGGAGGTGCTGGCAGAAATTGCTTCTTCCCCTGCAGGCCAGACAGATGACCCAGGCCCCCTCGATGGCCCTGACCTCCGGGTCAGCCACTCGGAGCTCCAGGCGCCCACCCCTGGCAGAGCCGGCCTGCTGAACACACCCGGTGAGTCTTCCCTTCTCGGATGGTTGTGGCCTCGGGGACCCTGGGCACGGCGCTGCTCAGTCTTATCCAGGACCGGCTGCTCGTGGGCCACCCTCCTGATCTCGAGAGCTCCCAGGGATGAGGGCCAGCAATGTGCCGCTCTGCAGGCGGCAGGCAGCCTGACCCTGCCGCCTCCCACTGCAGCAGCCCCCAGCCTCACAGGAGACCCTCACAGCCCTTTCCCTCATCTCCCTGCCACTCTCGGCCCTTTGAGCCACTGGCTGAATGTGAGACCATCCGAGTCAGCAATGGTCTTTTCCCCTGGGGCGCCGTCACCTGGTCAGGAATCAGGGAGCCCAGAGCTTGGGTCTCATGGGTGAAAGACCTCGTCGAGAAGCTAAAAGTAACACGCCAGGCGGCCCAGGCCGGAGAGTGGATAGCTCAGACAGGGTGTTCAGGCAGTCCTCAGACGTGAAGGTGGCCGCTACGCCCCTGGAGCCCCCACCTCGGGGTCCTTCCAGCCACAGGTGGCTCTTCTCCTGGGGCCAGCGTGACTCCCGGGTCCTCCCTCGCAGGGAGACGCCACTGCCTTCCAGCAACACAATCCTGGAAAATGCCCAGGGAGGCAGCTTGGAAGGAGCATACCCGGCAAATCTTGGGCATTTGCCTGGGGTGTCTCTGTCCCCTGAGCAGCTCTTGACATCCAGATACGAGGTCTTAGACTTCCTCTGATGGGAAAGCCAAGAGTCAGATACATCTGGGGCCTTTTCAGTGGTGGCTTCCCCCCCACAGCCCCACTGCACCGTCCCCAAAGGCGTCCCAGTCCTTGGCCCTGAGAGCACCTGCTCGGTAGAAGTAGGGGCCAGGGCTGCCAGCCAATCCCAGAAGGCCTGTGTGTCAAAAAGTGAATGAAAATCACTCAGTCATGTCCGACTCTTTGTGACCCCATGAACTATACAGTCCATGGAATTCTCCAGGCCAGAACACTGGAGTGGGTAGCCTTTCCCTTCTTTAGGGGATCTTCCCAACCCAGGGATCGAACCCAGGTCTCCCGCATTGCAGACAGATTCTTTACCAGCTGAGCCACCAGGGAAGGCATCTCCCTAGTGACACCTGAAGTCAAGCCCTGGCCATGGGGTGTCCCACAGGGCCCAGGCTGTGACCACTGTGCCCGCCCCGCCTGCAGCTGCTCTTGTTTCCAGCTGCTTCTGACTGAAGGCAGGAAGGAGTCAGGGGCTCTTGCGGCAGCCCAGCGTCCTTCCCTGGTTCCGCAGGATGCAGCGGTGTCCCAGCCCGCGCATTGCTTCCTCTGGACGTTGGGCCGCAGCCGGGAGGCTCCCGCGTCCTGACCGCGCAACCCCTGTGGACGCAAGTGCTCCCCTCTGTTCTCCATCCTAGGTCCCCAGATCAGCATTTGGGCACCAACCTGCAGTCTCCGGGCGGGTGGCTGGGCTGCCAGAGGTTGGGTGGGGGGCTCACTGAGAGGCAGCAGGGCCGGCAGCTGAGAGGAGGTTTCCTGAGGGTGGGGGCGGCCCCCAGAGCTCCCTGCCCAGGAAGCCAAGACCACACATCCTCGGGGAGAGGCTGTGGTGACAGCCCCGGGCAGGGGGCGCGTACCCTCTCCACTGGGGCTGTCTGATCTGCCCTTCCTCTGTAAGGGAGGGAGAAGGGTACGGAGAAGCAGATGACTGAAGCGCTTCCTGGCTGGCGGAGGCGTGGGCCGGAAAGCAGCTGTGCACAGCCCGCCCTGGAGGGGCAGGGTGGGAGCCCTAGGCTGCAGGGCCCAGCCTGGGGAGCTCCGGGAGCACCCTCCACTGCTCGGAGCAGGAGCTGGAGCAGCTTGGGTGGCAAAGAGCTCTGCGCCCCAGCTTCTGGCCCTGTCAAGACGCCTGGGCCGCCAGGGAGGCCGAGGTGATGAAGACTTGCCCCAGCTCCCAAGGCTGTCAGAGTGGCTCACGTCAGCCAGGGCCTCTCCCTGAATTCATAGAAAACAGCTAAGTGTGCCAGACGGGAAGAAATTCCATCCTGGAAAGAGCACCACGGAAGTGTCCGCAGCCAGTGAGACTCTCCGCTGCGGGGGTTTCACGGCGCCATGTGCCCTGCATGCCCTATCAGCGGGTGGCATCCACCCAGCGCGCAGTCCACGGCTGGTCTGTTAGGCGGGCCGTGGTTCTCAAAGGTCAGGCTCATGGCAGTAACCAGAAGTAGGGCTGTGCCCTGTTGCCGTCCGCCTCGGCCACCTTGGGGAGGGCAGGAGGTGGGCGCTGGTGTAGGACACAGGTCAGAGGGCACCTGGAGACGCATACACACTCCGTCCTTTCTCCCACGGCATCTCTGCACACGTGGGGTTCTTCTGTCTGCTTCGGCTGGTCACACACAGAGGGTGTGAGGTAGACCGTCTTCCGGTTTGGATCTGCCTTCCCCTGGCTCACCAGGGCACAGCTCTGAGAACTTGCAGGTGCAGGGCTGTGTCTCTTTAAGACAGATCACCCGCCCTGCCACCCCTACCAAGGGAATTCGGAAAACTAAGGAGGCAGGGAGCCTAGCAAAGATGAGACCAGTGGCGCGGTGCCTGCATGTCGGGCCTGTACACTCAGACCATGCAGACGGAGTGCGTCGGCGGGCCGTCACCGGCCTGGACAGCTGCTGTGCTGGCCTCAGTGTCAGTGCAGTGGTGCCCGGGGCTGCAGGCTGCGTTGCCCACTGGGGACGGTGCTCTCGCCTGGCCTGGCAGGGACAGCCCTGCCTGCAGTGCAGAGCGGTGTGGGTGGAGGCGGTGGTCTCCCTTCTGCCCAACCCTCTTCACTCCTGGCCCCAGCAGAGCCTCGGGCTGGGGAGGGGGCCGCTGCTGGGACATTCAGGAGGACCATGAGCTGCCCGGGTGGGTGGCCCCGAGGGAAGCCGTCTCGCTAAGTTGGGCTTCCGTGAAATGACATGAAAGTGCCCAGTTGGGTCCCCCTGTGACTTGGCAGTGTCTGCGCCTCCTCTGCCCGGCTCCACACAGCTGGGGCCCTGCCAGACTCCGAGAAGAAGGCCTGCAGGGAGGAGGGCTCCGGGTCGAGGCCCTGCTGCAGGAGGGGTGGAAGCTGGGCCCCACACAGCCATGTGGTGACGTGAGCGCGACCAAGTCCCCTGGGACAGATGTTTGCCCCCAAACCCAGCCTTCCCAACCTTCCTTTCCGGCCCGTTCTTGGGATGAAACTGCTCAAGTCATTGCGCAAGGCTGTCTGCTCCCACCTCCAAACATGTAGGCAAAGATGAGTGTTCTGATTCAGTTTCATTGCTTATGGCCCAGCCTGGTATGACCAAATGCAGAGATAAACTCTAAAAGCGTTAGATAAACTAACCGAGAAAGCCGTCCCTGGCAGCTCCCCGAGGACAGCGGTGACTCTGATGTGCTGAGCTCTCGTTTGGGACCGGGCTGTGTTTTCGGCACTTTCCCCATGTCGGTTCACTGGCCCCTCCCCGTGGGTCAGCCCATCTCTTGAGGAGAGTGCTGGCCCAGGGGCCTACTTCCTCCCCCTTCCCGTGGCCCCCCTCCCCTCACCAGCCAGGGGTGCTCCCAGGCCCTGCCGTGCCCCTCCTCTTCTCTCTTGCTCTGAAGCAGGCAGCTGGACAGCCTCCTGGAGTTGGGGGACTGCCCGGGGCAGAGGGCTTGCTGGCCTTTGCACAGAGACCAAAGCAACTGCATGCTAGATCGGTCCGCACCACAGAGGGGGCTGGGCCCTCTGACGTGGGGGCTGCCCGCCCCCTGAGACCCCTGTCCCATCCCCTTCCCTCTGAGCGCAGGCTCTTGGTCACACCAGCCTCCCCGTCCCGGCCCCGCCCTCAGGGCACGTTGACTGCAGGGGCTGGGCCGTGGGCTCCTGGAGTCTGTGAGGCTCCCGCCAGGACCGGCCCAGAGGTGTCGCCCCCGCAGACCCCCACCCCCAGGCGGCGGCCGGACCTGCCCTGGGCATCCGTGGGCCCTTCCCCGCCTCCCCCAGGCGGGGCAGTGACGCTCTAGCATCTGGTTTTGTTGAACTGTAGCGCGTGGTGTATTGAGGCCAGAGCTATTTTTATCCTGACATGTGAGGCTCGCACACGTCACAGCCACAGAGCTCAATCCAAAACGTCCCGGGGAGGCTGTTTGTCGGCGCTCTGCAGAGCCTCCTGTCGCCACATCAGGCTTCACTTAGGAACATCTGCAGCGCCGGCTCGCCGGCTGCCCGCCCCGGGCCAGGCCCTGCACACCCGGTGCTCCTGGCGGCATCTGCCTGCCCTAGGCCAGCGGTGCTCACGTGAGCCTCCTGCCCGAGCCCGCGTCTCTGCAGCAGAGGCCAAGCCAGCGGTCCTCGGCAGGAGAGGGAAGGAGTCCTGCTCTCCTCGGCCCCGAAGGGTGCCTCCTCTTGACACCAGGCTGCTCCCAGCCCTCCCCTCGCCTCCGACCAGCACCCGCCATCCCTCCTGGTGCAGGCCTCCCAGCCTGTCCTAGCAGACCCTCGAGCATGTGTTGGGGGGCAGGCCCTGACCGCCCCGTCCTGGAGGCCACAGCCCCTCGCCCTGGCCTGTCCACCCGGCAGACCCTCAAGCACATGTTGGGGGGGTGGGCCCTGACCACCCCGTCGCGGGGGCCGTCGCCCCTCGCCCCGGGCTCTTCTCAGCTGGCGAGAAAAGAGGCCAATCCAGTTGCGCGTGCAGACAGGCTAGAGGCGGGCGCCCCACGGGGAGGAGCAGGCTGCAGTCGGGCAGAGATGAGTTCAGCTGAGAGAGGCCTGGCACTCCCCGTGGGAGCACTCCTGGAGACTTCCTTCTCTCTCCACCCCTTTTCCCCTCCCAGGCCTGCAGCCCTGCCCAGAACCCTCTCTCCAGTTCCACTTCAAGCCGGTTGGCCAGTCAGAGCAGTGGCTGGTGGGCCAGGGAAAGGAGGCCAGGAGGGAGCGAGGCGGCCCCCACCCCATCCTTGGTGGTCGGGAGAGGCGGCCGCCCTTGCCCAGCCGGCCCAGCCCGTGTTGCCCTCCCCGAGGCTCCCCGCCCGCCCCTGCAGGGCCCTCTCTCCTAGGGCAGCAGCCTTGACTGGAGTCTGCTCTGGCAGGCGGAGCCAGAAGGACCACAGGCCTCGGGCAGCTCCACGGCCTCTCCCGGCAGCCTCGGAAGGCACCCAGTGCCCACTTAGGTTGCTCCCAGCCTCCTGCTCTGTAAAGTAAGGGCAGAAGCTTCCATGGTAACCACTGCGCTGTGAGAACAGGACCCTCTCGACACGGCGTCTCCCACATGTGACTCTGCCCCACCCCTCCCTCCTAAGGGCCTCCTCGGCTCCAGGGTCCACTGTGTGTGCGCTGGACCTCCAGAGTTGACCGTGGGCCCCAGAGGCAGCCGTGGCTCAGGAGATGGGACCCATTTGCCTTACGCAGTGCTCCTGGTTAGGGCAGGTTTGCTGGTGGTAACAGCCCCTCTTGTTCGAGTTCAGACTATGTAGGAGGCCCCAGGCCTGGTACATTACATCTTCTGTCTCATTTAATGTGGGCTTTCATTGCCCTCCCCACCGGACTCCAGTACTCTTGCCTGGAAAATCCCATGGATGGAGGAGCCTGGTAGGCTGCAGTCCATGGGGTCGCTAAGAGTCGGACACGACTGAGCGACTTCACTTTCACTTTTCACTTTCATGTATTGGAGAAGGAAATGGCAACCCACTCCAGTGTTCTTGCCTAGAGAATCCCAGGCACGGGGGAGCCTGGTGGGCTGCTGTCTATGGGATCGCAGAGAGTCGGACACAACTGAAGTGACTTAGCAGCAGCTCATTACCCCCATCTTGCAGATGAGAAAACTGAGGCTTAGAGGGGTTAAGAAATTTGTCCAAAGTTGCACAGCTAGTCAGGGGTTGAGTGAGGATCTGATCTCAGGTGTGGTGGACTCCCAAGCCAATCTCTAAACACCATGTTTGGGACTTCCCTCGTGGTCTGGTGGTTAAGAATCTACCATCCAATATAGGGGACAGGGGTTGGGGATTGAAGATCCCACATGCCACACAGTGCAGCCGAGAAACGCCCACTGCCTGTGTAAGAACCGAGCCTCCCAGGACCTCCTCAGTGCCTGCTCAAGCCACCCAGTCCCCAGGCCCTGGAGGCCGTGGCCCCGGGTGGGGAGGATTTCTTTATGGTCAGTCGTCGTTTTGATCCCTTTGTCCTCTGGAATATTATGGAGCCTAAGCCTGCTAATGGATGGGACAGGGACATAGGAGCCACGGTCACCCAGCACCCAGAAGGCTGCAGGGCACTGGACCCCAGGCCACAAGTACCTCCACGGGCCAGGGGAGCCTATGCCCTCCAGCCAGGCCTCCATGGGGGCAGCAGAAGTCATGTCCTCAAGTGTGGTGACAGGGACATGGGGCTCCTCACAGCTGTATCCACAGCCATCTCTTCAGAGTCAGCCCCAGCTGGGCCTGGAGTAACTTGATCCGTAAGAATGTGACACTTGATTCTGCAAACAGCCCCTTGGGGGCGGAGAGCAGACTATTTGCCATTCCAGAGACACTCAGGACGGCCCTGGGCCAGGCTCTTCTGGAAAGGGACCCAGAAAACACACTGTAGACGAGAAGAGCCGTGAGGCCTGTCCTTGAACTGGCTTCTCGTGAAGGGCTCGCCCTGGGCACGATTCACAGGAGCTGTCCAGGAGGTTCCGGAGAGAGGACAGTAGTTTGAAGGTGTGGCTCCTAGTGAGGCCTCCTCACAAACCAGTTCACAGCCAGGGGAAAAAAAAAATCAGGAAACCCCTTTTCCAGGTCCCAGCCACTTCCCTGTAAGGACCTTGCGACGATATAAGGAAGTCTGAGTTCAGCAAAACAGTAGACCTCCTGGGAGAAGGTTTCACTGCTGCCTCCTGGCCACGGCGCCTGCTGAAGTCGGCCTGCCAGGGCTCCTCTGTAAGGCTTGCTTATGCTCTGGACGACGGTTCCACACACTCGTGCTTTGGGTTGACGCTTCTGGGAGCTGATATCCCCTCGCACAGCCAAGCCTGATTCCCAGAGACCCCACTCCCTGCTTGTTTCACTGAATGGCACCCTTTGAAAGGGTGAACTTGATAGTATATGAGTTGCATCGCAATTAAATTGTTACCAAAAAGAAACCAGATGCCCTGTTCATGCGTCAGGCAGGTGGACGTGAGGAGCCCTGCCATTGCCACCACTGCTCTCCAGCGTGCTGAGGCCAGCATGAGCTAGAAAGCAAGGACGGGGCGCCCCCAGGGCTGTGTGGACGCACGACGCCCCAGCCCCACCCTGGTCCCCTCTGCACCGGATGCCTTACACAGGGCCGGAGTTTAGGCGGGGGCGGGGTGGGGCAGGGGGTGCTGTTTCTGGCCTTCCGTGTATATTCAGCTGGGATACATAAGGGAGTGGAGGAGAGAGTGGCAACCCACTCCAGTACTCTTGCCTGGAGAATCCCTTGGACAGAGGAGCCCAGCGGGCTACAGTCCACGGGGTCACACAGAGTGGGACACGACTGAGTACCCAAGCACAAAAGGGGAAGGCCTGGAGTGTGCTTCTGGTTGTGAAGCCGCCTCGAGGTCTTCAGGGGGCGACTCTGATAGAGCGTCTGCCTGAAGATGAGGAATGTCTGATGCAGAACAGCGGGTGCGGGTGGAGACGCCTGGTAGCGTTTTGCCAGCGTGTGCCGCTTTGACTTCTCCTTGAACAGCAGTGGGAAAGGGGTGTGGCCTCTGCCTCTGGGGGGGTCTGTTGGCTTTATCGACCACTGCGGCTGTGCCTGCCTTCCCTTTTTCTTCTCTATGACTTGCCATTTGTTCGTAACCCGCCAAAGCCCAGGTGTATTTTATTTATTGGGATGATGAGTTAAAAACGTGTTCTGTTTTTTCAGAAACACCTGGCACCTAGCGCCAGTCTCATGTAGGGAGTCTTCACTAAGTGATGGAGTGTCCGCTGGAGGGGTGGCCAGGGGAATGGGTGCATTTGTAGCGAGCAGGGTTGTATCAGCTTGCGCACACGTGTTTGGTCCTTGCTTTTTTGCTGCCAGTGTGGCCCTTGATTGATGGTGTTCCCTGATCTGGTGCACAGGGACTCTCCCCACCTTTTTGGCGTCGATAACTGTTTCCTTTCTGTGGGCATGCAGAATAAACCCCGTTCTGTCCCTTCCTCTGTAGGTACCAAAAGCTTGGAGTGTTCTCCTTCCACCCCGACCATGAACTCCTACTTTTACAAGTTCATGATCAACCTTCTCAAGAGGTTCAGCAGTGAGCGGAAGCTCCTGGAGGTCAGAGGCGCCTTCATCATCAGGTCAGTTCCGGGAGCGTCCCTTCTCCCACGGCCTCGAGTTTCATCCTCACGTGGTGCAAGGGGTCGAGGCAGCCGTGGGCTCTGCTCCTCCAGTGTGTGATGGTTGCAGGAGGAGGGAAAAGCCGGGAGAGGAGGCCGAGAAGGGGGGCCTGAGAGGCAGAAAGAAGCCAAGGAGAGAGGGGACACGGGAAGCCTTGAGGGGCAGGAGGCGGGGAGGAGCCTGCTGAGTGCTGCTGGGAATGGGCAGGCAGTGGAAGGCGAGGAAGCGGGGGAGCCCCAGGGGGAGAGTGGCCACCCTGGGGGTGGCCGAAGGATTGATTCTCAGGTGGGGCGGAAGGGCAAAGAACAGGACGGCACAGTTCCTGCCCGTTGGGAAGGACCCCACAGGGCTTCCTGGTGGTGGCGGGTGTCGCCGCCCCCTGCTTTCCTGAGCTTGAGGAGGGCAGGGCTCGTCCGCTTCAGCACGCTGGCGTCTGGAGCTGGTTAACTCTCGGTGGTGGGGGTGTTCTGCGCCCTCTGGGGTATTGAGCAGCGTCCCCCGCCCCGACCCACTAGGGGCTAGGAGCACCCTCACCGCCCCTGTCGGGACAGTCAGAAGTGTCCCCAGACAGCGCCAAAGGCCCCTGGGGGGCAGAGTGATCCCAGGTGACAGTCGTGGTTACAGAGGGTAGACGTGGATCCTGAACCTCGCTGGCCCAAAGCGGAAGGTTTCTGTGTGTGTTTTCACATCGAGCTGGGGACTGAAGGGACCCCCCACCAGGAAAATGACAGACTCTCCCCACACGAGTGGCAGCTAGCTTCACACGGCGTTCCAAATTGCAGAGGTGTTGGCTCTTTTGATGAGTCCTCCTTGCCTGGAAGACTTTCAAAAACCAGTGGAGAGAGGGGCCTTTGAAAAAGGAGTTTGTAGCTAGTTTCCTCTCTGGAGAGCCCCGCTGCAGTGGGTTTTTCCAGCCTCCATCAGCCTGGCATGCCCCATCGGGGCCTGGGGAGAGGGTGTTGGGGGGGTCACCGACCTCCCCAGACACCATGGACCGGAAGTGGGGGCCGCGTGGGTGCGTGTGCAGGGGTATTCCCTCTCCCATCAGTGCCGAGGGTTCACGGAGCTGGTGGTCCTGCTGTCCCCGTGGTCCTGTTCAGAGCCTTCAGGGTGGTGAGGCTTCGCTTACTCTGGAGGGTCTCCCAGGCATCCTGGGCCGGTGGGAATCTTCATTCTGCAGGAGGGAAATGAGAGGAGGCCACGTGCCTGCCTGGCTCGGTTGGAGCCTGGCTGCAGACCCCTGCACTCCTCTGATTTTGTAGCCGGCCTCTGTCCCGTCTGTGAGAGAGCACCAAGCTGGGTCCCTGAGGGGCCTGCCCACCCTGCACGCCAGGACCTCCCAGCACCCAGCTCCCCAGAGGGTCCTTGCCCCTCGGCCTTCTGGGGCCGAGTCCATTGCTGCTCTGGGGCTCACGTCCCTCGAGGACCACACTGGGGCCTCCATGGGCACGGCGCCTGCCCCCCAGGCATGGCTCACTCCCAGTCCACGAGGCCAGCGTGCTCTCCCAGCCCCGGGTGGAGAGCCCCGTGGCAGGACGGAAGGCCCTGTCACTGGGCCGCTCACATATGTTGTCCCTCCTGCCATCCTGCCCGCCCCCCAAAGTAGCAGCAGCCCTTGTCATGTCCAGTCACAGCTTCCTCGGGGCCACGCTAGCCCTGGGAGGCTGACCAGTGTGCCCCGCCGCCTGACGTGGAGGAGGGCCTGAAGCCGTGTGCCATCCTCCTCATGGTCAGATGGGGTCGAGGTCCTTCAGCAGAGCTTCACTGGGGCCCGCGCCTGGGAGGGTCAGCCTCCCCACCTGCCTCCCGACTCATTTCCTTACTTCCTGCTGGTGGCTTTAAAGAAGCGCATGCTGGTGACGCATGCAGACCGCTGAGGTGAAGCCACAGGTCTGATAAGAGACAGTGGATGTTTCTTAACCCCCTCTCTGTGGTGTTCAGCCAACTATAAGTTGCTCCCCTCAACCCCCAACATTGAGCAAAGAAAGGAAAGAAGCTCTTTCTGTAGACAAGTGGCTAGCCATTGTTCCTGCAGCGGTGCATTTAGCTCAGGGTCCAGGGACGGCACCTGAAAGGACGGAGGCGTCCGGAGCTCTTGAGGACAGACGTTTGGCGGGGGGTCTTGGCCTTGAGGAAGCGGCAGGACCCTCTGCAGGCTGGGGCGCAGTTCCCCGCCCGCCTGGCCTTCCCAGGCTGCCCCTCCGTGGGGGTCAGGAATGGAGCCCCTGCGGGGGGTGGACATCTGCTCCGTGTCCACGAGGCCTTGTTATCGGGTGGGCGTAACTGTGTAGAGGTATGTTGGGTTTGGGGAGGCCAAGGATTCCAAATCCTGATCTCAGCCAGGCTTGCTGTGCCCTGCCCTGGGCCCAGGTCCTTCTTCAGGCTGCAGGGACTCAGGGCGGGCGGATGCTGAGCACAGGTGGTGTGAGCGGCCAGCCCTGCCCACACCAGCCCCCGCCCCAGGGCTCCATGGCGGTCAGGCAGATGCCGCAGGCACTTGGGAGCCAGCTGAAGAGGGGGCTTCCCAAGTCAAACGACCTTGGGTTCGAATCCCAGTTCCTTCGGTTTTTAGCTATGTGGACCGGCTCCAGGCCCAGTTTGCTCTGACTGTAAGACGCAGTCATCGCACCTGCCGCGTCGCTCTGCAGAGCAAGGTGCAGAGACGCTGTGCGTTTGGCGCCCTCACACAGCTGGGGGCCGCTGGTGTTGGCCTCAGGACGCAGCCTCGGCCTCCTCCCCTGCCCCACAATCTGTGGGGAGGGGAGACTCGGCCTGGCAGAGGGTGAGAGAACCAACCTTCTGTGCCGAGCGCTGGCTCCCGGGGCACCACCAGCAGCCTGGCCCGGCCCCGAGTGGGTGTGTGTGTACATTTCCTCTGGCCTGTCCCACCCCCCAGCCAGTGCAGACGGAACAAGCACAGGGCTTGTTTTCCCACGAACCGTCCCACTATATTCCGGAGAAGAGGAGAGGAGGGAGAAAACGCAGTCTCTTTGATAAACTGCGACATGAACTGCAGTGCAGCCCAACAGCTGTGAGCCTGACAAGGCCTGCTTCTGTGCGGGAGCCGCGCGGTGAGCACGCTCACCCTCGGCCAGCGCGGCCCTCCGGCAGCCTGGGGCCTAATCAGCTGTGCCTCCCCGCCCCCCTTCCTCCCTGCTGCCTTGCAAAGAGGGCTAGCCGGAGAATGCTTTCTTTTCAGCCAGTCACTGTGCTGTGAACTCGGCTGCAGCCCCAGCCAGCCCCGTCCACGGTGGCTGAGGTCCTGAGCCCCCTCCCGGGAGAAAGGGAAGCCCCCAAGATGAGGCATTGGGAAGGGGCCCAAGTTTGGGCGGGGGGAGCTGTCACGAGGCTTTCTTCCATGAGACCCTGACCCCGAGAAGCCCCACCGGGTACGGCTTCTGGTTCATTCTGGCCCTCCTTCGACACAGACACACGCCTGGCAGCTCATCCAGTGTGGCCGAAGCCCTGCTAATCCTGTGCCCCTTCACCACCGCCCCAGGGCTCCGCAGACGAGCCCCGCGCTGGGGGCGGGTGGAGTGGGAAACTAGCCGCTGGGGTGGGTGGTGGGGCCGGAGCCCGGGCTAGGAAGCCACTGGAAACTGGACTGAGTTTTAATTGTGGGGCGGGAGGGGGCGCGGTGGCACAAGAGTAGCTCTGTTTTCCCGCCGTAATTGGGAAATTCCGCTGTGCTGTCCTCGTGCGCTCCTCCCAGGGACAGGCAGCCCCTGTGGTTGGGGCAGCCCACACCGTGGGCCCGCTCGCCGTCTGCATCCCCCGAGCCTTTGGAGTTCACTCAGCATCGGTGGCACCCCGTTACCCTGTCCCTTTCTGCGTGCCACCTTACCTGCCAGGGTTATTGGTTGGTCCCCCAGAGCCCATTGTGCTGGTGTGAATGAAAGATGAATCAAGGGACCTGGCTAGACCCTGTTTACAGAGCAGTGCAGAAAAGCAGCTTTTCCCACGGCCCCCAGCCTGCGAGGAAGCTGCTGGGAGGCTCAGCTCAGCTCTCCCTTGCGCCCCTTTAACGGATCACGTCATTTGTTCACAGTAAAAACAAACTGCTGTGACAGACACGCGGGCCCCCTGAGTCTGTCTGCAGAAACAGGTCCCGAGGCACCTCCTCGGGCTGCGGGAGGATTGGGGTCTTCATCAGTTGTCCGTGTTGATGGGTCCTCCGCCGAGGGAAAGGGGACGGGACACTGAGCAGGGCTGGGGGCTTTCTCTAGGCGACCGCTCCATCCCTCTCAGGAGCAGCTCCTCTCCCTGTCAGTGTTTAGTCAGCCTGCCCAGCTGCCCGTGGGAACCTTCTGGAGCCTTCCCCAATCACTCCTCTCCAGGGGCCAGGGTGCGTCTGGGAGATGAGACACAGGACAGCGCAGGGAGCGTGTGGCAGAAGCTGCTTTGCACAGCCAGCTCCTGACTTTCATCTCCTAAGCGGAATGACGCTGAGGGCCTGTGAATGCAGGGTGGCCCGAGCGACATGCCAGAGATTGCCTGCAAGAAAGCCCTGCCTGCAAAGGTGAAAAGACGTCCCTGGAAGGGGCAAAAATGCAGAGAGCCCAGCCCGGTCCGTTTCCGCTGCTCTCTCGTCCTTGGCAAAATGCCAGCATCCAGCGCCTTGCAGAATCATCTGCGACCCAGGGCCTCCCCTAGGCAGCCTACATGCTGGCCTCCCTGTGGAACCCACTCGCATAAACACTGGAGTTCCCTGCAAGAGGTGACGTCTTCCCTTCTGGAGTGTGGAAGCCACATGCTGTGGGCCTTGCTGGGTCAGGCTGGGATTAATTAGGTACAGCCAGGGGTGTGGGGGAGGAGAGGACGTGCTGGGCAGAGAGAGCCCTGTGCGGCGTGCTCTGGGAGTCTGGGGAGTTCTAGAGGGAAGTGGCCCCGCGTTCCAAGGGTCCTCCTGGATCCTTGAAGGGGGTGCTGATGGAAGCGGGGGATGGAGGCTTTGAGCAGGGCTGCTGGGAGGTTAGAGGGCACGAGTGGACTTGGCAGAGGGAAGCACGTGACCCATGGAGCCAGCGGTTTGCCCCACATCCAGGAGCACCTGTGGAGGGGAAGGACTCGGGAGCCACCCCGTGCCCACCACATGGGAGGCCTTCAAAGGCCTCCACCCTCCTCATATGGGTGGCGGCACCTGCTGGGCCGTCCCAGCCTCCAGTTAAAAGCGCTTGCTTTGTAGTCCACACACCTGAGAAGCGTCAGCTCCCTGCACTGTAGCCAGAGGCTGGGAACTAGACAGCGAATTTCTCTCTGAAGCTTGAGAGGCTGTGGAACCTGTAGTTGTCGCTGGATCTGTTTATACCTTATTTCAGGACGCCAGGAAACTAGCAAAGCTTTGACTTTGGGAAGCCAGACAGCTCGGTTAATTAGGAAGTAGCTGCCGGGGATCACAGTGGAGCAACTTAACAGAATATCAGCAGGTTTGGAATTGGCCCCCCGAGGCCACTTTCATCCTCCGCCTCCCTGGAGTAGGGCCGCATCTGAGCCAGGAGAGACAAGTGGGTGTCCTCAGCCGAAGTGTGCTTTGAAGCTCCTGGCACAGCAGTTGCAGAAGTTGGGCTCTCAGAAGGCTCTGCCTTTGTTGCTTTTCACCTTGGCTTTCCTAGAGAAGGCTGCTCCGGGAGGCCCCTGTGTGGTCCTCCCCTCTCCCCACAAGCATATTCTTTTAGCAAGTAGCCGCAGAGATCACACATACTCATACTCATCTTCAGTAAAATACGCGGAAGGGTTTCCATCACGTGCTGTTTGGGAAAGGCGTCAGACCAGCTGCCCCTTCCACGTGGAAGGAGAGCTCCCATCTCTAAGCAGATGCGTCGGAAGGGCCCTGGCCTGGGGGAGTCTTGGCGCCAAATGCAGGCTCAGACGGCGGGCACCTGCCCACGTGACAGAGCACAGCGTGCGGGGAGGGGGCTCTGTAAGCCCGGCTGCACGCTCGTGGGGTCTGGGGTGGGCAGTGGGAGTCTCCTCACAACCTGGCAGCTCGGCTCCCAGGAGAGTGTGGGCGCTGGGCCTTTGCCCTCACCCTCGAGTCTCCCTGCGTCCCAGGAGCCCCTGCACCCGCCCCTCACCCATGTCTCAGGGCACCTGCGGGGGCGCTGCACACCCGCCATGGAGCCCAGAGCCTTAGCTGTCTCCTGGGTGCTGGAGGCCATGGGGGAAAACCGCCCAGCGTCCAGCCTGGACTTGCTTTTCCTCAGCCTGGCTAGAAGGAGCCTCTCCAGGCGTCACTGACCCATAGGGAACCCTGCTGTGGCCACCCCCTCGCCGCCCTCTTCCGGCTCTCAGCCTCTGCCGGCTCTCAGCCTCTGCCTGTCCCCACTCAGAAGGGGAGCAAGGATGAGTCTGCGAGTCCCTCCCTGTCTCCCTCAGGCCCCAGGCCTCCAGACTCCTGCCCGCCCGCCACGCTGGCCTGTTTCCGGTCTGTATTTAGATGACATCATCTCACAAGAACTGCCTGGCTCTCAGACAGGGACTGACTGTCTTTCTTGGTCTAAATCTCCTTTTTGATTCTTGCTCAGAAGGACAAGTCTCAACCCCTCTCTCCTCCCAGCTCGTTTGTTTTTCCTCTGGTTTATCACAGTTGCTCACATCACCCATATTGGCCTCTCTCTCTCTCTTTGAAGCTGAGCTGAGACAGATTTCAAGTGCAGTCCTGAGGCATCTCGTTTTTCTCCAGCCCTCTGTTGAGCATCTGTCTCCAGCCTTGCCTGTGACTCTTTCCCTTCCGATGCTGCTTTCCTGGGCGTGAAGTTTGTGCGTCTCCTGCTCCGTCTCCACCAGCCACACGCCCGTTGGCGCTGTGGTCGCAGTCCCATGCCCCAGCTCCTGCTCTCGCCCGTGACTGCCTGCCCGAACATGGGGCCATCTGAGCCTCCTTGTTTCGCTTCCCTGAAAGCTACCACTCCAGCCGTATAATGGAGCTCCGTCTGCACCCGCAGCCTTGCCATCGGTAGACTTGGAGCCTCCTGTGTCCCTGGTTCTGCCTTGTTTTCTCTGCCATTTTGCCGTCTCTCTGGCAGAGCCCTCTCTTTTCTTCACCGCATGACGTTGACACGTTGGCTTCTGTGCTGCACGTCCGTCTCCTGGTCAGGCCACCGTGGCAGCCTCTCCTCCCTCTGTGGCTCAATTTCCACGATGCCTTTGTTTTTTAATGTAAATTTTTCATTAAATACCACCATACCATATAAAGGGGCGTGAATCTGAGTGTCCTGCAGCTTGGTTAGTTTTCGCCGGGCCCCTGTATCCAGGTTAACGAGTGATGAAATAAAGAAGCAGAGCATCTCTAGCGCCCAGAGGCCCCTCTCACGCCTCCTCCCTGCTCTTCCTCCCCCAAGTGGGCGCTGGCCTGATCTCTGACTGCACATTCGTGTACCTGGTTTTTTTGTTTTGGTTTTTGGAGGGTTTTTTGTTGTTGTTAACCTGATTTTTTGAGCTATATATAAATGGAATCATGCAATCTGTGCTCTCTTACAAGCTCTCTTTGGTCCCACCGTGTGTTTGTGAGAGGCGCTGTGTCCCGCATGGCAGCAGGTCGCGTGTCTGCCTCGTCCGCCCTATGTGAGGAGCAGGGGCTCACTTGCCCGCCCTGCTGGCTGCTTCTCTGGCGCTGCTGTGGATGGCGCTGCCGTGAGCGCCCCTTCCCTTGTCTTCTGGTGGACACACGTGCACATTTCTCTTAGATAATGCCTGGGGTTGCCGGCGCAGGGCCATACACATGTTTAGCCTTGACAGGTTTAACTGTCTTAGCTGCACCAGTTTCTGCTTGTATCCAGGATGTGTGAGAGCTTTTGCTGCTCACATCCTCACCAGCACTTGTATCTTGAGTCTTTTTGCTTTTAGCCATTTTGATAGGCTTGTGGTGGTATCACCTGATGGGATTTCGTTTGTTTGGCTTTTGGCCATACTGCTTGGCTTGCAGCCTCTTAGTTCCCCCACCAGGGGTTGAATCCAGTGGTCCCTTCACTAGAAGCACAGAGTCCTAACCCCTGGACCACCAGGGAATTGCCCTCACCTTGTGCCTTTAATTTGCATTTCCCTGAAGACCAGTGAAGCTAAAGAACTGCTCATGGCTTTTTTGCCTTCTGGATATCCTCTTTTGCAATGAGCCTATTTAAATCATTTCCCTGTTGGGTTTTTGGTGACTTTCTTCTTGATCTGTGGAAATTCTTTACATGTTCTGAATTCGAGTCTTTCTCCAGCGTGTGTACTGTAATTATCTCCTGCCGTGTGGCTTGCCTTATCGCCCCCTTAAAAGTGTCTCTGATGAACAGCAGTTCTTTATTTCTGATGTAGTTCAGGTGACACATTTTGCTTCTCAGCATTTTTTACGGTTTGTGGTGCTTTTCTCAGGGGATTAGGAGCTCGTGAGAACCAACCATGGAGCTGCCCGTGTCTGGTAAGCATTCCCAGCACGCTGGACTCCGAGTACAATCCGCCTAAAGCCCAGGAGCATTAGAGCTCCGCGCTGGACAGGGTCTCAGAGGCCACCTTCTTTCCATCCCCCCCATCAGCTGAACCCCAGGGCTTCCGGGTTAGAGCCGCTTAGATCTAACTTCAGTTGTCAGCAGTCTTGGGGTCACAGTCACCAGTGCGACAAGGGGCCTTACCTGGCCCTTCGAGTCAGCCCGGGGCGTGGGCCGCAAGGCCCGGGAACTCGGCGTCCCCCTGTGGTGCCACCTCTCCTCTCAGCCTGTCTGCGGCCAGCCTCTCTGCTTTGGTCTAGCCCGTTGGCAGGGAGGTGGCCCCCGTGTCTCGCTCCATGTGCTGGCTGTGCCCCTCAGGGTCATGGGCTCCTGGGTGGGGCAGAGCAGAGCGGAACGCTCTCCAGAGGAAAGGGCCCGCAGCTGCTCTGCTGAGCATCGTTCTCCTATGTGAAAGTGGAGATGGTAGCCACCGTGGTCTCCTGCCAGTTCTTGGGAGGTTAAGTATCCCCACAAGACGGTGCTCCGGAGAGTGTCTGGTACCTGGTGATGGTGCGGGAGGTCCTGGTGGTGACAGCAAGGGTCCTTGCGATGGAGCTCCCTCCCTCTCTGCATGTCTGTCAGGGAGCCGGGGCTGGGGGCCTGGCCCTCCCGCTGCCCCGTTCCCAGCCCCTGGCTCCTCCAGTGCCGTCCGCGGCTGCTCCCTTGGGCTCGGCTCCTTGGGCTCGGCTGACTGTCGCTGTCTCTTGTTTTCTAGGGAAGTGTAGGCGAGACAGCCGCTGAGCAAACTAAGACTTGCCCCGCTGTGGCCTCCCTTCCTCTGTTCCCGCCCCCACGCCCTGCCCGTCTGAACGGTTACAGTCAGGACATGGACTGGCGAGCCTGAAGCAGGAGCCCCCCAGGCCTCCTCAGGCCCAGGCCTCTCCTCCCTGTCAGCCCCATGCCAGGCTGGGGTCTCAGGACCCGGGCCTGTGCCCCACTCCCACGGGGAAGAGGGGCTGCTGCTCATGGGAAATTGGCTCTGGAACCAGAACCCCAGGCTGTGGACAGGAGACCCAGCCGGCGTCCACACTGTGGTCAGCCTCAGTGCTGCCTGAAAAGGTGTATGAAGCAGGCGACACCGAGAGCCCTCCAGGGCTGCGGTGGAAGGAGGGACCCCCCTCCCTTCTGCCTGCAGCCTAATTGCCCAGCCATGGCGGGGTGGGGAGCCGCCTGTGTCCCTGTGACCTGCCCAGAGACCACCACGGGGGGCAGGTGGGCGGGGAGACCACCACAGGGGGCAGGTGGGCGGGGAGACCACCACGGGGGGGGCAGGTGGGCGGGGAGACCACCACGGGGGGCAGGTGGGCGGGGAGACCACCACGGGGGGGCAGGTGGGCGGGGAGACCACCACGGGGGGGGGCAGGTGGGCGGGGAGACCACCACGGGGGGCAGGTGGGCGGGGAGACCACCACGGGGGGGCAGGTGGGCGGGGAGACCACCACGGGGGGGGGGCAGGTGAGCGGGGAGACCACCACGGGGGGGGGCAGGTGAGCGGGGAGACCACCACGGGGGGGGGCAGGTGGGCGGGGAGACCACCACGGGGGGCTGGTGGGCGGGGAGACCACCACAGGGGGCTGGTGGGCGGGGAGCGGCACCTGAGGACTCGGGCCTCCAGCTGGTCTGGTCCCTTTTCCGTGGTTTCCACTTGCAGCGCTGCACCTTGCCAGCGGCTGGGACTTGCCTGTTGTGTGCTCTGTGTCACTGCGTGAGGAGCTGGGCTTAGATTCAGACCAGACCAGCCTCCAGCAAGGCCGCTTGTGCTGTCTCCCCACCTGTGCCCCAGCGTGTTGGCCCCGGGCCATGACTGAGGGGACGAGGGGCACCTCAGTCTGGGTTTGGGGCTCAGTTTGGCCCCCAGGAGGGGCCTTGAGGGCCAACCGAGGCCTCTCACACAGGCAGGGACTCGGGCTCTGCCCTGCGCCACGCCCGGGCTAGGCCACTACAGACCCGGCCCCCGTGGTCTGCAGGGGGGCCCCTCGGGTCGTGGTGGGCAGGAGCACAGGCTCACCCAGGCAGCGGCGGGGTCGCAGGGGCACGCCTTCTTCCGGGGCTGGTCCTGGGGCGGCCTTGGCGTACCAGGCCCCGAGCCAGCCCTGGGCACACGCTCCTGCCTTCACCCAGGTGGCATCCAGTGGCACAGCAGACGAGCGACTAGGAGATATGAGCCCCGGGGCTGTGGTTCCTGCTCTGGAGGAAGCAGCAGGCTTGGTGGGGGTCCACAGGTTTGGGCCTGAGGGGAGGTGGGGTGCCCGGCAGCTTCAGCGGAGTCAAGAAGCTGTGACCTGGATCTTACGTTTTCTCGGAGCATAAAAGTGCCCTAGTTTTCCCTCTCCTCAGGCTCAGCTGAAGCTACGCCAAGAACCAGCTTTTAAAGGCTGCCTGAAATGTGCTTCGGAGCCAAGAATCTATAGAGCTAGTGTATTTGTGACCTGGTTGAAAACGCTTACTGAGGAAAATCAGGGGGTAGGATTTGGGAGCTGGCTTTTTGTTGTTGTTGTTGTTTTTCCTTTTGAAAATTAAAAAAAAAAAGCCACCGCTTTAGCCTTCTTCACCCCATGCTTCCCCCTGTACTGCCCCCAGCGCCCGAGTCCGCCAGCCCCAGGCGCTCAGCCCTTCCGCTCTCCACGCCTCCCCCACCCCAGTCCCTCTCCATCCCCCGTGCTTCAGGAATGAAAATACCAAGTGGGTAAAATTAAGGAGCCGGGTAGAGCCCTGGAAATTAGGCCACAGCTGTCAGGCCAGGCAAGAGTCCTCGTCTCTGAATGGACTGCCGGGAGCAAGCGCTCGCAACACCCCCCGCCCCGCCTGGTGAGCGTGGATCAGAGTCCTCAGCTCCCCACCCCGCTCTGGAGGGGCTGCTGCTGCTGTGCCAGCCTCCACTCGTCACCGAGCAGGCCTCAGAGACGGGGTCCCAGTGCCCTCCCGGGGGGCCCCAAACTTGAGCAGCGGTGATGCTCTGTGGGAGCACATGGCGGGGGGTTGCCCAGCACGGAGGGAGGGGTCCAGGAAAGCTTCTGGAAAGAGATGCGGAGTCCCTGAGCCATGGAAGATAAGGCACTCGATGGTGGGGAGGTGGTAGGAAAAGGTGCCGTAGGAAGAGTATGCTCAGAATCCCGGGGCCAGGCCGCAGGCCCCCGCGGGGCCCCGGGCAGGCTCAGAAGGCCCTCTGCACCTGCTGCGGGCATGCGCAAGTGCTAAGAGACACCCCGGCCACGCTGGGGTGGGTGGCACCGAGCCGGGGGACTGCCTGAGCTCCCAGAGCCCCATGCCCCACACTTCCGTGAATGGCAGGGAAGTGGGGCCTGTTAGGTAAAAGACCAGGACACCAAAAAAGTGTCTAACAGGCTTTTTAATGGCGAAGCGCTCCCGGGCAGGGGTCCCAGACCCGAAAGAGGCTGGTCAAGGAAGTCCGCCCTGGACCATGTTGGAGGTGGCTTATATACGTTCGTTGCGAGGGATGGTCAGGTTAATGGACGGGCGTTTGGATAGGTTGCCAGGCCGAGGCGTCGCGGGCTGACAGGTCCTTCTGCGTGGCTGCGGTGGGGCGGCTTTAGCTGGCGAAGTGTGCTGTCATTGGTCCCCGGGATCTGGGAGGCTCCTTCTGTTAGGGACTTCCCCCGCCGGTGGGAGGGAGAGGAGGGGCAGCCCATCATGGCCCCCTGGGTCCGGCCTTACATTTTGACCCTTTTGATAGGATAAGGGGTGCCATTATCGCTTCTGGCTACTTCCTGCTGAACTGGGGCGTTGCTGGGGCTGAGGGTCGTGGCCGGATCCCGGTGACCTTTAGGGGGCCTCAGGGTCTCTGGACAGGAGCTTGGAGTATGCGGCTACCATCAGCATCTGTCCAGTAGCCGTCTGGGTTAGCTCCCTGACCCTCCGGAGGATGATCTGAAAAACACAAGGTCTTATCGACAGGATGAGGAACAAGGCTGCGAGGGGTCCGAGAAGTGGGAGAAGCCATTTTGCCCAAGACGACTTTCACCATCCCGAGAAATCGAAACCGTCTGACTCGGCCTATCCAAGTCTGACGCTCTCTCTCAGCTCTCGGACCTTGTTCTGAACTATCCCCGAGGCATTAAGGAAAAAAAATAACAGTCTTCCCTTAGGAACTGACAGGTTCCCCCTTTTTCAGCCATTAGCAGCTCTAGGGCCCTTTGATTTTGGAGAGTCTCTGCTGCCAGAGAGGTTATCTGAGTCTGTAATGCCATCAGGGACTCTGCCACCTTGTCCAGGTCTCGATTGAGGTCTGCGGACAGCTTGTAGTAGAAGTGTGTGGCTGATCCCAATCCTCCTGCCCCCAGTCCTAAGGCTGTGAATAAATCTCCTCTGAGGAGCAGGGGAGCTGCGGCTAATGCCCTCCAGCAGCGGTGGGTTGGTTGGATCTGGTCTTCCATCGCCTGTGGTGTCAGAAAGGTCAGATAGGGCGTAAGGAAGACTGCGGTGCAAGGCTGAGTCCAGTTGGGCGGAAAACATTGTAATAAGGTGGTTTGATTACAGAGAAAGAATATCCAGGGTTTTCCGCATGTTGGAGGGTTTGGGGATAGGGGGTCTCGTCTCGAGCCGTCACAGGCCCCTGTGGTCAATGAGGTGTCGTTGGCCAGAACCCAAGAGGCATTGGCTGGTAGGTGCAGTATTTCAGTGGCCCAGGGCTCATGGTGATGGGGATGCTCACTGTCCATCTCCAGCTGCACCGTTGGCCTCCTCAGATACCAGAGGCTGGTCAAGGAGCAGTTCAGGAACCTTGCTTGACAAGGGACATAGCCATTACATCGTTCTGGAAGGTTCAGTGGTCCCAGGGCCGGCAGTATGAGCAAATAACCTGGACTCCGTCTCAGACCTTCTTGATACCCAGACGTCCCTGCCCTGACGCACGCGGCTCTGTCAGGCAGCTAGTCCCAAGTGTCTTTGAGCTCAGCCAACTTGCCTCATCTGTCCCCAGAGAGGAGTCAGCCTCTCCCTTATCCCTTTCCTGACAGACTGGCCTGCCTCCTTCGAGCCCACTCCTAAGGAGCCTCCCGCCCCCGCTGCCAGTAGCCCCTGGCCTGAGCAGTTGGCAGGTTCCTGGGGTTACCTCACTTCCTTCCTACCCTTCAAGCCTGAGCCGCCACCCCAGTCCAGTTCCTTCTGCTTCTCCTGGCACCCCCAAGTAGCACGGTAATTGCTTTCTCAGGTCTTCAGCTGTGCACCCCGCCTGTGAGTATTTCCCGGTCCCCTGACCCTCTGCAGGAAGACCCTGCGGGGAGCAGGAGGGAGAAAGGACTGCGCCCCCACTCCCCTGCCCTGCGGCCCTCTGCCCTGTCTCCTGCCAGCAGTGCCTGCAGCAGCAGCGGCACTGCCACACTCTGCCCTGGCCCCATCACGCGGTCCAAGGGCACACTCCCCCCAGGATGGGGTGCCGGGCCTGCTGAGACGGGGCAGCTGCCCGGTGATACCCGTCCCCAGCCCAGCTCCCAAGACGGGGATCTGTGATTCCAGAGCTCTGGGAAGGTCACACAGCTTCTGTTTCATTTTTGTGGTGTTCGGAGAAACATTCAGGCATCCCTTTACATGTTTAGTCTTCCTGAGCCAGCGGGGGGACTCCTAGGAGAGGAAAGACAGCCATCAAAGACGCGCCTACAGGCCAAGCATAGTGGCCGCTGAGTGCGGAACCCAGCTCAGGGAGGAGAGGCTAGAGAGGGAGGCAGGATGGATGGGCCTGGACAGGCGTGAGCGCCCTGGGCCCCGGCCCCTGCCGGCTGTCTCCCCAGCCCCCCACCGCCTTCCGCAGCCCTGACCTGGCTCTGGCCTCCCCCTCGGAAGGGGCATCTAGAGAGGCAGCCCCCAGACCCTCCATTCTGGAAATCGGAAGAAGGTGCTTACACGAGGCACACGTGATTTAAGTAGCCACACAGGAGGGAGGCTCCCATGCGATGCTGCAGTCTCAGATCTCCCCTGGCCTGGCTGCATCGCACCCACCAGCCCCAGCCCCAGGCGGCTTTTCGGCGTTGGTGTAAGGCCGGGCCTTCGTCTCCGTTGATAAGACTTTGCTCTTCTGCTCAGTCTATTTCAGGAGAAGCCACCCCGTAGTAGGCACTCCTGCCTCAGAGTGGAGCCAGGCATCTTCTCATGCGAGGAGTATTATGCTAATCACTCCTTGCAAACAGGCAGACTCTGTAGGAGGTTTGCCTGGTTTTATATGAAACCTACGCCTTTGAAGGAAAGAGCCACCGCAGCTAAAAATACCGTTTCCCGGCTGTTGGTCCTCTCATCTGTGCTGTGCTTGTTTCCATTGTTGAATCTCGCTGCTCCGCCTCCGAGATCTCCACGAGGGGGTCCACAATGATCCCCAAATGTGTAGGTTTCTAAGTGATTTCTGTATTGTTTTAAAAGACATTTTAACCCATGTAAGATAAAAATGGAAATGACGCAGAAGAATGTCGTGTGCAATGTGAGAGACCCTCCCCACCCCTTCCTCCCCGAGAAGCAGCCTCTGCTTTCCGTTTCATGGACCTCCTCCCAAACTTCTCTTTGCGTTTACAAACGTGTGATTCTGTTTGGCTGTGGTGAAGGTTGTGGTTTTCTGGCAGAGGGTTCCAGACTCAGAGTCGTTCTGCCGCTTGCCCTGTGTTCCCTGACACGTCAGCCGTCGTTTGACAGGCAAATCCATCCGGATCCCGAACTCGTCGGGACACTGCCCTCTCTTCAGGCTGCAGCGGGCCGGCTCAGGGTCACCTCTTCCTGATCAAGGGTGCCATTTCGGGGTTGAACTCCATCGCCCATTTCTCTGTGCAGCTTCCAGACCATGATCTGTGGGCAGTGGTGTAGTGAGGGGGTACTGGGGGTTCCCCAGCAGACCCCTTGGCTGACCCACTCTGAGGGGAAGGCAGGGGGCTGTCTCTTCTGTGACCGAGACCTGGGACCCCTCAGGCACCTGCAGGACACCGTCACGTCTGGAGCCCTTTCCCATTCCCGTGTGCTTAATCCCATAAAGATCTCCTAGGCTGGAAGGGGACATTCGGATGAAAAGCCGGTTTCATGCATCTTAAATTTCCCTGAAAATGACTGATCACAAAAGGAATTTTTGCAGCCTCCTGACAGCGGGTGGAGGGGGGTACAAATAAGAAAAACCCCCTTTGCATTTGGCCACAGAGAACTGAAGTGGTCCCCTCCACGCTCTTTTTGTCCCGTGCCTTCGGCTGTGACCCTGCCATCCTCCCAGCCCTTTCACTCTGATCTCTTCACATTGTCCAGGAGACTCAAGCGCCAAGGCTGCTCTGATATTTGCTCTTTGTTACCAGCAGTGGGTATTAGCGTTTCACTTCCCAGTCTGTTCAGACGTTTATCTCAGTGCCCTGTAAGTGGGCACTTGTGAAGAGCTACAGAAAATGATCTCAGATCATAAAATTCCGTAAAACTCCCAGATGAAAGATTGGAAGGCCGGAAAGGCACTAACGTTTCCAGCTCCTTGGAGAAGGTTCTCTCCTTTGGAAGCCAGATGTGGCCAGGAAGGTGGGAGAGGTGCATGTGGGGAAGAGGAGCGCTGTGCTTCCCCCCAGGGCCACCAGGCTGGGACCCAGGGGAGCGCTGTGCTTCCCCCCAGGGCCACCAGGCTGGGACCCAGGGGAGCGCTGTGCTTCCCCTCCACCCACCCCTGGGGCTGCCAGGCTGAGACTGAGGGCAGGGTGGCCGCGCTGTCCAGGCCAGAGGGCTTAGTTGCCTTGCACCCTTCCAGTGGAGCAAGTCAGGGCTGTGCACAGAGGACCTGGGACCCTAAGGCGGGGACAAGGCAGAAACTCAGGGGAAGCCAGCACACAGGCCCTGGATGGGTGGGGAGCGGTCGGAGGAGAGCAGCCAAAGCTCCTAGCCAGGCCCAGGCGCTGCAGCCCTTTGCCGGGGCTGTGAAACCACTCCCCATGGAGAGCAGCATCGCCGGGCTGGCAGCAGTTCAGGGTGGCGGTTCTCAGTCCTGACTGGGAAGCCTGTTAGGAATACACATCACCTACTCCTGGAGTCCCGGACGGTCTTTGGGTGACTCCAGTGTACAGCCGGGTTCACGGGTGTCTCAGTAAGGGGCTGTTTCTGACGTGGAGGGCCTCCTGGTTCTGGAGGGTCACTGTGTGACCTTCTGGCTGGGCCAGGACACAGAGACAGGAGGTATGCATGGCGCCCACGGGCCGGGCACTGAGGCTGCCACCAGAGAAGATGGGAATTCTTCAAGGCACATCCTTAGAGGAGTCGCCATGGGAATGTGAGGTGCAAGTGGCTCATTGTGGTTGCCTGGGACCCACACCATGAGGGCAGCCTGTTCGGGTGAAGAATTTAAGGAGGGGGACGTTCTGGCCTGGGTGGGGTGACCATGTGGGCACCGGGCTGCTGGGCCCAAGTCTGGTGGCGGCGTTGAGAGAGGGGCAACGTGGGGGGACACTCAGGCCTCTGTGTCCCGGCCCGGGGTGACTGAGGGGGAAAGGAGGCGCTCGCCGTCTGTAGGTACTTGTGGTCGCCTCACCAAGCAACAGGGAGTGATCCTTGGCCTGGAGCGAAGGACTGGTTTGGGAAGAACGGGGTGGAGTAGAGGAAAGTGGACAGAGCAGCTTGCTAACAGGAAGGCTGGCGGGGCAGGGGGCGCCCCAAAGCCATTCCTGGGGACAGCGGAGCAGCCCATCGGGCCTCCGACTCCCGGCGCTCCTGTTACCTGCTGCCTCACTGCTCAGAAGGTCACCCCCACCGCTTGAGGGGAGACGTGTCAGCGACTCAGCGGCGCCTTCCCTTACCTGCCCCTCCACCTGAAGAGAGCCTGACGATTAAGGGCACGTGTCATGAGGTCTGTGTGCCTTAGGCATTCCGGTCACAGGGAGCTGGAGCCCTCAGGTGGAAAGAGGGGCTAGCCCAAGAGGAGAGGTCTGTCCTGCAGCTGACACCCAGCTGACTGTCCGGTGGAAGGAAAACTCTGGGTCAGGGATTCGACTGCACCATGTTCCCGGCAGTGCGGCTTGGACCAGTCCTGGGCTTCGGTTTCTTGGAGTGCTTGGTCTCTGAGGGCCTCTGTGAGCCTGGCTGGACACAGGCAGGGCGTGGATGCCAGGCAGGTCCGGGCCAGGAAGCAGTATGCCAGGCTGGATGGGCGCTGACCTTGAGGCGCCTGCAGCCTCTTCCGGGTGGGGCCCTTCTCAGCGGGAGGCTGCATGTGTCCAGGGGGAGCCCCCTGGGAAGGGCAGGAGCTTGCAGGGCTTCAGAGGGGAGGACCATTCCGTGCAGTTCTCTTGACGGTCCACCCGTGGTACCCCCAGGCCTGCAGGGCTCAGGGTCGTTTCCCCGGCAACTCAGCCTGGACTCAGAGCACGGGAGTCGTCGGACTGAGAGCCCCCCTCCTCCCGGACCTCAGGTAGCAGCTGGTCTGGGGCCTGCTGGTGGGGTCACCCCCGTGAGTTCCTTCCTCACCCCTACTGGGCTCCCCAGCTCTACCTCCTGCTCCACCCCTTGGAGACGGGCCACCACCCCAGGAGAGCCGACTCGCTGTGGGCGCAGGTCACCACGGGCCGGGGGTGGCCGTGTGGCTGCTCAGTGCCCGGCACCCACAGAGGCATCTCGAGGGTGGGGTGCGGTGGGATGAGCTGATTTGCTGGTAAACTGCCCCAGGGCCGCAGGGAGGTTCTGGAGAAATCCAGGCTCCAGTCCATCAGAAGGCCTAGTGATACCAGTAGCCAGGTGCCCTCCGCCTTCCCCCAAAACCATTCCGTCTTCTAGAAAAAGTTCATCAGAGCCCCTGGGTGAGCCAGGCGAATGACGAGGCAGCAGCGAAGCACTTGGGCACCAGGGAGGGCCAACCAGATGGGACCTCAGCAAGGCTCTGGCCCTCACCCTCGTTCTCCGCAGATGAGGACGGCTAAAGCCACTCCTGGCCCACGTGAAAGGGGCTTTAGGTACCTGACAGGCCTAAGATGGAGGAAGCGCTCACAGACGTCTGTCCTGTGGGGCCAACGCTGAGGAAGCTGTGACTCAGTTTGAAGGGAATCCCTGTGTTGGGAGGGGCAGGGGCCAGGCCCCTCTCAAGGGCTGGCTGCAGTTGATTGTCATGGAGACCACAGGATTTCCCACGCCAGCCCTTCCCTTTCTTTTCTTTTCCCGGGAGGGCTCAAAAGATGAAATATTCTGAAGCCATGGGCTTCACCTCCCAGGGTTTGAGCTTGGAGCCTGGAGAGACAGCACCCGGGGGCTTCCCCGTCCTTCCGTGGCGTCCCCAGAGCCTCCAGCAGGGGGTCGCACCCCTGCCACCTGACATGCCTCCAGCCATGTTCAGGGCAAGCTCCCTGTGGGACCGAGGTGCAGCCTCCTTTCTAGGACACAAACTCGGACGTTGTCTGTAAGTCAGCCCTACGTGGTTCATGGCCCACCTGACTCCCTGGGTGCCCGAGCACACAGTTCTCAATGCCAGCTGAATGCCACACCAAAGTGACCAGGGCTACCCTGCCCTCCTGTCAGTTAACTTCTGGCCCACAAGTATCCGTCTCCCCATTGTCCCCAGCGGCCCTGCCCAATGGGGCTTCTTCCCTCAGGAAGCTGAGGTCAAGAAAGGAGACGTCCCCAGGGAGCGGCAGGGGCCTGGCACCCTGGGGGTGCAGGCAGATGGTGGGACAGGCCGGGCGGGCAGGGGAGGGGTCCGGGCACAGGCCTGTTGGGGGGCCAGAGGCGCTTAGAGCACACGGGGGCCGAGTTTGAGCAGGCGGCTGCGGCACATGGGAAACACAGGCCAGTGGGGCGTGTGGCACTGGCTGCTCTCCTGGGGATGGGCAGGAAGGAGGGAATGGGGGTCACCTCTCCCGGGCTTCCCTCGTAGCTCAGTTGGTAAAGAATCTACGTGCAATGCACGAGACCTGGGTTCGATTCCTGGGTTGGGAAGATCCCCTGGAGAAGGAAATGGCAACCCACTTCAATATTCTTGCCTGGAGAATCCCAGGGACAGAGGAGCCTGGCGGGCTGCAGTCCATGGGTTTGCAAGAGTCGGACACGACTGAGCGACAAACAGACTTCTCCCGGCTCTGCCCCCTCTCTCCGTGGTCCCTGGAACAAACCCCGAGCCTCCAGAGAGGCCCTGGGTGCTTCCAGGAGACCACTTGGTTTTCTCGGCCCCTCCCGCGCTAAGGAGGCCTTCTCGGAAGGTCCCTGGATCAGCCCCGTTCAGGCGTCTGCCCCCCAGAGCCTGCCACACCCTCTGTAACAGGGTCAAACAAGCTACGTGGACCAAAGCCCCTTCCTTCCCATCCCTCTGCCTCTCCCCATCCACCTCTGTCTTCACCCCCACTGCACCGACTCCCAGCAAGACCCAGAAAAACAAGTCCTCATACCCTGTCCTCCCACCACACACCCTCCTGGAAAACTTCGCAGTGTTTCAGACACATTGGCTGCATTAGACATGATGAATTTTTAAGGCATGAGTTGGCAGGGTTACCATGGCTGCTCCTGCCCTGAGGGGCACACTGCTGAGGACTGATTGGAATAAATAAAACAGATTTACAACTTTCATACTTGGGAAGCAGAGAGCTGGAAGGGAAGGGAAGCCGGGGGCTATGGGGGAGGAGGCAGGGAGCTCTCTGAACTTCAGAAGGGAGCCCATGGCCTCCTCCCCCATCTGAATGTCTCAGCGACCTGAGAGCCACTTTCTCTTTAAATTCCTAAAGGATCCCAGCTGTCGGGAGAAGGGGCAGGGACCAGGCAGGAGGGCCCTTTCCTGTGGGAATGGCTCTGGGCCCCGTGTGCCCTGTGCTCGACATTAGGCTGCGCTTCAGAGTTACAGCTGTGGGGCTCCTGGCAAAAGCCTGTTTTGTTGGCCTTGGGGCCGAGGAGCCGTGGACATGACCTAGGGCCAAAAGGGAGAGGAAGTGAGAACCCAGCCCTCCATGCAGGGTGCTAGCAGCTGGGGATGGAGATCAGAGGAGGGCCCAGGCTAGAGGGAGAAGGCGGGCACTCTGGGCAGACAGTCTGCCTGAAGCCCGCCGGCCAGCCCTGAGTAGCCCTCCAAGGCGGGCTCCACGTGCAGCCTCGCAGGGAGCCTGACCCAGGACTCCTGCCCGCTCACCTGCCGCAGCCCAATGCGCCCCACCCCCCCCACCCCTCTGCCACAGGCCACACCACCCCTTGAAGAGCCGAGCTCAGGGGGGCGGTCCCCTAGCCCAGTCCCTCACGGGGTGCCAGGCGGGCTGGATGGCCGGCTGGAGACGGAGCTGTGACGGACCTGGCAGGCAACACTGGTGGAGGACGCAGAGGGTAGCTCCATGAGCGTTCAGGGCAGCCTCAGAGATGACGGACAGACCTGCCCGCATCGGAAACCATTGGTTGGGCCCAGCCAGACAGGAGACACCAAACAAAGTCACTGGCGTCGCCTGTCCCCCGTGTGGCACTAATACAGCATGATTCCGCAAGGTCTCGAGGGGCCTGGGAAGGACTGGTCCCCTGACTCCTCGGGAGGTAGGGGCCCTAGGGAGCGGCGGTGCACCCGCTGGGCCCAGGACCTGGCAGCTGAGGCTCGTTTTGAGTTCTCTGTTCGTCGTGGGGCAGTGAGGAGGGAGGCGAGTGAGAGTTGAAGCGGGAACAGACTGTATTACTAGTGACTGGGGGAGTGGGAGGCATCCCCTGCGATTATGCCCATCTCAGCAACAGCGTCTCCTTCTGCTCAAGTGGGGTGAGTCCAGAGTCTCCCCTCCAGGCCAGCTGTTCGGTGCCCTGTGCTGGTGGCCATCCCATCAGTGTGGGTAGCTAGTGACTCAGGACAGTCAAGAGTGGGAAAGCCCTCCAGCCTCCATTTCCCCTTAAACTTCTCTTGAATCCACCTGATGCCAGTTCCATGTCCCCCGACCAGTAACCTCAGACTGACCCGCCAGTGGGATAAGTTGTGCCCACCAGCTGGTCCCAAAGCTGGCCCTGTCAGCCCAGGTGGGGAACACTCCTGGGCCCTACAGGCTGCTTGCTCACCCAGCACCCTCTCTTCATGGATCAGACATACTGTCTGCTTCAGCTTTTCTACAAAAAGCCAGGCCTGAGCAAGGAGTGGGGAGGGGAGGGCCAGGCAGCCGCCCGCAGCGCCCCTCGAGAAAGGATGAGCTCACTTTGCTTCCCAGCCAGCTCTGGGTGATGGGCTCGGTGTCAGAACCGGCAGGACCGGGTGCCGGGGGCGTCGGCATGCCCTGACTTGGCGACAGGCGCCAGGGAGACCAGAAGGGGAACCCGGGAACCCGGGAAGCCTTGGCCGACAGCATGGGTGGGGGAGCGTGACTTCGCCGGTCCTGTTTTGGGAGGGTGCAGGGGAGTGGGGTCATGGGAAGAAGTCTCCCGTCTTCTCCCAAAGCCAGATGGCTGACTTCAGATTTCCCAGAGCATGGCGCAGCAGGCAGCAGGATGCTCCCCCCAGGAAGAGTACCCATGCTTGGGCTCCTGTCCCCCAAAAGCCACTCTGGGCCCCTGCTGCTCCACGCGGGCCTGGCCCCCAGCTGTCTCCACCATCCATGCCCCCCTTCTCTGTGCCAGCCCATGCCTGCCCCCCGGCCCGCTCTATCCCAAAAGGACTGGGTCCCCTCCCTCAGCACCCCTACTACCAAGATGGCCTCCCCCAGGCACCCTGCCCCGTGCAGCACCCCCAGGCCTGCAGGATGAGCCCCGGTAGAGCAGGGCCTCTTCTCGTTCTCTGCACACGGCCCAGCAGGGAGGGGTCTTGGCCCCCACACCGGGACTTGGCCTTGCCCAGCTTGGTCCTGGTTCCTGGGAAAGAAGTGGCACATGGGACCTTCCCGCACCAGGACAGAGCAAGGACCCACAGAGCCTCGGAGCACGACCTGCCCTCTCCAGCCCCTGCCAGGCCAGTTGAGGTCTTCCTCCTGCCCACTCCGGCCCGTGGTCACCTGAAGCAGGGGCTGTAGGTGGGCACCAGGCTGGACCGAGGGCAGCACCTCCCACCGCGCTGGGGCCATTCAGGGGCAGAGTCTGGCGGGTGCTTGGCCAGTGATTGTGGTTGGGGGACAGTGAGGAGGCTCACACCAGCCCGGCAAGTGTGGTGTGGCCCCTGTGGGCAGGCTCTGGTCCTGAGCTTTCCCAGCCCAACGCCCGGCTTGGCCTTTTGAGGCCGCCCCTCTCTGTGCGTTAGGAAAAGTGGCAGTCCCTCTTGCGTCCCGGGGTTTCAGAGCCGACGGAAGGTAGACTGCTCCCCTGAGAGCTCCTATGAGTGACACAGGGTCCCCCACGGGAACTCGGACCTGGAAGCACGGGACAGCAGTCCATGCCGCAGCGGGCGGCTGGAGGAGAGGGGGCAGAGTATGCGCTGCGAGCCGCCCCGGGGCCAGTGCGGGCGGACCCCTGCTCTCCTCGGGCCTAAGGGGCCTCCAGGTTGTGGCCTCCCAGACCCCTCCCAGGCTCCCTCCCACCCCACCTCTCTGCCTTGTCCCCGAGTATTTTCCAAGCTATTGTCTCATCGCAAATAGCACGTTAATGTGGGTATTAAAAAATATGGGCAAATGTTTAATGCTCGCAAGCTGTGTTCCATTATTGATGCTCTGCTTGAGGGCCCGGCAGGTAGCACAAGCGGGCTGGGGCTCTGTGGAGAAGTGATGACGCAGCAGCCCCGTGAGGCTGCCATCTGCCAGGCCTGCTCACCACGGGCTCCTAGGAGGCAGAGTGGGGAAGGGAGCTCAGTCCTTGGGTCTGAAGCCACCCCTCCTCCCCTGCGGGTGTGGCCGGGCCCCTCTGTGTGCATGGGGTGCAGGCTCCGTGAGGTCTCAGCAGATCCTACGGGGGGAGCCTGGGACTGGGCCAGGGAGGCTGGGCCGCCTGTGCAGGTCACACCACAAACTCAGGTGGAGTGAGAAGTGGCCCCTTGTTTTCGGCCACGCTGGGTCTTCGTTGCTGCTCGCAGGCCTTCTCTGGTTGCAGAGAACAGGGCTCCTCTCTAGTTGCAGCGTGCAGGCTTCTCGTAGCGATGGCTTCTCTTACTGTGGAGCAGACTCTTGGTGCACAGACTTCAGAAGTTGCCACCCAGGGGCTCATTACTTGTGTCTTGAGGGCGCTAGAGCGTGCTAGCTTTGGTAGTTGTGGCGCACCGGCTTAGCTGTTCTTCGGTATGTGGAATCTTCCTGGACTGGGGATTGAACCTATGTCCCCTGCATCGGCAGGCAGATTCTTACTCACTGCGGCACCAGGGAAGTCCATAATTTAGCACTCTTTAAGAAGCACGCCAGTTGGGGCACAGAGAGCGAAAAAAGAAGCAGGGAGTCTGATTAGAAGGTGGCTTGGAATTGAGCAGGCAAGAGAGGGCTGACTGGTGGCCCCGGGCAGGATGGCCGAGACGGGCCAGGAGGCAGGCATGCGCTGAAGGCAGAGCCCTGGTGAGAGGGCCCCCGAGGGTCACGGAGGACTCCGCGGTTTGGGCTGCAGCAGCTGCATGGGCAGTGATGTCCCCTGAAGGCTGGGGGCCTGAGTCGAGGGGGAAACCAAGAGGTATGCTGTGGCCCCGCCAAGCCTGAAGGGCCTGTTGGTCAAGCAGGCCGGGCAGCCACCAGGTGAGCGGTGCCCGTCCAGAGGCCACCAGGGCTTGAGAGGCGCATGTGGGAGCCGCTTATCTAGAGACAGCTTTGAAGACATCCACAGGGCCAGGCCTGGCCACCGAGGGTGCCAGCCAGAAAGGGAGCCGAAGGTGACTGAAAGCTGCAAGGAGGGCGTGGAGGTGACGCGGACGTGCTCAACGCTCTGCTCTCCTGACCTTCTGAGGCCTCCTTGCACTCGCAGCTTCTTAGGGATGCCGGGAGGCCGTGGTGCCCACCTCTGCTCCTCACCACCCCCTTGCCGGTCCCTCTACACCTGCCCTGGCTGGCCTCCAGCTGCCGCAGGCCCCCCCGGGCCCGTGGTCCCCGGGAAGCGCTGCCTGGCAGCAGCCTCAGCTGTCGGCCTCCGTCATGGAGACGGCGGCAGCTGCGGGCAAACAGTCACTTGTGACCATTTGTCAGAAAGCATTCCTTCCTCCCGGCCTGCCCTCCTGCCCACTTCTCTCCCACGGCCCTGGAGAGGGGCCCGTCTCGGGCTGGGAGGGCCCCGAGGGGATAAAAGTGCTGTCCGTGCTCTGTCGAAGGGCCACCCGTGGTACCAACGCGGGACCCAAGCAGGGGTCCTGTCCGCCACACACCACGCGCCACACAGGCTGTCAGGAGTCTGGGCAGCTGCCCTCCGAGTCGCCCCCACAGTGCAGGTAGACGTCACCCCCAATTAGAAGGCGGAGAAGTTGTCCCACAGACACACTGGGTCACGCAGCTGGCCAGGAATCAGGAACACTAGGCTCGGGGCTGCGGCCCATCCTCCCCCGCCCCCCCGCCCCCACGATGGCGGAGCCCTCCCCATCCCACCCTCCGGCCCGTCCCCCCAACAGCTTTGTTTCCATCTCTGGTGGTTTCTGGCCCCGGCCTGCCGGTTCCAGCTGGGCCTAGGCTGGAGACAGCCTGCCTGCTCTTTGCACTTCGTGGTTTGGCCTCTCTGTTACCAAATGCTCTGGGATTTTTCTGGAGCCAGGGGTGGAGAAGAATCTTCTCCAGTCTGGCCCCAGGGCGTGGCTGGCATTCGGAAGGAAGCAGGAAGCCAGACCCTGGTAATGCTGAGTTTAGTGTATGTTCAGTGGCCAGAAGCAGAGATGTTAGAGGCTCATTGGCTCCAAGCGGGGCACGTTTTGTTCAGCACCTTTGAGGCCTCAGACCCCTGTTCAGGCAAAAAGCGCCTGAGACCAGGAGTCAAGCAAACAGACAGTGACCCCGGATGAGAGACAGGAAAGGGGGCGCCATACTGGCACCGGCCCCCAACAGGCAGGGCTCAGGGGCCGCACCCCACCCTTCTTACCAGCGTTTGCCGACTCCTGGATTTGCGCTTCTCGCTTCCAGAGGCCTTGAGATTCCTAGACTCCCGACAGAAAGGCCTGCTTGTCCCCACAAGGCCACGCTTCTGTGGGCAGCTGGCAAACCAGGGAGGTCGATAGGCCCCCCCGAGCCCTGTCCTTGAGACCTGCTGTCACTGTTGACATCACCTTGGTCCAGAGACCCGGGGGAAACTGCTTTCTTCCTCTGTTCTCTGGGTTCCCAGTTTTCCCTTTTATAAAATGGAGACTCCTTCTCAGAAAGCCCGAGCCTTATTCCCCAAGCTGTCTTTCTTGAGATTTCACATTCTGGCCTGGGGTAGAGGGATAAACACAGCCTGTGGGACTCTGGAGTGCCCAGGAGCCGTGGACCCAGCTCCACTGTGAGGGGCCCCCTTGGGCACCCCAGAGGCCCAGGAGCTGGGCGTCCTGCCACAGGTCCAGAAGGCTCCGCCTCCTGTTGCACACACAGAGCATCTTCCCCTCGCCACCCCCCACAGGCAGCTCCGCCTCCTGTTGCACACACAGAGCATCTTCCCCTCGCCACCCCCCACAGGCAGCTCCGCCTCCTGTTGCACGCGGAGAGCATCTTCCCCTCACCAGCCCGCACAGGCAGCTCCGCCTCCTGTTGCACACACAGAGCATCTTCCCCTCGCCACCCCCCACAGGCAGCTCCGCCTCCTGTTGCACAAACAGAGCATCTTCCCCTCTCCACCCCGCACAGGCAGCTCCGCCTCCTGTTGCACACACAGAGCATCTTCCCCTCACCACCCCGCACAGGCAGCTCCGCCTCCTGTTGCACACACAGAGCATCTTCCCCTCGCCACCCCGCACAGGCAGCTCCGCCTCCTGTTGCACACACAGAGCATCTTCCCCTCGCCACCCCCCACAGGCAGCTCCGCCTCCTGTTGCACGCGGAGAGCATCTTCCCCTCACCAGCCCGCACAGGCAGCTCCGCCTCCTGTTGCACACACAGAGCATCTTCCCCTCGCCACTCCCCACAGGCAGCTCCGCCTCCTGTTGCACGCGGAGAGCATCTTCCCCTCACCAGCCCGCACAGGCAGCTCCGCCTCCTGTTGCACACACAGAGCATCTTCCCCTCGCCACCCCCCACAGGCAGCTCCGCCTCCTGTTGCACACACAGAGCATCTTCTCGCCACCCCCCACAAGCAGCTCCGCCTCCTGTTGCACACACAGAGCATCTTCCCCTCGCCACCCCCCACAGGCAGCTCCGCCTCCTGTTGCACACACACAGCATCTTCCCCTCACCACCCCCCACAGGCAGCTCCGCCTCCTGTTGCACACACAGAGCATCTTCCCCTCGCCACCCCCCATAGGCAGCTCCGCCTCCTGTTGCACACACAGAGCATCTTCCCCTCGCCAACCCCCACAGGCAGCTCTGCCTCCTGTTGCACGCGGAGAGCATCTTCCCCTCGCCACCCCGCACAGGCAGCTCCGCCTCCTGTTGCACACACAGAGCATCTTCCCCTCGCCACCCCCCACAGGCAGCTCTGCCTCCTGTTGCACGCGGAGAGCATCTTCCACTCGCTGGCAGACATCCTGCTCCGGGAGGAGGACCTCACGTTTGCCTCGACCATGGTCCACACCCTCAACACCATCCTGCTGACCTCCACGGAGCTCTTCCAGCTGCGAAACCAGCTAAAGGACCTGAAGACCCCGGTACTCCTCACCCGCGGGCTCCAGCCAGCGTCATTCACGTGCACACGGGCGTGGCCGTGCCAGCCCGCCCCTCGGTCCCCAGAGATTGGCGGGGAGGAGACAAGGATGCGACCCGAGGCCTCCCGGTCCAGTGTCAAATACGGGTCCCTTTGGGTGGGCTGTATGTAAGAGCTAGCCAGGGGCGTGGGTTTCCTCGGAGCTGCCCGCCGGGCAGGGCTCTGCCCACAGAAGGCTGGGGACCCTGCTCCAGGGTCCGTGTGCCCTCCCTGACACCCCACCCCCACCTGGCACTGCCCCTATGCACACAGAGCGGCTCAGTTCTGAACCCCCCTTGCAGGCCCGGTTGAATCGTGCTTACTGGGCTGTGCCAGCTGGTCAGGGTCGGGCCTGTGGATACAACCCTACCGGGGTCGGCCATCACCACTCCCCTGACCCTCCTCCTTGGCCTGGGCCCCCCTCTCCCGCAGAGGGACACGTCTGTGTCAGCCAGGGTGTCACAGTGCTGTCTGGCCCAGGAGTTTTGAGTGCTGGCCCACCAGGGCTGGTCAGAGAGAGCAGGGAGGCGCTCTCCATTCTGCCAAACCGCTCTGGGGGAAGTGGGTCAAAGGCCTCGCTCGGACTGAGCTGCAGAGGGTCCCTGGGGTTGGCTGTCATACAGGACAGGGTGGCGGCTCTGGGGCTTCCATCTGAGCTGTGCTCATTATCCTCCCAACTCAGACCCTGCACTGGCCCATCTCTGGGGTCTCCAGGACATCCAGGCCTGTGCCTGGGGGCACTGGGGCCCGACCTCTGGGAATGAGCCAGGCCACACCCCTGCCTCCCTCCTGTAGGATGTTCCTTAGGGCAGGGGCGCTCCCTAGGGTGGGCTTAGCTCCAGGCGTGGTCTCAAGTGCAAGGTGGGCTGCAGAGGAAGGAAGAGGTGGCTTTGAGGATGACAGGAAGGCGCTGCCCAGGAGAGGAGGCAGGGCCCTGAGAAGGCTTCCTCCCCGCCTGCACCCAGGGACCTCGTGGCTCCCCAGGCCCTGCCGTGGAAGGCTGGGAGGGTGACTGCCCTTATCTGCCAGGCCAGGCTCGCTGCCGGCAGGCCCTCGCAGCCACAGCACGTGACTCTGTGCACCCGAGAGTAATGACAGGGTCTGAGGAGGAGCTGTCAGCGTTTCCTTTGTGACGGCTCCTTCCGGCTGGGCTGCCAAACACAGCCCGGGGGGCCAGGCCGGCCCCTAGTGCCCGCAAGGTGCCCGTGGCGGGGGTCGGGGGGGAGGGGCACGGCTGGGGGCGGGGCCCAGGCCTGGGAGGGGCGGGGCTGGGGGCGGGGCCCGGGCGAGCTCTGTTGACAGCGCACACCCCTTCACCCCGCAGGAGAGCCGGAACCTGTTCTGCTGCCTGTACCGCTCCTGGTGCCACAACCCCGTCACCACGGTGTCCCTCTGCTTCCTCACCCAGAACTACCGGCACGCCTACGACCTCATCCAGAAGTTGTATCCTTCGCTCACCATCCTACCGTCCAGCCTCAGGGGGCCGGTGGGGGCCGGTCCCAGCGGACTCCCCCCCAGGCTCCCCTCCAGGCCTGTGGCTTCAGGGCCCGTGAGGCCCAGTGAGGGACGCAGCTGAGGAACCGGGGTCATCTTGCGAACCGGAGGTCGGGGAGGGTGCGTGCTTAGGTGAGGGTGCCCCAGGAGAGAGGTAGGGTGTCCTCAGCCCAGTGCTGGCGCAAGGACGGGGCGGTTGGACAGCAGGAGGAGTCGAGCCCAGGGGCCTCTGGGGGCTGCCGAGCCCCGCAGAGGACGTGCCGGCAGAGGCGGTGCAGCCGCGGGGCCTCGGGACGAGGGACGGCCCCAGTGCCCATCAGGGCCCTGTCTCAGAGGAAGGCATCCACCATCAGGTTTTGTTTGGAACACTGTGAAGCACACCAGCTTTCTCTGTGTGACCTGGGTCAGACAGCTACGTAGGAGGCAGAATTGGCCTTCTCTAAGGGGTGGAGAGCTAGGGTAAGGAAAGAGGGGCCCTGAGGCACCTCCACTGAGAGTCCGCTGTGGCCTTGCCCGGCTCCCTCAGGCGCCCACACGCCGTCACACCTCTGTCTGCCCTCCATCACTCAGGCAGGAACGGGGCCCTGCCTGCCCCAGCACCCCCTGGGCTGCAGGCCAGAGATAAGAGCCCTTAGGGCCTGGCGGGCGCAGAGAAGAGGAGCAGACGGAGCGCGGGGCCGCCCTGCCGGCTCAGTCTAGAGGGGCAGAAAGGCAGAGGAAACAAGCCGCTGCGCCGGGCTTTGTGTCCCGATGCTGCCCAAGAGGAAACACGGCCTGAGCCCTGGAGCCAGGGCCTGGGGCAGGGGCCGCACGCTCTTTGCAGCCAGGCCAGCCCTGGGCCAGCGCCTCCGTGCCCCCAGCCCAGCCCCCCAGAGAGCAGGCTGCCCCCAGTGCCCCCAGCCCAGCTCCTCAGCGGGCTGCCCCAGGGCCCCCGCGCCCCCAGCCCAGCCCCTCAGAAAGCAGGCTGCCCCCAGCGCCCCCACCCCAGCCCCTCAGGCAGGTGGGCTGCCCTGGCCAGCAGTGAGGCTTCCTTGACTGCCCTCCCAGCGGGGACCTGGAGGTCACTGTGGATTTCCTCACGGAGGTGGACAAGCTGGTGCAGCTGATTGAGTGCCCCATCTTCACATGTGAGCGTGCGCCGTCCTGCAGGGAGGCTGCGGAGCCAGATTCAGAGAGCAGCTCTCTGCCCCTGGGGAGGGAAGGGGGGCAGGCAGGCACCCAGGGACGCTTCTGGAACATCAGGAATGTGAGAACGGGAGGACGGGGCTCAGGCGGCCGGCTAGAACAGGGCATCAGAGCCTGCCTGTGCGCTGGCAAAACCCACCTGGGGCAGGTAGGGCGGCCACTGGGGGTGCCCTCCCAGGCGCCTAGGAGCCAGCCCCTTGTCCCTGCAGAGCAGAGCTGGCGTTGCCAGGAGCTGACGGCAGGCGCTGAGTGTAACACCTGAGCTAAGTGTGCGGGAGGGGCAGCTGGCCGGGCCCCGCCTCATCCAGTGCCTGTGCCCCAGAGCAGGCAGCTCGGAATGCAGGCTGTGTGCTTACGGCGTGGAAGTGAAGCCGGGCGGCGGCCCTGCTGACAGCCAGCTTCCTCCTGAGCCCAGCCCCCAGGCCCCTTGCTTGGGCAACACCCCTGACCTACCCAGGCCAAGCCCTGGAGCCCAAAGGCGACCCAGGGGCCGGGGGCTGCCCCCTCATCCAAAGAGAAGGCAGCTTCTCCACACAGCCACCGTCATGATGACAGGCACACGAGCAGGAGGGAGACCCTGTTCCTAGCGGAGGGCATCAGAGCGTGCCCAAGACGGGCCCTGGACTGACATTTCACTTCCTCAGAGCTCTCCCGGAGCAGCCTAGCTTGTGCTCCCCTGACGGCAGGTCCAGCCCAACCCTAGAGAAGCCGCAAACATCTCTCCAGGCCCAGGGCTTTCGTGCGGAGACCGCAACAGAGTGGTCCACAGCTGGCCCTGCCTAGCCCCGTTCACACCCTCGGTGGCCTCGAGCCCTGTGGTGACTGGCTTGGCCCCCAGCCCAGCTCACCCAGGGTCAGAGCAGGGACGGGGTTTGAAACCAGCGCCGCTGGGCCTGGGGTGAGGGGAGGGGCTGCTGCTTGAGACCTCCGCCTCCTGCCGCAGCCCGGCCCTGAGGCCTGTGCAGAGCTCCCGGGTGACGTGGTCTCTCCAGCACTGTGTGGCTTGTCCTCCACCGAGGATCCTCGAGATGGGACCTTAGACACAAGAAAGAAACGAGTGATTCCTTGGAAGGGCTCGGGAGAGCCGCATGGCTCCGTCTAGTTGGGACTGTGCTGGGCAGGGCCCGGGTGTGTCCCTCCCGTCAGGCACAGCATAGGCAGGGCTGGCATCTGAGGCGGATGTCCAAAAGTGCCCACCAGATGCTCCTGGGCTCGGTGTGTTCAGTCACACACCAAAGCACTTCCCACCCTGCCCTCCCTTAAAGCTGCCTCAGCCCAGCCTCTCTCTGGCTCACCCTGTTTACAGGTGTGGAGCGGGCCCAGGGGTCTGTCACGCTCCAGCCGGGGCCCCTCAGTTCCAGGGAGCGGTGGGTGTGTGCCAGGCCCTGTGGCTGGCTGGGGTTACCAGGCTGAGGTGACTGTCGGGAAGGTCAGACAGCAGGGGAGGCTGATCTCGTGTGATCACAGGAACGGCTCAGACGCCGCTGGAGGGGGCAGGCTGCGAGGAGCCCAGCCACCGCGCTGACCCTCCTGGCCAGGCTGCTGTGCTGTCAGAACCGTCCTGACCCCTGCCACCGCCCTCCCTGGCCCCTGCCCTCCGCCCTCCCTGGCCCCTGTCCTCTGCCCTCCCTGACCCCCACCCCCGCCTTCCCCGACCCCTGCCCTCCGCCCTCCCTGACCCCTGCCTCTGCCTTCCCGCAGACCTGCGCCTGCAGCTGCTGGACGTGAAGAGCAACCCGTACCTGATCAAGGCCCTGTACGGCCTGCTCATGCTGCTGCCGCAGAGCAGCGCTTTCCAGCTGCTATCGCACCGGCTGCAGTGCGTGCCCAACCCTGAGCTGCTGCAGACCGAGTGAGTGCCCAGCTCGGGGACACAGCCTGGCGTGTCGGGGCATGAAAGGGGTGACCTGGGCCCCCCCTGACCTCCGCCTCACACCTCCTCTCACTGCGGACACTGTTCGCCTCTCGGCTGCTTGCCTGTAGGCCTCCCGTTTCCACATCAGAGCCCCTGGCTGGGAGACCTGGTCCTGTTCACAAGGTGGTAGGTGGTTGGGTTGAGTTTATTAAAAAGTTTGAACGCGTGCTGGAGTGACCCAAACAGAAAGTGCAGGGGGAGGAATTTGTGTCCGTTTCGGAGACTGTGTCGCCTGGGGCACGTGGTGGGAGAGCCACAGGGGGTCCCTCCCAGGCTCAGACAGCCCTCCCCCCACGTGCAGCAGAGAGACAGCCCTGGGCCACGGTGTGCCCCGGGTCGCCTCGGACCGTCCCCGTCGCCAATTGGTGTGGGAACCAAGGGTGCACCACCGCCACCCTGCTCTCGACCTGTCCACAGGCAGAACAGGTCCCAGGCTGGCTGCCCGGAGAGGCCCTGCACGCCAGCCTCCGGGGCATCCAGACTCCCACCCTGAACCCACTGCTGGCCCGGCCCCCGGAGCCTGTTGGGTCATGTCTATATTTGGTAACCCTTGGAGGCTTTGCCTCATCCACAGGCATTTGGCATCCGAGATGGAAAATTTCACTTGTCAGGTCGCCATGGAAACAAGCAGAGCCACCAAGAAGATTTACGCTGAATGGAGCGCACCCAGCTTGCACCAGATGCCCTATGCGTCTAGAATTCCCTCCCAGGCTGTGCAAGCCCCTCGGCAGGCCGGGCTCCTCGCTGCCACAAGAGGACTCAGGCCTTTGCCCTGCGGTGGACACAGGCAGCCTTGAGATGGCCCTGTGCCCTCTGTCCTGCAGGGCCTGGGGCACCACCCCCCCACCTGACCTGGTCTGTCCAGGGGCTGGACGTGTGGACCCCGATGGGTTTTCTGCCTGCCCCAGGCCACTCGAGGGGCCGGAGCCCCAGACCACTCGAGGGGCCAGAGCCCCAGGCCAAGGCGCAGCTCCTGCGCATCATGCCCCGCTCCCCGGACAGCGGTGGGGAGGGCCGGGTGCTGCCCCAGCTGCTCATGACGCCGCTGGGTGACCCTCAGGAGGCGGCACTCGGTGCTAGGGGTGCCCCGGGGCAGGGGCAGCCAGAGGATTAGGTGTGGTTTTTATTCCCTTGCCCAGAGCGCCTCTGGCTGCTGGGACTCAGAAAGGCCCAGGGCCCGTCCTGTGTTTCGCTGGCCTGGCCTCTGCTGGCCGCCAGTCCTTGATGGGTGTTGGGGTCGCCCTGGCAGCCACTTAGGAGGGAAGGTGAGGAGGAGGCAGGAAAGGCTGCTTGCCTGTGCCCTCTGGGCCGGGCCGCAGCCCCTGTGCTGATGAAGGCCGGTGCCTCCTAGGAGCTCTGTCTGCTACATCTCCTCGCATGGGGCGCACTCTGTGAAAAGGAAGGAAGGCTCAGATCAGGTGGAGCCCTCCCCAAGCCAGAATAAGGCAGGTCTGCAGGTGAAAGCTGGGAAAAGGAGGCTCGCCCCTGGTCTCCCGTGATCAGCGTCAGCACGCCTGGGGCCTCTGGCTGATAAGTGGCTCGTGGGCCTGGACTAGGGTCTGGTCCACGCTCTGCCGAGAGTTTGCTGTGTGGCCTCAGGCCAGCCCCATGGCTTCTCGGGGCTCTCGATGTCTTCATCAGTAATGCACTGGACTAAATGGGTCCATGGGGATCTGCCCAACCTTCACGGCCTTGGGTTCCCAGGCTCTCCTTGCAGGGACCCAAGAGCTGCCCTGGAAGAAGGCAGGGAAGAGCGGCTGAGGAGGGGGCCTCAGGGCCAGCTGGGGGTGGGGGGCCAATTGCCGGCTTAGGCTTAGAGATACCTCCGCCCTGGAGAGGCAGTCCCGCGCAGGGTGGTGGCAGGAAGACAGCGGCGGGCTGCCCAGAAGGCCCACGAGCAGGAACCAGCTGGAGGAGCCTCTGCTCCTTGCCCCTCGCACCCCGCTGTGGACTGAGGGCTCGGGGACCCTGGCCACCGGTTCAGGCTTCTGGGCCATTGTCTCCTCTGTGAGGCAAGAGGGAGCCTCCGAAGCAGAAGCTGGTGACACTCACCAGCCAGGAGCAGGGTGACAGGTGCATGGTGGCAGAACAGAGGGCTGGCCTTGGGTTCTGGAATGCCAGCCCCGTGCTGCTGGCCGGGTGTCCCCCAGCCACTCACGGCCTGAGGGTCGTAAACATACAGGGAACACGAAGGGCTGAGCAGCGGCCGCACCCTGGAGTGGCAGGGGGCGACCGGGGGCGGGGGCAAGCCTCATTCCCAGCCTCCATGTCGGAGGAGCCCCCACACCCCCGACACAGCCCTCCCTGCCCCCAAGACCCCGGGCGGGGAAGGGCCTGCCCGCAGCGGGCTGAGTCACAGGAGGGGCAGGACTTGCTGCCTTCGGGGCACGGGAGCAAGGGGACACCCAGCCCCCCCACCCCCACCCGCCTGACCACATCTGTGCACAGCACCCGGGATTTGCCGCCGTCGCTGGCATCTCCCTGGCAACCCCTAATCTCAGCCCCTCTGCGTCTAATGCAAAGAGTGCTGGGGGAGAAACACAGACCGTGGGTGCCAGCCTCAGACGGCGTGCTTCGCCATCGCCTCTGGACGTCTCCCCCTCTTCCGTCTGCATGGGTGGTGCTGCATCTGGCCGCCCCCTGGGGCCAGTGCGTCCCTCAGCCTCCTCAGGAGGGGGAGCTGCTCCCGGGTGCCAGGACACCCAGGCCCCAGCAGTACTACGCCAGGGATGTCCCTTCCGCTTTCCCAGGGGAGCCCGGAATGCTGCCTGCAGACTGGCCCCTGAGAGCGAACCCAGCCCAGCTCCTTGTGAGCTTTGCTGAACCAGTGTTGCCTGAGGCCCAGGTGAGGTGTACTAATAGTTCACCCCAGCAGAGAGTCCTGCAAAGACTCTTCTTCTCCCTCATTTTGGCCTCGCCGGAGGCAGATCGTGTGGTCCGGGAAGGATCTGCTTCTGGACTCTGAAGCCTGGAGGCCCTGGTGAAGGGCTCTCTTGACGACTGTGGGCTGATCAGCTAGGCAGCGCCCCTTTGGGCCACTGGGCCCAGGAAAGAAGCAGCCACAGCCACACTCCAAGGTGTTTATTTGTCAGGAAGGGAACAGGCTGGGTAGGGCTATGGGGCTGCTCCAGATGGCATCCCAACTATGGGAAGAGTTCCTGCTGCCCCTGGTCCTGGTGTTTTTTCAGAGGTGCCTTTCAGGCTCTGACCATCAGCAGGCTGTGCCCCTCCAGGAGCCAGGTTCATCAGTGAGGGTTCCATTTGCGTGAAGCGCTTGTGATTCCCCCAAGCGGACTGAGCTGCTAAGCCTCAAAGGGACAGGGTTGTAGCTGCAGTGGCCACCCATTGGGCAGCTAGGCTGGGACTGGACACCAGAGCAAGTTCCTCCTGTCGTGTCTGGTATTGCAGCTGTGCGGTGCACAACCTGTGCCACGGCACAGAGCAGCTAGGAGGGTGCTAACGAGGAGTTCTCAGAGGCATCAGCTGCCCAGTGGCAAGACCAGCTTTCCTTCCCCAGGGACACAGAGTGACTGCGGGCCTCTGAGCCCCAGAGCTCAAAAACAGATGTCCTGCCAAGTGGAGAGCCTGTAGACCTCGGCCATCCCTGTGGTCCCTGGCCTCAGCCCTGCCCCTCCTCCCCCTTCTCCCTGGACCCTGTTCCAAGCCCCAGCTGGCTTCTGGCTGGCTGCTGGCCCTGGCTTTCACCCCAAAGGGAGCCACTCATAAACAGGAAATGCTTCCCGGTGTGATGCCTGCTCTGGGCACCGCTGCCAGCCCACAGGCTGAGGGCCTTATCCAAGCAGCAGTGTTGACTGGTCCTGTCCGCTGGGGGGAGGGGGTGCTCCGGAGCGCTCCCCTCTTTGGGGCCAAGAGTTGGGGATTTGCCGGGGCTGAGGTGGACACATGTCCCGAGGTCGGGCTCCACCAGCCTGTGGCCGGTGCTTCCCCCTCCAGCAGCCCCACGTGCACTCAGGCCCTGACGCTGAGCCCTTCTGCTCCCTTCCACAGAGACGGTCTGAAGGCAGCACCCAAGTCGCAGAAAGCAGACTCCCCAAGCATCGACTACGCGGAGCTGCTGCAGCACTTCGAGCGGGTCCAGAAGAAGCACCTGGAAGTGAGGCACCAGCGGAGCGGCCGTGGGGATCACCTGGACCGGAGGGTGGTCCTCTGACGGCCTGGCGTGGAGACAGGCCCACGGAGTGGTGCCATGGCGTACTGGGGGTCTTCAGGCCTCCTCCCCGCAGAGCCCAAGGGTCTGCCTCGAGGGCAAGGCTGGGCCTGGCCACCAGCGCAGGGCAGGGTGGTGGGCTGGAGGCGCTGACCACTGCGCTGCTCTCACAGCCCAGCCCCAGGCCCCCAGCTGCACTGGGGATCAGACAGAGCTGGCTTCCCACCAGCGTGGGGCCACAACCTCAGACATCCCTGTTTTCTGGAATCGGGTTCTTTCTAACGCCCTCTTGTAAAGAGCTTGACGCCCCAAGCCCACCAGACCTCTGACCTCGTGCAGATGTGTGTACATACACGTATACCCGTCTGTGTGCACGTAGGGACCAGCACAGATCCGTATGAAGGATGCCCCCCTCCCCAATAAAGAAGTGACAGAAAACTCTCCACCCACGCCTGGCCTGCTCCTTCCCATGGGTGCCCACCCCACTGATGCTCAGCAGCCCTGGGACCCTGCTGCCAGTCCTAGAGACCTATTCTCATGCCCCCAGGCTTTGGGGAGCCTCAGATAGGCCCACTGATGTCCCAGTGGCTCTTGTGGGTCCCTAGAGTAGGAGAGAAAGGCCTTGGGTGGGCTTTTCCCCAGAGCCCCAGCATAGGCCTGGGAGGGTGTTTCCCTGTCTGAAGTCTCCAGGACAGGAAGACAGGCTGAACTCACCATGGCCCACGTGCACACACGCATCCTCCTACGTATGTGCCCCAGGCATCAGAGAGGGGATGAGGGCCTGCCTCTGTTCTGCTGGTCCTGCTCGGCCCCAAACCCTGAGGACCGGACCCCACCATCCCCAGAGGCCCGGCCTGGGGCACCCCAGGCAGGTGGCATCAGCACGGGCCCTACTTGGAAAAGGAGCCGGGTCCTGGAGGAGGGTCCAAACTCCTGTGCCTGGGATAAAATGTCCCAAGGCGGGCGGCCTCTGGGACACCGTACGCCCCTGCTACGTGTGGTGGGTGGGTCCACCACACAGGATGTGCCCCAGGATCTCAGCTTGCTCCCGTCTTCTGAAAACGCGGGGAGAGACAGAGCCCTAGACCCAAGGCTGGAGGGTGGTGGTGAGCCCCTTCACGGGGCGGCACCCAACCGCCGGCCCCACCCCCGCGGGGAAGCCAGGCAGCGCCGCCCCCGCGGCGGCGCCTGCGCCCGCCGGGCCTGCTCTGACTGCTCCGGCCGCACCCGGGCTCGGATTTCAAAGCCCGGGCTCCGGGCGGTGAATGGGCCGGCGCCCGCCCGGCCTCCCCGCAGACCCCTCCCCGCGGCCCGCCCCCCGCGCCCACGTGACGCCCCGGCCTCCGCGCTCGGGTTACGGCCGCCGCGCCAGTCCCCGCGCCGAGGCTCCGCCGCCCGCCGCCCGCGCCGCGCCCCCCGCGCCGCCTGCCAGCCCCGCCGCGACATGGCCCGCGCCGCCCCGCGGCGGCCCGCGACCCCCGAGCGCGGCGCGGCCGGCCGCTGAGCGCGGCCCGGAGGCGGCAGGCCCGGCCCGGCCTCGGAGCGACAGCCGCCGCGGCGCGGGTCCCAGCGCCCTGCCTGCGCCGCCGCCCGGCCCGAGCATGGAGACGGCGGAGAAGGAGTGCGGCGCCCTGGGCGGGCTCTTCCAGGCCATCGTCAACGACATGAAGGTAACGGGCGCGGATGCGACGCGGGTGCGTGTCCCCTTTGGGGACGCGTGGCGGCGGCAGCCGCGTCCCACCGTGTCGGTGAGGCCCCGCGTCTGTGTGCCCTTGTCTGAGTGCGTCTGGCCTCTGTCTGCCGTGCGCCCTGGTCTCCGGGTGCCCGTCGTGGGGGGTGTGGGCACGCGTGTGTCTGGGTGTCCGTGCGATACCCAGGGTCCATGTCCCTGGTCGCCCGGGTCGCAGCGCCCCCTTGGGGTCCCGACCTGAGCCTGCGCACACGCGGGCTTCCCGCGCCCCAGACCCCCAAACCATGAATGGGGGTTTGGCTCCGGGGGTGACTCACGGCCCTTTAAAGGGTCCAGGGTCTCTCCGCCTCTCCTCTACCACCTCCGTGGCCCCCTTCCCCGACCCCGACGGCCCCGGAACCCAGACAATGCTGTCACTGCCAAAGCAGCGAAAAATAAACAGGGAACCGTTAACTCCTTCCCTGCCAGCCTTGCCTCTGCGCCCGCCGCCTGCGCCCCAAACCAGCTCCAGGACCCCACCGTCTGTGCGAGGAGTGGCCCGGGCCCCAAGGCCTCTGACCTGCCTTGGGGGGAGGAGGCGAGGGTGGGCCTGAGGGGCAGCCCCAGGGGAGGATTGCGGGCTGCTCCAGGCTCTCAGCTCCAGCCCCTCTCTGGGATGGCCCAAGGTCAGGCTTCAGCAGGCCACCAACTCCTGGCCCACGCTGGCTCACCAGGTGGGGAAACCGAGGCTGGGAACGGCTCAAGGTCACTGAGGAAACTGTTGGACCAGCCCATGACCTCACCTGATCCGGGGAGCAAGGGGGTCCTCGCCCCCAAAGAGGCTGGGGCTTGGCGGGGTAGAGAGGAGGGCCGGCCGCAGTGACAGGCCTGACTGGGTAGAGAGGGGGCCTGCAGGCCGCGCCTCTCCCTTTCTGCTCTGGGGCAGGGTGGCCAGGCTGGGGGGAACGGGGAACTCCTCAGAGCCCCCTGCCTGTCTGACCTTCCCTAGTACACAGCCTGGCATCCTACAGTGACTTCGCAGGCCCCAGGGGGACACACCACAGTGCCCAGGCAGGCCTTCAGGGGGCTGTCAGATCCTTGTGACCCCCACCCCCAGGAGGCCCGGAGCCACCCTCCCCCAGAACTGCAGGGTTGGCGGCGTGCATAGGTGCCCCCCTGCACCCCACACAGGGTGCTCCCCTGAGACCCCGTCCCCCCAGCTCCACCTCCAAGCCCTTCTGCTGGCCCCCGAGTGCTGGCTTCCCGCTGCCTTCAGCAGCCCCTCCTGCCCCGTGAGCATCGCAGCCTTGGCACCAGGTTCCCATTCTAGACCACCCTCCCCCAACCACTCCCGGGGCTGGCGGAGCAGACTCCTTCCTGCACCTTGTCCTGCTGGCATCCTCACCACACACACTGTGGAGAGCAGCCACTTTCCGCTTTCACTCAGAGGAGCGGGCAGGACCGTCTTCCCCCTCTCCAGGCAATTTGCAAGGAACTTGGGGATGAGACGAAGGAGATGGGCCCAGGTTGTAGCAAGCGGCTCAGGATTTTCTGACGTGGGGAGGCAAGCTGGGAGAGGTTTCACCTAGCGTAATGCCGAGCCCTGCTAGTCCCCAGCCCGTGACACAGGTTTGTGTCTGGGCCAGGGACAGGGCAGGGACACGGACCGCCTGGAGGCCAGTCATCTGGAATTGGGGGACAGCTTCCGGCTGTTTCGCTCAGTGGCTTGAGCCACAGAAGCAGCGGGGTTTCCACAAAGGAAGGTGGCCTGGGTGAGGAGATGGAACTTGCCTGCGAGGCCCCGTGACAGCCCACCCAGGGCTGCGGGTCCAGAGCCTGGCATGAGGGTGGCCGAGGAGGGGAGGGGGGCTGCCCCTGGGGCCTGGAGGGGCACCGACTCAGGGCGGGGGGGGCCCGGGGAGCGTTCCCTGCCTGCCCCACCTCATTTAAGCAGCCCAGATGCCCCCCAAAGCTCAGAGAGGGGCAGGAGCTTGTCCCGGGAATGACAGGGCTGGGAGCGGCTCCAGGGCTCAGCCTGCACCTTCCGGAAATGGGGTCACAATCTGTCTGCCCCCGAGAGTGTCACACAGGTCCCAGGCGGGTGGCAGAGGCAGAGACCGCCTGTCCGCTCTGTCCGCAGCGTTAGCCAAGCGCTCTCTGTGCTTCCTAGGCAGCCTCCACACCGACCCGCCCCCGCCCTCATCTCACAGGGGAGCAAACAGGCTCAGAGAGGGGCCTCCCGCAGAGCCCCTCTCCCGGGCTGCAGCCCGGGCCACTCGCCTGTACAGCCCGGGGCCCACCCACCTGAGCACCCCCCGTGACGAGCGTGTGACTGCCCCCCCCCAGCCGCCCGCTGCTCTCCCGGTTCTGCAGTCCCCGCCCCTCCCCACCCTGGGTACCCAGTTACTCACCTTCCAGACCCCGAAGTAGAGGAAGTGTCCCTGCCATGCAGTGACCAGTCACACCTGGAACTGGAGCCTGAGCCCCACACTCGGTAGCCATGGACAAGCGGGTTAATCTCTCTGAGCCTCAGTTTCCTCATCTGTAGAATGGGGGTGGTGACAGCGGTATTCGCCTCACAGGGTTGCTGTAAGGATTCAGTGTGACCCCACAGTGAGAGGGCTCGGCCGGGCGCCTGGCCCACCACACTCTTGACCCCCAGTCGCAGTCCCCATCACTATCAAGACCACAAGCCCGGAGGCTTCAAGCCTGCCTGACAGCTGGGTGCAGCCTGCGTGAGGGTGCAGGCCCAGGTGGAGACAGGACATGCTCCTGGGTGCTGGCCCCTCAAGCTTGCCTCTGGGGTCGTCATGACTTACCAGTAGGCCCTGGTGAGGAGGGGCTGGGCCTGGCCCCCGAACCCTACCCTGTCACTCCCCTCTGCCCCAGGAGGACCGAGACTGGGAGGGCCAGGGATAGAGTGAGCCTGGGGGCGGAGCCTGTGAGGGTATGACTTCAGTACACAGACCTGTCTCACGCACAGCAGGGTACAGACCTGTCTCCCCCACTTCTTGCAGCCCCTGGCTCTCAGACAGAGGCTGCTGAGGGGCTGAGACGCCTTCCAGGGGCCAGGACCGCTGCCTCTCCACCCCTGCCCCCATGGTGTTGTCTCCCCGAGGTCTTAGCACAGCCTAGGGCTGGGGTGCGGAACAGAGAGGTGCCAAGTCCTCAGGAGTGCCAGAGGAGACCCAGGCTCCTTCACCCCAGGCTGTGCCACACAGACAGCCCACCCACCGCCTATGCCTTCCCGCTCCAGCCTGTGAACTTCTCAAATATTTGCTTTCCCTGGGCATTGGCTGGGCTGGGCTGGGAGGGGAGGGTGTTTCTGAGGATCCCAGAAGCTGCCCTGTGCTTCCCACTCCAGCAGGCTGGCCTCCCTGGGGTTCCAGCCTGGCAGAGCCTCCCTCTGAGGCCTTGGGAACTGGGGTCTCTACCTTCCCCCTTCCCACTGGAAAAGCCCTGGCTCCCAGCACCCCGTCCCACATGGAAGGGAAGGTCAGAAGAACCTTGGGGCTTCGCTGACCTGGGCCTCTTCTTCAAGGATCAAGGCTTCCTTCCACAGGGCCATTGGGCCGGGACCCAACAGCCATGGGAGGCCCATTAGCCAGAAAAGCCCACTGATCACACTGGACAACTTGATCGCCAGGAGCCTGGCCTCTCTACTGGGAAACCCCCTCCCAGCTCAGAGCTTTGGGCCAGGCTGGGATAAAGGCCACACTGTGTCCCCAGGAGGGGCGGGGAGCCGGGGGTGGAGAAAGGTGGCTCTGTTGGCTGCACAAGGCCCCATTCAGCCTGGGCCTGACTGTCCCGGGCTGCCTGGCCAGGCCCCACAGCAGCCGTGGTCCCCCTGGGCCTAGGAGCCCCGGTCCCCCTGGGCCTAGGAGCCCTAGTCCCCCGGGGCCTAGGAGCCCCGGCCGCTGGCCTGCGGTGGGCAGATCAGCTGGCGGCAGCTTCCAGGTCACGGGGCCCTCCCACCATGTCTCGAGCTGCACCACAGCTCACTGTGCCTCTGCCCCCAGGCCACGTGGACCATCCAGGGCTGTGTCCGGGGGCCACAGTGCCCCTGGTGTGGCCAGCCTGCCCACCCGAGGCCCTCCCACCTGCAAGGAGACACGGCCTGCTGCTCCCAGTCTCCATCCCCCTCGAGAATGTGGGCTACCACTGCTCACAGTGGCCGGGGTTCCTGACCGTTAGGGAGTGCGGGCCAGGCAGAGGTGCCTGTTTCTGGGGCCAGGCCTTCTTCATGCCCGTGTCTGCCCCGAGAGGAGCCCCGGAAGCCCCCACTCCACAGGGGCGAGGCTGCTCTCTCAGACACAGCCCAGGGTCTAGACCAGGCATGAGGGGTCCCTCGTGGTGGCTCACTGCCTCTCCCGTCCCCTCCACAGAGCTCCTACCCCATCTGGGAGGACTTCAACTCCAAGGCCACGAAGCTGCATTCCCAGCTGAGGTGAGGGTGCCCCAGCTGGGGAGGGGATGGGGCGCGAGGCCACCCACCACTGACCGCCCCCCGCCCATCTCCCCAGGACCACCGTGCTGGCTGCTGTGGCCTTCCTGGACGCCTTCCAGAAAGTGGCCGACATGGCTACCAACACCCGAGGTGGGGAGGGGACACGGCCCAGCTTGGACTTGCACTCCGAGCAACTGAGTGGGTGTGAGCCCAAGAGGACCTGGGCCCAGAGTCAGGACCTTGGGTCGCTGGCTCACGGAGCGGGCTCTCTGGAGAGAGGGAGCCTCTCATCCCTGAGCAGGAGCGGATGACAGGCGACAGGGATGTTCGGGGGGGTGGGGGGGTCTGCCTTGCTGCCAGGTGGTTGACCCCTCAGCCACGGTGTTCACACTCCGTAGGTGAGTCTGTGGCTCCTCTCCCCATCTGCCCTTCCAGGGGCACGGGGCAGGCCTTCCGGTCCGAGCAGTGGGACCTGGGGCTCCTGCCTCCTTGGCTGGTGAGACCAAGGCGACGGGCACCCTCACGCCTGCATCTGGGCGCATCTGGAGGGGGTCATGGGAGGGAGGGAGGCGTTTTGTTGGCTCCTTGAACCGTCTTTGGTGTGGGCTTCTCACGTCTGGAGTTACCAGAACAGCTCCTGGCCTGACCCCGGGAGAGAAAGGTCAGCTCTCCTGCCGGGGCGGCGAGCTGGCGGGTCGCGGGAGGGCATCAGCGGGATGGGGATGCCGGAGCTGCGCGGGCAGCGGGCCCGCGGGATGGGGACTTCGGGGTCGCGGGCTGCGAGCTTGGCTCTTGGGCCGGACGCGCCCCCGCGTGGCCCGGGCCAGGCCTGCAGCAGCCCGGCGGCCCCGCCCACGCGGCGCTTGCCCCCAGGGGCCACGCGGGACATCGGCTCGGCGCTCACGCGCATGTGCATGCGGCACCGCAGCATCGAGACCAAGCTGCGGCAGTTCACCAAGTGAGTGCGTGCGCGCCGGCGCGGGGGTCGAGGGAAGACCCGGGGCGGCCCTGACCCGCCCTCCGTTGCCCGCAGCGCGCTGCTGGAGAGCCTCATCAACCCGCTGCAGGAGCGCATTGAGGACTGGAAGAAGTCTGCCAACCAGCTGGACAAGGATCACGCAAAAGGTGGGTCCGGCCCGGCCGCGCCCTCCAGCTCCCCACTGGCGGAAACCCGGTCATAGCGCCGTTCTCTCGCCCTCTGCACAGAGTACAAACGAGCGCGGCACGAGATCAAGAAGAAGTCTTCGGACACGCTGAAGCTGCAGAAGAAAGCGCGCAAAGGTGAGCCCCGCGGGCCCCTGCACAGCCCCGCGCTGTGTCCCCCACGGCCGTGGGGTCGCCCAGGGCAGCGTCCAACCTGAGGCACCCCGTGCTGGACACAGGGCCCCTAGCCCCTGGGGTGGGCAGAGGGGGAGCCTGCCGCCTGACTGGAGGCCCTCCTCGGGAGGCTGCAGGAGGCCCCGCCCCCAGGAGCGGCTCTGTCCGTCCGGCCGTCCTTCACACGGTCTCTCTCTCTGTCTCTCCTCTCCTCTCCTCTCCTCTCCTCTCCTCTCCCCACCCCTCCTGTAGAGCTACTTGGTAAGTCAGATGCCCGTCCCCGAGCTGCTCTCCCTCCCTGTCGTCCCTGTCGCATATGTCTGTCTCCCCCAGCTCAGGGCCATTGGAGGAGCCTCTTCAGGCGGAGGAGGAGCGAGGAAGGTGGTCGGTCCGCAAGGGAGGGGCTGGGGCACAGTCCTCTGGGCCGGGCCGTGCTGGGTCGGTTTGCCAGGCCAGGAGGGCTCGGGTGGGCAGGGTGGGGGGCCAGGCCCCGCCGCCCCCGGGCCCTTCCCTCCTGCTCCGCACCCCCCACGCCGGCTAGCTGCCTCCTCTCCCTCCTCCTCTCGCTTCCCGTGGTTCTTTCGCTGCATCTTTGTGTCGCTCCTGCTGTTCTTGTGCGTCACTCCTGAGCTGAGTGGGGACCCCCATGAGACACCCCCTTTCCCACGCCCTGGGCCCGGCCCTGGTGCCCCTGGACCCGCCTCCCTCGTGGCCTGGCCTGCAGCCCCACCCCATGCTCTGCTCTGTTCAGCTTCCAGGCTCCCTCCCTGGGCCCGGGAGGGGAGGCACCTCACCCCACAGGCAGTGAGGGTGTCCCCGGGGGCAGAAGCTTCTGCTCTCCCAGAGACGTCCGCCTAACTCGCCTGAGCACAGCTGCTCCGGGTGGCCCCAGGGCTGCCCAGGGTTCTGCTCGCCCCAGGACCTGGGTGGCTTTGCAGCTTTGGTGTCTTTCCTGTGTGCCTGTCTGTCTGTCCTCTCTGCCTGCGCTGGGGACCAGCCTTTCCACAAGCCCTGGCGTCCCGGCTGCCCTCCCCGGTCCCCAGAGCCCCCCGGAAGTGCCCAGCCTCACGGCCAGGGATCCCACTTTGGGGCCCGAGCCTTGGGTGCAGCAGGCCAGGCCCGCGTCCCCAGCGCGGCCTCTCCTCCCCACCCCCCCAGGGAAAGGAGACCTGCAGCCTCAGCTGGACAGCGCCCTGCAGGACGTGAATGACATGTACCTGCTGCTGGAGGAGACGGAGAAGCAGGCGGTGCGCCGGGCCCTGATTGAGGAGCGTGGCCGCTTCTGCACCTTCATCACGTTCCTGCAGCCCGTGGTGGTGGGTCCCGCAGGGACATGGAGGCCTTCTTAGCATCTCCACGACTGGGCCAATTGAGGGGCCCTCACAAATCCCGAGAGGTCCCGAGGACCATGGCCCGAGCCACGTGGGCCAGGGGGGAAGGGCAAGGGAGGGGTGGCTGGGCAGGGAGGCCCGGGAGGCTGACTCACTGCCCCGTCAGAACGGCGAGCTGACCATGCTGGGGGAGATCACCCACCTGCAGGGCATCATCGACGACCTGGTGGTGCTGACCGCGGAGCCGCACAAGCTGCCCCCCGCCAGCGAGCAGGTGCGGCCAGCCCCGGGGACGGCCCGCCTTGGTTGGGGACAACGGAGGAGGCGATGGGAAAGCGTTGGGGGGATCAGCTGGGCACGGAAGGTCACCCCCGTGGGTTCTAGGGGCACCTGACCACACAAGCAGGGTATGTGCCCGGGACCCAGCGGAGCGTCACACAGAGCAGACGGCTGGATGTCCCGCATCCGCAGGGCCAGGCTCCAAGCAAGCCAGTCCTGATGGTGCCTCCGGCCTCCATGCCCACACCCACCAGCCCCATGCACACACGTGCAGCTGCCCCCACGGCCGCCCTGCCCACCTCTCAGCACCACGCTCCGACCACACCCGGGGCAGTCCTCGCTGACAGCACCGTGGCACTCCTCTCACTCGGCCTTACTGTGCACCCAGCCCTACGCCGAGCCCTTCCCACGGGTCACCTAATTCAGTCACCTCCGTGCCCTCTAAGACAGGAAGGATCGGCTGCATTTCCCAAGAGAAAACTGAGGCTCAGAGAGAAGCAGCGGCTTGCCTGAGGGCAGAGCAGAGCCAGGATCGGACCCCATGGTCTTGCACAGTCACTCTGGGCTGACTCCTCCGCCAGCCCCAGGGAGACCTCAGGAGCACCAGGTTCCCCCGTGTCCTGGCTGGGCCAGCATCCCTGAGAAGCAGAGAGGGCACAACCTCCCCGGCGTCCCCCCGCCTTCTGGCAGCCCTGCCTCTTGTCCCTGAGTGAGGAGCTGGTGTTAGGAAAAGGCTGGGACACAGAGGGCTTCCAAATCCCCGAGATCTCCTCTGGGGCCTGGTTCTCAATTGGGAAGACCCTGCCAGCCCTCTGGAGGGAGACTCAGGAAAGTGATGAGGCTTTCTGCGGGGCTGGGCTGCCCGCCTGACCCCATCCACGTCCCTGTCCAGGTGATCACAGACCTGAAGGGCTCAGACTACAGCTGGTCGTACCAGACCCCACCCTCATCACCTAGCAGCTCCAGCTCCCGGAAGTCCAGCATGTGCAGGTCAGCGGGGGACTGGGCAGGGGGCAGGGAAAAGGAATGGGGGAGGCCCCCCAGAAGTGCGTCAGGAATTGCTTTGTGGCCCCAGAATTCATGCAACTGCTGCACTATCAAGGAATCTAGGGAAAATGCACTCGCATTGCAAAGCCGCCACTAGTGCAGGCACACGGACGGTGCGGGCTGCGGCAGCAGCAGAGGGCGCACCAGCTGCCTGTTAAGTGCTTTCTGCACTTTCCTCATTGAATCCTAACACCACTCTATCAGCTATGGTGTTGTCTCTGTCTCATGGAAGGGGAAGCTGAGGTACAGAATCCCAGCATTAACCTCTCAGCTCAGCCGGGCCCAGCACAGTCTGGGCAGCAGTAAGAATCTAAGGTGGGCAAGGCCATGGAGGCTTTCAGGAGTGTATGTAGAGGCTCCACGCTTACCTGTGGGCACTGCAGCCTGGCTGGTTCCTGAGAGCTGCACCTGGGCAGCTGCAAAGGGCCAACCCTCAGCCAAAGCTGGCCCTGGGGCCGTGCAGGGCCAGGGCGGGGCCAGAGTCCTGCCTGACCAGCAGGCAGGCTCGGGGTCGGGGGCGCTGCGTGGGAAGGGTCTGGATTCAAGGCTCCCTGTGGGGGGGCTTTGAGCACAGAGCAGGTTACTGGTGGGGAGACCCCTCTGTGCCAGGCACTCTTTCTCTAGAACCAGCTTGGCTGGGTACCCAGGTCATGGGCAGTGACCCAGGCAGAGTAATTGCTGCTCCTGCAGGGAGAGAACGGTCCACGGCGGCTGGAGGCTCTTCAGACCCTGGGTGGGTGACTGACGCAGGAGGGAGGTTGATCCCAGGGGTCACCCGTGCCAAGGGTGGGGGCCTGGGGCCTCCCGGGTCACGCTCAGGAGGATGGTGACCTTCACTGCCAGGAGCGTGGCCCAGGCTGGACACGGATGCAGAGAGGATGAGCTACAGAGGGGAAGAGAGGGAGGGTGACGGCGAGTTTAGGACCCTCGCTGACCAGCACCCCACGCTAGACATTCGGTCAGGGTCTGATGGCAAATACCAGAACTGGAAAAGACGGTCAGGATCAGACTTATGTCTGGTTGTAGCCTAACTGGGAAACGCTGGTGCTTGTGGACTCCGTTCCTCCTCGTCGGCCTGAGGTCTCCGCTTCGTAGCGGCGGAGCGGGAGGCAGACAGGCTGCCTTGCCTCGGGGTGCCTGGCGGAGGCCCCTGGAGTAGCGGGGGCCTGCCTCCCGCCCCGCAGTCTGGGGCCGCACTGCCCTGGCCTGCGCGGCCTCGGGCCTGGTCTGACCCCGCCTTCTCCTCCCCCGCCCCTCCTCTCTGCCCACCCTCGTGTGTCGCCCCGCCTCCCGCACGCGCCCTGTGTCTCCCTGTCCGGCCGCCGTGCCCCCTCCCTCCAGTGCCCCCAGCAGCGGGAGCAGCGCCAAGGGTGGCGGAGCCCCCTGGCCCGGGGGCGCCCAAACGTGCTCACCCGGCCCCGCCTGTCGCTACCGCAGCCTGGCGCAGCCCGCCCCTGCCGCCCGCCTCTCCAGCGTCTCCTCCCACGACTCCGGCTTCGTCTCCCAGGAAGCCACCTACTCCAAGCCCCCTTCGCCCATGCCTTCAGACATCACCAGCCAGGTGAGGGGCGTCTGCTGAGCTCATGCCAGCCCCCGGCCATCCACACTGTGGGGCGGGGCCACTGCTGAGCGTGGCCTGCAGGCCCTCAGGACCACCATGTCCAGGACCAGCCTGAGCCCACTGCCCCAGGGCAGGGGAGGGGAGGGTCTGGAGGAGCCTGCCAGCTCAGGACCCCGTGACCCCCATTCCGGGGCTGGGAGCAGCCTGCAGGCCCCCAGGACCACCATGTCCAGGACCAGCTTGAGCCCACTGCCCCAGGGCAAGGGAGGGGAAGGTCTGGAGGAGCCTGCCAGCTCCAGACCCTGGGACCCCCCCCCCCCGTGCCGGGGCTGGCAGTGATGGGGTGGGTGGCCGGCGGAGGCGTCCCTAGGAGCCCCAGAATCTGCATGTATCTTCCCCCGCTCTCACCCTGAACACGAGAACCTCCTCAGAGGCAGGCCCGGACCCTCAGAGGCAGGCCTAAACCCTCAGGCTCTGTGAAAGGGACCAGAGGGGCTAGAACAGAAGACGGGGAGGTCAGGCCACTCGCCCAGGTGCCCACCGCGGCCCGGCCCTCCCTCTGAGCCCAGCGTTCTGTAGTCTGCCCTCTTGCCCAGGACGTGCCCATGGCATGCGCAGACTGCCCTCCTCAGCAGGCTTTCCTGCCGGCACATAGACACGTGCTCCAGTGCCGTCCGTCTAAATGGCCCCCCCTTCCTCCAGCCTCCCCTGGCCGCCTCGCCTCTCCTTCACAGCGACACTGCTCAGGACACCTGTCCACACTGATCACCTCCGTCTCACTCCCCACTCACTCCTGTCTGCGTCACCTTTCCGTGACGGAAAAGCTAGAATAATTCATTCTCCTTGTCCTTTATCCATGTATGTGTACGCTTTTGAGACTGTTAGGTCCGTACAGCTGTAAAATGCTAACTCGCAGTGAGCTGAATCTCCCCACGTGATGTAGCGGATGTGGCTTGTGCATTTTCCAGCGTAGAGTGAGTCTGCTTTGTTTGATTTTACTGCGGCTCCTTCAGCTCAGCATTCATGTTATCATTTCCTATCTCTGAGTTTTTAAACTTACTATGTCCTTATGTTTTAGATGAGTCTCTCGTAAACAGCATATGCCTAGATTTCCTTTTCTTATCCGGGCTGACAATCTCTCTCTCTTAACTGACATTTTAAAGTCCTTTCACAGTTACCAATATTACTGGCATATTTAGACTTCTTTTTTATTTCTGTTCATTCTGCTTTATCTGTGCTTCGTTTCTTCTCTTGCTTTTTGTTTGTTTTTTCTTCCCCCATTATTTCCTTCTACTGGATTTTAAGTTATACTTCTTTCCTTTATTATATAGGTTACCTTGAAATTTTACCATGCATCCTTAGCAAAGTCCTAACCCAGGCTCCTGAATCATTCAAGGACCTTAACATATATTTTAACTTCGGTCACCTGCCCCCTCCCCTTATAAGCTATTTTATGCTATTCTCTCCTTTTTTTATCATCCCTACAATTGACATTTTTCTTCTTAATTTCATCATTATCTTATACGTAAGTATCTGTTAGATTTACCCATATGTGTTTATACTTTTTTTGTTCATTTTCTCCTTTTAAGGTCATTTTGCTTCTTTCTGCAGTAAAATACATCCTTTAACGTTCTTTTAGAATGGCTCTGTAGCAGTAAACTCAGGTTTTGTTTTCCTGTAAACATGCTCCATTTCTTTTCCTCTTCCTTGAACGCTAGTTTTGCCAGGGATGCAGCGCCGGGTGCCCGTTGCTCTGTCTGCACACTCCGAGGGCGTCTTCCCCGTGTTCTGGCTTCTGTTGCCGGCTGAGAGGTCTCCTGTCCGTCACTGCTGTGCCTTTGTGAGTGACCTGACTTCTCTCTCTGGTCACTTGAGTTTTTCTGCAACGTGTCTGGTTGTGAATTTGTTCTCATTTAATCTCCCTTGGTGCGTTTGTGTTTCTGTCTGTGCATTCAGGGTTTTCACCCATTCTAGGAGTTTGCGAGCATTCTCTCCTCTCACTCCCACTCTGCTCGCTCCTGTCTGGTCTCCGTGTCTCTCTCCTCTCACGCCTCTCATCTCCTTGTTTCCCTGGATCATCTCTTCAGGTCTATCTTCCAATGTACCTTTTCTCTATTTTACAGCAGTTTAACCTATCCATTAAGGTTTATTTTTATTATCGTGAAATAACTCTAGCCTTGTAGACAATCTCTAAGAAGAGCAGATTCCCGCCCGGCCTCTGCACTGTCTCCCGATGTTAGCGTCCCATGTAACTACCAACAGTTTTGAAAACCAGGAGATTAGCACGGCGCAACACTGTTGACTCGCTGACAGACCCTTTCTCGCACGTTGCCGGCTCTCCCGCTGGCATCCTTTTCCCGGCCCAGGAGTCCAGGCTCCGGCACGGGACCCTGCGCTGCGTTTTCTCAGGGTGTCTCCTTAGGCTTCTCTGGTGCGACGGGCCCTCGGTCCCTCCTGCACGACTTTCGGATGCTGGTCGTGCGTCTTGTAGAATGGCGCTCGTTTTGGATGTGTCTGTAGTCAGAAGGGCAGGAAGAGCACAGCCGTCGATTTACTGCTGCTCCACCGCCTCTCAGCCTGCGGTGTCCAACATTCTTTCCATGTCAGCCGTTCTGGTAGCTGTTATAGTAATAGTGCCCTGTGTTTTGAATTTGCATTCCCCTAATGACTAATGAGGTTGTATGTTTTTTCATACGTTTAAAGGCCATTTCTCCTTTTTATGAAGGAAATGTTCAGATCTTTTGTTTCTTTTTCTCTACTAGGTTGTATGTCTTTTTCTTGTTGATTTGTAGAATTTCTTATACACTGTGGCTCCAAGTCTTTTCATCGGATAATCTTTGAGTCTGTGGGTTGCTGTTTTACTCCCTTAATAGGAGTAAAATTCTAAAGTTCTTAACGTATGTCTAATTATCCATTTTTTCCAATTGTTAGTGCTTTTTCTGTCCTCTTAGCAGTATTTTTGTGTACTCCAGGGTCACAAAGATGTTTTCCTCCAAAAGTTTTTTTCTGGGGGGGCGGGGGGCTCTGCTGCTCAGCTTGTGGGATTGTAGTTCCCCAACCAGCAGAGATTGAACATGGGCCTTCAGCATGGAAGTGTGGAGTCCCAACCACTGGACCTCCAGGGAATTCCCTGCAAAGCCTTTTTGTTTCACCTTTTTTCACTCAGTTCTGCAGATCATCTGGAATTGACTGTGTGTATCTGTGTTAATATGAGAGATGGACAGGGAAGCCTGGCGGTCTGCAGTCCATGGGGTCACAAAGAGTTGGATACGACTGAGCGACTGAACTGAAGGAGTCATTTTTTTCCATATGGATATCTAATTAACAGTTTATTGAAAAGACCATCTTTTTCCTTTACTGCACTGTAGTGTGTTACCTTCGTCATAAAACAGGTGTCTGAATGTGTAGCTGTTTCTGGAGTTTGTATTCTGTTCCACTGGTTCATCTGTCTGTTCTGGCACCAGTAAGACCCGGTCTTAATTACTGACACCTGATAATGAAAGTCCTCTAGGTATGTTACTCTTCAGTATTACCTTCTGTTTTCAGCCCTTTGCATTTCCTTATAAATTTTAATATTAGCTTGTTAGTTTCCACTTTAAAAGAAGCAATCCCTGGGATTCTGACTGGGATTACATATGTCTCTCCATTTTATTATGTCTTTACCTTCTTTCAATAATATTTTGCAATTTTCATATGAGAATCTTACATGTCTACCACTGGGTTTTTCCCTCCTGGGTATCTGATATCTCTTGATGCTATTTTAAATTATTTTGGCTTTTTCAGAGTCTCTTACTTGTTTTTCAGCTGCTATTTAGAAATTTGATTTTTTTTTTGTATGGTGATCTTGTATCCAATAACCTCATTAAAAACCCTTGTTAGTTCTGATAATCACAGAATGAATATTCTGCATACACAATCAGGTCTTTTACAGTTTCTTTTTCTTTCCAGTCCTTTTGCTTTTTACTCCTTTTTACTTCTTTTTCATGCTCTGTTGCACTGCTAGGACTTCCAGTACTTAATAGAAACGGTGATAGTGAGCATCTTTATCTTTCTCCAGCCTCAGAAAGAAAGGAATTGATATTTTTGTAGATAACACTATCAGATGAACGAAGTTCCTTTCTATCACTAGTGTGTTTTCCATGAATGGGTGTTGAATTTTTCCATTGAGTTTTCCAAACATTTTTTTTCTTTTTTTGTTTTAGCAATTATATTGGTAAAACTCTCAATGTGTTTATTATTTTGTTTGAATCCTTACTTACAGAGTTTAGTTTTCCTTTGGTCATCTTGGCTCATCATAAACTAAAAAGTCTGGGAGTTGAAACCAGGATGCTTTAGAGAATGTGTCCTGTGGGCACAGGACATGCAGAGCTGCACCTGACCAGTGCCCTTCCAGGTTTAATTCCGGGCAGCAGTCGGGCGGGCTCTCCCCCTGGCGCTTGCCCAGTCTCTCCACCACAGTGCTGAGGCTGCCTCTGCCCTGGGGACCCTCATGGTCCTGCTTTGCCCTTGCTTCCTTTTTCCTCAGCCTTTCTCTTATTTTGAGTTGGAGGGGCCTCCCAGGGGTACCTGGTCCCTCCCACTGTCCAGAGCAGGAGCCTCCAGGCGTCCTCGGTCCTGTCTTCAGTTCTGGGGGTCTCCATGGACACCCCTCTGCCCCCTCTGCCGAACCTCCAGCAACCCCCACACCACTGGCCCGCCCTCCTTCACGCATAGGGTTCCTCCCCGGTTTCTGTGACAGTCGCCTGTTCGGGGCTTCCTCCCACACCGCTGGCAGGTCCTGTCACTCCTCTTGACTGCCTGTCCTCTCCTTCCCAAGCACTGAGGGCAGCCTGGCATCCCTGAACCCCTTCTCTAACCACCTTCAGCCTGACTGCCTGCGTCAGCTGGTTCTGTCTCACGCCGCTGGATTTGTGGCTCCAAACCTGACTTCTCCCTAAACTCCAGATTGTAAAATGCAGTGGCCGGCACTGCACCTGGGCTTAGACACCTAACAGGCAGCCCCGCCTCACACTCGCAGGATGGAACCCGGGACTCCGTTCCCCCCAGGCCTGCCCTTCCGAGAGAACGGTGACAAATCCCCCCCGCAGCTCAAGCCAGCACCGCACTGCCGACCTTAGCACCGCTCTTTCCCTGCTCGCCACATGCAGGCCAGCAGCAGTCAGTCTTCTTGTTAATTCTTAGAAGTGTGGTTCTTGGGCTGCGGTGGGGTAGGGCCGGGCGGTGGGGTGCGCTCTGGGTGCTGCTTTCTGCGCAGGCGCTCGCGGCGCAGGGCATGGTGTGGGCGGGGAGGCCGTGGAGGACTGAGTCAGGGCCCCCCACGTGCTGGCGCCGTGACCGGATGTGTTCTCTCCCTCCCCTCCTGCCGCCCTGCCCCATCCGCCTGCCCGCTCGCCTTCGCATGCAGAAGTCCTCCAGCTCCGCGTCCTCTGAGGCCTCGGAGACCTGCCAGTCTGTTAGCGAGTGCAGCTCCCCGACCTCGGTCAGTGCCCCCCACCTGCCCGGGCACTCAGGGAGGGTTCAGGTTCGACCAGAGTGTATGCGTACGCACCCGCTGCGCCCAAAAGAAACCTTCTGGGCACCCCCTGCAGCCGCTCCCCAAACGCTCACCTCCTCCCTCCTGCGGGATAAAGAGCCCAGGAGGGGATGGGGAGTCACAGTGTCCCCTGTGCTCTGCCCTCGGCCATGAGCAGGGCACAGGGGCCTCCTGACGCCTGCCTCACTCTACAGGACTGGGCCAAGGCTGGCCCCCACGAGCAGTCCGCAGGCACCGCGCTGCAGCGGAGGAAGGACCGCGTGGAGCTCCTGCGAGACCCGGAGCCGGGCCCAGCCGGTGGGGGTACCCCAGGCCCCAGTGGAGAGGAGGCCCCACGGCCCCGCATGTCCCCCGCCACCATCGCAGCCAAGGTGAGGGTCGCTGCCAGGACGGCCCGGCTGGGCCCCCCTCTCTCCCAGGCCAGCTCTAAGGCCCGGCAAGTGGTCACCGGGCCAGCCCGGAACACCTCGGGGGACTGCCTGGGCGGAGCGGGAAGCGGGAGTGAGGCTTCAGCGTGCGGTCTTCCCGCCCCCAGCATGGGGAGGAAGTGTCCCCTGCTGCCAGCGACCTGGCCATGGTGCTGACCCGCGGCCTGAGCCTGGAGCACCAGAAGAGCAGCCGGGACTCCCTGCAGTACTCGAGCGGCTACAGCACGCAGACCACCACACCCTCGTGCTCCGAGGACACCATCCCCTCCCAAGGTAGGCCCCGGGGGCTCGGGCTGGGGCCTCGCCTTCTCGGCCCTGAGGCTCTGGGCCCACCGCGTCCCATGCACCCCCCACCCCCGCCCCAGGCTCTGACTACGACTGCTACTCCGTGAATGGGGACGCAGACGGCGAGGGGCCCCCCGAATTCGACAAGTCGTCCACCATCCCTCGCAACAGCAACATCGCCCAGAACTACCGCCGCCTGATCCAGACCAAGCGTCCGGCCTCCACCGCGGGGCTGCCCACCGCCTCGGGGGCGCCCCCCGGCGTGGCCACCATCCGCCGCACCCCGTCCACCAAGCCCACCGTGCGCCGCACCCTCTCCAGCGCCGGGCCCATCCCCATCCGGCCGCCCATCGTGCCGGTGAAGACGCCCACGGTGCCCGACTCCCCCAGCTACGTGGGGCCCACGCGGGCGGGCAGTGAGGAGTGCGTCTTCTATGCCGACGAGGCCGCCGCAGCCCTGGCGCCGGACCTGGCCAAGGCCTCACCGAAGAGGCTTAGCCTGCCCAACACGGCCTGGGGTAGCCCGTCCCCAGAGGCCGCCGGCTACGCGGGGCTGGCGGCCCAGGACGACGAGGAGCAGCAGCAGCAGCTGGCCGCCAACCGGCACAGCCTGGTGGAGAAGCTCGGGGAGCTGGTGGCGGGCGCCCACGCGCTGGCCGAGGGCCAGTTCCCGTTCCCCTCCGCCCTGTCGGCCGCCCCCACGGAGGAGACGCCCGCCCCACCCCCCGCCGCCCCCAGCGAGCCTCCGGCCGAAGACATGCTGGTGGCCATCCGGCGCGGGGTGCGGCTCCGCAGGACCGTCACCAACGACAGGTCGGCGCCCCGCATCTTGTGATGGCGCCTCCCTCCCTCCCAACCCCAGCCTGGCGAGGTAGGGGGCCCAGCCGGTGGGCCGCGGCGGCTCAGAGCCGAGGCACAGTCAGGAGTGAGCAGAGCCAGGCGAGCTTTTTTTCTTTTTTTTGGTCACATGAGTCAAAGCCACTTCATTGGGAGGAGAAACCCAACTTGGATTTCATGGTTTAAACAGGAAGTGACTTCTTAGACCACGCCAGGATGGAGCCTGTGGGCCTTGAACTGGATTTGGAGCCTGTTTCAACCTTTTCTTGCCTACTCTGCCCCTTCTCTCCCTCCTGCCAGGCCCTGCCCTTTCCACACAAGGGCGAGCCACAGAGCCGTGCCCCGTGGCCCCAGCAGAGGGGCCCACCCACCTGGCGGGGCCCACAGTGCACAGCTCAGGCAGCCTGGCCCAGCGCCTCCCTGTCTCCATGGGGACTGTGGCCCCCCGCCCCTGGCCAGGGCCCCCCCTACGTCCCTCTGCGTCTCTGCCTCTCCCAGGCTCTCCTCCGTCAGAAAGGCGGGCGGGGGGGTCCGTGGAGGGGCCAGGGCTACAGTGTCTGGGTTAACCAGAGGCTCCACAGGGTGGTTGACCGTTTGGGGGGCCAGTGAAGTTAGGAGCCAGCCCACCCACTGGGGACGGGGGCCTGGGGCCCAAGTTGAGTCTCTTAGGGAGGACATGCACGGTGCCTGCCCGGAGGAGGGTAGGGACCCTGAGACAGATTGCTTGCTAGGGCGGGGGCGGGGCACCAGGGAAGGCTGTGGAGGCCAGGCTGTCGGCCTGCCGGCCTCCCAGGAGCTGCTCAGATCCCATCCTCATCCGGGCACGTGGGGACTGTAACTCTGGTGACAGTTTCAGCCACCTTTGGGTCAGGGACTGAAACTGGAGAGGGTGGGGGGTGGGTTCTTCTATGAATATATAATAAAGTGAGCTGACCGGACAAGGACTTCGTGTGGGGACAGGGTAGACGGTACAGGGTGTGTCCAAGAGTGCCTGAGGGACAGAGGGCCCTGCGGTGTCCTGATGGCCCCTGGGAGGAGGAGGAGGGCTGGCACCGGGGCGCGGGGGCAGTGTTCTCTGCAGCGTCCAGAGCAAAGCCACAATGTGCTGGGAAGGGGCCGGGGGCTGGGCCTCCTGCCCATTTGCTGCAGGCCAAGGGGGGAGGGCTGCTGCGGGAGATTGGCTCTGACTCTGTTGTCAGAGGAGATGCCATCCCAGGGTGGTCCCGGGTGGCAGGACTGAGGTGGGGGGGAGTGCACCCCTCCACGCACACAGCACGTTGCGCCAACTCTAAGCAGGTAGAAGCACGTGTGCCAAGGGCAAGCGGAGGGCTTCCTGTGACCCACAGGCCCGCCAAGAGCAGCCATGCTGGCAGGGTCACGGGATGGGGCTCCTGGGGTCAGGAGAGCTGGCTCTTCCTGGTCTGGATGGACCCAGGGCTCCTGGTAGTTCTTGTGCTGGAAACGGGTCTAGGCACGGCTGCCAGGAGGGTGTGGGGAACCAGGGATTCCTCTGAGGGGCTCCCCAGAGGTGGGTGAAGGACGGTACCTGTAAGTTGCTAGGTCGGAGAAAGGAGCCTCGCTGAGCTGAGCTCACCACACCTGGAGGAGGGCCGGGGGAGCAGACGGCCTGCACTTGGAGGCTTGGGGGCAGAGTGTACACTGCCCCCAACCCCCGCCAGGGCTTGCCCAGGTGGGCTGGTTTTAAGACGCAGATTATCTGATGTGAGCAGGGTAAGGGGCAGTGGGGGGGGGCGGGGTACCTGGGTCCCCCTGAGAAAGAGCTTGCCCCTGAGGAGGGGTGTGGTCTCGGGGACCTGGGGGGAGGGGGTGGGCATGGCACAGGCACCCCTCACCTAGACTGTGGGGGCCCCCCCTCCAGACCACCCCCAGGGCTGTACATAGCTCCTCCAGCCCCTTGACCGCCTCACCCCTCTAGTGACTGCCAAGCAGGCCCACCCCTCAGGATCCGAGCCAACCATCCCACGTCACAAACTTTGGTTTGGGGAGCTTCTTGACGTTTGTTTCGTTTTTTCTTTTTGTACAGAGAAATATTCTGTTCAGAGCGTCTTTTGACTGAAGTAACTTTTCTGGTGCTGTTGTTAACTTGTTCCTTTCTTTAATTTATTTCCCCTCCCTAGACCTCCCCTTCTGGTTCCCACTCACTTGGTCTCCCCTCTACCACCCACTCCCAGCCCCCATCCCATCTAAACCACTTCGTTTCTCTTCTTTCTGTCTGTTTTTGGGTAAATCATCCTTTCCTCCCCCCCCCCACCTCCCCGCAGCCCACCCTTCCCTTGATTTAAATAGTCACTGCTACAAGTAACAAATGCACTGTGAAGATCCCAGTATTAATAAAGTTGTACTGTAATCAACACCACTGTCTCCTGGCTTCCTCCACTGCCTGTGCCCCGCCCCCACCGTCCCAGACCCTGGCCGAGGGGCAGGGGGCCCCGTGTGGGCGGGGCCGGAGTGGCCAGGTCTCTGCCACGACCCGTGTCCCTGCTGGGGGTGGTCTTGTAGCTGCCAGACGGAGGGAGACAGGGCAGCGTCCAGGACACGCTGTGGGAGATGAGCCCAACACCGCTGCTCCGTCAGGCTTGCTGAGGCTTCATGAGCCAGGCCGGGGCTGGAAGGAACTCAGTCCCTCAAATATCCCCCGTTCTGGGACCCTGGCGAAGGCCCTGACCATTCCAACCCTGAATCCTCAGCCCCAGGCCCCTGCGCCAGGCCAGCCCGCCCCCCTTCCTGCCTCCTGCACTTGGCAGGAGGGAAAAGCAGCCTTCTCCAGGTTCATCCTCAAAGATGCAAGCAAACCAAAACAAAGCGGGTGTTTAATAGAAAAAATAAACTATGGCAAGACGTGGCATTTGGCTACCATGCCCTTGTCCCAGCTTTGCTGCCCCCTCCCCGGCCTTGCTGAGTATGCCCACCTGGTACAGCTCCCACTGCCTGACTCAGGAGAAGGTTGGCACTGCTTTCAGGGAAGGGGGCAACCCGGGCAGTGCCAGGAGCAGCCAGAGGCTCTGCCTTCAGGACCTTCAGGTGCCCCAGCACCCACCGCTCCAGGCGAGACCACAGGAGGGAGAGCTGTGCCCTTCTCAGGCTCTGTGTCCCTCAAAGGAAAACACTGCCAGGGCCTCCTCTCCAGGAGGCGCTCCCCACCGCCACCCGAAGTCTCAGGCCGAGTCCGTCTCTTGCAGGGGCTCCTCCAGCTGCCCCCCAGGTCACCCTAGGCTCCTCCGGGAAGGAAGCCTTGCCCTGGGCCCTCAGCAGCTTCACTGAGTTGGGGGGCCAGCCGAGGGTCCCAGGACGCGGGGCAGGGAGGTGGAGGGCGGCTGGGGCAGAGGGTACAGCTGGGTGGCTTCACACTGTGCGGAGGCTGGGCTGCGAGCCTGAGGCTGAGGCACCTCACAGTCCTGCCAGTTTAGCACAGAGCTTTCTTTACCTGCGAGGACACACACAGACACACAAATGAGGCTGCAGGACTGGTCAGCAGCCCCTCACCCCAACCAAGCCACACTGCTCTTCGTGTACCCGTCCACCTCCACTTCCAGAAATGGCCTGTGGCCCTGGGGAGCAGAGGACGTGCTGAGGGCCCCGGCTCTGCCTGGTGACCTGGCTCAGACAGCGGTACCCCAGCCCCAGCCCCAGCCCCTCAGAGCTCCTCACAGCAAGGGCAGTAGAGCAGCTCCATGACCCGGAAGCAGTTGTCCAGCAGCGCTTTGGGCCGCACCAGCTTCAGGCTTCCCGGCGCACTCAGGAGGTTCAACACTGCTTCCACCTGGGGGCTGACCTCCATGCCCTGGAAGAGAGGAAACCTTTAGAGCCACAGATGCCACTCTCAGCCTGTGCAGAGATCCCAGGAGAGCTGGCGGGGGTGAGGGTGGGGTGGGCAAACTCATCCCGCCTGGAAAGAGGTGACCAGAACAGCCGAGAGTAACTTCTCTCCTTCCTGCGGGCGCCATTTTTCCTGGGAGGGGCTCCCTCAATGCCCCTCACTCGAGCACAACACACAGAGACTTCTCTTTTTCCTCCTGGGGGCGGCCAGACCGGGAGGAGGTGGGGGCATCCTCGCTGCTCCAGCGCAGGCCTGGCCGCCCTTGCATGAGGAGTCCCCGTCCCAGGGACACTGCCCTTCAGGTGCAGAGACCCACACCCACTCCAGGAAGAGGAAGCAGGACCTGCAGGAGGGTCGGTCGTATTGTGAGGCCAAGGCCAGCCAACAGGGCTGGGCCTCCAGCTCCAAGCAGGTGGGCCCCTCTGAACCGCACTTTCGCTAAGGGGACCGGTGCGGGGCGCATGGGAACCGTGCTCGGGGTGGAGCGGGGCCCGGAGCCGCAGGAGCAGACATGGAGCAGGGGGCTGCGGGGCCTGAGCTGGGCAAGACCCTTCCTCAGAGTGAAGTGTGCTGGGTGGGGTTGTGTGCTCCTCTGCCCCACATGCCCCAAAAAAGCTGTGAAAAGGTGAAAAGTGTTGGTTGCTCAGTCTTGTCCAGTTCTTTGAACTGTAGCCTGCCAATATCCTCTGTCCATGGGATTCTCCAGGCAAGAATCCTAGAGTGGGTTGCCATACCCTTCTCCAGGGGATCTTCCCAACCCAGGGGTTGAAGCTGGGTCTCCCGCATTAAAGGCAGATTCTTTACCACTGAGCCACAAAGGAAGCTGCACCAAGTCCTTATCCCTGGCACCTGTGAATGTGAGGAAATGGGGTCTTTGCAGGTGTGAAGTCAGGGGCCTCCAGATGAGATCAGTCTGGGTTTAGGGTGGGCCCTAAATCCGATGACTGGAAACAGGAGAAAGGACATGGGACACAGGGGGAAAGGCCGTGTGAAGACAGGCAGAGGCTGCAGTGATGTGCCACAAGCCCAGAACCAGAAGCACCATCACCAGAAGCTGGAAGGGCTGGGAAGAAGCGTCCTCGGGAGCCTTTGGGGGAGCGTGGCCCTGCTCCCCCCGTGATCTCAGACTTCTGCTCTCTAGAACCATGACAATAATTTGTGTTGTTTTAAGCCACTGTGTGTGCTAAGTTGCCTCAGTGGCGTCCGACCCTGTGCGACCCCATGGACTGTAGCCCTCCAGTATCTCTGTCCATGGGACTCTCCAGGCAAGAACACTGGAGTGGGTTTCAATGCCCTCCTCTAGGGGATCTTCCTGACTCAGGGATCAAACCCACGTCTCTTATGTCTCCTGCACTGATAGTCAGGTTCTTCACCACAAGTGCCGCCTGGGAAGCCCCAGGCGACTGGAAGAGGGGGCCACAGGCTCGAATGTACGTGGTCAGTCAGTAGTGAGCTGTGACGGCAGTCCCAGAAAGCTAACATACAAAGGCTTAGAGAGAGCAGTGAGGGTGAGAGGAGAGCCAAGGGGCTCACCCCGGGAGGACCCACTGCCCCAGAGACACGGGTCACCTGTGAGGGGGCCTCGGCCACCACCACTGAGAAAGGAGAGATTAAAAGCTGGCTCACCCTGAACGGCCCAGGTGGGCAGGGCCTCAGCCTACCCACGTCTCCTTCCCAGCCCCCAGAGCAGCTCCCTGGAGCTCCAGGAGCCAGAGACACTCCCGAGGAAAACTGAGAATGGAGCACGGTCCATTCCCCAGGTCAGCCCCCACCTACCCTGCCCACAGGCACAAGAGAGCCACCAGGGGCACGGCCTAGCCCCCTGGCCTCTGCCGGAAAACAGCGCCTCCACAAAGTTCCAGGCAGCTGCAAAAGCTCCACAAAGTTCCAGCAGCTCCCTGGGGTCGGCAGGAGCTCACAGTCGCTGTTCCTGCTGGGCAGCAGCTGCGGGCCTGGCAGGTGTTTACCGGGGTCCTAAGGAGGGCAAGTGGGGGTGTGGGGAGGGAGTCCCACAGCACACACATGGCCTGCACAGACAACACAGTGATCTTGTCACCTTACTCCTCAGGCTTTTTGGAAGACATATACCCTAGGCCTCAGATCAACACTGCAGAACAGGCAGCTATCAGGAACCTCTATTATTATCATTATTTATTAAAGCCTGTTTACATTCGGGTTCACTCTTTCTGCTGTACATTAGTGGGCTCCGACAAATGCAATTACAGCACCACGCAGAAGAGTTCCATCACCCGACGCTTGCTCCTTGAAGGAAAGTTACGACCAACCTAGATGGCATATTCAAAAGCAGAGACATTACTTTGCCGACTAAGGTCTGTCTAGTCAAGGCTATGGTTTTTCCTGTGGTCATGTATGGATGTGAGAGTTGGACTGTCAAGAAGGCTGAGTGCCGAAGAATTGATGCTTTTGAACTGTGGTGTTGGAGAAGACTCTTGAGAGTCGCTTGGACTGCAAGGAGATCCAACCAGTCCATTCTGAAGGAGATCAGCCCTGGGATTTCTTTGGAAGGACTGATGCTAAAGCTGAAGCTCCAGTACTTTGGCCACCTCATGCGAAGAGTTGACTCATTGGGAAAGACTCTGATGCTGGGAGGGATTGAGGGCAGGAGGAGGAGGGGACGACAGAGGATGAGATGGCTGGATGGCATCACGGACTGGATGGACGTGGGTCTGAGTGAACTCCAGGGGATGGTGATGGACAGGGAGGCCTGGCGTGCTGCAGTTCATGGGGTCGCAGAGAGTCAGACACGACTGAGCGACTGAACTGAACTGAAGCCCCCTGTGCTCCACCCACTTAGCCTTCTGCCTTTGCCTTGTTCCTCAGATGTGGAAACAGTGAGTGGGGTCAGTGACTCACCCAGGTTTGCAGAGCCTAAGACGGTCTCAGTTGCATCACTTGCCCCCCAAAGCCCAGCCCTTCACTCTGACCTCCACTTCTCCCACACCCTCCAGGACAAGCCAGGACTTTCCATGCGTTCACTTCCTCCTTTGATAGCTTCTGGCCATGAACACACATAGGCACACACACACACGCACCCTGCCTGCAACACTCGCACAATGCTCACCCGCAGGCACACACACACGCACCTGCCCCGCCCTGCCCACCCGCACCCCCACAGTGCTCACCCGCAGGCGCACACAAACATACACACACACACACACGCACCCGCCCGCCCGCACCCCTACAGTGCTCACCCGAAGGTGCACGCGCACACACACACACACACACCCCCCACCCCGCCCACATCCCTGCAGCGCTCACCCACAGGCGCACACACACACACAGACACACGCACCCGCCCCGCCCTGCCCACACCCCCGCAGCACTCACCCGCAGGCACACACACGCACCTGACCCACCCGCCTGCACCCCCAGAGTGCTCACCCGCAGGCACACACACACACACACAAACCCACCCCGCCCACTCGCACCCGTGCAATGCTCACCCGCAGGTGTGCGCGCGCACACACACACACACGCACCTGCACCCGCCCCACCCACACCCCCACAGCGCTCACCCACAGGCACACAAACACACACACACATGCACCCGCCCGCCCACACCCACGCAATGCTCACCCGCAGGCACACACACAAACACACACATGCACCTGCCCCGCCCCACCCACCCGCACCCCCACAGTGCTCACCTGCAGGCACACACACACACACACACACATGCAGGCGCGCCCGCCCGCACCCCCGCAGCGCTCACCCGCAGGCACACACACACACGCACGCATGCAGGCGCGCCCGCCCGCACCCCCGCAGCGCTCACCCGCAGGCACACACACACACACACATGCAGGCGCGCCCGCCCGCACCCCCGCAGCGCTCACCCGCAGGCCCTGCTTGACATCCAGCAGTAGTGTGTGCACCTCCTCCAGGAACTTCCGGGATGGGTGGCCCTCGAGCAGTACCTCCTGCACCCACTCAGTAGCACTGAGACTCACCAGGACCCACAGATACCGCAGCTCCTGCTGGCTCACCCGGGCCCGCTGCTGCAGAGACAGAGAAACTACTGAAGCCCCCGACAGGGGCCTCTGGGCCCTTACCCTCGCCCCCAGATCCAACATCCCCCCAGACCTGACCTGCAGAGGGGGGATACCAGGCAGCTCCCGGGGGTGGGGGGCAAGCTTGGGCCTGAGCCAAGGGTGGGCTGGCCTGAGGGGCCAGGAAAGCCTCCTGGCAGCAGGACCTATCCAGACCAGTGCTTCCCAGGCAGGGCACCCAGGGTGTCCCTGGAGGCAGGGGACTCCCCAGTCCAGAGGAGGGGGTTCTCACCAGTCTGGTGATGTTGGCTGTTCGGAGCACCGCCTCATAAGGCACACTGACCCTGTAGTTGATGGGGAAGTAGTGTTTCTAGGAAGATACAAGAGCAGAGCATGAGGTCAGAGTCAGAAACGGCTCAGATCCTCAGCCTCCCAGAGGAATCCGATGCAGGGGAGGGACCCAGGCCTGGCCCTTGACGGCAGAGGTCACAGCAGTGCTCCTCCACAGGAAATATGCGCTTTGCCCCCAGCTGGGACAAAGACAGCCCCTTCCTTCGGGACACAGGCAAGGGTAGGTCCTGACAGGCCTAGTCTCAGGCCAAGGTGTAGGATGAGAGGCTTACTGCTCTGGGAAAACCATCTCCTTTGGGGGGTTAGGAAGATAACTTTAAAAGATTGCTCTGAAACTTGTCATAGTGATGGTTTCATAACTTTCAGAATGCACTAAAAACCACTGAAATGTACACTTAAATACATAAATTGTGTGGTATGTGAATTATGTGTCAATATGACTTCAAAGCTGTTAAAAAAAAAAAGACCTATAGAGCCACATGCCACATGATTCACCCTAATAAAAGAATCAAACATAATTTCCAGGTCCTTATCACCCTTGTTAATAATACGTGATTCCCCCGAGGTTTCCTGCAATCCCTTCTCCCCTGGAGAGGGCCACGTGGAGGTGGGATCAAGGGTCAGATGAGAGGCAGGGAGGGCCGGCGGCGGCTAGCAGGAGCAAGGACAGGTAGTGCAGCCCAGGCCCAGGGTGTATGCGAGGGGCCAGGGGCCAGGCGGGCTCTGGCAGAGGAGCGGCGAGGGCCCATGGGTACCATGTACTGAAGGCGGTTCCGGTACTGCAGCTTGTCCCGCAGGAAGCCAGTGATGGCGCACTCGTCGCTCCGGGTCAAGGGCCATGGCTCCAAGCCCTCATTTCCCAAGGCCATGCCGAGGAGGATCCCAAGATCTGTGGGCCACACCCAGCAAGAACACGTGAGCACCTGCTGCTTCCCACTGCTCCTGCAGGTGTGCAGTGAGCACTCGCCTCCCTTCACGCACCTGTGTGCACAGTGAGCACACACCTCCCTTCACGCACCTCCCTTCACGCACCTAGGTGCAGAGCGAGCTCGAGCCTCCCTTCACGCACCTGTGTGCACAGTGAGCACGCGCCCCCCTTCACGCACCTGTGTGCAGAGCGAGCACACGCCTCCCTTCACGCACCTGTGTGTACAGTGAGCACGCACCTCCCTTCACACACCTGTGTGCAAAGTGAGCACACACCTCCCTTCACACACCTGGGTGCAGAGTGAGCTCGAGCCTCCCTTCACGCACCTGAGTGCAGAGCAAGCTCGAGCCTCCCTTCACGCACCTGTGTGCAGAGTGAGCACACACCTCCCTTCATGCACCTGGGTGCAGAGCAAGCTCAAGCCTCCCTTCACGCACCTGTGTGCAGAGTGAGCACACACCTCCCTTCACGCACCTGTGTGCAGAGGGAGCTCGAGCCTCCCTTCATGCACTTGTGTGTACAGTGAACACGCGCCTCCCTTCACGCACCTGTGTGTACAGTGAGCACATGCCTCCCTTCACGCACCTGTGTGCAGAGCAAGCTCGAGCCTCCCTTCACGCACCTGAGTGCAGAGCAAGCTCGAGCCTCCCTTCACACACCTGTGTGCAGAGTGAGCACGCACCTCCCTTCACGCACCTGTGTGCAGAGCGAGCTCAAGCCTCCCTTCACGCAGCTGGGTGCAGAGTGAACATGTGCCTCCCTTCATGCAGCTGTGTGCAGAGCGAGCTCGAGCTTCCCTTCATGCACCTGAGTGCAGAGCAAGCTTGAGCCTCCCTTCACGCACCTGTGTGCAGAGCGAGCACACGCCTCCCTTCACGCACCTGTGTGTACAGTGAGCACGCACCTCCCTTCACACACCTGTGTGCAAAGTGAGCACACACCTCCCTTCACGCACCTGTGTGCAGAGCGAGCTCAAGCCTCCCTTCACGCACCTGGGTGCAGAGTGAACATGTGCCTCCCTTCACGCACCTGTGTGCAGAGCGAGCTCGAGCCTCCCTTCACAACTGTGTGCAGAGTGAGCACACACCTCCCTTCACGCACCTGTGTGCAGAGGGAGCTCGAGCCTCCCTTCACGTACCTGTGTGCAGAGCGAGCTCAAGCCTCCCTTCACGCACCTGGGTGCAGAGTGAACATGTGCCTTCCTTCATGCAGCTGTGTCCAGAGTGAGCACGCGCCTCCCTTTACCAGGGGACATGTCCTCACAGGCCAGGGTGGGGGCGCTGGGCCCCCAGGAGGCCGTCCTAGCACTGGGAAGCCTTTCCCTGGGGCCAGGGCTCCAGCACAACAACTCAGACAAGCACGTGCCGTCCAGCGCAGCCACTCCCACCTCGGCCTGGCAGAGCCCCCAGATCTACGCCTTGGGGTTGGTCTCCAGCCTCCTGCCTACTCCTGCCCTCAGGGCAGGCACCCTCCTTTCCAGGGCAACCTCTGCCCCTTGTCTGGAGCCAAGGAGTTTTCAAAGCTTTTTGCTGCATTTTCCACGCAGACTCTGGAACTGTGGATTCTAGTCAGAACTCTCCCAATGACTCCAGGGCGACCCACGCCATTGTCTTCCCTGCTCTGTCTGACTCTGACATGCCTCTCAGGTGTTGGTACCAGCAGGTGTGTAGCGGCTCTTCCCGTGTGGTCTTTCTAGGATGCTGACTGAACCTCACTCAGGCTGTTTCTCTTTCCATACAAACAATCCGAACATTACCCACCTTCACCACTGTGGGTCACTGTGACTTTAAAAACTGATTTCTGCATAACTGAACAGACTTAGAAAATATACCTGTGAAAATTAGCAACAAATAAGAACAAGAGTTCAACGGATCAGAGCAGAAAGAACAAAATATGGGTATGCAAAGGGCATATCTGAAAATGAACCTCACTCATAAATTCACACTAAAACAATCAGATCCATGTGTTAGCTACCAAATAGAAAGAGGTTTTTTTGTTGCTGTTACTTTAATAGAACAAAATTATTAAAGTGCTGGTGAAGTAGTGAGGCAAATGCTCTCATCTTGGAAAGCACTTTGGCAATTTTTGTTATTGATGGACTTTAAAATGTTCACATTTCAACCCACTGAACTTTAAAACTGTCCATACCCTTTGACCCATTAAACTCATTTCTAGGAATAAATGTGAAGGAAAACAAAAGAGAGACACAAAGACTTCCACTGCAGCATTATTTAATAACAGCGAACAACTATAAGTGCCCTGGATGTTCATTAATAATGAGTGCAGTCAATAAAAATCACACTGGTAAAGAATACTTATGATATGCTTTCATGACCAGAAAAATACTTTTGATATGCTTAAGTGAAGTGAAGTCGCTCAGTTGTGTCCGACTCTTTGCGAGCCCGTGGACTGTAGCCCACCAGGCTCCTCCGCCCATGGGATTCTCCAGGCAAGAATACTGGAGTGGGTTGCCATTTCCTTCTCCAGGGGATCTTCCCAACCCAGGGATCGAACCCAGGTCTTCCACGTTGCAGGCAGACGCTTTAGCTTCTGAGTGAAGTTTAAAAAAGCATGACGCAACACATTGAGTATAAAGCATGACTTGAATTCGTTAACTATACGTGTGTGTGCGTGTGCATAGAAAAATGCAACAGAAAGAAACGCACCAAGCCTCTGCGGGATATCGACATGCTCTTCTTTATATGTTGTAGAGTGTATTATACAATTAGTGTCTCTTATTGTTACCGTCAAAAGCTGTGCCTTTTCCTTTTCTTTCTTTCTTTCCCCCCAAATTAGCCAGGCAGGCTGAGTCACCTCTTGATTGTAAGCAGGAATTACTGACCGGACTTTCCCCACTCACCTCCCTGGCACTTGGGAGCCCTTCTGTTCCTACACCCTCCAGGGCCTGAGCTGCGGGTGTCACTGTCCGCCCCAGCCCCAGCCCCACCCCCCCACCCCCCGCCTACTCAATGCTGTGCCCCTGCCAGGCCAGGAACTCAGGTCTGCTCAACCCTGTGCCCCTTATGGGCTGCAGCCCACCAGCCCTTCCCGTCGTAGAAGTCTGACTCCACATTTTCCACAGACTTGCAAATTTGTAATCCATCTGGCACTTTCTGTCTCTCTCTCCCTTCCCATGTTCTTGAACCAATATTTAGACCAAGGAACAGACAAACCAGTGTTTCCGCTTGCTCCCTACCTTGTCTCTACATCATTCGCCCCCTCAGCTGGGTGCTCCTGCCTGTCAAGATCATTCCTGCCTTGGGGTTTTGGCCCACACATGGCCCCTGCCCTTGGTGTCCTCTCCCTCTGTGAGACCAAGACTCCTTCCCTCCCCAGGGTCTCCCCAACCTGAAGCAGCCTCTGTCTCTAGCACCATCCGTCCAGTTCACTCACTGTCTTGAGCAGACAAGGCAGCTCCCAGTGTGTGGATGCACAGTGCTCTGAACCCTAGCACTTTAGGGAACTGGGAGCAGGCATCTGGGTCTCCTGCAAAAGCTGGTAAAAGCCCAGAGTGCCAGGCCCCACCCACAGTATCTGATTCAGCAGGTAGGCGGTCGGGTGGGGGGCAGAGAATCGACATTTCTAACAGATTCCAAAGTCAAGCTGATGCTGCTGGTCTGGTGACTGTGCTTGACAGAAAGTGATAGGACACAGATTGGTGTCCTCAGGGCCACACTCTGGCTCACAGAGATGTCACATAAAAATCCTAATTTCTGTCTTTTCTTTCACAATCAGTGTGTCTGTCCACACTGAATTTTCTTTTCCAGTGTGGCTGGCACCCTCCGGCTGTCCACTCCACCCCCAAGTGGTACCCCACCTGCCCTCATCGAGTCCCAGTCTGGAGCCTTCAGGGCCCGGCAACGAGGCACGCAGCAGGGACTTGTGGAGCCCCCATGCTTCCCAGACTGGCAGCCGTGGGTGCCCCGAAACCCTGCCCAAATGACCTGTCTTCTTCCAGACTTAGACTTCTTCCAACCCTGCAGCCCAACTACCATTTCCAATGTTAAGCTCCTTTCCTGCTGCTTCAACTCTGAAAAACAGGGCGGTACACAGATGAGCAGGCAGGGACAGCGGAACTGCAGCCTCACTGACTATCTGCCTTTCAAGAGCAGGGTCTCTGCAACTGTTGTTAAGAATCTCCAGGTGAACTCATCTTGAATTTAGGGTAGGCCCTAACTCCAATGACTGTGTCCTTTTAGGACGAGGAAAGGACACAGAGACGCGTAGGGCAAGACCCTTCGCGTGGCCTCACAGAGCAGGGTAGCCTGGGGCAATGTGGCCACAAGCCAAGGAACACCAGGAGCCACCAGAGGCTGGAAGAGGCAGCAAGGACCCTCCACCAGAGCCTTTGCAGGGAGCAGAGCTCTGACAGCTTGATTTCAGACCGCTGACCTCCCCAGCTGTGACAGAGTGCATTTCTGCTGTTTCGCCAAGTCTGTGGCAATTCATCAGAGAAGGCAATGGCACCCCACTCCAGTGCTCTTGCCTGGAAAATCCCACGGACAGAGGAGCCTGGTGGGCTGCAGTCCAAGGGGTCGCTAAGAGTGGGGCACGACTGAGTGACTTCACTTTCACTTTTCATTTTCATACACTGGAGAAGAAAATGGCAACCCACTCCAGTATTCTTGGCCTGGAGAATCCCAGGGACGGGGAGCCTGATGGGCTGCCGTCTATGGGGTCGCACAGAGTCGGACACAACTTAGCAGCAGCAGCAGCAGTGGCAATTCACTGGGGCAGCTGCTCCTTGTCCAGCACCCAGCCCCTCCCTTGCTCCTGATCCGCAGCCCCCGCCACAGCCGGGCAGCTGCACGCCGCCCCATGCACCATGCCCCTCCGCCAGGACTCTTCATTTTCACCTCCGTCTTCAGAAGGGACCCTCATCACCTCCTGCCGGAAGGCTGGAATAGAGACTCTCCCCAGAGCAGAGGGACTCCTGATCCCAGCCCCCACCCCAGACCACGCATCTTCCACGGCTCCTGCCGTCTCATCAGTCAGTCGCCCTTCACCCTGGCTTCCACAGCCTCAGCCGCCCGAGCCCAGACCGATGTCCAGCCTGGCCTCGCGCTCCCCCTGCTGAGGTTTGCTCACGCTGTTCCCCCTCCCTGGAAGGAGCGCCGTCCTCACCTCCCCAGATCGATGGATGCAGACCCACCCACCTCTGAGACCATTTCAAGCGGCGCCTCACCCTGCTGTTCCTCCTGCTCCCCCTGCCCCTCACGGCTTGGGAAACTCCAGAACACCAAGTCTGGGCCCTCCCACCCGTTCTGAACATCCTGACCCTTTGCAGTGCCCTCCGCAAGGGCCGGGGAGGACCCAGCTCCTCAGCCCATCCCTCGGAGGATCAGACCCCAGACCTCACGTAAACAGCACGCGGTTCCCAACACCTAACTCCATGCCGGGTATTAGAGACGCACAAGAGAGCCCAGGTCCTTGTCACCATGGCAGTGCCTCTCCAGTGGGCACGTGGGTGGCACCAGAAAAAATATGTTGAATTTGAGTCGATTAAATTGAGTCCTGGAGTCTGAAGGGAGCTTGGTCTGGCCTCCCACCAGCAGGCTCGAGAGGCTTCTAGATTCTTTTTCTTTTCTGTCCTCATTTCAACTATTTTTCTTTTTCCCAACACCACCGTTCTCTTCCTGCCTTTTGATTTAGCTCTTCACGGAGGAAGAGGCAGAGGGAACAGCCTGCGCTTCTCTCATATGTCTCAGGGCCCAGACAATTTCATAAGCCCCCACCCCAGACTGGCCACCCCAAGGGAAGCCAGAAGTCTTTCCACTGTGCTCCCCAGCACCAGTGAGCCTGGGCAGGTGAGGTCCTGCCTCCCACCCCCAGGGCCTGCCCTGTCCCCGTGACCCACTGACTGTGCCCACCCACTCCAAGGCTCACACCCATCATGCCTGTCTGAGCTGGAGACAGGGCAGACAGCGTGGGAGTCCCTGAGGGCGCTTGCCATTAAGCTGGGAAGCATCTCAACTTCTCCCCAGGAAGAATGCCCTGGTTGCCGTGGTTACAGCAGAGCCCGGCTGCGGGCCAAGGCCTCCCCGGGCAGTCCCCACGGACCCCCAGCCCCGCTGGGTACTCACAGCGCAGCCAGGCGAGTCCCTGGGGCATGGTGGTGCACGGGTCTTGCAGAGCACAGACGCGCGTCCCCAGAGGTGTGTCTGCTCACAGAGGCCCGAGGAGGGCCTGCATGGCCCCGGTCAGCAGAGGGAGCCGGGAGTGAGGAAGGGCTGGCCTCGGGGGAGTGGCCAGGCGGGGCGGCAGGTGCCCCTGGCAGGGCTCCCCCTTATCTGCCTGACAGTGCGGGTGGCAGCCAGCGGGCAGCGGCCGTGGGCCCCATGGCGGCAAGACCTGGCCTGAGACGGCTGCCTCGGGGTCTTTCTTCAGAGCAGGACAGAGTCCCCCACAGGCCTCGGAATCTGCGGCTGGCTTGTGCTTTCTCTGATTTCTCCGTCTGCAGCTGCTCAGTGTGAAACCTGGCTCTGGAAAGAGAAAGGAGGAGAGAAACCGATTATGTAAGCGTGGTGCTGCCACTCAGCCCCCGGCCACAGGCACGCAGAGCCGACCGTGCAGGCGGCAGCCACGGCCGGCTGGGCCCACAGGAAGGCCAGGGGCACACCGCTCGGACGTGGGACCACAGGGCATCCACAGGGCAGCCTCAGTCCAGGGGCGAGTTCAAAGGATACAGGCAGACACCCTGGGGCCAAAACCAAAGCAGGACCAAGGAATGAATGGGCTGTGTGGGTTCAACCTGGGGAGCTTCCTGAGGGGAGATCATAGATAAACTAGATGAATGACTTGGACTGCAGGGAGATTTTTTTTTTAAAAGCAGATCATTCACCACTCTACTCACTTTCAGGCTTAGTTCCATTCTCACATTCCAAATCTGCCTCCCCAAGTATGGAGTACCCAGTTAAATTTGAATTTCAGATAAATGATACAAATTTTTTTTTAGTATAATTATGTCATGAATGGGGCTTCCCTGTTAGCTCAATTGGTAAAGAATCCACCTGCAATGCAGGAGACCCTGGTTTGATTACTGGGTTGGGAAGATCCCCAGGAGGAGGGCATGGCAACCCACTCTAGTATTCTTGCCTGGAGAAGCCCCATGGACAGAGGGGCCTGGGAGGCTACAGTCCATCAGGTGGCAAAGAGTCAGACACGGCTGAAAGACTAAAGCACACCACATCACATGTGAATACTTTTTTAGTATAAGTATATCCCAAATATTGCATGGGACATACTTATGCTACAAAAATATTTACTGCTTATCTGAAATTCCAAATTAACTGTGAATACTTTTTTAATATAAGTATATCCCACATATTGCATGGGACATACTTATGCTACAAAAATATTCACTGCTTATCTGAAATTCCAAATTAACTGGGACTCCTGTATCTTCATTTGCTAAATTTGGCAACTCTATTATAAAAAATGCTGTGACTTTTTCTGAGTGTTCACTATCTGGTAGGCCCACAGCTAAGGCCTTTATAATCATTAAATCCTCACAACAACCTTCAGTTCAGCTCAGTTCAGTCGCTCAGTCGTGTCCGACTCTTTGTGACCCCATGAATTGCAGCACGCCAGGCCTCCCTGTCCATCACCAACTCCCAGAGTTCACTCAGACTCACGTCCATTGAGTCGGTGATGCCATCCAGCCATCTCATCCTCTGTCGTCCCCTTCTCCTCCTGCCCCCAATCCCTCCCAGCATCAGAGTCTTTTCCAATGAGTCAACTCTTTTCATGAGGTGGCCAAAATACTGGAGCTTCAGCTTTAGCATCATTCCTTCCAAAGAAATCCCAGGGTTGATCTCCTTCAGAATGGACTGGTTGGATCTCCTTGCAGTCCAAGGGACTCTCAAGAGTCTTCTCCAACACAGTTCAAAAGCATCAATTCTTCGGCGCTCAGCCTTCTTGACAGTCCAACTCTCACATCCATACATGACTACTGGAAAAACCATAGCCTTGACTAGACGGACCTTAGTCAGCAAAGTAATGTCTCTGCTTTTGAATATGCTATCTAGGTTGGTCAACAACCTTATGGGGCCATAAAGCTTCATTTTATCAATGAGGAACTCAAAGCCCCAAAAGGTTAAGACACTTGTCCAAGGCCACACAGCTTGTAAGAAGAGCAACAGGAATTCAACCACAGCTGGCTAATAAGTTACAGCTGGGCATGGGGCTTGGGGCTTTCATACAGTCACATCATTTATCCCACACCCGGCTCTGTGAGGGATGGTTTGTTGTACCCATTTTGCAGATGAGCAAACTGAGGCTCTAAGCCGCTGAGTTGGCAAGTGACAGAGCCGGCTCTGAAATTCAGCCTCTGATTCCGCTCTGTTCCATTGTCTTGCCCTCTCCCTCTGGAATGGCCACAGGTGGTTGGCATGAGGGGAGAGTAGGTGTGATCTGGGGGTCTTCATTGCGACATCCATGGCTCCCCCACAGAATGATGGATGGGCCGACTCTCACCCGTGGAGCTTCCCAGCAGGCAGCAGGGCTGCACGAGAGAACACAGGTGTCCGTTCACCCCTGAACCTCCTCCTCCTGCGACCCACACTGGTAACCTTCCTGCTGCTACAGCATCACCACAAACACTGACCTGGCTGAAGCTTTTTGTCATCGCTGTGCTTGCCTTATTTAGGTTTACTGAGGTAATAACTACCCATAGCAAAATTCGCCTTTTCCTAGGATACAGTCCTATGGATTCTGACAAACGCACAGAGCCACATCGCCACTATAATAATCAAGGTGTAAAACATCTCCTTCCGCCCAGAACGTTCCCTCCTGCCAGCCTGCAGTCAACCAGTCCTCCCGCCCTGGCCCCAGGGTGGGAATGAACCACCCCTGCTCCTTCGACCAGCAGTTTTCTTTCCAAAACACCTTATCAATGCAATCACAGAGCGCGGTCTTCTGTGTCCTTTCCCATAGCAGCCTGCCATCTGGGGTTTAGCCGGGATGCTGCGTGTGTTGGTCACTTGTTCCCTTTCCTTGCTGAGTAGTACTCCACTGTGTAGACTCTATTCACTAGTTGAATGGCAGCTGGCTTGTTTCCAGTTTTTGACGATTGAGAACAGAGCCTCCACAAGGCTCCGTAGACAGGTTTTGGTGCGGATGGAACCTCCGTTTCTGCAGGCCCATGCTGTAACCTGGCGGTCCCACAGCCCTTCAGATACCTCGGTCCTGCGTCCTGTGCACCGGGGCCTGGACAGCGCTTCCTGCTCCTGTCCTGCTCCCACCAACGGAACATCCATGGATCCAGACCTCCTACACGCACACCAGAATCTGCCTCTGCACCCCATCCACACCCCAAAACTCTCCCGGCCAGCTCCTCACTAAGATATCCCTCAGAAAGGCTTCTTGCACGTACCCTGGGCCAGCAGACTGGGACGGAGAAGCTGAGGAAGTGAGAGAAGGGTCGTGGTCCCCTTCAGGCCACACCACAGAGCCCTGACCCTGGGTGCCACCCAGAGAAATGGGAGAGACGTGTGGAAGCCAAGGTGCAAAGCGGGGGCTGCCGATGACACAGAAGCTGGACCCTTCTCTGGGAGGCGGAGGGCAGCGCGGAGGAAATCCCCTAAGAGAGTAGCCTTGCTGAACCCTGGGAAAGCTCAGGGGTGTCTGTCTGTCCATCTGCCTCTCTCTGGTGAGGAAAGGGGCAGGGAGGAGTTGAGAATCGCCTTTGCCTCCCCAGCCCCACTCTACCCAGGAGCTTAGAACAGTCCTATGGAACCTCGTGCAGAGAGAACTTGGACAAGAAAGCAAAAGCTGGAGTATTATTTTACATAGTTCAATAACAAATAGCATTTTCAAAGTCACAGTAGCGAGTGAAAAGTGAATGCTAATTTAACAGAACCACGACTTATGGATCGTGGAAGGACAAAGGCCCTGGGGAGTATGTGTGGGGGAGGGGAGGGAGGCAGTGACAGGCAGCCACACGTTCACTGGGGGGAAGTCAACAGACAGTGCCTCAGACAAAGGAGCAAGATGAGCACGTGAAAGTGAAAGGCACTCAGTCGTGTCCGACTCTTACAGTCCATGGAATTCTCCAAGCCAGAATCCTGGAGTGGGTAGCCTGTCCCTTCTCCATATGTGTAACTGAATCACTCTGCTGTGTCCCTGAGAGTAACACAACATTGTAAATCAACTGTACTTCAAGTTAAAAGCAGAAAAAGATATGAATGGGGGGGGTGCACGGGAAGAATTAGGGCCACTTTTGCAACAAGTCTATTACACCAACACAGAGCATCCTTCTTCCCAAAGAGGCCAGGCCTGACCTAAAGCCCAGGGCATGGAGCACTGAGCCGCCTGCCGCATCTCTGTAGGCAGGGCAGGGCCACAGGCGCCTCAGAGACACGCCACACAACCCCCTCACCTAGACATGAAGAAACAGGGCTGGCGCAGGGAGCTGTCCCCAGACAAATAGCCAGCCCCACCTCCTCCTGTGAATCGAGCCGCTTTGCCCTTTGAGAATGTGGGAAGGGACATTACAGCAACTAGCAGTCCTGAGCAGTGAGTCACACATGCTCAATTTAAGGAGGACGAAGAAAAACAGGGCTGAGTTTAGCCCATGCGGGGTAAAAAAAAGATAAACAAAAGCACAAATAGGAATGACTTTCCTCTGTTAGCCCAGAGTTTATATTTCTGAATAACATTTCATCCACCACCTCTGTTCTACCAGCGGAGTGAGGGTTCTAGAACCAGAGCACATGAATCACACAGGATCCGCTCTTGGCCACATCTGAGTAGCCAGTGCCATCCAGAGATGTGGGCTGAGTCAGACCCTGCCTGTCCCTTGGCTCCCGTTCCCTGTTCAGTAACTACAAGTGTCATCTGCAAGTGAGGCTCTATTTCTACCTGCTTTGGTCTGGGCTGGGCCATGTGACTTGCTCTGATCAGTGGGATGTGCCTGGGCTCCGGGCTTGTCCTCTCTTGCTGCTGGGAGGGCTTCATGTCGTGTAAACAATTACAGGCTAGCTTCCTACAGGAGGCCGCAGGCATCTGAATGAGACCATCCTAAACTAGTCCATCTGGCCCCAGTCAAGTCAGCCCAGAATACTCGCCACCCCACAGAATCGTGAGAAATAGTCAATGTTTATCTATTTTCAACCACTAACCTTGGGGGTAGTTTGTTACACAACAAAAGACAACTGATGAAGTCTGGAAGTGCATCATCTCTGCAAATGTTTTGAAAAAATCCCATCAAGTTGAATCCAAAGCGTCTTCTGGGAGTGGTTCCTGTGGTTTCTTTCCTCTGAATGAAATGCAGAAGGCTGTCTGCAAAGGTGTGCTTTCACTGCCCTAGGGCCCAGCTCAGAATCTTCTAGTGGAACATGAACTCTCTGGGATTCTGTACCAATCGATACTTTTGTCCCTGTGCTATATTTGATGTAGTTTTTGAAACAGTATTATAGCATTGTTAAACAAACCAAACAAGGTAGAAGAGAATAGTATAATGGACCCTCATACAGCCATTGTGAAAGTTGCTCAGACATGTCTGACTCTTTGAGACTCCATGGACTGTAGCCTGCCAGGCTCCTCTGTCCATGGAATGCTGCAGGCCAGAATACTGGAGTGGGTAGCCGTTCCCTTCTCCACGGCATCTTCCCAACCCAGGAATCAAACTCAGGTCTCCCGCATTGCAGGAGGCTTCTTTACCAACTGAGCCACCAGGGAAGCCCCATATAGCCATTATTCAGCTTCTAAACTTATCAATACTCTGCCATTCCCATTTCACCCGTCCTCTGAGTTTCGCCCTCGAGTATGTCAAAACAAATCCCAGACATGCCATTTTACCAGTATGTTAAGATGTTTTTAAAAATTACTATTATTGCACATTTCCAAACCAATAATCTCTTATATTGGGCTTCCCAGGTGATGCTACTGATAAAGAACCTGGCCGCCAGTGCTGGAGACATAAGAGACACAGGTTTGATCCCTGAGTCAGGAAGATCCTCTGGAGGAGGGCATGCAACCAACTCCAGTATTCTTGCCTGCAGAATCCCATGGACAGAGGAGTCTGATGGGCTACAGTCCATCAGGTGACAAAGAGTCAGACACAACTGAAGCTACTTATCATGCACGCACAATCCCTTATCATCTAACACAGAATCCATGTTCAAGTAAATGCACACGTATAAGCCCCACAGTTAATTTACTACAAAGGTGCAAAGAACAGACAACAGAGAAAGCATAGTCTCTTCAATAAATGGAGCTGGGGGGACTTCCCTGGTGATCCAGTGGTCAGGAATCTGCCCTGCAATGCAGGAGACTCAGGTTTGATCCCTGGTCAGGGAACTAAGCTCCCACATGCTGCAACTAAGCCTGAGTGCCACAATGAAAGAGCCCACATGCCCGAAAGTAAGACCCAACGCAGCCAGATAAATACAATTTTTTAAAAAGAAATAAATAAATGGAGCTGGGGAAACTGGACAGCCACATGCAAAAGGGAAAAAGAGAGAGAGAGGAACTACACTACTATTTCACACCATTCACAAAAGTCAGCCCAAAATGGATTAAAGATTTGAATGTAAGACCTGAAACCATAAAACTCCTAGAAGAAACCATAGGTAGTGTATATATATTTAAAATCTATTCATTTATCTGGCTGCGTCGGACCTCACTGCAGCAGGCTGGATCTTCTGTTACAGCAGGCTCAGTAGTTGCAGTGAGCAGACTTAGTTGCCCCATGGCAGGTGGGATCTTAGTTCCCTGACCAGGGTTGAACCTGAGTCTCCTACACTGGAACTCAGATTCTTAACCACTGTACCCCCAGGTAAGTCCTGTCAGTATACTCTTTGAAAACAGTCTTAACAATTTCTTCTAGATATGTCTCCCCAGACAAGGGAAATAAAAGCAAAAAAATAAACAAATGGCACTGTGCCAAACTACAAAGCTTCCACACAGCAAATGAAACCGCCAACAAAATAAAAAGACAGCTTGCCGAATGGGAGAGGATCTTTGTAAATTGCATATCCACTAAGAGGTTAATATTTATTACAAAGAATGCATACAACTCAACAACAGTTAAACAACCTGATTAAAAATTAGGCAGAGGATGGGACCTCCCTGGCTGCTCAGTGGTTAGGGCTCTGTACTTCCATTACATGGGCAGTGGGGTTGTTCCCTAGCAGGGGGACAAAAACTCTGCAAGCTGCCCAGTGCAGCCAGAATTTTAAAAAAAGTTGGGCAGAGGAGCTGAAAAGACATTTTTCAAAGGAAGACATACAGATGGCCAACAGACACATGAAAAGATATCAAAACCAAAGTAAGATACCATCTCACACCTGTCAGAACTGCTATCACCAAGTAGGCAAGAAATAACAAGCCTTGGGGAGGTTGTGGGAAAAAACCCTCATATACTGTTAGTGGAATTATAAACTAGTGCAGCCAGTATGGGAAACAGTAGAGAGGTTTCTCAAAATACTAAGAACAGAACTACCACATGACCTAACTATTTCACTTCTGGGTATTTATCCAAAGAATACGAAAACATTACTTTGAAAAGATACATACACCCTTATGTCCATCACACTATTACTTTAAATAGCCCAGATACAGAAATAACCTAAGTGACTATCCATGGATGGATGGATAAAGAAAATGTGGCATATATATACATACATACGTGTGTGTATATATACATATAAATAATGGAATACTACTCAGCCATTAAATCTTGGGGAATTCCCTGATGGTCCAGTCGTTGGGACTCTGTGCCTCCACTGCGGGGGACATGGGTTCAATCTCTGGTCAGGGAACTAAGATTCTGCAAGCCTGAAAACACAGCCAAAAAATTTAAAAAATAAAAAGATGGAATCTTGCCATCGTAACAACATGAACGCACCTTCAGGGCATCATGCTAAATGAAATAAGTCAGAGAGATATACTATATGATTTTGCTCACGTTGAATTTAAAAAACAAGTGGAGAAACCAAACCAAACAAAACCAAACATGTAGATACAGGAAACAGAGTAGTGGTTACCAGAGGGGAAAGCGTGAGAAGGGCAAAGTGAGTGACATATGGTGTAACCGTATGGCTGGCAGCTGGTGATGGAATGAAACTAAGTTTTGGTGGTGCGCAGGCTGTGGTGTACATAGAAGCAGAAATATAATGGTGCACACATGAAACGTATACTCATACACCAATGTTACCTCAATAAAAAGATCAATTTTAAAAAAAGAGTCCATATTCAACTTTCCTTCGTTATTTAAAAAATCTTTTTAAAAGTTGCTTTATGACACTGAAACGTATATATTACCATATGTAGAGTAGAAAGCCAGTGAGAATTTGCTGTGAGACACAGGGAGCTCAAATCCAATGCTCTGTGACCACCTAGAGGGGTGGCATATAGGTATACCTGAGCAGCAGCATGCCTGATTCATGTTGATATATGGCAGAAACTAACACAATATTGTAAAGCAATTATCCTACAATTAAAATTTTAAAACTTTAAAAAGTTGCTTTGTTCATGTGAATGCATAGCAAAACTCACCACAATATTGTAAAGTAATTAGCCTCCAATTAGAATAAATTTTTTTTAAAGTTGCTCTGTTTGAATCAAGAGCCCAGTATTTTGGTCCACTGACTGATGTGTCTCTACGTCTTCTTCCTTTCTGTTTTTAAATATTAAGATATATCTTAACATTGCAGTCTGCAAGGAGTCCAACCAGTCACTCCTAAAGGAAATCAGTTCTGAATATTCATTGGAAGGACTGATGGTGAAGCTGAAGCTCCAGTGCTTTGGCCATCTGATGCGAAGAACTGATTCAGTGGGAAAGACCCTGATGTTGGGAAAGATTGAAGGCAGGAGGAGACAGGGACGACAGGATGAGATGGTTGGGTGGCATCACAGACTCAATGGACACGAATTTGAGTAAGCTCCTGGAGTTGGTGGATTTGCATATTCTGGACATTTCACGCAAATAAAGTCTTACGTGATCCTTTGTGACTGTCTTCTTTCACTTATCATATCTTCAGGGTTCATTCATCTTGTAAACCAAATGTTTGTGTCCCTCTCCCTCAAAAATTCCTATGTTGATGCTCTAACCCCCATTGTGATGGTATTTGGAAATGCATCTTAGTGAGGTAATCAGGGTTGGATGAGATCATGAAGGTGGGGCCCTCATGATAGGATTGAAGTGAAGTGAAGTCGCTCAGTCGTGTCCGACTCTTTGCGACCCCATGGGGTGTAACCTATCAGGCTCCTCCGTTCATGGAATTTTCCAGGCAAGAGTAGAGTGTTGGAGTGGGTTGCCATTTCCTTCTCCAGGGGATCTTCCCAACCCAGGAATCGAACCCAGGTCTCCCAAATTGCTGGCAGACGCTTTACCGTCTGAGCCACCAGGGAAATCACACATGATAGGATTAGTGCCCTGAAAAGACACCAGAGGCTTGCTGTCTCTCTCCATGATCCCATAAAGAGGCAGTCACGTGAGCACACATCCAGAAGGTGGCTGTCTGCAACCCAAGAGGAGAGTCCTCACCAGAAACCAACCATGCTGGTACCCTAATCTTGGACTTCAACCCCCAGAACTGTGAGAAAATAAATTTCTGTTATTTAAGCCACCCAGTCTATGGTATTTTATTATGGCAGCCTGAGTAGGCTAAGACAGTACTTCAAATCATTTTTTAAAAAATAAGCGTAAAACATTTTATTCTCTTAAATTTTTAATAAATTTAAACAGTAAAACAAAAATTCACATGCACTCTCCCTATTTACTCTCTGCCTCCCTCCTCAGACAGTAAAGCATCTGCCTACAATGCGGGAGACCTGGGTTTGATCCCTGGGTCAGGAATATCCCTTGGAGAAGGAAATGGCAACCCACTCCAGTACTCTTGCCTGGGAAATCCCATGGACAGAGGAGCCTGGTAGGCTACAGTCCATGGGGTCGCAGAGTCGGACCCGACTCTTTGAAAGTGAGCGACTTCACTTTTCCCTCCCCTGCCTGCGGTGTTTAGTCTGTCCCCCTTTCCGTCATCCTTCTCACACAGGCACAGGGTATCCAACTAAGAAAACAGAACTACGCTAAGTACATGGAGACATGATGAAGGAAGGAGGCGACCTGTGTCCACATTCAAGGTAAAACTGGGAAAGCCTGCATTTTCTGGGTCCCAAACAGTTTCGTTAGTCAAACTGAAAAAAAAAAAAAAAATCCCTGGACGAGAAGTTTCAAGGCTCCCAGGACCACCAAAGAATGCCTTGAACTCCCAAACTCCGAATTTATACCCCCCCCCTCTTTAGATAACCATGTTTGTTTTCTATGTTTGTGAGTCTGTTTCTGTTTCGTAAATAAGTTCATTCATATCATATTTTAGATTCCACATGTATGTGATATCATATGGTATTTGTCTTTCTGATTTACTTCACTTAGTATGATAATCTTTAGGTCCATCCAGTTGCTGAAGATAGCATTATTTCTTTTTTACGGCTGAGTAGTATTCCATTATAGATCATTTTATATCTAATTCCATTGTATACATATACATATATAAAACAAAAATTCACAAGCACTCTCCCCCCTACCTGCAGTCTTTAGTCTATATGTGATATAAATAGATATCTTCTTTAGCCATTCATCCGTCAATGGACATTTAGGTTGCTTTCATGCTTTGGCTATTGTAAACAGTGCTGCTATGAACACTGGGGTGCATGTATCTTTTGGAATTAGAGTTTTCTCTGGGTATGTGCCCAGGAGTGGGATTGCTGGATCATATGATAGTTCTATTTTTAGTTTTTATTTCCTTCTTAAAAATTCTATTTATTTACGGCTGTGCTGGGTCTTCATTGCTGCAAGCAGGCTTTCCCTCGTTGTGGCGAGTGCGGGCTACTCTCCAGCTGCAGTGCACGGAGGCTTCTCCTGTTGTGGAACATGGGTTCTAGGCTCATGGGCTCAGTAGTTGTAGCTCACAGACTCCAGCTCAGACTCATAGTTGTGGTGCGTGGGGATCTTCCCAGGCCAGGGATTGAACCTGTGTCCCCTGAATTGACAGGTGAATTCTTAACCAGCGCACCACCAACGAAGTCCCCATTTTCACTTTTTGAGGACTCTCTACACTGTGTTTCTAGCGGGTACACCAATTTATATTCTCATCAACTGTGTAGAAGGGTTCCCTTTTTTCTACACTCTTTTCAACATCTGTTATTCATAGACTTTTTAATGATGACTATTCTGACTGGTGTCAAGTGATACCTCATTGCAGTTTTGATCTACATTTCTCTAATAATTAGTGACGTTAAGCATCTTTACTTATGTCTATTGTCCATCTGTATGTCTTATTTGGAGAAATGTCTATTTAGGTCTTTTGCCCGTTTTTTGATTGGGTTTTTTGGTTTTGTTTTTTGAGCTTTATGAACTATTTGTATGTTTTTGGACGTTTTTATGCTTTGAACATTTGTATGCTGTTTTTGTATTTTTGGGTCTATCCCCAGAGTTTCTCTGCACAGTTCATATGCTAGTTTGTAGTTTCTTCTTTAAATGTTGTATTCCCATCCTTCTGGGTGTGTGCTCTTTGGCATTTCCACAGACAGTGCAGGTCTCCTCATGGTCAGGAGCCACCCCAAGAGGCTGTACAAAGAACTAACTCACCTCCTCAATGCAACCTTCACAATAAAGGCAAAGACCTCCTACACACAGAGCAGCGGCAAAGGTGGGATCCGTTTGCAAAATGCTACTGGTCACATACTGGGCTTCTGGATAACCACTCAGACTGCTAAATAGTCTTTGATGATTCTGAAGCAGTGGCAGGCAGGGGAACATTCTAGGGAACAGTCCATACAGGAAACAAACTTCCAAAAATCCCAATTCTCAAAATCTGTTCCTGCTGTTTCCTCACATTCTGTAACTGCGTTAGCATTCTTGAACTTCTATTGTTCAAGCATGAACAATAGCATGAGCATGTTCGTAGTCAGGTTCTAGCGCTCTCCAGAAACCGCAAGGTGCCACCGAGGCACTCCCTAGAGATAGGTGGTATTTGCCCTCTCACAGAAGTCCCTGGGCGGAACTCTCATACACCCTCACTCTCTGCTGTGCATCTCCCAGAGCTTTCTGGAACCCTTCGCTCATTGTCTAGATGGCTGCCCGACCCCCATAACAGCTGGCATTTTTAAGGAAACGTATCTGTGCATAATAGCTATAAGCATCACTGTAATCTTTCCTGATATGGTGTGCACCTCCTCGCTCCCTGAAAGACTCTGCTTCCCTCTTAGTTTCTTCGTGGTTGAGCAGTTCTGGCTCATTCACTACTCTTCCCACATCGCACTCAGTAGTGGTCACCATCTCACCACCAGGAGCAGTAACTTCACGCCTTTTTGTTGTCATATAATATTCCAAAATGTATTGATAAACCACATCTTCTTTATCCATTCATCAGCTGACGGACATTTCGGTCGTTTTCATTTTTTTTTTTACTTCTATGAGTTATATTGCCATGAATACTTGTGTACAAGTTTTTGTCTTGGTGTATGTTTTCAGTTCTCCTGGGTATATTTGTAGGAATGTAGTTGTTGGGTCATATGGCTACTCATGGTTAACTTTTTGAGGAAATGTCAGTCAGCTTTCCAAAACAGCTATACCATTTTATTCCCACCAGCAATGTATGAGGGTTTTGATTTCTCTGTATCCTCACAAACACTTGTTAATATCACTTTCCTGATAATGTCCCCTGAGGCACAAAACTTTTTAAATTTGAGGAAGCCAAATTTACCTTTTTTTTTTTTGATTGCTTGTGACTTTGGTGTCATATCTAAGAAACAAGTGTCTATCTAATCCAAGGGCACAAAGATATACATGCTTTATTCTAAGACTTTTACAGTTTTAGCTCTTACATTTAGGTCTTTGATCCATTTGGAGCTGATTTTTGTACATGGTGTTAGGCAAGAGCCCAACTTCACTCTTTTGCATATTGCTATCCAGAAGTCCCGGCACTGGTTTTTAAAAGATGATTCTTTCCCCACTGAACAGTCTTAGCACCCTTACTATATTTCAGTTGACCATAAATACATGGGTAGATATGGATTTATTTCTGGACTCTCAATTCTATTCCATTGATCTACTATGTATGTCTTTTTTTTTTTTTTTTTTTGGTCATGCCACACAGCTCGTGGTATCTTAGTTCTCTGACCTAGGACTGAACCTGACTCCGGCAGTGAAAGAATCAAGTCCTAACCCTTGGAGAGCCAGAGAATTCCCTATATTTACATCTTTATGCCAAAAACCACTCTGTCTTGATTTCTGTAGCTTTATGGTACATTGTGAACACCTTTAAGACATTTTAATCTATAATAATTTATTTTTCCCTTTCTGTTTTTATTGAAGAAACTGAGTCACTTGTCCTGTAGGCTTCCCACATTCTGGATTTGGATAATTGCACCCCTGTAATGTCATTTAACATATTTATCTCTGTAATTGTAATATTTAGATCAGGACGCTTCACTGGGCTCAGGCATAATTTTCATAGGAGGTGTTGCATTATATCAGGAGACATAGAAGTTCTGTTTGTCCCACTTTAAAGAGCAAATGTTATGTTCTTTCTCCATGATTCATCCATTATAAAGTTTTCCACCAACATTTTACCTTTCATCACATACTCAGGATGACAGCCTTGATCCACTGTTTTCTTAGGTGGTCACTTTCTATCTTCTCTTCTACATATATTACTGTGATTCTTTTATAAAGTAGAACATTCCTTCCTCACCTATTTTCTTAAGATTTGGTCTTGACTCTTGACCCGGTAGCACCAAGGCATGAGTGGCGATCGTCACTATGCAGACTTCTCTCTGATGTGGGAGCCACCGCTACTGCCACCAGGAGGCTCTTGTCAGGATGATGAAACTGTTCACTGGAAACCTGCCCTGGGAGGCCACAGGGCAGGAGGCCCGCTCACTCGTCAAGTAGTGTTGGAAGGTGCTGGAATGTGACAGCGTTAAGACCTGTGGCTTTGTGCATGCGAGGACAAGGCAGTGGCTGAGGGCACCACACAGCACCAGCGCCACTGCTGGCTGCATGCGGGTGAGCATCAAGGTGAGAGCCAGCAAGGATAAGAGCGAAGCTTCAACCAAGTTTGAGGAGTATGGTCCAGTCATCAAATACGATGACACTGTGAAAGATGTGTACACATGGAGTGGGCAGAGGGTGCAGTGGAGGCTGACAGGGGCTTTGATAGTTTCCAGGCAAGAGAATGCATGTGCAGTTGTCCGCCAGCTGCTCTGGACTGCCCCTGGGATGGGAGACTGGAGTGGCCGCTGTCAGTGTGAGAAAGAGGGGCACTGGTCAAAAGAGTGCCCAACAGATCGTACGGGTCATGTGGCGGACTTACCAAGCAATCATAATGAACAGTATGGAGCGGTGCACACACCTTAAGCCATGGGCGACGGGGAATCCATTTCTTAAAATGATGCTATCCTACAGAGCACCTGACTACTGTAAGCGCTCCTGAGTTCACTTTCACGAGGCAGTAGTGGCAGCAGCAGCATCTGCACACGACTACGCAGGGCAGACCATGTCCCATCTGCCTCAAGTCCAGAACACAGCTGTGACCCGCCGCCTCAGCTCCACTTCCGTTGATCCCGACAGACAAACACCTGTTGCCAAACTCAGGCAGTGCTGCCGCCACTGCCACCACTTCCTCCTGTGGTGGAGGGGACAGGAGCCCCCTGCAGCAGGGCTGTGCGCCCCACAGGTGGAGAGGGCTACGGTTACGGGCTGGAGAGTGAGCTGTCTCAGGCCTCAGCAGGCAATTCTCTGTGACGTGGCCCAGTACGAACCGGAGCTGTATGCAGACTGAGCTGGGTACTCAGCCTTTGAAAGACTGGAGGTAGGATTACTGCAGACTGCAGATCCTCACGCTGTGGTCACACAGAACTCGCTCCATGTGGTTCCCCTTGCTGGCATGTTTCCACTGCTTCATGTCTCAGTAAACAGAGGAGTTTGTGACCGTGTTTCCTTTTTTAAACAAGCTTTTTTTGTTGTTGTTTATTTACTTCGGCTGCCCTGGGTCTTCGTTGCCGTGTGGGTTTTCTCTAGTTGTGGCGAGCAGGGGCTCCTCCTCGTTGTGGTGTGCGGGCTTCTCACTACGGCGGCTTCTCTTGTTGTGGAGCACAGGCTCTGGAGTGCAGACTTCAACAGTAGTGGCTTGTGGGCTCCAGGGCACAGGCTCAGGAGCTGCGGGTCAGGGGCTTAGCTGCTCCGCGGTGGCACGTGGAATCTTTCCAGACCAGAAAGAACCTGGGTCCCCTGCATTGGCAGGCGGATTCTTAACCACTGGACCACCAGGGACGTCTCTTTGTTTTCTTTTTAATTCTTCTAAGTTGGCTTTTTTCTTTCCTCCTGATACCAGTCTCTGTAGCCTTTCACTCTGACCCTTATATTCTCAGCCTTCGAGCAGCCCTGGGTAAGGATTTTGCTGGCATCCCCTTCTCCCATACCGCAGAATCCCTCTTATCTTGCTTTCCTTAGCTGCTGAACCTTTCTCCCTGTCTACTTGCAACGTCTCCTTTCCCTTTAAAATGGCATGTAGAGGCAAGCTACCTTTTACTCTTCTTCATTAGCTCTGGACTCTAACATTGAAACTAATCCTCTGAAACTGCTAGGACAATTGGGGTTTTGGTTGTTGCTGTTGTTCTTTGTATGTGACCTGTGATTGTGGCATAACATTAGCTGAAATTCAGCCTTGTCTTACTCCACTTTTTTTTTTTTAATATTTTGACATATAAATATTTATAACACTTTTTAAAAAGCATGATTCTTTGTCTTTACTTACCAGCTTTCAGAATGAGTTGTTGCCTAACATCTTCCAAAGGTAATTAATGATGATTTTTCAGTTATCACCTTGAGTTCATTAATTTAAAAATTTTTGTTTTTGAATCCATTAAAGTCAGGTTCAGTCAGTCAGTTCAGTCACTCAGTCGTGTCCAATTCTTTGTAACCCCATGGACTGCAGCAGGCCAGGCTTCCCTGTCTATCACCAACTCCTGGAGCTTACTCAAACTCATGTCCATCAAGTCGGTGATGCCATCATTTCAAAGTAAAAACTAAACGATAAAAGTCATATTCAGAAAGTTTTATCTTTCTCCCCCCTTATTTTTCCCTCCCTGATAAAACAATTTCATTAGTTTTTGGTTTTTCCTTACATTGGTTACATTTTTAAAAAACAAGCATATTTTTCATATTTCCTCTCTTTGCCTACAAAGGTGGCATTTTACCCATATTCCTTTGTACCCTGCATTCTTTAAAATTTATTTATTTTTAACTGAAGGATAAGTGCCTTTCAATATTGTGTTGGTTTCTGTCATACCTCAACATGAAGCAGCCACAGGTATTCATATGTCCCCTCTCACATCTTGCTCTTTAAAAACTATTTTAAAATAAAATATAAAAGTAACAGAAAAAATGTATAGTTTAATGAATTATTATAAGGTAATCAAATCTTATATCTACCATGAAATCAAGGAATAGCACCTAGTAGGCCACTGCAGAAGGCCCTCCATGAGTCCCATCTCAACTACCAAACAGTAACCACCACCCTGACTATGACAGAAACACTTGTCGGGCTTCCTTCTGGTTTTATCAACCAAGTGTGCTTCCCTAGACACTAAAGGTTTTAGCTTTGCCCATTTTTAAAATTCATATATCTTTTAATCCTCTTTTAACCCACAGGATTTCTCCTCCATTCCATTCTTCCCTCTGAAGAAGCCAGGATAGAAACTTCCCTGGTGGTCCACTGGGTAAGACACCAAGCTGCTACTGCAGGGGACCTGGGTTCAATTCCTAGTCAGGGAATTCGATCCCACATGCAACAATGAAGACTCGGCCCAGGCAAATAAATTTTTAAAAAAATTAAAAAAAAAAAAAAAAAGAACCCAGGATCCATGTCCAAGAGTGCCCCCAGTCTAGCTTTGCTGGTTGTGCGTTCGTGGTGCAATTCAACACGTCCCTCTGTCCTGTGCTTTTTTGCACGTTGCAGACTGGATCAGACAAAGTTTAAATCCTCTGTCACAACTACAGGTGGTGCCAGGTCCACTCTTCTCCGATGTTGGTAGCTACCGATGCTTAATGTCTAGACTCTAATTTATCGAGGGTTGCTAAGTGTGATATTCTCACTCACATTTCCATCTGATCAAGCCTTTTCCCATGAGGCAAACAGAGTCAGTAGCAGATAGCAGCTTTGCCAAGATGTCTGATATGAATAGGATATGTCACAATATGACATATTGTGCTTTCTTCCCACATCTGACCTCTATTAAATCAGAAAGTCTCCAGCCTTGTGTGATTTGTTTTCAAATACCGGCTTCTCAGAAAAGGACTGGCTGGCAACCAGACATGCACGGCCTTTACCCTTGTGATCCAAAGCACCTGAGTGATTTTATCAACTGAGACTCCTCCTGGGTCCACAGACCAAATGCTTGGAGCAGGCGGTACACTTCTGATAGGTGCTGCACGTATATGATCCGGGTCAGCACATCTGGGAAGCTTGGCACTACACCAGATCCCTAGGGCATCTCTCAAGCTGGAGTATTGTCTTAGGTGAAGCAAAACATGGAAACTTGCCTGCCTACAGAAGTCCTGAAACAGGAAGGTGCATGACTCAGCGTTTCCTTAGAAGCAGGTATCTAGCACAGCACTATTTGGGTCATATCTACATATTTGAGATACGTTTCTCTATATTCATTCAACTTTTTACTTAAATTGATTTGTAAAGAAAACTCCACAACACTTAACATTGAGAGAAAAACAGTTCTCACTTGCCAAAATGAGAAGCTAACATCAGGGAAAGTAAAATAACATAAGTTCAAGTGAGAAAGCATTGCCTGCTGAGCTAGGGAAGTGCTCTCTTTTTTGGAAAGGGAGTTTTAGCAAGGATTTCTGTTTGTTTTTGGCCGTGAGGCTTGTGAGATCTCAGTTTCCCAACCCCAGCTATTGAACCTGGGCTCTAAGCAGTGAAAGCAGAGTCCTAAGTCCACTGGTCCAGTCCACTAGACCTCCAGGGAGTTCCCTAGCAAGGGTTGAACAGGTGTTTGAAATACAATAGCACCAGAATGAGTCTTTTTCCCAGAGCAGTCGTTCTCAACCTGGAGGTGACATTTAGCAATGTCTAGAGATAACTCTCGGAGAAGGCAATGGCACCCCACTCCAGTACTCTTGCCTGGAAAATCCATGGACAGAGGAGCCTGGTAGGCTGCAGTCCATGGGGTTGCTAAGAGTCGGGCACGACTCAGCGACTTCACTTTCACTTTTCACTTTCATGCAGTGGAGAAGGAAATGGCAACCCACTCCAGTGTTCTTCCCTGGAGAATCCCAGGGATGGGGGAGCCTGATGGGCTGCAGTCCATGGGGTCGCAGAGTCGGACACGACTGAAGCGACTCAGCAGCAGCAGCAGCAGAGATAACTCTGGTTGTCACAAGTGGGAGTGGGGGCACTACTGGCACCTAGTAATGGGTGGAGGCCAGGCTGCTGTAAACATTCTATCGTGCACAAGGCAGCCACCATACAACAATTTTTCAGCCCCCATACATCAATAGTTCTGAGACTGAGAAATCCTGTCCCAGAGAAAAAGAGTTGAAAAAGAACTGAAAAGAAATGTCCTCACTCTGAAATTCAATATTTTTTAATGCAGGATACAAGTACCCTGTTACACCATCCAACATGGCACACAACCCACACTTAGAGAAAGCAATCTAAATGACGCAAAGCCTCGGAACCAAAGCACCAGTGCTAAAAGAACACTGCTATCAGAAAACGGAGAGCAGTCGGCAGACCCAGCCATTGGGTTACACAGCCCTGCAGGCCGCTCTTACAGTCAGCATTCACCAAGAGCCTAGCACTTGCTGGCACTGTGCTGGGGACTGGCAAATTGTGATTCCAGTAAGATGGATGCAGGCCAGTGGGGAAGGCAAGCAGGTAAATAAATGAGTAGAACACAGTATCATTGAAGAGTGTGTTCAGCTAAAGGGAAGATGAAAAAACACCAACTGGTGGGGGGGGTGCGGTGAGGTGCCAGAGAAGGCGATGATTTCAGTTCTTAACCCTCCCAAGGAGCTCCCGCTGGTTAGAAGCAGAGCTAATTCAAAAGCAATGCATGGCTTCTGGCTTCTGGTAGGGTATATGCTTCTGACATTAACTGTAGAATGGATTAAGATTTGTAAATATACTCTAAAGTAATTTTAAAGAAAAAAAAAAAGCAGTACACTTGGAATATCCACTGCATTGCTGTTTACACTTCAAGAAAACTGGAAACCATCTGAATGCCCAACAACAGGAAAGCCCTTAACATAATCTGAGAACTAACTGCTGCTTATCAAGTCCTGACCACGCGCCAGTGAGTTTACATCCTGTACAGCAAAATGATTATACCTTTTTCTCCTTGTAGCAACTGCGAGAACTAATCTTCCCATTCCCTGAGAAAAGCCAGACTCAGAGAAGACAGGAAAAGGGAGTTTTTTCAACCAATGCTGTAGAAACTACCAGAAATTCTTATTTTAAACATATATATATATATATTTACTTATTTGGCTGTGTCAGGTCTTCATTGCAGCATGCAAACTCTTGGTTGTGGCATATGGGATCTAGTTTCCTGCCCAGGGATCGAACTCAGGGCCCCAGCATTGGGAACACAGAGCCTTAGTCACTGGACCACCAAGGAAGTCCCGGAAATCCTTTTTTTTTTTTTTTAATTAAGCATAATCCTAAAAAAAAATTAAGCAGAGCCCTTAACTCACACTATGCATACAATAACTTGAAATGGATCACAGATGTAATTGTAAAACCTAAAACTAAATAAATTCTAGGAGAACATATTTGTGACTTTGAATTGGGCAAAATTTTCTTATATTTGACTCAAAAGCACAAACCATTAAAAAAAAATGGTGTTGTGGGTGAAAAATAACAGGAATAAGTTAGAGTAATGCTGTTAGAGTATTGTTTTTATAGTTATCGTCTACTATGGCCAGTGATATGGATCTCCAATTTGTGTAGTGATATAATGTTTCCCTTTTAAATAACTTTGTCTAGGCTTCCAAAATGTGCATGGCCCTAAGGAAAAAAATGTGCAGGTAAGATGCTGACTCTGAAGCTAGAACCTGGTGTTCAAATTCTGGCTCCACCTTTCCTTGGGCAACGTGAGCGTTCTTGTCTTCCCTCAGACTCCTCATCTGTAGAATGGCCTTGAGACAAAACTCTGACCTCAAAGGGTTATGGGAGTATTTACCAAGTTCCCATATATAGAACACTTAGAACATGGGATGGTATGCAGGAGCTCAGTATTTACTATAATAATTATTATTCACTATTATAAAAGGCAGCAAAGACATGCCTTGGAAAACTGAAGCTTTTTCTTTTATTCTTGAATTATTCCCTTTATTGATATTGCTTTAGCACCATCAATAGAGATCTGTGAGGAAAATACTTGATTGTGAAAGAAAGAAAGAAAGAAATCCAGTGTGGAACTAGTCACATGGGACCCCTGAGCATTCTGAACAGCTCCTGAAAGCTGCTGATGTCCTTCTGAAGGACTCCAACCTCTGACCTTCAAACTCTGACCTCCAATGAGCAAAGAGACTCAAGAGTGAAAGAACAGAGTGTGGAGGGCTCATACTTCTGCTGTTCTCAGAAAAAAGTGACTGTTGACAAAGGGTCTCCAGCAGACCTTTGTGCCCAAAAGCTTCCTTGGAACAACATGACGAAAAGGAAGACAAAAGGAGTGAAGCAGATCATTAGCTGGAGGGCCCTGAGCTCTACAGCTCATGGATAGAAACTTGTGCAGAGGTCTACTCTCTCTATGCACCAGAGAAAATACCGCCAAGAAAGTAACCAAGATCATGAGACTACGGAGCAGCTGGAGCTCTGACACACTACCCTTGTGGGCCTACAATCATTCTGGAAGACTGTTTGGCAATTCTAATAAAATGAGCTATATACCTGCTGTATGAAGCAGCAATTCTACTCCTAGTATCAACCTAGAAAAATCAAGAGCCATGTGCTCAAAAAACAACAACAAAAAGAATATTCATGGCTACTATATTCGTATCATGAATTATATGCAGTCCCAAAAGTTGAAAGCAATTTAAATGTTCATCAACAGAAGAATGGATATGCAAATCTGGTATAATCACACAGCGGAAGACTCCTCGGCAAGAAAAAGGAACAAAAGACTGATCCATGCGACAACATGGATGGCTCTCAAAAACACTGCCAGTAAAAGACGAGAGACACCAAAGAGCACTCACCACATAATTCCATTTATTTGAATGCAAGAATAGTCTACAGTTACAGAGTCCGGACAGAAAGGGGCACGAGCAAATTCATAGTGATGGAAATATCCTGGTTCTTGACTGGGGTGGTGGTCACCTGGGTATATGCAATTGTCAAAGGCCATCTGCACTGGGAGGAATAGTGTCCCCCCAAAATTCATGTCCACCAGAATCTTAGAATGTGACCTTATTTGGAAATAGGGTCTTTGCAGCTGTAATTAGTTAAATTAAAGTGAGTCCATACCAGGTTACAAAAGGCCCTCGTCCAAGGACTGATGTCCTTATAAGAAGAGAAAACAGAGACACGCAAGATGAATATAACATGGTGACTGAGACAGAGATCAGAAAAATAGGTCCACAAGGCACGGTGGCTGCAAGCAACCACCAGGAGCCAAGAAGAGGCAGTGAAAGGTCAAGGAAATCACAGCCTCATAGACACCTTGATTCTGGGTTTCCAGCTTCCAGACCCATGAAAGAACACACTTCTTTTCTCTTAAAAACACCAAATTTCTGGTACTTTGTTACAGTAGCCCCTAGGAAGCTAACAGACCATCTAATAATGTTTAAAGTCTGTGCCTTTTAAATAATTTTACTACAGCTTTAAAAATTGCAAATAACTCATCGGAAACAGGAAGTTGGTGATGAGGGTTCCAACCTGGCTTCTGTTTCACCATATTAGACAGAACACCTGAAGGAGAGCGAAACCCTGTTGCTCAGAATCCACACTGAGAGAAGCCAGGCACTGCCCAAGGGGTCCCTCGCTCCCAATGGCTCTCCCTTTCACAATCAACCACTATTTGCATCTGTTTCCTCTGCCCACAGCAAAATGCCTCTTTCACTCTCTCAAACACAAATGTTCGGGTACTATAGGCAGTACTACCCAGGAGAGCCACCGTGCAGATGTCCCATTCAAAAATGAACCAACCCGCTTCTCAGGGAGTGCCAAGCCTCAGAATTAAAGGCTGCAGAAAAGCCTGGTTAGGGGCCAAGCACCTTAACCCAACTTTTCAGTAACTCACAGATTTATTATCTGGAATGCCAACATTTAAGAATCTTTGATTCCTTTGCTTTCTGTAGCCCAGACACTTAGAAAATGGGACTTTTTATTTCATTATTTTGCTTCATCTTAGAAGACCCTGACCCTGAGAACTTTTCACCTGTGGATATCTGCATGAGGACTGGGGTCGCCAAAGGTCAGGTAGATCACTGAATAATATAACCATTCCGGCTCTCCCATATTTATGGCTACAGAATTTGCCAGGCATGAGCTCACTGATTCCACACAACAAGGCTAGAGATAGAATCACTATTATCTTTATTTTTTGTTTGCGGAAACTGAGGACCAGAGGGGTGATGTAACTTGTCTGAGGTCACACAGTAGTACACAGAGGAAGGATCTGGGCCCAGACAAACTGGCCTGGAAATCTTAGCCACCGGGCCGCACTGCCAAGTAGATGTCTCTTCTTTGGACTGGGCACTGCATTCCCCCAGTGACTGAGACCCAAAGGTCTGTTATAGACCCAGAGCTCCTTCAACTTTTTTTCCCTTCTTGAGAACCATTAGAGCAGTGAGTCCCAAGGTCCATTGGGACATCCTCTAAAGCACTATATAAACAAAACTGAGTGGAACAGGATTAAGGTTGTTTAATTTTGTTTTGGGGGTTTTGGAATGTTTTGTTTTATTTTGAGATGAAAGCTAACCAAACAACTATAGAGCTGAACCGAAAAAGACTTAGATCAGAATCAGGCATTTTTTCCCAACTTGATGAAAAACCACAGTTGCGTTTTTTTCCACTTTTTTCTTTTGGTGGCATTATGCAGCTTGCACAACCCTAGTTCCCCAACCAGGATCAAACCCCTGCACATGGCAGTGAGAGCACGGAGACCTAACCGCTGGACCATGAGGGGATTCCCCAAACCCCATTTCTATTGTCCACTATGCCAGGAAGGAATTTGGAGCTGGGCTTCCTAAAAGAGAATCAAACAAAGGGCTCCTTACTTTGCAGGCGGGTTCTTTACTGTCTGAGCCACCAGGGAGGCCGTTAGGAAAGGACACTTCAGCCCACATGTACCATACGTCCTGACTCTGTACATGTCCAGAGATCCTCTCCAGAGGAGTCCACAGTAGTTGACTCAAAGAAGATTCTCCAGTAGGGTGGCACGCACATTAAAAGACCAAAAGGAGGGACTTCCCTGGAAGTCCGGTGGTTAGGACTCGACACTTTCACTGCTGTGGCCCAGGGCGATCCTGACCAGGGGCTGAATCTGGGCCATGGCTGTCAAAGTCCAGAATCCTAACTACTAACCCACCAAGGAGCTTCTCAGAAACTTAACATAACGATAGACCCCAGGAAATCCATAAATATTGAATAAGCATTTAACAAAAACACATTATCCTGATTAAATATCCTTAAGCAGGATTCAGTGGATAATTCCTTAATATGACAAAATATATAAATCTCAGTTATAAGCCAGCATTCTACTTAACTAGAAAACAACAGACACACTCCAGCTAAAGAGAGAAATAATACATCTGCGTGCACTATCACTGTGCAGGAGGTCCTAGCCACTGCAACTAGATACGCTAAAGAAATGAGAGACAAAATGACTGGACGAAGGGATACAGTGGACGGCATGGTGACTATAATTAACAATACTGTACTGTTTATTTGAAAGTTGCTAAAAGAATAAATCTTTAAAAGTTCTTGTTATAGAAAGAATTATAGCTACTTGCGGTGATGTTAACTAACTTATTGTGGTAATCACTTCATAGATATACATATATCAGATCATTATGTTTGTATCCTAAAATGACTACAATGTTATATGTCAATTATATCTCAATAAAAAACTAAAAAAGAATTGGATGGGAGGAGATAAAATTATTTCTATTTATAGATGAAATAATTATAAGCCTAAAATGGCTACAAGAATCAACTAAGAAACTACTACAAACAACAGCCAGTTAGAAAAGACTCCACAAAAAATATGTATCTAGGAATAAACCTATCAAAAAACGTGCAGGATACATAATAAAAAAACTGTAAACAATACTAACGGGCACAGGAGATTTAAACAAATGGAAAGCTCACCAGGTACCTGGATAAGAACATTCAACATCATCAATATGTCCATTCTCTAAAGTTAATGTATACATTTAAAACAATCCTAATATATTTTATGAAACAAAATATTTAAATGGCCAACAAACTCATATTTTAAAGTGCTTAACATGACTGAGCAACTGAGCACACACACAACCTCATTGCTACTTCAGAAAATTAAATCCACACTAAATTACCACCAGAGTAAGTAAAATCCAAACAACCAACAAAATCAAGTGTTGCAGGAACTCAAAATAACTGGAATTCTCAGACACTACTGGAAGGAGGGTAAATGGTTACATACCTATTTGGAAAACTTTTTGGCAGTATTTTCTGAAGTTGAACACGTGCATATCCCACGCACAAGTTCTCATAAGCAAATACCCAACAGAATTATATATATATACCCACACATACATGCATAGACACCAAAAGCAGTATGTTACAATATTCAAGGCAACATTATTCATGATAGCCGAAAACTGGGAAACAACTAAATGTCCATCAGCAGGAGAACAGATTTTAAAAACTCACAAATTGAGCAAAAGAAGCCAAAAACAAAAGAATCCATTTATATAAATTTTAAAAAAACATCAAAACCAAATGCATGACATAAGAAATGAGAATGATAACTACCTTCTGTAAGAGGGTGAGGCAGTAACTGCTTGGAGGCCAGAGCAGGGCTTCTCCATGCCGGTTCCGCTCTAGCATGGTTCGCTTTACTACGTGATAATTCATCAAGGCGCATACTTACAATCGGTCCCCTTTTCTGCATGTGTGTTATACTTCAGTTTTTATTAAAGCAAATCCAGTAAAAACACCAACACATGGGAATGTAATTATATGACAGATTTTAAAGTTCAAATAGAAAAATGAATAAGAACAGCCTGAAAGAGATCTAAAAATAAGGGAGCAGCCCTTCAATATACTAAAAGATATTTTTTAATATTATAAACCATGGCAAGCAAAATAGTGTGAACATGAGTGAACATGAATAGCCAAAGAAACCAATGAAAAAGAGTAGCAAGTTCTGAAATAGACTTACATAACATATGAGAAAATAAGCTTATGATAAACAGTTTCTGATTAAAATAGCTCTCCATTCAGCAGAAAAGAGATAGCCATCTGAAAAACAAAAGTTGATTTGTACCTCACAGCATACATCAAAATAAAGTCCATATGGATCAAAATTTGAATGCAAAATCATAGAAGAAAATAAAGAACATGCTATCTTGAAGCGGGGAAGACCTTTGTACCTATGATTCAACACCGGGAAGCCACAAAAGAAATGACTGATAAATCTGACTGCAAAAAATGAAAATATGTGTAAACAGAACCAACAAACCATCAATAAAAGAGAGACAGTAAACTGGACACAACTTTTATCAAACGCAAAAGGCCATCGTTCCTTAATAGATAATCAGTTCCTAGAAACAAAAAGGCAATGATCCAATTTTTAAAACAAGCAAAGAGTATTAACAGTCACAGAAAAAGAAATAGAAATGGCCTGTAAACATATTCTGGGTTAATAAAGACTCAAAGGAGTCACTGCTTTTCACCTATCAGATTGGTAAAACTCCAGTGATCTGACAGCTTAACAAGCTGGTGAAGATGTGAGAAAACAGTAGCTTCTCATCCAAATCTGGTCGAGGTGCAAACTGGCACCAACTTAAGGAGAGCAAGTTGGCAGTAGCTCTTGGAACTACAAATACAGACACCTAGCAACCTCATTTCTGGGAATTTATCCTGCATATAGAATAAGCGCTGGCAAAATGCCACATATACAGCAGTGTCTGTGATAGCAGAATGGAAACTGCTATCATACAACAGAACTGCATAATATATTCAGTGAAACAAGCACGGCTCAGAACAGTACCGTGCATTCTATTTTGTAAATTGCGTTGGCAGAGGTGACAGAGCATTATACAGACATAGATACGGATGCTGTTTCACAGCTAATGTATGCTATATATAACACACATACATATCTATGTACGTTTATACTTGCATAAAGAAATGCTGTATTAGAATAATACACATAAAAGCATCCAAGAGCAGCAGCTCAGAACCTCTTCAAGATGGTGTATCCTTAAGAGAAGATGCTTGTTAACCGATTTGATGGACTTTTTGTAAGGATGATAAAGTGAACTGGGGAAATGCATATACTGCAAGGCCAGAGATTTGGGGGGCCATGAGGGTAGCCTTCTATCAGGAGATTCCAGAGCTTTGTAGAGGATCAGCATTAATTAGGTTAAATCCAATAAACTAAAACCAGTTCTCTGGGGGAGGAGGATACTGGGTGGCTATGGAACAAGAGTGATAGAAAAACTTTGAGTATAGTCCTTTATTATGGAAAAGGCAATGGCAAGCCACTACAGTACTCTTGCCTAGAAAATCCCAGGGACGGAGGAGTGACTTCACTTTCACTTTTCACTTTCACTCATTGGAGAAGGAAATGGCAACCCACTCCAGTGTTCTTGCCTGGAGAATCCCAGGGACGAGGGAGCCTGGTAGGCTGCTGTCTATGGGGTCGCACAGAGTAGGACACGACTGAAGTGACTTAGCTGCAGCAGCAGCAGTCCTTTATTATACGATGTTTAAACCATGAGAATGTATTACTATTCAAAACAAGAAACAAGAAAAAAAGAGCTGCAGTTCACGAGCTTCAAAAACTTGATCAAGACCCACAAAATCTTTTCCAGCTCATGTTCCAAGAGCATCTATCTGGTGGCAGGGGTGAGGGCTGTGGGAGGGAGGCTCAAGAGGGACGGGATATATGTATTATATATAGCTGATTCACTTTGTTGTACAGCAGAAACTAACACAACATTGTAAACAACTATACTCCAATAAGAAAACAGCCTGTGTCATTTATCAACAGGTAATGTTTAATATTCACGAGGAGTTTTATTACCGTGTAATAGCTAACTCACATTGCCAGAAACATCTTGTGTCAATAATGCTATTGAAAAACATCGTGAGATAGAAAGATCTTGGGCAACTCACTTAACCTCCCTTAAACTTCAGTTTTCTCTTTGCCAAAGCAAAGCTAAAGACCCCAGAAATGCTGTGGAGTACGGGTATGTGAGTGTTTCCAGAACCACAAACTGGCACCAAACAAGCCCTGCATGTACAACAGCTACAGAGAGGGGCATGGTGGCCCACTCCAGGGTTCTTGCCTGGAGAATCCCACGGACAGAGGAGTCTGGTGACTGCAGTCCATGGGGTCGCAGAGAGTCACACGACTGAAGCAACTTAGCACATACACATACAACAGCCGAACCTCTGCTAGAATCAGTGTGACCTGAGGAAGGGTGCTTATCAAAGGTCAGTGTGCCTAACAATCACCTGGAGAGGCTGTTAAAACACAGGCTCCTGGGCCCCACCCTGAGATGTCGTTCAGTAGGTCTGGGGCCCATGTACTAGCATTTCTAGCAAGCTCGGGTAATGCTGATAACGCTAGTTTAAGGACCACATTTGAGTGGTCTGTTTCAGAGCAGGGCTCTTCAAACTGAGACGTGTAAACAAATGACCTGGGAACCTTCTTAAAATACAGATTTCTAAGATCTAGGGTGAGACCCAGAACACAGCATTTCTTTTTTTTCTTTTCTGGCCATACCGTGTGGCTTGCAGGATCGTGGTTTCCCAACCAGAAATTCTCCCAGACTAGTGAAAGCATGGAGTCTTAACCACTGAGCAACCAGGAAATTCCCAGGACTCTGCATTTCTTTTTTTTTTTTTGGTGGGGTAGGGGGGCATGCCATGAAGCTTACGGGATCTTACTTTCCCATCCAGGGGTTGAATCCAGGCCCTTGCTAGTGAAAGCACAGAGTCCTAACCGCTGGACTGGCAGGGAATTCCCAGGACTCTGCATTTCTAACAAGCTCCCAGGCGTTGTAAATGCTCCTGGTCTGCAGACTAGACTTTGAGGACCAAGACCATGGACTATCCAGCTGTATTTGTTTAGACAAGGAAACTGTATGGGAAAAAGTAAATGACTTACCCAAGACCACTTGGACAGAAAAGTGAAACTCTGCCATGGGGGCTGCCATCCCCAGACCTATATCACAAGCCTGCCTCAGCCAGCAACTGACACCAGCCCTTTAGAAAATGGTACGGAAATTTACTACATCATACACAGCCCTCTACGCTTCTGAGAAACCAATCACTTGCCAGGGAGCTTAGCTCAAATCACCAGTCTGTTCTTTTCCAAAATGCACTTTTGGCCAAATTATTTCTTTAGCTGAGTCACCTTCTCCTCCATCGACTCAAACCTTTGAGAGGCCTTGCAATTGAAACCTGAGGAAGCCACAGAATGCTTCTCAACATGTGTGGTCTGACTGTGGGGAGAAGAGGGTGAGGCGAAGCAGAAATGGGGTGGGGAAGTTGATCCTTGGGAAAGCCGAGGAATTTCCTGATATATGGCTCCCTTATGACCTCAAATGGAGAAGGGAATGGCAATCCACTCCACTGTTCTTGCCTGGAGAACTCCACGGACAGAGAAGCCTGGTGGGCTATAGTCCATGGGGTCGCAAAGAGTCAGACACGACAGAGTGACTAACACCACACACACACACACATATGACCTCAAATGGACTTCCCTAGTGAAGCGTCTGCCTACAATGTGGGAGACCCGGGTTCAATCCCTGGGTTGGGAAGATCTCCTGGAGAAGGAAATGGCAACCCACTCCAGTATTCTTGCCTGGAAAATCCCATGGACGGAGGTGCCTAGTAGGCTACAGTCCATGGGGTTGCAAAGAGTCGGACACTTTCACTTTCACTTATGACCTCAAACCCAACAGAACTGGGCTAAGGAGAAGAGTTATGACCAACCTAGACAGCATATTAAAAACCAGAGACATTATTTTGCTAACAAAAACCCATCTAGTCAAAGCTATGGTTTTTCCAGTAGTCATGTATGGATGTGAGAATTGGACTATTAAAGAAAGCTGAGCACCAAAGAACTGATGCTTTTGAACTGTGGTGCTGAAGACTCTTGAGAGTCCCTCGGATTGCAAGGAGATCTAACTAGTCCATCCTAAAGGAAATCAGTCCTGAATATTCATTGGAAGGAATGATGCTGAATCTGAAGCTCCAATACTTTGGCCACCTGATGTGAATCTCAGTTTCTAGTCCAAAAAACACATGGTCCCTGGTGGCTTAAGTTTGGTTTCCCCAGAAGGAGAACCTGAGACAGGGGTTCAGTTGTACCTGAGTTTTTGAGGGCAAGCTTTCCAGAGAAACCTTCAGGTGAAGGAGCAAGGGGAGGGGATAGGGAAGGGCATGTTGTGGAGGTCTAGAGCATTTTTACATAACATCAGAGTCCTCCCAGCCTAGGGCAAGAAGGCTGGGCTTTCATACCCTTTGCCAGGGGATATGACCCCATCAAGTAACTCTGGCAAGGTGGCTTAGGGAACATCATGAGGTCTACTGTCCGCGGCAGTTCAGGAGTAGAAATAACAGTGGCTAAAGGCAACCTGATGGGCGCCAATACTTCCAGTTCTGAGAGACTCTCAAATATTTTTCCAAACAAGAGGCCCCCTAAATCACAAAAGACAGAAGGTAAGAAAAGAATACAAGGGTTTTTTTCATTTTCAGAAGAATCCTGGAGTCTGTACTTAGAGTGAGTGCTCACAGCTCCCTCCCCTCCCCCACTGCAACGGGACCCCTCCCCTAGCTCCACCAGTTACTCATCAGACTGACCCCTCCTTAAGGACTTTGTCTGTTCCCTCTGCCTAGAATGCCCCACCCCAGAATTTTGCCCAGCTGACTCCTTTATGTCAACTGAAATATCACAGGTACATCAAGTGCACAGCACTGTACACTTCTCTGACCAGCCCAGGTCATTCCCTGTCGCACTCTCTGTGGCACTTCTGCAGGTCACTGGTCTCTGCCATCATTTTAACTGTGTTCACATGGGTGTTATCTTGTAATCATAAGAATGAGTGTTGTTCTGACCCCATCACTGTGTCCCCAGAGCCTAATGGACCTAGAAGACGGTAACATCTGATGAACAACATCTGCGTGAGTAGGGCATTTGGGTCAGATGCTGAAATGCCAATAGAGAAGGAGAACTAGGTCAGCTAAACACTCAGCCTAAGAAGCTGGAGGAAAAACCCAGCCCAAGGCCAAGATGGGGAAGGAGAGGATCCACCAAGAGTTTCCTCGGCTTCTCAATTCCTTTATCCTCTCCCAGTTCCCTCAATGTGGGACCAGAGTTAGCACCAGCCCTGGGGAGATCCTTCCCCTTTTAGACAGGCACAAACCTCCCAAATGACCAAGGGAATCTGGATTCCAGTTCTAGCTCTGAGCCTCCCCCTTTCTGCTGGTACTTGGGTGGGGCACTAGGATCATGCCAGTCTGGCAGGGGTGCTGAGAGTGCCCACTCCATGGCACAGCATCACTCAAGCACACAGCACTGCACACTTAAACCAGGCCAGGGTACCCTCCTGCCCCTGGCTGCCTCTGTGGCTCCTCCAGCTCCAGGGCAGGCTCCATCGCAGCCACCCCGGCTCTGGGTGCCTGAGACGCCTGCACATTACCCAGCTTTTCCCATGTGCCAGGAACTGTGCCAGGTGCTTGCTCATCCGTTTGCCTGATGACACTGAATTGTCATCAGTGCCCACATCTCATAAAAATGTTATCTCCATTTTCTAAGTGAGGAGATTAAGGCTGAGAGAGTTGGCCACTGGCGGCAGGACACAGCTGATGCGTGAGGGGCATTAGCTTGGAACGTCGTCCATTGGCCACTTTTATCCGACTTATTTAAGTGGTCTGTCACCATGGGCTCACTGAGGAGAGCAGCCCTGGGAGGAAGCACCATTACCTTCATTTCACGGAGAAGGGAACTGCCAAGGAGCTCGCGGCCTGCTAGGTCGTTTCTACGACACTCGGGAATGCAGACTGGCCTCCTGGGTCTGGTCCCTGCGCTCTGGCTGCCCAGCCGTCACCGCCTCCGTTACAGAGGCCGAGAGTTCCCCTAGAGGCAAGTGCGGTGCGGAAGATTCGGCAAAGAGGCTGCGAGCGGGGACCGCCCAAGCCGCGCGCGCGCACGCACGCACACCCCGTGGGGAGCTGCCGATGGCGCTGCGCCCCTGACTGGGCCCTGGCTCTCCTGGGGCGGCTCCTCTGCGGTGGCAGGTGCAGGCAGCTATGTCTGACGTTCGGGTTCTCCCCGCCCTTGCCCTTTGCCCCCTCCCTCCCTCTCCCCATGACTGAGCACAGAACCTGGTCTCCTTGAGGGACAAGGCCCCTGATTCTCCAGAGGCACGTCGTACTCTAATCTCACAGGCACTACCAGGAATGAAGGGTTGCTTTCACATTTGAAAATCAAGCGTTGTGAATTCTGCCCCCACCACCATTAGCAAACTAACAAAGAAAAACCAATGATTACCTTAGCAGATGCAGTAGTTTCTGTTCCTCTGACAAAATCCACCATTCCACTCCCAGCAAATCTCTCAGCAAACTACGAAGAGAAGGGAATTTTCTCAAGCTGCAAAAGGCCGTCTGTGAGAAACTTATATGATGAACGACTGAATGCTCTGTCCCTAAAACTGAGAACAAGATGAGTTAATAAAAGAGCTCAGCAAGGTTGCAGGACACAAGTGAAGTGAAGTGAAGCCCGCTCAGTCGTGTCCGACTCTTTGTGACCCCATGGATATTCAGTCCATGGAATTCTCCAGGCCAGAATACTGGAGTGGGTAGCTCTTCCCTCCCCCAGGGGATCTTCCCAACCCAGGGATCGAACCCAGGTCTCTGGCATTGCAAGAGGATTCTTTACCAGCTGAGCCACCAGGGAAGCCTGCAGGACACAGTCTACATACAAAAATCCACTGAATTTCTATTTACGAGCACCAAAAGCTAGAAACAATCTCAATGTTCATCAGCAGGTGAACGGATGAACAATTATGGTAGATCATACAATGGAATACTACTCAGCTTTGAGAAGAATGAACTACTGAGGCACCCAACAGCATGAATGACTGAATCTCAAAACAATTATGCTGAAAGAAACCAAACCACCCAGAAGAAAGAGGATGAACTGTGTCATTCCATGTACTTGAAACTCAAGAAAATCCAATGATCTACAGGGACAGAAAGCAGACAGTAGTTTTTGGGGGAGAGAGGAATTTAAAAGGGCACAAGGAAATTTAGGCAGTGACTGGTATAGGCATTATTTGGCTTACTGCATGCATGATCAAGAAGTAGGGAAAACCATTAGGCTGTTCAGTGAAATAGTTGCTCTGACTCTGTGTGACCCCACGGACTGTAGCCTGCCAGGCTCCTTTGTCCGTGTAGTTCTCCAGTCAAGAATACTAGAGTGGGTTGCCATTCCCTTCACCAGGAAATCTTTCTGACCCAGGGATCAAACATGGTCTTCTGGATTGCAGATGAATTCTCTACTGTCTGAGCCACCAGGGAAGAACTGGGTCATTCAGGTATGACCTAAATCAAATCCCTTATGATTATACAGTGGAGGTGACAAACAGATTCAAGGGATTAGATCTGGTAGACAAAGCGCCTGAAGAATTATGGACGGAGGTTTGTAACATTGTACAGAGACAGTGACCAAAACCATCTCAAAGAAAAAGAAATGCAAGAAGGCAAAATGGTCGTCTGAGGAGGCTTTACAAACAGCTGAGGAAAGAAGAGAAGTGAGGGAGAAAGGGAAAGATATACCCAACTGAATGCAGAATTCCAGAGAATGGCAAGGAGAGATAAGAAGACCGTCTTAAATGAAGAGTGCAAAGAAATAGAGGAAAACAACAGAACACAAAGGACTAGAGACCTCTTTAAGAAAACTGGAGATATCAGGGAACATTTCATGCAAGGATAGGCATGATAAAGGACAGAAACAGTAAGGACCTAACAGAAGCAGAAGAGATTAAGAAGAGGTGGCAAGAATACACAGAAGAGCTCCACAAAAGTAGTCTTAATGACCTGGATAGTCAGGACGGTGTGGTCACTCACTTAGAGCCAGACATCCTGGAGTGTGAAGTCCAGTGGGGCTTAAGAAGCATCACTATGAACAAAGCTAGTGGAGGTGATGGAATTCCAGCTGAGCTATTTCAAATCCTAAAAGATGATGCTATTAAACTGCTGCACTCAACATGCCAGCAAATTTGGAAAACTCAGCAGTGGCCACAGGACTGGAAAACGTCAGTTTTCATACGAATCCCAAAGGGCAATGCCAAAAAATGTTCAAACTTACCGTACAATTGCGCTCATTTCACAAGCTAGTGAGGTTATGCTCAAAATCCTTCAAGCTAGGGCTTCAGCAGTACATGAACAAAGAATTTCCAGATGTACAAGCTGGGTTTAGAAAAGGCAGAGGAACCAGAGATCAAATGGCTAACATGCATTGGATCACAGAGAAAGTAAGGGGATTCCAGAAAAACATCTACTTCTGCTTCATTGACTATGCTAAAGCCTTTGACTGTGTGGATCACAACAAACTGGTAAATTCTGAAAGAGATGAGAATATACCCTACCTGTCTCCTGAGAAACCTGTATGCAGGTCAAGAAGCAACAGTTAGACTCAGACATGGGACAACTGACTGTTCAAAATTAGGAAAGGAGTACATCAAGGCTATATATTGTCACCCTGCTTATTTAACTTATATGCAGAGTACATCATGCAAAATGCCAGGCTAGACAAATCATAAGCTGGAATCAAGATTGCCAGGAGAAACATCAACAACCTCAGATATGCAGATGATACCACTCTAATGGCAGAAAGTGATGAGGAACTAAAGAGCCTCTTGATGAGGGTGAGAGAGGAGAGTGAAAAAGCTGGCTGCATGCAACTCAGCATTCAAAAAACTAAGATCATGGCATCCAGTCCCATCAATTCAGGGCAAATTGAATGGAAAAAAGTGGAAACAGTGACAGATTTTATCTTCTTGCACTCCAAAATCACTGTGGACAGTGACTGCAGCCATGAAATTAAAGGACGCTTACTGCTTGGAAGGAAAGCTATCTAGACAGCGTATTAAAAAGCATAGATATCACTTTGTTGACAAAGGTCTGTAGAGTCAAAGCTATGGTTTTTCCAGCAGTCATGTATAGATGTTGAGAGTTGGACCATAAAGAAGCTGAACACCAAAGAATTGATGCTTTTGAACTGTGGTGCTGAAGAAGACTTTTTTTTTTTCATATGGATCACTTCATGAATTTGCATATCATCCTTGCACAGGGGCCATGCTAATCTTCTCTGCACTGTTCCAGTTTTAGTATATGTGCTGCTGAAGTGAGCAAGAAGACTCTTGAGAGTCCCTTGGACTGCAAGGAGATCAAACCAGTTAGTCCTAAAGGAAATCAACTCTGTATATTCATTGGAAGGACTGATGCTGAATCTTAAGCTCCAACACTTTGGCCACCTGATGCAAAAAGCCAACTCACTGGAAAGGATCCTAATGCTGGCAAAGACTGAAGGCAAAAGAGGAAGTGGGAGGCAGAGAATGAGATAGTTAGATACCATCACTGACTCAATGAACATGGATCTGAGCAAACTCCAGGAGACAGTGAAGGACGGGGTGGGCTGGCGTGCTGCAGTCCATGGGTTTGCAAACAGTGGGACACAACTTAGTGACCAAACAACAAAAAGTGCATAATAAAATTTAGCAAGTCGTGCACTTTTGTGCAGTTTATTGCATGTCAATTTTACCATAATAAACTCATTCTTGAAAAAGTTCATATATATTGAAGGATGTAGAACAGGCAAAATCTAGAGCTAGAAAGTATAATAGAGGTTACCAGGGGATGGAGAGAGGGAGAAAGGAAGAATTGTTTAATGTGTACAGAGTTTCTGTGTGAGATAATGAAAAAGTTCTGTAAATAGTGATAATGGTTATGCAACATTGTAAATGTGCTTAATATCAATGAGCTGCACACTTAAAAATGTTTAAAATGGTAGTTTTTAGGATGCCCTGAGAGTCCAGTAGTTAAGACTTTGACTTCCAATTCGGGATTGGGAGGGGGGGATACTAAAATCCTACAGGCCAGAAACCAGAACATAAACAACAGAGGCAATACTGTGACAAATTCCATAAAGACTTTTAAAATGATCCACATTAAAAAAAAAAAACTTTTAAAAAATGGTACATTTTATGGTGTGCGTATGTGTGTACTAGTTGCTCGGTCATGTCTGACTCTTTATGACCCCATGGATTGTATAGCCCACCAGGCCCCTCTGTCCATGATTTCTCCAGATAAGAATACTGGAGTGGGAAGCCACTCCCTTCTCTAGGGGATCTTTCCCGACTCAGGGGTCAAACCTGGGTCTCCTGCCTTGCAAGTAGATTCTTAACCATCTGAGCCACCAAGCAAGCCCTATGTTACGTATGTTTTACCACAATTTTAAAAAAGCAAAAACTAGACAAATATTGCACATGTGCATTTTTGGAGAACGAGGAGGGTTGTCTGCTTTTCTCAGCCTAAGGCAGAGAAAAGACAACTGTCTCCTCTCACAGGACAAGACTCTCATGATCCTTTCTTTGCTCCATGGAGCCAGGATCACCAAGGGGTCAGGCTCTCATGCCTGGAGTCCACCCCTCCCCTCACATGATGATTGACTAGCCTCAATGCCTTTGCACTTGCTGTCCCCTGAGCATAAAGCCCTTTCCCCATGCCCTGCCAGCCCAATTCTCTCTCCTCCCATTTCCCCTTCCCTTCACCCACACCCTCCCAGACACTTTCGCATGCTGCCCTGGACCCAGAGAAGATCCAGTTTGCTCCAGCTGCTCGGTATGCCTTCCAACCCCACCCCCTAACACGCGCACCCCACCCCCACAGTGTCCCTCTCCTTTGACCTGATCACAGGGTCCTGAGTCAGGTGGGAGGTCACTGTCTCTGTTCTAGCTGGGAGGTCCTCAAAGTCTCAAACTTCTTCTAACTCGGTCTCCTAACTTCTCAATCCTGGTTAGGCACAGCATAGCCAATCAGCTGCCAGGAGAGGCTGAGCCAGTCCCTTCTTTACCAATTCAGGAATGTCCCTAGTGGAGAACAATGGAGAAAACAGAAATCTGGGTGAACAGAGCAGCTTTGTTTTTCATTTTTTGGCTCATCACAGAGGATGGACTGTGGGGACTCGGGCAGGCTGAGCATGGTGCCAGGGAGCCTGGCTTTGGCTTCTCCTTACTAATTTGGGACCTAGAGAGCAAATCAGTTCCTTTCCATAGGCCTCACTTCACCCATCTGAAAAATGGAGTTTGAGAAACTGCTGTTTGAACTGAGTCAGGAAGGAGTGGTGGAAGGGAAATGGGGGCATGTGCAGAGGTCCCCGCTATGGGGAGTGTATTGGTCACACAAGGCCCAGCTTCCCGCAAAGGTTTGGCCTCACACTTGCTGAGTGTGGGTTCAAGCCCTGCTCTAATAAGACCACTGGCAGGAACACAGGCCCTGGCGCACAGGCTCTGTTCTGGCTCGTCATCAAACTTGCTTTGTTACACCTTGCAAGGGCAATGGGGCCTGTGTTTCATAATAGCTATCACAGCTGTAGTTAAACAACTAGGCATTAGTAGTTTTGAATCTCCCACTCCTCTGGGACATAAGCCCCACTGAATTCCTAGCTCAGTGCCTACCATGAGGAGAATTCAATCACCATGTTAATGAATTAATTCAGAGAGACCCGCAAGGGAGGCCTGGTTTGTCTTTGTAACAGGCATCAGCATCGCAGCTAAGGTAGAATCAGAGGCAGTCCCCTGTGCCCAAGCCACTTGGAACCGAGAGGTCGGGGGCCAGGAGGAATCATCACACACATCACACACATCAGTCTGACCCAGGACCCTCCCTGGGTCCACCACGACCCCTACTCTTGCCCACGCCCCCTGAAACTTGGAGGGGTCAGAGTTAAATGCTGCTCTACATGCGTCCCTGACCCAAGCCTCTCCCACGTGCCGGGGCCTGGCACACGGAGACAAAAAGCTGCAAGCCCAGCGGGCGGGGAGGCCAGATCACAGAGCAGGCGGCCAAGGGGTAAGGAGGCACGGAGGACGCGAGGCTGGGAGGGGCGGGCCTTCAAAACCCGCCTCACTGAGGAGAAGCTGCTCAAGGAAAGGGTGGTTCTTCAAGAGCTTCCAGAAACGTCTGTTTCCGGAGGCGGGGCCCACAGCTGCCAGGCGGGTCCCTCTCTCCACGGCACAGAGGTGGGCACCCTCGGGTTCCACCCCGACCCCCACCTTTCCCTCAGCGCGCCTCAAACCCAAGCCGGCCTCGCGCCTAGGCAGAGGGAAGGCGGGAGCCAGCCGGAACCTTCAGAGCGTGGCCTTGGTGGTAGACGTCCCGCTTCCAACACCGTAAGCGACAAAACGGGGGCGTGTGGCGTGTCCTCAGGTGCCCAGCTTATGTCGGGTGCTCTGTCTTTCTCCCGTGTGCCCTGGGTTTACGTCACGTGTCCGGCTCCACGTCACGTGCCCTGGCTTTCCATCAGGTGCAGTCTTTCCGGCACGTTCCCTGGGTTCACATCACGTGCCCGGCTCCACGTCACGTGCCCTGGCTTTCTCAGGTGCCAAGGCTTTCCGTCAGGTGCCCTGCCTTTCCGTCACGTTCCCAGCTTTATGTCACGTGCCCTGGCTTTTCCTCACGTTCCCGGCTGTATGTCATGTGCCTTGCTTTTACATCAGTGTCTGGCTTTGCGTTAGTTGCTGACACCTGTCTTTCCACATCTTTTCCATGCTCACACCAAGACATGAGAGTGTATATACACATAGAACGGACGTTTGCTTATTTGTGTAAATAAAATAAGATCACCAGATCCACATAGCTTGCTTGCTTCTCCATTGGCACGGGGCATATCTGCAAGTCAGCAGTCTAATTTTTTATCCCATGGAGGCAAGCACGCACAATCAGATATCCTCTTTCATAAACAGGGTCAGAGCAGACAGAGTGAAGGCTGGGTATTGTAGATATTTTCAGTTGCACCAAAATCTTTTTATTATCCTTCCCTTTTTCCGTCTGCAGCCCTACACAAGCAGCCCTGATGGGAAGCCCTGTACAGAAATTCACAGGCAAATACAAGTGTGGGGTTTGGGATCAAGTTTGGCTTTATTTGGAGGTACTTTGCCAAATGGGGATCATATTAACACCCATCTCCATTTCTTACTTTTCTCACTCAAGAATAAAATCCTTAAGGGAAATCCCTCCAAATCTTTTTTTGCAGTTTTTTTTGATTGTGGTAAAATATACATAGCATAAAATTTAGCATACAGTTCAAAAGTGCTAAATATTTTCATGTTGTTGTACAATCTCCAGGACTCTTCATGTTGCAGAAGGGAAACTCTATATCCATTCAGCAACTCCCTTTCCTCCCGCCTCCTCCTCACTGGCCACATCCTGGCCACCAGCATTCTACTTTCTTTCTCTATGAATTTTCCAGCTGGGAGTAGTTTTTATGATCACTTCCTGGCCTAGAGACCCTAGGATCACATGAGTAGTGTAAATTTAATCCCAAATCCAAAAGAGGGCAGATGTGATTATACATTTCTAAGAGGAGGCCTTCCTCTTCTCCACCCAGACCCAGTCCAGGTTAGAAAAGCTTCCTCCTCTGCCTTAGTGGTTGAATTTTTTCTGGCCTTACTTCACTTAAAAGAGGCTTAAACCCTTGAGAGTCTCAGCTGTATGTGGGGATCTCATTTCTACTTCCCTGCTTCTTGTAGGCTCAAAACTTTGGCCCTAGTCTCTGTGGCTATTCCAGTCTACTTCCCTGGGTTATCCAGACCAGTGAAGAGCCCTCTGGGAAGGCAAAGCAGCCTTGCTCCCTCCCTACTTCCTTTACTGTCTTTCCCAGGGGCCGTCCATCCAGCTCAGCTATGCATAAAAAATGTGCTGATTATTTTGTATCCTGAATTTCTGGATCTTTTTTTAGTTTTCCTGAAAAACTATCAAATCTTACATCTCATTGAAAAGGAGCCTCACTTACACTTCTTTTTTCTTATGTTGGTTTTAGCTATAACCTTACACGGCCTTTTTCTTTATTTCTCTAATGAGACTCTGGTGATCAGCAGGCAACAGCCAGGTGCTCAGAGGAAACTAACGGAAAGAGGGAAAAGAGTCAGAGCTCCCAGTCAGCGCTGGGGATGGCCAGGGAGACCGTGCTCCCTCTGCTTCAGGGGTGTTTGGGGCCCGTAAAATCTGGGTTGATGACGTAGGCAGTGTCCGTGAGAAGTAGCTGCCTCGGGCTGAAAGGGCTACTTCGGCTTGAATAAAAAGACAAAAGGACAATGATTATCAGCAGCAACATAATAAGAGCTGATGTGAATCACTTAATGTCATTTAATCTCCTTTCCACCACTGCACATGCACATCAATACCGGAGTTAGAAATTCTCACCCTTTTTCTTTTTTTTGGCTGTGCTTTGCGACTTGCAGGATCTTAGCTCCCTGACCAGGGACTGAACCTGCACCCTCAGCAGTGAAAGTGCAGAGTCCTAACCACTGGACCTCCAGGGAATTCTCTCACCCTCACTTTAAAGATGAGGAAACCAAAGCTCAGAAAGTTTTACAAGCTACCAAAAATCACACAGCTAACAAATGGGACAGCAAGTATTAAATCTGAATATGTCTTACCCCAAAGCCCTTGCTGATAACTCCACATTAGAGGGTAGTCTGAAGGCAAAAGAAGACCACACTCTCCCACCCAGCAGCTTTATGCAGCTAGAACGTGACTGTGAAGCTAAGGGAGGCCCAACATATGAGATGAAGCCCAAAGAATCGGAAGCTGGAGGGGTAACCTACTGCTGCTGCTGCTGCTGCTAAGTCGCTTCAGTCGTGTCTGACTCTGTGCGACCCCGTAGATGGCAGCCCAGCAGGCTCCCCTGTCCCTGGCATTCTCCAGGTAAGGACACTGGAGTGGGTTGCCATTTCCTTCTCCAATGCATGAAAGTGAAAAGTGAAAGTGAAGTCGCTCAGTCATGTCCGACTCTTAGCGACCCCATGGACTGCAGCCCACCAGGCTCCTCTGCCCATGGGATCTTCCAGGCAAGAGTACTGGAGTCAGGTGCCATTGCCTTCTCCTGAGCACCCTGCAACTTCAGAGAGGGATCCAGAGGTTGCCTCTGGGAATCAGCCTCTGAAATAGCATATGCACAGAGGATAGGAATATGAAAAGCAGGAATAGCTGAATCAACTCGGAGTCATTTGAAAAGCTTCTGGGCTCAGTAGGGTACCCTCCCCTCCTTTTCTAGTATCCCCCACTGCTCCCAGCGTCTGTCATCTCCCCCAGCATCCTCTCCACCCAGTTTCCCTTCATCTTTCCTAGACTCCCCTCATTTCTCCCAGAAGCTTTATCAGCAGATCCATTCCAGAAACACATTCTCACATCAACCAGGAACACCTCATCTCCTTAAGTCTAATGCACAACTGATTATCAAATGCACCAAAATTATATGTGACACTGAGAAAGAGGGAAAAAAACTGTCAGTTAAATTGTGATTTGCCGTTGATCCTGATTTCAGAGGAGATGTTAAAATGCAGGGAGTGGGAGAAAGGTGTGTTTTAGAATCAGTGGAATATGGTAACACTAAGAGCCTCATTGAGCATCTTGCTATCTTACCCGAGAGTTACAGACTATTTCCATATGCAGTGTCTTGCTGTTAATGGCTAGTAAGCAGGCAGTATATGCCCAGAACCACCATAGGCTCTTGGGGATTCAATTCTTTGCTCTTAGGGAAATCACAGGCTAGTTGGTGATCTTGGGAGGCAGGCCCAGAGAACATGTACAGAATGATTCAAGGCTAGTCTGTATGGTATGGACAGTAAATGTAATAAGTGCTTGAAAAAGGATGGATCAAATTCGGCCAAAGTGGTCCAAGTAGGCTTCATGGCGGAGAGAAGAGACTCAAGCCAGAGGATGAAGATGGAAAACGGGGACAAGAGACATTACTGAGGAGGGAGAAGTGGGGATAAAGTGAGCACGGAATGGAGATGAGGCTACAGGGCAAGTGCTTGGGACGGCAGAGAAGGTCCTTTGTCCAGAGATGAGGAGTCACATCAGGGTGTCACAGGAGTGCACGCTGGACAGGCAGGACAACGCCAGACTACAGAAGGCCTTCAGTGCCGTGCACCTCTCGGTGTGCCAGGCATCATGGAGTGAGCACAGGTTGTGAGCAGGGGAGCAACCTGGTGAACACACTCAGGGAACACTGTTGTGCAAGATGAGCTGGAGGCAGAAGTCAGGACAGCATCCGTCCCTCTAAGCCCCGTGATGAAGGAAGGTAACCTCCGAGAGGTCTTTCATGGAGGTTCACATGCCTGAAAGGGCCTGGGGAACAGTTCTTGCAGGAGGTCTAAGCCACACCTTGAGGGAAAGGACTCCCAGACCCTTTACGGAATTGTTCCCACAGGGCCTGGGCCAACTGGGCATTTACCTGCTATATTCCCAGGAGGTACGGTTATATAAAGAACCATCCTCTACTCAGTAAAACTGGTACCACTTATTAGATGCAAGGGCTGAAGAACACATTGCCTATATTTGTACAGACTGGCAATCACCATATAAGTGGGTCTTACCTGGTGGTCCAGTGGCTCTGTGATCCCAATGCAGGGGGCCAGGGTTCGATCCCTGGCCAGGGAACTAGATCCCACGTACAATAACTAAGAGTTTGCATGCTGCAACTAAGATCCAGCACAGCCAAATAAATAATTTTTTTTTTTAAATCACCATATAGGGAATTCCCTCGTGGTTCACAGGTTGGGAATCCACCTGCCAATGCAGAAGACATGGGTCTGACCCCTGGTCTAGGAAGATCCCACGTGCCACAGAGCAACCAAGGCTGTGCCCTGCAACCACTGAGCCCATGTTCCCGGCAGAACCTGCGAGCCTCAGCTAAGAGTCCCTCCTGCTTGCCGCAATCAGAGAAAGCCCACACACAGCAATGAAGACCCAGCAGAGCCAAAACAAACAAACCTGTAAATGTGTAACACCAAAGTGAACCCTAGTGGAGACTATGAATTTTAGTAACGTATTCAGTCTTCAGTTCAGTCGCTCAGGCGTGTCCGACTCTTTGCGACCCCTTGAATCATAGCACGCCAGGCCTCCCTGTCCATCACCAACTCCCAGAGTTCACTCAGACTCACGTCCATCGAGTCGGTGATGCCATCCAGCCATCTCATTCTCTGTCGTCCCCTTCTCCTCCTGCCCCCAGTCCCTCCAATCCCTCCCAGTATAATAATAATATGTTAATAATGATTCATCAACTGTACCAAGCTTATCACGTTAATAACCCATACTAGTAATGTGTGGCACTGTGTATCTGTGGTGGCGTGGCTATATGGAGCTCTCGACACTTTCGCCTCAGCTGGTGGCTCAGATGGTAAAGCGTCTGTCTACAATGTGAGAGGCCTGGGTTCGTTCCCTGGGTTGCGAGGATTCCCTGGAGGATATGGCAACCACTCCAGTACTCTTGCCTTGAAAATCCCATGGACAGAGGAGCTTGGTGCAAGCTACTATCCATGGTGTTGCAGAGAGTTGGGCACGACTGAGCGACTTCACTTTCTTTCTTTCTTTCTTTCTTTAAAAAAAAAACACCAATTATTACTGAAAACTGAAGAAGTATACAGTGAAAATGATTCATCCAGTATTATGGGTTTTGCTGGCAGATAGCAGAGAGTTTAAGTCCCAGATTCTAAACCAGCCTCAGCTTCCTCCTCTGGGGTTAACAGTCATGCATTATAGGCTCACAGGTTCCAGAACACTGTTGCTGACTAGGTTGCCTATGTGACTTCCGTGGACAGGGAGAAGAGGAGTCTTCTCTGGGCTGGGAGGCAGACCAGGGCAAGCAAGACCGGGAGGCACTTTCTGCAGAGATGTCATCCAAGAAAGGTTTCCCAGCTGTGGGAGGACACTGGAAAGTACCTGGCCCCAGCCCAGCCTCTTCTGGGCCGGCTGGTCTGCTGGCCTCTGTGCCTAACCCGCTTCACTGGGGCCCAGGGCAGAGCCTCCAAGGAGGCCAGCAGGAGGGCTCCACAGCTTGACACCAGTGCAGGGCGGGGAAGGGGCCTGCAGAGCAAGGAGGACCAGAAGGGTCACCACCCTGCCTGGTGTACCCCGTCCTCTGAGAGGCCCTGGGAAGCCCCAGATCACCTTCTTCATCCATGAAACAGCACTTCTTGGGCCCACTCCCAGGGTGGCAGTGAGGGGCCAGGAGGCACTAGGAGAGAAATCTTAAGGGTACGTTACACAGCCAAACAGCAAGTGGCACTGTTCCTACTGCTGTCAGATCAGCTATCAGTGTGAAGCCTCCAAGATACCCAAGGGGAGAGAGAAAGACTCCTGATTTCTAAACACGGGAATTCACCTCTCCAAGTCTCAGTCACCTCATCTGTAATATGGGAGGATCCCGGGCTCTGTATGGATTGGGTGAGATAGTGCCCAACTGGCATGGAGATGCCTTTATCTTTATTTTAAAAAATTTTTTTGGCCACGTGTGAAATCTTAGTTCCCCAACCAGGGATCGAAGACTGGTTGGGGAACCAGTCTGCAGCAGGAGCACGAATACTTAACCACTGGGCCCCAGGGAAGTCCAGAGATGTCTTTACATGGTAGCTGCCTGCACCTGCATAAGGTGTCAAGGCCAGCCCCATGAACTGGGTCATTGTGTAAGGCCGCCGCCCCGGCCAGGGCTCCCTCTCTAACTCTGAGGACACAGGAGGCCGCTGTACTGCCACTGTTAGGGATGGCATCTGTTGACTTGCGGGTGCTAAGCCTAGGAACTTGGACAAATTGAATCATGCAGACAAGGTCTTGGCACCCAAAGAGCTGCGCTGGAAAAAACACACTTGCAAAAGGAGACAGAATGAACTCACTCAACAGCTATGGGAAAGACTTGGAACCTTGAAGAGAGTTGTCAAGCCGGGTCCTGTTTACCAGAAGGCGAAGGGGGATGTTGAGTGACCAGGAGCTTAGCTCTCAATCCAGGCCAGTGTTGTCTGCCAAGGGTTAACCCTGAACCCTGGAGCCAAGCAGGTGGGGCCTGGCTCCGCAGAGAAACCAGATGGAGGGAGCGGGGCAGCTGCTAGATCCCTGCCTTGTGAGAGTGTCAGCACCCAGGGAGCAGGGAGCAGCCAGCTTGCGGAGGCAGAGGGCTGGCGCCAGGCTGCTTGGGTTCTAACTCCAGCTCTGTGGCCTACTGGCTGACCTTGGGCGGGAGACTTAAGCCTGGGAACTGGCAGCGGGGCCTCAGCTCCTAGCTGTAAAATGGAGACGATAGTAGCACCCACCATCTGGGCTTGTGGTGAGGATCTCAGATCAAGCCAGTTCAGCATTTAACACAGTCTGTACCCAGAATGGGAGCAGCTGTCATTACTGTTATTTAGGGGAAGGCTGGCAGCCTTCCCCCTGCCTGTCCCCTCCCTCTGACTTGGGTCACATCTTTACACAGGCCTGGACTGGATCACATCACAGAGGCACAGAGCCTAGGAAACCCTCTGGCCCTACCCTTGCCTCATGCAAGAGTCTCATCTGCAACTTGCTCAAACTCTCCTTACATGCCTGTACTAACGGGGAGCTCAGTACTCCATAAGACAGCCCATCCCACATTCAAACAGCTCTGATCACAAGTTCTCCAGGTGGATCTAAAATCTCCTCCCTTTCAAACTGTCCCTTAGTGGGAGTGATTTTTTCTCTTTTTTGCCAGGGACTTTCCAGTGTCTGGAAACTACTCGTCCCATAAATGCCAGGAGCCCTCTGGGCAGGACCTCAGTCATTCCTTCAGGAAGTCTCCCCTGAACCTCATCCTGAACATCTCATGCAGAACAGCACAGCCGCTCCCCACAGGGACACATGAATCTTCTCCAGTGCTGGGTTTGTGAGGCAAAAAGTCTTGGATGTGTCCAGAACCTGACATTAATAATAATTCAATTCACTTGCTTCATTCAATTCTTAATCCCTATGAGGCATATACTACCTATCCCCCCACACCAAGTTTTAAACAGTAGTGATATACACATAACAACACATCTTAGCCGTTTCTAACTGTCCGTGTCAGTGGCATTAAGTACATTTACTTTGTTGTGCAACCATCACCACCATCTGTCTCTAGAAGTTTTTCATCTTCCAAAACTGAAACTCTAAACCCACTGAATGATAACTTCCCCATTCCTTCCTTCCCCCGGCTCCTGGCAACCACTATTCTACTCACTGCTTCTACGCATTTGACTCCTCTTAGTTACCTCCCATACGTGCGATCATACAGAATCTGTCTTTCTTTGTCTAGCTTATTTTGCTTAATATCCTCAAGGTTCATCCACATCATGGCATGCTCCAAATTCCCTTCCTTGAAGGGAACATCGAGGAGGCCTGTGGGTGATAAAGCTTGGATGTGGTGAGAGGATCCTGAGCCAGAACGTGGGCATTCTCATGCTACAAGAGACGAGAGGCACCCAGCAAGCTTGACGAGCAGGGCCTGGCCTTTCTGAGCAGCTGGCCACAGTAGCGAGTCCACATGTCTTTGGCCTTTTAGACTCATCGTCCTGACCTCAACCTTGCTCACTGTAGCTACATCCCCACTCATCGACCTCTGCACCCACTTAAGATGGCCCCAAACGGGAAGTCCTGGCTGGTTCTCCAGGCGTGGCTATTGAGCCTTCCTAGCTAGGATGCACAGACAGAACTCTCTTGGCAGCTGCTGGGAAGCTCCAGAGTACATTCCCAGGATGACCGCAACCCTGTTCCAGGGTACACTACCCCTCAGTTGGGGGACACGGCTGTCAGACAAAAGTGTGCGGGGTAGTCAGAGCCCAGGAGCTCCAGGATTCTCACAGACTTAGAGGCCGCTGTTCTCAGACTGCCGTGGAGCCTCTCTGGGACAGGATGCCTCTTCCTCCCAAGACCAAGGCTGGGTCCTGGACAGCTACCTTGGACAGACAGTGTTGCAGGGGTGGGGGGATGTGGCCTCCAGAGACACTTTGCAGACCCCCAGAAGGAAGGAGCTGGAAGAAACCTGAGTGCCTTAACTCTCACTGGAGGCCGGAGAGAAGACCCTGGCTCTGAGGATGGCAGAGCTGGACCAGAGCCCCAGAGCCCTGGGCCCTGCCTTGCAAGCCAGGCTCCCCCACGCCAGCTTAGCTTGTCCTCCTTCCTCCCCATCTCTGCCTCACAGATTATTCTTCCCTTTCAAGCGGGGTACCTTGCAGGGCCCAGGCAGCCGCTGTCTCCTCTGTCCCTTGGGATGGGCTGTACACCTGTACCAAGAGCAGGGAGCCCGTGTTATACGTCTCTCCTGAGCATCCGGCACCATGAGTGATGAGTGTTTGTTGACTGACAGTGAACACGACTCTTCTGCCTAGCTTTTATGTCTAATTCTGGTGCTTTCCCAAAGGCTCTGGAACATGGTCTTGACCTTCCATAGTAATGGGCCACTAAGTGCCAGCTGCTTGAGTTCTATAATTTCATGTAATTCTATAGCACAGGTATTAACATTCCCATTTTACAGATGAGGAGACTGACACTCAGAGGAGTCCATTGACCGGGAATTGGTATGGCCAGGATTAGAACCCAGCCTGGGAGCATTTCTGTGTGCCTCGATGTGGCCTCCCAGGGATCTACCAGGGTGGAGGACAAAGGTGGGTCGACAGGCTTTGGAGGAGCCCTCTGCTCTGTCCAGTGATCCCTGAGACCTGTCCTCTGAGAAAGGTGGCTAAGAGATGGGACTGGTGGCCGAGAGTCTGAGTGACCTTCAGAAAGAGGCTGATTTGAACTGCTGGTTCCTCAGTGCCCAGTTCACCAGCCTTAGCACAGATTGGGGCAAAGTTAAACAAACAAAAAACATCTCTAACAGGAGGCTGAATTAGAAGGGGGTAAGAGATCAAAAAGATGCCCCTGAGGTGACTGTCTGAATTCTGCCTTGTCTCTAAAATGGCCCAGAGGAAGCCCTGGGTTTGAAAGAGCCTTCCAGGTGCTTATTATGCACCAACACTGTTTTACAAATACTCTCTCTGCCTATCCTGTATCGCTAAGGAGTTTTAAAGTCTGTATTCTACATGTGAACTAATTGAAGTTATTAGGTAAGGATTCAAGGTCAGGCAGCTATTCATATAAGCCCAGGCTCTCCTGCCTTCAAAGGCCAAGTCTTAACCACTGTACTAAACTGCCTCCAGCCCACTTCCTGAAAAATTTAGAGAAAACAAGTTCCCCACCCACTCCCTCATGCCATCACGGTCCTGAAAATCTTATGAATGAGCTGATCCCATGTGTAACATGAGCTGAGCTACAAAAATGTTCTTGCCCTTTATCCCAAGTATTTATTCTGGATGGAGAATAAAATCCAAGGACAGATTAAAAGAAAAAAAAAATCTAAAAGAAGTTATTTCCACAGAGTTGTCCATAAAAGTCAAATTATTAATCACGAAACACCTGGAAGCAATCTAAACTTCACAACTAAGGGACAAAGGATGCATATCCTGGCGGACACCACACGGACTTAAAAATCAGTTAGTTGGTTTCAATGCAAAGTGCAAAAGCAGAACATTTCATTTTAATTTCGGAATACTGTTGCAACAAAACTATCTGAAGGAAAAAGGCTAACTTATGCCATTTTATTTTTTCCTTTCCTTTAGAGAATTTTAAGTCAATTTCTGATAAGGTAATTCATGTACATAACTCATGCACACAGTAATACATTAAGATCTAAAAACCAAAGCAATATCCGGTGGAAGAGCCCTCAGTAACCCATGACAACCATTTAAAAACGTGGGTTTGTTGATTTACAAAACTCAGAAGGGAATGCGAAGAGAAGTAACTTGCTTTGTAGCTATTTGGATCTGCTTTTTTCCTGCAAAGCTGATGAAAGCAAAGGTTTAAAAAAGAAATGCAGAGCAGAGAATTCACACCATTTTTCTAAGACGTAATTCAGAGCTTCTTGCTGGGACTATTTTTCAAGTCTAGCTCAAATCCCTCTTGCTGTGATCTGTGAAGGAAGCAGCTAAGTTGGGTTTTGGACAAGTCAGGCAAAGAAAACCACATGAGAGAAAATCAACCACTTTCTTACCTGTTCAAGTACCAAGATACAGTCTTCTAGGGCTTCGCTGGCAGCTTTAAGGGGCTTCAGGGCTTGGAACAGGTACCAAGGGCAGGGGGCAGTGGGTGCCAGGTGGGAAAGGCTGTGGCTTCCTCCAGCCCACAGTCCAGGCTTCCCGACTGATGGGAAGGGCGGGGAAAGCAGGCCACTGCAACTGATTCAGAAACTGGAGCCAGCAAGGGCGGGGCAGGGCCACGTGGCCCCAGCCTGCCTCGGAGAGTGGAGTAGGAGGGGGCCACAAGCCCAGAGGATCAGCCAGGAACTCTTCTGACCAAGTGCGCCAGGCAAGTTAACGGTGGAAGTCCCCAGACCAAGTCTTGGCTCCTAGGCAGGATGGGCTGTTTTAGAGGGCTATGCCAGTTCCTCCCCATAGCACATTTATTCCGAAAAGAACCCTTCCATAAAACTTAACAAAACCGTTGTGATGTAGTACTGTCTGGACTGCTCGTGTACACAGGGGAACAAACATCAGGGGAAGAAAAGGCCTTTGATAAATATCATCAGTGTTGAGGACCAATCAATACCTAGCCTACAGATGGAGACGTAAGCCCAGAGAGAGGAAGTATCTAAACCAAGATCACACAGCCAGAGGGCTTCCTTCTTTCCATGACTCCAGGCCTGTCCTGGTGTAATGCGTGGTGTGGCACAGTGTCTGTGGGAGTTCCTGGTGACACGATCTCCAAGGACAAGGAGCACTCTCATGTTGCCTGGGTCAGAATGCAAGCTGAGAACGGTTCTGCCAGGAGTTCTGTGGCCACCGAAGGGGGAGCTCCATCTCTACCTAGTTTTCAGAGCAAGGTCTCATGTACTTAGACCATATTTGGAGTGCTTAGGGGTGGGCCAGTTCCCCAAGGGAGGCTTGCAGGCTGTTAGTTCCCCGGCCAGCATTGAACCCAGGCCATGGCAGTGAAAGCGCTAAGTCCTAGCCACTGAACTGCCTGGAATTTCCCTCAAGGAATCCTTCAGCGTCTCTACCAGTGGACAAGTAGAGAGCAAGGGATCAGGGAAGGGCTGTGTTCAAAGCATCAAACTATCCAAGATAGTCTGCAGGTTTCCCTGATACAAGCACAGGATCCTTCACTAAGAGGTCCCTTATTTAACATTTAGGATTCCACAGCACCTGGGTTGGGAAATGCTGGCCTAGATATTAGCACGTCTTGTTCTGAATGTTAATGCTTGGCACAAGTACTTGTTCAAGAAATTTCTCAAGAAATGTTTTCTCAATTGGACTGACAAAACCGGATTCCTGGTTTGGTCCTGGACTTCCAGTAAGACAATAATGCCTACATTTGGAATGTACTGGGTTGGCCAAGAAGCTCGTTAGGATTCTTCCATGTTACAGAAAAACCAGAACCAACTTTTTGGCCAACCCAAAACTATGGCTAACTCCCTGCTCCCATCTGCAAGACAGTGACGGCTCTGGCCACACCCTCAGCAAGGTCTTGCTGTATTTGTGCCCAGCTGAGTGGAGCAGTCGAGCAGCCCATGGGAGGACAGATGGGGTGGAAGTGATAGGCGAACAGCCGCAGAATGGGGCCCTGCAGAAGTCTGAACAAAACTCCTCTGTGCCCTCTCTGGGACCTCGTGGCTTAGAGGGATACCGCTTTCTTTCAAGGCATCACGTGTAGAACTGCAGTTCAAGATAGGGGTGGCTCCAGGTCTCCCAAGGCTTTTGGACCCAGTGGCCAAACCTCCTCAGATCCCCAGAAGCTCAGTGGAAAGTACTTTACTGTTACTCTGATAACCCCTAGAGGTTGGTCTTTTTTTTTACAGAAAGGAAGCTGAGGCCCAGCTTAGAGACTGGTCAAGCCAGGTCATGTGACTTCGCATCCAGTGTTCTGCTATGGACTTCACTCCCACTTTACACGTGGCAGATGGGATCTGGTTTCGGACTGACTTATGTGAAGTCCCTCTCTCCAGCTGCAGTGTCAGCTCCTTAAAGGCAAGAGACTCCTCAGTGGGCCGTGTTTAGAGTACTGCATGCGCCCACCCCCAGGGACTCACAGTGAATGCTGACACTTCTCTTCACCATCACATCACACTAGCTCACACACATTTTACTCATGACCCCAAATTATTAACTTTGAAAACTCTCTTGAAATGACCTAATCAAAAGCAGGTCTCATCCCCAGAGATTTTGCTTTACAGAAAAGGGTAAATTCTGCTGGGTGGGCCTGTGGGATAAAATTTTGAGGACCAGACTCTAAAAGACAGAGGTGGGGAACTGAGGTGACTTTGACTCAGGGATCACAGCCAAACCTAACTGGGTACAGACTGAACTGCTGCATTTAGAGGGGCAGATGGTGCTGACTCTTTAGCTGTGTCCTCTCTAGGAAACTTGGTGTTCTGATTTCTTTTGCTTCATTTTTAACAAGAAGCAATGTTCCCTCAGTCACCTGGAGGCCACCTAGTGATTTCCAGGTCTGATTATTACCAGATTGTGAAACAGAGATGCCCAGTCATCTCTAGCAGACTAATTTGGGGCAGAACAGATACTGCCACTGCAACAGGTTCCCTGAGCTAACATCTTTGCCTGTCTCTGATTGCCCCCAGAAGTCCCAAGGCTGTGACTGTTCTATGAGAGGAAAGTAGTGACATGGGCCTTAGGCTTGCTGGCAGGTTCATCTCACCACCAGACTCAGAGGGACAGAAACTACTGTTACGAGGACTCCTGGGTGCAGTAGAGCAGACATTCGAGCAGCTGGCACACAGTAGGTGCTCAGGCAACACTGGAGGAATAAATGAATGCAGCACCATCTTCTAGTGGATTAGGCATGTCTCTTGATGTTGACTTCCAAAGCCTCTATAGAAACAGCTCTTGGTTATGTTGACACAGAGTGGTGAAGGGGATTTTCCTGAGAGCTGTGGAGTCCACATCCACTGACTTCAGTTCAGACTTCATACAAGGTCCACATAGTGGATTATCAGATCCCCAAATATAAATCAGCCGCTGACAACAGAGGTGTTGAGTCCTACCTACATATACCAGTCATCTGTATCCCTACATTCTTTTTTTGAACATTTCACTTCAGCACCAGAGCTCTGTATATGGCCCTTAAGGGTACAATAAACTTAAAATGTTCACATAAAATATTAATATGCAAATAAGCAAGTGGATGATTCACACAAACCCATGCCATTTCTATTTTGAATAGAAACAGAATTTAGGAATTAAAAAAAAAAAAAAGCTGAAAGCCAGGTTGATTCATCTGCAGAACTCTCCAAACGTTTCTGGCTTCCCACCAACAACCTCAAGAGGGGCTGCAGTCGTGGGAGCAGCATGGGTTCTAGAGATGAGAGCTCTCCCTATGAGTAGGTGAACTTCAAGAGCCTTTTCCAGTCCCAGCAGCTGTCTTGCTAGCAATACATTAAAAAATAAAAAAAGATAAAAGCTGACATTCCACCCACAGTCCAACGTGAACCCCCTCCCCCCCAAGGAATGCTATTCCTAGCAAAAGATCTTCCAAATGAAACAACATCTGTGGAACCTCTACTCATGAGGTCAGGGAAACGCTGCGGCAGTTAAAATGTTTTGAGTCCTTTTTTCAGACCCAAGTAGCACAGACTTAGAGGCAGCAGAATAAGAGCAATCCTAATAACCAAGGGCAAATGCCTTGGTGGGGTGACATTCCTTCTGTTCCATGGCAGCCTCTAATGTGTGTTCTGCACAACAGCAGAGTTCTCCATTTACCGGGTTACACAACTAAACCAAAGGAGTTGATGTGGTCCCCTTAACACAGATGGAGTTTGCAATGTGGTCTCATCCAATCACTAAATTTTACTAAAAACTTTCTGTAGGTCCTACAGCAGAAACTCTGAACTAGACAAGACTGGTCTCAACATATTCAAGCCTAAGTCTTTGTGTCTGTGATCCTAAAATTCCATTTGTCAGAGTCCTGTTTTGCAGAGAACGAGCAAACTCATCGTCATGCAGAGGAAGCCTCAATGGTGACAATTCCTGGATACAACACCTAAAAACTCAAGCAACAAAATAAGAAAATTTTCAATTAGACCATCATACAGTAAAAGAAACAAAGTAAAAGACATCCTATGGAATGGGGGAAATTATTTGCAAGCCAGGTATCTGATAAAGGGTAAACATCCAAAAACGTAAAGAACTCATAGAACTCAACAGCAAAAACACAAAAAATCCAATTAAAAAATGGGCAAAGGACCTGAACAGGCTTTTTTCTTTAAAAGATACATGAATGGCCAACAGGTACGTGAAAAGATGCTCAACAAAACTAGTCATTAGAAAAATGCAAATCAAACCACAATATGCTAAATCAGTGCTCACCTGTTAGAACCAGCGTGAAGAAAACAAGCGATCAATGGTGCTGAGGATGTGAGGAAAAGGGGACCCTCATGCACTGTTGGTGGGACTGTAAACTGGCACAGCCACTATAGTAGTGACGCAGCCACTGGTACAGTACAGACAACTCTCAAAAACTTGAGAACGTGGTGTGTGCGCATGTATAGTACAATGTTATGCAGTCATAAAGGAGGAAGTCCTGCCATTTGCAGGACTGGATAAATCTTGAGGGCATCATGCTGAAGAGAAATAAGCTAGACACAAGATGACAAATTACCTTGGAACTTCACTTATACACAGAATCTAAAAAACCAAATAACGAAACTTAGAGAAAAAGATCAGATTTGTAAGGGGAAGCAGTGGAGGGGAGAACAGGGGGACAGGACACTGTAACAAAGAGGTCAAAAGACAACTTCCAGTTAAAAGAGAAATAAGTACTAGGAATATAGTGTACAACATGATGACTAAACACTGCTATGTGATAGGTATTAAAGTTGGTAACAACAGATCCTAAGAATTCTCTTCAGAAAAAGTTTCTCATTTTGCCTTTTCAAGAGATGATGAATTAAGACTATATATGTCAAATCATTATGGTGTACATCTTAATTAGATCAAAACTGGAGAAAAGAAAATCTTTCCAGCTGTGAGAATTCATGAAGAATCAAGCCCAGAGAAGGCCCCTCAGTTATGGAGCTGAAATGCTGTCTGTGCATCCTCCAAAGCTCTTGATCTCATTCAGCACCCATCTGAAAAAGGTGACAGAGACAGCGGGCGTGAGGCAGTGTAAGGGGAAGAGAACACCACCGTGATGCGTCAGGGGTGGGAAGGGAAGGGGATTCACACCCTCATTAACTCCTAAAGGAAAATGGAGCGCTTCACCATGCTGATCTAGGCCCACACAGTAAGAGCTCACATGTGGATCAGGAAGAACCTATAAGGTGCTGGGTGGACTGCTGGGTGTTTGAGGCATATGCCCGCATTTTACTGACATCAAACTGTTTATCTCCACTTTATGCATGAGAAGTCAATGGCCTGACCAAAATCATGGGTCTAATCAGAGGCAGAGACTTGACAGAACTCAGGCCTGTGAGTGGCCTAAGGGATGGTTTTCATGATTAGGAAATTTGGGGAAAAAAATAAACATAGTTTGTACTCCCAAGACAGAGTCACCGACGTGTTGCTTAGTGCTGTAACTCAGAGGAACTAAGATGCTGGACTACGTTCTTCAGGACTCCCGGGCAGCACATACTGCATCTCTCCCTTCTTTCTATGGCGGGGGAGCCAAGCCTCCAAATTGTCAAACGGCTTGCCCAAGCTCACTTGGCAGTTATTCGAACCAGAGCGAACACGTTGCCTGATTACTTCACATGTGTAGGCTTCTCTCTCCTAGGAGAATGTCAAGTCCAGCTGAGCGAGCCCTGAGGATTTCTCGTGCTTAGCACAACATTAGCTCATAATCTGTCGTCATCTATAACATTTCCCAGGACACACCCATATCTCTCTGACAATTTCATTGAGCGTGTACCATCTTCCCTGGGAACACAAGAGAGCCTTGTAATACATGGAAGCACAGGATGATCCAATGTGAAATTCACCCTCGCCTGGCCTATGGGCAGCTCTCAATAATCACATGACCATGTACATTCCCAATTGGATAAGATCTAAAATTGATTGATTCAGTTATCATATGCTATAAAAGCAGAAGGGCTTCAAATGGCCTAATCCCAAATTTCCCTCCCCACTGGTTTCATGAATGAGGTTCCCTTGCTAAATAATCCTCCATGTCAAAGGACCAGGCACAGTTCCTGCCCACCTCCGGGGAGCAGTCTGTGGGTTTATTCCAACAAGCCAATCACAACTTCCCAAAGGAACTAAGAATTCCCCTTTCCTGATATTCCAAAGCCTCCCAAAGCCCCCCATTGTTTACCAGGTTCCTAAGTGCAATCCCCCTGTTGTCTTGCATAGCCTGCAGCGTCCCTAAGACGCTGGGTTTCTCCCTCCCCTGGGCTGGACCAATAAACCACTGTCTACGTGGTCAGAGCAAGTAAAGTAAAAGTAAATGTCGCTCAGTCGTGTCCGACTCTTTGTGACCCCATGGACTGTAGCCTACCAGGTTCCTCCGTCCATGGGATTTTCCAGGCAAGAATACTGGAGAGGGTTGCCATTTCCTTCTCCAGGAGATCTTCCCAACCCAGGGATCGAACCCAGGTCTCCTGTGTTGTAGGCAGACGCTTTAACCGTCTGAGCCACCGGGGAAGTCAGAACAACCAAAGGGTGGTAATTCCTGATTCTATCATTGTTAACTTAGTATAGCCAGTTAACAATGATAGTTTCAGGTGAATAGCAAGGGGAATTACCACCCCCAGAACAACAAAAGAGTGGGAATTCCTGATTCTATCGTTTCCCTTTCCTTGGAACACTGTTCAATGTTATGTGCCAGCCTGGATGGGAGGCGAGTTTGGAGGAGAATGGATACATATACATATGGTTAAGTCCCTGCTATTCACCTGAAACTATCATTGTTAACTGGCTATGCCAATACAAAATAAGGGGTTTAAAGTCTGCGAGAAAAAAAAGATTTCCTTTCTTACATAACTGCCCACTATTGCAGGAAGAGGAGAGAGGCTGGGAACAAGGAGCTATTGCTCAAACATCCATGCCGTTTCCCATACTACTGCGCATCAGTGCCACTTAGTCTGACAGGAGACATGGAATGAGTGCGGGCCCTGGGGAAATGAGCCCTGGAATCAGGCTATGCAAATGTAATTCCAAAGTACGGTCTACTAAGCATACCCATGAGCTGTAAGAGAAAGAAAAGTGTCCGTTAGGGATTCAATACCTGGCAAAATGAGGTCTCTACTGACCAATCTCGTATCAAGCTATGACTAAAGAGATACGCAGTTCCAGAGTTGGCATCAGGAACACTCTTGCACTGTGGAATGTCAGCTGTTGGAGGTCAAAGATTCTATCAAACCACATTCACTCCTGACGCTAATCCGTGCCTGCCACATCTGTCCCATCGAAGTACTGAACACACACACAGAGAAGCGTGTTACTCTGTGAAGCACTCGGAAAGAATGTGACTTGGGCCTCAGTGAAGTTAAGGGACTGCCTGGGATGTTAAGGCTTCCCACACAGCTTGACAGGGGCAAGGCTTGACAGCAGAATTCTTAAGTGTGAGCTGGAACATTTGAGTTTGGGTCACTTCCAGCCACAACTCCGCATCCTGAGGGCCTTCTGGAGCTATGCTGAAGACAGCCCCTCTCCAGCCCATTACCCATGTGCCTTTCTTTTACATGTACTGACTTTATTCCCAAGGGCAGGTTCTTCTGTACTTACTGATCCTTCCCAGTAGACAGATGGCAAATGATTATTTCAAGAGCTGTGGAAGTAAAAGGAGCATCTACCAAGAGATGAGGCAGCTGGAATTCAGACCAAATCCTTCACTCTACAGCCTCAAAGTAGAAGGGAGGCAACATGGAAGAAGGCATCAGCCACCCTTCCTCACTATCCAATGGGAAGAGGTATGGACAACAATATGACTATCATTCGAGTCCATGCTTCATCTGCAACGCAGCAAAGACTAGAGAAGTCCAAACAGCGGCACAGAGCAGGGAGTCCGAGGCCACAGGGCAGCAGAAGTCCAAGTTGGTCGGAAGCAGGATACTGTTTTCCAACTCAGGCTCCATCTTCCACCTAAATTCTCACCCCAGAAAAGACACACGGACACCAGCCACCTCAAAAGCTAGGTTTGTATTCTTGGTTAGGTTCCAAAGTGGCAGAACTCCAGAGCTGTACTATAACCAACCTGGTCCCCACCTCAGCTAAGCCCCACAAAGACAACATCATACAAAACTGTATTTACAGGTAAACCAGTTAAAAATTAAAGGTGTGTACAAAAGTAGGCAGGATAGCCAAAATTATCAATGCAAGAAAACTTTGGGAAAAGGGACACTGTATTCCACACCAGAACCTGGGGGCAATGGATTATGTACCAGGCAAGGAGAAGTGTAGCAAATCTCAGTGCCAATTTTAGGGGAAATCTGTCGCTCCAGGAAAAGAGTGGATGGGAAGAGCTAAGAGCTTTAACATTACAAAGTATTAATTATCGCCACCCTTCTGTCACAGAGATTCACAGCCACGTGGTGAGGGAAATAAAGTCTCTGATAAGCCCCACAGGAAAAGGAGGAGCTCAGAAGGCATAGCGAGTCCGGATATCCTCAAGCTTCTTGGACACCTCGGGTGGGGTTCGGTCCAGTTCTTCAGAGACATTCTTTTGTTTGTTGGGCTCCATGGAGTTGAACTGTTCACAGAGATCTCCATCAATCACATTCTGAGACATGGAAAGACGAGAGAGGAAGAAAAAGGTGAGATGCCCAAAGAAAATGGCATGTGCAAAAGCAACTCCCAGGAAAGGTCTTCCTCCCTCAGACATCTGAACTCCAGTTACAGAGCCAGGAACACTATTCACAATTGACTGGGCAAAACCGGGTGGAAGCTCTTCTCTGGCTGTGCTGTCCTGAGGGAAGAGGTCTCTGAATATCACTAACTATTCCTCCCCCATTACTGCCTCCATAAATCCATCCCCTCAATGCTCCTTTATTAAAGACTCTGCCGATTTTTAAGGGTGGGCGGCCCAAAGACAAGACTGATTAAACGGGCTGAGAATCCCCCTTTCCAACCCGAGTTTCCAAGAAAGACCTACCTTAACAGGGAAATAGTAGGAACGAAAGCTGAGGTGGTCTCGCCCACAGAGAGGGGGGTGCTCGGACCGGAGGTGCATTTCCACATGCTGGAAGAAGTCATGGTCCTGGTGGAAAAAAACAAAAGAAAAAAGATTTCAACCACTAGTCTACGGTTTCCAAAAGCACAGTGAACAGACGGGCCACTGATTTTTATCACCCAAGCAGATGTGAAGTAACTGTTCCTCATGACCACAGGTTTCCTACTACATCAAGACAGCTAAAACTTAAAGGAAAACCCCTTTGTATTTGCAGAATATGAGAGAAAACACCATATGCAAAGATTGGTTTGTGAAGTCAGATTCCTAATCCCATTTTCCTTGGCTACAACCACATCAACCAAATTTAGCCAATCCCAGAGCTGACCCTAGGAAGCATTAAGTGCCCAGTCCACACCACCCCATCTGGTGTGGCTCTGGGGCTTCAACCCCTGACTACCCTATAGTCACATCAGAAAACTGAACCAAACCCTGGCATGGTATAAACATCAATGGCTTTCCCCAAGGGAAAAAGTCAAGATTCCTTTCTCCCAGATACTCCTGTTAACTTACAAAACTTCCACAACACTCCTAGTTGCATATGGACACAAACTGGACTGCCCTCTTAGGCCGATTTAACACTAAGGAACAACCCGAGGAATGAAAAGCCAGAGGAGTGTGGAAGATGTTACCTCATGGGATGTGAATGGGACAAGGATGCCAATGCCTCCTGACAAGGTGGTGTAGACAAGCGATTCTGAGCCTCCAGGGATCAGTGTGGTCTTCTGTAAGGAAAGCACTGTCTCGCCCACGTGATAGTTCATTATCACTTCTGCCTGCAAGTCAAAACCAGACCAGTCACTATGTGTGCCCTCAGGAGACTGTTCTAGATTCCCAAGAGCAAACAGCACTTCCAAAGGGCAGATTTCACCACCTTGATAAATTCATAAATTATTAAAATTTAAACATACTTTGACGGAGAACTCCAGTCCAGTACTCTTCCACTGGAAGAGTACTTCCACTCCAGTACTCTTGCCTGGAGAATCCCATGGACGGAGGAGCCTGGTGGGCTGCCATCTATGGGGTCGCACAGAGTCGGACACGACTGAAACGACTTAGCAGCGGTAGCAACAGCAAACATACTTTGAAATGTTCTTAGCACAGAGTTTAATACCTTCACAAACATGCTGAAGGTAGATAATTTCTGATTTATAACTGAAAAACATTTTTGTTAAATATCAAGTTTGCAAAAAAGGAAGAAACAAGGAAAGTTTAAAAAACTGCAATCTATAGGCTTGCCTTCTAAAGTAAAATGGATCTATTTTTAAAGTTCAGAGCTACAAAAGAAAATATCTACAGAAGAGGAAAGCCCAGGACATACTACAGAGAAAAGCTGGTTAGTATCCTGAGTGAACCTGTGTAACCATCCTTTCCAAGGAACCCACTATGCACCGAAAAAATTTACAATGCTAAAATGTCTCAGAAAAATTTGTTCTATCATAAAAACGGGATAGTAACTTGGTTATCTTGTGTCAAAGCCACCATGCACACAGTCATGTGCACTGTGGATGAAACACTAAAGAAATGCGTCCTTGGTGAAGGTCCTGACGAATGGGCTGTGCAGGCAGATGCCCTTCCTGGGGGCCGCTTCTGCAAGCCTACCTTCTGAGAGGCTCCGTTGAGCAAGCCCCGGTCCCACAGGGCTTTGTTTCCAGTGGGATCCTCGTCCACTTCATCATTGGTATTGGGTGGGAGCCGCACCTAAAATGAAGAGACACAAATCACAGAGCTGGGCTCTGCACTTACTAACCTTGGTCACCAAGCAGCACGTCTGCCCCAGGTCCCTGCAAGCGAACCTTGGGGCACTGCATTTGGCAGACCTGAGCCAGCACCTGTTCTGGTGTCCAATGAGGGAGAAACTCAAGAGCTATTCAAGAAAATCCAGACTGGGCTTTAAAAGATAAGCCAAGGGTGAGGAGAGAAGCTCAAGAGGGAGAAGACAATATGTATAATCATGGTGATTCGTCTGTATGGCAGAAACCAACACAACACTGTAAAGCACTCTTCTTCCAATTAAAAAATAAAATACAAGGATAACCCCCAATTCTAGCAAAGAGTGAGCATATTAGTCCTCGGCTCAAACTAAATCTATCATTATTAAGTCATTTGGCATGGGGAAGAAGGCGGTGAACAGCAGGATGGGGGCAGAGGAAGCTAAAAGAGTTTTATACCCGTTTTTGCTTTCCAAGTTAGATTACAGTATTACCACAAATTGGGCCATTTTTCTCATACATCACTATAACCCAAGTAAACATCAACTTACCACACAAATGTTGCCAAACTTGTCTGCCCCAGCCACAGTATCATAGTCGAGGAGACTAGCTGTGGTCACCCATCGGGGGTAGGTATCATCAGCAAAGATGATGAGCTGGTTCTCATTACGCTTGTAGCGAACCCAGATGAAACTTTCTTGGACATCAGATACAATCACCCTGTGTCCAATTGTCTGGATCCCAGAGATGTAGTTGGCGATATGCTGGGAAAAACAAGGACAGCAAGGTATAACCATGGGGTGCAGAATCAACAGGGAAAGTCCAGGCTACCCTGACTGCAGCATACACAGGGTCTAAAGAATGGCACACACCAAAGAACAGCCATCAGCAAGGAATTCCTAGGAGGTGGGAGAAGAGCTAACTGGTTTTAACATGGTGGGAAAATATGCTTGATTGTCAGTTAAACTCCTTACAGACACAAGCAGGATAGAAATCTGGCTCTTGAAGTAAAGAAGTCAACAAACCTACCTACGCTTCCCCTTCTCAAAAGCCTAACCGTTAGTTAGCCCAGGAAGACAAAGACAGTCCGGATAAAGACACGATTCCAACAGCGGCTGTCCACCACCCTGCCTGGGTCTCCTTCCTCACAAGCTGGATCTGGACCCTCCACCAGTGCAGTTACCTTGTTCTCACACTTGCGGAGTAACTTCTTCTTTCCGAGGTCATAGACTCGCAGAAGTTTTCCCACACCAATCAATACTCTCCCTTGAAATGGGGCAATAGCAGCAGGGACCTCTTCCACTGGAGTCTGTGAGAGGAAACACAGGTGATGCAGCTGTTTTCAACACATACAGCCACACCCCCTCAACCCCAAATGACTTTTACAGGCATCTGTGAGGAAGACAAACAATGAGTGACCATCTTCTGCTCATCAGAGAAGATAAACCCACACATATAACCAACAGTCCCTAGGAAACCAGGTGTTCGGGTAAACAGATCAGAAACACTCCATTTCGGCAAGTGGATCAACGAATGCCACAGGTGAGAAGTCCCGGTACCTGATGAACACTGCCCCAGGGCCGATGCTAACTGAAGTGGCACCATTAACTGAAAGTGAAGCCTTAGTATCAGAGAAGTGACTGGGACGTGTGGAGGGAGGGGAAAGAACTGCTAGAGACAAGTCACATCTTGGCTGTAAAAGGAGACACAGTGACTTTAGCACAAAGAAGGCTCTGTGAAATTGTTATTTCCTACAGTAACATGCCCCTTGTGGGAGGCCAAGAGAAATCACTTTCATGCGCTGTCAGTGTAGAAGAGAGATGAAGAATTCCTTGAAAAAAAAAAAAGCACATAACATGACCTTAATTCTGTAGAACTGCTGAATTTTGGTCACAAATGGCTGCCTACTTAGTAAGACACGAAAATACAGGGCTCATTCATTATGCACCTGTTCCTCTTAGAAGGTGTTAGCACACAAGCCCAGCAGGAGGACCATCAGGCAGTGGAGCTTCACTGGAGCATTTTCCACGTGCCCACGACTGATACAAAGCTGGTTAAGTCTAAAGGACTTAGGGGCTTCTCAGGTAGCTCAGTGGTTAAGAGTCTACCTGCCAATGTGGAAACACGGTCAATCTTTTGGTCGGAAAGATCCCCTGGAAAAGGAAATGACTACCTACTCCAGTGTACTTGCCTGGAAAAACCCATGGACAGAGGAGCCTGGTGGGCTACAGTCTGTGGGGCCGCAGGAGTTGGACACAACTTAGAGACTAAACAACAAGTAGGACTTAAGATCCAGGAAAGCCACTGTCTAGTTCCTACCTTGTGCAAAAACTCCAGTTTTTCCCCGTTGTTCACGAGCTTGTAGGTATAAACAAAGCCCCCCGCGACAGATCGGGGGTTCAGTATCAGGTCTTTGGCTACGCCCACCAGCACATACCAGTCATCGCCAGTGTTGGAGAACCTGCACACAGCCACGCTGCATTTTCAAAGAAGGAATCAGGAGTCAGGCATTAGGCACAGCCCAGAGAATTCCCATTCCAGTCTTTAAAACGCTGCATGGTCAGGGCCCCTTACCTAAAAGCGGCTTCATTCTGTTCCAGCTGGACAAGATCCAATGTGTTCCCCTGAATAGGATTCATCACTCGGATCACAGAGGCCCACTGCCCATTGCCGGCCTTAGGAGCCCCAAAAATGGACTCGGGGAGGTTTTCGTTGAGGAATGCTGCTGCCATCTCTGCAGCCAGCTCTCGCTCATCCTCCCCTGCTGCTTCTACCATTTCCTAAATCCAAAGAACCAAGGAAGAGTTGGTGCATTCAGAGGCGGGTGCTGGGTGGGAAGTGGACAAGTGGACAAATAAGAACACCTCAAGGGGTGTTCGCAATACACAAAGCAGCAAAGTCTGTCCCCCAAAATCATTATTCCCCAAAATGAAGATGAAAGGGAGAGGTGTACAAACAAGGGGAAGAGGAAAAGATCACTAAGGGGAAACGAAAATCATCAGCCATGGTGAAGGCTTGAGAAACTTGAAGATGAAGATTGATTGCTTCCTCTCTCCTGGGCCAGATACAGTTTTACATAGTGGGGACTATTTGTTTCTTGCTGGGAAATAATTTCTGGAAGGAGATGGTGTTGTGAGGAATACAAAAGCTGTCTTCTTTGGGCCCAAATCCAGAAAGATATAACATAAGCTATTTTGGAAGTTCCAGGACAGAAGAACTGTTCCAGAGAAGTAGCTCAATACTGAATAAATCCAGCTTAATGTTTTAGTCCTAAGTCACAAGAAAGCCCCTAAAACACAAAGGACTGTGGCAAAGGGCTCTGTTTGAAGGACCTGGAAAGACTCTGGATCTTTAAACAGAACATTAGACGTTAATTACACAGAGGTTTAAACACGATTTCACAAGACTGCCTTTTTACTGAACCCTGAAGGTTAACTGCATTACCTCTGCCATCTGCTGCTTCCTCTGAGCTTTAGTGGCCTCAGTGTAGGCATTGTGGTCAGTCTCGATGATGATAAGGTTGTTACTTTCAGGGTGGATGACGAATTTCCTGGGTGTGTACTGCAGTGGAAAGGCTACTTGATTGAAGACAGCACCCAGCTTTTCCAATGCCAAAATCCTATGGCAAAAGGCAAGGAGTTAATAGGTCACCCACCCAGGACCAAGAAACTGGTGTTAAAAGGGTCAGTAAGCAGTCACAGCCCTAATATCAGCATTGGGGAACATGAAACAATACCCTTCTCATCTAGAAGATTGTGCACAGGAGACAGAAGACCTGGGAAGGGCTTTTACTTCAGCAACAGCCACCACTGCTTACAGTGATTCTGGTTTCCCCCAGTAAAATTTCCATTAGAACCCTCAAAGATTTGTTTTATGCCTCCAATGATAAAGCGACAGTGAAAAGTTAAAATCTCTTCTTGCACTGCAGTTACCCGAACATATGTGATATTTGTGTGACAGTGTTCCATAGAATAAAGTGAATGCCATCCTGAACGAAAATCACCTAGGCTTTAGGAAACCCACACAATGCAGAAAGACATGGCAACTATGAGATCTACAACCTTTGTCAAGCAGAAAGAAATGTTCTTAAGTCAAATTATGTGCAAAACAAGCAGAACCCAGATGCTCTTAAAAATACAGACACTTCAAAGTGCTGAAAGAAAAAACAGCTAATTAAGAATCATTCAAAAAGAGTACATTACAAAAAAAAGAACATTTTCTAAAAGACTACAATTAACAACATTCCAGAGCTTATCTGGTGGGTCAGTGGTAAAGAACCCACCTACCAATGCAGAAGACATGGGTTTGAACCCTGTGGTCAGGAAGGCTCTCTGGAGAAGGAAATGACAACCCACTCTAGTATTCTGCCTGGGAAATCCCATGGACAGAGGAGTCTGGCAGGCTATAGTCCCTGGGGTCACAAAAGAGTTGGACATGACTTAGCAACTAAACAACATTCCACTCCCATAAATATCTAAAATACTATGAGGGGGTAATGAGCAAGGATCATTTCTTTGAAGACATAAATCAAATACTTAACCAAATTCAGACTTAAATTGAAGAAAGTGCGGAAAACCACTAGACCATTCAGCTATGACCTCAATCAAATCCCTTATGATTACACAGTGGAAGTGAGAAATAGATTTAAGGGACTAGATCTGATACACAGAGTGCCTGATGAACTATGGAAGAAGGTTCGTGACACTATACAGGAGGCAGGGATCAAGACTATCCCCAAGAAAAACAAATGCAAAAAAGCAAAATGGCTGTCTGAGGAGGCTTTGCAAATAGCTGTGAAAAGAAGAGAAGCAAAACGCAAAGGAGAAAAGGAAAGATATACCCATCTGAATGCAGAGTTCCAAGGAAAGATATACCCATTTGAATGCAGAGTTCCAAAGAATAGCAAGGAGAGATAAGAAAGCCTTCCTCAGTGATCAGTGCAAAGAAATAGAGGAAAACAACAGAACAGGAAAGACTAGAGATCTCTTCAAGAAAATTGGAGATACCAAGGGAACATTTCGTGCAAAGATGGGCTCAATAAAGGACAGAAATGGTATGGACCTAACAGAAGCAGAAGATATTAAGAAGAGGTGGCAAGAATACACAGAAGAACTGTACAAAAAAGATCTTCACGACCCAGATGATCACACTAGAGCCAGACATCTTGGAATGTGAAGTCAAGTGGGCCTTAGAAAGCATCACTACAAACAAAGCTAGTGGAGGTGATGGAATTCCAGCTCAGCTATTTCAAATCCTGAAAGATGATGCTGTGAAAGTGGTGCACTCACTATGTCAGCAAATTTGGAAAATTCAGCAGTGGCCACAGGACTGGAAAAGGTCAGTTGTCATTCCAATCCCAAAGAAAGGCAATGCCAAAGAATGCTCAAACTACCGCACAATTGCACTCATCTCACACGCCAGTAAAGTAATGCTCAAAATTCTCCAAGCCAGGCTTCAGCAATACGTGAACCGTGAACTCCCTGATGTTCAAGCTGGTTTTAGAAAAGGCAGAGGAACCAGAGATCAAATTGCCAACATCCGCTGGATCATCGAAAAAGCAAGAGTTCCAGAAAAACATCTATTTCTGCTTTATTGACTGTGCCAAAGCCTTTGACTGTGTGAATCACAATAAACTGTGGAGAATTCTGAAGGAGATGGGAATACCAGACCACCTGACGTGCCTCTTGAGAAACCTATATGCAGGTCAGGAAGTAACAGTTAGACCTGGAGATGGAACAGACTGGTTCCAAATAGGAAAAAGAGTATGTCAAGGCTGTATATTGTCACCCTGCTTATTTAACTTCTATGCAAAGTACATCAAGAGAAACACTGGGCTGGAGGAAGCACAAGCTGGAATCAAGATTGCTAGGAGAAAATATCAATAACCTCAGATATGCAGATGACACCACCCTTATGGCAGAAAGTGAAGAAGAATTAAAGAGCCTCTTGACGAAAGTGAAAGAGGAGAGTGAAAGAGTTGGCTTAAAGCTCAACATTCAGAAAACAAAGATCATGGCATCTGGTCCCATCACTCCATGGCAAAGAGATGGGGAAACAGTGGTTGATTTTATTTTGGGGGGCTCCAAAATCACTGCAGATGGTGACTGCAGCCATGAAATTAAAAGACACTTACTCCTTGGAAGGAAAGTTATAATCAACCTAGATAGCATATTAAAAAGGAGAGGAGACATTACTTTGCCAACAAAGGTCCATCTAATCAAAGCTATGGTTTTTCCAGTGGTCATGTATGGATGTGAGAATTGGACTATAAAGAAAGCTGAGCACCAAACAAATGATGCTTTTGAACTGTGATGTTGGAGAAGACTCTTGAGAGTCGCTTGGACTGGAAGGAGATCCAACCAGTCCATCCTAAAGGAGATCAGTCCTGGGTGTTCACTGGAAGGACTGATGCTGAAGCTGAAACTCCAGTACTCTGGCCACCTGACAGGAAGAGCTGACTCATTTGAAAAGACCCTGATGCTGGGAAAGATTGACGGCAAGAGGAGAAGGGGACGACAGAGGATGAGATGGTTGGATGGCATCACTGACTCAATGGACATGAGTTTGGGTAACCTCCGGTAGCACAGGGAGGCCTGACGTGCTCTGGTTCATGGGATTGCAAAGAGTTGGACACGACTGAGCGACTGAATTGAACTGAACTTACCAACATGTGTGAGTTAAAAAAAAAAAAAAATCAACTGCTAAACAGTAAAGACTGTCATTCTGCAAGAAAAAAAAAAGACAATATCTGCAAATCATGTTATCTCATAAGACAACTGTATACAGACTAACAGAACTCTTATAATTCAATAATAAAAAGACCAATATATATAATAATAATCCAATATACCTCACTGATGAAAATGTAAAATGGTGCAGCCACTTGGGAAAGCAGCGTAGCAGTTTCTCAAAAAGTTAAGAGTTACTAGCAATTCCATTCTTGCAGATATACACCCAAGAAAAAAGAAAATACACAAATAGACCCTTGTACAGGAGTGTTCACAGCAGCATTACTCACAATAGTCAACAGTGGAAGTGAGTGGTTCTGACAGTAAGTACAACGACCAGTGGTATTTAAACTGTGTTCCCAAGAATTCTGCTTACATGTTTCACATGCAAGACACACAGCACACAGCAGCCTTCCCTGATTTTGTTCTGGGGGGAAAATCTGCTGCTCTAAAAGAAAAAGTTTGAAAATCTGCGGCATTGTCAAAATTGATAGGAATCCAGGAGATCGCACATGTCAATAAAACAACTAAAGAACCCATAGATGAGGCTAAGGCTTAACAGGCAGAGATGTGTGTGAGAAGCATTCCAAGAACAAGTGCAGAGATAACAAACCAGGAAGGAACATATGGAAGTGTGCAGGGAGAACAATTCTGCTGGAGAAAAAGGTACCCAAAGATGCTGAAGCTTAAAAACAGAGAGAACGGTGAAGATGAAGTTCCTGAAAGCTTCTGCAAACAAATCTGGGAGTTCACCTAACTAAGTAATAAGTGATTCATACTCCAAGAGGCCAGAGTTCCATCGTAAACAACCAATAGCTGTAACTACAACATGTGAATGACACTGGTAAACCACATTAAAGGGTTAAAAAAGAAAACAAAACCAACCACCAAAATCTGACAAAGTCAAAAGTGACTAGGTTATCTTCCATTTTGCAATACAGACAGTGCTCACCCCAATGTGATCAGTATAAATAATCTGTCAACCAGCAAAAGGTCTAAATTAATTTTGAGCTTAATATATAACACTGCAAATGCAAGACACAGTGAGAAAAGACAATCAGTGACCCAACAACGCCTGCTATAACTCTGATTCAACAGCATGGCCCTGGCAAACAAGAATCTTACATCTCAGAGAATGAACTACATTGCCAAATAGGAAAACACGGCCCCAAAGTCTTAACAGAAGCTGAAACTCCACACGCCGAAACGTGGCTACCAGGTACTCAAATCTGAGCCAATGAAGGTCTCAATTACCAAACACCAGTCCCAGAGCAGAGTCGGCTCTCTGCCAGCCTCTCACGGGGCTTCAGCGGTGGGACTCTCACCTCAGGGTATTGGTGGAGATGGCCACAATGCCCTCAGGGCACTGTTCAGAGGCGAAGCCAGAGGCAAACTCCAGGGTCTCGTAAGACAGGGGCGTGAGATGGAAACGAGACTGGTAAGAATAGCTCAACCATGAGCGGCTTGACATGGCCAGCACCTGAGGAAAGAAAAACATCTCCAATAAGCTGGGGAAAAGCCCAAACAAACATGGTATACTAACCCAATTACCCTGTCCCCAGATTTCAGCGTGTGAAATATCCCAAGGAATTTTAGAAACCTAAAAGGCTACCTTAAGAAAAAGAGGTCTAGAGAAGAGTTAGTACAGCTTGGTATTTGCTAAAAGTGCTGGCCCCTAGCCAGATGACACAGCAATCACTCAATCTCCCAGCCCCGGGCTCCATGCGTGTAAAGTGAGAATTCTAACACAGAGCTGGAGAGCTGCAAGGATTCAACTGCAGTAACAAGTAAAGAACCAGCAGGTCACTCAGCAACACTGATGTTCTTAACTACAAAGAACACAATGTTTGCTGGCCTCTTTCACACTCCTCCTAGGTAGTGGTATCCTACTCGGGAGGTTTCCAGCTAATTCTCACTCCATTTGCTCAGCCGCAGGGCTGACGGGATCACTATTCTAACTCACCTATAACCTGATCATGGCAGTGCCACGGAACCTCAGTTAAGAAGCTCTAGGTTAAAGGACTCAAGATTTCCTGCATGAAGGAACCGAATTAAGGTAAAGCTAATGTCCAACTAACTAACTACAACCCTGGTGAATTACTGACAGCAAGATTTACACCACAGGGCTCAGTTGATGCCACTAACATCCAAACACACATTCTGCCCCTTTCATTACTTACTGCCTCCTGGCCTTGCATCCGGACACGAAACAGTTTCACAGGACGGGACCCCAGGTACCTAGTGCGGGTGTCAGACAGGTCCCCAGTGACAGGGTCCAGGACAGTTCTCAGCAACACACCATTCTAATAAAAATGAGAGAGGTGGTTAAGGCCTACCCATAATGGAAGCTTCTTTAGCTACCCTATTTCAGTTGGAAGAAAATGACTAGGTGGTTTAAATATATAGTCATCAGCCAGCCATTCATTCATTTTCCTAAACCACTCACTCAAATAGTTACTGAGCATTTACTAAGTGAAAAGCAGTTTCCTTTTACCGTATATCCTTAAAATTTTTTACCCTTTATGTTAGACCCTTTACAATTTTAAGATACATGTACAGTTTAACATACCCATGCCTATTGTGGTCTCTAAATACCACTTCGCTTAAAAAAATAAAAGATTCCTGAGAGAAATGCCTTATTCCAGTCTGAAGCAAGAATGTTCTAGATGTATGTGGAGCACTTTCTTGTGCTAGGAGGAAGCCCCCAAAGATAGTAGGCACCTGTTAAATGGACAAAGGAGGCAACTTCAGAAGGAAAATTCCCACTTTTCTACATTGTGGCAACTTAGCATCTAAAAGAAAGACTGTGATAGTCTGATGTAAATATAAAAACCTGCAAATGTTATCTAAAATTAAAATAAAAACAAACATTTCAGCAGTCTTCACTGGAGACTGCTATGGCACCAACCTCTTACTCTAAAAATAGTGAACAGAGGGGGAAAAGTGAAGTGTTTATCCAAGAACTCGGGTTTGAAGGCTGTGATGCAGCCCCCCACAGCAGAGGCAGTAAACTGGATGCACCATCCAGAACCAGGAACACGTGCTCCGCCCTGGGGATGAGGAAGAATCGCGCTGTGATTTTCCGGGAGGCCAGCACAGGCGCAGGCTGGGAAGTAGGAAGGTCCCCAAGAACAACGATCTGGTTTCCTTTTAACAAGTTGAGACAGTTATTAAAAGAAATGTGAGGGCTTCCTGGTGGTCCAGTGGCTGAGACTGTGCTCCCGACGCAGGGGGCCCGGTTTCAATCCCTGATCAGGGAACAAGATCCCACATGCTTCAACTAAGACCTGACATAGTCAAATAAATAATGAAATAAAATAATGTGAGAAGATTAAGCAGATAAAAACTGGACAGTTTTATGCATTCTGAGTAGAACCAAAAGTAAAAACTTTTTTCAGAACAGGATAAAAAAGGGAGAAAATGAGAATATGGGGGTATCAGATGATATTAAGGAACTTAAATTCTGTTAACCATAATATTAAAGCTTCAAAATACACACACACACACACTCCTCTGTTATAGCTACGTTCTCAAGCCCTTATAGATGACACTATATTGGATCTGCCTTAAAGAGAAGAAAAGGGAAAGGCAAAATGCTGGTAACTGGTGATGGGTACATGGAGGTTCATCTCATTAGTCTAACTCCTGGACATGTTTGAGAATTTCTAAATTAGGAAGTAAAATTAAAAACCAAACAGTCTCCTGGGCTAGGCAAAAAAAAAAAAAAAAGGATATGGTCAAAACCCGATACTCTCTGATTCTTGGGTTTCTGCCTTTCATGCCATGACGAGCCTAGGTGCTTTGACAACAGGGAACACCGAGGAGCCCCTTATTGCTAATGGAGCCCATCATGAACTGTGAGGCCCTCTGTATCCTTGGATTTCGAATCCACAATTCAACCAACCACAGATCAAAAGTATTTCAGGGGGAACAAAAGCAGAAAATTCCAAAAAACTAGACTTGAACTGGCTGCACATGTACAGCAACTATTTATACAGCATTTACCTTATACTAGGCAATTAAGTAATCTAGAGATGATTTAATTAAAGGTTACGAAAAAACACAAACATTAAGCTATCTTATATAAGGGACTTGAGTATCTTCTGATTTTGGTATCCAAGAGAGATCCTGGAACCAACCCCAAGGACACTGAGGGACAACTGGATTACAGTCTCACAAACTGCAAACTGTGAAAACCAGAGGCAATATAGCTCTGTCCCAAAACAGTCACTGCTAAGCAGTTTTATCAGACTCTATAAAATGCTTTTTTCCAGCCCTGATTTCTTCTAAATTAGAGCTAAAACAAGTGGAACAGAGAGCAAAACTGATCCCTTCTCATAAGGCGGGTAACTAAAACAAAGGCACAGAAAACACCTGCATTAAACAAAGCAGCCATGAAGAAAAGACGCCCTGACCCCAGGAGTGTGAGTTTCTGGACCTCTTACCTGGAGTCCAATATTCAGGTACAAGAAGCCAATAGAGCCTCTCTCCCCCAGCTCATCCTGCTTCTCGGTCCCACCCATTTCCACAATACACAAGGACTCAGGCTGGGCCGGGAGAGCCTGCATGCTCAAAGGCTGTAAACAGTCCTAAAGCGGAAAGAGAAAACAAAATACGGCAAGTGACCAACTCTGGAAAAAAACCTACCCAGAAAAATCTAATTCTTAGAAGTGAAGAACAGCTCTTTTTCATGGACATGGAAAACCTGAAGAATGAGTTCTCAACAGGTACGGGGTCACTAGAGAACTAAACCTTAAAACAAGCTCTGGAGAGGATTGGGCTTTCTCTTTTTTTTGTAGAAGTGGATAATGGTAAAACTAAATAAGCAAAGGGTACCTTTTTAGAGTCATCTAAGGCTCTTTTCTGTAAACACAGTCTTGGATTTTGTTTTTGTTTGTTTAAACTAAAAAAGGGAATCAGGACTTAAGCCAAAGACACATTTAGTAGTCCTGGATCAGTCCTTTTAAAGCACTGCAGGCGATTCATGAGGTGTGCTGCTACAATCATCAGAAGCAGCAGAAGCCTAGATTCAGGGCCCAGCCCAGCTGATCTCGAAGAGGGACATCACGAATGGGCCAGGTGCTCAGGTTCCAACTGGAAGATCCTTGAAATTGAGGGTGACACTCACTGAGGGGTCCAAGGAGATGATCCTGACAGTGTTGTCCACTAGCCCCACAGCCAGAAAGCGAGACCGCTGCTCTCCAGGGGGCACATTGGCCAGACTCATGCATACCACATCTGCTGACATCTCCTTCCGCTCCGTGTACTCGTTCAGCTGTCCTGACTACAGGATTGAAGACAGAGAGAGGTCACAGACCACGCCACCCCGTCCCCAACTCCTGAGCCTGGAGAAGAAAGGGGGCTTGCTAAATAAGTTCTTTTTTGCTTCCTCTCACTCTTACTATCATCAACGACCAAAAATTTCTCTACTTGAGGTTCCAAGACTGAACTCTACAGGCTAATGGCAAGCAAAATTACTGACAAGATAATAAAGAGACCTTTGACAAGTATAATGCACCACAAATTTCCTAAGCCAACCTAACTCTTAGGAAACGAAAATGTATCACTGTTTAACTGTTCATAAAAAGACTCATAGGTGAAACAGAATTCAAATATGGCAGTTAGAGACAAAACATTTCAATCATAGGTACAGTTACACTATATAAGTTGGTCACATCCAGAGATTTCTTGAGAGTATAATTAAATATACCTATCCTTCCATATATAAAAGTAAAACAAAATTTTCTGAAACTGAATCAGATTGCAGAAATTAAACACATAGCAAATATCTGGTGGAAAATAGTGTGAAGGTCAGAAAAAGCATTTCATTGCTAAGACGGCATTTCATAACTCCAGTTTAAGAATTAAAGACATGAAAATGTATCCCCTCCAACTCCTAGTAAGGGACTTTCCCTCCTCATTGCTCTGTCTTGTGAATATGTAATCTAGACACCTGGACTGCAGCTCCCGTCTTCACCTCTGAACCCTACACTAAGTCCCACAGTGAGCGGTAAAATAACATACGGGATCCATTTCAAAATAGACCAGCTCTCCTCCTGTTAGGGCGATCACCACTTGTCGCTGGTTGACTGCACATTTCACAATTGTTTTCTTCCCAGGAGTCTTCCACTCATTGACTCGCTTGTCTGCTCGGATGTGCCGAATCCCATCCGGATACACCTAGAGACAGTAAGAGAAAACCCCTGCCTTTAGCCATTTAGTGATTAGTGATCACAAGCATGACCCTCCTACCATAGGATCTGTCAGATCTGGAGGCACTGCATTTGAAGCACCAGTTGGGTCCGTGACAAAAAGAGTTCAGGGGTCCCAGGCAAAGTTAACTTCAAAAAAGTTCATGTTTCACAGCATTAATTTCAAAGAAGTTCAAAGCTCATTAATGTGAAGCCAGCAACCAACACCACAATGAAGTCAGAGAAAGGACGAAGTACGGGAAGGAGAAAGTGGCTCTCCGAGAATTTCTTACCTGCACCAAGGCATCATCTCCTAGCAAGGAGCAGGACAAGGTAGGGGTGGTGCCCAGAAACCCGGAATCCGTCACTTCTTCTACAGTCTCTCCGATGGACAACACCAGTGTGGCATTCACGAAGGACACAATGATGTAGGCATCAAACTCATCTGAAAAGCAGAGAAGAAAGAAGTTGGTTAGCTAAGAATTCATTAGCTACAAACCCAAATGAGACACACTAAGCATTCTCTTCAGAAGCCTTCCAAGGCACTTCTATGTGGAGTCATCACACTCATGTGGCAAACAGCGTAGGATGATCCAAAAGATGATTAATGGTCGTTAACAGCCTACAGATACACTTTGCTTCCTTAAATGGCTGAACAGTTAATACAATACACATGCCCTCATCTAATACCTTGTAAAATTAATATTTTCCCGAGAACTTTGCTAGAAAAATGCAAGAGGACCAAGTAACAGGAAATTTTGAATACTACAATATTTTTGCATTCAGAATTTCTTTGTATTCAATATATATTGAAGGTAGAGCTTCTTTCAGATGCCAGTCACAATCCATTAACAAATACTCCCTATAACCAAAAAAGGTCTCCCTCTTTTTCTGAAAGAATCTTAGATAGGAACATATAAGACCTAATGAACAAAACAGTGACTATTTTAGTCTCCATGAGACTAAGTCATTCTAGGATATGGAGTTGGAAACTGAGAATCCTAGGATGCCCCAATAGGAATGATGTAAGAACACTGGATAACCAGGAAGAGGGGCAGTGGTGGGGGGAGGTAGCTTATATTGTCAGCCCTTGACCTCTCTAGCGTTTCATATTTAAAATCCTAATGGTTCAGTGGTCACACGCAATCCAATTAGAATCCGCTTTCCATTTAATAAAATGTATTTGGATAAATAAATACCAATCAGTTTTGAAAAGAGGTCAGAGGCATATAAGCAACCCCAAAAGTTTCTCATGTACATCCCATAGTAAAAGCTATTTCCTACACATTCCACCCCATAACATAAAACAATTTCTGTGTGTGTCTCCCATATCTAGAACAATGTTTGGCATAAAGCTTGATAAATGCTGAATAAATGTACATTCATTTTTTTGAAAGATGAATTGAGATTTTCCTACATTTTAATTTTCTGTTCAATTTCCCTCTTCCTGCCCCCTTCACACAGAAAACAGGCAAGCGAGGGACAGAATGCCAAGTAGGCAAGGTAGTAGACTGGGGTGGCTAACTCACTGTTAGCAGAAGCAGTGAAAACTTGCTGAAGCCCTTGTCAGAGCCCAATACCATAGGCCTGGTCCATCCTACTCACATCAAGGACACAGTTTGGATTCTGATTGCTCCAAAGGTGGTTCTGCTTAACTACGATTACTCAGTAAGTTCAGGAGAATAGTGTTCTTTATGAAAGGGGCCAGATGCAAATGAATTAGGTTGGCCAAAAAAATTCATTCAGGTTTTTCAGTAATATTTTACAGAAAAATCTGAACAAACTTTTGACCAACCTAGTATTGCTGGTGTGACCTATAGTAGCATTCTGAATTAGCAGGATGTAAAATCAATCTTATGATGTACTCTGCATATAAGTTAAATAAGCAGAGTGACAATATACAGCCTTGACGTACTCCTTTTCTTATTTGGAACCAGTCTGTTGTTCCATGTCCAGGTCTAACTGTTGCTTCCTGACCTGCATATAGGTTTCTCAAGAGGCAGGTCAGGTGGTCTGATATCCCTAACTCTTGAAGAATTTTCCACAGTATATTGTGATCCACACAGTCAAAGGCTTTGGCATAGTCAATAAAGCAGAAATAGATGTTTTTCTGGAACTCTCTTGCTTTTTCGATGATCCAGCGGATGCTGGCAATTTGATCTCTGGTTCCTCTGCCTTTTCTAAAACCAGCTTGAATATCTGGAAGTTCACGGTTCCAGAATTGACGCTTTTGAACTGTGGTGTTGGAGAAAAGTCTTGAGAGTCCCTTGACTGCAAGGAGATCCAACCAGTCCATCCTAAAGGAGATCAGTCCTGGGTGTTCATTGGAAGGACTGATGCTGAAGCTGAAACTCCAATACTTTGGCCACCTCATGCGAAGAGCTGACTCATTGGAAAAGACCCTGATGCTGGGAGGGATTGGGGGCAGGAGGAGAAGGGTACAACAGAGGATAAAATGGCTGGATGGCATCACCGATTCGATGGACATGAGTTTGAGTGAACTCCGGGAGTTGGTGATGGACAGGGAGGCCTGGTGTGCTGTGATTCATGGGGTCGCAAAGAGTCAGACACGACTGAGCGACTGAACTGAACTGAACTGAAAATCAATCTAGTAGATGGCAATCAGCATTTTAAAATATAAATATATAGAAATAAATATAATTTATAATTTATTAAGGGTTGAGTACTGTCCTGCAAAACTTTTGCTTCAATTAATAACATGTGTGCACTGAATGAGTGGCTGAAAGGCAAGAATCAAAGATCTTTCCCAATGGATATCATCTTAATGGCTATACCAGGAATCTAGAGGAATGGTTCAATTTCCAAATCACATGAAGTAACACTGGACAAGCAGATAACTTGTTTTAGATTATTTCACATGCCTGGGGACACCTTATAAAATTGCTCTGTAAAACTGTACTGTTCATCATCTTAAAATACTGAGCACAGACAGGCCATCCTTGAAGTGGATGTCTTAACAGCTTACAATAAAACCACCATCAGTCTCTAAGCAACACCAAACTTGAAAGCTTTACTCCAGCTCTATTTTTAAACTGGAAATCTCTGGTGTAAAAGTTAACAGGAATTGCTTAATTTTAACATCATATAAATAGTGTCCTTTCCCACGTTCTCAACACTGAAACCCTCTATCTCAAAAGCTATGCCAGAGCAAATTAAAGCCAAACAATAAAGGGCTAAAACTGGGCAGGATTTCAGCTTCTTCCTTCAGTCAAAGGAGGAGGGTCTCCAGAAAAGAAACCACACATTTTTAACCTACATGCAGAGACTGAGGGGAGTGATGAAAAGCAGCAGCCTGCGTCCTTATCTTCTCCCCTCTGGCTCAAGGCCCCAGACTGCTCAGGTATAAAAATAAAGAGATGCTCGGTGGCCTAGGTCTTATGTTTGCTGGGCAGTTCAACAAGCAGCAGAGCAATGACTCCTATCTGAAAGCTGCAAATATCCACTTCCCTATGAATATTAAGCACACTGAGATGTCTACCCTTTCCATTCTATGACCAGGAGAACCAGAAGCAGATAGCAGCTCTTGGGTCCTAGGCAGGTTTTAGGTTAAAAGTTGGACTTGAGAACAAAATAAAGATTCAGTCAAGGCACACGCCAATGAACTATGAAGTCTATGCTGCCTTCTTCCTGAGGTTTCAAGTTTCATATGAAACATTCTTAGTTCCTATCTCACTGAAGAATCTACTAGAGTATGAGACTGCATCGGTCTCAGGTAAGCGGGACTTCTGTCTCAGCACTGCAGAAGCAGCCCACACAAGAGGGGATGTGCCCTTCTTTCTCTTGCCCTAGTATCTCAGGCTCAACAAAGCCCACTCCAAGAGGAAGACTGAGTGACCACCGAGATGCCCGAGGCCTTCAATATCTCATTCTCACTCCATATTCAAACTCCTCAGTATCTGTCTTGCCTCAGCACAGGCCTCACTAGACTCAAAAGAAAAAAGCGGGGGCTTGCTCCAGGGCCCAATCTTTCAGTTACAAATGGAGCATATAAAAACATCAAGGGAGAGTATGAAGTTACGATTTTCTAGCTATAGGTCCTTTCCGCTTAATGGGAAGCAAACTAATCCTGTGTTCTACATTCTGTGGGAGAAAGTGACTCCTAACTCAGACTGTTTAACACACTGGCAGATGGGTGTGCACAACTATAGTGCACATGGACAGCAAACTGCAAAGTTCCCCTCTGAGAGATGCTATCAGGGCAGCCTCAGAATTCTGCGCAACTCCCTCTCCCTGCGTGAACTCTCAGACCCCACGGTAGACCCTAGCGATAGGTACACACCTGTGGTGATCAGCACCTTCACCAGCCACCTGTGGAAGAGAAAAAAAGGCTTGGTATTGGTAGTGTGCATCACCAAGTACCAGCCAATGTTAGTAGTTGCCTGGAAGACTGCATGCCACGTCCACATGTGTGGACAGGTGGAACAGTAACTTAGGAAATCTGGAAAGAGAATGAACTGAGAACTTGACCTCTTTTATGGGTGAAAACCCAAATTATAGTTCCTAAAGAGTATAATTTATCAGGATTTAATAATTTCCTAGATTTTGGTATTTAGAGAAGAAAACATTTTAGCTACAAGTTCCACCATGCAATATACCACTTTTCACTAACTTATCAAACATCACCCCCAAAGCCTTTCCTGATTCTCAAACACATGCCTCTTCCCTCTCTTCTAACCCCGCCTGGCAACACACATGTGCCTTTCATCATATCAGAACACACCTTAGTTTTGTATACTTCTTTTTTAGATGACACATGCTCTGAGAATAGAATCCTACCTTAATTACAAGGCAGCAGGATGAGAATACTGAACTTGTCCTAGGAAACCAACATGATCCAGGCTCACTCAGTCAAATGGACACTGGGTTGAGATTCGAGAGAGAAAGCTTTCAGTCTCTATTACCTATGTGCTCTATCTTGAGACAGTCAACAACTGCGATTTTCAGCCTTCTTCAAAAAAATGAAGAGTAACTTTCCTGCAAATCTAAATCGATTTTACAATAAAGTTTAATAAGTTAAAACAAAAAACAGACCAAAAAAAGGAGCACACTAGGTTTTATCACAAAGGCTCTTTCTAATTCAAACAGGGAGGCCTGGCGTGCTGCGATTTACGGGGTCGCAAAGAGCTGGACACGACTGAGCGACTGAACTGAACTGAACTGAGGCAATTTTCAAGAGCCTTCATATCAACCAGCCCCCAAGCTAAAGGTGAACATCAATACTGACCAGTTTATGACCACTTTATGAAGACAATACCAAAACTGGGGAAATCTTTTAAAACCAATCATCCAATAAATACCTTCTCAGCTAAAATGAACCTACTGATTTCCTATTCACTTTTTTCTTTCTACTCAGAGAGGATTCCAATGCCCACATGAAGATAAAATTCACTGTGTATTCTATTAATAGAAAGAGGTTTCCCTCCTACACATTTCCCAGCTCCCTTAAACTGGTTCCATACAACCAAAACATCTAAAAAGCAGGAAGATTTCCAGCTGTTTTCTTGAAAAAGCTTTGTATTCTGGCCAGTTTCACATTCCTGAGGAAACAAGAGGAAAATGAGGTCTAGGAATAGAAATGACCTACAACCCCAAAGAATCAAAGGGAAAATGAGAACTGAGTTTTATTTCTAAGGGACTGAAATTCCGTTGTCACAGGACTTTTCTGCTATTGCATTAATATGCATTTTCACATAACTTTCAAAGTTTTAGGATGAGGTGACCATTTTTATTCAGGAGCTCAGACTTCCTCTTTCTTCCATCCCTCCTTTTCCACTCACCCTAAAATTCTGCTTCAATCAACCTCCACTTTCCTTAAACACAACTACTACACCTATTGAACAGAACAGTAACAAGCCTCTTAATATCCAGAATACCTTCAATTTCACTGTGATTTCAACACAACAGGAGAAAACGTCATAGAAGAAGCAAAAACTTTTCCTTCTACATACCTCTAACACATATGGAAAGACTACCTTAATGATGAATATAGTCAAAGAACCGACATATGACAGCTCTATCTACGATACTGAAGTGTGTATGTACTGAGGATGAACAGCCACCCTGTGTCCCTTTTACCCATGTGTACAAAATGTAGTACGTGAAAGCATTGTGATTGGGAGCCTCAAAAACATGGTGTTGAGTCAAAAAAAGTTTATAGTATATGAAATTACATAGAAGTACTATGAATGCAGCCTCTTAAGCTTCTACTGTCAGTGGCACCTGGACCCTCATTCAGACCTCTGGGAAAGGGCCGCTTACCTTCAATGTGCCGACGCACTGTCCAGACAGCATTGGGGTTGCCGGGTAGCTCTGAGACAGCCATTTCTGATACCTGACAGGAAAGGAGAGAAACCACAGACCCACTGAGCGTGAAACGCAGCTCCTTGTTTACAATCACACTAGATAATACAGTCCCTATAATATAGCAGTGCTCATAGTGTACACTGGATTAAAACACTGGAACCAACTAGTCAAACAGAACATTAAGAACCAAAAGGCTAGAGGAACTGTCGACTCCCAACACTGACTTCAGCAAGCAGTGATGGAACGTCTAGGATAGCTGCTGCAGCCAAGGCCAAATGCTGCCTTCTGAGTATGACATGCCTGCATCCTCCACAAAAAGCAAGCATGTGGGAATGAGACAGTCCATCTCAATTAGCATCCTTTCCTTTCCTTTGCTCCCTTAAGGCGAAATTCCACATCTCTTCACCAAACAATTCAAATACCACATCCTTTAGAAAAAAAATCTTCCCTATTTTCTGAGCTGGCAGTCATCTCTCCCTCCTGTAAGTTCTCATAGAAATCACAATCATCACCGCTTAGGATACTTATCTGAAAGTAATCTGAGGAACTGTTTTGTCCTTCCTACTTGATTTTTATGCCCCTTAATGTCAGAGTCAAGACTCCTCTGAATGTCATATAGACTTTCAAATGAGAATAAATAAAATATGTAAGATAAACTCAAAATGATCCAGAGGAGAAAACAAGGTGTGGACTAAACATTAACTGTCTATAATATCCTTGCAATTTTTCTGTAAATCTAAGACCACCTAAGATAAAAATTTTATATTTTAAAATGACCTAGAGATAAAAAGCAAGGCAGCCTATCATATTGTGCAATTGAACAGTGAGCTACATTTTACAGGAAGGACTCAAGAATATATATGAAAGGCATTTTATTTTATCCTTTTGTTGGTTTATCCACGTAATGGTAGCAGGAGTGATCATGGTACAGGAGAATCCTGGGAAACTTCACAATCAATAAAATCTAAATGTCATGTACGCTACACTATCTGACAGTGACTCTGCTCAACTGAGACCATAATCTAGCTGAACAAGATTCAACAAACAGATACACAGGAAGAAAGCAATGTCCAGCAATTTAAAAAATATTTTTTGCATAACAGATTTTTAAAAATAGAATTAGAAAAAATTAGGAGGCAGCAGAGGACTCAAAACCAACGATTCTCCATCAGGCTCTTTCTCTCCCAACACCGTGCACACAGTTAATGCATGTGTACGTTTTTTTGTGTTTGAGTGCTTACTTTCACCAGATGATCACTGGGATCCAATGAGCAGCAAGCAACTTATCAAGAACTATTGGTCTAAATTAGGTTCAAGTCATTGAAATTTTGGTGACTTGATGAATATTCAGGCAGTCAAAACTTTTTAAATCCCCTGAGACAGCAATATTAATAGCTAACGTTTATTGAACAGTTACTATAAGCCAGAACTTGACCAAGTGCTTCATTTGCATTCTCATTTAATTCATACAGCAATCCTTAAGGCAGATGCTATTAAGCCCATTTTACAGAAGAGGAAACAAAAGCGTAGTAACAGCTATTAAGTAGAGCCAAAATTCAAAACAAAGGTCACCTTGCCTGTGTTCCAATAAAAATTTACAAAAAAACAGGCAGTGGGCCTCTAAGAGCCTGGAGTTTGCCAACCCCAACTGCTAAAAGTAACTGCCATAGGAAGATTTATTTTATTCCTAACAAAATCAAGCCCAGGGCTTGCTAAAATGCATCAACACAAGAACCATGATGAGAAAAGGATATGGGATTTGAGAAGATAATTTTGAGTGTCCATTTCACCTAAAATGTCCAACAATAAAGGATTCATTAAATAAATTCTGATCCACCCACTGTGAAGGTACACTGCAAAAACATTAAAAATTGTACAACTTAAAAGCACATAGTAATAATAAACTTAGTAAGATGTAAATATATATATATACTGTATTTAACATAGTTTAAAATATAAGTATCTAAAAACTATGCAGAAAGATCAAGACTAAAATGAGAAGCAATGAAACGTGCCATGCAAGTCAGACTTCTCAACCTACACATTGTGGCGAGTGAACCTGGAATTAACAGGTATTTTCCCCTTTGATATCCATTTGCCAAATTTTTAAAGTGCCTATTGTGTTAACATGTTAAAGATTAGGAAATTTAAACTGTAAACTTTATGGAAACAGGTGAAGAGGAAAACATTTTTGTTTCATATAAACACTGAATACATCTTTGATATCATCAGAAAAAGCCTTAGGCTGCTTTGCTAGCACTTCCCTCCAAACTCTGCATATGATATAGAAATTTCAATCTTACCTCAAGTCCATGCCTTAAGACTCTCAGAGATGACCGCGGTCCCCTACCACAGGCCACATAGAGCTGGGGAGTGTCTTCATTGGCCAGATCAGCTATCTACACAAAGAAAAGGGGGAGAAATGTCTACTTGTGCTACTTCCCCACACACAAACTTCATTATTCTCATGGGGACAAACCACTTTTTTAGTTTATTAGGCTTCAACATTACTACGGGCCCTGGGCACATGGAGTGAAAAAAAAGACCCAATGTCCCAAAAAGCAAGCAGTTTGAAGGAGCAAGTTTTACAAACAAAAAAAGCTTTTATCAGTTCTTTGTTTTGGTCACACAGCACGTGGGATCTGTTCCCTGAACAGGGATGGAACTTGTGCCCCCTGCAGTAGAAATGTAGAGTCTTAACCACTTTAAGCCCAAGGATTTATGTAAAGCTTTTTAACCCCCCAACTGCCTTCAGCTGCTTTACCCTTATACCCCGGCGAGTCCACAGACATGCTGCTGAACCTCTTTAGACTGTGAGGTTAATTTGAATTAAAACTTTAAACTCATTCATATTCAAAAACAGTTGGTTAGCACTGCTCATTATGTAGTGACTAGAAAGATCCTCACCTGGCAAAACAAAATGGGAGAGAGGCTGTCCAACTCATCAACCAACACAAGGTTTTTCAGTGGTCTTGGCTGAAAGAAGAATGTGTCTCCTTCTTCTAGAGGCATGGCAGATGAAAACTCAGGTTCCTCGTCGTCATCTCCAAGATGTGCGATTTGATACAAGTAACTAGGGAGAGGCAAAGATTTCAGGTAAAATGTTTTCTCTGATGTACATTATAAATATAATTAACACTTCCATATGTTATACATGAACCAAATGAGATTAACTGTGATAACCATTTCATAAGTCAAATCACTATGCTGCACACCTTAAACTTACACAGCGCTGTATTTCAATTTTATCTCTGTAAAACTGGAAGAAAAAAAAACCCAATAAGTATTTAAAAAGTACTTCTTCTGAAGATGTCTGCCATCAACATAATGCTCATAAATCACTTTAATATTGAGTCGGCATCTACAGTTTGAGATCTCTGCTTACTGACTAGGGTTTTCTATGTCTTTAAGAACAGGGTACATACCCAAAAGAATTTAAAACAAAGACTAGAACAGATATTTGCACACCAGCGTCCAATACTGCATTACTCTCAACAGCCAAAAGGTGGAAAGAATCCAGGTGTCCATTAACAGGTAAATAATACGTGGTACATACATATAGTGGGTTATTATTCATAGATAAGAAGAATATAGAGCTGACACATGAACTCTGAAACTATGCCACATGAAGTGAGCCAGACAGAAGGGTGAACGTGTGAGTGCACTCAGGTCCCCAGTGCTGAGGGACAGGGCCATGAGGAGAGACTCCTTAATGGGCATACGGCTTCAGTCTGGAGTGATAAAAAAGTTTGGAAAAATAGTAGCAATGGTTATACAACACTGCAAATGTAATTAATGCCACCAAATTGAACATGTTAAAATGACAAATTTTGTTATACATATTTTACCACAAAAAGAAATAATGGGTGCTAAAAAATATGAATGTTTAAGACCTATTTATTGATAAATAAAAAATTATTCACTACTATATAAAACTACATAACTTATGAAACACTATACATTATCGTTTTTATACAAAGATTTAAATTTATATATATACACAGGTACACACACAAAAAAATGGTATCTTTGGGCAGAAGGATTACAAGAGACATTTTTGCTTATATGCACTTTCCCAACTTTTCTACAATGGAAGTTCCTTGTTAAGAAAACTTAAAAAATTAGAAATGGGTGAAAATACTTATAACAATAGGCTAAGTTGTAAACAGTGAGACACCACAGGTATAAGCTGGGAAAAGGAGTAATAAAGACAGCTGGAGTGAGCGGCATGAGAACGAGGTAAGGACATAAAGAAAGGGAGAACTGCTGTAGAAGCGGCGAGACTGGAGCAGAATCACAAAGGTTTAGACAGTGTTTTCATCCTCCTCACACAGAAATAGCATTAGACAAGCCTTCTGCACGTGCCGGCAAAACCTGAAAGCAAGGCCATGGCATCTCATTTCATAAGCAATCTGGAGTCTTCAATACTGGTTTTAAATTCAAGGCCAGAGTAGAGTTCAGACTTATTGAACTCATTTGTCTGAGCTGCTGCTGCTGCTGCTAAGTCGCTTCAGTCGTGTCCGATTCTGGGCGACCCCATAGACGGCAGCCCACCAGGCTCCCCCGTCCCTGGGATTCTCCAGGCAAGAACACTGGAGTGGGTTGCCATTTCCTTCTCCAATGCATGAAAGTGAAGTCGCTCAGTCGTGTCCGACTCTTCGCAACCCCATGGACTGCAGCCTACCAGGCTCCTCCATCCATGGGATTTTCCAGGCAAGAGTACTGGAGTGGGTGCCATCGCCTTCTCCCATTTGTCTATGAAAAGCCATCAAAGACTGTAACACAAGGATGAGGACAGCATTTCATCAGGGTTGTGTCTTGTTTGCTTGAAGACATGACCCTCTATAAAGGTTGAATTTTACAGGACAATGAACTGCAATAAGGAATTAGGGAACTAATTCAGACTAGTACCACAAAAAAGGAATACAAAAGTAATAAACAACTTGACTTTCAAATGAAAGCTGTAGAGGACAGCAAAATCGAGACTTTACACTCAAGTTGCTGGAATTGGCCCATAAGACATTAACAGAAATAGTAAGGATGGCAAAACCAAGACATGGAAGCTACCTAAATGTCCGTCGTCAGACAAATGCACAAAGATGTGGTATATATACAGAACAGAATACTACTCAGCCATAAAAAAGAACAAAATAAGCCACTTGCAACAACATGGATGCAACTGGAGATGATCATACTAAGTGAAGTCAAAAGGAGAAAGACAAATGCCATGTGGTAGCATTTATGTGGAATCTAAAACTATGGCACAAATGAACCATCTATGAAACAGGAAGGATAAACAACGAAGGTCCTAGCACAGAGAACAAAATTCAGCATCCTGAGATAAACCATAATGGAAAGGAACATTTAAAAAAAAGAGAAACAGTACAGTTGGAAAGATTGGTGACATGGCTGGGAAGCTGCTGTAGGTACTAACGAGTTTCAGCTTCAGACTTGTACAAGTGACATGTCTAGGGAACATCTATTTAATACTAAGTAGTTCAGCAGGAATGCCCAACAAAAAGTTCAGGAGATCACTTCTAAAGCTACTTTTTGCAGCTATCCACAGGTATTGATTTAAGCCACTAAAATAGAGAAAGTCATCAAGGGAAAGAACATAAAAGGGAAGAGGGCAAAACTTTTGTTCTGAAGGACATAAAACATTCTCAGGAAAAACTACAAGGCCTTGAAACTACCTCTCTTTCACCAACTTTTATAGTAATCAGGGTGAAACGGGATAATAAAAGGACTACTCACTGGTTTCCAAATTCTGATGCTACGAAAAGGAAGCCTGTTTTAAGCACACACATGGCAGCAGCAACAGGCACAGTATCAAAATACTTGAGCCGGATCTCAGTAACCTGGAATGAAAAGAGAAAGATTCTAGTGTGCAGGCAAATGAAGCCACAACATGGAAAACAGTGCAGTATAATAGGACAATGTAATAAAACAAAAGTGGCAAAAACAAATCCTGTCCTTCACATCCACACCAGGAGTCAGCAAACTGCAGCCCGCAGGCCAGCCATGCAGCTCACATACTCCCAATGGCTGCGTCTGTGCCCAGCGGTACAGCCAAGCATGGAAATGGACCACACGGCCCACAAAAGCGGAAAACGTTCACTGCCTGGCCTTAAACAGGAAAACAAAAACACAAAACTTGCCAACTCTTGAGCTAAACCAGTATCTAACAAATTGCCCAGTGCTCAATGCTCCTCCAAGGGATAAAAGTGACAGATCTCATATACTGCCAGTTTTCAGGCAACATAGAGAGCTTTCTCTTGTCATTCACTAGAAGCGGCATTACCCATTCTCACATTATATATATGTAATGAGACCAAAAATCTGTTCACCAAGGGGAGAAAATTTACATTCATATTTCAATTCCAAACTTTAAAAGCTTTAACACCTTAAGCAACTACTTTTTAAGGCATTCTGCCCCTGTTTTTTAAACTTGTAACTATCCTTTCTATCTCAGAGAGTAGTTGAAATGAACAAATGGCTTATAACACCACTCTGTAAACCTTAGATAACCATCAGTTTTCAAAATAAGGTTATTTAACTAAAATTAGGATGGAATTGTAGCAAGTTTTATCAAATTAGACTAATAACAGCTAACATGCTTTTTCATTTTTTCTCCCTCCTCCATGGTCTACTTACCATATCTTCATCTGTCTCCAAAGTGATCTTAAAGATATCTCCCTGCTCAGTTTGAGCCAAAAAGAAGAACATTGATTTGGTCTTATGGGTGGCAGAGCAGACAAAAATCATTCCTCTTTCAGGGTCATCCAGGTCATTCTAGCAAAGTCAAATACACAATCAACATCTTAGAAATTAGGATTTCTTTTCTGGAATTCAGCACCTTACCAATAAGGATCAAACAGGCCACCAAATGTCTAGAGGCACCTGGAGTCTCTCCATGCAAGCTGTGACCCAGAGCAGCTTGCCAACCACAGGATTATATAACACAATAAACAGAAATTCTTGTCTACTATAAATACATAATAAAGCTTAGGTTAAAAAAAAAAAAAGCCACAATTCCACTCTACAGCCTGATCAGATTAATAAGGCAAAAACTATCTCCAGAGAAAAATGTCAGAGAAGAGACATGAAATTTAAAGAATCATCATTTCAGGCTGTAAATAAGACTCTTACACGTTCACAGTACTATCCAAACCACCAACACCATCCCTCTTCTGTCTTTATCAACTTGCCAAAAACCAAAAGGTATCCCCCTCAACCGGATTTTGTTTCTTTTTAAGTATTTCCAACATTTTGTATTTCTCTCAAAGGCAAAACATGTTTTATATTTCTTTGGAGTCCCAAAGTCAAGTATAGCACCTGGCAGTCAGGTGCTTAATAAATTTCTGATAACTAAACTTTATTACTTAACACCACTCCAAAAATTTAACTTGCTAATCTTACCAAATTTTCTAAAATTGATGTAATCTTACTCAAATACCATGTACTAGATAAACTATGTCTTAAAAAGATTTAACCCCAGGACCTATAAATTAATATTAAAAAGAAAATTAATTTGGGGTGAAAATAGAGTTTGAGGAACCAGAGGATCAATGAAGATTACCCATGTGCTGCTGATAACTGAAGCTGGGTACACAGAACTTCATTATAATCATCCCTCAACACCTGCAAGGGATTAGTTTGAGCCTCGAGGCCCCAGATACCAAAATCCACGGATACCCAAATCTCTTAAAAACAGGGTAGTACAAGGAACTGTCGTAAAGTGTAATGATCCCTACAACTTATCTTCAAATGGTCTTGCCTAAAAAACACAGATACAAAACAAAGAAAAGGCCAATGTAGCAGAGCAGTACTAGTAAGTGAATCTAAGTGAAAAGTATATAGGAATTCACTGTTTGCTCCTTTTAGATTTTTTCTGTGCTGGAATGGGGTGGAGTAGGGGAGAATGAAAGACTATTTACCTGTAATGAATACACCTGGATTCTTCAAACTAGAAACTTTCAGGAATTGCAAATGTTCATAGGTTCTTCAAGAATGAAAATTGTATCTGCTTTTTTAAAAACCGAAGCACAACTGACTTACAATATCATGCTAGTTTTAGGTGCACAACCCAGAACTGTGCTGATTTTCAATTTTCTTTCTCAGATTTTGTTTTGTTGTGCTAAAATACTTACTGACTTTACTAAAAACACTTAACAAAAATTAAGTTCATTTCACAACATAAATATATTCTCTTATGGAAACAAAGACCTACCCGTCTCCTGGGAATTGGACAGCGGATATCCGGTTGGTCACCGAAGTTCTTATAGGTAATGTAGTTTTCGGAGCAGATTAGCACTCCACTTGGACCATCTGATCCCCCTGGAACTGTCAAGAGAAAACAATAACCAGTAATGATTTGACATAACTATGAATTTAACCTTCAATTCCTTCTCTCCTTCAGCACAACTTAAAGGTGCCTGAAGGGGCTAAACATTCAATGTGTTTCTTTTCCCTGAGAGTTACACTAGACAAGGATGGAACACCATTTGGGTGATCTCAGCCTGTCCAGATATCTAGTAAGGCATCTAAAAGTTTAGATCCAAGCCAAGAACTCAGTTCTCACCTTCAGACCTATAATCCAACTGCCTAATGGACACTCTTACATGGATATTCCATAGCAGGTTAAAAATGAACGCATTCACAAACCACTGCCAAGTTCCTTACCAAACCATTTCCTGGGTTCTCAACCTTAGAGAACACTGTCATCAACCAATCGACCAAACCATCCTTTCTGCAGCAAAAAGGATGCCATCCTTCAATTCACTCCTCTCCCACACTGGTTCTACCTCTTCAGCAGTCCTCATGCTGCAAATCTCTTTTGGTTTAATGGAAATGCTTCCTGACCTTACCACCTTCCATTCCACTACCAAAATGTAATCATGTGATCTTTCTAAAACATTCACGTTTAGTAGGTCATTATTCTTCTGCTTCCTCCACCCCAGCTCTTCACCTCCAATGATCCAACCACAATGAGCTTTCAGTTTTCAATGAACCATGTTTTTTTCCTGCATTTGGGCTTTTGTGCATTCTGTTTCCTCTGCCCACAAGAGAAACTCCTCCTCCACCCTCACGGCACCTAACTCCTAACTATTCCTTAGTCCTCGGCTAAGAGCACTTCTGAAAGCTTTCTCTAATGCACTGCCTTCCTTTTCTGGTTAGGAACCCCTCCTCCATGCTGCCACGGCATGTGGCACACTCTGGTAATTTTTGTGTTACTAGTATGTATTCACCATTATACTCAATCTTGTATATAAGGAGACACCACAACAAATTTTTCACCACGCAGTCCCAGGGGCCAGCAGATTGACTTTGCAGATAGTGATCAGAGGTTCAGTAAACATTTGTTTAATGAATGAAACCCTTGTAAATGAGAAGTATCATAATACATTATAACAAGTAATTAATGTAATCTATTTTTTAAAATGCTTCTGCTTTATAGTCTCTTCCTAAGATTTAACACTCAAAGACAACTGCTATTTTATATTTTTCTTCTCCAAAATCCTATCCAACAACAGATATACTTCATTTTAGACATCAAATGCAAATGACTCAAAACAGAAAGGACTGGATCACCATCTTAGATGAGCCTAATACAATTTAGATACCACAAATATAGTTGTCCTTTAGTCTTTTAATATAATGAATTAAACTAATATTGATTCTTCATGGTGAACCTCTTTGAGCTCCTACAAAAATCATACTTTGCTATGACGCATAAAAAACACTGTTGAATATGATTTGCTAAAATTTAAGATTTCTGCATCTACCATCAAAGGATAACTAGGCTGTAAATATTTCTTATTACTGTCCTTCCCCAGTTTTGGTATGAAGTTATACTAAGCTCTTAAAGTGGTACATAGGTTTTTATTCTTTTTCTGATCGCTCAAGAAATTTAAGGTCCCTAAAAATTCTGGACCTTAAATCTTCTGAGGAAAATAAGTTTTTGATTATTGCCCCAATTTTTTAAAACAAATGTTGGTCTATTCAGGTTCTTAATTTCATCTTCTATCAATTTTGGTGACAGTTTTCAAAAATATTTCTATTTCATCTAGGCTTTCAAACTGAAGGACAGTTTTATCTTGTTTCATCCACAACATGTCTTTTCATAGAGCCAGATTTTCATTTTTGTAATGAGACTGAAAGATTGACTACAGCCAAAACACCAGAGCAACCACCAGAAATCAATATTCCAAGCTGACTGCTCTTTTTTTCTCTATCCCATTAGAGGGTAAGAGTTAACCACCACATGAATTTCTAACGTCCCCAAAACACAGACAAGGCACTCAGGTTTACTATGAATAGATTATAGTTTCCAAATCCTATTAAGTAAACACTCCTAAGTTTGGGCATAAAATGGACCAAGCAAAATGGTACAAAGCAGATCAAAGAAAAAAGTACCTGTAATTAGGAAGTTTCCATGTTCCTCCAAAGGCTCACTGTATTTTCGGACTACGTGATTTAAACCAAGGTCTAATTCGTAGAAAGTAAGCGTCTGCTGGGTATTAGCTGCTGCTTCCCCAGTTGGATCATTGTCTGCTTCCTAGGTAACAGTGGCACAAAGACTAATCAGTACCATAAAATCAAACTTTCAAAGCTGGAAAGTAAGAGTGGATACATGTATATGTATAACTGATTCACTTTGCTGTACACCTGAAACTAATACAACATTGTAAATCAACTATACTCCAGTAAAAATTATTTAAATAAACGAATAAAGCTGAAAAGGTCATTAAGATTCTTCCATTTCACAAACCAGGAAATAGTGGTCCACAGATGCCAAATGCTTTGCCAAAATTCACACTAAAAAATGGCAGAATGGGAGTAAGAACCCAAGTTTTCTACTTCTGGGACCAGAAAACACTGCCTTCCTCTCAAGGGAAAGAATGGCATGTCCCATCTTTCACTATCTCCCAATGAAAAAATATCCAAAACACCACTTCACCTCTTTTTTTCAGGGCGTTTCCCCAATAAATCCCCGTTTACACAGGGGGACTGTTCAAACCACAGCAAAGGCACTACCATGTGGTCAGGTAAATGCTGAGATGCTCCCAAGTGTTTCAGAGAGGCATTTGGAGCATAACAGTAATAAAAAAATTGTGACCAAGTAAGATATACCTCATAATCCATTTCCAGACAAGCAAACATTGGATTTTCAAATCCCACATCTACTCCAACGACGTGATACACTAAAGTGTTTGCTTTGTGAGCCTCCAGTGGAGATGAAATGGTAAGTCGGGCTGCAGCATCTCTGTTCAAGATATACACCAATTTCTGTTTCTCAATGGCACCTGTGGATGGAGACAAAACATTAAAAAATTCCAGATAATGAAAAGACAGGCTACAGAACAGCTAGATTTACATCACAATTATTTTCTAAATGATAGCCAGTACTAAACTCTACAAGTGCATTAACTTAAGATTTTGCTAACACTAAAATAGACAGGAGCTAAATTTTACCCTTCTCGTTCTAATATAGATTTTTTTTAAATTTAGCAGTGCTGAGTCTTAGTTATGATATTCAACATCTTTGCTGCAGTAAGAGGGCCCTCTTTAGTTGTGGCTTGTATACGCTTAGTTGACATGTGGGATCTACTCCCCTGACCAGGGACTGAACCCAAGTCTGCACTGGCAGCTCAGAGGCTTAGCCACTGGACTACCAGTAAAGTCCCCATAATAGGGATCTTAGTTAGTTAGTTCAGTCGCTCAGTCATGTCCGACTCTTTGCAACCCCATGAATCGCAGCACACCAGGTCTCCCTAATATCCCACTAACTTTCCAAAAATTTTTATGACAAACTAAACAAAAATTCATAAAATTGCCAGCTTTGTTCTCTGAATTAGATCTAATAATTTTGCAACTGGTCACAGAAGGTTGCCCTCTGGAAGCCTGATCAGATATGCAGAGTTTTCTTCAAGAGATTTATCAGAGAAGAGACATGAATGTAAATCATCACTTCAGGCTGATGAAAGCAACCATACTCTTTGCCTAATAATGTGAAAACTTTCAGCATAGCCTTTTTGGTATAGTTAAAGAAACCAAAAATGACCCATTCCCAACTAGATAAGAAGTAGAAAAAAGGTGTGTTACAACTTTCCCCATTGTTTTAAAAGAGAAAGCAACTTAAACACCCAAAATGATACAAATTTTATTCAGGTGAGTGATTTCTTGGTACGCTACCAAAATCACAGCATTGCTATTCTGAACTGAGCTTAAGATCAAAAAGCCAACAGAGTAAGTCACGCACTAATCATAACAGCTCGCCCTTTGGGATCCACAGCTAAGAACTGGCCAGGAACAATGCGGCGGCATCCACTCTTGCCAAAGGTTTCTTGGTGAATCTTCTCAAACATATTCTTAGATGGCTGGTATTCCAGGATAACAATCCGACCTGAGTCACTGCCAACCACAATGTAGTCTTTCGTGCCACCTGTCAACCTAAAGGCCATGAGCGACCGGATGACACCAAATACTTCCACAGTTAGTAGAGTGTGCACTTTGCCAGTGTTGGGATCAGGGCGAAGCAGCTCCAAGATCTTTCCTCGGGAAACAACAATTTCCTGTTGTTTGGTTCCTGAAAAACACACAAAATAAAGATCATGAACAATAAGAACTAGTCCAAAAAGTAACCTTCATGGATCAAAATGCTACTACACACAAATACAACTAAATGAGTTGGAGGCTTAGTATTTCAAATTAATTTATTCTACTTTAAAAGGTCCTTTTCCTAGAATTTAAAACATTTAACAAAAGTGGTATCAAAGAAAAGCTTTTCATAAATGATCGTGCAAGCTTTTTTAAAAACTTCTTTTAATTTTTCTAAGATTTGCCATCAATAAGCATAATTGGGAGTTGTCTACAAATGATATTAACGTATAACATTTAGCTTTGTAAAATTTAAAATCTCCAAAGGCTCTTTCTAGTCCATTTTAAAGACTATTGTTCTAAGAAATCATATTAACTTTTTGTGCAGTTAGATGTAGCGTCCCAAAGAACTTTCAAAATTGCTATCTAATATATGCTGTTTATTTCTAAAAAGCTCACCTGCTTTCAAAACTGCAATCAACACCTCCAAATGCATAAACAGCCAACGTGAACCCAACTCTCCCTGCTACTCATATGCACCCTGATGAGTTGTCATCACCTTCAAATGTTGAGAATAACCGATTTCCTCCTTTCTCACACTCTCTGATCTCAAGTAACCTGCTATCAATGTTACTGTCATTTTCTCTGCCACCCAGGATGCAAACTCATATTCTTCTATCTATCCTCACTGCCCCAGCATAGGTCCTCACTATCTAATGCCTAAATGGCCTCCTACCCTACCTGATATACCACGCCTACCTATCCCAATCCATTCTCATTTGCTCAATGCCCAATCACTTATCAAGACACCTTACTTTCTAAAAGTTCTTTGGAAATGGGATAAGATCAATTACTTTAGAAACTGTAAAGCATTACATAAGTTACAATGTTCTCTAACAAACTTTTTTTCATAATTTGTTTTTTACAAAAAGGCTTGATGTTGAAAAACCAATCTGAAGCATAAAACTATTAATATTTAAAATGTGAAGAATTCCCTGGAAGTCCTGTAGTAAGGACTCCTCACATCCACTGCAGGGGGCACAGATGCAATTCCTGGTCAGGGAACTAAGACTCAGCAAGCCAAGAGGTGCAGTCCAAAAAAAAAAAAAAACACCCACACGAAACTTTAGAGGAACTTACCAGAGAAATTGCCATGAATGGCAAAGCTGATGCCAGTGGCTCGCTGCAAGGTCAAGTTGTACAGGAACATGGCAGCAGTAACAGTGAGCCGCCCACAGCTCCACAATTCAGACCTTGGTTATACCAAGTCAAAGCAAGCTAAGAGCACATAAAAGCAGAAAAATATCAGCTGTGAAACTGTTAACAGATATTTCTCTAAGGCAACATCTAGTGAAGACAGCAGAACCAGCAGAGTAAGGCTTCCTGCGTAACAACATACTTTCAGCAATTAAGAGTGCTTTCTACATGCAGGCACTGTGCTACTATACACTTTGCTTCTAATCTCACAAGAAATATATAAAGTACATGATATTACACTAATTTTACAAGTAAGAAAATTAGGCTAAGAAAACAAACTGCTTGAGGTCACACTTAGTAAAACACATTAGGGAGCTGTACTCTGTACCATTAATGCAACAATGTTTATTTAACTTTATTGTCACGGAAACAAACTAGGTCTACATTTACTTCCATTTGAATAACGTCTACTTTCACATGGTTCAGAATTCAAAAGCACAGCAAAAAGCTCACTCCATCCATTCCCTAGCTATTCAGTTTTCCTTCTTGGAGGAATCAATTTCACCAAGTTATATCGTGTCTTTCCAGATATTTTCTGTATGCACAAAAAGAAACATATTAATACTGTATACTATGCCTTCATTTTTAACTAAAGATCATTGTATACTCACATTATAGCGCAACTGATTGTTCTTAATCATTTCACCTATCTTGGACATAGTGACAAACAAAAGACTTTCTCGTTTTTTTTTTTTTTAACAGCTATGTATTAATACAAGGATATGCATTTCATTGAATGGGTATATAAGAATTCACTTAGCTAAAACCCTACTGATGAACATTCATTCAGGTTCTTCCCAACCTCTTGCTAATATGAATACTGCTGCAAAGAAAAATCTTCATATATAAGTCATTCATATGTGCATGACTGTATTTCTAAGATTAATTCCTAGAAGTGCAATTGCTGGACTGAGAGACTTACACATTTGCAACTTTGATACATATTGACAAACTGCCTTTCAAAGAAACTCTGCCAATTTACATCCCCAGCAACATGAGTTCCTAATTTCTACAACCAGACTTTTGCTGATCTAATAGATAAAAGTACTCACCTACATCTCTTACAGAGCTCTATATTTACATTACTAGAAACTTAAACCAGTTGCTAAGTCGTGTCCTTTGGGACCCCGTGGACTGCAGCACACCAGGCCTCCCTGTCCTTCTCTATCTTCTGGAGTTTGCTCAAACTCATGTCCTTTGAGTCAGTAATGCCAATTTTTAAATTTAAACCTACTGACCACCAAAAAACTAAAAACTGAACTGTCACCTCAGGAGGAAGCCTCTCCAAAGGAATACACAATCACAGAAAAGGATTCTTCTCATCAGATAGAACTCAAAACTGCACACTGATGTACCTCTACCATAAAAGAATTACCAAAAACTACATCTAGACACACCTACTGCTAGAAGACAAACTGACTTATTTTTCCTCACTCAGAGACAAAAGCAAGGGATCTCGAGAAATTCAAAGTGATCACTGTGTAATTAACACATGAGTCTGGTTTTGTTAAATGAGAAAAGAGAATTATGAATAAACATCCTCACAAATAATAACCATTTCTGGGCTGTGCAAGAGCAAGGGCTCTTGTCTCTCTGGGCTACCAAAGAGAGGACTCCAGTCTAGAAACAGGTCCAGAGAGATACACATTTTCCTATTTGAAACCAAGGAACATCTTTATTGTCCTAGGATCATAGGGAAAAAAGGAAAAGGCCTGAGGTGGAATAACAGAGTTGAAAAATGACCTACAAAAAGAAAAACAGAGAAAAAAAAACTATAGACACAAAGACATAGATACACACACTCAGAAGGCCTTAGAAACTGAAAAAGTTCCAAGGAAAGTTGTGCTCAGCTAAAGGTCTGGGTGGAAAATAGAGAACGTGTTTGCAATTGCTGTCAATCAAAAAGTAGTAAATGTATTACCATATGTAAAATAGATAGCCAATGGGGAATTTGCTGTATGGCTCAGGAAACTCAAACAGGGGCTCTGTATCAACCTAAAGGGGTGGGATGGGGAGGGAGGTTCAAAAGGAGGAGTAAAAATAAAAGACCAAAAAAAAAAAAGGAGGGGGCATGTGTACATCTATGGCTGATTCACGTTAAGGTTTGACAGAAAACAGCAATATTCTCTTGAGCAATTATCCTTCAGTAAAAAGTAAGTTAAAAAAAAAAAAAGGAAATGTGATTCTCAGATACAACTTCTTCTCTTGCATCTTGCTGTGGTTCAAATAATTTCAAAATTCCCATTATCAACAACAGAATTCACAATGAAACTCCTATCATGTTGTCAATATGATCCATGTGGTAGGATTGACTGACTTAATTCAAAATATGAAATTTTTTCGAAAACAAACAGGAGACCAGGGGCCATTTCTGAAACCTGGAAAAGCTGCCCCTAGGCTACCTTTCTTTCTTCATAGCTCACTGAGGAACTCGGCCTGTTTTCTAGTTGCTTTACAACTAATGCCATCCATGACTATCTTTAGAAATCAAGCTGGCCAACGATTGTTATCTTGGGTAATGGAGGAAGTTCAGCCAAAATAGTATACCAGGAGCCTCTAACGGCCCAACCTTGGTATATTATTTCCCATACTAGACTGATACACGGGAATGCTGTCTGTAAACACGAGGAGACGAGCCTGTGATTGCTCCCTCCACCCCTTTTCTATATGCCGAAAGAACATCACTGCATGCGATCACGGAAGGAAACAAGCTACCCAAGTGCCAAAGCATAAACACGACACAGTCTTGATTTCAAAGGCTGTTTCCATTATTTACACTTTTAACGCCCAAGACCTTTCCATTCCGCCGACCTTTCCATTTCCGTGCGTCATATTTACTTTCGCAAGGGGGAGAGGTCCCTCCTGCCATTCTCACACCTTCTCCAGTGCCTAAAAGGTACGGTCTCTAGAAAGCTAATTTTGAGCCAGGCCTAGTTCCCACACTGTGAACGCAAGCGGGAGGCGATTCCCTAAAGCCGACCCGAGCATTCCCCCTCCGCCACCTCCTCGTCGTTTGCCCTTACCTCTCGGGCCTAAGCTGCCTCAGAAACCCCTACCAAAGGCTCGGCCCAGCTCCCTACCTAGCAGCTCTCCCTCTCCCTGGATTCAAGGAGGTCAGGAAGTTGCTTCCTTACCTTGTAGCAGGGAGGATGGCGTAGATATCCAACAGATCCTCAGTTTCCTTGAAGGCCTAAGCCACAGACAACGCCAAGCCGCCGGCGTCCGCCATTACCTCCGAAGATGGGGACCTTCCGGTTGGCGCGCGACGGATAAAGGTCCCCACGGGCGCCTGAAGAATGTATATATAATTTTTTTAACTGCTTCTGTCTTGCTTCCACATCGCATTGAAAATTATTTAAATATTCTTTATGGCCGTTATTTTTTCCAGGAGAATATGGAATGAATTGGCTTTCTAAAGTAGATAGTTAAAAAAACAATCTACAAATTCATTAGGCACTTCCGTGGACAGCCCCAAAGACGTGTTGCGCCAACGAGGAGGGGGCCTCACGGGGCCGGAAACGACGAATGGGGACGAAGATGGCAGACTTCGATTCCCCTCAAAAGCTGTCAGGCGTCCCTCGGCCGCCTGACGGGGTGGGAGGAGGCAGCTGCTCAGAAATCTCCACCGAGCTCATTCGCTCCTTGACCGAGCTGCAGGAGCTGGAGGCTGTGTACGAACGGCTCTGCGGCGAGGAGGTGGGGGAGCTGAGCTTTTTCTGGAAGGACGCAGAGGCAGTGGGCCTAGGAGCCGTCAGTGGGAAATTCGGGCTGTGGGACGTTCTCTTCTTGCCAAGGAACCAAAAAAACACCTACGCGAGAAGCAGGCGTGTAATTGAGTGTAGGTGGGGCGACCTGTGGAGAAGGCAGTGGCAACCCACTCCAGTACTCTTGCCTGGAAAATCCCATGGACAGAGGAGCCTGGTGGGCTGCAGTCCAAGGGGTCGCTAAGAGTCGGGCACGACTGAGCGACTTCACTTTCACTTTTCACTTTCATGCATTGGAGAAGGAAACGGCAACCCACTCCAGTGTTCTTGCCTGGAGAATCCCAGGGATGGGGGAGCCTGGGCTGCCGTCTATGGGGTCGCACAGAGTCGGACACGACTGAAGCGACTTAGCAGCAGCAGCAGCAGCAGCAGCGACCTGACATCTCTGTTTACTCGGTCTCACGCCCCCAAGCATGCTTTCCTGTTACCGAGGCGATCTGCCCGCACTCATCCATTGATTTCCCTGGCCCTTAATCGCCAGATTTCTCTGCTAGAGCAAAGTTAGACTTGAGGGGTTATACGCCGACTCGCTTGTTTTTCAAAATAGGAAGAAAGGCTCTCTTGCAACGACTTAGCAGTTTAAAAGTTTGAAATGCTCTTACCTCGTTATCTCATTTAGGCGGGAAATCATTGCAAATAAACTCAAAGCGTTTTAAGACTTCCTTCTGTTGGGAATGATTTAAGAGTGTAATTTTAGTGTTTCAGGTTAATTCAGGGCTTTATAGAAACTCAAGATTTTAGGATTCAGACACAACTGTCTAATCTTGGACAAGTCGCTTCATCCCTTGTACTTACTTAGCTCTTGTTGTTTAGTCGCTAAATCGTGTGGGACTCTTTTGCCATCCTGCGGACTGTAGCCTGCCAGGCTCCTGTATCCATGGGATTTCCCAGGCAAGAATACTGGAATGGGTTACTGTTTTCTCCAGATTATCTTCCCTATCCAGTAATCGACCCCTATCTCCTGCATTGGCAGGCGGATTATTTTTGGCTGTATTGGGTGTTAAGTTACTGCCTGGGCTTTCTCTAGTTATGGTGACAGGAGTTACTCATTGTGTGGCTTCTCTTGTTGCAGAGCACAACTCTAGGGCAGGAGGGTTTGAGTATTTGCCGGCCGGTGGGCTCTGTAGTTGAGGCTCCCAGGCTCTAGAGCACAGGCTCAGTGATTGTGGTGCATGGGCTTAGTTGCTCTGTTGCCTGTGATATCTTCCTGGACGGGGGATCTGACCCCTGTCTTCTGCATTTGCAGGCGGATTCTTTACCACTGAGCCACTAGGGAAGCTGTACTTAGCCCTGCATGATATCAAATGAGGAGTGTGGGCTTTATGCTTTCTAACATTCCTTGCAGCCTTCTTTACTTTTCTGTGTGACTTGATGTGAATACATTTTTGATTGCCAGCCAGCTTCCTTGCCAGTCAGCAGAAAGATCTAAGCTGTGATCTAATAGTTTAGTAGCTGTTCCCTAAACCAAACTTTTATGAAGGTTGAGCACAGAAGGCAGCTTCGGCCTGGAGCAGGGATGGTCATTGGTATCTCTGAGAATTTTCAAATATTGACTTAACAACAGCTCCAGTGGTTTTTAATACGTTTTTCAGCAAGATGTGCTTTGCAAAGTTCAGTACTAAGCTTGCATTCATTGAGTTAATCAATACGTTGGGGGGAAAGATTAAGTCAGTCTTACACACAGAACAATATTGGTTCTGTGTTTGTATTTATGTATGTTATTGTTTGGCTTACCTAACATCTGTAAGGGGTATATAGTACTGTCCCTATTTTGCAGATGAAACCCAAGCATAAGAAGATTACATTAGTTAAAGTAATTCAAAAATTGACTTGGGTGAGAGAGAATTCTATTTATTGCTTCTGAGTACTGATTATACACTAGAGACTATTTATAACTGCTAGTTTAGAAGTTTCATTTCTTTATTTGAGCCTTTATATTTTAAATGCCTCCCTGTGTTAGGCACTATGCTAATGAAATTGAATGAAAGTTTATTTCGTCTCTTTGTTGTGTTCACCTCCAAGCTAGAATGAGATATGCCTACGATATCAGTTATTATGTAATGTGATAACAGCAACAATGAAGTATTATTTGTTAAAGCCCTAGGGAGCTTAATGACAGGAAAGAAGACATTTGAAATGGGATTTACTCTTCAGCTAAGTAGTTCTGACCATGCTAATAACAGGATGTTTCTTTGTTTCAGAAAGTGGTGGAGAGAGAGCTGGATGCTCTTTTGGAGCAGCAAAATACCATTGAAAGTAAAATGGTCACCCTCCACCGGATGGGGTGAGTCTTCAGTTCAGCAAGAGCTATTTTAAATTTCATCGGGGTCCACTGGATAAGTTATTATTTTTCCTAACTTTGTGTTATACAGTGACAGTTGAGTTTAAATTGGAAAGGAGAATTACCTCCAGGTAAAGTGAATACCCACAGGTGTGGTTAGGTTGTTCTCAAAGTGTCCTTGGGCCAGCAAGTATCAACATTGTTTGGAAACTTGTTAGAAATGCAGAGTCTGAGGCCTCACCCCAAACCTACTATACCAGAAACTCTGGGGGTGGGGCTCTAGAATCTCTAGCTTAACCTGTATGTCAAGTGATTCTGATGTACGGCTCAAGTTTGAGAGCCCCTGTTTTGTGTATTCTGTATATTTGCTAGTCATAAAAATTGCTTTGATTTCATCATCCTCTTAGAGTGTTGGTTAGTGCATTTCATGCTCACTTAGCAATGGGGAGATTCTGCACTCCAGTTCTTTGGCAGTACTTATTTAGGGCTGTCTTTTGTATTTATTTAAATTAAGTTATTATTCAATATAAGCCTAAGTTTTCAGTAAAACACTCTTGAGTAAAAGCTATGAATAGAGTGCATGGAGCAGAGTTGTGGGGAGATACAAAAGAAGTTTGACTTCCCAGGTGGCTTAGTGGGTAAAGAATCCGCCTGCAATGCAGGAGTCGTGGGTTTGATCTCTGGGTCGGGAAGATCTCCTGGAAGAGGGCATGGCAACCCATTCTAGTATTCTTGCCTTGAGAATCCTATGGACAGAGGAGCCTGGCAGACTTACAGTCCATAGGGTCTCAAAGAGTTGGACATGACTGAAGTGACTAAGCAAGCATGCTCAAGCAAAAGAAGTATTAATAGAAGACATAGTCTCCATCTGCAAAAATGTTTTTTCATCTCTTTTACCATCTACTCCTATGGATATGTATACTGACAATGTGTGTCTCCAGTCCAAATCTACAGTTGATTGAAGGAGATGCAAAGCAGCTGGCTGGAATGATCACCTTTACCTGCAACCTAGCTGAGAATGTGTCAAGCAAAGTCCGTCAGCTTGACCTGGCCAAGGTAATCCCATTGAGCTTTTGGTATTTGAGTTAGTAGAGGGCAGTAAAGAAGCCACCAGGTTAGAAATTAGAGCAGGACCATCCAATAGAAACCTAATGCAAGATACCAAAACAAGATAAAGATATCACAGGAGAAACGTCAGACCAATAGCTGTTATAAATATAGACATACAGATCCTCAACAACAGTAGCAAATCATATCCAGCAATGTATTAAAAAAGACTAAACTGTGGGCAAGTGAAATTTATCCCAGTCACGCAAGGCTGCTTTAGACTATCAATTAATGTAATACACCAAATTGATAGAATATAGGACAAAAACCACATGATCATAGACACAAAACTAAATACCTGTTTTGATGAAAACACTCAACAATCTTGGAAGAGAAGGAACTTCCTCGACCTGATAAAAGGCATCTTTATGATGTTACAGATGGGCTAACATCATACTTACTGGTGAAAAACTAGTTGCTTCCCCAAAAAGATCAGGAACAAAACAAGGATGTTAGCTCTTACTGCTGCTTTTCAACATTGTACTAGAGGTTCTAGCCAGAGAAGTTAGGCAAGAAAGTGAAATGAAAGTCATTCAGGTGGGAAAAGAAAAAGTCTAATATGAACCACATATATAATTTAAAACTTCCCAGTGACTGTTTTTTAAAAAGCAGAACAGGAGAAAATAATTTTCACAATTTATAAACATTTGTTTAACCCATTATTTCAGAAATTACTATTAAATGGTATTAATGAGACATTTTTACCTTATTTATTTTTGTGCTAAGTTTGAAATCCAGTGTATATTTTACACGTATACATCTTAATTTGGATTAGTCACATTTGAAATGCTCAGTAGTCACAGGTGGAGAGTGGCTACTGTATTGAACAACACAGGATCTGGGTTGTGAGTTTTGGTTGGTTGGTTTGTTTTTTGTCTGTGTGGCTTATGGGATCTTAGTTCACTAACCAGGGATTGAACCTCATCCTCAGCAGTGAAAGTGTGGAGTCCTTAGGATTGGCTGGCCAGGGAATTCCTCATTCTTGCTTATTTGAAACAAAAATACTTTCCATAAATTTTGCATACATTATTTTATTTTAAATTGAAGAATAATTGCTTTGGATTGGTTTCTACCAAACCTCAACATGCATACATTATTAATTGGATTGCAATGTCATGTTCTCAGAATGTCAGATATACTATGGTTATGTTATAAATTTAACAACATAAGCCAAATATAAATATGGATTATCTCCACTATTGCTTTATTAAAACAAATGACTGGTCACATAAATAAAATTGTGTGATGCTTGTCAGTAGTATTGACCATCACCCACAAGTTTTGTGAGTGGTAGTGGTAATGTTTTTTAGTTTACCAGTGAATGCTGTCAAGGATCTCTGGTTACTTGGCTTCAGCCCCTGAAACTCCCTACCTTCTGGAGAGATGCTTTTGAAAAAATAGGACGTTGTTTCTAAGCAACAAATCTTTTTGCAGAATCGCCTCTATCAAGCCATTCAGAGAGCTGATGACATCTTGGACCTGAAGTTCTGCATGGATGGAGTTCAGACTGCTTTGAGAAATGAAGATTATGAGCAGGCCGCAGCCCACATTCATCGCTACTTATGCCTAGACAAGTCAGTCATCGAGCTCAGCCGACAGGGCAAAGAAGGTTGGCATCCCAAACTGCTGCTTCCTAGTTTCGTTACAAGCATCTGTCATCTGAACTCAGCAGTCTCAATCAGGAAAAGGAAAACTAGGACATTTAGGAAATTTTCTTGTCTGGTACTAGTACGACACGGTATAGGTCCTAGACCATCCCAGGGCAAAGGTTGTTATTCCTACCTTATGGAAAAGAAAACAATCCAGATCTACTGTTCCTCTGACCAGTGGGTTCTTTACACTGGACAATATTGCCTGTTTATACAGTTAAAAGTAAATTTTTAGCTTTCTGTTCTGGACCGTCCATGACCTCCACCCACTCTTGTCTTTCTAGCCTTTTTTCATGCTATTCGCTCATACATCCATTCATTGTACATGTTTGTTGAGCTCCTCTTTAAACCAGGGTATATACTGCTTGGGCTTCCCTTGTAGCTCAGTTGGTAAAGAATCTGCCTGCAGTGCAGGAGACCCGGGTTTGATTCCTGGGTTGGGAAGATCCCCTGGAGAAGGAAATGGCAACCCACTCCACTATCCTTGCCTGGAAAATCTCATGGACAGAGGGCTGCAGTCCATGGGGTTGCAAAGAGTCGGGCATGACTGAGCAACTAACACTAACACTTATATACTGCTTGCTGCTGCTGCTAAGTCGCTTCAGTTGTGTCCGACTCTGTGCGACCCCATAGACGGCAGCCCACCAGGCTCCCCCGTCCCTGGGATTCTCCAGGCAAGAACACTGGCGTGGGTTGCCATTTCCTTCTCCAATGCATGAAAGTGAAAAGTCAAAGTGAAGTCACTCAGTTGTGTCCGACTCTTAGCGACCTCATGGACTGCAGCCCACCAGGCTCCTCCGCCCATGGGATTTTCCAGGCAGGAGTACTGGAGTAGGGTGCCACCGCCTTCTCCGATACTGCTTGCAGTTCTCTGCAAATACTCTTCATCTTTCTGTGTCAGTACTTTGCTGTTCTCATTCCCCTTGCCTAGAACGTATGTACCCCATACTCAGAAATCAAAATCTTGCCCATCTTTGAGAAACAAAATATCATCTCTGGGAAGCCTTTTCTGATTACTTCAACCAGAAATGTGACTTGTGACACTTGTCATACACTGAATTTTATTATAGTCATTTGTGCACAAACCTCATTTCTTGAAGATGATTGTGACTCCTATGGCAGTGGAGATGTGGCTGACTCACCTCTTCACCATCTGTATTGCTAGTACAGCGTCTTGCACACACTTAAGTGTTCAATACCTGTTTTTGGAATGCACAGACAAAGTGGCCTAAACCTAACACAGTACCGTTCTCTACATTAGTTCTCATCTTCTCCCCATTGTGCAGGCAGCATGATTGATGCCAACCTGAAACTGCTGCAGGAAGCCGAGCAGCGTCTCAAAGCCATTGTCACAGAGAAGTTTGCCGTTGCCACAAAGGAAGGGGATCTGCCCCAGGTGGAGCGCTTCTTCAAGATCTTCCCACTGCTGGGTTTGCATGAGGAGGGATTAAGCAAGTTCTCAGAATATCTTTGCAAGCAGGTATGGCTCCTGATTGCTTGGCAGGATAATGGTACAGTTCTCCGCCTGCAAACCGGGGCACTGGATGGGTCCATTTTCTGTGGATACCTTATACCTCTGGATTTGAATCCCCTCTTCTTCTGTATCCTGGCAGGACTGGGTACACGCATTCATTCAGCACTTACTGTTACCAGTCTACTTTGCACCAGGCATGGCCTGGACATCTACTGACGTATTCCAACAGACCAAGTGAAAGCATAAGAAAATCAAAATGTAATTTCTCTGACAAGTTGACTCACCTTTTCCAAGCTGTCAACCAGGGACTGGCTTCTTTTAAAAGCATTCAGAGATGTTGGTTAGGAGTTTTTAGACTCGTAACGAGGCTTGAGGGCTCCCCTGATGGGTCAGTGGTAAAGAATATGCCTGCCAATGCAGGAGTCACAGGTTTAATTCCTAGGTGAGGAAGATGCCCTGGAAAAGGAAATGGCAACTCACTCCAGTATTCTTGCCTGAAAAATCATGGACAGAGGAACTTGGTGGGCTACAATCCACGCAGTCACTAAACAGCGGGACATGACTTAGCGACTAAACAACACCAACCAGGCTTGAGTCTCAAAATAAGACTTGGAGGGGAAAAAAGCCCCAGGCTTGCAGCTCAAAAATTGAGATGAAGCAGGTTAAAACTGAAAAAGAAACAGGCTTCAGTTTAGTCTCTGCCCACCTTCCCCTGGAACCTCATAGGCGTGTGAGCACAGAGTTGTTACTTTTTTTAAGTGTGTGTCACAGTGCATCCTGTCCCCATCCCCCAGTTCTGTGTAATGGAACATTATTTTGCCATTCAGGAAAATGTGACAGTTCCATATGTGCAGACACAGTTTACTCTCTAACATGTGGCTGACTAAGTCAAACAACAGCATGCCATCATTCATGTTGAAATTGGAGAGAGCTGCAGTAAAGATTGTATGTTACATAAACATGGGGTATGTGGGAGACAGTTAGCAGTGGTCACCTCTCAAGAGGAAACTTAGGAGACCAAGAAACATAGATAAGAGAAAGAATTACTTTTCATCCAATACTCCTTTGTTCCTTTTGAATGTTTAAGTGTGTTTTCAGTTCAGTTCAGTCGCTCAGTCGTGTCCGACTCTTTGCGACCCCATGAATCGCAGCACACCAGGCCTCCCTGTCCATCACCATCTCCCTGAGTTCACTCAAACTCACGTCCATCGAATCGGTGATACCATCCAGCCATCTCATCCTCTGTCATCCCCTCTTCCTCCTGCCTCCAATCCCTCCCAGCATCAGAGTCTTTTCCAATGAGTCAACTCTTCGCATGAGGTGGCCAAAGTACTGGAGTTTCAGCTTTAGCATCATTCTTCCAAAGAACACCGAGGGCTGATCTCCTTTAGAATGGACTGGTTGGATCTCCTTGGAGTCCAAGGGACCCATTCTAAAAATTAACAAGAAATGAAATGTAACTGCTTTATGGTACTTTTCTATCAATACTTTTTTTTATCAGTACTTTGTTATCTGAAACCTAGAATGGGCTTCTACTGTTAATCCCTTAAAATTCCCTTGGAAGTACCCAGATTCTGTCTGCTACTCAACAGAGCACCATTAATAATAACTCTTGAGTTATTCTTTGAAACAATTATTGTAACTTGGGACTCTCTCCCCAGTTTAACAGCTGTAGATATTATCAAGGAAAAGGAAAGCATCATTAATCCCTCTGAATGGAAGAAGAGTTAACTACCATGTTAGGTTCTTTGTCTTGCCTGAGGTTTGGACAGCCCACAGCCCCCAAGGGACACTCCTCTGTGCCATCTAGGCTTTCTAGCTTCAAGGGAAACATGGGGAAAAAAGCCACTGGGAGGTCTTTTAGAAAAACTGAGGCTAACCTTTGGTCTAAGAAATATTTGTGGATTTTCTACTTTTTCAGGTGGCCAGTAAAGCTGAGGAGAACCTCCTGCTGGTTTTAGGCACAGACATGAGTGATCGAAGAGCTGCAGTCATCTTTGCAGATACACTGACTCTTCTGTTTGAAGGCAAGCCTCTTTCTCCACTGTAGACACTTCCAGCACCTGCATCCTAGCTTTTCTTTTCTCCTGACCAGCCTGATGCCTTTACTTTAATCCTGTGGTTTGCTATATACTGGTTTATTGGAGAATTAACGTCCCAATTCAGTATCTGATTCTCAAAGATTAGAGTCTCTCAGATGTTTTGTTCTCCCTAGTCCTTGAGAATAAAACTCCAAGAGTGTATTTAACTAAAAAACGACAGGGGAGAGAGTGATGCTCATTTCCAAAGATGCTCCTGTAGAAACTGTCAGTATAATTTATCAAATGCCTGCTGTTTACCAAGCACTGTGCATAGGTAACAGATTTGCTTAGCAATTCCTGACACCAATAAGAACCATTTGTGTTCATTTGGGAAGTAAAACAGCCAGAAAGTGTTGAGTTAGACCCCAAGTCAGTCCTGGATAGAAGAAAGGAGTGTATCTGTGGGAAGAACATTTGGAATCCAGCCCTCTCCCTTTCTCCCTTCCAGGAATTGCCCGAATTGTGGAGACCCATCAGCCAATAGTGGAAACATATTATGGGCCAGGCAGACTTTATACCCTGATAAAATACCTGCAGGTGGAATGTGACACACAGGTAGAGAAAGTGGTAGATAAGTTCATCAAGCAGAGAGACTACCGACAGCAGGTGAGCAGGGGAAGCTGAGGGGGGTTGGAAGCACCGTTAGCCAGCAACACTGAACGGAATAAATCAGGGGCAGGGAGGCTAAGGGGGTGGGGAGTGCAAAGAAGATACAAGTAGGATAAAGACGTCAAATGCAGACTGGCCTGCATCTTGCCACTCCCCAGCTTACTCTGGACGGGAGGTGTTGTCAAGGTGATGATGGCCTCAGTACAAGGCTGAGAAGGAAATAGAAAGGGCTTCCTAAAATGAACACAACAGAAACATTAAACCACTTGTCAATCACAGAATGTGCAGCATTGCCATCTGGTGACTGAGTGAGAATTTGATTTCCTAAGGTCTTATTCAATGTTAAATAATTCTGTCTCAGATTTCCCCTTTATTCCTTAAGGACTAAAGGTAACATTTGCTTTTTCAGAACTTTAGGTTTCTCCATTCCTTTGAGCAGATGAAATAAGAATAGAACTTAGAAATAGGAGTAACCCCATATAGTTTAATTTCTCGAACTCTAGGAGACTAGACATTATTAGTTCATTGGAATACCACTAGCATCACTTTTAAGTACAATAATAGAGGTGAACATTAGCATATAAATCAAAAGTAAATCTTTGGCACCTCCCGTTGAGAGCCTCCTTTTAACTTACCTGTTAAACAAACTAAATCTAAACATTCTTATACCAAAAGTCTGGAGGGACCAGCAGGAAGCAGATAGAAGGAGGGAGGGGAAGATTATTCTCATTTCTGTGATATATTGCAGTTTCGGCATGTCCAGAGCAACTTGATGAGAAATTCTACATCAGAAAAAATAGAGCCAAGGTAATAATCCTCTTTTCTTCACTCCATGGACGTTTGCATCGCTAGTCAAGTATCATTCAGAGGCTGCTCTCTTACAGTGTGGTTTACATTTTAAGAATACTTTCTCTGTGACTCTCTTTTTAGAATGGAATATAGCATGCAAACAAAAACATGTGTATAACATGTTTGTGTTTTGTCAAGAATGCTAGACCATTATCAGTGCTGCAGTCTGGGTCTAGAGCTGGTGCTGTTCATCATTACAGTGCACGGAGCATAGAGCACAGGGAAGCATGTAATAAAGGGATATAACCTGGGCTGGTGAAGTTCAAGGAAGGGAATCCTGAGGACATGATCTTACATCTGAGACTTTAAGGGTAAATAGAAGGGGATAATGGATAAATGTATACGTATGGCTGAGTCCCTTCACTGTTCACCCGAAACTATCACAATATTGTTAATTAGCTATACCCTTACACGAAAGAAATAAAAAGTTCCCTTTCATTTTTCTAATGAGTAAGTAGAGGGACTCCCCTGGTGGCCCAGTGGTTAAGGCTCTGTGCTCCCAGTGCAGGGGCATGAGTTCAGTCTCTAAGATTCCACATGCTGCGTGGAGCAGCCAAAAAGATTTTAAAAAAAAGAGTAAATAAGAATAAGGTGAAATGTGTTCCAGGTAGAGGAGAGAGAAAATGTGCAAAGACTCCCTGTATTGAAAACCCAAAGAAGGCTAGTACAGCTGAAGTGCAGGGAGTTGGAGAGAGTCTGCCATGAGGTGAGTCTAGCGAGGTTGTCAAGTCAGGCTGTTTGGTGTTTGTATCCCAAGAGCTGTGGAAAACTCATGATTACGATATGACCGGATTTACGTCCTGAAAAGGTCTCTTGGACGTCAGTGTGGAAAATTAGTTAATTTTGTCTAAAATGTGAGGGAGGGGATCAACTTCATTCCTTATAAGTGGCTATTTGTTATCCCAGTACAGTTTGTGGAAAAGACTATATTCTTTTTTCATTGAATTGTCTTAGCATTCTTGTTGCAAATCAGTTGACCATAAATGTCAAGATATCTGGACTCTTATTAATCTATATGTCTGTTCTTATGTCAGTAAAACCACACTGCCTTGTTTGCTGTTAGCTTTGTGATAAGTTTTAAAATTGGAAAGTGTGAGTCCGCTAACATTTTTTTTCCAAGATTGATTTGGCTTTTTATCTAGGTATGTGATGGGTGTGGGACACAGTTTAAGGATGTATCCTAAAAAATTCCACCACAGCTACATGAGGGGTTAGGGAAGCATGATTTGTTTTACATGAAAGATAGATCATTTTCACTCGAGCCACTAACAAAAATACAGGCTTCCCTGGTGGCTCAGTGGTAAAGAATCTGTCTGCCAATGCAGGAGACACGGGTTCAATCCTTGGGTCGAGAAGATCCCCTGGGGAAGGAAACAGCAGCCCACTCCAGTATTCTCGCCTGGAGAATCCCATGGACAGAGGAGCCTGGCAGGCTACAGTCCGTGGGCTCACAAAGAGTCAGACACGACTGAGCATATTACACTGAAAATAAAAATACATCTCCCCATCTCTTATGCAGCTCTGGCAGCATTTTTAGGGGTGAATAATTCAGGTGAAACATGTAAATGGAACATGTGGTTGACCACCGTCTCTGATTACAACTGGGCCAGCAGAGCCAGAAGGACCATTTGGCAGAGCTGACCCTCCTGGGCCTGGGGGAGGGGGACTTCAGGACTCTATTTGCCCTGTAGCTCTTTTATCTGAAGGAATCCAGTGTCCTGCTTACGCTTTCTGCTCCACGTGTCTTAGGGAACTGGATCCTATCCTGACTGAGGTCACCCTGATGAATGCCCGCAGTGAGCTGTACCTACGCTTCCTCAGGAAAAGGATCAGCTCAGATTTTGAGGTGGGGGACTCCATGGCCTCAGAAGAAGTCAAACAAGGTAATAGGTGTTGCCCATGTTCCCTGGGATGGGTCGGGGTATAGTTGGCTCTGTTTTCTACTAGTTAAGTCACAGATTCTTTTAATGAGGAAATAATTGGGGCTTATTAGTCTCTGGGGGAGATCTGTGGATAAATTGACTCTCAGGAGGAAATCTGGACTTACCAGATTTTAGAATTGGACTGGGTCTTTGAGGCCACCTAATCATTGAACAGATGAAAATGGCTAAAGGCAAGAATGGTTCAGTGAATCTCCTGCTCTTTTCCCCACACCCTGCTTCCTCACCAGCTCAGATTTCAGGACTGGTGTTTAAATAGGCAGTATGTGCACATGATAGATAGGTAGGTTGATAGAACAAAAAAATATACATAATTTCATGAGGGAACTTTTAAGAGTGATAAGAATATTCTAAAACTGGATTGTGGCTATTGTTACAAAACATAAAGTTACTGAAAAAAAATCATTGAATTGCACATATACAATGGTTGAATTTTATGATATATAAATTACACCTCATGTAGTATTGAAGCATAATATTGAGAAAACCTTTCACTCCCTCCCTCAGTCTCCCTGTTCCCTCAGTCACAATTTTTGAAGGAATAAATATGTTGACTAAAAAGGTGTGCCACTGTCCTATTTTACTGACACACTGACTCCAGGTTTTTAAGAAGAGTGTTTAATCCCTTCTGGTTGAGTATATGCAGAATTCTCTTCACTGGAGACCTGAAACTCACCCAGCATCTGTGGCAATCTGCGTGGCTTGTACCAATAATGCATGGCAAGGGAATTATTTATATGACCTGGTGGTTTGGTTTTTTTATTTGTTTTGGGCATTGCTACAAGATTTGTGGGATCATGGTTCCCCATCAGAGATCAAACCCATGCCTCCTGCAGTGGGAGCGCAGAACCCTGCCCACTGGGCCACCAATAAAGCCCCTGAATTGGTGTTTCAAAGAGGATTTGAGCTCATCTGGAGTTTGGTACTTATTGCTGTTAATAATGACCATGTATGTTCAGAGTTGTGCTGTTTAATACAGTAGTCACAACCCACAGGTAACTATTTAAATTTTAATTAAAATTAAATAAGGGCTTCCCTGGTGGCTCAGGATGATAAAGAATCTGCCTGCAATGCAAGAGATGCAGGTTCAGTCTCTTGGTCAGGAAGATCTCCTGGAGAAGAAAAAGGCTAACCACTTCAGTATTCTTGCCTGGAAAATTCCATGGAAGGAAGAGCCTGGCAGGCTACATACAGTCCATAGAGTCACAAAGAGTCAGACAGGACTGAACAACGAATACTTTCACTTTTCACAAAATTAAATAAAATTTAACATTCAGTTCCTCAATCATATTAAGCACATTCCAAGCACTTAATAGTGGCTACTACATTAGGCAGCAGACACAGAACATTCCTATCACAGAAAATCTTGTTGGACAGCACTTTTTATAGAATGAAAAATCTAAAAACTGCAATCTCCAATTACTGTGATTTCCAGTTATCTCTAATAATGTCAAAATGTTTGGAAATAACACATTGTCTAAAAACAGTAATTAAAAAAAATATGGACTATCTACATAAGATATCACACAGCCGTTAAAGATCAGTAAGCTAAAAAGAAAAACTACATAGAAACAATGAAATATCTATGATGTAATTTTTAAGCAGGATACAGAATTGTATCAGTACTGTGATTGTAACCCTGTAAATTATGTACAGATTTGGAACAGAGACTAGAAAGGGACCTAAAAAAAAAAAAAGATCTATTTCCTTTGGGGAAGAAGAGTGAGTATTCCTTTCTTGGCTGTCTCCTAGAGCACCAGAAGTGCCTGGACAGACTCCTCAATAACTGCCTACTGAGCTGCACCATGCAGGAGCTCATTGGTCTATATATCACCATGGAGGAGTACTTCATGAGGGAGACTGTCAACAAGGTAGGACAGAAGAAATCCCCCCCAACCCCGCCCCGGAGATGGGGCATCCTGTCCAGGAAGCCAGGCTGACGGCCAAGGCATGTCGTATTTCTTGGTCCTACTTTGAGAATACCCTGGCATGCCGACTAAGTGTACTGCTTTGAATGGTCAGAGGGCATCTTTGGCGTGATCAGGCTCTTCATGGACCCAGCTGGGACTTCTTCCCCAAGGGTCATAGAAGAGCACCTCAGCTCCTCGGGAGCCTCTCTGCCCCCTGCCTCCATAGCAGTGTGTGGGTGAGGAGCCGTGGAGAAGATGGGCCTCCCCTGGTGTCTTAGATCCTGCATACCAGATATTCTCGAGGCAGACACCCTAACTACTTAGTTTCCTAACATTGGTGATCAGTAGGGAAGTGAACTGTTTTAGCAAGGAGGAGCCACTCCAAGCGGTGACCAGAACAAGCTATTTTAGGAAAAGCACAAAGTACAGAACTATCTAGGACCATGACAGAACTGGGGCCCTTACTAGGCAATCTGCCTTTGGGGTAGGCTGTGGCCCTGGACACCTATGAGAAGGGCCAGTTGACATCCAGCATGGTGGATGACGTCTTCTACATTGTTAAGAAGTGCATCGGCCGGGCCCTGTCTAGCTCCAGCATCGACTGCCTCTGCGCTATGATCAACCTCGCCACCACAGAGCTGGAGTCTGACTTCAGGTACAGCCGCCACCCTTTCCACTCTCTGGGAGGCAGAAGGGTCCTCCTGTTGGATTCCTGGGGCCCATTTTGTTTCTCCCTTTTTTTCTCTTATGATTCAAGTTCAGTTCTATACAGGCTATAAGCTCCTATCCATAGCACCACATCCTTGACTCCAGGCAGTTGTGCAGCACCCCGATACCTCATAGGCCAAATCTGTATTTCGTGGACTGGATTCTTTCTGGCCCTCAGACTGAGGAAAGGGAACAGGCGCCTCAGATGAAGGCAGCAGCTGTAATGTTAATGGTGATACTTACCTCTGCTACCAGGCAGGCACTGTGCCGATGCCCTGCTCCCGTTCAGTCCTGACAGTGCCCCTGTGAGGTGGGAGCCGCTGGCTGTCTTCTGTAGATGAGGGACCCGGGGCCCAGGGAGATCACACAGTCCCGTTCAGTCCTGACAGTGCCCCTGTGAGGTGGGAGCCGCTGGCTGTCTTCTGTAGATGAGGGACCCGGGGCCCAGGGAGATCACACAGTCCCGTTCAGTCCTGACAGTGCCCCTGTGAGGTGGGAGCCGCTGGCTGTCTTCTGTAGATGAGGGACCCGGGGCCCAGGGAGATCACACAGTCCCGTTCAGTCCTGACAGTGCCCCTGTGAGGTGGGAGCCGCTGGCTGTCTTCTGTAGATGAGGGACCCGGGGCCCAGGGAGATCACACAGTCCCGTTCAGTCCTGACAGTGCCCCTGTGAGGTGGGAGCCGCTGGCTGTCTTCTGTAGATGAGGGACCCGGGGCCTAGGGAGATCACACATCTCATAAGTGGTAGAACATGGAGTGGAGCCTGACCTTCACATGCTGTTGTCTCCACGCTCACATGGCGCTGCCTTCACCGAGCTGTGCTTCCTCCTGAGCGTGTTGGAGCTCAGCGCCGCTCAGTGACAGCCTCGCAGTCAGTCAGGAGCCGGCCCCATCAGTGCCTTTGAGGGGGTGCGGCCTCTCAGGCCCTGACTGCTCAGGGCCTCCTGCTCCCTGGGAAGAGCAGGTTACGCTGCTGGCTCAGGGTGGTGAGCCCGCTGGTGCGCCCGTCCTGGAGGCCAGGTTGCGTGCTGCCAGTCCCCGTGTGCCCCTCTGCCCCAGGGACGTCCTGTGTCACAAGCTGCGGATGGGCTTCCCAGCCACCACCCTGCAGGATATCCAGCGCGGGGTGACCAGTGCCGTGAGCATCGTGCACAGCAGCCTCCAGCAGGGCAAGTTCGGCACCAAAGGCATCGAGAGCACCGACGAGGCCAAGCTGTCCTTCCTGGTAGGCGGCCCCGCAGGTGGGAGCTGGGCTGCGCCGCGGTTAGCCAGCCATCGACTGGAGACTCCTCCTCCAGTGTCTGCAGAGGCGGAGAATTCCTCCTTTAGGGAAGGCTCCTTCTAGAGGTTCTGAAACCATTTAAATCTAGGGACCTTTTTCAGAGCAGCCTGAGCCAGGACATGTCCTGTTCCTGCCAAGAAGGCTGGCCGCCTCAGAGCTCCCCAGTGCCCATTCCCAGGAGCACCCCCAGCTGTTAAGGGCTCCACTGAGTACCAGGCTTGGATGACATCTATGCCAGCCCCTAGACCGCTTCTCTGAGGATGGCCCACAGTGGGGGAGGGGGCTGACCCATTAGGCCTACCAAACTGCTTTTCTGGCACACTTCTTAGACTTTCAGCCTCCTCAGGAAGGTGAGCTTCTTCAAGCGCTACTATCCAACATGACAGGTGTGTGACAGCTGGGGAAAAAGTATGGGAGGATGAAAGGGTTCATACCGGGCAACAACCAACTTGTGATGAGCCCAAAAGAATGCACATGAGTCCTGGGCCTGTGGTCAGGCCTTTCTGGCACCTGCTGTCTTGGCGTGTGTGGGTACGGTGCTATCAGAGGCCGTTCTGCCCTCCCCGCATTAGCCAGACTCTTCTCGGCTCCTGGGGTTCAGAGACCTGAAGGAAACATCCGACAGTGGAGCTCTCAGTCGACAGCAGTCCACAGATGGAGTCCTGAACACCCTGCAGGGGATGCAAAAATGTATATGTGTTTTTTTCTGGAAGCAAAGTTCTTAGCTTTTATTATTCTTAAAGGGAACTATGACATCAAAAAAGTTGAGACGTTGGTTTCAGAGACAGAAGCCTAAACATGCTAATTTTTACCTTGTCCCCATACAAGGGAAAACCACAGTAACCAGTCCTCAGACAGATCCAATGAAGTCTATTCAGGCAGTCCTACTTTCTCCTTGTCATTGAAAATATTTTCCCTGAGCATGGGTCCTGTCGATTTAGAATGTCATGGTTGTTGCCAAAAAAAACACAACAGGATTCTGTCCAAGAAATTATTGCCTCTGTACCTTTAGAGAACTTTGCCAGCATTTCTGGCAACCAGCTTCATATAATCATGAACTGACTTTAATTTTTCATTTTTATTTGCATTCTATTTCATTCTTCACAGAACTTTCATTCTTTCATTTCTCTGCTCAGAAACGACTCCCTGCTACCTACCACATCGAAACTAGACATCTTTGGGCGTTTTGCCGAGGGCCTCCTGAGTCTGGCACATCTGTCCCTCTAGTCCTGTTTTCCATCCCTTGGCTCCACGGGTCCCCAGTAGGCTGGCTGCTATGCGCTCACACATTTGCTGCTCCCATTCAGACAGCTCCATTGTTTGAGGCCCAGAAGATAAGGCCGACAAGAAAAGGTGATGCTAAATGCTTGGTGACAGTTTTCTAGTTTTCCTGACGCCGAGTACTTAAAATGTCATCACTCCCACCACAGGGCCTACTTCTTATGTCACCTTGATTTATTTGGCTGTCAAGATGAATTCCCCGACGGTGCTGATATATCAGTCACTGTGAGCTGGGATAAGCCCAGTGAATCCACGCTTACAAGGACTGTCAGTACAAGGAAACTTTGAAATCAATACCACTTGAACCCAAATCCATTTTCCCCTCATGACAGATTTTTCTTATGCCCTCAAATGCCTTGGAAACATTGATGTTATGGCTTCCATCCTTGAGCTGTCGTGACAGTGCAGCTGCGTCTCCGGAGGCTGGTGATGTTGGTGGCCAGGTGTTGCGACACGCGAAAGGGACGCCTCCGGTGTCATCCATCCAGCGTGCACACAGCCGCAGCAGCACTGCCAGCAGCATGGCCTTCCAGCGCCAGCTGCAGGATGCGGACAAGGGCAGTGTTCCTGCGAAAGACGAAAGGGACATCCAGTCCCAGTCCCTGGGGTTCTGAGCCTCTTTCACACAGAAATCCTGAAGTTTCTGGCTCGCCTCTTGAAGCATCAGCTTCTCCCCGTCACCTCGGCCTTCCTGGGCATGGCACTAGCACACCCGTTCAAGGGGAGCGTGGTTGTCTCAGACTCAAACTTCTCCCACACAGCGGCTTCCAGATCAGTATTCCCAAACCACATCGGGGCTCATATAGTGTCCACCCACTTTACATATTCCTCAGCCCCACCCCGCGTCCAGGACCGCGTAGCACCTGCGCCCCAGGCTGACATCACCCGTCTCTGCAGCCCTACCTCATGTCATTTCCCTGCACGTCTACCCCCTGACTCTCCTGGTCTCCAGATGTTTTGGGGTTTTCTGCCACTCTGCATTTGCCTTTATTATCCTTTCTCCAGAAGATAGTTATTCATTCATTCAACAAATATTTATTGAGAAACTTCTGTATATCAGGCACTGTTGTGGGTTTTTGAGCTGCACTGCCCAGTATGGTGTGGCTATTTAACTTGAAGCTAAAAATCCAGTTGCAGAGTTGCACCAGCCACATTTCAAGTGCTCAGTAGCCACACATGGTTATCGCTACTGTACTGAACAATTCAGAGTTAGAACATTGCCATCATCAAGAAAGTTCTCTTGGACAAACTAGATTCCTGCCTTCGTGGAGCTCTCATTCGAGTGGGAAAGGCAAACAAGAAACAAATAAGACAATATCAGATAATCCTAAGTACCATTACGATAATATCAAACAGGACAGTGGACTAGCAGAAGCTGGTCGGGGTGGAGAAATGCACTCGCCTTTCTCTCCAGAATTATCTCCTAGCCTCCTGAGTCCCTCTCAGGTACCAGCTCTGCCATGAAGCTTCCTGGTGTGCCTGGTTTCTTTCCTCTAAATGGCCATCATCACAGTTTCTACCTTAATTGCCATTTTTGTCACCACTGCTTTTTACGATTGGTGTTTGTGCATCAAGCTCATACGGAGGTGAATTGTAGAGAAAGGAGCCCTTGACCTGGAGTGGGGAAACCTAAATTCTAACGCTGGCGGTAACGCTGTGGCCTGTCGCTCGCTGAATCGCTATCCTCCTCCTCGGCTTTATGTTTCCTTGTGGCGCTTATCACTCCCTGACATTTATTATTGACTTTGCTTCAGGAATGTATACTCTACAAGGGGCTGAATTTTTTCTGTTAACCACTTTCTTCCCAGTAGCTTCCACAGTGCCTGGCACATAGTGGGCACTTTAAATATTTGCTGAATCAAGAGTTGACTGACCTTGTTGAGTCATTTCACCCTCTTAGGTGGGTGAAATGACCCCTTACCCCTGTGAGCTGGCTTGATAATACAGTTGACTGGCTTTGAACTGCACAGACCCACTTATACATGGATTTTTTTCAGCGGTAAATACTATAGCTCTGTAATTCACGGTTGAATGTATGGATGCAGATTCACAGAGGCAGGTGGGCTTCCCAGGTGGCGCTAGTGGTAAAGAACCTGCCCACCAATGCAGGAGGCACAAGAGACGCAGGTTCAGTCCCTCGTTCGGGAAGATCCTCTGGAGAAAGAAATGGCAAGCCACTCCAGTATTCTTGCCTGGAGAATCCCATGGACAAAGGAGCCTGGTGGGCTACAGTCCACAGGGTCTGAAAGAGTCAGACACGACTGAAGTGACTTAGCACGCACGCACAGATGTAGACCTGGAGGGCCAGCTATAAGTTATATGCTGACTTTTTACTGTGCCCCTAACCCCAGTATTGTTCAAGGGTCAGCTGTACTTGTTTTGCAGAAGGTATTTGGCAGAACCACAGACCTAATGGTTGAGCAAATACTTGATAGGTAACAGGCTCTCAGGAAGCATTTCTTAAATCAGTGACAGCCTTTGCATCACTGACCTTGGCTTGGAGGTTTGGAGGCCCAGGATTTCTCCCAGACTTGTATGCCTACACATGGAACAAAAAGACCTGAAACCCTATATCTCTACCTCTGAGGTCATATAGCTTCTCTGCCTCTTTGTGTCAGGCCCTGGAGAAAGGGCAAGCCTGGTTCACCATGCTGCCTGCTGAGACCTGAGCCCCCTGCCTGGTGACGGTGCTGAGGGTGGTCCTTAGCTGTCCTGAACCTCAGAAATGGGTACCAACAACAGTGAGCAGGCAGTGATGTTCTTCTGTCCTGTCTCCCAGGTGACACTGAACAACGTGGAGGTCTGCAGTGAAAATATCTCCACTTTGAAAAAGACGCTGGAGGTAAAGGGGACCCTGGCTGTCGGCTCTCTGTGGCCTTCCCATGCCTCCTGTTGAGAGTGAGCCCTGTGCGCTTCTCCTGCTGAGGCCGTGGCATTCCTGGCATTGAGCCGGCTCTTCCTCAGAGCACTTGAGGGGGTTCGTTAGTGATTGAGATAGTAGCAGCATATCTCTGAATTACAGGAAAATTATGACCCATGAGTTGGGAGATCAGAATTCAGGTTAGCTCTTTCAGCACATACTTGGCATGTGACCTTGGACAAATCCCTGAGCCTCACTTCTCTCATCAATGAAATGAAATACAGATCTCCATGGGGCCCTGCTCTTGGTTTGTTGGGTAGCCTGGTTTAAAAAAAAAAACGGATTGAAAGCACTTTATAAAAATAATAAAGTCTTCCATAAATTTTGAGATAAAAATGATTCTGAGGGGAATTCACTGGCAGTCCAGCGGTTAGGACTCTGCGCTTTCACTGTGAGGGCATGGGTTCAATCCCTGATTAGGGAACTAAGATCCCACAAGCTGAGTGGCACAGCCAAAAAAAATATGTAGGGTTCACTTAACCCTGTAGAGAGCCAGTTGTTGTCATCATTTTTTAAAGGAAGGCCACATAACAATGGAAGTTACTTGGGCTTGTCAGTCAGAACCCCTGAGTTCACATCTCCATTTGACCACTGGCCGGCTGTGGGGCCTGAGGCAAGTTCTCTAACCTCCCTGAGCCTCAGTTTTCTCTCTTGTAAACAGGAAGGATGGTCTCTGCCCCAGAGGTTTGTTGTGAGAATTAAACAAGACTATAAAGCACCTGGCATATGAGCAGCATGCAGTGGTGGTTAATGATTGTATCAGTAGTTACACACAACAGCATGGAGCATTTACTTTGTTAAATACTAGAAAACAAAGAGCCTAGCTCCCCTCCACTCCTGAACGCCACCTCTGGGAGAGGAGAGGAGCCAGGGTCCTGCCTCCCCGCAGGCACCAGTACCTGTGAAGGCTCTTTGCTGCAAAAGCACGGGGCTCTGTGCTGAGGCTGGTGCTGAGCGCTGGCCTTAGGGCTGGGCCACCTGAGGCGGCCAGGAGCAGACACAAGGAGAGGGCCTCCGCACTAGTGGGCTTCCTGAGGGAGGCTCAGGGGGCTGCTGTAAACTGGACCAGCTTAGGAATTCACCCCAAAAAGGTCTTAAAATGGAATAAAATAAGAGCGATAGTCACAAAGGACCAGTAGCATAGTCTCTCACATCACAAGTATTCAACACGGTGGCCGTCACTGTTGTTTTTAGGTCATGGCACGTTAAATTGTGTCCCTGACTTTTTCTGTAACATTAATTAGTCTGCTGGATTTTGGTCCCTTAGCAGCTCTTCCTCACTGCTGCTCCCGCTGGAGCCAAAACAGCACAAACTGAGGAGGCTACAGGAAATGCAGGCAGCTCCCAGCAACCCAGAGCAGTGTCCCTGTGCGCTCTCTACTACTCAGCCTCCGTGCGGAGTTTATGAGCAGGTGCTCTGGAGCTGTAATCCCCGGCTTCATGACAGTGCTGTGTGACTTTAGGCCAATTACTAACTTCTCTGTGCCTTAGTCTCCTCATCTATACAGTGGAAATAATAATAGTACTTACTTCAAAAGAAAAGTACTTTAATAAAAGTAAAGTGCTTGAAACTGGGCCTGGCACACAGTAAGCACTTAAATCTTAGCTGTGGTCATGATGATATTCCCTGGGCTCAGAAGCCTAATGGCTGGGCGTTCTCTCCTAGAGTGACTGCACCAAGCTGTTCAGCCAAGGCATTGGAGGGGAGCAGGCCCAGGCCAAGTTTGACAGCTGCCTTTCTGACTTGGCTGCCGTGTCCGGCAAATTCCGAGACCTCTTGCAGGTAAGCCCCAGTCCTGGGCTTGTGTCTTGCTCTGAGACTATCATTACTGGCTTATCGTGGGTTCCACAATATTAGGAAACGGGGGCGGCGGGGAGAAGGCGTGAGGGAGCAGAGTGCCCACCACTGAACTTGTGCGAGTCCCTTGAAGACTCAAGGTTTTCAGCACTGCTGCTGTCACATTGACAAGCTGGCGTTAGGGTCCTCTAGAGTCTCCACTCGGCCTCCACAGCGCCAGGCACTCTCAGGAAGGTGCTCAGAAGAAACGGAACCACGTGGGTACTCAGACCTGCATGGCCTTAGCCGAAGGCGCTGCCTGGTACCAGGCGCTGAGAAATCAGACCAACCCCATGGCTGCATCTCTGGCCTGGACCTGATTCAGGATATATCTCGAAAGGAACAGGTTGTTCCTGGCCTCCTGGATCAGCATTATCTCTGCTAGATTTCAGAGAGGGCCTGCAGAAAAGGCTCCGAGCTGAGGATGCCCTGGCAGACAAAGGGTGGACGGAGCAGAGAAAGGGAAGGGATGGGGCACGTGCCTCCCGCGTCTGACGCGTCTCTGCCTTGTCCTGCAGGAAGGGCTCACAGAGCTGAACAGCACAGCCATCAAGCCGCAGGTGCAGCCTTGGATCAACACCTTCCTCTCTGTCTCCCACAATATTGAGGAGGTCAGCCTGACCACAGGCAGCTGTCAAGCCCAGGATTGCCCCACATTCCCTGGCCCCCAGCGGTGGAGCTGTCTTACAGGCTCATCTCCCTCACCCTCGAAGGCTAGCTTCCTCCCAGTAACAGGTGGTTCTTGCAGTCAGAGGGCTCCAAAAGACATCTAAAAGGAGTTTGCCTTGATGTATTCTCTTTTATTGAGGCTCTTTTTGCGCCACATCTTTTCATGGCTTCCCAGCTGGCGCAGTTGGTAAAGAACCTGGATGCCAACGCAGGAGACACATATTCGATCCCTGAGTCAGGAAGATCCTCTGGAGGAGGAAATGGCAACCCACCCCAGTATTCTTGCCTGAGAAATCCCACGGACAGAGGAGCCTGGCGAGCTATAGTCCATGGGGTCACAGAAGAGTCACACGACTGAGCATGTATACACAATCTTTTCATTCCTACAGAACACAAGGTACAAGAGGGGTAAACTGCCAGGAGGTCTACCGCGGCGTTTGGGCCACCGCTTCAGTTGCTGGTCAGAAGTGTGATGCAGAAACAGCCGTTTTTGCCAGCCTGGTTTTAAGCTGGCTTTAGGCTAGATGAGTCATAAGCTACAGAAGTTTCCCTAGAGGAGAGGAAGTGGGGTGGGGGTGAATGGTCCTTGGAGAAGTCCCTGCTGACCCACCTTGCTTCCTGATGTAGGAGGAATTCAGTGACTATGAGGCCAACGATCCTTGGGTTCAACAGTTCATCCTTAATCTGGAGCAGCTAATGGCAGAGTTCAAGGTGAGCAAGGGCTCTCGGGACCAGTCTAGAATTCGCCACCTCTGCCAAATCAGCCGCCCTGAGGCTTCTCATCGCACTCCTGCTGGGAGCCCTGGATGCCCTTCCAAGCCCCAGGCTGTGGAAGCACTCCCGACAGCTCGTATGGAGGCAGCAGGGCAAGGTGGGACCCCCACTGACGTCCAGTCTCTGCGTGCAGGCCGGCCTGTCCCCAGTCATCTACGACAGCCTGACCAGCCTCGTGACCAGCCTCATCACAGTCGAGTTGGAAAGAGTGGTGCTGAAGTCCACCTTCAACCGGGTAACGTGAAGACAGCACAGGCCTCCACCTTACCGTTTTCCCTAAGTTGGACCAGTCTGTGCCCTCCCTGCTACCCCAGGCCCTGTGCATCTAGGCTCAGTGCTGCCCTGAGGCAGCAGAGCCAACTGAAGCACATCCGAGTCCCCGCTGGCCTTGCAGCCAAGCACTGAGCAAAGCTGGGGGCCGGTGCTGCTTGGCTGGAGGGCCAGGCCTTGAACTCGTGTTCCCTTGCAGCTGGGCGGTCTGCAGTTTGACAAGGAGCTGAGGTCACTCATTGCTTACCTCACCACGGTGACCACCTGGACCATCCGAGACAAGTTTGCCCGGCTCTCCCAGATGGCCACGATCCTCAATCTGGAGCGGGTATGTGGGGCTCCCGTGGCCTTGCCAGAGAAAGGTGACTCAGAGGAGAGGCAGAGACAAAATCTGGGTTTCCAGCGGCAGCCCAGCCCTGCCGGCCCCCTCCTCCTGAGCGCCCCTGCGCTGCCTCTGGTGGAGCTCCTGGGCCTCCCCTCAGGCTGGCCCCTCCTTGCTGACCCTCTCTGCTCTTCCCGCAGGTGACAGAGATCCTAGATTACTGGGGCGCCAACTCGGGCCCGCTGACGTGGCGCCTCACGCCTGCTGAAGTGCGCCAGGTGCTGGCCCTGCGCATAGACTTCCGCAGCGAGGACATCAAGAGGCTGCGCCTGTAGCTGCCGCACGAGCCCAGCCGGTTCCCCTGCTGGCAGCAGGGAAACAAGGCCTCGACTCAGGCCATTCTCTGTTCTCAGGCCTGTCGGGGTGCTTTAGGGGACAGTGTCTCCCCATAGAGAGAGGTAGGTCTGCCCTGGCTCCTAACTAGGTGGGACCGCCAGGCGGGCCAGCCTTCCACACAGAGGGCCATCCTCTCGTCCTTGGATGTGGCAGCACGAGAGCTGCCTCCCTGCCAGTCCCAAAGGACTCGGACCTGGGGACCTGAGGTTTACTCCAAAGCGAGGCTGTGATATTTATGATCGCCCTGAATAAACAGGCTCCTTGAAGAGAGGCCAGTGTGCTGTTTCCAGGAAGGGCTGGATGCTACAGGCCAAGACAGGTCCACGAGCTGCACTGAAATGTGAAGGCAAAAGTCTGACTCCTCAGCCTCCTCTGGTGCCCAGAGCGGCACATGACAACAGGGGCCTCACCCAGGCCCAGACCCTCATCCCCTCTTGGCCCTTGGCACCAGAAGCCGGATCATCCCGGGGGCAGATTCCCACACTCCCAGCAGGAACAGAAAGGATCTTCGTGAGGACAGCCTGGAACGCAGAGTGAGTTTATTCCAGGAAGACTGAGAACCCACAGGTACGTGGTAGAGCTGCAGCATTGCTGGTTAAGGCCTCAGTTAGCAGCAGCCTGCTGCAGGACTGCACTGGCTCTCTGCCACAGACATGTTCCCACTCCTCCATTGAGTCATCCTGGGAGAGAGTGTTGAACGGGAAGTCTCTACTCAGGCAAAAGCTGCACTCTGAGGAAGGCCACAGGAAATGCCCCCAAAGGCCTCTTCAAGGTCGGCCTTACCAAGGGACCCCCGCGGTCTGCCAAGGCTGGTTGTCATTCTCTTCTTTCAGGCCCTGGTGGAGAGTGAAAAGGCAAAGGCCCAAGCAGGGCCATTGGATTTGTAAAGGCCACAGGGGACACTTAGCTTGGGACATTCCTAGGTCCAGATGGAGCACAGGCTAAGCCTAGGCCACCATCAACCAGGAAGTCTCAGTCCTGTTCCCAAGCACCACCTCTGCTTCACCAAGTTTTAGAAAGGGCCAGGCCAGAGCTTGAGTCGCTTTCCTTTGGAAGCAGATTTACAGAGAAGCGCGTGGAGAGAAGACTGAACCCTCCCCTGCAGAAGGACAGGAGGGGCTGCTGTAGCTGCAGGCTTTCTCCTCTTGCAGAGGAACAAGCCTCAAGAGAAGGGCCTCAGTTAGAGGTCTCAGTTCCCAGCAGCTGCAGGCTCAGGCCCTGAGTGTCCACTTCTACCAGGTGGATGCTGTAGTTCCCGAGGCCCTAAGAGCAAAGGATGGGAGGTGTTAGTGGGCTCTGCATGGAGTTCAGGCCCTCAGGAGGCTGTACTTGAGCAGCAGGGCCAAGGGGGCTTACAGCTGTAGCCCTGGTTAGCTGGTGGGCCACAGGGAGGGCTCCTGTCCCCGCCAGTTAGCATCCTCCAACTACCCGGTACCTCTGTCTTGGCCAGCACGGCCTCCAGAGCCTCCTTCTGCCGCGGCTCCTTGGTCAGTAGACAGAGAAAGCCTCCGCCCCCTGCCCCTGCCAGGCTCTGCCCATGCACATGGGGGGCCAGGACGTCCATCATACGCCGCACCGCCAGGGGCTCACAGCCTGGAGCCATGAGCTTCTTCTGCTCCCAGTATGATGTCAGGCACTGGCCCAGCAGAGGCAGACTCCCTGGGGTGGGGGCAGAAAGGGGGTCATCTGTAAGCTGGATGGGGCACCCAGACGCTTAACCGGCATCCTGGCTCAGAACCTGGGTCCGGTACTGGCTGGAAACAGGAACTGTAAAACCCCCCTCAAGGGGTTGTTGGAGCACAGAGCAGCTGGCGTGGTACCCAGCACGTATAACTGTGTGGCCCTGATCAGCTCTGACGCCCTGGAACCCAGCTGTGGAGCCAAGCTTCTTCCCCCATATGCTTGCCGGTAGGTGGGCTGGAGGCCTTCCCCAGGATGCAAGTACTGTCCTGAGACACGACTCACACCTAAGCGTCAGACCCTGCAGGGGACAGACTGTAGTCCTCTGTCCCTGGGGGCCTCATACCGAGGGTGGTGCCAAGGCCTGCAGAGCCCCCTGGCCTCAGGCCCACGAGCGGCAGCAGGCACTCACTCTGGGGACATGAACTCGAGGGAGGAAGCGCCTCACCTTGGCGGAAGGCTTCCGCACACTCCTCGGTCTGCTGTACCAGGCGGCGGGCGTTCTGCACAACGGCAGGCAGCCGGGCGTACCAGCTCCTCAGCACATCCTGCAGGGAGTGCAGGAGCGGTGAGGCCAAGCCTCGCTGAGCGGTCCGCCTCCTCCCTCCTGGGGCCAGGGCTCACCTGGAGCAGATTCCGGGCCAGGCGGGTCTTCCCAGTGTACACTAGCAGCAGGTGGTCATTGAGCTTCTGGACAAAGCCCTCAGGCACAGTGACCTCTTCCACTTCCACCTTCAGTGGCAGCTGAGCCTGGGAGCGCCCCACCTTGATGCCGGGCATGAGGCCACCCACCTGGTCCTGCCAGCCGCCTCCTACGGGAGCCCCAGCCCCGTCACTGCTGGGGCCTCCCTGGCCAGGCTTCCCTCTCCCGGTCCAGCTTCCTGGCCTTGCGTCCCTAGCTGGGACCAGCCTGGGAAGACAGCTTCCCCCACCAACACTGAGTCAGCTGAGCTGTACAGCTTCTGCCCCAGCCCTGGGTGCAAGACAAGCCCAGGGGAAGGGGCTTCATTCCGGAGCCCAAGCTAAGAACCTAACCCAAGGCCTGAGGTTTGCTGCAGACCTAATGTGTTCTTGAACTGGGGTAAACCACATCAAAGGATTAAGACCTTACCCTAACCCTTCCCCCAGGGCAGGATGACACAGGACTCTCCCTACAGCCTAACAGTTCCTGCACCCCAGCTTGCCTGATAAAAGGTGTTGATGGTAGAAATAAGCTTCTCAGCATCTCTTATCAAACTTTATATAAAATAGCTTGTTCACATTCTGCTTCAGTAATGAAAGGTATGGATCTCTTTTCTTCTGGCAGCTATATAAAAATGTCAAAACCTGAGGTGATTCTGGGTTAGGTCTTTGATATCTGGTGAAGGGCCTGCAAGGGTTTCGAGTATGGAACGCAAATGGCAGGAGGCATCTGGAACACTACAGCCAAAATGTGGTTAGTGTCAAGGCCTGGAACACTGAGAACTCCTTAATGGCAATCCTCCTCTCCAGGGCACCTGGCATAGCTTGTAATTATACGTTTATTTGAGTGGTTATTGATTAACGTTCGTCTCCAACAGCCCATATGACTTCTGACGGCAAGGACCCTATTTTTGTTCATTCTATCTCCAGGGCCCAATACAGAGTGGGTATCTGATAAACAGTTGTCATTTGACCAAATGAAGGCTATGAATGGTGCACTCCAAAAGAAAGCTAAAAGGCTTCCCCATCGGGCCTTTGTGGTAACGCCCACCTATTACAGGATGTGAGGCAATACAGTCAGAGGAGTTGGGCTACATGGCGGCCAGGGAAGAGACCGTCATCAGGCATCTGTGTGTCTGTGTGGCAGCTTCCTTCCCAGGGCTGTGCTGGAGGGGAGGCTCGGCACCCTGAGGTGAGAGCACCCTGGAGCCAGACAGGCCTCGCTGCTCTCTCCTGTGTGGACGCTAAGGGGCCGCCATGGTGAGAAGCCTGGTGCTAGGCATTCTGTATGCCCATGGCCCTGGCTGGGCGCCCCCTCAGGTGGTGGGGGCCCAGCCAGGGGAGGGACAAGGCGCTGCAAAGCAGGCTGAGGGGCCTGTCCCCTCCTCCAAACAGTCCCGCCCTGAGGGACAGCCCTCAGGGACACAGACGGAAGGAATACCTAACAGGAAAGGTGTGGCACGGACTCTTAAGAGTTTGTTTATACATCAAGTCCTTTGAGGTAGAAATAGATCATTTTGAAAGCACCAGAGAGAGTGTCAGAGGGATAAGAAGGCAGCGCTTAATCACTGTGCGGCCCAGCGCAGCTGTGGGCACCCTCCAGGTCCAGGGGAGCCCCTGTTTCTGATGATCCCCGTCCTGCCCCGGGGCAGCCCCCTACCTGTGGTGAGCACCTGCTCCAGGTGCAGGACTGCGTGTATCAGGGCCTCTGCACCCACCACGCGGCCTGCAGCCCGCTGCACCGCAGCCAGGGCAGCCCCCGCCAGGATGCTGCTGGTGCCTGCAGGGCAGGGGAGAGGGCTGGCATGAAGCCGCTCTGCCAGCCAGTCCTGCCCTGCCCACTCCCGCTCTAGGGGACAGGGCCCGGCTAGGGGGCCAGAGCGAGGCTGGAGGGGTGAGCGGGCCGGTGTGCAGCAGGGGGCGGACCCACTCACCAAGGCCAGAGCCGTGGGGCAGCTCAGACCAGGTGTGCAGCTCAAAGCCACCCCCGAAGGCACGTAGCAGCTGCTCCCTCAGCGAGAGCTCGGAGGAGACACTGACGACGCCCGCGCAGATGAAGGCCGCCTTCAGCAGCGCCCCTGCATAGGGAGCAGCCCCCAGCGGGGCGTTTGGTCTCCAGGGCGGACACAGACCCCAACCCGTCTCAGCGCCGCCAGGAGCTCAGCCCAGCAGCAGTGCTGACCCCCTCCCCAGTCGCGACAGGCCCTGCAGGCTCTGGGGCACCAGCCCGGAGGCCGCTCTCCCTCCTGCACGCGTGTGGGCTGGGGGCGGGTGACTGCAGGGCACCCCTGAGGCCCGGCCGCTGTGGCCTGCGGGCTATGGGGCTCCGCCCCCACGCCCCGCTGCGCACGTCGCAGGCGCGCTGACCTGGGGCCTGGGGCTGGCAGTAACCCCGCATGTCGTCCAGGCTGCAACACACGATCTTCACGGCCATCTGGTCCTGCCGGGGCCCCACTGCCAGCCGCAGCTCGGGCTCTGGGATGCGGCGAGCCCTGGCCCCAATGGGCCGGCAGCCGTCCACTCGCACAGCCAGGCCCAGCACGGCCCCACCGAGCTCATAGGCCAGGGGCGGCGTGTCACTCCAGCCCCCTGTGGCGACGGAACGAGACCCAGCTGGTCTCGGGGGTCTGCCAGCTCAGCTCTGGAGTGCCGACCCCCACCCCACCCTCCTCCAAGGGCTCACCAGAGAAGTCCACCCGCGCTGGGCACTCTGCCACCACCCACTGCCCAGGCGCCGGCAGCTCCACCGGCATGGAGCTGATGAAGCGCTGGGCAGACATCACAGCCCGGCGTATCAGCAACTGCCCGGCCCCCTCGTAGTGGCGGGCGGCCCGCACCAGCAAGGCTGGCCTGCGGGAGGGAGGGAAGGGTCTGGGTCCCGACTGCCCTGGGGACCTGAAGCTGCCCCGCCCCTCTGGGCTCACACCTCCAAGGCCAGCAGGGGCTCCTCCAGGGGCTCAGGCATCCTCAGCCTACCTGCTCAGCCACCTGGCCCGCTCCCGGGTGAGCGCCTCCACACCCCGTGCCAGGTCTCCACGCTCCAGGAAGGAGAAGGGCCACACCCACTCGGGGTTAGCCGCCGGCCCACTGCGCAAGCCACCTCGGCCCTCCGCCATGCAGCCCAGGACGTCTGCCACACAGGCCAGGGCACGGGCAGCCACGCCAGGGTCTTCTGCACCAGCTGCCACTGATGGACCAGGAGGCGGGCAGCTGCTGAGGAGCCCGTCCCCAAGGCCCTCTGCCCTCAAACACCCCAGAGCCCTCACACCTCTGCACTGTGGCCGCACATGTATCCTGGCCTGAGAGTGCCCCCAACTTCTCCGCCTGGCAAAGTTTTCATCCTAGCGAGTCCCAGCCCAGGATGCCCTTAGTGAGTAAGAGCTCAGCCTCGGGAGGCAAACCACCTGAGCTCATCCTCAGTCCCCCTGGGTGGCTGAGTGAACACCGCAAACAGGTAACAAGGCGCTGCCTGAGCCCCCTGCTGGAGCACTTCACCCCATCCGGCCCCCAGCACAGAATGCTCACGGGACCCAGAGGCTCAGCACCAGGCCCCCACCTCTCCCCAAAGCCCCTCACTGACTCTGATGGAGCTTCCTAGCGCCCAGACGGTTAACTCCACTTGTGTCTCCCACCTGCTTTAGAGTCTCGTGTCTCCCTAATGCCCGAGGTTGACGACCCAGAGGGCAGACAGGGCAGGCGATGTGGGATCTGGCTTCCCAGCTGGGTGCCCAGCACACTCACCCTGGTCCAGTGTGGCCAGCAGGAGCCCAGGACAGCCCTCGTGGACGGCAGCCCAGGTCAGCGGGCGCAGGCTGAGGTCCTGCCGGGCCTCCAGCACGTGCCGTGCCTTGTGCAGGGCCTGGCGGAAGAACAGGTCCCGGCGGGCGGCCAGCGTGGTGCCCCGGTCCAGGCACGGCTGCAGCTGCTCCCAGGACAGACGCCAGCAAGCCCGCCAAGCCTGCAGGGCCCGGCCCCTGTCCTCCTGGGGGTCTAGCATCCACAGCAGATCCCAGGGCCCCAAGGCCCTCGAGGGGTGGAGCACAGGGAAGAGACGGGCACTGAGGAGGCAGCGCTCAGCAGGGGGCACGTCCGGGTCCCACAGGTCCCAGTCCCTGAGGTGGGGAGAAGCCGCATCAGCAGGAGGGGAGCACGGTCCCCCAGCCCCGACCACCTGTCAGTGGGGGCCTGGCTCCTTCCTGGGGACAGGACCAACCCCTTCAGAGACGGCACAAGCGAGCGATTCAGGGCAGCTGCCCTGCCTCCTTTCCCAGGCCGCTGAACAAAATCCCAGAGCCTGGGCACCATCAGGAATTTGGAATAGCCCAGGGGGATGATGCTAGGGCAGATGAGGCTGCTCAAAACTACCCCAGGCCCCAGGGATTGAAGGGGGTGGGCCCTGAGCCTCCAGGCAGCTGCCACCCTGGCTGCCAAGGCCCACGGAGCCCCATGGGGCCATCCACCCTACCGGATGCCCGTCTTCTGGAAGAATTTACTCCAAGACATGTTGAGATATGTTCCTGTCCCCTGTCTCTGGGGAAAGAGAAGGAAGCAGTCAGGGCTGACGGGGCCACAGGAAGGGGTTAGGGAAAATAAGGCCAGGGGACTGGGGTTGGGGCCAGACGGGGCAGGAAGAGAGATGGGGGCACACGGGCAAGCAGGTCCTGAACCAGCAACAAGCCCTGGTGCCTCCAGGTGCCTGCCCGGGGGCCTGGGACCCGGAGCAGAATGCTGGCCCCCAGCCTGACCCACCGCAACTGGCTCTGCAGCCAAGGCGGGTCACTCCCTCTCTGAACCTCGGTCTCAGCCTGAAAAATGGGGGTAGGAGTCCCCAGCCAGCCAGGAGGAGGGAGGGAAAGACCTGCTGAGGCCCTACCGGCCGCATCTTCCTCACAGCCTGTATCCCCCAGGTGAGGGCTTGCAGAGCCCCGCAGGGGAGTGGGCACTGCACTGGGGACACTGGGGCTGCCCAAGGCCTAAAGATGAGGGTGAGGGGAGGCCACTGAGCGCCTACCTCCCAGCTGTCCAGGCGGCCCACGAGGGTAAAGGCCCGGCTAGGTGCGCCGTGCAGCTGCACGTGGTGTCCCCGCAGGATGAGGTCACGCAGCTCCACGCCGTGCAGCGCCTGGGACTGGGCCACGTCCAGGCCACTCACAAAGCAGCCAGTCCCAACGTGAATGGGGCCCTGGCGGGGAGAGGACAGGGTCTGCATGCTCAGCGGAGCCCAGGTGCGCCCCGGAGCGGGCCTCCCCTCCCCCCCCCCCCCCAGCAGGCCTCCCCCGCCCGGGCCTCCCCCGCGCACGCCAGGCCTCACCCGTAGGTGGCAGTGCTGCAGGACGCTCCCGGGGCCCAGCCGCACGGGGCCCTCCAGCAGGCAGCTGACCACAGTGCTCCCGGCCCCCAGCAGTGGCCGCTCCTGAGGACCCAGGAGAAAGCCGTGAGGGCCTGGCAGGGGCGGCCCCAATCCTCCCCCATAGCCTGGCCCCAGCCGGAACTCCTGCCGCTGTTCTGCTGTTCCGCCAGGGGCACGCTCCCCTCCAGAGCAAACCTGAACCCAGAAATGGGGGTCCCACCAGATGACAGCCCCCAGAAAACTCCCACCTGTTCAGCTAGTCCAACCCCTGCCACCCTGAGGGTTGCCTCTGCACTCTACCTGCCCATCACCATGAATTTGCCTGACTCCCTGAGCAGACTCTTCAGAAAGGGTTAGGGGGCACTCTTCTCTAGCTTCTCAATCAGTCAGACTGGGACGTAGAATCCTGACTTGGCTACTTACTGGCTCTGTGGCCTCAAGCAAGTTACTTAACCTCTCTGAGTCTCCAGTGACTTGTGTGAAAAGAGGTAATAGCACCTACCCTCATAGTCTGTCCCAAGCATGCTGTTCCCACCCCTCCCTGCAGCCCCCCATGGCCACCAAGTATCCTGTAGGCACCTCTGCGGGCCTCACCTCCAGGCAGGTCTTACCTCCACCTGGGAATGTATGACCTGGGCCCCCGGAGCCCCTGGGGATGTGAGACTGTGCAGGAACTCACTGGCTGAGTTGGTCATGTAGCTGTAGCTGCCATCAGGGACATACGCTGTAGAGACACAAGTACTGACCTCATCGCCCTGCCTCCTGCAGCTCTGACACCCGGCTGGGCCACCAGAAAACATGGCCTCTTCAGAGCCTGGGAGGGCAGGCATGAAAACGAGCCCACTGTGCTGATGGGGAAGCTGAGATCCAGAAAGGCTCGGCAACCTGCCCAAAGTCACCCAGCTACAAAGCAGCAAGACCAGGACGGGAGCACAGGAATGAGACCAAGGAAGAAGGGAAGCAGTATGTCAGCAGGGGACTTGGAACCAGGAGAAGGTAGCTGTCCCGCGCAGGTGCTCACAAGGCTGGCCTGGCCTAGGGGCCCAGGGGCCAGATGGTGAGGGAGGAGCTTCCCCTGGGGGTCCCCACTCCCAAGGCTTCCCCACCCAGAGCACGGAAAGGCAGGACCCACCCACTGTGAGAGGCTGACCGCGGAGCTGCCTCCACAGCTCAGCCCGGGCGCCGTGCAGATAGCCCACGATGTCCGCGTCACCTTGCCCCATCTCTGGGGGCCGCCCCACCAGGAAGTCCTCCCTTTGCACGTTCCGGGCCATGCAGAGCAGGATGTCAAAAAACAGAGACAGCTGGGACAGGGGTGGGCGCTACTGTCAGTGGGCTTCCCAGGTGAGTGGGGCCCGCTCCCTCCCCAGAGATGCGAACACACAGAGGGGAATGGACTGGCTGGAGGCCCCACAGCCAGACCAGCAGCGTCAGGGCCTCTCGCCCAGGCCAAGGCCTCCCAGTCCCCAGTCCCAGGCACCTGGCCAGGCTGGGCTCCCGAATCCAAGCCCATGTAGGTGCAGGCATCCAGAGGCGGGCTCACGTGGGTAGCCAGGAGGCACTCAGCAGTTTCCACAGAGAAGAAGACAACCCCGGACACCTGCAGGGACCCCCACAAGGGTCAGGGAGGAGACCCCGGGGCCAGGCATGTGCCTGAGCTGGGGAGGGCAGGGGCAGACGGGCCCCCAGGCCACACTGGACAGGGTCTTCATCTTCTGGGCCACTGTAGTGCCAGGACTCCAGGCTGAGTGGAGGCAGCTCCCCACCAAGGGCCCCTAGACAGGCACCTTCTGGGGACCCCTCAAGTTTCAGGGCTCCTCCGTCTTCCCTACGGCCTAGTCCCAGACTCTTACACACCTCTTACATCTCTGTTCTTCCTTCTAGAAAGATCCCTCGAGCCTGCTTCTGGCCTTTGTCATTCAGGACAAGACTCTGAATGACAAGGCTAACCCTGTCCTTAAGTTTTGGCACCACCTGCTCCCGTGAATACCCGTTCCAGATCTGCCTCAGATTCCAGTTCTAGCCTTCCTGGAAGGAAGGGGGCTCTGCCCTGGGCAGGAAGGCAACCCTCCCTCTCCCATCCCATAAAGTCTCCAAGCCCCCCACCCTGGGGCCTGGCAGCCGTACCAGCGGCACCCGCCCATCAGGCCTGGCGCATCGTTGTATCTCTGCCTCAGTGCCCTGGTAGTAAATGTCCAGAACGAAGCCCTAGGTGGGAGGAGGAAACAGAGTTAGGAAAGGAGGCAAAGAGACTGAGAAGGAGGGCGTTCTCCAGATGCAAACCTCTGATGGACGTCTGAGAGGGCCGGGACACTCCCCAGACACCAGTGCCCAAGACCTCCCCCAGCCCCATGGCAGACCGTCTCCACGGCCCAAGGTGCAGGCACAGAGCCCGGCACAGGGTCGGGGGCAACTTGTGTTTGGCAAAGGACTAAGTAAGCACAGGAGCTGCTGCCATGGGGAAAACCATCAAACCCAGGCCAGCCAGGAGTCAGGACCAGGCCCGGGGCCCTACCTCGGAGTCGGTCAGGTAGACACCATGGCTCCGGGCGTAGGCCGTGCTCCCGGGAAGGGCGATCCCTCTGGCTCCCCGGAAGCCGTCCCAGCTGATGCCTGCGGGTGGGGGAGTCAGGAGGCTCTCCAGGGACCTCGACCCAAGGCAAGGGCGGGGAGGGGGTGGGGGGGCGCCTGCCAGGAGGCACACGCTCAGGGCAGGGCTGTGCAGGCACCTCTAGAGAAGGGACGTTTCCATGGTTTCCAACATGGGCATTCCTCTGGGAGAATGACAGCACCCCACCCCCGCCCCAAGCTCGTCCCCGAGGCCCTTGGGGGCCACAGGGACAGACTGGGTGCCTCCATCCCACGGACAGGAGAGGTAGGCGCGGCAGGGAGGCCTGCCTCCTGCTCTAGGCTCCATCCTGAGACCCTCAGAGCGTCCCTTCCACAGGGGCAGCAGGCCAGGCCAAGAGGGCGGGTGGGGAGGAGAGGCAGGGCGGGCGCGGGCGGCGCCTAGGGAAGGCAGCCGCAAACCTCCGCAGGCTCACCTGGGTCCAGAGGCACCGACAGCAGCATGTCCGTGCTGCAGACCCACACGCCCGGCGGGGAGCCCGGGCCCAGCTGGGGAGAGAGAGAGCTGGCGGGGCCCAGCCCTGCCCATGGGCACGGCCTCCGCCTGTTCCGAGGGACCGGGCTGCTGAGGGGAGGGGGCCCCCTGGCCTGGGGTGCCCATGCCCGCCCTCCCAATTACTTTTGGGGCCACGCCTCCCCCAGGGCGGCACACTACCCACCTGAAGCGCCCAAAGCCATTGTCGGTAACTAAACAAACGCAGGCGCCCAAAGCCATTGTTCTGGCGTCCCCCACCTCAGCCAGCAAAGACCGTGGCTGGGGCACAGCGGGTAACAGGACAAGAGCCCAGCCTCACCCGATGGCTCATGATGTCCAGCAGGCAGTCCAGGTTGCAGACCACGGCCTCCACGGGGGCCTGGGGGTTCTCCACAGGGAGGCAGGTGAAGGCCCGGCCACAGTCGTCGAAGGGGAAGTCTCGGCCCTGGGGGAGCGGGAACAGGCAGAGGAGCCTGGGGCAGAGGGCCGGAGCGGAAGGCCACCAGGCTCTGGACTTTGACAAGGGTTTTTCTCATATAATTTTTTCATGTAATTTTTGAAATGAAATGATTATGGTAAAAAATTAGACAATGCAGATACACAAAAGGAAAAAGAACCCCTGAGGGATAATAACCATTGCCCTCATTTTTGAGGTATACGCAGACTATGTTTTCACAAAAATTTTAAAGGTGGAAAAAACAGAACTTCACACACACACACACGGGAGCGTAAGTCAAACTGGAGAAATAAGATTGGGAACCACATCAATATCAATACCCTGGCTGTGATTATACTATAGTTTTGGAAAATATGACCACTGCAAGGATCTAGGCAACGTTTACAGAGGTTTCTCTCTGGACTATTTCTTATATGTGTATCTATAATGATCTCAATCAAACTTTCAATTAAAAAAGCTGAGATCATTCTATTCAAACTTGTGTGGCTCGCCTTTTTCACTGAATAATGAAAATACATTCACTGACACTCACAGTGAGCCAGGCCCAGCCCCAATTTAAACATTCAATGGGCCATCTCAACACTTCCACATGAAGGAGGAAGTGTTAACCGAGGCCTAGAAATGATCACGTGACAATTGCACCAGGTCAGAGAGTCAGTCAATGCACAGGTGAGTGCAGAGAGTTAAATGGACCTTTTAATCAACTGTCTAATGTTCCTCCAGGAGGATATGCTGCTTTTATTTATCCAGTTCCCCATTTTGAACACCTGGATCAGTTCTGATGCTGACGCTTCTGAATGTGCACAATGGACGCCTTGCACACAAAGGAAGACGCCCTCTAAAGTCCCGTCCAACCCCAAGAATCAACGGCTCCATCCTCCTGCGTGGGCCCTGCTGGGCGTTCTACTAACCATGTGCAGGATGAGGATCCAGGCCGAGTGCAGCACATCTGACGTGACCACCTATCAGAAGTGGGAGAGCCCTGTTGACGGAGGTCTGGACAGATGGCAGCCGAGGATGGCAGCCTCCCCTCCAGGGAGAAACCCCAGCACCAGCCCACACAGGCAGCAAAGGAATAACAGCTCAGACAAATGGCCACAGGCAGGCGCGAGACAGCCCTGGCCCCTCCGGGATGAGGAGACAAGGCGGCCCTGCGGTGCGGCCACCCCCCGCCCCGCTTGTAGGGAAGCTTGCAGACGAGCGCATGGGGCTGGCTGGCAGCCACACAGTGGTCCCCCGACTCGCTGGCACCACTCCCAGTGCCAGGCTGCATCCACAGCTGCAGCCACCCTCCCTCCCTGTGCCAGGGCGCCATGCCGGCAGGGTGACCAACTGAAGTGGCTGGGTGTGTGTGGGTCGTGGGCGGTGCCCTACCCTCGGGGGCCGCTGCATCCCAGCTCCAGCAAACCACTGCCACGTGGGAAGGAGAGCCCAGGGTGGCAAGACGAGGTTTTTCAAGTGCAGCCAGAAAGCCTAATTCTGACACTGGCTCTGAACCACTACCAAAGGCTGGCCCTGCGTTCTGCCCTCACCTGGGTGAGTCTGTGCAATCTACAGATGCGAGCACGATGCTGACCCTGAACGGGGCAGGGCAGTGGGCCTGAGGAGCGGGGAGCAGGGAAAGCTCTGCTTGAAGCCCCCACCCCGCCGTGCCAAGGAGGGGACGTCAGGACCACTCACGGTGAAGCCTGCGCGGGCACTCAGGTGCTCGGCAGCCACCAGCAGGGCATTGAGGGTGGCTCCTCCACTGCCCACGTGAACCTCAGGGTCCTCCACAGCCAGCAGCAGCGTCCCAGCAGGGATCTGTTCTCGCTTCTGCCGTATTTCCAGCTCTACGGTCAGAACATGGCTGGGACCTGCCCCCCAGCACCCCAGCCCCCAGTCCCGAGCCCCTAGAGCAAACCTCCATTGTTTTCTCTTCTTTGACTTGGCACCTTTTCATCTAGTACCTCATTAGATCTTTTCCCAACTCAGTGAGGTAAGGACAGTTACTCCCACTTCACAGATGAGAAAACCAAGTCTCATGAACTGACATGTGTCTGAGGTCACATGGCAAGGAAGAAGCAGAATCTGGGTTTGAACCTGGGACTGCCTGGCTCCTGGGGCTCCAGGGATATGTGGCAAGGAACAGGTAGTGGGCTCTACACCAGGGGCAGCATGCACAGGGAGGGTCAGCTACCTCTCTGGAAGACCTCAACGCTGTCCTTGTACTGACACGTCAGAATGATGACTGTCCAATCAACCCCCTTCGGCTGCTCCATTCTGGCCAAAGTTGAAGGGTTTTCTGGGCAGAGATACAGAGATATGTGAATGTGTTTAAATCATCATATCCTGAAATTGATGTTTCTGGTTATAAATAGTTTTGTGAATTTTAGCACACATATAGGTTCTTGGGGTCACTACCACCATCTGCATCTCAAAGAACTACACCTCAACCCTGTACAGCCACACCCTCCTCCATGCGTCCCCTCTGCCAACCAGCCATCCGTTCTCCAAAGCTACAGCTGGAATGTACTCTTCTGAGACTGGCTTCTTTCACTCAACACAGCGCCTCTGAGATCCATCCGAGTTGGCTAAGCACAGCCGTAGCTCTTTCTCCTGTTTTGCCAAGCAGTGCTCCATCGCCTGGACATTCCACAGTGTTTCTCCACCCACCCACTAAAGGAAGGATATCTGGGCTGCTTCCAGGTTTTGGTAATCATGAATAGAACCGCTGTCAACGTTCGCGTGTAGATTTAACGCGAACATAAGACATCTCTCCAGGTGGACACCGAGGTGTGGGATTACTGTTTCTTTGCCTTTATCAGTTTGGGTACATGAGATTTCCTCAGGAGAGGAAGAAAGGGCAGGGGGTGGCGTTGACAGCGGGCCCCCGCCTAAAGCACAGGGCCGTCCTTTTTGTACCACAGGCCCCTCATCATCCAATCGCTGGCTCTGAGCTGAGGCTGGGGAGGGAGGCTCTATATCCAGGCTCCTGAGGGTGCGGGCAATTCCCTTCAAAGAGGGAAGCTCTGGGAGGGGACCTCCCCTCTCAGAGACTCCAAGCCAGATGGGGCTGCAACCCCACCTGTCAGTCACCTTCCTCCAGAGCACTCTGAGCAGTGGGGGGAAGGTGAGGCCAAAGCCACGGCTTCACCCACTCCTATCCCCCCAACGCTCCTGCCCTGCCACGTAAGAAAACGGTCTGACTGCCAAGGCTCGGCCTCCTCAGGACTTCCATAGCAGGTCCTTAGGAGTGTGCTGCCAGGGGTGGTCCCACACAGCAGCCCCCAAAGCTCAGCATGGCGAGGGCCGGTGGGGCGAGCTGCGTGATCCCCCAGAGGTGCCCTGAGCACACCTCCGTTCACAGTCCACCCGCATTCCAGTTGGAGCCAGCAGGAACCTGAGCCTCAGTCCATTTCTTCCTGTGTCAGACTCTGCTGCCACAAGCCGTGGTTCAGGCTGACAGATACTGCTACTTAGCAACACCCACACTCCCACGAGCTTCCAGGGAAAGCCTCCGCCACTAACAGAAACTGCTCGGCTCCCCACTCAGCTCAGGAGGGGAATCCACAGGGAAATCCAAGCAGATTTTGTCCAGGGGTCTGAGGTCAGAGGCATTCCCTAGTTACCCATCAGGCCTTCCCAGTGAAGGGTGTGGCTGGGGATTCCGGGCTGGCCACCAACTCCCTGTGTGACCTTTGGCACCCCCTAACCAGCTCTGGCCTCCGGTGGTAGGAAGCATAATTGCGGATGTCCCCCATCTCGTTCACACGGAGGCCCGGTGACCCATCAACCAACAACTGGAAGAAGACAGACCCGCTCAGACAAGATGGGGATCCCCTGGGAGGCCTCCTTGGTGCCAGAACGCCCCATTCAACCCAACAGAAGCTGTCTCGGAACCACACTGCAGTCTGACAGCTTCTGGGCATACCTCCTGCCTTCCTTCCAGAGTTCTGTCACAGGAAGTGGGCCTGGAATGCAAACAGACAGCTCTCCCAGCTTCCTCCAGGTCCCTCCCCTTCCTCCCTCCCCCAATAAATCTCTTGCAAGTTTAATCTCATCCTGTTGCCTGCTTTCCTGAGGACCTGAACCAATATGGCAAGTACATCATTTTCCTATCGGCACCATCAAAGGAAAAATCACTCTAAGAACTTCTAAATATCTGGGAAGTACTCTCTTGATCCTTAAAGATGAAGAAACTGAGACACAGAGAGATTGACTTTCCCAAGGTCACACAGCTAGCAAGCGGTAGAGCCAAATCTGAACCCAGATACCTTTTTTTCCAAAGTCCATTCTCTTTACCACTACACCAAACCTACTTTGTAGGACTGAAAATAGACAAAAGTACTAAATATATGTACAGTGCCCAATACAAGGTGACAGTGAATCGAGGATGGCATGAAGGATGACAGCTGTTAAAGAGTTAGCGCACCCACTCACCCTGACCCATAGTTAAGACACTGATTTTCCATCCTCACAACACCACTGCCAGGTATTCTGTCCAGTTCACAAATGTTAGTTGATACTGCAGTCATGACCAGGGCCTGGGTCGCTCAGATTCTCATTTAGGTAATGGGGATAATGAAGGTCATATACAACTTGTACAGACAGCTGTGTCCAGCTCCAAAATTCACGTCCTTATGCAGCCTGCAGAAACAAGACCTCTCTCCCGGAGTCTTCGCCGTCTGTCGTACTTAACATTTGTAGGAGATCTTAGATACTAAGGCCTACTATTCCAACATTCTGCACACTTCCAATAGAACTTCACCTACTGAGGTCAAGTTGAAAAGGTTTTTAATGCCCTCCGCCACATGCTGCCCAAAATTAGGATAGGGAAGGGGAGTCAGGGACAGAATAAAATAAGGCCTCTGCATATTTGCTTCTTGAAGAGAAGTAGGGCAGTGATTTTCCATTTTAAAGGGGAAAACGTAGTTTCACGGAGGGATCTGATTTGCTTTCTGGGGAAAAAGGAAGGGAGAAGGAAGGTGATTGGAAGTAGAGATTACACTGCAAATCACACAAAGGAAATATAGTTGAGATGAGCGGATAATGACGAGACCCGACGGGGTAAAATGAGGCAGGAAAAGTGACCTCAAAGGGAAAGTCACCAGCCCGGCACCCAGCGGCCCAGCCGCCTGGAGTCCCTGTCCCGGGGGTCCCCAAGTCCCAGAGCTCCTGTAAGAAGACCTGGGCCAACGGGATGAGGGGCCTGCAGGCACCCTACGGCAAGCGGGCGCTCGGGGGCGCCGGCAGAGTTCGAAGCGACTCTTCCCTGTAAGGAAACGGGCAGCCAGCGGCCCAGCTCAGTCCTGAGGGCCCAAGAGGCTGGCAGGGGTCGGCGAAATGGCTGGGGGCACCCGCGCGGCGCCGGGTCCGCGCGCACCCACGTACCTGCCTGCGCCCGGCGCCCCGCGCCGCTAGCTCTCTAAGGCGGGGCGGCGCATGCCTCGCTGCGCGTCCTGGGAAGTGTAGTTTCAGCGCTCTCCCCGCCCGGGGTGGTCCCTCCCGATTCCCAGCTCCAGGCGACTTCGCGGGTCCTCAGACAGGGTCCGAGCCACGCCTTCCTAAAGAGCAGTGAGCCGCCCCTTCGAGAAGGGGTGTGGAGCGGAGACGGCGGCTCCGCCGGGCAGCAAAACTACAACTCCCAGAGAAGCCAGGGCGGCTCCAAGACAGAACGCGTTTCCTGGGGCTCGAGTTCCAGGCTTGGGGTGTATGCATTTGTTTAACCCCGGGGCCGGGGAGTCCTGCGGAGGCGGCAGAGCGGGCCGCTTCTCTGCTCCGCAGAGGCAGAAATCAAACCCGGAGAAAAAACCCACAGGCGTTGTCCCAGCGTAAGCGATCACCTTCCGATTGGCAATTGACCAGGCTTGCACGGGTTCGTCACGTGGGTCCTTCCGGTAGAAACGTCACAACGCTAGTGAGAAGATGTGTGGCTCTTTTGGAAAAGTTATGAATGGCAGCATTGTTTGTAATCCCGGAAAAGTGGAAACGCGCGCGCGCTCAGAGTACTGAAAAAATAAATTAGGCACAGCCATACAACGGAATACTATGCAACAGAGATAATTGGCTAGGTTGACATATGCAACAGGGAAAAATGTTCAAGTCATTTTGTTAAAGAACATTATGTATGGGAAGCTACTCATGTCAGAAATAATGTCTGTGGACATAATAGTACACCTGGACAGGAACAGGACTGGAAGGAGCGCACCCGGAGGAGGATACTGCCAGGAATGGGCAGGGGCAGGGAGGCCTTGAACTTCATTTGCACTACTTGAGTTTTTCTTATGAGAATGTACTTTACAAAACTGCTGTCATTGATAGGGAGCCTGGGAGGCCCAAGCAGTGAGTTTCAGAAAAAATGTGACATTCCACTCACTTTTTGTAACCTTGGCCAGTCACATGGCTATTCTGTGTCACGTACTCTTTATCTGTGAAATGGGGTAATAATTGTATCAAATGCCTGAGATAATTATGAGGATAAGATAAATTCTTGACTCCATAGTAAATGCTCCAAAATTACTAACCCTTGTTATGACTATTACTGTTACTCCCACGTGGCCCCCTTAAAGCTGAATCAGTGGTTTATTCCCTGTTGTATTCTCAGTCACTGGAACATGCCTGGGACATCGTCCGTGGTTAAAACAATGTGTTGAATAAAGGAATGAATAAAGAGCAATCCCGTGCTCAGCTCCCACTCCCCCACTTCCTCCCCCAAACCTCTCTCCATCCCCCTTTCTCCCCCTGGAGTCACCCCCTCTCTTCACTTGGCCCAGGTCTCCTCCTTCCTGCACTTCAGCACCCACTCCTTCTGTGAACCCAGGAGGCCTCCAGGAAAGCTGTTCCTAGCAATGCAGACCCTGCTCTGCAGTGGAGGAGAAGGAAGGGGTGCCTGCAGCTGCAGCCCTGGGGGTGGCTCAAGGGAAACAGTGAGCTCCAAGGAGCTCAGAGGCCAAAGGCTTCCCCCCACATCCTAGGGCAGGCAGGCTCGCTGGGTCGGGGTCCAAGGCCACTAGTAAAGATAATCACAGAGGTTTTTTCAATGAGATCAAGTCCTCAGTGCAGCCTGTCAGCAGCAGACACAAAAACGTGTAGCTCTCTACCCGCCATGATCTGGGTAGACAGAGCCATAAAAAAAAAAAAAATTCTGATGTTATAATATAGGATAGATTCTAGGGTTCGAAATCAGACAAATCCTCTCCAGTTCTCCTCACTTTCTGACAGTGTGAGCAAACCACTCAAATTCTTTGAGCTTCAGTTCCTTCCTCTGTAAGAATACAACAGTATTTGCCTAACGGTCTAGCACGTCCCTGGCACAGAGTAGGCATCCAGAAGTAAAGTGAACTGAAAGTCGCTCAGTCATGTCTGACTCTTTGCAACCCTGTGGACTATACAGTCCATGGCATTCTTCAGGCCAGAATACTGGAGTGGGTAGCCTTTCCCTTCTCCAGGGGATCTTCCCAACCCAGGAATGGAACCCAGGTCTCCTGCATTGCAGGCAAATTCTTTACCAGCTGAGTCACAAGGGAAGTCCAAGAATACTAGAGTGGGTAGCCAATCCCTTCCCCAGTGGATCTTCCTGACCCAGGAATCAAACTGGGTTCTCCTGCATTGTAAGCAGATACTTTACCAGCTGAGCTATGTGGGTAGTCCAAGTAGGCATCCCACTTCCTTATTGAACATGCTGCTAGACTGTGAGGGTGCAAGACTGGAAGGCTTCTTGGAGGAGTTGCAATCTGCAGGACCCTGCATGAGATGAGTGGCTGCTGCAGGATATCCCTCTGGGAGTCAGGGCTACCCAGGGGTATCTTAGGCTGAGTTCCCTAGATGCAGAACCAGACAGAGGGATTCTTGTGGGAGTGATTTTTTAGGGTAGTGAGGGAGACAGAATAAGGCAGGGGAAAAAGCAAACTAAAGATGGCTTAGGTAAGTCTAGCCTCAGTCTCATCCTCTGGGGATCTCAGGAGCATAAAATGCACCACAGGGCTTATTTTAGAAACAAGGGATCTGGACTTTGTACCCCACATCAGTCGTTCACTGGCTATGGGTGGGCCAGGGGGAGGTAGGGAAAAGAGGAGCAAAATTTCCTGGGCATCTCCAGGCAAAGCGGTTCACAGGGACTGATAACAATTCTCCGGAGAAGGAGTCAGCTATGAGATGCTAGCAGCCAGCACTCATGACAGCTGGGGAATGGGTGGTCCATCCCTGTGAAAGCATATAACCAAGAGCATTTACTGCAGGGGAACTGCTGAAGAGATGGGAGCTAGATGATGAAGGTGAGGAGAGGATAATAAACTCTCCTACCAGTCTTTCAAGGAGAAATTGAAGCAGCTGATGATTTTTTCTTCTTTTTTTCCTTGCCACTCCACGTGACTTACAGGACCTTAGTTCCCCGACCAGGGATGGAACCTGTGCCCCTGCAGTGGAAACGTGGAGTCCTAACCCCTGGACTGACAGGGAAGTCCCGGGTATGGTTTTAAATAATAAAAATCCAGACCTGATAGGATAACCAAATAGGTAACCCTTTTTGGAGAGCTATTAAGTGTACTTTATCATTAAGTGGCCATCTTCCCCAAAGCCTGACTTGCCTTTTCCAAATATCTTATGCAGCATTTTCCAAAGAGTGCTGATATAGGATGTGTATATATCTATATACATGCTATAGGATGTACATATATACACATATATGTATATATATTCTATAGGATGTGATTATATATTAATAGTAGGATAGAGCAGGAAATGGCAGCCCACCCCAGTACTCTTGCCTGGGAAGTCCCATGGACAGAGGAACCTGGTGGACTATAATCCATGGAGTCACAAAGAGTCAGACATGACTTAGCAACTAAACAACAACATAGGATGTTAACAAGTGTTGCTTCAGGAGAGGTAAAGATCCACTAAATAAAGGTAAATGGGTTTATTTTATCCCCACAACTTTAAAATAAATAGACTGAGTAAGCAAAATGTGTGTGTGTGTGCGTATATATATATATATATATTCATACAATGAAATACTACTCAACCATAAAAATAATGAGATATTAATGCATACTGCAACATGGATGAATCGAAAATGTGCAAAATGAAAGAACTCAGGCAAAAATTACTAGCTATTTTATGATTCCATTTGTATGAAGTGTTCAAAATAGTTAAATCCATAGAGACAGAAAGCAAGCTCAGTTGCTAGGGGCTGGGGGTGGGAAGAATGGGGAGTGATCTCTTAATGGGTACAGGGTTTTCTTGTGAATATCCTATATTATAACATGTGAGGTGATGAAAAGGTTTTGGAACTAGAGGTACTGGTTTCTAAACACTGTGAATGCGCTAAATACACTGAATTGTATGCTTTATCATAGTTAATTTTATGTTCCGTGAATTTCACCTCAACTTAAAATAAACGGCACTGAGGGACTTCCGTGGCAGTCCAGTGGTTAAGACTGCTTTTTCAGTGCAGGAGTCATGGGTTTGATCCCTGCTTGGGGAACTAAGATCCTACCTGCTGCACAGCCAGAAAATGTTAAAACAAACAAACAATGACACATTTAGTGTGCTTGTTGCTAATGGGGTGTCATTGCTCCCGGGTCTTCTCAGTGGACAGGTGCAGAGCTAGGGAAAAACAATTCCTATATGGATGGGGAACCTCTAGGCTAAGCTATAAAGCATTTCACAAATATGTTAAGGAATCCTTTGTTCAGGCCATGCCTGCAGCTTGTGGGAATCTTAGTTCCTCGACCAGGGACTGAACCTTGGCAGTGAAAGCTTAGAGTCTCAACCCCTGGGACTGTTTATATACAGTTTCTCTGAGCTGAGCCTTAGTTTATACACCAGATCAATGGTCTCCATTGATATAATTGAAAGTACACTTTTTAAAAAGTTAAATACTTTTAAGGTCTGTCAGAGTGTTTCACAAGGTCTCAAGCTCTGAGAAGACAGGGTTCAATTCTTCAATTTCAGTCATTTTCACAGTGCCTACCAGTGTGCTTTGTGCATAACGTGTAGTACACATTCTGTGGATGACTTTGGATAAACCACACTATCTCGCTGAGCTGTCTGCCAATCTAATTCTGCCAGAGGCTAAGAAATAGTCAATCTGATCAGTATTTCTGGAAGGTCTGTTTGGACCTACAAAAGCTGGAAAGCCTCTTGATGAAAGTGAAAGAGGAGAGTGAAAAAGTTGGTTAAAGCTCAACATTCAGAAAACAGAGATCATGGCATCTGGTCCCATCACTTCATGGGAAATAGATGGGGAAACAGTGGAAACAGTGTCAGACTTTATTTTTTGGGGCTCCAAAATCACTGCAGATAGTGACTGCAGCCATGAAATTAAAAGACACTTACTCCTTGGAAAAAAAGTTATGACCAACCTAGATAGTATATTCAAAAGCAGAGACATTACTTTGCCGACTCAGGTCCGTCTAGTCAAGGCTATGGTTTTTCCAGTGGTCACATATGGATGTGAGAGTTGGACTGTGAAGAAAGGTGAGTGCCGAAGAATTGATGCTTTTGAACTGTGGTGTTGGAGAAGACTCTTGAGAGTCGCTTGGACTGCAAGGAGATCCAACCAGTCCATTCTGAAGGAGATCAGCCCCGGGATTTCTTTGGAAGGAATGATGCTAAAGCTGAAGCTCCAATACTTTGGCCACCTCATGTGAAGAGTTGACTCATTGGAAAAGACTCTGATGCTGGGAGGGATTGGGGGCAGGAGGAGAAGGGGACGACCGAGGATGAGATGGCTGGATGGCATCACGAACTCGATGGACGTGAGTCTGAGTGAACTCCAGGAGATGGTGATGGACAGGGAGGCCTGGCGTGCTGCGATTCATGGAGTCGCAAAGAGTCGGACACGACTGAGCGACTGAACTGAACTGAACTGAACTACTCTCCAAAAGTCTGTTATCTAGTGAAGTAATGATAACAAAAGGGCTTACCCTGGTGACTTAGTGGTAAAGAATCCTCCTGCAATGCAGGAGACGTGGGTTCATTCCCTGGGTCGGGAAGATCCCCTTGGAGGAGGGCATAGCAAACCACTGCAGTATTCTTGCCGGGGAAGTCCAATGGACAAAGGAGCCTGGCGGGCTACAGTCTATAGGGTTGCAGAGTTGGAGATAACTGAAGTGAGTGAGCAGGAGCAGAGCGATAACAATTGACACTATCAACTGAAGCTTCCCCAGTTCCATTCATTTAATCTTTAATCTGGATTAACAACATTTAGATCATCTTTAATCTTTTTTCTTACAATGCTTTAACAAATATCCATCTCTGTGTGTAATTAAGAACACGTTCAGATAGGATGGATACCTCCTTAGAAATTACTAGGTCAAATTGCGTGTGCATGTGTAATTTGAAGATATTACCAAGTTGCTCTTCGCAGAGGCCGTACGGATTTCCAACCGCACTGGCAGTGTACCACAATCCTTGTTCCCCATACTCTTCCCAAGATAGCTATCAAGCTTTTTGATCTTTGCCAATCTGATAGGTGAAAAATGATATCTCGGTGTGGTTGTAATTTGCATTTCTTTTATTATTACAAGTGAAACTCAGAAAATAAGTGTCAGAACTTGGAAGAACTAAAATCCTTGTACACTGTTGGTGGGAATATAAAATGGTACAGCCACTATGGAAAACATTATGATGGTTCCTCAAAAAATTAAAGGCAGAATTATCATATGATCCAGGAATTTCACTTTTGGTATACATCCAAAGGAATTGAAACCAGGAACTCAAAGAGATATTTGTAAACCCATGTTCATAGCATCTTTGTTCACAATAGCCAAAAGATGGAAACAACCCAAGTGTCCATCAACAGATGAATGGATAAAATGAGGCACATATCAGTGTATAAATAGAATATTATTCAGCCTACAAAAAGAAGGAAATCTTGACGCATGCCACAACATGGATGAACACTGAGGACATTATGCTAAGTGAAATAAGCCAGGCACAAAAGGACAAATATTGTCTTCATACTTGCGTGCCTTGATAGTCAAATTCATAGAGACAGGAAGTAGGCTGGTGATCGTCAGGGGCTGGGAGGAAGGGGAAGTGTGGGGAGTAACAGCTTAATGGGCACATAGTTTGAGTTTGGGAAAACCAAAAAATTATGAAGATAAATGGTAGTGTTTACCATATAACAACTTGAATGTACTTAATGCCACTGAACTATACAATTAAAAATGGTTAAGATGGTAAATTTTATGTATATTTCACTACAATTTTTAAGGATATTTTTAATGTGGACCATTTTAAAACTCTTTATTGTATTTGTTACAGTGTTGCTCCTGTTTTATTTTTTGGCTTTTTGGCTGTGGGCATGTGGGATCTAAGCTTCCCAAGCAGGGACCAAACGTGCAACCGCTGCATTGGAAGGTGAAGTCTTAACCACTGGACCACCAAGGAAGTTCCTACCATAATTTTTGTTTTTAAAGGGTGAAGCTGCTCATGTTTGCATGTCACAGCCACTTGTGTCCTTCTCTGCGAACTGTCTGTGTTCTTTTCACAGGCCCCATTGTTCCTTGGTAATTTTACTGATTCACAGAGCACTTTGTATTAGCCTTTTCTACCTGATATAAATTGCAAACTTTTCTTCCACTTTTCTGTTGACTTGGTTTCTGTTGTGGTTTTGGTTTTTAGCTGGGTATGCTGTACACATCTGACTAAGCTTTAAAAAAAATTTTATAAATTATAAACTAGAAGTTTGGGATTAACATTGTGAGTGTGTGTGCATGTGTGTGTGTGTGTGTGTGCATGCGCACTCACTGTGTCTGACTCTCTGTGATCCATGCGCTGTAGCCTGCCAGGCTCCTCTCTGTATGGAATTTTCCAGGCAAGAATACTGGAGTGGGTTGCCATTTCCTCCTCAACATATACATGTTACTATACGTAAAACAGGTAAACAACAAAGACCTACTATATAACACAGGGAACTATACTCAATATAGTGTAATAGCCTCTAATGGAAAAGAATCTGAGAAAAGCACCCACGTGACACTGTGCAGGAGACAGGGATCAAGACCATCCCAAAGAAAGAGAAACACAAAAAAGGCAAAATAACTGTGAAAAGAAGGGAAGCGAAAAGCAAAGGAGAAAAGGAAAGCTATACCCATTTGAATGCAGAGTTCAAGAATAGCAAGGAGAGATAAGAAAGCCTTCCTCAAAGATCAATGCAAAGAAATAGAGGAAAACAATAGAATGGGAAAGACTAGAGATCACTTCAGGAAAATTAGAGATACCAAGGGAACAAACACTTCATGTAAAGATGGGCTCAATAAATAACAGAAATGGTATGGACCTAACAGAAGCAGAAGATATTAAGAAGACATGGCAAGAATACACAAATCAGTTCAGTTCAGTCGTTCAGTCGTGTCCAACTCTTTGCCTCCCCATGAATTGCAGCACGCCAGGCCTCCCTGTCCATCACCGGCTCCAGGAGTTTACCCAAACTCACGTCCATCGAGTCGGTGATGTCATCCAGCCATCTCACCCTCTGTTGTCCCCTTCTCCTCCTGCCCCCAATCCCTCCCAGCATCAGAGTCTTTTCCAATGAGTCAACTCTTAGCATGAGGTGGCCAAAGTATTGGAGTTTCAGCTTTAGCATCCGTCCTTCCAAAGAACACCCAGGACTGATCTTTAGAATGGACTGGTTGGATCTCCTTGCAGTCCAAGGGACTCTCAAGAGTCTTCTCCAGCACCACAGTTCAAAGCATCAATTCGTCAGCACTCAGCTTTCCTCACAGTCCAACTTTCACATCCATACATGACTACTAGAAAAACCATAGCCTTGACTAGACGGACCTTTGTTGGCAATGTCTCTGCTTTTCAATATGCTATCTAGGTTGGTCATAACTTTTCTTCCAAGAAGTAAGCATCTTTTAATTTCATGGCTGCAATCACTATCTGCAGTGATTTTGGAGCCCAAAAAAATAAAGTTTGACACTGTTTCCACTGTTTCCCCATCTATTTCCCATGAAGTGATGGGACCAGATGCCATGATCTTCATTTTCTGAATGTTGAGCTTTAAGCCAACTTTTTCACTCTCCTCTTTCACTTTCATCAAGAGGCTTTTTAGTTCCTCTTCACTTTCTGCCACAAGGGTGGTGTCATCTGCATATCTGAGGTTATTGATATTTCTCCTGGCAATCTTGATTCCAGCTTGTGCTTCTTTTCCAGCCCAGCATTTCTCATGATGTACTCTGTATATAAGTTAAATAAACAGGGTGACAATATACCATACACAGAAGAAGTATATAAAAAAGATCTTCATGTCCCAGATAATCATGATGGTGTGATCACTCACCTAGAACTAGACATCCTGGAATGTGAAATCAAGTGGGCCTTAGGAAGCATCACTACAAACAAAGCTAGTGGAGGTGATGGAATTCCAGTCTAGCTATTTCAAATCCTGAAAGATGATGCTGTGAAAGTGCTGCACTCAATATGCCAGCAAATTTGGGAAAGTCAGGACTGGGAAAGTCAGTCTTCATTCGAATCCCAAAGAAAGACAATGCCAAGGAATGCTCAAACCACCACACAATTGCACTCATCTCACACTTAAGTAATGCTCAAAATTCTCCAGGCCAGGCTTCAACAGTACATGAACTGTGAGCTTCCAGATGTTCAAACTAGATTTAGAAAATGGAGAGGAACCAGAGGTCAAATTGCCAACATCTGTTGGATCATCGATAAAGCAAGAGAGTTCCAGATAAACAGCTATTTCTGCTTTATTGACTATGCCAAAGCCTTTGACTGTGTGGATCACATCAAACTGGACAATTCTTAAAGAGATGGGAATGCCAGACCATCTGACCTGCCTCTTGAGAAATCTGTATGCAGGTCAGGAAGCAACAGTTAGAACTGGACATGGAACAACAGACTGGTTCCAAATAGGAAAAGGAGTACTCAAGGCTGTATATTGTCACTCTGCATATTTAACTTATATGCAGAGTACATCATGAGAAACACTGGGCTGGATGAAGCAAAAGCTGGAATCAAGATTTCTAGGAGAAATATCACATAATAAAATGTTTTTTTTATTATGCGATAGTTTCAGATAAAAGATTCCTCTCAAATATTTGTACTTTCTTTACATTGGTAGTTGTCAGATTTGGGGTGATTTATTTTTTCACCACTACTTTCTGAATATTTTACTTCCATCAGGGGTCCATTATCTGTCTTCATTTTTCATATTGGTAGCCATTGGTGATTTTTTTTTTACTAGATCCAGAGTTAAGTTAATATTTGAGCAGATGCTTCTCCAACTGTCCATACACCATTTGCAGAATAATTCATCTTTCCTCTCACTTATTTGAAATGTATCTTTACCATAGGTCTTTACCATATTTCTGTATCTGAGTTTATTTGTAGACTTGCAGGTCTAGGTTATTGATCTATTACGCTATTCTAAAGGTATGTTTATAATATGTTTGAAATCCGAGAGGACATTCACTACTTCATGCTACTAGTTTTTCAAAAATTTCCTCACTCGTGATTAAATAAAATTCATGTCTCTTTGCCCATTTGGGCCTCCTCTCTCCCCTTTAGAGTGTATTGTGTACTTGCATAAACCAGACCTCCTTAGGAGATAACCTTCCTTAATCTTGTAAGTGGTCATGATGACACATCAGTTGCTTTGTACGTGCACATCTGGGGTCTGTAAACTGTCAATATGTCATTTGATGAATAACCTTTTGTCTCAAGAACTTATATAATTGTGCTTTGACTTCTGATGGGCAGAACAGTCCTCAGGTTGGCTCAAATAGATTTTTCCATTTCTTTCTTAGATTTGACCATGGATTGATTTTTTTTATTGTTGGCACTAATCTTGCTTATTATTTTTTCAAATGAATTTTTTAAAAAGAGTTATTTATTGGCTGTGGTGGGTCTTTATTGCAGTGCTCGGGCTTCTCATTGCAGTGGCTTTTCTTGTGGCAGAACACGGCTCTAGGCACGTGGGCTTCAGTAGCTGAGGCTTGCAGGCTGTAGAGTGCTGGCTTAATCGGTGTAGAGCTTGTGCTTAGTTCAGCAACATGTGGAATCTTCCCTGACTAGGGATCTAATCAATGTCCCCTGCATTGTAAGGCAGATTCTTACCCAGTGGACTATCAGGGAAGCCCTCCAAATGAATTTTTAAAATAAACTGACCTGCTCCTCTTCCTCCCTCTCCAAAAAAAACAAAACAAATGCTGCTGGTATTTGTACTGTGATCACATTAAATATACAGATTGACTTGATTTCTTTTTGACAGTCTTTCTATCCAACATCATTTTTTTTTTTTCATTTACTCTTTATAACAGTGTTACAAGAAGGGTCTGTTATTATGGCCATTCTGTTATAATTATCGCCATTTTACAGATCACAGAACTGTGTAGTTTGCTCGGGGTCACATAGACCATTAGGTGTGGGAGCTGACCTTTCTGGGTCAACCAGAAAGCAGGGGAGGGAGGGAGCCACCTCCTCTTTGCATCTTGCTGCTTAGTTGCAGTTTGCCTCCAAAGCCACATGGCTCCTCTGTCCCCTTCACTTCCTGGTCCACTACTTCCCTTGCTGTGGATGGTCACCAGCAAAGGTCAGCTTTTAAGTCAATGGCGCGAATTCCAGTACGACGCGAGAGGTGACGTTCGCAGGTGGCTGTGCGGCTGAGGCCGCTGGGGAGAACCTTGAGGAGGAAGGAGAACCTCAAGGTAGACTTCAAACAGTCAGGCAGAATTTGGACGGGTGGAGGGGACAGGAAAACACAACTAGCAGGAGGAAATGGGTAAAAACCAATCTGACATCTAACTGGGAGATAGGTGGGTGATGATGGGAGCTCCTGTTGGAGTTGTGGGATAGAGAGGGTCTCTGCGCTGCCCATGAAATGACATCTTCCGAGTAATCTGCTAACAGACACCTGGGTGATGGGTGTCAACACAAAAAGACTCATTGCTTTCTGCCTGTGAGGGAAAGTCGCCATTGCATGTGACTGAGGTGCAGAGGCAAAGTCCTTACAGGAAGGGCCTGGCAGCTGGTCTTAGGGGCAGGGCATGGAGTTGTATGTGGATTACTGGACCCCCTGCCGTCTGTGACAGGCTTCCCAGGTGGCACAGCAGTTAAGAATCCGCCTGCCAGTGCAGGAGATGCAAGAGAGGCAGGTTCGATCCCTGGGTTGGGAAGAGCCCCTGCAATAGGAAATGGCAACCCAGTCCAGTACTCTTGCCTGGAGAATCTCATGGACAGAGTAGCCTGGCGGGCTATGTACGGTCCATGGGGTCACAAAGAGTCAGACATGACGGAGCACGCACAGACTATAGCCTGTGACAGGGACACAAATCAAAAAAATTAAAAACAGAAACGCATTCAAGCATTCCCCAGAGAGGTCAGCATTAGTCAGGGTCCAATGCCTCTGGTGTCCTCTGGGCTACATGCCCAAGGACCTAGCAATAACTTACCCTTTGGCCTTTGGTGGATGGGAGGAAGGCTGGAGCCTGGGGCCCCAGGGCTCACCGCTCATATCCATTTTGTCAAAGATAAACAAAAACATCTTAATAGTTAACAAACAAAAGATCTTAATAATTGACACAAAAATAAACAAAGCAGGCACTAAAGTGGTAAGGACAGGTTTTAACCAATATGTTATTGATATACACTGCAACTTGGATTTACACAGAGGCGACTGGACACTTTAAAGGGAGAATGAAGTATGAAGGGAGGTGAGCAGAGAAGTGAAAAAGTACAAAGGGTTGGTCAGTGTAAATGCTGACTAGGTCAGCTGTATCTGTGAGCTGGCAAGTACTGAAGTTAGGATTCTACTCTCCCACAGAGGCCCTATTCTTTCCAGTGGTTGTATTTCAAAGGAATGGCTTTCAGGTCCTTGAGAAAGACACATAATACATATACATTTGATTCACACCTTAAAGGGAAAGGAAGAAGTCACAACTGTAAGCCTTTTTAGTAAACACTCTAAGAAGGGGTGGGGGGTACTTATAACTGGTATTGGCTAGAATAAACAGTAAATTTTTGAGCTTTATCAGGCAGGCACTTGGTGGGGGTAGAGCCGTCCCAGGGATGCGGCCTTGAGATATTAGAGACTATGCTACTGTGTTTAAGTCTTTTAATGTGGGGGGAGGTTGTGTGTGTTAGTGGCTCAGTCCTCAGTCATGTCCAACTCTTTGTGACCCCATGGACTGTGGCCTGCAAGGCTCCTCTGTCCATGGAATTCTCCAGGCAAGGAGACTGGAGTGGGTAGCCATTCCCTTCTCCAGGAGATCTTTCCCAACTCACGGATTGAACCCTGGTCTCCTGCACTGCAGGCAGATTCTTTACTGTCTGAACCACCAGGGAGGAGGGTGGATAAAGTCATCTGTGTTGAGAGTACAGTTTTTTGGTTTTGGGGGGTGGTTTTGTGGCTGCACTGTGTGGCATGTGGGATGTGATCTTAGTTCCCTGACTAGGGACTGAACTGCAGTGGACCAGTCGAGTCCTAACCAAGAGTATAGTTTTTATAGGCCAAGGTTGAGACATATTGGAGAAGCGGGCCTACAGGAGCCTGGTTAGAGTTTGGTGGAGCGGAGAACTTGATCATCCCACAGCTGAAACCGTGCCGGAGGGGGGTCACCAAGTTTCCTCTTGGAGTTCTATAGCTCCCAGAACATCAGGATAGCAGGTGGTTAAGGGTCTACCCAGGTAGGTGTGGTGTGAGAGTCACTTTCAGATACCTGACAAGTCAAGAATCCACCTTCTGACCTCTCAATCCTCCAGCCTGTTATAGGTCATGGAACACCTGGAAGCAGAGGATTCTACGGAGCTGACCCTATCCTAGAGGTTTGAGATCTCAACCCCTGGCTTGCATCCGTAGTTTGGGGAGTAGTACCAGGTATACCCTACAAGCTCCCCTTTGGAACAGAAAACCTTACCAGCTTTGAAGAGAATGCTAAAGGCTAAGGACTGGGACATCTTTCAGGCTCATGTGGAAAGTGAAAGTCATTCAGTCATGTCTGACTCTTTGCGACCCCATGGCCTAGACAGTCCATGAAATTCTCCAGGCCAGAATACTGGAGTGGGTAGCCTTTCCCTTCTCCAGGGGATCTTCCCAACCCAGGGATCAAATCCAGGTCTCCCACATTGCTGGTGGATTCTTTACCAGCTGAGCCACATGGAAGTCCAAGAATACTGGAGTGGGTAGCCCTTCTCCAGATCTTCCCCACCCAGGAATCAAACCAGGGTCTCATGCATTGCAAGCAGATTCTTTACCAGCTGAGCTCTCAGAGAAGCCCTCAGGTTCATGTAGCATTTTCCTTTTACTGCATCAACTGATTGATTCATTTAAAATAAAAAGAATGTTTTTGTGCTAAACTAGCCTGAAACCCCACTTTCTATGGCCTGGCTCCTCTGAGGCTCATATTATCCCACAGCAGGCTCCTCCCACGGGAGGGGTATGGGTAAGCTGTGTTTAAACAAACTCTCCAGGAGAATCTGATAGCCGCCTGTCAAAGAATCAGCGACTTACAGGCCTCCCTCTGCCAGCGGCGATAAAGCTTGGAGGGCAACTGGGAATTTCAACAATTTGAGGTAGATCTGGAAACTGGGGAAAGCACGTGCTAAGAGAAGACACAGAAAAATATTTCAAATGGTTAACACTTTGCCCTATGTGTGTACTTTGTCCTAAACAGTAGGGAGCTAAGGGGGTCAGCTAGAAAGAGAGTGGGTGGGACTGGAATTATCAATAGAAGGTCCCCACGGGGGGTGAGCGCTCCAGGAAACCGAGAGACACTCGGCCTCCTTTTTCCAGGCAGGGAAAACCCCACGACCACGTGGGGTGATTTTTCTCCCGCCTGGGCGCAGCGGCCTCACCGCAGCTCCGGCCTCACCGCAGCTCGGGCTTGCGGAGCCCGGGCAGGAAGCCAAGCTAGCCTCAGGTCAAGGCTCTTTCCGCGCGAATGGTAACCGTCCCCAGGGTGAGGCTCTCGAGCCAGAGGCTTCGCCTGCAGCCCTGCGCGGCTGCAGCGGACCACAGCCGTGTGAGGCATCCTCCGCTGCTGGGCGCCCCCCTCGAAGTCCAGGTATTCAGCCCCAGCACAGCGCGTCGCAGACCCCACACCCTGTCTCCGCCGTCGGTACCCCGGCCTCACGGGAGTGGAAACCTCCCATCCCCCTCCCCTCCCGCGCTGTAGACGCCCCGAGTCCCCGCGGGACTACAAAGCCCACAAGCGCGCGAGCTGGCGCGCTGTCTTCTGGGAGTAGTAGTTCCGCGCGCTGGGCTCTCCTGGCGGCGCGGCGCGCGCTGGACTCCATTTCCCAGGATGACTAAGGGAGCGGGGGAGGGGGCGGGGCAGGGCCGGAGGATGTGAGTGGGGAGGGGGCCCTAGCCCCCCGCCCCCACCCTTCCTTTCCAGTCAGGCCGGGTGGGGGGAGGGGCCGGGCTGAGGCGGCGGCGGCGGCGGCTCGCTCGGGGCGGGTAAGGGCGGGACTGGCCCGCTGCGGGCGGACTGGGGAGCCGCTGAGCTAACGGGTCCGGACGCCGACGGAGGCGGCGGCTTTCTCTGCACCGGCGGCGGCGGCGGGAGCGGCGAGCATGGCCCGCGCGGCGCCCGGAGCTGACTGAGGTGCGCGGGCGGGCGGGCGGGATATAAGGCGCCCCGGGCCCCTCGCTGCTACGAACCCCCTCCGCGCGGGCAGCTGGCTCGACCAGCGGCCCAGACCCTCCCGGTCCACCCCGGCAACTTCCCCTGGGTCGGGGCCCTGGGATCCCCCGTGGGGGCGGTGGTCCTCTTGCCCTGGCCTCCCTCCCGGTTGCCCGCCTTCTGCTCCTGCACCTCCAGCCGTTCCCACGCGCGGCTCTTTCACCCCGCGGAGGCAGTCCCCAGCCCCGGGAAGTGCTCCGTGCCCCAGTCCCGACTTCAGTCCACTGCCTAGTTCGCAGCCCCAGCCCCGCGCGCGCTCCTGGCCTGTGCACTCCTTGGAGACCCTCGCCCCGCTCCTCCTGGCCACAGGCTGTCTTTGCACCATCAGCAGCTCTCTCCTCTTTCCCCTACCTGGCACTGCCCCCGAGCCATCCACAGTGGCCCAGTTCTCTCTGATGAGACCAACAGCCTGACCTCCTTCCCACTTCGGAGAAACCGAGGCTTGGCACAAACCAGGAACTTGGCCAAGTCCATGCCCCAGCCCTGTGGTGCTGGTCTGAGCCCTTGCCTTGACATGAAAGAGTCATTTCTTCCCTCCAGTCATTCCTCTGTGACTGGACCAAACTTCCCAGTTGCCTGCCGCAGCTCTGTGCTGAGCTCACTTTAGTCTCCCTGTTGGCGTTTTCCCACTTCTGTTCCCCCCTCCTCCTTCCTGTATTTAACTTCTGGCCTCCTTTGCCTGTAGAGTCCCCCACCCATCACTCATTTACTCAAGTTAGCCTTTTGATTTCTATTTCTTGCCGACTGCATCCATCTCCCATCTTGCCTCTTGCTTTCAGCTACAGTAAAACACTGAAGAACGGAGTCTAAGGTGGTGTTGGGGGAAAGGGGAGAGGTGCTGGTGGTGGGAAGGGAGTGGCAGCCTCTTTCAGCTACAGCTGCGAGAGGGCTCAGGGCACTCTGGAGTCCCTCAGTCAGTCAGTCCTAGCCAGTGATGCACACTCCCATCTTGTCTCTGGGACAGTTGTCTGGAAGCTGGTTGGTCATTTCTTCCTCTCATTATGCGTGGTGGACTCCACCATCCCTCCGAGATGGAGGGAACCTCCTACATTGGTGGAGATGGCGGCATAAGAGACGTCTGGGAGACCACACCCCTACCCCTCATCTTCCTTGCGCTGCTAACTTTGGAGATGGTTGCCGGCAAAGGGAAGGATGCTGCTAGGTGCCCCCGAGCTCTTTGTGGAGGAGGGCGTAGTGACTGTAGGTGGTGAGCTCAAGTTTAGCCGTGGTGTTCAGGCTTTGAAGGAAAGAGGGAGCCAGGGCTCAGAGAGGTGGTGGAAACTTGCCTGTATCGGTTCTTTTTTGTTTTGTTTTATTTAGTTTTGTTTTCTTATCTTCCTTCGGGAGATTTACCTATGAGTCTGTCCCTTCCTAGCCCAGTTTTCAGCTTCTCAGTGGGAAGTTGGGGGAGGGAGGGAAATCTATGAGCCATCACGAAGGCAGGCTCTGGGAGTTCCGTTGGGGTCCTGAATGAGCAATCTTGATCTGAACCAGATGGTTCCCTGCTTCAGCACCCCCTCTCTCATCCTCCCCCTTGGTTGTGAATAGGACATCTTTAACCCTGTAACTTGAGAATGGAGGTAGGGAGGCCAGGGGGCCAGCTGTCTGTGTGCATGTTTATGTCTGCATCTGTGCTCACTCTGTGAGCTTACCAAGGGCCTGTGGGAGTGACCCTGTGTGGGAGTGCAGTGCCAGGATGTGCTGTGTGGCATGCTCACAGCCCTCTAGGAACTTTCCCAGCCCAGACCCCACATGGGGTCAACTTCTCAGCTGGTAAGAACCACTGGGTGTGGCCTCATGGTCCATTTCCCCACAAGCCAAACCTCTGGACCTGAAAGATGCCTCGGGCGAGGATCACTCTTCTTTGGAAAACTACCTGCAGTTACGTGGAGTCTCAAAGAGCAGCCTGAGGTGGGGTGGGTTTCCTAGAATTGGAGTTCCCGCTTCCCAACTTGGAAAGAGAGGAGCTGGCGAGGGGAGGAGGAGCTGATTCCTTTACCTCATTCTGTACCCCATCCTGCCTTGTGTATTGTGTACTTGATTTTGACCTCTTCCCCCCGCCCATCCCCCCCGCCCCGTTAGACTGTGAAAGTCCTTCAGATGTGTCCTCGTTTCTGAAATATCACCCTGCGGCTCGGTCCTTGGCACAGAATAGGTGTTCAGTAATCCCCCTGAAGAGCTGTGTAAGGCGCAGTTTGCTGGGCCCCACTCCCAGACATTTCTGATTCAGGCAGTCTGGGTGTGGCCTGAGATTTTATTTCTGTATGGCTTCCTGACCATAGCACTTGAGAACCACTGGTTTGGGGCCAGGAGAGTTGCCTGGGCAATTAATCCAGGCCCATGTAAAGTCTTCAGAGAGGCTGCCCCCCACCTGGTTTCCCCACGCAGGACTGTTCTGGCAGCTTCCCTGGGCTGGTCTTTTCCTGCCCTTCCCATGCTTTCCAGTGTTGGCTAGATTAATGGTTGGGGTGACTTGAGGGCCTGAGCCCCCAGTCCACCTGTAACCACATAGCAGACACTGTGCTGTGGCCGTTTGAAGGAAGGACCGCACAACCCCCCCCCCCCCCCCCCCCGGCTCCAAAGCAGGACGTTTAGGCACCAGGGCTTTGGGGAAGGACATGGGGAAGCAGACCCCGAACCAGGTGCTCGTCTGCCCTGTCCCTCAGACTGAGCAGGTTGGGTGCTGGCCGTGGCTGCACACTGGACAGGATGCCTGGACCTCTGAAATTGAGACAGACAGGAGGAACCCCTTACATTGTGCTTTAACTTTGCCACGCGTTTTCTCATGTACTGTTTTTCAGGAGGTTTATAAGGCAGAGGTAGACCCAGGTGGGGTTACCAAGAAACGGAGATGCTCTGTGGGTCACACAGCAGGCCCAGGGCTCATGATTTCAACCTGCCAAAAGAGCATCTGCTAACCCAGAAGCTGTGAATAGCTGGAGTGACGGCTGCTGTTCCTGAGTGGTTACTTCTAGCCAGGCACCTGGCTGGATGTTCTTGCATGTAGGCCCGTCGCATTCTCACAGCAGTGTTGCAGGGTTAGCATTATTGTCACTTTTTCACAGATGAACTGAGGCTTACAGAACTTATGAGACTTGCCCATAAACTCAGCTGGTAAGTGGAGGATATGGAAGCCAGACGGGGTCTTTCTGACCCCGTGCTTTTTGTCCCTCACTGCCTGTGTTGCCCAGGAAACATGTAATTGGCCTTTGAGTTGTCTGCCCACAAAGCCTGGTGAATTTATTGAGTCTGGAACTCTGCCAGCTGTTGTGAAGGAGAGGATGACCAAGTCTCTGTCCACCGGGAGCGGGGTAAGACAGGCACTCCGATGTCCGCGGTGGGAGGCAGAAGGGGCAGCGGGGGGCTTGTAGGTTTAGAGGAGGATTCCCCAAAGAGGGCTCTGAAGGGGACTCTGGGTTGGGCCCTGAAGGGGAAGGCAGAGTTCCAGCAGTGCCTGCAGGCCGGGGAGCGTACTGGCCAGCACGGGAAGGAGGGACCATAACGGCGCTTTCAGGGCATTTTCCCTTTTGGTTGGAGCATAGGAGAGATATTTTAAAAAGCAGTTTGGTTACAAGCAACACCTTGCTGACTTTGGTAGGAAAGGACTTCATTGGAAGGCTGTGGTAACTCCTAGAATCTGAGGAATGACTGAGACCCGAGTCCCCTGCAGGGTCTTTTTTTAAAAGCAGTTATTCGTCTTTCTTTTCTTCTAAATAGGTCTTTAAGAAATTGCTTATTTATTTTATGTTTGGTTGTGCTGGCTCTCCACTGCTGTGCGCAGGCTCCTCTCGCTGCAGGGGCTGCTCTTGTGGAGAACAGGCTCTAGGGCATGCGGGCTTCAGTAGTTGTGGTGCATGGGCTTGGTTGCTCCGTGGCAGGTGGCATCTTCCCAGACCAGAGATCGAACCCGTGTACCCTGCATTGGCAGGCAGATTCCTAAGCACTGGACCACCAGGGAAGGCCCTCTCCAGGGTCTTGGAGTAGGTATGTCAGGAGCCAAAGGCCAGCCTCGTCAGGGTACCACTGGGTCCAGGATAACTGTTCCAGCTGTACTCTGGGATTTTGTCACCATAGGTTGGGAGTCGTGTCCCAGGGAGGAGATATCTGGTTGGTCCAGACTGGGCCATGCCTCCTCCCTTGGCCGGGGAAGGGCTGGTACAGTAGGCAGTCCCCCCTAACCGTATCCAGAAATTGGAGTCCCCAGGAGAAGAGGCAGTAGAGATTGCAAGAGATCAATCCCAGCACAGTGTTCAGTGAGGACTTGACTCGGCAGACGGCAGAGAGAGGGCTTGGTTGCGACAAGTTTCTGAGCAGGCAGAGGGCAGGCAGGTAGCAGGGTATGGCTGGGTCATAAGGGGACGAGGAAAGAAGGGAGGGAGGAAATGGAGAACTAGTTAGGGTCCAGGTAAGAAGTAGTGAAGACTGGAAGCTGGCAGTAAAAATGGAAAGAAGGGACTGATTCTAGAGAACTGTGAAGGTAGATATCTTCTGGAACAGACAGTCAGTTGACTGGGGTTAGACAACTTCCTTGAGAAGGCAGTGGCACCCCACTCCAATACTCTTGCCTGGAAAATCCCATGGATGGAGGAGCCTGGTGGGCTGCCGTCTATGGGGTCGCACAGAGTCAGACATGACTGAAGCGGCTTCGCAGCAGCAGACACTTCCTTGCCTGGGTGATGAGGTCAGGTCCTTTAGCTGACGTGGGGCAGTCAGGAGGAGGAGGAGTTTGCAGGAGATGAAGCATCCTTGCTTTGGAGGAGCTGTGTGCAGGGTGCTGACAGCGTGCCAGGAAGCCTGGTTAGCTTGTGACTCTGGACTCCAGGCTGCCTGCCTGAGGTTTGGGGCCTCAGCCCTGAGCGGGTGGGGCCCCACAGCCTCAGGGGCCCAGTTCATTCTGAAAGCAACTGGGGCTTTGTGGTCCATGCTCAGCGTGCCTGCATCTCTTCTTGTCTCTCCATTTCCGCCAAGGGTGGCCTTCGCCTTCTTCCCCATTCCTCGCTCTCAGTTTCTGTGCCCCAACTTTTCCCCCACCGTGTTGTCCCAATAACTGAGCCCTTACCAACTAAAGGAGCTGGCCCAGCTCTCTGGACACCTGGGTTTTAGATTTTCCCCTCTTTTCTTGAGCTACAAGTTCTCACTAACTATTAGGGCAGATACCTGCAAATGACATTTTGCACGGAGAGGATGTGAACTTTGCCTGCTATCTGAGGAAAACAGGCATTTCCTTCTGTTATGCTGGGCTCACCAGGGAAGCCTGTGTGTGTCCTTAAGCAGCCATTCTGGGGCACCTCTTGGTGCTTATTTATAAATCATGATTGTAATTACAGCGTATTGTCAGTCACACTTTCACGTTGCCATTGCTGACAACTCCTAAGGCTCCAGGGCATAGGCTGGGCTTTGGGGCACCCCAGCTTTCTAGCTCAGGACTGGAGAGGTTTCCTGCTGCAGGAATGGGAGGACTTCCCCGGTGGTTCAGTGGTTAAGATTCCATGCTTCCACTGCAGGGGGCTCAGGTTCGATCCCTGGTTGAGGAACTAAGATTCCCACATGCCACTCAGCCAAAAAATTCAATAAATACATAAAGTGAGGAAGGGAGCAGGGTTCTCTGTGACGTGGGGCAGAAGTGATGCTGAAGGGCACTTATCCCTGCAGGTTTTCAGAGAGGATCATCTTCCTGGGGTGAAGAGGATGTCCCCCTCAGTTATAGCTGTTAGCATTCAAATGAGTGTGCTTTTTTTAAAAAGTTGTTTATTTTTTATTGAATTTATATAATTACTTTACAGAATTTTGCTGTTTTCTGTCAAACCTCAACATGAGTCAGCCATAGTAGATGTAGTATTTTGCCACGCGTGATATGAACGCAGTGCCTGCTACTCATGTACAATAAGGTGAACTAGGAACAAGAGAAATCTAGAGACAACTCTAGAGACTTATTTTGCTGTCAGTGCTCAATTTGTATTGTGAAATAATCATATTAAAACAAAACAACAGTTCTGCTATCAGATGTTGAAAAACATCCTCAAATGGCTTCTTCCTTAAGGAGGATGTGACTGCAAATGAGGACGCTCAGAGAGGGAAGGGGGTTGACTGACATCCCCGCCCCCGCCCCCCGGCTGCAGAGGTCGGGAGCGGGTAGCCCAGGCGGCTCCTGTCTGGAGGGCGTCTCTCCTGGTTTGATCATGCTTGCCCGTGTGCATCCTTTTTCCTTGTCTCCCCTTCTCTTCCTCCCTAGGCTCAGGGTGGGGAACAGGAGGGGGACGCAGAAAGCAGCTCTGCCTGTGTGCAGTTGAGGCGCGAGGCCCATCCTGCTCCCGAGAGGGGGCTTGGGGGACAGAGGAGACCCTGAGGGGTCGGGGCATGACCCAGGGACCCCAGAGAGCAGTCCTGCCCTTGCTCCTGAGCCCTCCAGCTGTGGAGTCCCGGCACAGAGGGCTGGCAGCGCTCCCCGCGCCTGGCAGGTCTGTAGCCTTCTGAGGGAGAAAATCAGCAACAAACGCGCAAATCGCTAATTGGTCTAGAGGGGACTGCTCTGATGAGGAAAAAGTCAACAAGTTTTCTGTGTGGTTTAGAGGAATTTGGAGGGGGTAGTGAAAGGGGAAGTTGAGAGGTGGATGGTATAGGAAGAGGAACAAGGGAGGGAATTGAGGGCTGGCGTGGGGCTCCCCCCTCCCTGCCCGTGTCACCCCGCAGCCCCACCCTGCTCCTCCACTCCCTCTCCCTCCTTCCTCCTTTTTTTGTTGACGTATAACTGACATACAACGTTATATTAGCTTCAGGTGTACAACATAACGATTCCACACTTGTATACTCTGCGAAACGACTGCAAATTAGTTAACAATCTGTTACCACGCAGTTACTACCTCCTTCCTTCTTTGCGGGGAGGATCCCTTTGGGTTTGCAAGGGACTCTCCCTGACCTTTGAGTAGAATTCCCCCCAACCTCAAGTTCAGTTGAAAACAAAATACTTGTCGTTTGATGCTGGTGGAACCAGAGTCGGGAGGAAATGAAAGTCTCTGGCCCCTGAGCTGTGTCCTCTGCCCAAGCAAGCGAGCAGGCAGCAGCCAGGGGGACCGAGGCTGTGCCGCAAGGCAGAGGAGGGGCCGGGGGCCCGGCCTGTCTCTCTTGGGCTTTCTCGGGAGTCGTCTGAGGCCCAGGCAGCTGCAAGGGGCTTTCCAGCAGTTGGCCTTCTCTCTGTTCTGTCCTGTCCCAGAGGGCTTGGTATCTACCCGGGCCACACCTGTGTAGCTTCTGGCCGGTTCCTGGGTCCTCTAGCATGGCTCAGGAGGAAACCCCAAGTGTCACAGGTAGGGGGAGACAGGAAAGCTTGAAAGGGGTTAGGAGAGTCATGGGGACCCCTGTTGCGGGCTTCCCAGGTGGCTCAGCGGTGAAGAATCTGCCTGCCAATGCAGAAGTTGCCGGTTTGATCTCTGAATCAGGAAGATTCCCTGGGGAAGGAAATGGCAGCCCACTCTGGTGTTCTTGGGTGGGAAATGTCATGGACAGAGGAGCCTGGTGGGCTGTATGTAGTCCATGGAGTCGCAGAGTCGGACTCAGCTTAGAAACTAAACAGCAGCGGGATACCCCATGCAAGCTCTTCAGTGCAGGGAAGCCAGTGTTGGTACTTCCTTAGGAAGATGCTGGGAAATGGGTGCTGTGTGACCTAGGGCAAGTTGCTGCCCCTCTCTGGGCCCCAGAGGCCCCTCATCTGTAAATACAGAATTTAAAGATCTGTTCATGGATTTGCTGTCAAATCGTCCAGTAGGCCGAACAGAGGAACGCCATATCCTGAGAGGGGAGATAGTGCTCGGGCCCCAGGATACCACCACGGGGTCCAGGAGTTGCTGAGAATTGGTCCAGCCTTTCTGCTGACCAGTTGGACGTACTGAACAGCAGCCAGCCTGCTCTGGCCTCTCTCTGGAGCACTTGGGCTCCTGCAGCCGAGGGAGCTGCCCCCTGCCTCCCATTGTTCTCATCCCCCTTCCCGAGCGTCGCTCTGCCTCTCTGCTGGGTTCAGGCAGAGAAAAACCCCTCCGGTCTCTCCTCACATCCATCTCTCCCTATACTGGCCACTGGTTAGGCTTTGGAATGACTGTGTAGAGGCTTTCTGTTTCTGCTCCCAATCCCCTCACCTCCTTCTGCCTTGGGCTCTCCTTTAGTGAGAATTTCCCCCCAAAGCCAGCTTGGGGGTTGGATCACAGGCTGAAGACTGGAGGTGCTGGGTCAGTAGCACAGACTCTGGGTGGGCCTACTGAGGGTTGAGAACTCACCTGGAAAGGGGGGGTGGAGCAGAGGTTTTTAGGAGAGTGGGGGACGGCGGTGAGGCGAAGCCACGCATAGCGTGACGCGGAGGCCTGACCCAAAAGGCCAGGGGATCACAGGCCGGGGGAGGCCAGGGTGGGCCGAGTTTCATTGCCCAGGAAGGAGGGGCAGGATGCGGGGGCTGGCCGACACGACCCCTGAGACTGCCGTGGCAGGAAGGGAGGCCCTGGCTCTCCAGGCTGGGCTGGTCGTACCGTGTTGTGCGCAAGTGTGGGCAGGGTTGTTAATGACTGTTTGTTCTCCACTGGCTGCAAGGCTGCCAAGGGTCAGTCCGATAAGAGGGAAGAGATAGACTGCTCGAGGTTTATCCTCCCGCCAGCTGCCTCCTTTCCGCTGGCCCCAGATACTGACAGGCTATTGTGGCCCTGCTCTCTTCCCTTCCTGACACATACCACCCCTGGCTGCAGCCCAGCTGGGCTTCCCCTGCCTGGCCTCCAGCTCCCGTTCCCATCTGGGGTCAGATGAAGCCTGCTCTGGGGGAGGGGTCAGTCCTAGAAGGCTGAGCCAGTTCCGAGTCAGCCTGGGGGTGGGAGAACCCGGGAGGCGGCCAGGGCTCTGGACTGAGCAGCCGCTCCTAGACCTGCCTGATTGATGTTGGCCTCAGGGTTACCCCTGGCTCTACCAGCTAGGCCGTGGGGTCTTGAGGGAGCCCCACCTTTACCCCAGAGCTTTGGGAGGTCTGGTTCTTTCTCTGAGAGGAATAGAAATGGGGATCTGATGGAACTTGCATTTGGGAAGATCATTTGGCCTGTCTGTGGAGAATGAATTGGTGGGAGGGAGGTCTCTTGAGTAGATCTGGAGCTTTAGCAGTTCAGGGGCTACTGTAGGTGGAAGATGGCAGTTCTTGGATAGAGAAAGAGTGGCAGACGTGGAGAAAAGTAGAAAAGGGAGAGATTTGGGTGGGAAACCTCCGATGGACTTTGTAATAGGTTGGCTGAAGGAGGTTAAAGGAAGTAAGGGGCATAAATGACTCCCAGGTTTCAGGGTCGGATGGATGTTGTCCCTTTGCTGACACTGGGAATACAGAGAGAAGTTCAGGTTTGGGGGGCTTAGAGGGTGGGTGAGTTTGGCATTGTGAGTAGGGTGAGTTTGAGGTACTGTTGGGTACATGTAAGGTATCTCATCAGAGGGGTGGCTGCTAGAAATGAGTGGGATAGATGGGTAGAATTCAGGGCAGTGTCTGGCCGCATTTAGAAAAGTCAGACATGACTCTTTAACAGGTTGAGAAACAGATTTGGAAAGGGTTTCTTCCCCTAAATCCATTGCCAGACAAAGAATGGAGCCTACGGTCCCGACTCCCCATTGCAGTCCATGTCCAGGGTGGTCTTCTCTTGCCCTGACCACTTCAGCCGGTTCAGGGCCCAGCGGGCAGCACCCTCCCCTCCAGAGTCTTGCTCGTGGTTGGGGGACTCTGGCTGTGAGCAGTCCTGACCCCAGGCCACCCAGAAAGACTTCATACATCCGTGGCTCTCCCACCGTCTGTGCATCTGGGCAGTGCCCCTGGCCGGAGAACGGTGTGGCTCCTGGCCAGGGAGTTCTCAGAGCCACCGCTGGGAAGCCCAGAATCACTCTATGCCTGAGGGCCCCTGAGCTGGGCCTGAAACCCTGCCCTCGATACTGTAGTGATTTTTATGTTTTGTTTTTTTCTTAAAATATTTTGAAGTTTATTTATGTAATAAATGTAGTACATAAAGCTTTAGATGTATAATTTATTACTTTTTGAAAGCAATTCAAAGTAATACACACACAACACGATATATAAAATGCTCTTGTTTTTAATCATTTTATAACTTTCCTTTTTATTGAGATACTAGGCATGGATATTTGTCATTTGAAACAGAAATGTAATGAGTATTTAAGTAAACCTTTGACAATGATATTACTTAAGAAAAAGCACAGCAACTCTTTTTTCTGAAAATATAGCATTCAAGTTAGTTGTTCAGGAATCCAATATGAAACAGACAAGTCTTGAAAAATATCTAAGAATATGTAGTTATATTAAAAAGTCCTTAACATAAGGCATCTTTCACTTATGAGATAATTCTTAAGTAAAATACAGATATGGTTATACATGGTAGAGTAAGAAAAGCACCAGAAACTGACATTTGAGACAACCCTACTACTAAACGACTTCTATGTTTCCATATTTTCATCTAAAAAATAAAGCAATTAATAAAAATTCCTCAAATAATCATGAGAATTAAGTAAAAATATGTGTGATAACATTTGTGTTGTGAGATTTAGATAATTAAAGTTATATGCTGCTGCTGCTAAGTCACGTCAGTCCTGTCCAACTCTGTACGACCCCATAGACGGCAGCCCACCAGGCTCCCATCCCTGGGATTCTCCAGGCAAGAACACTGGAGTGGGTTGCCATTTCCTTCTCCAATGCATGAAAGTGAAAAGTGAAAGCAAAGTCACTCAGTCATGTCTGACTCTTAGCGACCCCATGGACTGCAGCCCACCAGGCTCCTCTGTCCATGGGATTCTCCAGGCAAGAACACTGGAGTGGGTTGCCATTTCCTTCTCCAGTGCATGAAAGTGAAAAGTGAAAGCAAAGTCACTCAGTCATGTCCGACTCTGTACGACCCCATAGACGGCAGCCCACCAGGCTCCTCTGTCCATGGGATTCTCCAGGCAAGAACACTGGAGTGGGTTGCCATTTCCTTCTCCAGTGCATGAAAGTGAAAAGTAAAAGTGCAGTTGCTCAGTCGTGTCCGACTCTTCGCGACCCCATGGACTGCAGCCCACCAGCCTGCTCTGTCCATCAGATTTCCCAGGCAAGAGTACTAGAGTGGGTTGCCATTGCCTTCTCCGTGTAGTGATTTTTAAAAGTTCTTTTAAATGAAGTGGAAAATAGTTGTACACGTGTGCAAGATTGTATCAGTTGGACTTCTTCAATCACAGCAGCCGAAAGCCAGCTCTAAAGGTGCTTTGATAAAAGGGAGCCGGTTGACTCATACCTGAGGGAATGGCTGGCCACATGCAGGGAAGGGAAGAGCTCAAACAACAGCCGCCTCACCCTGCCCTTCTCCGTCTTGACACCTTCCTCGCCCCCCACGTGGTAGGAGGTGCCTGCCAGCAGTGCAGGCCTCCGCCTTCTCAGCGTCCCATCCCAGGACTGCCGCGGGACTCCTGGGTTCACTTGGAATTGGGGCCCTCACCCAGCCCTGGATCAAGAACTGTGCTGTGCTTAGTCCCTGAGTTGTGTCCGACTCTTTGCAACCCCATGGATTGTAGCCCGCCGGGCCCATCTGTCCGTGGGATTCTCCAGGCAAGAATACTGGAGTGGGTTGCCATGCCCTCCTCCAGGGGATCTTCCCGACCCAGGGACTGAACCCAGGTCTCCCACGCTGCAGGCAGATTCTCCATCAGAGCCACCAGGGAAGCTGGCTGGCTGCGTTTGGTGCTCTGATTGGGCACAGAGATGGAAGTTTGTGGAGAGATGATTCTCCAAAGGAAGGTGGGGTTGTCGTCCATTCTAAGGGCATCATGTATCGAGGCGATGAGCAGAGCTAAGTGTGCGTGTCAGACTCACACCGCAGGCAAACTGACAAGGATTTGTTGCCATTTATTCACTCACCTTGTTAAAAACTGAACGCTGGAATGTAGAATGGGACTTCAGAGCCACAGTCACTCCATTTATAGATTGGGAAGTGGGAGTTGAGAAATTTGCCTAAGATCTCAAACCACTAGGTAGAAGCAGAGTCCAGGAACCCAGGCTGTCTGTCTGACTTGCAGATGGAGGCTTTTTCCAACAGGAATGGCGTCTTTATGGGAGGAGCTCCCCGCCATAACCCCCGTGCCCTGGCTGCCCATCCACGGAGGCCCTGCATCCCCTGGACTGCAAGATAAAGAGCAGACACAGGCGGCTCATGGCAAGTAGTCCCTTCCTCGTGGTGGCCCAGGGACATCCGTGTGGTGGATGGTGTTACGCAGGCCTCTGTCTGGGCTGCAGGGGTCGTTCACTCTGCGTGTTCAGCCAGCTCCCTTGGCCCGACTAGGCCTGCCCGTGCCCCGGAGCTGCCCCCACCCTCTCCCGCCCGCCCTGTCATCTTGGCTTCTGAAGTGCCCACCCTCCTGTACGCTTCCTGCTGAGACCCTGGTGAGGGCGTAGCTCCAGGGCCGCTGCGCTTCCTGGGGTGAGTGGGGTACTTCCCGCTGGACAGGGTCGTGCCCACCCTGTCTTCCCCCTTAGAAGACGATGCTCAGGACAGCGGTGCCGGTTTCAGGAACAGAGACAATTTTGGCCTCAGTTTGCCCGCCACTTCCAATTTGTGGGGCTACAGAGGTTTGACTCAGCCTGGCAGAGCCAAGAGTGGCATGTTGTGAAAGGAGCTCTGTGGGGATTCCCTGGCGCTCCAGTGGTTAGGATGCCACCCTTTCAGTGCTGGGGGCCCAGTGCAATCCCTGATGGGGAACTGAGATCCTGCAAGCCGTGTGCTACGGTCAAAAACAAAGCAGACAAAATCCCACAGGGTGAGCCCACCACAAACCTAGCAGAATGGCTACTCTCCTGGGCTGTCTGCCGACCCAGCCTGGCCAGAGCGCTCCATCTGCCCCAAGTGCCTGGCTCCCACAGGCGCTCTGGCCCACCTGTTTCTGCCTGGGGTCCTGTTCTCAGAGATAGGCCAGCCTGGGCCAGGCCTCCTGCTCCCGCAGGCAGAGCCACGGTGTCTGCACTCATCCCTGCCTCCTCCCCTCTCTGATGCTGGAACCCAGCGGTACCTCGGGTGGGTAGTACCTCGCAGCTTACAGTCATCACTCACTGCGTCTTGACAGTGATTGTGAGGTAAGCAGGGCAGCAGGCATCGTCGCCTGTTTTACAGATGGAGGACCTGAGTACCAGAAAGGTGTGATTGCTCAGACTCGCCAACTTTCAGATAGAGCCAGTCCTGGAACTGAAGTCCAGAGTCCACTGGACTAAACTCACAAACGTGTTGAAGTGGGGCTGCCTCGTCTCACCAGGCAAGAGGCTTGGGAGGAAGCCCTGGGCCCTCCCTCTTCACAACCCCTGTCACCCCTACAACCCAAGCTCCAGACAGGCACCATCGTGTTGACCAGCCCCTCGTAACCCCCGGGCAGGTAATTAAGCCAGTCAAGAGGTATCCCTCCCTTGGGACTCTCATGGTGGACCCTGGTCTCCCTATTCCTCCTCTCCATGTTCCCCAGAGTTGACACCAGCAATGTCATGATGTCCATGATTACTGGACATCCTGACCAGCAACATCAGGATGTCATGACAGTTATTGTCTTAGCAGGGAGTGTATAACTCAGGCCAAGTCCGGGTGGGTCAGCCACTCTGCAGATGGGACTACAGAGGGCTCCTTGCTCCCCAGCCAGGCTCCCCTCACCCCAGGGCAAGAGGCTGAGGCAGGGCGAGGGGACGGCTGCCTTTGTAGTCCTCAGGCAGCTGACATTGCCACTTGGCTGAAGTGGTAAAGCGGATTACCTGCCTAGCAACCTTGGGGCTCTTTCCCCGCAGGGGTCCTGCCTGAGTCACTCACAGCGTATTATCAGCTCCTCAGTGACAAGGACGGTGGCTTAGCTGGAGCCAGGGAGGAACGGAAGCAGGTGTGCGCTGGTCTCAAAAGTTTACCAGCCACCTGCTCTCTGCCCCCTGGAGCTGACTGTTAGTGAGCACAGGGTTAGTCCAGGCACAGGGCAGGCGTGCGTCCGGGGGTGTTGGCGCTGGGAGCGCCTCTGTGGCCCTGGGCAGGGTGCGAGTTCAGGGCCTCTGACTGGATCGCACTGCTCTCCCTTCTGCTAGAAAGGTGACTCCGGAGGACGCAGGCTGAGCGAGGGGCCCACCCCGGGCTCCTCTGCACCTCCAGTCCCGGGGGAGAGAGACACATCACTCCCTTTAATCTCCTGGTCCAGGCGTGGGTGCAGACATCTCCTTTGGGTTTTCATTAACATAGCTGTCACAGGCTGACCTTTCCAAAGACATTAATAAATATAAAAGGAGAATAAAAGAAAGCTGAAGATAAGGTGCATGAAGAATAAAAGCAGTCTGGCTCACAAGGGACAGGCTCCTGGTTTGTTGCCTGGGTTCTCGGGGTACTCCCCCACTGGAGATAAGCTCCCCTAGCATGGAGCGCACCGCTGCATGCCTTTCTTCCAGACTCTCTGGTCTAGCGCTGACCTGTCTCCCTGTCTGAGGAGCCCTGGTGCTTGTCCTGCCTTGAGTCCTCCCCAGACCAGGTGGGTCATCTGTTCTCGTTGTTATTCAGTTGCTACGTTGTGTTTGACTCTTTGCAACCCTAGAGACTAGAGCATCCCAGTCTCCCCTGTCCTTCACTGTCTCCCAGAGTTTGCTCAAAATCCTGTCCATTGAGTGGTGATGCTACCTAACCGTTTCACCTTCTGCCTTCTCCTTTTGCCTTCAGTCTTTCCCAGCACCAGAGTCTTTTCCAGTGAGTCGGCTCTTCGCATCAGCTGGCCAAAGCATTGGAGCTTTAACTTCAGCATCAGTCCTTTCCAGTGAATATTCAGGGTTGATTTCCTTTAGGGTTGACTGTGAGGGAATGTGGCGCCTTCCCAAGGTCCCCCAGGGAATTGGCACAGACAGGGCTGTACCTGTAACAGTGCCGCCTCATTTATCCTAAATAAGCCTTGTAACAGGAAGGCATTCTCTTGACACAGCGCTTAGGCCCCAGCTTAGCCCATGAGCCGCTGCAGAGGGCTGGTGGCTCCTCCAGCATCTGGTCTTGGCAAGAGTTACACATGTCTCACCACCTGGCTCCTTCTTCCCACTGGGCAGTAAGAACAGAAACTGATAAGTTGGCCTGGTTGGTGAAAGTTTCCGGGTGAGTTGGGCGAAAGATTGTTCTGGTTTAAAAAACAACAGAGAACACTTGGAAGTCATCTAGTCTTGATAAAGGAGATCAGCGTTGCTGGCCTGCCTCCTGCCTGGAATGTGAGTGGTGCCCAGACGGGCCTCCGCACCCCACACTGCTGCCCACTGGTATGCGACGTGGTCCCATTTCATGCCCGGTGTTGAGATGAAGCCACAAAAAAATCAAAAGAAACCGCCACCTGATAAGGAAATGTGGGGGCAGGATGGATAGAATATGGGAGGTTGTCTACAGCCCACTGGCCCTCCCCTGCCAAAGCTGGAGCCGTTCAGAGAAATTTGTAGCCAACAAAGTAGGCCTCTGTCCTGCAGCCCTGGCCGTCCCCTTCATGATGTTGCCTGGTTCCAGCGGCTCGGCAGACTTCCCACCTGGGTGGCTTGGCTGGGCTGTGAGGATTGAAAGATTCCAACCAGGGTATCCCAAGGGTATTCCCGACCAAGGGGAGGAGGTTGGCACAGTCCTGGGGCAGAGGACACAGCCCTGTTGTCATTCACACCTTCAAGTATGATACTGGCCCGAGCAGAGAGTACGTTCCTTACCTGCCCCCTGGGCTGAAGGGCTGGAGAACCCCGGAGCTGGGGCTGCTATTTTCCCGGAAGCATTTTTTCTGGACCGTCACATCCCAGGAGCTCTGTGAGCGTTCCTGGGGGCTGGAGCTGGTCCCACGGATCAGAGCTGTGGGCCAGGTCTGTGCCAGTGTGACCCAAGGAGGAGCTGGCGTCTGCCCTCTGGCTGCTGAGGGGCTGCAGTCTTGCTGAATCGTGCGTGTGCCGTGATGACACAGACCCCAGTCCTGCGGCCTGCCTTGCCTGCAAAGCATCAGTTGCCCTGCCTCCTGGGCTCCTCCTGCAGGGTCACGGTGCTGGTCCTTTAGGTTAGGACCTCTTTTCCAGCATTCTCTCCTCCCCCACCACCCCACAAAGGATACAGGGGTAGACGCTAGAATTTTAAGTTGAATCCTTCAACTCTTGAGCATGGGCCAAGGCCTGGCTGGAATTGGGAGTCATGGAGATGGTGGCCTGGAAGCTTCTAGAAACACAGCTTCTCCCTTCACTGGGTGTGCACTGGCAGGACTTGGGTAGACCCTAGTTCAGGCCTTCTCCATCAGTGTCTTCGGGTGGCCAGCCTCCCCAGGCTTCCAGTGCCGGGCGGAGAGCCCTGTCCGGAGCACTGTTCCCGGTGCAGGCTGGGGAGGGGGCAGACCAGGGTGGTCGGGGAAACAAAAGCACCAGTCCTGTCCCTTCCCCAGTGGTGAGGGCGGCAGTGATCAGATGCAGGATTCCTGGGGTGCCATCTCAGAGGGCTGGTTGGAAATCAGGGAGAGAATGTTTGCCCTTTGCACCCAGCCTCTGGAGCCTCCTTCTCAGTCTGCACACTCTTGCCGGGAGTGCTCCAGGAAGCTGCCCAGGTGTAGCGGGCCAGGCGTTCCCTGGCTGGACCCCTGCCCTGTGGGTGCACACACACAGGAGATGGAGGTTGGTTACCTAGGGAAACTGTCTGCTCCTCTTCCTGTTCACTCAGTTCTGGCAGGGGCAATGGAATGCCATGAGCCTCTCTCCTAAACTGTCTATCAAACCTACACCTGCCCGCCCACCCCAGGGCAGAGGGTGTGTGTGTTTGGGGGAACCGGCGTTGAGAAGGATTGGATTAACCCATGTTCCTGAGAAGAGCAGAGTGCTGTCTTTCATGAGCATGAGCTGGATGAGAAGCATTGTCCTTCTCCCCAGGGTCTGGGAGCTGAGGATCTGGCTCACCCCTTCCTTCTGGAAGCCCTTGGCTCCGCCCACCACACCTGTGGGCATTGCTCCAGTTATGCCCCCTAGGTCCTCTAGGGTAGGCCGCCCCTAGCTGCATCCTCTTTAGCGGCCAGCAGCTGGTCTCTAGGGTTGGCTGCCCTTGGCGTACCCTTGGAAGGGCAGCTCTCCTAGGGGGAGCCTGGCCGGCAAAAGCAGGGAGCCCTGGGTGGAGGTGGAGCCTCCTCAGAACGGGATTCCCATTGCTCTGCTCCTTGAAGGAGCAGGAGCTGCGAGGCCAGAGAAGGAGCTCTGCTACAGGGTCAGTGGCGCGGCTGCTCAGGAGAGCGAGGGCTGGGCTCTCTGTGCCGCCTGCCGCTCCAAGTGCAAGAGATGCCTGTTGAACGAATACATCCTCTGCTTTGCTCTTGAGATCTGAAATGTCCCCTGGACACCCAGACAAGGTGCAGAAGGAAAAGGAGGGCCCGGCAGCTTCTCTGCGGCTCTTCATTACATCTGTGGTATGATTGAGGCCTGAATCGTAAACTGTGATGAATAGCCGAGCCACCTGGTGCTTTGAACATTATCTTTAAAGGCAATCAGAGCAGACTCGAAGCGCCCTTGTCCGCTGGCCCTGTAGGCGGTGCGGTCACGTTTAATTGCCCTTGGGAGGCAGAGTTGAGCAATAAGGTCTAGACCACAGGTTCTCCAGACTCCTCTGACTTGGCCCAGGCCACCGTTTATCCATTTACTCACCCCACTCCCTCTGCCTCCTGAACTCCTCAGAGACCTCTCCCCTCCCTTACCTTCTGGGCCCCCGCTTGCCCCCTGCCCCTCTCTCCCCTCCCTTACCTTCAGGGTCTCCTCCCGTCTCCTGCCCCTCTCTCTCCTCCCTTACCTTCAGGGTCTCCCGTCTCCTGCCCCTCTCTCCCCTCCCTTACCTTCAGGGTCTCCTCCCGTCTCCTGCCCCTCTCCCCCCTCCCTTACCTTCAGGGTCTCCTCCCGTCTCCTGCCCCTCTCTCCCCTCCCTTACCTTCAGGGTCTCCTCCTGCCCCTCTCTCCCCTCCCTTACCTTCAGGGTCTCCCGCTTCCTGCCCCTCTCTCCCCTCCCTTACCTTCAGGGTCTCCCGTCTCCTGCCCCTCTCTCCCCTCCCTTACCTTCAGGGTCTCCTCCCGTCTCCTGCCCCTCTCTCCCCTCCCTTACCTTCAGGGTCTCCTCCCGTCTCCTGCCCCTCTCTCTCCTCCCTTACCTTCAGGGTCTCCTCCCGTCTCCTGCCCCTCTCTCCCCTCCCTTACCTTCAGGGTCTCCTCCCGTCTCCTGCCCCTCTCTCCCCTCCCTTACCTTCAGGGTCTCCTCCTGCCCCTCTCTCTCCTCCCTTACCTTCAGGGTCTCCTCCCGTCTCCTGCCCCTCTCTCCCCTCCCTTACCTTCCGGGCCCCCGCCTGCCTCCTGCCCCTCTCTCTCTGGTGGGGAGACTGCCACACAGCATTCAGGGTCTTCCCCAGCCAGGGATGAAGCCCATGCCTCCTGCGCTGGCAGCTCTGTCTTGACGCTGAGCTGTCCAGGAAGTCCACCTCCTGCCCCTCTTAATGTCAGAGGCTTTCAGCCCTGTGAAGAAACCCTCTTATTAACTTTGTCTTTTGTAGAATCTTGCTGCCAGCGTGTGTCTAGAGAGTCACAGAGGTGGCCAAGTTTGGGACGGACCTCAGTGAGCTGTTCAGAACCAGCTGAGAGACTTCCCTGGCGGTCTAGTGGTTAAGACCCCAAGCTTCCAATGCAGTGGGTACGAATTTGATCCCTGGTTGGGGAAACTAAGATCCCACATTCCACACAGCACGGCTGGAAAAAAAAGGGACCAGCTCAGGGCAGGCTTGTGTTCTGAACGCGTGATGAAGTCAGGCTCCATGACCCACAGGCTCTGCCGCAGGATGGACACAGCGCTCCTTACTGCGCGGCCTGGGGGCGAAGGTCCGCGGGGCAGACTGGCTCTGAGACCTCAGGCCTCTGCTGCCCACCCCGCCCCCGCCAGAAGCTGCCACTGTGGGGGTCGGAGGTTGGGCAGGCAGTGCCTTTGCTTCGGCACAGAAGGGAGCTCTGGAGCAAGACCTGGCCTGGGAGGCGGGGGCTGGGGTGGGGCTGAGGGCCCTGAGGGACCCGCGATGCCTCCCCAGGGCCACGCTGGGCCTGGGGCCGGCCGAACCGTGGCCCCCCACCTGCCCAGCCTGGGAGCGCAGGCACTGAGCTGGAGGTTTTCTGGCTCTCATCCTCACAGAAACCCTGCAAGATACGCGGTATCGCCATGTTACAGAAAAGGGCACAGATCAGAAAGGTTAAATGGTTCATAGCTGACAGGTGGCAAAACCAGAATCTGAAGCCAAGTTTTTTAGGTGCTTTTTTTTTTTTTTTCATTTTGGAAGGCTTGACTGGGAAGGACTGTGAGCTGGGGTGGGCAGTCGTGAGATCTGACAAGTCCCAGCTTGAGAGAACTTAGCCAGCAGCCTGTGGTGCTTGAGGGCGGACCAGAGAGAGGCGCGTCCTAGCAGCCCTGGTGTCTCTGCTGGCAGAAACTGAGGAGCGGGCTGCCTCCACCGTTCCTACCACCCAGGCAGCTCCCTTAGCTTTTATACACTCACCTTCTCCTTGCCTCTGACTTGTGGAATCTGGTTTGTACCTGAGGTCTCATGTTTCCTGGGGGTCTGCAAGAGAAGTCAGAGAAAGCTTTCATTTCTAGAATGTCACAGCTGAAAGAGTGGGGGCTGACTATCATTTCCCTTTGCACATTTACACAATGATTTATGAAAGTGGTTTCAAAACGTTTTTTATTACCCTATTTCTTCTGCTTCTTACAACCCTGGGGTCGTATAGAGAGATGATATTCAGTTGAAGAAATTTTTTAAAATGTTTATTTTATATTGGAGTCTAGTTGATTTAAAATGTTGTGTTAGTTTCAGGTATAGGGCAGAGTGTTTTTGTTATACATATATCCCTTCTTTTTCAGGAACTCTTTTCCTGTACAGATTATTATAGAATATTGAGTAGAGATCCCTGTGCTATATGGTAGATCCTTGTTGATTCTCCGTTTTATACACAGTAGTGTGTATATATTAATCCCAAACTTCGAAATTATCTCTCCCCTCTATGGACAAATATTTTTTGATGCCTGCCATTCAAAGGCCAATGCTAAGTAATGAATTAAATAACATGTCTGTGTCTTTTTAGGTTTTGTGTAGGATCTTAATAAATGTGGGCTAGATTTGGCCTATGGTCCAAATTAGCTCATAACCCTAGAGGAATGGGCATGATGAGAGAGGAGGCTTGGGACGGTGGCCTGGTTTAGGGAGTCTCTGGATGCTCTGTGAGCCTGACCTTGGCCGTGTGAATGAGAGTGCTGTGTCTCCATGTCATATGCTTTTGAATGCAGGAAGGTGATGTGTTTAAGTCTGAAATGCCACATGGCTAAAGAGGCGATTGAGAACGTAGGTCTGGAGTCTAGGGTAGGAGGGCAGGCTCCTATTTGGAAGGGGCGCATAGAGAGGCAAAGGAGGAAAAGAGCTGAGGGCAGACCTTCAGAATCCATTAGCTGCTGGAAAAAAACAAGCAGTTGAAGGGTCTGAGTGAAGAAGGTAGGTCACAGTGGCTTGGAAGTCAGAGCGATGGTAGCAGGAAACAAACAGGAAATAATCACAGAGGAAGGAGAGGGGGGTGTGGGAGAGCCTTCCTCTGATTGTTCAAGAACCTTGACCTGGAAAGAAAAAGTGTCTAGCTGCCTGATGATAGCCTGGACTAGAATTTGGCTCCCTAATTCACCGCTGTCCTGATGTAATTGAGACTAAAGGCTGGGCCTGCTGCAGGGGGTTGGGGTCTTGAAGGGAGTCAGATGGGCCTTTCATCAAGAGTATCCATGTGGCCAGTATGCAAGTTTCCCTGGCCAGGTAAAAGACTGGGAGATGCTGAAGTGGTGTGGAAGAGGGGCTGAAGGCATGGGACTGCGTGTCTGCCCACCCCTGCAGCCAGCCCACGGTGGACTGGAAAGAAGATGGGGCGGGGATGGGAGAGCAGTTTTAACTGGAACTTTTGGTCAACTTACCCCAGGCTGTCTCAGTCAACTTCCCTCAGTGTCCTGGCTGGAGTTCTGTGAATCCCATTGGAGATGGTTTGATATGCCTTCTTGGGAGACTGGTATCGGCAGGGAGTCCTAGTTCCTTGGTACGAACAATTTAATCCAGCTCATCCAGTCAAGATGGCACTGTAAATGTATACTCTAAACACACAGCAGTGATACGTAAAAAAGACAAAATGCTGAAAACATAGCCATGTACTCCCCCTCCCTCCCACATAAAATGATAAACATCCCTGTAATGAGAAGTGGAGTGAGAACACACAGGGGAGAGCAGGGCAGAAGCTGCAGCCCTGCTGGTCTCTGAGTCTGGATGTAGGCAGAAGCGACTGGAAATCTGGGGTCACAGCTCTGAAGTGCTCAACACAAAGCATGGAATTAGAGCTGGGCGCACTGCTGGAACCCGGGGGCTGGGAGACTGGTGGTGCCGCCCATTCCCTGGGGCTGTGGCTTATCATGAAGATGCTTACCTAGGCACACCCAGGGTCAGCCAGATCCAAGCTAAGCTAGTGCTGCAAGATGTAATTCTAGACGAGGAGATCCAAAGGACCTGGGGAGGCAAAGGTGAAAACCCCTAGATGGTGGAGGGATGAGCTTGTATACTCAGGAACATGTGAGGAGGGAATTCCGTGGTGGTCCAGTGGTTAGGAGTCTACGCTTCCACTGTAGGAGACAGTTTCAGTCCCTGTTCAGGGATTAAGATCCTGCATGCGGTGCAGCCAAAATAATTAAATAAATAAAAACTTTAAAACATCACAAAGATGGTGGCCATGTTTGGGTCAGCCTCTAAAAGAAAAGTGAGGAAAACTAATATGAAAAAAGAACAGAAACAAAGAAAAATTTACCCTAGAAATGAAAATAACAGTAATCAGAAAATATCTTCAATAGAAATAGGTTAAGGATCATCAAAGAGATTAGGGCAACAAGAAACTCATTAAAGAAAAGAAAGGGGAGTCATAAAACAATAGGTGAATGTGAAAATTTTAAAAATTCTAGCATTGAAAAATAGTGTAATTAGAACTTGAGACGATGGATAACTATAGCCTGGACACATAGAAATCATGAATTGGACACTCATGCTGAGGAATTAATTTGGAATGCAGGATAGACATGGAGAACAGAGTGACAGGCTTTAGTACAAGTCTAGTAGGAATTCCAGATACGAATCAAGGAAATGGCAGAAAAACATTTGAAGGGATCATGACTGAGAATTCCAAAACTGAAGTAACTGCACGAATACCAAACAGAATGCTGCTGCTCCTAAGTTGCTTCAGTCGTGTCCGACTCTGTGCGACCACATAGACGGCAGCCCACCAGGCTCCCCTGTCCACAGGACTCTCCAGGCAAGAACACTGGAGTGGGTTGCCATTTCCTTCTCCAAGGCATGCAGGCATGCTAACTCGCTTCAGTCGTGTCTGACTCTGTGCAACCCCATGGACAGCAGCCCACCAGGCTCCCCTGTCCACGGGACTCTCCAGGCAAGAACACTGGAGTGGGTTGCCATTTCCTTCTCCAACCAAACAGAATAAATACCTAGATATAATACAGTGAAACTGCAGATAAGAATAAAGGGAGTAACTTATTACCCTTCCCCAAAAAAAGAGTAAAAGGGAAACATGGGAACTCACTGGCAGTCCTGTGTTAGGATCTGCACGTCCACTGTGGGTGACACAGGTTCACTCCCTGCTTGGGCAACTTAAGACCCTCCAAGCCACGTGGTGCAGCCAAAAGAACACAGGGAAGATATTGAAAGCCACGAGGTGGGGGGACTACCAGAGAAATGAATTCAAAGAGATGACGATTAGACATACAGACAACATTTCATCAACAGTAAATGCCAGAGGTGGCAGGAGACTGTCTTAGGAAGCTCAAATTCTATACTCAGCTCTCGTTCAAGAGCGAGGTGAAATAAAGATATTTCTGGACCTGCTGAGACAGTTTTTAAGAATTTATTTTTTAATTGAAGGATAATTGCTTTACAGAATTTTGTCGTTTTCTGTCAAACCTCGACATGAATCAGCCATAGGTGTACATATATCCCCTCCCTTTTGAACCTCCCTCCCACCTCCCTCCGCAGCTAAGACAGTTTTATCAGTTGTAGATCGTGCCTAGAAGAACTACCAAAGGTATACTTTGGTAAGAAGAAAACTCGAGGAAGGAGAAGATCGCTAGCACTAACAGTGAGTGCAGAAATTGACATAGTATGTTGATAAATTTAACTATGCAATGTATGTTTAGATAATTCAGTCACCCACAGTGACTCCAGAAAATACTGAATAAGCTTATGATGAGAAGTGTGGAGTTAGGGAGTTCCAGGGTTGGGGCAGTGGTCTAATACTGATAAGAAAAACCCTGGGTCATTCCATTGTTCTACTCTGCCATCTTAGGGGTTTAAGATCTTTCTCCTCGTGGCTGAGAGATGGCTGCTACAGCTCCGGGTAGCATATTGTCACCCTATAACTTCCCAAGCAGGGGGATGCTAAGAAAAAGGAAGCTTTCTAATGTGCCTCCTTTTTGGGAAGAATCTTTCCAAGAAGGCCCCAGCAGATACCTCCTTATGTCTGATTGGCCTGAGCTGGTTCATCCCTACACCAGTTCCTGGTAAAAGGGAACAGGCTTACTGTGGTTGCCTGTCCAGGCTTGCCTCGTCTTCTGGGACTGGGTTCTTTGCCGCCTGAGCCAAATCAGGACTCTATTGGCAGGAAAGAAGTGGGAGTGGCTGCTGGTAGGCAACCAACAGTGTCGGCCACAGATGGCAAAACACACAAACAGGGATTCTGTGTCTAGTTTGTTTTTTTAATTTTAAAGAAGGAAAACTAAAATTGTTGATCACATTAGCAAGGTAGAGTAAGAAACGGAATACCATTCTTAAATCACATCAGGTTTCTGCCTTGTTAAATGGAACAGTACTACTGAAAACCTTAGACCTCGTTTGGAAAGTGTATTATGCCAGCAATTTAAGATAGCCACTAAAAGAGGAAGGAAGAGGGATATAATTTCCAACCCAAGAGGGAAAGAAGTGGTGGGAGTAGGGATAATGTGTCAATCCAACAGGCAGGAAAAGGAAGAAGAACTGAAGGAAAACTAGTAAAGAGAAAACAGTAACACGAGCCCAGATGCTTCACGGTAAAGGGTTATACTGGTGTGTTAAACAACTACCAGACAAAATGCAAATAGGAGTCGTCTGAAGCCTGGAGAGACTGGTCAGTGGGCACAGGGGCTTCACAGGAACCACCCTGGCCTTGGCCGTACAAGTGGTTCTGTTCTTTAAATACCTTGTTTATTCCTTGTGCTATATTCTGGCCTCTCCTCAATTGTTTCTGTCCAGCTTTGCCTTGCTATCGAGATACTATTGTTTTTCCAGACCGCTTCCTGCCTACTGTATATCCGTATAACAAAACCCTGGACCCTGTCCTGCCACAGGACCAACACACCACGGAGGGACTTATTTAAGGGCAGGTGGGGTGCAGTGCCGAGACCCCAGGGCTCAGCATCCCTCCCTTGGAGCCTGTTTCTTAGGGTGCACCGTCGATCCTCTAGCAATGAAGACTGATGGTTTATTTCTCCCGAGCTTATTGGAAAGTTAGCCAGGCTGGAAGAGCTGTGTTAGCTCTTGCTTTCTGGTTTCCTGGCTGCCAACTCTGGACAGCATCAGCAGTCCTGGAGCTGAGATCTCAGACTGGACATCCAGTCAGAGTGAGGTGTCCTGCAGTAAGACGGGCTCCTGAAGCAGACGCTGCCGGAGGGGTTGTAACTGGGGAGCGAGGGGGCCTGAGTCACTAGGATAACTGAGGGGTGTGTGCCAGAGGCTGGTGCCAGTGTGTTGCAATGGATGAGTTCAGGCAGTCCGGCATGCAGAGGTCAAGCCAGCAGTTCTCAGATCAAGGACGTGGGCTCCAGTTCCGTGTGAAGGTGGGCTGTCGGGTCCCTCCCTCCGCATCTTGACTGATCCCCCACCCCCACCCCTGGGCATCTGCTGTTGCCACACCCAGGAGGCAGGCAGTGTGCTGGATTGCTCGGTGGCCAGGTTCTGGGACACAGGGAGCGCTTTGATGATTGTACCCCAGTAAGTGGGAAAAGCCTCTCTGTGAGGAAGGCAGTGAGAGCCTGTGGAGGGAGCTCTGGCCTTGGAGCCGTCAGCCCTGGGATGGCGTTAAAGCTCCGTCCCTCGCCGCCTGGCTGACCTCGTTCGGCTGTCTTGGGACTTCTATGAATACCGAATGAGAGGCTGTGCCTGTGAATGTTCAGAAAGCATCACACATGTGAGTACTAATATGTGGCTTGATGTCTTTCCTTTGAGGCTCTGGGACACATCCTTAGGCCGTGTGTCTGGGTGGAAAGAGCGAGCTTTATCAGAGTGTTGGGCTGGGATTTTCTTTCCTTCTCTCCACCCCCTCCAGCTTCAAGCAGCCTCCCTCCCCCCAGCCTCTGCTCCTTATTTTGACGTTTCTTTTCTCTGCCTGCCAAGAAGATTGTGTTCAGCTGCGCTGGTTTGAGGCTGTGCTATCCTGTGCTTCATTAGGTTAATTCGATGGCTCGTCTCCTGGGAACGGACCAGAGACTGGCTCTAAAACCGCACTCGCCTCCAAAACCCGGTTCCCACTGTTCTCCTTTGGGGCTGGCTTTGCTGCTCAGTTCCGTATGCCTGCTTTTCCTTTCTTCCACCTGCAAGCTGGCCAGGGCCTCCCTTGGCTTCCCTTGGTTCTTTGTATTGGTGCAGTTGTTCAGGCTTGCCTCCCCTGCTGGGTAGAAGGCTCTAGGGGAGACCAACCGTTCCTCAAGGTTGCCCCTGACCTGGTTTCTGGTCACCAGTTCCTCTGTTCAGCCTCAGCATCTTGAGCCTTTCAGGGGGCATTTATCATTAAACTGTATCACCAGATTTGCTAACTTTGCGACCACAGCCCTCTTGGATGACCCTAGCATTGCCTTGCCTCCCACCAAATCCCCGTTCCTCTCCTCTCTCAGAGGATTGCTTCTCATCTATCTCTGTAAATCTCCGACCCCAGCTGTAAAGGTGCGTCACTCCCCGTGCCTGAGCCCGGGCCCGCTTCGCCTCCTGCTAGGCTGGTAAGCCCTGTCCATGTGGGACTGGCTGCCCCTTTCCTGCTGCTCAGGACTTTGCTTCTCCGTTAACCTCTTTTTCCTGCAGCATTAGCTTCTCCCCCTACTGAACCATCCCCATCAGTATACAAGCATTCTGTATCTCGCATTCCGCTTTACCCCATGCCCAGTTTTTGGTAACAATCTTTATTGAGATGTAACTCACATCAAGTTCACCCATTTCAAGTGTACAAGTGAGTTGGTTTTAGTCTAGTCACATGGTTGTGCAAGCTTAGGCCACAAACCATTGTAGAACATTTCATCATCCCGTTCGCAGTCACTCTGCACCTCCTCTAACCCCTGACCCTGGGCAATCACTGATCGACTTTATTCTGGACGTTTCCCGTAAATGGAATCGCATCATAGGTGGGCTTCTGTGTTGGGCTGCTTTCACTTAGCACCGTCTTTTCAAGGTTCCTGCATGTAGCCTGTATCAGTGCTTTGTATGGCTAAGATTCCATTGTACGGATATTGGACAGTTTATTCATCAGTTGATGGAGCCTTGAGTTCTTTCCATAATCATTTGTATATGTGTTTTTATGTGGCTATATATTTTCATTTCTCTTGAATTATAGACCTAAGATTGGAATTGCTGAGTCATATGGTAACTCTGAGTTCAACCTTTTGACTGCCAGACTGTTTTCCAAACTGGCTGCACCATTTCACATTCTCGCCAGCAATGTATGAAAGTTACAGTTTCTCCATATCTTCACTAATACTTGTTATTATCTGCCTTTTTTGATTATAGCCGCCCTAGTGGGTGGTATCTGGTGGGATTTTTTTAAACTATTCTACTTAAAAAATTTTTTTAAACTTTTATTTATTGGCTGTGCTGGGTCTTTGTTGTTGCATGGGCTGTTCTCTAATTGCAAGGAGCGGGGTCTGCTCTCTAGTTGCAGTGCACAGGCGTCTCATTTCGAGGCTTCTCTTGTTGCGGAGCGCGGGCTCTAGGTTCCCAGGCTTCAGTAGTTGGGGCACACGGGTTCAGTAGTTGCAGTTCTAGGCTCCAAAGCACAAGCTTCACAGTTCTGGTACCTGGTTTAGCTGCTCCATGGCATGGCGAATCTTCCTGGCCCGGGGATCGAACCCATGCCTCCTGCGATGGCAGCCGGAGCCTTCACTGCTGAGCCGCCAGGGAAGACCCGACTGCGGTTTCGAGACGTATTTCCCTGATAGCGAAAGATGCTGCACCTCTTCCCCTGCGTGTTGGCCGTCTCTCACCTAGTCAGGCGCTCACCCCTCCATGCTCTGGGTCAGCCGTTGCGAAGGTCACTGCCAACAGCTTTCTCTTACCTGTGTCAGGCCTTCCCTCGACGATGCCTTCTGCTCCTGTAGTTTTAAAAATGAACTGTGCCCTGATGACTCTTGCTGTATCACTTCAGCTCTGGCCTCATTCATCCATGAGCTTCAGACATCTGCGTCCTGCTGCCTGTTGCCATTTCCACACGGATATTTAAAGAGCATCTCGGATTTAACCTGTTGTAAACACAACTCTCGGAGAAGGCAATGGCAACCCACTCCAGTACTCTTGCCTGGAAAATCCCACGGACAGAGGAGCCTGGTGGGCTGCAGTCCATGGGGTCTCGAAGAGTCAGACACGACTGAGCGACTTCCCTTTCACTTTTCACTTTCACGCATCAGAGAAGGAAATGGCAACCCACTCCAGTGTTCTTGCCTGGAGAATCCCAGGGACAGGGGGGCCTGGTGAGCTGCTGTCTATGGGGTTGCACAGAGTTGGGCACAACTGAAGCGGCTTAGCAGCAGCAGCAAACAGAACTCTTGTTGGTTTTTTCCCTTTTCTCTCACCCAAATCCATTTCTTTCCTGACTTTTCTGTATGAATGAATGGCACCCCCACCACCCTCCATCTATCCCATTAGTTCAATGCTTCAGAATACATCCAACCACTCAGCACCTCCATTGCCTGGGATGTTGGAATAGCTCCTCTCTGGTCCCCTGCTAGTCCTCTGCAGCAACCAGAGTAGTCCCTTAGTGAAAAATGTTTTAACCTACAAAAAATAAATTAGCTTTTATAACGAAACGCATCACACATTCAGAATAGCATGTATCGTATACATTCCTTAAAGAATAAAAATTTAAAATAGTCTGTTCTTCCTACTTGGATTAAAGAGTAATACATTTCCCAGTACTTCTAAAGTCCCAATAGGCCCTTCTTCTTTCTTCTTTTTAGGCCCTTCTTATCTTACCTGTCTTCTTCCTCTCCAGGGAAACTCCCTGAATTTTACAGTCTTTCCCTGATTTTATCTGTTGTTTTATCATCTTTGTCAAGAGGCTTAAACAATTTACTGCTTAGTGTTGCATACATTTGAACTTTTCACGAATTCACACTATAAGTATCCCTGACTTATTCATTTTGCTCAGCAGAATAGTCTTTTGGTCATATTCTTCCCTGTTTATTTCTGAAACTGGATTTCACTCATGTTTACCATATGGATGGACCACAGTTTATCCATCCTATTCTGATGGGCATTTGGTTTGTGGGCAGTTTCCAGTTATTAGCCAGTGCTGCCTTAAGCATTCATGTATGTCTCTTGGTACATATGTTCACGTGTATCTGGTTGTAGAAATACCAGAGTTTACTACATACCCAAAAGGATAACTAAAATTTAAAAGATAGAAGATACTCAGGCCATGAAACAAATGATACTGTCGTTCATTACTGGTGGCAACTTATGCTACAGCCACTCTGGAAAACTATTTGATCATTTCTGGTAAAGTTAAACATACTGGTGTATGTACCCTATGACCCTGTAATTCCACTCCCAGGTATTTACCCCAGAGAAGTGAGAGTATGTGTCCACAAAATGACTTACACAGAAAGGTCAGGGCAGTTTTACTCATAGCAACCAAAAATTGCAAACAACTCACTGTCCAAACATGGATAAGAATAAACTACTGATACATACAACCTGGATGAATCTCTAAAACACTGTGTTGAGCAAAAGAAGCCAGCCAGGCAGGAGTGTTTATATGAAGTTCAAGAATCAAGTCAACCTAGTGTATGAAGGCAGGACTCGGCAGAAAAGGAGAGCGGCGGATGATGACCAGGAAGGGCACGGGAGAGCTCCCTGGGCGGGGAGGGGGGAAGGCTGTGTGTGGAAACGCTCCGTGTCTTATTCTGGGCACTTAGGCAGGACTCGGCAGAAAGGGAGAGCGGCGGATGATGACCAGGAAGGGCACGGGAGAGCTCCCTGGGCGGGGAGGGGGATGGGTGTTTGTAGAAACACTCCGTGTCTTATTCTGGGCACTTACACACACGCACACGCAGGCATCAAGCTCCACATTGAAAGGCGTCTGCATCTTATTGTTTGTGAATTAAACCTCACTGGAAGAGACAGACTGCCCCAAGTAGGGGCAGGATTTTAGGGGAAAACGAAACAGTTGTCAGGGTTCACCTTAAGCTTTATTTATTTATTTCTTGATGTGGACCATTTTTTAAGTCTTTATTGAATTTATGACAATATTTTGTCTGTTTTGTGTTTCGGTTTTTTTGACTTTGAAGCGTATGGGATCTCAGCTCCCCAAGCAGGGATCCGCACACCGCCTGCAGTAGAAGGCAAAGTCTTAGCTACTGGACCGCCAGGGAGGCCCATGAGCTTAAACTTCTAAATCAACTTCACAGGACAAGCAGCGGGACTCACCAGTTTTATAATTCATTGATTCCAAATATCCAGTCTTTGGGTGAGAAACTTCATTTCCACCCAAACCAGAGGAAAACTACAGTTGCTCCGAATGTCTTCTCACATGGGACATCACAAAATAAATTAGCCCAGGACAAATGGGGGAACTTTCTTCTCTCTCATTGTGTTCCCATGCCATATTTTCTGTGAGAAGGATGTTCTTAAATTTTTCTTCAAAAAAAAATACTATTCATGTCTACGTTTTTTAAGTAATGCCAGATTAGCCTTCCAAGCATTGTACCAATTCATTTTCTCACCAGTGGTGACTGAGTGTTCTTGACACTCTGCATCCTCTGTCAGCTCTTGGTACTGTTGGTTTTTAAAAATTTGCTCCAAGGGCCCGTTTTAAAATATAAATCAGGTCATGACACATCCCTCCCTTAAAGCTGCCCATTAGATTAATAATAAATCCTAATCCTTTCAAAGCCCATTGTAACTGGGCCCCTCGTACTTTCCTCTCCAACACTCTCCCCCATTTCTTCTTGCAGTGTTCGTGTATTTAATATATATTTATTTATTTGGCTGTGCTGGGTCTTGGACTTCCCTGGTGGCTCAGACGGTAAAGAATCCACCTGCAATGCGGGAGACCTAGATTCGATCCCTGGGTTGGAAAGATCCCCTGGAGGACGGCATGGCAAGCCACTCCAGTATTCTTGCCTGGAGAGTCCCATGGAGATGGGCCTGGCGGGCTGCAGTCCATGGGGTGGCAAAGAGTCGGACACGCCTGAGCGCCAGGTCTGAGTTGTGGCGTGGCACACAGGATCTTCAGGCTTCTTGCTGCACGTGGGATCTTAGTTCTCTGAGCAGGGATTGAAGCTGGGCCTCCTGCGCTGGGCGCATGGAGTCGGCCACCGGGCCAGCAGGGAAGCCCCTCTCGCCGTGCTCCTAATGGCCGGGCTGCTTCTCCCTTTTGTCCTCTGCCCCCTCTCACGGCACCTGCAATTCCCATCCTGGAGTTTGTCACCCCTGTGCCTTTGTCTTTGGACTGGAAGCTCCATGAGGACAGGACGCGTACGGACTGTCCCACACTGGTCCCCGAGCCCTCCCTGGCAAGCCAGCACCATCCAGGCAGCCCTGGGAGACTGGCCTTCTTCCTTCTGGGGGCCCCAGAGGCAGGGAATGGTGCCCAAGTGTGTGCCCTTCCCCTGACTTTTTGACACTGGGGTTGGCATGGGCTTAACGTGAAAGACCAGAGCAGCTGTGAAAGGGGAGAAATCAGAATTAGGCAGTGGCAACCGGAGGTCACGGGGGTGCATAAAAGGGCTTAACCAGGCAACTTCTGGACTTGGAGTGCATGTCGATGAACTCCAAGTTTCTTCCTGCTTTAGCAACAGTCCTGCCCTGTGCCCCCAGTTGCCCTCAGCACATGCTCCCGCACACAGCCCAGCCTTAGGATTCGCACAGCAAGGGCTCTTGCTGGTGACTCGGCTTCTCTGCTCTTCCTAAACACAGTGACAAAACCGGGGCCTCTCCTCTCCCTGACAAGCAGCCAGTTACCTCAGATGCCCGCTTTATTAGGACTCCAGGGACTCACTGTGGCCCCAGCCTGTTTCTTTGGAGCCTCCTGTGCAGGCTTTGGCTGGAGGCTACCTGCAGCGGCCACAGTGGGCCACCTTCCGGAAACCAGGTCTCCCAGCCTGACCCCTCACCCCACCCCTTGCTCGGTCTGGAAAGTCACCACCTCCCAGGCTGGTTGCCTTGTGGCCGGCTCTCACTCACAGGGTGCTGGGAGCGGGACCCTGCAAACCCAAGTTCTTTTCCTTAGATGTTGGGTGTGAGCACACGGAGGCCCTCAGGAGAAAACAGGAGTCTTCTGTTGATACTGACAGACTGCGCATCCAGCTGCTGTGCCTGGAGAGGGCTCGGGAGACCCTCGGGCAGGAGCGCGCTGGACCAGTGTGGCTGGGCCTGGGGCTTAGAGCTGGGAGCCCCACTAAGGCCTGTGGGCGAAGCTTCACCCTGGACCCTGGGAAGCCAGCTTCCGTGTCTCCTTGTCTCTTACCCCTGAGCCTCTGGGCCGTTGAAGGAACTTGTGGGCTTCTTTCTACACCCTGGCCAGTCTCAGGCTTTGGAACCACGTAGAACTGAACTTAAATCTCAGTTCCGCTCAGGAGGCTATGACCTTAGGCAAGTTCCTTCACGTGTGCGAGCATTGTTTTCCCATCTAGAATAGTGCCTCTTCGTTGGAACATGCTAGTTCCGCTCCCTGATGGCTTTGTGGTTTGGCGTTGCCCCAGAAATTTGAGCTGCCATGAATGGAGGGGGTGGCAGAGGTTCTTGAATGTGCAGCCCGAGAGGCCTTCTGTGCAGCAAAGGACCTGGGAGGGCTGTCTGGGGTGGAGCTCCCAGTGAGCGCTGTGCCTGGGGCCAGGTCAGAACCAGGGCGGGGGCCAGGTCAGAACCAGGGCGGGCAGGATTTGGAGAGGAGCTGGTGGAGACAGTCCGACCACGGGGATTAAGTGCTCCCCATGGCATGGAGTCAGGCCTGGGGCTCCACTCCCAGCCTCATCCTCACTCTCGCCCTGGCTCCTGAGCACGTGGCGTGGATTCGGGCTCCTTTCCTTCGGGGAGATCCACACACCACCCTGCAGCCTTTTCTCACTGTGCTCGCCAGGGGCCTCAGGCTGTCAGTACCCCCAGGGGCCCTGGCGTTTATTCCATAACCTGCAGATGAAGGCAGCTGTCCAGAGGGCTGAGCAGTGACCCCAGCGTCCTGTCACGGTCAGCTTCTCTTTCTAACACCAGAGCTGGAAGGAGTGTTAACGATTCACCCGGCTAACTCGGCCGCCTCATCTGTAGCCCACACTGGGGAGAGAGGAGGGCCAATCCCAGGGCCCAGGCCGGCTGTACCCCACTGTGGAGGGTGCTGTATCTCTTCTCAGGGTTCCAGAGCACCCAGGGCAGGGGGGTCATATCCGCAGTCCCCTGTGCTCTTTCCTCTGGGCCATATTCTCTTAAGTTTCACCTGAAATTAACCCCCTATAGCTAGAATCAGTTCAGTTCAGTCACTCAGTTGTGTCTGACTCTTTGCGACCCCATGAACTGCAGCACGCCAGGCCTCCCTGTCCATCACCAACTCCAGGAGTTCACCCAAACTCATGTCCATTGAGTCGGTGATGCCATCCAGCCATTTCATCCTCTGTCATCCCCTTCTCCTGCCTCCAATCCCTCCCAGCATCAGAGTCTTTTCCAATGAGTCAACTCTTTGCATGAGGTGGCCAAAATATTGGAGTTTAAGCTTTAGCATCAGTCCTTCCAGTGAACACCCAGGACTGATCTCCTTTAGAATGGACTGGTTGGATCTCCTTGCAGTCCAAGGGACTCTCAAGAGTTTTCTCCAACACCACAGTTCAAAAGCATCAATTCTTTGGTGCTCAGCTTTCTTCACAGTCCAACTCTCACATCCGTACATGACCACTGGAAAAACCATAGCCTTGACTAGAGGGACCTTTGTTGGCAAAGTAGTGTCTCTGCTTTTGGATATAATGTCTAGAATAGGAGCTTCCTAAACCTGGCTTTTGCAGGTGCTCATTTTGTGGCTCTAGGGAGATCACTTTCCATCCTTGTTGAAGTGTCAAAGTGTTAGTTGCTGAGTCGTGTCTGACTTTTTTACGATCCTATGGACTGTAGCCTGCCCGCCTCTTCTGTCCATTGGATTCTCCAGGCAAAAATAGGGGAGTGGGTTGCTATTTCCTTCTCCAGGGGCTCTTCCCGACCCAGGGATCAAACCCCGCTCTCCTGCATCGCGGGCAGTCTTTACTGTCTGAGCCACCTCTGGCTCATAGTGAGGATGGCGGGCAGCTCTAGTCTGTCTGCAGGGGGAGGGAGGAGCCCTCCTTTGTTCGCCCTTTGGTTGAGGGGGCGTCTCCTTCCACCTGCTCTGTCCCCTCTGAGCCTCAGGGGTGGGGCCGGGGGAGAGCTTGTGTGCATGTGGGATCTGTCTGCATGTTATTTTTCCTCTCTGATTTCAGAGTCATGCTGCGGCAGCCTGGTGCCTGACAAGTGAGGGGAACCTGCCAGGGGATTACTGCTCGCTCAGGGCAGGACCGAGGCCTCGGGAGCGGGGATGGGCAGGGCAGCCTCCAAGCCTGGGCCAGCAGCACCAAGACGGAGGCCTTGGCCCCGGCCTGGAGCTCGACACGTGCCCACTTGGTTGCCCCAGGTGGCACTCAAAGCAGCACTCTTCTGAGAAACGGGTGATCACCAGCCCCAAAGACCACACAGCAGGAGCTGGAGCTCAGCCACCCCTACACAACTAGGACTATCAGGAGAAGGGACTGGCGCCTCGGGGGAAGTAGGAAGGCAGAACCGAACGGCAGGAGGACCTTGTCCCTGAAGAGTTTACCGGCGCCCACAGAGATTCCTGAGCCTCTTCTCTCCAGATTGGGCTCAGTTCCTTTCTCTCCCCCGGCAGAGGCATTGGGCCCAGAGAGGGGAAGACTTCATGACGTTCCGGCTGCTGGAAGCCCACGTGCTTTCTGCTGTGACTGGGGTTCAAGGGCTTCCCTGCTGCAGGGGACGAGGGGCCGCCTCGGCATCTGCTCATGAACCACAAGGACCCCGAATGCTGCAGACTGGATCGTTTCAAGCCGCCAAAGAGGGGGACCCCCAGAGTTGGCAGCCAGCAACCCCAAGGGACTAGAGGGCTGGGATGGACTGACCTCCCCTTTGCCGGGGCTCCGGAAGCAGCAGAGCCTCTGTGGCCCAGCTAGTGGCAGACGGAGCTGATGAAGCCGTGAGCGGGGCTGGCGGCCGGGACAGGAGCCACTGCCGCCGCCAGACTCTTCTGGCACCGAGGGCGCATGTGCGGGCCCCTGCCTCCGTCCCTGCTCGGCACCCGCCCGCATGCCCTTTGCACGTGGTGCCAAAGCACGTGGGCTGCGCTGTAGCTGGCCTGTTGGCGGGCTGGGGAAGCAGTGGCCGTGGTGAGGCCCGCCTGCCGCCGGCCTGAGAGCCCAGCTCCCCGGGGCGCACACCATGAAGTGCTCGCTGCGGGTGTGGTTCCTCTCCATGGCCTTCCTGCTGGCGTTCGTCATGTCGCTGCTCTTCACCTGCTCCCACCACAGCACGGCCACCCTGCCCTACCTGGACTCGGGCGCCCTGGACGGGGCTCCCCGGGTGAAGCTGGTGCCGGGCTACGCTGGCCTGCAGCGCCTCAGCAAGGAGGGGCTGGCCGGCAAGAGCTGTGCCTGTCGCCGCTGCATGGGCGACACCGGTGCCTCCGAGTGGTTCGACAGCCACTTCAACAGCAACATATCCCCCGTCTGGACTCGGGAGAACATGGACCTGCCCCCCGACGTCCAGAGGTGGTGGATGGTGAGAAAGCCCTGGCCTTTGCTGCCCCTCTCTGGGGTCTGTCCCCTCTGTTTAGGAGACCCCCTGAGAGCCCCCTCAGGGATTTGGGCCGTCTGTCTCCTGGCACCCTTTGTACCCTTCACTGGACCAGCACAGAGTGTAAAGGGTAGAGCGAGCTTTGGCTGGCAAGGGGAGAGAGCTCACATTTCCTCGTGCCTGTAGAGGCCAGACAGAGACCAGACATGCCTGCTGGGTCAAGGAGGTGAAATAAACAGGGGGCAGGCCCCCGGGGAGAAGATGCTGAGGCCTGAGGCCCGTGGCAGCAGCAGGGCCTGCCCTTCAGAAAGCAGGTGGCAGCTCAGCTCCAGTGCTTGTTGCCGCGCTGGCCGCGTCCTCATTTGGAAATGTTTGCCCCAGATAATTAGGAACACCATTCCATTCAGTCGGTTCTTTCCACTTGCTAGAAAAGGTTTTCTTCAGGGTTAGGATAAGGAAGCGGCGTCGGGTCCTTTGGGGGCTGACGTAAGGGAGGAGAGGAAGCCACTCTTCTGGACCCTGCCACCTCTTTGCTGCTTTGGCTCCCTCCCCTCCTCCCGTCGTCTCTGGCACGTTGCTCCGCAGGCTCCGCCAGGGCCATCTGGTCGCCACACATGTCAGCAGTGGCTCCGTGCCAGTCCTTACCCAGGGCCCCGCAGGCTGCCAGCGCTCCCTGTTGAGGGACTGGGGAGCCACTGCGTGCTCCCTGGTCTCCCCAGCTGGCAAATGGGGAGGGTGATAACTCTCCCTCTTTCTCACATTCAGGGCAACTGTGAGAATGAGCTCGTGCAGTCAGGCCTATCAGAGCCACTCACAGATCCTGCTCCTGGCCCAGCCTATCAGAGCCCCCGAGGAGGGGCAGTCTACAGGACAGGATCTACCAAGAGCCACACAGGCCCTTCCCGTGGCAACCTGGAGCCCTCGAAGGGTCCTGCCTGTTCCTCATAGTCACATCCTTTATTTTATGGGGAAATCCAGGTTCAGAGAGTGTGCAGGGCTTGCCCAAGGGCACTGATCTCAGAGGTGGCCATGATGGGCCATAACAGTCCTTGGGCAGCAATGGAGAGGCTGACCAGGTCCCCCTGCCCACAGGGATGAAACTCAGAGCTGTCTAAGCCCTAGAAGCCACTTCTCTGCTGCTCCCCACAGTCACCCCCCCTTCTGCTGTGAACTTAGAAACTCTTATTTCAGAGCTAAGCTTCCTCTCCACACTGAGTCCCTGTTCTTGTGCTTGGGGGCCCTTCCTGTGCTCAGGGAAGCAGGCCCACCATCCCCTTCCTGCTTTCTCTTCCCCCGATCAGCTCCTACACAGCCGCAAACGTGCAGCGTTATGGCTCAGACCACAGAGCATGTTACAGCCCTTAGAGATGGTGGCCCGGGGGCTGAGTCCAGCTCAGTGTTCTAAAACTGTTTGCCTTAATTGCCATCGTTTAGGAATCAGATTATTTCACATGAGATCTGTATTTTCAGCTTTTCTTGAAAAACTAGAAAATCTGGTCCCTCTCACAGTCCCACAAGGCAACAATTGGCTGAAGTCACCCCTTTTTGATGGCGGTTCCTGTTTGCTATAGGCCCCGCCTGCCTCTTCCCTGCTGTGTGTTACCTGTCTGGCACCGTGGCGTTTAAGTGCTGCCCTGGCCTCATTTTACAGTCTTCAAAATCACTGGTGGCGAGAGGGGCGAGGGACCAGTTTCTTTCCAGCTCTTCTGATTCTGGAGGAATATCTGTGCTCTCTTAAGAGCCTTTTCCCCAGGGCTGAGGACTCCAGGTCTCTCCTGGATCGCGCCTGGAGCTTCGGGCTGAGTCCCAGGGGCGCCCCCTGCAGGCTGACTGTGAATGAGTCCCTGAAGCTCCCCTGAGACTTTCCTCATTAACTGCATTCAGAACGACTCTAGAGCAGCTGCCTGGAGAGGACCGCAGAGCAGGGGCCTCTCTACTTTGTGGCACAGGCCTGCAGACCCCTGAAGAACAGGCTGAATAGCGCCTTGACCCTTGAGTCCGGCCAATATTGCAGAGCTGCTCCTGAGAGCAGGGCACTGGTCTGGACACCGCTGTGTTGTTGAATGACAGGAGGGTCCTCACTGCTCAGGGAGGATTCCCGCCCCACGATAGTAGGAGACCTGCGCAGCTTGGACCCTGGAGGCTGAGGGGAGCAAGCAGGAGTTGCCTCCTGCTCACTCCACCCTCCCTGCGCCCCTCTTTCTGTTTTCTCCCTCTCCTCCACAGATGCTGCAGCCGCAGTTCAAGTCACACAACACCAACGAGGTGCTGGAGAAGCTGTTCCAGATAGTGCCAGGCGAGAATCCCTACCGGTTCCGGGACCCCCGCCAGTGCCGGCGCTGCGCCGTGGTGGGCAACTCTGGCAACCTGCGGGGCTCTGGCTATGGGCCAGACGTGGACGGGCACAACTTCATCATGAGGTGAGTCCCAGGGACCCCACGGCTGGATACGGGACAAGCCTCCAGGAGGGGGCACTGGCCTCCTTGGCCTTGCCCAGCTGTGGGAGGAATTGCCAGCTGCTGGGGGTCCTGGAGGACCCTGATTCCCAGAATCTTCCATGACAAGCTCACGTTTCTTACTTTTGTTTCTGAGGCGAATTAATTGTTGTTCAGTCTCTCAGTCATGTTCGATTCCTTGTGACCCCACGGACTGCAGCACGCCAGGTTTCCCCCTCTTCCACCATCTCCTGGAGCTTGTTCAAACTCAGGCCCATTGCGTTGGTGATGCCATCCAACCATCTTGTCCTCTGTGGATGAAAAGACACAATTCCCATTCTAAACTTTGCTTAAGGCCTGTACTCAGCTTCCAACTCTGAATACCTCTGGAGAGAGCTAAAATCAGACTCCTGGCTCAGGTCTTGTGAAAACTGCCACCAGAGGTCCTTTCACCCGTCTGGTCCCCTTAGCTGCTGGGCCAGGAGTGTAGGCCCCAAACGACTGTGGGTGATCCCTCTGGCAGACTGACAGAAGAGGGGTGTCCTGGGCAGAAAAAGGAGCTGTTGGTGCCTGCTCTGGGCCCTCATCCCTGACGCTTTGCCTTTTTGCATTTAGACTGTGCAAGGGCTCATTCCCTCCACAGACGTCTGAGCTCAGCCTCGAGGAGAAGAGAAGGGGTGGGCGGGCATGCATTCCAGACAAAGACACAGAGCAGGGAGCCTGGGCAGGAGAGCAGGGCCTAGAGGCGGGCTTGTGACCCGGATACAGGCTACTGTGCTGCCCCTGAACTTCTGTGTTCTCCGCCTTCCCCCCGAGACGTGGGGGGAAGGAAATGCCACGTGGGGGATCCTGCCCTCTCACTCCTGGGTGGAGGGAGAACCCTGAGAATAAAGATACTGAAAATGCCAGTTTTCATTAAGCATCTCTTAGGATGAGCATTGAGAAACACCAGGTTTCACAGGAGGCGGAAGGAAGGACTTTGTCTTAGAAACTGTTGCTGTCTCCATAGCAACACCAAGGCAGCAATATGTCTCTGAGGCTTTCCACAGACCTTGCAAAACCTTGCTCATGTTAAGAGCGTTGGGGGCTGGGGAGAGAGGGGAATGCTAGAAGTGGGAGAGAGAGGGGGAGACAGGGATGCCAAGAGCGGTGGGGGTGGAAGAGAGGGGGGATGCTAAGAGTAGGGGGAGAGAGAGAGGGGATGCTAACAGTGGGGGGGGGGGAATAAAGGGGGATGCTAAGAGTGGGGGGGAGAGGGGGATGCTAAGGGTGGGGAAGAGGGGGGTTCTAAGAGTGGGGAGGGGGGATGTTAAGAGTGGGGGGAGAGAGGAAAGGGGATGCTAAGATGGGGAAGAGAGGGGGGATACTAACGGGGGAGAGAAAAAGGCGGATGCTAAGAGTGGGGAGAGAAAAAGGCGGATGCTAAGAGTGGGGAGAGAAAAGGGGGGATGCTAAGAGGGGGGAGAGAAAAAGGGGGGATGCTAAGAGTAGGGGAGAGAAGGGAGTGTTAAGAGATGGGGGAGAGGGGGGGATGCTAAGAGTGGGGAGAGAGGGGGAATGCTAAGAGTGGAGGGGAGAGGGGGAATGCTAAGGGCGGGGACAGATGCTAAGAGTGGAGGGGAGAGGGGGCTGCTAATTCAAATCCAGGCCCCCGGAGCCACCTGAGATCCTCCCCATCTTCCAGCTGCTGACACCCAGATAGCAAGAGAGGCAGGCTGGGAGCCGGAGGGGACCTCTCCCCCTTAGACGGTGGCTGAGATGGGGGACAGGTGGCCGGCCAGCGCCTCAGAGCAGCCGTGGGACCCTTGGGAAGCCCGGGAAGGGCTCTCTTGCGCCTGTAGGTGCTGCCTGCAGGGCCTCTCCACCTCCTGCAGGGCTTTACCATGCCACTCGGGATGGCTGGGAAGCTCCAGGGAATGGAGCACAGTGGGCAGAAACAGGTGGCTGCTGCAACAGACCTGGGCGATACCTGGTCCTGGTCAGGCAGAGAGAGACTCACAGACGTTCCCTCACAGGAACCAGGCTAGGAGACAGGTGTTACGGACTGACACCACGATTTCTTTGTGGGTGTCATGATGTCAGGTCACCCAGTCGTGTCCCACTCTTTGCGACTCCATGGACTGCAGCCTACCAGGCTCCTCCACCCATGGGATTTTCCAGGCAAGAGTACTGGAGTGGGTTGCCATTTCCTTCTCCGGGGTTCTTAACATATATTCCATATCAATGACCAAAAAACCCTCAATAGTGACAGGTCTGAAGATACTCTTATTAAAATCAAGTGGAAAAGAAGGATATTTTCTGCAGCATTCTTTACCATAACTCTCAGAGTTAGGAAGGGAGTAAAGCAAGGAATGAACAGCAAAAATGGCAATTGTGCGCAGGATTAAAGAAATTACTTATAGGTGATATGAATAAGCCAACAAGCTTGTAGAATTAATAACACAGTTGAGTAAAATGGTTAGATATTATGATAAATATGTAAGTATCAATAACTTACTTATATGAAATTGCAGATAAAGATTTGAGTTTTTCTGTAGGTATTTGTCAACCCTGATTGCACATTATTAGTGTTACATGGAAGCTTTAAAAAATATGCCTGGCACCCACACCAAACTAGTTAAATGCCCATCTCTTTGTGGAAGGAGTGGCTTTCAGCCGATTTGTGGAAGCAGCCAGATGGCAATGGAGAGTGACTGCTTATAGGCAAGTCTTGGTTTGGAACCAGTGGGGAGGCCTCCCTTCCTGGAAACAGGATGGATGAAAGCCCCACCAGGAGGGCTGAGCTGAGTTAAAGTGAGCTGATGGCTCTGCCCAGCCCCCAGCCCCCACGCCCTCCCCTTGCTGCCTCCTCCCCTCTGACTCCAGAGCCCCCCTGACTAGATGGAGCTGAGCTGGTCCCCCTCAGCTGGCCAGCAGATGGATCCGCAGCTTCTCGAACAGCCGCGTGCAGATGGTCGGCTCACTGTGAATACGTGAAAGAGTGAAAGGACTGAACGCCCACACTCTGAAGCCTGAGCATGCCCATATGTGCATCCTGCTCCGGGTGCTCTAGTGGCAGAAGACAGAGAGAACTCTAGAAGCTTCTCCCTGGAGTCACGGAAATCCAGCTCATCCTCTCATCCTGCCCTGGTCCCTTTCCAGGACCTGGCTTCTCCAGAATGAATCAGCTATCTCCAGAGGCATGCCGCTTCCTTCCCTTTCCTTGGAGGCTCTGAAACATCTTTTTAGATCCCTTATTCCATTCATCTCCAGACTTCTGGAAGCGGCTGCCTGCCCAGCAAATGGGGAGCAACCGAGGGAGGTGGAGACTCTCCAGGAGGGCTGACCTGAGGCTGGGAGGCAGCGATCCTGGGCGACAGGAGGGGTGTCATGACAGCTGTGGCTGCTGAGTCCTGGAAAAGGCAGACGGGCGGTCTTCAGGGCCCATCTGGGGCAGCTGCAGCCCTTTGATCTGCAGGGCCAGCTTGGGCCTCTCCATCTTCAATGAGAGGAGGTATGTTTCTTGGGTCCTCACAAGCGTGAACCTTGACCCCAGCTCCTGCCCAGCCCAGACCCCAGCCAGCCTAAGTGCCAGCAGCCCAAGTCTGCTCCCCACTTCCATACCCCAGGCAGCTGAGAAACACCATCCCGATGAAGGCGTCCTCTGCAACTGCTCTGCTCCTGCTCTGTTCCTCACGGGCCCTGGGGCTCCCGTGGCAGAGCCAGAGCCAGACGGGCTGTGCTGACATGAGGACCAGTGGCGCGTGTGGAGCTGCAGCCCACAGTGGATGAGGAAAGGCTTCTCAGCTGCTCTAGGAGACGGGCCCTCTCAACCCTAAAGGCCAGCACATCAGAGGGGCAGTTAACTTGAAGAACTGGGTTTGGGGGGAGGGGACAGGGTCTTAATCTTTGTTCTAGGGCTAGAGCACAGCTGGTCCTGCAGGAGAGAATCCAGGCTTCTCCTTGACGCAGACAGGGACTAACGTGGCTAAGAATAAGGACTTACTTTCTAGTTCCCAATCAAGCCACTCTCAGTTTCCCAAACGTAAGTTTCTCCAGTCCCTCAAGGGAAGGGAACCAGGGAGGCAGAAGGCACAGCAAGGGATTGGCAGAGGGGGCGTCTTGGACACACCCTCACCACACTGTGCCATCCATAGAGGTGGCGGGGGAGCCCCTGTGACCCAAGGCCCAGGACCTGGGGGTTGCTGGCCCCTTTACGGACAGGAAATGTTTGAACTGGCTAAAGAGCTGGGAGAGCAAGTGGAGACTCTGCTGCCTCTCTCCCGTATCCCTGTGTCCCCAGTGGAGGCCCAGGTTACAGCCACCCGCTTGGGTGGTGTGATTCTGCAGTGTGATCCACACAAGACTGTTCTCACAGCAGAAAAGACCAACAGGTTTGCGTTTAAAGCTGGATCGCTTGTTTCTAAGATGCTCACAACAAAAGGAAGCTGCGACTTTATTGGTCCTATGTTTTGCACCGCTCGAGAGGAATTGGAAGCCGCCTCGGTGTGTCACACCGTGGTGGGCAGGAGAAGGCTGGGTGGAAGAGACTATGCTGGGGTTCCGTGTTCTTTTAAGACTGCAGAGGAGAGACAGCCCCTCACTGCACGTGTATCCGGGACGGCTGAGGTGGGCACTGCCAGAGCCCCGGGTTTCCCCCTTGGGCTTGGAGTGGAAGGGTGGACAGGAACGGAAAGTGCGCGACAGGGCGCTGGCGGAACTGAGCCGTCTGCCTGGGGGCTGAGGGAGCTCCAGCTTCTTACCCTGCTTCACTGTCTTCTAGAAAAGAGCACAGTACAGCCTAGTGAGCTGTACGCTGTGAAAGGCTGTCTTTTTATTTTAAAAATTGTAAAAATGATATGTGCTCATTATTGGGGGAAAAAACAGAAGTGTACACGTTAAAAAGTGGATTATCCCATTCTCCAAGAGTAAACATTCCTAAAATTTTAATACTCCTCCGTTTTTTTCTATTCATATACAGAAGTCAGCTTTTTCCCTCCCTCATCCCTTCTTTCCCTCACTTCCTTTCTCCCTTCTCTCTCCCTTTCCATCCTTCCCTTTTTTTTTTCTCTTTTACAAAAAATGGAATCACACTATTGAATTTTCAGTTTTCCTTTAGCCAGACTTTATTGTTTGAATATTTGAAATCATTATTCTGTACACAAATTTTAATTTCTTACAAAGCTCTATATTCCATATCACTACGTCACCTCACTCTCCAATTTATGCCACGTTTCCATCAAGAACTATTTCCCCAAATCACAATCTGCCTAATTGTGTGTTGTTGTTGTTCAGTTGCGAAGTTGTATCCAACTCTTTGCAATGCTGTGAACTGGAGCCTGCCAGGCTCCTCTGTCCATGAGGTTTCCCAGGCAAGAATACTGGAGTGGGTTGCCATTGCCTTCTCCATCAGTTTTCCTTTTCTGCATTGTGATTTTCCTCTGACTGCACAGGTATTCGAAAGGCATGTGTTGAAAGAAGTGAGATTCCTCACACCACTTTTTTTTTCCAAACTGAATAGCTCTTGAAAACTTGTTTCTTACCAGCACATGAAAAATCTGATTCATTCATTCTGATGACTACATGCTGTTCTGTTCCATGAATGTGCCAAAATGTATTGATATTAACTGGTTCTCTGTTTGATTGGTTCTTCTTTTTACTATTATAAATAAGACTGCAGTGAATATCCTTGCACACATTTTTGCACACTTACACAACCATTTTTATAGGATAGACTTTTGGAAATGGAACTGCTGGGTAAGTGCACACTTGTTTACTGGTGTGACAGGCAGCACCGAACTGTCTTCTAGAATTGTTGTACCAGTTTCCGTGTCGATGTCTTCTCTCACCACCCTCCTGTCCCCGCAGGATGAATCAGGCACCAACCGTGGGCTTTGAGCAGGATGTCGGCAGCCGAACCACGCACCATTTCATGTACCCCGAGAGTGCCAAGAACCTGCCCGCCAACGTCAGCTTCGTGCTGGTGCCCTTCAAGGCCCTGGACCTCCTGTGGATCGCCAGCGCCCTGTCCACCGGGCAGATCCGATTGTGAGCCACTGCCGGCTGCAAGTGGGACACGGGGCCTGCCCCACCTTGGGAGGAACTGTCTAGGGGCCAGATGTTAGAATTCCTTTCATTGACTCTTTTGGCCAAGAGAGGCTGGTGAGGACAGAAGCAGCAGTAGGGATGGCGCCAAATGGTGGTTAGCTGAGTCCACAGCTGGTTTGGGGCCACTTCCTGCATGGTGGCAGCCAGCCTACTGGTGTTCGAGAGGTGAAGGATACCTTTCCAGGCCCCCTTTGCAGGAGGTGGCTCCTGTCAGCTCTGCTTTAACAGCTTTACTGAGATATGATTCACATGCCATACGGTTCACACATTTAAAGTGCAGTTCAGTGGCTTTTAGTATATGCACAGGGTTTAGGGTTATGTAACCATCACAAGTAATTTTAGAACACATGCATATTCCAAAGATGAAGATAATCTAAAGATACCCCTGTACCCCTTACTCGTCACCCCCACTCCCTCCACCCCTAGCCCTAGGCAACCACTAATCTACTCCGTCTCACTGTGGTTTTTGTGTGTGCACGTGTGTGTAAAAATGTGTATGTGTAACATAAAATACTATTTTAACCACGCAGTTCAAGAGCATTAAGTGCATTCACATGGCTGTACAAATCTCACCACAGCCCATCTCCAGAACTTTTTCATCATCTCAGATGAAAACTCTGCCCATTAAATGGCAACTCCCCATTCCTTCCTCCCTCCAGCCCCTGATAACCACTGTTCTTTCTGTCTCTATGATTTGACTGTTCTAGGTACTTCATACACGTGGAATCATACAGTGTTTGTCCTTTTGCCTAGGCTTATTTCAGTAGCATCATGTTTTCAGGGCTCATCTGTGTTATAGCCTGTGTCAGGGTTTTATCCCCTTTAAAGGCTGCATAGTATTCTGGTGTGTGGATATATCATATTTACCTATTCATCTGTCCATTGGACAGCTGGATTACTTCCACCTTTGCCTATTTTCACCGTATATTTTTTTAAACACAGCAGTTGCAGTTTTCTGACTTTTGTTTGGGAGTCCAAAGGGCTAAAATAAGTGCTGTAGAGTTTAAGTTCCATGGATACTCAGAAATGGGAGCATAGGTTGCAGGCACCATGACTAATAGGGAAGCAGGGATGTGTGCCTAATGTGAGGACAGTAGCGGCAGGGCTGCCGTGGGCAGAGGTTCTGAGCACAGACATGCTGGGCGTGCAGAGATGGGCTAACCCAAGTGGAGACTCACAGCAGAGAGTCATGGGAGGAAAAGTTGGGGCTGGGTTATGGAACGCCCTGGTGCTTGTCTAAACCATCCTTACTTTATCTTGGAGAACATAGGGAGCCATTGAAGGTTTCTGGACAAGGAGCTTCAGTGATGTGCAGTGGGAGAGCAGTCTGGAAGCAGGGCAGCCTGTCATGAGGCCATCATTACTTGGGCCTCAGCGGGAGGAAAGGCATCTCTGGGTGCATGGAGCCAGCTCAGCGTTATTTTTCTTTCTGCTTGCAGCACCTATGCCCCAGTGAAGTCCTTCCTTCGAGTGGACAAAGAGAAGGTAAGCTTCCACCTCCCCACTTCAATGGAAATAGTGCAGACCTGAGTCATGCTGTGCTGGTCCTGTGGTTCAGGTATCCCCCAGTACCCTTGCAGAACCGTCAGTTCCCATCTGCTGGTATACCTGACTCTCCTCCCCCCGTCCCCCACACAGGCTGCAGGACCTCTGGCTATTGGCACGTGTGGAGGAACTGGTCAGAGCTTGGCCTGAGATTTCAGGCCCCAGAAGCCCTCGTGTGCTCATTACATTTTCTCCTCCTAGGTCCAGATCTACAACCCAGCCTTCTTCAAGTACATCCATGACAGGTGGACAGAGCATCACGGGCGGTACCCTTCCACTGGGATGCTGGTACTCTTCTTTGCCCTGCATGTGTGTGATGAGGTGGGTAGCCTGGTCTGGGGATAACATAGTAGGACCCAAGGGACAGAGGGAACCAGCCTTTGTCGGGGCTTAGCAGGGCATCGAGGAATGTGTTTTTGTAGGAAGGAACTAAGTGGCTTCCATTCCCCCTATTTCTAGGCTGCAGGGTATAGATCTGCATTTCCCAAACTTACTGTGTTCATGATTTTACCATATCTGGTATCAGTTCACTGAAAGGTTAAATTTATTTAAAAAGGAAATTGAATACCATAATTGATATTACTTGCCATAAAGAAAGAATAACCATAAATGAAGTGGAACAGTGTTGCAGTTGTTTCAGCAGAACGGGGTCTCCCACAGCCGTGGGCCCCAGGCCTATTCTGTGTCAAAATTGGAGATTAGTCATTCAAGGAGCCCATCTCTGGGCTCTGTCTGCTACTCTGCCATGGATAGCAGTGCTCATGCCCAGAACACCCTTTTGCCAGTAAACTATTCAGTGTATGATATTGCGTACCTGACCAGCTTTCAATAAAACACACCATTAAGGGGGAAAAAAATGTTAGCAAGGGTTGGTGATCTGTGACAGGCTGGCCCCATACTCAGGCGTTCTTGATGTCATCAGAAGGTGGCTGGAAGGAGAACCGGAGGGGAGCAGCTCTCTCCCTCTGGAAGTGTCCTCAGCGGCAGGGTTGGGTGTCCCGGGTGTGCCAGGCGCGTGCAGCGCGCCGTAGCGGATAAGCCACCTCCTGCTCGGTAGGGGCGCCGCGGCCCCCTTCTCGTCCCCTCCCACGACCCAAGCCTCTGCCGCGGCCTCTGCTCCCGGGTCCCTGCCGTGGAGTGACCCGCGCCGCCCTCCCCCGCAGGTGAACGTGTACGGCTTCGGGGCCGACAGCCGGGGGAACTGGCACCACTACTGGGAGAATAACCGGTACGCGGGCGAGTTCCGGAAGACGGGCGTGCACGACGCCGACTTCGAGGCGCACATCATCGACATGCTGGCTAAGGCCAGCAAGATCGAGGTCTACAGAGGGAACTGAGCCCGGACGCGCTGCGACTCTGCGGCCCCGCCGGGACTCGGGGTCAGCCCGGGGGCGGCGACCTAAGCGTGGCGCGGCGCCCTCCCGGGCGTCAGCAGGCAATCGGAGCGCCGCCGCCGCGGCCTGGACCAATCACGTTGCAGCCCAGCGAGCGCCGGCGTCCTCGGCCAGCGAGGAGACTCCCCCGGCCCAGCACCAATCAGCGCCGCCGGCGGGCGGGGTCTCCAGCCAATCATGCAACTCAAGGAAGACTTCCGGCGTCGGGCTTCCCCCTTCTCAGCCAATCGATGGCCTTCAGGGGCGCGCTGGCGGCCGATTAATTTCCCATTCCTCTATGCTTTTGGGTAGGATTTTATTTCACGCTTTCTAAGGAGTAGGAGTTCGTTCCGGCTTTGAGAAGTATGCTTTCCGCAGGTTCGGCAGGAGGCGTCTCAGTCGCTTTCCGGCCTAACCTCGCTGGGGGCGCCGAGAAGGAAACGGTGGGAAAGGCGAGGGACAGCGGTGGCTCGCTCTCTCCTTCCCAGGAGTGCTCCGTGACGGCGGGGCGGGCGGGAGGGCGAGCGGGCCGCCTTTCGGGTGGGCGAGGAGCGCTCTTTTCCCCAGGGGGAAAGTTAGAGCCCTTCCGGACCGCCTAGAGAACTAGATCCACATTTCTTTGATCGGTCAGGCGTAGGTGGGTTAGTGCAAACCCACCAAAGAAATGCGGTGAGAATCCGGAGGGCACGTGGGTCCTCCCCTGCCTCCTCCCCTCCCACCCTTGGCCACCTTGTGGGATGGCCTTTCTGATCGTGGCATTTAGCGTTTCACCAGGAAACTAGGATTGTGTGCACCCCTTCCTATGTGGGCGAAGTTCGCCTGGGGCTCAACTCTGAAACACAGGTTAAGAAATAGGACAGGAGACAGGAAACCCCGTCGTATCAGATGTCAGGTGCTTCTCACTCCGTGTGCCCTCGGCCCCTATTATTTGCTCACAGTCTCTTCAGTGTCTCTCCCTAGGCCCTGGGTCTCCTCGTCAGGCCACTTGTTGCTCTGGGGGGATTGCCCTGTGATTAGGGCGGTGCAGCTCCCCGCCCTACCCCCTTTGGCTGCTTCTAGGGAGAGGGAGCTGCACGTAGGACAGAAGGCTGGAGAAGAGACCAGCTGTCTGGTCCTTCACCCGTCACCCCCCCAAAAGAGGAGGAAACCTCTTGCTCCGGGTTGGAATTTGCTTTAGGCTTAAGATTTAGCTAACCTGAAATTGTAATGGGTGGCTGACCAACAAAGATGCTTTTCAGATACTGAGCTGGCCATGCAAATAGCTGGGGAGGAGTGGACTTGCCCCTTGCATGCCTCCTCCTCTGCCCACATATCCCCTTCCCTGTGCTCACCTTGCGCCTTTTCCCTCTGACCCTCTTTCCATTTCCAGCTCTAGAAGGGCTGCAACGCTAACAACCACAGGTTACAGCTGGAAGCTACTTGCATGACTGAACCCAGCTTAATCCTAGAGGAAGCTGCTGAGGGTATTCTCACGCTTGAAGGTTGGGGGAGTGTAGGAGGGGAAAAGGGCTTCTGTGAAGCTTCCAAACCACTAAAAGGATCCCCCTTCCCGGTGACTTAAAAAACAGTAAACAAACAAACATAAAAATCACCCTTTCTTAGTGAGTTGATACCACTTGGCAGCCTCCTGGTCTTTGGTATAGTTCCTGCAGCTGGCTGAGGGAACAGGAGCCAGCAGAGGAGTATGTCAGAGGCTTAGTGGGGGGGCAGTGGGCCCCGCTAAAAGTTAATATACTGAGAACTTGGCGTGAGTCTGTCCCTTCCCGATTCCAAAAGTAGGAGTGAAGAATGGGGGTGGGCCAGTGAGGCCTTTAGTGGAACACCTCTTTCACCACCTCCTCCCCATCGTTTTAGAAAGTCAAGACCAGCTGTTCTTGCCAGTCTCATCTCAGTGCTTCCTAAAGAGGCTCTTGAGTGTTTAAGAGATGAAAAAATGCAATTATGCCAAACAGTATTGAGCAGAATAATTTATTTCTTTTATTGTTGTTCCTTTTGTTTGGGTTTTGTTTTGTTTAGAACATTAATAAATCCCCGTTCTGGAAGAGGTAGGTCCCAGCACCCAGCCCAGATCTTCTTTTCTACAATAGTTATTTAAGCAAATGTTTTTTATTTTCTTCCCTTTCTCTTTCTGAATTAAAAATAAAAAGCTGTATATTCACTTGTTCATTTTGAAATGTGTTTGATGGTGGTAAGAAGGTGTATTTGTCACTGGGAAGCTGTGACCAAGTAATGGTGAAGACTGTTGGGGGCATTGCTGGGAGGGGGTGGTGAAGTGGAGAAGGGACGACTCCCAGGCACCCATCCCTTATACAGCCTCCCAGCCACCAGCTGTGCCCTCTGGGAGTGCGGCCTTCACCACCGTCCGCTGTGTGGGCCCAGGGCAGCATGCAGACCCCACAGGCACCAGGATGGGGCTTTCCCTGCTCTGTTTCTGGGTTCTGTGCAACTTCCCATGGTGCCATAGGTGTGGGTTGGCAGGGAGTTGGCAAAATGGTTGGAGCTGGTGCCACAGGCGTCCGAGGTAACTGTGCCGTTTCCTTAGGCTGTCTGGATCTACTTGACTGTAACTCCCGTCATGCGTCGGAATGCCCAGCTCTGCCGTCTGGTAGATGAGATAGCTCACACGGGCTCTCTTCAGAGTCTGCACTCAGCTTGGTGTCCTGCTGTCCAGTTTCTGCCAGTGCCCAGAGCGAGCTGAGTGACTTTTCAAACGGAAGATACTTTTTGGTGGAGGAGGGCACCACTTTTTGGAAGCGCTGGAGGGTTTGTTCCGAAACTGTAGGTCTCCGGGCTGTAGTTCTATTTAGGGTTCCCAGAGGCTCCATATGACAGTTCTCTGCCACAGACACTCCCCAGGAGCACGTACCCAAGTCATAAGGCCCAGTGTCCAGATGACATGTGCATAGCCAGGACTGCCAAGAACTGTTTCTTGTCTGGGCCCCACTCAAAGCCGCTGTCTATGGGTCACTGGCCTTGGTGGGAGCAGCGCTCCAGATGGTGTACATGTTGCCTCCAGGACTGAGCCTCACAAATTATGTCCTTTTATTGTTTAATGTTGCCCGTGGACTCCATTGCTTTGATTCAGCAAAGATACCATATCAGGAATCGCAAGTTAGCACTATTGCAATAAACCACTGCCATTCTCCATAATCCAGATGGCGAGTGAATGGGATGAGGAAGAAGGCACCAGTCCTTCCATAACTCAAGTTGGATGGCAGCACCAGAGTCGGAAAACCCTACTGGAATGTGGTATTGAGTTTGACTTACCATGTTGGAGATAGTTCCAGGGACATCTCTTAGGCCCTGCCCCCATGGGTCTGGTTGCCAATACAGTGATTTTGCCAGGTAGTAAATACCTCTCTTTCCTTTTGGAACTAAGGAAATTACCTAAAGATGAATCTGTGGTCTCATTGGACCCACCATTAAATGGACTTGAACCAGAGCTCCATCTGTCTTCAGCCATAATAAGCTCCAACTCTCATAATAAAGCGGACTGCTTTGGCATTCTGGTCTCAAAGCTAGCATATGGTGACTCCTGGAAGGCTGGGTATTTCCCTTCTCCCAGTGCACTGTCACTCCAGAAGTAGGTTCTTCTGGAAAAGCAACAGCTACACAAATGACCCTGAGATCTGCTTGAAAAGAGCTCCAGGTGTGTGGCCTGATTAGGTCTGGGAACTGAGTAAAAAGCTGAAAATTCCCATCACTGCGACTCAGGTTTTTTCCCAGCACTCTTAGAATTTTCTCTCCTATACACATCAAGCAATACTTTCGTAGGCTCCCCAGCATCTGTTTCATTTCTGGGGAACTTAATGGTCAATTAACTATTGTTCCAAATCTTTAGAGGTGAGAACTCTAGTTGCCAAACTGGATTGTTGTGGTAAACGTGCCTCCCTGTCTCAGGTCAGGAGGCATGGCTTTCTAGTCTTTGTTAGGCTGGGATCCCATTATTCACTGACCCTCAAATGACAGCCACCAGAATTCTTTAAAGATGGTGCCCCAATCACTAATCAGTCACTCAGTTGTGTCTGATTCTGTGACCCCATGAATTGCAGCACGCCAGGCCTCCGTGTCCATCACCAACTCCCGGAGTTCACCCAAACCCATGTCCATCAAGTCGGTGATGCCACCCAGCCATCTCATCCTCTGTCGTCCCCTTCTCCTCCTGCCCCCCAATCCCTCCCAGCATCAGAGTCTTTTCCAATGAGTCAACTCTTCGCATGAGGTGGCCAAAGTATTGGAGTTTCAGCTTTAGCATCATTCCTTCCAAAGAATACCCAGGACTGATCTCCTTTAGAATGGGCTGGTTGGATCTCCTTGCCGTCCAAGGGACTCTCAAGAGTTTTCTCCAACACCACAGTTCAAAAGCATCAATTCTTCAGCACTCAGCTTTTCTCACAGTCCAACTTTCACATCCATACACGACCACTGGAAAAACCATAGCCTTGACTAGATGGACCTTTGTTGGCAAAGTAATGTCTCTGCTTTTCAATATGCTATCTAGGTTGGTCATAACTTTCCTTCCAAGGAGTAAGCGTCTTTTAATTTCATGGCTGCAATCACCATCTGCAGTGATTTGGGAGCCCCCCAAAATAAAGTCTGACACTGCTTCCACTGTTTCCCCATCTATTTCCCATGAAGTGATGGGACCAGATGCCATGATCTTCGTTTTCTGAATGTTGAGCTTTAAGCCAACTTTTCCACTCTCACTTTCATCAAGAGGCTCTTTAGTTCTTCTTCACTTTCTGCCATAAGGGTGGTGTCATCTGCATATCTGAGGTTATTGATATTTCTCCTGGCAATCTTGATTCCAGCTTGTGCTTCTTCCAGCCCAGCGTTTCTCATGATGTACTCTGCATAGAAGTTAAATAAGCAGGGTGACAATATATAGCCTTGACGTACTCCTTTTCCTATTTGGAACCAGTCTGTTGTTCCATGTCCAGTTCTAACTGTTGCTTCCTGACCTGCATACAGATTTCTCAAGAGGCAGGTCAGGTGCTCTGGTATTCCCATCTCTTTCAGAATTGTCCACAGTTTCTTGTGATCCACACAGTCAAAGGCTTTGGCACAGTCAATAAAGCAGAAATAGATGTTTTTCTGGAACTCTCTTGCTTTTTCCATGATCCAACAGATGTTGGCAATTTGATTTCTGGTTCCTCTGCCTTTTCTAAAACCAGCTTCAACATCTGGAAGTTCACAGTTCACGTATTGCTGAAGCCTGGCTTGGAGAATTTTGAGCATTACTTTACTAGCATGTGAGATGAGTGCAATTGTGTGGTAGTTTGAGCATTCTTTGGCATTGCCTTTCTTTGGGATTGGAAGGAAAACTGACCTTTTCCAGCTGTGTGGCCATTGCTGAGTTTTCCAAATTTGCTGATACATTTTTTTGTAAGTTTTGTTGAGGTGTAGTTGATTTATAGTGTTGTGCCGTTAGCTATAGCTCCCATGCTGTACGTTATATCCCTAGAGCTTAATTATCCTAAACTGGAAGTTTATACCTTTTGACCACCTTTACCCATCCCCCCTCCTATTTGGCAAGCACCAATCTGCCCTCTGTTTCTATGAGAGCAGTGTTTTTAGATTCTGCATGAAAGTAAGATCACATGATATTTGTCTTTCTCCATCGAACCTATTTCACTAGCATAACGCCCTGTTGTCACAAAAGACAGGATTTCCTTTTTTTTTTAATGGCTGAATAATAGTCTGTTGTATATATATTCACATTTTCTTTACCCATTCATCTGTCAATGGACATTTCGGTTGTTTCCATGTCTTTGCTATTGTAAATAATGCTGCAGTGAATATGGGAGTGCAGAGGTCTCTTTGAGATGGTAATATTCCCTTGGATGTGTACCCAGAAGTGAAATTGCTGAATCATATGGTAGTTCTGTTTGCAAGAGTGAAGCTAGACCCTATCTCACACCCCTCACAGAAATTAACTCCAAATAGATTTGACTGAAATGTAAAACATGAAACCAAAGTATATAAAGAACTCATATAACACAATAGCAAAAAAAACCACAAAACAGTCTGATTTAAAAAATGGGCAGATGTGAAGAGACATTTCTCCAAAGAAGACATATGGATGGCTAACAGGTCCATGAAAAGATGAGCAACATCCTTAATCCTCAGGGAATTGCAAATCAAAGCCATAATGAGCTACCACCACAGTACGTTTAGATCAACTTGTCAAAGAGACAAGGGATAACAATCACTGGTGAGGATGTGCAACAAAGAGACCCTTGTGCACTATTGGTGAGAATTCAATTGTGCGGCCACTATGGGAAACAGTATAGAGGTTCCTTAAGATGGACACTCATGTAGTCACTCTCAGGTTGTGCAAGCATCCCAGAGGCCTTTCTGCTCCATCTTCCTTGCCAACTCCCATCCTTCCCCTAAAGGCGACCACTACCCTGATACTTACTTGCCTCCTGAGAAATCTGTATGCAGGTCAAGAAGCAACAGTTAGAACTGGACATGAAACAACAGACTGGTTCCAAATTAGGAAAGGAGTATGTCAAGGCTGTATATTGTCACCTTGCTTATTGCTTATTTAACTTATCTGCAGAGTACATCATGTGAAATGCCAGGCTGGATGAAGCACAAGCTGGAATCAAGATAGCAGGGAGAAATATCAATAACCTCAGACATGAAGATGACATTACCCTTATGGCAGAAAGTGAAGAAGAACTAAAGATCTTTTTGATGAAAGTGAAAGAGGAGAGTGAAAAAGTTGGCTTAAAACTCAACATTCAGAAAACGAAGATCATGGCATCCGGTCCCATCACTTCATGGCAAATAGATGGGGCAGCAATGGAAACAGTGAGAGACTTTATTTGGGGGGGCTCCCAAATCACTGCAGATGGTGACTGCTGCCATGAAATTAAAAGACATTGGTCCTTGGAAGAAAAGCTATGACCAACCTAGACAGCTTATTAAAAAGCAGACATTACTTTGCTAACAAAGGTCCGTGTAGTTAAAGCTATGGTTTTTCTAGTAGTCATGTATGGATGTGAGAGTTGGACTATAAAGAAAGCTGAGCACTGAAGAACTGATGCTTTTGAACTGTAGTGTTGGAGAAGACTCTTGAGAGTCCCTTGGACTGCAAGGAGATCTAACCAGTCCATCCTAAAGGAAATCAGTCCTGAGTATTCATTGGAAGGACTATTGCTGAAGCTGAAGCTCCAATACTTTGACTATCTGATGTGAAAAACTGATTTCTTAGGAAAGGCCCTGTTGCTGGGAAAGATTGAAGGTGGGAGGAGAAGGGGACAACAGAGGATGAGATGGTTGGATGGCATCACCAACTCAATGGCCATGAGTTTTAGCAAGCTCCGGGAGTTGGTGATGGACAGGGAACCCTGGTGGACTGCAGTCCATGGGGCTACAAAGAGTCAGACACAACTGAGCAACTGAACTGACTGACTAACCCTGATGCTCAGTTCTCTTTCATTCGTCCGATTGCCTAGACCCAAGTCTGTATGGAAATTCAGTTTATAACAGAGATGACCTCTCAAGTCACTTAAGAAAAGATGGATGTTGCAATAAATGTTATTGAAATAACTAGATAACCATCTGGAAAAAAGATAAAATTAGGTCCATAGCCTAAACCACCAGAATACCAAAAGAGAGATAAATGTAAAAAATGAAACAATAAAAGTAGTTGTTCATTGATGTAGTCAAACAGAATACATCAGCTTTGTAGCTGATTTTTGGACTGGGATTTTTTTTCATGCTCTATGTAGTTCCCCGTATTGCTAAAAATTGGACTTTTTTCATTCATTTTTGTGTGTTCCAAACATTTTGTTAAATTTCCTCTTCTGATGTAACAGCTTCCATTTTATTTATCCATATGAGTTTATACCTTTTTCCTCCGCTATAATTTCAGCAAGCTCATGGAAAGGAAAGTTAGCTAAGTGTGATGTTTAATTGCATACTTAGCAGATACCCTTTTCTTCCTCTGTTTTCCTGTCTCCACAGAGCTGATTTTTTCTAATTTTTTTTAACCCCTCTCTGTCACGATGGAGGCTTTTTAAATAATTGGGAATTGTTCTCTCTTCTAAAATAATGGATTAAGAAGGTGCTTGGGAATTTTGTGTACCTGGATGGAACATACCTGCTATCTGGGTTGACATTAGGGTGCCTGGACAGGGAACCAGCTTTTCCAAGGCAGGGAGGGATGGTAAGGATAAGCTAGGCTGTGCTGCAACGCAAACACCTTTCCAACTGGCACTGGCTTAAAACGACAAAGTTTATTTCTCACAAGCTGTGTTTCCATCAGGGGCTCTGTTCCTCAGACCACTCAGGACCCAGGCAGACAGTGGCACTATCTGGGGGTGGGTCTGTTGTTTCAAGGGCAGAAAAAAAGAATCTGGTGAGCCACAGGCTGTCTTTGAATGCTTCTGTCAAGAATTTCACATTTCCCTGATGCCAGAGAAGTCCCACGGCCATGCCTCAATCTAGTAAGAATGTGTACTCTAAAGAGAGGCGCCACATTTGGGTGAGCAGTAATGCTGTCTGGAATCAGAGGGCTCCTTGGAGAGAAACACTTGGAGTTATGGCCTGGCCAGGGGTAGGTGGATACAGTTGGCTGGCACTCTGCTGGATGCCAGGGGAAGGGTCAGGACATGATTAGGTATTTTATTTATCTATCACAGGAACACACAACTGGGCACTACCATTCGGCAGGCAAGGAACTCTTTCCTGTGACATGCTTGGCACGGTACGAAAACATCATTCCTGGCTTGTGAAGGGGAAGGGTGAATCCCTAAAACAATTTTAAAAATCAGATTTTTTCCTTTCTGAGCGTGAGTTAGGAATCAATGCTCCTTCTCACTACCCTTCCAGAAAAAATCACAGCTTCTGCAGTGAGTCTACGTCTGTGTGATAACTAATGCAAAAATGCAGAAAGATGCCCCTTCCCCTTGCATTCAGTGAACTGAGTGTATCAGGGCCAGCCTGTTCCCCCAAAATATAAAACAATACCTTTCGTCCAACAACTGGTTTTTGTGTTTGAGAAGAATACAGGCTCTTTCGGGTAACACGGCTTCTCTCTAGGGAGAAGGCTTGAAGTAAAAAGAACATACACTGAGTGTCCACATTCAGAGGGATCTGAGTTCAGTCCTTCCTTTGCTATAAGGTAACTTTGCCTTTTCTTTCCATACACTCACAACTATTCTAAAACACATCAAGTCTATTTTTTAAAAACTAGTTTTTTTCAATGGAAGGAGTCGGGGGAAAGGGGCAAGAGTCAGCCAATCAGGAACATCCAAGAATAGTCTTACTGTGTGAATCTGTTGAAGTTGCCTGTGTTCTTATTGCAGGACAGGGTCCAAGTCTTCCTCCCTGCCTCCAGGGCCTGCGTCTTGATGGAAGTCTACACCCAGCGGGTGGGCAGGTGAAGCTCCTGTCCAGCACCATCCGAGCAGTGATGCTTCCTTGGGCTCCGATCTCGTGTGCAGCGCTGCCCGGGTCCTCGGCTCCCCGGGACGTGCTGGCCGGCAGCTGCTCTGCCCCCAGGTGGGAGCACAGCTAGCTCTGGCTTCAGCCCTGCTTAGCACACTGCATTTCTCCCGGCTGCTGATCCACAGAAGTATTCACCTTGTTTTGGGGGCAGGCGGTATGTTTTCTGGCTCTTTTCTGCATCACTGCTGTTTCTGGGTCCACGTGGATGCCACCTAACTGGAGTGCTGACTCCACACCAGGCCTCTCCCCCTCCTCGTCTCCCTCCGAGCACCCGCACACCTCCTCCTCACCACCCTACCCTGCCTCATCCCCGGCCTTTCTGGACCCTTGCTGCCCTTCTCACCCCACTTCTCTTCTCAGAGCCCCTCCCGCACCCGTGGCTTGCGTGCGCCCCTCATAACCTGCGGTCACTGTCTGCCTGCTTCACTCCCAGGACTCTTTCTCCTTCGTTCGGTCCCATTTGGACCCTGTCGCTCGGTCTCAACTCTGACCCACGCACACACAGCTCTGCCATCCACTCACCCATAGGTAATAGTAATCGCTCACAGAAAATCAGGCAGGCAAATCATGTTAAGACGTACAAAAACATGAGTGAGTAATTTATAATACTGAAATGAGGAAAGGTTTTCTGGCCACAACACCAAATCCAGATTTCTTAAAAATGAATGTTAAGACTACCGAAGTTAAACTTTTGTGTATTATTAAGAAAAAACGATTTTGTAAAGACACACTAGGAAAACATCTACCACTCAAGACAGTGTAACTTCCCTAAAGTAGAAAAGTGGCTATAACTCACAGAGGTCAGACAAGCCAGTAACAAAATGGTGAGACAGGAATGGGCAGCACCCCCAAAACAGGTGCTGGTGTCAGTCCAGTCGCTCAGTCGTGTCCGACTCTTTGCGACCCCATGAACCGCAGGACACCAGGCCTCCCATCACCAACTCCCAGAGATCACCTAAACCCATGTCCATCGAGTCGGTGATGCCATCCAACCATCTCATCCTCTGTCGTCCCCTTCTCCTCCTGCCCTCTATCTTTCCCAGCATCAGAGTCTTTTCAAATGAGTCAGCTCTTTGCACCAGGTGGCCAAAGTATTGGAGTTTCAACTTCAACATCAGTCCTTCCAATGAACACCCAGGACTGATCTCCTTTAAGATGGACTGGTTGGATCTCCTTGCAGTCCAAGGGACTCTCAAGAGTATTCTCCAATATCACAGTTCAAAAGCATCAGGTGCTGGTATAAATACCAATAAACCCAAATATCGCTAAAATTAAAAAACAATTATGTAATATATTTTTGCTGCTCAGACTTGCAATTTTAAAAATTAATATGGAGGGGGGTTGGCAAGCAGGTAGTAGGTACTTTTGTTGTCAATGAAATGACATATTGATAAGAACGTTTCAGCAGGCTACATTAGCAATGTGTTAACATGTTAAGCATTTCCACTCTGACCCAACAACTCTACTTCCAGGAACACATCCTGAGTAGGTCTCAGCGGGGCAGAGAGGAGTGGCACCAGCATTTGCCGTGGGCGACAACCCAGTGCTTGTCACTAGGAGCCAGGAAGCAAATGCAGGGGCGGCTACATCCTGGAATGGTGCCGATGGAGAGTGAGGCACAGCCACGCCACGTGTCCGAGACACATGGGTGAGTGAGGAGGCAGGCCGCACAACGTGAGCAAATGTTCACGGTTTTGCAAAACAGAAGTAGGCTGACATAATCAAACGGAAGGCAATATACCGAATATTCATCATGCTGCTAGCAGTGGTGAACAGAGAGGGGTGGGGACCAGAACACTTGCACTTTATAAATTACACACCCACACCTTTTTAATGAGCATATATTAGTCTAATAAGCAGAAAAATACAAGTAAAAACAACAAATCATGATTAGTAAAGCGTTCCATAATTATTTTTAAATTTTTTAACATAGTGGATGATGGGTATAGCTGATTATTCTGTCCTTATTCATACAGACAGCGTATGAATCAGAGTAAGCAACAGGTCCCCTGTTACGGATGAACAGCATCATAAGAGCTTTCACTTGGTTGTAACTTCCTCTCCAAACCCTGCTGCTCACGTCCGGGAATAGCGTGACGTCCGCGCTAAGAGCTCACCCGGCCAGGTGTGTGTCAGAAACCACCTCGGCGGCTGGGACACCCGGTGCCTGAGCAGCAGAGCGACTGTGGGAAGCGGAGGCAGCCCTGGGTCACCCAGCTAGGCCAGGCCAGTGCCTGTGAAGACAGCTCACTGACTTCATGTTCCCCCCAAACCTGAGGTGTACAAAGGGAGCCGACGCTCACCCCGGGAGAGGGTGGGATTCCTCTGCAGACAACAGAGGGAAAGCAATCAGCAGGGACACTGGTGGATCCGGGAGGCCCAGGAGTTTCCTCTGCTGTTGCTTCAGGGCCTGGCGGCGGTCTGAACACCCCTGGCCAGAAAACAGGCCGTGGCTCCTGCAGCCGGCGGTTACCAATAGTGACCACATTATTACAAAGATGGGGAAACTGTGGCTTCGAAAAGGGATGGGAGGAAAAGGACTCAATTTTCCAAAATTCAGATTTTTTTTCTTCTACCTTCCTGAATAATTTGGGCAATTTTTGTCAAGTCCAAAAGTAATTTCAGATGAGGTAGGCAGTTTGTCTGCTCGTGCCGTCATCCTCGCGGGGACGGGCAGGCTGCGCCGTGGAAGCACTCGCGTCCCGGGCGGGGGCGGCACAGCGACTGCAGGAGCTCCTCAGTTGGCTATCTTCTCAATCTCGTCCAAGTCATCCGTGTCCAGTCTTGCTATTTTCTTATCTGAGGGGAGAGAGGCGGGTTCAGCGAGAGCCCCGCACAGATCACAGGGGACGCAGGCAGGGGAGGGGCAGCAGGCGGGGAGGACCCGGGGCTCCCCGGGACGTGCCCGCCCCCACCGCAGGCCTCCTTGAGCCCCCGAGGCGCCCGGGACTGGGCGGGCACACGGCCCCCGGCCCCTCGGCCCGGCTCGAGCGCTGCCGGAGCGGGGAGCACCTCCTGTCCTGGGGAAGGGCCTCTCGGGGCTATGGCAACACGCCCTCCCCGCCTGCCCCCGTGACCTGGCCCCGGCAGGGGGCTCTCCCGGGACTCACTGAAGTGCGCCTGGATCCTGTTCAGGATGTTCATGCTGTGCTTGCTGTCCACCATGTTCACCGCCAGGCCCCGCTTGCCAAAGCGGCCGGTGCGCCCGATCCGGTGCAGGTAGGTCTCGTTGTCCGGGTTCCCGTCCTTGTCCACCGGGAGGTCAAAGTTGATGACGACAGACACCTGCTCCACGTCGATCCCTGCGTGAGCGAAGAGTTGGACGGGAGTGAGGACGGGAGACAGAAATCGCCGCTGCCCGGTCAGGCCCACCCTCACCAAGCTCAGGCGGAAGGCAGGGTCTGCGACAGGCCAGCTCTGGGGCTGGGACACGGGCAGGTGGCAGGACCCAGAGGGAGAGGACGGGGCCGTCCCGCTGCTGGCCAAATTCCGGCATCAGTCGCACAGCCTCCGCTGGATCCGACGATCTGGAGAAGCGGCTGACGCCGCACTGGGGCCGCAAGAGCAGGCGCCGTCCTCGGCCACCAGCCAGGACTCCCGGCTTCTGTGGACATTCTCCTCCGCTGAGGGAGCCCCACAGGCTCGCCCACAAAACAGCATCTCCCCCAAACCACCGCAGCCTCCCACACACGATCCCTCTGCGGCCCCGAGCCTGGCGGGCCAGGACCCAGGCTCTGCTCACCGCGGGCGCACACGTTGGTGGTGACCAGAACCTTCTCTTTGCCCTCTCGGAAGCGCTCAATCACTGCGGCCCTCTGCTCCACCACCATTTCACCGCTCAGCAGAGCCACCTGGTGGCCTTCTTTTGAGAGCTCCGCAGCCAGCCAGCTAGCTGTTTTGCGGGTCTGGAAGCAAGAAAATGTTTGAGGAATGAAGGTACCTTAAGAGAATATTTTTGATCTGGAAGACCACTGAACCTTAGCAGTTAACAGTTTAATGTCCTAAAATTGTTAACATGATGTGGTATAAAGGAAGTCACCTGGGTGATAAGTCTTAGAAAATATTTAACCTTGATATAACCACAAGGGGGAAAAACTCAAGAGACATCTAAAGACTAATTACTAGCTTGGCTGGACTCTTCAAGATGTCCACGTCATGAAAGGTGGAGAAACTGCTCTGTATTAAGGGAGTCTCAAGAGACGCAACACTACATGCAGCAATCCCTACTGGCCCTTAGGCTTCACAGCAGCTACTAAAAGCAGAAGAGGCCATTTCAGTATACATGGGGAAGGCGGCACATGGACGGACTTCACAGGGGACGGCATCGTGAAAGGTGTGAGTGGTGCTGTGCTCGTGCGGGACCACGCCTCATTCTCAGGAAGCGTTTAGGTGGGAAATGTCCTGATATCTACGAGTGACTTTAAAGTCGGCAGAAAGAAAAAGTACAGACAGCCCTACACAAAAGCTTATGGATAGGGCAAATGTGGCTAAATGCTGACAACAGGGGAAGGGCATAACAGTCCTCATTTCATATTGTTTTCATCTTTTCTGTGGGCTTGAAAGTTTCAGTCTGAGTTTGGGAGAAGGATGCCACTCTTGACAATTAAAAAAAAAACTTACAAGTATCCCAATAATAGAATAAGAGCTGTCTTATTCTTATATCCCATAACAGCATTTTGATGCTTTCTTCGGTGATCTTATACATTCCTGAAAAATTACACTAGCCACTATAAGCGGGGTCTATCCTTCCAATTTCTAAGTGTTTTCACTTTGAGACTGGAAAACTACTTATTTTCTTTTAATTTTCTAGCCTTTCATCCTGTTTAGTTTCTTATTTTCCCTACAAATATCAGTTTTATTCACTTGGGCTTTCTAATGTATCACCTACACATGGCATTTAAGTTCAGAAGACTCTATGCTTAGACTATAGATATACCTCAGGATACTATGAAGAAATCGTTCCTTCCATCTTCACAAACCATTTCTTTTCCAGTCACAGGGAAGGAGCCTGGTCCCCTAACTGGAGTTCCTCCCCAGCCCCCCAACCCTGGAGCCCTGCTGCTGCTGCTGCTGCTGCTGCTACTCACATGGCAGAAGATCATGGCTTGAGCAATGGTGATGGCCCCGTAGATGTTACACAAGGCCTGGAACTTCTCGTCTCTGCTGTTGCACAGGACGTAATACTGCTTGATGGTGTCCAGTGTTTCCTCCTCACGCTTCAGTTTGATGATGTTCGGGTCGGGCACTACTTTCTGGGCAAATTTCCAGACAGAGTCTTCAAAGGTGGCAGAGAAAAGCAGCATCTGGCAGTTCCTGGGCAGCATCCTGCAAGGGGAGCCCCAGGTGTCCAGCATGACCCTGACCCAGGCTTTCCCTGGAAGGACCAGGGCACAGCCTCCCCAGGCCTGATGACCTGCGTCCCCAGGAAGGGGCAGCGGGGAGCGGCTGTGGGGAGGAAGGGGGAGCAGACATGGGGCAGGGATGGGTGGCTGAGAATCCGAGTCTCCCTCCTTAACCCGGGCGGGGGGCGTGCTCAGCGCTGGCATGGAAATGGCCCATCAAACAAATGCCCCTGAGAGCTGTGAAGAGCCTGGCAGGGGCAAGAAGGGGAGTGTGCGGTGACAGGAGCAGGAACTGCAGGCCAGGAGCCGAGAAGTCCCTCCTGGCCCGAGGCCCTACCTCTGGATGCGGATGCTCTGATCTTGGTGGCCCTGAGTGGCTATCATCACGTCAGCCTCGTCCAGAACAAACACCTTGATCTTCTTGGGGTCGATGAACTTGAGCTTGGAGCACCAGTCCAGAACGGTCCCCGGGGTGCCAATGACAATGTGCTCACTGATTTTCTGACCTCTTTCCACTGTGGAGACAAGATGTGTTCTGTGGGCACTTTTATCTAAAACTTTTGGGTTCCTCTGCTATAAAACGGCCATGACGACACCTGTCTCACTGCACTGTGGTTGGGAATAAATTGTACAGTGAATCTTTCATGCATGTTAGTTTCCTTTACCTACTTCCTCCTGTAATTTCCCACCATCCAGCTCTTTTTCTTTAGCATTACTCTTATTCTTTTTATATCATCCCTTCATTCATGCTTCACTGATTTCCTTATAAATTGGTAGTTTTGAGTCCTAGGATTCTGGCCCAGTGATTTTTTGCCTTGTTAGACATTCTAACTGGGTAGACGGTTTTCCTCAATACAAATTCTATTAGGGAAAAAAAACCACAACAGCACGTTACTCTCCAACTACAGTTGGTAGGAGTTGAAACTGCTTTATTCATCTGTCAAAATTACTAATATATGGGACTTCCCTGGTGGTCCAGCGGTTAAGACCCCATGCTTCCGCCACAGGGGACAGAGATTCAAGACCCTGGTTGGGGAAGTAAGAACCTGCATGCCATGTGTCAACTGTTGCCCACTGCACCCCCATCCCCCAAAAAAGAAATTTACAACATTAAAAAAAAATTGACGAATGCCTGTAGCCTTCGATCAGCACTTCCACCATCAGGAATCAACCCTGCATGCATATGTGCTCGTGCTTAGTCACTCAGTCGTGTCCGACTTGCGACCCCATAGACTGGAGCCTGCTGGGCTCCTCTGTCCATGGGATTCCCCAGGCAAGAATACTGGAGTGGGTTGCCATTTCCTTCTCCAGGGGTGCTCTAGGAAGGAGAACCAAATGGTTGAAGGGTATGGGAGAAAGAAAAGTTTCTACCATATACCCTTTTAATTTTGAAACATGTGAAAGTTTTTAACTTAAATTTTAAAAACAAAATTTAAAATTTGAGAAGGGGACTCTGGTTAGGAATACATCAACTCCACTGGAAGTTTTAAATGAACTCAACACACTGTGATTTTCGCTGCACACTGCTGATCAGTCTACAATGAATTTTTTTAAAAACAGTACATTAAGTAGTTATTAATATATTTAACATATAATTAATATAGAGTAATATATTAATCCCTCACACACATGAAGTCCCCTGCCATTATAAAACAATCTAGAGAAGATCCATGTTGTCACAAGGCTCCGGTACACCGCACGCAGTTGCACCTGCCAGTTTGAGGCATCAAACACATTCAGAAGTACCTAGCCTAATAATTTCTGGTTAAAGCGCTGTTGCTGCATGCTGAAACATGATGGTTTTCTCGAGAAAAGTCCTTGTGTGATCATTTGTGTGTGAACTGTACTAGCCATTTTTGTTGACTGACAAACTATAGAAAATTAAGTAGGGAATCTGACATACACTTTCTTAAAAATGAACAAGGAGAGCCTGACTTTTCAGTGAAAACAATCGACTGTTATTTGCTGTCATGATAACACTTAAAGTGTAAGAGAAAATTAGAATTTTGGAAAACTTGTAGTGTTGCTGTAAACTTGAGAGTTTCTCTGTATGTAAACTCCTCTGAGTTGTTTGGTGGTGATATTAATGCATTTTAAATGCGATTTAAAATTCTGTATAATGAAATATGTCAACATTCTCAGCGTAACTCAGTAAGACATTTGGTATTTTCCAAATGACCAAGGTATAATGTTAGAAAATTACTATTGCACAAAAAAGATGCATTCAAAGTACAAGGGAGACCAAGGAATTTTAATATAACAGTATGAAGAGGTCATTAATATGATTTCAAATATCACACGGCAATTATCTTTTACATAATTACCCCTGTTGGGTTTTGGTATGGCATCCTAAAAACAGTATCTGAAATTATAAGAAAGGCTAGATTTTCTTCATATTCTTCCAAAATAAGTACTTAGGGTCCTCAACAATGTTTAAGAGTGTAGGAGTCGAAAGGTTTAAGAATCGGTGCTCGAGGCGACTATAAATGGCTAATTGAAGGGACGTCCCTCTTCTCCTTGTCCAGGTGATGCCCACTGCCTCCTGAAGTGAGTGTGCCTGTGCATACTCCCCGCTGGAGCACGTGAGCGTCCCAGCTCTACATCTCGGCCAACACTTGGTTTGTCAGACTCCCTCATTTCTACCATCTGAGAGGCATATAGTGGTTTCAACCGATGTTTCCCTGATGACTAATGAAGCTTTTCGTCTTTTCCCATTGACCAGCCATCTGAATTCCTTCTTTAGTGAGAAGTCTGTTCACCTGGGCCTCTTTCGTCCATTTTCCTATTAGAATGACTACTTTTTTCTAATTGATTTGTAGTTATATATATTCTGATAACTTCCACATTACCAATTTCCTACCTGTCCTCCTATTTTAACCACATTCTCTACATTCTGCAGAAAAAAGAATTGGTGGAAGGATTTCTGATTTGATAAGAACTGTACATGCTCTTAGATCACTCTTACTAAAGCTGTTTACTGAAGAAAGGGATCTGATCCAACCTACCATCCTCCCTGCTTACTCTCTTGTAGGCAGCTTTCAGAACTCTGGATGCTGAATTCAAACCTTGCCTCCTCAGGGAAACACTCCACACTTTAAGAACCCCATGACTCAGGCAGGGATTTTTTTAACAACTTAAAATCTTATTTTAAGAGTGGAGAGAATTATTAAGAAATCGGCAAGTATTTAAATAAATTTGCTGAAATCCATACTGGGCTCCAAGGTCAGACTGAACCGGAAAGTTGAATATCATCACCTCATCTTCAAAATTCAAACACCCCACCCACTGCCTGAGCTCAGGACCTGGGTCTTGCCCTTTTATACTCACATTTATTGCCTCGAACAGCATAAGCAAGCTTTAGTTCTGGATGAAATTTGCCCATTTGTTCAATCACTTTTCCTGTCTGGAGCGCCAGCTCGTACGTCGGGGAGAGGCACAGACACTAACGGGCAGATCACAGGAGATGAGTTTAGAAAAACCTTGCGGCAGCTGACAGCAGGTTCTAGAGCAGCAGGGACACTGGTATCAGTACCACCTGAACAGTGTGGGCAGCCCCGTCCTCATCAACCAGGCCTGCGTGTCAGCTGTAGGCGGAAGCCTTCAGCAGCGAGGCCTGGCTTGGCAGATGCTGTCAGAAGCCACATTTAAGGCTGCTGCTTTGAATCAACTCTACCCATGGAAGGGCCTGTTGTGCCATTAGGCTTTGCCTGAGCAACAGTCTGAGGCATCAGAAGCTTTCAGATTCCACCAGGGATGCCCTTGTCAACCACCACCCTGACATGGCAACGCCCTTCCAGGGCCCCCAGGACCCCCTCACCTGTGGGTACCTCTCTGCTGGCTCCACCCGGCTGAGCATGGCCAGGACGAAGGCAGCCGTTTTACCAGTACCCGACTGCGACTGGGCAATCAGGTTCTGCGGGCTGGACCCAGGAGGAATAGAGATGAGGATAACATTGGTTAGAAACAATCAAGTGTCCAAGTGTTCCTTCTGGGCGGTAGGAAAAGGCATTTTTCCCTCATTCAGGTTTTCTGCCTTGAGCACAATGATAAATTTTTTATATGGTGTTAAAAAAAACCTGCTTAAATATGAAGGGAAATGATGATTATTTTAGATGGGCTCACACTAAAAAATATTCATTCTAGACTCTAGTGCAGCTAGAGTTCCCTAGTTTTATACCCCAAGAGGCCAATGGGAATTCAGACTGCAGAGTAAGATCTGGGCAAATCTTACTGCCTGACGTGTCTTCAGGACTCGGCTCCTTCTGTGTGCTCCCTTTTCTCACCTTCATGGAAAACGTAAGATACTAAATCGGATGCTTCAGAGGAAACTTTCATATTTCACTTCATGTAATTCAGTGTCATGGGAACAGGTGGCATTTTCATCATCAGAAAAGAAAAATAATAAAAGGCTTCTCGGCCTTTTGGCTAAGATCAAGTGGTGGCTCAGACGGAAAGCATCTGTCTACAATGTGGGAGACCTGGGTTCGATCCCTGGGTCGGGAATTTCCCTGGAGAAGGAAACGGCAACCCACTCCAGTACTCTTGCCTGGAAAATCCCATGGACGGAGGAGCATGGGGTCGCAAAGAGGTGGACACGACTGAGCGACTTCACTGAATGAAAAAAGTTGCTATGTAAAGTATGATACCATTTATCTAAGGTTTAAAAATATGCCAACTACTCGTTAGATCCTTAGGGAAACATACGTACGCAGTAAAAGGAGAAACGACGCCCCACTTCTGTGACGCGCTCTTGGGTCGGGGAGGGGGCTGTGAGTGGAGAAAGTCACACAGGGACTGCATCCGTCAACTACATTAATGATGCCTTATTTCTCGTCAGGATGCGTTACAGAAATGTTCCTGGTATGGCTCCTGATACTTTTTTGAAGGCCTCAAAATTTTCAAAATTATTTAAAAAAGTGTTTAAAATGGCACTGACTTTCTCTAGCAGTTTTTATTAAGTGGAAAAGGCAGAAACTGTGTTGAATTGCACCTGACTCTCTCACCACCGGTCCCAGCTGTTTCCCTGAAGAAGCTTGTTGCTCCCAACGGCGCATCTTACGCTCAGGAACACTACACTCTTGGTGGGAGATGTGAAATCCCATCCTGGAGACGCGTACCAGGGTCTGTATACTTACGGCTCAGCAAGCATCATGGGTAACGCATTCTCTTGTATCTTGGATGGCCGATTGAAGCCCATGGCATAGACTCCCTGGAGAAGCTGTGGTTTCCTAGGAGGCCGGGGAGAGAGAGGATGGTTCCTAGTTGCCGCAACTGTTTTAAAGACCTAAGATTTTATTTTTCCCTATATCTAGCAAAGAGTGATACTTTCTATCTCCGTCAGACATATCTTCCTGTGCCTTAAAAAATACTAACTAAAAACAAAACCAACATCTTTTCCTACTAAATCTCGATCTGAAACTATTATGCAATTTATAAAATCCAGGCTAGTTTCCTTTCTTAAGAGAAATTCATCTTTCAGTAGACCCACAAATTTGATTGGCCTGGATTCTGTAAGAATGGTTCCTATTAATTCAGAGTATAAAATGAATTATGAAAGATATCTAAAAGCAAACACTTCTTACTATACCACTAAGATACAGAAATCCCTTTGGGGAATGAGACTCCGGTTTTTCACTTCTCAGTGTGGGTGCTCCACTGAGCCACAGTGATGTTGTGTTCCACGGGCCTTCCAAAAAAGCCAGCTGCACAAGGACTTGGGACAATTGAGAGGTAAGAAAATTGATTCAGCCAGTTTCTAGTAGATAGGTAAAGGAAGTTAAGTTATCATACTGAACTTTACAACTGCTCAGATTTACTATGTCTAGTCAAAATCAAGACTGCTGCTGCTAAGTCACTTCAGTCGTATCCGACTCTGTGTGACCCCATAGACAGCAGCCCACCAGGCTCCCCAGTCCCTGGGATTCTCCAGGCAAGAACACTGGAGTGGGGTGCCATTTCCTTCTCCAATGCACGAAAGTGAAAAGTGAAAAGGAAGTCGCTCAGTCGTGTCCGACTCTTAGCGACCCCATGGATTGCAGCCCACCAGGCTCCTCTGTCCACGGGATTTGCCAGGCGAGAGGACTGGAGTGGGGTGCCACTGCCTTCTCCAAAATCAAGACTAGAGAAGCACCAACTTCTTATATAAGTAGCTACACAACAAATATCAATTAAAGCTGTTCTTATAGCACATCTGTAATAAGCTCTCTGCTACTTCTAAACTGACAGGATGTTTAACAAAAATCACACCAGATTATTATTAAAGAAACATCAAATCAAGGCAAGAATGTTCTCTAAGCCTTCCTTAGTGTTCAGCTGGCTCTCTCAAAGGCAGTTCTTCTGGCCTCTGGTGGTTCTCAGACACAAAGAACTTTGAAAATTAACACACTTCCATTTGGAAGAAAAGGCTGTGAGGCTTGGCAGGTTCTGATTTAGTTGCCAAGGAAACAAAGTCACTACTGAAAGAGGACTCAAGTGATCCAGGAACTTTCAGTGGTTCATTATTTTCCTTTTATTTTGCGTATCTTTTCAGTACAAAATAGACCAAGTATAGAGGTGGCCTAGGTTTTATTCTTTGTTTCGTTTGGCTACTAACAATTAAATCAAAAAAGAACTTGCCTTTTCAGAGGCCAGTTCATCACTGGTTGACCTGAGAGCTCCAGTCCTTTAAATGAAAGACCACTGATACTAGGAAAGGCAAGCTGTCAGAGCACGTCGAGCTGCTCTGACAGAATTTATGAAGAGAAGCAGATAACAAATTTACTGAAAAAAGCCCTTGACAGAGAAAACACACATTGAAAAGTATAATTTCCTGGGGAGAAAAAAAAGGCCACACTTTAAAAATCTTACTCTTAGCTATTGCTTCATTAACACCTTGATTTGGCTTCTAGTTAGTTCTCTGACTTTAAGTGTGTACATGTGGGCAATGAACAAGACAAAGAATCCATTCATTCCACCACTTTCTCATTCACCAGCTATTCTCTCTACGATTTGGGTGCTGGCAAGCAGCAAGAACGGCAGCTAAGCCTTGTATTACTCATAACACCCAGCAGTGTCATGTACATAAACCAATGACCCATAAACGCCTCTTTACTAACTTACTGAAGGGAATGGAAAACTTGGTATGACGTTACGCAATTCTCTGCGTTTCAAGGAAGGACACGTTAGAAGTCATTCTCAGCACAGTGCATAAATGTACACACTTAAGGCTTGATCCTGGGTTCCGGACTTTTTGAAAGAATTCTGTAACACTGAAGGCTGATTTTCACTATAGTTACAGAGAATCCGGCACAGGCTCTTTGGACAGATTTTATAAAAGTAGATAAACTTTTCTTAACACTGTAAACCCTATAGTCTAACAAAAGGGCTTACCTAATAAGAAATGTTCCTGACATCCAGAAATCACCTGTCAGCCAATATTTTATTGAAAGTTCTAAGAGCATAAAAGAAAAAAGACTTTCAGCTATGATGAATAAATCTGTGGCATTTTAAATTCCCTAAGGAGGAAAACTGGGTTGCCAAGAGACAAGGGTGGAGGGAGACCATCACTTTTTCATACTTTTAAACTTTTGAATCATGTGAATTATTAACTTGTCAAAGAAAGTAAATATATATTAAGATTTTTTTTTAAAGGTCTCTGAGATACTATGTCTTACAAAAGAAGAACTAGCAAGGATCAGTTGTTCAAAGGAACAGATACTCACAGCCGCAGCTCCTCGAAGGACTTGACTGAGTAGAGTGGGGAGTTGGGATCCCGCTGCAGGACTTCCACTTGGTTGGTGTTATCGACAAGGTTGCTTCTGATCAGCTTGTTGAGTAAGGACTGGGCGGCTCTGTCCTCTGTAGGAAAAAACCAACTCATCAGGCAAACCCCACGTCTGCACCCACCCCTGGATAGCCCAGAAAGGTGGGAGAAAAGCACAATCACACCAACAAGTCTCACTTTAACTCCTGATCCCTAGATCCAAGTGGGCTGAGTCGCTGGGCAAGTCTTTATGTCTCTATACACCACCCATTCACTCGTCTCCCTTCTTCAGTTTCTGACCTCTCCGCTTTTTCACCGCCCCGAGAAGTAAACCTAGTCAGAAGCACCTCCACACGCTGTGGTGACCACCCATACACCCACCTGTGTCTGTGGGTGTCCTCTCTGCCTTCGCTGCTGTTAACTATGGATGGACAGTTATGCTCCTGAGCCCATCCCGTCTTGTGGACAAGGACATTTCTCCCAGCAGGGGCCTTTCTCTCCTGCATTCCGTTTCTCCCTCTACGAGATCATTCCCCCCAGCATGTGTACACGTTTTGCCAGCTCTCATCATAAATCTTCCTCCTCTATCCTACATGCCCATCCACTTACTGCCCCAATTCTCTGCTCCCCTTTATGGAGGATTCCCTCACAGGGCTGCCTATACTTAGGTCTCCACTTCCTATTCTCCCCAGGGTGCACACTTAAGAGGTTTTCTCATTTAATCTCCCCACTTGACTTCAACAGCCCCTTGTCAAACTCATCAATGACTTCTACATTCTAAATCAACTGAGTAGCCAATTTTTAGTTAACTTATCACCTACACATGACTACCTTTGAAACACTTCCTTCTTCCGGTCTCTGGGACACTACCCTCTACTGATTCTATCTCACGGACTGTTCTCAGTCTGCCTGGCTGAGTCCCCTTCATCTCCTCAGTCTTATAACTCTCAGTGCCTCTGGCTCCAGAGAGGCAAGTCCTAGGTGACAGGGTTTCAAAGATTAGTTACCTTTCTCTTCTTCATCTGTTTTCTCTGGAGTGGCATTGGTTTTGATAACACCTATACAAGAAAACAGTTATTGTAATCAGAAAGGGAAATATCAAATCCATTCAAAAGGTGGGACGATACAAATAATCAGATCTTATTTAAGTGATCAAAATGTAAATAGTTGGGTTTCTTTATGTTTAATGGATTTTAATTCTAAGTTTAGTGCATAAGAAAATTCAAATTTCTAGAAATGTTGGTTGACTTCAGAGTGATGTCACCTCCGACTTCCTTAACCTAATTTAAAATATACCATTATGTTAGCACACACAATGAGACGTAAGAAAGAAAACAAAGGTATTAAAAATTAAAAAGAAGTAAAATCATCCCTTTTGGTAGAATATGTGATTGTAAACTTGCAGGACTAAGAGTGTTAACTTAAAAATGACTACAAAATACATGAATAGAAAACAGTAGCTTTCATAAATGCAGGTATTACTGAAGAGATACTATTTATAATAGCAACTAAGAGATAAAATACTGTATCTAGAAATAAAGCTAGCAGAAAATATATGAAGAAAAATGTTAATAAAACTCATAAACTGATGCAAAGAGATAAAGCTCAAAAGGCTATAAATAAATTAAAATGTAACTCTAAGATATTCAATTAACCCAAAAAAAAGCAGGAAAAGAGGCAGAGAAACAAAATATGAAGGTACAAACAGAAAATAAATAGTAAAATTGCTGACCTAAAGCTAACCGCATCAATAATTACCTTAAATGTAAATGGATAAAGTACTCCCATTAAATGACAGTGAGAAAAAAAAAAAGACAGTGATTATTAGAACGGATTAAAAAAAAAGCAAGATCCAACTGTCAGCTGTTTATAAGAGGCACCCTTTATTTTTTGTTTTTAATTGAGGTACAGTTGATTTTACAATATTGTATTAGTAAATATTGTATTGTATTGTATTGTATTCAGGTATGCAACGTAATGAGTCAAAATTTTTATAGATTATACTCCTACAAGAGCCACTTAAATGTAAAGACACAGTTCTAATGACGTGGATGAAACTGGAGCCGATTATACAGAGTGAAGTAAGCCAGAGAGAAAAACACCAATATGGTATACTAACACATATATATGGAATTTAGAAAGATGGTAATGATAACCCTGTATGCGAGACAGCAAAAGAGACACAGATGCATAGAGCAGTCTTTTGGACTCTGTGGGAGAGGGCGAGGGCGGGATGATTTGGGAGAATCGCATTGAAACATGTAAATTATCACATGTGAAACGAATCGCCAGTGCAGGCTCGATGCATGAGACACGGTGCTCAGGGCTGGTGCACTGGGATGACCCAGAGGCAGGGGATGGGGAGGGAGGTGGGAGGGGGGTTCAGGATGGGGAACACGTGTACACCCGTGGCAGATTCATGTCAATGTAGGGCAAAACCAATACAATATTGTAAAGTAAAAAAATAAATAAATAAAACTGAGATTAAAAAATAAATAAACAAATTCTTAAAAAAAAAAAGACAAATAAGTTGAAAGTCAGGGGATGGAAAGAGATGCAACCAGTAAGCATATGAGGGCTGGATTAGCTCAGGTAATGCAGATTTCAAGAAGAAAATCATCACCAAAAATAAAGGAGGATAGTTTGTTTTGTTTTTTAATTAAAAAAATAATTTTATTTGTTTGTGTGTGTATTTATCTGGGGGGCCTGTGCTGGGTCTCTGCCGCTGTGCCGGCTTCGCTCCAGTGTCAGCAAGCCAGGGCTGCTCTAACTGTGGCGCCCGCGCGTCTCTCACTGCAGTGGGTTCTCCTGTGCAGAGCACAGCTTCTGGGGAATGCAGGCTTCCACAGCTGCAGCGTGTGGGCTCAGCAGTCTCGGCTCCTGGGATCTAGAGTCCCAGGCTCAGTAGTTACGGCACACGGGCTTAGCTGCTCCACGCCATGTGGACTCTTCCCAGATCAGGGATCAAACCTGGGTCTCCTGCATTGGCAGGCGGATTCTTTATCATTGAGCCACCTGGGAAGCCCAAATAAGAATATTTCTAAAGGATCCATTCATCAGGAACACATAAATGTGAATGTACCTGGCAACAGACCTGTAAAACACAGGAGGCCAAAACTGACAAGATTGAAGGGAGAAGCAGACCATTCCACAATTACAGCTGGAACTTTCAATACCTCCCTTTCAACAACTGAAAGAACTAGACCACAAAGCAAACAAACAAAAAGCAGCCAAGACACAGAAGATCTGAGCAGCACTATCAACAAAGACTCAGCGCAGCTAGCTAGGTAAGTTTTTTTTTTTTTTAATCTGGAAAACTAATGCATCCTTATCAGTCATGACACTGTTAGGCAGGTAGAACAGGAAACAGGGGTCCAGAATGGCGGTGGCGAAAAGACAAGAACGGGGAAAGCCCGAGAACACAGAACAAAGGACGGTCCGAGGACCTGAGTGAGGACCTCAGGAAGAACAGACAGCACTCCTGGCTAGCCCGACTTACACGGGGCAGGCCCTGGGGAGGAAAAGACATAAAAAGAGGAGCCAAAGGGCCAGGGGTCTCCCCCGCCCCCCGCCGGGTGCTTGCCTTCCCCCACTCCTCTTCGCGTCTTTGGGTCCGCATGCCCTCACGCCTCGAGGATGGATTTTCCTGCTATTTGCTAAATAAAATAAAGCTGTAACACAGAGCTGTAACACTGATCTGTCTAAGAGCTGTAACATGGTCTGTCCAAGACCCGAGAGCTATGACACGCCGAGGGCTCTAACGTCCGTCGTTTCAAATTTTTGTTGAGACGAGACAGAACCGAGGAGAATACACTCGCCTGACAAAACTGAATTTACTGGCTCTCAAAGCTGAATTTGTGTATTTGCTGACATCTGCCAAAGGTGCTAAGTGAAAGCTGCTTTCCACACTGCAGCCAAGAGTGCAAAGCAGAAGCACACACGTAGACTGTAGCTCCTTGTGACTCACCATTGGTATCTGGTTTGACTTTTTCTTCCTTAATCTGCAAATTACTCATCTGAATGGGAATGAAAAGAAACACTTAAGAGCAGAGACACCTGATAACAGAATACCATGAGTTACAACTGTTAAACATCGGGTTTGAGCTTCAAGGGTTCACTTATTCAAGGATAAATACTAACTACAGTATTACTCAACCCAAGGCTGGTTGAATGTGGGGCCACATATATGGAGGTGGAATGTTATTTGGGGATTTTCAACTGCAGTGTGGGTTGGGGGCTCATAACCCCCAAATTGTTCACTGGTCAATTACATTTATCAAGCTAATGCACTTAAGTCTAAATGGTAAAATAAAAGGGGTCTTACCCAACCAGATGGCACCCCACTCCAGTATTCTTGCCTGGAAAATCCCATGGACGGAGGAGCCTGGTAGGCTGCAGTCCATGGGGGTCGCAAAGAGTCAGACACGACTGAGTGACTTCACTTCACTTTCACTTACCCAACCATTAGGAAGCAGTGTTTTAAAACATTTATTTACACCAGCCACTCAAGAAACAGAATAGATAAAACCAGATACGAGTATGTTTAGGTCTATATTTGTATTATTCATAGGGTCGTAGGTTAAAAAAGATTTGAAACCAATTCTCAGTAACTGTCTTTAGGGAATACCTGATGCTGAAAACTAGTTTTAAACTCTAGAGTACAAACCATAACCTTTATAATACTTTTTTATTTATTTGTGGTAACTGTCAGTTTTACACCCCTGATCTGATTCTGCCTGAACTCCAGTGCCAAATCTCTAAATGCTTCATGGGTACTGTATACACAGGACTTAACACAGCAGGTCTGACTGCTAGCCTTCAGAAACCCAGCTTGGAAAGCTGAACCCTGGCCGGCTTCTGGGAGCCTGGATGATGAGAAGGTTCCCACCATTCCCAAAACTGCTGAAGGGTTCACTATGTTTCTAAAAACATATGATGGTTTATGGTAACAGCTGCTTTCCTTCCAGGAGTCTGGAATTTTGGTACCTGCGAGGCAAAGAATGACCATGTGACAGGCCCCCAATAAAAACCCTGAGCACTTAGTCTCTAAGAAGCTTTTTTGACAACATTTCTTGTGTGTTGTTACTAACTGTGGCTAGAGGAATTAAGCAGGAATAAAATGGAGCTTCTGACTCCTCTAGGAGAGGATTGTTGCAAGCTTGAGACTGGTTTCCTTTGGACTTTTCAACATGGCCTTTTCCTTTTGCTAATTTTGCTTTTCATTGCAATAAATCACAGCTGTGAGTACAGTTACATGCAGAGTCAAGAGTCCTCTGAGGAAACCACTGAACTTGGACACCTCTTGGTGACTCGCAACATAGGTACTTACCAAGTTGTCTCCTTATTTCAAATTCAGAACTGGCAAACCTGTACTCATCACCCTACACATCAAATCTGCTGTTCCTCCCACTCCCCTAAACCTGTTATTAGCACTTTATTAAAACCACCTTGTGGGATCCAGGTTGAAAACTGTAATCTATGCTTTATCTCTCTTCTCTTCTTTTTCCTAAATCTTTTGTTGTTGTTGTTTAGTTGCTAAGTTATGTTCAACTCTAGCGTGACCCCCATGGACTGCAGCCTGCCAGGCTCCTCTGTCCATGGGATTTCCAACAAGAATACTGGAGTGGGTTGCCATTTCCTTCTCCAGGAGATCTTCCCAACCCAGGGATCAAACCCCCACCTCCTGCATTGGGAGGCTGATTCTTTACCAGTAAGCCACCATGGAAGCCATCTAAATCTTTATACCTCCACAATTATCTCTTAAATCCAACCCTTCACCTACACTTTCACCATTCAATGCAGACCCTCTATCTCTGGACTACTAGAGTAATTTCCACACTGATCTTTTCTTTAGACACCACTCCTAATATATTCTGTTCTCTGTAGTCCAGTAATTCTTGCTAGTCCTTAGATCTAATCTTGTCAGTATCCTTAAAATTGCCCAAACCTTTCAAATAAAGCCTCTCCTCTGTAAGTTCTTTGTTAAGGTCTAAAATACACTCTCTGTTTTCAACACTGCTCCTACTACAACCCAATAACCTTACGTTGCAGCAAAAATTATTCTGACTCCTGTTCTCTGTACAAGTCCAGCACTTTGGGACATTCTGTTCTAAAATGCTGTTTGCCTTCATCTCTCTTAATTACTGTAATATCCAGCACAAATATAAACTTCTTCACAAGGAATTTCCCTGACTTTCTTACTCATAAACATTGTCTTTCCACTCTCTGAATTCACTTCTAACATGACTCTCATCATTTTCACAACAATTCCCACCAGTTAGCCTTCTTAACTTGACCATAAAGCTTTTTCCTATACTTCTCTGGATGTAGTTCATTTCAACTACCTGCTGAGAAACTGACAATCTTCCCAAAGCAATAAATAGTGACTGGAAAAGAGTTGTAATTTAGGCATTAAAAGGTTACATAAGACTTCAGACTACACAAAGCAACACAAAGAAAGAACCCCTATATTCTTAAAATCAATAGTCCATTACCACCAAATCAACATACCTTAAAGAGGTAAGAACAGAGAGTCACAGTTTACACTATGATTACCTTCCCGTTGAATGGATCTTCATTAATTAAAGAACCAATGCATGAAATTAAATGTCACTTTAAACACCGATGAAACAATTTTTAGTGCCTCCCGCAACGTTTGCAACAGATTGAAACACTAAATATAAAGCTGTATCCGTTATTCTTCAAAGTGATACAAACTGCCAACAATGTTAAGCAGGCATCTAGAAATTGGTAAAATAAGAGTAACATAGAATCACTCAGAAAACAGAATCAGCACTGTTCCTTTCCTTAAAATCCCCACTGAGAAGGAGGTGCAATGTAGGAAAGACAGTATACACAGCAAGCACAGGATAAAGCCTTTAACTGGCTCGGATCAAAGGAAAAGGCTCCATACTGGCCTCTTCCGCCTTAGCCGCAAATCAGGGCTAAGAGACTCCCCGCAGCAAACCTTCGGGGTGCGCAGGCCCCGGGTCTGCCCAACCCAGACAGCTCCGCGGACCCCAAGCAGTGTCAGCTTGGGCCCTCCTACTACGCTCGCCCCGCCTGGAGCTGAAGCCACTGACCGACTTGACAGCCGCTTCCTGCTCGTCCACTGCCAGGGCCCACGAGTCGGTGGCCATGGTTCCGGCTGAGGAAGGCCGACTCGGGAAACACACACAGCGGCTAGCGCAGAAGCACCAGCCCCGGCCCGGCTGCAGGCGCCAGACCCACACTCACGCGGGCCGGAAGCGGCTGTTCACGAATGACGTCAGTTCCCTTACGTCACCACTCCGCGCCGCGCGGGGCTTTGCCCCGCCCGTCCTGCGCCCGCCTGCCCTTTCCGCTGACTGCCTCAGGAGCGGCCTCGTCATGCCTTAAAATCCGTAAGTTCTGTGGAGTGAAACTCCACGCCCTCATTTTTCTGCCTCACGTCACATTGCAGAAACCTCAGTCCGTTTTTAAGTTTGACACATTCTGTACTGTGTGCGTCTCTGAGCTGTAAGGCTTTGCACAAAGGAACGTCCCAGAAGAAAACTGTGTGGTGCCTTCAAAATATATTACTGTAGAGCACATTTCTAATCATTGCAACATTTATGTCAAAATGTGTGTTAGTATGCTAAGCTATCTCTTAAAAAGGCTTCTAGCTATAGTGTCTCTAAAAATTCCTAACTTCTATAAGCTATAGTAAAATATGCTAACTTTACAACATTCCTTAAATCTTTAACTTCTATTTTAATTATTTCTAAGCCCTAAATTCAGTAGACTCCTTTGCCATAAACATTTTCCTCACAAATAGGCTTCAGATAGCAATCCCGCCTATGGCCTCAAGCTTCAGCCTATGTGCTCATCCTGGAACACTCTTTTGTAAAAGTCCTTAAACAAATGTCAATGATTAACTTTATGAATTATTCTCTGAGCACAGCTGCAGAAGGCTTTGTGCCTTCTCTTGCTCCTCTCAAGAACAATAGTTCAGTCGCTCAGTCGTGTCCGACTCTGTGCGACCCCATGAATCGCAGCACGCCAGGCCTCCCTGTCCATCACCAACTCCTGGAGTTCACTCAGACTCACGTCCATCGAGTCAGTGATGCCATCCAGCCATCTCATCCTCTGTCGTCCCCTTTTCCTCCTGCCCCCAATCCCTCCCAGCATCAGAGTCTTTTCCAGTGAGTCAACTCTTCGCATGAGGTGGCCAAAGTCCTGGAGTTTCAGCTTTAGCATCATTCCTTCCAAAGAAATCCCTTTTCAGTCAACTCAGCCGAGAAGAGGAAAAAACAAGTCAGAATTACAAGGCCTAACTCTTTCATCCCAGGTCCGTGCCTGCGGAATGAGGAGAGGGGTCTGGGGCTGTGCCTCCATTTTGTCAGTAATGCCTAATGTGGCTCCCAACACCCACCATGTGTTGGTAAAGTTGTGGAGTGTTAAAGAAAAAAAATATTCAGTGACGCTTGTTAATGATGATAAGGCAAACTTTATTCAGGACCATTGCCATAAGCATAAGGATGACTGCAATGGAATTTTCAGCAGAGGAGAAATATTGGGCTCAATTACAAGTATAGCATGGGCAAGTGGAAATTTATAGTCAAGGAGCAGGGGGGTGGATGGAAAATTACTAAAAGGAAACATCGGGGATAAGGAGAATTTTTGTTAAGCCAATTTAATGGGATTCTTGCTGAAGACAGGCCAGGGTGATCAGACATCACCTGGGAGATGGTGGAGAATGAAGAACCTGACCAGAGATTGAGGGTGATGAGATATTAAAGGTGAGTGGTTCTCGCTAAAACTGAATCTTACAAAGAAGTGCACAGATGGGCCTAGGAGAAGGTTCAGGAGCCTGACTAAATGTTGGTCAAGCAAGGAAACTGTCAGGAGCAACTGGAGCTCTCACAGCCTCTCAAGAGAATATAAAATGATGCAGTGGTTTTACATAACTGTTCTGCAGTTTCTCAAGAAGTTAAATCTATGCTTACTCTGTGATCCAGCAGTTCTACTCCTGTTACTATCCAAGAGAAATGAAACATAAAGACTTGCACACAGATGTTCATTGGAGATTTACTCATAATAATCCCAAGCTGAAAACAACTCAAATGTTCATCACAGGATGATGGATAAATAAATTTCAGTATATTTATTAAATAGAATACATCTCAGCAATGAAACGGAACAGACTACTGATATACATGATGAAACAGAAGAATCTTACAGACATTATGTTGAAAGAAAGAGGCCAGACACAAGATGCATAAATGTATAATCCATTTATATGAGATTCAGTGTAAGCAGCTCTTTGCAGGAAGCCCGCCGCAGCAGGAGGCCTCTTTTGTCACTTTAGTACAGCTATACTTTAACTTTTAAACCAGGCACCCCCAGGCTCTACTCATCTCCAGGCCAAGCACACCTTTGAAATCTTGTAATCAAACAATATCTTGCCTAACTTGTTGGTTCTTTCTGTAGATCAAAGAAGTAGAAGTGAGGAATAAGTAAGTAACTGATGACCAGATCTCTTCCCTAGCTTCCCCTTCAGTAATCTCCCAAACTGTGTGATCAGTGTGTGAACAGGATTACAGCTAGAAGAAGAAAAGAAGTTGAGGAGACTTCCCTGGTGGGCCAGTGGTTAAAACCACTCTTCCAATGTGGGAGAGCAGTGTCCATGGTCAGGGAACTAGATCCCACATACCACAACTAAGACTTGGCACAGCCAGATGAATAAATTTTAAAAAAAGAAAAGAAATGCAAAAGAATCCTTACCTGATAAGAGTAGCTGGAACCACAAGATTCTTGTATTTTTTTAAAAAGTTGAGGAGCCTGCACACAGTGGGGAATGGCAACAACTCTGACCCCCCGTGTCTCAGTGATTAACTGGTATTCAGTTCAGTTCAGTCGCTCAGTCGTGTCCGACTCTGTGCGACCCCATGAATCGCAGCACGCCAGGCCTCCCTGTCCATCACCAACTCCTGGAGTTCACTCAGACTCACGTCCATCGAGTCAGTGATGCCATCCAGCCATCTCATCCTCTGTCGTCCCCTTTTCCTCCTGCCCCCAATCCCTCCCAGCGTCAGAGTTCCAACGAGTAAACTCTTCGAATGAGGTGGCCAAAGTACTGGAGTTTCAGCTTTAGCATCATTCCTTCCAAAGAACACCCAGGGCTGATCTCCTTTAGGATGGACTGGTTGGATCTCCTTGCAGTCCAAGGAACTCTCAGGAGTCTTCTCCAATACCACAGTTCAAAAGCATCAATTCTTCAGCACTCAGCTTTCTTCCCAGTCCAACTCTCACATCCATACATGACCACTGGAAAAACCATAGCCTTGACTAGACAGACCTTTTTTGGCAAAGTGATGTCTCTGATTTTCAATATGCTATCTAGGTTGGTCATAACTTTTCTTCTAAGGAGTAAGCATCTTTTAATTTCATGGCTGCAGTCATCATCTGCAGTGATTTTGGAGCCCAAAAAAATAAAGTCTGACACTGTTTCCACTGTTGCCCCATCTATTTCCCATGAAGTGATGGGACCAGATGCCATGATCTTCGTTTTCTGAATGTTGAGCTTTAAGCCAACTTTTTCACTCCCCACTTTCACTTTCAAGAGGCTTTTTCGTTCCTCTTCACTTTCTGCCATAAGGGTGGTGTCATCTGCATATCTGGGGTTATTGATATTTCTCCTGGCAATCTTGATTCCAGCTTGTGCTTCTTCCAGCCCAGCTTTTCTCATGATGTACTCTGCATATAAGTTAAATAAGTAGGGTGACAATATACAGCCTTAACTGGTATTACTTCCCTTTAAAAGCTTCATTGCCAAGCAGAATCTTCGGAGATAATTTTTTGGGGACACTGAATCCACTATCTCCCCAGATCGCTGGCATTCTGATTAAAGGCTCCTTTTCTATCTACCATTTGTGAGCACTGATTTTGTCAGCAGCTGCACCCCGATTAGATAACAATGAAAATGTTTTTTTAAATAATGTTTTGATCTTAATTGGTGGTTAAACGTGTATACAATTGTCAAAACTCAGTAGAATCATACACCTAATATTTGTGCATTACAGTCTGTGAATACGTCAATTAAAAATAAAACAGTGTAATGAGAAAACAAAATATAAAAAACACAGGTAGCAGTAAATTTACTTTAAAAAGTGGAGGGCTAAGAATATTTTCTTGGTTCTTAACCACTCATCAAAACAAGTGGTTAAGGGCATGCACACATTATGCACATATTGTCTTCCCAAGTGGCTGGTCTAATAACCAGCATCCTCACCATTAGTGGAGTTACTGCTTAGAGGCTACATTGTTTATTAGGAGAAAGCACCATGGTCTGACTCTGTGTCAGGCACGACAGGATGGCGGCTCTGTTCTTGGAGTTACTGCTCCTTTTTCCTTGTGATGCCTGTATGTACTGGTGGGGAAGGGGAAGTGGAACGTTGTAAGATTCAGGAAATAATTTAGGAATAGTGGCAGGAGCCAGACCAATTTTGTATTTCTCCTACAAAGGCCTGATGACTAATTTATAAATATCAAACAGTTTTAAAAAAATTATATGAAAAAGTGGGGATAATTTTTTTAAAGAAAATATGTAAAATATATTCTACTATTAACACATTAACAGCAGCAACATGCCTGCTGACAGCTAGAAGTTCGGCAATGACTGATTTTACCCACCTCCCACCCTTACTCAACTTCATCTCAAGGGAACATGGATGCTAAACAAGTAGTCCCAAACATGTACTTATTTGTATATGAGGCAGGGGCAGTCTAGTGGTTAAGAATGTGGGCCCTGGAGCCTGACTCCCCAGGTGTGTAGCCTGTTTTGCTACTTCTGACCTGTGTATTATAGGACACGTGACTTAACCTCTGTGCCTATGTCCTGATCTGTAGAATAGGAATCCTAATACATCTGTTGTCAGGAGTAAATAATCTATGTAGAATTTTTTTTTTTTTAGTAAAGTCTTTACTGAACTTGGTACCATATTGCTCCTGCTTTATGTTTTTTTTTTTTTTTTTATGGCATGTTGTATTTTAGCTCCCCTGCCAGGGATCAGCTGTGCACCTCCTGCCCTGGAGGGGGAAGTGTTAACCACTGGACCGCCAAAGACATCCCTGTGTAGACGTTTTTTTTAAAAATTGACAGGTTTCAGTTGCAGCACACAAGATCTTCAGTCTTCACTGCAGCATGTGAAGTCTCTCAGTTGCAGTACACAGGATCTTTGGTTGCAGCATGCGAACTCTTTAATTGTGGCGTTTGGGATCTAGTTCCCTGACCAGGGACCAAACCTGGGCCCCTTGCATTGGGAGAGTGGAGTCTTAGCCACTGGACCGCCAGGGAAGGCCTCTATGAAGACTTTACTTTTCTAACGAGTTGCTGTAACTGCTCTGGGTCTTCATTGCTCTGTGCGGGCTTTCTCTAGTTGTGCCCCAGCGAGGCCACCCTAGTCGCACTGCATGGGCTTCTCGTTGCAGTGGCTTCTCCTGTGAAGCACAGGCCCCAGGGCACGCAGGCTTCAGTACTTGTGGTGCATCTGTTTAGTTGCTCTGCACCATGTGGGATCTTCCCAGAGCAGGGATCGAACCTGTGTTCCCTGCATGGCCAGGCAGATTCTTTACCGCTGGACCATGAGGCAAGTCCTTGTGTAGAATGTTGCCTGACAGTAATGTCAGTAAGGGACACCCTAGAGATCAGGACAGGGCACTGAGGCACGCTGAAGAAGCGGTTTTTACTATTGAAAGAGGAGGACTAGCAGGAGTGAGACCGAAGGAGGGAGGAACTGGGAGAAGAGTTCCAAGCAGAGGAGTAACTACAGCAGTTGGTGCGCCTGGTCACTGGCAGAGGGGAGAGGTTCTCCGTCCAGGCTCCTCTCCCCACACTGGGTGCCCAGCTCTCGTGTGCTGTCGAGGGCGAGGGGCTTTCAGCACTGTTGAACAGCAGGTTGGCCGCAGGTGACGCCCTGGGGTGGCGTGAAGAAATTATCCTCTGATCTTTCAGTCTGCTCCCTGAGTGCCTGCAGCCTGAGTTACTCGCTCTTTCCACATGCCCACCTTAGCTAGAATCCTGGAGGTGAAACATTCTTAGCCTCATCCATAAGTGCCAACAGTTCCTTTGAATTTTTGTTCTTGCTTCAAAGTGGGCTGGCTAGGGGAGGAAGTAATGGCCTCAAAATGAGAAATTGGAGAAGGAAATGCACAGGATCACTGGCTTCACCAAGGCGTATCCCAGCACAAAAGGAAATTTCCGTGAGGACGGAATTGGCGTCGAGTACGGGGGGCGCGTAAAGCAAATGAGGAATGCCTAGTACATCAAGTATTAGGGACACACACACACACACACACACACACACACACACACAATACGTTCCCCACGTAAAGCAAATGAGGAATGCCTAGTACATGAAGTATTAGGGACACACACACACACACACACACACACACACACACACACACACACACACACACACACACACACACACACAATACGTTCCCCAGTTTGCACTTAAGGAAAATGGAAAGTAAGGGTTGGAGGACTTAAGGAGGAGAGTGGGATAATCAGACTCAAACGTTACAAACATTACCCTGGCTGCTGTGTGACAAATGAACTGGAGGAAAATCCAAGTAGAAGCAGGAACACTGTTCGGGACCAGTGTAGACCCAGATGTCAGTGGTGATCTAGACCAGGGTCTAAGCTAACTTAAGACCATTTGGCATTTCTCCAACTGCAGAATTCCAGCGATACAGAAAGCCTATGGATGAGGATATAACAGTTGTAAAGACTCACAAAATGTGTACTAGTACTTCCAGGAGAGTTCCATTTAAATAGTCCCCCCTCTTTGACCCTCCTTCCTCTGGAAGAAACTGGCTATAGGGCTACATAAAAGATCTGCCACCCAAGCACCACAGCCTATGAGATGGATAAAGCAGGGACTGAGTGTCTCATCTGAGCAGCTGACATCCCAGACAGCCACCACTCTCAGGCTTCATATAATATTCTTTTTTTCCACCTACTCCTGTTCTCCACTTTACAATTAAGGCTAAGGAAAAGCCCCTTGCTTTGCTGAATACTAGTGGCAGAACAGCTCTTCTGGGTATTGGAGCCTCCTAGCATCAGCCCTTCAGGTTCCCTCTCCACTGTGTCATTTTTAGAAGATGCTGCAACCTGAGTCAGTCAACAGAATAAGGAACATTTATTCTCAAGCGGAAAAGCAAAGTCAGATAAAGTGCAGGGGGTTCCTGAGAACCTTTTATCTGTGTTCAAGAACAAGAGAAACCTGAAGAGAGTCCCTGAAATCTACAGTAGCTTGAGGGTTTTGGTGAAGAAGATGGGCCAGTCCCTCCTGGTGAAGGTGACAGGCCTGACTTCATGAGTCATTCGTTTGACTCAACCCTGATGTCATCTGTTCTTTCCAAACCTTCCCTTTGGGTTTCTCCCCAAAATTATTTCTGCCTAGTGTGTCTAAATTTTAAGAGCCACAAATTTCTTTTTGGAATAACAACAGTAAGTAGGTATTGCTGGTATCGGCCTTCTTTCTGATTAGCCAGCAGCCTCTGGTTTACCAGCAAGAAAAACATGAAGTTAAGGAGCCTGGCAACCGAGTAGGGCTCTTGGCCTGTGGGGACATCCCAGCTGCTCACGTTGGAGCAGTGTCAACTGTGAAACAGGATAGTACTATCAGGTGGTAACTAGTCTATGGAATAATACATAAATCTTCACCAGTACCAGCAACGAAAACATGCTGCTTTTTTGTGTGTGCTCAGAAATGATGTCTTAGTAACATGAACACATCATAATTAAGTTCCATTAAGCATCAATAAAGAATACATTAACAATTCATTAGTTTTTATGCATATAGTCAACGAACACTCCAAGAAATCAGTAAAATCTATTGTTTATGGATAATGAACATATCCAGAATTTTCCACTGGGCCAGAATCTTTTTCAAGCAAGTTTCTCTGTTCTAGGGCACAGTTTATCATTTCATACATAGGAACTTCATAAAAACAGCGAAAGACACTCTGGGGACTGAAGCTCATTAAGGGCTCAATACATTTTTACATCATTGGTGTCTCAAAATGGCACAAGGTCACAGAGACAGCTGTGACTCATTACCCCCCTGAAGCCAGGCACTGGCAGGAATGAGTATGGATGGCAGTGACACTGGGGGGACCTTCTAGAGCCATCCATAAAGTGAATCTTACCTTTTAAAAAGACACATACTCTTTTGGGAGTTTTTCCCCAGGAAAACACATGTAAACTCAGAATACTACATAAACTCCATGGAACCCATCCAGTGAGTTCTTAGGGGTCCAAGCCCCCAGATAAGGAACTGTTGACTTAGATTTCTCTCAGATACCCATGTATTCCTGCTGTTAGAGAGTCTGAAGCACATCCCTTCCTTTTCCTACTTAGATTTGGGGCTACTCAGTAGATAGGTCATCTGTGTTGCAAGAACGTGGGGTGTACTCAGCCTGCAGCCTCAGGAGGAGTCTGTACTCCTTTAATTATTGCCTTTAAGTTATTTCAGGGTTGGTCTGCAGGACTTTGTGTAAAATTTCTTCTCTTACAAGACTCCCAAGGTGGCTCAAAGTTGGCCAGAAGAACAAAGACTCAACACACTCAGGTGCCTGTAGGGGAACATGGCAAGACTGGTGGTCTGTGGTTCTCTCTGCAGTGTCTGTAGTCAGGGAAACCACCTGGGGGCTGGCATTGGCCCCTTCCCTTCCCAGGAGACAAATCTGGCTCTAAAACACAGAAATGCCTATAAGAAAGGCCTGGGATTCAAATAGTTCTCACCTCGGAAAATCCCTCTTACAGGCCTGATTCTAGACGAAGTGGCCCTTCTGTCAAAGAGCTGGAGAGGACTCCTCTTGGCTGGGGTTTCATATGCTCTTGCATCTCAGTTTCATGTCATCTGTGCTTCGTCACTCTGGGTACCAACAACTTTGGTTGGGTATGAGGAGGTTTCCATTCCTATTCTTTACTCAGACTTATGCACGAGATACCAAGTGAGGATGGAGCAGAGGCCTTAAGAGAGAGAGATGGCTGAGTCCACTGTGTCTCTTAGTTGCTCCTGTTTGTGTCCTGAGCACCACAGACGCAGACACTCAGAATTCCTTTATAATCAAGATGGCGAATTTTCTGAAACCATTCCCCAGCTCTGATTTAAACAAACAAACTTGCTTTCTGCAATCTAGAGGCAAAGCATTTGTGACTATTGCTGGTCACTTTTGGACCTGCCTTAAGCCTGGCCATTAGCAACTTGAAACACAGTGTTCACTGTTTCTCCAAACCAGATTACCTATTATTTGCTTAGAGCTGCTAAGAGGTCAAGGTGATATTAGGGATGTAAAAAAAGATGCTGAAAGGTCAGGCTGTGTGGCAAGCGAGGACTACCACTAATTCTTCATGATGGCTTCTCCAAAGGACTGTTCAAGCACAGGCAAGGGATCCGCCAGTTATCAGATGTGCATTCTATAACAGATCGCAGCTGCTGAGACTAGGCCATGGTCTGCAACAGACTGGTATACACCAAAGATGCCAGGTTGGCGTTTTGGGTCATGCTTAGCAAATCCCTTCCTGCTGTAGCCATCAGACAGTAGGGGCTTAAAACACTCAAATGAGCTGTCCCAACCCAAATTCAAAGCAGCAACTCACACGTCTCCTCAGCTGCCTCACACCACACACCAAACATGATGACTGGCTTACAGCCTAACCTACTTGGTCTCCCTCTGGTCTCTCTCCACCTCAACTCTGTGACTTCTGTAAGGGCTAGAGGCTGGCCTCAACACTTCTAAGCAGACAACAGGCTGGGCTGCCACTGAGACTCCTCAGCAAACGACCAGCCACAACATCTGGATTATGGTTATGATGGGGAAAACACTGGCCAAAAAACAATTGCCAAAAGGTAAATTTCTGTGTATTCACGCCTAATCTTCAAAAGTTCTGTAAACAATTTTTTTTTTCTACCTTCCCCCATCATTTGCACAATTTTTGTCAAGTCCAAACGTAATTTCAGATGAGGTAGGCAGTTTGTCTGCTCGTGCCGTCATCCTCGCGGGGACGGGCAGGCTGCGCCGTGGAAGCACTCGCGTCCCGGGCGGGGGCGGCACAGCGACTGCAGGAGCTCCTCAGTTGGCTATCTTCTCAATCTCGTCCAAGTCATCCGTGTCCAGTCTTTCTATTTTCTTATCTGAGGGGAGAGAGGCGGGTTCAGCGAGAGCCCCGCACAGATCACAGGGGACGCAGGCAGGGGAGGGGCAGCAGGCGGGGAGGACCCGGGGCTCCCCGGGACGTGCCCGCCCCCGCCGCAGGCCTCCCTGAGCCCCCGAGGCGCCCGGGACTGGGCGGGCACACGGCTGGCGGCGGCCAGGCCCCCGGCCCCTCGGCCCGGCTCGAGCGCTGCGGGAGCCGGGAGCACCTCCTGTCCTGGGGAAGGGCCTCTCGGGGCCATGGCGACACGCCCTCCCCGCCTGCCCCCGCGACCTGGCCCCGGCAGGGGGCTCTCCCGGGACTCACTGAAGTGCGCCTGGATCCTGTTCAGGATGTTCATGCTGTGCTTGCTGTCCACCATGTTCACCGCCAGGCCCCGCTTGCCAAAGCGGCCGGTGCGCCCGATCCGGTGCAGGTAGGTCTCGTTGTCCGGGTTCCCGTCCTTGTCCACCGGGAGGTCAAAGTTGATGACGACAGACACCTGCTCCACGTCGATCCCTGCGTGAGCGAAGAGTTGGACGGGAGTGAGGACGGGAGACAGAAATCGCCGCTGCCCGGTCAGGCCCACCCTCACCAAGCTCAGGCGGAAGGCAGGGTCTGCGACAGGCCAGCTCTGGGGCTGGGACACGGGCAGGTGGCAGGACCCAGAGGGAGAGGACGGGGCCGTCCCGCTGCTGGCCAAATTCCGGCATCAGTCGCACAGCCTCCGCTGGATCTGACGATCTGGAGAAGCAGCTGACGCCGCACTGGGGCCTCAAGAGCAGGCGCCGTCCTCGGCCACCAGCCAGGACTCCCGGCTTCTGTGGACGTTCTCCTCCGCTGAGGGAGCCCCACAGGCTCGCCCACAAAACAGCATCTCCCCCAAACCACCGCAGCCTCCCACACACGATCCCTCTGCGGCCCCGAGCCTGGCGGGCCAGGACCCAGTCTCTGCTCACCGCGGGCGCACACGTTGGTGGTGACCAGAACCTTCTCTTTGCCCTCTCGGAAGCGCTCAATCACTGCGGCCCTCTGCTCCACCACCATTTCACCGCTCAGCAGAGCCACCTGGTGGCCTTCTTTTGAGAGCTCCGCGGCCAGCCAGCTAGCTGTTTTGCGGGTCTGGAGTGAAAAGAATTGTTTTAAATGAAGATCCCTGCAAAAAAAAAAAAAGAAGACACCTGCAGAAAAGTGGCTTTTTTGCTGTTAACATATATGAACGCTCTACTGAGTTCAGTCAGCAAGATGGGCTTAAAGTTTCTGAATATTTTTTAGCAATATGATTTTGAGGGAATAAAGTATATCAGTAATCTTAGTGTTATTGTGGTTTGAGCCAAAGGTCTTCATTCTGAAAGGGTCTACATTCTTAATACTTTAAAATTATTTCATTGGAAGGTATTTGGAATTTTTTACCCCCAAGTAGTCTCTAAGAAGTAGGGACCAGAGAAGGTTAGGTCTTCAGTCTTCCCCTTACAACTCATTACAACCTGAGAGACTAGGTCCTGGGACTGATTTTATTTCCTTTCCAGCCACAGGCAGTTAACAGTCCCCGGCAATAAGTGGAGCTGTCTGAGTGGGAGGGGCGGGGCCACATCCTCCAGGGGCCCCCCCACCCCACAGGACACTGCCTCCCCCTGCTGCTGCTGCTACTCACATGGCAGAAGATCATGGCTTGAGCAATGGTGATGGCCCCGTAGATGTTACACAAGGCCTGGAACTTCTCGTCTCTGCTGTTGCACAGGACGTAATACTGCTTGATGGTGTCCAGTGTCTCCTCCTCTCGCTTCAGTTTGATGATGTTCGGGTCGGGCACTACTTTCTGGGCAAATTTCCAGACAGAGTCTTCAAAGGTGGCAGAGAAAAGCAGCATCTGGCAGTTCCTGGGCAGCATCCTGCAAGGGGAGCCCCAGGTGTCCAGCATGACCCTGACCCAGGCTTTCCCTGGAAGGACCAGGGCACAGCCTCCCCAGGCCTGATGACCTGCGTCCCCAGGAAGGGGCAGCGGGGAGCGGCTGTGGGGAGGAAGGGGGAGCAGACATGGGGCAGGGATGGGAGGCTGAGAATCCGAGTCTCCCTCCTTAACCCGGGCGGGGGGCGTGCTCAGCGCTGGCATGGAAATGGCCCATCAAACAAATGCCCCTGAGAGCTGTGAAGAGCCTGGCAGGGGCAAGAAGGGGAGTGTGAGGTGGCAGGAGCAGGAACTGCAGGCCAGGAGCCGAGAAGTCCCTCCTGGCCCGAGGCCCTACCTCTGGATGCGGATGCTCTGATCTTGGTGGCCCTGCGTGGCTATCATCACGTCAGCCTCGTCCAGAACAAACACCTTGATCTTCTTGGGGTCGATGAACTTGAGCTTGGAGCACCAGTCCAGAACGGTCCCCGGGGTGCCAATGACAATGTGCTCACTGATTTTCTGACCTCTTTCCACTGTGGAGACAAGATGTGTTCTGTTTCATGGGTATTTCCCATGAAAAGCCAGGTTCACCCTCCAAGCAATTTTAAAGCTATGATGTATTTTAAAGCAATTGTTTTGATGTTTGCATTAATATTTTAAGGTAAGGTCAGGATAGCATTATAGTATTTAATGAACATACACACAAAAAACAGATAATAGTGCTGATAAGATTTGGTAAAGGTATGAACCATGAGATGAAAACCTCTTCAGTAGTATTCTTTTACATTCTCTATAATCATCAACCTCTTTCAAGGATTTCATACCTGTATTTCTTCTTTGTCAATATTATTCTGCCTAGCCTGGGTCTGCATTTCCCCACAAGTAGACTTTTTGAAAGTTAGTTTGTTGTGAAACAAGCAAAAGTAGAGTGGATAAAGAAAATAATAAAAATATCTCCCAGAGTTAATTGCCATGAACATTCTAGAACATTTTTAATAGTGACATTTTAAAAATTAGGCTATTAAACAAATCCAGAATTCGTAACATTTTTTTTTCTTATTTGGATATCTTTTATTTCCTTTGTTTTGTCTAATTGCTCTGGCTAGGACTTCCAGTACTAACAGTGAATAGGAGTGTCAGAATTTGTAACATTTTCTAAGCAACTGGTCTGCTCAAAATAGATGTAACAAAGTTGCGGGGGTGGGGGTGGGGATGTGAAGGGACTATTCCAGAGTGCAAGAAACTAAAGAGACACCACAGCCAAATGTAATGCACATATACTGACTCAGTCTTGGCTCAACAAAAACCATAAACACTTCTGGAACAATTAGGGGGGAAATTAAAATGGAAAAGATGCTAGTGATCAGAGAATCTGTAATTTTGTTGGTTGTGATATGGGTATTGTCTGTCTGGTGAAGAATGCTCTTGCTATGAAATGCATACTAAATTACTTTGAAATAAAGAGTCGCAATGTGTACAGTTTTCTTTCGTTTTAAAAATATTTGGCTGCATGCACTGGGTCTTAGCTGTGGCACACGGGACCTTTTTTAAGCTGTGGCATGTGGGATCTTTAGTTGTGGCATGCAGACTTAGATGCGGGTTGTGGGATCTAGTTCCCTGACCAGGGATTGAACCTAGGCCTCCTGTTTTGGGGGCTCAGAGTCTTAGCCACTGGATCGCCAGGGAAGTCCCCTACAATTTACCTTCAAGTGATGCACCCTCCGTCCAAGATACACATAATGCACGTAAAGCGAATATGGCAAAGTGTTCACTTTTCGGATCCAGGTAGAAGGCACATGTGTTTATTGTAAATTTCAACTACTGCATATGTTTTTGGATTTTTCAAAATAAAAAGTTATTACCTTAATTAACTAGGATCACATATTCATACTCACACTTATTGCCACGAACAGCATAAGCTAGCTTCAGTTCCGGGTAAAATTTGCCCATCTGCTCAATCACTTTCCCTGTTTGAAGGGCAAGCTCGTATGTCGGGGAGAGGCACAGACACTGGTAGGGAAAGAGTGCAGAGAGAGAGTTCAAGACGCTCACTGTGACGCAATGGGGAGTTACTATTAGGACTTAATGATCCCTCCAGCTGAGGCTGGAGGGAAGAGTATACAGAGTGCACACCATTTGACTGTTTAAGCTGCAAAGTTGGAAGTACAGTTCTCAGGGGTCAGAACTCTGGCTGGGTAGACACTTGAGAACAGCTATTTGGCCACTGGAGTACCAGAAATCACATGTGAGCAGGGATCTGAAATTCCAGCTGGAGATTACCTTCCTTTTCTCTCACTCAGAAGGTTCTCAGAACTTCCTAATGGATGATAGAGATTAAGGAGCTTTTCCCTACAGCTAAAGGAGCATAGCCTGTAAGCACTATCCTAGAAATGGCATGTCATTGAAAAGGAAAAAGGATTTTTTATATTGGAAGATCAACCATGTTATTTGTGCTCAACTTAAGGGGTTCTGGTTGATGTAAAAAGTAATACATAGCTCATCTTTTAATTCATCAAATGGCATTTCCCTTCTAGTTATGAGTTAGAAAACTCAGCTTCAAGCCCTTACCTGGGGGTGTCTGTTGGCTGGTTCTACTTGGCTGAGCATGGCCAACACAAAGGCAGCTGTTTTACCAGTACCAGACTGTGACTGGGCAATTAAGTTCTGTGGGCTGCACAAGAAAACAAACTGTTTAGGAGTTTAAATCTCATGTATTCTTTCAGTGAATAAAAATGAAGAATAAAGCTTAATTAAATGAGTATCTCAGCTTGCTTGACAGGAGGCGGCTTTGGCTTCTATAGTAGAGTACATATGCTAGCTTCACAGATAGAGGATTTTATGGTGGAATTTGAACCACTTCTTATCTTTTATCTACTCTTGACATGGCAGTGAGTGATTCTTCTTTTCTGCTCAAAACCCTCCCATTCACTCCAGATTTCATTCAGAGAAAAAGTTAAAATTCTTATAATGCCCTATAACGTCCCACCTGATGGGGCTCCCCGCTAGTTCTCCGTTCTCATCTGCTACAGCTCCCTCACTCCACTCCACCACCGCAGCTGCCCCAGAGCTGCTCAGAACATACCAGCCATGCTTTCATCCTCGGGCTTCTGCAGCAGCTAGACACTGCCTGGGATAGCTGTCCCTGTGACAGCACGCCAACTCTCTCTTCTCCTTCAAGTCTCTGCTCAGATATCACCTATTTAATGAGATTCCACCCTAACTACGTGATTTAAAGTTGCAACTTACTTTGAAATGCCTTAAAAAGAAAGAGGTACTGGTGGGCCGATACATGATAAAGTACAGGAAAGTGTCAGTGAAAGAATCTAGGAGGTGCATATATAGGTGTTCACTATAAAACCCTTTCAGCTTTGTTGTATGTCTGAAAACTGCCATAATAAAACATTGGGGGTAAAACTGCAATCTTGGTCTTCCCAATCCCCCTCCTATCATGCTCTATTTATTTTTCTCCTTAGCACTTACCGCCTTTTTAAAAGAGAGCTTTATTGAGATGTAATTCATGTACCATGCAGTTCATCCATTTAAAGTATATAAGTCAATCTTTTTGGTATATGACTTTAATGATTTTTTTTAAATTGTGGTAAGATATATAACATAAAATTTGCCATTTTAAAGTATACAATTCAGTGGCATTAATTATATTTACAATCTATCACCTTTAAACATACTATGTATTTATTTTTAATAAAAATAAATCTATACTCCGAACTAGAATGTAAGCTCCTCGTGGGCAAAAATTTTCATCTGCTTTCTTCACTAAGTATCTAAGTTCCTAGTTCACGAATGTATCTAAGTGCCTAGTACAGTATGTGTCACAAACCAAGTCCTCAATAAATAAGTTAATGAAGGACAAGTATTAGAAAATTCTCAGAGCTCTTCTAACATTGACAGTCTAACAGTGAGCATCTTTGAAAGCATCAAGATCCATAAATACAAGTGGCAATTAGAAACAATATAATAAATATTCCATTTATTCATTTTAAGTATGCTCAAAATGTCATTAAAAAAAAAGACATTAACCATCTTGAAAAAATACCACTATTGTGACACAGGACATAAGAAACTTTGAGAGAATACAGACCTACAATATCTGTTTTCAGACAAATAGGGAAAGGGGTTTTCAGGGTTTAGGGTTTTATGCAATTTTATATAATCATGTGAAATATAAAAAGTTCCTTTTGTTCTAGAACCCTGTTCCTCAAAGTATGGTCTGACTCCAGCAGCACCAGCAGCACTGGGAAGCGTCTTAGAAATGGTGAGCCTCAGTCCCCACCCTAGACCCACTGAGGCCAGAATCTGCATTTTAATAAAGTCCCATGAGTTTCACCTGCCTCTGAAAGTGTGAGCAGCACTGCCCCAGAAAACAATGTTAGCAATGGTAGTGTTCTGATCGCCTCAATCCCTGTTTAGTTTTTGTCATCTACATTTGACACATATATTTACTTACTCATATAATGAAATCATGGTGTATATAAATGGTATAAATGTACATGTATTTACCAACATAGAAATATTATCATATAATTATCATATCAAAAAAAGTATTTAACCATTTTATATGGTTCCTTTAAGCAAAAAGTATACAAATCCAAGTTCACATAGAAAAACATCTAGAAGTCTCTACTCCAAATATTAATAGTGTGGGGGGAGGGAGATAACAAATTTTTTCCTTTCCCATTTTTCATTGTTTTCTAACTTCTAAAATGAACATGTATATATATATTTTTTTAATAATGAAAGTGAAAAAAAAGTAACATGGGATAGAGGTGCATCAGGACACATACGGCTCAGCAAGCATTAAAGGCAATGCATTCTCTTGTATCTTGGATGGACGGTTGAATCCCATGGCATAGACTCCTTGGAGAAGCTGTGGTTTCCTAGAAAAACAGTTTAAAATGAAAATCACAGTCTCTGGTTGAAGACAGAAGCCAAGTACTAGCTAACAATACTAAAATTGTGAATAGGGCTCGATGTATGTGTGTAGCTAAAGCTTTTACAAATTACCAGGAAATTTTACTCACTAACCCAAAACAGCTAAATTATTTTATTAAACTTGTATTAGCTAAAAATGTTCTGTAGTGATGAAAAAATACATGTTAACAGGCCTAAAATTTCTAGTTAAACACAAAGGGGAGAGTCAGAAGGTACTCACAGCCGAAGCTCCTCGAAGGACTTGACTGAGTAGAGTGGGGAGTTGGGATCCCGCTGCAGGACTTCCACTTGGTTGGTGTTATCGACAAGGTTGCTTCTGATCAGCTTGTTGAGTAAGGACTGGGCGGCTCTGTCCTCTATAGGAAAAAAGCATGAAAGTTTTTAGAAGTCCATGAAATCTAGCATGATCTCCTCTGAATTCAGCTGCCATTAGTATTTTAAGCAATAACATGTATTTGTACTGGGACTCCTAATTCAAGGTAGAGTTTAGTTCTGATTTATAAATATAATTAAAAGTTTATTAAAAGCAAAATTTATGATGCTCATATCATCTGTTGGGGCCTCATATTCTTCTCCAGAACTCTATTCCTAACAACTATCCTTTCTTGAAGTTCCTCCTCTCAAAACCCAAACATTTATTCTCCAATATGTACCCAATATAAATTTTAAAATGATGAGTTTAAAAACCCCATCACAATAATGGGGAAAAAAAACCAAATTGACAAAGTCTGTATCTTGATATTGGATAAGCTGTTTGCATCTTGTTATTCATGTTAAATTGTCAAAATATCATCAAATATAATTTTATTAGAAGATGGAGATGCAGGTTAAAATATCTTTTATAAAGACCTGTACAAGGTAATCATTCAGGGAATATTTCCTGCTGCTGTTGAAGTTTATCATCCGTTCAAAGTCAAATTTCTCTAAAATGTAAAGAATTAGAATCCCTTTAGAAAGAAAGAAAGAAAGAAAGTGAAGTCGCTCAGTTGTGTCTGACTCTTCGCGACCTCATGGACTGTAGCCTACCAGGTTCCTCCATCCATGGGATTCTCCAGGCAAGAATAAATACTGGAATGGGTTGCTATTTCCTTCTCCAGATCTTCCCAACCCAGGCACTGAACCCTGGGCTGGGCTCCCGCTAAAATGTGGCAGACGCTTTACCATCTGAGCCACCCGGGAAGTCCATTGGCAGGTCGGTATAAACCTCCTAGGATCCTTTTACCAATGACTATATTGAATTTTTACTAGCACTGTGGTGGTGGTGGTTTAGTCGCTAAGTCGTGTCTGACTTTGTGACCCCATGGACTGTAGCACGCCAGGCTCCTCCGCCCATGGAATTCCTCGGGCAAGAATACGGGAGTGGGTTGCCATTTCCTTCTCCTGGGGATCTTTGCAACCCAAGAATAGAACCTGGGTCCCCTGCATCACAGACAGATTCTTTACCGACTGAGTTAGGAGAGAACACGAGCACTGTGACGTCCATTAAACTCTAGCCAAGTCACGGCGCAAAAATGAAACCTCCTAACACTCCATTCTCTTAGACTGTAGAACTCCACGTATACATAACTCTAGGCTAGGTTACCTTTCTCTTCTTCATCAGCCTTCTCTGCATTAGCATTGGTCTTGACAACAGCACCTTTATCAGACACAAAGTGGCCGTCATTCAAAATCACATCCCATACCCAAGAGCTGAGACAGTTCAAATTCTATGAGACACTAGAAATGTAAAGGCCTGGGGAGCAAAAAAATAAATGAGGAAACCAAGCCACACATAAAAACATTTTATTGTTACTACATAAACAAAGGTATGAAAACTGATGCTTACTTTTTAGTTCTTTCCTATTCCAAGTCCTCACACTGAACCTCAAAAACTGAATCCCTCACAGCATCAACATTTCTCAAATGTTACAGAAAGATGATTACATGACCTTGATGCTCAACAGAGGAATACCTATGCAAATCATGTTTCATCAATATATAAACACCACAGTGCCATTAAGAGTCTATGCGTATAAACCGTTGATTAATAGAAAGATATTCAGTGTTGTAGTTATATTAAGATATACAGAAAAAGATCTGAGTAAGGTAAACGTTACAATTTCTCCCTTACAACTTTAAATACATGAACAAAAATTCAATAGACATCTTAGATTTTGTAGATATGATTTCAGAATAATTACAACAGGTTAGCCCTCAGGGTGCTCATACTTCGTCTATCTCATCTCAAATTCAGGAATATTTTAAAAAGTAAATAATCATTGGCAGTATATTTTCATGGTTAGTGATATATTTAATAATTTATAAGCCAATAGTTATCCTCATATTTATATGAAGCGTAACAAAACAATCCAGTTTGTTGATTCTCAAATCAAATAACTGCCAGTATCTGCCTGTCTCCTGTCTGGTATATATATAGTTTTTTTTTCCAGTTGTTATATTAAAATAAATACTAAAGGAAATCATTTTTTGTTTTCAAAATAGCATTTAGTTACTCACCATTGGCATCTGGTTTTATTTTCTCTTCCTTAAGATGCAAGTTGCTCAGCTAAATGGAGAATATGGGGGGAGAAGTGTCAGGAAAATCACTTAAAAGATTTTGCATCAATAGTGCCTCCCCCAGTGAAGCTGGGAAGAAATGAACCACTCTGGTGACCTATTATTCATTAGCCTATTCTGCTGGGCTCCTTTTGTTTACTAAATGTTAGACTGAGAATAAACAAAACATCCCACAAGTACAGCAGTACTGAAGCTGAAGCGCCTGTATTTTGGTCACCTGATGCAGAGAGCCACTGGAAAAGACCCTGATGCTGGCAAAGATCGAGGGCAAGAGGAAAAGTGGGTGACAGAGGATGAGATGGTTGGATAGCATCACCGATACAATGGACATGAATTTCAGCAAACTCTGGGAGTTAGTAAAGGACAGGGAAGCTTGGTGTGCTACAGTCCATGGGGTTTCAGAGTTGGACACGAGTTAGCAACAGCAGTAGAAAAAAATGGTTACACAACAGCTCAAAATCCACACTTCCTAACTGCAATCCCTAGAAATAATTATAATTTGTGAGTTTGCTTAATGCACTGATTACACACCTACTCACAGTCTCTCAACAGAATACCATGTGAGTTGTCCCTCTCATTTTTCAAACAAGAAACTTTAAAGAGGTACTGGAAAATGCAGTCATTCTTCAAACAGAACACTGAGGTGGGAGGTCTGTGATGAAAAGCATCCGTGGGCACGGATCAGTTATGCTTCAGGCTGGTTCAGGCCCCAGGGCCACAGCACGCCACGGTGCAGCCTCTTGTCCAGGCTGCCTTGTGCTGGAAGTCTGGTATTTAAATTGGGAACGGCCTAGAGCACCATGGCACACTGTGCAATCAAGGTACAGAACAGGATGAAGTGGAATAGAAAGGAAGCGGACAGAAGAAAGACGCTTTAAAGAAAGATTTAGTAGGACTTTGATCAGACACTGTTAGGGATATCCTAGAAGGACTCATCTCCCCTGTTATTATAAAAATTTGTCAATTATACCTCAATAAAGCCAAAAGGAAAAAAAAAGGAAAGACTAGAACAGAAGATAAAGTCAGGGGGTATTTCTATTTTTAGTTTACCTTTGGATCAAGGACAGAGCAGGTGCTCTAGTCAAAATATTAAGTAGGGCTTAAGACCCAGATAATCATGATGATGTGATCACTAATCTAGAACCAGAAATCTTGGAAAGTGAAGTCAAGTGGGCCTTAGAAAGCATCACTACTCACTCCAGTAATCTTGCCTGGGAAATCCTATGGACAGAGGAGCCTGGCAGGCAAAGAGTCAGACACGACTGAGGGAGGGGCAGGCACTCGCTAGAGGCCCCAGAGCTTTTGATGGCAGAGCCAGCACTGTGGCTGAGGACTCCCGACTCCCAGGCCTCTCCTGAGGGCTTTCCTGCCAAAGCAGGGGACGCGGGTTCCACCCCTGGTCTGGGAAGACTGCACGTGGCAGAGCAGCTGAGCCCATGCATCACAGCCACTGGGCTGGGGCTCTCGCGCCTGGGAGCTGCAGTACTGAGGTCTGTGGGCACCAGAGCCTGTGCTCCCCAACGAGAGGAGCCACCGCTGTGAGAAGCCCACGCCCCCCTAAAGAGCAGCCCCTGCTTGCCACAGCTAGAGAAAAGCTCCCGTCGCATGAAGACCCTGCACAACCATAAATAAAATCATTTAAAAAAAAAAAAAAAGAAAGCATCATTACGAACAAAGCTACTGGAGGTGACGGAATTCCAGTTGAGCTGTTTCAAATCCTGAAAGATGATGCTGTGAAAGTGCTGCACTCAATATGCTAGCAAATTTGGAAAACTCAGCAGTGGCCACAGGACTGGGAAAAGGTCAGTTTTCATTCTAATCCCAAAGAAAGGCAATGCGAAAGAATGCTCAAACTACCACACAATTATACTCATCTCACATGCTAGTAAAGTCATGCTCAAAATTCTCCAAGCCAGGCTTCAGCAACACGTGAACCGTGAACTCCCTGATGTTCAAGCTGGTTTTAGAAAAGGCAGAGGAACCAGAGATCAAATTGCCAACATCCGCTGGATCATGGTAAAAGCTTCCAGAAAAACATCTATTTCTGCTTTATTGACTATGCCAAAGCCTTTGTGTGGATCACAAGAAACTGTGGAAAATTCTGAAAGAGGTGGGAATACCAGACCACCTAACCTGCCTCTTGAGAAACCTATATGCAGGTCAGGAAGCAACAGTTAAAACTGGACATGGAACAACAGACTGGTTCCAAATAGGAAAAGGAGTACGTCAAGGCTGTATATTGTCACCCTGCTTATTTAACTTCTATGCAGAGTACATCATGAGAAATGCTGGACTGGAAGAAACCCAAGCTGGAATAAAGATTGCTGGGAGAAATATCAATAACCTCAGATATGCAGATGACACCACCCTTATGGCAGAAAGTGAAGAGGAACTTAAAAGCCTCTTGATGAAAGTGAAAGAGGAGAGTGAAAAAGTTGGCTTAAAGCTCAACATTCAGAAAACGAAGATCATGGCATCCAGTCCCATCACTTCATGGGAAATAGATGGGAAAACAGTGGAAACAGTGTCAGACTTTACTTTTTGGGGCTCCCAAATCACTGCAGATGGTGATTGCAGCCATGAAATTAAAAAATGCTTACTCCTTGGAAGAAAAGTTATGACCAACCTAGATAGTATATTCAAAAGCCTTTACTTTGCCAACTAAGGTCCGTCTAGTCAAGGCTATGGTTTTTCCAGTGGTCACGTATGGATGTGAAAGTTGGACTGTGAAGAAAGCTGAGCGCCGAAGAATTGATGCTTTTGAACTGTGGTGTTGGAGAAGACTCTTGAGAGTCTCTTGGACTGCAAGGAGATCCAACCAGTCCATTCTGAAGGAGATCAGCCCTGGGATTTCTTTGGAAGGAATGATGCTAAAGCTGAAACTCCAGTACTTTGGCCACCTCATGCGAAGAGTTGACTCATTGGAAAAGACTCTGATGCTGGGAGGGATTGGAGGCAGGAGGAGAAGGGGACGACAGAGGATGAGATGGCGGATGAGATGGCTGGATGGCATCACTGACTCGATGGACGTGAATCTGAGTGAACTCTGGGAGTTGGTGATGGACAGGGAGGCCTGGTGTGCTGTGATTCATGCGGTCACAAAGAGTCGGACACGACTGAGCGACTGAACTGAACTGAACTGAAGACATCGTGGAGAGAAGGGAAAAAGAATGAAAATCACCATTATCAAATGGCTGCTTCTTAAAGCACCACCTGCACAGGTTTTCTATGTCTTGAGGTTCATTTCTGTTTTTTAAGTGGAGAGAGGAATGAAAAAACATTTAATGAGTGGTCAGCTGGGAATGGAGGAACTTCACTTCTACTGATGGAAACTGTAAAGGGATTTTCTGGTGTCTGTCTACTTTGGTGTTGGGGTGGAGGGAAGAGGAAGGGGGAAAAGACACTGGAGAGGCTGGCAAGAAGGGAAATTGGCAAATAAGGAAACCACTATAAACAGTAACAATCCTTCATTAATTCTGAAGGACACAGAGCACACTGATAGATAATGAGGAAACCAGCACAGTGTATGAAATATAAAGTGAAAGCCACTCAGTTGTGTCTGACTCTGCGACCCCAGGGACTGTCCATGGAATTGTCCAGGCCAGAATACTGGAGTGGGTAGCTGGTCCCTTCTCCAGGGGATCTTCCCAACTCAGAGATCGAATGCTTGGCAGGCAAATTCTTTACCACTGAGCCACCTGGGAAGCCCCATATATGTAGTAGGTGCTTAATATATTCTAGTCATCACTGAAGGAGTCTTCCACATCCTGCTGATGAACCTAGTTTAAGCCTAGTATTTAAGGCTGTTAAAAAAAAACCAGACAGACTTACTGGCAATATTTACAAGAGCAGGGTTACTAGTACTCCTAGGGTGACAACTGCTACCTAAAATAAGTGACAGGTTGATGTATAAGTTAGAAATATCCTTTACTGTCATATTCAATGATAAAAGGACAACCTATTCTTTTGTTGGTATATTGTTAAAACTGAAGCTAACAGAGTAAATAAAGTAGTTAAATAAAATGCCATCAACTTTCTCTATACATTGCAACAATGTAAATGAAATCAAGAGATGTTCTGATTACAGTGTATCAGAATTCTGGAGAGGTTCCAGCAGATTCTGAAAAGATACTCTGGCCCTCACTTGGCTGTAGCAATCTCAAAGCCTATACAGCAAAAGCACCAGGACAATGAAGTTTACATCATCCACTACAGTGTCAGTGAACTGAATGCTGAAACTTCTGATTAAGTCCAGTTACTTCAGATTTCTTCCTTTGCTTTGCTTGGACCAAAAGGAGAAACCAGTTTCTCTTGCAACTTCACTCAACACCACTTTGCAATCTAAGAAGATTAACCAAAAGCCAAAATACCCACCTTATAATATCTACATTTTTAATGCCTTTAATTAATATATTAGTTTTAAAGATATGTAAAAATAATTGGAAACTGTAAGTTATACACTGTATTTTATTCAAAAGCTACTTGAGAAAGGATTGTTTGCTTTTCTTAAGCCATACCTTGCAGCATGAGGGATCCTAGTTCCCCAACCAGGAATTGAACCTGTGCCCCGCTCATTTGGAGTGCAGAGTCCCAACCACTGGACCAGCAGGGCAGTCCCAAGAGAGGGCTCTTGCCACAGCAGAAGGAAGATCTGATGGTGAGGGAGCTCTGCTGAACGAGGACTGCCCTGCGCACAGCAGTGAGTTAGGCAACTGCAGGCCTCGCGGCCCAGAGTGCCGCTCCCTCTGCCCTCCTCTGAACTGGAATTTCCCAAGAAGCAAGAAGAGCAAATAGGGACGAGGAAGGGGACATAAACAGGATCTAATACTTTCTTAAAGGAGTAAAAACTGGAGCTAGAGGAATATTTAAAATACAAGGGCTTCCTTTGTGGCTCAGTGGTAAGGAATCTGCCTGCCAATGCAGGAGACATTGGTTCAGTCCCTGGGTCAGGAAGATCCCCCGGAGGAGGAAATGGCAACCCTCTCCAGTGTTCTTGCCCGGAAAAATCCCATGGACAAAGGAGCCTGGCGGGCTACAGTGCTGGGGTTGCAGAGTTGGACACGATTTAGCACGTAAACAACAACCTTGCACTGTGCATGTCACAGTCACCCGCATCATGCCATCCCTGTGGAGGTTCTCAGGGGGAGTTCCACAGAACAGAAGGACACAGGTGTCTTTACTCATTTGTTCAGTTTCAGAATAAAACTTATCCAGGTTCAGCTAGTCTCTACAACATGAACCAGTAATTTAAAAGATTCCTGCAAAGAAACTGAATTATAGAAAACTACAACCATAATAACAGCCACTACTTAAACAGCACTTACTTCAGGCATGTCCGAAAATTAATGAGGTGGACACTCTGTTTATCCCCATTTAACAGATGTGGGAACTGGAGCACAGAAAGTTCAGTAATTCGCCAGAAGTCATACAGCTAATAAGGGAGGGACCCAGAATACGAATCCAAGTCTGTCTGGTTACAAAGTCTTAGGTCTTAACTTCTACACAATAGAACCTCTCATAGGTGATACTAATCTCAAAAAAATAATAAAGATGATACAATGATGCAGTCACTTTGGAAAACAGTATAGCAGTTCTTCAAAACTTAAACACAGAGTTACTATATCATCCAGCAATGCCACTTCTAGATACATACCCAAGTGATTGAAAATGTATGTTCATACAAAAACTTGTACCTGATGATCGTACCAACATTATTCATAATAGCTAAAAAGTAGAAATAATTCAAATGCTCATCAGTGGACACCGATGAATAGATAAATAAAATGTGGCATATCTATATATCATCATTTGGCAACAAAAATCAAGGAAGTATTGATATATGCCGCAACTTGGATGAACCCTGAAAATGTGCTCAGTGAAAGAAGCCAGCCACAGAAGAGCACGTATGATGGGATTCCATTTACATGCGACGTCCTGAATAGGCAGATCTAAAGAGACAGAAAACAGATTAGTGGCTACAAAGGGCTGGGCCGAGGAGAAATAGGGGGTTTGGGATGATGAAAATGTTCTAAAATTGCCTGTGGTAATGTTGATCCAATCTTCCTACTACATAAAAAATCAACTCAAAATGGATCATAGTCATAAATGTGACATTTAAAGCCATAAATCTTCTGGAAGAAAATACAGGTGAAAAACTTTGTGGACTTGGGTAAGGTATATTTCTTAGAACACAGAAAGAACTAATCATGAAAAAATTGACAAATTAGAACTAGCCAACATTGAAAATATCTGTTCTTCAAAAAGTACTGTTAAGAAAATTTAAATGTTAAGTTTCAGTCAGGGAGAATATTTATGCAAATGACATATTTTATAAAGGACTTGTATCCAGAATACATGAAGAATTCTCACAACTCAATAATAAGAAAACAATCATTTTTTTAAATTGTCAATCAGTTTTTTTTAAATTGGCAAAAGATCTGAAAAGCCACTACAAGAAGTCATACCAGTGGCAAAGCACATAAAGAGACGCTCAACATCATTAGTCATTCAGTTCAGTTCAGTCAGTCAGTCGTGTCTGACTCTTTGGGACCCCACAGACTGCAGCTTCCCGGTCCATCATCAACTCCCAGAGTTTACTCAAACTCATGTCCATGGAGTCGGTGATGCCATCCAACCATCTCATCATCTGTCATCCCCTTCTCCAGCCTTCAATCTTTCCCAACATCAGGGTCTTTTCAAATGAGTCAGCTCTTCACATCAGGTCGCCAAAGTATTGGAGTTTCAGCTTCAACATCATTCCTTCCAGTGAATATTCAGGAGTGATTTCCTTTAGGATGGACTGGTTGGATCTCCTTGCAGTCATTAGGGAAATGTAACTTAAAGCCTTGTAAGATATCACTATACACCTATTAGAATGGAGGAACAAACTGGCCATGCTGCGCTGCTGAGAATGGGAGGCAACTAGAGCTCTCACATGTTGCTGGTGGTAATACAAAATGCTATAGCCCTTTGGAAAACAGTTTGGTACATAACTTACAAAGTTAAACATACACCTAACATATAACCCAGCAAATCACACTACTAGATATCTACCAAAGAGAAATGCAGACATAAGTCCATACCAAAATCTGTATATGCTAATGCATATAACAGCTTTATTCATAAATACCCTCAAACTAGAAAATACCCAAATGTTCATCGACAGAAGGTTAAGCAAGCTGTGGTACACCCATACATGGAATACTACCCAGCAATAAAAAAAGGACAAACTACTGAAAGCCAGATTTTTCAAAAGGTTTGCAATACTGTATAATACCACTTATACTATATTTTGGAAAAGGTATAAGTAAAATGACAGAAAACATATTAGCAGCTGCCAGAGAAGGGTAGAGACAAGAAAGTGAATGCAAAAAAAATTTGGGGGAACTTTTTAGAGTGGTGGGAACGTTCTATATCTTGATTGTGGTGGTAGTGACAGGACTGTATGCCTCTGTCAAAATTCACAGAATTGTAGCACAAGGTGAATTTTACTTTAAACTATATCACAATAAACTTGACTTAAATTTTTTTTAAAATTAATGAGATTCAACATTCAGCTAATAAGAGTCTGAAATGAGGGAATGAAAATAAAAACAAAGAAGAAATCAACAATGAAAAATTTCAAGAAAACTTCCCATAACACAAGGGCAAGAGTTTTCAGAATGAAGTTCCCACCCCGTGCCTAATAAAATGAATGAAAATAAACCCATATCAAGACACATTATCATGAAATTTCTGATGAATGGAGACAAACAGAAGATTCTTCAAGCTTAGAAAGAGAAAAGGGGTCACATCAGTAATCAGGATGGTCTCCGACATCTCAACAACAAATACAGAAATCTAACAGGCAGTAGAACAATGTCTTTAAAATTTGGCAGGTGGGGATTCTCTAGTGGCTCAGCGGTAGAGAATCTCTCTGCTAGTGCAGGAGACATAGGTTGAATCCCTGACCTGGGAAGATGCCACATGTCATGGAGCGACTGAGCCCGGGGACCACAAGTACTGAGCTTGTGCTCTAGAACCTGAGCCCAGGAGCTGCGACTCCTGAACCCGCAAACCGCAGATACTGAAGCCCACACACCCTAGAGCCCATGCTCTGCGATAAGAGAAACCGTGGTGAGAAGCCCACAGGTCACAGCTAGAGAAAAGCCTAAGCAGCAGTGAAGACCCAGCACAGACAGAAATTTAAAAAAAATTTTTTAATTGGCAGGAAGATAATTTCCAACCTACAATTAATGCTACACCCAGCAATACTATTATTCAAATGGTAGGGCAAAATAAGCTAATTTCAGAAAGGCAATATCTTAAAAAACTGACTTCCCATATACCTTCAGAAAGCTGATAGATATATGACTGCACCAAATCCAGAAAGATGTAGAGGGGGGTGAAGAAATGAAAGCATCCAGTACAAGAGAAGAGGGGCAAGTCCCCTGAATGAGGGCGAAGAGAAATTTGCCCTGTTCCCCTCCAGCCCCTAAAACAAATTGGGGCAATTCGTACAGTTCAAAACAGGCTACAAGACCTTGGAGAAAGAGAACTAACAGAATACTTGGTGTGTGGGGACATCTTGAGATAAACTTAGATGATTAGCAAAGAGCCTGAGGTTGAACTGGTGATAAGCACAAAACAAAAACATAAATTCCAAGGAAAAAATGGTATAGGAAAAATATTTGAGTTATTAATATAAACACAGAAAACTGATCTAACTAAAATCACAGTGGAAAGATGAGGAATAGGAAGGTGTGCTTCTATGGTGGGAAAAGGAGGATGGACCAAAGTGTCAAAATCAATAAACACCTAAAACAGAAAACTGAAGAAGTAGCAAAGCAAGCATGTAATTCAGGGAACAAGGAGGTCAATATCGTAGATCAATGTCAAGAGAAACAGCAGTTTTCTTCGGGGAGGAAAAAACTGACTCCTTAGGTGCATATGAAACTTTATCACTTATAAAAAAAAAATACTAAGTTTCTGTTCTCCAGAAATTCACAGACAACCTAGATAGCATATTAAAAAGCAGAGATATTACTTTGCCAACAAAGTTCCCTCTAGTCAAGGCTATGGTTTTTCCAGTGGTCATGTATGGATGTGAGAGTTGGACTGGGAAGAAAGCTGAGCTCCGAAGAATTGATGCTTTTGAACTGTGGTGTTGGAGAAGACTCTTGAGAGTCCCTTGGACTGCAAGGAGATCCAACCAGTCCATTCTGAAGGAGATCAGCCCTGGGATTTCTTTGCAGGGAATGATGCTGAAGCTGAAACTCCAGTACTTTGGCCACCTCATGCGAAGAGTTGACTCATTGGAAAAGACTCTGATCCTGGGAGGGATTGGGGGCAGGAGGAGAAGGGGACGACAGAGGATGACATGGCTGGATGGCATCACCGACTCGATGGACATGAGTTTGTGTGAACTCTGGGAGTTGGTGATGGACAGGGAGGCCTGGCGTGCTGCGATTCATGGGGTCGCAAAGAGTCGGACACGACTGAGCGACTGAACTGAACTGAGGTACCAAAAAAGCGGGTTCAAAGCACTATCATGATGCGAGTGTTTAGGCGGGAAAAATTAATTCTACACAGTACTGTTTAACATATAACTTGCTTACTGTGTGTCAGGACCACAACAAAGTTAAGCGGATCACGAGAGGATTTACTGACTGCCGGGCCCACAGAGTGTATCATTCATCATCAATGGGCAAGCTGAGGAAGCACACAAACATGAGTAAGCCATGGTTCCTGGACACAAGCAGCTCAGAATGGGGAAGTGGAAAATGACACCTAAATAGGTGATTATTACAGTTCAGGGCGGTAAGTGCAATCCTGACTCCAGGAAGACCGGCGGGCGGCTGGCTCTTTCCCGATGGGAGCGCTCACCTGTGCTTACGTAACTTGGGGGAGGCTGGCGGGTGGGGAAACAAAGCCAGCTCAGGGTCCAGGCTCCATCCCCACAAGCACCCCATCCCGGCTCGGACCAACCCAGAGAGTGACTTTTTCCAGGATCTGATCCCCGGCCAGAACTGGCCCCCTGACCCTTTCAAGGCTGAAACCAACTCACCGACTCGGCTGCCGCTTCCTGCTCGTCCACCGCCAGGGCCCATGAGTCGGTGGCCATGGTCACGGGCACAGGCTGGGACGCAGGTGCTGGCGAACGCGGCGGCTTGTGCGGCGCGATCAGCAATCCTGAGACTCCGGCCCCGGGGAGGGGGAAGTCACTCTCTCTGGAGCTGGGGACCGGAAGCGGCGCGCCCCAGTGACGTCAGAGCCCGCGCCGGCCTGCTGAACCCTCTCCCTCTTTGGGCTGGCGTTTTTGTCGCCTTCAAACCTCCACCTCTTCATTGCTCTTAAGTTTCTTATCCAACTTCCAGAACTGTAGACTAAGGTAGTATGTTAAAGTGCCTAAGCTCCTGTCAACTGGCTCTCCAACCAAAGAGCAAAACCACATTTTCCTCCAGCACAGTGACATAGAACATGCTCATATACATTGAATGTACCAATACACAAAACCATTATGGATTTCCTTACCCTACTTGCTCTCCACCCGGGTGCCCTTTCCCAATGAAATCTCCTGCTTTGTCAGCACATGTGTCTCATTTCCGAGTGTTAAACAAGAGCCCAGTTTCCGGCCCTGGAAGGGGTCTGCCTTCCTGCAATAAATGGCGACTCTTGTGGGGACTCTTCCTCACTGAGACTGATATCCTGACCACTCGGGGTACTCAGAGACCAGCTTGCCTGCCAATGGACCAGACCCAGCAGCCGCAACTGGGACCGTTTTGTCCCTGGTCTCCTCCTGACACGGACAACTGGCCAGAGTGCCCCGACCGGTAAAGAACAAGAGACTTTATTGACCTCTCTCCCCTTCCCTCTCTTTCCTCTCCTTAACCCTTCCTATCCTTCCCTGTTTTTCTAGTCCCCCTGTCCTGGACGCAGGAATCTGGTCGAAAGGCCCTCAGCCTGAGCTGAGGATTGGAGACTGATCACCTCCTCTTGGAAGAGAACTCGAATTCTGGTTCTGATTTCTGGTGGGGCCGAGTTCCAGTCCTCCCTTCTCTGGAGGCCCAGGGAAAAGTCCCATAATGCCTGGGTATCTGTAGGTGGCAGGAGACTTCTGTAAGTCCACCCCTTTTGCTCCCTCCTCTTCTGCCTCCTCCCCCTTCTTTCAACCTGGCTTCTTTTCCTCTCTTCAACATCTTTGATGTTCTGTGTCTCTATAGGAAGTTTTGCTTCCCTGGTGGCGCAGAGGTTAAAGCGTCTGCCTGCAATGTGGGAGACCTGGGTTCGATCCCTGGGTCAGGAAGGTCCCCTGGAGAAGGAAATGGCAACCCACTCCAGTATTCTTGCCTGGAGAATCCCATGGACGGAGGAGCCTGGTGGGCAACAGTCCACGGGTTGCAAAGAGTTGGACACGACTGTGCTACTTCACTTTCTTTCACTTTCTCTTTCATATGCACTGAATGTACCAATACACAAAACCATCATGGACAGTGAGCAAAATGAATCTAAAGCAAGCAGATTTTCTTTTTCCTTCGCCTTTCGGGTTGGTAAATTTTTAATACCCAGGTGTTAGCTAGAGTATTGGGAATCAGCCGTCTCAAACACCGTTTGATTAAAATTTTGTCCCACAGACTTATGTGGCAACAGCACTTACAGGAATCTAACCAAAATCACTTCAGATGGTGACTGCAGCCATGAAATTAAAAGACACTTACTCCTTGGAAGAAAATTATGACCAACCTAAATAGCATATTCAAAAGCAGAGACATTACTTTGCCAACAAAGGTCCATCTGGTCAAGGCTATAGTTTTTCCAGTGGTCATGTATGGATGTGAGAGTTGGACTGAGCTGAGAAGAATTGATGCTTTTGAACTGTGGTGTTGCAGAAGACTCTTGAGAGTCCCTTGGACTGCAAGAAGATCCAACCAGTCCATCCTAAAGGAGATCAGCCCTGGGTGTTCTTTGGAAGGAATGATGCTAAAGCTGAAACTCCAGTACTTTGGCCACCTCATGCAGAGTTGACTCATTAGAAAAGACTCCGATGCTGGGATGGATTGGGGGCAGGAGGAGAAGGGGACGACAGAAGATGAGGTGGCTGGATGGCATCACCGACTCGATGGACGTGAGTCTGCGTGAACTCTGGGGGATGGTGATGGACAGGGAGGCCTGGCGTGCTGCGATTCATGGGGTCGCAAAGAGTCAGACACGACTGGGCGGCTGAACTGAACTGAACTGAACCCTGAAAAATACTCAATGAGGGTGCTGGGGAAATGTGTTCCAGGTAGAATATCAGAGACAAAGAGCAAGTAGGTTTGTGGAACGAAAAGTTTCTGGAATGATGACAAGAATCAGCGATGAAATTGGTAGGAGGCTGATGAAAAAGGACCGAGTGGAGCAGCTTAATGAGCAAATGAGTTCATTCGAGGGAACACCCCATTCTGGTGTGACTTTTAGAGTTAGCTTTGTCTGGGCTAGAATCCCAGCTGTCTCACATAAGCATTCTATGATTGGGAGCATTTTTTAAAAGGAATAAAAATGTATATATTGGGCTTTAAGAAGAGGTAAAATAAGGAAAAAGGATAAAATAAGGATTAAGTGTTAACAGTTTAACTGGGATCAAACAAGATCTCTTTCCTTGTTACTTCACTAGAAGGAAGCTGGGCAATTTCTCTGAAACCTGAGAAATGAATCCCTACTTCTCCCGCTATGCCACTAATGCACCACAACAAGTTAATTTCAAATAGTGGGCTCTACGTGGAATTTTACTTGTAAAGTGTAAGTAAAAATGTTTCGAAAAGGGTAAAGCAGTTCCTGCAGTCCTCTTCTTGCCAGGATTCTTTTTCTCCAACACTTTTTACAGTGTTAATTTGGAGAAGATTCTTTTGGACCCTGCAGATGAGAATGTGCTGGAAGAAAAAATTAAATATGCATATGGCAGGCCATGACCTACATCTCATTATGTGAGAAGCAACCCTGGGACTCTTTTGCCAAATTATATTGATCACAGGAGTAAAAGTGGTTAACCTTTAAGTTTAATGAGTTTAAAGATAAATCATCAAAGATGCAGGGCTGTATACAATAGAATTCACTTGTGCAAACAAAACAAACACAAATATGCTTGTACATACTATAGAAAATGTATAATACACACACAAAAGTGGTATCAGTGGCTGCTTCTACTGAGAGGCTCTAAAGTCTGGACTGGGAGGAAACTGCGTACAGTTCATCCTATGAAAGTTATTTTTCATGTGCATGTTTTCCTTTTAAAATTGTATTTCAGACAAACAGGAAAAGGAATTCTGTAACAGACAACAGTTATGATTCAAATGAAGCCCCTGCATTGCCATCCCAAGAGACACTCTCCTGAATTTTAGTGCTTATCTTCCCCATAAACGCTTTTAGTGTGTATAGATTTTTCTTAAAAACAAACAAACTTAACAAGCCTCAGGATTCCAGACTTTCCTATGTCCACCTTCAACACCTACACAGTGTGAGACTCCTGCTAAGAAGAAACTAGTTTCCAAAGTAGGGCACGGAGCGAGGAATCCAGGGATTTTAAATTCAATCGCCTGCATCCTGCCTCCTCTGAAATCATGGTAAACACCCATCTCACGGTTCGAGGATTCAGCATCACAAGGTTAAGAGCCTTCTGCCCAGTGCCTGGTCTGTGGCGAACATTTGATTAAATACCAGCTATTATTATTATTCCTATTCCCCACCGCCCACCCCCCGCCCCCGTTGGGGGGTCGGGAGAAGGAGACACCTAAGTACGGGAAAGAGGCTCTCACACCTACGCTCAGAGATACTCACATCACGCACAGGCAGAGCAAGCCGAAAGCGCCCTAAGGCGCGGCCACGTACCCGGCCAGCAGCCCCCGCCATCGCCACTCAGCATGGCGGTTACCGGGCCAACGGCCGCTCACAGCCAGAGCCTCATTGGCTGATGCATGGAAGCCGGTCCCACCAGCCAATCAGAGGAGGGGGCAGCAAGCGTTGTGCCTGCGCACCTGGGTGCCTAAGTTTCCTTTGCTGTTCAGTTCAGTTCAGTTCAGCCGCCCAGTCGTGTCCGACTCTTTGAGACCCCATGAATTGCAGCACGCCAGGCCTCCCTGTCCATCACCAAACTCCCGGAGTTCACTCAAACTCACGCCCATCGAATCGGTGATGCCATTCAGCCATCTCATCCTCTGTCGTCCCCTTCTCCTCCTGCCCCCATTCCCTCCCAGCACCAGTCTTTTCCAATGAGTCAACACTTCGCATTGAGGTGGCCAAAGTACTGGAGCTTCAGCTTTAGCATCATTCCTTCCAAAGAACACCCAGGGCTGATCTCCTTCAGAATGGACTGGTTGAATCTCCTTGCAGTCCAAGGGACTCTCAAGAGTCTTCTCCAACACCACAGTTCAAAAGCATCAATTCTTCGGCGCTCAGCTTTCTTCACAGTCCAACTTTCACATCCATACGTGACCACTGGAAAAACCATAGCCTTGACCAGACAGACCTTTGTTGGCAAAGTAATGTCTCTGCTTTTGAATATGCTATCTAGGTTGGTCATAACTTTCCTTCCAAGGAGTAAGCGTCTTTTAATTTCATAGCTGCAGTAACCATCTGCAATGATTTGGGAGCCCCAAAAGTAAAGGCTGACACTGTTTCCACCTCTGCTGTTACTGGCAGGTAATAAAGTAACTCTTTGTAAAGGGTTGTGAGATTCAGTGTCTACTGCATGCTCAATGCTTAATAGATGTTAGGTGTGATGATGGTTATTAATACTTTACTGTCAAGTTAAGTGACTTTTTACTAGCTTTTGAGCTTGACCTTCTATCTGTGTTTGTTGTTTAGTTGCTAAGTCAACTGACTGGCTCTACTGCAACCCCTCGGACTGCTGCCCACCAGGCTCCTCTGTCCAAGGGATTTCCCAGGCAAAAATTCTAGAGTGGTTGCCATTTTCTTCTCCAGGGGATCTTCCTGACCCAGGTATTGAACACGGGTCTCCTGCATTACAGGCGGATTCTTTACCACTGAGCCATCTAGGAAGCCCCAGTAGTATTCTCTTTTACACAAAAATGTTACAGGAAGAGGGACTCCTTCTAGGGCTGGAAAGGGGGATCTTGTCTAACACTCAGAAATGAATTGTCCAAGGAGACCTATGTGCTTACGAGGTAAGAGACTTTATTGGGACGGGGTGCCGGGGTGGGGAGCAGGGGATGCAAACCCAGAAGAACTGCTCTGCCAAGTCTCAGGTTTTATGGTGAGGGAATTAATTTCCTGTTTGTCTTTGGCCACTAATTCTGTCTTAGAGTCCTTTCTGGATTGTGCAGGCATTATTCAGACAAGATGGATGCCAGCAAGAAGGATTCTGGGAGGTGGTAGGACACGTGGTGTCTCCTTTTGACCTTTCCCTAATTCTTCCAGTTGGTGGAGGCTTGTTAGTTCCCTGTTCCTTATCAGGACCTCTTGTCATTAAATACTCACTCAAATGGTTACTACAGTGCCTGGCCAGGGTGGGTGGTTTCAGTCAATGTTTCCCCTAACAAAAAGGATAAAATTTTTCAGTAATATTGAGACCAAACAGGAATCTGTGGGGCCATCCTGGGCACACAAGCCTTTGTAGGAACTAGGCTTCATTTAGTCTCCTTGACCCCCTCTGAATTCCAAAGGGTAGATTCAAACATTTGCTAATCAGGGAAGGGAGGGACTGTGGAAACAAGAGAAGAGCAGTCTAGAAACAATAGTGCAGTTTTTGGGTAAGGTCCTGGTTCCTCCTCAAGGACTATGCATACAGTATCTTTGATTCTCGGGCAGGAACTAAGTCCCTCCCCTGCCCGCCCCCCACCCCCAACTTCAGCCTGGGCATAAAATTCTTAGAACACCACCCTGTTACCACTAACAGATCAGAAGGGAGTCACACACCCTGCAGCCCTCACCCCAAATTTTGTCATAAAAAACTCCCCCAGACCATCAGGGAGTTTGGGGGTTTTGAGCACCATCTACCTGTTCTCCTTGCTTGTCCCTGCAGTTAACCTTTCTCTGCTCTAGATTCCCACGTTTTGAGTTGTTTGGCCTCACTGTGCAGTGGGCATGCAAACTTGTGTTCTCCTAACCTATCTTTAGGGAGGACCAGCACAATTTTATACTCTTGTATTTAGATATACAAGCTGATGTAGGTTAATATTGGAGATGACGCTGGGAAAGACTGAAGGCAGGAGAAGGGGATGACAGAGCATGATGAGATGGTTGGAAGGCATCACTGATTCGAGACATGAGTTTGAGCAAGCTCCAGGAGTTGGTGAGGGACAGGGAAGCCTGGCATGCTGCAGTCCATGGGGTCACAGAGTTGGACGTGACTGAGTGACTGAACTGACTGAGACTCAGGGCGAGAGAGAGAGAGAGAGAGAGAGAGAGAGAGAGAGAGAGAGAGAGAGAGAGAGAGAGAGAGAGGGAGAGAGGGAGAGAGAGGGAGAGAGGGAGAGAGAGAGAGAGTCACTGAGTCACACCCTTTGGGAAGTTTGAATTACTTTTAAGGGGCATTTCTTCCCGGTTTTCTGGGTTTCCTTTGGCCAGTGATTTTGATTTGTCTGATTCACAATCCATATTTTGTGTATCTCAGGATCCTTCCCTGTGTGCTCATGCATCTCTTAGCCAAGATGGACTTTACAGAAAAGGCGTATGGGTAGAAAACATCCCTTGACATAATTCCTCTTTGACTTCCAAGGAACCTTTTTTGCACATGAGTGGTCAGGGAGTTCTCTTGACTGTGAAAATAAGAAGTATGTATCTGGGTAGGACCCAGCCTCCTCCCTTCATTGTCCCACTATGCTTGTCTTGGAGTTTCGGTCCTTATGGAATGAATCTCCAATTGCTTTATCCTGGGGCTGGTGGGGGCGGGGGTGGGGGGCCGCGAGGGGGGGTGGCGGGGGCAGGCATCTACCTCCTGTCTCAGAGGTTAAGATCATGGGTTTTGGAGTTACACACACACAGGTTTGAATATTGGCTCTTTAACTTTTTCAGTGTGTACCTAGGCAAAACAGTTACCTCATCTCTAAATGGGATGCCAATTGATCTGCCTCATACACAGTCGAAAAATTAAGCAAAATATAGTCAAAGCTTTGGTTTTTCCAGCAGTCCTGTACCGATGTGAGAGCTGGACCATAAAGAAGACTGAGCGGTGAAGAACTGATGCTTTTGAGAGTTCCCTGGACAGCAAGGAGATCAAACTAGTCAATCCTAAAGGAACTCAACCCTGAATATTCATTGGAAGCTGATGCTGAAGCTCCAATACTATGGCCACCTGATGTGAAGAGCTGACTCACTGGAATAGACCTTGATACTGGGAAAGATTAAGGGCAGGAGGAGAAGGGGGCAACAGAGAGTGAGTTGGCATCACCTACCCAATCGACAGGAATTTGAGCAAATTCCAGGAGATAGTGAAGGACAGGAAAGCCTGGTGTGCTGCAGTCCATGCGGTTGCAAGGAGTCAGCACAACTGAGCAACTGAACAGTAAAAAGGAAATGTTTACTAATGCTTTGCATATAAATATTAACTATTATATTTCAAAGGCAAATGGAAGACCAGAGGCCAATTTAATTGTTTCTCAAAGAGTAAGTTATTTCTTCCACACCAAATCCAAGGTCTGACAAGGACAAGCGTGTCCACTGGCATAACATATCAGAATCCGCATACCATTCTATAACAACACAACGAACACAACTAGATGCTAAGAGCTGTGACCTCTACCAAACACACGTCACTGTCTCCCCTCATCAGCCTAATCAACCACTAGGACCTATCCTGTGTGCTCAATTGTGTCCCACTCTTTGTGACCCCATGGGCTGTAACTCGCCAGGCTCCTCTGTCCATGGGGATTCTTCAGGCAGAAACACTGTTGTGGGTTGCCATGCTCTCCTCCAGGGGATCTCCCCAACCCAGGGATCGAACCGAGGTCTCCCGCACCGCAGGCTGATTCTTGATCGTCTGAGGCACCAGGGAAGCCCACGACTTAATCTTAAGGATACTGAAATGTCGGTTTCCAGCAGTCCGCAACCTTACTCGTCACGTGATGGGCCCCAATCCCTTCTTTCCCTTCCATTGCGTCAGCCAGAAGTAGAGCCGCCTTCCCAGGAATCAACGAAGAAGCTGATACGTACTCCAGTTGACTGGCATGTGGCTTGACCAATAACGTCTCGGGAAGGCAAGGCGCGGCGAGGCCCTTTCCCCTGCGCTCTCTGGTTGGACGGGGCGGTGCGTGCTGCAGGCTGCCGGGGCTTGAGGCCCGTGCCACTGCGCGTCTGTGGGAGCAGGTAACCGAGGGTCCCGGGCAGTGGGGTCTGAGGGAGAAGCCAGGAACTGCGACCCCGGGAGAAGCAGACTGGACTGAGAGAGTTCTGCCGCGCCGAGACAGCGGCTGGGCCCGGCGTCTGGTCCCTGGGCCAGGTCCTGTGAGGCCTCTGGTACCGGCCCCGGGCCGGAACCGAGGCTGAGGCGGCCGCTGGGCCACCCTGCCGCCAGGAAGTGGCTTTTTGTCAGACCCCTGGAACGCTGGGGTGACTTTGGCCTTGGGTGGCCTTGCTGAGGACCGAGACCCTGGAGGGATCATCGTGGTCGCCGACTCCCGATCCCAGGCGGAGGTTTTATATGCCCTGGTTTTAATCCCCTAGGGGCGGGCGGGGTTGCCTGGTAGCGTGGTCAGGACGGGTAGGATCAGGCTGTGTGGGATCAGGCTGTGTGAGCCGTTCCCTCAGTTGTCCGCGCCCGCCCCCTAGTTCTTGATGGTAGCTAAGTAACTGATTCTAGTCCAGGCCCTTCTGGAGGCACTTGCCATGCCCCGTCACATTCAGCGATTACTTTCTGTCAGTCTGTTTCCGCTGTGCGTTAAGTTCATCCGCAATTCGCTCTTAAAGGATTCCTATAGCATGAAATACTTAGCAACCACTGTACTGGATCCTGAGAACATTCCCGTAGTGAAGAGCAAAACCTCCATTCATGATTCCCACTGGGCTGGAACTTACAGCCTCTTGGGGAGATGGACATCAAGCCCTCAAATGCATGTGGAAATTATGGCAGAAGGCTCCTGGGGCTCTGAAACTAAAACAGGGAAAATCTGATCAAGAAGGAGAGGCCTTCCTTAAATAAATCTCTTTGAAGTTGAGATACCAACAATGAGAAATTAGGAAAAGGCAAAGAGGGGAATAGGGTAATCAGGTTACTTGGTAAATGAAGAGCATATTAGAAAGGTCCACTGGGTGGAACCTTAAACGCAGAGGCTGCAGCTCCTGCTGGGGTATGGAATCTGGTCTCCTCTGTGCTACTTCCGTATCCAGTGTAACGTTCCTGTGTATTTATATTGAATAAGTGAATGAGTTGTGGTGATACAGCCTTTAATAGTCCCAGCCTCCATAGGGCTTTACATCAATGTATTGGCTCCTTTTATATCATACTGCAGTTACTTCTGGGTATGACTATCTCCCCATTAAGGGTGTAGACTCTCATTCATCTTGGTTCCCAGCATATAGTATGGATTCAGTATGTTGAAAGAGTAAGCAGAGATGGAAAATCCATATGTCATTTGGAATGGAACTGTTCGTTTTTCTCTGGCACATTTAGAGGAGGAGCAACGAACATTGTACAACAGCTATGATGCTGTTGCTCCGTCGGAGTTAGCACCTTGCATTCATTGTTGCCACCATTATTAAGATGCATTGAGCCATGTTGAGGAGGGTCGAGGGGGAATGTGGTGTGACAGAGTGTCTAGAAACTGTAGCCTTGACTCCTTGGCATCAACAGAAAGTCCTCAGCTATGGAAATTTTCGTCAGTTGTTTGACTCAAAGGCCTTTTTGTTTGAATAATGGGTTGATTGAGTTGTGAATAAATCAATTGAAATTGTGATTAGACATAAAATCTAAGAGTCACAATCTCGTCATGTTTGCTGTATACATCTTTCTTGTATCTTCCTCCTAAGAAGGAAGAAAACTTTGAGGTAAGGGATGTAAAGTAATAGTATCCAGTTTGTTCCAGTGTACCAGTTGCTTCCAAATACAGGAGGCGTTTTGAACCACACACCCCAGATGTAGGCAAGGATAGGTACTACTGTTTTATAAGAAGGGAAACAAGTGTAGGACAAAGTGACTTTAAAGGTTAGAGCTAGGTCTAAGGTTAGAGACATTTTAGGTAATATTGTGAATGAGATGGTTCCTTATTTTTCCAGACAGCCAGAGCTGTATGGCAGTACAGCCCCATGCCACTTCTCTCCCACCCGCCTGTCAGAGAAGCCATGTAATATCTATGAAAGAGATTGGAAACTGTAAATCTGTTTTAGTTCCTGGTTTCCCTCTCTTCCGAGTCCCTTTCTCTTTCACAGATTCTGAGCTCCGCCTCCTTACTGCAGCTGCAGCATCCCCACTCCCAGCAGTCTAACAGCTGGGAGGACAGCGGTTTACCTGTTGGGTTCTGGAACTGAGTTGAGGCAGGTGTATTCCTGCCACTTGCAGATAGTCTCTTTTGCAGATAAGCCCATCTCCAGGTCCGTTGTTGCTGGCAACAGCCTCCCCAAGATGGTCAGGCCAAACCTGGAGGCTCTGGCTTTGGCGATAGTGAAACTTGGCCCAGTTCTAGACGTGTGGGTGAAGACAGAGCTGGAAGGTTCCTATCGAGTACAGGCCTCTTGATGGTGAAGTAAAGAAGCTCCCTTAGAGACGTGGAGCTTGGACTGGAACCCAGGTCTTCTCCTGAGCCTCCCCTATCCCCAGTGGACTTTGCTGCTAGACCATGAGGTTTTATTCTCATTTCCTAATTCCTGACCTAGGGCTTGGCACAGTGGGTGCTCCATACATTTTTGCAGTGAATGAATGCCTGAAGAAACCACCTCCTATTCCACTTACTGTGTCGGTGTATTCCACTTGAGGTTGGCCCTGGAAGGAAGAGCATGTGCAGCTGTCTGCTAGTGCAGCACGTTTTGCTTCGATGATAACTTGACCCTTGGACATTACAACATAGAAGTTTTAGGATCACACAGCTTACCCATGTCCTGCTTTGACTTGGCCTGAGAAGCTAGGAGTCTTGTGTAATGCTTACTTATCTCTTAGTTTCACTTCCCCTCATTTCTTTCATTTTTTCCTTTGGTTAGTTCCCTAGGGTTATTTTCAAGATGGACTCAACCCTAACAGCAGGTGAAATCCGGCAGCGTTTTATAGATTTCTTCAAGAGAAATGAACACACCTATGTTCACTCATCTGCCACCATCCCTTTGGATGATCCCACTTTGCTCTTTGCCAACGCAGGCATGAACCAGGTAAGGTTGTTTCCCCCTTCCCCTTGCCTTTTTGTCCACGTAGGAGGCAGCAAAGCAACCCTGAAGTCCTACAGAATCCCAGTTCTGTCACTTTCTGTGTAGTCCTTATGTTGTTGAACTTCCATTTCTTTGTGTGTGAAAAGAGAAAAAATAATAGTGCCTGTCTTTAGGTTGCAATGAGGAGTCAATAAAGTAATGCACTAAAAGTGTTTACCATAGGGACTTACCTACCTGATGGTCCAGTGGTTTAGACTCCACATTTCCGCTGCAAGGGGCTTGGGTGAGGCCAAAAAGAAAAGGTTTAGCATAGTATTTGAAGTAGGTACTTGAACATTAGCTATTGTTATTTTTAATTATGATGAGAGACCCTGATACTCATGGATTAACCTTGTATGTCTCTCAAGGAAAATACAGCCTGCATCTAGTCTGTAATGTTTTGCCGTTTTTTTTTTTTTTTTTCCCTTCCTAAGGAAAAAGCTGTGTTTTATTAGAATCAGAGTCTGGGTTAATCTTGCTGAGCCCTGAAGAGACTTGTTAACTCAGGTGTTGTGGTTCTCCTTCATCTTCTTATTGTCCTTGTATTTTTCTTTATAAAATAAGTCAGTTCTTCAGAATTCTTTTAAGGCTTTGCTTTCATTCCCATTCTAGGCCATGCACTGTTTTATTGATTTTTAATTTTTTCTTGAAGCTACTGCCACCAGTGTCAATTTGGATCTACTGCTAAAGAAACTTAGTGGGGCAATTGACCTATAAAAGATACTTGAAAGTTTTATTTTAGGAGACAAGAGTTTTCTCTTGAAATAGTGGGAGCATCACAAGTTGATAAAGGTGTTTCAATATGCCTGTGACATGAAAAACTGTTTAATTGGTTGGAAGTGGCTTCAGGTTAGTTGGTGCCCTCAGGGCTTTCCTTTGGAGGTTCTCTGGGTGCCCCACTTAGCTCGATGGGCCCACCAGCCATTAGGATGACCCTCTCTGGGATAAGCTGACATTTTCTTTTGTCCCAGGTCTCTTCTCTGGCTTTGAAAAGTGGCAGCAATGGAAACATTTTCCACCTTGTGTAATGTGAACTATGAAATTATAAAAGTGTTTTCCATTATGTATGTGAATCCCAGGCATACACCTGGAATTGAGGGTGCTAATTTTAGGTGGATTCTTTCAAGGTGGTGGGTTTTCTGGAACACTGAAACAGTTCTCTTCTACTTAGGCATACCTAGGCTTTGTCTTCTCCCACATGAACTGACTGTACGTGGCAGAAGGACCACAAAGTCCAAGGTTGATAAACATTCCCTGAATAACCGTAACTAGTAGACTGCATGTAGCAACTCCTATACACCAGGCACTGTTCTGTGTCTTACATACGCTAACACATTTGATGCTCACTCCGTACCATCCCACTGAGGCACTGAAGGCTCGGGTAGAACTGCCTAAGCTCATGAGACTGGTAAATGCTGGAGCATGGATTTGAACTCACAGAGAGTCATTTGTTTAACTTATGTGCTCTGTTGTTTAGTTGCTAAGTCATCTCCAACTCTTTGAGATCCCATAGACTGTAGCCTGCCAGGCTTCTCTGTCAGTGGGATTTACCAGGAAAGCATACTGGAGGGGGTTGCCATTTCCTTCTCCAGGGATTGAACCTGGGTCTTCTCAATGGCAGGCAGATTCTTTACCACTGAGCCACCATGGAAGCCCCTTACCTGTTCTACTGCCTCTTAATCAGAAATACCTTTTTTTTTCCCTTGATTGTTTGTACATTTTGAGTTAATATGTGTTAGGCATCTGCTGGTTCTATCCAGGTGCTGGTTATACAGAGCTAAGTAAGATAGTTTTTCCTTTAAGGAGTTTGTGGGCTAGTGCGGGACTATCCAGTAGAACTTTCTGCAATGATGGTAATTCTGTAACTAATCACACATCAGCCAGGTGTGATTATGGAGCTAGTATGACCTAGTTGTGCTGATTCTACTCCTTTAAAAGGTCTCAAAATTTTTTTTTCCTTATCACCTTTACTACCAGGCCACCACATCAGGTTTGGAACAAATTCTTCTAGAAAGATGGTATGACTTGACTGTCAGAGACTTAAGAGGAAGCACTGGTTTCACTGCATCAACCTTGACCGTTATCCTAGATCTGGCAGGGCTTTCTGTCTCCCAATTGGTGTGATTGGCATTGATGGGAATCGTTAGAGAACTAGGGCCAGGGGGCGCTGCTGCAGCCCACGGGACCACCTGCCTCTGGTAAGTTTCGGTTCTGCAGGCTGATCATCTCTGGAAATGGACAGTTTAATGTGTGGTCTCTTCCTGCCAGCATCCAACCACCTGATATATCTGCAGCTCTTTAAAAGTTGAAATGTTCCTTTTCTTTTTTAGTTCAAACCCATCTTTCTGAATACTATTGACCCATCTCACCCTATGGCAAAGCTGAGCAGAGCTGCCAACACTCAGAAATGCATCCGGGCTGGCGGCAAACACAATGACCTGGACGACGTAGGCAAGGATGTCTATCATCACACCTTCTTTGAGATGCTGGGCTCCTGGTCCTTTGGAGATTACTTCAAGGTAAGTTCAAAGAGGAGATCTGTTGGCATTTTGAGATTCAGAAGTGAAGGACATTTCTTAATTCTAAGACTTCCTGAAAGCAGTGCCTGTAATTTTATGATTTCAGTTTACATTTGGATTTCTTGTATAAGTTGATCCTGAATTTGACTATTTATGGTGAAGACACTGCCTTGGCCCTCTTCTATTCGTACTAAATAGATTTTGGTTTGGTCACATTCCACATCTTTTTGATCTTGTTGTAGGAACTGGCATGTAAGATGGCTCTAGAACTTCTTACCCAAGAGTTTGGCATTCCAGTTGAAAGACTCTACGTTACTTACTTTGGTGGGGACGAAGCAGCTGGCTTAGAACCAGACCTGGAGTGCAGACAGATCTGGCAAAACTTGGGGTAAGAATGCAGCTTGCATGTTGAGAGTATGAGTATGAAAAAATAAAATGATTCCTCCTCTCAGTGCCAGAGTGGGGTCTTAGGACTTGGAGTGCATTGCCATTTCCTACGGAGAAGGCGATGGCACCCCACTCCAGTACTCTTGCCTGGAAAATCCCATGGACAGAGGAGCCTGGTAGGCTGTGGTCCATAGGGTTGCGAAGAGTTGGACACGACTGAGTGACTTCACTTTCACTTTTCCCTTTCATGCATTGGAGAAAGAAATGGCAACCCACTCCAGTGTTCTTGCCTGGAGAATCCCAGGGATGGGGGAGCCTGGTGGGCTGCCGTCTATGGGGTCACACAGAGTTGGACACGACTGAAGTGACTTAGCAGCAGCAGCAGCCATTTCCTATTTTATGGTGTGAATTGGGAGGTGGAGCTGCTTGGGAGTAATTATCTTTTGCTGCATCCACTGTTTTCTTAGTAGGTTTACTTGATCATTCTGTTGTTGAAAGCCAACATGAAGAGGCATAGGGAGGTGACTTTAAATGATATGCAGCTTTTTAAAAAACATTGTCATAATTGTCCTCATTTATGAAAATGAAGGAACATTTGTAAAGAAATTTGTTTAATTCTGTGCATATTCAGCATAAACATTTTCACTTTTATGTGCTTCTTTCTCAGCTTATCAAGATATTTGCATATTTTCACTTAGTTGTGATCATAGCATGTGTATTTTATATTCTGTTGTAGTGACTCTTGAATCACATTGTGCTTCTTTAGCAGGATTTGATGCAGGCTTGGCATTAGTAATTGCCAAAGAGTGAGCTCTCTTTCTAGAAATGCATAAGGATCTCCTTTTCTCAGGGATGCAAATCTGTGCAGAATCCTGTCGCTGGCTGTAACTGGGCCTTTCTTCCCGCTCTGTGCAGGCTGGATGACAGCAGAATCCTCCCCGGCAACATGAAGGATAACTTCTGGGAGATGGGTGACACGGGCCCATGTGGTCCCTGCAGTGAGATCCACTATGACCGCGTTGGTGGTCGGGATGCAGCGCACCTCGTCAACCAGGATGACCCCAACGTGCTGGAGATCTGGAACCTTGTGTTCATCCAGTATAACAGGTTGCCTCGGGGTCCTGAACTGTTCCTGTTAAGAGCAGCAGCTTTCCTCAAGCTGAGTAGAGCAAGAGGAACTCAGAGCGCATGGTTGTCTTCTCATCCCGTCTTTGGGGCCAGTGGGCGAGTGCTAAAGGCATAATTTGCTATAACTTGAACTGCTGTTCTAAAGTTCATTTCCTTGAAGCTTCCCTCACTCTGTAATGGATCCCAGATTATTTCTTCCCTTTTCCTCTGCACTCCCTTCTTCCCACCAAAATAGGCAGAAGCCAGTGGCAATCACAGCCTACAGACAGCTAAGTGAGTTTTACCTAGCAGGGAGAGGTGGCAGCTGGAGTCTGTGTTTCAACTTCCTCTTTCTGGATCTTGCAGGGAAACCGATGGCATTCTGAAACCTCTTCCCAAGAAAAGCATTGACACAGGGATGGGCCTGGAGCGACTGGTGTCCGTGCTGCAGAATAAGATGTCCAACTATGACACTGACCTTTTCGTCCCTTATTTTGAAGCCATCCAGAAGGTACCGGTCCTATTGCAGACTTGTGTGGAGGTTTCCAGGCTGGCTGTTAGTTCTGTCAAAAATAAAACAATAGTATGCTTTGCCATGTAAGGGCACCTGTGACCATCTGCCAGCTTTATTGTTAATAACACAGTGTTCTGAAGAAACACAAGGCATTGTGATTTATTGGGTGCGGGGGCCTGGTTAGAGGCTCTTCTCTCTTTTTCTTGGGATTACAGGATCTGGCTAGATGCTCACCCTTTGTTCTTATCCACCCCCCGCCCCTAAGTCCTCTGGAACCTTCTAGGGTAAGGCAGCACCAGAAGGGCTGCTTCCCAGTGAGCTGCCTCCTGGTTTTTATCTGCAGGGCACAGGTGCTCGGCCGTACACGGGGAAAGTGGGTGCGGAGGATGCTGACGGGATTGACATGGCCTACCGAGTGCTGGCTGACCACGCTCGGACCATCACTGTGGCCCTGTCCGATGGCGGCCGACCTGACAATACGGGGCGGGGGTAAGTGCGTTACACATGGCGCAGCATTAGGACTGACACTGAGTTTTTGGCTCTGTGGAACTTAAAGCCACACTTCATTATTGCTTTATCTGTCATCTAGGTAGTTGGAGGGATTCTTTTTTTTTCCTTTTTTAGGAATAGAGGGAGTTTCAGCTCACTGAGCAGAGTTCACTATTAAATCTTTACTGCCAAGTACAAGATGATAAGGGTTGTATTTAAGGTTGCCTGATAAGATATTGATAGGGGCAGGGTAGATACTAATTAACACAAGGCATCTTAATTATTGACAGGCAGGACCTGGTGTTGTGGGCATCAAGTCGGCCATCTGGTCTGTACTTCCTGCCTCCATCTCTGGTTCAGCAGAACAAGGCTGGAAGATAAACTAAGGTTACCCTTCATGTGTATTTGTGGATATGTAGTAACATCCACAAAACATGAGTTTTATGCTGGAATTAATGTTCATGACCTTGGGGGAATGCAAAAAAAAAAAGCCTTAGGAGAGTCTCTCAAAGAGAGGCCTTTTGGTAGAATTCCAAAAGCCCTCTACAAAATGCTTGACTGGGAGTGCTGTCTAGCAGGGTCTTGGGTTCTGCCTCTTACAGGTATGTGTTGAGACGGATTCTCCGCCGGGCTGTTCGATACTCTCATGAGAAACTCAATGCCAGCAGGGGTTTCTTTGCTACATTAGTAGACGTTGTTGTCCAGTCTCTGGTAGGTGTATTTCCTGCTTACCTCTTCTGTACTAAAGTGCATACCTTAGTTGGGGTAGGGTGGGCGTTGTCCCACTGTTAATGAGAATTTTTAGAAGAGTCATGGTATAATCCTTGTCTTTACTGGCCTCAAATCTGTGTTTCCCATTTGCCAGGGAGATGCGTTTCCTGAGCTGAAGAAGGACCCAGATATGGTGAAGGACATCATTAATGAAGAAGAAGTGCAGTTTCTCAAGACGCTCAGCAGAGGGCGTCGTATCCTGGACAGGAAAATTCAGAGCCTGGGAGACAGCAAAACCATTCCTGGTAAGAACTGGTTTGTTCCTTTCTTCATCAGGCTGGTTCATCTTCCTGGAAGAGGCAAGCCCTTTCTCACAAACTTGACTGTAGACTCTGGTGTCTCCAAAGGCTGAGCATAGCCCAGTTAGACCGCTTTGGTGTGAAATGGGGTTTAATAATAAGATTTTTAAAGTAATATATTATTGTGGCAAAGTATTCAAACAGTATAGAAGTAAAAAGTGAAAATCCTCTTTGACTCATTTTTCCGAAGTCACAATTCTTTGGAATTTTGCATATTACTAACCAGTCAGGACTTTTCTCAATTTGCATACAGATGTATATAGGGAGGTGTGTGCTCAGGAGTAAAGATGGGAACAAATAGTATACAGTGTTTTACAAGTTTACTTTTTACCTGACAGGAAAGTTAGTTCCAAAAGTTTTTACCCTTTATGGAAGTATAATGTACAGGGTGAAAGCCTGGTGTATTTCCCACAAACTGAACACACTTGTGTTCAGATTAGGAAACGGAGCTTTTCCAGGGATGCTTTGTGCTTCTCCCAGGTTGATTGCAAAAGATGTGATGGATTTTCTGATACAGAACCAAAACTGACTTGCATGGCTCTTTAATTCCTCCTGTCATTGCCAGCTTCCTCCTGGAAGGGCTTGCAGTGGAAGAGAGGGAGGCTGTTTCTATCATTTTTTAATCTTTTAAAATTTATTTATTTTTAACGGGAGGGCAGTTGTTCTATAGTACCGTGTTGTTTTCTGCCGTGCATCAGCCATAAGCATACATGTGCCCCCTGTACCTCCTCCCTCGTCCCTGTCACTCTTACCTGCCTCCTTGGTGCTGTGCAGGGGATACTGCTTGGCTCCTCTATGACACCTACGGGTTCCCCGTGGATCTCACTGCACTGATTGCTGAAGAGAAGGGGCTGGTGGTGGACATGGATGGCTTTGACGAGGAGAGGAAACTTGCCCAGGTAAAGTGTTTATGGTGTGAGCAGGAAACTCGGCGCCAAGCAAGGCAGGACTTGGCTGCAAAGCACGAGTTTCCTCCCATTAAAGTTTTTGAAATTTCTGCTTTTCCCAAGACCAGTGAGTCTCAAGTGGGGGCAGTTTGGCAGTAATGTCTAGAGACATTTCTTGGGTTTCTCAGCTTAGGGGGCAAGTGCTGCTGCCACGTAGTGGGTCGAGGCCAGGCATGCTGCTCAGCCTCCTTCAGTGGACAGCCTCCCAGAGCAAGAGTTCCCGGCTCCAAATGTCATGGTGCTGAGATCAGAAAAACTCTGTTTCAGAGCTTTACATGGGGCATGGTTTAGCAATTTCGAGTCTTTCAGAGTTCTTTTTCTTTGACATTAAGGTAATTTGTGCTTATTTCTCTTGCTGGCAGCTGAAATCACAGGGCAAGGGAGCTGGTGGGGAGGACCTCATTATGCTGGACATTTATGCAATTGAAGAGCTCCGGGAAAAGGGTCTGGAGGCAACGGATGATTCCCCGAAGTACAGTTACCATTCGGACTCCAGTGGGACCTACGGTATGTTCATTTGCTCATCTGGGGTGGTTTTCAAGCAATGCGTCTCAAGATTGGGAACCCAAAATATCCATGGTAGCCTCACCTGTAGCACTTTGTGGTCATGTTGGGTAATTTTATACTCAGAGAGGCCCTTCGTGATTAACTTTCTGTCTCTTTTATTTTGGAAAAATTATAGATTCACAGGATGTTGTAAAAAAATAAATTTAACTTGAGATCCCTTGTACCTTATACCCAGTTTTCACTAATTATATTAATAACGTCTTGTTAGGAAACAAGGAAAATGATAATGACTGATAAAATTCATAATGGCTGTTGAATTTTGTATCAGAACAGTAGTGTTCTAAATTAAGAGTGTTCAAATACATAGGCACTACGTGTTTTTGCTTTCTTCTTCTTCTTCTCCTTTTTTAAAAAATATTTGTTTATATGTCAGTGTTGAGTCTTAGTTGCAGCATTCTGGTCTTTAGTTGCAGTCTTTAGCTGCAGCATGTGGCTTCTTAGCTGTGGCATGGGAATCTGGCTCCTTGACCAGGGATTGAACCCGGGCCCCCTGCATTGGGAGTGCGGAGTCATAACCACTGGAGTGCCAGGAAGTCCTATGTTCCTTTTTTCACTCCAGCAGGGATTCCCAAATCTATCCAAGGAAGCCCACGAAATGAATGTATTCTTTATGAATTGACCTTGGAAAGGGAATTTATTACTACTGTTAAATTCCTGCTTATCAAGTTCAAAAGCTGCTTATCAGCTTTCTGTTCAGTAGCTCCCATTTTCCCAGAATTGTCCCAATGTTTTCTCATATCCTGGGAAATCCCTTGGTCCCAAGCAAACCGGGTCAGTTGGTCACCCCTGAGTATTGTGTACAAAAAAGATCTTCAAGACCAAGATAGTCACGATGGTGTGATCACTCACCTAGAGCCAGACATCCTGGAGTGTGAAGTCAAGTGGGCCTTAGAAAGCATCACTACGAACAAAGCTAGTGGAGGTGATGGAATTCCAGTTCAGCTATTTCAAATCCTGAAAGATGATGCTGGGAAAGTGTTGCACTCAATATGCCAGCAAATTTGGAACACTCAACAGTGGCCACAGGATGGGAAAAGGTCAGTTTTCATCCAGTCCCAAAGAAAGGCAATGCTAAAGAACGCTCAAACTACCACACAGTTGCACTCATCTCACATGCTAGTAAAGTCATGCTCAAAATTCTTCAAGCCAGGCTTCAGCAATACGTGACCTGTGAACTTCCAGATGTTCAAGCTGGTTTTAGAAAAGGCAGAGGAACCAGAGATCAAATTGCCAACATCCGCTGGATCATGGAAAAAGCAAAAGAGTTCCAGAAAAACATCTATTTCTGCTTTATTGACTATGCCAAAGCCTTTGACTGTGTGGATCACAAGAAACTGTGGAAAATTCTGAAAGAGATGGGAATACCAGACCACCTGACCTGCCTCTTGAGAAACCTATATGCAGGTCAGGAAGCAACAGTTAGAACTGGACATGGAACAACAGACTGGTTCCAAGTAGGAAAAGGAGTACGTCAAGGCTGTATATTGTCACCCTGCTTATTTAACTTATTTGCAGAGTACATCATGAGAAACGCTGGGCTGGAAGAAGCACAAGCTGGAATCAAGATTGCCAGGAGAAATATCAATAACCTCAGATATGCAGATGACACCACCCTTATGGCAGAAAGTGAAGAGGAACTAAAAAGCCTCTTGATGAAAGTGAAAGAGGAGAGTGAAAAAGTTGGCTTAAAGCTCAACATTCAGAAAACGAAGATCATGGCATCTGGTCCCATCACTTCATGGGAAATAGATGGGGAAACAGTGTCAGACTTTATTTTTAGGGGCTCCAAAATCACTGCAGATAGTTATTGCAGCCATGAAATTAAAAGACGCTTACTCCTTGGAAGGAAAGTTATGACCAACCTAGAGAGCACATTCAAAAGCAGAGACATTACTTTGCCAAAAAACATCCGTCTGGTCAAGGCTATGGTTTTTCCAGTGGTCACGTATGGATGTGAAAGTTGGACTGTGAAGAAAGCTGAGCACCGAAGAATTGATGCTTTTGAACTGTGGTGTTGGAGAAGACTCTTGAGAGTCCCTTGGACTATAAGGAGATCCAACCAGTCCGCTCTGAAGATCAACCCTGGCATTTCTGTGGAAGCACTGATGCTGAAGCTGAAACTCCAGTACTTTGGCCACCTCATGCCAAGAGTTGACTCATTGGAAAGACTCTGATGCTGGGAGGGATTGGGGGCAGGAGGAGATGGGGACGACAGAGGATGAGATGGCTGGATGGCATCACTGACTCGATGGACGTGAGTTTGAGTGAACTCTGGGAGTTGGTGATGGACAGGGAGGCCTGGCGTGCTGCGATTCATGGGGTCACAGAGTCGGACATGACTGAGCTACTGAACTGAACTGGACTGAGTATTGCGCTCTCCAGTAGACCAGCATGTTAAGCCCTTTTGTGGAGCCTACTGGCTGGCTTCCAGCAGAACAGTAGGCAGTTAGGACCTCAGGAGAGTTTGAGAAATAGAATCCGGCACAGTCCAGCTGAGAGTGTGAGAGGGACATCATCTTCTGTGTTTTTCCCCTTGTGCACAGTGTTTGAGAGCGCAGTGGCTACAGTGATGGCTCTGCGCCGGGACAAGATGTTCGTGGAAGAAGTGTCCACAGGCCAGGAGTGTGGAGTGGTGCTGGACAAGACCTGTTTCTACGCCGAGCAGGGAGGGCAGATCTACGACGAAGGGTACCTGGTGAAGGTCGACGACAGCAGCGAAGACGTGAGCCAGCAGTTCCTCCTCGCTAGCTGGGGGGCGGGCGGCCAACCACGGCCTGCACCGCGACAGCCACTCTGGCGGCTGGGTGCCCCCCGGGCCTGAGGGGCAGACACCACCGCTCTTTGGGCTGTCCCACGGCCAGTGTTTCTGAAGCCATGGGCGCTGCTGCTTGCACTGTGTGGCTTCATCACCGTCAGCTCCCCTCACAGCAGGGTCCTTGCAGCCAGGCTGCTTAGTGATCCTCAGGCCCTCCAGGCTCCCCTCAGAAGTAAGGAGAGCCAGCCCTGATGGAGGAGGGTGGGGAACGGGACGGGATCCTCATCCAAGACGCTGCCCGTCGCTTGGCCGCTGTAGGCTCTGTGGTTTTGGATGAGTTCCCAGACGGGTGGACTTGAGTTTCCTTACCCTGGCTTTAATTCTCTAAGATGCTCCCCAATGGAGTGTGTGTGTACACGTATACATCTATTACATATTTAAAGTGCTGTGTGTATATAATAATATAACGGGTGTATGATGGCTTGTATGTATGTTAATGTACATACATACATATATATCATAATGTTATGTGTATAACATGCAAAGAGAGAATTCATATATATGTTTATCTGCGTTTGCATGTATACATACCCATACGTGTGTACACACACACACACTTGGATTTATTGAGTTAGTTGTTTATTGGTCTCCTCCTTGACTCTTAGAAAACTGAGTTCACAGTGAAGAACACTCAGGTCCGAGGAGGGTATGTGCTGCACATAGGAACACTCTACGGCAGCCTGAAAGTGGGGGACCAGGTCCGGCTGTTTATTGATGAGGTGAGTTGCTTTATGCTGGTCAGCACTGGATGGGATTACTGATCCTCTCCCTCCCCCTTTTAAAAAGACGTCAGCTTTATGGAGGGATAACTGGCATGTAGAATTATAAGACATTTAAAGTGTACGTCATGGTGATTTGATACGTCATGAAAAGAATTCCTCTTCCTCTGGCTTTAAATTGGTCCATCATTATTATCCCTTCTAAGTGAAATTATAAATAAGTAATTACAAGTAAGGTAGAGGAGTAAATTTTATGAGGGCTATAACTGAAATTTAAATCTTAACGTCCCAAGTAAGACCATGGTGATTGAGTTGAGATCCTGTAGCTTCGTTTTCATGGATTGCCTTTCTCCAGCTTTACCTCAAATACTTCAGGAGCCAAGGATCCCATATTAAGAAACAGTTTCTAATGCAGGTGCCAGAGCTCCAAAATAATAGTAGCATAAAACAAAGCGGAAATGTGCTTTTCACCTGAAAGTCCACACTGATGCAGAGACCCTCCGCACAAAGTCAGAGGGCCTTGCTCTTCTTTGTTTGCTGTTCTTCCACCATTCCTGGGTGTTGCTCTTGATTTCATGTTCCAGAAAGGTTGCTGTCAGATCCATTCTCCAGACCAGGGGTTGGTGAGCTTTTCTGGTTAATTGCCTGCATGCATGTGTGCATATGCAGTTGCTCAGTCATGTCTGATTTTTTGCGACCCCTTGCCCCACAGACTGTAGCCCGCCAGACTCCTCTGTCCACGGAGATTTTCCAGGCAAGAATACTGGAGTGGGGTGCCATTTCCTCCTCCAGGGGATCTTCCCAACCCAGGGATCGAACCCATGGGTTTCTTGCATCTCCTGCATTGGCAGGTGGATTCTTTACTGCTGAGCCACCTGGGAAGTTCTTGTAAAGTGCCAGATAGTAAATATTTTTAGTTTTCTGAACCATACAGTCTCCATCACAACTGCTGTTGTGGCACAAAAGCACTGTAGACAGTATGTAGACACACAGGTGGGCTGTGTTCTGGTAATAGAAACGGACCACAGGATGGATCTGGCCCACAGGCCATAACTTGCCACCTCCTGTTGTAGATGGTGGGAAGGGAGGGGCGGGGTTGTGTTCCTTCCCTTGAGGGGGAATGTTGTCCCTTCTCACTGACTGGAATTTACTCTCCTGGCCACAGTTGGGTGTGAGGGACACTGTAGGCTTTCTTCTGCACAGCCGTATGTCCAGCTAAAGCCTTTAGGACTTGGGAAGAAGGGGAGAGTGGGTGTTGGGGACCGACCAGCAGTCCACCACCGACCTCTCCACCAGCCTGCTCTGCCCCATGCAGCCCCGAAGAAGGCCTGTCATGAGCAACCACACGGCCACTCACATCCTGAACTTCGCCCTGCGCTCTGTGCTGGGGGAGGCTGACCAGAGAGGCTCCCTCGTTGCGCCTGACCGCCTTCGCTTTGACTTCACTGCCAAGGGAGCCATGTCCACCCAGCAGATCAAGAGGGCTGAGGAGATCGCAAATGAGATGGTCGAGGCAGCCAAGGTCGGTTGGATTACACGTGAACTGAGTCATGAGCTTCTCTCCTTCCTGCACCATTTATGGAGCCGCTGCCGCCCAGGTGCTCTCCCTCGCGAAGCATATTCTGTCCTGTGAACACACGTGCTTACCACAGTGGTTCTCAGCTGCACTGGGCAGGGGGCAGTGCTAGTGTTCAGTGAGGAGTCTCTGCTCAATCTCCTCCTCAGGACAACCAGAGCCCTTCTAGTTATGTCTGGTTTATGTATAGCAGCATATCCATTTCAGATTTGGTGCATGGTTTAACAAAATAGTTGGAAATTCCTATTTTGAGCTCCTTGACTTTACATATGGGGCTTTATTCTGGGACATGATCAGCACAGCCAGGATCAGAAACCAGAGCCCTGCCTGTAAGACCGCAGTCTCCCTGCTTGCTACTGCACCCCCAGAGAAGATCTTTTCCCAGCTGCTTTTCCTGTCCTTTTTCCTCGGCAGCCGGTCTATACCGAGGATTGTTCTCTGGCAGCAGCTAAAGCCATCCAGGGCCTGCGGGCTGTGTTTGATGAAACCTACCCTGACCCTGTGCGAGTCGTCTCCATTGGGGTCCCAGTGTCTGAGCTGCTGGATGACCCCTCCGGTCCTGCTGGCTCGCTCACTTCTGTTGAGTTCTGTGGGGGAACGTGAGTACCTCGGGGGCAGTGGTGGACCTGCCTCTTACTAATTTGGGTTCCCTCGGAGGGTGTGGGTAATGGGCTAGACCAGCTCTCGTTTGTCTGAGGTTGAAGAAGAGTCCTCAGAAATGCAGGTGCCAAGCAGCTCTCCCAGAAGCCAGCGTCTTTGTGCTCCCATCACACCCCTCGGTGTCTGACATTGACTTTACTGAGTGTGTGGGAAAACGCTCTTCTTAGGAGGAGAAAGTGAAAATGTCACCTTAACCCTTACCTCACGACTGTTTGCTCTGGTTCCCTGGACAGATGACAAGAGAAGCCTGCGAATTCATGATTCAGCAGGGCTGTGGCGTGTCTGACCTGGTCTTAGCTTCTTTCCATCCCCAGGGCCTCATATAGTTCCCTTTGTCAGCTGAAGGCGCATCTGGGGAATTAATAACCCCATTGTCTCAGAGCCCCTATGTTAGGCTGCACAGTAGACCTGACTCAGTTTGGCTGTGGGCCGTCACTTGTTTCTGCCAACTTGAAGATCTCCGTATCCCTTGAGGTCTTTCTGGAACAGTCTGGTGGCCTGGGAAATTCCTGCTTCCAAAGGAATCGTGGGGAAAAGAACATTCCTAAGGCCACAGTGGACCCATCCAGGGCCTCCTGTGAGTCTGACAGGTGGATGGCAGGTGGGGATTGGGGTCAGGGTCCTTGTGGATGACACAGTAAATGAGCATTTGAGGTGAGGTTCTCTGAGCGGTGCGGTTTTTGAAGGGGTTGTGGTAATATTTTAAAGGTAATCCACCGACACTCTCAGAAGGGACAGAAGACAACTGTCCTGAGGGAGAATTTTCTGCATCTAATGTATGAGAAAACTGAGGCTCAGAGAAGTGGCTCCTTGCTCGGTGTCAGCTCCAGCCAGGCCTCCTCTGACTGCCTTGCCCTTCCTGGCCAGAGCTGTACCCCGACTAAACATGAAGGGCCTTTTACCCTGTTCCCCGAGGAAGCTTCCCCGGGAGCTGCCACCTCCTAGGGCTCCTGCTCCCAGCTGAGGGCTCCCAGGTTGGGGGAGGACCATGAACTTTGCTTTCTGCCATGCAGACACCTGCAGAATTCAAGTCATGCAGGAGTGTTCGTGATCGTGAGTGAAGAAGCTATTGCCAAGGGCATCCGGAGGATAGTTGCTGTTACAGGGGCTGAAGCCCAGAAGGTGAGCGGATGAGGCTGGTCTGTGGGCCCAGGCTGTGAATCCACAGGGCAGCTGGTCACGTGGCTGCTGTGGTCAGACTCGGAGGTCCAGCACGCCCTCCAAACATCCTCCAGTTACTCGTGACTGGGAGGAGAAAGCCACCATTACGTGAGACTTCCTAGCTATCTTTTAATCTGTTAAAATGCAGGTAAGCTCTGCTGTCATGCGTTCATGTCCAGGAGGGAGGCCGTGTTTTCCCGTGTTACCCGTGCCCCTGACAGTTTGCCGCCTCTCCCTGGGGGCATGTACCTAGTTTGAGACGCCTGGAGTAGGGGGGCAATTGCTCTGGGCATGGGGACTGGAGCTCACGCCTGACACATGCTGAGGGTTGAGGAGTGGTCATTTCATGGGTGCAAAGGGCTGATGCGTGAGTTCTTGGTCACCCGTGAGCCCCAGATCCACTGGCCAGGTGTGTGAGGAGGGTGCTCCCTTCTGGGGCATGAGGCTGCAGACACCTGCTCCCTGAAGGAATAGAAAGGTCTGATGTTCTGGGGGCGTGTTGTGTCAGAGCCTGCCACAGTTTACTGGCAGAATTGTGAAGTTCAAGGTTCCCTGACCCAGAGTTTACAACTCTGGTTGTCCTCGCAGGCCCTCAGGAAAGCGGAGAGCTTGAAGAAATCTCTCTGTGTTATGGAGGCCAAAGTGAAGGCCCAGACCGCGCCGAACAAGGACGTGCAGAGAGAGATCGCGGACCTTGGGGAGGTAGGGCGGCCTCCCTCCACAGGTCGTGTTTCTCAGGGCCGTGGGCGTTGGGACTGACTGCTGATGTCTGGCAGCCTGGCAGAGGGGCTCTGTGGACCCTGGAACCTGCCTGCTGGCCCTGTTGCTGATGGCAGGAGAGCCCCTTCCAGGCACTAGTGGGCACTGGAGTTGAGGGCTTTGGGAGAGGTCCTGTGGGTGCCCACTTTCTACAGGTCTCCTGGTTTCAAGTCACTTTATGAGCATTTTATGATTTTGTGTCTCTGAGACTTGGGTTCAATCCCTGGGTGGGGAAGATCGTCTGGAGAAGGGCATGGCCACCCACTCCAGTATTCTTGCCTGGAGAATCCCGTGGACAGAGGAGCCTGGTGGGCTACAGTCCATGGGGTTGCGAAGGGTCAGACATGACTGAGCAACTAACACTTTCACTTTCTCCTTCTGGACACTGGTTGGGGGACTTTGGTGTTCAAAGCCAGAAGGGTGGGATGGGCTGGGCTCACATCCTAGCTCCTGATTGTCCAGATCCCAGTGGTATTTCTGTTCTGGTTCCAGGCCCTGGCCACTGCCATCATCCCTCAGTGGCAAAAGGATGAATTCCGGGAGAATCTCAAGTCCCTGAAGAAGGTCATGGATGACCTAGACCGGGCTAGCAAAGCCGATGTGCAGAAGCGGGTGGGTCTCGGCAGTGCGGGTGGGAGGAGGATTCGCCCAGCAGAGGCTGTGCAGGCTGCGGTCTGGGGGTCTGGGCCTCTGACCTGAGGCCTCTCTCTGGACTTCCTTCCGTGCAGGTGTTGGAAAAGACGAAGCAGCTCATCGACAGCAGCCCCAACCAACCCCTGGTCATCCTGGAGGTGGAGAGCGGCGCCTCGGCCAAGGCACGCTGGGCAGGGCCCTGTGCTTCCCTTTGCCCTCTGCTGCTCTCCTCCCCGCGGGCTCCCCTCAGCCCTCTGGGGGCTGGTGTGTGCCCTGTGGCTCTGAGTCGAGGAGCTGCTTGAGGGCCCACCCTCCGGGACTGAGCTGGACTGAGCTGCGGCAGGAGCCGGTGCTGGGAGAGCTAGGCTCCTGGAGGTGGATGGCCAGCCTGAGCCCTGTGCTGGGCCCTCATCCAGGCTCCGGGACCAGCACCTGCTCTTACAAGGGGGAGGGGTGGGGCACCCCGAGAACTGAGTCCTGCAAACACGCTGCACTTGAGAGCATGGCCCCCTTCCCCAGCGCCACGGCCTGATGCCAGCTTCTCCCCACAGGCTCTGAACGAGGCCTTGAAGCTCTTTAAGATGCATTCCCCCCAGACGTCCGCCATGCTCTTCACAGTGGATAACGAGGCCGGCAGGATCACCTGCTTGTGTCAGGTCCCCCAGGTCAGAGCGCCCTGCAGTCTTGCTCGGGCAGCCCTGTGCTTGTGGGAGGTGATGTCCGTAGCTCTTCTCAGGGAGCCTGATTTTTCTTCGTTGTTTGCCAAGACGTGTGTGTGTGTCTGTATGCGTGTGCGTGCGTGCAGCCTGCTGGAGATGCCGTTCTGTTGCCCACCTGTCACCTCCCTAGTGCCCCTCAGTCTCATGCCCTCCCCCCTGGTGCATACGTTTTACGTGTGTGTGTGTGTGTCTGTCTGTCTGTCTATGTGTGTGTGTGCCTGCGTGCATGTGTGCGTGCATGTGTGTGTGTCTGTTTAACCCTGCTGGCTTTGCTGGTCCGTATGCGTCGCCCTGGCTGTGGTACCAGCTGTATGATCTCAGCCCTGGCGGCATCCCTCGGGGCAGGATTGGGTGTCTGGCTCCAGCCCTCTCCTTGTCTGCCTTAATCCTGTTCTCCGCCCTGACTCCCGCTCCGCCTTCCTGTCTTCTAGAATGCAGCCAACCGGGGCCTGAAGGCCAGCGAGTGGGTGCAGCAGGTGTCAGGCCTGATGGATGGCAAAGGCGGTGGCAAAGACGTGTCTGCTCAGGCCACGGGCAAGAACGTGGGCTGCCTGCAGGAGGCGCTGCAGCTGGCCACCTCCTTTGCCCAGCTGCGCCTGGGAGACGTGAAGAACTGAGAGGGAAGGGCAGGTCCGCCAGGAGGCATCTCCCCCCGCTCCCCGACCCAGGCACACCCGTCCAGCCAGGAGCTCTCCTTCCACCACAAGGACGTTTGAGTCTTGAGACCTTTAAACAGTCCCGTCTGTCCTAACCCAGCAGTAACCGGAACTTCACCTGAGAGCCAGCCTGTGACTCAACGCCCATGTTACATTTCTGCCCTGAGCACATTGGTGCCATCCACCTAGAACTACTACCCCAGGATTGCTTTTTCATCATCACACTTGTGTCTGTAGAGAGTTCTTTGCAGACTCAGTGCTATGGGCCTCAAGGGAAGAATCATTCTTTGCTGCAGAGAATAAAAAGGCCACGTGCAATACTTGATAGGATACTGCCACGTGATTTTTTCACTCCTCCTCCCTTCTCACCCTCCCCCCGTGATAACTTGTGCTTCCCTGGGTGTCTGTAGACTAGTGGCTGTGGTTCCAGCTGGTTTCTGGTTGCTGTCCTTGCTGAGTCCAGCCCCAGACCCCTGAACTTTGAGAATAATGGTGCCTGGATTTGCGTCAAAACATCTATGGGGATGGCTCACAGAATAGGGTGATAGAGGAATTAATTATTCAGTGGAAGACGGTTCCTGGGGTTGCTGGCAGCAGAGAGAGTCTTCGTTTTGGGTGCTTTTTACAGGAGAACATTCTCATTGATAGTCTCCTATGTCTTTCCCTCTCCTATGTCTTTTCCTCTCCTGATGTACAGGTTGGATGTGAGGTCAGAGACATTCCTTGGTATAGGAGGTTTTTAGGGAACATCAGTTGCCTCCTCCCACACCCTTGACTGCCAGGTCATTCCAGGTTTCAGGACCTAACTTGGACGGTGAAGATGGAGACTCTGACCTGGTTCTGTCCATTTATCCCAGCCTGAAGACAGCTGGGCTTGGGAGCTGTAGTGTGTAGTACTTAGTTGTGCCCTCTCTGGCTGACTTCAAGTCCCCTGGGTACAGCAGGCTGGCCCTGAATCATTCTCAGCCCTGCTGACCTGGAGGGAGCAGAAAAGCAGGTTTGTGCTGAGAGAAGACGCAGAGACCACCAGTCACAAGGCCTGGGGGTGAAGAAGAGGAGAAACAGGAAGGGTGCTGAGGCCCTGGCTGCAAAAAGGCAAGCCAGGTGAGGAGTGTGAGGGATACAAAGAGCTCACACAGTCCGCAGCGCGGGAGCGAGTTCCAAACGCACTCCACAAGCTGTGCCAGCCAGGGCACAGTACCAAAGGGCCCTCTTGGACAAGGCGGTGGGGGAACATGAATACGGTTGTGTCACTAGTGTAGGACCGATTACAGCTTCACAAGTGAGAGGAAGAAGACCCACGCGCTGGGCTTGCGCTGGCGCGAAGGCTAGAGGTCAGCGGGGCCGGTCTAGACCCCACTTCTGCAGGCCCGTCTGATCCACCCATGCACCCAGCTCTGGCCGTCCTCGCGGTGGCCCGGGGCCCCGCGGCGCGCACCGTCCCCCTCCGGGGCGGCAGAGGGCGGTGTGGCGCCAGCCGCTCTCCCGCGCACCCTCGCGCTGCCGGGCAGGCGGGCGGAAGCGCCGGCGCACGGGGCCCGGCTGACCCGCGGAGCCGGCCGGCAGCAGCGCCGCCATGCCCGGGGACCACCGCCGCATCCGCGGGCCCGAGGAGTCGCAGCCGCCGCAGCTGTACGCGGCCGACGAGGGCGAGGCGCCGGCCCCTCGCGACCCGGCACGGCTGCGGCCGGTGTACGCGCGCGCCGGGCTGCTGAGCCAGGCCAAGGGCTCGGCCTACCTGGAGGCGGGCGGCACCAAGGTGCTGTGCGCCGTGTCGGGCCCGCGCCCGGCCGAGGGCGGTGAGCGCGGCGGCGGCCCGGCCGGGGCGGGCGGCGAGGCCCCCGCGGCGCTGCGCGGCCGCCTGCTCTGCGACTTCCGCCGCGCGCCCTTCTCGGGCCGCCGGCGCCGCGCCCCACCGGGCGGCGGCGAGGAGCGCGAGCTGGCGCTGGCGCTGCAGGAAGCGCTCGAGCCGGCCGTGCGCCTGGGCCGCTACCCGCGCGCGCAGCTGGAGGTGTCGGCGCTGCTGCTGGAGGACGGCGGCTCTGCGCTGGCCGCCGCGCTCACAGCCGCCGCGCTCGCCCTGGCCGACGCGGGCGTCGAGATGTACGACCTGGTGGTGGGCTGCGGCCTGAGCCGCGCGCCGGCGCCCGCGCCCGCCTGGCTGCTGGACCCCACGCTGCTGGAGGAGGAGCGCGCCGCCGCCGGCCTCACCGTGGCGCTCATGCCGGTGCTCAACCAGGTGGCTGGGCTGCTGGGCAGCGGGGAGGGCGGCCCGACCGAGAGCTGGGCGGAGGCCGTGCGCCTGGGGCTCGAGGGCTGCCAGCGCCTCTACCCCGTTCTCCAGCAGTGCTTGGTGCGGGCCGCCCGCCGGAGGGGTGCCGCTGCGCCCCTCTGAGCCAGAGACCCGAGCCGCAGCTGCCGCCACAAGGACCCGCGCCGTCGGCCTGCAAACGCGTGCGCCGAGCTGAGAACCGGGAGCACCGGAGAGGATCTGCGGAGGCGTGCCCAGAATAGCCGTGTTGGAGCGATTCTTTCCAGACTGCTTCGTTAAAGAAACTTTTCTAATTGAGTTGACTCCCAGCCACGATCCAGTTGAAGAAACCTGCCAGCGCATCTAGACTCCTAAGTTGGAAAGGACTTCCGCTGTACTCATCGGGAAAACGAGGCCTATGCAGGCCAGCCCGGGACTCCCTCCTGAATAACTGGGCTGCTTCTGAGAGCGGGGACAAGGAGGCTGTGCCTTCCACGTATATCTGAATCCAAACAAAAACTCTTTTTATAATCTGAAACATTCTGTTGTTTTCGGTACCGACTTTAATGAATAAGGCTCTTCTGAGCTGGGGACTGTGTTCTCAGGGCTTGGGACAAGCATTATCTTTAATGTGTCCTGGTGTTGCTGGTCCACTAGTGAGAGGGCACTTGAACTGCCAGGAGTGAGAGTTTCTGGATGCTGGAGATGGAGTCTGGCCATTCTTTAGGGCAAACTGGGCCTGTCTGACCAGGAGGGTGGGCTCTGCCCTGTGTGGCTCCTGAGCCCTGCAGGTTTGTGCTCAGGTCTGAGTTGGCGAAAGGGCCGCCTGGGGTCCTCCCTGCACCAGCTTGGTGTAACCTGAGCTTGTGTGTCTTAGGGGCCTGCTCAGCTGTAGGAAAGGCTGGCTCGAGGCAGCTGAGAGACCAGAATGAGGCCTGGGGACCACACCAAGAATCCCTGACTAGGGGGAAAAATACAAACTTTATTTGCCCCCAGTGACATAATATATATTTCCAAAGCAGATCTGAAATATATAGAATCACAGCAGAAAGAAACAAGATAGAAACAAAGTAAAAATGGTAACCCTGTGGACACTCAGCCCCCTGTGGACTGGGGGCTTTGAGAGGGAAGAGAGCTGACGCTGCTCCGGGGGGTGGGCATCCAGCTCCGCTTGCAGGAGCAGGCCTCGGCTCTATGAGATGGTGCTCTGGTGCCGGGCAGCTGCGGGCCACCCCTTCCCTGCAGCACCTAGGCTGCCATCTGGACAAAGCTAAAACCAGCACTAGGGCCGGGTCCCTGGCTGGTCTGGCTGAGCCACGCCTCCATTTCCATCGCCCTGGCTCCAGAATGGGTGGCATGGGTGCTGCTGAGAGACCCTCGAGAAAACACTCAAGGCAAGGACGGTGCCTGGAGCTGATGAGCCTGGAGGGGTTCCAGCCTGCTACTGACAGCCCTGGTCTGACGCCTGATTCTTGACCTGTAGGAGAAGCAGAAGCAGGACCCTAGCACAGAGGGCCAAAGCGTGGTGAGGCTGGGAAGGGGCCATCTACTTACAACTCCCAGCCTCCAACCCCCGTTTCCCTTTCCTGGCAGCTCTGGCATCTTGGTGTTACTGTAGATTCTTCCTGAGACCTGTGAACCCAGAACCACCAGACACATGGCATTTTGTCCACTCAGCCCAGTTTTCCTAGATGTGATTCCATCTTGGGGAGCAGTAAGGGTCCCCTGGCCCAACAGGCCGAGGGGCAGCCAGAGCTGGGCAAGTGGAAGAAAGGAAGCTCCTACTGCTAACCCCACAGCAGCCCGGCCTCGCTGAGAGGGTCCTGACAACAGCGGGTGCTTGGCCCACTTCAGGGACCACCAACAGCGGCGGAGGCTATGGTATAGCAGGGAACGCTGGGGCTCTTGGAGCTGCACGGAAGGCTATTATCAGATCCAGGTTTGGCTTTCTCAGTCCAGGAAGGTCCGTGTGCTTCGGCTTCCGTGGGGAGCACAGGACAATGCAAGGGAGTTAAGGGGGGGGAGATAGGACAGGGCCCTATCTTCCGGACATTGCCTGTGACAGAAGTCAGTCACCTCCCTGCAGCTACTGCTGTCTCCTGCACAAACAAGGACCCAAACACGAGGAGGGTGAGGATGGGGAAGGTGCCAGGCCACTCACCACGGCCTCCGGGTCTGTGTGCTCCTGGGAGCCTTCTGCCTCCGGACGGGCCCTCGGGCCTCTGGGCTCCTGCCTGGGTTCAGTGGTTCTGCATAAGGACCCCTGACTCCCAGAGCCCCTGTTCTGTTCACAGTCCTCTGTCCCTGGACAGGCATAGTCACCGGTCAGTGGCCGAGTCTGAAGGCCCCAGCTAACCCCATAGAGGCCCCTCTGTGCCGCACTGATCTCAGGTGTCTGGGGCCCCAGAGGACAAGATGCGGTGGGCTGAGTGAGACAAGCTCTAGCTCCAGACCGCTGCTGAGTGGGAGGGGGGGCTGGGTCACACCCGGGAGGAATGGGGGTTGTGCACCTGGGGAGGGTGAGGAGGAGCCCTGCAGCCAGGGGGAGCCCGAGGCTGGACCCCAGGTACCCTCAGCAGTGGGAAAACCTGGTGCCTGTGGAGTGCAGCCTGGGCCCGGCCTCGGGGGCCTGACCTGGAAGCTGGCCCCTCTGCTGCTCCATGAGTTCCACGTGCTCCAGCAGGCGGTCCACCTGGGCCTTGATGTGGCTCAGCTCACCCCTGAGGCAGTGCAGCTCCTCGGTCTGGACTGCGGGCGGGGGCAGAGGGCGCTGCTGCTGGGACCTCTAAGCCCACCCTCCCTGCCAAGGGCCTCCCAGCTCCCCACTAGCCCTGCCAGTGAGGGCTGTGCCCGTTCACTCACGCTTTATCTCGGGGGGCAGCTGGCTCTTTCTGGGGGCCCTGTGGGGACTGAAGCGGCCCTTGACCCCTGTGCCCAGGTGGGCCTTCCGGATCCTGACAGGGACGCGGTGGAGGAGGGGAGGGACCCCCTGGTGTTCGTACCCCCTGTGGGGACATGACAGAGGGTGTCAGGCCACCAGCCTCCCCTGCGCCCAGAGGCCAGCCCTGCAGGACCCACCTACCTGCAGGGGCCGTCTTCCCGGTGCAGTTCGTAATCCAGACTGTAGCTGCTGCTGTAATAGAAGCGGGGAGAGGATCACTGCCGGGGGGCCAGAGTCCTTGCCTAGATCCCATCTGGGGAAACAGGTTTCCAGCTTTTCCTTAGAATCCCAGGATTCTTCACCAAAAGAGCCCCCTAGGCACTTGACCAAGGTCACTTTGGGAGACCCCAGCAAACTAGCTTCCCCGCTGGGCTCTGAACGGGGAGCCTTGCAGGTGGCTCCCGGTGGCAGAAGGGGCAACTGCCCACAGGCTCCTGGCCAGTCAGATCTGGGCCCTCCGCAGGCCCATCTGGCTGACCCAGGCATGCTGATCCTGGTGTGGTTCTTAGTCTGGCAAAGGATGAAAGGCAAGAGTTAAGTCAGGGCTCAGAGCTGTGGAGGGGCTACAAGAGCCTTTAATCCTGCGTGGGAATGGCCGGGATGCAGGGCCAGGCTGGCAGGGTGAGGGCGGAGCCCCGGCCACCTTCGCTGCAGTGAGAGGAGGTGGGCGTCGAGGGGGTGCCGGACCGGCCTGGGCAGGAAGATCCCGCGGGGCTGCCGCCCCTGAAATTCAGTGCAGCTTCAGGTTTCCGTTGGAGCAAGCGGGGCGCTGGGCGGGGAGGAGGGGGCTGTGAGGGGTGTCAGGGAAGTTTCTGAAAGAACCTTCCCTGCCCTGCGCCCAGGAACGAGGAGAGAGGTTGGTGGGAGCCCTGGGGCAGACGGGGGACATTGTGGGGAGACCTTCGCCTTCAGCGCGAGGCCCCCAAGCCTGCGGATGAGGTTTCCGGCCGCCCCGCCTTGCCTTCTGGCCTCAGGAAGTCTGGGTGGGCGGCCCGGGAGCCTCGGGACGCCGCTGATCCCGGGGGTGGAAGGCGCTTCCTGGGAGAAAGAGAAGGGGGCACGCTTCCGGCGCCGCGGGGGCCAGGACGGAACTCGGTGTTTCGGGTCTCAGCCAAGCGCGGCCCCTCGCGGAACCTCCTCCTGGTCCGGGCCCCCGACGGGGCTGCAACTCCGCTCTGGAGCGCAGGGGAGGGCAGCCGCGTGGGCCGGCAGACGACTACCAAGCTAGCAGAAGCAAGTTTCTGCTGAGGCATTGGTGGTTCAGTGGTAGAATTCTCGCCTGCCACGCGGGAGGCCCGGGTTCGATTCCCGGCCAATGCAAGAGGCTGATTGTCTTCTTTTAAACCCCTTTCTCCGCCCCCCCCCCAAAAAACTTTCTAAAATACATAAAAATGACTACGTAACAGTGATTCACTGACTGTTGAGTACAAACTTGGGAGCTACGGGAGTTGAGACAGAGTTGAGTTGAGTTTGGGGGTTAGAAGTTAGGCCTGGGCTTGCTGCAGGTCGGGGGCCTGGGGTCATTCGGGCTCTGCCCCCTACCACCCCCACACCCCCAGTTTCCTCTAGGGTTTGTAGCCTTGCCCCTCCCAGGGTCCATAGCCCCTTCTGTCCCCTGGTCTGGGCTAATGGTTACAGTCTGCAGGCTGCCACTTCCCACAAAAAGGGAAATAAAATGCACCGTCAGAATGGTGCTGACGGTGGAGGTCAGACCTCAGGGCCAAAGGCCAGGGGACAGGGGGCAATAGTTCTGCCACAAACCTTTCCCTCTAGGTTGACAGATGCTGTTTTGAGACCCAAGGCAGATGACCTGCACTTGATCAGTTCTCACAGAGAAGGCATCCAGCACCTCGGGGGCTGCCAGGACCCCACCCTGCTTCGGACGTTTTCCACAGTCTGCTGTCTGACCGCCCTCCCACCCACCCACCGAGGGCTTCATTCTCCCCACTGGAGACCCCTGAAGACACATGGATCTTGAAGAGGCCGCCCCTGCCCCAGGCCTTGAGTGCCCGGCACCCACGAGTGAAGTCTACGTTTCTGAAGGAGAGCTGGCATTTCTTCCATCGCTTCTGTCTTCCTCCACAGGACTGAGGCCGAGCCTGCTGGGCAAGGGGCTGGGAGGACATGAAGTCAGAAGAAGGCAACTGGAACTGAAGAAGGGGTAGCCCAGCGTCAAGGTGGCCACATGGAAAAAACAGGGCAGAGAACTGTGGGAAGGGGCCAGTTACAACCCATTAGACAGATATTTACAAAACCCTATCAACCCCCAGATGAGAGTCTCCCACATGAGATGGGAGGCAAACCACACACCGTATATGCAGTTCTGCTTCACTGGAGAAACCCAAGTTTAAAAATCTATGTTACCTGTGTATTACCATATGTGAAGCTGATGACCAGTCCGAGTTTGAAGCATGAAGCAGGGCACTCAAAGCCGGTGCCCTGGGACGACCCAGAGGGATGGGATGGGGGGAGGGGGGAGGGAGGTTCGGGATGGGGGGTCACAGGTACACCTGTGGCTGATTCATGTCAATGTATGGCAAAACCCACCACAATAGTAAAGTAATTAGCCTCCAAGTAAAATAAATTAATTAACAACAACAAAAAGTCTGTTACCTACGAGTACGCATCTACTCATCAGCCCCAAACAAATGCAGTGAAAAAAGCCGTCCACCCTGTCAAAGGTAACCCAGAGCCTGAGGCTGCCGCGGACAGGGAGAGATTTGGCCTAATCGCTCTTGAGGTCAGCCTGGAGGTGCAGAAGCTTCTCACAGCGGCCCCCACCCAGCCCTGCCGACCTGCTTCCAGGGAGATGAGACCCAAAAGAAACCAGAACCTTTGGTACCAGGTGTTTACACAGCGCTGTACCTTACAGCAACCACCTGCCAACTGCCTCCTGCCTCTCCTACCGGCGAGACAGAAACCACCGAGTGTCCACAGACAGGCCAGGAACGGAGCACAGGCATTGCAGACGCCCACGGAGCGGGCCAAGGGCCCACCGGCCCCCGCACACCCTCCTTATCACCTGGGCAACTGGCATGGTGGCTGGCAGAGGTTGCTGAGTGCCTTTCTGGAAACGTTTAAAGGTTTCTTTAAAATTCCTTGAGGCTTCCCAAGCTAGAGGGATGATTTCATCCAGAAAGTTTCCCATTTTCTACTTCCCAAACATCTATACCCAGAAACAGCTCCCGAGTGCCTCGCAGGAGAGGTTCCACTCGGAGGACCCACAACCTCCGGGTCCCGGCGAGGGGAGACGGCACCCCCAGCAGGAAGGGGGCTGGGTTATGTCAGCTAGAAGTGGCCTTGGAGTGAGCTGGACCGACCCCCCGACCCCCCAGTTTACGGGCAAAACCTGTGGCCGAGGGAGACCGGCCTCCTCCAGGGCCTCCTGGGGTGCTTCTTCTGTCCCGGGGAACCCAGGGCTCCAGACAAGCCGTGGTCAGACTCCCTTCCCAGCAGGCAACCCCGGACTCACCGGGAGGCGGCTGTGCCCCACGGCCTCTTCCAGCCCCGCCGGGCAGCGCTGGGCCTGGGCTCCCGAGCCATGTCCGATCTGAAGGGAGAGCCGCGGGGGCAGAGCTGAGGGCCGCTCCGGGCCGGCCCTCTCCGCCCCGCCACTCTGAGGGGAGGCGGTGCCCGCAGAGGGCCATGCAGCGGGCCCCTGTGCCCAGTCCGTGGGCAGCGTGCCTGGCCCCCGGACCCGACCCAGCTGTCCAGGGCTGGGCTCCACTCTCAGGGGATCCGGTGCTGAGACAGTGTCCCTTTGACTCACTTCAAGGCAAAAGAACCCCTGAGGGTGGGGAGGCTGCTCTACCGTTCCCCCAAACTGACCTCGGGAACCAGCCTCATTGCCCAGCCCCTGGGGCCTGGGGTGGGACCGTCAGAGGCAGGAGGGGGGATGTCCATGACCCCTGAGGGACCCCAGCCCTGGCCGGGTTAGCTCTGCAGTGTGCCCGCCAGCCGCCCACCCGCAGCTGCCTCTGGGCTAGGCTCCTGGGCTGGCTGCTGACAGGGCCCCGGTGGCTCTCTGCCCGCCTGGGCTGCGCAAGGACACCTCGCTGCCCTCTCTCTTGGCGGCGGGGGAGTCAGAGAGTCCACTGAACTGGTTTAGAGCAGGGCTGAGCAGCAAGCCCGGCAGTGTGTGCAGCAGTCAGGGCAGGGGGTCTCCTTTCGGGCCTCTTCAGCGCCCACCGTTTGAGCACAGAGCTCCGTGCTTGTGGCAGACAGAGGGGAATCTGCTCATTGCTGTATTCCCACAGCTCACCTGGGGCCTGGCCACCTGGTCAGTGCTCAGTGGATATCTGCTGAATTAATGAATGGAGCGCCATTAGGTCAGTTCTAGCTTTTGTTTGTGGGTTTGGATGGGATCCCAGAGTTTCACCTGTGACTTTGAGGCCCCTCCCTGAGCCCACCCCCTTTCCTCCTGAATCTATGATCATCATCCACGGCCCACTTTTAGCTGCCAAGACAGTAACAAATGAGAGTCTTCTTTTCCTGTTCACAAGACTTCCTGCGACACAGTCACTAAGAACATTTATCCAGCACCTGCTTGCTCACGAAGAGCAACAGGAAGACCAGCAATAGTGTCCCGAGGTGCTGGCAATCCTGATCAAGTAATCAGTTGGGAGGAAGTTGGTGATTCTGTACCTGACCCCCCTCAGTCCTTCATTCTCTCCCATTTGTGATCCTGACTTATCCACTCAATAACACATTAAACACACATCCAGGCACTAAGAAATCAGCTGTGCGTCCATGCCGTCTGGCTTTACCTGTCTTTCCTTTGACTTTCATATTCACAGTGTCCAGAGAAACACACCCATGTTCATCAGGTAGGGCAACAATGCCTGAACACTTTGAAAATATGTAAAGCAAATCTCATTTTTTAAAATGGACTTGGGAAACTCTGAAGAGGAAGCTTGCACACATGTAGCACTCGTTGCAGCCTGTATAACCGGCAGGAAGAAGGAAGATAACTATTTTTAACAAAGGAGGACATTAATCTCATGGGGATTTTATTAATATCTCCCGCTTTTTTTTGGCTGGGGGCGGGGGGCTGCTCCATGCAGCTTGTGGAATCTTAAGGCTTGAGCCCCGGCCCTCAGCAGTGAAAACATGGAATCCTAACCACTGGACTGGATTCCCTGGTAAGTCACCCTTCCTGTTCAAAAGCAGGGAGAACATGTAATTCCTAATGTTTTAAAACAGCTGTTGGAAAACAGAGCCCCTCATAATTAAGATATTTTAGGGACTGCAAAGGCAAGATAGCTTCACCTAATTTTTGGACAAGCACCTGTGCCTTTCTGGAAAAATAGGTGAACATTTAGAGAATTTAGAGTTATAATGGCCATCGTGGGGAAACATTGCTTTAGATACGTTCACCTAAAGGGAACTCCTTATGTGCCAGTTGGGTGGCTCAGCTGGTAAAGAATCTGCCTGCAATGCAGGAGACCTAGGTTCAATCCTTGGGTTTCGAAGATTCCCGGGAGAAGGGAATGGTCAACCCACTCCTCTGTTCTTGCCTGGAAAATACTATGGACAGAGGATCCTGGTGGGCTACAGTCCATGGGGTCACAAATACACTTTCATTTTTCAAAGGGGTACCCATCAAAGAGAGAATTCCAAACCTTTCAGAGACAACTAAATTCATTTTTCAATTGGTCTGCAGAAGTTTCTAAAAGATAAAAAAATTTAAAAAACCCCACAGCTTTAAAAGGATTTTTACTACAGGTGACTAAAAAAATCTTCAATGAAAAACTGACCATCTGATCAGGTAAGGTTAATTTATTCCATCTGCCAGGAAAAATAATTTGGATTTGAATTTTATACCTGGGACATGGCTAAAATTTTTAAAAACAAAAGCTCTAAGGTCTTCATGTCTGCCTGCATATTACATATGTCTATGTGTGCATGTTACAGGCATGTGATATTTCTCTACCTTCAGATGGTATTGCCAAAATTAATTTGGAAGGAGCGCTATTTAGTTGGCTGAAAATAAAATTAAGCAGGTATAAATTAAGTATACTCTCAGAAATATAGAAACTAACTCACATGTTTTTCCACCTCATGTGATCTGGAATAATGGTTGATAAGTAAAAGCTATTTAAGTTTGCTGGTGTAAATAAGAACAGGCATATTTTCAGAATTGTCAGTATTGGAAGTAAATATGCAACTTTCTTAGCCTGGGTTTGCTAATCAATAGGTTCAGGCTGTCTTCAGTGTTTATCTATTTGTCTCACAGTGCCAGGTCTCGGCTGTGGGATTTTTTATCTTCGTTGCAACATTCAGGATCTTTAGTTGTTGCATGTGGGAATCTAGTTCCCTGACCAGGAATCGAACCTGCACCCCCCGGCATTGGGAGTGTGGAGTCTCAGCCACTGACCTACAAGGGAAGTCCCTAAGATGAGTTTTAACATCAAAAATACACTGGTACAAAATTAGAATTTGGTTTTTCCTCTCTATTAAGAAGGCAGAGTTTCTTTGCCTTAAATGTACTCTGCCTAAGAAACATTAAGACTCTGTCTTTATGAGATCTTACTCAGAAAAGCTGAGTCTTCTTTTTAAAATTTTATTTATTTTTGACTGTACCGCATCTTCCTTGCTGCTGGGCGGGCTTTCTCCAGCTGGCAGAGCGCGGGGAGGGGTGGGGTGGGGGCGCTACTCTTCATTGCGGTGTGCTGGCTTCTCTTCTTGCAGAGAAAAGACTTTAGACCACACAGGCTTCAGTAGTGGCGCAAGAGCTTCGTTGCCCCAAGGCTTGTGGAATCTTCCCAGACCAGGGACTGAACCTGTGTCCCCTGCATTGCAGGGCAGTTTCTTAACCACTGGACCACCATGGACATTCTTCTTATTTTTCATTTAAAAAAATTTAAAAATTAAAATATAGTTGATGTATAATGTAAGATACAGGTGACAGTGTAGTGATTCATAATCATAGGGGCCAAGAACCAAGAAATAGGGAAGAGGTCTTTGCTCCGTGTTCACCTCTTACAAAGACTCCCAGAGCGATTTCCTAAGGGACACCCGCTTGCATTCGCCCTGGTTGTGAAAAGCTTGAGCATCCAGAATGTGGGTAGGACAGTTAATGAATGGGAATCATAATGATGAGGCAAGGATGGAGAGGCTGGCAGTCAGATGGGAAGAAAGAAGAAGGCTGAGGCAGAGGCCAAGCTGACGGAAGGAGCGAGAGTAGGAGAAGAGAACAGCTGACGGAGGCGGCCATACAGAACAGCTGTCCCCAGAGTCCCACGCTGATTCCCAGACACATCCCCCCCGAGTTCACGGATGTGCAGAATAGTCCATAATTTTCACAGAGCTCCCAGGAAGAGAGGGAAGGGTGACCCTATCATCCCCATATTACAGTTGTGACCGGCAGCCAACGAGTGAACTCCAGCTATTTGCCAGGCATTGTGCTACAAACGTTACATCCATCATCTTGTTTCATCCTTATAACAATTTTGCAAGGTACATGTGCCCCATCGTTTTATTTTTCAAAATTTAATTTTGGATCTGAAGGGACCTTTGGGCTTAGTTGCTCCGTGGCACGTGGGATCTTTAGTTCTCCGACCAGGGAGAACCCCCTGCATTGGAAGCTGAAGTCTCAGCCACAGGACCACCAGGGCAATCCCGATGCTCCCCATCTTACAGAAAGGCTTGGAAGGTGCCCAGGGTCACATGGAGAGCAACTTGAGAGGAGTAATGAGATCTCAGTCCCCTGCCTCGAAACCACTGTGTTCCAAGAAGTTGGAGGGCTTACTGAAAGACCCTTCCTGATGGGCTCTGCTATAAGCAAAGCCCGATTCTCTCAGCACCTCCAGGCCTCACTGCCTTTGTGCAGGGATGCCCTGCTACCCACCTTCCCCTGCACAGAATCCAAAGGCTGGAGAGGCGCCTGGTTAGAGCGCGGGGTAACAAGGCCAGTGCTGCAGGCCAAGGCGGCAGGCGCCAGGTGGCCTCTTGTCGTGGACCTGAGTCTTTCTTTCGGCTGTCCCACATTGAAGACCCCTTCCTGTGTTAGAGGTATCCTCCAGCTTTAAGACAGAGCCTGCCTGCTGTGAAATAGGCTGAAAAGGCCCCTTTCTGCCTCCCTTTCCTAACCTTGCAGCAAGGGCCTGGACACATGACTTGGCTCCTCCGATCAGACCCACCCGCCCAACTTTAAGTTACAGCTGCCAGTGGAAGAAGCCCTTCTCAGCAAGTGATGGCAGCAGCAACCTCCAGCTTTCAAAGGAGGGGGCATGTCCACCCTGGGTGATGGTGCCTGTTGTGGCATCTGTGCCCAGCAGAGTCAGGGCGTTTCCTCCAGATCTGACCCTCCAACCTTCCAGAACTCCTGGGAACTAACCAATATCTTGGACAAATTCCGTTTCTGCTTAGAGTCACCAGACTCAGTTTTTCTTACTTAAAGGTAAGAATCTTGGTTGATAACAAAAATAGGACCAGAAGTGGATGGAACCAGAAGCCCTGTGGGAAATGCGGGTGATGTAAGGCTGGCAAGCGGGCAGAGGCCAGTGACAATCCAGCCAGCATTAGGGGACAGGACACTAGCCGCCTGCGGCATGCCATGGCGAGACAGCTAATCTTGTGGTGCCCAGAACAAGGCACCCAGCTAGGACCGGCTTTCGGGACCTGGTTGCTCTTGCCATAGAAACATATAAAGGTTGCTCTGCAATCAGAGGCTGTGGGGCAGGGCGCTGTGCTAGCAGCACCAGCAGCTTAGAGGAAAGATCCGGCTCTAGAGGCTCAAGGCTTCTGGGCTCAAGACATGGCTAGAAAATCAGGGAAGTTTTAAACCTTTGGTGGCAAGGTTCAGAGAGTTACAACCCAAACTTAAGGCCAACCCAAATCAATGGTTATAAAATGACACCGGGCTTCCCTTGTGGTTCAATGGTAAAGGATCTGCCTGCCAATGCAGGAGCCTGGGGTTCAATCCCTGGGTCGGGAAGATCCCCTGGAGAAGGAAATGGCAACCCACTCCAGTATTTTTGTCTGGAAGTTCCAATGGACAGAGGAGCCTGGCAGGCTATAGTCCAGGGATTGCAAGAGTTGGATACGACTTAGCGGCTAAACAACAGCATAAAATGATGGCCTCAGGTGGCTTCACACCCTCTCTGTGTCTAACTAGGGAAGACTGTAGAGCGAAGAGCTGAAGCAATTAGAATCAGCCCAGCAGGAAGGTGTGGGGGACTCAGGACCCCACCTGTGCAGAGGCTCCCCTGCTGGCCAAAAGGACTCTTCTTGGTCATTCTGAAGGTCCAGGAAGCAGAAATTCACTAGCTCTTTGCCAAACCCGGGTCCCTTTCCTCCTGGGCACACGTCTAGGTGGACGTGCCCACCCTCCCTTGCGCTTAGTGTGCTGTGTGGCTGAGGTGTGGCCTGTGGTGACGGAAGGCAGGGGGGGCACTGCTTCCTGCACTGACCCGTGGCATCCTCCAAGTGACCACTCACCCTCCTGCTTCCCGAGCAGACCCCCTGAATGCCAGCGCCCTGGGTGAGTGGGGAGCTATGTGCTGCAGGTAGCAGGGGCCCTGCACAGCCTGGGTTCCCTCCCCCTTTGCACATGTGCAACCAGGTCAGCAGCTAGCATTTCCTTAAATAATACACTCTGGAATGCCCCTGCCCTGAAGGAGACCCCTGTGTGTCCTGCCCCATTACCCGTCATGTTCTCCAGACTTGAATAACAAGGCAGATCTCGGCAGGCCCCCAGGGACCAATGACATCAAATCTGGGAGGAGGATATTGAAACACCAAAAGAACCATGAGATTTTGCTAATTTGTTTTGGCAAAACCTGCAAAATGATCTGGGAATGGATTCTGAGGGTGCAGAGTGGGGAAGAAGAAAAATAATGTTAGATGAGGTGGAGCGTACTGATATTCAGGGTTCTGTGGCAAAAAGCAAAGAAGAACTAAACAGCCTCTTGATGAAAGTGAAAGAGGACAGTGAAAAATTTGGCCTAAAACTCAACATTCAAAAAACAAAGATCATGGCATCCGGTCCCATCACTTCATGGCAAATAGATGGGGAAACAATGGAAACAGTGAGAGATTTTATTTTGGGGGGCTCCAAAATTACTGCAGATGGTGACTGCAACCATGAAATTAAAAGACGCTTGCTCCATGGAAGGAAAGCTATGACCAACCTAGACAGCATATTAAAAAGCAGAGATATTACTTTACCAAGAAAGGTATGCCTAGTCAAAGCTATGGTTTTTCCAGTAGTCATGTATGGATGCGAGAGTTGAACCAAAAGAAAGCTGAGTGCTGAAGAATTGATGCTTTTTGAACTGTGGTGTTGGAGAAGACTCTTGAGAGTCCCTTGGACTGCAAGGAGATCAAACCAGTCACTCCTAAAGGAAATCAGTCCTGAATATTCATTGGAAGGACTGATACTGAAGTTGAAACTCCAATCCTTTGGCCATCTGATGCAAAGAACTGACTCCTAAGAAAAGACCCTGATGCTGGGAAAGATTGAAGGCAGGAGGAGAAGGGGATGACAGAGGATGAGATAGTTGGATGGCCTCACCAGCTCAATGGACATGAGTTTGAATAAGCTCTGGGAATTGGTGATGGACAGGGAAGGCTGGTGTGCTGCAGTCCATGGGGTTGCAAAGAGTCAGACATTACTGACCAACTGAACTGAACTGAACTGGGGCTACCATGAGTGTCTGGGATGGTTCTAATTGTCTGCTCTGATGGTCACTTAAAACCTGGTCTTGGGACTTCCCTGCTAGTCCAGTGGTTAAGACTCCATGCTGCCCATGCAGGGGGCCTGGGTTCAATCCCTGGTCAGGAGACTAGATCCCACATGCTGCAACTAAGACCTGGCACAGCCAAATAAACCATATGTATATATATAAAACTAAAACCCGTGGACTCGATTGTGGCCCAATAATACTAGCTAATAGATAATAAGAATACAAATAAGAATAGATGAAACTTACTGAGTGTTTACTATTCTGTAAGGGACAGTTTTAAGCACTTTGTTTATTTAACAATTTTATTAGGTTAACAAATGAAGTTTAGATGGTCTAATGTTGACGGAGGAGTTGAGAAGTGAGGGTATTGGCTCAGCCCAGCTGACATTCATCAGCGTTTACTCTCACCAGGCTGTTTCAAACACTTTGATGTATTAACTCGCTTTATTTTCTTCATTTTATGGAAAGAATCATGAGGCAGAGAGATATTTTAGGGTGACCAACTGTCCTGTTTGTCCGGGACAGAGAGGCTTCCTAGGTTTCTGGGACTGTGAGTGCTGAAACCAGGGCAGTTCCAGGAAGACTGGGACAGGGGGGCCCCTACGTGTTAATAAGTTGCCCAAAGTCACACAGTTTGCAAGTGTCAGAGCCTGTCCTCCAATTCAGGGGACTTTAGACCCAGACACTGCCTCCATCAGGCTGTCGCACCTGAGCCTGCATCTGAAGTGGCTGGAGGTCTGGTCAGAACTCAGATTAGCTTCGGGGCAGCTGAAAATCTGCTTTTCTAACAAGATCCCAGGTGATGCTGATGCTGCTGGTCCGTGACCCGACACGCAGGCCCGCCGCAGTCAGCTGCCTCCCCTCCAGTGCGGCCTTCATCACGTTGTTGAGAATACACGTTGGTGGGGAAGTGCCGCAGCGTCAGGCCGGCTGGTGGGAGAGGCTGCAGCTGAATGGGGTGTCAGAGGCTCATCAGGACGCTGGATTGCCGGCCTCAGTCGCCACAAAGGCGGCTCCCATATCGCTGCTGTGGGGTAAGCTCTGCTCTTCCTGTGTCTGGATGGGAGTCTACCCAGACGGGCTTTGCAGCAGAGCTTGGAGCACTGTTACTGGCTAGACAGGCCCCCAGCGTGACTCTCACTCTACCAGGGGTCCTGTGACCAACCACTGTCTTTAAAAAAAAAAAAGAAATGAAGGGAAATTTGTATAACCTAAAATTAACCAAGTCAGTGGCACTGAATACGTCTACAATGTTCTGCAGCCACTAACTCTAAATTCCAAAACATTTTTATCATTCCAAAATAAAACCCACACCCTCATTTTCCCGTTTCTCTTGGCATCTGCCAGTCTGCATCTCTGGATTTATCCTCTTCTGACTAGTTCAGATAAATGGAGTCATGCAATATGTGATCTTTTGTGACTAGCTTCTTTCACTTAAAATAGTGTGTTCAAGGTTTATCCACCTGGTAGCTTGTATTAGTAGTACTTCATTCCTTTTTCTAAAAAATAAAATATTTGTTTGGCTGCACCGGGCCTTAGCTGTGGCACACAGGATCTTTTAGTGGCAGCGGGTGGGATCTAGTTCCCTGATTAGGGGTCAAACCTGCAATCCCCTGCATCGGGAGAACAGAGTCTTAGCCACTAGACCACCCCTAGTGGGAAGTCGCCTTCATTCCTTTTAATGGTTGAATAATGCTCCATTGCATGTATACACTGCTATGTTTAGCTATTTAAACATTGGTGGACCTTTGGGTTGTTTCTACCTTTTGGCTAGTGAATAATGCTGCTGTGAATTTTGTGTTTAAGAATTTGTTTGAGAACTTGTTTTCATGTCTCTTCAGTGATTCCTAGGGGTTGGGTTGTTGGATCATATGGTAGTGGTGCTTAACTTTGCAAGGAATCGTCACACGGTCTTCCAAGGTGACTGCACCACTTTACTTTCCCACCAGCAATGTACGAGGGCCCCAACGAGTCCCTGCCCTCATCTGTCAGTAATGCCTAACGCGGCTCCTGGCATTAGGCATTACTGACACTCATCAACGCTCGCTACTGTCCGTTTTGTTGCTAACAGCCTCCCTAATGGATGTGAAGTGGTGTTTCATTCTGGTTTCTATTTGGATTGCCTAATGGCTAGCGGTGGTGAAGATCTTAACACGTGATTGTTGGCCATTTGTACATCTTCTTTGGAGAACTGTCTATTTAAATCCCTTGCCCATTTAAAAAAATCACTGCCTTTTTGATAAGCTCCTTTTCTGTCATGACTCGCCAGAGCAGTTTCTGTGTTTCTCTTGGTTGCCACCAAGAACTCCAACTGATCTGCTTCTCCCAGCTCCACAAGCCAAGGCCGTACTTGTCCTTCCGACCAGCACAGTGACTCGACATTTGTACAAGCAGCCGTGCGGCATTCTGGACACAGATGGTAGTACCTGCGGGGACTCACCCTCTCACCACCCTAAGAACAGGGAGGCCATGGGGCCATAATGACCCAAGTTCAGGTAATCACAAAGAAAGAAGAGCTGTGGAGAAGAAGTCGTAAGAATAAAGAGGGAGGTGCGAATAGAAACCCTAAGCCCACAGAGGCAGAGGTGAGAGGGGCTAGAAGTCAGGGGTGCAAATGAGGCTCCTGAGTCTGCGCCTTATTCAGGACCGAGGGTCTGAAAACCTCCGGAGCAGGGCCTGGGTCCTGTGGGTGAGCAGGGAGCGGGGCGGGTGGGAGGAGGCCAGTCTGCCAGAACCATTCTGGGCTGTCTAAACCCCCCACTCACAATGAGCATGCGCAAGTCTGGCTCATCCATGACTTAGTTTAATCCTTCGTAGGGTGCCCCGTGGGTGGGGAGGAGCCTCCATCTGCCCCAGAGGGTCCAGCCTGGGTGGACTGGAGCAGGCGCTTCTCCCTGCTGGTCTGGACTCCTGCTTCAGGGCCTGATTAAGCCCCAGCTTCCCGATCAAAAGCAGGCTGGGGGGTGGGGCACCCAGGCTCCCCTCCTCCTCCACCAGCCTCTGTCGGCCTCACTTGTACCCTGCCCAACGTCCTGCAAGGTCTGAGACGTCTTTGGTTGTTGGATGCAGTCCCAGCCAGGCCCTGGTTCTACACGGGAGGGCAGGAGGGCCAGCGGGGCTGTGCACCCAGGCGCTGGCTGGGGAGGGGCATGGCTGAACCTCAGGGCCCTGGGTCCCAGCGGGAGATGTGCTCGCGAGCTGGAAAGGAAGAGGAAGAACAAGGGCCGGTGACTGTCCTGGGATGCGGCCCTGCCGCACCAGGTCCAGAAGTGGCCTCTAAGGGACCGCCAGGGAGCTCCAGATCCCCCGGCAGGGGCTGCGGGGCTGTGTGAGGTTTCACCTCTGCCCTCACAGTTCAGGCGCTTGAGGGTATCAGGGCACACCCAGCAGGGCCCAGTGTGATGGCATTAGTGGCCAGAGACAAAGGACCTCGAGAAATCCCTGGCCGGGTGCAGTTCGGGTCTGTGTGGACTGGGGCCATCTCCTGCTCCGGGCTCCAGGGGCCTGCAGGCCCAGGATGGGCAGGATAGCCTCGGGCCCAGTGTGCAGAACCTGCAGGTCTGTCACCCGGACACCCCCGGGGACAGGGGAGCCTCAGGCCCGGTGTGTGGACACTGCAGGGCCGTCACCCGGACACCCCTGGGGACAGGGGAGCCTCGGGCCCGGTGTGCAGAACCTGCAGGTCTGTCACCCGGACACCCCCGGGGACAGGGGAGCCTCGGGCCCGGTGTGTGGACACTGCAGGGCCGTCACCCGGACACCCCTGGGGACAGGGGAGCCTCGGGCCCGGTGTGCAGAACCTGCAGGTCTGTCACCCGGACACCCCCGGGGACAGGGGAGCCTCGGGCCCGGTGTGCGGACACTGCAGGGCCGTCACCCGGACACCCCTGGGGACAGGGGAGCCTCGGGCCCAGTGTGCGGACACTGCAGGTCTGTCACCCGGACACCCCCGGGGACAGGGGAGCCTTGGGCCCGGTGTGCGGACACTGCAGGGCCATCACCCGGACACCCCTGGGGACAGGGGAGCCTCGGGCCCAGTGTGCGGACACTGCAGGTCTGTCACCCGGACACCCCTGGGGACAGGGGAGCCTCGGGCCCGGTGTGTGGACACTGCAGTGCCGTCACCCGGACACCCCTGGGGACAGGGGAGCCTCGGGCCCAGTGTGCGGACACTGCAGGTCTGTCACCCGGACACCCCTGGGGACAGGGGAGCCTCGGGCCCGGTGTGTGGACACTGCAGTGCCGTCACCCGGACACCCCTGGGGACAGGGGAGCCTCGGGCCCGGTGTGCGGACACTGCAGGTCTGTCACCCGGACACCCCCGGGGACAGGGGAGCCTCGGGCCCGGTGTGCAGAACCTGCAGGTCTGTCACCCGGACACCCCCAGGGACAAGGGAGCCTCGGGCCTAGTGTGCGGACACTGCAGGGCCGTCACCCGGACACCCCTGGGGACAGGGGAGCCTCGGGCCCGGTGTGCGGACACTGCAGGTCTGTCACCCGGACACCCCTGGGGACAGGGGAGCCTCGGGCCCGGTGTGTGGACACTGCAGTGCCGTCACCCGGACACCCCTGGGGACAGGGGAGCCTCGGGCCCGGTGTGCGGACACTGCAGGTCTGTCACCCGGACACCCCTGGGGACAGGGGAGCCTCGGGCCCGGTGTGCGGACACTGCAGGTCTGTCACCCGGACACCCCTGGGGACAGGGGAGCCTCGGGCCCGGTGTGCGGACACTGCAGGTCTGTCACCCGGACACCCCCGGGGACAGGGGAGCCTCGGGCCCGGTGTGCGGACACTGCAGGTCTGTCACCCGGACACCCCTGGGGACAGGGGAGCCTCGGGCCCGGTGTGTGGACACTGCAGTGCCGTCACCCGGACACCCCTGGGGACAGGGGAGCCTCGGGCCCGGTGTGCGGACACTGCAGGTCTGTCACCCGGACACCCCTGGGGACAGGGGAGCCTCGGGCCCGGTGTGTGGACACTGCAGTGCCGTCACCCGGACACCCCTGGGGACAGGGGAGCCTCGGGCCCGGTGTGTGGACACTGCAGTGCCGTCACCCGGACACCCCTGGGGACAGGGGAGCCTCGGGCCCGGTGTGCGGACACTGCAGGTCTGTCACCCGGACACCCCCGGGGACAGGGGAGCCTCGGGCCCGGTGTGCAGAACCTGCAGGTCTGTCACCCGGACACCCCCAGGGACAGGGGAGCCTCGGGCCCGGTGTGCGGACACTGCAGGTCTGTCACCCGGACACCCCTGGGGACAGGGGAGCCTCGGGCCCGGTGTGCGGACACTGCAGGTCTGTCACCCGGACACCCCTGGGGCCCGGGCCTGGGCAGGGAGCCACAGGAAGGCCCTCACCAAACTGGCAGATGTAGCGGTTGCGGGTTTTGCAGCGCTGGTCATTCCAGTTGAAGGCGGCCGACGCCTGCAGCTCCACGCAGTTGCCAAACCTGCGGGCCGAGGCGGCGAGTGCTCAGGCGGAGGAGGGAGGCGGGAGGCCGGGAGAGGCTCCAAGACCCCTCCCGGGGGCCACCTGTGCCCAGCCGGGGCCTCCCGGTGCCCCACCCCACACTCACAGGGGCCTCTGGGAGTCGGAGCCCCCCGCCCCCGGTCTCCACACCTGCTCCTCCAGCTGCTCCAGCTCCTCCTTTCTCAGGGGGCGCCTCGCCTGCTGCCCTGGCCCGCCCCCAGGCCCCCAGGCCCCGTCCCCAGGCCCCCAGGCCCCCAGGACAGGCTGCGTCCTTCCTCCCACCAGGCCGAGGCCATGTAGGGGTGGACCCAGGCCTGGCATGGCTGCCCTCAGGGAGGTCAAGGAGGGGTAGGGGCGCTCGTGAGTCTCGGTGGGCACACAGCCTGACCACCTCCACCCCCGCCCCAGGCACCCCCTGACCGCCTCCACCTTTGCCCCGTGCACCCCCTGACCCCCTCCACCTTTGCCCCGTGCACCCCCTGACCCCCTCCACCTTTGCCCCCTGCACCCCGACCCCCTCCACCTTTGCCCCGTGCACCCCCTGACCCCCTCCACCTTTGCCCCAGGCACCCCCTGACTCCCTCCACCTTTGCCCCGTGCACCCCCTGACCCCCTCAACCCCTGCCCCGGGCATCCCCAGGCTTTGAAGGCCAGGCGGGGCAGGGTGGCTGGTGGGCAGTGTGAGGGCTGATGCTGGGGGTGGCCAACGGAGGGCAGCGTTAGCGTATTGATGCAGGCGGAGCGGGCGCCGGGGGCAGGGCAGGGTAGATGAGGGAGACGGAGAGGCCGCTGAGGGGACGATGGGGACGGTGGAGGGACGCAGCCTTCTGGGGTCCCCGTCTTTTAAGTGAGCCCTGGGTCAGGGACGTGCCTCGTCAAGCACTGGGCCCACACCCAGCCGCGCCTGCACCTCCCAGCAGGAGGGCCCCAGGGAGCCCCAGGCCCTCAGGGCGCTCGGGCAGGAGGCAGGCGGGTGGGGGTCTGGTCGTGTCTGAGGGTTCAGCACAGAGGCCCCAGTGGGAAGGTGGGCAGCGGAGGGCTCACCCCTGGTTGTCCGGCTGCCCGAAGGCGAAGCTGGTGAAGGACTGGTGCTCCCCTGTGGTCCAGCGGAAGGAGTCCTTGGCGCTCTTGTAGGTGAGCCCTGGGCCATAGCGGCAAAGGTTGGCCCCGCACCCAAGGTCCCGGATCCCGCCCGCTCCCTGGGCTGAGGGCCTGCCCAGAGCCTGCTGCCCGATGCCCAGTGGGCCCCCGGCCCTGAGACCCCGTTCCCAGCACTTCCGGCTCCTCTCCGTCAGCTCTCTCCCTGGGGAGGGGACGCATCAGCCTGACTTGGGGCTCCATTCCGGGCTCCTGGCCCTCACCACACCCTGACTGCTGGCAGGGCTCCAGGTTACCACGGCCCAGATCGCTGGAGGGGCGTGGGTGTCCCAGCCCCACGAGCACTGCACGCGCGCGGACACACGCCCCGCCCCACCCCCCCACATCACCCAGGCACTCACCGATCCAGAAGTTCCTGGTCTCAAAGTCACTGTCGGTCACCTCGTTGGTGGTCTCCAGGCGGCCCAGGTAGAAGGCCAGGATGTCCTGTACCTTCTGGCTCTCAATCTGGGCAAGCAGCCCACCCTTGCCCTGTAACCCACACTCTGGGTCACGCTGGCCCCAGAGCGCAGGCCAGCCCCTCCTGTCCCTCCCGCTGCCCACCGTGGCCACAGACATCAAACCTATGTGCCGGCCAGGCTGTCCCCGGCCAGCCTGTCCCCAGCCAGCCATCCCCACCAAAGCCTCCCGCCTTCCTCTCCCCTGCCCACCTCTCCTCTGGCAGGGTCCCAGCCTGGGAAGGGTTTGTTTCACCTGCTCAGTGTCCTAAATACATCGGGATTGCTTGCCAGCATTAGTAAGTTGAGAGGTCGAACGAATGCATCTCTTAATCCAGGGTCCCTCCGTTAAGACCCCTGCTTGGGCCCAGGGGGCAGCTGCCGGGAAGGTGGGGTGAGCCGTTACCTGGCATTTCATCTTGGCGCCGTAGTAGGTGTCCGCCTCCGAGGACACCATGAAGCAGTCTCCGTCGATCCTCAGATCGCAGGTGTGGAAGGGAAAGCGCACCTTGGCTGGCGGGAGGGGAGCCTGACTTTGTGTGGGACCTCAGACTGGTCACGCTTCCTGTCCTGCAGGCTGTTAGGCTCAGGGTGCCCCTTCCCCAGCCACCTGCTCCGAGCTGGTAAATATGTAACAACCAGCTCTCTCTCTCAAGAAAGATAATCTGTGATTGCAGCAGTTCTGTTTCTGGGGTGTAAAGACTCCCTGCCATGGCTAAGTTCACTCAGGGAGTGGGCGAGAGTGCACACCATGGCCATCTGTGGGCTGGTCCGGGCGGGACCCAGCCCTCACCGAGGGGTCCAGGGCGGGCCTAGCCAGTCAGGGGCTGTGTGGCGGGACTCACTGGCGCACTGGGCTCCCCCAAAGCCGACGTCACAGACGCAGGAACATTCCTCTTCCCGGAACCGGCCGTGCACGCACTGCACGCTGCACCGCACTGCCAGGATGGGGGGCGGAGGATGTGCACGGATGCCAACCCCAGCAAGAACACCCACCTGGGACTCGTCTGTGCTCTGTGGCATCTTTGGTTTGATCTTGTCAAGGGAAGTGAATCAGAGCTGGGGGAAGAGCTGCTCATGGTCACAGAGCTGGGGGATGGGCGGGAAAGGAATCCAGCCGGGATCCTTAGCTGCCCTCTCTGCACCCTCACAGAGCCTACGGGCCAGATCTGGTTTCATTTGCAACCTCCTGCACGGCGCAGGGTCTGGCGGACAGTCGACAGTCGGTGCTCAGTGGATGCCTACTGGACGAGGATACGCTGTGCACGCTTCACTCACCCGGGTGCCCTGACCCAGCTCCAGGTGCCCCTCACCTTGACAGTACCTGCCTGTGTATCCAGGGGGGCACAGGCAGTGGCAGGTGCTAATGTTGAGAAGGCCGTGGTTCCGGCAGCTCATGCGACACGGGTTCCTGGGGACCTCTGGTCAGACAGAAAGGAAACGCTGAGCAGGCCTCCTCTGGGCAGGCCAGGCCGGTGCCTCCCTGGGTGCTGGGCCAGGGCTTCCAGGACAGCCTGTCACCCTCCTCTGCATCACCGGATCAGACCTGCTGGTGAGGGCACTTACCACAGAGCCCCCCTGCGTGATCCCAGGCTTTAAAGCAGCCGGAGACGCTGGCCGTGCAGAGCGAACACCAGGCGCCCTTCTTGTAGGGGACGATGGTCTTCCCGTTGACCTCCCAGTTCCCTCTGCGAAAGCAAGCAGCGGAGGGCTACAAGGACCTGGCCTTGGCCATGGCAGGGACAGGCCCTGCTGCCTGCTCCCCAGCCCCTGTCAGTTCCTTCCTGCCCCGCCAGGGAGTCAGGGAGCTGGGTGAGACAGGGAGATTTCCCAGGAGAGAAAAGATGACCTCCAAAGAAATACTGGACAGATTTCCTGAATGCAGGGTGGTGCTTCCAGGAAAGGGCAACTGAGCAGAAGTCACGCTCTGCATGGCCAGGATCCTGGGTGCTGCTCTCTCCCACCAGGGGTGCAGACCCAGGGGTAAAGGCCTATGGGTGGGTGTGTGGGTGTCTCACCCTGGCTGAGAGTACCCCTGCCCTGCAGCCCAGCAGTAGACGGGAGGGCTCTGCTATGCAGGGGGCTTACCCGGGAGAGTAGGCGCAGACAAAGGCTTCCAGCTCGCCCTGGGCCCCAGAGCAGAGGTGCCGCCCACAGCCCAGCTGGCTCGAGGTGGCCCACACGAGCTGCAGGAGACACGGAGGCTCAGACACCCCATTGCGTGCCCCCTCCACTCCCAGTCTGGGGACCTGCAGCCTGCAGGATGCTCCCCTGGGGAGGGCAGGCATTTTTGCCCCAAACCAGGCAGATAAACAGTTCTGTCACCTCCCTGGGAACCCCAGGAGCAGAGCAGCTGTGCTGGGCAGGGCTATAAGGATGGGTGGGAATAGACTAGAAAGGCCTCCTGGGTGGGGAGGTGAGGGTCTGCAGATACCTGAAGGGTGGGGAGACTGGAGGGCTGGAGGAGAGTGGCAGCAGGAAGACCTGGACATCAAAGGCCTTGCGATGGTTGCAAAAACGGCCCCAACGCTTCACCTGTCCCCACAGCCCATTCTTTACAAAATGTGGTTTTGCATCAAGAGGAGTCTCCCATGCCTCGAAAATGGCTGGCCCCGTGGCTTGTGTTGCTCAACACTGGAGAAATGATAGTCCAGCCGTTTTAAACCTAGGTCTCAGGAGACCCCATGCTCTCTCATGCTCAGCCACCATGTGAACAAGCCTGCTGGAGGCTGAAAACCCTTAGAGGGCAGAGATGATCCACTGAGGCCACTGCGGACAGCCAGCTCCTAGCCCACCCAGCAGCTGGTTGCGGTTGCAGGAGTGAGCGCTGCCAAGACCAGAGGAAACTCCCAACCGAGCCCAATCCAGACTGCCAACCTGCAAAATCACAGGATGCTAAATTTTGGGATAGTGTGTCAGGCATCAATAGCTACCTGACACAGGTTTTTAATAGTATTCAAAACTTAGGTTTAAAGTATTAGAATCAGTGACCACTCGGAAATAACACAAATGGGCAATGCCCAAGAACAGCCCAGCAAACTCCAGTAGCTACTAAAAATGACCAGCATGAGGCCAGGAGATAAGCCCGTGGAATCATATATATATATACATATCTCCAACAAGTAGAGAATGTGCATTCTTTTTAGGAGTGCATGGAATTTTGCAGACATTGATCCCTCACTAAACAGCAAGTGAAAGTGAAAGGTGCTCAGTCCTGTCTGACTCTTTGTGACCCCATGGACTATATAGTCCATAGAATTCTCCAGGCCAGAATACTGGAGTGGATAGCCTTACCCTTCTCCAGGGGATCTTCCCAACCCAGGAACTGAATGAACCTAGATCTCCCGCATTGCAGGCGGATTCTTTAGCAGCTAAGCCACGAGGGAAGCCCAAGAATACTGGAGTGGGTAACCTATCCCTTCTCCAGCAGATCTCCCCAACCCAGGAATCAAAGCGGGGTCTTCTGCATTGCAGGCAGATTCTTTACCAGCTGAGCTCTCAGGGAAGCCTAATAGCTGCAAAGCAAGATTCACTAACTACCAGATAACCAATGTCTTAGAGATCACATTCTATGAATTCAGCGAAATAAAATCTAAAGGAAGTAATTTAGAAGTCAGTAAAGGAGAAAACCTGGCTCCCCTGAGAGCTCAGCGGTAGAGAATCTTCCCGCCAGTGCAGGAGACACGGGTGTGATCCCTGGGTCAGGACGATCCCCCGGAGAAAGAACATGGCAGCCCACTCCAGTATTCGTGCCTTGGAAATCCCACGGGCAGAGGAGCCTGGCGGGCCTCAGTCCATGGGGTCGCAAAAGAGTCAGATATGACTTAGGGACTAAACAACAAAGGAGAAAACCTAGTTAGGAAATTTAAGTATACACTTCAAAATCACAGACCACATTATAATGGAGGGACTTCCCTGCTGGTCCAGTGGCTTGTCAATCAGAATAGATGCTGGGCTGGAGCAGGGTCCTAGAGACCCACTACTGTGACAAACACACCCGCTCTGATTCTAGATACAGGAGAAATCCTCGGTGCTCCAGGGAAGAGGCTAGGGCAGGTACCTTCTGGGAACATGGGATAACAACTGTTTACTAATGCATAAGAATTTTAGTGTTTGATTAACTCTTATAACAGACGGTACATAGATGAATCACAGTCCTGCAAGCAGGAAGGCAGGGAAGCGTTAATGTTTAAAGATATATATTAATGTTGGTATTGCGATTATTTTTTAGAAAGCTGTTTTTAGTTGTGGCATGTGGGATCTAGTTCCCTGACCAGGGATTGAACCTGGGCCCTCTACACTGGTAGAGTGTGGAATGAAAAAGTTATCTTTTAGACATACATGCTTATTTATGGATAAAATTATAAATCTAAAATTTGCTTAAAAATAATATGGGAGGAAAGGGAAATAGGTGAGGCTATAGATGAAACAAAATGAGTCATGACAAGAAAATACAATGGAGAAAAGACAGTCTATTCAGTAAGCGGTGCCGGGAAACTGGACAACATATGTGAAAAAATAATATTAGAACATGACTTTAAAAATCTTAACAAACTTAGATTGGAAATAAATGCCTGTAAAGGCTACTTATTAAGTTCATATGAAAAAATTAGGAGAAAGAATCAAGAACAGCCAGGAAACTTTTGAACAATAATAATAATATGGGGGATTTTCCTGTCAAAAAACTTTTTATGAAGCCATAATAATTAAAGCACATATGTACAGAGTAATAAAAAAAAGCACAACAAGAAGAGAGAACCCAGCAGATATAGGAGCTTGGTATATGACTGAGGTGGCATTAGAGTCCGTGGGGGAAAGAGTCAATACTTAATACAGAAGTAAAAAAAAAAAGATAAAATGAAATTCTACATCACCTGGTGGCTTAATGACTTCAATATGAAAAAAGGAAAATTTTAAACTTTGGAAGAAAAGAAAGACTATCTTCCTGATGTCAGAGCTGAATAGGATTTCTTAAACATAATACAACAAATGGATGAACCATAATGAAAAACATGAGAAGTTTGATTACATTAATATTAAAATTCTCTGAAGATTTCTTATAAAAGTCACATAAACAAAGAGAAAATACAAGCCATATGTTAGAAAAAAATATCTGCAACCAATATGACCAACAAAAGTATAAAGAATATAGAAAAGATGCTTATAAATTATTAAGGGAAAGATGAAATTAACCAGCAATGAAGCAGAACAGAAAAGAGGCTCAGTCTCACAGGTAATCAGAGAAATGGAAATTAAAAACAGAATGAGGTAGTGTTCCACAGCACCAAGTTGGCAAAAATTAAGGAGCTGACAGTACTGGGAAGTGAGAACTGGTTTGCGGACAGGATGGAGTAGGGGACACCACTTTGAGAGCAGGCAGCAAGGGTGTAGGTGCATGCTCCCTCTGACCCAGCCGCTCCCCTTCTAAGTGTATCCCTAGGGCGGGAGTCCCCAGTCTCCAGGGTCTAGTACCTGATGATCTGAGGTGAAGCTGATATGGTAACAGATGTAAAGTGCACTAAAAGTGTAATGCACTTGAATCAGCTGGAAGCCATCTCCCTCAATTCCAGTCTGTGGAAAAACTGTCTTTTACAAAACCTGTCTTTGATGCCAAAAAGGTTTGGGACTGCTATCTTAGAGGAATTCTGGACCCGTGTGTGCAAGAGGGCCTGAGCTTGGATTTATGTGTTGTGGTGTGACTTGGAATAGTTAAAAAAAAAAAAAAAAGTAACCCCAGATGCCCCCAAATCGTAGTTTATTCATAGTGAATCTCCCATGCTTGCTCAAATCAATGGAAGTAAATCTTACAAATGTGATCTGAAGATCTGAAGTGATGGCAAAAGGAAGTGTACATTTAGGTATGTTTAGAGAGCACTTAGGATTTAATAACACACAACTCACTTGCATAAGGAGAAAAGGCATCAAAACCCTTCCACGTGTAGCAAAGGTATTCCAACATGCTTGGGGGAATTCCCTGTAGTCCAGCAGTTAGGACTGGGTGCTTTCAGTGTGGGGGACAGGGTTCGATCCCTGGTCAGGGAATTGCTTGAGATTTGCCTGTGTTTTTCAGGGCTGAACCTTGGCACCTAAATGACACCAGTCATAGTGAAGATATAAACAATTTTGTGGAGGGGAGAGAAAAAGGAAACACGCTTGCGGAAGGGGGGATCCACCTGGACTCCTGGAGGGCAGGAAATTTACCTCTGGGGAGGGACAGAGGTGAGCGGAAGGGGAGGGCTTTGGCTTAGCTTTATTTTTTTTTAAGAAATTATTTAAAAAACCAAATATAGTTAACATTGTCTAAATCTAGGTAGTGGGTAAGAAACTGGGAGCCGCTCAGTTGTTTCCAACTCTTTGCGACCCCATCCACTCCAGTATTCCGGCCTGGAGCATTCCGTGAAGTGTAGAATGGGTAAGAGGGAGTCCGTTATTTGATTTAGTTTTGAAATATTTCACGTTTAAAGCTGAAAAAAGGACAACTATCGGGAGGAAAAGCGACCACCAGTTTTAGGACAAACTGTAGACCCTCCGAGCGATGGCAACCCACTCCAGTATTCTTGCCTGGAGAATCCCAGGGACGGAGAAGCCTGTTGGGTGCCGTCTCTGGGGTCGCACAGAGTCGGACACGACTGACGCGACTTAGCAGCAGCAGCAGCAGCGGCGGCAGCAGTAGACCCTCCGAGCAGGGGCCCCGGGCGGGAAGGCCGGCCTCACCTGAGTGTAGCGGGCGCAGGTGGCGTTGGGGGCGCACTCGGCCGCCGCGTGGCTGTACTGCCGCCCCTCGGAGAACCACAGGCCCACTACGTGCACGAAGGTCGCGGAGCCCGCGGGCAGCAGCTGCGCGTTCCAGCCCACGTGCCGGGCGGCCCGCGGGACGGAGGCCGGGCTTGGGGCGGGGGCACCGCAGAGGGCCGCCCGGGCCTGGGCTTGCCGGGCCAGGCTGTCGCTCCAATCCTGGGGGGCGGGGGGCACACACAGCAGCATCAGTCGGGGCCCCGGGCCAGGCTCGACTGACTCACCCCCGCTCCGCACCGCAGCACGACCAGAGGCCGTGCGCCTACAAGGAGAGCCCTCGAGCAGGGATCGCGGTTGGCGGCTTGAGCGCTCTGAGCTGGTTTCGCCCACTTCCTCAGGGCCAGGGAAAGGCAGGCAGGACCTGCAGGGGGCGCTCCAGGCTGTGGGAAAGCCACCTGCCCATCTGGCCCCGGACCCCAGAGCCCGACTCGCCCAGCACTGAGAGCCTCCGGGGATGGCACCCTCAGGCCATGCCCAGGACTCCACCCCACTAAGGGGCCGGGTGTTCCTGGGGGCGAGTGCCAGCCCAGGAGATGGGGTGGGCCTCTGCTGTAATGTGAGCTCTGCCGTGCCCAGGGCTTCCGAACTGGTTCTGTGCTAGGTGAACCTGGCCCTGTTACTGTCAGAAAGGCTCCGTCTTGGCGTCCCTCCTGCGATGTAAAAAGTTGCAACAGCCGCGCTGCTGTGTCTTACTCCCTAATTCTGGAGTGTGTAGGGGCTCTAGCTGGGAAACCGGACCGGAGAAGGTGTAAGAGGTCTCCAGGGCCTCTGCTTTGGTCTCAGCAGGCAGAGCTCTCTGGAGTGGACCCAATCCACTCTCCCCAACCAGGCGTCCCTGCCCCCATCCACCAGCCCCCTCCTCTGAAACAGGGACCTCAGCAACTAAGATGACATGTGTCCTGGTCCAGCCCTGCCACCTCATTCCAGTTGTGTGACCTCCAGCCATCTCCTAATCTCCATGAGACTCAACATACTCTTCTGTAAAATGGGATAGTAAGGTGGGCGCTCCCTGGTGGCCTAGTGGTTAGGGTTCTGGGTTTTCAGGGCCCTGGTTCAGTCCCTGGTCGGAGAACTGAGATCCCACAAGCCATGCGGCATAGCCAAGAAAAAAGAGGGGGTAATAAGGTAACCACAAGATAAGATGGTGTGAAGATTACACGGCTGCAGGGAGCAAAGTGCTTCACTTAGGGCCTGACCCCAGCAGACGGTGGTTGTGATTTCACTGCTGATGGGAGCTGCACAGGGCCCTTCAGGGCCTCAGCCTCCCTTGGGTGCCCAGGGGCAGAGCTGTGCGTGTGACAGAGGCTGAGCCGTGGGGCTCCACTTGCGTTTTTAATGAGGTGCTCTTTTCTTAGCTTCAGGCACAAGGGCCGTGGGAAGTGCAGGGCCTGACCAGAAGCACCCTCACTCCAGGCACTAGGGCTGCGCGTGTGGGAGTCGGAGCCAGGACCTGGGCCCCTGGGAGGGGCTGAGCACATGCAGAGGCGGGAAAGGGGAGAGGCGACCGCCGCCCCCGCCCGCCCCGCCCCCACCTCCTGGGAAACTGACCCCCAGGGCTCAAGGTCGCCGCAGCCGCGCCGCCTCGGAGGAGTTTGTGGGAAGCGGCCATGGGCAACCTGGCCGGCCCCACGCTGGCCCCCCTCGTTCCCTGGACCGTTACGTGGGCGGGGGCAGCCGCGGGCCGTACTGGGGGGCCCCAAGGTGACACCTGCGACCCCGCAGCCCCGAGGGAGTGCTGGGAAACCCTGCACCCCCTCCCTGGCCCGGGTGAAGGGGCCACTCCTGGTCGCCTGGATAAACCGCTGGAGAAGTCGCACACAAGCCCCCCGCCCCCGCCCAGCGGGCTGCCTTTCCCGCCCCAACGAGCCTCCCGTCCCGCTGGGACGCCTTTGTGACCTCCGCTTTCCCGGAGGAGGGGACCCCACTCCATCCCTGTCTTCTGGTCTCCGGGGCAACGGGAAGGGATGCAAGCAAAGCCCGAGGGCTGTCTTTCCGGGAGGAGGGAGCCGAGGCTCTCCCCGTGACCAGGCACCCGGGCCGCCGTGGGCGAGGGGCGGCAGCCCCTCCCGCCTTGCTTGTGCAACCGCGCCTGGCCGCAGCGCGGCCTCCCAGCCCGTCAGGGTCGCCCCTCCGCCCCGTGAGCCGGGCGGGTACGGGTACTCACCATTCTCTGCATGTTGGCCGCAGGCGGGTGGACCCGGCTTCGCAAGCGGTTGTGCAGAGAGACGAGGAGGAAGCTCTCCTTCTTGCTCAGGACTGGGGTGGGAGACAAGGTCAGGCCACCTGGGCACCGGCCTTTGGGGCCCCCGCGGCGCAATGGGGTGCACCCCTGCATTTACGGTGCAAAATCCGAGACTGGGCAGATGCCGGTGGGCACATGCAGGGATGGGAGCAGAGGGTGGGGAGAAGGAGAGAGGCAGAGAAAGGAGGGGGACTGAGACAGACAGGTGTGGGTGTAAAGGAGGCTGAGAGCTGGGGTGGGGTGACCGAGGGGATGCGCCCTGGGGGTCTGGGCGTGAGGAGGGGCCGCAGCCCCTCTGCCTGGGGCTCCTCTCAGCCAGTCTCCCCCACGGCTCACAGGGCACCTCCTTGTTCTTCCTTCCCCCCTTCATTCTCCTGCCCTAGCTCCATCCTCCTGCACCCCTCTCAGGCCTCCGGAATGTTCCAGGGTGGCTCTTTCAACTGCACCAGCCTGCCCTGGGCTCAGGCCTGGGAACTGGCTCCTGGGAGCCCCCGGGACCCTCAGAGCATCACCACGTTTCCCTCACACCGTGGCCCCCTTACCTTCAGCCATTGGAACCCGCTGCTCCTGCAGCTGGAGTGGCTGCACCCCTGCCCAGGTTGTGCCAAGGAGAGCTAGGAGCAAGGGCAGGAGGCCTGGCCGGTGGCCTCCAGGCCTGGGCGAGGGCTCCAGCCTCAGCATGGGCCTGGTGGTGGCTCTGGGCTCTGCCGGGCTCAGCAATCCAGCTTGCTTCCCAGACTGGACGGAGCTATTCACGATCTCAAGGAGTAGCACGGGGCTGGCAGACAAAGGGGAGGCTGCTGAGTAATCGGTGTCCGGACAGCCCCCGTTGTCAGCACTGGCATGGAAGGAGGCAGACAGCTCCCATCCCGGGGCGCCCTCCCTCCCCCGGCTGTGGGCCTGCCCGCCTGCCCGCCCGCCAACAGCCAGTCAACCAACCTACTGAGTGGTTCGCAGTGACCCCGTGGCCCCTGCTAATCATTGCAGGATTATTGGAGCCCTCGGGGAGCCCTCGGAGACACTGCTGATTGGCCCACAGACATTCCAGGGCTGCAGATTAACGAATAATAGCAATGCCCAGGCTGGAATGGTGTCCTCCAGGCTCATCAGCAGCTTCTCTTCCCAGCCCCTGGCCCAGGGAGGCTGGGGCCTCATGCCCTATGGGCGGGCAGGAACTGGGCAAGACCCCAGGGGAGTTCTTTCCTTTCTTGGGAAGCTCGTCCCAACCCCCAGCCATGAATTAAACATAAGCAGGTGGTAACCACACACCAGTCAGGTGCCACCAGTGGGTGGGGGCACCAGGGCAGTGGGTTTGTAGGGGAGTGGGCGGGGGCTGCTCCATGGGTGCCTTAGCACGGTCTTTCTGAGCGATGTCGGGGGCTGGGCCCCAGCCCTGGTGCCCCCACCCACGTGACTGCCGGCCTGGAACAGGCAAAGCGGGGAGCACGTGATGCTCCTGGCTGGCTGCAGTCCTCGGGGAACAAGTCAGCCTCCGGGCCCACAGGCAGGAGGGCCACTGGCTGCCCTGGTGCTCTGGGGCCCGACTACACCAGCCTGGCACGGTCCCCACAGAATCAGCTGAAAGGTGCCCGCAGCTCCTAGAAAATAAAAGTGTGTCCCCCTCGGGCAGATCGAAGGTTATTCAGCCATTCGCAGGGGACAGGCCAGCGAGCCAGGTGCTTCCTCCTCCTGGAGTTTGTGTGACCCCTGAACCCTGGGCCAGGCCAGGTGTCAATTCCTCAGAAACTTTCCTGAGATGCCAGTGGGCCTGGCTTTTGCGGTTGGGGCTGGGGGTGGGGAACACGATGGAATGTCGTTACCTTTGGGGGCATGGAGACAAGGTCAGACACAAGGCCCCCAAAGCCAGCCTGGGGTTGGGTGTCCCCCTAGATGTCTCAGGGCCTGGGTCGTTTCTTCTCTCTCAGACAGATGATCAGACAAATTCAAGATCACCCTGTCTGGATCCCAGCAATGCTTAATAAAATAGGGATCTTTTCCTATAGAGTCTACAAAGCAGCTTCAAATATGTGAGTTCACTTGGGCAGGGAAGACGAGGTGCTCAGTCTGTGGTTGGGGAAGCTGGGGTCAGTGTGTCTCAGGCCTGGCCCCAGGTCACCCAGCAAGCACAGGGTACCCGCGGCCGATCGAGAGGCCCCGTCTTTACACTCCCAGACCGTGGTGCCGACCTGCTTTAGTTCCCATCTTGGCCCTGTGAATTCAATTCCCACAGCCCTGCTCTGCTCCAGGTAACAAAAGACCCAATTCCTGCTCCTGGGCTTTGAAGATAAACGTGGCTGGTTTTCCTGGAATACCACGCAGGGCAGCAGCGCAGGTGGGAGGAAACTATACCTTGGGGCCTGGAGTGGAGCGACTTTTGAGCAGCCCTGGCTCACCGTGAGAGGAGGCCAGGGTGAGCCCCGCGTGCAGGACCAGAAGGGGAGAAGCAGAGCAGAGCAAAGGCCTGACCAGACATCAGAACCAGGTTCTGACCAAGGAGCCCTGTGCGACCCTGGGATCGTCACTGCCACCCCGGGCCTCGGGGCAGCGGTGTGAGGCAGGGTGGCAGCCTGCCTGGGGCATTGCACCTTGGTGTACGTAGTATTTCCTCCTGGGTCCAGACCTTTTCCAGGAGCCTGCTAAGTGGCTGGGATGGGTTTTGAGAATGGGCATGCATTCCCCTTCTTGTAAAAAGTGTTTCCCAATAAGCAACTTCTCTTCTTTTAGCAACTTAATCATTTATATATTGACGTTTTTATCTCGGCTGCTCTGGGTCTGCTGATGTGTGCAGGCTTTAGTCGCGTGAGCAGCGGCCTCTCTAGCTGCAGTGCAAGGGCCTTCTTTGCGGGGCCTTCTCCTGTTGCGGAGCATGGGCTCTAGGTGCCCAGGCTTCAGGAGCTGTGGCGCACAGGCGTGGTTACCCCGCAGCATGTGGAACCTTCCTGGACCAGGGATCCAACCCATGCACCGTCCGTTGGCATGGCGATTCTTAACCCCTGGGCCACCAGCGAAGTCTGAAACCTCTCTTCTGGTTTCTATCACCATAGAAATCACTATTCATTCTATTGCCATTTATTATCACCATTCTATCACCATTTATTTGTAATGTCTGCCATACTTAGTTACTCAGTCATATCCGACTTTCTGCAGCCCCATGGACTGTAGCCCACTAGGGTCCTCTGTCCATGGGCTCTCCCAGACAAGAGTAGTGGAGTGGGTTGCCATTTCCTGCTCCAGGGGATTGTCCCAACCCAGGGATCAAGCCTGCGTCTCTTGCGTCTCCTGCGTCTCCTGCATTGGCAGATCTTTACCACTAGCGCCACCTGGGGAGCCCCCCGCATTTCATGTAAACAGACTCAGAATACACCTGCTGTGAGGCGCGGACTCCTCTGCTCCGTGGAATGCTGTGGGATTCGTCTGTGTTGCTGCCGGTGTCAGTGGGTTGTTTCCACTGCTGCTTTAATAGATGACAGTGTTTCACTGTATTTTCATTTTACTGTTGATGGATATGAGGTTGTTTTAAGCTTTTGTTTATTATGGATAAAGCTACTATACACATTGTACAGTTTAAAATTTTTATTTAATAAACACCTGTAAAACAGAGAAAAGACAAAGTTGTCCAAAGCATGAAGGGAAGAGGGGACAGCACCTCAACGGATCCTATAGAAATCAGAAAGGTCTTAAGAGAGTGTTAAGAGCAACTTGATGTCAACAAAACAGACAAGTACAATGGACAAATTTCTGGAAAGATAAATTACCAAAATTGAGTCAGGAAGAAATAGAAAATCTAAAAAAAAGAAATAGAAAATCTAAGTACATCCACCATAGCAAAAGAAATTGGATGGAAAATCTTCCCACAAAGAAAAGCTTAAGTGCAACTAACTTTACTGGGGAATTCTATCAATATTTAAAGGAGAAATAATACCAATCATGTATAAACATTTCCAGAAATCAGAAGAGGAAGATTATCCAACTCACCTTACAAGATCATTATTATCTTGCTACCAAGGCCAAAGATATCTCAAGAAAACTATAGATCAATCACTCATGAATCAGTTCAGTTCAGTTCAGTTCAGTCGCTCAGTCGTGTCCGACTCTCTGTGACCCCATGAATCGCAGCACGCCAGGCCTCCCTGTCCATCACCAACTCCCGGAGTTCACTCAGACTCACGTCCATCGAGTCGGTGATGCCATCCTGCCATCTCATCCTCTGTCGTCCCCTTCTCCTCCTTCCCCCAATCCCTCCCAGCATCAAAGTCTTTTCCAGTGAGTCAACTCTTCGCATGAGGTGGCCAAAGTACTGGAGTTTCAGCTTCAGCATCATTCCTCCCAAAGAAACCCCAGGGTTGATCTCCTTCAGAATGGACTGGTTGGATCTCCTTGCAGTCGAAGGGACTCTCAAGAGTCTTCTCCAACACCACAGTTCAAAAGCATCAATTCTTCGGCGCTCAGCCTTCTTCACAGTCCAACTCTCACATCCATACATGACTACTGGAAAAACCATAGCCTTGACTAGACGGACCTTAGTCGGCAGAGTAATGTCTCTGCTTTTCAATATGCTATCCAGGTTAGTCATAACTTTCCTTCCAAAGAGTAAGCGTCTTTTAATATCATGGCTGTAGTCACCATCTGCAGTGATTTTGGAGCCCAAAAATATAAAGTCTGACACTGTTTCTACTGTTTCCCAATCTATTTCCTATGGAGTGATGGGATCGGATGCCATGATCTTCGTTTTCTGAATGTTGAGCTTTAAGCCAACTTTTTCACTCTCCTCTTTCATTTTCATCAAGAGGCTTTTTAGTTCCTCTTCACTTTCTGCCATAAGGGTGGTGTCATCTGCATATCTGAGGTGACTGATATTTCTCCCGGCAATCTTGATTCCAGCTTGTGTTTCTCCCAGTCCAGCGTTTCTCATGATGTACTCTGCATAGAAGTTAAATAAGCAGGGTGACAATATACAGCCTTGACGTACTCCTTTTCCTACTTGGAACCAGTCTGTTGTTCCATGTCCAGTTTTAACTGTTGCTTCCTGGCCTGCATACAGATTTCTCAAGAGTGATCTGGTATTCCCATCTCTTTCAGAATTTTCCACAATTTATTGTGATCCACACAGTCAAAGGCTTTGGCACAGTCAATAAAGCAGAAATAGATGTTTTTCTGGAACTCTCTTGTTTTTTCCATGATCCAGAGCATGTTGGCAATTTGATCTCTGGTTCCTCTGCCTTTTCTAAAACCAGCTTGAACATCAGGAAGTTCACGGTTCACGTATTGCTGAAGCCTAGCTTGGAGAATTTTGAGCATTACTTTACTAGCGTGTGAGATGAGTGAATACAAAAACAAAAATCCTCAATGAAATATTATAAAAATCTAGCATTGTATAAAAGGATTAGTATCATGACCAGGTAGGATTTATTGTAGGAATACAAGGTTGGTTTAAAATGGAAGTCAATTAATGTAGTGTATCAATAGAAGGACTTGGCAGGTAGCGCAGAGGTAAAGAGTCCACCTGCCAGTGTAGGAGTGAGAGACGCAGGTTTGATCCCTGGTTTGGGACGATCCCCTGCAGCAGGAAATGGCAGCCCACTCCAGTATCCTTGCCTGTGAAATTCCATGGACAAAGAAGCCTGGTGGGCCCAGTCCATGTGGTTTCAAAGAAGCAGACCCTAGAAAGACTGAGCATGCACGCCCTGTAATGACAGAACAAAGGATGAAACTCGTGATCCTTTCAAAGGCACAGAAAGAGCATTTGATAAAACTCCAAACCCGTCCTGCATGAAGATTCTCATCAGACTACGAATAGAAAGGAAATTTCTTATCTTGATAAAGGGTCCCAGTTATGGGCTTATATGATTTGTATCCCCCCAAATTTATATCTTGAAATACTAATCCTGGTAATTTAAGATGTAACTGCATTTGGAGACAGAGTTTTTAAAGAGGCAAATAAGGTTAAAGGAGTCATTGGGTGGGTCCCAACTCAATATGACAGGTGCTCATCAAAAGAGCAAGAGAGTTCCAGAAAAACATCTATTTCTGCTTTATTGACTGTGCCAAAGCCTTTGACTATGTGGATCACAATAAACTGTGGACAATTCTGAAAGAGATGGGAATACCAGACCACATGACCTGCCTCTTGAGAAACCTGTATGCAGGTCAGGAAGCAGCAGTTAGAACTGGACATGGAACAACAGACTGGTTCCAAATAGGAAAAGGAGTACGTCAAGGCTGTATATTGTCACCCTGCTTATTCAACTTCTATGCAGAGTACATCATGAGAAATGCTGGACTGGAAGAAGCACAAGCTGGAATCAAGATTGCTGGAGGAAATATCAATAACCTCAGATATGCAGATGACACCACCCTTATGGCAGAAAGTGAAGAGGAACTAAAAAGCCTCTTGATGAAAGTGAAAGAGGAGAGTGAAAAAGTTGGCTTAAAGCTCAACATTCAGAAAACGAAGATCATGGCATCTGATCCCATCACTTCATGGCAAATAGATGGGGAAACAGTGGAAACAGTGTCAGACTTTATATTTTTGGGCTCCAAAATCACTGCAGATGGTGACTGCAGCCATGAAATTAAAAAACACTTAGTCCTTGGAAGGAAAGTTATGACCAACCTAGACAGCATATTGAAAAGCAGAGACATTACTTTGCCAACAAAGGTCCGTCTAGTCAAGGCTATGGTTTTTCTAGTAGTCATGTATGGATATGAGAGTTGGACTGTGAAGAAGGCTGAGTACCGAAGAATTGATGCTTTTGAACTGTGGTGTTGGAGAAGACTCTTGAGAGTCCCTTGGACTGCAAGGAGATCCAACCAGTCCATTCGGAAGGAGATCAGCCCTGGGTGTTCTTTGGAAGGAATGATGCTGAAGCTGACACTCCAGTACTTGGGCCACCTCATGCGAAGAGTTTACTCATTGGAAAAGACTCTGATGCTGGGAGGGATTGAGGGCAGGAGGAGAAGGGGACAACAGAGGATGAGATGGCTGGATGGCATCACTGACTCGATGGACGTGAGTCTGAGTGAACTCCGGGAGTTGGTGATGGACAGGGAGGCCTGGCGTGCTGCGATTCATGGGGTCACAGAGAGTCGGACACGACTGAGCGACTGAACTGAACTGAACTGGACTTATAAGAAGAGGAGGTGAGGATACATATGCCCAGAGGGAAAACTCCTCAAAGACGTAGAAAATGGCCATCTGTAAGCCTAGGAGGGGTTTCCCTGGCGGCTCAGTGGTAAAGAATCTGCCTTCAATGCAGTAGACACAGATCCAATCCTTGGGTCGGGAAGATCCCCTGGAGAAGGAAACGGCAACCCGCTCCAGTATTCTTGCCTGCAAAATCCCATGGACAGAGGAGCCTGGTGGGCTGCACTGCATGGGGTCGCGAAAGGGTCAGACATGACTTAGCAACTGAACAACAACAAAAAGCCTAGGAGAGAACTCAAAATAAACCAACCCTGCTGATGTCTTGATCTTGGCTTTCTAGCCTCCAGAACTGCGAGTAAATACATTTCTGTTGTTTAAGCCACTCAGTCTGTGGTACCTTGTTATGGCAACCTAGCAAGTTCATACAGCGCCTATGAAAACACTGCAGCCAACACTGTATTTAACGGTGAAAGACTGAATGTGCTCCTCAGTTAATAGCAGAAATAAGGCAAGGATGTCTACTCTCACCGCTTCCACAACACTATACTGTTGAATGTGCAATTAGTGCAAGAAAACAAAGGTATCCAGATTGGAAAGGAAGAGGGAAAATGGTCTGCAAATGATATGATGCCGAATGTAGAAAATCCTAGGCAATTTTTTTTAAAACTTGCTAGGACAAGGTTCTCAGGATACAAAATAAATATGTAAAAATCAATTGTATTTGAATAAACTACAAATAATACAAAAATGAAGTTGACAAAATATTTCCATTCACAATAGCATAGAAAGTATAGACCTAAATGCGTAAGACTAAAGAGCGTTAATGAGAGAAATGAAAGATCTAAATAGATGGAGAGACATCGCACATTTATGGATTAAACAACTCAATATTGTTAAGAAACCAGTTACTTCCAGATTCATCTACTGATTCAGTGCAATTCCTATCAAAATCCCACAGCCTTTTTTTTTGAAAGGACAGTGATTTTATTCATCACTATTCCTGGCTGCACTGGGCCATTGTTGCTGTCCTCGGGCTTCTGCAGCTGCGCCAAGTGGGGGCTGCCCTCTGGGTGTGGTGCACGGGCGCCTCATTGCGGAGGCTTCTGTTCTGGAGCATGCGCTCTGGAGCATGCGCGCTTCAGTAGTTGTGGCGAGGGGGCTTAGCTGCCTCTTGGCATGTGTGATCTTCCTGGACCAGGGGTCAAACTCATGTCTCCTGCATCGGCAGGCAGATTCTTAATCAGTGGACCACCAGGGAAGTCCCTCTTTTTTTCTTTTTTTTGAATGAGAACTAGGTCCTAAAATGTATACGGAAAGGCAAAGCAATCAGAATAACCAAAACAAATCTGAAAAAGTAAAAAATAGGAGAACTAATACTACCGGATTTCAAAACTTGCTATGAAACTATAATAAACATAACTATGTGGTATGGAGAAAAGATAGGTCTACAGATCAAGGGAACAGAATAGACACCCTAGAAATAAAGAGCTAAACTTATGGTCAATTGATTTATTGTAAAAATTTACTGGAGTATGGTTGATTTACAACGTTGTGTTAGTTTCAGGCATACAGCAAAGTTATTCGGTTATACATGTACATGTATTCATTCTTTTTCAGATTCTCTTCTCATACAGGTTATTATAGAATATTGAGTTCCCTGTGCTATTCTGCAGGTCCTTGTTGATTATCTATCTTATACATAGTAGTGTGGGCTTCCCAGGCGGCTCAGTGGTAAAGAATCCACCTGCCAATGTAGGAGACACAGAGGATGCCAGTTTGATCACTGGGTCGGGAAGATCCTCTGGAGGAGGAAATGGCAACCTACTCTAGTATCCTTGTCTGGACAATCTCATGGATAGAGAAGTCTGGCGGGCTACAGTCCATGGGGTCGCAGAGAGTCGGACACGACTGAGGGACTGCGTGTATGTATGCGTGCAGCTTAGGGATTTTGGTGCAAGGTGCTTTCAGCTTTGCAGTACATTTGAAATCTCTCTCTTCTTTTGAATTTTTAGCTGCGTTGGGTCCTCATTGCTGGGGCGTGGCTTTCTCTAGGTGCAGCGGATTTCTCTAGGTGCGGTGGTTTCTCTTGCTGCAAATCATCTCCTCTAGAGCGTAGGGGTCCAGTGGTTGTGGCCCACAAGCTTAGTTGCTCCCCAGCCTGTGGGATCTTCCCTTCCCTGGGATCCAACCTGTGTCCCCTGTATTGGCAGGTGGATTCCTAACCACTGGACCCCCAGGGAAGTCCGAAGAACCTTCTTCAAGCCCTGGACTAGAATGTTTTGGGGCTTCCCAAGTGGCCCAGTGGTAAACAATCCACCTGCAATATAGGAGACATGGGTCCCACCCGTGGGTCGGGAAGATCCCCTGGAGAAGGAAATGACAATCCGCTCCAGTACTCTTGCCTGGAGAATCCCCTGGACAGAGGAGCCCGGTGAGCTACAGTGCAAGAGGTCGCAAAAGAGTGAGAGCCGGCTTCGTAACTAATCAAGAGCGTCCTTGGGCGGCGGACCACCTGACCACCGGGGATCAGTCTTGGCGACTCGCCTGCAGGGCGGAGCAAAGCCCCGCCCTCCCACGCTCAGCGGAGAGGCGGCGGTCGGCGGCCGCGGCGCCCGCGTTGCACCTGCAGGAAGCACCGGGGTCTGAGGGCCGTCCCGGGCGGAGTCCAGGGCGGCTCCGAAAGACCCAGCCCGCCGTCCGCCTGCGTCTTGGCCGAGGCGGTGTCCCCCGACGGAGGCGGGGCCTCGCGAGACCCGTCGGAAGAAGACAGGGCTGCAGATGCAAGGAGGTTTACCAGAGGGTCTCAGGGATGAGATGAGACCGGTTGTCTGCTCCAGAGAAGGAAGAGAGGAGGGCCTGGTGGTCCAGTGGGTAGGACTTTGCACTCCCAGTGCCGGGGCCCTGGGTTCAGGGAACAAGATCCCACAGGTGGCAACTAAAAGGTACTGCATGCCACGATGAAGATGGAAATTCCCTCTGCTTCGTTAAAACCCAGCACAGCCACGAACCCTGGTCTCCCGCATTACAGGCAGATTCTTCACTGTCTGAGTCACCAGAAGCCCAAATAGAAGAAGGGATGGAGTCAAAGGTCAGGAGAGGACCTTACGGGTCCTGCGCTTAACAGGAAGTAGCCCGGAGCTAGGTAGGGGTGCCTGCTAGCTTAGGCCACAAAGGTACAGGGTCTTTTTCGAGGATGACCGAGTGGTAATGGTTCAGAAGCTAGGAGGACGCTGACCGTACCTCTTGATGGTGAGGCCCGTGGGACAGGGCTGGCCACGTGACTGCCGATGCCCTCAGGAGAGCTCCGTTTCCATTGAGACAGTGGGTGGAGAGAGCATCAGTGATGGTGTCACCACCTAGGGTTCTTGGCCTCTTTAATCAATAGAACTTGAAAAGAGGCCAGACAAGAGATTCAGGCCAGGCTGCAGCAGGAGGGGGTGAAAGCATGTAGCAGAGTCCCTTTATTGGTGGCAGTGAGGTTCCTTATATGAGGCGAGTGTAGAAGCGGGTCCAGGGGTTGGGCTGGAGGAGGGGCTTAAGTGGTCTGCCCGCCTCTGCGGTGGTGGTGTGTGCAGGGGTTCCTCTACATCCTCTCCAGCATCTGGAGTTTGCAGATTTTTTGATGATGGCCGTTCTGGCTTGTGTGACATGATACACCTCACTGTAGCTTTGTTTTCATCTCTCTGATAACTAGTGATGGCATTTTTCTTGTGCTTTTTGGCCATCTGTCTGTCTTTGGAGAAATGTCTGTTTAAGTCTTCGGCATATTTTTTAATTGGGTTGTTTGTGATACTGATCTGCATGGGCTGCTTGTATATTTTGGAGTTTGATCCCTTGTTGTTCGCTTTGTTTGCAAATATTTTCTCCCATTGTGTGGATTTTCTGTTCATTTTGTTTATGGTTTCCTTTGGGTTTCCCTGGTGGCTCAGATGGTAAAGAATCAGCCTGTAATGCAGGAGACCTGGGTTCGATCCCTGGGTCAGGAAGATCCCCCAGAGCAGGGAATGGCAACCCACTCCAGTATTCTGCAAAGAGCCGGACATGACTGAACAACTAACACTTCCACTTTTTTGCTGTACAAAAGGATTTAAGTTTAATTAGGTCCTATGTGTTTATTTTTGTTTTTATTTTCATTATTCTAAGAGGTAGATCACAAAAGATAAGTGTTGTCATTTATATCAGAGACTCTTCTACCTATAGAATAGGTAGAATAGGTTTTTTTTTTCTCATAGTTTGATAGTATCTGGCCTTACATTTAGGTCTTTAAGCCATTTTGAGTTGGATTAAATGAAGAATCCATATTGGTTCTTCCAATCCAAGACCATGGTATATCTTTCCATCTGTTTCTGTCATCTTTGATTTCTTTCATCAGCATCTTACAGTTTTCAGAGTACAGGTCTTTTGCCTCCTTCAGTAGGTTTATTCCAAGATATTTTATTCTTTTTGATATGATGGTAAGTGGGGTTGTTTCCTTAATTTCTCTTTCTGATCTTCCTTTGTTGGTGTGTAGGAATCCATAGGTCATTTTATTTATTTTTAGAGTAATCGCCTTTTATTAAATTTTCATTTGTTTATGTGTGTTTATTTTCGGATGTGCTGGGTTTCTGTCGTTGCGGCAGGCAGGGCTCCTCCTTGTGGTGGCGCCTGGGCTTTCACGTTTTAGTTTTGGCTGTGCTGGGTCTCCAGTGCTGCGCGGGCTCTCTCCAGTCATGGCGAGCAGGGGCTACTGTCGAGTCGCGGGTGGCAGGCTTCTCACGGCGGAGCACAGGCGCTAAGGCAGGGGCGCTTCAGTAGCTCTGCCCCATGCCACGTGGGATCCTCCCAGACCAGGGATCGAACCCATGTCGCCTGCCAGGTAAGTTCCGTAAGGCATTTTAAACGGGCTAAGCCTCAGACCACTCCTAGGGTCTACACTGACCCTGAGGAGTGCCATGGGATGCAAGTTGGTCTAGGGTTGATGAGCTTCTTGGCAGAGCTTTGCTAAGGTTCCTTTAAAGTATGGTTTATTTTCTTTCCCTTCCCTGAAGGCTGGATATGACCAGAGGCTTGTCGTTTATCGCTAGGGTCGTTGTGAACCACTGTGCGACTTTGGCTATAAAAGAGGGTCTTTTGCTGCTCTAGAGGCACTTTGGAAATCCAAATCAAGGAATTATTTCTTTTAAAAGGAATTTACAGGCTTCCATAGCCTTTTTAGATTGTATGGGAAAGACTCCTCTCATCCATGGAAGTATCAACGAGCACCAGAAAATATTTATATCCTGATCGTGGGGCATTTGGGTGAAATCTAGTCTCCCCTCAGTGTTGAATTGGCCCGAGTGAGGAAGGGGCAATTGGATGGGCCTGGGGTTTATTAAGGGACGTAATCACAGGCCAGCATGCCATGAGTGCGTCCCTCCCATAGTGGGTGGCATCATGTCAGCTCTTAGAGAGTTTCCATTGATGGGCCTCAGGGATTAGCGCCTTATTCTCCTTTATATACCAGCTGGTACTTCCTTTCTCATAGCCCCATTTCTCAGCGTATTCTTTTTCCTTTGGGGAATCCTGGGGCTGGCTTGGGGAGGCTGGGGGGCCAATCTCTAGGGCTGTAACTCACGTAGACTCCTGCAGTCAAGCTCCCTGGTTTGCAGTTTGATCAGCATTGCTGTTCTCTTGGCTCACAAAGACCCATCCCTCTGATGCAGTGGGTTCCTGCTCCCTGAGTCAGGAGCTGCACTCTTCTAAAAGATCCAGACTCAAGTCTTCATGTTTTTGGGGTATTTCTAACAGTTAATATTCCTTTTGCTTTCCCACTGCACGTGGAACCCATATTTAAAGTCACTGAAAATATTTAATTTCGTATCCTTCCCCAGTTGCAAAGGGCTCATCAATGCAGTCAGTTCCACCTCCTGGACTGATGTCTCGGGTGGCAGAACCTTGGTTTCTATGACTTCATCTAGACTAACTCTGTCACACGCCGCCTTTTGAGTTCCCCTCTCCATAAAACTGCTCCCATTAGTAAACCATTGGCCCTCAGGGCTGTCAAAAGGTTCATCTAGAAGACTGGATTTGCTGGAGTAAGTTTGTTCTATGGTTTCTATACATGGATGCACTGAGTCTCCACTCTTGACTGCTGGAAGCAGGGTTGCTGCTTTCAGGGCTTGGCACACCTTTAAGGTAATGTCAGGAGTGTCCATTAGCAGAGCCTGATAACTTGTTAACCTCCCTTCAGTCAACCAGTGTGCCCTTTGACTTCCAGCACAGACTGGACCTGATGAGGGTTAATGCATCTACGTGTTGTCCCAGGGGAAGCTTGGAAGCCTTGCTAGCCAGCATGGCTCGGGCTGGAGCTGCCTGCAGGCAGCTTGGCCATCCCAGGGTCACTGAATCTAGCTGTTTTGAAAAGTCAGTCACTGGCCTCTGCTCTGGTCCCAGGTTTTGGGTCAGGATTCCTAATCCTTTTCCTGGCCACTCGTGGATGTAACAGTGTAAGGGGCTTGTCCAGATTTGGAAGCCCCAGCGCTGGTGCTGTACTCAGTCTTTATAGAGTCTCAAAGGCCACCTGGTGGTCCCTATTCCATTGAAGGGGTCCACTTTCTTCTCTCTTGAGAGCCTCTTACAGGGATTTTGCTTCAAGGCCATAATTGGGAATACGGATGTGACCGAACCCAGCCATCCTGAGAAAGCTTCCGGGTTGCCTGTTTGTGGTTGGAGATGGTAATGCACTAATTGCTGTTTTTCAGTCTGTGGCCACAGCTTATGCCCTTAAGGTGAAAACAAATCCTAAATATTGAACCACTTGTTGTGAAATCTTGTGAGCCTTGTGTGGGGAGACTTTATGGCTTCTTTTTGCCTGAAAGTTTAGGACCCTAATAGTATTTTGATCTGAATCTTCTTTGGTCTCTCTACTTGTCATTAATCACAAACGTACTGTGGCAGAGTTCTGTCCTTGCATTAGCTCAGTCCCTTGCTACTGCATTTCCAAAAACACGGAGGCCATCCCCAGAACCCTGAGGAAGCACTGTCCAGGTATACTGGGTAGCCTTCAGGGTATCAGTGTCCTTCCATTCAAAGGCAAAGGATATGGAGAGGCTGGATGTAGGGAAATACAGGAAAATGCATCTTTGAGGTCCAGTCCAGAGAAACTCCTAGCGCTGCTGTCTCTTGGGTTGGGAGAGTGTATGGACTGGCAGTGGGTGAATAGGGATGACTGCTTCTTCACTGCTTGTAAGTCCCGAACAAACCGGCACTCCCGTGAAGCTTGGGAGCTGGCAGGCTCAAGGTGTTCTAAGGGGGTTGGCAGGGCCTGATGAGTCTGTGTTTTAGGACCGTGAGCAGTTATTGGATTCCTTTCAGGCTTTAAAGGATATTGTCTTTTCTAAGGGTCTTTTCCCCCTAGACCTTAACCTTAGTTTATTGGGGGAACACATTTTGCTCTTTCTGGCCCAGAGGTGTCCCAGACTTCAGGATCTGCTTGTTCTCTAACTTCTTGGGGGATGTCTTGGGGAATATTTTGATGACCAGCAGGTGGGTCATCTGCGGCTACTGGGAGATGCATTCTCTGTTTGAATTCTCTACCTCCTTGGACTTCACTCTGTCCTAAGAATATACTAGTTCTCAATTTATTTAGCAGATCTCTCTTGAGGAGGAGGACAGGGCATCCTGGCATAGATTAATACAAAAAGGAGTGAGTAATAATAATGGACCCGGTTCCACAGGCAAAGAGAGACGTGAATCACCTTACCTTTGGCTGTCCATTAACTCCTGTCACAGTACAGTCACGGTTGGAGAGTGGCCAGCTGGCCAAGTCAGATCAGAGCGGGCAGCTCCAGGGTCTGCAGGAAGTTCACTTCTGCCTGCCACATTGAGGGTGACTTGAAGCTCTGCTGGAGTGATGAGGATGGATCGGGTGGGATCTGGAGCTGGGCAGGTTCTGGGGCCCGTCAGTGTGCGGGACTCTTATCTGAGAGACCAGCAAGAAACGGGGGCCAGTTGGGGCAGACTTACCAAATGCGGTGGAGAAGCTGCATTCGAGCCCGGGGGTGCCCAGATCCTCCCCTGGGAAGGGCACACCTGTCCCTTTGTGGTCACTTCGTGGTATCACCACAATGTATGTTACCAACCAGGTTCTCTGGCCTCCTTGATCAATGGAAATTGACTAGAGGCCGGGCAAGAAATGCAGGCGTGGCTTTATCGGGTCCCTGCTGCAGCCAGAGGGAACGACAGCAAGTATCAGTTTCCCTTGCTTGTTTGCTCCCCGAGGGGGCGCAGCCTGTTCCCTTCATGACGTGGGAGTAGGGGAGGGTCCAGGGGTCCTGCTGGAGGGCCGGCTGAGCGGGCTGCCTGCCCTTTGGTGACGCGATGTGCAGCGGCGTGTGCAGTGCCCTGCTTTTGCTCCTGGCCCTTCAAAGGTGGCAGTTGGGCTTTTTTGGTCTTTACGTATCTTGTCCCTAATTAGCTGCAGGTGCACATGCACACTGTTATTTTTAGTCCCTTATAGTTTCTTTTGCGATTCCCAGGTGGCACAGTGGTATAGAATCCTCCTGGGAATGCAGGAGACCCAAGAGACATGGGTTCAATCCCTGGATTGGGAAGATGCCCTGGAGTAGGGAAATGACAACCCATTCCAGTATTCTTGTCTGAAAAATTCCATGGACAGAGGAGCCTGGTGGCCTATAGTCCCTGGGATTGAAGAGTCTGACATGACTGAGCATGCAGGAACACGTGGTTTCTTTATATTTTGCTGTTCAAGGAGACGTCCAGGTATAAGCATTTCAGGGAAGGTTCCCAGGTCTCAGGTTCCAGCCTATCTGAAAGGGGTGGGTGAATGATTTCAGAAAGGATGTTCTCAAGGGCGCAGTGGAGATGTTTGAAGGGGAGGCCAGCAGAGGGTGACGGGAACTGGGGAGATAAATGGGTGATGTGGAGTTGAGCTTTTACAACACGGCTCACTGTGTGGACAACTTTCCATCTTGAGGCAGAGTCTGACAGGGACCTGAGGCGCGGTGGGACACGGTTGGCCAGAATGCCTGCCTGGGATTTCTCTTGGGACAGGGTCTGTGCCTGCCTTGGTCACGGATCCAAGAGTCCCCCGACGGACAATGGTTCGGGCTGCTGGCGGCGCACGGGTGGGGGGCTGTCGTGGAGGAGGTGGGGGCTTGCGCGCCGCGGGCCGCCCTGACGTCTGCTCGGCGGCCCCTCTGCTCCTAAGGCCGCCTCTTCCTGTGCGTCCGCGACTCTGTGGTCTGCCCGCAGCTCTGTCTGCAGTTGCCTGAAGCTTGACGAGTTCTCCGTTTTGCTGTCGCATCAATTTTGTTAGAACCCTGCCTTGGTCGTGTACAGCCTGTGGTGCTGGAGTGAGGAGCAGAGTCTCCTGGGTCAGTTCCTGCCACTGCCCAGGGTTCACAGACGCGGCAGCCTCCAGGCCGGGTCCCTCGGTGTCAAAGTGGGTTCTGGAACTCGCTAATCAACAGAAGTTCAGGCGCGGCTTTCTTGGGAGTCGTGCTGAGACATGAGTGCGAAAACCAGCAGCAGGGGCCCTTGGTGGCTCCTGGGGAGGAGAGCAGGCTGCCCACCTGCTCGGTGCTGCTGTGCAAGGGGTCCAGTTCCTGCTTCTGCTCCGGGCACCTCAGAGATGGCAGTCTCACGCTTGGGCACCAGCTGCTCCGAGTTTCCCAGGGCTGCCTGCTGGGTCTCCGGCTGTTGACTCTGTGGAACCTTCCACTGTGCTCACAGACACCTCACAGCCTCTGCCATGTCTGATCTTTCTCAGGTTAAACATGGTTGTTTAACCCTCAGACTTGGCCCTCCTCATTTCTCCGTTTTCCCCATTTTAGCATCAGTTGTTGGCAGATAAGTTCTGTCATCTCTGTTTCCCAAGCAATCCAGGCGTTGCTCTGGCTCCGCTGCCGCCATCCTCATCTGAGCCAGCCTGGTGTTGCCCTGAGAAGTGTGACAGTTTCCTGGCTCACCTCTGCTTTCCCTGTCCTCCTGGGAGCCTTCTGTGGAGCCAGCCTCACCCTGGAGACACGGAGCAGACCGTGTCATGCCCCTGCTTCAGTGTTTTCCTCTGCATTTAGAGTAAGCCCTGCTGCTCGCGGGGATCCTGGAGCCCCCGTGTGGTTGGTCCCCGACCCTCCAGCGCGGCCTCTCATGGGGATCCTGGAGCCCCCACGTGGTTGGTCCCTGCCCCTCCAGCGTGGCCTCTCCTGGTGATCTGGAGCCCCCAGGATGGTTGGTCCCTGCCCCTCCAGCGTGGCCTCTGCTGGTGATCTGGAGCCCCCGCGTGGTTGGTCCCCGCCCCTCCAGCACGGCCTCTCCTGGTGATGGAGCCCCCGTGTGGTTGGCCCCCGCCCCTCCAGCGCAGCCTTTCCTGGTGATGGAGCCCCCGTGTGGTTGGCCCCCGCCCCTCCAGCGCAGCCTCTCCTGGTGATGGAGCCCCCGCATGATTGGGTCCCCGCCCCTCCAGCTCAGCCTCTCCTGGTGATGGAGCTCCCGTGTGGTTGGTCCCCGCCCCTCCAGCGCAGCCTCTCCTGGTGATCTGGAGCCCCTGCATGATTGGTCACCGCCCCTCCAGCGCAGCCTCTCCTGGTGAGCTGGAGCCCCCGTGTGGTTGGTCCCCGCCCCTCCAGCGCAGCCTCTCGTGGGGATCCTGGAGCCCCCGTGTGGTTGGCCCCCGCCCCTCCAGCGCAGCCTTTCCTGGTGATGGAGCCCCCGTGTGGTTGGCCCCCGCCCCTCCAGCGCAGCCTCTCCTGGTGATCTGGAGCCCCTGCATGATTGGTCCCCGCCCCTCCAGCGCAGCCTCTCCTGGTGATGGAGCCCCCGCATGATTGGGTCCCCGCCCCTCCAGCACAGCCTCTCCTGGTGAGCTGGAGCCCCCGTGTGGTTGGTCCCCGCCCCTCCAGCGCAGCCTCTCGTGGGGATCCTGGAGCCCCCGGATGGTTGGTCCCTGCCCCTCCAGCGTGTCCTCAGGTGGCCCCCTCTTACGTGCTGTGCACACACTGTCCCCTCTTCTGTGCTGACTCCTCGAGCTCTGCCTCTCCAGGCCTTCGCACACGCTGCTTCTTTCCGACCTCACGTGGCTGGTTCTTTGTCATGCAGGTCTTTTCAAATGTCTCCTCTCTGACCACTGTATTTTGAGGCTGCCCCCAGTGACCCTGTCCTGTTAGCTCTGTTGCTTATGTTGTTCGTATATTGGCTGCTTGTCTGTCTGTCTCAGATGTAAGTTGTGTAAAGGCAGGGACCTCCTCATTTGTCTTCACCGCTGTTAGACTGGCAGCGTGTCTGGAACTCAGGAAGTCCTGAAACGTTGGCTGAGTGAACAATCAGTGTCCTGGGTTTCAGGCTTTTCTCGTTAATCCTGTGCTCTGAGTACAGTGGAATGACACACTTGGTTTCCTCTGTCTAGTGTGAATTCCTGGGATCTGCTGCGTGGCTGAGCGAGAGCACGGCCCCCGTTGCTGACAGACGTGATGCTGCACCGGTTGCTGGCGGTGGTCCGAGGACCGGGAAGCCGCCGAGGATGGCGGGAGGGCTCCCCGGCCAGAGGCAGCGCGTCAGCGGCCACGGCGCCCCCCGTGACCCTGCCCGCCCGGGCGCAGGTGGTCGCCTGCTGTGGTGGAATGAAAATTGACTTCTATGAAATTTTGATTTCAAAGTACGGCTTTGCAACTTTTTCATTTCATATAATTCATACTTCTAGGAAGCGTAACCTTATTTGTTAAGTGCCAATTAAGATGAAACGTCTAGAGATGAGTGTTTGTAAAACACTAGCCTGTTTTAACTGGCAGCGGATCAAGGAGATGCCAAGAGAGCAATGAAGCGGAGAAGGAGAGGGGCGCGCTGCGCTCTCCGGTGTGTGGCTGGCCCGGGGCCCCGCTGAGGCCCGCACGGCCCTGGCCTGACTGCGTGCTGGCGCGTGGCTGAGTGTGTGTGTGCCCCTCGGGCCCGGCGTGCGCCTCGGATGTGGCGTGCCCCATGGACCCGGCTGGCCTCAGCCTGGCTCCTGCCGCTGTGGGAGCCTCAGTCGGGTTTCGGCGTTGCCTTGGCCAGGTGTCCTCCGAGAGGCAGCGGCTCTTGAGTGAATACAGAGAATGTAGCTCCCGCTGCTGCGCTGTTTCTGGCCTTTACAAGGGACAGGCCCGCTATAGGCAGGGGAGCTGGGAAAGAGTCCTTTTTGGTTGGATTTAATTCAATGACAAGGTCCTTGAATCAGGCATTAACCAGGGTTTGGGTCCGAATAGGGTCCACTGCTGACTCCTGGTCCCTTGGTTCAGTGACTCGTGCTTTGCTGTGCCTGGCACTCCTCCCGTGTTAGAGTCCAGAGGGATGGGGACTTCGGGAAGATAACTGAGTCTAGCCTTTGTTCTGGGTCACCGTCCGGAACCGCCTGTTGGGCTTGATCTCTCCCTGGTGCCTGTGGGGCGGTGAGGAAGTCAGGCAGCCGAGAGCAAGGGCACCTCCTCAGCGTGTCACCCCGGTGCCGTCCGCCAGGGCCGCAGTGAGACACGACACGGGGGCTTCCCTGATGGAGGAGTCTCCTGTCTGGCAGGATGGACGGGTGTGAACTCCCATGACCGCAGTCGTCCAGGGGACTGCTTGAGACATTAAATAAATGACATCTGTGCAGCCTAGATTTAATGATAACATATAATAAGCGAATCGTCTGAAAATAGTTCATTCACATGAGCTGTGTGTTAACTGCTCTCTACCTGGAGTTGCTGGGTCACTTCAAGAGTCTTCAGTACGCAAAATTAGTGTCTGAAATGCTTTTTTTCTACTTGGTACAACTTTTATCAAGTGACCAAATGTGATAATCTAAAAGTTTTAATAACCTTTTGAAAGTCTCCCGCATATTGATCCTCTAATAAGGAAGGATCATTTTTTTATATAGATGATAAATCTAGATGGAGGTAGATTAAGCCAATTTACCAATGTAGTGATAAACCCATTTTAAAAAATTACTTTGGGTTACATGGAACTTCTTAAAAGTTTAAAACATATGTAATAAGTTATATACTCATTATAATAAATGTGAATGATACAGAAATATAAAAAGTGAATCTCCCCACTGAATACTCACCGAAAGTTGGTCTATATGTGTATGCAGGTATACTTTTTCTTCTAACCAAAACTGAGACGGTATTAAGCATCTTATGTTTATTATGTACCTTGTTTTTTTCCATTTAAGAATGTCTTCTCTAAAAATATACACGTACAGATTACTTATTGTAACATTATTAATGCAACTGTAAGATTATATTTAAATGATACCCATACATTATTGGGGGGCTTCCCTGGTGGCTCAGAGGATAAAGCGTCTGCTTGCCATGTGGGAGACCTGGTTTGAATCCCCAGAATACTAGACCACCTGACCTGCCTCGTGAGAAATCTGTATGCAGGTTAGGAAGCAACAGTTAGAACTGGACATAGAACAACAAACTGGTTCCAAATTGGGAGAGGAGTACACCAAGGCTGTATATTGTCACCCTGCTTATTTAACTTATATGCAGAGTACACCATGAGAAACGCTGGGCTGGATAAAGCACAAACTGAAATCAAGATTGCCAGGAGAAATATCAATAACCTCAGATGTGCAGATGATACCACACTTAAGGCAGAAAGTGAAGAAGAACTAAAGAACCTCTTCATAAAAGTGAAAGAGGAGAGTGAAAAAGTTGGCTTAAAGCTCAACGTTCAGAAAACTAAGATCATGGCATCTGGTCCCATCACTTCATGGCAAATAGATAGGGAAATGATGGAAACAGTGACAGATTTTATTTTTGGGGGGGCTCCAAAATCACTGCAGATGGTGACTGCAGCCATGAAATTAAAAGATGCTTGCTCCTTGGAAGAAAAGCTATGACCAACCTAGACAGCATATTAAAAAGCAGAGACATTACTTTGGCAACAAAGGTCCATCTAGTCAAAGCTATGGTTTTTCCAGAGGTCATGTATGGATGTGAGAGTTGGACTATAAAGAAAGCTGAGCGGCGAAGAATTGATGCTTTTGAACTGTGATGTTGGAGAAGACTCTTGAGAGTCCCTTGGACTGCAAGTAGATCCAACCAGTCAATCCAAAGGAAATCAGTCCTGACTGTCCATTGGAAGGACTGATACTGAAGCTGAAACTCCAATACTTTGGCCACCTGATGTAAAGAACTGACTCATTTGAAAAGACCCTGATGCTGGGAAAGTTTGAAGGCAGGAGGAGAAGGGGTCAACAGAGGATGAGATGGCTGGATGGCATCACTGACTCAATGGACATGAGTTTGAGTAAACTCCCAAAGTTGGTGATGGACACGGAGGCCTGGCATGCTGCAGTCCATGGGGTCGAAAAGAATTGGGCACGACTGAGTGACTGAACTGAACTGATATGATTTTGATAAAATAAAGTGGAACAGCCACACAGAGGACTATTAGGTAGATGTGAAAAGAAGGAGGAAGATGTCTGTGATCTGCTATGAAGTAATCTCTGGGATACATTGTTATATGAGAAAAAGAAGGTGCTAAAAAGTATTGTAAAATGTGCTACATTTGTGTAAGAGCTAAGAAGAAATAAGAAAATATGCAAATGTATAGTTATTTTTGCAAAAAAAGAAAAATATTGGAAGGCTGAAGCAGAAAGTGCTGAGGTTGGTTACCTCCCAGAGTAAGCGGGAAATGGGGTGCAAGGTTGGGGCGTGGTGGGTATTGATATTTCTGGCTTGACTTTGTGTAGTTTTGACTTTTAGAATGATGTGAACATTCTGCATACTCAAAACCACCAGGGCTGGGGGAAGTCTACCCTGGAACACTGCCAGAAATAACCTACTTGCATTTCAGATGAATAACAGCTTTACTATAGAGGGAAAAAAGAACAAACCCAGGGACTTCTGACCACACCAAAACCTTCTGAAGGTTTTGAGTCTACCTGCAGTCAAAGACGAAAGGAAATGGAACAAACATGGACTGCAATTAGCAAGTTTCTTTTTCACAGGGGTATGAACATTTCTGCTTTCTGTGTATTGTAAGATTGAGAAAGGAGTAAATATATTGAGGATACATCTACCACTTATAAAAAAGAGGCTCTGAAATTTCAGCTCTCCTAAGTTAACAATCTTGTCATGTCAGCAAAGGCCATATTTATCTGTTGATTTCAAAGGAATAAGAAAATACTTAAATGATCATGACTATATTTCCTTTTAAAAAGACACCTGACTGATTCAAGCTTTTCTTCATGAGAACTGATAAGACATTGCACTCTGGGAGGCTTGTCATTGACTCAGGTGTCGTAGTGGTCACATCCAGTACGTTGACCGCAAACAGCAGGAATCGCCCGGGGCTAAGCTGGGCAACAAGGAGCTTCTGGAAGGCCACTGGGGCCTGTGGACTAGGAGGCGGCTGCCAGCTGGAGGCAGGGTGGAGCCAGGTGGTGAGGACCCAGGCCCTCAGCTGGAAGGAGGGTGGGCTGGCCGGGACACTGCTGCTCCTGAGATGAGAAGAGGGACCTCCGCCTTCTCTTCTGGCTCAAGCCCCAGTGTTCCAGGAGGTCAGACCAGCTGAGCGCAGGTCACAGGCCTGTGGCTGCGCTGAGGACAGCCATCGCCACGGTTACGTGCCCACCAAGGACCGAGGAGAAAAGGGCCTGGTTACCCAAAGGGGTGCAGAAGGGAGGGGTCACAGTTACGTCCCTCGCAGAGCTGTGAGCTGAGCCCGTCCAGGACTCAATGTGGGTCGCCCGCCTGGCAGTCTGGTGGGCTCCCACTGTGCCCCGCAGGTAGCCCGGTCTGTCTGAGTTTGGGCTGCTTTTCCTTCCAGGTTATACTAGGACGGGCTCCATCTTTCTGGCCCAAACTCAGGACCGGCTCATCTCCCTGAAGCGCATCAACTCGAGGCTGAAGTACGTATGAGGCTGAGCCCGTCCCGACTCCTGTCAGCTGACCTCTGCGGAGGCCGGGGAATGTCATTGTGCCCCTGTGTTCTGTGCCAGTGTCGTAGGCATCCCCTGCGAGATCGTCTCCCCCAAGAAAGTGGCCGAGCTGCACCCTCTGCTCAACGTGCACGACCTGGTGGGGGCCATGCACGTCCCCGAGGACGCGGTGGTGTCCTCCGCCGACGTGGCGCTCGCCCTGGCCAGTGCCGCCTCCCAGAGCGGTGAGTGGGCGTGGGGTGAGGAGAGGGGTGGTCTCAGGAGAGCGGCTCAGCGGCGGCAGGGCCACCAGACAGCGTCTGCATGGAACTCCGGCTCGCGGCTCTTGAGTTTTTGTCTCAGCGCGGTACCTGTCGGCGCAGTTTCCCTCAGGGCCACGTTTTTCTTGTTAAGTCTCCTAGGCGCTGCCTTCAGTCCTGCTTAGAGCATTTTAGGTGTAAGGGCCTTTTTCCCTCCACAGGACCTGAGAAGCTCCAAGGCTGGCACATGCCTCGGGGGTTTAATGCACAGCTGGGGTCATGTCCTGGGGTTGGAATGAACGAGGGGAAGGCTCATCTGTGGTGGTGTCCGCTCTGGATGAACTGCTTCGTGGTGTGGGTCAATCAGGATTGAGGCGGCCCTGTGGCTCTGTTTCTCTCCTGCCTCTTTAAGGATCCCTGGATTTTTGTTTGGCTGCGCCATGCCCCTTGTGGGCCTTTGATTCCCAGCCAGGGATGGAACCCAGGGCCCTGCAGTAGAAGCGTGGACCCGAACCGCCGGACCACCAGGGAAGGCCCATGATCCCTGAGATTTCGTTATGTGCTTCAGTTGCCCTGATATTTTCAGTCTTAGGAAAGGCCCAGTTACACAGTAATGGGTCTCAGTTCTGGGCTAGACAGCTGGTGTTTGACAAGTGGAGTAAAATTCATCCTTTGTTCTCACTCAGACACTCCAAGGACAAAGCTAGTGTCAAAAGCTGAGCTCTGCTAAAGTAAAGAGATAAGGTCCCCCTCTCGAGGTCGAAAAAGACTTCCCTATCTGTGCATGCACAGGAAGGCTTCTTGAGGGTCCAAAAGGGAGGGGTGCCACCCCATAATAAGGGTGGGCCTGCACCACAGTCCTCTGTAGGGGGATCATCTTAGAAACAGCCGTGCAGGGTGTTTCTTGGGCAGGGTGCTAGGACCAGCTGTGTGAAGGACCAGATGCGAGTGCTCCCGTCCAGGAGACTGTCTGCGGCCCTCTCCGTGTGTATTTCTTCCCTGCTTCTGACTTCTCTTTCTCTGTGTGCTCTCCCGTATATTGTGCTGTCTCTCTGATAATAAACTTCGTACTTGTTTTGCAGTTTTTGCCTCCTTGAAAATTTTTGCTTTCAAATGGGGTAAGAAGAAGGGAACTTTGCGTCTAGCCTCCAGCCCGTGGTGGACTGGCACGGTTCAGTCCCTAGACAGGGAAATGAGATCTTGCATCGGGACTACTGTCCCTCTGAAAAACAGCCGGACAAGTATTCTTCGTGTTATGGTCAAAAGAGGTCAAGTCACCGGCGTCGAGACAGATAAAGGACAGACCCAGTGCCGGTATTTTGTCAACTGTGCTGGTCAGGTAGGTCAGTGACGAGACTGGGTCATGACCTTCTTATTTAACTTTGTCTCCAGGATTTGGGGTACAGAGGTAAGCCTAGTCTTCTGATGGACTAAGCAGGCGTCCGGGACACACTGTTCCTTCTGTGGCCGGGAAAACTCGGAATCCCCCGCTCCACACGGGAAGCCCGCCCTTGCCCCTCACGTGGAAGCTGGGCGCCATCCCCCTCCTCCCCGGCCGAGGGGCAGCCCTGCTCAGGGAGGCCCAGAGAGTCAGCGCGGACAGCGCTCAGTCCCTGTTCGGGCTGCGTGATGGTTCGTGCCATCCCACCGCCCAGCAGACGAGCGTTGGGGTGCCCCTGTGTCGGGAGCGTGGGTTCCGTGTCAGGACCCTAAACCCTGCAGCCCAGAAGGCAGACTGTCCCTTGCCCCCCTCCACGGTCCTAGGGGCAGCCGGGAGTGCTTTCCGCCACGTGGAGATCTTCGTGGTTGGTGTTTGGAGTTCCAAGGGCCTGGCTCCCCTTCCGAGCTGGTGGCTCTGTCTTCTCTGCTCAGAAAGCAGACTCCGTGGCTCAGCCGGTACAGTGTTGCTCCCCTCCAAAAGCGTTAGGAACTAAAGCTGGGAGTCGGCTTCTCACAGCTGATGGGGAGCGGGAGCGCCCAGGAGCCGCTTGCAGTGACACTCGTCTCAAGAGGCTGCCCTTGCTCACGCGCCTTTCTGTTCCTCTCCACCCACCCATCCCTCTGTGCGTCTGTAGTGGGCATACGAGCTGGGTCTGTGCAGCGAGGAGCCGGTTAGCATCCCGTTACATGCCTGCGAACACTTCTACCTTCTGACTCGCCCCTGGGAGACCCCGCTGCCGAGCAGCACGCCAAGTGAGGACTTGCGCTTTGTTTTTACTCTTGTCTCCTCGCCCCTGCTCCGTCCTTTGCCAAGAAAGGCTTTCTGCTGAGGACAGACTGCGCCCAGAAGAGTCTTTTCACTTCTTTTCTGGAGCATGTTACAGAGCAGTGGACCCCGCTCTAACTTGACTTGAACGTCTCTTTATGAAAGGATGGCCAAAGTGGGCGTACCATTTGAGCAGTTTTGTTTCTTTGTTTGCAAGCTAACTGTAGTCCCAGACAGAGGTCTGAATTGAGTATGTTTGGAATATAACCTCCCGTCAACCTTGATTCCAGCTTGTGCTTCATCCAGTCCAGCATTTCACATGATGTACTCTGCATATAAGTTAAATAAGCAGGGTGACAATACAGCCTTGATGTACTCCTTTCCCAGTTAGGAACCAGCCTGTTGTTCCATGTCCAGTTCTAACTGTTGCTTCTTGACCTGCATACAGATTTCTCAGGAAGCAGGTAAGGTGGTCTGGTATTCCCATCTCTTTCAGAATTTTCCAGTTTGTTGTGATCCACACAGGCATTGGTATAGTCAATAAAGCAGAAGTAGATGTTTTTCTGGAACTCTCTTGCTTTTTCCATGATCCAGCGGATGTTTGCAATTTGATCTCTGGTTCCTCTGCTTTTTCTAAAATCAGCTTGAACATCAGGAAGTTCATGGTTTATGTATTGTTGAAGCCTGGCTTGGAGAATTTTGAGCATTAATTTGCTAGTGTGTGAGATGAGTGCAATTGTGCAGTAGTTTGAGCATTCTTTGGCATTGCCTTTCTTTAGGATTGGAATGAAAACTGACTTTTTCCAGTCCTGTGGCCACTGCTGAGTTTTCCAAATTTGCTGACATATTGAGTGCAGCACTTTCATAGCATCATCTTTTAGGATGTGAAATAGCTCCACTGGAATTCCATCACCTTCACTAGTTTTGTTTGTAGTGATGTTTCCTAAGGCCCACTGGACTTCCCATTCCAGGATGTCTGACTCTAGGTAAGTGATCATACCATCGTGATTATCCGAGTCATGAACATCTTTTTTGTATAGTTCTCTGCCACCTCTCAGAAAACTAAGATCATGGCATCTGGTCCCATCACTTCATGGGAAATAGATGGGAAAACAGTGGAAACAGTGTTAGACTTTATTTTTTTTGGCTCAAACTCACTGCAGATGGTGATTGCAGCCATGAAATTAAAAGACGCTTACTCCTTGGAAGGAAAGTTATGACCAACCTAGATAGCATATTGAAAAGCAGAGACATTACTTTGCCAACAAACATCCATCTAGTCAAGGCTATGGTTTTTCCAGCGGTCATGTATGGATGTGAGAGTTGGACTATGAAGAAGGCTAAGCACCGAAGAATTGATGCTTTTGAACTGTGGTGTTGGAGAAGACTCTTGAGAGTCCCTTGGACTGCAAGGAGATCCAACCAGTCCCTTCTAAAGGAGATCAGCCCTGGGATTTCTTTGGAAGAAATGATGCTGAAACTCCAATACTTTGGAGATCTCATACGAAGAGTTGACTCATTGGAAAAGACTCTAATACTGGGAGGGATTGGGGGCAGGAGGAGAAGGGGACGACCGAGGATGGGATGGCTGGATGGCATCACCGACTTGATGGACATGAGTTTGAGTGAACTCCGGGAGTTGGTGATGGACAGCAAGGCCTGGCGTGCTGCAATTCATGGGGTCGCAAAGAGTCGGACACGACTGAGCGACTGAACTGAACTTCTTAATATCTTCTGCTTCTGTTAGGTCCATACCATTTTTGTCCTTGATTGTGCCCATCTTTGCATGAAATGTTCCCTTGGTAGCTCTAATTTTCTTGAAGAGATCTCTGGTCTTTCCAATTCTATTCTTTTCCTCTATTTCTTTGCATTGATCACTGAGGAAGGCTTTCTTCTCTCCTTGCTATTCCTTGCTCTTCTTGCATTCTAATGGGTATATCTTTCCTTTTCTCCTGTGCCTTTCGCTTCTCTTCTTTTCACAACTTTGTAAGGCCTTCTCAGACAACCATTGTGCCTTTCTGCATTTGTTTTTCTTGGGGATGGTCTTGATCACTGCCTCCTGTACAATGTCACAAACCTCCATCCTTAGTTCTTCAGGCACTCTGTTTATCAGATCTAATCCCTTGAATCTGTTTGTCTCTTCCACTGTATAATTGTAAGGAATTATGATTTGGGTCATACCTGAATGGTCTAGTGGTTTTCCCTAGTTTCTTCAATTTAAGTCTGAATTTGGCAATTAGGAGTTCATGATCTGAGCCACAGTCAGCTCCTGGTCTTGTTTTTGCTGACTGTATAGAGCGTCTCCATCTTTGGCTGCAAAGAATATAATCAATCTGATTTTGGTGTTGACCATCTGGTGATGTTCACGTATAGAGTCTTCTCGTGTTCTTGAAAGAGGGTGTTTGCTATAACCAGTGCGTTCTCTTGGCAAAACTCTGTTTGCCTTTGCCCTGCTTCATTTTGTACTCCAAGGCCAAATTTGCCTGTTACTCTAGGTGTTTCTTGACTTCCTACTTTTGCATTCCAGCCCCCTATAATGAAAAGGACATCTTTTTTGGGTGTTAGTTCTAGAAGGTCTTGTAGGTCTTCACAGAACCGTTCAGCTTCAGCTTCTTCAGCATTACCAGTTGGGGCATAGACTTCAATTACCATGATATTGAATGGCTTGCCTTGGAAATGAACAGAGATTATTTTGTCATTTTTGAGATTGTACTCAAGTACTGCATTTCAGACTCCTGTTGGCTGTGAGGGCTACTCCATTTCTTCTAAGGGATTCTTGTCCACAGTAGTAGATACAATGGTCATCTGAGTTAAATTCACCCATTCCGGTCCATCTTAGTTCACTGATACCTAAAATGTTGATGTTCATTCTTGCCATCTCCTGTTTGACCACTTCCAATTTGCCTTGATTCATGGACCTAACATTCCAGGTTCCTATGCAATATTGCTCTTTACAGCATCAGACTTTACTTCTATCACCAGTCACATCCACAACTGGGTGTTGTTTTTGCTTTGGTTCTGTCTCTTCATTCTTTCTGGAGTTATTTCTCCACTGATCTCCAGTAGCATATTGGGCACCTACCAACCTGGGGAGTTCCTCTTTCAGTTTCCTATCTTTTTCCATTTTCATACTGTTCACAGGGTTCTCAAGGCAAGAATACTGAAGTGGTTTGCCATTCCCTCCTCCAGTGGACCATGTTTTGTCAGAAGCTGTAATCAAGATTGCTGGGAGAAATATCAATAACCTAAGATATGCAGATGCCACCACCCTTATGGCAGAAAGTGAAGAGGAACTAAAGAGCCTCTTGATGAAAGTGAAAGAGGAGAATGAAAAAGTTGGCTTAAAATCCAACATTCAGGAAACTAAGATCATGGCATCTGGTCCCATCACTTCATGGTAAATAGATGGGGAAACAATGGAAACAGTGACAGACTTTATTTTTTGCGCTCTAAAATCAGTGCAGGTGGTGATTGCAGCCATGAAATTAAAAGATGCTTGCTCCTTGGAAGAAAAGCTATGACCAACCTAGAAAGCATATTAAAAAGCAGACATTACTTTGGCAACAAAGTTCTGTCTAGTCAAAGCTATGGTTTTTCCAGTAGTCATGTATGGTTGTGAATGTTGGATCATAAAGAAAGCTGAGTGCTGAAGAATTCATCCTTTTGAACTCCGGTGCTGGAGAAGACTCTTGAGAGTCCCTTGGACTGCAAGGAGATCCAACCAGTCCACCCTAAAGGAGATCAGTCCTGAGTGTTCACTGGAAGGACTGATGCTGAAGTTGAAACTCCAATACTCTGGCCACCTGATTTGAAAAGCTGACTCATTAGAAAAGACCCTGATGCTGGGAAAGATTGATAAGGAGAGGATGAGATGGTTGGATATCCATCACCAACTTGATGGACATGAGTTGAATAAGCTCCAGGAGTTGGTGATGGACAGGAAGGCCTGGTGTGCTGCAGTGCATGGGGTTGCAAAGGGTCGCACGACTGAGCGACTGCACTGAACTGAAGTGGAATGTAACCTAGAGTTGACATAATGCTACCTATTGTGGAGATGTCACAGGTGAACTCTAAACTCGGGGTGTTCAGTGACTCCCAGCGCCATAGGGAGGGTTCGATACCACTTGGAGGTCTTCATCCATAAAGTGGATTCTGCAGCCCCCTCTGTCAGGCTTGGCAGTTATGTGGTTTGATTCTGAGAACTAGCCAAAGCTTCTAGGTAAGTGATGGGGTTAGCGGTAATCTGAAAATGTTTCCACAGTAAATCTGGGAGCAAGCATCCTCGTCCATGACTGAGAAAAGTATTTTTTCCCCATGCTGAACAGTAAATCCTTGTATTGTTTTTCTTTCAAGTCTGTTTTACATATAGTGATATGTAACTGTTAATGCTGCACTCCTAATTTATTCCTCCCCCTCCCTCCCCATTGTCTCCTTTGGTAATCATAAATTTGTTTTCTATGTCTGTCTGTTTGTTTTATAGACAATTCATTTGTATCATTTCTAATTCCACATGTAAGCCATATACAGTATGCATTTGTCCCTATCTTACTTCACTTAGTATGATAATCTCTAGGTCCATCATGTTGCTGCAGATGGTATTTTATTCTCTTTTATGGCTGAGAAATATTCCATTATGTATACATATACTATAAACTTTATCCATTCACCTGTCAATGGACATTTAGGTTGCTTCCACATCTTTGCTCTTGTAATTATTTCTGCTCTAAACATAGGGGTGCATATATCTTTTGGAATTACAATTATTTTTCAGCTATATGCCCAGGAGTGGGATTGCTAGACCACTGGGTACTCGTATTTTTAGTTTTATAGGGAACCTCCATACAGTTTTTCGTAGCGGCAGCAGCAGTTTACATTCACATCAGCAGTGTACGGGGGTCCCTTTCTCCACGCTCTCTCCAGTATCTATTGTTTGTAGACTTTTTAATGAACACCATTCTGATTGGGTAAGATGGTATCTCACTGTAGTTTTGATTTGTATTTCTCTGATAATTAGCAGTGTTGAGCATTTTTTCATGGCCATCTGTCTGTCTTCTTTGGAGAAATGTCTATTCAGTTATTCTGTACTCTTTTATTTTTTAAATTTAATTGGAGGCTAATTACAATATTGTAGTGGTTTTTGCCATACATTGACATGAATCAGCCATGGGTGTACATGTGTCCCCATCCTGAGCCCCCCTCCCACCTCCCTCCCCATCCCATCCCTCTGGGTCATCCCAGTGCACCAGCCCTGAGCACTCTGTCTCATGCATCCAACCTGGGCTGGCAATCTGTTTCACATATGATATATATGTTTCAATGCTATTCTCTCAAATCATCCCACCTTCGCCTTCTCCCACAGAGTCCAAAAGACTGTTCTATACATCTGTGTCTCTTTTGCTGTCTCACATATAGGGTTATCATTACCATCTTTCTAAATTCCATATATATGCATTAGTATACTGTATTGATGTTTTTCTTTCTGGCTTACTTCCCTCTGTAGAATAGGCTCCAGTTTCATCCCCCTCATTAGAACTGATTCAAATGTATTCTTTATAATGGCTGAATAATATTCCATTGTGTATATGTACCACAGCTTTCTTATCCATTCATCTGCTGATAGACATCTAGGTTGCTTCCATGTCCTGGCTATTATAAACAGTGCTACGATGAACATTAGGGTACACATCTCTTTCAATTCTGGTTTCCTCGGTGTGTATGCCCAGCAGTGGGATTGCTAAGTCGTATGGCAGTTCTATTTCCAGTTTTTTAAGGAATCTCCACACTGTTCTCCATAGTGGCTGTACTAGTTTGCATTCCCATCAACAGTGTAAGAGGGTTGCTTTTCTCCACACCCTCTCCAGCATTTATTGTTTGTAGAATTTTGGATAGCAGCCATTCTGACCAGCGTGAAATGGCACCTCATTGTGGTTTTGATTTGCATTTCTCTGAAAATGAGTGATGTTGAGTATATTTTCATGTGTTTGTTAGTCATCTGTATGTATTCTTTGGAGAAATGTCTGTTTAGTTCTTTGGCCCATTTTTTGATTGGGTCTTTTATTTTTCTGGAATTGAGCTGCACGAGTTGCTTGTATGTTTTTGAGATTCTTTGTCAGTTGCTTCATTTGCTATTATTTTCTCCCATTCTGAAGGCTATCTTTTCACCTTGCTTATAGTTTCCTTCATTGTGCAAAAGCTTTTAAGTTTAATCAGGCCCCATTTGTTTATTTTTGCTTTTATTTCCATTACTCTGGGAGGTGGGTCATAGAGGACCCTGCTGTGATTTATGTTGGAGAGTGTTTTGCCTATGTTCTCCTCTAGAAGTTTTATAGCTTCTGGTCTTATGTTTAGATCTTTAATCCATTTTGAGTTTATTTTTGTGTATGGTGTTAGCAAGTGTTCTAGTTTCATTCTTTTACAAGTGGTTGACCTGTTTTCCCAGCACCACTTGTTAAAGAGATTGTCTTTAATCCATTGTATATTCTTGGCTCCTTTGTCAAAGATAAGGTGTCCATAGGTGTGTGGATTTATCTCTGGGCTTTCTATTTTGTTCCATTGATCTATATTTCTGTCTTTGTGCCAGTACCATACTGTCTTGATGACTGTAGCTTTGCAGTATAGCCTGAAGTCAGACAGGTTGATTCCTGCAGTTCCATTCTTCTTTCTCAAGATTGCTTTGGCTATTCGAGGTTTTTTGTATTTCCATACAAATTGTGAAATTACTTGTTCTAGTTCTGTGAAAAATACCCTTGGTAGCTTGATAGGGATTGCACTGAATCTATAGATTGCTTTGGGTAGTATACTCATTTTCACTATATGGATTCTTCCAATCCATGAACATGATATATTTCTCCATCTATTTGTGTCCTCTTTGATTTCCTTCATCACTGTTTTATAGTTTTCTATATATAGTCTTTTGTTTCTTTAGGTAGATATATTCCTAAGTATTTTATTCTTTTCGTTGCAATGGTGAATGGAATTGTTTCCTTAATTTCTCTGTTTTCTTATTGTTAGTGTATAGGAATGCAAGGGATTTCTGTGTGTTAATTTTATATCCTGCAACTGTACTATATTCATTGATTAGCTCTAGTAATTTTCTGGTGGAGTCTTTAGGATATTCTATGTAGAGGATCATGTCATCTGCAAACAGTGAGAGTTTTAGTTCTTTTCCACTCTGGATTCCTTTTATTTCTTTTTCTGCTCTGATTGCTGTGGCCAAAAATTCCAAAACTATGTTGAATAGTAGTGGTGAGAGTGGGCACCCTTGTCTTGTTCCGGGAAATACTTTCAATTTTTCACCATTGAGGATAATGTTTGCTGTGGGTTTGTCATATATAGCTTTTATTATGTTGAGGTATGTTCCTTCTATTCCTGCTTTCTGGAGGGTTTTTATCATAAATGGATGTTGAATCTTGTCAAAGATTTCTCTGCATCTATTGAGATAATCATATGGTTTTTATCTTTCAATTTATTAATGTGGTGTATTATGTTGATTGATTTACAGATATTGAAGAATCCTTGAATCCCTGGGATAAAACCCACTTGGTCATGGTGTATGATCTTTTTAATATGTTGTTGGATTCTGTTTGCTAGAATTTTGTAAGGATTTTTCATCTATGTTCATCAGTGATATTGGCCTGTAGTTTTTTTTGTGTGTGTGTGTGTGGCATCTTTGTCTGGTTTTGGTATTAGGCTGATGGTGGCCTCACAGAATGAGTTTGGAAGTTTACCTTCCCTCTGCAATTTTGTGGAAGACTTTGAGTAGGACAGGTGTTAGCTCTTCTCTAAATTTCTGGAAGAATTCAGCTGTGAAGCCATCTGGTCTTGGGCTTTTGTTTGCTGGAAGATTTCTGATTACAGTTTCAATTTCTGTGCTTGTGATGGGTCTGTTAAGATTTTCTATTTCTTCCTGGTTCAGTTTTGGAAAGTTGTACTTTTCTAAGGATTTGTCCATTTCTTCCAAGTTGTCCATTTTATTGGCATATAGTTGCTGATAGTAGTCTCTTATGATCCTTTGTATTTCTGTGTTGTCTGTTGTGATTGCTCCATTTTCATTTCTATTGTTGATTTGATTCTTCTCCCTTTGTTTCTTGATGAGTCTGGCTAATGGTTTGCCAACTTTATCTTCTCAAAGAACCAGCTTTTAGCTTTGTTGATTTTTGCTTTGGTCTCTTTTCTTTTGCACTTATTTCTGTCCTAATTTTCAAGATTTCTTTCCTTCTGCTAACCCTGGGGTTCTTCATTTCCTCTAGTTGCTTTAGGTGTAGTTAGGTTATTTATTTGACTTTTTTCTTGTTTCTTGAGGTAAGCCTGTATTGCTATGAACCTTCCCCTTAGCACTGGTTTTACAGTGTCCCATAGGTTTTGGGTTGTGTTTTCATTTTCATTCATCTCTATGCATATTTTGATCTGTACCTTTTTTGATTAGGTTGTTGCACTATTTGTATATTTTGGAAATTAAGTCCTTGTCTGTCACATTGTTTGCAGGTATTTTCTCCCAGTGTGTAGGTTATGTTTTCATTTTGTTTTTGGTTTCCTTTGCTGTGCAGAAGCTTATAAGCTTGATTAGGTCCCGTTTGCTTTTATTTCATCTTGGAAGACTGAAGGAGATACTGTTATGGTTTATATTCATATATGGCATGAGGGATGGAAAAGTATTTGAAGGCCAATGAATGCTTGTGTTCTTTGGATGTTGTTTTAATAAAGTCAATAGTGTTTTTGTTTTGCCTTTTCTGTCCACTTAGATAGCTGGCTTGCCTCTCAACTCTGTTTTTTCCCTTCTGCTCCCCACTCCCTTGTCATTTCTCTTCCTTTGCTGCCGTGGATGCAGATGGAAGAATTTATATTCGGAACTGACATGGTGGCATCCTCTCTGGGGGCTTTGAGAACTGGAAACCAATTTTCACTAAAGTTAAGAACCAGCTGGAGATTCAGAATCTATAGAAAGCCTGGGATCACTTTGGCATGTGAATTAGATTATAACAAAAATGCCTCATATTTGTCTAAGATGTTACTTTTCAACACATTTTCAGGAAGAGCTCCTTATTTGATCTTTGTAACAACGTTAAGGGCAGCGTACAGTTTGCCTCTTGGAAGGCTGCAGTCACTGTTTAGCAGATTCAAGGAACTAAAATCTTGTTAAGGAACTTTCGGCTTATTACTTATTTAAAATCAGTGCTGGTATTTTACACTAGGGGGAAGCATTTTTGTAGAACTTCATATAAGACTGAAGACATTTTTAAAAAGGAGAACTGTTTTATTAATATGGCCTTTTACTCAAATTTAAAATAATTTATTGAATAGTTAACATAGTCACATAATTTCAAAATCAAAATATATGGAAGGGTTTATAAATGAAGAGATTCTCCCTGTCTATGTGGACTTAACTTTGGGGAAATTTCTAACTTTTAAAAGCGGAGAGAATAATATAAAGAACACATGTCCCCTGCCAGCCGGCTTCAGTCTGGCTTCATCTTGATCCCTGTCCCACTGGATCTTTCCTGGGTGATGGACTGACCTTAAAACAAGCTGAGGATCTGTCTTTCGCAGCTGTTAGAACATAGGAAAACACTGCCTTTTATTGCGTATCTCTTTGGGGGCCTTTTAATTAAGAGCTTTTGTCCTACCATTGATGCCTGTAAGATTTTATTTGAGGGCCACACATAGTATCTGGTCTTCCATAGCACCTTTCCTTTCTACAGAGTATCTTTTTTTCCTCTGTCTTTATGACAAGAACTTTGTAGGGATGTTCCGTAATTCCACCAAGGCTTCTGCTTCTGATAGATGGCCCAGTTGGCTCTTCTCACAAAACCTCCCCAAGACACTTTGGGAAAGGAGCAGGAGGCGAGGTGTGTAGGGGAAGGCAGTTTTGAGGCCCCTCAAGCTGAGGACTGGGTTTGGGTCTGTTGTGTCGCTCAGAGCCCCTGCTGAGTTCCCTGCTGCGTCAGATGCCACAGCTGGAGACGCTGGAGATCGTGAAGTTGGTGAACTGCCCCGAGACCTTCGCCCCAGACACGCGGTGCATCATGGGCGAGTCTCCCTCAGTGCGGGGCTACTTCATCCTGGTGGGAATGAACTCCACAGGCCTTTCGTTTGGTGGAGAAGCTGGAAAGTAAGTCCTTCCCAGACTCGGCTTGCTGGGCTTCCTCCTTTCTTCTTGTTCACATGGTCTGTGATGTACTTAGTCCAGCATGTTCATAGTTAGCAGATGACATGTGTCCATAGAGCACTGTCCCCTTAAAGGTACTTGCCCCTTGTTCTAGGCACGTCACTGTACAGAATGTGTTTGGAACCCTTCTTTTGGAGTTAGCCTTGGATTTAGACAGGCATCTTCTTTACCTGTTTCCAAATTCTCTGGCACACTCTGGTAACAGGTACAAATGATTTTATGTGCAATGCTGAGCCTTAGTGATAGTAAATACACATACCTGGTTACCACAGATGCAGAACATTTCTCAAGGACACATAGCAGGAGTAAAGAAAATGTCTGTTTATTCATTTACAAACTTAGTAACATGAAAAGAAAATCTTAATTGAAATCTGGCTTGATAGAAACACAGTGCACAAAGTTAATGCCGCATTAATGGGGGCAGAAACACTCGGTCACCCTGGGTGCCTGTCATCCCCAGGGTGCAGGAGAAAGAGCCCGTTTACTAAAGGGCCTCGCACAGCTGCAGGACCACATGCTGACAGGGATGGGAAAGGGCTGAGCTGAACTGCACATTTACAAACGCAAAGAATGAGTTGTATCCGCTGCACTAGTTACAGTGGCGTTTTCATACATCCCAGGGGTTGACCAGAGAGTAGTGTTAGCTGTGCTGCTGGAAAACCCTTCACTGGAATGAGCTGCGGAAGCTTTCGACCCCACCACACCCGCCTGCTGAAGGTCCTTCTTCCATTTTTGCCCGCCGTGTGACGCTCTGGAGTGTAAGGCACTAGAACCTGGCTGGGTGGAGGAGGGCCCCAAGCCCCAGTTCCTGGTGTGCAAAGGGAATCCTGGCATCAATCTGTTGAAACAGGTGCTAAAAGTATCCCCTCCATGACTTATAATTCCTGTCCTTGAGAGACAGAAAAATGAGAAGGGAGGAAGTCTGCAAAGGATAAAAACAGGTGTATCTAAATATCATGAGAAAAATGGCCCATGAAGAAATGTGTAATTCTCCAAGGGTTTTGCTCAGAGAAGAATCATATTATACAAGGAACAACTCTGGTGTTTAATGGACAAAGAGAAGGCAAAGACATACAAAAATAGTCCTCTTAAAAAATAGTGTATCTGTAGTGGTGAGGGGCTTCAGATGCCAGCCCCAGATAGTGACAATGAAGGAGCCTTACAGCTAACTCAGCACCATAACGTGGAGGGCAGAGTGGCAGGGGCGTGGGGCACGCACTCACAGGGGAGCCCTAGTCCCCTCAGGACTCACTGCCCGGCCTGGTCACTGCCGTGTACACCTTCACCTGCCCTCTCTCTCTCCCACTCAGCTGTGTTTGAGGCCACGTGCCTGCACATGACATGCAGGAGGAAGAATCCTCGCTCAGGAGGAACTTCCTCTGTATGATGTTAAGAAAATGCTGCTCATATCAACGTTTGTGAGGGATGAGTGTGGATGCGCAGAAAGAAAGGAAATAGTAGGTTATACTTGAGTATTCAACACTGTTGACCAGATCTCTAGCTTGGATACTAAAGACGATCCTCACTGACTACACTGGCCAAGAGGCAACAAAGAGACACAAAAAGGACCTTGTAGTTAATGCCTGAAAGCCAGCTGATATAGTGGTTTTAGAGGCGGAATCAAGGGGGGGGGTCATCTCTTCAGTAACACAAAATCACTTTTCAGAAGTGCCTGTCACTCCAGCCACACATGTGGTGGTGGGAGACAGGATTAACATCTCCAGTGCATGCAAAGGCAGGGGAAAGAAGCAAGCTGAAGAGTTGTTATTCACGTTTTGTTACTTTCCTGGAAGCAACAGCCCAGGAAAGAAGAGATGCGGCTAAAACTCTTGATCTGTACAAGGAGGTAGAGTCCAAGGACTGAATGCCTCCTGAGGAGAATCAAGCGGAAGTGACTTGGTGCTGCTCCGGTAGAAATGGGAACTCTGGGGCCAAGCTGAGACTGGGGTTAATCACTGGGCTAAATGGCATAGTGTGCATTTAGGGGGTACAGGGACTCCCCAGAAGAGCACCTGAATGTAGTGGGAACTGTTCGGTTCTGTCTCCTGGAGTGTGTCCTGCCCACGCAGTGCTGTGTGACCAAAACACAAGCTAAGGGACATCAAACAGGCTACCCAGCCAGGGAGGTTTCTTGTCCCTTTTTTTTGTGTGTGAAAACCTTCTCAATTAGAGCTTTCATCACAGAGAAGAAATCTTCAACGTCAATCACATGACCATAGGACTTACACGCGGTGCAAGTAACTAGGGGCTTATCTCAAGGGAGAAGACCCCCAGTAGACTTGGAACCTGGATTCTCCATCTGTTTGAAGCCAACACACTATATTTCTAGGTTCAAAATGATTCAACTGAATATGCTGAGAAGATTGTGGACCCCCCTTCTCACAAGACAAATCATTTCAGAGAAGAAAGTTCATCCATCTAAAACGAAGAGTCCAGCCACCCCTTCAACAAACCCTCGAGTCTCCAGGAAGAAAGAGATGAGTTGTCACGGGTCCAGTCCCCAAGTCAAGGAAGTGATACGGAAATGAGGATGTTTTGATTGTCAACCATGCCTGAGGCAGGAAGGAGTCACTCTTTTCAGTTTAGGACCAAACAGAGAAACCTACCAGATTCATATTGCCTATTCCAATGAAACAAAGGAGATTCCCAGGGTGAATGTAAAGTGCCAGAAGGTAAATATGTAAGTTTCAGGCCACTCAAAAAACAAGTGATGCCCCCAGAATCTCGACAGCTTGTACTTTACACATACATCTAAAATCTAGAATTTCCTTTGGATTCAGTCCCAAATGAATTTTCATTTATAAAGACAGTTCGCAGTGGTGCCGAGCACGGGATATCTTTAGTTCTAAATCAGTCTCCATCTTCCTGGGTCAGGCAGCTCTCTGCGGGCAACACCTGCGTTGGCGAGGGCTCATGTCCTGCGCCCCCAAGTTTCACGGCTGCTGTTCTGTGCTCTCCAGCTGGGCAGCACCCCTCCTCTCTGCCTGGAAGCAGCACCTCTCAACTCATTAAATACACACTTACATCAAAATACCAAACCCCCAACAGATTTCTAATCACGTACTCCCTCATTAATCAGTGAAGACCTTGTAAGAAGGTGGACACTGAAGTCAGTGATCAAGTGGGTAAACAGAAATCCCAGAGAAATGCCAGAGCAGGCAGAGATCTGAGAAGTTTAAGCTTCTCTAATAACATGAAAGGATCATCTTGAATATACTTACAGACCTGTCAGGACTAATGCAGACATGACACCAAAGGCTATGGTTCAAGTCCCTAGCAGCAATTTGTCTGCAAGGGGAAATGACATGTGGGGATGGATATCACAGTCCGGGAGATCTTTAGCAAACATAGGCAACGTGTAAAGCGAGCAGGGCCTTCTCACCCCAGTCGCTTTCTATTCCAGAAGATGTGGAGAGATGGCTGGAAAGAGAAGATGGAAGCAGACCTCGGGCTCAGGTAACACACTCTCCCCACACTGGGATCAGAGGGCACCTCCACGTGGCTCTGTCTCTCCTCTAGGGGGGAAGCCAGACCCGGGGTCCCAAGTGGCTCCCAGCCACTCAGCATGGCCCCAGGCTCACTGCCTCAACCAGGGTGCCCAGCCTGCCGCCCTCGCCCTGCTCTAAAGGGGGAGAAGGTCTGCTGAGCCAGCGGCTCCTGTGGCAGGGACATGGGAGGCTGACCTGAAAGTTACGTGGGCTTGGAGAAGAGGACCATCAGGGTGGGGTGGCTGAACTGTGAGCAGCTGAGAGAAAAGCAGCACTGGTTCCAGCAGACTCAGCACTGCTGAGCTGCACTTTGAGGCCAGACTCTGTCAGCTGGGAAAGGCAACCCAGAAGGCAAACTGGCCTTTCTCTTCAAACAGTGTGGCTTACTTGTCTACTCAGCCAAACAAACCAACCAAAAACCCCCTCACTGTAGAGGTTAGCAAGAGATGAAGAAACTTACAGGCAGGTGGCCCTTGCCCAACAGTCTGATAACCGGGTCAGTGGGGAGGCCCAGGAGGGTTAACTGTTTATCTCTGCTAACCCCCAGGTATCGTCCTCACGATGCCTCTCTTATCAGCGAGGTAGGTGATTATCCTCCTGACAGAGGGCTCAGGGAGCCAACCCGAAGCACAAAGAAACGGGAGAAGGACCTGCCCGGCTCAAAAGCATAAGCTGTTCCACAACAGCAACCCACAGAATTCACAGGTTCTTCCAAGGAAACAGCCCCACAGAGAAGGACACTTAGCCTGCAGCCTGCCTTGCTTCAAGACACAGCACGTGAAGTCAGGCTGTCAGCACAACCCACCTCACAAGGAGTCTGCTCCTACCCTCTGCCACCACGGGAACCTGAGAGGTGGAGTAGCGGCGACCGGCCCAGAGTATCTGGAGATGGGGGACGCAGGGGGAGGAGGAGATAGAGGGAGACAGGAGGGAGCAAAGGAAGAGTAAAAAGTGGGAAAATCTACCGGGAGAGAAGAGATGGGAGGCCAAGCTTAACTCAAGAAAAGGGAGGGGTCGGGAGGAGGAGAACAACCCCTATGATGATGAGAAGGAGGGGTGGCAACGAGGCCACCTGGCCTCACTTCCCGTGCAAGTCACTCAGCTCGACGTCCTCCTTCCGGCGCTTATGGGTGAGGAGGGAGGGGACCGGGTAGAGCTTGGCCTTGGCCTGGAACCGGTGTCCTGCAATGTCAATCTCATATTCTCCCCGGTTGATGAAATCCGCTGTCACCACCTGCTCCTCCCCTGTGTCCTCGGAGAAGTTGTGCACGAAGCCCAGACACACGTGGCGCTCCAGGGTGTAGCCGTAGGCGCTGCTGGTGGTCTTGCCCACGTACCGCCCATTCCGGTAAATGGGCTCCCCCCACCACGGCCAGAGGTCCAGGTCTGTGTCGTGGTCGTCCAGGATGAACATGGTGAGGCGCTTGTACACTCCATTCTGCCTCTGCTGCAGCAGCGCGTCGCGCCCGATGAAATCCACGCCCTAGGAAAGAGAGGCGGCGCTCAGAGGTCAGGCCCCGGCGTCACCGCGGAGGACCGCCCCTCCCCCCTCCCCCCTGCACGCTCTGGAGAAGGCGTGCTTCCCACTGTGTGGAAACCTGCGTTCCCAACACGAGACACCTTCAGAGGATCCTTGTAACAGCAAGGTATACATCGTTCTGTTTTATAAACACATTTCAATCACGAGACCACACAGAACAAAAACAGGCAGAAAAATCTACACTTAAAAGTGCTTGTTCGAACTGTTTTAGAAAAGCAATGTTTTTATATAATTTCAACAAAAAGTCCATTTATATATTGCATGCATATATATTTATGCATATTACAAAAAAGAAAAATAAAAAATTTAAAAAAGTTTTCTTTTTATATTGGAATATAGCCAATTAATATATTGGAATATTCCAATTATTTGGAATATATTAACTCCAATATAATATCCCAATTAATTGGGATATATGCTGGGAGGGATTGGGGGCAGGAGGAGAAGGGGACGACAGAGGATGAGATGGCTAGATGGCATCACTGACTCGATGGACGAGAGTCTGAGTGAACTCCGGGAGTTGGTGATGGACAGGGAGGCCTGGCGTGCTGCGATTCATGGGGTCACAAAGAGTCAGACACAACTGAGTGACTGGACTGAGCTGAACTGAATTGATTAGCCAATTAACTGGAATATAGCCAATTGCAGTCCCCTGAACTACAAAGAGCTCAAACCAGTCCATCCTAAAGGAAATCAGTCCTGAATATTCACTGGAAGGACTGATGCTGAACCTCCAATACTTTGGCCACCTGATGCGAAGAGCTGACTCACTGGAAAAGACCCTGATGTTGGGAAAGACTGAAGGCAGGAGGAGAAGGGGACGACAGAGGAGGAGATGGCTGGATGGCATCACCGACTTGATGGACATGAATTTGAGCAGACTCTGGGAGTTGGTGACGGACAGGGAGGCCTGGCGTGCTGTAGTCTGTGGGGTCGCAAAGAGTAGGGCACAACTGAGCAACTGGAGTGAACTGTTCACGGAGTGAACTGGACTGATAGCCAGATAACAATGTTGTGACAGTTTCAGGTGAACAGTGAAGGGACTCAGCCATATATGTGTATCCATATATAGATCCATGTATGTGTCTATCCCCTACCCCCTGCCCCCCGCCCCAGGCTGCCACATAAAACTGAGCAGAGTTCTCTGTGCTATACAGTAAGTCCTTGTTGGTTATCTATTTTAAATATAGCTGTGTGTTCACATCCATCCCAAACTCCCCAACTATCCTTTTCCCTCATTCTTCCCTAAAATAAACTTAACAGTGACTGTGTCTGGAAAAAAAATGAGTGATTTTAATTTTGTTTTTCCCTATTTTCCAAACTGAGTATTCTTTAATTTTATATCAGAGAAAAATACTTACCTAATCATTCAAAAAGAGCAGCAGAGATCTACCATGTTGTTTGGTAGAGGATGACTGCTAAAAGGTTTCGTTAGGTGAAAAAAGTAAGGTGCAGCGTACCAAGTGTGCGGTGTCCAAGCACCACAGTTAAGGAAGCAGTGAAGGGGGACTCCTCTGCGTGCTCTGCACGGATGCTCTACAAGGAGACAGGGCTCTGGTGCTTCTGGTCAAGCTGGCAGGAGGGCTGGGGGCACTCAGAGCGGGGAAAGAGAATTTTATCCTCTTAAATGGTGATTTAAAAAGAGCATTTCCATATATTAATTTTGAAACAAAAAAAACTGGGAAGTTGAATGTAATGTGACTCATTTGTACATGTTTGTGGCAGGTTAATGAATCGCCATAACCAACTCTGGAAAACTGCCCAGAAAGCACTCAGTCTAAAACAGAGCACAGTGCCCTAAACGCGTGTTGGCTATCTGTCGTGTTTCCTTAGTCAGTGTTTTACCCCTCAGACATCCTGAGGCCCCAGCCCCTGTCCACCTGTTCTCCTGCAGGCTCCCTGCCTGGAGAGCTGAGGGCGGCGTGGAGTATGCACATGAGTACAATACCTTGTCTAACTTCACCCGAGACTCTCCTCCACATTCCAGGGGTGTGGTGAGGGTGTTTAAGTCCTGACCCCAGAAGGCAAAAAACTTCTCAATTCGGAGACTACGAAGAGCATAATACCCAGCATTCCGGATTCCGTATTTCTGGCCCACACTCATCACTTCATTGTATACGTGCAGGGCGTACTAGAGGGAGAGACGAGAGGTCAGTAACGAGCAGACCTTCAGCACTGAACATGGCGCACGGCTGGCTGTCCCTGCTACCTGGACAGGGCGGGAGGTTGGACATAATCCTCAGGAGCCCCATTGCCACAGCCCAGACTTAAGCTCCAGGAAAGCAGCACCTGTCTCTTCACTTCTCTAGAATGTCTAGGATCTAACCACACAGCAGCACGACATAACTCACAGAAGCTCTCTTACCACTCAGCAAACAACCAATCTCATACCTGCCTCTCCGACAGCCACGCATCCTCCCCGCCGTGTTCTCTTGCCCCTGCTCCCCAACCCTGGTCCTTCCCTCGTGCACTGGCCCATGCTGTGAAACTAGTATTGCACATAACTCTAGGTGTGCATGCACAGCTCTGATCTGTCACACCAACTGTGGCATCTCAGCCCTGGAGCAGGTCACAGAGGATCTCCCACCACGTCCCGCAGCATCCAGTCTCTCACACTGCTTTGTTTTTGGTTCCAGATTTGTTTAAGTACCAGATAACTTAAGTGAGCAGAAAGTTTTCCAAACTGAAAGCAAATAATCTAAACATACTATGTTAAGCCTAAAGGCCAACAACAGCTATACTGTTTACTTTAAAAACTGTAACTCAGAGAAAACAAAACACAGAAGAATGAGAAAGACAGATGTTATATAATCCACACTTAGGTGTGGAATCTTTAAAAAAAAGACATACCAAAAAAGACTCCACAATAGCATCCAAACTCACAGAACAAGAGACCAGATTGGTTACTGGTAGGTAGAGGGGTGAGGACTGGAGGAAGGTGGTCAAAAGGTGCAAACTTCCTCGTAAGGTAAACACTAGGGATGTAGTGTACAACATTCAGCTACAACCGACACTGCTGTGTGGCACATACGAAAGTTAAGAGTAAACCCTGACATTTCCTGTCACCACAGGAGACATTTGTTTTTCTTTTTTGTTGAAGCTGTATGAGACAGTGAATGCTAAGTCTACGTAAGTCAACCCATTATACTGTCCACCTCAATCTTATACAATGATGTATATAAATTATCTCTCAGTATAACTGGGGGGAAAAGGAAAAGCAGCTTCATTGGTATTGCAATTCTTTAATGTATATGGCTCTATAAACTGTACTACTGCAGCAAACAGGCCTCGACTAAACAGAACAATGTGGTCAGGACGATTTTAGATGTGGAAAAGGGAGTCTGAGCTATTGGTACAACACAGCCTGTGGTATGTGCGTAAGTCAAACACTGGAGATAGCAAAGGTGGGTGGAGGAGACCAGTGGGGACTGGCTGGGCAAAAAGAGTAAGAATGAGCCGTATCTTAGGCGGGTTCAGTGTCTCAAGCTGAACGCTTTGTGTCTGAGGTAAGAGGAAGACAGAGGAGGAAAGACTGAAAGCAAGTTACTAGTCTTGGACTAGAGAAGAAGAGCCAAGGGAAAAGTAGGTCCCCACCGTTGACTCACTTTCTCACTAAATGCCAGGCATTGAGGGTAAACAATCTGCCGTCTGCCACCACGCTTCTGGAAACCATCTCTTCTAAGAGACAAGTATAACCTTCTTGAGGACAAAGACCAGCTTGAAAAGAACCCAAGCAGTGCAAAAATTACCTCTTGGATTCATGGAAAACATGAGTAAGAATGGGACCAGCCCAAGAAAATCAGGTAGGAAACAGGGCTTCCCCCTCCTGATAGACTCTGCTGATTAATGACCTGGGAGCAGGTGGTAACAACTCAGTGACCATATTCACAGTTGATCCCCTGTCAGTACAGGCGAAATGTATCAGCTGTATGTGTATCAGCTCTTCTCAAATTGTAACATTTGAGTGTGAAAAAGCAGATCAAATTTCATGGGATGGCAAATCCATGCTTGTCACAACTGGACACAGGAAAGAAAATGCAGGAATAAAATTGTTAAGAAACAAGAAAAATGATTACTATTTGTATATGGTCAGACTGAACTCTGGAAGTTCCAGAGAAACAACTAAAAAACAGCTATAAACAGTAAGACAGTTTAGGAAGAAAACAGGTTAAAGCATTAATAGAAGAAAATCACCTAGAAGATACTAGAATAAAGATACCCTTCCTATTCACAATAGCAACACCACCAAAATATTATTCATATAAATTTATAACATCTACATGAGGAAAACTTCAAAATGCTTCTGAAGGTCACACACACACGTCAGGGAACGTTTAACAGGAGGACTCCTGCGTGCTGTTTTCTGGCTCTCATAAATCCTCTGTTCCTTATCAGTTCCTGGTAACGACTGGAGCGGCACACTGGTCCCAGGACTGAGGTCATGAGATAAAATGCATGCGTGGATTTCCTTCAGTAAACACTCTCCTTACGACAAAACTGCTTAGTCACGACCCTCTTTCTCGAGATATGGACTGTCTTCTGACATTTCCTTGGTAACAGTTGCTGTACGTCTGGTTTTCTGCTCTTTGTCATTGTTGAAAGAAATTCCTTGCACAACAGCCTATATATACTCACAGAAGGATCATTAAAGCACCCTTGCTCCACCAGAGGCTTGGGTCCCCGTGTCTTTCTCTCTCTCTTTCCCCCTCTGGCTAATTCTCTGGAGCATGGAAACCCGCTGAGCTCACTCTCCTGCCCGGGCTTTCAAGACCTCTTTGAGAGAACGCCCTGTGCCTTCGTGAGCAGTGCAAGCCCTGTTCAAGGGTTTTTTTGGTTCTCTGCGTAAACCAGGGAACATTAGCTTCTTTCTCTCTTTCACTTTCTTATCGTCGACTCTGGACCACCAGGTTCCGGTCCATTAAAGGACCACAACACACACACACAAACCCAAATATAAAAGGTACATTCTGATTGTAATATTCAACACATGTAAGAATGTCAGTTCTTCCTAACTGACAAACATAACACAACCCAAAAAATCAGGGTGTTTTTAACTAGATGATTATAAATGTTTATGAGGGAGCATAAGGAAATAGGAATTATTTTCCAGAGTTTTCCAAGCTGTGAGGGAGGAAAGCATTACCAAGTATTAAAATGAACAATAAAAACTCAATAATTAAGATAATGTGGTCCTGGATAAACAGAACAGAATAAAGGTTCAGAAATATACCCAACAAAAAATATACAAAAAAAAAAACAAAAAGCAAAAAAAACTAAAAACTAAAAACAACAATAAAAAAGAAATATACCCAAATGTAGCAACTTAGTATGTGATAAAGGTAGAATCTCATGCCGATTGGTCATCCATGTTAGAAAAAATAGTCTGATCCACAGCTCATAAAGTGTACCAAGAGACAGTGCAAAAGATTGGTGCATTTAGATATTTAAAAAGCCCCACAAACCCATAAATAGCAATAACACAAACTATAAATAAATTTAAAAAAAACCTGAAAACACCAGAAGAAAAGTGGAAAAATTTTATAACTCTGGGGTGGGGAAGCCCCTTCTATGTATCAAAGTTTGGAAGCCACAAAAGGTTGATCAATTTACCTACAAAAAGAATAAATTTTTTTTGCAACATATGGAACATTTTCCATAATAAAAAGTAAAATTAAAAAAACCCTTCTACACGGTAAAAAAAAAACAACAAATCAAGACAAATGGGAAAAAAAAATTTACGACTTAATAGTAAGGACTGTCTGGTTCAGAGAAATTGGGAAAAAAGACAAATAATTCAATATAAAAATGGACAAAAGACAGAGCCAGAACATTCATTCATATAGCACTTACTAAGCATTTACTATGTGCCAAGCTCCTCTGTGCTGGTGATACAGAAGTTAAATAACTCTGCATTCAGCAAACCTGTATTTAAAATGGTTAAACTGTTGAACAAAATAAAGAAAATATATATTCTGAGAGACACTGGTAAGCACCCTGAAGAAAAACAGGGAAGGGGGCTAGGGAGGAAGGGGCTGGTGGACACAGCTTTGAAGGTCTCATCAAGAAGGCAAGAGGTGTGAGCAGACCTGAAGCAGGTGTGGCCCTCAGCCTGGTGGCGCTATGGAGGAGGACGGACTGCCAAGGAGAGCGGAGGGCAGGTGGAAAGGCCCCCCGACGCTTCAGACACTCGCCCAGCAGGGAGTGAAGGGCTGGGAGTGGGAGGCAGAAAGAGGGGAGATAGGAGCAGCAGTGAGAAGGGCAGGAGGAGCGGTGCAGGCCTGCGGACAGGCTTTTACTCAGAGGGAGCCGGGTTTTGAAAAGCAGCTCCATCTCTTGCATAAAACTGCACTGACAAACTGCTTTGCCCCCATCGGCCCAAAGCCTGACAACCTGGTGCCGGTACAAGCAATAAAGAAAAAGGGACTCTTGTGCACTGTGGAACTTTTTATAACAGCCAAGGACGAGAAACCTGTAAATGTCTGTTAATAGCAGACTAGTTAAACTATGATTCAGGGCCTTCCCTGCCAGTGGCTAAGACTCTGCACTCCCAATGCAGGAGGCCTGGGTTCCATCCCTGGTCACAGAACGTGCTGCAACAAAGACTGGAGATCCCACATGTTGCAACTAAGGCCCAGCACAGCCAAATAAATCACTTAAAAATAAATGATTCGACTATATAATGGAATACAATGGAATACTGTAGCACTTTAATTAAAAAATGAAGGAAAAAAGGAAAAGGAAGCTCTTTCTTAGGTCCTGGCAGGGGAAGATCTGTAAACCATTCAGTAAAACAATCAAGATGAAGAAGTGCAGTATGCTTCCACTTGCGTTTCTAAAAAGGGGGTTGTGAAGATGTCTTTGAACTTGCTTCCATACGTACAAAACTCTGACGTGATAAGCAATTATATCACTGGTGGTACCTGGTGAGAACTGGTCAGTGGCGCTGAACACATTTTAGAGATGTTTAATTTTAGACCATGCGAATGTTCTAGACCTACAGAAAACAGTAAAAATGTCACACCCTCTCTCAGGCAGCCGGCTGCGGCGAGGAAGGCTGGCAGACGGGCCCTCTGCGGCCCCCCACCCCCGCCCCGCGGTGCTCACCTCTATGGGGATGTAGAGCATGAACCCCGGCTCGCCCGTGTGCGTCATGCTCATCACCCGGATCCCGTTGGCGTAGCCCACGCTCATCTCCTGTGGAGACCAAGGGAGGGGGTCACCGTGGAGGTGTCAGAGGATGAAGGTCTCAGGAGCCCTCTCATTAGCTCTGCACCCTCCCTGCGTCTGACCCTGGAGGAGACAGACACATGTGAATGAAGGAATTTCTTCCCCGATGGTCAGCTTCCAGGCAGTGGGGTCCCTAGGCACACAGCCCAGCCTCCCAACGCCCAGCTGAGGAGCGCCAGCCCAGCCGCTGGGGGAGTGGAGGGTCTTTGACAAGTAGGAAACACGCCTCTCCACAAGGTCCTGCTGAAGATCTGCTGGTTTTAGTCAGGACACCAGGAGCTATGAAGAGCAGGCAAATGTTCCTTGGTGGACCTGGCCGACCAGCCCTGGGCATCTGCCCCAGAGAAGACACTGGTTCACCTGCTACCCTGGGGGGCAGACACTGGCTCCCCGTGTTCTGAACACGTTTCCAGCAGCAGTGACTCAAAAGGGCCTCTGACTCGACCACGCTCTGTGGCGGGGTGTGGGGAGCCCCAGAAGGCCCCTAGCAGGCTGCCTCCACGGGGAGGCACAAGGGTCTGGGGCAAGCCTCTTCTCAGAGCAAAGAAAGGGCTCTGACAGGGCCGGCCGACAGCTAACAGAGCTTTCTGCTGCTTTAACTGTGCCACAGAGAAGAGAGAGCTGTGAAGTCACTTAAGAGGAACCTGACTTCAGTCTGAACTTCAAAGAGCACCCCATCAGTAACTGTCCCAGAGCTGCCTGTGACAGCTGCCAAAACATCCGTCTGTGCAGACCTCTCCATTAGCCACTTCCCAGTGTTCAGCTGTCCTTCTTTTCACTCAGTTGCACTTTGTTTCACTCAGATCTACTTGCCAAGTATAAGAAAGAAAACCATGTATGTTTAGGGATTCGCCTAGCCACTTCTTATCTGAAGGGGCCACATACACAGAAGTTACTTCATGGGTGGAAAAGAGGAAGCTCTGCATGGAGAGAAGGGACCTGACCTTGGCTGGCGTTTTTTGGCATCAGTCTCATAATACTACAACATAAAAATGTAATCCACTGCTACAGAAAGCAATGGGCTTCCCTGATAGGTCAGCTGGGAAAGAATCTGCCTGAATGCAAGAGACCCTGGTTCAATTCCTGGGTTGGGAAGATTGCCTGGAGAAGGGAAAGGCTACCCACTCCAGTATTCTCCAGTATTCTGGCCTGGAGAATTCCGTGGACACGACTGAGCGACTTTCACTTTCACAGAAAGCAATAAATATATAGAACTGATATTGAGAAAAGTTAGGTCCACTTTAAGGATATCAATGTTTATTAAATAAGAAGACTGTAAAGAATGGAAAATAGTGGATATACTCATTTTGTTTGCTTAATGAATATAAGAATACGCTCTGTGGATGTTAACACCATAATGAGAACATGTAATTGTCATCTCTATAAAAGAACATTCCCTGCTTATTTAAAAACTAGAAGTTTTCCAGTACTCACCTTGCAGAACAGACTTGGGAAGTGGTCTGGAGTCATAGGAGCATAGGACAACTCAGATAGCACGTCCACAGCTCGAGGACCAATCAGGTTGAGGGCTAAAGGGGAAAGAAAAGGACATGTCTGGCTGCTCCAGGTGAACAGCTGAGCCAATGGGGAAGGTCTGTTCTGGACTTGCTCACCTATGGCCAGGTCTGGGTGGCAAGACCATGAAAACCTTCCTGTGTTTAGGCAGTCCTAGGATGCACCTAGATTCTGGCAAACACACTTATCCCGACAAGGCTGCTAACTGCTGTCACTGACTCCTGGCATGTGAGAGCCTGGCCAGTTGTGGCCTCTTCCTGGGTACAAAGGAAGACGAGTCTCTACAGCCTCCTCTTCAGGGAGACTGGGAGCATGAAGCCAGAGGACAGGAGTCCACTCCCAGGCCTGGCCCTGAACACCTGCAGAGGTCCCGCTCCCCGCCTCTTCCCAGTGCAGCTGTGTGATGGAAAAGCCTCAAACACAAATCAGTAACAGGAGAGCCCCGGGAGAGCTGCCCCCTGGCTGGGATCTGTGACAGCAGCTGAGCACGTCACACATCAGATACCCTCAGACGGACTGGAAAACAGGCTGGCTTCCGTAAGCCTCTAGTTTTCCAATCTGGTAGCAAGAAGGCCATCATATTTGCTACGATGAACTCGCCTCTGGTGGAGGCAAGGCAAGGGTCCTTTAAGTGAGAAGCAGGGAGGGGTTAAAGCTGAAATTAGCGGGTAGAAGGGCTGCTCCATGAGAGGATTGCTGAGGGGGAGATAATCAGGGAATAAGTTAACCATCCTTAAGAAGTATTTACTTACTAAAAAAAAAAACTAAAGGGAAATTGTGATGAAAACAACATTTACATAATGAATTAAAATAATTTAATAATGAGTCATTCGTTAATTCAACAAATATTTGCACTCTGATTTGCTGACTGTAGGGGATACAGCAGTAACCACACAAACAGAGAAGCGATAAGTCATCCCACACTTCACTTATAACATGTGGGGAAGTGCTAGCGATCCATTGGCTACGACCAGGAGCCTCTTACAAGAGGCTAATTCTGACACTCCTGAACACCAGATATGAAGAAGGCAAATGGAGAAGACAAACCTGGATCACTGGGCCAGCTGACCCCGGAGGGCCCCTGACCCCAGCAGGCCCCCTGACCATGGAGGGCCCCTTACCAGTGTATTTCCAGGTGACGTCCTCCAGAATTAGGTTGCTGTCTTCTGGCATGTATTTCTTAAGCCAAGCCCAACAATGGACCTGCTGGTCGGTTGGAGAAATCATGAAGAAACTGAAAGTGAGACCAAAAGTAATCAAAACCAGGCAGCAGAAGAATGATCAGGAAGCAGTGGGTTCTCAGCTAGAGTGAAAGCAACGGACAGAACGTGCCCAGCGGTCTCTTCGCTTTCAGGAAGGGCCAAGAGCACATCCTTCTCAGACACACCACGTCAGGACAAAGCAAGATCTGGCGTTCTGCTAGTGCCAAGAAATCATACAGCCTACTAACGTAAGATAAGGCACCTTCTCCAAGTAGAATAACTAATTCTCCACACTAGGTTTTAAATAATCTGGTGCGTTTTTTTCCCTCTCCTCGTGGCGGGGTGGAGTGTGCGTGCGTGCGTGCGTGTGCACGGGCACTGCTGATGAACTGGACATGCATTAATGAAATGTTTTTTGTTCTCGGTGTTATTAACGATGTCCTGCAAAAGTGGCCACGCCATCTAGGGCCCAGGTGTGGAGGGAGCGGGGCGGCGGCTGGCTCACCTGCGCTTGCTCAACCGGGCTATGCTGCAGTCGTTTTCGTACCCTCCACGCTCGTTGAGCATGCCGGTATGCACGATGTGGCCCACGGGCACGTCAAGGTCATTGGAGAAGAGGTACTGGAGAATTTCTAATGCCTGATCCCCAGTGGACTGTAGGGTTGGGGAATGAAACAGAGATAACAGATGTAAGAACCTCTGGCTGGCATCGCGGCCTGACGTGCAAAGCCACTTGCTGAGAAAATTCAACTAGCTGGGCCTCGCGCAACAACATCTGCAGATTCACCCCACTGCAAGGAGCTCAGGTAAGCTAGCTACTGATTCTAGTGTCAAACAGGCCTCTACAAGCAGAGAAAGAATCAGAAACAAAGAGCTAAAAATTCCTGAAAATGTTATAATTCAGTTGACACACTAAAATATACCCGAGTTCTTACAGAATCAGTTTTGAAGTGACAGATGAAAAACAAGAGGCATATAATAAACATGCATGTTTCCAAGTCTGTTCTTTTGGTTCTCAAATACTTACTGTTATTTCAAACTTTGTGAAAGAGGACATGTCAATGACACACACGGCTTCCTTACAGCACTTGACTTCCGACTCCACAATCTCAAACCAGTCTGGCTTGTAGAAAGTCTTGCTCTGCTCCAAGGCCAGGAGGTCTACAGGACAGAGAAAACCAAAGGAAGAAGCAAAAGGAGGGGATTTGTCCTGGTGAGTTTCCTTGATAGCTTAGGACAGTATAATTGGTTTTTATTATTTATTCTCCCAGGAACACAGTCGAGTATACTGATTTAAAAATGAGGTTTAGGACTTCCCTAGTGGTCCAGTGGTTAAGAATCTGCCTGTCAGTAAGGGGACACAGGCTTGATTCCTGACCCAGGAAGATCCCACATGGAGCAACTAAACCTGTGCACACAACTCCTGGAGCCCGCGTGCCCTGGAGCCTGCGCCCTGCAACGAGAGCCCGCGCGCCACAGCCGGAGAGCGGGCCCGGTGCGCCACAGCTGAGGGAGCCCCCGTGTACCACAACCAGAGAGGGCCCCCCGTGAGCCACACCCGGAGAGCGGCCCCCGTGCGCCACAGCTGAGGGAGCCCCCGTGTACCACAACCAGAGAGGGCCCCCCGTGAGCCACACCCGGAGAGCGGCCCCCGTGCGCCACAGCTGAGGGAGCCCCCGTGTACCACAACCAGAGAGGGCCCCCCGTGAGCCACAGCCGGAGAGCGGCCCCCGTGCACCACAGCTGAGGGAGCCCCCGTGTACCACAACCAGAGAGGGGCCCCCGTGCGCCACAGCCGGAGAGCGGGCCCCGTGCGCCACAACCGGAGCGCGGCCCCCGCGGGCCACAGCTGAGGGAGCCCCTGCTCGGCAACAGAGACCCGGCACAGCCAAAAGTCCGTAAATTAAAACCAGACCAAACCAAGATTTATTATTCTTAGGACAAAAGAACAAATACGAGAACGTGCCTTCTTACCCTTGTCTGGTGGCACGAAGTACTTTGGCCTCTCGAATCCATGTTTCTCCATCCACCTGGCTCCCTGCGCGTCCAGCCGGTCATAGAGAGGAGAGGTGCGTAACTGCCTTCCAGTCTGGAAATCCCAGCGGGGAACCTTCAGGTCGTAGAGCAGAGCTAGGAGACGGAAGAGCAGGCCGTGAGAGCCCAAGCCACAGAGCTGAGCACCCCTATCCACGAGACTCTGGAGCTGCTTCCATTCAAAAGAGCATGCTTTCCAGGCTGCTGTAGCCCAATTTCCCAACAGTACCCAGTGTGACAGGAACATTCCAGAAGAAAGGATTGCATTGTAAGAGCTGGTGTCGCCCCTCCACAGAGTTATACAGCTGTGAGTCACGTCAAGACTCCAGATCTTTGTTTATAGTTATTTTTAAGCTGGCAGGTGGAAACAATGGGAGAAAGGGTTCTAAACCTTGCTGAGCTCCCAGCAGGGATGAAGGTCACGTCTACACAGAACACGGGAGGTTATATAGTGTGAAACACCGGCACCTGCTTCTTTCCAGTGCATGTGTGGTTGGAGTCTCAGACCTGTCACACACTTGCCCTGGCATTTAACCATCTCTGAAGCAAAAGGGCACACAGCGCACTTGATATGGAACCTGACAGGTTGCACAGTTTGTCCCACTGACATTGTTACATAACAAGGCTAGGGGCAGAATTCACTTCTCCTGATGTCCAATCTGCAACAGCAGTAAGTAAAAATATCCAGAAAGAGTATGATCTTTAGTGTCTTCCAGAGAGAAGACTGGACTTCACACAAGGCCAAACAAGAGGTACTTCGCTGAGGCAGAAGCAAGCCATGCTGCCCTCTCTGAACGGTCCAGATCTCTCCTGGGCTTTAGGCTCTACCTTCCAATTCCCCATTTTCTGTCATGAAAAAACTTGCAACTCATGAGAATCAGAGAAGGGCCCCCGAAGTGCTGTATCTTTAAGAAGCTCAAGCTTCATTACGATCTGCACAGAAAATAAAAAATCTTGGCAGTCACACATACGGCTACCAGCCTGTGCACCACAACCACTGAAGTCGGTGTGGCCTGGAGTCTGTGCTCCGCAAAGAGAGAAGCCGCTGCAATGAGAAGCCTGCGCACCACAGCAGAGCAGCCCTCCTTGCCAGAACTGAGAAAGGCCGCACGCAGCGCCGAACACGCAGCACGGCCAAAAGAAATACATTATATATATAGATATTTTAAGCTATCTCTAAAGAGCTCACTGGGAAATAAAAAGCCAAGACAAGATAGTAATCCTTCAAAGTCAGAAGCAAAAACAAAGAGAAAGCAGGAATGCATGTCTGGCATTTACAAGAGAAGTGGTTTCCTATTTGGTGAGCATATGGTGGGTTGGGGTTGATGATGAGAGCCACTTATGCTTTGAGACTAACTTGACAAATTCTCTGCCTTGGAAAGCAAACCATGATCTCAAAGACCAAGTGGGGAGTGTGAGCATTCACTGCAACACAGCAAAGTGAAAAGAAGGCAAAGACAAGAATGTTCAAGAAGCTGCTGCTACGCGCCTGACAGGAGTGACCCCCGTGCGTCCCAGTCCACTTCCTGGTCACGGAGGTGAGTACTGTACAACACACTAAACAAAGCAGTCCACACATGTCATGGGCATTAACACCCCCAACACAGGCCTGGAACGGTCAAACGCCAGAAGCCCAGCTTGAAGCGACTGCTGAGGAACCGAGGAAGAATCTGCCCTGTGGAGACAGAGCCAGCCAGACGCCTGCAGAGAGGGGCAGTGGGGATGCAGCTTCACTCACGCATGACCTCCATGACACGGTGGCGCAGGAAGGTTCGGCTGCTCTGGAGGGCTCCAAACCGCTTCAGGTCCAGTTCCCAGACGTTTTCCGAGGGGTAGCCGTGCACCATCCATTCAGCGAGGTACCTGCAAAGGGGGAAGTTGCCAGGCCTCTCAGCGCCGTGACACTCTCAGCGCAGGACTAGGACTCCAGCACCAACGGGATCGAAAGACCCTGTCTTGTCAACACTGGCTGAGTGATTCTCTAATTCCTTAACTTCTGGAGGAAGCAAATGAGATCCACCTACTGCTCTCACAAGACCACCATGAGGACATGAGCACTAATGGTAAGACTGCCTGGGAAGTATTAGGGCACGGCAGCCCACTCCAGTATTCTTGCCTGGGAAATCCCACGGACAGCAGAGCCTGGTGGGCTACAGTCTACAGAGTCGCAGAGTCAGACATGACAAGTGACTCAGTACACACGGGTGAAGAAATAAGGCTAAAATAAACATACAAATGTACTCTATACATGTTGATCTTTTTCCCCCTGTAAAACAGTCATCTCAGGAGGTTATATAGTTATATGGCCTATCACCTTTCCTCCAAACATTTTTGGTAACTTCTAATCTATAACTGTCTTCAGAGCCATTCCACAGTTCACCCAAGTATACTTACTAGTCAGCTAATTAAAAATTTTTTTAATTGTGGTGAAATACAGACAATATGAAATTTACCATCTCAACCATTTACGAGTACATACATCAGGGATGTTATGTATTTTCACACTATCTGTAATGATCACCACCATTCACCTCCAGAATTCTTTTCACTTCCCAAACAAACTACATCCAGTCAACAGAGACCACCCCCCGCACCCCCATCAACCACCATTCTATGTCTGTCTCTATGAACAGCACTACTCTTATGCATTCAAATAGGTGGAATTTTGTAGTACTGTCCTTTTGACACTGGCTTTATTTTTATTAGCACCAAATTTTAAAATAAAAACTTGGGTGATGAGCATGATCTTCTACTCCGCTCACCAACACTACTTCCAAACTCAAAGAAACACATTCGAAGGACCAACGCTTGTTATGACTGAAGCAGTACAGACGTACACCCCACTGGTTCCCAGGCTAGCTCCTCAAGAGGGGTTCACAGTGACATGCCTGCAACAAGGGCCGAGTACCTTTACAGGGACAGAGCTCTCTACGGACACGTGTCGTCCGCTTACTACGAATGTGCTGGACTAAGTACATCACAGACCATGTGAACAAGAAAGGAGGAAGCCCAGCAAGCCCAGTCTGAGTGGGAAGGACTTACTTTCCAGCTCCTCCACCAAACGAAAGGCCTGCGGAGTTCATTCCCACCAGGACGAAGTAGCCCCGCACTGAGGGAGACTCGCCCATGATGCACCGCATGTCTGGGGTGAAGGTCTCGGGGCAGTTCACCAACTTCACGATCTCCAGCGTCTCCAGCTGTGGCATCCGACGCAGCAGGGAACTCAGCAGGGGCTCTGAGCGACACAACAGACCCAAACCCAGTCCTCAGCTTGAGGGGCCTCAAAACTGCCTTCCCCTACACACCTCGCCTCCTGCTCCTTTCCCAAAGTGTCTTGGGGAGGTTTTGTGAGAAGAGCCAACTGGGCCATCTATCAGAAGCGGAAGCCTTGGTGGAATTACGGGACATCCCTACAAAGTTCTTGTCATAAAGACAGAGAAAAAAAGATACTCTGTAGAAAGGAAAGGTGCTATGGAAGAGCAGATACTATGTGTGGCCCTCAAATAAAATCTCATAGGCATCAGTGGTAGGAAAAAGCTCTTAATTAAAAGGCCCCCAAAGAGATATGCAATAAAAGGCAGTGTTTTCCTATGTTCTAACAGCTGCGAAAGACAGATCCTCAGCTTGTTTTAAGGTCAGTCCATCACCCAGGAAAGATCCAGTGGGACAGGGATCAAGATGAAGCCAGACTGAAGCCGGCTGGCAGGGGCATGGGACGTCTGTATGTTATTCTCTTCACTTGTAAAAGTCTGAAATTTCCCCAAATTAAGGGAAAAAAAATTAAGTTCAAGTGGAAGAAAGGACACTCTTCATGACAGACCTTTTCATACCTTTTGAATTTGGAATTACATGATTATATTGCCTATTAAATAAATTATTTAAAAACTGAGTAAAAGAACATATTAACGATTTCGCTTTTAAAAATTCTCTTCCATCTTAAATGAAGTCCTATCAAAAGAAGGTTTCAAAAAAAAAGAAAGTAGGTTTCCTCCTAGCCTAAAATTTTAGCAATGAGCTTAGACGAAAAAGTGAGAAGACAAAATTAACCAAGATTTTAATTTTAGGTCTCTGAATCGGCTTCCCAGGGACTATATCCTTAGACCAGACAACCTCTGTGGACAACCAAATGGGGTTGTTACAAAGATCAAATAAGGAATCACAGGTATACCTTGATTTGTTTCCAGACTATTGTAATAAAGTGAATACTGCCATAGTGAGTTATGTGAATGTTTTGGTTCCCTCAGCGCATATAAAAATTATGTTACAGTGCATGTAAAAATTATATTGTATTATGTGTTCAACAGAATTATGTCTAAAAAAAACGAATGGACAGGATATTCCCTGGCAGTCCAGTGATTAGGACCCCACACTTTCACTGGTGTGCGCATGGAGTTCAGTAGCTGGTCAGGAAATTAAAATCCTGCAAGCCTTGTGGGGAAAAGAACACCAAAACCAGAAAAAGCAAAAACACAATACCAATATACATACCAAAAAATGTAAATTAAAAAATACTTGGCCAGATATACAAGCAACCTAAGTGTCCATCAACAGATGTGGTATATATATACAATGGCCTGCTATGCAGCTATTAAAAAATTTTTTTGCTACTTGCAACATGGACAGACTTAAAAGGTATTATGTTTAGTGAAACGAGTCAGAGAAAGACAAATACTGTATGCTATCACCTATATGTGGAATCTAAAAAGGAAAGAAACTAGTGAATGTAACAGAAAAGAAATGGATACAGACGTGTGGTTATCAGTGGGAGAGGGAAGTGGGAAGGGGCCAGGTAAGCGGAGGGAGTCCAGAGGTACAAAGTACTAGGCATGAAATAAATAAGCTACAAGGATGTACTGTACAACACAGACTACAGTATTTCATAACTATTAATGGAACATAGCCTTTTAAAATTGAGAACTGCTATATTGTTTGTACACATGAAACTTGTATATTGTGTACATCAATTTTATCTCAAAAACGCCACTGAACATTAAACAATTTCTGCTCAGACTTCAGTATATTATTAGAACTATAAAAAGGTATAAAAAAAAAACCCTTACTGCTAAAATATGCTATTATCCGAACCTTCAGCGAATCCTATCTTTCGCAATTGACAGATCACTGATACAACAGAGAGATCACTGAAGCAATGCACAGACCGCAAACCACAGATCCAATGACGCACAGCACCGTGGAAGAGCCTGAAGCCCTCCTGCAACTGCCGAAACTCGAGGGACGGAAGTCAGAAAATGCTGTTGGAGAATGGTGCCAATAGACTTGTTCAGCGCAGCGTTTGCCACAGACCTTCAATTTACTGAAACAAACTCAGTATCTGAGAAGCACAATAAAATGAGCCATGCCTGTGTTTCTGAAAAGGCTTTAATGTGTAACATCTTAGACAAATACAAGGCTCTCATGTTAAAATCTAGTTTACATACCAAAATGATCCCAGTCTTCCTGCAGATTCTGAATCTCCAGCTGGTTCTTGCCCTCAGTGAAAATTGGTTTGGGGTTTTTCTCAAAGCCCCCTGACAGGATGCCACCCTGCCAGTTCCGAATATAAATTCTTCCATCGGCATCTACAACAGCTGAGAGGGAAAAATGACAAGGGGTAGGGAGCAGAAGAGAACACAGGGTTTAGAGGCAAGCCAGCTGTCTACACGGACAGAAAAAGAAGTTAAACAGAAACACCTAAAATTGCCCGTATTAACCAGGCAGTGTTCAGTAAACACAAGCATCATTAGCTTTAAAATGCTTTTCCCAGTCATGGGCGAGGATGCTCCTTCCAGATTTATTGTGGAGACTGTTTTTCCGATTACCCCTATACCAATCACTTACCTAGAAGCTTTGACTAGTTCTCAGAATCAAACCACATAACTGCCACTGTGCTAATGAAAGCCTGACAGAGGGGACTGCAGAGTCCACTTTAGGGATGAAGACCTCCAAGTGGTATCGAACCCTCCCTACGGCGCTGAGAGTCACTGAGCAGCCCGAGTTTAGAGCTCACCAGTGACATCTCCACAATGGGTAGCATTATGTCAACTCTAGGTTACACTCCAGACATGGCCAAGTCAGACCTCTGTCTGGGACTACAGTTAGCTTGCAAACAAAGAAACAAAACTGCTCAAATGGTACGCCCACTTTGGTCATCCTTTCATAAAGAGACATTCAAGTCAAGTTAGAGCGGGGTCCACTGCCCTGTAACATGCTCCAGAAAAGAAGTGAAAAGACTCTTCTGGGCGCAGTCTGTCCTCAGCAGAAAGCCTTTCTTGGCAAAGGACGGAGCAGGGGCGAGGAGACAAGAGTAAAAACAAAGTGCAAGTCCTCACTTGGCGTGCTGCTCGGCAGCGGGGTCTCCCAGGGGCGAGTCAGAAGGTAGAAGTGTTCGCAGGCATGTAACGGGATGCTAACCGGCTCCTCGCTGCACAGACCCAGCTCGTATGCCCACTACAGACGCACAGAGGGATGGGTGGGTGGAGAGGAACAGAAAGGCGCGTGAGCAAGGGCAGCCTCTTGAGACGAGTGTCACTGCAAGCGGCTCCTGGGCGCTCCCGCTCCCCATCAGCTGTGAGAAGCCGACTCCCAGCTTTAGTTCCTAACGTTTTCGGAGGGGAGCAACACTGTACCAGCTGAGCCACGGAGTCTGCTTTCTGAGCAGAGCAGACAGAGCCACCAGCTCGGAAGGGGAGCCAGGCCCTTGGAACCCCAAACACCAACCACGAAGACCTCCACGTGCCGGAAAGCACTCCTGGCTGCCCCTAGGACCGTGGAGGGGGGCAAGGGACAGTCTGCCTTCTGCGCTGCAGGGTTTAGGGTCCTGACACGGAACCCACGCTCCCGACACAGGGGCACCCCAACGCTCGTCTGCTGGGTGGTGGGATGGCACGAACCACCACGCAGCCCGAACAGGGACCGAGCGCTGTCCGCGCTGACTCTCTGGGCCTCCCTGAGCGGGGCTGCCCCTCGGCCAGGGCGGAGGGGGACGGCGCCCAGCTTCCTTCCACGTGAGGGGCAAGGGCGGGCTTCCCGTGTGGAGCGGGGGATTCCGAGTTTTCCCGGCCACAGAAGGAACAGTGTGTCCCGGACGCCTGCTTAGTCCATCAGAAGACTAGGCTTACCTCTGTACCCCAAATGCTGGAGACAAAGTTAAATAAGAAAGGCAGCGACCCAGTCTCGTCACTGACCTACCTGACCAGCACAGTTGACAAAATACTGGCACTGGATCTGTCCTTTGTCTGTCTCCACGCCGGTGACTTGACCTCTTTTGACCATAACATGAAGAATACTTGTCCGGTCATAGATCTGAACACCTGTCCCAAGGTAAACACAGAGTTGGGTTTTGTCATCTGCTGTCTCAGAGTCAGGCATTTGCAGCAGCTTCTCAACAAACACTGAACAGACCAGGGCCATGCTTTAACTTTGGAATCCAAAACACTCCTGGAACCACATCCTGAGATGGTAGAAATGGGCCTTTCCCAAGACTGGAAAGACCAGGCCAACTGAAAAACCCAACTGAAGCACATAATGAAATCTCAGGGATCATGGGACTTCCCTGGCGATCCGGCAGTTTGGGTCCACGCTTCCACTGCAGGGGCCTGGGTTCCATCCCTGGCTGGGAATCAAAGGCCCACAAGGGGCATGGCGCAGCCAAACAAAAATCCAGGGATCCTTAAAGGGGCAGGAGAGAAACAGAGCCACAGGGCCGCCTCAATCTTGATCGACCCACACCACGAAGCAGTTCATCCAGAGCGGACACCACCACAGATGAGCCTTCCCCTCGTTCATTCCAACCCCAGGACATGACCCCAGCTGTGCATTAAACCCCCGAGGCATGTGCCAGCCTTGGAGCTTCTCAAGTCCTGTGGAGGGAGAAAGGCCCTTACACCTAAAATGCTCTAAGCAGGACTGAAGGCAGCGCCTAGGAGACTTAACAAGAAAAACATGGCCCTGAGGGAAACTGCGCCAACAGGTACCGCGCTGAGACAAAAACTCAAGAGCCGCGAGCCGGAGTTCCATGCAGACGCTGTCTGGTGGCCCTGCCGCCGCTGAGCCGCTCTCCTGAGACCACCCCTCTCCTCACCCCGCGCCCACTCACCACTCTGGGAGGCGGCACTGGCCAGGGCGAGCGCCACGTCGGCGGAGGACACCACCGCGTCCTCGGGGACGTGCATGGCCCCCACCAGGTCGTGCACGTTGAGCAGAGGGTGCAGCTCGGCCACTTTCTTGGGGGAGATGATCTCGCAGGGGATGCCTACGACACTGGCACAGAACACAGGGGCACAATGACATTCCCCGGCCTCCGCAGAGGTCAGCTGACAGGAAGTCGGGACGGGCTCAGCCTCATACGTACTTCAGCCTCGAGTTGATGCGCTTCAGGGAGATGAGCCGGTCCTGAGTTTGGGCCAGAAAGATGGAGCCCGTCCTAGTATAACCTGGAAGGAAAAGCAGCCCAAACTCAGACAGACCGGGCCACCTGCGGGGCACAGTGGGAGCCCACCAGACTGCCAGGCGGGCGACCCGCAGGGAGTCCTGGACGGGCTCAGCTCACAGCTCTGCGAGGGACGTAACTGTGACCCCTCCCTTCTGCACCCCTTTGGGTAACCAGGCCCTTTTCTCCTCGGTCCTTGGTGGGCACGTAACCGTGGCGATGGCTGTCCTCAGCGCAGCCACAGGCCTGTGACCTGCACTCAGCTGGTCTGACCTCCTGGAACACTGGGGCTTGAGCCAGAATAGAAGGTGGAGGTCCCTCCTCTCATCTCAGGAGCAGCAGTGTCCCGGCCAGCCCACCCTCCTTCCAGCTGAGGGCCTGGGTCCTCACCACCTGGCTCCACCCTGCCTCCAGCTGGCAGCCGCCTCCTAGTCCACAGGCCCCAGTGGCCTTCCAGAAGCTCCTTGTTGCCCAGCTTAGCCCCGGGCAATTCCTGGTGTTTGCAGTCAATGTACTGGATGTGACCACTACGACACCTGAGTCAATGACAAGCCTCCCAGAGTGCAATGTCTTATCAGTTCTCATGAAGAAAAGCTTGAATCAGTCAGGTGTCTTTTTAAAACGGAAATATAGTCATGATCATTTCAGAGCCTGGTTTTTGTAAGTATTAGACATATCCTCATTATATTTATTCCTTTGCTCTGTCCTAGGACATACAGAAAGCAAAAATGTTCATACCACTGTGAAAAATAACTTGCTAAGTACAGGTCAATGTTTGTTCACAGTTCTGTTTGTCTTCGACTGAAGGTAGAGTTAAACACTATGGTCGGAAGTCTCTGAGTTTGCTTTTTTCCCCATAATAAAGCTGTTATTCATCTGAAATGCAACTATGTTATTTCTGCTAGTATTCCACTGTTGGTTCCCTCCCATTCTGATAGTTTTTTTTATATTTGAGTATGAAGAATATCCAAATCATTCTATAAGTCAAAACTACACAGCCTCAAGCCAGAAATATCAACTACTCCCCACTTCCCCACCATGCACTGCGTTCCCCACTTACTCTGGGGGTGACCACCCTCAGCTGTTGTTGTTGAGGTGCTATGTCATGTCTGACTCTTTTGCGACTCCATGGACTACAGCCCCCCAGGATCGCCTCTGTCCATGGGATTTCCCAGGCAAGAATACTGGAGTGGGTTGCCACTTCCTTCTCCAGGGGATGTTGCTGACCCAGGGATCGAACTCTGGTTACCTGCACTGGCTGGTAGATTCTTTACTGCAGAACCTCCAGGGAAGCCCAGCCAACCTCAGTATTTTCTGATTTATCCTTTCTATATTTATTTGCAAAATAATGTATATTTTTTTATTGCTTCTTAGTTCTTATACAAAAGCAGTGCATTTTATACAGCTTTTAACGTCTTGGTTTTCTCATGTAACAATGTATCCCAGAGATCATTTCATAACAGTTCACAGACATCTTTCTCCTCCTTTTTACATCTACTTAATACTCCTGTGTGTGGACTTCATCAATTTTATGCATGCATATTTTTGTGCAAGATATTAAGTGGAAAAAACAAGGTACAGACATGCTTAATACAATCTCATTTTGGTTAAAAAAAAGTACTCATGAACAAACCACAGAGTGGTAACCCTGTGGTGGGTATTCAGTGGGAAGGTTGACTTTTTCTTTTTATATTTCTGTATTATTCACGTTTATCATAGTAATTTATTATATATATTTAAAACTTTCTAAAAGTTCCTTATAACCCACAAAATATTTTTAAAAATTAATTGGTCATCAACTTGGTAAAGTGGCTTAATCTACCTGCATCTAAGTTTTTCAACTGTAAAAGAATGACCCATCCTTACTATAAGGTCAAATAATACATGAAATACTTCCAGAAGACTATTAAAATTTTTAATTATCACATTCAGTCACCTGACAAAAATTTATCAGGTACAAAAGAAGCACAGCAGAAACTAATTTTGTATAATGAGGACTCCTGAAGTGACCCAGTAACTCTGAGTTGAATGCAGTTACCATACACCTCATGTGAGTGAACTATTTCAGAAGATTAGCTTATCATGCGGCACCATTAAATCTAGGTTTTGGGACTTCCCTGATGGGCCAGTGGTTGTTAAATCTCTGCATTTCCACTGCAGGGCGGCGGGGGAAAGTCTGACCCCTGGTTGGAAAACTAAGATCCTGCATGCTCCTAGGCGAAGAAAACAAAACAAAACAAACTAGGCTGTAGAGATGTCATTTAATGTCTCAAGCAGTCCCCCGGAGGACCGCCGTCATGGCAGTGCACACCCGTCCATCCTGCCGGACAGCAGACTCCTCCATCAGGGAAACCCCCGTGTCGTGTCTCACTGCGGCCCTGGCGGATGGCACCGGGGTGACACGCTGAGGAGATGCCCTTGCTCTCGGCTGCCTGACTTCCTCACTGCCCCACAGGCACCAGGGAGAGATCAGGCCCAACAGGGGGTTCCGGACGGTGACCCAGAACAAAGGCTAGACTCAGTTATCTTCCCGAAGTCCCCATCCCTCTGGACTCTAACACGGGAGGAGTGCCAGGCGCAGCAAAGCACGAGTCACTGAACCAAGGGACCAGGAGTCAGCAGTGCCCCCTCTGGGCCTGTAGTGGACCCTCTTCTGACTCAAACCCTGGTTAATGCCTGATTCAAGTCATTAAATTAAATCTGTCCGAAAAAGACTGAAATACATTTAGGTCCGTGTCTACCATGTTTAAGTTACTAGAAAATCAGTCTTAAGTTACAATTTACAAATAAGGTTATACTTCAGTTGGCAAAAATAGAAGCTACCATTCTTTGTCAGCATTAATCTTGATGTATCTGTGATTTGAATGACACAAGGCCTGCAAAAGAGCATCCCTCACACAGGCTTCGTCCTGTCGTCAGCACCGGGCCTCACCATCCCCTAACAGTACTGTGGTCACCAAACTGCTTCATCAGTGATGAAACTAGCTTTGACTCTGGGCTTCTTGCTAACATGTCACCTTACAACAAAGTACTATATTTTTCTTTCTACCTTGCTGCCATATGGATCATGGTCTTAGATTCATCTTCCTGCTCTTGGGACTCTTGCTTACTCCAATAAGTGGCTTATAGGCTGTGTCCTTATTCCCCTAATTATACAGGTACGGAGAAACACATGTATGTGCTTTATAGTTAGAAATACCAGTAAGTATCAATATTTGGGTGGGTCAAGCTATGATTTAACCATCAAATACCTGAAGTTAAGGTGCCAAGTGTTGCCACTTATTATACTTTGAGGAGTGGAATATATAGGAAATGGCCCAGGAAGATTTTCACCTCATAAGAATAACAGAATCGGACAAGGAACTAGGGTACTGATTGAAGACCCTCCACCTACAGATAAGGAAAGTGAAGACAGTGCTACAAGCTCGGAGACTCGCCCACGGCCAGAGCCGGACAAGTGGCAGGCCCGGCCTGAGGCTCAAGCCTGATTACCAGATCAGCAGGCCACCTTGGTGCAGCGCTAGAGCGCCGAGTACAGGTCTGGACTACCTGCTTACCTGTTTGGATCCCCGTTTCTTGCTCTAACTGGTGGTAGAGTTTGTTTGAATAATCTGCCATCTTTTGCTCGATGGCCAAGTGCCTGGCGGTGCTTAGGATGCCAGCACAGAACCTCGTAGAGCCAGCAGCCAGCCTGCAGGATAGATTGTTAGGGAGATGCATATGTCAGTGAACACAGCAAGGTCAAGGTCCCTCATTACACCGCTGCTGGAACGGCCACAGACGGAATCAACCTCACTGTCTATCAACACAAGAATGAGTTAAAATTTTGGAATTTCACCTATACAACATTAAAAAAAAAAAAAAGAACACTTTCATGGACCAATCCTAATGGAGCAACTCTAATGAAAAGGGCGAGGTGAGGAAAACTATTTAGGGTATGCTGTCACTTGTATGAAAAAAATAAATAAATCTCCAGATACCCGCATACCCACCTACCAACGCTTATTTGATTATATATGGAGAGGGTTATCTGGAATGGTACCTAAAGAACATAACTCACTTCCATAAGGGGAACTTGTAGTCAGAGGTTAAGGAGCTGAAGGAGACTTTTCCTATGTACTCCTTTACACATTTTCAATTCTGAACTATGTAAATGTGTCACCTATTCAGAATTTAGAATGAAGTCCGATTTGTAGCAGGGAACAAAAGCCTGGAACAGAAAAAGGACACTAGAGGAAATAAAGCCTCAACTTTAGTTTAAACGAATGTATCAATACTGGTTCATTAACTGAAACATTAATCCTTACAGAAGATGTTGGTAACAGATGAACATGGATGTGAGGTATACGGTAACTCCGCACTATCATTGCAACTGTTCTGTACATCTAAAGTAATTTAGATTTCTAAAATAATCAAAGAAAAGGAACAGAAGTAAGACAGAATATAGCCAATTTCATTTCAGCTCACAGAAGAAGCACCCGAGTCACAGTATTTATTGTTGAATTAATACAACAAAGAGAGCAAGATGTACTTTAAACCAGAAATAAATACATCATTTATCTACTTGTCACGTCTCAATCTCTGAAAACTAGAAAACAGGAATATTAGGCATCACAAAACGAAGTCCTGAAGATTTCATTTTTGTACTTTATTCATACTATTAGTGACATTTAGGTTAGCTATCGGTGGGTGAGCATTACTGAGATGACAGAGATGAGGGAAGCCGAGAGCAGTAGAGCCCCAGGCCGTGGCCAGCGGGAGTCCTACCTGCCCTGCTCCAGGAGGACGACATCCTTCCACCCCATCTTGGAGAGGTGATAGGCCACGGACGTGCCCATGATTCCACCACCGCAGACGACCACCTGCGCTCGGGCGGGCAGGGCCACGGGGGGCGCCGCGGCCACTGACGCGCTGCCTCTGGCCGGGGAGCCCTCCCGCCATCCTCGGCGGCTTCCCGGTCCTCGGACCACCGCCAGCAACCGGTGCAGCATCACGTCTGTCAGCAACGGGGGCCGTGCTCTCGCTCAGCCACGCAGCAGATCCCAGGAATTCACACTAGACAGAGGAAACCAAGTGTGTCATTCCGCTGTACTCAGAGCACAGGATTAACGAGAAAAGCCTGAAACCCAGGACGCTGATTGTTCACTCAGCCAACGTTTCAGGACTTCCTGAGTTCCAGACACGCTGCCAGTCTAACAGCGGTGAAGACAAATGAGGAGGTCCCTGCCTTTACACAACTTACATCTGAGACAGACAGACAAGCAGCCAATATACGAACAACATAAGCAACAGAGCTAACAGGACAGGGTCACCGGGGGCAGCCTCAAAATACAGTGGTCAGAGAGGAGACATTTGAAAAGACCTGCATGACAAAGAACCAGCCACGTGAGGTCGGAAAGAAGCAGCGTGTGCGAAGGCCTGGAGAGGCAGAGCTCGAGGAGTCAGCACAGAAGAGGGGACAGTGTGTGCACAGCACGTAAGAGGGCCCACCTGAGGGCGCGCTGGAGGGGCAGGGACCAACCATCCGGGGGCTCCAGGATCCCCACGAGAGGCTGCGCTGGAGGGGCGGGGACCAACCACACGGGGGCTCCAGCTCACCAGGAGAGGCTGCGCTGGAGGGGCGGGGACCAATCATGCAGGGGCTCCAGATCACCAGGAGAGGCTGCGCTGGAGGGGCGGGGGCCAACCACACGGGGGCTCCATCACCAGGAGAGGCTGCGCTGGAGGGGCGGGGACCAACCACACGGGAGCTCCATCACCAGGAGAGGCTGCGCTGCAGGGGCGGGGACCCAATCATGCGGGGGCTCCATCACCAGGAGAGGCTGCGCTGGAGGGGCAGAGACCAACCACACGGGGGCTCCAGATCACCAGGAGAGGCCGTGCTGGAGGGGCAGGGACCAACCACGCGGGGGCTCCAGGATCCCCATGAGAGGCCGCGCTGGAGGGGCAGAGACCAACTACGCGGGGGCTCCAGATCACCATGAGAGGCCGCGCTGGAGGGGCGGGGACCAACCACGCGGGGGGTCCCGGATCCCCGCGAGCAGCGGGGCTTACTCTAAGTGCAGAGGAAAACACTAAAGCAGGGGCATGACACGGTCTGCTCCTTTTCTCCAGGGTGAGGCTGGCTCCACAGAAGGCTCCCAGGACAGGGAAAGCAGAGGTGAGCCAGGAAACTGTCACACTTCTCAGGGCAACACCAGGCTGGCGCAGATGAGGATGGCGGCAGCGGAGCCAGAGCAACGCCTGGATTGCTTGGGAAACAGAGATGACAGAACTTATCTGCCAACAACTGATGCTAAAATGGGGAAAACGGAGAAATGAGGAGGGCCAAGTCTGAGGGTTAAACAACCATGTTTAACCTGAGAAAGATCAGACATGGCAGAGGCTGTGAGGTGTCTGTGAGCACAGTGGAAGGTTCCACAGAGTCAACAGCCGGAGACCCAGCAGGCAGCCCTGGGAAACTCGGAGCAGCTGGTGCCCAAGCGTGAGACTGCCATCTCTGAGGTGCCCGGAGCAGAAGCAGGAACTGGACCCCTTGCACAGCAGCACCGAGCGGGTGGGCAGCCTGCTCTCCTCCCCAGGAGCCACCAAGGGCCCCTGCTGCTGGTTTTCGCACTCATGTCTCAGCACGACTCCCAAGAAAGCCGCGCCTGAACTTCTATCGATTAGCGAGTCCCAGAACCCACTTTGACACCAAGGGACCCGGCCTGGAGGCTGCCGCGTCTGTGAACCCTGGGCAGTGGCAGGAACTGACCCAGGAGACTCTGCTCCTCGCTCCAGCACCACAGGCTGCACACGACCAAGGCAGGGTTCTAACAAAATTGATGCGACAGCAAAACGGAGAACTGGTCAAGCTTCAGGCAACTGCAGACAGAGCTGCGGGCAGACCACAGAGTCGCGGACGCACAGGAAGAGGCGGCCTTAGGAGCAGAGGGGCCGCCGAGCAGACGTCAGGGCGGCCCGCGGCGCGCAAGCCCCCACCTCCTCCACGACAGCCCCCCACCCGTGCGCCGCCAGCAGCCCGAACCATCGTCCGTCGGGGGACTCTCGGATGCGTGACCAAGGCAGGCACAGACCTTGTCCCAGGGACCAACCATCCTTTGGGGCCCACCGCGCCTCAGGTCCCTGTCAGACTCTGCCTCAAGATGGAAAGTTGTCCACACAGTTTGTCCTAGTGTAAGCCCCTCCCCACAGGCCCCATCGTCTCCCCAGTTCTAATCCTTCATTTCTCTCCCTTAAAGCCTCACCATTTCTCCAAAGACGACAGACAGATGGCCAAAACACACAAGAAAAGATGCTCAGCATCACTAATCACTAGAGAAATTAAAATCAAAACTATAGTGAGGTATCACCTCTCACTGGTCAGAAGGGCCATCATCAAAAAACCGACAAACTCCAAAAGCTGGAGAGGGTGTGGAGAAAAAGCGAACCCTCTTACACTGTTGGTGGGAATGCAAATTGGTATAACCACTATGGAGAACAGTATGGAGGTGCCTTAAAAAAACTAAATATAGAATTACCGTATGATCCAGCAATCCCACCACTGGACATATACCAGAGAAAACTAATTCACTAAGATACACGCCCTCCAATAGTCCCTGGAGCACTATCTACCACAGCCAAGACATGGAAGGGAGCTAAATGCCCACTGACGGAGGAAAGGATGAAGACGGTGCAGTACATATGCTACATATACAAGGGGCGTGTACAGCAGTCCATATACAGTGGGATACGCCTCAGCCACTAACACGAACAGAACACGGCCATCTGCAGCAGCATGGAAGGGCCTCGCGATTACCACACCAAGTGGAGCCAGCCCCACAGAGAGAGACAGAGACCAGGTGATAGCACTCACACACGGAATTTAATATAAAAATGACACAGGGCTTCCCTGGAGGCTCAGTGGGAAAGAGTCTTCCCTCTAATACAGGAGACAAGGGTTCAATCCCAGATCCAGGAAGATCCCTGATGCCTCAGAGCAACTAAGCCCGGGCACCACAACTACTGAGCTTGTGTGCGAGAGCCCAGGAGGCGCAACTCCTGAGCCCACACGCCACAGGTACTGAACCCAAGCGCCCGAGAACACGAGCTCCGTAACAAGAGGCCACTGAAGCAAGCATCCTGAGCACCCCACCTAGAGAGCAGCCCCTGCTCACCGCAACCAGAGCAAAGTCCGCACAGCAGTGAGGACCCAGCACAGCCAAAATAAACACAACTAACAAACGAAAACCACACAAGTGAACTTTTTACACAACAGACTCACAGATCTAGAAATCAAATTTATGGTGACTAAAGGGGGAATGTGGGGTGGTGGGATAAATTAGGAGATTGGGGTTAACAAACACACACTATTACGCACAGGAAATTCTACTCGATGTTCTGTATAATCTATTTGGGAAAAGAATCTGAAAAGGAACAGAGATTTATATATCAGATCCACTTTCTGTACACCTGAAACTAACACAGCATTGTAATTTAACTATACTCCAATAAAAGGAAAATTTTAAAAATTTTAATAACTTAAAAATAAAGTGACCAGGGCTTCCCTAGTGGCCTAGTGGTTAAGAATCCACCTGCCAAAACTAATAAAATTAAAAATGGGAAAAAAAAAAAAAGAATCTGCCTGTCAGTGCAGGGGACACAGGTTGGATCCCTGGTCCGGGAAGATTTCCCATGCTGCAGAGCAGCTAAGCCGGTGTGCCACAGCTACTGAGCCCAAGCTCTAAGCCCACAAGCCACGAGTACTGAGCCCGTTGGCCTAGAGCCTGTACTCCTCAACAAGAGAAGCCACAGCCGTGAGAAGCTCATGCACCGAAAACAAGAGAGCCTCCGCCAGCTGCAACTAGAGAAAGCCCGCCCAATGCAACGAAGACCCAGTGTAGCCAAAAGTAAACAAATAAAAATTACAAAAAAAAAAAAACACCAAAACCCAAAAACCCTGATAAGAAAGGTTCTCTGAAGACCAACTAATGCCAATATGGAGAGGCACCTATAAAGTAATCTGAACCACTCCCACTGCTGGCAAAGAGCAAGGGATCTCTTAGCTGGGTACACTTGTCCAGACTAAAGCTTTTACCTCCAGAAACCCCACAGGTCACAACAGAAGAACAACGCCTGTAAAGCCGGTGGAAGAGCTGAGATACCTATTCAAAAGACAGGCAGCATCAGGACTTCCCTGCTGGCCCAGTGGTTAAGAATCCACCTTGCAACGCAGGAGGTGTGGTTTGATCCCTGACTGGGGAACTAAGATCCCACATGACAGTGAAGATCTGAAGATCCCCTATGCTGCAACACACTCACATAAATAAATGACGGAGGGGACACAGGTCTATCTATGGCTGAATCATGTTGATGTTTGGCAGAAACCAATACAACACCGTAAAGCCGATTATTCAATTAACAATAGGTAAATTCAATTATATATATTTTAAAAAAGCATCATCAGACAAGTTAAATGGTGCAATGGGTTAGATTGTTAATAGCCATTCTTGCTACTACACTCAGCAGGATCTTACATGAACATCTTGTTCAATGTTGTTGAGCTTTACCCACTTCATTATCAACATAACGGTCTGCTGTTCCCTCATTGTTTTAAGTTACAACAACAGTTACGTCCTTCAAGGATGTCTCCACTTAACAACGCCCTTCAAGGATGTCTCCAACTAACAACTGTGAGATGGACATTCAGACCTGCATCCCTTCCTCTGCAGACACCCAAACCCTCACATGTTACGCAACTCTGGCCCTGTGCTTTTCCAGCCAGGCTACAGACTATAAATGCACTGATAAAGTTCACTTTAAAGGAACACAGTGTAGGGACTACAAGGTGAGTGGGATTTTCATCTCCATCAGGACCACTCTGGCTCACACTGTACCCAGAGAGCACTAGGAATGATCTCAGTGGAGGTAGGGCTGGCCATCAGATCCACAGTTTCACGGGGAGGTTTTACCTATCATGAAGCAACACTGAGAAATCTCATCAGTTTGTTATATAATGGCACAGATTGGACAAGTCCTCTCGTTTCTTTGGCTAATGTAGTTCTTGACAACAGTCTAGCTCTCGATCACCTGCTGGCAGAATGAGGTGGAATTTGTGAGATACTACTTCTGGCTGCACCTGAATGAATGTGATAGCACGGGTGGAAGTTCAGTTCAGTTCAGTTCAGTTGCTCAGTCGTGTCCAACTCTTTGCAACCCATGAACCGCAGCACACCAGGCTTCCCTGTTCACCCCCACCTCCCGGAGTTTACCCAAACCCATGTCCATTAAGTCAGTGATGCCATCCAACCATCTCATCCTCTGTTGTCCCCTTCTCCCACCTTCAATCTTTCCCAACATCAGGGTCTTTTCAAATGAGTCAGCTCTTCACATCAGGTGGCCAAAGTATTGGAGCTTCAGCTTCAACATCAGTCCTTCCAATGAACACCCAGGACTGGTCTCCTTTAGGATGGACTGGTTGGATCTCCTTGCAGTCCAAGAGACTCTCAAGAGTCTTCTCCAACACCACAGTTCAACAGCATTAATTCTTCAGTGCTCAGCTTTCTTTATAGTCCAACTCTCACATCCATAATATGACTACTGGAAAAACCATAGCCTTGACTAGATGGACCTTTGTTGGCCAAGTAATGTCTCTGCTTTATAATATGCTGTCTAGGTTGGTCACAACTTTCTTTCCAAGGAGTAAGCATCTTTTAATTTCTTGGCTGCAATCACCATCTGCAGTGATTTTGGAGCCAAAAAAATTAAGTCTGTCACTGTTTCCATTGTTTCCCCATCTATTTGCCATGAAGTGATGGCACTGGATGCCATGATCTTAGTTTTCTGAATGTTGAGCTTTAAGCCAATTTTTTCGTTCTCCTTTTTCACTTTTATCAACAGGCTCTTTAGTTCTTCTTTACTTTCTGCCGTAAGTGTGGTATCATCCTCATATCTGAGGTTATTGATATCTCTCCTTGCAATCTTGATTTCAGCTTGTGCTTCCTCCAGCCCAGTGTTTCTCATGATGTACTCTGCATATAAGTTAAACAGGGTGACAATATACAGCCTTGATGTACTCCTTTTCCTATTTGGAACCAGTTTGTTATTCCATGTCCAGTTCTAACTGTTGCTTCCTGACCTACATACAGATTTAGGTCAGGTGGTCTGGTATTCCCATCTCCTTCAGAATTTTCCACAGTTTATTGTGATCCACACAAAGGCTTTGGCATAATCAATAAAACAGATGTTTTTCTGGAACTCTCTTGCTTTTTCGATGATCCAACGGATGTTGGCAATTTGATCTCTGGTTCCTCTCTCTGCCTTTTCTAAAAGCAGCTTGAACATCTGGAAGTTCATGGTTCATGTACTACTGAAGACTAGCTTGGAGAATTTTGAGCCTTACTTTGCTAGCATGTAAGATGAGTGTAATTGTGAGGTAGTTCGAGCAGTTTGGCACTGCCTTTCTTTGGGATTGAAGGCGAGAGGAGAAGGGGAGGGCAGAGGATGAGATGTTTGGATGGCATCACTGACTCAATGGACATGAGTTTGAATAAACTCTGGGAGTTGGTGATGAACAGGTGATGCTCTGGCGGGGGCTGATGTTGGCCTGCCGCAGGGGTGGGGGCACTGAGTGCAGCAGTACATGCGTGGGGGTCTTCTGAAGACCCTGTCCCTGGCGTGCTGCAGTCCATGGGGTCGCAAAGGGTCAGACATGACTGAGTGACTGAACTGAACTTCTTTGGGATTGGAATGAAAACTGACCTTTTCCAGTCCTGTGGCCACTGCTGCGTTTTCCCAATTTGCTGGCATACTGAGTGCAGCACTTTCACAGCATCATCTTTGAAGATCTGAAATAGCTCAACTGGAATTCCATCACCTCTACTAGCTTTGTTCGTAGTGATGTTTCCTAAGGCTCACTTGACTTTACACTCCAGGGTGTCTGGCTCTAGGTGAATTATTACATCATTGTGGTTATCTGGGTCATGAAGATCTTTTTTTTTTCTTTTTCATGAAGATCTTTCTTGTACAGTTCTTCTGTGTATTCTTGCCACTTCTTAGTATCTTCTGCTTCTGTTAGGTCCACACCATTTCTGTCCTTTATCGAGCCCATCTTTGCATGAAGTGTCCCCTTGGCGTCTCTAATTTTCTTGAACAGACCTCTTTCCTATTCCACTGTTTTCCTCTATTCCTTCGCATTGTGTGCACTAGGACCCAGGAGAAAGGAGCAGTGACCCCACAAGAGACTGACCCAGACTTGCCTGTGAGTGTCCAGCCATCTCCAGCGGGGGCGGGGGCTGATGCTGGCCTGCCGCAGGGGTGGGGGCACTGAGTGCAGCAGTACCTGCGTGGGGGTCTTCTGAAGATTATCTTCATTGCCTCCACCACAGTTTGGCCCAGGTAAACAGCAGGGAGGGAACACAGCTCCATCCACCAACAGAAAATTGGATTAAAGATTTACCGAACATGGCCCCAACCATCAGAACAAGACCCAGTTTCCCCCTCAGTCAGTCTCTCCTATCAGGAAGCTTCCTTGTGAAGCCTCTTATCCTTCTCCATCAGAGGGCAGACTGAAAGCCACAATCACAGAAAACTAACCAATCTAATCACATGGGTGGAAGTTAACATTAAGGGAATATACATCCAGGCCAACTGGGTTCACAGTTTTAGCGGTGGCAATATTGCCTCCACTGTCTGGTCAACAGTTAAGTTAGACCTCCCAGGGTTAACCTGGTTCCTTCCCTTCCCAGGCCCCTTACAGGATATTACTGTTCTCTTTTTGGCCCTTGTTTGTTACCTTCTGGGCAAGTTTGTGTCTTCTAAGCTCCAATAGTTTCAGCTAAGACTCATGATGGCACAAGAACTTAACCCCTTCCAGCAGAGGGTGGCCCAGGTCTCTACAGGTCCTCGGAGCAGTCAGAGAGGGACTTCTAACCTCTAGGGTAGGCTAGGGGCTGCAGCCCCTGTCCAGCAGGAAGGAACTCTAGAAGAGGCCTCTGCCCTCTTACCCTCAAGAGTAAAGGGTGTAGAATCCCTCAGGGGGAATGAGACAGGCTGGAACCTGGGACCCTTTGCCGCAGTCCTTACATCTGAACAAACGTCTTCTTAAGCAACAAAATACAAAAAAACTATAAAGGACTAAAAATAACTACATGTGTGTGCAGCTGGGGTAAATTATGGACAAGATACGAAAAAGACCCAAAGAAGTCAACTGCCACTTCTGAAGAGCAGAGAGCAAAAGCAGGAGTTGGGGAGCAAACGCAGGGTGCTGCACGTGGACCCAGCACATACCACCACCAAAGGGGTGGGCAGACCACCCAAGCACCCCTCAATCCCAACGCCTGGACCCACTTCTACCCTTACCCCATATAAGGACCCAGACCACTGACACCCTTGGGAGTGAGCAAGGGAAACCGTTACCTGTCTTCGCGCTCTTTTGCTACAGCAGGGGCCCCAATAAAGCCTGGCCTGAATCTCTTGTCTGGCCTCTTTTCAAATTCTATTGATTAAAGAGGCCAAGAACCCTGGCTGGTGACACCATCACTGATGCTCTCTCTGCCCGCTGTCTCAATGGAAACGGAGCTCTCCTGACGGCATCGGCAGTCACGTGGCCAGCCCTGTTCCACGGGCCTCACCATCAAGAGGTACAGTCAGCGTCCTCCTAGCTTCTGAACCATTACCACTCGGTCATCCTTGAAAAGACCCTGTTCCTCTGTGGCGTAAGCTAGCAGGCACCCCTACCTGGCTCCAGGCTACTTCCTGTTAAGCGCAGGCACATCTCTGTCTACATCTGGTTCTGAACCTGTAACTCTGCTCCTCTCCTAACCTCTGACCTCACGTCCTCTCTTCCTTCATCACAGCAAATAACCTGTCTCATCTTGTTTCCTGAGACCCCTCCTGGAACCCTCTTTGCATCTGCAAACATCTCTGCCTTCTTTCACAGGGTCAAAGGTAATCCCTCACAGAGGCCTGGCTCCCATTTCCTGCCTCGTTCCTTTGAATCGAGTTCCATCAACTGTTCTCCTCTTTCACGTAACTTCACATTTCCCTCCTTCTCATCAGCATTTAAATGTGCTCGAGTACCCCTCGGCCTGCCGAGGAGATTTAAGCGGAAAAAGCAAAGCTCCGTAACACTCTTCAATTAGCTATGTTTGATTTCTAAAATTCTAAATTATAAAACAATGGTCACTGCAAAAACTCAAAAACAGAATGAAATTAAGATTTCCCTCCACTGAAAGTTCACAATATCAGTGTTAATGATATTTTCATGTTATTTTTGCAGCAATGAGCTGCCCTGATGTCCACTTGTTTGCCATCACCTGTGTCTTAAGTCTTTCTTTTATGACCTTGGTGATGGCATGGTTGGTCAAGGAACATTTTAAGCAAAATTTCTTAACATGTACACAATAAGTAAGTACATAGGCATTGCTCATACTTTGTTTAACCTACTCTCTCCTAAACCAAACTGGTCGGGATTCTTCCCCACTAGACCACAGCACCGCTCTCACTGGGAAAACAAAGGCTACTGCTTCCCAGGGCACAGCCTGGGAGCCACCCCACCGGCCCACTGAAGGCTCCCTCCTGCTCACACGCTTCCCTGGTTTGCTGGGCAGCCTCCTCCCTTATCACATCCCACCAGCCTCTCTTCTGCCCTTCCCTCTGTGTGGATGTCCCTCAGGGCTCCCTGAGGCCAGCTGCTCTCCCCATCCATCCCTGTCTACACTGACGTCCTTTCCTACCATGACTGACGGCCTAACCCATCCCTGAGCTCAGACCTGCAGGTCCAGCCGAAGAAGAGCCACCTCCACTTGGACTCCCAGGGGTCAGACTGAGCACATCTCAAAGGCAAAGCCATGTTCCTCAATCTCCAACTCTGCTCCACTTCCTCTGTCCCCCGGGGGACCCCACTCAGTAGAGTCCCAGGTGTCATCCCGCATGCCTCCCCTTCTCTCACCTCCTCTCTCCAGGCAATCATCCAGGCCTAACTGACAAGCCTACAGCCTATACTTCCCTCCAACGGACCCACTTCTCTCCGTCTGCACTGCCCTGTCCTGAGCACAGACCACCAATCTCTCTCTCAGTTCACTGTGGAAGGTTCCCCGTGGGGCTCCCCACCTCTGACCTGCGCCACGGTTCTCCGGACGCCCCCCAGGCTTCACACAGGGGCCTGAGTGCACCTCTAAAATGAAGACCCTATTTCGTGCCCCTGCTTGCACCCTTCAATGACTATCCGGTGCCCTCAAAGTCACATTCCTTAAGAGGAAGTGCAAGACCCTTCCGCGTCTGTGCTCACTTCTCTCTGGTCTCACTTCTCTTCTCTCACCTCTCACACTCTCATCAAATCTAAACTGCTGTGATTCTGCACACATGCCAGCATGAACTTTCTCTTCCACCTCCAGGATCTGTGCAAGCTCTACCTTCTAACCGGCAGTTCCTGCCACCCCTCTCCGCCAAATAAAGATGATCCCCTCAGCTCTCAGCCTGGGTGATATCTTATTTGTCCCCACCCTCCCCCCAACAGTTGGTTAGGTGACTCCTCTATGTTCCCCTAAACACCCTGCACATCCCCCAGCTCAGAGCCAGCCACACTCTGTAACAGTCTGTTTGCTGACCAGGGAAGCAAAACAGGAACCCATCTGAGAATAAAGATTTTAGAAGCAGATAGATCTGGGTTTGAGAATCTCCCTCACCTCTCATCAACTGTATGACATTGAGCAAGTTATTCAATTTCTGTGCTTCGGGCTGCTCATCTGTAACACGGGGTTAGGAGTTCTACTTCACATGGCTGCTGCAAGACCAAAGCAGACAGGGCAGGAAAAACAGGGCAAATGGCACCTCAGAAGCACTCGGAAAGTGGGAGCCTTTAGTCCTTGATAATGGAAATCTCTGAGAGCAGGGACCAGGTGTAACTCAATCAGCATTTTTCTCAGCATTCACCGTAGGCACCTTGGAAATACTACTTGAATGAGATAAAATGAATGAGGACAAAGAACAAAGAAGATAGGGAAAAAGATTAAGCGATGACTCAGATCTCAAGCCTAGGGCCCCAGATGTGAGGGGATAGCCAAATAACATGAAATAACTTTTTTCCAAAACGGTAATATTCTTTTAAGTAATTATTATGTGCCAGACACCGCTTTATGTATACTGCTAATTTAATCCTCACACATCCATGAAAGAGATGGTACAATTTCTATTGTACGCCTGAGCAAACAGCAGCGCCGAGAACTGAAATGACTGATCCAAGCTCCTACAATACTGATGAGCAGCAGAGCCTGAATTGAAAGCCTGTCTCAGTTTAGCACTAGCGTCTGCCATTGAATCATTATTCCATGCTACTTCTAAATTAAAATGAGTTAAAAAAGGGTAGCTGTAAAGGAGGCCAGAACCACAAGAGTTAGCAAAGGTGGCATTAGAAACATAATAACGTTTCAGTTTCAAAAAGAAATAATACTAAAAGACCAGAGTGATAAGAACCAAGAAAAAGATTTTTGACCTTGTGCTCATCATGACCTTCAAGGGTCAGTGAAGTGGTGAGAACAAATAAATGAAGGATTTACAGTGGATGCAAAGAATGAAAGGAAGGAAGGCAACAGAGTCTATTCCAGTAGGTTGGCAGCAAAAGCAAATACAGCCTGAGGGCAAAGGAGATACAATCAGTAGAGAAGAAATGGAAAACGTCAAAGATGAAGTAAAACACATCTGGTTGAAAACCAATCATGTGTGTAATTTCTGCTAAACAACTTCAAAACTGTCTCTGGTTATGCTCAGATGTGCTTCCACAGATAAGAAGACGACAGCTCCAGCTCCTGTGAGTTGTTCCTCTGCATGGTCACAGCATCCCGTACAAACTGGCTGCTGGTCACAGGGACCCTGGGTGAGAAGCGTCTATTAATGGTGCTCTAAATGGATCAGCACACCATTCCCCACACCTCCCTCAGCATAAAGCCCACCTCCCGCAACTGGTTTAAAACACGCAGACACACGCTGACAGGCTCCTCTCTGGAGAGTCTGCTCCTACTGGTCTAGGGTGCTGCATCTTCCAACAAGTGCACCCCGTGATACGAAGTTTGAGAACCTGATCCAAACCCCTAGCCCGAGAAAAGCGCCCCTTGAGTCCGGCTCTCTCCTAGCCCCACACCCCGTACACCACGCTCACAAACGCACAGGGAAAACAGACTTAAAGATGCCTCACTCAAACCTCAGTGCCATGCACATCAGTCCCAAAGGGTCAAACGTTAGAAGAAAGCTCCCTGCCCCGCCTGGACGTTCCCAGGTAACCTCGCTGCCGACTCTGCAGCAGCTGACCAGCTGGTCAAGCACAAGCACGTCTCCGCGCGGGAAAACGACTCCACCTGCAGAGACGACCCGGGTGGACGAGCCTGACGCGCGTCGGGGGGCGGTGCACGGCCGAGGGGCGCCGGGACAGAGGTCACCCGGCCGCGCTGGGCGCCCGCAGGGCCGGTGCCCCGGCCTCGGCACGGCTCTGCGAAGCGTCACAGCCGCAGAGAGGCTGGGGGAACGCGGGGACGCGGCTCCCCAGGGCCGGCCGGAGCTCCCGGAGCCAGACCGCGGGAGAACGCTGGGGGCGCGGGGTCCCGGGCCGCCGAGGCCCGCGCGGACGGCAGGCCGGAGCGGCGTTCTCACCAGAGCCTCCCTTTACTTCACGGGCGGCCGCCTCGGCTGAGGCGGGGCGGCAGGCACGGGAGGACCCAGGGGTCCTGGGGGCCGGAAGCGGGGGTGAGGGCGGGGAGGGGGCGGGGCGGAGGGCGTGAGGTTCCGGGGACGCTGGAGACGCGACCTTCCGCGCTTTACGGTCCCGGGCAAGGGTACGCCGGCGCGTAAGCTCACTCGCGCACGCGCGCCGCGACGCCGTGGCGAAGCTCCGCCCCTGACACGTGGGCTTGTTTGGGTCCCGCGAGGCTCCGCCCCTGAACTGGGGCTCCCGCCTCCGCATCCTCCAAGATGGAGGCGAAGTGGAGGCCTACGTTTTCCGAGCCTGCCTTTTAGGACTCTAGCCTTGGGCCGTTGATTTCTACAGATGCTGCCGAGACGGCGGCAGCCCCGCTGGAGAGTGAGTGAGTGAGTGTGAGTGAGTGTGTGTGTGAGTGTGTGTTCTCGCTTCCGTCGGGGCGAGTGCCCAAATGTGATACCCCGTGGTCCGCAACCCAAAGACACTCTACTCCAGGGAGAAAAGGCTCTTGGACGGACAGCCGCTTTGTTTTTTGGAAGTCGCCCGAGTCTTCTTGGGGACTCGCTAGCAGGGCAAATCGGGAATCCGGTCTGCTGGACCGGTCCGACCTCGGAGCCCGGATAAGATCTCAGCTCTGGGCTGGATCTTTCTCTTTGCACCTTCCCTGCTAGTCTGGACCAGAAGAGGAATCATTCACTCCATCCTCTGAGGAGCTCACCGCCGACTCCTTCACCTCGCTTCCTATCACATCGTCCTGTTTTCTTTCCTTTCTAGAACGTATCACTATGGTAGATCAGTGGTGAACGTCTTTCCAATCTAGTTGCAAAATCTACCCTCGCACACGGTACCTATATTTCATGCATGACTATGTTCTCGCACTTAGAACTGTGTTTGGCACAAAGTCCAGGAAAAATGCCCGAATGGACAGCGATCTAATCGCACAGGCTCGGCTGCGTTGGGGGCCACACTCACCAGCTCCCAGTCTTTGGATTCAAGCTCATCTCACCACACAAGCCAGTTTTGTTTAATGGATGGCTTCTTGTGGCCAGGCGTCATTCTGGGTAATGGAGTAAACGTTGCTTATGAAACCACTGTCCTGTTTTCAAAGCAGAGAAGAGAATCTGGGAACCGAGATAAGGAAGACACACAAACGTCTACAGAGTCACTCTCCATGCAGTGGGCACGTGGCTGGGGAGAAGCCCCGCTCCTCCCCCGGAGACTACTGTCGCTGTCACTAGACTCGACATCCAGCATTCAGTGACTCCTCGGTGAGAACCTGGTACTGTGCGTGTCCACCACGTACCTGTGAGCCCATGTCTGCGTGGAAACCAGGGCTCTGTATGCATTCCAGTTCACACCCGTGGGGAGGGAGAGAAACAGCCAATGCCTTCAGCACACCAACCTCCACCCATAAATCATGCTGCAGTTTTGCAGTAAAACACTTGCCATTTCACAGGGAACCTGTAAGACAGGGTCATATTACAAGTGGCTCCTGTGCCAGGAATTGTGCCAGTTGAAACTTCATCACAACTGTGTGAGTTTCAGGGATCCCTAACCTCTGGGATCCAAAGCCTGACGATCTGAGGTGGAGCTGATGTGATAACAGAAATAAAAGTGCACAATCAGTGTACTGCACTTTAATCAGAAACCATCCCTCCTACCCCAGCTGGTGAAAAAACTGTCTTCCATGGAACTGGCCCCTGATGCCCAAAAGGTTGGGGATGGCTGAATTCCTGCACCTGTGAGGAAAGTGAGGCCTATAAAAGCATATTCTCATGTTACAGATAATGAAAACCAGGCCTCAAATGTAATATTTACATGAAGTAGTAAATATTCAAGTCAGTGCTAAGAAATGTGGTAGAGACAGTGGTGGTACATTAGGACCACCTGGGGAATCTAAACCGGTTTCATCAGAATGAACCGGAATCAACAAGGCTGAAAGACACATCAGGTAGTTCCTGGAAGTTCCAGAAACTTCCCTTATATCTAGAAATAGCAGTTGTGTAAAGCTTTGTGGGTGATGTAGGGCTTGAGCTGTTTCTTAAAGAAGCTTTGTTCATATAAACCAGCAGTAGGTGGCGCTGTGGCCTAGGAAATGGGGTTTCCTGGGTTTAGGCAGCCCCTCCTATGGAGGGCACTAGGTGGAGATTAGAAATCCGTCAGACTAATAAAATCTCCCTGGAGAGGTGATAACGCAGCATGGTCCCTGGAACATAAGAGCGACTGAGGAGTGGCTTCTTGGGGTGCTGCCTCCCAAAGGGGTGGGACCATCTCTGCTGTTCTTACCAAGAGAGGCTCTGTGGAGTCAGGGACCCTCAGACAGGTGGATCCCAGGCATCATCTGACTTGAGCCCCTCAGAGTCAGAGCTGAAAGGGTGGTTGTGCTGGTTGGTTAAGAGCACAACTTCGGGCTGACCTGGCCTGGGTCTGGATGCCAGCCCTCCTTGGTGTATGACCTTGTGAGGTGTTACCTCTCCTGGGCGTCTGTGGGAGTTCCCAACAAAGACTATATATAAAGAGAAAGAACCAACAGGCTGTGTATGTACGTAGAGGGAGAGATTTATGTTGGAGTGACTCACAGGACAGTGGTGCTGGCAGGTCTGGAATGCGCAGGACAGGCGGGCAGGTTGGAAACCCAGGGACCAGCTGATGTTGGGGTCTCCAGCTCCCAGGCAGTGTGGAGACCCAATTCCTTCTTCGTCCACAGGAACTCTGTGTTTTAAGAGCTTCACCAGAATGGATGAGGCCCACCCAGGTACAGAGGGTAATCTGCTTTACTCAAAGTCTAGCGATAAAACTGTTATTCACATCCAGAAAATACCTTTACAACAATATCTAGACTGGTGCTTGATCAAACATCTGGTTACCGTCTTCTAACCAGGTTGACACATAAAATTAATCATCACAGCATTCAACTATTTGCTTGTAAAGTGGGCAATGACACTGTTTTGTTTGCTTTTGCAGACTCAAAACAATGTGTATAGACTACTTGGCCCAAAATTTGTGAAAAATTGTGTGCCACAGATACATTTAATATTATTCTTGCAAACTGAAACATACCGCCCAGCACCAGGGGCTCCAGGCTGTGGGAAGTGGGGGTGATGAGCTAAACTGAATGACTGTGGAGGCTGGTGACACACGGTCGAAGAGCAGAAATCTGTGCCAGGCCTGTTAGCCTGATGCCTGTGGTGGGCGCTGGTGGGAGTCCCTAGGGGCCCGGGGCTGCTTTGAGCTCTTTAGGACTTCTGCATGAACTCCGTGGCTGTGGTGGAGACTCGCTTGCTAAGGGGGTGCCCTGGGAATCCAGTGAGCTGCATGGGTATGGGTTACCTGTGGGCAGCTCTACCCCGGCCTCCGCTGATCTTGGCTAACTTGGCTTCTGTGCTTTCCACCTTTTTCCCTGCATGGCGCTGGGTGTTCACACTTATCAGTCATTTTCCGGAACTCTTCCCTTCCCCTCAAAGTGTAATGGAACCATTTCACAGCCACTTCTGTGAACATATTGGGACACTCACACAGTTCTGTTGATGGTGCTTAACTGAGCAAAACCTGTTTTGCCTCCACTGGGAAGCCCCACCCTAAGGAGCTTCTGTCAGAGGTAGAGGGGACTCTTTCCTTAGCTGTTTCTTGTGTCTCTTCTCAGGAAGAGCTGAGTGACTACACCCAGCCTTTTGAGGAAGACCTGACCCCCCCCAGAAGGCTCTCCCATCCCTCCCTCCGCCTGCTCACCAGTACCCAGCAGGTCCTCCAGTTGGCTCTTCATCCTCTGCCCCAGGACGTCCGCCCGCCAGCCCATTTCTACTTAGTGATCTGTTCGTCTGTTAGGAGACTCATGTGTTCTTTCCTCGAAGATACAACTAGGGCTGGGTGAAACACACTGAATAGAAGAAAGGAGAGTTGAATACTCTCTAGGAAGTAACTGATAAGAGAGGCCCAACCATTTCAACATCTTGATTGTACAACTAGGAGACGGTACTGATGGAGGCTCTTTGAAGTTCAAACCGACACTGGGATCCACCTACAAACTGCTATTACAGTTTTCCTTTTTCTCCACAGCAGAGTGAGAGCTACAGAAGACTCTCCACTGTGAGCCAGGAGCAGTCCCCTTCCTGGTCCCTCTCTGCTGCTTAGGAGCAGCACCCAGAGGGGCCGCTCGCGTGAGCCTTCTTCTGGATGCAAATTCCTTTGGTGCTTGCTTTTGGGATTTACGACTTTCCCTGACAAGAACAGCGACTGGGGCAATGGCTCCTGTTTGGTAACTGAGCTGCTGTAAGTATGTTCTGAAAAAAAGATGCCAAAAACTTGCACATTAATGTTCCTAGCAGCATTATGAAGAATAGTCAATAGGTGGAAACAACTCAGATGCCCATCAGCAGATGAAATACAGGATATCCATACATTGGAATACTGTCCAACAATAAAAAAGGAACGAAGTGTGGGTTCAAGCTGCAACATGGATGAACTTTGAAGACATTAAGCTAAGTGAAAGAAGCCAGACATAAAGGCTGCAAATTATATGATTCCATTTGTGGCAAATGACCAGAACAGGCAGATCTATAAGACAGAAAGTAATTTACGGCTGCAAGAGGCTGGGATGGGACACTGGGGAGAAAGGGGGGTGACTGCTGCTGGATATGGGATTTGTTTTGGGGGTGATGAAGAAAATGTTCTCAAAATCGGTTGTGGTGATGATTACCCAACTCTGTGAATGTGCTAACCACTGACTTTTATACCTTGCATGCATGCATGCTCAGTTGCTTCAGTCATGTCCAACTCTTTGTGACCCCATGGACTGTAACCTGCCAGGCTCCGCTGTCCATGGAATTTTCCAGGCAAGAATATTGGAGTGGGTTGCCATGCTATCCTCCAGGGGATCTTCCTGACCCAGGGATCGAACCTGCAATCTCCTGTACCGGTAGGTGGATTCTTTATCCAGTAATCCACCTGGGAAGCCCAACTTCATACCTTTAAAAGAGTGAACTGAAGGGTATGTGAGTTAAATCTCAATGAAGCTGTTTTAAAAAACACTGGAGGCCAATTTCTGCCTCCAGGAAGCAGGTGGATTGTGCTCTGCTGGCACCAGGCATGGTTTTCTGTGGGGCAGGTGTCTGAGATGTGCCTGCAGAGCCTACAAACCACGGCTCTCTGAGAGAGCTGCAAGATGCTCTTACAGGATAACCTTTGGCTCCCTGATTTTGCTTGACATGAATCTAGTGCTCTGCCCCTCAGCCCACCTTCTCTGGAGCAGGAGTATTTCAGAAGTGCTGCAAGGCAATAATTTTGGTTCGTTCATTTGTTGTTTGTCCTCTAACTCCCTGCAGAGGGCCAGTGCTCAGGAAGCTCTTTAGGGAGAAAGGCAGTCGGGAGGCCAGGGGAGCCTGTGCCCAGCTGACTCGACATGTACCAGTGCCCCTCCCCAACCACATTCCTCGAGTGCACATCAGTGGGGCAAGGTCCCATGACAGTGGCCCTCCCCTGCCCCACAGCCATGGGCTTTTCTAGAGTTTAGCTGCTCCCTGGAACATTCAGGCTGAATTTCTGAGGGGTCAGAAGGAGGGACCTGTCACATAGCCATCGTCAGTAAGCAGCCCTGACAGCAGTCACTGGTTGTGTGTGGGAGGTCTGCACAGTAATCAGTGAGAGGCATGGAGAGCTGGGGATCAGAGGACTTCCCGAGTGTGGGAGGTCTGCGTAGTAATCAGTGAGAGGCATCGAGAACTGGGGATCTGAGGACTTTCCAAGTGTGGAAGGTCTGCGTAGTAATCAGTGAGGGCATCGAGAACTGGGGATCTGAGGACTTTCCAAGTGTGGAAGGTCTGCACAGTAATCAGTGAGGGCATTGAGAACTGGGGATCTGAGGACTTCCCGAGTGTGGAAGGTCTGCACGGTAATCAGTGAGGGCATCGAGAACTGGGGATCAGGGGACTTCCCGAGTATGGAAGGTCTGCGTAGTAATCAGTGAGGGCATCGAGAACTGGGGATCTGAGGACTTGCCTTGAAGCAGTTTTGGCAGGAGTTGATAGGAATTATGTGAATGGGAAAGACTAGAGATCTCTTCAAGAAAATTAGAGATACCAAGGGAACATTTCACGCAAAGATGGGCTCAATAAAGGACAGAAATGGTAGGGACCTAACAGAAGCAGAAGATATTAAGAAGAGGTGGCAAGAATACACAGAAGAACTGTACAAAAAAGATCTTCACAACCCAGATAATCACGATGGTGTGATCACTCACCTAGAGCCAGACATCCTGGAATGTGAAGTCAAGTGGGCCTTAGAAAGCATCACTACAAACAAAGCTAGTGGAGGTGATGGAATTCCAGTTGAGCTATTTCAAATCCTGAAAGATGATGCTGTGAAAGTGCTGCACTCAATGTGTCAGCAAATTTGGAAAACTCAGCAGTGGCCACAGAACTAGAAACGGTCAGTTTTCATTCCAATCCCAAAGAAAGGCAATGCCAAAGAATGCTCAAACTACCACACAATTGCACTCATCTCACACGCTAGTAAAGTCATGCTCAAAATTCTCCAAGCCAGGCTTCAGCAATATGTGAACCGTGAACTTTCAGATGTTCAAGATGGTTTTAGAAAAGGCAGAGGAACCAGAGATCAAATTGCAACATCTGCTGGATCATCGAAAAAGCAAGAGAGTTCCAGAAAAACATCTCTTTCTGCTTTATTGACTATGCCAAAGCCTTTGACTGTGTGGATCACAAGAAACTGTGGAAAATTCTTCAAGAGATGGGAATACCAGACCACCTGCCCTGCCTCTTGAGAAACCTATATGCAGGTCAGGAAGCAACAGTTAGAATTGGACATGGAACAACAGACTGGTTCCAAATAGGAAAAGGAGTACGTCAAGGCTGCATATTGTCACCCTGCTTATTTTACTTACATGCAGAGTACATCATGAGAAATGCTGGGCTGGATGAAGCACAAGCTGGAATCAAGATTGCCAGAAGAAATATCAGTAATCTCAGATATGCAGATGACACCACCCTTATGGCAGAAAGTGAAGAGGAACTAAAAAGCCTCTTGATGAAAGTGAAAGAGGAGAGTGAAAAAGTTGGTTTAAAGCTCAACATTCAGAAAATGAAGATCATGGCATCTAGTCCCATCACTTCATGGCAAATAGATGGGGAAACAGTGGAAACAGTGGCTGACTTTATTTTTCTGGGCTCCAAAATCACTGCATATGGTGATTGCAGCCATGAAATTAAAGATGCTTACTCCTTGGAAGAAAAGTTATGACCAACCTAGATAGCATATTGAAAATCAGAGACATCACTTTGCCAACAAAGGTCCGTCTAGTCAAGGCTATGGTTTTTCCAGTTAGTCATGTGGATGTGACAGTTGGACTGTGAAGAAAGCTGAGCACCAAAGAATTGATGCTTTTGAACTGTGGTGTTGGAGAAGACTCTTGAGAGTCCCTTGGACTGCAAGGAGATCCAACCAGTCCATCCTAAAGGAGATCAGTCCTGAATATTCACTAGAAGGACTGATGCTGAAGCTGAAACTCCAATACTTTGGCCAGCTAATGCGAAGAGCTGACTCATTTGAAAAGACCCTGATGCTGGGAAAGATTGAGTGAAGGAGGAGAAGGGGACGACGGAGGATGAGATGGTTGGATAACATCACTGACTCGATGGACATGGGTTTGGGTAGACTCCAGGAGTTGGTGATGGACAGGGAGGCCTGCTGTGCTGCGGTTCATGGGGTCACAGAGTTGGACACGACTGAGCGACTGAACTGAACTGATGGGGGTACCAAAGCCCTCCCACCCCACGGGAATGCTTCCCAAGTGAGACCATGAGTTAGTGGAACTGGGCGTGGGCTCCGAGCCTCTGGAAGGGCCTGCTCTGCTCAGTCCCAGTACAGCTGCTGCCCAAGAAGTGGGGACCTGGCTGCTGAGCAACAGCGGGAGCGTCAGGAGGCCCCACTCAGATTCCCAGAGGAAACACCTTGCCTTCAGGAGTCTAGGAGGCGTGAGCGAGCCAGCTTCTCCCCTGGAAGACCATTTCAGGAAGCTCCTCCCACCCATTAGGGAGTCTGACCACCCACAGCGCTTACCCAGAATTCAGACAGTGCAGGGAAAGGCAGACCTGGGTTCTAATCCTAGCTCCAACTCCACCTCTGGCTGGCTATGTGATCCTGGGCGAGAATGTTATTCTGCTCTGAGACCCAGTTTCTTCATCTACAAAATAGGGCATATATTTTAAAGTCATTTCCATTGGTTTGTACAAACAACATTCATATATTTTTAAATTTGAAAGTTTTAAACTTATTTTTAATTTAAAATTCATCTAATTAAAATTAATATACAATTTATTTAAATCCTTACTTATATTCAAGTACATATTTACCTTTTAGAACACTTTTTTTTTAGTTTCCTCACTTTTATTTAGGTAATGTAATTTAATGCATACATTAAACTGTTAAAAAAAATCAGTGAATGGAATCACACCAAGGAAAATCTGCATGCTATTTTATTTCCACTAGAAAAATATTATCTGTATAAAATTTGGTCCAGTTTCTTCTCCTTTATCTCTGCCATTCAAATTTAAATGCTTTAGTTTTATTCAAGCAAAAATCACATATCTGACATAATAAAATACTTCCCATCATTAAATTAATAGGGTTTAGTTGAATTAGGTGTGCTTTTTCTTACTTTTCAGGCATAGTAGCTCATCTTTCCTACATGTTATTTCCTTCAACTTTTATTCTTCTGAGTTAACTCAGTAAGGCATGTCTGTTTTCCCACATCCAGCAATACAAGTGTTACAAAAGTATAATCTGTAATATTAGTGACTAGACTCATCATTAATCTTCAATTCATATCATTTCCCTTATTATATGGTATTTCCATAATATTTTCAGATATTTCAACCTTATAATTTCCAACAAGGATTAAGCCATTAGTTTAAAAATACTAAGTTTCCAGACTAAATAACACTTGGCCCACTTAGAGTGATGCTGTCGTCAGAGGTCCTTGCACAGCTATTGCTTCAATCTCAACACGGCCTCCTTTGGGCAAAGCAGCAACCTGGTAAGCAGCTCTCGCCGGAAAACTACTCTGGAAATATTGTTTGTAGACATCATTGACAGCACTGAAGTCATTTATGTCAGCCAGCAAAACTGTTGTTTTTACCACATTTGTGAAGTCACAGCCTGCTGCTTTCAGAATGTCACCTATGTTTGTCAGAGCCTGTTTAGCCTTTTCTGTCACCCGTCCTGGCACAAGCTGTCCACTTGCAGGGTCCATGCCTAGCTGTCCTGAAATGTAAATGGTCCTGTCGACTAACACAGCCTGACTGTAGGGACCAATGGCCGCGGGGGCTTTCGCGGTGCTGATTATCTTTCTGACCAAAGACGACATGGCTAACCCTTTTCCTTTGCTGCCCTTCGGAAACAACTACGCACCACACGGTTCTCGCTCGCGCTTCCCCTGACCAGCTGAGGCCAGCATCTCTGCTTTAAAGCATCGCCGGGGCTAGAACACTTCTTATTCTTCCACGTAGGATTCCTTTTGTGCAAGCCTCATAGTGATAAATTCTCTCAGCTTTTGTTTATCTGACAGCATCTTTATTTTAAAGGTTTTCATTAGGTTAAAAAAATTCTATGTTGGAAGTTTTTCTTTTCACTGTCTTCTGATTTCCATCGTTTATGAGAAGCCAGTCATCAATCTTAGTGTAACACAATACAAGGTCAGAAAAGTTTTTTTTCATGTTCAAGGCATCTTTATTGGTTGCTTCAAACTATTACAAAGTAAGAGCTGCTGTTGGGCCCCTGGTCTCAGTAGTAGAGAAACAGCCTTAAAAACCTGGAGACCCAATTCTCCAAAAAGCTTCTCTCAGAAAGTGTGTGTTGGGTAACATGTCTTTCTTGTCCAGGATTACACACTGAGCTGCTATTAAGTCTCTCCTTAGTCCCCTTTAGTTTGGAACAGTTCCTTAGTCTCTATCTTCCATGACTGAGTAAAGGGCAGTAATTTTGTAGAACATGGCTGGGTGTGCGTTTGTCCAGTGTTTCCGCATGACAGATTCAGGTTCTGCACTTTTGACAAGAAGACTGCAGAAAGGGTGTTGTGTTCTCAGTACATTGTATCAGGAGGCACGAAGTGTCCATCTGTTCCATTCTCCTTGCCGTTAACGTGAATCACATGGTTTGGCTGCATTTTCTCCACTGAAAATTACTGTTTTCTCTCTGTATTTAGCAGATAATTTGAGAAGACACTGCTGTGCCTCAGGTCGTTTTGGGCAACCAAGATGGGAACCAGGACCAAGGTCAGAAGCGCCCACTGGAGGTCTGTCCGGTTGGGCAGACTCTTGGGGTCAGGCCAGTGGCTTCTGCCCAGAGCTGGATGAGGGCTGGGGTCTTACTTGGTCACACAGGTCCCAAAGCCTGTGTACCTGGTCAGAGAAAGAGCCCACGGCAGGGGTGCTCATTCTGCTGCTAATCAGCCGTCTGAGAAGTCACCTCCCCACCTCTGTGCCTCACTTTTTCATTCAGGTGAGAGAGCTGGTCTAAGCTTCCCTTTCTGGCTAAGACCCTTTTGTTCTTAGCTCCTTTTGAGAACAGAAGCTAAATGCCTCTGAAGATTGAAGTTGGCCAAGGAGCTTTTACCCAAAAAATCACACACAAAACATGTGGGCTCTGCATGTGCTCAGCTGCATCAGACTCTGTGACCCTCTGGATCGCAGCCCAGTAGGCTCCTCCGTCCATGGGATTCTCCAGGCAAGAATACCGGAGTGCGTTGCCATTTCCTGCTCCAGAGGCTCTTCCCAGCCCAGGGACTGAACCCATGTCTTCTAGGTCTCCTGCACTGGCAGGCAGGTTCTTTACCACTGAGCCACCTGGGAAGTCCTAATTCATTCAAAGACTGCTAAGGTGTCAGCCGGGCAGCGTAACCCACACATTGCTGCGGAGCAGCTGGACTTGGGGAGCCACTTCTCCCTTGTGGGGATACTGGTGACGAGGAGCCTAAACCCACAGCTCAGTCCCCCACTTACACGAAACAGGGTGGCCCCTCCAGGACACTCGTCCAGGTCTGATGGCTGCCCAGAGCCCCCTAGACAGAGGAAGAGTCACAGCTGGGGCTCAAAATGCCTCTACAACCCCTCTCTCCTTTCGCCTCTTCACCCTCTCCCACCTCCACTCTACACCCAGGCCCACTATCTCCTAAACAAAAGTCGCTGAAAATGGATTTGAAGAGTCCCGAGAAGAAACCCTGGGTTCCAGGTTACCCCACCTTTCGAACTGAACGACCCATTTCATTACTTGAATACTGCTATGGCCATTACTACTTCAAGAAACCTTTGCCAGCTGCAATTCAACACCCAGATGCAAATGAGCTTTGCTGAGAGCAGAGGCAGAAGACAAGACGTGGGAAGGTGTGAGGTGACTGACCCCAGGACTGCAATGGGGAGATAAGCAATGACTGGATGTGGACGGGGAAACGAACGTGGCCCAGCTCTGGGCCTGAACGGAAGGCAGCCACCAGACACCAGGCGCCGTCGTGTGCTGCCTCTGTCAGAAGCTCCAGACGTGTTCCCCGAGGAAGCAGCCTCACGACATGGCTGAAGCACATGAGCAGGATGAGTAATTCTGGACACACGAGACTGAGGGTCAGAAAACCCTCAGATGTGGCTTCCAGCTCTCCTATAAAAGGCCTTGGGTCCTACTCTGCTTGACCTAATTAACCAAGAACAGGGGCGTTCAAACAGTAAGTTTCTGAACATCAGTCTCAAGTTCACAGCCAGCGCTCACCACTCTGGAGACTTCTACGAGCATAGCAGGTGTTTGAGGAGGGTCCTCCCAGTCACCACAGAGAAGATTTAACAAGTAAAAACCTGCAAACTCTTTATTAAATTCTCCCATTTCATCTGTACAGAAAAAAAAATGCACATTATGTTCAGAATCTCGGTAACATCTCAAAATTACACAGCATGATCGTGTAAGAACAAGGAACTGCTGGGATTTTATACATAGAAAGAAAAACCATTTACAAAAGAGGCTTGTTACTGTTACTTCTTTCCTTCTTAAAAAAAAAAAACAAACAAAAACCCAGTTAAAGGCCTAAGATCTCACACAGCATTTGCTGGACAGTCTCTCTTCCAGCCTGGATTGACCCGGAAACACTGCGTGGGGAGAGGACGTTCAGTAAGCCTCGGGCTGCCAGCCCTCCTGTCAGTCACTTGTTCTGGCCAGGGAACCTGCTCAAACCATCAAGCGTGTACGGCACAGGGCCTGCTGGGCTCTGGGGTCCAGGTATCAAATCTGTGTTGTGGGGGGGAAGGCAAAACAGACTACAGAGGCACTGTCTGAATTCCCTCCTTGCCCAGGGAGACTCCTACGCCACATGGCTGCCCGCACCCCTACGTGTGTGCTGTGGCGGGTCTTGGGAAGGAGGACGGGGAGACCACCGCCAGGATCCTGTCACCACCAGCCCGAGCAGACAGTCCCACCTCTGTGCTCAAGGTGACCAATAGCCCCTGGGTCTCCTCGGTGATCTCACTAGATGGCGTGGAGGGGCCCATCACTCTGAAGTCAGTCTGGGTTTGCTAATGACTTATCTTTTGTCTGAGGTCTGGGCACGGAGGAGGATTGGGCCTTGAACTTGACTGCCCTGCCTGATATGTGATGCTGGCCCTGGGGGAGAGGACCAAGGGGAGTTTAGCTGGAAAGATGGCCAAGCAGAGATGAGACAGAAACCCATCCACCAGAACATCAGCTCCAGCCCCTGGTCCTTTGGGAGCTGAAGACCAGTGGAGGAGCAGTGACTCAGGAGTGGCGTGTCCCCAAAGACACGGGGAACCTCGGGGCACTGGAATGCTGCATTTTATAAAACTACTTAGGTGCTGTCCAAATGGTGAGAGTAAATAAAAGTAGTTCTGAGAGTTTTCAAATTCCTAAGAATTGGAAATACAAGTACACACACCAAAATGCACGATTCAAAAAGCCCTATTCTTTTTATTCTATGGCCCAAATTTAGTTTGAACGAGTCAGGCTATGTTGGATGGCTTCTAAGGGTCCCTACTGCAGGTTCCTTCCCCGTACGTGCTTGCGTGGAATAAGCAATATCTGGAGAATGCTTACTTTTTGGTGGGGGAGGGAAAGAAATGGGAAAAGCAGAGGTTTTTTTCCTCAGAGGAACTTAAGACCAGCTGAGAAAGGAGGTCCCACTAAGCAACCGACCCTTCCTCGGGTGACTCACACCAGCGGGGATCTTTGGGACAGAAGCGGTCCCACAAGCCTGGAGGTGGTGCACACAGGAGTCAGTCTTCTCCTGGGAAGGGGGAGGGAAGTCAGCACCCTGTCTGACGAAATGTAAATGGAGGCTACAAGTCTTCACTTCTAGTTTCTCTTGTTACCTGACCTCAGGAAATGGGAACAGATGAAATGTGGTGGCCATTTCCTGTCACATCTTCTAGGAAAGCAGAGTCTCCCTCCCTCTCCAGCATCCCTGAGAAGACAGCGTGCAGGATGAGTCAAGGGCCGCAGTGAACACTAGTCAACACCTGCTCACTCAGTCCTAGAATTCCCCTTGCCTCTTAAGGATGCACTGGCTCAGAACAAGCTGATGGGGTCTACAGAACTGGGCCTGTGGGTGGTACCAGAGTGTCAGGGAATGCTAAGGAGGGGGGCTTTCTTGCTGGAGTGAACCCAGGCCTGTCTCGGAGCATCTTGCCAGCAGACTTGGCACAGCAGCAATAGCGGAGGAAGGCCAGGGATGTGCAGGTCAAGACCTCACTCCACAGCCGCCTTGTGTGCGAGAAGCTCCGTGAGGGGGAGCAGTCAGGTTCGTCCTGTGCGTTCTGCTCAGATTTCCGATTCCCTGCGATGCAGGGCCGCCAGCCCAGAGAACTGACCTCCTGGCTCCTCTGGACTGCTGTGGAGACACTGAGTCGGCATTTCTGAGACTCGAGTGAACGGACAAAGCCTGATGAGTCCCCTGGCTACTGTAATCTTCAGGAAGGGCATGGACCCTTGGTCTTGACCCAAAACCATACCTGCTGCTGATGCAATTGTTCCTGCATGGGCTAGACATCAGGAGATGAGAGAGCAAGAGGGCCGCCAGCTCCCCCACGAGGGGCATGGTTTCTTCTTGCCTAGTTCTTGCCTAGCTGATTTACCCAAGAGTGACCTATGAAGCCAGGGACCAGAGGTGGCTCAGAGCCTGTTTCTGTCACACCGAATGAGATACAGAATGGATACAGCTGGGCCATAATTTCTGATGGATGTATGAAACTGCTCAGTCATAGGAAACTACTCCAAGTTGGATGGCGAAATGCTTTCTGGCAACAAGCGATCAAAGATACCGGCAGAGTTATCCCTTCTATCTATCCAGATCATTTCTCAAGGTGACGGATGTTTCAAGAATCAAACTCTTTTTCAGACTTCCAGATCTGCTGCAGACAGCTGAGATCGTCTCTCAGTTCAGAAAGAAGAGAAGCATCAAGATGAAGTAAACTGTGGTGACGTTTTACACACATGGGGAGGGAGACAGCAGAGGAGGAGAATGGAAGCCCCCTCATCAGATGGGAAGTTATTCTGTGCTGTAAAGCACGTCACACACATCAGTGGGGGCCTGTGTACATGTGACAACCCCGTCCCTCGCTCTCAGCACCTGCCCAGACCAAGGGAGGAGCCCCAGGAGGTGCACCATCCACCAGCTGTTTAGTGCAACAGGGGTGGAAGGAGGGGTGGCGCTCCAACTCCAAGAGGTTCAAATGAGATAAGACAGAAGACCCGCAGGACAGCTGCTGAGAATCAGGAAGACCTTAAGAGCAGGACCTGAGGGGACCCGGCAGCTTAGAACCACCCGTGGTGATTGGTGGTGCCATAGGCAGGGGGCGTCTGCAGCTGACGTCTGGAACCCACTGCCTCCAGCAAGAGTAGCAAAAAGGAGAAAGAAAAGAAGCAAACCACAGTATTCAAATATATGTCAGTCAGGGTTAGACAAGGAGTCACCTGGACCAGCTGACCCATTCGTCCTGAACACATTCCAGGGAAGACAGGGGGGTGGGCCCGCAGCGCACGCGGACAGTGGCGAGGTGGGGCAGGGCCAGGCAGGGTGCGTGGTCTACGTGGACAGTTTTAGGCACGTGATTTATAATACTCTGTGGACGTCTAACAGGTTAATAAAATATATATTATATAAATATATCTCCTACTGTACACACTGCCCTCTTGTGCAGCCACTGGATTCCGTGCCCCAAACTCAAGCCCAGGTGCCCCAGGCTGAACCGTGATGCCGGTGTGCCTCCCTTTTGATACTCCAAGCCTGTCATCTCTACGCTGGAGGGCTGAGTGATGCTCAGGAATGTTTCCACAAAGCTCAGACTCAGCAAAGACTGATGAATCATCCAAGTGCAACATTTAGCCAATGCCTACTACCGTGGGGGTATGCAGCCAACGGACAGAAAGGAAAAACGGAGAAAGAGCCTCCATCTTTTACTGGAATCATGTTCCACGCCCTCTGCATGAAGAGGTATGAAGGAGCTTGTCTGGGAAGGTGGCCCAGAGCCTGTGGGAAGGTCAGCTTGCCATCCCTCCCTGAGACCAGGCTGCATCTTCAGAAGCCACTGTCTCTGACCTGCATTGTTGCCTGAACATGACCCAAAGTGAGCCGATTCTGCCCTCATCCTGCTTCCTGCCCTGGCTTCCTCCCCCCGGGTGGCGGGCTCCCCCAGCAGCGGAGGACTCGGGGAGGCACTGCCACCCCGGCAGGGCCAGTCCACACGTGGAGAGCCCCGCACAGGTCTGGAAGGCAGGCCCAGGGCCCAGCCTCTCCTGCAGAGCAGTGGACGGATGAGCTGCTCACACCCCTGGGCCCTGAGGAGACGGCAGAGTGACACGTGGCCGTGGGTCCTGACCCGCAGTGGCTCTGCTCGGGTAGGGATCGGAAGGCATCACTGTTTCAGCAGAAGAAAACAAGACCCAAAGTGGGCTGGTCAGTCGTTTCCTGCTACTCGGTGAAATCCATGGCCCTGATGGGGCCAAAGGTGCTTCTGAGAGGTCAGCCAGACATCCCGGTTACAGTGTGTTGGGTGGTGTGTCTCCCCTCTAACGTCCTGCCTTCCTTTTACACCGCCACACAGAAAGAAGAAAGAACCCCATCGCTCAAATCAAGCCTGGAGGAGATGTGTTACTATATACAATTTTTTTTTCTTTCTTTAAAAAAAATTTTTTTTTTTGGTGTTTTAAAAAAAAAAATTCAGCTGAGTTGCAGGTCAGGTGAATTGGTTCCAGAAGTATTGGTAGGTCCATCGGGATGAGAGACTTGTCTCTGGACAGGGAAACCCGAGTCTGCCGACAGAGGCGATCCCCAAGGCGGCCGGCTGCTGCACGAGGTCGAGGAGGAGGACACCATGGACGCGGGAGGAGTCTGCGGCGGACGCGGCGGTGGGTGCCTGCTGCTGCTCTAACGTGAGTGTCGGGGCCACCACGCAGGAGGGCAAGGTGAGGGGGTGTGCTATACAGGAGGGCTGTACAAACGGGGCGCCAGACAGGCAGTTCCTCTGGGGCTCCGGGCGCCTCTACCTGTCCTTGAGCTCCCGTGTCACGCGCTTGGTGATGCGCCCACACATCAGGCCGACCAGGAACAGGATGCAGATGCTCCCACTGATCACAGACAGGATGTAGTTCTTGGACGGGGAGGTCATCACTTGCATGGCGAGGTCAGAGAAGCCGTCTGCCGGGGCTACCTGGAAAACAAACGGTGGCATCGCCCTCAGAGAGATGTGGGCTGAGCCGATGCTCACTCGAAACTGCCCCCTCGGTTCCTACCATAACTGGGGTCATTTCTTTTGCGGAGAGAAGAGGGTGAGGGACGAGAAAATCAAACACAGAGCTACAACTGGTTTTCCTGATCACAGTGCTGTATACAGCTGCTGCACAAGATTAGGAAATGCAGACACATACAAAGCGGCGGACCCTCAGAAGTGAGCACAGCGGTCACCGCCACCCGGGAAGTAAGAGCCCTCACACGGAGGACCTAACCACGTGCGGACAAAGTGCTCAACACGCGTCCATCGTCGAGTCCGCACGCGAGTCCCGGCATGCGGACTTCATGACTCCCACATCCTGGGTGCAGACCCAGCAGCCCAAGGGGTGGCAAGGGGCCAACCGATTTGCACAAGGACACAGGTCCTTAAATAGTTTATTTTCCTCACACACTGCTGCCTTTTTAAAAACAAAGAGAAAAGCTGAGGTTGTGGTAGATGCTAATTCTGTCTTGACTTCTTTCCACTCACCATCATAGCATCAGCATCCTCTCCCCCACCAAAAACAACCTGCAGACGTGCTGACTGAATATACTCAACCCAATCCCCCAGTTGTGGACACTGAGAGTCTAACCAGCCTTCATGCCAGTGCTTTCTCCAGTGGACCTCTATGGCTGCCTGCTCTGGCACAATCAGGACCAAACGGCTCCCCAGGTGCGCACAGATCTGTTCTGCTGGGTCTCAGCTTGGCCTGGGTGCCCAAGAGGGTCCGGACCAGAGGTCTGGGCTGCTTCTACACCCATCCATGTACTGAAAACAGCATGACGGGTCTTTAGATTAAAGTGATTTGAGCACCAGCATGTGCCACCAAAAAACAAGCAGTGGAGTCACTGAGCAGCAGTCCTTAGTGGCTCAGAAGTAGAGACCAATGTGGAAGGAAGAGATCAATTCACGTCTCAGCCGTCCCATCTGGAGATGACGGCTCCAGGCTCACAGAGCCCAGGAGTCCTACAGGTGCACTGAAAGATGTTTCCAAACACACTGATGCATGACAAGGACAAGGGGGTCAGCGAAGTAACTCAAAGAGACCGGGAAACTCGGAGCAGACGTCACTTTAGGAGATTCTCGAGGCTCATTACCTTTGCTGCGTAACTCCACATTTCAATCCGGTCATTGAGACGTTTTTTGCACTCCGGTTGTAACCTCACCCGCTTATCCTCCAGGGCCTCCATAAGGCAGGACATTTCTGTGCAAGGAAAGGGGTAAGAAGAGTCTGAAGATGTACAGAAGAGAGATTTCAGTAAGGCTGGGGAGAAGGGTACCTACCACCAGGGAATTCAGATCCAGAGGCTACCCAAAGTGAAATCCCTTCAAGGACACTTAACCTAAGAGCTCACATGGAGCAGAATGTCTAAGGCTGGCTCTCCGGACTCTCTCTTAAAACCTCTTGATTCTCAGAGGACACACGTGAATCAGAAAGAGCTGTACCCTTGCCCAGGTTCCACGTCACACAAGACCTGACCTCAGAGCCCACTGCGGCCACTGGGAAAGCTGTCGGAGCCGTTCGCTGGGCAAGGCAGGAAGAGGGCCGTGATAATGACCTTAACTTTTGACTCCCTGGTAAGTAGCTCAGCTTTCTCTTGTCAAATCTTTATCTCTGGTCAGGGCTGTACCAGCATACACCTGCAGATCGCTCCTAAACTCACTTTTCACAAAGCATCAACCAGGCCCCCAGGGTGCTGTCTATGGTTGAGCTGCAGCTACAGAACAGAGTCGCTGTAACTGATGTCTCCGCAGGATCTCTGCTCCTCCCGAGACAGCTCAGAAAGGGCTAGAGTGAACACAGCGACTTACGACGCCCTCGGCCAGGGGTGATGGCTGCACAGTGGTGTTTAATGTCTAGGGCACAAGCTGTATGAAGAACCGGGTCCACGAAGATGTCTGCTTTGCTTTCCTTCAGCATGTTTAACACTTCCTAAGGCAAGGAGATCACAGAGAGCACTCTTATAGAGGACACACGGCGAATCTGTTGTCCGTAAATACTTCACGCACAAACAAGTCAAGGAGGGAAGGTTAAGCCAACAGCGGCTACTTGGAGATTGCTGACAACGTGGTGAGGGTGCAAAGAACAGAGATTGTTGGCATCCAATTTAATTCAATGAATGTAATTTGGGGGCCGAGTGTACACAGAGCTGTTTGCTAAACAAAGCAGGGCAATATTAACATCAGAATCGGGTTTTGGCATTCTGGTATACCATATTATTAAATACTAAGTGTTAGTGTTTACACTGACTTAAAGCAGTCCTTTTGTTTCTATAGAACTCTGTAGATGTGAAACCTGAAAATCAGAGTAATAAGCTATATTAAAATTCCGAAACAGAAAAGCACATTTGTAAAATGTCTCACTTTGTGTACATTACCCTCAAAAGGAAAAAAAGAATTGACAGCACCTAACTTCTACTGTCAGAACAATTCTTATCTGAGTTTAAAGCTGCTCTGAACAACAGAAATACAAACATAACTGAAATCAACTTGGCAGACACTGTTATTAATGATGAGATTGCAGCAAAGACAGTCCAGAAATACTTTCTTATGTAAAAATCAGTTTGCTCTCAATAGACTGTAAAACAACAATAAAAGCAAAGCAAAAAAAAAAAAAAGTATTGTTCAAAAAGTCCTCCCTGAAGTTAAATGAAATCATTTGATTAAATAAATGTTTGCAGGGAAATACGTGGATTTAGCATTCAAGCAACTCCTACCATTCTTCAGACCATGTGGAGTCAGAAACATTTTTAGCAGATGAAAATATCTGCACACAATATTCACAGTGATTCAACAATATTATTGAAACACTTTTCCAAAAAGAGGTAAAGCTTTTTAAAAAAGATCAAATATATATTATTTTGCTTATCAATTTCATAAGACAATGTATGTTAACTATCATATTTTGATAAAATTTTTTATGTGATGTTTCTGAAATGAGCTAGATTTTTAGTTTCATTAACTTTTATGAATGTAGTACCCTTACTGGTATGTTGGAATTGACATTTTACTTCAACATAGCACTTAAACATTGGTTTAGTCATGGAGATGAGACATATTCACAACTAATTAGTAGGCGTGTAAGAATATTTAAGTTACAGGCAATTAAGGGTCAAAAGCCCAATGAGTTTGGTAAGAGGCATGGATAGAATTCCTGGAAGGCAGGTTTCGATTTGACCACCGAGATGCACAGTCTATAGCTTTCAGAGGAAGAAGAGGAAGAGGAGAGAAAAGCAAGCAACAGAAAACGGAGACTGACGGTAGTCACCTTTTTACAGCCTTCTGTCTTGATTTTAAGCAGGTTGACCTTGAGGCACTCCTCTACCTGGCCGGTCTGCTCCTGGGCTGCTGCTTCTTCGGCGCACAGGCTGGCGATCTGCTCGGGACACACGGAGAGCACAGGGCAGCCCTGCTCACGCTGGGCTCCTGGGCCTCTGCGTCACGCAGACTCACGGACCTCCCACAAGTGTGCCCTGGGGGCCTCTCAAACGGGTCCCTGGTGGCTTTCGCTCCCCTCCCACCAAACGGCAGGCCAAGCTCTGTTCTCCTTCACAAGGACTGGCACAGAGCCGAAAAACCCATCAACATGAAGATACTTCATGCTGTCAACCTCCAGGCCTGAGTCAGACTGTCCCAGGCCTGGTCACAAAGACCGCTCCCTGATTCCTCAAGAGGAAGGTCAGATGGCCAAGTAAAATCCTAAAAGCAAATGCCTGACATTCACAGAGCTTCAGGGTAAACCGAGCTGCATAACTTGGAAACACAAACGAAGGGGTCCTGACACATAGCCTACAGCGCAGATTAAAAATGTAGCCTTCTTTTGGATAGCTTTATGAGTAAGCTTCTTTGAAATACGTTTAAAACTCATATCCATAAAACTGATGTATGGTGAGCAAAGTTCTCAACATGGCCTTTTCCAGCCAGGAAGTCAATTTCCAAGAATAGGCCCTTCATCAGAGGTATTTATTACAGGAGCACTTCCATTTTTCTGGCAAGTGTTGGGTGTGTTTTGGGTTGACCATCAGAATAAGGAGAGGGAAGACCAAATTAGACATCGACAGATATAATAAAATTCATGTTCCATAGAGAAATATGGAGTCAAAACTGAACAGTGGGAGGACTAAGGCCAAGTCAAATTCAATGTTACAAAGAACCAGGAGCTCAGACAATGGAGAGCCTAGAAGAATCCTGGATTCAGGGCTGAAGGGAAAGAGTAAAGAACTTATCTCCAATAAAACCCTCCTGACCAGCTCTGTTCACAGCAAGTTCCGTACCCAAACCCTACCTCATCCGAGCAGTGGAGCTGGAGCTGGGGGTCGAGTCGGTAATCCAGAGCAGACTCCTGGATGATAATCCGGATCTGGTCTTCACAGTCTGAAGAGAGGCGCTACGTGTGACAAGGAGAGTACGTCAGCCTATTAGGACATGTTAGCTTTCCACTGGGGCCCTGGCTTGGGGAAGATGTGAGAACGGTCTTGGGGAAAGCGGCAGTAAGCTAAGGACCTCCACAGAAAATGCTGTTGGAACTAGTGGAGGCCTCGTGCGAAGCCCAAGGCAGCGTACCTGGTCTGCGTATCTCAGCTTGAGGCAAGAGATGACTTGACCTTCTAACTCTGAATCATCCTTGGCCTTAGTCAGGATCCCATGACAGAATTTAGGGATGTCGGCTTTGCAGGCTTTCCTTAGCACGGGGTTTAAGCGGTAATCTAGAAGACAGGAATAAGCACATGATGAAATACTCCACCTGGATTCACAAATGTTTTGAGATCCACTTACTCAATACACCATTATTTTTTTTTATCCAGTAAATGTTTAATGGGCTCCTTCACTACACTGTTTTATTTCATTATTTACTTGTTTTTATTTGTTTATTTACCTCCCTGTGGCTTGGAGGACCTTAGTTCCCTGACCAGGGAATGAACCTGGGCCACAAGAGTGAGAGTGAGGAGCCTAACCACTAGGCTGCCAGGCAGCTCCTTCATGACGCTATTTTAAATCCTCAACATAACGTGGTGGAAGGGCAGATGTGGAGAATCCTACTCCCCAGCAGCTCTGCAGGGGACCAACATTCTAAGCAGTCCTCACAAAAATCATGCAGACATCAGTACCCTTCCCCATAATATATATATTCAAAAACACTGAACATCCAACTCAATTTGACCATTAAGTTACAAGGTCTTGCAACTTCGAGATTAAACATCTCTGTTCTGAAACAGGTCACCCATGCATTCTCCTGCCACATGCACGAAGTTTTATTCAACCTCCAGGCTCTTTCAAAGAACTCTAGCCCTAATTCGTTCTGGATGCCCTGTAACGGCGGGTTGCCTGTGTTTTCAGCTTCCCCTTCCCCATGACTCTGTGTTCCTCTGGACACTCTCCAGGGAAGAAGTCATTTTGCTTATTACATCCAGACTCTTAGCAGCCACAGGCGCCACAGCACCTTCAGTTTAATCAGGCAAGCATATGCCCACTGTGCGCCTCTCAAGCTCCACCCTGTGGGACCAGGGAAGCCAAAGTGGTACCTGTGTTCTGGGTGATCTGGCGCTTGGTTATCATCTGCTTGCATTTGGGATCCATCAATTCACTGTTTTTATTTTGCTTCAAACACTGCAACATAGTTTTAGAATCTGCTTCTGGACAGAATCTCTGCAAAAAAACAAAGTTTTATAAAAGTAGTTAAATGTGGCAGTTAACACCATATTTATCACTCTTACATCTTCTAGGGAGCTTACGACAGAACCTAAAGGTATCACTTGGGACAAAAGAAACAGCAAGCCTGAATAAGCACCCAGCCTTCAGATCCCTTTTATCTATTCTCTACTATACTTCTCACATTTCTTTCTACTTCCTGTTTCTTATTTTGCATAGGACTGATTCTCTATTTACATGGCTATGCTACATTACATGGCATCACATGAGCTTACTTACATATTGTTGACGTATGAACGTAACATTGGGCTACGTGACCATGTAGCCCTCAAACCGTATCTACCCAACTCCAATGGGAAACTCAGGAATGACCCACCAAACAATGTGAGCAGGGATGTGAGGAAATAACCTTTCTGGTTCATTCTCCTAACAAATCCTGTGGAGCCAGTTCTTGTACACTTGCTAGTGTCCTCGAAGTCAGAGATTCACTCTGACTAGTGATAAACTCATCTCTATCCGCTAATCCACCGTCTGTTAATTATAGTCTACTGGTCTTAATATAGGGATGCGGGTTGGTGATTGATTTTTATAAAAGGCATAAAAATTCTTAGAAAGATCTCTCAAACACAACCTATTTCCATTTTTACAGAGGGCTCAATTCTTCCAGACTCAACTAAAGAGACTTCTTACTTTCACAGTTTTCTTTAGAGTTTGTTGACAGGGTGAGAAGTATCGCTTATTTTAAAGGGAAGTTGAAACAAGGGGTTAGCACTTTGATCTCTTTGTACGCATGCACAGATCCAGGAATGACATCTCGTCACCCCGATGCAGGGGACGTTCTCTGGAGACGCAAAAGAACCAAGAGAACTTGTAGACCAAAACAGCCATCGATGGCAGTAGACAGACGGCAGTGGACAGGACATCTGATGGTGGCTTTTTCAGTAGGCCTCCACCAACCACCTCAAAACTCACCACATATTCAGCGGGCCTCGATGTTCTTGTGTCTCAGGTCAAAGTGAGGTCAGTGGTTCTCAAACTGGAGCTGCCTTGGAACCCGTGGGTGCTTGTGAAAACAGAGGCCACCACTTGCAGAGACTGACTCAGGTCAGGTGGGGCCTGAGAGTCTAGGCTCCCAGGTGGTGCTGGCGCTGCAGGTCTAGGGGCCAGAGTTCGAGAACCATGGCCTTAGCTCTACAGCACAGGCTGACGCTGAAAGACTGTGTGCCTGCACTGTGCAGGGCAAGGCGCTCGTGCTGCTGTCTCTGTGGCCCTGGCCCTGGAGCCCTCACCTGTATCGTCTGCTTGCAGACTTGCGTGAGCGTGTAGTCTCTGTGGCCCTGGCCCTAGAGCCCTCACCTTTATCATCTGCTTGCAGACGCGCGTGAGCGTGTAGTCTCTGTGGCCCTGGCCCTAGAGCCCTCACCTGTATCGTCTGCTTGCAGACGCGCCTGAGTGTGTAGTCTCTGTGGCCCTGGCCCTGGAGCCCTCACCTGTATCATTTGCTTGCAGACTCGCATGAGCGTGTAGTCTCTGTGGCCCTGGCCCTAGAGCCCTCACCTGTATCGTCTTGCTTGCAGACTCGCGTGAGCGGGTAGTCTCTGTGGCCCTGGCCCTGGAGCCCTCACCTGTATCGTCTGCTTGCAGACGCGTGTGAGTGTGTAGTCTCTGTGGCCCTGGCCCTGGAGCCCTCACCTGTATCATTTGCTTGCAGACGCGCCTGAGTGTGTAGTCTCTGTGGCCCTGGCCCTGGAGCCCTCACCTGTATCATCTGCTTGCAGACGCGTGTGAGCGTGTAGTCTCTGTGGCCCTGGCCCTGGAGCCCTCACCTGTATCATCTGCTTGCAGACGCGCCTGAGTGTGTAGTCTCTGTGGCCCTGGCCCTGGAGCCCTCACCTGTATCATCTGCTTGCAGACGCGCCTGAGTGTGTAGTCTCTGTGGCCCTGGCCCTAGAGCCCTCACCTTTATCATCTGCTTGCAGACGCGCCTGAGTGTGTAGTCTCTGTGGCCCTGGCCCTAGAGCCCTCACCTGTATTGTCTGCTTGCAGACTCGCGTGAGCGTGTAGTCTCTGTGGCCCTGGCCCTAGAGCCCTCACCTGTATCGTCTGCTTGCAGACGCGTGTGAGCGTGTAGTCTCTGTGGCCCTGGCCCTAGAGCCCTCACCTTTATCATCTGCTTGCAGACTCGCATGAGCGTGTAGTCTAGTTCCGGGTCCATCATCTCCGTCTCCTGCAGCTTAAACACTTTCTGGTGGCAACGAGGGCTCAGCTGCTTCTTGTTTTCTTTTAGACATTCAATAATCTAAGGCATAAGAATTATGGACAAGTTAAGGGGTGGATCAGGGATCGATAATCCACGTTTCCTGACTAATGCATTCAGTTCTTAGTGCATCCCTCATTTTTCTATCCGGGCATCTTCCATTCCTAATTCCTAGGTAACAGGAATCGGGATTTCCTCACAAAGGAGAATTAGATTTATGGATCCTCAACCTCAGGGATAGAGGCAAACCAAATGTATAAAAATGATGGATGACGAGCAGGCTGCACTGGAAGTCTGTGGGGAAGGAAACCCTCTCAAGATTCCTGGTTTCTTCTCCCTTCCAGGGTTGTTTCTTGTAAGATTTCTTTTGGAGCATACATCAGGCTCTCTGCCTTTCCCTGCAGCAATAACCCTGACTCAACAGTAGGCACAAGCCAGGAAGTTCAGCTCAACTCATCATTTATCATATGGGAATAGAGCATTAGATGCCAGGTATGAACCAGACCCAACCCTTGCCCCTGAAGGGTGAGGGTTAAGGATGCTGGCAGAGACTCCAAGTCAAGGACTGGCGCCACCAGAAGACGCACAGAGCAAGGAAGCTTTCAGTCGAGAGCCTCGGGAGAGACAGCAGGTCTGTCAACACCTTGACTTCAGGGATCAGGCCTCGAGACTGTGAAAGAATAAATTTGGTCTAAGCCTGGTTTGTGGAAATCTGGCAGCTCTACAAAACTAACATTCAGATGTAAGATTGACAGTGGACCTCTCATCAGAAGCTGCAGGGCTTTCTTTGGTGGGCCAGAGGTTAAGACTCTACACTACCCGTGAGGGGGTGCAGGCTCAATCCCCGGTCAAGAAACTAAGATCCCAAAGGCTGTGTGCATGGCACGGCTTAAAAAACAAAATCAAACAAAACAAGAAACAAAACTATGCATAAAAGAGTATGGAGTGAAATTAAGTACTGTAAGACAAAAAAAAATCCATCAACCTAGCATTCTATATCCAGCAAACCTGTTTTTCAAAAACGAAGACAGAAAAAAAAAAAAATGAAGACAGACTTTCTCACACAAGCAAAAACTGAGGCAATTCATTATCCATACAGCTTTCAAAAAAAAAGTTAAAAAAAGAAGTTCTTCAGGCAGAAGGGAAAACATACATAGGTCAAAACCTTGGATCTACATAAAGAAAGGAAGAGCATTAGAAAAGGAAAAAAAATGAAGGAAAAAAATAAAATTTTTCTTATTTGTAGCTGATTTAACTGATAACAGCCTAGTAACAATGTACTGGGGGATCATGGCATGTGCATTAAAAAATGAATAATGTCAAAAGGGATGGGTAGAAGGAACTGTAAGTGCTCTCTATTAAAATACATACATTGGGGAAAAAAAAAGAAAAGAAATGACAAAATCCAACTGGTGGTCTCTCTGAAGAGCAGAATGGAAAGCCTAAAATGATAAATTACGAATCTGGGAAACAGAACTGAAGAACTACCTGAGTGTAGTATACAGAGAGAAAGAAAGGAAAAATGTGGAAGAGAAATGGACATGGAGGACAGATTCAGATGTTCCAAATGTCTAAGAGGAGTTCCAGGAGGAAGGATAAGGGAATTTTTGAAAGAACAATGTCTGAGAATTTCCTTGAACTGAAGAACAACATGAATTCTGAGACTGAGGCAACAGGGATAATAAAAACAAAACCCAGATCTGACTACAGCACAGTGAAATTACAGATCATTAAAGACACAGAGAAAACTCAGAGGTAGATTAACCACACAGAGCTGAGAATCAGACTGACACTGGTCTTTGCATCGCCCACAGCAGACACTGGAAGACAACGAGGCCATCATCTCTGAGGCTGAAGCACTGTGGCAATGCCACGAGCCACAAGAGGTAGGTCCGACATCAGAAGAACACTGAAACAAAAGCACTTTACTGCATCTCATTCCTGGTGATTCTGGCTAGGGCCCTGTTCTGTGAATTAGAGGGGAAAACAAAAAAACCTCCCACGGTGGTTCTTATGTGACCTCCAGTTAAGAACTTCTGTGTAACGGGATCAAACCAGAGAAAAACGAATTTTGGAGGTGCAGAGTGTTGGGAAAGCTACGGACAGGAGGAGGCGTTGGAAGGATCCCTGGGAGTTCACTAGGCAGGCAAGGTGGGGGAGGACAGGGTAACCAGAGAGAAGGAAGAGAACGAATCGGTGGCAAAGAGGAACGAAGGTGAGCAAAAGTACTCTGCTTGAGGTGGCTTAAGAAGGGATGATCAGGCAGGACAGGACGGGACCTATCCTACCGCAGAAAATTATTAAAAAGATACCTTCATACTACTTTCACCATCAAAAAATAAAACCCCAAAAGTTACCTGCGCGTTGCCATACTGCACAGTGGAACAGTGGCTCCTGATGTCACCTTTGCAGGCTTCATACAGATCTGGTTCCAGGCGGATGTCCTCTGTCTGTATGAGAGAGCCAGCGTGGGAAAGTGAGCTTACTCTGCGCTGGTGAGGTCAACTGCCCTACCCATTTGTCGACCTGACCTCGTCTGGTGCCCGTAACTGCTATCCAGTTAAGCGGCAGCAGGGGCCACTGCGATAATGGGAGGAGGGCTGAGTCTCAGTCTGGCCACTACCTAGCTTCACGGCCTTGGACTTTCTTTGCAAAATGAAATGCTGCCATTCTGCTCTGACCCCTTCACAGGACTGCTGTGAGATGAAATAAGGTAGTATGATGTGGAAACCACTTGGAAAGCTAAAATCATATGGAAGTAGGATTCTACTTTTATTCTTATTATTTTACTGAAAGAGCCACGTTCACATCTAGGGACCCAAAGTTTCTATTATAAAAGGATGCGTAGGCCAGTTCCACTTAAAACATAATTATCACTGAATTACTACCTCTACATGTGGAAACCTGGTCATGCAACTTTGGGGATATTAGTATTCTCTGGTGTTCATTACTACTTTCTGCTTAGAATGAGTCTTCTCAAGAAGACTCTTGAGGGTCTCTTGGACTGCAAGGAGATCAAACCAGTCAATCCTAAAGGAAATCAGTCCTGAAAGATAATCAGTCCTGAATATTCACTGGAAGGACTGATGCTGAAGCTGACACTCCAGTACTTTGGCCACCTGATGCGAAGAACTGACTCACTGGAAAAGACCCTGACGCTGGGAAAGACTGAAGGCAGGAGGAGAAGGGGACAACAGAGGATGAGATGGTTGGATGGCATCACTGACTCAATGGACATGAGTTTGAGCAAGCTCCGGGAGTTGGTGATGGACAGGGAGACCTGAAGTGCTGCAGTCCACAGGGTCGCAAAGAGTCAGACACGACTGAGCGACTGAACTGAGGTGAGATAAATACGATTCAAAATACAAAACATAAAATTAATACATATTTTTAGCTGTCTTAACATGGCTTGGGCCTCACCTCAAAAGTAAAGTGGAAGGTGTCCTCTCACAGTGTACACTGGGCGCCTTCCCAACACCCACCTTGATCATACGTAAGCTCATCAGTGAGTGCCCCCTGACGGGGCACGGGGCACAGATCTCAAACTACACAATCCAATTGGAGAGGAGGGCCTCTGTTTCATGTGGGGTCAGTTTTCTCGTTTCTGTTTCCTGCTGGAGACCAGTATTGGAGCAGGGGGGCCGGGTGTTGCAGGCAGCCACTGTGCAGCCATGAGGGAAACCAGCCTTAATGACGACGCTGGTGCCCAAGGACAGCAGAGCGCGAAGGGAGAGACCTCGACCCTTGAGGACATTACTGATGCAATGACCGGCATCACACCCTCACAGCTTGTCTTACTTACAGCTGGGCTTCCAGTTACATGTGGTAAAAAATACTTAATCATGTTAAAAAAAAAAAATTGGGAAATGAGAAGCTGTCCTCTGGTAAAACTTTAGCACACAGCTCGAAGTCTTAACCATCACGCTTGTGACTAGAATCTTCCCATTTGCCCTCGCCCTTCACCCAGCTCTCTAAACCCTGCCCTGTGGTTCCTGGGACCAGAGGCTGTGCTCCCAGGCATTACCATCTCCAGCTCCTCCACCCGTAGCTGCTTGCGGCACTTCAGGGACACCCTGTGTTCCTTGACTTCCTGGAGAGTGTCGTTGCGCACGGTGGTGCTCAGGCAGATCACCACGTCCACCCTGCGTGGAAAGAAGAGGCCTGAACTGGGCTGGAGCCACAGAGAAGCAGACAGCTGAGACCTGGGCTGGGGCAGGGGCCACACCAGCCCTCCAGTGCCCATGTACCCCTTTACCATGTTCTGAATGCCTTTCCTGTTAAGTCTCACTGTGTTTTCAGAGCGCTCAATGCAGCAATTTGACTGTACACGTCACAAACACTGGGCCCCAGCCCGAATGCCGACAACATGCCTGGCTGGTGGGGAGGCCACAGAGGGGACGTGTGTGCAAGGACAGTTTACCACTTGTCAAATACATGTGACCAGAGGGGAATGCTACTCCACTCTCAACTCTGGACAGTGTCTTTGCTACACTGTGAAAATATACTCTGAAAAGGATAGAAACCTAAGCAAAAATGGGAACCTGGTTTATCTGAGGGGAAATGCGTTCTGGAAGTTCACTTCTGCGAAGAGCAGCATAGAAGAACTTGGGAAGCCATGCTATCCAAGCTCATCGTTCTCCTCATTAGGACCTGGTTCCTAGATGAATGAAGTGTTGGTTTCTTTACTACTCTCTCACTCAGTGAAGGCCTGTGTGGCTTCCCTGAGAGATGACGTAATGGGATGGTGCCCGAGGACATCAGCTAACCTCCTCTCCACACTGCAACCTGCTCACCTAAGTACACAAAGCTGTATCTGCTTCATCAGTTAGGCGGTCTGCACGGGGAAATGAAACAATGCTCCTTTAGGCCACAGTCTCCCCACTTCAGAACTACCACCAGGTGTGGCTCTCGGCTGCCACAGAGAGGCTCTGTCTAGGCAGCCCGGGTCCCGGCCGTAACACCAAAGGGGGTGTGCAGGGGGTCACCCTCCCAGACGGTGGCCGGCTGTAACACCAAGGGGGTGTGCAGGAAGTCTCCCTCCCAGACGGGGTCTGGCCGTACCACCAAAGGGGTATGGAGGAGGTTACCCTCCCAGACGGGGCTCGGCCGTAACACCAAGGGGGTGTGCAGGAGGTCACCCTCCCAGATGGGGCTCGGCTGTAACACCAAGGGGGTGTGCAGGAGGCCGCCCTCCCAGATGGGGCTCGGCTGTAACACCAAGGGGGTGTGCAGGAGGTCACCCTCCCAGACGGGGCTCGGCTGTAACACCAAGGGGGTGTGCAGGAGGCCGCCCTCCCAGACGGTGGCTCAGCCATAACACCAAGGGGGTGTGCAGGAGGTCGCCCTCCCAGACGGGGCTCGGCCATAACACCAAGGGGGTGTGCAGGAGGCCACCCTCCCAGACGGGGCTCGGCCGTAACACCAAGGGGGTGTGCAGGAGGCCGCCCTCCCAGACGGGGCTCGGCCGTAACACCAAGGGGGTGTGCAGGAGGCCGCCCTCCCAGACGGGGCTCGGCTGTAACACCAAGGGGGTGTGCAGGAGGCCGCCCTCCCAGACGGTGGCTGGCTGCCTGACATCTCAGCTATTCATCCAGCAGCCAAGAGGGGCCAGAGCGAGGCAGAACGAATCAGTTAAAAGCTACATACTTCTTCTTTATGTTGGGGCAAAGTTTCAACACGTCCTCCTTGCAGGCCATCTTAAACTTGTAAGAGAACCGAAAATCCTTCATCTGCACCTGAACAAGAGGATGGAAAAGAAAATCAGCAGCTCTGTGGCAAGGCCTCACCCGCAGTGCCGGGCGTAACTGCGCTCACATGCTGTCTGCAGCAGCCTGCCTCCTGGCCGGCACAGCCCTGTCTCCCTCAGGCTCCCTGGTTGCGGAGCTCTCCAGGGCACGCTCCCAAGAAGCACGATCTTCTGATCTTCCGCTCCCAGGCACGCCGGCTTCCAGCCACACACAGGCGGGGCCTCTCCCCCGAGGTCTCCTCGCCGCGTGCTGCCTCACTTCCTCGACGCTTCCATTCAAACACCTCCTTCTCGAGCCCTCTTTCTCCATCACCCTGCAGGCCTTACGCTGCTTTATTTTTCTTCACAAACTCAGCTGAAACTATGTGCTTATATGTAAATGGGTTTTTGCGTTTCTCTCACCAGAATGCACCCAGATGGCCGAGGGCAGGGTGTGTCTATTCTTCCCTGTCTTCCAGTGCCCGCAGTCCAGAGGCCCTGAGAAGCACTCGAGGAAGCAGTCAGGGAGGCTAGTGCCCCAAGAAGAAGTCGTTTTACAAAGATGACTAGATCTCATCCTCCTGGCAAGGAAGTGCTTGCTTTATTAGAAACACTTCACTTAGGCCTGGGGTAACTACGAAGACTATGGTTTAATCTTCTTATTCAAATACCAGACCTGGGTAGCATGATTTAAAAGAAAGAAAGGCTTAGCTCCTAGTGTACTGATACCCATCTGAGCTGCTGCACTAAACAGGTATTTGGAAAAAATGATTTTTCACTGAAGAGGTGCTCTGATGTCCTGAAAGAGGAATAGGTTCAACAGCCTAATCACTGGAGACAAGAAGGACGTGCCGGGCACTACTGACCAGCTGGAAGTGGGTGACTCCAACGGCGCACTTCTCGTTCATATCCTTCTGGTGTTTGTTCTGAATCAGACACTCCATCAGGTCCCCAGAGTCTATCTGGTTATCTGCCACATCCTGGGGAAGGCAGCGCACGCTTAACACTTCATCTGTAACCATTCTCGAACACACCCCGCACCCCAGCCCAGGCAGAAATGCAAACGCGACTGATTCTAGAGCCATTACAAATAAGGCACACCAGAAATTATGTGCAAACAAGCCTGAGAAGTGAGGGACCAATGCTCAGTGAGAGGAGATTTACAGAGCCAGTTGCTTGCACGAAGCTCCAATAAATACGTGTGCTATGCAGTTCTTTTAACTCCTCTCCTTATATGGAGCGGGTGGCAGGCTTGGGGGTAACATCTAACATCGTCTCCTGGTTGTCAAGACTCCTATGGATCCTGAGTATGCTTCACTCCCACAACTTAGGGAGCTCAGTGGGTCATAAAGTAACAGAATTCCCTCAACAGCAGGTAGGAGACAGCTGAAAGGGGAGAGACACCCCACTGTTAACAAATCTTGGTGGTGTGTATTGAAGGCAACTCAGTCCTGCCAAGGGGGTTCCCCCTTCTCCTTCCCTTACAAAGGGCATCTTGCAAGGGCTTCTAACCACCTCTCTGGCCGTCCACGAGGGGTCAGCAAACAGGGTTTCCCAGGGTGGCGGACTCCTCCTGACTCCTCCTGACGTTGTTTACATTTTCAACTTTAACTTGTTAAAGTTGGTTATCACTCAGGAATAATGTGGGCATTGTAAGTCCAATGCACGTGGGGGCCAGAGCCCTAGTGAAATTGGTTCTAACCCATGCTCCTCCAGACGTCACTTACGTGGCAGAAGTTCTGAATGATGGGCTCACAGGCTCTCATCAGCAAGGCTTCTATTTGAATATCCTGTAGAAAATTAAAACACGAGTAATTCTGCTTTAGAAAGGGCCAGGAGTCGGGGAAGGAGCTGTTTCTTTCTCTGCGTCAGTGTCATCTGATGGGTAAATAACCCATTAAGTGCGCTTGGGAGCTTTCCCAGCATTTCAGTGAGCGCCTCAGCGTGAACAGAGGTGCTACGCTCCTCCTCTAATGTTCCTTCACAGCACTGTGGAAGGCGAGTTTTCCAGAGGCAGATTCCCCTTGCGCTTGAACAAGAGGGAAGGCAGGATTAAGAGCAGTGGGGAGAAAAAAAATTTACAAATAATACTAGAGTATGTAAAGCCTTTGGAGTTTCTCCCCAGAGCCAAGTAGTTCAGAATGAAAACAGGAGTAACTGACATCTATCACCCTGCCATCAGACCAGATGACAAACCGCTGCCTTTTGGGAACACACACTAACCGCCTTCTAGGGCAGTAACTGCTGTGCAGCACCAGCTGCTGAAATAACATTGTCCTTTAAAGAGCTGCACACCCCAGAATGTCCTCATTAGCCCACAAGGAGGATGGGAATAAGACAGAAGCTGACAGGAGATAAAAGAAGGCAGCACACTTCTGAAAAATAGAAGTGAAAAAAAAAAGACCCTGAGAAATATAATTTTATATATTTTATATATTGCCCATTTTGACAACTTAAATAGTTCTAAAAGGCTAATGATAAAACAGCCCTGATGTCTGGCCCTACAAAACAACTTAAGCATTTTTAACTGCCTCCCCTTCAATGATAATCTCTGTATTTTGAAACAGTATGCCTATGCTTAGAAGCTTTTTTAAATCTCACTTTTTATATTTTAGTGGGTTTTAGGATGGAACAAAGAAAAACACATGTAATCAGTCTTCCACGTTTAACTGCAAATTCCAGGCTTTTATTTCAGTGAACACATATTACCAAATGATCTAATTGAAAGAGCTAAAGGATAACAGAATAGGAGTGCTTGGGCTATCCTTGAATGTGACTAATACTGGTCTAGTCACTGTGTTAATTCCGATTTATGAAGCAGATCAAAGGGCTAAATGCTGGAGAAACGAGGAAAGGGGTTCAGGAAGCATCACAATACTCTTTTTGATAAAGCAAGCAGGCAATCTGACAAGGTTGCTTTTGTTCTACAGAGAAGCTGCTCTCTCAAGAGTCTAGAAACAGCAGAACTAAGAAGGAAAGAAAGGCTGCTGGCAGGGCACTTTCCTTCCACTAGCTGCAAACTGCGTACCTCAGATTCTAACTCAGTGAGGTTGCCGACTATGTCTCTGCACTCCACAGCTAAGTCATCGAGATGATCCTGGAGGCACTCAAGCTCCTGCGAAGAAAAGACAAGCTCTTAGCATGTTAATTATACCAACGATCAAAGAGAGATGAGATAACAGTGTCCACTTCCTTTACAGAGGTCTCCTCTTTTTAAAATGACTTCACTGAACAAAATGCTAAAGCTTTACTTGATTCCCCCAATTGGGATTGTTGAAAAGATAATGAATGATTTGACGTATCAGGGTGGTTAAGAGGGTCAAAGAAATACAGCAACCATGCCAATCCTTCAGAAGGCCAAACTGGTAAGGCCACAAAGAGTCAACGTTCAGGTGTTCTCAGAGTCTGAAGATCTTATAGGCCTTCATTCCATTCCGTCAACACCCTGCTAATCTGTACTTTCATGATAATCACTGGACAAAATATACAGTGCAAGAGATGGCGTATTTTAAGACTCCTCATGGGCAAAGCAGCCTGGGGGCACAGGGTCTAAAACACAGTAGAGAATGAATAAGTCCTGCAAATCAAACCTGGGACTCTAGCCCTTGCCCGCATAAAAGGATCCTCTGAGGGCACCTGCACAACAGGTGAGCACTGGAGCTTGAGTAACGAAACGCTGTCTTACTTGGGGGCTGAGCTGGAGCTACCTTGCAACACCAGTCCATTATTACACCTAGAGGTTTTACGTTTTACATTTAGCTTACTTTCCCAAAGCACACGAACAGCTATTTCTCAGCAAAGGGCTCTGTTAAAGGATTAAGTTTAACTTCCTGACTATTCTGCAAGAATCTGTTTTGGAATCAGAATGGAAGGGGAGGAGAAGGACTGCAGGAATTATATAAGAGTCAGAAAGGGAGTGAAGGGGTGGGGGACCCTAAAGGAAAATGCATAAAACTTTTGGGAGGAGATAAATGGCTAAAGGGAAAATTCCATTTGTAAACTCATTTCCTAAGTTTAACTCAATAGTGATGGGCTGTAAAGCTTTCTCACTGTTACTTTACAGAGAGTATGAAAGGAAACTGTTTCGTGGGATTCCATATGACCACATCCCTTGTTTCATGAGACAGAGGCAGCAGAAAGCTAAATTATATGGCATTTTCTAACAATAAACTCGACAGAACTACAGCAGGCCCAGGAAACAGACGGCCAAAAATGATATTCCCAGGCCAACAGATCTGAGTAGGCGTTATGTTGCTTTAAAAAACTGTCCAGTTCCTGCATATGTGACTTTTTACTAGTTTAATCCCAGAGGGTGTTTTGGAACTGTTCATGCCTCGTTCTAGTATTAACAGGGCTTTAAACTAGCAGCTGCTTCGTACTGCTGGGTTCCTTCACCTAGAGATGAAAGATAAGCCATCTTCCCACTTATTGTGCTGGATGCAGTAACATATCTTACATATCTTCTTTTTTTCTTAACTAAGCACAAGATCCGAACAAGCCACTTAGAGCACGTACGTGATTCTTGGGACTAGTCCTCTTCTACACTTTCCTGAAGAGGTTATATAATAAAATGTAACAAGTGCCTGGCTAGGGTTATGAGCTCTGAGCAAGAAAGTCAATACACTTCATTTCTCTGAACATCAGTTGTATCAATTACTAAGTGGAAAATATAATTCCATTCCTACATCTCTTTTAGATCTGTGGTAGGGCAAGCACATACACTATTCATGCATATCAGTATTTACATATCAGTGTAAATATTTATACCCTGCCTTCCCTCAAAAGGACTTGACATACCTTATAAAAGAAAAAAAAAAAGCAAGATAAAATAAATTAAAAATGAGTTTAAAAAAAAAAGGGAAACTTTAAGGAAAGTGGAATGAAGCCAGTAGCAAGTCAGTACACAAAATGCCTACAACAAAATCTTATACGCTTACTAAAGGAAGGCTATATTTTTGGCTCAAGGCTTTTCAAGAGGCAACACAAGGAGAGAAAACTATCAGTTATAAAATGTAATAACTGTAACATTAAACCAAACTAGCTGCTTAGGAGAAGTACAATTACAGAGACCAAAGGGAACATTGTCCTCAGGATTTCTTATAGAGAGAACAATGAATACCATAACAAATCCCTCTGTGAAGTCCGTGGAGATGGATTTCACGGTGCCTAGCCCACGTAAATGCTCGTCGGGACCAGCATTACTGTTGTCACCACAGGATAAACAGGTCGCTTTGCCACCTACCTGTCCCGTCTCTGTTTTCTCACTGCACCATTTCCCCAGATCGATCAGGCACTTGTCTTGGAGGGCAGGGTCCAACTTAACATCCATGGCACGCTGGTGGAGGATCCTCTGGACTTCAGCCCGGCATTCCCGTGAGAGCTATATGAGAAATAAGCAAAATACTAACCGAACGACACGAGATATAGAAAAATCTATCATCAGAAAACTGATATATCTTTACAGTTATTTGAACCAAACTCTGTATCTCATCTCTTCCAGAAGAAAAATTAAATGTTCTAGGAGGCTTCTGAACACCTTTACCTCTTGGAATGCGATGAAACATTCAGCATTTTCTAAAATATTGTATGAAACACTATCCTTTTCTCAGAGGATCCTGATAAATGTGAGCTAGGACCAAGTCACTACGCTGTACACATGAAACATATAATACTGTAAGTCAAATGTCGATTAGAATGTGAACGGGATCTGTCTGGATAAGGTGGGGAGTTTTTTTGTTTAGCTAAACTAATGTGCCACGACTCTGTGAACGTGGAGTAGAATGCTGGCCCTGATTTAAGAGAGTGAACAGTATGGGACCGGCAGGCAGCAAATGCTGCCAAGCATACGCAAATTTCCCAACAAGAGGCAGCACTCGGGGCAGAGGAATACCAGGAGTGGGGGAGGAGGCTGCAGCACCCCAGTGCACCTGGGGGAGGCCTCATCAGCACAGGCATTACGGGTCCTTCCGCCAAGCGCAGACGCCTAACAGCCCTTTACGTCTTGGCTAAGAGCTTCTAATGGGTCTTTAAAATTAGGGTGGCAGAATCTGTCTACTTGTCTATTTAGATTTTGGTAACATAAAGAAAAACCGGAAATGTCCTCTCACTTTGTTAAAAACATAAAATCAGATGGGAAGAAGGTGGTAGAACAACTCTATGTACAGTCACTGAATGAAGAACCTTCAAGTAATGAAGTAACCCTCTTCGCCAGATACACTAACAGTTGTCTTAGGATGAACAAGAATCACAACAGTTTGTAGCAAATGATTTAAACAAACGACCGACAGGAAGAAATGAAGTCAGTATCGAGTGCATACCCTCCTGCCCTGCTCCTCAGTGCGGTAGGCATGGCGGTATAAGCAGGAGAACACAGCTCCGGGAGGCATAAGTTCACTGGTTTCATTCCAACCGTGGGTGTGGCAAAGTCGCGATGCATCTCCCTGGCATTTGCGGTACAAGACAGGGTCCAGCCTGTAAGGTTAAGAGTTCAGAGACAGTCTTTCTATGCCTTTCCTCCCAATGACTTGCTAAGGGGTTTCGCAAGGTGCTTGTCTGCATACCGGTTGACAATCATTTCCAGGGTACTGGAGAAAGCAGGTAAGCACAAGTGTATTTCTGAATTCTGTTCTTTGAGAACACACAGTAGTCAATCTGGAGAAGTTTAACCCTTAAAACAGAAGATTTAAGTTCTGCCTCAAAGATGGTATCTTGCAGCGTAAGGCACACGACATTACAATAACAGACTCGGCATTCACATGCCCTGGTTGAACGGAGACAACGAGGGTTGTAGCGATCACCAGGCACTTTGCAACTTTTCCTTAACACTTTTTTCCAAGTGTGAGTATAATTCAATCCTACCTGCTATACTAGATTCATCAAGATCAGAAAAGGACAAGATAAATAATCTACTCAAGTTCCTTTCCAGCAGTTTCCTATGCGAGGTAAGGCAGTCACATTTTTAGTGTACCTGTACATGCTTACCAATTTAAAAACCTTTTCTGACAGTTAATTCTGACTCTGGAGACAGTGCGTTAGGTGATGAGCCAGATGCATCTCCAAATCAGACCAGTGGATATTTCATTCTGTCTACATGGTAATGTCAAATTTGAGGGAGGGCTACTTAATGGGAGGAAAAAGGCTAATATTTAATAAGCAGCTTTAAAGACTGTGAAGCACAGGGTGGGAGGTGGGAGGGATGTTCCAGAGGGAGGGGACATACAAACACCTATGGCTGATTCACGTTGATATAATGGCAGAAACCAACACAATATTATAAAGCAATTATCTTCCAATTAAAAGTATAAAGATTGTGAAGCATCTTTTGATCATGGCCGAAGGAATCACAGAAGAGAAAAAACCAAAAGACATTAGAAACCAAAACCCAAAGACATAATTTTTTAAGGTAATAGACTCAGTTAGCTCTTTGCTATTTCAGTTTAGACAGCATGAGTAAGCATGAGGAAATTCCCACCCCACTTTCTGAAGTCTTTTCAGGAGCTAACTTGAGGAAACAAAAACACACTGAGTCTTCAAATAATCTCTTTTCAGTAAAGTATGGGGGTAAAACATATATTAATCACCAGGAAAAAAAAAAATGACCAAAGCACAGCGGCTAAAAGCAACTGAATCAGGAAGCAGCTCAACTTGAGGGGCAGGAAGAGCAGCCTGGTCCAGAGGCGGGAAGGGAAAACAAGGTGTGGAAAGAGTGAGGGGCCGCAGCCAGCTCAACCGTCATTCTGACTGTGAGCCTTTTAGCTCATCGGCCTCCCTCCCCACTTCTCTGGTTAACAGGATGGGAAGACAATCAAGTTGTCATAAGAGCTTCTTAAGATAGGATACATTTAATGACTCTGAATCAGTCACAGAAACAAAGTAAAATCCCATACCCAAGACAAATCAATAAAAATTAAAGATCACTACTCTCTTCTCAGAGATGTATTCAAAGATGCTTCTGCTGCCCCACAGGTGCCCAAGTTCTTTCCAGATGGATGTCTGTGATATCAGAAACACCTGGCCCTGCCTGCCAACGTAGTAATTCATGGGGACACGGGGACAGACCTGCAGGGGCTGTCTCTCCCTCTAGATACTGTTCTGAAAGCAAGAAAGAGGTTTTTCTGGAGATCAGAGTGCCAGCTATCCCACAACTTAACAAAAACAAATTACTAGTGATCATTTGAAAAAATAAATGTGAAGGACAGTGACTATCCAGGAGAACAGGCAGAGGCTTACACTTCTTATGGCTTCAGAATACTCACTTCCAATCTCGGGAGATGAAATACTGTAGCTCTAAGAGACGGTGTTCACAATCTTCCACCATTTTCTCTGTGTATAAATGTTCCATCAGGCACGAGAGGATCCTGGGCAGAAAACAGGGGTGAAATTATAACAAGGGACAGTTCTGGCTCAGAACTCTCATACCAGTACTTCCGTGTCTGCAGAAAAAGCCATTCGGCTATTTTCCTAGGCAATCAGGAACTTACTTTCCCAAGAATCACTCAAATTAACTCAACCTACCCGTGACTCTGCCTTCTATCAACTTCAGAGCCACTTAGCACTGAGGACTCAGCTTATACAAGATCTGTGTGCAGCTGCTTTATAATTAGCTGTTTATTATGAGAAACTTCCAACCCATACAAGAGTAGAGAATCATATAATATCCATCTTCCCCTCCCATAGCTTTATCAATCTAAGGCCAAGTTTGTTTTAACCCTCTACCCCCTTAGATGATATTTTGAAGTAAATCCCAGATACCCTATCATTTCATTTGTAAATACTTCAGCATGTTTCTCTATAATATGGAAACATAATAACTTTATCCATCAAAGAAATTAATTTAAAAATCCTTAACATAATGAAATATCCTGTCAGCTTTCAAAATTTTTCCAATTGTCTCATGCCTTTTCATGTCTGTTCAAATCAGGACCCAGAAAAGGTCTACATCCTGCATTTAACTGATAGTATCTTAAATCTATTTTATCTGTAGGTATTCCCCCCACCCCCCTGCCTCCTTAACAGTTGGCCGAGTTGTTTTCCTATTGGTAAATAGTCAGTCTTCACAGTGTCTGTCTACTTCCTCCAACCTCCTTCCTTAAGGAAGAAGACCTTTCTCTAACCTCTTACCCCAGCATGAACAGCTGGAGGGTATGCATAACAGAACGGTGAGAAACGTGGACTGCATTTGTTTTACACAGTTGGGCACTGCTGGCTGCAGGCTATAAAGATTTTTGCAGAATGGGAAACCTGTTCTTTCCTGCAACCTGGTTTTAACAGCTATTTGTATATCATATAGGATAAAATCAATACGTGAGACTCCAGTGATTTATCATAGCATTTTACAGCTTTCCTAGATCTTGGATATAACTTCAGAGTTCACTGTGTCCACAATGAACCCTTCCAACCACCACATTTTGTGTTTTATTTCAAGTATAATTAATTACTCTCCAATAATTGTCAAGAAGCCAACGTATATGAGTCAATATACAAATAGAATGGAAAGTATACAGCCAAACAAAGCATGTATCATTTTATCCTGAGACTTTCTTTTTTATTTGGCCATTAAGCAGAACGATTCAGTGACCTAATGTCTAAGACTGTGCATTCGCAGTCACTGTCAACAGACATCACGACAAAGCCAGGACTAGGTTCTCTACCTCACAGATGAGGCAGAGCCCAGGTCTCAATTCCAACACTAGTCTTAACAAAAGCTGGTATGTGTTCCTGTTTCATGAAATTTCAGTTGTTGAACCATCCGAAAGTCATTTGAGGCTATGTTCCCCATGTTGCGCTGCCAGATACAATATGTGGATAAATACCACAAACAAGATAACCTACATTGGGTCTCCGGATCTTATGTGTTTGCAGGCTGTCTGTATTACAGATTCACAAGCTTCATTCAAAGCTCTATCAATGCGGTAATCTGCACCAGGGTCAGTCTCCTGAATCAGTGTTTGAAGCTGGATTGAAAAAAAAAAAAAAAAGAAGGAAGAAAGAAAGTCACTTAACATCTAGGGTGAGCAGTGTTGTATCTTTAATCAGTTCTCAGTATGGGATATCACAATGTACTGTTAACAAAGTACTACGGTTGTCACTGGCCAAGCTCAACAGCTCTGGTCAAATATGTTGCAACTGGTTCCTCTACTTTGCAGGATTATAACTCGTTGTAGGGATAGCTTGCCCACCTGTATGAACCATCCCTGGATATTTGCAGAACAGAAGAACCTCACAATATAAAAGCTGCCTCTTTCCTCACATCTATGAATCAAATTATTATAAATTTGATATTCAGTGCCAAGCCAGACCTGAGTGGAGAAGAGTCAATAGAAGATATTTCCAATAAGAGATCTGATTTGGTCTTAAAAATCTAGAATTTGAATTTTGCTGCAAAGACACTGGCATAAAACAAGTATACTCTGGTTCATTAAAAGGAGATGTGAGATTTCAGTTGTAAGAAATATCAATTATAGAAAATAAGAATATAATATTACTTGTAATTTCCTATTTTTTCTCAACTTTTTTAATATACCTAAGAGATAAACCAGAGCTTGTCTATCATAGTATACAGAAAAATATTTGTCATTATGCAGCTGAAAATGAAATTTATTCTTTAACATTTACTTCTGCTTCCAACCTTTGTCATAAAATAAAGTGAAAGCATGAGAAGATGTGCCTCAGATTCTTTTTTTTTCTTGTCTTTGAGGAGAAAGCAGCTGGGGCACAGAAGAAAAAGCTCTAAATTAAGGAGGAGAAAACCTGAGTTCTATTAATGGTCTGGCACTGCCAGATATTAGCTCTGAGAACAAAGGCAAGCTGATTAACCTCTAAATTCCAGATTTTTTAACTGTGGAGGATTATAACAAAGAATAATATATAGAAGGTTGTGTAAGCTGCAAAGCTTTTTACAGATTAAAAATAATCATTATTACTACAGATGGGCAGCAGATGGTGTTTTGGGGTGGAAATCTTAAATAACACGAAGCAAATTTGAAAACTACAATCCTTCTGCTTGGGGTTCCCTTTGTTCCAAGTTAAAGAATTGGAGACCATTTTGTGTCATGGATTTAGCCTCTGTAGGAGCCTTCTCTGAGCCTCATACATTTTACCTACAAGCTCACAGCGGTTCATACAAAAGCACTGACCCCATCACATATTTGATCAGAGAACAAAGATCAAAAGAAAATGAAAAAAAGAAAAATCCCAAATCTGTCTACTCTCAAAGAAGTCAACAGACAAGATGAGAGAAATAGGAAAAATTTCCAATTTCCTGGGATGGAAATTATTTATACCAATTCTTTGTGGCAATTTGAAGAAGCCACAAAATGCAGTGGTTAGTCAGTAGGAAGATTATTACTACTGTCAAACGACTACCAATTTTATTTATGATGTTTGCGGATGAAGACCAAAATATTTACATCTTTTTTTGAGAGACTGTTATTAAGCATCATGCAAGTCTAAAAATTTCTCTAAGAACTGTATCAATTAAATATCCATGATTGACAGGCCAACTCTGAACATTCTCCATGCACGCACCAGACTGCAGGTTCTAAAAGATGACAGTGAGTGCCCGACAGAACAGGAGGTTAACAGCTCAAGGGGTCACCACCACACCAGAATCCAGTGACAGCAGCGCGGGACGTTAACTAAGGGCGTGAATGGTTACGTGATTATACATCTATTCCTTCCCTGACTTCCAAAAAATGATCTGTCTAGAGGACAAATAGCAGTCTCTTTGGTCGAGGAGAGACTGGGCCCAGATTTGTTCAGTCATAGCTGAAAAGAATTTAAGTTCATGTTCACAGGGTATTTGGAAGAGTATATACTCATTAATAATTATGCTGAAGCTTCACAGTTTGTTAACAGATCACTAAATCAAAGCCACCAAGCAGAAAACAAAGAAAATTAATGGTCAACCACAGACAAGTGTGGAAGTCTATTGTATCAAGAAAGAAAACTCTGAGAAACAAACTACTGCAGAACATGCCTCCATCTGGCTGAGGACAGATAATGAAGTAGACAACTGAGAACACTTTCTCCTTCCAGATCATCTATCTTCAGTTTTTGCCTAGTTCTTAATACCTAAAGTTCACTGTGATGACACAGAGGATCCAGATAAATACGCTCAGGAAGAGGAAGTTCCTCAGCAGATAAAATGTTTTAACATCAAAAATGGCAGGAGAAAATGGGTCCTTACCGCTTGCTGGCAGTTCATCCCAAGGTTCCCTTTCTCCCCCCGCACCACCTTCATCAGGCAGTGCAGGGTCCGCCCTTTCCGATGCAGCCCAGAGCAGTGGTGCTCGATCTCCCCTCGGCAGCTCAGGATGATCTCGGGGCTCAGAGAGAAATCTTCCATCAGCATGCGGCGGTAGTCCAGCATCTCCCCCTGGCACTCGCTGCTCACCTGCCGCCCTGTGCGGAGGCAAGGCACAGCACCGCGGGCATCGGGGTCAGATGCTGCCACCCATGGGAAGCACAAGTCTACCCCTCGACTCCAATATATGACTGAAACGCTGAGAATTCAGCAAAAGCTTTATCAGCATAAAACTCCAAAGACTAGGGCTTACCTTGTCAGTGTTGTCTTACACAGATTTATACTACTGAACTAAGAATGCATCTGTTTTGCCAACAGAAGTCTTGTCAGTATAAGATAACTACTAGGGTGAAAATGAAAGCCAGGAAAATCCCTGGCTTAGAGCCTCTAAGCTTGCGGAAAAAACTTCAGACACTCACTATGGCTCCCCAACTCTTCCTTGAGTTGTCAATGGCATCTGCGAAAACTTATTAAAAAACAGCAACAACGTGACTGCGGCATGCTGCCATGCTGCGCTCGGTCGTGGCTGACTCTGCAGCCCCATGGACGGTGGCCCGCCAGGCTCCTCTGTCTGTGGGCTTCTCCAGCCAAGAACACTGGAGCGGATTGGCATTTCCTTCTCCAGGGGATCTTCCTGACCCAAGGATCAAATCTGCATCTCCTGCATCTCCTGCACTGTAGGTGAATTATTTACCACCAACGTATAAATGACACGTAACAAACTACACTTTTAAAACATGTAACTGGGTAAGTCTGACATACATATGCATCAGTGGAACCATCGACATAATCAAGATACTGAACATACATCCATCAACTCCAGAAGTTTCCTCACGTTCCTTTAGAATCCCTCCCCTTCCTCTCTACCACTCACCTCATGCCCAGTCAACCACTGCTTTGCTTTCTATGACTACAGACTGGTTTACTAGTTTGCAGTTTTTAGAACCTCATGTAAATAAGGTTCATATAAAGGTTCATATAGATGGAATCACATGCTATGTATGAACTCCTTTTTGGGGTCTGACTTCAGACTTTTTGAGTTTCAACCATGAATCAATAGTGTGTTCCATTTTACCGCCAAGTAATATCATCCTATTATGTGGTTATACTACAATTTGTTTAAAATTCTTTAAACCATTTATGGACCCTTTGGGTTATTTCCAGTGTTGGGCTATTACAAATAAGCTGTTATGAGCATTCATGCACGAAAGTTCATATGGACATGTGCTTTCCCATCTCTTGGGTAAACATCTAGGAGTTACATGGCTGGGTCATAATGTAGATGTACACAGAACTTTTTAAGAAACTGGCAAGCTACCTTCCAAAGTGGCTGTACCATTTAAATTCCCATCAGCAGTGCAGTTCCAGTCCTTTCACACCCTTGCCAACACTCAATGTGGTCAGACTTTTTAGTGTTAACAGGATTACTGGAGTGGGCAGCCATTCCCTTTTCCAGGGGAATCTTCCTGACCCAGGGATCAAACCTGAGTCTCCTGCACTGCAGGTCGATTCTTCACTGTCTGAGCCACCAGGGACTCCCAACAATCTATATAACTTCTATGAATTATCTGCTCATAGCCTATGGCGTGTACTTGTTGAGTCTTTTTGTGTTTCCTGTTAATTTGCAGTTTAAGAAGATTATCCTTTTTTTTTTTTAAATACCAAATTAGATGTCATACTGTTTTATGATATGCCTTTACTAGTCAACAATCTCCACCTTTACATTTCAGGAAAATTTCATCAAATCCCCAGACCATAATCAAAATTCTCCAAATTGCCTTCAAAATGTCCTTTGTTTGGTAGTCAGTCCAAGACCATGCACACTCTCTGGTTGCTATTCTACTGGCTTTTAAGTTTAAGAGATTATAACTGCCCAGATACAAAAAAAAAAAAAAAAAAAAAAAATCACCACAAACTTCTGAGCTTTAACAACTGATCTTTTCCCACCTAACTTTTAATCACTAGTCAATTGTCCCGGCATGATTAATTAAGCCGCTAGGAACTTCATTTTTAATAGCCTATAGTCCACATTAAGAAATATTCCTTTTTTGAAAAATTTTTTGGCTATGCCAAAACATGCAGCATGTAGGAGCAGACCCTCACCCCTGCAACAGCAGCATGGAGTCTCAGCCACTGGACCTCCAGGAAGGGCCCAAGAGATCCTCCTTCTTAAGGACCCTGACCTTACAGCAGCACGGAGTCTCAGCCACCAGGCCTCCAGGAAGGGCCCAAGAGATGCTCTTTCTTAAGGACCCTGACCTTTAAACATCCTTCTTGATTCCTTTTGTCAAGGATTCACTTTTGGACTGAACAGACTCTGAGTCTGACCTCAGGAGATAATCCTTTCTTCCTTTTCTGTTTAATTTCTTCATAAACACTGTTAGACTAATAATAGTACTTATCACTTACCATATGCTAAGTGCTATGTCAAATATGTTCAGTTCTCCTAAGAACGCCTCAACACAGGTAATGTATTTTTGTTTTATAGATAGAAAAGTGAGATTTAGAGAGATTAAGAAACATAAACAATGGTCACCCAGCCAGTTAGTTTGCTGAAAGAGTCATAATTTGATGTCTCTCTGACCCAAAGCTAATGTGCTAAATCATTATACTTCCCTGACTCTCCTAAAACTGCTGTGCAACAAGCATTTTAAAAATTAAAATTTGATTTTGAGAAATAAAACTTAAAAAAAAAAAAGCTGGGACGTAAAGAAAAACAGAATTTAAGGCCATTAAGAAGAAAGGCCTTTAACAAGATTGAGGGCCTCCAAGCACTCAGCCTAGAGTTCTGCTTCCATAGAAAGACTCCTGAGTCACAGGGACAGGTATACTCAAAAGAGCTAACACAGGAGGAAAGATCCAAAAAGGAGTGGAAAAAGATAAAAAGAAATGAACTCTCACCTCTATGCACAGCTGACTCCAGACACATCAGAAGGTAGGAGAGCCTGGCTTCCCGGGACCGGGGAAGGTTTTCCACGTTGCACCGGTATTTCTTCAAGTCACTCTTACAGGATTTGGCCAGTGAATAACTGACTTTATAATCCTGGGCAATCAGCTTCTGGCGGGTTGTTAGTGCTTCTCGACACTGAGGAGAGAGTGCAGCAGGAGAGCTGTGAGACTGCTCACACGGTCCAGCCGCTCACATGTGTGCCTCTGAGACAAGCAGAGGCTCATGGCCAGGCACAATAAGCAACTGCAGTTGTTAGCAAGATGTCTGTGTTTGAGTTTGGTTAAAATGAGCACAGGTGTGCTGAAACAGAGTGGCAAGACGGAGCGATGTATGAGTGGGCAACTCTGGAATTCTATGGTGAGCTGCGGATTGTTGCGGCAATAGCAACTGTCCAAACACATAAATATTTGGTAGATTCTCATACATCAACTTGACAATGTATTCTTTTCCCTTCAACAAATACAGTAAATTTCACCAGAATGAAAGTGGCAACTGACATAACACTCTGGAAGTTTGACTCTGTACTTTTTAAACATAATTATTCAACAGTAAATGATTTAAGGAACTGAAATAAAAAATAGTTCTGCAGCTGCACAGGAAAGTAAATGACAAGACACCAAGGCCCCAAATAATTACTTTTAAAAATCATAAGAGTCTTGGATGCATTGAGGGACAGAGGACTTACAGTAATGAGAATGCTTAATGAGGCAGCTGCTGAGAAATTCAGTCGCTAATTGCCTATAAAGCACACTGGTTTGGTTAGTCGAAACTTCTTGAGTACATAGGGATGGGTTCAGTGTAACTTTGATTAAAATTCTTTGATTTTACTCCCCAAATTGATTCCCCATTGACTTCCCTAAGTCCAGATATCACGAGAAGCTTCACTTTTTTCGTTTACATTTAATATGCTTTGGTTTCCTACTAAAGGCCCAGTATTTTATCTCTGAAAGGTTAAGCTGTATCAGTATTTTATATTTTGGTATGAGTTTATATTGTTTGAGAGGATTGGAGAAAGCTTTTAGGAAAATGAATAAAATGCTGATCTGTTTCAAAGAAATACTTACTTTTTCACTCATGGACTCTTCAAATTTATGGTTAAAGAGGCACTTATATACTCTGCCTTCACCAGCTTGTGTCTGTAAGATGGAATACAACACCATCACCATCATCACTAGCTAAGTAGTTATGCTGGGCATAATCCATAATCTTATATAGGACTTTCTATTAAATTATTATAATGCTGACTATCTTTGAACACATGACTCAGCCATTTAAAATATTTAGCAGCCTCTGAAAGAAAACAATGATTGCAGTAAATATGGAAAAAAAATTTCCCATGGCGTTTGGCTCCTGTCACGTGTTCCTAGATGTACTTACTGTTAATTAGTGAACCAAGAGAAGGGTCAATGAGTCTCCCTTCTTATAACTTAATGTTAGAGTCAGTAAAACTCTGGCACTGGCTCTGCTCAGCGGTTCCGATATATTAATTCACAACAGCAGACAGAGTGGGAACATACACGAGACACTCTTCAGTCCTCTGTGGTAAAGGTGGAGATTATTTCTGACTACAGGGTTAGAAAGTTGTTCTATAGAGTATGCAGGGAGTAACCAAAGACTTGGTTTTAAAAGTTAGCTGTCTGCTGTTTCCTTCATCTTAGCCCAAACCACCTCAACATAAATATGTAATATGGCCAAGTTTTAGCCATGGGATATACGTGAATGGGATTCCCTGGTAAGATAGGATTCCTATATGTAAAATAGATTTCCAAGAACTGAATTGAGAAGTGAGATAAAGTAGAAAGAAAATTGCAGTGGAGACTGAAACCAAGTGTTCCCTAGATATCACCTCTGGCCTGAGCAGCCAGTACCCAGATAACTTCCTGTTTTCCTGGGACCTACTCCACCTTCCATTTCAATGGCTTTTCTACATGTGACAGCGTTGGTTTAATTTTGGAATCAAGTATCAAAAAAAAAAAAAAGAAAGAAAGAAAGAAACTAGGAAGAAAAGGAAGCAAAGAAGAACAGTTTCTGAGCTGACTCACATTTTCACAAAAACGTTCCCGATCATCTCGGCAGGCAAAATACAAATGCCGGTCTAAGTGAAAGTCGTCCGAGGACAGCTCTGCCACCCGGAGAATGGCTTTCTTGCAGAGTTCAGAGACTTGAACCTTAGGGTCTCGTTCTTCCGCTTCCTTCACCAGGCCTTTCTCCAAGCATGATACCACCTCGCCCTGTGAATGTGCATCCTAAAATAGCAAGGATACAACCATTTTAAAACTCTCACCAAGATGAGCTTCAAAATAAACATCATTTAGTTAAAACAAACAAAAAACAACAAAAAACCTCAACACAGAAGTTTACCAATGTTCTACTGAGACACAGGGTGGGGTCCAATCTCACTGTGGAAGTTACAGAAGATGTCCTTGATAATCTTTGGTAAGAATGTTAATACTTGAGAGCTATAAACAGAAAATACAGATCCTGGGAAATTTAAGTCCGTTCAGTTTGCACTAGAAACAGAAACCTGACTTTTAGAGTTTAAAACGTAAGAATTTCTTTCTTTTTCTGTGACTGCACCACACGGCATGTGGGATCTTAGCTCCCCAGAGACTGAACCCACACCTGGGACATCACAAAATGTCGCAATTTTAAAGAATCCCTGTTCATTTACCTCTAAGAGCTACATGTTTCTCAAATTACAGTGCTTTAGTCGAGTTTAAAAAATAAGACAAACCAAGAAATTTAGTGAGGAAATATGCTATAGAGACCCTCCTTCTCTATTTTCTATTGTCCACAAAGACCCCCATTTTAGAGTAATGTTCACTTTGATGTTTCAGATTTATCTTAATGTGATTTAACAAGATTACCACCAAGTATACAAACTGCTTTTGAGAGCTTTCCTAAAACCATCCAATTATCTTTAAGTGTACATTGCATCAACCCCATAGCAACCACAACATGAAAAATTTTCCCTAAACATTTTCAGAGTTCTAATCTTCTATACTCAGAAGATAGGCTTCAAAAACTTGAGCGGTGTATCTATAAATACAGCAAACCAAAGCAACAGAAAATAGTGTTATCATTTACTGACACATATACACACACAGGCACATAAGATCTCGTTATAATAAAATACCACATTTATGAAGCCATGAGACTCCTAAAATTAGGTAGGGAAACACTTGTTTTACTAAAATTTCAATTCAACAAGAAACTGTGTATTTTTCCCTTTTGCTGTAATAGGGTTTGTCCCATAGCACATTAATCCCCAAGTACTTTCTAGAAAATGTTCATGCTCTCTCCTAACACACCCGTGAAAGGGAATAAGAGCTGTGGAACCTACAGTGCAGTTGAGTAACCAGAGCTGCAGAACGTCCGGCACCCACCTAACAGTCCACCATTGGTTTTTTTGGACCTTGGAGTTCCATGAAACTCCTACAGTTTGTATGTGGGTTATGTGTATTTTTCTTGAGGAGAGTTCATAGCTTTCATTAAATTTCAAAAGGTGTTTAGATCCAGAAAAGATCAGGAAGCACGTTACACTGGCATATTTTCGTGCCTTCCTATTTTCTGTCTGTAGCTCAAACTCTGTCACTAGCTTGAAGATTCCATCCAATGCTTAGAGATCTGAGATGACCAAAAAGTATTATTAGGGAGTAATTCTGAAGGGAGAAAAAAAATTCTGATGGACAACTGAAAAAAAGATAAGGAGAGAGAGGAAAGTGGACATAAACCCCACAAATTCAGGCTTAAAACAAACCTGGGATAACAAAGATTTGGAAACATATCAATCACTTATTATTTACAGTCTACAAGAGATTATGATACATATGATTTTATGGCATAAAATAATGTCTTATACCAAAGTCAAGTAGCTCATAAAACACCTTATCGAGACGGTCACTAGCAGTTAGGTCATGATCATACAGAAGAGATCGAAAAGAATAGCCCGTTTGTCACTTCTCCATTTAGACTTACTTAGCCTTTAGTTTCGGCTTCACAGGGTCAAGAAATGATTTCCCTGCAATGAATCTAAAGGTTTCTCTGTACACTTAGGGTTCACAATTGTTTAAACATAGCAGCATCATGGTGTGAGACCCTCGAAGGAATGTGAAATGTAATTTTAATTATAGCAATTATAGCACCACATATTGGCATTAGGCCAAAACGTCACCTCCATTAGATGTTCTCTTTCATTATTATCGTAACTTCAGATAATTTTTTCAGATCAAAGATTTTTCAGGAGTTCTTCTCAGCTCCCCAGAGTCTCTGAGCTTTCCAGGTCAGCCAGTTTGAGTTACAAAACTCAGATGTATGCAAATATTTGATAAAGAAGACTGTAGGGTTATTACTGAATACAAATGAAAGCAAGGGACTGTACCCAGCATATAATCTACAAGAAATGAAGTTACTCAGGCTTAGATTTTAAAACGGCAACTTCTTAATAGGCAAGCTTGACATATGCGTAACAAATGATCCTGTAAACGGAGTTACAGTGAGTTTAAATTCTACCGTGGTGAGACAAATGTCAGTCTTAAAACCAGTATACAGTGTCCATGCAAGTGCTCAGCAGCTCAGTAGGTAATATTTCTTCTCCCATACATCCTGTGCACCAGTATACAGTGTCCATGCAAGTGCTCAGCAGCTCAGCAGGTAATATTTTTTCTTCCATACATCCTGTGCTTTAAAATATATATATTTTTGAAAGACCAGAGAATGACAACACAAATCAGGAAAACGGGCAAGAACTCAGTTTTCATCTCTGCTATTAACTATTCTCCACTTCAACATCTGTGATGTTTTTTTGTGATCTACCTCTCTAGATAGAGACAGAAAGAACCTCTGAACTATTCACAGCAGTTGGTTTTAAAAGGCGAGAATGAAAGAATGACACAACTACTGAGTGAAAAGTATAAAAGGAGTAATAAGGAGGCACATGTCCACAGCTGAGTTCCTGTACTGGATGTCACATTCTGCTTTCTCTTCAGATGATATGAATCATTTACATTTACTTTCAAAGATCTGCTTTTTCTTTTTAAAAATAATTATTAAAAAATATTTATTTAGAAAATTCCAAGTTTTATTAAATATATAACTTTTGTTTTTAAAATTTACATATTCTAATATTCTGAGAAAAATCATTATGTTTTCAAATCCTGTCCATACAAGAGGCGGGGCACTAACAGATTAACCATGAGCCCTCTTCTCTGACTTTTGGAGGTCAGCTGAAAGCCAGGCACAGAGGAGGCTGCAAGCTTCAGTCTTTCAAACAAATTTAAAACTGATGAGTGTGTTCTCTTCTGTGGTCAGAAGCTGATTTATTAATTTTCAGAATAATTTTCATATCTAAATAACATGACTTCAGAGAAGTCAATTATATTTAGAAAAGGCAAGGGAGGGCTGAAGACAGACTGCTATCATTTTTAAACCTGGCTGCAGCATTAGCATGAGGGCCCTGGTGAGCTACAATCAGGGTCACAAAGAGCCAGACATAACTGAGCATGCATGCATGCGTGCGCACATACGCACATGCAGAAAAGAACATGCTTTTTCAGAAGCCCCTCTAGGGTGCTAAGGTGAGGGCCTGGTATAAAGAGAAATTCATCTCACTAGCAGGTAAAACAAAAGAGGAAAATTACAAAAATGTGCTTTTGGATGCCCCATATAACATTTTTTGTTATTCTAACAAAGCCGAAAAATCAACACTCACTGTCACATCTTGGGGCTCTGGCACTACTATTTTCTGCCACTGTTCAAGTCAATACAGATTTAGTAACTCGTACACACAGCCAAAAGCAGGTTTTATCTGGACAATCCGGATCGCTACTGGGAAGCCAGTGAGCAACTATCTTGGTGGGCAATGGGGAAGAGCTACTGTAGGGAGAGGTGGATGGTAACGGTCTGTCCTACAGCACGGACCACTGACCACAAATATGACAATGTGCCATCACTGATCCCTGAAAAGTGTCTGCAACACTTATGTGAAGATTTTTAAGAGTGAGATGGAATTGGATATTAATCCTCAGCACTATAAATAGAGTCACAGGAGCTTCTGAATTATCAGGGTGACTTACGTGCTTTTGTGCCATTTCTACAATGTGTTGGGAAAGCCAAGAATCAGTCTTCTTTGTTAAAACTGGCCTCTCATGAGCTGCCTGGAAGCTGTATGCCAGTCCACAGAGCTCTCAAGATCGACTCAGGTGCCCTGGGAAAGGGCCAGAGCCTTGCGCTGGAAGCAAAGGGTATTTGGTGACAGCCAGACAATGACCAGCCCTCAAAACTTCATCTGAACTGGTGTGTGCAGTTCCAGAATTCTACCACCACGTCCCGGCCAAGAATGGAAGCCTGCAAGCAGTGCCCTGAACAAACAGAGGGCAAGGAGACAAATGGGTTTTGCTCTCGTACTCCCTAAACAGCAGATTAACGAGCAGCGGCAATTAATAGCTGATGCCATCCACAGCTCTCAGCTACCTCTCCCGCCGACACCTACTGCTTCTCAGGAGTTTTCACTTCTGCTGACCAAACGGATTAGGCACAAACCTGACTGATCCTCCACTGTGACCTTCTGGACAACAGACCAGTAAGAACAAAGGAAGATCACATATAATTAAGGAGGAAGAAACTAGGGAGTTAGTGTCTTTCCTGTCTTTACTAAAACTAGTTCTGACATGAAGATAACACATATCCTATTTACAGAGTACCTTTCTTTTGGCAAGCTAGAAGTACCCTTCACATATTTTAAAATTTTCTAATATTTAAATATGCTATCTTTTGTACTGGTGTGTTTATTAAGTAATTTTTGTAGACAACAGTGAGGTATGGTAAGAAAGGTTAGAGAACTTGAGTCTCGCCTAATCCAACTACTTTTCCCTCAAGAACTACAGAAAGTTTTTCCAGAGGAACATTACAGGTAAGAAGCGGTAGCTGGTTTTGCATTTTGAAGGTAATAGTAATCTTAGCAGATATTAATTCCTCTACTTCCCCACACAGTATTGAAACGTTTGGTTACAAACAGATACAGTGCATCCACAGGCAAACTAGCCTTAGATACTAGGGCTGTCTGGACCTCAACTTTGAGTCCAGCGCCAGCTCTAAATCTTCTCCATGCCAGTTATACAAAGCTGTTCATTCATCAAATTTGTAAGATCCCTTTGGTGAAGCCAGTGAAGGAGAGAGATACCTTTTCTCCAAGCCGAATGCTCCCACACTTCAGAATGTTGATGTCATTTTTACAGTCATCCATGAAGCCGCAGATGAGCCGGTAGTCACTGAAAATGATAGCTGTCATCTTGGTGATATACTGGTGGCACTGGTACTCAGTGATGTTGCCTCGGTGATCCACCAAGCAAGAAACCAAGTAACCTTTTCCAACTGGTTCATCAGCACACTCTTTGATCTGCTCAAAGGAAAGTGGCTGTTTTAGGAAAGCATTCTATTCTCTTATCAAACCACCTTTATGAAAGAGAGAATGACATCTTCTTGTTTCTTCTTGAAAGAAAGAAAAGGAAAACACTGAGAAATGCTTTTGTTGTAAAGAAAATAGTGTGTGTGCTATGCTGTTAAGACTTTTGCGCTTCCTAGGAAATATCTTATTAATGTGTTTTGCAAGAAAATACATAAACAAATGCGTAGGTAAAATCCAGGTTTAAATGAAGTAAAACAGCTTTTTTTTTAAAAAAAAAATTCAGTTTATTGAGAAAATTTCTTAAAATGTATTTTATTGAAAAGAGTTTTTGACATCTCTTTTAAAAATGATTCTACTGAGAATTACCATTACCCATGCAAAGAATGCAATGGATACTGATAAGATTAATCTAAGGCATAGGTCTGAAAAACAGGTGCAGAACTAAAGTCCAGTTGCTATCTCATGCCAACCTACACAGCAAACTATTATTGTTAGATAAGCCTAATTACTAAAGGGGGGTTGTACTATTTTACCTCTTGACATGACATTAATGTGTTCTGAATTAACTATGGGTTTGGGCTTTTTTTTTCCGTAGTGCTAGTTTACTTAGAAAATAGGTACGAGAGAAGGAAAAAATGTGAAGGATTTAACTCTGTAAAGAGGCAGATTATTTACTTTCCATTTCTAACATCTGGCAAATAAATTTCAACTTAATGTGTCTCTGCAGTTGTCATCAACAGCAATTTGCAAATAACACTGAAGGCCTAACTAATGGAGATGAGCAGAATTAAAGTAGAAAAGGAAGTGGGCAAGTTTTTTAACTGAGTAGACTCCCAGCCTCACCACTGTGGTCTGAAACAGAAACATGTTTAAAAATGATGTTCAGTGCAGTCTGGCAAGAAGTCCAGGGAGGGGAAGGCCACTGCAATTCTAATTTGGGTCGTTTAGACATATGGTCTAGTGGATCAAGCAAAAGTGGCCCCACATGGGTAGTGTCTCTGCAAAGCGCATCCAAAACCACAAGTGCTAAGGAAGGAAATTAGGCTAAAAATGTTGAAGTTCAATCATAAAAAGTGCAATCTACTTACAGGGTTTTAAGGTTGAATTATAAAGCACAGAGGGTTGTTTGGAAAACGCCTACTGCATTTGGAGAAATTAAAAACAAACAAAAACGACAGTTTTGACAAGAGGAAGGAGCCATATGTAAATGTTTATTTTTAATATAAATGAGAAGGGAATGTTTCGTTGGGTTTTTTCTGACCAACAGAGACCATTCTCCATTCTTATACCACCTCTGGTAAATATGTACACTTGATAAGACAAATACAATCTCCTTTTCCAGAAGGCACAGGGTGAAGGACACACCACACACTAATAGTCCTATAAGCCACTGGGTCTCTTCATGCCTAACCCCAGTATCAAATTCAGAGCAAGTCACAGACTCAGTTCAAGAGAGAAAATTGTGTTTATTTTCAAAGAAGCAAACTTGGGAAATTAAACAGCCTCACACTGGTTTCAAGAGGCAGGAGAGATCGTCAACAGTCAACAAGCTGAATGCAATTCTTTCAGTTTAACCTTGGGCTCTTTTTTTTGATGATGCCTAAGAAGAGGGCCATAAATGTACTTCCAAGAAAAGGGCTTTTTTGTTTGTGATTTTTTTTAAAAGTAAAACAGAGATAAGTTTCAAAAGTAAAAGGAGAAATAACTGCTTAAAAATTTCAGTGGTTATAATTCAACTAATGAAAAAAGCCCTGCATGAGAAAAAACAGGCCTACTGGAAGACACCTGGGTTTTTAAAACAATGAAGAGCAAGTATTCAGACAGGCTCTACTAGGCAATCGATGGTTTAAAAATCTGAAGAAAGACTGCTAGACAGTTTGAATTAAAGCCTGAATTAAATGTATATTTAGCTTCAATCACTTGAGATTTTACTGAAACACAGAGATGTTGTACCTATTCGTATTTTAGTCCACCACCAATTACAACCAGAGGTAGTGTCTGAATTAAAATTTTATGCTTTTTTCCAACCACTGTATTGGAGAGAAGTTTAAAAACAAACAAAAAAACTTCTAAGAATAACAATGAAAAACAGCATTAACTCATCAACATATTTATGAATGGAAGTAAAGTCTGATGTGGCTGGGGAGCAGATTCTTAAGAAACCATTAGAGAAACACTACAGTGCCTCTACTTTTGACATAATGCAAGAGAAAAGCAGACAATATTTGACTCAATCATGGAGAGTAAATAAAAAGTTCGGTTTGCAGTCTTCAGTATTTTTATGATGCTGTTTTCCTCCTTGGAAGAAAAACTCCAAAATTAAAAGAGAAGAGGGAAATGTAGAATAACATGTTTTATTTTTCCTGATAATTAATCTTTCTGACTGCAGTATGATCTCCCTCTATAGAGGGCGAAGTACCCCTGTTACATGAATCTGTTATGAAACCACAACATCCTCCAAAAGATTAAAAGAGCGCCATAACATAGCACACACACTGCAAGGAAGCCAGTGTTGTTTACTCACTTATCTGGCTATGCCCAGGCAGCATGTGGGATCTCAGTTCCCTGACCTGGGACTGAACCTGAGCCCTGTGCAGTGGAAGCAGTCTTAACCACTGCACCACCAGGGAAGTCCCAACAGTTTCATTTTACAAATACAGATAGATAAAACCAACAAAGAGTGAAGTTATTCTGAAGAATCTGCAGATTCTCTGAGCTAAATCTCCACATGGCACTCAAACTGGAATGTATAGTTAGTCACATAGTGAGCCAAGGGAGTCTGAGGTACCTAATACTGAATCTAAAAGCTGAACATCAAAGATTTAAAATAAGCTATCCTATTCTGAAGCCCCAACATATTTGAAGAAGGGTCACTGCTTTAAAAGAATAAAGCATATCTGATTCAGTAGTAGAAGGCTTGAGGAAGAAACCAGGTTCTCCAAGATCCCATAAAGAGCTAAGTGAGGTACATAAGCTGAGGACTTACCTGGTTGGAGTAGGGTGTTCCCTAAGAGCTCAGGAGAAGATGGTCCTAAGTCATCAATGAGGTAGTGAGGGGACTTGCCTGGTGGTCCAGTGGCTAAGACTCCGAGCTCCCAATGCAGGGAGCCCAGCTTCAATCTCTGATCAGGGAACTACATCCCACATGTCACATCTAAAGATCCCACAACTAAGATCCAGAGCAGTCAAATAAATAAGCATATTAAAAAAAAATAGGTAGTTTGGAGACAAATCTATACAATGCAAGATCTCTGATTATTAACTTTGATAGAAAAGTAGCAATTATTTCCTTTGTGATTCTTTCAGTATGCAGAAATCCCCAACTTCATAGAATTTCTACCACTAATTCTAAAATAGAAAATAAATTACAATTTTCAGTACCACAATTTCCACTAATATCATTTGATATTTACACTGAGCCAAGTGAAGTAATAGAAAAATATCACCAATTAGCATACATTTAATATTATACACATTTTCAGTAATTATTTTTGTCTTTATACGTAATATCCATTTATAACAATATATATAACTTTTTCACAAACCTATGATAATGCTAACTCTTATTTGGAGCATATGCCTCTGTGGTTCAGTTGGCCCATGTGCACAGCCAAAATACTTAGGACTGCTTATGAGCCTCCCGGGGAAACCACCTTGACACGCCATAAGCAGACTGTGCAATGAGTGAGAGCACTCACTGATGACAGGAGTGATTGTATTCTCCATCTGGGGACAAACCGAGCCTGACTTCCAACCTGCCTGAATCAACAGCATCCTACTGCGAGTGCAGATGAAGAAAAAGAAGTCTAATTACACGCACCCCCGCCTTGGTCTATCTCTGAACCGAGACATGTGTGAATGCCAAGAGAAGCAGAGTAACTGAGTCTCTCGTTCCTCCCTCAGCGGCTGGTCTGGGCAACAGATGTCATTCTCTCTTTCAGGTCATTAAAGAGCCACAGAATTCTTTCTTTCACCACCTACCTCTGATATTGTAGACTTGCAAACTTCTCTGGCCACAGATTCAAATTTTGGATCTGTAGTGAGGTTCAGCTTATAATTCCACAACAACTAGGTACAAGAGAAAAGAACACAAAAAGCAAACAAACAACTCAGAACAGCATGAAATTTAACGTTAGTATACAGTCAGATAAAGCATATTTACACTTCAGTTAATGAACAAAAAAGTAAGATTAAAATGTTACTGTATTTATAGATAAAAGCAAAAAATGTGGAAACAAAATAAAGCACTACCATTCAAACATATACTTTTTTCTATTTTTACTTAAGGACAAATTTTTTTAAGTCAAGAAAAAATTAAAATGAAAATTCCTGATAAGAGTTTTTCCAAGAAAATATAAATAGATGTACATGTCAACTTCTTCTTAAATCAAAAAGTCTAATGCAGGAACTCAGAACTGGAAGGCTAAGTTACAGATTTCACAACCAACAGTGCTTTTCACATGCTTTTTATGAAGGAATGTCATCCAGAGCCTAATTTCCAAGTGTATCTTTCTTCATTCCTCTAAAACCCTCAACTTGACAAGTACATGATAAGGTCTGTTTTACACAACTGTTTCAACGCTTCAAACTATGAAATCCCTAAAGCCATTACTATTCACAGGTGAGGGCTGAATATTACTTTATCTTTGCAGCTTCAGTTAAAAAATTTCAATACATGATTCAATTTCTGAAAAGCAGCAAAAATGAGCTCTTAAACTCTGCTCCGATGGAGAAACAGAGCAGGGGCTTTCTATGATGCAGGACACGGAGAAGCCTTTTTCTCAGACTGCTTCGCTCCATGACTAAAGAATACAATCACTCATTCACCGACTCATTCAAACATCTGCTTAGCACTTCTGATGGTGTATTACACACAGTCTAATCTCAAGGGCTTCGCAGACTATTACAGGAAACAGAGGCAAATGTTTGAACACATACTGAGTTAGGAAATGGAGGTTAAAGCAGGAGGAAAAAGGACAAAGACTGTCCAGTGGTGTCTATGGTCAATGGCAGGTAATGTGACCAAGTACAATATTCAGTTAACTGAATCACAAGATGTCACAGGAGTAATGCAATCAGACTTACAAATCTTTTTTTTTTCCCCTTTAAATAGTTTTTGAGGTTGTGTTATATTTTAAAAACCCTACCCCCCCGTTCATGTTTTCTTCCACTGTTTTCCTGGTGTTTTACTTTAAATCTCTGGCCTATCTAGACCTTACCTAGAGTAAGTCATCAACTTAAGCAGCCAATCTGCTTCTCTGTCCTTGCAGTCTCCCATTCAAAATACCAAGTAATGTGGAGGCGGAGAGATTTCTTCCAGTACTGTTAGATATATAACTACTCCTCTTTGAAGACACAACTCAAGTATCATCTCCACTATTAAATGTTTCCGGACATCAACCCACCAGGGCGGAATTCACTTTTGTGTCCCCCTGTACTCTTACAGGCTTCTGCCGAAGCATTCGGTACTTTCTGCACAGATGTGATTTCACATCAGCTCCTTTTAACGTTAGACTTTATACAATGTGGAGATACAGATATGACACTGAATGCATTAGTTGCAGTTATCTCTGGAGTTCTTATCTGCCAACTCGAACCTGGCTCCATCTTCGAGGTGTTTAGCTGTGTCCAGTTTCTACCAGTGTCTGGCACATAATAGATGACTATATGATGATTAAATGAAATAACTTTAAAAGACAAAACTCTTAAAATCGTACACTTGACTTACAAAGAAACAATTTCACATGGCAGCTGTAACTGAAGAAAAAGTTACGTTTACAAGTATTATTTGGCCGAGCTTGCCAGTTTCTACAATGGAGGACTATTTGTAGATTTATCATGGCCCTTAGATAAGGTTAATCATTCTCTTGTTAAGAGTAAGTGCATTTAAGAAAACATTATGCTTCCCAGAACAAAGGAAGAGCATCCTAATATCTGCCATCATATACATAAAACACATATGGCAAATTATGGAAAATCCATACTTACATGATTGCAGTCTGAAGAAATTTCATTTTCAGGCTAAAAGGAAAAAAAAAAAGAGAGACGATGTTAAAAAAAAAATCCTTTCACGTTTTCAAACACCAGCAAAATAAACTCAAAACAAGAAATCTGAATATTCAACTGATTATATTTTTTCAATAGGAGGAGCAGATTTTTAGATTGCTGAGGAGCAATATACCAGAAGAGCAGATGAGACATAGCCCCTTGGCAATCCACGGTACAATCTGGAAACTGGGAAAATGGAGAGGAATGTAGTAAAGAGTTAAAGCAACACTGACAGAAGGATCCTTACACAATGCTTCACAATTCTGAAAGCTAAAGAGGATCAGGCACAATAGAGGTGTTCTTGCTTTAAAGAAAGTCAGATATTTGAAAAAGGCAGGCTTACTAAAGAGGGCAAAAAAGGTCTGACAATGATTACAAATTAGCCTCATGTCACCATTAGGGGAAGCAAGGTGGTGGGCACACAGGGCCTCCCTGAATTATTTCTGTAACCTTAGGAGCCCATAACCTCGCAGGTCTATGATCAAAAATATAACACTGAAAAAAAAAACTATATATTCCCATGAATACATTTGCTCATAAAGCCAGGTGCATACAACAGAGAATAAATGAACTTTCATTTCAGTGACATAAAAGTAGACGAGGTTATGCTTAAAGCTGCACAGCTTTGCCACACACTTCTTTAATGTCCTTGTTCATCCAGTAAAGGAGATACAACTGTCACAATGCACACAGCAGTAAAGTACTATCTACTTCGAGTCTCCACAGCTTTCTAACCAGCCCAAGCAAAGTTAATTCTGTCTCCCCTCTATGAAATATTCCTGACAAAGGTTGTGAATGACGCCATTTTTCTAAATGAAAAGATTCTCCCTATTCAAGGAAAGAAACAAGGCAGTACAAAAAAGAGAAAATATTAGCAAGCTAAACAGACACAACAAGCATCACTTCAAGAAGAAAAAGGTTTCTAAGGAACTATTCATTCCACTACGGGCATTAATTCTAACATATAAACTCATTTCTGTATGAACTTATAAAATATATTAGAAATGACTTAGATTGCTAGGCAATTGTGAGATTATAACACACCACCTCTGAACTTTCTCCCTTCTTGTCTAAGTAAGAATAGACATTTTAATGCCTTTCTGATGTGTTTGAGGCTCAGAAATCCGCCTCCATACGGTGACTTAATCTAGCTTAACTCTGCTCTCTTCATTTCAATTCCAAGTGCTTAGTTTATAACGCTTAACAGTTTATTTGCAAGAAAGCTTTCTTTTGTTAAGGCAGTTTTCTATCTATCCCCTCTTCATCTACACTTTCCACTTTTCCCAGTCAATCAGTAATTCTACCTCTTTCTCAAAGCACATATGGCAATTAACATCACTAGCATTCCAATCCCAAAGAAAGGCAATGCCAAAGAATGCTCAAACTACCGCACAATTGCACTCATCTCACACGCTAGTAAAGTCATGCTCAAAATTCTCCAAGCAAGGCTTCAGCAATACGTGAACCGTGAACTTCCAGATGTTCAAGCTGGTTTTAGAAAAGGCAGAGGAACCAGAGATCAAATTGCCAACATCTGCTGGATCATGGGAAAAGCAAGAGAGTTCCAGAAAAACATCTATTTCTGCTTTATTGACTGTGCCAAAGCCTTTGACTGTGTGGATCACAAGAAACTGTGGACAATTCTGAAAGAGATGGGAATACCAGACCACTTGATCTGCCTCTTGAGAAACCTGTATGCAGATCAGGAAGCAGCAGTTAGAACTGGACATGGAACAACAGACTGGTTCCAAATAGGAAAAGGAGTACGTCAAGGCTGTATATTGTCACCCTGCTTATTTAACTTCTATGCAGAGTACATCATGAGAAACACTGGGCTGGAGGAAGCACAAGCTGGAATCAAGAATGCCAGGAGAAATATCAATAACCTCAGATATGTAGATGACACCACCCTTATGGCAGAAAGTGAAGAGGAACGAAAAAGCCTCTTGATGAAAGTGAAAAAGGAGAGAGAAAAAGTTGGCTTAAAGCTCAACATTCAGAAAACAAAGATCATGGCATCTGATCCCATCACTTCATGGCAAATAGATGGGGAAACAGTGGAAACAGTGACAGACTATCTTTTGGGGCTCCAAAATCACTGTAGATGGTGACTGCAGCCATGAAATCAAAAGACGCCTACTCCTTGGAAGAAAAGTTATGACCAACCTAGATAGCATATTCAAAAGCAGAGACATTACTTTGCCGACTAAGGTCCGTCTAGTCAAGGCTATGGTTTTTCCAGTGGTCATGTATGGATGCAAGAGTTGGAATGTGAAGAAAGCTGTGCACCAAAGAATTGATGCTTTTGAACTGTGGTGTTGGAGAAGACTCTTGAGAGTCCCTTGGACTGCAAGGAGATCCAACCAGTCCATTCTAAAGGAGATCAGCCCTGGGATTTCCTTGGAAGGACTGATGCTGAAGCTGAAACTCCAGTACTCTGGCCACCTCATGCGAAGAGTTGACTCACTGGAAAAGACTCTGATGCTGGGAGGGATTGGGAGCAGGAGGAAAAGGGGACGACGGAGGATGAGATGGTTGGATGGCATCACCGACTCGATGGACATGAGTCTGAGTGAACTCTGGGAGCTGGTGATGGACAGGGAGGCCTGGCGTGCTGCGATTCATGGGGTCACAAAGAGTCGGACACAACTGAGAGACTGAACTGCACTGAACTGAGCATCTCTACTTGTGTTCATTTCCATTAACAATAATTTTGGTTTAAAGGGGCATTCTTGAAAGAAATTCAGAGCATCGGAGAATTTTCAAAGTAGTCAAATAAGATTTAAGTTACTCATGGGAAAAAAGTGTTCCCATGTTTACAGTCCACAAGACTTACATTAGCAAATTAATGACTGTTTTAACGTCCTGCTTCCCTACAGTGGTAGACTGGATTATTTCTCCCAGCTTTCCACTCTTAATAGTATTTGATATCCTTTGCCCTTTATCCTCGTACCTCTGCACAGCCTCCTGCTGTGGACTGAGTACACAGCCTGCTCCACTGATGTCAGGCCAAGCCGCTGACTTGCTCTGGCCAGTGAGACGTTAGCAGGCATAATACGAGCAGAGGTTTTAAATGTGCTGGGCTGGGCTTGTACTCTCAGACTCCTGCCATTCCCCATGTGAAGAACATGTACAGATAGCTGCACGGACAAGGAGAAACACGTGAAGCAGAAAGCCCTTGAAGTTTTGAGGGTATTTATAATGAAGAAAAAAATGACTAACAAGCCTATCAGGAAAATGAAATAATAAAAATCTCAAAACCTTTAAGTTGTCATTAACTGCAACGATCTAATTTAGTGAATCATATTAGTAAGCACACAGTACCGCACCTCTTATGAAGGAATGACAGTTCACAGAGACGTAAGTGAACTGCAAATCTGGAGATCAGGTTTGGTTTTTATCTCTCTCACTGTCCTGATTTGCAATTGACAATTTTTTTTTCTTTATAGATTTAGTTTTTCTATTCACAAAGAGAAGATGACAATATAGGAATGCTATGAGAAAAAGATTATGATGTTAAGTCACTGAGATTCATTGAACAGTTATAAAGAATTTTTAAGTGTAATTATCAATAATTTACTCTCAAATTTTAGAAAGCCTATAGAATTAAAGGACAGAGTATTTATTCAGAAGAACAGAAACCTGAAAAATACAAAATACAAAGTAGTAAACCCACAATACCAGCACAAATTAACTCTAGAAAAAGCAATACAAAAAAAAAAAAAAAAGAAAATGCTACAGTTAAGCACTCAGCCTTTTGATAAGAAATGAAAAGACACAAATCCCAAGGAACAAAAACAGATGTGGGCGCTCACACAGGTGTGGGTCCAAGCCTGCACCGTTGCCCTGAGGTCACAATCGAGTTACTTCATCAGACAGCACATCTCCTTCTGAAAATCTGTACACACAGACAGGCCTGATGATCTCTAACCTTAGGATGTGAAGAGTATGGGGACTAACACCAGAACTGTTAAGGAAGAAGAGGCTGAAGATTGCTTTCCTTTTATTAACAGTGAAATAACACTCTAAATAAAATGATCCCAAGAAATCAACCAACAAGTAAATACCGAATACATATAAAGTACCCAAAACTGTGCCAGGCGTTGTTGCGGGATTATAGAGTGAGGCACGGGCCCTAACCACAGTTCACAATCAGCCGGAGAAATAAGACGCTGAGTTCAAGCAAATGAGCAAAAGCAGGCTTGAGCTGGGCCTGAACGTTCAGACAGGCCCGGGGGCCGTTCCAAAAGGGACGCAACTGAGAAGATTCCCTGGAGCTCAGGAAGAAAATAATTGAAGTTTTCTGTTCTGAAAAACTCATCCTTTATACTTTCATGTTTTTGTAATGTAAGTTAGAATAATTGATATTTTATGAATAACCCATATCTACTAGGGTAAGCTTAGTAACTTTTTCAAGTAATAAGAACATGATGAAGACAGAAAATTGAGAGGCGAAACCTCTCTTTTAACCAGTTTAGGAGTTCTCCACTCAAACCCACCCCTTCAAATCAGAGGCAAAGTGAAGGTTCCTAGCCTGTGGAAGCAGCAAATTAGAGGCTAAGCTTTGCCACAGAATGAGCTGCTCTCTATTACTCTGGAGATAGAAACGTGGACTTCGAGAAGTCTTCTACATCAAGCGTTTCCTCACTGGAATTTAAAAACCTGTTGCCTTAACAATGGAAAACTGGAGGGAGACAAATTTATGAAAACTCTCACAAATAACTTTCTGTTAAATTAACGATCAAATTTTGGAGAAGAGCCTGCTGAAACCGCATGTTAGTATCAACAAAATTCACTATGAATGGAGGAAAGAGAGAAAGAAAACAATGCGATGCAGCCCCCCAGCCTAACAGCAGCGACTGAAACAGAAGGAGCGCAGCTAACGCTGTGAACGACGCGGCAACAGCACCGTGGCAGACAGCCTGAGCACTCTGCGGCAGACAGCGCCGAGAAACCGGGCTGACGCCAGTGAAAAACGTGCAGCAGAGATAGGAAAGTCGTCACTGGACTGAGCCAGGCGCTACATTTACTTCTTATAACATGACGGGGGGGGCAAGAAAAATGGTATTGTGTCCAGTTTACAGATAAAGATAGTGAAATTCACAGAAATCAAATTACATAATCAAAGGCGCATCGCTAGGAGGCAACAGAAACTGAAGTTTATTTAAGGACAGTAAATGACAACCAGTGCTTACTGTGATGCTTTCTACCTGGACACTTCTCCCCAAAGTCAGCAGCTCAGGGTGAGCACAATGACGGGGAGACCTTCGGGAGGAGCAAGAAAAGGAAATGTAGACAGGGACTTTCCTGGTGGGCCAGTGCTTAGGACCATGCGCTTCCAATGCAGGGGGCCTGGGCTGATCCCACGTTAGGGAACCAAGACCCCACATGCCTCATGGCCAAACAAACGCCAAACAAAAAAATAAATCAAAGAAAGGCAGACAGGATGAATAAACGAACAAGTGCTCTAGGCTGACTTATCTGATGAATTCAGAGGCCAGCAGCCTGGGTAAGACACTGGTAATTAGATCAAGCACGGATCTAGACTGGGGTTTCCCCAGTGGCTCAGTGGTAAAGAATCCACCTGTCAAGGCCGGAGACGCAAGTTTGATGCCTGGGTCAGGAAGATGCCCTGGAGAAGGAAATGGCAACCCACTCCAGTATTCTTGCGTGGAGAATCCCATGGACAGAGGAGCCCGGCGGGCTACAGTCCACGGGGCTGCAAAGAGTAGGACACAACTGAGCATGCATGGAACGGGATCCGGATGAGCCCTTCAAATAACCGTAACAGGTTACAAAAATCTTTCATTAGTTCATGTGACTTTTCTAAATCAGTGATTCGAATGTCTGGGATATTACTATACTTTAACCTCCTAACTGGGTAAGTAAGACAAGCCGAAACAGTTGATTTTAAGGTTTAACACCCCTAACCCTTCCTGTAAGTTCTGTAAACTCAGAATGGCTTTTAGGGATAGAAACTGTGTGTGTGTGTATGTGTAGGGGGTGTTGGGGGGAGGAAACCCAACAGGTTAGCAGTAGTGCCAGCTACAGAAGCTCCGTGATCTCAGGTGCGTCACTTCTTCAGACCCTAGAGGACAGGCTTTGGACTAAAACAGGGATTTCATCACCTAAGATTCATGACAGACTAAGGAGTAAGGTTGTCTCGAAAAAGAACGCAGACTTCTGCGTGCAAGTATGTTTTCCTGAGAAGAGAATCCATAGCTATTATCATCGTCTCAAAAGGATCCATAAGTAAGTCAGAGAAAGACAAATATTGTATGATTACTGCTTATATGGACAATCTTAAAAAAATTAAGAGAGACACAAATGAACTTATTTACAAAACAGAAACAGACTCACAGACTTAGAGAACAAACCTATGGCTACCAGGGGCGAAGGGTAAGAGAGGGACAGTTAGTGAGTTTCGGACTGACATGTTCATAGTGCTGAATTTTACAGGAATGACCCACAAGGACCTACGGTATAGCACGGGGAACTCTGCTCAGTATTACACAACAACATAAATGGAAACAGACTTTCAAAAAGAGCATATACACGAATATGTATAACTGAATCACTTTGCTGTACACCTGAAACACAACATTGATAACTATTTAGACATTACTATAGCAGTCTTCAGAATAACAATCAAAGTTTATAATAAAAACTAGTGACGCACTGCAATACCATTTACCCTTGAACGACATGGGTTTGAACTGTATGGGTCCACTTGTAGTTGGGTTTTTTAATAATAAATGTGTACTACGGTTTTTTTAAAAACAAGCATTTATCTTAGATGATTGAGATTCTCTCCAGCTTTCTGAGTCTATAAAATCTGAGATGTGGAACTTAAAAATAGCAGTATTTCAATGCCACATCTTTTAATGCAGGTAATTTGCATATTATGATTAGGTTTCCTACGACTTTATCTTAATCATTCTCTGCTGGTCAAAATCAAAACAAACAGGCTGCAGAATATACCGCTGGAAAGGTTGAGTCTGAATGTTCTCAATTAATTCACCCATCACATTCACTTAAGAGGATGATTTTTACAGCAAGCACAAGTCTGGAACTATGATTTCCCCAAAGGCGAATAGGCTGAGTTAATGAGTCTGGCAGAAGGAATTAAAGGAGTCACAGAACTAACTTGGAAGCTGTCCCGGTTTCTAGAACAGAAATGCTGGGGCGTTAGACTGCGTCTAAAATATGAAACATTCTATGATCACATCTACTCAAGCTGAACTACCCACCAGATCATACCTGATACTAAATTAAGTGGCAACAGACCCTATGCATTAAACACCAAGAGAAGACAGATCAGGAGCACTGCTGCTTTCACGGCCTTGCGAAAGTCTAAAGGCTAGGAAACAGCCTGATGCCTCCTTCTGATTAGGGACATTCTGCTGCAGCAGTAGGTGAATTCTTCTACAAATTTAGTCATGAAGGGCCCAGTAAACTTCCAGCCATATAAGCAACTCACTTATTAACTAGGCCCACGCCACTTCCTCATGCCCACCAAAAAAGCAAACTCAAGACACTACAGTGGGTGACGATTAGATAAACTCAGTCTTCCAGTCTTGGTACACTTCTGCGCAAGTGTGAGCTGAACATTAGCCCTCAGTCAGATTCGTAACTAAGCTCCTCTTAGTGCCGTATTCTGGCTCAACCAGAATTATTTTCTATTTGTACCCAGGGATAGCTACTAAGTATTGTTTTATCAAAATAACAGCGATCAGCATAGGCTTTGAGCCCTCCAACAATGCTCTGATTCACTCAAGAGCTTTGCTTTTATATGATTCTTTAACATTTGCCCATCTTCTCAGAAAGGATTTACGAACAGGTTCAGTGGGAGGTAAAAAGAAAGGAAGACAGAGGGTTACGGATGGCTGGCTCTCAAGTACATATGATGAGGGAGGTAAAACCTGAGTCTATACCTGACCGTCACACAAAGTTGAATGCGCAGTTGAAGGAGCTAATATTTTACAGAATGAGAGAAGTACCACCACCCTTCGTGAGTTAGGATGACAGAAATCAGACAGACTAATGGAGGAGGGAACAACTGAGTGCAGTCTTGCGAGGAGGCTGTGATCGCTGATATGACAGTGTGTGGGGGCGGAGGCAGAGGCGAGGGGGCGACAAGGCGCAACACCAAGGTGAGGAGGCGCCAGAGGGCGGGGACCTGAGCAAGGGCGCAGGAGGCATTCCCTCCTGTGGGGTCATTCCCTGGCGGCTCAGTGCCAAAGAAACTGCCTGCAGTGCAGGAGACACGGGCTTGATCCCTCGGTCGGGAGGATGCCCTGGAGAAGGGAATGGCAACCCCCTCCAGTACTCTTGCCTGGAGAATCCCATGGGCAGAGGAGACTTGGTCATGGGGTCTCAAAAGAGTCGCACAAGACTTAGCGACTAAACAACAACGGTATAAGGTGTGTCTGTGTGCTTGGTCACGCAGTCGTGTCCAACTCTTTGTGACCCTATGCAACACGCCAGGCTTTCCTATCTTTCACAGTCTCCCAGAGCTTGCTCAAACTCATGTCAAATAATGGTTTGTTTTAGGCCAAATTAATACGTTATGCTAAATACAGTGTAGAGAGTGGTGATTCAATTTATTATTGTTTACTTGTGTGCTTCCCCAGTGGGTGGTGGGGTAACAACTGGGAAATAATGTGCAAATACTTTTTAAAATAATCTTTAAATATTTTATGAACTTTGAAGAACGAATAAGAACAGCTACTTAAGAAACTGGAGATACTTAGGCACTGATCTATTCATAACTTCCATTCAGAGTTTTTACACAGCTCAAGAAGTTTACATCAAATGGGGGAAAAAAAGAGTCGCGAAGACCTACATACTATAAACAGAAAAGACTGAGAAAAATCCATCTCTAGCGCAGGTCACACGGACTCACAGACTTCACTGAATATAGAAGACCCAAAGAGCACAACATAAAGCCTTCTGCTGGGGACATAACGGTAGGAGTCAGGCCACGGTGTCAAGGAAAATGTCTTTTTCCTCCTAATCTAAATGTGTGCTTCCAGTCTGGGCTCAGAGAAAGTTCCTGATCATTTGAACTGGTTGCTGGTCAAGGTCCCTTTATGTTTGCTTTCTTGGATTCCACTGCAGCTAGCTCTTGCAATTGCCTGTGGCTCAGGCCTGTGCATTCCAACTGTTTTCCAACCACTGTGCATTCTGTGCAGACAAGGCAGCGATTTCCCTAGCCTCGATCTTCGCTTCCTCTTCCCCAAGAGCAGACACAGTGACAATGCAGAAAGTGCCCATGTCTTTAATCTATTTGGTCATTACTGCCTTCTTAGGAGGCTCTTGCTTCTGAGATATATATATATATTTCAGTTCAGTTACTCAGTCGTGTCCGACTCTTCGCCACCCCATGGACTGAAGCACGCCAGGCCTCCCCGTCCATCACCAACTCCTGAAGTATACTCAAACTCATGTCCATCGAGCTGGTGATGCCATCCAACAATCTCATCCTCTGTTGTACCCTTCTCCTTCCGCCTTCAATCTTTCCCAGCATCAGGGTCTTTTCCAATGAGTCAGTTCTTTGCATCAGGTGGGCCAAGTATTGGAGTTTCAGTTTCAGCATCAGTTCTTCCAATGAATATTCAGGGTTGATTTCCTTTAGGATTGACTGGTTTGATCTCCTTGCAGTTCAAGGGACTATCAAGAGTCTTCTTCAACACCACAGTTCAAAAGCAGCAATTCTTTGGTGCTCAGCCTTCTTTATAGTCCAACTCTCACATCCATACATGACTACTAGAAAAACTAGAGCCTTGACTAGACATACCTTTGTCAGTAAGTAATGTCTCTGCTTTTTAATAAGCTAGGTTGGTCAAAAGACTAGCTTTTCTTCCAAGGAGCAAGCGTCTTTTAAATTCATGGCTGCATTCACCACGTGCAGTGACTTTGGAGCCCAAGAAAATAAAGTCTGCTTCCATTGTTTCCCCATCTATTTGCCAGGAAGTGACGGGACCAGATGCCATGATCTTAGTTTTCTGAATGTTGAGTTTCAAGTTAACTTCTTCACTCTCCTCTTTCAGGTTCATCAAGAGGCTCTTCAGTTCTTCATCGCTTTCTGTAATAAGGGTGGTGTCAACATGTATCTGAGGTTATTAATATTTCTCCCAGAAATCCAGCCTGAATGGAAATCTTGACTCCAGTTTGTGCTTCATCCAGCCCGGAATTTCGCATGATATACTCTGCATAGAAGTTAAATAAGCAGGGTGACAATATACAGCCTTGACGTACTCCTTTGGCTATCTGGAACCAGTCTGTTGTTCTATGTCTGATTCTAACGGTTGCTTCTTGACCTGCATATAGATTTCTCAGGAGGCAGGTCAGGTGGTCTGGTATTCCCATCTCTTGAAGAATTTTTCACAGTTTGTTGTGATCTACACAGTCAAAGGCTTTGGCATAGTCAATAAAGCAGAAATAGATGTTTTTCTGAATTCTCTTGCTTCTTCTATGATCCAGCGGATGTTGGCAATGTGATCTCTGGTTCTTCTGCCTTTTCTAAAACCAGCTTGAACGTCAGAGAGTTCACGGTTCACGTATTGCTGAAACCTGGCTTTGAGAATTTTGAGCATTACTTTACTAGCGTGTGAGATGCGTGCAACTGTGTAGTAGTTTGAGCATTCTTTGGCACTGCCTTTCTTTGGGATTGAATGAAAACTGACCTTTTCCAGTCCTGTGGCCACTGCTGAGTTTTCCAAATTTGCTGGCATATTGAGTGCAGCACTTTCACAGCATCATCTTTCAGGACTGAAACAGCTCAACTGGAATTCCATCACTTCCACTAGCTTTGTTCATAGTGATACTGTCTAAGGCCCACTTGACTTCACATTCCAGGATGTCTGGCTCTGGGTGAGTGATCATACCATCGTGATTATCTTGGTCATCTTGGTCGTGAAGATCTTTTTTGTTCAGTTCTTCTGTGTATTCTTGTATTATACAAATATAATATGATTATTTTTAAATATGAAATATATATTTCATTTTCCCAAAACCCTGGCCAAACCTGACTATTTATTACTCCATCCACAGTGGAGGTCATGGCAGCGTTCTTCAGCTGGGACTGGTAGAAGACTAGCAGTCTACACTGTGTACATGTCTTCCTGCATGTCGTTGAATACCTCTGGCCCCCAGAGACACGTAGGTGTCTTCATCTTGTCTTACAAAACTTGTAGGCATGTTTGGCAGCATCAGTCACGTAGGCCAACCCTGGGCACTCGTGGGTAACTTCTCTGCCAGTCCAGCACCAGGATCTGGCAGCACGAACAGCTGGCATCAGGGGTTTCTCACTGTCATCACATGGCAGCCCCCATCCCATTAGAGGCACTGGAGTGGGCTACTGACTAGAGCAGTAGGTGTCGTTCAGAGACACAGCCCAAAGACACAGCACGAAGAATAACGTAGAGCTGTTATACATACTTCTATAGGAACACGATGCAATTTAAAGGGATGAAAGATAAATAGGCAAGGTCCCCCCAACAAACTAGAGCCCATTTACCCCGGGTTCTTGGACAGTCAGGGTATTAAGATGAGGTCAAGACTTACTTTCTTATACTTTTAAAATGAAAACAACTTTAATGGTCTTCAAAATGGTAGGAATTAGCGAATGGGTCTGCTCAAGTTCAGATATTACGTACTCGTATATAAAAAATACTGGCAAAAGACTTGCAGCTTTGTCACCTTCAGTGAGGTTTTAGCCCTGTTTTAAAAATATGAAAGCATAATAATGTAGCTCATTACTAGACTTAAGAGCCTCCCCGCAAACTGATCAACTGCTGACGCACTGACAGAAGTATCCATACCCATGAAGATGTCTCAAAATTTAATTCAAGAAATCAAATTACATCTTATTTTTGCTTAAGAAAACTCTACAACTAGTTAAAAATAACCAAATGGAAACACTCAAAATTAGTCAAATTTATCTATCTTCGTTGCCCAGAGCAAGGAATGGCAAATATGGATATAACAATCTAGTTACTGAACACAAAATACATCATTACATTACAGCCAAAAGACACATATTTGGTCATGGTTTTACAAATCTTAAAGTTAATTTTAAAAATGTAAATTACAAAATCAAGTAATGTTCTATACGCTAAGAAATACTGTGAACTCCTTCCCCATCTCCCCCCATTTTACTACCCTGAATTAGAAATAAAGGTACCTATAAACTATATGAGACGGGTCATCCACAAAAGATGTTTAGAGATTCTTTCTATAGAGCTCGCTCAATCTTTTTCATCAGCTTTCCATTTGGGACCACGTCACTGTTGCAAAGAACAAGTTTTTCTGGAATGAAATCATCTGCATGAGAGCCTATAATCAGCGAGGAGGGAAAAGTTACCGCCGACTCACTCACTCATTTTTCTTCTCCCTAGGAGCAGACTTAGAAATTTAGAATCCAGTTTGGTCCCAGTTTTGGGGGGAAGAAAACAGAGCCAAGCGTTCTACCAAACGCTTGGCCAGATTCCCCGTTAAGCCCCACGGGAAGGAGTCTTACACAAGCCTATCAGCATGGCCTCCAGCCGCAGCAGGCACACAGCTGTAGGGACAGAGACCTTGTTTCTCACCGCCCAGTTTCATGGATGAAGTCAGTTTTGGTGCCCATGTTACAAAAGTGACACCTAGGGCGTTATCATCCAGTCTCGAGTGGCCAACAGCTATAAATTATTCTGTAGACAATTCATCCAAAACCACACACCCCTCTGAATTGTGATGGTCAGTGTAATACCACTCTTATAAAAAACACAGCATCAAAACTCTCCTACAATGGCTACTCACAGTATTTTCATTACCTCATAAAAATAAACACCGCCAACAGATCCCCTCATTTCATCATGTTTGAGAGGCAACATGGTAGGAAGAATTATGGACTACGGACATGGTAGGAAGGAGCCAGAAAAATTTAAGCTCTGATTTCAGTTTTGTTGCATAGTCACTGTATAACAAGCCTCAATCAAGTCACATAATTCTTTAGGCTTCAACGCTCATGTCCACAAAACAGATAAATCTTACTTCACATACTTCACAGGGCAGCAAAGATAATACTGGCCCTTCCATCTCTGCACATAATAAAATCAAATAAACACCAAAAGCAACATAATTCATGGAGGCAAAGAATAAGAATTCAAAATCTATGACATACATATGATTGTATCTGTATATATTCTCTCTGAAAGGACACATACAAGTATTTTTCAGTATATAACCATCTGTACTTTTTGATTTCTGTATCACATGCAAAAAAGAAAAAACGGAGAACCAAAGATAATTCTATTTTAAGACAAACATTTTTGAAAATATTTGAAATATATCTTCATGTTTGGGGCAAAAAGGAAGTTTAATGATATACTCTTCCCAGTCCGTTTTTCCCTTTTTCCTCTTCCACTGTCTATTCCAAATCAGGCAGTGGTGGGGAGGAAATAGGCGACATCCATATCCTAGACCAGATCAAGTCCCCAGATGATAATGTCCCATTCTCCAAGCTAGGATGATCATAAGAGGGGGTTGATAACTAAAACCAACTCTGTCAATATAACTTAAGACTGCAGACCACCCATGTTAAATATATATAATTGTTGTTTCAGAAAATCTTTCCCTAGGAAGTGTTAAGTCACTCAGTTGTGTCTGACTTTTTTTGTGACCCCATGGACTGTAGCCCACCAGATTCTTCTGTCCATGGAATTCTCCAGGTAAGAATACTGGAGTGGGTTGCTGTTCCCTTCTCCAGGGGATCTTCCCAACCCAGGGACCAAACCCATATTTCTCACACTGTAGGCAGAGTCTTTACCATCTGAGCTACCAGGGAAGTCAACAAGACTAAATTAACACTGTTTGATTCAAGGAATTCCTAGAGATAAATCTGTCAGAGACTTGAGTATTCTCATCCAAGCAAACAGCCTATTTACGAAGCAACAGATTATATATCAAGAATTCAAATACACTCAGACCTTACAATAGTATCTTAAAAAGTTTGATCATCACAATTATTCTTCTTCAGAAGATTACTGGAAAATCTAATGTCTAAAATACAAGGCCTTGATTGGAGGTCTCTTGAATCTTAACACTAAAAACATAGACAAGAAGGATCTATGACTGGAGGCAAGTTCACTATTTCAAAGAAAATATTCTAAATTCTGACATGTGATATTACTACAAATGAAATGCCTCATGGACCACAGGAAAAGGACAGACCAAGTAACCAATAAGTGAGCCTCAGAAAGCACCTAAAAGCATTTTCCCAGCTGAAATCTTACTAAATAATCCACATCACAGAGCCTGACTGTGGAAAGGCTCTCTGCATTAGGGAGAGCACAACCGTATCTACTCAGAAGCAAGAGCTAGTATCTAACAACCCCGGACATGGTTTTCTTTCAGTTTCACAAGAAGGGGGGGAAAAAAAAAAAAGACTGGGGCGTGAGGAATAACATAAAGTCAATTTTGGATTGCTCTTTCTCTAAATAGCTTGCTTTTGATGCCAAGGAACTTTTTTTAATCTTCTACCTAGACTCTCTATGATTTTTATTTTCACCTCAGTATGCAAGAAGAAAAGCTTCAAGCACTTATATAAAATTTCTGTCAGTTCAGTTCAGTTCCGTCGCTCAGTCGTGCCCGACTCTTTGCGACTCCATGAATCGCAGCACACCAGGCCTCCCTGTCCATCACCAACTCCTGGAGTTCACTCAGACTCACGTCCATCGAGTCAGTGATGCCATCCAGCCATCTCATCCTCTGTCGCCCCCTTCTCCTCCTGCCCCTAATCCCTCCGAAGTCTTCGCATCAGGTGGCCAAAGTACTGGAGTTTCAGCTTCAGCATCAGTCCTTCCAATGAACATCCAGGACTGATCTCCTTTAGGATTGACTGGTTGGATCTCCTTGCAGTCCAAGGGACTCTCAAGAGTCTTCTCCAACACCACAGTTCAAAAGCATCAATTCTTCGGCACTCAGCCTTCTTCACAGTCCAACTCTCACATCCATACATGACCACAGGAAAAACCATAGCCTTGATTAGATGGACCTTTGTTGGTAAAGTAATGCCTCTGCTTTTTAATGTGCTGTCTAGGTTGGTCATAACTTTCCTTCCAAGGAGTAAGCGTCTTTTAATTTCATGGCTGCAATCACCATCTGCAGTGATTTTGGAGCCCCCCAAAATAAAGTCTGACACTGTTTCCACTGTTTCCCCATCTATTTCCCATGAAGTGATGGGACCAGATGCCATGATCTTCGTTTTCTGAATGTTGAGCTTTAAGCCAACTTTTTCTCTGTAATATGTACTAAATAAAATTCACAAACTGCAATGTTCTAAGACATACTTAAAACAAATACTTTAACTGTAAGCTGTACTGTACACACCTTTATGCCTACTCTGAGTCATCTGTCTGATTAAGAATCTTACAATATTATGAATGTGGTGGCTACTTATGCCATAACATAAAGAATTCAGAAGCATATACATAAGCCAATATGTGATCCATGACAGACTTTTTTTAAATTTAGTACATAATTTACACAAAGATATCTTAGAATACATCATCTAATTAACTTACTAAAAACTTTTCCCTGGTGGTTCAGACGGTAAAGAATCTACCTGCAATGAAGGAGACCTGGGTTCAGTCCCTGGGTCAGGAAGATTCCCTGGAGAAGAGAATGGCAATGCACTCCAGTATTCTTGCCTGGAGAATTCCATGGACAGAAGGAGCCTGGCAGGCTACAGTCCACAGGGTCGCAAAGAGTCAGACGTGACTGAGCAATTAACACTAACTAACTAAAAACTTTTAGCCAGAATTTTAATTTTTAAACTTTATCTCAAAATTACCAAATACACATTTTAAAACAGAAAATAATACGGGACAGTTCTGGCCCAACAGCAAGTTAATGAAGTTTGAAAAGAAAGTGAAGGTATTAATACTGACTGAACAAATGACCTCAGCATTCATGACTTACCAAGTAACCTATTAGACTGGGTCACTAATTTGTTCCTGCCTCCAAAACAGAGAAACAGGCTGAAAATTGACTTCCCTAGTTTAAGACAGTCTCTTATAAGTTCATTTTGGGAGCATTAAAAATGCCTAAGTTTCTCTGACAGCTCATGCAACTCAATTACAAAAAAAAACCAAATAAACCAATTAAAAAATGGGCAGAAAACCTAAACAGACATTTTCTCTAAACAATAAACACAAAAGCCAATAGGCACAAGGCACAAAATGCTCAAGGTCACTAATTATTAGAGAAATGCAAATCAAAACTACAATGAGATATCACCTCACACCGGTCAAAATGGCCATCATTAAAAAGTTTCCAAATAACAAATGCTGGAAAGGCTATGGGGAAAAGGTGTATTCCCTCCTACACTGTTGCTGGGAATATAAGCTGGAGAAGCCTCTGTGGGTTTTCCTCAAAAAAAAACAAAAATCAGAGATGCTGTATGATCCAGCAGTCCCACTCCTGGGCATATAACTGGACAAAAATATAATTCAAAAAGATACATACAGCCTTATGGTCACAGCAGTACTATTCACAACGAAAACACGGAAACAACCTAAATGCCCTTCAACAGATGAATGCACAAAGACACTGCCCACGAACTACCAGTCAGCTATAAAGGAGAACGAAAGAATGCCATCTGCAGCAACATGGATGGACCCAGAGACCAAACTAAGTGAAGCAGGAAGAAAGAGGAAGACAAACACCTTGTGATACCACGGAATCAAAATGTGACAAAGAACTTACCTACAACACAGAAACAGACTCACAGACACAGAGAACAGGCCTGTGGCTGCCAAGAGGGGCATGGATGGGGAGCTTGGGGTTAGCAGATGCAAATGATTATACACAGAACGGATAAACAAGGTCCTACTGTATAGCACAGAGAACTATATCCAACATCCTGTGATAAACCATAATGGGAAAGAATGTAAAAAAGAATGTGTGTGTATATATATAAACATGCATACATATATAAAAATATATACACACACACATATATAAACACACAGAGATATAACTGAATCAGTTAGCTGTACAGAAGAAATTAACACAGAATTGTAAACCAACTATACTTCAATAAAAAAAGTTCCTAAATGTGTCTGGCTTTATTTTGCTTCCTTGCCCCCCTGGAGGTGGCAGTACCTCAGTTAAAAACAGTATCCAAAAAATTCCTAAAAATGTAAGTTACCTCTTTAACCTTTACCCTGTTTCACCAACAGCTTATTCAATATAATTATACATCTTCTCTAAAAATCTCAGGGGAAAAAATAGAGAAAAATGAATAGCAGATTCTTTTTCACCAAAGACGACTAATCACTTTCGCCTTTGAACTTGAGATTCAGTAGGTCAGCCTACATAATTAATTGCCATGAAAACAGGTCAGACACAGCAAAAGCATCTTACATCTGTGTACTGGCTTAAGGCTACAGTTTCCATTAATGACAAGATTCAAAACTTTTCTTCCCCACTTAGCTTTCTTTTTGCATGGGGACTAAAGCAGCTAAGACTGTGAAATTTTTTCATTCCTAGTCCTATCCCAGGTGGTGCTAGTGGTAAAGAGGGAAGTGAAAGTCACTCAATCGGGTCTGACTCTTTGCGACCCCATGACCTTGATGGAACAGCAAGGATGGAGAAAGAGCTATCAAGAATTACATTTCTGGAGTTCCACTGCATGCCTCTAAAGGAATTCATCACCATTATTTATTTAAATCCAATTCCTTCAGGAGAAACTGGACATCCTGCATGTGAAGCTTTTAGAAATGACTAAGAAAAAAATTTCATACAAATAAACACCAATGGATTAGATCTGAAGGAGGGACGGAGGGGGAGAGAGAGAGAGAACTAAGGGCAAAAAATGATTATGTCCCTAAAACAACAAACAAAAATAATTCAAGAGGGAAGAGGAAGTAATGGCAAAGTCATCTTCTAGACAGAAAGAAAAACCCGTTTCCTTAGCTTGCTTTCCAGTTGCTTAGAAAAGACATTTCTTGCAAGCTTCTACTGAAGTCTAACAACTCATTTCTAATTCTATCCTATGTTCCACTCTGTTCTTCACAAATTTCACTCGGTCTTTATGATCTGAGTACCCTGAAAATCTAAGTCAGTTATATACAAAACTTAAAGTGCTCTTTATCCAACTAAAATTTGCTGCTAAATAAAAGAATAAAAAGGAACTTTACTCTTTTGTAAAGTCATAAACCTTTACTCTTTGTTTACTTACTAAACAGGGAATTGCCTCTACCTGTGTCTAATCACTGTAAATAGACATTCAATTTGCTATGTGAACACCAATTTTGTTTTATGGGAAAACTGTAAACTATTCTTCTACAGAAAATGGCAAATTTTACATGGGTGTATGGGAGCAGGAAGGTAAAAGCCAAAAGAATCTTTGTTTTAACCTTAATTAAAAAAGAACTGTAAGGGGAAATATAGACTGTCACATTTCTTAAGAAACATCGTAGAATCCACTGATTTTTTTAAATTGTGTAACTTTTATTAACAATAAAACTTTAAAAATTAGAATAAAATTAAAGTTGATAAAAAGAATTCTGAAATTTGTTAAAGATAATTTTGTCACTGCAAGTGTGCTCAGTTTATCCTTGTGAGTCTGAATGGATGAGGACTACACTTTGTGTTAAGGTCTGACCTTGGGTAGAATCTCTACGGATTCCTGACCCAAACCACAGGGCACACCTACACTACCTAAGCTGAGGTTGACTGTGCTCAGCGTGTGCGGTATCGAGAGGGAGATTTCAGAGTTGGTACCTTTCTGGAGGTGGAAGTGAGGGAAAGAATGAAGGATGATGGCGCTTCTGCCTTACAGGCTGGGGAACAGAGTGGGTGGGGGGGGGGGGCTTCGCTGAGAAGTGAAACCCAAGCCTGCAGGCCTGTGCTCGGTTTCAGAGATGGTGAGGCTGAGCTGCCTGTGGCTAGAAGTGCAGGAGGAGTGAGTTAGCAACAAGTGTCTGGAGCTCAGAAAGGAGGCTGAGGCTGGTAAGACAGATGTGGAATCACCACATTTAGGTTGGAATGAAATCACCTAGTCTGAGGGAGAACAGAACCATGACATTCAAGCCCCCAACAGAGGAAAAGATCGAAACAGGTAACACCAGTCCTAAAGAAAAGCCACAGAGAAATGTTTTAAGAAGGAAGTGGTCACATATTGATGATTCCACTTACATAAAATGTCCAAAGGTGCAAATTTTGAGACATAAAGTAGGTTAGTGGAGCCTAGGTATGGGAATGAACGGGGATTAATTATAAATGGGCATGAGAAATACTTCTGGGGTGATAAAAATGTTCTAAAAGTGGTTTATGGTGATGATTACTTCACAAATCATGGTAAAGTTGCTAAAAAATCAACATAAACTTGAAATGGGTGGATTCTAAGATACGTAAAATACACTTTAATACAGCTGCTTACAAAAAAAAAAAAAGGCCAGGATGAGCACTCCATCTTCCACATGATGTGGCTACTGCTCCTAGTGTGAGACAATGTTTGTGAGATTCATAAGAGGGTTAGCTTCAGAGACTCAATGGACACCAATGGGAGAGCCCTCCAAGCAACAGTGGAGGACAGAGGAGCCTGGCACGCTGCAGCCCATGGGGCTGCAAAGAGCCGGGCACGACCGAGCGACGGCAAACAAAGCTGCAGGCTCCTGCCCCAAGCCATCTGAACCCCCGATACCTAAGCATGCACTCTAACTTTAAAGTGAGAGAGATGCCTTATTTACTAAAGGCCAGGGCAACCTTCTTAAGTTCAGAAGGCAAAATGTGATACACAGGTACAGAGAACAAAGTACTATGTAATAAGGAGATGGTAAATTCCCAACCAGGCACGTTTGAAAATGTGAAGGGATTTTTTTCTTTATCACTCCAACTCGGGAGGGGGAGCAACACTACCATTTAGAAGGCAATGTTTTAATTATGATTTACTACTTTTAAAAACAGAAGATCCGAAATACATACTGGTCTTCACTTAGACTTAATAATAGATGCCTCAGCGGTATTGGGTCAAACAGTTGTAAGCAGGTATTCAACATTTTTTAGGAATATAAAAAATACAAAAAAAGCCTGAGTATGCTAAATGTTCTTCAATGTATGGACAGTACCGCACAGGAGGAATGATTCCTTCAAAATACCAAAAGCACGCCTGTTGAAAAATACTGACTTAAACCACATTTCTATCAAAAGACAAAGTACCTGTAGATTCTTATTTTAGAAATTCAAACATGAGGCATCTGCATTACCATCAGAATACTTCACTATATTCGAATTAAAAATAGAATTCCTCAAAATTTTAACTTTGAAAAATCACACGACTATTAGTTGTCCAAATTTTAGAATAACATAAAATATTTAAAGCTACATTTAATTTTTCAGTTATTTGTCACTTAGCTTGAACCAGCCTTATAAATTTCTCTCTGAGCTTTCCTAGACATATACCCTGAGGAAACCAAAATTGAAAAAGACACATGTATCCCATTGTTCATTGCAGCACTATTTACAAAAGCTAGAATATGGAAGCAACCTAGATGTCCATCAACAGATGAACGGATAAGGAAGTTGCGGTACATATACACAGTGGAATATTCCTCAGCCATAGAAAGGAACACCTTTGATTCAGTTCTAATGACGTGAATGAACCTAGAACCTATTACACAGAGTGAAGTAAGTCAGAAATAAATATCGTATTCTAAGATATATATATGGGATCTAGAAAAATGGTACTGAAGAAGTTATTTACAGGGCAGCAATGGAGAGACAGACATAGAGAACAGGCCTACGGACACGGGGAGAGGGGAGGAGAGGGTGAGAGTATGGAGAGAGTAGCAGGGAAACTTCCGTCACCATATGTAAAATAGATGGTAGCCAACGGGAATTTGCTCTATGGCTCAGGAAACTCCAACAGCGGCTCTGTATCAACATAGAGGGTGAGAGGGGAGGGAGACGGGAGAGAGGATCAAAAGGGAGGGATATATGTGTACCTATGGCTGATTCATGCTGAGGTTTGACAGAAAACAACAAAATTCTGTAAAGCAATTATCCTTCAATTAAAAAAAAAATTAAAAAAAATTCTCTCTGAGCTTTAAATACTTTTTTGACAGACCAGGCAATAACGTTTATAAGCACTTCACTGTAATGTCAAAGTTTTATATTTTCCTTTGAAAATTCAGGAGCTGCCTCAAGACACAACTATAGTATACTGTGTATCTTTCCAGTAAAGCATTACACTGTATTAGAACCTGCTTATCTATTTCTGGAGGCTGGAATTTTGTCTATTGCACATACTCAGTGCCCAAAACAATTAACACAGTAAATGCTGTTTCAAGAATAACTATTAATAAAGAAAGTTATTGAAAACTACAGACATACTCTATATGATGAACAAAACTTAGCTGTCTGCCTTTAGTTTCAGAAGAATTAGCTAATTTTCTACTGGAAAGCCTTAATGGTAATTTTGTAAGGTTACAGAAATGCTTGGATGAAGGTTACAATGAACTAAATGGCAGCTCCAGCATCAGAGACAAAGAACAGGCAGAGGGCGGTTACTCGGAGAACTCAGGACGCCTAGTCAACAAAGGACAAAACACACAGAAGTGAACAGAGCAGCAGCTATCGCCTCCTTCCTGTCTCGTTCTCAGCTCTCTCTGGGGACTTCCCTGGTGGTCCACTGGTTAAGGATCTGCCTTCCAGTGCAGGGGACCTGAGTTCAACCCCTGTCAGGAAACTACAATCCCACATGCCTGGGGGCAGCAAAGTCCCTCAGCAGCAACTGAGACCTGAGGCAGCTAAATAAATATATAAAACAAAAAACTAGTCATGTGTAAGAAGTAAGCCAACTCTTACCGTCACAAAGAACTACAACTTTCAGCCCATCTTTCAATACCTAAAGATTAATATTTGCAAAGTCTTATCATTCTGGGTATTTCAGGGGAGCAGGGCGTCAGGAGAGGAAGAGATTAGGGAATGAGCACTTAAGTTTCAGCAATTAACTAGCAATTAACTAGCACTGAAAGGTTTATCAGCTGTATTCTAAAAGGTATATATTTTCCTTTCTTGCAACAGTCATTCAAAAGTTTCTCTCTGAGGCTGGGTGACAGAGTCCATAAAGTTTCCAGTACTGTTTGTGTTTTCGTAATGGTCAAATGTTAAAGCTGATAGGAAAATGGGCTACAAGACTCAACGGATAGGATATCCTGGAATCTTAGTATATCCTGGTCGATATGTTGGCTTAGAAAGATAAGCATATGGGGAGTAGCAGCTCTGCTTCATGCAGGCAATGGGTTTCCTAGTGCACCAGCAGTCAGACCATACGGTGCTGCTTTTACTGGCACGGGCAAGACAGAAGCTGCCAAAAACTCAATGTGCTATTTTGGTCCGTAAAATGTGATAATTCCTAAATTTAAAACATAAGCATTTGAAAATTAAAAATGATTTTTTTAATTTTAAGATTTCAAAAATATTGGACTTTCATAACTCGAGGCTCCACTGGGTAACAGCTCTCAGCCTTTGAAATAAGACAAAGATTCAAGCAAAAGTCAAAAGATGGGGAGTAAGCTTGGCAACAATTCTTTTGAAATAAAAAATATTTTAAAAGATTTAAACAAAACCTCTCCATAGTTATATCATAAAGATGCAATATATAGAAACAGCTTTTGGAATACTACGTTGTGACAGCATCAAACAAGGGCAGTTGATGTGAGAAGCTGAAGGACGGTTCACCGACGGGATGGATCCTCTGCTGTTCTCTCGCCACTCCTCCGAGTTGTGCACAGTAACACACTTCCAACTTCTTAAATAAGCTGGTCTAATGCTTGAAGTTAGAACAAGCTTGGAAACATTCATGCTGAATCCTAGACCAATTATTTTACCCATACAAACTCAGCCCTGGATCTGAGTAACTCAGTTCAAGATTCTAAAAACAATTTCAAATGCTATATTGAGGCTGTTAACATTAATTCTAGCAAAGCAACTTTTGAACTTCCACACTTGTTTCAATGCTGTCCAGCTGCTCCTTTTCGCAAATTAGGTTAATTAAATGTAATAAAAATAGCTTTCAGTGTGGCCTGAGTTGAGAACATGGATTTTATGAACTATTTTATACAAGGCAAGAAACAAAATGCTGTGTACGTGCCATCCATTTACTGAGAGGGTCCCGTGAAGCACTGCTGGAGGGGAGGGAGTGAGACGGGGAGCCAGGCAGGACTGTGAATGAGCAAGGGGGTGAGCCTCCTGGCAGCCGGGGCGCATTCCCACGGGCACCTCTGGAAGAACATAAAGATCAGACCTCAGGAGTGGCCTCCTCCAGGAGTGAGAAGGCTGAGGACACTGACTCACCAGTTCTTGTCCGCCACTGGTGAGGGGCTGCAGGCAGGGGCATTAACTCCCAAGCCCCTCTGGCCCCTTCCACGTGAGTTAGCCGTGTTCCCAAGGCCAGAGAAGGCCCTGAGGCCTCCACCGGGGTTTGAAGAAAGCCGCCTGCAGCTAGCACTGAGACAGTGAAGGCAGAGCGAACATGGACAGGGCTCTGCTAGCCAGCAGAGAGGAACGCCTGGGCGTTAGGGAAACCTGCTACAACATATAACAGCATCTAAGGCAAGAAAAATCTCAGATAAGGACTAAGTTAAGTCGAAACTCGGAGAACTCCATTTTCCTGCCCATTCAGTACCTCGAATGACGATAAACACGAATTATCCAGACTAAGGTGAACGATAAACTCAAATACTGTCCACCGAAAGAGCGCTTCCGTCCCCTCAAACTGCAAGGAGACCCGCGCCTGCCAGTTCCCGGACCTGCTGGGCCCTGCTCTGACCAGGCTTCCGGGCGAGGTGGCGCGCCGAGTCTAAGAACTGCTGAGGGAACAGAACTCGGGCTTTTGCTGAGAAAGACAAAGGAGCCAAACGCGGGGCACAAGTGCCCAAGGCGGCAGCCGAGCACCTTCGGTTTGTTCTCACACTTGCTTCTGTAAAGTCCTGAGAACATTAATGCCTAGAAGTTATAAATTAACCAGAGCACGACAGGAGGCTCTAAGAAAAGCTTTTAGGGTTTTACAGGACTGTATTGTCTCATCCCTTCAAATGCTCTTTTTTTTTTAAGTAAAAGAAAATACCGCTTTCAAGGGTCAGTTGGTTGACTTGTGCACGTGTGTGTTCGCGGGCACAGAGGCTTGCCTTCAGGTGTCACGCCAAAGGCTACAGTGATGTTCTACAGGTAACTTCAAACGTACGAGGTAAATCATGTACCAGGAGAATTACTGGGGAGAGAAAGGAGGAGAAAGGGGAAGGTATCCTTTTTAAAATACTTTTTTTATTCCACAGGCTCTTAACAAAACTTAACCCAACCATCCAAGTAGGCACAAGAGCCTACCTAGCCTATCCAGACAGAACAGGAAGCAGGTTACAACGAGAAGAAAATGCGAACCTTTCCAGTGTCTCTTTCCTATATTTAATGCTTCTGAGGAGTCAAGTTTTAACCAAAGAAGTCTTAAGTGTGTGTAGTTTCACCCAGACCTACGATCTAGTTTGGGGAGTGGAAATGGGCTATATAAAAAACTTCCTGAGCAACCAGAAGCAAATGGGACATTTACTGGAGCCTCAACATTGTCTTTTACGGGGTGGATCGCCATCTTCTCTTTGAAATGTCTCGACCCGGAAGATACGAGCTCCGTTCTAGTTACAGATCCTTTTGCTCAAGCCAGTGTTCAGTCTCCGCTGTGGTTCTAAGTTCCTTTACCAGTTCTGAAAACATTTCGGTTTAGTACAAACACTAGCTTGTACGCCAAGGAATTAAACAGCACTGTGGAAGAAGACTTTAAGTAGAGCTGTCATCTGAGCTGGGCCTTGAAAGATGAGGGGAAATTTCAATAGATGAGAAAGAAGAGAGACTTCAGGCTTAGGGGACAATGCTCAGTTCTTCACAAAGCCCGGGTTTCTCTGAGGCAGCTGACGCAGGCAGTGTCCACCCAGAGGCAAAACACAGTCTCTGTTACACTCTATTTGGTAACTGATCAAAAGCAGCCCTAGGGTGATATGTAAACAAATAGGTTTAGCCTTGTTTCAATAAAACTTTACTTACAAAACACACAGCCACTCTGTGAACCCAGGTTTGTAAGTTTATCTTTCTGACAAAGCCATACTGTCCTGATCACTTTATAATAAGTGCTGAAATACAAGTAATGCAAACCAGCCAATTCTGTTCTTTTTCAGCGATCTCAGCTACTGTAGTTCACTTGCATTTCCATATAAATTTTACTCAGTTTCTATCCCCCAGCCCCTCAAAAAGTCTGCTGCGATTCTAATTGAGACTGCACTGAACTTATCTGAGGTCTTCCAAATCCAGGAATAATATAATATTGTCTGTTTCTGTTAAGTTGGAGCTTTACTGTTGTGGACAAAGAATACTGCCTATCACTCGAGTACACAGCAAATGTGGCCACCACTAAGCTATCGGCCACTCCAACAGGCACGTACACACACACACACACAGACACACACACATACACACAGACACACACACACACACACAGTTTGCTAAAAGGGAAACTCAGAATGGAGGGAAAAAACAGGATCCTGGCCCTAGACTTAAGATGCATATCTAAGGAATAATTTCAGTGAGCCCAAACTCTAGCATATTCTCATACACAGAAAAGCAATAAAATCACTAATTTGAAATGTCTGTTTTTTGTGATTAGTAGTCATCTTTTGATGTTCAACATGATTCCCTTATATCCTATATATCCTGGCGTCTTGTTGAAGGTGGAAAAGAGGAGTGAGAGAGCAGGCTCGAAACTTAAATTCAAAAAACTAAGATCATGGCATCCAGTCCCATAACTCCATGGCAAATAAAACAGGGGAAAAATGATTTTACTTGGGCTCCAAAATCTCTGTAGACAGTGACTGCATCCAGGAAATTAAAAGACGCCTGCTCCTTGGAAGAAAAGCTATTACAAACCTAGACAGTATATTAAAAAAGAGAGATGTCATTTTGCCAACAAACGTCCACATAGTCAAAGCTATGGTTTTTCCAGTAGCCATGTATGGATGTGAGAGTTGGATCATAAAGAAGGCAGGGTGCCAAAGAATTGATGCTTTTGAACTGTGGGGTTGGAGAAGACTCTTGAGCCTCCCCTGGTCTGCAAGGAGATCAAACCAGTCAATCCTGAAGGAAATCAACCCTGAATATTCTTTGGAAGGACTGATGCCAAAGTTGAAGCTCTGATAATTTGGCCACCTGATGCAAAGAGCCGACTCATTGGAAAAGGCCCTGATGCTGGGAAAAGATTGAAGACAGGAAGAGAAGGGGGCAACAGAGGATGAGATGGCTAGATGGCATCACCAAATCAATTGACATGAGTTTGAGCAAGCTCCGGGAGTTGGTGATGGACAGGGAAGCCTGGCGTGCTGCAGTCCATGGGGTCGCAAAGAGTCTTACACGACTGAGCAACGGAAACAACATCCCGGCTCCTCCCTTGCCTCTGTGGAGCAGTTTCTCAAAGCCATCTAAGAGGCTGTCTCCTGGGTTCCAGTCCTTGGCAAGGCCCCAAAATAAAACACAGCTTGCAATTTTTAGGTTGTGCACTTTCCTTCAGACGACACTTTCTCTGAGCACATTTAGTCTCATGTACTGTTTTTTAAGGCAGAGTTTAATATCTTCTAACACATGTAAACAAAGCAGCGGTTACTCTTTGTGACACCAGCCCCCAGATTCTCCTGTACTAACTGGGTCTCAATCAATTTAGTTCCTATACTGTGGAGTAAAACTCATATCCTATGGCGAGACAAGAAAAAATTAAAACATAGAAAGTTTTCTCTGCCCTCTGGACTCTTCTCTCCCCCACTACTACGCAGTATATCTGCATTAAGCATCAACCAAACCACCCAATCAGTAGAAATACCCACTCCACTGTAAAGAGTCAACAAGGTAACTCCTTAAAGGATAACACTCCTTCCTGATGGTCTAAGGAGCCATGCTTAGATCCGGATTGTGTAAACTGCCAATAACATGTCATTTCACATATAGCCCTCTGTCTAAAACAACTCACAGTTCTCAGAGCCTTCTGAGACTTCTTCCCAGGATGTAATCCTCAAATGTAGCTTGAATAAAGTTTTCCACTTCCTTCATATATTGACTACTGATTAATTTTCACTGCCATACTACCTGACCCCACAAGTTAAGGGCTTGGTTTCATAAGACTGTTCTTACTTCAGATGTCAGTCATGACTCTCACTCAGGTCTCAAGGACACGTGTTAATTCTTCTGCCTGACTTGGCTACAAACTTAGGGGTTCCCATGACCCCCTCCTGCAGCTTAATAATTCTCTAGACCAAGTCACAGAATGCAGGAAAACACTTTACATGCATTTACCACTTTACCATAAAAGACACAACTCAGAAACAAAGGGCAGAGTCTCCATGCCCACTCGGGACACGGCATCTTGTCTGTTCACCAACACACAAGCTCTGCGGGTCTTCTAGTTTGAGTTTGTAAAAAGCTCAGTCTCCAGGGAGACATTGCACTCCACCCTTGGAGGCTGGCAGGTTGGACTGAAAGTTCCAAACTTCATAAGCACTCCTCCCAACAACCAGCCCATCCCTAGGCTACCTAGGGGGCCCCTCTTAAATCACTTCATTAGCATAAACTCAAGTGTACCAAAAGGGGCTTGTTATGAAGTAACAAAGGAAATCCTATTACTCAGGAAATTCCAAGGGTTTTAGGAGTTCTGTGCCAGGAACTAGGGATAAAGACCAAATATATTTTTTATTATACCACATTCAAATAATGAGGAGGGAAACCTGATTTCTTATATAAATAAACCACTAATTTACCAGTGTGGTGGTATATATGAGGTGGATCGCTCAGTCTCTACAACAGCATTTTAAAAAATTAATAAATAGAAACTAGGTTGGGTCACTTCAAGCACATGGGGACCCAGAAGAATATGAGTAGCTTCACTCAGGATTTGCCTTTAGTGTCCCCAGCAGGCACACCTCAGCACAGTTAGTGTGAGCTACAATTCAGAGAGAAGTCTCCATTCTCCCAGCTAACTCACTAAATCCAGATTTTACTTCCTCTTCTGTAAGGGAGGAATTTTCCCTTTTAATTTGTATTTAAGTTCACGGTTGAGTCACAGGACCTGTGTTTTATCTTTGTTCAAAATCTGATTGTCTGACAGATTCTAGCTTAACAGTATTAGCAATATTCTGGAACATTCCTTTTTTGGGGGGGGGCAAGGCTGCACGGCTTGCAGGATCTTACCTCCCCAACCAGGGATCAAACCCATGCACCCCTTCAGTGTAAGCACAGGCTCCTAACCACTGGACTGCCAAGGAGTTCTCTGAAAGATTCTTTAAAGTAGCAGCTTCCATTCCAGTTCTTATTACACTGCCATTATTTTGGTCTTCTTATAGCTGTAAAAAGCTGGGTTTTCACTGTATATCCAAATTCCATAATTTGGTAATAAACAGCTCTTTTATAGAAGCACCCATCAGATAATACTTGGACTGCAAGGAGATCAAATGAGTCAATCCTAAAGGAAATCAGTCCTGAACATTCACTGGAAGGATTGATGCTGAAGTTGAAACTCTGATACTTTGGCCACTTGATGCGAAGAGCTGACTCATTGGAAAAGATCCTAATGCTGGGAAAGATTGAAGGCAGGAGACGACAGAGGATAAGACGGTTGGATGGCATCACCAACTTGATAGACATGAGTTTGAGCAAGCTCCAGAAGTTGGTGATGGACAGGGAAGGCTGGCGTGCTGGAGTCCTTGGGTTCACAAAGAGTCGGACATGACTGAGCAACTCAACTGACTGATCTGATAACAGCTGCATTTACATATAAAAAGATACAAATTATCAGTCTAGGCTTATTATGGGATTATTAAAAATCCTCAACCATGGGAATTCCCTGGAGGTCTGCTGGTTAGGACACCCTGATTGCCCTGCAGTGGGACCAGGTTTCATCCCCGGTTGGGGAACTAAAATCCTACAAGCCAAAAGCAACTTCAGCAGAAGCACGTGCACACAACATTCCCACCCACAGCAACCTAGTTTACAACTGTGGTAAACCGCGGGTACACAAGTCTTTCAAGAACCAGATACAACACAACACAGTCCTTTAAAAGAGATACTCGGGAATTACTATTCGCACAAACATAATCTTATCGCACAAACACAGTCTTAGGATATAAAAATCAATTTGTACAATTCCTCAGTACTATTTAAATCCTACTTTGTTCAAAAATTATTTAAGGCAGAATTTCTTTAATAAATGGATTTCTACACTTTTCTAAATATATTACTGCTAAAAATCAGTTCGTTGGTCACTAAAAGTCATATGGGACATCATTAAATGATGATGAAAATGAACAGTCAGAAAAAGAACTATGTTATACCCAAGAACTTCAGCAAAGTGTGTGAATAAAAATATCTTTTGATAGATGTATCTCATTAATATTAATTTCCTCAGCTTGCAAATTCAATGACATCACTGTTTTGTCACTTTAGCTCTCTGCTCAACAGTGAGCCTGCTGATAGATACCCCAATAAAGATGAGATGCTAATAGAAAAAAATGTAACTTCCTTCAGTTTATTTTATAGGATTCTGTGGTAAAATGGAAAAAAAATAATTTAGAAGGCCAGTTATGGGGATTTCCCTGGTGATCCAGTGCTTCAGACTCCACACCCCCAACGCAAGCGGCGCCTGAGCCCCGGTCAGGGAACTAGACCCCACATGCCGCACCTAAAGCCTGCAGCCACACAAAGACACAGCTCCGCCAAATCAGCAAGTTTAACGCACAGATGGGTCTCAGCTCTCACAGTCTGATTTTCACACACTACATACCTATATACCTAAGAGATCTGTACGTGTTGATTTTAAATTCTGTATTTACCAGCTGGCAAACTTGTGAGCTACAGGAGTGGAGTTACTAACAGCCCAACAATATTTCATCTTTGGCAGTATCATTTCTTAAGTTTTATCTTTGTGAAATTATTAGAATATTTTATTGGGCTTAGAAGGGGAAAAAGAGAGTGCTAAATACTAGAAGAAGCATTTCAAATTTAATTTATTGCCTTCTGGCCTAAAACCAGTCTTCCATGTGCTCAACTATGAAAGATGAACAACAGCATGGCAGAGTGCGCATAAATGTCTGACTGTATTATTGAAGGCTGTACCTAAAAGGTTAAGAGTGGGCTAGGATTTTATAATATTTGCTAACTCACTGAACACCTGCTTTATAACATGCAAGTTTAACTTTAACCTATATGACTTTTATCCTTGTATCCATGGATACACATTCATAAATTTGAGTACTTGAGAACTTCAAGACATTTTTAGAGGATGTGAAGAATCTGCTTTCTCTCTTGGGCAGGAGTGGCGGGGGCAGGGGGTGGGGAGTGGGGGGGACTCGCTTTTTCCCTTAAGAGTTGACGAAAGTTTTATATATTAGTTACTTTGGCCCCACTTTGGGACTGGAGTAGTCAGAAGAAGAGGGATGTCCCAAGAGAAAGGTAGGTAAAATACAGTTGACTCTGGAACACCTCGGGGGATTGAGAGGGGCAGACCCTCCTCACAGTCAAAAATCGGAGGATAACTTTAGAGCTGGCCCTCCGTGACTATAGTTCCACATCTGCAAATTCAGCCCACCTTGGATCATGTAGCACTAGACTGCTTATTTACCGAAAAAAGTCCACGTGGGCCCGTGCAGCTAGTTCAAAGGTCAACTGTAAAATGAAAACCTAACTTCTGCTATCCATTCTGCCCCTGACTACGTGTCTTCCTTTCACTCCTAAAATGAAGAGTCAAACCACACTTCCTCATCCCCTGCCTCATGTGACTTTTATCACTGAGTCACCTTCTCTATCCCACCTTTTGGCTTTCTGCTGTTTTCAACGTTTAAAAAACACCTCTCTTCTCCTTAACTCGTTGCCTTCTGTAGTCCTCCATCCTCTCTTGGCTCTTGGACAGTGACACAAGATTATGTGTCAGCCTGACTGGGCCAACAGGTGCCCTGATCATCTGGCCAAACATTATTCCCATCCGGGATTTAGTCTGGATCTCCTTAGCTTCTGTGTTTCTAGTGACCTGACTGTTTTGAGGAAGCCTGGTTAGGTGTTTTACACAATGTCCCTCAATTTGGGTTTGTGTGATGGCTTTCCTCATAGGATAAACATTTTTTTTTTACTTAAAAGATAAATTCTTTTGGGGAAGAAGTGCCATTCACAACACATCACGTCAAGGCATACGTGCTAATGATGCCAGCTCTGGTCACCCGGCCAAGGGAGTGTGTGCAGGTCTCTCCTTGTAAACTGACTCCCCTCTGGCTTTTCAGCCCACTCTTTGGAAGCAGCTCCCTGAGTGCAGGCCCCACAGGAGGGGAGTGGGGAGTGAAGCTTTACCTCCTGGAGGAGGAAGTATCTATCTAAATTATTTTTAATTCTTCTGTATAAAAGAGTATCTCTTCTTCCCATTTATTTATTTAATAGGATTAGTTTTGGTCCCCAAGTCAGTTCCCCTTTCTACCATGGCATCGTCATTCCCCAAGGAGGCAACGCCCACACACCCAATGGAACTCTGGGTTTACTTCTGACTCCTTTCTCTCCTGCAAGCCCCCTAAATCAGTCCTTCTCTTACTCAACTGTTTTCCATAGTGCTTCCTTCTCCTCCTTTCCTTGTGATTTGCTTTAGTCCAAATCCTCATTTTCTAGATGACAATCTCTGAGTGGGTCTCTCTTTTTTTTGGCCTCCATACACTGGTCTGCTCCAATCTGCCGTTCATATATGTCATTCAGCCATGCTATATGACACGAAAATTTCTGGAAAGACAGAAAGAGTATCCTTGATTTGTATGAATACCTAGAACGTAGAACATGGCAATACGCTGCGTGCTCAGCCACGTCCGACCTGTTACGACCCCGTGGACTGTCACCCGCCCGGCTCCTCTGTCCATGGAACCTCCCAGGCAAGAACACTGGGTGGGCTACCATCCCTTCTCCGGGGATCCTCCCGACCCAGGGGCTGGATCTGCGTCTCTTGCACTGGCAGGCAGCTTCTCCACCACCAGCGCCACCTGGGAGCCCAGGATGTAGAACGCACATTAATAAATGACTGCTGGGGAAGTGGAGGAGAGCAGAATCTTTCTTCACCGAAGTTTGGCCACCATGCTAGAAAAATAAAACCAGCCAGCAGAAAATTAAAGAAACAATGGCAACATTTAAATGTTTATTATTTTAAACAACACATACTGCTGAGGTTTGAATGAAATATATATATAATACAGGAAGAAAGTAAATGTCAGAGGAGAAAACGTTTTAGGTGCTGCAAAACTATAACTAAGAAGCTAAGAAAAGGAAGATGTCCCTGTCCAAGAAAAGAATCCAAGGAAATCTTTCAGACTCCTCAATGGTCTCCTCAAATCTGGTGTTTTGAATTTTCTATAGGAGAACATCTTGACTAAAATTACATATCCTGTACCACAGGGATCCAATCTTGTCTCTTGACCTATGAGCTGGAGATACTGTGATGGAGTTTTTCCAACTATTTTAACATATGAAATAAAAGGTGATAACAGTGGCAAAAAGGAGAGGGGGTACAAAGGGGACACATCTTACTTTTGTTGAGAAAATAAAGTGTGACTTACCCAAATGTCATTTACTTTGCTTTGCTTTTATAGAATGCTAGCAACATTTCTGACTAGAAAAGGTTTAAATTTATTTTTAATATAGGGAACTATGATTGCACAGAGATTGAAAATTTTAAATCAGCAACACACCAGACCAGCTGGGATCTACAATTCGAGCTATGGAACCTTGGCCCTGCCTTTCACTGGCCTTGCCTTTCGGGCCTGCCCTTCACTGAGAGAGAGGGGAAGGTGCGCTAGCCAGGATGTACACGTGCTCCTTGCCTCCTCTGCTCTGTTTTGGTGGAAGTAACACAGTAAGTTCAATAGCCTGTATTATGAACATCTCCCTCAGCTCCGGCCTGGCTCCCCATCGTTGCAGTGAAGTTTACAATGCCAATTCTTTTGAACGGGAAATGAGCAAACTGACAAGTATCTCTTTAGTCCAATGAAAGAAGTGCGTTCAAAACACTGGTTTCCCAGGACATGGGACTGTTTTTGATTTGGGTCACTCAGAAGTAAAACTCCCGGTAATATTCATCAGGGACGTGGACGATGACAAACAATAAAATAACTGCAAACAATGCTAGCACAGACGGAGGCGCCGGGAGAGGCTGCTTGGGCCACCCTGCCACCGTGCGGAGGCCGTGAGGGAAGCCAGCCCAGCAGCGCACAGTAGCAGGGGACCCAGCCCAGCTAAGAGGGTGAGCCCAGGACCGCAAAAAGCCCAAAGCCAGCTGGTATACCTCATCTTCAGTTGTATAAAGTCATCTCTCTTTCTACCTTAAGCTTGTTTGAATAGGCCCTCCTGTTACTACAAAACGATCACAACTCCTGACACAGTGAGGGACGTATACTGTCTACTTAAACCTCACTTTGATCAAGGCAAAAGAAACAATAATCTACTACTCTTTAATCGAGTCCATGTTTACTGAAAGCTGCAATGACAGCACAGTCAAGGTCTCTCTTCTTTTATAGAAATGCAGTAGTATTATGGACACTGTAGGTTAAATGCGATGAAGTTACCCAATCAAACTTAGGGAGATAGGAAAAAGGAACATAGTACTTTTAAGACATTTATTTTTTTATATTCTGGCAAATGGGCCTGTTTACTTCCAAAGCACATTCACAGCAACTTCTGTCTTATATCTCCCAAAAGTAACAAGACACATTTTCATACCCATTATCTATTTAATCTCAATGGGATCTGTCAGCCTCCTAAACTACATTTTTCAACAAGGCCTAGAAGAGTTACTAAATTTTAACCTGCTTCCTTGTTACTCTCCTTTGTTTTTTAACAGGCAGATGGCAAACTACTAAGTTTAGATCTCAGTATTAAATACATTCCATTAACAGATCCCTGGCTACAGCTGTAGCATACTGAAACCCTGGAGGGGATTTCAATGACAGACTCAGGGCAAAACAAATCAAATCAGAGTTTTGTGCAACTATTACAAAGAAAACGCCTACCTCTCTGGAAGGCCCATAAGCTGATGACATGTAACAGCTCTGGAAAGAAGTCATCATATTTGTTTCCTCAACGACAAAAACCAACCAAGAAACAGAATTTTGCTGCCATTGGTTTGTAGCAATTGCTGCTACAACTACTACAAGAATGCAAATGCCAAGAGAGAAAACAAAAAATAATAAACAAAAAGACAAGTGCAGGAAGAGAACTTGCTTATGCTTTCATAACAATGGTTCTAGACCTACAGCCTGGTAAATATTAACATACTCAGTTTTGTAATTCAAAGCATCCTGAATTATTCGGCACTTGGAATAATTCCAGTTTCACTTTATCGTGACCTTCTCAGGTGACAATGAAACTAGACATAATTCACCACGCAAAATGGAAAGCATCAATGCTGACCTTAATTATAATAAATCCAAGTACTATGCGTGAGCATGTTACAAGGCACACAGCAGTCCAATCACATGAGGGACAACAGTCTCATTTCTTACAGCACAACCACATTCACTAACCTATTTCTTCCATCGCCTGTGTCATCCATACAATACGAGTACAGACACGAGTACCAGCGACTAAGCATCCATTCACCATCACACGAGTTTGATTCACCTTCTCCCATGTCTCTGACACACTGCTCTAAAACATTTGCTTTGCTGTTCAAGAAAAAACATGTCTAACTTGAGACCACTAACCCCAAGACCCAAGAATCACAGCAACAGCCTACTGTAAGTTGCCAAACTATTTGATCCTCATACAGTATTTAAATGCCTTAATCCCTAGTCTGTGTAGTCCAGAACAACACTATAAACCACATTCCTTTTATTGGTCATGCTGTACGGCTTACAGGATCTCAGCTCCCCACCCAGGGACTGAACCCAGGCCCTGGCAGTGAAAGCACCAGCCACTAGACCAGGGGACTCGCATAAACTGCATTCTTGAAGAGCAGTGATAAACAAAGCCACTTGTTCAGTGTCAAGAAAAGCTGTCATTTCCTTAGCAACAGAGCTTGTAAATATAATAGAAAATAGCTGAAGAAAATGTGGGTTTTAGTAGAAGGAAACAAAATAATCACATCAAGTTCTTTTACATCTCATCTGTAGATTTAGACTAGAGAACGTCAAATTACAACTCCTTTGCTGTGTATATATACGGCAGCTTAGAAAACTGACTCACTATAAAAAAAACGGAAGCCTAAAATAAATATCCTTAAGCTATCTTCAAAATAGGGTTGCCGTAAATGTTTTAATGTTACATTTCCACTCAGCATGTCACACCAAGTAGGAGGTGGGTGATCCTGTCATCCAGGCACTGTTCAGTTCAGTTCAGTTCAGTTCAGTTGCTCAGCCGTATCCCACTCTTTGCGACCCCACGAGCTGCAGCGTGCCAGGCCTCCCTGTCCAGCACCAACTCCCGGGGCCCACACAAACTCATGTCCATTAAAGTTACGTTTCCATCCAGCATGTCACACCGAGTAGGAGGTGGGTGATCCTCTGTCATCCAGGCACTGTAACAGCCATCAATCAGAGTTTCGGTAACCACTGTTTAAAAAGACACCAAAGCTGAATTTTCTACACTGGTAACACTCAACTTCCTATAGCCACAAACATATCTGACTAACTCAAAAACCCTAAAGATAATAAAAATATTTTGTTTCATGGGGGGGAGGTGTTTAAACTGAAATGTTACACTGGACTTTAATGACTTAGGTTTCCCCTCAGAAACTATGGCTCCCAGCTATTTAATTTTTATAGTTCCACATATATCTATTTGCAAAATGCTCAATCAATAGTATCTCGACTCTAGCATACATAAAAAAGCTTTAAAAAATATGTATGTGGTATAATCCATTTCTGGTAATGGTAGGCTAGACTTTTTGGAACAATCCTCAAATTATAAACAACGAAAAATGTTGGAAGATAAAAATCTTCTAAAAAACAATAAAGAGGTATCAAATGAAAATGAAGGTGAAAGTGTTAGTCACTCAGTCGTGTCCAACACTTTGCGACCCCATGGACTGTACAGTTCATGGAATTCTCCGGGCCAGAATACTGGGGTGGGTAGCTGTTCCCTTCCCCAAGGGAGCTTCCCAATCCAGGGATGGAACACAGGTCTCCCGCACTGCAGACAGATTCTTTTACCATCTGAGTCACCAGGGAAGCCCTAACCTTTAGAATAACAGAAAAAAATGATCATTTATCACTTTTATATTAAAAACTTTATGGAAAATATTTTATGAATAACGTAGGGTAGAATAAAATGAAAATTCTATCAGAAAGTGAAAAATTATATTAGAAATCTTAACATACATTTTAACAGGGTAAGCCCAAATATTTAGTCTATATTTTCCTAAGTTTGAAGGCATACATATACCCAGATGCCTATCAACTGTTAATCACAAATCTGGAACAATCCACAATTCCAGATTTCAAAAGCATCTTTAATAGATTCTAACTTCCCATTAGTTCTGATTTTTTTGCACTTGCATCATCAAAATGCAATAGTTTTGAAAATTTGATACTTCATAATCTTGTTGAAAACAGGACTGACCCTGCTGCCTCGTTGCAAAACATTTTCAGTTATATTGAACAAGAGAACACAAATGAACAAGAGAACACAAAGACAAAAGGTCTGTAAAGAAGCCCCAGGAACTAGCTGCTCAACAGCAACAGTGAAAGCCGAACCAGTAGAAAGAAACTGTGCTCCAAGAAAAAATATTCCAAGCGAAAACACTAGACTGTGATTGATTTAAGGCCACAAACCCTCCTCATTTCTTTGTCTTTTAATTGGAGTATAGCTGGTTCACAACGCTGTGTCAGTTTCTACTATAAAGCACAGTGAGCCAGTTACACGTATACGTACATCCACTCATTTCAGAGTTCCTTCTCACTTAGGTCACCAGAGATCACTGAGTAGAGTTTGCTGTGCTATACAATAGGTTCTGAAGAGAGGGAATCTAATTTCTCCATTCTTTGGAATGCGGGCTTGGCCATCTGACTTGCTCTGGTCAATGATATATTTCAGTTCAGTCGCTCAGTTGTGTCCAACTCTTTGTGACCCCATGGACTGCAGCACACCAGGCTTCCCTGTCCATCACCAACCCCCGGAGCTTACTCAAATTCATGTCCAATGAGTTGGTGATGCCATCCGACCATCTCATCCTCTGTCGTCCCCTTCTCCTGCCTTCAATCCTTTAGGATGGGCTGGCTGGATCTCCTTGCTGTCCAAGGGACTCTCAAGAATCTTCTCCAACACCACAGTTCAAAAGCATCAATTCTTCAGTGCTCAGCTTTCGTTATGGTCCAAATCTCACATCCACACATGACTACTGGAAAAACCATAGCCTTGACTAGGACTTCTGTTGGTAAAGTAATGTCTCTGCTTTTCTTCCAAGAGCAAGCATCTTCTAATTTTACGGCTGCAATCACCATCTGCAGTGATTTTGGAGCCCAAGAAAATAAAGTCTCTCACTGTTTTCAGTTTCCAATCTATTTGCCATGAAGTGATGGGACCAGATGCCATGATCTTAATTTTTTGAATGCTGAGTTTTAAGACAGTTTTTTCACTCTCCCCTTTCACTTTCATTAAGAGGCTCTTTAGTTTTTCTTCACTTTCTGCCATAAGGGTGGTGTCATCTGCATATCTGAGGTTATTGATATGTCTCCTGGCAATCTTGATTCCAGCTTGTGATTCATCCAGCCCAGTGTTTCTCATGATGTACTCTGCATAGAAGTTAAATAAGCAGGGTGACAATATACAGCCTTGACGTACTCCTTTTCCTATTTGGAACCTGTCCATTGCTCCATGTCCAGTTCTAACTGTTGCTTCTTGACCTGCATACAGATTTCTCAAGAGGCAGGTCAGGTGGTCTGGTATTCCCATCTCTTTTTCAGTTTGTTGTGATCCACACAGTCAAAGGTTTTGGCATAGTCAATAAAGCAGAAGTGATGTTTTTCTGGAACTCTCTTGCTTTTTCTATGATCAAATGGATGTTGGCAATTTGATCTCTGGTTCCTCTGCCTTTTCTAAAACCAGCTTGAACATCTGGAAGTTCTCGATTCATATACTGTTGAAGCCTGGCTTGGAAAATTTTGAGCATTACTTTGCTAGCATGTGAGATGAGGGCAAGTGTACAGTAGTTTGAACATTCTTTAGCACTGCCTTTCTCTGGGACTGGAATGAAAACTGGCCTTTTCCAGTCCTGAGGCCACTGCTGAGTTTTCCAAATTTGCTGGCATATTGAGTGCAGCACTTTCACAGCATCATCTTTTGGGATTTGAAATAGCTCAACTGGAATTCCATCACCTCCACCAGCTTTGTTCATAGTGATGCTTCCTAAGGCCCACTTGACTTCACACTCCAGGATGTCTGGCTCTAGGTAAGTGATCACACCATCATGGTTATCTGGGTCATGAAGATCTTTTTTGCATAGATCTTCTGTGTATTCTTGCCACCTCTTCCTAATATCTTTTGCTTCAGTTACGTTCATACTGTTTCTGTCCTTTAACGAGCCCATCTTTGCATGAAATGTTTCCTTCGTATCTCTAATTTTCTTGAAGAGATCCCTAGTCTTTCCTATTCTATTGTTTTCCTCTATTTCTTTGCATTGATCACTTAGGAAAGCTTTCTTATCTCTCCTTGCTATTCTTTGGAACTCGGCATTCAGACAGACATATCAGAAATAGATAACTGATATCTAGACCAGCAAAAATATCTTTTAAGAGTAAGAGAATAAAGACATTTCTGGACAAACAAAACCTGGCAGCTGGCCAGCAGGAGACTCTCCCTGGAAGATATTTTTTTTTTTAATGTAGGCAGAAGGCAAGTGGCCCTAGATGGAAGCTTAGAGATGCAAGAAGTTATGAGGAACGAACAAAGCACTACAGGTAAACCTATAAAAATTCTGCTTCTATAATACAATAGTAATAGTATCTTTGCCAGCAACCAATTCCAAACATTACGATTTATTTACCTGAGACTTCTGGGTTTTTTTAAAAAAATCACCCTAGGTACAACTAGGGTTTAGAATCACTGACAAATAAAAAGCTTACCTCTGTACATTTATTGTTGGCATTAATCCCCACCTTCCTCCCCATTTTATTTAGCTTGCCTTTTTTTGAAGTTACTGACTTGTGATTCTGCATTAACATATAAGTTTTTTAAAAATGTATCATCTCTGTAATATAAAGTGGTTTATTTTTGGATGTACAAAGGCCTAAATAACAATTACTACATAATTTCTAATTATTCAACATTTCCATCAACAGAATACTACTATAAACTCAAAGGTACTTCTCAGCTGCAAACACCCAAGAAAATCACAAGTCAGGCTAAAGCTAAACTGGTTTTTGGGTTAAGGTTCTTCTACAGTATATTCAGCAAAATGGTAACTAACACAAAACATCAGGCTGCAGGCCATTTGTTAACAGACAGCAGCAGATCAGGACACTGGGCTACTCAAACTGTTCATTGTTCATTTTTCTTGCCTAAATATGGGTGATGGTGCTCATTATCTTCCCAGTTGGTGCACTGCTAAAGAATCTGCCTGCCAATGCAAGAGAGGTGGGTTCGATACCTGGGACGGGAAGATCCCCTGGAGAAAGAAATGGCAACTCACTCCAGTATTACTGCCTGGAAAAACCCATGGCAAGAGGAGACTGGCAGGCTACAGTCCATGAGGTCACAGAGAGTGGGACATGACTGAGTATGCATGCACACTTATTATCTAACTTAAATTACAAATCTCAGAACTAAAATAAACCCCCAAATAAATCCTTTAAAGGATTTTAGATCTTCAGTCTTTAAAGGATAAAAGATTTCCAAAATAATGAATTTGGCTGCAATATCCAAATAAGTAAGGAGGGGTGGAATCAGTATAAGGAACACGAAAACAATGCACCTAACAGATAATGTAAATGAACAGAATATATGAACCATGCTTTATTGATTAAAAATGCACCTTTACTTACCACTGAGGGGGGGGCACTGCCGATTATAATTTTGTCATAAAATTTAAGCTACATGGTGATTTCAAAAACATCAAGGTAAGGAACTTCCCTGGTGGCCCAGTGGCTAAGACTCCAACACAGGGAGCCAGGGCTCAATCCCTGGTCGGGGAACTAGGTTCCACGTAACACAACTTAAAAGAGCCCACATGGTACAACTAAGACCCAGCACAGCCAAATGAATAAATAAACATATATTCTAAATGTTAAGGTGAAAGATATGTTTTAGATTCAATGAAATATGGTGACAAAGCATTATAACCAAATTTTTTTCTTTTAAAATTCTTTAAAACTTTTCTATTAAAACTCCCAACCAAACCAACCACACCACCCAATTTAACATCAAAATACAGCCTCAAAGAAATAACACACTCTCTATGCAGTAAGCAAAGATATCAATGAAAATATGTTGCATTTATGAAGAAACAGGAATATTCAAGTTCATTATCATTCCTAAAGCAGCATCACAAAGATGTACACCCCCAAGACCAAGCACAAGGTAAGAACAAGCATGTGTGGGAGTGCTCTCTTTCCATCTCAAGCCCCAGGCTAGCTTAACAGCGTCATGCCCACAGCTTCTGGTCAATAAAAGTCCATACTGGATACAAGTAGAGATTATCATACCAAATGATATAAGTCAAAAAGAGAAAGACAACTACCATCTGACATCATTTATGTGTGGAATCTAAAACAAGACACAGATGAACCTATCTTCGAAAGTGAAGTGAGCTACGGACAGACAGAAGCAGCCAGCGGTTGCCAGGAGAAGAGGGGGCTCCCCTGGGAAGCGCATGAAGCGGGAGCTTGGAGTCAGGGGATGTCTGCTCTTTAAACAGAAGGGATGAACAACAAGGTCCTACTGCACAGCACAGAGAACTGCATTCAGTATTCCGTGACAAACCATAATGGAAAATAAAACTAAAAAAAAACAATGAATGTTGGGAATTCCCTGGCAGTCCAGCGGTTAGGACTCTGCACTTTTGTTGCCAAGGGCCAGGGTTCAACCTCTAGTCTGGGAACTAATAAGATCCTATGAGCCTTGCAGTGCAGCCAAAAAAAGAAAAAAAGAATATATCTATATATGTATAACTGAATCACTTTGTTCTAGCACAGTAATTAACTCAATATTGTAAATGAACTATGCTTCAAGAAAAAATAACTTTTTAATGAGTCCACACCAACTGTAAAGACTGACAAGTTTGGTAAATTCTATAAAAATGAGGGCTATATAATGCGATACAGCATGACATTCTTCGTACTGAAGGTGACATTAACTCAGATGGATTGTAAACTATTTAAAGAGTTGCACCAGGACTTCTCTGATGCTCCAATGGGCAAGAATCCACCTGCCAATCCAGGAGACACTGGTTTGCTCCCTGGTCCAGGAAGGCTCCACAAGACACGGGGCAACTGAGCCTGAGCACCACAACTGCTGAGACCAACGTGCTGCACGGAAGCCCGCGCCCTCTAGAGCCAGTGCTCAGAAACTAGAGCAGTCACTGCGACGAGAAGCCCGCGCACTGCAACCCAAGAGGAGCCCCCGCGGGCCACAGCTAGACAGCCCAAGTGCAGCAACAAAGACCCCGCACAGCCAAGAAGACATACAGAGGCACACGTACGTTATATGCTATACAACGAGAAAATGCTGTGTGTTCCGTACAGAGACACAGAGTTTGAGGTTTTGTGCTGTACAAACAACCTCCACAATCTTGTAGTGTCTTCTTTTAACCTTTTAAAAACTGGAAAGACAACTCTTACCTCCAGAGACACAAAACCAGGTTGTGGGCTGGTTTTGGGCCATAGGCTGTAATCTGCAATCTTCAGTCTAAAATACGAATTAGCTTAAATAGGGGCTTCAAAAGACAAGGTTGTGAAGAAATTAGAGAACTAATCTACTCTAGATCTTAATTTAATAGCTATTTGGTAATGCTTTAACAAGACCGGCTAAGCCAAAAAAAGCAAAGAACCTTACTGAAGAAAAAGATTATATTTTATTCTTTTCACTTAAAATGTACAAGGTTTGACAAGGTTCTGTTTACTCATGATCCTGAATGAGTACCTGAAGAAGTATTCTATTTTTTGGAGGAAATCACGTACCGATTCTAATTTAGAAAAACAGAGATTAAGATCTTACTGAGGGCAAATCATTTTTTTCCAATGACTTATCATACTTTATACATGGGACCTTACCCTCCATAAACCTGGGCTTCAATATAAACACACAGAAATAACTTTCGAAGGATCATCCTATTTTTATTTGAGGTTCTGAACTGAGGTTATCAGAACTGAGGTTCTGATAACCATTAAGAAGGAGAATTAAGTCTCTAGGACTACTAAAAAGCTATGCCTAAGGCAAGAGTTTTTGTATTTGTGCTGCCTAATATATACTTGCTTATCGAAGGGTAAATAAGTTTACTGCTGAATTTTATATAATAGTGTTTTCAGTAGCTATTAAGAGAAACTTAGAAACTGAATGCCAATTCAGGAGATGCCTGTCAAATGACCCAGATATGTACCCTGAGCTCTTTCTATGTAGTATATAAGAAATGGAACAGTTGAAGAAATGAAGTATGTCCTGCCATATCAGTAAACAAAGATGTCAAAGTCATCAGCTGAATTCCTAAACTTGACTATCTGGCTTCTTTAGTTAGCGGTAACCTTCTAATGTTCTGCCGGCCTTTTGTTGCAGAACACCTATATATCCTAGCCCCTCCCCTCACCTCACCTCCTTGGAGGGGTTTCTCAGAGCTATCTGAGACGCTGTCTCCCGGGCTGCAGCCCTCATTTTGCCCCAAGTAAGTTAAAATTTAACTCCCAACTCTCACATTGTGCAATTTTTTTTCAATAGGTAAAACTTTTCCAAATTTAGACCCACACAAGTTCTAAGTAAATCTATCCTGATACTGTTTGAATCACAAAGGAAATCAACACCAAAAAGCAGGTTCTAGAAATGTCTTTTAACAAAAGAACTCTGCAGAGTTAACAATGGCCATGACTGTGGACCCAGAAATGCAAAAGAAGCATAGCTTTCTAAAAGACTGTAATCCATAAAAGAAATACAAAAGTGAACATTATAAAACACAAAGGGGAAAAGCAATAATTTGCTTGAAGTATTCTGACTTCACGCTAAAACATTCTTACAGCCATGACCTAAACTTGTTCCCCATTCTCCATGAAAACTGAAAAAAATGAGTAAGACATAATTTTGTGGGGCTTCGTAGGTTTTTTTTCATTCGTTTGCTTTTTGTTTGTTTGTTTTTAACTAATCAGACCTAAGCAGCAATGAATTTGATCTCTTTTTTAAAAAACTGTTTGTTGATTACTCAGGATTGATGAATGAGCCTGAGACAAGAAGGAAATGGACCAAAATTGATCTCATCAGAGTAGGTAAAAGCTTTCTGTAGAACTTGGCCAATTAATGCCACAATTCCAAAGCCACTGACTCACAGGAGTCCTGCCTGTGGTACAGCGCAGTCTACTTTATCCCTTAGCTCTGCAGGAGTTCATGCTCTACACAGTTCAATTTCAGAGCAAATACAGTGTGTGTGTTTTATGGGAACTAAATATAAATTGTTTTTAAGAAATCAATAGACAATGTCTAATATAAAAAGAGAACAACCTCGGTATTCTACTTAAAACTCAGATAAATACAAGAATACAAGAACTGAAAACAGTTGAAGGCAGGGAAAGCTAAAATAGGATTTAACAGTCTTACATTATAAACCTGGTTGTACTCTGATCTTAATTTTTATTTATTAAAACTATGTATGCACTGCTGAATAAAAGAAGAGGACGAGAGAAACTCCACATGCCCGCCAGGACCCCTGGAACGCAGGCGCGCTTTCTGAAGATGTGCTCCTAGTCTGCCCTGCTGTGCTTCAGCATACAGAGAAAGCTATCTGGTTCAGAGATGCTGGCACTGTTTAACTTCCCCAAAACACTATTTGCATGGATCATCTCAAATCTTCCAGCTAAGACAAGATTTAAGAAAAGATCTCTGAAACAAGGCTTTTCCAAGATAACATGGTCTAAGAAGGCATTTCAATAATCTTTAACTAGCTGAAAACAGGTAAATGTGTCCTGAAAGTTCTGCACTGAAGAGCCAGCTCTTAATAAGGGTTTCCCAGGTGGCTGAGATGGTAAAGAATCTGCCTGCGATGCAGGAGACCTGGGTTCGATCCCTAGGTTGCGAAGATCCCCTGGCGGAGGAAATGGCAACCCTCTCCAGTGTTCTTGCCTGGAGAATCCCCACAGACAGAGGAGCCTGGTGGGTGGGCTACAGTCCACGCGGTCACAAAGAGTTGGTCACAACTGAGCAATAAGCAAACAGCACAGCACAGCTCTCAATAATCCACATAAACGAGTTGGTATCCTAAATCAGAGTACTTGAGGCTGCCTCAGGAATGCTGAACAGCAATACTGTACCAGGATTTGAGATAGTAAGTGCATACCTTGTTTTAAAACTCAAGAGCTCTTCCAGAATAGTTGAATCTTATGCTGCATCACTGTTTAAAACGTATGTAAATCCTAAAAAGCTATAAAGATGCTGAATCAAAGAACTAAATTGAAAACGTTGCTTTAAATGGGATCAAGAACAAATCCCAGGGACTTCCCTGGTGGCCTAGTGGCTAAGACTCCATTCTCCCAAGGCAGGGGACACGGGTTTGATCCTCGGTCAGGGAACCAAGATCCCACATGCTGCACGGTGCAGCCAAAAAAAAAGAAAAAAAAGAACAAATCCCAGTGAGGTTTTTCTGGGCTACCAGGAAAATGAGAGATCCAAGGGTGGGGTAAGAGAAAAGCAACCATTCATCATAGGAAGTTCGTGAGAAGCAAACCACACTAACAATAAATTCAATGAGGTTTCTGTTTGATTTTTAATCAGGGACCATTTTTTCAAATTGTAAGTACAGTTAATAAATGTTTAGCTCTTTTTTCTAACGAGCGACAGGCCTGCGCTTCATTCACATGATTTGCAGAGATGGTACATGATATAATCTTTTCCCAAAAATTCCAACTAAGAATTACTAATTAAGAAAAATATTCATGAAACATATACAATGTTTCGTGACTTAGAAGCAAGCAGCTAACCAATCTGAGATAAGGAGGCGCTTCCTGTTTCACTTCACATGTTCACTTGGAGGACAGTTCAGTTTAGGTGCGATTCTTCTGTCAGGCTACATCACCCTGTAGCAGGACCTGGCAAGACCTTTATTAAGAGGTTTTTGAAGAGATCAGAGAATGTTTGTGAACAACAAAATGTACAAAACTTCAGAAATGTTTAGTTTGCTTTGAGCTTACATGCTGTTGGTGCAGCCACAAAAGCCAACAATACTGCACTTTCAGGAATATTATCTGCAACAATACAAAACTACGTATGCGTGTGTACTTAGTCACTCAGCTGTATCTGACTGTTTGCGACCCCATGGGCTCCTCTCCAAGAGTTTTCCAGGGAAGAATACTGGAGCCGGTTGCCGTTTCCTTCTCCAGGCAACCTTTCCGACCCAGGCAGGTGGACCACCACTGTCCCGCGTGGGGCGCTGAAGCTACAGAAGCACAGACTGCCCACTGCAGCGTCGCTCATAACCACAAAACACAGGAAACAAGCACTCACACACAGGAGATGGCTGAATAAACTGAGGAAGATCGCTACAAATGACATGAAGTGATTTCTAAGACAATGCTTTAAAAAAGCAAAATACCTAAGAGGACCAAATATGTTTAATTTTCACGTTAGAAAGAAAGGGACATATGAAAATCTACAGCTATCTGCTCATGGTACCAAAAAAAAAAAAAAAACTACAAAGTATAAACTAAAAACAGAGACTGGCTACCCTGGCAATGGGAAGGAAAGGGTGAGAGGATGGGAATGGGGTGAAAGGTGTGGCAGGGAAGCAATTCCAGAGCCATGTTTTTACTGACTCAAAATTTTAAAAATAAGAGTGAGGGGAGGCAAAAATGCAATCCAAAGAAAGGCAAATGACCCTAACTGGATTTCAAACGAACTAGCATAACCACACGGGAGAGAAGGGAAACGGAGGAGGGAAGATTCACTTGAGTTGCTTGTGAACACTGTTTTCTGACTTCGCTTCAGTCCAATGACAAAAAGAGCTACAAACAAATAGTGAACCCTGGTTAGTGGGTTTGCTTTCTCATAATGACCTAGTTTTAGCGTTCTGAAACTATTTCAGTGTCTTATATGATTCAGCAATCAAATAACTTGTAGAAAGTAAGAACCAAGTTTTTCACTGTCACAGAAGGGAATTATAAATATGAAAAGGGAAACAGCTAAAATGAACCCAGTGGTACAGAAGGCATCAATAGGAATCTAAATCTACTTTGAATGTGTTGACTTGTAAATGTACACATAGAATCTGAAGAGACGTCTGTGTATACACACACGTGTGCACATATATACACATCTGTGTATATGTGTGTGCATACGTCTATCTGCATTCAGTTCAGTTCAGTTCAGTCGCTCAGTCGTGTCCGACTCTTTGTGACCCCATGAATCGCAGCACACCAGGCCTCCCTGTCCATCACCAACTCCCGGAGTTCACTCAGACTCATGTCCATCGAGTCCGTGATGCCATCCAGCCATCTCATCCTCGGTCGTCCCCTCCTCCTCCTGCCCCCAATCCCTCCCAGCGTCAGAGTCTTTTCCAATGAGTCAACTCTTCACATGAGGTGGCCAAAGTACTGGAGCTTCAGCTTTAGCATCATTCCTTCCAAAGAAATCCCAGGGCTGCTCTCCTTCAGGATGGGCTGGCTGGATCTCTTGCATGCATATAAATACACACACACATCTGGCTCCGTCTGCTGAAGCAGTGACACCTGAGGAGCAATGAGCACGCCCAGCATCCAGACCTTGGCTTCTAAAGACCATTCTCCACAAAAAGGAAACAGAGTTCCTTACAGAAGTGGTTGATTCCAGGTCTGGGACTGAAAAAGTACAAGAGGAGCCTAGAAAACTTCTGGTTTCTGGTCCGACAGGGAGAGAGCTTGGAAATCATCATTCCCATACTCACAATGAGAAAAAAGCTGAACGAACTGAAAATCAACAAACTCTTCTGAAATCCATCAGACCTGAAGTCACAGGGCAAACCCCTGTCCCAAAACTGGAGGTGGTGAAAACAGGAAATCAAAGTTTACTGGAAGCTAAAGCCCAGGAGTAGAAGCCCAGAAACGGTTCCTGACGATCGCACTGGTGTGCACAGAAATAAGCCTTAGCATATTTGGTCAAATGATTTTCAACAAGGGTACCAAGATCATTCAATGGGGAAAGGACAGTCTTTTCAACACATGATGTTGGAAAAATTTAACATTCTCAGCCAAAAGACTAAAGTTGGATCCCTTACCCTACAGCATGTACAAAATTAACTCAAAATGGAGCAGAGACCTAAATTTAAGAGCTAAAACTATAAAACCCTTAAGAGAAAGCTTAGGGGAAATACTTTGCGATGTGGAATTTGGCAATGATTTCTTGGATATGACAGCAAAAGCACAAATAAAAGAAAAAAATAGATAAACAGGACTTCATTGAAATAAAAACTTCTGTGCATCAAAGGACATAACTGACGGAGTGAAAAGGCAACCTACGTGATAGGAGAAAATGTCTGCAAATCATTTACCTGATATGAGTTTAATATCAAGAATTCATAAAGAACTCCTACAATTCAACAACAAAATGCAACCTGACTAAAAAAAAGGCTGAAGGACTCGAGTAGACGTTTCTCCAAAGGCAGCACACAGACGGCCAGTAAGATGCTCAACATCAGTAAAAATCAGGGAAATGTGCATCAAAAGCACAATATCGCTTCACATCCATTAGGATATTATTTTTAGGATTTCCCTGGTGGTCCAGTGGTTAAGACTCCATGCTTACAACGCAGAGAATGTGTGTTCAATCCCTGGTCAGGGAACTAAGACCCCCACATGCTGCACGGTATGGCAAAATATATATATATGTATATATATATATAATTTTAAAAATTAAAAAATAGGAAAGTCTCTGGTGATCCAGTGGTTAGGACTGACACTTTCACTGTGCGGCCCGGGTACAAGCCTGGTGGAGGAACCAGGATCCCACAAGCTTTGCAATGTGGCCAAAATAATAATGTAATAAACAAGTAAACAAACAAGTGCTGGAGAAGATGTGAACAAACTAGGACTTTGTCCACTGCTGACGGGACTGTGAATTGGAGGCAGCCACTGCAGAAAACAGTATGGTCATTCCTCAAAAGCTAAAGACAGAATTATCATGCGATCCAGCAATTCTAAGCCAAAATAACTGAAAACAGAGTCTCAGATACTTGTAAACCTATGTTCATAGCAGCATTATTCACAAGAGCCAAAAGGTGAAAGCAACTCAAGTTGATTGATGCCTGAATGGATAAATAAAACATTGTCTGGACACACAATCAAATATTATTCAGCTTTAAAAAGGGCAATTCCGACACATGCCACAACATGAATGAAACTTGAAAACACTAAGCGAAATAGGCCAGACACAAAAGGACAAATACTGTGTGATTCCACTTCTCTGAGGTACAAGAGGAGTCAGATTCAGACACAGAGACAGACGGGGGTTGCAGGGGCTGGGGAGAGAAGTGGATGGTTAGTGTTTAACGGCTGCAGTGTCACTTGGATGATGAAAAGTTCTGGAGACGGACGCTGGTGATGGTTTCACAGTGTGAAGATACTTAATTCATTTTGAACTGCAGATCTAAAAGATGTTTTAAATGGTAAATCCTATGTTATATATATTTGACTACAATAAAAACTGGGAAAAAGTGGATGGCACAGTTTGGGGTTGTTTTTGAACTTGTACCTTGCTGGTACAACAAGAAAAACAAGCAGTTTGTTAGATGCCAAGGTTGAAAACAAATAATACAAGCCCGGATACTCCCTGTGTGCATTAGTGCAGAGAGGCTGAAAATAAGTGAGCTTCTACTTGCTCACAGCCAACGGAACGCTCCTTTCTTCTCTCACCCGGGCCTTCCTGCGCCCCGGAAGAGGCACCTAGGAGTGGGACAACAGCCGTGCTGCTGTGAGCGGGCACGCTCGAATGGAGACGGAGGGGCCAGGTGCCAGCACACAGTCAGGGGGCGCCCCGACAGAGCTCTGGCGCTGCACGCTGGACTGAGACACTTCTAGCTCAGCAGAGAAGGCTCACTCTGCGGTCCTGACATTTTGTATTCTTGAAGCTATAATTCTTCTTTACAGAGGCTACTTATGGTGTTTTTCCCAACTGTCCTGGATCTATTCCAGAACAGCATATATACCACTGCTTGTCTCCTCTCCTATAGGCAGCCCAGGCTTACTAAACATTATTTGTGGGGCACAAAGCCCCCGGTCTTTGGCTCCACCTCAAAACTACTTTGCAATACTAAACAACATGATGACTATTCTGTAAGTGACTACATAATTACTTTGGACAGTAGGGATAATATCTCTATCTACTTTCACTGAAATTTAACTTAAGAAGGAAACAGTTCTGCAGAAGGAAAAAAGAAGAAAAGCAAAACAACCTTTACTCTGCAGGGCATAAGTTAACCCTAAAATAGGAACCTTCCTGGTAACTGGTAAGGTCTGTGAAATTCAGAGTTATAGCCTTTAAGTTCCCAGAAAAATTACAAATCATGTTTTCTGACACCAAATCGATTCGACTCTCCTCCTCCTTTCTTTCTTCATGAGCATTTACAGTTACCTTCTTCCTTGCCAGCATCTACCTCTTTCACCTTCTCCTGGTTCCTTTCTCTTTGCCTTTAAACTCAAAAGACTTTCCTTAAACTTGAAAAATCTTTATTTAACTGAGATGCCCTCTCTTCTCGATACTCTCACCTCCTGTCACTATCAAACTTCTGAAATAGACTAATAGAGTTTCGGATAGTCCAAATCCGGGTTCTACAGAATCTATCTCTGCTTTACAAAAAACCCAATGCTCTTTCCTCAGTCGTTAAATCTTAACTGTGTTCTTCTATTTACCCTAGTGACTACCACCACTCCTTTCAAATGTCCCTCTCCTCAGTTCCCACAACTAAAATTTTCCTCCTTGGCTTCCACAGTTAAAAACTCTTCTAAATCTTCTTTTAACTCTCAACCATCCTCCCGTTCCCTCTAATTCTCTCAACAAGCCTCTTCCCAACCCTCAATTGTGAGCATTCCCCAGGGCTCAGTCCTTGGAATCACACTCTATTTACACATTCTTTAAGAGGGCTCAACCACTTTCATACCTCCAACTATAGCTTTTTAAACTGAACAACTAAAATTTAGGTTCAGCTCAAGATCTATTTCCAAATTTACACCCTCTTACTGGAAATTGCTTGAAATGCCTGGCTGTCATTTCAAATTCAACACCAGCTAAGAATTACGTACTTTTGGAGGGAGCCGAACAGTTATGACTAACCTCTCTTCACTTGGTTAAATTCTACTATTTCTGCAGCTCAGTCATCATTTTCTCAGGACAATATTTCCAGATTCTCTGATTAGCAAAACGTACATGTAGATCTCTTTCAAAGTTTTTATCTTACCTGCAATTTTCCATTTATTTTGTGATTCTTTAATGGCTATCTCCTCCACTAGACGGTAAGCCCCATGAGAACAAGGACCATGCCTTTCGGGAATGGGAGGTGAGCTACAGAATAATAATCCCCATGTTCCCAGCACCGACCATTACATTTCAGACATGAAGTCAATAACAGTGATCCAAAGTCTGGCAAATGAACGAACAAAAGCAGTCTCAACTTCTCGTAAGTAACGAGTCTCCCTTCAATCCCACTGCCATCTCCACTGCTACCAGTCCACCGTGGTTCACAGTTTAACGCCAAACACAATTTAGTCAATGAGCTCTCTCAGATCCTCCTTACTTTAATCCACATTCACAAAAATAATTTCCTTAACTATTTTATTCTCTACCCAAGACTTCCTACCTTCCTCAAAAACAAATCTAAGCTAATGCAGACATTCCACTAAAGAGCTCAAAATGTCAAGAACAAATAACGTCAATTGCTCGGGGCAACCTTCTCACTGGCCTTGGCTCTGAAAAACACTCACTAATTCTTCATTCTAAATTCCTTGCAGACCTCCACCAGTAATATTACCTTGAAAATGTTACTATTAATTGCACCACAAATGCCAAACATTAACCAAGTTTTGTTGGCAATACATTTACAAACTCTTAGGATGTTTCCTACAAGGTATGATTAATACTATTATTTGTAACATTCTTACTAATTAGAATTTCAGGCAGTTGCATTTTATAAATTTGTCCTTAAATTCTAATGCTTGCTCACAGATTCAGCAGTTTTAAATAAAATTACAGCAAATAAATTTAGCCACCCAAAATAACAAATAAACTCTGGTTAAACATTAGGAAAAAAATGTGTTAAAATCATATACCCCATTAAGAAACTTCAAATTTCTTTTTCAGGGGATAGTTTCTGTACAAAATAAAATTTACAAAACATGTACCTAAAAATAGGAAAAAAAATTCAACCATAGTATGCTGTGATATGATACTCAAATCTTTATGAAATAGTATATTATGTAATATAAGAAAGTGCCTTAGTCTCTCTTCTTATTTAGGTCCAATTATTTAAACTGGGTTTTCTAATGTAAGTACAAGACAGATTATTCACATCATTTATAGCAAGAGCCACACAGAACAAAATATTAACAAACTTTCAAGATTCTTTATTTTCAAAACTTGTAACACTTCTAAGTGATTTAACCTGATGCCTGCGGAGTTTTATGAATGTTTCAATACAAAGAACTTCCTGAACTGAAAAACGGCGTTATTAGAATACCCTTGCATCAGAAAAAGCATAGAATGAACAAGCCGGGCACACAGGGAAGGTACAGAGAGAGCGGAGCAAGTATCAAGTCATTACGATGCTGCCCCTGGTGAAGGAGAGCTACCCAATCTGAAGACAGAGATGCAGGAAGAACTCCCACTGGTTACATTCAATCTGAATTTTTCTTTCAGTGATGACCCATGATTGGAAAAAAGACACAGACCAACTTTGGAAGATACCCTTCCTCATGCTTTTGAGGTATTAGATCCAGCTAAACATGGGTTTCTTTCTAAGGAAGAACTGATCAAGCAAAGGACTAAAGAAGGTGAGCTTTTTTCTCAGGAGGATACAGAAGAAATGCAGTCTGCTACAACTGCCCAGAATCAAATTCAATCATTACAAGGACTATCTAACGACAGTGATGAGATGAAAATGCTGGAGAAGACTCTTGCGAGGCCCTGGACTGCAAGGAGAGCAAACCAGCCAATCCTAAAGGAAATCAGTTCTGAATATTGGAGAAGACTCTTGCGAGGCCCTGGACTGCAAGGAGAGCAAACCAGCCAATCTTAAAGGAAATCAGTTCTGAATATTCACTGGAAGGACTGATGCTGAAGCTCCAATACTTGGGCCACTTGATGAGAAGAACTGACTCACTGGAAAAGACCCTGATGCTGGGAAAGACTGAAGGCAGGGGGAGAAGGGGACGACAGAGGATGAGATGGCTGGATGGCATCACCGACTCGATGGACGTGAGTTTGGGTGAACTCTGGGAGTTGGTGATGGACAGGGAGGCCTGGTGTGCTGCAGACCACGGGGTCGCAAAGAGTTGGACATGAATGTGTGACTGAACTGAAACACTCTAAAGACTTCATTTCTAATTGAAAGGATAATTTTAAGAACTGCTTGTCCCTGTTATTAATAATTTCACATTTTATCTTATACTTCATACATATGCCAATTAATGCCTTCTAACAACAATTTCAGGATATTTGGTTTTTAAAGGTGATCATAACAATTGAAAACATAAATTCAGTATACCTGGCCTTATGGAATGACAAATTGCTAATTATTTTAAAAACTATTTATTTATTTTTGGCTGCCCTGGGTCTCTCTTGAGGGTGCAGGCTTCTCTAGTTGTGACAGTCTGGGCTTAGTCGCGGCACTCGGACTTAGTTGCTCAAGACATGTGGGATCCTAGTTCCCTGCCCAGGAATCAAATCAGCATCCCCTGCACTGAAAGGCAGCTTCTTAACCTCTGGACCACCAAGGAAGTCGCACAAATTGCTAATTATTTTTAAACTTTTCTTAAAAGATTAAAAAGGAAAAGAAAGGACTTCTCCAGTGGTCCACTGGCTAATAACTTTGCGTTCCCAATGCAGGGGCCCTGGTTTGATCCCTGGTCAGGGAATTAGATCCCACGCCTCAACCAGGAGTTTGCACGCTGCAACTAAAGTTCCTTTGTGCCACAACTAAGACCCTACACAGTCAAATAAGTCATTAATAAATCAATATTTTAAAAAGAAAACATATATGTATACCTATGGCTAATTAATGTTGATGTATGACAGAAAATAACAAAATTCTGTAAAGCAATTATCCTTCGATTAAAAAAGAAATAAATTTTTTTTAAAAAAAGGAAGGGAAAGAAAAAGCACACAGGTGGAGAAACAGGCAGACAGGTACCTCACTGCTAGAAAACCACAAATAAATGGGACCCAAGTCTTGGAAGAAAGGGAAGGCTATCAAATTGTCTTGCTAAATACAGTGCTTATGGAGAATTAAGCAGACCTCAGCTCATGATTGGAGAAGGCGATGGCACCCCACTCCAGCACTCTTGCCTGGAAAATCCCATGGATGGAGGACCCTAGTAGGCTACAGTCCATGGGGTCGCGAAGAGTCGGACACAACTGAGCGACTTCACTTTCACTTTTCACTTTCCTGCACTGGAGAAGGAAATGGCAACCCACTCCAGTATGCTTGCCCGGATAATCCCAGGGATGGGAGCCTGGTGGGCTGCCATCTATGGGGCTGCACAGAGTCGGACACGACTGATGTGACTTAGCAGCAGCAGCAGTAGCTCATAATTAAATGCAATTAAAAAAAAATCTTCGCAGTAACACTCCTTCAACTTTATAAAATAGTCCTGTCCTCACACCACATCTAAACTCAAAAAAAGACAATAAGACTTTTACCACAACTTTCAAAACTGAAGTACAGATGATTACAATGTTTCAGGTGTACAGCAAATTGATTCAGTTTTATATATATATGTATATATATATTTTTTCAGATTCTTTTCCATTATAGGTTATTACAGGTACTGAATAGAGTTCCCTGTGCTTTACAGTAGTTTCTTGCTGTTTATTTTACATACAGTAGTATCAGTTAATATCAAACTTGTAATTTATCCCTCTCCCACCTTACCACAAATCTTCAAAAAGGATTTCACCTTGGTTTTTCAAAAGGAATTTAAGCAAGGACTCCAACTGTTCTGTGTTTTACCTCCAGTATTATATCCAGAGACATTAGGCAATTTGCTCAAAACTAAATGAGGGAGAAAGGGTGTGAAATGACACAGTGGTATAAACAAAGAACCTGTTTAAAAATGGTACTGAGTAATTACCCAAGATAAAGGTTTACAGTAAATACAGAGGTCAAGGCCCTCAAGCGAGGTTAAATGGTGAAGGTGCCTAACAGCAGAAGGTTTCCATTATGAAGTTTATTATTAACATAAAAAGCAGCCTATAAAGCCTAATCCAAAGTATCAAATCTAATCCAACTTTACATACAAATATCAAATTACCTATTCATATGTTAATGGAATGCTTTCAAATTATCTAAAAACAATGTTTAAATATTGTTCATAAACTGTTCTAAACCTTGAATTGAAGAGCCACGACTCTTCCCTGTGACACTAACCTGACATCAGGTAGTCTGCCGACTGCCACAGGACACCCAGACCAGAAGCGTTCCTCAGAGCGCTCGCAGACCCATACCACCTCCAGCCTCAGTCTCACAACTGCTCAATCGCTAGTTAAGGAAACTGAAGCCCTGCATCAGCCTGAACAAGCACCGACTCTCCAAACTAGGTTGCATGACACACAGAAGAGTCCATTTCAAAGGAGTAAGTTTAAGTGCTTGCTCAGCAATTTTTCAATTTGCTGGTAGGGAAGACACCAGCCATCTTCCGAGTCTAGGAAACAAAGGCAATGCACAGCAAGAATAAACCCATGTCTAGACTTCAGCATGCCTATAGAATTGATTTATCATCACAAAAGAATCATCACCAAATCGCCCAACAGAGAAACAAAATAATGGCATTTTTTGAAAAGTAAACTAAACATAGACATATCAAAAGGTTACCAACTTCCTATACAGGCTATTATTATTATTACTAAGTTACTGAACAACTATTCTGGATGACGGAGAATACTAGTTTATTTTTTTTTTTAGAATACTAGTTTAGAGTGTCAGGCGAGTGTAGGCTCCTCGGTTCTATCTCGTCACAACAAAGATTTGGAGCGACGGACATTAAAGCCCTTGGCGTGTCACAGCTCTCGGGCCTTGGACAAACTGTGTTATAGCTCTTAGACAAATCAGTGTTACAGCTCCATCTTATTTAGAAGATAGCAGAAGAATCCATCCTCGAAGCAGGAGAGCATGCCAACCCAAAGACCAGAGGAGAGTGGAGGAGCGCGCCAGCGTGCCTGGCGCGGGGGAGAGAGAGAGCCCTTTGGCTCCTCTTTTTATATGTTTTCCCCTCCCCCTGGGCCTTCCCTATGCAAACTGGGCTAGGCAGGAGGGCCGTTCGTTCTACCTGAAGTCCTCACTCGGCCCTCAGGCCTTCCCTTGAGCTCCCTTTGTTCTACTTTCGTGGGCTTTCCCTGTCTTTCAGCCACCACCGTTTTGGGCTCCTGTTTCCTAGTCTACCTACCTACCAAGAGGGACCAACAATCTGCACTGCTGCTACACGCTACTTGCTTGTTCTAGTTAACCTAAGGAGTGACTTCACTGTTGTCCCAAAATAATGTATAAACCACCATTACAAGGCACTGCTAAACTCTCAGGAAAATAGCAAAAGTTCCAGCACTTGTCAAGCTCAATTTTCCAGGCGAGGTATTCTTTGAATCCTAGAATTCCTTTTCGGTAACATAAATGGATACAATAATGGAAAGGCCAAATCTAGATAAAGATGACTGTGAAAATAACATCTTCAGAAACTGAGGGGAAAAAAGCAAAGTCTAAGGATTTTGGCTCCTCACAGCAGAATGAGCAGACCTCCTTCAGAAAGACACTGGTTTTCCCAAACTCTTTGAGGAGGGGGAAAAAAAAGACTAATACAAAATAAATGCAGTTGCTTTTAACTAAGATACAAGTTTTCATTTTTTGACTTTTCTTTCTGGCAGTAGGAGAGTGTTTTGTTTTTATTAAGCACAAGAAAAGCTATGAATTAAAACTGACATGGAATACAATTTTTTCATACAGCTTACAGAAAATGTTTAAAACATTTATGTGATAAAGCAAATATAGCAAAAAAGGTAATGGTAAAATTTTAGTGGTTGGGTAGATAAGTGATCAATGTATGAGTTTTTTATTTTTATTTTTTTTTAATTTTTTTTTTTTTTTGGTATGAGTTTTTTAAAAAGCTTTCTGTAAGTTTGAACCATTCCATAATAAAGTGGGGGCTAAAACTAAATCACCTCTTACAGTAACAGTGGTGATTAAGTAAAATTATGTACACAAGCATACAGCAGTTGCCCAATAAATATTAGTCTATTTCCTCTTCCCTTTTGAACAAAGTCAGTTATCCAAAGAGCGAGCTGCCTGAAAAGTCATGAACTTCAGGCTCTAGAAATACATGCATGTTCGGAACTTGAAAAGTCTTTGACAGTAAACGGAAGTTCTTTTAAAGGCACAGATGAACTCAAGAGAAAGAGGAATCCCCTAGGTGCCAGGAAAAGGAGAGAGGGAGGATTAAAAACCACAGCACCAGAAATAAAGGCAGGAAGAGGGGAGACTGTTCCATTAACTTAGGGCTTGGGGCTTAACACCAGGAACAGGACACAAGGTCCTGACTGTTACCAAGTACAAAACTGAAACTGGAAGCGAGATCACTACACAAGGCTGAAACTGCTTCCAAGGTTTAAATCAAAGAGCTTGTAACACTAGAAACCGATCACAAGGAAGTATTTCCATACATTTAGAGCATAGCAAAGAAAAATCTGACTGTTCATCAACAACTTTCGCCTTTCCTAGAGAAAATGGGAAGGAACAGGACTGCTTTGGTATGACAAATCAAAGGCTGGCACATGAGCCTGACCTGACTTGCCCAGACAAGTGGCAGGCTCGCCTGCTGTCTGGGGACGGTCACAGGAGTGCCTCGCCCGGTCCACTGTGTCCAGGTGCTGCATGTGAGCCCTTCTCACCAGACTGACTGAGGCCAGGGCTTTTATGAACTTGTAGTTGAAAGGGTGAATTCTATGGTGTGTGAATTACAAGAAAGGAAGGGTAATAAGGAGTTAAAAAGAAAAAAAAGCAGCGGGCCAGGGCAGCTAACTCTCTTGTGTGCCTGGAGGCAGAAGGCTCCACAGCCCAGGAAATGCAGCCACAGATGGGGAGGAACCAGGGTCTCCAGATCACCAGCCGCCAGCAAGTCTTCACAACCTCTCTTGTGTTAAGCCACTGCATTTTGGGGTTTGGCATAATGGCAGTTAGTTTTGCCCTAAACAATGTATTAAGGAAATCTTTTATCTTCTAAGTTGGTAAAAGGTTTGGCTCAACCCAGTTACAAACAAACTGACCTTGACACAAAATGAAATTATACCTGTGGAACTCTCATTTAAGGTAGTTTCGTCAACATGAGTAATGGAAAAATATTTCTTTATCTTAATTAAAAATTAAAAAAAGTTAAATAGGTAACATATACATAATAGCTCAAATATTTTTTAAAAAATCAAAAATATAGGGAATTCCCTGGTGGTCCAATAATTAGGACTTGGCACTTCCACTGCCATGAGCCTGGGTTCAATCCCTGGTGGGGGAACTAAGATCCTGAAAATCACATCACATAGCCAAAAATAAATCAAAAATATAAAAGAATAAATAAAAATAAAAGAATATAATGGAAAGTTTCCCACCTATTTTTATCCTCCATTAGTCCTAATTTCTTCTGTATCCTTCCGGAGCATTCTAATGCAAATACAAGCAAATATTGATAAATACTTGTATTCTTATTTTTCCTATTTGATTACAAAAACAGTAGTATAATATACCAAGCAATAACTTTACTTTCCTAATTTAGTAACAGATCTTGGAGATTTTTCCATACGTGACGTAAGGAGCTTCTTTTCCACAGCAATACAACAGTTCATTGTAATGATGCACAGTAACTTATATTTATTGAAGGGTGTTAGGTTGCTTCCAACTGAGGTTGCTTCCAATTATTTGCTATTACGAAAAAAAAAAAGCTTCAATTTAATACCTCTTACACATTGACCATACTGTTATGCATTAATTTTCAGAAGTAGAACTGTCAAAAGATACATTTGCAATTTAATAAATAATTCTCAATCTCCTTTTCTAACAAATTCTCCTAATCTCCTTTTGATATGTCCTAAGTTAAAACTCAAGGGATGGTGATTTCTACTCCAGCTCATGAAGGATTAATTACCACAGAAAACGCCATCGCAGTAATTAACAACTAGGCACAATATGCGAAATAAATTTCAGTCATCGGCCAACAGGCAGCATAAGCCTAAAACGCCTGAGAGACGGGAAACACCGTGAGCCTGCCGGTTTCCCAGCTTACTGCCAGGAAGGGGTTTCCAGGCGGCAGCACAGGGAGGGGGAACCCAAGCAGACTCCGGGTAGTTGATGAGCAGAGAGGTCAAAGTGCAGGGGCTCCAAGGTGGCCAAAATTTGCAAAACAGAGTGGATAATGGACAGGAGAGCTGTACAAAGAGCCAAGGAGAAAGTCAACGGGATCTCCTGAGTCAAGTTGTATCCTATGCGCCTTCAGTGGGAAATGAGACACTGAGAAGCCAAGCTCACCCAGGGCAGGGAGCGCATTCCCACCAGCCGGAGAAGGGAAACCTCACAAAAGCTGGGAAACTGAGGAGAGTTGCAGCTCACTAGCAGATCAAATTAGGCCTAGCCTAAAGGCTGCTCTGGACTTGCCCTAACAAAGTTTAAAAGTCTCAAAAGGATCAAACTGATCTGCATGTAACCTGTGTGCCAGACAAAGGCCAACACTCTTTAGGAATTCAACACAATGCAGCAGAGATGTAAAACACACAATGACCAACACCCAGCCAAAAAGAAAAAACACCGTGCAGGCAGGAAGTAGAAATGTGGACGCCAGAAGAAAAACTCATCAGTAGAAAAAGACCAAGAAATGACCGATGACGGGATGAGCAAGTAACGCCTTAAAACAGCTGTTGCAAAAAGCATTCAAGGTCTTACAGGAAAATAGGAACACAAGGAAGACAGAAACGGTCTCTGTCAGATCCATGTCAAACTTCTACAGATGAAACCAGAGCATCTAAAATAAAAGATACACTGGACAGCAGCCATTAATAGCAGACCGACAACCACAGAAGAAAAGATCTGTCAACCTGAAAGATACAGCAACAGTAATAACGCAAAATGAAAGGCGCGGGGAAACCCAGCCACATCGCTGGTGGGGAGAGGAGAGTGAAGAACAGAGCCTCATGACAGAGACGACAGCAAGCAATTTAATCCCTTTAACCTATGTAAGATCAGTGCCCAGGAGAGGAGAAACAGAAAAACGACTTGAGGGATAGGAGCACACAGTATGTTTTCAACCATTCCTTGGCATATTTACATTAAAATGGGCTATAAAAATACTTTTAAAAATATGAAAACATATCATTTATGTTAATGTGAAAATTATCAGAACAATGTGGTAATACACAACAACCAAAAAAAAAGATTTTAAGTTTTTAAAGACTTGGATTTTAAAATTTAAAACTTCAAAAGAGTTCGGAAGTCTAAGCTCCATATCTTAATACTTTACCTGACTTGGGCAAATCACAACCCATCTGATTCTTGCGGTGTTTTGGTCTGTAAAATAAGGCCGACATCTGTCCTATCCACTGCATACCGTTATCAAGAGCTCCAAATGAGATTACAAGCATTCCATAAACTAAATATTAGTCCACAACTTAACTCAGAGTAATTCAGTTTTTTAAAAGCACGTGTATTTGGTGAGTCCTCTGACATTTATACCTAGTTCCACATCTCCCCTATTGTGAGAGAAGATAAGCTTTTCAGAATACATTATTTTTTAAGAAACAAAACTCTCAAGTCACCTTTTCTAAATGCCAAAAAATCATGCTATTTATTAATTTACCCATATAGTGAGTGCTCAGTAAATACTTCACAAATAAATGAGTAAGGTATAAAACAATCTACACTGGTTCCCTTCTTTCAACCTTAGGGGCAGATAAACCCAAAGAGAAGCTGGGGAAAACAATCTCAGGAAGACTCCCCAGGTGAAAGTCCTACACCAAAATGACTAAACTTCTCCGATCCCCTTGCTTTTAACTCTTGATATTAAGATGATGGACCTCCCTGATGGCTCCCCAGTAAACAATCTGCCCGCAATGCAGGAGACCTGGTTTGATCCCTGGGTTGGAAAGATCCCCTGGAGAAGGGAATGGCTACCCACTCCAGTGTTCTTGCCTGGAGAATCCCACAGACTGAGGAGCCTGGCAGGCTCCAGTCCATAGGGTTGCAAAGAGCCAGACACCACTGACTAACACAATACTTTAAGATGATACAAAAGGAAACAATGAATATTGCCACAGAAGCAGATGCTATTGACTCAAAATCTGAACAAGGACGAACAACTGACTGAACCATATGAACCTGCTTTTTATAAATCAAATATGATTGGTTCAGTTCAGTCAGTCAGTGATGTCCAACTCTGTGACCCCATGGACTGCAGCACAGCAGGCCTCCCTGTCCATCACTAACTCCCAGAGCTCGCTCAAACTCATGTCCATCCAGTCAGTGATGCCATCCAACCAGCTCATCCTCTGTCGTCCCCTTCTCCTGCCTTCAATCTTTCCCAGCATCACGGTTTTTACCAATGAGTCAGTTCTCATGATCTTTTCCAATGAGTCCGTTCTTTGCATCAGGTGGCCAAAGTATTGGAGCTTCAGCATCAGTCCTTCCAATGAATATTCAGGACTGATTTCCTTTAGGACAGATGGGTTTGATCTCAAACATCAGTAATTCTTATGGTCCAATCTGCTAGTAAAAACAAGCCAGAAAACAGTGCTTAGAGGAGAGCTGGTAGTGGGGAGGGGCAGTGGGCTGTGCCAAGGGAAAGATAACGAGCAACAGTCTGGGGCTGAAACTACTCAAATCACTGAATATAAAATCTCTGTCAACAAACAGTATTTACATGAAAAGCCTGTAAACTCAACAGCTGTAACTTGGCACTCTCTGGAAGCCATGAACTACTTGGCGGGGGAGGGGAAGCAAACAGTAGGCTGTCACGTAGGGAGCTAGTGGGAAGCAGAGCTGGAGAACGGAGAAGCAACCTGAGACCAAACTTATTTCCTAAAGAGAATGGAACCATATCCGTCTCCTGACTTCTGCTTTCACTGCTAATTTCTCCTGCATCAGATAATATTTTCAAGTTGAAAACCAATAGACAACCTTATAAATTCTTGAAACGTCTCATAATGATTTAAAAAAAGAAAACCAGCAATTCTACACACTAAAAGTTTTTATCTATACACATCAGTCACATCTTAATCTAGCAAATACGTTTTAAAAAGAGATTGTGGAATTCTAGCTATTTTGAAACTATTCACAACTAACTCTACTACCTAATAACATCAGAAAGAAGGCTTACATACTGAAAATACCTTGTGCTGTTTTTAATGTATGAGTAACTTATGTATTTATACTTTAATATAGATTCTTTCAAAGGCCAGCCAATGTTCCCACCTTAGCAATTTATAAGTCCTTACATTTTACTTTCCCTCTGAAAAGTTACCAACTTTCAGGAAAATTTACGTGATTTTTATATTTATCTGGTTTTACAAAGGGCAAAAAGATAAGGATCAATGCCTTCTGTTTCTCAGCTGATAAAACAGCTATTTAGTCATTCCAACCTGCAGAGCGAGGATGTTTCAAGCAGTACTGTCTAAGGAATAGAATGTTTTTTTCCCCTCTCACATCAGAGAACAGAGATTTCCTTTGTCTTGATGGGCAGTATATCCCAAATTTAGGCATCATTTAGGCCTAGAAAATGAAAGAACACTTGGTAGAACTGAATTCCTTCACCCAAGGAATTCACTCCTTTGCCTCCACAACCTCAAATTGTATCCATTTTAAATACCTGGTAAAGACTCAGTACATTTTTGACCTTACTGCTCTTCAGGTAAGTTCAACTACAGCCTTTGTGAAGAAGTCTTGGATGGATTATATAAAAGGTACGGCTCATTACAGTTCACATTTCTCTTAAGACAGTGAACGTACAGCCATATCTTGAAGGGTGTCATCTGCAACAACAAAGGACCAATGATGAGCAAGTACAATTTGATGAATATTTCAAAAATTTTTTTTCATTATCATAACCCTGTGGAAGTAGGTTTTATACCTCAACTTTACAGGTAAGAAAGGTGAAGGTTGAAGAGAAATCTGTCCAAGGTCACAGCAGGTGGCAGGTGAGTGAGGACTTGAATCCGGACTGTACTTTCAGAATCCACTCTTTTCCCGCTCACTCCACAGCTTCTCCTATGAAAAGCGCCACATGATAAAAGCGCCTTGACAGATTATTTCATGTGCAGCAGGTATGCTCAGCAGATGGCCATTAATTAACAAATGGTGGACTCTATGCCTGATTAAAACTCTCCATTACATCCCCTTTTCCTTCTCAAAGTTTTTATTGACTTTGTGTTGTTTATCACATTACAGAGCTGATTTGGCTGGCATGGGAACTGTGGAAGTTCTGTAAGTGACTTTCTAAGTTAAATTACAAATGAAACCTTTCTAGACATCAGAGCATTTTCTTTAAACATGAATTTTAAATTCTTTTTTCTTTGTTTTAATTCTGCATTTGAACTGATTTATAACATACATACATTCCCTTGGTTAATTTCTCTCACATATTTCACTTCACTGTTTATCTTATGATTTAAAGTATGCATCACATATGTTTTCTATTTGTTTTTAAAGGAACACAAAAATGTTTTAAAGAATTTGTTCTATTTCACAAGGATATAGATCCAGTACCCATTTTCACTATGACGCTCCCTACACAGAGTTATAATGTTATTCAATCCTTCAACAGGAGAAATTATAGGTTACTGTAAGCACCATGCAACTGATCTAATTTTCTAACTTCAGTAAAATTATTAAAGCTGAGTGAAAATAAATGTCTGGTTCTCTTAATACACTGTTTTTAGATTCCAGTCCACACTTCTAGTTCTCCACACTCTATTTTAATGCAGATACAAGGGTAAGTACTGGCACAGTTCTGAGGACCATCACTTGAGATTCTTTTTAAGTTTTAAATATATCTAACTCAACCAAATAAAGATGAGTCACTTACTGACTCCCAGTTTTATGAGTTTAGCTCCTCTCACTCTGAAGGAGCTGTTGTACCCCTGACAACTCATAAATTCAGCATGAGGAAGATGACATCCATCCATTAAGCGGATCAGCAGGCACTTTAAGGTGGCTAAATTAAGAATTTCATGATATGAACAAGCAATTTAAGAATGAGACGCACTGACGGGCTTTATCTGGATTCTCCCAACCATTTTCTCCACCATATGCTCACAGAATTTAATTTATTCTTCTCTTATGGTACTTACTACTTTATCACCTGCATTATGGTCTTAATAAAGACATCTTTTACTTCTTCCAGGCTGGTGTTGCCCAACAAGAATATAATGGAAACCACATATTTATGTCTTCTAGTAGTCACATTGAAAATTAAAAAGTGAAACTGGCTTTAATAACGTTTTTAACTCAATATACCCAGCATACTCTCATGTGAACAGTAATCAGTGTAAAAAGAGATGAGACTCCCCGGTGGTCCAGCGGTGAGGACTCCGCGTTTTCACTGCTGAGGGCGGGGGTTTGATCCCGGGTGTGGAAACTATGATCCCCCAGGGTGTGCAGCATGTGCCCCCACAAAAACTGAAATAGTTTATTTTCCTATGTGTGCAAAGTCTTCAAAATCAAGTGTGTATTTGACACTTACAGCACAGCCCAACTCAGACTGCTCCTATTTCCACGGCTCGGCAGCTGCATTTAGCTGGTGACTACCACAATGGCCTACCACAGGGATGGTGGAGGGGCATGAGCCATTTTACAGCTGGACAAGACTTGCTTTCAAGTCTTAATTTCACTAGTTACCGGCCCAGAGGCAGCTCCCTCATTTAAAAAAATAGTAATCATTGAAATAATACTAATGATATATTTTTCATAAGATTAAATGAGATACATAACACCTAGGAAACATCCTGTCCCTTAGAACAAGGCAAACAAAAATCCCTTGATAAATGCTACTATTATCATATATTTGTAGCCTTTAACACTAAGCACAGTGAGTTGCACATAGTATGTACTCAATAAATGTCTGCTGAAGGAAGAGAAATTACTTTGCACGACATTAAACAAGTCATCTTAACGGCTTCTCTTTAAAATACATTTCTCATATAAGCAAGAGAAGTTTTCTGGGCAGATTGTTGCTGATGAAATTTGTTTTGAACACATTAGAAGAAACGTACAAAGAGAATGAACCATCTCATCTCTTGGACTGTTATTTTCTTCTAAAGAACAATGAATTATTAAGCACCTATTTACGGGAAAGCATTCTTATCAAGAGACTTCTTAAAAACTTCATTGCGTAAGTGACAGTGCTATTTTACAAGTAACTCAATTATCTGCAGGAATATTTTATCTCAGGTTGGGATAAAAACACACCCCGTTTCTGGGCTTTACTTGAAGAACAGTGGTGCAAGCAAGACCCTTTATAATCTGGACTCAAAAAATTCTCAAACTCTCTACTTGAGTCAGTACAGTCCCTTTAATTTCTCAAAGCACCTTTCCTTTTCACCTGTGCTTATGACTCCCTTGCACATGTCTCATATTCCTACAGCTGACAGAATCACAGAGTACCAACGCTGAAAGGATCTTAAGTGATAACCCAGTCTTCCAAAGCATATGTGGTAAACAAGATGATTTCAAGTGGTATGTGTTATTATTGCCTACTTCAATGGTCACATATGTTGTTTAATGTTGTTAAAAAAGAAAAATATAACTAGCACATCAAATTCAAGGACTCATGTAGGGAGTTCCCTGGTGAACTAGTGACTAGAACTTGCCGCTTTCACTATCATGGCCCAAGTTCCCACTGGTTGGGGAACTGAGATCCTGCAAGCCATGTGGTGGGACAAAAAATAAAAAAAAATTGGAAGAAAAAAACGGAAATCACGTATATGTTCACTTACAACAGGGTTAAACTGTCCCTCAGTTCAGTTCAGTTGCCCAGTCGTGTCCAACTCTTTGCGACCCCATGGGACTGCAGCATGCCAGAACTCCCTGTTCATCACCAACTCACTCCCAAGTTTGTTCAAACTCATGTACATCAAGTCAGTGATGCCATCCAACCATCTCATCCTCTGTTGTCCCCTTCTCCTCTTGCTCTGTCCATCACTACTTAACTGTCCCTCAGTTCAGTTCAGTCGCTCAGTCGTGTCCGACTCTTTGCGACCCCATGAATCACAGCACGCCAGGCCTCCCTGTCTATCACCAACTCCCGGAGTTCACTCAAACTCACGTCCAACGAGTTGGTGATGCCCTCCAGCCATCTCATCCTCTGTCGTCCCATTCTCCTCCTCCCCCCAATCCCTCCCAGCATCAGAGTCTTTTCCAATGAGTCAACTCTTCGCATGAGGTGGCCAAAGTACTGAAGTTTCAGCTTCAGCATCAGTCCTTCCAATGAACATCCAGGACTGATCTCTTTTAGGATGGACTGGTTGGATCTCCTTGCAGTCCAAGGGACTCTCAAGAGTCTTCTCCAACATCACAGTTCAAAAGCATCAATTCTTTGGCGCTCAGCCTTCTTCACAGTCCAACTCTCACATCCATACATGATTACTGGGAAAACCATAGCCTTGACTAGATGGACCTTTGTTGGCAAAGTAATGTCTCTGCTTTTGAATATGCTGTCTAGGTTGGTCATAACTTTCCTTCCAAGGAGTAAGCGTCTTTTAATTTCATGGCTGCAATCACTATCTGCAGTGATTTTGGAGCCCCCCAAAATAAACTCTGACACTGTGTCCACTGTTTCCCCATCTATTTCCCATGAAGTGATGGGACCAGATGCCATGATCTTCATTTTCTGAATGTTGAGCTTTAAGCCAACTTTTTTACTCTCCTCTTTCACTTTCATCAAGAGGCTTTTTAGTTCCTCTTCACTTTCTGCCATAAACGTGGTGTCATCTGCATATCTGAGGTTATTGATATTTCTCCTGGCAATCTTGATTCCAGCTTGTGCTTCATCCAGCCCAGCATTTCTCATGATGTACTCTGCATAGAGTTAAATAAGCAGGGTAACAATATACAGCCTTGACGCACTCCTTTTCCTATTTGGAACCAGTCTGTTGTTCCTACTTAAGGGTAAAAAAAAAAAGTGGTGATATGATTTTTAAGCCCAGAGTAGCAGAGCTGGGCTCCATCCAAGTCTAAATCCTAGTTCTGTGCTCTTTTCATTGCTCTAAAGGATTCACTGCCCATGTAACATGCAGTGATGAACACTCTCTTATACAACTGGTTCCTGATCACAACCCCATTTATCAAACCAACTGTAAGCAATGCTGGTATCTTAAAACACTAGTTCTCTTCCACTATGGTAAGTGCACAACCGATCAATCACACCTTGATTATGAGGTTAGACTGCTTCCAACCACTGAGAGTCAGCACAGGAGGCAATTTCATGTTGACTCAAACAAAATAATCATAATATATCCTAAAGTCAAACAACGTTTGGATTAATTGCTGTTTGCATTATTCATTTCACCATTTTCACCCATGAATGAACATGATGGCACACACATAAATTCTACAAACTATAAATGCAGACAGAATATGCAGGAAACAACTTACATAGATCAAATAAAAGGGATCTCGAAAACTAAATTGTACACACGAGGAAACTGAACCTTAGTGGTAAAATGACTGGTTCTCCCTGGTAGCTCAGTGGTAAAGAACTCGCCTGCCAATGGAGGGGACGCAGGAGACATGGGTTCAATCACTGGGTCAGCAAGATCCCCTGGAGAAGAGAAAGGCAACCCACCCCAGTATTCCTGCCCAGGCAATCACACAGACAAAGGAGCCTGGGAGGCTACAGTCTATAGGGGTTGCAGAGTCGGACACGACTGCTGAGCACACACACACTTCCAAACCCAGTCCAAGCTTGGAAAACCCTAGTGCGGTCCTCTTACCTTCTCTTTTCTTATCCGATGGCTGGATGCAGTAATCATCCAGAACCTAAAGGAGGGACCCGGGATGAGAGAGGAGGGGCCTGGTACATGAGTCACTACAGAAAGAGCATAAAGTGGTGCTGCATGAATGGAACGGAGAAGCAGTTCTACAATTAGTTAACAGCAGTGCCAGCTCTAGTCCTAATTTACACTTCGTGGTGTTCCACTGATTCAATACAAATAGTAGGGGGATACATCTAAATTCTTCCATTATACAAGTTGTGCTGAAGGTAACACGGAATCTGAAAATCTTTTCATGAAGCGGAAACTCTACTTGTAATGGACTCAGATTAGTAAGTAGCTTTGTCTAATGATGTCGGTCTGTCCACCTGAGAAATCTATACAATACTGCAATGCTAAGATGCTGCTGCTACCCAACTGCTCTTGGTAGTGAGGAAAACAGAATTCTAATTCCAGGCTACTCTTCTCACTTTGTGTCCATTTATGAACCCCCGGCATTCTCAATAGCCACATGCCAATTTTCCTAGCTGCAATCATCCATGGAGGATTAGAAAGCGTACAATCTTTGAAGTCAGAGAGAATTTTCTGAATACAAGCCTTACCCCTTAGGTCAGGATATAACACTGGACAACTTACTTCCTCTCTCTGAGTCTGCTTCTCAACTAAGATAATAAGATAACACTATTCTCCTCACAGGATAAATAATACAGACACTGTGGCCTACTATCTTAGGATACAGTTAAGAGAAAGACTACGAATAGAAAAAGAAAATGTTCACCTACGAGTCAAAGCAGGTTTACGGTTTGCAATGTCATTCCTCTTCAACGCATATTAGTGAAAGTGAAAGTGAAGCCACTCAGTTGTGTCCGACTCTTGGCGACCCCATAGACTGTAGCCTACCAGGATCCTCTGTCCATGGGATTTTCCAGGCAACAGTACTCAAGTGGATTGCCATTTCCTTCTCCAATATATATTACACTGCTGCTGCTGCTAAGTCGCTTCAGTCGTGTCCGACTCTGTGCGACCCCATGGATGGCAGCCCACCAGGCTCCCCCGTCCCTGGGATTCTCCAGGCAAGAACACTGGAGTGGGTTGCCATTTCCTTCTCCAATGCAGGAAAGTGAAAGTGAAGTCACTCAGTCGAGTCCGACTCTTAGTGACCCCATGGACTGCAGCCCACCAGGCTCCCCTGTCCATGGGATTTTCCAGGCAAGAGTACTGGAGTGGGGTGCCATTGCCTTCTCCAAATATATATATTATAGTCCATCTTAAATAAATATTTACAAAGCATTCACTCTGTGCATAGAAAGTGGTCAAAATGTATAACTTGAAACTGATATATCAAAAGAAGGTACCAAGAAATTCAGAAGAAATACTCATAATGCTTTTATTTTGGCTCAGCTGTGCGGTACAGTTCTCAAGCCAGGAATCAAACCTGTGCCCCCTACATAAGAGCAGGCAGTCTTAGCCACTGGACAGCCAGGGAAGTCGCCATAATACTTCTAAATACTAAAAAATAACAAGCAGGTTCTGGTTTTATCTTGTTTTAAGTCCTTATCAGAGACTTACACTGAAGTATTTATAAATGAAATGACATAGTGTCTGGGACTTGCTTTAAAATACGCCATTCCCCCAAGCCCTGTGATTAAACGAAGTGGGGACAGTTTAAGCTGGGGGATACATACGGGGCAGGGAATCATCAAACTATTCTCACTACTTCTGTTCATGTATTAGAAAGCTTTTGTTCCTTTTTAAAAAAATCTAACAACAAAAACTAACAAAAACTATGCACATCACTAATAAACTTCTAAAGAATCAACATCTCCACGTGAAACTTCTGCCATTTCAGCCAAAAATATGTAAAGTATTTTAAAATTACTCTCAACATAAAGCATGTCTTTTTTATCAAACATTAAACTAGACAACAGTACCTTCTCTTCCTTTGGTATTGCTTTTCTAACTGCCAGAACAGCCCAGGGTGTATTTTTCCTTTTACTTATACTAGAAAGTATATGTATGTGAACTAGTTATATGTTTTTTTAACTAGAACTACTGTTAACTACATACAGAGATACACACATAACCAGGACTACTATTCCATCATTACTGCTAATATACCCACTATGTAACAGCAGGCCCAATGGGTATACTTGACCTTTTAAAAGGCATGACTCATCTGAGAGGGTTAAAAAAAAGAAAGAAAAATCCCCCACAACATGTATCTTCAAAATAGTAACCAAAAAATAGAAAAGCTGTGAACTAACCTTAGTCTATATGCTGTTTAACTTATAGTTTTCACATAAAATTTTAATTTGCTGGCATACCATACATTAGACAAACTGTAAGTATCCACTGAAATTATTTAAAGGTAACTATCAGTTCAGTTCAGTCGCTCAGTCATGTCCGACTCTGCAACCCCATGAATCGCAGCATGCCAGGCCTCCCTGTCCATCACCAACTCCCGGAGTTCACACAAACTCATGTGCATCGAGTCGGTGATGCCATCCATAAATACCTTCAAATAGATTCTGTAAGTGAATTAATACATAACTTTGAACACTAAAGGGAACCTTAAAATATCTGAACTTAAGACTTAACCTAACACCATATATCCATGCTACTTCAAAATAAAAATGTGGTTTACTACACTACCATTTAAATAGTTATATGCTTTGCATTTTCGAAATACTAACAGCAAGAACACAGAGAACAATCTTCCCCCAAATAAGTATCCAAAGGAATAAAGAAGCACAAATGTCTGCATTCCTATCAAACAGTCCTACGTACCAAAAGGCACCTAAGAAACACGTTCCATACTTCCATTTCAAATGTGCCTAGCTAGTTCACTTTCTTTTTATATGCTTTCAAATGCATAGATTTAACTAATTCTCTAAGTGGAGTAAAATTTCTTTTTGCTGTCTTTAAAGGAAAAAAAAAAAAAGTCGTTTAAAACTAGCTCCACCTCTTAAAGAATATATATAGTTGTTCATGGTACTAGTCTTTCAATTTTTATGTATATACAAGAGGAAAAAAAAAAAAACTGGAAATTTGGAATAAACCCCTGACCTCCAAAAGCCCCCTCTTTCAATTTACATGACATCTTTTCTTCCATAAAACAGACTCCATTAGTTTACTTCACCTTCAATCAGTCAACACTATTTACTGAGTCTAGCCACTGAATTAGGTACTCTGGAAAGCTACAAAGGAAGTACCAGACCTAGTAACTACCTTCAAAGAGTTTAAATAACATCCCCAGAAAGGAAGGAAAATGTAGTTACGGAAACAATATCCCTGCTGAGAGTCTCACACTCAAAGGTGGAGCTACAGGAACTGCACTTTCAGGCCAGGTTTTTTACAGTAAACAATGCAAGAAATACAGTATCTAGCTAGCTAAACCCACTCCAAAAGTGCTCAGATCTGGTATTTATGGATCATATATGCTGCTGCACACTTCTACAGGCATGACAAAGGAACACTGCTCCTGTGAGTGACAGAATCCACGTGTCCTTAATACATGTCAAGAAAGAGGCACTCCTAGAAAGGGCCACTTTCCCTAATAACATCCTGTTTCTGCCACAAACTACTCACCAAATGTTTGGTCTTCAACATCACGATCCTAGTTTGAGAGAACAGCATGTATTTTATATCCTCAAAGGCCAAACAGAAAATTTCAAGAAGCATGACACAGTTGAGAATCTTAGCTGTACTGACTAGAGGAGTAGGTGAAGAATCAAGAACAAGGGATTCTTTTTCTAATTTTCACATTGTCGATAAGCCATCTAAGGCTCCACATTTCTGGTGGCTCTAGAAATTTCCTTTCTCTCTGTCCCCTGAGCATGTATATCTTTTCCTCTTGTGAATTACTCTGTATGGACTACCAGAGCAAATATCAGGTGGGATAAGGGGGGAAAAACTGCCAAGACTAGCCTTTTTCTACAAACCAATGGTCTTCCTGTGACCATGAACATCTTAGGCAATTCTGATAACAATTTTCCAAATAAAACTGTATCAAGCAGTGGTTTCATTCTGTCAACCTTGGGGCCTTTGTTTAAACGTCGGAAAAAGTGTCCCTACCAGATTTGCTCCCAAACTTTGATAACTGTCAAAATTGCACTTAACATCTGCAGCATTAAATCTAGAAAAGAATTCTGTGTTACTAAACTGAATGGCATCAAAGAACATCAAAACAAGACGGCATTAAGAGGTACAGTCAGACAGGCAAAAAGATCAGAAAGCAAAGACCTCACAGCCCAGCTTCAAACGCTGCCTCAACTTTTCAAGCTTTGGGACCATTTGGGATTCATTACAAATTGACCAAAAGACGTGAAGGGAAAAAAAAAAGAGCATATATTAGTTTCAGCAGCTGGTAAATAACAGGAATTTTTGAATTACAGAAGAATAGGGTAGAGACAGTAAATCTGGCTGCAGACTACAGCACACATCAGAATAGAACTCGCGCTGTCTAAACATTATCTACTGCCAATAAACAGCAGGGCATTCTTTACCAGCTGAAGTACGCCAACCATCTTTCACGTTTTAAAGAGCTGCTACAAATTACCCAAATCGAAAAGGGGGGCAAAATCCTACACAGGTCTTCACCGAGGAGCCACCGCGCTTAGAGCATCACACAAAAGACCGGAGCAAACACAGACTCGCTCTGGGCCTCGGCCGACGGCAGCCGGGAGCCGGGGTGGGCGCCCCAGACCCCCGCCGGGAGCGAGTGAGGGCTGGGGGTGGGGTCCCCTCCCCGGAGCGCGCCGGGGAGCGGGCGGCCGCGCAGAGGAAGCGAGAGGCGCGGCCGCGGCGTCAGCGGCTGCCCAGGCCGCCCGGCGTCCGCGGCGGCCAGGCCTGCGCGCCCGGCGCCCGGCGCCTCACCTCTCGCACGTCCTGCAGGCACTCCAGCACCGCCAGGTTGTTGCTCCAGGTGTGCTTGGGACACACACGGCTCACGTCCTCCCGGCAGGATTCTTCCTCCGCCAGCTTCCAGCCCCCGCCAGCCCCGCCGGGCCCTGCTCCGCCCCGCCGGACCGGAGACCCGCCCGCGGGGAACGGCGGCTGCTGCTGCTGAGGCTGCTGCTGCTGAGGCTGCTGCTGCTGCGGCTGCTGCTGCAACTGAGATGACTGAGGCAGCAGGAGCTGACCCGGCAGCACGCCGCCTCCCGGCTGCGCTCCGAGGGGAAGAAGGTTGCTCCCTGGGCCCGGGCCCTGCCCGTGGCCGCCCGGGCCCTGGATTTTCTGCGCGCCGTCCGCCGCGAGCAGCAGCAGCGGCAGCGCCGCCGCCAAGCGGAACATCCTCAGTACACGTCCACACGCCGCCATCTTGAGTCCGCGGCGAGCTCGACGTGCCCGCCGGCGCCGCGTATTTAAATGAGGGGGCGGGGCGGGGCGGGGCCGGCTGGGTCCTTCCGAACCCCTCCCGCCGCGCGGACCCGCCGCTGGGCGCCGAGCGCGCAAGCCGCCGGGTTCTGAGGGCCGGCGCCCCGGACCTCGGCCGGCGAGAGGGCGACGCTGGGCGTCCCTGGCGCTCCTTCAGATCCCTGGGGAGGACCGCTTTGCCTAATGTCTTTGGTTGTCCGTCACCAAAAGAAAAAAAAAAGGATTGGGATTGCCACAACCAAGATGGCCGGTAGAGTGTGTCACCCGTTCTGTGACTTGAAAGAAAAAACTTTATGTGTAGAGGTGAGCCTTACACGATAAGGTGTATTCCGATATCCAAGAACCTCTTCTTGCACTTCTCCCTGCTTCCTTCCATCTGCCTCAGAAGCTTCTCTTACTCAGAGAGGAAGGCAGCGCTGAATCAGGGTTAGGAGCACTGGTTCCAGAAGAAAGAGCCCGTTATTCTAGCTCTTGGCAGACTAGACTAATCTTTTAATTTCTCTGAGCCTCCTCGTCTGAGAAGGCAGAGGAGGAACTCTAATGTAAAGTATAATTGTGAAGATTAGAAATAAAGTGGCTGGCCCACAATATGGGATTCAAAAAGTTATAACCAATATTATGAATAAACCGGGAAACCCTTTGTATCTGAGCCAGATTTTAAACCCACATTTCGAGGAGGAAATAGCAAAACATGCTGAGGCCTCAGGTTGGTTGTGTCTCGGTAATTGCCTTGTTGTCCTGCATGCAGCATCTTTAGCAGCACTATAGGTGGGAATGGTTGTTTCGCTTCTCACTAGTCCCCCCTCCTCCACAGGAGAGAGATACCTTCCCAAAGCATCTTCACATCTATTGTGTCATTTGAGCTATGCATCAGGCCTGAGCTGGGTTCTCACTCAACTGAAGAACGGCAGAGATGGTAACAGTTCTGCACAGCAGGGTTAAATGTCCTGTCCAGGATGAACTTTGCCAGCCTGGAACCAGAACCCCTGGCCTCTCAATTGGTGCGGTGCACTTTTATCCCACCCTGCCGATATACTGTGGTGGGGAATAAGGGCAGCTTGGGACATGTGATCCCCACGGGTCATCCATGTTCACAAATGCAGCTTCTGCTGTCCTGACCCACAAATGGGCAGTGAAGACCGACAAGACATAACTAGAACCTGAGAAATTGGGTGGGCGTTCATGGACTCCATAAGGAACTGCTGAAACTAAGAATATTCTGGGGGTACCAACTGCTCACTGTGGCTGACACAGGCCTCTGTTTTTAGAAATGAGGGCATGTTCCTGACCTTTCTGCCAAAACTTCCTCAAGCTACTGCCATAATGTGGTCCTGAGCGTTAGTCACTCAGTTGTGTCTAACTCTTTGTGATGCCATGGACTGTAGCCCACCAAACTCCTCTCCATGAAATTCTCCAGGCAAGAATATTGGAGTGGGTTGCCATTCCCTTCTCCAGGGGATCTTCTTGACCCAGGGATCGAACCCAGGTCTCCTGCATCACAGACAGATTCTTTACCATCTGAGCTACGAGGGAAGCCCCATGTGGTCCTAAGGCTATGGCCAACTTTGAACATTGACTAAGATAGTCCAGGGTAGACCAGATAAATGTACATGTTCCTTAACAGATGATGGCACCGCACTCCAGTACTCTTGCCTGGAAATTTCCATGGACAGAGGAGGCTGGTGGGCTGCAGTCCATGGGGTCGCGAAGAGTCGGACATGACTGAGCGACTTCACTTTCACTTTTCACTTTCATGCATTGGAGAAGGAAATGGCAACCCACTCCAGTGTTCTTGCCTGGAGAATTCCGGGGACGGGGGAGCCTGGTGGGCTGCCGTCTATAGGGTCGCACAGAGTCGGACACGACTGAAGCGACTTAGCAGCAGCAGTAGCAGCATAGGTAAGTCTCAGGCAGGCTAGAGACCTGAAGTTCTTGAAAAGCCACTAAGGGTCATTACTTTTTTGAGGGGGGTTGGGGGTGGGGAGGGAGGCATGCCATGCCATTTGTGGTATCTTAGTTCCCCAACCAGGGACTGAACCTGGGCCCTCAGCAGTGAAAGCACTGTGTCCTAACCACTGCATAAGAGTCATCAGTGTTCAGTAATGGGTCTGCGTGTACTCAGACAACAAATGAGAGTTTATTTTAAGCCAGTTTAAGGCTAAAAATTGACCATCTGCTAAGAGAAGCCAGCAGTTGCCTGTCTCTCAGCCTGCACTGAGGAAACCCTGCACCCGGCCACAGATTGCCTCTGGAGATAGGGAGGAGTATATGTGCCTATCTTGAAATCACAGTGACCAAGAAGCAAAATCTGGGAACCTGGCCAGCTCAGGCTGTGTTAGGCAAGTCAGGCTTTACAAAAGACACAAACCACCAGCCAGTGGGAAGAGGGTTGACCTAACCTGGGTCTCCTGGACTCTGTTTCTGTATAAACAGACTATCTCTACCACAAGCTAGGAATTTATTTGACCCTTTACTGCACTCCTTGTTTCTTGATCCTCACTTCCATAACTCACTCAATAGCTATGTGTTGAGAATTTTATTAATATGCCACACATTGCTCAAGAACTGGTGTATATGTGAGATAAACAATAAGACAGTGAACAAAGATCAGGACAATTTAAGATACTATAAGTGTTATGATGAAAATAAAACATATGGGGTGATGGGGGGAGGAGCTTTTATATAAAGGCAACTAATGATCATTGAGCTATGAGTGAATTGGCATAAATTTATTAAAAACAAAAGAGGGCGAAATCTAAAGATGTCTTAGTCTGTTCAGGCTTCTGTAACCAAACAGCACAAGCTGGGTGGCTTATGAACAATAGAAATATTTCTCATAGTTCTGGGGGCTAGAAATCTAAGATAAGGGTAGCAGCGTGGTCAGGTTCTGGCAAAGGCCCTCTTCTAGATTGCCCACTGCCAACTTCTGTCCTCACATGGTGGAAGGGACTGGGAGCTGTGTGGGTCTCTTTTTATAAGCACACTAATCTCATGCATGAGGGTTCTACTCATGATCTAAGCACCTCCATCCCTAATTCCATCACAGTGGGCATTAGGATTTTAACATATGAATTTAGCGGGGACAAAAACATTTAGACCATAACAAGAGTTCTAAAAGCAAAGGTTAATGACAAGTTCAAGACAGGGGAATAAGCATTCAAAATGAAGGCCTATGTGGCTGCATTCAAATGAGGAAAGAGGGGACTAGAAGAAGGATATATGGGGCCATATAGGCCCTGCAGGACATAAATGGGGAGGATTCTGACCCCAAATATGAATGAAAATACAAATACGTATTTACACTGAAATAAAACCATAAAAACTAGATAAAATATATAAAGTATCTTTTGAGGGGTTAGCAAGTAACTAACCCAGTGAGGAAATGAGGGGACTACAGTCTTAGAAGGGAAGTACACAGTGGAACTCCATCCAGATTTTTTTTTTTCAGTGGCTTGTCCAAATTGTGGCTCGGAAGAACTGAGCCTATGAAGACAGCAGTAATCTTATTGGACTGAAAATACACGGTGGCTGGGACTTAGGGTCAAAATAATGGAGAGAAGGAAACCAAAGAGAAAGAGCCAAAAGTTTGTGAACAAATTTCTCTCGAGTGGCTAACTGACTCCTAAGCTGTACGTGAACATAGTCAGACTCCAACAAACCCAGAAGAAAACAATAACTGAGAGAGCAGTAAATTGAGAGAGACTTTCGCACAGCGATCCCTGGCACAGTAGTAACGAATCCGCTTGCCAGTGCAGGAGCTGCAAGAGATATGAGTTCGATCCATGGGCGGGGAAGATGCCCTGGAGAAAGAAATGGCAACCCACTCCAGTATTCTTGCCTGGGAAATCAGAGGAGTCTGGAAGGCTAGTCCACGGGGTCACAAAGAGTCAGGCATGACTGAGCACACAGCACAAGCACACAGAGAGCTGGGGAGAGAGAAGCTAGAGCTTGGGGCCTACTGTTGTGGAGAGGCCTTGGTAAACACCCTGAGCTTTCTTCTTTTTTAACTGGAGTGGGTTGCCATTTCCTTCTCTGGGGGATCTTCCTGACCCAGGGATCAAACCCAGGTCTCCTGCATTGCAGGCAGACACTCTACTGTCTGAGCCACCAGGGCATCACCCTTAGCTTTTAACTGGGGCCTCAGAAGGTGTACACCCTAGAAACAAAGGCCATACTGCAGAAGGACAACACCGCCGGGATAAGAACTTGCTCTAGAAGAAAAGGCAAAACTAGAATACACCACCTCTAATTAAGCTTAAAACACGCCTCAGTGGGGCCAAGGTGACCCTCCAGTACTCTGACTTTAAGAAGAAAAATCAGCCTTTTTGGAGAAAGATTAATACTATCCAGAGCTTCTATAATGTTTAATCTGCATGATCCAACAATGAATCAAAAATCATGAGGCATGCTGAAAACAAAATGAGCCTGAACTAAATGACCAAAAAGTCAACAAAAACATGATTTGGATATTGGACTCATCAGATGGGGACTTTAAAATAACTGTGAAGATAAAAGAGAGAATGGGTAAAAATAGAAAATTTCAGTAAAAAATAGGATTTTACACAAATGGACATTCTAGAACTGAATTGAAATTCACTAGATAACATTTACAGCAGACTGGATTGGGTTACTTTAACAGAACACCATAGGGAATTCCCTGGCTGTCTAGTGTTTAGGATTCCATGCTTCCATTGCTTGGAGCACAGGTTCAATCCCTGGTCACAGAAATAAGGTCCTACAAGCCATGCTGTACAGCCAAACACACACACACACACACACACACACACGCTCACACAAACACAACAACAAAACCCAAAACAGAATAGCATAGACTGGATATTTGTAAACAATAAAAATTGATTTCTTACAGTTCTAAAGGCTGGGAAGGTCAAGATCAAGGTCCTGGCAGATTCAATGTCCACTGAGAGCCAACATCCAGGTGTGAAGACAGCCTTCTTTGTGATGGACCTTAATTGGTAAATGGGAGCCAGGGAACTCTCCAGGTATCTTTTATAAAGGCACTAATCCCATTCATGAGTTATCCATCCTCATGACCTATTCACCTTCCAAAATCCACCCCCCATCAAATACCATGACACTAGGGGTTAAGACTTCAACATATGAATATGCTGGTGGATACAGATATTCAGTCTGTATCACTGGGTATATAAGAAAGCATTCCTCAGTGATCAATGCAAAGAAATAGAGGAAAACAATAGAATGGGAAACACTAGAGATCTCTTCAAAAAAATTAGAGATACCAAGGGAACATTTCATGCAAAGATGGGCTTAATAAACGACAGAAATGGTCTGGACCTAACAGAAGAAGATATTAAGAAGAGGTGGCAAGAATACACAGAACTGAACAAATAAGATCTTCATGACCCAGATAATCACGATGCTGTGATCATTCACCTAGAGCCAGACATCCTGGAATGTGAAGTCAAGTGGGCCTTAGGAAGCATCACTATGAACAAAGCTAGTGGAGGAGGTGGAATTCGAGTTGAGCTATTTCATATTCTAAAAGATGATGCTGTGAAAGTGCTGCACTCAGTATGCCAGCAAATTTGGAAAACTCAGCAGCGGCCACAGGACTGGAAAACGTCAGTTTTCATTCCAATCCCAAAGAAAGGCAACACCAAAGAATGCTCAAACTACCGCACATTTACATTCATCTCACACGCTAGCAAAGTAATGCTTAAAATTCTCCAAGCCAGGCTTCAACAATTCATGAACTGTGAACTTCCAGATGTTCAAGCTGGTTTTAGGTAAGGCAGAGGAACCAGAGATCAGATTGCCAACACCTACTGGATCATCGAAAAAGCAAAAGAGTTCCAGAAAAACATTGACTTCTGGTTTATTGACTGTGCCAAAGCGTTTGACTGTGTGGATCACAATAAACCGTGGAAAATTCTGAAAGAGATGGGAATACCAGACCACCTGACCTGCCTCTTGAGAAACCTATATGCAGGTCAGGAAGCAAGAGTTAGAACTGGACATGGAACAGCAGACTGGTTGCAAATAGGAAAAGGAGTACGTCAAGGCTGTATATTGTCACCCTGCTTATTTAACTTCTATGCAGAGTACATCATGAGAAACGCTGGGCTGGAAGAAGCACAAGCTGGAATCAAGGTTGCTGAGAGAAATATCAATAACCTCAGATATGCAGATGACACCACCCTTATGGCAGAAAGTGAAGAACTAAAGAGCCTCTTGATGGAAGTGAAAGAACACAGTGAAAAAGTTGGGTTAAAACCTTCAGAAAACTACAATTATGACATCCAGTCCCATCACTTTTTGGCAAATACATGGGGAAACAGTGGCTGACTATTTTGGGGGGCTCTAAAATCACTGCAGATGGTGACTGCAGCCATGAAATTAAAAGATGCTTGCTTCTTGGAAGAAAAGCTATGACCAACCTAGACAATGTATGAAAAACAGAGACATTACTTGGCTGACAAAGATCTATCTAGTCAAAGCTATGGTTTTTCCAGTAGTCATGTGAGAGTTGGACCATAAAGAAGGCTGAGTGCCAAAGAATTGATGCTTTTGAACTGTGGTGTTGGAGACTTGAGAGTCCCTTGGACTGCAAGGAGATCCAACTAGTCCATCCTAAAGCAGATCAGTCCTGAGTGTTCATTGGAAGGGCTGATGTTGAAGCTGAAACTCCAATACTTTGGACACCTGATGGAAAAGACCCTGATGCTGGGAAAGACTGAAGGCGGGAGAAGGGGACGACAGAGGGTGAGATGGTTGGATGGCATCACTGACTCAATGGACATGATTTGGGTAAACTCTGCGAGTTGGTAAAGGACAGGGAGGCCTGGCATGCTGTCGTCCATGGGTCACAAAGAATCGGACACGACTGAGTGACTGAACTGAACCGAACTGAATGGCAGAAGACAGAATTACTGAATGGAAACAATCAATAGAAAATATCCAAAAGAAAGCACAGAAAGAAAAAAAGATTTTTTATAGAAGAACAGACAGTAAGATGTGCAGGACACAGTCAAAAGGTCTAACATACATATAATTAGATTAGAGTTGCAAAAGGAGAGGAGAAAGAGAAAGCTGCATTTCAATGTTTGAAGAGACAGTGCTTTGAATTTCCCCAAACTGATGAAAGATATCAACCTATAGATTAGGGAAGTTCTGTGAACCCCAATCAAATAAATACAAAGAATACCTCATCTGGCATGTCATTATAAAACTGCTGACAATCAAGAGAAAAACTCTTGAAAGCAGACAAAGATACATTATCTTCAAAGGAGCAACAACACATATCTGATATTTCAGTAAGAAAAAATGGAAGCCAGAAAACAGTAGAATGACATAATTTAAATACCAAAAGAAAAAAAAAATGTTGCTAACCTAGAATTCTTTGGCATTGGAATGAAAACCTGATCTTTTCCAATCCTGTGGCCACTGTGGAGTTTTCCAAATTTGCTTGCATATCAAGTGTAGCACTTTCACAGCATCATCTTTTAGGATTTGAAATAGCTCAGCTGGAATTCCATCGCATCCACTAGCTTTGTTCATAGTGATGCTTCCTAAGGCCCACTCCAGCATGTCTGGCTCTAGGTGAGTGATCACACCATCATGGTTATCTGGGTCATTAAGATCTTTTTTGTATAGTTCTTCCATGTATTCTTGTCACCTCTTAATATCTTTTGCTTCTGTTGGGTTCATACTGTTTTTGTCCTTTATTGTGCTCATCTTTGCATGAAATGTTCCTTTAATATCTCTAATTTTCTTGAAGAGATCTCTAGTCTTTCCCGTTGTTTTCCTCCATTTCTTGGCATTGATCACTGAGGAAGGCTTCCTTTGAAACTCTGCATTCAAATAGGTATCTTTCCTTTTCTCGTTCGCTTTTTGCTTCTCCTCCGCTTTTTGCTTCTCCTCTTTTCTCAGCTATTTTTAAGACCTCCTCAGACAATCATTTTGCCTTTTTGCATTTCTTCTTCATGGGAGTGGTTTTGTTCACCGCCTCCTGTACAGTGTTACAAACCTCCTGTCCATAGTTTCTCAGGCACTCTATCAGATCTAATCCCTTGAATCTATTTGCCAAGGGCTAGAAAAGGTCAGTTTTCATTTCAATCCCAAAGAAAAGCAATGCCAAAGAATGCTCAAACACACAATTGCACTGATCTCACACACTAGCAACGTAATGCTCAAAGTTCTCAAAGCTAGACTTCAATGGTACGTGAATGGAGAACTTGTAGATGTTCAAGCTGGTTTTAGAAAAGGCAGAGGAACCAGAGATCAAATTATCAACATCCACTGGATCCACTGGATCATAGAAAAAGCAAGAGAATTCCAGAAAAATATCTACTTCAGCTTTATTGACTATGCCAAACGCTTAGTCTTAGACTTAGACTTAGTCTTAGACTGTGTGGATCACAATAAACTGTGGAAAATTCTTAAAGAGATGGGAATCCCAGATGACCTTACCTGCCTCCTGAGAAACCTGTATGCAGGTTAAGAAGTAACACTTAGAACTGGATGAGTAACAATGGACTGGTTCCAAATTGAGAAAGGAGTCCATCAAGGCTGTATATTGTGACCTTGCTTATTTAACTTATATGCAGAATACATCATGCGAAATGCCAGACTGGATGAATCACAAGCTAGAATCAAGATTGCAGGGAGAAATATCAATAACCTCAGATATGCAGATTATACCACCCTTATGGCAGAAAATGAAGAGGAACTAATGAGCCTCTTGATGAAAGTGAAAGAGCAGAGTGAAAAAGCTGGCTTAAAAGAACATTAAAAAAACTAAGATCATGCCATCAGGTCCCATCACTTCATGGCAAATACATGGGAAAACAATGGAAACAGTGAGACTTATTTTCATGGGCTCCAAAATCACTGCAGATGGTGACTGTAGCCATGAAATTAAAAGATGCTTCCTCCTTGGAAGAAAAGCTATGACCAACCTAGACAGTGTATTAAAAAGCAGAGACATTATTTGGCTGACAAAGGTCTGTCTAGTCAAAACTATGGTTTTTCCAGTAGTCATGTCTGGCTATGAGAGTTGGACCATAAAGAAAGGTGAGCGCTGAAGAACTGATGCTTTTGAACTGTGGTGTTGGAGAAGACTCTTGAGTCCCTTGGACTGCAAGGAGATCCAACCAGTCCATCCTCAAGGAAATCAGTCCTGAATATTCATTGGCAAGACTGATGTAGAAGCTGAAATTCCAATACTTTGGACACCTGATGCAAAGAACTGACTCATTGGAAAAGGCCCTGATGCTGGGAAAGACTGAAGGCAGGAGAAGGGGACAACAGAGGATGAGATGGTTGAATGACATCACCGACTCAATGGACATGAGTTTGAGCAAGCTCCAGGAGTTGGTGATGAATAGGGAGGCCTGGCGTGCTGCAGTCCATGGGGTTGCAAAGAATTGGACATGACTGGGCAATTAAACTGAACCTAGAATTTTACACCCAGGGAAATTGTACTTCAAAAATTAAGTAAATTAGGGACTTCCCTGGTGGTCCAGTGGTTAAGACTCCGCATTTCCACTGCAGCAGGCACTAGTTCAATCCTTTATTTGGGAACTTAGATCCCCTATGCCTCACAGCATGGCCAAAAGAACAATGTAATGAAGCACTGATATACACTACAATGTGGGTGAGCCTTGAAAAGGTAATACTCAGTGAAAGAAACCAGAGACAAAAGGCCACCAACTGTAGGATTGCATTCTTCTGAAATATCCAGAATTGGCAAATCCATAGCAATATAAGTAGCTTAATGGTTTCCAGCACATGGGGGGAAGGGAGAACTGAGAAGTATGGGATTTCTTTTGGGAATGATGGAAATATTCTGGAATCAGATAATTGCAATGAATCAGATAATTGCAATGAATCAGATAATCAGAACCGTAACACTGTGGTTATATTAAAACCCACTGAATTGTGCACTTAAAATTGTTAAAATATTGGAGCTTATGTTATGTGAATTTTATTCAGTAAAAGTTTTTAAAAATACAATTCAGTGCAGTTCAGTTGCTCAGTCAACTGAACTTTGTGACCCCCTGGACTGTAGCACACCAGGCTTCCCTGTCCAGCACCAACTCCCAGAGCTTACTCAAACTCATGTCCATCGAGTCGGTGATGCCATCCAATCATCCTCTGTCATCTCCTTCTCCCGCCTTCAGTCTTTCCCAGCATCAGGGTCTTTTCAAATGAGTCAGTTCTTCACATCCAGTGGCCAAAGTGTTGGAATTTCAGCTTCAGCATCAGTCCTGCCAATGAATATTCAGGACTGATTTCCTTGAGGATGGACTGGTTGGATCTCCTTGCAGTCCAAGGGACTCTCAAGAGTCTTCTCCAACACCACAGTTCAAAAGCATCAATTCTTCGGCGCTCAGCCTTCTTCACAGCCCAACTCTCACATCCATACATGACCACTGGAAAAACCATAGATTTGACTAGACAGACCTTTGTCAGCCAAGTAATCTGTTTTTCATATGCTGTCTAGGTTGGTCATAGCTTTTCTTCCAAGAAGCAAGGGGCTTTTAATTTCATGGCTGTAGTCACCATATGCAGTGATTTTGGAGGCTAAGAAAATAAAGTCTGTCACTGTTTCCATTGTTTTCCCATGTATTTGCCATGAAGTGATGGGACTGGATGCCATGAGCTGTTTTTTGAATATTGAGTTTTAAGCCAGCTTTCTCACTCTCATCTTTCACTTTCTTCAAGAGGTACTTCAGTTTCTCTTTGCTTTCTGCCACAAGGGTGGTGTCATCTGCATATCTGAGGTTATTGATATTTCCCCCTACAATCTTGATTCCAGCTTGTGCTTCATCCAGCCTAGCATTGCGCATGATGCAAAAATGCAATTGGATTCACTCAAAAAAAGGTGAAATAGAGACATCTGCAGACAGACTAAAGCTGAGTGAAGTAATTCATTGCTAGATGGCCTGCACTGCCCTAGGCTGAAAGAAAATGATCTCAGATGAAAGTATGGGACTGCAGGAAGGAATAAAAAGCACAGAAAGGATAAATAGGCAGACAATATGGTTTGGAACAATGATAATGATAGATGTTTAACATATGCAACAGTGAAATATATGACCCCATAGGATGTTAAGGATGCAGAATTGTAATTGCCATACCCTGGAGTCTAGGATAAACACTAAATGAATACTTACAAGGATGTGTAAGTGTAAAGGATTTGATTAATCCAAAAGTAGCCAATAGGGGTGGGAATAAAGTAACAATGGAAACAAAGGATAAATAGAAAACAATTGCATTAGGTTTGAAGTGAAGCTTAGTTGCGTCCGACTCTTTGCGACCCCGTGGACTGTAGCCTGCCAGGCTCCTCTGTCCATGGGATTTTTCGGGCAAGAATACTTGAGTGGGTTGCCATTTCCTTCTCCAGTGGATCTTCCAAAACCAGGGATTAAACCCAGGTCTCCCGCATTGTAAGCAGATGCTTTTACCATCTGGGCCACCAGGGAGTTCAGTTCAGTCACTCAGTCGTGTCCGACTCTTTGCGACCCCATGAATCGCAGCATGCCAGGCCTCCCTGTCCATCACCATCTCCCGGAGTTCACTCAGATTCACGTCCATCGAGTCAGTGATACCATCCAGCCATCTCATCCTCTGTCGTCCCCTTCTCCTCCTGCCCCCAATCTCTCCCAGCATCAGAGTCTTTTCCAATGAGTCAACTCTTCGCATGAGATGGCCAAAGTACTGAAGTTTCAGCTTTAGCATCATTCCCTCCAAAGAAATCCCAGGGTTGATCTCCTTGCAGTCCAAGGATTCTCAAGAGTCTTCTCCAACACCACAGTTCAAAAGCATCAATTCTTCGGTGCTCAGCCTTCTTCACAGTCCAACTCTCACATCCGTACATGACCAAAGGAAAAACCATAGCCTTGACTAGACGGACCTTAGTCGGCAAAGTAATGTCTCTGCTTTTGAATATGCTGTCTAGGTTGGTCATAACTTTCCTTCCAAGGAGTAAGCGTCTTTTAATTTCATGGCTGCAGTCACCATCTGCAGTGATTTTGGAGCCCCCCAAAATAAAGTCTGACACTGTTTCCACAGTTTCTCCATCTATTTCCCATGGAGTGATGGGACTGAATGCCACAATCTTCGTTTTCTGAATGTTGAGCTTTAAGCCAACTTTTTCACTCTCCTCTTTCACTTTCATCAAGAGGCTTTTTAGTTCCTCTTCACTTTCTGCCATAAGGGTGGTGTCATCTGCATATCTGAGGTTATTATTTCTCCCAGCAACCTTGATTCTAGTTTGTGTTTCTTCCAGTCCAGCGTTTCTCATGATGTACTCTGCATAGAAGTTAAATAAGCAGGGTGACAATATACAGCCTTGACGTACTCCTTTTCCTATTTGGAAACAGTCTGTTGTTCCATGTCCAGTTCTAACTGCTGCTTCCTGACCTGCATACAGATTTCTCAAGAGGCACGTCAGGTGGTCTGGTATTCCCATCTCTTTCAGAATTTTCCACAGTTTATTGTGATCCACACAGTCAAAGGCTTTGGCATAGTCAATAAAGCAGAAATAGATGTTTTTCTGGAACTCTTGCTTTTTCCATGATCCAGCAGATGTTGGCTATTTGATCTCTGGTTCCTCTCACTTTTCTAAAACCAGCTTGAACATCAGGGAGTTCACGGTTCACGTATTGCTGAAGCCTGGCTTGGAGGATTTTGAGCATTATTTTACTAGTGTGTGAGATGAGTGCAATTGTGTGGTAGTTTGAGCATTCTTTGGCATTGCCTTTCTTTGGAATTGGAATGAAAACCGTTTCCAGTCCTGTGGCCGCTGCTGAGTTTTCCAAATTTGCTGGCATATTGAGTGCAGCACTTTCACAGCATCATCATTCAGGATTTGAAACAGCTCAAATGGAATTCCATCACTTCCACTAGCTTTGTTCATAGTGATGCTTTCCAAGGCCCACTTGACTTCACATTCCAGGATGTCTGGCTGTAGATGAGTGATCGCACCATCATGATTATCTGGGTTGTGAAGATCTTTTTTGTACAGTTCTTCTGTGTATTCTTGCCACCTCTTCTTAATATCTTCTGCTTCTGTTAGGTCCAGACCATTTCTGTCCTTTATCGAGCCCATCTTTGCATGAAATGTTCCCTTGGTATCTCTAATTTTCTTGAAGAGATCTCTACTCTTTCCCATTCTGTTCTGTTCCTCTATTTCTTTGCATTGATTGCTGAGGAAGGCTTTCTTATCTCTCCTTGCTATTCTCTGGAACTCTGCATTCAGATGCATATATCTTTCCTTTTCTCCTTTGCTTTTTGCTTCTCTTCTTTCACAGCTATTTGTAAGGCCTCCCCAGACAGCCATTTTGCTTTTTTGCATTTCTTTTCCATGGGGATGGTCTTGATCCCTGTCTCCTGTACAATGTCACGAGTCTCATTCCATAGTTCATCAGGCACTCTCTCTATCAGATCTAGGCCCTTAAATCTATTTCTCACTTCCACTGCATAATCATAAGGGATTTGATTTAGGTCATACCTGAATGGTCTAGCGGTTTTCCCTACTTTCTTCAATTTGAGTCTGAATTTGGTAATGAGTTCATGATCTGAGCCACAGTCAGCTCCTGGTCTTGTTTTTGTTGACTGTATAGAGCTTCTCCATCTTTGGCTGCAAAGAATATAATCTGATTTCGATGTTGACCATCTGGTGATGTCCATGTGTTGAGTCTTCTCTTGTGTTGTTGGAAGAGGGTGTTTGCTATGACCAGTGCATTTTCTTGGCAAAACTCTTAGTCTTTGCCCTGCTTCATTCTGCATTCCAAGGCCAAATTTGCCTGTTACCCCAGGTGTTTCTTGACTTCCTAGTTTTGCATCCCAGTCCCCTATAATGAAAAGGACATCTTTTTTGGGTGTTAGTTCTAAAAGGTCTTGTAGGTCTTCATAAAACCGTTCAACTTCAGTTTCTTCCACGTTACTGGTTGTGGCATAGACTTGGATTACTGTGATATTGAATGGTTTGCCTTGGGGAGACAAACAGAGATCATTCTGTTGTTTTTGAGATTGCATCCAAGTACTGCATTTCGGACACTTTTGTTGACCATGATGGCTACTCCATTTCTTCTGAGGGATTTCTGCCCACAGTAGTAGATATAATGGTCATCTGAGTTAAATTCACCCATTCCAGTCCATCTTAGTTCGCTGATTCCTAGAATGTCGACGTTCACCCTTGCCATCTCTTGTTTGACCACTTCCAATTTGCCTTGATTCATGGACCTGACATTCCAGGTTCCTGTGCAATATTGCTCTTTACAGCATCAGACCTTGCTTCTATCACCAGTCACATCCACAGCTGGGTATTGTTTCTGCTTTGACTTCATCCCTTCATTCTTTCTGGAGTTATTTCTCCACTGATCTCCAGTAGCATATTGGGCACCTACTGACCTGGGGAGTTCCTCTTTCAGTATCCTATCATTTTGCCTTTTCATACTGTTCATGGGGTTCTCAAGGCAAGAATACTGAAGTGGTTTGCCATTCCCTTCTCCAGTGGACCACGTTCTGTCAGACCTCTCCACCATGACCCATCCGTCTTGGGTTGCCCTGCGGGCATGGCTTGGTTTCATTGAGTTAAACAAAGCTGTGGTCTTAGTGTGATTAGATTGACTAGTTGTCTGTGAGTATGGTTTCAGTGTGTCTGCCCTCTGATGCCCTCTTGCAACACCTACCATCTTACTTGGGTTTCTTACCTTGGGCGTGGTGTATCTCTTCACAGCTGCTCCAGCAAAGCGCAGCCGCTGCTCCTTACCTTGGACAAGGGGTATCTCCTTACCACCGCCCTTCCTGACCTTCAACGTGGGATAGCTCCTCTAGGCCCTCCTGCGCCCGCGCAGCCACCGGGGCCACCAGGGAAGTCTACTTAAATCTAAGTGCATTGGGAAGCTGTTGGAGCAGTATCAGCAGGGGTGTGGTTTAATCCCCAAGCAAGAGCTAATAGTCTTTCACCACCTCACAACTACCCCCAGGGCTCAGAGTGATGTTGGGCACACAGAGGGCAACCATTCATGAAGGCTTACTGAACTCCAAGCTGCTCCTCCCCCTGCTGAGTGGCTGAAGTGACTTCCCAGAAGACCTCTAACCATTCTTCTCATTGGGCAAGCAACGTGAAAAGGAAATGGTCGGGCAGAGCATCCTCCCCTGACTTCTTTCCATCTTTTCCATGTGAGGACTGTGGCAGCTTGCAAAGTACAGGAATACTTTTCCAACCATGACTGTGCCGCTGAATCAGCTGGAGTGATTTCCAATTTTGATTATGGAATCCAGGAAATGTGCTTTCCCAACAGCTAAGGCAGCACTGGCCCCTGCCAGTCTTTGGCAACTCTCTCCAGTGCAGGGCTGCACTGGTGGTCTTCCATTTCCTCAAGCACTTCCTGACCTTGCCATGTCCAAGTTTTCAAGATCATGTAGATGTGACACTGACCCATGAAGTTCCAACACTTAACATTTTTCTTTTCCTTTAACGCTCAGCTCAGAAGTCTCAACATTTTTGAAGCCTCCTTAGAAAAATTAACCCCTTTTCAACAGGCCATTTTTAGATTTATTTATAATTCAATAATTCTTTTCCTCCTATGTACTTCCTGCCTTGGGAATAGCACCATAGTTAGAAGAACCAGCCTAGACTGTTTGGGTTTCATTACCTAATCCACCATTTACCTCCTAGTGGGTTATTCTGAGTTCTGTGAGAAGCAATCTCCAGACAGGATTAGCTGTGAAAGAAAATTAGGGTTACTGTAGAACCTCACAGAAAAGGGCCTGCTTTAACATCTCTTGCCACGCTCAGTCACTGGCTGAAAGATCCCTTGAGGAGTGTGGCCTCAGTGAACCCGACGATGGCATTTCAGAGCACAGCAGCGAGGACTGTTGGTCAATTACAGTCCTTAAGCAACCTGAGAGGAAGATTTTCCTAATCACCCCATTCCACCCCTTATGCCCAAGATTTCTCTCCACAAATTTGATGAGCAGCTCTACAGTTTCCATGGATCTCTTTTTCAGAGGGAAAAACTCAGAAGAGGGAGGTTAGTGAGATAAACTAACATCCACTACTGCTGGTGACCTCAGGGCTACGAGTGGCATTTACCCTGTTTCCTCCATTTTGAATTTCCTTTACCCTCAGCGAGCACCTCAGAAGTCTTGCTGGCTTACCTGGAGATACGCCCCAAGCCTTCATTCCTGGGGTGGTAGTGGTGGTGGGCATCATAACCTTCTCAACCTGGTGCGGTACTGTTGCACATGTCTGCCAACAGTTACAGAGGCAACAGAGCAGCACCAGAAGGCAACCCAGTGGACCACCTGGCTCTTCCCCTTTACTCCCATTATGTACAAGCAGCTCTACTTTCTCCTGTTGATCAGGGTTTGTTACCACTGCCAATACAGCGATTCCTCTTCTCATGCACTGGTCCCTGGGTATAAAGTTCCAAAGTGCTCTGGTAGCAGCCCTAATGTGTAGTTTTGTGGGACCCCTGCTGTGTCCTCTGGCAAAGTGCACCCCTATAGGAATCCAGGACCTTCAACCACATGGAGCCCAGGTTGCTGGAATGGGAAGAACAAAAATCGCCCAGGTCACTGAGAATGACAGTAAATGAAGCCACTCCTGTTTCCCCATGTGGTTCCTAGACCCACGTATTCTTCCTACTGGGGAAATAGCACCAGCAGAGGTCTCTTACTTAACACTGCATCCTGAAGAACAACACCCTATTCTTTCCGAGTGTTGCTTCTTAGCCGGTGCTTCATTATCAGTATTCTGTTAGCTGGCTGTTTCTGGATGGTATAGCATTACATGACAAGACCAACAGACCCCACGGTCATGGATCCACTTCTGCAATGCCATCACTGGACAGTGGGTCCCCTGGGTCAGACGCTATACTGTGCAGCAATCTGTGCCTCAATCTGGTATTCTGCCGGCAGAGGCTGAGTAAGAAAGCTAAATCCACGGCCACAATAGCTATCTATTCCCATAAGGAAGAGGAAGGGCCCATTGTAGCTGACTTGCCACAAAGCAGCTGCTCGATCTTCTCAAGGAATAGGGCGTATCAGAGACTGAGTGTTAGTCTGTTGCTGACAGATTGGACGTTCAGAGGCACCCTTGGTAAGTGGCAGTCCACTCTCCGAGACAGAAGTCGGGCGTATATGTAGCCTCCATCTCTGCCATTAAGGCCACTCCATTCATGGGCCCAGCATATTACGTCTGCAGTGGCTGAATGCTGGCTGTCAACTGGTTGTCATTGAACTACTTGGTTATTCAATGCCTCTTCCATGGTGGAGGCTTTCTGGTAGGCATTGTATTGTAACAAAAAAATTTTTCACACATTGTGCCTTCTCCATATAGCCCAACCACATGCCGTTATCCAAGAACAGTCTGTTGGACCCTGCCCAGGAAATCTGTTTATATTCTCACCTTAAGCCACTTCTTCCACACAAAGTGGAAAGATCAGGGCACAACTTGAAGCTCTACTCACTGAAATATTTGTCACTCTCCACCATCTTTCAGGATCCTTCTTTCATCCTTTAGATTTTAATGGTGGCACTAATCACCATCCTCCAACCCCCATCCCTCAATAAGACACTTTTCTTTTTGGTTATGCCTTGTGGCTTGCAGGATCTTAGTTCCTTGACCAGGGATTGAACCTAGACCATGGCACTGAAAGTGCCAGTCAGTGGCTGGAGAGCAGTTTCCAAGGTTTAGACTTGGCCTTTCCTGTCATAATTCTTATCCCACAAGCCAGAAACATGTTGATAGATCGTTTTCACAATAACTTACTGTTTCTAGATCTAGATTATTCTAGATCATTTCCAGTTATGTATTTGGGGGCTGGGGAATGACCACTGGATGGGTTCACACTAGGTAAGGCCACTGTAAGCCATAATCTGGCCAGGACTCTTATTTATAGTATGAGGTCCCCATGGGCCAGGGGCCTAGGTTGATGCTTTTGGTCTGATATCAAAGACAACTCGATCAAATATCCAAAAAGTCCTCAAATATATGGTTTTTTCTCTCTTGTCAGTGTACAGTCCCAGGTAAATGGCCATGAGTCTCTTTGGGGAAAACCCTGAAGGAACCATACACTTGGCATGGTGTCGTAGCGTCTGCTCCTAGGTTCATAGCTACTTGTTCATCAATGCGTTCTGGATCTGAAAATTGGCTCAGGTCTAAAAACTGAGCAAAGGAACATGCGCTTTGGGGTAGATGTTTAAAAGCACCCTCTTTGGCTGCGTCTATTCTGCTCCCAGGGATGCTATCTTTTATTGACTCTCTCTCCCCGGTTCCCTGCTGGTCAAGGTCCTTTGGTCAGTTCTTCAGTCTTGCTGGTAATAAGGGTAATTGTGGTCTCCTGGCTTCTCAAAGTAAACCAATGCCACTTGGTCTTTATTATTCTTGGGCCTCAATCATCCCCATCTAACCACATTTCCTGGAACTCTCGGCATCACCTATGTTATCTAGGTCTAGGAGGAAGCAGAAAACCAAAGAGGATTAGGCATCAACAAAAAACCAAACAACCCAATTTAAAAGTGAGCAAGGGAGTTGAATAAACATTTCTCTAAAGAAGATATACAAACAGCCAATAAGCACATGGAAAGATGCTCGACATCACTAATCCCTAGGGAAATACAAATCAAAACTACAGTGAGATACCACCTCACACCATTCAGATGGCTACTGTTAAACAAACAAACAAAAACACAAAAGCAAAAATCGGAAAATAAAAGAGTTGGAAAGGATGTGGAGAAACTGAAACTCTTATGCATTGTTTGGTAGGAATGTAAAATGGTACAGCTGCTAGAAACAATATAGCAGTTCCTCAAATAATTAAGAACCGAATTACCATATGATTCAACAATTCCGCCTCTGAGTATACACCCAAAGAACTGAAAGCAGGGTCTCAGAGATATCTGTACACCCATGTTCATAGTAACATTATTCACAATAGCTAAAATGTGGAAGCATCCTAACTGTCCACTGACAGATGAACGGATAAGCAAAATGTGGTATACATGTATACAATGGAGTACCACTGTCTTAAAAAGAAAGGAAAATTTGACACATGCTACAACATGCATGAACTTTGAAGACATTAGGCTAAGTGAAATAAGCCAGTCACAAAAAGACAAATACTGCCTGATTCCACTTAGATGAGGCCATTAGCGCAGTCAAATACCCAGATATCACCCTGTGTGGTAATTCCAGCCTCAGCACCCAGAAACCAAGACAAATGAGGGCATTTGGAAGAATGTCAAATGTCACAAGTACATGACTATCTGCTTTAATTGTGAATGCTAAGTATAGAATATGTAAAATAAGTGTAGGATATGTAAAATTTAATCAAATGCCACCTACGTTATTTTCTCTTGAACTTGATTTTTAACCTGTTTCTTCTCCTATAAATTGGAATAACAATATTTACTCCATAACACGGTTCAAAAATGAATGTGTTAGAAAGGTGGGGAAGGCAATGGCACCCCACTCCAGTACTCTTGCCCTGAAAATCCCATGGACAGAGGAGCCTGGTAGGCTGCAGTTCATGGGTCGCTAGGAGTCGGACACGACTGAGCAATTTCACTTTCACTTTTCACTTTCATGCACTGGAGAAGGAAATGGCAACCCACTCCAGTGTTCTTGCCTGGAGAATCCCAGGGACGGGGGAGCCTGTTGGGCTGCCGTCTATGGGGTCGCACAGAGTCGGACACGACTGAAGCGACTCAGCAGCAGCAGCAGCAGTGTTAGAAAAGGGCTGTGCAAACTACAAAGGGACAAACAAGAGATTGTTACCAACAAACAAACTGATTAAAGGACAAGGACACACAAATGTCTGTTTTTAGAAACTTCACTTACAGTCAACCACTGAGATGGGAAACCAAGGAAAGAATACTCTGGAAGAGGAACAGTGGTGGTAGGTTTCTTGGTAATGTGGGGTTCACTTCTTCACTCAGGACCTTTTCACCTCTTTCCATTGGAGCACATGGCTCCATGACAGTGTTAACCGGATGGATCTAGTCCTCCTGCAATCTAGTATACTCCAATGCTGTTCAGCTGGAAAGCATTTTCAGCCTTTCCAGTCTAATCTCAGAACACCACGATTTACAGCCAAAGAAATTCCTGAACTGAACAGAACAAAGAAACTGAGGCAAGTGGCCAGAGCTGTGCTGAGCAGAAACCCAGGAGTCCACACGTGCCCAGTGCTGCTGCCACTGCCAGGAGCACTGCCAAAGACTAGGACAAAGAGAAGAGAAAGTCCTCTCCTCCCCACACAGAAGAGTCTTCTGGACTCAGAGACTAATAGGAAGCCAGCAAGCAAATGTAGCTTGCAGGATTTAGACCCTTGAGTCTGCGAGTAAACAGACAAGTGACCAGTGCTGGGGACTTAAGAGACAACAGTAAAAGAGAACTGCCAACTAGTGCCTCAACTTACTTCATTAATTTAAATAAGATGTTTACTTTTGATCCAGGGACCATCCTGTGTAATTCTGACCCAGTACTACTGAAATGAAGAAATCTACAAGGCAGTCTGGGATTAGACCCCTTTTCCAAAAGGCACACAGGTTCCCGCCTCTAGCATTCAAAGAGACACGACACCAGAAGCTGAAACATATGGTAAATGCTTTATTTTCATATTTTACATTAAAACATAAAACACAAACATTAAAACATAGGACATGAATAGAGATTCCACTGTCTGGTTTTCAAAGCAGGTACAAGGATATATATAACAAGAAAATATTTTTGAGTCTGCTTAACTCCAAACCCTCAAATGGGAAAACAATCTCAGAGACTGAGGTGAGGGAAGATGGTGGGGCAGAGCCTGCATCTACAGATGTCATCTCTCCTGCCAGGCAGAGGGGAGTGGGAGGGGGAAGTTCTTCCACTGGAGAAATCAGTCACAGTCGCAACAATTTTTCTTTCTCAAATATCTAAACTTACTAGGGGAATGCAAGGACTGGTAAGGCATGAGATTCTTTCAACTTCTCTAATAATACAAGTCCCTTGGTTCCTACGCTTGGGGGTGGGGGCAGATCTCAATCAGCATCAGCTAAGTGTACTTCAACATTAGTCAAATCCTAACCCTACCCCGGATTCTGCCCTAGCCAAAGACGAAGGCAGCCAGGGCCTGACCACTTGTATCCTCTCTCTTATCATCTGCTGAAACCAGACTGTTTTTTAATTCAAATCCTTTTCTGCCCCTGAAGCTCTAGGCCTGGGCAGTTATTCTTAATTATCAACATATCAAAAGGTTACACCTCTTCTAGAAAAGGGAGCTCTTTCCCAGGTTCTGGAAACTGGCTTTTTGAAAGATGTCCTTAAATAGAAGGAGGCCATTCTTTAAAAAGCACAACTACAACATGGAACTCTGGGGAAATCTACTGCAATAAGCCCTTGCTGGTGAGAAATGCTGGAAACAGCTCAGGGGTTGACAGAACAGAACTGTTTTAAAATAAAAATAATGATAACATTTCTACAACAATTATTTAAGAAGTTCAGTTAGCCATCCTGCTCCCCAAGAACAGGGAGCATGCCTTGAGACATGTTCTGCTGTGGAGAGTAGTTTAGTAGAGCAGCCTTTCGCAAAGCAAACAGATATAAACTGAACCCTCTACTGGAGAAAAGTACAGCTCCAAACGTGGGACAATCCAGGGCTGGAGTGAAAGCTGGTGAGCATCTCCCTGCAATGCACACAGGCCTCCAACCACTGTTATTTTACTAAAAACACTTTCTTAAAAAAAAGTTAGGGAAGGAGGCAAATAAGAGGAATTTAGAATCAAACATCAGTTTCACCTGGGGGCAGCCTTTACTTTAACCAGGGAATTCTAAACACACTCAAGAATGGCTCTTACTCCAAGGGGTTGACTTTATTCAGAGGGAAACTCTTTAAAAATGCAAGAGACAAGTCCTCTGCTGCTTTCAACAGCAGTCTAAGCAGCTTCTCTTTTGTAAGCCTCTCTTGGTTAGATCTCTCTAACCATGCTTCTGATTTCTCATACTAGTAAGAGCTTTGACATATGGCTCACCTTTTCCTAGTGGGAGGACAAAGCACTGGCTTATATGAAACCAATCCTGAGATCTTAGCTGCCTAGAAAAAAAGTGAGTCTTCCCCACTGCTCAAACAATTGGTCTCTTTCCTTGATTTGCACATGATGAACCCCATACACTTGGCATTAGGAAAGGATCTACAGCTCATCAGCTGCCATCATCACTGGGTTTACCACTATCCTGGCACTGCACACCTGAACAAAGCTGTTTCTGCCACAGAGCAGACCAGATGAGCTCTACCACACAGTTCTGTGGGGATGAGACCAAGTTACTAAAAGATTATCAGCCTACAAGGTCAGAAATAGGTCAAATCCTTCAGCAGACTGTATAGTGCCCTCTTGTGCTCAATTGAAGACTTCTGCATCCACGCTGCATCCAAGAAGCATCAGAATGGTTAGTCCCATCAGGAACATAAGCACTCCCAAGTCATGCAGTCAAGTGACAAGACAACTCGGGTGGGATGTCACATCCAGAAATGCTTGGTGTACATTCATATCCTAAGTGACTGCAGGGAGGATACTCTCCAAGGCCCAGCAGAAAGTCTGATCAAACACTGATTCTCAACAAAGATTCATGAAGGCTTTTAACCCAAGAAATGGATAATGTTGATGGAGTACCAGTCACTTATTCTTTTGATGGACACTGAAGATACACCATCTATAGTGTTTTGTTGACCTGGAATCCGAGGATCATATTAACCTAACGGAACCATGATCCCACAAGTTCTAGGCCACAGACAATAAGCACAGATCTTGCTCAAGGCTGTGAGGTACTAGCAAACAACATGTAACATTAACCAGCAACATGATTGATAAGTTTCAAGACCATGGTCACTCCCACCTATAGATGTGGACAGTCTTTTCTGTTAAGGTAGCCAGGTAGCTGTTATGATTCACCTCAAATGGGCAGATGTCCAAGACAGGCTGATCGGCCTGCAGATCCTGCAGCAACGAGCCACTGCCAGCATCCCACAGCTTAAAAAGAAGAGATAAAGGTCAGGAGTCCTTCAATTCAACTCGGGACTTGCAGTCTTTATCATCACACAACTCTGAAAGCACTGCAGAGACAACACTGCCCAGGGAGTAAAACAGAATGTCCCTAACCTTCACACGGTTGCACAAAAGCAGCACATCTGACATAGGTCATGCACAGCCTCACCTACTATAATTCGCAATTATGGTCTACCTCTGAGTGGATCTGAAAACCAAGCCTAGTATTCTCCCCTTCAGTCTACATCCCAAGAACTCTATTAGGGGAATAAGGGTCAACAAGACAATAAGTCCCTGTCTCTGCCCTCATGGAACCTGTATTCTAACTGCTGCTTTCTTCTCCTTTAAAAAAAAATTTATTATGGTCAAAAAATTCATGTAATAAAAAGTAGAATAGTACTATGAGTAATCCATCACCCAGATGACTAAGTTTTTACCATACCTGGTTTACTGTTTTTTTTCTTTGCTGACATCATGTCATTTTACCCTTATACACTTAAGTATACATCTCTTAAAAACAATCAAAAGACATTTTCCTATATCTCAATGTCACTATGCCTAACAAAATGAACAATAATTTCATAGTATTCTCTAACATTAGTGCAAAATAAAAATTTTCTCATAGTCTTTGTATATTGGTTTTGTTTGATTCAGGATTCAAATAAGGTCCACATTACCCTTGGTATTCATAAATTTTAATAAACCTCTCTTAGTTTGAGCAGATCCTACCTCCCCACTCTTGTCTCCTTCTGCCACTGACTTGTGGAAGCAGGATCTGTTGTCCTACAGAATGTCCACAACCTGTTTGTTTGCTGCTTTCTGTGCTATTACTTAACTTACACTCTTATCCACTGCAATTCCAGTAAATAAAAGCGTTAGACTGAAGAGTGACACTATCCAACATGGCTGCCATTAGCCACATAAAAATTACACAAAAATTTAACAATTAAGTTTTTCATTCACATTAACATTTCAAGTGATCACATGGCTAATGCGCCTTAACTGGGCAGTGCTGTTCTATGGATTCAAGGACATCTAGGCATCATGTATTCATTTTGCCTTACATCAAGGGGCAAATTATTTCTGCTTAAGCCACTAACAGTGACACAATAGTTGATCATGTATTCAAGTGGTAAGAGGTTGACCCCCTCCACTGTAAATTCCCCACCAACCTTCCATGTGTTAGTTTAATCTTGAATTGATCAACTATTTTACAGAGGTTTCAGTAGTGCCTTTTTCCCCCTAAAACATATAGCTATATGTTTATCATCACACAACTTTGAAAGCACTGCAGAGACAGCACCACCTGGGGGCTAAAACAGCCTGTCCCTGACCTTCACAAGGTCGCACAAAGGCAGGATATCTGACATAGGTCACGTGAAACACTACAGCTCACATATAAAGAATGATGTCAATCTACAGATACTGGTATGGAAAGATAACCAAGATAGGAAGTTAAATGGAAAAGCAGTATGTACTGGGTTGGCCAAAAAGTTTCTTATGTTTTTAAATAAAAATAAAAGACCTTCTATTCCTGCTTTCTAGAGAGTTTTTATCATAAATGGATGTTGAATTTTGTCAAAGGCCTTCTCTGCATCTATTGAGATAATCATATGGTTTTTATTTTTCAATTTGTTAATGTGGTGAATTACATTGATTGATTTGTGGATATTGAAGAATCCTTGCATCCCTGGGATAAAGCCCACTTGGTCATGGTGTATGATCTTTTTAATGTGTTGTTGGATTCTGATTGCTAGAATTTTGTTGAGGATTTTTGCATCTATGTTCATCAGTGATACTGGCCTGTAGTTCTCTTTTTTTGTGACATCTTTGTCAGGTTTTGGTACCCAGAAAATTACTAGAGCTCATCAATGAATATAGTAAAGTTGCAGGATATAAAATCAACACACAGAAATCCCTTGCATTCCTATACATTAATAATGAGAAAGTAGAAAAAGAAATTAAGGAAACAATTCCATTCACCACTGCAATGAAAAGAATAAAATATTTAGGAATATATCTACCCAAAGAAACTAAAGACCTATATATAGAAAACTATAAAACACTGATGAAAGAAATCAAAGAGGACACTAATAGATGGAGAAATATACCATGTTCATGGATCGGAAGAATCAATATAGTGAAAATGAGTATACTACCCAAAGCAATTTACAAATTCAACGCAATCCCTATCAAGCTACCAGCCATATTTTTCACAGAACTAGAACAAATAATTTCAAGATTTGTATGGAAATACAAAAAACCTCGAATTGCCAAAGCAATCTTGAGAAAGAAGAATGAAACTGGAGGAATCAACTTGCCTGACTTCAGGCTCTACTACAAAGCCACAGTCATCAAGACAGTATGGTACTGGCACAAAGACAGACATATAGATCAATGGAACAAAACAGAAAGCCCAGAGATAAATCCACACACATATGGACACCTTATCTTTGACAAAGGAGGCAAGAATATACAATGGAGTAAAGACAATCTCTTTAACAAGTGGTGCTGGGAAAACTGGTCAACCACTTGTAAAAGAATGAAACTAGATCACTTTCTAACACCGCACACAAAAATAAACTCAAGATGGATTAAAGATCTAAATGTAAGACCAGAAACTATAAAACTCCTAGAGGAGAACATAGGCAAAACACTCTCAGACATAAATCACAGCAGGATCCTCTATGATCCACCTCCCAGAATTCTGGAAATAAAAGCAAAAATAAACAAATGGGATCTAATTAAAATTAAAAGCTTCTGCACAACAAAGGAAAATATAAGCAAGGTGAAAAGACAGCCTTCTGAATGGGAGAAAATAATAGCAAATGAAGCAACTGACAAACAACTAATCTCAAAAATATACAAGCAACTTATGCAGCTCAATTCCAGAAAAATAAACGACCCAATCAAAAAATGGGCCAAAGAACTAAATAGACATTTCTCCAAAGAAGACATACGGATGGCTAACAAACACATGAAAAGATGCTCAACATCACTCATTATCAGAGAAATGCAAATCAAAACCACAATGAGGTACCACTTCACACCAGTCAGAATGGCTGCGATCCAAAAATCTGCAAGCAATAAATGCTGGAGAGGGTGTGGAGAAAAGGGAACCCTCCTACACTGTTGGTGGGAATGCAAACTAGTACAGCCACTATGGAGAACAGTGTGGAGATTCCTTAAAAAATTGCAAATAGAACTACCTTATGACCCAGCAATCCCACTGCTGGGCATACACACCGAGGAAACCAGAATTGAAAGAGACACATGTACCCCAATGTTCATTGCAGCACTGTTTATAATAGCCAGGACATGGAAACAACCTAGATGTCCATCAGCAGATGAATGGATAAGAAAGCTGTGGTACATATACACAATGGAGTATTACTCAGCCGTTAAAAAGAATTCATTTGAATCAGTTCTGATGAGATGGATGAAACTGGAGCCGATTATACAGAGTGAAGTAAGCCAGAAAGAAAAACACCAATACAGTATACTAACACATATATATGGAATTTAGAAAGATGGCAATGACGACCCTGTATGCAAGACAGGAAAAAAGACACAGCGGTGTATAACGGACTTTTGGACTCAGAGGGAGAGGTAGAGGGTGGGATGATTTGGGAGAATGGCATTCTATCATGTATACTATCATGTAAGAATTGAATTGCCAGTCTATGTCTGACGCAGGATACAGCATGCTTGGGGTTGGTGCATGGGGATGACTCACTGAGATGTTATGGGGAGGGAGGTGGGAGGGGGGTTCATGTTTGGGAACACATGTAAAAATTAAAGATTTTTAAATTTAAAAAAAAAGTAAAAAAATAAAAAAAAAAAAATTCAACTCAAAAAACGAAAAAAAAAAAAAAAGACCATTTTCATCAAGAACTTTCTCGAACGTTTTGTTATACTACATTCTGCCATTTTTCAGGCAACTTCATAACTTTATCTTCCGAGAACTTTTTATCTTTTTGAGCAAAGTACTATTCTAAGTGCTTTTTACAGTCTTCCACAGAATTGAAACTTCTCCCATTAAGAGAATTTTGTAAAGACTAAAATAAATAAATGGAAATACAAAGGTGCAATGTCTCGTGAATAGAGCAGATGAATAAGAACTTCCTAGCCAAGCTGTAACAGTTTTTGCCTATCATCAAAGAAACATATGGTCTTGCATTATCCTGATGGGAGATTATGTGTTTTCCGTTGATTAATTCCGGACATTTTTCATTGAGTGCTGATTTCAGTTGGTCTAATTGTGAGCAGTACTTGTTGGAATTAATCGTTTGGTTTTTTGGAAGGAGCTCATAATAGAGGACTCATTTCCAATCCCACCACATATACAATATCATCTTCTTTGGATGGAGATTGGCCTTTATTGTGGTTGGTGGTGGTTCATTTCGCTTGCCCCAGGATCTCTTCTGTTCCACATTATTGTACAGTATCCACTTTTCACTGCCTATCACAATTTGTATTTAAAAAGAACATTTTCATTACATTTCAGGAGAGAATCACATTGGAGAAGGCAATGGCACCCCACTCCAGTACTCTTGCCTGGAAAATCCCATGGACAGAGGAGCCTGGTAGGCTGTAGTCCATGGGGTCGCTAGGAGTCAGACATGACTGAGTGACTTCACTTTCACGCATTGGAGAAGGAAATGGCAACCCACTCCAGCGTTCTTGCCTGGAGGATCCCAGGGATGGGGGAGCCTGGTGGGCTGCCGTCTCTGGGGTCGCACAGAGTTGGACACGACTAAAGCGACTTAGCAGCAGCAGAGAATCACATGCAGAAACACAGTCAAAGTGTTTTTCACTTAACTTACGTGGAACTCGGACATCAAAGTGATTAACATAATCAGGCTGATGCAAATGATCTTTCACACTTGATTTGGATATTTTGAGTATGCTGGCTATCTCCTGTGTGGTATACTGTTAACTGTTCTCATTTAATGTCTCGAGTTGATCCCTATCAACTTCAACTGACCTACCTGACTGTGGAGCATCACCCAGCGATAAATCTCTAGCACAAAACTTCGAAAATGCTTTCGACATGTTCAGTCACAGCACTTTTTCCATACACTGCACAAATCTGTTTCTGCATTTCAGTAAAGTTTTTACCTTTCTTGAAATAAAGCATAATATGCTGAAAACGTTGCTTTTTTTCCTTCCACTGTCAATATTAAAATGGTACACAAAAATTCACCAGTTTTGACAAGTCTTATTTTTAGTACACACTGATATGATAGCTGTCACAATATAATCTAACAAAATTGTTTCAAATGAAGTTACAGACAACCATGTGCTCCTAGAGCCACCAACAGAAAAAACAAACTTTTTGGCCAACCCAATAAAGTGTGACTTGTATAAAAAAAGCAACCATACATATACACATATGAAGGTATGTGCAATCACAGAGAACTTTGGTTTTTTGCTTTAAACACGTCAGTATAAAAAACTGACAGACTACTCACCAGGGCAGATTTTGATGCTTCATCCCCAGTACACACCAGGATGCTGCCATTATTCTCTGGATTTTGGAAAATGGCACTCTTGGTTAGCAATTTGCAGGAGGGTCCCCCAAGGAACGTTTGTACAGGATGGCAGGAGCAGATGGGCTCTCCAGCATTATCCAGTTTATAGGACATCTCCATGAGCACACTTCGTAAGGTGTTGTGATTTTTATCTAAGAGAAAGAGAAATCAGTATTGATCTGCAGGGATGGTCCAAAGAAATTAAGCAAGTACCTAAACTTGGTTGTAACACAGCTGAGTACAAAAGGCAGTTTCATCAAGCCATCATTAGTAGCTACAGGGCAAACACAGTAAGAACAAAATAATATAGCACAAATGAAATTCAGAACTTTGGGCTATAGGATGAAGTAAGTTATCTACAATAGGTTTTTGTCTATGAAGGAAACAACTCTGAGAATAAGCTAGCCTTTTTAGGAAAATCACTGTATCCAGCTGGACTTGTGTTTTGGTTTTTATCTTCCTTAAGGGTTTGGGCTACAAGGTCTTTTCCTTCCCCCAGTGAGGACCCCACTAATACCCGGAACTGTACAAATAAAGTGAAAGCATATTATCACAGAAGGGGAAACATATCGCTGTGGTCCTGCTGAGAGACAAACAAAAGCTAGAGAACAGAATGGGGTCTCCAAGCTTTCTACATGTCATAGCAAATCTGTGGGGATAGGGGACCTAGGAGATGAGTCCAAAAGGGAAAGGAGAGTCTGCTGAGGCAGCTTCTCAGCTCAAACAAAATTTAAAATGATTAGGTCAACCCACAACTAGCAGAAGTATGGGCACTTTAATATTTCTGACCAAAACATCTACTTGACCATCAATATAGCTCACCAGATTAGATTCATTATCTTTCAGCTAGGAAAAAACCTGTGAATTTAAGCATAGTCGGTCAAGGGTTGCAGTCCTGGTTCTGGAAGCTGTGAGAAGTTCAGCTGGCTAGGGCCACCATGGTTGTCCATCTACTCCCCACTTAACTTTGGGTCCCCAAATAAGGAAGAACAGCTAAGTGTCTGGGCCCTCTACATGACTGCTTTCGTCTGGGCCTTCCTTGTAAGTGAACTGAGCGGCGAGCAGAAAACATGAAACTGATGTAAAGGCAGCTCAGTGGCCTCAAGAGCAGGTCTCCTCATTCCATCCCACTGTCGTAAGTCAGAGAGGATCCTAAAGTGGAGGATCCTAATTCCACTTCCAAGGAGTACCTGGCCAAGTATGTCCCAGTTCACACAAGTGAGGGACAGGGAGGCAGGCTCCACAGAAGCTCCCTGAAGGAGCAAGAGCTGTTAGTTCGTGAGGGGCTGACCAGCACCACCTGAAAGGTAGGGCAAGCTCTCCTTTCCTCCCCTCTACCAATCTACTTCCAAACCAACCACAGGTCCCATGAGGATACCCCAACAACACTCACCAGGCCTATAGGTCACGAGACAGTGGCGGGTGCTGCTCTCTACCTGAAAGTCTACGCAGCCCCCAGGCTCCATGGGCAGCACATGAGGCCAATGAGTAAAACCCATTTTCAGCTCCCAAAAAGAGGCATTCTCCAACGCTCCAGCCAACAAGCCACCATATGGAAACGCAGCAGAGGCAGCTCTGGGCACATATGACAGGGATACCAGCGGGCATCTGAAGGGAAAGAAAGGAAACCGAGTCTCACCTGCCAATATCTGAGCTACTTCAGGCGCCACTATGAGGAGTCAAGGACATTCCTACCTCTATAGAAGAAACTGTGTGAGTCACTGTCCTCTGATACCTGATAAAACTACCAACCCACTCTGTAGGAACAAAAGGGCATATATATATAATATTCCACACCCAGTTTCAGAGGAAATTCCACATGCTCTAAAAGCAGTGGGGAGAAAACAGAGTAGGAAACTTAACAGTACAAGATTACAAACACAAGGAAGCCTGACTGGTGTGAAGCTTCTGGAAATGGGGTTAGATACACACACACACACAAAGTCAGAAAGGAAATTCAACTTATACATCCAATAAACTAAAGCTTCCAAGCTGTATTTGAGAGACTCTCTCAATTAAAATATAGCATAGAGAATTCCCTAGTGGTCCACTGGTTAGTTCACAACAGGCCAAGAAATGTAATCAAGGTCACACAGCTCATAAATGGTGGAGTTGGGTTCTGAACAAAGTAGTGATTTTATTTTGGCACACTGTGACATGTAATTCTATGAATCTGGTTATACTTGGTATGAGAACTTTCTGCCATATGAACTATCATGAACACAAACTCTAGGATCTTACTGATTCTGAAGTGAGAATAGATCAGAGGACTCAGAGAACTGCCCTCTGTGAGAAAATCTGATCAACTTTAAAACACTCGTAAAAGAGAGGATTAATATAATAGTCTAAGAGAAAGCTGTTACTTTCAGGTGGCTCCCTACCTAGCTCTCTGCGGTACTAACTCCTGGACGTGAGAGCTTGTATTTCGAAGGTCGTATAACAGAATTGAACCGTTGACTAGTCCAGCATAGATGTAATTGTTTTCATCAAGACACCAGCAGCAGCTCCAGACAGGCCGCCCAGTATTGTAAGTCTGGACCACGGTATTTGTTTCCAGGCTGTAGAGTTACAAAAGACTTTTACAATTATGCATTACAAAAATACAAAATTCAAATACAAAACAAAGATATAAAGATAAGAACACACCCTCACATCAAAACTATATGGATTCCCAATTTCCCCTAAGGTCTGCGGAGATAACTCCTCTTAATTCCACAATATTTGTTTTGGAGGATACAGATTTTCCTCCTAAGCTGTAAGGAAGAATAAGTTAAAGGGACAGATAAACAGTATATTCCTTCCCCTGATCCTATATGCTTCTCCACGGCTACCTATTACACAGGTAGTCAATGTTTAATACTGAAAAATTAGAAAACACATATAAGAAAAATAAAAAGTTATAATCCAACTATCCAGAGGCAGTCATTAATGACAGTTTGGTATTTAACCTTTCTTTTTTCCCTTCTATTTTTCAATACTACTAAAATAAGTCATAGCATTTAGATATATATAAAACATAACAGAATTGACTGAGTTTTGGGATAAAATTAAGCTGAAGCATTCTTGAAAAGTCAAAAGATATATATCTGCATGGTTTAAGATATATTTTGTAGCATATGTAATTTTAAAGAAGTGGACCACCACATATTCAGCTTTGCAACCAGCTGTGTCCACTTCTTAAAGCAATACATTTAAAATTCAATGAACCTGGATCTGAGAAAACAATGCCTTGGACAGCTCCCATCCCATCCCCACCCCAAAAACCAAAGTCATCATAACACAGATACTAATTTCCAAGCTATTCAACACTAGGCATCCCAAGGCCCATCTTCCCCACAAAGTACTCACCTGGTCAGTTTAATTGTGCTGTCCAGGGAAGCAGACAGAAGTAAGCCTTTGGATCGACTGCTGAAAGCCAGTCCACGTATTTGTTTGCCATGCATAGGAATATACTGACTGCTTTTCATGTCGGCAGTACTCAACATCTTAACACCAAAGCCTGCCAAATTTATGAGAGAGTGAAACAGATCACTGAAAGTCAATTAAGGGCAAAGGAAACTACCATTTCAAGCAACATCTTTGTTCACCTTTCTTGGCATGTCAGTTTCTGGGAAAAAACTAGTCGAACAAAGAAAATAATTCCCAGGTTATAATTTATTTTAAAAAGTACATTCTATCCCAAATGTCTATCAAGTATATGAGAAACCATCATATATACATACAGTGGAATACCACCCAGTAATAAAAAGAAATGAACTACTGACAGACACAATAATATGGATAATCTTTATAAAGTTACCTTGAAAGAACTCAGACAAAAAGAGTTAACACTGTATGGCTCCAGTTATGTAAAATCCTAGAAAATATAAACTAATATACCGAGATAGAAAGTAGTTGCCTTGGGATGGGGAGAGGAGGGAGGAACAAGTGGATGATGGATTACAAAGAGCCTGAGCAAACTTTCAGGGCAACTGATATGTTCATTACCTTGACTGTTATGAAGTTTTAGAAGTGTTTTAGAAGTGTATACAAATATTGATACATACATCAATACTCACCAAATGGTATCACATTAAGGAGGTGCAGTTTACTGTATATCAATTATACTGTAATAATAAAGCTTTTAAAGGAAAGCGAGAGACTAGTCTTTCTGAACCACACACATATACTCAAAAATGTAGATGAGAGTGAACAACAAAGAATGGAGATAAGCAATTTCTGTGTCATGTGGTCAAGATGTTAATTTTTCTGAAACAGAGTGAAAATAGGTAAAATCAAGTATCTTAATGTATATCATTCCAAGAGGGGAAAGAAAGCCAAAAACTTGTCCTTTTAAATTTATTTGTTACTCTGTTCTCTTACCAGGAAATAACACATTTATTTTATCAAGTATATATTTTATCTGAGTTATACACTAACAAAATTTGTCAAATCTTAGATTTAAGATATCCTTAAGAGACTTCCCTGGTGGTCCAGTGGCTAAGAATTTGTCTTGCAGTGTAGGAGATGTGGGTTCAACCCCTGGTCTGTAAACTAAGATCCCACATGCCACAGAGCAATTAAGCTCATGCACGTCAACTACTGAAACCTGTGCGCTCCAAAGCCCACCTGTCCCAACTAGAGAGCTCAAGAACTGCAAGGCAAGATCCCGCACGATGCAACTAAGACCCAATGCAGCCACACAGATGAGTGAGTTGAGACACTTGAAAAAAAAAATAGCCTTGAATCACACTTCTCCTTCGCTAGGGAATCAAGTGAGAGAAAGTTTATTGTGATTCTGCTAAAACAGAATTAGCAGAGCCAGAGAAACAAACATGGAAACTATAGGTTTTAAATCAACAACGGAACTTGAGATTTTGTCTAGTTAATCATTAAAGGAAACAAGAAATTAGCATTATCAGTCTATCAGGACGAGCTGGCTATGCAGGACAGAACAGACATCCTAAGAAATAAAGGAACAGATTACATCCAATTTGGGAAACAACTGGAATAAATATTTTTCCAATTAATTATCTTCAGGTTTCACTTGAAGATAAATCTTTTTATTAAAACTGTGAATGGAATATAGCAACATTATAAACAATCCTTTTACTTTCCCCTCAATTGGAGCCTCCTGATAGCCTTTCAACTCACAGTTAGTGTCAGTGAATAGACAAATATATGATATTCAAGGGATTCCACTACAAATCCTGTACATACCTAAGTATGGGGGACACAGTTTTGAAGCATTTGAAAGGAACTTCTAAGTGGGGAGACACTAAATCAGGCAGAAGCAAAGGGACCTTACAGTTGGCAGAAATCATATGCTGAAGAGCGCAGGAAAAAACATCTAGAACATTGGGCCTGTGAGGTTTGGTTTTCAACATTAAAACAACCTAAAATGAAACTTGAAAAGCGCACAAAAAAGAGAAAATCAGTACAATATTAATAAAATAATAATGTTTCCAAATTCTTTTACTGGGAATTATTCAATATGCACACTACTGAAAATAAGCATTCAATTTTGTTTTAACTTGAATTAGACCTTGGGGTAGTGTTTTTTTTCAAATATTTCTAGTCTAAAATGAATCTGTATTTTAGCAGGACATAAAGGCAATTATAGTTCTTATCCTTGGACAACTCACACTTCTAAGCACGTGTTCTCTCACTTTACCATGGTTCAGCATCTCTGCCCTTCTGGTGAACAAGTTTACAAAAGTCAGACAGACAGTGCAGACATCTCTGTAGTGCCCTGAAGTATCTGTATCAAGGAAAGCAACTAGGAAAAAAGTGATTTGGTGGGCTGTGGATAGTGTTCACCTACTAGTGAGTCCTGGATTATCCAAAAAGGGAGGAAATAAATAGAGTCCAACAATGAACATAAAAACTGAAGTTCTGGACTATTTACCTGGAAGGAAGGCAGCCTGAGGAGAAGGTTGTGATACCACCAGGCAGCTCAAAGCATCACAGTATGTCATGACTCGACAGTTTCCTGTTTGAGACACTGTGAATGTCTTCTGGAAATGGTACTTCTGTTGACTCTGGCTGGAGGGCAGGCCACTTAGGAAATGTGGTTGGGAACCCCCAGGCTGCTGTGAGATCTTATCCTGACCGATAAGTTTTTGCAAGTCCTAAAACGAAAACGATTTTGAAGACATAAAGCTTTTTCGTCTGGTATTACCCTCAAATACAATTCCTTGATCTAATACAAGGATATTTATCCTTTACATGAAAATGTTGACATGAATTCTAAAGTGCTGCTGCAGTTTTCACAATATTTCAACAAGCAATTGAAACAGGGAGAGCACCATCATCACAAAGGGCTGAAAGTCTTTAATGATTTAGACACTTTGTCTAAAATTCTCACTTTATTGTTAGATTCAAGCAAGTGAAATGACCTAAACAAGTTGTGAATTATCAGGTGGCTGTTCAATTTTTTTTTTTTTTAATTCAGGATGCAGTAGAATTCATCATAAAGCACATATATAAGTTCTAATAAAAAATAAAGTTGATCATGTTTCCTTCCTGAAAAACTTGGTAAATCCTATTTGTATCTGAGTAAAACTAAATATTTAGATGCCTTCTTAATTCCTATTCCAACAGTTCTTTGGATTAGAAAAGGCAAACTTACCTGAACACGACTCTGAAGCCTAGAGCATTCATCAGTGAGGGCTTGAAGCTGCAGCCGACACTGTGCCGAGTCTAACTCAGCCTTCTTCCTTAGCTTCTGTTCCTTTTGTAAGGAACTAGAGGGGGAAAGCCAGCAATAGGTGGAGATTAGAAAGGCTACAAAAGACTTCTCATCAAGATGCACAGTAAATTTATGCTATGATATACACACTTTGACTATATCATTTAGGGAATAAAATATAACAAGAAAAATCTCTCAAACCGAGAAACATTACAGAAGAATAGCAGACAGGGCTGAGCTCATAGCCAACTGGAGTGGGTCTCACTGTTGAGGTACGCAATGACCAGGAATTTGGCTTTTACTAAGGAATGGGGTAGAGAAGGCAATGGCACCCCACTCTAGTACTCTTGCCTGGAAAATCCCATGGATGGAGGAGCCTGGTAGGCTGCAGTCCATGGGTTCGCGAAGAGTAGGACATGACTGAGTAACTTCACTTTCACTTTTCACTTTCATGCATTGGAGAAGGAAATGGCAACCCACTCCAGTGTTCTTGCCTGGAGAATCCCAGGGACGGGGGAGCCTGGTGGGCTGCCATCTATGGGGTTGCACAGAGTCGGACACGACTAAAGTAACTTAGCAGCAGCAGCAGCAGCAAGGAATGGGGACATAAAATGCAAAATGAGGGATTACAGCCAAGCTCACTGCCTGAGTTAGAGTCAAATTAGAAAAGAGTAAAATGACCTGTTAAAAGATCATCTACCAGATAAAAAAATCGGCTACTAGATGTTCATGAGATATTCAAATAAATAACACTACAAAAAGAGGTTGGAAGTTTTAAAAAAGTATATACCAGGTAAACGCTAAAAAAAAAAAAAGACTGATTACAATCAAAAAGGATGGACAAGCATAAAGAGGAATAATATACAATGAAAAGACACATTCATAGGTATGAAAATCATAAATTCGTGTTTCAAAATATGAAATGCAAATAGAGATTTCCACTCCAATAAGATAGGAGAGAAAAAAGATGAAAATTGGAAAGGAAGAGATAAAGTGGCTCTTATTTATCTTTATGGAAAATTCAAGAGAACCCACAAGCTATTAAGAGTTTAGTAAGGTTACTAGAGTTAAGATCAAGAAAATTAGATCAACAGCATTCCCATATACCAGACAGGTGATTTGTAAATGTAACAAAAAAAGTTCATTCGAAATAGCATTCTAACAGTAACCTAGGAATAAAGTTAAGGCCTTTAAGAAGCAAAATACAGTTATAAATGACACAAGGAAACAGTAAATAAGTGAAAGGATATATAATGTTGATGGCTAGAAAGACTAAACTGAAGCACTAGAACTAACAGATCCTAGAACAAAAGAGTAGTTCATTTATAATATAGAAACTTAATTTAGAATAGAAGTAGCAATTGAAATTTATAGATAGGACATACTTCACTAAAAGTAAAAACTTATTCAACAAAGGATACCATAAACAAGTCAAAGAGACAAATCAAAAACTAGAAGATGACGTGTGCAATGTGCACAACCAACGAGTTAGTATAAGGAAAACAAAGAACTATAAATCAGTAAGAAACAAATAAATAATATACTTGGCTCAATATAAGTAAGTAAAATATTTGAACAAAATTTACAGAAGAGTATGTTCAACCTCATAAGTGATTGAGAAAAACCTCATAAGGAAAGCAAACTAAAGTAAACGCTACTTCACTTCATGAAACTGGCAAAATTAAGTCTGATAATATAAAGTAGATGAAGGTATGAAAAAAATGTGAAATCCCTTACATTACTGCTGCTGGTATAAACTGGAAAAGCCTTTACGAAGAGCAATTTGACAGTATCTAGTAAAGTTGAAATTACATGTACCCTATGATAAAGCAAATCCATTTATAGACGTAATGATATTCTCACCCATTTCTGTGCAGCATGGCTTATACTAATGAAAACTGGAAACTACTTGTCTACCAATACAAAATACATATAGGAAAACTCTACAGAACTAGAACACTTTATAGAAATTAAAATGAATCAACGAGAGCTACATATATCAACCAGGATATGTGCCTCAAAGTATTAAGCAAAATCAAGCTACAGAAGAAAAACTATAATCCAATAACCCTTGCATAAAATGTGAAAACTTTCTAAATCACACTGTATGTGCTTTATGGTCATAGATCATCTGAGGAAAGAGACGGAATTAAGAAAAACTTGGTGCACAAGGAAGCCTCCTCGGTATCTTATAAGAATATATTTCTTTTTTAAAAGACCCAAAACAAATACGGAAAATGTTAAGATTTGATAAAGTTGAGCCTGTGGGTATTCATCCTATTTGTCTCGGTATGTATCACCATTTTGAAATTCTTCTCAAGAGGCTAAGGAGTACACCTATTGTAGTAATTAGCAAAGTTTTCAATACAATCATGCATTAATAGCCACCCATACTGGTTTTGCCTTTTCAAGAAAATTTCCCCCACCACATACCTGTCATTTTAACATACTACAAATAAATATTTATTGGAGTGAATAAAAAAAGGCAAACAAGGAGTAAAATTTATACATCTGTAATTCCACTTTACAGTGACTACTTATGTTTTTTTCCAGTTTGCAAAAATATAATCACACTAACAACATGCTTTCACATGACAACATACTATATGTACTTCAACATCAGTTTTAATCAATGTATAGTGTTTCATCACATGGATATGCCAGAGTTTACTCAATCAATTAACCTTCTTGGTTTGGATTATTAACTAAATGAAAAGCCTGATTAAACACATTTTTGTACATATCCTTAGTCATTTTTTTAGAATGCCTAAAGCAGAATTACTTTTAGACTTCTGAATTATATTGCCAAGGGCCTCTCTAAATGTTAATATCTATGTACATTTTTACCAGTGATCCATAAGCAAACCCACATCCCTGTACTCTCAATGCGGGGGTGGGTGGGGGGGTGGTTTTTGGCGGCTGCTGCATGGCATGTGGAATCTCAGTTCCCTGACCAGGGAACAAACCAGCCTCCCCTGCATTGCAAGGATGATTCTGAACCACTGGACCACCCGGGAATTCCCAATCTTTACTGTTCTTAAAGCATATTTTGTAAGTAGTGCTTTTAGCAATTGTCCATGGGCTTCCCAAATCCCAGTAATTTCTTGCATTGTATTGTTTAAGTTATGAGATTTCTTTGTAGAATACTGTGGCAGGAGGGCTCAGGGACACAAGAAGCAAAAATTTTCAGTTTTTAAAAAAGTACCTTTAAGCCTATTCTAATGACAAGGAGGTTGAGACTTGGAGTGTGTTCTAGATGGCCATGAATTGGCCACTCATGCCCTGATTCAGTATTCATCGAATTTAGTGGCAGAGACAGACTGTAAAGGTAATTCCTTAGGGAAGAAGCTGAACAGGCTACCAAAAAATCCAGGCTATCTTTCTGTGAGGGTCTGCTGTCCAGCTCAGGTGTGAGGTATTACTGTATGGCTAAAGGTTTCTCTATGACTTTTGATTTCAGGAGGGCTTACCAGACCATGTCTTGGCCTCCCCAAGTCTTATTACCAAAGATTAAGTCTTAGCGCTGACTCCAAGTTCACAGGAATGCCAAAGTGCTCCTGCAGAGCTACCTGCTCCAATCAGCACACAACCCTCAGGCCCTGAAAATGCAGGCTCATGAGAGGTGCTGAGCACACAGATGAACGCAGCAGTCTACCACAGGTTGCTCTTCTTTCAACCCCCCCTCTTTCAAGAAAGGAGATTTTTATCCTCTACTTCTCAGTTGTTTTCCTGTGCATTGACTTCATTTTCTGATATTCTATACTAGCTTTTTTCCCTGACGAGTTCAAGCAAAAGTCCTGGGGCTGACATTCATTGAGCTAGGTGAAGTCACAATAATTTGTTACTCCAGATCATCACTTTTAATCCTATATGGAGAGCAAACCGTCCATCAGGTGATCAGACATGTATCATAAGTCACAATGTTAAATTGCCAACAATCCCCAGAGATCCCTAGTCACAGTCCAAGGAAAGCCTCAGAATCACACTAAGAGTGAATCATACCCCCCTTTTCAGGTGAGCCTACAAAGAACCAAAAAGGAATATTCCAGCTAGACAGACTGTTTCCACCTACCTCTTCATGAGCTCCTGCTCACTTGTGTCCAAAGCTCTCAAGGTCCGGGCATAAAGGACAACGATATCACTTTGCTTGGCTTTCTTGTTGCACTAAGGAGCCCAAAAGGACACAATTAGTGTGGTTCTAGGAATCCGCCTGACTTAACATGTTGACTGTGCATATACACAGTTCTTAACTACGGTCTCTACCTGGGGACATTTTCGGGTCTGTCCTCTGAGCCACTTTGAAATGCATTTGTAACCAAAGAGGTGCCCACAGCGCAATGCAGAGAGCCGGTGATCCCCAGCATTGGTCCACTGTTCCAGACATATTGTGCAAGTGTCTCCTTCTTCCTCATCCACAGAAGCAGAAGTTAGAGAAGGGTTAGACTTCTGGGGAGACTGCTGGATGGAAACCACAATACATTCAAATTAGAGAAAATGCAAAATCTGTCTTGAAGATATGAAACTAACAAATTAACAAGTCACACAAAAATGAACAAACCCAATTGAAAAATGCCAAAGAAAAACCCAACACCCATGAATCACTTCCCATTCTTTCCAGAGTGCAATCTGGTCAAAGATAATATAAACCGTGAAAATATTATTATTATCCTTTGAACTCACAAAATTCTTGATTTTTTTTCATTCAAATGACAAAAAGGAGCTAATTTACGAAGATATTAAAACAAAACAAACGCAGAAGTGACCCAGTTAAATAACAACAGGGAATATTAAGTCTTTTATACATTTGAAATTAGGTTCATAGTTCAAGTAACTATAAAATATCTGGTTCATGTGAATAAAGATAAAAATACAAGGGAAAAGAGAAATGAATATAAACAGCTCACACAAAAATACAAATGGTTAGTAAGTGTTCAGCTATAGTTAAAGAAACAAAAATTAAACTATGTTTTTACTTCTTTTCATCTATTAGATAATGTCTGGTAACATGAAGCACTGAGGGTGAGGAAGAAATGGGCATGCTTACATACTGCTGTTCCAAGTAGAAACTGGCACAAATTTTCCAGAGGGCAACTTGGCATTATCTATCAAAACTAAAAATACAAACATTCTTCCTTTGATAAAGCAACCTCTCTGGAAGAAATATATCCCATGAATATAACCACAAGTATTTGCCAAGACAGTAATGCAAAGATGCTCAGTGCACCATGATCTTAGTAGGAAGCAACAATAGTGCACATGCAAGGGAACAATTAACTAAAAATGTATTCCTATGTAAAAACACTATGCAGCTATTACTACCAGTAAGAATGAGATTCAATTTTATGTTGGATAGTCACTAAGTTATGTCCGACTCTTTGCGACCCCATGGACTATAGCCCACCAGGCTTGTCTGTGCATGGGACTTCCCAGGCAAGAATACTGGAGTGGGTAGCCATTTCCTTCAATTTTATGTACTGACAATAAAAAGCTCTCCAAGAGAAACTTCCCTGGTGGTCTAGTGACTGGGAATCTGTGTTCCAATGCAGGGGACATGGGTTTGATCCCTGGTCAAGGAACTAGGATTCCACATGGCACAGAGCAACTAAGCCCAGGGACTGCAATGACTAAGCTTGTACATTCCAGAGCAGAGAAGAGAAGCTTGTGTGCTGCAACTAAAGGCCCTGAGTGCTGCAACGAAGACCCAGTGTAGCCAAAATTAAAAAAAAAAAAGACATGACTAGAATCAAGATCAGTTGAGCAATTAATCACATATTTAATCACCTAGTCTTACAATTTAAAAAAAACCTCTCCAAGATACAAGTCAGGGGGCAAAGAAACCAGTCCTGGAACAGGATAGTATATAATCTCTCTTTTAAAATAGAGCATTTAAATGAATTCAGTAAAGTCGAAGGATACAAAATTCATCTACAGAAATCTGTTGCATTTCTACACACTAACAATGGACTATCAGAAAGAGAAATTGAGAAATATAATCTCATTATGAACTGTATTAAAGAGAATAAAATAAACTAGAATTAAATCTAACCAAAGAGGTAAAAGACCTGTACTCTGAAAACTATGACATTGATGAAAGAAACTGAAGACGACATAAACAATTGGAAAAACATATTATGCGTGTTGGAAGAACTGGATTGGAAGAATTAACATTGTTAAAATCATCATCCTCCCACCAAGGCAATCTATAAATGCAATGCAATCCCTGCCAAATATGAACAGCATTTTTCATAGAACTAGACTAAATGAATTTAAATTTATATGAAAACAAAAGACTAGAAACAGCCAAAGCAATCTCAAGAAAGAAAACAAAGGTGGAAATATCACACTCTCTGATTTCAATCTGTACTACAAAGCTACAGTAATCACAACAGTATGGTACCGTCACATAAGCAGACATACAGATCACAGAACAGAACAGAGGGTGCAAAGACAAACCCACACTTACATGGGCCATTAATTTACCAAAAAAGAGGGAAGAGTAGACAACGGGGAAAGACAGTCTCTTCAATAAATGGTGTTGGGAAATCTGGACAACCGGACCACTTTCTCTAACTTTCTATTTTATACCAATATTGTGATAGTTTCAGGTGTACAGCAAAGGGACTCAGCCAAACACTGGACTACTTTCTCACATCAGATACAAAAGTAACCTTAAAATGGACTATAGATTTAAATATTGAAACCATAAAATTCGTAGAAGAAAACATAGGCACTAAAGCTCTTTGACAGTAGTCCTAGCAATATTGTTTTGAATATGTCTCCTCAGGCAAGGGAAGGAAGCAAAAATAAACAAGACTATCAAACTTAAAGCTTTTGCACAGCAAAGGAAACTAACAACAAAATGAACAGGCAGCCTACCAAATAGGAGAAGATATTAACAAAAGATATCTGATAAGGGGTTAATATCCAGAATAAATGAAGAGCTCACACAACTCAACAGCAAAGAAAACCTGATTAAAAATGGTCAGAAGGCGGGAATACAGATTTTGCCAGAGATGGCCAAGAGACAAATAAAAAGAAAAGATGTTCAACATTAGTAATTATCAGATCGGTTCAGTCGCTCAGTTGTGTCCGACTCTTTGTGACCCATAAACTGCAGCATGCCAGGCCTTCCTGTCCATCACCAAATCCCAGAGTTCACCCAAACCCATAAGTCAGTGATGCCAACCAACCATCTCATCCTCTGTTGTCCCCTTCTCCTCCTGCACTCAATCTTTCCCAGCATCACAGTCTTTTCAAATGAGTCAGCTCTTCGCATCAGGTGGCCAAAGTATTGGAGTTTCAGCTTCAACATCAGTCCTTCCAATGAACACCCAGGACTGATCTCCTTTAGAATGGACTGGTTGGATCTCCTTGTAGTCCAAGGGACTCTCAAGAGTCTTTTCCAACACCACAGTTCAAAAGCATCAATTCTTCGGCGCTCAGTTTTCTTTATAGTCCAATTCTCACATCCATACATGACCACTGGAAAAGCCATAGCCTTGACTAGACAGACCTTCGTTGACAAAGTAATGTCTCTGCTTTTCAATATGCTGTCTAGGTTGGTCATAACTTTCCTTCCAAGGAGTAAGCGTCTTTTAATTTCATGGCTGCAATCACTATCTGCAGTGATTTTGGAGCCCAGAAAAATAAAGTCAGCCACTATTTCCCCATCTATTTGCCATGAAGTGATGGGACCAGATGCCATGATCTTCGTTTTCTGAATGTTGAGCTTTAAGGCAACTTTTTCACTCTCCTCTTTCACCTTCATCAAGAGGCTCTTTAGTTCTTCACTTTCTGCCATAAGGGTGGTATCATCTGCATATCTGAGGTTATTAATATTACTCCTGGAAACTTTGATTCCAGCTTGTGCTTCCTCCAGCCCAGCATTTCTCATGATGTACTCTGCACAGAAGTTAAATAAGCAGGGTGACAATATACAGCTTTGATGTACTCCTTTTCCTATTAGGAACCAGTCTGTTGTTCCATGTCCAGTTCTAACTGCTGCTTCCTGACCTGCGTACAGATTTCTCAAGAGGCAGGTCAGGTGGTCTGGTATTCCCATCTCTTGAAGAATTTTCCAGTTTCTTGTGATCCACACAGTCAAAGGCTTTGGCATAGTCAATAAAGCAGAAATAGATGTTTTTCTGGAACTCTCTTGCCTTTTCCATGATCCAGCAGATGTTGGCTATTTGATCTCTGGTTCCTCTGCCTTTTCTAAATCCAGCTTGAACATCTGGAAGTTCACAGTTCACATATTGCTGAAGCCTGGCTTGGAGAATTTTAAGCATTACTTTACTAGCATGTCAGATGAGTGCAATTGTGCGGTAGTTTGAGCATTCTTTGGCATTGCCTTTCTTTGGGATTGGAATGAAAACTGACCTTTTCCAGTCCTGTGGCCACTGCTGAGTCTTCCAAATTTGCTGGCATATTGAGTGCAGCACTTTCACAGCATCATCTTTCAGGATTTGAAATAGCTCCACTGGAATTCCATCACCTCCACTAGCTTTGTTCGTAGTGATTCTTCCTAAGGCCCACTTGACTTCACATTCCAGGATGTCTGGCTCTAGGTGAGTGATCACACCATCGTGATTATCTTGATCATGAAGATCTTTTTTGTTCAGTTCTTCTGTGTATTCTTGCCACCTCTTCTTAATATCTTCTGCTTCTGTTAGGTCCATATCATTTCTGTCCTTTATTAAGCCCATCTTTGCATGAAATGTCCCCATGGTATCTCAAACTTTCTTGAAGAGATCTGTAGTCTTTCCCATTCTATTGTTTTCCTCTATTTTTTTGCACTGAGTGCTGAAGAAGGCTTTCTTATCCTTGCTATTCTTTGGAACTCTGCATTCAAATGGGTGTATCTTTCCTTTTCGCTTCCCTTCTTTTCACAGCTATTTGTAAGGCCTCCTTGGACAGCCATTTTGCTTTTTTGCATTTCTTTTTCTTGGGGATGGTCTTGATTCCTGTTTCCTGCACAATGTCATGAACCTCCGTCCACAGTTCATCAGGCACTGTGTCTATAGGATCTAGTCCCTTAAATCTATTTCTCACTTCCACTGTATAGTCATAAAGGATTTGATTTAGGTAATACCTGAATGTAATTATCACGGACATGCAAATTAAAACCACAAAGAGATACCACCTTATACCTGTCAGAACGGCTATCGTCAAAACAACAACACATAGCAAGCATTGGCAAGGATATGGAGAAAAGGAAACACTTGTGAACTGTTGGTAGGAACATAAGCTGGTGCAGCCACTAAGGAAACAGTACGGATTATGGACAAATACCATATGATCTCACTTAAATGTAATCTAAACAATAAAACAACAAAACCCCGCAGGCTAACAGACACAGAGAACAAATGGGTAACTGCCAAAAGGAAGGGAGTGGGACGGGGGGTGGTATGACAAAACAGGTTGAAGGGGATTAAGAGGTACTAACTTGCACTCATCTCACACGCTAGCAAAGTAATGCTCAAAATTCTCCAAGCCAGGCTTCAACAGTAAGTGAACCAAGAACTTCCAGATGTTCAAGCTGGATTTAGAAAAGGCAGAGGAACCAGAGATCAAATTGCCAACATCCGCTGGATCATCAAAAAAGCAAGAGTTCCAGAAAGACATCTACTTCAGCTTTATTGACTATGCCAAAGCCTTTGACTGTGTGGATCACAATAAACTGTGGAAAATTCTGAAAGAGATGGGAATATCAGACCACCTGACGTACCTCCTAGAAACCTGTATGCAGGTCAGGAAGCAGCAGTTAGAACTGGACATGAAAAAACAGACTGGTTCCAAATAGAAAAAGGAGTACATCAAGGCTGTATACTGTCACCTTGCTTATTTAACTTATATGCAGAGTACACCATGAGAAATGCCGGGCTAGATGAATCACAAGCTGGAATAAAGATTGCAGGGAGAATTATCAATAACCTCAAATATGCAGATGACACTGCCCTTACGGAAGAAAGTGAAGAAGAACTAAAGAGCCTCTTGATGAAAGTGAAAGAGAAGAGTGAAAAAGTTGGCTTAAAGCTCAACATTCTGAAAACTAAGATCATAGCACCTGGTCCCATCACTTCACAGCAAACAGATGGGGAAACAATGGAAACTAACAGACTTTATTAGCTTGGGCTCCAAAATCACTGCAGATAGTGACAGCAGCCATGAAATTAAAAGATGCTTGCTCCGTGGAAGAAAAGCTATGACCAACTTAGAGAGCATATTAAAAAGTAGAAAGAATTATTATGCTGACAAAGGTTCATCTAGTCAAAGCCATAGTTTTTCCAGCAGTCAAGGATGGATGTGACAGTTGGACCATAAAGCTGAGCACTGAAGAATTGATGCTTTTGAACTATGGTGTTGGAGAAGACTCCTGAGAGTCCCTTGGACTGCAAAGAGATTCAAGCAGTCCATCCTAAAGGAAATCAGTCCTGAATATTCATTGGAAGGATTGATGTTGAAGCTGAAACTCTGATACATTGGCCACCTGATGCGAAGAACTCATCATTGGAAAAGCCCGTGATGCTGGGAAAGATTAAAGGCAGGCGAAGGGCACAACAGAGGATGAGATGGTTGGATGGCATCAACAACTTGATGGACATAAGTCTGAGCAAGCTGTGGGGAGTTTGTGATGGACAGGGAAGCCTGGCGTGCTGCCGTCCATGAGGTCTCAAAGAGTTGGGCACAACTGAGTGACTGAACTGAACTTCCAGTTATAAAATAATAAACCATGGGGATGTAACATATAGCCTAAGGAATGTGGTCAATAATACTGTTATAGTTTTGTATGGGGACAAATGGTTACTAAATTTATTGTGGTGATCACTTTATAATATATGCAAATGTCAAGTCACTTTGCAGTACACCTGAAACTAACATTGTATGTCAACTATATTTCAATAAAGAAAAAAAGTATACATATAAGTAAATTTACATGAGCATCATTTTTCTAAAGAGAATAAATAAAAACAGAAATATACAAAAAGTGAATCAGTGATGTTTCAGAACTGGCAGGGTCCACAGTTTATATAAATATGTCTCATATTAAGGACAGTGATGTTATTTTTAAAAATAAAAACTGTTTATCTCATAGCAAGCATTCTGCCAGACAGTTCATAAACTGCATTCATATCTGCTATTTTAAATTGATACATAACCTTGTTAGGTGGGCAGGAAGGTTTGAAAACCTTCCCCTACCCTCTGTTTTTAAACCTAAGGGTAAGCAGTCACACAAATAATGAGTAACATCTGGACCCCCTGCCTACAAAGTCTGTGAGTTTTCCATTTTAGCCTGCAGTCTCCTTCTTAAAGGTAAATGCAAATTTAAAAGGATGTTCATATTACCTGTTTGGGGAGAGTGTCTTCTCCACCAATACATGTAACTTCTTGGTCTGTTGAGATGTCTTCTAGTTGCTCTGTCAAGTTGTTTCCAGAAATGACGGGACAGGTAACATATAAAAGACGATATAAGTCAGGCATGAGACTAGCAGCAGAGCCTAACTCACTACAGCTTTCCCTTTTACAGCAACACTACCAATTAGAAATGGCAGGGAGAGCAGATTCAGTCTCTGGTTGGGGAACTAGATCCCGCATATCAAGGAGCCAAAAAAAAAAGAATTCACTGATGCTATTTCAATCTAAGACCCTATGAATACATTCATTACTTTTTTTAATGCTCAAATTGCCCCAAAATGTTCAAAGTGCCCTAAGTCACTAGGTTCTCTTTCAAGGTTGCACCTATGCCTACTGACATAACTGTAAGACATACAACTTTGCTTTCTACCACAATAAAATGCCCTAGGCTCATCCTGTTTATCTCTTATCACAGACTTGGAAAAAAGTGACCAATTCAGTGGGTCACAAATCACATAAAATTGCAAGCCAGATAAAATTCTTTCTGTATAGTTATGGCCAGTGTAAGCTCATGGCATCAACAACTCAATGGACATGAGTCTGAGTAAACTCTAGGAGTTGGTGACGGACAGGGAGGCCTGGCATGCTACAGTCCATGGGGTCACAAGGAGTAGGACAGGACTGAGTGACTGAACTGACTGAGTGAGTGTAAGCTCTGTACTATAAAGCAGTAATCTATGACATCCAGAGTGAAGAGGAAAAGTATCAAAACACAAGTCTAGAGTTTCTAGCCTCTGGAGCCTAAGCTTTTCGGATGTTGACCTTGTGAATGAAATCTGGATAAAGAATACTCACCTTCTAAAACAACAGCTTCAGGCTCCTCTGCCTGGGCCACTCCCTCCTCAAACTCTGTGGAGCTGTCACTGTCAGAATCAGAACCACCTGATACCTGCAAGTCATCAGAGACAGGATTCCTAGTCTCTGAACCATAAGAGGTGGTTGACGAACGAGGCTGGGTCCTGCTCGCTTGAAAGAAAGCATCCAACGGTGCTCTCAACCTATGCATGGAGAAGGACAACAGAATTCTAGTACAACGTACTATCATCACAAGAATAATCTACAGTAATCTGGAGGTAAATCCTAGTCATTTTAATGCATCACCAGGCCACTAAATGTTGAAGTAGGAACAGAGATTCAGGCAGATGCTGACTGGACTACATATGCTCTTTCCATTCAATTATTCCATTAGCTCACACTGAAGCTTGACCCTTCTGCTAAAAGCTAATCTTACTTTACTGGTACTTCTCTTGTCAATACCTTTTAAAGACATGACTCATTAATACATTAAAAGAAAGAGAGAGAAAACTAACTCAGCAATTTGTCTGCTGATATTAGGGGGCTGAAAAGAGAATGGGCAAGATAAAAAAACGGCCCTGTTGATCAAATACAGCCTCATGAATTCTGCTGCTGCAGCTACTCAGACCAAGGTCTTTGGGGGTATTAAGTCTGGCTACAGTCATTATTGTTTCAACTCTCATTTTAAGCCATTTTTCTTTTCAAGTTAAAAATGCTAAAAAAAAAAAAAAAAGTTTAAAGTTCTCTCTTTTGCCCACTCAAACTTTCTGTTGAGCTCTCCAGCGATTTTTTTTCCATTTAGTACATGTGTCAACTCCAGTATTTCTACTTTGTACATTTTTATAACTTCAGTCTCTTTATTAAAATTGTCTATCTGGTGACAGTGTTTTATCTTTTGCTTTAGTTTTTTGAATATATTTAAATAATCTAGTAAGTTCAACATTTTGGTTTCTTCATAAACATTTTTTTTTTCCGTGTAATGATTATATTTGCTTTACACGTCTTATATTTTCTTGAGAATTGGACATCTCATAAAGCATAATGTGATAACTCTGGAAATGAGAATTCACCGTTCCCAGGGTTGGTTGCTGTTATTTGTTATAGTTGCTACTGTTTGTTTAGTGACTTTCTGAAGTAATTCTATAAAGTTTGCATTCTTTGCTATGCATGCTGCTTAGCTTTGTGCTCAGTTCACGACTAGACAGAGATTTCCTTAAACACCTGGAATCAGTAAGCCTCCCAGTCTTCGCTGAGGTATCTGACGTGTGTGTTGGGGCACAGCATCAATAATCACCCAGGCAGGTGACAACTCTACCTTAGACTTCATTTCTTGCTTATGCAGAGCCTCAAGGTCAGCCAGAGATGAGAGCTAACTGCCTTAGTGCCTTCTTAGGCCTTTCCTGAGCATGGGTACATCTGCACACAGCCCTTGCTATGTATGTGGCCTTTTAGATTCCCAAGAATATGTCAGAACTTTTTAAAACCCCATATGAAGATTACATCCCCCAGCTTTTCCTTTTAGGCTTTCTGATTAGTCTAATGTTTGCCCCAGTGACCATCCACTGCCTCAGGCAGATCCTGGGGAATAGGCTTTAAGCTTTTAGGACTAAGACAAGAATAACCTTTCAAGTGGCATTTTCCAGGAAATCAATGAACAGGTGAAAAAAGATTTCTTTGCCATTGAGGTTTCAAAGTACCTCCAATTCCATTCTACTCTCTCTAGTTGCTTCTAGGCTACTGCCCTTTTCTGTGATTTCAGGCAGTTTTCAAGACTACTATGGAGCTGAGAAATAGATTTAAGGGCCTAGATCTGATAGACAAGAGTGCCTCATGGAACTACGGAATGAGGTTCGTGACATTGTACAGGAGACAGGGATCAAGACCATCCTCATGGAAAAGAAAGGCAAAAAAGCAAAATGGCTGTCTGGGGAGACCTTACAAATAGCTGTGAAAAGAAGAGAAGCAAAAAGCAAAGGAGAAAAGGAAAGATATAAGCATCTGAATGCAGAGTTCCAAAGAATAGCAAGAAGAGATAAGAAAGCCTTCTTCAGCGATCAATGCAAAAAAATAGAGGAAAAGAACAGAATGGGAAAGACTAGAGATCTCTTCAAGAAAATTAGAGATATCAAGGGAACATTTCATGCAAAGATGGGCTCGATAGAGGACAGAAATGGTCTGGACCTAACAGAAGCAGAAGATATTAAGAAGAGGTGGCAAGAATACACAGAAGAACTGAACAAAAAAGATCTTCACCCGGATAATCACGATGGTGTGATCACTCACCTAGAGCCAGACATCCTGGAATGTGAAGTCAAGTGGGCCTTAGACAGCATCACTACAAACAAAGCTGGTGGAGGTGATGGAATTCCACTTGAGCTACTTCAAATCCTTTGAAAGTGGTGCACTCAATATGCCAGCAAATATGGAAAACTCAGCAGTGGCCACAGGACTGGAAAAGGTCAGTTTTCATTCCAATCCCAAAGAAAGGCAATGCCAAAGAATGCTCAAACTACCACACAATTGCACTCATCTCACATGCTGGTAAAGTAATGCTCAAAATTCTCCAAGCCAGGCTTCAGCAATACATGAACTGTGAAATTCCAGATGTTCAAGCTGGATTTAGAAGAGGCAGAGGAACCAGAGATCAAATAGCCAACATCTGCTGGATCATGGAAAAAGCAAGAGTTCCAGAAAAACATCTATTTCTGCTTTATTGACTATGCCAAAACCTTTGACTGTGTGGATCACAGTAAACTGTGGAAGATTCTGAGAGATGGGAATACCAGACCACCTGACCTGCCTCTTGAGAAATCTGTATGCAGGTCAGGAAGCAACAGTTAGAACTGGACATGGAACAACAGACTGGTTCCAAATAGGAAAAGGAGTGCGTCAAGGCTGTATATTGTCACCCTGCTTATTTAACTTCTATGCAGAGTACATCATGAGAAACGCTGGACTGGAAGAAACACAAGCTGGAATCAAGACTGCTGGGAGAAATATCAATCACCTCAGATATGCAGATGACACCACCCTTATGGCAGAAAGTGAATAGGAACTAAAAAGCCTCTTGATGAAAGTGAAAGAAGAGTAAAAAAAGTTGGTTTAAAGCTCAACAATCAGAAAACGAAGATCATGGCATCTGGTCCCATCACTTCATGGGAAATAGATGGGGAAACAGTGGAAACAGTGTCAGAGTTTATTTTTGGGGGCTCCAAAATCACTGCAGATGGTGACTGCAGCCATGAAATTAAAAGACGCTTACTCCTTGGAAGGAAAGTTATGACCAACCTAGATAGCATATTCAAAAGCAGAGACATTACTTTGCCGACTAAGGTCCGTCTAGTCAAGGCTATGGTTTTTCCTGTGCTCATGTATGGATGTGAGAGTTGGACTGTGAAGAAGGCTGAGTACCGAAGAATTGATGCTTTTGAACTGTGGTGTTGGAGAAGACTCTTGAGAGTCCCTTGGACTGCAAGGAGATCCAACCAGTCCATTCTAAAGGAGATCAGCCCTGGGTGTTCTTTGGAAGGAATGATGCTAAAGCTGAAACTCCAGTACTTTGGCCACCTCATGCGAAGAGTTGACTCATTGGAAAAGACTCTGATGCTGGGAGGGGTTGGGGGCAGGAGGAGAAGGGGATGTCAGAGGATGAGATGGCTGGATGGCATCACTGACTCGATGGACATGAATCTGAGTGAACTCTGGGAGCTGGTGATGGACAGGGAGGCCTGGCGTGCTGCGATTCATGGGGTCTCAAAGAGTCAGACACGACTGAGCGACTGAACTGATGGAGCTGAAGAGAATGGGAATAGGGAATGCCACAAAGCTCACAGTTCTTACTGAGACTCAACTGGCTTTCTTTGAGACTCACTCACTGAACTGCTACAAGCACTGGATAATTTCCAGAATACTGAAAAAGTTGATTTTGATAAATGTTGCCAGTTGTTTCATTGATTCGATACAGAGGATTTTTCTGAGGTCCTTATTCTGCCATTTGCACTGATGTCACTCAGGTTTGTTTTTTTAAGAAAATGCTAAGCAAGTTTACAAATTTATTTTTAAGAACTGTGCATGAACAGCAACTATAGCTACTCATGAGGATAAGCACATAAGCACAGCACTGCCTAAGAACATTTGAACTAAATGAAATATATAATAAAGTTAACCTATTATATGCATAGGGCTTCCCTTATAGCTCAGTTGATAAAGAATCTGCCTGCTGCAATGCAGGAGACCCAGGTTCAATTCCTGGGTCGGGAAGATCCTGTGGAGAAGGAAATAGCAGTCCACTTCAGTATTCTTGCTTCGAGAATCCAATGGGCAAGGAGCCTGGCAGGCTACAGTTCATGGGGTCTTAAGAGTCGGACATGACTTAGCGCCTAAACCACCATCATTACATGCTTATCAATAGCATTCTATATAGAAACCAGCAAAAATTAAGTGATTAGTTTTTTTAAATCACTCATTAATATTGCTTTTATTAGCAAATAGGCATTTCCAAGGTCAGGAGGGGACTATGAAGAGCAACTGGGAGACAGTGCTTAGGAGTATAGTCTTGAAATCCTCTTCTTTTCCTGTACTAATCATCTCTGGATTAAATAACAGTAGAATAAATTCTTGCCCCTTGCTTTCCCTCTGTAGTCCTAGATTCCATAAGCTCCATGAAAACAGGTACCCTGATCTGTCCTGTTCAGATGTATGTATCTCCAAGGCAAAAGTTCAGTCTCTCACATAGTGGAGTGTTACAAATATTTGACAAATGAATGATGACGCTGACAGTCAGAATCAAGCAGCCTCAAACAAAGAAATAGGAAAGGAGTTTGTGACCTTGATTGAGAAGTAGTTGGGAAAAATATCCCACTAGGTAGGTTTCCCCAACGTGGTGGAGCCTGAGGCAAAAGCATCCCACCTTGGGCCAGGCTCTCAATACCTGGTGCAGGGGTAGTGTGTCAGGTGAGTAAATGCCGCCAAACAACATAATGAGAATTTCACTTCAGGATATTCAGAAGGTATAAGCAAATCAGTCCTGGGAAAGCTCAGACTTCTGTGTGAATTTAGTGTGGAATTAATTTACAACACAATATTTAACAGCAAAAAATTTTAAGTCTCATTTATCAGGCTCCAGAATCCATGTTCTCTGCACAGTTGCTTTGCCTTGACGATTTATTCTCTTTGTGGAGACAGACAAACTGACATCATTTAACATCTAAATTATGTAGCTCAATCCCTGAGCACAGATTCTACACACATCAAGAAATTTTCTGATTGCAGAGTTTGGCTTCTGTGTGTCAGTATCCTCTAGGAGAACCATGGTGACAATGCCAGAGAATCTGGTCTCTGTGCTGTTTCTAATTTTCTCTGTAAATTGGCACCTGATTTATAAGTGTCATTCTCCTGTGAACTCATTACACTAATGTCCCCAACCAAGTGCAATCCCCTCACCCACTCACCCAATGTATGAACAACCAAGCCTGAGGACAATTTAAGAGTCCTCTTCACAGTTCCTGAGGATACCACTCTCAACTCTCAGCCCCCTTATTATTTCAACAGGGTCCCCAAATTGCACTACAAGGTACCTTCATCTATGACACAAATATATGAAATCCTACTTTGCTTTGAAAATCATTGTAAATGGCACCTTAAAATAACAAGAGTAGCATGCACTTGCAACTCCTGTCAACACAGAACTTCTCACCCTTGAAGGATCACATCCAGCACTGACCAGGCATGAGAGACTACAGCCACAGTAACAGCAGCCCTGATACACTAATCAGCAGGATCCACTGAAAAGGATGCTGAAATCCAAAATCAGAAGGCACAATTCCAATTCCAGGGTTATCTCAGTCAAGTCATAAATCACCCCATCATCTTCCTCATTTGTAAAACACAGATAACAGATGGCCCAGCTACCACTATTTAGTGCCATCTCATTCTTTTCAATATTTATTTTTTATTATTTGTTTGGCTGTGCCGGGTCTTAGTTGTGGCATGCAAACTATCAGTTGCCACATGTGGGATTAAGTTCTCTAACCAGGGATTGATCCCAGGCCCCCTGCATTGGGAGTGCAGAGTCTTAGGCATGGGACCACCATGGAAGCCTCTCATTATTTTCACAGTGTTAGAAAAATGGATCTGATTGAAGCTTCCTTTATTTGCTTTTGTAGACAACAGTCAGATCCAGGTTCCAACATCAGCTCTAACTTCCTTTGTACTGTCAACTCCGAGACCCTGAATAGATCATTCTCTCAGGGTCCAAGTTTCTTTCACATTTAAAATGAAAAGGTTGAATTCAATTTCTTTCAACATTAAGAAGACATTTAGAAAGCCAACTGTGGAACTAAGTATTTCAAATAAAGCAGAAGTTAAAAAACAGATTAAAATATATACAACTGTTATTCTTCATAATAACTGTCAAGACTTGACAGCTAACCCCTTCAAGAGGCAAGTTCAAACCAAAACCTATGGAAGAAAATTATTTTTAACTCTACAACACAGTATCAGGTGAGGAGGGCTAGAATGTTTCCCACTTAGTCAGATAAGTTCTATATTAATTCACACTCTACTTTTCACAAGGATTCTCTAAATCCAGCCTGCCCATCTTACAAAATCTACTGTACCACTAAATGGAGTGCCAATGAACAATGAATCTTGGGCAAGTGGAGTGGACTTGCAAGTTAAATATATATATGTATATATTTGATGTACAAGAGACAAATGATTGAAAGAAAAGCCAGCCTCTGCAGACACCACTGCTAACAAACTACCAACAAGTTTTCAAAACCTATCTGTATACCTTTATCCTCTCCACTACTTTGTGAAGTAAATAAACCAAGTAATTTTATTTTCATCTGATTTATGAGGTACTGGGGGTTCCGAAAGGTTACCCGACTTGCCAAGTCACAATGCCAATTCCTGGCAGTACTGGGGCTATCATCAGGGCCTAAAGTTCATAATTCCGAATCAGGTACTAATCCCACTATTTACACTTCTATTTACCTGGCACTGTTTGTCCTCTGGGACCCTCCTGCTCTTGCCCTCCGTGAAGCAGAACTCCTCCTATTCCTCCTCGCTCTCACGGGCCCCACAATGCGGTCTGAAGTTGGTCGCAGGAATTCCAGCATGCCATGAAGTCTCTGCAGCCCACTGATGAAGCTGGTCATTGAATCCAATGAAGGCACTTGGGGAGTGCGGTTAGCACCAGATTCCAGCCTAAACTCCTCTAAAACTCCTGGATTGAGGTTCCCCACAGTCTCTGTTCCTGAGAGCTCCACTTCCTCTGTCAGATCAACAGATATCTGCGGAATAGGCGGAAGCAGCGGCACTCTCTCTGGGCTGCTGATCACCTCCTCAGGAATGGGTTGGAGCAGGGGTGGTCCTCCTTCGATGCTGACCACCTCAGCAAGTATAGGGTGCAACACGGGCGGTCCCTCCTGGCTGCTGGCCTCCTCAGCATGAGGAGGCTGGAGCAGGGGTGGTCCCCCTTGGCTGCTGACCACCTCAGCAGGAGCAGGCTGATCTGCAGCACCATGATCTGATTGCACCTGAAGATCATATTCCATTGCTTCATGAGCCATCACTGAGGAAGCAATATTTGTAAAAAGTATTAGTAAAATGTATCAGCTACGTGGCATGTTTTATCTAATTATGTCTATCATTTAATATTTGTTTAAGATCATTCTTGACAAAACTGATAAACTTAAAAAGATGATTTTAGCTCTTTTCTTATAAGGACTTTTAACCAGTTATCCTGTTTGCCCTTCGAAAACATAAAGTCATGTGATCATAGCACTAGTCTTTAAAAGAATCTATAAAATAAGAGAATTGAACTATTGAAAATAATCCCCCAGACCTCTTGCAGTTCTGTCATGACCTATATATGGACATTTACTACAAGAAATGCATCCAATGCTATATTTAATTTTAGTAGGCAATATTCATCTTTAATGGCACTAAAGTGCAAAAAATAAACACAGAAAGAACATTTCCACAAAATAACTCAATTAATAACTCAAAATAGAAATTTACCTATTTCCTCCAAAAAGGCTGAGCAACCTTTATTTACTTCAACTTTTTCATTACTTTTGTTTTCTGTCTGTAAGTCCATTTGTTAGTCCATTCAACAAATATTTATTAAGCACTGGTTATGTTCCTTTCATTATTTGTTTCCTGTCTCTACTCCACTACGTTAGTCTATTTTTCAAGAAATATTTAAGCATCTGTCATATAGTCAGACACTCCACAGAGGCAAACAGATAAGTGGACAAGACCCGGCATAATACAATTTACATTCTAGCAAATGAGAGAATAAACAAATCAATGTGAAAAATTATATATTGTGCCATTTGGTTTTGGGAGTGGGGGGCAAGACACAACAGTGAGAGGTGGCCTCTTATAAGTGAAAATTAAACCAAGACAAGAAGGATTAAAAGAAGTTGGCCATATGAAGAGCCAAGAAAGAGTTTCAGAAGAAAATTAATACAAGGTGTCTGCTAAGTATGGGTTTAGTGCATCAGAGAAACTAGGAAGCCCAGCATAACGAGAATAGTAAGAAAGAGCAGACAGTATGAGGTTTAATATGAGGAGTGAAGTTGATGATACACAACACTTTCACTAGAAGACCTTGGTAAGGAGTTTCTTCTGCGTTAGGAATGGACTGTAGGGGAGGAAAAGTGCAGGCAAAGTGACCACTTTATAGGCTATTATGAGAGTATAAACTAGTGGTCACAGAGGCAAGACTAGTAGCAGTGGAGATGGAAGAGTAGACAGCTTTAAGAATCCTCAGCATAGTCATGCCACTTAAAATCTTGGGATAGATTAACTACCTAAGAAGGTGTTGAGATAGAAGAAAAGCAGGCCAAGGGCCAATACCAGAGACATTAAAAGAATAACAGTTATAGGAAGAGAACCCAGAAACCAAGACCATGAGGTAGGAGAAAACCTGGGAGAGTGTGGTGTCTTGGAAGAATGATGCAAGGAGGGGACAGTCAAGTGTGTCAAGTGCTACTGAGGGGAAGAATGACCACTAGATTTAGCAATGTAGAGGTGACAGATAATCTAGAAAAGAGCTGTTTCCCCAAAGTGATGAGTAGAGGCCAGACTGGAGTGGTCAGCATAAATGCAGAGAAGTCCAATAAACACAGCAGATAAAGTCTGTTTTTCTTTCTCAGTCATTTCTGAAAATCCATGAACATGACCCCAATCCCCTTGCAAGAAACAGCATTAAAAAAAAGAATAAATCACAAGCACAAAGCAAAGAGAGTATGAGACATACAAATCAGTTTTCCGTACCAACAACTGATAGGACTGTGTGGTACTGAAAAGCAAGCTAATTTCCACTGAGGGAACTGTAGAAACCACATATCACAGAAGATAGCATTGAAAGGTGGAGATGCAAAGGAGGATCAGCTGAAAGCCTGTGAAAGTAATCTGTTCCTCAAGGCAACAATAAAAAACATCTCCCCCTATGCTGCAGAAAACTGGAATTTTGAACCACACAGACTTAAGACCAGCAGTGAAAACAAGGAGTTAAGTGAAATTCTACAAACTTTCACAAGTGTGAAACACTTCCAACCCTTCTCCCCAGCTGCACAAATCCAGAATGCAATATTCTGGTTTTTACACATTCTCTATGCCTCAAGGCAGGAGATTAGAGGAATGTTCCCTAGAGAAAACCAGCTGAAGAGAAAAGATCTATAAATACTAACACTTGTAAATCTCAAGAAAATGGCTGGGTCTCTGTCCTTATAGCTAACGGTAAAAGTCCCTTGGTTGGTAAGGTTCAGTCATTCATACACAGCTTCCAATCAGTCTTCTGGGGCGGGGGGTCTCTCTGCAAAACAAACAAACAGCCAAACAACAACTGATATTCAAGAAAAGCCTCCAACATGAGAGGAGACCAAAGCAGACAAAGAGAAGAAACTTGGAAAAAAGAAATGTGATGAAAGAAATGGTAATAAGTAAGTAAATAAAATAAATCCAAACTTAAAATGCCAAGGGAAAAACATCAAAATAAAAGCTTTAATAGAAGGATTGTAAAATAAACCTGAAGAACTCTCAGAAAACGAAAGACAGCAAAAAATAATAATATTAAAAGGTTAAGTCAGAATACTTGACTAACTGAAGTACAAGAATGAGAACTCAAAATGAAAAAAAAAAGTGAAGCAAAACCTCTGGTCAAGATGGAACCATAAACTCTCTTCCCACTAAGAATCCCAATTCAGTAAATTTCCTCAAAAATTATACTGAAAAGAAAAAAGCAGACTACAGATGAAACTCCATTAATTCCATCCTTAGGGCACTTAAAAATATGCAAAACCACACTACTATATGGATTTATAAATATAAGGTAGTATAAAAAAGCCCAAGCATGAAAAATACCCAGTTAAGGAGCGGGAAGGTGCTGGGTTACCTATGAGGCTTTGACTATAGAATTTATTTATTTAAGAAAAAGAAAGAAAAACTCTACCAAAAGGTCAAAGTCAAAATTTGTTAGATAGGGGTGGTGAATGGACCAATCTTTTAAAAATTATTCAGATTAAAAATTATACAGATGTGTAGAACAGTCTTTTGGACTCTGTGGGAGAGAAAGAGGGTTGGATGATTTGGGAGAATGGCATTGAAACATGTATAATATCATATATGAAACGAGTCGCCAGTCCAGGTTCAATGCATGATACTGGATGCTTGGGGCTGGTGCACTGAGATGACCCAGAGGGATGGTACTGGGAGGGGGGTTCAGGATGGGGAACACGTGTATACCTGTGGTGGATCATGTTGATGTATGGCAAAACCAGTACAATATTGTAAAGTAATTAACCTCCAATTAAAATAAATAAATTTATATTTTAATAAATAAATAAAAATTATTCTGTGCACTTTTCAGTACGGTTAACATTAAAAAGTGAAATTTCTTCCCATGATATGCCAGTTCTGATTAGAGAACAAAAGTTCTGGTGAGATGTGAAAGGCCCAGAGCCAAATCCCAGCCTCATTCATCGGTGTATCCTACACAAGAAGTACACAGCAGATGCTAAATATTTACTGAATTACCCACCATACATACACCTAAAAACGCAAAACCAATCAACTTCTAAGAACGCATCAGCACCCAATATTGACAGACAGAAGAGATAGAGAACAACGTCATCCTGGAAGAAAGTTCTCTACACAGCCCCGTGCTGGAGCAAAGCTTCCCCATCAATGTGGGCCAACACAAAACTCGCCAGGCCTGGGGTTGAGCAGGGGCGAGTCCCCGCCATGCCGTGAGCAGCCCGTAGACATCCCGTGGTTTTCCCAAGCTTTCTTACTCAGATTTCAACCAATGTCCACGCTAGGCGCGATGAAGACTCCCAATTAAAAAGAAGACGAGGCGCGGGCGGGGAGTCGGGCCGACCTGGGTTCGAATCCGTGTTCGGTCACGTCCTACCTGAGGACCTTACTTAGGACGGTTGCCCAGCTTCCCTGTTCGACTTATTCGTCTTTAAAAAGTGGGGATAATACAAGTATTTACGTCACAGTGTTGCTGTGAGGTAAAGCTGGATAGAACGATAAGTCTTTCGTTCAACTTGAAAGTGAGGCAAGTAGCGGGCACTCCGTGCGACAGCAGTTATCTGCACATGAAGAGTCCGAGGCTCCACTCCCTGGAGAGCGACCAGGGACCTCTGACTCCGGGCCAGCGACCTCTTGACTCCAGCCCTGCGGCGAACTCTGCTCCTTCCAGGAATCCGGAGTTGCTTCCTTCCCCGCCCCACCCGCACCTCGGGGGCCGCCCCAGCAGCCCCGAAAGAACGGGAATTTAGGTGCCTCGGCTCCGACCGTTGGGACCGCCCGGAGCGCCCAAATCTCCTCAGACCACCGAGTTCAAGCCCGCCCCCAGCCCAACTCGGGCCCTGCGTCCAGGGACCCAGGGGAAGTCGTCCCGGACCCAGACGCCCAAGGCCTGGGGAGAGGCAAGTGCCCACCTCACCTGAAGCCAGAGCACACGGTCAGACTCGCCAGGTCGCCGGAGGCGCAGCAACCCCCATAGAAAAACTTGCCGGACTGGCTACTACAGGCACTTGCCAGCAGCTCAAGCTGCCCGCCTGAGGTGCTGGCTCGGCCTGTTCCTATTGGGCAGCAGTTCCAGCCGGTAGCCAATACCCTCTCTTCTTCTTTCTTTGGTCGCCGCTGACTGAAACAGCGGCGCTCTCATTGGCTGACCCTTCGTAAACGGGGTAGGCAGGACCACGCGCAAGGAAGCCTCGTACAATTGGTAGAAATCAACGTCCGTCAACACACGCCCAGCCCCCAAAGAGAAAAACGGAAGAAGGCTTTTACCGCTCTTTGTTTGAACTTTGTGGCGGGAGGAAGTTGTAAGGGAAAGATTTTTTAGTCCATTTTGAAAAGATGAAAATATTAAAACTGTGCCTCATGCTGTTTCGCCTAAAGTCTTTGGTGAAGAAGATGCCTGTCACCAAAGCCAACCTTAGCATTTGTACTTTTTTTTCATCTTCCTGCCTTTAAGGCAGCTTCTACTGAGCAAAGTTAGTATGAGGAGAAAGGAATTTTATTTTGTAAACAAATACAAATATTATGGAGTAGAAAGAAAAATATTTTGAATGATTCTCACTGTTGTATAAGTAATGGCAGAGGAGCCATTACTTATATATACCCCCTGAAAAGTATATGCCACCTGAAACTATCACAACATTGTTAGTCATCTATGCTGCTGCTAAGTCACTTCAGTGGTATCCAACTCTGTGTGACCCCATAGATGGCAGCCCACCAGGCTCCCCCGTCCCTGGGATTCTCCAGGCAAGAACACTGGAGTGGGTTGCCATTTCCTTCTCCAGTGCATGAAAGTGAAAAGTGAAAGTGAAGTTGCTCAGTCGTGCCCGACTCTTCGCGAACCCATGGACTGCAGCCCACCAGGCTCCTCTGTCCATGGGATTTTCCAGGCAAGAGTACTGGAGTGGGGTGCCATTGCCTTTTCTGTAGCCATCTATACTCCAATATAAAATTAAAAGTTAAAAAATAAATTTAAATAACATATTCAAACAGGCTTGTACATAAAAATCAATAGCATCTTTATCTGTAATAGCCAAAAATTATAAACAACTCAAATGTTCATCAGCAGATCAAAGGATAAATAAATGGTTACACTCATACATTGCCATAGTTTTCAACTATTTTTCAGCTAGAAAAGGAATAAATTAAGGATACATGTGATTACATGGATGAATCTCAAAAGTTATACTGAAAGAAGGCAAATTTATCATATATCATATGATTACACTTATATAAAATTTTAAAACACAAACTAATCAGTAATGATAGAAAGCAGGTCAGTGGTTGCCTAGGGAAATGGGGGTGGTAGGGTGGTGGGAGGGAGTGATTGTAAAGGAGCATGAAGAAGCTTTGGGAACGGATCCACATATCCATTATCTCGATTGTGGTGGTGCGTATATATGTCAAAACATCAAATCACACATGTGAAACGTGTAATCCACTGTGGGACAATTATACCTCAAAAATGCCATTTAAATCAGAATTGCAGGGCAGGAGTGAAGAGGGGGTTTGACTGTATGCACATAATAGGACTTGGGGGCATGATGGTAATGTTTGTCATCTTGATGGGGGTCTGGATCAGTCATGTGTATGAATTTATTAATCTCATCAAATGGTATATTTAGGATTTGTGTATTTCACAACATGGAAACATTACCTTCCCCCATCAAACAAACAACCACCACCACCCTGTAAACAAATATTGAACTGCAGTTAATAATATAAATGCTGAAATGTTTAGTGATGAATTGTGTTGATGTTTAAAATTTTCTTCTAAATGCATAAAAAATAAGGATGGATCAACAGTAGGAAGAAGAAAGGCTAAATTGATAAGTATGTGATAAAATATGGTGAATTGTTAGGTGTAGAATCTAGGTGGTGACTATTCAGATGTTCAGAGCATAACTCTACTGACATTTCTGAGTATTTGAAAATTTTTATATTTATAAATGTTGAGGAAAAAATTAGGTATAGGGCTTTGGAAGCTGTCTTGTGCGAGTCAGGGGTCCCTGAAGATTAAGTTTTATTACTAATACTTTTACAGTGAATCCGCCTCTGCAGGGGGATCTGCCAGAGCATGTATAACCTATAAGGGAGAACTTATGCTGTAGCCGTATAGCCACAGAGAACAAAAGATTTGAAAGATGAAAATAGTACTACCCGATGATTAGCTCGAGAAAAGCCTCAGTGTTCAACCTGTCCTTGTTGATTCTTTTTTAACTTAAAAATGTTCTAGGTTTAAAAACATCAAGAATAAATAAAAGATAAAAAGGAATAGAAATGAACCACAATTTTATTCCCCAGATTATAAGCTCCAATTTATTTTGCTTATTTTTTTTAAATTTAACTTTATGGAACTATAGTTGTGTTAGTTTCAGGTGTACAGCAGAGTGATCCGCTTACGCATGTAAATATATCCCTCCTTTTTTAGATTCTTTTCTCATATAGGCTATCACAGAATATTGAATAGAGTTCCCTGTGCTATCGAGTAGGTCCTTGTTGGTTATCTGTCTTATATATAGAAGTGTATGTTCATCCCGCGCTCCCAATTGACTCCTCTCCCTGCCTGCCCCCACCTATTGTTGTCTCCTCAGTAATTGGAACAATGCCCAGCACATTGCTGTTGAATGATTTGGGATGAGTTCAGGTGGAAAGAAAAGCAGTGACAAGTAGAGGTCACCTTACCAAGAACAAAGGTGTAAAAAATTTCAGAACAAACAGGTTACATCCAGGAGACATGGGTTTCTGAGAACTCTTAGGCTAATATATTTAGTTTGTCCTATACAGCATAAAAATAATTTTTAATGAATTGCCAATGTTTAAAAAGATGGACAATTTACCAAAAATGTGACAAAGTGGATGGCTCTGGAAACACTGGGGTCCTGTTCCTATATGATAAAAATAGGCTGCAGCTGAGCAGAGGCTGCCCTTTCTTCACAAAGTTCATCTGTTCCCTGAAGTCTCTCCTTCAGGCTCAACTCACTTTTTAGGCTCCCACTAGACCTCACAGGTATTAGAGTTTGCAGTCTCTGGCGGGAGCACTCTGGGACCAGATACTGGAGATCAGGTTGGCATCAGAGATAAAAGGCCTTGGGGATCCAAAGGGGGATTCTGTACTTAGTTCAGTGGGAAAGAGGAAGGATCAATCTTTGCCCAGCTGTTTACTGCTGTCACAGTTCACCCTGGAACTTAGTGGCTAAGACCACAGCCATTTATTTAGCTCATGGTTTTGTAAATGGGCCTTCTGGGCTGCTTCTGCTGTGCGGTTCTTCTGGTCTCAAATGGATTCATCTCTGTGACAGCTGCTGGCCTGGCTGGTCTAGTATGATGGCTCCATGTAGCCTCTCCTTCTCCAGCACCCTTGCGCAGCTTGCTCCTGGCGGGGGAGGGCTCCAAGAGACGGGGTGGAAGTTTGTAAGGCCTCTCGAAGCCTGGGTTTGGAACCAAAACACCAACACTTCGACATTCTATTGGCCAAAGCGAGTTACAACACCAGCCCAGGTTCAAGTGGTGGGGATGTAGATTCTACTTCTTTTTTTAAAAAAAAAAAGTTGGTTATTTTTTTATTTTTAGCTGTGATGGGTCTTCATTCCTGCGCAGGTCTTTCCTCTAGTTGCAATGAGTGGAGGCTACTCTTCGTTGCAGTGAGCAGGCTTCTCATTGCAGTGGCTTCTCTTGTTGCAAAGCACGGCCTCTAGGGTGGGTGGGCTTTAGCAGTTGGGCTCAGTGGTTGTGGCTCCCAGGCTCTAGAGCACAGGCTCAATAGTTGTGGTGCACAGGCTTAGTACTGTGGCATGTGGGATTTTCCCAGGCTAGGGATCAAACCCATGTCTCCTGCATTGGCAGGTGGATTCTTTACTACTGAGCCCACCAGGGAAGCCCTAGATTCGACTTCCTGATGGGAGGGGCTGCTAAGTCATAATCCCAAGAGGTTTGGATCCAGAAAGAGACACATTTTTGTAAAACTATCAGAGTTATTATCAAAGGTGTATTTTTGACAGTATCATTGGGAGTGGGATGGATTACGGGAGTTGTTTTCTATTTGTAACAGAGAAGTGCTGCCCCCCTGTATCCATAAATAAATCCATGCTGAAGGATTTGAGAGAAAAAGATGCCCAGCTCGTGTTCGTCCAGCTCCTTGTTCAGGGACAGTTTCAGTTTCAACACGTGGCTTAATAAAAGGAAGACAGTCTGTTTAAGATTTCTGTGAATGAATGAACAGAAAGTTAGACAAGCTCAGGAACTGACCGTCACGTTAGAAACAAAGACATTTCCGTACTACAAAACAGTGTAGAAACTGCACTCCCCTTGGTCTGGCTGGCGTCCAAAACACCATCAGCATTCATGCCTTTGGAATGTGATGTTCCCTCTCACTTGGACAACTTTTGCTAGTTTATTTTTATTTTATTTTTGTAATTTTACTTGGACAACTTTTAAAATACAACTACCTTGTGGGAGACGTAAGCTCACACATCTTAGTGTGAATTAGTCTCAGGTATTAGATTCTCTAATACCAGGAGGACCTGGGTTTAAGGGAGCCTGGAAAAAGGAGGAAGAAGACAAAGGAGAATTTGAAGGAGAAGAAGGTGCTGTAGAAAATACTGCAGCTTCTCATCCACCCTGAAGGGTAATTCTTCAGGAAGCGCCACTGAGTCTGCCCGTCTGCGCTATGAGGGCAAAGAGAAAGTTTCAGGTAGAAGCTAGGCCAAGGCTTAGATTTTGTTAAGGAAATTAAAATGGAAGTAGTCTTGTTCAGGCTTCAGAAGCAGGAGAGCAGGCCACAGACTGACTTCTGAGCCGGCCTGGACTACGTGCCTGCTTGCAAACACACCAATTGTTACCAGGAAGCCAAGCGGCACTTTAGATCAGAGAGGGAATGGGTCTTGGATTTCCTTGAGCCCTTGGAGGCCTGGCCTGCTCCCTGGGGTTCCAGAAAATCTTGTGACTCACGAGGTGAAACAAACAACATTGTAAAAGTTAAAGAGAAACCATCACTGCCTTTTTGCATGCAGGCTGATCCTCATATCAGTGGGCAGCCTGGGATTATAAGCAGGAGCTCCCCAAACTGCAATTTGAAGTCTCACCCGTGGGGTAGACGCACTACCGGGGACCTCTTCCCAAATGGGACTCCAGATTGCTGTTAACGAGGGACTTCCCAGCACTTTTGAAGTCCGGAGGTTGTTTGGCCTAATTTGGTGATGTATGTGCTATTACTTTTCTCTGTTGTTTTTCTCTTCTTTTAATGACTGTATATTGAAATGAAGTCAATCAATCCTCTATTAAATATTGAAATTGTTTATTGTGTGTGTAACGAGTGGTTTCTTTTGTTAATGAATCTTTTGAACTTAAAAGTAAAACTTTCGGCAAAACAGATTTTCATTCCGAAAGGTAGGGATGCGGCAAAGGAAGGGGAGGGATGAGATACCCTCTCGAACATGACTGTTAGAGTGATTCCCAATGGACCGTCAGTGAACAGGCCTTGAAGGACTTCGTGCCAGAGACTTCTGTAAATAGTGGCGCCATCCTTGGGGGGACTGCCCCCGAAGCCTGGACACCTATCTCTTTAGTTCCTCTCTCAGGCATTTAATCTTCATTTATCAATGCCCTCCACCCCCAGGTCTCTAACTCAGGATATTCTCACCTGTGTGCCCCAGGATACATGCACAAGAATGTTTAAGGGTGAGGTTCCTAAAAGGACGATTAAAATATCCATAGAGGAAGGGGTAAGTAACGTGCATGGTTATCTAAGTGGCCTACGATACAGCAGTGGAAAAGAATGAGTTTAAACCATCACATTAGCATGGATGAATTTCAAATCATTTCTTCATACTACCTGATCAACTGAAGAAAGTTGTGCTAAAATATAGCATGATATCACTTACAAAGTCCTTATACATTTGTGCTAAGCTGCTTCAGTTGTGTCTGACTCTTTGTGACCCTATTGACTGTAGCCCACCAGGCTCCTCTGTCCATGGGAATTTCCAGGCAAGAATACAGGAGTGGGTTGCCACTTCCTCCTCCAGGGGATCTTCCCAACCTAGGGATCAAACCTGCATCTCCTGAGGCTCCTGCATTACAGGCAGCTTTTTTTACCGCTGAGCCACAGAAAAGCCCATAATTTAGTGTACCTTGGTTAAGGAGTTTTTTTCAACTAATTTTCCTTATTTTACTGTTTTAACCTCCCTTCTTTCCATCATTCTTGCTTTCAGAAATACTTGATGTGACCCATAATTCCCTGGAAATTCTGCCATGTAATTCACATTTGGTTCACGTGCTTGACTTATGATTCAGTTTTCTAGGATATCTGCTAATCTAGTTACTGGTTGTCCACTGGCTTTCCAGACTCACAATCTCACTCCTTCCATATTGTCTTCCATTCTCTCTGTCTTAGTAGGCTTATGTCTTAAAAAATTCTTTTCTAACATTTGGTTGGTTAGGGAAGGGAGTTAAAGATTATGTGTATGCTTATGTAATAAGATTTACTTAAGAATTTGAAATGATCCCTCATTTTGTTACTGCTGTATGCTGTATTATATGTATGCCTGCTGTATTATAATTGTAAAATTTTATCATTCAAACTGTAATATTAAAAGCATATTCTCTCCTGAAAAAATAAATAAATTAACTAAAACCATAGACAAACTTCTACCAGAAAGTTAGGATAGTGGCTCCTCCTGGAGCAGGGGAGAGGAATGTGAAAGCAAGGGATGCGGAGGTCCCTTTCTGAGTTAGTGGTAATGTTCAAGTCTTTAACCAGGAGTGGATATGTGATGTTCTTTATCTTCGACTTAAAAAAATGAACATACATATTGAATCACTGCTGTACTGTGATACATATCACAATAAAGATAGGAAAAACATGATTTTGTTTCTTTGAATACTATAGCAACTTCAGTGGAAACACTTCCCCAGTATCTAGATATACTGCATGTGAGTCAGGTTCTCTTGTATCTGGAGCTTCGTGGAAAGCCTGAGAGATCTGGATCTAGAGTAGGGGAGGGAAGCATTCCCATTGAGGGAGATGGTGTAGGGAAACTACGGAGGAGCAGCTGATAACATGGTGAAATAAAAGTCTCAGTAGAGGAAAATGGCACCCCACTCCAGTACTCTTGCCTGGAAAATCCCATGGACGGAGGAGCCTGGTAGGCCGCAGTCCATGGGGTCGCAAAGAGTCGGACAAGACTGAGCGACTTCACTTTCACTTTTCACTTTCATGCACTGGAGAAGGAAATGGCAACCCACTCCAGTGTTCTTGCCTGGAGAATCCCAGGCACGGGAAAACCTGGTGGGCTGCTGTCTTATGGGGTCGCACAGAGATGGGCACAACTGAAGCGACTTAGCAGCAGCACAGCAGCAGTTGATAAAAGAAAAGGAAGGAAGGGAGAGAAAGTATCAGTTCAGTCGCTCGGTCCTGTCCAACTCTTTGCGACCCCATTACTGCAGCACACCAGGCTTCCCTGTCCATCACCAACTACCCGGAGCTTACTCAAACTCATGTCCATCGAGTTGGTGATGTCATCCAACCATCTCATCCCCTGTCTTCCCCTTCTCCTGCCTTCAATCTTTCCCAGCATCAGGATCTTTTCCAGTGAGTCAGTTCTTCGCATCAAGTGGCCAAAGAATTAGAGCTTCAGCATCAGTCCTTGCCATGAATATTCAGGACTGATTTCCTTTAGGATTGACTGGTTGGCTCTCCTTGCTGTCCAAGGGACTTTCAAGAGTCTTCTCCAACACCACAGTTCAAAAGCATCAATTCTTTGGCACTCAGCTTTCTTTATAGTCCAACTCTCACATCTGTACCTGACTACTGGAAAAACCACACCTTTGACTAGACAGACCTTTGTCAGCAAAGCAGTCTCTGCTTTTTAATATACTTTGTCATAGTTTTCTTCCAAGGAGCAAGGAGTGTCTTTTAATTTCATGGCTGCAGTCACCATCTGCAGTGATTTTGGAGCCCAAAAAAATAAAGTCAGCCACTTGCCATGAAGTGATGGGACCAGATGCCATGATCTTCGTTTTCTGAATGTTGAGTTTTAAGCCAACTTTTTCACTCTCCTCTTTCCCTTTCAATAAGAGGCTCTTTAGTTCTTCTTCACTTTTTGCCATAGGATTGTGTCATCTGAGTATCTGAGGTTATTGATATTTCTCCCGGCAATCTTGATTTCAGTTTGTGCTTCATCCAGTCTGGCATTTCACATGATGTATTCTGCATATAAGTTAAATAAGCAGGGTGACAATACACAGCCTTGATGTACTCCTTTCTCGATCTGGAACCAGTCTGTTGTTCCATGTCCAGTTCTAACCTCTTGACTGCATACAGATTTCTCAGGAGGTGTGTAAGGTGGTCTGGTATTCCCATCTTTTTAAGAATTGTCCACAGTTTGCTGTGATCCACACAGTCAAAGACTTTGGCATAGTCAATAAAGCAGAAGTAGATGTTTTTCTGGAACTCTCTTGCTTTTTCGATGATCCAACGGATGTTGGCAGTTTGGTCTGATTCCTCGCCTTTTCTAAAACCAGCTTGAGCATCTGGAAGTTCACAGTTCATGTACTGCTGAAGCCTGGCTTGGAGAATTTCAAGCATTACTTTGCTAGCATGTGAGATGAGTGCAAGTGTGCAGTAGTTTGATCATTCTTTGGCATTGCCTTTCTTTGGGATTGGAAGGAAAACTGACCTTTTCCAGTCCTGTGGCCACTGCTGAGTTTTCCAAATTTGCTGGCATATTGAGAGCAGCACTTTCACAGCATCATCTTCCAGGATTTGAAATAGCTCAACTGGAATTCTATCACTTCCACTAGCTTTGTTCATAGTGATGCTTCCTAAGACCCACTTGACTCCACATTCCAGGATGTCTGGCTCTAGGTGAATGATCACACCATCATGGTTATCAGGGTCATGAAGATCTTTTTTGTACAGTTCTTCTGAGACTTCTTACCATGTCTTCTTAATATATTCTGCTTCTGTTAGGTCCATACCATTTCTGTCCTTTATTGTGCCCATCTTTGCATGAAATGTTACCTTGGTATCTCTAATTTTCTTGAGGAGATCTCTAATCTTTCCCATTATATTATTTTCCTCTATTTCTTTGCATTGATCACTGAGGAAGGCTTTCTTATCTCCCCTTGCTCTTCTTTGGAACTCTGCATTTAAATGGGTATATCTTTCCTTTTATCCTTTGCCTTTTGTTTCTCTTCTTTTCTAAGCTATTTGTAAGGCCTCCTCAGACAACCATTTTGCCTTTTTGCATTTCTTTTTTCTTGGGGATGGTCTTAATCACTGCCTCCTGTACAATGCCACGAACCTCCATCCATAGTTCTTTAGGCACTCTGTCTATCAGATCTAATCCCTTGAATCTATTTGTCATTTCCACTGTATAATCATAAGGGATTTGATTTACATCATACCTGTATGGTCTAGTGGTTTTCCCTACTTTCCTCAATTTAAGTCTGAATTTGGCAACAAGAAGTTCATGATCTGAGCCACAGTCAGCTCCCGGTCTTGTTTTTGCTGACTGTATAGAGCTTCTCCATCTTTGGCTGCAAAGAATATAATCAGTCCAATTTCGGTGTTGACCATTTGGTGATGTCCATGTGTAGAGTCTTCTCTTGTGCTGTTGGAAGAGGGTATTTGCTATGACCAGTGCATCCTCTTGGCAAAACTCTATTAGACTTTGCCCTGCTTCATTCTGTACTCCGAGGCCAAATTTGCCTGTTACTTCAGGGGTTTCTTGATTTCCAACTTTTGCATTCCAGTCCCCTATGATGAAAAGGACATCTTTTTTGGGTATTAGTTCTAGAAGGTCTTGTAGGTCTTCATAGAACTGTTCAACTTCAGCTTCTTCAGCATTATGGGTTGGGGCACAGTCTTGGCATTCTGTGGTATTGAATGGTTTGCCTTGGAAACGAACAGAGATCATTCTAACTCAATGAAACTATAAGCCATGCCATGTAGGGCCACCCAAGACAGACAGGTCATGGTGGAGAGTTCGGACAAAATGTGGTCCACTGGAGAAGGGAATAGCAAACCACTTCAGTATTCTTGCCTTGAGAACCCCATGAACTGTATGAAAAGGCAAAAAGATAGGACACTGAAACATGAACTCCCCAGGTCGGTACGTGCCCAATATGCTGCTGGAGATCAATGGAGAAATAACTCCAGAAAGAAGGAAGAGATGGAGCCACAGCAAAAATAACACTCAGCTGTGGATGTAACTGGTGATGGAAGTAAAAGTCCTATGCTGTGAAGAACAATATGGCATCGGTGTTGTTGCCAGCACTGCAGGTAGGGCTCAAAAGTGGCTGACGCACAGTGTGGGAAAAAGAAACTAGAGACAGAATTTAAGTTTTAAAGATGGGGCTGGGGGACTCAAGACCTCTTGGGTCAAGAGCCTTGTTCCTTGGAGCCGCACCACTTTTATTGAGTGTCTTGGCAAGCAGAAAGTGCCTGTTGTGCTACGATGAAGTCAGCCTCCTGTGTCCCCGGTCATGTCTCCCACTTTATTGATTACTTTAAACTATCTTTGTTATTTTCTTGTACAAGGGCTCTCACCTAGCTGGAGGTCATAGACCGACATATGCCTTGGGAAAACATCTTAGTGTGTGCACAAACAGCGTTCTGAACTTGCGCTGACTCGGCGTTCCAAGGTCCACACTATGTTTTTCCTTAGCTTAGCAGGGTATGATGACCCCAACTGATCAACCCAATGTACTTTCATTTGTGTTATGCTGTATTGCTATATTTTGCTTTTATTCTTTTCCCATGGTGATTTTCTCACGGCTTAGCCAGAGCAACAGGTGGCTGACTATTAACCCCTGCACATAGGAACCTGGAATGTTAGGTCCGTGAATCAAGGTAAACTGGAAGTGGTCAGACAGGAGATGGCAAGAGTGAACATCGACATTTTAGGAATCAGTGAACTAAAATGGCACTGATACGACACTGAAAGATGAACTCCCCAGGTCGGTAGATGCCCAATATAGTACTCCTCTGAGCTACAGAAAGAGTACAGGCTGGAATAATCTGCCTTCCCAACCCACTTCAGACTAAACAATGCCCTTCGGGCAGGGTTTCTAAACTCCAGTGCTACTGATAATCTGGGCCAGATAATCTTTGTTGTAGGGGTTGTCCTATGCATCCTAGGATGTTGAATAGCTTCTGTCCACCAGATATCAGTGGACATGTCCACGCCACCCCACCTCCCCTGAGCTGTAACAGCCAAAAATGTCTTTAGACATTGTCAGTGTTCCCCGAAGGGCAAAACCACCCCTGGTTGTGATACACAAAAAAAATCTTTCACAAATGTTAAGCAACACGTGTGGTCCATGCTCTTTAGACCAGAAAGAGCTCTACCTTTAACAGAGGGCCTCCTGGAGGGTTCATAGGCACGGCAATCATCAATGATCTCCCGCAACTGTGAAGGGCAATCTTCACCCACTGGCTCCCGGTGCCGAGACTCAGCCACCAGCTGGTAGATCTTCTTGGAATCACAACCTGGAGTGGAAATGGTATGACGGGAGGCTTAAAGATTGCTCTGGCACCCACACATCCCTCTGGCTGCTGCTGGCTGGCATCAGACCTAGGGACCCTGAGAACTGGAGACATAGGAGCTTCCAGTGACCCCACTGAAGCGGCCAGGACAGCACTGATGTTTAATTCTAGTCTACCGTCTGAGTCAGCTTTCACACTGGTTACCTTCAAATGGGCTCTTCCCAGTGGTGATCTCCCAGAGGACAATTCCAAAGCTAAAAGAAAAGCAAGAAAACGAACAGTGATAACAAGTTTCCTTTTTTCCATGCCCCGTCGCCATTTCCAGAAAACACAGAGAATTTTCTTGTTTCTTTTTTTTGCACTGTGTAGCTTGTAGGATCTCAGTTTCCCCAGCCAGGGATTAAACCCAGGCCATGAAGTGGGAGTGCTAAATCCTGACCACTAGCCCACCAGGAACTCCCCACGGTGAACTTTCTCATCACCATCAATTACATTCCAGGGATGCTCCTCCCTACCGGCATTTGACTTGGACTTTCTTGTCAGGTTCATCTGAGAATTGGCACGAGAACATAAACATACCTGTATATTTCGGCTTTTATGTCGTATTTATTATACACATTTTCCAACCTCTGGGGTGAGATGTATGCGGCAGAACTGACTCTCTCTGCTGCTTTTCCTCTAGTTCGTCGGCTGATGGAGGTCTGTGTTTTGCTCAACTCAAATCCTGCAAGCTAGAGAGAGAGGTGACTCAAAGGCGGAAAGAAACGGCACGCTCTCAGGTGGGAAGTAGAGGGCAGGGACTGGTGCTACACGTGACCGTCAGGGGATGGTCTTTTTCCTTCAGGATGTTTCCAGTGAGTTCTCCCGGCCGTGTGGCTACTCTCCTGGCTGCATTCTGGGTTCAATCTATTATGGTGCATTGACCGAGAGAAACACAAAGAGGTTTCCTCTCTGTAAAAATGAGACAGTGAGGATTACTTGAAATGATGGTTGTCAAGCACCTGTAAAACTTAGTATGTTTTTTTAAAATTAATTAGTTGATTGATTTTTGGCTGTGCTGGGTCTTTGTCTGAGCGTTGCAAAGAGTGGGGGCTACTCTTTAATAGCGGGGCGGGGGCTACTCCCCAGCTTCGGGCTTCTCACTGTGGTGGCTTCTCTTGTCGGGAGCACAGACTCCGGGCGCCTGGGCTTCCGGAGTTGCAGCACGCGGGCTTCGGCAGGTGTGGCTCACAGCTTAGCTGCTCTGCTGCATAAGACTTGGCATGTTGTAGTTATTCTAATATTACCGCATTAGATATGTACAGGGCTTCCTCAGTAGATAATTCCCCTGTGTTAGGATGGACAGGGGTGCCTGGAGCTACCGATGGCTCATTTTCTCTTGGAGGCAGACAAAACAAAAACAAAGAAACGAAAAGCCTCCAACAACACGGGGGACCCTCTCTGTCGTATCTGACCCCACCTGGCCAATGCCATGCTCTTAAAGAAGGCACAGCACAAGCCATGGGAGAGTGTGTTCTTCTTGCTCCGTGTACATCTGTCATCAGCACCATTTGTGTGCAGAGGGCTGTCTGCCAAACGCAGCCAGGGAGCCAAAGCTGGGGCAAGAATTAGATGCTTACGTGGCTCCTCCCTCTTATTCACAAGTTCAGGAGCGCTGACATCCTCTGACGTCTGGCTCCACACTAACCACCAGGGGTGAGAAGCTGAATAGCACATGTTACAGTCACATGTGATGAACACCAGGAGAGTGGTATAGACACCGTGCTTTAGGAACACTTACTTATATTATACCAATGGCAGGGAGATCCAACCAGTCCATCCTAAAGGAAATCAGTCCTGAATGCTCTTTGGAAGGACTGATACTGAAGCTGAAGCTCCAGTACTTTGGCCACCTGATGCAGAGAACTGATTCAATGGAAAAGACCCTGATGCTGGGAAAGATTGAAGGCAGGAGGAGACGACAGAGGATGAGATGGTTGGATGGCATAACCGACTCGATGGACATGAGTTTGAGCAAGCTCCAGGAGTTGGTGATGAACAGGGAAGCCTGGTGTGCTGCAGTCCATGGGGTCGCAAAGAGTTGGATATGACTGAGCGACGGAACTAAATTGAACTGAGTGGTGGGGAAAGACATTTGAAGGGCGGAAAAGACCTGTCTCTTGTTATTCAGAGAAAGCTATCTACAGATGACAAAGAATATATTCTTTTAGCATTTGGGAACTGTGGACATGAGGTTAACAAAACCCTTTCCTCATCCACAGGACAATCCAAATATCAGTGAACTTTTTAGTTCTATTCCCCTGGGAACCTGACAGAAGCAGACTGTTACTTATGCTCCTAAGTAATATATATTGCTGCTGATTAATAAATGACCAGTGACCAGGAAGTCATTTATGGATGAGAGGTCGGGGCGGTGGGGACTGTGAAGAGCTATGGGGTGCTGGGCTATGTGGTGACTCATACCTGGCACGCCCCTTGCGGGGATACTGGAAGGCATGCCTGCGGAGTTTATAAAAGAATATCGAGGACTTCCCTGGCAGCCCAGTGGATCAGGAACCACAGTGGATAAGAGTGCAGGGGACACAAGTTTGATGCCTGGTCCAGGAGGATCCCACATGCTACACAGCAACTAAGCCCGTGAGCCAAAACTACTGAAGCCAGAACTACCTAGAGCCCGCAGGCTGCACTACTGCAGCTCGAGTGCCTAAGGCCTGTGTTCCACAACAAGGAAGCCTCTGCAACGAGAAGCCCTCACTCGCTGCAGCTAGAGAAAGCTCTTGGAAAACAACAAAGACCCAGTGCAGCCATAAATAAATAGAAAACGCAGTGATACCACACACACACACACAAACTCCTCCAGTTTTAAAAAAAGAATATTGACTCCTGTGAGTCGTGAGGCTTCTAAGCTTCTCCTGTACCCACAGAGAGGAGCCTCTTTCTCTCGCACTTGGGGTGAGGCTGAGGAGGATAGCTCCTGGGGGACTGTGGCGGCTCCCACTGGATGGAAGGATTTGATGCTGCCTAGGTGGCATGCTGTGTTTCCTGCATGATACCCTTCTGATTGCCTCCAGGTGCCAAGTGTGGGCCACGGCCAGTCTGTGAGTCTGGATGCCTCCTTGGACCTAAGAAGACACCCTCATGGGTGTTGCAGGGACACAGAAGTGGTGTCCAGGCATCTAAGAGGAGACGGCTCTTAGCCCGCCCCTGCTGGGTGGACAGTGGGGGAGATGAGCATCAGAAGGGCAGGGAGGATTGAGTCTGTCCAGTGCGGGCCTTGTGGGGCACTGTCCAGGCATAGGAAGCGCTGAGCTCGGAAGTGCTTCAGCCAGTTCCACGGTGAAGGCAGAGAAACAAGCCCGCACAGCCTTTTAGGGAAACACGCATGCCTCTCCCAGCACCAAACAGTTACATGGGTCAAACTCAGAGGGTGCCCGGAAGGCCACGCTTACCTTCACACTGTAGTCTTTAGTCACCAGGAAGCTTGTGCTACTGATGCTCCTGTGGAGTTCTGAGGGTGTTTCCGAATGGTGCAGCCTGATGTGACCAAAGGCAGGGTACGTTAGTGACCTTTGCACAGACTTTCTTTCTTTTTTAAAAAATAATCTTATTTATTTATTTTATTTTTGGCTGTGCAGGGTCTCTGTCGCTGTATGGGCTTTTCCCTAGTGGCGGAGAGTGGAGGCCACTCTCTGGTTGCAGTGCCCCTCTCTAGTTTGGGGCTTCTCATTGCAGTGGCTTCTTTTGTTGCGGAGCGCGGGCTCCAGACACGTGTGGGCTTCAGCAGCTGTGGCCCATGAGCTCAGTAGTGGCGGCTCCCGGGGTCTAGAACAGAGGCTCAGTAGTTGTGGCCCATGAGCTCAGCAGCTCTGCAGCATGTGGAATCTTCCTGGACCAGGGATCGAACCCACGTCTCCTGCATTGGCAGGTGGATTCTCTACCACTGAGCCACCAGGGAAGCCCCCGCACAGACGTTCTTGAAAAGCATGGCAGTCACTACCGGGATGATGAGGCTGGTCAGTACCAAGCCTTCTTCTTGGGTAGGTATCCATGGGTTAGTGGGAAAACCAGGATGCAGAGGTGAGATCTGACAACTGTGTGCTGCATGCTTCTGTGGGGCTCTGCCTGGGAAGCGGTGAGCAAAGCAAAGGGCTGAGGCGTGGCTGGATGGTTGGGCCATATCTAGGACCCTTCTGCTTGAAACAGAATGGAAAGCTGGGGTTTCCACCAACTCAGTAAGTGGTGGGGACTTCCCAAGTGGCACTAGTGGTCAAGAACCTGCCTAAGTTCTTTGGATGAATGGAGCTCCTGCCTCCCATTTGGGGCTTCTATCACAGAGTCAGTCTCAGGTTGGGTTCTCCCAGAAGCAGATCATGAGCATGGACTGTACAAGTGACTAATTAAGAAGGTATTTCCAGCAATTAAGCCCTCATGCCACAAGTACTGAAGCCTGAGCTCTGCAACGAGAGAAACCACCGCAGTGAGAAGCCTGGGCTCCACAACTGGAGAACGGCCCTGCTCCGCACAACTGGAGAACGGTCCCCGCTCCACACAACTGGAGAGCGGCCCCCTCTCTGCACAACTGGAGAACGGTCCCCGCTCCACACAACTGGAGAACGGTCCCGCTCCGCACAACTGGAGAGCGGTCCCCTCTCTGCACAGCTGGAGAGTGGCCCCCGCTCCACACAGCTAGAGAATGCCCGTGCAGCGACGAAGACCCAGGGCAGCCAAAGATAAATCAGTGAGTGAAATTTTAAAAGAGAAGATAGTCCCAGGAAACCAGTGAGGGAGCTGTGGAAGCAGGGCAGAGAAGGAGAAATCAAGCGAAGGCGTGACTTCAGGTGAAGTTCCAGGCTCAGCCTAATCCCACGGGGGCCTCTGAGAATAACTGCCCCTCAGGGTTTGCTCTGCATGAAGCAAAGGAGCTGGACTTCTGTGCCCACAGCGGTTGCTCAGTGACTATGGGTTGGGGTGAGGGAGGGGAGGAGAGAAACAGGGTCACGGACAGAGGCTGCAAAGCTCCTGGGCATTTCCAGCTCTCAGGGCCTAGAGGCTCGAGCACCCTCGGATGTTCCCCCGCAGATGGCGGCGATGAGCTGTTAGCAGCAAAGTATGCTGGGTGGTGGATGAGAGTGCAGATCAGGTAAGGGTCAGCGGTCGTCTGGATAGGCACAGTGTCCCCTACAGTCCAAATCCTTCTCACACAGCCCACTAGTGTACAAGGTTGAGGAGGATAAGTTGTACGATTTCCAAGAAAGAGCTAAGGAAGTGTTCCCCAAAGTATGGGATAAGTGGCATGCAAGGTGATATAGTAAGAAAGGTATTCTTTTAATTCCAATCTTTCTGATTATGTCAAGAAGAAAGTCTCAGTTTGGTGCTGGAGGTCTTTGACACTTCTCTAAATCTGCTAACATCTCCTCTGCGAAAAGATAATGCTGGTCTGAATTGCAGATCTTTTGCTAGGCAGCAACATTTAACCAGAATTTAATAACATTGTTTTGGTTTTATTTGTGGTCACCTTTTTGTGCTAAGTGATTCTGGTCTCCAATTTATGGTAGTAATAGAAACTGTCCCGTTTTTTCCTTTTTTTTTTTTTTTTTTACAAAGTGAGCTAATCAAAAGGAAAATATTAAATAAATAATATTGGGATTACTGTGAATATGGTAATAACTATGTATGTGGTCTGTTAGTGACTGATTTTAGGGGGCCCTTAGGCTAAAGGAACCATAGATTATATGTGAGAGTAGGTAGAGCTGGTGGATAAAATATAGGACATCCAGATGATTTTGAATTTTGAAAAATCAATAATTTTAAAAAAAGAAAGTACTAAAAAAGTATAGGGGTTATATGGAATTCTGTATATCTGAAATTTCAGTAAAAGTATATCTGGTGTCATATTTGGAACATACTTATCTTGTACTAAAATTGTTTATTGCTTATCTGAAATTCAAGTTTAACTGGACCTCTTGTATTTTAATTTGCTAAATGTGGTGATTTGCTCACGGAGGCTTCCAGCCTCTTCTCTGCTTGTTTCTGGGTCAAGCAGAAAGGGAGGCAGACTCGTCCTCTTCCTCTGGGCGCCCCCTCCCCACGCTGGTACCTGTACAAGCCTCTGGCTGCCCCCAGGGCCAGGATGATGCGCTTGGCCAGGGTGAGGTCCTTTTCCCGATCCAGCAGCTCCCTCAGGGTCCCGAGCTCACAGTACTCCATGACGATGGACAACTGAGGGGGTGTCACTGATGGAAAAGAGCTGATTGCTGTGAAGATCCATCCCTGCTCAGAGGTCCTGTTTTTTGTAGCCCATCCCACCCTCTCTCCAAGAGACAGATGCAGCTCTGCTGTGTTTCTCCGTCCCCATCTCACATGTTTTGACTCCTTGAATGAGTCCAATACCCACAGAGTCCCCATGCCTCTTCTCTGTGGCCTTTGGCATGTCAGAACTCTACACTTCCCCTAGTTATTTGAGTAACTGACTCCCCGACTCAACACTACAACCCAAGAGGGCAGGGCCTGCTTTGTCCAGACAGTGCTCACAGGAAGTTGAATAACTATGTTGAGTAGGGGAACTCAGACAGGAAGCTGAGGCCTCAGGGCAGGGCCATGAGACCTGTAAGAACTGATGTACACAGAGTGAGTCAGTCACCCAGGAGGATAAATATTGCTAGAAGTTTTCTTTTAGCCTGGGATTCTGTGCTCCAAAGTCAGGTCACCTGAGCCTGTGCAGAAACTTCCAGAGGGGATAAGAGGGGAGCTGCTCTGTCTTCTCTGTAGGCAAAAGCAGCAGAACATAACCAGCAGGAGAAGCCACACGGTGAGAGGAAATGCAGCCACATTTAAAAAAAGAAAGAAAATGAACCTGACAAACGAAGTTCTTGGTAAAAGGTTTAGCTTTTAGATTCACGCTACACTAATGATCAAGGTTAGATTCCTTGTTTGGGTCAGTCAGCTTTGCAATGTTTTACTGCAACAAAATACACTCATCACCCAGGTCAGCATCTGAACAAGCATTTCCTTGGTTCCCAGTGAATCAGCAGGAAGACATGTGGTTGCATTAGTGCCAACCAGCCCTCAGGCTGAAGCCAACTTCAAGCCTCTTCTCCTGAAAGAAGATGGGAACCTGCATCGTGGGATGTGAAAAAACGGATGTCAATAATAAAAGCACCATGCAGATGCCACCCTTTGAGCTGTTGTTGTAAAACAACGCAATAAAGCACAAAGATATATGACAGGCCACAGACAGCATACCCAGTCCAGGAGGCACCTCTTACCTGTTTCATCGATGCAAATCCCAAACATGCGCAGGATGTTGGGGGAATCAAATTTCTTCATGGTTCTGATTTCATTATTGAAAGTATGCCTCACTATTCTATGAGAATAAAAAGGGAAAAATAGGGTTTCAGGTTGGGGAGGTCCTTCAGAAAACATTCGGTGTAGTGACCATCTGTATGTGCGTGGGGCTTGAGGGATCATCGGCCTTTCCTTGGTGGCTCAGATGGTCAAGTGACTGCCCGCCATGTGGGAGACCCACGTTCGATCCCCGGGTCAGGAAGATCCCCTGGAGAAGGAAATGGCAACCTACTCCAGTATTCTTGCCTGGAGAATCCCACGGACAGAGGAGCCTGGTAGGCTACAGTCCATGGGGTCACAAAGAGTCGGACACGACTGAGCAACTTCACTTTCACTTGAGGGATCATCAGCATCTCCCAGGGGTGAGGATAGGCATATAAAGAGTCACCTGGTAATTCTTAGTCAACTTAATATATGCATACCCTATGATCCATCCGTTCCTCTCCTGGCAATACAGCCCCAAGCAATTCCCATACAGGGCCATAAAGGGATACCTATGGCAGCGTTATTTTTGATGGGCAAAAGTTAGAAGCAGGTTGTGTTCCATCACTGGAAAAAGAGGCACGCTGTGGATTTCCACCATGGATAGCAGTCAGAAGGAAAGGACTACAAGCAGAGTATAAGTTTCATGTCGCTGAGTGAGAATGGTAAGAAAAGCAGGCGGCAGACACGACACACTACATCTGTGAACATTTAAAACGCACGTGTGTAACAACAGCACGTGTATAAAAACATTTGCAAGAACACATACAAACAAAATATTTTATCGTCCGTGAAAGGGATGGGAACCCAAGAAACAGCGATGAAAGGGAAGCTGCCTTTAAAAATATCTAAATACATGAATAAACAAGACACGTTTCTAGAATCGATTTTGGAAGACGTACCTTTAAGCCTAGACTGTGTTCCTTAATAACAGAGAGCCAATATTTAACCCTCTGGGGTCTGAGTTCTGCCATATCAGAATATGGAGACAGTCTGCCCCTCTCCTTGAGTTACAGACAGGAAGTAACTAGGGGAGAGAACCATATAAAACAGCTTACCCGATGTCTTTGGCCTGGGAGTTGTTGAATACTTTTATGGCCACTGGAGATTCATGGTATTTTCCTTCATAAAGTGTGCTGGATTCATTTTCCTTTAGTAGGATCCAATCGGCTTCTGGAAGCTCCTCCTTCTTAATCTCCTTGATTTGATCCTGTGGGAACCCCTTCTTGGGTTTCTGTGAATCTGACCTCATCCCTAGGAGAGAAGGTAATAAAGAGTCAATAGCTGAGGAGGGTGTCTTATGAGGGAAGAGGCATCTTAGCAACGCTTGAGGGGGAAGCCCCTCCTAGTGAACCAAGCTGGGTCTGCCTGGAGCTTCTGATTGCCTCCTCCCGGGAGAGAGGTCCCAGTGCCTCTGAGTGACTGGTAGAGACACAGCCGATGGTAACAAAACGTCTCATGTACTTCTTTCCCCTCTTCTTCGGATCCAGCCTGTCTCCAGCCTACACCCCATCTCAATCCATCTCTCTCATCTCCTCCTACTGCACAACAGCTTGGCGCCTGAGCGTTTGGCACCTTGTCTAGTGAGTTCCGTTCTGATAGGCAGACACACAGTTTAAGCTCAGTAAGCCCACTGCTGCTGTGTGTCTTTCGTCTCCCTTACTCTATGCCGTGGCTGGGAACTCTCAGAAGGCAGAGTCTTTCTCTGTACCTTAGTTTCCTCTACACACAGGCTCTAGCATAAAGCAGAGACTCACAGATGTGTAGAATGGCTAAGCATTTTTAATTTGATTTGAATTTCTTTTTTTTTAATTTTTAAAAACTTTTAATTTCGTATTCAGGTACAGCTGATTAACAAACAATGTTGTGATAGTTTCACGGGTACAGCAAAGGGACTCAGTCATACATATACATGTATTGGATTTTGAATTTCTTCTTGGAATTTCAGCAAATGAATTGAAGCTTTGATGCTATCTAGAGGAAGTCATCAGGGGACTTCCCTGGAAGTCCAGTGGTTATGATTCTGAGTTCTACTGTAGGAGGCACGGGTTCAATTTCTGGTCAGGGAACTAAGATCCCACAAGCCACAAGGGGAAAAAAAAGAGAGACAGGAAGTTGTCAGCACTTTAACAGGTGCTGGAAGATATCTTGCTGGTCAAGAAACCCTCTTCAAACACGACCCCATGCACAAAAGCCTAGGCCAGCCATGAACACATCCCCAAAACCTGTGGGCTGCTTGCAGCCATCCAGGCCAGAAAATGGACCAGGCTGGGGTGGGGGAGCCTGAAGTTTCTAACAAATTCATGACTTCTAGTTTGGGGCAGCCAGAAGCAGCAGGGTACGTGGCAACTCACAGCTCTGCACGGCTTCAATGGTTTCCTTTATGTTCTCCAATTGCCTCAATAAAGTTTTTACAGTTTCTTTCTCTGCAAGAAAAACAGCAGCAAATTCTCAAAAACAGAAATGCTCAGTGAAAGCACACTGAGATATCCTTTTCTCTTCTCTCATGTTCATTACAGTAGGAATGATTACTGTTCACGAATATCTGCTCTCCACTTCTAAGCAGACAGGAAGTGCCCTGACGCATGACTGCGTGCCTTGCTTTGGCCAAGAAATGAAGTGAAAGCAATTTTCAGGGAAGTCTGTGTCAACATGAAAATGCCACAATAGTGAAACATCCTGGAAGGACGACAGCTACCTTAGAGAGTCTCCTGGACTTTCTCTGAATGAGAAAAAGGCATTTCCTTCTCTAAGACACTGAGGTTTTTTTTTGAACCATGCTATAGTCACATATATCCTGACTTACATATTCAGAAATAGGTTAAAAATTGATCATATACTAGATAGAGTGACCAACCATCCCAGTTTTCTCAGGACTGAGGAGCTCTGAGGATATGAGACCTTCAGTGCTCAAACCAGGAAAATCTCAGCAGACAAACACATACCTGGTTCATAGCATTAATGTTTCTAAAACCTATGTGGAAGTTAATCTGCCAACCTGTATCAAAGTTTTTAAATGTCCATACTCTTTGATCTAGCAATTAGACCCAGTAACTCAACTTTTAGGAATTTTCCCTAAGGAGATCCTGAAATACATACAGAAAGACTCGCTGTAGAACTATTAACAATAGTGAAAAACTGGACACAATTTAAATATCCATCAATAGAGAGCTCCTTGAATATATCTGGTCCCTATAAACCAAGGATACTAGACAAGGCTATGGGTATTTATAAGGAAGAATATTTAATGAGCTTATTTAATGAGAAAAACAAGAAGGAGAACAGTGTGCTTAGTATGCTATTGATTGAACAACAACAAGAAAGAAAATAGATACTTGACTCTCCAAAAGGCTATTCAAGAAACTGGTAAGAGAGCATGTGTCTGGAAATGGAACTTTGCTGTCAAGGGTGAGAGGCAGATTTCCACCTCATGCCTTTTGAATTTTGTCCTATGTGAAAGTATTACCAAGTCAAAATGTTTTCACACAATTGCAGGAAGTATATCCTTTCCTCCAAGTTGATGACACCGAGGTGCCTCCTACCAGAAAGTGGACCAATGAACGCTAAAGATGAGGAAGGCCAGGGACCAATCCTGCTCTTTGGCAGGATCAGCTGCTGTGATGCTTTCAATATCACTTCAACCCAATTCCTGACTCCAGTTTTCCTTGGTGGTAGGTGTTTGGTTGAGGGAATTAAAAATGCCTCACTTTTCCTCATCAAAAAAACAAACAAAAAGCCATTTGCCTACAGGTCTCTTCCACATCTGGTTTGTGATGCCGGAGAGTCTCCTGCAGACCTGACTGGGGATGCACCGTCCTCCACATCAAGGGTGAGAATGGTTATCCCTCTGAGTTCCAGTGCCTGGACGGTTCATCGAAACTCTACGCTTAACTCCTCTCCCTCCACCCACAACCCTAATAAGAGGGAAGGATCTGGAATTAACATCACCACAGTCTGCAAAAGTGTAAAGTCATATCTGTTTCTGTTGTTTCCTCTCTAGCCCAGCCCGTATCTCGTTCCCTTGGAGCATTGCCCTCTACTTAGTCCAGCCCCAGCCACTCTCACCCCAGCCACTGCCATGTCTGCACAGCCTCCGACGTGGTCTGACGGCACTCACACTTCCACTCTTGCCCCTGGCTCTGCTGAGTTACTGGCCCCAAGTCTTCACTCCCATATAGTCATATCATAAATCCACACTCTGGCTGTAGCCTCATGGCGGGCACCCCCTCCACTCAGATGTCTGGAATTCTGAGTCTCATTGACAGATACCTGCCCAAACCTCGTCAACCTTCCTGATTTTCTGGTAAACCAAAATGAGACTAATACACCTGCTGTGCATCCCCCACCTGAAAAACATCCTCACCACTCAGTCCTTGGATGGCCTTCCTGTCCTCCTCTGCATCCTGCTGGTCTTCCTGTGGCCAAGACACTCCTGGGCTGAGGCTTGAAGTATGCCTCCACTGATCCACCTGGAGCAGCAGAGAGAGCTCCTCCCAGACATCGCTCAGCCTCTGGTTCACCCCACCAAAGATTATGCTGTCGCGCCCTGCTGTTAGAAACTTCTGGATATCGGACTTATTGCTGAACTTGTCTATCCGCTGCTTAGCTTCCTCTAGGGCAGCCTGGAAACGGCTCAGCGCAGCGCTTATCTGGGAGGGCAGGTTCCTCTCTCCTTGGTCCTGGAGCATTTGCAGAGGCTGCAGCAGGCCCTGGATGCGGTTCCCTAGACGTCGGCACTGTTTCTGGCAGTATTTCATCTCCTCACACTGGTTGTAGATAAGCTGGCCTAAGGAGATGATCTGCTTCAGCTGATCCATACCTGGAAGAAACTGATGGAATCTGTTTAAGTTCCGAGAATCTCCTTCATATTTACTACTGGGATAAGGGAACATCAACGGTGTCTGTGATTTAAATGGCTGAAGAGGTCTTCCTATTGTTTCATGTAAGGTAGAGATGGCTTGCATCCACCAAAACCTTCCAGTTTTAGCTGGCTTCCCCGGTGGCTCAGCGGTAAATAATCTACCTGCGATGCTGGAGATGCGACAGGAGCTGTGGGTTCGATCCCTGGGTCAGGAAGATCCCCTGGAGGAGGAAATGGCAACCACTCCAATATTCTTGCCTGGAAAATCCCATGGATGGAGGAGCCTGGAGGGCTACAGTCCACAGGGTCACAAAGAATCCGATATGACTTAGTGAATAAACAACAAATTGGCTCAGCTAGGACTACATCTCCCAGACTTCCCTGCAGCTTGATGGGGCCATATGACTATTTCTCACAGAAAGGGTATAAGCAATAAAGTGTTACTTTGGGTTTGAGTCAGGCTTGTCTCCTCCACACGCTGTCAGCTGGTTGTATAGGAGGATGTAGCCCTGGGTGTGGTGGAGCCCAAGAATGTGGAATCCTGGATCCCTGAAGCATCGCTCGGAGGAGAGCCGCTCATAAACCTGGAATGACTGCCAGGGACTGCTAAGTGAGCAAGGAATAAACTGCTATTGCATTTGAATCATTACATTTTGGGGTCAATTTGTTAAAGCAGGTCAGCCTATTCTAACAAGCATATCCTGCCAAAGTATAGGGGTGGCCATAGGACAGTGGGTTGAAACGCTCAGATCCTGTAAAGAAGGTAAGGATTACCCAGTAAAGTCAACAGCTGCTGCTCATCAAGGATAAAGGGCCCAGTGGTAGAAGATTTTCTAGTTTTTAGAGAGCAGTCAGAAATCTGGATTTTTATATTTAATCTGTCAATTTAAAATCCCACAACCAAGTCAAAAAATGTTTTAAAAACTATGCAGTCCGACACCGTGTTGGTCAAATAAATTTTGTCAACCGAAGATTGCCTTGGAAGCCTCAGTTTACAACCTTGGCCACAGCCAGCCAAGGATGTTCAGGACTGTAGTAGAAGCCGGCTTCTGTTAATCTCAAACTTTTCTGTCTCTTTTTCTAGTGCTTGAGCGTGCCTGCCTCCGTGGTCCACACCTTCATCCCTCCCTAGTGGGTTTTTAGCACTCTGTAAATCTGCTTCAGCCTCCCCACTGGCCGATGCATCGGTAAGACTTCTTGTTATAAGTGCTGGTCCCTCAGAGGCGTTTGCGTAAAGACTGAGAAGCTTCCCAGGCTTAGCAGAGTTGCGGTGGACATTTGTGTTGCCTACACAGTTTCCATTTCTCTGCTCCTAATGCGCTGTGTGTGTGCTCAGTCGTGTCCTACTCTGAGGCCCTGTGGACTGTAGCCCACCAGGCTTCTCTGTCCATGCGATTTTCCAGGCAAGAATACAGGACTGGGTTGCCGTCTCCTACTCCAGGGATCTTCCCAACCCAGGGGTGGAGCCTGAGTCTCTTGCCTCTTCTGCGTTGGCAGGTGGATTCCTTACCACTAGTGCCACTTGAACTACCTTCATATTTTCTTTAACAATCTGTTCCTCCTTCAATCAGCAATCCGTTTGTGGATTTGAGGTCTATCCCGTTACTCAATTACAGGCTTCAAGAACCAATAACTTTCTCTATTGCTTAAGCCAGTTTGAATCATATTTGCTGTACATGCAACCAAAAGCAACTGGGTTCAGTAATGAATGATGCTAACAGCAAAGATCCCGACTCGCTCTATCCACCTGCTGCAGGCTAAGTGATTCGGAACCAGGAGGTCACAGCGGTTATCTTAATTTTGTAGATGAAGACACTAAGTTAGGGAGAAGGTTGCATTTAAATAAGTACAGGGCCACAGAAACAGTTTCCAAAGAAGTTTTAAACAAAGTTAATCTCAACAGTTCAATGAAACAGGTAGGAGTAGTAGTACTAGTTTGGAGAAAGTAGTTGGCCTGGAACCAAATCTGGCTTAAAAACTAGTAGAAGTGAAACCAAATAAGCAACTAATTGATTCTTTTTGTTGTTATTGTCTTAGCTTTATATTGATCTAGGAAGGGAAGTAACAGGTGTTGCTGCTGCTGCTAAGTCACTTCCGTCGTGTACCACTCTGTGCGACCCCATAGACGGCAGCCCACCAGGCTCCCCAGTCCCTGGAATTCTCCAGGCAAGAACACTGGAGTGGGTTGCCATTTCCTTCTCTAATGCATGAAAGTGAAAAGTGTTAGGGCATGCCTAAAAAAGACTCAAGGGGTCTCAGGCTACCCAGATATTCCTAGTTGCTAAGCAGAGAGATTCAAGGCCATTTTGGGGGGACTCCTGGGGGCAGTGAACTTTATGCCTTTCTCTGGTCCACTGGAGACAGAAGCAGATGTGAAAGTGTTGCTCAGGGAAACTTGAGGATTTCAGCTTCATAGCTCCAAGCTCCAGTTATCTTATTCAAAAAAGCCTTATCTCAGCAATAACTAGTCAGAAGATAATGAGGAAAATATCCAACTCATCAAAGCAACGACTTAAAACAATACATTTCACAGGAAAAGTGATGACATGGTATGAAGAAAATCATGGAAAACAAATCCTCAAGAAATGGAGAGAACTATTATTTATTTTGGCTGGGGAGATTAAAAATTACAAATCTGGCAATCCTTTTCAAATATAAATCTAATTTAATGCAGTTCCAGTAAAACTCTCAGTGGTACATTTTGGTATTGAAACTGGTGCTGCTGCTGCTAAGTCGCTTCAGTCATGTCCGACTCTGTGCGACCCCATAGATGGCAGCCCACCAGGCTCCCCCGTCCCTGGGATTCTCCAGGCAAGAACACTGGAGTGGGTTGCCATTTCCTTCTCCAATGCATGAAAGTGAAAAGTGAAAGCAAAGTCACTCAGTCATGTCTGACTCTTAGCGACCCCATGGACTGCAGCCCACCAGGCTCCTCTGTCCATGGGATTTTCCAGGCAAGAGTACTGGAGTGGGGTGCCATTGCCAACTAAATGATCCTCAAAGTTCATTTGAAAGAGGAAATTAGTAGGAATAGTCAGGATTTTTGTAATAAAATAGGGGCCCATATATCAGTCATTAAAATTATAATAACTAAAATCGTTTAGGGCTTATTGAGTATAGGATAAAGATATCAAAAGGATGAAAGGGAATATAAATACATATACACTTTTACTCAACAATGTGAATTTCTAGGAATTTGTGCTGTAAAGAAGCTCGTATGTGTATAGATAGATGGGTGCTAAGGATGCGCACTGAGGTGCTATTTATAATATGCAAAACTGCTAACACCCCTAATAAGGATATGTTCATAGGTTCCTTGCAGGAAAACAATGAGGGGTAAAAGTCACTAATTTTAAAAGTGAAAAATCTTAAAATGGTTAGTAACAATCCCATAGACGGAGGAGCCTGGTAGGCTGCAGTCCATGGGGTTGCTAAGAGTCAGACATGACTGAACGACTTCACTTTCTTTTTTCACCTTCATGCATTGGAGAAGGAAATGGCAACTCACTCCAGTGTTCTTGCCTGGAGAATCCCAGGGACGGGGGAGCCTGGTGGGCTGCCATCTATGGGGTCACACAGAGTCGGACACGACTGAAGCGACTTAGCAGCAGCAGCAGCAGCAGCAACAATATAAATCCATGAAAACTTCTGATGCCATTTCCCCCTCTCCTCCAATAACTGGCATCAAGCAACCTTTTCTGGTGAGACTTTTAACACAGAGTTATACCTCTTGTGCCTAAAACGGGCTCTGGAAAAGCAAGGGGGCATTAACCATCAAGACGTGGGATCAGCTCCCGGCAGTTTCCGCAATGACTGCCCGCAGCGGGGCTGTGCAGGGCAGTGGGCCGGCTTCCGGAGGCCCCTCCACGGCGACCCCCGCGTGTCCCCTCCCCTGCACCGCGCCTTCTTCAGCAGGAAGCGGCGGGAGGGGGAGGCCGCACCCTCGGGGCCGAGGAAAAGAAACCAGCCCGGTCCTGAGTTCCGGGAAACGGGCCTGTGGCGCTCCCCTCGCCGCCCAGGATCCCGGCTGCGCCCTGCAGCCCGCGCGCCCCGGGCACCGCGCGCGCCGGGACGACCGCCGGACTCACCCCGCCCTTCCCGAGGCCGTCCCGTCGGTCCGGGGCGCGGTTCCCGGAAGGCCCGTCGGCTTCTCGGACGTTCAGCCCCCGACACGAAGTCTGCGACTGGGGACCCCGGGGAGGTGCCGGGTCGCGCGCCTGGTGCCCCTCCGGCCGGCTGGCCCGGAACAGACGCCAGCGGCGGGGAGCGGCCGTGCCCCTCGGAAGTCCGGCGGCCTTCTGCTCGCCGGCCCTGCACCCCGCCCTCCCCGCGGCCCCGTCAGCCTGCCGGGCGGCGAGTCTGGCGCGCCTCCTCGCAGCTGTGACAGGGACCTTGCAGCCGCCCCCAGGCTCAGGCGCCCTGGTTCCCTAGACCTCTCTGCAGGCGGTTCAGGCAGAAGGCCCCTCGCTTCCTCTTGGTCTCCCCCGCCCTGTCCACCTCTCCCCCACCTTACCGAAATTTCTCAGTGACTTTATGGAGTGCTCCTGGTGCCACGTCCTCTGCTTGGGGCTGGGGACTCAGAAAAGAATAAGGCTCCAGAAACTAGTAGAGCGAGCACCCAGTACGGGAAAGATTAGATGAGCAGAAAAAACAGAACTGGAGAGAAGGTTCTCGCGTCTGCTTCTCGGTGCTTGAAAATACCGAGTGTGGTGGGGAGAGAGCCAAGGAAGACACACACAGGTGGGATGGGCTCAGGAGAGGGGTGGGCGGTGGGTGCGGGAAGCCAGCTTCCTCCTCTAAGGTCGCGGCAGAGACCTCTGCTTCATTAAAGTTAGCTGAGTCCTTAGCTAGGAAGTCTGAGCAATGTTATTCATTAACTCGTCAGACTGTTCCCTCCGAAGGGACAGAGCTGGATTGTAAGAGAAGAGTTTTCGAGTAGGGAAGCCCTGGGTGGAGGATGTCTGGGGTGTTTATTCACGTACATTCTCTTGCTGCTGTTCTTCACCTACTGCCTTGCCTGTTTTCTTCTTAGGTCGGGTAGCCTAGAAGTCTGAGGAAAAGAATCGCAGTGTGTGTGATTTACTGAAGGAAGCCTCTCAGGATCGAGGGTAGGAGGGGCATTTGGGGAAAATTAGCTAAGCAAGGACAGCTGGTCTCGGTGGAGACTAGCTTCAGCCAGACTCCATGGAGAGGTTAGCCAGAGGGAGCTCTGCTCTGGATACATCAGAAATTAGGTCCCAAGTCTTAACAAATTCAAGAGGACTGAAATCATACCAAAAGATGACATCCACCATGGTCATCTTTTCTGACCACAGTGGAATGAAACTAGAAATCAATAGCAGAAGGAAAACGGGAAAGCTCATAAATATGTGGAAATTAAACAACTCTTGAACAGCCATTCTGTCAAAAAAAAAAGAAATCCAGAGAAAATCAGAAAGTACCTGGAAAGAAATGAAACACAACATCGCAAAACTTAGAGGATACGAAAAAAGCAGTACCAAGAGCTCGGCAATAGGCAGTATGAGTCCAGAGCAATACATGCCGACAGAACACAGGAGAAAGGGACCTCCCTGCTGGTCCACTGCTTAGAGCCTGCCTGCCAACACAGGAGACAAAACTTCAATGCCAGGTCTGGAAGGATCTCACATGCCACGAGGCCACCAAGCCTGTGCGCACAGCTACTGAGCCATGGGTCCTGGAGCCTGCACTCTGCCATAAGAGAAGCCGCCGCAGTGGGAAGCCGAAACACCACAAGGAATAGCCCCGTTCACCACACTGGGCTTCCCTGGGGGCTCAGCTGGTAAAGAACCCGCCTGCAGTGCAGGAGACCCCCATTCAGTTCCTGGGTCGGGAAGATCCGCTGGAGAAGGGAAAGGCTACCCACTCCAGTGTTCTGGTCTGGAGAATCCCAGGGACTGTCTAGTCCACGGGGTCACAAACAGTCAGACACAGCTAAGCAACTGTCACTTTGACTTTCTCACCACAACTCAAGAAAGCTCACATGCAGCAAGGAAGACCCAGTGCAGCCATAAATTAATTAAGAAAGGGAGAAAGATCTCAATCAACCAAACTTAACACTTCAAGGAACTAGAAAAATAAGAACAAACTAAGCCCAAGGCTGGCAGAAGAAGGGAAATAACAAAGAGTAGAAATAAATAGAAAAATAATAGAAAAAACTTGAAATGGAGTTTATTTTTTAAAAATAAACTCTACAAACCCTTAGCTACATTAAGGGGAAAAAAGAGAAAACTTAAATAGAATCATCAATAAAAGACATTACAACTGATGTCACAGAAATAAAAAATAATCAAAAGAGACTGTAATGAGGAATTCTCTGGTGGTCTAGTCTTCACTGCCATGGGTCTGGGTTCGACCCCTGGGTGGTAAACTAAAATGCCACAGCGTAGCCAAAAAAAAAAAAAAGACAGAGAAACTGTGATAAACAATTATACGCCAACAAACTGTGGAACCTAGAAGAGACAGATAAATTCCTAGAAACATACAGCCTCTTAGGACTAAATAATGAAGAAATAGAAAGTCTGGCCTCGTGGCTCAGTTGGTAAAGAATCTGCCTACAATACAGGAGACCCAGGCTGGATCCCTGGGTCAGGAAGATTCCCTGTAGAAGGAAATGGCAACCCACTCTAGTACTCTTGCCTGAAGAATCCCATGGATTGAGGAGTCTGGTGGGCTACAGTCCATGGGGTCGCAAGAGTCGGGCACAACTTAGCAACTAAACCACCACCACCATAATTAATAATGGAGATTGAATCCGTAATTAAAAACTTCCCAACCAAGAAAAGCCCAGGGCCAAATGGCTTCACTAGTGAATTCTACCAAACATTTAAAAATGAATTAACGCCAGTCCTACTTAAACTCTAGCAAAATACGGAAGAAGAAAGAACACTTTGAAGCGCATTTTATAAACTCAGCCAAAAGCAGAGAAAGGCTTAAGAAAATTACAGGCCAGTATCCCTGATGAATATAGATACAATAATGCACAACAGAATACTAACAAATCAAATCCATCAACACATTAAAAGGATCAGACACCATGAGCAAGCGGGATTTATTTCTGGGATGCAAGGATGGTAACATATGAAAATCAGTTAATGTGACACACCACATTAACAGAATAAAAACATGATAATCTCAATAGGTGCAGAAAAAGCATTTCACAAAATTCAATGCTCTTTAATGGTAAAAACTGTCAACAAATTAGGACTAGGAGCAAATTATCTCTGTATAACTAAGGCCGTGTATTACACTCACAGCCAACATCATACTCAATGCTGCAAAACCGAATGCTTTTCCTCCAAGATCAGGAATAAGGCAAGAATGCCAGCTTCCACCACTAGTAATTCTCCCCCACGTTCTAATCCTTCCATGTCTGTAACTCCTTATTTCTTCCATTGCCTCCTGAATAAACCACTTGCATCCATATTGTTTTAAGATTTGCTTTTGAGGGAAACTTAATGAAGACAGGCTCCCACCTTCATGCTTTCATCAAAACGATATTTTTTCTTCTTTTTCTTATCATTCCTTTCCCCCGGATATAAGATGATAAGGTGTTTCAGATGGAGAGCAGATGAGAGTCTTGGCATTTTCCAAATTTCACATTTATCCCATAGCATCCTTTATTACTTATCTGTAAAGAAATCTCTCGATTTTTTGCAGCCATGATATCTTTATAGAAAGTTAGAACTGGAAAGTTCATATATATAGTTTCAGCTTTTTCTCAAAAATAGTAGATGAGATAAAATAATGTTAAGAGAACAGGTAAGGTGGAAAAGAGATGAAAATTTACAATCACCAATTCCTAGTCACAAGGGTGCAGAGCGTCATGCTGTCATCAGGGGGCAGCAGAGGCCAGGACAGGGGAAAGCCAAAGCCCAACAATGTACCCTGCCTGAGATCCGGCAGGGACGGAGTAAGAGAATCGCGCAGTCATGTCCCACTCTTCGGGAACCCGTGGACTACAGCCTACCAGGCTCCTCTGCCCCTGGAATTCTCCAGGCAAGAATACTGGAGTGGATAGCCATGCCTTTCTCCAGGAGATCTTCCCAACCCAGGGATCAAAGCTGGGTCTCCTGCGTTGCAGGTAGGTTCTTTACTAAGCCGCCAGGGAAGTGACAGAGAGGAGACCAGCATTTACTGGGGCCTGTTACAAGTTGGGCCCAGTGCTGGGTACAATTAGAAATAGTACAAAGTTCAAAGGCAGAGAAAAAAATCACAGGCTCCAAGTTTCAGGCTTTCCCATCCCCCTAGATGTGTTGGCATCTTGATAATGCCCCTGCTGGCTTTAGCATCGAGTCTTTGACTCCTCCTTAGGCCTCTTGCACTTGAAGATGAAATTCTCTAACTCTAGGGACGATGCTATGAGTGCCAACTGACTTAAGGTTAAGGGCACTTGCTGTATTAGTCTCCTCTGTAGGGCGGGGCTCATTCCCTTTCTTCCCAAGGCCTTGTGGAAGTTCCTAACCCCCTGGAAAGTTGTAGCGGGCACAGCAGGACACTCTGGGAGACTCAGTCTAATATTCACCGAGCGGGCCTTTCATTAACAGATTGGCTCCCCCCTCCCCAAATCTTCTCATGGCTATGCTACAAACTCACATATATTTTGGCATTTCTTCCTCGTTCTGTTTCAATCTCTTTAAAGAAGGTTTTTGGTTTTTTTTCCAATTAACTTTTTGCTCAAATGTGCTCATCTTAGACCTGCCTCCAGTGAACTCCCGTATTTACAACTAGTTGGTCCGCTCCTTTCCCTGGGAAGTGATGCCCCGTGGTTGGATCCTGGCCCGTTCCAGGGAATGAAGGTCGGATTTCTGCTGCTTGGACTGCCCAGGTCCAGCAGCTTGAGGGATGAGTGGCTGTCAGGTGGCCCTAACCTTCAGGCTGGGAACTGCTCGAGCAGGGAGCGGCAGAGGGAGCAGGCGTCCCTCCATGGGCCAGAGCCTTGCCAGCATCAGCTTGTCTCTTTCATTTCTGCCTCTGCATGCTTGGGCAGGCAAATCCAGAGCCCACCTCTGCCAGACTACCGAATTAGACTCTGAGTGATGAGGACTTGGAAAACAGTGACGAAACCCAGTAAGAGGATAAGAGTGGGTCTGCTTTTTATCACCACTATACCCCAGCAAATCTGCACAAGCTGGTCAGTGACCCAGCCAACACTCCTTCCTGTGGGCCCTGGCCGCCCCCTCCCACCCTTCTGTGCCCTCCTGGCCTTGACCAAGTCTGTGAGTTGCCATCAATAACTTGCACCTCACCTTTGGTGGTTTCTTTTCCAGTGTTTTTATTTTTCAAAATATACAATTTATTTACACCTTTATTTCACAATGGTAGTTTGTATATTTATTCCAAAATCTTTAAATAACTCCGCAGTAAACAGTACAAATCACAGGATCGGTCCAACTGCTTCCCTTTAACCTTTACACATGTCGCGTTTCAAGTAGTAGTGGTTTGTGGGTAAGAAGGGAACAAAACTAAGATCAAAAAAAAAAAATTTTTTTTTTTTTTTTTACATAAGCTTGACATGTAGGATTAGAAAGGGCAATCTGAGCAGCTACTTGGTCCAGGGCCCAACTAAGGGTATTTATATAGTTTATAAATAAGACCCTCTATGGGCATTGAGGGTTTTGGTTACAAGGAGGAAAGGGTGGGAACACACCCGCGGGGCTGAGGCGGTGTTGCTGGGAGATAAGGCACCGTGTCAAGGCTCCTTCTCGGCTCGAGGAGGCACCGGCTGGAAGGGTCCTGAGTGAGACGGGCAGGGGGCCCACCTATGCCAAGGGGAGGCTGAGAATGCCTGGGGACAGGAGAGGGTTCCCACACACGGAGAGGTCTCTTTACCCTCCTGTGGGGAAAAGCTTTATGATTCTGGAGGCCAGGAGAGACGGGAGAGCCGGTTCCTAAAGAGAGGGCTGGGGGCTCCCTCCAGCCTTGAGCCCCCCTGCACAGACAGCTGAGGGCCGCTGTGTGGACGCTGGAGGTGTCTCTGCCCAAGGCACCTCGCGGTACATCTGGAGTTGGTCATTGGCAGGGACAGAGGTATCGCCCCAGGATTGGCTGTGGGCCGCGAGAGGCTTCATGCTTTCTCTTCTTCTGAGACCGCTTCATCCATCTCCGTGTTCTCCGGTCCACAACTGCCACACCCCCTCCAGGAAGGAAAGGTGGGCCCCGCAGACCCCCTCTTCGCTATGCATGCAGCAGCTCCAGGGCGGCAGGGGGCAGCTCCTAGGGATCCCAGGGTGCTAAGACTCAGGCCTGGGCTCAGGGGTCAGTTGCCTTCACTCCCCTCAGGAACGTCCCCGCCAGCCGGCTCCTGGAGCAGTCCTGGGGGCTGGGGCCCTAGGCGGGTGCTGGCGGAGAGGCTGGGGTGCTCCAGGGAAGAGCCGGTCCAGGAGGGCTCTTAGGCCACCCAGCAGACGGGGCACTCCTGCGCCGGGTCAGGAGGGCAGGCTCAGGGTCATCCTCGGTCAGGGTCTCCCCAGGACCCACCACCGAGCCCGAGGGCTGGTCAAAGCCCGCGCTGTCCAGCCAAGCAACTTCCTTGCAGGATCTGGGCGGGGTGGTCTGGGGTAGCGGCCTTGGCAGGGCTGAGGGCGGGGCGGGGCCACGTCACTGCGTCTTCGGGTGGGGCTCTTCCGGAGTGAGCGTGTGGAAAAAGTGATCCCAGAGTTTGCTGCTGATGCCGAACCCTAGGGCGGAGACAAATCGGGGGAAGGTGAGTGGGATCTCTTTGCTTGGAGGGAGCCCAGGCGCGGCGAGCACGTAGGCAAGTTTCAACATCACCCCCGATGAGCTTCCTAACTCCCAGGGCCATCCTGGCAGAGGTCAGTAGCAGGGTACCAGCGTGCCTAGGCTTCCAGGGGTGCTGTGGGAAGAACCTCAAGGCTCTTATCTGGCCTGCCTTCCTGGGAGAGCCTGGCGCTGCCTGCCTCTTCCTCTCTCCCCCAAACAGTCCAGTCGCCTCCTTCTCTCTGAAGATGCCAAGTTCGTTCCTGCTTCAAGGCTTCGGACCTGCTGCTCCTGAGATGCTCTTTCTCGAGGCGTCCAGACGCTGGCTTCTCCTAATTTAGGTCTCAGCTCTAATGGTGTCTGTGTAGTGACGCCTTCCTAGACCACTTCAGCTAGCATTCTGCTCTCCAGTAGGGTAGCCACTAACCCATGTGACTCCTGAGCATTGGAAATGTGGCCCCGGGCTACAGAGGAACTGAATTCCTAATTTTATTTAATTTTATTAATAATTAACTTACATTCCACTGTAAAAACCTAAACTTGGTTCAGTTATTGGAAAACCTATAGGCACATTTGGAGCAATTCATACATGTGAATCTACTTTTTTGACTGTCAATTTTATAAATTCTAAATTCTATGGATGAAGTATTTCCAATGGAGATTTAGCCCTTGAATGGAGATGAGCTTGTAAAGTGCAAGATACACACCAGATATCAAAGACTTAACAGAAGGACAGAATGTAAAACCTCTCATTAAAAATCTTTTTAGCCACGCTGCACGGCTTGTGGGATCCCAGCTCCCCAGCCAGGGATGGAACTTTGGCCCACAGCAGTGAGACTGCTGAGTCCTGACCACTGGACCCCCAGGGCTTTCCCAACAGTGTTTGATCACATGCTAAAATGATAATATTTCGGTTATATTTGGCCTGATAAAGTGTATTATTTACATTAACTTCATTGGCTTAGTTTTACTTGTTAACGTGGCTCCTCGAAAATGTAAAATCCCATCTATAATTCAACTGCATTTTATTTGCGAGTGTGGGACCCCCTCCCACTGACATGGCTTCCTGACCGTAGCCTTGCTTTCTTTTCTTGCTGGCACTTATCACTGCTCTGGAATGATCTTTGCTCTTTATTGGTTTCCTGGTTTTTCTGTCTCTGTACAGCCCCCTGCTCCAGGGCCTAGGAAGCGTGTCCCCGGCTTGCCTTTCTGACTGTGAACCCCAGAACCCAGGCTGGCCCCGGCTGGAAGCTCAGCAGGGGCGGTCACAGGGGAAATGAGCAGCTGAGGGAGGGGGTGGCATGGTGGGTCCTCACCCGACTGATGGTGTGCAAAGTGGTGCTTGACGTGGTGGGCCTTCAGGTGGTACAGGTAGGAGCCCTTCTGAGGAGCGCCGAAGTGCAGGTAGTAGTGGATCAGGTCGTAGATGACATAGCCCAGGAGGCTCCCCGCAAACACGGTGCCTGCCACGGCCGCGGACAGGACGAGCCGTAGCAGCAGGTAGAAGAAGGCTATCATCAGGGAGGCCGGCACGGGCGGGAAGACCAGGCGGGAGGTGTCGAAGGGCGCCTGTGGACAGAGGCTCACGCGTCAGGACACGGCCCGGGGCCCTGGGGCCTGCCTGCGGTCACACACCACACGCTGGCCGGAGACGCTCCTTCTGGAGAGAGGCCCCAGACAGGCCAGGGAGGGCAGGCCACCAAGCCTGAAGCCCTGGAGAGCCTGCCCAGCCCCAGTAAGCCAGGACAGGAGCTGGGAAACTCCAGGAACGTGGGGGTGGGGTGGCGTGGACAAGATGCTCACAGGTAGGAGCAGCTTGCCTGAGATGCTCCGCTCTGCGCTCAAGAGGCCACTCTGGCTCTGGAACTTGCTAGGTGTGGAGAGGAGCCCCCACCCCCACCCCAAGGACCACGCAGGGCATCGAGCCCGAGGCCTGAGGGCGACGAAGGCACACATGCTGGGTGACCCTGGAGCTGTTAACAGGCAGGTCTCCCCCCCCAGGTGGCCTTCTTTGCTCCAAGGGAGTGCTGTCACATTGAACCAGACCACGAAAGAGCCTAGCCTTTGGTCCTGAGGCTTCACAACCCAAGGGCCTGGCAGAGGTAAAATTTTAGAGACTGCGAGCATTGCGAGACCCTCTCTGGACTGAAAGAGGAGAGAGAGTGATCAGGTGACCGAGACAGAACACCACACTGGCGTGGGCCCCCCTCCCCGCGGACCGGAGCAACAGCAGGACCTGTGGGGCTCCGTGCCAGAACCCCAGCTCCTGGTCAAAGGGGAAGGAGGGCGAGGGGAGGGTGGGAACCCTGCGGCAGGATGGGAACAGCGTGGGGCAGGGACATCCTCTGGGCGGACCTGGCTTCCAGTCCTGACTGTTGGGACCCTGTGTGTTGCCCTGAAGGAGCCCCAGGGTGGGTGGATGACTGACAGCATAGACTCTGGCGTCCACAGAGGACGACGTCCTAGGGTGACCTTGGCTGAATGGCTTAGTTCCTTTGTTTCCCCAAGCCTCAGTCTGCCACTCTGTGGAAGGGGGAGAACGGCAGCACCCGCTTCAGAGGGAAGCTCCACAAGGTCAGTGATTCTTGCCTGTTGTGTCCAGAACAGCACATGGCACATAGTGAGCGGTCAGTGAGCGTTTGTTGAATGAGCAAATGAATGAGCTGTTGTGAGGATTAGCGTTGGGCACGCATGCTCACTCTGTCCACGGCCGGTTCAGGCTTGGACCCAATCACATGCCCTTGACTTCTCCTCGCCCTCAACCCAACCCCCACCGAGACGGGAGCTCCTGAGGGCAGGCATCAGCAGCATGGCCTGGGGGGGCACTGCGCCGCTCACCTTGTGGTGCTGGCCGTGCATGGCGAAGTGCAGCATGATGAGGTAAGCGCTGTCGCTGGGCGGCTTCATGTGGAACAGGAAGCGATGGATGAGGTACTCCACGAGGCTCCAGAGGAACAGCCCCAGCACGAAGAGGCCCGGGAACGCCGACTCAGGCATGGCCACTGAGTACTCTGCATCAGGCATGAGAGAGGGAGGTCAGGGGCTGGAGGCCCCAGCGGCCCAGCCCCGTCACACTGGGGGCTGCTGCCCTCGGCTCCGCAGCTGCGGGGCCCAGCCCCACCACTGGGACCCGAGAGTCAAAACAGGAGGGACACTGTGAGGATGTGTGTGGGCTTATTTAGGAGGAGTCCCGTCAGAGGACGCCTAATGTGGTGGATCACACTGATTTCAGGTATTGAGCCACCCCTGCGTTCCAGGAGTCAATCCCGTTTCGTCGTGGTGCATAGCCCTTTAATATGCCCTAGGATTCAGTCTGCTCGTATTCTGTTGACGACTGCTGCCCCTTGATCCCCGAGTGACAACTGCTCTGGGGTTTTCTTTCTTGTGCTATTTTTGTCTGACTTTGGTATCACGGTAAGATTTGACTAGAGAGCTGAGATCTTCCTTAAAGGGACCGTGAGAGGAACAGCCGCGGCCAGTGCTGGACCTCTGCCCGGTGCTATGGTCTGCGTGTGTCCTCTCGGATCCACGTGCTGAAACCTAACCTCCAGGGTGATGAGAGGTGCTCAGGTCATCAGGCGAACCGGACTAATTCCCTCATGAAAGAGGCTCGACAGGATCCTCCCCCTTTTTGACATACGAGTACTCAAGGAGTCTTTGACCTAGAAGAGGGCTCTCGCCTGACTCTGCTGGCACCCTGATCTCAGACTTCCAGCCTCTAGAATCATAAGCAATCAATCTGTTGTTTACAAGCCACCTAATCTATGCTGTTTTGTCACAGCAACCCAAATGGACTGACACCAGGAAAGAGTGACCTCGCCTCAGTGGCCTGGAGGAGAGGGAGAGGTGATCCTGATGAAGCCAGCAGACTGGGGGCTGTTGATGGAAGATGTTAACAACCATCTCCCCAGGGAAGATGGGACCGGGGGGCCAAGAGGGTCAGGAAAACCCAAGGGGAGAAAGGTTCATTGAGAACATCTAAAACCACAGCATGTGAGGGAGATGTGAAGAAACGGAAGATGATTAGCCTGGAGACCAAAAGACTGGAGTGATGTCATTATCATCAAGTGAGGCCCCTGCGCCCAGCTCCTGGAGGACAGCCTGCAGTCCTCACGGCCTTTGTTCCTTTTCTCCACTTCACTGATTCTCTAACTTCACAGGGACTTCAGCTCTCACTGTTTCTTCAGGTCTACCGTCACCCGCTAAGTTTTACTTCTTTTCTCCACTAGCCACTGCTTTGGTTATACTTTCTCTTTAAAAAAGTGGCAGCTTTATTGAAATATAACTCACATATCTTACAATCCACCCATTTAAAGTGTATAGTTCAGTGATTTTTGGTATATCTACAGTTGCACAACCATCACCACAATTTTAGAGCCTTTTCATCACCCAGAAAGAAACCCTTTACCCATTAGCAGTCATTCCAACCTTTGTCATTTCCCAGAGCCAGGAAACCTCTAACTTACTTTCTGTCTATTATGTTTTCTGATTCTGGACCCATCATACCAATGGAATCATACAATATGTGGTCTTTTGTGACGGGCTTCTTTTGTTTACAATATTTTTAAGGTTCATCCATTTTGTAGCATGTGTTAGAACTTCATTCTTTGTTAAAATGAATGCATCATAATTGTTTATCCACTCACCAGCTGATGGACAGCTGAGATGTTTCTATTTTTTTTGGCTATTCTGAATAATCCTGCTATGAACAGTCCTGTTTTTAGTTATCTTGGGTATATGCCTGGGAGTAGAATTTCTGGGACCTTATTGCAACTATGTTTAACTTTGGGGGCACCACCAAACTGTTTTCTAAAGCTAACCATTCTCTTTTGACCTCAGCTGCCCGCATGACCTCCCAAGCCTGGATGAGCACAAAAGCCTGTCTCTCCACCCCAGACCCAAGCCGCTGAAGACGGAGGAGGAGCCATGTGTAGCCATAAGTCTGGTGCCTTCAACCTCAGCTAGGCCTCAAACACTGCCTGGAGATCCTTTCATGTCTGCAGGTCCAGCTCCCTCCTCACTACCTTCAAACACCCCCTTTCCCTTCCATCCAGGTTCCTACTTCACAGGAAAAAGACTCTGTCCACCTTCAACCACCCCTGATTGTGCTTCAACCCTGTAACTTCGTGCTCCTCAGAGAAGAAGCGTGCACTCAGGTGCCTGGGCACTGGATGGTGGTTGGCAATAATAATAGCAGCAGCAGCAGCAAATGTGTATTCACCAGCCCCTACACGCCAGGCGCCACTCAAGTGCTTTACACTTCACGTTCGTCTCACTCCAACTTGACGAAGGAAGTGCTGGCATTGCCCTTGTCACTGAGGGTGTGGAAGTACAGACAACTTACATCACTGACCAGCTCACCCTCAGTCTGCCCCCCACCGCCCCGTTCATCCAGCTCCTCTGGGCGTCTTCAGCTTCTCCTCCACTGCTCTTCTGCTCATATTTAAGACTTTCTCATCATAGACGCAGTCCCTTCATAGCCAAACCCCCTGAAAAGGTCAGTTAGACTTAAGTCTGCTTCACCTGTTTCCATTCGCTCAAGCCTCTAAAGTCTGCCTTCTTCAAAGAACTATGAAAGCCATTTCTGATGTATTTCTTGGCAGATCGAAGTAATTTTTTCCATTTATCTCTAAGATTGGCTGTGGCATATGATGCTGGTGACCACTCTATTTTTGAATCTGTAACCACGTCAGTTCCCAGCCTGAGGTTTAGGAACGCCCAGGGAGTCCTTGGTTGGATTTCACAGTGAGCCTGTTGACATGGTGTCCCAAACAGTGCACCTGTGTGCACCTTTCTGGGGCAGATCCCCAACCTTTCAGATTCTCAGAGCACTGGGACCAACACGACCTGAACACAGAGCTCCACTCCCTGCTGCTGGGACACTTGGCTCTTCTCTTCTCACCTTTTTCCCCCTTTTCCTTTTCCTTCTTTCCTTTTTTCTCTGCCATGGCGCTTGTGGGATTTTTAGTTCCTCACTAGGGATTGAACCTGGGCCTTCGGCAGTGAGAGTGCAGAGTCCCAACCACTGGGCTTGCAGGCAGTGCCCTCGCCTCTTCTCTAGAGGCCCTCTGTCAGGCTCCACTGTGGAAAACGCCTCTGTCTCCAGGGCCAAAACCTTGACCCTCCGCTCTCAAATGGCCCCATTTGATCTAGGACGTCAGTCACACCCACCTGTTGACAACCCCCAGATCTGTGTCTCCAGCCCAGCCCTGGATAGCCACTTACTACTGGCCATCTCCACGCAGCTGTGGACAGCCCCGCCTGCAAGGTCAGCAGCTTCCAAATGAAGTTAATCATCCTCTTCTTCCTTCCCATCCAACCGCACCCCAGGGGGAGGTTAACGACTTCCACACATTACCAAAGCCTTGACTTAATTCCTCTCTCCCATGTCCAACCTGTGTCACCAAGCTCTGACAGCTCCCTCTCCTTAATATCTTTCGATAGATTAAAAAAAAAAAAAGCCAGACACAAAAGACCACATACGTAGGAGTCCATTTACATGGTGCGTCCTGAAAAGCCAAGTGTACACAGAAGCGGGTCGGTGGTTGTCGGGGCTGGAGGAGGGGGAATGGGGAGCAGCTTCTCAGGGGGATGGGGTTCCTTCTGGGGAGATGAAAACATTTTGGAACTAGACAGAGTGGTGGCCTGAATCGTTCCCTTCAAAATGGTTAATTCTGTATGTATTTCATCTCAGTTAAAAAACATCTCTTGGGTCAGTTCACCGCTGACTCCCCCATGACCTTAGCAGCACCCCACAGCAGCTTCCTGCTCCAACTCTCTGCCCCTACATGCTGCTAAAACCCTCTTCTGGTACCTCATTCTCCTCAAGTAAAGTCCAGCCCCCCAGCCTGGCACTCAGGGTCCCTTGAGACCAGCCCTGTCAGGCACATCCCTGCCTCATCTCCCCGCCACCCCGTCTGGGGCCCACTGAACCACGTGGGACCCCTGGGGGCCCCACGCTCCCCTCCCCTCCCCACACTCCCCTCCCCATACATCTTTCCTTCACCGGAATCCCCTCCCTCCCTCCGGTAAGAAATGGTAAGAAACGCTGCAGATGCCCTTTGCCCCGACCTGGGTGGGGTCTGAGGCCTTCCACATCCTCCTTTCCTCATGCTGAATTGTGGCTCTGTTCCACTCGTTCGCCCCCACCAGGTTATGAGCATTTCATGGGCAGAGATGGAGCATTTCTGTCTCCTGCACCCTTAACACAGCAGGTGCTCAGACACTGGGGAAGACTCAAGGGCCAACCCATGCCTCTCTGGAGGGCTGGATATGGATAAGATTTGACCTGTGCTGTTCCAAAGGCAGCCTCTGGTTCTGTTTAAGGAAGCAGTTCTGAAGGGCTGTGCCCAGTGTGAATGGCCGCGGGGAATCACTGCAGAAGGAGAGAGCCCAGGAAGGTGGTGGGGAGGAGAGGTGACTTTCCAGCTCTCTGGACCAGATTCCGGGCCATTATGACAAATGGTTCCAAATGAGTCTCTAAACTAAGGAAGGAATTTTCATGCCTCACCTGGAAACTAACACGTAACGCAGCCAAGATTCAACCCCCCAAGGACCCATCTCTCAAATCAGGTGGTAAGCTGCGCTGATGTCTCTCATCAGCAGGGCCTGCAGCGTGCACACCCGGGCCTGACACTTGCCTGTCAGCGCTGCCTTGGCTGGACGGCTCTGGCTGACCAGGTCCCCCTCTGAGGGACAGCCGGCCACCTCTAGGGTCCTTCGGGACACCCTGCTCAAGTGCAGGGTTCAGGTCTCCACCCTGTACTGTCTACGTGCTTTCTCAACAGTAAAATATCCTGCCAGCTGTGAAGGGCTGTTGCTAGAACTCAGGGAATACAATACCTGGCTGTGTGATAAGTATGTATCTCGGAGGAGCCTGGTGGACTACAGTCCATGGGGTCATAAAGAGTCAGACATGACTGAGCGCCTTCACTTTCACTTCACTTACATGTAAGAATAATACACTGTGTATGGACATATCATAATAAATAACACTCTTCATATGTTACAGGTCGCTGCTATGATATTTAAATGTTATCTGTCAAATACGTCCAGCCACAGTCCTCCTTGGGCGGCATTTTCTCAGTTCTTGCAGGGCTCTGGAGGGTCCCTGGTTGGTGGAGGAGTTTCCCTCCTAAAGTGCAAGAGCCCTTCCTTGCTGCGTAGGTCACTTCTCAGCAGGGAAAGGACTGGACATACAAAAGCAATCCCTGGCCACAGGCTGGGGTCCTGACCTTTGCTGGGGCTCCCACCACAATCCCTGCCTAGGGTGTTCCTCGGCACCCACTCTAACGCACCTCCAGGAACTGTGCTGGGGGCCAGCCAGGAGGTAAAGACCCTCTCTGCTTTCCAAAGCATTTTCACACACGTGCACCTGTGAGTTTCAGCCTTGAACTGCTGCCTCCGCGCAGCTCCCACTGTTCTCGGCACCCTGAGTTCCTGCATTTCCTGCAGCGTATCTCTTGTCCAGGAGCTGAGCTGGGAGCCTGCCGAGTCTCCACTCGCCTCCCTTCGTGGCTCTGTTTTCCCTGCCTGGGCCTGGGCCTTGCCTGGCAAGCCAGGGGTGAGGGAGGCGTGTGCAGCTCTCTCGCCACCATTGCTGGCATCCTGGTCACAGGCCCACTAACCCCTACACTGGAACTTTATTAGCACATTTCAGCCCTCCACAGCGCTGTCAAATCACCCGCGCGGCCTCGCACCAGAGTTGCCTCCTATAGGTCAAGGCTCTGCCCGCCCCCTCACCCCAGCACCACCCCTGTCGGCCCATCAGGCCGGAGCTGGTACCGAGTGGCATCTCCGGAGGACTCCTGCAGAGGGACCTGGGCCAAAGCTCCAGCGTCCCCTTCTCCCTCCGGCCCCAGCCCTGTCGGCCCCGCCACTGTTGGCGATTGTTCGGGGAGTGCTGGACAGAAACAGTAGGCGATTCAGTGAGCAGGCCGTCTGAGCAACAAGCCCTGTGCTGTGCCTGAGCTATTCAGTGTAGGCAGAAGTGGGTAACCTTGGCTTGAGGGGTGCACACATTAACCCTTGGTGTCTGGGAGCAGCCTTAGCTCTGGGGGACTTCCTGCAGCTGTCTCAGCCCCACCCCATCCTGGACCAGGTGGGGAAACTGGGGCTCCCCGCACTGTGGCCGTGGTCCCTCTCATCTAGACCATTCAGCCCTCAACTTGTCCTCTTGGAGGAGGTGGGCAGGAGAGAGCCTCGGAGTGTGGAGAGAAGGAGCTTGCATTTGGCGCACACAGGGGTTCAGAGGCTCACAGTCAGGAACGTGACGTGTGATCAGGAAAGTTACCTCTTCCACCTGTCCCCCCAACCTGGCTTCTGTCTGAGCCGCTCACCATGGGCGAGCACTTTCCCAAGGCGGACTCTGCCAGGATGGGCAGATTACCTGGGCAGGCGGTCCGCACCTGGAGGCCTGAGGTGGGTGATGAACTGGGGAGGCAGGCTGGCAGCAGAGGCCACGCCGACACGGTGCTGCCCTGAGGCTCAGCCTCACAGGCTCTTCTCTCTGTCCCCTGCCTGCCTGGGTGACACCTGGCAGCTACATCCTAGCCACGTGAATCTGACCTGCTTGCTTAACTTCTTAAGGTTCCATTTCCTTATCTCTAAAAAGGTGTAACGATAAGTCCCTTGCTTGCGGGCTGTTGGGAGGGTTAAATGAGATGATCCCTGGAAAGTCCCAGACATGTGATGAGTGCTCAGCAGAGGTTACTGGGGTCAGGCTTCTGCTGATGGCCCTTTGCCCGGGGAACACTCTAGGACACCTAGGATCTGATCTTTGTTTCTAATCTTTCTCCTCCAGGTACTAATCTCTGTTTTGTTCGTGTGAACCATTCTGAGTTCAGCTCTGCTATCCTACCTGGTGAAATGACTTCATTTAGTTTCCTGACAAACAACACCAGGTCATACTTTTTCTGTTCTTTGACTCAGTGGAAATCCCCTTCTTTACTGCTGTACCACTTGGTGAAATGATTTAATCTAATGTGTGTCTGGTTTTTTTTTTTTTAATTCCTCTTTTGGAGGGTAGGGGAGTCTGACCTTCCTTTTGGAAGAGTATTTCTACAGATAGACCTCATTTTAAAATGCTTGTGATGTGGTTCAGGGTTCTAAGGTCTCAGAAACTCAGGAGCAGGAAGAGCACCAAGGTCCCCGCCCCCAGGAGCTACGGGAGCCGCACAGCAGGAAGACCAGACATCACCTGTGGCGAAGGGCGCCAAGAGCTGCACGTTGCCCTGGGTGAAGGCGCCGTAGTAGGACCAACTGAGGTACAGGACCAGGGGGACCCAGACGATGGGGACGCTGTACCTGCAGGAAGACCATCGGGGTGAGAGAGACACCTGCAGAGCAGCTTGAGACGGCCCAGCTTCCCGAGACATACCTCGGCACTAGAGGGGGGACGAGCAGGTACTAAAGCAGGTGCAGAGAGCGCATGGAGACCTGCTGTCAAAGGGACACCGCTGCGGGGGTGGGGCAGGCGGGAGGAGGAAAGAAGAGAGCAGCCCTGAGTCTCTCTCTCTCAGTCTCCGAGTTGCTGGAACCGAAAGCGAAAAGAATCCCTGTGGCTGCTGACAGTGCAGTTGCATAGGGGCTGACCTCTCACGGCAGAGGAGGTGATTGCAGGCAAAATAGCCCCCCAAGGGCAGCAGAGGCTAAAAGCGCCTCACAGCAGTCTGGAAGAGAACAGGAGGGACATTCAAAGCAGCTTCTGGCTACATGTTGGGTTGCCACTCGGTGGAAAAAACCATGCACAGGGATAGATTATGCCCATGGCATGCTCCACTGTCGCCAAGAGCTTGCAGTACAGCTCTGGGCTCCAGGGAGGGACGCTTCCCCTTCGCATCTGGCTGGCACCATCAGGAGAGGGGACAGCCCACCATGACCCCAGAGCAGGACTCACCAGACGGCCTTGCTGAGGGCCTCGACAAAATCTGAGTGGAAGAGGCGGATGGGCCTGGACACCGGCTGGTGGACCCACTCGTCGTACTTCTCTCCCAAGTGGCCGACCTGCCACAGGAGGGGCTTCTGCCAGTCCACCAGGTCCTTCAAGAGACAAAGCCAAGCGAGCACTTGAGAGTCACACCTCTTCATCCCCCGGTTACGGCATCCCATCCCCAGCTCCACCTCGACTCCCATGGTCTGGATGGAGCAACCCACCCTCGCTGCTGCAGAGATCAGGAAGTAACCCTTCATCCCAACCCTCGGGCCACAGAAATGGGATCCAGGACAGGCCCATGGCCTAAGCTGGTGCAGCTGGTGCATCATACACCCTTTCCTCTTGCTGGGACGGCGAGGTTTGTGGCGCATGACCCTGGAGTTGCCAGGGGAGCCTGTCTGAGGACTCAGCCCACACAGAGGATGGTCAAGCCAGGAACTGAAGACACCAAATTCTGCTGATGACATCAGAGTGCCCAGATTCAGCACTGCATGCCTGAAGCTTGACGTCTTAACCAGGATTCTGAAGTACAGGAATCAATACAGTCTGTAGGAGGAATCAAGTAGGCCCTTTCTCCTCCACCAAGGCCTTTCTTCTTAGTGGCGGCCTAAGCAATTCATTCATTCATCCACTCAAACAATCATTCATTCAGCACTTTTCTTGATATACATGCTGGTTGCTGGGGAAAATAAACAACAATGGAAAAGACCATCTTTGCTTTATATAGCTTAGTGCTGAAGCGGAGTTCAGGCTCTAGAGGCGGGCGCTATCACTTCCTGTGTGACTCTGAGGAAATTACCTGACTTCTCTGAGCCTCAGTTTCCCTAGCTACCAAATGGAAGTAATAATAATGCTACTTGCATAAAGTACTCAGCAAGGCGACAAGCCAGGCAGGATAATTTACTGGTGATGCAGGCAGGCTGAGGTTCGGAGGCGAATGATTGGTACAAATGTCTGAGTCTAGGGTGGGAGAGGAGGGCTTTGCACAGACAGTGAGGTTTGGGTCTGGGTTCATACAGCGTGGAAGACTTAGCAAGAGGGACAGGGAGACGGAGACGGGGAGGGAGCATGGGCGCAGAAGTGGAGTTGAGAATGGCCGGGGCCTGTTTGGTCCCTTGACTTTGATCTGTGGGGCAGCAGAAAGAAATCTGCTGAGGGCTTTAGATGACAGGACACCCAGTATCAGGCCCAGAGGCTGTCACTTCATCCTCCAGGCCAGCTGTCCCCAAGGTGAGGATGGATGTGTACCACAGAAGTACACACAGGCTGATTCCCAGAGGTGGAGAGGAAACATTAGAGACTGCTTCTGATATATTTCTCTCATATATAAACCATATTTGAATGCTTTCTAATGTACATAATACAAAAATACATAAGTTCATGCAAATAATTTATGGATAATTAAAATGGACATATAATGAAGAATATGCTCAAAATGTTTTACTTATATGGTCACAAGATCAAAAAAGTATGGAGGCCACAGCTCTGGGCAATGAGCAGCCCTTGAAGATTTCTGATGAGTCGGTGTAGTGAAGATTAATCTAGACCAAAATCAGTGAAAAAAACAAAAAAGACCTTGGAGTCAGGCGACACCCCTCAAAGCCCAACCCTGCCGTTTATGAGCCGTGGGATCCTGGGCAAGCGTCTACCTCTCAGAGCCTCTCGGCTCTCGTGTCTGTGAAGCCAGGTGTGCCTGGACCCCCACACGTGATAGGAGAGAGGGGTCCATGCACCCCATGTCTGGTGCTCAGGGGGTTCAATGAACCTCCAGTGCAGGGGGTCAGGCTGCCACCGCGAGTGAGAAGGGAGGTGGTGTCCGGAAAGGAGCGGAGAAAACGGACGTGGATACGTGTGGAGGACGGAAGCCAGGGAGGAAGCATCGACTGTAGTCCACAAGCCCACCTCCCCATAGCCCCAGCGGGAACCTGCTCCTTGCACAGGCCTCCGCGCCGCAGCTGGCCCGGGCCCAGCAAGGGTCCCCGCCATGCCATGACAGCCTTGGAGCAGAGGGCGAGGGTCTCGGGGCAAGTGGGGAAGGTCCCCAAGTGTTCTCTCTGCCTGAGCCCAGGGGGAAAGGCCCAAAGATGCCATGGTTCTGGCCACGTGAGCCTGGCAGGTCCCAGGTGCTGACAGCCTTCATGCCTCTCAGGCTGGAAGATGACCCAGGGCAGCCCAGCACCATCCCACGCAGCACCAGTTACACCAGGCGACCGTCCAAACCCTGGCTGACTGTGACAGTCCTCCTGGCCCCAGTCCTCACGCCTCCTCGCCTTGGGTCTAGCAAACAGATCACTGGGCGCCGGCTGACTCATTCCTGCCATTCCTCTGCCTCTCGGCTCTCTCACACACACATTCTCCCTGTGTCTCCCTTACACACACCAGCAAAGAACTGGAGGACCAGCTAGTGGTCTGTGTTTACATCTTATCTTGCAACAGACCACAGAATCCCACCTCAGAGCAGCTCGGTCAGGAGCACAGCAAGCGCATGAGGCTTTGTCCCTGTTGTGCCGACACCGAGGGCGGAGAGTCACAGAGCCCTGGTCGCGTGCTGAGCGTGGCTCTGGATCCTTCACAGGAGCTAAGCCCTCCGATCCCCACCGGACCCCTCACGCGGCAGGTGTGGCATTGCTGCTGGGACGCAGATGGGGAAATGGAAGCTGAGGAACTTGCCAGAGACTGCTCAGTGAAGACACTGTGATGAATTGGCCCCTTTATCACTGGGAAATACAGGCTCTGGTAGAAGGACTTCTTGTCCTGAGTCCTTTTCGTCTGATTCTCGTAGAAGCTTCCTCATGCTTAGCGGCTGCATGATCTACCTTGCCCACCCTTTCACTTTCACCTTGCTCACGTCTCACGTTTGAAGTGCGTCCCTTGCAGACAGTGTACAGTCGAGTCTGACTTTTCCATCCAGTCACTCTCTGAATTTTTATCGTTAATTTTTTTGATCCTGCTGCATAGCATAGTTCCCTGACCAGGGATGGAACCCGCACCCCTAGGACTGGAAGTGGGGACTTCTCTGGACCGCCAGGGAAGTCCCCACTTTAACTGGAGTATTCAGTCCATTTACCTTTAAGGTTGCCTTGCTATTTGCCTGCTTTGCTCTTCACTTCTTGACTTGCTTGCATTGATCAAGTATTGAAAATATTCTAGATTATCTGCTCATCTTAGTGATGCCTTTTTTGGTGTTTTTCTCAGTTGCTATCACCTCTGTCTGGTCTTTATGTGTCCACTTCTGCATGCACACGACACTTAATTCAGACTCAGCTACCTTAGACAAGAAAAGTTGCCAGCTGTGGCACAGCACTGCAAACAGGTAGACCTCTTTTTCAGCCAAGAAGCAGTTTGGGCAAATTTTCCCTATTTTCCCTTTATTTTGTGAAGTGCGCAGAAAACAGCATGGGATTTGTGAGCTTAATTCAGCTGAGACCCAGGGAGAAATGTTTAGGTGAGCAAAAAGCAAGGATTCCAGCCCAAAGGGGAAGGAAAGCGACCCTTCCACTTTAAGTGTAGAAATTCAGGTTGGCTGACTTCCTCCCCACTTTGAGAAGGAGGACTCTTAGGCCCAGAGGGGTTAGGTGACTCTTGAGATGGAGCTGGTTGGTCCTATAGCAGGAGCCTCCCTTCCCACCTCCCCCAGCTCATAGCATCCTCCACACACTCTCCAATGCGGGAGACATAAGAAACCCAGGTTCGATCCCTGGGATGGGAAGATCCCCTGGAGGACAGGGCCACCCACTCCAGTGTTTCTGCCCGGAGAATCCCAGGGACAGAAGAGCCTGGCGGGCTACAGTCCATGGGGTCGCCCAGAGTCGGACAGGACTGAGCAGCAGCGGCACCCTGCTCACTGATGAGCATCTCAGGTGGGTGTTGGAATATACTCAACACCGCTCACTCGCTGGTCATTTCCAACATGCAACTGGCCCAGAAGCGACGACGGCAAGACATGAAGAGATGACAGCCCAGACCCAATGAGGCAGGAAGGGACTCAGGATAAATGTCACTTCCTGCTCTACCTGGCCAGGATAGCTTGGCCACTTCACACACATACACACACACATATGCACACACACACACATATGCACGTGCGCGCGCATGCACATACACACACACGACTCTCTTTCTCTGGAGCTGGACCTGCTCCTGGCCCCTTCGCACCCCTACTTCCTGAGGCTCAGGGGACACAGGGAAGGTGTCAGCAAAAGTCTCCCGGCCTCAGAAGAAGGTTGGGTGAGGGACAGGAAGGGGGACCAGCCCAGGCGTGTGGGGGGCTTCATTGTCCTCCTCACAATAGCAAATCCTCCTTTTACAGCAGTGGAACCTGATGGTAAGACAGCGTGGCATCGACTCAATGCAGCCACCTAAAGCCAGACTGCACAGATGAGGGTGAGGACCCCCCCAGACACGGCTCTGGAGTGCGCTTGTTGGGGGCCTGTGTGTGGCGGGGAGAGAGGCTGGGATGAACGCAGAGACCTGGGGCCACAGGCCAAGCCCCAGGAAGTGCACAGCAGTTAGGGTGAGCGGCGGCCCTGCGTCCCCCTCCCTGCCCCACCAGGAGGCAGAGGGCGGGAGTCTCCCGGCTATGCCAGGAATGCAGCTGCAGCAGGGCTGGCAGGGGGACAAGGCAGCTTGCTGCCCGGAGGGCGGGTGGAAGGGTGCTGCCAGGGTGGAGGGGGCCTCTCTTCTTGCCTCATCCTCTTCCCAGGGGCCCCTCGTCCTGGGCGGCGCGGGGCCGGGGGGCACAGACCTCTTTCCGGGGCAGTTCCCGCTCGGCAGTGGGAACCTGCTCATCCGCGGGCGAGGCGAGGCACAAACGGGCTGGGGGTGGGGGGTGAGGGGCGCGCCGAGGGGGCAGCGGCTCGGCGTCAGCAGCTCCGCCCACCACCCGACAGGAGCCGAGGCGATTGTTCCCAGCAACGCGCACCCAAGCCCCAGGCACACCGCTCCAGGGCAGCTTTCTGAGCCAAGGAGGCGGGACGGGCTTCCAACCAGCGAGAACGGGAGTAGGGAGGAGAATTCCCTCTCTTGTTTCGGCGGGCTTGTCGCAAGCCCCTGGGCTCAGACTCCAGGTCTACTGTTCTTGGAAGCCAGAATGTTGCTAGTCGCCGCCTTTGATGAGCCCCTCTGACAGATGAGGAGACTGAGGCTACAGCTCAGCTGTGCGTGCCGCTCAGCTCCGGGCCGAGGTCCTAACCAGGGCCCCCCAGGGCAGTGAATTCTCTGGCACAGAGGCTGTGAGGGACCCAGCACCGGAGTCTAGTGTGTGACCCACGGGGGCTCTTGGTGGCCTCGCAGGGGTCGCTGCAGGCCCGTCCCATGAGGTCTAATTGGGGTCTCCCAGATGGACAAGCTCCAGCCCACAGGAGGGGTTCTGCCCTGCATACCGGCTCCCTAGCCTCCCTGCACCGGAGGACGGGACCTCAGGCTCGCTCTGCGCGCTCCAGGAGATGAGCGCTGGGAGGCCCGCAGAGAGTCGGGAAGGTGCACCGCCATCACACCAGCGCCCTGCCGCCCCGCCCAGGCGCCCCGCCCACACCGGCGGGTGGACTTTCACCGCAGCTCACTTTCTCGTCCCCGTTTGTAGGTTGTTCCAGATCCTCCTGACAAGCCTACACAACACGGGGCAGGAATAATCTCCTCCTCTTGTTGACGGGAAAACAGACCAGAATTGTCTGTGGTCACCAGGCGGCCGCTCCTGCCCCCGGCCTGCCGGGTCCAGTGCCCCTGCAGGGACAAAGAGGGCAGAGCCCAGCCTGCTTGGTGTCTCCCTGGGGATAGTTTTGAGCACTGCTGAGCTCTTAGGTGAGGGTTTCCTAGTGACTCAGTGGTAAAGAATCCGCCTGCAGTGCAGGAGACCTGGGTTCGATCTCTGGGCTGGGAGGATCCCCTGGAGGAGGGCACGGCAACCCCCTCCGGTATTCTTTGCTTGGCAGGCTGCAGTCCTTTGGGTTGCAAAGAGACAGAGCGACGGACAATGAGCATAGGGGCGGATCCGCGGTGGGGGCAGGGAGCAGGGAGAAAACTGGGCGGGGAGGACAGTCCTGGGGAAGCCCCCATGGGTTCCTCCACAGCCACGCCCTCCAGACTGCTACTCTGGGTGGGCCAAGGGAGGGAGGAGGCTCACGGGGGCCCCCGGTGACTGGGGGTCAGAGTCCTGGGGAGAGAGCCTGGACCATGATGTCAAGACCGGCCCCCTCCAAGGGAGCTCCCGGGGGGCCCTGGTTCCAATCCAGGCTCTACTTGAGTTCTCAGTGACTTACCTGGGGGCTGTGAAAGGATAAAACCCAGGTGGTCAACATCGACATCTTTGCCAGGCAGCCCCTGATGCCGAGGGTGTGTGTCTGTGTGTGTCTCTGTGTGTAGGGGCAGGGAGGTTGGGGACCTGCATTTTGCCTGGCTGGATGACTCCACCTGTCTTTTAAAGGAAGAGAGCGGCTCACTCCCACTGGAGGCCTCCAGGAGCCGGAGGGAAGCAAGCGCTGCTGGAGTCTGGCTTAGCCTGGGGAGGGATGGGAAGAGGCCTCCCCGAGTGCCTGCTCAGCCCCCCTCGCCTTCTGCCACCCCCCTTCCCCCCAGTCACAGGCCTCAGGGTCTTTCTCTGGGCCAGCTGTCAGGGTAAAAGTGTTCTAGGACCCATGGGTGGGGCAGGTCAGGGCGCTCAGCTGTGACCCCTAAACTAACCAGCTGAGTGACTTTGACCTTGGGCAGGAGACAATCTCTTCCTCATGAGTTAAATCAGGATCATTATCTCTTTGTGTTGTTGGAAGAATGAAACCAGATTGTTGTTCAGTTGCTCAGTCATGTCTGACTCTTTGCGACTGCATGGACTGCAGCACGCCAGGCTTCCTTGTCCTTCACCATCTCCTGGAGTTTGCTCAGACTCTTGTCCATTGAGTCAGTGATGTCGTCCAACCATCTCATCCTGCCCTCACTCTTTCCTAGCATCAGAGGCAGCTCAGACTTGAACCAGATCCCTTCCAGCTACACTAGAGGGGCGTGCATGCGTGCTCAGTTGTGTCCAACTATTTGCGACTCCATGAACTGTAGCCCTCAAGGCTTCTCTGTCCGTGGGATTCTCCAGGAAAGAACACTGGAATGGGTTGCCATGCCTTCCTGCAGGGGATATTCCTGACCCAGGGACTGAACCTGAGTCTCCTGCATCTTCTGCATTGCAGGTGGATTCTTTACCCATTGAGCTGCCCGAAATTAGATAAAAGATAATATTTTTAAGGAACCTCCATACTCTTCTTCATAGTGGCTGTATCAATTTACATTTTCACCAACAGTGTAGAAAGGTTCCTTTTTCTCCACACCCTCTCCAGCTTGTATTGTTTGTAGATTTTTTGATGATGGCCATTCTGACCATGCGGAGAAGGCAATGGCACCCCACTCCAGTGCTCTTGCCTAGGAAATCCCATGGATGGAGGAGCCTGGTAGGCTACAGTCCATGGGGTCGAGAAGAGTCGGACATGACTTCACTTTCACTTTTCACTTTCATGCATTGGAGAAGACAATGGCAACCCACTCCATGTTCTTGCCTTGAGAATCCCACAGGTGGGAGCCTGATGGGCTGCCGTCTATGGGGTCACACAGAGTCGGACACGACTGACGTGACTTAGCAGCAGCAGCAGCATTCTGACCATGTGAGGTATTCACTTCATTGTACTGAATTTTTCTAACAATTAGTGATGCTGAGCAACTTTTCATGTGCCTCTTGGCCATCTGGATGTCTTCTCTGGAGAAGAGAAGTGTCTAGTTAGGTCTTCCACCCATTTTTTGATTTTTTTTTTTAATTGAACTGCCTTAGCTATTTGTATATTTTGGAGATTAATTCCTTGTCAGATGCTTCATTTGGAAATATTTTTTTCCTATTCTGTTGGTTATCTTTTCATCTCATTTATGGTTTTCTTTGCTGTGCAAAAGCTTTTAAATTTAATTAGGTCCCATTTATTTTTGTTTTTATTTTCATTACTGTAGGAAGTGGGTCAAACAAGACCTTGCTGTGATTTATGGCAAAGAGTGTTCTTCTTATATTTTCTGCTAAGAGTTTCATAGTGTCCGATCTTACATTTAGGTCTTTAGCCCATTTTGAGTTTACTATTTTTAAAAATAACTGATTAGTTAATTTGCTGCGATGGATCTTTAGTTGTGGTGTGTGGGACCCAGTTCCTGGATTAGGGATTGAACCCAGGCCACCTGCGTTGGAGCACGGAGTCCTAGCCACTGGGCCGCCAGGGCAGCCCTGAGTTTATTTTTGTGTATGGTACTAGAGGGTGTTCTGATTTCATTCTTTTCCATGTGGCTGTCCAGTTTTCCCAGCACCAAGAGACTATCTGAAGAGATATTCTCACTGAAGAGACTATCTTTTCTCCATTGTATATTCTTGGCTCCTTTGTCATAGATTAGCTGACCACAGGTGGATGGGTTTATCTCTGGGCTTTCTATCTTGTTCCATTGGTCTATATTTCTGTTTTTGTGCTGGTACCATACTGTCTTGATGATTCTAGCTTTGTAGTATATTCTGATGTCGAGGAGCCTGATTCTTCCAGCTGTTTTTCTTTCTTAAGACTGCTTTGGCTATTCAGGGTCTTTGTGTTTCCATACAAATTGTAAAATTTTTTGTTCTAATTCTGTGAAAAATTCCATTGGTAATTTGATAGGGATTGCATTGAATCTGTAGATTGCTGAACTACCATATGATCCCACCACTGGGCACATGCCTTGAGAAAGCTGTACCTCAAAAAGACACACGCACCCCGATGTTCACTGCAGCACTATTTACAACAGCCAGGACATGGAAGCAGCCTAAGCGTCTACTGACAGACACATGGGTGAAGATTTGGTCCATATATACAATGGAATATTAGCCATAAAAAAGAATGGAATTGCGTCATTTGCAGAGATGTGGATGGACTTAAAGTCTGTCATACAGAGTGAAGTAAATCAGAAACAGAAACACAAATATTGCATATATTATGGAATCTAGAAAAATGGTACCGATAAACCTATTTGTAAGGCAGGAAAAGAGATGCAGACACAGACAACAGATGTGTGTACACGGTGGGGGACAGAAAAGGCAGGTGGGATGAACCGGGAGATTGAGCCTGACATATATATACTGACATATATACACACATATATACACATATATACATGTATAAAATAGGTAATTAGTAGGCACCTGCTGTATAGCACAGGGAACTCGGCTCAGTGGTGACCTAGATGGGTGGGATGGGGGTAGGGTGGGAGAGGAGGGGATATATGTATACATACGGCTGAGTCACTTTACTGTACAGCAGAAACTAACAACATTGTAAAGCAACTATATCCCAATAAATTAGAAAGATAAATAATAGACATAATTGAGAATGACAACTTCAAAAAAATAATATCGTCAAAGTGTTTAGCCTACAGTGTTTGGCACAGGGTAAGAGCTTAATAAAAGAAGAATTAATTTGGTGCTAACCCCACTGTCCAGGGGGATCTGGACGGGGGGTTCTGCAAACCTCTCAAACCATACTAGCTCAATCTGGTTCCCAGGAGGCTGGCACTCCAAGTGGGAAGCCCTGCCAAGGACACAGTGAAACAGCAAGGACAGAGGGACAAATGGGACAGGTGTGCCCAGAAGCGAGGAGCAGTGTGCGCTCCAGCAACTGCCGCTGGGCAAGGCTCCACACGGACTGGCGTCCAGGAGACAGGGAGATGCGTAGCACAGAGCGTGAGGTGAGGAGCTTACCTGGTGTCTTGTCCCACAAGGAAACTTGGGGTCCTGCCCAATAGGTGATGGAAGGTATGATTTAAAAAAATTCCAATAAAATCTCAGGCAGAGCTTGAAAGCCAGATGCTGCTGCAGCTCTGAGCAGGACAGGGCCCGCTGGGCTTGCTTCCTGGCCCTGTCCTTTCAGAATCTTTACCCTGTGCCTCAGCACCCCATCCCTGTTCCCCTCATTCTTCTCAGCATGGCTGACTCTGTCCCTAGCTTCCAGGGCCGGGTGGCCAGGCCAGGGGATTCGAGACGCCCTTCCTTAGCATGAAGGGTTAGCTTTGGCAAGTCCACCCCAGATCCCTGGCTTCAACACAGCTCCTGCCCTCCTGGCCTCTCTCGAGAACTCCTCGAGGCCCCTGGACTGGGTCAGAAACAGATGGGGGTCTCCCAGAAGGGCTGGGACGGACCACATGGTAGATGATTTAAAAAAGGGAAAAGGCAAGGAAAGCACAGTTCGTTCTCCCTGGGAAGTGAGCTCCTTGAGCTGGGTCTTCTCGGTGCCTGGAGGAGGCACGAAGCTGACCCCCCCATTGCTCACAGGGGGTCTCCACGGCCTCTTGCACACCAGTCCTTGTCCCCCTCTCTTAGTCCAGGGATGCAGGAAGAGGGACAGGAGGAAGAGAGAAAGTGTGTGCAAGAGAGAGACCCACAGAGGCAGGGTGCATGAGTCAGGTGTGACCTGGGCATGCTGGCGAGGGGCCAGCGGCTGGGCCTGGGGGAGGGGAGAGGTCTTGTCTTCACCTTGATGAGGGCAGTGGTGGCGACACAGGCCTGGGTGACCCCCCGCCTCACTCTAGGGGAGCCCAGGGACATCGGGAGGACCCCTCCCCAGCGCAGGGCTGTGATCTGTCCATCCTCAGCCTGGCTCATGTGACAGCCCCCTCCCTTCTAGGGCGATTCTTTCTGGCCACCCACCCCAGGCCTGGTCAGCTCTCTCAAGGGTGCTTTCCTTCCAACATTCAGTCCCTAAGCCAAGCCCCACACGCTGGCCCGGGGCCCCCTCCATGGGGTCCTCTGAGCACCGCCCGCCGGCCGCTGAGCACAGAGTGGACGCGCTGCGGCTTCCCCGCCCCGGCCTGCCCCATCCAGTCTCCTCGGCTCGCACCGCAGCGCCTCCTCTCTCAAGCCCAGGTCCTGACTTCACTAGCTTGAAGCCCTTGTCCCTTCACACTGGCTGTCTCCCCTCCATCCTCGTCATGTTAGAGCAAGCCCAGAGCCCCAGAGCTTCCAGAGAAGCCAGCCATTGGTACCGAGAACGCCATCCTCTGCCCCGGCCTGGGCGATGAGCAGTCGTGCCTGAGTCTGGCGTCAGGGTCAGGAGACAGGTCCCGCGGGCCCTCTGGGAACATCCTGCCCTCGACCCCCCTTTCGGTCACAGGCCTCCTTGAAGGGAATGGGGCACAGGGCCACTTGTCCTGGACTCTCCATCGAAGGACGCATAAGCGCCTTTGCCCTGGGCTGGCGGGCTTCCCCGGAGGCAGTGCCAATGCCATCTCTGGGCCCCTGGGGTCAGGGCCTCAGGGGTCCCGGTCAGACGGGCCCGGCAAACCACCGGTGGGGCCCTCCGGTCAGCTGTGCTCCTTGGGTGCGCTCCTCGCATCTCCCCATGTTGTAATAACATCTTCTGGGGGAGATCTGGCCTCCTCACCAGACTGTGAACTGGCCTTTCGTTCCCAGTGTCCAGCAGGGGTTGGGAATATTTAAGGACGTAAACACTTGTGTCTATTTCCGGAGGAGACAGCAAGATGACAGCGGGCAAGTCCCACAAAACAGGCTGGAGGGAAATGCACCCAGTCTGCTTCCCTCCTGTGCCCCTGGGCAATGCCATCCCGCACGTCTTGGCTCCACCGCCACTGGTGAGCACCCAGCCCCTCCAGGAGCCCCTGACCAGCACATGGGTGCGCCTAACCACAGCCGGATGCTGGTCTCCGAGCGAGCGTGGAGAGGCTCCCGCCTGTCTCGACCTCCCGCCAGTGGTCGCAGGCGCTCGGGCCGCTCTGCCTCGCGCACTGCTCAAGCTGGGCGTGTCTGCCTCGTCCTCGTGCCCTTCTCAGCTTCAGGGATCCCGGTGCGGGACCTCCCTCTGGGGTCTTTGCAGCCAGACCTTGTATGTGGTTTCCGGGGAACCACCACCACGGTGGGCCGTTTACTGCCCCAGGTCAAGCTCGTGAGCTATCGGTGCCTGCCCCCGGGTCCTCGTCTCCCCTCATCATGAGCAGCCACGCTGGTGGCTCCGCGCCCCCTCCCCTCGGCCCCTCGAGCCCCGGGCGCCACCCTGCCCTGCCCCGTGCCCGCTACCTTCTCCCAGTCCACCGCCTTGAGCTTTGGCTCCATCACAGGGTCTGTCTTCTGAGTGCTCGCGGAGGCCACAGACCCATTCTCCACGGGACCCTGGGGAGAGAAGACAAGAGAGGATTACCGATCGTGGCAAGGGAAGAGAGCCCCGCGGCCCGAGCACAGTGGGGGCAGGGTGGGCGGAAATCGAGGATTCTGAGTGCACTGGAAAGCGGGTAAGCACTGAGTGGGCGGTCTTATTCCTGGCGCTTGTCTTCTCCCTTAGACATACACATTAAAGCGAGAGGCAGAAAGATCCAGGGGAGACGAGAAGCTGGCAAAGAGACTGGCAGGAAACGAGAGCCGGCAGGGGGAATGCCCGGGCCCAGGGGAGCCCTGCCAGCCCCTCCCCAGGCTGCTGGCAGTTGCCAGGCCAAGAGTCGCAGGGTGGCACCCAGGAGGCCTGGCAGGCTCGCCGGGTCACGCCTGATGACGACATGCCGTGCCTCTCTTCCTGGTGAGCCAGCGGTGCTGGTGAGCCACAGATGGGCATCTAGGGCCACACGCCCGCAGAAGGAGAGCCCGCAGGGCACACGGGCCAGCCCTCCAGGAACTCCCAGGTGTGAGTCAGCAGCCGGACACGGGGCGGGGCTGGCAGAGGAGAGCCCAAATGGGCTCAAGGTCAAACACAAGGGGCGCAGAGGCAGAGGCAGGAGGAAATGGAATGTACCTCGAAAATCACATGGCCCCAGCTGGCCCTGCTGTTATGCGGGGTGAGGTCAGAGAGGGCTGGCACGTAGGCGAGGAGCACATTTCCCTCCAGGAAGAGTGGGGAGAGCCCTCGCCAGTAGGAGAGGCCTGTCCTGTGAGTCCCTGAGACTAAAGGAAGGTGTGGGGCTGGGGGCCGTGGAGAAGGGGGCCTGAGAGGTTGAGGAATTGCAAGAAGCTGAGAAGACTGCTTGAGCAGCCAGTTGGGGTTTCAGCTGTTACGATTCTTATATTTTCGCTTCCAAATGAACTGACAGAACCTGATGGCAACAGTGCTGCTGTCATTTACTGGGAAAAGCCAAGTACAATCCAAGTAAAAGGGGCTTTTGTGATCCTGACTCGGTCTGGATATCTCAGTATTTTTAATTTGTGTCACCATGTTAATATATGAATTTTTTTTTTTTTAAGCATCTCTGAAGATGTCTTGAGGACAGAGAGAATTTTATAGTATTTCATACAATGAAATTCCCTAACTATCCAATATAAAAATGTCATATAATAATCTTGTCCCTTTTAATTTTGTGCTACTATGGTTTTCCCAGTGGTCATGTATGGATGTGAGAGTTGGACTGTGAAGAAGGCTGAGCGCCGAAGAATTGATGCTTTTGAACTGTGGTGTTGGAGAAGACTCTTGAGAGTCCCTTGGACTGCAAGGAGATCCAACCAGTCCATTCTGAAGGAGATCAGCCCTGGGATTTCTTTGGAAGGAATGATGCTAAAGGTGAAAGTCCAGTACTTTGGCCACCTCATGCGAAGAGTTGACTCACTGGAAAAGACTCTGATGCTGGGAGGGATTGGGGGCAGGAGGAAAAGAGGACGACAGAGGATGAGATGGCTAGATGGCATCACTGACTCGATGGACATGAGTTTGGGTGAACTCCGGGAGACGGTGATGGACAGGGAGGCCTGGTGTGCTGCGATTCATGGGGTCGCAAAGAGTCGGACACGACTGAGCGACTGAACTGAACTGATCCTCAAAACACCCTCGAGCACCTCTAACCATGGCTCTCTCCCTCCGGGATAGCTCCTGTCCCCCGGTCCCTCCGGGTCTTTTCTTAAGTAGGGTGATTGAATCCTTCTCTGCACCCCAACCCCATTCACTCACTCCAACTCCATCCATCTCTCTCCACAAAAGGCTTGTCTTGGGGTCCGCCCATCCCAAGCAAGGAAGGGGTTATCATTTGAATCAGCGTGTGATTTTTCTGTCTGCGCTACACTTTTCAGACATCCCTGAGTGGCAGACACAGGTCTATCTAGGGCATGTGCTTCGAAACAACTCCCGGAAGCAGAAGGAAGGTCCCTGTTTCCCAGCACCGGACACAGCACTCATCTACCCATCCCGTGCTTCTGCTCACGGAAGGCCTAGGGAAAATCTTCCCTCTGCTCAGCTGCCGCAGTGTTCAGGGACAACTTCTGGCTCTTGCTCTCTAGGACTGTACAAGCTCTTTTCACCTAGTAGCTTATATAAATACCCGAGAACAGACCACTGCCATCTGCTTTTCCCTAAGATCCCCTTAGGACATAATAGGGTCTCTACGCATAATGACTGGTCCCTGTTCCTCCTCCAAGGTGGGTGTGATTGGGGACGCGGGCAGCACCCAGCAAGGCCCGTGACTCCCCGTCCTGGAACATCCTATTTCAGGCCATGGGAACAGAGCTCCCATCAGCACTCTGACCGCCATCTTCCGTGGCTCATTCATTTAACTTCTGGCCACCTGAAGTTGTTTTCTGTGGTGTTGAGAGCTGGTGTGGCCCGGGAGGCGATTTGAACCTGCAAACCTGTTCACTATGATGAAGACTGGGATGCCAGGAATAGTGATGAACAAGAGGGCAGAAGGCAATGGAAATCAGAGAAACCCTAAGAAATGGGATCATGGAGGGGAGTTTGTAGGGATGGAAGCCCTGGCTCCATGTCTGCCTCCTCTTCAGGGGCTGGCGGTGTCAGTGAGCATCACTATGGTCTTTTTCCCTCTTGCATGGATCTCATCCACACCCACTGCCCTCACCCACTCATCCACAGACAGGTGTCTGAACATCTGCAGAGTGCCACCCACACATCAGCTCAGGAGACTCTGCAACGCCGCTCTCTCTAACACTGGTCCTGCTCCTTATTCCAGGGAGGATGTTCCCAAAGGCTGACAAGATTCTCTGATCTTCTGACCACTTTCCTAAGAGTGACCACACTAGTATCCTCTGCAGGTTGGCTTGTCCTTGACTTCCCTGTATTTCACATCTTTCCCTCATTATTTGCAAACTCTTCTCCCTTTATGCCCTTGAATTAACCCAGACTTTTCCCTTGAGCAATAGGGATGAGTTGCCATTTGCCTTGCATTTTTCTCCTCAAATGTCATCCTACCTATCATGACAACAATGGTTCATGTGCACGAAGCCTTACCATGAGCCCAGCCCTTTCATCTTCATAACAACTGTGTGAGAGAGGCATGATTATTATTCCTACCTGACTGACGGGTGAGAGGACCGAGGCGTGAAGCAGCCCATAGTTAATGAGAAAGTGGAGCCTGCAGCTGGGCTCGCAAACATTTTCTTGACCACCATATACTTTTCGCTTAACCAGTCTAGCCAGAAATGATGTCTTCATTCCAACTTAGTAAAAAACAAAACAAAACACCCTTTTCACGTGTCCCACCGCCTCAGGTGGTGGGTACACTGTTCAGCCTCGTGGTGTTTTTGCATGTGTGGGCTGTGATCTCGTTTCTTCAAAGGTGCTACAGATTCCAGCAGGGCAGGAAACTACTGCCCTCTCCAGGCACCTAGGATCGGCTCTTGAGCATACCTCACGCTCCACTCATGTTCCCAGAGTGAACCATGTTTTGGTGTTTGCTCTCTGCAACCCCTGAGATTCCAGACCCCTGAGTCACGGCAGGGGTCTCAGGGGACCCTGGCTATGTTACTGGGTGGAGCCCTGAAATTCCACAAGGCTCCTGCTCCTTGGAAATGTAAATCGAATGGTGTGAGCACATCTGCTTGGAAGCGATGTGGCGCAGGACGCTTAACACACCACCTGAGAATGCCGCCCCACACTGGGTGGGCCGGTGCCCAGACACAAGGGCCAAGTTCCGGTAACCTGAGCCATATATCATCCTCAATGCCCTTTGCCCCAGTCCATGGAACAGATGTGAAGAGAACTGAAATTACATTAGTCTGATACAAAATGACAAGCATCTTATTTTGCCAAAATAAGATGTATTTTTTCAAAAAAATTATCATTAGCAGCATTTCATAAATGAAAGTAGGTAGAAAATACACGGTTGCAGCATAAAAGGCAGTTCTCCCCGAGGAAGGGCATCTGGCAACTTCACACGAGGATTAAATAATAATAATAATAATAAAAGATTGCATTTAAAAATATATATTAATGCAGAAAAATGACAACCTAAATTTTTGTTCTGTGAGCATTAATTGTACGTCATCGTTTTCTCGGTTCACAGGGGTCAGTGTGGGGGCTCTAATCTCTGTGTAACAGGAAGTGGATCAAAGGCGCTCTTTGTTCCAGCTCTAAGTTTTCTTAACAAATTACTGAAAATCTAGTTTCACTGAGAGATGTTGGCTGAAAACGAAAACAGAACCTTCAGGGGACTTTGCTGCTGCTGGTGTTTGGCTGAAATACTTCAGGTGTAACGAGGGAGGGCCCCAGGCTCTCGGGCCCTCTGGTCCTGTCCCACGCGGGCTCCCGTCTGCCTCCCCGGCCCCAGGCAGTCACGCTGCCCTTGGATCCTGCCCCAGCAGGAAGGTGGGGAGAGGGGGAAGTGGCAGGAGAAGCTGCCTCCTCCTGTCTTCCTGCCGCCTCCTGCCGTCCCAATCCCAGGCAAGCACAGCCCGAAGGTCCTGGAGGCGCCAGGCAGTCCTGTCGTGAGTGGGATGCTTTCAGCTGGCAGATCCCAGGCGGGCAGCATGAGCAAGGTGCTTTCCAGGTGGCCTCATCTGGACCACAGCCCTCCCTGGGAGGAGCCCAGGTTTATTAACCACAGGACTGTACACGGCTCTAACACGGGAGGAGATTTCAAGGAGAGCCAGAGCAAGCTGCACATGGGAACTGCCAGGAGCAGAAATGCCCTCAGGGACAAGGAAGTGTCCTCTAGTAGACTGTTCTTCCAGAGTCTAGTTGTGAGTTTTCAAAAGGTCTCCCGTTCCAACTTGGGCTGCTCCCATGCGAATCAGGGCAGGGGGTGGGTGCTCCAGGAAGGAAGTCCTTCCGGGAGCCGTCACACCGCACCACATACACTGATCTGGGCCATGCCTTCCAGACTTCCTGGCCTCTGTGTTTATTTTATAGGTGAGCTGGGCTCAGCCTTGAATTCCATGGTCAAACACCAACCATGAATCAGAAGTGTGTAAAGGTCATTCCTAGGGACAGGTACCATTCAGACTTTAAAAGGCCTCTAAAAAAATTTCTTAGAAACTTCCACAATGCATTATTTAACAGACTCTCCTGATCCTGGAAGCAAGCCTTAAAACCAAAAAGCCTTAACCAAAAAGCATGAGGAAGTGAAGAATACTTGTGTGCTTTTCCAGGTTTAGGACGTTGTCCTGGGTCCTGCCGTCAGACCGCATAGCCGCAGACTTTGGGGAAGGGAAGTGAATAGTTCTGAAGTCAGACGCACAGTGGCTTTTGTAAGAATGATCAGCCCGCGTGCTGACAGGTGAGGCTTGACACCTGTGCCCGATGACAGCTTTCCTGGAGAGTCTACCCGAGTGACACCAGACTGCCCCAGGGTAGCAAGGATGGAGCTCCTGAGCATTCCACCCTGGGAAGGCAGGCTAGAAGCACATGTTATGGTCAGGCCCAAGGCTGTTTGCGAGGAGCTGTTTGGTGAGCTCAGCAGAGTCGTTCGGGGACTGAAAGCGTGTTGCTTTGCTGTGCCTCTTGTGGGGACTGCCTCCCAAGCCAGAGTGCCAGCCCCACGAGGGTAAAGCCCCTCCTGCCCTACTCCCTGCTGGGCCCTTGGTTGCTGGCACAGGGTCAGCATGTGAATGTGTCCTGAATGGGAGGCTGTGCGCAGACGGCGGCCTGGTTAGGCTCCGGGGGTCCCAGCAGGCAGGATGGCTAACGGGGGAGGGGGAGGTCAGTATGCCCCGCTAAGGAGACTGGGTAGGCAGCACTGCCCACCCACAGCTGGAAGCCACTGGACATGCTGGGCAATATGGGGGGGAGGGGCTGAGCTCCTTCAAGCCTCCTAGCCACAGCCCCAGGCCACAGAGAGAAAGGCCAGTGAGACATCAGCACCCGCGCGGTTTCCTCCCAGTGTAGCCGCTCCCGGCTGCCCTCGGAGCGCGCTGTCTTCCAGGGCCAGCCCAGGCCCCTGCTCCTGTCTCACGGGGACGGTCTCGCAGACAGCAAGAGGCTCCCTGGGCCACCATCTCCTCTCCCATAAACTGAGTTCAGACCTGAGCTCACAGGAGACCCAGGAGTGGTTCCCTGCCGGCTCCCTGAAGTTCCAGCCACTTCCCTCAACACGCCTGCCTCTCAGGGAGGCAGCCTTGAGGGAGAAGAGTCCAGGGCCGACCCCCCAGTCCAGGCCCTGCAGATTCACTCTACTGCAGAGACCAAGTTCTAGGCCCAGATCCCTCATCGACCTGCTCTGTGACCTCAGGGTCTTCCTCTTGGAACAAGAAATGCTTCTCTCTGGCAAGGGCACCCCAAGTCCCTGCTCTCCTCAGACGCTGCGCAGGTGCCACCCACGAGTGAAGCAGGCAGAGTGTGGTGCATGAAGACTCATTTTGTTTGTAATGAAACACATAGGAATACTCTTCACTTCTATGAGGAGAGATGCTCGCTCCCATTCTTCTTAAAACATGAGGCACCAAGAAACAAAAAAACAAGCAAAACCATGAGGAGCCCTTTTGCTGGAGACAGTGGTACAGAGGAAGAAAAAGAAATGCAACATGCGCAGCAGTTGGTGGTCGCTGTCTTGCGGTCGCGGTGTGGGGAAGGGTGTAGGGGAGGGTGGGCACTGCAGCAACCTGCAGGGGTCGCCCCACGGGAAGGGGGCAGCCCTGACTTATGTCCAGGTCAGGTTAGGATGCGGCCCAGTGCTCAGACCTTCTGATTTCTAAGAAAAGCTGAGAAACTAGATTTCTCTGTGTAATCTCCAGAATTTAAAAATCTGCCTCACATTTAAAACGAATGACGTGGGCCGAACCAATCTGTCTGAACACAAGTACAGCCCTTGGCCTGCCCGTCTGCAGCACCCGGGGGAGCTCAGCCTCCCCGCCCCAGGGGAGCCACGGGGAAGGATGGGTGTGGATGGGAAGAGCAAGGCCTCTGTTCCCTGGGAACCCACGGGGCGTCCAAGTACGACCACCCAGCTCTGCCAAGGCCCCCAGCGGGTTGGTGGCAGACTGGCTCCGGAGGGAGCAGAGCCCTGTGAAGTTCAGTGGATGGCAACCGGGCCTCACCCTCCGTTCAGTCTAGGCGAGCGGATCAGCTCCAAGGAAAAGAGCAGGGCAGGAAGCAGAAGCGGGCGGGGGATTCTGACTTTCACCGCCCCTCTTTCCCCTCTTCCTTGCCTGGAAAGGAGACGAACTCGTGGGGGTGAAGCGACTGCAGGGGAGACGCGGCCGGGCACCAAGGATGCGCCTCTAGGGTCTCTCTCCCCTGAGAGGCCTGACCAGGTCCTCCCCACGCCCAGCCCAACTCCAAACTCCCGTGCTGACATCCTAACCCCCAGCACATCAGAACGTGGCCTCATCTGAAAGTCGTTAAGATGAAGTGATTCGGGTGGGCCCTAACCCAGCATGCCTGGTGCCTGTACAGAAAGGTGAAATGTGGAAAGAGACACACGCCCTGGAGAGCACCCTGTGAAGAGTCAGGGCCAAGCACCTGCAAGCCCAGGCCGCCAAAGCTTGCCAACCAGCCAGCCGCAGCCAGGGAGCGGCCTGGGACGGTCTCCCTCACAGCCCTCGCGAGGAGCCCGGCCCACCACACCTCAGAGCTCTGGCCTCCGGAACTGACACGCCAACTCCTACTGCCCCAGCCACCCGGTCCGCGGGACTCCACTGCAGCAGCACCAGCAAGCAAATCAAAGGCCTGGACCAGTTTCCCCTGGGTTTGACCCGGGGCCCCAGAAGGAGAATGAGTCCCACAGGGAGTGAGAGCAGATGATGGAGGCGTTCAAGGAGACATGGGAATGGGACCCGAGGCCGCAGCAGACACCGGAGCCTTGTGATCGGCACAGCCCTCTGCCAGGCCCCTGGTGGCCCACACAGATGGCCCTGGAGGGTGGGCATTCGGGTACCCCCTCCCCAGCCCACAGCCCCGTGTAGAGCCAGGGTGGCTGTGATCCCCTTCTTCAGGGCCTGAGCGGTCTTGCTCCAGCTTGCGGAACGCTATGTTGGGGTGGCAGGCTGGCCTGGGGCTCCAGCGGACTGCAGTCCTCTCTGATGTAGACGTCGGCCTACTTGGCCAGCTCCATACCCACCGCAGCCGTGCGGCTTCCGGAACATCAGCACCCACTCCCCAGCGAGGGCCAGTCCCACCTGCGCCTGTGGCTGTCGGCTCACAGCCATCAACACAATTCTCCCTGAGGATGTGTTCCTGCACGAGGGAAACTGAGGCACAGAGGACCCAGTCACTGATCTAAGGGCTCGCCAACGGGCGCTGGGAGTGTCAGCCCGGAAGCTGCTTCCAGCTGTCCCCACTGACGGCCTCCACGTGCTCACTGTGTCCCCGCCAGGGGGGACTCACCGGGATGCTGTGAGCCCCTGCCGTGGGCCCCGCGGGCCTGCGCCCGAGCCCCAGACTGTCCCCAGAGAGGGTGTGCTTGGAGGGTGCATGAGGGGGAGAGCAGAGAGAAGAGCAGCAGAAAGCCTGCACTGTGTGTGGCACGCAAACAAGCCGACCACAGAGGCGCTGAAAGGAGGCTGTGTGCAGCGGGCGGGGGCGCGGTGGGCGGGGGAGCCGCATAAAGGGGTGTTGTTTGGGAAGGCCGGGGCTGCGCACCGCGGGGCAGACAGACGGCCTTTTATCCTGCAGCCTGGGCTTGGCCTGAAAACTCTTTTTCTGAAATGGGATGGTGCCCCAGGTCCTGTGTCCAGCTCTGCCCCACTCCCCGGGGGCCCAACGGGTGCTGGGGGTCCAGGTGTCTCACGATACCTGGGCTACAGGTGGGCCAGACGGGCCCTGGGAGAAGAGGGACCGCAAGTGCACCAAGGGGTGTCCCTGGGGAGAAGCCTGTGTTAACAAGCCCACCCCGCGGTCCCCAGGGAGGAGCGTCCCTGGAGCCAGTTTGTTTCTGTCACCAGAAACTTGGGGGCAAAAATGAAGGCGGCAGGACCTGCTTGCTTCCATCCCCAGTAGGCTGCCGTGTGATGAAGTCGAAATCAGAAGCCAGGTCCTGTGGCCTATCCGAGCCTGAAGACATCGTAACAAAACCCAAAACCCAAAACGAAACCAGGCCTGGCAGATGACAGGCCACAGAAGCCCCAGAGCACAGCCACAGGCTGCCTGCCCCGCCGCTGCAGGGAGACCAGCTCGGCCGGCCACTCTCCCAGTGTTCACGGTGGGAAGACAAAAGGAGAAGAGGCGATAAGCAGCAGTAGGAAGCGTGCCTCGTGCCTCCACTCAGGAGCTTTGGGGCTGTGGGCAAGACTGCCCCGGCCTCCACGCATCCCTCACGTCCGTTTCAGCAGCGCTGTGACCCCGCGTGGCTCCTAACTGTGAAATGAGCCCCCTTGGATGACGTCCCCAGCAACCCTGTCACCAGAAGCAGGAGCCAGCATAGGTGGGCATTCCAAGACATCAGGAAAAGGGGAGAGTGGATTAAAAGTACTAAATTACCACCCCAATCTCACGACAGTGTCCCACAAGTCTCTGGGCTACTAATTTGACCCTCTACCGAGTCCTGACATGGACCGTTTGCATCCAGGCAGATCACTTCTGCTCAGATGAGGGCACCATTTCCAGGAAGTCACCAAGAGGCGGCTCCTCGGTCGGTCCTGCCGTGCCAAGCCTGCCTCTCCTGTAGTGGCCGGATGGGCGGGACCAGGAGCTCCAGCTCTGACGAGCAGCATCAGCAACGACCGGAGACAAGCTGCTCGAGGCTCAGCCTTTTGTAGATTCAGCAGGACGTTTCTAGACTGTGGTCTCTCAAGTCCGAGCCCTCGAGGCACCTCAGGTGGGCTGACAGAATGTGTTACCCACAGGGAAGACACACCTAGCCATCTAAAGTATGTTATCTGCTCACTGACCCAACTTATATAAAGAACCAGTTTCAGATGTAACACTCCTTTCTGTAAGGATTAACCTCAAAATACTACTTTGCTGTTTTATTAAAAGAGAAGCAAGACCATGGATTTACAAATAACCTCAGATATCACTATCCCAGAGGCAAGACTGCAAAATGTGCCTTTTATAATCTAATAATTTAAGAAAGAAAAACACTGCTGTTCTCCTCTGTTTACAAAATGGCAAAAGATTATACTGCCAGAAACAATAACAGTCACTGAGCTATTCTGTAAGCAAAGCAATAATAATAACAAGACCTGTCTGAAACCCATTACTTCTTTTTACTGATTCAAGCAATTTCCCCTCTCCCTGCCAGGCATGGAGTTTTCCCCCATTTACAGTTGAGGACGCTGGTGTACACAGAGGTTGACTGGCTCATCTCCAGCAATACGGTTAGTTCCAGAACACAAGACTGTCTAACTCTAAACCTGTTCTCTTTTCCACCCTCATTTGACCTGACAACTTCCAAATCCACTGCATGTTTCTTAAATTAGCCAAGTCCACACAGTGAGCTCTAGAACTAGTGCCTCTTCATGAGTGATAGCCTACACTCCCAGTTTTATGCTCATTAAACACCGTATTTATACTCATCACACTAATGGTGCTCAGCCTCAGGGGGTGAGGTCCTTGAACAGCCCCAGGGCAACTTGTCCTTCCGTGTGGCTAGTGCCTCTCCAACAAGGCCACGTGTTGGGGACATCACTGAACACACGGCCTGGTGTGATCAGGCAGAGGGAGAGACAAGAAGGAGCCGATTGTGAAGGAGGCAGGGACACCAGCTTCCTGGAGCAGAGTCCCCAGGTCAGGATGCCACCAGCCTGGAGAGAAGTGCCTTGGGACTCTGGGCCACAGCTCTTAGACCGATGCTGCCCAGAGGAACTCTCTGCAATGATAGAAATGTTCTAGATCCGCCTTGTCCAACACAGTAGCCACTAGCCACACATGTCTACTGAGCACTTGAAACGTAGCTAGTATGACTGCTGCTAAGTCGCTTCAGTCATGTCCAACTCTGTGTGACCCCATAAACGGCAGCCCACCAGGCTCCCCCGTCCCTGGGACTCTCCAGGCAAGAGTACCGGAGTGGGTTGCCATTTCCTTCTCCAATGCATGAAAGTGAAAACCTAAAGCGAAGTCGCTCAGTCGTGTCTGACCCTCAGCGAGCCCATGGACTGCAGCCCACCAGGCTCCTCCATCCATGGGATTTTCCAGGCAAGAGTACTGGAGTGGGTGCCACTGCCTTCTCCCAGTATGACTGAGGACCTGAATTTTTATTTTATTTCATTGAAAATTAAATTGCCACACGTGCCTCGGGGATACCTTACTGAACAGCAGACTTCAACTACTATTTGAAATCTCTCCCTGGGTGTTTCCTGGGCCTCTCACACCCAACAGGGCCCCAGTGACCTTTAACTGCCCCATCCCAAACCTGGACCTCCGTCCCAGTATTCATCATTCCCACACATGAAAGTGCCTAACTGCTCAGGTCAAAACCATGACGTTGCCCTCAACTCCTCTCTTTCCCTCACTCCCAGCATTTACTCCCTCGGGAGGTTCTACTGGTTTCACCTCCAAGACATTCCTATGCGCTTCTTCCCACCCGTGGCTGAGCAGCCCAGGGCACTCCTCCCTGTCGTCTGGACCACAGCGACGGCCTCTTAGCTCTCTTCCTGTTTCCGTTCTTGACGCCCTTCAAGCCGCCACCCACGTGGCAGCCAGAATGTTCCAACAAGCCACAGAGCGACCGTGTCAGTGTTCCGCTCACAGTCCTGCAGCCCGCCGTCCTCAGAGTAAACTCGGAGCCCCCACAATGACCAGCGAGCCCCCCTGAGGTCAGGCTCCAGCTCCCTCTCCACTCTCTCCCCACCCCACACTCTCCCCTGCCCGCCACGCTCCCAGCAACCCCAGAGCTGCCCTCTGGATTCAAACCCTGCCATACCCCAGGGCCCCTGGACTTGCTGTTCCTCTGCCTAGAATGCTTTTTACCCAGTTCTTATGACAGCTCCTTTTCATCCATCAGATTCCAGCTCCCCAGAGAGGCCTTCCCTGACCACTCGCATCAGAAGCTGTAGCTGTCATTCTGTCGCAGCCCCCTGATCTAAAATTTACTTGCTATCTATTCATACATCCATCCAAAGAATATTCTGTTACAGCTCTAACCACCACCCTCAGTGTCCTGTCTTCCTCCTTCGTTCCATGGGCAGGGACGCCCTGTGAGGACAGCAACCAGTTGTCTTTCTACCCCCAGCATTAGGCTCAGTGGGGGCATGAGGAGACCAGGACCACTATGTGTGCAGCTGAACAGAGAAAGGAGAAGGAGGCAGCCCTACCAGCCCCTGGGACCACTGGGCTGGCCGCAGCCTCCGTTCTGGAGAGACAGAAGGTCAGTGCAGACCCCACCTGCCCTCGCTGGGGGAGAGGCAACCCTGAGAAACTTGAATGTCACCACGTGCATGCCACAGGGGGCAAGTGGCCTGACCCAAGAGAGTCTGAGCACATAGCAACTTAGACTCTAAAACCACGCGTTCCTCACTGCCTAAGAGGATCCTGCCTTTCTTAGTGGAAGCTGGCTGAAAGGGCTCATGATCATCCCACGTCAGTTGATCTCCATGCTCCATTTTACTGAGCTCACATGATCTCACTGTAGCCGCACAAAATCCTGCAGTGGGGCAAAGAACAGGGAAATAAAGGCCGGGAGAGTTTTCTGACTCATGTGACGTCAGGTAGCTGACAAGACGCAGAGCTGGACCAGAGTTACAGGTCCCCGGACGTGCCCACTCTCCTGGAAGGGGACAGGGTGGGCGGCGCGTTCAGCACCCACCGCACAGCTGCTCTGCGCTGAGCTCCCTACTGGGAGCTTGAGACGCTGACTTTAGTAATCCCACGAGACCTGCCCACCAAGCCACTTTAAGTGACTCCAGCTCTTCCCTCTCCATTTCCCCTCCGCCCTTAAACTTCTAGGACAGTGGGTTGCAAAGTTTATGTTGCTTCTGAGGCACACAGGGAGCTTGTTAAAAGTGCAGGTTTTGAGGTCTTGCCTTCAGCGATTCTGATATTGTAGATGTGGGGAATGGCCCAAGAATATGAAACGTATATATACATACACACACATACATCTATCTCCTTGTTAAAGTGAAAGTGTTAGTCGCTCAGTCATGTTCGACTCTTTGTGATCCCCTGAACTGTAGCCTGCCAGGCTTCTCTGTCTATGGGATTTTCCCAGCAAGAATACTGGAATGGGTTGCCATGCCCCGCTCCAGGATATATTCCTGATTCAAGGATCGAACCCAGGTATCCTGCATTGCAGGCAGATTCTTTACCATCTGAGTCACCATGGAAGCCTGTATATGTGTATTTGTGTGTGTGTGTGTGTGTGTGTGTGTGTATGTACATATATATATACACACACATCTATCTCCTTGTTAATTATGTTAATTTTCTGTATTTAGTATTTGTATTTTTTCACCTCAATGAAACATCAAACTTTTCACAAGAGTCTTAAACAGAATCTCCATTGCTACTAGAGCCATTTTTCTGAAATACAGCACAATTCTCCAGTGCCTATCATATTTACTTCCATCGAGGTTATCTGAGTGGCAGAAGTTATTTAAAGATATCTGTATGGGGAAGAATAGTATCTCTCTGCACGAGACACAAGCTCAGTCCCTGGGTCAGGAAGATCCTCTGGAGGAGGGCATGGCAACCCACTCCAGTATTCTTGCCTGGAAAATCCCATGGACAGAGGAGCCTGGCGGGCTACAGCCCATGGGGTCTCAAAGAGTTGGACACGACTGAAGTGACTGAGCATGCACACACACCACCCATGTCAAGTTCACGCCCATGCAGAACCTGGTGAATGTGACTTAATTTGGAAATAGTGTCTTTGCATTCATCACGTTGTGATGAGGTCACACTGGGTGAGGGTGGGCTCTAAGTCCAGAATGACTGGTGTCCTCATAGGATGAGGGGAAATTTGGACACAAATATAAGGCACAAGGAAGAATGCCTGTGTGAGACTGTGGCAGAGACTGGAGCGAAGTATCGACAAGGCAAAGAACACCAAGGGTTGTCAGTCCCACCAGAAGTTAAGAAAGAGGTAAGTCCCCTTAGAGGGCCCAGAAGGAGCCAACCTGGCCAGCTCCTTGATTTCCGACTTCTCACATATAGAACAGTGAGAAGACATTTCTGCTTTTCTCAGTGCCCAGTCTATGGAACTCTGCTAGAGCTGCTCTGAGAAAGCAATACAGCATCACTAGAAACTGATGCCTTGTTGCATGTAACCATTCACATGCTGTTATCTTGTTTAATTCTCCCACCCATTCTTTAAGAATTTGGGCGTGATGTCCATGAGGCAACTACCAGTATTTTTCCAATATTTTATTATGAAACAATTTAAACATGCAGCCAAGGTGAAAGAATCTTACTGTGAATCCCTGTATCCCTACTACCTAGAGCCTACCATTCATATTCTATTTCTTTTTAAAAGCCTTGTGTATATCTTGATTAAAAAAATCCTTTAGTGCTAAAAAATCTTAACCATCACCTGGGCCTTCAGTGAGTTATTATCTTTTTGCTGGAGGAGCGTTTGAAATACTGCAACAATTACCAAACTGTGACACAGAGACACACAGTGAGCAGACGCCCCTGGGAAAATGGTGCCAATAGACTTGCTTGAGGCAGGGGTGCCAGAAACCTTCAACACAAAACAACAGTATCTGGGACGTGCAACCAAGTAAAGCACACTGACAGGTCCGCCTGTACGACCGTGTGATTCCACCTCTGTAACGCTGTTTATGTCTGAGCGAGGAAGGAGACAGAGGGCAAGCAGCACCTCACAGTATGTGGGCAGTGTTCCAAGTGAAACGTTGGCCCTGCACCTCCTCATGCTGACCTCACGGCCCCCCGGCTCTTGGAGACCCAGTCCCTGCGTCACGGTGCGCTCCTGTACCCACAGGACACACACTGAGCCTCCCTGCTTCGTAGAGTCTTTCTCCAAAGTCATGCCCTCACCACAAAATCCAAACCAGCATTCCCTCAGTGTGCTCCAAATGTGCCCAGTTCTAGTATGAAAAAAAAAAAAAAAAGATTTATATGATTGATATTAAGATTTGAATGACCAGACACAATTCCTTTAACCTGTCAGAGTTTTCATGCTTTTAATTGAGCTAGGATTTTTAATCTCTAGTTGATACATAATTACCACTAATGGTAAAATAACTAAGGTGGGGGAATGGACATTGAATTCTTCTAAAGTATTCTTTTCTTCTTTTCCTTTCTCTTACATCAGTGGGTGCCCAAAATAAGTTCTTGCAGTTTATCATTCAAGTGTAAAATATTTTGAATCAATAATATATTTTCTGTCTTCTTTTGGTAAAGACTGGCTTTTATTAATGTACTTCCTATCCTCTGTAAACTCTTTTTGTGCTGAATGTTGGGACTGACTATGCTAAATACAATTTGTTGCATAATTTTTCTCTTCTTTACTGAACAAAACATATGAAACAAAATATGTGAAACCTTAAAAAAAATAATGGGGGGGAAGTCCCATGTAAAGTCTGGTGCATACCAACATCTAACTCTTACAATCATGAGGTCATATCTTTAGAAGCAAGTTATCTGCCTCCATTTAAAAGAAAATGGGCATTGCGCATCCCTGGTGTCCCAGTGGTTAAGAATCCACCTGCCGATGCAGGGGACAAGGGTTCAGTCCCTGGTCTGGGGAGATTCTACATGCCTGCAAGACAGCTAAGCCCCCACGACACGCACTGGGGCAGCTCAGCCCCTGGGCCTCCACGCTGAGCCCGGGTGCCCACAGCCTGTGCCCCGTGACGAGAGAGGCCAGCACAGAGAGAGCCAGAGCAGGACAACTAGAGAGGAGCCCCTGCTCGCCGCACCGAGAGAAAGCCTGCACGCAGCAACGAGGGCCCAGGGCCGCCAAAAATAAACAAATGAATAAATCTTAAACAGAAAGAAAGAACAAACACTGGGTATAAATTTCACACAGAAAAAAGCCACCAATCTTAAATGTACTGTACGATACGTCTTGACAATTATATGCCTTCTTGTAGCCAATGCCCACATCAAGATATGGAACACTTCTGTCATCCCAGAAAAGTCCCAGGAATCTGCTTTTAATAACGCCTCATTTGATTTTGATGAAAGGAAGCTGGAAGGGATAAGTATGCAGTTCGCCTGACCAGAGGGACGTGCAGTTTTAGATTTACAGGGCTTTGCAAGAGAGGCGCGGGCTCCCTCGCTGGGTCCCCCCAACTCTCCGAGCTCCCTCGCCCGCCATGCACGCGCAGAACTTGACCTGATGGCCCTCCTCTGACCACAGGCTGGGGACACAAGGCTGGAAGACACACCAGACCCGCCGCCACGGAGGCAAGGCTGCCTCCACGCGCTCCCTCCACATCTCTCCCCATCTCTGCAGAAACACTACCATTTCACAAGCACTGCACACTCAGTGTGCACATCCTCCCCATGGACGGGCAGACTGTGGCCGCACCCTGTGTGGGCTTCTCAGAGCCACGCTCCCCTGCTCCCGCCACACGACCTCAGGGTCCAGGTGCGCTGGCCAGCCAAAGCGCCTGAAAGTCAGACTTGACCGTGTTCCCCCAAGGCTGGCAACATGACCCAGAGCTGTTTCTCAGGTCTTGGCCTGCCCTTTGAGCAGGTGGGAGCAGAAGTCTGGCTGGAATAGAACAGAGGAGCAAAGAGGGGAAAAAACCGAATGCTGAAAACATAGTAAAAAATGAGTGGTTTCCAGGGAGCTCAGCCGGGCACTCTGTGACAATCTAGAGGGGCGGGAGGGAGGGGATATATGCATGCTTGCGGCTGATTCTCGTCACTGTGCAGCAGTAACCAGCACAACATTGTAAAGCAATTACCCTCCAATTAAAATAAGTCTAAAAAATGAGCGACTCCATTAGTATAGAAGAGAGTCCAAGAACAGACCGAAATATGGAACTCCTCTGGTTGTCGAGTGGCTAAGACTCTGCACAGGGGGCCCAGGTTTGACCCCTGGTCAGGGAACTAGATCACATATGCTGCAACTAAGAACTGGCACAACCAAAGAAATAATTTTAAAAAAAAAAAGAATAGTCCAAAACATGTATGTGAATGTTGTGTGATTATTCAGTCACTAAGTCACGTCCAACTCTTTGTGACCCCTTGAACTGTAGCACGTCAGGCTTCCCTGTCCTACACTATCTCCCTGAGCTTGCTCAAACTCATGTCCATTGAGTCAGTGATGGTATTCTCTGCTGCCCCTTTCTCCTCTTGCCCTCAATCATTCCCAGCACCAGGGTCTTTTCCAGTGAGTTGGCTCTTCAAATCCAGTGGCCAAAGTATTGGAAGCTTCAGCTTTAGCATCAGTCCTTCCAATGAGCACTCAGGACTGATCTCCTTTAGGACTGACTGGTTGGATCTCCTTGCTGTCTAAGGGACCCTCAAGAGTCTTCTCCAACACCACAGTTTGAAAGCATCAATTCTTCGGTGCTCAGCCTTCTTTGTGATCCAACTCTCACATCCATACATGACTACGAGAAAAGCTTTGACTATATGGATCTTTGTCAGCAAAGTGATGTCTTCGCTTTTTAATACACTGTCTAGGTTTGTCACAGCTTTTCCAAGGAGCAAGCATCTTTTAATTTCATGACTGCAGTCACCGTCTGCATTGATTTTGGATCTCAAGAATATGAAATTAGACACTGTTTCCACTTTTCCCCCATCTATTTGCCATGATGTGATGGACTGGATGCCATGATTTTTGTTTTTTGAATGTTGAATTTTAATGTGTGGAAAGGTGGTTTTTTTTTTTTTTCCTTAGTTAGTGCGAAAAGATAGATTATGCCATAAATCTACTGGGAAAACCAGTTGGTCATTTAGAGACTTTGGAACCCAAAATAATCTCTATTTTGTCACTTATAATACCCTCCCCCATTTCCAGTAGATAAAACATTTAAGCAAAACCAAACAAATAACAGAATCATTAAGGATAAAAACTATGAATAGGACACTATTTTTGTTTTTATATATAAAATCATAAAGTAGATGTGATCTTTCTAAGAATGACGATGCTAAAAGGGTTTAAATGGAGGAAGAAACCATTAAACAGGGTAAAAGACAAATGAGAGCTGGAGGACAAGTAGTGACGTGCATGATGGGTAAAGGCTGATACGCTTTACACGTCAAGAGTGGGGTCAGTCACGAGGGCTTCCCAGGTGGTGCAGTGGCAGAGAACCCACCTGCTAGTGCAGGAGACATAAGAGGCACAAGGGGTCAGGTTCGAGCCCTGGGTCAGGAAGACCCCCTGAAGTAGGAAATGGCAACCTGCTTCAGTATTCTTGCCTGGAAAATTCCATGGACAGAGTAGTCTGGCAGGCTACAAGTCTGTGAGGTCGCGAGGAGTTAGAAACGACTGAGCGAGCACACACACACATAAATTAATAGGGAAAAGATTAACCACCCAACACAGATGGACAGAGGACCTGAACAGGCAGCTTACCAAAAAGGTGTGAACAATTCAGAAACGTGTACAATACACATTACAAGACTTTCTCCTGTAATTCATAGAAGCGAAAATTTGAACAGGGAGCATTTGTCTTTTTACCCATTGGCAAAGATTAAAAATACTGGTAATATACATCTATGGTGAGGATGTGTATGATTTCAGAGGGAATTTAAACTGGTACAACCTTTTCAGAAAGCAATTTGGCAATATCCATCAAAATACAAAATGGATATAATTTTGATAAAGAAATTTCAAATCTAGAATTCTATATCACAAATTTATTTGCATGTGTGTGCAAAATGATTATGTAAGGACGCTTCTTATAGCACTGATGTAATAGGGAAAAACATCAATAGGGACAGCTACTAGAAAGAACGTTGACAACCTAAAAGAAATGAACAGCTTTCTAGAAACATACATCCCACCAAAACTGAATCAAGAAGAAATAGGTAATTTGAACAGATCAATCACTAAAAGTGAAATAGAATCTATAATTTTAAAACTCCCTACAAACGAAAGTCCAGGACCAGATGGCTTCACAGGAGAATCTACCAAACATACAAAGAAGAACTTACATCGATTCTTCTCAAGCTCTTCTAAACAGCTGAAGAGGAGGAAACACTCCCACAGGCATTCTATTAAGCCACTATAACCCTGATACCAAAAGCAAGCAAAGTCACCACCAAGAAAGTTACAGACCAGTGTCTTCGATGAATATTGATGCAAAGATTCTCAACAAAATATTAGCAAACTGAATCCAACAACACATAAAAAATATACCCCACAACTGAGTGGAATTCTTCCCAAGTTCACAAGGATGGTTCAACATATGCAAGTCATCAATGTAGTATACCACACAAACAAAGTCAAAAATCACATGATCATCTCAATAAATATAGAAAAAGCATTCGACAAAATTCAGTATCCATTCATGATAAAAACTCATATCAAAGTGGGCAAAGAGGTAACATATCACAATATAATAAAAGCCACTTATGACAAACCCATAGCAAACACAATACTCAACAGTGAAAAAAAGCTGAAAGGCTTCCTGCTAAAATCTGGAACAAGACAAGAATGCAGACCCTCACCATTTATATTCAACACAGTATAGGAAGTCCTAGCCACAGCAATCAGAGAAGGAAAAAAATGAAACGAATCCAAATTGGAAAAGAAGCGGTAAAATTGTCACTCTATACAGAAAACCCTAAGGACTCCACACAAAAGCTAATAAATGAATTCAGCAAAGTAACAGGATACAAGATTAACATTCAGAAGTTGATTATATTTTTTTTACATTAACAATGGAATCTCAGAAAGGGAATGTAAAAGGCCATTCTTTTTTAAGATTGCACCACTCCCCAACAAAGCCCAGGAATAAACCTGACCAAGGAAAGACGTATATGCTGAAAACTATAAAACATTAATAAAGGAAATAAAAAAGGGTTCAAAGACATGGAAAGAGAGCCCACGTTCTTGAATGAAGAAAACTTTCATGGCTGATGTGGAAGGAAGTACAAAATACATCATTAGGTTAAAAAGGAAAGCAGCAAGTTGCCAAGGAGCCTGACCATACAACTCCTTCACATGGGAAATAGAAAGAATAATGAATGTGCTTCTCTGAGGTCACCAGAAACTGTTGACAGTGTTCACACAGGGACTAGGTTGGGAGGGGCACCCAATTTTTTTTGCACATTCCTTTCAGTCATTTAAGTTTGTGTATGAACTATGTTCACAGGTAATTATGACAATAGAGAAAAGGAGGGACAAGCTGATGGCTGAGGTTACTACTGTCTGACAATATACAACGTAATAAAATGAAACCTGACTGCCAAGGGAAAATTCAAAATCAACGCAAAAACTCGTAAAATTTCATGAATCCAATGAAAGTCAATGAAAGTGAGAGAAAACTGTTTTAGTTGCAATTCCACAGTCAAATAAGGGTCTGGCAAACGTAGGCTGTTTAACACTGAAACACAGGCAGTCGACAAAGGATGAAGCCCTTCAAAAGAGGAGCGCTTGTTTACCAAGGACCAAAAGAGACCTCAGCCCTTAAATCCTCTTGCTAAAATGACCTTCTTTATGATCATGCTGTGAACAGTCAACGCAAAGCTTAGAATGTCACACTGTGCTTTCATACATTTTGTCAAAAAAAACCCCACACATGTAAAACAACACTACTTGAAGCATTATTTGCTCAATTTAAGAATAAGCAGCCAAGCACAATCCTAATTTTGGTGAAAGGTTTTTTTTTTTTTTGGCCTTGCCAAGGAGGCTTGTAGAATCTTAGTGTGAGGATAGGGATCAACACAAGCACAGAGTCCTAACCACTGGACTGCCGGGGAATTCCCTTGCTGTCAGATTAAACTAAAATATTTTTTTTAATTTATTATTATTTTTACTTTACAATATTGTATTGGTTTTGCCATACATCAACATGAAGCCGCCACGGGTGTACACGTGTTCCCAATCCTGAACCCCCTCCCACCTCCCTCCCCATACCATCCCTCTGGGCCATCCCAGTGCACCAGCCCCAAACATCCTGTATCCTGCATCGAATCTAGACTGGCGATTCGTTTCTTACATGATAGTATACATGTTTCAATGCGATTCTCCCAAATCATCCCACCCTCTCCCTCTCCCTCTGAGTCCAAAAGACTGTTCTATACATCTGTGTCTCTTTTGCTGTCTCACATACAGGGTTATCGTTACCATCTTTCTAAATTCCACATATATGCATTAGTATACTGCATTGGTGTTTTTCTTTCTGGCTTATTTCACTCTGTATAATAGGCTCCAGTTTCATCCATCTCATTAGAACTGATTCAAATGTATTCTTTTTAATAGCTGAGTAATACTCCATGTGTATACGTACCACAGCTTTCTTATCCATTCATTTGCTGATGGACATCTAGGTTGTTTCCATGTCCTGACTATTATAAACAGTGCTGCGATGAACACTGGGGTACACGTGTCTCTTTCAATTCTGGTTTCCTTGGTGTGTCTGCCCAGCAGTGGGATTGCTGGGTCATAAGGCAGTTCTATTTCCAGTGTTTTAAGGCATCTCCACACTGTTCTCCATAGTGGCTGTACTAGTTTGCATTCCCACCCACAGTGTAAGAGGGCTCCCTTTCCTCCACACCTTTTCCGTTTCATTTTTAAAGATAATCAATTTTCTTCTCCCCGTGGTCCATTTTCTATGAAATTTTGGTCTTCATTTAAAGTAGATTCCCTTTACAAGACCTTTAATCCTAAGAGTCAAAGACCTTCCCTCTCAGCTTCAAGGAACACCTGAATTTTTTATGGCACACCGTCTCCACCCTGCGTAAGCTGTTATACTTGCCACTCTAAAGCTCTTTTTAAAATAAAAATTAGTTATTTATTGTTCATTATCTGGGCAGTGCTGGGTCTTTATTGCTGCGTTCGGGCTCTCTCTAGCTGCGGGGAGCGGGGCCCCTCTTTACTGCAGTGCTTCGGCTTCTCATCGCACTGGCTTCTCTTGCTGTGGAGCATGGGCTCTAGGAACGCAGGCTTCAAGAGTTATGACCTACGGGCTTAGCTGCTCTGCCGCATGCGGAATCTTCCTTGACCAGGAATCGAACCCATGATCCCTGCATTGGCAGGTGGATTCTTAATCACTGGACCAGCAGAGAAGTCCCCCAAAGGATCCTGCCTGGCATGAGGGGAAGCAACTACTAAATCAGGCTGGTCTGCTCTGGTCCCTAATTTGGGGTCATGGATGCTGTATTTATTCAGCCAAATCTAACTGCTCCTTATTTCTCCATGGCAGTCGGTCTCAAAGTGTGGGCCTTAACTTGACTTAAAAATGTGGGATCTTTCTTAGATTTTTGTGGGTAAATGATCTTGTTTCATAGAAGTTCATTATTACACAAGACTAGGGGCTATTTATTGGAGAAGGCAATGGCACCCCACTCCAGTACTCTTGCCTGGAAAATCCCATGGACGGAGGAGCCTGGAAGGCTGCAGTCCATGGGGTCGCCAAGAGTCGGACACGACTGAGTGACTTCACTTTCACTTTTCACTTTCATGCATTGGAGAAGGAAATGGCAACCCACTCTGGTGTTCTTGCCTGGAGAATCCCAGGGACGGGGGAGCCTGGTGGGCTGCTGTCTATGGGGTCACACAGTCGGACATGACTGAAGTGACTTAGCAGTAGCAGGGGCTATTTATTAGCAATTAAGTGGGTTATTATGGACTACTAACATTCAGAAATTATAAAACAAAACTAGCCATTACTAAAATCACCAATTCCATTTTCCAGAGGGAAATGTGAGCACTGCACAATGCTAAACAACGTGAAGAAGGTTCTGCTGAGCATGTAAGAGTGTGCAGAACTATTCCCTTTAAATTCTATCTGTTTTAAAGGTGAAAGTGTGACCAATCCACTTAGGTAATTATCAACCACGCTTGATGTAGATTGCATGGTTCACTTTTAAGTGTAGTCACGTTGCATCAGTGGAGTTTTTGGCTACTAGCTTTCTTCTGACAGGACCTTAAGACATTCTGTACACATCGCAGGTCAAATATGTTGAAACAAGTCCCCCCAAATTTGCTTATTTGGTATTGCTGTTTTAACACCTTGCAATATAGTATTGCAATAAAGAAACAATGCATTTGAATAACTGTGTTTTAGGGCAAGGCTTCACAACAACAAATCCTGAGTATGAGGTTTCTGCGTCTCAATGATAACTTTAGAGCTCTTGCTAGCATCAGGTTTGGTATTCTCCAACCTTACTATTATGACTGAGCTTGGTTTCCATCAGAGGGCAAGAGCAGGCGGGAAGAGAGGTTGTCAGAATTTTCTGCCCATTTTAGATGAGCAGCAATTAGAGACAATTGAGAATCACAGTTCGGAGATGGCACGCTTCAGAGAGTTTTGCATGAAAAGACACAGGAAAGAGTCAACCGAACTGGAAACCCAGGAACCTGGGTTCTACCTCCACACATCATCCAGACACTTACAGACACAGGATTACAAGTCGCAGCACTGAGAGCAAGCAGGGCTCTCGATCAGCATTTCCTACGGTTACTTTTACTTCTACCCTTGCCAGGGACTCAGGGTAGGGGTGAACTGCAGTAGCCTCATGTGGAAGATGTTTTGCCAACTCCTCCTGGCTGATGAAAAACTGAGGGCAAAGGCAGAAATGAGGGGCTCACCTGATGGTCCTCCATACTTTCCATCAGCTCACAATCCTTGCAGCTAACAAAGAAGAAACTGGAAAGAGGTTTGTTTGCGTCTCCACATCTCACTACCTGAAGCATCTTGTGTGTGCTGCTATCACCACTTCCCTTTTCAATTTGGCACGTATCTCGGCACTTGGAAACGCCGATCGAGAGCTGTGCTTGCTCTCAGCAGCTCCTTCATTCATTCATTCAGACGTTTATTGCTTCCTGTTGGCAGGCACCAGTGTGCTAGTGTCTCCCAGGGAAAGCCAGGTGAGTCAGGCAATTGCAGTCTTCAGAGAGTTTACAATTTAGTCGAGAAGATAAGACATGTAGTGAGCACAGTGAACAGGGAAGAACATTTTGAATGCTGTACTGTAGGTAGAGGCCAAGTGCCATGTGAGTGTGCGAGAAGGAAAAACCCAGCCCTAGATGGGAAAGGAAGGAGACTGAAGGAGTAGAGTGGGTCGTTACCTGAGTTAGCTCCAAATTCGACTAAGTTTTCCGGGCGTGGAGCCCTGGAGGAAGCAATTGGGAGCCACTGAAGATTTAGGAATCCCACTGTAATATAACCACGTGCTCTTCGGAGAGCTTCACAGGCCGTGGGCTGCGGGGAGTGCTGGCAGGGAGAGACCTGCCCAGGGGACTGCTGCAGTAATGAGCGTACCGAGGCTCTGGCCGTGGCAGGAGAACAGTGGGCAGACGTCTGAAAGGAAGACTCCGAAGGCCCGTGAGGACGAGCAAGGGTCTGCCCCAGCCACCAGCCTGCTTTACCCCCCGCTCCCTCCTAGAGCCTCTGGATGCTTTAGGACAGAGCAGCGAATGGAGTCAGCAGTGCAACACAGGCCATCTCCCAGCTGTAGCGCTGAGTGAGAAAGCTGTATCGCGGGGCACGCCACTGTGTGGCTCCATTTAAGCTCTATGCACTGTTCTGGGAAACGAGGAACAAGAGGAACCCGCGGTGGAGACTGAGGGTGAAGCAGGTGGGATAAGGCACTCCCTCCAAAATCTACATCCCCACACCTGGAGCCCATGACTATGTGACCTCACATGGCGTGGAGGCCTGTGCAGGGTGGTTAAACTCAAGACTTTGTGACGAGATGATCCTGGATTGTCCGGTGTGTGTGTGGGAGTGAGGGGCACCGCGTAACCACAAGGTTCCTTACAAGCGAGAGATGGAAGCAGGAGGGTCAGAGGCCAAGAACGAGAAGCGAGAGACGAGCAGAGGAGAGAGCAACGTGGCTGGTGGCTGGGGCCAGGAGCCAGGGAACGTGGGCAGCCTCTAAAAGCTCGAAGAGGGGGGAAGCAAATTCTCCCCTAGAGCCTCCAGAAGGAAGGCTGCCCTGCCAATTCATTTCTCACTTTTGACTGCAGAATCAGAAGAGAACATGTATGTGTTGCTTTACCGCACTGAGTTTGTGGCAATTTGTTACAGCAGCAAAAGAAAATAAATGCAGGTCGAAAGCTAAGGGAGCGAGGTATCCAGAAGCCAGGTGAACACAGCCTATCAAGAACAGGGCAGTGATCGCCATGTCAGAGTTCTGTCAGGCCAGGTGAGAACTGACCATCAGGTTTAGCCAGGGGAAGGTCCCGATGACCCTGACGAGGGCACTTTCAGTACCACGGTGGGTTCAGAGAGAACAGGATGCTCACTACTTGTCTAAATGAATGGAAGGCAACGTATGGACCAATGGTGAGTGTGTGTCTTAGGATAAATAATAAAGAAAGTGAAGATGACGGATGCTGCTCAGGCGTCAGTTTTGGTTCTCTGCTGGGAATGTTTCCAGAAATGATTGCTCTCAGGTGTTTCTGGGATTCCTGTCTGTTTCTTTTTATTTCCCCCATAGAGTCCTAACTTCCAGCGACAGTGAAAGTCATTCAGTTGTGTCTGACTCTTTGTGACTCCATGGACTATGCAGTCCATGGAGTTCTCCAGGCCAGAATCCTGGAGAGGGTAGCCTTTTCCTTCTCCAGGGGATCTTCCCAACCCAGGTCTCAAACCCAGGAATCAAACCCAGGTCTCCTGCATTGCAGGCGGATTCTTTACCAGCTGAGCCAGAAGGGAAGTCCTAATTTCAACCTTCCCCTTAATTTAGGTCTCGAAGCCCCTTCTCTGAATTCCGGGGTGACATCAGGGAGCAATCTTGGAGCCTGTGTTTACCCCATGTCACATGGAACCACAATGACTTGGGTCCCTGGCTCTCTCTCAGCTGGCCCTAGCTTCATCCTCCAGGTAAAGCCCACCTGCCACCACAAGGCCCTGGCAAGTAGCAAAGGATGGTAGCTGCTGATGGGCCAGGCAGGCCCATTTAGGGGCCCTCCTGTAGGCTAAGCAGATCTTGACCCCCGTGAGTCAGCAGACTTGTCATGTCCACTCTGCTCTGCAGGTGGGGGCAGTTTGGCAAGTTCCCCAAGCACCGGCTTTTATCTGAACTCTCAGCTCAGACCGGCGCTCCAAGCTGCGCTATGCTCAAGCTGTTCCGGAGCCTGGGGTGGGGTGGAAACCCTGAGTCTTCCTGCACTTAGATCTCCTCCTTAATTACTCAAGCTCTGAACCTGTGCACGGCCGGACCCTCAGAGCCTGGCAGAAGCACACGTGGCAGAATCTGTGGATTTCTCGGCCACTCAGAGATAGGTATGCCTTGTGGGACTAGGACACGACACCCAGAGACATTCAGAAAGCAGGGTTAGCCCAACAGCAGGGGCTGGGAGTCAGGGCTTGCCTTCCTCCAGAGTCTCCTCCAACAGGGCTTTTCTCCAGGGGCAAGCTTAGATGTCTGCCCACAAGAAGCATTCTTGAGGTCTAGCGGTGTGAGATGGCGGGGGGAGTATGGTCTGCCCTTTCAGAGTTATTTTCCTCATCGTGGCAGGTCTGGAGTGAGGGAAGGATTCTGGTTGGACTGTGATGGTAGCTCTCGCACCAGAAAAATGCACAACCATGCGTTTTTACACATAATTTCATCTCTTCTATCAATCTCAGAAAATACTCTACAGATCACCAGGGTTAAGAAGCTCTGCTTTAGGTGTCTTCCAAAGTGTGATACTCACTCCACTGATGGTGCTCAGGATTTTAGGGGATGGGAGGATGAGCATTTATTTTAACAGCTCTATTTTCAACGTGCATGTAAAATCTGTGATTTCACTGGTAATGATCCCTAGGGCAAGTAAGTGGTAAAATAGATAGTGAGTCTACTTACAGATAAACATTAAACAGTTCAAGTCCTATGCCAATTTGAAAAAAAAACTGGGACACTGATTCATGGATGGCCTACGTCTGGGAAACACACTATCCATGGCCTTAGGAGGTCATTTCTTTATTTCTTTAAAAAAAAAAAAAAAAAAAGGCGGTTGCAGCTCAATCAATGGGCTTCACACCCCCTAACAATGTGAGTCACTCTTACCTAAGCTTGGAGTGAGGAGCCCAGAGCGCCCGGCTGAGAAAAGGGCCAACTTCCCTGCTGAGCCATCACTGATTCACCTCCTCCTCAAGTCCAAGGCTATAACAAACCTTGCCTCATCCCATAGTATGTTGGCTTAAACAAGTCTGACTTGTTTCACGTGTGTGTGCCTTCCTGTGAGTGTGAATGAATGTGTGTGTAAGTGTGTATACAGAGGGGGTGTGGTAAAGTGGGGAACAGGGGAAACCAATGGGGCTGAGTCTTGTCCCTGCAATTTCATGGCAGAGCTCCATCCAGCAGGCTCCTCTCCAAGGACTACACTTGGGAAGAAGGATTCTAACGATGGGCAACACTCAGAAATGACCCCAAAGAACAGAGCAGGTTCATGATACTCCCCTTCCCTGTCAAGGCCCCTCCTTGTCCTCACGTTACAGGAGCCGGGTTCTAGCCTCAACAGGTGTCAGCGTCCCTGGTCAAGTCCGAGGAGAGGAGAGAGGTGGAGAGGGCAGCATAGGGGCTGCTCGGAGAGCTTAACCAGAGAGAAGAACACAAGTGTCTTCTCTGTGTTCAGGCCTTACAAGGAGGGCTTCTCTCTGGCAGGACAGCTTCTCTAGATTTCTCCTCTGGCTACCTCTCCTCCTCAATATAAAGACAACCCTGCACTTGTTTCCAGAATAGAAATCTGCAGACAGAAGCTGACGAGCAACTGGAGTATTGGGTGATTATGGTCATAGGTCAAGTATGGGCCATGGGTTTGTACGTATGATGTTAGTTTTCTCCCCCATATCCTCAGGTGGGAGCCCAGTTATAAGGACACCTGAGACACGGCCACACTGGGACTCTAGGTGAGGGCAGGCATAGGAAGCAAATTGAGACTCAGTATTCTCTGAAGATCAGGTAAAGCAAAGCAAGTGAAAGTCAAAGTCGCTCAGTCGTGTCCAACTCTTTGCGACCCCACAGACCATACAGTCCATGGAATTCTCCAGGCCAGAATACTGGAGTGGGTAGCCTTTCCCTTCTCCAGGGGATCTTTCCAACCCAGCGATTGAACCCAGGTCTCCCGCATTGCGAGCGGGTTCTTTACCAGCTGAGCCACGAGGGAAGCCCAAGAACACTGGAGTGGGTAGCCTATCCCTTCTCCAGGGGATCTTCCTGACCCAGAACTTGAACCAGGGTCTCCTGCACTGCAGGCAGATTCTTTACCAACTGAGCTATGAGGGAAGCAAAGCAAAACAAAGCCCAATCAAACCACAGTGCTGGGTGGCTAGCAGAGCCGGGAGGTGAAGCCATCTTAGGAGAGATACTCTGGATGGTGCTGGGAGGAGAGGTCACACCCTAGGCTCCTGTTATAGGTTACAGTTACAAAATAGGATGCCCTCCATAACCCATCACATGCCTGGAAGTCTCTAGTATTCTGGCCTCTGCCTCTCATTTCCTGCACTCAGCTTCGGTTATACCTACAGCTAAACCCCTTCGGCATGACCTGACACCAAATGTCAGCTTCCAAGATTAAACTGGGCTCCTGCTGCAGAATAGTGAGTCCTGTCATTTTACCTATAAAGTCTCCCAAATTCAACCTTCCCCTCTTCTTGGTCAAAGCCACCATCGTTACCTCTCACTTGGGCTGCAGGGTAGCCTCTTGCCTGGTCTCCACACACCCACCTTGGCTCCCTCCACTCCTTCTCATCATTGCAGCCAGGATGCTCTTCCAAAGATGCAACTCTGACCATGCCACATCCCTGCTTGAATCTGTTCCCTGGCTTCTGGTTGTTCTTAGAATCATGCCCCAAATCCTGACCACAGCTGCCTGGCTGATCTCCGGCCTCCTTCCATTTCCCTCTCCTTGCCCACCAGCTTCTGGTCACATTGGATTTATTTCTGTCCCTTGACTCTGCCAAGTCCTCACCCTTCAGAGCCTCCAGGTACTCTGTTTCCTCTGTCTGGAGTGTTGTTCTCACCACACTCCACCTGGCTGAAGTCAGGTATCCACTGATTAGCTCCCAGCGTAAACAGCACTTTCTCCAGAAAGTTCTCCCTGATTCATACTCTGACAGCACCAGGCAACTGAAGAATTACTATAGCGTGTTAGGTCCATGAATGAAACCATATTGTTTTGTCGATTGGCCCCTCAGTCCATTGGTATCAGCGCCTAGCTCAGTGCTGCCAATCATTAACACATCAAGTGAGTGAGTGAATCAGTGGTGAAAGAACTGGGCAGGATGATTCAGTGAAAAGGCACCTGGAACAGTGAGAGTCAAGTCCTTTCATCCAAAGACCTGAAAGCATTTGCTGGGACCGTCTTGAACGAAGAGCTAGAAGCAGGGAACAACTGTTGGTTTATGTTCAAGCATGATGGCCCCACCGTCCCCAGTCCTACAGCTGGGCCTGGGGAAGGCCTGAAGAGTCAGTTTGCCTCCGGCCCAGGCCTACCTGGAGCCCAATAGATAACATCATCTCCCACACCCAAAGGTCCTTGGAATGGACAGCGTACTGATTTTGGAATCAGACACACTTGACTTTTCTACTATCTAGCTCAGACTCCCTCAGATCACAAACTGACCTCGAACTACTATAGTGTCTCTTTGGGCCTCAGTTTCCACATCCTACAATGGAGATGACACCCAGGCCAGTACGCAGGGCACGAAACGAAGGGAGATCTGAAGGGCGGGAGGACACAGGCCGTCTAAGATACTACCCCAACTTTTCCACTCGGCCAGGGAAGCCCTGGCGCAGGACAAGGGTGGCACAGGGAAATCCTAACTAACTGAGAAGGGTGACCAGTCTGCGCCTTTCGGATGCAGGAGTAAGGTGAGCCTGGAAGCTATTATTCAAACAGAAATGAAGAGGAGAGGCTGATAAGGGAACAGGAAGGAAAGATTGGGTGTGTGAGGGGCTGGGAGGGAAAAAGTGACCCAAGACGTCAGATGGCCAGAGGCTGCAGCAGGAACCAGCAGGAAGCAGGAGATACCTTGGGAGGCGGGGAAGTAGCAGACAGCAGAGGGTCAGGGGAAGTGCTGGAAAGGAAGGGCAGATTCCTGGCTGGGGAGCCAGCGGTGGCGGGCAGGGCTTGTTACCAGGAGAGAAGGAGGTGGCTGTCACCGTGGGCCCTCCTGGAGCGCAGGTGCAAGGGGCTCGCGGGCAGCGGTGCCCCGGTGGGGGGGGGGGGGGGAGGAACCAGGGGTGCGGGACCACCGCCTGCCTGTACCTGGGGATCTCCTTGCAGGTCGCCCACGTAGTACTGCTCCAGCCAGCGGCGCGCGTTGTCCGAGTGCCGGTGCGGCGGCCCGTCCAGGTCGGCGCTCACGTCCTGACCCGCGCGCGCCCACAGCAGCTGCTCGCCTCCCGGGTGCTGCCGCACGAAGCCGGTGAGGTCGTAGAGGCGGGCCCCGCGGCGGACCCAGCAGGCGCCGGCCGCCAGGCGCCGCTGGACCTCGGCGGCGGAGAAGCAGGCGGCGGGGGGCGGAGCGGGGGCCATGGCGGGAGAGCGGAGCTCGCGGCTGGCTCGGCGACTGCCCGGCGCGCCTCTGGCAGCCCGCGGCCGCCGCCGCCTTGACCGGCCGGCCGCCACCGCACCTGCTCATTTGCATGCCGCGCTCCCATTGGCCGCGCGGCGGGACTCCGCGGGGGCCGCTTCGCCATTGGCCGGCGGGACGCCTGGCAGGGCAGGGCGGGCCGGCGAGGGCGCGCTCCGCCAGGTGGCCCGAGGCAGGCCGGGGTCCGCGCTGCACCGGGTGGTCCTAGGCAGGCGGAGGGCGCGCCCGCCGGGTGTGTCTCGGGACGGGTGTGCCCAGGAGTACGGGGGCAGACGGATGGGGGCGGGGCGAGTCCTCCTGTCGTCGTCGGACAGACGTGCTCCTTGGCCTGATCGCCACCACCGCTGCCTTACCTCCGCCGATCTCCCAGATCGCCACCTGGGAGAAACCTTCAGGTTTCCAGCCTCAGGCTCCGGGAGTGGGTGACAAGGAGGAGAGGCAGTGTGACGACTCGAGTAACGCAACCAAGACGCTGGCCTCTGGCGCCCCCAAACCCTGTAATCACAACACATAATATTTAATAATAAATAGATAAATATTTTAATATTTAACAATGGGTTTCCCTCGGGGCTCAGAAGCTGAAGAATCTGCCTACCAATGCAGGAGACGCAGGAAACGTTGGTTCCATCCCTGGGTCAGGAAGATCCCCTGGAGGAGGAAATGACAACCCATCCCAGTATTTCTGCCTGAAAAATTCCATGGACAGAGAAGCCTGGTGGGCTACAGTCCATGGGGTCGCAAAGAGTTGGACATGACTGAGTGACTAAGCCCCCACAATATTTTAAGGTAATATTTTGTTAATTATGTAAATGTGCTTAGTGCCACTGAACTGTAAATTTTAAGATGGTTTAAAAGCTCATTTTTATGTCTATTTTACCAGAATAAAGATATATATAATAATTTTTTGAAAATAAGAATACTGGCAAACCAGTCAGTGGGCTGGCCACCTGCTTTTGTAAAGTTTTAGTAGAACTAGGACTAGCAAGAAGAGTGAAGCAGGGTAGTGAACATGAAGGGCTGGATCTTGTCTTCAATGCTTTAAGTTTTAGTATTTTGTTCATCCTGGATTTTCTTGCACTAGTTTTGAATTTTTAAAATACTGCATTATTATTACTATTGCCGTGCCGAATTTGGGATCCTAGTTCCCAGAGCCGGGATTGAATCCTTGCCCTCTGCAGTGTGATACTCAGTGTAACACAGAGTCTTAACCACTGGACCACCAGGGAGGTCCCTAAAGTATTATCTTCATTACTGAGATTTTTTGGTGTACCCTTAAATTTGCTTCCCTGGTGGCTCAGAGGTTAAAGCGTCTGCCTCTATTACGGGAGACCTGGGTTCGATCCCTGGGTCGAGAAGATCCCCTGGAGAAGGAAATGGCAACCCACTCCAGTATTCTTGCCTGGAGAATCCCATGGACGGAGGAGCCTGGTGGGCTACAGTCCATGGGGTCGCAAAGAGTCGGACACAATTGAGCAACTTAACTTAAATTTTGCACACAGAGTGCCTGCCTGAGTTGCCTCAGTCTAGTCTCATCTTCTGGAGAGGGCTCTGAAGGAAGAACAGAGAATCACATTGCCATTACAAAAAAAGAAATAGGGACCTAAAGAAGCGAAGCCCAGTGACCATGCTGGATGGGAGAGAAGACCAAGGGTGCTCATCCGGGTTTGTTTATAACAGGGAAGAACTGCACACAACTTTGCCCACTTCAGCTTGTGGTTTGTAATAAAAGGATCCTGGTACTGGGGCTGCATCTATTTAACTGGCTTTGTTCTCTCCCAGAAAAAGGTATTTTCACAGTCACCCCTGTTTATTCTGTTGTGGGGGTGGGCCTCTATGCTGGGCCAGTGCTGTGGGAAAAGCCTAGCTCAGATGCCCTAGAGGCTACCCCAGCTACAGACATGTCCAAGGTCAGGTGGCGCTAGTTGTAAAGAATCCACCTGCCAATGCAGGAGACACAGGAGACATGGGTTCGATCCCTGGGTCAGGAAGATTCCCTGGAGGAGGAAATGGAAATGGCAACCCACTCAAGTATTCTTGTCTGGAAAATTCCATGGACAGAGAAATTGGCGGGCTTCAAAGTGTCAGACACAACTGAGCACACACACATACAAGGTTAGGAGCATTGTCCTTCCTTCTCTCCCTTCCAGGCCTTTCCTGCTCACCCTTAGGGAAAAGGCAAGAGTCTGGCTGAGTCCATAGGCTGACTGTGGAACTGCTGTCCACCAGGCATGGAGGGAGGCCTTGCATCACTAGCGTTGCTTTCTCGAACAGTGAATACCTAAATAGCCCCTCTCACCCTGCTTTCACATCTACTCTGTATCTTGCATGTGCAAAAGCATTCCAGCACTCATGGGCATCCTCAGGGCCTTCTGAGGATGGTATCTGTAGGACTCCCATATTTGGGTTTTCCACCATTGCCTTAAACTCCTATTGTCTGAAGTTGAATAATCAATTTAGTCATCTGTTCAGAATTATAATACATTTCTTACCATAGTAATTCCACTACTAGAAATTTAATCTTTCAGCTTACTGTATAAAGATGTGTAAGGGGAGGAAAATAATTTTCCTTCTACCCTTCTAGGTTCTGGGCTGAGAAACCCTCTGTAATAAAATAAATATTAACAGAAGAAAAACAAATTTAATTTCATATGTTCAGTTCAGTTCAGTTCAGTCACTCAGTCGTGTCCGACTCTTTGCGACCCCATGAATCACAGCACGCCAGGCCTCCCTGTCCATCACCAACTCCCGGAGTTCACTCAGACTCACGTCTATCGAGTCATCCAGCCATCTCATCCTCTGTTGTCCCCTTCTCCTCCTGCCCCCAATCCCTCCCAGCATCAGAGTCTTTTCCAATGAGTCAACTCTTTGCAGGAGGTGGCCAAAGTACTGAAGTTTCAGCTTCAGCATCATTCCTTCCAAAGAAATCCCAAGGTTGATCTCCTTCAGAATGGACTGGTTGGATCTCCCTGAAGTCCAAGGGACTCTCAAGAGTCTTCTCCAACACCACAGTTCAAAAGCATCGATTCTTTGGCGTTCAGCTTTCTTCACAGTCCAACTCTCACATCCATACATGACTACTGGAAAAACCATAGCCTTGACTAGACGGACCTTTGTTGGTAAAGTAATCTCTCTGTTTTTGAATATGCTATATAGGTTGGTCATAACTTTTCTTCCAAGGAGTAAGCGTCTTTTAATTTCATGGCTGCAGTCACCATCTGCAGTGATTTTGGAGCCCCAAAAAATAATAAGTCTGACACTGTTTCCACTGTTTCCCCATCTATTTCCCATGAAGTGATGGGACCAGATGCCATGATCTTCATTTTCTGAATGTTGAGCTTTAAGCCAACTTTTTCACTCTCCTCTTTCACTTTCATCAAGAGGCTTTTTCGTTACTCTTCACTTTCTGCCATAAGGGTGCTGTCATCTGCATATCTGAGATTATTGATATTTCTCCCAGCAATCTTGATTCCAGCTTGTGTTTCTTCCAGTCCAGCGTTTCTCATGATGTACTCTGCATGTAAGTTAAATAACCAGGATGACAACATACAGCCTTGACATACTCCTTTTCCTATTTGCAACCAATCTGTTGTTCCATGTCCAGTTCTAACTGTTGCTTCCTGACCTGCATACAGATTTCTCAAGAGGCAGGTCAGGTGGTCTGGTATTCCTATCTCTCTCAGAATTTTCCATAGTTTATTGTGATCCACACACTCAAAGGCTTTGGCATAGTCAATAAAGCAGAAATAGATGTTTTTCTGGAACTCTCTTGCTTTTTCCATGATCCAGAAGATGTTGGCAATTTGATCTCTGGTTCCTCTGCCTTTTCTAAAACCAGCTTGAACATTTGGAAGTTCACAGTTCACGTATTGCTGAAGCCTGGCTTGGAGAATTTTGAGCATTACTTTACTAGCATGTGAGATGAGTGCAACTGTGCCGTAGTTTGAGCATTCTTTTTTTTTTTCCTTTCTTAGGGATGGGAATGAAAACTGACCTTTTCCAGTCCTGTGGCCACTGCTGAGTTTTCCAAATTTGCTGGCATATTGAGTGCAGCCCTTTCACAGCATCATCTTTCAGGATTTGAAACAGCTCAACTGGAATTCCATCACCTCCACTAGCTTTGTTCGTAGTGATGCTTTCTAAGGCCCACTTGACTTCACATTCCAGGATGTCTGGCTCTAGATTAGTGATCACACCATCGTGATTATCTGGGTTGTGAAGATCTTTTTTGTACAGTTCTTCTGTGTATTTTTGCCACCTCTTCTTAATAGCTTCTGCTTCTGTTACGTCCATACCATTTCTGTCCTTTATCGAGCCCATCTTTGCATGAAATGTTCCCTTGGTGTCTCTAGTTTTCTTGAAGAGATCTCTAGTCTTTCCCATTCTGTTGTTTTCCTCTATTTCTTTGCATTGATCGCTGAGGAAGGCTTTCTTATCTCTCCCTGCTAGTCTTTGGAACTCTGCATTCAGATGCTTATATCTTTCCTTTTCTCCTTTGCTTTTCACTTCTCTTCTTTTCACAGCTATTTGTAGGGCCTCCCCAGACAGCCATTTTGCTTTTTTGCATTTCTTTTCCATGGGGATGGTCTTGATCCCTGTCTCCTGTACAATGTCACGAACCTCATTCCATAGTTCATCAGGCACTCTATCTATCAGATCTAGGCCCTTAAATCTATTGCTCACTTCCACTGTATAATCATAAGGGATTTGATTTAGGTCATACCTGAATGGTCTAGTGGTTTTCCCTACTTTCTTCAAGTCTGAATTTGGTAATAAGGAGTTCATGATCTGAGCCACAGTCAGCTCCTGGTATTGTTTTTGCTGACTGTATAGAGCTTCTCCATCTTTGGCTGCAAAGAATATAATCAATCTGATTTCGGTGTTGACCATCTGGTGATGTCCATGTGTAGAGTCTTCTCTTGTGTTGTTGGAAAAGGGTGTTTGCTATGACCAGTGCATTTTCTTGGCAAAACTCTATTAGTCTTTTCCCTGCTTCATTCCATATTCCAAGGCCAAATTTTCCTGTTACTCCAGGTGTTTCTTGACTTCCTACTTTTGCATTTCAGTCCCCTATAATGAAAAGGACATCTTATTTGGGTGTTAGTTCTAAAAGGTCTTGTAGGTCTTCATAGAACCGTTCAACTTCAGCTTCTTCAGTGTTACTGGTTGGGGCATAGACTTGGATCACCATGATATTGAATGGTTTGCCTTGGAAATGAACAGAGATCATTCTGTCGTTTTTGAGATTGCATCCAAGTACTGCATTTCGGACACTTTTGTTGACCATGATGGCTACTCCATTTCTTCTGAGGGATTCCTGTCTGCAGTAGTAGATATAATGGTCATCTGAGTTAAATTCACCCATTCCAGTCCATCTTAGTTCGCTGATTCCTAGAATGCCGACGTTCACTCGTGCCATCTCTTGTTTGACCACTTCCAATTTGCCTTGATTCATGGACCTGACATTCCAGGTTCCTATGCAATATTGCTCTTTACAGCATCGGACCTCGCTTCTATCACCAGTCACATCCACAGCTGGGTATTGTTTTTGCTTTGGCTCCATCCCTTCCTTCTTTCTGGAGTTATTTCTCCACTGATCTCCAGTAGTATATTGGCCTGGGGAGTTTCTCTTTCAGTATCCTATCATTTTGCCTTTTCATAGTGTTCATGGGGTTCTCAAGGCAAGAATACTGAAGTGGTTTGCCATTCCCTTCTCCAGTGGACCACATTCTGTCAGACCTCTCCACCATGACCCGCCCATCTTGGGTTGCCCCGCGGGCATGGCTTGGTTTCATTGAGTTAGACAAGGCTGTGGTCCTAGTGTGATTAGATTGACTAGTTTTCTGTGAGTACGGTTTCAGTGTGTCTGCCCTCTGATGCCCTCTTGCAACACCTACCATCATACTTGGGTTTCTCTTACCTTGGGCGTGGGGTATCTCTCCACTGCTGCTCCAGCAAAGCGCAGCCATTGCTCCTTACCTTGGATGAGGGGTATCTCCTCACCGCAGCCCTTCCTGACCTGGGATAGCTCCTCTAGGCCCTCCTGCGCCCACCTGCACAGCCAATGCTCCTCGGGCGTGGGGCCGCCCCTGGCCTCGGGCGCTGGGTGGCTCCTCTTGGCTGCCCCTGGCCTCGGGCGCTGGGTGGCTCCTCTTGGCTGCTCCTGGTGGGGTTGCTCTGCCCAGCCTCCGCCCCTGGCTTCAGGCGCTGGGTGGCTCCTCTTGGCTGCCCCTGGCCTCGGGCTAGGGGTAACAAGTAACAAGGTTTGTTTATATAGCCTTCTCAGCCCTGAATTCCCTATTTCTGATAAGGATGTCTCTCTACCTTCTGGTATAGGAAGGGCACCTTTCACACGGGAGATTTATTTCCTCCATTTAAGGTGATGAAGGAGGGTCAGAGTGTTTTTCTTGTACCCCTGTTTTTTAAGTAAATTTAATTCAAAATAGTCAATATGCCAAATGAAAGTGAAAGTCGCTCAGTCATGTCTGACTCTTTGCGACCCCATGGACTATATAGTCCATGGAAATCTCCAGGCCAGAATACTGGAGTGGGTAGCCTATCCCTTCTCCAGGGGATCTTCCCAACCCAGGAATCAAACCAGGGTCTCCTACATTACAGGTGGATTCTTTACCAACTGATCTATCAGGGAGGCCCCAATATGCCAAAGTGGCCAATTTGTGGTGACCTGTCCTGAACTCCATCAGAGGCGTGCATAATAATGTTAACTGCAATACTGCTTATAGATTAAAAAAAAAACAAAACAATAATAATCCTTAGGGTGGACTGATTAAATAAATGATGGTGTAGTCAGTGGAATACTAATCAATGAAAGAAAGAGGTATATCTATGTGTACTGATAGGGAACACTCTCTACGTTATTTTTAGTGGAAAACAAGAATATACAGTATGCTAACCCAGTATGCAACCCACTCTCAGTATTTGTTGCCTGGAAAACCCCATGGACAGAGGAATATGGTGGGTTCTAGTCCATGGCATTGCAGAGAGTCACACACTATTGAGGACACACACGATACTACAGGGCAAGCATATTTAAAATCTCCATCCAGATAGATCACAAGCCTTCCCTCCTTCCAAAGTAACCATTATCATGACTTTTCAAGTAATTATTTTCTTGCTAGTAAATAATACTAAAATGATTATTTTACTATTTTAAATTTTAAAAATGTTTTAAAGGTTTATAAAAGAGTATATATAAGTTTTAAAGCAAAAATAGTATGATTCAATGAATTTGCCTCCCAACTCAAGAGCTGCATGTGTAAATGCTAAGCTGCTTCAGTTGTGTTCACTCTTTGTGACATTCTGGACTGTAATCTGTCCACGACATTCTCCAGGCAAGAACACTGGAATGGGTTGCCATGCCCTCCTCCAGGGGGTCTTCTGGACCCTGGGACTGAACTCTACTCTCCTGCAGCATCTGCATCGCAGACGGATTCTTTATCACTAAGCCACTGGGGAAGCCCCAACCCAGATACCAAAATCTGAAGATGCTCAAGTCTTATATAAAGTGGCATAGTATTTGCGTATAACCTACAGACATACTCTTATATACTTTAAATCAGATTACTTATAATACCTAGTACAAAGGAAATGCTATGTGAATAGTTGCTGATGCATGGCAAACTCGTTTTGCTTTTTGGAACTTTCTGCATTTTTTCCCCCAAATATTTCTGATTTGCAGTTGGTTGAATCCACAGATTCAATCCACAGATATGGAGAGCCAACTATACAGTTCTATGAGTTATGGGCATCTTTTATACTATTGTAAAGATCAGGGATTTTTGTTCGTTTCTCATTTTGCCACCACCACACTGACTTTATTATTACAGCTTTATAATAAATCTTGGTATCTGGTAGTCTACTGTTCACAGCCTGTTCTCCTTCAGCAGGTATCTTGGTTTCTATTTGGGTTTTCCTTTTTTTCATATAAACTTTAGAATCAATGTGTCAATGTCCACGAGAAAGCCTATTCCAATTATGAAAGGAACTACATTGACTCTATAGACTAATTTGGAAAGGATTAATATGTTTGCAAGGTGGCATTACTGGTAAGGAATCCACCTACCAATGCAGGAGACATAAGAGATGTGGGTTTTATCCCTTGGTTGAGAAGATCCCCTGGAGAAGGAAATGGCAACCCACTCCAGTATTCTTAGCATGGAAAAATCCCATGGACAGAGGAGCCCAGTGAGCTACAGTCCACAGGGTCTCCAAGAGTCAGACACAACTGAGTGCATACACATACACACACACACACAATAGGTTTACAGTACCAAGTCCTCCTGTTTATGAACTTGAGCTATATTTCTACTTATTCCGGTCATATCTGATATTGTTCCATTAAGTGTACATTTGTATGCATACAGGACTTACACATATATGTTAAATTAACTTACAAGTATACCTTACAGGGTTTTGTTTTTGCTATTGTAAACGGCTTCTTTTTTTAAAAAAGTTTTTTCTTGTTGAAGTATGACATCCATAGAGAAAAGTACACATCTTAAGTGTACAGTTTAATGAATTTTCACAGAATGAACACGCTCTTGCCAGAAGACAGAAGACTAGCTGCGCTGCAGAATCCTCCCTGACGCCCTTTCCACAGTTTCTTCTTCCTTTCTTCCCCAGAGAAGATCACCATATTGGCTTCAAAAACCATACACCAGTTTTGTCTGCGTTTGAACTTTATATGAATGGAATCATATAGGTTGTGCTCTTCTGTAGCTACTACTTCTTTCACTCAAATTATGTTCATGAAATTCACCCATGTTTTGAGGTGTAGTCATCATTTGTACATTCTTGCGGCTGTGTAGTATTTCACTATATGAAAAAGCCACACTTATTTACTTATTCTATCATTGATAACTGTTTGAGTTGCTTTCAGGTTGGTGATATTTAGAGTTGCTAATGAACATTCTTGTACATGTCTCTTTTTTTTTTAGTAGAATGGACTTATAACAATGTTAGTTTCAAGTGTACAATATAGTGATTCAATATTTCTATACATTACAAAATGATCACAAGTCTACCTACCATCTGTGACCAGAGTCATTCCAATATTATTGGCTACATTCCCCATGCTGTATACTTCACCGCTGTGACTCATTTATTTTGTACCTGGAAATTTCTACCTCTGAATCTCTCTCACCTAGTTCACTCATGCCCCTTCCCTCCCCTGCATCTGCTGGCCATCTGCATGTCTTCTTTGGAAAAAGGCTCATTTTAAAATCATATTGTTTATTTATTTGATGTTGGGGTGTATAGGTTCTTTGTATATTTTGGCTATCTAAACCCTTATCAGATATATTGTTGGTAGACACCTTTTCCCATCAGTAGGCAGCCTTTTCATTTTGTTGACAGTTTTCTTTACTGTGCAAAGGCCTTTTTGTTTGCTGTAGTCCAGTTTGTTTATTTTTGCTTTTGTTTCCCGTGCCCAATGAGATAGATCCAAAAGAGAAAAAATACTGCTTAGACCCATGTCAAACAGTGTATTGCCGATGTTTTCTTCTAGGAATTTTACGGTTTGAGGTCTTAAAAGCTTTTCCTTAAATCAGTAGCCCTCTCTAGATTGCCTTATTTCTGTCCGTGATACCACCACTTACCTAGCCCTGACATGCAAAACCTTAGAATCATATAGACTCAAGACCTATACCACAGCCTTCTCCTTTAAAATGCATCCACTATAACTCATATTTTCTTTTCATCATAAAAAGGACAGAATCACAAGTGTCCCCAAAGAAAGTACATGGTTCAATTTTATCATTTGATGAGGAAGATGAGACCTGAGACCATAGAACTAGTAAGGAATAGAGCTGGGGGCCAAATTTAACTTCAAATTTAACGCTGATTTTTCTGTTGTCACTAGATATGAACAACTCAAGGGCAGGGCCATCTTGCCTCCATCACTGCTGCTTGGCTTCTCAGAGTTTCAGACACGTAGTAAGAGCTTAAATGTGTTGCAACTGAGCTCCACACTCTAATTCAGATGTTCCCTTGATGTTTAGACTGGTGCTGTAACCTAAAAGTCTCTTTTCCCTCAAGCTCTGCTTCTTCTGATTCAGCACCACTGAAGAAGTGCAAATTAACTGAGTGCGCATCATCACCCTTCTCAGAAACTGTGGAGGTTCCCTCTTGCAAAATATGGGGTCCAAATTCAAGCTGGGATAAAGCCCTAATCACTTCCTCAGACTTGCCTCGCCCTCCTTCAAATGGAAAGATCCTCTGTCTCTCCGCCTGGTAGGCCTGACCGCCTGTGTCAAGGACCACCTCACCAAAGAATCTTCTCTGACTCCTTTACTGTCTGCCCCACTCGTTCTCCCCTCGCCAGTGGTGCCCTATACCGTCACCTTGCTCCCTAACGAGACTGAAAGTACTCAAGGGCAGGGAATGATTCCAAGTCAGTTTGAATCTCCAATCCTTAACACACACTAGAAAATCAACAAATATTTACTTAGATTGAGTTGGCCAAAACGTTCGTTCCATTTTTTTCATAAGGCATTACAGAAAACCTGAACAAATATTTTGGCCATCCTAATAATTATGCCAGTATAAACACAAACGTGTCTCAAGTAAACATACACACATTTCAAGTACTCCTTTTTTTGGCCACAAGGCTTATGGGATCTTTGTTGTCCAACCAGGGACTGATTCCAAGTCCACGGCAGTGAAAGTCCTAACCGCTGGACTGCCAGGGAACTCCCTCAAGTACTCTTTTTTTTTTTTCAGTTCAAACCCATTTCCCTTTTATTAAAGTCCAAGGTACATTACATGGTTTGGTATTCAACAAAGGAAAACTAGTTCAAATAAGGTAATTTGTTATCATCAATATTTCTGAGTGACTGTTTATAATCAAGTAACATTGTCAATAAATCCATGGGAAGCCCAACCATGAGGTCTACACTTTGTGGAGGCCCAGTTCCTCTGGACTGGAGATTCCCAATTCATTTAAAGTTGGTCTAAGTTCCTGGAGGACACAGGGATAGATTTCCTTATGAGGTCCTGCTTTGTTCTTAATGATCTCTATGATGTGAACTGTACTAGCAAAATCATTTAAGCACAGGTATGCTCAATGGCAACCCACTCCAGTACTCTTGCCTGGAGAATCCCATGGACGGAGGAGCCTGGTAGGCTGCAGTCCATGGGGTCGTGAAGAGTTGGAAAGGACTGAGTGACTTCAATTTCACTTTTCACTTTCATGCATTGGAGAAGGAAATGGCAACCCACTCCAGTATTCTTGCCTGGAGAATCCCAGGGATGGAGAAGCCTGGTGGGCTGCCGTCTATGGGGTCGCACAGAGTTGGACACGACTGAAGTGACTTAGCAGCAGCATGCCACAAACCAGCAACAGTGATTTTGGGTTCTGGAACCAGATCATAGCCAGCAAGTTTATTCTTCCCTTTACGCAATTCTTGAACATCAATACCTGACGTCTTGAAGCATGTCACCCAGCAAGTATTGCATTCCTCACCTGTCTCCTGTGACCCGTGGGAGTAGCAGCGATGGTGGCGGCCGGGCAGGGTGCAGGAGCCCTCGAGGGCTGGTCCTGGAGATTGCAGCTGCGGCTACCAGGCGGCAGCCAACAACTCCTTCTATCACGATGGTGTCACGGCTGCCCACAGGCTAAGGCTGAGCTCAAGTACGCTTTTGAAAACTGAACATTATGCCTGTATTAGGAAATATAATCTTTTTCTTCCACATGTTATTGACTATGTACCTCCTTCATTTTGGGACAAACCCCAGGTTTGTTATTTATTTTTGGTGGCCTTGTTATTTGTTGGTTGGCTTGTTGGTTGATCGGTTTGCTAAAAGTCAACATTGTATATGATGAAGCACTGGGTGTGGGAGGTTTGTTTTTTCGATTTGAGTTGTAATTGACAAACATCTGTGTGTGAGTTGAAGGTGTCTAAGGATCTTCTGTGTGGAATCTTAAAAAACTAAAATCATAGAAAATAGATAATATTTGTGGTTATCAGTGGTGAAGCACTAGTTTTTTAGTCTGAAGCCCTAAGGGCTTCCCTAATAGCTCCTGCAATGCGGGAGACCTAGGTTCGATCCCTGGGTTGGGAAGATCCCCTGGAGAAGGGAAAGGCTACCCACTCCAGTATTCTGACCTGGAGAATTACCCTGAATCTATACAGTCCCTGGTGTTATAAACAGTCAGACACAACTGAGCGACTCACTTTCAACATTGACCCTGGTGACTGTAGCCAGCTTCTTACACTCGTGAACACTGGTTTCTTTTTTCTTTTTTAAAAAATAAGATTCACATAAGATTCATTGTTTTAACCATTTTATCATGTATAATTCATTGGTATTTAGTATATTCACAGTGTTGTGCAACCATCACCTCTACCAAAACATTTTCATCACCCCAAAAGGAAACCTCACAGCCTTTAGCAGTCACTACCTGCCCTCGTTCCCCATTCCCTTCTGCTCCCTACCCAAACATCTGCTCTCTGTCTCCACAGATTGGCCTATTCTGGGCATTTAATATAAATGGAATCACTCAATTCATGGCCTTTTGTATCTGTTTTGTTTTAATTAGCATATTTCTTGTATCTATTATCTCATTCCTTTTTAAGACTGAGATACTCCATTGTATGGATAGACCACATTTTTTTTTTCACCTTTAGTGTAGCTGTTCATCAGTTGATAGATATTTGGGTTGTTTCTTTTGGGCTGTTCACCTTTTGACTCTGTGAAGAGTGCTGCTATAAATATTTGCTTCTATTTAAAAATAGGGTTAAAAAAAAACAAAAAACAAAAAACCGCTGGCCCGGCTGTTGTAAGGACTGTTGTGAAACCAAATGAGAGCACATAAAAGAACGCCTCCTCAGGTGTTCTGCCTGGCCCCACGCCTGTGTGTTGCAGGAATTGCTGGTGGTGGGGCCGAGGGTTATAGTTATGCTGTGGGCAGGAGCATCTGTTCTGCCCTCAGGGAGAGAGACAGGGGTCCTGAGCCTCCACCCTTCCTCTGTGCCACCTTGTCATCCATCCAGTGCCCAGCACTGGGTCTGGCAGAGACCAGCTGCTCACAATTGAACCTAGACATCCCTTCTCAGCCGTTTCAGATAAAGCAGTCCTGGGCAGAGGGGCTAACTGTCTATGAGGACAATAACTTGCTTTAGGGTTCTGAGTCAAAATTTGGTCTTGCCACCACTGGGACTGAGTTATTCATTGGTGAGTGGAGTAACATCTGAACAGATCTTATGGGCGGGGGCATCTCAACAGGTAGGCTAGGCAGTGAGAGACTCCTGTTGAGTCTCCTCAGTGTTGAGAAACTCCTCAGTGTTCTATGCTAGTGCAGAGCAGAGTGACCTTCATTTTCTCCATCCTGGCCAAGTGCCTTTTCTCTCCTGAGCTGGGGACACCAAGACAAGCCAAGAAAATCATCCCCTGAACACGCGAAGCTAGAAGGTATCTGTAAAGGACATCATTTTAAAAACTGTCTTAACTGCTATGGTGCTAAGTGCAGAGTGCATGGGGGAATACGCACACTAAGTGAAGGTTAGGGAATTCTCTGGGCATCCAGTGGTTAGGGCTCCATGCTCTCACTGCTGAGGGCTGGGGCTTGATCCCTCAGGTCAGGGAGCTAAGATCCCACAAGCCACACGACATCCACACCGCTGATAGGATACACCCAGTGTGAGGTCAGAGGCTTCCTCCCCATCCTCTAGAGGGTAATACGAGCCACATGGCTCACCTCTCTGCTCACGCTCCCCCCAGACTGAAGATGGAAAGGGGGCACAGGGGGCCAGAGCCACGGAGCCTCAGGTCCTGTTGAGAGCGGGGGGCTCTCCCCGGCCACTTCCGCACAGCAGTTTCGGCCGCAGTGAACCTGTGCCGCGTGTCCGTCAGCATCTTAATGATGGCAGCTCTCCTCCTTGGCTGCTGGACAGTGTCCTTGTGCACTCTGCCACGCCTCCTGACACTCTTCTGATTCTTGGCCAGCCTCTTTGACGACACCTTCCTTTTTCCTATTACTGGCATATTTTCTTTTTCTGATGATCTCCAAGGTGGAGCTATTTCACAAGCTGTCCCCCACATCTCCATGACCCCCTGTACTCTTTCTGGGTGACTGTCCACTTCCTTGCTCTCAACTGCTGCTGCTGCTGCTGCTGAGTCGCTTCAGTCGTGTCCGACTCCGTGCGACCCCATAGACGGCAGCCAGCCAGGCTCCCCCGTCCCTGGGATTCTCCAGGCAAGAACACTGCAGTGGGTTGCCATTTCCTTCTCCAATGCATGAAAGTAAAAGGTGAAAGTGAAGTCGCTCAGTCGTGTCCGACTCTGCGACCCCATGGACTGCAGCCCACCAGGCTCCTCCATCCATGGGATTTTCCAGGCAAGAGTACTGGAGTGGGTGCCATCGCAACAACCACTTCTAACTGATGAATTTTAAATCCACAGCCCCCCTGCTGATCCTCTCTGAGAGAGGTGTTTCTCTCTTTTTGGCCACACTGTGTAGCATGTGAGGTCTTAGTTCCCCGACCAGGGATGGAACCCATGCTCCCTGCGGTGGAAGCACCGAGTCTTAACCACTGCACTGCCAAGTCCCCCAAAAGGTATTTCTGACCACCCTGTGAGCCCCCTACATGCTCAACATGCTGAACCCAATCGCTTGCCCCTAAAACCAGCTTCTCTTATTTCTGCAGCGACATCACGAGGCTTTAAACGCTCAGCATTTAGTCACAGCTTCATCGCTGTGTCAAGCGCGGCAGCTCTGCCTCTGAGGTGCCTCTCACCTTCCCTGCACCTTCACCACCCAGGCACAGGTCCATCCACCACTCACTGGGCCACAGACTCTGCTATCCGATCATTCAATAAAGAGAGCTGGGATGATTAGCTCATTACAGGGCAGTTAACATACGTGAATCAGTTTGGAGCAAACATAGTAGAGAAGTATGGTCAAGCTGCCTATTTGAGAGAGTTGGAAGATGTTACTAGAACTTTATCAAGATGTTACTGGCACTTCATCTTCTGATTTCCTATTATATTTCCTGCTTTTATTCCCCTGAAATGACCACAGGTGGATAATGGGAAATGGAAGAATAACCTTATTTAGGTTAATGGATTTATTTACATAGGTGATGCACAAATGTGTGAGTAGTATACAAAAGTTCTATAAGGAACAGAAATCAGATCAAGGGCTAGTGGGGAGGGAGAGGACTGACTACGAAGGGGCATGAGGGACCTTTGGGGGGGCGACAGAAATATTCTATGTCTTGATTTTGGTGGTGGTAACATGTCTGTGTGTATTTGTCAAGACTCAGAAGTGTATACCCATTTGGATGAATTTTACTGTACATACACCTGGTTTGGGGCTTCCCAGCAGTAAGTCTTTTTGACTCAGTGGTAAAGAATACGCCTGCTAATGCAGAGACACGAGTTTGAACCCTGAGTTGGGAAAACCCCTTGGGGAAGGAAATGGCAACCCACTCTTATTCTTGCCTTGGAAATCCCATGGACAGAGGAGCCTGGCAGGCTACAGTCCTTGGGGTCGCAAAGAGCTGGCTACAACTTAGCGACTACACAACAACAACAAATCTGACTTTAACAGCAAGTGTTACATAAAATAGAAGTTTCAAGAGTGAGTCAAGCAAGCCCTCTTTCAGCGGTCATGTCCCCAGCCCAATCTCCCCAGCTCTACTTCTCTGGCAAGAGAGAACCACTATTCACAGTCTGGCTCATTTCCCTCTGGTCATCTTTCCACGCCCACTTCTGCCCCATATATACTCTTTCTTAAATTGAGATATAACTGACATATTACATGTGCTGGCTGTAAGTGAATAACATAATGATTTGATATATGTATACACTGTGCAATGATTACGACAATAAGTTTAGTTAACATCCATCACCACAGATGGCTATAATTATTTTCCCTGTAACGAGAACTTTTAAAATTTATTTTCTTAGCAGCTTTCAAATATATATTACAGTATTGTTAGCTCTTGTCACCATGCCGTACATGACACCCTCAGGACTTATTCATCCTTTAGTTCGAAATTTGAACCTTTTGACCTCCCTTACCTACATCACACTCTCCCCCACTCCCACTGGCTCTCTCTGCGACCACTCAGTTGTTCTCTGTATCTATGAGTTTCTTTTGGTTTGTTTTAGAGTCCACATATAAATGAGATCATACAATATTTGTCTTTCTGTATCTTTTTCACTCAGCACAATGCTTTCTAGGTCCATCCATCTTGTCACAAATGATATGATTTCCTTCCTTTTATGACTGAATAATATTCCATTATTATTATGCATTATATATAATAATATATGTTGTAATGTATTTATATTATAGTGTAATGTATGATACATATTAATATGTATGTATATAATATATATATGTCTCATTCATTTGTCCATGGTGGACACTAGGTTGTTTCTGTATCTGTACTTTTCTTTTTCTACTTAACAATATAGCTTAGAAATGACTCTGTATCAATTAATAGAGATAGTCCTTATTTTCTTACACAGCTTCATAGGGTTCCACTGTGGGGATATAACATAGGTTATTAGACCAGTATCCTTCCTGTTTAGATTATTTCCTATAATCCTTCCTATTTAGAGTATTATCAGTATTTTGCAATTAGAAATCGTTCCATAATGTTCCGTAATGTTCTCAGGCAGACATTTTTTAAAGGCAGGGAGAGGGGGTACACTGAGGTCATCCTATGCTGGTCTTATGCTGCTGGAAGCCATGCTGGAGCTTGGGCAGAGCCCTACGTGCCGAGAGTCCTGCAGTTCTCAACACACACACACACCCACACCCTGTATACCCACCCCCTCATCCCCTCACACTCATTCTCATTCAGTGCCTTTGTCTACCCTAGTTCCATCAGATCCATATTCAAACTCTTTCTCCTTTGGAAATCTTGCAGGTAAGTCTTGAATGGGGCAATGTGTGGCCCTGAGGGCCAAATCCTGGCACAAAACCCAGGTCAGGGGCCTGGTAAGGAGGATATCGGCCACACGGTGAACTTGTCGGAATGAGGCCCAGCAAAGCCCCTCTTGTCTGTGACCACAGCCTTCTTTGTAGTTTCCCAGGCCAACGACATATCCAGGAGCACACCAAGTGGCTTCCCAGTGTCAGCCCACAAGATAGACTTGAGGTCTAAATGGGGTAAAAGAGAAGCCCTACAAACTGTTCATCTATAAATAACCCGTCCCGCCGCACCATGAGCACTCACCCCAGGGTCTGTACTGCAGAGCTCTCTCCAGGTGCCAGCGCTGACATGCCAGCAGCTGCTCTGTCCTGCCTCTCTCCACGTTCCCCAAGAGGGGGGATGATCTTACCATAATAATACTGAATGCCACAGTAAGACAATCATTCCCGTGTCAATGTTTCCTCCAGTCCTTCTGGTTATGTCAGAGAACATCTCTGATGCTACTAAATGCTTAACAGCTTGCTGAAGCTGAGAGTCTTTGGATCAACCAAAGCCTAGCTAGTATTTATTAACAATCATGTCATTCATCTGCTTTTGTTGTGTTTGTCTTTATAGTTACCTTATATTTTTGGCAAGGTATATTGCCTTTTCCATTTGTGATAGTGGTATAAAGCTTTCTTTTTATATGTATTTATTTCAGTAAAAAAAAAAAAAGTGAGTCCTTTAATGGTTATACATCACAGCAAGAGGAAGCAAAAAGAAAAATAGCGGAACAGAGTGAACCGGCGAATACATCTCACGGAACAGCCTTTGCCTTCTCTCTAGCTACGGAGCCAAGGAAGCAACTTCTGCTTCCAACATTGCAAAGAATTTTCATATACCCTTTGCTCAGATTCACCAATTATTATTTGTTTCATTATTTTCTTTCTCCCTTTTTATATGTGTGTGCAATTGTATTATATACGGAATACAAAAATGCACATATTTGTATCTATGTACATGTATACACACATACTTTGGCAAAACTATATGAAAGTGTATTAGACACATTATATTCCTTTATCCCTAAACACTTCAGTGTGTCTTTCCTAAAAGCAAGGACCTCTTACATAATACCACTATCAGGATCAAGAAATTTAACAGTAATATAACTCTATTGTTTGGATAGTCAATTCCATAGCCAGCCATTCAAATCTATATTCAAATTTCACCTATTTCCAATGAGGTCCTATAAAGCAAATTTTTTTTCCTGGCCCAGGATCCAAGCCAGCTCATCACATTGCATTTAAGTTTCCATGTCATCTCTCCTTCCATCTGGAGCTGTCTGAAGAATTCATACCATTTATTTTGAGACTATCCCTGGATTTGGGTTTTGATTTCCAACACTGTTGACCCTCTCGTGGAGAATGACATCAACTGCAAATCCCACAAATGGACCTAAGCTTATAAGTTCAGAAAAGAAGCAGAGGGAAATTCCTTGGTGGTCCAGTGGTTAGGACTCCAAGCTTCCACTGTAGGGGCATGGGTTCAATCCCTGGTTGGGGAACTAAGATCCCACAAGCCCCTCAGCACAGACAGAAGAAAAAAGTGGAGGAAAGGAGGAAGTCCTGTGGGGATGCAGAAGAGGAAGAATACGGTGAGAAGCGCCCACCCGAGCACGGGAAAGCGAGCCCTGCAGTTCTGTGCTTGGAGACTTGCACTTTGCTGCTAAGCTCTTCTGCTTTGGGCCTGCGAGAAATGGTTGCACAAGGCAAAGATTTTGACAGGAGGAAGCATTCTGGCTGGGGGTCAGGCCCTAGGTTCATTCCCAGGGGTTCCCCTCAAGCAGGTCTGTAGAAAAGGGGGGAAGCTGGTCCTCCTCCAGCAGCACCGCAGGCTGAGCAGCCACACATCTGCAGGCGGGGTACCTGGGCTCAGACCTCCAGGAGTCTGACCATCACACTGGTCCCGGGGAGAGGCACTGCCTAGGTCAGGGGGCCCGTGGGAAGATGCTGTCTCACTCCTTTTCTATTTCTCGGGGTCTCCTTGGTGAATGGAAGGTAACTCTCAAGATCTGTTAATATTTGGGGCTCCCGTAGGGCACTTGATCACTGCACCTCTGGGTCAAGGGTCCTTTGCCGCAGGTGGACACAGTGGTGCTGGTTCGCTGGCTCTGTGCCCAGCCCTGCAGAATGCACCTACTCTAGGAATGCCAGGGTGGCCACATCCTCACCAGCCCAGCTTGCCCACCTGGGCGCCCCAACCCCTCCCCTGCCAGCCCCAGAGCTTTCACCTGAGCCCTGAAGAAGCTCTGGGCTTCCGCCGAGGGCCTGGAGCTGAGGGTACAGGGGATCGTCATCAACTAGTTTAGGGGAAGCAGAGCCATGAGGAACAATGGCCATTGTCTGGCGCTCTCCTGGAGGACGGCTGGAAAAGGGCGAAGTGTTAGAAACTGGCAGCTCTTCCTTGATCTGGATGCCTCCCGAGCTCAAGCTGACTGTGCATCCTCCTGTCCTCTTGGCCGGCTGGAGCCACACCAGCAGCAGCACCCCCATTGCACCACCCCGAGAAGACCAAATGGTCCTGCTCCCCTGCTTACCCAGGTGCGAGCTCCCAGCGTCCCCAGATCCTGCGCTGCCCCTAACGGAACTGTGGGGCACTGAGAACTTTTCCACCTCCCCATCCGCTCCTTCTTAAACCAAGGAAGTCCCTGTTTGGGGCTGAAAGTGCATTTCCCTAAGAAACCTCTTTCACTCTATATACACAGGCACACAGGTGAGAACCATTCATCCTGATGGTATAGTCTAGCAACTTCAGATGAAATTTCCCCTCCATCTGATAAGTCCTCTTTATCTTAGAGATGACGATGGTGCAGAATAGGGATGCTGGACAAATAATGGCAGGTGCTCCAAAGAGCAGCCTGATTCTGGTACGACCGTGGGAGACACCACAGGCAGGACTGTGCAGCCTAGGGGCTCCCCCAAACTGTGACTGTGGCAGAATTCTCGGTGTCCGGCCCAGATCTCCGAGCTGGGGTGTGCACTTGTCCTCCAGCCTTAGGGTGTTGTCTATTAACTGCTCACCCCTACACCCTCCTCTCGGCCTTGGCCGGCCACTATTGCTTTATCTGGAGGTGTCTGGAAAGGTCGGCACCAGCCCCAGAGGCCCTCCGTGGCCAATGGCTGCTCAGCTCTGTGGGAGTGTAGCCGCCTGGCTCCCTTGCCTCTGGGTGTGTGTGGGAGGGCACCTCTGTGACACATTGCACAGTCTAAAGTTCCCCTGGGCCCAGGCTGAGATGACACTCCATCAGAGCCTGTGTCTCTCCTTGGCTCACCCCCTGCCCAAGCCTCCATCCCTCATCACCTTATGAATTTCTTCTAGACCTTTCTCTGCGTAAATCTCCTGCACAACAATCACCCTTTCAAATCCTGCTTCTGGAAAGCTCATCCAATAATACTGTCCTGCCCCATACCGGTCTTAGAGACAGATATGTAAGAAATAAGTTCCACGGTCAAATAAGTGGGAGTAAACGCAAATTCTATTCCCTTTCTAAAGGACTAAAATGCATATTAAAGGTTCAGAGAGATCTTGTAATAAAGAAACCTGCTTAATTCTGTTAGTATTTACTTTCGCACATCCAAGCCAGTCAGATTAAGACTAAGTAGATTGGGAGTGAGAAAGGGATATTAGGAAGAATCATTTGATCAAAAATATTCTAAGACTAAGTCTATTCTGAGGCTGGCTTTGCGGTTTGGGTTCAGTACAGTTGGAGATTAGAGAGAGGATTTGTTCTGTGTAACCATGGGGAAGCTCCCAGAACAGTAGTCACCCAAGCCCAAGCTTAGACACAATGATAAGACGAGGGCCAGCTCGAAGCGCAGGGCCTGGGTGTAGAAGCGTCACCCCTCTTGCCCAGCTGGCCTGACTGCTGACTCCGAGCCATGACTCCTGTCCCTCGCTCTATACAAGGGCCGCATGGGATGACCACCTCCCCTCCTTTCACTGCCAACTGGGAAGAATACTGTTTGACGAAGGAAAACGTCTGGCTTTTTATCTTAACTGAAGACGTTCCAAAGCCAAATTCTGTCTGGAGATTGGTTTGCCAAAGTTCATCTTTTCTCTTCTCCAAGAGGGTGTGAGGGAAATTATTCTCTATCAACAACATGGGTTGGCAGGTCCACAGTGATGGGGAAAACACGACATCAACGTGAGCCCAGCAGAACTGGAAGATCAGATGATCACGAAAGGCGCAGGGGAGGCCGGACGGAACCGACTGTCCCTGTTCCTGCCTCAGGCAACACTGGGATGTGCTGGAGCCAGTGTGTGATCCTAAGCCGTCACAGTCCGCTTTCAAGGCCCTTCGTGTCCTTTCCACTCTGGGCGCTTCCATCTGATTGGAGGAAGTGCATTGCCTGGAGAATGTAGGGTCCAGCTGGAGGAGTGGTGATCCCAAGTGCCGAAGGCCCTCCTTCCAAGGGGCTCAAGGCTTCCCAGAGCGTCTGAGTGAGGTAGCTGGCTTTCCGCCCAACCTTGAAGGCTACCATGAAAACTTCTAACCACTGAACCTCCAAATTGCTAATAAAAAGCCAACACACATTGAAAAGAGGAATCTGAAATGCCTGATTATCTGAGTATATAATTCCACTTAAGATGATAAAATCACAGCTGAAACCTGCTTGAAATGTCTTCAGATATTAAAAAGCCACAGAAACCAGTGGCTTGGATATAGGTCTGGAAAGAAATAAAATAGGGATTTCCATGGTGGTTCATTGTCTAAGACTCCACTTTCCAATGCAGGGGACTTGGGTTTGATCCCTGGTTGGGGAACTAAGATCCCATATGCCTGCTGAGCCCACACACTCCGGAGCCTGCATGTCACAACTAGAGAACCCATGCACTGCAACAAAGACCAGCATAGCCAAAATTTAAAAAAAGAAATAGAAATAAACTTGACCAGAATACCAGCCTGTGGTGACTGGTGTACTAGCACAGTGAGCTTGAGTAGAACCAGAGCCTGAGTTTTGTAGACACTGAGTGATTAATTGCCTACAGTAGCCCTTGCAAAAGCCTAAGACCAGGAAGGTGGGCGTACGGGCGGAAATATCTGTGGTGTGCTCATGGAAGGCTGTGTGCTTCTGAGTGGACTTGTGGTACAGACACAAGGCTGCACACTTGAGAGGACTCAGGTGTGACCAGAGTGCCACAGGTAAGACCTGATGCAACCGAATAAATAAAGCCACGTGAGTGCAAAGGGCCATCTAGCGTGGACCCTGAGTCTGTGCGGGTGTCTGAGGAGAACGGTGATGCGGACAAGGAAGGCTCCAAGAGGACTTGTGCAGTGCCTACGGGGTGTGTGTGCTCAGGACAGCAGGGGGCACGAAAGCAGAGAGCCGTCTGTCCCCAGGACCTCCCTGGGGGTCTAAGCGCTGACTCTGCACTTCCACTGCAGGGGCACGGGGGTTCGATCTTTGGCTGGAAAACCAAGATCCCACATGCCTGGAGGCACAAAGAAAGCCGTTTGTTCCCAAGACGATATGCGGTGTGGACAGAGATGTGCCAACACGCGTCCCTGTGTGATCCGGGCATAAAAGATGGTGTGTCCCTGAGGAGACTTTCTGTGTGGACAGGAAGCCACGTGTACCTCGGAGACTTGTGATGTGGACACAGAGGCTGTGTGTATCTGAGGAAACTTACAGTGAGACAAAAGAAGGCTGTGTGTATGAGAGTATAGTGCCACAGACACAGCAGGACGCAGAAGGTGGTGTGCACCCAGCTGGAGCTGTAGTGTACGCACAGGGCACTCTGAGTACCTGAGGAGACCTCTGGTGTGCTCACAGAAAGCTGTTTGTATCCAGGAGACTTTAGTTTTGGGCAAAGTAGCCTGGCATACTGCATTCCATAGGGCTGCAAAGAGTCAGACACAACTCAGCAACTGACTTGTGTACCTCAGAATAGCACAAACACAGCAAGCTGTCTGTACCCAAAACAACTTCTGTGTTGGACAAGAAGGCTGTGTGTGTACAGGAGGCAAGGAGGTAGACATCTAAGCATCTGAGGTGACTTGTGGCGTCAACACAGAAGGTTCTGGATACCTGAGACTGTGATATCCATGCTGTGTAACACAGTAAGCTGTGTGAGCCCCAGGGGACTTGTACGCCATGCAAGGCTGTGTGTGCCCAAAGGAACAAGTGGTGAGGAGGCCAAAGCCGTGAGGGGGCTTATGGTGCTGACGGAGAAGGCTGTGTATGCCCAAGGAGTCTAGTGGTATGGATACAGGTCTAATAAAAATAATACAGATAATAACAAATGTTGGTGAGAAGGTGAAGAACCATTATCTGCTGGCAGGAAAGTAAACCAGTGTAGCCACTTTGGAAAACAGGCTGACAGTTCTTCACAATGTTAAACATGAAGTCACCAGACGACTCACATACTCAGGGAAAATGAAAACATATGTCCGCAGAAAAACATCCACCTAAAGGAAATCAGTCCTGAATGCTCAGTGGAAGGACTGATGCTGAAGCTGAAGCTCCAACACTTTGGCCACCTGATGAGAAGAACTGACTCATTCGAAAAGACCCTGATGCTGGGAAAGATCGAAGGCAGGAGAAGGTGAAGACAGAGGATGAGATGGTTGGATGGCCTCACCAACGCGATGGACATGAGTTTGAGCAAGCTCCGGGAGTTGGTGATGGACAGGGAAGCCTGGCGTGGTGCAGTCCATGGGGTCGCAAAGAGTAGGACACGACTGAGTGACTAAACTGAACTGAAATATTCACAGAAGCATCACCCATAATAACCCCAAAGCAGAAACAACCCAAATGTCCATCAGCTAATGAATGGATGAATGAAATGTGGTATATCCATATTTGAAACATTATTCAGCCATAAAAAGAAAAGGGATTCAGATATGTCCTACAACACAGATAAACCTTGAAAATGTCATGTTAAGTGAAAGAGGCCAATCACAAAAGACTACATGGAGCCTATTATACCGAGTGAAGTAAGTCAGAAAGAGAAACACCAAGACAGTATACCAATGCATATATATGGAATTTAGAAAGACAGCAAGGACAACCCTATATGCAAGACAGCAGAAGAGACACAGATGTAAAGAACAGACTTTTGGACTCTGTGGGAGAAGGCGAGGGTGGGGCGATTTGAGATAATAGCACTGAAACAAGCATATTACCATATGTAAAACAGATGACCAGGGCAAGTTAGATGCATGAAGCAGGACACTCAAAGCCAGCGCTCTGGGACAACCCAGAGGGATGGGGTGGGGAGGGAGGTGGGAAGAGGGTTCAGGACGGGGGAAACACAGTTATACCCCTGGCTGATTCATGTCAATGTATGGCAAAACCCACAGCCGTGAAGTAATTAGCCTCCAAGTAAAATTAATTTAGGAAAAAAAAAAAACCCACGACTACATGAAATATATATGAAATGCTCATAATGGGTTAGTCTATAAAGACAGAAGGGCTTCCCTAATTCCTCAGCTGGTAAAGAGGCCGCTGCAATGGGGGAGACCTGGGTTTAATCCCTGGGTTGGGAAGATCCCCTGGAGAAGGGAAAGGCTACCCATCCCAGTATTCTAGCCTGGAGAATTCCATGGACTATACAGTCCATGGGGTTGCAAAGAGTTGGACATGACTGAGCGACTTTCACCTACCTACTTAACTTATAAAGACAGAGAGTAAACTGGTGGTTACCAGAAGTGGGGGAAACTGGGTGGGTATCTGGAGTCTATTTGTTTCCAAGGGCTGCCATGATAATTACTACAAACCTGAAGGCTCAAAACAACAGAAATGTACTCTCTTCCGGCTCAGGAGGCCAGAAGTCCAAAACCAAGTGTCGGCAAGTTCTGTCCCCTGTGGGGACTCTGCAGGAAAATCCTTCCACGCTGCCCTCCCGGCTTCTGGCCGCTGCTGGGGGCGCACGGGTGCTCCGGCTTGCGGGGCTCTGTGCCTCAGCTCTGCCCCCAGCTTCACACTGCCGCCTCTCTGCGTCTCTGCGAGATCCTTTTCTCTCTCTTATAAAGACTCATCACTGGCTTTAAAATCCCTAATCCAGAATGATCGTATCTCACAATCCTTACTTTAATGACATCCACAAAGACCCTCATTCCAAATAAAGTCACTTTTTGAGATTCTAAATGGACATATCTTTGTGGCCACAATTCAACCCACACCTGGGGTGCTGGCAATGGGGTACAGGGTTCCTTTGGGAAAAAAAAAAAACTAAATGTATGGATGTGACAGTTGGACCATAAAGAAAGTTGAGTGCTGAAGAATTCACCACAGATTTGAACTGTGGTGTTGGAGAAGACTCTTGAGAGTCCCTTGGACTGCAAGGAGATCCAACCAGTTAGTCCGAAAAGAAATCAGTCCCGAATAAGGACTGATGCTCAAACTGAAGCTCCAATACTTTGGCCCCTGATGTGAAGAACTGACTCATTGGAAAAGACCCTGATGCTGGGAAAGACTAAAGGCAGGAGAGAAGGGGACGACAGAGGATGAGATAGTTGGATGGCATCATTGACTCGATGGACAGGGACACCTGGCATGCTGCGGTCCATGAGGTCACAAAGAGACACAACTGAGCGACTGGACTAAAACACTGAATTCTAAAACTGATCGTGGCGATGGCTGCAAGACTTTAGGAATACACTGTAAGCCACTGTATACTTTAAATGGGTGAACTGTGTGGTGTGTCACTTCTATCTCAGTGAAGTGATTATTTTGAAACAAGAGTCACAGGAAACTCCCAGGTGGTTGGGCTCTGCGCTTTCACTGCCAAGGGCCCGGGTTCACACAGTCGTTGCAGAACAACCGAAAAAAGCGCCAGAGTATGTTAATGCGCCTGCTATTACTCAACTATAAGAAATAAATATGTTTCTTCATAGATCCATGAATGATTCAAACGAAGCACTGCCTTACTCCACACATCCCTAGCACAGTAAGGCTCCTGAAAAATAGAGCTGAAGATCCTACTCAAAAAGGGTTTTTGAAAGAGAAAATTGGTTGGTTAGCAATGTCATTTCAAAATCCCCTGGAACTCAAAGATTATCACAGTAGCAGCTGAGTATGATTTCCCAAACCAAACTGAGTATTAAATCAGTGTAAATTTGTACTGTACTTTTAGAAATCATTGTTTAGATGTCCTTGAAAGGAGAAAACTTTTCCAGCAATGTTTATCTGCGACTCACTACATGACATAAATACTACGCACATGAGGCCAGATACTGAGATTAAGGTTCAGATATCAGAATATCCCTTACCTTGACTCAGCCCTTTTCTGGAAAGCCAGGATTTGTCTGGCTGTCGGGTTTTCATAGAGCAGAGGTGTAGGATACTGTCTTCCATGCTTCAAGAATGGAAACAAAAGTTCTGAAGACAGGAGAGCCCACAAAGAGTCTGCACCCTTGAAACCCTTGCTGATGTCTGAAGAGACTGAGGACCACCTCGGACGCCACTCCTCCTTGAGAGCCTCCCTGACACCTTGGGCACAGCTCTCCTTCCTGTGTCCTCCAGTGATACTTGATACATTCCTCCCTGCATGGCCTGCTTCAGGATAAATCATCAATGAATTGGTTAAGTACAAACCTAATAAAGTATGTTTCACAGAAAATTATGTGCTGCTGCTGCTGCTGCTAAGTCGCTTCAGTCGTGTCTGACTCTGTGCGATCCCATAGACGGCAGCCCGCCAGGCTCCCCTGTCCCTGGGATTCTCCAGGCAAGAATACTGGAGCGGGTTGCCATTTCCTTCTCCAATGCATGAAAGTGAAAAGGAAAATTATGTGGAGGCCACCAAAGAAAACTTAAATTGTATAGCAGTCATACTGAAAAGATAAGGAGAAACAGGTGACATTAATTTCAATAATATATTTTATTTAACCTAATATGCTTATGAACTGTGGTGTTGGAGAAGACTCTTGAGAGTCCCTTGGACAACAAGGAGATCAAAGAATCCATCCTAAAGGAAATCAGTTCTGAATATTCATTGGAAGGACTGTTCCTGAAGCTCCAATACTTTGGCCACCTGATACAAAGAGCTGACTCATTAGAAAAGACCCTGATGCTGGGAAAGATTGAGGGCAGGAGAAGGGGACGACAGAGGATGAGATGCCTGGATGGCATTACTGACACAATGGACATGAGTATGAGCAAGCTCTGGGAGATGGTGAAGGACAGGGAAGCCTGGTGTGCTGCAGTCAGTCCATGGGGTTGCAAAGAGTCGGACACAACTGAGTGACTGAATGACAGCAACAACAATAGATCCCAAATATTATCAAGACAATATGCCATCACCATAGAAAACTTTAATGAGGTTTGCTGTTTGTTTTTTTGGGTTGGCCATTCGCTATGCAGGATCTTAGTTCCCTGACCAGGGGTTGAACCTGCACCTCCCGCAGTGAAACTGCTGAGTTTTTAACCACTTGACTGCCAGGGAATTCCCCCAAACAGCTATTTAACACAAACAAAGGCTGTAAGAAAGGTCTGTTTGAGGAAGAGCTCACCGGACGCAGGAGTTTGGGAAAGAGAACTGTGCAGTGTGAGAAGATAAAGCCAGAGATGTGGGTGGGATCCTAATAGTCACGCAAAGTCCAGGAAGTCACAGCAAGGAGTCTGGAGCGTGCTCAAAGGGCAGAAGTACAGGGATTCTGTGACTCTGTCTCTCCCTTTGACCTTCTTTGTCTCCCTCAAATAGATGAAGTGAGTAGCACGCAGAGTCCTGAGGGGGCCTCTTGTCTCTCGGGGACCCCTAACTGACACAGTATAAACAGAGTGTAGAACAAAACTAAGACCATCCAACTAGGTTTGGGTCAACAAATAATTAATCAAGGAAAGAACAACTTCTTTGAATGCGTAAGTTCAGTTCAGTCACTCAGTCGTGTCTGACTCTTTTTGACCCCATGAACCACAGCATACCAGGCTTCCCTGTCCATCACCAACTCCCGGAGCCCACCCAAACCCGTGTCCATTGAGTCGGTGATGCCATCCAACCATCTCATCCTCTGTCGTCCCCTTCTCTTCCTGCCCTCAATCTTTCCCAGCATCAGAGTCCTTTCAAATGACTCAGCTCTTCACATCATGTGACCAAAGTATTGGAGTTTCATAAGAGTAATATACAATCAACTGTTTTGATGTGTTGCTATAAAGGTGAACGTTTATATAAAATTTCAACAATTTTCCTGCACTCTAGCTTACAGAGCTCATTTATCCAATTGCATTTCGTGTGAAGTCTAATGTCTACTTGGATGCCTTCTGGAGTATTATGGTGCTGATTAATGAGACTTAATTTTATAAAATACCTCTTGATGACAGCTTGAACCAAATCCTTTCCAGTGCTTTCCTAATGTCTCTTGGTGACTTGTGAAAGGTGAAGAAGCCACACTAATCCTTGCTCTTAATCAAAGTTGCAGGAAACTGGGACAAGATAATTTCCTGCAAGCAGGTCACCATGTGAGCTGAGTAACTGGTGGCCTGGAGGGGCTCAGGGCTGCTGCGTCTGAAAAGCAGCTGTTGAGGAGACTTACAGTGGAATTCACAGGGACCTTCAGAGGAGGCTGCAGATCTAAGCAGAGGGATTTTCTTTCCTAATGATACTTTTAAGAATTTTTAAAAGATTGTTTCAATTAAAATTTTTTTAGTTTTCTTGAAAAAATTCAGAATGACAATTAAAAAAATTTTTTTAAATTTAATTTTCAAGAATGACAGTTATCTCATGCCTTATCTTTGTCAGAGTTTCCACTTTACAGCATGTACATCTGGCAAGTTACAAAAAGAATTTAAATGGAAAACTATTCCTTCCCACCTCCCTTTCTGTGATTCTTATCCTCATTCTTATCCTACTTCCCACTTTTACTCCATCCTTCTTAAGATATGTTGACAGCTTATGGGATTTCATTTATTCACTCAACAAACAGTTAGTAAAGCACCACCCTTATTCTTTGGTTATACAAAGCTGTCTGTGTTAGTCGTGATTCTTGGTTACAGGCAGCAGAAACCAACTCAACACACAGGAAAAGAATATTCTGGAAGAAACAGATGGGAGGGAGGAAACCTAGGTACGGGAAATGGACAGGAAATAAGGCAGAGGTGGAGGGCCAGCAAGCAGGAAGACACAACCATTTTCACCAGAAACCACTGTTCAGGTGCCACCACCACTGAAGACCACTGTCACCGTGAACAAGTCCTAACCATCTCACCCTATTTGTGTTGTTAGTTCAAGATTCTGTGTTCCAGGTGGGAGAAGTGATTGGGTCCCGTGTCCAGGCTCTAGTATCTGGAGGAAAGGAAAGAGTGTTTCTGGTCCTTTTAGGCTTTCACAGGGGAGGTAAACTCCACAAAGGCAGCACGAGGGAGAGCTCAAAAATAGGAAGGAATGTGGCAGCTGAAAGCAACTACACGCTTCACTACAGAAGGCACTGACTTTGTCCTTAAGAAGCCCTTAGTCTTGAAGGAAAGACACACAACAAACAGATGAAACCCAACACAGAATAATAAACACAGAGACATGATCAAGAAAAAGTACAGTGCCAAGGCTCGGAGCACAAACTGCAGACAGGTGGTTACATCTTGCTTCTGTGGGGTGTAAGCTGCATGACCTTGAAAAGGTGTTTAACCTCCTGTTGCCTCGTCATTTGCAAAGAAAAGTTAATATCAGTCATCGCTTCAGAGGACTGCTATTAAATAAAGCATGCGAAGCAATCAGCATAGTGCCTGGTACACAGTAACACTTCAGTACATGTTAGCAATGATTATTACTATAAAGGGCAACTGGGACTCTATTAGAATTGGCAAAAAATCCATCATTCACTCATATAAAATGCCAAACTATGGGCTCTATCCATTCCAGAAAACGGATTCATTTTAATTTTGTCGTTGGGAGCATATAGGTAACTCTGCCTAAAACAGGGACATAAATTGTAATCATATCTTTTCATCTTTTCCCCAGTTCCTCATTTAATATACAGAAAAATGGGTTGGGTAGGGTGAAGACAACTCATAATATTTGCATCAGATTCTTGAAAGGTTTAGTAACTTCAGAAACAAACTTGGGGCCTCCACACTAGAAGGAAGGTATACGAAAAGAGCTTTTAAGAATGATTATGTTGAGGGAGGAACTGGAACTGCATACATACACCTGAATATGGAACCAGAGGAACCAGAGATGAAACTGCCAACATCTGTTAGATCATCGAAAAAGCAAGAAAATACCAGAAAAACGCCTACTTCTGCTATACTGATTATGCCAAAGCCTTTGACTATGTAGATCACAACAAACTGTGGAAAATTCTTTAAGAGATAGGAATACCAGAACACCTTACCTGCCTCCTGAGAAATCTGTATGCAGGTCAAGAAGCAAGAGTTAGAAAGACATGGAACAACAGACTAGTTCCAAATTGGGCAAGGAGTGCGTCAGGGCAAGGAGTACGTATTGTCACCCTGCTTAATTAACTTACATGCAGAGTACATCATGAGAACTGCAGGGCTGGATGAAGCACAAGCTGAAATTAAGATTGCCAGGAGAAATATCAATAACCTCAGATATGCAGATGACACCACCCTTATGGCAGAAAGTGAAGAGGAACTGAAGAGCCTCTTGATGAAAGTGAAAGAGGAGAGTGAAAAAGCTGGCTTAAAATTCAACATTCAAAAAACTATGATCCTAGCATCCAATCCCATCATTTCATGGCAAACAGATGGGGAAACAATGGAAACAGTGACAGACTTTTATTTTCTTGGGCTCCAAAATCACTGTAGATGGTAACTGCAGCCATGAAATTAAAAGATACTTGCTCCTTGGAAGAAAAGCTATGACCAACCTAGACAGCATATTAAAAAGCACAGACATTCCTTTGCCAACAAAGGTCCATCCAGTCAAAGCTACGGTTTTTCCAGTAGTCATGTATGGATGTGAGAGTTGGACTATAAAGAAAGCTGAGCATCGAAGAATTGATGCCTTTAAACTGTGGTGTTGGAGAAAACTCTTGAGAGTCCCTTGGACTGCAAGGAGATCCAACCAGTCCATCCTAAAGGAAATCAGTCCTGAATATTCATTGGAAGGAATGATGCTGAAGCTGAAACTACAATTCTTTGGCTACCTGAGGCAAAGAACTGACTCACTGGAAAAAGACTCAGATGCTGGGAAAGATTGAAAGCAGGAGAAGGGGATGACAGAGGATGAGATGGTTGGATGGCATCATCGACTTGGTGGATACGAATTTGAGCAAGCTCCGGGAGTTGGTGATGGACACGGAAGCCTGGAGTGCTGCAGTCCATGGCGTTGCAAAGAGTTGGACACGACTGAGTGACTGAACTGAACTGACCTGAATATGGATGTCCAAAGAGGCTGGCTGAAGTTTCAAAAATATTACCACCTCTCCCCGGCTCTCCACCCATTGTCCTGCCATTAACTAATATTCTGGGATTGTTTGTAATGAGTGTTTCTCCTGATGGTTCTGCAGCCTTGTCATTTGATCTCTGCCAAGTCAGAGAAATTTTGCACCTCCTGGTTTCATTCTCCAAAGCAGTGCTGTCCACTAGAACTTTCTGTGAGGATGGAAATATTCTCTATCTAACATGTGGCCTCTAATCAGCGAGCATTTGAATGATGGCTAGTATGACTGAGATACCAAATTTTTAATTTTGATTATTTTTAAAGCGATATAGACGATGTGGCTAACAGCTACCACCCGGCATGCGTCAACTTGACTGGGCTAAGAGACGCCTGGAGAACTGGTAGAGTATGATTTCTGGGTGTGTCTTTGTAAGAAGGTTTCTGGACGAGATCAGCAGTTGAATCAGCACACTGAGTATAAAAGATCATCCATACCAACATGCTGCTGCTGCTGCACTTAAGTCGCTTCAGTCGTGTCCGACTCTGTGCGACCCCACAGACGGCAGGCTCCTCTGTCCCTGGGATTCTCCAGGCAAGAACACTGGAGTGAGTTGCCGTTTCCTTCACCGACATGAGTGACCAGCCAACAGAACAAAACAAGCACAGCAAGGGTGAGTGAAAGCACTGCCTTCAGGGCTTTAGAGCAAGACCCTGACATCCTCCACTTCTAACTACCTTCCGTTAGAGAAAGAGCTCTTGCTGCTACTGGGACTTCAGGCAGCCTGAACGCTTGACTGTGGGTCACCAAGTTACCACATGATTGAGTAGGCCATCATAAAATGGAGGTTATTAATATGTGACCCCCCATGAAACAATGACGGGTGTGCATAGCAACACTCCCATCATCAAATGTAAGTGATACATAAATCACCTGGCCTAAACAGGTCCTGAAGGCACAAGTACGTAGGTTACATGGCAAAGTGGCCCAAATGCCTGTGGTCCCCATCGCTGCTACACTGGCTTGTCTCTCCCAGCCTGTGCTTCATCGTTTCATGGGGAGTCCCCTATGGTCAACTGGCAAAGTATAGACTCAGACCTGGCTGATAGATGGTCCTGTAGATATGTCCACCACCTACAAGTGGACAGCTGCAACACTATAGCCCCTCTCTGGGACACCCCTGAAAGATGATGGTGAAGGCCAATCCTCCCAGGGGTCAGAACTTCCTGCAGTGTACCTGGCTGTACATTCAGCTTGGAAGGACAAATGGCCATATTGCAATCCGATACCAATTCATGGACTGTAGCCAGTGGCTGGGCTGGATGGTCAAGGACCTAGAAGGAACATGATTGGAAAACTGGGGACAAAGAAATTTAGGGAAAGAGGTATATAGATAGGCCTCTCTGAATGGGCAAAAAGTGTGAAAATATTTGTGTCTCACATGAATTCTCACCAAAGAATGAACTCAGCCAAGGGGAATTTTAATAATCAAGTGAATGGGTTGACCTTTTCTGTGGATACCAGTCAGTCTCTTTACACTGCTACTCTTGTCATCACTCAGTAGACTCATAAGCAAAGTGGCCACGGTGGTAGGGACAGAGGCTTGTGCACAGGCTTGGAAACATGGGCTTCCATTCACTGAGCGTGACCTGGCTATGGCCAGTAACTGTCCAGTCTGCCGGAAGCAGAGACTATACTGAGCCCTTGAGATGGAACCATTCTCTGAGGTGCTCAGTCATCTGCTTGGTGGCAGGCTGACCACACTGGACTGTTTCCATCATGGAAGAGGCAGCATTGTGTATTTATCCCAATACAGGGAGACCTCAGAGATACTGTGGGTTTGGTTCCAAACCTCTGCAGCAAGGGGAATATCACAAAAAAGTGAGTCACATGAATTTTTCGGTTTTCCAGTGCAATTAAAAGTATGTCCACACTATATTATAGTCTTTTAAGTGTGTAACAGCATCAAGCTTTTTAAAAAATATGCATTAAATGCCTTAATTTTAAAATTAAATGCCTTAATTTAAAAATACTTTATTACTAAAAAATGCTATGCATCATCTGACAACACAGGGTTGCTGCAATCTTCAATTTGTAAGACACCAGTATCTGCAAATCACAACCGAGTGAAGTGCAATAAGACGAGGTGTGCTTGAAGGTCCTTTAGATATGGATTTGCCTTTCCTGAAGCCACCGCTTCTGTCCATGGACTTACAGGATGTTTCCTCCATCACCACAGTACTCTACACGCGCTTCTGATCAAGAACCTCACTTTACAGTAAAAGAAGTCCAGCACTGGGCCCATGCTCATGGAATTCATTAGTCTTATCATGTCTCCACCATCTTGATGCAACTGACTGACAGAACGGTGGCATGGCCCTTTGAAGAGTCAGTCACAACACATACCAGGTAGCAATACATTGCAGGACTGGGGCAAGGTTCTCCAGAAGGCTATGTAAACTTGGTAAAGCACTTACTACATGCCTGGGATTGTGCCAGACCTGAGATGTGGAGGCAGAAAAAAGCAGACCTTTTCCTGGGGGAGTTTATGGTCTAGGGAGAGAGGCAACTGCAAAATGGGTGGGGCTACAGTGGGAGGGAACAAAGCGCAGGGAGAGAGGGGTGGAAGGCACCGATCCTGGGGAGCCCGGTACACACATCCATCAGGGTCTTTCTTCTTTTGACTTTTTTTCCCCCCAGAAACTCTTCATTTAAGAACTAAGAAGACTGTCTCCAGGGTTCAGTTTCATTCCTTCATTCTTAGGGTCACCACACATAACCTTACATATTCTTTTAGAACAAAAATGGAAAAGTGAAAGTGTCAGTCGCTCAGTTGTGTCCAACTCTTTGCAACCCTGTGGACTATAGTCCGCCAGGCTTCTCTGTCCATGGAATTCTTTAGGCGAGAAAACTGGAGTTGGCTGCTATTTCCATCTCTAGGGGACCTTCACAACTCAGGGATCGAACCTGGGTCTCCCGCATTGCAGGCAAATTCTTTACTGTCTGAGCCACCAGGGAAGCCAAAAAAAATCTTTGTTAGGTTACTCTTGAAAAATATATTTGGCCACCTCTGCCCAGTTTATCCATGCTTCTCACTGAAGGTGGTTAAATATACAAACTTCCAAAAGTTTATACTTTTTAAGGTGGTAAGAGGAGCAACCCCACGTCCAAGGAGCGGTGGCTGCACGGGCACAGGAGGGCCGAGAGGAGCTACTCTACGTTCAAGGTCAGGAGGGGTGGCTGTGAGGAGATACCCCTCATCCAAAGTAAGGAGCAGTGGCTGCGCTTTGCTGGAGCAGCCCTGAAGAGATGCCCGACGTCCAAGGTAAGAGAAACCCAAGTAAGATGGTAGGTGTTGCGAGAGGTATCAGAGGGCAGACACATAAACCATAATCACAGAAAACTAGTCAATCTGATCACACAGACCACAGCCTTGTCTAACTCAGTGAAACTAAGCCATGCCGTGTGGAGCAACCCAAGACGGATGGGTCATGGTGGAGAGGTCTGACAGAATGTGGTCCACTGGAGAAGGGAATGGCAAACCACTTCAGTATTCTTGCCTTGAGAACCCCATGAACAGTATGAAAAGGCAAAATGATAGGATACTGAAAGAGAAACTCCCCAGGTCGATAGATGCCCAATTTGCTACTGGAGATCACTGGAGAAATAACTCCAGAAAGAAGGAAGGGATGGCGCCAAAGCAAAAACAATATCCAGCTGTGGATGTGACTGGTGATAGGAGCAAGGTCCGATGCTGTAAAGAGCAATATTGCACAGGAACCTGGAATGTCAGGTCCATGAATCAAGGCAAATTGAAAGTAGTCAAACAGGAGATGGCAAGAGTGAACGTTGATGTTCAAGGAATCAGTGAACTAAGATGGACTGGAATGGGGGAATTTAACTCAGATGACCATTATATCTACTACTGTGGGCAGGAATCCCTTAGAAGAAATGGAGTAGCCATCATGGTCAACAAAAGAGTCCGAAATGCAGTACTTGGATGCAATCTCAAAAACGACAGAATGATCTCTGTTCACTTTCAAGGCAAACCATTCAATATCATGGTGATCCAAGTCTATGCCCCAACCAGTAACACTGAAGAAGCTGAAGTTGAATGGTTCTGTGAAGACCTACAAAACCTTTTAGAACTAACACCCAAATAAGATGTCCTTTTCATTACAGGGGACTGGAATGCAAGAGTAGGAAGTCAAGAAACACCTGGGGTAACAGGCGAATTTGGCCTTGGAATATGGAATGAAGCAGGGCAAAGACTAATAGAGTTTTGCCAAGAAAATGCACTGGTCATAGCAAACACCCTCTTCCAACAACACAAGAGAAGACTCTACACATGGACATCACCAGATGGTCCACACCAAAATCAGACTGATTATATTCTTTGCAGCCAAAGATGAAGAAGCTCTATACAGTCAGCAAAAATAAGACCGGGAGCTTGTTTTTGGCTCAGATCATGAACTCCTTATCATCAAATTCAGACTTAAATTGAAGAAAGTAGGGGAAACCGCTAGACCATTCAGGTATGACCTAAATCAGACTCCTTAATGGCACCCCACTCCAGTACTCTTGCCTGGAAAATCCCATGGACGGAGGAGCCTGGTAGGCTGCAGTCCATGGGGTCGCTAAAAGTCGGACACAACGGAGCGATTTCACTTTCACTTTTCACTTTCATGCAATGGAGAAGGAAATGGCAACCCACTGCAGTGTTCTTGCCTGGAGAATCCCAGGGACGGGGGAGCCTGGTGGGCTGCTGTCTATGGGGTCGCACAGAGTCGGACACAACTGAAGTGATTTAGCAGTAGCAGTATGATTATACAGTAGAAGTGAGAAATAGATGTAATGGCCTAGATCTGATAGAGAGAGTGCCTGATGAACTATGGAATGAGGTTCGTGACATTGTACAGGAGACAGGGATCAAGACCATCCCCATGGAAAAGAAATGCAAAAAAGCAAAATGGCTGTCTGAGGAGGCCTTACAAATAGCTGTGAAAAGAAGAGAAGGGAAAAGCAAAGGAGAAAAGGAAAGATATAAGCATCTGAATGCAGAGTTCCAAAGAATAGCAGAGAGAGATGAGAAAGCCTTCCTCAGCGATCAATGCAAAGAAATAGAGGAAAACAACAGAATGGGAAAGACTAGAGATCTCTTCAAGAAAACTAGAGATACCAAGGGAACATTTCATGCAAAGATGGGCTCGATAAAGGACAGAAATGGTATGGACATAACAGAAGCAGAAGATATTAAGAAGAGGTGGCAAGAATACACAGAAGAACTGTACAAAAAGATCTTCATGACCCAGATAATCACGATGGTGTGATCACTCACCTAGAGCCAGACATCCTGGAGTGTAAAGTCAAGTGGGCCTTAGAAAGCATCACTACGAACAAAGCTAGTGGAGGTGATGGAATTCCAGTTGAGCTATTTCAAATCCTGAAAGATGATGCTGTGAAAGTGCTGCACTCAATATGCCAGCAAATTTGGAAAACTCAGCAGTGGCCACAGGACTGGAAAAGGTCAGTTTTCATTCCAATCCCAAAGAAAGGCAATGCCAAAGAATGCTCAAACTACCGCACAATTGCACTCATCTCACATGCTAGTAAAGTAATGCTCAAAATTCTCCAGCCAGGTTTGAGCAATACGTGATCCGTGAACTCCCTGATGTTCAGGCTGGTTTTAGAAAAGGCAGAGGAAACAGAGATCAGATTGCCAACATCCGCTGGATCATCGAAAAAATAAGAGAGTTCCAGAAAAACATCTATTTCTGCTTTATTGACTATGCCAAAGCCTTTGACTGTGCGGATCACAAGAAACTGTGGAAAATTCTTCAAGAGATGGGAATACCAGACCAACTGACCTGCCTCTTGAGAAATCTGTATGCAGGTCAGGAAGCAACAGTTAGAACTGGACATGGAACAACAGATTGGTTCCAAATAGGAAAAGGAGTATGTCAAGGCTGTATATTGTCACCCTGCTTATTTAACTTAAATGCAGAGTACATCATGAGAAACGCTGGGCTGGAAGAAGCACAAGCTGGAATCAAGATTGCTGGGAGAAATATCAATCGCCTCAGATATGCAGATAACACCACCCTTATGGCAGAAAGTGAAGAGGAACGAAAAAGCTTCTTGATGAAAGTGAAAGAGGAGAATGAAAAAGTTGGCAGCTCAACATTCAGAAAACGAAGATCATGGCATCTGGTCCCATCACTTCATGGGAAATAGATGGGGAAACAGTGTCAGACTTTATTTTTGGGGGCTCCAAAATCACTGCAGATGGTGATTGCAGCCATGAAATTAAAAGACGCTTACTCTTTGGAAGAAAAGTTATGACCAACCTAGATAGCATATTCAAAAGCTGAGACATTACTTTGCCAACAAAGGTCCATCTAGTCAAGGCTATGGTTTTCCAGTGGTCACGTATGGATGTGAGAGTTGGACTGTGAAGAAGGCTGAGCACCGAAGAATTGATGCTTTTGAACTGTGGTGTTGGAGAAGACTCTTGAGAGTCCCTTGGACTGCAAGGAGATCCAACCAGTCCATTCTGAAGGAGATCAGCCCTGGGTATTCTTTGGAAGGACTGATGTTAAAGCTGAAACTCCAGTACTTTGGCCACCTCATGCGAAGAGTTGACTCATTGGAAAAGACTTTGATGCTGGGAGGGATTGGGGGCAGGAAGAGAAGGGGAGACAGAGGATGAGACGGCTGGATGGCATCACTGACTCGATGGACATGAGTTTGGGTGAACTCTGGGAGTTGGTGATGGACAAGGAGGCCTGGCGTGCTGCAATTCACGGGGTCGCAAAGAGTCGGACACAACTGAGCGACTGAACTGAACTGAAGGTGGTCGAAAGGTACAAACTTCTAGTTACAAGATAAATAGGTCCTGAGAATAAAAGGGACAGTACGGTGACTATAGTTAACAATACTGCATTGTGTATTGAAAGTTGCTAAAAAAGTAGATCTGAAAGTTCTCATCACAAGAAAAAAATGTAACTATGTGAGGTGATGGATGTTAGTTAAACTTATTACAGTAATCATTTCACAGTTTAGACATATATCAAATTATTATGCTGTATACTCAAAACCAAAATAACATTATATATGCTAGTGGTAAAGAACTCAACTGTCAGTGCAGGAGACAAGAGATGTGGGTTTGATCCCTGGTTGGGGAAGGATTCCCTGGAGGAGGGTATGGCAACCCACTCTAAGATTCCTGCCTGGAGAGGCCCATGAACAGAAGAGCCTGGTAGGCAACAGTCCATAGGGTCACAAAAGTCAGACATGATTGAAGCGACTTAGAATGCAGGCATGTCAATTAGACCTCAATTTTAGAATTTGAAAAAAAAAAAGAAAAATAGATCATTAATATTTACCCTTCCTTCCATTGAGCAAGATTGTATGTCACTTACAAAATCTGGTGGCAAAGTCATGCAGTGAGTATAAAGCAACCAAATATTTACCCTTTAAAATAAATTAGAGAAAAGCAGAGATACAATTAAAGACAAATTTCCTACTAATGAAATGTTTACCTTATTAATAATAACCTTGTTAATTATCTATTTCATATTATAGGAATTACACTAATAATAATATTAACAATGTTGTTAATCATCAACAATAAACACTCAATAAATGCACCCACTTAGAACCTGGATACTGAACCCAAACATTGATCAGCCTTGTCTTGTTTTCTGAGATCTTGACAATTTGTGTAATTTAAAAGGCAGCCTTTAGAAGAAGACAGCCTTTTCCTACAAAGACTCTTTTCTGAATTTATTCTTTTTGAAAAGCATTTCTAGTTAGAACTATCAGAATCCACCAGAACTGACCCATATTACGCCGCACAAGAGTGTTTTGCTTGCTCACGGAGAGGCAATAGTCCAGCATTTGTCCTTAATTGCATTCAAAGATTATAATTTCATTTACTTTATGGCTTCTCATAGCTGTTGTCATTCAGTTGCTAAGTCATATCTGACACTTTACAGTTCTATGGACGGCAGCACACCAGGCTCCACTGTCCTCCACTCTCCCGGAGTTTGCCCAAATTCATGTCCGTTGAGTCAGGGAAGCTACCTAACTATCTCATCCTCTGCCACTCCCTTCTCCTTCTGCCCTCAATCTTTCCCAGCACCAGGGTCTTTTCCAATGAGTTGCTCTTCACATCAGGTGGCCCAAAGTATTGGAGCTTCAGCATGAGTCCTTCCAATGAATATTCAGGGTTGATTTCCTTTAGGATTGACTGGTTTGATCACCTTGCTGTCCAGGGGACTGTCAAGAGTCTTCTTCAGCACCACAATTTGAAAGCATCAATTCTTCGGCACTTAGCCTTCTTTATGGTTCAACTCTCACATCCGACTCATACATGATTACAGGAAAAACCATAGCTTTGACAATATGGGCTGCTGTTAGCAAAGTGATACATCTGCTTTTTAATATGCTGTCTGGGTTTGTCATAGCTTTCCTTCCAATGAGCAAGCATCTTTTAATTCCATCACAGCACTCACCATCTGCAGTGATTTTGGAGCCCAAGAAAATAAAATCTGTCACTGCTTCCAGTTTTTCCACTTCTGTTTGCCATGAAGTGATGGGACCAGATGCCATGATCTTAGTTTTTTGAATGTTGAGTTTTAAGCCAGCTTTTTCCCTCTCCTCTTTTACCCTTATCAAAAGTTCTCATAGTCGATTTATTTAAACCTTCTTACATTTAGATAAAGAAGTGACTTTAAAAGTACTGGAACATTTGAAAGAGTTATACAGACTTAGAGAAAGAATCATGAAGATTTATTCCACCCAAGAAAGTAAACCTTGAGTAACTACCATCATTTTTCTAAGACATCAAGAGTCACTTTCACCGTATCAGTACCAACTGCTTAGCTGCACAACCAGTGATCCTGGCTAAAGCTCTAACTTTTGAAAACCTTTCCTTGTTTCAACGTCCTTGGTCATTAATTCCTCCTTTTAAGAGCTGGTCAGGCTATAGTCAAACAGGGTCATTCACCTTCTGTGGCGTTTGGGGCTCTTATGCCCTCTTGGCCTTGCTTCAGTGACCTCATCCTTTATTTTCTGGGTCAGGGGAAAAACTTGCAACCGTGCTTTTAATTTTACTTATTTTTAAAACCATTTATCTTAACATAATACAAATTTATTATCATGTAAATCTGGAGGTCAGAAGTCCAAGAATGGGTCTTTGTGGCTAAAAATCAGTGTTTTGGCAGAGCTCTATTTATTCTGCAGACTCTAGGGGGGCATCTGTTTCCTTGCCTTTTTCAGCTTCTAGCGGCTGCCTGCCTTTCTTGGCTTGTAGTCCCTTCCTCCATCTGGAAAGCATATCATTCCAACATCTGATTCCAGCTTCACACCTCTTCTCTGTGCTGACCCTACTGCCTCTCTAAGGATTCCTGTGTTTACCTTGGGCTCAAATGGTTAACCCAGAATAATCTATCCAAGATCCTTGATTTAATAACATCTGCAAAGTCTCTTTTATCATGTACCATAGACTGAATGTCTGTGTCCCTTCCCCAAATTCATAGGTTGAAATCCCCAATGGGATGGTATTAGGTGATGGGAGTTAAGAAGGTGATTAGGTGATAAGGATGGAAGATTAGGATGTGTATATCTTGGGCGGAGGGTGGGGGCATAATGCAGCCTAACGGTAAGATATTATACTGTACGTTGCCTATAATAATGCTTTACAAATGAATGTGTTGTTGTTTTTGAGTCACTAAGTTTGCAACTATAGGTTGTTAGGTTGGACTCTTTGCAACCCCATGGATGGTGGCCCTCTGTCCATGGGATTTCCCAACCAAGGATACTGGAGTGGGTTGCCATTTCCTTCTCCAGGGGATCTTTCCAACCGAGGGATTAAACCCATGTCTCCTGAATTGGCAGGCAGATTCTTTATCACTGAGCTGCCAGGGAAGCCCTTAAAAATGAGTATAAAATGGAATTATAGTTCTGGTCTTGATTTTATTAGGTGAGAATTTGTTGCCCAATATGGCATTCAAGTAGCCAGAGCTAACCAACCATGGGAACCTCTGAGGGTTTTCAAAATCCCTCCAGGGTTGAGATGTGTAACTATCACTTGATAGAGCTGGAGACACTGGTTGCTTATGACCTCTCTGCCCTATGAACTAGCCAAGGTATGGCTGGTTTCATACTTTGGGATATTTCCAACTATACTCTCAAGATTACACAACACTCCTCATGACAAAGTCTTAAAAAAAGAACAGAGTCCATGAGGAAGAGGATGCTTTTACAATCATAAAGATTTAAAAACCCTTTTAAAGTCACCCCTATGAAAATAATAAGTGCCCCAAGCTAAAATGCCTTAATGTAGATTCAATCTCCCATTCTGCCCTTTATTTAATTTGTTTATTTTGGCTGTGTGGCTTGTGAGATCTTAGGTCCCTCACTGGAGATCAAACTGAGGCCCTGGCAGTCCTACCCCTGGATGGCCAGGGAATTCCCTTTCATTCTGCTTTCAAATAAGTATATTGAATTTTTAAAGCTAGTTAATATAGAATTAGGTAAGTATATAAAATTATTTTACACTTAGGATTCTCCAGAACAGACTACTGTTTCAAATGCAATAGAAACTGCAAATGTTTCTACAAAACAAGGACAAATCAGCAACAGAAATGAGGTAGGTGAGCTGAGAGACAGTAGTAATCTCCATCTTTAGATTGGAAAGTTGTTGCTTACTAGTGAGGGGAATAATACAGGTTACTTTAAACAATATCTTTACCTGAATGTCTCAAAGCCACCCAATATCCAAGGTCAGTGGATGTCCGCATTTTCTATATCTGAGTGAACAATGCCTAAAAAGAGATTTTCTGTGTTCAAGGTATGCAGATGTCACAATCAGTTTGTTGTACCACCACTCTCTGTAAATGAGCTCATGTGTTTTCAGTGATCTTTTACCCACAGACATGAAGAAATGGAAGAATAAAAGGTGAGCTGGGGGCTAGAGAGAGTCTGAGACAATTAAGGTGAACAGCCAACAACGGCATCCAGGTCACAGAGTGCCTACGCCTGACCTAGTGATGGTGGAAAAGCAGTCCTGAATGACAGTCCTGTCCTCGCAGCTGAAAACTTGAAACAAGTTTCACAAGAAACAACATGTTTCACAAGCAACATCTGCTTAATTCCTCAGTGGTGGGGACATTCCTGGTGGTCCAGTGACTAACACTCCCGCTCCCAACGCAGGGGACCCAGGTTTGACCCTTTTCGGGAAACTAGATCCCATATGCGGCAAGTAAAGAGTTCACGTGCTACAACTCAAGAACCCACCAGTTGCAATGAGGATCAAAGATCCCCAGTGCTCCAGCTAAGACTCGGCACAGCCCAATAAATGAATTAATCAGTTTAAAAAAATTCCCAGCGGTTATTTCTTTACCTGAAAAATATCAGTAAGAATGAGATAGATACTTGACCTCGGGACACTTTTCACATTTCATCTGGAGTTCTAAGGTTGATCCGTTAACAAACAAACCATGAAATGGGTGCTGATGAGTGGATATAGAAGCAAAAAAGTACAGAATCCAATGAGTTCTTTTTTTTTTAAATTAATTACTTAATTAATTTATTTATTTTACTTTATTTTAATTTACAATGCTGTATTGGTTTTGCCATACATTGACATGAATCCACCGCGGGTGTACATGCATTCCCAAACATGAACCCCCCTCCCACCTCCCTCCCCATAACATCTCTCTGGGTCATAAAAATATGGAATGCTTCACGAATTTGCGTGTCATCCTTGCGCAGGGGCCATGCTAATCTTCTCTGTGTCGTTCCAATTTTAGTATATGTGCTGCCGAAGCGAGCACTCCAATGAGTTCTTAATAGGCAGCAGGAAAGTTGGCTACAGCTCACGTGGGGAGGATGAGAAGTGTTGCCAAATTCCATCTACCTACATCAGAAAGTAAAGATTCGAGAGGATGAAATCTGATAGATGACCAAGAATGTATGATGCTCTGGATTAACAAATTTATAATTAGCTGCAATTTGAAGATGTGGACTTGAGAGCCAGACACAGGCCTGGGCTTGGCCATTTGGGGTTTGGTGGATCCAAGTTCCCACCCTTGGAAGTTCTGGCTGCCTTTCCTGGCCGGTTGCTGTGGCAGGAAACTGGCAATGCTTACTCAGATCCCCTTAAGTGGTAAGTGAGTCTGCATGTCTAGAAAGCCATAAGTAATAAACATATAGATGGTGAGAAAGTTTTAATACAGAGTGTGTCAAATCTAGTGTGAAAAGCTGTATAACTTTGTGCTTCTTTTTAGAAGCTTTATTCAGTCTTCAGTGCTTTCAACCATTTCAGATAAACTGATATACTAGACGATTTAAAATCTAATTTTAATTGTGATCCTTAGGAAGATTTAACTAATTTAAGTGTGCTGTCAACATTCAAATGCTGAAGAGTTCTGATTTTCTAAAGGTATATGTTTGATTTTTAACATCTAGAAATGCTTTAAAACTGTTACCTTAGTGAATATTTTGATTTACTGGATTTGTAACTTATCTAAATCTTTAGCAAGATTTTATTGTTAGATTTGTAAGGGTCTCTCATAGATGCTTGCAAAATTCTGCCTGAAGGAAAAAGCTTAACTTTCCTACATAAACTGTACCGAAGAGTAAGTTCTTTACAGAATAATGCCAGCTTATCAATGCAGAAGGAATGATAGCCCTGGAATAAATATTCTGCAAGCCCTAATAAATTATTCTGGGCAATGATCATTAGCTGCCAAAAGTCATCAGGTGAAAAGCTGAGGGGCTATTTTATCAAGGGATGCATCCAACTGCCTATGGTGAGAAATAGTTTTAATATAAACGGTAACATAAATATGGACCCCTGTGTCATTTCTCACGCCACAAAAAAAGAGAAACAACCAGATCTTACGTGTCTCCTGATAGAAGTACCCAACACTAAATTGAATGTATTCTTGCCAAAAACCCAAGCATAAATGTGATAACTCTAGATTAGGATTGTCAAACTCAGCAAAAAAAACACAAGATGATAAAATATTGCACAAGCGAGCACTTTCACACTAAAAAATATTGTTTAGTTAAGGGTAAAGCGTCTACCTGAAATGCAGGAGACCCGGGATCGATCCCTGGGTCAGGAAGATCCCCTGGAGAAGGAAATGGCAACCCCCTCCAGTATTCTTGCCTGGAGAATCCCATGGATGGAAGAGCGTGGTAAGCTACAGTCCACAGGGTTGCAAAGAGTCGGACACGACTGAGCGACTTCACTTTCCTGTATTTTATCTGGAAACTCTACTCTAAATCTAACTACCAGGATGAATCGAATGAATACAATCAGCAAAATCTAGAATGTAGAAAACCCTCTAGGACATATTTCCTTCTACAGATAATTTGCAAAGAGACAACACTTCATTTGATGATTGGAAGAAAAAACAATTTGCTCTCCCACAGAAAAATCGCAAGGATGAAAAAGGGAGGAAACCTGCAGATACTATCAGATTAACAGAGGCTTAAGAGACATGGCAATAAGTGTTTGCATCCTGATTTGAATAAACATCTGTGACAAAATTTTAGGAAATTTGAAAAGTAACTGAATATTTAGGAATCAGTGTTAAAAGTGTTAAGTACTATGGCTAGCTTACACAAGAGAATTTTTATCTTTTAAAGATACATACTGAAGTGTTATTGATGAAACAATATGATGTCTGAAATTGGTATCAAAACAATCCTGTGGCAAGGTGGGAGGGGTAGGTTGTCAAGAATAGAGATAAAAACGGGATCGGTGGGTGTTGACAATTGTGAAGGCTGGTGAGGAGTATGTGAGAGTTCATTATGCTATCCTACCTTTGTGAATATTTGAAAAAATTTAAAATGTTTCAAAAGGGAGGGATTTAAGAAAAACTGAGGCATGAACATGTAACAAATAGAAGATTAATTATGATCCAATAAAATATAAATTTGCTTGCCTTCACAATAACATGTCGCAGTGTAGGTTCATTTTTTAAAATAAATGCGTCACTCTGGCGGGGGACGCTGGTAATGGAGGAAACTACATACGTGTGGCAAAGGAGGCATATGAGAACTTTCTGTACGTCCCACTCAACTATGCTGTGAGCTGGAGACTAATAAGAGTCTCTTTTTAAAAAAGTGAGGCTCCCTTTGATTATTGCCGCCAGTCTTGGTCTCCCTGCTGTTTCAAGGTAACCATAGTTATTGGCTTGACGTATGTCCTTCCAGAAAGTTCTCTATACACTTATAGATATATACACGTAACACAGAAAATGCATAGCATCATAGTGTGTTTTTGTTTGTCTTGTGTTCCTTTCTTGCTGTCATCTGATTATTATATGACCCTTGATTAAAGGTTAAGGGATCATTATGGAAAACATTTTGCTCTGTGGCCCTTTTATATACCATTAGTTAAAAAAAAAAAAAAACAACTCTTGAGAATAAGAAAAGCTACCAACTTTCTAAGGATTTGATTGAGTAGATAAAAACTTGGTTACTTTGAAAGTGGCATTAGGAACTTCCTTGCAAGTCCAGTGGTTAAGATTCCACACTTCCAATGCAGGGGACACAGGTTCAACCTCTTGTCAGGGAACTAAGATTCCACATGCTGCACAGTGTACCCAAGAAAAGGATGCGGGCAGGGGGTGGGGGGTGGCGGGGCAGGGGGCAGGCATCAGTCTGACAAAATTTATTATAATTGTGAGTAAGACAGAGGAAAACAGTTCCTTACAGCCAAAGGTTGGTCTGACTCGATTGAGGTCTTGTTGTTCTCTTGGTGAACACAGACAATGTCACATTAACACTGGACAGGGCCACTCTGTGACCACGTAGAACAAGACGGAAACAAAATCACCCAGGAATCCTGTCTGAACACAGATAAAACCTGAACACCACTCAAGCCCCCAAATACCAATCATGACCCTCTCCCAGCCAATATGAGTGATGGCTGCTTCTTTACCAAGTATCACCTCACTCTGGCCTCTCCTCCCTCTCATTGAGTTTTATTATAAATGTATCAAATCATAGAATTACCCTTTCGCTTTTGACAGGAACAAAACATCCAACCAAGAGCTAACCTCCACTTCCATGAACTCACATCAAACTCAACTAAACAAGTGCAAATCCTATAAGAGGGTCCTTGGAGCAGCCTCTCACCAAGACACCCCAGGACCCAGGGTGAGAAGTCTCCCTCTCTGCAACAGAAAATAATCCCGTGTTCACCTACAAGTGTGGTTTTGATGGTCTTCAGCTGAACGGTATAGATAGAGGTTTTCTTTTAAAACTTTAAAACCAGATATAAGACAAATAAGCTGTTGTTGTTTAGCACTAAGTCATGTCTGACTCTTTGGGACCCCAAGTGATCCCCACAGCCCGCCAGGCTCCTCTGTCCATGGGGTTTCCCAGGCAGGAATACTGAAGTAGGTCGCCATGCTCTTCTCTATAGGATCTTCCCAACCCAAGGACTGAACCTGAGTCCCCTGCACTGGCAGGTGGATTCTTTACCACTGAGCCACCAGAGAAGCCCCAAGACAAATAAACACCAGGAATGTAACGTACAACATGAAAAAGAGTAGGGCCCAGCTGAGCAACTGAACTGAACTGAAGGTTATATATGTAAGTTAGGAGAGTAAATCCTGAGTTCTCATTACAAGAAAAAATATTTTTTCCTATTCTTTGATTTTATATCTAAATGAGATGAAACTCAACTTACTGTGATGATAATTTCATGATGTACGTAAGTCAAATCATAAGGCTGGTCACCTTAAACATATAGAGTGCTAGTATGTCAATTATATCTCAGTGTAAAACTAGAAAAAAAAAAAAAAACAACCTTTAAAAACAATGGATCCTGGGACTTCCCTGGTGGTCCAGTGGCTAAGACTCCGCACTTCCAAAGCAGGGGCATGGGTTCAGTCCCTGGTCGGGGACCGAATCCTACATGCCGCAACTAAAGAACCTGTATGCTGCAACTAAGGTCTGAAAGAAAGAGTCGCTCCATGTGTCCCACTCTGCAATCCCACGGGCTGTAACCCACCAGGCTCCTCTGTCCGTGGGATTCTCCAGGCAAGAACAGTGCAGTAGGTTGCCATTTCCTACTCCAGGGAGTCTTCCCAACCCACGGTTTGAACCCAAGTCTCCTGCATTGCAGGCAGATTCTTTACCGTCTGAGCCACCAAGGAAGTCCAACTAAGGTGGTGCAGCCAAATAAATAGAAATAAATATTTTTTAAAAAAGAATCACAACTTAAAGACATTTCGTTATTTTTTAAAAATAAAAACAACAGATCCTACCCCCAAATACATACTCGTAGGTCAACTCTCATTAATGACTGCTTCCCACAGTGAGCGGATTTAGTGGTTGCCCCTCCAATCTCCACTTCTCCTTGCTTTTGGTAACCACTACTAATCGCTCTTTTAGGTAAATGCCCCCACTCAGCTTAGGTGGTGCAGCAGTAAAGAATCTGCCTGCCGATGTAGGAGACTCAAGAATGTGGGTTTGATCCCTCGGTTGGGAAAATCCCCTGGAGGAGGAAATGGCAACCCACTCCAGTATTCTTGCCTAGAGGATCCCATGGACAGAGGAGCCTGGTGGGCTACCGTCCACGGGGTCACAAAGAGTCAGGCACGAGTGAGTGAGCACGCACGCCCCAGCTTACCTGCTCAACCCCTATCCCCATCTTCTCTTGGGGCCAGGGAGCCTGCGGGGCTGCTGCCAAGCACCTCCCCAAGGCTGGAGGCCCGAGTCCTCACTACACCCCACAGCCCGAAGGCAGAGGGTCTGGGGTGGGAAATGGAATTGTAGTCCACAATTTTAAATGTGTGTATGTGCTTTTTTTGGTTTGTTTTTACAAAATTAAAATACTGCCATAAATATAAGCTCTTGATCATGTCTTTTATACTTAATATATTATCATTATTGGCTCCAAATTGCTCCAAACTTCTTGAATTCAGATTTCAGCTAGCCTGCTTGAGATCAAATCTCTCTTTCCTCTTAATCTTTATGATGGTCTTTCAAGACTATTTGGGAAGAAGAGTCAAGTTTTCTTCAGCAGCATGATCATTTTAAGAACTGTAACGTACGTGATGCCAAAACTCTCTAGGGAAGGACTTTCAAAATCTGAATTTAGTTGTCACTACCTATTAACAGCACTTCCCTGGTGGCTCAGAGGTTAAAGCGTCTGCCTCCAATGCGGGAGACCTAGGTTCAATCCCTGGGTTGGGAAGATCCCCTGGAGAAGGAAATGGCAACCCACTCGAGTATTCTTGCCTGGAGAATCCCATGGACGGCGGAGCCTGGTGGGCTACAGTCCACGGGGTCACAAAGAGTCGGACACGACCTATTAACAAAGTTATTAACCTTTAAGTTAATTACCTCAGGCCAATTACTGAGAACAAACTTGATATTGCATCTGAAACATGAAACACACCCGTAGAATTTACCTAGTAATAAATCTGCTCAATCGAACGCATGCAGTGTACACACCTCTTCTTTGGGTGTGTACCCTTCTGAGCCGTGTAAACATTTTCCCCCAGATGTAGCGATTTTGTTTAAAACAAAATTGAGGAGCTAGAGTCGTTTGCTCCCGGATGTCTCCAATACACAAAATTCTTCTCAGTCAAGCATGGAGCTGCCAACAAAAACTTCTCTTTTTATATTTAAAAAAGTTGCTTGTTTTGTTTTTGACAGGGAAGCTTTATAATATTTAACTTGTTTTCTGGTACATTAAAAAGTCAAAGTAACATACAAAAATCAAATAGTCCAAAAAACTAAAAAGTAAAATATTTTCCATTCCAAGCCACTTCTGGCCTATTCTCCAGAGAACATTCTTTCTAATAGTGTATCCTTCCAGATGGGAGGAAAGGACAGTTAAGTGACTTTGGGACAGACATATACACACTGCTATATTTAAAATGGATAGCCAATAAGGACGTACTGCATAGAACATGGAACTCTGTCCAATTATGTGGCAGCTTGCATGGGAGGGGAGTTTGGGAGAGAGTGCTGCTGCTGCTGCTGCTAAGTTGCTTCAGTTCAGTTCAATTCAGTTCAGTTCAGTCGCTCAGTCGTGTCCGACTCTTTGTGACCCCATGAATCACAGCACGCCAGGCCTCCCTGTCCATCACCATCTCCCAGAGTTCCCTCAGATTCACGTCCATCGAGTCAATGATGCCATCCAGCCATCTCATCCTCTGTCGTCCCCTTCTCCTCCTGCCCCCAATCCCTGCAGCATCAGAGTCTTTTCCAATGAGTCAACTCTTTGCATGATGTGGCCAAAGTACTGGAGCTTCAGCTTTAGCATCATTCCTTCCAAAGAACACCCAGGGCTGATCTTTAGAATGGACTGGTTGGATCTCCTTGCAGTCCAAGGGAAGGGACTCTCAAGAGTCTTCTCCAACAACACAGTTCAAAAGCATCAATTCTGCAGCACTCAGTTTTCTTCACAGTCCAACTCTCACATCCATACATGACCACAGGAAAAACCATAGCCTTGACTAGATGGACTTTTGTTGGCAAGGGAATATCTCTGCTTTTCAATATGCTATCTAGGTTGGTCATAACTTTCCTCCCAAGGAGTAAGCATCTTTTAATTTCATGGCTGCAAACACCATCTGCAGTGATTTTGGAGCCCCCAAAAATAAAGTCTGACACTATTTCCCCATCTATTTCCCATGAAGTGATCGGGACCAGATGCCATGATCTTCGTTTTCTGAATGTTGAGCTTTAAGCCAACTTTTTCACTCTCCTCTTTCACTTTCATCACGAAGCTTTTTCATTCCTCATCACTTTCTGCCATAAGGGTGGTGTCATCTGCATATCTGAGGTTATTGATATTTCTCCCGGCAATCTTGATTCCAGCCTGTGTTTCCTCCAGCCCAGTGTTTCTCATGATGTACTCTGCATAGAAGTTAAATAAGCAGGGTGACAATATACAGCCTTGACGTACTCCTTTTCCTATTTGGAACCAGTCTGTTGTTCCATGTCCAGTTCTAACTGTTGCTTCCTGACCTGCATACAGATTTCTCAAGAGGCAGGTCAGGTGGTCTGGTATTCCCATCTCTTTCAGAATTTTCCACAGTTTCTTGTGATCCGCACAGTCAAAGGCTTTGGCATAGTCAATAAAGCAGAAATAGATGTTTTTCTGGAACTCTCTTGTTTTTTCCATGATCCAGCAGATGTTGGCAATTTGATCTCTGGTTCCTCTGCCTTTTCTAAAACCAGCTTGAACATCAGGGAGTTCATGGTTCACGTATTGCTGAAACGTGGCTGGAGAATTTTGAGCATGACTTTACTAGCGTGTGAGATGAGTGCAATTGTGTGGTACTTTGAGCATTCTTTGGCATTGCATTTCTTTGGGATTGGAATGAAAACTGACCTTTTCCAGTCCTGTGGCCACTGCTGAGTTTTCCAAATTTGCTGGCATACTGAGTGCAGCACTTTCACAGCATCATCTTTCAGGATTTGAAACAGCTCAACTGGAATTCCATCACCTCCACTAGCTTTGTTTGTAGTGATGCTTTCTAAGGCCCACTTGACTTCATACTCCAGGATGTCTGGCTCTAGGTGAGTGATAACCATCGTGATTATCTGGGTCGTGAAGATCTTTTTTGTACAGTTCTGTGTATTCTTGCCACCTCTTCTTAATATCTTCTGTTTCTGTTAGGTCCATTGTTTTTGTCCTTTATTGAGCCCATCTTTGCATGAAATGTTCGCTTGGGAGCTCTAATTTTCTTGAAGAGATCTCTTTCCCATTCTATTGTTTTCTTCTATTTCTTTGCACTGATCACTGAGGAAGGTTTTCTTATCTCTCCCTGCTATTCTTTGGAACTCTGCATTCAGATGCTTATATGTTTCTGCAGGAGCGGAGGCTGCAGGAGTGGCTGAGAGGAGCTACCGCACATCCAAGGTCAGGAGCAGTGGCTGTGCTTTGCTGGAGCAGCTGTGAAGAGATACCCCACATCCTAGGTAAGAGAAACCCAAGTAAGACGGTAGGTGCTGAGAGAGGGCATCAGAGGGCAGACAGACTGAAACCACAATCACAAACAACTAGCCAATCTGATCACACGGGCACACCCTTGTCTAACTCAGTGAAACTAAGCCATGCTGTGTGGGGCCACCCAAGACAGGTGGGTCATGGTGGAGAGGTCTGACAGAATGTGGTCCACTGGAGAAGGGAATGGCAAACCACTTCCGTATTCTTGCCTTGAGAACCCCATGAACAATATGAAAAGGCAAACAGATAGGACACAGAAAGATGAACTCCCCAGGTCGGTAGGTGCCCAATATGCTACTGGAGATCAGTGGAGAAATAACTCCAGAAAGAATGAAGGGATGGAGCCAAAGTGAAAACAACACCCAGCTGTGGATGTGACTGGTGATAGAAGCAAGGTCGGATGCTGTAAAAAGCAATATTGCATAGGAACCTGGAATGTCAGGTCCATGAATCAAGGCAAATTGGAAGTGGTCAAACAGGGGATGGCAAGAGTGAACGTCGACATTCTAGGAATCCCCGAACTAAGATGGACTGGAATGGGTGAATTTAACTCAAATGACCATTATATCTACTACTGTGGGCAGGAATCCCTCAGAAGAAATGGAGTAGCCATCATAGTCAACAAGAGTCTGAAATGCAGTACTTGGATGCAATCTCAAAAACAACAGAATGATCTCTGTTCATTTCCAAGGCAAACCATTCAGTATCACAGTAATCCAAGTCTATGCCCCAGCCAGTAACGCTGAAGAAGCTGAAGTTGAACGGTTCTATGAAGACCTACAAGACCTTCTATAACTGACACCCAAAAAAGATGTCCTTTTCATTACAGGGGACTGGAATGCAAAAGTAGGAAGTCAAGAAACACCTGGAGTAACAGGCAAATTTGGCCTTGGAGTACAGAATGAAGCAGGGCAAAGGCTAATAGAGTTTTGCCAAGAAAATGCACTGGTCATAGCAAACACCCTCTTCCAACAACACAAGAGAAGACTCTACACATGGACATCACCATCTGGTCAACACTGAAATCAGATTGATTATATTCTTTGCTGCCAAAGATGGAGAAGCTCTATCCAGTCAGCAAAAACAAGACCGGGAGCTGACTGTGGCTCAGATCATGAACTCCTTATTGCCAAATTCAGACTTAAACTGAAGAAAGTAGGGAAAATCACTAGACCATTCAGCTATGACCTAAATCAATTTCTTTATGACTATACAGTGGAAGTAAGAAATAGATATAAGGGCCTAGTTCTAATAGACAGAGTGCCTGATGAACTATGGACAGAGGTTCGTGACATTGTACAGGAGACAGGGATCAAGACCATCCCCAAGAAAAAGAGATGCAAAAAAGCAAAATGGCTGTCAGAGGAGGCTTTACAAGTAGCTGTGAAAAGAAGAGAACCAAAAGGCAAAGGAGAAAAGGCAAGATATACCCATTTTTCCAGTGGTGGCATAACATTATCCATATGAACACATCACAATTTAATCAGTCCCCTATTGATGAGTATTTAGGTTGTCTAATTCCTTTCCACTATAATAATGTGAAAATAAATATTCTCATACAAGCATTTTCGTGCATTTGTGTAACTGTATCTGTGGAATAAATTTCAAAAAATGACATTGAGTCTAAGGGTTGGAGAGTCAACAGTTTGAAAGCTACTGACAAATTGTTTTCTAATAAGGTTGCACCAATTACCACTCCCGTTCATGTTATATAATGCTGCATGCTCTCTCACATGCTAGCCAACATTGGTTTTTTTCCAACTTTTTTATCTTTGCCAGTCTGATAGGTTGAAAAATATTTTGTGTGTGTGTGTGTGTGCCAGTCCACCATGAGTGTGTGGTTCTGCCATTTCTGAACACAGTGACTCAATTAAATAAAATCAAGGTAGTAATAGGGATGGATGCTATTTCAAAAATTTATCCTTATTTCTAAGAGTGATTAATTGGCTTTGCAGCCTACCCTGGAAAGATCAATTATTAATATATACTGAGACTATATATTAAACAGTGCTTGGGAGTTCCTTTCAGACTACTCTTTTATTTTTCAATGTGTTTATTTTTTATTTTACTTTTTGGCCATGCCACATAGCTTGCAGGATATTAGTTCCCCAACCAGGGATTGAACCCGCCCCCTCAGCAAGGAGTCCTAACTACTGGGCCACTTATCTTCTGATGACTCTTTGATCTTAAAATATCAAACTAAGAATTGAGGGAACTATCAAGGTTACTTAAGAAATTAATTCAGTTACTTAGCAATGTCAGCACACGTCATTTGAAATCACGATAATGATGACAATGTGGATTGTATGTGCACGTAAAACAGGCAGTCTTAAGAAGAGGCTGGTAGAAAACGGAGTACGGCACATCTTCCAACTGTGTCTTACGTCTTATGAACAGTTTTGGAGGAAAGTTATTACTCCTGCTGAGAGAAATTTAAAGTTCCTTACTGAAATCATTTAAATAACTTTTATTTTAGATCATAATAATTTTTTTTTTTCTTTTTTGTGGCTGCAAAGCACGTGGGATCTTACTTCCCTGACTAGGGATTGAACCCATATCTCCCGCACTGGAACTGTGGAGTCTTAACCAGTGGATGACCAGGGAAGTCCCGAAATAACCTCTCTATTGTAGAAGAGACTTAGAGAAAAATTGCAGTTACTACGGATGGTTCCCATACAGCCCCCACAGTTCCCCTGCTTGTTAGCACCACACAGTAACATGGTACTTTGTCACTTACGTATTGATTGACACATTAACTAAAACTCATACTTTACTCAAATCGCCATAGTTTTTCCCCAATGTCCTTTTCCTGTTTCAGGCTGATACCCAGAATCCCAAGTTACAGTTACATTTAGTCATCATACCTCCCCGGGCTTCTCTGGGCTGTGACAGGTTTTCAGTTTCCTTGTTTTTGATGACCTTGACAATTTTGAGGAGTCCAGGCCAGGTATTTCATAGGATGTTCCTGAGCTGGCATCGGTCTGATGTTCTTCTCATAAATGAGACCGGGGTTGTGGATTAGGGAGAGGACGGCCATACAGGTGAAATTCCTCACATTATCGCATCACACTGTCAACATGACTCGGCGCTGTCACTGCTGACCTTGATCACCTGAGTGAATGCATTCATTACCTTTCTGTCTTGGCATAAACAACGCTACAGAATATAACGAATTGAGTCCTGAGGGTTTCAAAGTAAAGCGTGGCGGGGAGGCTGATTATCAGGGAGCCAGGGGTTCCCTGGTGGCTCAGATGGTAATGAATCCGCCTGCAACGTGAGAGACCTGGGTTCGATCCCTGGGTTGGAAGATCCCCTGGAGGAGGGAATGGCTACGCACCCCAGTATTCTCGCCTGTAGACTCCCCTGGGACAGAGAAGCCCGGTGGGCTACAGTCCATAGGGTTCCCAACAGTCGGACACAACCGAGTGACTAGGCACACAGCACAGGAGTCCCCTAATTCCTCAGGAGACCCTGCCAGGGGGGCAGAAAGAGCTCTGTGCCAGAGTGTGTGAACTCTGAAGCAATACTGGAAATTTAGAGACAAGCTGTTCAAAGTAATCCCACTGGGGTAAGCACTGCTACTCATGCTTCACGAGGAAGAGGCCGAGGCACAGTGCCAAGGACACAGGCAAGCTGAGACGCAGTCCACGCAGTCTGGCCACGGCGCCCAGGCTCTTACCACTGTGTGTCGTCTCACCAAATCCATTTTGACTTGGATTTCCCAGATTACAAGTGAGACACTAAGGCACCTTTCCTTTGGTATATGGCTACTGACCCCAGGACCTCACTGGGGACAGGTGATACAAAGAAGAAGCCATGAGGAACAGATTCCAGGTGAGACCTCAGAGTCGGAGCTGGTAGAGATCTGGAAGGATGGCATCCCAAGCCCAGAGCGGGGGGCCCGCTGGAGCCAGCAGCTGGAATCATCTCAGGGTATAATTTAAGCGTGACCCTAGGCAAGGATCACCAGATTCAGCAAACAAAAATATAAGATCCCCACTTAAATTTGAACCTCAGATGAACAACCTGTATGTTCCAAGTGAAGTTCAAATTCACCTGGGCCTCTGTATTTTAACACTCCCCCTGGCTTCACGGCCCCCAAGCCCAATTTCCAGCCCTCTTAGATTCACTGATCACTTCCAGTTGTGGTAGAGTCAGCTGTGACTGAATCAAAACCCTTTACACTGTGACTCTACTGACATAGGAAGATAAATGGAAGCTCTAGAAGGCGGAGGGGTTCAAGAAAACATAATTGAGAGAGGAGACAATTCTTTGTGTAAGGGAACAGTCCAATGTGCTTCATATGCAAAATGTCTTTCTAGAGAATTTCACTGAAATTGTCTTCATAAAGCAAATCATAACACTCATTTGCTTCACGTGTTTCCATTACGAGCCTCTTCTGTTAAGGAGAGGGTGGGATGAGTTGAGAGAGTAGCACTGAAACATGCGAAATTAGATAGCCAGTGGAAATTTGCTGTTTGACGCAGGGAGCTCAAATAAGGTGCTCTGTGACAATCTAGAGGGGTGGAATGAGGTGGGAAGGAGGGAAGGGAAGGGAAGGGACATGGGTATACTTATCGCTGATTCATGCTGATGTGTGGCAGAAACCAACATAATATTGTAAAGCAATTATTCTCCAATTAAAAATAAATATATTTTTTTAAAAGCTGCAGTGGGAACACAGGTCTTGAGATTCACAGCTGCCATTCCCACCACTCCAAATTTCCAACCCAGGAAACCCTCATTACAATAAGCATAGTGCACACTACATGTTAAGATCATGAAACAGAAGGAATCACGTCTCATGAACAAGTGTGCTTCTACAGAAAGTAGCACGGTGTCTGAAACCGAACAGATACTTGTGAAGTGGATGGATGGAAAAACAGAATCAGTCCTTCAAGAAAATTTATTTAAATATTAATGTATTGAGACGTAGTAAACGTTTGCCAACCCAAAGTTGATCTCTGATTGAAAGGACATAATGAGGCAGGGAGAGAGAGAGCCATGATGTGTGGGAAACATTCATAGTCGAGGAGGTGACGGGCAGGACTTCAGATAGCTGTTCTTTTCCAATGGCGTAAGTCGGTTCAGTCCCTGGGTCGATGAATCTAGATGAATGGAGCAGATCTTTCTTTCACAACTGGAGAAATGGCGGCTCAGAGGGTAAAGCGTCTGCCTGCAGTGCAGGAGACCTGGGTTCGATCCCTGGGCCAGGAAGATCCCCTGGAGAAGGAAATGGCAATCTACTACAGTCCTCTTGCCTGGAAAATCCCATGGACAGAGAAGCCTAGTAGACTACAGTCCATGGGATCGCAGAGTCGGACCCAACTGAGCGACTTCACTTCACTTGGTTTAACCTTTATCCACAAACTCATAGAAGTCTTAGGAAGCTATCAGATTCACCAAATATGGGCCTCTGCTGCCACCTAGTGTTAATTTCTCAGCTTTAAAAAGGTAAAAACAGGAAGCTCTGTAACTCAAAAAATTTCAGGATTTCCAACTCTATCAAAGCCTTTTGTGGGTAAAAAAAGAGACAGTATATCCTCTATTTGTATTGCAAAAATATTTAGACTCTGTTGCAACTAATGTGTCCAAACTGTTTACAGAAGGAAAACCATTTGATAATGATACAGATTGGCCCAAGCCTCTTAAAGCCAGCAGTCTTTTGCTGGGGACTGTTTTTTGGATACCGATGTTAGATACCTTTTCTCCCTTTCTTTCATTTCTGAACTCTATTAGGAAAAGAAGAAGGAAAAAAAAACTGAGACAGTTTTGGGGTGCTCCCATCAACGATTCTCTCTAAATTAAGATAGCGGCAGAAGACAGTGATATCTGGCCCCAGGCCTTTAAACTAGGATTTGTCTCAGTTTGGACACAGAAGTATTTAGCAGGGAGGGTGAGTTGGTGGCAGCCAAACTTTCAATCTTCTGAAAGCACAGAGTGTGTGCGCTTTCCTGCGCGGGAATCCACAGCCAAGAGACCAAAGAGCTGCGCTCAGTGAGGGAAGAGACATCATTTCTGTCTAGTTGTCTTCTCATCCTTTATACTGTATCTGGGCAGCCAAATAAGGGGAGCACCGAGAGGCTGTCACGTAGGACTCCTCTGGTGGTCCAGTGGCTAAGACCTCACGCTCCCGTGTAAGGGACTGGGATTTCATCTCTGGTCAGGGAACTAGATCCCACATGTTGCAGCTAAGCCCCAGTACAGCCAAACAAATGAATAAGTCTTTTTAAAAAATAATTAAAAAGGGAGAGACTGTTAAAAGTTACATTAAGTTAGTGTTAGAAGCTCAGTCATGTTTGACTCTGCGACCCCATGGACTATAGCCTGTCAGGTTCCTGGATAGACAAGAATACTGGAATGGGTTGCCATTTCCTTCTCCCAGGATGTTACTCTAAGAACACACCAGGCACACCAGCACACCAGGCTTCCCTGTCTATCACCAACTCCCGGAGCTTACTCAAACTCATGTTCAATGAGTCGGTGATGCCATCCGACCATCTCATCCTCTGTCGTCCCCTTCTCCTGCCTTTAATCCTTTAGGATGGGCTGGCTGGATCTCCTTGCAGTCCAAGGGACTCTCAAGAATCTTCTCCAACACCACAGTTCAAAAGCATGAATTCTTCAGCGCTCAGCTTTCTTTATAGTCCAACTCTCACATCCATACATGACTACTGCAAAAACCATAGCCTTAACGAGACGGACCCTTGTTGGCAAAGTAATGTCTCTGCTTTTTAATATGCTGTCTAGGTTGGTTATAACTTTCCTTCCAAGGAGTAAGCATCTTTAGTTGTATTTCAAAGTGATGGTCGACTTCACATCCATCATCTATTCTTGAAAGTTTTAAGTGCTTTTCAATCACAAGTCTTATTGGAAAATACTGATAACCACCATAAGGGAAAGGGTCAAAGGACTAAAACTGGAATGAGAAACTATATTCTGACATTAGTTTGAAAAGAGGGGCGACAGGAAAAGATTGTTCTCTGCAAATGACATGATTCCATTGAGGAACATGATAGAACTTTTATCTTCATACAAATTAGCCAAATTACTGCAAATCCCATGGCACCATTACAGCAGCACTGATACAAACAAGTATCAGTGAACAGGAGCGTGAACAGGTTCGGATCTTCTCGGCCTCCTCCTTCATCAGCCTCCATGTACCTACTGCACCTAGTTATCCGGCCCACTCTGCAGAGTGGCTGACATCTTACCTCGACTCCGAGCCCAGGGTTAAACCTCTGCTTTCACTGCACAGGATCCAGGCTTTGCTTACGTCATGCTCTTTCATATCCAGTAACAGAGGGATGACCTTTACATAAGCCTCATCTAAAAGTGTTCTGAAAATGGTTTGAACAAAACCCTCAGTAAGAAATGAATTTATACTGTGATCCTTTATACACATGTGCAAATGTGTATGTATACACTTGTAACCAAGTTACACAAAACAATGTTTACCCTAACTGGTACTTTCTGATGTCTCTTCTACTTTCATTTTTTTAAAACTGTGGTTTTTATCCACTACATTGATTTCACCATCTATTAATGAGTCCTGACCTGTAGTTACAGTGATGTACAAGACTGTCATATTTTGAGACATGGAGTTATATTTCCTAAAGTAATCATCTGAAATTGTAAAATGCTAAGAAATAAATATAAATTTCAGTAGCAGTATCGAAAAGCATTTCTCTTTCCTGAAGTGAAAGTCACTTAGTCGTGTCCGACTCTTTGCTACCCCATGGACTATACAGTTAATGGAATTCTCCAGGCCAGAAGGAGTGGGTAGCTTTTCCCTTCGCTAGGGGATCTTCCCAACCCAGGGATCGAACCCAGGTCTCCCACACTGCAGGAGGATTCTTTACCAGCTGAGACGCAAGGGAAGCCCAAGAATACTACAGTGGGTAGCCTATCCCTTCTCCAGTGGATCTTCCCCACCCGGGAATCGAACCGGGGTCTCTTCCACTGCAGGCAGTTTCTTTACCAACGGAGCTATCAGCACTGAGAACGTTCTGAAGAACAGGAGGATGCAGATAAACACGGGTGGAAGCCTGTGAAGCAGCCCAAAAGAAGAATGAAAGCATTTATGGAAACTCGGCCAACCTGCACAACGGCAACAGGAACCTCTTACAGCAATGCTGCCATGTAATCTGAGGTTCCTCTTGCTAGAAGAAATGATTTTAAAAAACCAAACTCTTCAAGTTGGGAAGAACCTTAAATGTCAAGTTCTATTTTCTCCTCCTGGACGACAAAAGCAAGTCAGCATTCCTTTGAAAATCTGAGCATTGACTTTGGTCCTATCCCAAAGAGTTAATTTAATTAGAAGTAGAATTAAAAAAAGATTCACTAAAATATCACCTCTTTTTTTCCCCAGATGATTACTAGAATTTTATTAGCCAAGGGAAAGCAGCTGGAAGAGAAATAGCAAACAAAAAAAAAATACGTCTTAAGGATCCTTAAGTACATATTTATAATTTAAGTATCATATTTTAAAAGGCCATAGTCCATCAGTTCATTAAATGCACCAACTTATGTCACAGGTCCATTTGTCAACTGAAGTAATGTCCACTGTCCTTTGGCTCAACAGACTGTCCTTTACATCCGACCTTGATCTCTGTGATAGGCATCAGAAAGGATGCTGTCGGTGGTTTGAGGTCAACATCTGAAAGGTAAACACAGCTCTGGAGGCAGGTGTTTCCACCTGCCCGAGTCCTCTTCCACCGACATCCATGCCAGCAACAAACAGCCAAGAGCTGAGAAGGCAAAAGCTCAGGAACAGCCCACACCATGTCAATCTTTGAGGGGAATGCACCGCAGTCCAGCTGGAGGTGGGCTCTGGAGCCTTGCTTCTGGCAGACAGCCTATCAGCCAGCACTGATGGGCCCTCTAGGACTTCCCACAACGCCCAAGGGCTGTGAGTCAGAAAGTGCTTTCAAGCAGGCAGTGGCACCCACAGCCGGTGGGACACACCTCCTGGGTCCGAAACCACTCCATCATGTGGCTGGTGTGCCCCCCGTGTCCACAGGCCAGGCAGAAGTTGGACGACCCTCGCACAGCCACGTGGCAGATGGCACACTGGAACGTGAAGCCTTTGCAGATGGCACACTGTGTGCCCCGGACCTCACTCCGGCAGTGGCTGCAGTACACGCCAAACTCTGGAGAAGGGTGGAGGTGGCCAAAAAAGAGACATGGTGAGTTTAGTTCTGCAAACGAGAACTGGGCATTGTGAGCAATAAAGATGTATTCATTTGGAGGGCTCTGTAGGATCTTATTAAGCCACTGCTGTTCAGTTTTTTTAAATGGCAGAACCCCTGATGGCCTCTCTTATTTCCCTTCCCTAAGGAAATAGAAGCCTTCCACTGGGGTTCCTTTCATCTCAACACCCACAGATATTCATATCTCCCTCTTCTTTCACCCCTTACAGTAGAGGAAGGGTCCTGGGTTCTTCCTTCTATCAGAACCAGTTCCTCTGCTTCAAAACAACAGGCAGTCATAAAAATGGACCAATAGAGACACTACGTACACAGTAATTAAGGGAAATATCTCATGGTAGTTCCCAGTTAAGGTAAATCCTGAGATAAACCGGTTTGAAAATCTTGATTAAAAATTGCTATGTTTTCTTAAGCATAACTTAAAAAAATTTTTATTGTAGTTGTTTTACATGTTGTTAGTTCCAGGTGTACAGCAAAGTGATTCAGTTACACATATGTCCACACTTTTCCAGACTCTTTTCTCATATGGGTTATCAGAATATTGAGTAGAGTTCCCTGTGCCATACAGTAGGTCATATTTGTTATCTACCTTATATATAGTAGTGTATGCATGTTAATCTCAAGCTCCTGATTTACCCCTCATCCCCATGCTTCCCCTTTGATAACCATTAAGTTTGTTTCAATAACTGTAAGTTTGTTTCTGCTTGGTAAATAAGTTCATTTGCATCATTTTTTAAAAATTATGTTCTACATATGAGTGATATTATATGATATTTGTCTTTCTCTTGTCTGACTTACTTCATTTAGTATGATAATCTCTAGGTCCATCCATGATGATACAAAGGTATTATTTCATTCTTTTTATGGCTGAGTAATATTCCAGTGTACACACACACACACACACACACACCCCATCTTCTTTATCCATTCGTCTGTCGATGGACACTTAGGTTGCTTCCATGTCCTGGTTACTGTAAACAGCACTGCTAAGAACACTGGGGTGTTTGTATCTTTTCAAATTAGGATTTTCTCCAGATACATGCCCAGGAATGGGACTGTTGAATCATATACTAGTTCTATTTTTAGTCTTTTAAGAAACCTCCATATTGTTCCCCACAGCAGCCGCATCAATTTACTTTCTCACCAGCCGTGTAAGAGGGTTCCCTTTTCTCTACACCCTCTCCAACATTTATCATTTTCATGATGGCCGTTCTGACTGATGCGAGGTGATACCTCATTGTGGTTTTGCTTTGCATTTCTCTAATAATCAGCAATGTTGAGCATCTCTTCATGTGCTTTCTGGCAATCTGTATGTCTCCTTTGGAGAAATATCTATTCAGAGCCTCTGTCCATTATTTGATTGGGTTATTAGTTTTTTAAATATTGAGCTACAGGAACTCTTTGTAGATTTTGGAGGTTAATCCTTTGTTGGTTGCTTTGTTTGCAAATATTTTCTCCCATTCTGTGGGCTACTTTTTCATTTTACTTACAGTTTCCTGTGCTATACAAAAGCTTTTAAGTTTAATTAGGTCCTATTTGCTTATTTTTGTTTTCATTACTCTAGGATGTGGATCCAAAAAGATATTGCTACAATCTATGTCAAGAGTGTTATGCCTATGTTTTCCTCTAAAGACTTTTATAGCATCCAGTCTCACATTTAGGTTAAAATCCACTAAAGTTTATTTTTGTGTATGCTGTTACAGAATGTTTTAACTTCATTCTTTTACAGGTAGCTGTCCAGTTTACCCAGCACTACTTATTGAAGAGGCTGTCTTTTCTCCACTGTATATTCTTGCCTTCTTTGCCATAGATTAGTTGGCCATGGGCACATGGGTTTATTGCTGAGTTTTCTAATCTATTACATTGATCTATATTTCTATTTTTGCGCCAGAATAAAATACCTAGGAATAAACCTACCCAAGGAGACAAAAGACCTGTTCTCTGAAAACTATAAGACACTCATGAAAGAAATCAAAGATCACACAGATGGAAAGATATAGCGTATTCTTGGATTGGAAGAATCAATATTGTCAAAATGACAATACTACCCAAGGCAATCTACACTTTCAATGCAATCCCGATCAAATTACCAATGACATTTTTCACAGAACTAGAACAAAAAATTGTTTAATTTATATGCAAACACAAAAGATCCTGAATAGCCAAAGCAATCCTGAGAAAGAAAAAACAGAACTGGAGGGATCAGACACCCTGATTTGTAATCAAAGGAGTATGGATTAGAGACTTCCTGAACAACTTCAACCCCAAACCAGACTTTAAAGTCCTTCGTCCAGCCCAAGGAACCCAGCACAATCTTTCAAACAGGACATGTCAAAAGGTCTAGCTGATTGATGGGCTGGCACATCAGTCACGTATCCCTGTGATTTATTTATTTACCTGAAAACTAACTTAAAAGACAAATTGCAGGAGGCCATCACTAATCTTTCCCTGATACACCTGCATGCCTGTAGATGCTCTGAAAAATATTATAGATTACCCAAAGAGCATTTTGTGTCTGTACTTCTTCATGTACGTGTACCAAGATAATCCATATTAAAATAATCCTTTTATTCAACATTTAAATCTGTGTATTATTTTGGTTTGTTTTTATTTAACTGAAACTATATTCACACAACTTAAAGAATCAAATTATTCAATACATTGTATTATCAAAACCAGCATTCCCACACCCATCACTCCCTAGAGGAAATTCTTCCAACCCATTTAACTGTTTCTTCGGTTTTTATCTCCCTATCTCTACACATGTTTATAAAATTATTTCTTTTTAAAAAAATTTATTTATTTTCAATTGAAGGATAATTGCTTTACAATATTGTGTTGGTTTCTGCCATACATCAACAGGAACCAGCCACAGGTATACATATGTCCCTTTCCCAGTTATTTCTTAATTGTCATATTTAAGCACTGTCTATTGACCTTCCCCCAGTGGAAGTTCTTTCACTCCCCAATTTCCCCAACCAGACTCACGGACCACTTGTTCCTCTTCTTCCCCACGCAGCTCTATTATGATTTGGTTGGATTAACATTGCTTTTACATTATTTCTCTAGGCAAGTATTCATCAAGCCAAACCACATACCATGATGACTTCCTTTCTTTCTTGCACATTTTGGTTTTCCTAGAGTTAGTCTTGTTTTTTCATTTGCTTATTGACAATTTATCTCCAAACACCTGAGTCTTTTAGAAATACACTGACTACTGAAATGCGCTAGGTGTTTTTTCTCAGGGACAGCACTCTGAAGCTCCAGCCTGGACTGGTGCGTCTCCAGGTCTGTCACGCACACCTCCCTTCATCATCGTCCTGACACCCTGGTTTCCTGGCTTTGCACCTATTCCTCCTCCTTAGATAGGCTGAAGGTTTGCTCTGACCCTTACAGGGCGAGCTGGGTACAGAACTCTAGGTTAGATGCTAAGGGATTCCACGAGGATCGTTTTTCGAGCCCAGGGAAGGCACTGCCGCACTGTTGTTGTGCAGGTCCAGGATCTTCAGCAGCTCACTGCTCCCACGAAGTGTGATGCTATTCGTATCCCTATCCTTTGCAGGCGACTCATCTTCTCTCTCTGGAAACTTCTAGGATCTTCTCTAGATCCCCGGGTCTTTCTTCATTCATATACTAGCTACGTAGCAGCCCCTTTATCGGGAAATGTGTCCACCTTTTCTAGACAGTGAACTTCCAGTTTTCTGCTGAGGGAAGGGAAGGGTGAAAACTGCTTTGCAAAATAGGAGTGGGGATCTGGGGACCCTATAAAGGCCATCATACAAGGCTCCTATTTCTGACCTCACCTTCCTGCTACTTGCAGAAGTTCTGGGTACTTGAATTCCTGAAACATCCGGGGGTTCTGCCATGTGTGTTGGGCTTCCCTGGTGGCTCAGACGGTAGAGAACCTGCCGGCAATGCAGGAGACCTGAGTTTGATCCTTAGGTCAGGAAGATCCCCTGGAGAAGGAAATGGCAACCTATTCCAGTATTCTTGCCTGGAGAATTCCATGGACAGAGGAGCCTGACAAGCTACAGTCCATGGGATTAGTTACATGGGGTTATCGATGTGTGTTACTGTTTTTCTGCCTGCCAGTTCCGCGTTCAGCTCCCTCTCTGTAAAATCAGCTGCCACTAACTATCTGTAACCCAGGTCCCAAATTTTATTGCCAATATTACTTTTCCTTGCACAGCTGTGTCTTTTCATAAAAGCTCTATGTAGACACTTCAGCAGGGTCTGGGGGCCAAAGGAAATCAAACTGTGTTCAGTCTATTCTTTATATCTCTCTTTTGTATCACTCTTTAGAAAATATCTCAACTTCTTTCATATCATAGTCTTGCTTTTCCTCAAAACACACTAGTATCTCATTCAAAGTCTGTTTCTGGTTCTTTCTCCAAGACTCAAGCTCCAACTACTGGTTTCTCTCAAGGCCCAGAATCAGTGGGCTCTCTTATTTGAGAGCCCATTCCAGCCCACAGTTCCCAAGTAAATGCACTCAGTGCTCACAGCATGAATACCATCAACGTGCTAAATATTCCCACATTCCTAGTTTTAGCCCTAAACTCTCCTTTAAGTTCCAGACTCATATCCAACTGTCTACATGATTTCTACAGTTTGAACTTCAGCATTTCCTACTAAGTTTTCAATTTTCTTCCAATCGTTTCTAATCTTAGAATATGGCATCGCCATTTCCAGTTCAAGCTGGAAACTTGGGATCATTTAAGCTTTGTCTCTTCCTCAAGCCCACATCCAACTTGTTAGTAAGACATACTGATATTGAGTCTACCCCTGAAGTGCATTTTTACTTCATCCATCTTTCTCCACCCCCACTGATAACGCCTGAGACCAGGCCGTCCTTCTCACTCTGACCACCTGAACAGTCTTCCAATGCCCTGTCCGCCTCTACTTCCGTCCTCCTCCCATCCTTTCTTCCTGTAACAGCCAACGAAACCCTCCTGCAGTGGAAACTGGAGCTTACCACTTCTTCCAGCTGTCTGCTGCTGGGGGGAGCTATGCTCCCTCCCTGTTAGTTTGGCCTCACTTCTCCTTTTTTTTGGCCGCACCACACAGCTTGCAAGATTTTAGTTCCCTGACCAGGGATTGAACCCAGACCCACAACAGTGAAAGCAGAGTCCTGACCACGGGACTGTTAGGAGAGTCGTATCACTTACTTCTTAATGTCCTCTGAAACTCATCACTGGGCTTAGAATACAGTCCAAGTTCTTTACCGTGACGTTCAAGCCCCTGACTCTCCTGTGGTCGTTTCACAGCACTCTCCTCACTCACTGTGCTCCAGCACACTGGTCTTCCTTCGCTTGTTCAAAATAACAGCTATTTCCCCTGTGGGGCTGCTCCTGGGTGGGGTGCCCTTCACGAGACTCTCCTGCTGCACAGGCGGCTCCGTCCTGTCCTGCAGACCCCGGCTCCTCAAGAGAGCCTTCCCAAGGCAGCTCAAAATGTCTGCTAAAATTCTCCCTCCCTGCTCCCCTGACCCAACACCCTTTTTGCTTGCTCATAAATACTGATCACAGCTTGTAATTATTTTTCTCCCTTACTGGCCTAGGAGTTGCCACAAAGGACGAGTGTGCTAGCACCGCGACTAAGAGGAGTCTGATAAACGTTAGCTGAATAACTGAATAAATGTCCCTACTGCCAATCTACATCTGAGGATTGGACAGACAACTTCTTCCTTTACAATGAAAATGTAACTGTCTCATGAAATGCCAGGGTTTTCAATAACTTAAAATAGACTCAAAGTACTTCAGAAATTTCCACTTATAAATGAGACACTGGAACTTCCAAGGATTATGTTATGGACACGTTAAATGACAGAACCTTTCAGAGAGTGATGAGAACAGAAAGAAATTCATATCTACCAATGCCTTTGTGAGGATCAGGAGGACAGGAGACAAACTTCAGCACTTCAGCTCGTTTCTCCCTCAGACCCCAACGGTAGAGGATTTCTCCATAGCATTTCTTAAAGTCATCGAATTGCTGGGTATTAGCGGGGTCCAGAAGCCTGGATCGAATTCAGAACACCTCTGTCAGTTCCTTTGCGAGAAACATGTTCGATGCCAAATGGCACTTAATACTCCTCTCTTAGGGTTTCCCTGGTGGCTCAGATGGTAAAGAATCCGCCTGCAGTGCGGGAGACCTGGGTTTGATCCCTGGGTTGGGATTATTCCCTGGAGAAGGGCATGGCAACCCACTCCAGTATTCTTGCCTGCCTGGACAATCCCCGTGGACAGAGCAGTCTGGTGGGCTACAGTCCGTGGGGTCGCAGAGCGTCGGGCACGGCTGAGGGACTAAGCACAGCATAGACCTTTCCTAAAAGCAAGAGTCCCGGTGTGGGAAGAATCTAAGCATCACAGAACTACAGCTCCTGGCTGGGAAGGTCATTACCTTTTATTTTTATCATGCTGATCACGCTCGCGCTCACGAGGATCACTGTAGGTCAGACTCCCAAAGCGGATTTCTTCTGGTGAGGACTCTCCCCAAGGTGAAGATATGTGTTCTGTTTCTCTTCCCACTTAAGAAAATCAAATGGGAAGGGAAGATGGAAATCAGAGAAGGCATGGGAGATAACCTGAAAACTCTCATGACGCACATGTGTCCCATTTACTTCCTGGAAGGAAAATAAGCTAAGCTGAAGATTCTCAGAAGTCCTAGAACTAAACAGAACGCTTTCCTATCCTTACCTTTCTGTCTAGGTATTTACTATTAACGTTAACTTGATAATTAGGCACACAAACAATGATTAAGTAAATTATAAGAGTGATATAGATTATTAGGCAGGCATTACTTATTTTAAAAAACTCTTTAAATGGCATGAGAAAATGCTCATGAGAAAATAAAAAATAGAACATAAAATCACAAATGTAGAAAGATCTGCCCCCCTCCCCCACCCCCAACACACACACACACACACACACACACACATACACACACACACACACACACGCACGCACACACACACACACACACGCACACAGAGACTGGAAGGAAATGTCCTGGAATGTTAACAGATCTTATTTATTTCTAGGTGGGGAAATCAACCATTAGTATTTTCTCCACCAACATCTGTTTTCTTCACTGGGCAAATAGTACTTCTGTAATCAACAAAATTAAAATCATTTTTAAAAAGAAATTTTAAAAATCCAGAAAACACATATACATCTACTGGTTAAATAGACCTTTACGTCCAGGTGGGACTGGGCTCAGCGTCACTTCTCCATCCTGAAGGAGGTTTGTGGATAGGGCGGTAACAGGAAGTGGCAGGCGAAGGGGAAGGGGCTTATGCAGCACAAAGGATAAGGGTTGGGGCTGGCGATGGACGATGGGAAGGCCCACTGCCAGTTTCTCAAGGTCATAGGATGGGAAGTAACCAAGCAAGGCAGGGAGACAGCAGAAACCAGCATGCTCAGACACAAAAGCCCTTGTCTCAGGCCTTGCTGACTGTGGTATCTCTACCATACTCAATTTAAAGGTCAATGAGGGGACTTCCCTGGCAGTCCAGGGGTTAGACTTGGCACTTTCACTGCTAGGGCCTGGGTTCAATCCCTGGTTGGGAGACTGAGACCCTGTAAGGTGCACAGTACAGCCAAAAATTAAAAAGTAAATAAATACATACAAGGCAATGAGAAACAAGGGAAAACATGAAGAATATTCATCAGCTAAAGATCACATATTAAATCACACACCACACTGAAAGTATAAAACCTCAGCATGGGCTAAGGCAGTTCCGTACTGACCTATGTTCCAGCCACCAGTGTTGAACCCCGGGTCGGACAAGCTCGAGCAGGATCCTGAGGATGTAAAGCTGGGCTGCAATGAAAGCGGGAGCAGCGTGAGAGCGCCGCTTCCCATGACGGCTCACCTTTGCAAAAAGCCAGATTCAGACCAGGAAACCCCCAGCTTACATAGCGACTGTGGGACACCACAAGGTTAGCTGAGCGGCTGGGAAAAGGTCCGAAAGGGTTTGGTATCCCCTGCGGTCGAGACTGGGCTTCGAACACGCTGCAGAGCATGGCCAACGTCTGCACGTCCCGGAGCCGGCAGTAATGAGCCAGTCTGGAGAGAAAGGGGCACGACAGGAGTCGTAAGAAGGCACGGGGGAATGATGACTGTCGCAACTGCGGCAGGTTGTTCCCATCGGGGAAGGAAGGGACAGCTGTTTTAAAAACTAACTTTATTGAAGTGTAGTTGATTTACGACATTGTGTTAATTTCTACTATACTGAAAAGTGCTTTAGTTATACATATATATACACTCTTTTTCATATGCTTTTCCATTATAGCTTATGTAGAATGGATAAACAACAAGGCCCTTACTGTATAGCACAGTGAGCTATATTCAGTGTCCTATGATAAACCATAAAAGGAGAGAGAACTCTTGATTCTGCCCCAAAAGCCCCATCAGGAACAAGAGCTTTCTACAGATCCAGCAGCTTGATCGACTTGTTCTGGAACAACACGTATCAGAGTATCACACATGACCTAGATAACCCATCTGAAAGCTCCTGGTAGGCATCCAGGCCTGGGCTCAGACTTGAATGAAGTTTCTCCAAGAATCAGGGAGACTCAACGCACATCTGAGAGAGGCCTCCCCAACTCCAAGGAGGCATCACACTGCTCTCTGGGGGTTTCCTAGTTTTCCATTCATATAACCTAAGGCTACATGAAAGTGCTCAGAGAAACGGGGAGCAGGTCAGACTCCAGAGGTGGCACTATGAGTCTGAGCTATTAAATAAGAACAACAGGGAACAATTTTATTACCTCTTAGGTCCTCACTTCCCCTTTGCTCCTTTCAGGACAACGGACCCAGAAGGTAAGGTAGAGATCCCAGGAACTTGGCCTTTGCAACGGAATAGTACTGATACTTTTCTAACAAGCAAAGTCTAATAGTTTTAAGGTGTTTTCACACTTTCTCATGAGCCTCCTAGGAAGTGGGTAGAACAAACATCATTATCCTGTGTTACCACGAGGCACTTGAAGAGTGAGCAAGCATCCCAGATCTCGCCTCAAGTAGGTAAAGCGAACCTCCACCTGAAGAAGGAGCGCTTCTCCATCTCTCTTCAGGACCTGGGCCTCCCTGTCGTGGAGGCTCCAGTGATTTTTCCTGGCTGTAAATAATTTTGCATGTTGTATTTCCTGTTAGTCATACGTTAGTGCAATAAATCAAACTCAGTGTTTTCATAAACTGTCTGGTAGGGTGAACACATCATGGCCTTTGGAAAACACAAAGCCAACAAGCAGTTCTCTGACCTGCTCTCAGGGGCGAGCTTCTACAGACCTCGGCAAACTTTCTACCTCAGGAGCTCTGTGTTTAGACAGATACAACTTCTGGGACAAAGCATAACTCTCTCAAGGATATCTGAGTCTAAAATCCTCGTTATAAATGACAAATATTGTATAGTTCCTCCTGTTCTAAGAAATCAGTTCTGCACAGAAGTTACTGCAACTTTAAAAGGAAAGGTCTCGCTTCCTCTTCTCATGCCTCAGGGCTTTGTACTTTAGACAGTAACACTGAGAACGTTTACAGACCTAAAAGGGACACCATTCATTTTCCTCACTTTTAGCTCTCAAAACCTACAGGGACTCCAGCAGTTGTCGCCCAAATGGATGTCGAGCCCAGGGTGTTTCCAAATCTGGGTCAGACTTCGGACCAAGGCAAAGATCCGTAGCTACTGCGGCCAGCGACCAAACCTGAACAGATCAAAGAGAAACAGCCACACTCAGACTGGGGAGCAGAGGGCCAGGAACCAGGAAAGAACCGTCCCCCTACCACCACCTCCGTACACAGCCTAAAGCCTTGCTACTCTGGGGGAGGCCAAAGCTGGAAGCTTATTGAAATGCAGAGTTTGAGGCTATGCTCCAGACCTACTGAATCAGAATTTGCATTTCTGCAAGATTCTCAGGGGACTTCTATCCCCATCTGAAAAAGCTAGCCTTAAAAACTTTTATGAAGCAGACTTCAGAGAAAGACACTATACAGTAACTTCCATGGGTTGCCTGTTTAACCAATGACTCATGTGTCTTTTTCTGCTGCTTCATTAGTGAATTGGCAGGGAAAAAAAAAATGCATTCAATATCACACTGAAGATCTGTCCTTTCTCCAAATAATGAAAAACTTTTCATATGAAAGTTTCAGTATACTCTCTGAAGCTACAGAAAAATAGGCCAAGACCCAGCTTTCTTTTTGTTGACATCAAAGGTGAGGAATATCTCCAAATTTGAAATCTCACAGGGCTTGGACTTATCAAGCAGAAACTAAAATCCATAAGGTGTCTATTAAATCTAAGATTTAGCACACCCTAAATACAAATACATTACACCATCAACAGAGCCCCCATCCCCTCCATGCCTATAAAAATGGAATATATTTTTGGAAAAATTTTCTTAGTATTATATGCCCACTAACTGGAAAACACTATTAGACTCTGATAGAAACTTGAAAGGAAAAAGATACAGACTTTCAATCAGGAGTTTAAAACAGAAGAAAAAAATAAGCAAATAAAAACACTGAAAAACAGGAACAGAAACACATCAGATATGTAAAAAAAAAAAAAAAAATCAACTAAATTGTGTGGCTCCAATAACACCCATGAGTATTGGTTCAAATGAAAAACATTCATTTTTACGATCAATGGCCCAGCTGGATGGTTGCTGGAAGAAGTTCAGAGGTTTCTGGAATAAGAAAGGACTTTTACTATTCTGGCTGACAACTTGGGCCCATTATTTCCTCATTTATAATACATGTTTCCTAAGCGCCTTCAACAGATATAGTTGATACTTAGGTTTATTTCTGCAAATCTTTCTTGCAAAGCAGGTGACACATCATCTTCAACACGTGAATAAAGAATAAAAAAAACTCTCCAAGCATCAGCACTGATGTCGTTCCCAGCCCATGAAGCAAGACCACACCACAGTGATGGCTGAAACTGCAAGAACAGCAGCAGTCATTTGCCACTGATTGGATGTTTACATCTATGAGATGCAGGTATGGAAACTGTGCATAAATTACCTTATTGAGTTCTCATAAGGCCCTCAGAAGCAGAAGTACTGTTCCTATTTTAGAGTTGAGGAAATGAAGTTCAAAATGATTAGGCAGCTGCCTAGGATCACACAACATGAAAGGGAAAGAGCCCAGATGTAAATCCAGGTGTGTCTGAGCCCCGGGAAAGAGTCTTTCCACTTCACTTCACTTGGACTAGCCTGACCTTCCAAATCAACTCTGCCGTAAAAGTACTGAAAATTTAAAAGAAAAAGAGGAAAAAAACAAAACACTGTAGGAAGTAATTTTTCCTCAGAGAATGTCTTTCTAGAATGTAAACCAATCTTCTCATCAACCCTATGAGGTAATTATTCTTGTGGGGCTCATTTTACAAATACACACAGTGGCTTAGAGAATCTGAAATACTTTGCCCAGGGTTACACCACGAGGGAGCAGAGCTGGGCTGACACTTCCTGTTAGAAATTCCCCACTAAAACATAAAACAGAAACAATATTGTAACAAATCCAATGAAGATTTTAAAAATGGTCCACATCAAAAAAAAAAAAGTACTGAAAGGAAAAAAAAAAACTTAAAAAAAAAAAATCAAGGGAAGGCCTTAGTCCTGGGTCATTTGGAAGGTTACAAGGGAAAAACTAAGCAGACAGGACAACAGCTAGCAGTGTCCACTGCTCAATCTAGTCTGCACACTGGAGAATAAAGGGTGGAACAGAACGCGAACTAGTGGCTGGAAAGGGCTGGATGGAGGAGTGAGCCTTCACAGGGTAATGGAAACGTTCCGAAACTGCTCGTGGCGATGACTGCGAAAAGCTGTGAATAGACTGAGGCCACTGAATGGCGCATCTTAAATGAGTGAGCTGCAGGGTCTCTAGACTACAGTCTCAATAAAACTATTAAAAAAATAATGACACTGAGAATTCCCTTGCGGTCCAGCGGTTAGGACTCTGTACTTTCTGTGCTGAGGGCCTGGGTTCGATCCCTGGCAGGAAACTAAGATCACAAGTTGTGCAATGTGGCCAAAAAAAGAAAGGAAAACCACCAACAACAAAAAAGCCCACCAACATAGGTGTAACATGCTTAATGCACTAATGTGTTCCTGCAGAAATGAAGCAAATTTAAATTTTATAATATAACCTCATATTTTGGGACTGAACATATCTCCATCTTAAGGACTGCCTTTGTAAACCTTGTATGAAATGATGCACTTTTAAAAGTAAAAACGAAACAGAACTGAGGGTGCAAATGGCAAAGATTAAGATATCCAAATTTATTAACTATCACTATGCACTAAAAAAGAGTTGTTATAAAAATACTTAGTAAATGCTTTAAAACTTTCTCAGCTAAGCACTAGTAAGAGAAATATCCAAGGAATTTAGAAAGTTGCAATAGCCCTAGAGTTTGGCAAAGAAAATGGGAAAAAAATTTACAAAATAAGAGGCACACCTTAAAATGTCACTAAACCACAACCATAAAGTGAATAGAAATTGCTCCAAAAGAAAAATCCAGAATTCCAACAAAAGGGATGGGAAATACCTGGACAAGATCCTTCCTTCCAACAAGCAAGGCAGAAGCAGCATTCTTCTGACACGTTTCTTGAATATCATTCACATTCAGTCTGAAATTTAAAAGGAATTAAAAAGCCGCTTTCTAACTGACTTCTAAATCAACTATTTCCGGCTTAACAAATAAACTAAAAACTGTCTCTTTAGGTTGTCACTCAAAATGTTTTATTTGTATTGGCCTTAAGCTCCTTTTCTACATAATATGCAGTAAAAGCTTACCTTACCCAACATCACAGCTGATTTTACACTGAGAGTTCAGGCCTGGGGAAGGTGAAATCGCTCACCTCTTTGAAGTCAGGAAAAGAGGCCAGACTCAAAGACCAATTTGCCAGCCAGCTTTCCTGGGGAGTTCCCTAGGCTTAAGGGTTGAATAAAACTTGATTTAAATGTGTGTAATAACAACTGTAGTTTATAACACAAGGGGTAATGTGCTCTGTACAAACAACAAAAGAAATATTTTTTGTTATGCATTCAAGTTCTGGAAGAAGGGGAACCACAGGCCAGCAGCCTCTGTGTGCTTGTCACTCACCTCCCACCTCCCTTCAACCAAAGTGGCTATGCTATTAAATGTTTTACATACTGAGTGCAGGAGGCAGAATTCTAAGACTGTACCCAAGATTTCTGTAAGTGCCTTGTATAAAGCAGATCTCTCATCTCTTTAAATAGGGGTGAGACCAGTAAATACTGATGGGATATCACTCCCATAACTGTTAAAAGGGAGATTCTCCTGGATGGGCCTGACCTAAACAAACGAGACCTTAGAAAAAAGCTGAGGCATCAGTGAGACACTCTTGCTGGTCTCTGAGAAGATGAAATTCCCTGAATTCTTTGGCTGCAAGGAACTGAATTCTGCTAACAACCTCCACGGGTTGGAAGAGGACCCTGAGCACTGGCTAAAACTGCCACCCGGCAACTTTGTGACTTTAGTCTGGGGAGATCAGAGAAAGGGCCGAGGAAAGCCAAGCCCAGACTCCTGGCCCAGGGGAACTGTGGGATGCATGTCACTTAAATACTAGGTCCGTGGTAATTTTGCTATCCAGCAGAAGAAAGCTAACGCACTGGACTTCTCCTAAAACTGCTCTTGAAGAAAAGATTCCAATACCTCAAAAAATAAACAGGGAGCTCCCTGGCAGCCTAAGGTTAGGATTCTGGGCTTTCACTGCAGCGGCCTGGGTTCAATCCCTGGTCAGAGAACCGAGATCCCACAAGCCACAGAGCAGCCAAAAACTAAAACGAACAACTCTGATACTCATGTCTAAGTGAGCAGCACTGCACAGTTGAAATTCTGAACTTACATGTACAGTTCTCCCAATGACTTGTGAACTGGAAGAAGGCAAGCAATATCCTGAATGATCACTTTCCCAGCAGCCTTGATTGGTCGGTTGCCAGAGTCCGATCCTTCACGCTTACTTTTCCATCTCCTTGATTTCTGGGGGAGATGACAAGATATAACTAATGGGGACTTTGATGAATGGAAATCTACACTTGCAGAGCACATCATTGCTGGGTCATTGGCAATTTGCAGAGACTTTGCATTACATCATGCCCACAATTAAATGAATCAGCATCTGTAGGAAATAAAAAGGATGACAAAGGGCATTGAGCTCATGGTCCAAAATCCTAACAGTAAAATAAGCACCTACTGTAATGCTATATACATTCCGCAGGTGCTCAAAAATAAATACCTTGAAGCCAAAATTTAAAAAAGAAAGAAAGAACAGCAGGTAAATACGTTAGTATAAGACCACAAAAATGTGGGAGAAGAGCAACTTTTAAGGTTGGGTGCAGTCCTAGGTTCAAAATTCTTGCTTTAAATTAATCAAAGTGTATTTTTCCCCCCCTTTTCAGATAGCTTTAATCAAGCTTGTTGAAATTTAATTCAGACACAGTAGTGTAGGATTTGCAAACCTTCGTCTATGGGAGGTAGACACAGAAACTTAGCGGTTCAAGGAGAACTGCCCTGTTTTTCCTAGCAGATCTGAGTTATTTCTAAAAGCGATCATTTAGAATGTCAAAAATACCTGAGCAGAGGGACCTGGGTAATGAACATGGAAGATCAGGAGCAATTATCCTATTTCCCCAGAGCCTTCCCTACAAAGGCCTGCAGAGAAGTCTGTGTGTGGGAAACGAGAGATGTCTTAGAGAATGAGAATTATGAGAGTGTAGCACCATCTGGTATCTTCAAAATGATGACCAGCCAAGGGAACAATATTCTATTTTCTTTTATTTCCAGAAGTTAGAAAGGGGGTCAACTAAGTGATTCAACTCAGGAGGGAAGTGACATATTTATTAACGAAGGAGGCAAAAGGAGCTCATGAAAGGGCCTGGTTATATTACCAGGGCAAGGCTTACTGGTCTTATTGCCACATGCCCCCAGTTACCGTTTTTGCGGTAAATGCAGGCTCTGGTCACTCTCTCTTCGATCACTTGGTAACTTTGGCCTCAGGACAAACTCTGGGGTTCCAATCTCACAAGTTTAATCAACAGACAATGAAAAGGTGAGAGTGCAAAGTGTCACCTGGAAAGGTGCAATTTAAAAATCTCTAATTTTTCTAAATGTCCATGAACTCTCGGGCATGTAGGTTAGATGATTACTTAGATGACTCACAGATAAATTCCTTTCCCACCAGTGACTTTGATACACAAATCACTCTCCCATAAATCAGTCGTGGTCTATACTCAGGCATTTCTAACCACTGATGTCCCATCTAACCCCTAAAGTTGTCCAATGCATGTAATTTTCTACAGGATCAGTAAGTGGCATGGAACCGGCTAAATCTAGGAAACCTGGAGTCAGTGCATGACAGGTAAAAGCAGACGTTTGGCTGAAGTATCTGAACTCTTCACAGTACTTTGTAAACATATATGCTATCAGTTTGGATACATATATATAAACATATATGCTATCAGCCTCAACCCATTTGGTTTTGGAAGCAGTTCAGTTATTAATGCTATGTATCCATACACAAGTCACTATTCTGCAAAACAAGAAGCTACAACTATTATTAGCGGGTAGCCCTTCAATTCTTTGTTGGCTCAGCTTGTTTTCTAAAGAATCCTGATGTGGGTGCAAATAAGGGGCAACTGTGCTAATGATCAAAGAGCTTGTCAGGATGGGCTGGAGCCAGGGAGCATTCACTGACTCAAGAGCATGCAGCCGCGAGTGCCCTGAGCACTAGGGCTGGTTTTCGGGAGGGATGCTCGATGTCCACCAACCCAGCAGTGACAGGACAAAACAACACGGTTAACTAGAACGGGTAGGGCATAAGTCCACAAACTCACTTCACTGTGACTTTTATCCAGGTTTCCGGGAGTTTAAAAATCCCAAGAAATGACACACCCGCAAGATCCCACATAATCAGTTATCTCCAGTGAGATTTACGGTACTGGATTTTAAGGAAGAAAAAAAACCAAAAATATTTACACTCAACAGTTTCATCTGGAGCCAAATAGGATCCATCTAATTGGGTCTTCTGGGTTGGTCGAAAGGCTTCTAACACTGCTTTCCAAGCACTGACTCTGGCTCCTTATTACAAAGAGCAAAGAAGAAGCCCTTCAACAACTGAGAATTCCATGCCAGCTCCATTTAACTGAACAGTGGAAGTCAATGGAGGATTCATGAGGGATGGGGTCTGCAGCGTTCAGACCACACTGAAACAGCCACAGTTTCTTGACTTTTTAAGCAAACCTAATGAAAGCATAAAAATAATTAAGGTCCATGTGCCCAGAGTGATTCATTTGCAAATAGACTAGTTCATGTAAGAATGTTTTCTTAGCAAAGAATCAATTTCAGAATGTCAAAATATTTGAGCAGAGGGACCTGAGTGATGGACATGGAAGACCACAAGCAACTGTCCTGTTTCCCCAGAGCCTTCCCTACAACGGACACACAGGACCCGGTACCTGGGAAATGAGAGAGTCCCGGGCTTGACCAATGAGGACCTGAGCTTACTCAAGGCTGCACTCCTACAGCTGAGATTTGAACACAGGTGTCAGGCTGCTAAGCCCATACTTGTTAACTATTTTTAAAACTATGATTTTAAAACGGGGGGAATTAAGTCCTAAGCTACCTGTTAATACATAAACAGTTTTGGTCCATATAAAAATAGATCCATTTCTGCATGTAAGGAGATCAATAACTGATTCTAGTGAGGCCTGTTCAACATACCGTCTTCTAATTATGCACGAGTAAAGACACTTCTCTGCCACGCACTGGGTTGAGCTCTGCAGAGTCAGAGCAGTGTGCTAGAGACGGGCAGAGGCAAACTGCTCCTGAGGCTATCAGGCTTCACACACCGGGCTCAGACAAAGTTGCTGTGTTCCAGGCTGGGCTCACAAGCCTGTATCTCAAACTGTTTAATTTCCTTTTGGGATTTGTTAGGATTGGACACATCCAGAGAGAAGAAAACTCAGGGTCCAAAGAGATGCTGCAGGGCTCTTCTCCCATTTGCAGTCTTGGATAAAATAGGTAGAAACAGGTCCATGTGAGTCATCAATTAGTCTCTGATGAAAATGCAGAGACAGTGGTCTGGGCAACTTTCTGCAACTACCCATAACTGAATTACAGAAATCACAGTCTGTATTTCCTGGGACTTCCTTATCAATTTCTTGAGAGGCTTCCAGGTGCTTCTCTGTTTGATCTTTACTAATGCACAGGGAATGCTTTACATAAGGTGCCTTTGAGCCTATAATAGAAGGAGAGTCCCCAACACAGGATCACCCTAATGACAGCTGCCACCGAGAATCAAACTGCAGAGACAATAAAGGGACAGCTCTTTTTGTTCATTTAATCCAGCAAAAATAACCATAAAACAGTGAAAAATCTTTATAGGGGAGGTGTCACAAACTTTTTTTTGTTTTAATTTTGGGTGGGGTTGATGGTTTTTAGATATGAGCTATCTCCCATCAAGGCTACGAGGCCATCAGTAATCCTGTCTTGGGCCAGTTATTCTAGGGATTCAAATCCAACAAGGCTGCCTAAATGAAGATGCAGCAGATCTCAACTCAGGCGTCAGGGCCTAGGTCCCTGCTGCTCCCTACCAAGCATGGACAGTGTTTCGGGTGTTCCCTCCAGCGCTTTGGCAGCAAAAGTGGTTCATATCTTATCCACGCCTCCCCATGACTTCTGTGCCCTAGCATCTTGCTGGTGAGTTTAGCATAATCTATCTGGTCTGAGACCCCAACAGGTGATGGCAACCATGATACACTGGGATGAGGTGTGGCTGACCTTTCCAGGTGAGATAAGGGTACTGGGCCCCAAAGCCCCCTAAACCTCCTGCATTGCTCCAGTCCCACTCTGATGGGCTTAAATGTAGATACTTTTCTGTGCAGTAAAATCGGTCCCTCTGGGAGGCAAAGGACTCTGCACTTCTCTTCGGTCATCTCAATGCCCCATCAATAGAAAACACCCCTTCCCCACAGATTTCATGAGCAGGAATCAAGGGAGGAGAGACAAAGCAAGACAGACAAGTTATCACACAATGAGACCGGGACGCTCCTCTGAACAGACCAAGAAGGTGTTCATGGAATTAGAGGAAAGAGGACAGCGAGGACTAGGGTGGGGAGAGAGGGGCGAGGAGGGAGGCACTGGTGCAGGGAGCACTGAATGACAACCAATAGCCAGCTTGCGACTGAACCACCAGTGTTACTGCTACAATCGGAGGCAACATTGATGCCAATAAATGGGTTAAATGTAAAACAGCCCAAGAATAAGCCACCAACTGCTTCGCAGCAACCCCATCAACAGTGCATAATAATCAGCAGAGTGGGAAGTGAGTCAAAACGAGTTCCTATTTAAATAGCGGGAGCAGGGACTCCTGGAAAATCAGTGGAAACACAGCAGTTGGGATGGTAGGACAGGCTCTCTGAGGAAAGGTGGCCAGAGAGGCGGCCCCACCTCCAAGGTACTGGGCACTTGCTAATCAGGGTTCCTGATTTCAACTGGCTTTTATATGAAAAGGCTACAATCCCCCTATAAGGAAATTTACACAAAAGCCTCAAGACTGCTGCCCTGCACAGCCTGAGGTCACTATGGCACGACTGAAACATGAAGCGGGTGGGAGAGGAAGACAGAAGAGGAGAGAGTCAGCGAGAGAAAAGGAAAAGAAGATGTCCATTGCAGAAGTGCTACTGTCAATGCAAAATGCTGATGGCAAGGAAAAAATTTGTTCCAGGAAATTCCCGAAGGATTAAAATCTAGCTTCAGCGTCACGCCAAGGAAGCAGGTGGGCACTTCCCTCTTTGAACTCGATAAGCAAGACGATAAAAACAGAGACAGAATGGCAGAAGCCTCTCACATCTTCCTCTGCTGCCCCGCCATGCCAAACGTGGGCTTTTGAAAGCTCTATGAAATTATACAAATACTCCAAGTGAAATCAGGTGAACTAAAGGCTTATCATCAGGGTTCTTTCCAAGAAATCTAGCATTTAGCTTTATTTTCAAAGACGTCTATTCACAATCTTTAGTGATATCAGTATTCAACTATTTGAAACTGATAGAACCAGGAGCAGTCCCTGGGGCCTGACTCCTAACAGTGAGTAATTGATTATGCTGGTCCTAAAGACCAGCCAGCCTGTCATTTCAGGTTCCTCAAAGCCAGGCAGGTGGCATTTTATTCTTGGGCCTTTGGGCAGAGACAAGATTAGTTAAGAAGAGCATTTGACAGCGCACAGTACCGGGAAGTCGTTAATTGCTTGTATGGACCAACGTCGCCGGGCAGAGCGAGGAGACATCTGTGCGTGAAAACGTTACACCCAGGAGGAGGGAAGAAAAACACCGAGAAAATTAAAAGGGAAAAAATATAGAATAAAATGAAAGCTTCCCATACATCTGATGGATTCAAAGGTACCATAATATACTGCAAATTCCGGCTGGGAACAACTGAAAAACCTGAACCTTAGCACAGCAGTACTTGAAGCCCTCAACCACCCCCCAACCCATCACACTCCACACACAGCTTCAATGTCATTGTCCTTTAGTCCCAAACATGTTTCAAGATATCAGGAGGCTGCTGTCCACACAGCTCTGACAGAGGAACTACAATGGAGACCTGTGGTTCTCCTAAAAGAATTAAGATCGTAAGAAACAGGTGGAGAACTCTGCTTCCCCTTCAAGAGCACATGTATGCGCGAGAAGATTCTCGTTCCTAAACAGGAAGAAGTTCCTCAACAGACTCAACACTGAACTGTTTCTGGTGTGGCTGGGGCCCGCCGGGGAGACTGGAGTTTCAGTCTTGGGACTCCAGGACCATCCTCAGAGGGGTGCCACGAGGAAGCAAGAGCCTGTGGGAAAGGAAGGCTCCTGCTAACAACTCAAGCATCAGGGAGAAACTGGGAGCACACAACACTGCTTCAGGAAATCAGAAATTATTCTATCAACCAGGACCTCCTCAGCTGTTTACCTTACAGCTATTTTAGTGACATCAACTGAAGCAAATGTAGGAGGCTGCAAATTTTTTTGAATGTTTACAGGGCAATGCCTAATGTTTATCTTAGGTTCTGGACCTTCTGATTTACTCTAAGAATAAACAGTAATTCATCAGCTATTAATAGATGGTCCAGTTACCAAATGAAAGGTAGTATCTCTCTGTGCTTTCTAACTTCTTATGAAATTTAATGTGCCCTATTTTTTAAACTTCTCTCACATTTAAAAAATTTTTAAGAGTGAACACTGGAATTCCATCTGGAGAACCTTTGGGTGATAAAACAAGATGACCTAAGTAGGGAAGGTTAAAAACACACAAAAATAAGTGAAATGAATACTAGTCCCCAACAGCTTTAAGAGATTTTTTTTTTTCCTTCAGTCTCCAAAATACTCTATAATTCCTTCAATGCTTTACTTTAATGCAGTTATATTCCTTTCCTTTATTCTTACTCATTTAAACCTCTTGGGCGTAGAGATCTAAACAAGAATAAAAGTATGTATGAGATAAAATTTGGGCTAAAACAAGCACAGAAAAATTTAGTAAACTGGGATAATTTCCAGGACGAAAGTAATAAAAGTGATATGATTTGACATTTGAAACTAGACACTGAGAATCATAAAATACTCCTTGAGGGATAAAACCATTATTGTTCTCTGTGAGGACGATAAGATGGTCTATGCATGATACTGTGGCGTATTTAAAACCTTTAATTCCTCCCCTATGCCCCATGTAAATAGGATGGACGTGAACAAGCTTCAAAGGAGAATTTATGAATTTATTTCAGATTCATCACAAAACAACTGCCTGACCAGTTATTACTAACTGATTTTAACTTACTAAGTGGAACCGCATGAAACCTTTTCTTAAGGTCAAAAATGTTTAAATATCAGCAGTTTCCTAATAATTACTATATGTCATCCACTAAAATGTGCCTTCCTCCCCCAGGGCTTCTAGAGTTCCCAGAACAGTCTATTTCTTGGCCTGTATGATTGTTAATTCACTGAAATATATACCAATGATTTGCAAACTTTTCTGTACGTGTTATACATCAATACAATAGTTTCATATGAAATTATAATAAAACTATTTCTCCCTATTTTATTTGGCCACTGTCTGAAATATAATTCAGAGACCACTCACTATGTCATCCTAGAGGACTACAATGGCCCATTTTCTAGGGAAAAGTAGCACACTGGGAATCACCCCAATCTGAAATGTCCCAATCCAGATCCTGTCTGATAAGAGGTGATTAGTTATCTACGGGCCTTTATCCCCTCTTCATGATTACAGCTTTTGTCGTAAAAGAGGCCAGACCATCAAAAACATATATGTAGGCTTTACAAATGCTTCTGCATTAGGGGAGGCCCCTTCTTGGAACTGGAGTTATCTTGATGAAACACAACCTTTACATACTATCTCGGGTCGAAAGTGCTGGTCTATCTGTGCTGCCCAGTTTGAACCCAAGCATGAGTAGTGCATGCTGTGATTTGAAAGGGAATTCAGAACTGCCTTTTTGACCTAAAGATCTCCTCAACCTGGCTCTGACGCTAAAGAAAATTCCCACACTTATCCAATTGTGAGTTTGGCTATTACATCAATGATAAAATGCCTTAGCTCCAATCCATTTATTAAAGCATCTCACTAGCTACCTGCTAGCTTGCAGAAAAAAATTTTCTTTGAATAAAGCACCTGGGAAGATAAACGTGTTCTAAGAAGGTCCGTGAACAGTTGTGGGGGTTGGGTTGTGGGGGGAGAGTGGAGAACTCCATCAGTGATGCAAAGAAAGGGGACTATGGAGTTGGCCAGAGAGGCAACAAAAAATCATTTTCCCTATTCGACTGAAGGTTTTGCCCAATTCTAATAATGTCTCAAGGCATCAGTTCCTGCCACTCATTTGTCACATACAACCCTAAGACCTGACCAAGTCAGAGACAGTCAACTCTCTTGCAAACCAAGAAGGTGAGACACTACATTGCAATTGAAGTGAAGACACCTCTAACACTTGCTGGAAATTGGGGTTTTATTTTAAATAATTCAAAAAACATAAATTTTAATTATAGTCAATTTATCATTTCTCAATTAGCAGAAGAGAACAACAAAGTATTACTGAGGACTGAGTTTGTGAGTAACTCAGTGGTAACCAATTAATACATCATGTCACCTAAAAGCTGGTTTAAGCCAGACTCAACCTGACAACACAAAAGTCCTCAGAATCATTCCCACGCACTGCTGACATTCTCTACACCCTCGTCACCAAAGGTTTCTGACAGCTTAATAGCTACTTTAGGGACAATGAGTTCCTTAAGAAGTCAGGAACAGAAAGAGACAGTTTCAGGTGATTTTTGTATAAAGTGGTCCATTCAAATGGGTACTTCAGCACAGACTTACTAGAAGTATAAAATCTCTTAGAGGTCAACTTTAAAACTTCCCACAACTATGAAGTTCCAAATATATTAGGATACCAAGCCTACTGAAGCATCCCAAAATTTGCTAACAAACATCAGAATACCCAGAAAGACCTGAAGCTACGTCATTCTGAGAGGATGGGAATCAACTTCATGAACGGGGATCATAAAGGCAAGGTTAAAGGGAAGGAAGAATATGGATTATAACAACCAGTCACCCAATTTCCCACACCCATACAGTTTACAGTAGCTAAAACCAACTGAAAGGAAGAAAGCAATGGTCTTTCTCTAACACACTAAGTATGAAAGGGAAAGACTATAGGGGGATCACTAATTTATTAATAGGTGGTGCGTGTGGCAGGAAGGGAGGCCAAGAACAAGAGTCTAGGGAAGGGATAAGTCTCAAAGGCCATGGCTCAGCCACTTACCCGCTCCTTGTAGTAGAAGGAGCTGATGGAGACCTGCTCCTTCTCACTGCGCGTGGGGCTCCCACTGTACAGACGGAGGTTCCCAGGGGCCTCTGTGCGGATCTTCATGGGTGCAATCAAGCCAGTGTGATAGGCAGACAAGGCCGAGAGAGATCTGTGGTTGAAAAGGCAAGGTTATCCGTACTGGCTTCTTCAATCTTGTCATGGTTCTAAGTGATGCCACTCTTAGCACTTGATGAAATCAGAAGGAAAAGATGGATATAACAGGGTGGGGATGATAGAAACTCCAAAAAGGAGCCAAATAGCAATTTTAGAACTGAAAAATGCTTTATCTGCAGAAGCAGAGAATGTTTCTATGACTATATACACAGAAAAGTCAAAGAAATCTGTAAATTACTTAAACTAGTAAGTGTATTTAAATACAAGGTCAATCTACAATAATCTATAGTATTTCTTTATATCAAATATTTGGAAAATAAACATTTTTAAAATTGCATTTACAATAGCATCAAAACACATTAAATGCCTAGGGACACACTTAAAGATGTAGATTGAAAATACAAATATTGCTGAGAGAAATTAAATAAGACTGAGAACAATAGAGAAATACATTGTGTTAACAAACCACAAGATTTCACGTTGTTAAAATGTTGATTTTCTCCAAATTAATCTACAGAATTAATGCAATTTCAAGCAGAACATGAGCAGACTTTTTTTGTAGAAACCAGTAACCTGATTCCTATTTTTATAGAAATTATACAATCCTATACAAGAATAATAAAGTTAGGGGACCTAACTACCAGATTTGAAGACTTACTATACAAACCTACATTGACAGGGTAGTGTTGGCATAAGGAGAAACCAACAAATCAAAGAGAAAATACAGTCCAGAAATAGATTCAAAACATATGGTCAATTGATTTTCAACAAACGTATCAATGTAAATTTGACAAAAGCAAAATGTCTTCCATAAATGGTGCTATATATATGTATAAAACAACTATCTACCTCTACTGAAGACAAAAAAGAAAACCCTTTGACTCCCTCCCACCTCACATCATACACAAAAATTAGTTCGAGATTAACTACAGACCTTAAGTAAGGAATTTAAATCTATAAATTTTTAAGAGGGAACACACAATATTTCTACGACCTTGGGGTAGGCAGACATTTTTCTTTAGACAAGACACAGAAGCACCAACCCTAACACTTGAAGACTGATAAACAACTGCAGTAAAATTAAACGCTGCTAATACGTGAAAATCATTAAAGAGGGAGAAAGACGAGTCACAGATTAGGAGAAAATCAGTATATATATATATACCCAGCAAAGGATCTGCAATCAGAATGGATAAAGAACTACCACAAACAGATAATAAGAAACATAATCTAAAATAACTAGACAAAACACTAGAATGGGCACATCACAGAAGAAGATAACCAAGTGGTCAACCCGCACATGCAAGTTGTCCACCATCACTATCCTGGCTTCCCAGGTGGTCGGTGGTGAAGAATCTGCCTCCAATGCAGGAGATCTGGGTTTGATTCCTGGGTCGGGAAGATCCCCTGGAGAAGGAAATGGCAACCCACTCTAGTACTCTTGCCTAGAAAATCCCATGGACAGAGGAGCCTGGTGGGCTACAGTCCATAGCGTCGTAAAGCATCAGACACAACTTGGCAACTAAACAACAGCAACGAACCATTATGTTAGTGAAACGCAAGTCCATGTGCCCGATGCACAGGGAGGTCGAGCAATATCAAAATGTCGGAGTCTGGAACAGTGAAAGATTTGCTGAGGGTCCTGCAAGGAGATGGATGGCTGGTCCCTTAAAAGCGCCAAACTCCCCGAGAGTTCTCAGCAAAACCCTTTTACAGGAAAAGTGAGGGAGGGGAGGGGTCAGTTGCGGCAAACTTCTTGGTGTTAGATCCTGTGTTCTTGAGGTCAGGTAATAACATTCCTGTAAATCTCAACTGCTGCTGCTGCTGCTAAGTTGCTTTAGTTGTGTCCGATTCTGTGCAACCCCATAGACGGCAGGCCACCAGGCTCCCCCGTCCCTGGGATTCTCCAGGCAAGAACACTGGAGTGGGTTGCCATTTCCTTCTCCAATGCATGAAAGTGAAAAGTGAAAGTGAAGTCGCTCAGTGGTGTCTGACTCTTAGGGACCTCATGGACTGCAGCCCACCAGGCTCCTAGGTCTACGGGATTTTCCAGGCAAGAGGACTGGAGTGGGGTGCCATGCCTTCTCCTAGACAAACATTATTCTCTGCTCTGACAAGAAAGATCACAGTCTCTCGGCAAAACTTTCACTCTCTGAGGTCCAGGTCCTGGCTATGAGGAGGTATATTCAGTTGGTGGCTCCCTCAGGGCCAGGTCCCCAGCTGTCATTGCTGAGAGAGTCTGGTGCCCAGACCCAACTGGCCCTCAGGCTCCTCAGGCCGCCCAAATGGTGGGGACCAGGTTACGCGGACTGTGGCTGACATTAGGTCCCAGAGGCAGGAATGGCGGAGAGGTTCACTGCCACCTCAAGGCCTGGGCCGGAGGCCAGTGGGTGAGCTGAAGGGCTCTGGGGAGAAGACTGGGATCTGCCTCTTAGGTCACTCAGCCTGATGACCACCACTCCGTTGACTGTAGGCTGAATGAACCAACTGATAGTCGCTCACTAACAGTTGGTCACTTGGGGGAGGGGCCCACTGCACACCAACCAATGGCTGAGCAGGACCACCAACAGTCGCTCACTAACAGTTGGTCACTTGGGGGAGGGGCCCACTGCACACCAACCAATGGCTGAGCAGGACCACCCACGGTCACTCACAGACAGTTGGTCGCTTGGGGGAGGGGCCCACTGCACACCAACCAATGGCTGAGCAGGACCACCAATGGTCACTCACGGACAGTTGGTCGCTTGGGGGAGAGGCCCAATAAGGTACCAACCGACGACTGAGCAGGACGACTGCTCAGGGCCCACAGGAACCTTCACAAGGTAACCTAGGAGGGGGTTACAGCTTGCACCAAGGCAGCATATTAAGAGCTGCCACTCTACTACAATTAGTCATTATCATGGAAACACAAGTTAAAGGTACAATGAAATACTACTGCACACCACCACAATGGCTAAAGTTGAAAAGGCTGAAAACACCAAGTTTGGGAGAGGATGTGAAGAGCCAGAATCCTGAAACACTGCTTGAAGAGTATAAAATGGCACAACACTGCCATTTGGCAATTAAACAGGCACATATCCTACGACCTAGAGATCTACTTCTTGGATAGAGAAATTATTACACATGGACATTAAAAGACCTGTATATGTAGGTCTACATACAATAAAAATAAAAACTGGAAATAATCCAAATGTCCATCAACAGAAGTATAAATAAATTATATTACTGTTATACAATGGGACTACTGATACACACAATAATGTGGAAATCAATTTTAAAAACATTAAGTTGAGCAAAAGAAGCCAGACATAAAACATTATATGCTGCATGATTCTATATAGATGAAGTTCACGCACAGGCTAAACTTCACTGATGGAAGCAGAAGAGTCGCTTCCTCCAGGTAAAGGGACTAGGGAACTTTTGGGGAGAGGTGAGGGCAATGCTGTTTATTGACCTAGATGCTGGTCATCACGGCACAGACTTCACATTTGTGTACCCTAAATTATACCTCAGCAAAAAACTGTCAGTAGGAAAAAACATACTAATCGGAACATTTTCCTGCTGACCCAAAGTTCAGATACAGATATTTGTGGTTTCCCTTTAAGAGTAGGTGATTGTTTTCTAGTCCAACCTTTGGAATAATGAACCTGGTGTCATGAAGGGGCTTCTCTGGCATTTAACTCCCAGTTCTTGTGGGGCCAGTTTCTCATCTGCCTGAGTTACTGCAGAGACAGGCAGACTCCCAAGACAGCAGTAGCATCTGCTCATGAACTTTCTTTCTTGTTAGCTTAGCTATTCATTATGAAGTTTGCTAATTATATCATATACAATATAACCAGGTGTTTGTAGCAAGAGTGTTTCCAAGTTATTCTGGCCATCAGACTGCAGAACCAAAAGACTTAGGCATAATATTTAAGTTAAAAAACCACTAGTATGGGGGTGGTTGTTAATGTATGGGGTCAGGGGTATGTGTTCTCTACATTCAACTTTGCTATGAACCTAAAACTGCTCTAAAAGATAAAGTGTATTAATTAAGAAAAAAATTTACAATATGATACAGTCATTCAGCTCTGAAGTATATATGTAAGAAAAATGAAAAAATACATATCCACACAAATATCTGTACAGAATGTTCATAGCAGCATTATTTGTAATGGTCAAACAGTGGAAACAATGCCAATGTCTGCTGACTGGTCTGAATGAATAAAAAAACATGGTATATACACATGTGATGGAATAATATTTGGCAATGAAAAGAAATAACTGATACAGGCTATAACATGTACGATCCTTAAAAATATACTAAGTGAAAAGAGTCAGTAAAAAAGGAACACACATATAATGCCATATACATGAACTGTCCAGAATTAGGCAGATTTATAAATGTTAAGAATGATCAATTGGTGTTGAAAGAAAAATGTGAAAGTGTTAGTTGCTCAGTCATGTACAATTCTTTGCGACCCAATGGACTATATCCACCAGGCTTCTCTGTCCATAGAATTCTCCAGGCAAGAATACTGGAGTGAGTAACCATTCACTCCCTTCTTCAGGGGATCTTCCCAACCCAGGGATTGACCCGGATCTCCTGCACTGCAGGCAGATTCTTTACCATCTGAGCCACCAGACGGTACACTTTACCCTATTAGTGTTATGGGACTATAAATAATCTCTTTTGCTATTTTTCTAGTTTTATTTAACGTTCAGATAATACTTTAGCAATACGGGGACAGCACATTAAAACAGCACTTGCCTTGTTTTGACAAACACACTTTTATCAAGCAATTCCTCCCAGTAGTAACTTAATAGTAGAAATCTCAGCTTAGGTGCAGTTTAATGAACCTTAATCTTTTGGGAATAAATTTTATAATGAACACTTGCTCATAACTAACACAAACTGTCCAAAAGCAAATTCCCACATGTCTGCTCACTTCTGGCCCATGAATGTAGCTTACGCCTGCATCTCCCACTCACCTCGGAGTAGGCTCAGTAGGAGAGACTGCTCGGTGCATCGTCATGGGCCTTGTGAAATACACCAGATACCCTGTCAAAGGAGACATCACACATGCACATCAAGGTCACTGAGCTGATCGTGGGAAATCTTAAGACGGTACTGGTTAATCTTTTTTCTACTTCAACATACTTGAAGGATAAGACACAGTATTTTAAGTTGCAGGGGCTCATGACTGCAGCCATACTTAAGACAAAGATCAGAATCTCCAAGATCGGGACCTTCCTAGTGGTCCAGTGGTTAGAATCTGCCTTCCAATGCAGGGGATGTGGGTGGTTGGGGAACTAAGATCCCACAGGCCTTGGGGCAACTAAGCCCAAGCACCACAGCCAGAGCACCAGTGCGCTGCAACGAAAACCCAGTGCAGCGCCCCCTAAAAGAATCTCTAGGATCCAGGAGAGACAAGGATGTATGTGGTTTGGAAAAGTTTTCACAGGTGTTTTATATTTCCTACATACATTCTCAATATTCTGAGTCAAGACTCAAATTCACACTCATCAGAATGAAAAAAGTTAAGACCATAATTCTGCTAAACATTCTTAGAATATGTCTGTAAATGCCAATCCAGCTCAGATAACACTATGACGGAAATCTTTTGAGTTCTCAAGAAATTAAGAAAAATTTTCTGATGGAAATTTTTATAGAGACATTCTTTGTCTCAAATCTAGAATCAGAGAACCAAAAAAAACCTACCTGCCCCACAGAACCTGGCCCCAGATGTTCTGGGAAAGGGAATATTGGCATCCTGGTAGGACCCGTAGGCAGTGGTCACCCGGGCGAATGTTGGTAGGGGCGGCGTGACGGAGTTCGGGAGTGCGAAGGGGTTGCTGGAAGCACTGTCTTCTTGGTTCTGAAATTTTAAAGTCAAAGAGACTAAAACCCATAATCGGTCTTCAAGATGAATTACAAAATAGGATGCATTATTACATGATCAGGGAGCCCAGGACTTTAGGAAGGAGAAAGGAAACAAAAGCCCCAGGCAGAGGTAGGTAACAAGGATCCCACCACAAAAGACTCCAGGCAGGAGACGAGCTGGCGCAGGCAGGGCTCCAAACAGCTCTGGTTGCGTTTCACTTTTTGCAGGGAAGTGTCTTTCAGGATCTAGAAAAGGCACAAAACACAGTCAAGAAGAGCAACAAACTTCCTCCCGATTTGCTTTTATTGTGAGAAGCGCTGGAAGCAGTGACGACGCTCGGTGACCAGAGTGTGGCTGTGTCTGAGGCTGCCAACACAACACGCTGCTTTCCACCTGTCCAAGAGGCTCAGAGAGAAGACTCCTTTGTGAATGCTCTTCCAGAAGCCCTTTCCTTTGCCAGGGCACGCACACACGCTGGCTTTGAGATGGCACATTTCTTGTATTAGTATGACCATTCTTCCTTAACAGTGAATTCTACTCCTTGGTTCTCCCCCCGCCCCACCCTCCTCCATGAGAAATCTCAGTACCACTTGGAATTAACATCCTCCAGTCTGAACTGAAAACGGCTCAAAGTGATACATACACGACAGAGGGAATAGAGTCCATCTTTTTTGTTTTATTTCGGCTGCACTTGCAGCTGTGGGATTTAGTTCCCCAACCAGGGACTGAACCCAGGCCCTTGGCAGTGAGAGCACGGAGTCCTAACCATTTGATTGCCAGTGAATTCCCAGATGTCACTTTAGTGAAAACTGGAAAGTACCTTTTTTTTTGATCCTTTAAAAATATAAAATCTGACATTTTAAAGTACATGCTATAGATATCAGAGAAGGCAATGGCGACCCACTCCAGTACTCTTGCCTGGAAAATCCCATGGACAGAGGAGCCTGGTAGGCTGCAGTCCATGGGGTCTCGAAGAGTCAGACACGACTGAGTGACTTTGCTTTCACTTTTCACTTTCATGCACTGGAGAAGGCAATGGCAACCCACTCCAGTATTCTTGCCTGGAGAATCCCAGGGACGGGGGAGCCTGGTGGGCTGCCGTCTATGGGGTCACACCGAATTGGACACGACTAAAGCGACTTAGCAGCAGCAGCTATACGTATAAACTGGCATACACATACTGAAGACAGGCATGCAAATTGGACCTGGGCTGTCTAACACGGAAGTCATTACCCACATGGGGCTACTAAGCACATGAAGTGTGCTTGGCAGTCTGGACCAAGATGTGTCGTGAACACAAAACTTACACCAAAAGCTGCAGGCTTAGGATAAGAAAGGGAAAAAAAGAGAAAGCTGTCTCAATAATGTTTATATTGCTTACATGTTGATATGATAACACTCTGGATATACTAGATTAAATAAAAATATTACTGAAATTAATCTACCTATTACTTTTTTTTACGATGGCTACTAGAAAATTGAAAATTCCATGCACTCTACATTTCATTTCTATTGGATACCACTGAACTAGACCTTTAAAGCACTTCCTTATCCTATCATTTTTATACCAATAGAAAAATCTCTTCTTTATATGTTCAAATGAGGCAACAAAATGTTCAGATTACCAGGACAAGATGTCAAATACCACAAAACCTGAGTAATTAGCATTTCAGAGACTCTTACGAAGCTTAAAGTTTCCTGGTTACCTATCATACCCCAAGAAGATGGAACAATCAAGTGAGTATAATACAAACTAGGCAAAAAATGAACAGCAATCAGGTCAAGCTGGTGCCCTTAGGACATTTTCACTGATTTCACATATGATGCCGCTCAGATGGAAGAAGGCATTATCATCCTAGCTTTCGGGCCATTTTTACGAGGATTCCACCTGATCAGCTCTGTGTGAACTGACAGATCAAGTTTCCGAACCTATCCAGGTCAAGATGAAACGCCAGGCTGTTAGGGGAAGCCCACCCTGGCCAGGCACCATAGTAACCACTTGCATGAGCTGTTTTATGACAGGAGGCCCTGATAAGGAACACAGAACTAATAAGCCACCGGCAACCGGAAGAGTGCAGGAAAGGTCAAAAGGAGACACCAGGTGTCCGACCACCTCCCAGAATCCTTCTCGCTGCATCCATCTTGGCTGAACAAGGCAGGCACCACCAGGAAGGACTCTGAGCCAGAATGGCTGGCTAAAGACAATCCAGAAACCCATCACCATAAAACCAAGACTGCAAGTCATATGGCAGAGCAGTTCTCCTGGGTTCCCTTACCCTCCTGCTCTCCTCCCGGGCACCCTTCCCAACAAAATCTCCTGCTTTGTCAGCGCGTATCTCCTCAGACAATTCATTTCCAAGTGTTAGCCAAGAGCCCAGTTTCAGGCCCTGGAAGGGGTGCCCCCTACTGCAACAAGGCTATTCCCCTTCATTCAGGTACCACAGTCATATCATACACCCCACCTAACTTGTCCCAATGTGTCCAGCAAGCCAGCCTCACTCTAAGTGACAACATCTCTTCTTATGGAACAGATTTTTTTAATGACCTTAAATACTTTTTTTTTTCTGATTAGAAATTATCTTGTAGCTTCAGAATATATTTTGCCTATAGTTTCCAAATAAATGAAGTTGTATTGTATTAAGCTGGGATCTCATAGCTTTAATGAGATCTGTGAGCAGATTATATGCAATTACAGAACTGCCTATTATTTACATGCACTATTTCTGAAGCTACATGCAACATCTGTGCCAGTTTTTCTGCAAAAGGGTCTATGATTTCCATTAACTTTCAAAGGGGGGTAGGTCCCTGACCCAAAGAGATTAAGAAACAACACTCGGGATTTTCTACACAAAAAGAATACAACTGTTAAAACTCACATGAGGAAGGACAGATGACGTCCAAATCTTAACAAAGGTGTTTTCATTCAACTTTACTACTCAACTCAGACCCTGAGGGCGTCAGGGAGGACTTGCACACACAGAGGCCCACCTTGAGCAGCTTCGCTTTCATGGTGGACGTGATGGTGGTGGGGTTGATGAACTGGAAGGAGGGGGCGGCGTGGTTTGGGTACTGCGCGGGGAACTTCACCAGCATCTTGACGCGGTGACTGCTGCAGTGCACCGACACTGTGCAGCTCCTGTCTGCTGCGTCCATCTGCGGGGGACCAATCAAGAGCTGCTTTAGAGAGGAACTGCAAAGGGTCTTCAGAGGCAAACAGGTGTAAATGAGGTAACAGAATGCTCTAGGTTGCTGGTAACAGAGTCAAGGGAGAGAGTCTCCCAAGACAAATAATAGCGAAGGTGTGGACAACTCTTTTTCAAAATGGGTTTTTAATTTTAGCACTGGTTTAATAAGCTCAAAGTGTTCTGACTTAGAAAAGCTTTATCTCGAAGCTGTGAGATAGGCTGAAACTTGTTGTATTTATTTGGAGATGGGAAAACAAAGCAGGAAGATGTTAAAAACCTCACTCAAGTTAAAAGCACTCCTGGGAAAATCCATAGAGACTGAAAAAAGTTGAGTGTCTATCAGCCAGGCGCTGGGGAGAAAGGAAACAGGAAGATGCTGCGAAGGGATGTAGGATTTCTTTGGTGATGATGAAAAACACTCTGAAAGTAGCAATGGTGATGATTTGTAAATCATGGGTTTGTAAATGTACTAAAAACCATTAAATTATACACTTTAAAAGGGTGAGTTGTGTGGTATGTGATTTTATTCTGTTTTATTTTATATTCTTTTATGGCTGTGCCTCGCAGCATGTGGGATCTTAGTCCCCCAGTCGGGGATCGAACCTGTGCCCACCACGGCAGACGCACGGAGTCTTAACCACTGGACCACCAGGGAAGTCCCTTCCGGTAATTTTTAAAAAGCAGTCCTGGGAAAGGAACCAAACTCTCCTTCTTGGGCTAGATCACTGGGCAGCCCAGCTGTTCTCAGCTGGGACAGAGGGAACACAACTGAGTTGACAGAGATAACCAGTCCACCAGAGAGGCCATTATCCCTTTCAATTTCTTGTAGTGTCAACTAGAGACGGCAGCTGGGGGGACAGTGAAAAGAGCCACACGTGCGGGGAGCCTGGAGACTGGGATTCAAACACCTGCTCAGCTCGGACAAGTTACTCCATTTCTTAGTGTCTCTATTTCCTCGTCTGTAAAGTGGGGATAAGACCACTTAATTCAGAGCTGCTTTAAAGGCCAAAGGAGACAACTAAGTGCGCAGACCCAGGCCTACTGTTAATGGAATCTGGGCAAAAGCAAAACTCATCAAGTTTAAAACTCCTTCGACTCAGTTCTCTGAAGCCAAGTGTTTCAATACCCGCCCTAAAGGAAAAATGTAAATAAGCGTCTCCAAGTTAAATGAACAAAGAGGCTGGGTCACCTTCTTACTTTGAATCTAAACCACCAAGGAAATAACCAACTGGTAAGGCAAGCACAAAGAACCTTGGAGAATAAGGAGGTTGGCTTTCAAACTCAGCCCTGCCATTAACTTCACCAGCAGCCTCCGCCAAAACACTAAACCTTCCCAGATCTGAGCACCTTCACATAGGGTCAAATAAGTGTTGGAGCATCTAAGGAGATTTTAAGACATACGAGCATCCGTTTATCCCTTAGTTCATCTTATGAGAGCACAATAGCGTAAAGGGGAAAAAAACTTGTATTTGTTAAAACATTTCTTTCTTTAAAATAGATGGGAATGGCTTCCCTGGTGGCGCAAGTGGTAAAGACTCCACCTGCCAATGAAGCAGACGCAAGAAACGAGGGTTCGATCTCTGGGTTGGGAAGATCCCCTGGACTAGGAAATGGCAACCCACTCCAGTATTCTTGCCTGGAAAATTCATGGAGTTGCTAAGAGTCGGACACAACTGAACAACTAACAGTTGTTAGTTAACAGTTAATTATTTCTTTACAAAACCGAAACAAGAAAGCAAGGACACAGACTTCCCTGTTAAAGCAGAAAAGCCATTTGCTAGCCCAAATCATGGCTGAAACAGTCCCCTCGGCCACCAACCGCAAGCATGAGAGACAGAAAACCTGAGCACCTCCACGTTCACATTGCGAATCTGCACGTTGATCAGAGAGAACTCCTGCTGCAGAGTCTGAGGCAGGCCCGGCTGCTCTGATTTCTTCTCCTCCAAGAGACTGCTTGGGGGGTCTTCCTTTAAGACTAGCAGGAGAGACAGGGTCACTTATTGGAAAACATTTCTGAAATGCATTCAGAGAGCAGTTCTGGGGGTATCTACCACAACTCAGAGATGCAGAGAGGGGCACCATACCTAGAACATCGGGGTGACCAATTACCTTCTTCCTCCCCATGGCTGGAGTTGTGCTGGTGATCTGTGTCCTGGGTGTGAAGGATCTTCTCAGGTTCCGGGAGAAGGGCAATGCTCTCAATAAACTCATCAACACCATCTAAGATGTCATTTGCACAAAGCTGCAAAGGAGAGAAATGTTAGCCCCAAACCAATACAATCAAAATGGGTTTTGCCCATACCCTACTCTCCCTGGTTAAACACACAGGAAAACAGACTATTATTCTACCCCAGAATATGTTTTATCAGGTTCATAGTTTTTGAAAATCTCAGAAAACCTTTTAAACTTCAAGCTTTGATGGAGTTATCAAGCCAGCCAAGAGCAAAAATATAACTTAAAAGCATTTGGAGCATATGGTACTTTCTGGAGGAAAAAAATTTAAACAGCAGTAAGATGATGATGTTTCACCAAAATGCTCAAGAGTGACTTGGTCCTAAGCAGTTTAGCAAATCTGTCTCGGCATTTTCTATCCACTGTGTACCGAGCACTGTGTGGGATGGAATATAAGTGAGACATCATTCCCACCTTCAAGGAACTTTGCCACTGGGTGAGAAGACAGAACCCCGTAACGGGGCAGGGCAAAGTGAGGGCCAGGAAAGCAGTTTGCACCTGGGACCACGGTGCTTCACGTAGGCACAGATACAGTTCATGGGGCACAGACTGGAAAGGGCTTCACACAACAGGTGTTGCTGATGAATGTGCAGGACTCTGCCCTGTGCCAGGGTAGATTCCCTAGCCCATTGGTGAGAGAAAGAAACGATGCCCCCAGGCCACCTTCTCAGTACTCTAACCCACACTATCTTAGACCAGGGCAAGAGGAAAAAAAAGACATTCACAGGCTTTGCATCCTTGAAGTTCTGACACTGACGCTGGCTCCTGAAGCCCTCAAAGCCTCAGTGCAGTAAACCCAAGCCACTTGGCCAACCAGCCAGTACGTATTAAACATCTATCATGTATCCTCTAACTTCTGCAACTACCAAATCTTTTAAGTTTCTGGCATATCCCGTTAACATTCTTCCACAACAACACTGAATACATACCCTTTGCATCTGGGAATCCACCCGCCACATTCTCAAGGTCTGATCCCGTGACCACGTAACCAGTTGGTAGTCCTTGGACCCTGGAAATCACCAGATAAGAATCCTGATGTTTTCCTGGATTCAACATCAAATTTGTTCCAGGTTGAGATGGAGGGAGATTCATTCATTCATTCATTCATTCATTCGTCCATTTAACAAATATTTATGGAACACCTCCGATATGCCAGGCACTGTTCGAAGTACTAGGACTACAATATGAATCAAGAATCTGTCTTTACAGATCTCACATTCAAACGGTGGAAATAGGCAAACAAACAACAGTATGCCCGGTGGTGAGAGAGTTGTTAAAAACCACTGTGGGGTAACTGGATAGAGACCGACAGGGGAACCATTTTTAGACAGGACTTCTCATAGGAAGTCACATTTGAGCAGAATCTTAAGCGAAGTGAAATAAAAGCCGGCAAATTAGCAGGTGAAGAGTGATGCTAGAATTTAAGGTCTCACTGAACTTTCACCTCCACAAATGTTCTATCTTTTCTGTTCCAGAGGAGCTGGGAATGAATAGGCTGTCTGTAAAACATACTGCTTTAAATGCATCATGACATCTTACTGTTTAAAAGAATTTTTTGGTAAATTGTTATTTACCAAATCTCTTGTATTTGTTAAAACATTTCTTTCTTTAGAATAGATGGGAATGGCTTCCCTGGTGGCGCAAGTGGTAAAGAATCCCCCTGCCAATGCAGCAGATACAAGAGACGGGGGTTCGATCCCTGGGATGGGAAGATTTTACACATCTCATCATAAAAGGAATAATCGATCTTTATTAGTCTTAACTGAATTTGTATTTCCACACAACAGGGCTAGTCAAAGGGAAATTACTCTAACAAGGTTCAAGGTGGTTTCTAAAAGAGCTTTATGGAAGATCAGGACATTTCAGGGTGATTCTGTAGTATCCAGAATCTTCTTTATGGTTATCTTCAGAGAGTCAACAACCTGGAAGTAATTTCATCTGACTCCCTCATTTTATGCATGGGGAAACAGGCAACAGAGAACAGTCAGGGCCAAAAGTTCCTTCTCTGGGATCGGGGGAAGGGATGGTTAGGGAGTTTGGGATGGACATGTACACACTGCTGTATTTAAGACGAATGACCAAGAAGGACCTGCTGTGTAGCACAGGGAATTCTGCTCAAGTCCAGCCTGGATGGGAGAGGAGTTTAATGGAGAACAGACACTTGTATATGTGTGGCTGGGTCCCTCTGCTGTCCACCTGAAACTGTCGCACTTAGTCAGGCATACTTCAATACAAAAATAACAGTTTACCAAAAAACGTTCCTTCTCTTTGTCGCTGCCTTCAGCCAAGCCTTCACTCAATGTTTTAATACATTCCTGTGCACAACAAGCAAGACAGCAAGTATTCTGAGCTACTGCCTGTCATAAGTCCCACCATCCAGCCCATGTCCATAGCAACAATTTTCTGACTCTACAGCCAGCCTCTTTTCTCTTTTGGGGGGCAAGCCACAAGGCACATGGGATCTTAGTTCCCTGACCAGGGATTGAACTCGCACCGCCTGCTTTGGAAGCACAGTCTTCTATGTTCTGGAGCATCAGGGAAGTCCCCTCCAGCCTCTTTTCATGTCTCTGATATTGAAGAAAAGTTATGCCTAATTCCTTTCTAAACCCAATTCCTCTACTTGGGCCTTTGGCCCTATTCCTTCCCATTTTCAAAAGACCTTTGCTTTCCTATATACTCTCTTTTTTCATCTTCTCCTTGCCTTCAAATCAAGAGGGAAGCAGCCTCTGCCCTTGCCTCTGAAGGCAACCTCACTCACAAAACCAGTTCCTGCTGCCTCTGTTTCTGCTGTCTTATAATCAGGCTTCCCTCCTCAATGTGCTTTTGGAGCTGTTTTCTTAATGATCATACGGCTTCCTATTTATACCTACTTACACAATTAAGTACTTCTCTTATTCTGTGTGGAGATCCTTCAGCAAAACCTGAAACCAATGACCTCCGCTTCCTTCACGAAGCATCCTTCCCCGCGGACCACAACATCCTGATTCTCTTCCTACCTCTGAGAGGTCCTTCACCACAGTGAAAACCAACATCAAAGTCTGAGGTGGGCCAATAAAAAATGACTAAGAGGACACGGCAGCAAAAACGAAATGGAACATCATTAGGTTGAGAAAGAAAGAAAATAAAAGAATGCATGAAGGATGATTATATTTATAAAAGGTTCAAAAACAAATAAACCTAAACTATTTTTAGGGATGCAGGAATGGGTAGTAAAACTATAAACAAGATAACAGAAGTCATATTGTAAATGTTAGGACAGTGCTTACCTCTAGGGAAGGGAAAGAATTGTGATCAGGAAGCTTCTGATTTCTAGCAATGTTCTCTTTCTTGACCTTGGTGGTAGTTACTCAGATTTTCACTTTATAAACTGTACATATTTTATGTAATTTTGTACATGATGTATCTCACAATATAGGGAGTTTAGAAAAAAAAAAAAACACCTATAACTTGTACTCAAAATTTCACTACTGGCTAGAACAGCCCTAATTTATACAATTCACCCTGCCAGCTCACAGATGACATAGACAACTGAAAATGGGCTGTTAAAATACTTTTGACTGCAATCCAAAACTATCGGCCAACCTCTCCCTGTCAAATCATGGGGAAACTCTGTCGTCTCTTTTCTATGGCAAAGTGCAAGAGAATGTGTTGAAAGCTGAAGTCAAGCATGGAAACTGATGGGATAGAGACCAAGCAGCCTCACATCTAGAAGCAGGAGAGATTATAGAAATGAAGATGGGAAAATCAAGAGGATCATCAAAAGAGTCCTTTCAAAAACAATCCTGGAAGAGGCTTGTGAGGGTCACAAACTTGGGATAAGATGTCTGGTCTAATCCCAGGCCCACTAAAGACCTCTCCTGGACTCTGGACAAGTCACACCACTCCACTGCCTGGGGCTTTCCTTCTGTGATACAGAAAGGCCACGAAATTTACTTGAGGTCTGGAGAACATTTAGAGAGCGTAGCAGTAAGATCTCAAGACAAGGGAGGCTGCAGCTAAACTCACCAAGTGCCTTGGCAGAGGCAGACGAGAGTAACTGCTCACTGGCCGTTACTGCTTCTACCCAGAAGAGATTGCATCACTTCTGTCCATGTCTCAGGAGCCAAATGGGTTACATGGCCAAACCTGTCTTCAAGGGGATGGGAGGTGAAAAGCCCTCTGTGTTTGTGAAGAGAACTGGGAATATGTGGTGGGTGGTACTGATGATGACTTTGCCTCACTCTCATCAACACAGCCGGAAGGTGCAAGAGCCAGGGTTTTCAGAGTGTCGTGACCCTGGAGTTTTTCAGCTCTGGAAGTGACCCAACAGCAAAGCTACCAGCCTCTTAGAAGCCCCTTCCAGGCAGGAGAGAGACTGCACAGAACACAAGAGAAGAAGATGGGCCTGGGGTGGAACCACAGCCGCACACCCTATCACCCATCTACAATTAGGGGCAGGGGAACCCTGACTCCCGCTCGAAGCCAGCCCTGTTTCCACATCCTCCCCTTCGATCATGCAGCCCACCCTGACGGGAGCTGGAGGAAACTGGCCAGCGGTCTCCCACCCACCTTCCTTCTGTTTCCTCCACTGGAACTCCAGCACCACGTCATCGTGGCCCACGAAGGTATGGACTGGGGTGTTCAAGTCAAAGACATTCCACAAGAGCAGGCTGTTCTCCCTGCGCAGCTGGGGAACCATCACCGTCACCAACCCGTTGCTGAAAGGCTGCGGCGAGAAAGGGAAGAGCAGGCATCATTCCAGGGGCGTCCGCTGAGTCCTGAGTTACCCAGCTTGGAGTTCTCGCCTAACTTAAACAAATTAGACCTGGGAACATTTTTCCAGATACCGTAAGCTAATGTCTACTTTTCGTTTGCTTTTCTTCTCTTTTCTTTCTTTACTGAAGGAAAGGACCACAGCAAGTAAAAGATAAAGTTAAGCCAAATAACTAGAGAAGAATGTTTTTTAATGTAAAATAAGCAAATGGCTCTGGAGGCTGCACCCTGGAACATACTGTTTCATACCCTAGCTCCTCTCACAAGACCCCCTGAGAGTTACTGAGTGCTTTCCTGGAATGAGGGTACAAGGCACACGGCAGGTGACTCGGGACAGCAAACAGCCCTGCCCTGTGGAAATGTACCAGAAGCACTCTGTCCATATGAAACAGCACCTTCCCATGGCCCCCGAGACCACAGCCTTTCAAAAGAATTGAGTGTCCATGGCGCGGTCGTGTCCAGCTCTTTGCAACCCCATGGACTGTAGCCCACCAGGCTCCTCTGTCCATGGAATTCTCCAGGCAAGAATACTGGAGTGGGTTGCCATTCCCTTCTCCAGGGGATCTTCCTGACCCAGGAATCGAACCCTGGTCTCTTGCATTGCAGATGGATTCTTTGCCATCAGAGCCACCGGGGAAACCCGTTTCAAAGGAAAACCTTTCCATTTCAGGACTAACACATCCCACTTATCAACACCAATCTGTGCAGTAGCTAAGAAGCCCATTTGGTTGATATGCAGACTCTGTTCTCTAAGGAATAAACCACCTAAAAGAGCATATTTATCTTCGCCTGCTCTCCTGGCAGCACTCTGAACTTTTCTGTTTATTTTTTAAAGCAAACGTATTAATCCAGAGAAGTATTTCAATTCACAAGAACAACGTCTGACTTCTTCCCAAGTGCTCCCAGATGTGAAGGCCAGTTAATACCCCAATTACCTTCTGCACTCCACGACGCCCCAGGGAACAGCCTGATGTATAAAGGAACCTTTACTCACCCTTGGGCTCCCTTTCAAGTTGACGCTGAAGGAAATATATCATCTCTGATCAGCAGCAGTCAATGTGGCAAAACAGACGGAAGTTTGATAAGAGCCTACCCACTATATTTGCACCATTTTATGGTTTACACTTTTTCATACGGGGCTGTTTTTCAAAGAGAGAGCACACTGTACTGGTAGTAATACCACCGGACTGGACACTAAAGAATAGTGAAATTTACCACAATTTAAAAAAAGAGCAAGGAATATTAAAAACTATTCATATTTGACACAGGAGGAAGTTATTACTCAAAAAACATCAAGCGGCTTGTCCAAGGCCACACAAATATCAAACGGCTCATTGCAGCACTATTCACAAAAGCCAAGATAGAGAAACAACCTACTGTCCGTCAACGGATAAAAACACGGAACCTACACAATGGAATATCACCCAGCCATGAAAAAGAAGGAGATCCTGCCGTTTGTCACGGCACAGGTAGACCCTGAGGGCATTATGCTAAGTTAAATGAGTCAGAAAGAGAAGGACAGATACTCCATGGTATTATTTATGTGCAGAATCTAAAAAGCAGAACTCGGAGAGACGGAGAGTAGAATGGTGGTTACCAGGGGCTGGGAAGTGGAAGAAATGGGGAGATGCTGGTCAAAAGGTGCAAGCTCCTGGTTGTAAGATGAATGAGCTCTGGGGATCTAATGTACAGTGTGATGATTATGGTCAGTAATACCACATGGTATACTTGAGAGATGCAAGAGACTATGACCTTAAATGTTCTTATCACAAAAAAGAAGGGGTAATTATGCTAAGTGATGGAAGTGTTAATAAATGCTATAATGGTACAGCATTTATAGGAGTATAAATGCTATACTGCAGTATATTATATATAGTGGCATTATAGTGATAACTGTCTGGCAATACACAAATGTAACATGCCAACATGTTGCATAACTTGAACTTTCATCATGTGATATGTCAATTATATCTCAATAAAGCTGGAAAAAAATTAAATGGGATCGCTGGGCCCTAAACCCAGATCTTCTGGATCTAAAGCCAGAGTCCCTTCCAGCACAATTCACTGACCTCCAGCCTCTCAGCCCTCCAGCTCACCCTCCTCTTCGCCCTTACTGACCACCTTTACTCTGCCCAGCACCCAGCCCAGCTAGTCCATCGACGCTAGTACAGAGCCTCACCCAACATTCCAAGGCAAAGTTTTAAACAGATAACAGCTTTTATGCCGTCATTACCACCTTTGTCCCACCCCTAAACCAAGTCAGAAGGAGAAAACCACCTCACAAAGAAAATAAAAGAAAACGTGGCTGGCCCCTCACGTGCGGAACACCGAGATAATATTTCCAAGCGAGAGGAAGGGCAGCTCACTCACAGTGTATCTGGCCTTCCAGACAGGCACCTGGCAAGGAAGAATGTTGAGGTATTTCCGAGGCTGGCGGTAATCCCAGAACTGGAAGAAAGAAGCAGGATAATTTGTGAAATAAATGCCATTAAAAAAAACAAAAACAAACCTCAACTATTGAAAAAGCATAGCCTTTGAATTCCTTGCTTTCTGTCCTCTTAAGACAGATTCAGCAGTGCATCTGAGTCAGCCCCCAGGGCCATGCTCCTATGACAGAGATGCAAAGAAAACGCCCCTTTCACACTTAGAAACATTACAGGTGAAACACAGACTTCATGAGGATCAGTCCTCGAGGCAGATCACTGCCAGTGTGCCTATTAAACCCCCTTCCCAGTTGGAAGGTAAAAGCGACTTTTTCATCCTGCATCACTATATACCACTTAGAGGAATTTAACTAACTATTGGGTTGGCAAAAAAAAAAGTTTATTTAAGTTTTTCTATGACATCTTGTGGAAAAACCTGAACAAACTTTTAGGCCAACCCAATACTAATGCGCTTCCCTGGTGGCTCAGACGGTAAAGATTCTGCCTGCCACGCAGGAGACCCAGATTCAATCCCTGGGTTGGGAAGATTCCCTGGAGCAGGGAATGGCAACCCACTCCAGTCTCCTTGCCTGGAGAACCCCATGGACAGAGGAGCCTGGCGGGCTGCAGTCTATGGGGTCGCAGAGAGTCGGACACGACCGAGCGACTGGCATCACACTAACAGGAGCTGGAAGGCAGTGGCCGCTGACTGCTTATCAGTCGAGGGGGCAAGAATAGCTGCCCCGCGGCCATGTGAGAATGACTTCTGAACAATGTTCTTTTGAATACAGGACTTAATTTTGGCAAAAAGTGTTGTCAGAGGAAACAAGAATTACCTCCTACCATCCCGTTCTAATCCCATCCTCTCCAACCCCCTTTTTTAACAGTTTTACTGTTTACAATCTACAAAGTGAAGTGAAATTCATTCAGTGGTATCTTGTTCCAGTAGACTCCTTAGAATGTACAACAAAAAAAACAATTAAAATTCATATAAATTAGAAACTAATAAACTGTCAGGTAAACTAAGTAAATGATTATGTAGGAAATAAATGGCATGCATTCAGCCTTAACAATAAAATACTAAAAACAGTGATTATTATTACAAGCACTTCTAAATTGCTTCACTTTTTTATAATTATGTTATTTATACACATTCAGTAAAAACTGTCTTTCTACCAGGATATATGGAAAAAATAAAATAACTATGCCAAAAACCTCATTTAATTCCTAAGCTAAAGGCAAATAGAAGGGGGAAGCATTGAAACAGTGACAGATTATTTCCCTGAGAAATCACTGCGGACAGTGACTGCAGTCATGAAATTAAAATATGCTTGCTCCTTGGAAGGAATGCTACGATAAACCTAAGACAATGTATTAAAAAGCAGAAACATCACAAAAGTCTCTATAACCAAAGCTATGGTTTTTCTAGTAGTTATGTGTTGATGTGAGAGTAGGACTATAAAGAAAGCTGAGCACCAAAGAATTGATGCTTTCGAATTGTGGTGCTGGAGAAGACTCTTGAGAGTCCCTTGTACTGCACAGAGATCCAACCAGTCCATCCTAAAGGAAATCAACCCTGAATATTCACTGGAAGGACTGATGCTGAAGCTGAAGCTCCAATACTTTGGCCATCTGATGCAAAGAGTCGACTCATTGGTAAAGACCCTGATGCTGGGATGAGATTGAGGGCAGGAGGAGAAGGGGGTGACAGAGGATGAGATGGCTGGATAGCATCGCTGACTCAACGGACTTGAGTTTGAGCAAACTCCAGGAGATAGTGAAGGACAGGGAAGCCTGGTGTCCTGTAGTCCATGGGTCCCAAAGAGTCAGTCGGACACAACTGAGTGACTGAACAACAAGCCAACTAGTAAGGAACAAGGACTGTGTTTCACATGTGGAAAGTGGCCTGTTATCTGCTTTATTACCCATGGCATCCCAGCCTCAGGGGTAATAAAGCTGTCAGTGAATACTGACAAATTTGGAGATCTCAAAGAAAGAGGAGGATGGTTTCTGGCTCCTGAACTTGGGAAACAAGCCGATCAAGTTATGGGGACAAAAACTTAAGGCCAGAACAAACAAAGAGAAAAACTACTCTGGGCACATAAATGTAAATTACAAGTCTAGGGGATTTAGAAACCTCTAGACGGAAGTTAACTTTTAAGGCTGAGTGTATGATTCTAGCTTTGCTAACCATACCAAAAAGCTGTACATGCCTGTGTAAAGTGAAGAATTACATTGGTGAAGCCAATCACAAAATTGCTAAGCAAACATCTGCGGTCAAATCTTTGTCCTTCCAGGCAGAGACCTGACCACAAGGAGAAACTCCATGCCCTGCATCCTTTCAAACAAGGGTGCAGATCACATTCCAAAGCCAGAGAACAAACAAGAAACACTGCACTCTGACAGAAACTGAGAATAACAGGCTTATTGACATACATAAATCCTTGAGCATTTCCTGCAAGTTAGAGTAGCGTCCCCAACCTTTTTGGCAACAGGGACCAGTTTCGTATAAGACAACTTTTCCATGGACCTGGGGGTGGTGGTTTTGGAATGATTCAAGTGCATTACATTTGTTGTGCACTTTATTATTATTACATCGGCTCCACCTCAAAATCATCAGGCATTAGATTCCAGAGGCTGGGGACCCCTGAGTTAGAGAATCTCTAATAAAATAACTCCGTCCCTGACGTGTGCAATGTGGATGACCAAAAACATCCTAACTTTTGCAGATATGATAATCATGTGTGAAAACTGCTGTTTTTCCACCCAGACTAATGGTCAACTTGGTAACTTTAATGACTGTGTGGGTTTTTCTCCTTTACTTGGGTATCTGTTGTGTTATTTTGATGAGCCAGTCCTTCAGAAATGGGACTTCCTGGCCGCATCTTGCAGAGTAAACTTCTAGTCCTTTCTAAATGTTTTTGTCTCTGACTTCCTTTCACAAACAGAAAGCAGACCCACCAAACACACATAGGTGCCAAGTCAGACACGTGCTACTTCACCACTCCCCTGCTCCACATCCCCAGTGAGCCTGCCCGGCTCCCCAGGAAGCACACGTGCCCCTGAAACACACGCCCCGCTAACCAGCGGCAGCTTTCCTTCCGAGGGAAATGCTCGCGGTCCCCTGATGCCCCCAGACACGCTCCCCACCCTGTCCCAGCAGCGCCGCTCACCTTGACGGAGTTGTCTTGACTGGAGGTAGCAAGGATGTGCTCGCTGTCCGGGTGCCAGTCCAGGCCGTGGATCTTAGAGAGGTGGGCCGCGAGATACTCCACAGCTGTGCTGGGTTTCTGCAACAGGACCATCAGCCAGAGGCGGCACTCTACAAAGAGCTCAGCGCGTCCGCCTGAGCTGGACACAGCCTATCCCAGTCTGCTGGGTGGGGATACAAATACACCCCCAGAGGAACTCCCTGCTGGCCCAGGGTTAGGGCTCCATGCCTCCACGGCAGGGAGGAGGGGTTCAAACCCTGGTCAGGGAACTAAGATCCCACATGCAGCACAGCACAGCCAAAAGAAACAATTCTCAGAGGCCGTCTCTGCTCTTAAGAAACTCCATTTTGTTTTGTCTAAAACAAACAAAACAAGACGTCGCCAGCTCTCCCTCACGCATGCTCAGAACACCAGCCTCTGAGTCTAACCATCTTCTGCTCCCGGCACAGGCACACCTTAAAGAAGGCAGTGGGTGCGTCTCCTCTTTGGGACCACGGTCTGTGATTCCGGCTCCCCTTCTCACAATCACCCACAGAGTGGGACTGTGACATCCAAACAGATCCACCCCAATCCTGCGGTAAAACCATCAACCTTTTTTGTTAAATTGAAGTATAGTTGATGTACAATATTATACAATAACCTCAGATATGCAGATGACACCACCCTTATGGCAGAAAGTGAAGAGGAGCTAAAAAGCCTCCTGATGAAAGTGAAAGAGGAGAGCGAAAAAGCTGGCTTAAAGCTCAACATTCAGAAAACGCATCTGATCATGGCATCAAGATCATGGCATCTGGTCCCATCACTTCATGGGAAATAGATGGGGAAACAGTGTCAGACTTTATTTTGGGGGGCTCCAAAATCACTGCAGATGGTGACTCCAGCCATGAAATTAAAAGACGCTTACTCCCTGGAAGGAAAGTTAGGACCAACCTAGATAGCATATTGAAAAGCAGAGACATTACTTTGCCAACAAAGGTCCGTCTAGTCAAGGCTATGGTTTTTCCAGTGGTCATGTATGGATGTGAGAGTTGGACTGTGAAGAAGGCTGAGCGACGAAGAATTGATGGTTTTGAACTGTGGTGTTGGAGAAGACTCCTGAGAGTCCCTTGGACTGCAAGGAGATCCAACCAGTCCATTCTGAAGGAGATCAGCCTTGGGTTTTCTTTGGAGGGAATGATGCTAAAGCTGAAGCTCAATACTTTGGCCACCTCCTGCAAAGAGTTGACTCATTGGAAAAGACTCTGATGCTGGGAGGGATTGGGGGCAGGAGGAGAAGGGGACGACAGAGGATGAGATGGCTGGATGGCATCACCGACTCGATGGACGTGAGTTTGAGTGAACTCCGGGAGTTGGTGATGCACAGGGAGGCCTGGCGTGCTGTGATTCATGGCGCCACAAAGAGTCGGACACGACTGAGCGACTGAACTGACTGACTTATACAAGTTACAGGTATACAATATAGTGATGCACAATTTTTAAAGATTATAGTCCATTTTCAGCTATTATAAAATATTGACTATATTTCCCATGTTGTAATAACACAGCATTATAGCTTATTTTATACGTAACAGTTTGCATCTCTTAATTCCTGCCCCTAAATTGCCCCTCCCCTCCTTCCCTCTCTCAGTGGTAACCACTAGCTTGTCATACAGAATAAACTCTATCTGAAAACCACCAAGCTTAAAGTGATCAAGCCCTAAGACTCCCAAAGAGAATGCGTACACATCACAAAAGAAAACAATACATGATTACCAAGTACATATAAAACAAACTCAGAAGGAAAGTTCAGAAATATACATTAAAACATTACAATTTTTTTAAGCAATCAAATTAGGAGACACTTGGAAATGATATCCAACATAGTGAGGCAGCATTTGCCACTGCTGGTATACATATGAAATAGTATCATCTTTTCTAGGGAAAAGAAATTTGACAATTTTCACCAAAATGCTTAAAATTTTTCCTTTCTTAAGGGACTATTCTAAATTCGCAAAAAGTTTTAGGTACAAAAGATGTTCATCTTGTGCTATGTGGAACACCTAGGAAACCGGGAACATAATGAATGATAAGGGGGGAATTAATTAAATGCTAGAACCAGTTATTGTACAGCTATCTGATACAATATCATGCAGCCACTAAAGTTATACTTAGAAAAAGCTTATTATAACAGAGGAAATGAATTTATTTTAATGTTAAATGAAAAAAAGTATGCATAACTATGTGTAAGATATGATAAACCGTGTTTTTAAAAGAGCACAAGAAAAGAAAATACCAAAACGTTAGCATGTGACTCTAGGCAATAGGACACAGATGATTTTTATGTGCCCTTCTTGTATTATTTCCTGTCATCACCAATAGTCTATAAGGTTAAGAGTACAATCTCCAGAACCAGCCTCCCTGAGTTTAAATCTTGGCAACAAACTGTGCCTTAATTTACTCAGCTGCAGGATGGGGGTAATAATTGTAACCATTTTAAAGGCTATTTATAAAGAAAAATGAATCAATACACATCAAGTTCTTAGAACAATGCCTGCGCATAATAAACACTAAGAAATAGCAGTGTTACCAAGCATTCATGAGTCTGAGTGAAAACCCAACATCACCACTGATACTGCACTTTTTAAAGCCTGAGATGTTTGCTGCCAACAGTCCTGCTTTGATACTAGAAAAGTGCTAGAGAAGTGAAATTACAATGAACAAGTTTTACAATCCATATGAACAGAAATCCTGAGTATTAATAGACAAAAAAAAAAGCTAAATCTCTTGAAACAAAATAGGTAAGAGACTCGCTGAGGGAAGTCAGGCGTATGAGTGGACCAGAAAGAAGCCTATAAAGGAACAGGTCAGCAGTGCATTTTTACAAGATAAGGAACATAGCCACTGTTTTGGAAAACCAGTCCTGGATTCATGGCTAAATACCACATTGTTTATTTTGCCTATGGTTCTGAAAACAGTCTAAGGCAAATAAATATGCATGTACTACAAATTAATCAAACATTTTATTTAAACTAGTTTTTATATTCAAATATTAGTTTTGTTGTTGTTCAGTCGCTAAGTCGTATCTGACTCTTTGCGACCCCACGGACTGTAGCCAGGCTCCTCTGTCCAGGGGATTTCCCAGGCAAAAATCCTGGAGTGGGTTGCCATTTCCTCCTCCAGGGGATCTTCCTGACCCAGGGATCGAACCTGCATCTCCAGCATTACAGGCAGATTCTTTACCACTGAGCCACCAGGGAACCCCTTAAATGTTACAACGGCAACAGACATGAATAAAGCTAATTGCCAATTGAAGAAATGAAGAGAGGTGAAGCATGGCTGTTAGCAGACTGAAGTAGAGAGACAGATATAAAAGTGACATAAAGAAGACGCACCATCCTTCTCCTTCTAAAATCACCTCGTCACTGAAGAGCCGTCCAAGGCGAGGGCTTTGACTAGCACACCACCTCCCCAGCAAGTCCTAGCACCCAACCCCGCAGCCTCCCCGTCTCTGCTTCACTCCCCTCTCCTCCCCCACGATCTGACTTTATTCCCTGCTGGCAGGGGAAGGGAGCAGGGCAGCAAAAAGCAACGCTGAGACAGGACGCCCAGCATCCCAGCTGGGACAGCCGCAGAACCAGTTTCGGGAAAACTCACAGTCGATCCTCCCCACAAAGGCAGGAGCTCTAGCCTCCCGTTTCACAGAGCAGGAAGCTGAACCTCCATCCCCGATCGTGTGCAAGTCGACTGCCTTCTGCATCCTTACCCCACCATCTGGGAGTTACACAGGCAAGAGGCCCTCTCCCTGACGCCAGCATGACAGGCTTGCCAGGACAGCAGATGCCCAGGGCGCTTCACCCCTTTCCTGCCTCTCAGGGCTGTGGGCTGCTGCAGGGAGATTACACGACTTGCAGGCCTTCTTTTGAGGCTGACAGGACTGGGAGACTTCTTTTTTAATTTTTGGCCACACCACTGTAGCCTGTGGGATCTTAGTTCCCTGACCAGGGACTGAACCTGTGTCCCCTGCAGTGGAAGCGCAGAGTCTTAACCACTGGACTGCCAGGGAAGTCCCAACAGCTAAAAAAACAGCTAAATCTCTTAAAACAAAATAGATAACAAGGGAAGAAGTCAGGGTTATGAGTGGACCAGAGAGAAGCCTATAAAGAAACAGCTCAGCAGCACATGTTTACGAGATAAGGGACACAGCCACTGTTTTGGAAAACCAGTCCTGGATTCATGGCTAAATACCACATTGTTTATTTTGCCTATGGTTCTGAAAACAGTCTAAGGCAAATAAATATGCATCTACTACAAATTATTCAAAAATTCTATTTAAACCATTTTTTATATTCAAATATTACTTTGGGAATATTTGGGCATACTGAGTACCCGGCCCAGTGATTCAGATTCTGGATGGTGTATGTTCTAAAACAATGGATTTTCCCTCTGCAATCTGGGGCAGGGATAAGAAGCCCGATGACCATTCTAGAATGGTGTCTGGTTCCCCAGGCTTGACCTCCTCAGTGATACAACCACTATTACCACCTTTATTCCAAAGACAAGGAAACTGAGGCTTGGAAAAGTTTGTGGTTCACCTGATATAACCAGGAAGTAGCAAAATGGGACTGTAGCTTAGGTCAGGCCAAGCTCATTTTCTTAACCTGTGGTCATAATGCCTCACTCCCCTATGTTCTTCAACACCAGTTTGGTCGGGAAGCAATTAACGATGCTGCCCAAGGTACCCTGGACAAGTCCTGCTGCTCACATCCTCTTGATACCCTCCTGGGGGAAAAAGAGATCACTTACCCGCTTGTCCCATATCCGTACATCCCCGTCATGACTGGTGGCAAGGCAATTAGCGTTTTTCTTATTCCATTTGACCTGTGAGGCACCCGCTGCAAAGCAAAATCAGGGGAAGAAAGCTGTTGCCCTCAATGCCTTCGGAACAGAGTGGAGCTTATCCAGGGGAGCTGGATAATGAGTTCCGGATGAATAAGAACAGAACTCTTCAAGTTTCTATGACTGCATCAGCTCCACAGTGAGAGAGAAAATGAAGCCAAAAAAATAAATGAATTGACACATGGGAACAGGATCAGAGTCACCTAATTGAGGAAATAATCTCATGAGGGAAAAAAAAAAACTTCAGGCTACCTCTGAGTAGAATCAACAGGGAAATGTAGTTCCTTTTTTTCCACTTACTTTTATATATTCATTTTAAATTTTTATTTTTATTTTTTTGGCTATGCTGGGGGCTTCCCAGGTGTCACTAGTGGTAAAGAACCCACCTCCCAACGCAGGAGACCTCAGAGACGTGGATTCAATCCCTGGGTCAGGAAGATCCCCTGGAAGAGGAAATGGCAAGCCACTCCGATTTTCTTGCCTGGAGAATCCCATGGACAGAGGAGCCTGGTAGGCTGCAGTCCATGGGGTCGCTGAGTCGGACACGACTGAGCGACTTCACTTTCACTTTTCACTTTCATGCACTGGAGAAGGAAATGGCAAACCACTCCAGTGTTCTTGCCTGGAGAATCCCAGGGAGCCTGGTGGGCTGCCGTCTATGGGGTCACGGAGAGTCGGACACGACTGAAGCGACGCAGCAGCAGCAGCAGCACAAGCTTGGGTCTCCGTTGCCACGTGGGCGTCTCCCGGCAGTGGCTTCCCTTACTGCGGAGTACAGGCGCTGGGACGCCCAGGCTCCAGGAGTTGTAGTACAGGGGCTACAGGGGCCCGGAAGTTGTGGCTCCTGGGCCTGAGCGCACAGGCTCAATAGTTGCAGTGCAAAGGCTTACTTGCTCCATGACATACAGGATCTTCCCAGACCAGGGATCAAACCTGTGTCTCCTGGGTTGGCAGGCAGATTCCTTACCACTGAGCCACCAGGGAAGCCCAGGAAATGTAGCTGCTTAAGCGGTTCAGCCCAGCTCTGCTGGATGGTAAACCCACCCTTCATCCTCTCCAACGCCAAGCTTGCAATCACAAGAGCCTCAGATCAAAGCCTGCACCTTCCCACTCTGTTTTTGTTTGGGGAGGAGGGGCAGTCTTGGAAGAACACAGCCTCCAGCTGAAGCTCAGCTGAAGAATGAGCCCCAGTTTACCCAATTCTGCCCTCAGGAAAGTTACATGCTCCCCACCAGTTCTCCTGTCTCCCCATCAGCAAGTACACGTGGCCCTGCGTGGGGACAGGAACTCAGTCCTCTGCCAATACACACAGGGAGCAATAATGGCAAAAGAGCTCCTTAAGTGAGGGGCTGGTACTGGAAGATGCCAGAAGGGGCTAAGACAGGTGGAAAACTGGGGCACGGCAGCACTGATGGCTGGCTCTTCAAGAGTCACGGTAATTACGCTAGACCAGAACGTGATGGCTCTCCACCTCTTCTTGCTGTTGCTCAGGCAACACATGACATTTCTGCTTTGACACCCTCTCTCCTCGGGTGGGTGTTTATTACTTGATATCACAGTGGATCCAGGGCTTTAGAGGGCAACCTGACCCAAGAATCTGGAAAGGATGAGAGAGAAAGCAAGGGCTTGGTACCCAACAGGAAACAGAGCAAGGCCCAGACTTTAGCCTTGCTTGGCTTTGGTGAGAGTACTTGCTGGTTTGCTTCTCTGTTTGTTGTGTTTTTCCCCCGAGACACAGGGCACCTTATGTCACCTAAGAATGGATGGTGGACACCCCTGAAGTTGGAGGAAGGTAGTATATTACTCAGGAGACCCAGTTTCTTTGCAAGAAAGCTAGAGGAGGAAGGGTAAGAAAAGACGGCTCCATTTCTATGTGTCAGAGTTACTGAAGAGTTCGAAGACACGAGGAAAAAAAAATTTTTTTCTATTCTTCTAATGTTGTGCCTATATGAGACAATGAATGTTCATTAAATTTATTGTGATCATTATTTGGTAAGTCAAATCATTATGCTGGACATCTTAAATTTATACACTTCTGTGTGTCAACTATATCTCAATAAAATTGGAAGAAAAGAAAGTAAGAAAAATTTTTAAAAAGAAGAAAAAATAATAAAAACAAGTTTCAAGAAAATATAGCTTTCCCAGTAGGTGGTCTATCAGAACATGAAGCCTCCCAAAGGATTCTGGGAACCTCCTAATTCAACCTGTAGGATCATCACATCAAGATCAAATGAAAGCCCCAGAGTTCTCAGAATCAGAGACGGCTCCGGAGGACACACAGATGTGCTCTTACTGACTTCCTGCCCCGTGGTAGAAACAATTCACTCACAGAGAGATCAGGACCACAGACTCTGGGGAACAGCAGCCTCCGGCTGCACCTCTCACGGAATGTTAGCCAGAGCGCCTTTCGGTAAAGGTCCACAAGCTTCGCGTTCACTTCTTTCCCCCTCAGGGCAGCTCTGCCACCACTGAGAAGCCTCACTGAGGTACAAAAAGGAAAGACATCTCCTACCTCTGCTTCTTAAGAAGCACTTAGAAAAGAAAGCAATTGGAATAACCTTCCTTTTTAGAGATCCTCTACAATCCAATTAAGTTAGGAACCCGTCAGGAGAACTAGCGAATTCAGGGATGAGTGACTGAACATTCACAGACCCCTGGTACTCTCTTTCAGCTGGATGCCCTCTGCGACCACATCTGTGGGTCATTTATATGCCGCAGATCAGACGTATGTGCATGGGGGCAGGGGCCAGATCAATTAAACTGTTAAGCACAGAGGCACAGGCGCTTGAGTCCTACATCTATGGAACAAACCCTCACAGAGCATCTCCTCAGAGCAGGCACTTAGGTTGACCCTGGTCTGCAGCCCTGAACAACATGGTCCCTAACCTCACAGAGCAAACAAACCAACTGCTTAATCCACTTGTGATGTTTAATGCCTTCAAATGATGAGGAGGGGGGATGCAGGGGAAAAAAAGAATCAGGCAATCATTTTGGAGTAAACATCAAATGTAAATTGAAATGACCCAAGAAGATTCAAAATAAGGAGGATTTAAGAGACAGATAACATGATCTGTTTTGATCAAGGACAACAAATTAGAATCCTGATAACCGGGCTTCATCGTAGGGGGAAAGGTAAAACATTTCTATGCCCAAGTTCAACCCTCAGGAAGTGGTGAGAATCTTCTGTAACACGCCCAGTGCAGAAATGCAAGAGCAGTCAACTCCAAAAAGGTGATGCAAACAGGCAGATGAGAAGGCAACTTCCAAGTTTCAGTGTGTCCATATCAAATGATCCTGTCGGGACACAATCAGCACTGTGCGGAAACCACAGGACAAACTACCTGTTTTCCTCAATAAAGAAACTGCAGGAAAGGAAAACCAACCAAACAAAGGGAAGGGAGAAGAAACCTACCAACTGAAAGAGATGAGAAATATATCAACCACTTTACCAACACCAGCTTTATTTGGATTCTGATTCAAAAATTTTGTAAAAGGAGAACAAAAAGACCAAATAACATCTACTGAAACTACTGAGAAAATTTGCATATGCTTAAATATTTGAGGATATTAAAGAACTACTGTTAATATTTTTAGGTGTGCTAATGGTATTGTGGTTATGTGTTTTTTAAAGGGGCCCCCTGTTGTTGGCTTCCCTGGTGGGTCAGAGGGTAAAGCGTCTGCCTGCAATGTAGGAGACCTGGGTTCAATCCCTGGGTCGGGAAGATCCCCTGGAGAAAGAAATGGCAACGCACCCCAGGATTCTTGCCTGGAGAATCCCATGGACAGAGGAGCCTGGTGGGCTACAGTCCACGGGGTCGCAAAGAGTCGGACACGACTGAGCGACTTCACTTTCACTTTCCTGTTGTAAAAAACACTTACTGAAATATTTGTTGATGACATGATATGACACCTGGGATTTGCTTCAAAAATAATCCCAAAGGGGAGGGGGTGGAGGTCAAAGACGACCGAAGGCTGTCTGTGCACTGACAGTTGTTCCAGCTGGATGACAAACACAAGCAATTCATTCTCCTCTTGCTTCACACAGTTTGGAAAGTTCCCACAATAAAAAGTTTGAAAAGCAATGTGGAGCCTGCCCTTGAACTCTGACATAAGGTCCTGACCACATTCTACAGTCCCGACTCTAGTAGAGAGCAGCAGGGTCAGGTCCACGCAGCTGGGACAGAGCATGGGATGCAGGGCACGGGGAGGAGGGAGACGGTCGGTGCAAGCAGCGGGGCGGTGGGAGGACTCACCTACAGCAGACAGCGCGACAGTGGGCTTCCGTGTGTCTCTGAAACGTGAGAGCCAGAAGTCAAAGGCCCGTCCACCCGCCACCACCCACCTGGGGCCTCTCTCCCTCTGCTTGCGTTTCTTCAGTTTCCTTTCAGGGGGTGCTGGGGCTTCACGGGGAACCTTAATAAGTGGTATAAAGAAAATCCTGTCCCCCTTCTCAACCTCTTCAACTGAGGCAGAATCTGAACTTCAAATCATATAGCTGTCTCCACAGAGCACAAATTATAGTATTCAATAGCGCGGCCTAAGTGACTGAAATGAACATGCAGGGAGCCAAAAGGCCCCTTCCTGGGTCATTCCTCCTAAGGAACAAGGGGACAGTTGTAGAGACGCAACTGTGCGAGAACCTTCCAACAGCACAGCCAGGATGGTGTGAAAAACTACTCTGGATGTCCCCAACAGCCCAGAGGTGGAAGCCACTCAAGTGTCCACTGCTGAACACATAAGCCAACGACGGTCTATAGAGACAATGGATTGTCACCAGGCCTTAAAAAGGAAGGAAAGGGGGGCTTCTCCAACGGTCTGGTGGTTGAGACTTTTGCCTTCCGATGCAGGGGGCGTGGGTTTGATCCCTGGTCAGGGAACTAAGATCCCACATGCTACATCAAAGGGATGAAGGAAAACCAAGGAAGAAGATTCTGCCACATGCTACCACACGCTGCACCTTGAGAACATTATATTAAGTGAAATAAGTCAGTCACAAAAGGATGGACACTGTGATTCCACTTACACATGGTACCTGGAATAGGCAAATTCACAGCAAGTACAGCTGCCAGGGGCTGAAAGGAGTAGGAACTGGGGGGGGCGGGGGGGCAGTGTTTAATGGGTACAGAGTTTCAGCTTTGCAGGATGAAAAACTTCTGGAGCTTCATTGCACAACAATGTGAATATACTTGACACAACCAATCTGCACAGTTAAAAACGATTAAGATAGTAAATTTCGTTTTGTGGTTTTTTACTACAGTTAAAAAACAAACAAACAAACTATTCCTGGATACAGCGGGAGACTCAAATGGTCAATGGTTCACTGCAAATGGTCAGTGGGCACGCAGGGCTGGGAGGACCAGACGAGGCACAGCTGCAGCCCTGGCTTATTGAGAAGGCAAATCAGTTCAGTGTCTTTCCATTTTTACATTATGAAAACAACCGTTTCATATAAACGAGGGATCCTTGCCCCAGAGCTCCCGGGGGACTGCTTGTTTGCTAAGAGCCCCTCTTGGTCCACTTCCCCTGGATTTTCTGCTCCCTCTCCCTCTTCTGGCGCTGCCTTCAGACCCATCACCTCGGAGGTGCGGACCTGCACGGGCCACTGGTGAAGTCACCTGTGCACACCTTTACTCCCTGAGAATCCCTTCCGCTGGACTGTCTGCTCCAGCAAACCTCAACACCTGGCCTGTCCTCTGCCTACAGTTCACCTCTCAGTGTAAAGTGTCACAAAATCACTGTCATTTGGGACAGTGGTGGGGGAGAGGGTGTCCTGTCCCGGGAACCCCCCAGGCCACGCAGCCCCTAGCTAGGGGTTACAGGGAAGGGAACCTACTCTGCAAAGAGAAAGGGGAACAGCCGTGTACTAAGAACTCAGGATGCGCAGACTCCAAGACTGGGCACTCCTCCACGGTTAGCTCCATGGGGAGCTGGCCTACACACTGGCTCTCGGCACCCTTTCTGCGGGCGGTGGAGTGGCACCAAGAGCTGAGCAGCTGTCTGAGGGCACTGTCCACTGCAGACCCATGTGTGTGCCCAGCGAAATGCCCCCACCGTCACCTGCATTCCCATTGCCAGAACCTGGGTTTCTTTGCCAACCGGACTTTCCCGGGCTGCTGGAGCCCGTTTTGCAAACCTCTGTGATGGGCCTGAACTGCCAGGGAACGAGGCCCCTGTGGACAGCCTTCATCCAGGGACCGAGAGCAGACGGCAGCCCGCTTCCTCGGCCCCAGGTGGGTCACCTCCAGGGAGAGAGTGGGGCGCTGGAACCCAGTGTCCCCCGGAGGCTCCACCGGTTCACTGCCGTGCCCAGGAGGATGACGCGCCCTCTCGCTCACCTTCCTGAGCCAGTCTCCCCTCGCCCCCCACTAGCAGTTCTGTCCCCTCCTAAATAAGGCTCCTGCAGGACCTCCCTGTCTCAGGGTCTGCAGCGAGGGGGCCAAGGTCCCGTAGCAGCTGAGCGCTTATGCCCTTTCACTGTTCTTACTTGATATCCCAAATGTAGATGTAGGTGTCCACCGAGCTGGTGACCAGGAGATCAGGCTCAAACACTGCCCAGTCCAAGTCACTGGAAACACAAGGAGGAAAGAAGACAGCAATGACGAGAAAGCACTGAGTGACATTCCAGAGCATGACCAGATTTCACTTCTGGTGGCTTCGAAAAGTCACCCTGAAGGGGCCCCTGAACATGGTTTAGGCTGGGTATCTGGGTATTTAGGCTGGGTATCTCCCAAGTCCCTTGGGAAAGAAGACTTCACTGAGCTCTGAAGGGAACTTTCAGGTCCTTCCCTGGTTCCCCCCTGCTCCCCCAAGAGAAACGGAGCACTTCAACTTAAAACACGCACACACACAAATGCACACAGACACACGTGTGTGCCCGTAAGACAAAACAAAGCGGGGGAAAAAGCATAGAATTTCTCACTTACTGCCTTTTAAGTCAGACTTTACCACAGAGACCCTGAGTAAACCCCACATCTTCAAAGCGGTGGCAAAGTACCATGTCGCCACGCAGCTTCCACGGAGGGCAAGAAGCCTCTGGCGCTCCCTACCAACGTCGTCCCTCCTCAGAAGGCACTTACTACACACAGAGTTAACAGCCTGGGGTCCGGCCTTCCCCACCACCTCCCTCGCCACCGTCACCGCTTCCTGCTGCTGCTTCCCACAACAAAATGTCCCCACCCAGAGACAGTGACCCAAGGGACATCCCAGGAGCCAGCTGGAAGGCCCTCAGGGAGAAGAAACCGCACATCCGGGTAATGGACTGTGAGGCAGGAGCCCCACGAGGTGCCCAGGCAGCTGGACCCAGGGCTAAGAGCTGGGCCCCGAGGTCTCACGCGCCCGGGCACCGCTGACCGTGAGCCCCGGGGCGTTCCTCAGGCGTCGCTGCATCTCCTCCTGCAGCAAAGGAGCACTGCCCTTCACTCTGGAGCAGGCTGTGCCCATCTCGGTATCTCCTGGGATCAGGGTTAATAGCTACAGGGATGCGGGTTCCCAAATTCCAGCTGTTCCTCGCCATGAAAGCCATCACTTCAGGACTACTAAGGACCCAGCAGACACCCAGGGTCAACGCAAACCCAGAGGGTCAAGCCCGGAGGGGGATGGTGGCTTTGCTTCATTTCCCCCGAGATGGGACCAAACGACAGAGGCCCGGAGCGGCGGAGGGCGGTGCCTACCTGATGACGCGCGTGTGGCCTTGTAAGGTCGTGCCAACCTCCCCACTGCCATCTTTCCACTTATAAAGGTCGACCCTTTGGTTGCTCTGGAAAGAAACAAGGGGAACGCCATCTTAAACGTCACTGCTGAACTGAAGCTACAGACACGCTCCTGAGCACGAGAGCTATGGGTCATGGAGCCCTCCTCCACTGTCAGAGGAACCACCCCCTGCTCTGAAGATCACACACCCATCTCCCCAGTCGCTGTCACACGCCGGGTTCTCAGCTCATCCTTCCCATCGTCAAAAGCCAGGAGGCCACCTATCACACACTGAAAAAACGCCTGCATAAGAAAGAAAACAGAACCACCACCGAAAAGGGTGTCCCGGAAGGCAAAACCATACAAGACTCCTTGACACGTGAACTTCTTTAAGGTTAAGCAGAAAGACACAGGGCAAATGGGCCAGAAGGAACCGCAACTACAATAAGAAAAAGGAAGAAAAGAAAAAGCTTCCATCAAACTACATTTCACTTAACAAACAACAGGCCAGCAAATGCTCCCCAAATATCATGAGTTCATGAAACATACTGAGAGTGGATCAAGATTACTAATACACTAACTACTATTGGTAATCTAATCATTTCTAAAGACTGGTTTTCATTTTAGCTCAGAGACACTTGTACAGAGCTCTGCGGTTTTTACCCAGAAATGCCAGTTTCCAATTCTAAATAGGTAACGTTCTTGTCAAAAGGTTAGAATTCAGAATGCTTCCAGTAGGAACAGGAGTGAAAAGAAAGGTCTTCCTGATCTTATAATAACATTCCCTGCCATTTCCAGGGTCTGCTAGGGCCAGTTTATGGAACAGGAACGTTAAGAAACCTCCCCTCTGCTTTTTCTTATCACGCTGCACACTAGATGTCATCACCCACACCACAGATGAGGCAACTAAGACTCCAAAAGTTGGGTGGGTGCCCAAGAGAAAACAGTGAGCATTAAAACTGGGACCTGACCTCCGATTTCCTAACTCCAAAGTGCTTTCTCCTGTAACTGCCTTCCAACCAAGACCAATGGAGGAAAAAAAAAAAAAAAAAAATGAGTGAAACTGAACTTCATCAAAATGAAATGTCACAAACAACATTATCAAGGAATTAAAAAGATAGTCTACAGAACTGGAAAATATACCTGCAGATCTGATCACTGATAAAGGTCTACAGTCTTACAACTAAATAGCAAAGAAAGACAAATAACCCAATTCAAAAACAGGCAAAGGACTTGAACAGACAAATCTCCAAAACATGATATGAAAATGGCCAACCAACACACAAAAACGTGTTCAACGTCATTAGTCATGAGGGAAATGCAAATTAAAACCACGACACCTACTCAGAGGACTAGAATTTTTAAATTACAAAAACAAAAACAGGAAATAACAAATTTTGGTGAGGCTCTGGAGAAACTGGAATCCTTGTGCAGTGCTGATGGGACTGCCAAACGACCCAGCCACTGTAACAGATGGATGGTTCCACAAAAAGTAAACGCAGACTTACCAAGTGGCCCTCCCACCACCCCTAGGAATATACCCAAGAGAAGAGAAAATGGGTACTCAAAAGAGTACACGCACACACATGTGCTTATCAGCACTAGTCCTTATAGCCAGACCAAATGACCACTGGTGGACGAAGAGACAACACGTGATGTATCCATACGAAGGAATACTATTCAGCCATTAAAAGGGCAAAGAAGTGTTGATACATGCTACAACATGGACAAAGAAGCCAGACACATAAGGTCATGGATCGTCTGACTGCATTTGTATAAAATGTCCAGAAGAGCTCAATCCAGAGACAGAACACAGAGAGGTCACCAGGGGCTGTGGGTGGAGGGAGGAACTGCTTAATCGTAGTGGGGCTTCCTGTGGAGCAATGGAAATGTTTGGGAATGAGACAGAGGTGGTGATTACATAACACAGTGAATGTGGTAAAGGACACTGAACTGTTCACTTTAAATGACTGAAAAAAATCAACAAGGCTCTGTCTTGCCCCTAAACACAAGAGTGTTAGTCCGCTTGGGTCGAGCACTAAGGGCTCAGCCTAAACCTGTGGTTCCCAATCAGGAGAGATTTTGCTTCCCAGGGGACACCTGACAATGTCCAGAGACATTTGTGGTTGTCGCGATGGGGGTGGGGGGATGCTGCTGAGATCTAGTCGGGGAGGGGCCGGGGTGCTGCTGGTTTCCTGCAAAGCCCAGGACAGACCCCGCCACGAAGAAGGACCCAGCCTGACCCTTCAACAGTCCCGGGAACCACTACCAATCTAGTCGCCGTCCCTTGTTAAAGGCAGACAGTCAGATTCTATTTTGGAAGCGACAGGGAAGAGCCGCTTTTTGTTCCTTCTAAAGCTGACAACACTGCTCTTCTTTCTTTTGTAAGATGCTTTCCTCTCACAGACTGTCATTCCTGATAAGAACAGACCCAGACGGCACAGCGAATGGTCACATTCCCTGGAGGATGAGGACTCCTTCAAACACTGCCCTCCCTGCCCAGTGCAAAAGGAGCCAGAGGTTTAGATCTCTAATCGTCCTAGGAGAACAAATCCTGATAAAAATTCTGGCCAGGGATACTAGAAATGATCTAAGCCCAGGTCTTTTTTGAGTCTGGAATCCCTTGGAAAATCTAACAATTTGTATGCATCTTTTCCCTGGAAGAATTCATATATAAATAGGTACATAAAATTTCAGGGGGTTAAACAAATCTAACGAATCCTAGTCAAGAAAAGGATCCCTTCCTTTGAGTGGAAAGGTGCCTGGAATCTTCTGATCACTCTGAAAGCAACAACAATCCCCCCCAGACCAGCTCACCAGGTCCCTCCTTAGAAGGTCTTTCTGAGTCCCTGGCTAGTTATACTCCTAAAATGAAAACGGGTTCTTATCATAAACAGACTGGATTCAATCCTTAGAAATACTGATGGGCCCCTGGATTCTTTTCATATATAACTTAAGTCTGTAATTTGCTTCCATCTTCCTTTAAGAAGCATGCACACCTCTTTCCCATTTGAGAAAGGTGAATTACGTTCTCTTCTCTACACAGAACACAGACCTACCAGCCCAGATCTCACATTTAAAAGACTTTTCCAGTACTCGTTACATGAGCTCACCGAGGCTGCAAAATAGTGCGCGAAGCTGTCATGAGGATTCCACTGCACAGCTCCAATGTCCCACTTGCTCTGGCGTGAGATCTTCCGGTGACCTTCAAAGGGGGCATCTAGACTGACGATGTATAGGAATCGGCGGCTAGGAAAACAACATCAACACTTTAACAACCGAACAGCATTGGCACAAAGATAGAAACGCACATTTGGAATGACACACAGTACGCAAAAAAAAACCTCCCCAGATGCACATGATGTTTACTGACTCTGAAAGGCATACAAGTGACCAGAGCAACTCGTGGCTGCTGAACCCCTGCGAGGTCTGCCTCTAGAGATGGCCCTCCCTCCTGTATCCCCCGAATCCTGACCCCTCCACCAGATTCAGCGCCTCAGGCTTTCCTCTTCCCCCAGCTAGGATCACAGCTGATTCCACAAGACCCCCACTACACAGTCTGCATTTCGACTACAGCACCTATCTCCATAGCAGAACTGCTCTTGTAAAGGCTCCTGTCCCAAAGCAGCTGAACGTTTCGGGGTATGGACCACGTCTTGAGTATTTCTGTATTCCCTCGTCAGTAGGCAGTGCTTTGCATTCAGTAAGTGTGGGTAAACCAAACACATCACTTATCACTTAGCCAAACATTCTGTAGAAAACCTCAGATTCCCATGCAAGTTGATGACCTGGTGACAGGAACCAAATCCACACTATTGGAAGGGGGAGGAGGAACCAAAACATAATAATGATGGAAACAATAATCATATTAAGTGCCAATAATGTTCACAGTGCCAATCAAAAAGAAGGATCTGAAAATGGGGAGGTCCTTTGTCCAACTATTTTTCTTCTAAGGGAAAAAATCCTTGGTGGGTGGACCAACCTCTCAGCAGCCATCAGCAGCTCTTTGCTGGGGAGTGCTCTGAGTGCCCAGGGTATCAGCGACGACAGGTGAGCGAGACAACGAAGACAAAGATGAATTGTCCCTGCTCAGAAGAGACAGGAATTGAAAAATAAAAGTGGCAGATTGAACTCTAGCAGAAGCCCTAGGAGGGATAGGTTAAGAGACAAGGAAAGCACAGGTTACAACACAAATTCAGAGAGTCTGTGGGGCTTCTGAGAAAGCTGGTGCAGAACAAAGGCCTAGAACCTCTGACCTCTTCCTAAGGAATCAGTTGATCGTACGGCCAGCATCTTCTCATTAGAATGAAAACAGGGCAAAGGCCCGACACTATACAAATGACGCGGTATCAACAGGGGAACCCAGAGACAGCACGGGGAAATGCAGACTAGCAGAAGGTGGGTACCTCCGGATAAACATGCCTGATTGAACATACTGGTTGCCTTCATCCCCCCCCGAAGATCCACTAGAATAAAGGTGAAAATATAAAAGAGAGAAATCCACAAAGACACGGAAAACGAGAGAGGAAAAGATGGAAAGCAGGCCGAAAAATGGTAACTGATCTAGAGGAAAGGCAGCCAGCAGCCAAGGGCCTGCAGGGTGAGGTGATTCACACTGCAGAATCCAGGCTGGCAGGGGCTGGAGGGGGAGCGAAACTACTTCAGAGGAGCCGGGGCTGGGGTGGGAGGGGTGGGCGGGAGGTGCTGCGCCCAGAACAGGGCAGGAAGCGGGGGGTGGGACCCTCGGGCCTCCTCCCCAGTACAGCACTCACCACGTGTGGCTTTCAGTCTCCAGTGATGGTGTCAGCAGGATTCTTCTCAGGGGAAATGACCAGCCCAGGAAAGAACAAAAGCAAACAAACAAAAAACGAAACCAAAGCCCTGAAGATGATGTCCAGCTGAGCTATTTAAGATCCTGAAAGATGATGCTGTTAAAGTGCTGCACTCAATATGCCAGCAAATTTAGAAAAGTCAGTAGTGGCCAAAGGACTGGAAAAGGTCAGTTTTCATTCCAATCCCAAAGAAGGGCAATGCCAAAGAATGCTCAAACTATCGGACAACTGTGCTCTTCTCACATGCTAGCAAGGTAATGCTCAAAGCCCTTCAAGCTAGGCTTCAACAGTATGTGAACCAAGAACTTCCAGACAACTTGGAACACTCCAACAAAAGGGCCAGGTTTCCAACTGCTTTCTCACTACAGTGAGCTCCACCATCACACACGTAACCAGAGACTGCACTTACTCTCTAATATTAACACAGAGCCCATGAGCATCAGTCACGGCAGGAAACTGGAAAGACAGAGACCAAAACAACCAAAAGGGTAAAGAAAGGAAGCGGGCAGCACAGAGGAAAGAAGGAAGCCGACACTCATCAGCCTCAGAGACATAGAAGAAGACAAGCCAAAGTACAGAGAACAGGAGCTCTGAGAAATTAAAATAACCATTGAAAATTTTAAATCTGATAGAAGGGTTGGAAGTTACAGTTGACAAAAACTCCAAGAATGCAGGACTTTGCTTGTGGTCCAGTGGTTAAGACTCTGCACTTCCCACGCAAGGGACAGGGGTTCAAATCCCTAGTTGGGGAACTAAGATCTCACATGCTGTACGGTGTGGCCAAAAAAATAAACAAAGACACTCTCAAAATGCAAAATAAAAAGACCAAAAGACCAGAAGAGAATCCATTCCAGGTATCCAACAAGCCCTAAGAGGAGCTCCAGAAAGAATGGGGAAAATTATCAAAGACAGAATGCAGGAAATTTTCCCCAAACTAAAGACACAGATTTCCAGACTGAAAAGGCCCTCCACGTTTCTAAAAATTATTCTGTATTTTACTCTGGTGATCACATGAGTGCATATATTTGTAAATTTATTCGAGCTGTACACTTAAGGCTATACCTTACCACACATATTTTAAAGCTCAATATAAGAAAATGAAATGGTGAACTTTAAGATCATGTTGAAAACCAGTATGGACGTATACATGTCTAAGAACACACCAAAACAGAAACATCTGCATGATGTCCTGTTACACGATCCCGTTTTCTCCTAGAATGCTACAAAGGACAATACCCACAGCAGTCAATACTGAGAAGCCTAACGTTTAAGATACAGTTATTCCAGGGCACCTGCAAGTATCTTATGGGCTGTTAATATGGCTGCTGTGCTGTGCTCAGTTGTCAGTCATGTCCAACTCCTTGCTACCCTTTGAACTGTAACCCACAAGGCTCCTCTGTCCATGGGGTTTTCCAGGTAAGAACACTGGAGTGGGTTTCCATTTCCTTCTCCAGTTAAAATGGCTACATAATGCCAAGTATATATTATTTTTCGTTTTGTTTAGATAAAGCAGGTAACAATGTCAGAAAGGGGAGGTGGGTCCCTCTAAGCGCCCAGCAGAATGAATGAAAAAAGACATACCCAATCAGTCATGGTGAAAACTTCACACACATAAGAGGTAAAGCTAACACTAGGGATAAAGATAAGATTTCTCCAAAGGTAAAAAATAGGTCACATACAGAGTCCAGAATCAAAATAACACAGGACCTCTTGCCAATAACACTGAGAAAAAGAACCCCGAATATGATTCAACACAATGGTTATATGACTATATTGGCAGGAGGGGGAAAGCCAGGTGTTTCTATAAGGGACTCACAGACCAAACAAAGATGCTCAATACTCATCTTCTATTGTAAGAAGTCAGCTTGAATATTTATGATAGATAAATCAAGATGCAGCAGTATATGCAGTGTGTGCATATCAGTCACTTAATTATGTCCAACTCTTGGCGATCCCACGGACTGTAACTCGCCAGGCTCCTCTGTCCATGGAATTCTCCAGGCAAGAGCACTGGAGTGGGTTGCCATCTCCTTCTCCAATATGTAGTATACCACTTGGAAAACTGGAGGCAATCCAAAAAAAACAATAGCTAAAAAGTCTCAAGTGGACAGAGAAGGACATTATACAGTGGTAAAGGACCAACCCAACAAGAAGGCGTAACAACTGTATGCACTGAATACAGGAGCGCCTAAATACATAAAGGAAATATTAACAGACATAAAAAGAGAGATACACAGTAACACAATAATAGTAGGGGACATTAACACTCCACGTTTATCAATGGGCTTGCCAGCATTTAACATTTGCAGACTTTCAAATCTCAGACATTCCAGTGGATGTATAGTGGTATCTCATTATTCCCAGTGACCAGAGACATTCATCATCTTTTATGTTGGCCATTGATACTTTTTCTTTCATGAAATGTCTATTCGAATCTTTGGCTATTTTAAAAATTAGGTTGAAACAGACATTCATATATTATCAATGCAGTGTCAAATAAATTATTTTTCAAATAAAAAAAAGTCTCCAGTGGTTGCCTCTGGGAGAGAGATTAGGGTGGGGAAAGGGTGAGGCGGAATTCTGCTGACAATACAAGCTTTATAATGCTACTTGACCTTTTAAACATGTATAGGCATTTCCTTCATTAAAAAAAAAAAAAAAGAGGTTTAAAAACTGATTAGGAGCAGCTTCTCTGGTCCAGTGTTTAAGACTCTGTGCTTCCAAAGCTGGGGGTGCAGGTTCAATCCCTGGTCAGGAAACTAAGATCCCACATGCTCCATGCCACAGCCAAAAAAGAAAAAAAAATTTTAATAAAAAATTTAAAATAACTGATTCAGAAATTAATAATATACACCAAAACCACTAAATTGTACATTGAAATGGGTGAACTGTATGGGTATGTGAATTATAGCTCAATAAAGTTCCTTTGTTTTTAAAGTGATTGAGGGAGGGGAGAAAGGGACATAGCAAATTTTCCTCATCTATGCATCCAGTGTGGTACAAGAAAGTGGTATCTGGAGAGAGGGGGTCAGAAGGAAGAGGGAAACTTACTTTGCATGATACGCCCTTTTGAGTTACTTAATGTTTGCAATGGTCTTATTTAAAAGTAAATTAAAACATGACTTCGAAATTAATGAATAGAAAACAACTTCATTTTATAAATGGGTCCACAAACCACAAAGTTAATGAAAATACAGCTGAATCTGAGAGGCAGCAATCTAGAGCAACATGAAAGGGAGAGGGGGACTCTGACCATTAAATGCTATCATACCGGTACAATGTTAGGGTGATTAGCAAACGCAGGGATGGACTTCACTTGCCATAATCTTAATTTTGAGCCAGAAGAGACTACAGAGATTACGTAATTCAATTTCTTCATGAGGAAATCCGATTTCTTTATGAGCAAACTGAAGTCCAAGGAGGCCAACTGAATAAACATTGGGGGCTCATAATCAATGGAACCCAGATCCTCTCAAACCTAGGAACCAACTACCTGTTAGATTGTACCAGACAGCATCCTTCCAAAGAGTCCGCGCATTAAACAGAAAATGGCGATTTCAAGACCACACTGCCAGTAACGAACTAACATCTCAAAGCAATTTTATCGCTCACCTGTTAGGGCAGAGATGCAAATAATCCCAGTGAGGACCGCTGAGGTCACTAGGAGAGTGGAACTAAACCCAGTGACTGTAATCCTTACATTAAAGAAGCGCTCTCCAATTTCCCAGAAGCCTCTGGATTTGCAACTCACTCCCGGAAACCACGGCAGGCGAACTCCGCCAGCTCACTTACCCGGAAAGCACTGCATGCTGCCCCACGCAGTCCACGGACATGGCGGTCGCCTGGGAGAGAGAAGAGGCGTTCAGTCCTGCCAGCGAGACCAGCCCAGGTCGGCACCTGCGGGGCTTCCTCTTCCCGTGGCCCAGGCAGTTCCCTACAGCGGCCTCTTTAACCCCCTTCTAGTTCTCATCCAAACCTCACATTCATCTTCCACAACAGGGCAGCTGCGATCTATTCCGCCAGGGGTACACACAACCAAGCGGGTAGAGTCTAAATTGAGGAATCAAGTCCTGGAATCGTCGCAAAATCCAACTAGTTCACAGCAAACTGAGCTACTAAGAGCTCCTTCCGAACACACACACACACACACACACACACACACACACACACACTCCATGCCTTTCCAAAGGACATGGACTTCTCCAAGCTAAAGGGCAGTTGAATATTTTTAAACACCACTTCTGCTGACTCTACAGTCCTATTCTTGAGATGCTCAATTCCTATTTAATCTGAGATTTCCAGCACATTTTACTGGTTTCCATTTCCCAGGTCTCCCAACTTCTAGAGAGCACCAGCTTTTCAGGAGCCGATGTCCAATTTCCAAAAGACCACACTGAATCAAGGAGATTTGCATACAGGCCGGAACATGAGAGAAATTTTAATCATGGCAGCTACAGCCCTAAATTCTCTTACTTGGACAAATTCAAGTCCTGTTGCATTCCCAGGGCATTATCTGAAACAGTCTGTGCTGCTGTTTGCTTAAGTGCTCTAAGCTCTTTCCAAGAGATAGTCCAGAGAGAATGCATTTTGTACATCCTGCTACACTCACAAATCACAAATGGTAAACAGAAATTCTCTTCCTCACTTTCATTGGTCTTCTTAATGGGTTTCTCACTCATATACCCCCAAGAAACTTGTAATATTAGGGACAAGATGTCAGAGTGTTTTCATGGAGGCTGAGAAGGGGATTATTACGCATTCTTCATTTCACTGGAGTCGTAAGCAGAGAAATGCCAAGCTGCAAAGACAGGCTCTGAAATGAAATGCCATTTCCAGAACTCTTCTGGACAATTTATACGCTAAGGACATGAAAGAGGGCAAGATGGTACCTGCAACCAGGAGCAGTGCCATCTTTCTAGAGGGTGTGTGGTAGCAAGAATCCTAGGGTGGCTCCAAGATTCTGGGCCCTTGCTATTCACACACATTCTCCCCGTTAGTCTAGGTACTAATCTAGTAAAAGCACTTTGAGGTGTATTAAGGACCCACATCAGTTCACCCTAAGATAAAAGAGACCTGAAACAACCCCAATAACCCAAATGCCCATCAGCTGATGAATGGACAGAGCATGGGTTACACACACAGTGGCATACATGCTACAGTGTGAATGAACCTTGAAAACATTACACTAAGTGAAATAAATCGGAAAACAAAGGGTAAATACTGCATAATTCCACTTATATGAGGTGTCCAGAGAGTACAACAGAGGCAGCCAGGGACTAGGGGGCTGGGAGTGAGGGGATTCGGCTTAGTGAGTACATAGTTTCCATCTGGGATGATGAAACAGTTACTGGAGGAGCAGACAGAGTTAGAGAGACCTCCACATCAGCCCTTTAAAGGCAGGTCCAGAGGTCAGAGCCAGAGGAAGTCAGAGATTTGGAGGGTGAGGGATTTAACACGGAGAAGACTCTGCTGCCAGCTACGAAGATGGGCAGACCACAGGGCAGAAGCCGAGAGTGATCCCTAAATAACAATTGGCAAAAAACAGGGACCTCAGCCCCATAACCCCCAGGAACTGAATTCTTCCAACCACCTGAATGAGCTTGTTAGCAGATTCTTCCCTAAGTCATCTGGGGAGCTCCCAGATGAGGACACAGTAAAGTGATGGCTGGCTTTCAGCCTATGAGACACCAAACAGAGAAAGCAGCCTGGACTTCTGACCTACAGAGTATGTGTGTGTGCACGCCTGCACACACAAGTGAGCTCAGTCATGTCCAACTCTTTGTGACTTACAGTACTGTAAGCTAATAAATGGATGCCACTTCAAACTGCTAAATTTGTGGTACAGAGACAATAAAGGATAATTTGGTAATAATACCAAAAAAAAAAGTCATGTTCTCTGACTCAGTAATTTCACCTCCAGAATTTATTCAAAATACAGCAAAACGTTTATACCCAAAGTTGTTGGATTCATGTTATCTATAAGTAAATTACAGATATCTATACAATGGAATATTCCAGAAGCATTAAGGGCTGCCACAGAAAAATGCAGGCACCTAGCCTACAATTAGAATATCATAACTCACCATATCTCCTCGTCAGAGTGTTATTTTTTAAGAAGTAAAACAAAAAAAGACCCCACACCTAACTTATACTTCCCTACCCCTACCCACCCCCACAAAAAAGAGGCCAATGTTATGTTTGCAAGAGCACATGAAGGAGGGTTATGCTAGGCTGCTCCAAAGGGGGAAATGGAGGCAGAGAAGTGCTTTAAGACAGGATGTGAAATAAACTGATCAGTAAAAGGTGGCGTTTATCCAGGACAGGAGCCCTCCGGAAGGCCTCAGCACCCTCAGTTTTCTCTATGGGGAACGGCTAAGAGATGTTAAGTCCGGATGTCAGAGGGTGAGGAGCCTGGGGCTCTTACGCAATACCACTGCAAGAGAGGAAGGGAGCTCCACAACGAGGAGAGAGGACTCCCACCAGCCTGTGAACAGGGCTTGCTGTAAAGTAAGCCGCGCGAGTAAAGGCTTGCACTTTACTTACAGAGGGAAAGTGATATTTCATTCTCTATGAACTAAAATTTAAATCGGCTATTTAGCCTGAATAACACTGAAAAAAAGTATATGAAAATGTTTCGATGGTAGAGATTTTTATGAGATTTTTATTCCTCTAAATGAGCCTACATTCTTACATTATTTATGTGCAGTATTTTACAATAAAAAGCCCTACTATCTTTTCAAGGCCCCCTTCCAAGCCTCTTCTCTTTCCAGCTCTGCTCACAGCCTGGGCGTGACATTAAAGGTCACTTGAAACCGCTCTTCTGCTCCTCCTTCTGCCCATCTCACCCCTCTCCCTCCCAACTCCATCCCAACACTCCAGCCATTCGCTCCAGGAATTCTTCAGAATTCCTTCCAGGTCCTCAAACTCAGGCAAGCACTCTCTCCTCTTCTGGCCTCACACCAGCTGCTTCCTCTGCCTTGAAGACCCTTCTCTCCAGTCTTCACCTGGCCCATTCCTTCCTGTTCTGTCTCTTTTAATTTATTCCAATCTGCTTGCACACAGTCAGTGCCCACCTATGCTATCACAGTACCCAAGGCTCACCTTTATAAGGCATTTACGCTTTGTTTTTGCTTTGGGCTGTGTCACCTATCATGTGGGATCTTAGCTCCCTGACCAGGGATCGAACCCGCGCCCCCTGCAGTGGAAGCATGAAGTCCTAACCACTGGACTGCCGGGAAGTCCCTACACAGCACTTACCATACTTTACAGTAAGGATCTACTTACTGATAGGTCTCCACCATCACACTGCAATTTCTTGAAGGTAAAAATCAATCTGCTAGCACAATGCCTGGTCCATGGTATATACTCCATAAATGCTAGCTACTGTAGACAACACAGGTCTTATAAAAGCTTTTGCTGGACAAAAACTCGTACATAAGTGTCATGGCAGCATTATTCATAACAGCCAAAAAGTGGAAACAACCCCAACGACCAACAACTGATGAACGGATAAATAAAATCTGGTACATCTAACAATGGCATGTCACAAAGGCCATATATTGCATAATTCCATTTGTATGAAATCCTCAGAAGAGGCAAATCTATACAAACAGAAATTAGGTTAGCCGCTGCTGCCTAGAGCTGGGATATCAGGGTACTGGGGGGCTGATGGCTAAAGGGTACAGGGTTTCTTCTTGGGGTGACAAAGATGTTCTAAAAATTACTGTGGTCAAAAAATTTTTAAAAAATTGCTGTGGTCAGAGCTACATACTTTGTGAATATACTAGAACCGACTGAATTGTATACATTTTAAACAGGTAAATCATATGATATGTGAAAAATATTTCAGTAAAACTGTTACCCAAAAAATGCTATGGTAAAACACTTTCATCTTTTAAAAAATAACAGGTATGAGACTTTATAATAGTCAAATGACACTGAATTTGGAAATGAATTGCATTACACATCCACTTTGGGTTTACAGTTAAATTTAGGTACAAACACAAGGTTGTGTTAGAGAGTTGATCTCTGGGAAGAATCTGTAATACAGATTCATAGGATTATCTGTCTTGATTGGATACAAAGGAAAGCCTCCCTAGAGGCCTCTGCTACCTGCAGAACAAAGGCTAGGGTTGGTTTCTTTGAAGGGACTAGGAAAGAAAGCAGCTCTTCCTCTTTAGATCCCAGCTGAATTAGAAAGAGCTGTCCAAAAAACAGAAATGTTTTGCTTGCCATCCTTCTAAATGATGCAAAGTGGAAACATTCAGTCAATGCAAATCAGAGCTAGGTCAGTTCCCCTAAGATCAGGATGTCAGGTGCCTGAGCACAGACTGTGACATATGCATTACCAGACTCCATAGAATAATCCCACAAACTGAAACCCACTGATAGAAAAGGATCAGAGCATTTAACATGACAGATCCCATCGCTTTAAATTAGAGCTGTTACATTGTTGCCAAGCCTCCTTTCAAACCACCCTGCCTAAGGCTCAGGAGAGGTTATCTATCAGAGGTCTGCTTACACACTGAGCACAATGAGCCTTTCTTGGAAGTCTCCCTCTTTATCTATTATTTCTTACTGGTGTATAATCGCTTCACAATGTTGTGTTGTGATAGCCACCACTGCACAACAAAGTGAATCAGCTATTATGTATGTGCCTATGGGCTAGGTCGCTTCAGTCTTGTCCGACTCTGCAACTTTACAGTAGCCCGCCAGGCTCCTCTGTCCATGGGAATCTCCAGGCAAGAATACTGGAGTGGGCTGCCAGGCCCTCCTGCAGGGGATCTTCTCAACCCACGGATGGAACAGGAGTCTCCTGCACTGCAGGCAGATTCTTTACCCAATGAGACACCTGGGAAGCCCCGGCTATATGTACACATATAGACATATATATGGGAGAAGGAAATGGCAACCCATTCCAGTATTCTTGCCTGAAGAATTCTGTGGACAGAGGAGCCTGGTGGGCTGCTGTCCATGGGGTCGCACAGAGTCGGACACTACTGAAGCGATTTAGCAGCAGCAGCATACATATATATCTTCTCCCTCTTGGACTTCCTCCCACCACCACCCCCATCCCACCCATCTAAGTCTTCACAAAGCCCTAAGCTGAGCTCCTTGTGCCTTACAGCAGTTCCCACTAGCTATCTATTTTACCCATTAGTGTACACAAGTTAATTTCTAATCTCCCAATTCATCCCACCCTCCCCTTCCCTTGTGTCCCCATGTCCACTTGACATCTGTGTCTCTAGTTAGTCCTGCCCTCAACGTAGATGTATCTGTACCACTTTTCAAGAGTCCACATATATGCATTAATGTACAATGTTTGTTTTTCTCTGCCTTACTTCACTCTGTATGAGACTCTAGATCCATCCAAGTCTCTACACATGACCCAACTGCATTCCCTTTTATGGCTGAGTAATATTTTGTCACATAGATGTACCATGAATTCTCTACCCCTTCATCTGTTGTTGGACACTTAGGTTGTTGAAGTGAAGTCTCTCCCTTTAAAATGAGAACATCCTCACTTCCCCAAAAACTCAAATGGTACAAACTGGCTTCACAAGGAAAGTCACCTAAACTTTCTGAGTCTCAGGTTCCTCATTTGTAAAATAAGAGGAGAGATGCGATGACTCCCAAAGGTCCGCTTAGTTCCATGAGTCTGGCCAAGACTGCTGCTTCCTCAGGCAACTTTTCTAATATCAACATTGTAATGAACATGCATCAAGCATTTAATGGACACTGACCCCTGCTAAGGGATCTGCGCAGTTATCTCATTTTCAGTTCAGTTCAGTTCAGTCGCTCAGTCGTGTCCGACTCTTTGCGACCCTGTGAATTGCAGCACGCCAGGCCTCCCTGTCCATCACCACCTCCCGGAGTTCATTCAGACTCACGTCCATCGAGTCCGTGATGCCATCCAGCCATCTCATCCTTGGTCGTCCCCTTCTCCTCTTGCCCCCAATCCCTCCCAGCATCAGAGTCTTACCAATGAGTCAACTCTTCGCATGAGGTGGCCAAAGTACTGGAGCTTCAGCTTTAGCATCATTCCTTCCAAAGAAACCCCAGGGTTGATCTCCTTCAGAATGGACTGGTTGGATCTCCTTGCTGTCCAAGGGACTCTCAAGAGTCTTCTCCAACACCACAGTTCAAAAGCATCAATTCTTTGGCACTCAGCTTTCTTCACAGTCTAACTCTCACATCCAAACATGACCATAGGAAAAAACATAGCCTTGACTAGACGGACCTTAGTCGGTAAAGTAATGTCTCTGCTTTTGAATATACTATCTAGGTTGGTCATAACTTTTCTTCCAAGGAGTAAGCGTCTTTTAATTTCATGGCTGCAGTCACCATCTGCAGTGATTTTGGAGCCCCCCAAAATAAACTCTGACACTGTTTCCACTGTTTCCCCATCTATTTCCCATGAAGTGATGGCACCGGATGCCATGATCTTCGTTTTCTGAATGTTGAGCTTTAAGCCAACTTTTTCACTCTCCACTTTCGTTTTAATCAAGAGGCTTTTTAGCTCCTCTTCACTTTCTGCCATAAGGGTGGTGTCATCTGCATATCTGAGGTTATTGATATTTTTCCCGGCAATCTTGATTCCAACTTGTGTGTCTTCCAGCCCAGCGTTTCTCATGATGTACTCTGCATTTAAGTTAAATAAGTAGGGTGACAATATACAGGCTTGACGTACTCCTTTTCCTATTTGGAACCAGTCTGTTGTTCCATGTCGAGTTCTAACCATTGCTTCTTGACCTGCATACAGGTTTCTCAAAAGGGAGGTCAGGTGATCTGGTATTCCCATCTCTTTCAGAATTTTCCACAGTTTATTGTGATCCACACAGTCAAAGGCTTTGGCATAGTCAATAAAGCAGAAATAAATGTTTTTCTGGAAATCTCTTGCTTTTTCCATGATCCAGCGGATGTTGGCAATTTGATCTCTGGTTCCTCTGCCTTTTCTAAAACCAGCTTGAACATTTGGAAGTTCACAGTTCACGTATTGCTGAAGCCTGTTTTGGAGAATTTTGAGCATTACTTTGCTAGCGTGAGATGAGTGCAATTGTGCAGTAGTTTGAGCATTCTTTGTCATTGCCTTTCTTAGGGATTGGAATGAAAACTGACCTTTTCCAGTCCTGTGGCCACTGCTGAGTTTTCCAAATTTGCTGGCATATTGAGAGCAGCACTTTCACAGCATCGTCTTTCAGGATTTGAAACAGCTCAACTGGAAGTCCATCACCTCCACTAGCTTTGTTCGTAGTGATGCTTTCTAAGGCCCACTTGACTTCACATTCCAAGATGTCTGACTCTAGATTAGTGATCACATCATCATGATTATCTGGGTCGTGAAGATCTTTTTTGTACAGTTCTTCTGTGTATTCTTGCCACCTCTTCTTAATATCTTCTGCTTCTGTTACGTCCATACCATTTCTGTCCTTTATCAAGCCCATCTTTGCATGAAATGTTCCCTTGGTATCTCTAATTTTCTTGAAGAGATCTCTAGTCTTTCCCATTCTGTTGTTTTCCTCTATTTCTTTGCATTGATCACTGAAGAAGGCTTTCTTATCTCTTCTTAACAGAATGTGGTCCACTGGAGAAGGGAATGGCAAACCACTTCAGTATTCTTGCCTTGAGAACCCCATGAACACTATGAAAAGGCAAAATGATAGGATACTGAAAGAGGAACTCCCCAGGTCATTAGGTGCCCAATACGCTACTGGAGATCAGTGGGGAAATAACTCCAGAAAGAATGAAGGGATGGAGCCAAAGCAAAAACAATACCCAGCTGTGGATGTGACTGGTGACAGAAGTAAGATCCGATGCTGTAAAGAGCAATATTGCATAGGAACCTGGAATATCAGGTCCATGAATCAAGGCAAACTGGAAGTGGTCAAAGAAGAGATGGCAAGGGTAAACGTCGACATTCTAGGAATCAGCGAACTAAAATAGACTGGCATGGGTGAATTTAACTCAGATGACCATTACATCTACTACTGCGGGCAGGAATCCCTCAGAAGAAATGGAGTAGCCATCATGGTCAACAAAAGAGTCCAAAATGCAGTACTTGGATGCAATCTCAAAAACGACAGAATGATCTCTGTTCGTCTCCAAGGCAAACCATTCAATATCACAGTTATCCAAGTCTATGCCCCAACCAGTAATGCTGAAGAAGCTGAAGTTGAATGGTTCTATGAAGACCTACAAGACCTTTTAGAACTAACACCCAAATAAGATGTCCTTTTCATTATAGGGGACTGGGATGCAAAAGTAGGAAATCAAGAAACACCTGGAGTAACAGGCAAATTTGGCCTTGGAATATGGAATGAAGCAAGGCAAAGACTAATAGAGTTTTGCCAAGAGAATGCACTGGTCATAGCAAACACCCTCTTCCAACAACACAAGAGAAGACTCTACACATGGACATCACCAGATGGTCAACACCAAAATCAGACTGATTATATTCTCTGCAGCCAAAGATGGAGAAGCTCTATACAGTCAGCAAAAACAAGACTGAGAGCTGACTGTGGCTCAGATCATGAACTCCTTATTACCAAATTCAGACTGAAATTGAAGAAAGTAGGGAAAACCGCTAGACCATTCAGGTATGACCTAAATCAAATCCCTTATGATTATACAGTGGAAGTGAGAAATAGATTTAAGGGCCTAGATCTGATAGATAGAGTGCCTGATGAACTATGGAATGAGGTTCGTGACATTGTACAGGAGACAGGAATCAAGACCATCCCCATGGAAAAGAAATGCAAAAAAGCAAAATGGCTATCTGGGGAGGCCTTACAAATAGCTGTGAAAAGAAGAGAGGCGAAAAGCAAAGGAGAAAAGGAAAGATATAAGCATCTGAATTATCTCATTTAATCCACAGGGAACTCGGTAGTTGGAGAAAAGAGTTACCAGCAGGCATGAGAGTGCTAACCTTACAAAGGCTGGCTTACAAGGCTGACTCCTGACTGATATCTCGGACCTGAGGTGGTGGTGTTGGGGTGGGGCGTTCTCATATTCCCTAATTGATAAGAAGAGCTTGCTGTGTCTAAACTATATGTACAAACAACATGGTGCAGGCAGAGCCATTGTTGTGCTTCAGAGAATGCAGAATTTTGGTCTGTGCTAGCCAAAAGGTTCCTACATGACCAGCTCCAAAGAAAAACCTTGGCCACTGTGTCCCAAGGGAGCTTCCCTGGTAGACATCATTAGATGGGTGTCAAAATTCGATGCTGGAGGAATTATGCATGTCCTGAGCGACCCTATGGGGAGATGACTCAAAAGCTCATGCCCTGTTTCCTCCAGGCTTCACGCTTCTTCCCTGAGATGTTGCTTTGTGTCTTTTGCTCCGGTAAATCGTAACTGCAAATACAAGTGTGAATCCTCCCGGTGAAACTTGGGACTGGTCTGGGGAATCCTGGACACAGGTAGGTACTGTTAACTGCAGTTTAGTGAATGAAGGAAGTGAAGCCTAGAAAGGGAGTAAGTTGCCTAAGATCACACAGCAACTAAGTGGCCTAACCTGGATCCTAACGCCGAGCCTCTAGCTCCAAACCCTCTCTGCTCTACTATGCTCTTCCCTCTTCCCTCTGCCCTCACAGCATTTTAAACTATTTATTTATTTATTTTTGGCCGGGCTAGGCCTTCACTGCTGCGGGCGGGCTTTCTCTAGTTGCGGTGGGCGGGGACTCCTCTCCGCCGCGGCGCTCAGTCTTCTCATCTTGGTAGCTCCTCTTGCTGCGGAGCACAGCCTCTAGGGCGGGCTTCAGTAGTCACAGCGCACAGGCTCAGCAGTCGTGACTTGCAGGCTCTGGAGCACAGGCTCAATAGCTGCTGCACACAGGCTTAGCTGCTCCACAGCATGTGGAATCTTCCTAGACCATGGATAGAACCCATGTCCCCTGCACTGGCCGGCAGACTCCTATCCACTGCATTTTTATATCAAGTTTTCTAGAAAACAACCTGCAGCATTCACATCATAATAGTCACTTCCACCAAAACTAGTCCTACCATTTCCCTCCATCCCTGTAGTTTTCAAAAAGGAAATCTAAAAAGGGAAAGTGAAGTCGCTCAGTCGTGTCCGACTCTTTGAGACCCCATGGGCTGTAGCCCGCCAGGCTCCTCTGTCCATGGGATTTTCCAGGCAAGAATACTGGAGTAGGTTGCCATTTCCTTCTCCAGGGGATCTTCCCGACCCAGGGATTTAACCTGGGTCTCCCACACTATAGGCAGACGCTTTACCGTCTGGAGCCACGAGGGAAGTCCCCTAGAATCTCGAAAAGCAGGGATCAAAGCTGGATTGCTCGACATAAATGTATTGACTATAAATTATTCATAATTTTCTCCTTAGCTAAAGAATTTGCTGAATTCTTTTTTTTTTTTTTTTAGAGCGAAAACCAGTCGTCAAGTCTTCATCTGTCTAGAACAGTTTTAGTAATGCTGAGACTAATAAGTCATCAACCACCAGGGGCAGCAGAGAGCATGCTTTCTCCTGAGATGCCTCCTCAATTTTAAAGTAGCAAGAAAAGAAAAAAAATGAAAAATTATGAAGAATATCTGTATGAACCTAGGATATGGATTTTTCTTAAGAAGACTGAAAATGTACAATCCATAAATTCAATTGCACTAAGCTTAAACTTCTGTCCATCTAAAAATATCATTGGAACAATGAAAAGGCAAGCCACAACCTGGAAGAACATATTTGCAACTTACCTAACTAAATACAGGATTAAAATTCAGAAAAATGTTTACAATCTATGGAAAGAGACAACTCAGTTTTAAAAAAGGGGTATAAGACATAAACAAGCATTTGACAGGGGAAAAAAAATGTGAAAAGATATTCATCTTCACTGTAATCAGGGAAACATAAACTCCCAAATAATGGGCCATTTCATATGCACTAGATAAGTGAAAATCAGATGTAGAGATGAAAGCATGATGTGGGTGGGGATTTTTTTGCTTGTTTTGTTCTCTGATTATCAGTCCATTCAAGCTGCTATAACAAAACCGGAGAAGGCAATGGCACCCCACTCCAGTACTCTTGCCTGGAAAATCCCATGGATGGAGGAGCCTGGTGGGCTGCAGTCCATGGGGTCGCTGAGTCGGACACGACTGAGCGACTTCACTTTCACTTTTCACTTTCATGCATTGAAGAAGGAAGTGGCAACCCACTCCAGTGTTCTTGCCTGGAGAATCCCAGGGACGGGGGAGCCTGGTGGGCTGCCGTCTCTGGGGTCGCACAGAGTCGGACACGACTGAAGCGTGTTAGCACAGCATAGCATAGCATAACAAAACACCACAGACAGCAAATTTTTTTTTTAAGATGCTGCTGGGTCTTCGTTGTTTTGCACGGGCTTCTCACTGCAGTGGCTTCTCTTGTAGCCAAGCGCAGGCCCTAGGGCACGCTGGCTTCAGCGGTTGTGGTGCACAGGCTTAGTTGCTCCAAGGCACCTGGAATCTTCAGGGACCAGCGATTGAATCACATCCCCTGCATCGGCAGGCAGATTCTCATCCACTGCACCACCCAGAAAGTTCAAAAGGGTGAATTTTTATTGAACATTAAGTGTACCTTAATAAATCTGTACTTCTTTTAAATCACTTTGTGCGGAGAGTGGACTGGAAGGGGGCAAGAAGCTGGGGTGCAGGGAAAGTTTGAGCATTTTGCAAATGCCCAAGTGGAGACATTAAGGAGACGGCTGCTATGAGTCTGCCCTTCTTACCTTCGTCACAAAAGTCATGCTCTTTGGTATTTTTGTACTTAACTGTTGAATTAAGAGATCCTTACCTTCACAGTCCACCAACTCCCCCTCGTTGAGAGTAGAAACTAATCTCCATCTTCCTAGTTCCCTGAACTGCACCTTCCCATACCAGAGCCACTAGCCACAAGTGGCTATTTAATGGCAATTAATTAAAATCTAATTAAATTTTAAAATATGACATCTCCGTCACACTAGATCCATTTAAACTGTTGAAGAGCCATATGTCCGTCATCTCAGAAAGTTCTAGTGGATAGTATTCCTCTAGAAAACTAAGTCTTCTTAGTGTTTACACTCATTGATCTCATTGATTCTAGCGACTACTTCAGAGTGGATGCGAAGCAGCACAGGTTCCTCACTAGTAATCGGTGAAAGTAACACCTGTTTTATAAAGTAAACAACACATATAAAATGTAAAAAGAGTTTCACCTTTCAGACTAGGGTTTTTCTCTGAAAAATCTACAAACTTGGCTGCATCCAGTCTCAGCTGCTGCATGCTGGCTCTCCACTGGCTTTGCGTTGTGGCATGCAGCTTTAGTCACCCCATGACATGTGGGATCCCAGTTCCCAGACCAGGGATTGAACCCATGTCCCCCAAATTATAAGGCAGATTCTTAACCAGTGGACCACCAGTAAAGTCCTTAAGAGCTTTAGATCTTTTTTATGATTTTTTAAAGTGGTGGAATGTTTGGAAAAGTTAATTGTTCTGCTCTTCAGAAAAGCAATATTAAGAGTTTTAACTTTTTCTTTTCTACATTAATGAAATAGTTAATCAAATGGGTCCCAGTAGGTCCCTATCCCTCCCAAAGACCACCAAATCAAACACAAAACCATGCTAATTCACAATAAGACACACCCTTCCAGATGAACAGAAAAATCAAATAGAAAAATAGAAACTCCCGCAAGGCAGTTAGATTACTCCATTGACTTTGTTCTCTGACTATGACAACTGCTGTTTAGGTTTAATTATTCAATACAACTTCATAGCATCCTAATATCTGTGTCAGCACCCTCTCTGCAGGTCTTTCCAATTACATCTCTGCAGAGAAGTAGGGGTGAGACTACCTGGGTTTCTGTGAAAATTAAAGGGTTTGCAGATTAGTAGCTTCCAAATTAGCAGGCTCAGAGGTAGGACACATGACTTTGTTCTTAGTTCCCAGAGAAAGCAATTAACAAGAAGGGTAACAGGAATACGGTTCTTTTTCCCTGGGAGTCTGGCACCTTCCTTCCTTCCAGAGACATCATGCTGACAGTGCAAAGTGCTTTTAGGATACTTTAATCCAAATTGGTTGCTCAAATTCCCCACGGTTGCTGTGTATCAAGGGCACCACAGAGCAAACTGGTGGGAGGTTCTCCACTCCTTCATCTTCAGGGCAAAAGGAGAGGGTTTTAGAAAAAAGGAACCACATCATCCCCTTATCATAAACCCAGATTCCCCTTCAGTAAAGATCACCTTGGCACCAAGGCAGTGCCTGGCACAGCATGCACCTAGCAAAAGTTCAGTGAACCTTCACTGAACAAGTGAGTGCATGAAAGCCAGGCACAGAGAAGGTATTCAATAAATATGTGTGCGATGAATGAAGAGAAACACCAAGACAGTGTCCTAGGTGCTGGGTTGGGGGGCATGATATTTCTCGTGGAATGACTGTATAATAAAGTCATACAGTATGAAGCAGGGTGGTGTAATGAGCCCAACAAGGCCCTGGGGCCAGATGCCTGCACTCAAATCCCAGTGGGATCACATAATGAGAAGCCGTAGCCAAGTCATTTGGAATCAGCCAAATGGGGAACAGCTTTCCCAGTGGGAAAAAAAAGGAGTAATATCTACTTACCTTGATTTTTCACACATTATTAAAACCAAATGTAGATAAATCACTTAGCACAAGGCCTGGCATATGGAAGAAATGAAATAGAAAGCTGGTAAAAAATTTCTAGTAAGTTGGAGCTTTCCTTTAGGTTCACCATGTGTCCAGCACTGTGCCACACATTTTAAATGTATGACCTCATAAAATTCTCAAACCAACCCTACGAGGTAGGCACGATTCATACCTCTCACAGGTAAGAAAACATGAGCAGAGGGTGAGGACAGGCTAAGAGCTGAGGCGGGATTCGAACCCGGGTTAATACATGCAGTGCACTCCTATTCGCTGTAGGATGCTTTTCACTATTCTAGAATCAGGGAACACTTAGAAGCTTAGACGCTGAAACAGACACTTTGCATGCAGTTTTGCTGTTGTTGTTTTTAATCGAATCCACTCCAAAGTCCCGTGAGGCTGGGAAATCCATGCATCTGAGGCTCAGACAAGTTCTGTGACAAGCCCAAAATCACCAGGGCCAGGGACTGCAAACACCCCCTCGCTCACCACCCTGGTCCTGGGAAGCCTCCGCTCAGCGCTCACAAACTCGCAATCTCTGCACTTAGAAGTCCCCAGGCAGACCCCACTCCCTGTATCCACGAGGGGAACCCCGAAACTTCGCCAATGGCAGCCCCAACGGTCATCCAAGCTCCCCTCGCCCGCTGGGGTCTGACAGCACCTGGCCACCCTCTTGCCCACCACCGCAGCCGGGCCGGGGGTCGCCCCGACGCCCCCGAGACAGACTCGGCCGCGTGGGGGAGGGGAACCAGGAAGGGCGCATGCTCGGAAGGCCCCACTCGCCCCCCAGCTTACCTGGGAATCGCGGAATTCCACCACCACGTTCTCGCTGCTCCATCGCGCTGCCATCGCCCGCGCCCAGCCGCGGGGGCCGCAGGACTACCCGCTCCCACCCCACTGTACTCGCGTTCCCGGGCTCAGTAAGTCACACGCAGCCCACAGGTCCGCCCTGCCACGCCCCGCCCGCCTGGCCACACGCCATTGGCTCACACACCACTGGGTACGCCCCCTCTCCTCGGTTCCTCCAATTGCGGTACCGTGTAGGCACCGAGACGGGCACGCCCCCTCTTCCGTCACTCGGCTCCAGCCACCCTCGCTTCTCGAGCGGTGAAGACATGCCCCCTGCCGCAACCTCTGCCGGGAGTTGTAGTCCAAGGTTGAGCCGCAACCGGAGCAGAGCTTGCAGGTTAGGTTCGGCGCAGGGGAGGGATATATTCTCCTCTGGCCGGGGTCCTTGGCAAGGCCCAGGCCGTGGATAACCAAAGCTGGACATTCACTTCAGTTCAGTTCAGTCGCTCAGTCGTGTCCGACTCTTTGCAACCCCATGAATCGCAGCACGCCAGGCCTCCCTGTCCATCACAAACTCCCGGAGTTTACCCAAACTCATGTCCCTCCAGTCGGTGATGCCATCCAGCCATTTCATCCTCTGTCGTTCGTCCCCTTCTCCTCCTGCCCCCAATCCTTCCTAGCATCAGAGTCTTTTCAAATGAGACAACTCTTCGCATGAGGTGGCCAAAGTATTGGAGTTTCAGCTTCAGCATCAGTCCTTCCAATGAACACCCAGGACTGATCTCCCTTAGGCTTGACTGGTTGGATCTCCTTGCAGTCCAAGGGACTCTCAAGAGTCTTCTCCAACACCACAGTTCAAAAGCATCAATTCTTCAGCTCTCAGCCTTCTTCACAGTCCAACTCTCACATCCATACATGACCACAGGACAAACCATAGCCTTGACTAGACGGACCTTTCTTGGCAAAGTAACGTCTCTCCTTTTCAATATGCTATCTAGGTTGGCCATAACTTTCCTTCCAAGGAGTAAGCGTCTTTTAATTTCATGGCTGCAATCACCATCTGCAGTGATTTTGGAGCCAAAAAAATAAAGTCTGACACTGTTACCACTGTTTCCCTATCTATTTCTCAGGATGTGATGGGGCCAGATCCCATGATCTTCATTTTCTGAATGTTGAGCTTTAAGGCAACTTTTTCACTCTCCCCTTTCACTTTCATCAAGAGGTTTTTTAGTTCCTCTTCACTTTCTGCCATAAGGGTGGTGACATCTGCATATCTGAGGTTATTGATATTTCTCCCTGCAATCATTAGTGCAGACCAGTGGTTACCAGACCCAGCTGCAGAGAAAGACTGAGGGAGCAGGGGAAGGGGGCGATGAAGGATGAGATGGTTGGGAGGCATCATCAACACAAAGGACATGAGTTTGAGGAAACTGAGAGATAATGAAATACAGGGGAGCCTGGCGTGCTGCCATCCATGGGGTCGCAAAGAGTCCAAAGAGAGACATACAACTTAGCCACTGAATAGTGACAATGGTTACTTCTTCCTCAGAGGCCTGCCACAAAAGCAATGAAAAGTGCCAACACACAAGTCGTTTCTGGAGTGGGTAGCTGTTGCCTTCTCCAGGGAATCTTCCCAACCCAGGGATTGAACCCAGGTCTCCCGCACTGCAGGCAGATTCTTTACCCTTTGAACCACCAGGGAAGCCCATACTGTATAGCAGTGCCTGCCGAAGTATCCAAGGACGGAGGGGGAGTGTGCTTCCGAAGGCAAACCAGTTTTCATAGTGATCCTAAGAGGTTATTTGTCTTTTCTACTGTGTTTCACCAGTGTTCGGTGGAGTTTTCCAGAGGGTACATGACACATATTTGTAACACACTGAACGAAGCAGATGTGAAAATACAGAGGTTTTCTATTAAGCCAGCTATTAAGAAGATCTGCCACTTTTCTCACTAAAGCTTGTTTTAGAAAATAAAGTTATTTTTCACTTACAAAATGTGTTAGTAATGTTAATATTTTATATTAACTGAGCGACTGAACAACATGCATTGATGTTTAAATGAAATAATTTTTTCGGTCTTCAGTTTTAATTTCTGATGTACTAAATATAGCCCACATAAAAGTTTTGGGGGATCATTAGTAATTTTTAGGAGTCTAAAGGGGTCTTGAGATCCAAAAGTTGGACAACTGCTGTGCTAGCATGGGGAATGGTTATTAAGTTCTCTTTTTCAGCCTCAGTCTTTCAAATCCTGGTCTTAACTGGCTTAGCCTCAATTTCTCCATCAGTTCAATTCAGTTTAGTTTAGTCGCTCAGTCATGTCCGAGTCTTTGTGACCCCCACGGACTGCAGCATGCCAGGCCTCTGTGTCCATCACCAACTCCCAGAGTTGACTCAAACTCATGTCCATTGAGTCGGTGATGCCATCCAACCATCTCACCTCTGTTGCCCTCTTCACCTCCTGCCTTCAATCTTTCCCAGCATCAGAGTCTTTCAAATGAGTCAGCTCTTTGAATCAGGTGGCCAAAGTATTGGAGTTTCAGCTTCAACATCAGTCCTTCCAATGAACATTCAGGACTGATTTCCTTTAGGATGGACTGGTTGGATCTTCTTGCAGTCCAAGGGACTCTCAAGAGTCTTCTCCAACACCACAGTTCAAAAGCATCAATTCTTCGGCACTCAGCTTTCTTTATAGTCCAACTCTCACATCCATACATGACTACAGGACAAACCATAGCCTTGACTAGACAGACCTTTGTTGACAAATAATGTCTCTGCTTTTTAATATGCTGTCTAGGTTGGTCATAACATTCTTTCCAAGGAGTAAGCGCCTTTTAATTTCATGGCTGCAGTCACCATCTGCAGTGATTTTGGAGCCAAAAAAATAAAGTCTGTCACTGTTTCCATTGTTTTCCCATCTATTTGCCATGAAGTGATGGCACCGGATGCCATGATCTTAGCTTTCTGAATGTTGAGCTTTAAGCCAACTTTCTCACTCTCCTCTTTCACTTTCATCAAGAGGCTCTTTAGTTCTTCTTCACTTTCTGCCATAAGGGTGGTGTCATCTGCATATATGAGGTTATTGATATTTCTGCCAGCAATCTTGATTCCAGCTTGTGCTTCCTCCAGCCCAGCGTTTCTCATGATGTGTTTTAAATATAAGTTAAATAAGCACAGTGACAATATATAGCCCTGATGTATTCCTTTTCCTATTTGGAACCAGTCTGTTGTTCCATGTCTAGTTCTAACTGTTGCTTCCTGACCTGCATACAGATTTCTCAAGAGGCAGGTCAGGTAGTCTGATATTCCCACCTCTTTCAGAATTTTCCACAGTTTATTGTGATCCACACAGACAAAGGCTTTGGCATAGTCAATAAAGCAGAAATAGATGATTTTCTGGAACTCTCTGGCTTTTTTGATGATCCAGCAGATGTTGGCAATTTGATCTCTGGTTCCTCTGCCTTTTCTAAAACCAGCTTGAACATCAGGAAGTTCGTGGTTCACATATTGTTGAAGCCTGGCTTGGAGAATTTTGAGCATTACTTTGCTAGCGTGAGATGAGTGCAATTGTGTGGTAGTTTGAGCATTATTTGTCATTGCCTTTCTTTGGGACAATTTCTCTATAGAAGGAAGAAATTCATTTGGTTGTGGTAAGGAGTTAAGCAAGCACAGGGCCTGGAATAAAGTAAATACTCAAGTGTAAGCTATCCTTATTGTTGTTAAAATTATAGCTATTTCTACATGCAAGTTGTGACATGAATAGAGATGAGAAGGCTTCCTTTCCCTCTTGGAGTGTGGATTTAATGGGAAGATGGACTTGTCAGTGGGTAGGAAGACCAACTCATGCCTGGAAACTGCTCAATGTGGGCAAACAGGATAACATCCTGAAGACAGTAACATTTGAGCTTTACAGTATAATTTTAGGATTTTTGATAGAGTCCTCTATTTTAAAAGGTATTTCAGCATTATAAAGTGTGAAAGCAGGATGTGTCCCAAAGACATAAAACAGTTCCGCAATTAACACACACGACACTGTGCCTTCTTCCTTTCCTTTAATATACACATCAATTTGGAACTCAATATTTATTTGTTTATTGAATATTTTCAAGCTTTCGAAGGACAGGGACCAGGTCTGTTTTGTTCAGCCTTGCATGGTGACAGCAAGTACCTGGCATTCCATGAAAACTGGTCCAATGAATAAAGGCAAAAAGTGTATGTCATTCCCCCCAGTGCTGTCTACATCAAAAGGATGTCTTCTATGAAAGCAAAAACAGTTCCTAAAACAATTCAAGGTCCTTACTTGTAATTCATTACACCCAGAACGTAACACAGAATCACCAATAGTGGTCCCTAAAATCCCTTGCTTTCTTTCTCGTTCACCTATCAGACATACTCACCCAGCCTTAAACATCTCCTCCAGCCCTGGCCTCCAAACTCCTGCACTGGACTTTCTTCCTACTCTCACGTGAGTGTATGTTCCCCGGTTCTTTGTCTCGTCACAACAAAGATTTGGAGTGAAGGACATTAAAGCCCTCGGCGCGTCACAGCTCTCGGGTCTTGGACAAACCATTATAGCTCTTAGGCAAATCAGTGTCACAGCTCTATTTTATTTAGAAGATAGCAGGAAAATCCATGCTCGAAGCGTGAAGGCATGCCACCCCAAAGACTCCAAGAGAAGAGAGTGGAGGAGCACGCGGTGGAGGGAGAGAGAGAGGGAGAGAGGGAGAGAGTGCATGCACGTGGGAGAGAAAGAGAGGGAGAAAGCACTTCCTCTCCTCCTTTCATACGTGGTTTCCTCCCCCTGGGCCTGCCCTATGCAAATTGGGCTTAGCAGGAGCGCTGTTTGTTCTACCTGAAGTCTTCACTCTGGTCCTCAGACCTTCATTTGACCTTCCTTGTCTTTAGCCACCACCATTTTGGACTCCTTTTCCCTATTCTACCTACCTAACTTCACTTTCACTCTTCACTTTCATGCATTGGAGATAAAATGGCAACCCACTCCAGTGTTCTTGCCTGGAGAATCCCAGGGACGGGGGAGCCTGGTAGGCTGCCGTCTATAGGGTCGCACAGAGTCAGACACGACTGAAGCGACTTAGCAGCAACAGCAGCAACACTACCTTACAGTTTGTTCCCAATTTTCCATCAAAAAAGCTAAAGACTGCTTTGGAGAGAAGGGTATCAGCTCAAAGAGCCAGGAAGGGGGAAAACTACAAGCCAGAGTCAGGAGCAGGAGATTGAAAGATAACCCAGGAATGGGTTCCCATTCTCCAGGGAATCTTCCCAACCAGGGATCAAACCTGTATCTCCTGCTTGGCAGGTGGGTTCCTTACCACTGAGCTGCCATCTGAGAAGCCCTAGGATGTGGCTGTTCAGTCAGTCATGTCCTACTCTTTCCGACCCCACGGACTGCAGCGTGCCAGGCCTCCCTGTCTCTCACCATCTCCTGGAAGCTGCTCAAACTAATGTCCATTGAGTCAGTGATGCCATCCAACTGAAACCATTTACCAGGGTTTGGGACTCAAACCCACGTGGCCAGGGCTCAAAGCCAGCCGAAACCCAGTTTGGGACTTAAACCCACATGGCTGGGACTCAAATCCAGCCAAAACCGAAAGTACCTGGTTTCAGGACCTAATGAAGCTCAGGCTCTTGATGTCTCATCACAGAAAGAATTCAGTGGAAGATTTACAAAGTAATAGGTAAGAAGTGGATTTATTCAGATACAGAGAGAAGCACACTCCACAGGGTGTGGGCCATCACAGACAGAGGGAGAGTGCCGTGAAATGTGACATGGTCAGTTTTTATAGGCTGGGTAATTTCATATGCTAATGAGTGGGAGGATTATTCCAACTACTTTGGGGAAGGGGTGGGGATTTCCAGGATTCGGGCCACAGCCCACTCTGGCCTTTTAACAGTGCATGGAACTGCCTGGCACCTCTGGGTGTGTCATTTCACTTGCTGATTCAGGATTAAGGTCTAGTCTTGTTGTCATCTTGGTCCCATCTGATTCTAATCGGCCTATGTTGTGTCCTTGGGCTGTGTCATTCTGTCAAAAGTTGTGCCCTGCCCCTTTCCCTCCTGTTACATTCACCCCTCCGAGATTTTACACCCAGAATCTTGTGGAAAAAAGAAGGGCAAAGGTCCATCTTCTGTAATTGCCCGGAGGCTGAGTAGGGGCTTTGACCCTGCCTATCAGGGAGTGTAATTCTCTGGATACCTGATCTAGGGGCCCCAGGGGCAGGGCAGCTCCTTGTTTTAGTCCACTTGGGCTGAAATCCCCACACAGCCAGCATCTGGATGTAGAACTGTTCTAACTGGTTCCTTAGTCTTCCTGTGTATCTTTTTGATGACGAACCATTTTTGTATCAGCACCAGTGTAAAGAAATATCTATCAATGAAAAAAACTCAAAAGACATGGTCAAACATCTGATTACAGTGTACAATAAACTTTGGTTACAACAACCAGAATTAGAAATGATCACATTTAACATAACACCAAATAACCCTAGTTAAATACTTCTCTTTGAGATACCTCAGGAGCCCAAAGTTAGTTTTTAGTCAGATAAGATCATAAGTCACTGGAAGAAAATACTTATCCCCTAACCTAAAGATTTTTTCCCTAAAGATCTCAAAAGCAAATATGAATCACTTACAGGCTAAGAAACTCATCTCAATTTGTTTGTCAAAAGTAGCATTTGAAGAATACTTCAGAGAAACAAACCAAATTCAGTCTTGTCTTAGCCTATTCCTAACAAAATCCATTTACCCAATTAAATTTAATCCAATCTTAGAAAATCATGATCATGTGTAACTCTTTGCCTATATTAATCACACCGAAATGCTTAAACCATTTTCAATACCAGATATCAGTTTTGTCTTGAACATTTTTCAGATAACATGAGCCTGAAACTCATTTTGGCCAGATTATTTTGTATTTTTGAGTATTTATATGAGTATTTAATTTTCTTTAAGTCAATTAAATAGAGCTCTTTACGAATTTTTGGAAATATCACACATCTATAACACATACAGGCACATATGAGCACGCAAACACAGAGACCTCATAGTACCTGTTCCAGAATTTCAGCCGAGATCTTGAGAACCCAAACAATTTTTCCAGAATAACTCCCAAATCCAGGAGAGGTTCAGTATCATTTTGTATATACTGATGTAATTTTAAAGAAGGGATTATCTTCTTAATCAAGTTCTTTGTTACTCCATTTCTGTCCATGTGGGAAAAGTCTCTACCCATCCAATGAATGTGTCTACCTTTAGCAATAAATATTTGTATCCTCTGGACTTGGGCATCTGAGTAAAATCAGTTTGCCAGTTTTCCACGTTTTCTTGGTGTTGAATGGGTCTAAATAATGGAGGAAGGTGTGGCATTGTTCTAGGATGATTTTGGAAACAAGTGTCACATGATTTGGTAATCTAGGCCACCACCATTTTCATTCCTTTTCGCACAAACTGGCTCAGAGGTTAAAGCGTCTGCCTCCAATGTGGGAGACCCGGGTTTGATCCCTGGGTCGGGAAGATCCCCTGGAGAAGGAAATGGCAAGCCACTCCAGTATTCTTGCCTGGAGAATCCCATGGACGGAGAAGCCTAGTAGGTTACAGTCCATGGGGTCGCAAAGAGTCAGACACAACTGAGCGACTTCACCTTAATCTTTATAGTAAATTCTAAAGAGCTTTCCAAAGAGCTTCACATCCATACCAGGTAGTTTCATATAAAGCCTTGATTACTTTCCATTGCTGAGCTTGTGAAATCATCATCTTTTGATCTAACTTATACCATCCCTCTAGACTTATTAACCCCCTATTTTTAGCCCAGTTTTCTTCCTTGGTGCTCAGACAGTTAAGTGTCTACCTGCAATGCAGGAGACCCAGGTTCTATCCCTGGGTTGGGAAGATCCCCTAGAGAAGGAAATGGCAACCCATTCTAGTACTCTTGCCTGTATGGAGGAGCCTGGTGGGCTACAGTCCATGGGGTCGAAAAGAGTCAGACATGACCGAGCAACTTCACTTTCACTTTTCTCCCTTGGTTTAGTAAGGCTGTGGTATTTCCTCTATCAAGCCCAGGACTTTTAAAACTGCCTGTGTTTTTATCTGTTGGTATATAAGCTGCTTTGCTTCTTGGTCAGCTCGGTGATTTCCTTTTCCATTTTCAGACCTGGGAATCTGAGACTGATGTCCTCTCCAGTGAACAGACATTTCTCGAGGATCCTGTGTAGTAACCACTGGCTGGACGTCTTTGGCCAGATCTGGAACCTCGATATTCTGCATTCCAGGGCCTATTAAGGCTTCTATCTCAACTTCAGATTCAATCTGTCCCTTTCTGTTTTTTGTTAAAATCATTTGGCAATGAGGGTGGTCCCTTTGCCCCTCCAGAAACAGAGTGGCCCCTAACTTAGTTAATAAATCTCTTCCCATTAAAGGGATGGGACAGTCAGGCAAAAACAGAAACAAAGGTAAGAACAACTGACCATTAGCATTTCTCAAAATGAGTTCTAGGAAATTGTGCCCCTGTTTCTTCCCTAACAATTACATATTCCTTATGATTGCTAAGGTTTCCAATCCTTTGGGTTAAGACTGAGAAGGCTGCACAAGTGTCTATAAGAAATTCTAACAAGCGGCCAGCCACATCAATGATCACCGGAGGCTGGACACTGGTTATGTTGACAGCGTCTCTAGGCAGAGCCACTTCTGGCCTTGGGCCCCATTGGGTCTTCTGATTGCAAAACCATCAATGGCTGAGGGGCCCTGTCACTCTCTGGCATCTGTGAAATTCCCTCCGCCAACGCTCTGGCTGTTTACAAAGGACACCTTGACCACAGGCCTTCCTCAAGTGCCTTTTGTCCACACAGGGTACACTGGCCTTGTAGGGGTACCCATGGGGCTTGTGGTTTGCCAGAACCAGATTGGCCCAGAAAGGGCAGCCTCCCAGTTGGTCGTCTCTGAGCAGACAAAGCCATTGCAATCATCTGGGTCTCTTGCATATTTCTCTGGGTGTGTTCAGCCTTTTGGGCCATATCGCTATTGTTGAAAACTAAATAAGCCAATTGGAGCGAATCGTTCACTGGAGTCTGAGGGCCAACAGTTGCTCTCTGCATTTTGTGCCTATGTCTGGGGCAGACTGGACTATGAAATGTGTAGCCAAGAGGGCCTGTCCCTCAGAGGAGGAGCAATCTACATTTGTATACTTGCTAAAAGCCTCCACTAATCTCCTTTGGAAGACTGCAGGATTTCATCCTGTCCCTGTTGGAGCTCTTTCACCTTGTCATAATTAACAGGTTTTACTGTAACTTCCTTCATACCCTCTATTAAACAGTTAATCATATGACCCTGTCTATTTCTATCAATAGAGTTCAGCTGGTGATTCCATTGCGGGTTTGCCTCAGGGACAGCTTCATTCCCCCCGAGTTGCACTGCATGCCTCGGGCTGCCAGTATTACACACTGCTTTTCCTTGATGCAGCAGTGGGATAGTAAAATCTGTAAGTCCTCCCGGATGAGATCAAAAGATCTCACTAGTCAGGTAAAGTGTTTTGTAAAACCTTCAGGATTCTCAGGAAAAACTTCTGGACTTGTTTTCTGCCAAACTTAGATCAGACTTTGAGAAAGGTACAGAGACTCTTATTGTTCCTCAGTTTCCATCAGGAACTTCTCTCAGAGGCAAAACTGTAGGGGCAGTTGGTTGGTAACCTGTACCATTGACTGTGCTAGCTGAGCTAAGGATGGGCCCCTTGGGTGACTCAGGGTACAAAGAAGGGGTTCCCTAATATGAGTGAGGCCTCTTTTCATCCCTAGATGTGTCTTCCCCTGAGTCAACGGTTCCTCCCAGTAGGCCAGGAGGAGCTCTGGCTCCTCCTTGCAGAAGATTTAACCTTTGGATGTCCCCATAAGGTAGATCAGTGAAAATGTCTTTTGTGTCCTTATTGGAATTATCCCTCTGAGCGCCTCACACCTTAGGTCCTTTGTGGGGTCTCATTGTCTAAACACAAGACCGTGAAGATTTGAACATATGGAAGCTCACTCCACTTAAACTTCCTTCTACAATATAACTCTAGCTGCAATATAGTATCATAACACTGGGACTCACTTAGCAGTCAATTTTCTTGGCTTCCTAGCTCATATTGCGGCCAATCATGATTACAAAGCCTAATATGTTTCTTTGGTTTTAATCCCAGTGTCCAAATCTTTCCCAATCCTGGAGGATAAGACCCAGGGGGAGTATTGGTTGGGACTGATGCCTCGGGACCCATTTCAGACTCAAACCAGGATGATGTCTCTAACTCCTGTTCTATTCAAAATTTTACCCTTAAGTCAGAATCTACCACACAATTTGGTCAAGATTTGCACTTAGGATTTTAGATGCTATCCCTTCCAAGGGAGTCTCCCAACCGGTTGTTAATGCAAAAAAGTTGTCACAAAGAAATGGCACAAAGACTTCCCCAAAGGTGTTGACGATGAGCTGGAGGTTGTTTATAAGTTGGGAATAAAGGGTCAACACTTGTAAGGGTTAGAGGGAGGGAATAAAAGCAATCTTCTGGGGTTAACAGAAGAAACAGAACAGAAATCAGCAAGAAGAAAAAAATGTAGGAGAAAAACCTCAAAGAAAGCAATTCTGTCTTGGACCTGCTGTTGGACATGTATAAGCATACAGGATTGACCTGCCAGTCACAAATAAGCAGACAGCATAGCACGTTCCTCAGTATACCTGGCTCAGTGTCCCAGGGACCTCTTCGGACCAAGACCTGACTCTAAATCTTTTCTTACCTTATCACTGGCCCATCTGGGTCACCAGCTGAAACCCTTTACCTCAGATTGGTACTCAGATCCACATGGCTGGGACTTGAACCCAGTCCAAACCCAGTTTGAGACTTAAATCCATGTGGCTTCTTCACTTTGTTGAGCACCAAGAATTGGAGTTCATGATCTGAGCCACAGTCAGCTCCTGGTCTTGTTTTTGTTGACTGTATAGAGCTTCTCCATCTTTGGCTGCAAAGAATATAACCAATCTGATTTTGGTGTTGACCATCTGGTGATGTCCATGTGTAGAGTCTTCTCTTGTGTTGTTGGAAGAGGGTGTTTGCTATGACCAGTGCATTTTCTTGGCAAAACTCTATTAGTGTTTGCCCTGCTTCATTTTCGAGGTCAAATTTGCCTGTTACTTCAGGTGTTTCTTGACTTCCTACTTTTGCATTCAAGTCCCCTATAATGAAAAGGACATCTTTTTTGGGTATTAGTTCTAAAAGGTCTTGTAGGTCTTCATAAAACCGTTCAACTTCAGTTTCTTCAGCGTCAATCCTAAAGGAAATCAATCCTGAATATTCATTGGAAGGACTGATGCTGAAGCTGAAACTCCAATACTTTTGCTACCTGATGAACTGACTCATTTGAAAAGACCCTGATGCTGGGAAAGATTGAAGGTGGGAGGAGAAGACAGAGGATGAGATGGTTGGGTAGCATCACCGACGTGATGGACATGAGTTTGAGTAGACTCTGGGAGTTGGTGATGGGCAGAGAAGCCTGCATGGTCCATGGGGTTGCAAAGAGTTGGACATGACTGAGCGACTAAACTGACTGAAATGGAGATTTCCAGGATTTGGGCCACCCCCCACTCTTTGGTCTTTTAACTGTGCCATGGAACTGTCATGACACCTCAGGGTGTGTCATTTCACTTGTTTATTGAGGATTAAAGTCTTGTCTGCCATCTTGGTCCCATTGGATTCTAATCAGTTTATGTTGTGTCTTTAGGCTATGTCATACTTTCAGAAGTTCTGCCCTGCCCCTTTCCCTCCTGTTACACAACCATCTCACCCTTTGTTGTCTCCTGCCTTCAATCTTTCCCAGCATCAGTGTCTTTTCTAATTGGTCGGCTCTTCCCATCAGATGGCCAAAGAATTGAAGCTTCAGTTTCAGCATCAACACTTCCAATGAATATTCAGGGTTGATTTCCTTTAGGATTGACTGGTTTGATCTCCTTACTGTCCAAGGGACTCTCAAGAGTCTTCTCCAACACCACAGTTCGAAAGCATTAATTCTTCCGTGCTCAGCATTTTTTAGGATCCAACTTTCACACTCATAACATGACTGCTGGAAAAACCAAAGCTTTGACTATACAGACCTTTTTGGCAGTTATGTCTCTAATTTTTAATATACTGTCTAGGTTTGTCATAGCTTTTCTTCCAAGGAGCATGTGTCTTTTAATTTCATGGCTGCAGTCACCATCTGCTGTGATTGTGAAGCCCAAGAAAATAAAATCTGTCACTGCTTCCATTTTTTCCACTTCTATTTGCCATGAGTTGATGCCATGATCTTTGTTTTCTGAATGCTGAGTTTTAAGCTAGCGTTATCACTCTCCTCTTTTGCTTTCATCAAGAAGCTCTTTAGTTCCTCTTCGCTTTCTGCCATAAGGGTGGTGTCATCTTACTGATATTTCTCCTAGCAATCTTGATTCCAGCTTGTGCTTCATCTAGCTGGGCATTTCACGTGATGTACTGGGCATATAAATTAAGTAAGCAGGGTGACAATATACAGCTTGGATGTACGTCTTTCCCGATTTGGAACTTGTCCATTGTTCCCTGTCTGGTTCTAACTGTTGTTTCTTGATCTGCATACAGATTTCTCAGTAGGCTGGTAAGGTGGTCTGGTATTCCAACCTCTTTTAGAGGTTTTAGAATTTTCAACAGTTTGTTGTGATCCACAGAGTCAGAAGCTTTAGCATAGTCAATGGAGCAGAAGTAGATGTTCACTGAACGAGTGATTAGCAAATAGTCTGGTGTAGCTATAACTTAGGGAAGATGGCAGGATGTAACAAAAAGTACAGGTAGAAAAGCTGAAAGGTGCTCGTTAGGAAGGGCCCTGCTTAGACTTTGAAGTTTTATTTTGGATAGAAAAAGTGATTCCGAGCCTCTCTGTCTGTCGACATGTAGCTTGGTAATTCCTTTCCCACTAAAACCAGTAGGACTGCCCCTGCCCAAGCATTTCTGAAACCCTCCCCAACTCCCACCTCTTTAGTTTATTTTTGTCTAGTTCTCAAAATCTGCTTGTCATAGGTATTAAGTACAGAAAGTACTTTGGGTTTCAAGTCCTCGGTGCTCTCTGTTTTCCCAATGTTTTCTTTTCTGAACGTGAAAAAGGCCAGGGAGAATTTTTGGAGAGGGACCATGAGCCCCTTTCTAGCCCCTTTCTAGCTACCTCCCCAAGCCTTCTTTCCACCTCCCACCCACGGTGTCACCAGGAAAGAGTAGGGACTCTGCAGAGAAGTCCAGAACTCTCTGCTTGCTTCTTCACTACTGTGGTCCCTGAGATCTGCACTTGAAGGTCCAGTCTGTGTTAGAGACCGAACAGCACTGGGGGTCCCTTGTCAGGCAGATTCCAACTTGCTGACCAGGCTTCAGGGCTCTTATCACCAAACAATGTCTTTTCAGAAAGTCACTTGCTAGCCACGCCACAGGAAGGCAGGGTATGATGTAGTCAACCCTGAAATCCAGGACTCTGGCTGGGTCTTATCAGCAACTTCCTTGCAAGTCTGAGCACAGTCCTTTATCTTTCCGGTCCCCTGCTTCCTCTTCTGCAGAATGTGGAGTTAGCTGACCCCTTAGTCTCTCTATATCTGGGAAGCTTGGGACCCTGCCCTGAAGTCTACCAGTAATTTTCCTCTCTTCATCAATCAACAAATATTTGTGGATGTGCCCACATGCTCTGGCTCCTTGCTACATACATTTGGTTGATCATTAGCCTGGTTTTCTCTCTTTATGTTTTCTCTTTTCAAGTAAAACGATTCAAAAACTAAAGAACTATGCTGCTGCTGCTGCTGTTACTAGGTTGCTTCAGTTGTGTCCAACTCTGTGTGACCCCATAGACGGCAGCTCACCAGGCTCCCCCTTCCCTGGGATTCTCCAGGCAAGAACACTGGAGTGGGTTGCCATTTCCTACTCCAATGCATGAAAGTGAAAAGTGAAAGTGAAGTTGCTCAGTCGTGTCCGACTCTTAGTGATCCCATGGACTGAGGAGCCTGGTATTTTCCAGGCAAGAGTACTGGAGTGGGTTGCCATTGCCTTCTCCAAAGAGCTATGAGAGGGGACTTAACTGGCAGTCCAGTAGTTAGGTCTCCAGGCTTCCACTGCAAGGGATGTGGGTTTCATCCCTGGTTGGGGAACTAAGATCCTGCATGCTGCAGGGTGTGGCCAAAAAAAACCCCAACAAAATAAAACAAACAATGCCAATAACAAACAAACAAACAAAACCAAGAGCTATTAGAGGGCTGAGAGGACATTTCTTATTTGGAAATATTTGTCGGCTCCTAGAAGCTGCAGTCCATGGGGTCGCAAAGAGTTGGACACTACTGAGCGACTTCACTTTCACTTTTCACTTTCATGCATTGGAGGAAATGGCAACCCACTCCAGTGTTCTTGCCTGGAGAATCCCAGGGACGGGGGAGCCTGGTGGGCTGCTGTCTATGGGGTCACACAGAGTCAGACACGACTGAAGCGACTTAGCAGCAGCAGCAGCAGCAGAAGCCGTGGGAGGTCATTCCCAGCCTGGCTACTTCCCAGGAATAGGCCTTAAGAAGCCTTTTCCTTCATTTTCTGAACCCTTCAGGTCCCAGACTTACATTCTTCCAGGTGATGTTCCAAACTGGGGTTTTGCATCACTGTCACACACTCACACTGCAAAGGCAAATGGCTTTGGCAATGCTGATTTGTTAAAAAAAAAAAAAAATTGAGATATAGTTGATTTACAATATTATAAAAGTTTTAGGTGTACAGCATAGTGATTCACAGTGTTTAAAGATTATACTCCATTTATAGTTATTATAAAATATTGATTACAGGCAATGCTGATTTTGTCAGCTCTTTCTCCTGACTATTCCGGTAGGTGGGTCAGTGATTTATTAATCCTGGTTCACAGCTGGCGGAGAACCAGGAAACAGTTCTTCCAGGGTCAGTAAGAGCGTGAAGATAAAAAATAAAATAGAGGGTTCTCGTCTAGCTGGAGCCATTTTTGCATATGATATCCTTGCATCACGTGTGTCCAGAATGACTTGCCACCTCTCCCCAGATCTGTTAACTTTAAACCAAGAACCCACAGGAGAGACTTGGAGCAAAACACATACTGGATTCTTGATGCAACAAAAGACAAACTGAAGCTAATCTGAGGCTGCAGGTTTCAGTGGATGCCTGTTGCTACAGCATGAGTCACTCTCTCTAAGATGTAAAGGACAGAATCAAGCTGCTGATTGAAGAACTTTCCTTGCTCTATATCTTAATATTTTTATTTCAGGGGGAGATTTGTCATCTGAATAACTGCGCAAGGAGATAACAAGGACATTGCCTGAGAAAGACTGTCATTCAAGGTCTCACAGGCCACTTAAGCTCAGTGTCATCACACTGCAGAAAGCAGGGGCTTCACCTTTGCAGGTTAAACTCTCGGCCATTCAGTGTTGCCAGATGTGAGAGACAGGACAGCCAGCAGACTGGAATATATTCCTCAAGGGCAAATTATTAATATACAAAAAGAAATACAGTTATTAGGCAGAACTAATCTTTTTCACCCCATTGGGAAGCATAGAGAAAAAATGAAATTGTCATCCAAATAGGCCTTAATGAGCATGTTCACTGTAAAGCTTAGAAGTCCAGTTTTGCTTCTTCCAGTGGCTTACACTTTCCATATGCTCCCCTCTCTCTGTATCTAGGCTCTCTGTTCAAACACTAAAATACAAAAAAGTACATAATGAAATGAAACATTTCCCATCCATCATCCCAGCTCTCTAGTTCCTACTTCCCACCCGCCAGAGGATTACATTATGTTGTTTCATGTTCCCATCCAGTCTTCCATTCATATCTTTATTCTTGTCTGTATATATATCCCATGGACAAAGGAGCCTGGCCGGCTACAGTCCATGGGGTTGCAAAGAGTCAGACATGACTTAAGGACTAAAGAGCGGCAGCAGCATCTTCAGGGCTCATTAATCATTTGGCCTTATTAATCGTTACTATTTTTAAGGATAATGATGTTGATAAACTTTCCAGAGCCCCCCCTCCCCTCAGGATACAGTTCACGGCTACCCTGGGCCCTTTGGTCAGCTCTGAGGACCAGCTTCATCTCCGGTTCCCACTCCTCTCTTCGCAGCTCCACTGCGTCTTCCAGCTCCTTTGAACATGCTGTTCCTTTTGTCTGGAACATTCTTCTCTTCCTGAAACACAGCTAATTCCCCACCCCCACCCTGCTTTCCCTGGCTAATCTCCAACTCATCTTTTAGGTCTTGGCTTAGAATCACTATGTCTGTGCCCGTCTCCTTCCATCAGCACACGGTCTTCAGCAATTACTCATTCATTCATTTCATAAACATACACTGAGTGTTGCTTACTTGCCAGGCACTGCTCTAGGCTTATCTACCACACTGGAGTGTCACTGCCTGCGTTGATACCTCATATATATGCGTGTGTGTTATTGCACTGTAATTCACATATCATCAAATTTACCCTTTTAAGTGTATAATTCAGTGCTTTTTTTTGTATATGCACAAGGTTGTACAACCATCACCATTATCTAATTCCAGAACATTTTCATCACTCCAAAAATAAACGCAGTAGCAGTCATTCTCCATTCTCCCCTCCCTTCCTTCCCCCAACCCCCACCTTTCTTTCTGTCAATAAATTCGCCTATTCTGGACATTTCATACTTCTTTTACTTAGTGTTTTCAAGATTTATTCATGTGATAGCATGTATCACCACTTCTTTTTCTTTTTTTTTTTTAGCATTTCATTCTTTTAATGACTGTCCATTGTGTGAATGTATCACATTTGCTTTACCCATCCACCAGTTGATGAACATTTAGGTTAGTGTTTCTTCTGAAGCCCTGTGAGAACAAGACTCCATTTGTTTTGCTCACTATCATATCCCAGAACCTAGTGCAATACCTGGCACTTATTAGAAATTCATATTTTGGGAATTACCTGGCTGTCCAGTGGTTAGGACTCTGCTTTCACCATTGGGGGCCCAGGTTGGATTCCTGGTCAAGGAACTAAGGTTCCACAAGCCTCCCAGTGCAGCAAAAAAAAAAAAAAGGTTTATATTTTGTTCAACTTAAAAAAAAAAAGTGTTGAATGAATAGGTAAATCAAAAGCTAGTTAGATGGTTACAATTCTTATGGATTATATATTTATCTCCTCAGTAGAGATCTGCAGAGGGTATCCTCTTTTCTGCACAGTACTGAACTACCTGTCTTCTTTCTTCAGGGAGGAAATTGGGTTAAATTTAACCTTTCTTGTTTTTCTTCAAATCACTCATTTGGATCTTAGCTGTATACAAATTCCCCATTTGGAAACTTACAGATAATGTTTTGGGTATTAAAACATTCTGTTTTTTCCTTCATCATTTCTCATACAGAAATCTCAGCTTCCTTCTGCAGGGCTTTTTGCTGCTTGCAAAGGCCTCCTATTCCTTCCAAGCTGGTCACACTGAGACAATCAATATCTATGACAGATCAACCTTTCTTTTTTCAGTTTTACTATTTCTTTGCACCCTGTTTTGGCTCCTTGATTTGGAAGTATCTGACATTTAGAACAAGGAAGTCAGTTAGACCAGGGACTGAGTGACAGTCCTAGTCAGCACTCAGCACTTAAAAAAATAGCTGTTGAACAAATGAATGAACGAAAGAATGGAATGAGTTGCAAAACGCAGACTCGGTGAGCAAATATTGGGTACCTGCTGTGTCCCAGGCCCTGCGATGCATACCTGGATAAACGGTAAACAAAACAGGAGTCCTTCCTTGAACCAGGGAGTTTCTAAAATCACTAGCTCTAGCTGCATTATTAGATTTCCACGTCTGTTCTTTTTTTTTAATCGTACACCTGATGATTTTCAGAATCGCATTTTATCTTAAGGATCTACCCATTTGCTTAAGTCCAAAATAGGAAGTTCTGATCTATTGGCAGCAAAATCTGAAATGACAAGCAACCCCCCCCACACACACACCCCCCAGCCCTGTTTAATCCCGGAAAAACTATCGAGTCCCAAAACGCTAAACTTCCTGGTGTTGGGGATTCCAGGACATTGAACCTCAGACAGAACGGACAGCAAGTCCACCAGAGGGTGCTGCGGGGGCAAATTCGTGCCGGGAGGGGAGCTTGACCAGTGACCCTCGGGGCTAGGTAGGCGTCTGGAGTCCTTTTTCTTCTTCCCCGGGTTTTTTTCCCAACCCTTGGACCACCGCCGCCCCTCCGCCCACGGGGGGATTCCCCCTGAATGACCAGCTGCTCTTGGGGGCTTAAAGGTGCCGCGTCGCCTCTGGTCCTGAGCTCCAGCGGCTCGGACCACTCCTGCCCCGGGGCCATCGGACAGGGCAGGGCCGGGCCGGGCGGGGCGGGCGGGGCGGGCGAGGCGTCCACGCCGCGCGTCCCCGCCCGGCGCCGCGCGGGCCGCGAAGGGGTTAACGCGGGGGGGCGGGGGCGCCGCCGCGCCTGCGCGCTGCCGCCCTCCATTGTCTCCGCGGCGGCGAGGAGCGCCGGCGAGCGCAGCCCGGGAGCGAGCGGCGCGGCCGGCGGGGCCCGCGCGGCAGGGCCGAGAGCGCGACGCGAGCGCGGCTTCGCGAGCTCCGCGGGCCGCCGGCGCCGCAGCCCGCCCGGGCCTCGGGGGTCCGGGCCGCCGTCCCGGCCGCGGCGTCTTGAGGCGGCACGCGCCGGCGCCCCCGCCCTCCTCCTCCGGCGGCCGCTGCCGGGCGGGCGGCCTCCTCCCCGCGGCGCCCGGCCCTCGGGAGCCCGGGGGCGGCCTGGGGCGCGCCGAGCCCGCGCGCCTCGCCTCTCCGGACCGTGAGGGGAATCATGCGCCGGGCTCGGGACGCCTGCAGCCCGTAGTCTGGGTCCTGCTCGGGTCCTCTCTTTTTCCTTCTTTTTCCCTTCCCCTCCTGTCTCCTTTCTGCTCCCCCGTATGCCCGCCCAGCCCTGCCCCCGCCGCTGAGGACAGGGGGAGGGTCTCGGCCTGCAGGCTCCCGCCCCGCCGGGGCCCGGGCGAGCATGGGCGGCAAGCAGAGCACAGCGGCCCGCTCGCGCGGCCCCTTCCCGGGGGTCTCCACCGACGACAGCGCCGTGCCCCCGCCGGGAGGGGCGCCCCACTTCGGGCACTACCGGGCGGGCGGCGGGGCCATGGGGCTCCGCAGCCGCTCGGTCAGCTCCGTGGCGGGCATGGGCATGGACCCCAGCACGGCCAGCGGGGTGCCCTTTGGCCTCTACACCCCCGCCTCCCGGGGGGCCGGCGACGCCGAGAGGGCGCCCGGCAGCGGAGGGTCGACGTCCGACTCCACCTATGCCCACGGCAATGGTTACCAGGAGACGGGTGGCGGTCACCATAGAGACGGGATGCTGTACCTGGGCTCCCGAGCCTCGCTAGCGGATGCTCTACCTCTGCACATCGCACCCCGGTGGTTCAGCTCGCACAGTGGTGAGTCCGCGGGCGCCGGAGGCCTCGGAGGGTGGGGTGCCAGGGAGGGCGCGCCGAGGTGCCCCGCACCTTCGCACGCGTGCACGCAAAAGGTCTGGAGGCAAAGTGCGCTACCTGGATCTGGCTGTCGTCCTCTTGGTTCCCGAAGCCAAGGGATGAATGGAATACCCACTCTCTAGAAATGAGGCTTTCTGAGAGGCCGAGGAGAGCCAGGTGTGTGAGGACTTCAGGCGTTGGTTCACTTGTGGATGCCTGTTGAAGTCTCATTCATTGGCCTCCCCGTCCTCAGAGAAGTCTGGCTGGTCGCAAGTCGGCCTCCGTGCTTCCTTTCTGTTACTGCTGCATTGTGCTGGGTGCACCGGTAACACAGAAGGGATCCAATTGGACCGAGCATCTCAGACAAAGGATGTGAAGAGAAGATTGGGGCCAAGTGGGGTTTGGATGAGGGCACTTGCTCTTGCTGGAGAAGTGGGTGCCCAGTTTTGCGGCTGTGCTGGAAATCTGAATTGTTTAAAATGGAGCGGCCGACAGGCTGCTGCCATAGACAGGTGTGGCCTGCTGGTTGGAGGGCGCAGCCAGGGAGCCTCCCTGGGAGGCTTTGCGTGACCGGGGCTCTGGTTACCCGTGCTGCATGCAGTAGCAGCCTTGGCTCAGTGACTCTTGGATCCCTCCATCTTTCTTCTCCTCCATGCTAAAGTGCTTGGGTATTCTGCATCTTTTTGTGACCAAGACATGGCAGTTCTCTTGCACTGCTGTTGGCACATGTCGGGGGGAAAGGAGGAGTCAAAGGACCTGGATGAATTCATTTTGTGAACTTCTGGTGACAGGTCAGCAAAAAGCTGGAGGAGGATTTCCTAGACTCTGGCAGGGCAGAAGAGACACTGGCAGGAGCTTCTGGAGGAAAACAGGTCTGTCTGCTTAGCTAACCTGAGAAACCAGGTTAGGCCTCCAGAAAATTGGTCAGAAGGGGTGTGGGGCCGCTATTTACTAATTGGTGAGTTGGAGTAAAGAAGTTAACATATTCAGACTCCTTTGGGCGACTTCAGAAAATTTAGATACTGTGTAGAAGAAAGATTGCTCTATGGAGGATTTATCTGTTGGATCACTGCTTGCTCTTGTGAAATAGGGGAGACACTTTGGATCTCTATTTCTGGAAATAATGTTAATTTTTTTTTCAGTTCTTTAAACTGATTGTGAAATGAGTTTTCGGGAGGAATAGTGACTAATTTAGGGTAATCCTTGAAAGTGGCTTTTAATTGCTAGGATGGAATTTTAATCCCTGAACAGACTTCTAGATATAATTTGGACACTGGCCTGAAGAGATATAGGGTGTGATTACCTCTGACACTTTCAGATATCATTTGATCAGCTTTAGACATCTTAAACTTCGTAATCTTCCTTATAAAATTTGGTCCAGAAAGGGTCAGGTGTATTTTTGAGGTGATTGTAGTTAAGTTTTTAAGAGAGCTGTCATTAGTGTCTGAGTTTAAACAGAAAAGCACTATAAGACAGTTCTCAAAAGTCACAGGGAGAATTTTGTGTGTTGCAGGAATGTTATCTTAGAGTAGGAGTTCCCTTTTTCCACTCAAATTTCTTTTCTTTTACCAGAAAGTTCTTTTTCCTTCTTCCGCCACCAGGTTCCATGCCAGAGTTATGAGCTTGCATTTGGATTCTAAAATTCAGACTCTTCAGCTGTAAAACCTTAATTTTTTTTTTTCCTTTTCCCAGCTAGAGGTTAGGAAGAGCTGCTGAACCAGGGACTACAGGAAAAGTTGAAGCATATTAATCCCTTGAGGGATTGACATTGAAGTGTGTGTGGGGGGGGGCTGCTGTTAATATTTTGGGTAATAAGGTCATCATAGGGCCATCCTGGCCTTTGCAGGCATTGAACATGCCGGGCTCTGCCCATTCAGCGCCCCCACAAATTTCAGAGTGCTCCTGGTTGGGGCTTGATTGAGAACCACTGCCTTAGGGATTTGTTGTTTTATGCAAGTGAAATAATTAATTTTTCCTGTGCAGCGCATTTGAGAGGAACTTTGATGCTTCTGTTCTTCTGCAGTGGTGGTTCTCTCTCGCCTTCTGAAACTGGCCACAAGCCCTTCCTTCCAGGACATCCCCTTCCTTTCTTGTTCGCTGCTCGCTTGCTGTGAGACGAGGAACTTGTCTCCATCGTGGGGCCTTTGGGTAAGGTCCCAGCAGTTCTCACTCTCGTGTCTGAGGAGCAGAGGAGTACGGGTTTCAGGGCACGGTTGACTAGGTGTCTGGAAGTTGTTGTGATGTCGTTTGTGTTTCCAAGGTGCTTTTGGATCTCTTCATGGGCACAAAAAACAGATGTCTGAGAAGTAAGGAGGGGAGTTCAGTGAGCACGAGGCTTGCTCAGAGGGCCTGAGCTGACACTGTGTCAAGGGGCAGAATGCTAGGGTCCCAGGAGCTGGGACCGTGGACGAGACACCTCACCTCTTTTGAGTCTTGTCTTGGTTACTTTAAAAATACAGATAACAGCCTGTAAAGGTTGTTCCCCAAATCCTGTGAGGATACATGGCAGTCACATTTGCCCTCGCCGGGGTCGTGACCCTAGCTTGCACCCTCTGCTCCCTTTGCCTGGAATGCTTTCCGTCCATTCTGTACATGGATACCCTTTTATGATCCCTTGAGGCTTAACTTAAATTTCTCCTCAGGGACCACTCTTAGAAATTGCCTGCCTCCTGTGAGCCTCTTCCATCACTCACCTGTTACCTTAATAGCACTTAACACTCTTTATTTATCCATTTACTCTTTCTGTTTACTTCATCTGAATTTTTACTCCATGAGAGCGAGACTATGCCTCTTGACCACTGTTGTAACTCCTACGCTCTGTGTGCCAGGCACAAATATTTGTTGAGTGAATGAATTTGAATGCTGTATGTCCATCATATCATTACTCATCACTGCAACAGTAGGAGGTAAAATGTTTTTATTCCCATTTTACAGGTGAGGAAACTGAGGTGTAGAGGGAGGTTAAGGAACCCCCACAAGGCCGGACAGCTAATGGGAGGCAGAGCTGGGATTGCAGTGCAGGCCTGCCAGCGTCAGAATCCATTTGACCTCTTAGCCATTACCCTCTGCTTCCTCTCATCCTAAAACAGAAGGAAGCTGGGGAGCCTTGTGGAAATCTCACTGGCCTGCTTGTCAGAGGGCTGGGTTCCTCTCCTGCTTGGGCTGCTCCTTAACTGCCTGACTTGTGACCTTGTGCAAGTCAGTCATTTCACCTCAAAGTTAACCGTTTCTCCACCTGTTAAAATGGAGATCATACCTGCTCTGCCCACCTTACCGGGTCACTGTTGTGGCCTCACGAGAGGCTGTTTACGAAAGCCAAGTAACTTGCAGTGGGAAGTTCTTATCTTACAGGGATCACTTCTGTAGTTCTCTGCCTTCTTTCACCTCCTCAGAATCTGCTGGGCAGAGAGAGACTTAGAATCGTGGGGACTCTTCGTCCAGAATGAAAGCAAGTGCCCTCTGCTGAAATCTGACCTGTATTGAGGGGGCCATCTGTAGTTAACAAATGCCGTTTGAGAAGAGCCGCCTAATAGAGTCCGGGTCCCTTCTTTTCCACATTAAAATGTGTTTTGCTATAAGGTTTTTCACGCCTCTGATGGTTGTCTGGGTGGTATTCTGGAGGTCTGGTCATCCTTTTATAGTCCTGTTTAATTCAGAATGCAGATTGCCAAATGTAGTGGGGAAATATAGAGACCCAGCATGTTGGAAGGAAGAGGTTGCCCGTTTCCTGGGCCTGAATATAAATGGCCGGTCATAGAGATTTCCCTCCGCCTTCCTAGTCATATATGTGTATACACGTGTGTGTTCAGGAAACTAAACTGTTCTGTCTTGTCACCAGGCCATCAAAGGGGCCGGTAGAAGGTGACTTTTGCTAAGTCTTTGAACCTGCCAGCAGGATATCTCATGGGTTCTGTTGCTGGCACTCTGGGGTTCTCAAGCGATTTGATCTTCTCTATTCTTAAATAGAGAGAGTTGCCAATCCCATTGGAGTAGCTCAGAAAGCCTCTTTGTGCCTCACTCTAGGTGTGCTGGATGTAATGGTCCTTTCCATGGATTCTGGAGAAGGAAAACCATTCTGTGGCCTCCAAGTAGCAGGATGAGTCCTTGCCCTGCAAAAGTTCTGTTCCTAATGAAGACTAGTGTTTTTTTTTTTTTTGGAAGACTTTTTACAAAGCAGAGTTTTTAGTTCTCTGTTACCATGAGGGCTTGTTTGCTATAAAAGAAAAGTAGGGTTCCCTTGAGGAGAAGATCATTTCTTGAAGGTCACAGTTACTTCTTCCTCATTGGGGTTTGAAAGGTGTTGCAAAAAAACAGTGGTTTCACTCTGTTATGGGATGTGTACATTTTGCCATTAAACAGAGACACACCAATGGCAACCCACTCCAGTACTCTTGCCTGGAAAATCCCATGGGTGGAGGAGCCTGGTAGGTTGCAGTCCATCGGGTCGCTAAGAGTCGGACACAACGGAGCGACTTCACTTTCACTCTTCACTCTCATGCTTTGGAGAAGGACATGGCAATCCACTCCAGTGTTCTTGCCTGGAGAATCCCAGGGACGGAGGAGCCTGGTGGGCTGCCGTCTATGGGGGCGCACAGAGTCAGACACAACTGAAGCAACTTAGCAGCAGCAGCAGCAGCACCCCAAATAGGTCACAAGGAATACTCTCTGAGCCAAAGCCACTCTTTACCAGAAATGCAACTCTAGTTGCTTTTGGGAAAAGGAACATGCCTTGTATTTTACAGATATGATATTCAACCCAAGTTTATTGGGCACTTATATTTTAGCAAACCCAATTTTAAAACTAAACTTCAATTTTGACAGTTTCAAAATTGGGGGAAATGTCATAGGGAAGTGGTGGTAACTTAAATGGGCTCTTGGTCTCGCTCTTACTAACCCTTAAGTAGGGGGTGTTTTTAATGACTGGGTCACTGAGGTTGTGGTACCAACATTTCAAAGTTAGTCCAAAACTTAAATCCTGTTACTAGTCTTGTAATGAATGCTTACAAATTTTCATCTGTCTCTTTTCCAGGCTCTGTCCTGGCCTGTCTCAATCAGATGGTTCCTAGTGATGACGGTGGGTGTAGGCTTGAATATGAGACCTGGCAGTTTTCACCTCTGAATCTTTATTTCCTCACAAGGTCACATGTTTATCCTTGAAACCAACAGTTGGGTTCCTGATTTTGATAGGTTGAATGGATGAGGGGTGAGTTGTGGGTGTGAGTGAATAACCTGAAGAGCAACCCTCAAATGTGAAGCAAATAAAGAACCAAGTTGAATCTTAAAGCAGCAGCTGGGGTACTTTATAGACTGGTGAGACTGTTTACCTTGAGATCTCCCTGGCGTTGCTGGAATTGAGAGTACAGCCTTGCTCTGCTGGGAGTAAAGAGGAAGGAGGAGTTGGCTGCGCCCTGTAAAGTTAGAGGAGGCATGGTAAGAATTTATAGTGCACTCCCAAATCTGTAGTGAGAAGGAGGCAGATGCGAACGCCGAGCTCTCCTGATTTCTGTGAATGGTTCACAGGGTGTGCAAACTTGACTCTGCCCAGTATTCTCCAGAGCCTCGTTAACAAATGCAGCTCCCAGAGTTCAGTAGAACCTGAATTTGTCACAAATGATTCTAAAAATGTAGTCAGAATGCCCGCTATAAAGGAAAGGCTCCCCGACCATGGATCTAACTTTTCTCTCCCCAGAGAACTCCGAATGCTTTTCTTATGCATTCATCTCTTTCAGCATCTCTAAACTAGATTCCCGAGTGGGATCCACACAGGTCTTGCCTTCTGTTGCTCCCAGAGGGTGTAGCCATCCAGCAAGAGCATTGTTCAGTTTTTGCCCATTTTCTCTCACGCGGAACCAAGCGTTTTTCTCCTGCAGGCAGGCCTGAGCCAGTCTGCCCTGGTCCCCAGTCGCTCCGAACAGAAGGTGGTTGGGACAGGGTCCCCTCCTCCATGCTTCTCCCCTGGTTTTTTCTCCTGAGGCCTGTGTGCTGTTAGCTGCTTGTGCTGCAGGAGGGCTTCCTGAGTTACATCCTCTTTCTTCTATCCCCAGCCGGGAAGCTAGACAAGTCAAGCTCTTAGGATAAATCCAGACTTTAACGTGGACAAAACACCTTTTTCATTTTAATTTTTAATTGACAAAGTATGGACCTTTATGTGTAGATCTGTTGAACTGAGACATTGACTTATTCAACTGAGATTGAGTGCTTCCAGTGTTCCTAGGTGCCGGGCATGTGTACTTATGGTGAAGGTGAGTAGCATTACTTTGTTCTTTCTAAGAATTTTTGCTTCCTTACTCCTCTGAGAGAGAGTCTGAATACTGCAGCCCACGGCAGATTTGGCCTCCTTCTTCGTTCCCCTGTTGAACACTCAGGCAGGTTCGCGTGTTTGCCCATGAGGTGCTACAGGGATGGCCTCCTCCCTGCCCTTGGCTCAACTCTCCCTTCTTTCCTCAGCCCTCTGCTTGGGGCAGGTCATCTGTTCTTTGCGTTTCCAGTCAAGCGCCTACTAAGAAGAAATTCCTCATATGTGCCAACATGAGCGGTCCTCTCCTCCATGGAAATTGCAAAAGAAAAACATTTTTTTGAAATTATCTTTGCCTTCAGTATCTTTGTCATCCCTAGAGCCTCTTTTCTTTCTGGTCACTGAACACTGTTTTCACTGTGTTTTCACCACTCTTAACCCATGTCTGTGAAATTTATCCTAAGCCAAAATGTACTTAAGGAAATGTAAGTAAGAGTTTTTCCTCCTTGGTCTTGTGTTTGTCTGTGAGCTCCACGACATTGACACTTTAGTGCTGTTTTAAGTAATTTTTGAAGGCAGTGCTGGTGACCAAAATGTTATTTCTCCCCCAGAAATTTTAAAATCTGTTTTATATTTGAGGTTTTTTTTTTTTTTTTTTTTACCCAAAGTAAAGAATATAGGATGTTCCATGCTGAAAGACTTTGTATAGACTTTGGCTGTTGAGGTGATCCCTTAGTCTCGGAAGGATAATCTTTGGAGAAACCTCTCCTTGCATTTCCGTGTATTTGGCCTCTTGGTCTTGGTGAATTACACTCGGTTTACCGTGGCTCCAGCTTGCTTATTGATCATACCTTCAGTACTCTACAAAATGTAATTAAATAAACCATGCTTCAAAAATAGTTATCCTGTAATTAGTCACCTCTGTATTATGCAATGTCTTTTAAGGTCGAAGTTGATTTTTAGCATGTGGAGAAACTTAAATCTGGAGTCGCCCACACCATCTGAGACAGAGGTAGGAGGAGAATGCAAAGCTGAGACCCCCGAGACCTCAGCCAGCTTGGTCATTTTGCCCACATTTCTCCAGTGTTTGGAGAACACCCCTAATCCCCTACCCCTGCTGAGATGGTGCGTTTCCTTAGAGAAAGCTCTTAGGATTCTTTATCTTGATTCCCACCTTGGTACTCCAGGAGTCCCGCAAGGATTTGAGGGAGCCCTAGGGATTCCAGTCTAAACCGATGGAGCATTTGGTCCACCATGAATACAGATGAGTTTTCTGTAATATTGTTTTATTCTCTTTAGATCATACACACTGCTAATGCCCTCAAAGGTACAGCACCAGCTAAGTCAGCTTTTCAAAGAAACTTTGTGACAACACTGCCCACTACTGTAGTTAGCATCACGAAATGTAATGTTAGATTTCCTCAGTCCTGGTCAGGAATGGCTGAAAGATTGATACCATTGCAGCCAGTTGTCCTGATGAACTCTGGTTAAATTCAAGGCCTGTGCTCAGGATTGGCTTGCAAGCTAGCTGCCTTCCATCTTAATATCTGAACAAGCCCAGTCATGTTGGCTGTGTTTAATCCATCCATTTCCTGCTGCTGCTGCTGCTAAGTCGCTTCAGTCGTGTCCAACTCTGTGCGACCCCATTTCCTACCTCCTCTCAAATGCAGAGGCCAAATGCAATGTAAAAGAATAGTGAATCTAAGTATCTCCAGTATTTTGAGGTATAGGAATCTCCTATGAAGTGGCAGACCTTTGAGAAATAGTATTATGAGCTGTTCTGTTTTTGCTGTGGCTTTGGAAAACCTTTGGATTCTTCTACTGAACATTTGTTTGGGGAAAAAAAAATCTTTTTAATGAAACAGTGTGAGTCACAGAGCAGCCACTCCTTCTCATAATAGCATTTCTCACCAGGGGAATTTTTGGTAGCTGTTGGGGGAGGATTTGAGTAGGTTGTCGAAGATAAATCCCTCGGTCGAACATAGCCAAAGGGCTGCCATATCAGGACTCTGGTGCTTTCCGTGCTGACAGCAAGCCCTGAATTCAAAGTGCAGGACAGCAGAATAGAATGGGGAAGGCCTGTGCTCAGAGAACTGTCACAGTGGCCTGACCAATGAGGTTGGTGTTTTCAGCATTCAGACTCTCCATTAAAACAGCGTTGTAGTGTAAAAGGACCATGAAACAGACTCCTTGGGTTAGAGGGCCTGAGACTGTGTACTAGAACAATTATTTCTGGATTAAGGGATGACTGTGGTCCTAATGATGAGACTCATAAAAGCCACAAGCATGCCTGCTCTTTCCACATTGTGAAATGGTGGCATGGCGCCTGGCGCTGACCGCCTCACACAGAGAAGATTCGACAGGGTCTGTGCTCTTAAGACTTCAGGTCTAATAAGCACTTAGAATAACACTCTGTGAACCCTTGAGCCAGTGTCTTTGTGGGATGGTGAAGAGGGGATGCTAGAGACACCGAGACTTAGAACAAACCAGGGTTATACCACCAACATCCAGAATGCCTGTCTTCAGCCTCTCTGCCCGCCAGAACCTGAGTTTTCACCGTTTCCAGCTTGAGTGACTTAACAGTACTTCTTCGGTCCTCGTGTCTGAACCATGGCTTATGTAAGCTACAGACGAAGGAAAGTCTGAAAGGTTATTACAACTGTTGAGATTTGCTTTCCTTTGGAAAGTCAGAGCTGTCTCCATTCCGTGTTTTCCTGGCTTTGTGCTTTTCTTCAAAGCCTTTTACCAGTTCCAAGTCTCCAGAGCTCAGTGAGGGGGAACAGGAAGCCAGCGTTTGATGCCTAAGAGCCAGCAATAACTAAGAGAAAAGGGCAGAAGCAGGGAACTGGGAGGGGGAGTTGTGGGCCTTGAAGGTATCCAGGCCTCTAGGATTATAGATGCATCCTGCAGAGATGACTTTAACCAACTTGCTCAAACAAGGAAAAACCAGTAGGAACCTCTGTTCTGAGAATTCAAATTTCTCTTCGATGGTATAGTGGGGCTCAATATTTTTAATTGATGGCATGATTACAAAATACCTTTTCCCTAAGGAGTTCCAAACAATTTCTAAAACATGATTATCACTTTTATAAAATAGCGGAATAACTTTCCTCTCTTTCCCTGGAGGGTCCCCAGGGTACATCTTGTCATGGGATCCAGGCTGGAGCCTGACCCTTCCTTTTCCTGTCCATTCACATTAGATGAACTCCGTGAAGCCCCAGTCCTGTGACTGCAAGATGGAAGGGTCACAGGGGTTTGTGCTATTTCAGTTTTGGTTTCACTTGCATATTTTAGGAAATCAAATAGTGTGACTCTGAATAGGAATTCTTGTCTCTTGGAATCTTTTCAAAAATGAGCTGTTTCAGGCATTCAAGAGAGAATGTGCTAACCTACCAAGCGGATAAGTAAATAGAACATAATAGATGTAATTGTATGGACCTCACGCGAGTCATAGGTTTCTCCTTCCCTTCCCAAAGGTAACCTCTGCCCTGATTCTCCTGTTGATCATCCTATATGTGTTCCTACTTCTTACTCCCTGTTTCTATCTAAAATAGCATTTGCAGCATTCAATCTAAACTTCATAGTGTCTCGTCTTTTTATATCTCTGTCTATAGATAGACCTCAAGATTGGATTTGGGATCTGTAAATCCACTGCACTATTTGCTGCTCTAACACGTTCATCTTTGCTGCTCTTCTCTATTGTATGAATATCGCACAAATATCACCGTTTATCCATCCATTCTCTTGGATATCAGTGGATATTAAAGTTATTTTCAGTTACTTTGAGAATATTTTGCTGTTTCCTTGCATATTTGAGTGAGAGTTTTTCTAGAGTGCATTCTTAGCCATGAGCTCGCTGGGTCATAGGCTCATCAAGAGGCTCCAACTCTTGATTAAATACTACCCAGTAGATGACCAGTGTGCTGGTATCAATTTTATACTCCCCAGATAGCATATATTCACTTGGTCCATGTTCTTGCTGAAACTTGATATTGTTATACTTGAATTTTTGGCAAGCTCTAGTAAGTGCGAGGTGGTGTATCATTGTGATTTTTGTTATTTATATACATATAAATTAATATGCTAGTATATTTTTAATTATCATGCTTGTTCATGTCTTTTATCCATATTTATATTGGATGGTTCCTCCTTTTCTTACTAGTCCCTATAATATGAATTTGTGTTTTTGTTTCGTTTGTTTCCAGATACACATCTGAAGCATATGTTATACAGATGTCTGTCTCCCAGTTTTTGGGTTACCTCTTTGTTCTTTTTGCACTTTCTTATGGTTAGTTTACCTTTAATATAGTATTCCAATGTTTTCCCTCGTGGCTTATGCATTTTGTGTCTTAAGAAAGATTGTCTTTCCCTGAGGTCAGAAGAGATATCTTACATTATCTTCTGAAAGTTTCTGAATTTTTGTCTTTCATATTTCGGTCCTTAAGCTATGGAGAGTTAAGTTGTTTGAATGGGATAAGATAAGGATATCTTTTCCTTCTTCCATATGAATAGCCAGCTCTCCCAACAGCAAGTGAAGAATGGTAAAGCCTTTTCCTACTGATTTGCAAAGCTACCTTTATCAAGTTTCCAAATACCTCTATCCAAATAATCAAGTTTCCTTCCAGGCATAGGTTTGTTCCTGGGCTTTTTGTTCTGTTCCATTGGCCTAGTTGTCTATCCTTGTGCTAATACTTTCTTAATTACTGTAGTTTTGTCTTGCTGTGTGGAAGGGCAAATCCTTTCAACTTGTTATTTATTCTCTTTCAAAGCTGTGTTGTCTAAATAAAGCTTTCTAGGGGACAAAGAAGGGAATCCGGATAGAATCAGCAAAATGAAGCACAGAGTACCAGGAACTGCTCTGTTTATAGCTGTTTTTCTTAGTGACAGGACATCTGGCAAACTGACCCTAGTGGGCAGTTACAAATTTTTTCCCCTACTATATTGCACAAACAATATCATTTCCCTATGTCTTTGTATTGTAAGCGGCAGAATAAACAGTTCTGTATGTTACAGACAACAACAATAAAAACAACACAAACTGGTTAGTTATTTTTGGTGCTTTTTGCATCCATATAAAATTTAAAATCAGCTTTGACAGCTTTTGTGGGGAAGGAACTGTTAGGATATTTATTGGAGTTTTACGTTGAGTTTATCATTTGCTGTCTTTATAAAATTGGGTCTACCCATGAACCTGATGGGAATGGACCTAACAGATAAAAGAATTTATTTTTTTTTACTTTTTTTAAACTTTGAAATAATTTCAGACTCATAGAAGAAGCCAGTGGAGACCCACTCCAGTACTCTTGCCTGGAAAATCCCATGGATGGAGGAGCCTAGTGGGCTGCAGTCCATGGGGTCCCGAAGAGTGGGACACGACGGAGCCACTTCACTTTAACTTTCATGCATTGGAGAAGGAGATGGCAACCCACTCCAGTGTTCTTGCCTGGAGAATCCCAGGGACGGGGGAGCCTGCTATGCTGCCGTCTCTGGGGTCGCACAGAGTCGGACACGACTGAAGCGACTTAGCAGGAGCAGCAGCAGCAGACTTATAGAAAAGTCGCAAAATGCGGAATAAATATTGCATTTCCATTAGCCAGAATGTTCAGATGTTACTGAAAAGACTTAAGCAGTTGAATATCCACCAAGTTCTTGACTTTGCAAAGCAGCTTAAAGTCCTAACACATGAAGCATCTCAAGTCTGAGGAATCTGCGTTGGTCTGTTGCTAGAAATGGGAGAACCACATGATGTTAAAGTGACGCGATGTCTGAAGGGGCGGCTAGGCCTCACACGGAGATCTGCTTTCTTCCGAGTTGGTCTGTGTCTTTATGTGATTTGATGTAATCAGGCCCCAGTCTCTGCTCGCCCGGTGTGTGCTGTGCTGTGATCTCTGCTAAAAGAGGGGCTTCTTGCTTTCAGTTGAGAATCTTAAGACAGCTAGAGGCTGGGTAATTCCGGTCAAGTCTGCCTCAGTATCACCTGAGAATGTCTTTTGGAGCCTTGACTTCAAGTCCAGAGGTTCCTGTATGGGGGATGCCTGCAGTGAGACACCCCTTCCTGGAAGACAACTATGCTTACCAGTGTATCACCAGTGCACACGAGACACCCCTTCTTGGGAGAGGCAGTGTGGGGTGGTGGTTAAGGTTAAGTGAGACTTATAATAATTATATCTTTCATATGTACTTTGTATCAATTTATTGAGCTTATTGACATATCCACCTCTCTCAAAACAGTGCCCAGAGGGTAGTAAGTGATCAGTAAAAGTAACTACTGAATGTCTCTGGGTAAAGCTGAGTAATTATCTAAAGATCTCTAATCTTTTTTCATTAGATTTATCCGTAGGTACCTTATAGTTTTTGTTACTGCTGTAAGTAACATTTAAAATGTTTTTATAACTATTTCAGGTTTCTGGTATATTCAGCAGACTTGCTGAACTCTTGTAGGTCTAATAGTTTTAATGGAAAGCATCTACAGAGAAAATCCAAGCGAGTCACATTGGTAAATAATAACTGTTTTGTTTCTTCTTTTCTAATTCTCTTGTGTGTCACTTCTCTTTCCTACTTTAGGATTGCTGACAACTTCCTGTGTTAAAAAGTCTATTTGAATCTATGTAACCATGGGCATTCTTGTTTTCCTCCTAGTGAAGAAAGTGCTTCTTGCATTAAAAGCATTGTCTGTGTTTTTGTTGGATAGCCTTCATTCCCTCAAAGGTGAATTCCCTTGTGTTCTTAGTTTGTTAAATCAAATATTTCAAATGGCTGTTTTATCAGATTTTCCCTTGCCTTTATTCAGATTGGGCTTCTTTATTATTTCACGTACTTTCTCTTCTGGTCTGTCTTGTCTGGTATTAACGTCAGTATTCTTTTTGTAACTGTTTGCTGGTATCTTTTCCTGTCCTTTTATTTTCAGTCTCTGTGTCCTCATGTCTTAGATGTATCTTCTGTAAATGACAGATAGTTGGACTCTTTTTCAAGCTAATCTGAGACTTTTAATTGGCAGATTTAATTCATTTTAAAAATGCTGTGAATACAACTATATGTTAATTAAATATCTTACTATATATAGTTATTTTGTGTTATATATCATGTTTTCTGTTTGCGTTTTTCTGCTTTCCTTCCTTCTACTATATAAGTTTTCTTTATCTGCATTTGGGAGCTTTCAATTCTTTTAGAGGCTCCTCTTAGATTTTTGGCCTGCATGTTTGAAAATAATCTAATGTTAAATTAATATCACTTCTCTCTTCCCAAATAAAAAAGAACCCGCAGTTTGTCTTAAACATTGTTGAGATTCAGTATTTTAATTCCACTTCATTCTGTTTTTATACTCTAGAATTAGCCTCTTATTTGATAATGTCTGCTTGGTTGGAGTCACCCACCTGCTTAGCAGATTTTTTGCCTCCTGTTCCTTCTTTCATCGTACTTCATCCTTCTGAGTTAATTTCCTTCTTGTAGAGGTAGGCATTACATTTTTCAGTGAGAATATGTTAAACACTGTATAAAATTTTTATTTATTTATTTTTGCCTATGCTGGGTCCTGGTTGCAGCACATGGGCTTCCTCTAATTGCAGGGGACATGGGCTTCTTGTGGCAGCTTCTTTTGTTGCAGAGCATGGGCTTCTGGGCACTGCCTAGCTTCAGTCGTTGTGGTGTGCAGGCTCAGTGGGTGTGGCACACGGGCTCCAGAGCACAGGGTCAGCAGCTGTGCTAAAAGCCCGTAGCGTGTGAGGTCTTAGCTCCTGGACCAGGGATCGAACCCATGTCTCCTGCGTTACAGGGGGATTCTTCTTCTTTTTTAAACAATTATTTATTTGACTGCCAGGTTTTAGTTTTGGAGTGTGGGATCTTTTTAGTTGTGGTATGTAGGATCTAGTTTCCTGACCAGGGATCGAACCCAGGCCTCTTGTGTTGGGAGCGCAGAGTCTTAGCCACTGGAATACCAGGAAAGTCCTGGCGGGTGGATTCTTAACTGCTAGACCACCAGGGAAGTTCCTAAACACTCCCTTTTTTGCTTGCAAATAAAAAAAAAAGTTTTTATTTGCTGTAACTATTGAGTGATAATTTAGCAGAGTATAAAAATCTGTTTTGGCAGTAATTTTTTTCTCAGCAATTGGGCCATGTTATTCCATTTCATTATCTTCTAGCTTTTGATATTGCAGTTGAGAATTCTGATTCTCAGCTCTAAACAGTTAACTTGTGTTTTCTCTTAACTGCTTTATAATCTTTGTTCCTGGTATTCTGCAAATTTACTGTTGTGTGTCCAGGGTTTGATCTATTTCTATATTTCTTGCTTGCTTTTTGTCCTTGAATATGAGAGTTCATGTCTTTAAAAATGTACAAGAAGTACTCAGCCATGTATCCCTTCATATTTTGCCTTTGTTTTATTGTCTCCCGGCTTTGCTTTTGAGAATCTTAGAAGTCATGTATCGGACCTTTTTCTTCTAGCCTTTGTGTTTCTTAAATAGTTCCATATTTTCCCACTCTTTATTTCTGTATGCTTTGCTCTTTCTTATTGCTTCCCTGGTGGCTCAGACAGTAAAGCATCCGCCTGCAATGAGGGACACCTGGATTTGATGCCTGCGTCAGGAAGATCCCCTGGAGGAGGGCATGGCAGCCCACTCCAGTAATCTTGCCTGGAGAATCCCCATGGACAGAGGAGCCTGGCGGGCTGCAGTTCATAGGGTCGCAGAGTCAAACATAATTAAGCACTGATTGACCTTTCAGTACAATAATTCTTTCTTACCTACTTTTTTTTAAACCTGCTCATTGAGTTTTATGTTTCATTGAACTACATTTTAAATTCCTTGTAGGTTGTTTACTTTTTTCCTTCAATTGTGTTAAAAACACTTTTTCACAAGTAAATCATCTTTTCTGGTTCTAGTTTTTCTCTTTGGGAAAATCAGTGGGGTTAGCTAGCTGTGTTCTGTTCTCTCTTCCTGCTCAGAAGTTCCGTAAAGCCCTATCAGTGGCATCATACTGTTGAGTGAACGCTAGGGAACCTGGAAGCCCATCTTCATTTTGCTCTCTACTCCCAGAGGAAGAGTGCCTCCTGAGTCACATAGGGCAGACTTTCGGCACTGTGCCTCTTGGGGGCTCACAGCACTGGCGGGGGTCTGTTTCTATGGCAGTAGAGGACCTAACTCTTTCTCTGTCCTCGGGATATGCAGAGGGAAGTTACAGGGTAAACTTTTAGAGCTTTCCATTTTTTTCTTCATGAGGCTGGATATATTCTCTTTCTTCTGTCCAGTATAGTAGCACCGTCCTGTATAGTAGCCTCTGGTCACGTATGGCTATTTAAATTACCATCAAGTAAAGTTTGGAATTTCCTTTGAGTCCCACTAGCCATATTTCAGGTGCCCAGTAGCCACAGATTGCTAGTGACGACTATAGTCGGACAGCACAGATACAGAACATTTTCATTGTAGCAGAAAGTTGTCCCGGACAGGGCTGTTCTGAACTCTTCCATAGTATTCTTACAGTAGACAGAATGGGTAAATGTAGTTTCACAAAGTCAACTTGTTGATAATCAGAACCTGGAAGTCTTTCCTTCGAGTCATCCCCATTCTGTACTATCAGTATGTGGGAAGAATACAGAAAGGGTGTTGCGCTCTGAGAATGATTTACGGGGTGAAGTGGTAAACCCAAGCTTACTTGTCTTACCTGTAATTTGTTACCATGGGGAGAGGGTAAGTAGAGAAGTGAAATGAACCTAATGTTCAATAAACTTTGGGGAACATGGAAAAGGATTACTGCATGGGTCTGTTGATTTTATGCAATTGTGATTAAACTGAGAATAGGGAAGATGGATTGTGAATGGAGAAAACCAGCCCAAGCAAGGTCTTATTACTTGAAGTTTGAATCAGACTGGAAATTCCTTGTAATGAAACCATCTTTCTCCACCCCCTTAAATTGCCATCTCATTTTCCTTTGAATTGCAATAGAACCTTCAGGATTCTCAAGAAAAGAGGCACCTCCTTTCTCCACCCCCTCTCCCCACCACATACACACACCCACACCTTCTTCAAATTTAGCAACATTTCACAGTGACTGGACTCAAGATAGACCAAAAATAAGAACAATGTGGGTCATACTCGCCTGGCCCCAGCAGGTTGTAAAGAGAGGGAAAGAGCCAGTGACCCTAACCTTGTTTTTTGCCTGTGAAAAAGAACTGCTGAAAACATACCTTACAGGACTTCCTTGGTGGTTCAGTGCCCAAGACTCTGCATTCCCAATGCAGATGGGAATCGATCCCTGGTCAGGGAACTAGATCCCACATGCCAGAACTAAAGATCGCACATGCTGTAACTAATACCTGGCACAGCCAAATAAGTATTTAAAAATCCCAAAACATACTCAGTCTTTATTATGGAGGCTGCAAGCACTCAGCATCCTCAACACAGTGCTCAGGTGCCCAGTTCAGACTAACTAGCTGGAGTTGGCATGTGAGACTAAGCCTGTTGTTTGCTAGGATTTGAACTTGAGGTTTCCTATTCTGAGAAGGAGCATTGTTCTGGTTGATTGCAGAGTACCTATTATGAGCTAGATAGGGTAGTTGAGAAATTTTTTAAATTCTATCTGGAGTATGCATGGCTTATGGTATAGTTCATTTCAGTCGCTCAGTCGTGTCCGACTCTTTGCAACCCCATGAATCGCAGCACGCCAGGCCTCCCTGTCCATCACCATCTCCCGGAGTTCACTCAGACTCACGTCCATCGAGTCAGTGATGCCATCCAGCCATCTCATCCTCGGCCGTCCCCTTCTCCTCCTGTCCCCAATCCCTCCCACCACCAGAGTCTTTTCCAATGAGTCAGCTTTTCGCGTGAGGTGGCCAAAGTACTGGAGTTTTAGCTTTAGCATCATTCCTTCCATAGAACACGTAGGGCTGATCTCCTTTGAATGGACTGGTTGGATCTCCTTGCAGTCCAAGGGACTCTCAGGAGCCTTCTCCAACACCACAGTTCAAAACCATCAATTCTTCGTCACTCACCCTTCTTCACAGTCCAACTCTCACATCCATACATGACCACTGGAAAAACCATAGCCTTGACCAGACGGACCTTTGTTGGCAAAGTAATGTCTCTGCTTTTCAATATGCTATCTAGGTTGGTCATAACTTTGCTTCCAAGGAGTAAGCATCTTTTAATTTCATGGCTACAGTCACCATCTGCAGTGATTTTGGAGCCCCCAAAAATAAAGTCTGATGACACTGTTTCCACTGTTTCCCCATCTATTTCCCATGAAGTGATGGGATCAGATGCCATGATCTTCGTTTTCTGAATGTTGAGCTTTAAGCCAACTTTTTCACTCTCCTCTTTCACTCTCATCAAGAGGCTTTTTAGTTCCTCTTCACATTCTGCCATAAGGGTGGTGTCATCTGCATATCTGAGGTTATTGATATTTCTCCCAGCAATCTTGATTCCAGCTTGTGTTTCTTCCAGCCCAGTGTTTCTCATGATGTACTCTACATATAAGTTAAATAAGCAGGGTGATAATATACAGCCTTGACGTACTCCTTTTCCTATTTGGAACCAGTCTGTTGTTCCACGTCCAGTTCTACTGTTGCTAGGTACCTAAATAAAAGTTGTTCAGTGAACACACATATGAGAAAAGGATGTTAATTTTAGAGGTGAAGTTAAAGGTAATTTTATGGGAAAGAATCCATTACTTATTAGTTCATCCTGGTGGATTTTGTAGGGTTGGCAAAACTAGCTTAGAGGTGACTTTTTGAAAGAAATTAATCTGAAAGAAAAAGATGGCTTGTAAGATGACTGGGAGGGGTTTAGAAAGAATTCAGAGACGGCATTTCTAGAAGGAAAAAGGTTGTAAAAGAGGGAAACGTCCTATAACAGGCTGGAAAGGATGGAAGAAGCTGCAGAGGATGAAACTAATAGGCACTTGGCAGAAACGGAAGTGAACAGACTTGTGGTTTCTAGATTAGCAGGTTTTTGTTTTTCAAGCAAATCTGGAAGCATAGGTTCTTCCTAGGCTTTTTTTCCCCCTGTCACGGAAATAATCAGACTACAAACATTGATACAGAAAGTGAAAGTTCTCTATGATCTCTTTGGTAAGTGTTTCTCCAGATTTTTGCTTGCCCCTGTGGACTAATATGTTTAAAACGGTAGAAATCACATTCTGCTTATCTCATTTCACAACCTTTGTCTTTCATTTAATTTTTTCTTCATTGTTCCATGTCACTCCTGGATTTTGTTTTGTTTTTGTGTCTGTTGTAATTTCCAGAAACCTGTGCCTGTGGAGGGGGAACCTATTCAAAGTGGATCTCTACCCCTCCCCCTTCCAGCTGTTGCGCTTCTTCGAGTGAACTCATAATGTCACAGGTTGATGCCCAGGAAGTTTGCCCCTAAAGAGCTTTTACCCTTTTAACCTCTTTGCTAGAGACCGTGCCTCTGATTTGGTCAGACTTCCTTAGCTGTAAGTTGTTAACGGGATGTCACAGGGAAGGATCACATAGCCCTTCCAGTAAATTTACTTTGTTCTCGGTAGAGCAATTAAATTATAGACTAGAAAGAACCCAGAGCTCAACACCAAACACCAAGAGCGTTTGGTGAGTAGACAACTCCAGGCAGCAGGCTTCACAGGGCCCCGCTGTCTCCCAGCCTTCAATTCTGAAATATTCTGAGTATGTCCAGCTTGTTCCCAAGTTCACGGCTTCTTCCCATTTTTACTTCTGACGCGATAATTGGTTCTGCCAGTAGCTGGACTTAGAGCATAAGAAATTTTTACCTTGGATGCACAATCTGAGCTGCCCTAAAAGAAAACAACAGGTGGGGGCCAGGATGGAAACATTTCAAGCTAGGCCTGTGTGAGGCAGCTAATCTCAGGGCTCTGCACTCGGCGGGTGCTTTTGCTTCCTCGGGGTTCTGCAAACAGACTGTCATACAGGCAGCATGCCAGTGGCGCGTGCAGCAACCCACTGGGACCCGACACTGTGGTGGGATCCCACAGAGGAGTCTGTCAGGTGACAGGCAGGTGAATAACTGATTCTCCTCCTCCTTCCAGTGACATGTGGAGCAATAAAATGACCAGTAACCAGGCATCTTATTTGAACTGTAGAAGAAGTCTGGTCTCTCTTAAATGAACATGTGAAATGTTCCTAAATTTAAAAAACACCCTTTCCTAGGGTGTTTTTTTTTTCAAAGATGTTGCTATTCCATATGACTATCAAGGCCACCTATGTGGGCAGGAAGCTGGCACAGAACTTAGAAATTGAGTTTCAGTTGAAGTTGAACCCATTACCCAACAGCACAGTTAATGTTTATGGAGTTCCTGTGAGCCCACAGCCCTATTGGACGCACATGTTATTTCTCCCGTGTTCCCAGGAAGTGGAGAAACAGGAGCAGAGTGGGAGCAGTACTTGGAAGAATTCTGTAATGACTTGAGCCTGAGCCAGGCTTCATACTTGAGTCTTTGAACTTTGCCCTACTGAGTAGACTGTTCCTTTTATAACAGTCTGTTTTTTGTTGGTTATTGCAGTTTTTAAAAATAAGGAACGTGCACAATCTTTAAGTAGTATGTGAAGCAATGCTGCTAATGGCAGACATTTCTTTATGGCTTACTCAGAGCCAGGCAGAGGTGCATGGGGCACAGGTTTGATCCCTGGTCTGGGAAGATCCCATGTGGGCACGACCAAAAAAACAAAGAAAAACCTCTCTCTCCTTGATTCTCTGATTTTTCTCCTTCTAGTCTCCTTGAACCCACTCTAATCAGGTGTGTTTGTCTGCACTTCTCTGTCAAAACTGTTCTCAAGGTCGCTGAGAACCTTCATGTCAGCTCCATCAGTGCTTGCATCTCAGTACTCAGCTTGGGAAAGCCAGATGCATTTGACAGGTTGATCTCCTTGAAACACTTGGTTCACGTGCATCCGGGATACCACACTCACCTAATTTTCTTGTTGCCTCTCATTGATCACTCTCCCTCCAGTATTGAAGAAAATGGAGGCGTGGTCCTTGGACCACTTCTCATTTTTTTTGTACAGCAAAACCCTGGAGAAGTCTTTGAGAATACTGGTTATAAATACTGTATATATGCTGACAACTCCAAAATTTACCTGTCTATCTCAGTTTCTCCTTCGACCTATTTTTTTAACTGCTTTATTGAGATGTAATTCACATGCCACACCAATTACAGATTTTCAGTGTATTGAGAGTTGTGCAGTTATCACCATAATAAATTTTAGAGCATTTTCATTGCCCCCAAAGAATCCCCGTAACCATTAGCAGTAACTCAACTTCTCTCAATCTACCTCAGCCCCAGACGATTAGCAGTCTGCCCTCCACTGTGTGTATTTGCCTGTTCTGGACGTGTAATGAAGGTGGCACTGTGCCGTGTGTTGACTCTGTGCATGTCACTCTCTCACTTAGCCTGGTGTCTTTACGGTGCATCCGTATTGCGGTGTGTGTCAGTACTGTGTTCCACTGTGTGAGTTTATTACCTTTTGTCTGTCCATTCATCTGTCGATGGGTATTTGCTTTGTTTCCACTTTGGGGGCATTAAAAACAGTACTGCTGAGGACATTCAGGTGGAAGTATTTGTGTGGATATGTCTTCATTTCACCAGTGTTAGATACCTTGGAGTGAAATTGCTGGGTCGTATGGTTACTATGTTTGATGTTTTTGAGAAACTCCAGATTGTTTTCCAAAGGAAATATTCCATTTTATATTCTCCCCCACAGTATAGGAGGGCTCTAATTTCTTTGCATCTTGTCCAGTACTTGTTATTATGTTTTCTTGATAATAGCCATCCTGGTGGTTGTGAAGTGGTATCTCACTGTGGTTTTGATTTGCATTTCCCCAGGGGTGTTGGGGGATATCCCTGGTGGCCCAGCTGGTAAAGACTCTGTCTGCGGTGCAGGGGACCTGGGTTCGATCCCTGGGTTGGGAAGATCCCCTGGAAAAGGGAACTGTCTACCCACTCCAGGATTCTGTCATGGAGAATTCTGTGGACTGTATAGTCCATGGGGTCACAAAGAGTCTGGCATGACTGCACGACTTTCATTTCCACTTTCACTTCCAAGAATGTTGGGCATCTTTTCTCGTTTGTTGCCTCTTAGTATATCTTCTTTGGAGAAACGTCCATTCATGTCCTTAGACAACTTTTTATTTGGATTGTTTTTGTTGTTGTTGAACTGTAAGTTTTCTGTATGTATTTTGGATCCTAATGTCTTGTCAGATACATGATTTGCAAAAATTTACCCATTCTGTTGGTTTTTCATTTTTTTGATAGTGTCCTTTGAGGCACACAAGTTTTTTGTTTTGATGAAGCCCGATTTGTTTTTTTCATTCGTTTCCTATACTTTAAAAAAAACTGTTGCCTATTTTCCGATCAGAAAGATTTACCTGTGTTTACTTCTAAGAGTTTTATAGTTTTCGGTCTTTGATCTCTTGATTTTTATCTGTAGTGTGAGGTGGAGGTCCGCCTTCATCCTTTCTGCATGGAGACACCCAGTTGTCCCCGCATCATCTGTTGAAAACACGAATCTTCCCTAGTTGAGCGGCCTTAGCGCCCTTGCCGATTGGCCATAGACATGTGCACTTACTTCTGTGCTCTCTGTTCTGCTGCTCTGTGTGTTTCTCCTATGCCAGTGCTGTTTTGATTACTATAGCTCTGTAGTTAATTTTGAAGTTGGGAAGTATGAGCCCTACAGCTTTGTTCTTTTTCAAGACTGGGGTTGCTTGCAGCTTCATTTGAATTTTAGACTCATTTTATCCATTTCTGTGAAGAAGGCAATTGAGATTTTGTTAGGGATTGCATTGAATCTTTAGATCAATTTGGGGAGTATTAACATCTAAACAGTACTAAAGTCTTCTAATGTATAGACTTGAATGGGATGTCTTTCTGTTTTTTAGGTCTTCCTTGATTTCTTTCAGCTGTTTTGTAGTTTTCCATGTACACGCCTTATCTTTGCTTTCATAGTTCATTTTCCATCCTGGTTGTTCCAGCACCAGGTGTTGAAAAGACTATGCTTTCCCCTGTTGAATTGTTGATTCTATTTACAGATAAAGAAAATGTGTATATACAATGGAATACTACTCAGCCATTTGCTACAATATAGATGGACTCTAGAGTACTATGCTAGATGAAATGTCAGAGAAACATAAATATTTGATTTCACTCATAATGTGGAGAACAAAGAACAAGCAGACAAAATGAAGAAACCAGGTGAGAATCCGTGCATAGATAGAGAAGAGTAGTGGTTGCCAGGGGCGGGGGGTGGGTGAAAGTGGTCAGCGGGATCGACTGCAGACATGGGCGGAAACCAAGGTTTTGCTGGTGAGTACGCTATAGCGCACAGACGTAGAAATATACAGTGGTACACATGAAGCTTGCACCATGTTGTAAACCCGTGTTACTGCAAAAAAAGAAAGGAATAAGGGAAAGAAACTTCATCGTTTATATGGTGGGTCTGCTTCGGGACTGTGTTCTCTTCTGCTCTGTATGTCTGTCCTTACGCCAGTTCCACACTCTTGATTATTGTGGTGGTATAGTAAGTCTTGAAATCAAAGCAGTGTAAATCTTCTACCTTATTCTTCTAAATAATTTTTTAGAGTATTCGCTATCCTTTGAATTTCTGTGTACATTTTAGAATCAGCTTGTAAGTTTCCAGGAAAAAAGCCTACAGGAATTTTGATTGAGATCAAGTGAAATTTATGAATAAATTTAAATACTGCAACCTCAAATCTGTGAAAATAGTATTTCTCTGCATTTATGTAAGTGATCTTTAATCCCTCTCAGCAGTGTTTTACAGTTTTAGAGTAAAGGTCTTGCACACATTTTTAAACATTTATCTCTAAGAATTTCACTCTAAAATTAAAAAATTGTGGTAAACAGACACATAAAATTTAGCACCGTAGTCATCTTTAAGGGTTCAGTTCAGCAGTGTTATGTGTGTTAGCCAGAACTTTGTCACCTTGAGAAACTGAAACTCTGTGCCCTTTAAACAGCAGCTCCCATTTTTCCCTCCCCTGACCTTGGCAACCACCATTCTGCTTCTGTTGCTGTGAGTTTTGACGACTCTTGCTACCTCACATAAGTAAAATCATGTTATTTGTCTTTCTGTAACTGGCTGATTTCACCTAACGTGATCTCCTCAAAGTTCATCCATTGATGGCAAGTACCAGAGTTTGTTTCTGTTTTAAGGCTGGCTAATATTCTGTTGCGGATGTATCCCATCTTGTTTAACCATTCATTCATTGATGGACACTTGGGTTGCGCCCATCTGTTGACTATTGTGAATAAAACTGCTATAAACATAGGTATACATACATCTCTTTGAAACCTTGTTTTCAGTTTATGTATACCCAGAAGTGGTATTGCTGGACCATATGGTATTTAATTTTTTGAGAAATTGCCATACAATTTCCCATAGTGACTGTACAGTTTACATTCCCTCTGACAGTATAGAAGGATTCCCTTTTCTCCACAATTACCAGCATTTGTTATTTCTTTTCTTATGGATAATAGACATCCTGACAGGTATAAGGGGATAACTCACTGTGGTTTTGATTTGTATTTTCCTCATGATTAATGACGTTAAGCATCTTTTTGAGTGCTTGTTGACTATTTATATATCTTCTTTGGAGAAATTCTGTTCACATTTTCTGTCCATCTTAAAATTTGGGCTGTTTGTTTCTTGTGGTTGTAGAAGTTCTTTATATATTCTGGCTTTTTCTTTTTTTTAAATTCTATTTTATCTTCACTATGGGCTGTTTGGGATCCCCAGGTGGCTCCGTGGTAAAGAATCTGCCTGCCAATACAGGAGACATGGGTTCAGTCTCTGGGTCAGGAAGATCCCCTGGAGGAGGCAGTGGCAACCCACTCCACTATTCTTTGCAGGAAAGTCCTGTGGACAGAGGACCCGGGTGGGCTACAGTCCGTGGGATCACAGAGAGTCTGACATGACTGAGGGACGGAGCAGAGTCATCTTAGCACTTGGGCTTGTTAGCTTTTTACATATGGGCTTATTTTTTTAGTGGTTAGTCTAGGTTTTGCATTGTACATCTTTAACTTATCATAGTGTACCTTCAGTCTCTTTTATAGTATCTAATGTATGGGCTTCCCTAGTGGCTCCCTAGGCGAAGAATTCGCCTGCAGTGCAGGAGACCTGGGTTTGATCCCCTGGAGGAGAGCATGGTAACCCACTCCAGTATTCTTGCCTGGAGAATCCTGTGGACAGAAGAGTCTGGCGGGCTACAGTCCGTGGGATTGCAAAGAGTCGGACACGACTGAGTGACTAACCACAGCACAGCACATCTAATGTACAGGGTAAGAACCTCCCAGCGGTATTCTTCCATTCATTTGCCTCCAGCAGAAGATTTCTGAGTCCTTTACTTCTGCCTCAAGGTCTCAAGTTCAGCCACTGAGAGAGGAGGGGTGAGTGAGTAGGCCCTAAATAATAAAACTGCGATTTCACAGTTCATATAGCAGAATTATAAGATTTGAGCAAATCGTATTGAGACCTGAAAAGCACATGTAGTCTTATTTTTCTGGTTCATGGTTCAAGTGGATAAAAGAGTGAGGGAGATCTGAGTATAAAAGAGACTGGTGAAGATGGGGCTATAATTAGGAGGAGGCTGCTAGTATCAATTTAATGTCAGTGATGAGAAGATTCAGCTTACTATCTTACGTAAGAAGCAAGAAGGATCCTATTGGAAATCCTTGGTCTCCTAAACCCTAGCAGAACTAAGCTCTGTACCTGCTGGCATTCTTCTGAATATGAAGACTTTGTCCTGTTTCAGCCAAAGCCGCCTTCTCTCTTAAGATACTACTTCCCAGCACTGAAGCATTCACTAGCCAGCTCTGAGTTGGGATCATTAAGACTTGCATAGCTCCTTTGGGCTCAGAGCGCATCTCTGCACTTCTCCTTTTAAGGATCTATCTCTGGACAAGCACGGCCTGTTCTCTGGCAGCTAAGTTATCTTCTCTGTTGTCTAAAGAATTTTGGTCAACCTGTTCAGAAATGTGGAAGCAACTTCACTAATTTTCTTTCTCAGATGTTGAAATTATAACCACTTAAAAGGGATGGTAATACCTGTATGGTACTTGGATGAGTAAGATTTATTCAGTGTACTTGGATACTTATGTTTAATCTCCCTGAGCGCTATGAACTGAGCCGTATGTGATTCAGTTTCTTTATTGTGTTTGCTTAGAGTGCCTTCAAGAAAACCCTTGGGCTGTGCAATACTTCACAGGTTTAGCTGCATTGATTTGGGAGGGAAGAGAGAGTAAACGCGAACCTGACATTTCCCGAGTGCTAGTTCAGTGCAAACCTCCCATCTGTTAGATGGGAAAAGACCAAGCCTGACTCGGCGTCCGCTTTCGCATCTTAGATACGATCGGGTTTAAACTCACTTCCCTGTTGTAAGATTGACAGGGGGTTCTGGTATAATGGGGTTTTCCAGGTGGCGCTAGTGGTAAAGAACCTGCCTGCCAATGCAGGAAGTGCAGGAGACGTGGGTTCGATCCCTGGGTCGGGAAGATCCCCTGGAGAAGGGCACAGCAACCCACTGCAGTATTCTTGCCTGGAGAATCCCATGGACAGAGGAGCCTGGTGGGCTACAGTCCACGGGGTCGCAAAGAGTCGGACACGACTGAAGGGACTTAGCACCGCACATGCTGGTATATAGGGGGAAGAAACGAACGGCTGCACTGTAGAAGACTACAACCTTAGGGTCTTTTGTTTGTTTCAGTAAACTCCTAAGATAAGTGGAATCACGGTTGGTGTGTAACGGCAGTACTGTGCCTGATTTGGCCTTTAGAAAAGCACGAAACTCATGTAACCTGATTCTTAAGTACAAAAACTGGGAAGCAACAAAATCTTTTGCCAACAGATTCGAAAAGTCTTTGAAGCAGATTGAGTCTTGGCTTATGGTCACTTATTTTCTTTCCTGGAAACTGGCTTTCAGGCTCTTCCCACCCCTGAGGTATAGAGACCAAGTCCTTTCATGTTGACTAATGTCTGGCCATTTACCAAGAACATTTGAGAGCAAGCTTGAAACCTGTTTTTGTTTTCTCTTGTTAGGTAGCAAGACCTACCCCAAAATGTGACGGCTTAATTGAGCCCACAGCTGCTTTCTCTTTGCTCATAATGCTGTGGCGCAGGAACAGGCAGGGCTCAGCTGGGAGGTTCTCATCTGTGTGGCCGCAGGCGGGGCGTCTCCTGGGGTGGTGGGTAGTGACGGGGCTGGGGTGGAGCAGGGCATCCCTTCACTCACACCGCAGGGACGCTGCTTGGCGTGGCTGGGAGACAAGGATTTTTCCCTTTCTGTGGGGCTTTCCCACTTCTTGTCTAGCTTGGGTTTCATTACATGGCAGCTGGATTCCAAGAGCAAGCCTTCCAGGCAGGGGACACACAGCTGTCTGTAGCTCTCTTACGGTTTAGCCTGGGAAGTGACTTGCTGTTATCCCCTCCATATTCTGTGGGTCAGTAACAGGAGTCAGGGCTAGGAGAGGGTCCGTTGCAGAGAAGCCTGTGGGATGGACTGCATTGTTGGGACTGTCTTCAGAAACATGGAATCCTTGCCCTGGAGACCTTGAGCCCCACCCCAGGCTGTCTCAGTCAGAATCTGAAACAGTGAGGCGAGGCGCTCTGAGGGAGTCCCGCGTGTGCTGTGCTCAGCGCTCTGGCTGCTTCTGGCCTGTGGTATCCCGTGTGCAAGGCCACTCCCACGCTTTTGAACCATACCGATAAGAGAAGTTGAAAAGAATTTAAGTGCTTTTTTTTTTCCCTAGAAGAGAAGTTGAAAATAATTTAAGTGCTTTTCTTTTTTTTCCTAGAACACAGTCCTCTGTAAAAATTTCTCGTTTCTGCACTCACTGATGTTGGGTGCTATTGTTTTTATGATTTTAAAAAGTATGGTTAATTCCCAGTGTGAACCAGGTCTTCTGTGATAGCTGAGCATTAGACTCCACTAGTTACTGAATTGAACCATTAAAAATGGCACCAGTGCTGTTGAATGTTATCCATGGCAGTCAGAATTGTGATCCTATAGATCAGTTACACATCCTTGTTAAGAATTCAGAAAAACATGTGATCGTGCACCTAAACAGATTTAAGACAGATTCAACCCGAAAAGTAGCCTAAACATTTTTAAAGGAGAAATTTTTTAAAATTGTGGAGCCATATTTAGAATACCTTGAATGAATACAGTTTACTTCTCTGCAAATTACTTTATTTAGAAAGGCCTAAGGCAGAACCCCATCTGATTTTGAGCCATGTAAAAATACAGGACGTTTACTTCGTCATTTTCAAAATAAGAGCACACAGATTTACTCTTGGAACTACTTCAAGTCATTGGAATTAATTGTGTATGAGAATGTGATAGCTCATGAAGTGCTGAACCATGAGACTGAGCAGGAGCTTCTCCCGTACAGTTGGCTCTCTTTGTCCCCAGGTTCCCAATCCATGGATTCAACCAACTGTGGATCAAAAATATCTGGGAAAAAAATTCCAGAAAGTTCCAAAAAGCAAAACTTGAATTTGCCACTCCCTGGCAACTGTTTGCATAGTGTTTAGATTGTATTAAGTATTATAAATAATCTCGAGATGGTCTGAAGTGTATGGGTGAGGCTGTGTTTAGTTTTGTGCATCTGCTGTGAGGGACTGGAGCATCTGTGGCTTTAGGTATCCACGAAGGGGTGGCGTGTCCTGGAACTAGTCCCCGTGGACGGGTACTGAGGGACGGCTATGCCTGTAAGAGGTGGAGATATGCCAGGGCCTCCTTTCCTAAAGATTCTGTGTGGTAGACCTCTGATGGGACTTTGGAATCTATTTTTACTGCATGTTCCGGGAGCTTCTTAGAATTGGACATTCATAGGTCCCATCGCAGACCTGCTGAATCCATATCTGGGATGGGAGGCTATCTGGGTATCTGGGTTTTAACAGGTTTCCAGGTGATTCTTACATGTTTCATGCTAAAGCTTACGAATTTTATGCCACAAAGTTCATCTGTTGTGGTGTACAATTTTGAGATTTTTTTAGTAAACTGACAGAGTTGTGCAGCTATCACTGAAATCCAATTTTGTAACATTTCTATCCCCCCAAACATTCTATCTGCTTACAGTCAATCCCTGCTCAGTCCTGCTGACCTGCTGCCCTGGAATGGTGTTCTCTGGAAATTTCCTGTAAATGAAATCATCCAATATGCACTTTTGCATTTGGCTTCCTTCTTTTAGGTTTATCCACATTGAGGGTGTTGTTCCTCCTTATTGCTAAGTAGTATTCCATTGTGTGAATTTACTGCATTTTGTTGATTCATCAGGTGGTGGACACTTGGATTGTTTTTGCTTTAAGGCAGTTATGAATGGTGCTACTGTGAACATTTATGCATAGGTTCTTGTGTGGACATGTGTTTCCACATGGCAGTTCTTTGTTTAACCTTTTAAGAATCTGACAGACTCTTCCAGAGTGGCTGTACGTTCCAGCCAATGGATTGGGGTGGGGGGTATGCCAATTCTGTCACCTCAAAACCCCTGGCATCGTCAGCCTTTTGAGTTTATAGCTATTCTCGTAGATGGAGAGTGGCATCTTCTCGTGGTTTTAATTTGCGTTTTTCCAGTGACTAATGGTGTTGAGCCTCTTCTCATGTGCTTCATGTAAATTCATATATGATCTTTGGTGAAATGTCTACTCATATCTTTGCCCATTTGTTTATCTGGTTTTTCAGTTGGGTTGTCTGTTGTCTTATTGAGTTGTACACTGAATTCCCTGTGTATTCTGGATATGTGATTTGATATTTTCTCCCAATATGTGAGTTGTCCTTTCATTTTCTTATGGTGTTTTTCAGAGAGCAAGTATTTCAGATTTTGATTGAGTCCAGTTTATCAAGGTTTTTCTTTTATTGATCATGCTTTTGATGTCATGTGTAGAAAGATCTTTTCCTAGTTCACGGTCCCTGAGATTTTTCTCCTGTGTGTTCATCTGGGAGTTTTATAGTCTCAGCTCTTACATATGTTTCTGTTCCCTTCTGAGTTAATATTGGGGTGTAGTGCGAAGTACAGGTGCAAGTTCCATGTTTTTTTTAAAGAACCACTTGCACATTCAGTGATCTTAGCACCATTTGTTGAAAAGGCCCTTCTTTCTCCCCACTGAACTCCCGTGGCAAAGTCAGCTGGCTGTAGAGGTGTATTTCTAGGTCCAGTTTTGTTCCATTGATGTATGCGTCTGTCATTGTCCTAGTTACGTACAGCTTTATGGTGACGTTTTGAAATCTGGTAGTGGATGTTCTTCTAATTTGTTCTTTTTCAAAATCATTTTGGCAGCAGCAGGTCCTTGTATTTCCATCCAAATTTTTAGGATCAGCTTCTCGATTTCTGCAAAACAGTCCTCTGTTTTTGAATCCTGATATTTTTCGTTCAGGAGTCTTGGTGACTTCTCAGAGAGAAAGTGAAACTGACTCTGCTCTTTGATAGGTTATAATGAATGACTCCTGAGAGACGCTTGCTGTGCTGGCCTCTCTCCAGCTTAGGCGTACGGCAGGTTGAGCAGCTAATGAGAACACAAGCCAAGGCCAGCTCCAGAACAGTGATAGCTGGGGTGTTTCCCTTCACCTGGATGTCTCACCAGTAGCTGGCACTCCATAAATGCTTAATAGGGGTAAGAGAGCATCTGCAGTAAAGGACAAGTTGAGGATAATGGCTTTATCTTCTCTGTTCTTTTTGAGCCTTCCTTATGTTAAAGCCGCCCTGTGTAGCCATGAGTTGTGAAGCGGCCTGGCCAGTTCTGGTTCCCCCTTCATTGAGTTACCAGCAGCTCCATGGTTTTATCAGATTTTTTTTTTTTTTCACCTGTTCTTGCCTAAGCCTGTAACACATTATCACTCAAAGCAGAGATGCTTTTATCTTTTCAGAAGCTTGCCAGAGGAAACTGGTATTTCCCTTCCTCAATTTAACTTAGAGGAACACTTTATCTATGTCTTGCAGAGGATGGCTGTTCATCTTTTAACGTTTTTTGAACAGGCTGCCTTCCAGACAGTAGTTTTTATCTTTCTTCCCTTTCATCAGGCCTCTTTGGGCCAGATTTGCTTAAACCCAGCTTATGTTTGTTTGAGCATTTGACTATAGGCAGGGTATCCTTCTAGGCCCTAATAGGTCTACAAAAATGGATAAAACCTGGCCCTCATGGAGTTTATGCTCTATTCAGAGAGACAGTATAGAATGGAGCAGGTAGGAAAGAGGAGGATCTCAGGGTCAAATGGAGTACTGGTTTCCAAAGAATCTGCATGAATCAGAAGCCACCGTTGCATATTTTAAAACCCAGATCTTGACTTTCAGAATTTAATCCTTAGAAGTCTCTTGCATGGTTTAACCATCAGCCTTGCTGGGTAAAGAACAGGCCCCTTATCCTGGTGACTCCGTTTGCTGCCATTGATTTTGCAAGGATCGAATTGTTTGATGGACATTCTGTTTTCCCTTGGAAAAAAGGGCTGTATATGTAATGAATGAACCAAGAGTGACATATGCAGTAACGATATTTTAAGGACGTTATCTGTTATTTCATATTTTATTCTTCAAGGGGAGCTTAACATGTTCTCTGTCACCCACCGGCCTGTTGAATGTGGGACCTTTTTTTTTCTCCAGCATTGTGAGATGTTTTTTCTCCAACTTTGCTTAGTACTTCGTTTGAAGGAGGCAGTGGCAGAGGATTTGAAACAGTGGTTCTATGAGCTGTCTCCCTTGTCCCTCTCTGTACCATGGGAAACCCTCGTCTTTAGCAGGGTCTCTAGCAGATGCCCTGGCTTGCTCAGTGGGCAGTGCTTGTCTGGAGGCCTCAGGGACTCCATGAGGGATGTGTAGGTTGAGCGCCTGTTGTGAGACTTTTGTTTCTTTGTTTTTAATCTAACCCGCACCCATGCAAAATAGGTTTCTCCATGCCAGTACCAGAATAACCCTGGCCAGAGCTCAAGAAAAACCTGGTAACTGACCTAAAATTAAACGCATGAACTCTCTCTGCCCTTTGCATTACAGTTTTTTATTAGGCATTCTTGATTTTTTTTTCCCCCTTAGGAAAAGGCTGGGAAGTAGGCACTGAAGTCATTATCCTAGGCACAGAGAAAGGATGGATGAGCGGGGAATGGTGACTGCTAATAAGCATAGGAGGGGCCAGTGCAGGTTTTCCTGGGTCCAAGATTTCTTTTTTAACCTAGCTGTAAAGATTCCTTGACATTATCAGTTCCTGGCTTTATCCAAGGTATCCCAGTTATGGTCCTGATTTGACATGAACCTGGTGCCTGTAATCCTTTGACTTGGCTGAAAATTCTCTTTAATGACCTCACTGAGCGCTCCCAAGTGGAGAATGTGGTGTATTTATATCCCTGGCACCTTTCAGATTATTGGCGATCACACTAGCCACAAGCAAGGGCACTGCCTAAAGTTGGTTTTTATTCTGACTTAAAAATTAGATGTCTTGAAACCTTAAATCGTTTTCTCTGCTGGTTTTATCTTCCTGCTGGGTAGGAACAGTATGGGAGTGAGCTTTTAAGAGTCTCCTAAGAAAGCATATGTGTACAGATAGTAGAGAAGAGTACTGTGGGTCTTTTAAAATCATGAACTCCTTAGAAGTTTTTTAAGTTTGCATTTATCTGGACCTCAAAGAGTCTATTTCTATCCAAAAAATGAAGCCTTTCAAATATATAGAACAGTACAGAAAATGATATGGCAAACATCTGTGTGCCTGTCACCAAGATGAAATGTCTAACATAAACACCCTGCCTGTGGGTTTATCTGTGCTTGTACTTACATGCATCTCCATGATTTGTGTGTATTAAAAATGAATAGATAGAATGTATCTATTTCTTTGTAACTTGCTTTTTTTTTTTTGTTTTTAATTCAGAGTTGTGTTTTTGAGATATATCTGTGCAAATCCAGCCTCTTTATTTTAGAGATAACTGTTTTGCAGTGTCCCCTTGATCTGTGGATAAGTATAGTTCAGTTTCTTTACCCATCTGCACAGTGAGGGACAGTTAATTAAGGTAACTGTTTGTTCTCGAACCGTCGTTAGCGCTTTGGGAGGCGTGCTGTTGACTTTCTTGCGTGTGGATCTCACATCTGGCAGCTTTACTTAGCATTTCCTAGTTCTCGCAGTTTGTAGATTCGCCTGCCTTCCTCATGCAGGTAATCATAGTACAGTGGTGTCTCTTCCCTTCTTGTCCTGTATCTTTTGTCTCTTTCTCACCATGTTAGGTTGCTAGGGCTGCCATAGCAAGGCGCCACCAACTGAGCGGCGTAGACAGCAGAAGTTTATTACAGTTCCAGAGGCTGGAGGTTTACGATCAAGATGTCCATGGGGTTGCTTTCTTCTGACCCTCGCCCCTTGGCTTATGGATGGTCTGTGTCTTTACATGGCCTTCGCTGTGTGTGTGCGCGCTGGTCTCCACTTGGCATACGGACACTACTCATGTTGGACTAGGGCCCATGCTAATGACCTGATTTTACCTTAGTGACCTCCTCCACCGCCCCGTCTCCAAAGACAGTCGTATTAAGGGTTACTGGGCGTTCAGACTTCCACATGGGACTTAGGAGGGCCACGCTCCAGCCTTTAACACTGTGCTGTCTCAGCCGGCTCACACACCACTGAACGGAAGTAGTTACGGCAGATGCCCTTGATTTGTTCCTGACCACAGAGGGATTTTAAGGGGAATGTTCTTAAACTTTCACCTCTGAAAGTGCTTGTTGCTGTGACTTGTAGATGCTTTCCCTGGGCTCGAAGGTCCTCTCAGAGCCGTCTTTGCTCTCAGGAGTGGAGGCTGGAGACTTTCCAAACCAATGAGGGCCTGCTTTCATCAGTTAGAGCTCAGAAAACTTGAATACCTGGCTCTCCTCACAGCAGGGTCCAGAGAGATGACCTGGGCCCCGTCCAAGGGCTAATTTGGAAAGAGCAACTTGAGGCCATGGAGGCGGTGTATGGACGGGTCAAATTCTAGCAAGTAAATGGCATCGGGGTAGGGTGTGGGTGGTGTGATGGTGGTGCTTTTCTCGAGTGTCCCGAGGCGGGAGGCTCCTTGTCGGTCCACTTGCGCCGTGCTGTGCGCCTTGTCCTCAGAAGCTTAGCTTCTCTCTAAGTTACCCTGCCACCACTAATCTTTTTTCTGCCTAAACACCATGGTTGTTTTATTATTTTTGTTTTCTAGTATATGCATTTTCACAACTTTATTGAGAGACAATTTATATATAGTTCATCTATTTGAAGTATACAGTTCTTTTAGTATTTTCAGAATTGTGCAGCCATCATCACCATCAGCTTAACCCCCAAAAGAAGCTCCATGCCTCCCGTCTTCTCTCCCACCCGCCGACCAAGTCTCCCAGCATTAAGCAGTCTACTTCCTGCACAGATTTGCCTGTCCCATGTTCTGCTTTGCTGTCCCACAAGTCTTTTAATCCGTAGAAGAAATTATTTTTTTTATCCTCTTATATTGTTTCTTTCTTAAAAAATCACTTGCACACTCACATAGGAAGCCTTTTGCTAATTTAGTATTCGGGATTCGTGGCTGTAGAATATCTAGTGAGAACATTATTCTTAGATCTTTTGGTGAAGTTGGCAACTACATTTCCTTAGATGATCCAATACAAGTGCAAACTTTTATCAGCTCTGTCTTAAGTAGCATGGAAATGAGATCTCCTGAAGTAAATGAACTAACTCTCCCTCAAATGATCTCCTGGGGACTTCTTTTTTTCTATAAGTTAGCTGGATTGAAACCACATTAAATCTTTCATTAATTGCTTCTAGTTCTTCCATTCTTTTTTAAACCCCACACTCATTACCATATTTACTTAACCTTGATATGTACATTTTATAAACATAAAAGTTTATAAATGTATAAGATAATGCTTTTCTTTTCCCCAACTTGTTATTTTGAAAAATTTCAGTCCCACAGAAGACTTAAAGAACAGGACTGCCAACACCTACATTCATTCGCCTCACCTAGATCCAGCCAATTAATGTTTTGTCATATTTGAACTCTCTTCCTTCTCACGCCCTTACCTCTCTCATGTATAATTTTTTCTGAGCAATTTAAAAGTTAAGGTGTACGTATCCACAGTATCTGTCAGATTGTACTGCTTTGGTACCCTGCTCTTGGTGGGTGGTTTTCCCGTGTGTTTTGTAATTTTTGACTGCGAGCTCATGGGCACCAGAGTAGGAGGTGCAAGCCTGCAGCTACAGAGCTCAGGAGGGGCCTTTTTTCTCTGTAGCATGAGGAGACCAGCCTCCTCCCCACCCTCACTTTCTCTTTTCAGTTCTCTTGGTTTCTGGTGCTTGGGGATTTCCAGTTCTTTCTTTTTGTTCTCCAGTAATATCAGGTATTTGCAGCAATAGGGTTTTCTGGTTTATCATATTACTGTAACTGGAAGTTCCCCTGGTTTTGATTTTCACAATTGAGAGACTCGGCACTTTAGATCATTTTTAAGGCTTAGGTTTATTCTGTGAACTTCTAGCAAGTGACTCAAGTTGTCACCTTTCTCACAGTTTAACAGATCCCAGAATCTTCGCTTCCAGCTTATTGTTAATCCCGATTACAAAAATCTTATGGGTTGTTTTTTCTTAACGGTTGGAGGTTGGAGAAGGGGTGGAGTGGTGGAAAGCAGCAGGAAGGGCAGAAGCTGTTAAGCTGTAGAAGCTCCAAGTGTGTCCTCTTTTGCTTAACCTTCCAGTTCTTAAGGGCATCAGCACATCAGCATTTAAATGTGCCAGAATGGTTGCCTTTTCAGTGTGTTCCAGCAGGAGCAAAGTTATCACATTTTAAGAATCATGGTTCACTCCTCTGCTGAGGTTGTAGTTTGAAGGATTTATGACTTTTTTAACATTTTCTTTTTTTAGGCAGGATCTTATTTTCAACAACAGATGGAAACAGCTGTGTCTGGAGCATGTCCCCCTCTGCTTCTCATGAAATTTACTAGCAAATAATGGCTTGGGAATTCTGAAAGCTAAGAGAAACCCCTTTTGACAAACCTTGGCTTGGTTGTGAAACACTCAGTTTTCTTAAAACTTCCCTGTAATTTTTAGTTCGCACATTTGCAGCTGCTGCTTTGTAACGTAGCATCTCTCTTTTTTTCCCTCTTCTGTTGGTCCACTTGACCTGCCTCTTTTCCACCAGATTACCCCTGTGGATGATCTGAATCCTGATATTACATGTAATGCCAAGAGTGCCTGTCCGAGGGAAGGAAGGGGGTGTATTTAGACACTGTTGGTTTAGAAGTTTCGACAAACATTTCTGGTACCTGATTAAGTTTAGTTTTAGAATTAGAAGGTAAACCTTTTTGTGATTGAGAGAACTCTATAGAATTTTGATTTTTCTTCTCTATAGTCAGTGATTAGACTAAATGAGTCTAGGGAAATTTGGAATTGTCTGAGGAACTTTTGTTTATAGATTCACAGGAAGTTGTAAAAATAGTAGTGATCCCATACACCTTCATACAGTTGCCCGCAGTGGTGTATATCTTATGTAGCTGTGGCATTATATCAAAATGAGGACATTGGCTTTGGTACCTTTGGGACGGCCCACAGACCTTATTCACATTTCACCGTTTGACATGCGCCATGGGTGTGTGTGTGTGTGTGTGTGGTTATATCACATGTGTCAGCTGAAGCGCCCATCACCACAATCAAGCCATAGAATGTTCCGTCACCACTGAGTTCTCGAATACTCCCCTTCATTGTCATACTCCACCACCACCCCGCCCCATTCCTTAGTGTCTGGCAGCTGTGCCGATTTGTTCTCTGTCTCTATAATTTTGTGATTTTGTTAATGCTGTATAAATGAATCACACAGGTACATAACTTTCAGGATTAACTCTTTACATTTAGCATAATTCCCTTTCCAGGTTGTGTTTATCAATAATTCGTTCCTGTTTTTGTTGTTATTGTTGTTACGTAGTATTCCACCGCAATTTGTTTAACCCGCTTGAGGAACTTCCAAAAAACTACTTGTTTTGCTGGTATAGTCATATCACTGCAACCACCACTACCTACCCGAAACACATCTTTTTTACTCTGCTTGTTTATCACCACATTTCTTTTCTTTTCATCTCGCCACGCAGTCTTATTTTTTGATGCATCTCAAAGTAAATGCAGTTCTCTGCATGCTTCCCTCTGAATATTTCAGCGTGCATACCATTAACTGGTTTTTAGTGTTTGTTCAAAGTTTCTCTTGGCGTGAAATTTTACAGAGTGAGATGCACACATTTGAAGTATGTATGTTCACTGAGTTTTGACAGTGTATACACAGGAACAACACAAACCACCACCAAGATAAAAAAATTATACCACTCCGCCAGCCTCAGCTTGTGGGTCAGGAGACTTACAGTGAGGCCCAAGCATTAGTCGTTTGCGAAGGTCCCCAACTTTGAGGAGGCTGGTTCTGAAGTATGCCCTTGTAAAGAGTCCTTGGTGACTTGACAAGCCGCCTTCAGGCCAGCAAGCATGTTTAAGGTGAGGCAAGGTCTTCTGATCTCACATATGTGAGCAATTTCCTCATTCCTTCAAGGCCACCTCCTTCCTCAAGCAGACGGACCCACCAGAGGCAGCACAGTTGAGAGAACTGTGCCGTGAACATCCATATAACCACCACCCAGACTCCATGATCAGCATTTCCCTACCTTTGCTTTATCATGAACTCATCAGTGCAGTCCATGTTATTGTTCTGATGCATTTCACCAAATGCAGGTTTTTTGTGTTTATTTCTATTGGAGTATAGTTGATTTATAATGTGCTAGTTTTAAGTATACAGCAAAGTGAATCAGTTATACATATACCTACACATATACACTTTTCACTTCCATGCATTGGAGAAGGAAATGGCAACCCACTCCAGTGTTCTTGCCTAGAGAATCCCAGGGATGGGGGAGCCTGGTGGGCTGCCGTCTATGGGGTCTCACAGAGTCGGACGCGACTGAAGCGACTTGGTAGCAGCAGCAGCAGCACACATATATGCACTGGTGTTTGGTTTTTTTTAGATTTTTCCCCCATATGGGCCATTGCAGGGTATTGAGTGGAGTTCCCTCTGCTACAGGGCAGGTTCTTGCTAGTTATCTCTTTTGCGTATGGTAGTGTGTGTGTCAGCCGCAGTCTCCCGGTTTGTCCCTCCCCTTCGCATCCCGTGGTAACCACAAGTTCGTTTTCTACATCCGTGACTCTGCTGCTCTTTTGTAAATAAGGTCAAACACACTATTAATCTCTCCATGATTCTGCTCCTTTGTGGCACCAGCTTTTAAAATTAAGGCAGAGTTGGTGACCCATGTGAAAATGAGGGGAATCTGAGCCTGCAGATGGGAAAAGCATTTTCATTTGCTGCCGTCAGGGCTAAGACACATGTGTTCCCAAGGCCAGACATCCCACCACTGCTCCACGAGGCATGTGTGCTGGGGATGAAGGAGGAACCCCCCTCCCAAGGAAACGCACTTCTCTTATAGCCCCGCTCCAGGTCGGCCAGTGGTCTTCCTGAACCTATGTTCATAGATCCCGGAGGAAATCGCAAGGGCTTTCTCTCACTGCCCATCCCACCTTTTAAAATTAAATTAGTTCAGGTGGGTGGCTAGAACCTTAACATTAAACACCGATTATCTAAATATACATGTAAAATGGGAACCGAGGGTCAGAAAAGAATTACATTCTCCAACTTGAGGACTCCAGCTGGAGAGAGGAAAACTGTAGCCATCAAGGCAGCTACCTTTGGGCCTGGAGGTCGTCCCGTTCTCTGCATCTGTAATTCCCATCACAGGGATGCCTCATGCAAAACGCAAGGGACATATTGAATAAGCAGACTTGACTCACAGAAATAGAGATTTCCCTCATGCCCTCAGATGATACCTTTTCATTTCTTGCATTGAGATGACCTGTCACATTTTCAAGAAAATCTGGACTCCAGAGATATTTCTTCTGGGGTTTCCGGATCTGTCTGGGGCTTGTGGGCTCCTGTTCAGGCCGTAGCCTCTGCTGTAGCGTCGTCCACTGGCTTGTCTGGCTCGTCCTGGTAGCTCACATTCTTCTGTTACATTCCTTTCAGTGGCCAGTGTCCTCCCAAGCCCGGGGCAAAACTTGGCTTTGCTTGGATTAAGTCTGTGTCTCCTCCTTCCTCTCTCAGGTTTGCTCCACCCTTCCTTCCCTCCTGGCTGACAGTCGCTTTGTGCTCCGTCTGCACCCAGCAGGACCACTTGGTTCCTTCTGGGCTTGGAGTCCCTGGTGGAGACGGCAGTGCCCATGTGGAGAATAATCGGCCTGCTGTGTGTTTCAGAGGCACAGCGTTTTCATGGGCGCATTTTTGCCTTCCAGAGTGTGAAGGGTCTTGTTAACCATATTGATCCAAAAATGTGGTTCCTGGTTTGAGGAAGGAAACGAAAACCCAGCAAGTGTTGTGAGCGGCAGGGGACTTTCAGGGTCTGGTTCTGGACTTCCAGCCCCGGTCCTGCTGGGGGAACCTGACCCCCCATTGCCTTCCTGATGCCCTGGCTGTCCTTCCACCTTGCTGGTCTCCGTGAGCCTGGGGACAAGCTGGGTGCTGGCTTGGGGCCCCTGGTCTCAGATCCTGGGCAGAGAGAAAGTGTGGGGAGGGCACAGTGGAGCCGGCACGGAGATCCCTGGGGGCTTCTCGGGTCTTATGCTGGGTTTTCAGCCCTGACTCTGACCTCTGAATCACGCATGTCTAATTAAAGGTCTAGAATCATTGCTTTCTTCTTTAAGAAGTAATTCGTAAATCTACCGGTCAGTTGTAGCAGCGTCCTGCGCGTCCCTGGCCGTCTCCTCCGTCTGCGTCCTGTGACGACACTACCACATCGTGCCGTGGTTCCTCTCCTGATAAACTCCCCTGGGGGCTGGCCTCACCTATTCACGTGGACCATCACGTCTCCTGGAGCGGGAGACCAGCTCTTGGCGATGGTCCTTGGTTTTCACTGCCCCGTCTGCTGGACGGTCTCAGCCCTCCTGGTCTCTCATATGTGGCCTTTGGTAGTGGTCAAGTCTGAACAAGAGAGTCTGAGTCTCTTCCCGGTCTGATCTGTGTAGCTCTCTTGTTTTAGAGGGGTAGTGAAGGAGCAGGGCATCCGGATGGGCCTGCTCCTCTGATCGTTCCCGCTTCCCAGAGCAAAGGCAGAGAGAAGGCTGAGGCGGCGGCAGGGCGGGGTCCTCGCGCATCTGCGGGGCTGGCGTCCCAGGAGGGGCCCCGGGCTGCGGCGGTGCGAGGAGAGGGTGGGCAAGTGTGGGAGCGTCGCTTGGGCTTCTCCCCGCTGCCTCCACGCCGGCGTTTTCTACAGGCGCCATTTCTCTGGCTTGAATGAGCAGCAGCGCTGGCTAACAGGAGTGAAGGCCCTCGGTGTGTACTCCGTCGGCTTTCCCGGCCCCTCATCTGCGGTTGGAGAGTTTCGCCCTTTGTGTGCAGAACCAGGGCCCTGATTTCAGGCTCTTGGTGTCTCTTGTGGAAGAACTTGGTCCTCAAACTTGCCATGCCCTGGGCCCGCTGCAGGCCCACTTTCCTCTTAGGAAGGCTGTGGGCTTCATGATGGCACGTCCGCTCCCGCTGCGGGGAGACCCTTTCCTCTGCTCACAGACTCAGCAGCTGCCACCTGGCGCCAGAAAGCCCTTGCTTCTGGTCTGTGGGGAGACACTTCTGCTGGAAAGGCATGGAAATGACGCTCATAACCTCAAGCGAGCTTGGAGACAAAGGACCTTGATTTTACAGAAGAAAAGCAGCATAAACACGTTGTCCGTAGGGGTGATTATTGCCCTTCCTAGCAAACTGAGCTTGCCCTGGGAGAGTCTCTTAACTGCACGTGTCCTCGAAGGACCAGATGGGGTCTCTCGTATCACAAGCTTTGAAGAAATCAAGAAGAGTTTCTGCCCCGGTCTTTCCTCAGTACAGACGTTTTTCTTGCCATAGACCCCGAACCATTCCGGAGCGCTCAGAATCTAGATCCATCCTTGCTGAGCTGGCAGGTTATATTTATGTGTAATCAGGACTATTTGTTGCTTTAGAAAATTCTGAGGGCTGCAGCCATTTTAGCTACTAATAGCTGGTGGTTATTTTTATAGGTCCCCCTTACCATTTCACTTGAAAAGCCTTTTTTTTTTTTTAAATATCTGTTTGAAATAGAAGGATCCATAGGACTCTCCTGGCTGTCCAGTGATTAAGACTTCACACCATCAGTGCAGGAGCGCGGGTTCAGCGCCTGGTCAGGGAACTGAGATCCCATGTGCCACGTGGCCAGTAACAAAGAAAGAGAAGGATCCGTGAAGATGGGCCAGAATCTTCGTCTTCAGCGGTCGGCGCATTTGGAGGTTGACTGTGAAGGACGGTCTACTTCCGTGGGTCACAGTGGCTGTAATGTGCATTCGCGTGCTATTCGGCGGCTCTGGTCAGAGGCCTTGGAAAGAGGCACTGGGCTGAGCAGTGCTTCCTTTCTGATGACGGGCTGCTCATCAATTCTAGCAATGGTTATGGCCAGGGCAGATTTCAAAGCCAGGTAGACAGTTCTTTCCGATGTCGGTGTTAACCTTTCTGGGTTAAAGAATAAAGGCAGGGTGGGCACTCTAATGACAACAGGAACTGTGTCCCTGTCTAGACTTAAAGGGGCCGGAGTTCCCATGTAGCGCATGGGAGGAGGAATCACCATGTTCTTATCTCATGGAAAAGACCTTTAATACCAGTGAGTTCAGCCGTCCACTTTGGGGATTCCCTTGAGAAGCAGCTAGAAAACCCAGAGCTCTCTGGCTCTGGCCGTCCTCTTGCCAGAAAAAGAGGGCCAGCTTTCCTTCCCCGGAGCATTTGTCCAGTCCCATGGCTTCTTCCGGTTCAGTTACTTGGCTTGTTGGAACTCAAGACGTAGGGTTCTTGTTATGATGCTGTTTCTCCTTAGAGAGTCAACGCTCTGTCTTTTCTTTCAGATTCGTTCAGAGTCTCCTGGTGTTTTCCTTCATTCAGAATCCAATGGCTCCAGGGTCTCTGAAAAATTCCATTTTGCCAGCCGCCTCCTCCATCTCCCCACTCCTCTGACTCCTGTGTAACCCAAATGCTTATGTTTCTTTTCATGGCAAGCAGATTTCTGATCTAAACAGATTTTAGTGGGTTATTCCAGTACAAATAGAGCTGGCGATAGAGTTTTGTTTGCTCAGCAAGAATCACCAGGTTTGATCAATACCTGGAGATTTTTTTAAAAGGATTTTCGTTGGGGAAGTGTCGATTTTATTTTTTAATTTTTTGACTCTGCCACACAGCTTGTGGGATCTTAGTTCCCCACCCAGGGATTGAACCTGGGCCTTCAGCAAGGAAAGCATGGAGTCCTGACCACTGGACCACCAGAGAAAACCCCCTTTTAAATGATTTAATTTGGTCCTTGACTGAGAGGGCCCTGATACTAGAAGCCTTCCCTTAGCCCAGAGGTTGGCTGATTCAGGGCATCGAGGTGGCTTCATTCCTTATCATTCCTCTGGGTCTCTGTCAGTTTTGAACCTTCTAGTTCAAGTTCCAGAGTCAGAAGTCTTAGGAAGTAGGATTGAAAATAACTTTACAGGAGCAAATGAAAACTTCATAAACAAGGGATTCATCACCCCAGGCCTCAGGACGGTCATCCACAGCTGCTCTGCGAGGAAGGCGGTGCTGTCTGCTTGCCTTGGGAACTGAGGGTTAGCCTTGCGTTGCGTGTTGGGGTGGGGGCGGGCAGAGCCACTGTCGGCGCCTCAGCACGCGTGGGGCCCGAAGGGCAGAGCCTTTGTTCGTGTGTCTGGTTCTGTAAATCCTCTGACACTTGACCTGCCTGCCCTCCTTTCCTTTCTCTGCAGGAGTGTATGGACCTGCTGGTATCCGGGGCCGTCCCCTTAAGTGGGCTGCTCTCATCAGGGGTGGGCAGCTTTTTCCTTTTTTGGTTTCTCAGTGGCCGTGTTGCAAGGGGCATTCTGAGAATAGCACCGCAGAAACAGTGAAGCCCAGGGATTATTTCTCCATACCTGCTGGCCCAGCAGCACCGCAAGCAGGAGAGGCTACAGGAAGGAAAGCAGCCAAGGCCTCACGCAAGAGTGAGAGGTGCGGCTGCAGTTAGGGGAGTCGGAGCCCTGTCGGACGATGGGGGTCCCAGCCCTTTGTGTGTACTTCTCGTCACGCTGCTTTGGACAGAAACGTTTAGACTGAGTGTGATAATTTCTAAGACGTTGAAAGTGAGGATGACAGTACCCAGTGTCCAGCTCTTTGTGGCCCCATGGGCTGTACTTTCCATGGGATTCTCCAGGCCAGGGTACTGGAGTGGGTAGCGTTCCCTTCTCCAGTGGATCTTTCCAGCCCAAGGGTCGAACCCAGGTCTCCCACATTGCAGGCGGATCTTGACCAGCTGAGCCACGGGGGAAGCCCAGCAACGCTAAGATGCTAGATAGCAGTAACTCCCAGTACTCAGGCTTGCTTTGGGTACAGCTTTTGCTGGTTGGATCCAGAGTGTTTCCTTTCCTTTTCTCCTTTAAATAAACCAAGTCTCTACTTACCGCTGCCCAGTTGGTTTTCCCCGTTTGAGTATAAATAACTGGATCCTGGCTTTGATCTCTAGCTGTGTAGTGTTTGGGATCTGTGATCTGTGAAGGGAGCCCTGGAAACGTCCCCAACCTGGCCCTGCTGGAGGGTCCCACTCTCGGCTGTCTTGGGCTCAGACACTGGACTCATTATAGACGCTTGGCGGTTACCTTCCCTTTGGCAGGCTTGGCGTCAGATATCTGTGGGATTTGAAAAAGAACAGCATCATAAATCAAGATGGAGCACAATAAACCTCTGGTATCAGAGAAAACCAGTTTTTCTGCCATCAGAAGACTCTGGTTCTTGACGTTTGTCCTTAGGTCTTATTTGATCCTCCCAGCTGTGAGCAGAGAAGTGTTTGGAGCCCAGAGCTTGAGTCTTTCTACTCTGCCCGTGGTGACTAGAAGCTGCCTGATCAGCTTTAAAATGGACTGAAGATCTTAGGCTGGTGGATTTGACAGCTCCCCCTTCTCCTTCAGGCTGGCTTTGTTTCATCTGACCCCTGACAGTCACGTTTCATCTTCCTTCCTCTCCACCCTACCCCCATCCCCCCACCATTTCTCCCATCTCTCCTTGGTGCTTACAGAGTCCAGAGATGTAGAGAGTTGGGGAAGGTCTCTTTGACTAGACAGCTGGGTGAGTTAGGCTGATCCTACCTGGACCAAAACAAGAGGGATAAACTCTATTAATGTCTATTCATTTGAGCACCAGCGCCAGGAAACCCGCCCTGTCACGCCAGCCTCAGGAGGGTTGAGGAGTCCAGACCCCTGGGGATTAGTCTTGGCTGCCCTCTTGATCCGGGGGAAGGCTCCTGAAGGTCTCTCTCCATTTCTCCTCTGTGCTCTGAGGGTGCTGGAGCTTCTGAACTACACGAAGGAGGAGGCTGAGAAAGTGAGGCAAGATCTCAGGAAGACTGCCCAAGGGTGACGACCTTTCAGGGGGACACAGTGAATTCAGACCTGCAGTGATGGTTCTGGTGTTCACACTGAGGGCTTTGTGATGGATTTAGTCAGAAGTAATCGGGGAGGGAGGACATGGGGAATATCCCTGTATGGAGTATAACTTTCACTCCCCCAGCTTTCTTTCACAGAATTAATCACTTGTCACCAGCTCGGTTTAAAGTATTAATTCAAGGAATTCATTTTGTCACAGCTTCTGACCTGGCTGAGGCCTTTTAATGAAAAATTGGCCTAAGTGCAGTATTACCGTGGAGACTGCCCTTCTGAGGAGCCTGGCCGCTGAGACACTGGAAGACACTGGTTTACATCATGTTTCCTCTCAAGTTAATCTGTGAAACATAAAATTATACTTTTGACTTGACAGAGTGTCAGTGTTCTCGCTGCTGCCTTGCTCAGAAGGATCTAAGCAAACGTCTGTTCAGCAGCTTCAGAAGAATCGAGACAGTTTAAAGAAGCTGCTTTGACAGCCTCGTTACATCTCATTTATAATAACACGCTTGGAACCTTGTTTGTTTGAGAGCATCTCAGAAGAAAGTAGTGCCTTGTAGTTGTTCCTAAGCACTTGGGAGGTTAGGGTGACAGGCAGACACCCCATGCCTCTCCAGAAAAATGCATTTCTTAGTCATGTGGGAAATAACTGCTCTCTCCTCAGAACCTCTCTAGGCCTCTCCGAAGGCAGCTGTAGAAGTTCCCTCCAACAGCGGCCCAAGGGTAATGCTTTGACCTTCTACTGAAGTTGACAGTTGCCAAGGTGAGGTGAATTATTTATCAGAAAGGGTCGATTAAAAGAGCTTAAGTAGAAGGGAGTGCTAACATGGAATAGTCTTTACCTTTTCCCAGCAGCTTTGGCCGCACGCACCTGAGTTCTTTGTGGTGTCTCTCCCCAGGCCACTGTAGGTGTTGGAGGTTTTGTAAGGGAGGGCTGGGGGAAGGATGCTGTGCAGGGGTCCGTGGAGGGTTCTCAGGGGAATCTTCTGAGGTTTAGCAATCAGCAGGTGAAAAACAAATATTTCCTTGCCTTTTCTAATAGGGGCTCTCTCTTCTTTTAAACAGGAATATCGGTTCTGAAAGTATTTTAGAATATTTACCGTGTGTGAGGCCTGAGGCTTCCTAACTGTTTCAGCTCACCTGAAAATAATACTGCTTTTCTTCAGGGGCAGTAGAAACCAAGGGTGTTGGGAAATCCCTGGCGGTCCAGCCTGGTCGGGGACCTAAGATCTGATCCCACAAGAAAAAGAAAACTGAACTGAAGAGCACCCCCAGTCGTCGCTAATTTCAAATTCGTGAGCCTTAGAATTAAGAACGAATCTTAGAGGCATAAGCCTGTTTCCTCACCTCACTGGTGAAAAAGTGGAGACTCAGGAACATCACGATTTATAACCCTGATAAGAATGCACGTATTTTAGCTTCCTGCTTAGCCCCTTTCCCCCTGCAGAGGCTGCAGGCTGGCCCTGGGAGCCAGGAGATACACAGGCCTGCCTTCAGGGAGGGCGGAAGGAGCCTCCAGCCTGGGTGCTGAGGTGTGTTCGCGTTCCTGGAGGCCCGGGTGGACCCCAGCCTGGCCTGGGACAGGCATCGGCAGCCAGGCCCCCTCCATCTCCAGCTCCCCTCGCACCCCACCCCGCTGGCCTCACCGTTCGCCTTGGATGGCTGTGCTTGTTCTGTTGCTTTAAGAAAGATGTATGGTGGGATCTCGTATGTATATTCTAAATCTCAGCCCAAAGATCTTGATCAGCGACCCTAGAGTGGAGACAACGGGCCGGTGGTTTGAGAGGGGGTTCTGAAGTCTGTGAGGCCCCTTTCTGAGCTCTGAAGTTGTGTGGCTGTCAGCAAGGCGGCCCTCCTGCCACCAGCACCACAGATGAGGGAGGGCCCCGTTCCTGAAGAATGAAGAGGGGAAGCTCTGGGCCCAGTCACTGCTTTTGTCCTCAGTAGAAAGCTGGGAACAGGCGGGCTGTGACCTGCCTGTGTGTGTCTGCCTCCCTCCTGCTGGGGGGAGGGCTGGAGGAGAAGTGGAGGTTGTCTTCCATCTCAGGATTCTGCTGAAACATGGGTCCGTTCCCCAGTACCATTGTAGTTCTGGACACCTCTGTATTTCCAGGTCATCGCAGGGAGTATAGGAGCGTTATTCCTGAAAACTTCTCCCCTACCTCAAGTCTCATGTTGGGCAGTCTTGGACAGAAGGCCTGATTTTAATCCCAGACTCAGTTGCTCCTCCTTGATTGACAAGGAGGAAACAGCCAGAGCCTTGGTGGGCCCCCCGTCCCACTTCTCCGTGTGGCTCCGGGGTCAGTCTGCCTGGGCTGGGATTCGGCGCCGCCCCATCCTGTCTGGCTTCACGTCTCGGTGCCTCAGTTTCCTCGCCTGTAAATTAGAACTAATCGCAGTGCCCAGCACAGAGGTTCAAGGGCTTTAGTGTAGTCATGCAAATAAAGCGCCCAGCGCCTGTGCCAGGCTCGGCTCCAGGAGCGCGTGCCTCTGTTCTTGCTTCCCCGCCCTCCTCTCCCCCTTCCCCTCCTGCCCACCTCCTGGAGGGATGGAGACCCCGTGAGCAGCCGGCGCAGAGCTGCTGCGGCAAGAGCATGGAGACCTTTCCAGGCTGCGCTTGGCACCCGCGTGTCTTGCGTTGGTGAGAGCCAAAGAGGCTCTTTGGAAGGACTGAGTGCCCCACCCTGCCCTCAGCTCACTGTGCGTCCTCTGTCCACTCCCCAAAGAGGACCCCACATAAGGTGCTTGGAGCTCCCGCTGGCGCGCAGAGCTCAGAGCTGGTCGCCCAGGAGTGTGGTATTCGGTGAACTGAGGCAACGCAGCTGCTCTTCTTGGAGACATGGGGTGTTTCTCACCTTATCTCATGTGACGGCATGTGGTCCTTGCTCAGTAGCTCGTGTGCCTTCAAATAGGGGAGAAAGGAGTGTGCTTTCATAGAGCGAGGAACTGTACCAGTCCCGTTGTAGCCACGCGTTCCAGGAAGCAAACTCCCTCAGAAGGGTGATGCAGATAATGAAGTGCAGGTTACTACAACGGCAGGCCCGAGGCAGAGTCTCCTCTTAGCCAAGGACCCTGACCAGCTTTTATGAAAACCTTATATACACTACGGAGAAGGCAGTGGCACCCCACTCCAGTGCTCCTGCCTGGAAAATCCCATGGACAGAGGAGCCTGGAAGGCTGCAGTCCATGGGGTCGCCGAGGGTCGGACACGACTGAGCGACTTCACTTTCACTTTTCACTTTCATGCATTGGAGAAGGAAATGGCAACCCACTCCAGTGTTCTTGCCTGGAGAATCCCAGGGACGAGGGAGCCTGGTGGGCTGCCGTCTATGGGGTCACACAGAGTCGGCCACGACCGAAGTGACTTAGTAGTAGTAGTAGTATATACACTAAGCGTACGTGCCCAAACCCGCCTCCCCAGATTCCCTGAAACTAGTCTGGACAAAGGAAAAGAAAGATACAGTCAAAGTTAACCTGTGATTCATATGCCTTAAGCCTAGGTGGACAGTTATCCATAGGCCTGTGGTCATACCCCAATAAGCATAATAGATTTTATGATTCTGTTTGGTTACACAGATAATTAGGGTATTCTTTTAGGCAGTGGAGAGTCTAGGTGTGAGCCGTGGGGTTCTTCCATCGGGGGCGGGGTCTGGTTTTCCAGTTGGTATGTTGTTTCCGTAGATACTGGGCTGCTGCTGCTGCTGCTAAGTCGCCTCAGTTGTGTCCGACTCTGTGCGACCCCATGGACTGCAGCCTTCCAGGCTCCTCTGTCCATGGGATTTTCCAGGCAAGAGGACTGGAGTGGGCTGCCATTGCCTTCTCCGAGACACTGGGCGTAGAGCTCAAAGTCCACAGTCCGGCCCAAGACGGAGCCCGTTCTGTTTGCCCCTTCACCGTTGCTTTGGCGACTACAGTAGGACGCGTGCGGCAGGCAGGCAGGCAGGGCTGAAAGCAGCGCCGCCGGGGCAGCCGAAACGACAGGAAAGCTGGAGAGGCTCTGCCGCGGCTGCCTGGCCTCACTGCAGGGCCCCTGGTGCTCCCTTGTACAGACTCACCCTGGGTTTTTCAGTGCGAGTCGTCGTCAGACCTGGACCACTGGTTTTGCCCTCTTAATAAATAGCAATTTCAATCACTATGATTTTCACCGAGTACCAGGGATAATTGGGGTAGGGGTTAGGGAGTGGGAGGACGTAACAAAAAAATCTGCTTTGGTTCTTATAACTCTGAAAGTAATTTGAGTTCCTTATCACAGGGTCAAATACTGCAGAGGGTTGAAAGTAAAAGCTTGTGTCCCTTCTCCCGCGGCAGCCTCTGGTCTGTGGGTAACCGGGTAGCCCCTGTCACACACGGGTGTGTCTGCAGACGTATGTCCAAGCTCACGCTGCAAGCATGTGTGGGTGTCTTTGTTTTCTAAGGGTGTCACACTCTACATATTGTTCTGCAACTGTTTTAAAATTTGTGTACAGATTTTAATATTTAGAACTTTTTAAAAATTTGATTGTCCACTAGCCCATCATATGGACGTTCCACAGATTATTTGTGTACAGATTTTAATATTTAGAACTTTTTAAAAATTTGATTGTCCACTAGCCCATCATATGGACGTTCCACAGATTATTCACCAGACTTCCGTTAACCTTGAAAATAAAGAGAGAAAGTCTGAATAAGGGCCACTTGGCACCCCTTCTCCATCCGGTAGCCCTTCCAGCTCTGCCGCAGTTGGGAGGTATTGTCTCTGGAGAAACTAAGCTGGAGTTTATGGACTTGGGCAGACACCAAAGAAGGGAAGGTGGGAGTGAGGTACCAAGCCAGAGGTAGGAGGATCAGATGAGAATCCACACTGTACCCGGAGGCTCCAGACTTCCTTGCCTGTTTAGTTCCAGAACCCCTACAGTAGGGGTGCAAGTCTGAAGGCTCTGTACTTGAAGAAACTGACATTCCTATTACCAAAGTCCCCAAATAAGAGGCCAGCAATCCAATTCAATAGTGTATTGAAAACGTGTACAAACAAGTACTGTTCCCTGCCCCCGCCCCACCCCACCATACAGGGATGGTTCAGCATCAAAAAATCTGTGATATCAATAGACGAAAGGAAGGAAACTAGGATCTCAGCATTTTTTGTTTTAAATACTCAATAAAATAATGATTAAAAGAACTTAATTTGACAGAAGTTATATAACAGAAATCTATAACAGACATTGTATTTAACTGAAGAAATGGTTTGATTTACTGGAGATCTTGATCAACAGATTAAGGAAAGAAGAAATTCAATGTAAGAACTGGAAGGAAAGAGAAACATTTTCACATGATGTAATCAGATACAAGATGAATCTATTAGTTTAAGTTTTATATCCCTGTGCTAGCAGGGATCAACTAGAAATTTAAGAAATAATAGCAGAAGAAACCATATAGTTTCTGGTATTTAACAACAACAAAAAAAATATAGAACCTCAATGGGAAGGCCAAATGGGAAGACAGTCTGTATTCTTGCATGAGATCTATTATTGTACAGATCATAACCTGCGTTTCACACTGATTTATAAACAGTGCTATTCCAGTAACTATGGAGTAGCAAATTACTCCAAAACTGAATAGCTTGAAACCCAGTCTCTCTCACAGCTTTTATGAGCCAGTGATTGGGGAGCAGCTCTCGCAGGTACTTTTGTCTTTTGGGTTTGCATGAGTATGCAGTCAGGTGGTAGCTGTGGATGGGACCATCACAAAGGTGCTTCACTCATGCGCCAGGGCCTGGTCTGGAAACACTCAAGCATTTGGGGCTTGAACAGCTGGGGATCCTCGGGCATCTCTGGGTTCAGGCTTCTCCTGTGATCTCACCAGCGTGGTGCCTTCCAGGTAGCTGGGCTTCTTACTAGGTGGCTCAGGGCTTCCACATTCCCTTGTCCCAAGAGAGAACCAGGGGCCTTTTTTGACGCAGCCTTGGAAGTCACATGGCATCACCTCTGCACATTATTGATTCAGGCAGGTTGCAGAGGTCACTCTAGGTAGAAGAGAAGGGAACATAAACCCCGTATATCAATAAGAGAATGTTAATATCGTTGGAGAAAGAGTGTGTGGGATAAAGCATGTGCTGGTGCAGCCATCTTTGGAAAATAGAGGCTGCCAGAGCTGCAGTTCCATTAAACTGCATTTTTAGGGGGGCAGCTTTTATCCTTAAATGCATTTGAAATAGCAAAATCAACTTTTACAAAGAAAAAGGGAACTTAAGCATCAGATACAAGCCAACAAGCCATAGTAATAAAAGAAGTATGGTATCTATGCCAGAATAGGTGATAGACAAAAATGAAATAGAATAAAGGTCTCAGAAATAGACCCATGTATATGTGGGAACTTAATATACTATAAAAAGGTACCCCAGGGGACTTGTCTGGTGGTCCAGTGGCTAAGACTCGACCCAGTGCAGGGGGCCCGGGTTTGCCCACTGGCCAGGGAACTAGCCCCCACATGCTACAACTAAAAATCCTGCATCTGGCAAGCTGCAAGGATGAAGAGGGGAGGTCCCACACACTGCAAGTAAGACCTGGCGCAGCCAAAAGAAGTGAGTGAATATTTTAAAAAACAAAATCAAAAGGCACCACAGATCAATGAAGAAAGGATGAATTGCTTGGTAGACAGTGTTGGGAAAACTGACTCATCAGTTGGAAAAACATAAACCAGTTTACCACGTAATATCACATACGATGGTGGATTCGGAGAGGATTAAAGGCCTAAATGAAAGTGGTAACACCACAGAATTAATAGAGGCCCACTCTCCTTTATCCACAAATGTGAAATCCAAGAAGCTCTGAAAACTAAAAGCTCTTTCATAACCCACAAGGCAGGAAAACTTGAGGTGAAATGTTTTGTACATTTCCTTGTCCTGCTGAATGTGAATATCACACATTTAACTGCAATGTTTCATCAAACTTACTGTGAAAACTTACAACAGTCAACATTTAAGAACATTAACAATAATTCTGTAACATCATCTAGTACCCACATTCATACCTGTCCAGTTATCCCCCACACGTTTTTCCCCACTCAACATGTGTTTATTGAGCATTTGAGCATTATTTGTGTACTGTTGATTAAATAATGTTTAGTGAACATTGTTGAACACCTGCTATTGAGGTCACTCCGTAAAATACAGAAATAAATTGAGACGTGTTTGCTGTCCTTGGGAACAATCTAGTGTGGGAGAAACAAACATATAACAACCATACATCCAAAAAAAAATACAGCGCAGGACAGGCTGCAGTGGACACCATAGTGCTGGCAGAAGCGAGACTCTGGAAGGACTGAGCAGGGATCATTGACTTCTCCTGGAGGGGCCTTCCTCCTGCTATAGCTTTGTTGGGAGAATAGCTGACTTCTTTTCCTGGTCCTAACTCATTCTCTCTCTGTTCACACCTTAATGTGATTCTAATCTGAGGGATATTTGGCCTTAAACCAAAAATTTACTTTTTTAAATGGGTTTATTGAACTAAGATCCAGCCAGGATTCCAGCCATTATGTTTGGTTAGTATATTTCATTCATTTCTCTTGATCCAGAAGAGAGAGAGAGTGTGAGTGTGTGTGTGTGTGTGTGTGTGTGTGTGTGTGTGTGTGTATGAAAGAGAGAGACATTGACTTCCTGTAAAGACCAAAACCAACTGACGTATAGAATGGCCCTCATTCTGGATTTGGAGAAGGCAATGGCACCCCACTCCAGTACTCTTGCCTGGAAAATACATGGACGGAGGAGCCTGGTAGGCTGCAGTCCATGGGGTCGCGAAGAGTTGGACACAACTGAGCGACTTCACTTTCACTTTTCACTTTCATGCATTGGAGAAGGAAATGGCAACCCACTCCAGTGTTCTTGCCTGGAGAATCCCAGGGATGGGGGAGCCTGGTGGGCTGCGGTCTATGGGGGGTCCCATAGAATCAGACACGACAGAAGCGACTTAGCAGCAGCAGCATTCTGGATTTGTCTGATTTTCTCACGGTGTCGTTCAACCTGTTTCTCTAGATACTAACTATCCCTTGCATCTCTTTATAAGCTGAAAGTGAGGTCTGGAATAATTTCCATTTGAACATTTTTGGCAAGAATCCAGGTGTTGTTGCTATATACTTCATATATGTGATGTAAGGAAACACATAATGAAATGTCAGGGTTTTCCACCCTAGTTCTGTTAAGTTTGATAATTTGGTTAACATGGTGACTACCAGAAATTTCCCTTGTAAAACCCCCCCCCCCTTTTTTTTTTCTTCCCTCCTTGCAGTTAGCCAGTTACTTTCTGGGCAATTCATTGGTGACTTGCAAATATCCTGTTCTCCAATGTCCAAATTATTTTAGTGTTCTGATGATAATACCTGATGGCTTTATTATCCATTGGTGACCCTTACCCTAATTATTCCCTTGGTGGGTCACTTCAAAACTATTAATGTGTGTAGTATGTGCTGTTCTAGACTTTAACTAGGAGTATCACATGATAACACCTTTCTTAAGTCTGGAACAGTCTGAATTCCAAAACTCCTTTGGCCCCAAGGTTTGCAGATAAGGGATTATAGAAAAGTAGGGAGAGTATCTCTGTGTCACAGGAGCCAGGAGGAGCATTATAAAGCACAAATAAGGCAAGAAACACAGATGGCATTTAAAACCTGAGACTCAGAAGGGAGAGGGTGTAGAAAGAGAATGATAGGGGAGTCGGGACTGAGCCTGGAAGCATAGACCATTATTATGTCTGTGCTTGTGGTTGGGAGGAAGAAGAGGAAATAGAATAGTAGACAGCGCAACCAGCGGAGTAAGAGGAAAACCAAGAGAGTCCAGGTTAGAAGCCAAGCGGAGAAAGTGAGTCACAGAGGTGGGCGCGCCAACCTGGCCCTGCTCCTGGGAGAGCTCACAGGACCGCAGGGTGACTGCTAGGTGTGGTGGCCTGCATGCCGTGGTGCCCTTGACAAAGCAGTTTCAGTGCAGCGCTGAAGGCAAAAATCTGGTTGGAGTGGGCTTGGGGTGAGAGGGAAGAAAGGCGTTATCGAATATAGACAACCTTGCAGAAGAGTTTTTGACACAAAACCTTGAAAAGAAATGGAGAGATAGCTGTCAGTTGAAGCGGAATCAAGGCATTTTTCCAAAATTGGAGAAATACTAGCCTATTTGTTTGCTGAAGAGGATGATAAAGAGAAAAAAAAATAATATGTAGCCAAAATATCACTGCACATTTTGCAAGAACACCTATAAACCAGAGGAGGCATGTGAAGTAGATTGAAATGGTTGCTCCCAGGGAAAAGGTCTGCAGAGCAGAGAATAGAATGACCCTTGGGAACTGAAAGGACACAAGAAAAAGGCCTCGCTCAGACCTGAGTGCCGTGATCGTGTGGTGTGATCCAATCAGTGGGTGCGCCGAAAGATTGAAACAAGTCAGGGAAGAGACCTGTGGCGTAACCAGTCAATCAGCCTCCACTGACAGACAAGTGAGGGTAGAATAAATCCTTTCCCCAGGTCTTGAAATGTAATCATCGATAATCACCTCCGCGGAGCTGAACCTGGGGACTTTACCTTTTTCCCTTGTACTCTTTTGTAGCTATGGTTTTTGTGAAGTATCTGTGTCTTAACTGAGCAGTTTCACTCTGTGAAATTTAACCAAGGATGAAACCGGACAGGTGCTGCCAAGACACCCTAAATTTAGTCTGAACGTGAATGTGAAATCGCTCAGTCGTGTCCGACTCTTTGCGACCCCATGGGCTGTAGCCTACCAGGCTCCTCTGTCCATAGGATTTTCCAGGCCATAGTACTGGAGTGGATTGCCACTTCCTTCTCCAGGGGATCTTCCCAACCCAGGGGTCGAACCCGGGTCTCCCGCATCACAGACAGATGCTTTACCGTCTGAGCCACCAGGGAAAGTTATGTCTCCAGTTGGTAGACTCCTGGGGTTCGCAGTTGGCTCTAGTGGTAAAGAACCCACCTGCCAGTGTGGGAGACACAGGCTCAGTCCCTGGTTCGGGAAGACCCCCTGGAGGAGGAAATGGCAACACACTCCAGTGTTCTTGCCTGGGAGACTGCATAGACAGAGGAGCCTGGCTGGCAGGCTGTAGTCCATGGGGTCTCAAAAGAGTTGGATATGACTTAGCGACTGTCCAAGCACGCACAGTAGGATACTGCATAACCGTTTTTGAAAGAGATGAGGAAGATTATATCATTTCCATAGAAGAAAATGTATTTAAAAATGAAAAAAGTAGATTTCAGAATAGTGTAGATACCAAAAAAAAAAGTCTCAAAATATAATCCAGAAATATATTTTAAAAATAAAACCCTTTTCTGTCACATAAAATGGGCCCCAAAGTTTAGAGTTGAGTCAGCTTTCTCCAAGAGTGCAGTACACTGGGGAAGCCTTGAGCAGGAGGAGGGTGGCAGTTAGGACTGGTGAACATTTTGTAACATGCTTAAGGGACTGGGAAGAAAAAAAAAATCCTCACACATGACACCATCCCCAGCAGTGGAACAGAAGGAAGTGGCTCGCCAGACCAGGGGGTCTTATTCTGTGCGGAGGGCAGGCAGTAGGGCAGCAGCCCCCAAGATGAATCCTTTCTCAGGAGGCCAAGCTGGGTTCTGATCCGTGCCTGCTGTTCCTTTTTTATGGATGATCTGGTTGATTGGTCTTGCCTATTAAAGCCAAACTCACACACTTCTCTGTCCAAAAAGTTAAAGGCCCAGAGATCTCATTTTGAAGCGTGAGACCTTTGGAGGAAGGGTGCCCCAGGAGTGTGCGAGGGCCTCCAACACCAGCTTCGGGGATGAGTGATGCCAAGGGTGGTTCTAGGGTCTGGAGTCTGTACAGCAGGCTCCAGGTCTCCAGCCTTGAATCTTGCCTCCCTCCAGGGCATGAAATATAATCACCCTAATCTATGCTTAGGAGTTGTCCCTGGTGACCAGGGCTGTAAGAACACACTTGCCTTTTTACCATGTGTTTATTTCCTTATTTGTCTGGACCTTTTTCCTCTTTGTGGAATGGACCTGAAGCTCTCTCACCAACACGGACGTCCACTCCCTCCTCCCTGGTTTCATTCAGCAAATGGATGGAATCAAGGTGATGCCCGAGGGGGACGATGGGGCTGGGAAAAGGGAGTGAAGAGGAGCAAGAAGGAAGAAGGCAGGGAGATTGCTCTGTGGGTAGGCATCTACTGTTTGGGAGCGTCATTTGCGTCTTTGCTTTTTGTTCTGGATCCCAAGGATATAAACTATGAATATAGTGTTCCTAGCTGCCCCATTTTACTTCCAGTCTCCGCCATATGTTCCCGTGTATTTCAGTGTGGTCCCATCAGTGTTATTTTCCCTCAAGGCTCTGACTTGAATGTTCACACAGTCTCCTAGATGGGGCGTATCTGTTCCGTGGGTTTTTTCTCTAACTGTGTCTGCCTTAATCCATATCTCCAGGGTAGGTCTTCTCTCAGGACCCCAGTTCCTTACACCAGGCACACCATCGGCTCTACCTCCGTCTTGCTCACGTCACATCCCAGCTGAGTTGTCATCTTTCCTGCCCGCTTTCTGTTGGCCAATCTCCTTAGGATTTGTATATCTGTGAAAACCACGGTCGTCTTAGTTTCTGAAGCCAGAAACCTCAGCATCATTTTTTAACTATGAATGCTTGTGCACCCAGTCCTCTGACTTCTAAGATTAAAAAATAAAAATCCAGGAGAATGAACACGTTGGAGATCATTTTTAATCCATATGCTTTTACACCAGGATTGGGCACAAAGTGTGAGGAGACACCAAAAAACTCAGTAATCAAAGTAAATAATTGTTCAGAGTTGAGTCAACCAGATGTCCTTTTGGATTCTAAATCCACCAGATGGCCCATTGGGCAGTGAGTCCAGAGGCACAGGGGACCCTAATAATGTTTCCCCAGGTTGGCCAGCAGCAACGCAGCCTGGCCCCCCACCCACAGCATCCTTGGCCTGAAAATCCACAGCAACCGCGTAACTGTTGAAAATGGATTCATCTTTCAGTGTCCCCCCTACTGGAGACTGTGTTTTATGCACAGAATTGAGCATTAACGGTGACACACAGGACTAGCAATGTTGTAACACACACACAGGCACCAAGAATTAGAGCAGGGAGCAGTTTTAGGTTTTGACTGTCCTGTCCGCCCCCTGCTTTTGCAGGTAAGGGTTGTAAAGCGAGCTGTGGCAGGAGTCGTCCAGCCGGAAGCTGGAGCCTCTGGGGGCTGCAGTCCCAGGCCTGCAGCAGATGGGCCCCCTGCCCTTGCCTTTGAGCCGGGATCCTGTTGCCTCAGTGATGAGCTCGGGCACTGCCATCCACACGCCCTCCCCAAGCGCCAGCAGTGAGCAGGAATGAGGTGCCCTTTCAGGCCCTCTGCTCTCTCCCTGCCCGGTCCTGGACCATGTCAGCCAGTTATCTAGGTAAAGAAGGCACTTCAGAAATGGGGATCAGGCTTCCCTTCTCAGGTTCATCATTTGCCAGCTTTTGTTAACCACGAGCCTCCCCACTTTCTCCTTAGACCTCCGTCTGGTGCAGAGGGTGCGTTAATGATGCTGCTCTTCAGTTTGCGGCATGTTGTCGCTGGTCTGTGTGAGGCTGTCCTCTTGGCTCTCGTTGACTGTATGTCAGTTTCCTTGCTTCTATTCCTGTTCTCCATTCTCCTGCCCTTGTAGCCAACCACGCAAACGTGCTTCGTACATATTCTCTCATTGTTGCGTTAGGAATTGTTGCTTCGTGTGCTGTGTGTTATTTTTGTTTCGGATTTCAGTGACCACATATATATGTTTTTACCTTAAATGGCTTGCTGCTCCAGATCCTTTTGTATCGTTTCTCCAGTTGGCACTGGGTTCAGATTTCTGCTGTGTGTGCGTTCGGTCCATTGCTGATGCCTGCTGCACACAAACACGCCATAGAGCCCACACTGGCATGGCACTCACCTGTCCCGCTCTTCATCCGGGCTGCCTGCAGCTCCCTGCCGCCCTGCTGGGTGCAGTGGGGAACTTCCCGAGCCTTCTTCTAATGGGCCTGGAGGAGGATTTCTCAGGGAAACCTACCAGAAATGGGCTCACTCGGTCATAGAGCAGTGAACTTTCTACTGTCATTTCTTCTAAAGATTCAAAAGAAGTGATTATATCCCACTTCTCTCCATTTTCTTTCCTAAGTATTAAGAAAGTATGTTGTGTAGACTGCCCCAGCTTTTAGCCTGCCTCTGAAACCTTGCAATGATACCATCCAGAAAACAGAGACAAAGGTTGGGGCTGTATTCTCTTGTGGGTCGGTTTGAAGTATGAATTCCTTTACTCTGAAAAGTTCAGACTCACTCTGCTCCTTCTGTGTCCACGTGGAAAACGATCCACGGTGCTGGGGTTGTCCCAGTGTCCCATTGTCGACGGCTTTTCTTGACCTCTGCCTGGAGGCAGTGGAAGGGGGCCACCCAGCAGAGTCGCCAGCTTGAGTCAGTGCACATTTGGCTTCTCTGTGCGCTTGGCTGCCCCATGCATGAGCTGGAATCGTGTGGTCAGCCCACAAAGTGGGTATGGAGGACCCAAGTGCACAGAACTTTTTAGGGTGGGGAGGTCGATACCTGGAGTGTTGAGCTGTATTAATTTTTGGAATACATGTTGAAATATTCATGAACAGACTTATCTGAAATTGACTTTAAGATAATCCAGGTGGGTGGGGTAAAGATCAGGTGGCTGTATAATTTGTTGTCCAGTCCTCGGCATGTTTGAGACTGAACAAAGTGAAAGTAAGAGTCACTCAGTTGTGCCAGGCCAGAATCCTGGAGTGGGTGGCCATTCCCTTCTCCAGGGGATCTTCCCAACCCAGGGATTGAACCCAAGTCTCCTGCACTGCAGACGGATACAACGGGGCTAATAGTTCCATTAGGACGCCAGGTTTAAACCGTGATTGTCTCCACACACCAAGACATGGCCACCCCAGGGGAAAAAGAGACTGACTGGATCTGAGTTAATCACTGCTGAAGCTGGGTGATGAGTGCCTGGGAGCTCATTATATCCTGTTTTTTGTTTGTCTGAAATTCTCCATGATAAAAAGGCTTTGTAAAAGGAAATGTATCTATCAGACTATCAAGCCTGTCTGGGAAATGGCCCCTGGGTTCCTGGCGGCCCTCACCCCGGGGTAGAAGACCCAGGTCACCAGCAGCTGCTCTTCTGCTGCCCCTGGGCACTGCCCCGAGGGGGCGGCAGCAGGTGGGGGGGGTCTCTGCCTGTCTTTGTTGCTCGAAGCAGTGGGAACTTGAGGGTGTTCTAGCTCAGCGAGGCTTGGTCTGGGGGCAGCGTGGGGGCAGGGCTGACCTTTTCCCTGCCCCCAGAGCTTTCAAGGCCTGCCCAGGTGGCAGCCAAAGCCCCACATCCGCTGCACACCGCAGTGCTGGGTGGCAAGCCACCTGCAGCCTGTGCACACGCCCGTGTGATTACCACGGGTGCCCTCACGGGGACCACAGGCGTGGGCAGGAAGCGGCGTGACCGCAGTGGGCTCCAACCGACGTTCCGTCTCGCACACTGTGACCCCACGTGGCGCTCGCCGCGGTGTGGCAGCTGCTGGAGCCCCGGGTGGCAGCGGGTGAACCTCTGCTGGGAACCGGCTCACAGTCTGGTGTAGCCTCCCCTTGCTGTCTGCCCCCGGTCATACAGCTGGAGCCTTCTCACCCAGTTCCGCAAAGTGCGGTGTTTGTTCACCTGACGGATGTTTTCAGGAGCCCACACTCTGGGGACGCAGCAGTAAAGGGGCCTCCAGGGAGCATGCGGCGGCATGGGGGTGACGCAGGCGCGGCGGCTGGGAGCACTGACAGGGTGCTGCTGGAGAGGGCTGGGTGTTCAGGAGGGTCGTCTGAGATGGTGTGGGGGAACAGACATCATCAGGGAGAGGGTCCTTACGGGGACCGGAAAGCCAGTGCAGCCCCGTGCGACAGGAGCAGGAGAGTCACTTTCTCAGACACCGGTGATGGTTGGAGAAGCAACTTGCAGATACCCCCGCCTGGGAGTCGTTGGTAACCTTGCTGAGGGCAGTTTGGGGGTTTAGAGTAGCTCAGGAGGGCGTGAAAGCAGGGGGAGTGAAGAAGACCATTGCAGACAACTTCTTTGCAGGTGCTTTCCATGGTACGTGAGGCAGTTGCTGCTTTGCAATGGTGGAAGTGGACCTGAGAGAGGCTTGTGTTGGGGGAATGCCTGGCCCGCGCGTGCAGACTCGGTGGACAGGGAAAGTGCACTTAATGGAACTTGTTGTAAAGACCCTGATTGTAAGGAAGAGCCCTGGAGGGCCTGGTTCCATGTATTTGTAATCTCTCTCTTGCTATCCAAATGGTTCTGAACTTCGGGGTTTTAAACCCAAACCCTTCTGACAATCTGAATCTACAGACTCATACCCAAGAAAAACACTCCTATCATGTTGTTTAGGGAGGTTGATGGATCCCCTGGCGTCTGTTCCAGGAGCACCCAGGTCAAGAGGCTACACATCACATACGTTCCCAAGGCCGTCAGTCCCTGAAGGCTCTGGAACTGGCAGGGAAAACTTGCTTGTCTCTTCTTCCCGAGTAGATCATCAGTTCCTTGAGGGTAAAGGCAATGTAATGTTTTGCCTTGTTTCTTACACTTAGTGACCGGAGTAAGAGCGAGGAGACAGACTGCCTGCCTCACTTGGCCGCTCCCCGTGTGAATGTGGGGAGCGGCTGGCCGTGCAGTCCTCACTGACACCCGAGACAGGACACCATGCTTCAGTAACTTCCTGTCAAGCCGACAGCTCCCCTGTAACAAGTTGTTCCTTTGGGGAAATAACCAGGCCTCCTGTTATATTTTGTGTTGGTTACCTGTTACGGGTGTAACAAATGATCACAACACGAATTTATTGTCTTACATTTTCGGAGGTTAAAATTCCTGAAATGGCCAAGGTTTCGCCAGGATTGCATTTCTTGTGGTGGTTCCAGAGAAGCCATTTCCTTGCCTTTTGGAGCTTCTGGAGGCCACCCGCTCTCCTTGGCTCATGGCGCATTCCTTTGTCTTCAGAGCCTGCAGCTAGCATTTTCAAATGTCTCTCTGACATCTGATTCCCTGGCTATCTCCTTTACCTTGTAAAGAATCTGTAACCACATTGGGCCCCCCCGAATGATCCGGGATAGTCTTCCATTTTAAAATCCTTAATTTATCCCATCTGTAATGCCCTTTTCTCCACACAAGATAATATTTACATAAAGTAATTGTACTACAATAAAAAGTATATTTTTATATAAAAAAGGTAACATTTGCAGCTTCCAGAGGTTAGGGTGTGGACACCTTTTAGGGACTGTTATTCTGCCAGCCAAACACTTCTCTAGCTGTTTACACATATGTTCTCATTCAGAGGCTCAGTTGGTAAAATTATTCCTGATTTACAGGTGAGGAAATGGAAGCTCAGAATTTCCCCTGGGCTCCAAAATTCATGACTTAAGTGCTGGAATTCTGAGTCCTAACCACCTTGTTCCATTCTGCTTGGCTGCTCGTGTTTTAATTCTCATATCTTCCATGGATTTCAGTTAGTGATATTTGTCAGTATTATGTTCCTGATACCAATATTTGGGGAAGTTGATGTGCTGACTCAGTGAAATAAGGAAATGTCAAAACCTATGTAATCGTGGTTATCACAGAAAAAGACCAAAGTGAAGAAAGACTTTAATTCCAGTTTGCATGGCCTTCCCATTTCTCATCAGCATTCATGTGTAAGGTCCAATACAGAGACTGCTTAATGGCTTAATAGTTTGTCCGCTGACATATACTTGATTTTCATGTTACAGCATGTTACTAATATTTCGCTTGCCAGCCAGCCAGAGTATGTATCGTTAGGCGATCTCTGACTTCTTTAACCTTGGAACTGTTATGAGGCAAGATGAGGCGGGTTTGCCGTGTTCCTGCTACTACACTGGAGTCTCTTCCTTTGCCCTCTTTGCTGCGCCACACCGACCTCTCCCATTTTTGTCTCCTAGACTCCAAGACATCAGTGTAGTAGCACACTTTACACATCTTGATAGGGGTCATTCGCTGTTTCAGGGATCTTAGAATTGGTGGCCCTTCCTGCCCGCGCTTTGTGTCTGGAGGGTCCTGGGAAATCCTTTCTAACTCATTGGTCAGTACCTCGTAGCTGTCTACCGTCTCCTCACCTCTCTCTCTGTGGTCCTCAAAGCTGTGGATGACAGGAAATCAAGGGCTGAAGCACGAAGGTCTTCTCTTGCCCTGACAGTTCTCTTCCACAGGGTTGATCACTCCACTGCTCTTGAACTCTCAAAACAACCTCATTCTATTCTTCTGGCTTCTTCCTCTTTAAAAGCCATTTCAGAGCACAGTTGTGGCCGACAGGATCGTGTCCGCCGAGTTCCTGCCTGCATCTCCTTCTGTGTTGGAGGTGCAAATGAGCAGCGGATGCCCTGCTGAGAAGGGGCCAGGTCTCTAGGCCCAGGCGAGACGCCAGCCAGCACTCATCCTTGCAGATAACCCAGCTCAGCCTGCCGTGTGGGCGCGTGGCAGGGCCCGACCTGAGCGAATGGTTTCTGTGGAGCGTGTGCAGCAGCGTGAGATCCGCGTCCTGAGACGATACTGGGGCCTGTGGAGGGGTCTTCCGGCAGACCTCCAGTGACACGGAGGACAGGGCTGTCAGCGTGAGTAGACGCAGGTCCCCCAGTGCTAGGCAAGTGGCGTTTTTCAGAATGAGCGGTCACTCAGATGAGAGTGTCATGTCCATTCGCCGGGTGAGTCAGATGCTGGCTGAACATGATCTCATGGTGTGTTTAAGCATTTCCTTTCTTGTAAGTGAAAAATCTCTATCAGGCTTGTGTGCATCGGGATGGACAGTGCCTTCAGAAACCCAGAAATAAACTCTTGGTCCTGCATGGGTTTTGTGCAAAAATTTCCATCTTTGTCCTTTTCTCTTTGCTAACTCTCCTTCTCTCCTCCAATTCCACCTTCTCTCTCTCTCTCTCACACACACCATTTTTTAAAAGTTACTTAAAAGTTGGAAATTTTAAGTATATCAGTCAGGATCCCAGGACTTGGAAGAGTGTGGGCTGACAATAGGGTGATTCCGAGTATAGTCACGTTTCTCTGAGAAAGTCAGCGGAGGGCACCTGTTAGGTGTGAGGGTAGGCCTGCATGGTGCATGTCCTGTGCAGACAGCACCCCCCTCGGAACCGGAAGAAGCGAGGCTCACGTCTGCTGTCACTGTGGAGACAGTCCCCATACCTCTGGGGGTGGAAACTGCCCTTTCTGCTTAAAACCCAGATGTTACGTTCCCTTTGTCTCTTCTGAGGGAGGGGGCTCCTTGGCCCTGCTTGATGCAATTGAGTGAATGAGGAGAAGCCTGAGCAGTCCTGCCTGTTCCACAGGTGCACTGCAGCATTGCCCAGACTCCAGAAAGCCCCCTCTAACCATGGCTGTGGGTGCTGGCTCCTCCAGAGGATGCGGGCCTGTGCTATGCTGGGACTTGGAATGGAGGCAGGACCGCCACTGAGAGGAGAGCATGGTACTTGGCTGAGTAACTGGACATTTCCCGGCCAGCCTTGTCTGTCCTATTGCCTAGCTTATAGATAAGCCTAATATCCAAGAATCTGAAGGAATTCTGCTTTGATCCTTTGGGTCCTGGGCCATCTTCCTCTTTGAACAGATGAGCTATCCTGTAATTAAGACATCTCCAAACTAAGAGCCAGATGTTCATCTGGAGACCACATCCACACTGAGTCATGATTGGCCGCCCCTGAGTTTGGCCGGAGCATGCTAGCCATGTGGTGAGGGGTTATCATTTGACAGTAGTGTTTCCTGGTCAGTGGCTGGTGACTGGAACACTCTCACATGGAGCCTTTCATCCTTTTTGTATTTGTCCTTGCTTAGGCCCAGGTCATCAGGCTGTCATGCCCTTCTTGCTTCCCTCCACCCAGTAATCCTTCTCCTAGGTAGTCCTTCCAGGGCCTCTTTATGGAAGAAATGGGTTAGAGGGCCAAGGGGAACGGGACCAGTTACCAGCATAGCTCCTGCTCCTGGCAAATGCTTTTCCCGCTCTTCTCTTGGCTGGAGCGCTGGCGTCGGGCCCCACCTGGCAGGAGCGCAGCCGGGCCTTGCCGTGGCCGTGGGCGAGTTTGCAGTCACCGGGCTCACGCCCACATGCACAGCCTGCAGCTCTTGCCTTTGTGCCCATGAGAGGCACTCCATTGAGCCTGTTGTCATTTTTAGCCAATGAACAGGATAGAGGTACTGATTGGGATTCAGCCTGTATATTTTAAAAATATTTACGTATGCGTTTTCATGCATCCATTGATTCTAAGGCACGTGCATTTCACAATTTAACAACTGAACACAATCTAACTCTGAAATCGGGGTGTGTCATATCACTCAAATTATGACTGACAGCTTGTTTCTCTTTCTTGGAGGTTCATAATGGTGCCCCTTAAAATGATGGCAGAGGGGGAGACAAGTCGAGAGAGTAGCATTGACATGTATACACTGCTGCGTGTAAAACAGATAACGAGCAGAAGCCTGCTGTGCAGAATACGGAACACAGCTCTGTGCTCTGTGGCGACCTGGAGAGGTGGGACCTTGGGGGATAGGAGGGAGGTTCTAGAGGGAGGGGATTTGTGTATACTTGTAGCTGATTCACACTGTTGTACAGTAGAAACTGAAACAGCATTGTAAAGCAATTATACTCCAATTGAAAAAAAATAAATTGATGGCATCTTAGAGCCCACAAAAATACATTATGTAGGATCAGCTCATTTTTCACTTCTTTGCCCAAAGAATTTGTATATTTCCCCAAATAGGCACATTTACTAGCAAGTCTCTGTACATTCAAGTTGCACTAGGTGCAGCCAAGTAAAATGGGCACCTCATATGTCACATGACTTTGCTCTGCACAGAGCACTTCCATATCCACTGTTGGTTGGATTTTAGAACTATATTGGAAAGAAGGCAGGGTGCTATCCTATGCATATATTACTGAGGAGCTGGTACAAGGCCACCTGGCTAGTGATAAAGAGAGCCTGTTTCTTCTGACTCCTTATTAGGAGTCAGCCTAGAATCCAGAAACAGCAAAAATACATTGGTTTGTTTTCCTTGCTTAGAGTAGAGAATGGCGATCACTACCCTGAGAGAATCTTTATAGTAGGCAACAATTGGGAATCTAAACACCCACAGAAGAAGATGGCTAAACACAATATATGATTACTGTAGAACGCAGAGGCATTGAAAATGACACGTATGTGGACTGTTAATGATACAAAGAGACTGTATATTTAAAAGAGGGAAATATGGATATCTGGGCAGAGAGGATTCTAATCAGAATGCATGTCTCATTGCTTTGATTCTGCTGCCAACCGTTGACCTCTTCCAGCAGGCAGGGACGGGCAGGGCCTGAAGGAGTCATGAAGGCTGAACTCCTGAGCAGATTCTAAGGTAGAGAAGTTACGGAAGAGGAGACGAGACCCAGCTGGAAGATGGAACCAAGACGCTTGACATGCAAGTAGTAGGGGCCCTCAGAGGAGAACAAGGGAAAGGAAGGGAGTATCAGTGAGGACAGGTTAGAAGTAGGTTAAAATGTAGTAGCAGACAGTCCGTACGGTCAGTAGTTTAACTCAACAAGTTTATCTTCCCCCCATGATGCGGTAGCCAGTATAGGTACGGGAGGAGGGGGTTTTGCTCGTTGTTGTTATCCAGGAACAAAAGGTGACAGAGCCTTTGAATCATGAACTATTAATAGCACTTAAAGTTGGCTTGGAAGTGCATATATCACTTCTCCTCTTTTATTCACCAAAGCAAATCACAATCCCACTGTTAACTTCAGAGGGAGGCGCATATGTTCCTACCATACAGCCGGAAGGAGGAAAGCTGGAAATATTTGGTAAACGGCACTCCTGACCTACCGTGAAGGGAAAAAACTAAGATACCTCTAAGAGTATCCTAGTAATATTGCCTTACTCTTAGGATGGAAAGAAAAATCTTTCAAGCTTTCAGGCCAAAGGAACATACCATTTACAAAGGAAAAAGAACCACACTGGCGTCAGATTTTCTATTTGCAACTCCAGGAAGCTAAAAAATGATAGAATTTTATCTGCAGACCACTGAGGAAGAAAGGAGGGCAACTCAAGAATCATATACCCAGGCAAACATTTATCTAACATGGTTTAGTTCAGTTCAGTTGCTCAGTCATGTCTGACTCTTTGCGACCCCATGGACTGCAGCACGCCAAGCCTCCCTGTCTATCACCAACTCTCAGAGCTTGCTCAAACTCATGTCCATCAAGTCGGTGATGCCATCCAACCCTCTCATCCTTTGTTGTCCCCTTCTCCTGCCTTCAAGCTTTCCCAGCATCAGGGTCATTTCCAGTGAGTCAGTTCTTCACATCAGGTGGCCAAAGTATTGGAGTTTCAGCTTTAGCATCAGTCTATCCAATGAACATTCAGGACTGCTTTCCTTTAGGATGGACTGGTTTGATCTCCTTGCAGTCCAAAGGACTCTCAAGAGTCGTCTCCAGCATCACAGTTCAAAAGCATCAATTCTTCGGTGCTCAGCTTTCTCTATAGTTCAACTCTCTCATCCATACGTGACTACTGGAAAAACCATAGTTTTGACTAGACAGACCTTTGCTGACAAAGTAATGTCTCTGCTTTTTAATATGCTGTCTAGGTTGGTCATAGCTTTTCTTCCAAGGAGCAAGTGTCTTTTAATTTCATGATTGCAGTCACCATCTCAGTGATTTTGGAGCCCCCAAAAATAAAGTCTGTCACTGTTTCCATTGTTCCCCCATCCATTTGTCATGAAGTGATGAGACTGGATACCATGATCTTAGTTTTCTGAATGTTAAATTTTAAGCCAGCTTTTTCACTCTCCACTTTCATCAAGAGGCTCTTCAGTTCTTCTCTTTCTGCCATAAGGGTGATGTCATCTGCATATCTGAGGTTATTGATCTTTCTCCCAGCAGTCCTGATTCCAGCTTGTCCTTCCTTCATCCAGCCTGGCATTTCACATGATATACTCTGCATGTAAGTTAAATAAGCAGGGTGACAATATACAGCCTTGACATACTCCTTTTCCGGTTTGGAACCAGTCCATTGTTCCATGTCCAGTTTTAACTGTTGCTTCTTGACCTGCATACAGATTTCTCAGGAGACAGGTCAGGTGGTCTGGTATTCCCATCTCTTTCAGAATTTTCCACAGTTTGTTGTGAGCCACACAGTCAGGTACTGAAAGTCTTAGCCACAGCAATTAAGCAAGAAAAGAAATAAAACACATCCAGTCTCAGAAAGAAAAAAACACATTATCAAATGACACTTTTTCCAGCATTATATTATGAAAATTTCAAACATACAGGAAATGTGAAAAGTTTAGCTAATATATCTTATTTTTTGATGCCTTTTGTTTTAATGTAGATATTAGTACATCTCCCTCTAAATGCTTCGTTTAGCCTATCATTAACTACAGTTCAGTATTTGCTTACACTTTTTTCTGGTTGAGGTGAAATGTACACCAATGAAATCTCAAGTCTTCAGCATACATTCACAGAATTCTGACAGAAACGTGCATGTGTATGACCTAAGCCCTCCCCGTGACATAGCATTTTCATCACCCCAAAAGCTTCTCTGAACCTTTTTCAATTAATCTCTGCCCCAATCACTACCCCTAGAGACAGCCACTGTTCTGATTTTTTCCACCGTAGGTTAACTTTCCCTGTTGTAGAACTTTGTATAATTCCTGTTATATGTGCTCTTTCGTGCACTTCACTCAGCATATTTTTAATGATCATCTGTGTTCCATGTGTCAGTAGTTTATGCTGCTTATTGCTGAGTAGGGTTTTAATTGCATTCCATGATTATATCACAGTTTATCCATGCTATTGACGATCAGTTGGGTTTTTTCAGACATTTCTTACTAGAATAAAGCTGTGATGAATATTCTGAGACATATTCATATAGACATATGTTTTTGTTTCTTTTGGATAAATATTTAGACACTAATTCTTGTGTTAGGAGGGCTTCCCACGTGCTCCAGTGGTAAAGAACCCGCCTGACATTGCAGGTGATGCAAGAGACACGTGTTCGATCCCTGGTTCAGGAAGATCCCCTGGCGTAGGAAATGGCAGTCCACTCCAGTATTCAGTTGAGTTCAGTTCAGTCGCTCAGTCATGTCCGACTCTTTGCGACCCCATGAATCGCAGCACACCAGGCCTCCCTGTTCATCACCGTCTCCCGGAGTTCACCCAAACTCAAGTCCGTCAAGTCTGTGATGCCATCCAGCCGTCTCATCCTGGGTCATCCCCTTCTCCTCCTGCCCCCAATCCCTCCCAGCGTCAGAGTCTGTTCCAATGAGTCAACTCTTCTCATGAGGTGGCCAAAGTACTGGAGTTTCAGCTTTAGCATCATTCCTTCCAAAGAACACCCAGGGTTGATCTCCTTCAGAATGGACTGGTTGGATCTCCTTGCAGTCCAAGGGACTCTCAAGAGTCTTCTCCAACACCACAGTTCAAAAGCATCAATTCTTCGGCACTCAGCTTTCTTCACAGTCCAACTCTCACATCCATACATGACCATAGGAAAAACCATAGCCTTGACTAGACGGACCTTAGTCGGCAAAGTAATGTCTCTGCTTTTCAGTATGCTACCTAGGTTGGTCATAACTTTTCTTCCAAGGAGTAAGCGTCTTTTAATTTCATGGCTGGAGTCACCATCTGCAGTGATTTTGGAGCCCAAAAAAATAAAGTCTAACACTGTTTCTACTGTTTCCCCATCTATTTCCCATGAAGTGATGGGACCGGATGCCATGATCTTTGTTTTCTGATTGTTGAGCTTTAAGCCAACTTTTTTGCTCTCCTCTTTCACTTTCATCAAGAGGCTTTTTAGTTCCTCTTCACTTTCTGCCATAAGGGTGGTGTCATCTGCATATCTGAGGTTATTGATATTTCTCCTGGCAGTCTTGATTCCAGCTTGTGTTTCTTCCAGTCCAGCGTTTCTCATGATGTACTCTGCATAGAAGTTAAATAAGCAGGGTGACAATATACAGCCTTGACATACTCCTTTTCCTATTTGGAACCAGTCTGTTGTTCCATGTCCAGTTCTAACTGTTGCTTCCTGGCCTGCATACAGATTTTTCAAGAGGCAGGTGAGATGGTCTGGTATTCCATCTCTTTCAGAATTTTCCACAGTTTATTGTGATCCACACAGTCAAAGGCTTTGGCATAGTCAATAAAGCAGAAATAGCTGTTTTTCTGGAACTCTCTTGCTTTTTCCATGATCCAGCGGATGTTGGCAATTTGATCTCTGGTTCCTCTGCCTTTTCTAAAACCAGCTTGAACATCAGGGAGTTCACGGTTCATGTATTGCTGAAGCCTGGCTTGGAGAATTTTGAGCATGACTTTACTAGCATGTGAGATGAGTGCAATTGTGCGGTAGTTTGAGCATTCTTTGGCATTGCCTTTCTTAGGGATTGGAATGAAAACTGACCTTTTCCAGTCCTGTGGCCACTGCTGAGTTTTCCAGATTTGCTGGCATATTGAGTGCAGCCCTTTCACAGCATCATCTTTCAGGATTTGAAACAGCTTAACTGGAATGCCATCACCTCCACTAGCTTTGTTCATAGTGATGCTTTCTAAGGCCCACTTGTCTTCACATTCCAGGATGTCTGGCTCTAGATTAGTGATCACACCATCGTGATTATCTGGGTCATGAAGATCTTTTTGTACAGTCTTCTGTGTATTCTTGTCACGTCTTCTTAATATCTTCTGCTTCTGTTAGGTCCATAGCATTTCTGTCCTTTATTGAGCCCATCTTTGCATGAAATGTTCCCTTGGTATCTCTAATTTTTTGAAGACATCTCTAGTCTTTCTCATTCTGTTGTTTTCCTCTATTTCTTTGCATTGATCACTGAAGAAGGCTTTCTTATCTCTTCTTGCTATTCTTTGGAACTCTGCATTCAGATGCTTATATCTTTCCTTTTCTCCTTTGCTTTTCACTTCTCTTCTTTTCACAGCTATTTGTAAGGCCTCCCCAGACAGCCATTTTGCTTTTTTGCATTTCTTTTCCATGGGGATGGTCTTGATCCCTGTCTCCTGTACAATGTCACGAACCTCATTCCATAGTTCATCAGGTACTCTATCTATCAGATCTAGGCCCTATTTCTCACTTCCACTGTATAATCATAAGGGATTTGATTTAGGTCATACCTGAATGGTCTAGCGGTTTTCCCTACTTTCTTCAATTTCAGTCTGAATTTGGCAATAAGGAGTTCATGATCTGAGCCACAGTCAACTCCTGGTCTTGTTTTTGCTGACTGTATAGAGCTTCTCCATCTTTGGCTGCAAAGAATATAATCAGTCTGATTTTGGTGTTGACCATCTGGTGATGTCCATGTGTAGAGTCTTCTCTTGTGTTGTTGGAAGAGGGTGTTTGCTATGACCAGTGCATTTTCTTGGCAAAACTCTATTAGTCTTTGCCCTGCTTCATTCCGCATTCCAAGGCCAAATTTGCCTGTTACTCCAGGTGTTTCTTGACTTCCTACTTTTGCATTCCAGTCCCCTATAATGAAAAGGACATCTTTTTTGGGTGTTAGTTCTAAAAGGTCTTGTAGGTCTTCATAAAACCGTTCAACTTCAGCTTCTTCAGCATTACTGGTTGGGGCATAGACTTGGATAACTGTGATATTGAATGGTTTGCCTTGGAGACGAACAGAGATCATTCTGTCGTTTTTGAGATTGCATCCAAGTACTGCATTTCGGACTCTTTTGTTGACCATGATGGCTACTCCATTTCTTCTGAGGGATTCCTGCCCGCAGTAGTAGATATAATGGTCATCTGAGTTAAATTCACCCATTCCAGTCCATTTTAGTTCTCTGATTCCTAGAATGTCAATGTTCACTCTTGCCATCTCCTGTTTGACCACTTCCAATTTGCCTTGATTCATGGACCTGACATTCCAGGTTCCTATGCAATATTGCTCTTTACAGCATCGGATCTTGCTTCTATAACCAGTCACATCCACAGCTGGGTATTGTTTTTGCTTTGGCTCCATCCCTTCCTTCATTCTGGAGTTATTTCTCCACTGATCTCCAGTAGCATTTTGGGCACCTACTGACCTGGGGAGTTCCTCTTTCAGTATCCTATCATTTTGCCTTTTCATAGTGTTCATGGGGTTCTCAAGGCAAGAATACTGAAGTGGCTTGCCATTCCCTTCTCCAGTGGACCACGTTCTGTCAGACCTCTCCACCATGACCCGCCCTTCTTGGGTTGCCCCGGGGGGCATGGCTTAGTTTCATTGAGTTAGAGGAGGCTGTGGTCCTAGTGTGATTAGATTGACTAGTTGTCTGTGAGTATGCTTTCAGTGTGTCTGCCCTCTGGTGCCCTCTTGCAACACCTACTGTCTTACTTGGATTTCTCTTACCTTGGGCGTGGGCTATCTCTCCACGGCTGCTCCAGCAAATTGCGGCTGCTGTTCCTTCCCTTGGACAAGGGGTATCTCCTTACCACCGCTGTTCCTGACCTTCCGTGTGGGATGGCTCCTCTAGGCCCTCCTGCGCCCACATAGCCACCACTCCTCGGATGCTCCTCCCGGCCGCTAGCTCCTCTCGGCTTCCGCCCCTGACCTCGGACGCGGGGTAGCTCCTCTCAGCCGTCTCCGCTGACCTCGGATGCAGGGTAGCTCCTCTCGGCCGTCCTGCACCGTTGCAGCCTGGCACTCTAGGCCGCTGCCCCTGACGTCTGACGTGGGGTAGCTCCTCTCTGCGCTTAGTGTTCATGCCAGGAAAATTCCATGGACAGAGGAGCATGGTGGGCTACAGTCCGTGGGGCCACAAAGAGTAGGGCGTGATTGAGCAACTGCGCACAACAACCTCTTGGGTTAGGATAAGTGTGTTTTGTTTTACAAAGAGCTACCAGACCTTTTCCCACAATGATGGTGTCTTATACTCCCTCCAAGAATATGAGCGTTCCAGTTGCTCCATATCCTCACCAACGTTTGTTGCTGTCAGCCTTTTAAACTTGTACATTTGACATGCTAATAAAGAAACGTATTTGAGTTCTCCAGAGAAACCAAACCACTGGGATATATTATATATATATATATATATTTCCGTTGCTCTGCCTTTTTATTCTCTGCAGGGCTTCCACAAATTGGATGATGCCAGCCCATACTGGGGAGGTCAATCTGCTTTACTCACTCTTTGAACTCAAACGTTTATCTCATTCAGAAACTCCCAGATATAATGTGTAACCAAATATCTGTGTACCCCATGACCCAGTAAACACAAAATTAACCAACATAACAGATACATTAAGTACATACACAGAGACACACTCGGTATTAAATTGATTTCAAGTATCTATCCTTAGGCTGTCTCCTGATACTTGCTATGAGAATTCTGTTGGCTCCTGGGACAGTAGGTGAGCCGCAGACTCTGGAACGGAGTCTAGAGGCTGAGTCCAGAAGAGGGGTGTCGAAAGAGGCAACAGTCAAAACTGGTGGCCTTTCCCTAGTCCAGGATGTTCTGCAGGAGAGAATGGCCCAGACATCAACCACTGATAAACTGCATTGGTTTCCAGTTGTTTCTCTGATGGAGGGAGGGAGAGAGAGACAGTCAGTGTGTGTTAAAAATGTGATACTTACTCATGTGCTCTCGGGGACACGTTTCTTCGGTATAGAAAAATAAGTCATCCAGCGTTGCCCCTTGGCCTTTCATTGTAATAAATCCCATTTAATAGAATTCATGCGGTCAAGTCTCATTTAACAGACATTAGGCACCACAAGAATATAAGAGGGAGAAATCTGGCAGGACACCGGGCCCTGGCTGGTAGGGACAGAGTGGGGGGTGCTTCCTGTGCCCCTCGGTGGGAGGAATTCCTTCAGCCCCCCACCAGGATGGAGGGCCTGCCTGGCTTCCTTTTCCCTGGCTGCTGCTTTTGCGTCTTCTCCCTTTAGGTGATCCCAGAGACAGGCAGAACTGGGGCAGGGCTAAAATAGCGCATCAGATTAGAGGGAGGGTCCGGAAGGGAACTGGGGCAACGTGAGAGCACACGTTCTGCCTGCCCAAGAAATCAGGTCTTAAAGGAGAAGGTTGCAGTTTTGGAAAATGAGAAAAGCTTTCCTTTGTATTGCAAGATAAATGCTGTAGAGGCACGAGGGAGTTGTAACTTGAGCTGGTTTCCCCAGTCTTTCCTCAGTTGCCCTGACGGTCAGATGGAAGCAACTGGGTCAAGTCCAAGGGGCCCAGTTAACCCTGTCCAGGAAGATGCTGGACATGCATGACCACGTGTGTGTTCCTGGCTCCCTGTTGGTTCTCTGCAGGGGGGCTCACTGACACCACCTGCCTTTAACCCAGGATAGCAGGGGGACAGCCCCTCACCAGGTGGAGGCTTGTCCTGTCCCGGGAGCTCCGATCTTCGGTCCAGCGAGGATTCCTCCCACTCAGGCCAGACTCTTGTCAAACGACAGGAAGCAACTGGGCTCTGGCCTTCACCTCTCTACGTAACCCTGGGCTGATCTGATGCCAAGAGGAAGAAGGAAGACGGGGTCTCCGTAAGGATCTCCCTCTTGACTGGGGGGGTGGAAGAGTCCTGTAGCAGTGTTCATTCGGTGGAGCCCCCCAGCACAGTCCTGGGGCGGAGACGAGTCCCCCGCGGTGCTCTGTCCTGGGCCCCTGCCTCTGCCACAGCCTTGGGGGGCAGACAGGCTCGGGAGCTGCTGGCAGACGTGGCTGGCCAGCCCAAGCTAGCAGTGCCTCCTCCCTCCGGCAGACGAAGACACGACGTGGGCAGGGCCCTCCGAAGAGAGATTAGACAGAGGGGGCGGCAGCGGGCGCATGCTGTCTGCTGACCCCGCTTCCAGGGCTCGCTGGGCAGAGTCCTCAAGAGTCCCACCTGGAGCTTGCTTCCCCGTGAAGGACAAGAGAGCATCTCTTTCCCGAATTTCCTGGGTGCTGATGAGGTCGCATGAAGCTGACAGAAATCATGTCAGTTGGATGACTGCAGGGACCACTGTTTGATCTTTGTTTGCTGGGCTGATTTTAGTTCAGTTGGGACTTCTTTTTCAAAGTGGTATCAAAATTTCCTAGATTTTTTTTTTAACTGTCAGATGGCTCATAGAGATCATAGTGCAGGGGACCGGAGTTCAGTCCCTGGTCAGGGAACTAAGACCCCCACGTGCTGCAGCGGATCTAAGCCCGACTTCAGGGCAACTAGAGAGGCCCTTGCAGCAACGGAGACCCAGGGCAGTCAATAAAAATAAAAGAGGCGTTTAAAAATCAGCCATTTCACCTGAAAAAGATCACAGTACTTGTCATATGCAGGGCTGTTGGTGCTGAGCCGTGACTGCACAGTCCCACGCAGTGCCTGGGGCAGCAAGCAGCGGTGTCCATCCTGATCATCTGGACCTTTCAGGAAGGGAGCGGGGGTCACTAGTGCCCCCACCCCCCAGGCTCTCCATGATTCACCTTTTGCCCTTCACGTTCCATTTAAAAGGTAGTTTGCAAACTCAGCGTCTTACAGCCAATGCTACAGGCTCAGTGCCAGGAGGAAAGCAGAACTCGGTCCTTCCGTATTAATAGAACTCCCAGGGGAAAATAAAGTTATCACTTGGTACAGTGTGTGGGGTTATCCAGGACCGCGGTTGCTTCAGAGGGCATTGCTGGGACGATGTGGGAGCCTTGAGGTGAATGCTTGAGGATGCCTTGTGTGTGTGTGTGGCATTTCACGTCCCTTTGCTGTGTGACCCTCCTGTACTGGTCGGCCTGTCCCACGGTCCTGGGAACACAGTGCTTGCAGGGAGGCGAGACTCCCTGGCTATTGGGTGCCAGCCCTGGCCCTTTGGCTGCGTTACCTGGGCAGGTGACCTACCCTGGTGTCCTCTTCTGCAAAACAGAGTTAACGCTAATGCTGACCCGCCTCATATTCCCAGCAAATGAGAAGAGCTGTAAAGCTGCCCAGATCAGCGAAAGTGCGGTTGATGATCACCTGCATGAGTCAGCGCCTTAGAGGCTAGGGGCCTGGTGTGTACAGTTCCCTGTCAGCTGTACAGGAAGCACCGTTCATAGTGCTCCAGAGTCCTGTGCTCTGAAGAGACGGGCCCAGCTCACTTCTGCATGACCTGTGGCCAGGGTGCCCTGCTGGTCCGTCTCCCCCATCCCTCACCGTGCCCCGCATTCTTCCTCGTTACTCACTGCCTGGGTTGCTGATGGTGTGCCTTTGTTCAGCACCATTTTAGCCCGCTTTCAGATTTCTTATTTGATTCTCCAAAGGGAAGTAGATGTGTCTCTTTTTCAGATGAGGAACTGAGGTCCAGGGAGAGTAGATAACTTGCCAAGGTCTTGAGGCTGGAAAACCCGGGTCATCTTGGACTTCCCCATTCACATGACAACAGACCCTGAGGTTTTTGTTTTTTTTGGCCTTACACACACACACACAAATGCAGAGGTGGGTGACGGAAGTGGTACTGACCCTGCTTTCATTAGAATATAGGTCTCTCCTACCATAGTGGTGCTTCCTCCAAGACCTAGTATTTCCCAGCCCGCCTCTTTTTGAAAACTCTGCTCTGAGGTGTGTTTCCCAACACGACCAAGCAATTAACTTAATTCTGAGGGTATCTACCTGGAGATGGCATCTGATCCCACAGGCTCAGCCCCCCAGGACAGCCCCCACTTCCAAGGCCAGTCACAAGCCCAGGTTGTCACCTCCACTTCTGTCCAGCTGCCTGTTAATTGGAGGTTCCCATGCCCCCTTCCTCTCCCAGACCTCAGAAACATTTCACTCACTAGAAGAACGGTTTATTATGTAAAGATGTAACTCAGGAACAGCCCAGTGAGAGAGGTGCACAGTGTCAGGTTGGAAGGGTAGGGGGGTGGGGTGCGGGGTGGGGGGGTGGCGGATGGGGGCGGTGTGTGGGGGTGTTGGGGTCGTGGTGGGGAGGAACGGCAGAGCCACACTGGCTCCAGGCATACCGCTCTCCCCAGACCTCCAGCCAGAGAGCTCCAGACCCTCTCCTTCGAGGTTTGATGGGAACTTGGTCACATAGGCATGATCGATTAAATCCCTGGCCACTGGTGACTGGTCGAGCCTCTAGGTCAGGGGTGGGGCTGGAAGTTCCAGTCTTCTAATCACGTGGTTGGTTCTCTTGGCAACCGGACCCCATCCTTAGGTTATCATCTAGGGACTTTCCAAAAGTCACCTCAAAGGGGATGGTTACGAATAAACACTCCTTTAACTCTTTCACCTTTGGTTCTGGAGCTGTTTCAGGAAGTGACGACAAAAGCCCAAATGCTACTGGCCTTACGTTAATGGATTCCAAGGGTTTTAGTTTGGCTCTGGGCCAGAAACAGGACAAAGGCCACATATATGCTTCTGATTAGAAATCACAATATCACACCTGCAGTCAACTCTTTCTTCTCCAATGGCGAGGACTTTAGGTTGGGAGCTAAGAAATCTGATTCTGGTCTCAGCTCAGCCCCTCAGTTGTTTGACTGTTGGCCTCCCAGGGTCTCTTTCTTTATCTGTACGATGAGAGGATCGGCCTAAACCTGTGAATCTCAGCTTGTTTTTTCCTAGGACATAAATGCCCAGTGACGTTTCCTCCTAGACCTTTCTTGCGGGGTGTCCCTTTTTCCCAGCATCGTAGCTGTAACTTGACCCTTCTCTGATACTCAGGGAATCACGGTGGGGTGCAAAGGTTCGAATGATGCCATTGTAACAACCATGACTGTGCTAAGTAATCAGAGATGTGAGTAACGTACAAGGTGAAGGGCTTTTCTTTAGTGAGCAGTCCCTGTACCACCTCCCAGTGGCCGCATCAGGACGTGGTATCTGAGGGCCTGTCAGGCCCATCCTGGCCTCCCCTCAGCCCTGCGCCCGCAGCCTGCAGGCAGGGTCCTGACTTGGCAAGTTAAAGTGAAAGCATCTTGTAGTCACTTAAAGCGTCGCAAAACCTTGGTCTTTTGAGTGAGAAAGAAGGGTGAACAACTAGTCTCCCAGTGGCTGGTCATTCTGTGAAATGTTACTGAGTACAAGTATTGGTGTATTTGCAGGGCACAGGCCTGAGGGCAGACTCAGGGAGACAGAAGGACGAGGTTAGAAGAGCATTCTCACCGTGCCAGACTCGAGTTCATGACACCTGTGCTAGGATGCGGGATGGACCCTCCCCTCTCAAGTTTCCTTTCTCTGTTCTGGTGTTGTCTTTAATGGATGCATAACCACCCAGAGATCAGAAAATACAGCCCTTTCTCAAAGCCCAGCCAGAGTCCTTGAGATGACAGCACTTCCAGGACTTTTTAGCCAACGCACGTAGATGCTGAGTATCTCTGAGGAAAGGGGGTGGGGCAATGGGGTTGGTGCCGCAGAGTCTGAGGTCCGCTTTGCCCAGAGTGGGCTGGACTGTGGGTGTTCTGTCTGGTTCTGGAGCTCAGAGCCCTGTCCCTGAAGAGAGGAGGGTTCAGAGAAGACCTCATGCCAAGAGTCTGTGCCCTGCCCAGGAGCCGGCCCACTTCTGGCTCAGCACCGCCAGCTGTCCAGGCCAGGGGCTGCCCTGCAGAGTGAGCGGGCCCCCTCGGGAAGGACACTGGGGAATCTGTGAGCTCCTCTTTGCCTTGAACCCTCTTCTCATGGTAGATACTGCTCCCGCGTCCAGTGAAACTGTGTGTGGACACTTAGGCTGAAACTTAACAGAAGGGTCAAATCTTCACCCCAGTATTCAGACGTCTGTATTTGACCTGGAAACTCCAGACTGGGAAAGTAGGGGTTATGGTCGCAATAAGGGAGACTTAAAATGATGTGGACAAATAAATAGATGACTTTTCAGTCTTTTCAGTAGAATGGAAGTGAAGTATTCTATTTGAAACCAGTAGGTTTTTTTTTTTTTGCTCCACTGTGCAGCCTGTGGAGCTTAGGGTATAGTTCCCTGTCCAGTGATCAAACCTGGGAAAGCAGAATCCTAACCACTGGACCACCAGGGAATTTCCCATTTGTTTTGTTTTACAATATTTACTTATTTGGCTGCACCAAGTCTTCACTGAGGCGTGTGGGATCTTTACTTTCAGCATGCAAGATCTAGTTCCCTGGCCCAGAGACGGAATCCAGTCCCCCTGCGCTGGAAGCACAAGCGTCTCAGCCACTGGAGCGCCGGGGAGGGAGCTCCCCCTTTGAAAAGTAATTTTAATAAAAGTAAAATGGGGAAAATTGGAAAGATTTGTATTTATCTGTAAAAATCTGTATTTATCTGTAAAAATCGGTCAAAAGATAATTTATAAAAAAGCGATCAATGCATAATGGAGTTCAGCTCAAAAGGTTCTCCGCCAAAATATCCAGTGCTGATACACTTTGATGAAACCCCCCAGGTGTGTAATGAATAAACTTCCTGGAGAATAAAACGGCAGGGTCAGTCGCCTGTGGTTGTGAAACAGCTGTCACTCTTGGAGGCATATGGCCAAGGCATGTGCGGCATTCGGGAGTGCACTGCAGGGCCACCCCACTGCGCTTACTCTCCAAGGACAGCTGCAGGGGGCTGTGGGAGGGAAGGTGCTCAGGCTGAGGGGTGGAGGTGCCCACACCTGTAGGGGTTGCTTCCCCAGGAAGGATGTTAACTCTTTGATATTTAAAGACAGACTGTTCAGTCACCTTGATTCGCTCAATGACTCCCTGTCCCCACTGCCCACTAGACCCCCTTGGGAAAGGATCTGAATGCAAAGAAAACTCAAGTCTGATGCCAGAGATGGCTGGTAGGCTTCGGCAAGGGGCATGACAAGGGTGTGCAGTTCAGTTCAGTTGCTCACTTGTGTCCAACTCTTTGCGACCTCATGAGCCGCAGCACGCCAGGCCTCCCTGTCCATCACCAACTCCCGGAGCTCACCCAAACCCATGTCCATTGAGTCGGTGATGCCATCCAACCATCTCATCCTGTGTTGTCCCCTTCTCCTTCCGCCTTCAATCTTTCCCAGCATCAGGGTCTTTTCAAATGAGTCAGCTCTTCGCATGAGGTGGCCAAAGTATTGGAGTTTCAGCTTCAGCATCAGTTCTTCCAACAAACACCCAGGACTGATCTTTAGAAGACTGGTTGGATCTCCTTGCAGTCCAAGGGACTCTCAAGAGGCTTCTCCAACATCACAGTTCAAAAGCATCAATTCTTCGGCGCTCAGCTTTCTTTATAGTCCGACTCTCACATCCATACATGACCACTGGAAAAACCATAGCCTTGACTAGATGGACCTTTGTTGCCAAAGTAATGTCTCTGCTAAGGGTGAGCCTCCATGAGAAAAATGGGATTTGGAGGCTATAACAAAAAAATGAAATGTTAGTTGCCTTAATGCAGAAGTCAGTTGTGGGCTGTATCTAGACCGTCATTCTCTGTGTTGATTCTGAGCCCACACGGCCAGAGTCACACAAGAGTTTCCACCTTTATTATGGATATGCTTGGTTTGGGGAAACAAAACAAAACATTTCCTTCTGTTCTCTCTTTCAGGTTTCAAGTGCCCCATTTGCTCCAAGTCCGTGGCTTCTGATGAGATGGAAATGCACTTTATAATGTGTCTGAGCAAACCTCGTCTCTCCTACAACGGTGAGGGTTTGGTTGGGGCAGGAGGCAGGGGGGTGGCCTCTGGGCAGCTTCTGCACCCTGCCTTCCAAGCGGGAAGGGCAAGGGGAGTGGACCAGGGAGGGAGTCCCTCAGGAGGCTAGTGTGCCCCGTCCTTTCTGCCACCTGCTTAGCTCCTCTTGCGTCTGGTCGGGAGACAGGCCTTGGTCTCACACAGCTGACAGCGGAAGGTCTGCGGGAGCATCAGCTCTCTGTGGGGAAGGGGAGTCCCGGCCGAGCTTTGCACGACCTGCTTAAGCCTGACTGTCCAGGGCAGAATAGATGTGATGTGTGGACACCTTTGGGAACTAAGAACTGACCTGCCACCTTGGGGCTGAGCATGAGTACATCTAGGGACTCCATGAAACCCCAGTCCCCCGCCACGACACCCCGTGGACAGAGTGAAAGTGAACACCTGCCTAGCGTGCTGTGCACAGACTTGGGTGCGTTCTCGGTCGCCTCAGTCATGGCCCACTCTTTGGGACCCCATGGACTCTAGCCCACCAGGCTCCTCTGTCCAGGGAACTCTCCGGGCCAGCATACTGGGGTGGGCTGCCATTTCCTAGGGATCAAACCCAAGTGTCTTGCCCTGGCATGGGTGTGCCCGTGTTGCCCTGCGTGGCCTCCTGGCCTCACTCGGCCACACTCACACTGAGCGTCCCCTCAGAGGGAGCAGAGGTTAGCCAGCCAGCCGGAGGCCTGCCCTGACTGTCCTTAGTCTGTTCCCATTTTCTGCCTCCTCTAGTTGAAAAGCCTTCCCTGGTGGCTCAGACAGACGGTAAAGTAGCCACCTGCGATGTGGCAGACATGGGTTCGATCCCTGGGTTGGGAACATCCCCTGGAGAAGGGGGAACAGTACTCTTGCCTGGAGTATTCTATGGACAGAGGAATCTGGTGGGCTACCGCCCATGGGGTTGCAAAGAGTGGGACTCGATGGAGTGACTTTCACTTGGGAGCTTCCCTGGTGGCTTAGATGGTAAAGAATCTGACTGCAATGTGGGAGACCCAGGTTCGATCCCTGCATTTGGAAGAGGAGGAGGAAATGGCAACTCACTCCAGGATTCTTGCCTGGAGAATCCCATGGACAGCGGAGCCTGGCGGGCTACAGTCCATGGGGTCGCAGAGAGTCAGGAACGGTTGAGCAGCTGACATACACACAGTTGAAACGCCATCTCTTTGGGGCCAGGGGAGGGGAGGGGGTGCATGAGAGAATGTGTGTGTGAGTGTGAGTGGGAGGACCTCTTTTGTAAAAGCCAGTCCTCAATCACCCAAGGCAAAGAGCAGCATGCTGCTTCTGGTCCCATCAGTGGAATTTGTCTTAAGGCAAAGAAGGTGCCTCGCCCCTCTGCGCGCACTGTTAACACAGGCAGTCTTTGTCTAAGGACACCTAAACCTTCCAGGTATGAAGAAGGCATTTGCCACCTGGGGTCTGTATATGGAGTGAGAGTCTCCAGGGCTGGTCTGGGGCCTGTTCTGAGATATGGCACAGGCCTTTTGGGGCCTTAAGCCAAAATCCCAGTTCAGACCTCTAGGTCATATTTTACCAATGACTTCTTATCACCCTACTTTGTCTTTCCTACCAAAAAGGGAAAAAAGAAGAGATTTAAGGCATTCGTGAGGTGTAAAACTCTCAATCTTTCTGGGAAGGGGATGATCTGAGACTTTTTTAGTGGGTATGTGCTATTTTCTTATGAGGATTCACTGAAATTCCTGGTCACTCCCGGGAGATTCCCCATCTACACACACACACCCTTTCTGTAGATGCTAGCACCAATTGGGGAAATTTTAAGGAAATTGATAGCAGTTATATAAGGTGAAATTAACCACCAAAGAGGCGGGGTGGGGGGAAGAAACCTCCTAAATGAGACTGATAGAAAGTAGTATTTTTCTTATTATGAGGGTTGGCCTGAGCCGTGGGTTGGAAGCCCTCCAGTAGCCGCCTGCCAGACTTTTTTTTTTAAAAAGGCCAGTTTAGGAAGGGCAAGACTAGTTTAACTGGTTCACCCAGTGCTCAGGAGAACCTTAAAGACCAGGAGCTGGTGCTCCCGCACGGGCACCTGGCTCGTGAGTCGAGATGACACAGGGATGCGGTGGGCATGCACCCCGGAGCACAGACCCTCCTGTCCTCTCTTCTCCTCTGAGGGCAGCTCTGAACCCAGAATGGATCCCTCTAGGGTGAGAATGGAGTCGGGGGACCCATTTGCTTGGATACATGTGGCCAGCTTGACGGGGTCTTGTAATTTCTCTCCCTTTCCAGTGTCTCTCTGTGTTTCTGAGACTGGCATCCTCAAGAACACGCACTCAGGTTTTGACCTTCATGTTGGTCAGCTAGTAGAATGAATCTGGAGGTGAGGAGCCTGGTTCTGCCATGAACAGAAGGGTCACAGTCCAGGGACCGAGGAGGCCCCTATTTCGCGACCAACAGGGCTCCTTGGCTCTGGGAGAGCCTGGCGTGTGGCAGGCTCTTTTGCCAGCAGTATTTAGCGAGCTTGGTGGCTGTCAGAGCAGCTTTAAAAGCTCCTGTCTGCTTAGCTTTCTTCTGGGGCACAGACCCTTGCCCTGCTTCTTAGGTCCTGCCTGCCCACCCCTCCTCTCTGCCAAAGGTCGTTGCCTCCAGCTAAATGCTGCATGTCACACAAGGTTTCTCTAAATGAAAGGGACTCTGGCTCCCCTCAACGTAGGTGTGCCTCCTGCTCCTTTACCCCCCGCCAGCAGACTTGTGTTCATGGTGCTTGTTTGGCCTGTGTCTCTGCTCTCAGGGACCCCGTGGTTGGGATGGAAGTGCCTTTTCTTGGGCCTTGGGCAGCCAGGTCCTGGGTTAGGAGTTTGCCCAAGCTAGTGGGGCCGCTGCTGGGAGCTGTTATTGATGCTAGTAGTGGCTGAGTCTGACGGCCTGGGGTCTGTCTGGGGGTGTCTGTGCAGGTGCCCTTCCTGCAGGGAGATGGCAGGAGAGGGCTCCTGGCTGCCGGTGCATGAGGCGTGGGTGAGAGGAAGCCCTGGGGAGAGGGGAGAGGGCCCCAGGGCAGCCTCTGTAAAATGAAGCCCCTTGGGCCTGAGGACCCCCCTCTGCTTGTCATGGTGGAAACCCAGCCCACCTGGGCAGCGCTGGCAGTCCGGGGGCTGGGGTGGGACACTGCTTCTGGTAGGGGAGCGCTCCACTCGGAGTCTCCCCTTCGCCTGGAACCTCCCCAGGAAGGGAGCTGACATAGCCTGGCGTGGGTGGCACTGCCCCCTCCCGGCCCTCAGGAGGCTGCGGTGCCAGGCTCTTGGGCACCTGGCCTGGAGGTAAGGCCGCGAGGAGCCTGTCTGGGACGTGTGTGAGGCTTGTCCCTCTGGCTCCCACCATCCTGCTCACCAGGGCTGTGAGCGCCACAGGCCCGGGAACGTGGGTTCAGCCCCCAGTGTCCACACCCACCTCTGTGCCCCTCCAGAGTCCCACTGGGTGACGTTGGGCCTGTGCTCCCCGCAGACAGGCTCCTCCCCCCACCCGAAGGGAGGGCTGCAGCCATAGGTGAGGTGGGTGCTGGTTTCCAGCTCCAGAGGAGAGACTGTCGCCTGGTCTCTGAAGGACGGGAGCAGGTTGGCCAAGTGGAAGGAGCAGCGTGGGGGTCCTGGCTGCTACCCACAGCCTAAGCTGCAGCCCTGACCCCGCGGTGTCTTTGGGGTTCAGCGGGCTGTGTGTGTGACACTGGTGGCCTGGAGCTGGCCCCAGAGAAGCGAGGGCTCCCTCTCCTCCTCCTCAGCCGCTCCTCTTTGATGAACGGCAGCTGTCGGGGACGGGCAGAAGTGTGCCACCACTTCCCACGCCCGCCCCGGCAGCAGGACGCACTGCCTGCCACCCTGGGCTGCTTCTCTGGTCTGCCTTAGAGCCGAGCGTTGGCCCTGTCAGCACCCCCCCTCAGGCCAGGCTCACTTCCACGCTTCCTCCCAGGCCAGAGACCCTGGCTTTGCACGTGGTCTCAGGAAGCTGGGGCTTGTGGGGCTTGAGGAGAAAGAACAGCTTGGTTCTGTGTTCTCATTGACCAGGATCGGTCAAGCCCCCCTGCTCTGGGGACCTCGGGGTGCCCAGCCCAGAGGCATCGGAGTCCATCTGCATAGTAATCTCAGCATGGTTCAGGGTCCTCTCCTTTGGGCGGCGAGGTCCCCTGGCAGCTGACGGCGGGCTCCCAGCATGAGAGAGCAGAGTCCTGTAGGATCTGGGTGGTGGCCAGACTTCAGCTTCAGCTGTGTTCCCGCCCCTGCTGGGCACTCAGGGATACCTGGGGGCTGCTGATTCCTAGCACCCTGAGGATTGGGACAGGAAATTTTACTCAACCCACTCAGACTTGTTGCCGGATTTGGGCTCCTCCTCCCTTCAGCAGTGGGGAGATGCCGCTTCCTGGGCTCTGTGCTGCATGTGGGCACCGCCTGCTTCCCCAAGCTCCCAGGGTCCCCAGCCCGCTCCCCATTCACGCCCTCTGACTTCAGCAAGGTGTCTGGTTCTCTGGCTGCATTGTACCTGTTTGCCAATCAAGAATAAACCAGGTGTCCTGCCTGGCTTGTAAGACCCTGAGGCTCATTGAACACACACATGTGAAATCTCCGTGTGTATCACTGGCCGTGCCCATGATCAATTAAAATCTTTCAGGAGTGAGGAATTCTCCTGCTTCAGGCTCTGCTGTTTTCATATCCAGAAGCCACCCTCTGGATATTTCTCCTGTGGGTTTGAGAACGTCTAGGTAGCCTTTTGCTGACTTCACCTCTTTTCACCTGCCTTTCAATTACTAGAGTTCACCTGGTTCAGTCGTTTGCTCTCTGGGTTTGTCTAAGCTCTGTATCCCCCACCTCCCGCTGTGGCCCACATCTCTCCTCTAAACCCCAGATCTGGACTTGTGCGAATTCCGGGAGGTTTCTGTGGCCGTGTCGCCGGGGAGATTCCTGCTCAGCACCTCCCACCCAGTGCTGAGCTCATCTTTCATTCCCAAGCTGGCCCCCTCCTCCTGGGCTCCCTCTCATCATGATGAGCGCCCGCCTGTGCCCCGCCCCTCTATTTGCCCAGCTGCCCCAGTTCTTGTCAGCCTCCCGCCCCCAGTGCTGGCGCTGGCCTTGAGTTCCCCTCTCCTGCCATGCTGCATCAGCCTCCCTAGCGGGCTGCCCACCGAGGGCTCTTCCAGTCACTTCTAGTGGTTTCAGAAGACCAGATGTGATCAGAGCACGACTCGAGGGCCCCTCAGTGAACCAGCGAAAGGCCAGGCCCCGCAGCAGAATGCAGGTCCCAAGCCTGTCCTCGGGAAGTTGGTCTCTCCTCTCCCCGTGGCCCCACGACTCTGCAGCAGCGTCCTTCCCTCCAGGTGCACAGAGGCTGTCCCCTCGCCTGGACTCCCTGAGCCGTCCCCTCCCCGCCCAGGCGCTTCCCACACCTCTTACATCTGGATCTGTGTGTGTCCTAAGACTTCCAGGAATCCCCATGCTGTTCATTTCCGTCTTGTTCACCCTCCCCTGCTGGGCTGTGAGTTTCCTGAGTCCTGAGACCATGGCTTATTCACTTGAGTCACCAGTGTCCAGAATGTCACAGGAACGTCCTAGAGGGTGTTGGCCTTGCCCCCAGCTCTGCTTGTGCTGTTGTGCTTACGGCTTCATCTGGGGCCATGTGCAGCAGCTTCCTTCCATTCATTCTTTTCTGGTGGGAGCGTAAGGTATCCTTTTTTTTTCTTTTTTTTCCCCAGTTCAGTTCAGTTCAGTCACTCAGTCATGTCTGACTCTTTGCGACCCCATGAATTGCAGCACGCCAGGCCTCCCTGTCCATCACCAACTCCCGGAGTTCACTCAGACTCACGTCCATCGAGTCGGTGATGCCATCCAGCCGTCTCATCCTCTGTCGTCCCCTTCTCCTCCTGCCCCCAATCCCTCCCACCACCAGAGTCTTTTCCAGTGAGTCAGCTCTTCACATGAGGTGGCCAAAGATTTTCCCTTATTTAATTGAGTTAAAATGTGTTTGACACGCAAGGAACAGTGTCGTAGCATTTAGGACATGCACAACATTGTGCAACCACCGTCTCTGTCTAGTTGCAAACATTTCATCACCCCGGAAGGACCTCGTTGTATGATTCCACTTAAATGAAGGATCTAAAGGCATCGACAGTCGACGCCATAGACCCAGAGAGCAGAAGGGTGGATGGCCGAGGAGAGCGAAACAGGCACTTGCTTTTCAGCAGGTAGAGAGTTTCAGCTACGTGAGATGGAGAAGTCTCGCGGTCTGCTCTGCAGCATGATGCCCGCAGCAGTAGTGTCCTGTACTCTTACATTTTTATCAGGAGGGTACATCTCATGTTACCACAAAAAAAAGAAGGAAAATCCCTTAGTCATGAAGCACGCAGTCTCCAGTGCCCCCTGACCTAACTTTCTGTCTCTAAACTTTCCTCTTCTGGACATTTCGCATGAAGGGAATCGTACAGCCGGTGGCCATTTGCGTCTAGCTTCTTTCACTCACACCATGTTGTCGAGGTGCGTCCATGTTGCGGCCCACATCAGCCCTTCACCTTTCCTGGCTCAGCGATACTCCACTGCGTGGGTCCACACGGTTCATTTCTCCATCAGCTAGTGGACATTTCCCACCCGCTGTTGGGAATAATCCTGGGTGCACGTATATTGGCTAGAGTGCCTGTTTCTCCCCCTCATTCCTGCCTAGTCCAACTCTCTTCATCACCTTTTTTTTCCCTGGCCTGTGTGTATGTTTAGAGGAAAGTCTGTCCAGGGAGCCAGTCTGTCTCCTGCTGCCCAGCTCCCGGTGTCTCCCTCTCCCGTCCATTTTCATCCTCTATCTCCTGGGCTGTGTATTTGGTGATTGTCCTCAGAGAGTTGGCATGTGGTTTACATGTCTGGTGTCTGCAGTGAGGACCTCCACGTCAAGGCCCGCCTCGGGCTTTCACCCACTCAGGCGGCCCACGTCGTCCCACCCGGCTCTCAGAGCCCGGCCAGCTGGTGACTGACCCCCGTCCTCTCCCACTGTCCCCTCTCTGCAGATGACGTGCTGACTAAAGACGCGGGTGAGTGTGTGATCTGCCTGGAGGAGCTGCTTCAGGGGGACACGATAGCCAGGCTGCCCTGCCTGTGCATTTATCACAAAAGGTACGAGGGAGCTGGCAGGCCCGGCTCAGCCACACCCAGACCCCAGAGGGCTCCTTCCCTGTGGTGGGAGGAGAGAGCCAGCCGTCAGGAGGACCCTGGGCGGCCTCGAAGCAGAGGCCAGCCCGCGGGGACGTCTGGACGTGCGGGGCGCAGAGCCGGGGAGGCCTGTGGATCCCCGGCCCCCTGGAAGGTTGGGTCTCCGTGTGTCTCCACGAGCCCCCACTGGTCCGCAGTGTGTAGACCCTGGTCTGTGCCGCGGGGCCTGCACGGAGGGAGATGCTGGCTGCCTCGGCCCCAGGCCCCGCCCATATTCACTACCTGTGGGGCGGGCCCCTCCATAATAGGGCCGAGATTCGTCCTCAGGCTCGGGCTCCAGCTCCAGCCTGTGTCTTGTTTCCAACTGGAAAGAAGACGCCTCACTCAGGCCGCCACTGCTCTCGGCCCCTCGGCCCCGGAGCCGCTTCCTGACGCAGGCTTTCCTGAAGCCTGACTGGGGCCGCCGGCCCCGGGCCACACGCGGATGCGGCTGGTGCGGGGAGGGCGCGAGTGAGGGCCGGGGAGGGTTTGGGCCCGGGCCCAGCGCCAGGCCGCCCGCGTCCAGAACTGGGGACGGGACCCTCTAGCTCTCGGGGAGACATATGCAAATAGCCAGTCTGGTTCCTGCTTCGAAAAGACAGGCTTGGACAGCCCTTTCTGTGACTCCAGGACTTCACTGCCGGCCTTTGCCTGGTGCTCCTGAGTTCCACCCCCCTGGCCACCTTCTCCCGGGAGGGCTGGCTGCTGGCTGCCCGCCACAGCCGGGCAGAGAGCCTCAGGAGATGGCCCGCCCAGGGCGCTGCCCAGCCTTTCTTGCCCTTCAAGCCTTGGAGATGGTCGCCTGGCCGCCCCTCGCAGCCCCCCGCACTCGCCGTCTCTCTGGTAGTTGTGCCGTGTTCCCGTGCTCCACGCCGCCGAGGCCTCATCCTTTTCGAGGCCGCGCTCCCCGCTTCCTGTGGGCCTAGGCCCACGCCACCCCGCCTCCCGGCACGGGGCCTCCGGCTGAGCCAGCGCCCATCTGAGTGCCCTGCTCCTTCCCGCCAGTAGACAGTGGGTGTCGGGTCCTCGCGGGTGAGACGTAGGAATCCTGCTCCGAGACCGCTGCTCAGCCGGTGACGCATCCCCCTTGCCGTCTCCCCGCTCAGTTGCATAGACTCGTGGTTTGAAGTGAACAGATCTTGTCCAGAACACCCTGCGGACTGACCCTGCTGGGCTCGCTTGCTGACTCCTCTCAATGGTGAGCCAGTGATTGGGGCCCTGGAGTGGGGAGGGCGTTGCTGAGCTGCCCTCTCACACCGCCCCGCCCTCCCCACTGAAAGGGGTCGAGGGAAGAGGGGCTAAGCAGCAGTGCTTCTGTGAGGTGGGAGTGGTTCCTGGGAAGCCCTAGAGTCCACTCTTGCATGGTCGTCCAGAAGAGTGGAGGTGGAGCTGGGAAAAGATCAGTGTGATCCAGACGTTGAGGGCAAATCTCCCTGAAGGAGGTTCAGCAGGAGCCTCACCACGTGCTGAGTGGGGGAAGCCTGGGACCAGTGCTGTGCCTTGTGCTCCCTGGGCTGTGGAGCAGGTCCTCACCCGGGTGGGGGTGGGGGGCCCTGCTTCTTTGGGGCTGGGGACATCTCGCTTGCACTCCCACGTGGACATCACGGTCATTGAACAGGACCGCGCATTGTCCCTGCAGCACTTGTCAGCAGTCACCTCACCAGATTCTTCCCTCCTCTGGCCCCCTCCCTCACCCCCTTCAGATGAGTTAGACTTGGGGCCCCGCCACCACAGCCCAGGTCCCTGACTGCACTGCAGACCAGCCCAGCCAGCTTGCTCCCCAGACAGGGGAGTACCCATCAGGTGGGGGGCATTTCCCACCCTGTAACCATTGTGTAGCCCGTGTGTCCCTCGGGCACCTTACTTCACTGCTGAACGTCCTCTCCTGTCTCCATCCTACTTGTCTCTTCCGCCAAACAGACAACACCCCCAGAGGAACCAAAACCCACCTCATCTCACACCCAGGGGTTCAGGGCCCTCTTTCCGTTCTTTCTCTTTCTCGCTCTCTCTTCGTCTCCCTCTTTCTCTTGTTTTTTTGTTTTCTTTTGTTCTTTGTTAGGTTTGTTTCATTTATCCCAAGTAAACCCCCAGAACAGCTGACGATGTCAAACTATTCAGGGACACTTGCTCTTTTTACCTTCTCCTCAAAAACTGAGGACGTGGGGTGAAGAAAACGCGAGGGGAAGAAAGAGGCAGAGGGCATGGAGCCTGGCACCGGCTGCGAGTCCCGATTCCCAGCGTGACGTCCGGTTCAGGGGGCGCCCCAGCCTGGCCTCTGCAGGACACACACGACTGGCCTCGGGCCCACCAAGCGCGACTGACATCTTCCGGTCCCCACAGGGACAGCCAGGGCCCCATTCCTGAGAGGAGGCTTCAGACACTGGGGCAGAGCTGAGCTGGGGACAGCAGTGGGAACAGGGCGCCCTCCTGCACTGACTTCCAGAGAATGGTCCCCCTTTCTCCCCGAGGACACCAGATTGGATGAGAGCCAGTTTGAGAGAAGAAAGAATCACCCGCTCTCCTTCCCCTCATCCTCATCCCAGGAGGGAAAGGGCATTTTCTTTTTCACTTTTGAAAGGCATTGTGGGTCTGTCTCTAAAGTGTTTACAAAAAAAAAAAATTATAAAAAAAGCAAAAAGTCTAGTGTCGACTGGTGTTTTCCCTCGTGATGTTTACAGATCGCTTTCTGCTGCCCGGCCAGAACCCACTCAGTGACAAACGAACAGAGCCGGGTTCTTGCCACTCAAGTCCCAAGGGCGCGGAGCGAGCTCACAGCCCTCCTGTGCCTGGCATCCAGCAGCCTCTCCATCAACCACTCTGCCTTGGTTTTTTTGTTAGTTCGATTCCCCCCCCCCCCCATTTTTCTGGCTTGATTTTGCACTTTTCTCCCCTGGGGACCCCAATATCTTGACTTCATTGCCAAAAACAAGTCCATCAGGACCTTCTCCCCCTTCTTCCCATTTCTCCTTCCTACTTCCCTCCTGGTTCTGGTCAGTTCAGAGGATTTAACAATCACAAGTGTCCTGCAAAAATGCCTGAACGTTTTTCCTAGACCCCTGTGTATTTTCTTTCTTCCAGAAAACTTAGACAAACAAAAGACTAAGAGGATATGTACAGCTGCCCCTGTTTTCAGGCATTCTGTTCGAGAACATTTTAGCTGTTGATGTTCACATGTGACATCAGTTCCGGCAAGATAGGTTTCTGTATTTATATATTAAAATCCAGAACAAAAAAAAACCTTATAAAATGTTTAAAAAAATGTTCAAAGCTGGGGGAAAAGGCTTTCTTCATTAGTCAAGGTGTTTTGATATGGTATTAAAATAATGTCTAATAAAAGATGCACTGTGTGACTTCATTTTAATCAAGTGTTATTACACAACCAAGAAGTGAGCATTGAAGGTCTCTGTCCCTGCTCTCTCGCCCACCCGCCTTAGCCTTCCTTCAGGCTAGTGTTGGGGCTACTAGTGTGTCAGCAGGGATTCATGGGTGAGGGAACAGGGCAGGGCAGGCTGGAGTCCCACAGGTTTACAAACCCGCTCAAGCCTCATGGAATCTATCTGCCGTCACCCGTGGCGTGGTTGTGACAGAACTTTTCTGGAAAAATCTGCTGGGCAAGGATCTTGCAGCCGGTGGAGGCTGTAGGGACTCACGTTCTTCCAGGCATTACCTCCCCCCCTACCACCATACTTGGCTCCCCATTCTGCACCCTGCCCTTCCTGTTGCTCCGGCCGAGTCTCCATGCTGACTCACGGGCATGCTTCATTGAGGCCCAGAAAGAGGCCTTGCTTGGGAGCTGAGCCAGCTCAGAGCCCTTGAATTAGAACCAGCCACTCTGAGCTCACCAGAGTTGGCACACCTTGGGCAGGGTGGGAAGCGTAGGGCAGGGGGTACCAGTGCCCACCTGGCCTCTGTCTCTGCGCCAGGCCCGCTCCCGGAGAGGCACTGCAGGGCCTATGAGGGCAGCTCAGGAGGGGGACACATGCTCTGCCGGCCTCCAGCCTCCTGTGTGTGGGCTCTGACCCCACCAAGGCCCTGCAGTCGTGTTCTGTCAGATGCTTGCTAAAGCACCTGCTCTGTGCATTGCAGGCTGGTGGGCAGCTGTGAGCCAAGGCCCCAGCATGTCCAGCGTTCCAGAGAAAAACTTGAGAGGAGTTTGGGTCCAAGCTGGTGGGGTGGTGACCCCGGAAACCTGCAGTTGCCATGGTGTCAGGAACCTGGGCTCTAAACTGTCTGTATGGGGCTTCTCTGCCTGGCAGAACCATGTTTGGGGAAAGGACTCCCATCTAAACCTCAGATGCCCCACAGGTGAAGTGGGAACAAAGTCACAGCTCAGAGGTCACCGTGAGGGTCAGAGAATCTGCCCAGAAGCCTTGGCACATGCATAGCAGGCTCTCTCATGGCTTTGTCACCACAGAAAGCACTGTTCTATTCACAGCACCTCCTGCTTCTGCCTGGCAACTGTGTCTCCCTGTTCTATATTTAATTCCTCCAGCAAAGCTGGCCCTGAACGTCTCCTTGCCTGACCCCTAGGCCTGCAGGCAGGGGGGAACCATGTGCCCACCTCGGTGGCTTAGACCTGGCAGCCTTGGCGGCACCCTGGGTGAGCTGGGTGAGAGGAGGGCTGGAGCCCACGCCCCGGGTGCTATTCCAGGCTCCTGTGCTGGCGTTTATCCCACCCCCAGGGACTTCACTCCCACCCGGCTCACTGCAGCCCTCTGCTGGTGGCCGTGTCCTCTGAATTCAGCCCCAGATTGCCAGCTTCTGGGCGGGGGTGGGATGGGGTTGTCCTGACTTCCCAGATGGAACTGGTGTCTGTCATCCTCCAGCCAAACGGTTCTCCCGAGCTCTGCCTTTCTGAGGGCAGGGGGCATTGGCAGGAACTAGGAGGTGGGTTCCACCCACTCCCTCTGCCAAGGGCTTAGCACGCTCAGCTATTTAAGTTATGTCTGACTCTTTGTGACCCCATGAGCTGTACCCCGCCAGGCTCCTCTGTCCATGAGATTTTCCAGGCAGGAATACTGGAGTGGGTTGCTATTGGAGGATTGCCAAGTGGATTGCACACTTGGAGAGGGTGGCTTCCTGGGCAAAGGGCACCTCACTAAAACTAGTCATCTAGTAGTCCCAGGCAGCACTCGTGGGACTACCGCCTACCAGTGCGGGAGACGTAATGAGACTCAGGTTCAGTCCCTGAGTCAGGAAAATCCCCTGGAGGAGGGCATGGCAACCCACTCCAGTATTCTTGCCTGCAGAATAACATAGAGAAGCCTGGCAGGTTATAGTCCATGGGGTCCCAAAGAGTCAGACACGACTGAAGCAAGTTAGCACGCAGAGTAGCCATTTAATCATGTCGAGGTTTTTAGGTCCTTATTCCTAGGAAACATGCTGAATTGTATAGGTGAATGATGTGAAAAAATTTGTAACTCAATTCCAAATGATTTTCCAGCGATACACATGAAGCAAGCCAGGTAAGAATATTCATTGTTGAATCTTCAGTGAACAGTGTGCTTGCTCTTTCAACTCTCCTGCACGTTTGGAGCTTCTCCTTATAAAGAACTGTGGGGAAATGGCCATTCCCTGAGCACCTACTAGTTGCCAGGCACTGGGGGGTGGGGTGGCACACCAGGGAGGAGCCTTGGCCCTGCAGAATGCTGCCCCTGGAGGACTGCTGGCGGGAGGCAGCCTGCGTGGAGGGGAGGCACCAGTGAGTTCATGTGGCTGATGGTTAGAGTGTTGCTGTTTCCTTTATTGGGGAGTGGGGGGAACATGAAACTTGCCCCACACTACCCCTGTTACATCCAAGGGACAGAAATGTCAGAAGAGCGAATTCAGGGCTCAGCCTGGTGTTAGCAGAGGAGTCGTTCGAACCAAGCTTGTCTCAGTTAGAGGGGCTGCCTCTGCTGGGGGCCTGAACAGTTGATGGGTGATGGGGTGGAGGCAGGGTCTTAGGAGGATAGGAGTGAAGTGAGTTCGGGGGTGACGCTGGCTCCCCTGCACCCCTTGCTCAGCCTCTTTCCTGAGGGCCAAGGCTACCAGGGAGGGAGGTGGGCCTGCACCAGAGGCTCCTGGGACCTGCAGGTGGGTGGGAGCTTGGAGATCTGTTTCCTGGGCTCCAGGCATCTGCTGTACCCTGGGAAATGGGGGGCCCAGAGCTGAGAGCTGTAAGTCCTTCCAAGGGGAGCAGATACCCCAGGCGATACTGGTGTCTGAGCTTTGTGGTGTCAGGCGCCCTCGCGTGGGCTTAGGGGGAACAACTACCAGGCACCCTGGACGAGGAGCTCTGGCTAGAAATTGTGACCAAGCCTGGGGCAGGCCTCAGGGGGGACGGAGCCTGACGTTGAGAGTCAAGAAAGCTGGTAGAGAAACATACCACACCGTGGACAGATGTGGACCAGGAAAATCACTTCCATTTCCAGTGCTTGGTAGCAGCCACTTGAAGGACATGATCAGAATGTTCTAGAGCCCAGTCTGGGGGCTCAGTGGGGGAAGTCTATAGTAAGTGAGGATGGCCACGGTTTAATCCTCAGGTCCTGGGGTTCTCACGGGCAGAGTAACTGGGACAGGGACCTGAGTCCCCTTACGTGACCTTCCTCCTGCAACCTGAGCACTGTCCCCTCCTCAGGCTGCAACAGGTCAAAGAGCAGAGGCCGGGTGAGGGATGAGGGCATCACGGAAGGACAGAGAATCTGGAGGAGGAGAGGTGGGCAGGCACAGGAGGCCATTCACAGCTGCAGCTTGCTCATCTCCAGATAGCTGCAAGTGGGGCTCAAGTTTATTTGGGGTGGGGGAGAGCGCAGGATTGAGAACGTGGAGCAGAACTTTCCTTCCCCACCAGCAAAGGGGCGTTCCCCTCACCAGGCAGATGGAGCTGGGCTATGGGTGCTGCGTCCCCAGCTTTTGTCCTCCTGTCCTGGGCTGTGGAGGCCGAGGAGAGGAGTGGACCTAGTCTTTGGGGTGACCCATGGTGCCCACCCAGGCCCGGATGTGTCAGAGCAGAGAGGAAGCTGCTTCACTGGGAATGACCCCCAGCAATTTTATTGAAGCAAAGGCTCCCGAGGACAGCAAGAGAGCTGGGGAGAAGCCGGAGGCCTGTCCAAGCTTCTCTCTCCTCCCCATGGCCTCAGGTGCGTTTAAAAAGACAGGTGAAGGCCTTTCCAGCTGGGGAAGACCCCTGCAGAGTCTGGGGGCTTGAAAACAGGCTCCAGAACGGGAGGTGCCACTCTGTGGGGGCTTGTGGGCCAGGTGCCCAGAGCCCCTCACAGCACCTTGCCTGGGTTCATGAGGCCTCGGGGGTCCAGCGTGGCCTTGAGCTGCCGCATGGTCTCCATGCCCACCGCGCCCACTTCCTCGAGCAGCAGCTGCCGCTTGCCCAGCCCGATGCCGTGTTCCCCGGTGCACGTGCCGTGGAGCGCCAGTGCGCGCCTGGGAGGCAACCGGAAGGGACCCTCAGCGGGAGCTACCCGCGGCCCCTGTCACCGCCTTCCTGCCCTGCCTCCCGCTTCGCCCTTACCTGCCCAGCTGCTCTGCAAAGGCCTGGACCCTGAGGAGCTCCTCAGGGTCCTCGGGGTCTACCAACAGGATGCAGTGGAAATTCCCGTCGCCCACATGCCCGACGATGGTTCCTGGGGGCCCAGAGGACAGAGCTGTGGCCCTGGCCTCCCCTGTGCCCTGCCCCACGCACCCGCAGGGGGCTGGCGGAACCTGTGAGTCTCCAGGCCTCCAGGTCCTCTTTGGTCTGCACCAGGATCTCCGGCAGCCGGGAGATGGGCACACACACGTCGGTAGAATAGCCCTGAGTTGTGGCAGCTCCATAAGCGATCCCCCCTCACCCGGCGTGCCCAGAAGGTAAGGGGTCAAGGCTACAGATGGGCTCAGGGAGCTCGGCCTCTCACATGCATGTGTCTGCTCCGTCTCTAAGCCTCAGTTTCCCCTGGGGAGCAAGAGGACTGGCCCAGATAGGTTCCCAGGGCTCTCCACCTGCTCCCCACCCCCGATCAGGTACCCCAGCACTGGCTGCCTGGGGCCCTGCCTCCCCTTCCCGTAAGCTACCACCCCCCCCTTCACCACCTATTCCTCCAGGAAGTCTGCCTTCTGTGTTCAAACTCCTAAGGGCACCATGCTGCCACTGCTCGGTCCCTGCACCCAGGGCCTGGCTCAAGGAAGGGGCTCCCTCCCAAGGATGTGGCAGTCTTGCCCGCCAGGGCCTCAGCTGGCCACCCTGGACAACAGGGTGCCCGGCCGAGGAAAGGCTCCCGCCTGCATCCCAGCCTGCTCACCTTGCAGCCCGGCCGCAGGGCCAGGCTTGCGTACCAGGCGTTGTGCCGGGCTGCCCAGAGGCGGCTGCGCTCCTCTGCCTCCTTGGCCCAGGAGAAGTGGGAGCCTCCGTTATGACGGATGATCTCCTCTGTGGGGGACCGAGGGAGTTACACCAAGCTCTACTCTGGGGGCAGCCTGTGCCCCCTGCCCACAGCACCCCCACACACCTGTGCGCTGCACCTGCTCTGCCAGCGCCTGCTCGGAGCCGTGGAACTCGAGGAAGAGCGTGGGTGCCACGCAGCAGTTCAGCTTGCTGTGCCTGTTGCAGGCATCCATCATGACCTCATCTAGGAACTCTGGGGCCAAGGAGAGGCCAGGTGAAGTGAAGCTTTAAAGGGGCCTCCCCCGGGGAGCCCACCTGGACTGCTCACCAATGCGGGCCACAGGTACTGCAGCCTGGAGGATGTGTACGGTGCTGTCCACCGCCGCCTGGACGGTGGGGAAGGCACAGGTGGCGGCCACAGTGGCCTCAGGGACAGGATGCAGGCGCAGAGTGGCGGCTGTGATGAGACCTAGCGTTCCCTCGGAGCCCACAAAGAGCCCGGTGAGGTTGTAGCCGGCTGCGCTCTTCCTGGGCCCGGGGACACAAGGCAGATGAGCGCCCAGGCCACATGCCGCCAGATCTCTGGCTAGAGGCCAGAAGGGAGTAGAGCCCGAGGTCTGGGCTGCCCGCCCTCGGCGCAGACTACCCCCCAGGCAACTGCTCCCCTACGCGCCTGCTAAGTCGCTTCAGTCCTGGGCAGCTTTCTGCGACTTCGTGGACAAGGCTCCTCTGTCCCTGGGATCCTCCAGAGCCCTGGAGGGGGCTGCCGTGCCCTCCTCTGGGGATCTTCCCCGCCCAGGGATGGAACCTGCGGCTCCTGGGGCTCCTGCCTCGCAGGCGGATTCTCTAAGCTTGAGCTGCCGGGGAAGCCTCGCCGTTCCCTGGCACAACCCCCACCACTGGACCACCAGCTTGGGCCACAGGACAGTCTCCTGTCGCGCCTCTCCCGGGGCCGCGGCCGGGAGAGGGCGCTCACCGGAAGCGCCGGCCGCGGCCCGCGGTGTGCAGCCGCTGCCCGCTGGGCAGCACCACCTCCAGGTTCAGCACGTTGTCGCGCATGGTGCCGTAGCGCACAGAGTTGGTGCCCGAGGCTCCAGTGGCCGCCATGCCGCAGAGAGAGGCGTCTGCACCTGGGTCTGGAGGGCAGAGGGCAGCTTGGGGCCCGCAGAGGGGTCCCACCGAGCCTCAGAAACACCCCCGCTCCCAGGGAGCCCGCCAGGCCCGGGGAAAGACCCCAGCCTACCCACAGGGAACCAGAGGCCGCGGTCCCGCAGGTGGGTGTTGAGAGCTTTGCGGGTGACGCCGGGTTCTACCACCACAGAGAAGTCTTCGGGATTCAGCTCCAGGATTCGGTCCATATGGGTCAGGTTGATACAGACGCCACCCTGGCGGGAGGCATTCAAAGGATGGCTGCCCTAGGTCTTCCTCCAGGAGGACCTCAGCTCGTGGCCAACCTCCCAGCAGGCTGGCTGGTAAGGGGCGCTGCGCGCGGTGGAGGAGGCCGCCGCCCCTGGGACAAGTGTGACGGGAGAGCCCGGCCCGCGGAGGGGGCCAGCCGCAGCGCGTACCTGGACCGCGCAGACTCCACCCTCCAGCCCGGTGCCTGTGCCGAAGGGGATGATGGGCACGCCTTGGCCATAGCACAGGGCTGCCAGCCGGCCGACCTGCTCCACGTCCTGGGGCCACACCACGGCGTCCGGAGGCTGGCACCTGCAACCAGACCCTCAGCAGTGTAGGGGTGTGTGGCACCTTCAGGTCCTGCTCGTGTCTATAGGTACTGCAGGGCCTGAGGCTGCGCAGTGGGTAGAGAACACCCTTCTGGGGGCATAGAGGAGAGGTGGAGAATGCGGAGCGCCCAAAAGGGGGCCGAAGACACTCCAGGACCCTCGCTCCCGGGGGGTTCTGATGTGGAGGGGAACCCACCTGTGCATGGACTCATCGTGCCCGTGCTGCTCTCGGACCACAGCCGCGGTGGACACGTGCGGGCTCCCCACAACTGCCTTCAGGGCCTCCACAAAGCCCGCGCTGAGTCTGCCCTACAGGGCAGGAACACGCGTTGGCAGGGCACTCAGAGATATCTGGGGCCACCTGGCTGGTGGGAGGGGAGGGGTGGGGCTTCATTGCCTGTGAACAGAGGCACCGACAGCCCCGCCCCACGTTGGCCGGGACCTCCTAGGGCTCTTGGAGCCCTTCTGAGTATTTCTTCCCATTTTACTGACGGGGAAAAGAGGCCATCGAATCCATGACAGGACCTGGCCTAGAACCAGCTTCCTGCCTCCCAGGCATTCTTTCAAAATGTGTGTGTGTTTCGGAGCCCCAAAGGGGCGCTCTGGAGTTGAAACCCTCCAGGCCCCCTCACGGTAGACGCTGGGGCTTCAGTCCCCCTCACTCAACGCCCACATCTGACATGGGGTGAGCCCAGCGATCCTCCCCCGGAGATCTCCGAATGCTGGGGCAGCACGGAGCCGGGCCCCCCACCCTCTAAGGGGCCCCTCCCCTCCTACCCACCTGCGTCCCCCTGGAGCAGTAGCCCCTCCAGGAGAACAGTCCCCAAGTTGCAGGCCGGAGCAGGCTGGCCATAGCTGTGCAGTCGCCAGTTACCACCCCGGGCTATTGGTTGTGCTGGGGGCGGGGCTGCTTAAGGTGGTGCAGCCTTAAGGTGGCCCTGCCAGACCTTGCTGAGTCAGTACTTCTTGAAGGAGAGGTGAGGTTTATTGAACCAAAGGGAAACAGAACAGCAGCCACTACCTTACTTGAGATTATGCAGTGGCTTCTTGTGGTCCGAGTACCCAGAGCTCCAGCCAGGCTCAGGGGCTCGGCAGTACCCTTGAGCTTTCTCATTGCACAAGGCCCAGCTCCAGTGTCACAGAGTGCGTCTTGATGGGGCTCTGAGAAGGAAAGCGCAGGGAGGCTCTTGGGGCATGGGGTGGGCTATTGCAGTAAGGCAAGCCAGGAAGAATTCCTGGAAGAGGAGTCCTAAGGAGGAACCCCAATTTACCAGGTAAGTGAAGGAAAAAACAGTTGCATCCCCTTGTCTCCACTCTCCCACTGGGCATATCCCAGGATCTTGGGGAGTGATATGGCTGCTGCTCTTGAAGCTGTTCCAAGCTTGGTTTTCCTTCTACAGAAACTGAAAAAACGTGTTGTAACTTTACTGAGATAAAGCTATTCTTGTCTTTGTTTTCCTTCCCAGTCAAACCAGGAATACAAACTCCTACTTGGGTCTTTCTCCCCAACCACATTTGAAATGAATCCATGTGTCCACTTTCAATGTGTTGCTTAACTGGCATCTCAAAAATTGTCTCTGTAACTTCCCTGGTGATCCAGTGGTTAAGACTCAAGCTTTCCAGTGCAGGGGATGCAGGTTCAACCCCTGGTCAGGGAGCTAAGATCCCACATGTCACACTGCCAAAAATTTTAAAAAGAAAAATCAAAAAAGTCTTTTACAGTTGGTTAGTTCAAATTAAGATCTAGGGAAAGCCCTCACAGAGCAACTGGTTAATGTGTCTCATAAGCCTCTCTTAATCTACCACAGTTTCCCTCTCCCCCATTTTTCCATGCCATTTGCGTGTTAAAGAAACTAGGATGCTTGTTCTGTAGAATTTTCCACATTTAGTTTTTGGATGATGGCATTCTTGTGGGATTGCTTAAGGTATTTCTCTAGCCTCTGTACTCTGATAACTTATATGATGGATACCTGACATTACACATTTTTCATAACCTATAAAACTTTACAACACCGAGAGTGAGCCTTAGTGGAGGCAGATTTCTAAAAGATCGTTTAGGAGGTTGGCGGATCCCAGGCAAGAATGAAGACTGTGACAAGAGAATCTATCTTTCTAAACATATAAAGCGACCTCTCTGAAGAGGGTGGAGGAAACAGGTGCTGACTTACATGAATGGAGTTTTCAGTTAGACTAAAGGCAAAAGGAATTGCCCGTGAGCACTGTCCTCGAGTCGGTCAAGTTGTTTCCCACAGGGAGACGAGTTAACACTTCTGAATCGGCATTACGTGTAACTGGATAGATTGACTAAATTAATAAGTAGGGAAAACAGACAAGTCTCCTGTGCAGAAGAATTGTACATAAATTATGTAGAACTTTCCCCCTAAAGGTAGGAAGCATAACTTCCCACTTCCTAATCGTGGGCTGCTCCTAGTGACTTCCTTCTGAAGTGACAGTATGGAAAGGGGGAAAGGAAAAGGGTCATGTTATAGTGGAGAGGCCTGGCAAGTGCCACTCCAGCCCGATGATCAAAATCAACACCAACAGTCAAATCATGTTGACGGTGCCTGTTCTGCGTTGAATAGCATCCTCTCAAAATTCATGTCCTTCCCAGGACCTCAGAGCAGACTATATTTGAAAACTGGGTTGTTGCAGATATAATCAGTTAAGATGGTGTCCTACTGCGTAGGGCTGGCCTTTAGTCCAGTGTGGCTGGTGTCATAAGAAGGGAAGAAGAGACACGGAGACGGGAGAGGAGAATGTCACGTGGCCATGGAGGCAGCGGTGAAGAGGCTGCACCTGGGCATCTCGGAGGCTGGGAAGAGCAAAGGAGGATTCCTCACTGTGGGTTTCAGATGCTGCATGGTCTTGCCAACACTTAGATTGCAGAATCAAGAACTGCGAAAGATAAGTCTGTGTTGTTTTCAGTCACTCAGTTTGTGATACTTTTTTTTTTAATTTTATAACAGCCCAAGGAAGCTAATATACTGCCCTTGATAGGATAGGATAAAAATGGTTCTTTTTACCTCTGATGTCTTCCTCCCCAAAACCTATAACCCCAGTCTAACCATGACAGAAACATCAGACACTCACCAATAGAGGAATATCAGAATGCCCGACAGTACTCAAAGCTGTCCAAGTCATCAAAAACAAGGAAAGTCCGAAAAAGCTACAACCAAGGGAGTCCGTCTCAGTTCGTTCGGATTTCGTTGCTGAAGTCCATTGCTGAATGGACTTCAGTAACCCATTAACAGCAACATTTACTGGCTTACATAACATTTACTTCTCACAGTTCTGGAAGCTGGGGTGTCGTGCTCAAGGCATGGGCAGATCTGGTGTCTGATAACCACTTCCTGGATCAGAGAGCTGTCTTCTAGGTGAGTCCTCGCATAGTGGAGGGGACGAGGGAGCTTTCTAGACTAAGCACATTCATGATGGATTCACCCTCCTGATGTAATCCTCCCCGTAAAGACCCTACCTTTAAGTACCATCACATCGGGGGTTAGTTTTCAACCTATCAATTTTATGGAGACACAAACATTCAGTCTGTAGCAAAGCCTAAGGAGACGTGAAGACTAAATGTAGCCTCCTGGATAGAATCTGGTAACAGAAAAAGTAGTCAGTAAAATTAAGGAAATCTGAAAAACTATGGCTTTTAGTTAATAATATACTATTATTGATTCATTGGGCTTCCCAGGTGGTCCTTGGTAAAAACCTCCTGGTAAAAACCCATAAGAGATTTGGGTTTGAACCCTGAATCAGGAAGATCCCCTGGAAGAGGGCATGGTAACCCACTCCAGTATTCCTGGAGAATCCCATGGACAGAGGAGCCTGGAGGGCTGTAGCCCATTAGGGTCGCAGAGAGTCAAACACAACTGAAGCAACTTAGCACTCACATGCATTGGTTCATTAATTATAACAAATGAACCATACTGATTAATGTAAGAATGTTAATAATAGAGGAAAACTGCACTCTTGTTGGGGGGGAGATATGGAGCTCTGCTATCTGCTCAATATTTGGTAAATATAAAACTTTTCTGAAAAAAATAAGTGTATTAATAAAAATACAAATAGAAAGGGGGATTAATGAGGGGGCATTGGACCCTAGTGATTAAACATACCATAAGACACAGGGATAATAAGTGCGATATTGTTGTACGAATAGACAGACCAGTGGAACAGAAATAGAAAGTTCAGAAGTGTAACCAATTACAAATATTTTATGTTTGATAAAGGTGGCACCTAAAGTCAATGACTCATTGGAAAAGACTGATGCTGGGAGGGATTAGGGGCAGGAGGAGAAGGGGACGACAGAGGATGAGATGGCTGGATGGCATCACTGACTCGATGGACATGAGTTTGGGCGAACTCCGGGAGTTGGTGATGGACAGGGAGGCCTGGCGTGCTGTGATTCATGGGGTCGCAAAGAGTCAGACATGACTGAGTGACTGAACTGAGCTGAAAGTCAGTGTAGTAAAGATGGACTTATTAACCCATGGCATCAGGCAGAAAAATAAAGTTGGCTCCATATCCAAAATAAATACCAAAGAGATAAAATATTTAAATGTAAATAAGTGACATCATGAAAGTATTAGAAGAAAATGGTATTATGTATTTACTTATTTTTGGCCAGGCTGGGTCTTCATTGCTGCTCAAGGGCTTTCTCTAGTTGCACAGAATGGGAGCTACTATCTGGGTGCAGTGTTCGGGCTTCTTACTGCAGGGGCTTCTGTTGCAGAGCCCTGGTGCTAGGGCGCGAAGGCTCAGTAGTTGCGGTGCGCGGGCTTAGTTGCTCTGCAGCATGTGGGATCTTCCTGGGCCAGGGATCTAACCGGTGTCCCTGCATGGCAAGGGGGATTCTTACTACTGGACCACCAGGGAAGCTCGAAAATGGCGTCTTTTAAATGTGTTGACCCCGTAGGTTACTAATTACAGGTTTAAAATTTCTGTTATACAAAATGAATGAATTCTAGAAATCTACTGTACCGCACTGTGCTCGTGCAAAACACTACTGCACAGTACACTTAAAAAGCTGCTGAGGAGATAGATCTCATGTTGAGTGTCCTTACATTAAAAAAAACATATTTGTTAATTTATTTGGCTGCACTGGGGCTTAGTTGCACACCCACCTTTGTTGCGGCGCGAAGTTTCTTTTTTAGCTGCAGCATGTGAGCTCTTAGCTGTGGCGTGTGGGATCTAGTTCCTCGGCCACGCCCCCTGCATTGGGAGCTCCAAGTCTTGGCCACTGGGCCACCAGGGGGGTCCCAAGTGTTCTTACACTTAAAACAATAGTTTAATTAAAAAATGTTAAAGATCTAGCCGACAAGGAAAATGATGCAAGAACCATTTTTTTAAATTAATTTATTTTTTATTGAAGGATAATTGGTTTACAGAATTTTGCTGTTTTCTGTCAAACCTCAACATGAATCAGCCATAGGTATACTTATATCTCCTAAGAACCACTTTTTAAACCAAAGAAGAAGCATTGCTGACACTTCATTGTCACATTTAGAACCAGAAATGTTTGCTTGACAGCAGTGTGTTGCGAAAGTGTGTCTTAGCAGTTGTCTGCTTTGTGTCAGTACACTTTAATTTCAAAAAGTAACTTTCGTTGCTCTGTTTACTACCCCACTGAATCAGTTAGCTGTTGCTATAGTATAACAAACACCTAAAACTCCATGGTATAAAACAATAAACATTTATTCTTTTTTTTGATCCCAGGGTATCAGCTTGACCTGGGAAGGGGCTGGAGACTAAGGTCAGCCGTGTGGGTAGTCAGACATGCCCATATGATCAACCTCCAGTAACGACCCTGGATACCAAGGTTCAGCTGAGCTTAGGGTTAGCTATACTCCACATATGATGTCACACACCATTGCTAGGAGAATCAAGTGCTGTGTGCATGACACCGCTGAGAGAGGACAGCTGGAATCTTGTGCCTTGTGTCTTCTGGACCTTGGCCTTTGTGCCTTTTCCGCTGCTGATTTTAATCTGTATCCTTTCACTGCAGTAAAATGTCGCCATGAGTATAACAGCTTACTGAGTTCTGTGTCCTTCTAAGGAAAAATTGAACCTGAACGTGGCCTGGGGGAGCCCCTAAAACAGTCATACTATCATTATGAAGCCATAAACAGCTTATCTTTGTCAGAATTAAAACTTGTTGGCTTCTCCAGGCTTTTTCCGTTTGTGAATGGGTATTTAGACCAATGGAGTCCTGATCTGTTCGGTTAATATTTATGGATCTGCTCTTAAAATAGAGGAAGCTTTGATTCAGTTGCTTATTTTGCAATAATACTTTGTCCAATGGGGGATGGAGAGGGTGGGATGAAGTAACATTGAAATATATACATTACCACGTGTGAAATCAATAGCTAATGGGAAGTTGCTGTATAGTGCAGGGAGCTCAGCCTGGTGCTCAGTGACAACCTAGAGGGGTGGGATGGGGTGGGAGGTGGGAAGGAGATACAAGAAGGAGGGGACATGTATACCTGTGGCTGAATGGTGTTGATGTGTGGCAGAAACAAACACAACAGTGTAAAGCAATTATCCTCCAATTAAAAATAAATATAAAAAAAAGACTAAGGCAAATAGAAGAAATAAAACAAGTTCAGAATATTTGCTTTTTAAGAGAATAAGACTGTGTCCAATAATATTCAAACCTATGTCTTTCTGACTTGTATGCAGTTGTCTCTAAATTCTCTTAAAAACCAATGTACCCAAAATTAAACCTGATTCAGAATGACTATGATTTTTTTTCCCCTAAGGTGGGATAAATAGGATATTCTTTTTTAAGTTTATTTAATTATTTATTTGTTTTGGCTGATTCACGTCTTAGTTGCGGCACTTGGGATCGTCGTTCCGTCACGTGGGATCTCCTAGATGTAGTACACACATCCTAGATGTGACGCGCAGGCTTAGTTGCTCCGCGGCATGTGGGATATTAGATTCTGAGTTCTCTGAGCAGGTATCCAACCCTTGTCCTCTGCACTGCAAGGCAGATTCTTTACCACTGGGCTACCAGGGAAATCTTTTTTTCTTCTATTTTTAGCGTAGTCTTTAGGTGTCTCTTCACAAAGAGGAGAGAGAGCGAGGAAATAGCTGGAGTTCTTTACAACCCCAAGACCTGGCCAGCCCGAGAGAAGGGCCAGAGGAGCAGCTACCTGCCCTGGTGTGTTGCAGAGGCACTGCTGGCCCACTGAGGTGGGCAGCCCTGAAAAGCTGGGTGATGCTGGAAGCTGCCCACTCCCGCAGGATGCACGATGCGCAGGCAGCCCTTGGTGCCCTCAGGTGGACAAACGTGCACGGTACTGGCCGTAGCTGGGTTTCAAGCGTGACTACTTCCTGCCCCAGTCATTCATTCTTTCCTCATCTACATCAAGCACAGTGCGGGAAAGGCCATGACAAATGAGATAGACAGTACTCAAATGCACAGAGGGTCCCTGGATCTCAGCCACTGACCTTGAAAGACCCCTTCGTTCACCGAGGATAAAGATGGCCTTGTCAAGCACTCAAATAAGATAATTTTTTTGAGGCTCAGGTTGGTTCCATTTCCCAGAGTTCATTTATGTTAAAAATAAAGGAAAGAAACCCCCCTGGTGGTCCAGTGGTTAAGAACCCACCTTGCAATCCCTAGTCAGGGAACTAAGGCCCCACGTGCGTGTGTGTGTGTGAGCTCAGTCGTGTCTGACTCTGCAACCCTATGAACTGCAGCCCGCCAGGCTCCTCTGTCCATGGGGATTCTCCAGGCAAGAACAGTGGAGTGGGTTGCCATTTCCTCCTCCAGGGGATCTTCCCCACCCAGGGACTGAACCGGTGCGTCCTGCGTCTCCTGCATTGGCAGGTGGATTCTTTTACCCCTGAGCCGCCTGGGAAGCTCCATGCTCCAGACCAACTAAGCCTGTTGCTACAACTACTGAGGCCGCACCCCACAGCTAAAGGGTCAGTACCTCCAACGAAAGATCCCGCATAACGGAATGAAGATCCCACGTGCAGCAACGAAAACCGGATGCAACCAAATAATTTTTTAAAAAAAGGAAAGATAGCATAATATATTCAACTTTGCTACAAATAAGAAGAATTTTTGCAGGGTCCCTACTTTGTAATTTTGCCTTGAAAAAAGTAAATTGAAGGTCACTTCTCAGAGCCCCAAACGAGGAGGGAAAAGCTTGTGATTAGATATCATTCCTTTTCCATTATCTTGGCTATAAAAAAGAGAGAGGCTGGTCAACTAGCTGGGAGAAACTGGGGACCAGATGGAGTGGTGTTGTCAGACACTGGAAATAATACAAGGAAGGAATATCCACCGGTAGGGGTCTGATTATGGAGTCTTTAATTATGGAGTCTAAGAGAGTCTTGGCTCAAACCTAACCTGCTGAGTAAAGCCTTCACTAGCCATTCTGCTCAAAAACGCACCCCCCCCCCAAGCTCTTGATACAACTTTTTTTGGGCATGCCAAGTGGGGTGTAGGATCTTAGTTCCCTGACCCTTGCCCCCTGCAGTGGAATTGCAGAGTCTTAACCACTGGACCACCAGGGAAGATATGACCTTCTTAACAGTAAACGCCATCTGACATGCTCTGTTTTACTTGTTTATTGCCTGTCTCCCCAAGTAGAATGGAAGCTCAGAAGGAGAGGGCTCTGGGTCACTCAGAGCTGTGTACACACACGTGCCTGCCGCCAGCAGGTGCTTGATAAACGATGGCAGGAATGCTGAATAAAGGAGTAGAAAATAAAGACACTTGGGGGAAAAGTTAAACTTATTCAGAAAAAGAATTGTTCCAAGACCTGGAAAGGAGTAAGGAATCACTGGTAATATTTGGCTAAAATTTCTTCTTAAACCTTGACCTCAGGTTCAGAGTTCAGATGAAGGAAGAGAAAATTGACAATTAAAATTTAAGGTGATCAAGACAGTCCAGACTATGTGGAAGTTCTTCAGATTAGACAATCCAGTGTTTCTAGCATGTAAGTGACAAAGGGGAAAAAAGATATGGAGGAAGGACCTATGTATTAAAAGACATTAATCCTGGGCCATGGATTCATTAGGATTTTTTAAAAAATATTTATTTATTTGGCTGTGCCAGGTCTTAGAGCATGCAGGAACTTTAGTTTCGGCATGCAAACTCTCAGTTGCATCATGTGGGATCTAGTTCCCTGATCAGGGATCAAACCTGGGCCCACTGCGTTGGGAGTTAGGAGTCTTAGCCACTGGACCAGGGAAATCCCCGACTGGATCTTGAATTTGAAAAATTTGAAGAAATGTATGATGTTCATGGAAACAAGTTGGAAATGTGAACACCAACTGGATATTTGAATAGTATTTAGGAAATACTGTGCAATTTTTGGAGAAGGCAATGGCACCCCACTCCAGTACTCTTGCCTGGAAAATCCCATGGATGGAGGAGCCTAGTAGGCTGCAGTCCATGCTAAGCTTTGGACACGACTGAGCGACTTCACTTTCACTTCTCACTTTCATCCATTGGAGAAGGAAATGGCAACCCACTCCAGTGTTCTTGCCTGGAGAATCCCAGGGATGGGGGAGCCTGGTGGGCTGCCGTCTATGGGGTCACACAGAGTCGGACACAACTGAAGTGACTTAGCAGTAGTGCAATTTTTAGGTGTGATAATAGTGCACAGTGACTGTGCTTTAAGTATGACCCACAGACCCCTGAGGTCTCCAAGACCCTTGCTGAGGATCCAGGAGGTCAAGGTCACGTTTAAAAAATTACATGCTGGGGAGCCTCCTGGGGATTCCAGACAGTGGCACCGAACCGCACTGGCAGTCACTGCCCTGTTTTAGTGTTTTTGGGCTGTGCTGAGGCGCGCAGGGTAGTAGTTCCCGGACCAGGGGCAGAACCTGTGCCCCATGCAGCGGAAGCACAGAGTCCTAACCACCAGACCACAAGGGAAGTCCCTGATAGTCCCTGCTTTCTGCACTCTCACACAATTACAGGAAAGAAGCGCCGGTTTCACTGAAGACTGACTTCAGTAGAGCAGTAAAAATGATTAATTGTGCTTGTCTCAACCTTCCAGCGCTCGCCTTTTTAATATTCTGCCTGATGAAACAGGAAGTACATACAGAGTATAATACTTCTGCTGCACACAGAGTGGCAATGTTGTCTCCAGGAAAACCACTTGTGCTGCTGTTTGAGTCATGAGTTGAACTAGCTGCTTTTCTCATGAAACATTTTTACTTGAATGGCTTACAGTCAATCCAAGGCTGGGTGTTTGGCAGACATTTTCTCTAAAATGAATGAAGTGAGCTGTCATTTCAAGAAAAACAAGTGGCTACAAGTTGTTGCTCAATCGTAAAATTATCTTTCAAGTGAAAATTTGAATGTTGGCAAAAACCTGATTCTGCTTCCTAAAACTTAGGAAAGCTTTTCTGTTGAGACCAGTGGTGATGTTATTATGGTCATTTGATACTATGCAATAAAATGTATCAACATTTTAAAGACTTTTAGGACTCAGGAAGCCAGTATTTTTCAAGTGGCCAGGGTATGACATGACAAACTCATGGATTTGAGATAAAGGATCCATTCAAAGTGCAAGAAAGACCAATGAATTTTAATGTAACAGAGTACACAAGTTGTTTGATAAAATTGGGTGATCTAGGATCTGTGCCCCATGGGAATGTCATTTGATCAAATGAACAAAAATAAAATTTTTTGCCAGTATCTAAGAACAAACCCATAGACAGAGGAGCAGAGGAACCTGGTGGGCTCTGGTCCACAGGGTTGCCAGAGAGTAGGACACGACTGAAGCAACTCAGCACGCAAGCACGCAGGAACAAACCACACTTTATTCATGTGCTTTGGAATATTTGCTCCACTCTCAACAGTCACTATTATAACAAAGTCTTTTTGAATCCAATAACAGTGTCGTCCAAGCATGTAGTTACTGTTCGGTGCTTGTTGGAAAGGAAGCTGATGCTACAACTTGCTGGGAAGATGAAACAGCCACTAGGACATGCTGGGTAGTTGACTGAGAAAGAGTGTGAAACCTTAGTGGAAGGTCAAAAAAATTAAAGGCAACATTTAAACTAAAATTTGCAATATGTTTTTTTTAATCTTCCACACTTTCCCTTTGTTCCTAAGAGGAAATTAATAAAGAATAATGTGCAAGGTCTTCAGAAACAACCCCACAGTACTCTACATTGTTGCGTAAGGCAGTTGGGAATTTAACTCATGTGTGTGGAATTTAACTCACTGGGGAAGAGTGTGTATTTATTCTTTTTATACATTTAAGTATTTAGTCTTTTTAAAATATGTATAATTTTTTACAAAAATAGGCTCACACGCTACATAACCTGTGTGATCTGCAATTTTTCATTTCTGAATGCATCAGACACCTCCCCCATGGAGTTAGCATGTGTGTGTGCTCAATTGCGCAGTTGTGTCCAGCTCTTTGCAACCCCATACACAGACTGTAGCCTGCCAGACTCCTCTGTCAATGTGATTTCCCAGGCAAGAGTACTGGAGTGGGTTGCCATTTCCTTCTCCAGGGGATCTTCCCGACCCAGAGATTGAACCCAAGTCTCCTGCACTGGCAGGTGGATTCTTTACCACTGAGCCACCAGAGAAGCCCAATGGAGTTAGCATGCATTATCATTTTCAATGTCTCCCCAAATTCTATTTACATATTATGATTATTTTAATTACATCTACCGAAAGATTTTTAGATTTTTCCAGTGTTTTGTAGCAGATATAGGCTGCAAAGTGAGAACATTCACGTATATACATCGTTGTACAAGATTAAAATCTATAATTTAAAAATTTTAACTTTTGATATAATAAGGCCTTCAGAAAGATTTTATGTATTATAGTCCTACCAGAATTGTATAAAATTTTTTTGGGGGGGCTTCCCTGGTGGTCCAGTGGTTAAGAATCTGCCTTTAGTGCAAGGGACACCAGTTCAATCCTTGGTCTGGGAGGATCCTGCGTGCTGTGGCGCAGTAACTGAGCCTGTGAGCCGCAACTACTAAGTCTTTGCTCTGGAGCCTGTGAGCCGCAACTACTGAGCCCACAAGCCTAGGGCCCGCCCTCTATAACAAGAGAAGCCACCGCAGTGAGAACCCCGCTCACAACTAGAGAAAGCCCGTGTGTAGCAATGAAGGCTCATCACAGCCAAAACTAAATAATAAAATGAATGAATACACATTAAAATTTTTTTTTTGCAAAGTTGTTCCAACCTTGGATATCCTTACTCTTTTAAAAATTGTCCAAACTGATAGGTCAAAATGATATTACATATGTTATCATATTGCTTTTCTTTGATTTTGAGTAAAGAGAAAACACTTTTTAAATATTTCTTTAGTTGCATCGGGTCTTTTAATTGCAGCATACGGGGTCTTTGTTCTTCATGCTGGATCTTTCGTTGTGGCAAGCAGATGGGCTCAGGCTTGGTTGCATGTGGGGGTCTTAGTTCCCTACCACGGATCGAACCTATATCCCCTGTTTTGCAAGGTGGATTCTTAACCATTGGACCATCATGGAAGTCCCCTCTGCCTGCCTCTTGCTTGAAGAAAACTTTTGTCTTGTAGGCCTTCCCCAAGGTTCAAGGAGAAATTTAATCCAAGAAATACAAACATACAAAAACAGTTAAGCAAGTCAAAATAATAATTGTTTAACCATTAAACAAATTCAGGGATCTTTAGTTACTCCTCAAGGGCTATAGATAATATTGTGAACCATGTCCTTGAGCTACTTTCCGAAACCTCCACCAGGTGGAAGAAGTTATCTAAATTTTGACCACAAACATGTAGAGCCCAGACTGGTTGAAACCAGAAGGTTGGTGAGTCAATCAAGGTAGACTCCTGATTACTTCATCACCAGTCAATCGTAAAAATGTCCATGAGCTGATTACCCCACAACCCTCTCCTTCACCCTGCCTTTGTTTATTTTAAGATTGATGTATTTATATACTTTTGGCTGTAGGGGTCTTCACTGCTGCGTGTGGGCTTTCTCTAGTTGCTGAGGGCGGGGCTCCTCTATCTGCGCGTGGGCTTCTCACTGTGGTGGCTTCACTAGTGGTGCCCAGGCTCTCAGGGGCTCGGGTTTCAGAAATTGAGACTAGAGGCTCTAGAGCCCTGGCACAGTAGCTGTGTTGCACGGCCATTGTTGTTCCACAGCACATGGGATCTTCCCGCACCAGGGGTCAAGCCCGTGTCCCCTGCATTGGCAGGTGGACTCTCAACCACTAGACCACCAGGGAAGCCCCATCCTGTCTTTAAAAAAATTTCCCTGAAAGACATCAGGGAATTCCATTCTTTGAAGCAGTATCTGACCCTACGCCTTGCTTGGCCTCACAATAAACTCTGCACTTTTGTTTACCACAACCTGGCATCATATATTGGCTTCAGTGTGTGCATACAGACCCAGGTCTGGTTCAATAACAGTAGATTTTGGGACCGTATATTGTTTAATTGAAAACTGGTTGCTTCCACTACACACCTATTAGCATGGTCAAAGTCCACAACACCGACAACAGCAGAAGCTGACAGGGATGTGAAGCAACAGGAGCTCTCATTCATTGCTGGTGGGGATGCCCAATGGTGCAGCTAGTCTAGAAGACAGTCTGGTAGTTTCTACAAAACTATATTGTCACTATACAACCTAATAATTGTGTTCCTTGACATTTACACAGATGAGAAACATTTTATTTCCATGCAAAACACTGCACAGGGATGCTTATAGAAGCTTTTATACTTGTCAAAACTTGGAAGCAGCCAAGATGTCTTTCAGTTGCTGAGTGGGTAGATAAAATGGTGGTACGTGCAGACAATGAAATATTATTCACTGCTAAAAAGAAATGAGCTGACAAGCCATGAAAAGACATGTAGGAACTTTAAATGCATATTACTAAGTGAAAGAAACCAACTTGAAAAGGCTACAAACTGAATGATTCTAACTATATGACATTCTGAAAAAGACAACTGTTAATAGGGAAGAAATTTTGTATTCTATTACAACTTAATCACTAAAGGGATATTGCCTCAAAGCTTACATTATACATAATCACCCATCTCTGGGAACACTGCTTCCCAGGTGATGTGCATTAGGCTAAAATACCTTTCTTCAGCTCACTGGAAGCACCTTAACCAGGCCCACCTGTGAATAACTGCAGGAAGAAGAAAGTAATATATCCCCTCCAGAGGCTGCCGGGAACCAGGAACTGTTTGACTCCACTCCCTCCCCTTTTAGGGGATGCATAAAGGATGCCTGAATCCAAAAGTAGGCAAGATGGTTCTTTGGGACATGAGTTCATCATCTTCTTGGTCTGCTTGGTTTCCCAGTTCAGTCGCTACTCCTTGCCCCATCAACTTGTCTGTTGAGTTATTGGTCTTTCGTGCAGCTTGGACTCGGTAATAATCCTAGCAGTACAGTACAAAGGTCATTGACTTTCAGGGACTTAGGGAGAGGGAGGGAGGGATGAATAGATGGAGCACAGGGGAATTTGTGTGCAGTAAAACTACTCCGTGTGATACTATGGTGGTGGATACATGTCACCCTATGTTTGGCAAAACCCACAGAACGTTCAAGACCCAGCGTGAACGCCAATGTAACCTATGGACTTTGGGTGTCTTGTCAGTGTATGTTTAATTGTAACAAATATACCACTCTGGTACTGGGTGTTGATAGTGCGGGAGGCCATTCATGTGTGGGCACACGTGGTACATTGGAATTTTCTCCTCAAATTTCACTGTAAATCCAAAACTAAAAAAAAAGAACCCTACTAGACCTACTGACCTACACATGGTACCTTTATGGCCAGTTTTATTTATTTTTAATATCAGAAAGGTAACTTAATTTTATATATAGTTATCTTTGAAAGGTGAGATCATGGGTGATATTTGCTCTATTTTATACATATTTTCTAATTCAAATGCTGTGATCATAGATTACCTGTGTAATCTCGAAAAGCCAGGACTCCTATTTTAGGGGAGGTGGTGGTTGTAACTCATATCCCCTTTGGCGGAAATGAGGTCCAGGCCAAGGGATTATCACGGTCAGCACTCCTCCGACTGGCTGAACAAGGTGAAAACTTTCCTGAGAGTCCCTACGGTGTGGCCCTGCGGGCTTATGGGAAATGTAGTCCCGAAGTTTGACGGACCACCCCTCGGAGGACCCTGGGACGGCGTGCAGCCCCTTGCATCTGCGCATGCGCACTGCTGCGAGCGCGCCGGGGGCCACCCTTCCCCCACCTGCAGCCGCGAGTAGGTGACAGGGCCCCGGTCTCCCCGCCGTGACCCAGCCTGGCCCTGCGCCACGAGCGGAGGCTGTGCCCCTCCAGGTAGGAGGGGGCCTGCCAGGCCGCCCCGCGGGGCCGCGGGGGCCGAGGGGCAGGGGACGAGGGGTGGGCTCGTGCCCGCGCGCGGCGGGAGCCCAAACTTCGGAGCCCCTCGGGGCGGCGACCCTCGGGGCGGCGTCGGCGGCGGCCCGGCGCTGTCGGCGGCGCGGGGCCGGCGGTGCCGCCCGGCCGGACGTGCGGGGGCGGGGACGGCGCGGCGGCGGGCGGCGGTGCGGGCCGGTCTCCCTCCCTTTGTCCGCCGGGGCGCCTCCGACCGGCCGCGGAGGTCTCCGGCCGCGCCGCCGCGCTCCGGGCGCCGGCGGGCGGGCGCGCGCGTGACCCTGCGGGCGGCGCGGGGCGAGGCCGGGGCGGGGCCGGGCGCGCCTCAGAGCGCGCGGGCGCCGCGTGCGCCGCGGCCGCAGCCTCGCGGAGGGCGGCCGGAGCGCCCAGGCGAGGCGCGGGCCGCGCGGACGGCGACGCCGCGACCTCCCCGCCGGGCCCCTCAGCCGGGGCTCCCCGAGGCGCGCCCTCCCCTGCGTCTTCGCTCGTTCCCGCGCTTTCCCGAGGTGGCGCAGCCAGCTGGTCCTGTCACACGAACGGCAAACATTTTTTATTTTGCCTCTTAATTTTGCTCACCAGTAGTTTTTAGCGTGGAGGCGTTACGATTTCTTCCGTGGTTGAGTTTACTGCTCTTCCTTTATTGGACACCCCAAAACCTTCACCATTTTGAGATTATACACCTTTGCTAATGATTCCCACTGATACTTTAGAATAAATTAATTTAAAAAATCTGTTCGTGCTTCTATGATCCAGTTGATGGTTACATTTAATGGGGGGGAGGGTGGACACCTTTATAATGTTGGCTCTTACTATAGGCCTTCCCGTTTGTTCAAGTCCCATTTTTTTCCCCTTACGAGCACTTTGTAAGTTTTTTCATAAATATTTGCGTTTTTATATTATTGTTCTGTAGTAACTTATTGCTATGAAGATGGAATCTTTTCCCCATTATTTCATCTTTTTTCTCTCGTATTTGATATTTCCCACTTTGCTTATTATGTGTATTTGAGATTGCTCCTTTTTCTCCTTAGTTAATGTAGCTAGTGGTTATTAATTTTTTTGTTGCAAAAGAATAACTTCTTAATGTCTGTAGCATCTGTAGTAATGTCTCTCCCATTATTACTGACATTGATTTTAATGCTATAACTGTCCTCTAAATACTGCTCTAGCTGCATCCCTTAAATTCTGGTATGTTTTGTTTTTCATTTCCATTCAGTTTTTTAAACTTCCCTTGTGACTTCCTTTTTCACCTATTGGTTGTTTAGAAATTTGTTGTTTAATTTCCAAACATTAGGGATTTTCTAAATCTTTTGTCTATTACTGATTTCTAGTGTAATTCTGTTTTGATTAAAGAATTTACTTTGTTACATAATTCAGTTCTTTAAACCTTGTTGACTTGTATCTCCCTGGAGGTCCAGTGGTTAAGAGTCCACTTGCCAATGCATGGGACATGCTTCAATCCTGGGAAGATTCCACATTCCTGGGGCAGCTACTGTCCATGCTCAGCAACGAGATAAGCCACCACAATGAGAAGCCTGCACACTGTGATGAAGAGTAGCCCCCACTCACTGCAACTAGAGAAAGCCTGCTTGTAGCCACGAAGACCCAGCACAGCCAAAAATAAAAAATACAAGTTTTGTTTTATTTTATGGCCAAGGATATGTTATACTTTGAGGATGTTTTTTATGTACTTTAATGACTATTGTACTGTTAGTGGTAGAGTTTTCTGTAAATACTAAATGGGTCAAGTTTGTTGGTAATGTGGTTCAGTTTTTCTGTATCCTTACTGGTTTTCTATATACGTGTCTTGTCACCTACTGAGAAAATAATCCTGAATTCTTGAGCTACGATTGTGGATTTTACCTATCTTTTCTTTCAGTTTTATCAACTTTGAGTTCTTTTATTTTGAAGTTCTTTTGTGCATAAACATTTAGGATTGTTAACGTTTTCTGGTGACTTGATACATTTATCATTGTCATTTATTGAAATGACATTATGTAATATCACACTTTATCCCTGGTAATTTTTCTCGTTCAGTCTACTTTGATGTTAATCCAGCTTTCTTTTGATTATGCAAGGAATCTTTTCTTATCCCTTTACTATTTTTTTCCCCACTGTGCTGCATGTCATGCAGGATCTTAGTTTCCCAACCAGGGATTGAACCCATGCTTCCTGCTCCCTGGTTAAGTCCAGTCTTAACCACTGGACTGCCAGGAGAGTCCCTATCCTTTTTGTTTTGATCTAGCTATTGTTGGTGAAAATTCAGTTAACAGTCAAGAAAATTTTATAAAGAGACAGACTTAGGAGCTCTGAGAACTGTTCTGCCTATTAGATATTGAAGGCGTAGTCATATACTTTTTTTTGAACTTTTTATTTTGTATTGGAGTATAGCCGATAAAGAACTTTGTGATAGTTTCAAATGAACAGCAAAGGGACTCAGCCATACAAATACATGTATCCATTCTTCCCCAAACTCCCCTCCCATCCAGGCTGCTGCATAACACTGAGCAGAGTTCGCTATGTTATCCAGTAGGTCCTTGTTGGTTATCCATTTTAAACACAGCCCTGTGTACATGTCCATCCCAAACTCCCTAACTATCCCTTCCCCTCAGTTCAGCAACCAAACCAAGTTTGTTCTCCAACTCTGTTGAGTATTTTTCTGTTTTGTAAGTTTATTTGTATCATTTCTTTTTAGATTTCACATATATAAGGGATATTAGACACTCTTCTGACTACTTCAGTCACCATGACAATCTCTTGTCCATTTTTGAGACAGAGGATCATTTATCAAAATGACATAGTGACATAAAGTTCACCAAGTATACGGTAGTTCAAGTAAGCATATGCAGAGTGAACCTCAAGTCATCATGACCCCTTACAGAGTTGAGAAAGAATGTTACTCTTTTAAGAAGTTACATTGCTTGCCTCAAAAGAAAACAGATCTTTATGGCAAGTAGGCATTCCTACCTTTGAGGCGGTCTGGTTAATGTGTAATGCAGATGGACATATCATACTAAACAGGGAGGGAGGAGGCTCAAACTTCTTGAGTGAATCTCAGTGAACATTTAAATATATTCCACTGCTTTGTGTGTAAGATAAGATCCTTAAAACTATACTTCCATCAACAATTTCATCATCTCATCTTTTATGCTATTAATGTCATACTTTATATCCTATAAGTTTGCAAAACTTTTCTGTTCTTTTTGCTTTAGACATTCAATTATGTTTTAGATTGATTAAAAGTAAGATAAAATGTGTTTTATAGTTCTCTTCATTTTAACGACTCCCAGAGATCTTTTATTTCTTTGTGTAGACCCACATTTCTGTCTGGTATCCCTTCTACCTGAAGAATGTCTTTAAAATTTTTTGTTGTAGTATAGGACTACTGGTAATGCATTCTCTGTTTTTGTTTGATAAGGTTTTTATTTCACTTTCTTTTTTTTTGTGAGATATATTTGCTGGGTATAGAATACTGGATTGGTAGTTTTTTCTTTCTTTTTTTTTTTAAAGATGTCACTACATTGCCTTCCAGCTTATATAGTTTCTGATGAGAAATTGTGATTTTTTTTTATGTTGATTCCTCTGTACAGGCAAACCTCCGAAACAGCATTCAGTTCCAGATCACTACAATAAAGCAGGTCACGTGAATTTTTTGTTTTCTCAATTCATATAAATTTGTTTACCTTTATACTTCAGTCTATTAAGTCTGCAATAGTGTTATGCCTAAAAAACTGTATATAACTTTATTTTTAAAACATGTGTTTATTTGGCTGTGCTGGGTCTTAGTTGCAGCAGGCGAGATCTTTGATCTTAGTTGCAGCAAGTGGAACCTTTAGTTGTGGCAGGGCCATGCCTGGTGGCTCATTGGTAAAGAATCTACCTGCCAGTGCAAGAGACTTGGGTTCTATCCCTGGGTTGAGAAGATTACTTGGAGATGGAAATGGCAACCCACTCTGGTATTCTCATCTGGAAGATTCCATAGACGGAGGAGTCTGGTGGGCTCCAGTCTATGGGGTCGTAGAGTCAGACTTGACTTCCTGACTGAGCACACACATGGATCTTCTGGTTGGAGCCTGTGAACTCTTAGGTGCAGCATGCGGGATCTTGTTCCCCAACCAAAGATCGAATCCAAGCCCCCTTCTTTGAGATCGTGGAGTTTTAGCCACTCGACGACCAGGAAGTCCTCTACATACATTAATTTAAAAATGTGTCATTACCGGGACTTGCCTGAAGGTCCAGTGGCTAAGATTCTGTGCTTCCAACGCAGGGAGCCTGGGTTCAATCCCTGGTTGGGGAACTAGATCCCACATGCCACCACTAAGAGTTTGTATGCTGCAATGAGGCGATCTTATGTCTCAACTAAGATTTAAAATCCTGCATGCTGCAACTAAGACCCAGTGCAGCCAAATGAATAAATAAATAATTAAAAATATTCTTACTACGAAGTGCTAACCATTATCTAACAGTGCTGAGTTGCCACAAACTTTCAATTTGTTTTTTAAAAAAAGAATCTGAAGAGAGGGAAAAAAAAAAGGTATGTCTATATGTAATATGTCAGGTTTTTTTTCTGGCTGCTTTCAAGAATTTCTCTTTAACTTTGACTTAAATATGATATGTCCAGGTGTGTCTTTGTTTTGTTTTTTGATACTTACCCTTTTTGGATAAATTATCCTGGTTTCTTGGATCTGAGGTTTGATATTAGCCATTTTTGGGAAATTCTTGGTCATTATGTCTTCAAATACTACTTTTAAAAATATTTATTTATATATCTGGCTATGTTGAGTCCTAGTTGCAGCCCGTGGGATGGTCATTGTGTCATGTGGAATCTTTTGTTGTGGTCCCCAGACTATAGTTGTGGCGTGCGGGCTCAGTAATTGCAATGAGCATGCTTAATTGCTCCGAGGGGCATGGGTTCTTACTTCCCCAACCGGGGATCGAGCCTGCACCCCCTGCGTTGGAGATGTGGAGGCTTAACCACTGGACTGCCAAGCTTTTGGTAATGCATTATTTTTGAAAATAATTATCTATGTATTTACCTGTGCTGGGTCTTAATTGGGGCACATGGGATCTTCAGTCTTCACTGCAGCATGTGGCATCTTATTTTTAGCTGTGGCATGCAAACTCTTACTTGTGGGATGTGGGATCTAGTTCCTGACCAAGGATTGAACCTGGGCCCCCTGTATTGGGAGTGTGGAGTCTTAGCCACTGGACCTTCAGGGATGTCCCTCCAATACATTTTTGTTAGACCATTTGATATTGCACTACAGCCCTTGGATTCCTTGTCTTTTTTTTTTTTTTTAAACTTCCTCTTTGTGTCTCAGTTTGGGTGGTTTCTTTGGACCTATCTTCAGATTTACTGAAAATTTTCTCAGCTCTGTTGTAGCATTGCATATTGAAGATGGTCTTTCAACTCTGTTACTGCATTTTTTTAGCATTTCCATTTTTTTCCTGATGGTTCCGTCTCTTGAAGTTCCCTATTTGTTAATTCATTTTGTAAGTCTTTCCCACAAAGCTTTAATATATGAATAATAATTTTAAATTCCCTGTTTGATAATTTAACCAGTTATGTTTTCTGTTGTTTGTTTTGTCAGTTAACAATTGTCTTAGTCTTACCTTTTCAGATGTTTCATAATGTTTGATTGAAGGTGGGTTCTGCCAGCATGATCCTTTTTGCCCTTTCTGAACAGGCAAAAGGACTAGCCCATGAGGTGGAGTTTTCTCAGGTGATGTGTAACAATTTATAAACAAGTCATTCTGGAAGTTCTGAGGCAAGTCAGACCTTTAATAATAATACCTTCTGTTTTCCTCTATTCCAGTTCTGCCTTCATAGTTCTCTGCCTTTATCCAAAAGCTGCAGAAAATGAACAAATCGCAGGTGAGTTGTTTATTCCTAACTTTTCTGTGGATTTGAGGAAATATATAAGGACGTAGAAAATGAAATGAAAGGTATAAATGAGTAAAATTCAGAAAAACATAGTAAGAATAATCAATACCAGCAGACAAAAAGTAAAATCAAATTAATCAGGTATTTTTTAAAAAGTTAAAAAGTAAATCAAGTTAATTAAGCAATTATTGCATTGATTATGAATACCATTTCCTTGGTTCTCAAGTATTAGGTCTAAGTTAGTTTTATGAACATTCATATAGATGGTGTTTTGAGCAGCATTCCCAGGAAGAAAAACAGATTATTATTTTATCACTAGTTATTTCGTATAGAATTCTTCAGGGTAATACAGTGTGTATTTTATTTTTCCAGTGAGATTAACATGATGCCAGAGAACTCACTAAAGAGCTGGATATGTATTTAAATTCCCCCCCTAACTTACACGAGTTCCATTGTCGTTACTTTCTTGAGTAGCATTCCAGAATGTACTTCGACATATTTACACAAGTATGAGTACAGGTTATTATGAGATGGCATACTGATTATACTGTTCTGTTTATATGTGTTTTGTTTTGCTTTTAATGAATAGACTTCATTTTTTTAGAATAGTTTTGAGCTTACAGAAAATTTGAGTGAAAAGTACAGAATTCCTTTCCTCCCTCTGCACACATGGTTTCTTCTCTTATTAACATCTTGCATTAATGTGGTATAGCTGTTAAAACTGATGAGCCAATACTGATGATCCTCTAACTAAAGTTCATAGTTGACATTAGGATTTGCTTTTGGTGTTGTGCGTTCTGTATGTTTTGACAAATGTGTGCATGTGTCCACCATTATTGTATCTTAGAGAGTAGTTTCACTACTCACAAAATCCCCTGTGCTTCATCTATTCATCCTTCCCTCCCTTTCCTTGAGTACCTGGCAGAATTGGAGGGGCAGTAAAAAAGATACATATTACCTATATATATCAGTGGTTTCCTTTTCCAGAATGTTATAAAGTTGAAATCAGTCAGTATGTAGCCTTTTCAGACTTTCATTAATACTCTGCATTTAAAGTTCTTCCATGTCTTTTCATGACTTGACGACTTATTTCTTTTTAGCACCCAATGATATTTCGTGGTCTGAATGTACCACTATTTATTTACCCATTGAGCAATTGAAGGACATCTTGGTTGCCTCCAGGTTTTGACAGTTACGAATTAAGCAGCTATAAACATGTCTGTGTAGTGTTTTTATGAATGTAAGTTAATCATTTGGGTAAATGCTAAGGAAAACTAATGCTGGATTGTACAGCAAGAGTAGTTTGTGAGAAACTGCCCAACTGTCTTTCAGAGTGGCTATAATATTCGCATTCCCACCAGCAGTGAATGAGAGTTTGTGTTGCTTCATGTCCTTGCCAGCATTTGGTATTGTCAGTGTTGTGAACTTTGGCCACTTTAATAGGTGTTTTGCAGTATAATTTGATACTTCTCTGACATCTTAAGTATCTTTACACATGTTTACTTACCATATGTATATCTTGTTTAGTGAAGTGCCTGTTAAGGTCTTTGGCCCTTAAAACAATTTCTTTTTTTTACTGAAGTATAGTTGATGTACAATGTCGTGTTACTTTCTGCTGTCCGGTGAAGTAATTCATTTATACATACATGTGCATTCTTTTTAAAAAATATTCTTTCTCATTATGGTTTATCATAGGATATTGAATACAGTTCCCTGTGTTATATCTGGGGACTTTGTTGTTTATCTGTATGTCATAGCTTACATCTGCAGACCCTAACCTCTCACTCCATCTCTCCCGCCACCCCTGCCGCTTGGCAACCACAGGGATGTTCTCTATGGGCACGATTCTGTTTCTGTTTCACAGATAGGTTAGTTTGTTTTACTTTTTAGATTCTGTATATAAGTAGTTTTATATGGTCTCTGTCATTCTCTTTCTGACTTACTCCACCTAGTATGCTATTGTGTGTGGACCACTAGTGGATCCATTATACCTAAGTATCTGATCTTTTGGATTCTCTTCCCCTGTAGCTTGTGACAGAGTGTTGAGCACACTTCCTTGTTCTATCCAATGCTTGTTCATTTTTTCTTTGATGTATCTGGGTGTCTTTTTGTGACACTCTCTCTGTGTCTAAGTGTGTATGGTTTCATCCCAGTCTCCTCGGTTATCTCTTCAACCACTGAATATTTGCCTTTTTTAAGCCTAAGCTTTAGTCTAACTCTGGGAGTCTATTTGCATTTCCTAAATTAATTCATTGTATGTATTTTTAGATTGAGGCTTTAGGGAATTCCCTGTGCCATTTGTCTTTTCAGATTGCATTTGTAAGGAATTCCCTGAGCCGATTGTCTTTGTCTCATTTACTTGATATAGTCTGATCATCTCCAGTATCTGCCATGTTGCTGCAAATAACATGATTTCATTCTTTTCTAAGGCTGAGTAATTGTTCATGGCATATATGTAGCACAACTTCAGTATATAAAGCTCATAGATGTTCTGGATGTTTCCATATCTTGGCTATTGTAAATAATGGGTTCCTGAATGTTGGGGTACCTTATTTCATAGTATAGTTTTCCATGCATATAGGCTTGGACAATCTCACTGTAGGTCTGGGTTTCTTTTTAAAGGAACCTACATAAGGTTCTGCATCTTGTCTCGGCAATTTTCATTCCCAGAGGCAGTGGAGGAGGGTTCCCTTGTGGCTCAGCTGGTAAAGAATCCTCCTGCAATGCAGGTGACCTGGGTTTGATCCCTGGTTTGGGAAGATCCCCTGGAGAAGAGAAAGGCTACCCACGCCAGTATTCTGGCCTGGAGAATCCCAGGGACTGTGGAATTCTGTGGGGGTCGCAGAGTCGGACACCACTTTCACTTTCAGTATTTATCCCTGTGTTGGGATATTATGGCTGCTTTGGCACTGTGGCGCCGGGAAAGAGTGCCTTCCTGAAATGTGGGGTGCCTGTGCTGTTTTGAAGGATGCATTTCCATGTATATAGGGCCTGATGAGGGCTTGGAGGATCTCGTGGTAGGTGCTGGTTTTGTTCTAAAGGAGCCTGTCTCCATCGGGGCTGGTTGCAATGTCCATTTCCAGGAGCAGCGGAGGGGGGTTCCCTTCTCTCCCTGCGGGTCTCCAGCATTTGTTGTTCTGATTTGCTGGGGAGGGCTGCCTGGTGATAGATGGTTGTAGGTTTGCTCGGCATTTCTCTAAGAATGAGGAAGGCAGAGTTTCGTTAGAGGTGCGGATAGTTGGTTTCCACTAAGTGTGAGGAAAATGTACCATTTGCAGTCGGGTTTTCAAAGTCGGGCCTGTTTTGAATTCTGTCTCTGTGAATGGCTGTCTGGGGAGGCCTTACAAATAGCTGTGAAAAGAAGAGAAGTGAAAAGCAAAGGAGAAAAGAAAAGATATAAGCATCTGAATGCAGAGTTCCAGAGAATAGCAAGAAGAGATAAGAAAGCCTTCTTCAGCGATCAATGCAAAGAAATAGAGGAAAACAACACAATGGGAAAGACTAGAGATCTCTTCAAGAAAATTAGAGATACTAAGGGAACATTTCATGCAAAGATGGGCTCAGTAAAGGACAGAAATGGTATGAACCTAACAGAAGCAGAAGATATTAAGAAGAGGTGGCAAGAATACACAGAACTGTACAAAAAAGATCTTCATGACCCAGATAATCACGATGGTGTGATCACTCTTCTAGACAAGTGGGCCTTAGAAAGCATCACTACAAACAAAGCTAGTGGAGGTGATGGCATTCCAGTTGAGCTGTTTCAAATCCTGAATGATGATGCTGTGAAAGTGCTGCACTCAATATGCCAGCAAATTTGGAAAACTCAGCAGTGGCCACAGGACTGGAAAAGGTCAGTTTTCCTTCCAATCCCAAAGAAAGGCAATGCCAAAGAATGCTCAAACTACTACACAATTGCACTCATCTCACATGCTAGTAAAGTCATGCTCAAAATTCTCCAAGCCAGGCTTCAGCAATACATGAACCGTGAACTCCCTGATGTTCAAGCTGGTTTTAGAAAAGGCAGAGGAACCACAGATCAAATTGCCAACATCCGCTGGATCATGGAAAAAGCAAGAGAGTTCCAGAAAAACGTCTATTTCTGCTTTATTGACTATGCCAAAGCCTTTGACTGTGTGGATCACAATAAACTGTGGAAAATTCTAAGAGAGATGGGAATACCAGACCATCTGACCTGCCTCTTGAGAAATCTGTATGCAGGTCAGGAAGCAACAGTTAGAACTGGACATGGAACAACAGACTGGTTCCAAATAGGGAAAGGAGTACGTCGAGGCTATATATTATCACCCTGCTTGTTGAACTTTTATACAGAGTACATCATGAGAAACGCTGGACTGGAAGAAACACAAGCTAGAATCAAGATTGCTGGGAGAAATATCAATAACCTCAGATATGCAGATGACACCACCCTTATGGCAGAAAGTGAAGAGGAACTAAAAAGCCTCTTGATGAAAGTGAAAGAGGAGAGTGAAAAAGTTGGCTTAAAGCTCAACATTCAGAAAACGAAGATCATGGCATCTGGTCCCATCACTTCATGGGAAATAGATGGGGAAACAGTAGAAACAGTGTCAGACTTTATTTTGGGGGGCTCCAAAATCATTGCAGATGGTGATTGCAGCCATGAAATTAAAAGACGTTTACTTTGTGAAAGGAAAGTTATGACTAACCTAGGTAGCATATTGAAAAGCAGAGACATTACTTTGCTGACTAAGGTCTGTCTAGTCAAGGCTATGGTTTTTCCAGTAGTCATGTATGGATGTGAGAGTTGGACTGTGAAGAAGGCTGAGCACCGAAGAATTGATGTTTTTGAACTGTGGTGTTGGAGAAGACTCTTGAGAGTCCCTTGGACTGCAAGGAGATCCAACCAGTCCATTCTGAAGGAGATCAACCCTGGGATTTCTTTGGAAGGAATGATGCTAAAGCTGAAACTCCAGTACTTTGGCCACCTCATGCGAAGAGCTGACTCACTGGAAAAGACTCTGATGCTGGGATGGATTAGGGGCAGGAGGAGAAGGGGATGACAGAGGATGAGATGACTGGATGGCATCATGGACTCGATGGACGTGAGTCTGAGTGAACTCCGGGAGTTGGTGATGGACAGGGAGGCCTGGCGTGCTGCGATTCATGGGGTCGCAAAGAGTCAGACACGACTGAGCGACTGAACTGAACTGAGCTACCGTAGGTTATTTGTCAAGGGCAGGGTCATTTAGCTTAAGCAGGCAGGCCTCTGACTGGGAAGAGCGTGTTCAGTTCAGTCACTAAGTCGTGTTAGTTCAGTTCAGTTCAGTTGCTCAGTCGTGTCCGACTCTGGCAACTCCGTGCACTGCAGCATGCCAGGCCTCCCTGTCCGTCACCAACTCCTGGAGCTTATTCAAACTCGTGTCCGTTGAGTCAGTGGGGCCATCCAACCATTTTATCCTCTGTCGTCCCCTTCTCCTCCCACCCTCAATCTTTCCCAGCATCAGGGTCTTTTCCAAGGAGTCAGTTCTTCGCATCAGGTGACCAAAGTATTGGAGTTTCAGCTTCAGCATCAGTCCTTCCAATGATTATTCAGGACTGATCTCCTTTAGGATGGACTGGTTGGATCTCCTTGCAGTCCTAGGGACTCTCAAGAGTCTTCTCCAACAGCACAGGTCAGAGCCCTTGATTCGACAATGTTGTTCCAGGAAACGGCCACAAGGCAGAAGCGCTTTTGCGGGCTGTGGTCAGTCAAGTGGGCACCTAGAACCTGAGCCAAAGTCGTGTTCCTGAGTTGTAAAGTGGCATGCAGACTGCCCGAGTAAACACCAGAGAGCTTGGGTGCCATTCCTCCACCCCCCTTTCCTTTCATAAAGCCCCCTCACCACCTCCCCCTGGCCAGAGCCATCTCAGCCGCCAGAAAGGTGCTGTGTCGAGGCTGTTTCCTATATATGTGGATTCTGTAAGGAAGAAGTTGAAATTGGGAACCCCCCCACCAGGAGAAATGGAGACGGGGACTTTTTAAAATGCTTCCAGCCCAGCGTGGAAGTGGGGGTGCAGTAGCCCCGGCGTAGGTGCAGGAGCGCCTGGCAGTTTGGTCAGCTGTGGCGTGTCCCAGAGGGGACTGGCGCTGTAGATGCAGAGGGGCTTCTGCGCCCGTGCACCCTCCGCAGCCCCGAAGCCGGGCCTGCGGGGCTCCGGGGGTGCGCCGGCACCCCAGTCACCAGGCCTGAGGGGGTTGGGGGTATGTGTTTGTTTTCATTTTCTCCTGTCTCTGTAGTGTGTATTTTGCACTGGAGTCTACTCAATTCCTGTTATCGTGTTTGTTTGTGGTGGAACAAGAAGTGGATTCCTTTATATTCATGCATCTGTTCTTTTTGGATTCACTTCCCCTGTAGCTGTTGACAGAGTGTTGAGCACACTTCCTGATTCTGTCCAGTCTATGCTTGTTCATTGTTCTCTGATGTGTCTGTGGGTCTCTTTTTGACCATGTGTCTGTGTCTACGGGGTACTGTTGAATCCCAACTTCCTCAGTGATCTCCGCACCCCGACTCCCAGGGTCGTCTTGTGCTTGATAAGCTTAAATTTGTTGTGTGACTGGGAGTTGGACTGTGTTTGCTAGTAAGTTTTAGTTGATTGTATTTTTCAATTCCACCTATAAACAATACCCTGTGCCATTTTTCTCTGTCTGATTTACTTGACACACTGTGATCATCTCTAGATCCTTCCACGTTGCTTCAAATGGGATTTTTTCATTCTTTTCTATGCCTGAGTAAATTGTCCAAGGCATATATGAAGCACAGCCTCAGTATTTACCCGTGTGCAAGGACTTTATGGCTGTTTCGGCGCCTTGGCGCCGGGAAAGAGTGCCTTCCTGAAATGTGGGGTGCCTGTGTTGTTTCGAAGGATGCATTTCCCTGAATATAGGGCCTGATGAGGGCTTGGAGGATCTCGTGGTAGGTGCTGGTTTTGTTCTAAAGGAGCCTGTCTCCATCGTGGCTGGTTGCAATGTCCATTTCCAGGAGCAGCGGAGGGGGGTTCCCTTCTCTCCCTGCGGGTCTCCAGCATTTATTGTCCTGATTTGCTGGGGAGGGCTGCCTGGTGATAGTTGGTTGTAGGTTTGCTCGGCATTTCTCTAAGAATGAGGAAGGCGGAGTTTCTTTAGAGGTGCGGAGAGTTGGTTTCCATTAAGCGTAAGGAAAATTTACCGCTTGTATTTGGTATTTGAAAGTTGGGCCTGTTTTAAATCCTCTCTTGCTGAGCTACCCCAGGGTATTTCTCGAGGGCGGATTCCGTCAGCATCGGGCAGGCCTCTGTCTGGGAAGCGCCTGTTCGCCCCTGGCTTAGCGGTGTTGTTCCAGGAAACGGCCACAGGGCGGCAGCACTTCCGCCAGCCGCGGTCTGCCCGGTGGGCACCCAGAACCCGAGCCGGCGTGGCGTTCGTGGGTCGTCAGGGAACGTGCAGACCGCCTGAGGAATCTCCCGAGGGCCTCTCCCGAGGGCCTGAGTGCTCTTCCTCCGTGCCTCTTTCCTCTCACAACCACCCTCCCACTCCCTCCCCCGGGTCTGAGCCGGCAAGAGCCATCTGAGACCCAGAAAAGTCCTGTTTTGAGGCTGTTTCCTACGTAGGTGGAGAGACTGTAAGAAGTTGAACTTGGGGACCCCCTTACCAGGAGAAATGGAGACAAGGGGACCTTTCCAAGTGCTCCCAGCACAGAGTGTCCAGTATTTTGGGGTGCAGTAGTCTGGGTGTCGGTGCAGGTGTGCCTGACTGTTTGGTCAGCTGTGGTCTGCTCCCGAGGGGACCAGGCGCTGTAGATGCAGCGAGGGGTTCATGTCCCGGCAGTCCTCTCTAGCGCCCCCAGCCCCGTAGTGTCCAGCCCTTAGACCCTAGGCTGCTGGGTCCCCAGGAGTATGACCACCCAGGTCACCGAGGCCTGGGTGGACGAGAGTGGTCGTTTGTTTTTTTTTCATTTTCTCCTTCCCATGTAATTTTTTTTTTCATGGAAATATAATAGTTTTACATTGTTTTTAGTTTTAGGTAGAAGAAATTTATTTAGTTATATATAGATTTCTAATCAAGTTGGTGTTGAACTTATCAGAATCTTTGAAGTCATATATTCTGTATTGTAAGAATATTTATTCAGTTAAAGAGAAGTATGGCGGAGACTCCATATTGTCCGGACTCCTACGCCATCGCTCTTGTCCCCTCGCTGCAGTCTGATCCGTGTTTGGTCCTTTTCCGGGCCTGTCCTTCTGCTCAGGGAGCTGGGAGGATGCACCAACAATGCCCCCACCCCCACTGGATGTGCTGGCTGTTTCCTGTGCTCGGTACCACATACTGTTGACCATTGATGTCTTTCTACAGCTAAGGCTGTCCTTGGGCACCGAAATCATGGTGAACTGCCTTTCCTCCGATAAAACTGGAATGTTACCTCATCTCCACAGGTCCTTTCGCAGGGGTTCCCACCTCTATCCTTCCTCTGGTTCCACCTCCTGCTCACAGGGTCCTAACAGGTCATTTTCCCGGGACTGGAATGTATTCAGGGATGACAGTAGCGAGGAGGACATAAGAGCCTCAAGTTGGTGGTGGTTTGTCAGGTGTGTTCACTCTGATTTCCATGTCACAAGCCAGACTTTCTCTATGGCTCACTTTTCTTGAGACCACAAAGCGGGCTGAAGGAAGTTCTGCAGCCTTCTGGCCATTGTCCCTAGCAGCACCTCTCATACTGGTGCTTATGGGCACTTCTGTGTACTAGGTCTGCCCTGCCTTCAATGACAGGTGCCCTCACAAAAATACTGTTGCAAATAGAGAAAGACTTAAGAAACCAGTTTCAAGAGTTAAATTTGACTCACATTGTTTAAGAACCAAGAACATGAAAAGATTTGTGACATCACTAATTTTGCAGTAAATGCTAGTCAGCAATACAATGAGCTGCTCCTCTGGCACCATTCAGAATGGTCCTCCTCACAGAAACTACAAAGAAATACAGGAGTGGGAGAGGATAAAAGGGAACCGTCTCTAGGCTTCTGGTGGCCATGTCAGTGGTAACAGCCACTAGGGAGATGTGTGGAGCTTCCTTAAAAATCTTAGAAGAGGTACTTCTCTGGTGGTCTGATGCTTCAGGCTTAGCTTTCCAATGCAGAGGGTAGGGCTTCGATCTCTTGTCAGGAAGCTGGGATCCCAGGTGCCTGGTAGCAGTAACAACCAAAATATTACACAGAAGATAATTGTAACAAATTTAATAAAGGCTTTAATGATGGTCCACATTAAAAAAAAAATCTTAAAAAAGTTCTAAGCATAGAACTGCCAGATGATGCGGCAGCCCCAACCCCAGACCTGTATCTAGGAGAAGCACAGCCGGGAGAGACACAGGCACCCTGGTTCTCTGTGGCACTGTTGTTAGAAAGTATGTATTTATCTGGCTGCCTCAGACCTCACTTACGGCACAAGGCACCCGCAGTCTGCACTGCAGCATGTGGCATCTAGCTCCTTGGCCGGGGATCAAATCGGGACCCCGTGCGTCAGGAGCTCATTCATAGTCTGAGCCCCTGGACCGCCAGGAAGCCCCACTGTAACACTATTGACAGTTGCCAAGAGTGGAAGCACCGAAGTGTCCACCAGTAGATGAATGGATTAAGATAAAGCCAGCGGAACACTACTGGCTCAGGAACAAATCGTGCCCTTGCAGCAACACGGGAGGACCTAGAGATGATGCTGTTGAGTGATGGAAGCCACACAAAGAGGCAGACGTAAGATACCATCCATAGGCTGGATGTAAAAGTTGAGAGCAATGAACTAATTTACCAACAAGAAAGAGTCACAGCTGTAGAAAACAAACTTATCGTTACCAGAGGGGAAAGGGGACAGACGGACAAGCTAGGAGGTTGGAACATACAGACATTCTTGCATATGGAGAAGAGCTAATCGACAGGCTACTGTATAGCGCTGTGCTCACACTGTGCTTAGAGGTGGAAGAGAGTCTAAAACCGGACATGTAGGTACCTGTCAGTATGAGAGTCAGGTCGGTGTGCGCAGAACAGACAGCACTGTAAAGCGAATATTCTCCAGTTTCAAATGTGGATATTAATTCAGAAAGAAAACCAGAAGTGCCTGCTGTATTCCCTTGGGCCCCACTCACCCAGGCTGGTGGCACATCCCTGGTGCCTGAGCAGACTTGGGTCCCAAGGCTGGACTGTCATGAAACACAGGGTGTTGGGGAGGATGTACCAAGAAACGTGTCCCCTTTGACCCGTAGTGCCTGGGCCCCTCTGCGTGGAGCCACAGTCTTCCAAGTCCAGGGGCAGCCAGGACACGACTTGGGCAGCCGCAGGACGGTGGACCTTCTGGCCTGGAAGAGACCTGAAAAGCCACCTTGTCCCCACCTCTCCTTGTGGTGGGAGACCGTCTCCAGCCTGCCCCATTAGAGCTGCCCCCTCTGATGACAGTACCATTCACAGGAGGTTTTCAGGGCTAGGGGTCTGCCCAGAAGATGAAGGGTAAGAGGGATGAGACTCAGGCCCTTGGGTGTTTGGTCAGGCGTATCCCACTCTGATTTACAGCCCAGGAACAGGACCTTCCCTCCCTCAGGCTCATATTCCCTGAGTAACCAGAATGGGGCAAGAATAAATCCTGCCACCTTCTGGCCATTTCTTATAAAAACAGCTTTAAAGTCAGTGCTTAGGGGCACTTCATAATCACTAGACCTTTGGGGCTGTAAATGATAGGGGCCCTCAAAAAATGTCTTGGGTAGATAATCACAAACGACTTCAAATAGGGTAGGCTTTCAGGAACCCAAGTTCAAGAGGTAAGTTTTACTCATGAAAAGCTCGTCAACATTGCTAATTATTGGGGAAATACTAATCAACACTGCAATGAGGTGTCCGCTCGCAGCAGTCCGTCATCACAGTCTACAAACGAGAAATGCTGGAAAGGCCGTGGAGAAAGGGACCCCTCCTAAGCCATTGTTGGGAATGTGAACTTGGTAACGGTCACTGTGGAGATGAGTATGGAGGTTCCTTTAAAATCTAAAAACAGACCTGCCAGATGATTCGGCAGTTCCACTCCTGGGTGCCTATCCAGGGAAAACCACTTTGAAAGGGCATGTGCTCGCAAGGTTCACTGCAGCACTGTTCACAGCAAAATGTCCACTGACAGATGAATGGACAAAGGAGATGTGGTAGAAACATTCGGCAGCCGTAAAGTAATGCCATTTTCAATAACACAGATGGACCTGGAGGTAATAGTGAAGTCAGTCAGACATAAAGGCAAATATGATACCACGTACAGGTGCAATCTGAGTGAAAGTAGCTCAGTCATGTCCAGCTCTTTGTGACCCCATGGACTGTACAGGCCATGGAATTCTCCAGGCTAGAATACTGGAATGGCTAGCCTTTCCCTTCTCCAGGGGATCTTCCTACCCCAGGGATCAAACCCAGGTCTCCTGCATTGCGGGCAGATTCTTTACCAGCTGAGTCACCAGGGAAGCCCAAGAATACTGGAGTGGGTGGCCTGTCCCTTCACCAGCGGATCTTCTCGACCCAAGAATCGAACCAGGGTCTCCTGCCTTGCAGGTGGATTCTTTACCAGCTGAGCTGTCAGGGAAGCCCAAAGTGAAAGTGAAAGTCGCTCAGTCGTGTCTGGCTCTTTGCAACCCCTTGGACTGTATAGTCCATGGAATTCTCCAGGCCAGAACACTGGAGTGGGTAGCCTTTCCCTTCTTCAGGGGATCGTCCCAACCCAGGGATCGAACCCAGGTCTCCCACATTGCAGGCGGATTCTTTACCAGCTGGGCCACAAGGGAAGCCCAGGAATACTGGAGTGAGTGGCCTATCCCTTCTCCAGGGGGTCTCCCTGGCCCAGGAATTGAACTGGGGTTTCCTGCATTGAAGGCGGATTCTTTACCAACTGAGCTGTCAGGGAAGCCCAGTAGAATCTAAAAATTGGTACAAATGAAATAATTTACAAAATAATCTCAGATGTAGAAAGCAAACTTTCAAGGGTTGAGGAGAGGGATAAATTAGGAGGTTGGAATTACCATATACACCCTGGAAAAGAGACAATCAGTGCCTACTGTATAGCACAGGAATATGTAGATACCCATGTATATTAGTGAATTGAGTTGCTAAATACTTAAGCACATTGTAAAGTAAAAATAAAAATTAATATATACAAAAAAAACTTAAGCACAACATTAAAAAAATTTTTTTTGGTGTGGACCATTTTTTAAAACTTTATTGTATTTGTTACAGTCTTGCTTTTTTTTATGTTTTGGTGGGGTTTTTTGGCAGCAAGGTGTGTGGGGTCTTAGCTCCCCAGTCAGGGGTCAAATGGCACCCCTGCACTGGAAGCCAAAATCTTAAACACGGGACCGCGTGGGAAGTCTTAGTGAACATGACATCCTAAATCAACAACTCGTCGGTTTAAAACCAAAATTAAACTCAGAAACAGACATGCCTGCAGCATTCCTTTAGACCCCACTGATTCTGGCTGGTGTCACATCCCTGGGGCCACAGTAGGCTGGGCCCAGGCTGGACTGTCCTGTGGCTGAGCGCCATTCCCCCCCCACCCCCGACCCCCACCCCTCGACTTGTAGTACCAAGACTGCCCCGCAACCTGCAGCTTCGCACGCTAGGAGCCTCATGTTTGTCCCAGCACCGAATGTAGCTTGGGCATATATTCTGTGATTGCCGATCGTTCAAGTGGTACAGAAGTGAGACCCTTCTCCTGAGGTCAGGGGTGTGCAGACAGGAGGAAGAGGCTCAGATGAAAAGGAAAGAATGAAGTTTGGGAGACTGGAGAGGGAGGGTGCTGCTGCTGCTGCTGCTGCTGCTGCTGCAGAAGTCGCTTCAGTCGTGTCCGACTGTGTGTGACCCCATAGACGGCAGCCCACCAGGCTCCCCCATCCCTGGGATTCTCCAGGCAAGAACACTGGAGTGAGTTGCCATTTCCTTCTCCAATGCATGAAAGTGAAGTCACTCAGTCGTGTCCGACCCTCAGTGACCCCATGGACTGCAGCCTACCAGGCTTCTCTGCCCATGGGATTTTCCAGGCAGGAGTACTGGAGTGGGGTGCCATTGCCTTCTCCAGGGAGGGCACTAGCCCACCCTTAAAATACCACCCGATCTTCCACATGCCCTGTCACAACCACCCGCTCCATGTTCCAGGTTCCTGCACAGCTGTCAGCCCAATGGTCGAGCAGTGTGTTTCTGAGCCCTGCCTCTGGTGAAAGAACACGCAGTCGGAGCACAGCCAGCCCCCCGAGGTGTCCAGGCTCTGCCTCTTGATCAGGCTGTAGCTGCCCAGTGGGGTCCTGCGGCGGGTTTCTGTCTGGGAAGCAGCCAGTTTGGGCCAGAGAGTCGGAAGCCCCCGACTGGGCGGCAGGCCTCCAGTGGGCGTGGCTCTGAAGGCTCGCCGGCCTCCTCCCCGCGCGGCCCACGCGGCAGTTTGGGGACCTCCTGCCGATATCCTCCCTCTGGCTGTCTGCAGTGAAGTTACCTACAGAAGTTGAGGGTCTCATGGAGAAAGAAGATCTTTGAGTCAGTGTACCTCAACCCTGAGAAATTTATATCAAAAATGAACCGGAAATACTGTTTGTCTCCTTTTGCTTCTAAAGAGAAACAGCTCTAGTTTTCTAACTCATATAAAGTTATTTTCTTTGAGTACCTAATTTGTACTCATGTAGTTCGTGCTAACAGAAATACAGAGATAACAGTTTCTGGTCTAAAAAATCATAACATCTAATGGGGAGAGTAAGAGAAATAAGGTGTTTTTTTTTTAAGAGAGCAGAGTGAAATACATACAACATGAGAAGTATAACCAAAGTGCTCCAGAGTTTAAGAGGAGGGACTCAAATTATGGAAGTTCCCATCTAAGCAGTGTGTGACCTGACCTAAGTGAGAGAATCTGTGCATAGAGAGTGGAGTCAGGGGAAGGAGGGATGGAGGAGGAATTTGAAATGTGTTGAATGCTGGGCTAGTCACTAATTTAAGATATAATGGACAGTGTTTCTAATCCAGCCAATCCTATAGTTAGAGCTATACTTTAGAAAAATCATACTAGCTTATAATGTGTAGTAGATGAGAATAAGAGGAGTTAGGAAATAAAGAGTTAGGAATCATTGGTAGCAGCTGAGATGCAGTGAAAGGAAGCGAAGGTTAGACTCGTGGGGTCTGCAGCTTGCCTCTAAGGGTGAAGACTGAGCTTGGTCCTCAGGACTCAGTTTATTCCTTGGGAAATTCCCAGTGTTCCTGTTTTTTGTAACGGATTTCAGAAGGGATCTGAAAATGGGAATAAATACTTACTGCTGGGAAAATCTTGACTCTATGATTGCTGACCTCAGTGATCCTAGGCATAGATGACCTACCACCAGCATTCTCTGCTCCCAGGCCACATGGCTAAAGATTTCTGTAAGATGTCATGAAACAATACTTCTGGGTTACCTGAAAATTTGTGCAATATGACTAGGTCATTTGTAGTGTTCAGATCTTTATCTCATATTTTTTTTCTTACTTCCTCTTAAGTTTTTCTGGGTTTCCCAGGTGGCACTAGTGGTAAAGAATCTGCCTGTCAATGCAGGAGACACAAGAGACGCAGGTTCAATCCCTAGGTCAGGAAGATCCCCTGGAAGAGAAAATGGCAACCCACTCTTATTCTTGCCTGGAAAACCCCATGGACAGAGGAGCCTGGCGGGTTACAGTCTGTGGGGCTGCAGAGTGTTGGACAAGACTGAGCATACACCCGTAACTTCCTGAGTCTAAGAACTTTTAAGATCTGTTCTCTTAGCAACTTTCAAGCATGCAATACAATATTATTACCCACAGTCACCATGCTGTAACATTACCTGACTTACTTTATAAGGGGAAATTTGTACCTTTTGGCCCCTTTTACCTAATTTTCTTACCTCCACCATCCAGCCTCTGACAGCCAGTCTATTCTCTGTATCTACATGTTTGTGGGGTTTTTTTTAGATTCTACATATAATTGAGATATATGTCTCATAATTATATATATAATGTAATTGAGATAACTTAATAGATAATTGAGATATGTAATTTAATTATAAACATAATTGAGAAATATAGATATAATGTAATTGAGATTATTTAATTGAGATATGTAATTATAAACATAATTGAGATATATCTCATAATTATATATATAATGTAATTGAGATATATAATTTAATTGAGATTATTTCATTGAGATAATTAAGATATATAATTTAATTATAAACATGTAATTGGGATATGTAATTTATCTGACTTATTTCATGTAGCATAAGGTCCATGTTGTCACAAATTCCATTCTTCTTTATGGCTGAATGATATTCCATCAGTGGATACTCAGTTTGTTTGCATATTTGGTTTTTGTAAATTATACTGAAATAAACACAGTGATAAGTCATCCCTCAGTATCTTCAATAGACTTTATATAAGTCCCTTATATAAAAAGGGTGGTATTTCCATGTAATCCACATACATCCTCCCATGTACTTTAAATCATCTCTAGATAATTTAAAGTGCCTGTACAACATAAAGGACATGTAAATAGTTTTGTCTTTATGTATATAAATAGGCACCACACCTATAAGAATGGCTATTTCACTGTGATTTTGATTCACATTTCCCTGATGACTAGTGATTCTGAACACCTCATGTACCTGTTGGCCATTTGTATGTCGTCAGAAAAATGTCTGTTTCCTCTGCCTGTTTTTTAATCAGATTGGTATTTTTTTCTGCTAAATTAACCCCTCATCAGGTACATGACTTGCAAATATTTTCTCATTTGGTAGATTGCAAGAAAATATTTGCAAATCGTATCAGATAAGGTTTTCATTTTGTTGATGGTTTCCTCTGCTGTGCAGAAGCCTTTTAGTTTGTAGTCTCACTTGTTAGTTTTTATTTGTCTGCCTTTCTTATGGTTTGGATATGGTAGAGAGATCTTTACCTATGCCTGATAGTTTATCTTATAGTTGGAATTTCATATTCTACCTTTAAATATTCAAAGATTTAACTCTTTATATTGTCTAGTTGGAGACCACGAAGATAATACCTATATAAGCATCATCACTAACTGGTAACATTAAATACTACATATTAATATTTAATCTTAATATCTGCCAAATATGACAATGCTGGAATTTATGGGAATCTGAATAAATGCTTTAACTTTTATAAAGATATTTTTGGAGGCATGACAAAACAATGAAATTTTACAGTTTGTGTCATACGTAAATTTTAAAGATGGTTCTTTTACAACATAGAGTATGTTTTTATGTGTCCTTCCTGCATCACCAAATGCTAATCATATCAGAATAAATAGCAATATGCTATTTCAGGGGTCAGTTTCATTCACCGATGTGACTGTGGACTTCACCCAGGAGGAATGGGAGCAACTGGAGCCCTCTCAGAGGATCCTCTACATGGACGTGATGCTGGAGAATTACAGCAACTTACTATCAGTGGGTAAGGACAGCTTTCGGGTGTAATTCAGCATTTGCCCAGTTGCGTTTAGGTCCTTTCTCAGTTACCCAAAATTACAAGCTTCTTGGTTTTGGTCTCAAGCTTCATGTATTAAAGCTGAGATAGTGCAGACTCTGAAGTTCTGCCTTCTTTATTTTCAGGCTTTCTCAAGTCCAAGCAGTTAGGAGCGGTGTCCCATTATCAAGGTCTCTAATATTATCAAACCAGATTTTCAAGTTGGATCAGTAAGAATAGTTGTGGGTATCAGAGTTAGAATTTCCAGTTCAGAACTTCCTAGGGAGGGACTTCTCTGGTGGTCCAGTGGCCAAGACTCCACAGTCCGAATGCAAGGGGCCTGGGTTCAGTCCCTGGTCAGGGAACGAGATCCCCCATGCCACCACTCATGCCAATCGTAAGCCAAATTCTTTTTTTTTTTTTCCCCCAAACAAAAGAACATACTAGTATACAGAGTGAAGTCAATCAGAAAGAAAAACAGCAATACAGTATATTAACACATATATATGGAATTTAGAAAGATGGTAACAATGACCATACGTATATCCGAGACAGCAAAAGAGACACTGATATAAAGAACAGACTTTTGGATTCTGTGGGAGAAGGTGAGGGTGGGATGATTTGACAGAATAGTATTGAAACATATATATGAAACAGATTGCCAGTCCAGGTTGTATGCATGAGACAGAGTGCTCAGGGCTGGTGCACTGGGATGACCCAGAGGGATGGGATGGGGAGGGAGGTGGGAGGGGGCTTGAGGATGGGGAACACAGGTACACCCATGGCCGATTCATGTGAAGGTATGGCAAAAACCACCACAATATTGTAAAGTAATTAGCCTCCAATTAAATAATTTAATTTAAAAAAACAAAAAAAGAAAATGATGAAGACAAAACCACCAGTTCACTTTTTTCGTTCTTAAATACTTGCTAGTTTAGTTTTAGATAAAACAGTATTTGATCAATTAATGTTTAAAATATTATTCTACTATGAGAACTTTCTGTGAGTATGGTTTCCGTGTGTCTGCCCTCTGATGCCCTCTTGCAACACCTACCATCTTACTTGGGTTTCTCTTACCTTGGGTGTGGGGTACCTCTTCACGGCTGCTCCAGCAAAGCACAGCCGCTGCTCCTTACCTTGGATGAGGGGTATCTCCTTACCGTTGCCGTTCCTGACCTTCAACGTGGGATAGCTCCTCTAGGCCCTCCTGTGCCTGCGCAGCCATCGCTCCTCGGGTTGCCTCTCCCAGCTGCCGCCCCTGGCCTCGGGCTCGAGGTGGCTCCTCAAAGTCACTGCCCCTGGCCTCGGGCGCAAGGTGGCTTCTCCCGGCCGCCCCTGACCTCGGACACGGGGTGTCTCCTCCTGGCCGCCGCCTGTGACCTCGGACACGGGGTAGCTCCTCCCGGCTGCCACTGACTTCGGACACAGGGTAGCTCCTCTCGGCCATTTCTGCGCGGTCGCAGCCTGGTACTCCAGGCCGATGCCCCTGACCTCGGACGTGGGGTAGCTCCTTTCCGCCATGCTTAGTGCGCCGGCTCGCCACCGCTGACTATGCCAAAGCCTTTGACTGTGTGGATCACAAGAAACTGTGGAAAATTCTGAGAGATGGGAATACTAGACCACCTGACCTGCCTCTTGAGAAATCTGTATGCAGGTCAGGAAGCAACAGTTAGAACTGGACATGGAACAACAGACTGGTTCCAAATAGGAAAAGGAGTACGTCAAGGCTGTATATTGTCACCCTGCTTATTTAACTTCTATGCAGAGTACATCATGAGAAATGCTGGACTGGAAGAAACACAAGCTGGAATCAAGATTGCCGGGAGAAATATCAATAACCTCAGATATGCAGATGACACCACCCTTATGGCAGAAAGTGAAGAGGAACTAAAAAGCCTCTTGATGAAAGTGAAAGAGGAGAGTGAAAATGTTGGCTTAAAGCTCAACATTTAGAAAACGAAGATGATGGCATCTGGTCCCATCACTTCATGGGAAATAGATGGGGAAGCAGTGTCAGACTTTATTTTGGGGGGCTCCAAAATCACTGCAGATGGTGACTCCAGCCATGAAATTAAAAGACGCTTACTCCTTGGAAGAAAAGTTATGACCAACCTAGATAGTATATTCAAAAGCAGAGACTTTACTTTGCTGACTAAGGTCCGTCTAGTCAAGGCTATGGTTTTTCCAGTAGTCATGTATGGATGTGAGAGTTGGACTGTGAAGAAGGCTGAGTGCTGAAGAATTGATGCTTTTGAACTGTGGTGTTGGAGAAGACTCTTGAGAGTCCCTTGGACTGCAAGGAGATCCAGCCAGTCCATTCTGAAGGAGATCAGCCCTGGGATTTCTTTGGAAGGAATGATGCTAAAGCTGAAACTCCAGTACTTTGGCCACCTCATGCGAAGAGTTGACTCATTGGAAAAGACTCTGATGCTGGGAGGGATTGGGGGCAGGAGGAGAAGGGGGCGACCGAGGATGAGATGGCTGGATGGCATCACCGACTCAATGGACGTGAGTCTGAGTGAACTCCGGGAGATGGTGATGAACAGGGAGGCCTGGTGTGCTGCGATTCATGGGGTTGCAAAGAGTCGGACATGACTGAGCGACTGAACTGAACTGAACTGATCTGAATCCAGAATTATTTTTACCTTTCCTACAAAAAATAAAACATTTGGGCATAGGTCTTGAGTGAACTGTAAGTATTGATATTTGTTTTTGAAAGATTTTCATACTTTTTTCAAGACTTAACCAGAAATGCTGCTTCTGTTATTAATCAAATGGTCTTAATAAAATATACCAAGTCCCCCCCAAAAAAAAACATACTAGGAAAAATGTGGAAGGTGGGAAGGAGAATCTGTTAGAAGCCATTGGAAGTAATATCCTAGAGATTATGAATGGGTTGGTACCTTTGAAGTATGTTTAGGAATCTGTTTTTCAAATCCCTAACCCTTTAGAGAAAGCTGAGGACAGATGACTTGTGCACCTCATATATCTTGAGTCATACCTCCAAACATCAGTTTCTTCATGCTTAGCTTTTTTCCTGTTTAATTTTTATATCTATTTGCCTCTCACAATCAAGCCTTGATTCTTTCCTGGCATGTTATAAACCTTTGTTTCATGATTAGTTTCTCTTTCATTAGTATTGTCATCTAGCCAGCCTGGTGACTTCTATATTTTAGGTCATGGGAATTGGTATATAACCGCAAGGAAAATACACGTTTTTCAGTACGAGTGCCACAAATGGCAACAGGATCCCAATGGTCAGGAATAACCAATAATACAGAGATGCAATTAAAGGTTCGTACAGCATAGGTGGAGGTCAGGTAAATTTGATCCTTGCGATTCCTTGGAATAAAAGCTGGGACTTTAGACTGCTTTGAGAAAGAAATGAAACACATTAGAGAAAAATAAGATATAATGATAGAAACATTTTCTCCAACAACTTCGATTGAAAAAAATAGTGTGCCCAACAGTAGCAGTGAGTGATTCTGCCAAAAGGATCTTGGATTCCTTTTATATTTCCTACAGAATATATGAGTTTCTGGATTTTGCCTTCCACTTGGAAAAGTCTGACTTTGGAGCTTTAGAATGCTGTGTAGGGTTCTGTCTGCAAACCTGTGAGAAATGTTGCCTTTAGGAAGTTACTGGTAAACCTGCTAGAGGAACAGAGGAGAGGAAAGGGGAAAGATCCTTGAGTGTGTAGATGTGGTGGCCATCCGACCACAGTTAAGAGTCTCAACATTGGCTGCTCAACTTAGATCTGCCTGGTTTTTTCCCTTAACATCTACTTATTATCTTGTTCTGTGGCAGCTGGTGTCCTTGGACACCAGGTCGCATTTGTCTTTGGAATTGCCAGCCTTCCCACATCAGTTGTTTTTATTTCACTTTACCCACTTTTAAGGCCGTTTTGTAACCTGGGGTGTTGTCTGTGTCCATTTTGCCACAGGCTTTGTCTTTTTCTTTCATTGTTTAAGAGCTAGGAAAACTCAGAACTGGGGACTTTTTTATACTGAAAGACTGGGTCCCAAATTAAAGAAAGAGACAGCCCTGCAGTGGAACATTTGTGGAGCTTCACATTCTGTAACATTATGGTGAAAGGCTGACAGTGTTTCATGTGCTCTTTCCTAGAGGTATGGAAGGCTGATGACCAGATGGAGACGGACCACAGAAACCCAGATGAGCAGGCGAGGCCGTTTGTAATCTTTAAGGAACAAACCCCAACTGAAGAAAGAGATAATAATCTCTTTGGAAAAACATTTAACCTTAGCACAGACTTTGTTTCTTTAAGACAAGTACCCTATAAATATGACTTATATGAAAAAACTTTGAGATACAATTCAGACATACTTACTAGCAATAGAAACTATATAAGAAAGAAAGCAGATGACTGTAATGGATTTGGAAAAGCACTCTTCTATCTGAAACAAGAGAAAACCCATCCTGGAGTGGAATACTCGGAATATAATAAAAGTGGGAAAGCCTTCAGCCATAAAGAAGCCATTTTTAAACACCAGAAAATTAGAAATTTGGTACAACCTTTTATCTGTAATTATTGTGACAAGGCTTTCTCATTTAAATCACTCCTCATTAGTCATAAGAGAATACATACTGGAGAAAAGCCTTATGAATGTAATGTGTGTAAGAAAACCTTCTCCCATAAAGCAAACCTCATTAAACATCAGAGAATTCATACCGGGGAGAAACCCTTTGAATGTCTGGAATGTGGAAAAGCATTCACCCACCAGTCAAACCTCATTGTACACCAGAGAGCACACATGGAGAAGAAGCCCTATGAATGCAGTGAATGTGGCAAGACATTTGCCCAGAAATTTGAACTTACCACACACCAGAGAATTCATACTGGAGAACGACCCTATGAGTGTAATGAATGTGCAAAAACCTTCTTCAAGAAGTCAAATCTCATTATACACCAGAAAATTCACACAGGGGAGAAACGCTATGAGTGCAGTGAATGTGGAAAATCCTTTATCCAGAACTCACAACTCATTATACACATGAGAACTCACACTGGAGAAAAACCCTATGAATGCACTGAGTGTGGCAAAACTTTCAGCCAGAGGTCAACTCTTAGATTACATTTGCGAATCCACACAGGAGAGAAACCGTATGAGTGTGCTGAGTGTGGGAAAGCCTTCAGCAGGAAGTCCCGACTCAGTGTCCATCAGAGAGTTCACACGGGGGACAGACCCTGACACTGCAGCCCATTTGTACCAAGGAGAACCCTTCCCTTGGGGAGGAACCTCACAAAGGTGCTGAAGGAACATGGGAACTCAGGCAGTCTATCGACGCAAATGTGTAAAAACGGGGTCCCCTAAGAACAATATTGTACCAACAGTTAGGTATGATACCCAGGTAAACAGTATGTACCAGAATATATCCAACTGTAAATAGACAAACTTCCATGTATTACAGTGAGCTTTTAGAAATCCTGAGTGAATTATTCAGTAATGAAGTATTCTGGGCAGCATAAAGGAGCTAAAGACAGTACTCTAAGGATTCAGTGGTTATGTGCAAGAATATGCCGCACACACAAAACACTGTATTTTAGATCTGCGCATGTAAATTTAACAGACACTGAGAGTTTGACATTCTTGTCCTAATTAGGACATCCAAACACAATTTTCCACACTGAGCATCACATGTTTTCCAGTACCTTACAATCCAGGATGCATTCCAGAGAGCATACGTTTTCTCCTCTTGCGGGCACACTGTTACTGAGTTACCTCGTCAGTCAACAGAAGACAGTGTTGTTGACGTTTTAGCCTTCTGGGTTTGCTGAAGACTTCCCAGAAGTATTCCTGACACATAAGTATGCAAGTGTGAGGTAACAGAGAGAGTGAAAAGGAGGCAGTGTGCAGCACAGAACACACGGGCTGTGTAAAGAACAGCCGCACCCAACGTGTGCTTGTGTTTCACTGGGGTATTTACGTACAAATGCATGTCTTACCAAAATACTGTATAACCCAGGAACCACTTGTATTCTGTGTTTCCTTATTTCTCTTACTATTTTATACATTGTCTTGCAACAAATAGAATGTGTATGTAGTTCGTGTCACATTTCAGAGACTTAGAGAAATAATTTATTTTAAGTAACTGTCAATAAATGTCTTATTGCTTTTAAAAACTTCCATGTGCATAGTCCACTTTAGAAATAAACTTTTGCAGAATTCTATTTAAAGGAGATAGTTCTACTTCCATGAGTTTCACTGTCATCAACCAAAAGCATTTCCCTTTGGAATGTGACTTGGTGTGAGTTCTTTTAAAGGCTCACAAACACTTTATTAACCTAAAAAATTTCTCAGTTTTGCACAACTCAAAGATATCATTTTAGGCCTCATTTCAAATTCACAAGTTCCTTTCCTTATTCATCACAGATCATGCATTGATACAGCAAATGGCTGCTGTAACTGGCCTTTCTTGTAGGTGTTTTTGGAGATTATTGATGTGCTGTGACTGTATATGAACATGAGTGATTTTCTGAACAAATCTGTCAGAATATCCATGGTCCAGTAAGTCTTGTCTTTCTAAACTGTCATCTCCTACTGGCAAGGAAGCAGCGGAAGAGGGTAACTTAATACACTGCTGTTAGAAATACAAATTGTGACAGCCTCCTTGGGGATAATTATGACTCTGTCTTTTAACATCAAAAACATACATACAGTTGCCCCTTGGACAGCACTGGTTTAAAATGTGCAGGTGCATTTATCCACGATTTTTTTCAGTGAGTATGTACTCCAGTCCTCCATTGGTTGAATCTGTGGATGCAGAACCTCGAATACAAAGGACCGACTTAAGTTATACTTGGGTTTTCAACTAAACTGAAGGTCTGTGCCTTTATCCCCTGTGGTGGTCAAGGGCCAACCCAGCAGACTTGCTTCTGGGAATCCATCCCTAAGAAAAAAAGTGCCAGCACCTTAAACTGTATGTTTATCAATGTATATTGTATTTTCCTGTAAGGGAAAAAGAAACAATATGAAGGACCATTGGTAAGGGAATGATTGAATAAACTGTGATAAAGATGTACCACAGCTAGAACGCAATCATGGAAAAGAGAAAGCGTGTAGGGGCAAGTGCCACCAGGACAGATGGACAGATGGGGTGGGTAAGTATGTGTGTGTGTACACCAGGATAGACGAGAGGGTGAGTGTGTGTGTGTACACCAGGACAGATGGGGTGGGAGAGTGTGTGTATGTGAGTGTACCGGGACAGATGGGGTAGGGGAGAGTATGTGTGTGTATGTACACTAAGATAGATGGGGTAGGGGAGAGTGTGTGTACACTAGGACAGATGGGGTGGGGGAGTGTGTGTGTGTACCCCAGGTCAGATGGAGTAGTGGACAGTGTGTGTGCACCAGAACAGATGGGGTGGGAGAATGTGTGTGAATGTGTGTACACCAGGGCATATGGGGTTGGGGAGTGTGTGTGTGTGTGTATACACCAGGACAGTTGGGGTTGTGGAGTGTGTGTGTACACCAGAACAGATAGGGTGGGAGAATGTGTATGAGTGTTGTACACCAGGACAGATGGTGTGGGGGAGTGTGTGTGTGTACCCCAGGTCAGATGGAGTAGTGGACAGTGTGTGTGCACCAGAACAGATGGGGTGGGAGAATGTGTGTGAATGTGTGTACACCAGGGCATATGGGGTTGGGGAGTGTGTGTGTGTGTGTGTGTGTGTGTACTCCAGGACAGATGGGGTTGTGGAGAGAGTGTGTGTGTGTGTGTGTGTATACACCAGGACAGATAGGGTTGTGCAGTGTGTGTGTGTACTCCAGGACAGATGGGGTTGTGGAGTGTGTGTGTGTGTGTGTGTGTGTATACACCAGGACAGATGGGGTAGGGGAGAGTGTGTGTACACCAGAACAGATGAGGTGGGAGAGTGTGTGTACACCAGATGGGGTGGGTGAGTGTGTGTGTGTGTGTGCATGTACACCAGAACAGATGGAGTGGGAAAGTGTGTGAGTGTGTGTACACCAGGACAGATGGGGTAGGGGAGAGTGTGTGTACACCAGAACAGATGAGGTGGGAGAGTGTGTGTCAGTGTGTACACCAGGGCATATGGGGTTGGGGAGTGTGTGTGTGTGTGTGTGTGTGTGTGTGTGTGTGTGTGTGTGTAGACCGGGACAGATGGGGTAGGGGAGAGTGTGTGTATACCAGAACAGATGGGGTGGGAGAATGTGTGTGAGTGTTGTACACCAGGACAGATGGTGTGGAGGAGTGTGTGTATGTGTGTGTACACCAGGACAGATGGGGTAGGGGAGAGTGTGTATACACCAGGACAGATAGGGTTGTGCAGTGTGTGTGTGTACTCCAGGACAGTGGGGTTGTGGAGTGTGTGTGTGTGTGTATACACCAGGACAGATGGGGTAGGGGAGAATGTGTGTACACCAGATGGGATGGGTGAGTGTGTGTGTGCATGTACACCAGAACAGATGGAGTGGGAAAGTGTGTGTCAGTGTGTACACCAGGACAGATGGGGTGGGGGAGAGTGTGTGTCAGTGTGTACACCAGGACAGATGGGGTGGGGGAGAGTGTGTGTCAGTGTGTACACCAGGACAGATGGGGTGGGGGAGAGAGTGTGTGTGTGTGTTGTACACCGGGACAGATGGGGTAGGGGAGAGTGTGTGTACACCAGAACAGATGAGGTGGGGGAATGTGAGTATGTGTGTATACCAGGACATATGGGGTGGGGAATGTGTGTGTGTGAGTGTGTGTACACCAGGACAGATGGAGTGGTGTGTGTGTGTGTGTGTATACCAGGACATATGGGGTGGGGAATGTGTGTGTGTGAGTGTGTGTACACCAGGACAGATGGAGTGGTGTGTGTGTGTGTGTGTGTGTATACCAGGATAGATGGGGTGGGTGAGAGACAGCAACTCTGTGTGTGTGTGTGTGTGTGTGTGTGTGTGTGTGTGTGTACACCAGAACAGATGGGGTGGGGGAGAGTGTGTGTATGAGTGTGTGCACAGCAAAGTTTGTAAAATTAAAAGCTGTGTTAATTTATGTAGGATTTTATGGGCCTGGAGAATAGAATTCTCTGAAGTAAAAAATCTACTTAACATTATTTTCAAAAATGGAGATTTTTCATGCTTTCCTTAGTCGCTGACATTTGTCTGGACTGGAATGCCACCATAGCCCTGAAAGTGGGCACATCAGCTAGTGAGAGGTGCCCAGCGCAGCCAGGTGCTTGCCCTCTGGCCCGGGCCAGCGGCTGGCTGTCGCGTGTGCCCAGCCTTTGCGGCCGTGCTGTGCTCCTTAGCCTGTGTTCCCAACAAAGCGCACATTTGACAGCCACTGTCCACATGATGGAAGCTTAAAAAAAAAAGCTAATAAAGACAGAAAAACCATTGGAAAAAAGGCAGGGAATGTCAAGGTTATTATTACTTTAAATTAGCAAATTACAGTGCTTTGAGAAAATCCAACATAACCGCCTTTACAGCTGCACAGATGACCATCACGGTGACTGTCCTTTCTCGAGCTGTTTGCTCCCAAAGCCCTAGAAATCCAGATCAGAGCTCCTCAGGTCTCCTTTTTCAAGCGTTTCCTTTTTCGATCCTCATACAGCGGACTGGTTTTAGAGGAACCTCCTCCTAAAGATGAGTTCTTTCAGCCTGGACACAGGGCTGTGTTCATCAGCCTCAGAGCAGGCTGGGAGCTGGGGCTGTCTTTTCACTGGTAAGTCGCAGCCCAAGAACAGGCAGACTGCACGGTAAACTCCCTATCTGGACTCCAAGCCCCACGCCCACGTACCCGGCCCTGTGACCTGTCCTTACTCCACTGATTTTATTTATTTTTTATTTATTTATTTATTTTTTTTTTTTTGGAGAGTTTTCTGTCACTTCTTTATTGGGGAGGGGGGCATCCTTCATACGGATCTGTGCTGGTCCCTACGTGCACACAGACGGGTATACGTGTATGTACACACATCTGCACGAGGTCAGAGGTCTGGTGGGCTTGGGGCGTCAAGCTCTTTACAAGAGGGCGTTAGAAAGAACCCGATTCCAGAAAACAGGGATGTCTGAGGTTGTGGCCCCACGCTGGTGGGAAGCCAGCTCTGTCTGATCCCCAGTGCAGCTGGGGGCCTGGGGCTGGGCTGTGAGAGCAGCGCAGTGGTCAGCGCCTCCAGCCCACCACCCTGCCCTGCGCTGGTGGCCAGGCCCAGCCTTGCCCTCGAGGCAGACCCTTGGGCTCTGCGGGGAGGAGGCCTGAAGACCCCCAGTACGCCATGGCACCACTCCGTGGGCCTGTCTCCACGCCAGGCCGTCAGAGGACCACCCTCCGGTCCAGGTGATCCCCACGGCCGCTCCGCTGGTGCCTCACTTCCAGGTGCTTCTTCTGGACCCGCTCGAAGTGCTGCAGCAGCTCCGCGTAGTCGATGCTTGGGGAGTCTGCTTTCTGCGACTTGGGTGCTGCCTTCAGACCGTCTTCGGTCTGCAGCAGCTCAGGGTTGGGCACGCACTGCAGCCGGTGCGATAGCAGCTGGAAAGCGCTGCTCTGCGGCAGCAGCATGAGCAGGCCGTACAGGGCCTTGATCAGGTACGGGTTGCTCTTCACGTCCAGCAGCTGCAGGCGCAGGTATGTGAAGATGGGGCACTCAATCAGCTGCACCAGCTTGTCCACCTCCGTGAGGAAATCCATAGTGACCTCCAGGTCCCCGAACTTCTGGATGAGGTCGTAGGCGTGCCGGTAGTTCTGGGTGAGGAAGCAGAGGGACACCGTGGTGACGGGGTTGTGGCACCAGGAGCGGTACAGGCAGCAGAACAGGTTCCGGCTCTCCGGGGTCTTCAGGTCCTTTAGCTGGTTTCGCAGCTGGAAGAGCTCCGTGGAGGTCAGCAGGATGGTGTTGAGGGTGTGGACCATGGTCGAGGCAAACGTGAGGTCCTCCTCCCGGAGCAGGATGTCTGCCAGCGAGTGGAAGATGCTCTCCGCGTGCAACAGGAGGCAGAGCTGCCTGATGATGAAGGCGCCTCTGACCTCCAGGAGCTTCCGCTCACTGCTGAACCTCTTGAGAAGGTTGATCATGAACTTGTAAAAGTAGGAGTTCATGGTCGGGGTGGAAGGAGAACACTCCAAGCTTTTGGTACCGGGTGTGTTCAGCAGGCCGGCTCTGCCAGGGGTGGGCGCCTGGAGCTCCGAGTGGCTGACCCGGAGGTCAGGGCCATCGAGGGGGCCTGGGTCATCTGTCTGGCCTGCAGGGGAAGAAGCAATTTCTGCCAGCACCTCCAGATCCTTCAGGATAACCTCGTCAGACTCGTCCGACAGCGTCTGCAGGAGCACGGGGAACAGGCTGTCCGTGTGCCGTGACATCTTGCGGGGGGTCTTGATGTACAGGTGGTAGAGCCACTTGAGGACGGCGATCCTGGTCATCATGCCGATGGCCGTGTCGCTGAGGTGGCAGTTCAGCACCTGCACGATCCCGTCCAGGTGGAGGGTGACGGGGGCCCTCTCCGCGTTGGCTGGAGTGAAGACACTGAGGCCATTACTGAAGCTAGAGTCACAAGAACCATCAGGCCCTCCGCTGGCCGGCCCCTCCTGCTTTGCTGCGCAGTCCTCGGGGTTGGGGCCTGCCTGCTTCTGCACCACTGGCCTGGGCTCACTGGGCTCGTCGTCCTCGGGGGTGACCAGCTTCATCAGGCTCTGGTTGCAGACATTGGCCACCTCCTTGATGTTCCTCTTGCGGTCGTCATAGGCCAGGCAGGGCAGGACGGCGGTCAGGATCCCCGAGGAATAGGGTAGCATCACGCGGCCGGCCAGCTGGATGAACTCCCGCAGCCAGCACATGGCCGTCAGCTGGATCAGGTCATCCGTGGTCTGGCAGTGGATCACCAGGATGTTGGCCATCTCAGCAAACTTAACACTCGAGGGGTTCTTCTTCGTTTCCTTCAGGAACTCCCCAAGGACCACCTCACACATTTTCCGGATCTCTTTGCCATTGTCGCCCAGGATCTGGAAGAGCCCGTCCAGGATCTCTGGCAGGTAGTCCAGCAGGTTAATGTCAGGCACGGACTCCAGCACCAGGATCCAGGAGATGATGAACTGCCGGGCGTACTGGTTGTTGGAGTAAATCCTCTCCCGCAACAAGGGGATGAAGCCCACCAGGTCAAACTTGTTGCTCTCCGTCACAATGTCCTTTAAGAGGCGGTCTAGGAGCTCAGATCCGCTTTTCACATTGGGGTCTGGGTCAGCAGCCAACTTGCTCAGCCCGTCGAAGAGCACATTGAAGTGGGGCAGCACGGCGCCTCGGGCCACCTTGACGATGTTGTAGAGGGCCTCGCAGGCGTAGTAGCGCAGCCTGCTGTCCGCGTCGTTGAAGCAGGTGAGCACCGGCTCGATCAGCTCCTTCAGGTAGAGCCCCGAGTCCTTGCCCAGTGCAATGGAGCAGGCGGCCAGGCCGATGAGCCCCCCTTTCCGGCTGTGGGGGTGCTGAGACAGGGCAAACTCCTGAGATAAGGTCTGGATCACATGCTTGATCTGCACCGTGTTGTTCTGGGCCACGAACTCCCGGACTAGCTTCTCGATCTCCAGGGCAGCCACCTTCCGCTTTTCGTAGAGCTTGTCGTTGAGGGCGCGCACGATGTTGGGCGTGAGAGGCGCGAAATCCTTCTCCGGGTTCATGGTAGCAGCGCGGGTGCGCCTCCCGGAGCCCGGCGGCTCCTCAGCCCGCGGCAGCCGGGGCCGCGCCGGGGCCAGGGGCGTCTGCGGCTCCGCGCTGCCTCCGGCGTCGGCTCATGGGCCACGCCGCCTCAGCCCGAGTCTCGCGGGGCCGCGCGCCGCCTCGGAGCCCCGGCGTGGGCCTCGTTTCCGTCCCCCTGCCCCGGGCCAGCCAGCAGCTCACAAGATCAGTGACTCCACTGATTTTAATTAGACATTGGTTTCCCATTTCCATAGATAATTTTCCATAACTAGAGTGCTTGAGTGCCTTAACTTCTCCACATCGTTTTATGCTATGTAAATCCACAGTTGGGATCATCTTCGTGGCGTAAAGCCGGCCTGGCTGAGTGGAATTGGCATCGCTCTCCTGTTGGTCTCAGGACTGGTCAGACACGGGGAACAGAGCTCAGCACGGAGATGTGAGACACGGGTCCTCCCCGGGAGGCTCGGCTCGGTGCGGCGTCACTGGAGGTTTATCCCGGCAGCCCTGCTGTCTCCTCTCACGTTCTAACCTCTCGGGCACAGTCCGTCCTCATCTCTTCAGCTGAGGGACCGACACACCGCCCCGTTCCCAGCAGGGCAGCTGGTGTGGGCAGTCAGGACGCTGTGCCCTCCTGGGCCGTGTCGGGCTCGACCCCTTACCTGAAGTCAGGTCCTGCTGGGTTCCCCAGCTCGGCTGGGTGCTGGTGACCGTCTTCTCCGCAGGTTTGCCCTCCTCCTGCCCCAAAGAGAGGCCGCCCTCTGGCCCGGACGCTCACTGAATCAGGCCACGTGTGACACGTTTGACTGAAGGAGAGCCCACCTCTCTCGGTTTTAGGACAGTCAGGATGTTAAAATGCGATGAACAAGCCACAGCACACCTCCACAGGTTAGAGACTCGTGAAAGAACCCAGAGATGGGCACCGGGGAACTTACGGGAGCGTAAACCCAGGAGACGTCGGGACCGTGGCTTGTGACGCGAATCGTGGGAGTGGATGTGGGACATTCATTCACGCCAAAAAGACATCGCGAGCACCAAGGGAGTGGGCACTGCGGGGAGACGTTGGGGAACAAAAGGACGCCGTGATGGGGCTCCTGCCCTTGGAGTCTTTACATGTTGGTGGAATATCCGAGAGCAGACACTCGGAGCAGAGGACGGGCTCCATGAGGCTGAACTGCCGGTACCAGCTGGGCTTGTCCCTATGAGAAAATATGAGAAGCCACAATGGGGCTTTAAACAAGGAGTAGCATCATCTGCTTTTTAAAAAATAAATGAGCTTCATGCTAACAGGGAGGAGAATTTGGGCAGAGCTGCCCAGAAGCTGAAACCCCCACTTAGAAGCCTCGGATGGAGTTCTGCCCGTTTACAGCTCCTGCCTGGATTGCTTTCAGAACTTCAGAGAGGAACCGAGCTTCCCTCTGTCCCTGGTGGCTGGCAGGTAGACATCAAGACATCACCTTGCCAGGATCCAGGGTCACTTCCTTCCGCTTCCATGGATCTGTTCTAGTGTCTTCCGGCATTTGCCCCATTCCTCCTGCCTCCAGCCTAACAAAACCCCTGCGGATTACCTGTGCCCACCTCAAAACTTGGGATTCCACACCCCGAAAACCACTCTGAGCAGTGAGTGCAGGTTGTCTGGGGCTGACCCCAGCACCTCTCCTCTGCGCTGGGGGCTCAGCGCGGGGAGGTCTCCTGTGTTGCGCGGGTTGCTGAGGCCGCTACTGAGAGAAGGAAAAGGACCAGTGGAGAGAGAGCAGGGCTGCGCGGGGCGGTCCCTGCGATTCGAGGGCGTCCTGGCTTGGAGACAGCAGGAGGCCTGGGGGGCAGTGGCTCACGACAAGCCCGGCTTCCGCTGTGCTGAGGACCAGCCTCGGGGCGACCTGGCTTCTGGAGACAGGCAGCCTGAAGAGCGGGTAGAGGATGGCCAGGTCTGGGGAAGGAAGAGGCCGCTGAGGGGTGCCCTGCGGAGACAAAACTTGTCATCAGTGGAGCGGACCACCCAGAGGAATGGATGGGAAAACATGACCTCAAGGGGGTCAAGCTGGTGAGGATGTCAGCATGGCTCCCCCGTGGCCTCGGGAGGTCAAAGGCTAATAGAGGTCAAATGACAACAACAGCAACAGCAGCTACCACCAGACTGGTTAGTGGACGTAATAATAGTGAGACAGGCTGGCACCTGGACAAAGGTCTCCTCGAGGAACAAAATACCAAGAAACCATAAGGGGCTATAAATAACTGCATGCGGGGGGCACTGGGCAAATTCTGGACAAAATGATACCAAAAAAGACCCCCAAAGTCTGACACTCTGGAGAGCTGAGATCAAAAACAGGGTGTCAGGAGCAGGCGAGTACAGCGCGTGCCCCCGAGAGGGCTGGCGACCCTCTACGCCGGCCCCTGGCTCCACCCCTGGGCCGACCACTACCCTCAGCCCACACGGGGAACCAGCGGCCCCCTCGCAGAGCTAGCCGGGGGTGGGGTGGGGCCTGTCACGTGGTCTCAGCCCCTCCTGCTGCAGCAGGGCCCTCGGTAAAGCCCCACCCAAATTTCCTTCCGGCCTTTGGTCCGTTTCTAGTGACTGGGGCAGGCCAAGAGCCCTGGTTGGTGTCAGACTTAGTGACGCCCATCGTGGGGCACTTGTCCCCTTCTAGGGAGGGGACCTGGGCACCTCCGAGGCCCCAAGTGCAGGGGCCCCATGGGTGACAAGTGGCCGCCTGAACGCCTTGTTTCCTCATCACGTTTGGCAAGGCTGCCTTCCTGGCCCCTGGGCCCACAGGACTCTCATTCAGGAGACACTCTGCCCTCCCCTCTGTCCCTCTCTCTCTCCTCCATCCTCTCCCCCGGAGAGTGGACGTTGGGCAGCCACAGCATCACTCTCTGAGCTTGTGAGCCATGCCCTGGCGGCGGGCTCCCCTGGCAGGCGACAAGCAGAGGCGTAGGGGCTCACCCACACAGTGCAGACTCCGGTCCGGCGGGCTCTCCCCAATGGGAGCTTCTGAAAGGCGTGCAAACCCCCTCTCGTGTCGTGGCTGGGTCTGATCGTCCCTGACTTCTGTCTTCCTGCCGTCTGTCTCTTTCTCAGTCTTTCCTGTCCCTCCTCCCTTAACGTCTCCCTGGGTCCTCCAACCTACACTCCCATTCCCTTCGTCCTAAAGACTTCTTCTCTGTGTCTGTGAGTTTCTGTCATTCGTATCTTTGTTTTAGGCTTCCCAGGTGGCTCAGCGGTAAATGCATTTTCAGAAAAAAAAAAGAAAAAACAATGCACTTTACATTTCAGGCTCATGTCATCTGGGAACTATTCAATATTAATATCTGGTATTAAAGCTAGTTTAAGCTTGCGGGTTTAATTAACACAGACCTGGCTTTAGAGCATCAGGTATGATACTGTCATTATGCCTAGGGTTGTGGAAGTGAGTGCATATTGTTTCTGTTATGAAATTTGTCAACAGGGAAAATAAACTGACATGACTAACCTTTTAAGTAAATTTAACTGAGATAAGAACTTTTTGGTAAACTCTGTAGGAATAATTAATTATCTTTTGAAGATTTCCATCTAAACTAGTCCCTCCAAACTTTGGTAACTTAAATCTAAGGAATTCATTTAATAGCCAGGCCATTTCATACAAGAAAAGGGAAACGCAAACTCCACTGTAGCACTGCCTGGACTTCATATAAGCCGGGGGGATGGAGAGAAAATGGGTGTCTCAGTTATAGTTATATAGGCCCCCCAGCTGGCACTAGCGGTAAAGCATTCACCTGCCAATGCAGGAGACGCAAGAGATGCAGGTTTGATCCCTGGTCGATAAGATCCCCTGGAGAGGGAAATGGCAGCCCGCTCCAGTATTCTAGCCTGGGAAATCCCGTGGACAGAGGAGCCTGGTGGGCTACCATCTTTGGGGTCACAAAGAGCTGGACATGACTGAGCATGTCCACATATAAGTAATGCCATACAGTATTTGTCTCCGGGGCCTTCAAGGGTTTCCCTTATAGCTCAGATGGTGAAGAGTCTGCCTGCAATGCAGGAGGCCTGGGTTCAGTTCCTGGGGTGGGAAGATCCCCTGGAGAAGGGAATGGCAACCCACTCTAGTATTCTTGCCTGGGAAATCCCGTGGACAGAGGAGCCTGGTGGGCTACAGTCCATGGGGTTGCAAAAAGTTGGACACAACTGAGCGACTAACATTTTCACTTTCATTCAATTACAATACCATCTTACAGCTGGATTTTCCTGTCCCAAGATGGGAGAATGGACTGAGGTTCCCATGTTCAGGCATTCATGATTCTTTACCAAAATGCTCCTCTTTGAGGTTGCTATAATCAAAAGCCTAGGGAATTATCTCTTTCTAACCTTCTCAATTCCAGTTGAGCTATTTCAAATCCTGGAAGATGATGCTGTGAAAGTGCTGCACTCAATATGCCAGCAAATGTGGAAAACTCAGCAGTGGCCACAGGACTGGAAAAGGTCAGTTTTCATTCCAATCCCAAAGAAAGGCAATGCGAAATAATGATCAAACTACCGCACAACTGCACTCATCTCACACACTAGTAAAGTCATGCTCAAAATTCTCCAAGCCAGGCTTCAGCAATACGGGAACCGTGAACTTCTAGATGTTCAAGCTGGATTTAGAAAAGGCAGAGGAACAGAGATCAAATTGCCAACATCCGCTGGATCATGGAAAAAGCAAGAGAGTTCCAGAAAACATCTATTTCTGCTTTATTGACTATGCTAAAGCCTTTAACTGTGTGGATCACAATAAACTGTGGGAAATTCTGGAAGAGATGGGAATACTAGACCACCTGACCTGCCTCTTGAGAAACCTGTGTGCAGGTCAGGAAGCAACAGTTAGAACTGGACATGGAACAACAGACTGGTTCCAAATAGGAAAAGGAGTACGTCAAGGGTGTACATTGTCACCCTGCTTATTTAACTTATATGCAGAGTACATCATGAGAAATGCTGGCTGGAAGAAGCACAAGCTGGAATCAAGATTGTCGGGAGAAATATCAATAACCTCAGATATGCAGATGACACCACCCTTATGGCAGAAACCAAAGAAGAACTAAAGAGCCTCTTGAAAGTGAAAGAAGAGAGTGAAAAAGTTGGCTTAAAGCTCAACATTCAGAAAACGAAGATCATGGCATCTGGTCCCATCACTTCATGGCAAATAGATGGGGAAACAGTGGACACAGTGATAGACTTTCTTTTCTTGGGCTCCAAAATCATTGCAGATGGTGATTGCAGCCATGAAATTAAAAGATGTTTCCTCCTTGGAAGGAAAGTTATGACCAACCTAGATAGCATATTCAAAAGCAGAGACATTACTTTGCCAACAAAGGTCCCTCTAGTCAAGGCTATGGTTTTTCCAGTAGTCATGTATGGATGTGAGAGTTGGACTGTGAAGAAAGCTGAATGCCGAAGAATTGATGCTTTTGAATTGTGGTGTTGGAGAAGACTCTTGAGAGTCCCTTACATTGCAAGGATATCCAACCAGTCAATCCTAAAGGAGATCAGTCTGGGGTGTTCTTTGGAAGAAATGATGCTGAAGCTGAAACTCCAGTACTTTGGCCACCTCATGCAAAGAGTTGACTCATTGGAAAAGACTCTGATGCTGGGAGGGATTGGGGGCAGGAGGAGAAGGGGACGACAGAGGATGAGGTGGCTAGATGGCATCACTGACTCGATGGACATGAGTTTGGGTAAACTCTGGGATTTGGTGATGGACAGAGAGGCCTGGTGTGCTGCAGTTTATGGGGCTGCAAAGAGTCGGACACAACTGAGTGACTGAACTGAACTGAACTGGACTGAAACTTCCCCAGCTCTCAGGGGTTGGGGAAACCAAGTCTCCCCTGCTTCTCCAGAGCCAGTCACTTCCCCAGATCCCTCTGGTGGGTCCCAAACTCCAGCCCCTGTGTCCCTTTATGCCCTCTGTAACCCCATAGGGGAGAGACTAGTCCTCTGGGCAACTTGTAGTGGAACTTTGTATCACCCAGGATCAGGGCAATATGCTCTCTTAAAGAAAAAGTGAAAGTGTTGGTTGCTTAGTCGTGTCCGACTCCTTGCAACCCCAGTGATGGTAGCCCACCAAGCTCCTCTGTCCATGGGATTTCCCAGACAAGAATGCTAGAGAGGGTGGCAATCTCCTCCTCCAGGGATCTTCCCCACCCTGGGATCAAACCCAGGTCTCCTGCATTGCAGGTGGACTGTTTACCATCTGAGCCACCGGGAAGCCCATGTTCTCTTAGGGAAGTGGTAAATAGCAAAGAGGCAATCAGAATACATAGGCCCTTCTCTTGCACCGATTGAGCCCAATGCAAAGACTGGGCCGGTTCCTTGAGGACTCCAGCAAGTTTGCTGAAGGGTTTCCGGCTCTAACTCTGGCCTGTGACTGAACTCGGAAGGATGTCCTAGCAGTGCACTCCAGTTGCTGTGCTCCTGAGGAAACGCAGAGAGCCAGGCGGCAGTCGGGGGCACATGCTGGCCAGCTTGCCAGGGACCAACCCAGGCATTTTGTTATGGGTGGAGTCGGAGTCCCAGATCAGGAGCCCCAGCGGAACTGTAACTCTCGGGAGGGAACAGAAGCTGGGAAGCTCATGACTCAGTGTGTATAGAAGGGTCAGGAAAGCGTATCAGAAGCCAGTTAACTATGAAAAGGTTAAAGTAGTGATCCTAGATTAAAAAAAAATCAGTCCTCTTTCAGGGACGCCTTGTGCAGGCTTTCAGAATATTCACAAATCCTGATCCATCTGCTCCTGAGAGTCAACGCAGCTGGGATGACACCTCATCAGCCAGTCTGCCCCTCATTTTAGGCACAGTCTCCAGAAGTCACACTGAGGCCCACAAACCCCGATTTCCAACTCCTAGAGATGTCGGTTAGGGTATTAATAATCAAGAACAAGCTGAGGAGGAAGAGAGAACCCAGCGTGAAAACACACAGGCCAGGGCTCAAGCGAAACTGATGGTCATACCTGTCAGCCATGACTTGTGACCTCAGGACAACCCAAGGGGCAAGGAAGTTTCACCCTCTGCCAGGAGGTAAGACCAGCCAGGGAAATGCTTCAAAGGCAAGTCACCGGCCCGTGGGCCCTGAAGTGCCTGAAGGAGCCCTCAGCCCCTGCCAGCCTGCAGACGGACAGGTCGTTCCAAGCGGTGCTGTCCCCGTCCTGAAGGGGCGCAGGGGTCTTGCTCCCGAGATGGCCACGCCGATACCTGACGGGGCCCAGGGCTTCTGGCGGCTCCCCCACAGCCAGGTGTCTGTCTCCAGCGGGGAGCCCTGGGTGGTCCGTGACGTGACAGGTAAGAAAATCAATTCTCCAGTTGATACCGGAGTCACCTCCTCTGCCCTGCCTTCTCACATTGGGCCGCTTTCCTCCAAAAGCTGTACTGTGAGCAGAGTCCCTGGAAAGCCTCACACCCGTCTCTTTACTTGGCCTCTCAATCTCCTTACTAGGCCTCTCAGTTTGAATGAGTCTCCTCCGTCCATGGAATTTTCCAGGCAAGAATACCGGAGTGGAGTGGGTTGCCATTTCCTTCTCCATCTTCCCAACCCAGGGATCGAACCCAGGTCTCCCGCATTGCAGGCGGATTCTTTACCTGCAATGCGGGAGACCTGGGTTCGATCCTGGCTTGGGATGATCCCCTGGAGAAGGGAAAGGCTACTCACTCCAGTATTCTGGCCTGGAGAATTCCATGGACTACAGTCCATGGGGTCGCAAAGAGTCAGACACGACTGAGCGACTTTCACTCACCCACTCAGTTTGAACAGTGTTTGACCTCATGTGGCTTTCTGGTTATGTTGGGGTGTCCTGCCCCACTACTGAGGAGACACCTTCCCGGCTCCCTCAGAGCCACAGTACAGTTAGGCCCCAAGCAGCCACTTTCTTGACAAATCAGCTGGAAGAACAAGAACCTGTTCCCAGCCATATTCTACATGCAGTGAACCTGAAGTTTAGGACAAAGGAATCCCTGGGGACGCTATAAGCATCCAACCTGTAAAACCTAGCCTTAAGCCAGAAGTCGCTTATCCTAACGAGACAGGACTGCATAAAGTTGGAAGCAAAATAAGATTTACAACCTCTCATAGATAAATTCTTAAAAACATGGCCTCTTGGTACCCTGTCAGTCTCCTTGTAATCCCCTGTTCTGCCTGTTGTTCGGCCAAATGGGGAATGTCGAATGACACAGAACTTCAGAGCAGTGGATGAGGCAGTGACCCGATACTCCCCCTACGGCCAATTCTTACAGCGTATTAGTCCAGATTCCTGGAGATGCCAAGTGGGTCCCGGTGCTTGACCTCAAGGATGCCTCCTCTTGAATCCCAGCTCACCCCTCATCTCTGTTTGCCTTTAAGTGGACTAACCTCTACTGGGGACAAACGCAACGATGTACCTGGACAGATTTACTTCAGGGCTATCGGGACAGCCCACACTCGTCCACACACGGCCTAGGAGAGCCACTAAGGGACATGCACGTAGAAGGAGCCACGATGCAGTGCACAGGTGATGTGCGGGAGAAATGCAGCCAGAACGACAACCAGCGCCACCGGCACCAGCCATCAGCGAATCTGCAACGATGCATGGAGACCCCCATGGAGAAAAGGGGGGCCCCTACGCTGCTGCTGGGAGTGGAAGCCTCTAAAAAGTCACAATGGAGAACGGTATGCAGGTCCCTCACGTAACAAAAAGCAGAGCTAGCCTAAGACCCTGCAATCCTGCTCCAGGTCCTGTATCTGAGTAAACCATCCATCCGAAAACACACATGCAGCGGAACATTCAACACGACACTACTTAGACAGCCAAGGCCTGGACAAGCGCCACGGCCTGGACAGGCAGTGACCTTCCCCAGGGGGACGGACTCGTAAGATGCGCCCTGTATATTCCATGGACTATCAGTCATCAAGACAGAAGGGAACCATGCGGATCGCAGCCACTCTGATGGACCTGAACGTGATCACGCTAAGTAGGACAGAGAAACACAAAGACCACATGAGACCGCTTAGAGGCGGAGTCTAAAAATGGATACACATGAAGTAATTTACCAGACAGACACAGACTTGCAGAGTCAGACAACAAACTCTGAGTTACCCAAGGGAAAGAGAAAGCGTGGGGTGGGCAGAGATAATTTAGGATGCTGGGATTGAACCATATACTTTCAGATTTGACAGACAGAAAGCAAGCATATGAATAAGGATGTATGGGATAGAACAAGGAACTCTGTTCAACTCTCTGTCATAAGCTAGATGGGATCAGAATCCAAAGGAAAAAAACAAAAAAAAAACCAAACCATGTATATGTATAATACAATTAACTTGCTGAGCACCTCAAATAAATACAACATGGTAAAACAACTCTATTAGAAAATAAATATTACATGAAAGATAACACAAACGCCTAATTTATCCTTGCGCTTTGGTCCCGTCCATGGGTCCGTCCATGGGTCCTGAGCAGGCTTGCCTCCCAAAGTGGGGCTTTAATCGGTGGGGGAGCTGGAGACGACGTGCCAGCAAACGGGGCCCCCAGGACCTGAGGTGCCCGGTCCCCTCCGGATAGGACCACAGGCGTCACACCCGGTCAGGCCCTCCAGGGAAGGCAGCACGCCTACTGCACCCAGTAAATGGTGGATGCTCTGGACTGGAAGAGCTTCCATCAATAGCCCCATTTTCACCTCTGCTGGTGGTGGGGCTCCCACTTCTAGCCTCCTTCCTTAGAATCACTCCTGACACCTAACAGGGACAGATGCCTCTGCACAGCTCTCTGGAAGTGAGTGGGATCTGCTGAGGACTGAAGAGTGAGGGCCAAGAAGCAGTGACGCTCGACGCAATGGGCGCCTCTTCTGGCACTTTATACTTCAGCCAGGGAACACGACCGTCGCGAAGGCTCAGGTAGCCCCTGTTCACCGACTGGGACGCGAGGAAGTGCTGCCACCTTATGGCCGTTAACTAGAACAACAGCTTTAAAACTGGTGCTTGTGTTTTATTGCTAACAGCCACTATGGAGAACACCCTAGTGGAGGTGACGGAATTCCAGCTGAGCTGTTTCAAATCCTAAAAGATGATGCTGTGAAAGTGCTGCACTCAATATGCCAGCAAGTTTGGAAAACTCAGCAGTCGCTACAGGACTGGAAAAGGTCAGTTTTCCTTCCAATCCCAAAGAAAGGCAATGCCAAAGAATGCTCAAACTACCGCACAGTTGCACTCATCTCACATGCTAGTAAAGTAATGCTCAAAATTCTCCAAGCTAGGCTTCAACAGTATGTGAACTGTGAACTTCCAGATGTTCAAGCTGGATTTAGAAAAGGCAGAGGAACCAGAGATTAAATTGCCAACATCTGCTGGATCATTGAAAAAGCAAGAGAGTTCCAGAAAAACATCTATTTCTGCTTTATTGACTATGCCAAAGCCTTTGATTGTGTGGATCACAACAAACTCTGGATAATTCTGAAAGAGATGGGAATACCAGACCACCTCACCTGCCTCTTGAGAATTCTGTATACAGGTCAGGAAGCAACAGTTAGAACTGGACATGGAACAACAGACTAGTTCCAAATAGGGAAAGGAGTACGTCAAGGCTGTATATTGTCACCCTGCTTATTAAACTTATATGCAGAGTACATCATGAGAAACGCTGGGCTGGAAGAAGCACAAGCTGGAATCAAGATTGCCGGGAGAAATATCAATCACCTCAGATATGCAGATGACACCACCCTTACGGCAGAAAGTGAAGAACTGAAGAGCCTCTTGATGAAAGTGAAAGAGGAGAGTGAAAAAGTTGGCTTAAAGCTCAACATTCAGAAAACGAAGATCATGGCATCTGGTCCCATCACTTCATGGCAAATAGATGGGGAAACAGTGGACACAGTGATAGACTTTCTTTTCTTGGGCTCCAAAATCATTGCAGATGGTGATTGCAGCCATGAAATTAAAAGACACTTGCTCCTTGGAAGGAAAGTTATGACCAACCTAGGTAGCATATTAAAAAGCAGAGACATTACTTTCCCAACAAAGGTCTGTCTAGTCAAAGCTATAGTTTTTCCAGTGGTCATGTATGAGTGTGAGAGTTGGACTATAAAGAGAGCTGAGCGCCAAAAATTGTTGCTTCTGAACTGTAGTGTTGGAGAAGACTCTTCAGAGTCCCTTGGACTGCAAGGAAATCAAACCAATCAATCCTAAAGGAAATCAGTCCTGAATATTCATTGGAAGGACTGATTCTGAAGCTGAAACTCCAGTACTTTGGCCAGCTGATGCGAAGAGCTGACTCATTTGAAAAGTCCCTGATTCTGGGAAAGATTGAGGGCAGGAGGGGAAGGGGACAACAGAGGATGGGCTGAAGGGCATCACCGACTCAATGGACATGGGTTTGGGTGAACTATGGGAGTTGGTGGTGGACAGAGAGGCCTGGTGTGCTGCAGTCCATGGTGTCGCAAAGAGTCGGACACAACTGAGCAACTGAACTGAACTGAACCTGTGGATGGACATTTTTGTTCTTTCCATGCCTTGGCTATTGTAAATAGGGCCACGGTGGAGTGCACGTGTCTTTTTGAAAGATGATTTTGTCCAGATATGGGCCCCAGAGTGGGAATGCAGTATCTTAAGCTAGCTGTTTTGTCATTTTGAAAGGAACCCGCATCAGTCAGTCAGTTCAGTTGCTCAGTCATGTCTGACTCTTTGCGACCCCGTGGACTGCAGCATTCCAGGCCTCCCTGTACATCACCAGGTCCCAGAGCTTATTCAAACTCATGTCCATCGAGTCGGTGAAGCCATCCAACCATCTCATCCTCTGTCATCCCCTTTTCCTGCCTTCAGTTTTTTCCAGCATCAGGGTCTTTTCAAATGAGTCAGTTCTTTGCATCAGGTGGCCAATGATAACATAGGATGTTGAGAATAAACTATACACACTTTTAAATACATAAATAGAAGTAGGTCGTACTGAATAAATATGTACGGGACAGAACAAGGAATTCTATAATAAGTCCAACAATCTGTCATAAGCTCCATGGCTGAAGAGAACCTCAAAAAGGACAGATACATGTGCGTGTAGACCTGAATCAGTTTGCTGTACGCCTCAAACAACATTGTAAATCAGCTCTACCCCAATAGAAAATAAAAATCACGTGAAAGGATAAGACCGAAAACAACTGGCTACTTTTTCCCTTTGGGTTCGGTGGCCTGGGCTGGAGTCACCTTCTGGACTCTGAGCAGGGCTGGCTCCCAAGGCTGGACTTCAGGCTGGGGAGCTGGGCGTGATGTGCCAGCAAAGGAGCCCCCCCTTGGCTCTGGAGCGCCTCGTCCCCTCTGGATGGGACCACAGGCTTCGCACCCAGGCAGGCCCTCCCATAGCTACACCCAGCCTTTTGCACCCAAAAGTGGTAGAGGCTCTGGGCTGGAGGAGCGCACCTCAGTCATCCTCTGCTGGGGGTGCTGTTCCCACTTCAGCCTCCTTCCTTAAAGTCACTCCCGAGAGCTACATGGGACAGGTGCCTCAGGACAGCACTCACCGGCAGTCTGGGATATGACTGGGGGGAAGAATAAGGGGCGAGAATCAGTGATGCTCGCGGCCTTGGGTGTCTGTTGTGGCACTTTGTACCCTAGTTTACAGCCCAGGAACAGGGCTTTCGCTAAGGCTCAGGCCGTCCCAGTGAGCGGCGTGGGCACGTGCTGCCCCTTGTGGCCGGTAACTGGAACCACGACTTTAAACAGCTGCGTAAAGGCACCTTTCCTCAGGAGACCTGCGATGCTCTAAATGCTGACAGCAGCCTCAGGAATCACTCTGAGGCAGGTAATACAGAAAGAATTCCAAGTGGGGCCGACTTTCAGGGCCAATCTCAAAAGGCAAATCTGGCTCACACTTAGGAAAAAAACACAAAATCTGAAACTGAAAAGACCTCTGCCTCCCTAAGACAGAGAAATGCAAACCATAACGGCCACCAGCTGTCATCTGGTAACAGTCCTCACCAAATCCACAGACAGTGAGTGCTGGAGTCGGTGTGGAGGAAAGGGGACCCTCCTACGCTGCTGCTGGGGGTGGAAACCGCTGAGAGCCACAGTGCAGAACATCACGCAGCTCCTTTCAGAACCACAGACAAAGCCAGCCTAAGAGCCTCAATCCCACTCCAGGGCCTACACTGGGCAAAACCATCCTTCAGAAAGACGCGTGCACCCTAGCGTGCACCGCGGCACTATGTACAATTGCCATGGCGCAGAAGAAACACAAATTCCCATCCACAGATGAGTGCGCACTGAAGATGGACTGCGTATGCAAGGGACTGCATCGTTCAGGATGTTGGGAGTAAACCACTCACCATTTCAGATAGGACGGATAGATAAACAGAATACTGGAAAGGACTACTGGATAGAACAAGGAACTCAACACCATGTCATAAGCTATATGAGAACACTGTCCAATAAAGGACAAGCACGTGTGTCTGTGTAACTGAATCGCCCTGCAGTACACCTAAACAAACAATGCTGTAAACACACTCTACTCCAGTACACAATATAAATTACATGAAAAGATAAAAACGGAAACAGATGCCTACATTATTCCCCTTGGCGTTGGAGACCCAGGCTGGCGTCACACCCTTGGTGCCTGAGCAGGGCTGGTCCCCAAGCCTGGGCTTTGGCCCATCAGTAGGAGCTGGGGAGGGTGGGCCAGTAAACAAGCCCCACCTTGGATCCTGGGTCCTGGGTCCCCCCGGATGGGACCAGAGCTTCCCCCTAGGCAGGTCCTCCTATTGCTAAGTCAACCCCCCTGCACACAAAAATGGTGGATGCCGTGGCCAAAAAGAGCTTTCAGCAGTTACCCTACCTCTGCTGGTGGTGGGTTCCCACTTCAGCCTCCTTCCTCAGGGTCCTCCATCGTACCTACTTGGGACAGCTGCCTCCGTGCAGCACTTTGGAGAGGGTAGGGATATGTCTGAGGGGTGGGGGAAGGATGGGGCAAGAAGTAATGACACCCGAAGCCTTAGGTGTCTCTCTACGTTACAACCCAGGAACATGACCACTGCCAAGGCCTGGTGCCCCCATTAACCAAGGAAGGCAAGAGGAAGTGCTGCCGCCTTGTGGCCTTTGTCTGGAACAACAACTTTAAAACTGCAGCCTACGGGTACGTTTTACAGGAGGCCTGTGGCTTCTAACTTTGGCCACCTGATGCGAAGAATCGACTCATTGGAAAAGACCCTGATGCTGGGAACGACTGGAGGCGGGAGGAGAAGGGGACGACAGGATGGGATGGTTGGATGGCATCACCGACTCGATGGACATGAGTTTGAGCAAGCTCTGGGAGTTGGTGAACGACAGGGAAGCCTGGTGTGCTGCAGTCCATGGGGTTTCATAAAGAGTCGGACATCACTGAGTGACTGAACTGAACTGTGGCTTTTAAATGACCTCCACCAGCAAGAAAAATCCAGCTTCAGGAAATAGAAAAAGAAATCCAAACAGGGCCTACTTTCAAAACTCAACTTTAAGAGGCAAATTTAGCTCACACTTTTTAAAGTACCTGAAAATAACTTCAGCCTCCCTGGTTCTTAGAGAAATGGAAATCAAAACAATAACGATCTATTTCCAGATACCAGTCATAACCAGATCTACCAACAATAAATGCTGGAATAGGTGTGGAAAAAAAGGAAAGCCTCCTACGCTGCTGCTGGGAATGGATGTTGCTAACAGCCACTGCAGAGAACATCATTCAGGTTCTTTTGAAAATGACAGAGCTAGCATAAAATCCTGCAGTCCCACTCTGAAGACTATACCCAAGCAAAGCATCCTCAAAAAGACACAGGCACCCCAACCTTCACTGCAGCACTATTTACAAGAGCAAAGACGTGGAAGCAGACAAAGTGCCCATCCACAGATGAATGGCTACTAGAGATGTGCTACGTATACGCAGTGGACCATTAGTCAGCCATAAAGAAGAACAGACCATGCAGTTTCCAGCAACATGGAAACTGGTGTCAATAGTCTCCACATCCACGGGCGGTGGGGTTTCCACTTCAGCCTCTTCCTCAGAGCTGCTCTAAGTCAGCTGCCTCACACAGCACTTAGCGTGTGGCTTATGTCTGCAGAAGGAAGAATAAGGGGCAAAATGTAACGATGCTCAAGGCCCTGGGTGTTCTGGTTCCCTGCTCTCTAGTTTACAGCCCAGGAGCATGCCTTTTACTGAGGCTCTGCTTGCGCAGTTCAGGAGTGCGGCTGAGGGACGTGCTGCCGCCTTGTGGCTGTTCATTGGAGCAACAACTTTAACACCAGACCTAATGAGCACATTTTCTTCAGGAGGCCCGCAGAGACCAACTGCCGCCCACCTATCCCCACCCCTCCCCACTCCCCCCACCCACCCCACCTCCCCCACCCATCGTCGCCCACTCCACCTCCCCTACCCCCACCCCCCGAGAAATAGCTTGCAGTAGGTAACAGGAAAAGAATTCCAAACGGGGCTGACTTTCAGGGTCAATTTCAAAAGGCAATTTTGGCTCACACAGGACAAAACAGAAACCTGGACCTGAAAAGAGCCCCAGCCTCCCTCATTCTTAGAGAAATGCAAACCATAATATACAAATGCAAACCGCAACGCAAACCAGTATAACGAGCTGTCAGTGGGCACCAGCCCTCAGCAGATCAACAAACTGTAAATGCTAGAGTCGGGGTGGGGGAAAGGGAACCCTCCTACGCTGCCGCTGGGGGTGGAAACTGCCAACAGCCACAACACAGAACATCACGTAGCTGCTTTCAGAAGGAAGAACAAAGCAAGCATAACATCCTGAAATCCCACTCCAGGGCTTATATTTGGACAAAACCATTCTCCAAAAAGACACCTGCACCTCAACGCCACTGCAGCGCTACTGACTGCAGCCAAGGCATGGAAGCAGCTGAAACTCCCATCCGCAGAGGAGTAGACGCTGGAGGGGGCTGTTACTCAGCCGTTAAAAGAATGAAGCCATGTCACCTGCAGCCATGCCGATGGACCTGGAAATGATGAAACTAAGTCAGAGAAAGACAAAGAGCACTTATAGGTGGAATCTGAAAATGATGCACATGAGCGAATTTACCAGGCAGATACAGACTCCCCGACTTTGAAAACAAACTCACAGTCACCAAGGGAAGAGAAGGAGGCAGGGGAGGGGCAGGGGCAGGAGCCGTGATAATGTAGGATGTGGGGGATAAACCACACACACTTCTGAATACACAGATATAAACAAAGCACACTGAACAGGGATGTATAGGGTAGAACAAGGCACTCTACCCAACACTCAGTCACAAGCTCTATGGGAAGAGAATCGAAAGCAGAACAGATACACAGATGTGTAGAAGTGAATCAACTCGCTGTACACCTCAAACAAACTCAACATTGTAAATCAGCTCTCCCCAACAGAAAATAAAACTTACATGAAAGAATAAAGCCGAAAACAAATGGCTACTCCCCTTGGTTTTGATGCCCAGGGCTGGACTCAGCACCCTGGGGCCTGGGCAGGCTTGCTTCCCCAAGCTGGGCTTCAGCCAGCTTGAGGGGCTGCGGTGCCAGTAAATGAGCCCCCCGGATCTGAGGCGCCTGGTCCACTTGGGTGGGACCACGGATTCACACCCAGGCAGGCCCTCCTATACCCACAGCAGGCCTTTCGCTCAGAAAGTGTTCGATGCTCTGCGCTGGAAGATGTTTCAGCAGCCGTCCTGTCTCCTCGTCTGCCGGTGGCCGGGCTTCCATTTCCAGCCTCCTTCCCTAGGGTCCCTCCGACAGCTACCGGGGCAGCTGCCTCAGAGCAGCACTGGGTGGGGGGTTCAGATATGACTGAGAGAGAAGAGTAAGGGGCAAGAAGTGATGACACTCGAGGCCCTGGGTGTTTGCTCTGGCGCTGCACCCTAGTTTACAGCCCAGGAACACGCCTGGTACTAAGGCTCGGGTTGCCCAGTTTCCCTAGTGGGTGTGAGGAAGTGCTGCCACCTCGTGGCTGATGCCTGGAACAACAGCATTAAAGCTGGGGCTTATCGTCCCATTTGGGGACTTCCCTGTGGCTCAGCTGGTAAAGAATCCACCTGCAATGCGAGAGACCTGGGTTCGATCCCTGGGTTGGGAAGATCCCTTGGAGAAGGGAAAGGCTACCCGCTCCAGGATTCTGGCCTGGAGAATTCCGTGGACTGTATAGCCCCTGGGGTCGCAAAGAGTCGGACATGACTCACTTTTAGGTTCGATCCCTCGGTCGGGAAGATCCCTGGAGAAGGGAAAGGCTACCCGCTCCAGGATTCTGGCCTGGAGAATTCCGTGGACTGTATAGCCCCTGGGGCTGCAAGCAGTCGGACATGACTTTCAATTTTCACTTTCAGGCGACACGAGGGGTAGATGGGTCTGCCAGGGTAGGAGACACAAGAGATGCGGGTTAGATCCTGGGTCGGGAAGATCCCTGGAGAAGGAAATGGCAGCCCACTCCAGTATCCTTGCCTGGGAAATCCCATGGACAGAGGAGCCTGGCGGGCGACGGTTCACTGGGCGGCAAAGATCAGGCATGGCTGAGCACAGCACAAGGATGGACACATTTTGTTCAACAGGCCGTGGGACTCTAAATGACCCCACTCCCGGAGAAGTATACAACAGTGTGTAATCAAAGAAGAACTGTGACTAGGGCCAACTTTCCAGACTATTTTCAAAGGGCAAATTTGTCTCATATATAACAAAAAAGCACCAAACCCTGAACCAAAATGACCTCTGCCTCCAAAATACATAGAGACGTGCAAACCACAACCACAACAAATCCACAGACCATAAATTTTGGAGAGGGTGTGGTGAAAACAGAAGCCTCCAGTGTTACTGCTCGGAATGGGAACTGCTAACAGCCACGATGCAGAACATCATGAAGCTCCTCTCAAACGAAGAACAAAGCTAGTATAAGATTCTGCAGTCCCACTCAGGGCCTGTACTCAGGCAGACCATCCTTCGAAATGACACAAGAATCCCATGATTCACTGCGGCACTATTTACAACAGACAAAGTGCAGAAGCGATCAGAACTTCCCTCCACAGCTGAGTGGATACTGAAGGTATGCTACGTATATGCAATGGAGTATTATTCAGCCATGAAAAAGGAATGGAAACACTCCATTTGCAATATGGATAGACCTGGAGACGATCAAACTAACTCAGAAAGACAAATGGCTTATGATATCACGTACAGGTGTAATCTAAATTGGATACACATGAACAAATTTACCAAACAGAAACACACTCACAGGCTTAGAAAAACAAACTCAGAGTTACCAAAGGAAAAGAAGGGGCCGGGGGAGGGGTGAAGGCAGGGATATGGATAATGTAGAATGCTGGGACTAAACCACACATGCTTCTAAACACACAGATAGGTAGAGAGAAACAAAGCATACTGAACCAGGGTGTGTGGGATAGGACAAGCAGCTCTGCCAACACTGGCGTAAGTCCTATAGGAAGAGAATCCAGACAAGAACAGGTACACCTACGTCTAGAACTGAGTCAACCTGATATATACCTCAAACACACACAATAGTGTGAGTCAGCTCTACCCCCATAGAAAGTAAGAATTATATGAGAAGATAAACCCGAAAACAAACTGTTACTTTACTCCCCTCCAGTTCCGTGGCTGGGCAGGAGTCACCTCCCTGGAGCCTGACCAGGCTGGGTTCCCAAGGCTGAACTGGGGTTGAGTTGGGGGAGCTGGGGAGGACGTGCCAGCAAATAACCACCGTCCCCTTGGATCTGGAGCGCCTGGTCCCCTCTGGGTGGCGCCACAAGATTCACAGCCAGTGGGCACTTCTACAGCTACACTAAGCCTTTTGCACCCAAGAGCTGGTGGATGCTCTGGGCCGGAAGAGCTTTCAACCGTCCCTGATTCCACCTCTGCTGGTGGTTGGGTTCCCGCTTCCAGCCTCCTTCCTTAGAATCACTCCTGATAACTACGTGGGACAGCTGCCTCAGCACCGCACTTATTTGGGGGTTCAGATATGACCGGGGGGCTAGGAGTAAGGGGCAGGAAGTGATGACACTCGAGACCGTGGGGGTGTGTTCTGGCACTCTGCTCCCCGGTTCACCACCCAGGAACTTGCCTTTGGCTAAGGCTCTGGTTGCCTTGGTTCCCCCAATAGAGGCATGAGGAAGTGCTGCCGCCTTGTGGGCATTAACTGGAACAGCAGGTTTTAAACCAGGACTTCAGGCGTACTCCCCTCAGGAAGCCTGTGGGGCTGTGGGGCTCCATTTGAGCCCCGCTCCCGGAAAACATCCTGCAGCAGGTGACAGAAAAAGAATTCCAAACGGGCCTGGCTTTCAGAGCCCATTTCAAAACGCTAATTTGGCTCCTACTTACCAACAAACACAAAATTGGGACCTGGAAAGACCCGGATTCTTAGAGAAATCTATACCACAACTATAACCAACCATCCTCACCAAATCCACAGAGGAGAAATTTAGGAGACAGCGTGGAGAAAAGGGAATCTTCCTACGCTGCTGCTGGGAATGGAAGCTGCTAACAGCCACACTGCAGAACATCACGCAGCTCCTTTCAGAACCACAGACAAAGCTAGCCTCAATCCCACTCCAGGGCTTATAATGGGCAAAACCATCCTTCAGAAAGACACGTGCACCCCAGCGTGCACTGCGGCAGTATTCACAATAGCCACGGAGTGGAAGGAACCAACTGTCCATCCACAGATGAATGGACACAGAGATGGGCTACAGATGTGCCAAGGGGCTGTTACTCAGTCATGAAAAACAATGAGATCATGCCATCTGCAGCAATATGGATGGGCCTGGAGATGACCCAGCTAAGTCAGAGAAAGACAAATACCATACAACATCACTCATAGGAGGAATCCAAAAACGACCGCACTTGAATGAATTTACCAGAGAGAAACAGACGCAGACTTGGAATACAAACTCAGGAGTTAGCAAAGGAAAAGACGGAGCCAGGGGAGGGGCAGGGGCAGGCACAGAGATAAGGTAGGGTGCTGGGAGTAAACCAGACACTCTTTCAAATACATAGACAGACAGAAACAAAGTATACTGAACAAGGAAGTGTGGGCTAGAACAAGGAGCACTACACAACACTATGTCACAATTCTATGGGAAGAGAATCTGAAAAAGGACAGATACATATATACGCAGACCTGAACCACTTGCTGCACACCTCAGGCAAACACAACACTGTAAATCAACGCTGCTGTAAGAGAAAATAAAAATTACACGAAGACAAATAGCTACCCCATTCCCCTCAGGTGACCTCGGTGGAAGCCACATCTCTGAGGCCTGAGCAGGCTTGCTTCCTGAGACTGGACTTTAGGAGAGCTGGAGAGGATATGCCAGCTAATGACCCCCCACCTTGGATCTGGAGTGCCTGGTCCCCTCTTAAGGGGACCACAAGTTTCACATCCAGGTGGGCCCTCCTACAGCTACACCCATCTTTTAAACTTGAAAAATGTCGGATGCTCTGGGCTGGAAGAGCTTTCGACAGTCATCCTGTCTCCTCCTCTGCTGGTGGTGGGGTCCCCACTTCTAGCTTCCTTCCCTGGAGTCCCTTCTGACAGCTACATGGGACAGCTGCTTCAGCACAGCAGTTACGGGTTCGGATACATCTGGAGGGCTAGAAGTAAGGGGCAAAAAGTAATAGCCTTGGGTGTTTGTTCTAGCCCTTGGCACTCTAGTTACCCAGGAAAATGCCTTTTGCTAAGATGTCCCAGGTGGCGCTAATGGTAAAGAACCCACCTGCCAATGTAGGAGATGCAAGAGATGTGGGTTCTATCCCTGAGTCAGGAAGATTCTCTGGAGAAGGAAATGGCTGCCCACTCCAGCATTCTTGCCTGGGAAACTCCGTGGAAAGAGGAGCCTGCTGGGCTACAGTCCCTGGGGCGGCAAAGGTCGGAGAGGACTGAGCACAGCTCAGGGGTGGGCACGTTTTATTCCGTTTTATGCAGTAGGTCTGTGGGCTCTAAATGACCCCCCACCTTGGAGAAACAGCCTACAGTAGGTAATAGAAAAAGAATTCCAAGCAGGCCAGACATTCAGGGCCAATTTCAAAAGGCAAATTTGTCTCATGCTTACAAAAGAAAAAAAAAAAAACACCACCCAAAATCTGTACCTGAAAAGACCTGTGCCTCTGTAATATGGAGAGAAATGCAAAGCACAACTGAAACGAGCTATCATCTGCTTACCATCCTCATCAAATGCACAGACTGTAAATCTTGGAGACAGTGTGGTGAAGAGGGACGCTTCCAATGCTATTGCTGGGAATGGAAGCTGCTAACAGCCACGGCGCAGAACATCACGCAGCTCCTTTCAGAACCAGATACAAAGCCAGCACAAGATTCTGCAGTCCCACTCAGGGCCTAACTCAGGCAAACCCTCCTTCAGAAAGACACGAGAATCCCGTGATTCACTGCGGCACTACCCACAACAGACAAAGCACAGAAGTGGTCAAAACCTCCCTCCAGAGATGGACAGACACTGGGGGTGAGCGCAGTTCAGTCCAGTCGCTCAGTCGTGCCCGACTCTCTGTGACCCCATGAATCGCAGCACACCAGGCCTCCGTGTCCATCACCAACTCCCGGAGTTCACTCAGACTCACGTCCATCGAGTCCGTGATGCCATCCAGCCGTCTCATCCTCTGTCGTCCCCTTCTCCTCCTGCCCCCAATCCCTCCCAGCATCAGAGTCTTTTCCAATGAGTCAACACTTCGCAGGAGGTGGCCAAAGTACTGGAGTTTCAGTTTTAGCATCATTCCTTCCAAAGAACACCCAGGGTTGATCCCCTTCAGAATGGACTGGTTGGATCTCCTTGCAGTCCAAGGGACTCTCAAGAGTCTTCTCCAACACCACAGTTCAAAAGCATCAATTCTTCGACGCTCAGCCTTCTTCACAGTCCAACTCTCACATCCATACATGACTACTGGAAAAACCATAGCCTTGACTAGACGGACCTTAGTCAGAAAAGTAATGTCTCTGCTTTTGAATATGCTACCTAGGTTGGTCATAACTTTTCTTCCAAGGAGTAAGCGTCTTTTAATTACATGGCTGCAGTCACCATCTGCAGTGATTTTAGAGCCCCTAAAAATAAAGTCTATCACTGTTTCCACTATTTCCCCATCTATTTCCCATGAAGTGATGGGACCGGATGCCATGATCTTCGTTTTCTGAATGTTGAGCTTTAAGCCAACTTTTTCACTCTCCTCCTTCACTTTCTTTTTTTTTTTTTTACCAGTAAATATCATTTTACTTTATCTGAGAGTAAGAGTTCCAAAACAGAGACACAATACAAGGGTCATACAATTACCAAATAAAGTTCAAAGATTTTTAATAGTCCTTTTTACTTTTTGACTGTATTCCACAAATGATGGCAGGCCAGTTATGTACAGGAATCATGGAATCATTTCTTCCCCATGGCTATGTAAGTTCTTAGCTAATGAAGTTTGATCCAGCTGTTTGTTGGGATTCCAGCTGCTGACAGTTTAAAGCTCTTAGTGGTTGTGGCTTTGGGCCCACAACAGAGAAGTGTCTACTGTACTTTGAGATTACAGAAAAGACTCAACTCCATCTCCAGAATTCTACAAAACAATCCTATTTCACAATCATGTAATCAACGATTATATCTCTAATGAATGAAGACATGCTGTTCAGATGCATGCTTTCTGGCTGAATAAGCTGATTCTTCAGGTACTGTTTAATTTCTAGTAACATTGAAACTAATGTATTTTCATGTATTCAGTAATTACTAAAATTTGATAAATACTATCCTGATCATTCAAGCTTTTAAAATTTGGCTCTTTTTTAAGCTATGAAATTATGAATTAGGTCATATATGATATTCCCAGACCAACTTAATGTTATGTATTATCACAACAAGATGAACAGGTCAGGTCTAAAGAAATCTCTTGACTAGCATTATCTTCACCCTAATACAAAACTTTTACTTACTTAACAGGTTATCAGAGATACTGAAAAGTGAAAGTGAAGTTGCTCAGTCATGTCCGACTCTTGGCGACCCTGTGGACTGTAGCCCACCAGGCTCCTCCGTCCATGGGATTCTCCGGGCAAGAATACTGGAGTGGGTTGCCATTTCCTTCTCCACCTCCTTCACTTTCATCAGGAGGCTTTTTAGTTCCTCTTCACTTTCTGCCATAACGGTGGTGACATCTGCATATCTGAGGTGATTGATATTTCTCCCGGCAATCTTGATTCTAGCTTGTGTTTCTTCCAGCCCAGCATTTCTCATGATGTACTCTGCATATAAGTTAAATAAGCAGGGTGACAATATACAGCCTTGACGTACTCCTTTCCCTATTTGGAACCAGTCTGTTGTTCCATGTCCCGTTCTAACTGTTGCTTCCTGACCTGCATACAGATTTCTCAAGAGGCAGGTCAGGTGGTCTGGTATTCCCATCTCTTTAAGAATTTTCCACAGTTTATTGTGATCCACACAGTCAAAGGCTTTGGCATAGTCAATAAAGCAGAAATAGATGTTTTTTCTGGAACTCTCTTGCTTTTTCCATGATCCAGCGGATGTTAGCAATTTGATCTCTGGTTCCTCTGCCTTTTCTAAAACCAGCTTGAACATCTGGAAGTTCACGGTTTACGTATTGCTGAAGCCTGGCTTGGAGAATTTTCAGCATTGTTTTACTAGCATGTGAGATGAGTGCAATTGTGTGGTAGTTTGAGCATTCTTTGGCATTGCGTTTCTTTGGGATTGGAAGGAAAACTGACCTTTTCTAGTCCTGTGGCCACTGCTGAGTTTTCCAAATTTGCTGGCATATTGAGTGCAGCACTTTCACAACATCATCTTTCAGGATTTGAAATAGCTCAACTGGAATTCCATCACCTCCACTAGCTTTGTTCATACTGATGCTTTCTAAGGCCCACTCGACTTCACATTCCAGGATGTCTGACTCTAGATGAGTGATCACACCATCGTGATTATCTGGGTCATGAAGATCTTTTTTGTACAGTTCTTCTGTGTATTCTTGCCACCTCTTCTTAATATCTTCTGCTTCTGTTAGGTCCATACCATTTCTGTCCTTTATCGAGCCCATCTTTGCATGAAATGTTCCCTTGGTATCTCTAGTTTTCTTGAAGAGATCTCTAGTCTTTCCCATTCTGTTCTTTTCCTCTATTTCTTTGCACTGATCACTGAAGAAGGCTTTCTTATCTCTTCTTGCTATTTTTTGGAACTCTGCATTCAGATGCTTATATCTTTCCTTTTCTCCTTTGCTTTTCGCCTCTCTTCTTTTCACAGCTATTTGTAAGGCCTCCCCAGACAGCCATTTTGCTTTTTTGCATTTCTTTTCCATGGGGATGGTCTTGACCCCGTCTCCTGTACAATGTCACGAACCTCATTCCATAGTTCATCAGGCATTCTATCTATCAGATCTAGGCCCTTAAATCTATTTCTCACTTCTACTGTATAATCATAAGGGATTTGATTTAGGTCATACCTGAATGGTCTAGCAGTTTTCCCTACTTTCTTCACTTTAAGTCTGAATTTGGTAATAAGGAGTTCATGATCTGAGCCACAGTCAGCTCCTGCTCTTGTTTTTGTTAACTGTATAGAGCTTCTCCATCTTTGGCTGCAAAGAATATAATCAGTCTGATTTCGGTGTTGACCATCTGGTGATGTCCATGTGCAGAGTCTTCTCTTGTGTTGTTGGAAGAGGGTATTTTCTATGACCAGTGCATTTTCTTGGCAAAACTCTATTAGTCTTTGCCCTGCTTCATTCCGCATTCCAAGGCCAAATTTGCCTGTTACTCCAGGTGTTTCTTGACTTCCTACTTTTGCATTCCAGTCCCCTATAATGAAAAGGACATCTTTTTTGGGTGTTAGTTCTAAAAGGTCTTATAGGTCTTCATAGAACCGTTCAACTTCAGCTTCTTCAGCATTACTGGTTGGGGCATAGACTTGGATTACTGTGATATTGAATGGTTTGCCTTGGAGACAAACAGATCATTCTGTCGTTTTTGAGATTGCATCCAAGTACTGCATTTCGGACTCTTTTGTTGACCATGATGGCTACTCCATTTCTTCTGAGGGATTCCTGCCCGCAGTAGTAGATGTAATGGTCATCTGAGTTAGATTCACCCATTCCAGTCCATCTTAGTTCGCTGATTCCATGTATGCAATGGACTATTAATCAGCCATAAAAAAGGAATGAATTCATGCCATTTGCAGCAATATGGATAGACCTAGAGGTGATGAAACTCAGAGAAAGACAAATAGCGTGTGACATAATTTACAGGTGTAATCTAAAAATGGGTACACGTGAGGATTTGCCAAACAGAAACAGACTCACAGACTCAGCAAACAAGCTCAAGAGTTACCAAAGGAAAAGAAGGGGTCCGGGGAGGGGTGAAGGCAGGGAAAGAGATAAGGTAGAATTTGGGAATAGACCATACACACTTCTAAATACACAAATCGATAGAGAGCATTCTGAACAAGGATGTACGGGATAGAACAAGGAATTCTACCAACACTCTATCATAAGCTCTTGGGAAGAGAATCCAGAAAAGAACAGATGCATGTGTATGCAGAACTGAGTCAACCTGCAGGACACCCAAACACAACACTGTGAATCCGCTCCACCCAACAACTTGCAGGACACCCAAACACAACATTGTGAATCTGCTCCACCCAACGACCTGCAGGACACCCAAACACAACACTGTGAATCCGCTCCACCCAACAACCTGCAGGACACCCAAACACAACACTGTGAATCCACTCCACCCAACAACCTGCAGGACACCCAAACACAACACTGTGAATCCACTCCACCCAACAATCTGCAGGACACCCAAACACAACATCGTGAATCCGCTCCACCCAACAACCTGCAGGACACCCAAACAAACACAACGCTGTGAATCCGCTCCACCCAACAACCTGCAGGACACCCAAACACAACATCGTGAATCCGCTCCACCCAACAACCTGCAGGACACCCAAACAAACACAACATTGTGAATCCACTCTACCCAACAACCTGCAGGACACCCAAACACAACACTGTGAATCCGCTCCACCCAACAACCTGCAGGACACCCAAACAAACACAACATTGTGAATCCACTCTACCCAACAACCTGCAGGACACCCAAACACAACATCGTGAATCCGCTCCACCCAACAACCTGCAGGACACCCAAACACAACACTGTGAATCCGCTCCACCCAACAACCTGCAGGACACCCAAACAAACACAACATTGTGAATCCACTCTACCCAACAACCTGCAGGACACCCAAACACAACATCGTGAATCCGCTCCACCCAACAACCTGCATGACACCCAAACAAACACAACATTGTAAATCCACTCTACCCAACAGAAAATAAAAATCACATGAAAGGCTACAACTGGAATCAAACCTCAGGTTCAGTGACCTGGACTGGTGTCACCTCCACGGCTGGACTCCAGCTGGGCTGGGGGATCTGGAGAGGACGTGCCAGAAGATGAACCCCCTTGGATCCTGAGTGCCCAGTCCTCTCCAGATGGGACCACGAGCTTCATATCTAGGTGGGCTCTCCTACACCTACACCAAGCCATTGGCACCCAAAAAATGTTGGATGCTCTGGGCTGGAAGAGCTTTCAATAGTCTTCCTGTCTCCATATCTGCTGGTGGCAGTTTTCTCACTTCCAGTCTCCTCGCTAATTCCCTCCTGAGAGCCGCTTGGGGCAGCTGCCTCAGTGCAGCACTTAGGGAGACGTTAGGATACATCTGGGGATGAAGAGGAAGGGGTAAGAAGTAATGACACTCGAGGCCTTGGGTATTGGCTCTGGCACTTTGCAATTCGTTTACAACCCAGGCACACGCTTTTTGCTGAGGATCTTTTTGCCCCTGGACCCTGAGTGGAGTATGAGGAACTGCTGCTACCTTATGGCTGTAAACGAGAACCACAGCTTTAAAACTGGGGCTAATGGGCCCATTTTCCGCAGGAGGCCTGTGAGACTCTAAATGGCTCCACCCTCAAGATACATCTTGCTGTAAGTAATAGAAAAAGAATTTAAAACAGGGCCGACTTTCAGGGCCAACTTCAAAAGGCAAATTTGGCTCACACTTACAAAAAAGCAAAAAACATGGACCTGAAAAGAACCTCAGCCTCCCTAATTCTTCAAGAAACGCAGACCAAAACTCCAACAAGCCATCATCTGGCACCAGTCCTCACCAAATCAACAAACAGTAAATGCTGGAGATGGTGTGGGGAAAAGGGAACCCTCCTACACTGCTGCTGGGGATGGCAATCACTAACAGACACTACGGAGAACTGTATCCAGGTTTTTTTCAAAATGAAGAACGAAGCCAGTAGAAGATTGTGAAATCCCACTCCAGGGCCTATTCCAGCCCAAACCGCCCTTCTAAAGGACACAGGCACCCCAGCGCTTACACTGAGGGAGCTGTTTACACTGTGGCGCTGTTTACAATGGCCAAGGCACGGACGCAACCGAAATGTCCATCGCAGATGAATGTGGGCAATTACTCAGCCGTAGGGAAGAATGAAAAACGCCATTGGCAGCAACATGGAAGGATCCAGAGATGATCACGCTGTGGCAAATAACTGAGACACTGAAGGATAAACATGAGATGGCTTATATGTGGAATGTAAAAAATTGTACCAATGACCTCATCTGCAAAACAGAAACAGAGTCAGAGATGCAGAAAAGAAATTCGTGGTTATCCCAGGGGATATGGGGAGGGGGAGGGGTAAATTAAGGGATTTGGGTCAACACGCACACACTACTATGCATAACATGGGTGACTCATAAGAACCTACTCTATAGCACAGGAGCCCTGCTCGGTATTCTGGAACATCCTGCATGAGGAGAGAATAAAGAAAATGAATATGCTGGGGGTCTACTGGTTAAGAATCCACCTGCCACTGTGGGGGACATGGGCTGGATCCCTGCGGGGGAAAGATTCCAGCTGCTGCCCGTGCACCACAACCGGGCCACAAGCTGCAACCGCTGTAGCCTGCAGGATCTGGTGCCTGTGCTCTGAATCCAGAGAAGCCGCCGCAGTGAGAACCCTGCTCAGGGCAGCTAGAGGGCGGCTGCCACTCACCAGGACTATGGGAAGCTTGAGGGCAGCAAGGAAGACCATCAAAGTCAAAAAGTAAGTAAAGAAATAATAACAGTTTGAAAAAGAATGGATAAATGTGTATTTACAACTGATTCGCTTTCTTGTACACCTGAAACTAACACATTGTAAATTAACTCTACTCCAATAAAAATTAAAAGTTAAAAAAAGTAAAATTTTAAAGAAGAAAAGAAAATATACAGGGACCCTAATGTTCACGGCAGAACTGTTTACAACAGCCAATATATGGAAGCAATCTAAATGCCCATCAACGGAGGAATAAAGAAGATAGTGTACATATACAGAATGAAATATTACTCAGCCCTAAATAATGAAATAACGCCAAGTGCAGCAACATGGAAGGGCCTGGAGACTATCATACTTTGTAACATATTTCAAAGAAAGACAAAATCCTATGCAGAATCTAATTTAAACAATGATACAAATGAACTGATTTACCAAACAGAAACAGACTTACAGGTATAGAAAACACATGGTTACCAAAGGGGACATGTAAGCGTAGGGATAAATCAGGAGCTTGGGATGAACACACACACTACTATATATAAGACAGACATAAAGCAATTATCCTCCAATTAAAAATAAATTTTAGAAAAGATAGCCAGCAAGGACCTGTGGCATAGCACAGGGAACTCTCAATATTCTGTGATAACTTGTATGAGAAAATAATCTGGAAAAGACTGAGTCGATGTGAATGTGTAACAGTCACTTTCTGTGCACCTGAAACAGGACACTGTAAGTTAACTACACTCAAATAGAATTTTTTTAAAAAAAGATTCTGTGCGGTAGGAAGGAGAGAGGGGAGCTGACTGGCTGTTGCTCATCTGCAGGTCAGGCTCTGAGCTGTTCTCACAGCTGCCAAAAAATGTCAACGGGCCATTATCTCTGAAGACCCTGAAATCCATAACCTTCGTGAAGATCCACCCTAGCTACAAGCTTGTTCCCTCCAAGATCCCACAGATCCTATGGCCCCGTGGCCTTCCTCTGAACAGGGCAGCACCAAGAAGCTCACCTCAGGAGGCCTCCCTGCACTGAGGGAAAGGCTGACGGGTGTCGAGGCCTCCCGTGGAAGAGGAGGGAAGGGAAGGGCCCAGGGCTCCAGCGTTCATTCCAGGGCCTCCCCCTCACGAGGACATTCCCTGCCTGGGGCTGGCCTATCCCTCCATGACAGGGGTCACTGGGAAAGCTCACACTGAATGGACACACTCCTGAGACCCGTCTCCTGCTGTGCAAAGTTGGCCTGAGCCAATGGCGAGAGTGCTGCACACCCAGTCCCCTTGGGTATGAGGGAGCGGGGGTTTCCTCACACCAATGGACAATTCTCAGGCCCCGGAGGCACCGGCTGGATGTCCTAATATTCACCTCAGTTCTGACACTGTCTACCTAGGGATTACATTCGATTTCATAGTTCAGGGCTCAGTCCTTCAAGACTGCCTCCGGCCCCATTTCAGAGGCCAGTCTTAAATCCAGGTTGTTATCTGCCCTTCTAACTGACCATCTGTAAATCAGATGTTCCCATGACCCCCTCCCTTGCATGCAATTAATTTGCTAGAGGGGCTTGCAGAACTCAGAAAATCTGTTTACTCACTAGATCACCAGTTTATTATAAAAGGATATAACTCAGGAACAGCCAGAATAGACCACAAATTATGGACAGGGGCACAGAGCTTCCACGTCGCTTTGAGGGTCATCACTCTCCCCAAATCTCTACTTGTTCACCAATGTGGAAGCTCTCTGAATCCAGTCCTTTGGGGTTTTTATGGAGGTTTCCTTACACAGACACGATTGATTAAATCATGGGCCACTGGTGACAACTCCAATTCCAGCCCCTCTCCTCCCACTGAGGGCGGTGCTGGAAGCTCTAACCCTCTAACCACAAGGCTGTCTCCACTGGCAACCAGCCCCCAAATATAGGTGAGTTCTGAAAGTCACCCTATTAACAAAAGACACCTTTATGGCTCTCATTACATCAGAAATTCCAAGTCTTAGGAGGTTCTTGAATTGGAAGAATCAATATGGTCAAAATGACTATATTACCCAAGGCAATCTACAGATTCAATGCAGTCTCTATCAAAGCACCAATGGCATTTTTCACAGAACTAGAACAAAAAGTTTTAAATTTTTATGGAGACACGAAAGACCTCAAATAGCCAAAACAATCTTGAGAAAGAAAAACAGAGTCACAGGAATCAGGCTCCCTGATTTCAAACTATACTACAAAGCTACAGCCAGCAAGTGGAATATTACTCAGTCATAAAAAAGAATGAACTAGGGACTTATCTGGTGGTCCAGTGGTCAAGATTCTCCACTTTCACTGCTGATGGCCCAGGTTCGATCCCTGCTTGGGGACCTAAGATCTCAGGAGCTGGGTGGCATGGCCTAAAAAGATAAAAAGAATGAAGTAATGCCATTTGCAGACAGACCTAGGGATGATCATACTAAGTGAAGTAAGCCAAACAGAAAGATAAATATCATATGACATCACTTACACCTGGAATCTTTAAAAAAAAAAGACACAAATGAACTTATTTTCAAAACAGAGACTCACAGACATAGACAACAATCTTACAGTTACCAAAGAGGAAAGGAGTGGGGTAGAAGGAATAATAATTTAGGAGATTGGGATTAACATGTACACACTGCTGCTGCTGCTGCTGCTGCAGCTAAGTCGCATCAGTCGTGTCCGACTCTGTGCGACCCCATAGATGGCAGCCCACCAGGCTCCGCCATCCCTGGGATTCTCCAGGCAAGAACACTGGAGTGGGTTGCCATTTCCTTCTCCAATGCATAAAAGTGAAAAGTGAAAGTGAAGTCGCTAAGTCGTGCCTGACTCTTAGTGACCCCATGGACTGCAGCCTACCAGGCTCCTCTGTCCATGGGATTTCCCAGGCAAGAGTACTGGAGTGGGGTGCCATTGCCTTCTCTGACATACACACTGAGTGGGTGCCAAGTCACATCAGTCATGTCTGACTCTTTGCAACACCCTCATGGAGTGTAGAACCCCATGGAGTTTAAGACAGGCCCCTCTGTCCATGGGCTTCTCCAGGCAAGAACAGACTATGGCACCCCACTCCAGTACTCTTGCCTGGAAAATCCCATGGACGGAGGAGCCTGGTAGGCTGCAGTTCATGGGGTCGCTAAGAGTCGGGCACGACTGAGCGACTTCACTTTCACTTTTCACTTTCATGCATTGGAGAAGGAAATGGCAACCCACTCCAGTGTTCTTGCCTGGAGAATCCCAGGGACGGGGGAGCCTGGTGGGCTACCGACTATGGGGTCGCACAGAGTTGGACACGACTGAAGTGACTTAGCATATATAAAAGAGAGTGCTTGCTTCAGCAGCACATATACTAAAAATGGAATGATTCAGAGAAGATTAGCATGACCCCTGCACAAGGAAGACCTGCAAATTCACAAAGCATTCCGTATTTTTGTCCTGAAAACATAATGCAAAGGAAGGTTCATCAAACAAGCTTTATATGTTGGTTACCTATGTGCCTGTCACCACTTTTGAAAACCCTACGGTTAATGTGGATGAGAACTGCTGACTGTTGAATAAAGTTATTGAATCCCCAAAATAATTAAAATAAAACAGATAACCAACAAGGACCTACTGACAGCACAAGAAACTATACTCAATACTTTGCAATAACCAGAAGGGAAAAGAAGCTGAAGAAGGATAAACACACACACACACACACACACACACACACACATAAAATTGCTGTGCTGCTGCACACCCAAAACTAATATGATATTGTAAATCAATTACACTTCAATTCTTTTTTTAATAGCAAACATAAAAGTCTTAGGAGCTCTGTACAGAAATGGGGATGAAGATCAAACATATATTTCTTATTGTAAATCATAGTATCACAATTGTCAACCAAGAAATAGTGCAGGAAGCTGCAACAAAAAGAGAATTTATTGGGAGTTCTAAGAATTCCAATTCAAAAGATACACCTTCAAGTAAAACCAAGAGCGTGTTCACAGGAAGAGAGTTGGCGCTTATAGAAGCAAGAAGTCATGAGGATTAAAGTTGCCTGGCAAGAACTGTGATCAACTCGAACGCAAGCTGGAAAATACTGTCCTTAAGGATTCGCAAATTATTTTAGGGTCCGGGAGATAAGCAGAAAGGCTGTGGTGAGTAATTTTAGGGTAAGGCTCTGACAAGCATCTTGAGCTTCTGGCGGATGTTTTGAGTGACTCCATTATGACGGTGAGGGGCCAGAAGGTCTGATTCTGCCCAGCTGAGACGTACATAAAGCCACATTCCTGAAGGGCCTCCAGGCTCTCTAGCAATGGCAACTCCATTTTGCTTTTCCTTTCACCGTGGTCTTCAAACATGGATCCTTTATGGCAAAACGATCTTAAAAGTGGGAAGATACTGGCACACTGCTAGAATCCCATTTAGTCGTTAACAACCATCCAGTCCACAGCATTCCATATGAAAATGTCTCCCACAGTGAGGTTGAAACAGAGGGCAGTCAAGAGTTAGATCTCTTAGACTCTAATTTGCTTAATACATAATGTCCCATAACCAAGCTTGCCTTAAATGTTCCTGCAAATTGCATACTCCTGAAGATTTGCATAGCTTAGACACAAAAAGTAGTGAGACTCCTTTTATCACCCCCTACGGGTAATATCTATGACATAAGGGTTGTATGGTAACAGGTACTTAAGTTGTTTTTCAGGAACATGGAGCTAGTCTTGCCAAGTTCAAAGTTGGGACCATCGACCCTCCAGCTGGGCCTGCACGGGTGTCCAATGCACATGATGTCAGGGCCAAATTTTTTTGATGTCAGGGCCAAAATCTCCACCCTTGGATCATGCTGACACCACCACGCTCTGAATGTGCAGCTCACAAAGAAGCATGCAACTCAGATATGGCTTTACAGGGCAGCCATTACCTCACCTTTTTCTGCCTCCAATTAGCCAGAAAGTCAGCTGACAGCCTTCTGGGAGTTCCTTTGTACATAACTTGCTGCTTTTAAGACTATCTTTAATTTTTGTCCCCCCCCCTTTTTTTTTTTGCAAATGGAGAGTGTTCTTAGGGAGGGTTTTTTTTTTTTTTTTTTTTAATGTGTAATTGCTTTACGGGTTTTCCAGGTGGCTCAGTGGTAAAGAATCTGCCTGCCAATGAAGGAGACACAGGTTTGATCCCTGGGTCGGGAAGTTCCCCTGGAGAAGAAAATGGCAACCCACTCTAGCATTCTTGCCTGGGAAATCCCATGGACAGAGGAGCCTGGTGGGCTCCACGGGGGTCACAAAAAAGCCAGACACAACTTAGTGACTACACACCAACATAACTGCTTTACAGTGTAGTGTGAGTTGCTGCAGTACAAGAAAGTGAATCAGCTCTGTGTGTGTATATATACCCCCTCCCTCCCTCCCACCCCTCTAGGTCGTCACAGGGCACCGAGCTGAGTTCCCTGTGCTGTGCGGCAGCTTCCCGGTAGTTTTCCAGTTCCCATGGTAACTGTCTAGCTCACACACATATGTCAATGCTACACTTGATTCTCTTTGGGAGGATCTTCTTTGGGACTCTCCAGGTTTCTTGGACCTGGAGGCCTGTTTCCTTTCCTAGGTCAGGGAAGTTTTCAGCAACTTTGTGGATATTGTGTTATTTTGTTTTGTTTTACAAATTGAAGGTTCATGGCAACCTGGCATCAAGCCAAGTGTACTGGTGCCATGTTTTTCCAACAGCATTTGCTCACCTTGTGTCTGTGTCACATTGCAAAAATTGTTACGATATTTCAAACTTTTTCAGTTATCGTTGATATGGTGACCAGTGATCTGTGGTGTTACTATTGCAAAAAGATTACAATTTGCTGAAGGCTCAGATGATGTTCAGCACTTTTTAGCAATAAAGGTTTTTAAGGAAGGCATATACATTGTATTTTTTTAGACATAATGCTACTGCCCATTTATGTATAGTGCAAACATAACTTTTAAAAAAATCTTTAATTGAAGTATAGTTAATTTACAATGTGTTAAGTTTCAGGTAGAAAACTTGAAAAAAATTTTTAATGGTTCTTTATTCATAAATTTGATGTAAGCTTACAAACTTACTATAGACTGCCAAATAAATCTGCAGTGAAAAAAAAAAAAGCATGCCCAACGTGCAGCTGTCAATCTGCTAGGCATCAGGACATTAAACAATTCAATAATGTATACAAGATTCAGCCTTAGGTTTAAGGAAATTTACTTACTTTAAGAACTCTGCTTTGTCACCTGCTATCTGAGCAACTGGCAATAAGAACTTTATACAAATAAAACGTCGCTTTTATGTGCACTAGGAAACCCCAGCGTTTGTGTGACTCACCTTGCTTCACTATCTGCTTTATTTTGATGGTCTGGGCCTGTAGGATCTCCAAAGTCTGCGTGTGCTCTGTATGCGCTCTTGAAAAGCCCTGGCTTAGAGATTCCTCCCTGCAGAAGCCCCTCTGGTAAGATGGAAACGGAACCTTCTGGGGAGGGGTACACCTGACATACGCCTGACATCTGGGGAGGGCTACGCCTGACACCAAAAGGCTTTCCAAAGTACTGGAGGACGTGGCTTCGCCGTACTCAGTCCCGCACCCGAGCTCCTGGAGCAAGTGATGATGGGGGTGGGGCAGCTGCCTCCTCCTCCTCGGAGAGCCCTGGGCTGTGGCTAAGGGCCTGGGGGTTCGATCCATAGCTTTGGGACAATTTTCTCACAAAAGGCAAGCCCGGGCAGGGCACCCTGATATCGAAGGAATTATCAGAGACCCCAACTCGCTCAGGGTTACCCCCGTTTCCGCACGTGCTAACAGTTCCACACTGGAAATCCTCCTGCACGACACCCCACACTCGCCAGGCCCTCCACGCCCCTCCCGCTGGGACCCTTCCCACCCGCTTGAGAATTAGGCCCACAGGAATTGGGCGCATCGAGAACTCACACTTTTAACAACTTGGTTCAAGGGAGGGGAACCCTGCCTCCCCGCGATTACCATAAAGGACTGCATCTTCTAATTCCAAAGCAAGCAAAGGAGGCCGTCCAGATGCGTCCGCGGAGACTCAGCGCTTCTGCGGGCGGGCTGATTTCCTGGGCCGCTGACCGCTCCGCAGCCACAGCCATCGCCCTCTGACTCCCGGCCCCTCCGCACCACCCCGGCTGTGGCTGCCCCTCAAACAGGTCGTCTCTTCCCTGATGGCGTGTATCTTGTGCCCTCTGCATCGCCAGCCATTACTGGTTCTAACCTGGGCACTCGCTTTTCATCAGGACAGACTCATTTTCTTTTTGGCTGTGCTGCTCAGCTTGCAGGATCTTACTTCTTAGATTCCCCCACCAGGGATTGAACCTGGGCCCTTGGCAGTGAGCCAGCAGAGCCCTACCTAGCCTCCGTACAGCCAGGAAGCTACCAGAAGAGCCTTCTGAGACTCTTCTTAGGTCACCCTTAAGCAAGTGACCCCTGAAATGGACCAAGCTGGGACCCCATTTTGCTTGATTCTCTGTGCCCCCCTGCCCTGGCCTGCACACCCCGCCGACCAGTTACCAGCCACCCCCACTGCCCTCACCAGTTCCACTTCCCGTGGTCTCTGGCAATCCGCAAGCTTTACCCCTCCAAGACAGGGTCCTTTCTCTTCTGTCCTCTGACTCCACTTCCCCTTCCACTCTGGTTTTTCCGTCTTCTCATCATTGGCTTTGCACTGGGGACCTGATCGGGGTCAGATGGTCCAATGTGCCCCTAATGGCTGTGTGGCTCCCAGGCAGATGCTCAGTAAGCGCAAGTGTGAGATCATTTCTTCTAAAACCCTGACAAGAGCTTCCCTGGTGGTCCAGGAGATAAGACCCCCCCTTCCAATTCCGGCGGGCGGGTTCATCCCTGGAGGGGGAGCAAACATCCCACATGCCTTGTGACCAAAAAAAAACACACAAAAACAGAAGCAATATTCTAAGAAACTCGATCAAGACTTTAAAAATTGTCCACATCAAAAAAAAAGTTAAAAAGTAAGTGTTTTTGTCTGTGCTCAGTCATGTTCAACTCTGTGACCCCATGGACTGTAGCCCGCCAGGCTCCTCTGTGCATGGATTCTCCAGGCAAGAACACTGGAGTGGGTTGCCGCGCCCTTCTCCAGGGGATCTTCCCGACCCAGGGATCGAACCCGTGTCTCCAGCATCTCCTGCATTGGCAGGCGGTTCTTTATCACTGTGCCAAAACTATTAATTTTAAAAAAGTACAAAAAATAAAGCCCTGACAACAGAGGGGCCACTTTCAGGCTGGCTGCTCTCCCTGTTTACAGAGGCCACAAGGGTGGCAAATGAAATCAGACCCTCTACTAACTCACAGGAAGTAAAAATCATTGCCTGGAGAACGATCCCTGGCACAGTCTGACTGTCTGAAAGAGGGAAGGAAACTCTCTGCTTGGTAGAGATGAGCCAAACTTGGAGATGAGAATTTGGTCAGAAAGCCAGAAACCGTGGTCAGATCCCACAAGAGCTGCGGTAACCCACAATCCACAGCTTTCTCCCCGGGAATTGGCACACTCAGCCGTTCATCAATATACAGTCAGCTCAGCCAGGACCCCAGTCAAGCTCACCAAGCATCAATGCTCGACGTGGCTGTGACTAAATGACTTTGCACAGCTAGGATGACGGGTTACACTCTTGAGCCAAAACTCACGCAGACCGAATACTGGAACATACTGTTCCTACCTGTGACGGTACTGCAGAGTGGAGGAGCCGAGAGGGCTGGGGAGCCCTATCAGAAGGGCTCAGGGCTCTAGACCACCCAGCCCTGAGCAAGGGATGGACTCCCTTTCCAGGCAACTGGTCCTTCGGAAGCATCGTCTACTGATACTCACCCCCAGACTCCTAGACGTGGAACCCTGCCACCAGCTGGCCCTGTGGTTGCCTGCACAGAAAACTCATCTGGTTCTAGGGACTGTGCTCCCATATCTGTCCTGTGCCTCAAGGGACAGTCCCAGGAAGCAGCATCTCTAAGGTCTTCCCTGGCCTGCAAACAGAGGTGTGCCCAGGATCTTCATGTGCTTTTGATGCTGATGAAGCATGCTCAGGGGATGAAGGGCGGCCGCCTGGCCCGTAGCTGAACATGGCCCTGAGGACCCCAGCGGGCTCCTCACAACTGGTCGCTAGGAGCAGCAGCAGACGCGCAGTTCCGTCCTCGGGAAAGCCCCCAGGCTACATCAGGGTGGCCTGCACCCTGCTCCCGACCAATATGCCCACCGACAGTCACATGGGAAAGTCACCCACCATGTAGGAGAGTGCCCACCACAACCCTCCACAGCACCTCGCCTCCGAGTGAGAAGGACTCAGCCATCTCAGACCACATGGCCCACGCCCAGGAATTTGCCTTTGGAGGTGCCTTTGCCTCCACCAGAGATGGCTCCCTGGGACACACCACCCCCTCGGAGACCTCACCACTTGCCCAGATGTTGAAATATTGCTCAGTGTTACCCAAATCTATGAACAAATTTCCAGGGGCCCCGAGTTCACTGACCTGTTTCCGTGGCTGGATGTTTTAAGTCTGGAACAACAGCTATAGAGTGCATTTCAGACTGTATATTATTATTGGGTTTGCACATTTAGGATTTAGAGGTGTATTTTATTGGTCACAACTTGCCCTATCCCTGAGTTTTAACCAATCTGCCACCCAGCCTGCTAATGTCTTCATCATTGACTCCGAAGCCTCAGCATCGCAGGGTAGATTGTAGTGTAAGTGCCAGACAGGGTTTCTGTGTGTGTGTGTCACTGAACTTATTTCATCTTTACTATGAATTCTGAATAAAAATGCAGAGTAAGAGTTAAAGTGTTAATTGCTCAGTCGTGTCCGACTCTTTGTGACCCATGGACTGTAACAGCCCATTAGGCTCCTCTTGGAGTTCTCCAGGCAAGAATACAAGTGTGGGTAGCCATTCTCTTCTCCAGGGTGTTTTCCTGACCCAGGGATTGAACCCTGGTCTTCTGCATTGCAGGCAGATTCTTTACTGTCTGAGCTATGCAGAACACAATCTGAATTTATATGTAGAGAAATAAAGTTTCGGCAAAACAAAAACTGCTGTTTAGGGAAGTTAAACTGTATACTATTTTTTTCTGTTTATACTTAGCAGTGAAATATATTACAGGGAATATTCCAAGACATCAGTTCCATGGTTAAAAAAATTTTTTAAATATGGTTCCATGGTTAAATAAAATTTTAAAAATACCGTGCATACTGAAATAATGATAGAAGTGGAAATTTAAGTTTTCATACTAATAAGGAAGCCCAGCTTGCTAAAGCAGCATTAATATCATTCACATAAGATTTTAACTTGTTGTACGTTTTTGTAGTTCAGTAAATGTTTTTGAAGAGCTGATTCACTGGAGAAGACCCTGATGCTGGGAAAGATTGAGGGCAAGAGCCCAGGATGACAGAGGATGAGAAATGGACATGAGTTCGATTAAACTCCGGGAGATAGTGAAGGACAGGAAGCATTGAGCACTGCAATTCATGGGGTCGTAGAGAGTTGGACACGACTTGGCGACTGAACAACAACAACAAATGTCCTTTATAATAAAAAACAAAAAGTGTTATTTACTTAGGACAAAAAATAAGACTGTAAAGGAAGACCAAAATATTTTTATATGCTTATTCAGAGACACAGAATTTTCATGAATTTAAGAGGAATGAAGATATTCAAATAGTAACAGAAAATTATTAGACTTATCTGAATGTTCAAATGCTTATGTAAGTTTTCAATCCATTTGGTTTTATAAAACCAAAACTTTGAACACAAAACAGAAAAGTTAACATTACCCTTTTATATGTTCCCAAGTATCACACTGCATCTATTTATTATGAATTTAAAGAACACAGATTTTAAAAGTAAAGTACGGAAGTATCTGATTCTTTTTAATTCCACAAATACTAGCATCCCAAAGTAACATGTAAGCAAACCTCTATGTTGCTTAGTGAATTCTCACCAATTTCTAGAATAAACTTTGTTTTTTTAAACTTTAATGCAAGTGCCTGACAATCCTTGTATTGCCAAGACATCCACTTCAACGACAACTGAGTCAAACACACTGCCAGTCACATGACTGGACAGAGAGCCAGCCAACCCCCATGTGACGCTGCAGCTGCTGGCCTGAAGACCCCACTCGGAGAACTCTCGCTGGTGGTTAAGAGCACTGCTTTGCAGCGTGGAGAAGGCTCCTGCCTCTTGAAGCCCACAGTCTAGCTAGAGAAGGTCCAGTGAACAGAGGACTCCAACAGACCATCATTAGCTTCCAGCTGGGGGAGGACTAGGCAGTGCGTGCCAGCTCGGAGGAGGGCCTCCTAACTCTGGCTGAGGCAAAGGAGGCCTGATCAACTAGAGGAGCTGCACAACGCCAAGCTGTTGGTCACCCGTCCTTCATTTCCTTCAGTCCCACAGGCTGAGCAGGACCCGTAACAGTGCTCCATCTCTTCTGCCCCAGGGTTTCCAGGAGCCCCTAACCATCTCCGTGACCCTGAGGACCAGGACACGGCGGTCCCTCCCGCCTCGCTGCCATCACCATGGGCTCTGCACGCCGTGGCAGTTACTGCGGCAGCGTTTCCCCCAGCCGGCCTACGGGGGAGCTGGAGAACTCCTCACCCAGGCTGGGCCCCCTCCAACAGCACACGCGCTCCCGGCCCTCCCGCAGAACAGGCAGACTCCGAGCCTGCGCCTCCCAGCCTCACCGCCCTTCTCCCACCATCTGACACGGTCACTCTGGCGTCTGGTCGGGTGCTGTTTTCCAGCTTCTAGGAGCCATCCAGGCAGCACGTTGGTACCATCCCCAGGGGACCCCGCTGCGGTGATCAATCCTATATCCTGGGAGAAGGCTCCTAGTCAGTAAGCTCTCCCGGATGCGATTTCATGGTCTGACCCTGCTTGACCCCTGACTCACCTGGCCTTGGTGGCAACAGGCCTGCCGCTGCATCAGGACACGGCTTCTTTCCTCTCATCAGAGCCGCACGGACAGGAGGCGGGCGGAGGCTGCAGGAGCCCGTGGTCCTGCCGGGCCTGACCCTGGGGAGCAGACCTGCCTGGGTTGCACGTTTAACCTTGGAGCTGGGTGGTGCTGGCTTCACCCTGGAGCTTTCTCACCTGGTGGCCAGGGCGGTGAGGTTGGGGGGCAGCTCCTTCTGGGTTCCAGGGAGGCTCCCTGGCCTTCAGGCCTGGCTTTTTAATTGCCAGTGAATCACTCTCAGCTTTTCCTTTCCTTTTTCCCTGAAGCCTGAATTGTCTTAGCAACAACCTTGGAGTTGCTCCCTTCCTCTCCGTTTCTCAAACTCTTGACACATGGACCCCACTAGTGAATTCTCCCCCAGCAGACTACCATCAGTCCATCGTGGTGGGCATTTCAACAACAGTTTCATCGTTACCTTGTGCCACGGGCGGTGCGCCACCACCAAGGGTGAAGGGTCCTCAAGCCAGCGGCAGAGAGCAGCAGCTCCAACACCCTCCTGGCATCCGCTCCCTGGGTTCCACCCAATCCTGGGAGCAGCAGGCACAGTTTGAGCTTCCAGGGAGCAGAGGCTGAGCCAGAGGTTGGCACCAGGAAATGCATCAGGGAAGGCTTCTGGGATCAAAACCTGGAAAGGGAAGGGACGGTACTTTAAAACAGAGCTGACCAATCAGGGATGTGGACGGCCTAGAAAGGTGGCATGCCCTTGGTCAGGGTTCCCTGCAGCTGAGGAAGCTGCGAGCACTGACCACTGAGGGCTGTGTGTGGGCAACACTCCCTGCAGCTGGGGTGTCCATCAGCCCTGGAGTAGGGTCTGGGCAGATCATGCCCGTGGCCATCAGCTGTGGGCATGGATGCTGGATGCTGGATGACGGTGAACGGTGCGCCCCTCCACATGTGAATGACGACCACTGCCTTCTGATCTGTCCGGACAGTTAAGCAGGAAGCCCGGTCATCTGTAGACAGAAAAGGATGGCAGCATGCACTGTGTCTAGCACAGAACACAGAACAGGAACCCTGAATGGGCTAAGTGAAGTAAGTCAGAGAGAGACACGCTATGATACCACTTACATGTGGAATCTGAAACATGACACAGGACTTCCCTGGCGGTCCAGCGTTAAGATTTTGTGCTTCCATTGCAGGGACACGGGTTCAATCCCTGGCAGGGGAAGATCCCACACACCACTCAGCACAGGCCAAAAATAAATTAATTACATTAAATATGACATAAATGAACCTATATGAAACAGAAATAGAATCAGGGACATAGACGTTAGACTGGTGGTTGCCAAGGGGCAGGGGGTGGGAGAGGGATGGGTTTGGAGTCTGGGGTTAGCAGATGCAGATGATTATACAGAATGGATGAAACCAAAGTCCCACTGTGTAGCACAGGGAGCTATATTCAATATCCCTTAATAAACCATAATGGAAAAGAATACGAAAAAGATATATATGCATAACTGAATCACTCTGCTGTACAGCAGTAACTTAACACAGCCTTGTAAATCAACTATATGTCAACTAAAAATTATAAATAAATAGTAAAAAAAAAAAGAATACTGTCTGAGGCAGCCTCAGCAGGGCCCATAAGCAGACCCTTCTGTTTATAAACTGGGACAGACTCTCAATAATGGAACTTTTTATTTATCTATACTTTTCAGTTTAACACCTAATTGGAAACTACTTGGGTATGCCAATCTAGTTTTTAAACTGCAATTTTTATGACATTTAAATACGGAGCAAATATTCCTTTTGAAAATTTAGCATCCTAATAGAAATGTGCTGTTAAGTGCAAATTAGACACTGGATTTCAAAGAATTAATATGAGAAAAAAATGTAGAATATAACATTAGCAATTTTAAAACATTGAAATGAAATTATTTGGATATACTCAGTTAAAGAAAATACATAAGTAAAATTAATTCACATATTTCTTTTGATGCTTTTAGAAAGGCTATAATAATATCATCTAAAATCACCCACTTGGCTCACATTACATTTCTAAGTCAGGCTTCTCAGGTGCTGTAGTGATAAAGAATCTGCCTGCCAAAGCAGGGGACGCAAGAGACTCGGGTTCGATCCCTGGGTCGGGAAGACCCCCTGAAAGAGGAAATGCAACCCACGCCAGTATTCTTGCCTGGGAAATCCCATGCGCAGAGGAGCCTGGTGGGCTACAGTCCATGGGGTTGCAAAGATTTGGACACGACTGAGTGACTGAGAACGCATGCACGTTTCTTTAGGAAGCCAGAAGCCAGACACAGCCTCACAGCTTTCACACAGGCCGCGAGGTGGCAATTTTATCCTGGCATTCAAGTTTTCAGACTCCGGGAGGTGGGATGGTGGGATGGTGGGCAGAGGTGAAGGCAGGTCTTGCTACTAAGTGAGAAAGGAGCTTGACCAGCCTTGTGCTCGCTGCCCCATTTTAATTCGGAGCACATCCCACATCCATTTGTGTGTAAACGGTTTTGATGTAGACACGAAATGCTTGTACTTTGGTCTCCTGAGTTTGAGCAGTCTCCCCATCTCAAACCCTCAGTGTTCCTTAAGACACTGGGCTTCAAGTAACGTTTTAAATAATTTACTTCATGCCCACTCCTCTGCCCAGCCCTTCTCTCTCATGTTTCTTTTTCACCCTTTCACCTGTTCATTCTCCAAATCAGGTTTAACTGTTTGGGGGCTTTTTCTCTGTTTCATTACTAATTAAACTGTGTATGTAACCTTAATTTCAACATACTATGACCCACTATCAGAACAATTAAAATTTCACTGGGAGGAGAAAGATATTAGGAAGGATACTGACACGGAAATGCAGCAAGGAGACCAATGCCATTCCCTCCCAGATGCCCCGTTAGCCTGGGCTACTGGCCGCCTCCTCCGAGACCAGATCTGCAGGCACTCCAGAGGGAAACATCACGATATGGGACCTGGGAGAGGACAGTGTGGACCGGGGTGGGGTCTGTGTGTGTGTGTATGGAACCTGGGAGAGGACAGTGTGGACCGGGGTGGGGGTGTGTGTGTGTGTGTGTGTGTGTGTGTGTGTGTATGTGTGTGTATGGGACCTGAGAGAGGACATGGACCGGGGCGGGGTGTGTGTGTGTGTGTGTGTCTGTGTGTGTGTGTGTGTATGGGACCTAGGAGAGGACAGTGTGGACCAGGGCAGGTGTGTGTGTGTGTGTGTGTGTGTGTGTGTGTGTGTGTGTGTGTATGGGACCTAGGAGAGGACAGTGTGGACCGGGGTATGTGTGTGTGTGTGTGTGTGTGTGTGTGTGTGTGTGTGTATGGGACCTAGGAGAGGACAGTGTGGACCAGGGCAGGTGTGTGTGTGTGTGTGTGTGTGTGTGTATGGGACCTAGGAGAGGACAGTGTGGACCGGGGTGTGTGTGTGTGTGTGTGTGTGTGTGTGTATGGGACCTGGGAGAGGACGTGGACCGGGCAGTGTGTGTGTGTGTGTGTGTGTGTGTGTGTGTGTGTGTGTGTATGTGTGTGTGTGTGTGTGTGGGACCTGGGAGAGGACAGTGTGGACTGGGGCGGGGGCTGTCTGTGTGTGTGTGTGCGTGTGTGTGTGACGATGAGTGCTGGGACCGATGGTGGAGGCTGTAGGCCTCGCTCCGGGAGGATAAAATGGGAAATGAACTGTCGTAATTCTGTCTGCCTCTCCCTTAAACCCAGTGCTTTGGGGCCATGGATTCTGCCCCAGGCCCCTCCGTGACAGAAAGGACAGGTGCCATCAGTATACACGGGTTGTGCAGAAATGTGCAGGTGAGGAACCAAGGGCGCTAGAAAACTGTCTGCACAGCTTCCCAGTGCCCACCCCTCTGGATGGCACAAGACTCCTGCCTTCCAGAATGCTCCATGGCCCAAGGTGGCTCCAGCAATTAGGACCTGGGTTCTACCCCAGGATGGAGTCCTGAGCAGGGAGAACGGGATTCAAAGCCTCAGCTTCCTGAGAAGTGTGTGGGGTGGGGGGCGGTGCCGGGGTACTGGCAGCCTGAAAAGGGAGCAGTAATATCCCCTTGGTGGTTAACGGGGACCCTGCAGCCCCATGCCGCCCTGACCACACAGGGAGCCATGTGCAGACCGTGCTTATGTACAGAGGATTTTATTAGGGACTCTCGGGGTGGGATGCCAGGAGGCCCGGGCTCAGTTGGCAGCCAGGGTCTCCTGCACCCACGGCATAAGTGCAGTGACGCGGGCGTACACAGCGGGCGTGGATGTGGAGCACGTGCTGCTGCCCCAGGACACGATGCCCGCCAGGGTCCAGACTCCGTCCTTCTGGCAGACCAGGGGGCCGCCAGAGTCGCCCTGCAGGAGGAGACAGGACTTGTGTCCAAGCCGGAAAGAAGGTGCCAGGGCCCCGCTGTGCCCGGACCTGGCCAAGTCCGGGGGGTGCAGACCAAGGGCAAGTGGGGGCCCAGAGGTTGTGCACAGACACTCGGACCTGCTCAGATGGCAGCTCTGCCCCCTACTCCTGGGGGGCCTGGGGCAGGGGTTGATCCTCTCAGCCTCCCCATCACCTGTAAAACGGCCTGAAATGTCCGCTTTGTGGGCATAGTGTGAGATTAAACACCCCTGGAAGCCTCACACCACACCCGGTCAGGGCCAGCCCACGTCAGGGACATCTCCTGGTGCTGGTCCCTGCGTTCACTGGGGCACCAGACAGGGCCTGAGGTTAAATAAGGCATGGCAGAGAGGAGTGGGCCTCAAGGCCTGACTGGTGTGGTGGTGGGGAAGGGGCAAGGAGCCTGTGAGGGCGGGCAGGTAGCAGGCAGTACCATGCAGGAGGAGACGCCGCTGGCCCCCGCACAGATCATCACGTCGGTGACCCGGCTGCCCCAGTACTTCTTGCAGTCGGTGTTGGACACGATGGGCAGGGTGGCCTGCTGCAGCTTGTCAGGGGTCTTGAGGGCTGGAAGGACAGAGGGCGTGGGGTCAGGGCCCAGGGAGAGGAGACCAGCGCCCGCCGGAACCCTGCCCTCCCGCGGTGTGATCCTCCTCCATCACGACGGTCGTGGGTGCTGAGCGCCACCTTCCAAGAGTCTGGGAGGCGGTCCCTCTCCAGTTCCACACCAGGCAGTGCGTCTGTGCTCCCAGCACAGTTGGGCAAGCAAGTCCTGCCTCCGAGCCCCTGCGCCCCGGGCCGGGCCCTGCGTGTGAGCGGAGGCGCCGTCCCTCCTCCCCAGCCCTCCTCTGCCTGGGGACGCTGGGGGGACCCAGGGGGAGCACTTCCCTCTTCTGCCCTTTCCTGGCTGCTTGTGTGCTTAGTCGCTCAGTCGTGTCTGACTGTTCGTGACCCCAGGGACTGAAGCCCGCCAGTCTCCCTCGTCAGTGGAATTTTCTGGCAACAGCACTGGAGTGGGTTGCCATTTCCTCCTCCGTTCCTAGGTGCTTGTGTCCTGTTAAAGGACCGGCAGGCTGTGGCTGGCACTCAGGCCTAAACCCGACCTGGACACTGGGCTCCGGGTTCTGACCTCAGGGTCGCTGGACACAGCCGCCCTCCTCAGTCTCAGGGGCAGTCTGGGCAGTCCGTCTCCACGGAGGTTAGAGGGGCGCGACACTTGCTGGAACTCAGGTGTTTCTTCAGAAGCTGACTGTTCATGTATGTGTTATTAAACCTTATTTTTATTCACGTTTGATAGGTTTTTAATTGAGTGTTTTTAAATAAAGAAATGGGGAGGTTGATAACTGTAAAGGAATTTACGACCAAAACATCTTTAAACAACCATGTGTGTGCCACTTGGCGACTCCTGGGCTCAGGGAGCCCCCACCCCAGACCCCCAGCTGGTGGGCAGAAAGGCTCACCGTTGTACTTGGTCTTGCCCCAGCCTGTGGTGGCGCACAGCATCCCAGCAGGGAAGTCCTCGTCGGTGCTGGGCAGGCACACAGCCGACACGGTCTCTGAGAACTGCGCAGGCGTGGCCAGCTTCAGCAGGGTGATGTCATTGCGGACCGTGAGAATGCTGAACTTGGGGTTCTTGAAAACCTGCAGGGAAGGCCCAGAAAGACAGCTGAGGCCCTGGGGTTTCTAGACCATCTCCTTTCCTGGCGATCTGTTCAGTACAAACGGACACACAGGAGCCCAGAGTGAGAATCCTGAGACTGGCTCGATCCACTTGGCTCCTGTCTCTCAAGGGGCTGAAGGGTCTTCCCTTTGCCCCCTCCCCAGCCCCAGCCTGCAGCCCGGCGGCTGTCCCTTGGCCCACCCAGCGAGGCCTGTGCGTACCTTGCCAATCTTCAGGACCTGGGTGTTCTCGGTCTGTGAGCCCTGATCAAACTCTCCGGCCACAACCACGTCGGAGGTTCTGGGGGAATCAGGTGGTGGTTAAGGACTGAGCTTGCGCCCTGCTCCCCTCCCCCCGCCCAGGCCGAAGCCAGAAGCAGAACCCTGAGCTCTGGTCCTCACGTGACCCCGCAGTGGGCGGCGGTGACCACCCAGTCCTCGCTGATGAGGGAGCCCCCGCAGAAGTGGAAGCCGGTGCTGTCCTGCAGGAAGATGGGGAGGGTCAGCGCGCGCTGGACAGCAGCAGCACCGACCTTGGCAGCGGCCCTCTGCCCAGCTGAGCCCCTGGTGCCTCCGCCTCATTCACAGAAGCCCCCTCACCTGCAGGGACACCTGCCAGGGCCAGGAGCCGGGCACGGCGTCCTCCCCGTTGACGATCCTGGCGAGGCCACTCAACACAGGCTGGATGGCGGGGACCCCGCAGCCTGGGGAGGGTGACAGGAGGGTGAAGAAGTGCTAAGACCCAGAGCCAGTCTGCGGAAATCCTCGCTTTTACTTCAGATGTCTAGGCTGACCCAGAACCCACCGCCACACTCCCCGCTTCTCCTGGCACCCTGTGGGCTCAAGGATCCCCTCACACAGCCTACCGACTGCAGGAGCCCACTGTGGATGCAGAGGCGTGGAGCCGCCCCCACCCAGGGCCACCCTGCCTGAAGGAGAAGGGGACAGGCTGAGACAGGGGCTGTCCTGCCTGGACTCCGAGGCCCGCCCCTCCTCGCCGGGAGGCCTTCCACCGGCCCCCAGATCCCATTTCCTCAGGATGCTGGGGAGCAAGCAACGCCACCTCACAAGTCAAAGCTCACTTGTTAGACTGGTGGGGTCTGGGGGTCGTGAAGTTAAAATCTGATAACCCCAGCCCCTGGGGAACCCAGAACGCTGACAGCTGATGGGGAACGTTGTACACTGAAATCTCTATTCCCAGAGATTTCAGGAACTCTCCATTGTATAAAGTTTTAATTATTTAATAAAACAACATTTTGATTCCATGCTATAAAAGGACACACTGAAGAAAACAGAAAACGGAGGACCTGAACGGTCACAAAACAATGAGAAAAGGCAGGTGTACTTCATGTGTCCGGGACACACTTGCTGTTTCAGGACCAGCTGAGTTCTTGGCACCTGTATACAGGTTTACAACTCGGTGGCAGTGAGGAGTGTTGGGCAGGTACAGCCCTGATGACCACCTGGAGGCCATATGGGCCTTGCTACAGGCCCAGTCCAGTGTGGTCTGCCCATGTGGACAGACCAGCCCCTCATCACCAAAATACACATCATCAACACAACCTTTTTTTTTTTTTTAAACTGGCCAGAAGATTCAGTATCAACTGTGATGTATTCACCCAGCTGAGTGCTCTGCAGCGATTAAAGTGAATGAGCTGGGTCTCTGCATTAATGGGAATAAATCTAAAACTACATAGATAGGGAAAGGCAGGTTGTAAACCTGATGTAGCAAATGATACAGTTCATGTAAGTTTTTATAAATATTATACTGTGCTGGTGGATTTAGAAACGTGTGGTAAATTTGAAAAGCCCGCACAGAAATAATACACGGTGAGTTCAAAATAGGAATCACCTTCTGAGAAGGAGAGAAGGGACTTTAGCTCAAATGGTTCTATGTTTTAAAAAGAAATACCTGAGCAAATCTGGAAAAAAATAACATTTGCTAAAGTCCAATGAAAGGTACAAAGATGCGGTATTATTTTCTGCATTTTCCACTATTTTTTTTTTTTTTGAAAGTGCCTCGAACAGTATAGTCCCAGGAGGAGGCTGTGGGAGGCTCTTGTGACTACACCTTCACTCTGCCCACAGCGCCCCAACCTGAGCCACGTCTGGGGCCCCAGAACTCGGTGCAGCTCGGACTGGACTTTTCTGCTCCAGGCACAGGGTGTGAGGCTCGGGAAGCTCCCAAAGGCCCTGCCTGTCAGGGTGAGGCCCAAGCGGGCAGGGCAGGCCTCCGATCTCCCTCCTGGCCAGGCCCGGTTCGCTTCAGACAGAGCCCCTCAGCCCTCTAATGGGGCCTGGCTTGGGGCCGTCAGGTGCCCAGGGACTCAGGGACTTCCTCAGCCACCTCCCAGACCTGGCCGGCCATGGCCCTGCATGCTAAGTCATTCAGTCATGTCCAACTCTTTGAGACCCCGTGGACAGCAGCCCACCAGGCTCTTCTGTCCATGGGATTCTCAGGCAAGAGTACTGGAGCCCGTTGCCGTACCCTCCTCCAGGGCATCTTCCTGACCCAGGGATCGAGCCGGCGTCTCTCATGTTTCCTGCATCGGGAGGCAGGGTCTCCACCACTAGCACCACCTGGGAAGCCCTGAATGCACCCTGGCACTCACCGAAGGCGGCCCCTACAAGGGCAAAACAGGAGAGGAGCCAGAGAGGGGCCATGTTTCTGCTGCCGGGGGATATAGGGCGCCTGCCCTGGGCTCCTTTTATATCATATGGGACCCCAAGGGCTCTGCCCAGCCCGAGAGCCACCTCCCTCCCGTTATCTAGGAACCTTGGGAGACAGAGGGGCCAAGCCCCCCTGTAAGCCTGACTGAACTGGCTCTCAGCCTCAGACATCCCAGCACCTGGGAAAAGGGCAGCTGCCCTGGCACAACGTCGCCCAGGAGTCTGCCAGGGCGCTGAGGTCAAGGCCAGTGCCCAGGCTGGGAGCTCAGGTCCTGCAGGGCCCAGCTCGGGGCAGCCAGGACACAGGGCAGTGGGTTCTGCTCCCAGTGCGCCGGGAGGATTCCCAGCTCCTAAGTACAGGCGGTCCCAGCACTGGCTGCAGAGAATCCCAGCAGGTCATCACTGGGGGGCCCTGGCTTCTCAGCAAAGAGTGCTTTCAATGTGAAACTCATCTAGAAGCACAGCATCACACAGAGATGTTGGGCCATCCAGAGGTCACCTCAAAACCAGCCAGCTTCGAGCCTGTGTGAGGGCGCGCGAAGGAATCACCCCCACGGCTGGCCACAGGCAGGTCGCAGGTTGGCAGACATGTTGTCCCGCACCTGCTGCTAAGCTCAAACACACATTCTCTCCTCCCGTGATACCTCACAACTTAAGGAACTGGTGATTGCACGAAACTTGAGTTTCAGATAAGATGGGGCTTTGTTTTAGCACCATCAAGTGATACACTGAGGAAATGGCAAAGAAAGGATGTTAATTGTCACAGAACGAGAAGAGGACAGATGTAGGTAATACGCCGGTGGCGTTTGCTGTAAGCCAAAGACTTTCCAGCACCATGGACACGGGTCCTTCTCTCCCCTGGGCCAGGGCCTGGGGTGGACCCCGGGGCAACCGACAGGGGCAGGGCGCAGGGCGCCCCTGCCCTCGTGGGGCCAAGACCCCAGTGAGAGACACAGAAGCGAAACAAGCAAGAAAAGAACCTGGGGGATCCGAGAAACCAGGAGAGGGCCTGGAAATCTGCTGCTCCGGACAGTCCAGCCTGGGCCTCACCGATAAGCCAGTCTGAGAAGGAAAATAAGCCAGCTGGGCAAACTGCGTCTATTCCCAAGACGTCCAGGGCTCTGCGGTCCCGGGGCCACAGGCATTGAGAGAGAAGCTGGTCAGGGCAAGCAGGACAGTGTTACGGGTCTGGATTTGGACTTCACCAGCTTTGAAGTTCTGTCTCCAAGTTGTGAGTTCAGCTTTGCTTTAGAGTTCTCTGCAGGGGGATGGTCAAAATGTTTAAGCACTCCTGAGCAGACGCTCTGGCCAGTGAGAATGGTGGCCATGGCCGGGACAGGCCCACAGAGGCCCTGAGCCCTGTCTCTGAGGGGAGGATTGAAGGGGGCAAACGGAGTGGGGTCAGCAGCTGTCTGGTAACTGGGTCTGCAGCTTTTTGACTTTTTAAGAATTATTATTATTTTTGGCTGTGCTTGATGTTCGTTGCTGCACGTGGGCTTTTTATTGCAGTGTGCAGGCCTCTCTAGTTGCCCCACAGCATGTAGGATCTTAGCTCCCCAACCAGGGATTGAACCTGTCCTCTGCATTCACAGGCAGATTCTTAACCACTGGGCGAGGGAAGACCCACTTTTGATATTTTAACAGGCTGGGTTCAGTCCAGGAAAGTCAGCCCTGGCTTTGAGCAGAAGGAATAATCCATACTGAATTCCTGGCCAAGGTAATTTATGGAAACATTAACATTTGCTGTTTTGTTTTTCCTTCACTCATTCCAAGCAGGTAGCAAAGCCACCTGTGATTTCCTTGCCTCTGGGATTTTTCCAGACTGGAAAGCAGAAGCAGCCTGAGGTCACTGGCTCCTGAGGTCTGTTGGGAAAGTAAACTCTTGGCCAAGTAGAGTTCAGGAGGGATAAGGCCTTGGCAGGGGTGGGGCGGTGGCGGGGTGTTCACCACAGGGGAGGGGGCGCTTCCCTAGCCCATACAGATTTTCCAGACCATGAGGTGAGCACCCCTAGGATGAGGGTGACCGTCTTGTCACAAGGAATGACAGCCTTTGCCACTTGCCTAAAGCCATTTCCCCCTTTTTGTCTTCCAGGAGGGTTCCCCTGGAAGGTCACCCCAGCCAGCTCTCGGGGGGAGGACTCTGATGAACAAAAGCCAGCAGAGGCAGAGGTGAGGTGAACGAACCCCTGCCCTTCCCTTCATGCACCTTGGCTGACTCCCGTGCAGAGGCGGTGCTTGGCCCCTTGGCTGCCGTCCTCAGATCCAGAGAGGAAAGACCCTGACCCAGAACCACACCATCACCCAGGGCTAAGAGAAAGCCTACACCTGCACACCTCCAGATCTCTGCTGTGTGAGAAAAGCAAATCTCTGCCGCTGAGCCACTGTCAGCCAAGTGTTTTATTATGAAAAGCATCTTCAGCGACGCAGAGTAAATGTGAAAATGGTCCCGGGTATCTTGTTTTCCCTGCAGACCTACTCTCCACTGTTTCCATCCTGCTGGCCTCCAGCAAGACTGACCTTCAGGGATGAGACTGCACGACAGCGTCCCTGCCTCTCTGGCTTCCTACTGGGGTCAAGGCCAGAGACAGGGGAGGAGACAGAAGTCAACTATTTATTCTCTGGGTCCCCTCCCTGAGAGGCTGCTGTGGGTTGACACAAACGACTCTGTATAAAATAAGCTACAGGGGGCAATTCCCTGGCAGTCCAGTGGTTAAGACTCTGCTCCCACTGCAGGGGGTATGGGTTCAATCCCTGGTCAACCCCTGGAAGAACCATGGTCAGGGAACTAAGATCCTGCATGCCTCAGGGAGGAAAAGAAAAAGAAAAAAAAAGCCACAAGGACACATTGTACAACATGAGGAATACAGCCAATATTCAACAATAACTACAAATGTAGCTGATAACTATGAAAGTGAATGATTCCCTGGTGGCTCAGATGGTAAAGCATCTGCCTGCAATGCGGGAGACCTGGGTTCGATCCCCGGGTCGGGAAGATCCCCTGGAGAAGGAAATGGCAACCCACTCCAGTACTCCTGCCTGGAAAATTCCATGGATGGAGGAACCTGGTAGGCTACAGTTCATGGGGTTGCAAAGAGTCGGACACGACTGAGCAACTTCACCTTCACCTTATGAAAGTGCTTTTACCATCTGAGCCACCAGGGAAGCCAATAACTATAACTATAAACAACTATAAATATAAATAGCATTAAAAAATTATGAATCCCTATATTGTATACCTGTAACTTATATAATACTGTACATCAACAATACTTCAATTAAAAAAAAACAAAGAGCTCTGAAAATGGATGGTGGTGATGGCTGTACAACAGTATGACTGTACTTTGCACCTTCTGAATTGTACACTTAAAAATGATTAAGATGGAAAATTTCATGTTATTCATATTTTAGTACAATTTTGAAAAGTGAAAAAAAAACCAGTGATATCCCTTCACAGCTATAATTTTTAAAATGGAAAATAAGCTTTGGTGAGGCTGTGCAGAAATTGGAATCTTTGTACATTACTGGTGGGAATGGTGCAGCTCCTGTGGAAAACAGTCTGGCAGAGTCCCAAAAGATTAAACAGAGAGCCACCATGTGACTCAGCAATTCCACTCCTAGGTACACGATCCCTAATCTTTGGCCCTGCATCCAATTTAGGACTAACTGCAGAAAGCTAAGTGTGTATTCCTAATCAGTCCCAAAGGATGCCTGGGTTCTAGTTGGCCCTCCTCCAGCTTCCCTGTGCCCACACCTCCTACGGGTACATCTGAAGTGCTCCACTATAAAGCATTTCCTCTCCTCTGCTTGCCTTTGAGTCTCTGCCAAACGCAAGTGATGCTGCCTGACTACCTGGGTATAGCAAGCTCTGAATGAACAGTCTTTGCTGGTCTTCATTTGGGTGGTCTTTACTGATTTCCACAAAGGCCAAGCTTCTGTTGGCGGCCTCCTCCTTGCTTGTCGCCCTCCCTGGGGGCCAGGTAATCATTCTTGCATTTCCAGCCCCACTGACCTTAGCCCTGAGCACCTGCATCTCCTTATGGTTTCCCTAAGCCCTTGTTGCTGCTACTGCTAAGTCACTTCAGTCGTGTCCGACTCTGTGCGACCCCAGAGACGGCAGCCTACCAGGCTCCTCTGTCCCTGGGATTCTCCAGGTAAGAGCACTGGAGTGGGTTGCCATTTCCTTCTCCAATGCATGAAAGTGAAAAGTGAAAGTGAAGTTGCTCAGTCATGTCCGACTCTTTGTGATCCCATGGACTGCAGCCCACCAGGCTCCTCCGTCCATGGGATTTTCCAGGCAAGAGTACTGGAGTGGGGTGCCATTAGAAAGTCTCTTTGTTAGACTCTCTAGTGAGACTCCTGGCAGAATAAAGAATCAAAGTTCAAATTTCAATCTGTAATAGCAAAATAAAGAAGCCTGCATTTCTTTCCTGTCTGTGTTTAGGGCTGAGAATCACTTCATGGAGCAAAAAGCAAGTGGGATGATAGATGGGAAACAGCCCAAATGTCCCAGCAAGAGAATGGGTACATACAGTGTTGTGTATGAGACTTTCCTGGCGGTCCAGTGGTTAAGATTCTGCCTTGCCAAAGCATGGGGTGTGAATTCCATCCCTGGTAGGGGAACTAAGATCCTACATGTCAAGCAGCATGGCGAAAAGATTAAAAAGGAAAGTTTTTTTTAAGTGAGGTGTATTATACAATATTGCAAAGCAACTATACCTCAAAAAGATATTTCTAAAAAGTGTTATGTACTTATGAAGTGCAATACCACTCAGCAACACAAAGGAACACACTGCTGACACACTCAGGAAGACATCTGGTAGAGTGAAAGAATCCAGACACAAAGACAGCATACTGTATGGTTCCATGCGTATAAATTTCTAGAACAGGTAAAACTAATCTATGGTGAAAGCCATCGGGACAGTGGTTGCTGGTTGCCTCAGAGAAGAGGAAGATGGACATAGGCACGAGGAAACTCTGGGGAGTGATGAAATTATCTTACATCTTGGCTGTGGGTTTGTTACACTATCATCTACATAAGTCAGCACTTATCTGTTCACTTTGGATCTGTGCGTTTCACCATGCGCAAACTGTATGCAGTGTATCTTACCTTTGATGGCAAAGAGGGTTGGGATTTGACCCCCTCAAGAGGAGGAGCTCCCCAACCTGAGGAGACTGCCTTCTGAGATGCCGCCTGGAGGAAGAGGGCACAGTTCCAGAGGCGCGGGCCCGAGCCCTGACAGGACCCCGCGCGGGGCCAAACCCCAGGAGGCGGCCGGGCCCCGCCCGGGCTCCCGGGCGGCCCCGTCTCCTGTCTGAGGGACGGTCCCTGAGGCACACCTGTCTGCGGGCTGGCTCCCGCACGGCCCCCTGAACATTCTAGAGCGAACAGGTGCACAGTGAAGGCTTTCTGACAGGAAGACCACCCGCGGCCGGGGCCGCACCTCCCCCTGGGGCGTTTGTCTGGGCTCTGGGAGTCTACGCAAGGTTTCAGACGCGGGGACGGGCCAGACAAGTATTCGCGGCAAAGGGAACACAGGAAAAGGCTCTTCACTGTACACTGACTGGCTTGGCCAGACAACCTCGGGGTCCAAAGACCCCGGCCTGTGAGGAGGCGCCCACCGCTGGGGCCGGGGCCGGGAGGGCGGCGGCTGTTCCACGCGGAGGGAAAAGGTCCAGAGCCGAGAAGTCGGAGTTGTGAAGAAACACTCCGCCCTCAGGGGTCCTTTTTCTGGACGGGGGCGGGCAGAGCGTGCAGTCTCAAGGACGCGCGCGGGAGGGCACGGCTTGTCCCGCCCCGGCCCGCCTTAGCCCCGCCCCCAGAGGGGTCCAGCCTTAATTCAGCCCCGGCCCGCCTTAGCCACGCCCCCAGCCCCCGGCCCGCCTTAGCCCCGCCCCCAGAGGGGTCCAGCCTTAATTCCGCCCCGGCCCGCCTTAGCCCCGCCCCCAGAGGGGTCCAGCCTTAATTCAGCCCCGGCCCGCCTTAGCCACGCCCCCAGCCCTCAGCCCGCCTTAGCCCCGCCCCCAGAGGGGTCCAGCCTTAATTCCGCCCCGGCCCGCCTTAGCCCCGCCCCCAGAGGGGTCCAGCATTAATTCCGCCCCGGCCCGCCTTACCCACGCCCCCAGAGGGATCAGCCCGGCCCGGCCCGGCCCGCCCTGCAGCTGCGCGACTTCCCAGCGCCCGCAGGGCCCGGGTCGGTTGTCGGCTCCCAAGGCCACCGCCACGGGTCGGCCCCGGTCGTGCTCTCCCACCGGCCGCGACCCAGCCCACTCAGGCTCGGCGGCTGCCTCCTCGCATCTGTGCTTCACCAGGGGGCCCTCCAGCGGCCCCTGGCCCCTCCCCCTGCCTCATGCCCTCCCGGCGCTTGCTGCCATCCAGGCTCGCTCCACTAGGCCTGTGCCCTCCTGCTCCCTGTTCCTCGACACCGGCCCCACCCAGACAGCTAGCAGACTGGTAGATCACAGGTTAATCTCCCCCTCGGAGTGGGGCCCTCCTGCCTTGGTACTAGTAATAATAACAACAATGATTATAACGCCTTGGCTGGTGGTAATGTATATTTTACTGTGTGTGTGTATTTTCAGACCGTTCCATAAACTCCCCACTCCTTTCCCACGGAGGCTCGTAAGGCAGGACTTTGTGTTTCTTTCTTTTGTTTGTTCTGTGCCAGTGGCAGCCTGGTAAGCTCTGGTTGATAAGATGGATGAACTTGAACAGGTGGTGGGTTTCATATGCACGGGGCCCACACTCTGCATTGTTTCATGGCCTGCTTTCCCACCTAATGCATTGTGGCCGTCCCTTCCTGTCACTGGCAGTCCTTTAGAAAGCACGAAGAGCCCCGCTGGCAAGTCAAGAAGGAAAAATAACAGGGCTGACCAACGTGCATTAGGTTAGGTCTGGTCCCAGCACTGCTGAAGATGGGCCAGGCCTTTCATGAAGTAGGACCTGTACTCTAAGCATCCCCATTTTACATATTAATACTTACAAAAGGGATCAGAGAGGCTAAGTAACTTGCCCAAGGCCCTCACAGCTGTTTTGTGCCAAAACCTGTGAACCACCACGCTACAGTCATCAGTGCAATGGAAATGAAAAATAGCCATGAGATACCATTTTACCCATGTGTTTTGGGGTGCTTGCCCTGTGCCTGACGGCCTCACCTTCAAATTTCTCACTCCCCAGTTTCCCAATTGCTGGGAAAGTGTCCTACTGCTCACTGGAAATAGGCCTTGCCTCCTGCTTTTCCACCTGGTGCAGCCTCCACCAGCTCTTGCAGGGATAAGGGCAGGGGCCCCCTGGCTGGCCCTGAGCCCAGTCCTGCCTTTGGATGCCATGTGCTCAATTCTAAGGGCAAGATGCCTGGTTGGGGGGCCTGGCTCCACATGAACAGGCAGTGGGTGGCTTGCCCTCTGAACCATGTGGCACACAGCTCATGTGACTGCGCTGACAGTGAACTGAGCCTTCAGTGAGCCTTCTTGGCCATCCCGAGACCAGGGGAGCATCCTCAGCCCACCGGCCACCCGTGCCCTCACCATGCTGCGGTCCCTGCCCCTCCTCCTCCTTGACCACACTGCCCATGGGGTACTGAACAACTGCAGACCAACTCAATTACTTGTCCAAGGTCCTCCAGACTATGAGAGACTGAACTGGGGCTCAAATCCTGCCCAGACCTGGCTGCTGCTCAAAGGGCCCCTCCGGAAGCAGGGCCTGGAGGAGGAAACCTGACTGTCCTTTCCCCTTAGCTGGTCGAGGGCCACCTTGGTCGGCCCCACCTTTACTGTTCTCACTGGCCCAAACTTGGCCGTGGTTGCAGCTGCTGCCATCCCAGGCCCTGATGCCAGGCCTGCTCTGGCACATCCTACCCAGTGGGGCACATGCCCAGGAAAGGGATTATCACATCAAGGTCTTCAGATAACAGCCTGGTGCACAGGGATATAATAGGGAGCCCTGCAGCAGGCACCCCACACCTCTCTGAAGGCAGCACCATGAACTTCCTCTGGCTTCTCTCCTGCTGCGCCCTCCTGGGCACAGCCTTTGGTAAGTACCTGGGCAGGCAGAGGCCAGAAAGGCTGTCTCCCCTTCCACCCACTGTTGGAAGGGGTGCTGGCTCCAGCAACCCCCAGATCAGCAAAGGGCAGCGGGGTCCCTGCTCCCAGTTCACCCATGCATTGTTGGTGTTAGCCTGAGCGGGTCTTTCTCCCTCTCTGAGTCTCACATCCCTAGAATGAGGAAGCTGGGAAGACTGGACCACACCATCCAGCGTGAAGTCCCCAGGGTGGAGGTGGATCTTCCTGTGTGCAAGGAGCGTGGACCCTGTTCAAGGAGGGGGAGCACTTCCAGAGGGCCAGAAAGTTCTGGGCGGTGTGATAGGGCTGGGGTCAAACCCACAGAGCCCAGCCTCCTAGCCCATGCTCTGGCGCTGCCACCACATGGCACTTGGTCTGCTGGGCCTGAGACTCACATCGGCCTGTGCTGTCCCTAGGGTATTCCTGGAGCCATGGGTCCTGGGTGAGACCTTGGCCTCCACTCCTCACCCCTTCCTCCCTCCTCAGGCTGCGGGGTCCCCGCCATCCAACCTGTGCTGAGTGGCCTCGCCAGGATCGTCAACGGGGAAGAAGCTGTCCCCGGCTCCTGGCCCTGGCAGGTGTCCCTGCAGGTGAGCGGGGTTCTGTGCGTGAAGGGGGAGGAACGGGGGGGTCAGCTGGGCAGGGGGCCGCTGCCTGAGTCAGTGCTGCTGGTGTCCAGCACGTGCTGACTCTCCCCATCTTCCTCCAGGACAGGACCGGCTTCCACTTCTGCGGGGGCTCCCTCATCAACGAGAACTGGGTGGTCACCGCCGCCCACTGCGGTGTCACGTGAGGGCCCAGGGTCCCCAGGAAACCCTTTGGGGTGGTTTCTTCCAGCACTGAGGTCTTGCCCTTTAATGCCATTTCCCAGTTTCTTTTTGTTTGTTTCTCCTCCCCCGGGGTCTCCTTCTCTCCCAGGCCAGGGTCTCCCCTGGAGCGGAGGGCAGGCTGCCCCTAGCCAAGCTGGACAACTAGTAGGCTTCGAGCCCCAACTCCGAGGTTCTCACCTGCCTGCCCCGAGGCTGCTCCGCATGCTCGGCAGCCTGAGCTGCAGCTTCCACATCTGGCCGCCCGCTTCCCAGGTTCTAATTTTGAGATGTGCAGCAAATCCAGGTCCTGCCGGTCTCCCGGCGTCATGTGGAAAACACGAGGCAAGTGAGACTGCACAGTGGAGACGCCGAGCTTCAAGCTCCAACTCACACCACACCCCTGTGAGGACATGCACAAAGACACGCAGATGCCCACACACGCGTGCCCCGACGCCATGCGTACTCCGTGCCCCACCTACCCGCCTCCAGCGGGAACCCCTCTTTTCTCTGGTTCTCTTCAGAACCTCCGATGTGGTCGTGGCTGGGGAGTTTGACCAGGGCTCAAGCTCTGAGAGCATCCAGAAGCTGAAGATTGCCAAGGTATGGTGGCCCCCAGGATCGTCCAGGTGTGACCCCAGGTAGGGCGGTCCCTCGGGAGTGGCCGCCCACACTAAGTCCCAGATACTCCAGCTCCCCTCGGTTACCCTGATACCCCATCATGATGGGGCAAAGCAGAGGGCAAGGTGTGCGAGGCTCCAGGAAGGGAAGGTCTGCACCTTGAGCCTGGGCTGGGGTTCCTGGGGCCACAGGAGGTGCTGCCGAGTGGAGCAGGCTGTCGTCTAGGGAGGGGCGCTGACGCCATGAGGGGTCTCCCAACGCCGCCAGCTTCTTCCCTTCGCGACTTCTCCCCAGACCCCAACAGCGGCTATTTGTCTCTCCCCCACCCACACACACACACAGGTTTTCAAGAACTCCAACTACAACTCGTTAACCATCAACAACGACATCACCCTGCTGAAGCTGTCCACGGCTGCGAGCTTCTCCCAGACTGTGTCCGCTGTGTGCCTGCCTAGCGCCAGCGACAACTTCGCCGCCGGCACGATGTGCGCCACCACAGGCTGGGGCTTGACCCGATACACCAGTGAGTGAGGGGTGACCACGGGTGGGCTGGCTGGGAGGTGGGGAGCACAGTCGCTGACCACCCACCCTGCCCTTCCAGATGCCAACACCCCTGACCGGCTGCAGCAGGCATCCCTGCCCCTCCTGTCCAACACCAACTGCAAGAGATACTGGGGCACTAAGATCACCGACGCCATGATCTGTGCGGGCGCCAGCGGTGTCTCCTCCTGCATGGTAGGGCCTCCCAGCCCCCAGGGAGGTTCAGGCCAAGGGCTTGGGCAAAGACGGAGGAAATGGAAGCTGTAGGCAGCCCTCTTTCAGGGCCTGCCATTCTCTTCCGGAGCATTCCTGCCAGAGTAGTTGGGAAGACAGACCTCCTGGAGAACCCCCGGTGACCTCAGCAGAGGGGTACTAGAGCAGGGGCCTCTGCTCTCAGAGCTTCAAGCTCCATGTTACAAGATGCCCTTGATATCTGCGTCTGAGCAGTGGCACTTCCTGATCTTGTGCAGTGCACAGCCTGGGCAGCAGAGCATGGCGGCCCTAAAGGCTCTTGAAGGGGCTTGGCAGACCTTTCTCTGTCCCTGTGGCCCCGTGACCAGCAACACCTGTACTTTCCTCCTGTCAATCAAACCTGCTCTATTGAGCCTCTGTTATAGGACCCCAGGGGGTGACCCAGATTTCCAGGGGCACAAACCACAGGCGCTGCTGAAGTTTCTTTCACAATCCTTCTAATATGCATGTGCTGAGCTTCCACTGGCTGGCTGGCCTGGGACTGGGTGCTGGGAACAACGTTCACGAGTCTGGCCTGCCAGCTCCAAGCCCCCTCCTCCCTGTCCTGCAGGGCGACTCTGGCGGCCCCCTGGTCTGCAAGAAGAACGGAGCCTGGACCCTGGTGGGCATCGTATCCTGGGGCAGCAGCACATGCTCCACGTCCACCCCTGGCGTGTATGCCCGCGTCACTGCTCTCGTCAACTGGGTGCAGCAGACCCTGGCCGCCAACTGAGCCCCCAGCCTCACGCTGGCCTGCCTGCCAACCTTGCTCCTACATAGCCACAATAAACCAGTGGAAGACATGTTGATGGTGTCTGTGTCCTGTGCTGGGGTTTCTGGGAGTTCATTCTTCTCCTGAAGTTGGACCTTCTCTGAACCAGGTGGCAGGCGGTGTCCAGGAGGGCCCCTTGTTAGTCCACCTCCCACGAGTGGCCAGAAGGGGTGCACACAGATGAGGGGGGCACCTTGGCCTCCTGCCTCCCCGTCAACCCTTGGCTCCTTGTGCTCAAGGCCTGCCCTGGGGAGGGGGCACCTGGGGGTGGAGTCCGGTGCTGGCCCCACACACTTGTGACTCCAGGAAACTTTCCCAGGAGTGGCCCCCAAGGGCTGTCTCTTTCCCAGGCCTGCGCTGCAGTCAGGTGCTTCTCAGCCCAAGGTCTTCTGATAAGGAGGGGATGGCGAGGCAGGCTGCGATTGGTGGGCTGGGGCAATATATTGGGGGTCCCTCGGGCAGACCCCATCTCCTCTGTTGAGCCGCACACCATGGCCCTTCTCTGGGTTGTCCTTGGCTTCTTCCTCTTTGGCAGCAGCTTCGGTAAGTGCAGGGCTCAGGCAGGCCTGGCAGACCCCGGTCAAGCCTCGGCCCCGCCCTGGCCCCAGCCCCAGAAGCAGGGGACACGAGGGTCCAAGTCCTCATGCCTTGAACCACCCCTGCCGCCCACCCCTCCAGGTGCCCCTCTGACCCTCCTCGGGCACCTACCCCTGGCTCCCCACTCCTCCGCTGGGCCTGGGGCCCCCCGCCACCTGGAGGTCCCTTGGACTTCTGGTCTGGTCTCCTCCATTCGCTCAGAAGCCTTGGGGTGGTCTGGGCTCCTCTATCCTCCAAACCTGCCACCAAGCCATGTGAATTCTGCCTCAGGGATGTTCCCCAGGCCCATCCATCTTGCCCGGCCCCTCCACCCTCTGGGTTTGGACACACTCCTGGGTTGATGCCACCCCACCTGTGGCAATTGTTCAGTCGCTAAGTTGTGTCCGACTCTTTGCTATCCCATGGGCTGCAGCACACCAGGCTTCCCTGTCCTTCACCATCTCCCACAATTTGTTCAAACTCATGTCCATTGAGTCCGTGATGCCATTCAACCATCTCATCCTCTGCTGCCTCCTTCTCCTCCCGCCTTCAATCTTTCCCAGCATCAGGGTCTTTTCCAATGAGTCAGTTCTTTGCATCAGGTGGCCAAAGTACAAGGTAATACCCTCACCCAAAGCTGCTCCCCCTGAAGACTCAGAGGCCATGAGAGCACCCAGGACTCACACAGGACATCCCAGCCTCTGGGAAAGGATCCTGGGCTCAGAGGGGACGGACACCCCCCTCAGGGCACACAGCAGGCCGGGGAGCCTGGGCCCCAACTGCAGAGACCCTCCGCTTCAGGGACCATCCACAAGAGTGCCTAAGGGCAGTTGTCAGCTAGCCGGGAGGGGGCTAAATGTCTTGCAGCAGACAAAGCTCTGGGTGCCAGGGTGCCGCGGAGGCCTGGAAGAGCTGCGTCTGCACCCTGATACCCCTTGAGGCACCATCTACAGACCAGCCACCCCATCTCTGCCCCTCAGGTTGCGGGGTCCCCGCCATCGACCCTGTGCTGAGCGGCCTCTCCAGAATTGTCAACGGGGAGGACGCCGTGCCCGGCTCCTGGCCCTGGCAGGTGTCCCTGCAGGTGAGGGGGTGCTGAGGAGGGGCAGGTTAGACAGAGGGGGCTGAGGTGGGAGAGGCAAGGCTGACTCTCTCCCACCCCCTCCCCAGACCAGCTCCGGCTTCCACTTCTGCGGGGGCTCCCTCATCAGTGAGGACTGGGTGGTCACCGCCGCCCACTGCGGGGTCAGGTGAGGCCCCACTTCACCTGCTCAAAGGGACCACCTTTACCTCCCAGCCCCAAGCAGGCTCAGGGAGTGGGCACGGGGCTACTGGCGGGGGGTGCCAAGGGGCTGGGGGCGGCTGCTCTTGTTCCCCACCTGCAGGCAGAACAGTCTCCAGGAAAAGCCCCCCCATCCCCCAACCCCCGCCAGCACCCCGGCCTCCAGACCCCAGCTTGGTCCAGGACAGCGGGTCTGGGCCTCTGCCTTCACAGTACAGATGGAGAAACTGAGGCCCAGGGAGAACAGGGGTGCCCTGGGGTCCCCGCACGACTGGGTAGCCCGGGTGGTCTCGCCCACCTGGCACAGTGCCCAGGCCTCTGCGGGGGCAGCTGTGAGCCTGTGCTCCGACTGTGGCTTTCTTCCTAGGAAGGGTCACCTCGTGGTGGCCGGGGTATCCGACCAGGGCTCCGAGGAGGAGGCCGGCCAGGTGCTGAGGGTCGCCGAGGTACTCACGGTTGGGTGGGCGGTGTGGTGGGGGAGTGCTGGGGCGGGGAGGAGGGGGCTGCTGGGTGGGGGGTCGTGGACTTGAGGACCCTGACCAGCGGCTGTGCTTCACCCCGCCGGCACCTTTCTAGACCGACTTTCTGTTCTTCTTCCCAAACACAGCTCCCTTACAAACACTCAAGGTTGTTTTGCTCATCGTAGGAAAATGCAAAATATGTCACATGCCACTCCCCCCATTTGGTCTGTTCGGCCGCATCCGTGTTCCCTCAACACCCTCTGCACCCCCACCCCCCAATCGCTCGCCTGCGCCCCCGCGGCCCCGCCCCCGTGGCCCGCCCAGCCCCCGCTGTCCTGCGCAGGTCTTCCAACACCCGCAGTGGGACCTGCGCGCCGTGCGCAACGACGTGGCCCTGCTGAAGCTGGCAGCGCCCGCCCGCCTCTCCGCCGCCGTGGCCCCCGTCTGCCTGCCCAGCGCCGACGCCAGCTTCCCCGCGGGCTCCCTGTGCACCGTCACCGGCTGGGGCAAGACCCGGTACAATGGTGAGTGTCCGTGAGGACTGCTCCGGGCCCAGACTCCAGTGCTTCCAGCTAAGTCCTGAGCACAATCGTAAATCGCAACAATCAACCTTCCGTTTCTTTACTTAAAGAAAGCTAAGGTGAAGTCGCTCAGTCGTCTCTGACTCTTTGCAACCCCCTAGTCTGTAGCCCACCAGGCTCCTCTGTCCATGGGATTTTCCAGTCAAGAGTACTGGAGTGGGTAACCATTTCCTTCCTGAGACGATCTTCCCGACCCAGGGATTGAACCCAGGTCTCCCGCATTGTAGGCAGACGCTTTACCCTCTGACACACTGGGGAAGTCCACTTAACCCTCTTTATTAAAAACCTATCAAGCAAAAATAAAAACAAGCCATATATACCTAAACAGTTTCCAAAGAGACACCTAAGCTCCAGCACCTAAGTGTCACCCCTCTAATCTGCACGGAGGTAGAGTGAGAAGCGTGGGTGTGCCCAGCATCCCTGGAGTCTGCGCCGGGAGCCCACGGTCCAGGCCACCTTCAGACTCCAGCCTCCGCAGGCTCTTCCTCTGTCCTGAGTTCCTCCACCACGGCCACAGCCTACCAGCTGGTCCTTCAACACAACGCGAGCAGCCCAGAAAGGGCAGAATAGGGAGGCGCTCCCTCACGGGTCCCCCCAGTGTCCCCAGGCAGAGGAGGGCTGGGGAGGAGGGATGGCCCCTCTGCCCACACGCAGGGCCCGGCTGGCCCGGGACGCAGGGGCCCGGCAGGCAGGACTTGCTTGACCAACTGTGCTGGGAGCGCAGACCCATTTCCTGGTGTGGAATTGGAGAGGGACCGCCTCCCAGACTCTTGGAAGGTGGCGCTTAGCACCTACGATTGTCATGATGGAGGACCACACCGCGGGAGGGCAGGGTTCCAGCGGGCGCTGGTCTCCTCCCTGGGCCCTGACCCCACACCCTCTGTCCTTCTAGCCTTCGATACCCCTGACAAGCTGCAGCAGGCCACCCTGCCCATCCTGTCTAATGCCGACTGCAAAGAGTTCTGGGGCAGCAAGATCACTGACGTGATGATCTGTGCGGGGGCCAGCGGCATCTCCTCCTGCATGGTACTGCCTGCTACCCTGCCCGCCCTCACAGGTTCCCCCCTGGTCAGGCCAGGAGGGCCAGCCCCTCTGCCACGACCTCCTTACCCTCATGCCCTGCCTGGTGTCCCAGTGAAGGCGTGGACCAGCACTATCAGAGGCCCCTGGTGAGAGCTGGCTCTGACCAGGTGTGGTATGGTGCTTCCAGACGGATTTAATTTCATAGCAACCACACAAGATGGACATTTCCATCCATTTTACAGGTGATGGGGAGGCTGAGAGGATCAGCCCCCGCCCCAGGCCCCCCAGGAGTAGGGGGCAGAGCTGCCATCTGAGCAGGTCCGAGTGTCTGTGCACAACCTCTGGGCCCCCACTTGCCCTTCGTCTGCATCCCCTGGACTAGGCCAGGTCTGGGCACAGCAGGGCCCTGGCACCTTCTTTCTGGCTTGGACACAAGTCCTGTCTCCTTCTGCAGGGCGACTCAGGCGGCCCCCTGGTCTGCCAGAAGGATGGAGCCTGGACCCTGGCGGGCATCGTGTCCTGGGGCAGCAGCCGGTGTAGCCCATTCTTACCTGGCGTATATGCCCGGGTCACCAAGTTCATTCCCTGGATTCTTGAAGTTCTGGAGGCCAACTGAGCCTCTGCCCCACCCCAGCTCCCATCTGTGTAAAACCCAAATAAAACTGCTTGCATCTTCACCTCTGCGTCTTCACTGGGCTGGATGAAGGGTGAGAGGGTGGCCGCCCTTCCTGAGGGCCCTCTGGAGTTCAGAGCTGAGAGGGCTGGCAGATCGCCCAGCCCTATGCCCTTCTTCACGGAGATGGGGAGTGAGGCCCAGATTTACACGCATCACGGTGACAGCTGGTCCCCTCGTGGGAGGAGGGCACGGCAACCCACTCCAGTGTTCTTGCCTGGAGAATCCCATGGACAGAGGAGCCTGGTGGGCCACAGTCCACGGGGAGTACAGTCCACAAAGAGTCAGACATGACTGAAGCAACTTAGCAGGCACTGGTCCCCTACTCCCAACTTGGAAGCCAAGTCTCAGTGTAATTCAGATGGAACACTTCTGGAGAAGTTCCACAAGCTGAAATTAAGAGCTCCTAAGGGTTAAGTTCTGGACAAGGGCTGTGAAAGAGGGTTTCTCTGCATGGAGTCCTGTGTCCCCCAGGGGTGCCTGCAGTGGGGGGCTCTCTGCCTTTAGATGTGGGGGCCCCAGCACGGCTCACTGGCTCCTGGAGCAGCTCCTGCCCCTGCACCCGCCTTCCCCTCAGCCACTGCCGGGAACCAGGGTGGATTTTCATCAGACCTCAGTGCTGGCTGTGCCCTTGGCCACACACACGCTGAGCCTTTCTGGCCGCAGGGCTCCGCCGGACGCTGCTCTTCAGTCTCCTTCCAGCAGCCCGGGCTCCCTGCCTCCTCTCCAGGCCCAGCCCGGCTCCCCCAGGCCTTCGTTTTCTGAAGAGACCTACTTTCTCTTCACCCTTTGCACAGCTTCAGCCTGAAACCCCTGGAAACCGCTCAACCTGGCAGCCCACCTGTGGCACACCTGCCTTCCCACCTGGCCGCCTTGACTCTCATACCTCAGGAGGATGCTTTTCATTTTAAATTTTATTTAAATGTAGACTATTAGTCAAATGAATGGAAAATCAATAATGAAAAATAGTTTCTTAGGGTTTTCTCCTGGTGCAGAGAACATACCCCCAGCCACGCTTGCCCTGTCAGGGGACGTGGCCCCCTCACTGGTCAGCCCAAGGGGTCCCCTGAGGCTGTGTGGGTGGTGAGGCCTGTGGACCCCAGCCTGGCCCCCCTGGGCCTGCAGTGCGTTCGGAAGAGACTGCTAGCCCTCATAGCCTCGGCTCTGCTGGGGCTCCGCCGGGAGGCCTGCCCCACCTCCTGGCCCATCATAAATACACACGCTGCCCTGCGCAGTCTGGGCGCCTGGCCCTGCGCGGCGAGGCAGCTCTCTGGGCCATGCCGCCCTGCCCTCCTGCCCTTGCCCCTCCGTGGGCGGCACTCAGGCAGCGGCCAACTGGCCCAGGACGCGGCGGAACTGCTGGGTGCTGTGGCCCAGCTCCTTGACCCGGTCCACCATGTCCTGGGCGGCAGCGGGCGATGGGTACTGCAGGGCGGCAGCCTTGGTGGTCGCCACGATGCCACGCAGCAGCTCGCACAGCAGGTTGCTGTAGTGCGTCACCTGGCTGCGCACGTCAGCCGCCTGGGCCTGCCGTGACAGCGTGTCCCCGATGAACACCAGCTTGTGCGCGCTGAGGATGACGAACTTGCTGTGCGCCACGAAGATCTTGGGCGGCTGGTTGGTGGCCACGGCGGTGAAGAAGGCGTCCACGGCGTTGGTCAGCGTGGTCAGGTTGGCCTCGCACTGCTCCAGGTAGAAGAGCAGCAGCTGCCGGTCCGAAGGCCCCAGGCCGCCTGGCCGTCCCGGCACCGCAGCCTGAGCCGGCGTCCAGCTGGCCAGGTCGTGCTCTATGGGCCGCGACACCTCTTGCTCCAGCCGCTCGAACTGCTTCAGCTGGGAGAGAGGGACAGCAGGGTGAAAAGCAGGCCGTGGAGTGAAAGGACAAAGCCCAGCGGGAGAGCGAGGGCCCCCCGTCAGAGGCCTGCACTGGCCTCCCCGGCCCCACCCGCCCAGCCTGCCCTCAGACATTCTCCAGACGGCCTCCCCACTCATCTCCAGAGGTGGCAGGCCGTGTGTGTCACGTCTTTGAAAAGACAAAAGTGCTAGAGAGGGGGCCAGTGAGCGGCGGCGGGGTGAGGGGTCGCGGCCTCCTGGTTTGGATGCTACTGTCCAGTCACCTCAGACGCCATCCCTGGGGGACTGGGAGAAGGGAACGCACTCGACACTTTGTTTCCAACTTCCCATCAATCTCCAAGTATTTCAAAATGAAAAGTTAAAAAAAAAAAAATCTCAACGTATGCCGAGTGAAAAGATTCAAATACACGAAGCAGAAGAGAGTTATCACCTAGAGTAACATGCACCCTGAAATCTGTTAAATCTCTGGTGAATTATCCTTTTAGAACTATACACTGAAGTATTTGCAGATCAAACGATGTAAGGCTTTCACAACAATGTGGTAGACAAGTCGCTGCCCTGAGAATGATGGGCTAGGGAAGCCTGGGGCTCCTTTTCTCCAATGAGTTTACCTGGGGGGTTATTTTCTTCAATTTTATACATGTATTAAGTCTCTTACAATAAAAATGTTAAGGAAAAACCAAAAGGTCATAGTACTTGCCTATTTCAGAAAAAATCCCCACCCATAACTAGTGACTATTCTACAAAGGCGTTTTCCTTTAAACACAAATAGTCCCTTTCCCTCTTGAACTAGAAAACTGGAGGGCTTCCCTGGTGGCCCCATGGCTAAGACTGTGCCTCCATCGCAGTGGGTGCAGGTTTGGTCTGTGGTCGGGAAACTAAGATCCTACAAACGGCCCTCCCTCCCTGCCCACAACCCCAGGAAAATATAAAAACTGGAAACATACAGTGTACTAAGAGTTGACTCATTGGAAAAGACTCTGATGCTGGGAGGGATTGGGGGTAGGAGGAGGGAGGCAGGAGAAGGGGACGACAGAGGATGAGATGGCTGGATGGCATCACTGACTCGATGGTCTGAGTGAACTCCGGGAGTTGGTGACAGACAGGGAGGCCTGGCGTGCTGCGATTCATGGGTTCGCAAAGAGTCGGACACGACTGAGCAACTGAACTGATATATACATATATTAAATATATATATAACACACAACAATAATGGGCTGTTCACTTCCTGTTAGTGAGTACACATAAGCCATGTGATAAAAATCCCCACCAGCAGCAGCTCTGGCCTGGATGTTAGCAGTGTGGACTGACAAGTTCTCACCCCAAGCTGGTTCTGACTGGGTGGCTGTGACCAGCCCTGCATAGACTCAGGTTTCAGGCTTTATTTAATTAGCAAACCAGAGTGACACTGACCCTTCCTAGCACTTGAAACCCTGACTTTCCCTCTTAGCTGGCTACTTGGTGAAACTCACTTGGTTCTCTTTGGTTAAGTAAATGCTGCCAGAGTGGAGCAGAAGGCAGAGAAGACAAAGCGTATGTCCATTCCTAAGTCAGTGGCGATCCCCTTCAGAGCCAGTCATTAGCATCTGTACCCTGGCTGCACATGTTCTGTGTGCCCAGCACCTCCCAAGCATTATATATTGTTTACTAATTTAATTCTCACACTGACCCCAAGATGGGTATAACTATGTCCCCTACTTTGCAGCTGGGGAAACGTGGCTTTGAAAACCACACCCCAAGTCCCCGGTCTCAGGGTGAACCTGGTGGGCTCTCTCCTAGACCACCCTTCCCCATGCTCAAGGAATGGGAAATGAGGGAAACTTTCTGGGTGATATTTTCTGTGTTGATTTTTTACCAGACTGTATTTTAATTTTTAAAATCTCCATAATCAGAATAAAACTCCCTAAAAAAAAATCCCTTTCCTATTCTATGGAAACAAGCCAAAATATGAGGAAAATTCTACGCCCTCAGATAAACACAGCAATGTTTTTCACAATAAGAAAAACTGGGTACAAAGTAAACATTCAACTATAACTGATGTAGGTTAACTTTAAAAACAATTTATGGTCAATATTTAATGCCACGGAAACGTCCTGAGATGAAAGCAGATGTAACTGTTTTCATTCACGTCTCAAGCCACGGATGGAGGACCCTTCCAAGGCCGGAGCAGGAATGGAAACCAGCCCCAGAGCATGGTGACTGCCCCTGAGGGTGAGTGGCTTCTTTTTTGCTTTCACACTTCTCTGCGTGTGCTAAGATACCTGCCACGATGACTGACAATAACCTACACAAATCCTGCTGACACATGGGGACAGCTTTGCGGGAGAGCAGATCGGGGAGGGTCTGGGGAGCCCCAGAAGGTCAGCTAGCAAAACAGACTCTCAAGACGACAGTGCCAGGAGAGGCTGCGAGCCTGGGCGCCCTCACCTGCTGCAGCTCCAGCTGGCCCTTTCCCTGCCGCATGATGTTGCCCTTTTCCAGCAGCTCCTTCTGGGTCTTCTCGAACTCTTCCTTCCCCTGCAAGGGAGACACAGGATGGAGCTGAGCCACAGCGCCCAGGCCAGGGGGTGCAGTGAGGCCAGCGGCCACCGGGGGCGCTGCTGCCACGAGCGGAGTGAGGGCGGGGCTCGGGGCTCGGCAGCAGGGCCTTGGGCCTCCTTCAGCTCCAGCCCTCAGACCAGCACCCGCCCCACGGCCACGCGCGGGCTTGGGGTGAGGATGCGGCGGGCGCCCAACCACGCGGTCAGGCCCCGCCGCCCCGCCCTGCCCCCATGGCGGGAATCACGTCCAGGCCGCCCCCTGGGGTACAAGGTCTGCCCGCCCACCCCTGACCGCTGTCCCTGGGACGCCCACTCGGCCGGCACCCGGACCTCCATTCAAAGGCCCAGCCGGGCCCACCGTCCGTCACTTCGCTGTTCCCCCTCTCCTGCTAGGATCTTTGCTTTTGCTTGCACTTCAGGATTCACCTCCCCAAAAAGGACAAGGCGCAGGCGCCAGACAAGCCCTGCCCTTGCAGGTGACCGGCAGCCATCCCTGGGGGGGGGGGGGGGGGCGCTGCAGGACCCCTGATGGTGCCAGCGACATGGGTCCAAGGGCCTGAGACAGGGAGGGTGGGACTCCAGGGGCCCAGCTGGCCTGGAAAGTGAGGAGGGCCCAGGGGCTCACCAAGAACCTGCCGGGCCCCACGCCTGCCCCTGGCCGTGAAAGCCTGCCGGGGGTCAGGGCCCTCCCCAGGCCGGGCGCACCCACCTGCAGGTGCACGTAGTCATAGTCCTCCATCCAGCCCCCCTCGCCGCTCTCGTACTGCCCGTCAGGAGAGTCCTGGGAGGCGAACTTGGGGGGCGAGGGCAGGGGCCGGGACTGGATGCTGCTGGCCTTGTCAGCGGGGGTGGGGTGCAGGGGGCCCCCCCCCTCCGGCCCTGGGACAGAGGCCTTGGTCCGTCTGAAGAGCAGCGAGGCGTTGCCATGCAGGAAGGAGGCCAGCTGCTTGGCGTCCTCGGGCACCGCCCGCGAGCAGGCCACCAGGCGGTCCAGGTCTTCGGGGGTGGCCCCCAGGCCTCCCCGGCCGCTGTCGAGGGCCTGGCCGTGGGCCACCAGCGTCTGGTACACATCCTCCATCTTCTGCAGCTGCCGGCTCAGCTTGGCATGCAGCGTGCGGTCGGAGGTGTGCGTGGCGTTGCCCACCGCGCTGCGGGCGAACTCCAGCAGCTCGTGGACGGCTGCGTGGACGGCGGCCACGGCGGCCCGCAGGTCCACAGCTGGAGGCTCCTGAGGCTCGGGGGGCCCGCGCCGGCCCCCGCACCCGCCTGCGCTGCCTGCCAGGTCCAAGAGGTGGGCCACGGTGGCACTCACGCCCTGCTGCAGGCGGGTCAGGGCCTCCACGGCCACCTCCAGCTCCAGGGGCTCACGGCCCGGCACTGCCGCCTCCAGGGAGGAGGCCGACTGGCTGCTGCGGGTGCTGCCGGTGCTCGAGGCCGACAGGCGCTTGGCATCGGCCGGGGCCTCCCGCTCGGCCGCAGGAGGCACCGAGTACACGCCTGCGTCTGCCGCGCCGCTGCTGGCCGCCTCAGGGGGCAGGAGCCGCTCCCGGGGCACGTCGTAGAGGGCGCCGGGGCCGGGCCGCCGCAAGCCTGGGGGCACGTCGTAGAGGTCGGGGGCCGGGGGCGGCACGTCGTACACCTCCTCGGCCGGCGGGGAGTCCGGAGGGGGCGCGGCTAGGACCAGCGGGTGGCGGGTTGGGTCGAAGGGCTTGGCCTTGGCGAAGGCGGGGGGCACGTCGTAGGTCTCCTCACGCAGCAGGGGGCCGTCGGGCACGTCCTTGCTCACCGAGGGAGGGACATCGTACACCTGGGGGCCGAGAAGCGGTCACGGCTGCCCGTCCACCTGCCCTCCCTGCCCCACCCCCCACCCCGGACCTACGGGTGGACCCAGGCATCTGCGCGCACACAGCCCGGCGCTTGAGCGCCGCGATTCTTCTTCCTGCAGGTTACGCTTCAGACTCTGGGGCCAGACCAGAGCTCAAAGTCCCGGCCCCACCGCTTACTAGCTGTGTGACCTCAGGCGCTGGGTGCACCTCTCTGTGCCTGTACGCTGGCCTCGGAGAGAATGCCCTCACGGGTTTATTGTGAGGACTACACGATTTAATTCTCTGTATAACTGCAAACACTCACGGAGAGGTCAGCTATCACACCACTACCACCCCACCATCAGTACCACCACCACGGGGGTATTTTCTTTTCTGTCTCTACTCTTTGCCTCTCCTCTTTGTCTCTCGGTCGTATCTGACTCTTTGTGACCCCATGGACTGTAGCCCTCCAGGCTCCTCTGTCCCTAGGATTCTCCAGGCAAGAATACTCGAGTGGGTTGCCATGCCCTCCTCCAGGGGATCTTCCTGACCCAGGTATCCAACCTGCACCTCTTACGTCTCCAGTATTGGCGGGCGGGTTCTTTACGGCAGATATTAATAGGTGGCTGAGCCACCTGCGTGCTGTACTCAGGGTGCTGATGCCCTGGTTTGCCCAGGACAGTCCTGGTTCACACCCGAGGCCCCTTCTAATTATTCATCCTCCTCCTCGCACTCTGAGAAGAACCCCGGTTTGGACGGTGCATGCTGTGGTTCCCCTGCCATCCCATGTGACCCTCTCAAGAACCTCCTGGAGAACGCCCTGCAGAGGAAGGACCCCTTCCCTGATGAGGAAGCCGAGGCTCGGAGGGGCGCCTGGTTTCCACCCCCGTCACAGAGATCCTGGAAGCAGGTCTCTGGAGCCCCCCGCTCTGCAGGCCCCCGCTGCAGGGCTCACACAGTCACACCCAGCACCCTGTGCAGCTGCAGCATCCCCTCCGCGCTCACCGAGTGGTGGCTGGCCGGCAGCAGGCCCTTCTCCACACTGGGGGGCACGTCGTACACATCCAGCGAGGGGTCCCGGCCGTTGGGACCCTTGACGGCCATGGGGGGTGTGTCGTACACCTGAGGACAGGAGAGGTGCAGTAATGCAGAGGCCAGAGCCACCTGAGGGCAGGGAGGCGGACCCCAAGCTGCACCCCAGGGCCTCCCCGGCCGGGCCTGGACAGCACAGCGCCCCGGGCAGGGGGATGACAGGACCCCGCCACCAGCCCGGACACCCACCTCCTGGCTGCACTGGACAGGCAGCAGCCCACGCACGGGGGGCACGTCGTAGATGTCCTGGGGCCCGGGGGCCAGCAGGTGGCGCGGGATGTCGTACTCGTCCTGCTCGGGAGGGGGGGCCTCGAACACGTAGCCCTGCCCCACACGGGTGGGCACTACCACCTGCGGGCAGACAGCCACCCGTCACCTCCAGCCCTGGAGACCAGCCTCCACGACCCCCTCAGGGAGATGCCACCGCCTGACGTGAGCAGAACACACGCGAGGGGCCCCCGGAGCAGAGGGTGTGCATGCCCCTCGTAGCCCTCGCCTTCCCATCAGTGAGGCAGCGCGCGAGGACTACGAGGGCCCCACTGTTGGCGGACAGCCATCTGGTGTGGCAGGACACAGGAGAGGAGTCCACAGCCCAGTGACTCGCAAGGCTCCAGAGGCGCCTACACGTGGGCTGAGGAGGGGGCCGCCCCTGCCCGGGGTGCCCCCGCCGATGGCGCCTCACAGCAGCGCTGTCCACAGGGCGGCCTGCCTGCAGGGCTGTCCCCACCGAAGGGCCCGGCAGCCACTTTCCGGCTCCAGACGATGGGGGTGGTGGTGCCAGGCGGGAGGAGGAGGGGGCCTGCAGGGGATCCTGGGGGTCAGGGCCTGGGGCCTCCCTGCCCTCCTTGTCCCCCACACCCCTGGGGGATTCCTGGGAAGGGGCCACTGAGAACTCCCAGCGCCCAAAGCCAGTTCTACTGCAAACAGCAGGACAGAGGCTGTTCTGGCAAGTTGTGTGTGGGTGTGAGGAACGATGGAGACCGTAACCAGGAGCCCTGCTCCCACAGCACCACACCCCCGGGGCTGCAGAGACCACCCTCCACGCACCTAAAAGGACAGGGCCTCGGCCGGGAGGTCTCCCCTCCTGGTGCTCTTCCCTGGGCCAGCGGGCAGGCAGCCTCCCCCTGTGGGGCACAGGCCCTGCGGGACTGGTGGGCCCCGGATCTGCTGACCGGGCAGGGGCACACTTCCTCCGCACAGCTCCCAGCTCACCCCTCTTGACAAAACGCCCTTCTGACCCCTAATCAAACGGAGGTCTGGGACGCGGTGACTCAGGCGCTCCCCACACACGTCCCTGGGAACCGCGGGGCGGAGGCAGGCCTGCCCCGGCGCTCATGCCCAAGAGCCCTGCGCCCCCAAAACCCTGCGCCCCGGGCTTGCATCCCCAGAGCTCTGCGCCCCCAGAACCCCGCGCCCGCTCCGCAGCCTGCAAGCGCTGGGCGCCCCTGGAGCAGCGCGGCCCTTGCTGGTCGGAGGCGCGGCCGGGCGGGGCTCACCCGCGGTGTCCCCGCCCCCGGCGCGTCTGCGGCGGAGCGGGCGGCCCTTCCCAAGCCTCTCCCTCTCCTCCAGCCCCAGACTTGAGTCTCCTCCAGGGCTATTTTCAGACGCTGGACCCGGCCAGCAGCAGGCCGGGGAGGGGGGGCGGCTGGCGGGACATGGCGGGTCGGCGGGGCCCTGAGGCGAGGCCCAAGGGGACCGCGGGACCCGGGGTGCGCCCCGGCTTCTCCGCGCCCACCAGCACCGCCTCCACCCGCGCTGATGGGAGGGCCGGGGGCGCGGGCCGACTGGGACTGCGGCTGAGTCAGGGACGAGGAGCAGCCATGCCGGCTGACAGATGTCTCTGTTAGAGGGCAGAGCAGGCGGCCACGGTGGGGTGGGGGTGGGGGTGGGGGGCTCGTCAGGGAGACCCACGCCCCAGAGAGGAGCCCCTGATCACAGGCTGCCAGCTCCACACCTGAGGCCCCATCAGCAGACCTGGCGCCCCGGGCGTAGGAGACACAATGCCCAGCACACGGCCCACACGCTCCCTCACGCACACATCTCAAGGCGCAGGAGACAGACACGCAGAGGCCGAGAAAACACACCCAACAGCCACGGCCAGACACACATCCACACCACGGACCAGGCAGGTGCCGCAGGGCGCCGTCAGGAGACAGAAGGGAGGCTGAAGGCTCCCAAGACCCCGGGACCCAGCAAGCGCCCTGCTGTCTTCTGTCCCAGCTGATCACTGCTGGGCAGCTTGCAATGGGCTTGTTCTGGGCAATGGGTGTCACCCCACGCGACCCAGGCCAGCCTGTCTGGCACCTCCGGCCCCAGCCCTACCTAAGAGCCTCAGCTTTTTGTTCTGGGGTGTCGAAGGACGGAGGCCCAGACCTGACATGGGTCCCCCTCTCCTGAGGAGCGAGGCTGAGCTGTGTCTGCAGCTCTGACCCAGAGGTGCTCCCCCAAGACTGGCCTCCTCCTCCGGGGCCTCGGCTCCCTAACCCATGCCCCAGCCCCAAAGGGTGCTGACTCCTGAGGTGGCCCTGACCTGCCCCGAGCCATGCAGGCTGCCCTGCTCCAGGCTGCAGGCAGGTCGCTGTTCCTGGGCGCCCACCTCATCACTCACCTTCTGTTTCCCTGGACCCAAGGCCCTACCGACACTCTGCAGGGAGAGTCCCCCTCAGTCCAGCCAACCTCCAGCCCTAGAACCAGGGGCCTCAGTTTCCCAGGCTTCTGAAAGCACAGCCTGAAATGTGGGCACAGATGAACACTGCAGGATGTTTACAGTCTTGCAGTTTGTTACAGAGACACTCGCCATCAGAAGCCCCTTGGAGCCTGTCCCCCAAAGAGGGGGTGACAAGCAAAACTGGGGGCAGTTGTAATCATGCTTAGGGACCCAAGAAAATGCTTCTGGTATCTAATGCCAGATTTATAACCTCAAAGGCGAAAGTCTGTACCAATCTGTGAAAGATGAGTAGTTCACTAGACAAAATACGGAGAAATCCCCCAGTGAGCCCGTCTCGATTGGGGACGCTCCTCTCCAGGCCTTCTCATACATTACGTACCTGCCTGTGACAAGCAAGCACAGCTTTCATGACTATGAAGTAAAAGCAGATGCAATCGAGGCTGCCCAGGCCAGGAGCAGCAAGGCTTCTCAGGGGACGGTGAGGTTCCTGGGCCCCCAGCCCAGGGGCCCCGGGGGACACCGGCTCTGGGCAATCCCCTCAGTGGGCACGCGGGGGGAGCTCGCCAGCTGGGGGAACCCAGAGAGCAGTCTACGAGCAAGTTGCATGCATGGGAGGGAAACAGGACCCACAGCTAAACGCCCACAGCCCACAGTGGGGCCTTGCTGTGCCTCCGGGGTGGGGGCTTCTACCATGTCTGACTTCAGAGCTGTGCCAGGACAGGCCTGCCTGCAGAGGCTTGGAAAGGAGGGGGCAGGCGGGGAGGGTGCCTGCCCAGGGAGTGTGTGGAATGGAGCTGTGTGGGTGTGCGCGGGTGACTCTGGCATGTCCCCAGGCTCACCAGCCAGTTACCGCCCCCTCACCCCCACCCCAAGCCACTGTGCAGCAGTCCCTGTCTGAGCCGCCCCAGCCCAGCCCCCAGCCTGTCCAGCCAGGCGGCGGAAGGAGCAGGCAGAGACAAGGGGCCTCTGCCCAGGCCTCCCGGCTGCCAAGCTCTGCCCGTGGCAGGTCCAGGGCAACATACACGCTGGACTGCTGCCCAGCTGGCATCTCGGCACCGGGCCGGCAGAGCACAGAGGCCCAGTGCCGTGAGGAGAGCGTCCTCAGACGGGCGGCTCTGGGCAAGACATGCACTCCAGTCCCACTCCTTCCATGGCAGACGGCCCGGGGGTGAGGGGCGCGTGGGCAGGCTGGGGTGCCGCTAGGGTGCTGGGTTCCCGCCTCCCGTGGGCAACAGCGAGAGGCCCTCTCAGGGCCACCATACGGTCTAGCAGGCAGTGTCCGCCCCTCAGTCCAGGAGTCACGGGCAGGTCACCCTGCGGCTTCTGCAGCTCGCTGCCATGGCCCGGGAGATGGTCGGGTGCCTGGAGGACGAGCTCACCACCGAGGGGCCCCTGGGCGCCCCAGCACTCGCTGGCGGGCCTCCCCCAACCCCCGTCCTGGCCTATGGGCCCTGGGCGAGGTGGCAGAGCAGCAAGATGGGGCAGCCGCGGACTCCGACAGTCTCGGAGGTGCCCACCAGCCCCACACCGCTCACCCCCATTGTGCTACTGGGCAGAGAAGCGTCATTGCCAGCCAGTGCGTCCCTCTGGGATCCTGGCCACTCCGGCCTCGCACTCCGTGCTCCAATTACCCCCGGCAAGCGCCTCCACTCCCCTTTCCTGGGCTCCCTGCGCCCTCCCTTCTGCACAGAATGGCTTTACCCGGACACGGTTGGGCAGGTCACTCCCACCCCAAACCCTCTGTCCTCAGGAGGGTACCAGGCTCCCAGGGTCCTGGCCTACTCTCAGGCCTCCCGGGCCAGCTCCAACTGCCATGCCAGTCTTAAGACAAGCTGTGTCCTCTGCCGGGGAAACCCTCCCACTGGGGCTTGTCAGCTGAAGGACACCTCACAGCCCAAGACCAGCTCCATGTCTCCTCCTGGGCAGCTCACCCTGACACCAGCAGACAGGTGAACACTCGGCACTTACCTCCCACCGTGGCCCCAGACCAAACACGGAGCTGCTACAGGAACCCCCGTGGTCCCAAAGATCACTGGCTGGGCCCTGCTGCGTCCAGCAATCAGGCCTGGGCGAGACCCCCCGGAAGGGCCGCCTGATCTCCCAGGAGGCCTTACCTTGGCTGGTGGCTTCGTCCCCTCCCAGTGCCGTGCGTCCATGGAGGGCGGCACCTGGTAGACGTCCTGGGCAGGGCTGCCTGGCCCTGGGGGCACCTGGTAGAGGTCGGGGGCTGGGCTGGGGAATGGGTGATGAGGCATCTGCTTGGAGAAGGCGGAGGTCTGCTTGGCCGGCGGGGACTGGAACTGGGGGCTGGGCCCGGGAGCCTGGTAGAGGCCTTGCTGAGTCTTGCTGGGGGTGGGAACCAGGTAGACGCTGTCCGGCTGGGGCGGGAAGGTGGCTGGCACCATGGGGGTGTACGGGGCTGCGGGGGCCAGGAGGCTGGGCTGGGGCGGACCCGGCACAGCCGGCTTCTTGTCGTGCATGCCCACCAAGATCTTGAGGCGGTTCCCAGGCACGATGCCTTGCCGGCCGTGGAGCGAGCAGAGCCACCAGCCGCCCAGGCCCTGTGTGTCCCGCTCCAGCACCGTCATGATGTCGCCCTTGCGGAAGGAGAGCTCGTCCGGGGACTCAGCCACGTTGTCGTAGAGGGCTTTGGCCAACACGTTCTGGGGAGAGGACATGGGGAGTAAGGGCAGAGGCGGCACTGGGCGCCCGCGGCCCGCCCAGCTCCCATCTCCTCCGGGACTGGGGAGGCACGTGGCTCTGGCACCGAGGCACGAACTACACAGGGTTTGGTGGGATCCCTGCGCTTCTGTGCCCACCGCCCCTGGCAGAACAGCCCCGCTGATGCTGGCGCTTCTTCAAACACGCCTGCAGAGTGCCTCAAAACCCTCGTGACCACAGCCTCCACCCACACTCCAGGATGGCACCCAAGCTACTGAAAAAAAAAACCAACCAAATACTCCCGGAGTCATGCTACTGGCTAGACCCAAGGCTGGGGAAGGCAGTGATCATGACAGTAATGGCCACCACGTCCTGCAGACAGAACAGGATGCACACTCTGCCTGCTGTCCCGCCGGTGCAATCAGCCAGGAGGGAGAGACCAGACAACACACAGGGGCAAAACAGTCATCGTCTGCAGAGCACGCGCCATCTGTGTAAAGAGCCCAACAAGCACGAAGGGCCAACCACACGGGAAAGACATCAGCAGATAACAAAAGCTGCAAGTTATCTAAGAGTTAAGCAAGCACAGACTCCAGGAGACCTCGGAGGAAGAAAACGCACCAACTGGGCCAAGCTTACTTAAAATGTTACAACTGCAATAAAAATGCCAGCAGAATTTTGGGGGGGAGGGAAGAAGTCAATCAAAGACAAAGAATCTAGAATTAAGCGGAGAAATAGAGGTTGGCAAATAGGCAGGTTGGTTCTGAAAATGGAAGGCAAAGAGGCACTGTGTTCCTGCCATGAGGACAGGTCACGACTCCGGACCACGACTGGGAACCCCGCAGCGACGGCAAGGGCAGGACCACAACCCACATGCTCACACACCGCGGGAAAAAAGGTCCATTTGGACACTTGCCTCACGTTACAAAGACCCACCTGTGAAAGGTATGAGCTTAGAGGTGACAGAGGAAACACTGTGGAGACTATCTCTGGGACTTTGAGCTGAAAAAATTATAAAACAAAACCCCAGGAAAAAGGACCACAAAAGCACCAAATCTAAGGTAACAACAACAGGAGCAAAGAGGGAGTCAAGCTCACTGATGTGACCGGTTTCAGCTGGATGGGTGAATCACAGAAAGCTGACAGGGTGGCAGGCCACCAGTGACAAGCAGATCAAACCTGGAGTCTGGAGGGGCTCCGACACATCAGCAGCGAGAAGGCAAGAACACCAACAGAAAACCCACAAAATGCAAAGAGTTCTCTGAAAGGGAGAGCAGACTGGCCAAGACAACCAAAAGACGCCCAGGGCTCCAGCCAGCGAAGCGGGACACGTTCTTGATTCTGCTCTGAGCTCTGGCAGGGCCCGGGGCCTGGTGAGGAACGCCAGCCATGCCCTCCCGAGTTACGGCTACAGACAGGCGCTCTACGGCCCAGAACACTTTATGCAGATGTCACAGGCACCTACAGAACAACTCTATGCGTTTTTCACAGACACTTGTCCGAGGACAGATTCCAGACACATTACATTCGCACAGGTGCCTCCGGAAGAGGGACAGGAATGAGACAGGCATCAGGAATGAATGGGGAAAATACAGCAAAACGGGAAGGCATCCGGTAAGGCTGAGGAAGGCCACAGAAGGGCAGCACCGTCCCCCCAGCCCCGCTCTTTACTCCAGCAATTCCCCTTAGGTCTCACAGCCGCCCCAGAACCGCTGACTTGGGGCGCTCCTCTGTTCTCTGTGAGTCAGCGCCCCCGGAGTGGAGAAAACGCTCCACGCAGAGGCCCCAAGGCCCAGCGGCCTGTGCTGGCCTTGGGGTCACACAGGACCCCAGTCCTGGCAGACAGCATGCCGACAGGCCCAGAACCTCCCTGGAGACAGAGACCCGGAAAGAGGGCCTGGTTTCAGTCCTCGGCCCCGCGGCGTGCACGGGGGGAGGGCCCAGAGGTGCCCCAGGGGCCCGGCAGGAGGGCCATGGCCAGACCAGCCGCAGCGGGCAGGAGGAAGGCAGCAGGCAGGGGCGAGGCAGCGGGCAGGGGTGAGGCAAGGGGAGGCAGCGGGCAGGGGTGAGGCAGGGGGAGGCAGCGGGCAGGGGGGAGGCAGTGAACAGGGGCGAGGCAGCGGGCATGAGGGAGGCAGCGGGCAGGGGCGAGGCAGCGGGCAGGGGTGAGGCAGGGGGAGGCAGCAGGCAGGGGGGAGGCAGTGAACAGGGGCGAGGCAGCGGGCAGGGGGGAGGCAGCGGGCAGGGGCGAGGCAGCGGGTATGAGGGAGGCAGCAGGCAGGGGCGAGGCAGCGGGCAGGGGTGAGGCAGGGGGAGGCAGCGGGCAGGGGGGAGGCAGTGAACAGGGGCGAGGCAGCGGGCATGAGGGAGGCAGCGGGCAGGGGCGAGGCAGCGGGCATGAGGGAGGCAGCAGGCAGGGGCGAGGCAGCAGGCATGAGGGGGGCAGGGGGCAGGGGTGAGGCAGCGGGCAGGGTAGAGGCAGCGGGCATGAGGGAGGCAGCGGGCAGGGGCGAGGCAGCAGGCATGAGGGGGGCAGCGGGCAGGGGCGAGGCAGCAGGCATGAGGGGGGCAGGGGCGAGGCAGCAGGTAGGGGCGAGGCAGCGGGCAGGGTAGAGGCAGCGGGCACGAGGGAGGCAGCAGGCAGGGGCGAGGCAGTGGGCATGAGGGAGGCAGCGGGCAGGGGCGAGGCAGCAGGCATGAGGGAGGCAGCGGGCAGGGGAGGCAGCAGGCATGAGGGAGGCAGCGGGCAGGGGCGAGGCAGCAGGCATGAGGGAGGCAGCGGGCAGGGGAGGCAGCGGGCATGAGGGAGGCAGCGGGCAGGGGAGGCAGCGGGCATGAGGGAGGCAGCAGGCAGGGGCGAGGCAGCGGGCAGAGGTGAGGCCGTGGGCAGGGGCGAGGCAGTGGGCATGAGGGAGGCAGCAGGTAGGGGAGAGGCCGCAGGCATGAGGGTGGCAGCGGGCAGGGGGAGGCAGTGGGCAGGAGCAAAGCTGGCTCCTGCTGAGAGGGCGGGGGCCGCTGCAACCTCCGGGGTGGCGGAGAGCTTGGTGGGGCGCAGCAGAGGCCCAGGCCTCGCCAGGAGGAAGGCCAGGCCTGAGACCAGGACTGTGCCAGGCCGGCTGGGCGCCAGCCCCTCCTCTGCATCTCCTGGGGCCTGAAGAGTCAGAGCCTACTCTGGACCTGCCTCAGCAGTGGGATCCGGGGCGGGACCACCCGCGTCCACTGGGGCCTGCATCTTGTCCCTTGGATTCACCAGCGGGCAGAAAAGAGAGAAGGGGTCTCCCCCACCTCCACGTTGGCCTCGGGGGCCAGAAAGAGCCCCTCCGAGCCCTGGCATGCTGGGGACTGGCGGGTGGACACAGTGTGAAGGCAGCCGGCTGGGCAGGCAGCCCCAGGACCGCAGGCTCAGACTCCAGGCTCAGAGTGTCGGCAGAGAGTGCACCCCTGCAGAGCCAGAGGCCAGGAAGCTGGAAGCCACGGGGACAAGGTCCAGGGAGGTCAGCCCAGGCATGGAGTGGAGGCCCACCTGCACCGAGGGGAGCACTGGGGTTCAGGCCCCACATGGCACCGTCTGCAGCTTGTTAGACCAGGTCAATTATGAACACAAGAGGCGTACGTGATTCCTAAATAAAAAGTCACTTGAACTTGAAAAATGGGGAGAGGATAATGTTTGAGACGATGAGAGGATGCTTTTTCTTTCTGTTTTTCAGAAACTTGCAACTTGTATTTAATAAGCATTTTTTGGTTTGGGAGCTGAAAACCCATATGTCTTGACAACCTCCTGGGCTCCATCGCAGGATGGGATGGCCCAGGCTGAGGTGGGTCAGAGGGCAGAGGCCTGGGAGGAGCTCCACAGCTCGCTGATCCCCAGATCCCAGCCCCGGCCGCCTGCAGGAAGAGCAAGTTTCCCAAATATGGTCTGCAGTCCGCTGGAGCACACTCTGATTCCGGGGAGGGGGCGGGGAGGGGGAGGGGGCAGGGGGCGGGACACCCAGCCCACCCTCCCTCAGCGAGTGACCCCAGAACATGGAGCTACTCGGATGGGTCCCCTCAGCCCCTGCCCGTGACCACAGGAAGTGCCAGCAGAGTGAGTCACAGGAAAACCCCTCCAGCCAAAGGGGGCGGGTGCAGACAGGGGCATGCCTCACAGATGCCCCCCACCTGGAGGAGGGCCGCCAGGGGTGGAAGGCCAGCAGAGGGGCTTCAGGCAGTGCTAGCCTCAGGTGCTGGAGAGCTCCACCCGGGGCCAGGGCCAGCAGGAAAGGGGGACGGGGTGAGAGTCTCCCCCAGGCCAGGAGGGCACCCAGGGAGCTACTGGGCCGCTGCACCCAGGGAGGCCCAGTCACAGGCGGTGTGAGCGCGTGGAGCAGTTGGGCCCTTATCCCGCAGGCGACGGAGCTGGGCTGCGCAGTGCCTCCTGGGTGGGCACACGGCAGCAGGCGCCTGGTACTGGGAGCGCCTCAGCCTGCGTCAGCTGGTGCCCCCCCCGCCCCACCCCGAGCCCTAGGGGCGGACTTGCCACGGTCCGGGCACTGCCGCGCGCCAGCTGGCCGGGCACCACCCCGGGGCCTCCCAGCCGCTCCAGCTGCTCCTCACGCCCCCCCTCTCCGGTCTGAGCAGCAGCACCAAGACCCACCTGGGTCTGCCCTCCGCCCACTGCTGGGGACCCCAAGCAGGCCCCACAGCCTCTCTGAGCACCCGGACCCCTTGCGTTCAGAGGGCGAGCCTGGTTTCCCAGGACGCTGCTGTTTAATGAGAGGCTCGCCTGGCCAGGTGCTGGGCCAGCCTCAGCAAGGCGGTGCAAGCCTAGCTCAACCAAAAAGACATACCACGGTTTGCCAGGACAGGGCGAAGAGTGGGACGCAAAACTACCGTGACAGGGCCACCTCACAGAGGCCAGGCTGAGGGCCTCCCTAAGAGGGACATCTCAGGCGACTCACGAAGGGCGAAAACCAGGCGCCAGAAAACTGTGCGGGAAGGGCGTGTGCATAGAGGGCACACGGGGCATGGCCGTGACGCGGGGCAGGCAGGTGGGGCACCAGGGTCACGGCCTGGACTGGCAGGCCGCCTCAAGAGGACGCAGGAGGGCCCGCAAGCGTGTCCAGCATGGCACGCTGTGGGAGAACAGGCAAGACCCACCACTCCGGAGCACTCCTGCACTGGACGTGTGCCCAGGCCTGGGTCCTCGCTCCAGGCTGAAGAGAGGCCCGTCCACCCAGCACCCGGCCCGCCAGCCTCCATCACTGCTGGGCCTCACAAGCCCCAGGGGCGCACAGCCGGGCCCCGGGGGGGAAAACCGCACCCAGCCAGCCAGCCTCCATCACCGCTGGGCCTCACGAGCCCCAGGGGTGCACAGCCGGGCATCCAGGAGGGCACAGCACCCAGCCCACCAGCCTCACAAGCCCCAGGGGAGCACAGCCAGGCCCCGGGCCAGCCTCTGTCACCGCCAGGCCTCACGAGCCCCAAGGGTGCACAGCCAGGCCCCCAGGAGGGCACAGCACCTGGCCCGCCAGCCTCTGTCACCGCCAGGCCTCACGAGCCCCAAGGGTGCACAGCCAGGCTCCCAGGAGGGCACAGCACCTGGCCCGCCAGCCTCCATCACTGCCAGGCTTCATGAGCCCCAGGGGGGCACAGCCGGGCCCCCAGGAGGGCACAGCACAGGGGCCCACCCGCGTCCAGGCACCACGCGGATGGCAGCCGCCGCCTCTGGCCCCTCACTCCTGACCTGGGGAGCCCCTCGCTAAATCCTACTCCTTCAGGATGCCACTCGGGTGTCACCAGCCCCCGGAAGACTACCAGGTTCTCTCCTGGGCACCCACCACCCAGTGCGCCCTCCTTGAGGTGCCAATCGACATCCCTCATCACTGCCCACTTCATGTCCCCCAACCTGGGCATCCAGGACGGCAGGGGGGAGGGGATCCTGCCCTCTCACCAGGGGACCCCCGCACAAGCAGGGCTGAACCTGGGGCTGCTGACCTGCCGGGCGCAGGAGGGGGAGGTGCCCTGGCCTCCCTGGGAGCCACCCGAGGAAGCCAGGTCGGCCCCCTGACACGGCCTCACCCTAGAGGGAGGGGACAGAGGGGCACCCCCAGCCTGAAGCAATACTCCCTGGTCAACGGCTTGCCATCGGCGCACCCAGGACAACGGCCTGGTTGTTGCACAGGGAGCTGAGAGGCTGTCCCACAGGCCGGCCTGGGGTGAGAATGGCCCTCGTTGTGTGTGCCAGACCCACGGGCCCAGGGCACAGAGCAGCTGGGCCACGGTCACCACTGGGCACGCGCCCAGGAGATCGGTGCCCATCGGATGGGTGTGCCCTCCACCTGCTGCCCCGGGGAGTCTTGGGTGTGCTCTAGGTGTCCCCAAACCCGGACTCGGGGGTGGTGCTACCTGGCGGCTGAGAGACTGACAGGCTCACAGTGACAATCTGACAACACAGCTCTTCTGCACACTCAGTATCTCCTTCACCCCGAGACACCAGGACTACGCCCATCCTACAGACGGGGAAACTGAGGTGCGCAACTGCTACCTGATCTGCCAGCGTCGGGGGCAGGACGTGGCAGAGGGGCCCTGAGCTGTGTGGCAAAGCGCAGCCAGGAGGTCCCAGGGCACTGGTCAGGTCCACGAAGTCCGGGGCGGAAAGTTCACAGGCCTTGCTCACCCCCCCATCCCTGCCTGACACACACCCAGGCCCCGAGCACAGAGCCCCACACATGGCACTCACTCGGCAAACACTGGTTCTCTTCATACACAGCCGTCTGAAATGTGGGCCAAGTTTATTTCTGGGGTATTCTGTTTGCTTGTCCCAAGGAGACCCTGTGGCCAGTGGATACAGCCAAAACGTGTGTGTGCCCCCGCCGCAGCCCACACCCACAGCTCACTCGTGTCCTGGGACGCCCCCAGGAGGGCTGCCCCGTGCCCAGGGCCCTGACAAGCCCCCGCTCTGCTCCGGGCTGGGGGGTTCAGGAGGGCAGCGCCTCACCTTTCCGGGGGTCCCCACACCCTCATCTCGGATGGAACTCCAGAACAGCTGGCCTTGGTGTCACGCAGGACAGCTGAGAGTTCAGGGACTGGGCTCAGGTCTTCAGTGCTCAGCGTGAGAAGCATGGGTGAGACCCTGCGCCAGAGCCACCCTCGGGGAACAAGGGAGGCATGCCCCCTTCCCCGCCTACTGGGCAGCGCCCAAGCCCCAGAAGCAGAGCAGGGGCTGGGTGCAGGTCTTCAGCCCCAGGCCCTGACCCCAGCAGCCAGAACAGGTCCACAAACACAGACTGGAAACCCAGCTGTGGGGAGTCATGGCCAGCAGTTCCCTGAGACCAGCAGGTGCCCCGACCTGGCCTTGGTTAACAGTGGCAAGAGCAAAAGCCTCCACATTCAGGTCCTGGGTGGGAAGCAGGCCGTGGGCAGGGTGTCCCAGGCACGGACCCTGGCGGCTGGGCAGGGAGGGTCCTCGAGCCGCAAACATGGCCTGCAGCCTCCAGCACACCAGATGGTGGGGAGAGGCGGGCCTGGCCCCGGGGCACTGAGGAACCCCTGGGGAGGGACAAGAGCAGAGCCCACTGTCCCAGAGCCCATCTACCTGCTGACAGCTGGGAGTGGTCCTCGCGCCCTGAGCCCCGCACCACTGCCACCCGCCCAGGGAACTGACCCAGACCCCAGACTCGCTGGGACAGACTGGCCTGTTCAGTCTCAGGATTTGGCTTCTTGGCAGAGGCCAGCACAGGCCGACCTTGAGTTCACGGACAGCATCAGGCCCTGGGAAGCCACCAGGGCCACCCTCCAGGTTTGCCACTGGAGGGGCAGAGACAGAGGCACAGCCCAGGTGGGGCGGCAGAGGCGTTGTTCCTCACAACGCCTTGGTTTCCCCACCTCGGCGTTCTAAGCCCCCTCTCCAGTCCTAAATGGTAACCCTCAGTAGCCCTTAAAGCAGCACCACATGCTTCAGCAGGAGGAGGGAGACACACTGGCACAAAGAGCAGTTCTCCAGCTCAAAAAAGGTCCCGAGCCCTGACATCTAGGGTGCGTGCTGGAAAAGGGGTCTGAGATGGGGCCCAGCCCCTCCACCCTGAGCCCGTTCCAAGCCAGCCAGTACTTCATCCCTCTCCCCAGGCAGAGATGGGAGCAGGTCAAGTCAGGGGCTCTCCCACCCGCCCCCTGGAGGGAGACCACCCTGGAGCTCCGTACTTGGGGCCTTCAGGGCCCAGAGAGGAGGAACTTGGACAGTGTCTTCCCGGAGAATGATCCAGTGCCCGCCAAGCACTATCCCCACCCCCTTCCACCTGCTGGCTGGTTCTAGCTGCCCCAGCCAGCTGTGGGCTCCTGGGGGACGGAGGAGAGCTCTCCAGGCTGAGAGAAAACGGGTGCTGGGACCCCTAAAAGAATGATGGAGGCCAGGTGGGGGCCACTAAGGCACAGTGTGGGAGCCAGTGAGAGACCCCACGGAGCTGGCAGTCCCCCCAGTCCCAGAGTGAGGGGAGCACATGGACGAGCTGGGCCACACCAGGAGACTACGCCCTGGGTCAGCTCTGAGGACAGTAACGTCCCTCTCTGGCCTCAGTGCCCCCACCTGCACCTGGAGGGAGCAGTGGCCTCTCTCACTCGGGCAGGACGCCCAGGGCACTGCCCTCACTTCAGTTCCTGCCCAAGCCTGGGAAGACGGGGCAAGCCCGCAGCGCAAGTGTACAGCTCTCTGGAGCTGAGGCTGACCGTCCTGGCAGAGTTGGAGACTGCCCTAGCCCGCCTCCACCCTGCACCCACTGGACTCTCCCCTCGCTGAGGTCAAGTGGGTGGCGGGTGCCAGTGCCAGAAGGGCTTGCCAACAGCTCCTCCCAGACTCCCTTCCCATCAGGCTCCACCTGCACTCAGGCCCCTCTCCTGCTTTTCCAGGCCTGTTAGCCCTGACGTCCCTCCACGCCAGCATCAGCTCCCCACCCTGGAAAGGAAACGGTCATGGGTGGGGGGAGATGAGGAACACCTCCGGGCCTGGCTGAAACCGGCACAGCAAACCTGGACAGGACCTCCCAGCTGAGAGTCTTAAGGCTGGGGAGAAAACAAGCTCCCTGTTCTCAAGACCAGCTAGAGATGGGAGACCCCAACATCTCCCCGGACTCTAACCTCTCACGCTCCCCTACCTCCCCCAGGCCTCGGCAAACCTCAGTTTCTCCGAAACCGTCACCACCACCCGGGGCTCTGCCGAGCGCAGCAGCAACCCGGGCACCTAAGCCCGGGCTTCGGCCACCCGAGCGGCGGCCGCGCCCCTCCCGGCTCGCAGGCTCCACCAGCGCAGACGAGGGACCGGGATGGGACCGCCGCGTGGGGTTAGACTGCCCTGTCCACCGTCCAGCTCCCACAACGCTTTTGCAGCGAACGAAGGCCATAACTGGAGCCCGCCCCGGATCCCGGAGTCCAACGCTGGCGACCGAGGTTAATTATTAACTTCTTCGCAGACCACGTACTTGGTCCCGGCGCCCTCGATCCCTAGCCTGGGGCAGGGGCAACCGTCCCCCCAAAACACACGGAGCACCACCCCGCCTCCTGGAAATTCACGGCCCAAGGGGTCGCTGCTCCAGGCGATGGAGGGGGGGGGGCTCGGAGACCCGGCTCTCAGGCCCAAGGTCACCCGGCAGGCACGGCCGGCAGGCGGGAGCGGGCCTCCGGCCAGCTACTTTCCCGGATCCAGGAACTTCCCTGCGGCCCGCGGCGCCCGAACCCGGTCCTTCCAGCAGCCCGCGGGCGCGTGGGGCCTGCGGTCCCCCACAGCCCTGGCCTTCGCGAGCCCGGGCCGGGCAGAGGAGGTTCCCAGGACCCCGGCCCCACGCCCCCGCGGCGGCCGTTCCCAGGACCCACGGGTCCGGCAGGAAATGCCGCTCACTTAACCCCTCCGCGCCCGGGCCCGCCGGGTGCGCCCGGGCGCGGGCAGGGCCGGGGGGCCTCGGCCGACGGCCCCGGGTGCGCGGACCCCGCCCCGGCCGAGCTCACCAGGTAGTTCATGGTGTCCGGTGGGCCTGGGCTCCCCCCGGGGGCGCACAGCGAACCGCTCGCGCCGCGCGCTCGCGGGGTCCCGAGCGCCCCGAAGCCGCGCGGCTCCCGGGCCCGGGTCCGGCCGCCTCAGCGCCTACCCGGCCACTGCCGCCGCCCAGGGCCGGCCCTCCTCGCCCCGCCCGCCGCCGCGCCCCGCCCGCCGCGCCCGGCCGCGCGCACCCATTGGCCACTCGGGCCCCCATGCAAATGACCCGCCGGGCCGGGGGCGGGGCGCCGAGCAGGGCCCGCCCCACCCCCCCGCCCCCAGCGCCGGGACTGCGCGGCGCTCCGGGAACCCGCCCGCCCGGCGCTCCGAAGGCCTGTCCCTGCCCTCCACCGAGGGCAAGCGCGCACCTCCTCAAAGGCCGTGGCCTTCCTCTTCCGGGAAGACTGCCGGGATTGCCCTCCTGCTCTGCGGCCCGTGGCAGCCCCGGAGGCGCCAGCCTTCCCCGCCTGCCAGCGAGGGTCATTTCACACGCGTCCATCCAACAAGTCCGACTCAGATCTGCACCCGGAGGAGTATGTCCCAGCTGGCAGAAAACTAAGATTCCGACCACCACCGCACTGACTCTGGTCAGGCCTGTGGTGTCAAGAGCCCCAGAATGTGAAGACACGGCAAGGACGCCGGGGAAGGCAGGGAATCCGGGGACGGCAGCTGTCTCCGTGGGTAACGCGGGGAGTGGAGGCCCGGAGCGCATCGTGTTCTAGAAGCCACAGTGTGCAGGAGGCCCCAGCGCACCGGGGACAAGAAGCTTGCCCATTTACCCCTTCTCCGAACTGAATCCAGCTTCCCTAGTGCTGCCCCAGGACCTCTGCCCCCACTCAGACCCCTCAGTCAGCCCTGTGCAGGGCTGACTCCTCTGGCCTAACAACTCCCCTGTTTCAGCAGCAGGAGCTGCGAGGGATGCTGATGGGAATGACCGGGAGGGAGACGCACTACAGGGAAGCTGACTGGAGGGCACCATGGTTCTGAACTTCCCCTCCCCAGCAGACAAGCGGTGACCGTCCCTGAAGGTGGCCCAGGTCTGCACGCAGGGAGATCTAGGAAGGGGCCAGCTCCGGACCTGGACGCTCCCGCGCCTCACATTTGGGGTTCTCCCACAGGCTGCCTTCTCGAGCCACCTGCTGAGTTGTGCAGACACCATCAGGCAGCTCGGGATGCCAGCAAAGCAGCGGGGCGTATCCTGCAGAGAGCCCTCGGGCGCGGCCTATAAAATACGTGCACGCCCGAGGGAGACCCAAAGGCGTCCCTCCACTGACACCCAGGCTGACACAGCCCCTCTCCAGGTGTGCCACCATGGGCAGGCTCTCCCTCATCTATAAAAGGAAGGAGCTGGGCTAGGATGCCCCACGTCTGGCTGGTCATAGATCCTTTGGAAAGCTTGTTCAGAAACAGATTCCTAGGTCCCCTCCTCCAGAAAAACTGGGAGTGGGAGGAATCCGGACATCTGCATTTCCCCCAAAACTGCTTGGGGAACCACTGGACGAAACTCTCAGCATAGTGTGTGGGTGAAGAGCAGCAAGGTTTGCACGCAGGGGGACCTAGAGTCCTCAAGAAGGAACAGGACAAGCTGCCACCCTATGCCCGCCTTAGGACTGGCCCCCCTGTACTCTTCAAAACAGCCCCATTCCCCACAGAAGAGCCAGCTCTCAGGGGAATGTTAAGGGTGTCCCCTCCTGCTTGTTCCCAAGGCTGCGCCCCAAAGTTAGAAAGGAAGCCGTGGGCCTGCCCTGCTCTCAGCCTGACTGGCACCTCCGCTTCCAAGGAAACATCGGAACAGCCGGTCGTGAGTGAATATCTGTCCATGCTGAGTGGAGGGGGTCCTCAGGTTTTCCCCGGGGTCTCCACTCGGGTGGGGAGTAGGGTGGGGACCAGGCTCCACAGCTAGTCAGTAGGTCTCCACAGAGGTGGGCAGGGACAGCCCTGTCAGGCCGGCCTTGGGAGAGCGAGGAAGCAGCCTGGAGGAAGAAGACCAGAGACCCTCCCTCCGCGGGCCGGATTAAAGCCAAACGGGGGCGGGGCTGCTCAAGCGGGCGGGCAGGCGGGGGAGGAGAACCCAGCTCTGGCCCAGGCATTTCAAAAATTTGCTCCTTTTCCACTTAAACTCCCCACTCCCCCCAAGACTGTGCCTCCTAGAATGGCATTTCCGCTTTGGAATCCAGGCCCGGGATCTGTGCCCCAGTGTGCTGGAAGGGGAGGGGTTGAAGGGGTAGCGGAGTGCCCCCTTCCCAGGCCTGCCTTGGGGAACTGGGGGAGGGGCGCCCATTGGGCAGCTCCGGGGGTCTGTGGGGGAGCAGACCCTCCCAGGCCAACGGCCAAGGGACGCAGCCCCCAGGACAGCGCTCAGGCCAGCACTGGGCTAAGGCCTCCATGATCACGTGCTCATCTCGTGCCCACAGTGATCTTGCACAACAGGCTTCCCAATTCGCCCCATTTTCCAGGTGAAGAGGCTGAGACCCAGTTTCCCCTGCCCCCCTGCCCCCCTCCAGAGTGCAGTCCTGGAAGGGAGGGCCAGCGGGGCTGCTATAGCGCAGCCCATGCTGAACCCCCTGCAGCACCTTTAGGACCTGCAGGGCAGAAAAGAGGTCGCGGAACACGGGTGCCCAGGGAAGCCAAGGACCCTGCCGCACTCAGAGGCCCCAAAGGACAAGTATGTGAAACCCAAGCACCATCCTCAGACACAAGTGACCTCAGAACAGGCCCAGGAGCGCCCCTCCCACACGAAGGCCAGCCCCGCAGGGTGAGCGCACCGCGTGGCCGGGAAGGAGAGGACCCTGCTAGATGGACGGGCCAGAAGAAGCTGGCAGAGCGCGGGCTCCTCCCAGAGCACCACAGTCACCCCAGTGGCCTGCCCCTCTGCCAGGCTGCAGGCGAGCTCACAGCTGGGGTGTCCCCCCAGGCCCCGGGGGAGCAGCTCTCTGTGCAGGGCTGATGGTGGCCTGCACCCCAGGCCGCTGGTTCCCGTGCGTCCATCATGGGCCCGCTGGGGCAGGCGCTGCTGGTGATCCTAGGCCCTGAGTGAGGAGACCTGGCACCTGCTCTCTGGGCTTTAGGGGGTCTTATTCTCCACGTCAGACCCACAGCACAAAGAACGGTTCTTGCTTTACCCCAGCAATGTCTGTGGCAGCATTTATAACAGCAAACAAAGAGGCGCATAACGTAAGTGTCCAGCTATAGCGGACTGGTTGGGCCACCAGAACCTCTCAATGGAATCCTGTGCAGCTATTAAGATGGCCATTTTCAAAGGCTAAAATCATGCAAGAAAATGCTGATGCCAAGTGAAGCGTGGACTGAAATGGCTAGCTCCGAGTGGCTCGGACAGCCGCCTTCTCCTAAGCCTGGGCTTTTCCAGCAGCACTGAAGGGGGCCAGCCGGCTCTGGGTGCAACAGCAGGAAAGGATTTCCTGAGGCCGGAGGTGAGGGCTGCCAGCCGCAGGGACAGGAAGAAACGATGCCTCTGGAAGGCTGCGGTGGATGCTCGGCCCTGGGCTGGCCACGCACACCGGCAGGCTCCATGGCAGCCTGTGAGCCGGAGCCAGCCCTGCGGGTGAGGGGGCAGGACCCCGTGTGGGCCCGGCTGCACCAAGAACCGCTGTCACATGGCCACCGCCACAAACACCGCCCTCCCGGGGCCAGGACAGAACCATCCCCACCCAGAGGCTCGGACAGGGGCAGGGCCTTGCCCCGTCACACCTCCAGGAAGTGACAGAGCCACAAAGTGCAAACCGGCTACCAGGGCGTGATCCCACAGAAGAGCACCCCAGGGGACCTCAGACAGAGCAGACCCCGGGGGCTGGAGCCATGAAGTCTTGCCTCCAGTGGAGAAACCAGGGGCGTCCCTGTGTCATGATGGTGATGACCAGCTGTGGGGCAGGCTCCAGTCCCCTCACAGGGCCCCGGGTCAGCCCCCAGGGGCCTGGGTGCAAGGGTGGGACCGGGGCAGAGGGGTGGGGGCTGAGGCAGGGCTGGGGGGTGCACGGCCTGGACCCCTGCCGATCCTGCGCCCCCACCTTCCAGCAACTCCCTCCCCAGCTCTCAGGCTCTTTCAAGGGCAGCACAGTCTCCTAATTTTTTAATTGCTTTTCTAATTTGAAAATTAAGCAGGTGCAGAGACACCTGCAGGGAGGTGCTGGCTTCAGAGAGGGGCTCTGCTCACACAGCTGGGGCGCTTCCCAGGGGCTCTCTACTCCAGCCCTGGGTGCACACCCCAGTAGCCTGAGTGCCCCCTTCTCTTCTGTACCCCCTCCCAGTGTGACTCAGAGAACCAACAACCAGCTCCCGCACTTCCATGTGCACAGAGAGGCCTGCCCCCCGCTGGCACTGGGACCCCCGTCCCGAGGTCCTTGCCCCCCCTCGCTGGCACCGGGACCCTCATTCCCCGGTCCTTGCCCCGCTGCTGGGACCGGGACCCCAGTCCCCGGGTCCTCACCCCCGCATCGGCCCCTCAACACTGCCTGGGGGAGGGCGGGGGTAGGGGAAAGGAGAGCCGGGGATGAGCCCCTGTCCTCGGAGAGAAAGCTGGGCGGCTAAGCTCTGGCGGGCAGCCTGGGCGGCAGGGCCAGGGTGTGGTCAGCAGCCCCAGCCCGCCATCTGCCTGCCTCTCCCATGGCAACCGGCCCCAGCGTGAGGGCAAGGGGAGGGGCGACGGCACATGCCATCTGCCACCCCCACCTGCTTCTGCCAGAGGACAGGTGCCGACACCCACCGCGGCCCCCAAGGGGCAGTGGTGTGACCCCGACATCAGTGGGGGTCAGGGGGCCAGTGGGGTCACAGGAGAGGACTTCGGGAGCCCAGGGCCGCGTGAAAGCAGAGACAGCACAGCCACGGCGGACCCGCCCGCACCTGCTCCAGCCTGCAGGGGGCGCCACGCGCCCCGGGCCCACCAGTCCTCTCCAGGTTGGCCTGTAGACCAGGAGCTCTGATTCCACCCGGTGTGGGGCCTTCCGTGGTCACTGCGTCTCTCAGAGCCTCTGGGACTGGCCAGGACGCTGCAGGCACACTCATGCCTCTGCCTTACACACCAGCCCTGCCCCACCAGGCACGTTCCCGGGCACCCACACTTCGTGCACAAGTGCCCTCTAGTAAGCCCCCCCGACCTCCCAGCCAGTTTCCACATCCCCTGAACGGTTCTGCAGCAAAAACCTTTCTGCAAAGCCCAGGTGCCCCCAGACCCCCAGTCACCGCAGAGAGGTGGGCAAGGTCTTCCCCCAGCCCGGGGACTGGGGTGTGGCCGTAACGGGGTCTATCAGGACACATCCTCCAGCACCCGCTCCCCGCTGGGACACCACTGCCAGAAAACAAGTCCTCATCCTCGGGGAACGTCCACTCCAGGGTGGGTGCGGGGGGCAAGCGGAGAGACACTGAATGTCTGGGGGAGAACGACACAGAGAGGGGCTTCTTTATGCAGATGCTAGGGGTCCTCGCTGAGGAGGTGGCATTTGAGCAGCATGTGACTCTTCTGCTCAGGCTCATTATACAGAAAAAAGTAAGTCAAGGTTTTTAAAAAATAGCACAGGCATGCCAACAACTGCCTGGGTGTGAAGTGCAGCACGCGGGGCAGGACAGGCTCTCAGGCCAGCCGCCCCCACTGCAGCTTCCTGAGGGGTCAGGTGTCCTCAGGACCTGTGGACTGCCTGCCTGGCAGGGAACCTTGGCGGGCAGCCAGCGACAAAGTGGGGAGCCCAGGAATCCGTCCAGACCAGGGAGGGTGGAGAGACAGGGGCCGCTCCCGGGAGAGCTCCATCTCCTCCTAGAAGCCTCTCCCCACCAGGAGCTCTGGCAGGTACGGGACCTGGGAAGAGGGGATTCAAGCCCCAGATACCTGGGGAGGGCTGTGGACAAGAAGGCATGGGTCACACCACTCAAACAATCACGGTACTTTGGGCAACTCGACATTTAGGGAACACAGACACCTCTGGGCATGCCTCAAGGCACACAGTCCCGGATATCAGGTTTTATAAAATACTGAAATAGGTTATTATACCACCCCCAACACTAGTATGTTCCAGTATTAAAAGCCCTCCGCACACAAGGACTAGAGACAGACATCCATCAGCAAGAGAGCAGGACATACATAAACTCAGAGTCCGAAGTGACTGCTCAGCACAGCAGCGAAGACAGAACTATTGATACATACCCTGCGGGTGAGAATCTCAAAATCAATTTGCTGAATGAAGTCAGACCCCAGAGTATACACTATAATATGCTTCCGCTTGCCTCAAGTTCAAAAATAGGTGAAACCTTGCCATGATGGGAGAAATCACAATGCTGACCACCACAGAAACGAACACAACGCTGTAAAATCACCTACATACCAATAAAAAATTAATTTCCTAAAACAAATTCATGGGATAATCATAGTTTTTCCTTCTGAAAAACAAAACAAAACAAAAAACAGAATGTTGACCATGCTATAGGGCTGGGGCACGTTTGACAGTAAGGCAGTATTTGGGAACTTTCTGAGATGATGGAGGGGCTCATCATCTTGATGCGACTGACGGTTACATGGGGTCTACATTAGTCAAAACTTACCCAACTGTACACTAACGTCTGTCCATTTCACTACGTAGAAAACCTTCTCAGTTAAGAGAGTCTCAACTGGTAAAAATAAAACAAATCACAGAGGAAACAATAAAAAGCATTAGGAATACCCAAAAGTAGGTATTGCAATCCTAAACCCACCGCGTTACCCTTTTCGCCCTAGCCATCAGGGAGCTTCAAGTTAAATTTGTATGCCTACCTTCCCCATACATTACAAAGTTCTGGATTTTGTGATGATCCCAAACTCGGCCTTCACTATAATCTGTTTCAAATCCTTACTGGAATTTGGCAGGGTTTAAATAATAAAATTGAATTAGTGAAAAAAAAAAAAAAAACCCTTAGAGAAGGGATTAACTTTAGAAAGCCGTAACTTGTGACCAGTTCTCCTAGCAGGCATCCATCACCACCTCCCAGGTCCCTGACCTATCCCCAAATCTTCATCTTGAAGATAGGGAGACTGTGGTCCAGCAAACTGAGAGAAAGCCGAAGAAACGATGGGGTTAGACTAGGATGCAATCAAAGCAAGCAGCTGTGATGAAGCCCCGTCAGAGGCTGGGGAGGCACAGCTGAGTGCAGGGGGCACACCTCTTGCTGGGCCACGGGAGGCGGGTCAGGAGGGGCCGCCTCCTAGCCTTGCGGTCCTGCCTCACCCACAAACTAGAGCCCCCTCCTTGAAGGGCCAGGACCCACCCCATGGTGGCTCCTTCCCACCCAGGACCCTGCCTGTCCCATGCTGGGCAGGCTGCTCCAGCCACATCTGAAATCAGCCCGGCGCCCACCAATCCAGCAGCTTCCACCTCCTGCTACACGGCACTCACTCTTGGGGGCACTCAGGGCAGGGCACCCAGCCGGCCTGGGACATGGTGGGTCTGCTGTTGGCCCCACTGAAGGGCACTCCATCTGCCAGGTGAGGGCAAGTACCTGTCCATCCAAGGCTGAGACAGGGGTCCCACAGGCAGGCAGGGGAGTAGCCAGGGTCATCCCACGGCTTAAGCCCTGGCAGGATCGGGCCACAAAAAAAGGGCTACTGGAGGCAGACTGGGCAGGCCAAGGGGAATCACAGGGGCAGGGGGGCTGGTTGTGCAGGAGCCAGGAGTGGGTCTTGGCTGCCGTACCAGCCACCAGTGGCAGGATAAAGATAATAACCTCAACAACAGTAGCTACTATGACTTATTAGCCTCTTACAGAAAGCTTTCTGCAAACCTCGCCAAGATCTCATAAAACCCCAAGAGCTCAGTGCCCTTACAATCCCCAGAACACAGAGGACACAGGCTCAGAGAGGTTCAGGGGTTCGCTCAAGGTACAGACGACCCTGCCCCATCATTCTGGAGCCCTGGCCCTTGACCCGCCAAACATCGTCCCTCCAGAAGCGACTCTCTGGGGCCCCATCAGCCCCCAGCCGGGCTTCCAGGGCCTGCACAGGGATGCAGACCCCAGGCTGTGGGGGCTGGCCGGGGGTCATCGGTGCTCCCAGGACCACCTCCTCTGCAAGCGATCAAAGCAGGCTGGACAGAGAGGAGCCAGGCAGCCCGGGTCTTGCCCCAAGAGCCTGACGGCAATGAGGCAACCCCCCTGATGAGTGCACAACCACCGCTGGGAATCCTAGAGGGCTTCCCGCAGGGGGCCCTCTGCTGAGCGAGAGGAGGGACGGGGAGCAAGGCGGGGTCAGGGTCGGAGGTCACTTCCCGAAGAGCCCAAGGCCCGTGGGAGGGGCGTGCCTGGCGCTCTGGAGCCTGAATCGAGGACCTTGGACTTGGGCTCTGCCAAGCTCCACTGCTCTCTTCTGCACCCGTTCTCCCAGGCCCCCACGGCTGCTGGCCTGGCTGCCCAGGCCGGAGCCGCCCAGTCCCCTGGCCAGCTCTCTAGCAGTGGCAGCAACTGACACAGACCCAGGCACAAACGGCACCCTGGGACCGTTGGCAGAGGCTCAACCAGGTGCCACTCCTGCTCCATGGACCTCCCAACGGGCTGACCTGCCCTGCCGCACCTCCCTGGAGAGCTGCTTAGCCACCGGGAGCCCCAGAAGCCCCACATCCCATGGGTGCTGAAGGGCTGACTCGGACTCATGCTCAGAAAGCCACGAGCAGAGGGGCGCTCTCTTAGTGGCCCTGGCCTCTGCACAGCTCAGCAGGCCGCAGCCCCCAGAATTACAGAGGCCACGCTCGCTTGCTGGCTTTGGATGCCGCCCGACTCAGTTCCCAGCCTGGCCCCATCCCCCAGTGGCCGTGTGACCTGGCAGGACGACAGGACCTCCTTGAGCCCAGCGCCCAGCACAGGGAACGCTCCACACACAACAGCACCTCGCTCCTTGAAAGAACCCGTCCCTCACTTAATACAGGAAGGAGCAGAGGAGAGGCTGGAGCGGCTGTGCCCATTTCACAGACAGGGAACAAGAGGCAGGAACAGGCAGCAGACAACTTCTCTACCAGCTGGAAGCAGGCTTCCTACCTGACACTGCTGGGGGGCAGTGTCACTCCTAAATTCAGAAGAGGCCAGTGCCCACCAGGGGTCTCGGGTGAGTGATGTAGCCATTTCCCTTGCCAAATGCTTCCTGCCTGCCAGAGAGAGGAGGCGGGCCTGGGCACTGAGCAGCCATGCCCGAGAGGAAGGCAGACGTCAGAGAACAGCCAGGAAGCACCTCTCCTGGCGCTGTGTCAACTCTGCCCTCAGCTCAGGGCACAGGCGGGATATAAGGAAGGGAGTCGGGAGGACCCTGCATGCCGTTCTCTCTCTGGGCCCCAGTTAGTCGTACAGTCGTGTCTGACTCTGTGCGACCCCATGGACTGTAGCCCACCAGGCTCCTCTGTCCATGGAATTCTCCAGGCAAGAACACTGGAGTGGGTTGCATGTCCTCCTCCAGGGGATCTTCCCGACCCAGGGATCAAACCCAGGTCTTCTGCATTGCAGGCAGATTCTTTACTGTCTGAGCCACGAAGGAAGCCCCAGATTGCATGTGGGTCAGATGATGGAGTGAGATCAGTTGATCCCTTTAGGGTCCCCCTGCTCTGACACTCAAGAGGTCCCTCCTGGCCCAATCTGGCCTGTCCCGACCCCTTCGCCCCCCTACCCCCCACCATCGCCTCCCACCCCATTCTGAAGCATCTGGTAATTGCTGTGGGCCAAAGTGCCTGCGTCAGCCCCATCCAGGAAAAGACTGCCCAAATGAACGGGTATGCTTAAAACCCAAACGTGTCTGTGAGCACCACGTGGGCGGTCATCATTCTGGGTTCCCAGAGCGGGGCTTGAGCAGGAGGCTGGCCTCACCACTCACCAGCACATGAAAGTAATTTTTGGAACATTTCATGGCTGCTCCGAAAATGAACTTGGTTTCCCACTGCCACCAGTTCACACATCACCAGTGGGCCCAGGAGAGGCCCAGAGTGACCCGATAGCCCGGCATGCGCGCACAGAGGGTGAGGCCCCCACTCCCCCTGCAGAACCTCCGAGGGCTGCAGCTGCAGGCGGAAGGGTGGCAAAAGATGCGGAGCCGGCAGTGTGGACAGACGGGGCAGAGATGGGTCACAGGTATCCAGGGCAGGTGTCTACAGTGGAGCCTGTCTGCGCTAGTCACACCCAGAACCTGGCCCTCCCACCAGCCCTCTCCTCTCACAGACGGGGCCACGGAGGCAGAGCCCAGGAGGGCTGCCCAGAGTGCTACCCCAGACCCTGTATCCAGACCTTTGCTGTGACTGTGGAAAACCACACCAAATCGAGCACGGACCTCCCAAACTAAGGCCGTCCAGGCTCCGATGTGGCCTTAAAGTCCCATTCCCTGTTCACTCGTGCCCTGGAGACTCTGGCCCTCGGGCAGGCTTAGATGGTCCACCTCATCTCTCCGGTCAGTGCCCAACAGGGTCAGGGAAGGTGTCCTGATGCCCTGAGCCAGAAAGGACCCAGCACCTTGCAGGAAGGCAGAGCAGGAGAAGGACCTGGCAGGCCTTTTCTGTCTTCTTTCTTTCTTCCTAAAGATGAGGCAATTATGCTAGGAACCAGAACAGACGGGGGTGGGGGGTTCACATTAGCACGGTCTGGAAGCCCTAATTTTTTCATCTGTAACTCTGCATTAACCGCTTCTGGAGGCGGGCAGGAGCTGGGATCTTTAATTCCATAATAACAATGCTTTGCTCTTACACAGCATCTCTTCTCCAGTAATCTCCATGCACTCTACGGTGGTTAATTAAAAGGCCACTTGCCCTGCCAAGAAGCCCCAAACTGTCTGCCTCATTGTAAGGATGGGGTCCCCCAAGTGGGAAGCAGTTTCACACACAGGCCAGGTGGATAGGCACCCGGGGACCACTGCCCCCTCCTGTCAGAGGGAAAACCCCTAAAGGCCACAGAGAAACAATGGCTGGAGGCCAGGGCTTTACAGCACAAGGCCCTCTTCCCGGCAGGAAGCAGGGAAGCAGCCCCCACCTCAGTGGGTGCCTCTGCAAGGCGGGCTGGGGGCTGCACCTGAGGCCTGGTAACCAAGGGCTGCCGGGACCACTGGCCACCCGCGCAGTAGGGGCTCGGATGCCTCCAGGTGACCGGCCTGTGTGGAGCCCGGGGTGGAGTCGCCCGAGACGCCTGCTGGGCTAGCAGCAGGAGGTGCCAGGTGAGAAGAGAAGCCCCACGGCTAGGGGGTAAGAAGAGGTGAGGCCCTGCACCCTTAGGGGCTTCAGCGGCAGAGGTACGCTTCCCGGAGAGTACACCCTCGGGTTCTGAAGGGTGGGCGCAGATCCCCACCGCTAAGCCGGCCCGGACGCGAGGGGTCTCCGAGAGGAACACCCGGGCCCCGGCCGGGGAGGCCCCTGAGCACCGCAGGGCGGCGGTCCCAGGCGGACCCCCGGGGTGGGAAGCGGACCCCGCCCCCTCAGCCGGCCCGGCCTCCTGGAGTGTGTCCCGGGGAGCGGCCGGGCCCTCTCCCCGCCGGGCCTGGCCACCCTGGCAGGGGGACTCCTGGGGGCCAGCGCGGACCCCGCCCGCCCCGGGTCCCCAGGGAGAGGGCGCAGGGACAGGCGGGGGCGCGGAGGCCGGCCTCGGGGAGCCGCCTCCGGCTGCCCCTGTGCCCTACGCGAGAGGGCCCGGGGGGCCCTAGCCCGGCGGCCCCAGGCGGCGCGAGGCCGCGGGCCCGGCGCGGGCAGGAGCGGGCCCGGCCGGCGGTCGGTACTCACCGGCACGGACATCTTGGCCGCCGCTCCCGGGGCCCGGGCGGGCAGCGGCGCCGGCAGGCGGGGCGCTCGGTCCGCCGCGCTCGGCGCCCCCAGCGCGGTCGCGGCGCTCTCGGGGCTCCTGCGCGCTCCCGGCACGGGGGCCCGGCGCTCTCGGGGCTCCTGCGCGCTCCCGGCCGCCGGACCGTCCGGCCGCTCCAGCCCGCGCCGCGCATGCGCCGCCCGCGCCGCCCCTCCCCCTCGGGGCTCCCCCGCCCGTGGCCGCGTTAAAGGAGAGGACCCCGCACCCGGGGTTTTTCTGTCGGCCCAACGCGGCGACGGGGCTGGGTCTCCGCCCTTTACCCATCCGTCAGGGACCACCTCGAGGCGCACCATCTCTTGGCTGCCTGCCGGCTCTGGAAGCCTGAACGCCCACCCCACCCCCAACTCCACTTTGCCTAGCCCAGGGTGCTGGGCGCCTGCCCGGTTCTCTGGCCAGGCTCCCAGCCCCTGTGTCTGTGGACGACTGCAAGTCAGCCGATCAGGGCTCCTAGAAACCCTTCCCGCTCTCCTCGCTGAAGGCCTTGGGACCCCTCCTCACCCCTACTCTGTACACCCCCAGGCAGCGAGGTCCGACCTTCCTCTCTGGCGCTGCGCCCCCCTGCCTGCCCTTCCCCAGGGATGCGGAGCGCCCGACACCCCCGGAAACAGCCTGGCTGACCCAGGTCACCGAACAGAGCTGGCCTGGCTTCTGGGGAGGATCCTGCCTCCTGCTTATCCCCGCTAACGGGCCGGCCCTGCCCCGGGGCCCGGGCTTCAGACACCGAAGACAGACGTTCCAGGGCCTGAGCCTTCCTTTCTCTGGGTTAACCCCCCAGTTTCTTCAGCTGTTGCACAGCTGCCCTGGTGCCCAAGTCTGGGCACATACCTGAGCATCTTAGCTGTTCCCTACCCCCTGCCAGGTAGGCGTTGCTGTCCCCATGGTTACTTCTAACAGACTGAGGCTCTGAGCCCCCTCAGCTACCAGAAGGCAGCACCGGGGGTCTGACCACTCTGTTCTGCTTCCCACCACATACAAATTGCTCCCGCTCCCTGGGGGCCCTTCTCGGACTAGAGGCGGCAGGCAGGGCCATAGCTAGCAGAGGGGGGTCTGGGGTGACAGCTGCCACCCCCTCAAAGGGCCTTCTGTGTGTGTCTGGCAGGAGGTCCTGCCCGCGCCCACCCGCCCGCATCCAGCTGGCCCGGGGCTCCTGAGCTGGAAGCCGCAGCTCAGCGCGGTGCCCTGCGCTGTCTCAGAGGTTCCCCCCACTCAACCCCGACACTGCCCCAGCCCCGCCTTCTTGCTGGAGCCTGGCTCCACCCCTTCTTTCTTTCCCAGTCTGCCTGAATTCGTATCGCCCACTGTTCCTGTGTCGTCTCCCGGCCTGGGTGCCCGGAAATGGAAACCCAGCAGAGGGGTGCGGCTGGGCCACAATCTCCAAAACCATCCTTGCCTCCGACCGACCCCCTGTGACTACTTTCCCGGAAAGGCCATCACAGGCTCATCCCTTAGTGCCGGAAGAGAGAACCCGGGCCAGACCCTCCCTCACTCCGAGGCAGGGACCCAGGGCCTCCCACTGATGGGAGCAGCCCCAGGGGCCCCATCAGTGCACTGAACAGCCAGCAGGACCAGGCATCTGTGAGAAAACAGCGGCTGCTCCCCGCTCGCCACCGCCCAGCAACCGCCCACTGTCCAACACCCCCTCACTACCCAGCCGGCAATGATCCCTGGATGACTCCCTCGGTGCTGCAGAGAACAGGCTCTGGGCACCTCACAACTAGCAGTTTACACCGCGCTATCTGAGCAGGCACCAGCACCCTGGGAGTGTCCTCAAGGGTTACCAGGGACCCAGGGAGACAGGGGTTCCAGTTGCTCCTGGCACTCAGGTGGAAGGGAGTTTGGACACTGCCAGAGTGTCTTCTCAGGTGATTCAGGTGGTAAAGAATCCACCTGCCAATACAGGAGATGCAGGTTCGATCCCTGGATGAAGGAGATTCCCTGGAGGAGGAAATGGCCACCCACTCCTGTATTCTTGCTGGGAAAAGACAGAGCAGACTGATGGGCTACAGTCCATAGAGTCGCAAAGGAATTGGACACAACTTAGCAAATGAACGCACACTCAGACACAGATAAGTCTGGGCAGAGACAAGCTTCCTACCCAGTTCTCTAGACACTCAAACCGAGCTTCTGTGCCCCAGGCTTTGCCAGAGGATCGCCAGCCTAGGAGAGTGTAGTGAGGCTTTGGAGGCACCAGCAGGCACTGTGTCATGATCCTACACTGGGCACCAGCAGGCACTGTGTCATGATCCTACACTGGGCACCACTGATGAACCAGCGATGATACATACATCCTTACTAACTGAGGTCCACACTCTATTCAGATTTCCTTCCTTCTCCCTTCTGTCCTTCTCCTGTTCCAGGATGCCACCAGGAATCCCACATCACGTGTAGTCAGCACGTCTCCTTAGGCTCCTCTGGACTGGGACCGTTTTTCAGACTTTCCTTATTTTTGATGACCTTGACAGATGTGAAGAGTACTGGTCACGGATTTTATACAATGTCACTCAACTGGGATTTGTCTGATGTCTTTCTCACAGTTAGGTTGGAGTTACGAGTTTTTAGGAGGAAGGTAAAATGACACATACTTCCAGTGTACTTGCATGGGAAATCTCATGAACAGAGGAGCCTGGCGGGTTACAGTCCATGGAATCACAAAAGAATCGGACACAAAAGAGTGTGTTTGTAAAATGACATTCTCAATACATCATTTCAAGGATACATAATATTTTTTACTTTTGCCAATGTGATGTTGACCTTGAACTCCTGACTGAGACAGTGTTTGTCAGGTTACTCTGCTAAAAAGTGACTCTTTTTTTCTTTAGTTTTCAACAATGTACCCTTTGAAAAGAAGTGAGGAGTTATGTTCCACCTCTTTGATGATAGAGCATCTACAATTATTTGTATTTCTTCTGTATGGGAAATTGTGCCCATTATTTATTTATTTATTCAATCGTTTATATCAGTATGAATTTATGAATATTTATTTTACATTTTGGATTAGAATCCAATAATACTTTATTTTCTTCTTCAAATTGTTCCTGCTTTGGCTGGGTTCAGTTCTTTCAGTGAATCAGATTTTTCAAGTGAATCTAGAAATCCAGATTGTTGTATAAAATCTCTAGGTTTTGAAACATTGACTGTGTAAGCCAATGCTTCTTCCTGCCAACTCTGGCAGCTCTAAGTCCTGGAGTAGGATTATCTGCTTTGAACCCTGGTCCTCTGCTTGTAGGCTTCCCAGGTGGCTCAGTGGTAAAGAATTTGTCTGCAGCGCAGGAGATGCGGGTTGGATCCCTGGGTCGGGAAAATCTCCGACAGAAGGAAATGGCAACCCACTGCAGTATAGGGTCACAAAAGAATCAGACACAAAAGAGTTTGTTTGGGGGAGACCTAGAAAGACACTTCAGGGCTGGAGGTAGCTGGCAGGACCCTGTGCGCCCCGGGATTGATAAGAAGGAGCATCACCCCAAGCATAGTTTTCAACATGAGAGTTGAGCTCCGCTACTCTGTAGTAATACCATATCGACCTGGAGAATCCAGTGCCAGTTGTCCTGTCTTAGTCATGCTAAGGTTTGAATGACTACTTCTCTTCAGGAAGGCAAGTCAGATTGGAACACAAAAGAGGTTCAGTTGAGTGGAGCGGATGGGGGGCCTCACTAGCCTGCCAGGCTAGACCTTGGGGTTTGGTCCTGGCACCACCTCACACTTGCCATGTGACCTTAAGCAAGTCCAGTTTCCAACAAGGGTAATTTCATAGTCTGGTCAAGGATGGGCCCCCGGGGTAGGGTTCCTCCTTGTCTGTCCTCGTGCACAGAACCTTGGGTATGCTCTGCTGGAGGGCCTCTGGTTAGGGGAAAGAGTGCGGTTCAGGTCATCAGGCTGCTGGGCCCAGAGGGAGATCCTCATCCCTGAGACAATGAAGTTTTAGGACCTGGTGGCAAGAGGAAGATGTATTAGTTTCTTATTGCTGCCGTAACAAATTACCCCAAACTTGGTGGCTAAAACAACATGAATTTATTACCCTCCAGTTCTTGAAGTCAGAAGTCCAAAATGGGTTGAGAGGGCTGCATTCCTTCTGGGGGCTCTAGGGAGAACCCCTTTGCCTGCCTTTTCCCTTGCTTGAGGCCACCTGCCTTCCTTAGCCTGTGGCCCCGCGTCACTCAGACTCGGCTTCCATCATCGCATCTCCTTCTCTCACTCTGGCCCTTCTGACCTCCTCTTGTAAGAAGCTTGAGATTACACTGGGCCCACTCAGAGAATCCAGGAAACTCTCCCCATTTCAAGATTGTTAATTTAATCACACCTGGCAAAGCACATTTTGTCTTATAAGTTAACTCAGTCATAGACTGGGGATTCAGATGTGTATGGGGTGGGGGAGACCTGGTACCCTGAAGCTGCTCCCCCACTGGGTACTACAGCCTAAACTTCCACCGTGGCTACCCACTTGGCCAGCCCAGGAACCCTCTCAGTCAGTTCAAGAGATATCTCTGGCTGTTCGTGGGAACAGCTATAAGTCATGTATGGCTCCAGTGTACAGTCTGGCAAAAACTTCTAACAGGCAGGGAACTTTTGACCCAGAAATTCCATAAATTTATCCTAAAAAATGCACGCAAAAAAATGCACTCACAAGTAGCCAGAGATTTACGTGCAAGGTTGTAACTTGCAGCTTTCCTTATGGGAACGACTCACAAGTTCAAGAAGACACCAGTGAAACAATTCATGGAGCATTCCCAGGACAGAACTCAGTTCTGGGCACCACCACAAATGACGTAGAATGGCATGGAGATGTGTTTATAATATACCGTAAACTAAGGAAAAAGAGGCTTCAAATAATAGGTACAGGTGGATCCTGTTTTCATAAAAATTCACATATTTTTATTTATGTCATATATTTGCATTGGGCAAAGTGTGGAAGGGTAGATAACCAAAATACAATTATGGATATCTTGGGGTAGGGATTGGATTTTTTTCACCAGCATGTCATATTTAGGGACGGCCTATTCAGTGCTTGATACTCTACAGATTAATAAGTAGAGCTTTTCCTTTCTTTATGGATTAAAATTTCACAGGAGACTAGATTTTTCAGTTGCATTTTGGAGGAGACGAGGGGGTTTTGGTGTAACTAAAATTGTTTCCTCCATCTTCTGATGTTTCTTGAGTGATTATTCATTATTTGTACAATTTTTCTCACAGTAAACACTTTTTAAAATTGTGGTAAAACATACATAATGTTAAATTCACCGTTTCACCTATTTTAAGTGTACAATTCAGTGGCAGGAAGTATTCAATCACAGTGCCCTCTAACCATTGCCACTATCCATTTCCAGAACTTTCCCCATCTTCCTGGGTAGAAACTGTGCCGGTTGAACAATAACCTCCTCTCCCTCTCCTAGCCCCTGGCAACCACCATCCCCTCTGTCTTTATGTATTTGCCTATTCTAGTACCTCAGATAAGTGCAATCATACAATATTAATCCTATTGTGTCTGGCTTATTGCAGTTAGCAAGATGTTAGTTGCCAAGGTCTAGGAAATACAGGTTCCCAGGCAGCCTCGTCACCTCCAAGCAGGCAGCAGACAGAGGGGAAGGGAGCTGCCGGAGGCACCCAGCAGCGGGCAGCGGAGCTGGGCAGACCCGCGGGCCCCGATCCCTGCTCCCGGGCCCCTGCCGCTGGCCTCCTCTCTTCTAGGGTGTTTGTAAACACCCAGGGACCAGAGCCCTTCCAGGAGCAGGCCTGCGTTCTCAGTGACCGTGACAAGTGGAATTTCACTCTCCACTGCAGGCAACCCCCAGGGCACTGTGTTTCTGAATCCAGGGATGAAGCCTCCCAGCTGATGAGCACACATTCTCTAAATTATTAAACAGTGGCTGCCACGCAGGGGTCACCAGTGCGAGTCCCCAGAGCAGCAGCTCTGTTCTCAGCAAGGCAGGCCCGCCAGGCCCCCACTGCCGTCGCTGCTGTGCTGTCTGGAGGCCAAGTGTCGGCGTTGGGGAGCTGGGAGCGCCTCCCCGCTCATCCCAGAGCGAGGCTCACTCTCATGGAAACGGAAGGAACTCACTGCAGGGAGGGAGGCCTGTTCTGTGAACCGGCCCCTTTGGCCTCCAGTGACAGGGCGGGGCGGCCAGCTCTGGGCAGCAGGCTGGCCGTGAACTTTGGCATGGCATGTACACTCTCTGAGCACGGTTCCACCCCGTCTGTCAAACCGGGCTCAGTAAAGCAGCCCGGCAGCCACAGCTCTGGGAGCCCCCCTACTTTATTCTGAGACCACCCCCGCCTCCCTCCCAGAGTCCCGCAGGGTCGCGGCGCCCTGATTCAGAAGTCCTGGACGGACTGGGCTGTCGGGATGGGCTAGAAGAGCCAGTGGGGCTCTTGGTTAAAGCACCACAGGCTGGCTTGCTGGGCTCCCCGCTTTCTGCTTCTCAACTCCCCTGAGGCGGGCGCTGCTGCCTGGAGGCCCAAAACCTTCCCTGTGCAGGGAAGAGCCCTGGGGAGAGGAAGCGCTTCAGAAGGCACACAGAGCTGCAGCTAGGACCTTGGTCTTCTGGGAGGAAACCCACGACAGTCTCCTGATCAGAGGTGTGAGGGTAAGACAGCTCCCTCTGGAGCAGCCGCAGGCTTGCTTTGTTCTTCTGTGGCCTCTGGGCCTGTCGGTTTGTTGAACAATGAAAAGTAGGTAATAATGCAGGCTGTGGTTAAGGGTACAGCCACCCTGGGCCAGCCAGCAGCCTGGGGCGGACACTAACTGCCATGAGCTCCGTAAGATGACAGGGCAGTTGCCTCAGGGACTTTGAACTTCCTGGGGGTGCTGTTCCTGCCTCGTGTCTCAAGCTCTGAAGAAGGATGTGACTCTCTGTCTTAAATGATATCCTCGCAGACAGTCCCTTGACACATCTCCAAGGAAGGAGTCTTTCCAGCCCTGAGGCCTACGGTGACCCAAGCTCAGCCCATCTCAGGAGGCCCAGCTCTTGCTGTAGCTGCCAGCAGGGCCAGCTCTGGCCCTCACACAGTGCTGGCTCCCCCTTGTCTAAGGATGCAGAGCGGAGCCGACGCCCCAGGCCCAGTCTGTCTGTGGTGCTTCGTAACTGTCAACCCCCACTGTACAGACAGCAAAAGTGAGACTGCATGAAGCAGCCCAAACTACAAGAGAGTGGAAGCCAGAACTGATGTTTGGGGTCTGAACCCCAAGTTGGGAAGCCGCGAGTAACCTGACTGCCCGTCAGGATGGGCGCGGGCGCCCTGGAGGACACACGAAGGGGCCGCTGACACGAGAAAGGGACGGGCAGGCCACAGAGGAGAGGAAGAGGGGCCCGAGTTAGGGGAGAGAAAGACTGAGGGCCTATGAGGCGGAGGCCGCGTGGTTGTGAATGATAACTTAAGGTGAATGTGAACCTGCTCACCAAAACTCAGAACCCCCGGGAAGTGTGAGAGAAGTGAAGTGAAGCTCTGCCTCTTAACCACACGAAGCTCAATACCCCTGAGCAGGGAGAGGATAAATGTGTGCAGCGCTCAGTTGCTCAGTCATAACCGACCCTGCGACCCCATGGACCGTAGCCCGCCAGGCTCCTCTGCCATGGGGATTCTCCAGGCTAGAATACTGGAGTGGGTTGTCAGGCCCTCCTCCAGAGGATCTTCCCAACCCAGGGATCGAACCCATGTCTCCCGCATTGCAGGCGGATTCTTTACCATCCGAGCCACCAGGGAAGCCCAAGAATACTGAAGTGGGTAGCTGTTCCCTTCTCCAGGGGGATCTCCCCAATCCAAGAATCGAACCGGGGTCTCCTGCATTGCAGGCGGATTCTTTACCAGCTGAGCTACCAGGGAGGTCCTGATATATGAACTCAGAAAATGTTTAGAGCGACTCACAGATAAATGTGCCACAAAACTAGGTTTAGATAAATGCAGGGTCATTGGGGGCATATTCCTGTTGCATTAGGGCTCTGCAGATGGGCAGAAACAGTAGGATACAGACAGGCTGAAGAGCGCCATGCAGACCTGAGGGAGCTGGCGGCGCGCGTCCTAGTCCAAGCCCACAGGCACCCACGCCAGGGGCGCCGATGGACAGGGGAGATGGGTGTCTGAGCTCAGGGTGAGACCAGCTGGGGGTCTGAGACCAGACTTGCCCTTCCTTCGCCTGGGCTCTCCTCCGGCCTTCAGTGACTCTCATCTTCTTGCCAGTCTACCTATTTACATGCTTCTCATTTCTAGAAAATCCCCTCAGACATGTTTTCCCAGCTACCGGGGCGTCCTTTAGCCCAGTCAAGTCGGCACAAAAAATAACCATCACAGCCGCCCAGTCCAAATGCTTCTGCCAGAGACAGAGCCCTGGGCTGGAACTGCAGAAGGTGCTAGTACTCAGGGACCATTGAGGCCAGTCTTCCCTGGGCCATCCTCCTTTTGGTTATGGACACACCTTGCCCAAAGCACTGACTCAGAAACTCACTGTGCTCACAAACAGGCAGAAAGGGTTTCCTTGCTGAATCTTGTCTTCTCAGAGAGTCTACATGGGAAGAGAGGGGCACAACCGCCCTGCTGGAGAGAGGGAGACGCTTCTGGGAGGTAACCGGGCATCATATTTCAAGGCCTTGAAAAAACCTGCACCTTCCTTGTCATGACAACTCCACCTGTAGCAGTGATCTGGAAATGGTCAGGGATGCAGGTTCAGATCCAGGACTATGCAGTTCACCACAGCATCATATATAATAACAAAGGCGGGCAACCTCAGTGGCCAGTGAAGATTGATGAAATAAATGCAAGCATATAATGTATTGCTTCAAACATACAAAGAATGTTTGAAGAGTGGGGATGTACATTTTTCATGGCTCATGGCTCATGGTATATATCACAGGTTAAAACAAGAATACAAAACTGCACGTACTAGGTGGTTGAACAGAGTTCCATGCTGATGGAAACATTCAATACATGCACTGTCCAATATCGTAGCCCCCGATCACATGACTGGTAAGCACTTGAAATCTTTGGGTAGTGGGACTGAAGAACTGAATTGTGAATTCTAATGAATTTAAAGTTTTGATGGAAATCACCACATGTGGTTAATAGCTTCTGTAGTGAGCTTCACAGGTAGAGTATAATTCCAACTGTGTTAAGAAAAGGTATGCAAAAACAAAGGGAAATGGACTGAAAAGTATCCCCAAATGTACACAGCAGTTTTCTCTGGAGATGCAGTGCTTCCAGATTTTCCAGCGATGACTAAAGTTGGCTTTGACAGTCAGAAGAGAAAACAGGTCCCTCAGGAGGGAGGAGAGGACAAGCCGGGGGCAGGCAGAGCTCCGCGGGCAGGAGGGCCGGGCGCTGGCCAGGCAGCTGGGGAGGTGGGCCGTCTGCCTCGCGCGGGATTGGCTGACAGGCGCGCTGTGCCTCTGTGCCTTGGGTCTCCTCCAAGCTGACGGGCACCCTCGCTGACACACAAGATGCACGGCTTAGCTGGGGTGAGCATGTGTGTGCGTGCACGTGGGTCCTGCCCTCTGCTGCCAACCTGGCAGCCCCGTGCTGCCTCTGCAGCTGTTTGCTGAAATCTGGGTGGGTTCTGTTGCTTGAATGTTCACTTATTTTCCAGGCTTTCCTTCAGTTACTTCTCCAGTTACTCGTAACTTTAAGGAGCTTCCCTCCCAGGACTTCTGAAAGCAGGAGAAAGTTACTGCAGGTGGGTCTCAGCCAAACGGCAGGGAGGAAGCCTGGGCTGGCTCATTATGGTTTGCTGGTGTGTCAGCAATTTAGGAGCTTGAATTGTTTGAAGTGGCAAGAATAAAGGAAGATGGAATTTTCCTAAAGACATAGCCGGAGGCTTACAGATTTTTTTCTAGGTAGAGAGGTCATAAGCAAGGTTCTCAAACTTCAGAGCACATAGGAATCACAAGGCTGCCTGTGTGACATGCAGACTCCTAGTGTTAAATGCAGAAACGGGGCAGAGGAGGCCAAGCCACGTGCCTGAGGGCATCAGCGGGTCAGCAGAGCTGGGGTGAGGGTGTCCGGACTCTCCCGTGAGGCTGCCTTTGACTGTCACGCTGTGCCTATCTCCTGTGGCAGATGTTCGGCATGAAAGGAAGAGTGAGACAAACATGGGGTCCAGCTCATTCTCTAACGCCAACTAGAAGTCCAACAACTCATTTCTGTCCTGTCACTAACCACCCAGAGTTAGCGTAGACCCCACTGGTTACTGGCTCAGTCACCCAAGACTGAGCCCACTGTAGACCCCAGCTGCACATGAGGAGCCTGTGACCCCTGCACTGGGTGTGATAGTTTGCTAGAACAACTCAGAGACTCAGGAAGGTGCTCTCTTTACCAGCAGTTTATAAAAATGGTCCAGAGGGGTCCGAGGCAGAGCGCCGTTCTCCTGGCACATGGATGTGGTCAGCTACTTGGAAGCTCCCCACACTTCGCTGTTTATGGGGCTTCACTTAGGTTCCACTGTGTTGGCATGATTGATTAAGTCATTAGCCATCGGTGGCTGACTGACACCTGGCCTCCTTCTCCTCCCCAGAGATCGGGGGTTGTGGCGGGGAGGGGAGGGGCTGGAAGTTCTAACCCTCTAGTCACAGGGGTGGTTTTCCTGGTGACCAGATCCCCTCCTGAAGCTACTTCGGTTTCCCCAGGTGTCATCTCATTATCACACAGACCGTAAATTGCAAGTGTTTTAGGGGCTTTGTGCCAGGAACTGCACCAAAATGAAAGATATATTTATTTCCTATCATACCATATAGGGTATTTACAATTTTCTGGAAAACACACCTGTATTTCTACCACCAGTTGTCTACAGCGGTCTCAAGGGCACACACACAGGTCGCACCACACACTCTTGGTGCAGGAGGGCTGGGTGTGTGTGTGACTGGGGGACCCAACTTCAAATTCAAAGGTCCTGTAACGGAGCTCAATGGCAGAGCTGTAACCAGACTGCGAGGTCCAGTTAAGAGACAACAGCAGAGATGAGGCAACCTTATGGGATGCCTGGGACGCAGAGGGTCCACCCGGCCACAGACACAACCTCAGACACCCAGAGAACTTCCGGACTTAAACACGTCTTCCATTTGTCAGTCAGGGTGCCTCAGATGTGGGCAGGCTTAGGTTACTAATGTAAAGGCATTAACTGGAAGAAGTAAGGCATTAAATCATTAGCAGAGATTAGTGGGGCTGGGCGGAGGGTGGCTCCCTCCCTCCCTGCCGAGGCCCAGCAACACGCCTCTGCACCCAGAGGAGCTGAGAGCAGCCTCGGGTCACAGCTGTGGCCCTGGGGCAGCTCAGGGTGCTGGGCAGAATCTGAAGACAGGCAGCTCCGTGACTTCCACTAGAACACCCAGACACTGACTGTAATTCATTTTGGAGCCTTTAAATTCAAGCTCATTTACCCAGGTCAGAAACCATGTGTCTGTATCTGACAAGCCGCGGCCTGCCGCAGCATCCTTCTGACATCGCGTGCGCCTGCGCGGTCTTGCGGGCGAGGAAGGCGGCCTCAGCAGGACTCGCACTGTCGGTTACGCTGGGGTGGGGCACGCGGCCTGGCTCCGACCCCTCGGCTTCCCCAGCCTCCCGACCTGCTTTCAGAGACAGGGGAGCTGAGGTGGAGCTACATACGCGAATCACTCTTCTGGGGAATGTTCCAAAAGCCGTGCAGGGATCGTTCTGGAACGTCTGCTAGCTCAGAACAGGAGGCAGATAGAGCTCCCTGACACCCAGCAAGTTCATCCCCATGGCAACCCTCCATCACCGGACTGCCCACGCCTTGGCCCTCTCTCTCCCTAAAGAGACTGACAGAGGTGATGCAAATTTAAACATGGGCTTGCCTTTCTCTAAAAAAACTTTATCTTGGGACTTCCCTGCTAGTCCAGTGGCTAATTCCAATGCAGGGGGCCTGGATTCAATCGCCGATCAGGGAGCCAGATTCCACAAGCTGCAACTGAGACCTGGCGTAGCCAAATAGATAATAAAAAACATTTTATCTTGAAATAGTATGGATAAATAGACAGGTGCAGTAGATAATGTTAAGAAATGTGTCATTTCCCAATTTAAGATATAAAACCACATCATTAAACAAAGCTCCTTTGCTATCTTTGATTGTATAACCTTCCCAATCCCACGAGAGGTAACCACTATGCTGAAATTAGTGTCATCACCCATTCGTTTACATATATTTATATGTGTATATATAATTACATAGTATATATACAGAGAGAGAGTCAATATATAATCTTTCTCATGTTTAAAAAACTTTATTGAGGCAAAATTCACACAACATGAAGTTAACCATTGTAGAGTGTACAGGCCAGGGCACCCAGTGCCGGGTAACCCCCACCTGTGCTTGCATGCCTGTGAGCCTGTGTGGCTGGGGCCATGTGTTAGGCATTTTGCCCACCTGTGCTTGCATGCCCGTGAGCCTGTGTGGCTGGGGCCGTGTGTTAGGCATTTTGCCCACCTGCGCTTGCATGCCCGTGAGCCTGTGTGGCTGGGGCCGTGTGTTAGGCATTTTGCCCACCTGCGCTTGCATGCCCGTGAGCCTGTGTGGCTGGGGCCGTGTGTTAGGCATTTTGCCCACCTGCGCTTGCATGCCCGTGAGCCTGTGTGGCTGGGGCCGTGTGTTAGGCATTTTGCCCACCTGCGCTTGCATGCCCGTGAGCCTGTGTGGCTGGGGCCGTGTGTTAGGCATTTTGCCCACCTGCGCTTGCATGCCCGTGAGCCTGTGTGGCTGGGGCCGTGTGTTAGGCATTTTGCCCACCTGCGCTTGCATGCCCGTGAGCCTGTGTGGCTGGGGCCGTGTGTTAGGCATTTTGCCCACCTGCGCTTGCATGCCCGTGAGCCTGTGTGGCTGGGGCCGTGTGTTAGGCATTTTGCCCACCTGCGCTTGCATGCCCGTGAGCCTGTGTGGCTGGGGCCGTGTGTTGGGCATATGCCCGTGAGCCTGTGTGGCTGGGGCCGTGTGTTGGGCATATGCCCGTGAGCCTGTGTGGCTGGGGCCGTGTGTTGGGCATATGCCCGTGAGCCTGTGTGGCTGGGGCCGTGTGTTGGGCATATGCCCGTGAGCCTGTGTGGCTGGGGCCGTGTGTTGGGCATATGCCCGTGAGCCTGTGTGGCTGGGGCCGCGTGTTGGGCATATGCCCGTGAGCCTGTGTGGCTGGGGCCGCGTGTTGGGCATATGCCCGTGAGCCTGTGTGGCTGGGGCCGCGTGTTGGGCATATGCCCGTGAGCCTGTGTGGCTGGGGCCGTGTGTTGGGCATATGCCCGTGAGCCTGTGTGGCTGGGGCCGCGTGTTGGGCATTTTGTGCATCGGAGCTGCTGCGAGGTCCATCCTGCGACGCGTGTAGCCCTGGTCCCTTCATTTCACCACTCTACTGTATCCTCCTGCGTGGCTATTTCACAACCGACCCTTTCTCCTGCTGGCCAGAGGATGGTTTCGAGGTTTTCCCTGTCACCAATAAGCCTGCCTCCCTGTGCACACACTGGTGCTTCTCCAGGATGTCAAGCCAGGAGCAGAGCTGCTGTGCCATGGGCCGAATGCAGCTCCAGATTTGAGGCATCGCCAAAGTGCTCTTCAAGGTGGTGCTAATTTATACTCACAGAAGCTTGGCAGTCTTGGGGAGCTGGGAGCCAAGTGTGAAATTTAATTAGAGTAACTTAACACTTGGATAGTGTATTTCATTTAATAAAATGCTGTGAGGCAGGCAGAGCAGGATTATTAAGCATTCTCAGAAAACTTTTTGAAGACAAGGAAATCTAAGACGCAGAGGGAGGGACTCACCCAGGATCACAGGGAGCCAAACCCACTGTCTGTGTGCTCCTTCTGTTAACGTTAGTTTCTCCCCTTCCTTCCCCAACATAGCCACCTTGTCCCGTACTTGAGCAGAGATCCAGCACCCTATTAGCCTTCTGAGGGCACCGTAATGAAAGCTCACAGGCTGACCCTGGAGAGGAGCCCTGGGAACGGGGGTCTCTGTGGATTGGGCCATTCCAGGCTGCAGGGAACCAGGGCGCAATCTTCTGGACTTCTACAGCCCGCTCTCCTCCTTGTGGTCAACTTGCCTACACACAAAGACTGCATCTGGGAGTAGCACTGTTGGATCTAAGTTGCCTTGAGACGGCATAAAAAAACAAAAAGGCTGCAGGAAAAAAAAAACACTTTGAGGCAAAGACTTTTCCTGCCAAAGCAGGAACCCCAGGCACACTGGTACCCCCAGGGAAGGAGGCGCAGTGGGACGGCATTTAAGATACCGCGACTGTACCTCCAAGTACAGTCACCTGGGCACCTGCCCCTACTGCCCCCGCTCACTGAAACCAGGCAGCATCCTGAAGAGGAGAGGGCGACCCAGCCTGCACCGTGGGGCACACTCTCCCCTGGAGAGGTTCTGATGCTGCCCCAGGGCACCAAGGACTGGAAGCTGAAGCCCGTGTGCCCACGCCTTTGGTGTACTTCTGGCACCAGAGTGTGCCAGCTGTCACTGTTCTCAAGTGTAAGTGTCCTTCATTTTTGGCTCTTCTGTCCCCTTGCACTCCAATCTTTCCTTTCCGACGTGAATCCTCCAATCGGGAGCTGGATTCGGCAGGTGAGAAGAGGCTGTTTCATCTTGCCTGCCTTCTGCCCTCCAAGCCTACCACACGGATGTAATCACTGTCAGTTTCACAGTCTGACCTCAGGCGAGTTTCCTCTCCGGGTCAGGAAAAATGGGAGAAAGCACCAGGCACATGGGACCAGTCCGTCATGTGTTGATGAAACTGAGAGCTTCTGAATATTTCCCCTGGAGTTCACCATCTTACACCAATTCCTATTGTTCACTTGGTTTTTGGTAATGAAAAAAAAAATCATGGGCTCCTACCCAACATGCCTCGGCAATTTCCGTTAAATGCCAGAAGAAAACTGCGCCTGAGATTCACTCCACACACACCTCCTCTGTCCTGCTGAGGCCAAGAGGCGGCCCGGCACCTGAGACCCCGTCTCCTGGCCTGCCTGGTGCCTCCTGGCTGCCAGCAGCACCGTGATGCCACTCCTTTCCTGGAGGTCTTCCGCAGCCTCCTGTGGCACCAGCCACCGGCTGGCCCGGTCAGTTCTTGTGACCTTGGGCCCTGGGGTCTGTCCGGTTCTCTCCGCTCAGCTCCGACGGAGCACAGCTCAATCAAGACTTAGTTCTCAACGCTGCCCTTCTCCCCCAGGACTTTATGCAGAGCTCCTAATTAGAGCACTGCGTTCCTTGGGAAATAGGTGAACAGAACACATAAAGAAGCCTGTTTTTCTTCTTTGACGTTATGCTGTTGTAGGGCAGGTTTTTTTCAGTAACGGGAAAGTACGTGAAGCCCTGGAAATCAAATGCGTTCACCTGGGACTAGGAGAAGACTGATGGCCAGAGTGAGGCCAGGAAACTCAGCTCTCAGGGGTTTTCTGGACTCCACAGACCGGCCAGGAAGTGTCCTTGGCCGCCTTCCTCGGACGTCCCCGCCACGGCCAAGGGCGGTGCCCGGTGCCTGGCGAAGGACAGTCGAGCTGCCTCCCAGCGCTGACTCAGGCTCCCCACTTCCTGCAGACATTTTCCTTGGCAGTGCCTGACTCCTGGAAAGGGACGTTATTTCCCTTGGGAGTTAGGCAGATAAATTTTCACTAAGTATTGACGTGAAAAGCTAGATAAACTATTCTCCACCTGTTCTTAAAAATTGCTGGCTACAGTTCAAACAAGACTCTGATGGAAAAGATGATTCTGTATCGAAGATGCACACACGCCAGTCAGCCCCGTCACCCAGCCTGGCCTCAGCGAGTAACGAGGGTCAAACCTCACGACCGTGCAGGGCTGACATTCTGGTCTTGGCTGCGTGAGCGGCTGCCATGTATCAGAGGACCGGAGGGGAGACCTAAGCGTGGTCCCGGTACGTGTCACTAGCTCGTCTCCACCTTGGGCGGTTCAGAGAGCGGAGCTGTGCTCAAGGTCACAGGGCTGGTAGATGTACGGGCAGGATCTGAATTCCAGTCTCGGGAGCCCTACTGCCCCTTAACCCTGTCCGTGTTACTCAGGACATCCGCCCACTCGCACCCAGAGGCAGGTTGTGAGGTTTAGGTTTACTGGTTTATGAATATGAAGTTTGGAATTTAAACCTTCTGAAGAGTTAAAAAAAAAAAGAGTCCTTTGGAGTTTTCTCTGACAAACCCCCAATCAAAGAATTATTGAGGTGAGAACACATGGGAAGTTGACTTTAACTTTGAGGAGAGGAGAAAGGTTAAAGGAAAAGAAAGATCTCTAATTCAGTGATGGCATATCCTTATTTTTCAGCCTTACATCCTTACATTGTATCTGCGTGGAGGAGTCCCAGTCAGGAGGGACGCGCCGGCCCTCGTCACGCCAGCATGGCGAGCCTCGTCTCAGACAGCCCCTGTTCTCGGGCCCACGGTGAGCGGGCCACGTGCTCTCTTCTCCACAGCGGCCGAGACAGGCCTGCGAGGAACGGGCTTGGCCTCGTGGACTTAGCGGCAGAACAAAGGGAAGGCAAGTGGCGTCATCCTCATCAGCCTCTCACAGGCTCAACTTGTACTTTTTTTTTTTAATTTTTATTTTTGAAAGGACAAACTATTAAAAAGTAAAACAAATGAAATCACGTGAGATCAAGATACAAAGACAGAAATTCAGTGTAGTAAAAAGGACCTTGCTGGGAGCCAGTCGATGAGAAACACAGAAAACATCTCACAGACACACAAGAAGCTCACGCTGTAAAGAGGACTGAGCTGCTGGGGGCTCCCCATCACATCAGGGTTTCATTTTGCTCAACCTGAGATCTCGCTCGATTTCAAACTGCCTGTGATCCACTCGGTCTAGAAAAGCTTTTCGTTCGATATACCTGGAAGAAAATGAAGATGCCCGTCAGCAGACTGAGTGGGAGAAAACGCCTCCCCGGCAGCTTCCCCTCTCCCCATGGGGAAGGGCCCACTTGGCCCGGGGCTCAGCGGGTGACAGCAAATGCAAGCAGGTGACCACAGGCAGCGCCCAGAGGGGCTGCCGCTACTCTTTCAGTAACACCCAGACCACTCATTTGGTCTAAACAAGGAACCTTCTGGTTCAGAGGTGAATAAAAGTAAAACGAAAAAGAGAAAGCAACAACTTATGAAGGGGAAGGGCATCAGCAGCTGGGGGCAGGAAAACGTGATTGTGTAGCCAGGTTTAAAGGAAAGAGCAGGGCTCAGTCAGGCCCAGGTTCAGAGCCTGACCTGGTTACATAGCAGCTGACAGTGGCGAGCGCTCACTGTCTGGGGCACCTGCCTGCTGGCGGCCCTTCCTTCCCCCAACCCGTCCCTCCTCTCCGTGTGTCCTCCACCCACGTGGGGCCAGGGGACTTCCCTGAGGATGACAGAGGAGGCTTCCCTGAATTCCTCCAAGGGAATGAGGTCAACTGCCTCTGTGCCCACGGCCCACATACTCAGGGTGCCCTCAAAGCAGGCGGCCTGCCCCTCACCCAGGCCGCTCAGCAGACAGGCTTCCTTTGGCCTGCTAGGCACAGTGGGAGGGAAGCCCCAGGCTGAAGGTGGCAGGTACCACGGGGAGTGAGCGGTGAGATACAGCTTGATTTTTATGCACCTTCTGGCCATAAAGTACGCTGCCATTTGCCTTGGGGGGAGGGGCTCTCTGCCAAGTAATCTACTGAGAGAGCAAAACTGCCACTGAAAATGGGAGACATAACTGAAACTCTGTGCTAATCTTTCCTTTGTTGCACTGCGGAAAATGTGCATCTGTGATTACAAGGTCATTTCATTTGTGGTGAGCACGTTTCCAGCTCAGGACCCCGTGTTCCTTGGCTGAGCTCACCCTGTGAAGGGCAGCCCACCCTCCCCGCTCTCCCGCAGGCCTGTGGCCACTAACCCTGTGACTCACTACGGACAGGGTAGCGGCTCGGGGCCGAATCCTGACCCTGCAACTTGCTGGCTATGTCTCTGAATAAGCCTCCTAACCTGGCTAATTCTCTTTCTTAATCTGCCAAAAAAAAAGAGATAATTACCCCTACTCTGAAGGCCTGCCATGGGGATTAAATGAAATAGTGTACATACAATGCCGAGCACAGAACAGGTGCTCCATAAAATGGCAGTTAGAGCGGCCACCACCATTTCGGGAAGCCAGCTTCTAGAGTCCGGGCTCAGGGCAATCAACTCAAGAGCAGCAAGGAGCTCTCTGGTGCGTGTTACGAGCATCTGTAACAACCTGGTCCAGGATCAGGAACTCGGCAGCTGAGTCAAAACTGCCACGGAGGGGCCGGGATGGCTGGAAAAACAAGGGCCCACCTGTAAGCTTGACGTGAGCCCTCAGGGTCAGGCTGTTAAATTTAGCCAGTGAAATACAGATTCACTGGCTTAGATTCCCTGGCAGACGGGGAAGCCACTGTAGGGGGAAGAGGACCCTTTTTGATACAGTGAGAAAGCAGGAGAGATGGCAGTGGGGCGTGGACACGCAGAACAAGCTCCTCTTCCGTCCCCACCAGGGGCCCCGCGACGCCCCAGTGGGGGCAGTAAGCCGGAACCGACTGATGGGCTGTGTCGCCCCACAACTGTCCCCCTCCTCACACCAGCTCAAGGACCTGGGCTGAAGATCACAGTGGGCATCAGTTTGACAGCAGCGTGCTTAACTGCCCCTACAGGTTTCCATAGAAAAAAAGGGGGCGGGGCGCTGTGGTTGAGAAGACTTCAGGGCATGTTTCAGGAGAGCCACCAGCCAGGGTCACCTGAGAGCGCAGCCTGGGGACAGGAGAGGAAGCACGAGGCTTTGAGCATTTGTGGTCTTTCCTCTTTGACTTTCCTTTAAAGTAGAGGAAGTGATACTTAAATTAAGATGCTCACCGAGCATAAATAATGGCCTCACAGGTTCCCGGAAGCTGTGTCGGGTCCAGCTGACCTTGAAACCATCAAGAGCAAGGCCAGGCTGGGTGCTAAACAGGCAGGTGCAGGAAGAGTGCAGGTTCAGGGAACGCCTCAGGCAGCAGAGGGAGGCACACGTGCAGGAGGCACATGTGCAGAAGGCAACTGAATTCTCAAGGGCAACCGAGACAAAGGCCATCCCGGCAGGTTTGGCGACTTCACTCCCCCATTTATAGCATCTGCAGCTGCTAACAGGATCCTTATGATGGCTTTGGCTTGTTGCCAAGAGCAGACCAGAAACCAAACTTCTACTGGACAAGCCCCTGCCCCCTCCCCGAGATCAAAAGGGTGCCAATGATGAGGGCGTTCCAGCATCAACTGTGTGTGTGACTGTGGGCAGGACCGCTCATTTGTCTTCGCTGGAAAACACGAATAAGAATTACAACACCCCTCTGACAATACAGAGAAGTACTCTGTAAACAATAAAACCAGAAATGGCTGTGAGCACTGTGGGCTCCATGCTTCCCATTTCTGACCTGACAATAGTACCACTCCCAAGCCTCAGGAGCCAGGACAGTTGGAACAGGGACCAAGAGACCAAGTGCTCCAGAAGGAGGACGGGCTCGTGGGGAAGGCTGGCTCTGCAAGGTGGCCCGAGAGGATGGCCCATTTAAACTGAGCCTCAGGTAGTTTTCAGGCCCCGTAAGCAGGTTACAGTCTCCAAGGAGAACCACCAGCTGACAAATGCAAAGGTTCTTTTCTGATCTGTGCCCAGCACTCCTGGGGACCAGCCTGGTTCAGCTCAGTCTACTGGGAGGCGTAGGCGGGGACATCCCTTCCTGCCACCGTTCACCATGGAGCCCAGTTAAGAGGCCGCAGCTCCTCACTCACTCACAAAATACGCTAACGGCACCAAAACCCAAGGGATGTGCTAAGCCTTTCCTTTCAGAAACCAGGTTAGACACAATAGGCTTGGTCATCTTTTTGATCTTTCAACCCAAATTACTTTTCTGCCACCAATTTCCTTGAGATCCAGGCTGTTGAGAAGGGAAGGAAAAATGGAAGAAGACAAAAAAGCTCCGCCACACAGTCACAGCCATCCACTAGAGGCCTCCGGACCTATGGTTAGGAAAAGAAAGAGCAGGGACTTCCCTGGTGGTCCAGTGGTTAAGACACTGCCCTTCCATCACAGAGGACACAGGTTCAATCCCTGGTTGGGGAATTAAGATCCCACATGCCGAGTGGAGCGCCCGAAAAATGGGGGTGAGGAGTGGAGAAAGAGCACGGCCAGCCGCAGGGAGTCTGAGCGGGCACACGAGGAGGACATCTCGTGGCTGGTTATCACTCTGCCCCCAGCAGAGCCCGCAGGCGTTCTGTGCAGCACAAACCTGGGAAGGAAAGCGGATCAACACCAGAAAGCAACAGGCCACACAGGCACTGAGGCTGGAACAGAGCTCTGTAAGGGATGTGACGAGAGGCGCCTTGCTGCTCTGAGACCCGTGAGTGAAAGAAGCAATCTGCCCAACATCGCCCGAGCCCTGAGGAGAGCACCCCGCGGGGGCCAGAGTGAGAGGGTGCTGATTTTAATTCAGTTCCTTCTCCGCTGCTCTCCTGCCATCTCACCTCAAGGATGTGACTCTTGGAGGTCATGGAGATAGATTCTTTGAAGAAAGAAAGTTATTTTCTCTGGTCTCTCCTTCACACCTCTTCAAATCACAAACACACCTGGGTTCCAATCATCACGCTTCATGACCTTCAGTTTGATTGCCAGCAGCAGCCAAGACCATGCCTAGCTGCCTCTCCTTCTCTGTGCACTGATCCCTCTTCTAAGCCTGCTGGCTTCCACCTCAACAGAGTAAGAGAGACGTGTGGCTGATAGCGGATACCACCAGGGAATCTAGTAAGAGCGGTTACAGGAATAGAGGGAAGCAATGCTAGAGGCCTGAGGGCCACACCAATCTTGAAATACTGGACTGAGTTCTGGAGCGCAGGGCTCAGTGGAAAAGCAGCAAGTCTTTGCTGTGCAGCTGACCTCTTTGGTACAGGCATTTTAACCAACTTTGCTGACTGAAAAAGATGCCCGAGTGGAGATCTCATTCCGACATGCCATGCCCTCTTTTCTAGGGGGTTAATTCTAATCCTGCTGGGTTCCAAACAAAACCACGGATGCCTAACAGCTAGCGGAACGGGCATCTAGATAGCACAACGGCTCAGCGCCTTCTCTGGACAGGTACTCTTAGACGATACTGGTGGTGGGGAGGTGAACCAGACCCTGCCCTTCGAGCTTACTGCACATGAAGCAAAACATGATGACACGTGCCACTTGACAGTGTGAGGAAGACCAAACAGAGAGACGTGATGGAGGGTCTCTAAGGGGGGCTGCGCTAGAGAGTAGAGCGTGGCACCCAAGTGACCAACAAGAGCCCACCACGGAGGAGGAACCGGGGAGGCGGATCTGAGGAGCGGAGCAGAGGCTGGGCGGCCGCGGGCAAGCAGAAGAGTAAGAGGTGGGCAGCGGACGGCTCAGGGAGGGCGTGGAATGGCCGGTGAGGAGGTGAACGCTGACCTAAGTGCTACTGAAGGGCTTTCATTTCAGCAGGGGAAGGAGGGAAAATGGTTTGCACGTTAAAAAAAATCACTCTGGTTGCGACGTGGAGAAAGGAGGTGCAGACGCCTGTGGCTGGGACTGGACTGCAAGCAGCTGGGAGGGGCCGAAATACTTCACAGGAGAATTTTCTATTGGACTTTCAGGACTGACTCCGAGGGCCAGCTGAGTGGATGGGGATGGTCCCCTTTTCTGAGAAGTCTGAGGAAGGAGGCTGTTTATGGAAAGCAAGCAAGCGCAGGTTTCCCCTGCTATCTGAAATTAGTGTTCTAGGACACCTCTCTTAGCTGACATGGTGTGAAGCAACTACCTTTTAGGTGAAAATGAAACCTCTTCAGATTTCTTTCAGTTAGAGAGAAAAGGGAGAGCATTCATGGAGGCTTTTGGTAAAAGCAGAATGGCACAGAGCAAACTCTTGAAAAGTGGGGGTACCCGTATTTGGTTTCAGTTGTTAAATTTGAGGCACGTCTTGTACATGCAAATGGAGATGTGAACTGCATGGCTGCACAGGAGTCTTCAGCTTAGTGGGATGCTCAGGCAGGGGCAGCTTTTTGGGTACCTAACCCACAGAATTAGTGTGCTTTGCTGGAGGAAAGAATGTGAGGAGCTGCCCAGCACTTGGGCCTAGGGCCTCCTACCTTAAAGCCCAGGACTGAGGGGAGATGCCCCCAGGCTGTACAGGCCACAGCTGGTAAGTGTTCCTGAAGGGCTGGCAGGACTACATCAGGAAGGAGTTTAGAGCCACAGAGCACCCAGCCTTCCAATAAGGCCCGAAGCTGGGCACGGTCAGTAATGGCAGACGGGAGAAAGGAGAGGGGGGAGACTGGGGGTGGGGCGGGGCGGGGGGAAACCTATCTGTAAACATGCCAGACATTCCCCAACTTATTATCTAATACCCGTAAAAAACCCGGGAGGATACTGAAGAGTTCCTACTGCACAGATGAAGAAACGGGGGCTACGGCACATGACGGGCTGGCAGTAGGGCCAGGAGCTGAATTCAATTTCAAATCAGTTTATTGTAAAACAGAACATACACCCAACTCCCTCGTAGCTCACACGGTAAAGAATCTACCTGCAATGCAGGAGACCCGGGTTCAATTTCTTGGTTGGGAAGATCCCCTGGAGAATGGCAACCCACTCTAGTACTTTTGCCAGGAGAGTCCCATGGACAGAGGAGCCTGGCGGGCTACAGCCATGGGATGGCAAGAGTCAAACACGACTTGGTGACTAAACCACCACCACACCCGCACAGTATCAAACGGGCAAGGCAGATGAATCAGTAACGCAAGCCAAGAAGCAGACAGTGAGCACCCCAGAGAAACCCAAGCTGGCCTGGGAGAGCTTGCTTTATGATGATTCACAATCAGACAGAACTAGACCGTAATGTCAGAGGAACAGAGACTTGAAAGTGGAAATGCGGGCAGGTTCACACCTGGCTAGGCTTGGGTGTTGGATATGGGTATGTGGGTGGTGGTGAGAGATACACACGCGCCACAGTTCAAAAGCATCAGTTCTTCAGCACCCAGCTTTCTTTATAGCCCAACTCTCACATACATCCATGCATGACCACTGGAAAAACCATAGCCTTGACTAGATGGACCTTTGTTGACAAAGTGATGTCTCTGCTTTTTAATATGCTGTCTAGATTGGTCATAACTTTCCTTTCAAGGAGTAAGCGTCTTTTAATTTCATGGCTGCAATCACCATCTGCCGTGATTTTGGAGCCCAGAAAAATAAAGTCTGACATTGTTTCTCCTGTTTCCCCATCTATTTCCCATGAAGTGATGGGACCAGATGCCATCATCTTCGTTTTCTGAATGTTGAGCTTTAAGCCAACTTTTTCACTCTCCTCCTTCACTTTCATCAGGAGGCTTTTTAGTTCCTCTTCACTGTCTGCCATAAGGGTGGTATCATCTGCATATCTGAGGTTATTGATATTTCTCCCGGCAATCTTGATTCCAGCTTGTGTTTCTTCCAGTCCAGCATTTCTCATGATGTACCCTGCATATAAGTTAAATAAGCAGGGTGACAATACACAGCCTTGACATACTCCTTTCCCTATTTGGAACCAGTCTGTTGTTCCATGTCCAGTTCTAACTGTTGCTTCCTGACCTGTATACAGATTTCTCAAGAGGCAGGTTAGGTGGTCTGGTATTTCCATCTCTTTCAGAATTTTCCACAGTTTCTTGTGATCCATACAGTCAAAGGCTTTGGCATAGTCAATGAAGCAGAAATAGATGTTTTTCTGGAACTCTCTTGCTTTTTCCATGATCCACCGGATGTTGGCAATTTGATCTCTGGTTCCTCTGCCTTTTCTAAAATCAGCTTGAACATCTGGAAGATCACGGTTTACGTATTGCTGAAGCCTGGCTTGGAGAATTTTGAGCATGACTTTACTAGCATGTGAGATGAGTGCAATTGTGCGGCAGTTTGAGCATTCTTTGGCATTGCGTTTCTTTGGGATTGGAATGAAAACTGACCTTTTCCAGTCCTGTGGCCACTGCTGAGTTTTCCAAATTTGCTGGCATATTGAGTGCAGCACTTTCACAGCATCATCTTTCAGGATTTGAAATAGCTCAACTGGAATTCCATCACCTCCACTAGCTTTGTTCGTAGTGATGCTTTCTAAGGCCCACTTGACTTCATATTCCAGGATGTCTGGCTCTAGGTTAGTGATCACACCATCGTGATTATCTTGGTCGTGAAGATCTTTTTTGTACAGTTCTTCTGTGTATTCTTGCCACCTCTTCTTAATATCTTCTGCTTCTGTTAGGTCCATACCATTTCTGTCCTTTATCGAGCCCATCTTTGCACGAAATGTTCCCTTGGTATCTCTAATTTTCTTGAAGAGATCTCTAGTCTTTCCCATTCTGTTGTTTTCCTCTATTTCTTTGCATTGATCACTGAAGAAGGCTTTCTTATCTCTTCTTGCTGTTCTTTGGAACTCTGCATTTAGATGCTGATATCTCTCCTTTTCTCCTTTGCTTTTCCTTCTCTTCTTTTCACAGCTATTTGTAAGGCCTCCCCAGACAGCCATTTTGCTTTTTTGCATTTCCTTTACATGGGCTAGGGCCACTTTAAAGAAATTTTATTTATGTTTGGCTGTGCTGGGTCTCCATTACAGTGCATGGGGTGCTCACTGCTGCACAAGAGGCTTCCCCAGTTGCGATGGCTGGGTTTCTCAGTGCGGTGGCTTCTCTTGTTGCAGAGCACGGGCTCTGAGCAGGGGGTCAGTAGCTGTGGTGCAAAGGGTTAGCTGCCCTGCAGCATGTGGAACCTTCCCAGACCGGGGGTGGAACCTGTGTTCCCTGCACTGGCAGACATACTTTCAACCACGAGCATAAGGGAGTTCTAGGGCCACTTTTACAGTTTCTTCTTCTTGTAAATATTTCAAGTTTGTTTACTTATTTAAATACAGCAGGTATAACTGTATTAAAATCTGTATCTGCTATCTTCATTGTCTAAATTCTCTGCCAATCTGATTCCCAGATTGTGTCTGGTGTTTGCTGTGTCTGCTGTTTCTCAAGGTGCTTTGCTTCTTTTTGTGAATATTTTAAGATAGCAAAATTGCTTTTAAAAGACTGGACAATAATAATTCTTTTTTTTTTCTTTCATATTTGAAATCTGTTTATTTTTTATTTATTTTTAATTAATTTTTTTTAAATTTAATTTTAAAACCTTTAATTCTTACATGTGTTCCCAAACATGAAACCCCCTCCCACCTCCCTCCCCATAACATCTCTGTGGGTCATCCCCATGCACCAGCCCCAAGCATGCTGTATCCTGCGTCAGACATAGACTGGCGATTCAATTCTTACATAGATAGTATACATGATAGAATGCCATTCTCCCAAATCATCCCACCCTCTCCCTCTCCCTCTGAGTCCAAAAGTCCGTTATACACCACTGTGTCCTTTTTCCTGTCTTGCATACAGGGTCGTCATTGCTATCTTTCTAAATTCCATATATATGTGTTAGTATACTGTATTGGTGTTTTTCTTTCTGGCTTACTTCACTCTGTATAATCGGCTCCAGTTTCATCCATCTCATCAGAACTGATTCAAATGAACTCTTTTTAACAGCTGAGTAATACTCCATTGTGTACATGTACCAAAGCTTTCTTATCCATTCATCTGCTGATGGACATCTAGGTTGTTTCCATGAAGACTGGACAATAATAATTCAATACTGAGCAATGTAGCTTCAGATTGTATCAAAGGTTTACAAGGGGAAAGACGGCACAAGACTTACTGAAGTAGAGTCACTATCAGAACACACAAAAGCACAACATAATATCTTAACCTCAACTCTGTCTTATTTTGGACTTCCCTGGTGGGTGTGGCTCAGACGGTAAAGCGTCTGCCTACAAAGAGAGAGACCCGGGCTCGATCCCTGGGTCGGGAAGATCCTCTGAAGGAAATGGCAACCCACTCCAGTATTCTGGCCTGGAGAATCCCATGGACGGAGGAGCGTGGTGGGCTACAGTCCATGGGGTCGCAAAGAGTCGGACATGACTGAGCACTTTCCCTCTCTCTCTCTCTCTTATTTTAATCAGGACTGTATTACAGGAATATTTTCATCACCTGTAATCATTTTGTGTTTGTGATCTGGATTCTTCTATGTGAGAACAATTTAAAGATGGTGCCTGTAAAAAGGTCACAGTCTCATAATAACTACGGTAGAGGCCAGTGATTACTCACAAGTACCTTATTCGAGATGTTACCAAATACGATCTTTCCCCCTTCTTAGTTTCAGCAGAGATCACTTTTGTTCCAGGGTAACCCTGTCTGGGATTCTCCAACCTCAATGTAGACTCTCCCCAGATGACCTCTGCCCTCGTTGGCATCCGTGTAAGGGAATCTGGGGACCTGACCAAACAGACCTTTCAGGTTTGGCTTGTGCTCCCTGCCCTTTGACATTGTGGCACTGGGCTCACTTCTCCACAGAAATCTTCTTGCCTGTTCTCAAATAGGCTTTCTAGTTACACAGGTGCTGGAAAGGCTCACCCAGCAGCTGACTGTCTTGATCTCATTTCTAGAATTTTGTTGCTGTGGTCTAGTGATTCTCAATCCTGGCTGTACATGAGAAGCACCTGAGGACTGATTTAAAGATACTGATATCTGTGATTTTTTTTTTTAACCGAGGCACAATATTATATAAGTTTTCAGTGTGCTGTGCTAAGTTACTTCAGTCATGTTCGACTCTTTGTGACCCTATGGACTGTAACTACCAGGCTCCTCTGTCCATGGGATTCTCCACAGCAATTCACAATTTTTTTTGCCATGCTGCATGGCTTGTGGGATGTTAATCCCTTGACCAGAGATCGAACATGTGTCCCCCTGCTGTGGAAGCAGAGTCTTAACCACTGGCCCATCAGGGAACTCCTAAGTAATCCATCATCTTTAAAGGCTATACTCCATATAGTTATAAAATATTGGCTATGTTCCCATGTAGCTTATTTATGTTTTATTTACTAGGTTAGAGTCCACATATAAACAGTATCATACAGTATTAGTCTTTCTGACTTATTTCACTAAGGATTTCACTAGGCATAATATGGCAGAAGGCAATGGCACCCCACTCCAGTACTCTTGCCTGGAAAATCCCATGGGTGGAGGAGCCTGGTGGGCTGCAGTCCATGGGGTCTCGAATAGTCGGACACAACTGAGCGACTTCACTTTCACTTTTCACTTTCATGCATTAGAGAAGGAAATGGCAACCCACTCCAGTGTTCTTGCTTGGAGAATCCCAGGGACGGGGGAGCCTGGTGGGCTTCCGTCTATGGGGTCGCACAGAGTCGGACACGACTGAAGCGACTCAGCAGCAGCGGCAGCAGGCATAAATCCTCGAAGTCCATCCATGTTGTTGCAAATGGCAAACTTTCACTCCTTGTTGCTGGTGTTGTCATTGTGCTGGGTCTCCGTTGTTGCATGCAAGCTTTCTCTAGCTGTGGCAGCAGGGGCTGCTCTTCCTTTGCAGGCTTCTCGTTGTCGAGCACGGGCTCTGGGGTGTGTGGGCTCCGGTAGCTGTAGCACTTGGGCTCAGTATTCATAGCCTGAGGGCCCTAAAATGTGCATGAACCCGCTAGTTGAAGCTCATGGGCTCTAGAGTGTGAGCTCAGTAGCTGTGGTGCACAGGCTTAGTTGCTCCACGGCATGTGGCATCTTTACGAACCAGGGATCGAACCCATATCCCCTGCATTGGCAGATGTATTCTTATTTACTGTACCTCTAAGAAGTCCAAATTTTCATTATTTATTATGGCCGAGTAGTATTCCATTGTGTATGTGTACACGCGTGCATGCACACATACTCACACCCTTGACTCGATTCAGCAGTGTACAGGGATGTCTTTGTCACGTGAACTTTGGGAAAAACCCAGAAGATACTCGTGCTTAGCCAAGGTTAAGAACCAGATCAACAGTTCCTTCCCTGGACTAGGGGCTGGGCCCTTGATCAGCCAGCAGGAGCCAGGAAGGGCAGCGCGTGCAGGTGTGGGGTGGGCCCTGGAGAGGGCAGGTGAGAGAGGAGCTGAAGCAGAGCACTGCAGTCACGAGATCAGCACTGGAAAAACACAATCAGATCTGTGGAATCATCTGGCGGAGGGGGAGGGCTCAGAGATGAGGGAAAAGCAGAGGGCTGCAAAGTTCCGTGCTCTTGGCTGTTCCCTAACCCAGTTATGTGACTCTCTATTGTCTGAAAAGCCCTCCTGGGGCAGATGTCCTTTTTAATCATCTTGTTTTCGCTTCCAGACATTTTCTTATCTCTCCCTTATCCTCAGCAGCACCACTCCTTACTTTTACAAGACCTCTATTAACAGAAAGAACATTGTCTAACCCATACAATCAATCCTCAGCGAAGCAGTAAAGTGTGGCACACACTGGCAGTTCCTCCGCTGCTTGAGATCACTGAGCAAACACGAGAAGAGGCGGGGCTGAGCTGCCCAGGCTGAATCAGAGAGCGGAGGTTGGGGCGTGCGTCAGAGACCTCCAGGTGACACCGACCGCTGCCAGTGCTTGCCCGTGGGCCTTCCTCAGATGGCTTTGGCACTTCTGCCTTTGTCCTGTGGCAAACCATCTCTGATAGATGAACTCAGAAGCCTGGTAGCTACACAAGCTCATAACGTCATTAGAGAAAAAAAAAAGTTCATATCCTGATCAGCTTCCACATTCATTCACATAGTCTTGAAACCTAATCTAGAAAAATGACCCTGCCCCTCCAACAAATCTCCCACCTATCTTTATTAGAATTTAGCTTATAAGTAAACCTGAGCTACTACCACTTAAGCTGGGCTGGAAGAACCACAAGCGGGAATCAAGATTGCTAGGAGAAATATCAATAACCTCAGATATGTAGATGATACCACCCTTATGGCAGAAAGTGAAGAGGAACTAAAGAACCTCTTGATGAAAGTGAAAGAGGAGAGTGAAAAAGTTGGCTTAAACCTCAACATTCAGAAAACAAAGATGATGGCATCTGGTCCCATCACTTCATAGGAAATAGATGGGGAAACAGTGGAAACAGTGTCAGACTTTATTTTTCTGGGCTCCAAAATCACGGCAGATGGTGATTGCAGCCATGAAATTAAAAGACGCTTACTCCTTGGAAGAAAAGTTATGACCAACCTAGACAGCACATTCAAAAGCAGAGACGTTACTTTGCCAACAAAGGTCCATCTAGTCAAGGCTATGGTTTTTCCAGTGGTCATGTATGGATGTGAGAGTTGGACTGTGAAGAAAGCTGAGCACCAAAGAATTGATGGTTTTGAACTGTGGTGTTGGAGAAGACTCTTGAGAGTCCCTTGGACTGCAAGGAGATCCGACCAGTCCTGGGTGTTCTTTGGAAGGAATGATGCTAAAGCTGAAACTCCAGTACTTTGGCCACCTCATGAGAAAAGCTGACTCATTGGAAAAGACTCTGATGCTGGGAGGGATTGGGGGCAGGAGGAGAAGGGGACGACAAAGGATGAGATGGCTGGATGGCATCACCGACTCGATGGATGTGAATTTGGGTGAACTCTGGGAGTTGGTGATAGACAGGGAGGCCTGGCGTGCTGCGATTCATGGGGTCGCAAAGAGTCAGACACGACTGTGCGACTGAACTGAACTGAACTGAACTACCACTTAATACACACCTTTTAAAGTGACACTGACAGGTGTTCTGCATAGGGCTTTATGTGTCTCATTTTATTGTGCCCCACTACATTGCATGTGCAGATACTGTTTTTGTACAAACTGTAGGACTGTGGCAGTTTTGTACTGTCAGGTGATTGTTAGCATTTTGTAGCAATGAAATATTTGTAAATTAGGTCTGTATGTTGTGTTCTACATATAATGCTTGCACACTGACAGACTATCAGTACAGTATGGACATAACTTCTATGCACTGGGAAACCAAAAAATCCCCGTGAAGGCTTTACTGTGTTATCTGCTCCAGCGTCTTTGTGCGGAACTGAACCTGTAGTACCTGAGGTCTGCCTGTGCTGTATACGTCTACGCACGATACACAGACTACAAGCTTTGTCTCATGACAGCCTCACGACCACCAAGGGTGGTACTGTTACCACAGTCTTACTGGGAAAAGAGCTGAGCCTTAGGGATGCACAGGAACTTCAGGGAGAGCCCTTGCCGGAGAGGGGCAGGGGCGCCAGGCCGTCCGCCGGGCCACGTGCCTCTCTCTGTGTGTGTGGGGGTGCTGGGCCATCCACCGGGCCACGCGCCTCTCTCTGTGAGGGGGGTGCCAGGCCGTCCGCCGGGCCATGCGCGTCTCTGTGTGTGGGGCGCCGGGCCACGTGCCTCTCTCTGTGGGGGGGGGTGGTGCCGGGCCGTGCCCGGCCACGTGGTCGTGCGGGGCGGGAGTGGACTCAGAGCCGTGGACCACTTCTGCAGTCACTTTGTTCTTGGCTCCTTCTGAGGTTCTTAAGAAACCACTGAAAACCGTTTCCCCTGGGATATGCCTGTGCACAGTTTATGGACATCCTCTTTGTACTGCGAAGTGAAGAGGAGGAGAGTACACGTGATGGTCAGACGCTGTCTGAGGGCTGGTGTGTCACACAGGTTGAAACCAAGGGTGAAGGCCCACCCGGGCCATGACGACCCAAACAGAAGTCCTACAACAATGTGACAACGTCTAGGCGCTCTACGGGCTCTGCGTTTGATGCACTGAGTTTGCCTGGCTTCTCAGAAGACCAAATAACTCAGGTGGTGAGCCAGATCGCAGATTCAGCGTGGCAGCCATGCCTGTTCCCAGGGAGCTGCTGCTCACACGCCCTCCCACCCCTGCCCATCACCTCAGTGTTTCCCTCGCTGGAGGGACCGGCCCACGTGAGAGCAGAATTTCAGCAACCAAGCAGAGCACTCACATTTTTCATTTCACCGTGGAAAGCTCCCGCCTACTTACACTGGGTGGTGTGTGTACAAAGAGCTCTCCCAGGGTTTCGAGGGTTTCAGAGGAACAAACTGCAGTGGTTCTTACCCCTCCTTCCCTCGGTTGTGGATGGCTAGCTCTTCGCCAATGCCCTCTTCCTCCTTGAAGCTCTCCCAGTCCAGCTTGGACTTCTCTAGGGTGCTCATCTTCTGCTTCTTGGCTCCGATTTTCCCCAAAAGGCTGCTCATGCCACTTGATCTTTTTAACCTAAGGAAAGCAAAAACATGAAACATGTAGCATGTAAAAGCTCTAATCTCTTAATTAATGGTTTCTCTGACTGGCATGGGCCTCCCTAGATTCAAGCGACGTCTCTTGTTGGAAGCCGTGTTTGCATCCAGGGTACTTCCTGTCTGGTGAGGAGAACACAGTAAAGACACCAGAATTCTAATGTGCTTTTCCTGCTTAATACCCTCTGACCACTCTAACGAGCTGGGGATAGGAGATCCTAAAGACTTCTCTCTGGTGTGTATGACGGACAAGCCTCTGCCTGCAAGGAGGGAGCAGTCCAGCATGATTCAGTCTTGGTTTTAGAAGCACATGCCATGGTTTTTATTTCAACTTGAACCATGTGACTTTAGGCGAGTTATTTAACTATCAATACATCTGCCTCGGTTTCCTAATCCACAAAATGAACACTCACTCACAGGGCAGTAGTATCTCTTCTATGTAAAGTGCTTAAGACAGCACCTGGCACAGAGGAAAGGTGCAGCATGAATGTTATCCACCCTGTATCACTGTCATCATCTGTGCACTAAAGCCCCAGGGAATCCTTTCAAGACAACACCGATGAGCAAGAGGTCATAATAGCTTTAAAAGACTCTTAAGATCGCTTCCTTTCAACTCCTGTGAGTCAGGACCCTGGTTTTTCCCAGGAGGTGGAGAACATTCCTCACCCCGAGAGCAAGGAATGCACAGCCTGTGCTCTGCTTGCTGGTGATGCTATCATGGATGGCGGGAGAAACCCCACATGTTCAAGTCCTGGCAGGTCGCGTGTTTCCAGTCAATGTTAAATGTGTGAGCTCAAATAAGCAAAACAGACTGCAGCTAGTAAGAAGGTACTACAAGAAGAAGGAATTACGGAAGGAACGTGGCTTTTGGTCTCTTCAGAAAGTAAAACAAGTTATATACCAGCATACAAAAAATTAGAAATCATTTTCTGCTTTACTGGGATATGCAAGAGAGTTAAAACATTTAAAAACTCTATGAGCTAACATCACAAGGCCTACTGATAACACTGGTAATAGGACCTCTCATTTGTCTAGAAGGCTAATTCTCCAAGTGCTTTTCATAGCCATTTTCTCATCTTATTCTCCCTCATGCCTGTGAAAAACGAGCACCGAGTCTCAGAGGTGGTGGAGGAGGAACCTTCGAGGTGATCTTGACTCACCAACTATTCTGAAGTCCCACCTCCCTGCAGCACAGTGCCAGGGAGGGACGGCTTACTACCTCTGCCCTGGAGAGAGGTGACAGGCCAGTGTCCACAGTGAACACAAGACTCTAGGGGCTGGACAATTACCCTCCACATTTTCATTCTGTTTATACTGGTGGAGGGGATGTTAGCTTCCCCGTTGTGGTCATACCCTACTATATGCTGTCAGCTTAAGATCAACTCAGAAAAGGCTGGGCAGGCATCACTGTCCTCACTTTGAGGTGGACAAACAGACTGAGAGTAGAGAGGTTACATGATACAGCAAGGCCAAACCAACAGCAGATGCAGCCCCAGGATGAAACAAGGCTTTTCTGGCCCTCAGTGTGGGGCACTGTGCTCACCTCTAGTGTGTGGATTTACTCGAGAGATCTTCTAATGGCTACTTTGTTCCCAATCTGCTTATGAATTTTCCAAACAGTTTTTAATGAGCTTTCAATTCATACCCAGATAACTCAGTCCCTACAGCAGTCTCTCCATCCACACAGACTATATTTTACCAGGAACAGAGCATGAGTGTGTGGGTGGTCACTCAATGACGTCCACCTCTGTGCGACCCCATGGACTGTAGGCCGCCAGGCTCCTCTGTCCATGGGATTCTCCAGGCAAGAATACTGGAGTGGGTTGCCATTTCCTTCTCCAGGGGATCTTCCTGACCCAGGGATTGAACGTGTGTCTCCTGCATTGCAGACGGTGATATTTTACCAGGACAGAGCATGAGGGGGGATGAGGAAACTTAATACGGCTCCAATGTTTCCACTTCTCACCTGCTGCACTATCCTGGTTCTGTTTTATTTCCTCTCACCTGGATAATTCAGCAGCCTCTTCACTTGTCTCCCTGACTTTTATCTTGTCCCATCACTCACCTGTTCCATCCTGGCACTGATTCTATTAATATATGCCGTCTTCAGAGTGAGTTTCCTAAAATCCGAATCTTATCACGTCTTTCTGTTTAAGTATCTCCTCCCTGACGCCCAACCGCTCTCACGATAAAGGCTACACGCCTTCACCCTTGAAGCGCCTCCTGGCCTTCTCTCACCACATCTCCCTTTGCAGCCAAAGCTCCAGCCACACCATGCCGGCCGTGCAGTTTACCTCTCACACGTTTAACATTTCTCTGGTCTCGTCTCAGCTGGGAAACCACTTCCTGCAGGAGGCTTTCCCAGCCCTTCCCGCACTCTCTGCATTAGACAGCTCCTGCTGGAGCTTCAAGAGCGCCCCGGTTCTCTTCCGTCGCAGCCCTGCTCCTGTACACGTGCCTGAGGGACTCCACTCTCAGCTGTGGCCACACTGGTCAGCTCTGGGGATGCTCAGGGCCGCTGTTGACACCTCACCAAAACCGCATACCTGCAGGCTTCTCGTTTCTGGCCACAGGGCCTCCTCCAACCCTGTCCACATGTCACAGGCACTGTGGTGGAATGACTGTGGGGAGCTGGTGCCTAAGCGGGCCAAGCTCTTGTGCTCACACAGGCGGCTCCGGGAGGCACACTGAACGCTCCTCAGAAGTCCCAGGGACGCGGAGCCCTTGTGGCCTTGGGCACACACACACGCCTGTATTGGCTCTTCCCCCTTCCCGGCCTCCCCTGCCTCGCTCCCTCAACTCCTGCTTCTTGAGACGCCTTCCCAAATAAGCTACCTGGACTCAAAGCCTTCCCCAAGGTTCTGCTTTGACGGGAATCTAACAAAGAAGCTCAGGAGAAACACGACTTGCCCTGTGCTAGCTCTGTATGATGTGGACACTTCAGTTCTGGGTTTCCAAATCTCTCTCCAGCACGTGGATATAGCTGCCAATAGCAGACACTCAATAAAGTCAACAGTGTTACCTGGACCATAGAACCAACTAGTGGGAGAGGATTAGACTTTTTTTAGAATAAAAGGTATTCAGAATACTTCTAAATTAGGAAATTCTAAGGGAGGAAACAGTGTCAGACTTTATTTTTTTGGGCTCCAAAATCACGGCAGATGGTGATTGCAGCCATGAAATTAAAAGATGCTTACTCCTTGGAAGGAAAGTTATGACCAACCTAGATAGCATATTAAAAAGCAGAGATGTTACTTTGCCAACAAAGGTCCGTCTAGTCAAGGCTGTGGTTTTTCCAGTGGTCATGTATGGATGTGAGAGTTGGACTGTGAAGAAAGCTGAGTGCTGAAGAACTGATGCTTTTGAACTGTGGTGCTGGAGAAGACTCTTGAGAGTCCCTTGGACTGCAAGGAGATCCGACCAGTCCATTCTAAAGGAGATCAGCCCTGGGATTTCTTTGGAAGGAATGATGTTAAAGCTGAAACCTCATGAGAAGAGTTGACTCACTGGAAAAGACCCTGATGCTGGGAGGGACTGGGGGCAGGAGGAGAAGGGGACGACAGAGGATGAGATGGCTGGATGGCATCACTGACTCGATGGACCTGAGTTTGGGTGAACTCCGGGAGTTGGTGATGGACAGGGAGGCCTGGCGTGCTGCGATTCATGGGGTCGCAAAGAGTCAGACACGATTGAGCGACTGAACTGAACTGAACTGAAGGGGAGGAATTTCCACTTACATTTGCCAATCAGTTCTCAGCAACTCAGGGTTCCCCATTTTATCTGGGCAACACCATGACTTTGTACACATCTCTCCCCCTTAGCCTACAGCTCTGATGGCATTACCAGAATACACCATCTTTTCAACAACAGGAAAATGATTTTTGCACATAGCAGTGAAGAGGGTGCTAGAAAAGGAAAACAGTCACCAGTAAACATCAGCAAAATGTCACCTGCTCTATTACGTTTTATGGAAAAGCTTCCAGGTCTGCCTGCACCGGATCATTAACATAGTGTATGATTTCCTAATTTGATGGCCTCAAAAGCAAAATTACCCACCTTTTATTTGAGGCTAAATCAAAGTGAACGTCACATTTACAGCAGTAACCAAAACGCCTGGTGTCCTTATCCTGAGACTAGCACCTCTCCTGGGGTCGAGCATGTGGGGTCTCATACTTGGTTCCCCCCTTGAAACAGGGCTGCAGTGGCACAGTCCTGGCGTCCGCCCATCGCAGCCATCAGGAATGCAGATCGACCCTGACCTTGGCCCCCTCTCTGCTGCAAAGGTTCATCCAGCAGGCTTTCAGGAGAGCTGAGGCAGGCAGCAGCAGACAGCTTCTGGGCCGCGGCTGGGAGCCATCTCTGCCCTGCGGGAAATGCAAAGCACGCCCTGCCCTGCACGCCCCCCTCACAACAGCGGCTGGGCTAGGAACGGTGGCCCAGCACTGGCGTCCCACAGGCATTGAGGAGCTGTGTACTGGGCAACCAGGGAAAGGGGAGACTCCTAATTCCCTTGGTGACCTCTCTGCTGTCAGCAGGAACCCGAGCAGCTTCAGGCGTTACAGTTTGTTCTGGATCCTAAGCCATAAGGGCAAGAGACTACCAGAAAGTTGGCTCTGACAGCTCAACCCCTTCCCCAGGTGCAGACTTTCCAGTCTTGGTTCTAAAGTGGGGTGAGCTGTGTTACAGAAACCACATTCAAGAGAGCCCTCACCCACCTTTAGAGGCCGAAGCTCACAGTGGGCCCCTGCACTTGCTCCCTCAGAATGCATCCAGAATGTTATATTCAGACACGTCCAGAATACTGCTGCCAAGATGTTTTCCACGTAACCCATGACATTTCAACCACCTCCTCCTGCTCTGCTGACCTTCCGACCATATGCTTGGTGTGAACACTAGTCCCATCTGAGGAGTGCGCCGTCACTCTGGCCAGTTGGCCTCTGTGCCATCATGGTGTGGCTGAGTGTGCAGCGCGCTGGTGAGAGACCCTCACTAAGCCTTCGCTTCTGTGCGAAGTCAGCAATTCCCTCAATTCCCTTCCCACCACGCAAAGCCTGCTGACCTGCCCCAACACCAGACACCAGCCAAGACCTCACAAAAGAAGATTCAGAACCTCAGAAAAGTAAAAAGGATAAAAGGGCAAAATGACTGTTGTCTTTTTCCTTTCCGAATTCAAAGTTTACAATGATAATCTGCTAGAACTTTTGCTGCCTTTTAGCCCCTGAAATGTAGATTTAACAAAATGCATTGCAACTAAATGATAAAGTCCATCCTGTTAAGTCTGTTATAAAGATATTAAAGTAACATGTTTTCTTTGTTCCAGTCCCATGAACATGGACACAGATTCACCCAACTCATCTGTTCCATAGCAAAAGAACTGCTTTATCTGGCCATGTTCAGTGAACCTCTGGATCCTGCTATTTATTTATAAGACGTACTAGAAAGGAGCTGGAAAAATAACTTCTTAAACAGAAATAGAAAGGATGACAGGACACAGCAACTGGTTCTCAAGAAAGAGTGGGAACATCTTTCCCATGATCTTTAAAATCAGCCTCAGGCGCCCAGTGGTCCCACAGAAGAGAATTTGAGGTTTGGGAATGAATTTAGAGTCCATTCGTTCTTTGGACACATCCGACAGAGATTACTCAGAAATGACTGTATACCAGACAGTGTGCTTGGAACTAGGGATTGATACAAAAATATATGAAGCAAAATTTTGGCTTCTAGGAGAAAATCTGGTGGAGATGATTATACAAAAAAATTATGACCAAATACTATTAGGGCATGAAAGAAGGAGCAGCTGAGAGGCCGGCTGATGCAAGCTCTTTGTTTCAGAGATGCGTTAACTAAACTCTAAGAAGGTTAAGAAATCTGCCCAGGTGCACAGTGAGAGAGACCTGGGTCAGCACTTAGTGCTTGATCACCTGGCTGATATGAGATGAGGACAGCTCACCTTTGGCCCTCCCTTCCACACTCCAGTTTCACTGCTGGTTTTGGGGTTTTGGGGAATATTCTTATCTTCCCTGTTGTCCTGGAGCTCACTGTACACAGGGCCCATGTCTTACTCATTCTTGGCTCACTCAGCATCGTGCAAAGCTTTGCCATGGTATGTGATCACTACATGTTTAATAGGATTTGACAGTGGGCAAATGAATTTTCTCTTCTAACAGAAGTTTTTAACACTACATTTGAACCAACAGCAAAGAAAAGGAAGCTCCAAAATTGAACCAGCAAGGATAAGGTCAACACAAGTGCACGGGAGCGCCACTGACCTCTACTTGGAACTTCCACGCACACAGCCCAACTCAAGTCTATGCTTTCCAGCTCACAACTTGCTTAACCACTAAAATGCAAATTATTTGGAACTAAGATTTCTTGGCAGAGATAAGCAGTTTCCGTAGTATTTGGCATCTGTTTACAAGGTAGGAGTGGACTTTTCACAGCTCACCCATGGCCTAAGAGCCATACAAGGGTCTGGAACTGGCATGGTTCTTCCTGAGAAATGTGAAGAAGGTTTATGATGGAAATTCTTCAGTGAGAGCTGTCTGCTTCAGTGAGAGCTGTCTGCTTGTTCTCTTGCAGATCATCTTTGGATTAAGCTGAAATCCCTAAGAATGAGAAGTAAAGCCCCAGTCCCTGGGCCAATTTCACTCCCCACCTGTGCAAGTCTCTAAGTAATCTTCCCAAAGCCCAAGACCAGACGACTGAAGGAAATGGACTGGAAGCCAGTGGCACATTAGGAAAAGAGTTTAAATCCCATTCACTTCCCAACGTTGTATTGCAGTATTCTACGGGACACTGGGCTCAGTAAAGTGGAAAACCAGAAATATTGACATTGATACACTGCCAGCCAAAAAAAAAACACACACACCAGAAAAGAAAAAAAGCATCTACCAGCAAAAGGTGAAATAAAAGCTGGCAACAAGTAGCAGCTTCACAGTTTTTGTACAAACAGAAAATGGTCTGCTAACTCAGTTTTATTGATCTTATGCCAATCCAAGAATAAAAGAAGTTAAGTTTTGTCTGATTTGATTTCAGCTGCTCTCCATCTTTACAGCATGTCTGTGAAAACTAGGTGATGATTTTGGTAGCAAAAGCCCTGAATTCTAAGCTCTTCTAAAATACTATATTACAGAAAGCCCTTTCCAACTTTTTCTTCCCTATCTGTTAAGCACAGGACTGTTTTGCTTGCTGGAAGGACTATCTTAGCTGACTTGGTTCTATTTAAATGAGCAGCCCTTCCTAGAGAAGACACACCATCCCTCCACCGTCAGCTCTCCTCAAAGCCATAGGAGTCCTGTAACTGCACAGTCTCTGGTCTCTCTTATGATCAAGGTCAAGTATTTCTGAGACAAGTAACTTGTGGCTGGGGACTCTCAAACAACACTGAAATGGACTTGTTCTCTGGGACAGCTAACTGAGCGGCTGGGCAGCAGTTCATTAGCATCGTATGCCAAGAGAAAGTTAATGCCCCTCTTTGTGAAGAACAGTCCTCCTCTGGTCTATTGTTCTGCTGAAACCAGCTCAGTGGGCTTGGGCCCCTTGCCACAGAAGGCAATTGTTTGTTTTTATTGTTGTTTGTTTTCATTAATCTGCCTAGTTCAGACCTTTCAGGGTGGGTCAAAGTTAGACAAGCATTAGGAAAGAATGGGTCCTTTTCCACACCAACCCTTGGCGCACATGAGGCCTTTGCGGTGCTTGGTTCACACACTTAATGCAGAGAAAAATGCTGTATGAAGATGTAAAAGGCCTGTGTTGTCAGGCGGGTGGGTGAGCTCTAGAGCACCCAGTCTGCTCCTGCTTCTGCGAGATGGAATGCGACGGCACAAGGAGGCCAATGTGGTCTGCTGAGAACTTCCCCTCAACTTTCCAGTTTCAAAATGTCAAACTGACAGAAAAGCTGAAAGCAGAGAACAACTATTTATCTAAATACTCTTCACTGCAATAGCGTCTGCCTCCAATGCGGGAGACTGGGGTTCGATCCCTGGGTCAGGAAGATCCCCTGGAGAAGGAAATGGTAACCCTCTCCAGTATTCTTGCCTGGAGAATCCCATGGACAGAGAAGCCGTGGTAGGCTACAGTCCACAGGGTCGCAACGAGTCGGACACGACTGAGCGGCTTCACTTTCACTTTCACATTCTGCCACATCTGCTTTCTCTCTCTCTCCTTCTCTCTATATATACAAATTTTCTTTTTTGGGGGGTGATTCATGCCCCATCACCTCTGGGTCTAAGAAAGTCTCCAAAAAGTGAAAAAGCAGTAACTGGAGAAAGGCCAGGGGTTATGATCATCAGCAGGGTCCTAGACTAGAACTGCCAACGGTGAGCATGGAGTCCCTGGCCAACACAGAAGCATTCACCTTGATATCTGGATTCTCTTCTCAAGGGTCAGAGGCCCGCTGTGCAGAGGGTTAAGCAAAGTCAGTGCAAAGTCGGTGGCAAAGAAAAACCCTTTGGCCTGTCCACCAGGCCTTGAGGAAATGATACTTTTCTGTTTCCCTTCTCCTTTGTCCCACTCCCATGTGGTCATCTCATTCCCTGGGAAAGAGATAATGCCACATCCCTTCCTGCCTCTGCTCTGGCAACTTCCTTCCTCACACCATTCCCATGGCGGGGCCCAGGACGGGCAGGGGAGAGCCGCCACCACGTTAGAGCAGTTGGGGCCTGAAGCAGGCCAGGGGGCTCTCTCCAAGGAGGAAATGTTCGTTTACTGGGAGTGAGGATTGTGCCTGGGGGGGAATGGAGGCCTCTCCCGAGAGGTGCTGCTGTTGCTTTAATTTGCACGATCAGGCGCAGCTGGGAAGAATAATGTACTGACCAACACAAACAGACCATTTACATTTCTGAGACAGACTTTTAAAGAAAGTATTAAATACAGCTCCTAACAAAGCCCATAATGGCATTTTTCTTTAGGCAAACCCTGGGAGCTCAACTGAGGCAGGCACAGCTTGTTTTCCAGACACTGCTTCCATATGGGCGCCAACCAGTCACAGCCTTGGGGCAGAGGCAGAGGAGCAGAGCGAGCCCCTCTTTGGGGGTGCTCCGGGGCCTCTCTGAGATGGAGCCAGGCCAGGCAGCTCTGGACTACCTGCACTGCCCGCCGGGGCTGAGGCCGGGAGCCCCGCTCACCCTGACGGGTCCCATCCCAGCAGGAGAAGAGCGCCTCTCCCAGAGACAGCAGCCGGTGAGAAGCAAAGTGTGGAGCCCGGAAGACAAATGTGCCCGACGGGGCTGTTCTGGCTAACTGCTGACTGCTGACTCGGGAGTTGGCGTGCTTTCTCAGACCTCAGCATTCTGCTTTCTTTGACTTCCAGCTTGCTTTTTCTCAGGCAGGTCTCTCTCTCTTCATGAAAATGTCTGAGGATGTCAACATAAAATACGTTTCTAAGTCTTGGCCACCTCCCAGGTTGAGATCAAGTTAGAGTCTCAGGATGTGGGGGTGTGCTCAGTCAGATCAGGGAGCGTTCACTGAAGAGTCATGCCTGCACTCCTTTCTAGAAATGGGTAGGCACATTAACCACAAGGCTTCGGATGAAACACACGAGTTAGCTAGCATATATTTTGCAAAATGATTCCCCCTCCATCCCTCAACTTCTCATCACTACTAAACAAGCATGCTAAATTGCAAATGAGAAGGATATGAACTCTGGACACAGCTTGATTCCTGACACCTCACAGTTCTGTCTGGAGAGGGGTGTGCTTGACGGTCTTCTCATTAGATGAGGCTGAGTGGTGACACAGGTCTAGCGCCTGGCGTGCCTCAGGGTCCCTGACTCCACACCGCTCTCCTTGTGGCGGCTGCACTGTCAGGCGCTTGCTCACTGGCCAGGGGATCTCCTCTGGCCTCCCAGAAGGCGCTGTCCTGCTCACTCAACGGGCAACTCAACAAGGCCCAGGCCCCAACCTGTCCCCCTCCCAGGGCAGCACCTGTCTTCAAAAAGCCAGGACACACCATCATCTATAGTTTTCCCATCGTCACAGCACCCCTCACAATCCAGGATTCAAAGAATCCTTGGGAAGCAATTACCTGCACAACGGTGATCAAAAGAAGGGGGTTGTTTCCAGCCTGAGCCCGAGGTGTCACTTCGCTAAAGCAATGCAATGGATTTCAATAAAGAGGAATATCTGTTCCCACGTAGTCTGGTAGAGAAAGCAGAAAACTTTCTTTTTCCCTGCACTCAGGAAATGGTTTTCATATATGTTAACCACAGCTGGGTAATCTGTATAACCACAACATAGCTTCTCTTTAATAAATAGAAGATTTTTAAGTACTGCATCACTAACCACCAAAAAGAATTCCCACCCTCCATCTCTAAGGCAAGAAAAAATGATAAGGCTAAGTAGAGTCTCTTTCCTTAATCTGCCAGTCAGGGGTTGCTGAAGAAGATTTTTCATTCAGAAATGTAGACTGTTTCATGAGGCTTCTGTCATCCAGCCCCTTTGCTGAATGATGGATGAACCCTGAACAAATCCAGCTTCTCTGCATGCTGGGATCCCCTCAGAGCCTTTATGACCATGATCCACAATGGGTCATAAGGTAAATGTATGACTATGGATCACGGCCAATAGGTGTGAAGGAGCTTTTGTGACTGCTGACTGGGAGATGAAGGTACGCTGAAACAAAGCTGGCCAACCCTGCCTAGCACAGATGGTTCAAGAAAATGAAAACAAATCAAACCAAACATCATTAACTAAAGATGCGAAGGGTGGACTGGACAGTTCTCCGATTCACCCTTGTATATCACTTGCCCTGGGAAACTTGGCATCACCCTCTCCCTGCTGTGAGAGCAAGGCCTCTGTCCTCTGGCTCCTTGCCCTGAAGCCAGGAGCAGTCTGGGAGAGCCGGTGACCCTCTCCCTGGGGGCAAGTGGCTTCATGACGCCCTTCCTGTCACTGTGAGGCCCAGCTGGTAACTCAGCAAAGACTGTATGAGCATGTTCACCATTCCCGCTGCCCAGAAGGAAGGAGGTTTGGAGCCAGAGGCACTAACACCGGTGGTCTCATTTGAATGATATTACTAAAACTAAAAGGGCATTCGTGCAAAAACACACAAAACAACTCCCCTCCCCCAAACCTACCTAGTTGTCATGAAGAGCTTTTTTCTAAGGGTGAAGATTAAGCTACTGAATTGATTTGTATTCTGTTGATAAAAGAATGCTGGAAAACTGGTGACACATCATTTTTTATTCTCAGTTAATACTTTTAAAAACAGCTTGACTGCAACACAATTCACATACTAAAGAAGTCACTCATTTAAAGTATGCAAGTCAATGGTTCTCAGTGTATTCAGTTGTGGAGCCAGTATTACAGTCTAATTTTAGGACATTTTATCATTCTCTCAAAAAAAAAAACAAAAAAAACCTCCTCACACCCATTCATTAGCAGTCACACCCATTCCTTCAGCTTCAGGCCAGGAGCTAATCTATGTTTTGTCTCTACAGATCTGCCTGTTCTCCCAGCTATCAATAATAGTTGTATTTTGCTATTAAAAAAATTATTATTATTACTTTTTGTCATGCTATACAGTATGCATGATCTTAGCTCCTTGACCAGGGATTGAACTCAGGTCCCCTGCAGTGGAAGCATGGAGTCTTACCCGCTGGACTGCCAGAAAAGTCCCAGCCAGCTAGTAATTTTAAATCGTAAGTTTAAGACTATACAGTTGGTATCTGTTGTAGCTAACTATAAGAAACACTTTTAAAATTTCAACTTGTCCCATATGTTGACGGTCATATATATATATATATTTATTTCATAAGAGCCACGAAAATCAGAAATCTAGACTTCAGACAGGAATACTGTAATATCTGAGCACTGCTTATATAGGTAAGTCCTGAATACCATCACCACTACTTTGGAGGTGTGTTTTTAAAGCAGTGAGGTGCAGTGGCTTAGCATTCAGTGCAGAAAACTGCCCCTGCCACTTAAACCTTTTTGTTTGTTTGTTTTAAAAACCATTTGGGTGAGAAAATTTATCTGAGCCTCAGGTCACTCATTAGTGTGTGTGTGTTTGTGTGTGTGTGTGTGTGTGTGTGCTTAGTTTCTCAGTCGTGTCTGACTCTGTAACCCCATGGACTGTAGCCCACCAGGCTTCTCTGTCCATGGCAAGTATACTGGAGTGGGTAGCCATGCCCTTCTCCAGGGGATCTTCCCGAACCAGGGATCAAACCCAGGTCTCCCGCACTGCAGGCGGGTTCTTTACTGACGGAGCCACAGGGAAGCCCAAGAATACTGAGGATAATAACAGCTGCTTTGAAGTGTGATGATCAGGTGAGATATTCATCTACCTAGCCCGAGTGCCTTCAGTGTGCCAGACTCTGTTGGCCACTGGAGATAGAAACACAAATTTCTTAGCCTCATTAAATTCATTTGCTCAAGACAGAAACACAAACAAGTAATTAATTAGATTATGAGAAAACCAAGTACTTTAGGAGCCTAACAGTGTGAGCTGGGGAAGGCTGTAGAGAGGGAGGGGAGGTATCTGAAATGTGCAAGCTGAGAAGGATTTGCAAGGAGACAAGGTGGGAGAGAGAAGTCAGCAGAGACAGGGGCCTCTGCAGCACATGTGAAGGCGCAGAGTAGAGGCCACACTTCCTGTCGCTCCTACTTTCATCATGCCCTCAAAAAGATGCTTCTCTAGAAGCCAGAAACAAATTAAAATCTTGCTGCTGCTAGAGAAAAACTATGGAGCTTTAGGAGTTGCTTGTTCTTTTTCTGAAGCTAATTCATCTTTGGCAGCAAAGTATATTTTAAATTTCTACTTTTTTCTCCTGAAAAATTTCAAACCAAGAAAAGTTGATCACCTTTGATCTAGAACAGTCCCCATGGCTGTAGAATGGCCCACAATTTGGACTTGTCCGATTGTTAACACTGGCTGCTTTGGGGGCATCTGGGAGTCTTTCAGCACGCAATCTTTGGACGGCTTTTCCTCCTGGACACTTACTTCCTGAGTGATTTCATCCAGTCCCGAGGCTTACATACCAGTAAACTGCCTCTGACTCCCAAAGGTCTTATTTTCAGCCCAGACCTTGCTCCGTAACTCCAGACTTTCACTAACTGCCCAGCAGACCTCGCCTGCAGCAGCTTTTCACACCTTAGCAGAAGGCATAGCACCTGGCCACGTACTCACCTTTCAGACTTGCTCTCTCAAGACTAACCCCACACTCACTCCACCTCAGGTACGTACCCACCTTTGAAGGCCTAGACTCAAGCCATTCCTTCCACCTGAAATACTCTCTTCCAATAGAACATCTTGTTAGCGTTCTCACCGCCCTCAAGACTGCGTGCAGATCTCAACTTCTCAGTGAGACTTGCCCTTACCACCCTGTGCATCCTGTTCCCACTCTAACCTTCACCCTCACCCCACGGTCCTGCTCCAACTACCCTCCTCAGATTTTTTTTTTCTTTGTAACATTCAGTATTTTCTAACACACCACATAATTTATTATGTTTATTGTCCATCTCTTTCTTGGAATGGAAACTCCACAAAGGCTGGAGCTGATGTCTGTTTTGATCACTGATATAACCCAAACATCCAGTACAGCGCCAGGCACATGGCAGGCACTTTTAATAAACATTTGTTAAAAGAATGTATGAATATTGGGAAAACATATCAACTTGGTACATTATAAACAGATTCCAATAATGATATCTACTAAGGTAACAGTTCTTGGTATTGGCTAATCTCATAGCTGCTGCATATCCTTAGCTGGGTTTTCTGCAGGAAAAATTAGCAGTTTAGACATGGGAAAAGCATTTGTTCATTGCAACAGATGGCAGATCCTTCTGTGAATGGCTGTCAGGAGCCTGGAATTTGTCCTAGGCTGGCCCCAGTGTCACTGGATAAGAGCCTGCAGAATGCTCAACAACCCCACCATAAACTGTAATCTGGTGGACACAGGCTAAAATATCCTAATTGAAACACAAGTCAGGGACAGAATTAGAGGGAATGCTGGATGACCTTTGTTTTTTTGGTCTATGATAAGAGAATTTGCAAAAAAAAAAAAAAAAAGTGATATATACATTCGTATTTTGTGGTAAATGAAGCTCTGGAACAATCATGTCAGGAGACAGAAGGAAAGACTAATGAGGGCCACAAATGAGTCTTTTTCTCTTGCCACCAGTTACCTCACAGCAAAGCTGCTTTTATTGGTTTGGTCTTGGGGGCTAGTTTTAAAGTCATATACTCTACTATGTTATGAGCCAGAAGAAATGTCTGAGTCCAGTCTTGAAGCTAAAACCAACACTGGATGGATGTACTTGGAGGAATTAGCTAACTCAATATTCAGCCAACTGAATAACTTCTTGTCAGAAGCTGCCAGAAAGAATCATTCAGGGGTACAGGTTTGATTTCGGCAGCAAGCTGAGCTACAGCAAAGACAACCACTCCTTCCAGCTGCCACAACCAACTATGTCAAGGTAAGAGAATTATCCAGATAGGAACTTTCTCTCTTGTTCAGTGGGCACCTGAGCTGGTGGACACAGTGGAAGGGATAAGATGGCAAGAGCAGCTAGAAAAAGAGGCAAAAAGAAGTGGGTTCTTCTCACTGCTGGTGGTCTGGGTGCCTGGTAAGAATAGAAGACCCTAAAAATGTTCAAAGGGGTGTGGGAACGAGGTCATATGCAAAAATGCAAGACTTCCAAATGGCTTGAGACTTCTAGAAGCCTGACTGTGGAGAAACATCCTTACAATTCTGAAGGAAAATCATTTCCCACCTCATGTTATATGCAGAAAAACCACTGCTAAAATGTAAAGACAGAACAAAGTCATCTTTGGACATGCTTAGTTTCAAAAATTTATCTCCTATATATCATTTCCTCAGGATGTTACTGGAGGATGAGCTCTATTAAACGAGGAAATAGAAAGAGTAAGACAAGGAATCCAAGAGGCAGGGGAGCCACACAAACAGGGATGGAAGGCAGGCCCAGAACAACAGCTGCAGAGAAAGCCCAGAGAAGAGAGTCCAGACCCGGGCCGAAGGATGGAAGACTTCAGAAGGGACTGGGGGGGGGGGGGGGCGTGGTATGGAGACGACACAGCCAAGAAAAGTGTCGACAGGGATTTCACAGAGCTGCGGGAGAGTTTGGGAAAAATGTGACACGGACATAGAAAACGAAGCGAACTAACAAATTACATGCTGAGAAAGACTGAAGGTGGGAGGAAAATGGGACGACAGAGGCTGAGATGGCTGGATGGCATCATCGACTCAATGGACATGAGTTTGAGCAAGCGCCGGGAGATGGTGAAGGACAGGGAAGCCTGGTGTGCTGCAGTCCATGGGGCTGCAGAGTCAGACACGACCGAGTGACTGAACAACAACAACGAATACGATACATACATGAAAGGAAACACAAAGCTAGTCCACACCTGGGCTCAGGGAAGGGGCAGTAGGAGAGTATTAATTCCTTCTCTTTCAAATCAGGAGCTGGTGTTCCTTAAAGATTAACAAATAATGTCTAAAATTGAAAAAAAAAATACCCGGTATACGAAACACAGTAGTTTCAATTATTGACAAAATAATACCAGAAGAACTAGCTAAAAGGGTTTAAAGTGGTTGCCTCTGAGAAGCAGGACCCAGGACAGGATCACACAGTGCATTTGGATGTTTCACTCTATGCCTGTATGACTGAGCTGATAACAAACCTGGGTTAATAAATCTTAATGTTCCTTTTAGCAGGAAAAGAAGAGAAAGGAATGTTTCTGAGGAGTCAATCAGTCTCTCTCTCCACTGGACAAGCTGGTGAAGTGATCTGTTCCCCAGTTAAGGGCACTGCTGAAATGATTAAAGAGATGAAAGCTAGAACACTCTTCCAGCACTTAACAGAAAAAGTTTTGCAGAATCATATTTATTCCTCAGTAGGTTTTGTATGCTGTTAAGTTTTAGGAAGACAAAAATCTTTAAAGGGTGCCCCTTCAGATAGACGCTGTGCTGCAGAGTCAAAGTATGGGATTTCCCATGATTATGGGAAATGGCTAAAATGGGACGTGCCTCTGTCAAATGAGAATTGGGAAGGGAAGTCCTGGAATGCCACTGAGACTGTCAGCAAACCAGAAAGTCTGTTTTAAATGGGGAGGAAAGTAAAAAGGCGATGAAAGGAAGTCTTTAAAGTCATTCACTCTATATTCTGAATGTTAATAGAGTGTATTTCTTCTTTTGCTCTCTCCACAAGCTGATTAAAAAAATAGGGAAGGAAGTGACAGTGGTTGGAGCAAGGCGTTAAGGTGGTTAGAGCCCGACTTCTGGGCTGCACTCCTAACTCATCTGCTGCTTGGGCTGGCCGCCCCCACCCCCACCGCAGAAATCACTCCTCCACATTTCTACTTCAGTGACTGAGACACAGAGAGACTAGTTTAACTCTGTGAGAGGCCATGAACATTATTAATCATTAATACTCTGCAAGAGCCTCTGTGGAACAGAGATTGCAGTATCAGTTACTCACGATCATCTGGAAAGGCCACTGACCCCACCCCCTCCCACAGATCCAGGACTTGCCTCCTCTTGAAGCATGGCATCCACTCCAGCTATAGGAAGGCTTGCTTCCTCCTTTTCCTGTAATTAATTAATCCAAACAAGGCCCTTTAAAACAACAGAAACATGAAAAGGAATAGGAAAGAGGTCAATAATAAGGACAAACTGTTGCAACAATCAATTCCCTCTGGCTAGCCAATCCCGTCAAGCCTGAAGTGCTCTCAGAAACATCTAACTGGACTTTCCAAGGGTGCAAACCCCAGAAAGAGGCTGCTTGCTGGCCAGTAGACCTAGCCTGGTGTTGCAAAGCAGAAACCATCAGCTGGAAACGGCGCAGGGGGTAGAGAAAGTTTCCACCAAGACAGAGGAGAGAGGGAGAAATGGTTGGGTAAAGCACGGGAAGAAGCCTCTTCCCTCACCTTTATTATTCCAATAAACTGTCAAAATAAGGCTAAAAAAGAAACAAAAGTTGGGATAGTCCCAGCACAATCTAAACCCTACCAAATTGAAAAAAAACAAAAGACTGGAAAAAAGAAAACTTCCTATTCAGCAGGTCAACTGATGGGCTAAGGGAATGCATATGGGGCTGAGAAATGGCTCAGCTGCCCCTACAATTAGTCTCCCCATCAACACATTCCAGGGACGCAACCAATTCAGCGATCCTTCTGGAGCCAGCCATCGCTTTCTTGTCCTCCTGTCTCATAAAAGCTGCAACCTGCCCCCTTCCAGGTTTCAAATGCTCTCAGGTCTCTTGATTTACAGTGAGACATGAACTATTGGAACCTGAAGCATGTATTTGCCAGTGACTTCCTGCTGCTGGGAGTTGGGTGGGGGAATCTTTATTTGGTTTATGCATATGGTCAAAATGCAAAATGATCAAAAAGGGACCAGTGAAAAATAATATCCTGCCAGTCTCCCAGCCGGAAATTCTTTTTCTCTGAAGCAACCGGTGTGACCAGTTCCTGGTGTCCTTCCAGAGTGTCTCGGCATGTGCAGTCATTGTCAGTCCCCTCGCTATCTTCTCCAGTAGGACCTAATTTCCTATTCGAGCACTTAAATCTCCATATATTTAGTTTTTATTGGGGTCTGGAAAGAGAGCTCTGCCAGTCAGATTTTAGAAATCTGCTTCTTCCTGCCAGAGCTATTTCATGCAGATCCAAGCAATATATATTTGTCTATATTCTCGCCCATCCTGCACATGAACTGACTGTAGGCCTCTACACTATTCTGCCCCTGGCCTTTTCCCCTGATTTATGTCTTCCCGGGATCATTACACATCAGTACACAGGGTACTTTCTCTTTCTTCTCCCAGCTGCATGCTGTCCTGCTGTATGGAAGAACCATAGGTTACCAGACAGCCCCTACTGATGGACCTCAATGACAACTGTCTGCCACTACAAACACAGAGGGCCATACCCTTGTCAAAGTGCTGTTCTCCAACTTTAGGATCTCTGCCAATCTGGTGAAAAATAGCATCTCCTTGTCATTCAAATTTGTGTTTCTCTTTTTAATAGGGAAACTCAGCATCTTTTCTAATGTGTAAGAGACATTTACATTTCTGTTCTGCTAAGGGATTTTTTGGCCCTTTTAAAAATTGGGTGATTAATATAAATATAGTTCTTATTGATTAGTAGAGGCTCTTACTAAGGAAACTTATACCTTGTTTGGATTTGAGTTGCAAATGAGTTTCTCCTAGTTTATTATTAGTCTTTGTCATAGGTTTTTCATGGTATTTTTTTTTTTAAATGAAGGTATCGGCATTCTTTTAAAAAAGCTTCAAATGATCTAAACGTCCATTGACAAATGAATGGATAAAGAAGATGTGTATATACTTTCGTACTTTCAGTAACCTCAATGGCAAATTCCGGAAGGAGGAGGAAAGAATTTGGAAGCCGTGATGGGGTACAAGGAAGATATCTATTTCATCTCCAGGTCTGGGGAAATGTGAAGTGCAGGAGAAAAGGCAGCTCCAGCCTGAGGCTGCTCAGGGGAAGCCATGATTCCAGGGGCCCACTTGGGCCAGTTTCAGAAGGTGAAGGGATTATTCATCAAGGAAGCTGAGTCAGCAGGGGGTCAGGATGTGTCACGCCAAAATATGCCACTTTGGCCTTTTGATTTTTCTGAATTCAAGGTACTTGAGAAATAGCCAGGACGAAAAGGACAGTCTGACCCTCCCTGTCCCCCTACTCACCAGGCGACAACTGCCCATGGGGAAGGCAGCAGAGGGGTAGTGGGCATCCTTAGGGCTGAGAATGTCACACGAACACGCCAAGCTGCTTCTTCACCAACTCACTATCCCGAGCCCAAACCCCTTTGCTCGGCCCTTCACAAATCTATGGTTTCTTTGTCTAAAAGGTATAAAAGCTTCCTCTCTCGGTCACTTCTTTGAGTCTCACATTTTTATGAAGCTCTGGTACATACAAAATTAAATTCATTTTTCTCCTGTTAATCTATCTTATGTCAATTTAATTATTAGCCTAGCAAAAGGATCTAGGAGGGGAGAAGGGAGATCACTGGGTCCTGAGTACAGGCGGGTATGAGAGGCTAGGCAGGGGTGGCGAGGGATGAGCATCTCAAGGCTGAGCAGAGCCTGGGGACCTGTGGTGAATGGAAGGAGCGTTTAGACACTGAGGAACTAGAACCTCCCTTGAACATGCACAACAGCAAACCCCAGGAAAACCAGCATCATGAGAGAGAAAACTCCAAACTCAAGAAATTGAAGAGCTGACATTGGAGAATCCAACTACTGTAAATAGAACCTAAGGAAGGAGACTTAGAGGGAAATGTGTTTATACCCTGAAAGGAATAAAAGGAAAATCTTTAATTAATGAAACAAGAACAGACTCTTATGGGAAAGAATGAATTCTATTTCCTAGATCTTGGAAATAAAACATGATTGTTTAGCTAGAACCTCATTAAAGGGACTCCGTAGCCTAATAGATACAACTAAAAGGAATTAACAGTGAGCAAAGGAGAGACCCGAAGAATTTCAAATAATTAAGAAATAGGTGGACAGAAAAGTAAATGTAACAAAAAGAGTCATTTCAGAAGTTTCAGGGTTCACAGAATATGAGTTCTGGGAGAAGAGGGGAAAAATAAACAGGGGGAGCAAATATCTAAAGACACAATGGAAGAAAGTTTCCAAAACAAGACATAATCCTTATCATGAAAAGGCGCACTATAGATGTATTAAGAGGGCTTACATTTTACACATACAGTGGAAGTCTCAAAGGACTCAAAGGTAAGGAAAAATCCTGAAAGCTTCGAGATAGAGGAAACAGTGCAGCCTAGAATCAGGTTGGTGTATCAGAGACTTCTTGGCAACGCTGGATGCAGGAAAACAATGAAACAATACATTCATAGATCTGAGAGAAAATACTGTAGGACCTCACAGTCCATGCCCAGGGAAGCTATCCCCCAGGTACTGAGATCCAATGCAGGCAATTGTCAAGTTTGCAAGAACTCCATTTCCTACTCATGATCCCTATTTTAGAGAATTACCAGGGGGTGCTGTCCAGGAAAATTCAAGGGGGAAACAGAAGCATTAATAAAGGGGGGGAAACGCAGCAGAAAATGCTTTAGGCCAGTAGTCTGGGACTTGTGAGCCGCTGCCTGCCCCTGACAGCACTGACCCCTGTAGGTGCAGGCAAAGGCGGCCCGCCCAGAGGGGTGGGGGTGGGGGGTTGAGGGGGTGGGACACGAAGAGCTCTTGGATTCTGGTTTCCACCTTTAATATGATCCCATCTGCCTTCTGTCCTTCAGGAATTCCTCAAACTTTTAGACTATGCAGGACATCCTTTTTTCCCAACAGTTAAAGACATATAGCTTTCTGATATATTTAGGAATTTGGGGCACATTGGAGTACCTGTGTGGCGGCATGTGTTCAATTTACCATCTAGAGCCATCTTAGCAGTGGCCATTTAAACTGACCAGGTGGAGAGTGTTTAAATACAAACCACTAATACTAAGAACCTTACAGATAAATGCCTTACAGTAGAAGACGGATTCCTTGGAAGTCTCTAAGTGGCACATGGAGAAGACGCTAGATCTGTTTACTTCTTTTTCCTTACCTCGTTACAAAGCCGATCACTTTTCATGATTTCTCAGCTACTGGATTTGGGATGCTTCATTTGAACAAACTCTTCTGGCCAAAGAAATAATAATTTTAAGTTAACTAACAAGCATTTTGGTCTTCTAAACCAAATGTAAAACACCAGCCTAATGAGTCATCAGACAGTTCATTAGAATCTAATCAACTAATAAAATCACATTTCTAGAACTGCAAAGCCGAGAAATGATCCTGTAACAGAGGATCATTTCTACAACAACCCTGCGGCCTCCTTCAAAACACAGAACACAATCAACACTCAACTGCAAAAAGGAAAAGTAATCTGGGAGAAGAAATAATGTCTGGCTCTGAAAGACAGCCAAATTTAAAGGAGCTACTCTTCCTCTAAATAAGCTGAGGAGAGGATCTGCCACTAATAAATGCTGGGTTCAAAACATTTACTTATACAAGTAAGCTCTCCTTTGCTTTCTCCTATACTGAAATGTTCACACGGAACTCAAATACTGCTGCTGCTCAATTCAAAGCAGTTTCTAGTCGGAGTAACGGGCGGGGAAATCCTTCAATAAAACGGCACTGCCTTGGGGTAAAATGCAACAGGACAAGAACAGGACCAGCTTTATTAAGGTTCTGCAGGAAGAGGAAAAGAATTCTGTGAGTGCCATTTCTGTCTGCAAGTGAAGCGAATGTTCAGGTAAAACATTTTCAGAAACTGAGGCTGCTTGGGTGGACTCCCTGCTTCTCTGCAGCACGGGTTCTTCTCTTCCTCTTCTGTTTCTCATTTGCCAAGTAAGAGTTAATCCATAAACTAGCGGCATGTTTCAACTCCACAGAAAGCTTCCAAGGAGAGGGTCAATGCAAGGACCACGAGTCTTCATTAACTCATTAACGAGACAGGTCACTGTGGCCTCAGGGTGCATTTATCAGCAGGAAAGCCTCAGCTGGTAATGGCTGCTTGTTTCCTGCACATCTCAAAATTCAGAATGGAGAAGTGGACTCTATTGTGAGTTTGTTTCCTGACTCGGAAGGAAAGAAAATATTTTCACGATGAGTATTCTTTTCTCAGGTTGGTGTTACATTTGGTCCAAAGGCACAATGGCCAAACATGGGGCTTCTTCTCCCAGAGCACTTTCTAAATGCGTTTTTGTTCCCAGGTAATTATGTTCTAATGGTGCTTACGTATAACCTCACTGGGCTTCACCAAAGAGGCACAAGTTTTTAAATGAATTTTTATGTAAATATTAATAGCTGTAAATTAGGCAAGTTTCAGCAGTAATTGCCGACCCCTGTACCTGCCACCACATACCATCAGCTACAATTCTCCCTGGTGGCTAATGTTCCTAACTGTGAACTGCTACTGCTCACAGTCCAAAATGGACCCAAAGCTATTAGTAACCCTATGGAAACCCAACTGGTTTTGCTATAATGTTCAGAAAGGCTTTCTTCTGTAACGCTGAGCTGGCATATACCTTGAGGAGGAAAGTCACAAAAAATTGAGCAATCACTGTGCTCTCTAAAGAAGACGGGGAGTTTCTCTCCAAAGTACGTGACTAGTTGGATTAGCATGGAGCTTAAAGCAAAACTCCAAAGTAAAACCTCTCAGTGGGGTATTATAATTAAAGCGCCCACGCACGTGGCGTTGCCCTGGCTTTTAAGCCTTGGGAGGGCTTCTGAGGCCTTACTGCGAACAGCAAGTTGCAGCAGGGAAGAGGGGGAAAAGACTTGATTTCTCGCCACCCCTCCTAGCCCTGACCCAGCAGTCCTGACACACCTTCCTCAGCTGCAAGGAAAGGCAGCCACAGCATTTCTGGAGGAAGTAAAGCTGCCGTGTTTTCTCCCCGCCTCTGGTGCTCTGCCTCTGCCACCGCGTCCAAGGCTCCCTTTCTGTGTTCAGTTTGTTGCTCTTCTCCAGCAGCCAGTTCGGGAGGTAGTGTGGAACAGCTAAGACCTAGCCGCAGGCGCCCCTCAGCCTCTCTGAACCCCCACTCCCATGGTCTCTTTCATTTCTAAAACTCTACTGGCATTTTCTTAATTCCTAGTATTTGTAACTCAAGGGGTGTCGAAAGCTGTAGGAATAGAATATCGGTTACATTGTTCCTGGAGACCCCAATCTTCAGGAAAGGTAAAAAAGGCTAACAACATTATTAAGACACATCTGTGTAAATTAACTCAAGAGCCTCAGGACAACTGGCTTAAAGTTCTACAGCTTTAAAGAGGGCTTGGATTGCCCCTAAAAAGGAAGACTGTCCCACTTTGAATTTATCTATGGAAGACCCTCTTTACGCATAGACATTGTTATAGACCCTGAAGCCTTAGAATTAACTAACTATATGACTCAGCTTTCAGCCTTTCAAGAGACATTGTGGAAACTCCGGGAGGTAGGTCCTGACCCAGCCTCTGAGTCAAACGAGCCACTGTTTGAGCCAGGCACTGAGGTCCTGATAAAGACTCTGGGATCTGGAGGCCCATCTCTTGAGCCCCTCTGGGAAGGCCCTTACCAGGTTATTCTTTCTTCTCCCACAGCTGTCAAGGTGCCAGGAATTAAGTCCTGGGTGCAATCACACTCAAGTTAAAAACTGGCACCCTGGCCAACTAAACAATGTAATTTTATGTTTTTATCCTCTATGCTTTCACCTTTTACTTTTCAGATGGGCCTGATAATCTATGTGGGTCTGCTTCTGCTGATTCCAAAAGTCCTGTCTGCCATCTGACCCTAAAGACAATGCCTTCCTGTCCTGGACTCTTTCCTACACTGCATTCCACAATCAGTCTAATTCCTGGGTCTGTGGAGCACACCCCCACCCCCGCCCCCATCAACTGAAGGTTTAACATGGTAGGTTTCTCCATTTCAAGGAAAGGACTTTCTTCAAATCTGCAAAAACCTTCACCAATCATATGTGATTGGTGACAATCATATGTGACTCCTCTTCTTGATCTGATGACATCTAACAATCCTAAGATGGACTGATGTAACTATGGACATAATATAACTTTTAATTTTGATTATGTTTTCACTTGGTTTAATGACTGTTTTGCTGTATATACGAAGGTAAATGGGTCTAGATCTGGAGGATTTCTATCTGGTATTTATCAAATATGGGATGAGGTCATATGGCTAACTCCTAAAAAGGGATGCCTACTATCTAATGCTCCCATATGCTGGGAACAAATAGAGCCATCCCCAGAAGCTAGCCGACAGCTTAATGACTGGAAACAACTGGGATTTTTGCCCCAAGAAATATACAATACAATCATTCCTGTGTCTTCCAATCCCAGTTTAGGTCCTCCTTTTGCCTGGCCAGGCAGTCATTTGGACTGGATCCCTCAGTCACACTGGTTTGCTCCAAACGGGACCTCCTGGATATGTGGCTCTTACCTATGGGTGTGGCTTCCCCCTGGCTGGATAGTGAGATAAACCCTAGGTCTAACTTCTGCTCATGGCTTCTGGATCTTCCCTGTAGCTCAGACGATAAAGAATCTGCCTGCAGTACAGGAGACCTGGATTCGATCCCTGAGTAGGAAAGATCCTCTGGAGAAGGGAATGGCAATCCACTCCAGTATTCTTGCCTGGAGAATCCCATGAACAGAGGAGCCTGGTTGTACAGCACATACATCCAAGCTAAACATTTTAATATGCACTTCAAGTGCCTGAATATCACAGGCCACACCAAGGATGTTCCCAGTTGCTGGCATGCTGCCACAAAATTCACTAACAGGACCAATTTGTGGAGTTTGCTACACTAGAGGTTTTATAATCCTCTGTAGACATCAGAATTTATTTTTTACTATTAAATGTAGAGAATAGTGGTGCTTTCTAATCATTATTGTTGGGAAGAAAATCTTGGAGCTTTGAAAAACCATTACTCACAGTAGTCACAAATTGATGCTGGCACTCCTGTTTTCACTGAGAAAGTTAGTATAACAGGAACTTATGTGCACACAACTCTGCTGTGTCTCTGCTTCCTAAAAGCTTTGGCAAAAGAAGAGCGTTTAATTTACCAGCTGACTCGTTAACAGAAAGGCTGTCAAAGTTTGTTTAATTAGAACAAGAGGGGCAGGTAGTAAGGAGTTCACTGCTAGCTCATCACTTCCCACCCCCAGGGCTGTCCAAGACAAAGGCAGTAGTTACTGACTGATTTCTGTGTATCAGAGTGAAAGCAGAAAAGGCATTTTTTCTCTAGGCTCTTACTTGGGAGAAGAAAAACTACTTTGAGGTTAGGTGGTTAGGTTAAAGTCAGGAAGCTCATTTTGCCTCCAGAAGAATCCTAAGATCAACGATTCTCAATCATGGACAATTGTGCCCGCAGGGAACATTTGGCAATGTGTGGAGACATTCTGCGTGGTCGTTACTGGGGGAGAGGGAAGAGGTATGACTGGCATCAAGTGGGCAAAGGCTGGGCAAGCTCCTGAACAGCCCATAATGCACAGGCCAGTTAGTTCTCCATGACAAGGGGCTCTCCAGCCCAAACGTGAGGGGAGCAGGGCAGGGGAGAGGCCTGAGACACCCTGCCCGAGGGGCAATGGCACTCCTGCCACCCCAGGGAGCAGGTCTGCTGCCAGGAGGACAGATGTGTCCCTGACACAGCATGCTGAGCTCCTTGGAAACAGACAAGATTCAAGGTCTGGTCCATCAGTGAGCATTCCCTATGAGCTCCAACTTCTGGTTGTTCTTAGGAAGATGGGAGACTGCCTTGGAAACTCGAAAGTTTCTACACTGAATTCCGACTACTGCATGATAATAGATATTTTCAAATAACTTTCTGCAAAACCCTTTCACATCTTAGCTGGTTAGATAACCAAACAAAGGTAGCACTAAATAGCCAGTCTTCTCTGTGTGCACACATTCTATCTTGTTTCATGGCAGTTCCTTTGTTGAGGATTCTACTTTTGAGCAGTCCTCAAGTAGCGTGGGCACAGGCTGGCTAAAATTCCTTCACACTGATGTGTTGATTCCATCTTTCTCAGCAAAAAACGTGCTAGAACACATCATGCACATGAGAAGCAAACTCTAATGAAGTTGTTCCAAGATGGACAGGAATTTTAGGGAAAATATATGTCTATGACAAAACAGTCTTTAGGGAAGCATGAGCCCCCAGAGCACATGAGGAGAGCCTGGGAAGGAGGTCACGACTTCATCACTACTTCAATTATTTTAAAAGCTTCCAAACAGAAACTAAGCAATAAGCTTTGGAACTGCCTCAGCTAGTACACCAAGTAGAATTCTCAAAGGTGGTCTGATGAGCTAAAAATGATCAATATCCTAATATTGACTAACCCTACCCTTTTCTGCTATACTACTCTAAATCAGTTAATAAATGCAAAATCAGTTCATGCACAGTTAATTTCCTAAGGAGGCAAAGAAAAGGAAATAATTTGGTGGATGATTTGGTAATTGTATAGATTGAGCAGCAGACGAGAATGCGACATTTCCTGCAGAATTTTTAAAAGCGTTTGCTTAATTATGACATTTCAAGAATCTCTTTAAAAACCAGCTTCCCCCTTATCCCCAAATCAAAGCAGCAGGAACAGTTTTAGCACTCTTTAAATAAGAGGGGTGGGGCAACTATGGTACGACAATGTGCAGTAAAAACCCAGGTAACTTAAAACCCAGTGGACCAACTGCTTGGCTACTGGATGAAACTAACAATTAACTAACTAATCTCCAGTACTAGGGCACACATTCTGAAGCCAATGAAAAGCTCGCCCTATCAGCATATACAAGGCTTTGGAGGCATATACAAGTTTTTTCATTGCTACACACAAACAGTAAAAAAGGAATCAGGGTGATGACTCCACAAAAATGAGACTACTAAATACTACTGATTTGTATGCTTTAAGATGGTTCATTTTATGTTACTTAAACCACAAAACCATGGGAAGAATGCCTATCAGAAAAATACCTATAAAACAACAATATACTTCATAATCAATCAACAGTATTATAGCTCATGTACAGATGTTTTACAGTAGACATATGTATATATATATATATATATATATTCACATGAGAAGAAAAGCAAGAAAGAAAAGGAATGCTGAATGAAAGACTACTCAAAATAACATCTCTGAATGAAAATAATGATCTTTACGAAGAGTCCAGGAACAATCTAATTTACAAAGAATGTCCCTAAAAGCTGTGAGAGACTTGGTAACAGGAGAGTAAAATCACCTGTTCCTACTGTGACTGGTTTGAGGCAGACTAATGTGGAAGTAGGAATACAAGGAAAGTGACAGAGTAACTTTTAAAATCTTGGGAATTGCTGATTGTTTTTTTTTTTTTTTCTGATCTTTTTAAGAAACGTGTTACTTGGTCCTGAGTTTGTGTCTGGCCGCCATAAGACCTGGTCAAGTAACCAGTGACTGCACCGAAGCTGCACCAGGGGAATAATCAAGGCCTTCTTGCGATAAGATCTGAAGGCTTCTGGGTTTCCACCCAAGAAAACGGAAATGTTCATTAAGAGAAAATAAAAGAACTCAACGACAGTGTAAATTTCAGCGTTCATAATCCATCTTCCATGAGGACTTGCCTCGCTTAAATTCTGCTGGACACAGGGCTTACTAGTCGGCCTAGTATTAATAACAGAACAGTGGTGAGATTGTACCCTGGCTTCTGATATGAAAGCTCCTGGTGAAATGTAAATTAGAAAGCCCAAGAGCTAGGAATACTAATTTGCCAGAATTCTCTGGGAGTAAATGATCTACTGCAGATGGACAGATAGGATGAAGGAAATAAGAATAAACTACAAAATGTCCAGATACGCTACACTGCGTAGGCTTGAATCTTCTAAGATAACTCTTAAAAACTTCCACTCCAAAAAAAACTGCCAACACTCCCTATGAAAGAGTCGCATGCCATCCAAACTCTGGAAATAACCCTGCTCCATTCCTCTCCTCTGAGGTCGTATTTTGCTGCCTAATAAAGACTTGAAAATCCAGTCAGTCATCAGGACTTCCCCACCTTACCCCTCGAAAAGTGACTGAGCTTCCCTAAGAAAAATGCAGATGGGCTAATCTATCCTTCCAGAATAACAAGTAGTTGGTGCCACAATGCATTTGGGGAGCTCAGGTTCAGTAACAAGCATCAATATTCCTTTGTTAATATCAACAGAACACAAATCCAAAGTGACCTGGAAAAACTGAAAAAGCAAAGCAATTAAAAAAAAGGTAAAGAGAAAAAAATTAAAATATTATAGTGGAGAAACCTGGCAGACTCCACTTTAACCAAATGATCAAAGGTAGCATCACCAGTAATAATGTGATAAGAAGGGCACGCCACTTCTTGGGCAGTTTTTCTAAACTTCCATAAGCCCAGCCTCATCATGAGGAAAACTCAGATGAGTAACATTCTACAAAATACACGATTAGTAGTTTTCAACGGCGTCAAGGCAAGAAATATAAAGACTAGAAACCATCACAGATTAGAGGAGACTATGTAGACATGCAACTGAGTGCACGGTGGAATCACAGTTTGGATTCTGGAACGCAAAAAGGATTAGTGGGAAAACTGGTGAGATCTGAATAACGTCTGCTGCTTAGTTAATCATATACCAATGTTAATTTCTTAGGTTTCTTTTTTTTTTTTAATACATGGGCAATCTTCATATTTCTTTCTCTTATTTGGGTTTGTTAATTTCTAATAGAAATATGTGTATTTTTAACTTTACCAGTGATTTCCTAAATTTTTCAATTGGTATTATATACCTTTCTATGTTTTTCCTAAGAAAAATATTTGAACAGGGACTTTCTTGGTGGTCTAGTGGTTAAGAGTCTGCCTTCCAATATGCAAATAAAGAAAAAAAAAAGGATCCACCTGCCAACGCAAGGGATGTGGGTTTGACCGCTGGTTGGGGAAGTAGGATCCCATATGCCGTGGGCCAACTAAGCCCACCTGCCACAACTAGAGAAAAGCCCGGGCATCAGTGAAGACCCAGCACAGTCAGAAATAAATAAAATTAAAACAAAGAATAACCTGCCATAGTTGGACGGGTACTTTTCTTCCTCACAAGGATCTCAGTCCTTTGAGGATAGAGGCCTTTTCCTTTCTTCTTCTTTCTATCACTAGCACAACACTTTGCCAAAAGGATTCCTTATGACCAGGTGAAAAAGGTTAAAAAAAAAAAAAAGAGAGAGAGTGAGAAAGAAAGAAAAAAAAAAGGCAATTTCACTTAAGAACAAAGCAGTAATTTGCTGTGTGTCTGTCATTATATCTGCCCATTTGTGGAGGAGGAAGCTGAGATTAGGGAGGTCACACTCCCGGAAACAGCTGGGGTTGGGTGCAAAACCCTGGTCTGCCTGACTCCAAGCTTGAAGTCTTGAAGTCGTGAGAATGTGAGGCTCACAGATGTGAAGGCTCCCCCCAAATCTAAGACATATCTGCAGGGGAAGTGTCCCCTTGATGGTATAAAAATGTTGTGGCCTCTATTAGTTTTAGACAAACACTATTATCATGCAAGATGCTTACATTAGGGGAAGCTGGGTGGAGGGTACATGGCACTGTCCATTCTGTCTCTGCAACTCTTCCATAAATCTTAAATTTATTTATTTTCTTAAAAGTGGTGGAGAAAATATTGTTGCCTAAATGTAATAGGATATTCTGGATTGAACTCTTATGGGAAAACTGGAATATAATTTAGAATTTGGTTAAGTTTTGTCCTCTTGTTGATATCTTAATTTTGACAAATGTCCCGTGGTCATATAACTGTTAAAATTAGGGGAAGCTGGATTAAAAGTATATGGGAACTCTCCATATCATTTTAGCAACTTTTCTGAAAGAAATTATTCAGATTGTTCACTATAAAATTATTCTAAAATAAGAGCTTTATTCTTATTAAAAAAGAAAACCCAAAAGCCATAAAAATTAAGGGAAATAAACATTTTATATACAATTATAATTGCATTTGTAATGAAATAAATATAATTTTATTAAAATAAGGCTAACTTATTAAACCTTAATTCTTTACTAGATATCTTTTTAATATTCCATTTTATGAAGTAGAAGTAAGCACTCCTGCCAAGAGTGGTGGTCTCTAGGAAAAGCATTTGTACAACCAAGTTGCAAGCTTAATCTCTTTTCCAGATAAACTATGGTTACTCATACTTGGGTACTTGGCAGATATTTTCTCATTTCTGAAAAACGAACGAAGTCTTTCACTTGAAGGAGAACAACTAACAGTATCTGCTGCCAATGAAAAACTCTGAGATTTAGAATTCTGGAAAATTTGGATCTACCACTGTGAGCTGGAAGGCTTCCCGGTACTTAAAGACTTTCTGATGAGATTGGTGGCGATATTAACGAATACAACTTGCTAATGAAATTAGTCAACATTAGCTCTGTGTAATCCAGTGAACTAGCATTCTACAAAAGCCTAAAATGACTAGTGCATGGTATTACAAATCATGTATATTGGTTAAAAAAATTCATTCAAAATGCAAGTGAGACCAAAAATTTTCATATGATAGTACAAAATGCTTACTGATATGTTTTCAGATTCCACATTGCAACTAAGCTTTAAGAAACTACTACTGGAGAACTCTGTGTATTAAATAAAGAAATCCAAGTATCTGAATTCAGTGTGCTGATGAATTAGGTGCTAAATGCATAAAGCCACCGTGTGTTTTGTTGAGCTTATCAATGTTTTGTGTTATGTTTTTAAACAGGGAAATCAAGGTGTTGCTTTCTTATGAGGCAAGTTCTATGTACTATTCTATTTGACAGGTTGTGCTGCCTACTGGAGCTTGCCTGCAGCAAAACAGTGAGGAAGGGCAGATCTAGTCACTGGCTCTCGGGGTGCTGGAGGTCCTGAGAGACAGCCAGCAGCATGGCCCCGAAGACACGAGCTATGCCTGCAATCCTGCTTCTGCGGCTTCCAGGGAAGATCACAGTCACACTGATCCCACAGATCTATGACTTCCAGACTCAGACCTGCTCTTAAAGCTGCTCAGAAGTCCTGGGGAGTGACCCTAGGAAGCTCCGCTTTCCCATTTCCCAGAGACCATTCCAGCCACCACCACACTCCTTGAGTCCCTAACATCATCTCCTCTTTCCTGTTGTAAGTAAGAACAATCAAACAGGATCCATCTTAACTTCCAGGCCGTTCTTCCCATGTGGAGGCTCTATGCTTGTATACTCTGAAAAGTGAAAGTGAAATCGCTCAGCCGTGTCCGACTCTTTGCGACGCCATGGATTGTAGCCTACCAGGCTCCTCCGTTCATGGGATTTCCCAGGCAAGAATACTGGAGTGGGGTGCCACTGCCTTCTCCAGGAGATCTTCCCAACCCAGGGATGGAAGCCGGGGCTCCCGCACTGTGGAGTCATGGGGGACCTCCACCAGTGACTACCAAGGAGTAAGACAGAGGCCAAATGCAGTGGGAGAGGGCAGGAGCCAGGGATGTGTGAGGGATACAGCAAGCGAGGGCAGCCTCTGGGAGCAACTACAAAGGGAAAAGCGGAAATAGAAGAAGGAGGTGTAGCTAAAGAAGGGAGACTGCTGAGGAGGTCGAAAAGGATGGGATGGAATTCTCAGCTCAAGGAGCGCATTAGTTTTGGAATAGAAGCAACTCGAGTACATAAGCATTAAAATACAGAAAGCTCCTTTACCTCACTTCACAAAAGCATTATTAACAGATGATGTATCCCTTCCATGACTATTTAAAGGCAAATTGAGTTAACACCAACACCAATTGTAAATAGACAGAGGGATACTTAACTGCAAGAACTCAAAACACTCTGCTCAGACAAAGTTGTAATGGCAGCTAACAAACCAAAGAAGACACGGAGTCCTAAACACGGCTAAATATGGGTCACAGGACGGGTCATGGGTGTGACCAGCTGCACCTCACAACAGGTCAATGTGGACAGGGGAGGCTGGAGGGGCCTGGAGAGGGCGGCTGACATGTTAACTGTGATGCATAAAACTGAATCTTAAAATGGGAGGGTAAGCGCAGAAGGTATACATCTTCACCCCCTCGGGGGCTTTATCTGTATCGGTAGTTCATGCCGTGGTCTGCGTTTCTGCCGTAGCCCCCTTGTGATGACTGATAGGAGCTGGGAGGGCCGCACGTGTACTCTAGTAGCTTCTGTTCCAAAACTAATGCGCTCCTTGAGCTGAGAATTCCATCCACCCTTTTAGACCTCCTCAGCAGTCTCCCTTCTTTAGCTACACCTCCTCCTTCTATTTCCGCTTTGCCCTTTGTAGTTGCTCCCAGAGGCTGCCCTCGCTTGCTGCAGCCCTCGCACAGCCTGGCTCCTGCCCTCTCCCACTGCATTTGGCCTGTCTCACTCCTCCTCTGCAACCAGCTGGTGGACGTCCCCAAAGACTTCCTAGTTATCGAAGGCAAAAGAACTTTTTCTCTCTTTTGTTGTGGGTATTGGGGATGCGGGATTCCTGGATATATTTGAGACCATTATTTAGAGCTAAAAGTTTCAGAAACAGAAGGGTCACCTAGAGAGTTCACCCGAAGCAAAGGACAGTAGGAGAGGCACAGAGAAACTGAAGATGCTTTCCAATGCTCTCTAACTACAAGTAGCAGGCCTGGACTCGGAAGCCAAGAAGCTGGGCTCCTGCTGGCTAACCCTCTCACTCAACTGCTAATTCAGGTCTCCTGTATTTTTTAATAATGTACTTCAGAGGCTTCCCAGTAAGTACATACTGATCTTAGGGTTTAACAGCTACATTATATTCCATTGTACAGATACACTATATTTCATTAGTCACATTACTGGGTATTTAGACTCTTTTCAGCTTTGCTGTGGCAAAAAAAAGTTGTAATGCTTTCTTATAGAAAAAAAAAAAAACTATCATTAGTCATATTTTTGTGTAGTACCACAGAACAATACCCCAAATGATCTAAATAGCTATTAAAATACTCCTTCCTTGATAAGAAAAATAAGAAAAAGAATAGAAAAAATACTCCTTCCTTTTCCAACTATGTATCTGTATAAGTCTGGCTTTTTTGCATATAATTCAACCAAAGTAACATATTTCAAAACAGCCTGACTAAAGCAGCAGATCTGAGAATCCAGTTACCTTCTATTAAGATACGCATGTGTGCTTAGTTGTGTCCGACTTATGGCGACCCTATGGACTACAGCCTGCCAGGCTCCTCTGTCCATGGAATTTCCCAGGCAAGAATACTGGAGTGGGCTGCCATTTCCTTCTCCAGGGGATCTTCCCAACCTAGTGATCAAACCCGTGTCTCTGGCACCTCCTGCATTGGCAGGCGGGTTCTTTTTCACTGCGTCGCCTGGGAAGTTGCTCTTCTATTAAACCAGATGTTAAAGAGAAAAAAAATCACAGCACGACTCTAATTTTTTTTGGTAAAATATAGTTATTTATATTATGTTAACATGTATCAAAGTTCATTATTGTTATTTGAAAATGAATTAATAAATATTTTAAGTTGTTCTCAGTTTTAACTTTTTAGACTATAAATGGCAGTTGTAAACCAACTCAACAATTTTGAAGAGTGCTAAGAGGTCCTGAAAACAAAAAGTCTGAGAACTGCCAAGCTGGGTAAAATGTACACGAGCTTCTTTTCTCCAGTGCGGGGGAAAAAAGCCAGACTCTTATTAACAGAGAATAATTCACACCACCGGCTCCAAAATAGCTAAGCTCTGCAGAGGCTGATCAGAGAAGGCAATGGCATCCCACTCCAGTGCTCTTGCTTGGAAAATCCCATGAATGGCAGAGCCTGGTAGGCTGCAGTTCATGGGGTCGCGAAGAGCCAGATACGACCGAGCAACTTCACTTTCACTTTTTACTTTCATGCATTGGAGAAGGAAATGGCAACCCACTTCAGTATTCCTGCCTGGAGAATTCCAGGGACGGGGGAGCCTGGTGGGCTGCCGTCTATGGGGTCGCACAGAGTTGGACACGACTGAAGCGACTTAGCAGCAGCAGCAGCAGCAGCAGCAGCAGCAGCAGCGGCAGCAGCAGTAGTAGAGGCTGATACCCTATGAAGTGAATCAAGTGTGTTGACGTTTTAGTCAGTCTGTGCATTTAATTTTGCCCATCTACTCCCCAACTCCTAGCAAAAAAAAATACAACAAAACCATCAAATCTCATACTTTGTGTTTGCCAAATCATGAAGCCAGTTTTTTTTTTTTTTTTTTAATGCCTTTGCCACCTTTAAGGAGTTTCCCTGACCATCAGCACCTCCATATTATACAAAGGCAAGTGGCTCACCTTCTATCAGATTCTCCTATCTTTTCTCCAGGGATACTAACCTTGAGTACATTTTGGAGACATATTCAGGACCATTAGAAGTAACTGGTTTTGAATTCAGAATAAAAGAGTAACTACCTGTGATCCAATAGGGATGTGCTTCATGGTCTCCTTGACATGGTCAATTTCTCTGAGGGCCAGAGTTTCATAAATACAATCTGAAGTTTTCAATATTTGTTTATTGTGCTATCCAACCCCACATTTGCACTGCTAATGGATACACTCCAACAAACACTGAAAATGATCCAGAGAGACAACTAGTTTTCTACTTGGTTGAATCTTGCATACTTTCTATCTTTTAAAATGCTAGTCTCCCAATAGAGCTTGGAATACCTGTCTTGTAACGTATCCACACATACTTCTTACCAAATCAAATAAAAAAATGGCTTCTGGAAGGATGTCCCTTCTGAAAGTAAATACAAGGGTCCTTATACTATGAAACAGCTTTATTTCACAGATGTGGCGACTTTGGAGTAGAAGTCAGGGAAGGCTGGAGGTGACTCTAAAGAGAATGATGTATCTAATTAGTCAACCACTGACTGGGTGCTGAATCACATGGCTGGGTAGTGAATAAAGTTCCTTGCAGCCAAAGTAATGGGATAAATTCTAAATTCTGGCCTTAGATGAGTAAGAAAAGCCATAGGGAAAACAGAGCAGAAAAAAAGAAATCTATGGGACTGGCAGATCAAAGAAGGCATAAACCATTTTCCCCTTGAGATCAATTTACCCATGTAGAATTATATCTACTTGTTAACTGTATCATAATACAAACAAATAATGCTGTGTGTAACTGAGGTCCATGTAACTCATATCAGTTATCAAAGCCCATCAGGGCCTCAAGACTACTAGAATATCCTATTTCGATTTAAATAAAATTAGTTCAATCTATCATCTCATGTAGGAAAAACTTGCACCCAGCCACTCTCTTCTGGATATTCGCAGAGTCTTTTATTAGTTGCTTTCAGTTTCCGTTTTCTTCAGCTATGTTCATTTACAGCCTCTGCTCTCTCGTCTTTAGCACGCCGTCTATACACACGATGCTATGTATACTGGTGCCCCGTGATAGACACCGACCTATTCTGCCACCAGTGCAAAGGTGTGGGCCCTATCACCCTTTTCCAGAAAGCTTCAGGAAGGGCAGTGGTGCTGGTGTGGAGGGAAGCGTCCACCCAGCACAGCAACTGACTTAGAGTGGAACAGAGATTAACCGTCTCTCTTTTTGGGAGTCTGTGGGAACTCTTCACCAGCTCGCTCTTTCTCTGAAGCTCCTACAGTGGTCAAGAATTCTCAGTATATGTGTAATTTTTCTAGGAGGCAGGTCCATAATTTTCCTTAGATATTCAAAAACCTCAAGATCTAAGAACAGTTAAGACGTACTTTATATTTAGGTAAAAACATCAAAATGCACTCTAACAGTAAACAACTGTCTCCCCACTAGGTAACTAAATCAGTAATAGGGAAATGCAAATTAAAGCTATAGGAAAAGTTGCATTCTAATAGTAAATAAGGACACACCGTTTCACACGCATGAAAATGGCAATACTGAAGTCTGCCAATGCCAAGGACTGGAGCAATAGGAACTCTCACTTGCTGCTAGACTGATTCAACCACTTTGAAAACAAACTGACATTATCTTCTTAGGTTAACATTTAAACACATTCTAGACCCAGTCATTCTTAGAGCAGTTTTCAAACTGTTGGTTTTAATCTAATGGATCTTAGTCAATTTAGTGGGTACAACCAGTATTTTATTTTAATAAAAGTAAATGGAATAAAATGTTATATTTTTACCTCATTACACACAAATAGTGCATTTTGTCTTATTATATTTCTTCCTATGGGGTCATGGTTAAAAACACTTCCCAAAACAGACCTGGAGAAACACCTACACACGTGCGTAAGGAAATGTGGAGGGGATGTTCAAATTCTTCAGTGCTAAGATGCATTTTGGGCTGTCCTTTCAAATATTCCACTCCTTCTCCAATCTTCTTCCTAAAACCTCATCAATTCAACAAATATTTATTAAGTGCCTGTTTCTAACTAAATTCTTCTGGGTGCTGCTGGTACAGAGGTAAGTAAACCAAGTAATCTGGGTTCCCATTGGTGGGGCTTATGACCTCAACATGTAAACATACATGGTCCTGAGCACAGTGACAATACCAGCCACTACCCAGAGAACTTTCACAGGTGAAATTCCGGGTTCCAGTCACAGATTCAGATCCCCATAAATGCCTCCCAGAGTGATACTGCTGTCAGTGTTAGAGTTTGTTACTTTGGGACAAGAAGAGGTACAGCAGGGACTAAAAATTCCATCTCAAAACAATGTTCAGTCAGATATCACAAAACCTTAGAAATAAGGACTAGAGAAGTTCAGAGAATGAAACATTTACAATACACAATAGAACTCCCAGGGCACCTGTAGCTTCCATAAATATACCACGGAAAAAAACTCTGAACGCACGGCACGGGCATGTTTTCAACTAGGCTGGGCTCTTTCTAAATTTCTCATGTCAGTTTCCTCTTTGGTTCCTCTGGTTTCCTTGTATTTGTTTTCAGAACTTTTGTTATTTTTTTGCTCTTTTCCTTCTACTATTCTGCAATGTGCAGCTATGGCACGGATTGGAGTGACGTCTAAGAAAAACAAGCAAAAGAGCCTGTCTTGACCAATTCCCATAACTACAGGAAGTTACTTGTATAAGATGAAGAAACTCAGAAAAACCCAGGTAGTCAATGAAGCTGTTCTTTCCCAGAGGTCCTTGTGCCACCACCAGACACTTGCTATTTCCTAGAGTGTATGATCTATACAGATTAGGTGAGGATGGCCAAATGGGATAGTCCTGGGTCACCGTTTTATTCTCCTGTTTTCACCTGTCTGACCTTACAGGCTTTAAGGCAAGTGTCCTTTGCAGCAAAAAAGACATCTCTCTATGATGGCTTGGTGTAGTCTGCGGTGCAGCATCCTACTCTGGGTAGAGAGGTGGGGCCAGGCTGCAGTTCTAGCAGTGCTGATGCCAACACTGTGCTGAAAGACCAATAAAGTGGACATTAAAACACAGCTTTCCAATTTTTTAGAGTCAGCCTCCTGCCTTCCTTCTAGGAAAAGCATTCTTATGTCCTGATATTCTTGGACAAGGCCAACTTTTCTACTTTACTCCTTAATGTTTAACTGTATTTGACTTATTATTTCTAAAATTTTATTTCTTTATTCACTGCACAGGGTCTCAGCTGTGGCGTGTGGAATCTTATTTGCAGCATGTGGGATCTAGTTTGCCAACCAGGAATCAAAGCTGGGCCCTATGCACTGGGAGCATGGAGTCTTAGCCACTGGACCAACAGGGAGGACCTCCTTATTATTTTCAAAAATTTTGGCAAAGGCATTTATTTAGGGGAGAAAACCCACAAAGCTTATTCCACATAGCGTAATGCCTTTAGGACCATCCATGCTATTGACTTATTTTTTAATACCACTGTATGATTTTTCTGGTAAATAAAACTACAAATGAAAAAAAATTTATTGCAGCAGGTGTGCTGATTTTTGGTTTATAAAATACACTCACCATAGCTCCAAAAAAATCATGGCATGATCTCCAGCACAAGCTATGAGTTGAGGTACCTTCCAGAAGCATACACTCTGCTCTTCATTCCTATACTTACAAACCTAAGTGAAAGATCTGTTCACAGATGGGAAAAGAATGACTTTACTATGAAAATATAGTTCACCCTGTGCTCTTCTACTAATGACTATAAATCTGCTCCACAGGGTTGTTTTATATAGAAGAGAGAATAAAGCTTTTTAGAAATAGTGAGATTACATGGAACCTGAGGCACAGGAGTGGATCTCAGTGGCTATACCAAGAGCATCAGCTCTTGCTACTACGGCAGTGGCAGATCTTACGGCCATGGAGGGTCTCATGAGCAAAGTGCTGGCTTTGAAATCCACCTGCTTGCCTCTGATGACCCAGCGGTGAATGAGCTGAGAACACTGAAAGAACCACCGCAGGGAAACAGATGAAATGTTTGGCCATCTTCATCCAGGAACGCAGAAATGTTTGGTGTAATGCTCTTTACCTTAGCATTAGAGTTTTTTTTAATGTTTATTTTATTTAGAGAAAAACATAAATCAAAGAATGAGATGGAGAAGGAAATCTTTAAAATAGCAAAATGGCTTCATGCATGAAAGTATGAGCACAAACCCATTCTGCAGCCTCCTCTGTGATGCTCACCTTCCAAACTGATTACTAAATATTTATTGCTCATCTAATACACAATCTATGGGGAGCCTGAACAAACGCAGGAAGCTTTTTACCCATAAAGAAATGGTGTTTGGGCAGGATATTTGTATTCTGGCAACTGTCCAGAACTGCTCAGCATTGACAAATGGGAAACTGATGTGAGTTTCCCATAGATCCTCATTCATTTGTTTAATTAATGTTTGCTGACAAACCATTACGAACCAAGTACTAGACTGAGCAGAGGGAACAGATTTGGTTTGTGCCCTCAGGGAGTTAACCATCTAGTGAGGGACAAGAAAGGTGAAAAAATAAAACAGACAACAAAATCTATGTACTTACAAGTTGAGGTAAGTGCTACAAAAGAAAAGAATCAGGGACTATAAGAGAGAAAGACAGTGGGAACCGAATTGAGATTGAAGAGGTGCCTCCTGAAGTTCTTCTCCCCTCTAAATATAAGTATCTAGAATAAAACAATTTTTGAAAATCTATTACTTTAAACACCTTTCTGCCAGAAGAAAAGATAAGGGCTTTATTAAATCATTTACATTTTAAAAATGGTAATTAATGTACAAGGCACAAAATTCAAATTGAAAATATGCCTTCCTTCCCTCTCCTATCTTCTAGTCACCACATTCTGGCTCCTCTGAGATGAATATTGTTATTAGTTGCTTGAGTATCTTTCTAGAGATAATACTAAACTAAAATGTAAGACAAGGCCATGCCTCTGAATTTTTTTTTTTGTTTTGGAAAATATATTTATTTTTCATAAAAATGCTACTTTTACTAACATGTAATGAGTTTATTCTGGAGAAGGGAATGGCTACCCACTCCAGTACTCTTGCCTACAGAATTCCATGGACAGAGGAACCTGGCAGTTGACAGTCCATGGGGTCGCAAGAGCTGGACATGACTTAACAACTGACACTTTCGCTTTCAACGAGTTTATTACAACCTGAATAATGTCTTAGCTTTAAGTTCTAATACAGGAACAGATATCAAAAGCTCTTTGGGGTTCTCAGTAATTTGTATGCAGGTAAAGAAGTCCTAAGACCAAACAGTTTGAGAACCACTAATCCAGGCATTTATAAACGTACATCAGGACATCTCTGGTGGTCCAGTGACCAGGAATCTGCCTTCCACTGCAGGGGATGCAGGTCTGAGCCCTGGTCGGGGAACGAAGATCCCACATGCTGTGGGAAAACTAAGCCCACATGCTGCAATAGACGCCAGCGTGCCACAAGGGGAGGCCACATGTCATAACAAGCAAGACCCGCGCGCATTGCAATGAAGGCTCCATGCAGTCAAAGTAAATTTCTTTAAAAATGTATGTCAATTGTTCCCTTTTAATCCCACTAAACCCTGGCCCATCTACTGCATTATTTTGGTAAAGGTTTTAGAGTACATTTTGAGTAGACTGGCAACAAGATGGAAACCAAGTTACTTATCTGCAGCTACAATATGCTCTGGATTATTTGGCCTTCAACACATCACAGATTCCACCATGGTGACTGGCTAGTTGTTTTCCTACAGCACCTTAAACGTTTAACGTATTAGTAGGTGGAATTACTCAAAGCCCATAAAGAGTTTTCAGAAAGTAATTATATATATATGATAGCTGAAGCTGAATGGCAAAGTTAAACATATATTTGTGGTGGGAGAGTAATGAGAGAATCTGTTTTTAAACTCAAATAATGCAGTAATGGTGGAGTACTTTTTATGGACTAATCCTCCCACAATCAGATAACAATGATAAACTCTGGATAAAACTGGAAAAACAAGTATTTAAAGGCACTAAAGAGCAACCAAAACCATGTAGAAAACGGGAATGGAGTCAATCACCAGAAAAAGGGACCCAGCTGAGAGAGCCCAGTTACATACAGAGCTTTGCCTGCAGGCAAGTGCCAGTCCCTGTGACATGGAGTGGCTACAACTCAAGTTGAAAACTGCATTTTCATGGCAGATCTACCCAAGTCAAAAGGCCGTGATAATACTTTACCTACTTCCAAGAGGACTTCCCTGGTAGCTCAGCTGGTAAAGAAGCTGCCTGCAATGCAGGAGACCTCAGTTTGATTCCTGGGTAGGGAAGTTCCCCTGGAGAAGGGATAGGCTACCCACTCAGTTTTCTTGGGCTTCCCAGGTGGCTCAGATGGTAGAGAATCCGCCTGTAATGTGGGAGACCTGGATTCGATATCTGGGTTTTGAAGATTCCCTGGAGGAGGGCATGGCAATCCATTCCAGTATTCTTTCCTGGAGAATCCCCATGGACAAAGAAGCCTGGTGAGCTATGGGGCTGCAGAGTTAGACATGACTGCGTGACTAAACACACACACACACACACACACACACACACACACACACACACACACACACACACACACACGTGCGTGCACACACTTCCAAAGAAGAAGCCAGCAGTAATATTCATGACAGTATTTTCTTCCCTCTATTATAAATAGAAAGATGTATGTTTTTAATGTCTGTTCACAAATAATACTGGGCGGGAGGCACACCCGCAAGTTCAAGACTGGACCCAGGAGTGCTCACTAGTCTTGACAAAGTGTCAACTGACTGCCAAAGGATCCAGATCAGTGGAACTTTCCAGTTCTCTAAGGAAGCAATATACAGTTGCCCACAAAATGGTTCCAGTATCCAATCAAAACTGGAAACTGAAAAGACTCAGACCAGGTTCAGAGCAACAAGTATCTTCTTCATGAAAGAGTCAACAGAAAATCTAACAGAAGTACTCTACTTGTGCCTCAGTCCAGGGTTTACGGTTTGGAAATCATTCTACTTCTTAAAGTGCTTGCAAAGTTCATCCAACTTTTCCTTCCAGGTTTTCTTTCACAGGGGAGAAAAAAATCATTGCATTTTAACACAAGAAAGTGCTGACTTTTCTTCCTGCACCTCTGTAACCCACAAATTTAAAAGAACACACACACTGTTCGAAAGCCTGTGTGAATCCTAAATAAGCCAGAGCATGTGTCAGGGAAGGAGAAAATAAAAGTGTCAGCAAGGGAACATTTTAGCTACAAAGTTCTAAAGGCAAACTGATACCTGAAAAAGGAAATTAACTTTATCAACCTTGAGATAAAGTTCATGATCCTGTTGTTTCAAAGGAATTCCCAGGCCCGGAGTCAGATCATAGACTCAATTCCCAGTTCAGGAACCAAAACAATTCTGGCCTGGAGATAGAGCGGTGAGGAGCCACCCGACACACCTCTGCTGGAGCAGCTGCTCCCATCTGTCCACTTCCCTCTAAAAGCTACTCCAAGGGCTGGATTTATCAGTTACATATGCTGATTGAAAAAGACGCACATTTCCCAGGCCACAGTCATGGAAATAACATGCTGGCCCATTTCAACACTCACAAACAGATGTCAAACTGACCAAAGTATATGTAAATAATCTCACCTCACTCACTCTTGCTAACGCCTACAGGTGAGTTGTCTTACAGACTTTCTTACTACAAAATGACCGGCCATATACTATGCATGCAGGTTTAGTCGCTCAGTCGAGTCCAGCTCTCTGCGACCCCATGGACTGCAGCCCGCCAGGCTCCTCTGTCCATGGGATTCTCCAGGCAAGAATACTGGAGTGGGTTGCCATTCCCTTCTCCAGGGGATCGTCCCAACCCAGGATCAAACCCGGGTGTCTTGCATTGGAACCTGGGTCTCTAATTTTACCACTGAGCCACTAAGGAAGCTGGCCATTTACTATAAATTTTAGATTTTAGAACCATTAGGAAAGATGTTTTGCTTAGAGAAAAAGGAAAATAATTAGAAAGAGGAGAGCTTTTCAAAAGAACACAGTGAGCATTAAAAAATCCCTTAAGCTCAGGCACAGAATACTGGCTTCTTTTCGTTTGTGACCCTCTGTCCAGCCTAAACTTGCTGTGTAACTGATCATGTGTAACAACTGATCATGAACAAAAGAGAGGCAGTTGGAACTCCAGCAGGAAAAATACACTGTATTTAAAGGGTCTGCTCCTCCTAAGACTGTTTTGATTAGAGTTATGAAGCCATTTTGTCCTTGACAAGGGAACCTTGACTTCCTCTACACAATTCACCCATTCTGGCTATAATAACCACTTCTATTTGAGAAGAAAACTGTTTTTATCAGATTTCTAAATATGAAGAAGCCTCTAAAAACACACTGTTTATCAGAAAGCAAAACAGTAAATAAACTAAATGTCTCTATAGGGAAATGGTTTTATAAATTATAGAACATTCAAAATAGAACACTATGCAGCCACTAAGAGAAATATCAAATAATCTATATGCACAACACGATATGTGTTAGTGTGTATATTTTTTTATTTTTAAGCAAAAATGACAAATTTCAGGAAAACAGGCTTCATGTAACTAAAACCAACTATTACATGTGAAAAAAAACCTCAAGCACAGATAAGTATATAAAGATTACTAAATGCTTAGGAAAAGGTCTAGAACAGAGCCATTCAATTGAAATATAATAGAAATGACAAATAAGAGTCACATATAATTTAAAACTTTATAGTATCCATATTAAAAAATGTAAAGGTGAAGTGAATTTTAATTATTGTATTTAACCCAATATATTAAAAATGTTACCACTTCAATAATGAAATGGATACAAAAACTGAGCTAGTTCACTTTTTTCTCCTAACTGTTCAAAATTTAGTGTGTATTTTATACTTAAAACACATCTCAATTTAGAGTAGCCACATTTTAATACTCAGCATTAAATGCTAAGCATCAAATATGCTTAACGAGGACTGTACTGAACAGAGGATGTCTAGAAAAAGAAACATAGAATTATTAACTTCCATTTTGTTTTCTGTATCTTTCTGCACTGTTTGAACTTTTTAAGCAACAGTTTAAATTGTTTTTACTTTCATGATTCTTAAAAAAGTGACTGTTTAAATATAAAAATAATCAAGACAGATAAAAAAACCTAAACACACACCAGAACAATGAGGGAAAGAAGGGAGAAACCATCTCAACCTTAGGATAGGGAAACTTCTAGGAAACAAAAAGCACTAACCATTAAAAAAAAAAAAAAAAGATAAATAAACTGAACTTGAACAAAATATAAAATTTCTGCTCATCAGAACATACCATGCAGGGGACACGCATGGGTTCAGTATCTGGTCGGGGAAGACCACACACACTGTGGGCAACTAAGCCCATGGGCCACAGCTACTGAGCCCAAGTGCTACTGGAGCCTGCAAGCTCAGGAGCCCGTGCTCTGCAACAACAGCAGCCGCCACAGTGAGAGACCCACCACCACGACAAGAAGAGAAGCCCCACTCGCCACAACCAGAGAAAAAGCCCGCATGAAGCAAAGACCCAGCACAACCAAAAACAAGTAAATGAATAAAAAAAGAACAAACCACACACCACAATGGCCAAGCGGTAGAGAACTCACTGCCAATGAAGAGACACAGGTTCAGTCCCTGGTTGGAGAAGATTACACAAATTGTGGAGCAAATAAGCCCATGTGCCCCAACTACCAAGGCCTTCACGCCCTGGAGCCTGTGCTTACAAGAAGAGACGCTGCCAAGAGAAGCCTGAGACCCACACCTACAGAGCAGCCCCCACTGTCCGCACCCAGAGAGCAGTCCCCACTGTCCGCACCCAGAGAGCGGCCCCCACTGTCCGCACCCAGAGAGCGGCCCCCACTGTCCGCACCCAGAGAGCGGCCCCCACTGTCTGCACCCAGAGAGCAGCCCCCAGCAGCCCCCACCGTCTGCAACTAGAGAGCGGCCCCCACCGTCCGCACCTAGAGAGCGGCCCCCACCGTCCGCACCTTGAGAGCGGCCCCCACCGTCCGCACCTTGAGAGCGGCCCCCACCGTCTGCACCTAGAGAGCGGCACCCACTATCTGCACCTTGAGAGCGGCCTCCACTGTCTGCACCTGAGAAAGCCCCCACTGTCTGCACCTAGAGAAAGTCCCCACTGTCTGCACCTGAGAAAGCCCCCACTGTCTGCACCAGGAGAGCAGCCCCCACTGTCTGCACCTAGCGAAAGCCCCCACTGTCTGCACCTAGAGGAAAGCCCCCACTGTCTGCACCTAGAGGAAAGCCCCCACTGTCTGCACCTAGAGAAAGCCCACTCACAGCAACAAAAACCCAGTGCAACCAAAAATAACAAATCAGTAATAGCATTTATATCTGACAAAGTGCACATATCCATAAGAATTCCTACAATTCAACAAACTGATGAACAACTGATAAAAAAATGAGACTGGAGGACACATTTCACAAAAGAAGACATACAAATGGCCAATAAGCACATGATAAGATGTCATTATTATTAGTCTTCAGAGCAATGCAAATGAAAACCCACACCCACCAAAATAAAAAAGACTGTCAAAACCAAACATGGACCAGAATATGGACCAAGTGGAACTCTCACACACGCAGGCAAGAATATGAAATAATGCACTCACTTTGGAGAACTGTTTGGCAATCTGTTTTTCACATTAAATACACACCTACCCTATGACTTAGCAATCCTACTCCCTGGTATTTATTTACCAAAGAGAAATAAAAATACATGTCTTCAAAAAGATTTGGAAACAACCCAGATGCCCATCAACAGGATGGATAAACTGGCATATTCTCATACAATGGAAATAAACGAATATGACACAGTAACATGGGTGAGTCTAAAAAACATGCTGAGTAAAAAAGCCACAAACAAAAGAGTTACACAACATATGACCGATATACATCAAATTTTGGAACAGGAAAACTAACATATCGTAATAAAAATGAGTGGTTGCCTGGGGCAGAAGGTGTGAGGGGAGCAGGGAAGAGAACCACCTGAGAGAAGGCATGAGAAAGCTTTCTGGGGAGATGGAGTCACAGCACACAGACCTCATTTCAGGAGGGGCTACATGGACATATACAACTGGTGTAACTCACTGAATTGAACATTAAGGCTCCTATGATAACTATCCTATATTCCGTTAAGAAAGTCAGATTCTGTGGGGAACCAAAAAGCACTCAACAGATGCTGTTTAATACATCCTCTGAATAGATGAAGACTCAGAAAATAACGAAGCTTAGAATATGGGGATTGTCACTAAAATGCTCTCCAACCATTCTTGACTTGAGTTCACCTGAAATGTGATGAAAGGATACTAACAGCAACTAAAATGATATCCTTATCTCTCTACAATCTTGCCTTATTTATATCTCACTCCTTTCTTGCAAATTCTCAATATATAGCTATTAACAAGGCATCTAGCTGAAGTAACAAAAAAAGAAAAAAAGGATGGCAAAGAAGAAAAGAAACTAAGTATGAGAGAAGATACAGAAAGATCTTCCTGTGTTCAAGTACCATCTATCTAGTCAATTTAGTTTCAAAGGAGGAAAAACATGAACCCATTAAAAACGCTCTTAACTGAAAGTCAGAGAAATCATTCAAGAAGTCTTTTCCCACTGGCCATCCCCAGTTCATTCAGTTCTATTTTTTTTTTTTTTCTTGCAGTAAAAACTGTTAGAAAATCCCCAAAGCAACAGAGAGGAAGTCACCCCAAATTGCCTTAGCAATAAATAGGATATCATGCAAGGTGGCAGAATGTGTAGCTCAGGTCCCTGCCCGGGCTCCTATAGCTACTCCATTTACTGCACACAACTTAGATGGCAGTCACCAGCAACAGCCTGAACTCTTTAACATTAACAGTGCACATCATACAACAAAATCCTTTATGCACATTTTAACCCAGGGAAAGTCAAAGTGTTAGTTGCTCAGTCGTGTCCAACTCTTTGTGATCCTTTGGACTGTAGGTCCCCAGGCACCTCGGTCCATGGGATTTCCCAGGCAAGAATACTGGAATAGGTTGCCATTTCCTTTTCCAGGGGATTTTCTTGACCCAGGGATCAAACCTGGGTCTCCTGCACTGCAAGCAGATTCTTTCCTGTCTGAGCTGCTGCTGCTAAGTTGCTTCGGTCATGTCCGACTCTGTATGACTCCATAGATGGCAGCCCACCAGGCTCCCCCATCCCTGTCTGAGCCACCCAGTACCTACACTAAGAATGTAGAAAACAACCAAACAGTTATCCATCAGGAAACTCAAAGTTAAATGCAGGAAAGGCTGAGGGAATACCATGTGCTTCCTGACTAGAAAACAAGGCTTCTAGGTACATATCAGAACTTTTGTTCACTGTACAAGGATGTGAATTGTGAAATGTCTTGTTATGGAAACAACACTTTTACAACAAGAGGACAAGTCAACCTGTAATAAAGGAAATAGCAGGAGTTGTGAAATAAGTCTTGTGGAATGAGTAAGGAACTTCCCACATGTCTATGCTTGAAATACGACATGATCAAGCTGAAATGAAATGTCATTCTAATTACATAAATAGACATTACAGTTTGTTTCAAGGGTCAATCACTTGCTGAACACAAGCTGTGGAACCAAAAACATTCTGCTTTTAAGATTAAGACTGATAGGAGAATACATATAAGCAAAAAAAAAAAAAGAAATCTCCTTAGATCTGAGTTTACCTAAGACTTTTTAAAAATGGTGATCATTAATAAAATCTATTTATTTATTCATTCATCCAAGAAATACCTATAAATTATTTTCCATGTACCAGAATGGGTACTAAAGAAAAAAAAAAAAAAGACACAAAACCTACATCCTCAAGTTCACAGACCAACATGTACACTGGCAGAGGGCAGCACAGCAAGTGCTGCAATAAAGGCTATTAACAGACGCAGTGGGGAACAAGTATTAGTTAGAGTTTCTAGGAAAAGACACAGACACTGCCTCTGGCTGATTTACACAGAGAAGGAACTTATTTAAAAGATACTGGGGCGGGGGATATTAGGCTTTGAAGCAGTCACAGAACAAATACCAAGCTAGACCACATCCAGGGTCATAAAACTAATGTCAATAAAATTAGAAGAGGTGAAGGGGACTTTCTTGGCAGTCCAGTGGTGAAGAACGCATTTCTACTGCAGGGGACATGTATTCAGAATATATAAAGAACTCTTATAACTCAATAATAAAAAGACAACCCCCCCAAAATGAGGAGCAGATCTGAATAGACTCTTCTCCAAAAAAGATATACAAATGGCTAATAACCACATGAAGATGATCAATATCATAAGCCACTGGGGAATTCCAAATCAAGATTACGGTAAGATGGCACTTCATACCCCCAAAGATAGTTATGACCAAAAAGAAGGATAATAACAGTACTGATGAGGATGAGGAAAAGTAGAACGTTTGTGGAAATGCTTTTTGGAAAAGTCTGCAAGCTGCTCAAATAGTTAAACACAGTTACCATATGACCCCACTCCCTTCCACTCCAAGAGAAATGAAAACACATGTCCACAGAAAATCTTGTATACAAATACTTATAGCCTTATTCATAATAGCCAAAAAGTGGAAACTGACTTGAATGTCCATCAACTAATAACAGATAGCCATACAATGGACTACTATAGGGCTTCCCTGGGGGCTCAGACGGTAAAGAGTCCACCTGCAATGCAGGAGACCTGGGTTCGATTCCTGGGTTGGGAAGATACCCTGGAGGAGAGCATGGCAACCCACTGTAGTATTCTGGCCGGCAGAATCCCCCTGGCAGAGGAGTCTGATGGGCTATAGTCCACGGCGTCGCAAAGCGTCAGACGTGGCTGAATGACCAAGCACACACACAGCAACAAGAAGAAATGAAATATACTACAATATGAACGAACCTTACAAATACTACGCTAAGTGAAAAAGCCAGAGACAAAAGATTGTGTATTATCCACTCCATTTATATGAAATGTCCAGAAGAGGCAAACCCATAGAGAGAGAAACAGACTAGTGGCCGCCCAGGTTGAAGTGAAGGCAACAAGTGGGGTGGGAGGAGATGGGGAGCGACAGCTAATGCGTGCAGGAGTTCTTGTGGGGGAGGTGCAAAACTCTGTGACTATACTAAAAACCACTGATGTGCACACTTTAAACAGCTGAATTATACGGTATGTCAACTGCATCACAGCAATGCTCAAAAAAAATCAACATAATCCATCATATTAACAGACTACAGGAAAATAAATCATTGACTATATCAATCTATACAAAAAAAGCAACTGACAAAATTTAACACCTACTTATGATAAAAATCCTGAAAAAATCAGCAGTAGAGGGGGTACTTATTCAACTTGATTAAAAGCATCTATAATACAAAAAGCCTACGGCTTTTTACATTACAGCGTACAGCTTTTACAGGTACAGCTTATACATTATAGTGAAATGTACTGTTTCTCCCTAAGACTGGGAACAAAGCAAGGATGTCTGCTCTCACTGCTCTTATTCAATACAGTGCTGTAAGTCTGTGCCAGAGTACTAAGGCAAGAAAGGGGAAAGGGAAGAGAGACAGAACAAGGGATAAAATTGTCCCTATTTGCAAGACTGGCTTCCCTGGTGGCTCAGACAGTAGAGCGTCTGTCTACAATGGGGGAGACCCGGGTTTGAACCCTGGGTTGGGAAGATCCCTAGAGAAGGAAATGGCAATCCACTCCAGGACTATTGCCTGGAAAATCCCATGGACAGAGGAGCCTGGTAGGCTACAGTCCATGGGGTCACAAAGAGTCGGACACGACTGAGTGACTTCACTTTCTTTTGCAAGATTAACTATGTAAAAATCACAAGGAGTCTATTTTTTAAAATCCTAGAATATGTGAGTTAAGTCAGGTTGCAGGGTATAAGATAAACACACAAAAATCAATTTTATTTCCATTTACTAGCAATGAACATGTCAACACTAAAATTAAAAATACAACAAGAGGGAAACACTGGCAGTCCAGTGGTTAGGACTCTGCAGTTTCACTGCCAAGGGCACAGGTTCAATCCCTGGTTGAGGGAACTAAGATTCTGCAACCCATGTGATACAAAGAAATTGAAAAAAATAAAATAAAGCCAATTTTAAAAAAGAGAGAGAGAGAGCTGGAGTGACTATACTGATATCTGACAAAACAGACTGTAGAACAGAAAAATGTTAACGAAGACAAAGATTAATTTAAAAATACAATGCCATTTATAATCATTCAAAAGAAAATGAAATATTAGGCATAACTCTAACAAATTATATCTATAGGACTTATATGTTTAAAACTGCAAAATGCTAATAAAAATAAATGGAGACACATACAAAGTTCACGGATTGAAAGACTCAATATAATAAAGATATCAATACCCTCTGGACTGACTTACAGGTTTATATTAGTCTGCTTGGGCTGCCCCATAGCAGCACAGAATAGACTAGTGGCTTAAGTAACAGAAATGCATTTCCTCACACTTTTGGATGGAGAAGGCAATGGCAACCCACTCTGGTACTCTTGCCTGGAAAATCTCATGGACAGAGGAGCCTGGTAGGCTGCAGTCCATGCGGTCGCTAGGAGTCAGATACAACTGAACGACTTCACTTTAACTTTTCACTTTTATGCATTGGAGAAGGAAATGGCAACCCACTCCAGTGTTCTTGCCTGGAGAATCCTAGGGACGGGGGAGCCTGGTGGGCTGCCTGCCATCTCTGGGGTCACACAGAGTCGGACACGACTGAAGGGACTTAGCAGCAGCAGCAGCAGCAGCACAGTTCTGGAGGCTGGAAATCCAATATCAAGGTAAGACCTCTCTGGTTGGCAAACAAATACCTTCTAGCTGTGTCTTCACATGACCCCTTCTCTGTTAATATTTGCAGAGAGAGGTCTGGTGTCTCTTCCTCTTCTTATAGGAGACTGATCCTATGGGATGAGCACCCACCCTTATAACCTCATTTAACATTATTTACTTTCTACCTTATCCCAAAACACAGTCACACTGGGGGTTAAAGCTTCAAAATACAAGTTTTTAAGAGGGAGGGAAGAACACAATTCAGTCCATAACAAGGTTTAACAAGGTTTGATAGGAATTCCTATCAAAATCCCAGAGTTTTTCTAGACACTGACAAAATTGTTTTAAAACTTATTTGGAAAGGCAAAAGAACTAGAAGAGTTTTTTTTTTTAATACTTCTGAAATGAAATAATGAAGTGGGAGGAATCAGATGACCAGATTTCAAGATTTATTTTATAGATCAGTAATCAAGATTGTGGGATAGACACATGTCAATGGAACAGAGAACCCAGAAATTGAACTACACAAATAAGCCGAATTAATTTTTGACAAAAGGGCAAAAGTAATTAAAAGATAGCTCTTTCAACAAATGTTGCCACAAAGAGGATGGCACAGGCAAAAAATAAATAAAATGAAACAGAAATTTAAAAAATCATCCTTGACCTAAATCACATGCCTCATGCAAAAAATAACTCAAAACAGTTCATGAAGTTAACTGTAAAACATAAAAAGAAAAAAAAATCAAAGAAAAATCTGTGGGATCTAGGCCTAGGCAAAGCATTCTTAGACTTGACACCCCAAGGAAAATCCATAAAAGGAAAAACTGATAAACTGGACTTCATCAAAATCACAAACATATGCCCTGTGAAAATCTTCTTAAAAGGATAAGACAGCTATACATTGGAAGAAAGGATCTGCAAATTTAATATCTGATAAAGGACAAATATCCAGAATTTATAGACAACTCTTAAAACTCAGCAGTAAGAAGTTCAAACAATCCAGTTAGAAAATGGGCAAAAGACAAGAACAGTCATTTCACCAAAGAGGATATATAGATGGCAAAAGAGCACATGAAAAAGTATTTAACACCTTAGGGAAATGTACTTATATGCCATTAGAGAAATATAAATTAAAATCATAATGAAGTATACTACACACCTACTGGAGTGGCTAAAATAAACAATAATGACCGTGCCAAATGTTGATAAGAATGCAGAGAAACTGAATCCCTTACACACTTCTGGTGGAAACGTAAAATGGTGCAGCTCCTTTGGAAAAGTTGGACAGTTTCTTATAAAAGTATACATTCAACTACCATCAGTTCAGTTCAGTGGCTCAGTCGTGTCTGATTCTTTGCGACCCCGTGGACTGCAGCACACCAGGCCTCCCTGTCTATCACCAACTCCCAGAGTTTACTCTAAACTCATGTCCATTGAGTTGGTGATACCATTCAACTATCTCATCCTCTGTCGTCCCCTTCTCCTCCTGCCCTCAATCTTTCCCAGAATCAGGGTCTTTTCCAATGAGTCAGTTATTTGCATCAGGTGGCTAAAGGATTGGAGCTTCAGCATCAGTCCTCCCAATGAATATTCAGAACTGATTTCCTTTAGGACTGACTGGTTGGATCTCCTTGCAGTCCAAGGGACTCTCAAGAGTCTTCTCCAACATCACAATTCAAAAGCATCAATTCTTTGGTGCTCAGCTTTCTTTATAGTCCAAGTCTCACATCCATACATGACTACTGGAAAAACCATAGCTTTGACTAGATGGACGTTTGTGGGCAAAGTCATGTCTCTGCTTTTTAATATGCTGTCTAGGTTGGTCATAGCTTTTCTTCCAAGGAGCAAGCATCTTTTAATTTCATGGCTGCACTCACCATCTGCAGTGATTTGGGAGCCCCCCAAAATAAAATCTCTCACTGTGTCCATTGTTTACCCATCTATTTGCCAGGAAGTGATGGGACTGGACGCCATGATCTTCATTTTTTGAATGTTGAGTTTTAAACCAACTTTTTCACTCTCCTACTATATGGTAGTTTCACTCTCAACTACCATATGACTCAGTAATTGACTCGCTCTCAGAGCATTTACCTCTGAGAAATGAAATTTTAATTGTGGTGAGAATAATAATGACCCCTCTCCCTGAAAGATATTCACTCCCTACCCTCCTGGAATCTGATTTAGTTACCTTATGTTCCATGGCAAAAGGGACTCTGCAGATGTGATTAAGGGTATGGTCCTTGAGACAGTGGCGATAATCCTCGATTATCAGTGTGGGCCCAATCTAATCAAAGAAATCCTCACAAGCAGAGAACCTTTCCCAGCTAGGGTAGAGATGAGATGAAAGGAGAACAGACATTCCTAGCTTGAGAGGGAATCAACCAGCTGCTGCTGGTTTTGAAAACAGAAGCAGGCCATGAGTCAAGGAAAGTGGGTGGTCCCTGGAAGCTGGGAAGGCCCACAGCTGAGAGCAAGAAAATGAAGCCCTTAGTAGTCCTACAATCACTAGGAACACAGATCTGCTTTGATTTTAGCATGGTGAAACCATGGTGTTGGGCTTCTAGTCTACAAAATTGTAAGACATAATAAATCTGTGCTTTGTAAGTAGCTACATTTATGGTAATTTGTTAAAGTAGCAATAGAAAACTTGTTCACACAAAAATAACACACTTATGTGAGTTCCCTGGCAGTTCAGGGGTTAGGACTCAGCACTTGCACTGCTGGAGCCTGGGTTCAATCCCTGGTCAGGGATCTACGAGCCAGCAAGACACGTGGCATGACAGAAACAAAACAAACCACCCCACAAATACACATACTTAACAACCACACAAAACCTGTACATGACTATCTGTAGCACTTTATTTGTGATACTGTAAGATGTTACAATAGAGGGATGCTGGGTCAAGGATTCAAGAAAGCTGTTATTTTACAAACTGCATGTGAGTCTACAATCTCTCAAAATAGAAAGTTTAATTTTAAAAAAAAAGGCACTGGATTACTCATCAAAATCCAGGAGGATTTATGAAGCAAGTTCAGAAGCTGGAAACAATGCCCCCAAATCACACCACAGATGTAGACTGGCGCTGCTGTCTGGGGTCCCACACACACCGCAGCGGCCGCCCCCGCATGGGCCCAGGAAGATCTTCCGAGTTCTCTGCCTCTGCCTCACTAGGCCTGGACGGAAAATCCTGGGCAGGTATCTGACTCAAGAAGCCTAGGTTCCTGACTGAAATCTAGCTACAAAGAACACTGGGAAATCAATGGTTCTGAATATTCGGCTCCTTGCCTCCCATGAAGTGTGGCATTTATGAAATGTCTTGCAGATTTCTGAGGGGGTGAGGCACCAGACAGACAAAAAGAAGATCCACAATACCTGGTGATAAAGATTTTCAAAATAGACATTAAGATGGAGCTGGGGGCGGGGCGGGGGAAGGTAACAAATAAGACCAATATGAGTATGAGGAAAATTCATGGATGCTTTAGAAAATGCAACAAAAAATGTTCCCAGATATTTTGTTTCTGAAGAGAACAAGGAAAACCAACAAAGGGAGCAATGTAAATAGCTCAAAAGAGAGAAGAAAAACAACAGATATTTAAGATACACAGTATTTTAATGGTGAAAATCAATAGGGTTTGAATAGGAGAAGAATCAGTTTATATCTGATATGAAAGAAAGTCATCAAATGTGTTTTTAAGGGTTACTGGGTATTTCTTCCTATGCTCAGAGTGGTCAGAAGTATTTCCTTTGAGTAACTTCAAATTCGCCAATTGTAATGACCAACTTCGTACTAGCTGCAGGGAAACATTTTTTTAAAAAGCAATACAGGGTATCTGCCCTTAAAGAGGGGCTTCCCTGGTGGCTCAGATGGTAAAGTCGATCCTTGGGTTGGGAAGATCCCCTGGAGAAGGAAATGGCAACCCACTGCAGTATTCTTTCCTGGAGAATCCCATGGACAGAGGACCCTGATAGGCTACAGTCCATGGGGTCGCAAAGAGTCGGACATGACTGAGCGACTTCTCACAATGAACTTCCAGTTCAGGCACGATGAATGTTTAATATAACCTAAACATTTTCCAATAAAGACCTAGAAACACAAGATTTAAATATAACAAAAGACCAAACCTTATTTTAAATGCATAGTTAAACCCGAGAGAGAGAAAAGGGAAATGCCCAGGGTGCCAGGATCAAGGAAGGAACTGAGGCCACAGTGGCAGAATATGAGCTGATTTAGTAGCTACAGGAGCTGAATGCGGTGGGGAAGGAGTTTCAGTAACTTCCGCCCTGGGTTTTGCTATCCACATGCTAACAGGACTAGTCTCGGACTTGTAAAAGGTGGAAAGCTAGAAGTAAAGTCTCAAGTAAAACAGAAATTATGTATCCTCAGGGAGAGGACAGGCTAGGAAAAGCTCACCTAACAGCCTACAGAGCAAACAAGAAGCTTCTCTCTGCTTGGACAACAGGGAAAAGGGAGGGGGAAGCATCTCCTGAGAACTGGGGCCCTGGGCCTGTTATCACACGGAGCTGGGATTCATAATTTTTCCAGTTATGATAGCTGAGTGTTCCAGAAACTTCAAAGCAAAGAAAGAAAAAAGGAAACATAAAAAGCCAGGGCACTGAGAGGAGAATTCATTTCACTTTAGAGAAATATAATTTCACTAGGCCATTTGAGATCACACCACAGACAAAAGCTTAGTAAAGATGATAAAGAATACTAAACACAAAGGGACACAATCCACCATAAGAGACAACAGATGAGATGAAGACCGCTTTGGAACTCTAAGAACTTCTGATAAAAGACCAATCAGCGACTATAAAGGAAGCACACAGAAAACGATGATGAATGTAAAAGAAAACCTCAAAACCATATGATCCTATGAGAAAAAAAACCAAGCAGATTCGCAAACAAATCAAATAAAAATTCTAAAAATAAAAAGAAAACGTACTTATTGAAATGAAACTCACTGAACAAGTTAAAATAGCTTAGACGTAGCTGAAGAAAAAGTAAAGAACTGGGACACTGGAAACAGCCAGAAGGCAACTCAGAGATACAGTGAGGCGAAAAATACTAGAGAAGTGAAGCGATGTGGAGGACAAAATGAAAAGACATGCATATGAATTTTCAGATTTAAGAGACAAAATTAAATCTCTACCATCCACACAGTATTGAAACTGCAGAAATCCAACGTCAAAGAAAAGATCTTAAGAGTTTTATTCTTTTCAAGGCATAAATAAGGAAGAACAAAATAACTATACTTCATGGTCAAATATTGAAAGGGCCATTAGTGGGACAGGAGTACAGAGAGAGAGGGTCTGTATCAGGACAGTGTGTGAGAGGGCAGAGCTGGGCTTGAAAAATGGGCAGGATTCCCACAGATGGGAAGAGATGAGGGGACCTGGGGTGGGGACAGGGAGTCTGAATAAGCTGACGGGGCAAAGGGAAGGACCCTTCTCTGGCTGTCAAATAGAGTACCTGAAAAAAGTGCGGTTTGCTGGAACTAAAATCCGTTGTTCACTAATATTAGGCTAAAGAATTTGAACTGAATAGTAGGCAAAAAGAATCAAATTTTTGAGCAAGTGTTAGGATCTAAACTGAATCATTGCCCCAAATCTCTTATTCCAGCAATGGCATCCAGGGTGGATACAGGAAGAGAGACTGCAGTCTTTTAAGTAAATTTAGGAACCAATTATAATAGTCCAAGCTATTCAAAGGCTTTAGAAAATATTTCAATTACAAGACAGATGATGAAGAAAGAAAGACCCAGAAAAGAGGCAATGTCAGTGAAGATGAAATGTAGACAGAAGGCATGAAGAGAGAGAGGGAAAGAATATACATGAATATTCAGAACATTCTGAAGGTGGAATTAAAAGGACTTAATGGATTGGGCAGCTGGGGGTAGGGGGAGGATAGGAAAAAGAAAGGAAAGAATTGAAGACGGCACTGAGGCTGGGATGACCGATTTAGGAAATAGTGGTGGTATATTCTTTCTCCAGAGATAGACAAGCAGTGTGGCCCAGCAGGCAGGAAAAATGGACTAGAAAGAAGCTTTAGTTTAGAAGCTCTCTCTGAGAAGCTACTTAGCTTCCCGGCTCCATTTCTCCAGTACTGTAAAATGGAAGCGTTTAGAGAAAATGAATTAAATGCTGGACCACTGTGGTGTCAAGAGGATTCAGAATAAACTTTAGCAAGCAATGAGAAACATGGGTCTGGAGCTCAGGAGAAAAGCAGTACCGGATGGACAGAGGACCACCAGCACTGAAGAGATGGTCAGAAGAGGCCTCTGAACCCTGCGGATGCGCCACACACACAGGAGAGGCGGCAGTGGGGAGCTGAGAGGTGTGTCAGTCTTAGCAGGAAGGGGCGTCCTGAGATAGCGTATTGTAAGCAGATGACACACCACACTGGGAGAAAGGAGATGTGTTCCATTTTCCATTGCCAATCAGCTCCCCTAGGGATTGATAAGTGTACGGAAAACAGAAGCCTTTATGCAAACTTTCCCTACTACGTCTAAGAAGCACTGATCCTTCGCTTTCATTTTGGTGCTGACCAAAGTCCTATTTCAAAAGAGCTTTAAAAAATACATATATAACTCCAGTTTCATAAAGACAGATACTTCAAAAGCTAAGCTTTTGTGCTGAAATTCTACCTGGCTCATTCTTCTATGATACTGTAAAACACATACCTGTTTGTCCAAGTTAGCCCAATAAGAAAGTTGGCTTCATCACAACAAGACTGAGAAACTGAGGTCCAGACAGGTCCAACGTAAACTTAATTGGAATGACTTTCTGAAATGCTTTCAAAAACTAGGATTTCATTAACCCCCAGCATATACAGAAACACAGCTGGGAAGCAGACATGATTCCTGTGGTTAACGCTCTAAAGGAAACTCCCTCAAATCTTTTCTGTGAAACTAGTTACATGAGACAAGAGTTCAAGATCAAGAGTTTTATACATGGGATCCTCTGGACCTTTCTAATTCTCACTTCAAATAAGACATGTCACTCTCTGACTATAGAGAAACTCTTCTCTTTTGGTTCCTGCCTCCTACAGTTTACCATCTCACAAGCAGCTGGGGCTGAATGATCCCAGTTTAAAGCAAAAGCCAATGCAAAGAGTGGATTGCTCTTGCTCATTCTCAAATAGGCAGCTACTGAAATTGCAAGCATTTCAAATTCAAGGGAAGTCTAACTTTCTAACTAACTAAAAGTCTAGTTTATGGTCATAACTATCCAGAATTACTATTAATATATCTAAAGATTAACATTTATTCAGAATCTCCCATTTTCTTAATGATACAGAAATATTAGCTTAGGTTAGAAATTTTAAATTATTTTGAATGAAATTTATCATAGGTTCCCTTGGATAACAGGGTTTTGGCAAGAATCCAGGGCTAGTAACTGACTATAGTTCAGTGCTGGACCTCACATCAGCCTAATTTTCAATCCCTGACCAAAATAATGAGAACAAAGCTAATCAGCCTCTCCCATAAGAAAAACTCCCCAATCCAAATAAAAATATTTATCAAATATCCATCTTTCTATTTAATCATACTGCTAAGTCACTTCAGTCGTGTCTGACTCTGTACAATCCCATAGACAGCAGCCCACCAGGCTCCCCCGTCCCTGGGATTCTCCAGGCAAGAACACTGGAGTGGGTTGCCATTTCCTTCTCCAATGCATGAAAGTGAAAAGTGAAAGTGAAGTCGCTCAGTCGTGTCCGACCCTCAGCGACCCCATGGACTGCAGCCCTCCAGGCTCCTCCGTCCATGGGATTTTCCAGGCAAGAGTATTGGAGTGGGTTGTCATTGCCTTCTCCGCTATATAATCATAACCTCCCACCAAACAGTAGCAAGATGCCTGTATCAGAACATGATCAGAATGTCAGAATCACTGGCTGTTAAGCTTAGGACAAATGACATTCTTCACTGACATGAACACATTTGGGAGTAGTGACTTCCACCACTAAGGACATAAAGAGAGAATGCTAACACATAACATTTTAAAGAATCTATGATATACTACAGTCCCTAAACTGGCTCACAATTGCTCGCAGCATGCATAAAACTCAGATTTTTATCTGAACTCTTAAATGACTGAGAATTAATTAACTTTGATGATTTGATACAACATGGAGACAATCTAGAGGCGATACCAAAATCTTGCCTTACTCCTCTAACATTTGACAAGTGCACCAACATGCAGCACTAGTTTAATTCTTGGGGAAAAAAAAAAGTCTGTTTCTGATAAAAGTTTTCAAAGGAGGGGGAATTTTAAGCCACAACACAAACCAGTAGGTTAAGAGGAATCAGTTAACATGATTGTGGAGAAACCTTTGGATACTAGTAAAGTAATGATGTGCAGAAATGCGCCCTCCAACTCACATAACACTGGAGATTTCAAACTGTTTTTGCCTATTTGGCAGTACCTATTAGGATTTAAGATGCATACATTTGACTCAGCAATTCCACTTGTAAGAAATCTGTCTTCCAGAAATAACAGCATAAGAACATTAAAAAAAAAAAAGGATGTACAAGGATTACTACAGAACTATTCATAAGTGCAAAATTTGGAAAACTGAAAGTTCACCAATAAGGGAATGGTTGGTTATTCAAATTCTAGAATAGTCACACAGCAGAGAAGCATGCAGGCATAAAAAAGCATCGGCGTTTATACCGGACCTGGAAAGATACTCCAAATAAGGCTGTTTAAAAATACAAGTTGCAGATTAATGAAGAAAGAGCAAGTCCATTTTTGTTTCAATGTATATATATTATAATATATTAGCATCATATAGGGAAGGATTGGAATGTAACTGATAACTGGCTAAAACGATTAGCCTCTGGGACTGGGAATGAAAGAACTCAAGAGAGGAAAAAATCATTTTCCACTTTCTAAGCACAATGGTAAAATTTAAAACAAAACAAATTCTCTAATAAAAGAAAAATGTAGAAACTATATATAAAACATAAAAATATTTCATACCAAGAGAGTAATCTCATATCATTAGAGAAAAATGTACGTTACACACTTATATACCCAGTCATAGGAATGTTTCCTTCTCCTGGGATCTTGCCAAAGACAAACTGTCTGAAAAAGACAATCTTAAAAAGACAAACTATCTTTTCAGGGGAACTCTGCCCTCTAGTGTACACTGAAAGAAGCTAAAGCACAAGAAGCAACTAAAATCAATAAATTCATGTTATAACCAAAATATTTCCACTTCATCCCTATAGCATCACAACTCTCTCCTTAAATGAAGGCCTCTATGTATCTTCTCCAAATCAATTTCCTATTATCGCGCCAACTGAACTTCACAAGAGTCATTAACTTCAGCTACCTACCCTTTCTATGCTTCCCTACGCTCCAAGAAGCACTCAAAGCGTCTTCCTTCCCTATTTCACACCAAGAGAAATTTGGCACAATCAAGGGTATAGGAATACAGAAAAATAAAAAATTTAAATGTTATAATACATATAGGTATCTGGCTCTTAGACTTGTTGCTGCTTTAACTCAAGGGTAAAGGCAAAGTTTTTAAAAAGGAGGTTGCTCTGTGGAATAAAGCAGCTCCTTGATAGGACTTTCTAAGATCACTACAATTTGCTCAACTCTGGGCAACCTGTAAAACAAAAAGGGACACTTCCTAGAGGCATAGCATTTGTTGTAAGCATTCAATCCCATCCTAGTGACTACAAAGGAAAAATGTCCTTACTTTGCAGCTTTTCTATGTTTGGGTTCTCATTTAGATCCATGAATTACTTGATCCAAATGTCAAAAAGTCTCCTCAAAAAGTGAAGGGTGGGGTGAAAGGAGTATCATTTATCTCTCCATTCATAATTCTTTCAGTTACTAGCTTGACCTGGAACAATCTCTTCAAATCAAGAATGTGCATGAGATGAGATCACCTGTAATAAACTCAAAATATTCCAAGTAGTCATGGGGAAATCTTAAAAGAATTGTTTAATTTCAATTTCAAATCCACTTACCCTATACATGCAACAACTGTAGAGTATACCTAAAATAAAATTTAAGAATAAGCTAAAACCAAATGAAGCAGAATATAAGCATCCACTGAAGAACATGTAGGTGAAAGTCGGTGAAAGTCGGTACAGGGTTTTCTTGCCCCAACAAAAAGCAGCATTCTGGAGCTGATAAGTAAAGTAACAGCAGTACCAGTGAGGCTGATAGAATCAACCATTTCCTCTTAAAAGCTGTTTCTAGATAGTCTTATTCTGGAAGAAATGGTTGCAAGAAGAAATGACCTTAGAACAAGCCAGACAAGGGTACCTCCTACTTGGGTCCCCTGGAAGCTTTCCGCAGTGTAAGATGCAGACCTCAGCAGGAGTCCACTGCTGCTGCTGCTCAGCCGCCAAGCCGCGTCCGACTCTCTGCGGCCCCATGGACTGCGGCGCGCCAGACTTCCCTGTCCTTCACGACCTCCTGGAGCTTGCTCAAACTCATGTCCGTTGAGTCGGCGATGTCATCCAACAATCCCATCCTCTGTCGCCCCCTTCTCCTCTTGCCCTCGATCTTTTCCAGCATCAATCAGCCTCTTTCCCAATGAGTAGGCTCTTTACATCAGGTAGTCCTGAAGTACTGGAGCTTCAGCATCAGTCCTTCCAATGAATATTCAGGGTTGATATCCTTTAGGATTGACTGGTTTGATCTCCTTGCTGTCCAAGGGACTCTTAAGAGGCTTCTCCAGTATCACAATTTGAAAGCATCAATTCTTCAGTGCTCAGCCTTCTTTATGGTCCAACTGTCACATCCCATCCATACATAACTACTGGAAAAAGCACAGCCATGACCATCCAGACCTTTGTCGGCCAAGTGGTGTCTTTGCTTTCTAAACAAAGCTGGAACTCATTTTTAAAATGTGCTAGCTCCTTCAATTTCATGAGATAAGGCTGAGATTAAAATATAATTCAGGAAACCCGACTAGTCATGGTTAATGAGGAAAAGGCTTACAAAGGAAACGGGATTAAATAGTCATCTCACTTCCTTCAAAAATAACAAAACACAAAATGGCTTTAAAGGGTCCTTCATCAGTTATAAAGCTGAAGAGATACTTTTAACAAAAAAGGTCAATTGAAAATAAGGAGGAGTGGTTCTAAGGCACAGTGGCTGGAGTTCAGGTTTTGGTTTCAAGTAGAACTAGACTGGAATCTAGGCTTCACCATCCATCAACTATGTACTTTTAACAAATTAAGAGCACCTCCCTGAGTTTCAGTTTCCTGATCTGTGAAATGGGCACAAAGTTAGCACCTATCTCTTGAAGTGTCCATGGGGAGTAAATGAAATAATACATGTACATTTAGGACTGTGTCTTAAATCTGGTAAACTATCAATAAACAGAAACTACTTATTCTTTTAAAGCAGATAAATGTTTAACCTACAATCTGAGAAGGCAGTAAGTCTGACACTTAATCTAGAGAACAAGTTGGTTCCAAAAGGTAACTGACTTGACCATTAAGGGGGAACAAGGGGTTCAAGCATGTGACTACAGGAACCAGGGAGGCAGCAACACCGAGGAGCGTGAACGGGAATGGGCACAACCCGTCGGCTCTGCTCCAGTTCCTTCCCGCTGTCAGCAAAGAGCGGGGGCAGGGGCACAACTTGCTTCTGAAGAAAAGCCAATAATCCAAGGTGCTGTGCCAACTCTCCTGATTTTTAAACATCCAAGGACAGATCTGATTCATCAACTGTCAGTTTGTGAATGTCTACCCTGGAGGAGTCTCAAACTGGAAAGTGAAGGACCCCAGCTCCCTAAAACAGCATGTCACAAAGGGGACACTACTGGCATTTTGGGAAAGAAAATTCTCTGCATAAACTGTCCTAAGCACTGCAGGATATTCAGTACCCCTGAACCCCACCCACTGAGTACCGATGGTCTCAAGTCACGTGGCACCAAAATCTCTCTCTCACCACACGCTCCTGAACACCCCCTAATGGCAGAACCACATCCACTAAGAGCGACAAATTCACATCCAAACATTAATGGCAAAGTCATGAACATCTGTTTACAAACAGCAATAAAATAAGGGCAGGGCCAGCCCCGAGTCAGCTGAAGTAAAATCCCAAATTATCATCAAACAGGAAATCTCACTAAGTAGAAAGCTTAGAGCTGGCTGTGGGAACAAACCAAAAGTCTTAACCTCTCTCCTTACGTCCAACATGAACTATGACAAAAGGAAATTGCCTTATCTTTTATCTAGCCATTTCTTTTATAATGTTACTGGACATTACAGCTTTCCACCAGTCTCTTTTTCCTACAGCAGAGCTTATAGAACTACACATGCTTTAAAAGAAATCACGGTCAAAGAAACCTCTTGGTAACACGTGAATTCTCCTCTTATGGCTCCTTGTCCTATCCAAAGTTGTGTCCAACTTACCACATGACCCAGAAATCTCATGCCCAGGTTCATACACATATCCCTACAAAAACTCGTACATGAATGTGTGTATGCGCTCAGTCACTCAGTCGTGTCTGACTCTGTGTGACCCCAGGGACTGTAGCCCACCAGGCTCCTCTGTCCATGGGGATTCTCCAGGCAAGAATACTGGAGTGAGTTGCCATGCCCTCCTCCAGGGGATCTTCCCAACCCAGGGACCAAACCCAGGTCTCCTGCACATGAATGTTTAGAGAAGGATTATTTGTAAGAGTCAAAAAGAGCAAACAATCCTGTGTCCATCAACTAATGAATGAATAAACAAAAAGAGATACAGTCATACGATGGAATATTATTCAGCCATAAAATGGAATGAAGTACAGACACAAGAACGGGCCTGAAAAACATTACGTTAGGGACTTCCCTCGTGGTCCAGTGGTCAAGACTCCGAGCTCCCGAAGCAGGGGGCATGGGTTCCATCCCTGGTTAGGGAACTAAGATCCCACAGGCTACAGAGTGCAGCCAAAAAAACCAAAACACATCATGCTAGTCAAAGAAGCCAGACACAAAACAAGAAATGCTGTATGATTCCATTTATATGAAATGTCCAAACAGGCAAATCTAGACAAAGAGATAGATTAGTGGTTTCCTGGCAGTCGGGAAGAGAGAGGTGTATAAAAAGGGAGACAGACAGCATTTTGGGGGAAGTGCTGCACAATGCTGAATACACTAAAAACTAAAAATGGCATAACTTAATTGGTAAATAAATACAGTTCAATATAGCTATTTTTAAAAAGAGATAAGGTACATCCAATTTTAAACTATTAAACTAATACTATTTGTCCTCTTAAAAACTAATATGAAAGATATCACAGGTCATGTCTAGAATGTCCACTTTCTTCAAATGATCTTAATTATAATAATTAATTATATACAAATTAGAAATGTTAATAAAATATTTACAAATATGTAAAAATTATAAGTATATAATTAATTGTATGCTGCTAAGTCGCTTCAGTCGTGTCCGACTCTGTGTGATTCCCATAGACGGCAGCCCACCAGGCTCCCTCGTCCCCGGGATTCTCCAGGCAAGAACACTGGAGTGGGTTGCCATCTCCTTCTCCAGTGCATGAAAGTGAAAAGTGAAAGTGAAGTCGCTCAGCCATGTATGACTCTTAGCGACCCCATGGACTGCAGCCTACCAGGCTCCTCCGCCCATGGGATTTTCCAGGCAAGAGTACTGGAGTGGGTTGCCATTGCCTTCTCCAATTAACTGTATAATTATATAATTATGATTATAATTAATATAATAATTGCTAGTAAGCACTTACTTATGATATTTATTCTTTTGAAACAAGCTGATTCTCTTCTTCTGGGAAGGGTCCTTCTCTGGCATTCAGTAACCTCATCATGTATAACTACTCACAAGCCCACAGGTGCGTGCCACCTGATCAGGCATTTCACAAGAGCAGCAAACCTGGAGGTGAAGTCAGATTTTTGAGGTAGCCTGTCTTTTCTTTTGCTACTGATGTAAATATATTTTTTGTGAATAATTCAGAGGTCCTTTCTTCACTGTCAGGCAAAAAACTTGGAATATAATTTTATCTAGCTTTGAGATGGTCCTCTCAATGGAGAAGGCAATGGCAACCCACTCCAGTACTCTTGCCTGGAAAATCCCATGGATGGAGGAGCCTGGTAGGCTACAGTCCATGGGGTCTCTAATAGTCGGACACGACTGAGCGACTTCACTTTCACTTTTCACTTTCATGCACTGGAGGAGATGGCAACCCACTCCAGTGTTCTTGCCTGGAGAATCTCAGGGATAGGGGAGCCTGGTGGGCTGCCGTCTATGGGGTTGTACAGAGTCGGACACGACTGAAGTGACTTAGCAGCAACAGCAGCAGTAGCTTTGAGATGCTCCTCTCAATGTGATTGTAACACTTTAAAAGTAAAATGGCCTAAAAAATAAATCAACATACATTGGAAGTCTGACTGATCAATAATGAGATTCAGATCAAAAATTAAAAACTTTTCCAACCCAGTGCTGTGGCTATGTTTGATTTTTATCGCTTGAAGTAAAATGCTCAATGATCTCTATCAAAAGACTATATACTGAAACTTAAAAGTCAACAAGGTTTTATTAACTCATGTCCAAAGAGTTTGGGAGAGATCAACGGCTTAGACAGACCCTCCTGTATGAAGTGAAGGTCCTGGGGATGGATGGCTCAAACACACTCAGTACCAACAGGTCTTCAACCAGCAGTGTGACACTGTGAGGAATCCTCTCTCTTCTATTTTTGGGGCAAACAGTGCTAACCTGATACCACCCAGGATGATGTCTGAGACTCAACAATGAAGCCTTTTTTTTTCCCTCAACAGATCGAGATGACAACACAAAATTACACAGGAAAATGATGTCTTGAACCCTTATGTTTTACTGGTTTAGATCATTTTCAGTCTATAAAGAGGAATCTAAAACAGTAAGCCCTTAATCAAACAAGTTAATGGCTCTGGCTGGGATCATAAACTTGAATGGGACTAATGGTTGCCCACTGTTGGAATCGAGTAAGTAGTAAATGCTGGGTTGAAGACAAGCAGTGAATGTACCGGCCAAACACCCACAAACACTGACAGAAGCTGGATTCAACTGGTCACCAGGGCTGGAGGGACGTGGAGGGTGAGAAGTGGATCGAGCACTTAGAGTAACAGGACTCGGAGAATCCAGACACGGCAGGGGGAGCGTGGTGCTTCCTCTACCAACTGCAGAGTTAGCTGTCATCTCTGATTCCTGCCTCCAGTGAAAACTGGATGTTTGGTTTACTCTATCCCCAAAGTATAAACTTCAGATTTTTTAAGCCAAAGCAGTGTACTATTTTAAACATGTGGAGGAAATGCATTTTCAGTTACAAATGTTTGCTCCTGTGATTCTAGCAAAGGATGTGGGACAGGATGTTTTACTCTCCTGCTCTGGTTTTCCTGTATTGCTTAAATCTGTTTAGAGAAGAGAAAAATAAACAAACAATGGGTTTCTCCTGGGCAACCTCTATTAACTGAAACAATTCCAACACTGAAAAAAATTTTTACTGCGTTAAATAAATTTCATTTAATAAATCTGGCATCTCCTGTAGACTCTTCTGAAGACTTTCCACACCATGTGTGTGCAACCTGCAGCACATACTGATGTCTGCACTGATAAAATGTTGCTAGACATCTCAGATCAACTGAATTCCTTTTGACCCTGTCTTTTCCCAAGCACAACGACCACTGCAGACATTTTTTGAGATAAACCTCAGAAAAATGATCATGTCAACTTTGAAGGTCATCTTCTGGATTTATTGAGAAATTCAAAGTCAATGTATCATTAATGAAATGTGTCCCTGTTTTCATGTACAAACTGTGAGGACTTTTTTTACTCAGTCAGACATATCCTTGTAATCTTGTTATGTTTCATTATAGCTTTCAAAGAAGCTCAGGTTCCACTTTACCCCGTCACGAAGGAGTGAGTTCATTAACCCGCTAAAGGATACGTCACCGGCTGACCCATCTGGAGGCCCCTGCGTCCGTCTCCACACTGCTCCTTGTCCCAAATGCTGTCCCATATGGGTGTATCGACAACAGACTCTCTACTTGGTCCAATCTTAGTCAGGCTCCTTTGAAACCTCTTCTCCATGAGGTCTCAAACTTGGCCCCCGTCCTTGTTGGGCTTGCAGAGCTCAATTTTAGCAAGAATCCTGCTAAATTAGGTTAAACAGAATCGCCCACCCGTGATAGCTGATCATGCTCAGTATCTGCACAGTTTCCTCAGTTGCCACCTTTGACGTGTAAGTCCTTGGCCTGCCTTCAACGAGAACCCTGTTGGGTCAGTGAGCCAGAACCCTCTCACTGCTGCTGTCGCCCTTGGCACTGACCCATCCACAGACCCTCCTCCCAGCCCTCACCTGCTCCCTGGCCACAAACCCCAGCTCTTTGGTGCATGCAAAATCAAGCCTGAAAACTATAACGAGGCACACACGAGTCAGAATGGTCATCATTACAAAACTGACAAACAACAAATGCTGGAGAAAGCGTGGAGAAAAGGGAACCGCCTTGCACTGTTGGTAGGAATGTAAACTGATACAGCCACTATGGAGAACAGCAGAGCTTTCTGAAAAGACTAAAAACAGACCTACCATGTGACCCAGCAATCCCACCACTGAGCATACGCCCAGAGAAAACCATCATTCAGAAAGACACATGCACCCCAAGTGTTCACTGTGGCATTATTTATAATAGCCAGGACGTAGAAACGACCTGCACGTCCGTCAACAGAGGAATGGATAAAGCAAACGGGGCACATCTATACAATGGGACATTACTCAGGCAGAAAAAGAAAAATGAAGCCGAGTCCCGTGTAGAGATGGCTACGGACCTAGAGACCGCCATACACAATGAAGTTAAGTCGGAAAAACAAATACTGTATATTAACACACGTGTGAAATCTGAAAAAATGGTATAGATGATTTTATTTACAAAGCACAGATAGAGACACAGATGCAGAGAACAAACAAAGGGGATACCGAGGGGTAAAGCGTGGGGAGAGGATGAACTGGGAGAATGGGACTAACCTATACCCACTAAGACACTATGTATAAAATAGGTAATGAGAACCTGCTCTGCCGCACCAGGCACTCTACTCAATGCTCCGTGGAGACCTAAATAGGCAGTAAACCCAAAAGAGAGGGGATACATGTATACGTATAACTTTGCTATACAGCAGAAATTAACACAACATTGTAAAGCAACTGAACTCCAAAAAAATTTAAGCCTGATCTTTCTCCCCTACTGTGACAATTGTTAATACCTACTGTAATAATCCTGAATAAATCTTCCTTGCATTTTAACAAGTAGAGGATAGTTTTTTCTTTCATGAGCCTCATTGGCCAATGGAGTCCCCAGCAGAGAAAGGATGGAGGGAGGAATGGGATATTTCGTTATTTATTCCCCTGGATGATCCATCGCTCAAGCAAAGCTCTCAGCTCCTGACAGGAGGTCCTCCTTATCCTCACTGCCACAGGCTGCTCCCTGCCGCGCCCCTCAGGTCGAGGGGTGGTGATGGAGCCTCATTATTACTAATCCCAAGGATACTGCACTCTCACTATCTGTGCAGTCTTTCAGTACACTGTGAGTTCTTAAAATCTCCTAGAGGTGTCCCAATTTGAGGATGCCATCTGTTTCCTTCTGGTTCCCACTAAAACATAGCAGATTTCTTATCTTTGAAAGGTTAGTAGCTCTTTCTAAGAAAGCAAGCCATGAATACAGAATACAGTGAGATTTTCATGACTGACTCAGTGACTTAAACAAGGTGACCTTGCCAAGATGCCACTTCTGCCTCCTCCGGTTATCTTTAGAACTATGGTAATAGTATTTCCTGAAACATGTTGTTTCCAAGTAGAATCTCAAGAAACATCCAAGGAAGCTAGAAATAAAAATTATGCTACTTGAAACTAACTATGCTAGAAACCTAAAGCAGAAGAAACTGACTTTATTTCCATCCAGCATTTAATCCACAGTAACAATCACAGTGATACTTTCAATAAATGCAAGAGGCATTGTTTAATAATACCAGATACAAGCCTGTTGACCCAGAGATAAGCCTGCAGAAGGCTAATTCTATATGTAGTCTAGCACAGTATTAGTTAAATACAGGTTGTAAGAGATTGTGAAATTGATTCAATGGGTTATAACATTCTTTCAAAAGACATATACTATACATAGTTCTCCCGGATTGCAGGCAGACGCTTTAACCTCTGAACCACCAGGGAAGCCCTAATAATCATATAACAGACATAAAACAGAAGTCACCATACATATCTGTATTTATGGATAGACTAAGTCATAATGTGGGGCCTCCCTGGCAGCTCAGACAGTAAAGTACCTGCCTGCAATGAGGGAGACCTGGGTTCGAGACCTGGGTTGGGAAGATTCCCTGGAGAAGGGAATGTAGAAGAGAACTCCACTCCAGTATTCTGGCCTGGAAAATTCCATGGACAGAGGAGCCTGGGAGGCTACAGTCCATGGGGTTGCAAAGAGTTGGACACGACTAAGCGACTTTCATTTCACCTAAGTCATAATGTAAGATGTCTTTCTTATTGTGAGTGGCAGTCAAAAAAGTCTGAAAGCCACTGGTCTGCAGAGAACCCCTCTCAGACAATATAATAACTAGAAAGCCAAAAGCATGTAGTTTCAGCTTAGAGCCTCTTATTTTTATCTCAGCCCTCGTAAAAAAAAAGACACACACACACACAAAATAAAACTTCACCGTTTTAGGGGGAAAGGACGAAGCAAAAACTGAAAGGTCAGCAAATCAACTATAGGTGACTTGTTCCACCCTGAACACCTCAAGAAGAGAGAGCTCCGCTCAGGAGGCAGAGGTGATCAGCGCTGCGATGGGAGTGAGTGGCCCATGTTCACCACTCTCGAGGCGAATGCCCTGACTCCTCCTACTTAACTGTCACCTTTACTTCTTACATGTAGATTAAGAAGAAAGAAATTTTTCCTTCTTCCACGGAAAGAATTCGAGTCTTCAGCTCAAAATAACTCATGTACTATGGAAAGTATGAAGGGAGAAAAACTGTTAAGTTCTTGACAATGTGCTAATAAAATTATTTGTAAGTCAGCCTTGACCTTTTTTTGTTCTTAGGAGATTCTTAGGAAGGAAGTATTCAACTCAAATCTTTATTACATGTTATGATGAACCGCTGATATTTACATTCAAAAACCACTTTTTAAAGGTGAAGTCTACTCTACGTTCACCTCTGTGGCCAACACTGTAAACCAGGACTTTGCTCAGAGTCAAACAAGAAGCCTGCATCCTCCACTCTGCAAGTATTTTTCTCTGCATCCTCCATTTTGGCAGGTATTTCAGCAAGGACAGAAGAGCAGCATTCCTGCTCTCAGGAAAGGAGCCGTGAGAGCTGCAGGTGAGGGCGCCCCTGTTGGGAAAACAGCTTCTCCCACGTGCCAGGTACACCTGGGCCTGAGACTAGACGACTCACCCTGACCCGGCAGGAGGTGATGGCACTGCTGAAGGGACGTTAGACTGGGGCTTTTCTTTCTCATTTTGCTTGAAGAAGGATTTGGCTTCTTTAGATGTGGCATCCACTTCCTTAATCACCCTGTATCAAGGAAAGAGACACCAAGTTTACAAGCGGAAGAAAAGGAGAGAAACAAAATCTAATAAAAAAAGGCATAAAGAACCAAGGAAAAAAACCACTGGGCTTTCTGTAAGCTCTGGCTGCTGAGCATTATGGTTAAAATTTACTTCAACAGCTCTAGACAGACATTAGCCCTTATTAATTAAAAAAAGGAAACAACAGCAGATGGAAGTCTGATGTCTCTCAAACCCCCTCCATTACTTTGTCACATGACTGTCACCCTGAATCAGAGCCCACGTGAGATCACCAAAGTGAGGACTGAAGGGCTCTCCCACTGCACCTCACGTGCACATTAGTGCTCACGCTTAAGTCAAAGTGGGAACAGGGACGTGGAGTAATTGCGAGGAACACACTGGCATTATTTCAAGGAGAAAAGCTACAGTATAAACAATTGGGATAACCCTAAAGAAGGCTCCTGTTCTGTTCCTAAAACAACCCAAAGATGAAACAAAATTCCTTAAAACTAACTACATAGATAGTGATTTAGGAGTGAAAGAAAGTTACCCGATTGAGAACCCTGTCCAATTTCAAATCTAAGAAAACTGCCCTCAATAACACTGAGTCCTAAAGGATCAAATGAAGATATGAATTTGATGCCAGAAACTTCAGATAGAGGGGAAATGCCTTATGTCTGCCTTGGGTTTCCCAAGCGAATACAAATGTCTGAGGAATTTTGTTTAACTGCAATCTGTCTGTCGGAGGGTCCAAGATTATGGTGTTATTCTGAGTGTTCAAACAGGTCATTCACAATAATGATAGACAAATCCTATATTCCAGATTTGCAAAGAACAGAAGTCCTTAGCTTTTCTTTTTCCTTCTAGGCTTCTTGGGACTAGAACCAAATTTTTATATTAAGAACTATCTTACTCGGGTACTATTTCAACATCACAGGTAGCACAAAATGAGAGTTTTACATTTAAGAATCTTTGGGATTTCCCTGGTGGTCCAGTGGCTACGGTTCCATGCTCTCAATGCAAGGGGCTGAACGTTGATCCCTGGGCAGGGCACTGGATCCCACGTGCCACAGCTAAAAGATCTCACATCCTGCAACTGTGTGGATCACAACAAACTGTGGAAAATTATTAGATGGGAATACCAGATCACTTTACCTGTCTCCTGAGAAACCTGCATGCAGGCCAAGAAGCAACAGTTAGAACATGGAACAACAGATTGGTTCAAAACTGGGAAAGGAGTACATCAAGACTGTATACTGTCATCCTGCTTATTTAACTTCTATGCAGAGTCTGTGTGTGTGCTCAGTTGCTCAGTCGTGTCTGACTCTTTGCAACCCACATTGCCCGCCAGGCTACTCTATCCATGGGGATTCTCCAGGCAAGAATATTGGACTGGGCTGCCATGCCTTCCTCCAGGGGATCTTCCCAACCCAGGGATCAAACTCAGGTCTCCCACATTGGAGGTGGATCCTTACCGTCTGAGCCACCAAGGAAATGTGAAATTCACATTTCACCATGTGAAATGCCAGGCTGGATGAACCACAAGTGAGAATCAAGACTGCTGGGAGAAATATCAACAGTCTCAGTTATGCAGATGATACCACCCTAATGGGGGAAAATGAAGAGGAACTAAAGAGCCTCTTGATGAGGATGAAAGAGTACGGTGAAAAAGCTGGCTTGAAACGCAACATTAAGAAAAGTAAGATCATGGTATCTGGTCCCATACCTTCATGGCAAGTGGAAAGGGAAAAAGTGGAAACAATGCCAGATTTTATCTTCTTGGGCTCCAAAATCACTGCAGATGGTGACTGCAGCCATGAAATAAAAAGATGCTTGTTTCTTGGAAAGAAAGCTATGACAAACCTGGATAACATATTAAAAAGCAGAGCCATCATTTTTGCCAACAAAGATCCATATAAGTGAGAGATATGGTTTTCCCAATAGTCATGTAGGGATGTGAGAGTTGGTCCATTAAGAAGGCTGCGCGCCAAAGAACTGCTGCTTTTGAACTGTGATACTGGAGAAGACTCTTGGAGAGTCCCTTGGACTGCAAGGAGATCAAACCAGTCAATCCAAAAGGAAGTCAACCATGAGTATTCACTGGAAGGACTGATGCTGAACCTTCAAAACTTTAGCCACCTGATGCAAAGAGCTGACTCACTGGAAAAGACCCTGATGCTGGAAAAGATTGAAGGCAGGAGGAAAACTGGGCAACAGAGGATGAGATATTTAAACAGCATCACCGACTCAATGGACATGAATACGAGCAAACTCCAGGATAGAGTGGGGGACAGAGAACCATCGGGTGCTATAGTGCATGAGGTCTAAAAGAATCAGACTCAGTTTAGCAACTGAACAACAACTGCTGTCCTAAGAAAGTCTCTCCATAATATGTCAAGAGTCAAAAACAGAGGGAGAATCTATATGATAGATTAGACCATTATTCCCCAAATAAATACTCCTTCCCTGTTGACCAAGAAGATATTCCCCAAGCCCCACAGATGATGAGCTTGGATATATGACCTCAGTGGTCAATGAGATGTTAACTGATTTGAGAGGAAAAGAAGCTTTAAACGTATTTGTGCTTTTTTACTTGTCCCTTGAATTCCTCCCTTTAGCCATAATAATATACTTCAAGAAGCTGCTGGTCTAAGACAGTGGAAAGACACATGCTGCAAAACTCTCAACCCAACCAGCAGCTTGGACATGAGCCTAGATGAACTGAACTCCAGATATCTAGAAACACATGTGTAACAAATAAGTGGGTATTACTGTATACTACTTTTAGGGGGAATGGTCGGTAGCATTCCTGTACCAACAGCTAACACATTTACAATTCATGAGTAAGAACACTGATATCTAAGGAGCTAAGTTACTTGTTCTCATCTAGAGATTAAGCAGCAATGCTAGAGAGAACCTTTTAACTCTACTTTCCAAATACGGTTGCCATAAATTTCCCAGCTCCCATGCTGTCCAGAAACTGACACTACCCCAGTGAAAAGAGAGGGTATGTCTCCCCACTTGGAACTGAGCGGGCCTTTGTGGCTGCGTCAGCTTACGAGGTTCAGGGGAAAGGGCACTTCTAAGACTTGCTGAGCAAAGTGATACAGAGCTTCCAGGTGGCTGTCTCTCGGAATGCACCTCTAAAACTCCACGTTACCACATAAAAAGTCTGTCTGCCTTGAAGCCTCCATGCTGGAGAGAACACACGGGAATACCACAGGGAGAGAGCGATATCTAAGGAGCCTGTTCCAGATCCCAAGTGTTTGAGTCTTCCTGGCCCAGACACCAGACAAGGAAGTAATTAAACCATCAAAATGGTCCCAGACCAGCCACTAAGCCCAACTGCAAGACAGGCTCTACATGAGAGCCATCTAGCTGAGTCCAGCCACCCCATAATTAAGAGAGATTATGATAAAATAATGGTCTCAAGTGGCTAAGTTTTGGGGTGATTCCTTACACTACAATAGAAAAAAAACAAAATAAACTTTTGTCCAAACCTGAGAGTTGCAGAGTCCAGGAATACTGGCCTGGAAAGTTGCTTGAAATCTCCTTGCCCTGGGCAGAATCTGGGGAGACCTAAAATGGTTCACGAAGAGAAGTGGGATCTTTCACTTGGAAATGGTGGTCTGAACACATGCTCTACTTTCTATTTCCTACCGAAACCCTGCCAAATAGTGGTAATAAATTTACAAAAGCAGAACTACACAAGGATAAGAACAGGAATAATAAGAGAAAGATATCAATTAAACTTTTGAAGGTAGAAAGCAAACTTGGTCTGCTCTCTCAAGCTGTAGCGAAGTGGAATGGCCAATAAACAAGCCATATCACCTACAAAGGTTCAGGAAACTGAGATACCAGGAACCTTTGAAGGTGGAGGAGAGGAGTGGGGTTAAAACCAACTGAATGTCTGTATCAAGAGCACCTAGGTCCCAGATTCCCTTCTCCACTGGGTACCACAGGCTACTGACCCCAACTAATCCAGCAGAATCCATTACTTGGCAGAAAGTTGAGAAACCACCGAAGTTCTAGACTCAAAGGGCGGGGCTGAAGTTTCAAGACTCATTCTCAAAACAGACAAATTAAATGAAAATGTATCTACTCAGATTTCCCATGCCACAACCCCCCCAAAGGTTATGTGTTCCCTATGTGTTTGCATGCGTGTGTCATTAGATGGAGCTGCCACCTCACCTGTCCTGGACTTCGCACCAGTAAGAAACAAACGTGCTACGCTACTGACGTCCTGGGTTTACGCCACTTACTATTACACCAATTTAACTGACAGGAATTTCAGAATAAGAGAAAATATGGGAGGTTATCAACAAAAAGAAAAATTTCCTAGAAGGATGAGTTTCCACAAAATGGTTGCTCCACAGAACATCTGACCCAGCAATTTACTTTATTTCTTTATTTAAAATAAATATTTTGACCGTACCAGCCATCTTACAGGATCTCCGTTCCCCGTCCAGAGATCAAATGCAGGACACAGCAGGGACAGCCTCAAATCCTAACCACTAGGCTGCCAGGGAACTCTCATGACCCCACAGTGTAGAAAGTCCCACATCAAGGCACAGCATCATGAAAGTTCAGAAGGCTAGTGATGAGAGAAGATACAAATCATGTGCCCCCAAATTACAGGGAGAGTAAAAGAAGCCTTTATGCAAAGTATGCTTTGTTTTCTTATTTTACCACAATATGAACAATATGTTTCTGCCAGCAATCTAAGACAACTGAGTGGACATTATCTAAAAGAGCAACCTAGGTGCAGGCACTGTGTTACATGTGAGACACAGAAAAAGCTGTAACATGGTCTCTGCCTTGACTGGCTCACAGTCCACTGGGATAACCAATCACGAAAACAAGTCATAATGAAATATGATACATGGTAAGTGCCATAAAGCAAGCAAAGAAAAAAGGATAAGCTGTGGGGAAAAAAGTATAAGGAAAAAGTATCTCTATAAATTTATTACTGTCAAAATCTTATTCCTATTCACTAGGGAAAAAACTTCTATCAACTGGAACATTTCTCTCAGGGATTCTGGTGAAGGACACAAAGGAATAACAAGCAGACCACTGCACACGGAGGCTATGTCTAGAACTCCAGCTCTAACAAGCAATGAGAAGAGATCTGCAGGAATTCCCTGGCGGTCCAGTGGCTAGGATTCAGTGCTCTCACTGTCAAGGCCTGAGGTCAGTCCCTGTTCAAGAAACTGAGAGCCCGTGATCCATGGGGGCAGCCAGGAAAAAAAAGAAGGGTGGGGGGAGCTGTCAAAATATCTTCAAGTAAAAGAATAGTTAAATTATACACCATTTCTAATACACAAGAGGGATCCCTGTCAGGAAAAGGCCCACCAATAGCAACAGCTAATTGAAGTGCTATCAGCAGAAATTCCATCTTAACTTCATTTTCACTTAATCAGAACTTCCTGAAAAGTCTTTATTTAGCAGAAACTTTCCATGACTGGCCTCTTCCAAAAGGTGAATCATTTAGGAAAATCTGAGCTAACTGGCTCAGCTGGTTATATGATAAGGAAGGGTAAAAAAAATTACTATTTTTCCTCATTCCCCAGTGTTAATGAGCTACACATTTTCCAAGTGGAGAAAAACTGAAACAAAATGGTAAAAACTCAAAATTTAGCATTTAAAACATATTAAGAAAAAAACTAAAACACCAATCTTTGCTAACACTACCTTATGCTTATACTTATAAATTCTTCCCAGTCATTATAGCTCTTTCTCACGTTTTTTTAAGATGTAGTAATGCTCTTAATTGATATAAAGACAGAAAGAGCAGAATAATGACATCAGGAGATTAAAAGATATGCTCAAATCCATTTACCAAGTTTGCATCAGTTAAAATTCAGGTCCTCCAAATTCTTACATAATGTTCTTTATAATACATAAATTTAACTATAAATACTTTAAGTTTAAAAAAAATGCTGCCAACATGCCAATTATTATCAGAATTTTTGTTTAGGAGGAAAAATTCCAGAGAACTTTCCCTTAGCATGTTATGTCTGTGCAATATATATGTTTAAACAAATAAGCATATATACTACCTTAGAATATAAAATATATAAATATGTGAGTGTGTATATTTATTGGGAAAAAAAAGCATTTCCTTATTCATATTTGTTTCTTTGATAGACACTGGGCTGCCCTCTTCTGACAAATGACAGAAACAGCAGGCTCCCTGCATACTCATCCAGTATTTAAAATCACGATGCATTTGCTTAAAAAATGAAATAGGGGAAAAAATTTTTTTTAAGAAAATTTGTGTCAACTATAAGTATTAATAAATCCACAAAATTTAATTTGGTTAGGAAATTTAATAATTCTTCATAACAACAGTTATTTACCAGCTTTTCTTAATCTGTCAAGTCAAAGGTAGAGTTATAATAAATCTTTCTCAGATATCCTGTGTGACACGTGGGAAATAATGCAAGCCAAGAAAGATTTCCAAAAATTTAAAACCTATATTCCTAATGATATAATACATTTTCTGTATTTTTTGTAGGACTTCCAAACATTAGAGGCTCACCATCAGTGTTCTACCACCCTCTGTCGGACAACTCAATAGTTCCCAGTGGATTTCTGGCAGCAAAATACATTCTTAATTCACATCAAGATTTATTTAATGGATCCCAGAAAGGATTATAAGGGAAAAGACTGTCTTTGTAATGGAGAATCCCTACAGACATTGCCTAAGCGGTCTAACTCATCAGCACCAGTGCTGGGTGGTAATGATGTGACGCGCCGAGGAGGCCAAATCATCACCAGGGTAGTATTTTTGTCTAAAGTGATTAACAGGAAGCTAACCATGAGGAAACAACGCACCCGCCGAAACTGAGAGACATTCTGCCACACAGATGGGCTCTTCACACTAAATGCAGAGGGTAATCCTGGACTGAATTTTGGACTGGACAAGAAATACAGATATTAAGAACACTTTGGAATAACTATGGAAAGATCTGACTAGAATTGTACATAGAGCTACCAAAAATGTGAGCTGCAAACTACCTGCTACTGATCTAACAAAAGACAGGAACAAAAACTGTGAGTATTTAAAAACTCGCCCAGAAATTTGATAATGTCATAATAGTCAAGATATGAATGACAAGCTCACAGCATTAAACAGAACATATACCAATTATTGCAAAGTACTCACATGTGATATTACTGTATTAGCCATGTGCAGTTAGACCATACTACAGTGAGAAAGTTTAGGGTTATTTTCTCGATTAAAACCCCAAAATGTGATAAAATGTAAGCATTTCTCTTTACAAATTGTTATTTTTATAATCATTTTAATTTTTAATAACTAAGAAAGTAAAACTTATAATTTTTAATCCTAATTTGCTGATGGCAAAAAAAAAACCACACTGTATGTCTCTGCAAAAAAAAAAAAAAAGCTCTTTTTTAAAAATATCCTTTCTGAATGCAGCAGAAGTAATAAACCACATGATGATAACAGAAGTGACTTCAAAGAAATGAAGGTCAACTGAGGTGAAGCTGATTTTACTCTATGAGCCCTCACACACTGGGCTTGGTTTTCGATCACACAGGGCTAAAACCACAGTGAGTTCTTTGCAGAGATGTTTTAGCTAGTAAAGCAACAAATTCACAAAAACTTCTGCAGCATTTACATATAAAACATGAATAAATAAGCTCAAAATCAAAAGAATTATTTGAAAGAAACACTACTAAATTCAAAAGTCAATAGAAACAGATGCAAAATTCCATTCATTAGCACTGTGGCCTTTTGGGAAAGAAGTACTTTCTGTTGCTAAACTAAACAGAATAAACCATTCCTAGGACATTAGTAAAAGACCATATCAATGATGTTTGCTTGGAAACCTTGGTGAATCTGTGACAAAGAAGGTAGTTCAAGTTTAACTTTCCAATGACACCATGGCTTGAAGTATTTGGGATCTAGCTTATGATAAACTATGACAAAGTTAGTTAGCAAAGTGTTTCTTCAATGCAATTTGAAGAATGACAAATTACTGCTGATATGAAAATTATTTTAATATTTGTGATTTAAACATGAGGGTGATATTAAAAAGTCTTTTTTTAAATCAGTTTCTTGTTAATAAACATTAACTGACAGTGATCTGTATAATAAAAGTAGGATCATATGACAACAGATGAAATTCAAAGTGTAAGTGTTTGCAAGAACAAGTTCCAATGACACAGCTGCAGGACAGGGAAACAGTTTAGATTAAGGAGTCTGTGCTAGAACATAAATCAATATACTGCTTTCTTTGCTGAGAAAAATCTTAATACAAAACAAAAAAACCCCACTATTCTGAGCACAGTAGGAAAACCTGTGAATCACGTAAAGGTAATGCATTAAATTTAAAAGACTATATTTGATAAACTGAAAGCTGATCATAAATGTGGATATATTATATATTCTGAGGTACAATGGTTATGAAGAAAGTGCCGTACGAATGAACTACAGAAAAAATTTGGTGCTTCCAAAAGAGAAACAATAACCATATGGTCCCCAGTTTTAAACATCTCAATTAGATAGTAAAACATGCTTATCTGTCTGCTTTGTTCAGTGTTTTTTTTAGGCTTTGTTTTGTTTTTTTGAGGGTTGGGGGGCTATGGCAGGAACCTTGAAGGATATTAAGTTTCCTGACCAGGAATTGAACCTGGGCCCTCAGCCGTGAAAACAGAGTCCTAATCACTTGATCATCAGGGAATTCCCAGTTTGGTGTTTTCAACAATCTTAGCACTTTCATACAAGGATGAGACTGAACATATTTTTCAGAAGCAAATAAATAATAAGAGCAAAAGTGAAAAATAAAAGCCTGAAGAACAGTGCCTGCAAATTAACATGTTTGATAGAATATTTTGAATTGTATTTTCCATTAAAAAAAAATCCACACATAGAGAATTCATGCATCCAGAATTCCTTTTTCCCACTGAACTATGACTTACATTTAATTATATAAAAAATTTAATTATAACTTGACAGGATAAACGACTGGAACTGACTACTGATGGAGCATGGAAGATGAAATCAGAAAACAGTTATTACTAATCATTTCATGGGGGACCTAAATCAGATCATTACTCTCTATGCCTTAGACTTATATAGTGCTATACATCAATTACTTCTTCAATAAAACTGCAAGAAAAAAAAGTTATTAATGACTTCATTTGGAAAAAGTAAAAATGAAAATCCTGAACTCACTGAGAAATGACTGCCTTAAAATCCACACGTCCATCTCCATTAATTTTACATTATTGCAGATTACTATTTAAACTATCTGCAGTGAAGGACTTGGACATAAAATTTTCAACCTGTTGCAGAACAGTATTATTGTAAAACACAATCAAAATAAATTATTGGAAAAATAAATTTAAAAGAGATACAATATAGCCTTTTGAGATGGATTTCTTTATGATGAATATTATTTTTTAAAAAATTAAAAAGACAAGGAAGAACACCAACACAGAAACAGTAATTTACAAATACATTATCCTCTAGGAGTAGGGCTGTCACCAATCCCATTTAGACTAGATAATTAATGAGAAAGAAAGAAGCTATTTTGACACATTAAAAACTGTAAAAATTAATATAAACAGTACTTTTTCAAAGTATGTGTCTAGATATTAAGAACTGATACTCTACTCTAGTTTCTTGTTTCAATTATATAATTAAAGTGGATTCCTTTTATCAATCACTTACACTCACACTTTCAATGACCAACATGTAGAGTTACTGGGAATTCCCTGGTAGTCCAGCGGTTAGGACTCAGTGCTTTCTGCACTGAGGTTGGGGTTTCAACCCCTTGTCCAGTAACTGAGATCTCACAAGTATTTTTTGGGTACAGCCAAGGGAAAAAAACAACAGAATATAGTTGTATAACTCTTTTCCTTTTCTTATTTATGTTCATTTTGGTTGTATATACTGAAATGTAACTTTATATCTGCATGTTAAATCTCATTGTTAAAAGTGTGAGCTTGCATTTTGTATCTTTTTAACATACTTTTCTAATTCCTTTTGCTGTGTTTTAGGAAAGTATTGGTCTGCAACCGGCTGAATATTCAAAATCAGGATCCTTCACTAGAGTGAGTTGAGAGAATAATCTGTATTAATGTGAAATCTACTGAATGTGAGAGTTACACTTAGTCACCATGGAAAATATCTTTGTTCTTAGGAAACAGGAATGACGTATTTAAGAGTGAAATGTCATGAGACCTACAATTCTTAAAAGGTTCAGCCAAAACAAAAAGAAATACTGATGCAGGTGGGGGAGAAAGAGGCAAAACATTTACAGGTGGTGAATCAGTATGACAGGCATATGGATGCTCATTGTAATACTATTCTTAGAACACTTCTGTAAGTGTAAAATTTTTGAGAAGAAAAAAGGAGAAAAAAAATAAAAAATAACACAAAAAGAGTGGAAATATCTATGTATGTGTGCTGAGTACTCAAGTTGCTTCAGTTGTATCCGACTCTTTGTGACCCCATGGACTGTAGCCTGCCAGGATCATCTGGTCCATGGGATTCTCCAGGCCAAAATAATGGAGTGGGTGGCCTTGCCCTTCTCCAGGAAATATATATATATATAACTTAATTCATAGCAGAAAGTAACACAACATTGTAAATCAACTGTATTCCAATTAAAAAAAGAGCCACAACCACCACCAACAAAAAAATAATAAAAGTTTTCCTTCACATCGTTTATAAAACAATGCCAAAACTTTTTCCAAGATATATTTTCACTAGATGAAACAACTGTTGGAAATTAGATATTATTTGTTTTTAAGAACATCAACTTTAAGGAAAATAACATTACGGATTGGCAGGCAAGTCATTTGTTCTCCTCTAGCTCTAAATTACAAATCCAGTTTTCATATTAAATTTTTTTTAAATGGGAAAGAGGAAAATTCTAGGCATGTGGCTCTCATCCTAAACAACCTGAGTATTAAGTCTGTCTGTTCTGCTAAACTAGTAACAAATTTATCAATCAATTGAAAAAAATTATATTGAGATGAGGAAACAGCATCAGAATTAAACTTCTCTCCTAGTACTTTAAACTGTCACTGGATTTCAAACGTTTTATTGGGGCTTATACTTCAAAGTTAGGGAAAGTACTGAAGGGAGAAAGAGCCCAGATGCAAAGCATGGCGACAAGTAAGTGGAAGCAAACAGTTAGCGCTCAGTTTGTTGTTTCTGTTCAGCCAACTACTCCATGCTGCCCCAAAACTATGTGACCATACGTGAAAGGACATTCTCCTGCTCCCTGATGATTAATGGAGCCACTGTTTTTCCTTGAGTTCAAATATAACTCATCCAAAATATTAAGATATGTTGGAAAGAGGACAGATGTCTAACATCATTTAGAAAGATGTTCCTTTTTAGGGGCTTGCCTCTCTGGTAGTCCAGAGGTTAAGAATGACCGTGCAATACAAGGGACACTGGTCTGATCCCTGATCTAGAAAGATTCCACATGCCTAGGGGCAGCTAAGCCTGTGCATCACAACTAATGAGCCTCCACTCTAGAGCCCGCGCTCTGCAAGCAGAGACGCCACAATGAGAAGCCTGAGCACCGCACAAGAGAATGCTCACATGTAGCAATGAAGACCCAGGGCAGCAAAAAAAAAAAAAAAAAAAAAAATATATATATATATATAAAAAGAAAAATGTTTCTTTTAAAAAGAACTAATTTTGGAAAAAAAAAAATAAAAGAACTAAGTTTGAAGTTTGTGAATGTCATCTTACCTGACTTCTTCACCAGCAAAATCAAACACCTTTGTAATTTTAACTTTTTCTGCTTCTTTAGGTTTCTCTAGCCTTTCTGCTTTGACCAAATGACTTGAACTTGTCTCTTCAGTCTCCTCTCCTGTCTATGAAAAAAGAAGTGTAATAAATTTCACATTAGGATGAAAACTAAAAGATCCACCCAAATATATTGTTTCCGGCTAGTCTTAACACGTGTTTCATCTCTAAACACTTAAATACTCACTGAATTGATATGATTAGAAAAGCTTGTTTTCTCCCACAGGGAATGCTTTACTTTTCACTTAGTAGAGTTACTATTAAAAAGCAGCTAATCAGATTTCTGCTGTAAGCCTCAAATCTCAGTTTGTAAATTTAAAAAATCTATCTGGGAAATTTCCAAGAAGCATTCATCCTATTCACCTCTTAACTTACTTTAACGTGTGTACTCGCGGGCACTTTTGATTTCGGGCCTACATCATTCAGGAAGCTGGCCCACAGTTCATCCTCCTTCTTCTTCCTGGCATCCTCTGACTCAGCGCCTTTTTCCTGCCCTGTGGCTGCATCTTCCTCCTCCCCACTAGTTCCTCCGGATTCCTCGTTGGCATCCTCTTCGTCCTCTTCTTCTAGTGAGAGGCCGCCTTGTTTTCTCTTCCTAGTCACCAACAGTAAGACGGAAGAAGAAAGATAAGACAAACAAGCAAAATAATTTCAGTTATTCCTTCCTGAATTCCAAACATGTTGGAAACTTCAGAAAACTTTTAAATCGGGACGGCTGACTTAAAGGACTACTTACCTCATCGTGTGACATGGTGAGTGGGAGAGGTTAAGCTAAGATTTTGTGGAAGAAAAAAGAACTGAGCTCTTAGAGTTACCATTTTCCAAAAACACTTAGAATCAAAATCTACTCTTCTACTTCTGAATTAGGACTAGCTATTCTCACCAAGAAAACACCAAAAATCACCTCAATCAAAAAGAGGGCTCTAAGAACATATATATGCCAGACACTTTTAAAAGTCACTCCATTTGGAGAACAGATATTGAAGAGAGCCTCAGATTTATTCTTTCTAGAGTTCTGAGGGAGTAGAGAATCCATGTTTCTTCCAACTTTCTGAAGATATGAAAGCTGGAATACAGAAAAACTCAAGGACAAAAGAATTGAGCCAAGACTTAAAAGAGCAAATTGTTTCCCAAGACTATTCTGACTTCAAGTGAATCACCTAATACTCAAAATTCTTCTACAATCTGCTTTTTGCTTCAATGCCCAGGAAGACAGAAACACCAATCAAAACGAATAAAAGACTTCTATTGAAAGACTCCCTTATCTGAGTTAAGTAACTTGTGAGACCTTTCATACTTTTTTGTTGGGAGTGCAATTTAGTACCAGGCTTATAGAAGGTAATTTGCCTATACCAATATATATATGTATTTTTTTTACTACATATAACCCTGGGTCAAACAATTCTACTTCTCCACGATCTGATTTATAAATATACAAGGGTATAAAGACAAAGAATATTCATTGTAGTCTTATTTGCTGTAGTAAAGGTAAGGACAATCTAAAGGTCTCTCAAGGAATGTTTAACCAGAGTAGAGTCTATCCATGATTTGCAACACAATGCAGTCACCAAAAAGAAAAAGGGACAGCAGGTGCACTGCCGCAGCATTATCGCCAAGGTGTGAAATAAGGAAAGTGACAAAAGATACGCAGACTACACTACTATTCATACTGTTTTTAGAGTAGGAGGTACAGCGTATTCTCTACTGGTTCACTGGTTAAGACTCCCCGCTTCTACTGCTTGGAGCACGAATCCAAACCCTGGTCAGGGAACTAAGATCCCACAAGCTGTGTGGCAAAAAAATTTTTAAAAGCAGGAAATACAAAATACACACTTATACACACACAGAATGAGGGGCTTCCCAGGTGGCTGGGTGGTAAAGAATCGCCTGCCAGTGCAGGAGACACAGGAGACTGGAATTCAATCCCTGGGTCAATAAAGATTCCCCTGAGGAGGAAATGGCAAACCCACTCCAGTATTTTTGCCTGGAAAATTCCACAGACAGAAGAGCCTAGTGGACTACAGTCCATGGGGTTGCGAGGAGTTGGACACGACTTAGAGACTGAACATGGCATGCACAGAGAAGTATTTCTGGCAGTGTAATTCTTCTGAAACAAAGCAACAAGAAATAGGAATGGGATACATATTTTTTCTAGTAATTGAGCTTTTCTTTTCTCTTTTTGGCAAACCAATAGCTTATAGAATCTTAGTTCCCCAACCAGGGACTGAATCAGACCCTGGCACCGGATGCATGGAGTCCTAACCTCTGGACCACCAGGGGATACCCCAGTTTTGCATTTTAAATCAGGTGCACATATTACCTATTAATTTTTTTATTAAAGTTCAAAAATTATTAAAGCTTACCAGAGAATAAGAATTTAATCCTAAAAGGTCACCAAATATTTCCCTCAATGAAAAAAAGGTTAGAGACTGGCAGCAAGAAATCTGTCATCAGACTAATGCCAGCAGTCTGGATGGCTGTGTCAATAGCCCCTGACGTCTAAGGGCCTTGAGGGCAGCATCACCTGGCCAGAACGCTCTCAGCCTTTCTTTTTGTCCCTTTGGTTTTCTGTGTCTCCTCTTCACCATCCACTTCATCTTCCTTCACTAATTCATTTATATCATCTTCACTATACTCTCCACCTGAAATAACATAACACGGTGGTCAGACAGACAGGAATAAAGGCTTTCACAAGAAGATGACACATTTTCATTAGGAAAAACTAGTACTTTCCTCTGTTCTTCACCAGACAGAAATATTTTCTGAGGGCTGTCCTCCCTGTTCCTGAAGACTAGGATAAGTTCCCCTACTCCAGGGCTCCAGGAGAGTCCATTACCTCATTCTACTTATATTTGCAATTTCTGCTATGCTCCACCCACCATGAGGACATGGATCAGCGTGTCTTTACAACTATATGCTGAATGAACAGAAATTCCAAATCCACTACTGTCACTTTTCAAAGAAGAAACTGATGTTTTTACCTCATCATGGATATCTTTCAAAAGTAAGCAAAAGTATCTCTCTTATCAATAAAAGAGGTTTAGAAAGAGGCTTACAAACTTCAGGTTAGACAGAAAAAACAAATATGTCAACTTCCCATCTTCAGACACTGACATTCAGGATCCCCAACAAAAGTGCTCCTTGGATGACTAGTCTGATCACTTTTTATGGGTACCAGTCAACAAATCCTGTACACACAGAGATTCAATCAATTTTTTTCTTTTTTATTTCACATAAGCCTTATTGCAAGTATAACATACCAAAAAGCACACAAGCTAATGCACAGGTCACTGAAATTATGCAAACTGAACACTCCTGTTTAACTAGACCCAACTGAAGAAGCAGAACATGAACAGCTTTGCAGAAGTCCCTTGTGCCCTGCTGCAATCACTAGATACCAGCCACATCCCACAAAGAAACAGTATCTTGAAGTCTAATGAAATAGATTAGTTTTATCTGTTTTTGAGCCTTAAGCAGACACCTACAATATGAACTCTTGCATCCAGCTTCTTTCACTCAACATTTTATTTGTAAGTCACCTTGCCTGGAGAATTCCAAGGACGGAGGCTACAGTACATGGGGTCGCAAAGAGTCAGACACGATTGAGCAACTAACTCTTTTATTTCACTTTGCATGGAGGTATAGCTTCTTCATTGTCATCCCTAAATATTATTTCATTATATGACTATACCACAATTTATTTACCCATTCCTGTGTTGATGGATATTTGGTTTGGGGCCATTACAAAGAGTGGTATTTTGAATATTCCTCCAGATCCATTTAATTATTAAAGGTTTAATGTACAATGAACTAGGACTGCCAAACAACCGAGGAAAGTCTCTAATATCAAAGGCAAGACTGAAAAGAGAAAAAATTCAGAGGAAACAAAAAACTAGGGAAAAAGGCGCTGGCTGTAGCTCAGTGGTTCCTTCGACTACAGAGTGATCAAATTACCCAATTACCCTCTCTGAGGCTGGTTCGAGACCAGCAGATGCTCTCCAGTCCTTAAAAAGAAAAAAAAAAAGGCAAAACTAGGGAAAAAAAACTTTTATAATTAAAATCCATATAGTAATAAGATACTTGCACTCACAAAAGAACATGATGCTATTTAAAAGTTTTCAAACAACAAAAAGAGTTAAAATTAAAAATATTCAAGGGTCACATCTTGATGCCCAATAGTGGTGATGAGGACAACAAAAAAATAAAGCACGTGCTGCACCACGGCTTCAGAAGTTCCTGGTCGACAATGTCAAAGAGCTTGAAGTACTGCTGATGTGCAACAAGTCTTACTGTGCTGAGACTGCACCCAACATCTACAAGAAATCCAGTATCATGGTGGAAAGAGCAGCCAACAGGGCCATCCAAGTCACCAATTCCAGGCCATACAGAAAAGAAACAAACAGACAGCTTGCGTACACATTGTATTTGTGTTGATAAAAGCCATAAAACATAGAAAAAATATGGAAAGAGAAAAATACTCAACAGAAGAGGAGGATGTTAAAATACTGAAATATTCACATGAAGAAAAAAATCAGAGTTAGAAAATAGAGGCTCAAAATGGAAGAAAAGAGAGTACCGGTCCATCAGGTAACATAAGAGTGAAAAGTGAAAGTTGCTCTGCTGCTGCTGCTAAGTCGCTTCAGTTGTGTCCCCGACCCCATGGACTACACAGTCCATGGGAATTCTCCAGGCCGGAATATTGGAGTGGGTAGCCTTTCCCTTCTCCAGGGGATCTTCCCATCTCAGGGACTGAATCCAGGTCTCCCACGTTGCAGGCGGATTCTTTACCAGCTGAGCCATCAGGGAAGCCCAACGTAAGAGTAAATATACAAATAATGATTCCAAAAAAATAAAATGGAGAAAACGGTCCCCTTCCCAAATTTAAAAAGTTCGAAAAGGCCAAGACCAATGGATGAAAACAGACTCATACTAAGGTATAGTATATCACTGTGAAATATCAGAAAATATCAGGAACAAAGATTCTATGAGCTTCCAGAGACAAACAAACTTTATGGAAATGAGTAAAAACTAGCAACAAGAGACTTCTTAAACTAATGGAGAAATACCTTCAAAATTCAGATGGAAAACTATTACAGAATACAGAACTACATACCACAATATTAATCATGCCTGAGGGCCACCTACTTATTTTTAGATAGTCATGGTCTCACACAAAAAAAGTTTGTATCATCCATCTTTCTTCAATAAGCTATTTGAGGATTTATTCTCATTTTGGTGGAACACACTAAGAATGAAGATATCACGGGACCCAAGAAACAAAGAATCTAAAAGAAAATGGAGACAAAAGGAACATCCAGAGGGGTGGTCAGGATGGAAGATTTTAAGTTTAAAAATGGTAAAGCCAAGTCAAATCCGAGCAGGTCAGAAGACAAAGAAGGACTTCAAAAAAGTGAATCATTATTTAATATATCAAAATGTCTTGGAAGATGATTTAGACAATTTTGAGAGTTTAGGATCAAATCAGTATTAAGTACATAGATGACTAAACAACAACAAAATGGCAATTATTCACTCCAAAGAAATCTAGTTTAGGAAAAGCAATAACTGTATATACCACATGATTCAGCCAAGAACCTGGTGTCCACAAAGTCATTACAAAAAAGAAATCAATACCAGTCTAACCCAAATTAGACATAGGAACATTGGCAGGCTGCGGATTTTAGAAGGTTCTGAAGTTGAAAAAGTCTGTTTCGGCAGTGAGGAGAAAGACTCAAGAGGGTATTAAAAGAAGACCTAACATGGATCAGTTATGTCAACAAACAATGGAAATACCAAATTTTAAAAGAAAGCAGTTTCTTCTAGAGAGAACTGACAGGGATGATAGGTGATGGAAAAGGTTCAGATTCAAAATAAGTATTTCAGAAATACTTGACTATTTTTAAGCATACCCATGCCACCTTTCTGGCTTCATCGGGGTTCAGACGGAAAAGAATCTGCCTGCAATGCAGGAGACCCGGGTTTGATCCCCTGGAGAAGGGAATGGCAACCTAATTCGGTATTCTTGTCTGCGGAATTCCAAGGACAGAGGAGCCTGGTGGGCTAAAATCCATGGGGTCGCAAAGACGCAGACACAACTGAGCGACTAACACGGTACTTTTGATTAATATGAAAACTAGTTTTCAAATGATCACACTGGCCAATATCAGAAGACCAATGTTGGTGGAGAAGAACGGAAGCTGGTAACCCAGTTGGGAAGCTATGGAGAGTCTTAGTGATAATGGAAGCTCAGTAAGAGCGAGATTACTGAGGGAGTGATTAGAAATCAATCTTCCACGTGGACTCAAACAGAACGGAATGATTATCTGGATCAAAAGAGTGAGAATAAGGTCAACTCCGACGGGTTTTTCGGCTTTGCTTTTACCTGAGCGATTGTACCAGCAGATACATCTAATGAGATGGGGGAGCCTGTGGAAAGCGCAGGATGGCGGACGGGTTAGATCTGGGTGACATTTTAGCCCGGATCGGTTTACACAAAAACTTTATCTAAGGTCTGAAAAGACAGCAATGAGTGCAATCTTCGCTAAGAAGTAAAGGGGATCATTATGTCAACTTTTAAACAACCAGATCACTTCTGAGGACAGAAAGTGAAAAGGTTATATGTGGGACATGCCAGTTAGCAACACCCTGGGGACGCAAGGTCTGCCTTTCATTAGAGTTCAGGGTGGGTGAGAAAATGCGATGCCCCAACGACCGGCAGCGTCTGAGTTCACTTGCAGGTTCCCGCCCTCCGAGGTGGGGCGGCGGTCCAATCCAGGCCACCAGTAGCCGCTGCGAAACGCCGCGGCGGACGCAACCAGGGCCACGCGGGTTGCGCAGAGCCGGCCGGCCGGCGAGGGCGCGGGGCGGGGCCGCCTGAGGCGAGCGCTGCCCGGCCACCGGGCCCACGCACGACGGGCAAAGCGCGCCTCACGTGAGCCGCTGGGCGGGGCGAGTCGCCTCTCGCCTCCGGCGGAGTCGCTCACCCGAGGGCACGTAGTCCTCGTCCTCCTCGGAGGTGGAGAAGTCTTCAGAGTCGAATTCCTCCATGTCGCTACCGCGCAGGGTCTACAGGGGCGAAGCAGCTGTGCCCAACGGCAAAGCTCTAGGGATAGAGCGTAGTGGTGCAAGACAGGAGGCGGTGGCTGGGGCGGACCCCCGCAGCGTGGAGCATGCGCAACGCGCGCTACGCGCACCCAATGCGACACTTCCGGGCCAGCGCCTCGGGCTTGCAGACCCGGGCTCGCTGCTGTGGCGAGGCATGCTGGGGCGAGTAGGCTTCAGCGCTCCGCCGCTTCTTCTGAGAGGATGGATCCTTGAAGCAAAATTTGTTTGCCTGGGGGAAGACGGCCGACCTTTGTTCGGTAGTTGACGTTTTTGAACTCGCTTACTTGTGAAAACTGTCACCCCAAAATCAAAAATGTTAGTGCTTTCTGGGTTTATTTGCGGACATGTGCAGAGAGTGAAAATTTTGAGTTAACCAGTGCTGGGTAGTCGAGATTGGAGCCACATGATCCACTATATTACTTCAGCTCTAGAAGTGTAAATAAGCGTCGGATTCGCAGTCTAGTTCTTGCGGCGGTTTTTCATCTTTGGGCTCTCTGTTAGAGATTTCGCTGTTTAAAACGACCCTGAGCGTAGTGCTGGGGTGCTGCCTAATGTTCATAAGCGCAAGAAGGCTGTGATGTACCTTATGGAGAAAAATACGTGTGTTAGATAAGCTTCGTTCAGGCATGAGCTGTAGTGCTCTTGGCCATGAGTTCAGTGTTATTCAATCAACTATCCGGTACATTAAGAAAAATGAAATTCGCTGATCCGTACGTGAAGCTGCTCCGAAAAGTGCTAAAGTGACATCCATAGTGCTTGAGGAAGCTATGGAATAGATGGGAAAGCGGCTCAGTTTGTGGATTCATGAGACGACAACTGACAAAAAAAAGTCTCGTGGGCAGCACTGTTGTGAAACTAAAAGCCAAGGAACGTCTCTCCACTGGTGCTGGAAGGCTTGCACATCTCAACAGGCAGCATGGCGTCGGTCGTGTTAACCTTGCCGGTGGGGCAAGTTTTGCAGATCTGGAAGCTGTGGAACTCAAATAATACTTGCTAATTGTTATACAGGAAGAGGATATATAAAAGAGCAGGTTTTCAACGCTTATGAAACTGGCTTATTTTACAGGGATGTTGGCAAAAGAACCTATATAATGCAAATAACCTCCAATGCCACTGACTAAATCATTCCAGGAATATGAAACCTTACTTTTGTGCACCAATGCTAAGGCCTACTTTTAAGTGCAAACCCCTAACTGGTATAGAGCTTCAAGTTCAGTTACTTAGAAGGAAAAGCATGAACCATACCTTATGTCAGTCCCTTGGAAGTGGAACAAAAAAGCCTGGATGACCTCTAATTGACCAGAAGTTGAATACTGTCTCCAGGGCAGAAACTTTTCCTTCAAGATTTTGTTAATTTTGCATAATGCCCCACTCCACTGCTGTAGGACAGTCAAAAATCCCCACACCAAGGTACGAGTTCTTTTCATGCCCACAAATACTGTCTCTCATCCAGCCCTTGTATCAGAGTTCACTAGCTCAGTCCTGTCCAGCTCTTTGTAACCTCATGGACTGCAGCATGCCAGACTTCTTTGTCCATCACCAACACCCAGGGCTTACCCAAACTCATGTCCATCCATTCAGTGATGCCATCCAACCATTTCATCCTTTATTGTCCCCTTCTCCTCTCGCCTTCAATCTTTCCCAGCATCAGGGTCTTTTCCAGTGAGTCAGCTCTTTGCATCAGGTGGCCAAAGTATTGGAGCTTCAGCTTCAGCATCATTCCTTTCAATGAATATTCAGGAGTGATTTCCTTTAGGATTCACTGGTTTGATCTCATTGCAGTCCAAGGGACTCTCAGTCTTCTCCAACACCACAGTTCAAAAGCATCAATTCTTTGGCACTCAGCTTTCTTTATAGTACAACTCTCACATCCATACATGACTACTGGAAAAACCGTAGTCTTGACCTGTCTCTGCTTTTTAATATGCTGTCTAGGTTGGTCATAACTTTTCTTCCAAGGAGCAAGCGTCTTTTAATTTCACGACTGCAATCACCATCTGCAGTGATTTTGGAGCCCCCAAAAATAGTCTCTCACTGTTTCCATTGTTTCCCCATCTATTGGCCATGAAGTGATGGGACCGGATGCTGTGATCTTTTCTGAATGTTGAGTTTTACGCCAGCTTTTCCACTCTCCTCTTTCACTTTCACCAAGAGGCTCTTTAGTTCTTCTTTGCTTTCTGCCATAAGGGTGCTGTTATCTGTGTATCTGAGGTTACTGATGCTTCTCTCACCAATCTTGATTCCAGCCCAGCATTTTGCATGATGTACTCTGCATATAAGTTAAATAAGCAGGGTGACAATGTACAGCCTTAACGTACTCCTTTCCCTATTTGGAACCAGTCTGTTCCATGTCGAGTTCTAACTGCTGCTTCTTGATCTGCATACCGATTTCTCAGGAGGCAGGTCAGGTGGTCTAGTATTCCCATCTCTTGAAGAATTTTCCAGTTTGTTGTGATCCACACAGTCAAGGGCTTTGGCACAGTCAATAAAGCAGAAGTTGATGTTTTTCTGGCACTCTTGCTTTTTTGATGATCCAGTGGTTGTTGGCAATTTGATCTCTGCTTCCTCTGCCTTTTCTAAATCCAGTTTGAACATCTGGAAGATGTTCACATAATGTTGAAGCCTGGCTTGGAGAATTTTGAGCATTACGTTGCTAGCGAATGAGATGAATGCAATTGTATGGTAGTTTGAACATTCTTTGGTATTGCCTTTCTTTGGGATTGGAATGAAAACTGACCATTTCCAGTCCCGTGGCCACTGCTGAGTTTTCCAAATTTGCTGGCATATTGAGTGCAGCACTTTCACAGCATCATCTTTCCACAGCACTTTCATAGCTCAACTGGAATTCCATCACCTCCACCAGCTTTCTTCATAGTGATGCTTCCTAAGGCCCACTTGACTTCACATTTCAGGATGTCTGGCTCCAGGTGAATGATCACACCATCGTGGTTATCTGGGTCATGATCTTTTTTGTATAGTTCTGTGTATTGTTGCCACCTCTTCTTAGCATCTTGTGCTTCTGTTAGGTCCATACAGTTTCTGTCCCTTATTGTGCCCATCTTGGTTGCATGCCCTTGGATCAAGGAGTAAGTATTCAAGGCACATTATCCTAGGGAGCTCTACAGCAAGGCTTTTGAGGCTCTCAACACCAGTAAGGAAACTACCACGATGGACTACTGGAAGTCAGTCTCTGTACACAATGTAATTATGTTGGCACAGCCTGGAGCAGTATCAAGCAGACAACTATCAATAACTGTAGGAAAAATATTTGACCAGACTGTGTGGAAAATTTCCAAGGCTTTGAACATGTTGCAGAAAGTATAAAGAACAGTGTCAAAAGCACAATACATATCACATGGGAAATAAGTGGAGAAGACTTTGCTGACATGAGGTAAGACATGGAGGAAATTTTGGCACCGAAAAGCAATAGAACCCACCAACAAAGATTGGCCAAGATGGCAAAACAAGATGACAGTGAAGATAGTGATGACAGCCTGAGAGTCTTCAAACTGTCCTGTTACAGCAGGCTAAAAATCAGAATGGAACTCTGCCTTAAAGAACAATTATCAGTGACATGAGCAAATACTTATTCGACGCCTCAAATTTAAGTGCTTAACTTCCTATGCCTTTGCCACCTATGCCGAGATGCTTTAAAGATTTGAGGCAAAAACCAAGCAGACAGGGCTAATCCAGTTTCTGGAGCCAGTTTAGGAGGGAAAAGTGCCAACTCCACCCACAAGTGGTGAAGCCAAACTTCTGAGGTTGAACTGACAGATGTAAACCTGCATCCCTCTTCCTCATCTGTCCTTTGGTTTTGTGGGAACCCAAAAAACATATCACAGGGCAAATAAGTGAAGACTTTGATGACATGAGGTTAAGACGTGGAGGAAATTTAGGCACAGAAAGCAATAGAACCCACCAACAAAGATTGGCCAAGATGGCAAAACAAGGTGGGGTTTTGACCATATTGAGTGCATTTTCACAGCATCATCTTTCCATAGCACTTTCATAGCTCAACTGGAATTCCATCACCTCCACTAGCTTTGTTCAAAGTGATGCTTCCTAAGGCCCACTTGACTTCACATTTCAGGATGTCTGGCTTCAGGTGAATGATCACACCATCGTGGTTATCTGGGTCATGAGTGGAGAGGAGAGGTTTGACCATAGTGTGCACTGCATCACTGTACAGCCTTTAGCTCCATCAATAGGAAAATATTAGGTAATGCTTTTATAAAACTTTAAATGCTTTATTTTTCACTTCCCAGGACTTTATATGCATGACTATACAGACTAGTATGTGTTTATGTATGACTTAGGGGAGAATTAAGGTACACAATCTCACTGTTACTCATAACACAGTAATACTCATTGAAACGTTTCATTATAAATACTGTATATATCGTTTATAAAAATGATACATTCAATTGTATCTTTGAACAGAAACACAGGTAAAACAAGGTTATGTACTCATTAGTTGACAAAAACCTAGATTCTCAGAAACATACAGGAACTCAACCCTGTATTTTTGTACAGACATAATTACAAGGATAAGCTGTATTCTAGAAATCGAACATCATCCACACCATTTCCTTCAAGCTAATACATATAGAAGTACTACCATATGTAATGCTTCTCATTCTCTCAGATTAAAAATTTTGTATACTGCAACTCTGGGAGGCAGTAATCCTCCTATTCTGTGGGTATCTTTTCACATTAATGGCATCCTTTTAAGCATAAAATTTTTTAATTTTTATGAAGTTCTGTCTACCTGGTTTCTAATGTCCCTCGTGCTTTGGGGGGTTGTATCTAATGTACCTTTGTCTAACCCAACATCACAAAACTTACTCCTGTATTCTTCTAAGAGATTTATTGCTTTAGTTCTTAAAAGTCTATGACTCATTTCAATAAATCTTTCTTATGTGAGAATAGAAAAATAGATGTACAATTAAGACCCAATATTTGAGAGTTGACCATTCTGTCTCATTTCCCTTGGACAGCATAGTTAAACCCAGTGATGACAAACTGGGATGTAGCCTTTTGCCCCATCCCTGGGATCTGAGTCTAGGGAAAAGGCTATCCCAGAGTTCTTCAGCAGTCTCTCTCCTCCATCACCCTGCTTCTCCCTCTCCTCTTCACAGCTTACCAGCACCCCATACATTTGTTCAGATTCTGACCACTTTAAGGGTAACCAAGGAACTATTTTCTATCGTGTTAAATTGTTTAGTAAGGAGGTCCAAAATTGGTTAGCAGGCCAAATCCAGCTTAAAGACATATACTTTTGGACTTGAAAAGCATTTTCCATGAATTAAAATAGGTCACCAGCTTTTTATTATGATTTTGAAGAAATACACATTTGGTCATTGAGATGACCAAAATTTCTCATATACTCGGTCTTCATCCAGTTTCTGGCTCGTTATCTTCCAAAACCCTGGAATTTCTGAAATAGAGTGATCAAGGTGCTTTGTGTTGTATGAAGGTGACTTTTAGAAGCAAAGGATAGGTGCTGGTTGCCAGGAGAGCCAACCTTGTGATTACAGGATTGAACTTTCAGTTCCCAAGCCCCCTACAGCCCTCCTCTGCCCCACCTCTGGGGAGGTACAGTGTTGTTGCAAGCTGAATCCCTCCCCAGTAGCCAGTGATTTAATGAATCATGTATATGTAATGATGTCTCCATAGAACCCAAAGGATAGGGTTGAGAGATTCCCAGTTGGTGACCATGTGAAAATTCAGGAAGAACTGTGCTTGTGGAGAGGTCATGGAAGCTCCACACTCCTTCCCCATGCATAGCCCTATGCATCTCTTCCATCTGGATGTTCCCTGAGTTATATCCTTATGATAAACCAGTGATCTAGTAAGTAAAATGCCTGAGTTCTATGAGTCAGTCTAACAAATTAATAGAACCCAACTTATAGTCAATCAGTCAGAAGCACAGGTAACAACTGGGACTTGCAACTGTTTTCTGGAATGCAGGTTGGTCTGGTAGGACTAAGTACTTAACAGGTGGAATCCGGTGCTGTCTGGGTAGAGTCAGAATTGAGTTCAATTGCTGGGCACCGTGCTGTTGTCCAAGAATTGCTGGTTGGTATGGGGAACACTCAATATACCAGCACTTAAAAACTGAGAGATCACACATAATCTAGATTTCCAACTTCCTTTGAAAAAGTAGAGAATCTGCCAAGACTGGGCACATAATCCCACCAAGCAGAAATAGGCTGAAACTGAGGAATCCCTTTAAAGAAAGGTCTCCAGTTGGCCACAATAAAATCCCAATCCCCAAGTTTCCCGGTTAATTATTACTGTGTTGTCTTGGCAATAATTTACGGGATCCTTCCTGCTCTCATTCCCCAGTTTCTTCCCACTGTCCAATCTTGGGTTATCACATTTTGGAAACTGAAAAGATTCTCCTCTCTTGGGATACATCAGATATTGGAGGCTTCTAGGCACTCCACTCCAGTACTCTTGCCTGGAAAATCCCATGGATGGAGGAGCCTGGAAGGCTGCAATCAATGGGGTCGCTGACTGTAGGACTGAGTGACTTCTTTCACGCATTGGAGAAGGAAATGGCAACCCACTAGTGTTCTTGCCTGGAGAATCCCAGGGACGGGGGAGCCTGGTGGGCTGCCGTCTATGGGGCCGCACAGAGTCGGACACGACTGAAGCGACTTAGCAGCAGCAGCAGCAGCTGAGCTCTGCATCACTCTGGGGTCCTAGAAACATTCTGTATCTTGATCTAACTGCTACCACTTCGTATAGTGTATGGGGCTTCCCTGGTGGCTCAGAGGTTAAAGCGTCTGCCTGCAATGTGGGAAACCTGGGTTCAATCCCTGGGTCAGGAAGATCCCCTGGAGGAAATGGGAAACCACTGCAGTACTCTTGCCTGGAGAATCCCATGGATGGAGGAGCCTGGTAGAGAAACATTCTGTATCTTGATCTAACTGCTACCACTTCGTATAGTGTATAAATACATACAAATTCATCAAGACACACATTCAAGATTTGTGTAGTATAGTGTATATTATACCTAAACTAAAACAAAGTATTAGAGAATGGATGGGTAGTTCCTGCCAGACACTGAGTATCTGTCTGCAATGACTGGAATTATAGCAGTTGTGTTCAACTGTGACAATGGGGTAAACTAACCAAACCAGACAATCTAATCTGCTAAAAAACGGCAAAGTAGAAGATGATTTATGTCACAGAACACCATGAAGCTTCATGTGGACTCAGTGTTGAAATGATACATTTATTTCACAAACTTTATCAGCTTTCAGCAATCCCAGTGTATAATCATACAAAAGCTTCTGGATGCTAACATACAGCCTATAGAGCAGAGTTAAATCACATCTTTGGACAAGAATTTTACCATAAACTAGTTAAGTCGAACATAAAGGAAATACAGTTAAAGATATATGTTGAATTGCTGTTCGATTGTTAAGTCATGTCAGACTCTGTGACCCCATGGACTGCAGCTCCCGAGGCTCCTTTGTGCTCCATTTCGTCCTGGAGTTTGGTCAAATTCATGTTCATTGAGTCGGTAATAGTATCAAACCATCTCGTCTTCTGCCGACCTCTTCTGCCTTCAATCTTTCCCAGTGTGAGTATTTTTCAATGAGTCAGCACTCTGCATCAGGTGGCCAAACTACTGGAGCTTAAGCAACAGTCCTACCATTGAATATTCAGAGTTGATTTCCTTTAGGACTAACTCTTTTGTTCTCACTACAGTCCAAGGGTCTCTCAAGAGTCTTCACTAAGTTAAAAAAAAAAACAACACAACTCAAGTTTTTCTATTAGTTTAAAAAAAAGTCCAATTACTTTTTTGTGATCCTTTGTACTTTTCTTCTGTGACTACCCCTGGAAAATTGGTTCTCCTGGCTATTTTCAATCAGAAGCCAGAGTGCATATTGCTTTAAATCAAACAGCACTGTACGTGAAGTCATGGGCAGGTAGCCTTACACTCACAATGAAAACGCCCCTTTAAAAATGTCAGATTTAATTGCCAAAATTATTTTCAAAACAGCTAACAATAACAATTTTGTTTTGTTAACAGATAACAAAACAGAAAAAGGTAACAAAAACAGGTTAACAACTCTATTTTATACAAACCAGATTAGGTGGTTAAGGACAAGGTCAGATACTTAATTGTTGCAATCCTTTTTCTTTTCAAGGTCACGTTTTTCAGGCCTTTAAATGAAAAAGAAAGTTAGGGATTAAAAGAAAAATCAAAAGAGCTACAACTGGGATTTAAAAAGCTCTGATATTTAATTCTCTCTAAGGATATAAATTCTCTTGAAGGAAAATGTAAAGGGCACATTGCAAGGCATATCTGAAAATTAAATTTTCAAGAGCCTCAGTGGCCAATGGAGTCTCTAGCAAAAGGTGGGGTGGAAGGAGGATTGGATATTTATTCCCCTGGCTTCTCCCTGGATGGTCCATCATTCAAGTGAGGTTCAACTCCTAAGACGAAGCCCTCTCTATCGCCACTGTCATAGACTGCTCCCTGCTGTGGCCCTCAGGTCTAGGGGTGGTGATGGAGCCTCATTACTACTAGCTAGGGATACCACACTCTCCCTAGCCCTGTGATTTTTCATTACATTGTGAGTTATTAAACTCTCCTCAAGATAGCGTAATACGAAGATGCCATCTGTTTCCTGCTGGGTTTCCCTAAAACATAGCAGATTTCTTATTTTTGAAAGGCTATTAGCTCTAAGAAACAAAAGCATTAATATAGAATACAGTGAGACGATTTTCATGAGTGACTTGAACAAGGTGAACTTGCCAGGCTGTCACTTGTTCCTCTGCTTATCTTCAGAATTGTGGTAATAGTATTTTCTGGAACATGCTGTCTCCAAGTAGAATGTCTAAGCATCAACAGGGATTATTTTAAAAGCACTCAAGGAAGCTAGAAGTAAAAATTATGCCAACTGAAACTATCTGTGCTAGACACCTAAGGCAGAAGAATCTCTGCCTTTCAGTCTAATACTTATCCAGAAAGTAACTTTCATAGTAACACAGTAACACATACAATAAAGCCAACAGACACTGTTTAGTAATACCAGAAACAAGGCTTGGAAACCACAATTAAGCCCAAAGAATGCTAATGCTGTATATGTAGTCTAAAGCAGTATTTCTAAAATATAGGTTGTAACAGATTTTGCAATCAATTCAATGGGTCATAACATTTTTTCAAATAACACATACTAAATAATTACACAGTAATGGACACAGAGTTCATCATACAAACCTACATGACGAGTACACGAAGTACTAATAACACATACTCTTTTTTTTTTTTCCCCTAATAACACATACTCTTATTGTGAGTGGCGATCAATAAAGTTTGAAAGCCACTGGTCTGAAGAGAATCTTTTTCAAACAATATAATGATTAGAAGGATAAAGGCATGTTATTTCAGCCAACAGCATCTTCAGTCCTCACAAAACACAGTTTATGTTGTTCCCTGTACAAGCACATTAACAATTGAAATAGGGAATGCCTTGGCCAGCCCCATGGTTAGAACACGTTTCATTCTATTTCATTTATCTTAAATGAGGACTGCAAATGACAGCTTAAAAAATACTGGCCTAGGGCAGCGACAGTCAGTATGGAGGACTCTGCTCCTCTCACAGCTGCCTTCCTCGGCGTTTCCCTCACTTCCACTATGGTGGCAAGCACTCAAATCCCATTCCTTCTTAGGTTCCTGTGTAACTGTTGCATGACTTCCACCACCTGGTGCTCCAGTGGTTAAAACTCAGGGCTCCCAATGCAGATCCCTGGTCGGGGAACTAGATCCTATGTGTCACAACTAAGACTCGGCACAGGGAAATAAATGAAAGTTAAAAAAAAAAGTACGGAGCAGATGTGAACACAGCCCTTCCTCACGTCCCTGCACTCACGGCCACGACACCCTGAGGAGAGCGTCACTGCAAACACCTCCGGCCACGGCCTGAGTGCCATGGAAGCAGCTGAGCGAGCATGGCAGGGAGCTGGAGGATCACACAGCCCCAACCTCCTCACCCCTGCCGAGTCCCCAAACAGGACAGAGTAGCAGCCACCAGAAGCAGCGGCTGGAAAGCACACCCCGCCCTGGCTACCTTCCCTCACCCGTTCACCTCCCTGCTCGGGCTTCCAGGAATCACCTCTCAAACTAACAACCTGCACTCAAACCTTCATCTCAGGGTGTGCATTTGGATCAAAGCACACCAGAGTACACAGTGTTGTTTGGAACCAGAACTGCAATGAAGAGGAAGGTCTGTCCTATAAAAACTGATAAACTGACAGGAAAGCCAATGATTTTTTTTTTTAATGTAAAAAACTCAAAACAAAACTATACTGTTCTGGGGGCTGGGGGTGAGGATGAGGCAACAAACTAACTGAAGGGTCAGCGAAGCTGTTATAGGTGACTTGCTTTACCTCCAATACAAGAGAGCTCTACCCAGAAGTCGGGTGATAAGGGGTGTGATAGGTGCCGTCCATGTCCACTTCCCTGGAGGCTAGTGCCCTGAGACTCCCCATACTTAACTATTTGCTTTACTTCTTAGATACAGGTTACGAAGGAAAAAAATGTTTACTGCCTGCGAAGAAAAAATTCTACTATTCAGCTCAAAATAACTCATATATGACAGAAAATATGAAGGGAGAAAAACTATTCTGTTCTTGAGACTGTGTTAATTATTTGGAAGTTACCTTTAACCTTTTTTTGTGCTAATGAAATACTCAGGTGTCAAAGAAAGTACTCAACCCAAATCTTTACTACAGATCATGATAAATTACTAATGTTTTCATTTAAAAATACATGTTAAACACGAAGTCTACTACATGTTGAGCTCTGCAGCCAACTCTGTGAATCAGGACTTTTATCAGAATCAAACAAGAAACCTATGGCTAACTGTTCTCTGCATCCTCCATTTTGACAAGTATTTCAGCAAAGACAGAACAGCAGAATTCCTTCTCTCAGGAAAGGAGTCACAAGAGCTACAGGTAAATGATGTCCTTGTACTGAAAACAACTTCTCCAACGTGGCAGGCACACCTGGACCTGAGCCTAGACTACTCACCCTGACCCAGCAGGAAGCGATGGCACCGCTGCAGGGACATCAGCTTGAGGTTTGTCTTTCTCATCTTGCTTGAACACAGATTTCGCTTCTTGAGATGTTTCACCCACTTCCTTAGTCACGCTGCACAAAGGAAGGAGACACCAAGTTTACAAGAGGTATAAAAAGAAATAAAATCTTTTAAAAGGGCCCAAATAACAAGGATAAACACCGGGCTTTCTGGAAATTCTGACTGCTGAATCTTATGATTAAAGTTTACTGTAACACTTCTAGACAAATTCCCCTTATTAATTTAACAAATGAAACAACAGCAGATGGAAGTCTGACATCTTTATAAAATCCCCTCGTGTCTGTCACATGACAGTCACCACTGAATCACAGCCCACACATGTCACTGATGTGAGGACTGAAGGGCTCTCCCACTGCACCTCACGTGCACATTAGTGCTCACGCTTAAGTCAAAGTGGGAACAGGGACGTGGAGTAATTGGAAGAAACACACTGGCATTATTTCAAGGAGAAAAGCTACAGTATAAACAATTGGGAATACTCTAAAGGCTCCTGTTCTATATCTAAAAAAAACCCAACGATGAAACAAAATTCCTTAAAATTGGCCACACAGGTAGTGATTTAGAAGTTGAAGAAAGTTACACAATTTAGAATCTCGTCCAATTTCAAACAGGAAAGAAAGGTTCTCAACAAAACTGACTCCTAAAACATCAAATAAAGATATGAATGATGCCAGAAATTTCAGATAAAGAGGGGAAATGCCTTATGTGTGGGTTTCCCAAGTCAATAAAAACATCTGAGAATTCCGTTTAAATGCCAATCTGTGTGTCGGACGATCCAAGATTATGATCATTGTGTTATCCTGAGTGATCAAAAAGGTCATTCAGAATTATGAGACAATCCTATAAATTCCAGATTTCCAAAAATAAAAGTTCTCATCTCTTCTCTTCTCCCCTCCAGGCACCTGGAGACAAGACCCGAATTTCCTTGCTGAGAACGCTCTAAGTCCTGCACTCAGTACTGTCACACACACAAGTGGCACAAAACAAGCAGTCCAAGGCTTACACTAAGGACCCTCGCGGGCAGGGACTTCCCTGGCGGTAGAGTAGATGGGAACACACCTACCAATGCAGGGAACATGAGCTGGAGCCCTGATTCAGGAAGGTGCCACAGAGTAGCTAAGCCCATGGATCCTAACTACTGAGCCCAAGAGCCGCAACTACGGAAGCCCACACGCCTAGAGCCTGTGCTCCGCAACAAGAGAAAGTGTTAGTCACTCGCAAGAGAAGCCGCCGCCACGAGGAACTCAAGCGCTACAATTACAGTCTAGTTGAAGTCCTCAACTAGAGAAAGTAGCAATGAAGACCCTGCACACCAAAAAATAAATAAATACATCGGAAAAAACCCACGAATTTTCACTGGGAAAGACTGCTTTAATCTTGAAGGATGACTTCAAGCGGTGAAACAATCTGCTAATCCTACTCAAGCTCTTCTGATGGCTCAGTGTTACTAACAGCATTAAGTACAAACTCGAAGAGTCTTCTCTAATTTATATGTATCAAAAGAACTTAAGTTGGAAAACTTTACTGGAAAAGATTAACTGAGTAAAAAAAGGTTTAATGAAAATTAAAGATTAAATTCATTGGAACACTGAGAACAATTCTAGTTCTGACATTTTTTTGTTTCACTTCTCTTAAACATTGCCAACAACAGCTTCAAAAGTACTGTCCTAGATTATTAATAAGGTCAGTCTGGAGAACTCTGCTCCCGTTACTCTGCTCCTCTCAGAGCCGCCTTCCCTGATGTTTACCCCATTTCCACTGTAGTAGCAAGCACTCAAGTCTCGTTCCTTAGATTCCTGGGTAACTACTACACGACTTCCACCACCTAGCTGCTCCGGTGGGAGACAAATGTCTGGATGAAGAAGCAGATAGAGAGTACGGAGCAGATGTGAACACAGCCCTTCCTCATGTCCCTGCACTCACCGCCACGACACCCTGAGGAGAGCATCACTGCAAACACCTCCGGCCACGGCCTGCGTGCCATGGAAGCAGCTGAGCGAGCATGGCAGGGAGCTGGAGGATCACATCGCGCCAACCTCCTCACCCCTGCCGAGTCCCCCAACAGGACAGAGTAGCAGCCACCACCAGCAGCAGCTGGAAAGCACACCCTGCCCTGGCTACCTTCCCTCACCCTTTCACCTCCCGTCTCAGATTCCCATGAATCACTTCTCACATGAATGACCTGCACTCAAACCTCTTTCTCAGGGTTTCCATTTGGTATAATAAGCAGCAGTGTACAGTGTTGCTTGGAGTCAGGGGTGCAAAGATAAGGAGGGCCTGTGCTGAACAAACTCATAACCTGACAGGAGAAGCGATTTATTTTTTTTAATGTAAAAACACAAAACTTCATTGCTTTGGGATGAAAGAGTGAAGCAACAAACCGACTAAAAGATCAGTGAAGCCCTATAGGTGACTCGTTCCACCCCAACCCCCACGAAGAAAGAGCGAGCTCTGCTCAGGAGTCACAGGTGATCAGTGCAGTGATGGGAGTGGTCCATGTTCACCGCTCTCCAGGAGAGACCCCTGACTCCTCCTACTTAACTGTCAGCTTTACTTCTTACATGTAGGTTAAGAAGAAAGTTAAGTTTTCCTTCCTCCAAAGAAAGAATTCTCATGTACTATGGAAAATACGAAGGGAGAAAAACTATTAAGTTCTTGACTGTGTGTTAATAAAATTATTTCTAAGTCTGTTTTGACCTTTTTCTGTTCCGATGAGATTCTTACAGGTAGAAGCAGGTACTAAGACCAAATCTTTCTTATAATTATGATGAACTGCTGACATTTTCATTCAAAACTTACTTTTTAAACGTGAAGTCTTCTGTACATTCAGCTCTGTGTCAACACTGTGAACCAGGAATTTTCTCAGAATCAAACAAGAAACCTATGGTTAATTTAATTCTGCACCCTCCCTAATTGGCAAGTATTTCAAGAAAGGCAGAACAGCAGCAGAATTCCTTCTCTCAGGAAAGCAGTCTCCTGGAGAAGGAAATAGCAACCCACTCCAGTATTCTTCCCTGGAAACTCCGTGGACAGAGGAGCCTAGCAGGCTACAATCCATGAGGTCACAAAGAGTTGGACACAACTTAGCAACTGAATATGAAATAGGTAAACCATATATTACGTCTTTCCAGTGTGTTGTTTTCCCTATGGGAAATAATCTGGTGTTTTCACATCGGTTGCATGTCCTACGTACTTAGTGTTAAATTGCTCAGGTGTGTCCAACTCTTTGTGATTTCATGGTCTATTCGTGGAATTCTCCAGGCAAGAATACTGGACTGGGTAGCCATCCCTTCTCCAGGCATCTTCTCAAACCCAGGGATCGAATGTGGGTCTCCAGCATTGCAGGCAGATTCTTTACAGTCTGAGCCACCAGGCAAGTCACTCACCTCTATGCACTTAATAGTAATACAAATCTAACCACTTCCTTCATTATATAAATCTCTTCAAAAGCTTCAAGTACTTTGGTGTTTTGTTAAGAGTGTCTTCTTGCAGACTCCTGGACTCTTCTCTAACAATGTGGGTTCGGTGTTCTCTTGGCCTAGGTCTCCGCTGCTGTCACCCTCAGGACGCCTTCAGGATTCCTGTCCACTGTTGCATCTTCTGATTCCTAGACCTCATGTATATATTTGTTTCAAAAAAGTATTTTTTTTTAAAGAGGACATTCTCCAGTATTTTTCCAATAAAAAGAGTTTGGGAGATGAAAAACAGGAAAAAGAGTACTAACAGGTATAGGTAAAGGGCGCCACTGTACTCAAGACATCTTCTCCAACATCTCAGGTATGCCTGGGCCTGAGGCTAGACTACTCACCCTGACCCACCAGGAACTGAGGACACAGTTGAAGGGACGTTAGCCTCAGGTTTTTCTTTCTCATTCTGCTTTAAGACGGATTTTGGTTCTTCATTTGTGGCATCCTCTTCATTAGTCACTCTGCACCAAGGAAGGAGATACCAAGTTTACAAGAGAATAAAAAGAAACAAAATCTAAGAAAAGGGCATAAGTAACAAGAAAAAAACCACTGGGATTTCTGTAAATTCTAGCTGCTAAAACTTCATGATTAAAGTTCACTCTAACAGTTCTAGAGAATAGTCCCTCTCTGCAAAGACCAAAGACAATGAATAGCAATGAAGACCCAGGGCAACCAAAAATAAAATGAAATATCTTCACTGGCTACCACTGCTTTGACCTCAAAGGATGACTTCAAACAAAGAAACAAAAAAAACATTGTTACTCCCCTACCTAAGTTCTTGTGATGGATCAGTATTAACTCAGAGCGTAAAATACAAACTGCTGAACCTCACATTCAAGACCACCCAAAATCTGGTTCTACTCTCTATCAGGCTTAATTTCTGTGCCCCTCTATTCTCTTAATCTCATGAATCTATCTGTCACCTCCACTGTATAATCACAAGGTATTTGATTTAGGTCATACCTGAAAGGCCGAGTCGTTTTTGGTATTATCTTCAACTTAAGCCTGAACTTTGCAATAAGGAGCTTATGATCTGAGCCACAGTCAGCTCCAGGTCTTGTTTTTGCTGACTGTACAGAGCTTCTCCATCTTTGGCGACAAATAATATAATCAATCTGATCTCGGTATCGACCATCTGGTGATGTCCATGTGTAGAGACGTCTACTAGGTTGTTGGAAAAGGGTGTTTGTTATGACCAGCCTGTTGTGGTGACAAAACTCTATTAGCCTTCGCCCTGCTTCATTTTGCATTCCAAGGCCAAACCGGCCTGTTATTCCAGGTATCTCTTGACTTCCCACTTTTGCATTCCAATCCCCTATGATGAAAAGGACATCTATTTTCGGTGTAATTTCCAGAAGGTGTTGTAGGTCTTCATAGAACCGGTAAACTTCACCTTCTTCAGCATAAGGAGTTGGGGCATAGACTTGGATTACTGTGAGGTTGAATGGTTTGCCTTGGAAACGAACTGAAATCATCCTGTCGTTTTTCAGATTGCACCCAATTATTGCATTTCGGACTCTTTTGTTGACTATAAGGGCGACTCCATTTCTTCTAAGGGATTGTTGCCCACAGTAATAGATATAATGGTCATCTGAATTCAATTCGCCCATTCCTGTCCATTTTAGTTCACTGATTCCTAAGATGTCGATGTTTATTCTTTCCATCTCCTGCTTCACCACATCCAATTTACCTGGATTCATAGATCTAACATTCCAGGTTCCTATGCAGTATTCTTCTTTACAGCATCGGAGTTTACTTTCGTCACCAGACACATCGACAGCTGGCTGTCCTTTCCACTTTGGCCCAGCGGCTTCATTCTTACTGGAGGTGTTAGTATCGGCCCTCCGCTCTTCGCCAGTAGCATGTTGAACACCTTCGGACCTGCGGGGCTCATCTTCCGATGTCCTGCCAGACAGCCTTCCCTGCTGTGTAAGAAACCTGCATGTGGATCAAGAAATAATTAGAATTGGATGGACACAGAACAACAGATGGGTTCAAAATTGGGAAAGGAGTTGTTGTTTAGGCCCTAACTAGTGTCCAACTCTTGTAATCCCATCAAGCTGGCAGGAACTTCATCTGTTCTCATGTAGCTCTACCTTACAGATCTATTCTCATAAGTTTAAACAAATGAGCAGGAGGAAACTCTAGGTATGTGCCTCTCATCCACGACAATCAAGAGTATTAAGCTTTTATTGTTTTTCTAAACTAGTAAAAAAAAAAAAAAAACCTATGAATCAACAGAAAAAAATAACAGTAAGATGAGAAAATAGTGTAAGAATCAAACTTTTCTCCTAGTACTTTTATTTGTGACCTGACTTCAAAGGTTTTATTGGGGCTTATACTTCAAAGTTAAAGGAAGTTATAAAGGGAGAAATAGCTAAAGTCACCATGCACAGCAAAAATTTAAGTTGAACCAAGTATTTAATGCTTAACTCTTACATTTTCTTGTTTCCATTCAGTCAACCATATCATACTACCCTCAAACTATTACCATCTGTGAAAGGACCATTCTCATGTACCCTGACACAGGAGCCACTGTTTCCCTTGGGGCTTCCAAGGTGGAATCGGCCCTGCCAACGCGGGAAACATAAGTGACTCGGGCTCGATCCCTGGGTCAGGAAGATCCCTGGAGGAGGACATGGCAGCCCACTCCAGTATTCTTGCCTGGAGAATCCCATGGACAGTGGAGCCTGGCGGGCTACAATCCATAGGGTTGCAAAGACTGAAGTACTGTTTTCCTTGAGTTCAAGTGTTAAGTCTTTCAAAACATTAAAAGAGGTTGGAATGAGAACAGATATCTAACACCATTGAGAAAGATGTTTCTTTTTAGGTGGTCCAGGGTTAAGAATCCTCCGTGCAATGCAGGGGACAGCAGTTTGAACCCTGGTCTAGGAAGATACCACACGCTGCAGAGCAACTAAGCCCGTGCGCCACAACTACTAAGACTGCGCTCTATAGCCAGAGCTTTGCCTCAGAGGAGCCGCCACAGAGAGAAGGCCGCACACCGCACCAGAGAGGAGCCCCTGCCCACCCCAACCAGACAAAGCCCGAGTGCAGTAAGGAAGACCAGGGCAGCCAACGAATACAGCAATTAGTAGTAAACAAGAGACATAGTGAAAGAGAGATGTGCTGTTTTAAAGAACTAGTTTTGTCACGTTACCTGACTTCTTCACCAGCAAGAGGTGATTTGGTGAGTTTAACTTCTTCTGCTTCTTTAGGTTTCTCTAGCTCTTCCGCTTTGACCACATGACTTGCACTTGTCTCTTCAGTCTCCTCTCCTGTCTATGAAAAAGAAAATGTAGTAAGTTTCATATTTGGATGAAAACTGAAAGATCCATGCAAATATATTGTTTCCGGCTAGTCTTAACATGTATTTCCATCTTTAAGTACTCACTGAAAACTGATTTTCTCTCACAGAGAAAGCTTTGCTTTTCACTTAGTAGAGTTACTATTAAAAGGCAGCTACCTTGATTTTTGCTGAAGCCTCACACCTTAGTTTGTAAATTGAGAAAATCTACCTAGGGAACTTCTGGCATTTATGAGGAAACATTCATCCTATTCACCTATAAACTTACTTTGCTTTGTGTACTCGGAGGCAGTTCTGATTTTGGTTCTACATCACTGACGGAGCTGGCCAGCACTTCATCCTCCTTTGCCCTGGCATCCTCTGACTCAGCGCCTTTTTCCTGTTCTGCAGCTGCATCTTCCTTCTCACTAATATTCCCTCCAGATTCCCTGTTGGCATCCTCCTCCTCCTCTTGGTCTAGTGAGAGGCGACCTTGTTTTCTCTTCCTAATCACCAACAGTCACAAAGAAGAGAAGACAAACAGGCAAAATAATTTGTTATCCCTTCCTGAATTCCAAACATAATGCTGCAAACCTAAGAAAACTCTTAAATTGGGGACTAGTGATTAACATGCATGATACAGTGAGGGGGAGAGATAAGCTGTGATTTTGTGGAAGGAATAAAAAGAACTGGATTCCTACTGTAAGGATTTTCCTAAAACACTTAGAATCAAATATACTGTTCTAAGTTAGGATCAGCTATTTTTACCAAGAAAACACCCAAAATCACCTTACAAAATCAACTGGTTCAAAGAGAGAGCTCTAAGAACAAACAAATGTCAGCTATTTGTGACTTTTTAAAAGTCATTTCATTTGAAGGACAGAGATTGAAGAGAATCTTAGATTTATACACACTGCTTTTGCCTAGAGTTCTGAGGGGGTGAGGTACAGGGAAGACTTGTATCTTCTGTCTGAAGATAGGAAAGATGGAATACTGAAAAACTCAAGGACAAAAGCACTGGGCTCAAGACTTAAAAGAGTAAATGCTTAAGACTATTCTGGCTACAAGGAAATCATGTAATATTCAAAATACTTTTTTACAATCTACTTTTTGTTTCAATGCTCAGAAGACAGAAACATCAGAGAATAAAAGACAGATCTGATTTACAAATGTACATGTGTACAAAGACACACACAAGCGGTGCAGCCAAATAAAAAGATTTTTAATTGAAAATTCATTTTAAGTCAGGTGCACTTATTAATTACACATCGAGTTTTTAAAAAATTAAAGCTCAAGAATTTTTAAAGCTTTCCAGAGAATAAGAATGTAATTCCAAAATACCACAAAATGTTCCCCTCAATGAGAAAAAGGTTAGAAACACTGGCAGCAAGAAACATATCATCAGGTCAACCCCATCAATCTCAATGGTTGTAACAAGAGCCCATGACTTCAGGGCCTTGAGGGCAGCATCACCTGGCCAGAACGCTCTCAGCCTTTCTTTTTGTCCCTTTGGTTTTCTGTGTCTCTTCTTCGCCATCCACTTCATCTTCCTTCACTAATTCATTTATATCATCTTCATGACACTCTCCACCTGAAATCACGTTAACAGGGTGGTCAGACAGACAGGAATAAAGGATTTTCACATTGAGATGACTCATTTTCATTAAGAAAAAAAAAAAGTCTAGTACTTTCCCTTGTTCTTCACCAGACTAAAATATCATTTTCTGAGGGCTGTCCTTGTTTCTGAAGACTAGGCTACGTTCCCCCAGTCTAGGCCTCCAAGACAGTCCATATTTTTCTCCTGAACTCACTCCATTTATACTTAATGTCTGCAATCCCTGCTGTGCTCCACACACTATGAGGACACAGCTGCACAAGTCTTTAGCAGTATATGCTGACTGAATAAACAGAAATTCCAAATCTACTACTGTACTTGTCAAAAAGAAACTGATGTTTCCACCTGATCTTGGACATCTTTCAAACTAACCAAAAGATACCTTGTCTTATCAATAAAAGAGGTTTAGAAAAAGGCTTAAAGACTTCAAGTTAGACATAACAGAAAGAAACACATCAATTTCCCATCTTCAGACACTGACATTCAGGGTCCCGAACAAGAGTATTGTTTGGATGCCCAGTCTGACCACATTCTATGGGTAACAACCAAAAGATCCTGGTACACACACAGATTCTACCAAACCACCAGATTTTGTTATTACTTCACTTAAGCTTTTACAGAAAGTATAATATACCCCAAAGCACACAATATAACATAGAAATCAACGAAATTATACAAAGGGAACACACTTGTATAACTAGGTCCAGCTGAAGAAACAGAACATGACTAGCACTGCAGAAGCCACCTGGGCCCTGCTGCAATCACCAGGCACCACCTACATCCCACAAGGAACCACATTCTCAAGTCTAACATCAAGGAGTAGTTTCATCTGTTTTTGAGTCTTAAGCAAAAAGCCTACAATATGTACTCTTGCCTCCAGCTTCCTCCACTCAACATTCTAAGTCATGCTTCTTTACATGGAGCTGTAGCTTATTCACTGTCATCCCTAAATATTATTTCATTTTATGACTATACCACAATTATCCATTCCTGCGTTATGGACATTTGGTTTGAGACCATTACAAAGAGTGGTATTTTGAATATTTCTCCAGATTCATTTAGTTTTTAAATGTTTAACTCACGCCGAACTAGGACCACCAAACACTCGAGGAAAGCCTCTAATGTCAAAGGCAAACTGAAAACAAACAGAAAGGAAATCAGAGGAAACAAAAAAAGGGGGGAAAAAAACACCCTATATAATTAAATCTCCTCAGAGGCATCCACAAAAAAAGGATGACTGAAAAAAATTAATTAGAAAAAAACTATTAGAAAACTCTTAAAAACTACCAACATGACAGCAGTTTAGGGGAAGAAAAAAAAACCAACAAAACAAAGATGATGAGAATGAGCTAGCCATAGGAAAATCTGTGAAATGAGCATTTGAGGTCAACAGAATAGTCAATACACGGGTTCTAAAACTAAATCAAAGTTGGTATCCTAGACAGCAAATGCACATGAGTTTTTGAGTAAACTCCGGGAGTTGGTGATGGACAGGAAGTCCATGGGGTCACAAAGAGTCAGACATAATTGAACTGAACTGAATATAAATAGAGTATAAAAAGGCAAAACTACAAGGAAAAACAGAAAACTAAGGAAAATCACTACCGGTAAGCGTCAACAGAACACAGGAGAACACAGTGGGATAGGCAGGGACAGAAGCAAGAGTTCTCTGTTTATCTCTCTGTAGAATTCAGAAAATCCCTTAAATTAAGCAAAGTTTAAATAAACAAACATAATCATCAAAATGATAACACAACACACTAAGAAAGGGCATTGGAGACTAACGTCTCCACGGGCTTTACAGTATTTTGACTGCATACCCTTAGCAAAATGCATTCTAGGACAAAAAAATGTTCTATTCCTATTAGTAATAACAGTGTTGGTATTTTGAAAGTATTTCTTTTGTATTACAGGTAAAAGCAAGGAAGTTGTTCTGCTAATCATATTAGGAATATAGACCTTCAGCACATTAGAAATGACACACAATTATAAAACCACCTTAATGAAATTAAGTGAAAACAAATGCTAAAACTGAATTTAAAATTTAGAGCCCTTTTTAAGGTATTTTCTAGCTCTGTTTACTGAAACAGAATAGAAGCAATATCACTCTAGTTGTTCAGTCACCAAGTCCTGTCCAGTGTTTTGTGACACCATGGACTGCAGCACAGCAGCCCTCCCTGTCTTTCACCATCTCTCGAGTTTGCCCAAGTTCATATCCATTGAATTGATGATGTCATCCAACCATCTCACCCTGTTGCCCTCTTCTCCTGCCTCAATCTTCTCAGCATCAGGGTCTTTTCCAATGAGTCAGCTGATCGCACCAGGTGGCCAAAGTATTGGGGGTTCAGCTTCAGCATCAGTACTTTTAGTGAGTAGTCAGGATTGACTGGTTTCATTTCCTTGCAGTCCAAGGGACTCAAGAGAGTCTTCTCCAGCACCACAGTTCGAAAGCACCAATTTTTTAGGGCTCAGCCTTATTTTCCAACTCTCACAGAATTGAAACATTTATCTTTTTTCCCTCTACCTGGCTGATCCTACCAGTACCACATGCTTGTCTCAAAGATTAATCCATACATAAGCATGCATGGTCAGTACAATGAAACCGCAAAGAGCTCACTGAATCAGTTCTGGCTTCTTTGGTCGCTTGATTATTGCAACTGGATTACAAGTGGTTACACTAATCATTGTTTAAATTTGTTCCTTGTTTTCAAATTGTGCTTTGTGTCCCCAGCTGCACTGTTACTGTCAATGTTAATAGCTGCATTACTTATATCCTATTTAATTAATAAGACTGCTGTCTCCTGTAATAACCAATGTGTAATCGGGCCTCAAACAAAACTTCTATGGCTAAACATTTTGAGAAAATCACATTTATAAACATAAAATAATTGTAATAGCATAATTCTAGGTATGATAAGGAGCAACAAGGGAAAATGTCTCCTGGATTATAGTCAAGACAGAATCCAGAGAAATTTTAATTATTCATGGAGCCTGGTCCAAAATTTAACACCTGGAGGGGCACATCAAGAATTTTTGTCTAAACTGGGATGAGCCTCCCAGTGTTGTGGGACAAAAACTGTTCATGGACAATCTCCCAAATATTGGTCAAATTCCTGATCAAGAGGGGAAGACTTGAGAAATGAAATCAGCAATTGCAGCCCTTCAATGTGAGTAAATGAGCCCTGAGGAAGAGGAATACCTAAAACCTAGCTGGCATCAGACTGCAAGACTCCTTTTGGTGAACCCTGAGGAAACTGGGAATACAGGATTCCAGGCTCCCAGAGAGGTGATGGACCTACCAAGGAAATAATTTTAATGAGCCCTCTTGCATCTCCCCATACATAGAAAAGTGCTGAATTTCTTAAATTGAGATACTGTCTCTTGGATCTGAAGTTCTGTATCTCTACGTCAACAAGTGTAAAGTAGACACTTTCCAAAGAGGAACAAAAAGAAGATAAATCTCAACATTCAGAACACTGGCGCCAAAGGTGGACACTCCAGCAAGATCCGCTGACAAACAGAACGCATGCTCTCTTTCCAAGTCTGTGGAATGGACTCTGACAGCGGGGAACTGTTGCAGAGAAGCCAATTCTAATTCCTTAATCTTGGAAACTGTTTCTTTGACTTCCTTTTCGTTGTTTTTGTTATTACAATCATATCCCAACAGCCTACCTCAGAGGACCCTAGAGTTGGACTGACTGAGCAACGAACACTTTCACAGGACCCTGCATGCCCCTCTGCCTATGAAACTAAAAAGCTTTTGTTCCGCTCATAGAGATAATCTGACCCCACTCACCTGTGAATAGCTTAAAAAGAAGAGATGAATACACCCCTTCCAAAGGCTGGCCCTTCCCAGAGATGTTTTTCAAGACTGAACACCCTTTTTACTTTGCTTCCTCACTGCCTCTCCCTATTCTGTCCTTTGGCTTTAGTTCTCATTGCTTCTCTGTCTCCCTCTCTCTCCGATTTTATAAAACAACCTGGCATCCAGACCCCAACAAATTAAGTTACTATGACAAGTTAAGAATGCCAACTTTTAATAAAGTTGTACTCCTTGCCTCAACACCTCATCTCTTGGATTCACTGGCCTGTCCTTTGACAAGCAGAGCGAGCTTGTACTCAGTATCAGATTCTTTACCACTGCACCACCTGGAAAATCTTCTGGAATTTAAGTCCATCCCAGCTACTATTTAGGTAAGTAACTTTAGGTGCCTCAGTTTCTTCATCTGTAAAATGGAGAGCATAAAAACATGGGCCTGGTAATGTGTGATTGAGCTAGTAATGAAGTAGCAATGGAAAGTCCTTAAAACACACAAAAGGCATCTATGAAAAACCTACAGCAAACATACAAAGAACAGTAAAACACTCATGTTTTCTCCTTAAAATTGGGAACAAGGCAAGGATGTGAATGCTCGCCACTCCTATGCAACACACACTGGAACTGTACCCAGTGAAATAAGGCCACCAAAAGAAAGAAAAAGTATGCCTACTGCAAAAGAAGAGATAAAATGGTTTCTATACAGTCACAGTATGATCTATCCTCTGGGGTAGGGAAGGGTAAAGGTGGTCTTGGAACTGTTAATTTTAATGGTAGTTACATAAATCTAATAAGCATTTCTCAAAAACAGAACACTGTAAGAGTAAATTTTACTGTACAAAAATTAAAAGAACTATTTAGAGCATCATCATTATTATTATTTGACATTTATGAAGTGGATTTATTGAGAGAGATATACATTCCACAGACAGAATGCCAACCATCTCCAAAGGAGAAACGGGCCCCAGGTAATGGGGCCATCTTGGAAAGCAAGAGCGGTCATGGGAGAAATCCACAGGGTACGGGCCATCTCAGAAGGTAAGAGGCCTGAAAGCATTATTAATATCTATAGGGCATTAAGACACTGCACTCATGAAACAAGAATATGATGTTATATACAAGTTTTCAAACAAAAAAGTTCTCAAAATTAAAAATATCCAAGGGCTACATCTTGATGCCCAACCCTGGTTATGAGGACAACAACAAAACAGAGCACATGTTTCCCAGTGGCTTCTGCAAGTTTCTGGTCTACAACATCAAACAGCTTGAAGGGCTGCTGACATTCGACCAATCGTACTGTGTGCTGTGACTGCTCCCAACACCTCCTCTAAGAACCTCAAAGTAATTGTGGAAAAAGCAGCCCACCTAGCCATCTAAGTCACCAACTCCAATGCCAGGCTGCACAGAGACGATATTTACAGATAGCTTATGGAAGGAGGAAAAAAACTCAAAAGAAAAGCGGAATGTTAAAATACTGAAATAGTCTCATAAAGCCAAAAAAAAAAAAGAAAATTAAAAGTTAGTAAAGAGGATAAAAATAGAAAAAACAAAGTATCAGTCCATAAGGTAACATAAGAGTCAATATATAAATAATGATGATTACTGAAAAAAATGAAGACAACTGTCCTTCCCCAAATTTAAAAAGTTACAGAAGGATGGATATCACTGCAAAATATCAGAAACAAAGACAAGATTCTATCTATCACCTTCCAGAAACAAACATTTTATGTAAGTGAGTAAAAACTATCAACAAGAGACTTTTTAAAATAAAAACACTGGAAACTTAGAAACTAATGGGACAAAAACCTTCAAAATTCACATTAAAAAATTATTATAGAACACAAAATTCCATACCAAACTACTAATCATGCCTGAGGTCACCTGGTTATTTTTAGTGATGGTCTCCAAAAAAAAAAAAAGATTCCATCATGCAATTTTGTTGAAAAAGTTATTTGATGATTTACCCTCATTTTGGTGGAACATGCCAAGAAAGAAGACATCATGGGACCCAAGAAACAGGGAATCCAAGAGAAAAGGAAGATAAATGGAACATCCAGAGAGGTGGTCATGATGATAGATCTTAGGTTTAGAACTGATTAAAAAAAAAAAAACAAGCCAAATTGGAGCAGGTCTGAAACAAAGAGGGACTTCAAAATAAAGGATGATTAATAAATTTAAATATGTTGAGAGGTAACTCAAACAATTTTTAAAGTTCAGAATCGAATCAGTAGTAAGCATATAGATGACTAAGCAACAACAAAATGAGAATTATTCACTACAGAGAAAACTAGTGGAGCAAAAACCATTAACACCGCGGGATGTTTACAAAGTCATTACAAAAAAAAAAAAAGGAAATACTTAAATATTAATAGTCTAACCCAAACTGAGATAGGAACATTGGCAGGCTGGGGAGGTGGGAAGGGTCTGAAGGTGAAAAAGTGTGTGCTGGCAGAGAGGGGAAAGACTGAAGGAGGCGTTAAAAGAAGACCTAACATGAATAGGTTAAGTCAACAATCGATGGAAACACCAAATTTTACAAGAAGAAAACAGTTCCTTCTAGGGAGGACTGACAGGGATGAGAAGTGATGGAAATGGTTCAGTTTCAAAATAAGCCTTTCAGAAATATCTATTTTTAAGCAGGCTCATGGTAACTTCGATTACAATGAAAATTAGTTTTTAAATGATCACAGTGGACGATATGGAAAGACCAATGTTGGTGCAGTGAATCTTAGTGATTATGGGCTCCCCCCGACGCTCAGTGGGTAAAGAATCCGCCTGCGACATGGGAGAACACTGGAGACTCCGGTTGGATCCCTGGGTCAAGAAGATCCCTTGGAGGATATAATGGCAACCCACCACCCTATTTCTACCTGCGAAATTCTACGGACAGAGGAGCCTAGGGGGGCACAAATAATGGGGTCCCATTGAGCCGGACCCACTTAGCGATTAAGCACACACATAAACAAATGATAATGGTAACTCAGTAAGAGCGAGACTGGTGAGGGAGTGATCAGAAATGAATCTTATTTGTAGACTCAAACAGAATTTAATGACTGGTTGGAGCAAAAGTGAGAATAAGGACAACTGCCAAGGGTTTTTTGTTTTGTTTTTATCCTGAGCAATTGGGCGGGCAGATACATCTAATGAAACGGGGAGCCTGGGGAAAGTGCAGGATGGCGAAGGGGTAGGAATGGGTGACATTTTGGCCCGATTCTATTTTAGAAGCATATACAAAAACAAAACAAAAAGGTCCGAAAAGAGAACCATGAGTATAGAGGTTGCAAAGAAGTAAAGGACATCACTACGTGGACTTTTTAACCAGATCCCTGTTGAGGACAAAGTGAAGACATATATCTGGGACGTGATGCTAGCTAGCAATTCTTTGGGGACGGAAGGTCTGGGGATAAGACTGCCTTTCAGAAGAGTTCAGGGTCGCTAAGGGTACGCAATGCCAGACCGCCGTCAGACTCCGAGGTAGGGTTCTCACGATCCGAATGGGGAGACGGCCGAAGCCAGGCCCCGAGAAGCAGCTGCGCGAAACGTCGCCGAGCACACAAGCCGAGCCCAGGGGACCGCGCTGGGCGGGCAGGCGGAAGAGGACGCCGAGCCGCTCGAGAACACGCCCGCCGGGCCAACGCACAATCGGCAAAGCGTGCCTCAAACGAGGCGCTGGGCGGGGCAAGCCGCCGTTCGCCTCAGGTAGAGTCGCTCACCCAACGGCACGCAGTCCTCGTCCTTCGAAGTGGAAATGTCTTTGGAGTCGAATTCCTCCATGTCGCTGTCGCACGAAGCCCACAGGGACGCAGCAGGGACGTCCAACAGCAAAGCTCCAGAAGGGACCGTAGACTTGCAGCGTGGTCGATGGCGCCTGACTCCGCAACTCCCCCCAGCCCCGCAGAGTGTGCGCAGGCGCAGAGCGTACCACGTGATCGAAAGGCAATACTTCCGGGCCAAAGGCTCCGGCTTGACCCTGCTGGGGCGGTTGGAAGAACGCGGGCTCCGGCCTGAAGCGGTGCATCCTGGAACTTGTAGTGCTCAGGGCTCAGCTGTTTTGATCTGTGTATGCTTAAGACTTCTTTTGCCCATGAGAATACAGATTACCTTCGCTATTCACAGGTTGGTATTTTTAAATTGGCTTGTTATAACTTATTGTAACCCCTCCAATATTCCCTGTGATTTCTAGGGTTATTCGCGGACATGCGCAGAGTGAAAATTTGGAGTGAAAATTTTAACCAGCGGTGGGTTGTACCGAAGATGGATCCCACAATCCGCTTACTTCAGCTCTTCTAGTGTAAATAAATATCTTCACAGCCTCTTCAGTACTGCGTTTTTTTCATCTTTATACTTTCTGTCTGTGATTTCGCTGTTCAGAGTGACCGCCGAGCTCATTCTGTAACAGCAGAATGAGCACAGCCCTTACTTAGCAGGCAGCAGTTGCAGTGCCTCCTTACCCGGCACCTTGTTAGTAGGCAACAGGGCTTGGTCGGCCATTGTCAGTACCCCAGTGGGCGCCAACCACAAATGACCAACTGTCAATCAGGGATCTTTGGTTGTCCTGCCCTTCTATTGGTGAGCGCTGCAAGTTGGCCTCGCCCACAAGTTAACTGTCAATGAGACCATTGGGAAAGCGTTTCAGCCAAGCGTCAGTGGTATTGTCATCAGGTGGAGTGAGCTTAAGTGGCGGGTTCAGGCCTTCTCCTGGCGGCTCTCCAGCTCCCCCCGCCTTGGCCCAAAGGGTGAGCTGGAGGGCCCGGGGAACAGCCTGGGGAGTATGTCTAAAGTGCTCCAAAGCCCTCACTAAGGCCCTCTACTAGTCTTGGCGCAGCCCTTGTGGCAGCGTGAACCTCTTCCCCCCTTTCTTTGCGACTTAATAGCAGTGGCTGTCTAACAGCAGTGGCTGTCTGCCTGGGCCGCAGTCTGAGAGACCTGGTCTCCCATCTGGATGGCCTAGAGAGACCTGAGGGCCAACTGGGCTGAGCACATGACTCCCCAGGGATGACCAGCTGGGCAGGGTGTGGGAACCTGGCCCTGGAGGCGATGCCTACTCAGACCTGCCTCCTCCTAGCCAGGACTGGGAACTAGCAGGGTGAAAGCTGCGCCTTGGGACCTTACCCTTTCGTGTCAAGGCAGAGAAAACATTCGCTTGTTAGTGATTTATAGGGACATCCTCACCTGACCATGACCTGGCTTAAGACAAAGGATCTAAGAAGTTTGCAACAACTAACCTCACCCCTCCCTCACCTCGTTTTTAAAGGCTCTTACGGACAGCTTCCCATAACTTTGGGGTTCTTAGGACACGAGCCACCCATTTCCTTGAATGAACCTGTACGAAACCTCTGTTCCAAGCTCTAAGCTCTAATGTTTCAGTGTCTCAAGGCCTCCCTGCATCTGGCACATGGAATTGCAATTTGGTAACAGTGTTGTGGTGCTGGCTTAATGTTCCTAAGCACAAGAAAGCTGTGGTGTGCTTTATGAAGAAAAATGTGTTAGATAAGCTTTGTTCAGGTATGAATTGTAGTGCTGTTGGCCTTGAGCTCAATGTTAATGAATAAAAAATTTGGTACATCAAGAAAATGGAAAGGGAAATTTGCCAACCCAGACGTGAGGCTGCTCTGCAGAGTGCTAAAGTGACATCCAGAGAGTGCAAGGAAGATATGGAAAAGCGGCTGTTTGTGGAGTCTTCAGATGACAACTGATTATAAAAGGTGTAGTGGAAAGCGTGTGAGGCTGAAAGCAAAAGAAATTTACCGTCATGTTACCCAAGGTCAGAAAAATGTGAAGCCCTCCTCTGCTAGCGCTTTGCACATTTCAAAAGGTGACAACATATGAATAGTGTTAAGCTTGCCAGTGAGGCAAGTTCTGCAGATGAAGAGGCTGCAGAAGAATTTAAACAATACTTGCTAAGTGATATACAGGAAAAGGGTATGTGGAAGAGCAGGTTTTTAGTGCTGTTGAAACTGGCTTATTTTACAAGGACATTTGCAAAAAGAACTTACATAAGGCAAATGGCCTCCAAAGCCCCTGGTTTTTAATCATTCCAGAATTATGCAACCCTACTTTTTGTGCACCAATGCCAAGAGTGACTTTTTTTCTTTTTATTTGTTAAATTATGAAAGTATGATAACACTTGGAAAATACAGAACTTACATATATTTCCACTATTAATATATGTTACAGTTGTTTTTAAGTAGATGAATTAAGAATTTAGTTGGAGTTTCATTATCAAACTCAAAAATTAATAGAAAGTATAGGAAAGACAAGGATATAGTAAACGTGAAAAGCACTATGAGCCTATTCAACATAATTAAGATTTATACAATTTTCACACAACATTAGGATACAAATTCAAGTTCCCATATACTATAAACTAAGAAACACTGGAACATATCCAAGGACATAAAACAAGGTGCAAAAATTTAATGGTCCAAAGGTACTGCAATCATACACAGTCTATTCTCTTATCATTGTGGAATTGTGTTAGAAATCAATATCAAAAGGTATTTAAAACTAACTCACATATTTTCAACTGCAATGTGGTAATTTTCAAGAGACTTCAACTTAGCCATTGAAAGCTTCGATAGAAGACTGAAAAAACACAGAGGGTGATTGCAGGGAAGCATTTAAATGAGAAATTAATAGCAAAATTGGAAATTAGTATCAAAGATGCTTTATCCCATGCATTTCAAAATTAAATGTTGACTTTTAAATGATGGATGTATCTAAGATGCCATACAAGGAAAATTAGAAAATATTGATCACAGAATAAAAATGAAGAGAATTTACCAGAATTTGTTCCCTGCAGCTGAAGCTGCTCAATGCAATGAAATACACTGTGGAGTCTTGAATATGGTATGAAAAAAACAATGGACAGTAACATAAAATTTCGTGAAATTTGAAAACATGTACAAAATACCATAGCATGTTAATTTCCTGTTTTTTTTAAAAAACATATAATTTCTTATACGTTTCAAGCCTCAATTCAATTTCTTTTTAAATCACCAAGATAATAAACTTTCTAGACTGTCAGCAGTAATACTAGATGCCAAAATACATGGAACTATATCAAAGTTTTGACTGAATGTAAATTAGAAATCTAGCATTCTATTCATACTAAGACAAGTGGAATCAAAATGTGATAAACTTTTAGCTACGTAAAAAGTTATGTTTTCTAAAATATGTTATACATACTATTTATATATGTATATAAAAGCTTTTCTACTATGCTTCATGAACTTTGAGAGAACAGCAACAAAAGAGATGGATAAACTGGGAACCATAAACAAAATGAAAAGGGGGCACCAAATATGAAATAGAAAATGTGAAATAAACTAGATAAAAGTAAAACATCATATATAGTCCAGTTGTTTTTAAACATGTCTGCTCATTAGAAACACATCTGAAGCTTTGCAGACAAAAAGCAATGCCTGGGCATTTCTATTTTTCAAAAAACTGCAAGATAATTCTGGATTTTAAAAAGTGATTTCACGTTTTTCTGTTAAATGGTAGTTTCAGTGATAAAGAATTCCATTTTCTGTTGACCAATCACAATACAATGGTATGAAGCAAATTAGTTACATAATCACAATAGTAAAAGTTGTTTTCCAGTTTTCAAAATAGCCATACAAAAAAACAAAGGATACTTAGAATTGCAAGCCATAATGGAAACGACTAACCTAACAATATAAAATTATTACATATGATTTGGGGGTTTTAGTAGAGTGATGTTAAGTGGAGGCTCACATGCACATGTTTTCATCCAACCATCCAGTCTATTTTTTTGGTTAGTGTATTTAACCTATTTACATTTAAGATGACTACAATTTATATTTAAGTTTAAGTTATGTAATCAAATCCGGGTCGCTTTCAAAGTCAGATTCCCTGGGGATACCCAGTCCCTTGGCCTGATCCCCATTCTGGGAAGCCTGCCGTGGGACTCAGAACCTTTACGATAGTGGGAGAACACCTTTGGTATGACCATTCTCCAGTATCTGGGTCACTCAGCTGGTGGGTGTGAAATTTGATTTTATCATGATTGCATAACCCCTACCATCCTGTTGCAGCTTCTTTGGACATGGAGTACAACAGCAACTTCAAGTGCAAACCCCTACTGGTGTACAGAGCTTCAAGTTTACAAGCACTTAACCGGAAAAGTGTGAACCATTTGCAGTCCATTGGAGGTGGAACAAAAAAGGTTGGATGACATCTGATTGATTCCACAGCTGTTTCAAACCAGAAGGTGAATAGTAACTCTAGGGCAACTTCGGCTTCAAGATTTTGTTAAATTTTGGATAATGCCCTAGTCAACTGCTATGAAGAACTAAAAAATGCCCACCCCTATGTAGCTCTTTTCACGCCCCCAAATACTGTCTCTCATCCAGGCCCTGGATCAGGGCATAAACGTCTTCAAGGCACAGTATACAAGGGAGCTTTGTAACAAGGCTTTTGAAGCTCTCAAAGCCAACAAGGAAACTACCGTGATGGACGAACTAATGGAAGTCAGTCACTATACCCAATGTGATTGTGTTGGCACAGCCTGGGACACCAAGCATAAGCCTGTAACTGTTGGAAAAATGTTTGGCCAGGCTGTGTGGAAAATTTAGAAAGCTTAGAAGATGCTGCAGAAAGAATGAACAGTGTAAAAAACATAATGGATGCTGCATGGCAAGTAAGTGAAGGCTTCGGTGACATAAAGGAAACTGTGGGGGAAATTTTGGCAGAGAAAGCGAAAGACAGTGATTATAGTCAGCCGAAGAGTCCAGGAATTGTCCCTCTTATAGCAGCCAAAGTAACAGAATGGAACTTTGCCTTCAAACAAATTTTCAGTGACATGGAAGGGTGTAAGCCTATCCTTGATCCTCAGGATAGAATGATTTAAAATTGATGCTCAAATTTAAATCATTAACTTCCGGTGTGTTTGCCCCTTATGATGAGATGCTTAGAAGACATGAGGCAAAAAGCCAAGCAGACAGACTGGCCCAGTTTCTAGAGCTAATTTAGGAGGGGAAAGTGGCAACTACATCAAGTCAGAGCCAAAGCTCTGAGGTTGCACAGATGTCAGCCTGTCAACCTCTTCCTCATCTGCAGAATGAGTTCCACCTCCCTCTGCAGCATGCCAGGCTTCCCTGTCCTTCACTATCTCCTGGAGCTTGCTCAGACTTGCATTCACTATCAGTGATGCCATCTAACTATGTCGTTCTGTCGCCCCTTTCTCCTCTTGCTCTTAGCCTTTGCCCTGCTTCATTTTGTAGGCCAAGGCCAAACTTGCCTGTGTACTCCAGGTTCTCTCAACTTCCTACTTTTGCACTCCAATCCCCTATGATGAAAAGGACTTTTTGGTTTTAGTTCTAGGTCTTGTAGGTTTTCATACAGTCGTTCAGCTTCTTCGGCATTAGTGGTTGGGGCGTAGACTTGGATTACCGTGAAGCTGACTGGTTTGCCTTGGAAATAAACTGAGATCATTCTGTTGTTTTTGAGATTTCACCCAAGTACTGCGTTTCCGACTCTTGTTGACTATGAGGGCTACTCCATTTCCTCTAAGGGATATTTGTCCATAGTAAACATAACGGTCATCTGAGTTCTCCCATTCCTGTCCATTTTTGTTCACTAATTCCTAAAACTGTCGACCTTGCCACCTCCTGCTTGACCATGTCCAATTTACCTTGATTCAAGGATCTAACATTCAAGATATATATACAATATTGTTCTTTATAGCATCACTTTACTTTTACCACCAGACACATCCACAACTGAGTGACATTTCTGCTTTCGCCCATACTCTTCTTTCTGGAGCTATTTCTCCACTCAACAAGTGGTAAGAACCAAACCTCTGAGGTTGAACTGATGTATGTCAACCCGCCACTCTCCCTCATCTGCAGAATGAGTTCTACCAACCTCTCCCTTGGTTTTGGTGGGGTAAGCCAAGGTTGAAAGGTTTGACCACACTGTGCACTTATCAGTATGCAGCCTGCAGCTCCATCAACAGGAAAATGTTAGGTAATGCTTTATAAAATGTTAAATGCTCAATATTTCCTTTCCCAAGACTTTATTTGCACCACTATACAGACTATGTCTCTATATGAATACTATATGTTTACTGTGAGTACTTTTATGAGTAATGTATGTTTGTAGTTTGTGTAAAACTGAAGGAAAGACATAGTAGTACAATCTCAGTGTTGTACATAACATTGCTGTCATTCAAACAACTGTTTCATTATACATATAGCATGATAGGCTTCCCAGATGGCGCTAGTACCTGCCAATGCAGGAGACACAAGAAACCTGGGTTTGATCCCTGGGTCAGGAAGATCCTCATGGAGGAGGAAATGGCAACCCACTCCAGTATTCTTGCCTGGGAAATCCCATGGGCAGAAGATGCTGGCAGGTTACAGCCTACGGGGTCACAAAGAGTCCGACACAAATGAAGCGACTTAGAACGCATGCATATACTGCGTATCATTATTTGCTACGAAGGTTAAATATAGCATCTTTCAACACAAACACACATAAAACAAGATTATGTACTGATCAGTTGACAAATATAGTACGTCTGGAGTCCCACAGATACCCAACCCTGTATTTCCACTAACTGAGTATGTGTGGTGACCTTATAGACAGGAACTGTTTACTGCTGTTCCTACTGTTGATTGTGGTGGGGGGAATACTCAATATATAAGCATTTAAAAGTTGAGTGTTCTCCAGTAACCTAGATTCCCAACTTCCTTTTAGAAACCAGAGAATTTGCCAACACGGGGCACATAATCCCACCAAGCAGAAATAGGCTGAAATTGAGGAATCCCTTTAGACAAATGTCTCCAGTTGGGAAAAATACAAATCCCAACTCCCTATAAGTTTCCTGGTTCGCTATTACCCTGTTGTCTTTGCAATAATTTATGGAGTCCTTCCTACCAAACTCAACATCTTTACCATCTCATCCACCATACTCTGTGCCCTGTGCAATCTTTAGTCATCACCTTTTTAGAAATGAAAAGATCCTCTTGGGAAACATGATATTGAGGCTTCTAGCTGAACTCTGCATCCTACTAGGGTGCTAGAGACATTCTGTATCTTGATCAAAGGGCTACCACTTTGCATGAGTAAAATTTCATCATTTAAGATTTGTGCACTTTACAGTATACCTAAAATAAGAAAAAAAAAAAAAAAGAGAGAGAGAGAGAGAGAACTGAAAGGGCAGTATCCTGCCAGGCACTGTGTATCTGCATTGCCTGGAACTGAAGCTGTTTCCTCGTAACTGTGGGATAAGCAACCAAACTGGACCATTCAAGTTGCTGAAAGTGGCAGAGTAGAAAGAGATTTCTGGTGTCACAGAAACTGAGCCAACCTTGGCACCTCCTCGTGTGGACCTACTACTGAAACGGTACCTTTTTTCCCCACGAACTGTTACCAGTTTTCTGCTATCCCAGCGTGAAATACAAAAGCTTTTGATGTTTACAGTCTGGAAAGCTGAATTGGTAAGATGCAAGAAGTAAGCAGTGGTTAATCAGATCTTTGGAAGAGAATGTTACTATAAACTAGTAAGCTGAACCTAAAGGAAATACAAAATCACATTTCACAACTCTTTGCGACCCCACGGACTGAAGCACACCAGGCTCCTCTGTCCTCCACTGTATCTCCTGATGTTTGCTCAAAGTCATGGGTATTGAGTTGATGATGCTATCTAACTATCTCATCCTCTGCTGCCACATTCTTCTATTGCCTTCAATTCTTCCCAGTATCTCAGTCTTTTCCAATGAGTCATCTTTTCAAATCACATGGCCAAAGTATTGGAGCTTCACTTCAGCAACAGTCCTTGCAATGAATATTCAGCTGATTTCCTTTTGGATCAACTGGTTTGATCTCCTTGCGCTCCAAGCACTCTCAAGAGTCTCCTCTAAGTTATAAAAAAAAATAAAATAAAAAGCTTAAAAAGTTAGAAAACGCCATATTACAAATATTAAATTCACTGGCCACTGAAAAAGAAAAAAACGGTTCTACTTCACAGAATTGAAAGTAATTCTTTATTGATAAACATTTATACCAGAATTAGAAACGTCAGTAGAAAAATAAAATTGAAATAATTTCCCACGGTACAAACATTTTATCATTTTGACTATATCATTTAGTGAAATAAACTAACTGAAAAGTTAAGTGACAACCAGCCAAACAGACTACAGAAAAAAGAAACGCAGGTGCACAGAACCTTCTGCATGTGGACAGCTAATGGCACCAGGACTTCACATCCCGGGAAATGGTCTCCTAGGAAAGGCTGGGTATGCACTGCAGCTGTAATAAGAACTTCATTCAAACCAGAGGAGCTTTTGGAATCAAAAGAAACATACAATTTAAAAACTTAGGAAACATAAAGGCTTAAAGATAACTATTTACATGAAACTTTTCTCCCTACTTTATTTCCTAAGTACTGTTTTCCTGTTAAAAAACAATAGCATAATTAGACATTTTTATCTTGGAAGATTCATCACTCATTTGTATATGGATGAAGTTAACATGAAACACATTTACCCTAAAACTTCCATCTTAATCTAGAAATCAGCTTTTTAATGGTTAGGGTTGCTTCCTTCCAAGTCATAAAAAAAGGAAAAGTGGACATACAGCTGGGGAGAGGTGGTTGCATATCCTTCCAGAATAAAGTCAGTAGTTGGCAAAACTCCCAGAAGCTATATGTGAAAAAATATTCAAAATAAATGCCAGTATTTTTTTGATCTGAACAACCACCTCCACATGGCTACTCTGGGCTCAGCAATAAAGGAATTCACCTGTTATGCAAGAGAGTTGGTATCGATTCTAATTAACTGGAAGATTCGCTGGAGGAGGAAATGGCAACTCACTCCAGTACTCTTGCCTGGAAAATCACATGGACATGAGTCCATAGGGCCCCAAAGAGCCGGACACAACTAAGCATGCATACAAAGAAGCAGCCTCAAGTAACTGTTTATTGGGGATCAGAAATAAAACTAAACCCTAAGAGGAAACAAACATTTCTTATCATTCAAATGATGGATCAAACATTCAATACTCTCATGATCCATTTTATATTTGAAGTTTTTGAAAACAAGATAATCAAACAAGAAACATTAAAAAAAAAAAAAGACAACTTTCCAAATGCACTACTTTTAGTATCTTGGCTTTAAAGGAAAAATAAACATTTAAGTCATGGATCAGTATGTTCAAAATTAGTATATATGGGTAGTGGTCCACTAAGTCAAGTTCAGTTTCTGACACTGAATCAAAAAATAAATAAATTTTAGGGGAGAATACTAAGAGACATCTTTCAACAGAGACGACTGTTTCTGTATAAAATCATTTCATACAACAAATTTCTTAAACTGAAAGCTTATTTTTCAAATCCTAGCTCACCGAACTGAAAAATGGACTCAAACTAAAGACACAAAAATTTTCTCAAAAGAATGATTTGATATTTGAGTACTGGAGAGTAATCTTGTAGAATTTGTGAAGATATTTGCCTGTATCCAACTCTTATAATTTTCCACCTATCTGAGTATATCTATCACTATTATTTTGATAAGTGGTCTAATAGCCTAATAGTTAAAGGAAATACCTACTTACTTTATGTGATACTTTGTAATTTTTCTCTGTAATTGGCAATGGTGGTTTAGTTGCTAAGTCGTGTCCAACTTTTACGACCCCATGGACTACAGTCCTGTGAGGTTCCTCTGTCCATGGGATTTTCCAAAAAAGAATACTGGAGTGGGTTGCCATTTCCTTACTTTGTAATTTTTCTCTGTGACTATCCCTGGTAAATTGATCCTCCTAGCTATTTTAATCAAGAAGCCAGGGTGCATATTGCTTTAAATCAAATACCACTGCACACGATCTTATGGGCAGTTAGCTTTGCACTCACAATGAGAACTTTCCTTTAAAAATGTCAGACTTAACGACCAGAAACTATTTTGAAAACAGATAAAAACGACTATATTTCATACAAACCAGTTCAGGTGTTAAGGATAAAGTCAGATACTTAATTGCTGCAATCCTGGTTCTTCTGAAGGTCACAGTTTTCAGGCCTTAAAATGAAAAGACAAGCATTAGAGGAAAAATTACAAGAGCTTAAATTGGGTTTGAAAAAACTAATTCTTTCTCATCAAGGATAAAAATTCTCTTGAAGGAAAACGTAAAGGACCCAGAGGAAGGCATATCTGAAAATTAAACTTCAGGCACTTTCTGGGAGTCATAACCAAACACTGTAAAAGAAGGCTGAAGACCCTCCACTAGGTAACCACATTAAGACTAGGAAATTAATAACCACTAATTCTAATTTATACTGCAAGACCCAAGAGTAAACCAAAGTCACTTAAAAAAGTGGTAACAGAATGTTTAAAGTATCTTTTCGCATGTCTCAATGAAACAACTAAAAACATGAAAATGAAAAAATATTTTACTGCATTAAATAATTCTTTTAATACATCAGTTATTTCCTATAGATTCTACCCCTGAAGACTTTCCATACCATTTGTTTGCAGCCTGCACCACATACTGATGTCTGCACTGATAAAATGTGTGCAACACACCTCAGATCAACTGAATTTTTCTTGACCCTGTTGTTTCCCAAGCAAAACTACGACTGTGCAGGTGAAACAAACGATCGGGTTTATTGAGAAATTCAAAGTACACGTATCATAGTGCAATCTCTCCCCATTTCATGTACAAACTGTGACGACTTTTTGACTCAGGAACACATTTCCTTGTCCTCTGTTAAGTTTCTCTGTAGTTTTCACAGAAGCTGATTTTCCTTGAATTTCACTTTACTCCTTCAAGGAGTGAGTTCATTATTCTACTAAAAGATACGTCACTGGCTGACCCACCTAGATTCCCTCTGTCGGTCTCCATGCTGCCCCAGATACTGTCCTGTGTGGACCACAGACTCTTCTTGATCCAACCTTAGTCAGGCATCTTAACCAAGTCTCAGGCTTGGCCACCATCCCTGTTGGGCCTGTTTAGTTCAGTTTTAACAAGCATCCTTCTAAATCAGTTTAAAGAGAATCACCCACCCTTGATATCTGATCACTCTTGGTTTCTGAACAATTTCCTCATTTCTCACCTTTGATGTTAAATTGATACAGGCACTATGGAGGACACCATGGAGATTCCGTAAAAAACAAAAATACAGAACGACCATGTGACCCAGCTATCTCACTCCTGGAGATAGATCCAGAGAAAACCATAATTCAAAGAGACACATGCGCCCCAACTGTTCACAGCAGCACTATTTACATAGTCAGGACATGTAAACAACCTGTATGCCCATCAGTAGAGGAATGGATAAACAAGATGGGTTCTATCTATATGATGGAATATTACTCAGACATAAAAAATGAACAATAGAGTCACTTGTAGAGATGTGGACTGAGTTAGAGAGTATCATACAGAGTGAAGTGAGACAGAGAAGGAAAAATATGACATGTCCTGTAGGTGAAATCTGAAAAGAAATGATATAAACTTACATTCATAGACTTCAAAAACAAGCTTATGTTGTGGGGGTTTGAGGGGGTGTGATGACTGAGGGGAAGGGATAGTTAAAGAGTTTGGCATGGACATATATACACTGATATTCTAAAAATGGATAACCAACAAGGATCTGTTATAGCAAATGGAACAATGTTCAATACTGGAGCAGCCTGTATGACAGAGGAATCTGGGGAACAACGGACACATGTATATGTACAGCTGAACTCATTCTCTGTTCCCCTCATAACACTGTTTATTAACTCCTGTATCACAATACAAAGTCAAAAGTTTCAAAAGAAAAAAGGCTATTAGCTCTAAGAATGTGTCACATGAAATACAGAAGGCAGTAAGATTTTCCTGAGTGACTCAGGGACTTAAACAAGGTGAACTTGCCAAGATGCCACTTATTCCTCTGGTTATCTTCAGAAGTATGCTCACAGTAGTTTCTAAAACACACTGTTTCCAAGTAGAATCTTTAAGCATCAAAGCATTATTTTATGAAACACTCAAGGAAGCAAGAAGTAAAAATTATGCGACATGAAACTATTTCTTAGAGCAAAACACATACTGAATTCTTGATCCAACAAAATGAAACTAATCTGAGGTTGAAGATTCTGGTGGATGCCTGTTGCTATGCCATGAGTCACTCTCTAAGATGTAAACAACACAATCAATCTAGTGAATGAAGAACTTTCCCTGCTCTGGTTGTTCTTCAGTTGCTCAGACGAATCCAGCTCTTTGCAAACCCATGGACTGCAGCACACCAGGCTTCCCCATCATTCATCATCTCCTCAAGTTTGCTCAAACTCACGTCCACTGAGTTGATGATGCCATGCAACCATCTCATGCTCTACGGTCCCCTCCTCCAACCACCTTCGATCTTTCCCAGCATCAGGGTCTTTTCCAAGCAGTCCTCTCTTCACATCAGGTGGCCAAAGTACCAGAGCTTCAGTCTTACATGAATATTCAGGTTGATTTTCTTTAGGATTGACTAGTTTCATCTCCTTGCTATCCAAGGGACTCTCCAGAGTCTGTCTTCTCCAGTACCACAGGTCAAAAGCATCAAGTCCTTGGTATTCAGCCTTCTTTATGGTCCAACTCTCACATCCGTACATGACTACTGGAAAAATGATAGCTTTGACAACGTGGACCTTTGTCAGCAAAGTGAGGTCTGTGCTTTTTACTATGATGTCTAGGTTTGTCATAGTTTTTCTTCCAAGTAGCATGCATTTTTTAATTTCATGGCTGCTGCCACGTCTCCAGTGATTTTGGAACCAAAGAAAATAAACTGTCCTGTTTCCATTTTCCCCCCATCTATTTGTCACAGACGGATGGGACCAGCGGCCATAATCTTAATTTTTTTGAATGCTTTCACTCTTCTTTCACCTTCATCAAAAGGCTCTTCCTCTCTGCTTTCTGCAATTAGTGTGGTGTCATATGCATACCTGAAGTTTTTAATATTTCTACCAGCAATCTTTACTCCAGCTTGTGAGTCAAACAACCCGGCATTTTGCATGATGTACTCTACATGAAACTATACTATGCTAGAAACCTAAGGCAGAAGAAATTGCCTTTATTGCTATCTAGTACTTAATCCAGAGGTAACTTTCATAGTAACACTTTCAATAAATGCAAGATACACTGTTTAATAATACCACTTACAAGCCTGTTAATCTAGGGAGAAGCCTGCAGAAGGCTAATTTCTTATGCAGCTTAGAGCACTATTTGTCACATACAGGTTGTAACAGATTGTGAAATCAATGAATCATAAAAGTTTTTCAAATGACACATACTACACATGATAATTACATAGTATGGACATAAAATACAGGTCATCATACATACCTATATTAATGAGCAGAGTAAATCCTAATGACATGTATTCCTTACTGTAAGTGGCAATAAATAAAGTCTGAAAGCTACTCATCTGAAGAGAATCCCCATCAAACAATAGAATGATTAGAAGGCTAAAAATATGTTGCTTCATTCTATTTTATTTCTCTTAAATGATGACCCCAAACGACAGCTTAAAAAGTACTGGCCTAGAGCGTTAACAGTCAGTCTGGAGAACTCTGCTCCCGTTACTCTGCTCCTCTCACAGCCGCCTTCCCTGATGTTTACCCCATTTCCACTGTAGTAGCAAGCACTCAAGTCTCGTTCCTTAGATTCCTGGGTAACTACTACACGACTTCCACCACCTAGCTGCTCCGGTGGGAGACAAATGTTTGGATGAAGAAGCAGATAAAGAGTACGGAGCAGATGTGAACACAGCCCTTCCTCACGTCCCTGCACTCACCGCCATGACACCCTGAGGAGAGCGTCAATGCAAACACCTCCGGCCACGGCCTGCGTGCCATGGAAGCAGCTGAGTGAGCACGGCAGGGAGCTGGAGGATCACACCGCCCCAACCTCCTCACCCCTGCCAAGTAGCAGCCACCAGAAGCAGCGGCTGGAAAGCACACCCTACCCTGGCTACCTTCCCTCACCGTTTCTCCCCCCGGCTCGGTTTCCAGGAATCACCTCTTACACTAATGACCCCTGTCGCAGGGGTCAATGCACAACAGTGTACACAATGTTTTGAGCCAAGGCTGCAAAAATCAGAAAAGCCTGTCCTCTAAAATCCATTAACCTGACAGGAAAACCAACTTTCTTCTTTAATTAAAAACTTAAGAGAAAACTTCACAGATCTGCAGGGAAGGATAAAGCAACAAACGGATTGAAAGGTTAGCGAAGCCACTATAGGTGACTTATTGTACCCCAAACACCTCAAGAAGAGAGAGCTTTGCTCAGGAGGCAGAGGTGATCAGCGCTGTGATGGGAGTCAGTGGCCCATGGTCACCGCTCTCGAGGTGAGTGACCTGACTCCTCTTACTTAACTGTCATCTTTACTTCTTACATGCAGTTTTAAGAATGAAACTTTTCCTTCCAAGTAAAGAATTCTAGTTTTATCTCTAGATAACTCATGTACTATGGAAAATATGAAGGGAGGAAAAATTATTAAGTTCTTGACAATGTGTAATTAAAATTAACTGTAAGTCATCTTTGACCGTTTTTTTCTCCCTATGAGATCCTCAGGGTTGGAAAGCAGATTCACTGTCCTGAAAACATCTTCTCCAACGTGGCAAGAACACCTGGGCCTGCGCCTAGACTACTCACCCTGACCCAGCAGGAAGTGATGGCACTGCCGAAGGGACACTGCACTGAGGTTCTTCTTTCTCATTTTGCTTGAAGACGGATTTCCCTTCTTGAGAAGTTTCACCCATTTCCTTAGACACCCTGCACCAAGGAAGGAGACACCAAGTTTACAAGAGGAATAAAAAGAAACAAAATCTAAGAAAAAGCAAAAACTAACACAGAAAAAGCAACTGGGCTTTCTGGAAGTTCTTGCTGCTGAGTATTATGATCAAAGTCTCCTGTAAAACTTCTAGACAAAGACCTTTTTCCCTTGTTAATTTTATAAAGGAAACAACAGCAGATGGAAGTCTGATGTCTCTCAAACCCCCTCCATTACTTTCTGTCACATGACTGTCACCCTGAATCAGAGCTCACGTGAGATCACCAAAGTGAAGACTGAAGGGCTCTCCTACAGCACTCACGCGCATATTAGTGCTCATGCTTAAGTCAAAGTGGGAACAGGGACATGGAGTAACTGGGAGAAACATACTGGCATTATTTCAAGGAGAAAAGCAACAGTAATAACAATTTAGAATACCCTAAAGACGACTCCTCTTCTATACGTAAAACAACCCAACGATGACACAAAATTCCTTACGATACAAAGAGTTAATCATTTTGAATGAAGCATTTAGTGAAAGAACCTAATATAAAGGTTAAACTGATTTCAGCCACAAGCAGCCTAACAGAGTCTACAAAACAGAAATGCAGGTACACAGAACTTTCTGCATGTGGACAGCTAATGGCACCAGGATTTAACATCCCAAAAAATGGTCTCATAGGGAAGGGTGGTATCCACTGAAGTTGTAATAAGAACTTTATTAAAACCAGAGCAGCTTTTACAATCAAGAGCTACCACAATTTAAAAACCTGGAAAACATAAGGGCTTAATGATAACTATTTACATGATCTCCGTAGCTTAGCTAGTGATGTTTCATTTAAAACAACCGATGAGTAATAGCACGACTAAACATCCTTATCTTGGAATATTCATTGCTGATTTGTATATGGATTTATTTTTACATGAAATGCTTTTCCCTAAAAATCCCATCTTAAATAATCCAGAAATCACTTTTTATGGTTGGGGCTACTTCCTTCCTGCTCATTGAAAGAAAAAGGAAAAGCCGACACGCAGCTTGGGAAGGGGGCAGTTTGGACAGATCTCTAGCCAAGTCATTTGTTGGGAAAATAGCTCAAAAGCTGTGTGTGACAAAATACAATGTTCAGGGACTTCCCTGGTGGTCCAGTGGCTAAGACTCCTCACTCCAATGCAGGGGGCCCAGGTTCCACCTCTGGGAACTCGATCCCACATGCTGCAAATGAGAGTTCACATGCCCCAACTAAAGATCCTGTGTGTTGCAACTAAGACCCAACACATCCATACACAAAAAGTACAGTGTTCAACACAAATGCAAACATTTTTCCACGTAGGCAACCACTCACAAATAAAAACCTTTTTGAGATGAAATATTTAAAAAAAAAAAGAATTATTTTCAAACAATATAATGATGAGAAATCTGAAAACATGCTGTTTCAGCCAAGAGGCTATTTTTTGTCTCAGCACTCACAAAAAATATAGTTATTCTCTAACCCACTACAAACACAACAACTGAAGTGGGCAATTCCCTGGCCGTCTACAACACGTTCTACTCTGTGGCCAACAATATAAACCAGGACTTCGTCAGAATTAAATAAGAAGCCGATGGCTAATTTTTCTCTGCATACTCCATTTTGGCAAATATTTCAGCAAAGACAGAACAGCAGCAGAATTCCTTCTCTTAGGAAAGGAGTCATGAGAGCTACAGGGAAATGGCATCCTTATAATGAATACTGCCGGGAGCCAGTGTGAGGAATCCCGCCCGTGACAAGGTCATGAGGAAGGAAGCTGACATACGCAAGGCGTGCTCAGACTTCAGGGACCCCTCTGGAAATTCCTAAGCATGTACCCCAACAAAAATCTGCCGGCTTTTGTGCTCTGCTTTTCTGCTTTTCTGGTATTCTCTGGGAAAAAGTCAATTCAGGGTTTTAGTCTTCTGCATTTGAAAGGGATGTTTCAGTTAAACCCCTCTGATAGCTCTCTAGCCTGCCTAACAGGTTCCCCAGACCTCTTACAGCTTGTGAATTGCTTACAGCCCCCCAACCGCGGGAGGCACAAAGCTTAAAAGCATCTTAAAGATACAGAGCCTTTTCTAAAGAGTTAAAAATTATATTGGTAGAGGGTTTTCACTGTTGACTCAAGGATTGCTGCCAGACCTCCTTACTCTTTATCTTTTAGGCACCTGGAAGGATGTTAATGTAAGCAGGATGTAGAAAAAGATACATAATAGTTTTGATGTTAGCAACACTAGACTTTTGAGTTAATTGCTTCTCTTCTGCTGTAAATCACTGTACTCCCTCTACTTGTTATAAGTTGCTGTATCCTTGCTGTCTAAGAATGTAACTTTATTTAGTGCTTTCTGAGAGTGGCACCAGACCTTGGGAAGATCAACACAAATAAGTCTTGTGGTTGACAAACCCTTATCAGAAAAAAGGCTGTAAAATGTTAACTGGCCCTTTTGGCTAGAAGATGATGTAAATTACCTAAGACTTGTGTATACAATTAGGTATGCAGAGAAAAAAGCCTGGTTTTGATAAGAGTCTGGACTGCTAACGCTGCATAACTTTGTGTTACCCATTGATCTCCATGTTTTATCAAAAGTATAAAAGGCCTTCTGAACAATAAAGGACGGGACCAGATTCTCGGACCAGATTCTCAGACCAGTTTCTCGGACTAGTCTCCGCCTGGTTTCTCGGAAATCTGGCTCCCCCCGTGTCTCTCTCTCTCTTTTTCTCTCCCTTTTCTTCCCTCTGCTCTTTACTTTAATTTCAGGCTGAATTTCCATCTGGGGCGCGGAGGCTCGCCAGGTCTACTTATTTGCCCTGGTTATTAAGATCCGCGAGAAAGGGAGCTTAAGGCGAGGCACCCTTAGATATTCAAGCGGGCACCGGTGGCCCAACGTAGATGGTGCAAATTCCTTGTCTGGAATTTTATTGGTCTTCCGCGTAAACCAAGCTATTCAGCCCTCTTTCTCCACTTAATCTTCCTACTGCACTATAGTTTCTTAATCTAATCTTATATTAATAAATAAACAAGTCTTTCCACGCCAACGCCGTCCACCCTTCGAATTCCCTGGATCCACCGGGGCTGGACCCCGGCAGAATACACCTTCTCCAACATGGCAGATACACCTGGGCCTAAGACTAGACTACTCACCCTGACCCAGCAGGAAGTGATGGTACCGCTGAAGGGACATTGGACTGAGGTTCTTCCTTCTCATTTTGCTTGAAGACTGATTTCCCTTCTTGAGATGTTTCACCCACTTCCTTAGAAACCCTGCAACAAGGAAGGAGACAACAAGAATACAGGAGGAATACAAAGAAAGAAAATCTAAGAAAAAGGCATAAATAACACGGAAAAAAAAAAAAATCAATGGGCCTTCTATAAATTCTTCCTGCTGAGCGTTATGATCAAAGTTTCCTATAACACTTTTAGATGGACATTACCCCTTATTAATTTAACAAATGAAACAACAGCAAATGGAAGTCTGATGTCCCTCAAATCCCCTCCATTACTTCTGTCACATGATCGTCACCCTAAATCACAGGCCACATGAGATCACCAAAGTAAAGACCGAAGGGCTCTCCCACTTCACCTCACGTGCACATCAGCGCTCACGCTTAAGTCAAAGTGGCAACAGGGAGGTGGAATAATTGGGAGAAACACACTGGCATTATTTCAAGGAGAAAAGCAACAGTATAAACAATTCATATAAACAATATAAGCAATTCTCTAGAGAAGGCTCCTGTTCTATACCTTAAACAACCGGAAGATAAACCAGCAGTGATTTGGGAGTGGAAGAAAGCTACGTGACTGAGAATCCTGTCCAATTTCAAACTGAAAAAAAATTCCCTCAATGAAACTGAGTCCTAAAGGACCAAATAAAGATTTGAATGATGCCAGAAATTTCAGATGAAGAAGGGAAATGCCTAACACCTGCCTGCGTTACCAAGTCAGTAAAAATATCTGAAATATTTTGTTCAAATGCCAATTTGTTGGAGGGTCCAAGATTATGGTCACTGTGTTACCTGGAGTGTTCAAACAGGTCATTCAGAATAATGAGAGACAAATCCTATAAATCCCAGATTTGCAAGGGATAGAAGTCTCTCTCTTTTCTCTTGTTCCTTCTAGGGTTCTTGGGACGACAACTAAATTTTCTCACTAAGAACTATCTCACTTCTGCTCACCCACACATTTGGCACAAAATAAAGAGTTTGAGAGGTTTACACTAAGAATCTTCAGTGGCAGGGACTTCCTTGGTGGTACAGTAGATGGGAACTGGCCTGCTAATACAGGGGACATGGGTTTGATCCTGGTCCAGGATGATTCTACCTGCTGGAGCAACTAAGCCCAGGCACTGCAACTACCGAGCACAGAGCCACAACTATGGCAGCTGTGGAGCACGGAAGCACTGGAGCGTCAGCGCACCTAGAGCTCGAGCTCTCCGCGGCAATGAGAACGCCATGGACCGCAACTACAGAGGAGCCCCCTGTCTCCACAACTACAGGAAGCCCTTGGGCAGCAATGAAGACCCAGCACAACCAAAAACAAAATGGAAAAAAAAAAAAAAGAATCACCACTGGAAAACACTGAAGGGTGAATTCAAACAAACATCCTGTTACTCTCCTACTCAATTCTTGGGATGGCTCAGTATTACTCAGAGAATCAAATAAAAACTCTATAGAGCCTTCTCTATGTTATATATATAAAAATACTAAGTTTGAAAACTTTATTAGAAACGACTATACTCACTGGCCACTGAAAAAGAAAAACAAAGATCTAGTTCACAGAACTGGTAGTAATTTTTGTTCCTTAACATATATTTTATTGAAGTATAGCTGACTTACAATGTTTCAGGTGCACAGCAAGGTGATTCAGTTGTACATGTATACGTATATCATTTTTGAAAATTTTTTCCATTATAGTTTATTACAAGATATTGACTACAGTTCCTTGTGCTATACAGTGAACCCTTGTTGCTTGCTGCATATCTATTTTTTAAATTAGAAACCTAACATTATAGTCATACTATGCGGATGACACCTTTAAAGCAGCTCTGAATGCAGAACTCCAAGGCACACCTATGGTCTCTCTGCATAATGCATTGAGTGTGCTCAGTCCTCTCTGACATTTTCAGTCCCATGAACTGCAGCCCACCAGGCTTCTCTGTCCATGGGATTTCCCAAGCAAGAATACTGGAGTGGGTTGCCATTTCCTTCTCCAGAGGAAGCAATACTTTACTGATAAACATTTATACCAGATTTAGGAATGTCAACAGAAAAATAAAATTTAAATAATTTTCTATGGTACAAAGATTTGATCATTTTGACTGCAGCATTTAGTTAAATAATCTAATACAAAAGTTAAGCTGATTTTAGCCACAAGCAGCCTAACAGAGTCCACACAACAGAAATAAAGGTACCAGGAACCTTCTGCTTGTGGACTACTAAGGGTACCAGGACCTCACACCCCCCAAAACTGTCCCCTATGGAAGGTTGGTATGCACTGCAGTTATTAAGCAGCAGCAGCAAACCGACTGAAATGTCAGTGAGTTACCACTGGGCCACGTGTGGCCTGAATGCCTCAGAAGGCTGAGGCGAGCAGTGCTGTGCTGGGTGCAGTCCGCGTTTCCCGCTCTCGGTGAGGGCCCTGACTACTCCTGCCTGCCAGCTTTACTTCTTGCATGTAGGCTAAAAAGAAATTACTCCTTCCTCCAAAGAAAGAATTCTTGTCTTCTCAGGATAAATGATGTACTATGGAAAATATGTAGGGAGAAAAACTACTGAGTTCTTGATAATGTGCTAATAAAACTGTAAGTCAGCTTGGACCTTTCTCTATTCCTATGAAATCCTTATGGGTGGAAGCAAGTACTCCACTCAAAACTTACTAAAAGTTCTGATGAACTGCTTATACTTTCATACAAAAATTATTTTTTTAAATTAGGGCTACTACCTGTTCAACTCTGTGTCTAACAATGTAAATCAGGACTTTTTTCAAAATTAACCAAAAAAAACAATGGCTAATTTATCTCTACACCCTTCATTTTGGCAAGTACTTCAGCAAAGGCACAACAGCAGCAGAAAGAATCCTTTTCTCAAGAAAGAGAGCCATGAAAACTATAGGCAAATAGCATCCTTGTACTGAAAACATCTTCTCCAATGTGCCAGATACACCTAGGCCTGAGACGCGGTACTCACCCTGGTCCACCAGGAACTGAGGACACAGTTGAAGGGACGTTAGCCTGAGGTTTGCCCTTTTCAGTTTGCTTGAATTCAGACTTTGCTTCTTGAGAGGTCTCACCCACTTCATTAGTCCCCCTGCATCAAAGGAGGAGACATCAAGTATATAAGAGGGTAAATAAAAAGAAACAAAACCTATGAAAAGGGCATAAATAACAAGGAGAACACTGGGCTTTCTATAAATTCTAGCTGCTGAGTTTCACGTTTAAAGCGCACTATAATAGTTGTAGAGAATAGTCCCTCTCTCAGCAAAGATCAATGCCAATGAGCAGCATTGAAACCCCAGGGCAACCAAAACAAAAATAAAATAATTTTTAAAAAGTATCTTCACTGGCTATGACTGCTTTAACCTCAAAAGATGACTTCAAACAAAGAAACAAAAAAGTAAAAACAGTTACTCCCCTACCTAAGTTCTTGTGATGGATCAGTATTAACTCAGAGCGTAAAATACAAACTGCTGAACCTCACATTCAAGACCACCCAAAATCTGGTTCTACTCTCTATCAGGCTTAATTTCTGTGCCCCTCTATTCTCTTAATCTCATGAATCTATCTGTCACCTCCACTGTATAATCACAAGGTATTTGATTTAGGTCATACCTGAAAGGCCGAGTCGTTTTTGGTATTATCTTCAACTTAAGCCTGAACTTTGCAATAAGGAGCTTATGATCTGAGCCACAGTCAGCTCCAGGTCTTGTTTTTGCTGACTGTACAGAGCTTCTCCATCTTTGGCGACAAATAATATAATCAATTTGATCACGGTATCGACCATCTGGTGATGTCCATGTGTAGAGACGTCTCTTGTGTTGTTGGAAAAGGGTGTTTGCTATGACCAGCCTATTCTGGTAACAAAACTCTATTAGCCTTCGCCCTGCTTCATTCTGTACCCCGAGGCCAAATTTTCCTGTTATTCTGGGTATCTCCTGACTTCCTACTTTTGCATTCCAATCCCCTATGATGAAAAGGACATCTATTTTCGGTGTTATTTCCAAGAGGTGTTGTAGGTCTTCATAGAACCGGTAAACTTCAGGTTCTGGAGCATAGGGAGTTGGGGCATAGACTTGGATTACTGTGAGGTTGAATGGTTTGCCCTGGAAACGAACTGAAATCATTCTGTCATTTTTCAGATTGCACCCAATTACTGCATTTCGGACTCTTTTGTTAACTATGATAGCTACTCCGTTTCTTCTAAGAGACTGTTGCCCACAGTAATAGATATAATGGTCATCTGAATTCAATTCGCCCATTCCCGTCCATTTTAGTTCACTGATTCCTAAGATATCGATGTTTATTCTGTCCATCTCCTGCTTCACCACATCCAATTTACCTGGATTCATAGATCTAACATTCCAGGTTCCTATGCAGTATTCTTCTTTACAGCATCGGAGTTTACTTTCTTCACCAGTCACGACCACATTTGAACGTCGTTTCCACTTTCGCTTACTCGATTCATTCTTACTCGAAGTATTAGTAACTGACCTCTGCTCTTCCTCAGTGGCATGTTGGCCACTTTCTGATCTGGGGGGCTCATGTTCCGGGGACATACCAGGCCTTCCCTGTCTCCTGAGAAACCTGTATGAAGGTCAAGAAGAAACAGAACCGCACATGGAACAACTGACAGGTTAAAGTTGGTAAAAGGAGTACAACAAGGCTGTATATTGTCATCCTGCTAATACAAGTCATATGCAGAGTACATCATGTGAAATGCCAGACTGGATAAATCACAAGCGGAAATCAAGATTTCCAGGAGAAATATTAACAAGCTCAGAAATACATATACCAGTCTAAAGGCAGAAAGTGAACAGGAACTAAAGAATCTCTTGAGGGTGAAAGAGGATATGAAATAGCTGACTTGAAACTCAACATTAAAATAACTAAAATTATGGCATCCAGTCCTACCACTTAATAGCAAATAGAAGAAAAAAAAGTGAAAGCTATGATAGATTTTATTTTCTTGGGTTTCAAAATCAATGTGGATGGTGACTGCAGCCATGAAATTTAAAGATACTTGCTTTCTGGAAGGAAAACTATAAGCCTAGATAGCATATTAAAAAGTGGAAGAATCCCTTTACCAACAAAGGCCCATGTAGTCAAGCTATGGTATTTCCAGTAGTCATGTACAGCGTTGAGAGCTGGACCATAAGGAAGGCTGAGTGTCAAAGAATTGATGCTTTCAAATTGAGGTGCTGGAAAAGACTCTTAAAAGTACTTTGGACAGCAAGGAGATCAAAGCCATCAATCCTAAAGGAAATCAGTCCTGAATATTCACTGGAAGGGCTGATGCTGAAGCTCTAATTCTTTGGCCACCTGATATGAACAGGTGACTCATTTGAAATGACCCTGATGTTGGGAAAATGAAAGACACAAAAAAGGAAAAGCGGGGGGAGGGGGGTCGTAAAGCAGAAGAAGAGATGTTTAGATAGCATCACAGACTCAAAGGACATGAACTTCAGCAAAGTCTGGAGAACAGGGGAGGACAGAGGAGCCTGGCATGTGACAGTACACTGGGTTGCACTTAGTCGAACATGAACATGACTTGGCTACTGAACAACGTAACTATTCTAGGTAAACTTCTCAGTAAAGAGAGAAGAATTAAACAAAAGAGAGAGAATTTTTATGATTATAGAATACCATTCCCCATATTCACTTCTTCCTTCTTGCCCAAGAAGACACTTCCCCACTTCCCACCCCACCCCCACCCCCGACTGATGCTGAGCTTGGATATATGACTTACTTCAATGGTCAATGACATTAACTGATGTGACAGGGAAAGAAGCTTTAAATGCATTTGCGCTGTTCCACTTGCCCTTGAATACCTCTCTTCAGCCATAAGAATATGCCTCAGGAAGCTGCAGGTCCCAGATGGCTGACAGACACATGCTGCATGTCTCAACCCAACCAGCAGTTAGGAGACAAGCCTAGATTAGCTGAACCCTCGATATCTAGAAACACAGGTGTGACAGAAAAATGCCTGGTGGCATACCAGTATGTTTCGGGATGGTCTGTAGCACTCCTGTAGCAACAGCTAACACATTTATAACCCATGAGTGAAAATACTGATTTCTAAGGGGCTAGGTTACTTTTTCTCATCCAGAGATGAAGTAGCACTGCTATAGAGAAACCTTTAGCAAATTCTACTTCCTAAAGATAGTTGCCATAAATTTCCCAACTCCCATGTTCTTCCAGAACCTGACACTACCCCTATGAAAGTAAGAGTATACGTCACCCTCGCCCCCCAAAACTGATTGGACTTTGTGGCTGCCACAATTCACAAGGTTCAGTGGGAAGGGCACGACATGATTTCTAAGACTTGCTAAGAAAAATAACAGAGCTTTCAGGTGATTCTCTTCTCAATAATGAACCTCTAAAATCCCCGTTACCACAGAAAATGTGTGAGCCTTGAGGCCACAATGCTGGAGAACACACGAGAATACCGAGAGAGAGATACCTAAGGTGTCTGTTCCAGATCCCAAGTCTTGAGTCTTCCTAACCCAAGCACCAGACATGGAAGTAAATAAACGTTCAAGATACTCCCAGACCCAGCCATTAACAACAACTGCAAAAGGGGCTCTGCACAAGAAACATTTAGCTAAGTCCAACTCTGCCAGAACTACAAGAAACTGTAACAGAACATGGTCTTAAGCTGCTAATTTTGGGAGTGATTCCTTATATTGCTATAGAAAAAAACAAAATGAACATACATCCACTTTGAGGCTTAATGCAGAGTACAAGAATACTGGCTTAGAAAGCTGCTCTAAATGTCCTTGCCCTGGGCAGAATCTAGAGACCTAAGATGCTTCATGAAGAACAAGTGGAACCTTTCACTTGGAAATGATGGAATGAACACACTCTTCATTCTCCACTCTCTACCAAAACCCTATCAAATAGTGGTAATAAATTTACAGAGGTAGAACGACACAAGGGTAATAATAGGTGTAACAGGAGAATGATGTCAATTAAAATTTTTTTGAAGGTAGAAAGCAAACAGACAAGTTAAAAGTTGACTGAGGTGTGTGCTCTGCTCTCTCAAGCTGTAGCCATGTGGAATGGCAAAAAAACAAGCCATATCCTACAAAGGCTGAGGAAATAGAGATACCAGGAACCTCTGAAGGTAGAGGAAAGGAGTGGGGCTAACACCAATTGAATGTTCATATCAGGAGCACCCTGGTCCCCCGATTCCCTTCTCTAGCTCGTACCACAGGCTACTGACCCCGATCAACCAACAGAACCCGTTCCTCTTTGTAGAAATGAAAACCACAGAAGTCCTCAAAGGGCAGTGCTGATGGCACAAGTTTCATCCTCAAAACAGACAAATTAAATGAAAATGTATCTCCTCACTCTTCGTGGCACAGCAAGTCTAAAGTCTGTGTGTTTTCTGTGTGTCTGCGTGGCTGAGTAGTAAGACAGCGTGCTATCCAACCTCTACTGGACTCCTCCGCAACAGTAAGAAATAAACGTGTATTATGCTGCTGACTTTCAGAAAACTTTCACTTGGCACAGTATATAACTCTACAATGTGTGTGTTGACAATAATAAGAATATATTACTTTTGAATATCAAATATGTGTGAGAGTGTGTATATTTATGGGAAAAAAATATTTTCCTCCTTTATATTTGTTTCTTTATTGGCATGGGGCTGCCCTCTTCTGACAAATGACAGACAGCACGTTTTCCGGATACTCACGTGGTATTTAAAATCACCATACATTTGCTTTTAAAAAATGAAATGGGGGGGAAATTTTTTTAAAGGAAAAAAAAATTATGTCAACTATATTTATAAATATTAATAAATGCATGAAATTTGATTTGATCAGAAAATGTAATGATTTCTCATAACAAGTTATTCACCAGCCTATATCACTGTCAAGGCAATGGTAAAGTTATAATAAATCTTCCTTAGATATTCAAAGTGATACATGAGAAATAATACAAACCAAGAAAGATTTCCAGTATTTAACACTGTATTCCTAGCGACAGAGTAAACTCTTTCTGTGTATTTTTTGTAGGACTTCCAAACATTAGAGGCTCACCATCAGTGTTCTACCACCCTCTGCTGAACAACTCAATAGTTCCCAGTGTGATTTCCGGCAGCAAAATACATTCCTAATTTACATCTTCAAGATTTAATGGGTCCCAAAAATTATTATATGGGGAAAGACTGTCTTTGTAATGGAGAATCCTGACAGACATCACCTAAGCGGTCTAACTCATCAGCACCAATGTCAGGTGGTAATGATGTGATATGCTGAGGACAAAGCATCATCAACGTAGTATTGATAGTCTAAAGTGATTAACATGAAGCTAACCAGGAGGATATAATGGTTATCTGAGTTAAATTCACCCATTCCAGTCCATCATAGTTCGCTGATTCCTAGAATGTTGACGTCCACTCTTGCCATCCCGTTTGACCACTTCCAATTTGCCTTGATTCATGGAACTGACATCCCAGGTTCCTATGCAATATTGCTCTTTATAAGCACTGGACCTTGCTTCTATCACCAGACACATCCACAGCTGGGTATTGGTTTTGCTTTAGCTCCATCCCTTCATTCCTTCTGGAGTTATTTCTCCGCTGATCTCCAGTAGTATATTGGGCACCTACCGACCTGGGGAGTTCCTCTTTCAGTATCCTATCATTTTGCCTTTTTATACTGTTCATAGGGTTCTCAAGGCAAGAATACTGAAGTGGTTTGCCATTCCCTTCTCCAGTGGACCACATTCTGTCAGACCTCTCCACCATGACCCTCCCGTCTTGGGTGGCCCCATACCGCATGGCTTAGTTTCATTGAGTTAGACAAGGCTGTGGTCCATGTGATTAGATTGACTAGTTTTCTGTGATTATGGTTTTTGTGTGTCTGCCCTCTGGTGCCTCTCACAACACCTACTGCAAAATGGCTGTCTGAGGAGGCCTTACAAATAGGTGTGAAAAGAAGAAAAGCGAAAAGCAAAGAAAAAAAGTAAAGATATAAGCATCTGAATGCAGAGTTCCAAAGAACAGCAAGAAGAGATAAAAAAGCCTTCCTCAGAGATCAATGCAAAGAAATAGAAGAAAAGAACAGAATGGGAAAGACTAGAGATCGCTTCAAGAAAATTAGAGATACCAAGGGAACATTTCGTGCAAAGATGGGCTCGATAAAGTACAGAAATGGTCTGGACCTAACAGAAGCAGAAGATATTAAGAAGAGGCGGCAAGAATACACAGAAGAACTGTACAAAAAAGATCTTTACAACCAAGATAATCATGATGGTGTGATCACTCATCTAGAGCCAAACATTCTGGAATGTGAAGTCAAGTGGGTCTTAGGAAGCATCACTATGAAGAAAGCTAGTGGAGGTGATGGAATTCCAGTTGAGCTGTTTCAAATCCTGAAAGATGATGCTGTGAAAGTGCTGCACTCAGTATGCCAGCAAATTTGGAAAACTCAGCAGTGGCCACAGGACTGGAAAAGGTCAGTTTTCATTCCAATCCCAAAGAAAGGCAATGCCAAAGAATGCTCAAACTACCGCACAGTTGCACTCATCTCACACACTAGTAAAGTCATGCTCAAAATTCTCCAAGCCAGGCTTCAGCGATACGTGAACCGTGAACTTCCAGATGTTCAAGCTGGTTTTAGAAAAGGCAGAGGAACCAGAGATCAAATTGCCAACATCTGCTGGATCATCAAAAAAGCAAGAGTTCCAGAAAAATATCTATTTCTGCTTTATTGACTACGCCAAAGCCTTTGACTGTGTGGATCACAATAAAGTGTGGAAAATTCTGAGAGAGATGGGAATATCAGACCACCTGACCTGCCTCTTGAGACACCTATATGCAGGTCAGGAAGCAACAGTTAGAACTGGACATGGAACAACAGACTGGTTCCAAATAGGAAAAGGAGTACGTCAAGGCTGTATATTTTCACCTTGCTTATTTAAACTTACATGCAGAGTATATCATGAGAAATGCTGGGCTGGAAGAAACACTAGCTGGAATTAAGATTGCCAGGAGAAATATCAATAACCTCAGATATACAGGTGACACCACCATTATGGCAGAAAGTGAAGAGGAACTAAAAAGCCTCTTGATGAAGGTGAAAAGAAGAGAGTGAAAAAGTTGGCTTAAAGCTCAACATTCAGAAAACGAAGATCATGGCATCTGGTCCCATCACTTCATGGGAAATAGATGGGGAAACAGTGGAAACAGTGTCAGACTTTATTTTGGGGGGCTTCAAAATCACTGCAGATGGTGATTACAGTCATGAAATTAAAAAATGCTTACTCCTTGGAAGGAAAGCTATGACCGACCTAGACAGCATATTGAAAAGCAGAGACATTACTTTGCCAACAAAGGTCCGTCTAGTCAAGGCTATGGTTTTTCCAGTGGTCATGTATGGATGTGAAGTGAAGTCGCTCAGTCGTCTCTGACTCTTTGCGACCCCGTGGACTATAGCCCACCAGGCTCCTTCGTCCATGGGATTCTCCAGGCAAGAATACTGGAGTGGGTTTCCATTTCCTTCTCCAGGGGATCTTCCCGACCCAGGGATTGAACCCAGGTCTCCTGCATTGCAGGCAGACGCTTTAACCTCTGAGCCACCAGGGAAGCCCCATGGATGTGAGAGTTGGACTGTGAAGAAGGCTGAGCGCCGAAGAATTGATGCTTTTAACTGTGGTGTTGGAGAAGACTCTTGAGAGTCCCTTGGACTGCAAGGAGATCCAACCAGTCCATTCTAAAGGAGATCAGCCCTGGAATTTCTTTGGAAGAAATGATGGTAAAGCTGAAAGTCCAGTACTTTGGCCACCTCATGCAAAGAGTTGACTCACTGGAAAAGACTCTGATGCTGGGAGGGATTGGGGGCAGGAGGAGAAGGGGACGACAGAGGATGAGATGGCTGGATGGCATCACCGACTCAATGGACATGAGTTTGGGTGAACTCCGGAAGTTGGTTATGGACAGGGAGGCCTGGTGTGCTGCAATTCATGGGGTGGCAAAGAGCTGGACACGACTGAGCGATTGAACTGAACTGAACTGAACTGAACCATGAAGAAACAATGCAACCACCAAAACTGAGATATTTTGCAACACAGATGGGCTCTTAACACTAAATGCAGAGGGTAATCTTGGATTGGATGTTGGATTGGACAAGACATACAGCTCTGATGAATGGTTTGGAATAATTCTGGAAAGATCTGAGTAGAACTGTATATAAAGTTAACAAAAACATGAACATGGAAAACTATCTGCTATTGTTCCAAGGAAGAGGTACAAAAATTTTGAATTAAAGAGTTAAAAACTTGCCTAACAATTTGACAATGTCATAATATTCAGGACATGAATAATGAACTCACTGCATTAAACACAGCACAGACCAAACTCAGGTACTATCAAACCTGCAAGCTGCTTTAATGTGATATTAGTGTATCACTCATGTGCAGGGAGAACACATTATAGTGTGCCTGAAAATTTAGGGTTGTTTTATCAATTTAAACACAGAAATCTGATAAGCATTTCTCTGTATAAACTATTTTTTTAAACTGTTATTTTTAACAATCATTTTATCTTTATATTTTTATTTTATAACAATCAAGTGTAACTTTTAAAATGGACAGTTCAGAAAGTAAGCTAAGAACATAAAACTGGTATTATTTTTAGTCCTAGTGGCAAAAAACCAAACCATACATTTTTGAGGAAAAAAAAAAAAAAGAAAAAAACCCACATCTTTTCTGAATGCAGCAGCAGTAGTAAACCATATGATGCTAATGGAAGTGGCTCCAAAGTGTCTCATTACATTAATGAAGGACTAGTGAAGTCAAGCTTGGTTTTAGTCTCTGAGCCCTCATACAGTAGGCTTGGTTTTTTATCACGTGGCACTAAAACCAGTGAGTTCTTTTCCAGTGACACCATGGCTTAAAGTATTCGGGATCTGGGTTATGATAAAGAAACTACGACAAAGTTAGCAAAGTATTTCTTCAAAGCAATTTGAAGAATGACAGTTTATTGCTGATAGGAAAGTTATTTTAGTATATGTGATTTAAACATGAGTATGATATAAAGGAGTCTCTTATCCGTTTCTTGCTGACAAACATTAACTGACAGTTATCTGTCAGTTAAAATAAAAGTAGGATCCTATAATATCAGATGAGATTTGAAGTTTAAGTGTTTGCAAGAATAAGTTCCAATGACACAGTTGCAGGACAGGGTAACAGTTTACATTAAGGAGAGTCTGTGTTAGAATATAAATCAACACACTGCTTCTTTCATTGAAAAACATCTTACTATCAAAAAAGCAAAAACAAAAAACCCCCATTATTCTTATCAAGGTAGTAGAAACTATGAATTATGTAAAGCTAATGCATTAAATTTAGAAGACTATATTTGATAAACTGAAAACTGATCATAGAAGTGGATGTTATCATATATGTTGATATACAATGGTTATGAAGAAAGTGACCTAAGAATGATGAAATACAGAATAAACTTATTTCTTCTGAAAGAGAAATGATAACCATATGGTCCCCAATTTAAAGATCCCAATTACACAGTAAAACATGCTGATCTATCTGCTTGGTTTGGAGGGGTTTTTTGGGTGTTTTTCTTTTTTTGGCCAAGACACCCAGCTTGCAGGATTTCAGTTCCCACAACCAGGAACTGAACCCGGGCCCTCAGCAGTGAAAGCATGGACTCCTAACATCTGGAAAATAAGGGCATTCCCAGTTTGGTATTCGTGATCATCTTAGTATTTTCACACATGGAACTGAGTCAACATATTTTTCAAAAGCAAATAAATTATAAGAGTAGGAGTGAAAGTTTAAAGCCTGAGGAACAGTTCTTATAAGTTAACACATTTCATAGAATATTCTGAGTTGTATTTTCCATATAAAAAATTCACACATAGGAAATCCCTTTTTCCCATTTAAATACAACTTAAATTTAATTATAACTTGATGGGATAAATGACTGGAACTGACTACCGATAAAACATGGAAGATGACTTCTGAAAATACAGTTATTACTAATCAATTCACGACAGACCTAAGTCAAATCACTATGCCAGGAGGAACTTCATCTGTTATCTAACTGTATCTTACAGATCTGCTGTTTTCATATTGTAATTTTAAATAAATGGGGAAGAGGAAATTCTAGGCATGTGGCTCTCATCCAGAATAGCCAACAGTATTAAGACTATACTGCTTTTCTAAACTAGTAACAAACCTATGAATCACTTGAAAAAATAATATTGAGATAATAGTAACAGAATCAAACTTCTCTAGAAATGTGGCATGGTCAGCTTTCAGGAGCTGGGTAATTTCATCCGCTAACGAGTGGGAGGATTATTCCAAGTGTTCTGGGGAAGGGGTGGAGATGTCCAGGAGCTGGCCCCGCCCCCTTTGTGGTCTTCTGATAGCGCCTTGGAACTGTCATGGCACCTCTGGGTATGTCACTTAGCTTGCTACCTGAGGATCAAGGTCCAGTGGAAGTTGACTTTATTGAACCCATTTGATTCTAATTGGTTTATGTGGTATCCTTGGTCTACGTCTCTTAGTACTTTTAACTGTCACTTGACTCAAAGGTTTGGGGGGGTGCGGCTTATACATGAAAAGGTTGGGGACTTTCCTGATAGCTCAGCGGGTAAAGAATCTGCCTACAATGCAGAAGACCCTGGTTCTACTCTTGGGTTGGGAAGATCTGCTGGGGAAGGGATAGGCTACCCACTCCATTATTCTTGGGCTTCCCTTGTGGCTCAGCTGATGAAGAATCTGCTGCAATGTGGGAGACCAGGGTTCTAGCCCTGGGTTGGGAAGATCCCCTGGAGAAGGGAAAGGCTACCCATTGCAGTATTTTGGCTGGAGAATCCCATGGGCTGTGTAGTCCATGGGGTCGCAGAGAGTCGGACACAACTGAGCGACTTTCACTTTTCACATAGCCCAATCTTAAGGAAAGTAATAAAGGGAGAAATTGCCAAAGTCACAATGCATGGCAACAAGTAGGTGGAACCAAATATGTAATGCTGAACTCTTACATTTTCTTGTTTCTATTTAGTCATCCGCTTCATACTACCTCCAAACTACATTATCATATGTTAAAGGACCATTCTCCTGTTCCCTGATAATTAATGGAACCACTGTTGAGTTCTAATAGAAAAGAACCTTGAGTTCTAATAGAATTCTTCCAAACTATTTAGATGGGTTGGTACAAGGACAGACGTCTAACCCCATTTAAAAAGATGTTCCATTTAGGTCGTTAAGAATCCACCTTGCAACGCAGGGTTTGACTCCTGGCCTAGGAAGATCCCACATCCCACAGAGCAACTAAGCCTTTATCTCCCACACAAGAGAAGCCACCCCAACGAGGAGTCCGCGCACCTCAACTAGAAAGGAGCTCCCGCTTGCCTCAACTAGAGAAGGCTCAGGTGCAGCAATGAAGACCCAGTGCAGCCAATAAACAAACAGTCAATATTACTAAAAGAAGGATGTTCCTTTTTAAAAGAACCAGGTTGAAGTTTGTAAACGTCATCCTACCTGACTTTTTCACCAGCAATATCAAACACCTTGGTGACTTTAGCTTCTTCTGGTTCTTTAGGTTTCTCCTGTTCTTCTGCTTTGACCACTTTACTTGAAGCCATCTCTTTATTCTCCTCTCCTGTCTATGAAAAAGAAGTGTATTAAGTTCGATACAAAATGAAAACTAAAGTTCCACTCAAACATGTTGTTCCTGGCAATTCTTAACATTTGTTTCATCTCCAAACACTTAAATTCTCACTGAAAATTGATTTGATTAGAAAATCTTATGTTTCCTCCCATAGGGAATACTTTGCTTTTCACTTGGTAGGGTTAGTATTAAAAGGCCGCTAGTCTGATTTCTGTTGTTAAGCCTCAAATCTGAGTTCGCAAATTTAAAAGTCTACCTGGGGAATTTCTGAAAAACATTCATCGCATTCAGCTATTAACTTACTTTAACTTGTGTACACGGAGGCACTTCCGATTTTGGTTCTACGTCACTGACGGAGCTGGCCAACATCTCCTCCTCCTCCTCTCCCCTGGCACCCGCGGACTCGGCGCCTTTTTCCTGCTCTGCAGCTGCATCTTCCTTCTCACTAATACTCCCTCCAGATTCCCTGCTGGCATCCTCCTCGTCCTCGTGTTGTGGAGAGAGGCCACTGTGTTTTCTCTTCCTAATCACCATCACAAGGAAAAAACAAAATAAACGGGCAAAATCATTTCAGTTATCCTTCCTGAATTCCAAACATAATGTTGTAAACCTCAGAAAACTTGAAATCAGGGACTACTGATTAACACACAGGATACAGTGAGTGTGAGAGGTAAGCTGAGATTCTGCGGAAGAAAAAAAAGAACCCAACTCATACAGTTAGCATTTTTGCAAAACACTTAGAACCAAAACATATGCTGTTCTACTTCTGAGTTAGGACTAGCTATTCTCACCAAGAAAACACCCAAAATCACTTCACAGAATCAGTATGTTCAAGAAGAGACCTCTGAGAACATACAAACGCCAGATATTTTTGACTTTTGAGACTAATGAGAGAGACTAACGAGAGCCTCAGATTTATCCAGACTGTCTCTTCCTAGGGTTCTCACTGCGTGAGGAATGGGGAGCCTCGTTTCTTGAGTATTTTCTGAAGATAGCAAAAATGGAATACAGAAAAACTCAAGGATAAAGGCATTGAACCCAAGATTAAATTCCTTAATGCTATTCTGACTTCAAATCAATCACCTAATACTCAAAATTCTTTTTCTATAATCTACTTTTTAATGTCCAGGAAGACTTCTACTGAAAGGTTCCCTTATCTGACTTAAATAACTTGAGAAATTTCATAATTTCACAAAGCAACAAAGGCTAGGGATGGGATACATTATTTTTTCTAGTAATTGAGTCTTTCTCTTCCCCACCCCCCCGCCCCCCCGCGCCTTTTTTTTTCTATTTGGCACATCACACAGCTTCTAGGATCTTAGTTCCCTAACCAGGGATTGAACGCGGGCCATGGCATTGGAAGCACAGAGTCCTAACCACTAGATAGCCAGAGAATTTCTAAGTTTTTCATTTTAAACCAGGCACACTTATTACATATGAATTTTTTTTAAGTTAAAGCTCATTTTTAAAGCTTCCCGGAGAATAAGAATTAAATCCTAAAATGTCACCAAATATTTCCCTCAATGAGAAAAGGTTAGAAATTCTAGCAGCAAGAAATCTGTCATCAGACCAATCCCAGCAATCTGGATGGCTGTGTCAACAGCTGCTGACTTCAGGGCCTTGAGGGCAGCATCACCTGGCCAGAACGTTCTCAGCCTTTCTTTTTGTCCCTTTGGTTTTCTGTGAATCCTCTTCAGCAACCATTTCACCTTCCTTCACTAATTCATTTACAGCATCTTCATGACACTCTCCACCTGAAATCACATAAGAAGGTGGTCAGAAAGACAGAAGTAAAAGTTTTTGGCATCAAGATGACACATTTTCACTCAGAAAAAAAGTCTAGTGCTTTCCTCTGTTCTTCCCCAGACTAAAGTATAATTTTCTGAGGGTTGCCCTCCCTGTTTCTAAAGACAGGATAAGTTCCCCTATTCCAGGCCTCCAGGGCAGTCCATAATTCATCCTTAACTCATCCCACTTATATTTAATGTTTGCAATTTCTGCTATGCTCCACATACCATGAGATCACAGATCTGTATGTCTTTATAAGTAAATGCTGGTATGGCAAAACCAATACAGTATTGTAAAGTAAAATAAAGTAAAAAAAAATTTTTTTTAATTAAAAAAAAAATAAGTAAATGCTGAATGAATGAACAGAAATTCCAAAACTACTTCTGTAATTTTCAAAGAAGAAATTGATGTTTCTACTTCATCTTGGACATCTTTCAAACTAAACAAAACATACTTTGTGTTATCAATAAAAGAGGCTTAGAAAAAGGCTTAAAGACTTCAAGCTAGGCATAGCAGAAAAAGCAAATATATCGATTTCCCACCTTCGGACAGTGACATTCAGGGTCCCCAACAAAAGTGCTCCTTGGATGCCCAGTCTGACCACATTCTGTGGGTAGCTGTCAACAGATCCTGTACACACAGATTCAACCAGATTTATTCTTTTTTACTTCACATAAGCTTTTACTGCAAGTATAACATACCCAAAAGCACATGAGCTAAAGTACAGGTCAATGAAATTAAGCAAACTGAACACTCCTGTGTAACTAGACCCATCTGAGAAGCAGAACATGAGCAGCTTTGCAGAAGCCCCTGGTGCCCTACTGCAATCGCTAGCACCAGCCACATGCCCGAGAACTGCTATCCTCAAGTGTAACATCACAGATTAGTTTTGTTTTTGAGCTTTAGGAAGAAGTTTATAATATGTACTCTTGCATACATCATCTTTCACTCAACATTCCATTTTTAAGTCATCCAGTTCCTTGCATATAACTGTAGCGTATTTATTCTCATCCCTAAATAGTTTCACTGTAGACTAAACCACAATTTATTTATTCATTTTTCTGTTGACAGCCATTTGCTTTGGGGCCGGTTATAAACAGTGCTATTTTTAATAACCCTGCACTTCCAATTAGCTTTTAAATATTCCTCACAACGAACTAAGACCACTAAACACTTGAAGAAAGCCTCTACTATCAAAGGCAAGACTGAAAACAAACAAAGGAATTTAGAGGAAACAAAACTAGGAAAAAGAAAAAAAAAACCTTATAATTAATCTCCTCAGAGAGGCATTTACAAAATAAAGATGACTAAAAATTTTTCAGAAAATGAAAAAACTAATGAGAAAATTCCTGGACTTCTCTGGTGGCACAGTGGATAAGAAGTCAACTCCAATGCAAGAGACCTGAGTTCAATCCCTGATCTGGGGAGACTCCACATGTCACGGATTAGCTAAGCCCTTGTGTAACAACTACTAAGCCTGAGCCCGAGAGCTGTGACTACTGAAGCCAGTGCACCCCAAGCAGAGAGCAGCCCTTGCCTGCCAAAATTAGAGGAAGCCCATGCAAAAGCAGAGAAGACCCAGTACAACCAAAAATAAACAAATTCACTACTGAAAAAGAAAAAAGCAAGCAAAACTCTGATGAGAGTGAGCCACCCGTAAGAAAATCTTGCAAATAAGCATTTGAGGCTGTTTAGTCAACACAAGGGTTCTAAAACTGAAGAAAGTCATGATTTAGACACCAAGTGTCAAGTGACAGTCTCTTGAGATATCTGAACACACAAATGTAATTTTGCTTCCTCCTAAAATCTGAGTAAAATGACTTACAACAACCCGACAGTGGTGGGCACCTCGCTGTACTGTGTTACTTTATACTAATGGAATCTAAAAAGGCAAAACTATAAGGAAAAACGGAAAACTAAGGAAAATTGCGATCTGTAAGGGCCAGGGCACAATACAGTGGGGTAGCCAGTGGCAGAAGCAAGAGTTCTCTGTGTTGACCTCTCTGCAGGATTCTGAAAAGCTCTTAAATTAAGCAAAGTTTAAATAAATATATAAACATAACCAAAATGATAACACAACCCACTAAGAAAGGATTTACTCCAAGTACTTTAGAAACAGTAGTTTGACTGTACATCCTTAGCAAAAGGTTAAAGACCAGAGAAATACCAATAACCTCAGATATGCAGATGACACCACCCTTATGGCAGAAAGTGAAGAGGAACTAAAAAGCCTCTTGATGAAAGTGAAAGAGGAGAGCAAAAAAGTTGGCTTAAAGCTCAACACTCAGAAAACGAAGATCTAGCATGATCCCATCAGTTCATGGGAAATAGATGGGGAAACAGTGGAAACAGTGTCAGACTTTATTTTTTTGGGCTCCAAAATCACTGCAGATGGTGACTGCAGGCATGAAATTAAAAGACGATTAGTCCTTGGAAGAAAAGTTATGACCAACCTAGATAGCATATTCAAAAGCAGAGACATTGCTTTGCCAACAAAGGTCCATCTAGTCAAGGCTATGGTTTTTCTAGTTGGTCATGTATGGATGTGAGAGTTGGACTGTGAAGAAAGCTGAGCACCGAAGAACTGATGCTTTTGAACTGTGGTGTTGGAGAAGACTCGAGAGTCCCTTGGACTGCAAGGAAATCCAACCAGTCCATTCTAAAGGAGATCAGCCCTGGGTGTTCATTGGAAGGACTGATGCTAAAGCTGAAACTCTACTACTTTGGCCGCCTCATGAAAAGAGTTGACTCATTGGAAAAGACTCTGATGCTGGGAGGGATTGGGGGCAAAAGGAAAAGGGGATGACAGAGGATGAGATGGCTGGATGGCATCACCGACTTGATGGACGTGAGTTTGAGTGAACTCCAGGAGATGGTGATGGACAGGGAGGCCTGATGTGCTGCCATTCATGGGGTCGCGAAGAGTCAGACACGACACAACTGAGCGACTGAACTGAACTGAAAGACCAGAAAAGTTATATTATGAGAAATAACATCAGTGTTGTTATTCTGAAACTATTTACTTTATAATATAGATAAAAGGAAGGAAGTTGTTATGCTAATAATGCTAAAGAATCCAGATCTTCAGAGTAACAGAAATGACACTATTATAAAATCAAATAAATTAAGTGAAAACAAATGTTAAAGCTGAATTTAAATTCAGAACTCTTAGAGCCACAGACTTAAAAAATGAACTCATGGTTGCAGGGGTTGGAGGAGGGATAGTTAAGGACTTTGAAAAGGTTATGTATACACTTCTGTATTTAAAATGGATAACCAACAAAAATCTGTTTTACAGCACACAGAACTCTGTTCAACGTTATGCGCCAGCCTGTATGGCAGTGTTATGTGCCAGCAAGGTTTCCAGGAGAATGAATATATATGTATGGCTGAGTCCCTTCACTGTTCACCTGAAACTATGACAACATTGTTAATAGGCTATACCCCAATACAAAATGTTTTTGGTGTTAAAAAAATTAAAATTAAAAAAAAAAACTTTAAAAGCCCCGATTACATGGAAAAAAATTCCGAACTCTTAACATTTTATAAGGTAAATATTTTCTAGCTCTGAAGCAATGTCACTCTACCAACAACGAGCATTTCTTTAAAGCTCAGATTGTGTTCTTTCATGACTCTACTCAAAAAGGGTTCCCCAAAAAGTACAGCTAACTTTGGATTTGAGGGAAGGAAAGCACAAGGTGAAATGGGGAAATTTTGCTGTACCAGAAAACAAGAAGTTAGGTATAATGGGTCACATTAAAAGGATATAAGATCTAGTTTGAAGGAACTTTTAGTGGCCAAAAGTGATGCCGAGACCATTAAAAGGAATAACTATTACTGAAATACATTGAATTGATTGGGGGAAAAAAAAAACTGTTACCCCTTTATGCTAATTACAAATTTTAAAAAAATAGGAAAAAATACTTTGCACCATTTTACGTTACCATTAAGATTATTCCCAATTTTGAAAATTGGTAATTAAGAGAAATGAATTAAATATTCATCCTGCTCCAGCTGACAGGAAAAGCTGCACTTTCCCAACAACATCAACCAATAAATGCAAAAGAACCACAAAACTAGAAAGAGACTCACTCTTTCACCACAATGATGGTAGTAATTCAACCAAAGATTATCATGTCAGGTAAAAGACAATTTAAGTTTTAATGATTAAGTATATTATTAGGTTAGTGCAAAAGTAATTTGAAATTTGGCAATTGATTTTGGAATAAATGAATGTGGTCATGTTATACATCATTTTAATGCACATTTCTCTTTTTTTTTTTTTGCTAATGACTTATTACTTGCTGTTCATTTTATACTGAGACTATGGAAATGTTACAGAAAGAGAAAATTCGAGCAATTTCCTCGAGTTCAAAATGTTGTAAAGCAGCGGAGACAACCCGCAACATCAACAACACATCTGGGCAGTGGAGGTTCAAGAAGTTTTGCAAAGGAGACCTTGAAGAGAGATATCAGTCAGCCATCGGAAGTTGACAAGGACCAACTGAGAGCCATCACTGAAGCCGATCCTCTTAAAACTACAGAAGTTGCCTAAGAACCCAAGGTCGACCACCTGTGGTCATTTGGCATTTGAAGCAAATTGAAACGGTGAAAAAGGTCAATAAGTGGGTGCCATAAGCTGTCCACAAATTTTAAAAAATCATCCTTTTGAAATGTCATCTTCTCTTATTCTACGCAACAATGAACCATTTCTCTACTGGATTGTGACCTGCGGGGAAAAGTGGATCATATACAACTGGTAATGACCAGCTCAGCGGTTGGACAAAAAAGTTCCCTTTGGAGCTTCCCAAACATGCACCCAAAAAAGGCCATGGTCACTGTTTGGTGCTCTGCGGCCAGTATGATCCACCACAGCTTTCTGAATCTTGGCTAAACTATTCCATCTGAGAAGTAGGCTCAGCAAATCGATAAAAGGCACCGAAAACTGCAATGCCTGCAACAAGCATTGGTCAAAAGAAAGGGCCCGATTCTTCTCCAGGACAATACCCAACTGCACATCACAGAACAAACGCTTCAAAAGTTGAACGAAGTAGTCTACAAAGCTTTGTTTCCTCTGCCATTACCTGATCTCTTTTCAACTGACCACCACTTCAAGCATCCTGACAACTTTTAGCACGGAAAATGCTTCCACAACAAGCAGGATTCAGAAAATGCTTTTCAAGAATTTGTTGAATCCCAAAGCACACAGTGTTATGCTACAAGAATAAACAAACTTATTTGTTGTTGGCAAAAATATGTGTTGATTATAATGGTTCCTATTTTGATTAATAGAGATGTCTGAGCCTAGTTAGGATTTAAAATTCAGTCTGAAACCGCAATTATGTTTGCACCAACCTAATATAACACAAAACACTTTCCAGTTCCAAGGGAAAAAATAATTACACAATTAAGGGATCAAATTCTCTTCATCCTGATCCAGAAGTCACAACTATGGGAAATAATCAGGTATTTTGTTTTCCGATATCATGCATTATGAAACACACACATCAGCTATGAACTTTTTTTAAGCTAAAATTATTTTATTTGAACCCACCAAGCATTTAGATCTAACTTCTAATTTAACATGGGCTTCCCTGATAGCTCAGTTGGTAAAGAATCTGCCTGCAATGCAGAGACCCCAGTTTGATTCCCAGGTCAGGAAGATCTCCTGGAGAAGGCATAGGCTACCCAATCCAGTGTTCTTGGGCTTCCTTTGTGGCTCAGCTAGTAAAGAATCCATCCACAATGCAGGAGACCTGGATTCAATTCCTGGCTTGGAAAGATCCCCTGGAGAAGGGAAAGGCTACCCACTCCAGTATTCTGGCCTGGAGAATTCCATGGGCTGTACAGTCCATGGGGTCGCAAGAGTCGGACACGAACTGAGCGACTTTCACTCACTTACTTGAATTTAACGCAAGTTCAAGGGATGAAGGAATCACCTAATACCATGAGGGAGTTAACCGGACAAAATTCCATAGGACATACCGCCTGGTCTCTATGCCAATGTGTGTTACAGAAATGTGAGTGTGCTCGAGTAAAACAGGTGTAAAGGACGCAACCACTGAACAACACAAGTAGTCCGGAGCTCAACCAGGATTTGAACAAAAAGCTGTCGCCATTTCTGAGTCAACAGGGGAAACTTGAATACGGTTTGCATATTAGATGAGCTCAAAGTTTACTGAAATGGACAGGGAGAGAAATGTTCACTGAAAAGAGCAGGCTACAACGAAACATGAAAAAAGTGCGATTTTAGGTAAGGGAAAAAAACAAATATTAATAACAACACTTGGAAATAGAAAAAAGATAAGAGCGGGTTTCACTAAGAAATCAATACTGATAATCTCTAGGTGGTGGGCATGTAGTAATTCTGATTTTATGTTTAATTGCCTGCATTTTCTAATTTTCAACAAAGTTCATGCATTTTTGTTATAAGCTTATTTTTCTTCATAAAACTGGGTGAATGTTGCAGACAGCTCAAAGAGATGTTTGTAGCTCTAGATCTTAAATATGAAAAAAGATACTCTATCGCACTGATAAGAGAAAAGCAAATTTCAAACTATGTAACAAACTACAATTAAATTCCATGTGGTTACTATAAGAATAACATCCCTAGAGACAAAAAAAGCACAAAATGAACACATCTTTTTAAAACTGAAGTACAGTTGATTAACAATACGAGTTTCAAGGGGACAGTGCAGTGATTCAGCATTCTTTTCTTTTACTTTATTTTGTTCATTTTTGGCTGTGCTGCATCTTTGCTGCTGCACGGGCTTTCTCAAGTTGTGGGGAGCAGGGGCTACCCTAGCCGCGGTGTGCGAGCTTCCCTCCGCAGCGACCTCTCCACTGCAGAGCACGGGTTTCAGGGTGCCAGGCTTCAGGAGATGTGGCTCCCGGCTTTAGAGCACAGGCTGGCATTTGGGCCCAGTTGCTCCAGGGCATGTGGATTTTCCCACATCAGGGACTGAACTCGAGTCTCCTGCACTGGCAGCCAGATTCTTTACCGCTGAGCCACCAGGGAAGCCCTCAGCACTTTTTATAGCAAATGAACAAATCTTGTCCAAAGACTCAAAGCTTGCATCACCTTTTCAGTCCTCCATGCTTAAACATGAATCAAACAACTAAGAATTACTGAAAAAAATCAGAGAATGTGTCTAACATGTTAATGCCCAAAACAAACAAAACAAACACCTAGGGTGAATAAAAAACTCAGAGGAAACAGATTGTTTCCTCATTTTATCAGGCTAGCATTATTTGATACCAATCAGACAAGGAAATTAACCAGCAAACTATGGGCCAACATTCCTTACAAACAAACACAAAACTTCTCAACAAAATTTTAGCAAACCAAATCCAGTCATGTAGAATACTACATCCAGTAAGTTTTATGGGGGTGGGGTGAGATGAATTTAAAATCAACCACAGTAACAGATAAAAAAAGAAAACCACACGAGCAATAGATGGTGAAAAAGCAGCTGACAAAATTCACCTCTCAGCAAATAAAGAATAGAGGGAATTCTTTAATTCCATAAGGCCTGAGGGGCAGTATACGCAGACTGCCAGGATTCAAATCCCAGCCCATCTAATCTAGCTGAATAACTTTGGGTGCCTCAGTCTCTTCATTTGTAAAATGTTTTAGAAAAGCAAAAAATCTGCATAATTACACAGACCTGGTAATGTGACTAAGTAATCAGTTCAGTTGCTCAGTTGTATCCAACTCTTTGCGACCCCATGAACCGAAGCACGCAACAATGTGAAGTGCTTAAGGCATCTATGAAAAACCTGAAGGTAACATTATACTGAATGGTGAAACACTCATGCTTTCTCCTTACAATTGGGAACAAGGCAAGAATGTCCACACTCACCACTCCTATTCAATACACACTGGAACTGTACCAAGTACAATAGGCTAGCAAGAGAAATAAAAGCTATGCTTACAGAAGAGGAGGAAATAAAACTTTCTATACATAGATAATATGATTTTCAGGGGTAGGGAAGGGTAAGGTGGCCCTGGAACTGTTAAATTCAGTCGTGGTTATGTAACTATAACCATTTGTCAAAAAAATCACAGAATACTCTAAGAGTGAATTTTACTGTACATAAGTTAAAAGAAATATTTAGAACATTATTATCATTAGTATTTGATAGATAAGTAGATGTATTTAGAGAGACATACATTCCATACACAGAATGCTGACTGTCTCCAAAGGCCAAAGTGGCCCCAGGGGATGGAGTCACCTTGGCAAGTGAGCGCAGTCATGGGAGAAACACCTACAGAGTGTGGGCCATCTCAGACGGTGAGAAGCCCAAAGCGTACCTAATATCCATAGAGCAATAAGATGCTCCACTCATGAAACAGAACATGATGCTATTTAAAAGTTAAAAAAAAATTTTTTTTTTCAAAATTAAAAATATCTTGATGCCCAACCCCGGTTATGAGGACAACAAGAAAACAAAGCACACGCTCCCCAGTGGCTTCTGGAAGTTTCTGGTCTACAGTGTCAAACAGCTGAAGGGTTGCTGACATGCGACCAATTGTACTGTGCTGTGACTGCTCCCAGCACCTCCTCTAAGAACCTCAAAGTCACTGTGCAAAGAGCAGGCCACCAGGCCATCCCCAGTCAACAACCCCAGTGCCAGGCTGCACAGAGAAGAAACTGATGGACAGTTTATGCAAAGAGAAAAAACAACAGAAGCACCAGTCCATAAGGTGTAGCAAGAGTCAACATACAAATAATGATGGTTCCAAAAAAATAAAATGAAGAAAATTGTCCCCCCTAAATTTTAAAAGGTACAGAAGGAACAAAAACAAGATTCTATCAGAGTCCAGAGACAAATTTTATGTAAATGAGTAAAAACTAGCAACAAGCTTTTTTTAATAAAAGCACTGGAAACTTAGAAAATGATGGAGAAGTACCTTCAAAATTCAGATTAAACATTATAGAATACGGAATTCCATACCAAACTATTAATCATGCCTGAGGGTCACCTGGTTATTTTTAGATAGTCATGGTCTCAAAAAAAATAGTTTCTAACATGCATCTTTCTTCAAGAAGTTATTTGAGGATTTATTCTTATTTTGGTGGAACACACCAAGAAAAAAGACACCATGGGACCCAAGAGAACAGGAAGTCTAAGAGAAAAGGGACATAAACAAAACATCCAAAGTAGTGGTCAAAATGGAAGATTTTAGGTTTAAAGATTATAAAACCAAGACAAATTGGAGCAGATGAGAAGACAAAGACGGACTTCAAAATAGCGAATGATTATCTAATAAATCTAAATACATTGGGAGGTAATTTAAACAATTTTGAGCATTTAGGATCAAATCAGTAGTAAGTACATAGATGACTAAACAACAAAATGGCAATTATTAACTCCAGAGAAAACTAGTGCAGGAAAAGCAGTAACTGCATATACCAGATGGTTCAGTCACATGATGTTCAAAGTCATTACAAAAAAAAGAAACACTTAATATTAATAACAGTCTAACCCAAATTGACATAGGAACATTGGCAGGCTGGGGAAGTGGGAAGGGTCTGAAGGTGAAAAAGTGTGTGTTGGCAGAGAGGGGAAAGACTCAAGGAGATGTTAAAAGAAGACCTAACATGAATGGGTTAAGTCAGCAGATGATGGAAATACCAAATTTTAAAAGAAGAAAGCAGTTTCTTCAGTGGAGAACAGAAAGGGATAAGTGATGGAAATGGTTCAGTTTCAAAATAATTCTTTTAGAAATATTTGACTATTTCTAAGGAGGTGCATGGTAACTGATTACAATGAAAACTAATTTTCAAATAATCATGCTGATATTTAAAGAGCTTCCCAGATGGCGCTAATGGTAAGGAAACTGCATGCCAATGCAAGAGACACAGGAGATGGGGGTTCCATCCCTGGGCTGGGAAGACCCCCTGGAGGAGAGCATGGCAACCTTCTCAAGTATTCTGGCCTGGAGAATCCCATGGACAGAGGAGTCTGATGGGCCCTCAGTCCCTAGGGTCACAAAGAGTGGGACCTTAGCACGCACAGTGTTGGCGGCCAAGAATCTAACAGGAACGGAGCGGGGAAACTATGTCAAGTCTTAGTCGATAATGGTAGCTCAGTAAGAGCCACACTGGTGACGGAATGATCAGAAATTCATCCTCACTGTAGCCTCAAACTCAATGTAATGATTGGCTCGACCAAAAGAATGTGAACAAGGACAACTCTCCAGGCTTTTTTTTTAATCTTGTTTGACCCAGTGCAACTGTGCGAGCAGATACTTCTAATGAGATGTGGGAGTCTGGGGAACGGGCAGGACGGCAGGAGGGGTAGGTATGGGTAACATTTTGGTCTGAAGCCTATACATGTTGCCGAGCAGGCCCGTTAGGGACTCCTGGGCACAGAGGCCTTTTTGTCCCCTATTTCTTATAGGCAAGACTCCAGTCTCCAGGACCTTCCCTCATTTCCAAACAGCAGAACACTTGCTATTCAAAGCAGGAACAGCAAAGAAACCACTTGAGGCAAGATTAAAGGACCAGAGAAGCTCGCCACCATTGACAAACTGGACCACACCCTAATCTCGCCAGCACCCTTTTTGAAACTTTGCAGAATACTAGACGGTTACTGCCTTGATCCTTTATCACTAACTCCTGCCAACTATACGACCTTTCCGTACTCACCAGGGAGAGGGGCACAATTCTTGACGCGCTAGCCTACCGTGTTGCCCTAACCCTTTGCCTGGCAAAGTAACAGAGCCACTCTTTCCTTTTCCTCCAAAGCTCGTGGGCCTATTTCTGTTTGCATGGCGCACAGAGCGCCAAGATGTGGGCAACATAGAAAAACAATAAAACAAAGGTCTAAGAAGGGCTGAATACTGAGACTGCAAAGAAGCAAAAGACATCATTATGTTAACTTTTAACCACCCTCTCTCTTTTGAGGACAGAAAATGATGTATCGGGGTCGTGATGCTAGCAATTCCCTGGGGACGGAAGGTCTGCGTAAGATGGCCTTCCCGAAGCGTTCAGGGTTGCTGAGGGTACGCGATACCCAACCACCACTAACGGTCGAGCTCACCTGCGGGTTCCCGCCCTCTGAGAGGGGGCGTCGACCGAACACGGCCCAGACAATCAGCCGCGGGAAAGGTCCCGGTCCGCTAACTGGGGCCACCCGGCCGCGCGGTGCGGGCTCAGGGCCGCTTGAGAACCACGCCACCCTCCCACCGGGCCCACAAACGCCTGCAAAGCGAGCCTCAAGCGAGGCGGGGGCGGGGCAAGTCGCCTCTCGCCTCAGGAGGAGTGCTCACCCGACAGCGCGTAGTCCTCGTCCTCCTTCGAGACGGAGAAATCCTCGGACTTAAACTCCTCCATACTGCTGCCGCGCGGGGCCTACGGTGCCTCAGCAACCGCCTCCAACGGCAAAGCTCTAGGGAGAGACCGCAGAAACGCGGAGTGCGCGGAGGCGACGGGGGATGGCGGCGGCTCCGGCGGCGCGTGCGCACACGCAGAAACGGCGCTAGGCCGAGAAGCACCACTTCCGGGCCAAAGCCGCGGACCTGACGCTTATATGGCGGTCGGCGGAATGCGGGCTTCGTCCTGGAGCGGTGCATGCTGGGACTTGTAGTCTTCAGAGCTCGGCGGCTTTGATTTAGTGTATCTGCTTAAGGAAAATTGGTTTTGCCCATGGGAACACAGTTGCCCTTCGTTAGTCACTGGTTGATATAATTGAATTCGCTTAGTTGTTAAAATAGTCACACACACACACACACAAATCGATATTCACGGTCCTTTCTGGGGTTATTTCCCCCGATATGCTCAGAGAGTGAAAATATTGAGTTACCCAGTGGTGGGTTGTACTGTGGTTGCAGGCAGACAATTTGCTATCTTGCTTCAGCCCTCTTAGTGTAAATAAGTATCGTCTTCCCAGTCTGTTTAGTGCCGCTTTTCCTTTTTTTTTCATCGGTGTGCTTTCTGTCGGTGATTTCGCTGTTTAAAATGACCCCTGGGTGTGTTGCAGGGAGGAAGCCAATTCTGACTCCAAGTTGGAAAGTTTCTTTGACTTCCTTTTATTATTATAATCATATTCAATGGCTTGCCTGGAGGACCCTGCTTCTCTGCTTGACTGTAAACTAAAGTGCCTTTGTTCGGCTCTAGGAGAGGTAGTTTGTCCCTGCCCACCTGTGAATATAAGAGATTAGCACACCCCTTCTGAAGGCTGGACATTCCGTTGGAGATGTTCTACAAGACTGAAGACCCTTTCCCTTTACTTCCTTGTGACTTTAGTTCCTCATTGCTTCTTTTCTCTCTGATCTATAAAAGAATCTGGCATCCAGATCCCAGTAAGATGGTTGTTTTGATGCACTAGCCTGCCATTTTCTCTGTCTGCCGACCTTGCCTCAACACTTCGTCTCTCTGACTCATTGACCTATCGTGCGGCGAGCAGAGCAAGCTTGCACTCGGTAACAAGCTTATTGCTGGGGTGCTTCCTAATGTTTGTAAGTGCAAGAAGGTTGTGATGTGCCTTATGGAGAAAATACTTGGGTTAGATAGAGCTTCATTCAGGTATGTTTTGTGGCTGTGAGCTCAGTGTTAAAGAATAAACTATCCAGTACATCAAGGAAAAGGAAAGTCACCAATCTGTATCTGATGCTGCTCCGTAAAGTGCTAAAGTGACATTCATAGTGTGCGAGGCAGCTATGGAAAAGATGGAAAAGTGGCTCAATTTGTGGATTCAACCAATAAAACCGATGAAAAAAGTCTGGTAGACAGCATTGTTGAGGCTGAAAGTCAAAAGTTTACCGTCATGTTACCCAGGGTCAGAAAAATGTGAAGAAGCCCTTCTCTGTAGCGCTGGGTCAGTTGCACATTTCAAGAGGCCATATGCTGTCAATAATGTTAAGCTTGCAGCTGAGGCAAGTTCTGCAGATCAGAAGGCTGCGGAAGAATTCAAACGATGCTTGCTAAATGTTATACAGGAAAAGGGGTATGTGGAAGAGCCGTTTTTCAACGCTGGTGAAACTGGCTTATTTTACAAGAATGTTGGCGAAAGAACCTATGTAATGTGAATGGCCTCCAACGGCCGGGGCTTTAAATCATTCCAGGACTGTGCAACCCTACTTAAGTGCACCAATGCCAAGGGTGACTCCAAGTGCAAACCCTTACCGGTGCACAGACCTTCAAGTTCACAAGCACTTAACAAGAAAAACGTGAACCATACATATCTGGTGCATTGGAGGTGGAACCAAAAAGGGTGGAAGGTGTCTGATTGGTTCCACAGCTGAATTATATTAGAAGTTGAATACTATTCCCAGGGTAGAAACCTTGCCTTGAAGATTTTGTTAATTTTGGATGCCCCAGTCCATTGCTGAGAAAAACTAAAAAATGCCCACCCCAACGTGGAAGCTCTTTTCATTCCCCCAAATACTACCTCTCATCCAGCCCCTGGATCAGGGCATAGTGAAAGCCTTCAAGTCACAGTATACAAGTGAGCTTTATAGTAAGACTTTGGAGGCTATCAAAGCCAGCAAGGAAACTAGCATGATGGACTATCGGAAATCAGTCACTGCACGTGAGGTGATGGATTATGTTGGCAACATCAAGCAGGTGACAATCAATCAGTTACTGTTGGAAAAATGTTTGACCAGACTGCATGGAAAATTTCGAAGGCTTTGAAGGTGCTGCAGAAAGTATAAACAACAGTGTCAAAAACATAATGCATACCACATGCAAATAGGTGAAGGCTTTGGTGACCTGAGGAAGATGTGGAGGAAATTTTGGCAGAGAAAGCAATAGAACCCACCAACGAAGATGTGGATGAGATGGCAAAGCAAGACATGATGATGAAAATGGTGATGAAAGTCAGCCGAAGAGTCCAGAAATTGTCCCGCTTACAGCAGTCAAAATAACGAATGGAACCCCGCTTTGGAAAAAATTTTCAGTGACATGGAAGAATGTGACCCTATGCTTGATCGAAGCCTCATATTTAAGCGCTTAACTTCCTGTGCATTTGCCCCCTATGCTGAGACATTTCAGGCAAAAAGCTAAGCAGACAGGGCCGATGTAATTTCTGGAGTCATTTTGGGAGAAAAAATTGCCCACTCCATCAACAAGTGCTGAGAGCCAAACTTCTGAGGTTGAACTGACAGATGCCAACCTGCCACCCTCTTCCTCATCTGCAGAATGAGTGCCACCAATCTCTCCCTTGTTTTCGTGGAGTAAGCCAAGGTGGAGAGGCTTGACCACACTTGCACTGTGCCATTGTTCAGCCTGCAGCTCCATCAACCAGGAAGATGTTAGGTAACATTTTTACAAAATGTTAAACATTGAATCTTTATTTGCATTAACGTGCACTATATAGTATGTGTCTACTGTATGTGTACTCTATGTGTAGCTTGTGTTTTTGTGTGTGTATGACTTAGAGTTAAAATAGTACAGTCTCAGTGTTGTACATGACACAATAATGCTGTCATTGAAGTAATTCATTATTAATAGTATGTATCATTATTTGTAAGAAAGTTTTATTAAATACAGTGTCTTTGAAGAGATACATACATAAAACAAAGCTATGTACTGATCAGGTGACAAAAATGGTATGACCTGAGACCCACAAGAACCCAGCCCTGTATTTCTGCTGATTGAGTGTGCATGGTAACATCACAGATGTAATTACAAGGAATGGCTGTATTCAAGAACTCAAACATCATCCACAAGGAATCCTTTCAAGTTAATCCATATGGAAGTATAACCAGATATAATGCTTGTCATTTTGTGACAAACTGGGATGTAGCCTTTTGCCCCGTCCTTGGAGTCTCAGTCTGGGGAAAATGCTACCCTGGCATTCTTCAGTAGACTCTCTCCTCCCGCACCCCACTTCTCCCACTCTCCTCTTTAGAGCTTACAAGCATCCCATACATTTGTTCAGACTCACAAAGTTTCTGACCACTTTAGTGGTAATGATGGAACTGTCTTCTATTTGTCAAATTATTAGTAAAGAGGTCTAAAATTGGTTAGCAGCTCTCATCGAGCTTAAAAACATATTGGATTTGAAAAGCATTTTTCATGAATTTAAATGTCACCAGCTGCGCTATTATGCTTTTAAAGAAATATACATTATCCTCAATGGCCAGTGATTTAATGAATCAGGCATATGTAATGACGTTTCCATAGAGCTGCAAAGGACAGGGTTGAGAACTTCCCAGTTCAACATGTGGAAATTCAGGGAGAAATTTGTCCCTTTGAAGGGGCACGAAAGCACCACACACATACCCCATACCTTGCCCTGTGCATCTCTTCCATCTGGCTGTTCCTGATTTAAATCCTTATGATAAACCAGTGATCTAGTAAGTAAAATGTCTGAGTTCTGTGAGTCGCTCTCAAATTAATTGAGCCCAATTTATAGGCAATCAGTCAGAAGCACAGAAGAACTTGGACTCGCAACTGACGTCTGGAGTTGGTGGTTGAGGATGGGGGGTTGGGGGTGGGTGGAGTGCTACTTCTGGGTAGAGTCAGAATTGAGTTGAATTGTTGAACACAATGTTTGTTAGTGTGGGGAACACCCAATATACCACTTAAAAATTCAAAGATTTCAGCACATAATCCCACCAAGAATAAACAGGCTGAAACTGAGCAATCCCTTTGGACAAATATTGGCCACAATAATAAACCCCAACCACCTACAAGTTTCCTGGTTCACTCTTACCATGTTGTGACCGAGTCCAAGCTCCTTCTGCTCACCGCAGGACAGGACAGTGAATCCGAGAGACGAAGTGTCGAGGCAAGGAACGTGGCTTCATTTGGAAAGCTGACTAAGATGGCAGACTAGCGCCTCAGAGCAACCATCTTGTGGGGGTCTGAATGCAAAGTTCTTCCGTTGAGTCAGCGAGAAATAAGCAATGAGGAACTGAAGTCAAAAGGCAGAATAAAGGAGAGGCAGTGGGGAGCTAAAGTGAAAGGGTCTTCAGTCTTGCAAACACCTCCGAGAGAATGGCCAGCCTTTGGAAGGGGTGTGTTGATCTCTTCCACTCACAGGTGGGCAGGGTCAGGTTATCTCTCCATTAGCAGAACAGAAGCACTTGAGCTTATAGTCAGGCAGAGGGGCAGGGTCCTCTGAGGCGGCTATTATGTGTGAGTATAATAACAAAAGAAAGAAAAGAAAGCTATAAAAAAATGTTGGAGAAGACTCTTGAGAGTCCCTTGGACTGAAAGGAGATCCAACCAGTCCATCCTAAAGGAAATCAGTCCTGAATATTCATTGGAAGGACTGATGCTGAAACTCTAATACTTTGGCCACCTGATGCGAAGAACTGACTCATTGGAAAAGACCCTGATGCTGGGAAAGATTGAATGCGGGAGGAGAAGGGGAGGACAGAGGATGAGATGGTTGGATGGCATCACCAACTCAAAGGACGTGAGTTTGAATAAACCCCGGGAGTTGGCGCTGGACAGGGAAGGCGCTGAACTGTGCTGCAGTCCATGGGGTTGCAAAGAGTCAGACACGACTGAGTGACTGAACTGAATGACAAAAGCAACAGAAAGCAAGTCAAAGAAGCAGTTGCCAACCTAGAGTCAGAATTGGATTCTTCTTTGCAACGTTGTCGGCAATAATTTATGGGGTCCTTCCCTTCCTGCCAAATTCAGCATCTTTAGCCTCTCCCCATAGTCTCTTCCCACTGTCCAACCATGAGTAATCATCTTTTTGATAACAGAAGAGATCTTCTGTTGGGATACATAAGATATTGGAGGTTTCTTGCAGAGCTCTGCATCCGTCTGGGGTGTTAGAAACATTCTATATCTTGACCGAAGTACTACCACTTCACCTAAGTGTATAAATATATAAAAATTCATTAAGCTACACATTTAAGACTTGTGTACTTTACTGTATGTTATACCTAAATTAAAAAAAAAAATAGAGAATGGATGGCTAGTCTCCTGCTACACTGTATGTCCATCTGCAATGCCTGGAAGTCAGTAGTTACCTTGTGACCATGGGGTAAGCTACCCAAATGGGACAATCCAATTTGCTGAAAATGGCAGGGCAGAAAACGTTTTATGATGTCACAGAATCCTGAACCAACCTTGGAGACCCTCTTCATGTGGACTATTGAAATGATACATTTTTATCACAAAGGGTTATCAGTTTTTAGCCATCGCAGTGTGAAACTGTACAAAAACTTTTGATGGTAACATATAGCACAGAAAGTGAAGTTAATAAGGCTCAAGTTCACATGTAAGTAGTGTTTAATCAGATCTCTGGACAGGAATGTTACCATAAACTAGTAAGTTGAACATAAAGGAAATAGAGTTAAATAGATATGTTAAGTACTAAGCCTAAGAAAGAAACCAACACACTTAAGGTGGAAATCTTCATTACAAAAGCTTAAATTCATTGGCCACTGAAAAAGAAAAATCAGTTCAAGTTCACAGAGTTGAAAGTAATCTTTATTGATAAACATTTATACCAGAATTAGAAATTTCAGTAGAAAAATAAAATTTAAATAACTTTCTGTGGTACAAAGATTTGATCAGTTTGACTGCAGCATTTAGTGAAATAATCTAATACAAAAAGTTAAGCTGACTTTACCACAAGCAGGGAAACAATGCACAAAACAGAAACGCATGTACACAGAACCTTCTGCGTGTGGACAGCACCAGGACTTCAACTTCAGGAAATGATCTCCTAGGGAAGGTTGGTGTGCACTGCAGTTGTATTAAGAACTTCATTCAAACCAGAGCAGCTTTTGGAATCAAAAGCTAACATACACTTTAAAGACTTAGGAAACACAAGAGCTTAAAGATCACTATTTGCATGAACTTTATCTCCCTAGTTCAGACATTTCCTAGGTAATGTTCCGAATCAGTAAACAGTACAGTGAGACACCTTTGTCTTGGAATATTCATTACTCATTTGTATTGGATTTAAGTTTACATGAAATGTTTTTCTCCTAAAACCTTTACTCAAAGAATCCAGAAATCAGCTTTTCATGGTTGGGGGTTTCTCCTTCCCACTAAAAGAAAAGTGGATGCATAGCTGGGGCAGGGGTGGTTTCACATGTCTCCAGGCAAGTCAGGAGTTGGCAAAACGTCTCAGAAGCTTTATGTGAGAAAATAAAATGTTCAGCACAAATGCCAGTACTTTTTCATCCGAGCAACCACTCCCAAACAATTGTGCATTTGAGATGAGAAATTAAAAAGAAAAAGAAACCCTTAGGGACAATAAACATTCCTTATAATTCAAATAGTTTCTTCCTGAAAACATTCTAAGCCACAAAGCTCAGTTATATAAAGTCTATATTCATTTACTCACAGAATGTTCACATACTGGGATGGATGAAACAGTCAATAATGTGAAGATCTATTTTATATTTGAAGTTCTTAAAAACAGCGGATAAACAGTGGATAATCAAACAAGAAACAGATGAAAACAAAGACAGCGTTCAAAATGCATTAGTTCTTGTGTTTTGGCTCTAGAAGTAAAGCAACCAAACATTTAAGTCATGGATCAATATGTTGAAAACTTAATATTGGGGGAGAGAAGCCCACTGACCACTAGCCCACACTCAATTTGTGAAACTCTATCCAAAGGAATGTTTTTGGTGAGAATGCTGAGACATCTTTCAGTAGAGATGAAGGAAAATTTCTTAAGCTGAAGGGCTACTTTTCAAAATCCAACTACTGAACTGAAATAATGGAGTCCTGAGCTAAAGACATAAAAATTTGTTTGAAAGAAAGATTTGAGCATTGGAGAGTAATCTTGTTGGGGAATTTGTAAGGATATTTGCCTGTATACAACTCCTACAATTTTTCACCTCGTTAGAGTATATCTATCACTGTAATTTTGATAAGTAGTTTAATGGCCTATCAGTTAAAAGAAAATGTCCACTTACTTTTGGGGACCCTTTTTAATTTTTCTCTGTGCCCATCCCTAGTAAATTGGTTCTCCTGGCTATTTTTAATCAGAAGCCAGAGTGCATATTGCTTAAATCAAACAGCACTGCACGTGACCTCATGGGCAGGTAGCTTCACACTCATAATGAAAACTTTCCCTTTAAAATGTCATATTTAATTACCAGAAACTATTTTGAAAACAGATAACAATTGTATTTCATACAAACCAGTTTATGTGGTTAAGGATAAAGTCAGATATTTAATTTTTGCAATCCTTTTTCTTTCGAAGGTCACAGTTTTTAGGCCTTTTAGATGAAAAGGAAAGCTAGGCATTAGAAGAAAAATTAAAAGAGCTAAAATTGGGTTTTAAAAAAACTCTGATATTTAATTTTCTTTAAGGATATAAATTCTCTTGAAAGGAAATATAAAGGGCACAGTGGAAGGTATATCTGAAAATTAAACTTTAGGCACTTTCTGGGAGTCATACCCAGCACTGTAAAATGGGCTGAAGACCCACCACTAGGTAACCACATTAAGACTAGGAAATCAATAACTCCTAATTCCAGTTAAAGCTGCACTTTTACAGTTTTTTAAGAGCCACGAGCAAACCAAAGTCACTAAAAAAATGTTAACAGAATGTTTAAAGTATCTTTCTGTGTGTGTGTCTCAATGTCCAATGAGTATCCTGATCAACATGACTGAGAATTTTCCATTCAAACTATTTAATAGGGCGTGTTTCCAATTAAACTAAATAAAATCAATAGACTATAAAGTGATAGGAAAAGGTGGTACAGGAGTTCTGTGGAAAAAATTCTCAATTACCTAGCTTATTTTGAGAAAATGTACAAAACAGGAAATTCACACATCTTAAAATATATAAAATAATCAGAGGTCGAAACAGTTATTCATAAAATGTCACATCATTCAGGAGTTAGCTTTTATTTATTTAAATAGTGGAACTGAAGCCACTACTTGAGTTATAGGTTTTGTGTGTGTTTTATTTCTCCAAATTTGTTCTCAACGTTATGCTCAACCAAAACCTACTTGGCACTTACTGTCATGAAGATGTGGCAAGGGTTTGCCAAATTTTAATCAAGATTAGATCAGGTAAGATTTCAGTCCAGTTTACTGTGCTCAGAAGTAAACCACTATGTTCTACAGTTTCTCTGAAACGTGCGAGGCTGCCTTTTTCTCACAGGACACTGTAAATCTCAGCGTGAAGGGTGCCAACCCAGAAGCACTGCTGACGGCTTGGGTAAGGCGCACCTGTAAACCGCCTGATGTGAATATATAAAAAACAGGGAGAAAAGAAACTGGACTTTTTTTTTTGGTTGAGAACAATGAGTCCAAAAAGATCTTTAATTCCTGGAACTTCCAACTGAAGAAAGGACTGAAGTGTTGTTCTTCATACTGTTTGGTTTGAAGAACTGAGAAAACATCCCATAATGTATTCTTTTTGAGGATTCTATAAAACCGATTCACCATCATAGCACAAGGGCATGTGCTATAGAGTAGCTAAAATCCGTAAAAAGGAGACCACTACGACACAAAAAGTCTGTCCAGTCCCCAAGGTAAGGGCTTCAAACGGAATCATTTCCTTTCCTGCTGCTCGGTACACTCCAGCAATTGCTGCACCTGTTCAAAAATTCAAGTGTGTTAAAAAATGAGAGGGGGCTTAATATAAGCAGAAAAATATAGCACTTAAAACTCTAAGTAGAAAAAACATCAAAGAAATTAAAAAATAAAACTCTAAGAATGATCTAAATTTTTTACATTAAAATTTAAACATTACAGAAATGTTTTTGTTTTCCCTATTCTTTTTGCTAACTACTCGTGCTTTTAAGTATTCCTTACATGGTTTGCAAGCCACCAACAAATGCTTTTAGAAAAGGGACTCTTTCAAACTAAGTCTCCTAGACATATTGAATAAAATCACCTGGAAGTCATAGCCAAAATCACAAAGACTGCAATATTCACATAACCCGATTACAAACTTAAAACATCTCTTATTCCCCCGGCATGTAACCTAACAAATTCTTGGCAATAAATGATAGAAAATCCTCTGCGTGAGGCTGAGCAAGAAATATTTCAGGAGCAGTCACAGGGAAACCCCACTCCCTCTTGTACTACACTCAGAGTTCGCTTCAAGAAATGGATGGAGGAAATGCCCTGAATGCCCAGATGGCCCACTGCTGTGGCCTGGGGTTCAATCCCTGGTTTGGGAACTAAGATACCACAAGCTGTGTAGCACAGCAAAGAAAAGAAAAAAAAGAAGGAAGAAAGGAAGGGAGCGGGACCCTAAGCCCATCAAGTTGCTATTCATTCAAAGGGCTTGAGGTGAGGGATACTCTGGGATTCCTTTCTATTTCCCATGTCATTCTGTTGGTCACTATAACTTCCTACAAATTGAATAAACAGAACAAACAGATATCTGTTTCTACTCAGGTACCCTGAATTGCTCACAGGGACTCAGCATTGTACTAAGAAAAGTCAAGAATTCATTCATTTGAAAAGAACAGATCCAAAGTTCCCAGATAATCTTCTCCTGAGCCACCCCAAAATGCTCCAAACAGTATTCTCCTTGGTCAGAGAATACGGCTGGGGACATAGGACAGAAAGCACAAGCACGGAACAGATTTTGAGTAATGCAGGACGATATATACTGTTTCGATCAAGTGTCAACACCTTGTACCAAAGTGATGTGATGGTATATTAACATATCTGAAGGAGAAGAAAGACCAGCCCTACTGGCAGTGCACGCACCCTGTGCTATTAATACTGCCATCTGAGAGGCAGTGCTCCATTGGGCCTCTTTGTAATTTATCTCCAAAAAAAGTGGGTTGGGTCAGAAGAAGCTTAAAGAACTTGAACTGGGCCCCAAAGTGGGATTTGGATGGTGAAGGGAAGATAGTTAAAAGCAAACCAGAAGGAGCAGCAAATGGGAAGGGAATAGGCTGTACGCACTAGAGTCAAAGAAGGACACAGTTACTACGTGTTAGATATTCTATGTTTTATATACACACATAATTTCATTTAGTCATCACACAGCATTGCTATTTTACCAATGAGAACTCTAAAACAGGTCCTGGGGGCTAATAATCCAGTAAGAAAACTAGAGCAGAGGCTCTTAAAGATAGCAGCAGGTGATATAGTTAAAAATATTGTTTAAGGCCAGTTATGGAAACTCCTTAATGCAGACAGGAGAAAATTAGCCTCCCCACTGCCTTATCACAAAGGTTTCAGCATCTACAGAACACAGAGAAACTAGGCCACCTTGTCCCAAAAAAAACCCCTAAAGTCAAAGAGACAGGGGAATTTCTGCTTGAAGTTCAAAGTTTAAAATCACAGTGAAAAAAAAAATTACATAAACCAAGAAAAAAGTCTGAAAGCATATAACGATATGCAAACTGTGGTTATCACGTAGGAATACAGTAATGGAGGATTTTTGGTTTTGCTTTCTTATAAATTTTAATTTATATAAAATATACATGCTATTTTTATTTTGTTATGAGCTTAAAAATATTCTCATCCCTGTGACATGAACAAAAGCCGCACCCCCACCCAAAAGATACCACACAGATAAAAATAATGTATAATTATGAATGTTGCTCAAACTCTTACTCAGAAAGTCCTAAGAGAGAGAAAAAAAAAGGCACTTTTCTAAACAAAATTTCCTCCATCCTTAAAATACCTGCACCTGGATGAAGGGAGGTAATTTGTCAACCAGATTGCAATGCTGCAAATCAGTGAAGTGACAGCTGAAGAGAAAGGAGAGCGGTAGCTTCTAAAAAGCCAAATATTATCTTGATAGTGGTCAAGATCACAAGACATATCTCACAAAGCTTAAAGTGGCTTCCCTGAAGCCACAAGACAGAATCTGACTCAGGAAGTCAAAGATGTTAGCCAAGTCAGAGGGGACTGAGGCGAGAAGAGAACAGTGTATAAAACACAGGGCCTGCACACAAAGAGTGCGCTTCTTTATCCCGCTCAGACACTTTCCACAACGGCTCCTAAAGTTAACTGACTATTCATATGAAATGTTTCGACTGTATTTTAAACGTCTAACATACTTGTCAAGATTCCAGCAGTAATTGGTCCCACGATGCCCATCAACAGGATGCTTACAGACATGAACCTACCATATTTGTGATGTCTGAGGGTGAAGAGGGCCAGTAATCCGGCGGGGACGTGAAAGAAGAGAGAAGACACCAGTGCCCACAGGAACACACCATACCACATCTCTGCAAGGGAAAGCAAAGAAAGGTCGACGTCACCAGCTTCCCCAGGGCAGTCATTACAAAGGCGTGGTCATTATACTCGGTTATTTCAACTTTAAAATGATTCCATTCCAGTGGCAGTTCATCAGTCAAATATCCAAACACTGACGATTTTGGAGGGATCACTAAACTGCGGCCACCCCGTTTTTGCAAGGAAGTCTTAGCGGAACATAGCCATGCCCGTTCATTTAAGTCTTGCCTATGTGCTTTCAAGCTCCAAGAGTAGGGCTGGAGCAGTAACAGAGACCATAGGGCCTGCAAAGCCTAAAATATGTATAATCCGGCCCTTGACAGAAAAGGTTGGCTGACTCCTGACAAGCTACCCCTACTCCCAAACACTGAAGAAAAAGTTCACCCAGATTTGGAAATTCACTTACGTGATTTCCCTTTCACAAGGACAAGTGTGAGCATCACAGACAGGGCGCCATGCGCAAATGCCTGACTTCTCTCCTCGGCGGCGGCAGCTCCAGAGGCTGCAGAGGCTGGTGCGCACACCGCTCCCTGAGAGGTGCCACCCTCCCCATCTGCCCCTCCAGCCCAGGCCCTGCTGCACGCTGGCATCTCCCACTGGGGCCTCCTTGGACACCACCCACTGCCACCATCCCCAACCCAGGAAACAGCGCCAGGCAGCTCCCTGCTAAGCAGCAACCCCATCTTTAATCCCCGAGTCCTCAGCAGCTCCTCCTCAAGTCACCTAAGAGACTCTGGCTGCCATTACACCCCTGGTGTGCACAAAGCTCTGTGAGGACTCGGGAATGGCAGTTTCCAGGGGTGGACAAATGGGACACAAACCTGCCTCCAGGAGCTCAGGGACTCTGCTGTCCACCTTGCCGTCACGGGGCTTCCGCTGGAGCCCCCCAGGTTTTAGAGACAGCACTGCTCGCCACAGCGACTCAAGGGCCTGCTAGAGCGTGGCTCCTCACTGGCTGAGGTGAACCACGTGGGCAGTGAACTGGGGGGAAGCTTTAATCTTCCAGAGACAGAGGAAGTTGGTAACTTCAATAAAAGTGTGTCTGGACACTCGGGTATGCTACCCAACTGCTATGGGATGAACCCATGTGTGGAAGCCCTAATCCGACAGGACCACGGACTTAGAAGAGGAAGAGCGATCTCTCTCTGTGCCTGTCCTACTCTTTCTCTCCCCATCGAGTGAGGACGTATCAAGATGGCCCAGGAGGGCCCTCAGCCTGACCGTACTGGCACCCTCATCTTGCACTTCCAATCTCCACCTCTGTTGGTTAAGCCACTTGGTCCACGGTGCTTTGTTCCAGCAGCCCTGGCAGACACCAACGCTCCCCTGTTCCCACTTCCCTGGAGCAAGGAGGCTTGCTGGGCTAGCAACTCGACTTTTCTAAAAGCTGAAAGGCATGTGTGCACACAGGATCTGGTGCAGCAAGTCGGCTCCTCCATGGGTCTCTGAGGGGGAGGAGCAGTGTGCCCCCTCCCACATACAGCCCTAAGTCACATCCATTCGCTCCCCCACTGCCTCCATGTTTCATACAGCGTCACTTAAGCCACTCCAAGTAGGAAAGAAAGGCTTTATCATATTAGATGAACAGTACAATTCATAAAACACCTTCAGAGGATGAAAGTAATACAGAACACGAATAGCTAGGGCAAACCTCAATCAATAAAACACTTTTAAAAAGCTGAGTGATGTACCGTTAATACTGCGCCTTAATCTGCCATCTATTTCACAGCTATTTATTGATCATATAGTACTTTTCATTTCCCTGGCTCTATACACTGTCAAACATCTTTGTCTATCTATTTTACAGTATTTCCTTGTTCACTGTTTCACATAAAGTGCACTATCTTCAACTTTGTTTACTGTGGCAGCTAAGGTCACATCATTTCCCCACGGTGAAGAACAAGTCAGGTTATTAACCTGAAATAAATGTTATAAGGGGAAACCAGACTAAGCACTGGTGGCAGAAGAGGCCCCAAAGATGCCCACATCCTCAACCCCAGAGCCTATGAAAATGTGACCTGACATAACAAAAGGGAGTGTGCAGGTGTGATGAGATTAGACACCTTGCAATGGTGGGGGGGGAGTATCTTGGATTTTATAGGTGGGCCTACTGTAATCAAGGGTCTCTGGAAGAGAGTCACAGTCAAAGAGATCTGAAGATGTTGTGCTGCTGGCTTTAAAGATGGAGGAAGGTGCCAGAAGCCAAAGGATGCGGTGACCTCTAGCAGCTGGAAAAGACACGAAAACAAATTCTCCTTAGAGCCTTCAGAAGGAAGATGGCTCTGCTGACTCATCTGGACTTCTGACCTCCAAGACTAATAAATCTGTGTTGTTTTAAGCCACTAAATTTGTGGTGAGTTGTTTCAGTAGCCACAGCAAGCTAATACCAATACCAAGAGTTCATTAATTCAGCAAATACTTAGCCCATTCCATATGTCAGGCACATCAATGAACAAGAATAGAAATTTTAAAAAGACAAAGATCCCTGCCAAGAGAGTGTCTGTATCTTTAAGCATATTGTTCAGTTTGAGTTAAAGAGAAACGTCACACAGCAGACCTCTTGGGGGGAAATTCTGTGCTCCCTGGCTTTCTAGCTGCCACAGTCGAGCCCCCTCACTTCCGAGCAACGGCTCAAGACCAAACTGGCCCCAATCAGCAGAAACAGGAGCACAGAACAAGTGGGCAGAGTTAGGCCTGGCACCCAGCCGTCCTTTCAGCTTGCCCCGCTCTGCGTTACGTTCCAGGTCAAACAACTGTGCCTCTGTAGCTGGGGTTCCAAGTTGACCACCCCAGTCCTGCAACTCTGCGCTGGCCTGCCTAGATGCTAAGTGCCCATCGGCCTGCTTCTGTCCACACTGCCCACTGTGAGACCCTTCTCTTACCCACCCCCACCTACCTGCCAGGGGATCCATCTGTTTCCTTGTGAAATACTAATACAAATATATCTGGTCTCTACTCCCGACGCCAAAAACCCTTTAAGATAATGGTGCTAGGAAAATCTTTTTTTCTAAGACTTAATCTATGACCCTGGTTCCTGAGGAAGAGCTCCTAAATTCCTTGGGATTTCCAGGAGTGCCTTTTGTTCTCATAAGGCAACTCTTGGTGGGCTCCTTGATGGGTGCTGGTCACCAGAAAGGCCAGGCTATGATTGCAAGCTTGGAAGCTTCAGCCCCACTCTCCATTCTCAGGAGAGAGGAGGGGGCTAGAAGCAAGTTAATAATCGGTCATGCCTAAGTGATGAAGCCTCCATAGATATTTCAAAAGTACGGAGGGCAGAGAGTTTCTGGGCTGGTGAAGACACCTATGTGCTGGGAGGGTGACCCACCCCAGCTCCACAGGAACAGAAGCTCCTGTGCTCAGAGACCTTTCCAGACTTCACCCTGCCTATCTCTTAATGTGGTGTTCATTTCCATCCTTTAACATCTTCGGGAACATATCAGTCACCTAGTAAGTAAACTGTTTTCCTGAACTCTGTAAGCTGCTCTAGCATTTTTACTTGAACGAGAAGGACGGCATGGAAACCTTAGCTGGTCAGAAGCACATGTGAAAACCTAGACTTTGACTGGCATCTGAAGTGGGGGGTTGGGGCAGTCTTGTGCATCTGGGCCTTTAACCTGTGGGACTGGAAGCCAGCTCCAAGCAGACAGTGTCAGAACGGAACTGAGCTGCAGGACACTGCTCGGTGTGCAGAAAAACGACATCGGGCGCCAGAAGTGCTGTGAGCGCAGGGGCAGTCCGAGAGTAAAGGGAAACTGAGTTTTTTCGAGGTACCCTTCCTCTCCTAACAAGGAGGACTGGCCCACCAGCACTATCAACGGTAGCCTGCCACCTCTCTCCCGAGGCCACTGCCTAACTGCCCACTTATCCCTGGTTCCTGAATGGGCCCTTCTGGCCTGCCTTAACCTTAATGGTCTCTTGGCCCTAGCCTCGGCTAGCTCTTATCTGCCCTGATCTGGCCTTTCATCTATTCTCCACACAAAACCAGAAAGTCAGTGATAATGGGGACAAGGTTTCTTGTTGGAGTGATGACCACACTCTCAAGTTGTTTTTTGTGATGATTGAAAACTCGGCAAAAAATCATTAAATTGTATACATGAAAAAAAAAAGTGAATCGGATCATCCTTCCTCTGCTCAAAACCCCTCGAACACGACTTTGGGGGATCTGACCTCACCCCCTGCCCCCGTGCCCACACCGCCCCTCCCACTGCACCGGCCTCCTTCACGTTGCTGCAGTGAGCTCCTGTCCCAGGGCCTCTGCACCTGCTGCCTCTGGCCCAGAATGCCCGTCTCCAGACAGCTACGTGGCTGTTCCTCATTCCCTTTCAGATTTCACCTCCGACGGCATCATCTTAGAGGGCTTCCTCATGACCTTACGTAAGACAAGCATTCCGCTCAACACACAAGACCTGCCACTAACCATCCCCCTGCCCAGTCTTGCACTCACACTGTCTGCTCCATTTCATATTTTGTTCATTTTGCCGTATCACAAGGCATGTGTGGTCTCAGCCCTGACCAGGGTTTGAGCCCGAGCCCCCTGCACTGGACGTGCTGGGCTGCCAGGGAAGCCCCTCCTCTCCGTACTTTTAAGTTTTGTTTTCTCTTTCCCCTTTAGAATGAAAGTTCTTTTGTTTTGTTCACTAACACACCTTTACTTGGTGCCTAGAAAACAAGAGACACACAATAGACACTGAGTAAATTTGCAGACCGAATGAGTAAATGACTGATCCAAGTGTAACGGATCCTTGATCCCAGCAATGGCACAACTAAAACATCAGTGGGTTTCAGTTTATCAGAAGGTACACTCTGGGGAATCCCTTGGGCTCCAGCAGCTAGGACTCTATGCTCTCACTACTGAGGGTCCAGGTTTGATCCCCGAGTCTGAGAACTAAATTCCCACAAGCCATGTGGCGTAGCCAAAAACAAAAGAGAAGGGGGAAGATATACTTTGATATTGAAAGTGTTAATATAATGAGATTCGTCCCTTTAGAAAGTGAATTTTATTCCTGATACAAGGTGGGAGAATAATTTGCTTTCTCAGGATTCAGATTTGTTAAAAATGACCACCAAAGAAATCTGAACTACTTGGAATAAGAAGGGTTAGGCAGAAACCTAAAGGTCTAAATTGCAAATGCAGGTTTAAAAAAATCAATTCAAAGCTTCCTGACAGTGATAAACCACAGAGTATTTCAGAGCAATGACTTTGCCATATTGAGTTGGCATAAAATGCAAGTAACCTTTTCTGTGGGGCCAAAATAGAAACAATTCCAGAATCAGGACAATGAATGAGATTCACTGTCAGCAGGTTTTGGTGCCTCATGTACCTATTGAATCCATCATTCCAGCTAAAGAAGAGACACAACAGGGAGGTTACATATTCACCCCGTGTGTTTACTCATCACATTCCAATCAGCTTGTGTCCATGGGCTGTATCTCATGCATGTTTATAACTCCAGCCCAGAGTCTGCACTTGATCAGTAAATACATCTTGAGTGAATGATCCATGGTGATCACTACCCCCAGGTTATATATCCACTGCAGTACCCATAAACTCAAGTACAGACTGCAGTTTAATATTTCAGAACAGTTCCTGAAAGGAAAACAATATGCTTAGCTACAGATTCTCTACTATAACATAGTAAAACTATCCTCCCAAATCCACTTACCTCAATCTTTTTTTTTAAAAGAAGAGGCATCTAAAAGCCAGACTGAACAAAATGTTCAGTTTCATAATATCACCTCACATATGACTTATTGATTACGGTAACCTTATGGTGGAGAGATCTGATAAACACCATCTTCACCAACTGATTAAACTTAGTGTTATCAATAAAGGGACAAATGACATTAAATGTCTCCTAATGTGGTGCTCTGGGAAGTGTACATCACCTATGTAGGTAGCATCCTGATCAAAAATGTTTAATCTGAATCTAATCATGAAGAAATAATCAGATAACTTAGACTGTGGGACAGTCTATGGAACAGTTAGCCAGGTTTTAAAAAATGTCAGTCTCAAGAAACTGAAAGAAAGATGGAGGAACTATTCTGGATTCAACAAGACTAAAAAGACAACAATATCCTACATGTAACCCTCGATTGGATCCTGGAATTTTTTAAGAAAGGTATAAATGGCATTATTCAAACAACTGAGCATCTTTCAATAAGGCCTATATAATAGGTAATATTCTACGGATGTTAAATGTGTTAACACATTCCAGTGCAATATGTTTTTCTAGGCTGTGGCAGAAAATGTCATTTTAAATGATACATGCTATAAAGCATTAGCTGTCAAGTGCCACTATTTGTGTAACCTCCTTTCTCTTTTATGCAGAAAGTAAACATATTATGCACATGCATATATATTTTTAGACAGAAAGCAAAAGGATCAAAATATTAATAATGAACCTAAGTAAAAAGTATATAGGTATCTGTTACACTATCATTTCAATATTTCAGTAGGTTTAAAATTTTTGCAAATAAAGAGTTGCGAGAAAAGTTATAGACCAATCTGGTCCAGCAGCGCCTTCAGACTGCATGAACATTCCATTTTTCGGACATGGTCTCCAGAATGCCATATATTTCTGTTGTCATTGTCAAATGTGATCTTAGTTTCTTTTGATACCTTTTGCCAGATTATCATTATAGGCATGATTTCAAGCTAACACCTGCATCTGTCTCAACGTTTTTTTTTATCTTATTAACTACTTCACAGACCTGTTGGGGAAAATAATAGAAAGGTAATACACAGCAAGTCCCTGGTGTCCGCTGAATGGCGCCTGGCGGTCGCTGCCCAGCGGATGAGAAATCACAGGTCCCTTGTTTACCAGTTTTAACTGTAGGCAGTAATCCAAACTTACTTCCTTTGCAGGTCTCAGGCCGGTTCTTGCATTGTTTACTGAGTTAAAGTATGTGTCAGCTTTGCTGGAGGGCCCAACCTTACCCTTCAGACTCCCCTGATCTCAGTCTTCTTGCCTTTAAAAGGGCCAACACACAACACTACTCTCCCCTCCAAGGCTTTATTTTCAGCCTTCCCAAGTATTTTTTCCTCCTCTCAGTTTTCTGAGCCCGAAAGCTTTCCATCTCGATTTCTAAGTTTGAAAATCTCTGCTCTCAAGCCCAGCCAAGATAAGTGGCGTAAGAATCAGAAAGGCGCCGTGTCGACGTTCTCGAACACAGGAGTGGGAGACGCGGCAACAGGTCTCCAGAAAGGGATTCCTAGAAAGAGAGGCTGGTGCAGAGGCTGGGCTACCTACCCTACGCACAGCGGGTGCCTGAGTTCTGACCGACGACGCACCGACCGAGGCGCGAAAGCCCAGAGGCCGGGGCGGACGAAAGGGGCTGGGGTTACCCAGTGCCCCCGCCCGCCAAAAGGAGGCGAAGACCGCCTCCCGTGCCCTAGACGAGGAGGGGCGGCCGCCACCAGGGCGCTGCCGAGTTCCCGCCTGAAGCCGGGGCGTTTGGGAACTCCAGAGAGCAGGACGAGTTCGGGCGGGGGCCGAGTTCCCCTCACGACGGGGCCCCCCGGGGGATCGGGGTGGCCCGCCCGAGGGGCCCGCGGCGAAGCGGCGGGGGGAGGCGGAAGGGCTGCCGCCCCCAGCTCTCGGCCGAGCCGACCCCTTCCCACCAGGAAACCAGCCCCGCAGCGGGCCCGCGGGGCGGCCGGTACCTGGGAAGGAGCAGAGCGAGGTGGAGTTGGGGCACAGCGTCCCGTTGCCCACCCGCGGCACCAGCTTCAGGCTGAGGATCTGCTGCAGGAGCCCGGCCGACGCCCCGCTGCCGCCGCTCCCCTCGCGTTCCATCCCGCCGCCATTCACCGCCGAGGGCTGAGGGAGAGCGCCCGAGCGGCCGCTGAGGGAGAGCGCCCGAGATGTTGCCGCAGCGCGCGCTCGCGTACCGCCCGCTCGGCTCCCCACACCTCCGCAGCCACCGCGTCACCTTCGGCCGGGGCCCTCTTCCTCCTACCCCAACGGCCCTGCCAAGTGACGGCTCCTTCCTCCAATCACAGGGCACCGGCGACGGTAGGGGCGGGGCGAGGGTCGTTCCCGCCCCTGACGTTGCGTACGGCTCTCGGAGACCTGGCCCCGTACGGGCTACGCCCCCTACTGGAGAAGTCGCTCCTGCTCCGATGGGGCGTGCTCGGCTCTGTCCTCTGCAACGCCACCTAGAAGAAAACAGTGGAATTGTGAAAGCGGAGAGTGAAAAAGTTGGCTTAAAGCTCAACATTCAGAAAACGAAGATCATGGCATCTGGTCCCATCACTTCATGGGAAATAAACGGGGAAACAGTTGAAACAGTGTCAGACTTTATTTTGGGGGGCTCCAAAATCACTGCAGATGGTGACTTGCAGCCATGAAATTAAAAGACGTTTACTCCTTGGAAGAAAAGTTATGACCAACCTAGATAGCATATTCAAAAGCAGAGACATTACTTTGCCGACTAAGGTCCGTCTAGTCAAGGCTATGGTTTTTCCAGTGGTCATGTATGTATGTGAGAGTTGGACTGTGAAGAAAGCTGAGCGCCAAAGAATTGATGTGTTTGAACTGTGGTACTGGAGAAGACTCTTGAGAGTCCCTTGGACTGCAAGGAGATCCAACCAGTCCATTCTGAAGGAGATCAGCCCTGGGATTTCTTTGGAAGGAATGATGCTGAAGCTGAAACTCCAGTACTTTGGCCATCTCATGAGAAAAGTTGACTCATTGGAAAAGACTCTGATGCTGGGAGGGATTGGGGGCAGGAGGAGAAAGGGACAACAGAGGATGAGATGGCTGGATGGCATCACGGACTCAATGGACGTGAGTCTGAGTGAACTCCGGGAGTTGGTGATGGACAGGGAGGCCTGGCGTGCTGCGATTCATGGGGTCGCAGAGTCGGACACGTCTGAAGTCAACTGAACTGAGAGAGGGAGGGGCGGAGAAGGCAATGGCAACCCACTCCAGTACTCTTGCCTGGAAAATCCCATGGATGGAGGAGCCTGGTGGGCTGCAGTCCATGGGGTCGCGAAGAGTCGGACACGACTGAGCGACTTCACTTTCACTTTTCACTTTCATGCATTGGAGAAGGAAATGGCAACCCACTCCAGTGTTCTTGCCTGGAGAATCCCAGGGGCAGAGGAGCCTGGTGGGCTGCCGTCTATAGGGTCGCGCAGAGTCGGACACGACTGAAGCGACTTAGCAGCAGCAGCAGCAGCAGAGAGGGAGAGGGGCTTTCCAGGAGGCGCTAGTGATCAAGATTCTGCCTGCAATGAGGGAGACACAGGTTCGATCCCTGGGTCGGGAAGATCCCCTGGCGGAGGGCATGGCAGCCCACTCCAGTATTCTTGCCGGGAGAATCCATTGGACAGAGGAGCCTGGCGGGGTGGCGGGCTATACAGACCATGGGGTCACAAAGCGACTGAAGTGACCAAGCACACCAGGCACAGAGGAAGGGAGGGAGATAGATGGATGATAGATTATGGTTAGATAGACAGGTAGATACACATAGAGGTAGATAGGTGGGTAGAAAGATAAATACCTACATACGTATGCATCTGGCAATGAGAATCAGAGGTTCAGCAACCAGGTAAAAGAAGCTGGAAGATGATGCAGCAATACCTTCAATATTTGGAAGAAAAACGATTTTGAGAGAAAACTTCACCTGAAACTAAAAAGGATTGTGTACAAGGAATATGTGTACAAGGATTGTGTAAGGAATATGTCAATAATCTTGTAATGACTGGGAACAGGTGGTTTCTAGACTTACTATAGTGGCCATTTCACGATGTATACAAATGTCATATCACTGTGAGTGTGTGTGTTAGTCCCGCAGTTGCGCTTGACTCTTTGTGACCCCATGGACTGTAGCCCACCAGGCTTCTCTGTCCATGGGATTCTCCAGGCAAGAATACTGAAGTAGATTACCATTCCCTTCGCCAGAGGAACTTCCAAACCCAGGGATCAAATCCTGGTCTCCTGCATTGCAGGCATGTTCTTTACCCTTTGAGCTACAGGGAAGTCCCTATGTAGTACACCTGAAACTCATACAATAATGTTGGTCAACTATATTTCAATAAAAGAACTGAAAAACAATACAAACTCCAGGAAAAACACAAACCTACAAAAATTATGAAGTAAATATAAAGCAAACAAAAACTTTGTGTGTGTGTATTTTTTAGACACCCACCACCTCCTTGTTTCACTTATAGTGAGATGAAGAACTCTAAAATTTTCAGAAGACAGTGTTGAATATCTTTGTCTCATGATAGTGAAGGGGTTCTTAGACATAAAAAGCAAAGACTATAAAGGAAAGGATGTGTAAATTGAATTTTAAGACCTTGTGTTATTCAAGAGTTCATTAGAAAGCATTGCATACAAAATACATTATGTTTTCCTTTTAATTCAAGGACATTCAGTTCAGTCGCTCAGTCGTGTCCTACTCCTTGTGACCCCATGAACCCCAGGATGCCAGGCCTCCCTGTCCATCACCAACTCCCGGAGTTCACTCAAACCCATGTCCATTAAGTCAGTGATGCCATCCAGCCATCTCATCCTCTGTCATCCCCTTTTCCTCCTGCCCCCAATCCTTCACAGCATCAGGGTCTTTTCCAATGAGTCAGCTCTTCGCATCAGGTGGCCAAAGTATTGGAGTTTCAGCTTCAACATCAGTCCCTCCAATGAACTCCCAGGACTGATCTCTTTTAGGATGGACTGGTTGGATCTCCTTGCAGTCCAAGGGACTCTCGAGTCTTCTCCAACACCACAGTTCAAAAGCATCAATTCTTCGACGCTCAGCCTTCTTCACAGTCCAACTCTCACATCCATACATGACCACTGGAAAAACCATAGCCTTGACTAGATGGACCTTTGTTGGCAAAGTAATGTCTCTGCTTTTTAATATGCTGTCTAGGTTGATCATAACTTTCCTTCCAAGAAGCAAGCGTCTTTTAATTTCATGCCTGCAGTCACCATCTGCAGTGATTTTGGAGCCCAGAAAAATAAAGTCAGCCACTGTGTAAAGGACATTAGCAACATTGTTAATTAGCATTCCCTCTTGAAAGCCTTGGTTTTAGAGGGTTTCTGACACCAATTCTCTAACACTACAACTGGGATTTTGCCTCAGCCAAGAAACTTTTCTAAAACAAAAACAGTAAGCATTTTTTAAAGTCATAAAATATTTAACAATGGCGTCTTTTGGTACATTTCCCAGACTAGTAGAGAATAAAAGAAGTGGAAGAAACCAATATTTTAAGATTATATAACAATCAATGATGCATCATATCAGGAAACATTGTTTTGAATTTAGAATTCTATCCTCAGATTGTGAATTTAAAAATTTTTAAAAAGCCATTTAGATGGAGAAGGAAATGGCAACCCACTCCAGTACTCTTGCCTGGAAAATCCCATGGACGGAGGAGCCTGGTAGGCTACAGTCCATGGGGTCACAAAGAGTCAGACACGACTGAGTGACGACACCTTACACCTTAGAGCTAGGAAGGATTTTGAGATGATCTTGTTTATCCCCTGGGTTTCTGAAGGAAATATCTTCTGTTTTTCTATGCTGGAATCTCTGAAGAACGATATGAAACTTCGCATGTGAAATGTACTTAGTTATATAGCCCCTTCTAGCTAAGAAACTTTGTTTATACCTTATTGAAATCTCTGTTGAGAAGGTTCCAGCAGAAACTCATTTGTAGTTTCTTTATAGGAAGAAAACTAGTTCTGTCAAATGCCTGTTCTGTATTATTATTCTGGTTATAACACAGGGTAGGCTCAGTAATATGAAAGAGAAATAGGTTATTATTTGTAATTGTAATATTAGGTTGGTGCAAAAATATTTGTACTTTTGCATTGTTGAACTTTGCCTTTTATATTGGCATACATTGTTTAATAAATGTGATTATGTTATACATCCAAAAAAAAAAAAAGCCATTTAGACTTGCAGAACTCAGAAGATGTATCTTTTATATGACCTTTCTAAGGGAAGCTGAGTGTGCACTCCAATGAAGCTAAAGAGTGATGACTAAGAGAAAGATGGAAAAAAAAAAAAGTGGATTTAACCAGGAGTCTTAGACTGACTTCTGTGCAACAGTCCTAGCAGCCACCTAACCAGATAGGAACAGAAGGAAGAATATCCTCAGGAAAAATAATGAAATAGATTCCAGCAACAGACAAACTGGTTAAGAATCTCACAATTTTAAGAACATGGTGAACAAGGTACCGTTTCTTCTCTCAGTGGGGGGAAAAACCTGAAGAAGAATACAACTTCAGGAAAAACAAACTTACAAGAAAATTATGAAGCATATATAAAGCAAACAAAAACTTGGTGTGTGTGTGTGTTTATTTTTTAGCCACCCACCACCTCCGTTTCACTTACAGTGAGATGAAGAATTATAAAACTTTCAGAAGACAATGTCGAATATCTTTATGTCCATGATGGTAAAGGAGTTCTTAAACTAGATACAAAAAGCAAAGACCATAAAGGAAAGAATGGGTAAATTTAATTACTTTAAGGCCTTGTGTTATACAAGGATTATCACAAAGAAAATATAAAGACAAGTCACAAACTGGGAGACAATATCTGAAAGATAAATAACTGACATAGGAGTAGCATTCAGAACATATAAACTACTTCTAAAAGTCAATAAGAAAATGACAAACAAAAGACCTGGATAGGTACTTCAGCAAAAAGAAATACAAGTGGCCAACAAAAATATTAATAGGAAAAGATGCTTAACCTCATTAATCAGTGAAACACAAAATGAATCACAATGAGATGTCACTTGTCAACCTCCCTACAGCCAAAAATTTTAAAGTCTGAGAACGCTGATTGTTACTGAGGTTGTAGGGCAGCTGGAACTCTGGAGGCATACACAGATATATGAGTGCTCAGCTGTGTCCCACTTTTTGGGATCTCATGGACTGTAGCCCACCAGCCTCCTCTGTCCATGGGATTGTCCAGGCAAGAGTACTGGAGTGGATTGCGATCTCCTACTCCAGGAGGAAACTCCAGGGTCAGGATCTTCCTGACCCAGGGACCAAACCCATGTCTCCTGCATTGCAGGCAAATTCTTTACCACTGGAGCTACCTGGGAAGCCCATAAATAGACCATCTGGCATAATGTTGAATGAAGATACTCATGATCCAGCTATTTAGCTCCTAAGTAAATATCCTACGGCATTGGTAGCAAGAGATATAGACAAGATTGTTCCCAGCAGCGCTGTAACAGTTTACGGTTGTTGCTGCAGTCGTACCCGACCCTTTGAGACCCATGCACTGCAGCCCGCCAGGCTCCTCTGTCCATGGAATTCTCCAGGCAAGAATACTGGAGTGAGTTGCCATTTCCTTCTCCAGGGGATTTTCCTCCCAACGCAGGGACTGAACCCGGGTCTCCCGCGTTGCAGGCAGATTCTTTACCATCTGAGCCACCAGGGAAACCCAAATATTCCATCTTTAGTTAGTTAAATCGCTTGGTCAGTCATGTCCGACTCTTTGCTACCCCATGGACTGTAGCCTACCAGGCTCCTCTGTCCATGGGATTCTCCAGGCAAGAATACTGGAGTGGGTTGCCATTTCCTTAGGTAGGTATAAATGAAAATGATTTATTTACCTCTATAGATGATGAGGGGCGCTCAGTAGGAAAGGGTGACCAGGGCATTCCTGAATCCATTCCAGAGAGTGTAAGTTGGTACTTCATTTTTGGAGTAATTTGGCAATTTCACATTTAAAAGATGGATGCTGTTTGATCCAGCAGTTCTATTTCTAGGAATTTTACTATAGACACACAAACTCACTCATCTCCTGGGGTCCTCTCCCATCCCACGAGCTTGGATCCCCAGGAGTGAGCCTTTTGTCAAGGAAACGTGATTCCAAGCGGGCCAACCCCTCAATAGCTCTCTGCCTTTTCATCCTATGCTCAATGAACTATCCATCCTTTATTTGAACCAAATATTTCCTCTTCAAAAATGTTTTCCTGCCTCTCCACAGTAAAGTAGGCCATCCTCTACCCATTCTTATTATTTATTCACAGTTGCATATTTATTTATAGGACTTTTTATTTACTGTCTGTACTCCCCACCAGAGCAAAGGCTGTGACGATTCTGTTCCAGGGCCTGACTCAGGGCTAACTCATGAAAACAATGGACTGGGTACTGTCTGTCTTTGTCCTGAAACCTTATCTGGGTTCACCTAGGGGCTTGCCGAAAAGCTGCTGCACCCTGCAGCTCTCGCAGAGACTTGTCCAGAAGGCCCCATATGTGGGCAGCAACATCTGAGAGCCAGTCATTGGCATCCTGGAACCTCGGACACAGGTGAGAAGGAGTGAGTCACACAGCAAAAGCCATTCACTGTGCTGTCGCCGAGACAATCTGTGACCCTGGCAGGGACAAACGAAACTTGTGGATGCCAGTATCAGGCTGGGCTCCGAGCCCCAACCCAAATGCCTTCCTGGAGCCCACTAGGGATCGGTGACTGCATGTCAGCCTCTGGCACCACGAACCTCTGACTGGACCTTCTTTGCCCAAACATAGCACGTTGCAGACTTCCTGGCTGACCCCTCCACTTAACCATGTGCTCCTTCCAGGTGGAGCCAGGAGTCTGCTTTTATCCCCAGAGGCTATCCTGGGGTGGGGGGGCCACATATGGGGAGGAAAGGGGTCGGTGGCAGGGTCCCCATTGCCCCAGCCCACTGCCCACCCCAAGATGTTTGCAGCTCAATGCCAGGACAGAGGCGATCATTTTGCAACATTTAAAAATCTCAAATCACTATGTCGTGCACCTGGAACTTATGTAGCACTGTAGGTCAATTATATAATAAAAATACAATAAAATTTTGGAGAGAAGAGAAGAGGTGGAGGCATTAAATCTCCATCTCTTAGAACATTTTCATTTTATTTTTGGCCATGCCATGTGGCTTGCAGAATCCTATTTCCCCTCTCAGGGCTTGAACCCAGGCCCTCAGCAGTGAGAGTGCAGAGTCCCAACCACCAGACAGAGAATTACCTCTTGTAATATTTATAAACTTAAAAATTGCATTTTTCTTTTTATTGTATCTATCTGAGATGGCTGATATTAATTAAACCTAGTATGGTAATCATTTCCCAATATAGGTAAATCAAACCATCATGCTGTACACCTTAGAGAGTGATGTATGTCAATTCTTCCTCAATAAAACTGAAAACAAAAAAAAACCCCCAAATGTCAGGACAGCTCCTTGACACCCAGAGACACACATCTCTGGGTGCTGATCTGGCTTTTGAAGCCTATGATGGAGTCTTCTGCTCCATCCCCAGTTCAGTTTACTTGTTAGAACCATAAGCATTGAAGTCGAAGATGTAAGTTTGAGTTCCGGCCCATATATTAAGCCATGTGACCCTAGCCTAAGTCATTAATAAATTCTGCATTTTAAATACCTTCTTCTCTTGTGTGAAGGGGCAGATGGAGGCTTTATGGGGCCCGAAGTTTCTACAGCTTGACAGGTCCCTAACTGAGGCATCCTGAAGTTTCGGCTTCAAGGTCAGTATCCATCTGCTCCCTGCGAGGAAGAAATGGAAAGTGCCAGACTGCCCTTGACCTGCCTGCTTTGCAATGAGGACGTGGGTCTGCAATCCAGGTCCCACCAAATCCAGGCTGAGAACGGGAAGCCAGCAACCTCCAGAATCCCTCCTAGTCACTGATGGCCTCAGCGAGGGCAGATCCTCACTCCCAGCGGGAACGGGCTAAGGTGTTCTGGTGGCAACTGTCAGTCCGCAGATCAGCTCTGTATTCCGGTGTGACGGGTATTCTATTTGCATGGACTCCAATCTGCTTCCCTGTCCTTCCCAGAGGTTCTGTGACCCTTCTCCCTCCTTTTCAATATTTTTTGAGCGCTTGTTGGCTTTCATTTCCTGAATTTAAGACTAGCTCTTACATATCCACATCTTCCCCCTTCACCTACCCCCTACCTCCTTTTTTAAAATCCAGCCTCTGTTTCATAAGACCCTCTGCCAGTGGAGCCAGGGGCTGTAGCTTGCAGCTAGGAATTGTATTTTGTTCTCCTCCAGGGCCTGGCACAGAAGGACCACAGGGAGACAGCCACCCTAGAGCCTTTTTTCTTCCAAGCTCCTGGCAAGCTTTATCTGGTTACATCAACCCCGTGACTTGCCCTCCAGGCACTGATCTTGCTGCCAGCCTCTTGCTCTGCCACACGCTCTGCCTGGCTTGCTGCCCAGGCCTGCCCAGCCTTCTTTCCCTCCACTTTGCCTGCTCACTGCCTCCCTCCAGGCTTATCCAGGAAGCTCCCTAGATTCTGCACTCTGAACCCCGAGCTTACCACTTCCCACATCTTACCTCGCAGCTGCGGTCCTAGCTACGGCGAACTGCTGAGCCCTTGGGCAAACAGGATGGGAAAATCTGACCCTTCTTGGTCCAGGAAACAGGTTTCTGCAAGCCTGATGCACCCTCTCCTCCCCACTGTGGTCTCAGAGCAAACCCCTCTCCTTCTCTTCAGTCTCCTTCTCATCCTGTAGCCTTGGACAAGTCCCTTCACTTTTGCATTTTGCTTCTCCAACTTTACAGGCCGTAAACTCTAATTTGTATCATACAGGTTAAATATGTTTATTTCTGTAAGTAGGAGCTTTCCCATCAGGACAAATCAAAGGTTCACCTTACTTAGGCAGGTGATGGAGTCGTATGGGCTCCTGGGAGATTGGGTCAGAGAGAGACTAAGGGGAGACCCCAAGATAGAGGCTTGGCTGATTTCTTGCTGAAGACACAGATGAATATAAAAGCATTGGCTTTGGTGGCACGTGGTGCCAGAGGATTTGGGGGAACAGAGTCTGGGGGGGGGTGCCGTGGATGGGGAGATGTACTAACTTCAGGGGCCAGCTGGCCACAGTACCCCTCCAGTCCCAGGTAGGGCTGGGCCAGCCTTCTCAGCTGCAGGATGAGGCATCCTGAGGGAGACTGAGAGGGAAAGAAAGTGCTGGAGAAGGAGCCAAGTCGTCTGAACTTATTCCCCGTGCTCAGAAGTGGGGGAACCAGTCTGCTTTCTATGAAGAGTGTTCCTGTCTGGAATTCAGCTCCTACGTGCTGTTGCTTAATCACTTCAGCCACGTCTGACTCTTTGCCCCCATGGCTCCTCTGTCCATAGCATTCTCCAGGCAAGAATAGTGGAGCGGATTGCCATGTGCTCCTCCAGGGGAATCTTCCCCACCTAGGGAGGGATCGAACCTGTGTCTCCTGCACTGCGGGCAGATCCTTTACTGCTGAGCTACCAGGGGAAATCATTCAGCTCCTAAAGAGGACTGGAAAGAAAGAAGGGGGCAGAAAGAAACTGGTTTGGGAACTCGGTCCTGGCCTGCTACAGGCGGGACCTCCCAAACTCTAGGCCACTGCGTGCCCAGCCCCTTTGGCACCACGCGTGGGTCTCCTGGCCCTGGTGACCGCCAGCCGCAGCTGGGGGCCTCCGCTACGGCCCGGGGCGCTCAGCAGTGGACGAGGCCCAGCTGAAGCTGCTCGGGCCGCGCGGCAGCACCAGGTCCAGGCTGAGGTCGCGCTGCTCGTCCTCGGAGAACACTGGCCGGTAGCCCAGCAGCTGCAGCGCGCCGGCACACAGCTCCTGCACGCGGCGGATTTTGGCGAAGGGCAGGGCGTGGCGCCAAGCCTGTGAGACGTTGAGCGCGTCCCTTGACGTGGTCTTGAAGGCCTCGCGGCGTGCGCCGGGCCCGGCGCCGTGGGTGATGTTGTGGATCCAGGCCTCGAGCTGCGGCGTGAGGCTCAGGCCCGTGAAGGCGTACAGCTCTCGGATCTCCGGCAGCGGCGCCCGCGCCAGATCCTCGAAGCGCACCAGGCGGTAGCGGCCGCGCAGGGCAGGCGGCGGCTTGCGTGTGGCAGCCTCGGCGATGCGCACGTGGCTACGGCACACCTCGCGCACCACGCGCAGGTCTGGGTCAGCCTCCACCCACTTGCCGTTGGTGCCCAGCACGATGCCGTTGTCGCGCGCCAGTGCCTTGGCCGTCTGCTCGCGCGAGCGCAGCACGGCGCGCGGGTCGCGCACCAGGTGCACGATGCGCAGGCGGAGCGCTGGGTCGCTGAGCAGCGGGTAGAGCACCTGCAGGTTGAAGAAACGCACCTCCTTGAGCACCACGTGGCTGTAGGTGCGGCAGGCCTCCTGTGCGAGGCTGAAGGGCCGCCGCGCGCACAGCGGCTTGCACACCGCCTCGCTGCTGATGGCGCCGCGCGGGAAGGCGCTGCAGGCGGGCGGCGAACACAGAGCCCGGCTCTCCGCCCACTGGAAGAGGTCCGACAGGTTGCGCCTCCATGGCAAGTAAGCGTCAAACACATCCATGTCGCACAGGAAGACCGAGCGCACCAGGTCACGCACCGCCATGTGCAGCGCCAAGGCGCTGCCCTGCGACAGGGCGGCCCACACGTGCCACGCGGGCTCCATCAGGTAGAAGACGTCGGGGTGCTGGCTGAAGAGCTGGCCCACGAAGGACGAGCCCGAGCGCCACGAGGACAGCACCAGCACGTGCACCCGCTCCTCGCTGCTCGCTGCAGGCGGCAGCCTGGGCCGGGAGACCAGGAAGAGCAGGAGACCGGTCTGCGCCAGCAGGAGCGCAGTTATCGCCGTGCTGGAGACGCGCCGCAGCCACATGCCGCCGGCCGGAGACCTGCAGAGGGAGCAGGCAGTAGCTGTCAGGGACCAGGGGCCGCTTGCCCATCCCACATCCCACATCCCACATCCTGTCTGGGGCTGCCGGGGAGCAGCTCTGGAACTTGCCCACCGCCCCAGGGAGACCACACCACTGGGGACCTCCCAAGTCAGGAGTGTGACTTGAAGGTATGCACAGTGTTTGCAGAGCCAAACGCCAGTTGCACAAGACTATGGGCCATGTTTTTCCCTTTGTCTCTTTCTCTCCCCTAGCCCTTTTCTTTCTCAGAGAGAACATATATGTAAACTGGAAGTCCTGCTTTTTACTTAAAATTACTTATAGGGGAGCAATTTTAGGTTGTTTACCTAAATAGCTTGCTGGGTGATTTAGCAGAGCCTTCCCAACTGCACCACTTCCTAGCCTAATATCTCAGACCAAAGGCTTCATTGCTCTGTGACTCAGTTCACCCATCTGTAACGGGATTCATCTTGGTCCTGGAGTATTGGGATGAGCCCGGAGGGCTGGGGCATGTAGTAATTCTCAGAACTGAAAACTTGCACTTTCTGCGAAGTGTGCTTCTGTATTGTTTGACTTTTTAAATAAGCAGATACTACTTTTGCTATTACAAATAAACAGACAAAAAACAGCAACTGTTGCTCTCACCCATGGACCGTGAAGTCCTTCAGGAAGCACGGATTCCCAAGGGAGGAGATCCTTCTGGATTGGTGGGACTTGGCAGAAGAAACCAGTTAAGTGACAGGTAGGACGGAGCCAGAGAAGGGGAGAGATGAGGGCAGAGTCAGGCCCCTTTCCATGCTGAGGTTACTTACTGCTGCCCGGGCTGCTGAGAGGGCTGCCCACCTCGATCACAGGTCCATGGGAGAGGCCTGGAGGTTTCTCAGGGCCTGGGAAGGCAGCAGAGGGATGGGTCAGATGGCCCCGGGCGCTGCGAGGGCTCTGTCTTCCCAGACTGACAGAAGTTCCCCTCGGGTGGGAGTCTAGCTGCCCTTCCCCTGGCTGGAGCTGGCCAGGGACGAGCAGGCGGCTGGATACATTTTCCCAGACGGAAGTGAAATGAAAGTCTCTCCTGCTGGGTTTGAGTGTCTCTGATGCCACTCAGGAGCTAGGAGACCTGGGACAAATGACTTAAGTTCTCCAAGACTCAAGTTTCCTCCTCTGTAAAATGGGGGTGATAACATTTGACCTTAAGGTTGTCGAGAGGAATGCTGCTGCAAACACGTACGAGGAAAGGGGCTTGGTAAAGCGCCACACATACCCCCTGTTACTGATGTAGTGTTCAGCTGTATCTGAGAGGAGGAACCATGGGGAGTCTCCACCCAGAGAAGACCCCTGAGGTCACCTATGCTTAGAATCCCAGCATCTCCCAGACCCCCTGCAGCCCCTGAACATGCCTGAGTCCTTCAGTGGATCTTAAGAATGTCCCAGGGTGCAGGGGGAAAGATAAACTGGGGGACTGAGATTGACATATACACACCACTATATATAAAAGAGATAACTAATAAGAACCTACTAAAGCACAGTACCCCACGTCCGAGGTCAGGGGCAGGTGCCAAGAGTGCCAGGCTGTGACAGTGCAGGAACGGCCAAGAGGACCTACCCCGCATCCAAGGTCGGGGTGGCGGCCAAGAGTGCCAGGCTGTGACAGCGCAGGAGCAGCCAAGAGGAGCTACCCCAGGTCCAAGGTCAGGGGCAGCGGCCAAGAGTGCCAGGCTGCGACGGCGCAGGAATGGCCGAGAGGAGCCACCACATGCCTGAGGTCAGGGGTGGCGGCCGGGAGGAGCTACTCCACACCTGAGGTCATGGGCGCAGCTGAGAGGAGCAACCCCATGTCCAAGGAGCGGTGGCTGCATGGGCGCAGGAGGGCCTAGAGGAGCTACTCCACGTTCAACGTCAGGAGGGGCGGTGGTGAGGAGATACCCCTCGCCCAAGGTAAGGAGCAGTGGCTGCGCTTTGCTGGAGCAGCCGTGAAGAGATACCCCACGTCCAAGGTAAGAGAAACCCAAGTAAGATGGTAGGTGTTGCAAGAGGGCATCAGAGGGCAGACACACTGAAACCATAATCACCAAAAACTAGTCAATCTAATTACACTAGGACCACAGCCTTGTCTAACTCAATGAAACTAAGCCATGCCCTGTGGGGCCATCCAAGAAGGGAGGGTCATGGTGGAGAGGTCTGACAGAATGTGGTCCACTGGAGAAGAGAATGGCTAACCACTTCAGTATTCTTGCCTTGAGAACCTCATGAACAGTATGAAAAGGCAAAATGATAGGATACTGAAAGAGGAACTCCCCAGGTCAGTAGGTGCCTACTAGAGATCAGTTGGGAAATAACTTCAGAAAGAATGAAGGGATAGAGCCAAAGCAAAAACAATACCCAGTTGTGGATGTGACTGGTGACAGAAGCAAGGTCCGATGCTGTAAAGAGCAATATTGCATAGGAACCTGGAATGTCAGGTCCATGAATCAAGGCAAATTGGAAGTGGTCAAACAGGAGATGGCAAGAGTGAACGTCGACATTCTAGGAATCAGCGAACTAAAATGGACTGGAATGGGGGAATTTAACTCAGATGACCATTATATCTACTACTGCGGGCAGGAATCCCTCAGAAGAAATGGAGTAGCCATCATGGTCAGCAAAGTGAAAGTGAAGTCGCTTAGTCATGTCCAACTCTTTGCGAGCCCGTGGACTGTAGCCCACCAGGCTCCTCTGTCCATGGGATTCTCCAGGCAAGAATACTGGAGTGGGTTGCCATTTCCTTCTCCAGGGGATCTTCCCAACCCAGGGATTGAACCCGGGTCTCCTGCATTGCAGGCAGACGCTTTATCTTCTGAGCCACCAGGGAACTTAATGGTCAGCAAAAGAGTCCGAAATGCAGTACTTGGATGCAATCTCAAAAACTACATAATGATCTCTGTTTGTTTCCAAGGCAAACCATTCAATATCACAGTAATCCAGGTCTATGCCCCAATCAGTAATGCTGAAGAAGCTGAAGTTGAACGGTTCTATGAAGACCTATAAGACCTTTTAGAACTAACACCCAAAAAAGATGTCCTTTTCATTATAGGGGACTGGAATGCAAAAGTAGGAAGTCAAGAAACACCTGGAGTAACAGACAAATTTGGCCTTGGAATATGGAATGAAGCAGGGCAAAGGCTAATAGAGTTTTGCCAAGAGAACGCACTGGTCATAGCAAACACCCTCTTCCAACAACACAAGAGAAGACTCTACCCATGAACATCACCAGATGGTCAACACCGAAATCAGATTGATTATATTCTTTGCAGCCAAAGATGGAGAAGCTCTATACAGTCAACAAAAACAAGACCAGGAGCTGACTGTGGCTCAGATCATGAGCTCCTTATTGCCAAATTCAGACTTACATTGAAGAAAGTAGGGAAAACCGCTAGACCATTCAGGTATGACCTAAATAAAATCCCTTATGATTATACAGTGGAAGTGAGAAATAGATTTAAGGGACTAGATCTGATAGACAGAGTGCCTGATGAACTATGGATGGAGGTTCGTGACTTTGTACAGGAGACAGGGATCAAGACCATCCTCAGGGAAAAGAAATGCAAAAAAGCAAAATGGCTGTCTGGGGAGGCCTTACAAATAGCTGTGAAAGGAAGAGAAGTGAAAAGCAAAGGAGAAAAGGAAAGATATAAGCATCTGAATGCAGAGTTCCAAAGAATAGCAAGAAGAGATAAGAAAGCCTTCCTCAGCGATCAATGCAAAGAAATAGAGGAAAGCAACAGAATGGGAAAGACTAGAGATCTCTTCAAGAAAATTAGAGATACCAAGGGAACATTTCGTGCAAAGATGGACTCGATAAAGGACAGAAATGGTCTGGACCTAACAGAAGCAGAAGATATTAAAAAGAGGTGGCAAGAATACACAGAACTGTACGAAAAAGATCTTCATGACCAAGATAATCATGATGGTGTGATCACTCACCTAGAGCCAGACATCCTGGAATGTGAAGTCAAGTGGGCCTTAGGAAGCATCACTACGAACAAAGCTAGTGGAGGTGATGGAATTCCAGTTGAGCTGTTTCAAATCCTGAAAGATGATGCTGTGAAAGTGCTGCACTCAATATGCCAGCAAATTTGGAAAACTCAGCAGTGGCCACAGGACTGGAAAAGATCAGTTTTCATTCCAATCCCAAAGAAAGGCAATGCCAAAGAATGCTCAAACTACCACACAATTGCACTCATCTCACACACTAGTAAAGTCATGCTCAAAATTCTCCAAGCCAGGCTTCAGCAATACGTGAACGGTGAACTTCCAGATGTTCAAGCTGGTTTTAGAAAAGGCAGAGGAACCAGAGATCAAATTGCCAACATCTGCTGGATCATGGAAGAAACACGAGAGTTCCAGAAAAACATCTATTTCTGCTTTATTGACTATGGCAAAGCCTTTGACTGTGTGGATCACAATAAACTGTGGAAAATTCTGAAAGATATGGGAATACCAGACCACCTGACCTGCCTCTTGAGAAACCTATATGCAGGTCAGGAAGCAACAGTTAGAACTGGACATGGAACAACAGACTGGTTCCAAATAGGAAACGGAGTATGTCAAGGCTATATACTGTCACCCTGCTTATTTAACATATGCAGAGTACATCATGAGAAACGCTGGACTGAAAGAAACACAAGCTGGAATCAAGATTGCCGGGAGAAATATCAATAACCTCAGATATGCAGATGACACCACCCTTATGGCAGAAAGTGAAGAGGAACTCAAAAGACTCTTGATGAAAGTGAAAGAGGAGAGCGAAAAAGTTGGCTTAAAGCTCAACATTCAGAAAACGAAGATCATGGCATCTGGTCCCATCACTTCATGGGAAATACATGGGGAAACAGTGGAAACAGTGTCAGACTTTATTTTTTTGGGCTCCAAAATCACTGCAGATGGTGACTGCAGCCATGAAATTAAAAGACTCTTACTTCTTGGAAGGAAAGTTATGACTGACCTAGATAGCATGTTCAAAAGCAGAGATATTACTTTGCCAACAAAGGTCCGTCTAGTCAAGGCTATGGTTTTTCCAGTGGTCATGTATGGATTTGAGAGCTGGACTGTGAAGAAAGCTGAGCATCGAAGAATTGATGCTTTTGAACTGTGGTGTTGGAGAGGACTCTTAAGAGTCCCTTGGACTGCAAGAAGATCCAACCAGTCCATTCTAAAGGAGATCAGCCCTGGGTGTACTTTAGAAGGAATGATGCTGAAGCTGAAACTCCAATACTTTGGCCACCTCATGCAAAGAGTTAACTCATTGGAAAAGGCTCTGATGCTGGGAGGGATTGGGGGCAGGAAGAAAAGGGGATGACAGAGGATGAGATGACTGGATGGCATCACTGACTCGATGGACGTGAGTCTGAGTGAACTCCGGGAGATGGTGATGGACAGGGAGGCCTGGTGTGCTGCAATTCATGGGGTTGCAAAGAGTCGGACACAACTGAGCAACTGAACTGAACTGAACTGGAAGCAAAGTACTCTGTAATAACCTATATGGGAATAGAATCTAAAAAAGGGTGGATATAGATGTAATCATTGATTCATTTTGCCATACAGCAAAAACTAACACAACATTGTAAATCAACTATACTCCAATACAAACTAATTACGAAAGAATGTCCCACAGAGGGTCCTACAGAATGAAAGGAACACCGAGCTCAGCTCCCACAACCCCAGGTCCCAGAGTTTTCTCCTCTTTGCACTGTTCTTCCTGCAGCAATCTCAAGGATGAGCCGCTTGGGAAGAGAAGGATCTGGAAGTTTCCTCTTTCCTTTCACAGTATTTGCTCCCCACGGAGACGCCATCACTGGCCACGTCACCACTGAGGGCAGCTGGCATCTATACTGTGAGCACAGACCCCTCTCGACTGCCCCCCTTATCAGGGGCTTGCAGGATGCCCAACAGCTCTTGTTTCCCACTCGGTTCCCCCCGGAAGACCTGGACAGCAGCCACCAGCCTGCTCTGCACACATTACCTCCTCTCCTGGAGGTTGTGTTTCTCAAGAACAGGGCACAGGAGTGGGAGGAAATTCTAACTCCTCTTTACTGACATAAAGAGCTCAAGGGCTAGGTGATTTGGGCTTTCCCTGGTGGCTTAGTGGTAAAGAACCCACCTGCCAATGCAAGAGACGCAGGTTCAATCCCTGGGTTGGGAAGATGCCCTGGAGAAGGGAATGGCAGCCCACTCCAGTATTCTTGCCTGGAAAATCCCATGGACAGAGGAGCCTCGTGGGCTACAGTCCATGGGGTCGCGGATATGACTTAACAACTCAGCATGCGTATACAGCTAGGTGATTTAACTCAACAGCTCCTGAGGTGGGCATTATGATCTCAGGTTTTTATTTAGTTTAATTTATTTATTTTGGCCACAGCACTTGGCTTGTGGGCTCCCAATTTCTCGATCAGGGATCAAACCCAGGCCCTTGGCAGTGAGAGCTTGGAGTCCCAACCACTGGACTGCCAGGGAATTCCCTATGATCTCAATTTTTTAGACGAAGGACCCAAGGTTTGGAGAGACAGCAAGGGACCCCAACCCAGGACTTCGAGGTTTCTGGCACTTTCTGATCATAGGACCCTGACACTTGGGCCCAAACACAGCTGCCCAGGCTCGCCTCGCCCTCCCCTGGTAAGGAGGATCTCACCCCCAGGCCAAGATGCTTGTTACCTGCACTCCAGGGATGCCAGAAGGCTTCTTAGGTGACTCACGCTATACAGGAACTGTTATCTGATCCTCCGATTGGAACTCAAGAACTAGGAAGCAGACGGAAATATCCTGTGCGTGCAGGGTGTCCAGAGAATCCAGGTCCCAGCTGGGCGTTTTCTGAGAAGGCAGCTTACATTCAGCACACCACCAACTGGCCCAGGGTTCAAGTGAGGAAGAACATGTCAGGCAGGCACTGGGATGTGTATTTTATCTTCTTGATTGAATTTTATTCTCCCCAAGTCCCTAGAAGGTAAAAATCATCCTGTGTGTTTTAGTTGAGGCAATGGGGCTTAGAGACATGAATACACAGCTGGTAAGGGGTAGGGCAGGGGTTTCAATCCAGGCGCCAGGCCCCCAGTGTGGGGCTCTGGGTGGCCCCATTCCTAAACCTTTGCCCAATGAAGCTCCTCACTCTGGAAGGGTCATCTGCCTCTCCTATGAATCCTTTGTAATATTTTGTGGGCACATATTTATTATTTGTCTAATTTTTGAAAAGGTGATACATAGAAGTGGTACAAAATTCTGTGTGTGTGGAGTTTTCTCCTTTTGGGAACCTTCCTACACTGTTGGTGAAAATCGTATTACTAAGCTGGTATAACTACTATGGAGAAGAGTATGGAGATTTCCCCAAAAACAAAAAATACAGCTACCATATGATCCAGCAATCCCATTCCTGGGCATATACCTGAAAAGACAACTCTAATTAAAAAGATACATGCACCCCAATATTCATTTGTTGTTGTTGTTAAGCAACCTGAAGGTGCATAAACAGATAAAGAAGGTAAGGTACATATATGCAATAGAATATTTCCAAGCCGTAAAAAGAATAAAATAATGCTATCTGCTGCAACACAGATGGCCCTAGAGAGTATCATACTAAGTCAGACAGAGAAACACAAATGCCTTATGATAGCACTTATATGCGGGATCTAAAAAAAAAGAATGATACAAGTGATCTTATTTACAAGACAGAAATAGACTTACAGACATAGGGAAAAAAAATTGTGGTTACCAAAGGGATGAGGGGGATAAATTGGAAATTTGGGATTAACAGATATATACGACTATATATATAATAAATAAAAAGGACCTACTGTATAGCACAGGAAACTGTATTCAATATTTTGTAATAACCTGTACTGGAGAAGAATTATATACATATAAATAAATTATACATATAAACAAAAATAAATAAAAGTTTTAAAGTGTATAAGACCTAAAAGAAAAACGCATATATATACTAGAAATTCTGTGAATATCCTAAAATTTTATATGAAATTCTTTATTGTATGTTCATGTACTATTTCATTCATTCTGTAAACATTTATTCTGTGGCTATTATGTGCAGAGCATGAAAGTAAATATCGACATGTGGCCGCTACCTTCAGCTTAATTTCTAGCTGAGAAGGTCACCATGAAGCAAGTGATCATTTAACCACAAGCATAGTAAGTATCCAAGGGGTCACAAAGAGTTGGACATGATGAGCAACTGAACTGAACTGATCGGAAGTGTAATAAGGGGCAAGACAGTGCTGTGGGAGCCTGCAGCTAGGAGCAAGCAGAGGGGTCTTTCCTTAGCCAAGGGCTTTTGGAACCGGGATCTGATGGCTGAGCAGGGAATACCTGTGGGAAGGGCTGTGTGAGGGAGCAGGCGGAGAGAAGGTTAGTATGTCAGATGAAGCAGCATCTCTGAAGGCTCCGAGAAGGAGCATTTCATGTTCAAGGGTCAGAGGAAGGCCAGAGGGGCTGTAGGTACAGTATCTAAAGGGAAAAAAAAAGCCATCCCACTGAACCCAGCCCCATTCGTGGCAGATTTTCTGTTAAAGAAAGCAAACCCTGGTGCGCATGCTTTCCTAGACCTCTCACAGCTGAGCACTGCTGACGGCATCACAGCCCAGGATTTCCAGCTTGGACTTGTCCTGTTCTACGCAATCTACCCAGAGCTGCTCCTTGAATTTCCCCAAACCTCTTTTATTCCCTCCTCCTCACTATATACAGAACATCATTAGTGTAAAATGATAATTAGAGAAATAGTTCCTGCCTCCAGGCATCTGAAACAAACTTAGTTCAGTAAGAAGTGCATGAAGAGGAAAGTGTCAGGATTTCCCTGGTGGTCCAGCAGTTAGGACTCAGCACTTTCCATACCAAGGGCCAGGGTTCAATCCCTGGTCAGGGAATTTAAGATCCCGCAAGCCACCAGGCATGGCCAAAAAAAGGAAAGTGTTCTACCAACTGAAGCATATTGTTTCTGTAAATACAGTAATTTGGAGGGAAGAAAAAGGGACTAAGAGGGAGAAACAGGGCTCTGTCCTGCTTGCTATGGGCTTCCCTTGTGGCTTAGATGGTAAAGAGTCCGCCTGCACTGTGGGAGACCTGGGTTCAATCCCTGGGTTGGGAAGATACCCTGGAGGAGGGAATGATAACCCACCCCAGTATTCTATCCTGGAGAATCTCCATGGACAAAGGAGCCTGGCGGGGTATAGTCCATAGGGTCACAAAGCTCAGACATGACTGAGCTTGCTATAATAATACCTAATATGATAGCCCATAGAAAAATGCCAATCAATTTTATCAAAAGGCCTGGAGGGACTTTGTTTTGTATCCAAGATTAGCAAGATTAGCTTTCCAGTAGTAGAGAGCTGTGTATTCAGGCCACTAAGACACATTGCCCATGGCACACGGGAGAACATGGAACTGGTCCTGCATTGAGAGGTACAGTTTTTTAATGTCTGTCCTTTCAGAAACAGTAGCTGTGTACTCATAAATTCAGTGCCTACAAACTATAAGGCAGAGTATGTGGGCTCAGTTGCTCATTAAAAAAAAAAAAAAAAAAAAAAAGTAAGCCTGATGCCACATTTCAGGACGTAGAGATTGCAAAAATCTTTTTTTTTTTTTCCCAAATAACCTAATATTAAGATCACTGAATTGCTTTAAAAAAAAAAAAAGTTAAGAATCCTGCCAGAGTAAGACAATAAGTGTCCTGTCAGGGATTGCCTCAAAGCCCGAGTGAGATGATATTAACAGACATTTGCTGAATTGATATCAGGCACTCTGATCCAAATCCGAAGGGAGAGATCCTCCACTTGTCCTGTATTTCTTTCTGCCGAGCATCTTAACATTACGGTGGCTTCTAGTCATCCCTGACTAGCTCTTGGTCTGAGACAGAGAAGGAGCCCCCACTCTCTCCGATGTGCCGATGGGAACACTGAGCTACAGGGCAGGCCTCACAGGGGAGGTGCAGGAGGACAGGGATCTGCCCTCTGGGCCCGCTCCAGCTGCTCCAGCCTGCAGCTCCTCTCTCCAGTGTCTCCCAGCCCTGCAGTCTAAGGCAGTGAAAGGTAATCCTAGGTCCCACCTCCGGCTCAGATTTCTCTCAGTTTGGCATCAGCTGCAGGCCATTCTGTTCAGGAATCCCAAAGGCTAAAGAAAAGAGATTTCGGATGAGGCATCAAGGGCCACCCCTGGAGACGAACCAGCTCTGATGGAGCCCAGGGTATCTGCTGGAGAGAAGGCTGACGCGGAGGGCAAGAAAGACGAGGAAAGACGAGAAGGGAGAGAGAAAAGAAGAACAAGAGGCAGGGAGGGGAGAGAGAGGAGAAAGACGGATGCCTGTGGTGGTGTGGGAATCACGGAACACCACCTGTGAGGGCTTCCTACATACCAAGCCTTTCCCACCCATCTTCCTCCGAAGATCAGATCAGGATTATCTCACAACAATCCTATGAGGTGCGTCTGATGGGCTACCCTATTTTACAGAAGAGGAAACTGAGGCTTAGAAGGATTCAGGAACTTGACTAAAGAAGAGGAAGCTGAGGCTTAGAAAGGTTCAGGAACTTGCCCACACAGCAACAGTCAGAATTTGAACTCCAGCTGTCTAACTTTAGAGCACTTCATGACATAATGTTGAGTGAAAAAAAACACAGCAAAACATTCAGTGTGTTAAAAATACATGAATATCAAAGGATACCATCAAGAAACTGAAATGATATCCACAGATGGGAGAAAATATTTGCAAATCATATAAATTGCAAGGGACTTGTATCCACACATAAAGAGCTCTTACAACTGAACAATAAAAAAACCCTGATTTTAAAATAAGCAACATATTTGAGTGGATATTTCTCTAGAGAAGATGGACACATGGTCTATAAGTGCATGAAAAGATCCTTGATAGCTTCAGTCATTAGGAAAATGCAAATCAAAACTACATTGGGTTACCACTTCCCATCCTCTAGCTTGGCTGTAATAATAAAGACAGATAATAGCAAGTGTTAGTGAGAATATGGTGAAACTGCAACCCTCACAGGCTGCTGGTGGGAATGTAAAATGGTGGATTGCTGCGGAAAGCAGGTCATCCCTCAAGTAAACATAGAATTACCATGTGATCCAGCAATTCTACTCTAAAATACACAAATCCAAGAGAATCAAAAATATATGTCTACACAAAAACGTGCTCATGAACTTTCACAGCAGCATTAATCATAATAGCCCCAAAGTGGGAATGTCCTATATGCCTATCAGTTGATGAATGGATAAACAAAATGTGGTTTTATCATATAACTGAATATTCTCTGGCAGTAGGAAGGAATGAAACACTAATATGTGCCACAAGACAGAAGAACCGTCAGGTGGTTAACGCACAAGACTGAATATGCTATAAACCAGTGAACTGGACACTTAAAACAACTTTAAAGAATGTGAATTATATCTCAATAAAGCTGTTACTCAAACAAACAAAAACCAAAATGATTTAGTATAGGAAGAAATCCAGAAGGATGCATGCTGAATATTGGTGGTTATTCTGTGGCCAGATTACAGGTCATTTTTTTCCTGTTTTATTACTTTGTCAATCATTAACAATCAGGTCTGTTTCATCAATTCAAAGAGGCATGGGTGGAGTTTGCTGACTTAGCTTTTATTGCAGGAAGAGAGGCACCCCCAAGCCATCTTCCAGCTGACCTGAGTGCCTAGGTGGCTAGAGGGGAGGGGCGTGGGATGGAAAACTACCTGGCCTTTGTGAAGGGCTCCAACCCACACTCAGCCTCAGAGCTCTGGGCTGGGGCAGGCGGTGGTGAAGACGTGCTTGGCCCTAAGCCCAGCCACATCTGCCATTCCCCTGCTGGCCCTGGGGAGCAGCTGTGTGGCATCAGCCGGAGGTAGGGAGGCTCCAGTCACAGAGCCTGGATGCTGCTGGAGTAACCAGACCTGCCTGCAGGAACCTACTGGGAAGTGAAATCAAGTTAGTCTGGGAAAGGAGCTTCAAGTCTCCTTGGCTCAGAGCCATGTGCGGGGCTTTCAGAGCAGATGAGCAGATACCAACACAGAAACTTTTTTCCAAGGCTCTGAACTTTGGGGATCCCCAAAGCACACCTTACACAACACCTAACTTGGTCTAAATCACTGCACCTGACAGGAGGGGGGCCTCAAGTCTGGGACTCCCCCTCTCCTCTGCAATAACACTCATGGGAAATAGAGGGTGCGTATTCCTCTCTGGCACCCAACCCCCAGGTGTGGGCTGAGCCCTCTTATGCAGGGATCATCTGGAATGTTCTCTGGTTTATTTTTCTTAATCTCTTATTTTGATTCATTTATTTTTAAAAAGTCATTTTTAAAAGACTTATTTAAAAGAGTCATTAATTCATTTTTTAAAAAGACTAAATCATTTTTATCAGTCAATGGCATGGAAAGAAAAAAGGAAGGGACTATTTTAGAAGAAAACAGCTTGGTCCAGTCACTGAGCTGCCGCCAAGGACTCAGCAGACTCCCTTTCGAGCCTCCTCTCTTCCTGATGCTGCTTCCCAAGGCTCCATATCCCCTGCCCACTGTCTCCCTCAGCCGCCTTCAATTGTATTTATGTCCACTATCCAGAACCTCCATTCTTTGGACCCCTTTGCTGATGCAAGTAAGGGTGCTTATCTGCCTCCTGCTGGCACTGAGGATTATATCCATATAAGGATTCAACGAAGAAACGGCAGGGGATCGCTGATGATTATGATAAAAAGAATCTAGTGAAGGAGTTTAGGGAGAAATTTGCCTGCAATGGTACTGCACTGAGCATCCAGAGTATGGAGAAGGAATTCAGCTACAGGGCGACCAGCACAAGAACATACGCCAGTTCCTGGTGGAGACTGGACTGGCTAAGGACAGTTTCTGGTGGAGACTGGACTTGCTAAGGACAGTTCCTGGTGGAGACTGGACTGGCTAAGGACAGTTCCTGGTGGAGACTGGACTTGCTAAGGACAGTTCCTGGTGGAGACTGGACTGGCTAAGGACAGTTCCTGGTGGAGACTGGACTGGCTAAGGACGACCAGCTGAAGGTTCATGGGTTCAAGTGCTTTTGGCTCACGGAGGCTTAAGTGAGGATTTCCTTGCAATGAGTAGAATTTCCCTTTGTCCCTTGTCACAAGTTTAAAAACCTCTCAGCCTGTATAATGTAACCATCTGGGGTCTGCTTTTAACTTGGACTAGTGGAACTCCTTTATGCAACAAACTGAACAGAGCCATGCTGTCTAGACTTGGGGTCCCTCATTTAAACAGGGGTCAAGCAGAGGCGCCTGGCAGTGTCCAGCCTGAAACAAAGCAGTAACAGTGATGCTTCAGCCAAGTCCAGAGCCCCAGGATCACAGGTGGCTATGTCTGGCCGGAAGCCCCTCAGCAGTCCCTCTGCAGAGTTCCTGTCCTGAGAGAATGTCACCACCTGGACAGCCCTCGATGAAGCGGAGAATGGAGGATGGGTGAGGCAGCTGTACTGCTGGAGGGAGCCTTTGGTGGTCGGGGAAAGCTTCCCCTGCTGTCTCCAATGTGACCCGATGGGCAGAGCTTAGAGCAACCAACCACCCTCTAGTGAGGGGCCAGGACATCTGGCTTGCCACCAAGGTCTTTTTGACCAGACATATCCTAAATAATCAATTCCCAAACTAGAAGGTGAGGCCAACCTTCTATCAAATTTCAAACCGATCTATCCGTCATAGCTGTAGAGCTTGCAACTCACTAGCAACAATGGCCCAGTGCCATGTGAAGTAACAAACTGATTTTGGGTTTTTTTTTTTTTCCCCACCCTGTTCAGTTTTAATGTTATGTAATGTATTTAAACCCTTATTTAAATAAAACTTATTTTCAGAAACAACAACAACAACAAAAAGAAAACAACACAAAACAGCCAAAGACAACATGTGTACCTTGTTTGGATTCTGATTCAGACAAACCCAGTGTGAGAAGATATCTCTGAGGTAATCAGAGAAATTTTAACATGGACTGAGTATTAGGTGATATTGGGAAATCTTTGTTAATGCTACTATCACTACAAAGAATACTCCTGTTCATGCATTTCCGTACCTAAATCCCCTGACTAGCCTAGAAGCCAGACCCTCTCTCTCTCATACCAGGTAGTGGGGTTAGCATATGGGCTAAGAGTATGAACTCTAGTTGGTGGCTCACTGGATGATCTTGAGCAAGTTGAGCAAGTTACTTAATCTCTCTGTGCTTACTTTTTTTTTTTTTTTAATCTATAAATAGGGGAAATAATATAACACCTCATGGGCTTGATTTGAAGATTAGAGGAATTAATATTAAAGCACACAGATAATGTCTGGCACATAGGCCACTGAAAAGTATTTGTTCAAGGATCTTCTAAAAATTCTGGGTCACAACTGTGTTCTATGAGTCCAAGAGAAAGCCTGTGCATAAGGAAAACTCAAAGAAAATAGCCCAACCAAGTCCAAGTGACCCTAGCAATAGAAAGAATCAAGCGTAGGCAGCAGTGGTGGTGGTGGTGATTTAGTTGCTAAGTTGTGTCTGACTCTTGCAACCCCATGGACTACAGCCTGCCAGGCTCCTCTGTCCATGGGATTCTCCAGGCAAGAATACTGGAGTGAGTTGCCATTCCCTTCTCCAGGGAATCTTCCCAAACCCAGGAATTGAACCCAGGTCTCTTGCATCACAGGCAGATTCTTTACCAACTGAGCTACGAGGGAAGCCACACATCCCAAACAGGAGATAGTGAATCAAGGCTGAACGCCTGCCGTCTGAAGCCAGATTGGGTTAAAATTATGCTCTACAACCAGTGGGGTGTGTCACTTTGAGCCAGTCACTCATAACTCGTGGGCTTCAGCTGACTCTGAGAACGAGGCTCCAGCAGCGCCTACCATGCAGTCTGGAGAGGACTAAATGGAACAGACTAACCCTTGGCATGGCCAGGCTCACCAAGCAGCCTGCTATTCTTATTAACTCTGGTACTTGGCTCACTCACTCATGGCGTCACCTCAGCCAAGTCTTTTCCGCTCTTGGGGCCTCACTTTTCCCATCCTCGAGCCTCCAGTACAAGAGGGAAGAGGAAAGAGAGTCAACATCTGCTGGGCACCTATGCTGAGGCCCAGGGAGGCAGTCTCTATTGTTGCCCGCGGTCCAGCAGCTGGGAGCAGGGCCCCCCAGACTCAAATTCAGCTGGATCTGGTTCCAAATTCACTTGCCCGAGCTGCTTTTCCTTCAGGGTTCTATGGAAAAAGCCCTTGGAGAGTTTTTTGTTTCTGTGTGTTTTCTTTTTTTTTTAATGAAAGCCATACCCTTTGAAACTCAAGTTGCAAGAGACAAGGGATCCTCAAGAAATGCCCTGTGGAGCTGAAGCCCCCGGAAGACCCTTTCCAACCAGCACTTGGAAAAGGGTGATGCCCTTTTAACGTTCTCATAAAAACCACCCTCAGCTCCAACTGGCACAGCCCACGGGGGCCTGCAAGGTCACCGTCTCCCCAGCTGGGCCCCCGGCCGCCCAGGGTGTGGGCATCCCGCGCGGAGAGAGGACGAATCAACGTACCCTAGGCGAGGTGTTCGGGCCCGGGGGCGCGGCGCGGGGCAGACACCTCTGGCCCCAGTCTCTGCCGAGACTCCTGGACGCCGGCTTCACCCAGCTCCGTCTGCGGCCGCTGTCTCCTCGCCGGGACAGTCCGCAGGGTCGTACGGCTCTGAAGGGGCACCCGTGCCCCCCGGGCGGAGGGCGCTCCAAGAGGCGTGGACTTGGCAAGCGGGGGCCGAGATATTGGAGGCACCTGGAGAGCCAAGGCGGCGGGAGGCTGGAAACCGGGCAGGAGTCCCCTAAAAAAAAAGAGAGGTGTCCTTAAGAATGGGATGTTGAGGGAGCCGTCCCGGGCTGGGGTGGAGTACGGGGCAGGACGCGAAGCAGCCTCGGAGCCCCCCGGGCGCCCGGGCGCCCGGCCCCGCGCCGCGCGCTACCTGTGCGGCCGCTCGGAGCCTCGGGCTGGAGCGGAGCGCGCACAATGAGGCGCTTTCAGACGTGGCTGCGGTCCCGGAGCGGGCGGGCGGGCGCCGGGGCGGGAGGGGAGGGAGGAAAGAGCCGGTTGGCCCCCGGGCTCGGGCTAGCCTGCCCACCGCGGGCCGAGGGGCCACGCCTCGGGGGAGGGGCGGCCGCCCCGGAGAGGAGGGCGAGCGCCGGAGAGAAGGGCGCAGGTGGGCCCGGGGGGCGGCCGGGGGCGCGTGGCTCGGCGCGGCGTGTCAGGGGGCGCCCGCCGCGTCGCTTCTCATCCCGCTCGTTGACCAAGAAAGTGTTTCCCCCTCCAATCGATCCCCAGAGAAGGGAGGCTCCTGGGAACACAAAAGGCCCTTGTGAAAGAAACCGAATCTTAATTTTGCCCCTGCTCGCTCTCGGTGGCATCCTCGCAGCCAAAGGAATCCAAACTGCTTCCCAAGCCCCCGGCCTCGGCCCCAGCCAAGCCTGGGTCACCTGGATGTCAGGGCCCCGCGCACTAGCTGGGCTGCGAGGCGCCGGGACACCAGGTGGCCCTCAGGAGCTGGGCCTGCAGCTGGCTGTCTCCCCGCTTCTCCAGCCTCAACCCAGAGACTCAGACTTGATAGCAGGTCCTGGTAAATACCGGTATCTTTCAGTAAATAAAGATGTTATTTCCCCCTACAGATAAGAGAGTCCAAGCATCTGAACAAGATGGAGAATTCTGATCTCTTGTAGTCCGTCGTGCGACCTAAAAAGAAATCTCTGTGGCTGGAACTATAAATTAGTGCATTCTTTCCAGGATTCGGTTTGGCGAGATGAATTAAAATCCTTAAGAACTGTCATAAGCTTTTTGAAATCGTAATTTCTTTCTAGGCTCTATCTTAAAGGAAATAAAACTAACAAAAAGGATTTATATGCACGGTTGATAGAAATGTCATTTATGACAGCTAAAAAAAAAAAGGCAACAGAAAATTAAAAGGATGTGTATCAGTATGCCAAGAGCAATTTACAGACAACTCATTTTCTTTAGGTTTCTGTAATTACACGTTTCCTCCCATAGGCATTTAGAACTTACGTGGTCACAAAGAAATAAAACTTCTTTTACAAAGCATGAACATGAAGAGAAAGAAAGAAGGCTTTATCAATTGCTTTATTATTCTTAGATGATGGAACCTCACCTGATTCAAATAGAAACTGGATAATCATTTGGCAAGATAAGAAACTCCCCCTTGCCAAATACTTAGACCCTGACACAGCTATGGGTTACAGCCCAGTTGATAAACTTCTGTTATTTCCCCACCTTTTTCCTGCAACTGTACAGTATGGTTCATCTTCAGAAGCCACCAACCTCTTATCTGTAAACAATCTGGTATTCACCAGAAGCAGTTGTAATTTTCCAGCCTGTGATTTTCACATGCCATGTGGATTCCACCAAAAACTCACATTTACTTGGGGTGGGGCCAGAAGGCTTTTGCCAAACAGTTAACAAAAGCTCCAAGGTCTTTGGTCAGAGCCCTGGCAAAGCAAGGCTGCTGGTGAATAACCAGAAGTGGGGACAACTTCTGCCTTCCCCATCCTCCCTTTTCCAAATACACTTCCCCTCTAAAGAGCCATATGGAACCTTCCAGTTTGAACATTTTAATTATAAGTTTACAAAACATCATGGTTCTTTGTATATGTTTGGCATGAAGAATAATTTAATAAAATACAAAGCCATGTTGACATACATCTTCAGCTCTCTTTCCGTATTTCATTACCTTTTGGTGATTCAAACCAGAAACTCTTTTTTATTTAAATCTCAAGGAAGAAAACAGAAAACAAAAAACTCTAGGCATATAAACAGCTCAAAATATTAAAAGAAAAGGCAGAGGGACCAGTGTTAGGATCTTTTTGTGCTTAAATACTTCAAAACAGCTTTGTTTCTAAAGTTCTTATTTTGGGCAGCCTGGAAGAAAAGGTGCTTTGGAAATAAAAACTCAGAGGTGTGTGTGCATGGGTGTGAAACACGGATCTCAGAGGGCGTGTCCTCCCACTGCCAGTGAAAGCACGGGATCATAAAGCAGGTCCAGCGGTCCTTAGTGTGAATGGAAAATCCCTGTTCCACGTATGACAGAGGCCCATTCTGGGTCTCTTCAGCAGACGCTCACTTAGTCACGAGGGTGATCTGGCTGAACTGCGTGTCATTCTGCTAACGGCCAGGCCCGGAATGGGCTGCGCAGCTGGCATCCTCTCTGGGCCCTCCCTGCTCCTTGTGTGCCTCCCCAAAGCGGCCCACTGTGATGGGCACCCTGTTCCTAAGCCAGAGGAAACCCGAGTCGCGGCTTCCCGCTAGCCCTCCAAGTAACCTCTTGGTTGTCAGGCGGCAGGAGCCAACAGCAACAGCAGCTCCTCTGTGGCTGCATCCCTTTCAAGCGGGGGGAGGGCTGTCGAGGAGCTGGAGTGGCAGGCGTGCAGCCTGCTGGGCGAGGCCCAGGGAGAAAGGACCTGTTGCTGCAGGGCTTACTCCCCCACAGTCGTGGAGGGCTTGTGCCCGCAGCAGCCTTGCTGACCACGGCCTGCTATTCCAGGGCTCAGCCGGAGGCCAAGCGCAGCCCGGCGGGCGGGATCAAGGGCTGCTCCGCGGGGCTGCCACAGACCCCTGTCTGTTTGACACAGCAGGTGGACGCCGGGCCGCGTGCCCTCACGGCACCCACCCGCGCGCACATGTGCTCCGAGCGCTCCCCTCTCCCCTTCCAGACCGCCGGTTAAAGGCCTCTCAGTTCTGGAAACCAGTGCTGAGTGGAAATTTAGACGCCCAGGAGTGGAAAGTGCTGATGATTGCGTATCTATCCCCAGAGAGCCCTGCAAAGAGGAAAACCTGGTTTACAACAGGGGGAAGAAATACACGGCATGCTTCTCAGTTCAAGAGAGGAAAAGTCTTTGCTTCACCAGAGATGGGACTCTTTCCAAGCTGTCTGAACTGACTGTAGTTTCCTCCCGAGATCCAAGTCTGAGGCGAAAAACAAAAACGAAAGCAAATTATAGCCTTCAGGAACCCTCAGAAACATTTCTACAAACTAGTCCCTGATTATCTCTGCAGATGCTTAGAAGATACAGAATTTGTGTAGAGGAAAATTAGAAAGGATTGTTCTTTGTCTCTGATGGGAAAAGCACACATGGGGGCAAGCGGCCACCGACTCCAGAAATTTTGCAAGACGGCAGTTCTCAGAAGACAACAGAGGGGTGGCCACGGTCTTGCTTAGAGTTTTCAGAAGGGTCTTCTTATGATAAATGCTCCTTATACAGTTCTCCCTGGGGCACAGCTGTTACAGGGATTGTGGTCACCACCTGATTTTGGAACACAAATCTTTTGATTCTTTCAAACGCCCACAGGAAGATAAGTAGGATACTGACATACTGGATCCAGGCAAACTTTATCATTTCCCAGAATCCTGGTAGATAAGTACAAACAGTTAAGGAGTCACAGATGACATTTTCTACATACATGTTACACCAAAGAGTTAGTTTATACAGAAAATCACAAAAAATGTTTCAAATACCCTTAAGATGAAAGGGACAATCAAAGATTATTAAGATATAAATATGTATGATTCTGACCTAGAAGAATTGCTCAAAAGGACAGGAAATGAATATTTTTTTCCCGTATGAACTGCAGACAGACAGAGTCGTTTGTGGGGGACTACCACTGCAGCAATTTCCAGTCTGAGGCTTCCCACATCTGTTCCCTCTTGAGACATCTGAGGAATCCCTCTTTTCTTTTTTGAAACCCAGCTACTGTTGGCCCCTTAACAGAAAGGATATGAAATGACTTCCACGGGGTATCGGATGACTGCATTAACCACAAATGGAGCTTCTGCAGCCCTTCCCACCAGCCAGATGGGGCTGGGGTCAGTCAGGATGGTGGTTACTGCAAAACAATGAGGAGTTAATCCGTGAATGCTCTCTTTGGCAGTAAAATACTGAGGGCTGTAACATACTCTGACCTCTCAGGCCAACTCTGCATTTCAGAACACATGCCAAAGAAATAATTCAAAAGGAGAGAAATTGAATGTTCAAAGCTGCTCACATAGTATTTGTTAAAACACTTGTCAAAGGATGTTAAAAACAGTCTGTGTTCTACAACTGTCTAAGCAAATGAATGGCTAAGCAAAGGAATACTATGCTACCTCTAAAAAGAAAACCAATGAAAACTTTCTAGCGGTGTGGGGGAAATATTAAATTACAAAGTACAGAAGACAAAAACTGTTTCTAAACTGTGACAGGAGCTGTATAAAAACTCTGCATATGGACAATAACTGGAAGGAATTAAGGAAGAAAAGTTGATTTGCAGATAAATGTTTCTAAGTCGTGTTCTAAAATTCCTTTATTTTTGGAAACCAGAAAGAAATACTGGAATTGCGGTCCCCTGACTCGTTAAATGTCTGTGTTTCGTATCTATGTCTGGTTGCCAAGCAATGCTTTAGATTCCTTTAGAGGAAACCTCAGACCACCAAGCAGCCAGATATGCTGAGTCAAGCGCACACTCAGGGACGATCTGGCGGTCTTGCCTCTTGGAGGCCCTGGGCAGGTCTGCCTTTCAGCCAGAATCGTGGGTGCCTTTTCCTCCTTCAGCTGCTGACACGCGGTGAGTCACTCAGGCTCCCTGTTTCCATATGAACACTATGGAGAGCAGCCTGTCTTCGGCTTTTCTTACAGGTGTGGTGTGGGAAGCAACTCGCCTATCTCTACACATAAACCCACCCAACCAGTGGTGGGACAAATACGGCAGTGAACTGGCACGAACCTGCTGGACCAGAGGAGCAGTGCAGGGGATAGTTAGGGGGTAGGTCTCTGGATCAGGAGCAAAAGAACAACTTCTGAGCAACCTGTTCACCTTCCACAGCTGAGCATTCACTGGTCTCAACATTTTGATATGACAAGGGCTCTAATTCTGTTTCTCTCCAATACCCTCATTAACCTGCAAAGTCCTTGAGAAGCAGATGGATTAGCTGTCCACACAACTCACCGTTCCTTTCCTGATAGGCAGCAACAATGCGGGTGAGGTCGTAGTCACTGGCAAACGGACTGGTCCCGTTGATGACAGACACCTGGGTGCGCGGGAGGGCATGGTGTGAGCACACAAGCGGCTTGAGCTCTTGGTTTTTCTACCCCCCTCCCACCCAGGCTGATCTCAGAGACCACCCTCTTGCGCTTGGGGGCCTATTCCAGCATCGATAATATTTTCTTCAAAAATGAATGAACTCTTTTGAAACAGTTTAAGTCATTTACTTTCAGTCTTTCTTTCTGGAGGGAAGAAAACAAGGGGTCAATATCCATCTTTCACAGGTTTTAAAGCGACTTATATAATTCCCCTCTCTATTCCAATGGGAGAAATGAGTCTTCTCATTTTTTTCTAAGAGACTACATTTTCAACCCCTTTGTCTGTTTTCTTGCTTTTGTCTGGATGCTCCCTAATTGATCCCTTTGAAATGCAGAAATGGAAAGATAAAGTGCACATAGTAAGTAATAAGCACATAATCCTTTGAAGACGAGAAAGAGCTGTTCTCTAGCCTCACATTCCTGACATAATCTAACATGGGCTTCCCTCGTAGCTCAATGGTAAAGAATCCGTCTGCAATGTGTGCAGACCTGGGTTTGATCCCTGGGTCGGGAAGATCCCCTGGAGGAGGGAATGGCAACCCACTCCAGTTATTCTTGCCTGGAGATTCCCCATGGACAGAGGAGCCTGGTGGGCCACAGTCCATGGGGTCCGAAAGAGTCGGACAAGACTGAGCGACTAAGCACAGCACAGCATATTAAATTTATATTTTATAGTCCCTCCCGTTAAAAAAAAATAGTATGTTGATAATGGTTATGGTGACCATGAATCCCAGTTTATCTGGGACAGTCCTGGTTATAATAACTGATAACATTTCCTATTAAGTTTCAAAAGTAGCCTAAATTATATGGGCCTCCTTGTGATAACATAAAGGTTTGCGATGAGGGATGGGATGCATGAGTCCTGGTCTCAGACAGACCGTTCATGGCTCTGTGGGCTTTGGGAAAATTAATCAATCCCTGTAGCCTCCAGGTTCCTCATGTGTGAAATGAGAGTTCATTCTCTCATCAATTCTGAGTGCTTACTATGGGCAGGCACTGTTTTAAGCGCTGGGGCGAGAGAACACAGAAGATAGCAGGGCTTTCACCACTGAAAGTGAAAAGTCGTGTCCGACTCTTTGGACCCCATGGACTATACAGTCCATGGAATTCTGCAGGCCAGAGTACTGGAGTGGGTAGCCGTTCCCTTCTCCATGGGATCTTCCCAACCCAAGGATGGAACCCAGGTCTCCTGCATTGCAGGCGGATTCTTTACAGCTGAGCCACAAGGGAAGCCCCTTTACCGATGAGGGAGACGGCAAATGAACAAACTGGAAACCTCCCTTTCATATTTCAGGTGAAGGTAAGGAGTAAACCTGGGTGAGCGATGATGGAGGGACAGGTGGATGGTCTTTAGAAGGCGTGTCAAGCAAGGACTGTGCTCAGGAGCTTTGACCAGGGACCAGACGGAGCAGTAGGGTGAGCGATGTGGGTACTTGGTAGAGGAAAAGGTAAGTGCAAACCCCTGAGGCAGGAGCTGCTTTGTAGGTTTGAGGGACAGCAAAATGGACCCCGGGGCTGGAAAGGAGCAAGGGGGACAGTGACAGGACAAGCCGCTGGAGAGCGGGGAACGGCAACAGAAGGCGTCTCATGAGGCTGCTGTGATGACTGGATGAGACGATGTAGTTAAACCTCTTAACGTGGGGCTGGCCTGTTATAAGCTTAGCAAAGAAAGATCATGTGAAATACACTGTGTGTGTGCATGCAAACCCCAAAACTATAAATAATTCAGTTCTTAGATAAAGACAAAGATTCTTCTCCCTCTTTTTTGAAGATGTAAACAGAGATATCTGTCACCATATTTCGAAAGGATTCACGGGAAGAATTCCTCAGAGATCCTTTTCTGTGCCACTCACAGAGAAGTGCTATTTCCAATGTTACTTGCTCCCTCTTCAAAGCACTTGATAAACAATACAATACAGTAGCAAAAGAGATCGGCAGTGTGAAGCGTCCCTACGTTGTACCGGACGTCCAGGCCTCTGTAGCCGAGGGGCTGCTTCTGCTGCAGCCTCAGGTCTCCATTCACATGTAACTGGGACCCCGGAACAGCGAAGGAGAATTGGAGAAACGCCATGCTCTGCATCACGAATGTAGACATCCTCTGAAATCATTAGAAAGAGAGACCATATCAATTTCAGTCAGAGCCAAATGGTTGTGGGTTTCGAGCATCACCCATCTGTGGTTGAAGCCTAAGTCGTCCCCCTAGTGCCGAGCTTAGCCATGCAGGAAGCGCTCTGCCCAGAACCCCTGGAGCTATTAATAGCTCATGGAAATTAATGTGGCCTCCACGAAAAACATTCAAATTCAACTTCGGCAGCTAAATCCTAAGTGACACTTCCGCAAAGAGTCTTCTGCAGTGTGAGTTTTCCCAGAAATCAGAAAGGGGGGCTCTGTTCTATTGAAAGACAAAGGGGAGGACTTCCTTGGTGGTGCAGTAGATAAGACTCTGCCTGCCAATACAGGGGGCACGGGTTCGATCCCTGGGCCGGAAGATTTCATGTGCTGCAGAGCAACTAAAGTCAGAGCCGCGCTCCACATCAAGGAAGCCCTCGCACTGCAAGGGAGAGCGGCCCCCACTCACCACAACTAGAGAAACCCCACATGCAGCAACGAGGACGCAGCGCAGCCAAAAAATAAATAGTTAAAAAAAACACTATGAGAAAAGTAAAGACAAAAGGGAGGTAACTCACATGCAGTTGGTAGGAGAAAGTCAGGATGAGCTGCACACCTAGAACCTGCTCTGTGGACTGCAGGGGAAGCTCCAGTTTAAAGTGCAACATGTCCATTTTCCCATCCTGGTTCCTGTCTTCCTCTCTAGCCTAGGAAACCCAAAAAAGGCTGATGACCCTGGTCCTTAATAAGTCCAGGAGGACTCCACAGCGTGGAGTATGTTGGACATACACAGTGACTCTGCCACACACAGGCACTACATCTCTCACCGAAAGAAGAAAGAGAACATTCAATAGTTATAGGTGGATCAATACTGGGGAAAGAGACATGGCCCCTGAACTGCACACTCGCACTTCTAAATATTCTAGGGCCAAACTGGTTGGGACCTGGAAGCGGCAATGAAAGCAATGCAACATCTGGAAGCGTTATTCTTTTTCAGTTGTCTCATTTGACCTTTTTTGGTTTGTTGCTGGTGTTTTCTTTCCTTTTAAGAAATATGCCTGAGTTTATAGGGAAGGTTTAAATAGCACCTAAGAACAGATTTCGAAAAAACCCCAATCATTCTGCATTTCCCAAACAGACTCAGCAGAAAAACACCAGGCTCTGTTTATATGTTCTTTAACCACAATGTCTTTGCTTCAGATTCTCAACGTTGGATTGATGTCAGGGCTTTAGAATGTGGTGTATCTTGTAGTACCAATCAGTACAATGAAAAAGAAAGCTAAAGTAAAATCAGTAAGGCAGTAAGACTCCATAGGTACTTTATAAATTAGTGACATGAAGGCAGTGAGAACAGAGATCCAAGGAGGGAGAAAGACAGATTACAGCTCATAAAAAACCGCCAGAATCCAGTCTCGCCTCACAGTGACCCTAAGAGGACGAGCAGGAGAGACGGTCACTGAGATGTGATCACTGGGGACATGACTCCGTGGTGCAACTCTGGACCTTGCTGTTACAACTCATCCTTTCCGAAGGCTCCCAGAAGGACTCTGCGATGGTGTATCAGCATATTCCCCCCCAATTCCCCATCTACTGAGTCATGTGGTTCTCCTCCATACCTTTATGTGGGGGAAGAGATTCTTTGTTCTTTTTCAGGCTAATAAGGTCGCTTGAGATGGCGTTATCTCAGTTTTCAGAATCTTTCAATCATTTCTTTCCTTCTAGACAATAATGTCCTTATCCTGGGCCTTGTTATGGAGAAGTCTACCCTCTCTCTTCTGTTGGATACTATTTTCTCGCTCTCGTTCTGTCGGCTTTGCAGGTGCAGCACAGGGATATCTGTTACCCGGGCTGACGATCAGGTTACCGAGGCAATTATGTATCCGCAATTATGAGCAGGATGGAAAAGAGGCTGCCTTGTCTTCCTGAGCATTTTTTCTTTCAGTTGATATCTGGGAAGACTTGGAAGACAAAGTCAGGTTACCTCTCTGTGGTAGATCCATAGCTTTTCTGGATCTTGAGGGTTATACAGGAAGACAAAGATCAACAACTTTTGAGAGAGGAAGGATAGTGGTCAGGAGGGAAATGCCAGAAGAATCTGGACTCTCAGACAGTCTCAGAGGGAGAGACACATTTCATTTGACCTTTACAATCAGTCAAAGGTAAGCAGAACAACTACTATTCCCATTGCATATGTGAGAAAATCAAGTTTCAGGGAGATTAAAGGATTTATGGAGTACAGCTAGTATTGGTAAAGACAGGATATGAAGCCACATATCTGACTTCAAATCTGGTCCTGTTTCCAGGACTAAAATGTCCAGACTTAAACTCAAGGAGCAGATGTTGGTTATGAAAGATCTTTTGGCAAAAAACCCAGCATGCTTTTACTCCAGGTTCACAGAGGGCAGAGATCTGGTACAGCACCATAACTGGTGTCTGCTTGTTAAATCCGCTCATTAACCTGGCAAATATTTTCTGAGGGCCTACTATGTGCCAGAGGTGCCAGGCATTGCTTCAGGTTCTGGGAATAGAGTGGCAAACAAAATGGACAAAGTCCCCACCACAGCGGAGCTTCCATTCCCAGCCAGGGAGGCAGACAGTAAGTCAGTAAACCATGTGCCGACATCAGGCAGTGCTGGTGCCACAAAGAAGTGAAGCAAGCTAAAATCAGAGAATGGTCAGGGCAGAATTTAACAGAAATTTATACAGATGGTATGCAGGAATACCTGACTGTCCGAGAAGTCAGAGAAGTGAGGTGATGAGGTACAGAAACATCTTGAGGAAGACTAACCCAGGCTAACCAAACGCATGTGCTCTGGGTGAAAGTGGGTCAGCGTTTACGAGGCTGAGATGAGGCCAGTGGAGCTGAGAAGAGTTCATGAGCTGGAGACAGTGAAAGACGAGGCTGATACAGGGCCATGGCGATGAGTGAGCGTGCAAATGATGCCTCTCCCACAGAGCTGCATGTGTGCCAAGGTGCTTCAGTCATGTCCAACTCTGCAACCCCATGGACTGTAGTCCACCAGGCTCCTTTGTCCATGGGATTCTCTAGCCAAGAATATTGGAGTGGATTGCCATGCCCTCCTCACAGAGGACCTGTCACCAAGTAAGACTCTCGCTCCCCTGAGGCTAGTGGGCTACATTGCTGTGCTATCACCTGGACCATGGATGAGATCAGTCATTTAATTACAGCTACTTTAAAAAGAATTGTATTTATTTATTTTGCTGTGCTGGGCCTTCGTTGCTTTGCGAGCTTTTCTCTAGCTTCAGTGAGTGGGGCTACTCTCTAGCTGCAGAGCGTGGGCTTCTCATTGCGGTGGCTTCTCTTGTTGCCCAGCACAGGCTCTAGAGCATTCGGGCTTCGGCGTTGTGGTTCCCAGGCTCTAGAGCACAGGCTGATATTTGTGGAGCCTGGGCTTAGCTGCCCTGCAGCATGTGGGATCTTCCCAGACCAGGGATTGAACCTGTGTCTCCTGCGTCGGCAGGTGGACTCTTTACTACTGAGCCATGAGGGAAATCCTAATTCCATTTACTTTAAATGAAGCTTAATACAAAATCCAATGGCTACAAAGGTAGGTATTCAAACGGCGAATACTTCTTTAACACAGGTTCAAGATTAGTAACTAAAATCCAATGGATGTGTCTGGCTAAGAGAATTCATAAATCACACCATCCCCCTATTTTTATAAGGTATATGTGAACTTGGAGCAATCTTTATATCCACAGATTGTCCTATCTCATTCCTCTGCATATCCAAGAAGTTTTATTACTAATAATAATTAGCAATAATTAGAGAGGTGGGTACTATCATATTCTTTCTATAACTACACTAAGGTCAAAACAGGGTATGCAAACCAATGACAGACCTGGGGTTGAAACTTTGCTGACTCCTGATTCTATAACAGCCAATAAGAACGCTAATTTCAAAGATTTCTGGGGTTAAAACAGGTTAATCCTCTACAGATATCTGTGAAACCAATACTTACATACTAGATAGGATAAATACAGGCAGGCACTGCTGGATCTAGTCAGTGCCCATCAGTCCAACTATATCGATCAGGGGCCAATCAGAAAGAAAACAAACAAAATCAAGCTATTTTAACAGGGGAATTTAGTATAGCGGATAATTGATAACGTAGGCATTAGTGGGAGAAAGAAGGCCAAAAAGGGGACACTTTTTGCAGGATGACTACCTAAGGCTGGAGAAGAAAAGAAGAGGCTGGGACGCCTCAAGGAGCTGGGACTCAGACCTCAAAAAGGGAGGGCTGATACCTTTGGAGCTTGGAGGGAGAACCCATGGAGCCAGTCAATAAGGCTGGAGGAAGGATGTATGCCTGCTGTTTGCTTCAAGCCTGTGACGGTTCTTCACTCTGGTTGCAATTTCCGGTTTTCTGCCACTCCCAGAACAAGGCTTACCATGCCTCCTACTGGCAGAACCTAACAGGCAGCCATTTGTCAGAGGAGAATGTGGGTTTCAGTATCTCAACATGAGCGCCACAAAGGAGAGGGGTGGGTTTGGAGCTGAGTCAAGACCTCACAGCCAGCAAAGCATCTGACTGTAAGCGTAGCTGTAAATTTAACAAGTGCCGTTGTTTTCAGAGTGCCCTGACTTGGAACATTTTTTCCTCATCAGGGATTCTACACTACTTGATAGTTTGTTGGAATTTTATTTGGCTTCTGCTTGTTTTCATACCTTTTGTTCTTTTTTTAAAAAAATTATTTACTTACTTTTAGGTTGCTCTGGGTTTTGCTAGGCACAAGCTTTCTCTGGTTGCAGCGAGCAGGGGCTGCTCTCTAGCTGCAGTGCACGAGCTTCTCACTGCAGCGGTTTCTCTTGTTGCAGAGCAAGGGCTCCAGGTGCAAGGGCTTAGCTGCCCCGCAGCACATGGGACCCTCCCAGACCAGGGATCCAACCCATGTCTCCTGCGTTGGCAGGCAGACTCTCAACCACTAGACCACCAGGGAAGCCCCACACCTTTTATTCTTTGGAGTCATATGCTTTTATTTAAATTAATTTCCTAGTTTATACCCGTGCCCACTTTACCATATACTTGTCATCATTTTCCCCACTTTTTCTTTTTATCCTGAAATGCTCTTTGACACCAGTCTTTGGCTCTCCAGCGAAGTAGGAACCGCTACTCCATGTCTCCTAGACTTCTAAAATCCTGGCTACCTATACTTCAGTGAGTCTAAGGGTACGGAGAAGGGCATGCCAGCCCAGTCCAGTATTCTTGCCTGGAGAATCAATCCCAGGGACAGAGGCGCCTGGGAGGCTTCGGTCCACAGGGTCGCAAAGAGTCAAGACACGATTGGAGCAACTTCGCTCAAGAAAGCAAAAATACTTCTGGTTAAACTGCTGTGTGACACAGTGCTTTCTAATCACTCAGGGAATTTATTTTATACTCATTGGAAGAGCTTTTAGATATAGGCATATTAATATATCATATTTATGTACATAGAAAAATATATGTAAAATAAATTGATCCAGGGATTCTTAAAACTTCTCTACATTTTGATTCTTTTGAATCATTTTTTGACTCAGTATTATCCATACTTCTCTATGCAGTTTTGTCCTTTGTACCACGCAGCACACTGGTGTTAGAGCATCTAAAAAGACATTCACAAAGGGAAATAAAATCCACTGGTCTGAGTTCTAAAGCAGGCTTTCCAATTATGTGGAACTGTCCTACTTTGAAGGGCCTCTTGAACTTTCCCTTACTTGCCTCTCACTTGGTTCTTAGGGTTAAATGTTTTATTATTGTTTCTTCTGTAGAACACTTCTGTTATTTATTTTCCGCCGCACCATGTCTTAGTCATGGCATGCGGGGTCTTCCGTTGTGGCGGGAGCGCTCAGTACACGTGGCTCGGGGGCTCAGTTGCTGTCCCCTGTGTACAGGATCTTAGTTCCCTGACCAGAGATCCAACTCTCATCCCTGCATTGAGAGGGGGATTCTTAACCGCTGGACCACCAGGGAAGTCCCTCCAGGGTTTTCTTTCAAGTTGCTCATGTCCCTTCCACCAGTTTTGGTGTCGGCACATTGATGTTTGCGCAAGCGTAGGCAAAGAGGCCCGGACAAGCCTGTCTTCCGGTCAACAGCTACTGTACAATGCCACTGTCAGGCAGACACACTGCGATTTCAGAGACGTGCAAAAACACGTCTGACACCCAGTCCTCTCCGCTCATCTCCCTGCACCCTCCTCCAGTCTCCAGCCCCACATTCTCCGGGTCACAGATGCTTAAAGAACCAAGTTAGGCTCGTTGAGGGAAACAGGTCATTCTGTGCCTTTTTTCTTCTCTCAAGCGTGAAAAGCATAGAGACGCTGTCCAAGGTGAACTGACCAAGGCAGAAGCAAAGCAAGGTGAACTGACCATTTGTGACTTCTAAGGCATTTCCCCAAGTTATCAACTGCAAAGCCACCTCCAAGCATTTGGTCAAAACATTGATCTAAACCCACTGCTTCTTACACTTTTTGGCACTTTCTTGGACAGGCTGTAGTCAGTCTACCCTTATCTTCAGTGTCAGAAAAGCATTTTGTTGCACTAAGGGTGAAGAGTCCAAGATATGGAACAGGAGTCCAAGACAGAGAACAAGATGTGGAATATGAGCTATAGTCCTGACTGCTCACTTGAGAGCCAGAAATCATGTCAATTCTCTGAGTCTCGTTCTTTTCATCTGTAAAACAGGGGTATAGCCTCTACCTCAAAAGGTTACTGTGAGCCTTAGAGATAATGCAATATGTAAAAAAAAAAAATTAATGGCTAACACTTTACTAAGTACTTGTTAAAGGCCAAGTACTACATAGACAAATTTAAACGTGTTATCTAATGATAAAATTCTTAGCTTATGTCAGAGGCACAGTAAATGTATATCAATTTTTATTACTATGGTTTGTAAGCACATTACCAGGGTTTTGTCTACCCACTTATAAAAAAACTGAGACATAATTCACATATCATAAAATTCACCCTTTCCCTATCAATACAATTCAGTAGATTTTAGTATATTCACAAAGTTGGGTGACTTATCACCACTGACCAATTTCAAAACATTCTATCAGCCCCCAAAGTAGTCACATACTCATTAGCACTCACTTTCTCTGTCTCTCCTCTGTGCCAATTAATTCCCCATGTTTCCGGAATCCTTAAGCTACCTCTGTCTCTACAGATTTGTCTATTCTGGACATTTCATCTAAATGGAATCCTACAATACGTACTGTCTTGCAGCTGGATTCTTTCACTGAGTAAAAAACGTTCACCCATGTTGTCGCCTGTATCATGGCTCCTTTCCGTTTTGTGGTTGAGTGATCTTCTATTCTATGGCTATAACACATTTTGTTGTCCATTCACTCACTGATGGACATGTGAGTTGTTTCCACCTTTAAAAAAATTGTTATTGCTATTATCAATGAGGCTGCTATGAATATTTGTGCACAAGTCTCTGTGTAGACTGCCCTCAGTTCTGAGGTACACAACTTCCTAGGGGTAGGGATGCTGGGGCACATGGTAACTATGTTTAACTTTTTGAGGAACTGCAAACTATTTTCCTAAGTAACTGCCACTTTATATACTCATCTGCTTTTGAATGCTTTTTTACTACTTTTTGGTTTGCTTTTGTTTAACAAGGCACTTTCTAAATTTTTCCTTTAAAAATTGTCACTTTATCAGTAATTTTAAAATCTTCAATATGTATTACATTTCCATGGTACAAAAGGCTATTTAGTGAAAAAATTTCTCTCCCACTGAATCTAAGTTCCACCCCCAGAGCAATCAATGTTGTCAGTTTCTTTTGAATTCTTCCAGAGACAGCAGAAGCAGGCATGTATGAATATGTAAACATACACATTCATATATATATATTTCTATTTTTATACAAATGGAAGCATATTATATACAATTTTTGTTTTTGATACTAGCAAATTTCTCTTGGAGTAATTCCGTATCAGTATATATAAATCCAGGCTTCCCTGGTGGCTCAGCTGGTAAGAATCTGCCTGCAATGCACCAGGTTTGATTCCTGGGTCAGGAAGTTCCCCTGGAGAAGGGATAGGCTACCCACTGCAGCATTCTTGGGCTTCCCTGGTGGCTCAGATGGTATAGAATCTGCCTGCAATTTGGGAGACTTGGGTTCAGTCTCTAGGTTGGGAAGATCCCTTGGAGTTGGGCACAGCAACCCACTCTAGTACTCTTGCCTGGAGAATCTCCATGGACAGAGGAGCTTGGCGGGCTACAGTCCATGTGGTAGCCAAGGGTCAGACATGACTGAGCAACTATGCACCGCATACATATAAATCTAACTTCATTCAAAAAGAAAGCTATCTGTTCCACTAGGTAGATGTAACACAATTTTTAAAATGAGCCTTTTATTACTGTGTAAGTTGCCTGCCATCTTTTGATATGACAGACAATGCTGCAATGAGCACATTTTTTCAAATGTCATTTCACATGTGTGCACAACCCTTAAGATACCTCACTAGAAGTAAAAACGGGCACATGAATCAGTAATTTTGACAAACATGGACAACCAGTTTCTCAAAAATGCTCTACAATCTACACTCCCACTAGTGATATACAGGAGTGCATACATCTTGCCCATAGTGCTAGGAAATCTTAATTTTTGCCTATTTGATAGATTAAAAAAGATATCTCAATTATCCTTAATTTGCATCTCCCTAATTATGAGTGTGATTTCATATGTCTAAGAGTTATGTGTGGAGAAACAGAATATTGCTTGCTATATCAGTAAACACAGGATATCACAGTCCTCAGCTATTACAGCCACCATGGAAGGTGAGCCCTGAGGAAACTCAGGATGTGAAAAGACAGAATACTGGCCCCAGATAAGTGAGGTACATATCAAAGGACTGATTTCACTGAGCCCGAATTCTTGCATTTTCCCATACAGCAAGGCCTTAAATTCTTAAGATATAGTTCTCCTTTATTCAAGATCTTCCCTGGTGGCTGAGAAGGTAAAACGTCTGCCTGCAATGCAGGTTCGATCCCTGAGTTGGGAAGATCCCCTGGAGAAGGCAATGGCAACCCACTCTAGTACTCTTGCCTGGAAAATTCCATGGACTGATGAGTCAGTCCATGCGGTCGAAAAAGAGTCAGACAAGACTGAGCGACTTCACTTTCTTTCTCTTTGTTCCTACTACTTGCCCTTTGTTGCAAATTAACAGACTGGTTCCAAACAGGAAAAGGAGTATGTCGAGGCTGCATATTGTCACCCTGCTTATTTAACTTCTATGCAGAGTACATCATGAGAAACGCTGGGCTGGAAGAAACACAAGCTGGAATCAAGATTGCCGGGAGAAATATCAGTAACCTCAGATATGCAGATGACACCACCCTTATGGCAGAAACTGAAGGAGCTAAAAAGCCTCTTGATGAAAGTGAAAGAGGAGAGTGAAAAAGTTGGCTTAAAGCTCAACATTCAGAAAACGAAGATTATGGCATCTGGTCCCATCACTTCATGGGAAATAGATGGGGAAACAGTAGAAACAGTGTCAGACTTTATTTTGGGGGGGCTTCAAAATCACTGCAGATGGTGACTGCAGCCATGAAATTAAAAGATGCTTACTCCTTGGAAGAAAAGTTATGACCAACCTAGACAGTATATTCAAAAGCAGAGACATTACTTTGCCGACTAAGGTCTGTCTAGTCAAGGCTATGGTTTTTCCTGTGGTCATGTATGGATGTGAAAGTTGGACTGTGAAGAACGCTGAGCGCCGAAGAATTGATGTGTTTGAACTGTGGTGTTGGAGAAGACTCTTGAGAGTCCCTTGGACTGCAAGGAGATCCAACCAGTCCATTCTGAAGGAGATCAACCCTGGGATTTCTTTGGAAGGAATGATGCTGAAGCTGAAGCTCCCGTACTTTGGCCACCTCATGAGAAGAGTTGACTCATTGGAAAAGACTCTGATGCTGGGAGGGATTGGGGGCAGGAGGAAAAGGGGACGACCGACGATGAGATGGCTGGATGGCATCACAGACGCGATGGACGTGAGTCTGAGTGAACTCCGTGAGATGGTGATGGACAGGGAGGCCTGGCGTGCTGTGATTCATGGGGTAGCAAAGAGTCGGACACGACTGAGCGACTGAACTGAGCTGATCCTAAATAGCCTAGCTCCTCCCTCACCTCCTCTGAGTAGTTTCCTCAGGGTTACTCGAGATGCAGCCTCCCGGGCTTGAAGTCCTCAGTATATCCACTGTAAATTATAACTCTCAACTTTTAGGTTGTGTATAAGACTTTTTTTTATCCAGTGGCATGTTTCATCTTCTATGAACTGTCCATATTCTTTACCCATTTTTAAAACTAGGTAGTTGGTCAGAGTTAAAAAGCTGGCTTAAAACACAACATTCAAAAAACAAAGGTCATGGCACCTGGTCCCATCACTTCATGGTGAATAGATGGGGAAACAATGGAAACAGTGGCAGACTTTATTTTCTTGGGCTCCAAAATCATCTCAGATGGAGACTGCAGCCATGAAATTAAAAGATGCTTGCCCCTTGGAAGAAAAGCTATGACCCACCTAAACAGCATATTAAAAAGCAGAGACATTACTTTGCCAACAAGGTCCATCTAGTCAAGGCTATGGTTTTTCCAGTAGTCATGTATGGATGTGAGAGTTGGACTATAAAGAAAGCTGAGCACCGAAGAATTGATGCTTTTGAACTGTGGTGTTGGAGAAGACTCTTGAGAATCCCCTGAACTGCAAGGAGATCCAACCAGTCCTTCCTAAAGCAGATCAGTCCTGGGTGTTTATTGGAAGGACTGATGTTAAAGCTGAACCTCCAATACTTTGACCACCTGATGTGAAGAACTGACTCATTGAAGAAGACCCCGATGCTGGGAAAGATTGAGGGCAGGCGAGAAGGGGATGACAGAGGATGAGATAGCATCCTCTGGACAGAGGTTGGATGGCATCACTGACTTTATGGACATGAGTCTGAGCAAGCTCTGGGAGCTGGTGATGGACAGGGACGCCTGGCAGGCTGCAGTCCATAGGGTTGAAAAGGGTCAGATACGACTGAGTGAGTGAACTGAACTGAGGCACTTTATGTTAGGAAAATTAGCCCTTTACAAGTCAAACAAATAGTAAAACTTTTTTCCCTAGTTGTCATTTGTGTTTTGACTTTGCTTTTGGTTTTCACCAGGCCAACAGCTTTTAAAATTATTTTTATATACTTGCATTTATCAAAAAAGTTTCTTTTACGCCTTCTAGATTTTATGTCATGCTCAGAAATCTAAAGGTTTTCACTCATTTGTTTCAGTAGTTTTGCGATTTCATATTTTAAATTTAATTTTGGTCTGGACTTTAATTCTGCTATACAGTCTCTGAGGACTAGTTTCATCTTTACTCACTGATTTAAAGTGCTACCTTAGGGGACCTCCCTGGTGGTCCAGTGGCTAAGACTCTAGGCTTCCAATGCAGAGGCGCCTGGGTTCAATCCCTGGTCATGGAAATAGATCCCACATGCTACAACTAAGGCCTGGCACTGCCAAATAAATAAATAAATATTTCTAAATGCCACCTCAGGCATATTTGGGTTCATTTCCATATTTTATACAAGTCTACAAACCACACTACTTTATTTATTAGACCTTTCATGTGTAGTTTCATATCTGGTAGACCTGTGTTATTCTTCTTTTTCTCCTAGAATTTTTACTTACTTTTTTCCCCTGTACTTCGTTTACATTGTCTAACTCATTTATTTGCATCTCATGATTTCAAACTATTTTCACACCAAGCGGTCAATCATGAAGGAAGCAAATAATTTACTGTGAAAGATCACAAATTACAAGGTCTTAATTTAGCTACAGACACAGGCTTGGAATGGACAGGGGAAAAGACTAAGAAAAAGGAACTTTGGCTTTCTGTTTTACAGTGCAAAATTACCCAGTATTAAAGAGTACTGATAGCTCTGGGTACCATAAAAATAAGAAGTAGTCTTAGCTTCATAAAATCGCAACACACACACACCAGAAGTAGGGGCCTGGTGGGCAGCACTCTCAAGGGAGTGGCTTCTGGTCACAGAGATAAGAGCTAACTAGTAATCCAACTGGGGAGCCAAGCCAGTTTATGGTGGACGAACAAGTGAAAAGAACACATGCATGAAACCTAATGCTGTATCCTTGTTTTCATGACTATTTTAAGTTTTCATGATTATTTCTTAAAGACTCAAGTACCCAGAAGAATATGATAGATAGGAATATACAAATGCAAGGAAAAAAAATTTCTAGCCAAAGTTTAAAAGACAGGGAAAGCTAACCTAGAGTAAAACTAACAAGTTAATTTTTCCTGTGTTTGCGATGCAAACAAAAGCCACCTTTGCATCTACTGCTGGAAAGGAAACCTTGGGTTTGCAGGGAAAAGGACGCACACCTTGATGCTGGTCTCACATCAACAGTCACCTTCCCCAGAGCATTAAAGCTCAAATAAGACTAAAAATGTGCAATGTGTGAAGATTAGCCAGGAGCTGCTCAAAGAAATTTGTCTGTATTCCAGTTCTGTTTTTTAAATAAATTTAAAGGACCTGCTCATTTAAAGGATCAAAATGTTCAACAATGTTTGTTAAAAAACCCAGGAGGCTTCCACCCACACAGCAAATAAATTCACCTCATTTATCTTATTATTTAGAAATGTACCTTCATGTCTTTAAATAACATTTGTATTGGCACTTCTCAATTTCTGTTTCAGGCATCCTCTATTGTCTTCCCACAGAGAGGGATGATTTAATCTTCTTTGCCTCTTCCTAGCACCCACCCCCAGAAGAGTTAAAACTCTTCTTTTGGATAGTCAACATTTAGTGTTCACCTAATTATGATTATGTAAAATCCTATGTATACTAAAAACCAGAGACATTACTTTGCCAACAAAGGTCCATTTGGTCAAGGCTATGGTTTTTCAAGTAGTCATGTCTGGATGTGAGAGTTGGACTATAAAGAAAGTTGAGCACCAAAGAATTGATGCTTTTGAACTGTGGTGCTGGAGAAGACTCTTGAGGATCCCCTGGACTGCAAGGAGATCCAACCAGTCCATCCTAAAGCAGATCAGTCCTGGGTGTTCATTGGAAGGACTGATGTTAAAGCTGAACCTCCAATACTTTGACCACCTGATGCGAAGAACTGACTCATTGGAAAAGACCCTGATGCTGGGAAAGATTGAGGGCAGGCAAGAAGGGGATGATAGAGGATAAGATGGTTGGATGGCATCACCGACTCAATGGACATGAGTTTGGGTAGACTCCGGGAGTTAGTGATGGACAGGCAGGCCTGGCGTGCTGCGGTTCATGGGGTCACAAAGAGTCAGACATGACTAAGCAACTGAACTGAACTGAAATCCTATTCATAACTCTGATTATTTTTCCTTTCTATTTTTCTAGAGTTGACAATTATTTTATTTGCTTGCTTAGTTTTCTATGTATTTTTGCAATGTCAACAAACAGCTTCTATTCCAGTTCCTCACAATTTGATGTTTAAAGGTGTATGATTTAGTAAAAATCTTGTTCACTGCAATATTCTAATAGTGAAAAAGTAAAAACAAAAAATCCACCAACAGGAAACTGGTAAATCAATTACAGCTTTCCATATCATGAAATATTTGGCTGTTTCGTCACCAAGTTGTGTCTGGTTCTTCTGTAACCGCATGTACTATATAGCCCACGAGGCTTCTCTGTCCATGGGATTTCCCAGGAAAGAACACTGGAGTGGGTTGCTATTTCCTTCTCCAGGGGATCTTCTTGACCCCCAGAGATCAAACCCATGTCTCCTGCATTGGCAGGCAGACTCTTTACCGCTGATCCATCAGGGAAGTCCCTAGCAGATCTTAAAATGAAGGTTAATTATAACGAGTCTAGATACGTGTACCAGACTGAGCCTTTAATTTCATACGGTTTTTCCAGTAGTCATGTATGGATGTGAGAGTTGGACTGTGAAGAAGGCTGAGTGCCGAAGAATTGATGCTTTTGAACTGTAGTTTTGGAGAAGACTCTTGAGGGTCCCTTGGACTGCAAGGAGATCCAACCAGTCCATCCTGAGGGAGATCAGCCCTGGGATTTCTTTGGAGGGAATGATGCTGAAGCTGAAACTCAAGTACTTTGGCCACCTCATGTGAAGAGTTGACTCACTGGAAAAGACTCTGATGCTGGGAGGGATTGGGGGCAGGAGAAGAAGGGGACGACTGAGGATGAGATGGCTGGATGGCATCACAGACTCAATGGATGTGAGTCTGAGTGAACTCTGGGAGTTGGTGATGGACAGGGAGGCCTGGCGTGCTGCGATTCATGGGGTCGCAAAGAGTTGGACACGACTGAGTGACTGAACGGAACTGAACTGAACTGATATGTACCTGTAACTCTATTTTCAATGAGCAGGCATTTTTATAATTATAAACAAATTAAAGTAATCATAAAAAGTAATCATAACCATATTTTGTTGGTGGTTATTCATTTATGGCCAATTACATTAAAAATTTTTTTTCCATTTTATTCAGTTACTGGGATAAAAGTCTGAAATTATTTTTTTTTCAGCTACACAAATTGGAATGTAGGCCAATCATCTCAGATATCTAAAGAGATTCAACTTTGGAAGAAGGAAATCCAGAGTTTTCCTACTTCCAAAGGAAAATGCTTTCAGAAAGTGAGTTTAAAGGGGTGACTGTAAAGGAAGCACTCACTTAACTTGAACCAGATACTACAGGACAGGCAGTAAAATGCTTCATTTTAGCCCCAGGAAGCAGCAGCAGGACTGAGCAGCACCTGAGGAGGTGAGCCCAGGGAGGCGGGCCTGGCCAGCAGGACATTCTGGAGGTCGGCTAACCAATCAGCCCGTCGGCTTCCCCGTGACAGTCCGCCTAAAACTGCCTGCCCTTTCTTTGCGGGCAGTGGGCGCACGGACAACTGAGCGGCACAACGGGGTGATTCACCGGAACAGAGGATGAGGTGGTTGGATGGCGTCACTGACTCAATTCACAGGAGTTTGAGCAAACTTGGGGAGATGGTGAAGGACAGGGAAGCCTTGCGTGCTGCAGTTTACGGGCTCGCAGAGTGGGGCTTCCCTCAGAGCTCAGTTGGTAAAGAATCTGCCTGCAATGCCAGAGACCTGGGTTTGATTCCTGGGTCGGGAAGATCCCTTGAAGGAGGGCATGACAACCGCCTCCAGTATTCTTGCTGGGAGAATCTCACGGACAGAGAAGCCTGGTTGGCCACAGTCCATGGGGTCGCAAGGGTCAGACACGACTTAGCGACTAAACCACCACCACCACCACCACCACAGAGTCGGACACGACTTAGGAAATGAACAACAACGCAACTCACACAGCAAACACTGCGACCACCATTCCCTCAGGAAGGGCCAGGCCGAAATGTCAGGAAATGTCAGGGGTTGGAGACTCTGCAGAGAGCAGAGACACTGACAGTAGCAGCCAGCTTACCCGGGGTGGGGGACGGCTTGGAGAAGCCGAATGTACCAACAAACAGGCCCCCAGGAAAGGAAACAAGCTCGGGTCTGGGGTTCGTGACTCCTTCAGCCGCACACCGAGTCCCCCGGGACAGGGGCCGGAGCCTCCCGCCCGGCCGCGCCCTCCGCCCATCCCCTCCGCAGCCCAGTCTGCGCGGCCGGGCCCAGGCGGGAAGCACTCACCGAGACAAGCGGGACGCGCAGATGACCCTCCTGCAGCCGGTTGAAGGCGGGGAACGTGCTCCAGGCGAGGAACCCGCCCGGCTCGGATCCTAGCAAGGCCACGAGCAGCACCTGGTGCTGGAAGCGCACGGTTGGCTGCTCCTCGTAACTGCTCCGTTTTAGCCAAAACCCTGAGGTAACGAGAGTGCGGGGTGCAGAGACCGGGGTCAGGGAGGCGGCGCGGGAGCCACGTAGCGCTGCGGGGCGCGCACCGGCCGGGGCGAGGGGGCAGACTCACCGTGGCTCCGGAAGGCCACCAGCAGCGGCGGGACGTACGTGAGCGCGGCGGCCAACAGCAGGAAGAGCGCCGCCTTGGAGCAGAGCCCGGCACGGTAGCCCCGCTCCACTGGATGCGCGTAGAGCTCATAGAGCGCCATGAGCAGCACACGGGGTCTTGGCCCCTCGGCAGTTCCGGAGCCTCGACCTAGTATGGCTTCTCCTGGTTGCCATAGCCGTGGTCTCCACGGCAACCGACGGCCCAGGGAGAGCGACCAATAGTGAGCAGGCGGGCTTCCGTGGGGGCGTGGCCAACGGGGCGGGGCCCGCAAGTACACTGTGGTCGCGCTTTGCTTGCGCGTTCCCAAAGGGTGTTTCCGTGCGCCCAAATCGTGGCCGTTGTTAACATTTTTGTAAAATAAGGTTTTTTCATAAATGTTGACTATTTATTAATAGTCACATCTATTAATCCCCAATGTGGTTCATTGTACACTTAAGTCTAACCAATCACAGCACACCGTACGTTGGAGGCAAACAGAAAAAAAAGTGGCCGTGGTCCTAGACACTTGGTCCTGGGTTAAGACCAAACCAGGTCCCTTTGTTTCCAAATTTTCTATCGCTTTCACTATACTCCATAGCAGGGCAGACACGGAAACAGACCTATCTCCCTGCTGTTCGAGGGGAAAAAAAAAGATAATTATTGTATAGCTCTGCTATACTTTGCTATCTTGATTGGGAACAAGCTTTAGGCTACTTATTTTAGGAGAAGCCGTGGTCCTCCTCAAAGATAAAGTTACACAGGGAAGCCTGGCTTGCTGCAGTCCATGGGGTCGCAAAGAGTCGGACACAACTGAGCGACTGAACTGAACACTTAATTGAATTCTTCCCCCGTCCCATCCCATCTGCTTTCTAGTACTTCAAACATGGCAGAAGAATTTTTTTTTTTTTAAGTAGTCAATAGCCTAGTTCTCCATCAAAAGGCCCTAAAGGATCACATTGCAGTGCCGAGTTAGTGTGAAGTTTGTGCTCAGAATGAAATCCACTCATAAATACTCCTATTTTGAAGGAAACCTAGAAGTGGGTTTTTCTCCTAGTTTTATTGAGGTATAATTGACATATAGCACTGTATAAGTTTAAGGTGTACAACATAATGATTTGAGTTACATGCATCATGAAATGATTACCACAATAAATTTGTTGAACATCTCTCGTCTCATAGATTACAAATTAAGGAAATAGAAAAAAATTTTCCCCTGTGATGACAACTCTTAGCATTTACTCTTTCATCTACAAAATAAAGCAGTGTTAATTATATTTATCATGTTGTACATTACCTCCCTAGTACTCATTTATCTTGTAACTGGAAGTTTGTATCTTCTGACTGACTTCATCCAACTTTCCCCTCCCTCCACCTTGCCTCGGGTAATCACAAACCTGATCTCTTTTTAATGAGTTCGTTTTTGAAGTATAATTGACCACAACATTAGGTTAGTTCCTATTATACAATATAGTGATTCAGTATTTCTATACATTTCAAAATGATTACCATGATAAGTTTAGTTATTATAACCTAGAATTGGGTTTTCGATGAAGAGAACAGCTGAGATTCTAGCAAAGAAGAGAGGTCAAGACATGCCCATATGGGAAAACTATACAATCCCCTTATCACAGTCCAAGATGACAATGTCATCAGCCAGAGAAACCAATTAGAATGGTGAACTGGAAAAAGACATCAGGAAGGTAGGTAAAGGGAAGTCCCTGGTGGTTCAGGGGTTAGGACTCTGCGCTTCTAATGCACTGGGCATGGGTTGGATCCCTGGGGGTGGGGTGGGGGACTAAAAACTAAGATTCCTGCATGCCGTGCGATGTGGCAAAAAAAAAAAAAAAAGGTAGGTTATGATAGAAGACAGACATTGCACCTCGAGACCATCAGGTGACAAACATGCTTGTAAGTTGCTTCGAATCTCTCCACTAAGAAGCATACTAAGTTCTTCCAGGTGTAAGATGGTGTACACATACTTTGAACTAGGACACAATGACCAGCTCTGTAAAGGGAAGCAGGGGTCTTTGGTCCAATTTTTAACTTCTTCACTGATTCACTATCAGAGGGTTGACAACCATCTTCATTCCTTAGTGTTTAATTCTATTTGCAAAATAGGTTATTTTCATTTTTATACTCACTCTCTTCTGTCAGTTTAGTTCAGTCACTCAGTCATGTCCGACTCTTTGTGACCCCATGGAGTGCAGTACACCAGGCCTCCCTGTCCATCACCAACTCCCGGAGTTTACCCAAACTCTTGTCCGTTGAGTCGGTGATGCCATCCAACTATCTCATCTTCTGTCATCCCCTTCTCCTGCCTTCTGTCTTTCCCAGCATCAGGGTCTTTTCAAATGAGTCAGCTCTTCACATCAGGTGGCCAGACTATTGGAGTTTCAGCTTCAACATCAGTCCTTCCAATGAACACCCAGGACTGATCTGCTTTAGGATGGACTGGTTGGATCTCCTTGCAGTTCAAGGGACTCTCAAGAGTCTTCTCCAACACCACAGTTCAAAAGCATCAATTCTTCGGTGCTCAACTTTCTTTATAGTCCAACTCTTACATCCATACATGACTACTGGAAAAAACCATAGCCTTGACCAAATGGACCTTTGTTGGCAAAGTAATGTTTCTGCTTTTTAATATGCTGCCTCACTCTCTAGCAGATCTCATCTAATTTGATAGCTTTAAATACTTCTGTCTTGAATCTGAGATTCATAGATCCATCTACCTACTCTACATCTTTACTTGGATGCGTCTCTTGGGCATCTTAAGTAAGTAAGTAAGTAAAGTCACTCAGTCGTGTCCAACTCTTTGTGACCCCGTGGACTGCAGCCCACCAGGCTCCTCAGTCCATGGGCTTCTCCAGGCAAGAATATTGGAGTGGTTTGCCATTTCCTTCTCCAGAGGATCTTCCCAACCCAGGGATCGAACCCGGTTCTCCTGCATTGGAGGCAGACGCTTTAACCTCTGAGCCACCAGGCTATATTCAAAACCAAACTCTTGATTTGCATACCCCACCCCTCTGGCTCCACCCTGTTCCAGTAAATGACCACTCAATTATTCCAAAACCCTGACTTAGACTTGTTCCTCATGAATCATATTCAATTGATCAGCAAATTTTGTTGGATCTACCTTCAAAATGTATCTAGAACACAGCTGCTTCCCATCACCTCCACAGATACTATCTTGGGTTAAACCAACATAATCTTATACCTGGATTATCACAATAGCCTCTTAACTGTTCCCTTACTTCCATCCTCAACCCCCTATAATCTACTGTCTACACAGAAGCTAGGAAAGTCATATCATGTCACACTTTTGCTTATAACCCTCCACTGCCTTCTCATTTCATTCTAAATAAAATCTAAAGTTCTTCAAATGGAATTCAAAGCTCAACCCACTTTTCTAGATCTCTCTGGTCTCACTTCCTAATGCACACCTTATATATTCAGCTCCAGTCACACGGGACTCCTTCCTATTCCCAGAAATATGTCAACCATTTTATCTAATTAGCATTCACTCCCACCATCATGGTGACTCACTAGTCACCAAGTATGCTTTATTTTTCTAAACAGCATCTATCATTACCCAACATATTTTTTTTCATTTTGTCCCACTAGAATGCAAACTCCGTAAGAGTGGAAGTATTGTCTGTTCTGTTTGCTGCTTTTCACCAACACTTAGAACAGTGCTCTTTCATGCAACAACAAAAATTTCCAGGCATGAAATTCAAAGGATTTTTCATAAAAAACAGTCTGACAGTCAGTCACCTCTAACTCCTCTGGCAATTAAGGTTAATGTTAAAATAACAAGAAATACTTCTAGAATGAAGCTATATTCCACAGCATCCATCAGGAATTTCAACTTAGGAAATGATAAATGACAATATGCAAACATACAAGCCTTTCAGATGCATCAGAATCACAAGCATGTGGCAAGGATCACGTGCCCAATTAAGTGAATATCTTCTTACATATTCACCAGCTCATAAACAGAGGGATGAACCAGAGCACAATGCCCTGGTGAGTCTTGGAGGAGGAAAGGAATAACGTCACTGGAGAACCTGAAGGCATATGGTCAGGCAGGACACACACACACACACACACCCCTTAGGTTGTGATGCTGAATGCCAAAGAAACCCACTTCATGCCTGGGTATCAGGGGAATTCTCTGGGTCTGACAGTCAGTCACCTCTAACTCCTCTGGCAATTAAGGTTAAATGGTCTCTTTGTGATCAGTGTGGTGTTACACTCCTCAAATGCACAGTTAATATAACTTTTCTTAAACGTTTATTCATTTATTCGTGAATAAGGGAAGGAGCTGGGATTTGTTTCAAATCCCAATTCCTAGGTCCAATGCAACAATTATGATTGTCCTCAGTACTGAACTCCCGCGTTGTCATCAGTACCCCTCCCCACACAGTCCCCTCAAACCAGTCACATCCCTCAGATTGAGCCCTGAACCTGCAGTCACTCCAAAGAATCCTCCCCAGAGTGTCAAAGCCCTAAGTAGACCCCTTGCCGTCACTGGCCACCAAAGCACCCTCTTCTGTCACTGAAACCTACAAAATTGCCCTCTTGTCACCAACGCCCCAGTCAGACTTGCCTATTGAACAGACTTCTGTAAGGGCTCTATCCTGTCGGCCGGACCTGCTCACCTCTTCCCTTTACTAACGTTCACCGAGACCCCACGCCTGCTACCAGCTCTCGAATACCCGCTCCGCAGTCATCACTATCCCTCACAGACCTCCCAGTCGCCCACTCTATTCCCCGCTCCGCCGAGCTACCCTCTAAGCCCCTCTCCTGACCCGCCCCTTGACGCGCGGCCCCGCCCCTTGACGCGATGTCCCGCGAGCCGCGCCGGAAGCCCCGCCCCTCCCGGTTGCTAGGCTCCGGCAGCCGGAAGTCCCGCCTGCCGTGTAGTCACCGCTGCTGCCGCCGTCGTTGTTGTTGTGGTAGGTGCGCTGAGCTCCGCGGCTCCGAGAGCCGGCTGCGTCCCTTCTTCGCCGCCGCCATGAAGTGGATGTTCAAGGAGGACCACTCGCTGGGTGAGCGCTCGGCCGCTGGCCCGGCCGTGGGGGCGGGGGCGGCGGGGGCCCCCTCCCCCACTCGGGCCGCCCCAGGCTGGGCCGGGCGGGGCGGGTGCTTCCCTTGGGGCTCGGGCGGCCGAGGTCCTGGCCCCCAGGGCGGTTGCCCACACGCCCCGGGCCGCCTTCTGCGGGCCCTGCTGGAGCCGGGGCCCCGAGGACCGGGCCCGCCCGGACGCTCAAGAAGACCGGGGGCGTGCGCAGGTCCTAGAGGGAGGAGGGCCGGGGTTCTGGGAGCCGGCCGGCGGGCAGGCGCGGCCGTCAGCCCCGTGTGTTTCTTCCTCAGAACATAGATGCGTGGAATCTGCGAAGATCCGAGCGAAATACCCCGACCGGGTTCCGGTGAGTGCATTCCCCGCCCCCTCGCCTCCCTGTCACCCCTGCCGTCTAGGACCGGTGGTGGGGCCAAGGCTGCTCAACAGTTGACAAGTTTAGACTACAGTCACGGTTGTGGTGGCAGATGGGCCACACTGGGTAAGGGGCCGTCGAGGGCCGCGACTTGACGGGCTGTAGTGGATGCTGTTCAGGTTGCTTCGGTGCTGAACCTCGCGATCTAGGCCAGCGAGCTGTCTGCAGCCTCTGGGCTCCCTAGCCAATTATGTAAGAAATGATGTTCTAGGACAGGGCGACAGGTCACAACCACTTTAGGGAATGGTGGTGGAGGGAGACGTTCACTTTGATCTTGAAAGTGGTTCTTAAGTCTCAGGACATTCATCTTTAACTTTGCGCCTTCCTCTTTACCTGACTTCTGGTTCCCTTTTCTCACCCTGACCCTGTCATCCTTTGCTGACCAAAAAAAAAAGTCTGAGCCGCCACTGATCAATAATGCTTATCCTGTATTTATCCCTTGATGGGGGAAATAATTTCTGTAACCCTTATTTATTTTTGAGGACATCCAGGCCTGTTATTGTAGCTTATTGCTTATGAACAGTTCCTTTGGGGAGAGGCAGGAGGGATAGATTTGAAACTTAGTTCAGAGAGAAGCAACAGGCCAAGTGAAGAGCTTGGTCCTTGGCTGCCTGGGGTTGCCAGTCATCCCCACTGATCTGTCCCTTCACATTTCCTGTGTTCCTTGGGATCTTAATTCCCCTGTAGTGTGAAGGCAGATACATTCTGGGGCCCTGGAGTAAGAGGCTGTAGAGGGGCCTTCACCAGATATTCTTGAGTCTGCCCAAAGTCTTGAAAAGCTTTGTAGTGAGAGCTGTGTTTCTCTTATGCATGCTGAGATCAGGGATGAGAACTGTATTAATAATTGACCACAGAAAAGCACTTACTGTTTCCTTGTAACACATGTATATCAATTCTTAATCTCCAGAGTGTGTGGTTTATTAAGCCAGGGGCATATTTGCTCATGTTGTGCCGTTTCCCACCCACCTCCTTGCCCACACACTGTTAATCAGCACTCCAGCAATGCAAAGCCAGAGCATCACGTTAGCAGTCCAGTCATGGCCTCACTTTGCTTTTGCAGGTGATTGTGGAAAAGGTCTCAGGCTCTCAGATTGTTGACATTGACAAACGGAAGTACCTGGTTCCATCCGACATCACTGTGGCTCAGTTCATGTGGATCATCAGGAAAAGGATCCAGCTTCCTTCTGAAAAGGCAATCTTCCTGTTTGTGGATAAGACAGTCCCACAGTCCAGGTGAGGGGTGTTTACTGGTATTGGACATCTGCTTGGTTGCTTACGGAACTCAAAACTTTGAAAGTCTGAAAACTTTTAGAGATCCTGATTAGAAATCTGAATTTTGTGCTCCCTGACATCAGGAGCTCAAGGAAAACAAGAAAGGGCTGCAATAGATGTGTGTGCACTTTGGGTTAAGAAAACAGAGCAAGGCCTGGACTTTTTTTTAAAAAAAGATGAAATTCAGCCTCAGATACCCAAGAATCCTTTTTAATAGTTCGGGACTTAATTAGGCTTAAGCCATCAGTAGAACTGAAGCCTGAAATGAGGTTTTTCTCCAAATGATCCATGAAATAAGTCCTGTCGTTCTTCCCCAGGAGCCTGTGGGCCCTGCTGAAGCTCAGCTTCAGTTAAGCACCCTGCCTGCTCGCTCGCTCTCCAGGCTCAGTCCTGGCCACTGTGAGAGTCCGCTGCCTGAGCCTCAGGTACCCGGAGGCGGCTCTTTACAGACTTAGCCTCCCTTTGCTCTGTCAGAGTAGCTGCCCTCTTGTTCTTGCTGTTGTGCTGCCTGGAAGCAGTCTTTGGGATACTTGGGGCCTGAATTGAGGCAGGGGCATTACAGTTCTCTTCAAGGTAGGTGACAGCCTAGCTTTAGTCTCCTGTGGAGAGAGGAGAATTTTCTGGCTCAATCTGTATCCCTGGTCAGTTCTTTTCTGTTACTGATTTGAGTAACAGAGCCAGATGCTGGCCCCCTTCCTCCTGAGTTTCATTTTGTTATCCCCCCAAAAGTAGTACTTCTGATGCTAAGGCTTTAAGAAGTCCTGGGAACTAGCCCAGTGTAGCCAAAATATGCTTCTTTTGAAAATCCTTGAAAGCTCCAGGAAAGGGCTAAGCCAAATTCTAGTCCCATTTCCTACGAATAGAATAACTTTGGCTATTTTTAAGGTTTTCTCTTTCCCATTCTCTGACACTTCTGCTTCCTGATGTTTGGCAGAGGATTGTGTGGAAATTGTGTGGACGGAGGAGCCTGGTGGGCTGCAGTCCATGGGGTCGCTGAGGGTCGGACACGACTGAGCGATTTCACTTTCACGCATTGGAGAAGGAAATGCCAACCCACTCCAGGTGTTCTTGCCTGGAGAATCCCAGGGACGGGGGAGCCTGGTGGGCTGCCGTCTATGGGGTCGCATAGAGTCGGACATGACTGAGGCGACTTAGCAGCAGCAGTAGCAGCAGGGGAGAATGGAAGGTCTGCCTTCCATTAGGCCAAGGCTCTGCCTGAGGAGAAAGGCCAGGCTCTGCCTAATGGGCGCCATGGCCTGCTTACAGCTCGAGCTTAGGAAGCTGTGGTGTTCCCAGGGGTCATCTTGTCACCCCGCTGGGCTCTCAGCCTTCCTTCCAGGCCTCTGGGCACTGTGGTGCTGGGTGCATTCTTCTCCAGGGGAGGCTAGGGAAGCCCTGGGCATCTGCGGTCATGTTCCGTTTCCTTTAAGGTGGTGGGGAGGTGGAGGTAAATAAATCTTCATGCCACCTGCAGCTTGTGCAGCTCCTTGACGGCCCTGTGTGTTCTCCTTCCCAGAGTTGGCTTCTTGGTGGGAAAAAGTTTGTGAGTAGGACCTGTAGCCTTGAGTTTTGTTTTCCTTGATCCTGATCTTCTGATACTTTTTGAAGAAATGAAGCAGGCTTCTGGAGACATTAAGATTATGTTAATGTAGCAATTACAATGGCTGCAGATTTTAACTAATGCCTCTCCCCCAGTAGAATTGGAAATGAAAAGTGATTCTCAGGGTAGCAGAGGCTGCTTTCTCTCTTAAGTTTTATTTGCCTTTCCAACCTGGTAAGAATCCTCCTTAAAACAGGTTACAGCAGTGACCCAAGGCACCCTAACCAGCCCCTCCACCCAGATCCTTCAGCGCCTTTGGCTCCAGTTAATGACTTCCTGGCCCACATTTAAGGCAGCAGTTCTTTGTTTGGGGGTTTTAGTCTTCAAAACAAGTTTGCTTATAAACAAAAGAGGCATGTGACATCCTCGGGCTGATCACCTGATCACCTGATTCCTGCACAGACAAGATTGGCAGTCTCCTCCTAAAGCTACAGTTTGACTCAGCTTCATCATTTCCTCCCCAAGGCAGTAGGAGCTTCTTCCTTAGCACTTTCCAGCCTCCTTAGGGAAGCGTGGAGCCTCCTTTAACCATTAGCCAGTGTTTGCAGCCTTTGGAGAGTGGCTGGGGAAATCACAGTTGAGAAAGGATGAGCCCTCCCCCATCCCATAACAAGCATATCTACACAAGGATTGCTTATGTCTGAGGCTGAGCAAAAGCAACTTCATTATTCTTGCCTTAGGGTGGGCTTGAGTGTTCCGGGACACAGGCGACCATCCTGTAAAATAGTGTGATTATTGTTTGAGTAGTCAGTGTTAATACTGACTCTAGAAATACAGACAGAAGCAAGTCCATAAGAGTTGTACATTGTACATTTTAAATCCATTCTGAGTTTTTTTTTTTTTTTAGAAAGGGGAGATCTCAACTGCCTTTTCCCATTTAGCATTGGAAAGTTGAATTCTTGGCCTAGGTGCCTGCATCTAGAATCAGGCTGGAAACCAAAGGAAAACTGTGTCTTGGTGCAGACAGGACTTGAGAAAGAATATCATTATTGTATAAGCTTTCCAGTCAAAGCTTCAGTGGGGAACCCAGACCTGGCAGTGGGGCCTACCTTGTGGTCTTTGTTTAGAGCACAGATAAGAGTCTTATTAATCCCTTGTTTAAAATAGAAACTGGGGTATATTAGTAAATTAAATATATCCAATACTTTGGCCACCTCATGTGAAGAGTTGACTCATTGGAAAAGACCCTGATGCTGGGAGGGATTGAGGGCAGGAGGAAAAGGGGACAAGAGAGGGTGAGATGGCTGGATGGCATCACTGACTTGATGCACATGAGTTTGGTTAAACTCTGAGAGTTGGTGATGGACAGGGAAGCCTGGTGTGGTGCAATTCATGGGGTCGCAAAGAGTCGGACATGACTGAGCGACTGAACTGAACTGAACTGAAGATGTTGTAATTTGGGAATGTTATGTTGGGAAATCTGTGCTGTTTAGTATTACAGTATTTAATTGTTCCTGGCTCTTTTTTTGTTAGTTCTTTTGTTCCTGGCTCTTAGAAAGGTACTGCATAAAAGAAGTTATGATGTCTTACAGTTCATTTAAACCTTATTTAGAAATATGCTTCAATTTAATACTTTTGAGCACTTCTGGGTAAATACCTCTTCAAAGCAGGGTTTAGTTTAGTAGTGGAATAGAGTATTTATATCAGAGAAAAACCTGATAAAAAAATAGGCAGTGGTTAATTTTTTGTATTTTAGGGAGCCTCTAGGGCCATATTAATTTTAACTTTGAGGCCAGTGTCTTTCCAGGGTTCACTGCAGTAGCCACTGTCCTCTCCCCTCACCCCCCACCCCGCTTCCCCCGCTGGAAAAGAGACAGATCCAGGTCTAGTGGAAGCACGTGGGCTTCAAAGCAGATGGATGGCCAGGTGGCCCATCGGTCCAGCCAATTCATGAGTCAGGCTGGGTCCCACAGCCTCCACAAGCTGACCTTGGCCGGGGCCGAGGAAAGCTGGTACAGGGACGGGGCGTCCACGATTCTAGGTCAGCCGCCCCCGATTCATAAGCTGTCGAGTAGCTTAAAACTAGTTTGCCCTCAGCAGCATGGCTCTTCTTAGATGTGGGTCCTTCTGAAAAGTGCCTTTATTACCGGTTAGTTTGTCTAGACCTGTTTGATCTTGAATGGAGGGGTGGGGGACAAGGCTTTAGGGAGCAGTTTAGGGTCATGCCACTCAGGGTCCCACCACACCTTAGCTTGCCTCAAATCTGCTGTTGGCTTTTCCTGTTTCTTCCCTGTCAGACTGAGAGCTTGAAGGTGGCGTCCTTCTTAGATGACTGTAACACACGATGCCGCAGCAGTGTGCGTTAGTGCCGGGCTGGGGGTCGTCCTTGGGTGTCTTCTGTAGCCGTAACTCGGGCAGGAATCCTTGGCGTTGCAGTGCTGCCCGTGGGTTGCCAGCCTGACCGACGCATTCGAGCAGCCTGCCTGCCTGCGCCGACCTGGCGCTCCAGCGGCGGCCTGCCTGTGCTGAGTGCCCTGGGCCTCCGAATCCCGAGGGGCCCCGCTTCTCAGCGGCATGGGGCTTGTTGGAAAGGAGCAGCCAGCCTTCTGCTGTGCCCTGGGGAAGAGAAGTGTGATTTACATCCCTGCACTTCCACTTGGCTATCCTTTTAATGGGAATTGTTTTTTAAAATTACTTTTATTAAACTATATTTGTAGCCCAGCTCTTTTTTGGTTCCAGACCGAGTTATTCTGTGTGTGTGGCCTCATCCCACAAGTGCTGTTTTCAAATCATACTGTACAGATGCTTTCTTGGCACTAGGAAGCCTTGGAAACAGGTGTCCAGTCATGGGCGCAGACTGGAGCGTTTAGATCCCAGCCGTGAGCAGTCAGTTTTCAAGTTCCTGCCCAGGGGATACCTGAGTATAAGGACATAGTGCTCTTGCCAACTGAGTAGGCTCCGTAAGATGCTGCGTGGCAGAGAAACAGAGCAGCGAGTGGGCTCTTAAAGTCATTAGGCAAGGCCACCTAGTTATGAAAACACACGATCTGAAGGCGGGGCCCTAAGACCTGCTTGGTGTGGATACAGAGGCTGCAGCAGTGGCGTCCCTGGGAGCTTGTTTGAAATGTAGAACCTCAGGCTTGACCTTGACCTTCCCAGTCCAAATGGCATTTTAACAAGACATCCAGGTGATTCTGTATGCATGTGTGTATGTGAGGAGCGCTGTTCCAAGGGCGATCTTTGCAGAAGGTATAGGAGCGCTGACACTCGGCTGTGAGGTCCAGTTGTGTGTTCACGTGAAGGCAGCACAACTTGGTGGCAAGAATGCCTCCCAGCTTTGTGATCTGGGGAGAATTATTTAACCTCTGGGCTTCACTTTTATTGTCTGAACTATGGGTTATGATTGTACCTGCCTCCTAAGACTGTTCCGAGGGTAAAGAGTTATGTATGAAATACACTTAGAACAAGTGCTTGGCACGTAAGTGTTTGCTGTTAAAGTTAGGATTTTTATGATCAGCCTCTGTAGCTGCTAGGGCACTGTTAAACAGATTTATAAACCCAAGTTTTACCAAAAGACAATGGACTCTAAAGACAGAAAGCCACATGATTATAGCGCTCCCTCCCCCACCCCGTCAGAGTCTCAGAGCTTGCCTTCGCAGGGGGTCCATGGTCATTGTTCCCTGCAGACAGCGTTCAGAGTTGGGGATTTATAAAGCTCCTCGGGTATTTCTAACTCAGCAGCAGGATTTCGAATCACTGCCCTTGAGCTTGTAACTTGCTAGAAGAGCAGAACTTAAGTCTGGCACATGGAACCAAACTTCACGTAGACATCCAGGGGTTGCTGCCCTTGAATTGCACACAGTGTCTGTTGCTTCCAGGCCCTGTGGTAACGGTACTGGGGAAATTGTAGTTCAGGTCTTATCAAGACCACCCTGGACTCTTGTGCCAAGTGGTGCGGAGTGGTGGCGATAGCAGTAGCTCTCTTCCCCTTTGCCTCATTTTGAGGATTCTCAGGGAAAAGCAATGTTCCTTAGGGTGCCAGTGGGCTTCCCCGGTGGCTTAGACGGTAAAGCGTCTGCCTGCAGTGCAGGAGACCCAGGTTCAATCCCTGGGTTGGGAAGATCCCCTGGAGAAGGAAATGGCAATCCACTCCAGTACTCTTGCCTGGAAAATTCCATGGACTGAGGAGCTTGGTGGCCTACAGTCCATGGGGTCGCAAAGAGTTGGACACGACTGAGTGACTTCACTTTCACTTCACTTTTAGGGTGCCAGCCACCGGAGCTAAAAGTCTTCGTGAGAGACGTGGCTTCTCATTCCAACCTTTTGCTAGTTGCTGGCTCCTCACTCCTGCCTTGTCACTCTTCTTCCTAGTAAGGTGCTCTTATAGATAGGCATCTCCCCCTGTGGCAAAAGGCTTGTTTCTCAAGTTGGCTGCACTAGGAATCATCTTGGGCATCTTAAAACTTATTGACCCCTGGGTCCTACCTCCAGAGATTCTGCTTTAGTTGGTCTGGGGGAGGGCTTGGGCATGTTTTTCAAGCTCCTCATTGTTTCTGCAGCTGAGGTGGAGGCCTGCCACTCGGAACAGGCTGCCCCTGGGTCCTCACATGTTCCAGGGCAGTGCAGTCCATAAAGTGGCACACAAGCCACCTGTGTGATTCTACATATTCTAGCAGCCACATTAAACAAGAATAGTATATCTTACCTATCTGATATACCCAAAATGTCATCATTTCCACAGGTAATCGAAATTGAGATAATTTTGCCTCTTTTTTTCCTATACTTTGACACTTTGAAATCTTGTGTATATTTTACACTTAGAGCACATCACAATTCAGATGAACCACTTTTCAAGCGCTGAACACAGATACACAGTGGCCACTGCATTGGACAGCGGAAACGTTTCTATCAAAGCAGAAATTTCTCACGGACAGTGCTGCTTCAGGGAGTCCTTATTTTACAAATTCCCCCTCAGAGCCTGGCAGAGCACAGTTCTAATTGTACAGGACAGCCTATTTTGTATTCATACTCATCCACTCCTACATTGTTACTAATTCTCACCTGCCCACACAGTTCAGTTCAGTCGCTCAGTCGTGTCCAACTCTTTGCGACCCCATGAATTGCAGCACGCCAGGCCTCCCTGTCCATCACCAACTCCCGGAGTTCACCTAGACTCAACGTCCATCCAGTCAGTGATACCATCCAGCCATCTCATCCTCTGTCGTCCCCTTTTCCTCCTGCCCCCAATCCCTCCCAGCATCAGGGTCTTTTTCAGTGAGTCAACTCTTTGCATGAGGTGGCCAAAGTACTGGAGTTTCAGCTTCAGCATTATTCCCTCCAAAGAAATCCCAGGGCTGATCTCCTTCAGAATGGACTGGTTGGATATCCTTGCAGTCCAAGGGACTCTAAAAAGTTTTCTCCAATACCACAGTTCAAAAGCATCAATTCTTTGGTGCTCAGCTTTCTTCACAGTCCAACTCTCACATCCATACATGACCACTGGAAAAACCATAGCCTTGACTAGATGGACCTTAGTCGGCAAAGTAATGTCTCTGCTTTTGAATATGCTATCTAGGTTGGTCATAACTTTTCTTCCAAGGAGGAAGCGTCTTTTAATTTCATGGCTGCAGTCACCATCCGCAGTGATTTTGGAGCCCAAAAAATAAAGTCTGACACTGTTTCCACTGTTTCCCCATCTATCTCCCATGAAGTGATGGGACCAGATGCTATGATGTTCGTTTTCTGAATGTTGAGCTTTAAGCCAACTTTTTCACTCTCTCACTTTAATCAAGAGGCTTTTTAGTTCCTCTTCAGTTTCTGCCATAAGGGTGGTGTCATCTGCATATCTGAGGTTATTGATATTTCTCCCGGCAATCTTGATTCCAGCTTGTGTTTCTTCCAGCCCAGCGTTTCTCATGATGTGCTCTGCATAGAAGTTAAATGAGCAGCCAGCCCTCTAAACTGAGAAAGCGCCAGGAAGAAACTTCCCCTTTATACAGAAATGTAGTCTCTGCTCCTGTTTACGTGGAGGTCTCTCACAGCAGCCAGGAGCAAAGCAGGGCTGTTGGGCAGTTTGTCCTTACCATCTTGAGGCCCCAACCCCTCTCTGTGTACCCGCTGGCCCTGGTTTTACTGAGTCCTGCATGGAAGCATCTCTTGTGACCTTTCTGGGTTTAGTGACCTCTGATGTCTCGAGCTGGCTCCCAGACTGCTCTGTCAGTGCTGGCTCTGGCTGACACCCCATCTCCCCCCAGACGTAGTCATGCCCGTTTAGCACGTGTCTGGACCTCCTGCTCGTCTCCACTAGTGCAGTCAGGTGGCCAGAACTCAGGTGTTCCTAGTGTTAACTCTGGAGCCAGTGCGGCTTGGCTTCATGGCAGAGCACACTCAGGTCTCCCCTGCTGCAGTCTGTTGTACTGCTAAGGGAAAGCCAGCTCTCCTCCCCCGCCTGCTTAGCTGGAGCAGTGTCTGTTCATGGAGGCTTCTTAGGCAGGACGTCCTTGGCTCCCGATACAATGAGAGCTTCTTGCACTACGTGCGAGGAGAGCAGCTTCCCTTTGATGATGCCGATGCAGGTCTCGGGCACAGGTTTCTGGCAGGGGAGGTTCCACAGGAATCATGTCAGGTACTAAGTTATAAATCGTGAGAGGCCAGCTGCAAGGAGGCACTCTTGCCCACCTTTGTCCTCCGCTCCCACAGATGGGCTCTTGGGTTCTTGTTCCGGTTTTCTCCCCTGCCCCTGGCGTTCAGGAAGCATTGTGAAAGCACTCCCTGGGAGCTGGGGCTGGCGGCCTTGCCTTGAGATAGGCGGCTGCTGCTAGTCTAATCCCTGATTCCCCGAGGCCTAATTACTTTTATCAACCGCCCATCAGAGGTGTTACGGAGAGTAGCTAAAGTAGTGGGCTCCTTATCCTCAAGCCATTTTTCTCCCAACAGCTGGACTCGGTCATCAACCCCAATTCTCAGTGTTCTTTCTTTGTTTCTCTGTTTCAAGCCTAACTATGGGGCAGCTTTACGAGAAGGAAAAAGATGAAGACGGATTCTTGTACGTGGCCTACAGTGGCGAGAACACTTTCGGCTTCTGAGGGCCGGCGCTGGGCTGGTGCAGCGCTCCCGCTGGGGATCTTGTACATAGCCGGCCATCTTCAGTTACTCTACCAGAGCCTCTTCACACAGACCTATCAGTGCATTTGTAACTGGATTTACTTCTTAATATATCGGAAGGTTTTGTCTCCTTAGACTAGTAAATTATCTGCAGAGTTTTATTTTGAGTTTTTCTTTTGTGCACTGTCCTCATGGCTATACCCTCCAGAGAACCTGTTCCTCTGGGAATCTTATTTAATGAAGATATTTCCATATTGAAGTGAGGGAGGTGGGAATTAAAGTGAAAGGGGAGATGATGCATTTATTCTGGATTATGTTTGAAGTGTTAGATGGTGAAGTGTTAAAAGCATCCAAATTAAATCCATAGCAATCAGAACACTTGCTTTACTAGATTTTGCCAACTGCCAGTCATGTTGGACTGAGCTAATCTGTTCCTCTTTCTGAAACTATTAAGGTAAATAATTAACAATAAAACTTCCTCTTATAAAGGCACTGCAGTGTGACCGTGTCCTTCATTCACCTTGTTTTAGATGGGTGAGGGAAGGAGCTCCTACGTCCGCCAGGCCAGGAGGAGGGTTTGTGGGGCCCATGGCAGAGCAGCTGGGCCTAGGGAGCCTGTGGGGGGACTTGTTTTAAGTGGCCAGTGTGCCCTCTGAAAAGGTGCATGTCGAGGGGTCCTCTCCCACTGCTGTTTTCTGACTGCCCTGACCCTCCACCTTTGGGGAACTTCTTTTACTGGCACATTCTTTTCAGAATTTGTTTTTGGAAGTCCAGTTATATGTGAATATATGTTCAAAATGTTTCTTAAACAAAAGAGAACACATTATATAAACTTTTTTTCAGTGAGCAGTATATCATGATGGTCTTTCCATACCAATTCATAGAAAGCCTTTTCATTTATTTTAGTATTACATTGTGTGGGTTTATCATTATTACTGAAACTGAGCGGACCCTGTGTGGCTCCTGGGCGTGGAAACCTTTCCATGTGACCTGTTCTTGTAGGGAAATAGACTCCAGCCTCCATGACCTTCCCTGAGTTCCAAAGGGCAGATTCAAACGCCTGTTAATCAAGGAAGGGTGATGCAGTCACCAACTCAATGGACATAAAGTTGAGCAAACTCTGGGAGAGAGTGGAGGACAGAGGAGCCTGGCCTGCTGTAGTCCGTGTCCGCAGAGTCGGACACGACTTAAAGACTGAACGGCAACAAATCAGGGAAGGGAGGGGATGCAGAGCCTGGGAAGAGCAGCCTAGAAACAGTAGTGAAGCCCGTGGGCGAGGCTCTGGTTCCAGGTCAAGGGATACACAGAATACCTTTGAGCTCTTTACAGAACTCAAACTCCCAACAAATGGAAAAGTGAAAGTGAAAGTTGGTCAGTCGCCTCCGACTCTTTGTGACCCCATGGAATTCTCTGGGCCAGAATACTGGAGTGGGTAGAACCCAGGTCTCCTGCATTGCAGGCGGATTCTTTACCAGCTGAGCCACAAGGGAAGCCCCAAGAAATGGAAGGTTAGCATTCTTCATTCCAGACAAGACCCTTCGAGGCCGGACTAAGGGAGTGTGGGCCCTGCAGACACTGACTTACATGTTCATCTCACAGATGAAGGAACAGCACCTAAAACATCTCCAAACCTATTTAACTTCTAAGTAAATTAAGAGGTCTTTAATTTGATAAAGGGGATTCATAAAAACGTGTAGCAAATATGTACATTTTAGTAAATACAGCTATGGTGAATGAGGCAGTGTGGTACTGACATTGGGACAGACAAATATTTTAATGGAACAAAACCTAGGAATTGATCTGTGTATAAAACATGGCATAACAAGTTATCAGGGAAATAATGAACCAGTTAACAAATGGGACCACAACAGTTGGTTACTTAATACGGTAAAATTTCAGAGGCATTCCTATTAAAAACAGTAACTCAAAAAGGAAATCCGAAGGGTGAACTCTATGGTATATGAATTATATCTCAATGAAGCTATTAAGAAGTCTGCTCTCAGTGCTTTTCTGAACTTTGTTCTGGCATAAAACTAATGAGAGGAAAAGTAAAGGAGAGGCAAAAGAATCAGGAAGGAGCACTATAATATACAGACGGTGCTAATCTACACAGAAAAACCTAAGATAATCTATACGAATTGGAAGAAAGTTCTCTGTGGCTGGTGGATACCAGATCAGTCACAAATATTGATGTTTCTATACACCAGTTATGACCATTTAGGGAATATTACAGGAAAAAATTCATTTTCAATAGAAGTAAAATGAATATGTGCATAGGAATAAACAATATGATATGTAAGACCTTTATGGAAAAAATTACTGAAGACCATAAAAAAGAGATAACCCTAATACACCATATTCAAGGATGGGAACATCCAGGACTATAAAAATGCATATTGCCCCCAGATTAACCTGTGAGTTTAATACCGTTTCAATAAAAATCCGAATCAGGTGTATGTCTGTGTAATCTGACAGTTGCTGGCAAAAGTCCATTAACTGGAGAGCAAAAGCCAAGAATAACAAGGAAATGTTAAGAAAAACAAGCCAGGGAGTTCTGTGTTAGCAGTAATTAAGTAATTAAGACTGTGCCATGTGGCAAAGAAACAGACACAAACCAGGGAACACAACGGAAACCCAGAGTTAGACCCATGTTTAAAATATAGCCGTGATGGCATGAAAAATCAAAGGGGGAGTGAACCTGTTCATCTGTTATTTTATAATTGGTTTATATATATATATAATATATATATGAATATAGATTAAATAATGCATCAAATAAATTCAAGATGAATTAAACATCTAAATGTGGAACAGCAAAACTTTATTTTTTATTTATTTATTTTTTAAAGGTATAAAATACAATTACTTTATTGATTTATTACAATCAAATACTGCCGACTAGCATTACTTCACTCGTGCATCATTAAAAACAAAAGGATATTTCCTTGATATTTTCAAATGATGCATTACACAATAAACAAAAAAAGTTAGAACTTAAAATGCACCCTGATTAATAATGTAAACTGGTAATTAAAAAAAGCATAACTAATAATTTGGTTCCTTTCTTCATAAATGGAAATTTAAATATCTCTCCTTATAGTCTTGAGGTTATCATTATGTTATGAGTAGTGCAAAGTGTGGCACAGTTTCTTCTAGAAAGGTGTGTCTTACACACCTTACTGGACAAAGGAAACGTGCATGACAAGAGACGCGTACAGTCAATGCATGATGGAAAGCATGTTTCAAATCCAAGGCAGCCCCCTAGGCAACCATATTATTCAGGTTTTGCATTATCGTTTATGGCATTACAGCTTAATTACACATAACATACTTCTATAAATTTTAACCCTGAAGATAAAAATAAATGTTGCTTGAAAAAAATTATTCCAGGTAGCCATTTGGTTTGTATCAGGAGAAAGTGAACCTCCAACAGTTTCGTATCTGCCAGGTCTGGAATCACTCACTGGAGTCAGTAAATGAGACGTGCGACATGCTCCGCGGTAGCTGTGCCGAGTCCTGCCAAGCCTCTTCTCTGCAGTGTGCCTGGCGCAGCATCTCCGGGACTACCCTTGCACGCGGCTTTCCCTTCTTCACTGTCGCTAGATTATCTGTATTACCATATTATTTCCTCTCTTTACCTCTTCTATGGCCTTCCCTTTTAATTATTCATAAATCCTTTCAGAAAATCCTCAGAGAGCTCCATGAGGGGAAGTTCTGGAGATGGGAAATCCAAGGGCGGAAGATTGGGTATTGGAATATCCTTGGCTTTCCCAGTGTTTGAGGCAAACTTCTGCCAGGTTGAAGAGGCTGCTGCAGTTTCTGAATGTGGTGGCAAGCTCCATAACTCTGACTTTTCTACAAAATCAGCATCTACATCAAGCTCCTTTTCTATTGGGCCTTTTAGAAGTCTGGCCTTTTCCGCCTTTAGCTGTTTATTCTCTCTCCGTAATCTTTCATTCTCAGCCACGAGGAATTCCACATGTCTCTTCAAATCTGCAATTTTGGTGGCCTGTTCCTCTATAATTGTTTTATCATCTTTTGGGGCTTTGCTTCCAATGCATGGCTCTGCTGGCTCCCTCTTCTGCTGAAGTAAAAATAGTAGTGTGTCTGGATCCCTGTCAAAGACCCCCTGAATTTCAGGCAAGTGTTTCTCTGTGGAAAGGCTGTACTTCTGAGAGAGCAGGGGGCTCTGGCCGTCTGCATCCTCAGCCGAGGGTCTGTGAGATGCCTGAAGCTGGGCAGCTGCTTCCTTGTCTGTGCTCTGCTGGGCTTTCAGTCTCTCCTCCCGCTTGGCCCTCTTCCATCTCTCCTGGATGAGGAGGAGCTGTTTCATGTGGCTATCCCTTTGCAGTTCCAGTGATAAGTGAGCCTGCTCAGACTGTGTTAGCTTCATGGCTTCAGAAAGATATGCTGCAGCCTTTTTGTGACAAGAAATAGCCTCTTCGTATTTCCCTGCAGCTAACAAACGATCTGCTCGTCTGCTCTGTTGATGGGCCAGGTTGAGGGGTCCTTCCATTACTTCCATAGACCCCGGGGTAAGCGGCGGCCTGAGGAAGGGGAGCGACGGATCCCGGGCACATGGAGGGGAACAGCTGGAGAGCGCGAACGCAGCGGAGGCAACTGTGGCCCCACTCCGCGCCCCCAAAGCTAGCAGCGGGCGCAGAAGAAGCAACAACCCCACCACTTCCTCCTCGAACAGCAAAACTTTAAAAAAAATCTAGGAAAAACAATCTGGAACAGCTACTGTCTTTTAAGAGTTGGGAAAGAGAGACATCCCTGGTGGCGCAGTGGTAAAGACTCTGCCAGGGTTTGATCCCCGCTTGGGGCAGATCCTGCGGACATGCCGAGAAGCAGCTCAGCCTGTGCTCTGGAGCCCGGGAACCGCAGACACCGAGTCCATGCGCTGCAGCTGCCGAAGCCCTCGGGCCCCGGGGCCTGTGCTCCGCAACGAGAAGCCACTGCGAGGAGGAGCTGGAGCACCGCAGCCGGACGGTAGCCCCTGCTCACTGCAGCAAGAGAAGAGGCCGTGCAGCCACAAAGACCCAGCACAGCGCAACCAGGGCACCCCCCTACAAAGGCAGCCCAAGCATCTGCTTCAAGGAGAATTCAGGAGGCAGTGTACATGTTTTTATTCTCAAAAGCCTCACTCTTCATTAGACTGAATGGTATAATGCTTTAAAAAAGCACAACTGGGGATTTAAAGTTCCCCTTTTCATCTTTATTTCCTCAGGGAGAAAAAAAATCCTGGTGGTTGACATTGCGAAGGCAAGGCCTCAAGAGTTAGGTAGGAGGATCTATATATATATCTCTGTGATCAACAGCCCTGCTTCCTCGCCTCCTTAGCTGCTAGAGACAGGCTGCTGCTTCCAGATGTGGGAAGGGGTGGTGCACGTGAGCAAACGCCTGGTGCACAGCACGGGGCTCCAGATCATTTGCCCAACAGGCTTCTTCTATGGATGATCTCTCAGGTTTGTTAGAAGCAGCTCTGGAAATCCGGATCAGTAAACTGCAGAAAAGAGTCCTTTATGAACAGCAGCCGGAGACCAAGGCTGGCCTTGGACACGTGGCCAGCAGCCCTCCTCAAGCCTGTGCTGAACGGTGTCTCACCCCACCCTCAGTCAAAGGTAAGGATACTGACACTCTTGAAAATGCACTTACCCACCCACGATCAGATGCTCAGAGCCTCCTGGAGCCACAACTCAAATCTGTAGCCAAAATCCATCTTTGTTCTGCTAGACCAGAGGTTACAAACCGAACGCCTGTGTCTCTACGTGGCCCCTAAACATACATCTAGAAATACAACTTTCTTGCTTCTCCTCAGTTGGCCAGAACAACAACAACAGCAAAATGGCTCCTCTTTGGACAAGTAACTTTCCAGTTTATTCCATCCACTTTTTAAAGTTTTCCAATTCCTGGATATATTTGGGCTTACAACCTTTGCACCATAATTTACATGCCATCCTTTATTTTAGAACAGAATTTCCCCAAAGTACATGCAATCAAAACAGTAACTCTCATTGGCCCTCATCTTTGATGAGAGAGGCAGAGAACTGGGAGGCACGATCTGCCTGTGTCGGCACAGGTGACCGAACCCTGGAGTCGGTGGAGACTCCTGCTCCCTCACTCTAAAGCCTAGTTCTTTGGCTGCCAGCTGTTTTTCTCAGCCCGGCAGTCACTGAGGTGCTGGGCTGGGAGGACAGTCACAATACCACTGGGGAAAGGACAGAAAGTATGGCATGAAAATACCACCTGAAATGGCACTCAGTTCAGTTGCTCAGTCGTGTCCGACTCTTTGCGACCCCATGAATGCAGCATGCCAGGCCTCCCTGTCCATCACCAACTCCCAGACTTCACTCAAACTCATGTGCATCGAGTCAGTGATGCCATCCAGCCATCTCATCCTCTCTCGTCCCCTTCTTCTCCTGCCCCCAATCCCTCCCAGCATCAGAGTCTTTTCCAATGAGTCAACTCTTCGCATGAGGTGGCCAAAGTACTGGAGTTTCAGCTTTAGCATCATTCCTTCCAAAGAACACCCAGGACTGATCTCCTTGAGAATGGACCGGTTGGATCTCCTTGCAGTCCAAAGGACTCTCAAGAGTCTTCTCCAACACCACAGTTCAAAAGCATCAATTCTTCAGCACTCAGCTTTCTTCACAGTCCAACTCTCACATCCATACATGAGCACTGGAAAAACCATAGCCTTGACTAGATGGACCTTTGTTGGCAAAGTAATGTCTCTGCTTTTCAATATGCTATCTAGGTTGGTCATAACTTTCCTTCCAAGGAGTAAGCGTTTTTTAATTTCATGGCTGCAATCACCATCTGCAGTGATTTTGGAGCCCCCCAAAATAAAGTCTGACACTGGAGGTCAAAATAGTCCACAAGGGGCAGTGATAAAACAGGAAGTTGGTGAAGTCTTACAGGGGAGGGACAGGGAACGCACATTGAGAAGAACTCTTTGCTTTCTCTCAATTAACTGAATCAGATTCAATGAAAACAGGGCAAACTGGGCTGAGTGTGTGTCTGTTGCTGGGCAAAGCTTGGGCTGCCCACAGCTTAATTCTCGGTGACTTCCTGAGAGGGTGCACACAGAGGTCTGTTGCTGAGCTGCAGGAGGAGGCTGGGGACGGGCTCTGTGATGCTGCTCTGTTGTCGCTTGGTCTCACCACCCAGGGGCCCGCAGTGCCTCTCCCCATGGAGACGCTGCCGGGTTTCAATGCGCTTTTCATTCTCTTGGCTGCCTGAGCAAACAGCCATCACTGTTTCCATTGTGAGCTCTTCTCATGGAGCCAAGCCCAGGTTCAGGGAACATGTGTTTGAGACCAACATTTGGCAGCCTGGGTCCTCACTTGGAGCGACTTTCTGCCTTTGCCTTTTTCCTATTGAGACAGTTCCTGAATTTGGAGACTGAAGAGCAGTGTTGAACACACTTAGTTCTAGAAGCTAATTCCTCATCCTGCTAGCTCACTGGGACGAGGGACAAAAAATCTACATGCAAATCCAGAGCCGGGGTTGTTGTTCAGCGGCCAAGTCGTGTCTGATTCTTTGTGACCCCACGGACTGCAGCACCCCAGGCCTCCCTGTCCCTTACCATCTCCCGGAGTTTGCCCAAGTTCACTGAATTGGAGATGCCAGCTAATCCCCCCATCCTCTGTCACTCTCTCCTCCTTCTGCCTTCAATCTTTCCCAGCATCGGGGTCTTTTTTGCATCAGGTGGCCAAGTATTGGGGTTTCAGCTTCAGCATCAGTCGTTTCAGTGAGTATTCAGGGCTGATTTTTAGGATTGATTGGTTTGATCTCCTTGCAGTCCAAGGGACTCTCAAGAGTCTTCTCCAGCACCACAGTTTGAAAGCATCAATTCTTTGGTGCTCTGCCTTCTTTATGGTCCAATAGTCACATCCGTACATGACTACTGGAAGAACCATAGCCCTGATTATATGGATCTTTGTCAGAAAAGTGATGTCTTTGCTTTTTAATACATCATTATTACATTGTATTACAGTGTTATTACAGGGCCTGGGTTACTGAGACAAAATTATTTCCATTCCTCTTGTTACCAACATGACTGAAGCCATACATATCTCACAGTGTCAATGAGTTAAGTTTCTTGGAGAAAATTTCTGTTTGCATTGTCTACCCAATTAAGAATTTTTACGAGAAATCTCATCTCAATGTTGAAAAAACTGAACATCTTAACCTTGGGGCCTCATTTTCTAGATCAGGTGAAAGGTTAAAATTCAGAGATTAAATGCTTTCTCTGCATCCACATAGGAAGTAGTGACAGAATTGGTACCAGGACATAATTATTGACACTTCAATATCTAAACCAAAGTTTATTCTACTATGCCAAGTCATGGATAATGACTAGTTTTTTTTTTTTTTTTTAACATTTTTGTATTGAAATATGATTCCATGTAATAAAATGCACAGATCTTAAGTGTACAGCTTAATACATTTTGACAAATGTTTGCATCCATGTAATCAACTCTCCGGTTGAAACATGGAATGTATCCATCATTCTAGACGTTGCCTTGGGTCTTTTTCTACTCAACTCCCTTCTTCCATCTTCCAGCACCCAGCAATGACCCCTGCTGTGACTTCCATCCACTTTGATTAGTTTTCGGGCCCTGGTTTCAAGAAATAAAAAATGAATGCATGTGAATTTGCCTGCAGCCCTGAAAAGTCTCTCTACAGAATTTTCCTCCCCATCTTGGACCACAAGTACTGCTTAAGATTTGTTTTGGATCCATCTGGACATTCTTCCAGAAAGTCAGTTGTAGCCCCAGTACAGGCATATTTAGGTTTAAATGGATTCACGTTTAGAAGAAGTGGAGGCTAGCTATTAAATATGATTCTTCAAGATGGGGCATAAAAGGAGCTCTTCCTGGCTGGAAAATCAAGTTTCGTTCTCCAAAATACGTGCCTCCTTGGCTCTCTGCGTATCCTGCTGTTCCTTCAGAGTAGCTGCCTTTGTTGCAGTGGAAGGAATTGCCTGAGCCATTGAAAGCGAGCACATGCGCATTAGCTCTCTGCTTAGAAGCCGTTTCCCAGTTTCCAGAACCTGCTGCTTCAGGGGACTCCTCTTAACAGCTCGACTGCCCCAGATATCATCACAGGAGGACGTGGCCGTTAAAAACCTAACATGTCCTAAGCTATCTGACTTGCCAGCAAGGGACCTGGGTCTCGGAAACTGGCAAACTTCGGGTAAAGCTTGCTCAGAACGTTGCCTGAAAGCCACAAAGTGTTGCCCGGGTCCAGGTGGAGGGAGCCTTCCACCAGCCACGGAGGCGACCGGACTGGCGGGCCCTGCCTCTCCCCAGTGGGGCGCTGCAGCCAGCACGGGTCATTTTCTCCACATCGGCTGGCTCCCTAGACAATGAGCTAATGCTTGGCACGGAAAAACTCCAGAAAACAAGGCATTTAACTGCACACTTTAAGGCAGAAATGACTACATGGAATATATACGCAAAATTATTTAAATCAAGCCAACTTTTTAAAACTCTAAAGAAAAAGAGAATAAAAGTTATGCACACAATAGTCACCCACTCGTGAACACAGAACAAAGAGAAAGCCATGCTGAAAATGTAATCTACCCTGAAAGAGCCAGATTTCAGAAGACATTTTGTGAGCAAAGAGAGAATTCTGTGGAATTAGCTGCCTAAAGCATGCCGAGTCCCTCTTCCCTATATAACGTCACTTCTGAGTATATTGTGGTATTCCTACAGTTTAAAACGACTTAAAAAAATTTTTTTTTCCATTTTCGAAAATGTACTTTATGGACTTCCCTGGTGGTCCAGCGGTGAAGATTCTGTACCGCCAGTGCAGGGGGTGCAGGTTCGACCTCTGGTCGGAGACCTAAGATCTCATATGCCACGTAGCACAGCCAACAATTTAAAAAATAATAATAATAAAATAAAATTTACTTTAAAAAATAGTTACTATATTAACATGGTTTAAAATGTTAAAAATAGTCGAACATAAAATGTATTCAGAGAAAAGTCTCCTTCCTGCTCTCAGGCCCTAGCAATTCTCTTTCTTTCCCCTCAGGTCTGTGTTAGTAATTTCCCATGTGTCTATTCAGAGACAGTTTAGCAAAACATAAGATATATAACTTTCATCCTTTTTTTACAGAAATGGAATGTTACAATGCTGTTCTACATTTTGCTTTTTCATTTGTACTTGTATTTAGAAACAGAACTTTGAAGATGGATTTAAATAAAGAAAACTTTTGTGTTCATTTACACTTTGACACAGTGAATCCCACCTCTAAGAAATCTACCCAAAAGATATACTGGCAAAAATACAAAATATTCTATTCACAGAGTATTTCAAAAGGAAAGAATTTGAAATGTTTATCACCAACTAAAAAAGTTATGACTAACCTAGACAGCATATTAAAAAACAGAGACATTACTTTGCCAACAAAGGTCCATCTAGTCAAAGCTATGGTTTTTCCAGTAGTCATGTATGGATGTGAGAGTTGGACTGTGAAGAAAGCTGAGCACTGAAGAACTGATGCTTTTGAACTGTGGTGTTGGAGAAGACTCTTGAGAGTCCCTTGGAGTGCAAGGAGATCCAACCAGTCCATCTTAAAGGAGATCAGTCTCAAATATTCATTGGAAGGACTGATGCTAAAGCTGAAATTCCAATATTTTGGCCACCTGATGCGAAGAACTGACTCATGTGAAAAGACCTTGATGCTGGAAAAGATTGAAGGCAGGAGAAGGAGACGACAGAGGATGAGATGGTTGGATGGCATCACCAACTCAATGGACATGAGTTTGAGTAAACTCTGGGAGTTTGTGATGGACAGGGAGGCTTGGTGTCCATGGGGTTGCAAAGAGTTGGACACGACTTAGTGACTGAATTGAACTGATCACCAACTAAAAAAATGGTTACTGCTAGGGGCAGAAACAGAAGTCAAGGGACAAAGATGGAAGACCTTTCTGAACGTACCTTTTTTTTTAAAAAAATTGTTTGAAATTTTATATAACTTTTTTGGTAAAAAATTCCCCTAAAAATTGAAAGGGAAATGAAACAAAATTAACTGTGTATAGATGTGGAACAGTAACTAGAGAGGAACTGTTTCCAGTGACTTTGACATACAATCTGGGAGTTCCCTGGTGGTCCAGTGGTTAGGATTTGGGACTTTCACTGCTGTGGCCCAGGTTCAATCCCTGGTTGCGGAACTGAGATCTTACAAGCCTCTGGGTGTCTCCAAAAACAAAAGCAGAAAAACACCTATAATCCCTAGTTCAGGTTTCTCAACCTCAGCAATACTGACATTTTGGGTGGGATATAGTTCTTTGTCATGGGGGGTTGTCCTGTGTATCATAGGGTGTCAGCACCCAAGGCTCAGGTGAGCCTCCCTGGTTGGCAGTGATACTTCACACATACGGTCAGACATCACTGCTCCCCAGCATTGTGCTGTGTGAGTGCCCCAGGAGAATGTTCTGAAATACAGGAGGAGGGGGCAGGCCATGCCAGGAGGAGCCACACGTGGAAGCACCAGGGTGGGTCAGGAGTCACTGGGGGTGAGGAGGAAATGTGGGCAAGAGCCATCAGTGTGAAGGGACCGGCAAGGGCCGGGCTGGGAAAGAGGGCTTGGGACTGGCTAGCTCCAGGAGGGGCAGGCTCTCCAGGGTGAGCGAGGCAAAGATGTCACGCCAGAGACACCAGGAGCGTAGGCACAGCAAGGACAACCAGAAGCTCGTGCAGACCCTCTTCCCCATGCGCCCTTCTCTTTGCTGACTTGCACTGTAATAAATGGTAACTGAGGACAATAGCTTTTCTGAGTTCTGGGTCTGTCTACTGTCTCAGTCTGAGGGTGGTCTTGGGGACTTCAAGACGCAGCTGCTAAAACCATTCTGTGAAAGGGGGAGGGGGAGGGGTTGGATCAGGCTGGTACCACTGAACTCTCTGATCAGTTACTGAAAGTGGGACAGCCTGATGTCATGTTCCCATAGGTTAATATAATGTAACAGAAGTATGCAGAATATCCTGGAAAGAACTGAACTTGGCTGTAATCAAGCCTCTCATGTAACTACAGATTTACAGGAAATATGAGGGGGAGAGGAACCGGTTATCAACCCTGGAGGAAATAAGCAGCCAAATCCTGGATGGGAGAGAGTCTACCAGACAAATGACCCATCTGTCAAGGACATAAAAAGGAGGGTGAACTGCTAGAGATTTAGTGACACAAAAGATACATCAACCCAATGCACTGTGTGGATGTTGTTTGGATTCTAATTTGAACACATCAGTAGTCAAAAGACATTTTTGATACAATAGGGGAAACTAAACACAGCCTGCATAATAGATACTAAAGAATGATTGTTAATTTTACTGGGTGGAATAGGATAGCTAGAATTCAGTTTAAAATGTTCTAAGGAAAACAAAGTTGGAGGGGAGGGGGGAAGGATCAGATAACAACAGCATAAAGCTGATGGATGTTTGGTCTGGGTGATGGGTACGTGGAGGTCCACTGTGCTTTTCTATTTTTGAGTCTATTTAAAAATTTCTATAAGAAGTTTCTTTTTAAAAGGTAGTTAAAAATTGGAAGTGGTTATCAGTAAAAACACACGATCTAAATGTATGATGTTTGAGAACCTGCCAATATTGCAGAGATGTGATTTTAAGGCATAGGTGAGATTCTTAACTTGGGTTTTTAAGAGATTAAAGCAAAACATAGGGAATGGGCTAAGGTGAAGGTGAAGGTGAAGTTGCTCAGTCGTGTCCGACTCTGCAACCCCGTGGACTGGAGCCTACCAGGCTCCTCCGTCCATGGGATTCTCCAACCCAGGTCTCCTGCATTGGAGGCAGACGCTTTAACCTCTGAGCCACCAGGGAAGCTGAGGGAATGGGCTAAGCTCTCCTTTTATCTCTTGACAAAACAGGCAGAGTCCAAAGTGAAGACGCCTCTGGTCTCTAGCTTTCGGGGTTTCCTAGACTCTGTTCTAAAGTCTAAATTGATGGGTGTGTTTTACATTCTGTACACATGTGACAAACACCATGAATTTTAGGAAAGAAAAGACACCAATTCCTCACATTCTCATAGAAATCTTCATCTTTGAAAATAGGATCTCATGAGAGTGATGCATGATCTTCAGTGGATAAGAAGAGCTTCTGCCAGTTGAGGTGTCTTAACTGCTCTCATATCATAGGATTTGGGGTCAGGTCAGGCAAAGGGTTCATTAAAGCAGCATATGGGAAGTCTGGCCTTTGGTAGTGAGGTTTTTGTCTTTGCTCCCACCTAAAAGGATTCCTCATAGACAAAGGTTCAAAGATAACTCAATATGAGAAAGTTATGGGGGAATTACCTTGTGGTCCAGTAGCTAGGACTTGACAATTTCACTGCCATGGCTTGGGTTCAATCCCTGATTGGGGAAGTAAGATTCCACAGGCCACACGGCACCTGCCATGCCCCCCGCCCCTGCCCACTGCCAAAAGCTACAATGATAAAAAGGCAAAAAAAAAAAAAGAAACAACAAAAAAGAAACCTTATGTATTATTTCTGCAATAAAAAAAATATTAAGAACATATGTTCACATGCAAACCTGTACATGAATGTTTACAGCAGCAATATTCACAATAGCCAAAAAGTGGAAATAACCTAAAAGTCCATCAGTTGATGATTAGATAACAAAATGTGGTATATATCCATAGAACTGAATGTAATTTTTATCCCATAAACAGGAATAAAGTACTGAATGATGTTACCAATTACATTACAACATTATGAGTCTTAGAACATCATGTTAAATGAAAGAAGCCGGTCACAAAAGACCACATATTGTATGATTTTATTTATATAAAAAGTTCAGAATAGGCAAATCCATAGAGACACAACATAGACTGCTGCTTGCCCTGGGGTTAGTGGGGGTGTTGAGGGGATATGAAGAGCGGCTGCTAATGGGTACTGTACTGGATCAGATAGCACCCCCCACTCCCAATTTAGAACACAAATGTTCTAAAATCGATTGTGGTGATTATGCACATCTTTGTGGATATACTAAAAACCACTAAACTGTACATTTTAAATGGATGAATTTTTTGTATGTGAATTACATCTCAATAAAGCTGTCATTAAAAATATTTAAAGCTATAAAGAAATACTGAAGAACGAACAAGGTCCTTGAGCAATCCCAACACAGAGAACTTCCACTTTCAGTCAATATATTAGAGTGTGAAGAGGTTGAGAGTTAAATACTGCTGCTGCTGCTAAGTCACTTCAGTCGTGTCCGACTCTGTGCGACTCCATAGACGGCAGCCCACCAGGCTCCCCCGTCCCTGGGATTCTCCAGGCAAGAACACTGGAGTGGGTTGCCATTTCCTTCTCCAACGCATGAAAGTGAAAAGTGAAAGTGAAGTCGCTCAGTCGTGTCCGACTCTTCGCGACCCCATGGACTGCAGCCCACCAGACTCCTCCGTCCATGGGATTTTCCAGGCAAGAGTACTGGAGTGGGGTGCCATCGCCTTCTCTGAGTTAAATACTAGATGTTAGGAAAAACAGGCCTGGTTTCTAGGTGTGCTGCTGAGTTGCTATAGGGACTTTTGTTTGGCCTTTCAGACAGAACTCTTTCCAATGAAAGTCACAGAAAACGGAGTCAAAGGGGCTTACTCAAAATAACAAGAGCAATTTATCTCACATCGTTGAAGTCCAGAGTGAGCACTAGTTTCAGGCACTCAGACAAGGTCACGAGAGCCTTCATCCTCTGGGCTGTTTCCTTCATCACCTTGTTCTCCAGCTGGCTGTCTCTGTGCAGTGGGCAAAGGCAGCCCCAGGCAGTCCCAGGTTACCTGGCGCTCACAGCTCCCAATACGAGAAGAGAGGGAATCTGTCCCGATTGCTCTGGTATTAGTTCCAGGACTGTTCAGGGTTGGCTCACACTGCTGGAGTCAACGAGGAAAGTTCGCTTCACCCGAGTCTCAGGGATAAAGCAAAAAAGGGTGGTTCTTCAAAGGAAGCAAGGCTGGGTATACAAAATACATGTCCATTATGACAGGTGAAGTTCTAAAGTTTACAGAGATTCAAACATCATCTCAGCCCAATACTTGCTGAATCAATGAGGAACACACTAAATGGAGCTACTGCAGAGTACTTCTACAGCATCACACTCCAAATTCCTATTCTTAGAGAAGCAATAAAATACAGGACACACACCAAGGTCATTAGCAAGATGTTCTTTTAGCAGAGAGCTACTTCAATCAAGTAGTTATTGTTCAGTTGCCAAGCAGTGTCTGACTCTTGGCAATCCCATGGACTGCAGCTCCCCAGGCCTCCCTGTCCCTCACCATTTCTCAGAATTTGCCCAAGTTCATGTCCATTGAATTGGTGATGCCATCTGACCACCTCATCCTGTTGCCCTCTTCCCCTTCTACCTTCAATCTTTCCCAGCATCAGAGTCTTTTCTAATGAGTCAGTTCTTTGCATCAGGTGGCCATTGGAGCTTTGGCCTCAGCATCAGTCCTTCCAATGACTATTCAGGATTTACAATGGGCTCTCAAGAGTCTTCTCCAGCATCACAGTTTGAAAGCATAGTTCAATCAAGTATAGTTTGTTTCATGTCCAAAATTCCATCCATCTGACATAGAAGAGATCTATCGCTCTGATAGATGGCAGTCTTTTTTCCTGATCAGCCACAAGAAAATCTAAGGCCTGTTTAGCATGTAGGAAGACAGTAGTCCAGGATGAATGAATGGAAAACACCCGTTGCTCACTTAAACTGGTGATAATCTGGGGGGTTTCTGATCCAGGATCCAAACGCCTGCTTCCGGAGTGCACTCCAGGCCTCCTGGTAAGTGGATGCAGCCTCCTTGTACTCTTGGTACGTCGCTAGCTTCTGCACCCTAATGCACACACACCACCAAGCACACACGTTCTCAATGGAAAGCTCGCCACTGTGGGCAGAAAGACACCTCAGCAACTGGCTGGACAGGTTTATGAGGAGAGACTTAGGGACAGAAGGGCTCTGTTAGCTGTCCTAGAGTGACTCAGCTCCTTTGGAGGAGATTCACCAGGAAACAACATGGGGTTAAAACAGAGAAAAATAAACAGTACTAGTCTGTTTCTTTTCTTTTTTCGGTCCTGGAATCAGATAAAAAAGAATAACTGTATCTACCACTTGGTTTAAAGTTTTCTACATGGCTATAATCTTCACTGGTAGAATCGAGCCGTTAGACACTTCTCAAGTGCATTTTCCCAAAGTACTTTTCATCTTAGTCATATTCTCCTGTGTAATGAAAGCCAACACCCCTTCCCAAATCCTTCAGTGTCTCTGACTGCTGAAGAATGGCTAATGTGCTGAGCAATGTCTGTAACACTTAACACCCAGATAAAAAGATTTTCTTGAGACAAAGATTCTTTCCTTTGATCAAACTTGAGTCAGGCTTCTCAAAGTCCTCTTCTTGACCCAGCCCTGACCTTGAACTATGACCTTGTCATCTCATAGCTGAAGAAACTGAAACTAGCAGCTCACTGAGTCAGGTTTTACCGTGCTTCTACTCTTTTGTTCTTTGCAAAGATCTTAGGAGACCCCAGTTGTTTCTTCACTCACTACAGCACAGAGCCAAGTTGCTAATTGTAGCAGACACTGATTCTAGTCCTTTGATAAATTTCCCATAGCTTTTTGGTGGTTAATGGATGGGAGCTACATGCATGACAACATTAAACTTTACCTGAGCCCTCAGTTCCTAAAACAAGCGATGGTTAAGAAACCTCCCTCCTATATTTCTGTGTGTGGGAAATGGCAGACTGGAAAGAATCACCTTTCTTCATGATTTAGACTCATGGATGCCCCCCTGGTTTACCTGTGACAAGGCCAGACACAGACGCTCCAAACACCTGTTTTTTGTCTCTTAATGATTAGCTGAACTGTTTGTACCCATTGACAAAATCTCATCAAAATGCCTGATAATTTGACCAAATATTAATTACCAGTTATGCGTCTCTTCCTCCTGCAGACCCCTGAACTTAGAGCCACTCTTTCTGAGGCAGCATAGGCAAGTGTACCAGCCCTTTCTTTTAACAGCCCCTCCTGAGGACTGACACTTCCTGTTCAGTGGTCCCGTCACACTGCCTGCTCACCTCACTCCCACATTTCCAGCTCTGACTTTGCTTAGACGAAACTTCTTCTTTGCCCCCGCTCTTAGAGAGGCTCACAGACCTTAAGACTGCGATGCTCTTGCTACTGCATCAGTCCTTCTCTGCCTGCTGAAACAGGCCCTGTCTCTCACTGCAACAAAGCCTTCAAATGAAGTCTCTCCTTACCTAAGTCCACATTTGTTTTTAAGTCATAGAATGTATACCAACCCACCCAGTTCCAATCTTGTTGATTTTTCCAGATAAGAAACAAGCAAACTGACCATGGATGGCTGGAGGGCATTGACACTGACTGCAGGATACATGATGCTGAAAACAGGCAGCAGCCTCTTCATATGGAGTGTCTAGCTACTCCCTGGCTTCTCCACTGTTGTATAAAGAAGAATTTGGCTGATCTTTGTTGCCAGTTCCTGGGAGGGAACCTCTAAACTTTCAGAACTTCCTTGATAATAGGAGTGTCTTTGTTATTAATGGTGGACCTCTTGGATCTCAACTTTTTGCTTAATGAGGTGACTCATGGTGGGCCCTAGATAGTTTCAGGATGGGCTGGCTGTGGCTGAAAGATCAGCCATGAGATTAGAAATTTGGGGCCCTGAGTCATCTGATATCTGACATCCTGGGGTGGGGAGAGGAGAAGGTGGAGATTGAGTTCAATCACATCGTTCCTGGTCGGTGACAGTGATATGCTGGGCAGGTGATGCATCCTGGGGACACAGAAGTAGCAGGTTGGATACCTTTGCAGACCTTGCCCTATGTGTCCTCCTTTCTTTTATCTGGTCCTTATTTGTATCTTTTACAATAACAGGCATTCAAAGTACGGTGCTTTCCAGAGTTCTGTGAGTTTTCCTAGTGAATTATTGAACCTGAGGGGGTAGTCGCAACCTGAGTGGCTTTGGGGCCCCCTAGAATGCGGCTGGTGTTACGAAGTGAGGTCAGTTTGTGGGCACTGTGCCCTTACCCAGTGAGATTTGGCCTGACTCTTAGCATCTGAATTCCACCCACCCACCTGCTCATGAAGTGGTTTTATAGTCTCTACATTCCTGTTTGGAAACTAATTTAAGTCCTCGAGCTTTAGTTCACAACCACTGATTGAACAAGAGAAAAAGAGAATAATATTCCCAACAGAATACACTGACACCTCAGCGCTCACATTCTCACAGTGCTCTCCATCTGGAGCTGGACTAAAGGAGGGCCTGGGACGGGCAGGCCCCAATTCTACCCACAGGCTCTGTGACTCTGTCCCACCAACTATGCATCCATCACATCTCAGATCACACACATGTCTGCAGCTGCGGCTCTGGGGACTGAAGAGCGTGTGGTCAGTACCAAGTACTCACTGGCCTACTGAAACACCACTCCTGCCAAAACGTCCAGCCATTCATAAATATGAAAAATGTAGGTCAAAGGCATCACCTGAGTGAGTCTGGCCACTTGTCCTCTGAAATACTGCTTAGCAGCTTCTGGAATGATCTAAAGAGCTCTACTTTGCTGATTCGGGATCTGTTTGAAAAAAGACCAAGAGGATTTATTAAGTGTTTAGTATGCACCAGGCCACCATCAAAGATACTGGGCTTCACATGGTATCTTTCTAGGTCTGAATGTCCTGAGCCCCTGTTTTCACCAATGCTTGGCAAGAAAAATCCAGAGAGTCTGATTAGGTTGAGACACAAAAATGATTCTCATTTCATAAACATTATCAGCAGTGAAATCATCAAGGTGACAGGCTAAAATGGGCTAAAGGCAGAGGGAATTACTAAATTCTGCCCCCAAGGATACCCATCAGCTGTTATTTGGCTACCATCTTTCAAGGGAGCTGGCCCCTTGGGTAACACTGCTTACAAGACATTGAAAGATTTGTTTCAGAGACTTGAGTGTTGCTCCCTGTATGAACTGTGGTTATAAAGTCTATTCAGCCCAGGCACCAGAGGAAGAATCTCTAGATTGCTCCTATGGGGATTATAGTCCTTGGGAGGTGAATCCCTCAGTTCTGAATCAAGCTTCATGATGGTCATAGTTTGAAGTAGTGAGGGAAGTCAGTGTGAATTCCTTACCAGTTACTTGGGTCTTCTTGGTTTTGCTCATTTGTAACAGCTGGGGCTGAGAGTGTATGTGCCTCCTTCCTTTCCCTCATATACAATTCATGGGCTTACTTAGAAGCTGGGAAGTGTTGTGTGTGCCAACAAGGTATAGTCTTATTTTACATACCATATCCGTCTCCATCCTTGAAAATCGTACCATCAGCTGAGACACAGAGGCCATTGCTGGCATATATGAAGCAGGGCACTGTACAGTCTGCTGAAAAGCTCCCTTGCCTGGCTGGGACCTAGCCTACTGGAGACATCACTGCTTAAAGGGGAATATGAGTCCCCACACGCCACTCTCTCTGGGCCTTATCTGTGTTAGAGTGGCTGCCGGCATTCAGGAACATAAGGCTGCTTTTTTTGTTTGCTTGTTTGCTTTTTGTTTTTGGCTGTGCTATGCTGTATAGCTTGTGGAGCAGCTCCCAGACCAAGGATCGAACCCAGGCCCACAGCAGTCAAGTGAAGTGAAAGTCGCTCAGTTGTGTCTGACTCTTTGCAACCCCATGGACTATACAGTCCATGGAATTCTCCAGGCCAGAATACTGGAGTGGGTAGCCTTTCCCTCCTTCAGGGGATCTTCCCAATCCAGGGACTGAACCCAGGTCTCCCGCATTGCAGGCGGATTCTTTACCAGCTGAGCCACAAGGGAAGCCAGAGTCCTAATCACTGGACCTCTAGGCTGCTTTAACATTAAAAAAAAACAAAAACCACAAAAACCCACAACCAAAAAACTAATGGATCTCATTAACAGACCAAAGGAGAAAAGTACTTTGAGGAAAATATGTACAGAAAATGCATTTGTTATAATTCAACATCCATTGAGTGATATAAAACCTTTTAGCAAACTAGGACTAGGAAAGATAGTATTTAAATTCATAAAGGGTTTCCATAAAAATCCTACAGCTGATACATGTTCTTAAAATCAAGAATGATAGAGGGATACTTGCTATCACTGCTTTTATCCAACGTTATACAGAAGGTCTGGCTAGTAAGACAAGAAATAAAAGGAATAAAGATTGAAAAGCAAAAACTGAAGACATTATTCAGAGATGACTGTGATATTGTCACTTCTGGTTAGCACAGTAAGTGAGAAAAAAAATAAAAGAAAAGGAGTGGCAACTTGGAAAGGAAATACTATTTGCAAAAGATAGTCTACATTAAAAATTTTTTAAAGAATTAATACATATATCAGTAGAATAGTAAGAGTTAGCAATGTTGCTGGATGCATTTATTGTAAGAGAGAAATAAACAAAATAGAAATTGATTGCAGTAGCAATGACCAGAAAATGAAATAAAGGAAATGACTTAAATAGCATCCGTGGTAGCAATCTCTGAATGGTAATTCTTGCCTCCTGGCATTCAAGCCCTTATGCAATGCCACTCCACATAGAACAGGGCTGATACCAATAACCATTAGAAGACTGGGCTGGAGTGTGACTTCTGAGGCTACTCATAAAAGACTCCGTGGCTTCTGCCCTGCTCTCTTGGGATGCATCCTCTCAGTCGGGGGGAACCAGCCATCACACTGTAAAGATGAATATCTGTAGCATCATGGAGAGACCCAGGTTGAGAGGAACTGAGGCCTCCTGCCAACAGCCAGCCAGCTCTGACCTGGCAGTCACATGAGAGAGCTACTGGAAACTGGATCCTCCAGCCTCAGTCAAGCTTCCGACGACTGCACTGCTGGCTGACGTAAGAGAGTGCAACCTCATGAGCCCCTGAGTCAGAATTATCCAGCTAAGCTCCTCCCAAATTCCTGAACCACAGAGACTGTAAAATGATGTTAATTGTTGTTTTCAGCCACTAAGGTGCTCTCCCCAACCCCGCCATGGGGTGAGGGTGTTATTTGTTATACAGCAACAGAAAATGAATATAACATCAAGAAATAAATCCAATAAAAGATGTGAAAATCATAAAACTTTACTGAAATATATATAAGAAGACCTAAATAAGTGAACTTTCAAAACTATTTTAGATTTGGGGCACAACTGCCAATTTGGCACCAGCATTATATATAGAGATAAACACCATATTCCTGGTTTGAAGACTTAACAATGAAAGATGTCAAATCTCCCCAAACCGATCTTTAAAGTCTAAGAAAAGCCGAGACACTCTCGAAAGACAAAGCAAGGAGACTTTTCCCCTAACAGATATCATCTTATTATAAAGCTATGCTAATTAAGAGTATGGTTTTGGTGTAGGGAGAAACAGACCAATGGAATAGAACAGAATGCCCAGAAAGAGACATACATACATATACACATAAAATATTCTAAGTTTGATATGTATTCACTTAAAACATAGATTTCAATAAAATTACTATAAGTTTCTTTTTCTATAAAGAAAATAAAATGAGTTTCTCTGACAGGGAGCTTGTATTGTATGAGAGCCTTTTATACATAACCACGTATTGGGTCATGGTGGGTGTACCAGAAAGATGTCAGATAAGTGAAATTCCTGTAGCTCAAAGTGCTCATATTTTTTCCACTCAATAAGTGGGCTGGTAGAGCTAATAAGGAGCTGGAGCTAAAGCTGCCATTAAGTAAGAACTGTCAGATTGAAATACCAATCCCCTGTAACTGAACTTAAATTACAGACTTAAAATACAGGGCAAGCGTGTATATGATTGCATTATAACTGAAAATTACTACTCAAGAACAAAATAATCTGTTCAATATTAGTGAAAATATATCCAAAGGGTGGTCACCAAAGGCAGCTGTAATGTTAAATCTTTTATTCATCCAGTAGTCTAAGTGTGAATAATGCTGACTAATTCATACTGACTGATTAGACAATCAATAAACTACTTTTAGCCAAGCCTCACAGCTTCCCATAATACTTTGCCTGGTTCATTCACTGGCATACCAACTAGCTAGATCAACGTAACACTTAAAGACTTGTAAGAAACAATTATACATGGATGCTCCGAACACGGATTTCAGGTGCTAACGTTATTCTTCTGTAACAGAACCAGGGCACTTTAGAGAGAAATGATTCTAGCAGCAAAGTGATGGTCCTGGGAAAATCTCATATAGGACAAAGAAATGAGGCTGTCTCTGGCAGCTCCCTGTGCTTTCTAGGCCTAAACGTTAAAAGAGAGAGAATGAAGTCTATTTAGCTAACAGAAACATATTAAGAGTAAAGCCAGAAGTTCGTGACCCTCAAAAAGGGGAAGATTTAGAAATTTTTTTCAGATAATTAGTACTGTATCATGGTTGGTTTTACCCAGTTAAAAACTAACATTATTTATGCTTTATTGCATGTATGCTTTCAGGTAGATAAGTTGATATGCTCACTTTTACCTAGAATCAGAGATTTCATTTCTAGATTTAAGAGTCTGCAACTGTTTTTGGTGACATGACCACATATTTTCAGGAAGTCTAGAGAGTCTTACAGAGCCAACATTTCCACTGCCCACATCACCCAGAATCAGCAAAAGAGGAATACAAAAAATAAGCTAATATCTTGTCCCAGATGCTCATGTTTTCCTTGGAAATACTGATAGGAGAGCCCATGAGATTTTTCCTAAAGCCCAGTGGCTGCTGATGTACAACTATGAAAGAACATCTGGCTACATAATTACAGAACATTAATGAAATATGTCAAGGAATTTCATTCACAAGAACAAGAAGCCTCAGCAATCAACCATGCCATGCTCTGTAGTCCGGAGAAGGGATCCACTCAAGGTTCATTAAAGAAACACGTCGCTTAAACCTCACAGGAAGGAGTCAGCTGGATTCTGTTTACCACCAACACTGTGGTGAAACGTCAAGGCCTCTAGCATCACCGTGAGAAGCCATCAATGATAGAGAGCTTAGCAGCTTTTTGAGAACAGATCTGCAAATGTTTTCAACATTCTTCCTTCTAGGGTACCGAATGGTACTTTCTCTTATGAGTGCTTTTGGTCAAAGTCACCTCATGAGTAATGTTTAGGTGTTATATCTATAAAGATGAATTGGGAATCTCTCCTTTGCTGGAAAAGATCTCCCTCCAGAGAAATAAGACCTTTCTCAAGACTTGTTCAACAACAGAACAGCATGACTACACTAATAACTTCTCTGTCAAAGAGACTCACCTAACAATAACCATTAATGTCATCTGTGGAGCAAAACCATCTTGGTGACTGCTAGATGCTATGTTCCAATAAACCCTAGTTCCTTTTAGCAGTACTAAGAGGATTACTTTCTTAGATGTTAACGTCTCCCTGGTGAGGTGGTTAACGTTGCTGATTGGTACATCAAAGAGCTAGGAAAGCTATACATATATACATAATTTTTTTTGAAGATCACACATTCACATTCAACCTAGGCCTATCTTTATTCTAACACACTTAGACACACTTTGTTTCCTCTCTTATCCTTCTCTTTTATAATCCAATGAGCCATGTAATGATCTCTCCAGGATGCTGTGGTGGCTCATGTGGGATGGAAAGAGGATATGCCTCTTCAGAGCAAAGAGAATTTAAAAGATTTGCCACTTTGGGGCAAAGAGTAAAATTAAGCTTCTGGAAAATGCGGGTCCTTTATCTGATTCCTGTTATTATCTCCTTGTTTGCAATAAACACGAAGACTTAAATACTACCTTTTCAAGTGTTGGTTGGCCATCATAGAGATAGCCAACAAACACATGAAAAAATTGCTCAACATCATTAATTACTAGAGAGATGCAAATCAAAATTACAATGAGGTGTCACCTCCCACCAATCAGAGTGGCCATCATCAAAAAATCTACAAGCAATAAATGCTGGAGAGGATGTGGAAAAAAGGGAGCCCTCCTATACTCTTGGTGGGATGTAAACTGCTATAGCCACTATGGAGAATAGTTTAGAGGTTTCTCCAAAAACTGAAAGCAGGACTACCATATGATCTAGCAATCCTACTCCTGGGCATATAGCCAGAGAAAACCATAACTCAAAAAGACACACACACCCCAGTGCTCACTGCAGCACTATTCACAACAGCCAGGAGTGGAAGCACTCCAAACGTGCATCAGCAGAGGAATGGATAAAGATGTGGTAATATATATAAAGGAGTATTACTCAGCCATAAAAAGGAATGAAATGGTGCTATCTGCAGAGACATGGGTAGACTAAGAAACTGTCATACAGAGTGAAGTAAGTCAGAAAGAGAAAAACAAATATTGCATAATACTGCTTATATATGGAATCTAGAAGAATGGTACAGATGAGTTTATCTGCACACCAGAAATAAAGACACAGATATAGAGAAAACAAACTTATGGATACCAAGAGGGGGAAGGGAGGCGTGGAATCAATTGGGAGATTGGGATTGGTGTATATACACTACTAGATATAAAAATGGAGAAGGAAATGCCAACCCACTCCAGCATTCTTGCCTGGGAAATCTCAAGGACAGAGGAGCCTGGTGGGCTACAGTCCATGGGGTCACAAAAGAGTCGGACATGACTTAGCAGCTAAACAACAACAAATGTATAAAGTGATGAGAACCTGCTGTCCAGTGCGGGGACCTTTCCTCAGCGCTCTGTGGTGACCTAAATGGGAAGGAAGTCTAAAAGAGAGGGAATACTTCCATAGCTATAACTGATTCACTTTGCTGTGCAGCAGAAACGAACGCAACATTGTAAAACAACTGTACTCCGATACACATTAATTTTAAAAAGGTATAAAAATACTACCTTTGAGTATTGCACTAGAATTTTAAATGCTTCTAACATCCCAGTCTTGAGTTTGTATTCCAGAACGTTCTAAAATGAGTCCAAGGAGGGCACTCAGGAAAGAAAAGTGAGGAAACCCTCTCTCCCCTGCAGTGGTCAGTCTTTAGAATTAAAGCAACTGATTCTTTCGAACGTAACATGCAGCTTCACTTGATGACTGAAGGGGGCATCTATCTTAACAAGATGTCTACTGAAAGCCCTGCACCATGTTAGAGGCACTCTCTCAATTTTCACATTCCTGGGTGATAGATACTAGGAGTTACCCTTGTTTTATTGTTGGGGAAACTGGGGCTCAGAGAGGTAAAGTAATTTGCTCAATTACTAGGGGAAAGAAGCCTGGAATTAAACCTCAGTCTCTTGAACTGCAGAGCTTCTGCTCTTTCCAGCATGAACTTCCTTCTGTATGAAGTCTGCCTTCTAAATGGAGAGACATCCACAACACGACAGAAGCCTCAGATTGCTCTCCAATATCCTCGTCTTAGAGATACGAACATACTGAGGCCCTAACTCTGAGGCCTCAGTCTTATGAGGCCATATCTGTCTTACAGATATGAACACACCGAGATTCATACAGATATGAACACACTGAGACATTACTACACACTGAGACATTACTTTGCCAACAAAGGTCCGTCTAGTCAAGGCTATGGTTTTTCCAGTAGTCATGTATGGATGTCAGAGTTGGACCATAAAGAGAGCTGAGTGCTGAAGAATTGATGCTTTTGAACTATGGTGTTGGAGAAGGCTCTGGAGAGCCCCTTGGACTGCAAGGAGATCCAACCAGTCCATCTTAAAGGAGATCAGTCCTGAATATTCACTGGAAGGATACTGAAGCTGAAACTCCAATACTCTGGCCACCTGATGAGAAGAACTGACTCACTGGAAAAGACCCTGATGCTGAGAAAGACTGAATGCAGGAGAAGGGGATGACAGAGGATGAGATGGTTGGATGGCATCACTGACTTGATGGACAAGAGTTTGAGCAAGCTCTGGGAGTTGGTGAAGGACAGAAAAGCCTGGCGTGCTGGAGTCCATGGGGTCACAAAGGGTCAGACAAGACTGAGCAACTGAACTGAGGCCCAGAGGGCTAATGGACTTGTCCAAAGACACCTGGGTAACTAGAGACAGAGCCAGGGTGAGAACAGGGGCACTCCCAATCACACAGAAAACAACAACATATTGGGACAAGCTGGAAAAGAGCACTTTAGGAATCTGGAGAAAAGATGGTAATTTTGAGCCAGAAAGCAGTGGTAAGGCAAGTTTTTAAGGTAAAAGATGGTATGGGTTCACAGTGAAGAGCATTTAGACCTCAGCAAAGCGACAAACTGAAGCCGCAGGCAGGTGGGTGGGGCCAGCATGGGGTGCGGCTAGTCTGTCACTGCCTGCAAAGGCAGAACGCAGCAGGAAGTGTGCTCCCTGTCCCTCCTGACCTGCTCTGCTCATACATCCTGGTCTGTGGTTAAGGGCTGATCCCCTGAGAGATGCAGACCTTGGCCTGAAGCTGGGAGGTCCTTGAGAAAAACTGCAAAATAATCTCTATCCCTAAAAACAAAACAACAACAAAAATTTTGTAAATACTACTTGATTCAATAGCTTAGGCCACTAAGAGACAGGCCAGATCTCCTGAACAGGAGTCTGAAGGCTTGTTAGTGTTTGTGAAGAAAAATACTTTATTTTTTTTTAAGTCTGAAAGGATGTAAGTTGTTATTATTGTTTCCGTTGAGGGAGACAAATAAGCATGTCAAAAAGAAAAGAAACAAGTCCAGCTGTGAACTTTCATTACAATACAACTCCTTATAAGGAGGCATAAAAAAGACATGGAAGAGCCACTTAAAGTGAAAAGAACTACTTTCAAACTGTGGGAGTCTGACAACAGTCGTTCAGCAGCAGCTCAGTCCAGACGGACAGAAAGACCTTGCTGGAGAGGCTACTAGCCCACAGCCCCGTGCACCCCTGGGTTACTGCAGACCCTCTGTGGTTCACTGGGAGTGAAAAGCTGAGTGGCCAAGATGAACAGTTAACAAAAGAAGAACCAATAAGGCAGATACATGAACCTCCAAACACACAGGCATGATACTCAAGTCTCATGTCCAGCAGAGCACATGCTCCACATTTCAATAAAAGTCAATTTGAAGATGCAAAGTCTTGTATTTATGGCACTCTTCTTGCCAGTCTCTAATCACTGTGAAGCTTCATAAATGATTCTTGGGTTCCAGCCTTGTTCTTCTAAACCAGAATTTCTTGTGGTAAGACCCAAGAAAGTGTTCTTTTCAAAATTTTCCAGGGCAAAGAAGAAGGCTGAAGAATTGATGCTTTCAGACTGTGGTGTTAGAGATGACTCCTGAGAGTCCCCTGGACTGCAAGGAGATCCAACCAGTCAATCCTAAAAAAATCAACCCTGAATATTCATTGGAAGGACTGCTACTGAAGCTGAAGCTCCAATACTTTGGCCACCTGATGGGAAAAGCTGATTCACTGGAAACGACCCTGGTGCTGGGAAAGACAGAAGGCAGGAGGAGAAGGGGATGACAGAGGATGAGATGGATGGATGGCATCACCGACTTGATGGACACGACTTTGAGCAAGCTCTGGGAGATGATGAAGGACAGGGAAGCCAGGCGTGCTACAGTCCATGGGGTTGCAAAGAGTCAGACACGACTGAGCAACTGAACAACAAGAGGAAAGAATAGCCTTTCCAAGAAATGATGCTGGGACAAGGACATCCACATACAACAGAATAAAGGTGGATCCCTACCTCATACCTTATAAAAACGAAATCAAAATAGATTAAAGTCCTAAACATAAAAGCTAAAGCTATGAGAAGAAAATACGAGGTAAAGATCTGTAGCCTTGGATTAGACTACAGATTTTTACATATGACACTAAAAGCACAAACCATGAAATAAAAAAATAGATAAGATGGACTTCCTCAAGATAGAAAACTTTTCTGCTTTAAAGAACACTTTAAAAAAACGAAAGACAATCCACAGAATTAGAGAAAATATTTGAAATACATATCTGATAAAGGGTTCATACCCAGAATATACAAGGAAATCTTGCAAATGAACAATAAAAAGATGAACTGATTTTACAAGTGGGCAAAAGATCTGAATAGATATTTCTTTAAAGAAGATATACAATTGGTTATACAGGAAAAGATGCTCAACATCAATAGTTACTAGAGAAATGCAAATCAAATCCACAATGAAACAGAACTTCACATTCAATGCTTACAATAAAAGATAGATAAAAACAAGTGTTGGAAAGGATGTGGGATAAATGAAATTCTCATATACTGCTGATGGAAGTCTAAAATGTTGCAGCTATTATGTAAAACAGTCTGGCAGTTCCTCAGAAGTTAAACATAAAGTTATCCCATGACCCAGCAATCCCACTCCAAGTATACCCAAGAGAATTGAAAACAAATGTCCACCCAAAAGCTTGCATTCTGAATGTTCAGAGCAGAATTATTATTCATATACCCTCAAAGTAAAATAACCATCAATGGACCAGATTAAAAACCTGGTATACCCAGGGAATTCCCTGGTGGTCTGGTGGTTGGGACTCTGCATTTTCATTACAGGGGCAAGGGTTTGATCCCCAGTCAGGGAACTGAGATCTTACAAGTTGTGCAGCCCAAAAATAAAAATTAAAAACACCAGTGCCCCCCTCTAAACTGGTATCTCCATATGAGGGAATAAAGGAATGAAGGAGTGACACATGATACAACATGGATGAAGCTTGAAAACCTCATGTTAAGTGAAAGAAGCCACATATTGTGTGATTTTGTGCAGAGAAAAGTCTAGAACAGGTAAATCCATAAAAACAGAAAGTAGACCTGTGGGCCCCAAGGGCGAGAGAACGGGAGGGGAGGGACTGCTCATGGGTGTGGGGGTGGAAATGTTCTGGAATCGGAGGGTGGTGAGGTGTGAACACACTGCCACCACTGCCTGCCCCAGTATTCTGTACCTGGCCTGGAGGCGTCCGATTCCTTTCTTTGTTGTCCCCTGGGGAAAGCCATTGGCGGTGACATCCAGGGGCTGCTCAGGCACTGCACTCCAGCTGATGGCTAGGAAAAGGTAAGATTCTAGGGTTAAAGGTGTTCAGTTTTCCGTAAATGTCAGAGGTATTTTAGTAAGAATATTTCGCTACCGCTGCAGACCCATGAGAGTTGGATATGATGTCAGAGACAGTGGCTATCACTCTGACGCCTGCCCTCCGGAGTACAAGAGTATAAAGTAGCTCATGATTCTTCATCATCATCACCATCAGGGCTGACAATCGTTAAAACACTTACTATACGCTAGACACGCAGCAAATGCATGAAAAAAATCTCTCATTTATTCCTCATAACAACCCTGACAAATAAATGACAAATTCTTATCTGAAGATGAAGAAACTGAGGCTAAGAGAGAACAGGTTGCCCAGGGTGACACAGCATGATCCTGACCCACTGTGGGTGTCTCCTGAGCCCATGTTATTGACAACTTGTGTGGGAAAGTGCTACCCCAGGCTGGGAGGATGGAGAGTCGCCCAGGCCACTCTACAGCCTGGGGACAGTGCAAGTGGAACCTGGACCCCTCACCTGCCCCGGAAGGAACAAGTCGGCCTGGGCTGTCAGCCTTTCTCGTCTGCACTGCACAGCGGCTCTGTCCAAACAGTAAATCTGACTGCTGTATTTTCACTTCTTGAACTCCAAAGCCTTCTGGTAGAGCTGAGACGTTCTGACACCTAAATGTGAGGGAAAATGCATGAAATTTGGCTCACTCCTCGATAGAGAGAATACCTAGGGCTGAGCACCACATCACCACCCACGTCTCAGCAAGAGGCCAAAGCTTTAGAAGGTGTGTGCGTCTGTTTATTTATTTATGGGGATGGTATAGGAGGTACTGACAGAACAGAACCTAGATCCTCCGAGCCTTACGAGTGAGGGAAAACCACTTCCGTCACTCTGAAGTGAAGCTATGAACTTACCACCGTCCCTCAGGGGCTTCAGCAGCGCCAAACTCTATTCCTTGTAATGGGTTTGATAGATTTGAAGACGTTAAGCAAAAATATTAACCTGTTGGCAGTAGCTTCCTAAGAAGTCATTCCAATATACCAGAAACCGTTATTCTGTAATATAAAACTTCATTTTTTTCTATTTTACACAAAGTAGATGCCAGCATGAAGTGGGTCTAGAACTGAGTAGACAGCAACTTATAGTCTCAGAATCAAGAAAACATGGAAAACAGAGAAAATGCCTTGGGCACCGTGCCTAGGATTGCCTTTTTTCCCCCTTAGCATCTTTATTGGTATAAGTTTATATACCATAAAACTCACCCATTTCAAGTTATAATTCAGTGCTTTTAGTGACAGAGTTGTGCAGCAAGCACCAAAATCTAACATTTCCATCAGCCTGAGAGAAATCCGTCACTCCCTAACAGCAGTAACTCCCTGTCTCCTCCAGCCCCTGGCACCCATGAATGTACCTTCTCTGGATTTGCCTACTTCGGACATTTCAGTCCATGAAATCATACGTGTGGCTTCTTCCACTTGGCATAAGGTTTTCAAGGTTCATCCCTGCTATGACATGTATCAGACTCCATCCCTTTTTGAGGCTGACTAACATTCCACTATAGGGGGCTACCATCTTTGATTGATCTGTTTGAGCAGCTGATGGATATTTGGGTCGTTTCACTTTTAGGTATTATGACTAACGTTGCTCTGAACACTCATGCACAGCCTTTATGCAGATGCATGTCCTCATTCCTTTTGGGTATGTACCTGGGAGTGGAATTAGTGGGTCATATCCTGGCACTGCTCCCAAGAGCTGGCTTTAGGAGAGTGCATTTGACAAGAGCGCCCAGGTTTCCCCGGGCCCTGGCCATATTCTGCCCTCGGTACTACAGCAGGAATCAGGCGTGGCCGCCCTTCTTTAGGGAGATCGCACTTGGGTGCTCATCCTTCATCTTTTTTCTTTTTAAAAATTAACACTACTGTTTGAGTGTTCTTAAACATAACAATAGCAAACTGTGTGCACTGCAAAAAAAAAAGAGAGTAATCATAAAGAAGAAAAAAAAACACCCATAAAACCATAACTCAGAGGTAATCATATTAATACCTTTCTTGGTATATATCTTTCTATAATTTTTTTTCCTATGGACATATTATACTTTAAGACTGAAATGAACTCATCTTACCTTCTAAATTGCTCTTTAAACATTATGAGCATTTTTCCATGTTTAATTCTCATCAGTATTAGTTGTAAAAAACAATCACAATCTTCTATAGCTGGCCACTTCTGTGGTTTCTTTTTCTTTTCTTAATTAGTGTACACAAAATGAATGTTTGAGCGGTTCTTAGTCACTCCCTTAGGACAAACCCTAACTTTTTCTACGTCTGTACCCGCGTTCAAGGCCCCATGGACACAGCCCTAGACCGTTTCTTGGCAAGACGGCCCCCCTGCCCTCTCACCTCCCGATCAGTGCTCTCTGCATGGCCTCCTGGCTGTAGGGGCACTTTCCAATGACCACAGCTGACAGGTAGATGGGTTCTTCTAGGAAGTGCATCAGCAGTGCCCCCTGGCATCCGAGGATGTTCCACCGTGCCAGCTTGTCGCTGCAGGACATGGAACAAGTCCTGTCCCCCCGGCCTGGCTTCACTCGGAGCAGCCCCACCTGGTGATACGCAGCACCAGGCTTCCCTGAGTCTCCAGCTTCTCCAGGCACACACTTGGCTCCAGTTCTATAAACATCCACCACTTGGGCACCACTAGGGGTCATTCCAGTGACACTGGCCAGTTCCTCTGCCGTGAGATTAGAGCCACTGACATTTGGTGGATTTGGGCCCTTTTCCTGACTGCCAAAACTCTGACAGTGAGCTGTACCACCAGGAGTCCTGGGCTCCAGCCTCATTTTTTTAGTCACAGGACTTTCTGGGTCTTCACATTTCCTTTTATCTTCAGGAGCTTCTAGGTTATCACTAGTTTCTACTGATGGGTTACTGGCCCAATCTCTACTGACAGGACAGCAAGGCTGATCTTCAAACTCAAGCATTGGAATGATGGAGGCATCCCCACCTGCAGGAGAAGAAATCCCTTAAACCGGTTGTTCCCAAAGTGAGGTCCCCAGACCAGCTGCATGAGCATCCCTTGTGAACCTGTTAGAAATGCCAAATCTTGGGACCCATGGTAGACCTGTTGAATCAGAAACTCTTGAGGTGGTACCTAGCAGTCTGTTTTAATAAGCTCTCCATGTGATTCTGATACAACCTCGAGTTTGAGAACGACTGCTCTGCTACTGCTGCTGCTAAGTCGCTTCAGTTGTGTCCGACTCTGGGTGACCCCATACACGGCAGCCCACCAGGCTCCCCATCCCTGGGATTCTCCAGGCAAGAACACTGGAGTGGGTTGCCATTTCCTTCTCCAATGCATGAAAGTGAAAAGTGAAAGTGAAGCTGCTCAGTCGTGTCCAACTCTTCGCGACCCCATGGACTGCAGCCCACCAGGCTCCTCCACCCATGGGACTTTCCAGGCAAGAGTACTGGAGTGGGGTGCCACTGCCTTCTCCGAACGACTGCTCTAAATGAAGCTTAATACTCTTCTCCCAGCTGATCTGAGATGGATTAAGAACACTTGGCCAAATTTCCCTAATAACAGTTCTCTGGGGTTCTCACCTAGACCCAGTGAGCTAGAATCTCTCAGTGGAAGGAGTTTTTAAAAAATTGAACCATTTAACAAAGATCCCAGGACGTTTTGGAAACACTAGATTAGACCAAGCTTTCTCAACCTCCACATGGACATTTGGGGCCAGATAATTCTTTGCCATGGGGGCTTATTCTATATATTACAGGATGTTAACAGTCTCTCTGGTTTCTACCTCCTAAATACTGATAGCACCCCTGAGTCTGACCACCAAAATGTCTACAGATGCTGCCAAGTGTCCCTTGGGGATCAAAATTGTCCTGAGTTGGGAACCCCTGGTTTAGAACGAGCACGGTTTCCCAAGTGCATTTTGTGGAGTGTTATCCCCAAGATGCCTTGGAAAATAAAAGTGGAGGGTTGATTTCATGGTTAAATAAGTTCGGCAAATAATGCTTATAATTTTCCCATCTTGTGTATCCTCTCAGTAAAGACTTGCATAACTGGTATTTCCCTGTGCTGGTTTAGAGATTTCTGACTTACTCTGTGTTTACATTGAACCAAAGAAAACCAGAGGTCAGTAAAAAGCATAGCTTTCCCAAGAGAAGGGAGATTCTTCAAACACTAACCTAATGTGTACTGCTTTTCTAAAGTGTGTAAATAATACATCTGTGGTCTATATAACCTAAGAGTGGGAGAGGCAAGAGATGCAGAAATGGGAGTGTTGCCAGAAAGGCTGGCTGGCAGGCTTCCAGAGACCTCACAAGGTGACAGTGACTTTGAAGAATTCCCCAGGGCCCACCTCCCACTCTGAAGGCTCAGAGATTTGATCCTGACCGATGTCTGAACTCGGGAGTCTGACTCATGCTAACACAACTCAAATGCACAAGTCTGAAGCAGCCAACCCAGGCACCAACTTAACAGTTGGTAATGAGGAATAAATGCCAAGTGAGCCAGACCATTACATTCTCTAGTATTGTCTCTTCCCCCAGTGGGGACATCCCACTGTAAAAGACGGCCCATGACCCAGAGAGTTACATCAGCAATTTCAGATTTTGATTTCACAGACCCAAAATCCCCAAAGACTTTAAGATTAATAGAGTGTTGTCAATTTTATATTCCATCAAGTAAGATCTTTAAAAAGCTTATTTATCATTAATTTAAAAATACATAAAGATCTCATAAGCTTAAAATGGAAAGAAATTAGCTTTTTGAACAACTCACTGAACAGTCCTGAGTTTTCTCATGTGGCCATGGCGCAGCGCTCTCTCACAGAGCAGTACCAGCCTGTGGACCACTGGGCTTCGTAGTTTGATTAGGTGGTCAGGCCAGCTGTGATCCCCAGATATCTCTCTCCACAAGAATGCTACACCTGCTACTGGGATCATCCAGGCCCTGGCTGGTCAAAGCGGGATCCACAGGCTAAGACTTCTGGCATCACCAGGGAGCTGGTTAGACATGGAGGCCTCCCGATGCACTCCAGAGTTGCTGTATTTGAATGTTCAGTTTAACAAGTTCTTGGGTGCATATTATATATATCACAGTTTGAGAAACACTGAGTTAAGAAACATCCTTTGGTCCTTGGGTGCCTTGGTCCAAAGACATTGCTAAGAACAGAGTATGGATGAGCTCTGCCTTTCTCTGTATGTCATTTTTCTGTTCTCTCATAAAGTTATATTTTTTATTGTCTCTAAAGACTGATTAGTGTAATACACCCATGGGACAATCTTATTTCCTTATTTCAAAATTTTTAGGGTGAGAAAATTTTACTATCATTCCTGAGTTGTCTACAAGGGTAGAAATTATTCTCAGTTTTCTAGACAGAAAAACAAAGGATAGAAGTGACCCCCTTGGCCAGGTTTGATTTGCCTGCCTAACGCAACTACAGCACCTGAACATCCCCTTAAATTTATCAAAATCTACCTTAACTCACCATGACTGTCTATATCTCCTGAAAAATTAAAGGGTAAATGAGGGACTAGTCTTATTCACTGCTACATAACCATATTTCACACTTTCCTGACAAATAGTAGAAAATATGTGTTTAATGAAGAGGTGGCAAGAATACACAGAAGAACTATACAAAAAAGATCTTCATGACCCAGATAACCATGATGGTGTGATCACTCACCTAGAGTCAGATATCCTGGAATGTGAAGTCAAGTGGGCCTTAGGAAAGCATCACTATGTACAAAGCTAGTGGAGGTGAAGGAATTCCAGTTGAGCTATTTCTAATCCTAAAAGATGATGCTGTTAAAGTGCTGCACTCAATATGCCAGCAAATCTGGAAAACTCAGCAGTGGCCACAGGACTGGAAAAGGTCAGTTTTCAATGCTGGAGAGGGTGTGGAGAAAAGGGAACCCTCTTACACTGTTGGTGGGAATGTAAACTAGTACAGCCACTATGGAGAACAGTGTGGAGATTCCTTAAAAAACTGGAAGTAGAACTGCCTTATGACCCAGCAATCCCACTGCTGGGCATACACACCGAGGAAACCAGAACTGAAAGAGACACATGTACCCCAATGTTCATCGCAGCATTGTTTATAATAGTCAGGACATGGAAGCAACCTAGATGTCTATCAGCAGATGAATGGATAAGAAAGCTGTGGTACACATACACAATGGAGTATTACTCAGCCATTAAAAAGAATACATTTGAATCAGTTCTAATGAGGTGGATGAAACTGGAGCCTATTATACAGAGTGAAGTAAGCCAGAAAGAAAAACACCAATACAGTATACTAACACATATATATGGAATTTAGAAAGATGGTAACGATAACCCTGTATGTGAGACAGCAAAAGAGACACAGATGTATAGAACAGACTTTTGGACTCTGTGGGAGAGGGAGAGGGTAGGATGATTTGGGAGAATGGCATTGAAACATGTATAATATCATGTAAGAAACGAATCGCCAGTCTAGGTTCGATGCAGGATACAGGATGCTTGGGGCTGGTGCACTGGGATGACCCAGAGAGATGGTATGGGGAGGGAGGTGGGTTCAGGATTGGGAACTCATGTATACCCATGGTGGACTCATGTTGATGTATGGCAAAACCAATACAGTATTGTAAAGTAAAATAAAAAAAAAGGTCAGTTTTCATTCCAATCCCAAAGAAAGGCAACACCAAAGAATATTCAACTACTGCACAACTGAACTCATCTCACTCCTTAGCAAAGTAATGTTCAAAATTCTCCAAGTCAGGCTTCAACAGTACGTGAACCATGAATATCCAGATGTTCAAGCTAGATTTAGAAAAGGCAGAGGAACCAGAGATCAAATTGCCAACATCTGTTGGATCACTGAAAAAGCAAGAGAGTTCCAGAAATACATCTACTTCTGCTTTATTGACTATGCCAAAGCCTTTGACTGTGTGGATCACAATAAACTGTGGAAATTCTTCAAAAGACGGGAATACCAGACCACCTGACCTGCCCCTTAAGAAATCTGTATGCAGGACAGGAAGTATGTTAGAACTGGACATGGAACAACAGACTGGTTCCAAATGGGGAAAGGACTATGTCAAGGCTGTATATTGTCACCCTGCTTATTTAACTTATATGCAGAGTACATCAGGCAAAAATGCCTGGCTGGATGAAGCACAAGCTGGAATCAAGATTGCTGGGAGAAATATCAATAACCTCAGGTATGCAGATGATACCACCCTTAGGGCAGAAAGTGAAGAAGATCTAAAGAGCTTCTTGATGAAAGCGAAGCAGGAGAGTGAAAAAGCTGGCTTAAAACTCAACATTCAGAAAACGAAGATCATGGCATCTGGTCCCATCACTTCATGGCAAATAGATGGGGAAACAATGGAAACAGTGAGAGACTATTTTTGAGGGCCTCCAGAATCACTGCAGATGGTGACTGCAGACATGAAATTAAAAGATGCTTGTCCCTTGAGAGAAAAGTTATGACCAATCTAGACAGCATATTAAAAAGCAGAGACATTACTTTGCCAACAAAGGTCCATCAAGTAATAGCCATGGTTTTTCCAGTAGTCATGTATGGATGTGAGAATTGGACTATAAAGGAAGCTGAGTACCAAAGAACTGATGCTTTTGAACTGTGGTGTTGGAGAAGACTCTTGAGAGTCCCTTGGACTGCAAGGAGATCCAATCAGTTACTCCTAAAGGAAATCAGTCCTAAATATTCATTGGAAGGACTGATGCTGAAACTCCAATACTTTGGCCACCTAATGCGAAGAACTGACTCATCTGAAAAGACCCCGATGCTGGAAAAGATTGAAGGCAGGAGAAGGGGACAACAGAAGATAAGGTGGTTGGATGGCATCACCGACTTGATGGACATGAGTTTGAGTAAACTCTGGGAGTTGGTGATGGCCAGGCAAGCCTGGCATGCTGCAGTTCATGGTGTCACAGAGGGTTGGACATGACAGAGCAACTAAATGAAACTGATGTGTTTAATGAATGAATGAGTGTCAGGATAAATCGCCACAGAACTCAGGGCTTTGGACTTCTAAGCCCTATTGTTGGTTTTGGACCTTTAAGTTTCCTGATCCTGATCGGGAACTAAGAACTGAATAACAGTGTGAGTGATGTGCCCTCCGCTTTTCTTGGTAGCGAAGTGATTAGGCACACTGGGGTGTTCACAAAAAGGCACTGTCACTGGCTGTAACTACATGTTCGCTAAAGAGTTTTTTTTTTTGAGAAACATACTCACGGATAAGACACCGATGAGGAAGTAAAGATGAATGTAACATGAATCCAGAGATTTGAATATACTTACAGGGTGTATGGCTGGAGAAAAACACAAACAAGAGGTCTGGTCTGAGTTTCCACAGTCCTCTCTGAGATCCTGGGAGAAAGATGCTGTCCTCTTTCAGGGCAGCTGCCAAGTGGAGCTGATGGAGCAGGTACCTAATGGGACACAGGGTGGGGGGCATTACCAGAGCGAACCACCCATGTCTGTGGTCAAGGGAGAGACTCTGGTTGGGTGATTACTAAGAAGGAAGGAGATACTGGAGACCAATGAAACAGACAGTGACCTGGAATTACAAGAACAAGCTAGTGATTCTCAAAATGGGGTCCATGAACCAGCAGCACCAGCTGGAATTTATTAGAAATGCACCTTCTGGGACTTCCCTGGTGATGCAGTGGTTAAGAGTCTGCTTTACCATGCAGGGGACTAGGGTTCGATCCCTGGTCGGGGAACTAAGACCCCATGTGCTGTGGAGCAACTAAGCCCCCAGGGTGCAACTACGTGCTGCAGCTGGAGTCCATGCGCCACGTGGAAAAGATCCTGCGTGACACAACACAGATGCCATGGGCCACAGCTAAGACCCGAGATGGCAAATAAACAAACATTTAAAAAAAATGGAAATGCAACTTTTCAAGCTCCACCTGGATCTGCTGAATCAGGACCCCTAGGGATGGGCCCAGCTATCTGGGTTGTAACAAACCCTCCAGGTGATTCTGAAGCACACTCAAGCATGAGAACCTCTATCTAGACCAGACCAACTGTATTTTAAGTACAGTTCAGAGGCTGACATAATTAGTATTACCTGGGGGCTTATTAGAAATGCAAATTCTGGGGCCCCCACCCATGCTAAATCAAGCTCTCTGGGGATGTGGCTTTACCTTTGGAAACTCCTTCTGGCTATGACCTCAGCATGGCTATCATTGAGGATGTCACCTGTGGCAAAGACAAGACATTAGTGAAAACATATGGAACCTAGAGAGGCCCTGGTTCCTGAAAGCAGAACATGGCAGTTTCCCCCAGCACCCAGACTGGCCACATAACTCCTGGAGGGCTTTGCCAGAAAGCAGTACAATCATTACTGGCGCAGCATTCCTCTTCTCCCAGTTTTGACAGTGAAAAATGTCTCCATACATTGCCAAATGTCTCCTGGGGGGTGAATCTCCCCTAGCTGAGAACTCCTGACTTATAGGGAAATCTTAATCAGGAGGACAGAGGTCCAGATCTTTTGTCCCCTGGTGCCATACTTGTGCCCATGGTGAAACAATCCTGTTGAATTCAATCAAGAGCAGTCCTGGAACAGTGTCCTCATATCCCCAGGAAAACTAGGATGAGGGAAGCAAACTGGAGCAGGACTCTGTTAACTGGCATCCAGAAAGTGAAGATGCCAGACCTCTAAGGGATTTTCTTACTCTTTCTTGTGCCAAAATCTCCATTTAATTCACGATTGCTTTCTGGGGCTTCAGATGTACTATGAAAAGCTAAACTCAGGGAATTTTTGGTTTGAGCATGAAAATAAATGGCCAACTTTCAATCCACTCAGAAAGATGTTCCTGGTGGCCTTTGCTTCTGAAACTTATTTCCATTCTTTAAATGAGGTCTGTCCTTCCAACTGGAGCGACAGTCACCAGGAAGTGAAAGGTCAGCCACCTAGTGATAAGGCCCCTTTGCTCTGCCAGGAAGAGAAACAGGTGACACGGACACCAGTTTTCTAAAACTCCCTAACAGGCCCCGTGTAGACCCCACCCAGCCTTACCGCTCTTCCTCATTTTGGACTGGCCTATGCATTTGGTTCCTGTTCCCATTGAGACAACTTCCTTTGTCACTGAGGGGGCAAAAAAGCAAATCATGAAATGAGTCCTTAGAATCTGAATGGTTGGCAAGTTTAACACCCCCCCCCCCCGCCCCCCAACATTCGTCCAGAGGACTCCCTCACAGGCTGCCCCAGCTGAGGGCTGTGGTTTCTGCACGGCCATCTCCTGCCACCAGAGGTCCCGCAGCGCCTGGCCAGCAGCAGCAGAATGTGCCCGGCATCTCGGATCATACCCAACCACCACCATCCCTTGTCTAGCCCTGTGTCTCTTACTGGGAGAGACAGTGTGTTTCAGGGAGAAAAGGTCTCACCTTGCACTGGTCCGTCAGAGCGGTCGCAGGCCTGGTCAGCTGTGGGTTGTATCTTCACCACGGCTGCGAGCAACGTCCACTCGCGGTTGGGCTCAGGCTTCCCTTGCTTGGGCAGCCTGCTCCCATAGTGCTCGTAACACAGCTGGGCAATCTCATCCGCAGTCCACATGGTGCTCAGGCCCTGACCAAAACCCATAGCTGTCAGGACAGAAAGGAGAGCCAAGGCAAGATGCTGCAACCCACACCTTGCTGCAGCAGGCGTTCACAGGTAACCCCTTCATGTTCCTGGTGAAGCTCCCCTTTTGTAACTCTGTGTATCATCTTCTCTGACTACCCCTCTGCTTTCTTTTTATCATTAATGAAAGAGCAACAAAGTCTCAAATCTCACAACCCCAGAAGATACATTATTCTTCAAGCTGTTTTTTTTCTAATGTTGGATATATGACATGTTTCTAATGAATCTGAGCCCAATACTCAAAATGAAAGCATATGAGGAAATATTGTTGGCATTCCACTTTTCATTTGGAATAGCACGTAAAGGGCTGCAGACCTCAGCTTGCTTCAGACAGACCCTCACCACACAAAGTTTATCTTTCTGGGGATAAAGGTCTTCTTTTCTATCCTTTTTTCCCCAGACATTTTACTTTTCTTTCCCTCATAGCAGAGAGGTTCTTTATCCTCTGTCTAGTAAGCCTCCGCCCCCATCAGGAAAGCAACATTTTAATGTCTTCCACAATCTTTTATGATGTAGAGGGAAGTGACAGAGCCCAGTGTTTTCTCACCACTCAAGTGAGACAGCAGTTCTTCTCAGAAAGGGCTTTGGAGTTACCCTTTCTGGATTCTAATCCTGGTTTTGCTACAAATTAACTATGAGATGCTGGGTAGATTACTTAACCTTTCTGTGTCATCTGATAAAAGAGACAATAGTATTTAATCCACTGGAGTTTCTGTGAGGCTTAAATAATATTTACAAAAAGTTGGCACAGTGTCCAACATAATTACATCAATTGAGAGTAATACTACAAATAAGAACATTTGAATTTCCTGATTCATTTGCCTTGAGCTCCCTGGCAGAGAGTAGATCTGTGATGCATTAAGTAAAGCCATGAATAAGAGACCATGAAGCGGACCTAAAAGAGGCCTAGAACACTTCCCTTGACACTCTTCTCATTGTTGACACTATCAATGCTCACTCAGTGACCTCATTTGGTCACTGAAATGTATGAAAAGCTTCTTAAGAAAAAATAAGATCATAAGGTGATGGGCAAAGCCAAATGTGTCACCAAACAAAAAAAGGCTCCACTTGAGCCTCAAGGCATATCGCAGACAACTGATTTTTCCACAATAAGCTCTTTGCACTGTCAAATTAATAAAACAAGGAGACGATTCGATTTATGAGCCTCTAATGCTGTTGGCCTATTTAAGCAAACCAAGACCTAAGTGTGTAAATACCTTAAGGTCACCATATCAAAACTGCTAAGGACAACCAACCAACAGCTGTCAGCTAGGCTTCCAGCTGTAGCCAATCAAATGATTTCTTCTTTCGTTTCTGCACTTTTTCTATAACAGTCTACCTTGCCTCCTGTCTGCAGAGGGCTCCTAACTACTTCTGCTTTGGTGCTGCCCAATTGGAATTGGTTTTTGACCCAACTTTTAAAAATTCTAATATGCTTCAGTTTATCATTTAACTGTTCTGATGTGTGGGTTGTTATTTCAATAAACGGTCATAGTACATCAGATCATAGTGATTTAAATTAAGAATCTGGCGGCTGCTGCTGCTGCTAAGTCACGTCAGTCGTGTCCGACTCTGTGCGACCCCATAGACGGCAGTCCACCAGGCTCCTCCATCCCTGGGATTCTCCAGGCAAGAACACCGGATTGGGTTGCCATTTCCTTCTCCAGTGAATGAAAGTGAAAAGCGAAAGTGAAGGCGCTCAGTCGTGTCTGACTCTTCGCAACCCCATGAACTGTAGCTCACCAGGCCCCTCTGTCCATGGGATTTCCCAGGCAAGAGTACTGGAGTGGATTGCCATTGCCGAACTGACATAAATTGTAAGTCAGAGAACCATCGTAAGTTTTTTTTTGCCCCACGGGCTGGTTTGCGGGGTCTTTAGCTCAAACTGACTCCAGTATTCGGACAGAGATGAGCCTGGAGATCTACAGCCCATGGGGTCGCAGGAGTCGGACACGACTTAGTGACTAAACCACAACCACAAGTTCCCTTAAGTAGGGATTGAAACTGGACCATTGCAGGAAAAAAAGCGGATCCTAACCTCTAGACCGCCAGGGAGCTCTCGCAGCATAAACCTTGTATTTGTTAGAGCAAAAGAAAGGCATGGGTAAGCCTTGAATCCTCCGTTTGGAAAAGATTTCCCTCTCATTCCGAGGGGGCGAGGAGCATCAGAAGGCAGTATACTTTATGAAGGCAGATACTCCGGTACCCACCTGAAATTAAATCATAGGTACACAAACCATAATAGCCAAGGAAGACAGAACTTGCCAGAAGAAACGCTGACTCTCTATGAAGCAGCAGCCCAGAACTTGTATCATCACATTCTCGGTGCTGTCAGGATGAGCGTGCCCAGTAGTTGAAATGAATAAAAGTTTTGCTTTTATTCACTAAAATTCAAATCCACTCTCTCCTAGAACGTGAATAATTTTTTATATGAAACAAAAGATCAGCTGTTAGACAGTTCTTTGCCCACAAGATTGCATGTTTTAACAGTTGCAAAATGGAAGAGACCACTTCCTTTTCAAAGAAAGTTAGGGCCAGGGGCGAAAAGCCCTTTTCGACGGGTTGAAGGGAAGCCTACTTCCCTCAGCTCCCGGCTCAACACCCTCAAGAGGTCCGGGTAGGGCCAAGGTGTCCAGTCAACAGGAGACTCCGGGCCCCTGCAGCCGGGACTAGGTGGGTGCCTGCCCTCTTTGGTTCTGTAGGACGCTGCAACACCGCCACGCGTTCCGCGCTCGCCCGCAGCGGGGGCTCTCCGCGCCGGGAGGGCGGTATTTCCACTAAAGGAGCCGCCTTTTACCACCGGACGCGTGGTGGGAGAGGTACTGTTCTCACGTCCTCTCCCCACACAAACGGAGCTTGGGAAAGTCAGACACTGGAACCTGACCCAGAAGCCACGAGGACCCCCACCGCCCCACCTCCGCCTCGCGCGCCCTCGGCTCCCTGACACTCTCTGAGACCCTCCCACCTCTTCGACACACGCCGTCGAAGGGAGCCGACGGACCGTGGGCGGCGCAGCGGACGTGACGTCACTAAGAGGCGACACACCGTGCACTCCGGCCTTTGTAGTCACTTAGGGGGCGGAGCTAGGCGGGAGGGTCAGATCCGACTTCCGGCGCTGTGCGTATCAGTCAAAGGGGCTCGGGAAGCTGATGGTGTGCGAAAGAATAGATTCCAAGAGTAGAATGACGTATCTTGGAACATTAAATTTTTGTCTAAAACGCTGCTATCCAGTAGAAATATAATTCGAGCCAGATATGTAACTTAAAAATTTCTACATTTTAAAAACTCAAAATAGATGAACTTAAAACGATGTTTTATTTAACCTGACATATACAACATATTTCAGCGTGTAATCAACTTTTTAAAAAAGATATTGAGGTATTTTATATTTTTTCCATTGTAAGTTTCAGAAGTCTGGTTTGTATATTACACTTACATTGACATTGACATTGAAGTCGCTCAGTCGTGTACGACTCTTTGCGACCCCATGGACTGTAGCCTACCAGGCTCCTCTGTCCATGGAGTTTTCCAGGCAAGAGTAATGGAGTGGGTTGCCATTTCCTTCTCCACGAGATCTTCCCGACCCAGGAATCGAACCCGGATCTCCCACATTGTAGGCAAACACTTTACAGTCTGAGCCAGGTGAAGTTACAGTACATCTCAATTCTGACCAGCCACATTTCAAATGTGCAATAGCCGCATGTGGCTCATGGCTTATTTATTAACAGTTCAGGTCTAAAACCTTCAGATTGTCAGTAATACGTATTACTAGTAATATGTAGTAGTATATAGTATAGCTGTCTGAATAGTTCAGGAGTCTGTACCATTTGGCAGTTGTATACCTCAATTCCTAAAGATGAGACATGAGTCTGAGTGAACTCCGGGAGTTGGTGACGGACAGGGAGGCCTGGCGTGTTGCGATTCATGGAGTCGCAAAGAGTCGGACACGACTGAGCGACTGAACTGAACTGAAAGATGAGAGAGAATTTACTTTTCATATTATCCCTCCAAAGCTAGAGAAGTGCAGCTTAATTGACTCCCATTCTTTTTTTCTAGATCAGAGGAAGGGTAAGTTCCTTACTCCTCCAAAGATACGTATCCTGTTCCTCTCTCTAAAGTGTTTAATCTGTGACTCTTCTAGTTTTTTTAAAAGATTTTTTGTGGGGGAATCATCTTCCAGAGTTATCTCAAGGATTAGTACCACCGTTCATCTAGTTGCATAAATTGAAAAGTGAATCACCTTGTCATTTCCTTTCCCTTCACCCTCATATTATAATCCAATATATAATCTGTTACCAAGTTCTGTTGATCTCTCTCTTGAATTCACCCAGTTCTACTTTTATGGCAAAACCCTAGTCCTTCGGACAAACTGCTGTTGTCTTCCTCTTGGATTGCTGTGCTAATCTTGGACTTTTTAAATTAACTCTTTCTGCCCAGCTCGTTTTTTTTCACTGAATTGAAAATATGAACACACCAGATTCACTAGTCGACATCCTACTCACTCTTATCACCCAACATCTAACAAACATGTTTCATACGTCCAAAACCACACTCAACCTTCCTTCTCAAACCTGCCCTTCAAATTTTTTCCATCTCAAGTCAATGACAACTCTACTTTCCAGGTGGTTAGGCCTAAAACCTTGAAATTATTTGATTCCTCTTCTCACAGCCCACATTATCAAACAGATTCTGACCTCAGGAACACAAGCAAACTCCAGTAACTCATAACCATCACCATCATTTTATACCATCCAAAATAAGCCATCATGTCCTCCTCAGCCTGCAAATGCAGAGTTAACTCTCTCTCACTCTTGCTATCCACATACTAACTAGGACAGTCTTTGAAAAACACTGCTCATAACCCTCCAATGGCTTCTTACCTCCCTCATGATAAAACACATACTCCTTTGCATGGCTTACAGGTGCCTGCATGATTTGGCCCCTCATTGAGCTTTACTTACTCCTTTCTGGTCATTCCACACCCCTTTGGAGCTCCTCAAAAATGCAGCCCTCTGGTCTGGACTATGCTTTTCCACTCAGATCTCTGTTTCTAGATTTCCACTTAGATGTCACCTAGAAAAATTTGTTGAATGAGTAAAGTGGTATAATTCTAAACATTCATTAGGTCAGTTGTCTGGGAGATAAGATGACATTTCAAAAGTAAAAAGAGCGATGAGACAAGAGTAGAGACAAATGGTTTATTTGGTAACAAGGAGTAAAAAGGAATTCTTGATTCCTCTTCTCGCTTTTGGCGGCTGAAGTGAAATGTGATAGTCAAATAGACAGCAACACACACAGGAATTTCCTCACAGTCCCTGATTACAGAAATGCAAAAATGCCCGTCACACGACTCGCCATTACTGTTTTCTAGACAGAAGTGCCAGGTGCTGTGCTTTCCGGGACATCCGTGGTGGCTACATTCTCCTTCTTGTCTTCAGGTTTCATGGCAGGAAACAGAAGCACTTCCTACAGGAGAGAGAATGGATTCTGAAGCTAAGCACTTTTTCCTGCCCATCCACCCACTCCTCCCCACTGACCCGCCCCCGTTACTGTTATCACCAAAACCTGGAGATCTGTGTTGTGTTGTTTCATTTCAGTTCAGTCCCTCTCAGTTACAAACAGCGGAAAAGAAGAAATGCACAACTAAAGGATCTCGCATGCTGCAACTGAGACCCAGAGCCAAACAAGTAAATATTAAAAAGGAAAATGCACAGCACTGCCGAGGTCACGATATCAAAAGAATAATAAACAGAGAGGTTCTCTCCAAATGATTTCTTCATCTGTAAATATGGGGAGAGCAACAGTTTCTACATGTCCCAGGTTGACTTAAGTTAAATGAGGTAATGCATGAAGATGGCTCAGTATGTTCCTTGGATCCTTAAGAAATGCAAACAATTGGTATTTCTTCTGCCTTGGGTAGAATCCCCCTAATTTTGTACAACCAGATGCCCTGGCGGTCCTCTTGTGAAGTCACCGGTAACCTCTCCGCCTGCCCCTCCTCCCAGCCCAACGCCCTTCCCCTGCGCTCCAGGCCTGCCAGGCCACGCTTCTGACACTGGTGCACATGGCGGTGCCCCTCCAGGGCTGCCGGGTACCTTGATGTTATTGGAGTCTGTAAGAAACATGGTGACGCGGTCGATGCCCATGCCCCAGCCGCCCGTGGGGGGCAGTCCGTACTCCAGGGCGGTGCAGAAGGTTTCGTCTATGAACATGGCCTCATCGTCGCCAGCGGCCTTGGCCTAGAGGACAGAAGCACACAGTGACACTGTTCCGGGCTGCGCGCTCTGGCGTCTGAGTGAGCCCGTGGAAACTGCCAGAGGCGTTTCCATCCCAGCGCTGCTCTGGACACCCAGCACTTGCTGGAAACTAGCTTCCCAGGAACTCTAGGATGGAGCCATTTCTTTCGAAGACCTGAAGGTCAAGACTGATGAACCGTATCCCAGAACATATGCGAACTTCTCTGCCAAATGGAAATACCTCCACAGCCTGGGGCTCTGTGAGTCCAGTGAAGTTGATTTTCAGAGACTGATTATTCCCAACAGTGTCTCTCCCATTTCCTGAACCACCCATCAGTGGCAACGCTAATGCAGGCAGCCTGTGGGTGCTGTGTTCCCATCCCTAGGCCACCTCGATAAATGTACCATTTAAGAAAACGTAACATCCTCGTCAAAAAAGCGTCACACTCCCCCCACAGATCATCACGCCTGAGCCCCATTTATACAGAAATTCTAGGGCCCAAACTGGTCAAGTTCTCCATCTTGAAATGTGACCTCCTCCTGTGAGGCCCGTGGCTTTCAGCCTCATTTCTGTCCTCGTCAGCAGGAGTTGCAGGCCAGACACAGACCAGGGTGAAGGCAGGTGTCTTCTGGTGAGCTCCCTCCTTACCTTGGCCTGTTCTTCAAAGAGCTGGCGCTGTCGCACAGGGTCGTTCAGCTCAGTGTAGGCATTGCATATTTCCTTCTTCATGACAAACAGCTCAAAGCGCTCAGTCAGACCCTCTTTAGAGCGGTGCCTGGGGACAGACCACCGGGGAGGCTGAATAAACAGAACGTGTGGTACAAGCACAAGAACTCCTGAAATCTGGTTGACTCAAAACTGTTTCTGACTGTGACCTGAAGCCTGTATGCATCCTCAGCACTGAATCATCTGCTACATTACCGAGGACGGTTAGAGACAAGGAAGCTTGAATTATCTTACAACAGACCTATGCAGTAGACTGGGACCCCGAAGCAAACCCGCCATATTCATGCCCTGCCATACCGACTCTGGGCTGCCTGGGTGACTTGCTCTGGCCAGTGGGACATCAGCAGAGGCTTGGTGTGTGTTTGCACACCAGGATTTAGTCTTTCAGAATGATTCCACTTGGAGCCCTGGCTCTGCTGCCAGAGAAGAGGCTCTGGAGGAGGAGAATCCCCTGCAGGGGGATGCAAGGCACGCTGGCCGAATTCCCAGGTGAAAAAAGCCACTTGAGTTACCCTCACCAACACCACATAGGGCAGAAAGACAACCCTGTGAGCCCACACACTCTTAAGAATAAACTGCTTTATGTCACTAAGTTCTGAGGTTATCATGCAGCAACAGGTAACTGAGACACTGCAGTCTGCCTTACCATTTGGCCAGAGGGCTCATTATCTGCGGGTGATCACAGATGAAGGTAGGATTGATGCACGTCACTTCCAGGAACTCCCCGACAAGCTGAAGGAAAAAACAGAGCACAGCTAGAGCCCTTTCAAATGCCATTTTGATAGGCTCAGTTCTGGTGGCAGAGGACTCCTGTCCACACCTGATGCTACAGAGGTTTATCTTAAGCTGCTGAAAGGTTGGTAAGGATTCACTAAGGTAACAAATGTAACTATTTGGCAGAGAGCTTAGCACAGCAGGGATTTAACACTTGTTCTCTCCTTTCTCTAGAGCATTCCTGTGAAGCTAGGGAAGTTAATTCTCTATGGCAGAGTTCTCCTTCACAGGGAGCAGGGTGCATTTCCACTGGATGTGGGCATCTACTGCCAGTGCCCGGCCTCCCACCTTATCAAGCAGCCTGGCGGTGGTCCGGGGTGGAGGGCACTCGACATCTTTTGCCACACAGATATCATCAAGGATTCTGCGAGTTTCTGTAATACAAACATACAAGTTGGGACAGAAGACATCACACCATCACAATACCACCCCAATGTAAGAATTACACGGGGAATTCTACTCCTGACCTAATCTAATTCAGAGCTGAACAGGAAGGAGGGCCCTACAACTGGAGGAGTGCTTCACTTTACCTTCAGTTTCGAAGAGGTTCGTTTCTGGCAGCTTCATGCCCAGGGCTTTCTCAAGCTCTTCTACCATGCTGATTTTCCGGAAGGGCGGGGTGAAGTCAATCTCATAGGCTTGGCCTTCTGGGCCATCTGGATGGTAGGTGACCTTGTAACTGCCTGTAATGTGTTTCACCATCCCTGGGAAAGAAACGTGTCATTTAAAGAGGACCAACAGCAAGTCCAATTGAAGGCAGCACACCAGTCCTCCAGACACGTTGGAAAGACAAAGGGAGCGGGGTGGGGGGGGGGGGTCACCTGAAATCATCTTTTCTGTGATTTCCATAAGATCATGATAGTCGGCATAGGCCATGTAGAATTCACAGGTGGTGAACTCAGGATTGTGAGTCAAATCAATTCCTTCATTCCGGAACTGGCGTCCAATTTCATAAACCCGGTCGATGCCACCAACCACCAGCATCTAGTAACACATGGCCACAGTCATGGTCACGGCAGCCAGTCTTGTCTGGCTGGGGAAAGTTTCTGTCTACAGAAGTTGTAACTTGGTTTTCACAGCTCAAGCCATGCTTTCAGGTCTCCACCTAAACGCTGAATGCCCTACTCTCTTCAGGTCTTTGTGGATAATTATAATTCATTCTGGCTGCCCAGGAACACTGAATACTCTTCCCTGGGGTGTCCCCCATCTTGTGTAAGCTTCTATAAGATGCCTCTTGGAGGTCAGGGTGCAGACACATGACCCAAGCTCCCCGGTCAGACCCATCTGTGAGACTTCCACGTGCAAAGAGGATGCAGATATAGCAAGAATCTCCTGGGGTGAAGGGGCCAGAGGTATCTGGCTTATAAAGGCAGTAACTGTGGAGGTCCTAATGGCAATGACCTGTGCCTCACAGCACGCTTATGAGCTGTGCTAAGTTCCCAAATGGAAGATACTGGGTTCTTCACGGGGACAGCCCTGATATGATTCAGAACCATTCGAATTGTGTGGTCTCCAAGCCCGATTCTCTGATCCTCCTGGAAATTGTGAACTTCCCTGTATATTTGGATACATTTTTCTTTTACTTAAATACTGTAACAGTTTTTGTTGTTTGCAACCAATGACATAGTCTTTGATATTTATTCTGGTGATTTGAGGATATTTCCAACTTTCAGGCAGAGACTCAACTCATTTCTCAACAAAAGACTAAAATCAGATTTAATATAAGAATTATAAACTTAAAAAAGTTTTATGGGAAACAAAGTAGGTTAGGAAGATCTGTCCATCTAGGAAAGACAGTCCCTTTGCCCTTAGAGAAGGCTCTACTGATCCTGTAGATAAATTCCAGAAATGTAACACTCACAAACTCGACATTTAGAACTCTTCTGTTGTTCTACCCTCACTGTTCCTCTATTTCTGACTGTACCTGTCTAGCCAATGTTTTTCAGCCTTCTGCTTCTCTAAGGACACAGGGCATCTTTTATTGATTACCTTATGGTAAAGTTCCGGAGCAATTCTCATATATAAATTCATGTCCAGCTCATTGTGGTAGGTGATAAAAGGCTTGGCCACAGCTCCCCCTGGGATGATGTTCATCATGGGAGTTTCAATCTAAAAGAGAGGGAAAAACGTTTAGTTTACAGACGGAGCTCCTCTAGTTTGAGGGGATGGCTCATGCTTTGACTGGGATAGTCTACTATATCCCAAGTAAAAGACAAGTTCAATGGTAATATGCAGGCACTTGACAAAAAAGCAGAGCCAGCCTGATTTTCTAGTATAGTGTCTCTTTCTATTAATACCAAACACCATTAACACAGTATCATAAACTTTCACAAGCTGTCAGTAGGACTCTAAATGGGTATGCCCTTTCTTGAGTTCAATTTGCAGTATTTATTAAAAATGTAATGGCTTATATCCTTTGACATAAATCCAGCATACAGAAACACTTGTACGTTTGCACATGTACAAAGATGTTCACTAAAATATTATCAAAGAAAATCAGAAACTTAAACTACCAACAGAGGAAATAATTATAAAGTATCAAAAAGGAACACACACACACACACACACACACGCACACACACGCACACACACACGCACACACACACACACACACGGACATGCAAAGGGTCCTAGAATATGTTGGGGGTGGAGAGGTCCATTATAATATATACAATGTGATTTCATTTATGTTTAAAACAAAGAGTAAAACCCTTCTAAAACATTTACACAGGTACCCCATCTGCAACATGCATTGGTATGTATATAAATATACACAGTAAACGGCAAGGAAGGATACATATTCAAATGCATGTTTGGAGAGGGAAATTAGTTGGGAAAAAATGAAAGGGGACTTTCAGTTTTGTTCTACTTACTTCTTTATTATCTAAATTTGTTTTATGGTAACATGTACTCGTATTTCTCATACAATTAGAAAATATTGAAATTTTTTGTTCTAAAATTCTTCCTAAACAACATCTTTCAGTTTAAAGAAGTTGAATAAAAATTAAGAAAAATACTTTTAATTCTACAAAAAAGCAAAACGAGTTGGCAACATATTGAACATGGCATCATTAGCATGTGACTGGCCCTCTGCTGTGTTCATTATCTTTGCAGTCCTGTCCTACCTTCCAAATAGGGGCAAGAAAGAGGACTTTTCATTGAGCATGAAGCATACTGACACAGGATGTGCCTGTGGGGAAGGGAAGGGAAGGAAGAGTAAGAGGCAGGCACCGCAAGGCAGCTCATGTCAGGTAAGAACTCTCCATCACCTCTAGGAATCCCAATTCATCCAAGAAACTTCTTATATACGTGATGATCTTAGAGCGGATGATAAATTTCTGCCTCACAAAGTCATTCAGGATCAAGTCCAAGTATCTCTGACGATATCGTGTTTCCTAAATGAGAAGGAACAGAGAGGAATCACTGATGTGTTCCATTCAATGGTATGGTAGAATCAGAGCCAGAAGGCCACAAGAATTCACCTTGTCTTTGAGGCCGAAGTGAAGATGAGGTAACATGTGCAGGCAAGGAGACAGCAGTGTGATTTCATAGGGGATGATGCTTAGCTCACCCTTCTTGGTTTTCCCAGGATTGCCCTGGACTCCAATTATGTCTCCCCGGCGCAGTTTGTTGTTAATACGAATAAATTCTTCTTCAGATTTGTAATTCCTGAATGAATGGAAAATTTAACTCAGTATACAATATTCCAGATTAAAACTGACCTCTGGTTTAACTTTAGAACCCTTGCTAAACTGTTACTGTGAATCTAAGACGACTCCTAGATCAAGGTCAAATGTCTGTCACACAACCCAAGAACAGGTGTCAGTCTCTAGGTGACCAGAGGGCTATTTTATTTTCCCCACCTTACAACATTCCCTTTAACTTTTATTTCCAACAAGAAAAGAAGACCACATGGACTTTGTTCTCTGTCATGTTGCTCTGGGCCAATCGAGAAAGGCCTGTAAATGGTATTTCTATATACCTGGAATTGGCCATGACTTGCAACTTGACCCCCTCTCCTCGAAGGTCATAGAAGATGAGCTTTCCTCCAGAAGCTCTTTTGGCATGGATCCTACCTAGAGAAAGAACAGCAGAAATACTGACAGAAGCTATTTCATGGTGTCAGTGCCAAAAAAGTTCCCTCTGCATTTTTCACATCCAGGCAGAACATAAACTAGAGCAATTTGATTGTAGCCCGGGGCCTAAGCCCTGCCCTTTTCTACAGCACAAAGTTGGCTTCCCATTCAAACCACTTAAAGAATGTGTAGGAAGATCTGGTTTTAAAAGGTGCTCAATGGATTCCCAGAATGTTGGTGGCAGTGTTTTTGGATCTTCCTCAATCCCCACATAAAAAGAGAAAGCACAATTAGACAGGGGAGGGCAAAAAGCCATGGCCAAAATTTACAGCAAAATTACGTGGGAAGATATTCCAAGAATCCCCCAATAGGAGCATGGGTAAAAACCACCAAGGACCCCAAGAGGAAAAAGCTATGGGAATCAATGGGGTCTCTGACAGGTCTGAGAACGGGAAGTCTCCCCCAAAACCACAGGTATTCACTGGAAAATGCGGCAGGGCTAAGTAAAGGACTGCAGCTCACTGCCATACAAGTGAGTACTGCGGGCTGCGCACCAGGAAAGTCTAGGGGATGAAGCCTTTTAGTAGAGCCCCCAAGAACTCTCTAAATTCAACGGCCAGGGATCTCTCCTGGGACAAGGCCCCCCCAAACTGAACAAGACCGAGAAAACAGAGAAAGTCCAACAAAAGCAAGGAGGGAGAAGAGACTGAAACTCCCAGAAAGCAAGTTGCTGTATTTCTGAATGCTTCACACACACAAAAAAAAAACAGAAGAGAGATCTCAGTAAAACTAGAAAAGCGATCTGAACCAAGCTCCCCACCCCTCCCTTTAAAAAAAATATTTATTTGGCTCTGTCAGGTCTTAGCTGCCACATGTGGGGTCTTTAGTTGCAACATGTGGGACCCAATCAGGGATTGAACCTGGGCCTCCTGTGTTGGGAGCAGAGTCTTAGCCACTGGACCACCAAGAAGTCCCCTGAGCTTCCTTTTAATATTCAGGAAAAAAAAAAAAATCTCACATTTAAAATAAAAAAACAAAACATCACAGCAGAGCTCTCTTGCCTGCTCATGTGTATCTCTTATAAGCATCTTATATTAATAAATCTATTTCTTGCCTATCAATAAAAAAAACCAAGGTCAAACACCAATATTAAATTTAGAAACAGAGTAACAAGAATAACATCTCCACAGACAATGAAAGCACTTGAGAAAGACATGCTCAGGAAAAAGGAAAGAGTTCTATTTCACAACCTGAAAGACATTTGAATATGATACAAAATATGAAAGAATACAAATCAGAGTTAGAAAAACTAAGAAATGAGATGGCATGGAAAAATTAGAAAATAAAGTAAAAAACCATCTCAGAAATGAAGCCTAAATTAGAAGGAAGGAAGACTGAATAAATAAAACACGTAATGCCTTAAGAAAATCTGGAAAGGAGGATAAAATTAAAAAATCAAAGTATAAAAAAGATAAAAAAAAGAAATTTGAGAAAAAGTGTCAAAAAAGCAAAGATAAAACATATTTGGGGGGCATTTAAGTATTGGCAGGGGTTCTCTTTAGGTGGTGAGATTATGGGTAATTAAACTTTTCTCTCTTTGCCTCTCTGAATGCTTCAACATTCTAAATTTTCTACAACTGGTAGTTTTATATAGAAATATTTTTGTGGGGTATAAATGAAAGACAAGATTTAATTCTTTTTTGAATTAAGGAGAAGATCCTACACAAAATAAGAGTCCCCTAGAAATATAGCCTAGTGTATAGCAGTCTAGGGACACAGATCCGAATTTTCAGGAGCTTCTTAGGGCATGGTTCCCACCGGCGGGATAAAGTCTCATAAAGGACTATGAACAAGAAGCAGCACCAGGTCAGGGGTCCCCCACAAAGAATGCCCTTTCCTCTGCAGCCTCGGCGCTGGAATGTGGCCTCATGCCTCAGAGCTGCTCTACCTTCTGTGAACAGACATAATGGCACCGTCTCTAGGAATGCAGTCTCAGGCACAAGCTCCTAGAGAGCAAGACCACCCCAGACGTTCCTCTGAGCAACTGCAGAGGCCTGCCTGCTGCGGGAGCCCAGCAAATTGCCAGGGAGTCTTCCTACCTGCCACCTTTAAGGTGATGTCAGTCAGGTGGTCCCCAGGCTGCAGGTGACTGTACTCTTGGATGAAGTGAGTGAGCGAGATGTCCACATGGAACTTGTGTGGGTATGGATCTTCCCCACTGACCTTCAGCTGGTGGATTGCTTGGCTTCGGATTTTGAAGTATTGCTGTTAAAAAAACAAAAGAGCTTCTGAGAAGTTGAGCCCAGTTAGACCAGTGGCCGGTCTAGCGGCGTTCAGTATTCTGCCTCAGAGGGGTCCCAATACAGTGAGGTTTCTTTAACCAAGCTCTCCCCAGCCTTGAAATCAAGGATTGGCTATGGAGTGAGATTTGCACTTAAATATGCAGGGTGGCCAGATATATAGCTGGGAATAAAGACTAGAATTCCAAAATGCCAAGATGTGACAAAAAGAAAAACCACATTTTTGTCTAAATAAGTTGTTTTTTTTTTTTTTGGGTCGGGGGACGGCCCCCAGCAGTAGAAGCTCAGAGACCTAACCACTGGACTGCCAGGAAATTCACTAAAACAGTAAGTTTAATTGGTGTGGGTGGCGCTGGTTACCACTTCTGGAGACACATCTGCCTACTGAGTCACTTCTCCTACTTTCCTATCCCTGGTCACACACCAGACTTTTCCCCAAGGCACACCCATGGGCCTGGAGGTATGAAAACACGGAATATTCTGTATCAGGGGTCAGCAAACATTTTCTGATGCAACTAGTCAACTACTCAAGGTTGTAGTGTGAAAACAGCCTTAAGACATGTAAACAATGGGCATGGCTGTGTTTCAGCACAATTTTACTTACAGAACTAGGGAGGAGTGACAGGGATGGTGGGACCACGGTTTGCCAATCTCTCAGCTAAAATAACCCCCCCCAGGCCACCTGTAGGGAGAGATTTTCTCTAGGGTTGCTATAAAGTGAAAGTGAAGTCGCTCAGTGTGTCCAACTCTTTGCGACCCCATGGACTGTAGCCTATCAGGCTCCTCCATCCATGGGATTTTCCAGGCAAGAGTGCTAGAGTGGATTGCCATTTCCTTCTCCAGGGGATCTTCCTGACCCAGGAATAGAACCCAGGTCTCCCGAATTGCATGCAGTCGCTTTACCGTCTGAGCTACCAGGGAAGCCACCAGGGTTGCTGTAAGGTCCAGCTAACTCCAAGGAGTAGCAGCCACCTGAAAGTACTGGATTTTCTCGAATGTTAAGCAAGAAAAGACAAGAAAGATGCACAGGGACTGTGCCTTCAACCAGATGGAGTGGTGGGCCCCCCTCATCAGTCCCAGTGCCTGCCCCAGTTCCTGTTTATCCCGCCAGTCACTGGTCCCTCCTACTGTCTCTTCCCGGGGAACCTGTCCAATTCTCATCAGAAGCTGCCCCGAGCCCAGGGAGGGCAGTCATCCCGAGAACTCACATTTGGGTCCAAGCTCTCCTCCTCCGCAGCCACACCATCATCAGCACTGTGATTGGTGGCGGCGGCCTGACTCAGCTGCTTCTCACTAAGCTCCTTCTGCTTGGCCTCCTTCTCCGCTATTTTCTTCTCAGCTTTCAGGCGTCTCTTTAGCTCACTGTCAGGAAGATGAAAGTGTTCAATGTAACAGGTGCCTGAAGAGTCCCCTACGTTCTGCCCCATCACCAATTACCAAAAATATCAACTGCCCAGGGAAACACACTTGTCCAGTTCCACACCCCCACGGTTATCTCTTAGTTACTAAACTCTATACATGAAATAGACAGGAAAAAATAAACTTAGAAGCAAGATGTGAAAGATCTTTTTCTCAGTCTATTTTCCAGTCGGAGGTCCTTGGCCTTAGGTCCCGTCTAAAATCAAGATACACAAGGACAAAGAAAACCCTACATATATTAGTTTATAGTCAGGATAGGAAAAAATGTTTTACAGAAAATCACCAAGATTTTCTCAGGCTAATTAGTCTTGGGAGCCCCTTGAGGCCAGGGACTAAGTTGTTCGGTATCCTGAGGACAACATGAAGTTCTGAGAGCATTAGATGTGATGTGTGGTAAGGTGAAAGTCCTAGCTTTGTCATCTCTCTGCCCTCCCACAAGGAGTGGATTAGTCTGGGGTGGGGTGACGAAGTCCAGGGAGACACTCCTCTGACAGTCTCTCCCTCAGCATTGATCAATGCATTGACAGTGACCCTCAGCACTGGCCTTTCCCCAGAGGAGCTGGACTTTGACAACCAATTGGGTAGACAGTGTACAAGGCAGCATGGTGTAGGGGAGCACCATCTTTGGAGCCAGACTGTCTAGGACTAAAGCCTGACTTGGTGTGCTTGAGCAAGGTGCTCAATTACTCAAGCTATTCCTTTAAAATAATAATAGACATCTTCTTCCCTAAATGTTGTGAGGACTGAAATATACACAAAGAGATAACCCCCATCCCTAGCATCTAACTGCATTCTTTATTAAAGTACGCAAATGTGAACTATTCTAGGTATTGCCCCACTGTCTTAACTCTTCACACCCTGCCTCAAGGACAGAAACTTTACAGATGTGGATTAAATTTCTGGTCAAATCTCTCACTATCCAAACTCTTTTAATACTTGTTAGCTGAGACTCAGAAACCAAACAGATTTGGGCAGAGAGGGATAGCCTCATTGTTCTTTCAAACCACCAATGTTAAATGAATATCCTATAATAATGAACCATGGCAAATGATCCCTCATCATGCTTGCTATTGTTTGGTTTCAGGGCACGTTCTTAATTAGAATAACTCAATTAAAAAATGGAGATTTGAAATGACCGTCTTTTAAGTAAGAAAACTGACTCTGAGGCCCCAAAGTACGTGTCTCTGGGTATGATCTGTTTTGTATCAGCTGTAAAGTCGCCTCTCCAGAATGTGCTAGGTTTATTGTGCTGTCACTCAGTCAGGAGCATCTAAGCCTATCTGGTTCTTCCTAGCAGCAACGGCACCCACTCCAGTGCTCTTGCCTGGAAAATCCCATGGGAGGAGCCTGGTGGGCTGCAGTCCGTGGGGTCGCTTAGAGTTGGACACGACTGAGCAGCTTCACTTTCACTTTTCACTTTCATGCATTGGAGAGGGAAATGGCAACCCACTCCAGTGTTCTTGCCTGAGAATCCCAGGGTCTGGGGAGCCTGGTGGGCTGCTGTCTATGGGGTCACACAGAGTCAGACACAACTGAAGTGACTTAGCAGCAGCACCAGTTTTTGCCATTTAAATCAAATCAGTAAAAAGGGTTATCCAGAAAGGTTCTAGGAATAAGAACTTAGACTATTAACCAAATTAAATCTCAGAAGCAACGAAATTTCAGAAAGATAGGGAAGGGAAAATAATCGGTGTTACAAATTCTTCTTTATTCATACAAGCGTTTTGTCTCAGCACTGTTCTAGCATAAGACCTAAATGTCATCTCAAGAATTTATGGAGTGAGAATTTGAATTTATTAAAGAAAAACTGAGAAAGGACTATTGGTCTGGGTAGTAGGTAGCAGGGCTATTTACTTGGCAACAAGTCCAAAACTCAGCCAGAGGCTTTACAGATGAGAAACTAATTAAGAAGGACCTTTGCTTCTAGAGCAATAAAGAAGGTAAAGGGCACCAACCTTCTTTTATCAGAAAGTGGCTTGTCCTTGTGAATCGTTGTAAAAGGAGCAAGTTGACACAGGCGCAGCTCCCTCTGCCCCCACTGTGCCCAGGAGGTTTGGCGCAGGGACCCCCTAACAAGCCTTACAGCGGCTTGCATCAACATGGCAGAATACCCTGGAACCACCTAAGAATGATTACCACCACCTAACAGGAAACAGAGATGTGGTGTCAGATGGGACAGGCAGTACCATATACCCCCAGCCAGCACTCCTACTGTTATGGGTTGGGTTGGGGGAGAAGGGGAGGTTACACAACCTTTTAGTGTTCCATTTTATGCAAGACCCTCTCAACTGACAGCAGCCATCTAACACTCACTGTGCTACACATGTAACTGACAATGTTCTGAGCCCTGGCTATGGTACAAAGATGCTTATCTGGGGTCGCAAGTCAATAATAAGTCAATCAATGGTTTACAGGTACAAATGATTACAACATTCTAGGAAATAGGAGACAGGACACAAGGCAGTGTTTCTCAAGCTCCTGACATGCAGTTTCTCTCCTGGAGATCAGACACCTAGCTACAAAGATGGCAGTGTGAAACATACAAAATGTCATCATCAACTGCCAACTCTAGAGAAAGCTAAAAATAAGCCACAAAGGCACCTGAGTCAAAGACTTGTTTGGAGCTCTAGGAATGAAGGAAAGGAGAATTTCAGGAAGAGTCTTGGACTACATTAAGCTTATACATTAACACTGGAAGGCAACACAATGACAGAGATCATGTTCTTCACTGCATTAAAATGAATGAGGCCTTAACTGAATCACCTGGCAGGCAGCCTGCTTTTAAACTTGGAGACAATAACTGGCATACAGTGGTGCTCACTAAAGATTCTGACAAAGGAAGTTCCAAGAATAATTAAGACACAGAAGTAAAAAAAATGCACTAAGGCAGCCATTAAATGCAAGAAACTAACTTCTCTCCGATGCCCCTGGAAGGGTACTATATTTATGTACTATCTTTGGGAGTACTGAGCAATTAGTCACTCTTATCACTGCCTAGGTTCTATGAAGGACTTCGGTTGAGGAATGCAGTATTAAGAGAATACAAAGGACAATCGGTGAAAGGGAGGCCAATCTTAATTCATTTATATTTACCTTTATACTCCAAGGATTTGGGGTGATTAACAAAGATACTTCCAGCAGTACTAAATGCAGCTTGGTGTACTCGGCTAAATAAGACAGTCCATACTGCTGATTGGTGATTCACTCAATTCTCACAGATCCTCTGACCAACCAATAAAGATAGCTGCACGACAGTTTTAGAATGATCCCTTTAATACAAAAGGTTCAGAATGGCCTTGGCGAGGCCAAGGAAAACCTGAAGGTCCTTCTGAAGAGCTGGGTATTTATCATTTCTCCAACTTCTTTACCGGGGCGTGGCACAATAACACATTTCTCCGCGAAAAGAGTAAATTTCGCTTTTCTCCGTCGCCGCCCAGTTCTCCGCATTCTCTTACTCTAGGAGTACGACAGGGAGGAAGGACCCAACCAGCGGGGCCCTCGGGCAGCTTGGGGGATGTAGTTTCGGGACGCAGCGCCTGCGTCCCAACGTGTTCATAACCACGAGAACCGGCAATAAGGCCCCAGGCACAGCCATCCCGGCCGGAGCCTCGAGGCGCTTCCTAGTCCAGACTCTCCGATCGCATAATGACCCGCAGCGACACTTACTTTTTGCTCAGTTTCGGCTCGCCGCAGTCCACTTTAACTTCAGCGCCCTGCACATCAGCCATCTTCCCCGAGGGCCGGACCTAAAGAGGACGGGGAGTCGCGCGGCGACTTCCAGGTCAATGTCAGAAGCCCCGCCTCTTCCGGGGAAAGGGGGCGGGGCACTGTTCGCGCGCAGCTAATGCGCAGGCGCACTACGGGCCTGGCGCCGGCGTCCCCAGGATCTTTATCTGAATCCCTGCAGCTCCTTGTTCGTCGGGCGCTCGCAGGGGGCCAGCCTTTTCGGGTTCCCAGGGAGAACCATGGCGGAGGCGATGGATTTGGGCAAAGACCCCAATGGACCCACTCACTCCTCGACTCTGTTCGTGAGGGAGGATGGCAGCTCCATGTCCTTCTACGTGCGTCCCAGCCCGGCAAAGCGCCGGCTCTCGACGCTCATCCTGCACGGCGGCGGCACTCTGTGTCGCGTTCAGGAGCCCGGGGCCGTTCTGTTGGCCCAGCCCGGGGAGGCGGCGGCCGAGGCCTCGGGCGACTTCATCTCCACGCAGTACATTCTGGACTGCGTGGAGCGCAACGAGAAGCTCGAGCTGGAGGCCTACCGTCTGGGCCCGGCTCCGGCGGCCGACCAGGCCCCAGAGACGAAGCCCGGGGTCCAGGCCCGGGGCGCCGCCGCCGCCGCCGCCGCGGCGGAGCCTGAGCCGCAGTCGCCGGCGGGGCGGATGGTCTTCACGGACGCGGACGACGTGGCCATCTTAACCTACGTGAAGGAACATGCCCGCTCGGCCAGCTCCGTCACCGGTAACGCCTTGTGGAAAGCGATGGAGAAGAGCTCGCTCACCCAGCACTCCTGGCAGTCCATGAAGGACCGCTACCTGAAGCGCCTGCGGGGCCAGGAGCACAAGTACCTGCTGGGGGAGGCCCCCGTGAGCCCCTCCTCGCAGAAACTCAAGAGGAAGGCTGAGCAAGACCCGGAGGCTGCTGATAGCGGGGGTGAGGTCTGCGGTCGCCGACGCGCGGGTGCTCCGCTGTCACCGGTGTGCTCTGGGGGCGGGGGCGTCTCCCCTTCCGCGGGGAGTCCATGTGGGCGTCTTAGGGGCATCGCCCAGCCCCTCTCCTTAACCCCCTTTGCCGTCCGGCTAAAGTTTGCATCATTTTGTAATCTGTCTTTAAACATTCGGGTAAAGTTAGCATCATTTTGAAATCTCTCTTTAACACGACATGGCCCGAGATGCAAAAGAGGCAGAAAGAGTCTGGAAAATTCTTCCCCTTCTCCTTTCTTTTCCCACCAGCTATCCAGTTTTTTTCCCCCAGACACAACCTGTATCTTGGGTATCTTTTCAGAGATATTTCACAGACTCGTTTTAAACAGTGTTTCTCATGGCTTTAGGTAGATTCGGTATAAGCCAGTTTTAAAGCCATGCTGCTGCTGGTAAGTCACTTCAGCCGTGTCCGACTGTGCGACCCCATAGACGGCAGCCCACCAGGCTCCCCCATCCCTGGGATTCTCCAGGAAGAACACTGGAGTGGGTTGACATTTCCTTCTCCGATGCATCAAAGTGAAAAGTGAAAGTGAATTCGCTCAGTCGTGTCCGACCCTTAGCGACCCCATGGACTGCAGCCCACCAGGCTCCTCCGTCCATGGGATTTTCCAGGCAAGAGTACTGGAGTGGGGTGCCATTGCCTTCTAGTCCATTTTATTTTCATGTCTTGGCTTAAATGAATGCATATTCATAGAAGGTTCTATTGGGAGCCGCTTCCTAGTTTCGCTCGGGTGAGGTGAGTTTCTAACGCAGTTGGACTGAGTATTGGTTTTCCGACGTGGTTAGGACACAGGGCATAGCTGTTGAGAATCTTCTCTTCTGCATAATCGATATTGAGCTTAAACTGTCTGACACTTTCGTTTAGAGTTACGCTTGCTCCACTTATCGTCTCTTTCCTTGTGTGACTATTCTGCATAACAGTTGAAGTCTGGGGAGGTAAAATCTATTTTCTCCTGTTCAGTATGCTTATTAGGAGTTTTGTTTTTGGTAAAGTGATACTTGAGATTCATCCAACAAGTATTTGAGCGCCAGGCCCTTACCTGCTGGGTGGTAACAGTATATAAAACTCCCTGTAGTCATGGAGCTTAAAATGCTAGCTAGGTAGCGATGAGTGCTGTCAGTTCAGTTGAGTCGCTGAGCCGTGTCCCACTCTGCATGAACTGCAACAGGCCAGGCTTCCCTGTCCATTACCAACTCCAGTGCTGTAGAAAAAAATAAAAAGGGTGAGGACCGGAGAAGAGGTTGTTTTCTACAGGGTAAGAGGGGAAGTTCGCTGTCATAAGCTCATACTTGAGCAGAGATCAAAGGAAGTGAAGGAACTAAACAGGTGGTTATTTGATGAAGAATGTTCCAGGTTTTGGGGGTATTAAGTGCAGAGATCAGTGTGACTGGGATGGAGTAAGGAAGAGGGAGAATTCTTGGAGAGAGGAAAGGGCTATGTGTATGGGTGAAGGAGAGCATATATATATATATATTTATATATAAATCAGTGACATAGAGATGACTGGTAGACCAGTCGGAACTTGGGATGAAATTAACTGGACTCATCCTATGCAGTGTTTTCATGTTCAGATATTTAAATATAAAAATTAAGATCCGAAAAGGACTAGGAAAGAATGTGGATGAATAGCCTTTTTAATAGCTGTGTGTTGTTATTTCTGAAGCCAGGAAGATGAAGAAAAAAACTTATATATTTGATTACTTAAAATTTGAAGCTTTTCGTGATAAAGTCAGAGGGCAGATTGGAAAAATATACCCAATACCTTGCAACAAAGCAAGTTTCCTTAGTGTTTCCCTTTGAGGGCTTGCTGAAGTTAGTAAGTAAAAGAGAAACTAGTAGAAAAATGAGCAAAGGAAATGAAACAGGAAGTTTTCAGAAGAGGGAATAAATAAATGGCTAATACATGCAGAAATGTTATTAAAAAATAAAAGTAAATTAGACCCTGATCAGTGGACCGGTACAAGCCATACCTGGGCTTCTGACCCATGGAAACGGAAATAGTGTGTGGGGTTGTGTTTTTTAGAAAAGTAGATCAGAGCAAGGCAATGTCATATTTTATCTGTTAATTATTTCAGCATATATCTCTAAAATATAAGGCTTCTTTTAAAAAATTTATATAAAATAAAATTGACTTATTTTGATGTACAGTTAGGTATTTAATTTTTTTATGGTGGTAAAATATATATTAGATAAAACTTATCATTTTAGCAGTTTTTAAGTGCTCTGTTCAGTAGCACTAAGTATGTTGTGATGCAATCGTCACCACCATCCATCTCTAGAATGTTTTCATCTTCCCAAACTGAAATTCATACCCTGTAAACACCAGCCCCCCATTCCTGCCTCCCCCTGGCAATCACCATTCTACTTTCTGTCTTTATAAATTTGATCTCTCTAGGTACCTCATGTAAGTGCAGTCATAATGTATTTGTCCTTTTGTGTCTGGCTTATTTCATTTAATATAAGTGAAAGGCTTATTTTCAAGGCTTATCCATGTTGTAGCATGTGTGAGAGTTTTGTTCTTTTTAAGGTTGGATAATGTTCCACTTTACAACCACATTTTGTATATCCATTCATCCATTGATAGACACTTAAGTTGCTTCCACATCGTGGCTGTTGTGAATAATGCTGCTATGGTATGGGTGTACTAATACCTGTTTAAGACCATGCTTTCATTTCATTTATTTATTTTTTTATATTTTCAAAAGTGGAATAGGTGGATCATATGGTAATTATATGTTTAATATTTTGAGGAATTGCCATACAAGTTTTCCAGTTAGGTGTTTTAATACATGTATAGATTTGTGTAACCATCACCATAATCAGAATTCAGAAACAGCTTCGTTGCAAAACTCCCTCGAGTTCCCCCTCCACAGTCAGTTTTTGTTAAGTGGAAAACAGCAGAGTTAAATCCGCAGAGAACAGAGTAAAAGGAGAACAGGAAGGTGTTTAGCTTTATGAGGCTCTTCTTTCTGTAGATGGTATGTAGTGGATTGTGCTAGACCCCTCAGATCCATCTTCAGCTGGGCAGGGTTCTGTCATTTTATGCTATCGTCCAGTGACTAATCTGTGTGGTGTTATTGACCCCTTTTCCCCAATATGGTCAACTCTGAAGGGCCTTCCCAGCTCCATACTTCTCCATGGTTTCAGTTGAGGCCTTGTTGGAGCTCTTTCACAGCTCAACTTCTCTCTCTGCCCGCTAAGCACTCCCTGATCAACACGTGACACGTTAATCTCCATCTCAGAATCTGATTCCCAGAAAACCCAGTTTATGGCAGTTTTGTTTTTTTTTTGCAAAATCTATATAAGTACAAAACAAAACAATGAATTAAGCTTGAAGAGTATTTTTTATTTTATACATGAGAACTTAGTAAAGTTATCATTATTTTTATTGTATAACTTTTCAGTAGCAAGCTGAAAAATTAGAAATTACTGAACATGCATGTCTAATGTTTTTCTCACCCTCTGATCAAAAACTGTTAGGGAAAAAAGTTCAGCCTAACTTGTGGCCCAGAGCTAATTCTAATCTAGTGCTGTTCTCTTTAACAGAACCACAGAATAAGAGAACTCCAGACTTGCCTGAAGAAGAATTTGAAAAAGAAGAGATGAAGGAGAATGAAGCAGCAGTCAAAAAGATGCTTGTAGAAGCTTCCCGAGAATTTGAGGAGATTGTGGTATGTTGATTAGAAATCATTTTTTCCCTACGTCTGTTCTCCTCCTTTGAAAGTGGTCATCCCATCTGTCCTTTTTATACACCTGAGGCCCATAAAAGTAAGAGAGTTCAAGATGGAGGAGGAAGATGGAAAGTGGGACCGACCCAAGTTCCAGGTATGTAGCTTTAAGAGTTTGGTAGGAGGCTTGAAGGAGAGGGAGAAAGGCGAGAATGATTTTTCAGCAGTACAAAGCATCTCACTTTGAGTACTTTTATCTATAAGGTTTTCTAAGTTAAGACTGTGGATTTATCTTTTTAAAATACTTTGTGCTTCTCAGGTAAAAGTAATTTTTTAAGGAGGTTAATTTTTTTATTAAGCAATTTTAGCTCTTTATATACTTAGAGCTTTTTTAGCTCTGCATATTCAGTTAATTTCTGATACTTTGTTGGAATCCCATATTTAATCACAGTAATAGGGGAAGGCAACCATAAAATAATTTTAAAAAAATCCAAATTATATGTGCATATTTCTCTTAGAAAAAGAATCTTGTTAATTAACTTTTCTTACTAACACCAAGAAAAATGGTTAGGTCTTAGTCTAAATCACGAAATAGTTTAAAATTCATTTAGTTTAAAGTTGGTTCATTTTTCACAAGCTTTCAGGTACTTCAACAACTCTCAAACATGGCCTACATGGGTCTTTTCTCACATAACATTCTTTGTAATGTGCCTAAATGTAGTGGAGCGTGGAGGCCCTAATATATTCACACAGCAGTGTTTTTTGAGTGCTTATTATGTGAAAGCATTGGTAAGCACTGAGGATGTAGTGACAAGCAAAATACAATTCCTGACCTTATGGAGCTTACAACCTGAGAGGGAAGTCAAATTTTTAATAGATAATCTAATGCATACATGTATACTCATATATATGTGCCTATATATGCATATATTTTTCACATTCAGTGTAGCTTCTAATGTTCTTTGGAATACCATGATTATACATACACGTATTTATATGTTTACACATGCTCACATCGACACATATATACCCTATACTCACATTCCTGGTTACGCTAAGGCGCATATATATATGTGTGTGTATGTATATATACACACATGCATGTGTACACACATCTAGCGTGACTAAATGCAAGAAGGAACATAACACATTAGAGGAGCTGAAGGAAGGAATGAAAGGGAGAGGAGGTGGTAGTTGGGAGAGACCAGATATTTTAAGAGTAAGTGTGACTTTGTTGTTATGAACTGGTTCTATTCTTCACTTTGTCTAGGTGGACGAGAGTCCTGATTTTGAAATACACATAACAATGTGTGATGATGATCCACCCACGCCTGAGGAAGACTCAGAAACACAGCCTGATGAGGAAGAAGAAGAAGAAAAAGTCTCTGCACCAGAGGTGGGAGCTGCCATTAAGATCATCCGGCAGTTGATGGAAAAGTTTAACTTGGATCTATCAACAGTTACACAGGCCTTCCTAAAAAATAGTGGTGAGCTGGAGGCTACTTCCTCCTTTTTAGAGTCTGGTCAGAGGGCTGATGGGTATCCCATTTGGTCCCGACAGGATGACTTAGATTTGCAAAAAGATGATGAGGCTACTCGAGATGCATTGGTCAAAAAATTTGGTGCTCAGAATGTAGCTCGGAGGATTGAATTCCGAAAGAAATAATTGGCAAGATAATGGAAAAAAAAGTTGGGCAGATAAGACATTAAATTTTTTTGTGTGACCATTGGACTTCAGAAATTTTTGCATTGGAACCGACACTAATCTTTTGACCAATTTTGTTGCACTGTGAGTACTAGATCTTGTACCCAAGCAGAGTTGTGTTCAGTTCAGTCGCTCAGTTGTGTCCGACTCCTTGCAACCCCATGGACTGCAGCACGCCATGCAGAGTTGTGTAAGAGGATGGAAATAAAAGAAATGGGATATGTTTCGAGCTCTTCCTGGCAGTATCAGTGTATTTATGAAAGGAAAATCGAGAAAGGAGAGATTGGTTTACATAGTAGTGATCGTTTTCTGGAGTGGAATCCCTGCTATATTGGTGATAGGAGCTAGTCATGAAGTCAAAGAAGGAAAATTAGATGGGCCTTGTGAGACCGTGAATAAAGAGCCTCCTGTCTTTTGGCAGAAGCTCCTCTAGATTGTGATAGATTCCAAATCAAGAATCTAGAAATACAGAAAAATTTAATTACAAGGCCTTGAACATGGACTGTCCCAAACTCTTGTATCCCTCAGTGAGCTCTGATTTCTGGGCTGCTTTGAAAAGCCCGTGTTTCTTTTGCCAGCTTAATATTTGGGAACCCTGTTCCTTGGCTGTTCTTTTCTTCGAGTCTGTGTCAGTGAAGTCTCTAGCATGTGTTTCTTTACCTATCATACAGTTTTGTTTCAGACACACACTACAAGAGAGTCTCAAGAAAAGTCTTACTTGTTCACTAGTAATGTGTTTTTATTTACTGAAGATCGTTTTGTGCTAAGAATTGTGTTAGATTTAAAAATAAGAGGATTAGTTCCTCTTTGTTGTGTTGATTCCATTGTTGAAAATAAATAGAACTTTGTATTTGAGTCTCCACAAAGTGTTTTCTTTGGTTGTATTCATAAAACCTTTTAGGTATAAAAGCTATAAAGGAACTGACATTTTTGAGTCTTAGTAATTAGAACCAATAAGAGGTTCCATTTAGAACTGATAGGCCATTAGAAAGAAGGTATTTCTTCTGAATGGAGCAAAGAGAAGATCTGTGTCAAGGACTGTGAAAGATGGCATGAGCAGGTGAACTGCTGAGAGCCAAAGGGGAGAGAAGTCAATGAGGAACTATCCGTTGTACAACAGAAGATGTCAGTACCTGTCCCAGATGCCTGAGCGCTCACCAGTCCAGCACATGCCAACAGCAGGAGTCTTCCTGCCAGCACCTGTCGGAGGCTCTCTCTTTGTGTGAAGTGCTGTGGAGTTAATGCCCCTGAAAGCAGCTTTTACCCAGTGGTGAATGTGAATCAGAGCATGCATACTCAGCTTCCTTGCTGACCAGAGAGATGACAACTGAATATTTGAGTTACTCCTTGGATGGGATGGTGGTCTCCATGCCATCTGTTGGAGGCCGCCAGTAGAAGAAAGCATAGTTGCTCACAGTGGGATGACTGCACCTTCATAGGCCTCCTGCTCTTACTTTACATCCCCGCTTCTCTCCTAGTGCATCTGGAATCATCAGTTGCACTCACACTCTTTTCTTCTGGAAAGAGTCTGCTTCTTGCAGAACCTGGCCTAAATCAAAGCATTTAACCTTTTCCTCCTCCTCCGCTTATTGGAATGGTACAACATAAGTGCAAGGATTTCCCTGGTGGTCCAGTGGCTAGGGCTCTGCACTGTCAATGCGTGCTGCAACTAAGAGTTTGCATGCCATAGCTAAACTAAATGACAAAACCCACGAAAAAGCTAAAAGATTTCACATTGCAACAAAGATCAAAGATCCTGCATGCTGCAACTAAGACGTGGGTACAGCCAAATAAGTAAGTGCGTGTGAAGTGAAAGTCACTCAGTTTTGTCTGACTCTTTGCGACCACACAGACTATCCATGGAATTCTCCAGGCCAGAATATTGGAGTGGGTAGTGTTTCCTTTCTCCAGGGGATCTTTCCAACCCAGGGATTGAATCCAGGTCACCCGCATTGTAGGCGGATTCTTTACCAGCTGAGCCACAAGGGAAGCCCAAATAAGTGCATAAATAAATATAAAAAAAAAAAAAAAAAGTACACCCATTTGCTCACTATAGCAGTGACTTTTTTGGGGCCACATTTTGTGGCAGGCAGGATCTTAGTCTTAGTTTCCCTACTAGGGAACCCTAGCCCCCTACAGTGGAAACATGAGTCTTAACCATTGGGTCACCAGGGAAGACGCTATGGTAGTGATTCTTAAATGGGGCTTGGGAGGGGTTGGTGGTGGATGTTTGTTTAAAATGTGTTTTTCTATTGTGATGTGACACTAGGGTGGTTGAAAATCATTGCTTTAGATGTGAAATGGACATGTCATCCACCATGTCTGTACCTTAGTAGTTACTACAGCCTATTGGCTTTACAGAGCTAGAGATCCCAGTTTTGTCAGTCATGTGCAAAAGGGTCTGATTTATTATACCCGTACTGCCAGAAGACATGTTTAAGCCAAAACACACGCCAGCTTCTAGTGCTCATTATAAACCAGTAATTTTCTAATACCTGGTTTTGTAATTTCTCAGATCATTTCATCTCTTGGGCTGGTATATATGTGGGGAAACAAATTATCAGAAGTATTTTTGGGAGCACAAAACTAAGCAAGGAAAATGAGTTGGATTTTAATAGTTAATGGCATTGAACTATACCTGTATCTGTTCCAAAGACCAGCTGTTTTAAATCTTAATACTGAGATACTTTTGCCTTAAGCTGCTAGATTCTTATTCTTTTTCTTTCCTCGACTTCATAAGTTTGGCTTTGCTTTCTGCTTGTGTTCTGGGAGACTTTATTTCTTAACTCATTTAATTAAGCTCTTGAGTTCTGGGCCTTTCTCATTATTCCCCCCTGGCTTTCTCTTATTCCAGCTTTTGAGGTTCCTTATTCCAGCCTTAAGTAACCTCCACAGCTTCCATAGTGGCAGAAACATTCTGTCTTCTCTTTCTCTGCAGCAGTGAAGAAATATTCCTGGTATTGTTTTCCTCTGTCCCTATTCCATGTAAGTGGTTGCAGCTTTAAAAGTTTGTGCTGCTGTTTGCTTTATTCTCATCCTCTCTTGCTTTTGGACTAATGCTGTTTGCTGAAGTCATAACCCCACCTGGCTTATCAAAAGCCAGGTGTTTATTACATGTAACAGAAAACCTAACTCTAAAGAACTTCAGCAAGTAAGGGAATTTATATTTTGTATATATAACAAGTCTTGAGTTAGGGGGCTTTAAGGTTCTAGTTTTCTGCCCTGCCATCCTTAGCTTGTCCTGTCAGCCACTCCCCTTGTGGTTGAAAGGTGGCTGCTACTGCTCCCAACAGCCGAAGAGGGAGGGTTTCCTCCAAGAGTCTCTTTCATTGTGGGCAGCCTTTCTCAGAAGCCCCTCGGTCCAAAGGTTTTCAGCCCAGAGGGGTCTGAGATCTAAGGGCCCAGCTTCTTGGGACCCAAGGAGCCTCTTGGAAGAGAGCAGATGCCTTTTACTGGAGGCACTGCTGGGACGGGGCGATCAGATACTCTAGTCCTGGGCACCCAGCAAGGTCCACTGGACTTGCCACCTGCAAGGTTCAAAACCCTGCAGACTCCATGTTCTCAACCCTGTTTTCAGGCTGTGGAGGCCTCGACCATGATGACTTTTAACCCCTCCACTGGTTGAGCTCAGCCCACATCCATAGATCACCTCAATCAAATAGGATGTCTGGTCATCCAGTTCATGAAAGGCACATCAGACTTGAGATTCTGAACTGGTCAGCCTGACTCCCGTGGTCAGACACTGTTCCCTACATGTTTCTCTAGGGACTTAACCTCACTGCTTGCTTCAGAAGAGAAAATTTACTTTTTTCTCTCTCTAGAGAAAGTCATCCTGTGTCCATCCAGAGGCTATAGATAGATGTGTAGATACAGAGAGAGAAATAGAGGATAGAGGGGAGCTATAGAGGCTGTGTAGGTGAACAATAGATATGTATTTACACTCATCTAGAGCCAGACACCCTGGAATGTGAAGTCAAGTGGGCCTTAGAAAGCATCACTACAAACAAAGCTAGTGGAGGTGATGGAATTCCAGTTGAGCTGTTTCAAATCCTGAAAGATGATGCTGTGAAAGTGCTGCACTCAATATGCCAGCAAGTTTGGAAAACTCAGCAGTGGCCACAGGACTGGAAAAGGTCAGTTTTCATTCCAATTCCAAAGAAAGGCAATGCCAAAGAATACTCAAACTACCGCACAATTGCACTCATCTCACACGCTAGTAAAGTCATGCTCAAAATTCTCCAAGCCAGACTTCAGCAATACGTGAACCGTGAACTCCCTGATGTTCAAGCTGGTTTTAGAAAAGGCAGAGGAACCAGAGATCAAATTGGCAACATCCGCTGGATCATGGAAAAAGCAAGAGAGTTCCAGAAAAACATCTATTTCTGCTATATTGACTATGCCAAAGCCTTTGACTGTGTGGATCACAATCAACTGTGGAGAATTCTGAAAGAGATGGGAATCCCAGACCACCTAACCTGCCTCTTGAGAAATCTGTATGCAGGTCAGGAAGCAACAGTTAGAACTGGACATGGAACAACAGACTGGTTCCAAATAGGAAAAGGAGTACGTCCAGGCTGTATATTGTCACCCTGCTTATTTAACTTCTATGCAGAGTACATCATGAGAAACGCTGGGCTGGAAGAAACACAAGCTGGAATCAAGATTGCCAGGAGAAATATCAATAACCTCAGATATGCAGATGATACCATCCGTATGGCAGAAAGTGAAGAGGAGCTAAAAAGCCTCTTGATGAAAGTGAAAAAGTTGGCTAAAGCTCAACATTCAGAAAATGAAGATCATGGCATCTGGTCCCATCAGTTCATGGGAAATAGATGGGGAAACAGTAGAAACAGTGTCAGACTTTATTTTGGTGGGGCTTCAAAATCACTGCAGATGGTGACTGCAGCCATGAAATTAAAAGACGCTTACTTCTTGGAAGAAAAGTTATGACCAACCTAGATAGCATATTCAAAAGCAGAGACATTACTTTGCCGACTAGGGCCTGTCTAGTCAAGGCTGTGGTTTTTCCAGTGGTCATGTATGGATGTGAGAGTTGGACTGTGAAGGAGGCTGAGCGCCGAAGAATTGATGCGTTTGAACTGTGGTGTTGGAGGAGACTCTTGAGGGTCCCTTGGACTGCAAGGAGATCTACCCAGTCCATTCTGAAGGAGATCAGCCCTGGGATTTCTTTGTAAGGAATGATGCTGAAGCTGAAACTCCAGTACTTTGGTCACCTCATGCGAAGAGTTGACTCATTGGAAAAGACTCTGGTGCTGGGAGAGATTGGGGGCAGGAGGAGAAGGGGACGACCGAGGATGAGATGGCTGGATGGCATCACGGACTTGATGGACGTGAGTCTGAGTGAACTCTGGAAGATGGTGATGGACAGGGAGGCCTGGCGTGCTGCGATTCATGGGGTCGCAAAGAGTCGGACACGACTGAGCGACTGAACTGAACTGAAGAGCAGTACCTATAAACGTGGAGATACAGATGTTCATGTAAGTGAAGAGGATTACAGATACAAATGTATAGTCTTCCCTTCTCAAGTCATCAGACTTGTTTTCATAAGTTGAAGAACTGTCTACATATGGTTGAAGTACAGGAAAGATACTGGGAGCTCTCAGCTTTGGCTGCATGAGAATCATCTGGTGGAACAATCTAAAAATCAAACTGGGCATGGTATCAACACTGTCAAATAATTATATCAGATTTTTTGGGTAGATTTGTGCCACAAATACCTGTACATATGCATGTGAGTTTTAATTCCTTAAGTGGTTAATGAAGATACAGCTTATATTAGGAAAAATTACTTGTGCTGAGTGTAATTTGGCCATAAATCTTGGTGCTGGAATATTCTGGCACTTGTGCTTCAGTATGAACACCTAGAGAACTCTTGCATGTAGCACACCCAAATACCAGAAGGATGTCCACCTCACAACTATTATTTGTGCAAAACTGGTATCTGTAAAACTAGATGTATATGTATTGATCTTTCAATACCTTCATATGGAAAGTAAAGCAGATATGACAAAACAGAAAACAGATTGATGAAATAAAGAAGTAATTTTTTTTGAAGTAATACTTTTTAAAGACATTTTTATTACCAAGGTAGACCCACATATACCAAAATCTATTTTTAGAAGTTACCTTTTCAAAAGAAGGGAGAAGATGGACAGTGAGAATGGTTTACCAAGTTTTGATAAACATACAAAGTTTATCTGAGGAAAAATTTTATGGACATATATAATCATATATGCAAATGTATTAAAAACCCTAAAAAGTGGAAGTATTAACATCATTAGATTATGTTTGGTGATGATACGGTGTTGCTGTTACAAATTCTTACAATTTTTTGTATGTTTTAAATAAAAATACACTTCTGAGTGAAGACTACTCAGTATTGAAGGATTTGTCCTAATCCATTTAATCGTTCCTTTAATGATGGATACTGAAGTAGTGTCTGGTTCCTAATTTAAACCCTTGGAGCTTTGGGGAAAAGTTCAGTTTTATGAACTCCATCAGGAAGTACAGCATCCCTTCATTTTTTACATAACAGATTTCAAGTTTGCCTTCCCATGTTGCCAGGAAGGAGAAAAGTTCTGATGTCCCTCAGAGACCTGTTCTCGCCTGAGTTAGGCTACCCTTTGTGGATTTTCCAGGTGGTAGAGGACGTGGTCATCACAGAGGTCATACTTGTCAGTAAAATTTTTCCACAAGAATTCAGCAGATGTGTCCTATGGTGCTTCCAGCAGCAGAGTGGAGCTTGGAAAGAATCCTTAGTGGAGTACAGAAGATAACCACTGCCCACAAGATAACCTCCATTTGGGTTTCCACTTGGTTTTTCCTTTCCTCGCTTTAACCTTGTCCCTGGCAGGATGGCTTCCATGATCACTGTTCTTTAAATTCTGATCTGCATCAAAAGAAAGGAGGCCTGGATCAGACTCAGAATGCCATCTTCCTCCAGAAGCTCAGGCCCTGGTGAACTTTGCAATGTGTTCAGAAGAGCCTGAAATCTTACTCCCTGAGGCACAGCTGGAGTCCTTGGAGGGTCCTCTTCCTGTGAATGAGGATTCAAAAAATTTGTATCTTTTGCTGACAATTTGTGGATGGCAGGAGTTGACCTAAAGTCTTCTTGAGGTTTCTGTATATTGCTGGTGAGACTGGGTGAGGATATGAGATGATTCTCGAGCTCGCGTGTGCTGTGGCCATCAGCCTGTTTCGATGGTTCCCTTTTGAGGATTCCACTCTACAGTCAGCCTGGCAGCACTCATCCCACCGCTGCAGAATGAAAGATATGTCCACCTGGCCCAGATCCTGTGGCGGTTGTTTTTTTGTGTGTGCTCAGGTTGAGGCTGAGAATAGTCTTCCAACTGTAGCATTCCCATATCAGTCTGTTCTTGGTGGTCCTGGTGTTCTTCTTGGTATTGAGACCAGAAAGGATCCTAAGTATCTGGGTCACCTCCCATAGTCAGTGGTACAGGCACATCATTCCCAGATGTTAGCGTGGAGAGAGTTCTCCCTGCACAGCTTCACAGGCTGCATGATGACACTTTGACCTTGGATCACACTAGGGACATGTAGGAAGGGAGAAAAATGGGTAGAAATGATTGGTTCCTGCTGAAAGAACTGGAGGAAGGAAGATGATGAGATTGGCCTGGGAGAGGCCACAGGTCAATTTCAGGCTGCTGAACTGTCGGACTGGGTCTCACATTTGGGCCATCTAGTAAGGAATCCACAGACTCGCTTCTCCTCTGCCCAGTGTACAGAGATCTTGAGTCCTGAAACCACATCTCTGTGAGAAAAACAGAGATGTGGACATCATAAGGCAAGAAATAAGGCCTGTTATGTGTGCGCAAATCTCAGGAGATATGTGTATGAAATTAATTACCCTGGTTCATGTGTTCAGTATGTTTGTATGTGTACATGTATGTATGTGTATATATATACATACAAACATAGATTTAGGTCATAGCACTTTCAGCAGTCAACCTTAGATGAATTGAAACTTGGCTGAAAAGGCATATGCTCTAGGACCACCCTCCGATTACAGCGATGGACCAGGGAGCAGGGTTTCCTGACCAGGCTGACATTTTTTTCCTCTTTATCAGTGTGTGCACAGGAATACATATCTTGTAAACGTGTATAAATCTGAGTAAGGGTTAATAAACATAAGTGTTTTTGAGAGTCATTCTGCTGATAGACCTAAGAACGTGCTTCCTTTTCACAAACATTGAACATATATGAACCACTTTCCCCATAATTTAGGTCGAAGAAGGTACTCATGAGGGTGATTTTGTTCCCCAGTTTGACTGTGCCTGTAGACTTCTGGGGGGGGGGTTGTTAAGAATGGGGAAAGGAGAAGTCTGCAGGATATCTCATTGGTAGAGGCCAGGAACGTTGAAGAACATTATGCCAGGACAGACTGCCCCTCCCAAGAAAGAAATATCTGGCCCAAAATGACAACAGTGCCAAGCTTTAGAGAGCCTAACAGAGTGTTCTCAAAATAGGCATTATCTTTTACATTATCTGTAGTTCTTCTGCTGCTAGTTCTGAATAGATGCATCACTGACAATTTAATTAGAAAATTCTTCCTTTTTCAGGAGTGTGACTTGCAATGCCAGATGTTTACCATCCCATGCTTTTGTCCTTGATTACTGTGATAATCTAGGTTAGGTACAGTTTTCCAGCAACCACTCAGGGGGTAACATCATTTAACAGAAGGGATATTTGCTGCCATAGACATCAAACTTACTTGAATTCTCAATTCCGAATGCCTGTTTGGCTAGTGTTTCCCTGGTGGCAGTATCAAGGTTCCTCTAGAAAGCTTGAACTAGAATGTTTGATTAAGATCTTGGGATGGCTGTCTGGTCTTGTGTGGCTTCTTTTGGTAAGTATTCTAAAAGAGAACTCAGGGACAAAAGGGAGGGTTTTAGGACATTTTTGCATTCAAGCTGGAAACTCAAACTTGAGAAGTTAGTGCTAACCTCTTACTCCCTCTGAATCCCCCTGAGATGACAGAAGAGGAGATTGTTGCCCTGCTCAGAGCAGCAGGACCAAAAAGTCCAAAGACTTGCTTGCTCAGAACCTGTCTGTCCCAGCCACCTATTGTTTACCCTCGGTTACAAAGAACAAGCTGTAATTGGCTCCAAAGCTAAGGATTCTCTGTGGTGAATTTGGGTACAACATGCAGAATTGATTCCTCTCTCAATTGATTCCACTGGTGAACTGCATTTGGACTGGTGGGTTCTCACCTTGAGTATAAGGCCAAGGCTGGTTCTAGCCATGGGTTTAGTCTTCTAAGGAGGAGCTGAACCCCAGTCGTCTATCTTGCTGTGTGGTTTTTGAACCAAATCTGAGTGGGAAAGGAAGACATGAAAGTCACGTAACGCAGTCTATGTTGTTCCAAATATCATTGCAGTTAAACAAAACTAGTTGATCAGTTGCTCTTGGGATAATATCCCTAAGAGAAAATGCATTATCCTGGGAATGATGCTATTATTAGCATAAAATTCAGGACAGTACACAATCTGCTCTCAACTCAAATTAGCCTTTCTTGTATGGTCATCCTCAGGGTATCCAAAGTAAATTTCACAGGTTTAAGAAACACTGTTAATTCTCTCAAAGGAAATCAATCTCTCCCTCATGTCGCATCAACTCTTCATTGGAAATGCCATTTGATAATACATAATATATACGGAATATATCTTAGAAAAGGATTTCTTTATGTAAGACAGTGGAATTAGCCACAGTCACGAGCAGGGCTAACTCATCCACACTTCCTCTTACTTACTTCGTCTTCATCATATAATCTTGCTTTAAAATTATCGCTAATACAGTATTTTGTTTCCTCATTACTGGAGTCAGCATTGCAATGTATGTTCCGATAATTTCTGAGTGTTTTATTTTGATAATTTGATAATTCATGGTAAGAGTAGAGTGTAACTGATAACCAATATTTATGAATCACTCATATCCCAGGCATTGTTCTAAAAGGTTATATCTCTTCTTTAATTAATCAAAATATTTTCCAGTAAGCCTTAAGCCCAAGTGGAAACTGGAAACTAATGAGTAAGTTACTGAACACAGTGGCTGAAACAAGCTCATCCTCTGTTGTTTCCCGGACCTGCCTTTCTCCACCTCAGTTCAGACGGGCCTAGTACCTCTCGTGCGGCCAGTCGCTAGACGTCTTGAAAGTGAAAGTCTCTCAGTCGTGTCCAATCTGCAATTCCATGGACTGTAGCCTACCAGGCTCCTCTCCACGGAATTCCCCAGGCAAGAATACCGGAGTGGGGAGCTATGTCCTTCTCCAGAGGATCTCCCCGATCCGGGAATCAGATGTGGGTCTCCTGCGTTGACGGCAGATTCTTTACTGTCTGAGCCACCAAGGAAGCTTCAGATATTCCCCCAAAGTGCACTTTTTTACTGGGATTTGAGGAAACTGTTTCCTGTTCCTAAAACAAATACATTAAGAAAAGAGGAAATTTTCTTCTTCCTAGTGTCCCCTCAGACTGATGCCCTTATAGCCCTTACATATAGTGGTTTATTGGAAACTATTTTTGATAAAAAAATCATTCTTCTCCTCTAAAAGCATCTTTCCCCCCCTGCTTCCCCCAAAGCATCTTTTTTATTGACATTTATTGGTTTCAATACTGTTTCAGTTGGTGTTCTTGTATTATTTATAGCTCTTCGCTGACTGAAGAAATCCAACTTTATTTTTACATCAGTAGTTTATTCAAAATGATACAATATGGAATTTTATTTCATATACTTCTGTATGTAAGTTACATTTCTAATATTAGTGGGGAAAAAAATACTAGCCTGAGAATTGGGAATTTACATGTGTGTTTATCCCACAGTTTTCCTCACATATTAATCATTATTCTGCAGTGTATATTCCAGTGATACCATATCATTAATGATGCCATATCATTAACACAGTGATCCGATTTCCTATATTCTCTAAATCTCAAAAGTTGACTTAGGGACTAACCTGGTAGTCCAGTGGTTAAGAATCTCCCTTCCAATGCAGGGAACGTAGGTTCAGTCTCTGGTCAGGGAACTCAGACCCCACATGCCATGGGGCAGCTGAGCCTGTGCCCTGCAGCTAGAGAAGCCTGTGCGCAGCAAGAGGAGCCTGAGCGCGCAGCTGAGACCTGAGGCAGCCAGATTAATTAATTTAAAAAGCCAATTCAGTTATCTTCTATTGGGAGAGATACTCCAGTGTATTCTTTCCTCCAATGGTAAATACGCCCAACCAATTGGTAAAAGAAGTAATAGAGGTTTCTTCCATGGTAAAAGAGGTAACTCTTGTTTTTATTTTGTTTTAAGTATATAACAGGAAAAACCTTCTGGGAAACATACCTGACATAAGAGTAATTGCCTGCCAGTGCTAAGCCTACTTTTTTTCTTTACCTTGAACCAGAATAATGAAATATCTGATACTTACCTGAATTTTAGATTTCTGGAATGCCAGTTTCCTTAGCCAGCTGTTTCCTGGTTGCTTGTTCAGGGTTAAGAGCATTCAAACCATGCTTGGATGCTTTTGACTCTGGTTGTAAATAACCTTGCCTTGCCAGGGTTCTTTTTGTAGACTGTCCGATGAAGAGAAAATGGGGAGAAGTATGAAGGATATGTTTATAGATTAAAACGTGTATGAGCATGTAACTTACGTTTAGTTCAGATTGAAAGTCTGTAGATTCAATGATGATTTTATATTTTTACTTTAAGGCTATGCCTAAAGTCATTCTAAACTGGAGACATGGGGATTCCTTGGTGTTCCAGTGTGAGGACTCTGTCCCCTCCCTGCCAAGGGCTCAGCTTCAATCCCTATTTGGGGAACTAAGATCCTACAAACAGCCTTGCATAGCCAAAAAAAAAAAAAAAAAGACATATAGGTCAGATATATATATATATATGTATATAATACGTAAAAAAAGACAGTCTGTTATCTGAGTTACCAAAGCAAGAAATTACTAGAAATCCACAAAATTATGTGCAAAGAAAATACGAGTTAGGAAAATGACTGGAAATAAGTGAAACAAGTAAAATATGAAAAAGATTAAAGGGATAAATAAAATATACAAAACTTATTTTGTGATAAAATTAATATTTTAAATCATTAGTTATCATTAACATATTAAATCATTGCTACTGCTGCTGCTAAGTCACTTCAGTCGTGTCCGACTCTTTGCGACCCCATAGACGGCAGCCCACGAGGCTCCCCGCCGTCCCTGGGATTCTCCAGGCAAGAACACTGGAGTGGGTTGCCATTTCCTTCTCCAATGCATGGAAGTGAAAAGTGAAAGTGAAGTTGCTCAGTGTGTCCAACTCTTAGCGACCCATGGACTGCAGCCCACCAGGCTCCTCCATGGGATTCTCCAGGCAAGAGTACTGGAGTGGGGTGCCATTGCCTTCTCCAATTAAAGCATTAGGTATAATCATTAATATATTAAATTGTTAGATATAAGCTAAATGTAAAATATTGTATATGCCATATAAATTTTCTCCATTAAAAATGTTAACTTTAAGATTTTTGAAAACCCACTTATGGGACTCAGTGCTGCCTCTTAAATATGGGATTCCATTCTGTTAACTTCAAAGTACCCATCAATCCCCTGACACAGCTTACCACTGCAAAACAACACCTACTTCAGCTATCTATTCCTCTAATCATAATGGTGAATTTACTTTTTATAAACTCTGGAAAATAAAGCATGTGGCATTACCAAAGAAAGGAGCAAAAGACCACTAGTAGTGCTGTTCTGATCCATCTTGGGAAGAGGTATCCGGATTCTGCAGAGACAAGTGGACAACTGAGCAGTTCCCCAAGACACAGGATTTGTAAACACCGAGGACGGCCCACCCATCTCTTAAACACTCTCCTACTTAATCCCTTCATTAAACATCTTTAATACACTTTTCAGAAGAAACTTGAAGTAATTGGATTAAGAGGAAATACAGATTCTACCAGATTCTAATTTTGCATCTATCGTGACGTCTTTCCAAATATGACTTAAAATCTGTGCTTTCTAGTTTATATAATACATATGTATGTATACATTGATATAATATATGCTTTGTTCTGTATAGTTTTTAAAACTTTTGTTTCTTATTTTGGCTTGATATTTTAATATTATATGGATATTCCTACTCTATTCTATTTTTCTTAGCTGTTACAGAAATTTCCATCATTGATATTGTTTATGTGTTATTGTGGCTATTCTATACTCCACAGTTATTAAAAAAAACTAATCTTAGTGTTGCTGTGAAGGTGTTCTGTAAATTGATTGATTGTGAATTCAACAATGTGTGTCTGATTCCATTTCCATGATACAGCCAGGATGGACGAATCCACAGAGACAGAAAGCAGGTTAGCGGTTTCTAGGGAGTGGAGAGAATAGGGACTGACTGCTAATTGATAGGGGATTTCTCTTTAGAGGTTATGGAAGTTTTAAAAAATTAGCTCTTGTTTTGGTTGAGGGTGGCACAACTCTTTGACTCTGCTGAAAACCACCGGATTGCACACCCTGAAAGGACACATTTCATGGCAACTAAGTTATACTTTTAATAAAATGTATTAAAAAAGAATAGCTTATAAAAACATAATGGAGGGGCTTAGAAAGTATTCTGCCACCTGGATAAGTGCAAGTGCAGAGGAAACTTTCCAGAAACATCTCAAAATTGCTAAAATGAAAGTGTAAGTTAAGGAGTTAATATGGTGAAATTTAATCCCATTCATATTATGGTGAAATATAATCCCATTCGTATTAACACTTGTCAACACTGATCACATGCTTAGATTAAAAGAGGTCAGTTGACTATAATGAATATTTACGTAAAGTACCTTTCACCAGAAAAAAAATTTAAATATACATTTAATTTTGTGAATAGTTTCAGTTTTTCAAGTGAGGATATGAACACATATGAAAATTTCAAAAGTATGAAATGAATAATATGATTATGTTGAAAATAAAAGGACATTAAAACATTACTCAAAAACATCCATTCACTTCCAAGTTATTCATTTTCTTTGTCCAGTCAAATGGAAAATGACATCAATATAAGTAGCATCACTTTGTTTATTGACCAACAGATGCTGTATATCATTCTATGTAAGTATTAATGATAAACTTGGAAAGTACTGCCCTAAATGAACATGCAAATGTAATATTTTATCAGTCATTAATATAACATTGGTATTAATAAAATATTTTAAGTTCAAAGTTTTTTCTATTTATATTTTAATGGTAATACATAATTATATTGATAAATTATTTCATTATTAATATTTATTTAATAACTTGATAGTATAAGCCCAGATCATATAATGTTAATGAAATTGAAGTTTGCTATATATTTGCCATTAGAATTCATATTTAATATCTTTGTTAACTATTTACCCATTAAAATTATAATTATTATAGTAGTATTATCATGTAAATGTACCCTTCTAGTCTTCCAATGCTTTAATATCATTATGATTTTCCAAGATCTTCATGCTGTTTTCCCTTGACTCCAAGACTTGATAAAAATCAACATACCACTGAATTCTGCTGTTCTAAAATCTGAGGTGTCTGAGTGCTATAGGAAGAAATGTAAGTAGGTTTTACTATATTAATTATATTTTAAACATATTATTATCTGTTAAAATTGAATTCTAGTTGATTTACAGTGTCACATTTTGGGTGTGCAGCACAGTGATTCAGTTTTATATATGTGTATATGTTCCCTATACATATATAAATATAGATGTATTTTTTTATATAATAAGAATGTTTTCCCTATACAGGAAATAAACCTTTTCCCTTATAGGTTATTGCAAAATACTCAGTTCTCTGTACTATATAGTAGGTCCTTGTTGGTTATCTATTTTATACATAGGAATATATATATGTTAATCCCAAACTCCTAATTTATCCCTCTCCATATTTTATTTCTAATATTCTAATTAAAATATTCAAATAAAAATGTGAAATTCCCAAGAATAGAAATGTTATTAAATACAATGAAACTGAGCACATATGAAATACATTGTTTCTTCTCATTCAGTCCTGGAGTCCTTTTCAGAATGGCTCATATGTGTATAATCATGACACACTAGCAACATTTTCCCAGGAATAAATTGGTTAAGCTGCCATGACTGGGATGCTAATGACATGGGACACAGTTTGGGATTCTTGGGTAAATATTACTCTTTCTAGGCTAAAACCTAGAAAACCTGACCTAAGTAGCCAAAACCTTCATAGTTGGTATTCACACTGTAAGATTTTCTTTACTACCAACTTTTATGTCAAATCACATATTCTTATCTCCAACTTTGGGTCCATTATAGCACACACTTCATACTGAGGAATAAGTGTAGCACTTTCTTAATATTCCTAAGAGTATAACACACTATATATGAATATGAATAAATGTAGATGTGCTGTGCTGTGCCTACTCACTCAGTCATGCCTGACTCTTTGCGACCCCATGGACTATAGCCCGCCAGGCTCCCTTATCCATGGGGATTCTCCAGGCAAGAATACTGGAGTAGGGGTTGTCATATCCTCCTCCAGGGGATCTTCCAAACCCAGGGATCAAACCCAGGTCTCCTGCATTGCAGGCAGATACTTTACCTTCTGAGCCACCAGGAAAGCCCAAATATAGATGTGTATATATTTATTTATATAACACTTGTATATGCTGAGAGTAAGTATCCTTCTGTTATTTATTTTAATGTTTTGTTTTATTTACTTATTGGACATGCAGCACATGGGATCTTGGTTCCTCAACCAAGGACTGAACCCATGCCCCTTCCATTGGGAGTTCAGAGTCTTAAATGCTGGACCTCCAGGGGAATACCTATCCTTCTGTTATTTTGTCTAAGAAAAATACCACTTAACCTTTCTGAAACTTGATGTTTCCTAAATAGTCTTATCAATTGGAAGGGATATAAAACAGTCTATACAAATAATCTTCTAAACTCTCTCGTTTCTAATTTTACTTTCTTAATTATTGACATCTCCCACTCTACTGAGGTGCTTCCCTGGTGGCTCAGACGGTAAAGCGTCTGCCTGCAGTGCAGGAGACCCAGGTTCAAGCCCTGGGTTGGGAAGATCCCCTGGAGAAGGAAGTGGCAATCCACTCCAGTACTCTTGCCTGGAAAATTCCATGGACAGAGGAGCCTGGTGGGCTACAGTCCATGGGGTCGCAAAGAGTCAGACACGACTGAGCAACTTCACTTTTTCACTCCACTGAGGAACTACAAAAATGTCATTAAAGAGAAGGCTGCCTGGAGAATTTCCTGGAAGTCTAGTGGTTAGGACTCAGTGTTTTCACTGCTGTGACCTGGGTTCAATCCCTGGTGGGGGAACTAAGATCCTGAAAGCCACAAGATGCGGCTAGGGGAAAAAAAAGAGAAGGTTTTCTGCTGAAACGCATATTCCAGATTTTGTCTTGAGGTTCCATGGTTAATGCAATTATTTACTGACTTCCTACATGCTTTTCCCTGCCAGATCCAGTTCTCAGACATCCTTAAGTTGGATTCAACCATAATTCAAAATTCATAAACTTATGCCTATTAAATCAAGAGAAATAAAAACGATGTTATAATTCCCCAGTGGCTCAGATGGTAAAGAATCTGCCTGCAATGCGGGAGACCTGGGTTTGATCCCTAGATTGGGAAGAACCCCTCAAGAAGGAAATGGCTACCTACTCCAGAATTCTTGTCTGGGGAATCTCATGGACAGAGGAGACTGGCAGGCTACAGTCCGTGGGGTTGCAAAGAGTGGACACGACTGGGCGACTAAGCACAGCACAGCGCAGCACATAAGGAAACATACGATCACAAATAAAAGATAAAGGATGAAACCAGATTGGTGGGCATAGTGCCCAGAATAATGTGCTGAGAGACAGGTATTTGCTAGGAGGTAATTTGCCTGGACCTGAGTCAGGCAAATCACTGCAGATGGTGACTGCAGCCATGAAATTAAAAGACGCTTACTCCTTGGAAGAAAAGTTATGACCAACCTAGGTAGCATATTCAAAAGCAGAGACATTACTTTGCCAACAAAGGTCCGTCTAGTCAAGGCTATGGTTTTTCCAGTGGTCATGTATGGATGTGAGAGTTGGACTGTGAAGAAAGCTGAGCACTGAAGAATTGATGCTTTTGAAACGTGGTGTTGGAGAAGACTCTTGAGAGTCCCTTGGACTACAAGGAGATCCAACCAGTCCATTCTGAAGGAGATCAGCCCTGGGATTTCTTTGGAAGGAATGATGCTAAAGCTGAAACTCCAGTACTTTGGCCACCTCATGCGAAGAGTTGACTCATTGGAAAAGACTCTGATGCTGGGAGGGATTGGGGGCAGGAGGAGAAGGGGACGACCAAGGATGAGATGGCTGGATGGCATCACGGACTTGATGGACGTGAGTCTGAGTGAACTCTGGGAGTTGATGATGGACAGGGAGGCCTGGCGTGCTGCGATTCATGGGGTCGCAAAGAGTCGGACACGACTGAGCGACTGAACTGAACTGACTGAGTCGGGCTTGTCCTGGACACCATGAGATCACCCAGGCAAATTTGATATCCAGGGACACTTCAGATAAATCAGTCAGTGCTCAGAGAGAAAGGGATCAGGACCCTGAACAAAATCCTCCTTCAGTCATCTTGCCATGGGCTGGCCTGGCTGGAAAGTGCTGGGTTTGACCTATTAACTGGCTGGGTGCCCACTTAGGGCACATTTCAGTGTTAAGATTAAAGTTGTGTCTTAAGGAGCGTCCTGGGGAGTTTAGCTTGAGCTTTAGGGTTAAGTCTGAGTTCAGCGAACCTCTTACATATTTTGATGACTTTTTTTTCTTCTACACCGAACTTAACAGAAACATGTTTCTTGAAAGGCTGCCTTGGGAGATGTTAATCTGGGTTATGGTGCTGATGGAGGGTGGATAGAGAGCGTTGCCCCCTAAGAAGGCTGCGTCTGGAGGAATGCGCCCACTCTGAGCTGCTCATCCAGGCCCAGAGTTCGGTTCTGAGGGTGAAGGGTGGCAGAACTCCCAGGGGCTGTCAGTATAAAACCACACACGATGAATGCTGAAGAAAGTGATGCTGGGCCATGTAAAATGTTTCACAACCTACTTTTTCTTAAATCAAAAATTAATTTTGTTAAACATGTTAGTGTTGTAACTCATTACGTTGAAATAAACTTTGCCTTCCAAATCTTTCTGGTTGTGAGTCCACTCATGTAAATTCTCTCTTAGTGTTCCCATTATGGGCTCTTGTTAAACAGAAACAACCAAAATTTTGCCCTTACTTAAACACTGGCAATGAAAATAGAAGAGCAAAAATAAAAGTAAATCATTTAAAAAAAGAGAAAATTTTGTGTTTCTGATCATTTTGATGGTCTTATGGGTAGCCACAAAATACTGTCATTGCACCATCTGCAAACAGAATAACAAGGAAGGACATCTGAGAGTCACATGAAATAGTCCAAGGTTACGGAACCTTGTCTAAGAATTGCAGCCCTATCGCATTCCCACATGGAGCTGTTAGTGGTCTGTGGAAAAGTCTGCAGGTCACTAATAACTGCAGTAAGAACCCCCGTGTCCAGTATTTCCTGATACTTAGTCCTTCATCTCCTTTCATTTCTGACTTTTGCAGACCCTGCTGCTCCTTGGGAGAGAGGCCTTCAGGCCTCGGTTGGGAGTAAGGCAGGTGTGAGCACCATCAGGGCCTGGCCCAGGACAAATCACAAACTCAAGCTCTCTTGCCATCCCTGGTGCCCACCATTTCCACACTGAAATATGCTTTGTCTTTACGTGGGACACGGCTATGTGTAGAGCCAGGGCTGGTCACTTACTCCAGAAGCCTGATCTGGCTGCTTGGCTGGACTGAGCTGGTGCCAGGCCTGGGAGGTGCAAATCCAGGTACACCCAACCACTTAGCCAAGGGTGAGTGACCCTGCACCGAGAACACAGCTGTGCCAGTCTCGCATCATGAGTGCAAGTGCCAAGGATGCTAGCCTGGCTCACACCCCCACCTTTTCCGAAGATGAGCAAACGCAGGCCTTGGATGTGGGACGCGGAAGCATGGGTTCCACCCTTTGCTGCATTGGTGGCCAAGTGAGGTTGCCCTGCTGCAGCCTGCATGTGGGGCGTTTAGGGTCCTAGGCTGGTGGAGACCTCCCTCCCAGCCCCTGGCTTCTCCCCTCACAATGCATAGCAATTCTACTGGAGACCTTTCTCTAGCAAGGTCAATATAGATAGAAATGAAGTCCAATTGTTTAGGGTAAAAAAATATTTGTGTTCTTTGTGTTATACTTAAGAACCTTGCCAACCCCAAGATCGCTAAAATTTATGCTTATGTTTTCTCCTAGAATTTTACAGATTAAGCTCCTAAAGTTGGTTTATGACACAACATAATTTTTGTCTATAGTGTGAGATTAAGGGTAGAGTTTTACACATATATTTTATTGTTTCAATATCATTTGTTGGAAGATTATCCTTTTCCCATCGAATGGTCTGGGACCTTGGTGGAAAATCAGTTTGTATGTATAAGTCTGTTTCTGCCATCACTAATCTGTCCCATTGATCTGTTTGTCTCTCTGTACACCAGCTGAATGGTTTTGGCCATCATGGCTTTATAGTATTAAGTCTTGAAATCAGATGGTTTAAATCCTCTAACTTTGTTCTTCCTTTTCAAAGCGGTATTATCCATCAGGATTTCTTAAGCTTGGCTCTATTGGCATTTTGTACAGGATCATTCTTTGTGGGAGGCATCCTAGATGGTGTAGGATGTTTAGCAGCTTCTCTAGCTACTAGATGTCAGTAGCATCCTTCCCCACCTTGACAATCAACGTGTCTGCAGGATGTCAGCATCATGGATGTCAGCATCATGGCAGCGTAAGATGTCACTTGCTTTTTTCACTCCCCCACCCCAGCAACAAAAATTTGACATCCATCCACAATTTGTCTCTGTGAGATCTGTGGGATATAGTACCGTATGCCAAGGGGTCCAGGAGGAGTCTCACCCCCCTGAACATTGGGTAATAGGCACATAGACCTTGGTCCTGATGGTGGACCCTGCAGTGGCCTGTGAACCGGCTCCAGCCCTTCTCTGCCTCAGACCAGGGAGCCTCTAAAAGACATTGATAAGAGAGCCTTCTTAGAAGTCTGTGTTTCCAGAGGAGAAGTTAGCGCCTCACACTGTTGGAGGAAAAAAGAAGTTTGAACACATTGGAGTGTGGATAAGAGGAATAGCTTGACTTTGCCCACATCACTCCTTCCCCAGAACAGCACGGCGTAGGGAAGAGAGAGCTTCTGGGCCTGTGATCTCCTGTGGAGGAAAATGTGCCGAAGGGTACTCTCCGCCTCATGAAGGAGGCTGACTGTGAACTACATGACTCGGGGTGGGAGAGGCTGGGAGAGCAGCAGAGAGGGCTCTCAGAGATCGTGAAGGGGACACGGATTGTACCCACTGCATCACAGAGCCCTTCAGGAAGCAGCTCATGAGCTGCTGCAAATGTCTCAGCCGGGGATCCTCCAGCGCTCTGCGAGCCTTGCCCGCACACCCTCTGCAGAGCACTCTCAGGTTTACAGAAAAATAGAGCACAGAGTCCTTATAAAGACATAGTTTTTGTTTTATGTTATTTATAGCATATAGTTTCTACTATAATTAACATCTTGCATTAGTGCGGCATGTTTCTTACAGCTGATGAACAAATATTCATACATGATCCATAATGAGTCCACTCGCCTCCCCTCCCCATGGCCTGCAGTCTCTTTCAAGGCAACAATCTGGGGAGATTGTAGGGTTGGCCTTGCTTGTTTCCTGTCTCACAGAACCACTGTCCTCTGTTGCCTGTTGTTCAGTGCTTTGTAAACAATTATGTGATTTGTCTTCTTTTTTTTTCTTGATGGAAGGGAAAGTTTGTTCCTTATTATTCTATCATGGCCAGAAGCTAAGGTCCTATTTATGTACTTACCTTTCAAACAGTGAAGTCTTATTTTGAGTTAGTGTTTTGAAGTTGACCACTAGATGGCAATGTTATACAGCAGAGACAGCATTTCTAGGTTAAAAGATACATAAAGTGATATATTTGGCATTAATTTGGATAACCCAGTCTGATTTGCTTTACTGTATTCTTGTATCTGTCATGATGGTAGTTTTTAGCTTCAGTGTAAAATTTATAAAAATATTTTGCCTAAAATAATACTTGCTCTATGTAGATTTAGTGATTCTCCTCACTAGGACTCAACAGGAATGACACAGTAGGTAGGGTTATTTTCAACCTTTAGATGGATTTCTGTGTGTTTATGGGGCATTGGTTAGCGTTCATTTGTGTCTGCTATATAAGGCCCTCACAGAGAAGAATGATGAGATGCATCTCATGCCTCCGTGAGCTCCTGTCTTTGGTGAGGGGACACAGAGGTGGACCCCAAATGACAGCATGAAGCAACGTGCTTTGTAACTGCCGGGGGTGGGGGGTCTGGGAGGCGTCACAGAGTAGATGACTATCCATCGGGATTCAAAAGATGTCTAGGAAATTTCCACTTGAGAAAGGGGCAAATAACCGTCCATCCTCAAAATTCTAAATATGACATAAAGTAGAAGGAGTATCAAAATATCATGACAAGATCAGCGAGTACTTACTGAGTGAGTCCATGGGAAGAGTGGCAAGAAATAACAATTTTAAAAAAGGGAGTTGGGGCCACTTTGTGAAGCACCAAATTTGCTGCAATAAGAATTTGGACTATAGCTTTTAGCTAGTGGCGATTAAATGACTTTCAGTTAAGTGATTGATATGATTAAAATGGTATTTTAGACTAGAGTCTCCAAACTTTTGTACAGTCTTTGTAATAAAATATTGGTTTAGTAAACATCCAATATATTTATGTCTAGTTGTTTATGAATTTTACTTATATAGTAGTACATCCTATCCAAATATACTGTGTAGATTACAAAATATAAACAGAACTGTGACACTCGTGCTAATGATGAAGTAGAATTGACAACTTAGAATCTTTTGCAGATTATATGTCAGGTCTGATTAGATCACTGTTTTATATCATAATGAGGCCAATTTAAATGGAATCGAAGGCATTTTAGTCTCGGCATTCTCTTGTTCACTTCAGAAAATGTGAATATCTTGGTGGAACTCCACTGTTTCTTTGAGCCTGGCGCACTGCACATTCAGCATGACCATTTTGTGTATGAACTGAGCAAGATTCCTCTCCCAAGCAAACAGAGGTCTAAGTCCTTTCTTACTTTTTGCATAAAGTAAATGCTAATGGAGATGCGCTGTTCTATTTGTCCCCTCATTCTGTGCAACTTGGGAGTCCTATGCCCTTTCATAGGCTTTCCAGGTTAGGTGGCTCACACTGCAGCGTGAAAAGACAACAGCGTGTCGGCAGGGGCCCAACACTCAGCAAATGTGACTCGGGACTTCTGTGGTACTCCAGTGGTTGAGAGTCCTCCCACCAGTGAATGGGATACTCCTTTGATCCCTGGTCTGGGATTCCACACGCCTCCGGGCAGCTAAGTCTGCAGACTGCGACTACTGAAGCCCTTGTGCCCTGGAGCCTGTGCTCTGCGCCAGGAGAGGCCTCTGCAGTGAGAAGCCTGTGCATCACAACTGGAGAGAGACTCCCATTCACCTCAACCAGAGGAAGCCGCGCTCAGCAGTGAAGACCCAGTGCAGCCAAAAATAAGTAGATAAAATCCTGGGAATAATTAAAAAAAAAAAGACTTGGACTCAATTAAGACTGAGATAAATAGTTACTAAGTCACTTCAGTTGTGTCCGAAAGTTATAGTCCAGTTCAAAAAATATGTATTTCATTTTGGCCCTTGTAAATTAACAAAGCACAGACATTAAAAAGAGCAATCATGTTCTAAGAAGTTCTGGTATTACAAGTGAAGATGGATTAGAATTATCTCGAAAAGAAAACTTTGTAGCTGATTCTCAAGCCAACACCTGAGAGAGGACGAGGTGCCTTAACTCTGAGGATATAGTGAGAAGTTGGCAGTCTGCAACCAAGAAGAGGGCCTTCACCTGAACCCAGTCATTAGGGCACCTTGATCTTAGACTTTCGGTTTCTAGAACTGTGAGAAAGAAATTTCTGTTAAATTGTAAGTAACTCAGTCTGTGGTATTATTGTTATAGCAGTTCAGATGGACTAGGACAAAGAACAAAGATGAACTGAAGTATTTGACCTATGTTATCTCACACTGCATTGCAGAAGATGCCTGAGGAGACTTGAGTTGGCCCCATCTCTCCATGTCTTTGCCCATCTGCTAGTCCTTCAGATGAATGTGGCTTTTTCAGCCAAGAGTTTCCCAAGTGTAGTAGGGAGCATCACACCTCCTGCTTCACCTTTGCAGACAGCGTTCTTGTATGAATTTGTAAATTACTATGTATAAGTAATTCATCAACTATATGAAAAACATTACATCAATTCAGAGGCTCATCTCAATATCATATGAAGTATTAAAACAGATGTCTCTAAAGGAATGATTGTTGATAGTTTATACCTTGATCATTAGCAGATACCTTTCCCTGCCCAAATTGCATTTTGACCTTGTTAATTTGTTGATTGGAAAATTACATCCCACTTCTTACTTCTCAGTAGGATGGTATGTCAACGGTTCAGTGGGATTCTTCAGGATTCACAGTTCCTGAATTGTCTTCCAGATAAAATTGGAAATTGGTTTTTCTCAGTGTAAAATATCGGAACGGTGGTTAGTCTTTCAGTGGACACCTTCTGAAAGCTGAAACAAGACAGAGCTACATGTGTACTAATGGTACTAAAGTCTCTCTAATGGGAGACTTTTTGAAGCAGATCCCAGTGTAAAACTGATGTGAGTTGGGTGTTCTTATTGGTGCGCTGATTCCTCACCTGGCCATCAAACGTCTTCTGTTGGGACATTTCATGTTGCCACAGTGTTCTCTGTATTGGAGCTCCAGTGGTCTTTGCAGGGGCAGGATTGCCTGGTGAGCTGACTCCTCTCTCATCACTTTAGCACACTTTGTGAATTGTTCTGTCCTATCACTTCCTGTCTCAGGAGCCGTACTTTTCCCACAGCGCTTACAAGTATTTGAAGTGATCTTATTCACTCAGGCTATGTGTATTTTCTCTGTCTTCTCACTAAAGTGTAAAGCTGAATGAGGTCAGGGGCTGTGTTTTCCTTCTTTATCATCCTGTCAAACAGTGCCAAGACAGGCCATGGTACAAATTGAGTGATCAATACCAAATCATTGATTATGTGAGTGAATGAATGAGGGTAATATTACCTGATGTCATGTCCATTGTCGTCGTCATCAATATCAGAAAGCATTTATTTAAAGAGTATCTATAGTTAATAATACATTATTGTGCATATACATTAAAATATTAAGAGGGTCCATCTCCTATTAAATGTTCTAACCCCTCCCAAACCAACAGCAAAAGAACAAGAAACTCACAAAAGAATCCAAGGAAAATTTTGCATATGTTTAGAGCTTTGGTGTAACAGGTGTAAGTATATGTCCAAACTTATCAAGATGTATACATTACATGTGAGTGATTTTTTGTATATCCATTATGTCTCAATAAAGATTAAGAAAAGAAGCATTTGTTAAGCAGGACCACAGTACTGCACAACCCCAGCGGGCTCTGTGCGTGTCAAAGGTCAGGTCTTGTGCAAAAGAGACTGAAACCAAGAAAGACCTGATTAAATACAAACTTGTTACACCAAAGTTGCTCATGGATAATGATATATGAAATCACCTCATAATGAATATCTCTGGATAGTTCAGTAAATAAACCCCTGTGGGGAAAGACCCCCATGGATCCACCTGTAACTGAATACAAATCTTGCTCTGTGATAAACAGCATTGAAGGCAAAGAGCCTTGAATCTTTCAATTCTCTAAGATTCATAATCACAGCAAGGAACTTTTTTTTTTTTCATAGAAACAAGAATATACATAAAGTAAATTTTTTAAAATCAAATTTGGATTAAGTGCTATGGACACGACTGAAGCGACTTAGCAGCAGCAGCAGCAACACTAATTTGGAGAGATAGTTATATTTAATTGACTGATTTGGGTAGGATAAAATGGTAATAATTGTTGAACATGGAACTTAAATTTCATGACTTGAATTTCTTATGACTTCTTTCCACGTGAGGATTACCTTTGCAAATACAGCATAATAGAAAGCTTTTCAGGAAGCTTTTACTTGCGTTTTCTCTCTAGTGTGTTGATGTTGAATTCAGGCGTTGGTGACTTAGGAGGGCACAATGAGAAGATGAATGTGCCTCCACCTCAGAAGTGTCTCCAGCTACTGACTTTGTTCTTTCCCTGAGGCTGAATGAGGTGAATATAGAATATCTTGCAGTTGAATAATTCGGATTGCTTTTAGGCAAGAATGTTGTGATGTTATAAAAATTGTGATCTAAAAGGAAACTTAACCTTCAGTTCATTCTTTTGATGTATTTTGCCTGAAGCGTGGTGCTAGGACCTGTTATCTCAAATAGGCAATATAAAAATATCTTTCTAATTCACTCCTACAGTTGAAAGATCCTCACGGATTGAAATTACTGTGATCTATCAAGAATTACTTTGTTGTGAAGATAAAATAAAATCACATGTCAGGCAAGGAATAATGGTAACAATGGACCAGCTTATTATGAAGCTTAAAATGAAAATGCCTTATTGGCAACACTATTGGACTTTGAAAAGATTGAGAATATGTGTCAAACCCAGAGAAGCCACAGTGCTGGTGTCCTGTTCATTCTTGTTGGTGTAGATTGTTTGCCCCATGTTTAAGGTCAGCCTTTTGGAATCAGCAGCAATATTTGGCTTAATTGTGTCTTGCTTCATTGTTGTTGTTGATATGTAATTAGCATACTATAAAATTCATTTTAAAGTGTACATTTCAGGTGTTCTGAGTACACTGATAAGATTGTGCAACCATCAGGACTAATTCCAGAATATTTCATTAATCCGGAAAAGATGAAACTACTAATGTACTTTCTGCTCTATGGATTTGCTTATTCTGGACATTTCATGTAAAATGATATGGAATGTGTGCTCTTTTGTGTCTGACTACTTTCAGTTAGCAAAAACTTTTCAAGATTCAGTGGCAAGTATTCGTACTTCACTCCCTTTAACTGAATCATATTTCACTGTATAGCTACTTATACCACATTTTATCTATCTTTTCATAAGTTGATAACCATTTGTTTCCATTTCTTGGTTGTTATAAATAATGCTGCTATGAACATTTGTTTTCATTTCTCTTGAGTATATACACCTAGGCATGAAATTGCTATCATACAGTAACTTCTTGTAACTTTTTTAAGGAATAGCAAAACTGTTTCCCACAACAGCTGTGGTGTTTTTCACTTCCATCAGCAATACATAAAGATCCAATTTCCCCACATCCTTGTCAATATTTGTTATTTCAAATTTTAAAAGTTATAACCGTTTCAGTGTGTGTGTGAGGTGGTATCTCATCGTAGTTTTGACTTTTTTATTTCTCTAATGAATGATGAGCGTTCATGTGCTCATTCGCCCTGCCTATCTATCTACCTATCCATCCTACCTATGTATCTGTCTGTCTGTGTTGGTTGTTCAATTGCTAAGTGAAGTGAAGTGAAAGGTGCTCAGTCGTGTCTGACGCTTTGTGACCCCATGGACTATACAGTCCCATGGAATTCTCCAGGGCAGAATACTGGAGTGGATACCTGTTCCCTTCTGCAGGGGATCTTCCCAACCCATAGATCAAATCCAGGTCTCCCACATTACAGGCGGATTCTTTACCAGCTGAGCCAGCAGCTAACTCTTTGTGACCCCATGGACTGCAGCATGCCAGTCTCCTCTGTCCTCCACTATTTCTCAGAGTTTGCTCAGACTCACGTCTATTGAGTCAGTGAAGCCATCCAGCCATCTCATCATCCTCTGTCACCCCCTTTCTCCTCTTGCCCTCCATCTTTCCCTGCATGAGGGTCTTTTCCAGTGAGTTGACTCTTCACATCAGGTGGCCCAGGTATTGGAGCTTCAACTTCAGCATCAGTCCTTCCAATGAATATTCAGGGTTGATTTCCTTTAGGATTGACTGATTTTATCTCCTTACTGTTCAAGGGACTCTCAAGAGTCTTCTGCAACACCGCAGATCAAAAGCATTAATTCTTGGGCACTCAGTCTTCTTTATGGTCCAACTCTCACATCCGTACATGACAACTGGAAAAACTATAGCTTTGACTATGTGGACCTTTGTTAGTAGAGGCTTTTTAATACACTGTCTAGGTTTGTCTTAGCTTTTCTTCCAAGGAGCAAGCCTCTTAATTTCATGGCTGCAGTCATCGTCTGCAAAGATTTAGGAGCCCAAGAAAATAAAATCTGTCACCGCTTCTACTTTTTCCCTTCTATTTGCCATGAAGTGATGGGACTGGAAGCCATGATCTTAGTTTTTTTAATGTTGAGTTTCAAGTCAGCTTTTTTACTCACCTCTTTCAGCCTCATCAAGAGGCTCTTTAGTTCCTCTTCACTTTCTGCAATTGGAGTATCTATCTATAGAAATGTCTGTTTGAACTTTTTCCCATTTTTTAAATTTGTTTTTTCATTATGAATGGTAAGAGTTCTTTCTGTATTCTGGGTGCTATATCCTTATTAGATATATGGTTTGCAGACGTTTTCTCCCATTCTGTGGATTGTATTTCATGATGCTTTGCTCCATCTGTCTATAGGAATGCAGACTGTTGGTTCCCAAGGCTACTGTTGAGAGGGGCAGTGTGGATGGTACTAGGGTAAGTTAAAACACCACAGAACTTGCTGCTTTCATGACTAAATTCAGCCATTTTTCTTGAATAAATGCTCCTTGGGTTATTACAAGTCTTTGGTTAACACCTTTAGGTCTGAAAAAGTTGATTTTGACAAATTTTGCTAGCTTTTCTTCTGTTACTTTTATGAAGTGGTACATTTTCAGAGGTTATCATGTTGACATTTTTACTGACCTTACCTCAATGGCATGACTTACATTACAGTGGGATGACTGCTTTGCCTTTGGTTTTTTCATACACACTTGTCCAGTCATGTGGGTGCCGTGGAAAGATTGACTCAAACTTCTTGTAAGGCCACCACCATGGAGCTTCTTATTGGATGTCATCTCCTACTTTTATGATTCACAAATTTTGGGAGCCATTGAGAGCTTTAGAGATTGGCTAGCAGATTGATCCTTTTGTTTCATACATGAGAAAACACGTGAGCACCCCTTGTAAAGTGAAATGAATTGCCTGGCTTCTTCTAAATTGGTAGCTGAGTCTAGAGGAGAACTGAAGTCTTCAGACTGCAGGTAAGAGCTCTAACAGAAATACTCAGTAGAATCCTGAGTCTTATCCCCCAGCCTACATGATTTCCCATTTGTGTGGGCATTTGGCACAGTCCCTGGGAGACTTTGAACATGAGATGCCGTAAGGCTCACCCATGCACAGCCCCACAGGTATTCTCATGGACTTGATTTTTGCCTTGTAATTGTTTGGGAATTATAAAAATATCTAGTCACTAGAAGCAGCCAGCAGTATGTGAAACTTATGTTATAACTACATTTCTAACTGTCCTTGTTCATTACTGTATCAAATAACCTCAAGAATGGCTTCTGTATAGTAGTCAAAGAGAAAATAATGGTTTCAAAATAAAAATTTTGGGCTGAAATATAGATATATGAATGCAAATTGAAAGCACTTGTTTTGGAACACATGTATACCTGTGGCAGATTCATGTTGATGTATGGCAAAATCAATACAATATTGTAATTAACCTCCAATTAAAATAAATAAATTTATATTAAAAAAGAAACCTTAATGCTGATTGGTGATTATATTGGTTTGCTAGGTCAGTCACACAAAGTACCATAGACTGAATGGCTTAAGTGGCAGAAATTTATTTTCTCAAAATTCTGGAGGCTGAAAATCTGAGATCAGAGTGTCTGTGGGACTGGTGTCTCCCAAGACTTATCTCCTTGGCTTGTATATGACTGTCTTCTCCCTATGTCTTCACCTTGCTTTCCCTCTGTAACTTCCTGTTATTAAAAGGACACCCATCATATTGGATTAGGGACCATCATAATGACCTCATTTTAATTTAATTACCTCTTTAAAGACCCTATTTCCAAATAGAGTCACGTTCTGAGATTCTGGGGATTAGGACTATGAATATGAAATCTATGAATCATTTTGATTGAATTGAATAAGATTCTATTGAATCTATTGATTCTAGCAAAAAATAATATTTTCAAACTAAATAAAAGGGAAAGTTTAAACAAAGGAATAAAAAAAAGTGCAACAAATGGAAAGATGGTAGATTTTAATTCACCTATCCACATATGACTTCAAATGTGAATGGTTTACATATAACATATAACAATTAAATTGGGATTATCAAAGGGATTAAAAAACAGGACTCAGATCTATCTAGTGTCTGTAAAGAAGCCCTTAAAATATAAAGATGCAGGTAAATGAACAGTAAAGGGTTGTATAAAGTTACACAATCGTGCTGCGCTATGCTGTACTCAGTCACTCAGTTGTGTCTGACTCTTTGTGACCCCATGGAATGTAGTGCACCAGGCTTCTCTTATCAATGGGATTTTCCTGGCAAGAATACTGGAGTGGGTTGCCATTCCCTTCTCCAGTAACTATGTTAATTTTAAGCAAACCAGACTTCAGAACAAGGAAAATTATCAGGGATAAAAGGAGGTATTACATAATTAAAACAGAGTCGATTCTCCAAGAGGTCATTGCTGCTGCTGCTGCTGCTAAGTCGCTTCGGTCGTGTCCGACTCTGTGCGACCCCATAGATGGCAGCCCACCAGACTCCCCTGTCCCTGGGATTCTCCAGGCAAGAACACTGGAGTGGGTTGCCATTTTCTTCTCCAATGCATGAAAGTGAAAAGTGAAAGTGACCCTTAATATGCATATTCCTAACAACAGAGCATCAGAATACATGAAATAAAAAACGAATAGAACTGATCACTACTGATCTCATGGACAATAAAAGGATAATAAAGGGATATTATGTATAAGTATTCCCACAAATTTGATAACAGGTAAAATGGACCAATTGGACATTAAAACTCAAACAAAAAGAAATAATCTGAATAGAGCTATATCTATTAAGGAGTTTGAATCACTGATAAATAAAATTCCAAAAATGAAAGCAGTGGTTCCAGATGATTTCACTGGTGAGTTTTGCCATACATTTAAAGAAGAAATGCCGCTAATTCTCTGCACCCTCTTCTAGAAATAGAAGCAGAAGGAACACTTTCTAACATATCCAATGGAGCTCACATTATACTCACCCTCCAGACCAGATAATGACATTATAAAGAAAAACCAGGGACGAGTATCTCTTCTGAACATACACGTAAAATTCCTCAACAAAATATTAGCAAAGCAAATCCAATAATGAATAAAAAATTGCTCATCATAACCAAGTAGGATTTGTCCTAAATGTAAATGGTTAAAATCCCAAAAAACCCCTACAATACAAAAGCTGGTGAGAATGCAGAACAACAGAAACTCTCATTTGTTGCTGGTGAGAATGCAAAATGTTACAATCACTTTGGAAGACAATTTGGCAATTTCTTACAAAGCTAAACATTATCTTACCATGTAATCCAGCAATCAAACTCCTTGCCTTGCTGGTGCAAATGCAAAATGGTACAGTCACTTTGGAAGACAATTTGGCAGTTTCTTACAAAGCTAAACATTATCTTACCATATAATCCAGCAATCAAACTCCTTGGCATTTACCCAAATGAGCTGAAAACTCTGCAAACACATACAAAAAAACCTACACAGAAATGTTGATGGCAGTTTTATTCATAATTGCCCAAATTGGAAGCAATCAAGATGTTCATCAGTAGGAAATGGATAAACTTTGGCACTTCCATACAATGGAATATTATTCAGTGACAAGAAGAAATGAACTATGGAAACCAAAAATGGAAGACTCTTAAGTGCATATTGCTAAGTGAAAGAAAGCAGTCTGAAAAGGATACATGTTTTATTATCCATGATATGTCATTCTGGAGAAGTACAGAGACAGAAAACTACAGAGACAGTAAAAAGATCAGTGGTTACAGGCGTCGGGTGGAGAGCCGAAGAGTAAAGCACAGGGGTTTTTAAGGCAGTAGAACTATATGATACTGTGACAGTGGATATGTGAAATTTATAAAGATCGATAGGTACAACTTTATTGTAAACTCTGGGCTTTAGTTAGTAATCATGTGCTAATATTGTTTTGTTAACTTAAATATACCACACTCATGCCAACTGTTAATAACAGGGGACACTGTGTGGGAATGGGAACATATAGGGACTTTGTATTATCTACTCGATTTTTCTACAAACCTAAAACCACCCTGAAAGTAAAGTCTGTTCATTATAAAAACAAAAGTACATAAAAATATGTATCTGATTTCAATTTGCCTTCAACATACTCAGAAATCCTTTTTATTGAAAGAAATTTCAGCTTTGAAATAATCATGTTGTCCAAAAGAGGGTGCCAAAGACTTACAAAGGTATCTTTTTTTTGGTTATGCAAGGCAGAGTTAAATAATAAAATAGAATTAATAGAATAAAAAACAGGATACAGGATGCTTGAGGCTAGTGCACGGGGAGGATCCAGAGAGATGATATGGGGTGGGAAGTGGGAGGGGGGCTCAGGATTGGGAACTCATGTACACCCGTGGCAGATTCATGTCAGTGTATGTATGGCAAAACCAATACAGTGTTGTAAAGCAAAATGAAGTAAAAATAAAAATAAAAGATTAAAAAAATAATAAATAAAAAACACAAGGCCCTAGCATAAGTCAGCACGCGTGGCACGTACTTACATCTCGCCTGCAGCTTCTGGTCTCCTGCCTTAGGACTCAGATCTGTTGCCTTGGCTCGTTGGTGCCGCTTCCTTCTGCAGACGAAGGGGAGTTCTCCCTGACGATGCACGGTGGTGACTTGCACTCTGAAGAGACCTGCAGGAAGCTGGGCTAGCACAGATACATTTGGCCCTGATTTTAAGCATGTGTGTATCCACACCCTCAGATACGCAGATGATACCACCCTAATGGCAGAGAGTGAAGAGAAACTAAAGAGACTCTTGATGCAGGTGAAAGAGGTGAGTGAAAAAGCTGGCTTGAAACTCAACATTAAAAAAAACGACACTAAGATGATGGCATCCAGTCCCATCACTTCATGGCAAATAGAAGGGGAAAAGTGGAAGCAGTGACAGATTTTATTTTCTTTGGCTCCAAAATCACTGCGGACGGTGACTGCAGCCATGAAATTAAAAGATGCTTGCTCCTTGGAAGGAAAGCTATGACAAACCTAGGCAGCTTATTGAAAGCAGAGACATCACTTTGCCAACAAAGGTCTGTATAGTCAAAGCTACGGTTTTTCCAATAGTCAAGTATGGATGTGGGACTTAGATCATAAAGAGGGCTGAAGGCTGAAGAATTGATACTTTCAAATTGTGGTGCTGGAAAAGACTCTTCAGAGTCTCTTGGACTGCAAGGAGATCAAACCAGTTAATCCTAAAAGAAATCCACCCTGGATATTCATTGGAAGGACTGATGCTGAAACTGAAGCTCTAGTACTTTGGACACCTGATGGGAAGAGTCAACTCATTGCAAGAGACCCTGATGCTGGTAAAGATTGAAGGCAAAAGGAGAAAGGGATGACAGAGGATGAGATGCTTAGATAGCATCACTGACTCAATGGACATGAATCTGAGCAAACTCTGAGAGATTGTTAAGGACAGAGGAGCCTGGCATGCTGCAGTCCATGGAGTTGCAAAGAGCTGGACACATCTTACTTACTCAACACCAACAGAATGATAAAATTTAAGTGAAATCTTTGCAAATGTATAAGTTTTCTTTCAACGTATAATATTTTCAGTGATATAATTTTAAAAACACTTTTTACTTAGTACAAGTGGGTCTTCCATTGACTGTGTAGCCTTTAAAACTTCATTCTTGAATTTCTCCGTATGTAGGACCATAAGTCAAGGAGCTGTGACTAAGTATAAATGCACCAATTCAGTTCATTCTCCAAGGTGTCTTTTGGTGAATAATCTTGTCAAGGAGAGAATCTTTTTGTTTAGGTAATAATAGTTTCACAAGTAAGCTAAGTTTCTTTATTTGTTATACTGCCTGTTTATAGTTCCAAAACATTTTTATTTTTTGCTGATTATAAAAGTGTAAAAAAAGTGCTGTAAAAACATACACTTATGTATTGTCATTATTGTTTGGATTTTCCTAATCATATTTTAAAGATGTCACAAACTATGTTCCTCTGTGTACTCTCTTCTCAAAATATTGATAATTATGTCCAGAGGCTTGATCTGATTTAGATTTTATTTTATTGGCAAAAGGAAAGGAAAGGAAAGTCGCTCCATTGTGTCCGACTCTTTGCGACCCCTGGACTGTAGCCTACCAGGCTCCTCCATCCAAGGAATTTTCCAAGCAAGAGTACTAGAGTGGGTTGCCATTTCCTTCTCCAGAGGATCTTCCCAGCCCAGGGATGGAACCCAGGTTTCCCGCACTGCAGGCAGACACTTCACTGTCATAAATGGTGTTATGCATTTTTGTCATAAGGTACAAGGTGTCTGGTTGTCTTTCTTTGGGACTGCTTGAAGCCATTCATGACCATTGCCTGTCTTCATTAGGAGTTTGCAAATGTTGCTATTCAATCATTTCCTGTTATAGTTCTTGGAGTGATTCCATAGAGAGACAATTTTCCTAATAAAGTATCTGGTTACCCTGTGTATAGATGATTTTTAAAAAGCAGCTTGAATATTTAATTTACTTTATTTACCAGCTATCAGAAAAATGAGTTGATTCTGTAGTGTTTTTCTTTAAATCTTACCAGTCTTCCTATTCTTTGTTTTTTGTAATTAATTTTATTTTTGGCTGAACTAGGTCTTCTTTGCTGCGTGCACACTTTCTCTAGTGGTGGCAGTCAGGGGCTACTTTCTCGTCATGGTGTGTGGGCTGCTCATTGCAGCGGCTTCTCCTGTTGCAGAGCTTGGGCTCTAGGGTGTGTGGGCTCAGTAGTGGGCGCACAGCGGGCTCGGTGGTTGTGGTGCACGGAGGGTGTCCCTGGCACGTGGAATCCATCTGGACCAGGGATCGAACTCATGTCCCCTCCTTTGGCAGGTGTATTCTCAACCGTGGACCACCAGAGAAGTCCCCTGAGCATTTTTAAAAGGTGATTAGTGAAGGTTTCATTTTTTGTTTTAGTAATATTTAAAACTCATGAATTTTAACATTTTTGTGTGTTTTTATTCTTATCAATACTTTGGTCAGTTGAAGCCTCTTCAAATTGACTCCTCTGTTCTTGTGATATAACCTCAATATAGAAGTCCCTCCTCATCCATGGAATACTTTCTAAGGCCCCTATTCTGTACCTGAAACCATGAGTAGTATGGAGTTGTCTACCCATATACTATGTTTTTTTCCTATACATACGTACCTATGATAAAGTTTAACTGATAAATTAGGCACAGTAAGTGATTAATAACAATAACTGATACTAAAATCGTAATAGAACAGTCAGAACAATATAATATAATGAAAGTTATGTGAATATGGTTTCTCTCGCTCTCAAACTATCTAACTGTGCAAATTTAATGCCTTTTCCATCTTAACTAAGCACTTGTTACACATTGTGGCCGTAACTTTTGCACTGTGAGGTGCAATAGCAAAAGTAGCACAAATTTCTTTTTCCTTCTTCACACTTTCACAGATATAAGATTCATTCTTACCATAGGTCTTAGCAACCTCAGCATAGCATTTTTTTCTTTCCTCATTAACTTGAGACACCTTTTCACTTACAGAAGCACTTGGCAGTGTCTCTGGCATATCTGAATTTCTAGTATTACTACTATTGTGCTTTGGGGCCAATAATAAGTAAAATAAGGGTTACTTGAACATAGGCACTGCAGTACTGAAACAGTTGATCTGATAACCCAGATGGCTACTAAGTGATTAACGCAGGGGGGAATATGCTGGACAAAGGAGGTGATTCATGAGCGGGATGGTACGAGATCTCATCAGGCTACTCGGAACATCACGCAGTTTAAAACTTGTGCATTGTTTGTTTCTGTAATTTTCCATTTAATATTTCTGGACTGCAGCTGACCATGGGGGTAACTGAAATCACAGTGAAACCTTGGTAAGCAGCACAGGAGGGACCACTGCTATGTCAGTAATCCTTCTTGTTGCAGGTACGACAAAAGGTCTAGTTTTGGATAGTTCCTGCCCTAACCTGTAATCAGTAATTTTTCCCAAAGTGCTCTAATTTTTAAACTAAAAAATTATATTTACATACATTTAGAGAGCAAAATCTGGGTGCTAGTGGTCTTTAGTACTACTGGGTTGATCTTTGTCTCTAGATCTTAGTGGACAACTCTTACATTTGACAGCAAGCATAACCCAGTTTTTCATTGCGGCCTTTGTAGTAGTGGTATAATATGAGTTATATATTATCTTCATTGATGGCAATGCTTTATGTCAATTTGTCTTCATGTCTCATTAAATGGTGTTTCTCCCCCATAGCAGTAAGTTGAATTGGTGTATCACTATGCAGTTACAGGAGAAGGCAATGGCAACCCACTCCAGTACTCTTGCCTGGAAAATCCCATGGACGGAGGAGCCTGGTAGGCTGCAGTCCACAGGGTCGCACAGAGTCGGACATGACTGAAGCGACTTAGCAGCAGCAGCAGCAGTAGCAGCAGGAAAAAAATAGTAAGAATTCACATAAATGTGACTGGTCAAAACTATTATAGCCTGAGGAAAGATAAACCAAACTACAATCTGTAAAAGAAAAAGAGTTCATCAAGGATAGAGTTGTTTATACAGGTAGGGGAGTGGTAGCTGTTAGTGGTCTGTTGGCACCAGATTGAGAGGTGGAGGTAGAAGATGCTGGCAAGTGGCTGAGCATCGAGCATCATACTTAAATTAAGGAATCAGACTTGTTAATAGATCCCAAAGAAGATGATAGGAGTAAATAAGATGATATGGTAGTATTAGAATCAGACACACTTAGGTTTGAATCCTAGCTTTGCCACTTACTGGACAAGCTATTACAGCTTTACTTTATGGAAGTGATGGTGAACCATGTGAAAACATCTGACTAAACAAGAGCTGACTGTGTTCCCAACTATGTATCATAAACTGACATCTTTTTACCTTGTCTTCACATGTGCCTGGGTCACAACACTACCACTTCAGCAAAGGGCAGTTAAAGGGGGAAAAAGCAGAGTGAAAAGAGACCACAGTCATTTAATTATGAATTAAGTATCTTACATTTGCAAATTGTGCAACACTGGACCACATGGACATTACCATCTTTCTAAATTCCATGTATATGTGTTAGTATACTGTATTGGTGTTTTTCTTTCTGGCTTACTTCACTCTGTATAATCGGCTCCAGTTTCATCCACCTCATTAGAACGGATTCAAATGTATTCTTTCTAATGGCTGAGTAATACTCCATTGTGTATATGTACCACAGCTTTCTTATCCATTCGTCTGCTGATGGACATCTAGGTTGCTTCCATGTCCTGGCTATTATAAACAGTGCTGCGATGAACATTGGGGTACACGTGTCTCTTTCAATTCTGGTTTCCTCGGTGTGTACGCCCAGCAGTGGGATTGCTGGGTCATAAGGCAGTTCTATTTGTAGTTTTTTAAGGAATCTCCACACTGTTCTCCATAGTGGCTGTACTAGTTTGCATTCCCACCAACTGTGTAAGAGGGTTCCCTTTTCTCCACACCCTCTTCAGCATTTATTGCTTGTAGACTTTTGGATTGCAGCCTTTCTGACTGGCGTGAAATGGTACCTCATTGTGGTTTTGATTTGCATTTCTCTGATCATGAGTGATGTTGAGCATCTTTTCATGTGTTTGTTAGCCATCCATATGTCTTCTTTGGAGAAATGTCTATTTAGTTCTTTGGCCCATTTTTTGATTGGGTCGTTTATTTTTCTGGAATTGAGCTGCATAAGTTGCTTGTATATTTTTGAGATTAGTTGTTTGTCAGTTGCTTCATTTGCTATTATTTTCTCCCATTCCAAAGGCTGTCTTTTCACCTTGCTTATAGTTTCCTTTGTTGTGCAGAAGCTTTTAATTTTAACTAGATCCCATTTGTTTATTTTTGCTTTTATTTCCAGTATTCTGGGAGGTGGATCGTAGAGGATCCTGCTTTATGTCGGAGAGTGTTTTGCCTATGTTCTCCTCTAGGAGTTTTATAGTTTCTGGTCTTACGTTTAGATCTTTAATCCATTTTGAGTTTATTTTTGTGTATGGTGTTAGAAAGTGTTCTAGTTTCATTCTTTTACAAGTGGTTGACCAGTTTTCCCAGGACCACTTGTTAAAGAGATTGTCTTTTCTCCATTGTATATTCTTGCCTCCTTTGTCGAAGATAAGGTTGGACCACATGGACAAATTGCTAGAATCCTCTCAAATAAGGGACCCTAAAAGCTACATCTTACTTATTTCATGGTGAATCAATTTGAGCATGAGGAAAGAAGAAAGCAAAATTATGCCTGAGTCGGTTTTTGTAAGTGAGGGCAGCAGAAATCCCGGAGCATTTGAGGAAGCCTTTGAAAAGAGAGCACTCTCTCCTGTAGGCAAAGGGAAGTTTCGATCAGGCTGCCTGGCCCTATGTTGCTTTTCAATTTCACAAAAATAAGGAGGAAAAATGCCATGAATTTTCTTAACCTTAGAGCTAAATCTGTCGAGAGAAAATCTTTGTGAATGTTGTTCTATATGCTGATGTACACTAAGAAGGTTCACTTTAGACCTGACCTTGGTTGAGTTTTGTTAAGGATGGCTTATCACTTTTCTCTTGGGATTCCCAGGTGGCTTAGTGGTAAAGAATCTGCCTGCCAGTGCAGGAGATGCGGGTTTGATCCCTGGGTTGGGAAGATCCCCTGGAGAAGGAAATGTCAACCCACTCCAGTATTCTTGCCTAGGAAATCCCATGGACAGAGGAGCCTGGTGGGCTAGTCTGTGGGGTCGCAAAGAGTCAGACATGACTGAGCAACTGAACGTGCACACATCTTTTCTCTTAACTGTTTACACAGTGACTAAGCTAAAATGTACCCATCTTTGTGCTTAATGCTTTGGTCTTCACAGGCAAAATGCCTCAGGAGATAGTAAAAATTTGGGAGTAAGAAGAAACCAGGAGACCTTTAATACAATGCCCTCATTTCACAGATGAGGGTACTAAGGCTGCCAAGAAATTGACAATCCTATTTAAGAGGAATAAAAAAGTGAAATAATTAAATATCAATATACAAGCGTCTAGGAGTAAATACTCTGTTTTATGTGGATTATATGTGCTCTAGGAATCTGAAGAGAGGAGATCTCCGCTGTGGCATAAGTAAATGTAGAGAGCTCAGAGCCTTGACATTTGCCAAGTATTTCACGTTTGCAGGAGGCTTTATCAGCGTGACCTTGAGTCTGATATTTGCCCAGGAGATTAAAGAATAGGAGGAAGGTGGTTCACAAAACCGGGGAGGTCCAAGAAAATGCTCAAAAGCAGAAATTATGGCTTGTCTGGAAGATGGTGATAGGAACACTGGGAAGCATGTTTGGAGAGAAATGAGTGAGATGAGAATGTCAGGAATACAGACCTTGATATTCAGAAAAGGCTAGCAACCAGTGGATTGACAAGTTAAATTTGTAAGAAGAGCCCAGCAATTATCATACAGCAGCCACTGATAGCCACCCTTGAAAAGCCTCCAGTTCTGCAATATGAATTAGTTATTGACTGTCTTTTAACTATGCTTAAAATTGGAGGAATCCTTTAATTTGTATGGTTTAATATCTGTGAAATTACCTGCCATTGTGGCAGGGTAACTTGAATATATTTTAATTAGCAGTAACAGTGTATAGAGTCACTCTCAAGAATAATAGCCTAGCATGTATTGAGTGTCTTCTATGTGCCAGACACCATGCTAAACTTTCTACTTTGATTTTCATGTTTCATTACCATTTTACAGATGTGAGAGGTGAAGCTTAGGGAGGGTAGGGGATTCAGTTGAAGTTACACAGTTAGTATGTGGTGCAACCTTCATCTGAATTACCATCTTCCTATTCTCAAAGCCCAGTGCTCTTAAACCTATGTATTAGTACCCTAATCCCCATTTCTTCTGAATTATTTGGGAAAATCATGGTCACTAGTCTGGAGATATTTTGAGACCTTATTTGGTTTAGTCTCTAGTTAGTACCATTTACAATTTTTTCTGATATTCCTCTGAAAAGTATATTACAATTTTACAGGTCAGCCATGTTTCTTTAAAATAGTCATCAGCCCAGGTCACATGTGTTAGAAACTGACATCACTACCGAGTGTTGTATTTGTGGCAAAACTTTATGATTTCCAGATTTAATAGGTTAGAATATAATAGGGCTGCCATTTGTCCATCTACCTACCATTCATCCATCCATTCATCATCCAGATGATGGACAGACAGATCCATCTATCCAACATTTGTTGAACGCCTGACGTGAACTAGGCCCCGACTGGCACCTGCGCTGTCATTTCTTTTGGCAGTGTGTTGTTTTCACTAGCTAATGAAACAAGAAGAATTCTGCGAATCTCGATAGTTTCCTGCTTACATCCCAGATCTGTGTGACTCTCCTGCTATAACGTGACTCTCTCCATCTCTTAAGATGCCTTTAGTGTCTTTCACTGGATCCTTTGCCTTTAGTTGGCTGTGTAGTGAAAGGTGAGAGCATAAAGCATTGAACACCCAGCACTCAATTTCTGAGCCCAGAAATGGCAGACATCACTTTGGCTCACATTCCATCACATGGTCCCAGCCAGGGCCACCTCTTGCCGCCAACTTTGCGTTATGAACGAGGAGCATGGATCTGTGTTGGTCAGCCCGTTATCTCTGTCCAGATGCTGTCAGTGCTAAAGGTCTATGGAAATATTTGGTAAACTGTGAAGTGCTTTTCAGATTTTGATATTATTTCACAAATAAGAATGCATTACAATAGAAAACAAATTTCAGTCTGTTGAGACTGACTTGACACGGTGAAAGAATATCTTTTATATCTATAATACATCATCTTTCTTCAGCCTTTTTAGATTATCAGGATTGCCTGGGCTATCTGTGTTCCTGGCCAAGTTCCACTGAAGGCCACCCTTGCAGAGATGGGGAGAGAGGAGAATGATCCTTGTCACATTCCTCTTTCTTTATTCTATTTTGAAAGGCACCAAAGCATCTGTGATGTGTAATTTAAATGTCCGTGCTTGGAAGCTTGAGTTCGTTTCTTTGGGAATCAGGGTTGTTGTAATTTGCTCTTTCTTATAGCTTCACTTTCATTTTTCAGAGATAAACAATGGTTCCTTCTAGTATTAATATTCCCCAGTTTAAATATATAAAATGGGTATGTTTTTCACTGGAAGTTTTTTCTCCTTTAAGCAAAATAGGTCAATTGGGAGCATAGATTTTTTTTGGTCATAACTTGGGCAGCATTCTGGTGCTGTACCTTCTTCTGGATCAGCGTCATGCCCTTACCTGCATTTTTAGTGGAAGGTGATTGGAGAAAGCAATGGTCTCCTCTTATCTCTTTAGGTTAGTGGCATGTCCATTTCAGGTACCGTGTCAATTAACAGGTCTAAGCTTGTACTGTACACTAAGATGCCTTCACCTGTGGGCTCTGAAATCTTAAAGTGAGAAGCATTGATGGAGTGGATAATAAGAATGAAAATAGAGGAGGAAAAAATTAATGAATTTGACTGCATTGTCTTGAAGAGAACAGTTGACTTTATTATTAAAATGACCAAATACAAAATGTTGATTATCAAAGTAACATCAACAAAATCACTTAACAAGTCTTGTCCTTGTTCCCAGAGAACTTGTATATCAAAGAGCATAAAAACAGACTAATTTAACTAGTAATAGAAATTTAAAATAATATGCTAATTGCTTAAAATAATTTAAATAGAAAATTTAAATGATTATACTATAGTGAGCAGAAATGTTCACTGAATGTTTACTAAATTGACACTAATTTATTTTATTTTATCATTTTAAAGATTATTATTTAAAAAAATTTTTTTGGCCATGCCAGTGGGCATATGGGAAGGGGCGTGACATGACCCCAGGGAACTTGGATTGGCTTTGCTAGTGGTCCATCCCAGGAATGCATGTCCATGAGACACGAGCACCACAGTGGGGCTAGCCCTGGAGCTGGGGCTGCATTTGAAAGACGTGTTGAGCCTGTGGGGGCCGGCTTGTCATAGCCCAGTGCCCATCCTGGCTTCTCTTCTTCAGTCTTTGTAAAGAAGGAAACGTGTCCCTCCACGAGTCCTGTAATGAGTGTGTTATATGGGCTTTCCTGATCGGCTCAGTGGTAAATAATCCACCTGCCAATGCAGCATATGGGGGTTTGATTCCTGGGTTAGAAAGATCCCCTGGAGGAGGAAATGGCAACCCACTCGTGTTCTTGCCTGGGAAATCCCACGGACAGAGGAGACTGCTGAGCTACAGTCCATGGGGTCGCAAAAGAGTCGGACATGACCGAGTGACTACATCAACAGCAACAACAACGAGTGTGTTTACAGACCAGAGCTGAGTGACGACGGCACCCTCTCCCCAGTGAGAGCCCAGAGAGAGATGGTTTACAGTATTTCCTCTCATCAAAGAAACACGGGCTTCTCTCTCGCTTCCTGACACAGAAAATTGCATTTTGTCACCCATTTGTCAGTTCTTAGAGATTTTAAGATAATTAAAGAACATTATAGCAGGTGACAGCTGTTGCTGAGTGCCGTGTTGCTTGTTCTTCTGCTTGTTGGATGCCCATGAATCTCGGATGATGATAGCTTGCTGCTCCAGGTTTAATTAGCTGGTTGTTTTGAATGTCTGGGCTCTCAGGTGTGGGGTTTGCAGGTTTGCAGCTTGTTGAATCAGAGCTGTGCTCATCACTGACTGGGGGACCTGGGTCTGACCAACTCATGAAGGGCCATGGAGGGGTGCCCTGACCTTTATCGCACAAAGGCATCAGAGGGATAAGGTTCTTTCTAGGAGAGGCTACTAAGAGCATCAAATGCTGATTGGTTTCCCAGTGTTCTTGCATCAAAGCATGTTTTTGAAGTTTATTTTCTGATTAAATCTCCTTATGGCCATCCCTTTTTTTATAATGCACAGTGATCATAATCCCTTTGGGTTCTAAGTTAGTTTACTAAAAGTTCCCTGACATGGAGGAGAGAGCTAAATGGCCTCCACTCTGGCTTTCATGAGTACAGAATATTTTCTTCTTTTTCCTGGAGGATTTGAAATGCTGTTGCACTGCATCAGAGAAACTACAAACCCTGCTGGCAGCTCCACGCTTCCTTTCTCTTTTACTCTCTTTAGGTGGGAATGACTTTCTATGTGTTTTAACAATTTATTTATTAAAAAAGAATATTTTAAAAAATCCCACATGATTTTAAGTTTGCATCCCCAAACCATATTTGTTTTTAAGCTCATCGTAAAACATGAAAGTAGTTTCAGCAATAATTTAAAACATCATCCTTATGCAAAAATTTCTTTCCCAGCAAAATACTCTGAGTAATTACAATAAACACAGTAGAAGGGCATCAATTTGTATGTTAGAACAACAGTGATGGGTTCTGCTTGTAGAATCTATGGTGAAAGACACATTCTTTCACCCTTTTTCTTACACAACATTATGCCCTTTCCTTGAATCGTTTCTTCCTTTTGTACACAGATCAAACTCTGCTCATTTTTTTTTAGCTCATGGTGCAGAGGCCACCTTTTCTTTGAAGACTCTTTTGAATCTACCGAGCAGAGCTCAGAACTCTTCTTTGGTTCTGCTTCCTGTGTCCTTTGCATGCGTGTACACTCAGAATTGAAACCATCTATGCAGTTCACTAGTACATTAACATGACTTTATTATCCCACCGTCTTTGATCTAACTTCAGTATGTCATGAGGCTCTTTCCCTGGATGATATGAGCTGTAAATAACTTTACTTTTCACTCCAAGGACTTCCAAGGAGTTCCATCAACTCACTAATAGGAAGCATCTGTGGACAGTTTACACCAGACTCTGAATCTTCACCTCAGAAGTCTTGCATTGCTATGTCCTCAACTATTACTAGTCTGAAAGTATTGCATCATGATTCCTGCCCAATCGTAATCAAGCTTCCACATTGTAAGACCTGCTTTAAACCAGACTTCAAAATTTCAGTAAGTATCCTGACTTTGTCCTTCCCTAGGACATTATTATGGAGAAGGCAATGGCACCCCACTCCAGTACTCTTGCCTGGAAACTCCCATGGACAGAGGAGCCTGGTAGGCTGCAGTCCATGGGTCACGAAGAGTCGAACACGACTGAGTAACTTCACTTTCACTTTTCACTTTCGTGCATTGGAGAAGGAAATGGCAACCCACTCCAGTGTTCTTGCCTGGAGAATCCCACGGACGGGGGAGCCTGGTGGGCTGCCGTCTCTGGGGTCGCACAGAGTCGGCCACGACTGACGTGACTCAGCAGCAGCAGCAGCAGCAGCAGGACATTATTAAGGCTCTGCTGACCTAGTGTCCTCGCTTACCGTGGCAAGGGATTAGCTGTGCTTTGTCTTATCAGTAGCTGCTTTGGTGATAATTTGGAGAACCAGCATTTGATAACATTGATATCATTTGATATCATTGTCCCTGTCACTGTGTCTTCCACTTGACTGTGACTCTCTTTACCCAGTTTACCATGTGCCCTTAAACTCTTTATTGCTCCTGCCGATTGTGGGGTCTTATGTTTAACCTAGAGCATGAGAAAGAAATTTGCATCTTTTGGAAAGGTAAACAGTGAAACAGAGAGGAAGTTAATGTCCAGATGTACAAAAAACATCTCACTCAGACCAGACCTGGTGCTTTTTCAAGTGCTCCTTAGACTGAGTTTTAAAATGATCTCCATGTTCTGCCTTCAGTCCACCTACTATCTGTGCAGTAGACAGTATTTCCCATGCATTTCCCACTCCCAACAGAGCATTTCTTCTCATTGGTCCATGCTCTTATGCACATGCAAATATTCATGTATTCTGTTCCCGGTGCCAGGAATGCCTTTGTCTCTATCTAATGCTAAACCTTCCCCCAGGTTTAAGGCTAAACTAGTTCTAAATTATCAGTTTACTTTTTTCTGTGTTCTTCACTATATCCCATTCTCTCTTGTAACTTTTATATTGCTTGTTTAGGTAGCACCTCACTGTTTTTTCATTATTTGCCCATAACTGATGTTTATTCAGTCATTTTTGATAACTTAATTCAGGTATGAGATCCTGTATTCATCCATTTGTTTTTTTTATTCAACTAATGTTTATAGAAACCCAATATGGCAGTGTACTCTGATGGGTACAAGGAACACAGCAATGAATAAGACAGAGTGACTTTATGTATTTTTTGGGAAAAGGATCCCCAATTTCCTTGTCACAAGACCAAGTAAAACAAATCTGTGCTTGGTTAATTCTTTCAGTTAGTTGGAATCCCTCTAGGCCTTCTTCATATTCGTCAAAGAGAGGCTGGATCAATATTTTGTACCTAGTTTGATTGCATATTTTACCAACCTTGCTAAAAAGAAACTTACTGCAGAGAAACCTAGCATCAGTTCTCAGCTACTACTGTAATTGCTGTCACATCTTGGTGATCTGGAATAGAGAACAGGAACAAGAAGATGACGTTGAATCAACCTGAAATACGTGAGCTGCTACAGGACTTTGAATGTTGGCTGCTGAGGGGTGTGGAGAGCACCAGGGACGGGCAGGGGGTAATTAGTGGACGAACCCAAGGCTGTGTTGCCTTTAATAAAGTGGCAAAATCTCCAGAACATTGTCCTTGAGAGAAGGGTGATGAGAACAGTATTCTAGTGAAACTGAGAATAATCATCAGTTAGATCTGTGAAACCCGTAAACTGCCTTCATCAATCAAGCTCCCTTTAATCGTTGCAACAAAAAGTTTTCATGTCTTCCAAGCCTCACATCACCTAAAGAATAAGATGTTTGCCTGAGTTGTTTTCAGGGAGTTAGAGTCAGCTATGTTCAATTTGAGCTCAAGCTGTTTAAGACTAGTCAGGACCACTGACCCTCCAACTGGGCAATCATGAGTGTCCAATTGATGACCTTCTCACATCAGAGGGCCCCAAACTCCACTCTCAGTGCCTGGGGACGCTGCCATTTTCTGAACATGTGTCCATGAAGAAGCTCATGGCTCAGAAGCACCTGCCCAGTATAATGATTACCTCATCTTTTTCTTATCTCCAGTCCCTTTTCCCCAATTCCCCACACCTCAGCCTTACCCTATGGGCTTTCCTGGTGACTCAGATGGTAAAGAATCTGCCTGCCGTGCGGGGGACATAGGTTCGATCTCTAGGTCGGCAAGATCCCCCGAAGGAGGGCATGGCAATCCACTCCAGTATTCTGGCCGGGAAAATCCCATGGGCAGAGGAGCCTGGCAGGCCACAGTCCTTTGAGGTTGCAGAGAGTCGGACACAGCTGAAGTGACGGAGGATGTACAGCTTTGTCCCATAAATGTCCCTAGCCCCTTGCCTTGGGGGAGGCAGATTTGAGATTTGTTCTCCTGTCTCCTCTCCTCACTTGGCTGCCTTGAGAGTAAACCTCTTCTCTGCTGCAAACCTCGGCGTCTCAGCACCTGGCTTGCTCTGTGTACGGCAAACGAACCTGGTTTGGTGTGGTGGTGGTTTAGTCACGAAGTCGTGTACACCAGCCGCAGGGTGCTTGTGGGGAGTTCTAGGTGGGAAATACTTGTTGTAAATAGATGGTGCGGATTTCCCAATGGTGTGTCTTCTCTGAAACAGTGTCTGATGTTACATATGTAAATTCTAGGCCCTAGGGGGAGGAAGCAGGCAAGAATGTGATGGGGAGCCGACTGAGCATGTTAGAAATCTGTCCACATGGGAGCAAGGGTACGGAAGACTCTAGACCCTCCAGGTACAGATTATCCATCAGGAAAAGAAGGCAGAGCTGTATTCCTTAGAAGAGATTGGAGGGAATGAAGGGAGTGCCCAGTAAGCATGCTCTGTCCACGGCTTTCTTGTACTGGGGAGGCAGGACTGTTGGCAGCCCTGAGACATGCTGCATCCGTGTGCATCTCACACGCGCAGCCAGGCTCGGCACATGTGCCTTCCTCTCTGAGCTGGGCTGCGTGTCAAGGGTTTTTCATCCCCAGGGGCAGTGCTGAGGAAGCGGACAGACCTGGGGTCAACTGGCACTGACGCTGGAGAAACAGTTTAGTCCCTTTCTACTTTTTTTTCTCCTTTGACACTACTACAATAGCTTACGTTATTTTGTCTTTCTTCTTCTCACTTAGAAGGTAGAGGGATTTAATTAGCCGTGAAATGACTAAAGGCAAGAAACAAAGATCAAATATGAAGGAAAGCGAGGTGAATAAATACAAACGCATTGGGCAGCCAATTCCTGAACGTTCAAGGCAAAAAAGCTACAGGAATTATTTTGAAAATGAAATAGCATACTGATGTATGCTAAAAGTGTGTGGTTTCACCAGAATTTGGATTATTCTTTCATGTGTGTACTCTTCTCCCCACCCCCACAACTTTAGAAATAGAGTATTTAATTTAAGAAAATAGTACATAGTGAAGATCAATATACAGTCACTGAAGCAGAAATTATTGGAGGAAAACAGTGCAAATTGGAGTATTCAGAAGAAAATCAGTATTATAATTCTACTATCATTGTACATGAACCTATTAAAACATAATTGGCAGCTTTCATCTACTAGAATATTGTTCCCTCTCACAAACAGGTATTGGCATAAATTCAGACACATTAACTATGTTCCAAGTAGTGTTAATTTATTTTTTCTCATATCCCCAATTACCACAGCATATTCATTTTGATTTAAAAACCCAGAGCACAGCTTAATTCTAACAAATAGTTTAATTTAAGAAAACTATTTATTGAATCCCACTAAATTGTGTTTTTTCCCATAGAGTACTGCCATATAAAGCTGAATTATCAAACTTAGCTTCCTATCATTTCTAGCCTGTTCCCTCTAGGACTTTTCTACTCTTTTATCTGAAAGAAACAATCCTATCTTAATTTTCTTATTGAATATATTTTACCTATAACTGATCAGAGCACAGTCATCCTAGGATCAGATTTATTTAGAGGACAGGTACTAACCCAGTTACTGGGAAATGAAACTGATGAATCAGAAACTGATGAATCTGCATGGCTTGTGGGGTCTTGTTTCCTGGCCAGGACCCCTGCAGTGGAAGTGCAGAGTCCTAACCACTGGACCACCAGGGAACTCCCTGATGAATCAGCTCTTAATCCTGATAAACTCTTTGCTTCAACATGTCAGCCCTGTCTGTAATTTTTTTCTTGAGGTCGTTTATATTGTCAGTATCTGCACCATCTATTTTCTCATAGTGGAGACAGACTCTGATGAGGTGAAATACAAGGCATTCCTGGAGAGTCTATGCTCTAGGTACAAAGCAGAAGAATGGTCACCACAAGCCCTTCCTTCTGTTTTTTGCAGATGACTGTGCAATCTAAAATACAGTAAGAATTATTTGTGACTTGATCTCTCCAACGCTTAAAGGGGCCATAACACGTATCAGAGTCCATCTTGCACTGAGGTCTTCAGAAACCTGAAGACAATATGCAAGAGTTAATTGGCAATTTCTATAGAAACTGTTCCCAAGTTTTGGTGAAGATATTCTATTTCAAAATTTTATGCTTTTCTCAGATAATAAAACTGTGATCTTAAAGTGGGCTTCAATCTGAAGCTTAAAAGTAAAACTTTGTTCAAGTGAATAGTTTTTCTGTGGAAATCAAGGAAAGGAGGATTTTTAAAATGACTACGAATACAATAGATAAATATAATAAGATAATTACTACCTTTTTACCTAATTTAACCATGGTGCTACTATGGTATAAAGTGAAAAAAAATATGGCAAAAGCAATAATCATTTGTGCTGTCAGTAACTGATCTAAAAATCTTTTACTGATGGAACAAACTGGTGTACAAAATAGCTGGTTTCATATCAGTCTTATTATTGTTGCCATTATTATAACTATAGAACATGCATTAAACAATAAATATGGCCTGTGATGGGCGGAGATACTCTGGCTGATGCAAAATGACTCTTCCAACACCGCTGGGTCATAATCACAGGCAGGTATAGTCTAGCTCAAAGCAAGGAGTGCCTCTCGCTTTTAGCTCTTTGCTCTCAGAGGATAACAAGGGCTTCCTTTTGAATTGGTTAATGGTGGTGTGGGATTTGAAGGGGGAAAGAAGAGCATGGATGACTACTTGGTTAGTTTTAGAATGGATTCATTCACTTGGAATGGATTAAGTGACCTGAAGAAAAATTCCCTTCCGTTGATGATATTCTATCATTCTTGCCTTTTTGGAAAGTAATTCATAGATTTGATCTCTGTATCTCAGGCCTTCATATGCTGTAGTAGACGCGGAGATATGGGCACATAAGACTGTTCACCCAGACAACCTAATACATTTTCTTCGCCGCCCTTCTGGTTTTGCTGCTGCTTTGAACAATACCAGCAAGTAAAAAGTGAGATTTGTCCCATCTTGGTCTGTTGCCACAGCCCACGTGTACAGAGAATGTGGCTGCCGTTGTTAATGTGGGGGTCAGCCGGCGTGGGAGAGGCCTAGAAGCTGTGCCCCTGGGGTGAGAGGTGGGAAAGAGGAAGCCAGGGCGTTGGCCGAGGTACAATAATAGTCATGAGCGCCCTGGTCACCGTGCCCTGGTCCTGAGTAGGCTGAGTGTTGATGGATTTGTTAAGGCCGCTTCTAAACTTTCAGGCCGTTTGCTGCCCCCAAACGCTGGTGTCTCAGAGGCATTATGCAGTAATAGAAAACAGAGGACTGCGACTCTTCTTATTTCGTATCTATGAAGAGCAGGTAATTCTTATCTTTAACTGTTGTGCCTCTTACCTCTAAAACATCATCAAGTGCTGTCTTGAAAAGGGCTTTTATTTATTTCCTATCATTATTAGAATACAGTGTGGAGTCATTTGTCAAGGTCATTCATTTAGAAACGTTCTACCCCTCCTTTATTTCTTAGGCTGGCCGGATGGAAGGAGAGAGGGTTTTTTAAAGGAAGGTTGGTGTTGTTCAAGCTCTGTGTTTTCACCACTTACTAAATGTGGAACCTCAATAGAGTCAGTCTTCCCGGCTCTCAGTTTCCTCACCGATAAAATAAGGACACTGTAATGTAAGTTATAGTGTTGTTACGCTTGACATATAGGCAGTAGTAAATGAATGGTATAGAATGTGGGATTTGACCTGAGACAATTGAGAGATCACACTGAAGAGTTTATACACAGTTACTGCTTCTGTGTTGGATGCTGCAGCCCCAAATCAGCAGGATTGGTGATTAGGAGGAAAGATGGACAAGAGAGAGGGGAGAGGAAGCACAAACTGGAAACTGCAGGGATGGGCTGAGCCCTCCCAGGTGAGCTGGGACCCACGTGACTCTCTCACTGCTCCCAGGCCTCCCACTTCAACGAGGTGGCTGACCTGCTGGGGCAGCTGGCGCCCTTCATCACAGTGCTTAAAGAGGCACCTGCCTCAGGAGCTGGAGGAGCTGTGGGCTGCTGGTTGCTTTACCGCAAGCGGGCCAGCAGGCGAGTGGCAGTGTGTGCAAGCCGCCGTCCTGCCTGGGGCTCTGCTTTAGCCTTCCAAGTGTGAAATGAATGTGGTGGCTGTTTCCTTCCACCTTCAAATCTCACGTAAAATGTCTCTTGTGGCCCACATGACTCTAGAACTATACAGGGAAGGGCATTCTAGCAGACGACAGTTCCAGGGTCGACACAAAGCAAAGCTGTCATAGTATCTATTGTTATTCTTCCCAGAAGTTCTCCTCTTAATCACCCAGGCCATTCTAATAGCTCACATGAAGTTACCATTCCAATTTCTCATAGGACTCAGAGCACACACAATGCAATTCTCTGTTCTTCAATTTATCTCTATATCAGTGGTTTTCAACCAAGGTGATTTTGCCCTGAGGTGATTTTGTCTGAGGACATTAGCAATGTCTGGAGACATTTGAGGCTGTCTTGACAGAGGGCAAGTGCTGCTGGCTTTTAGTGGGTAGAGATCAGGGTTGCTAAATGTCCAGTAAAGCACAGAGAGGCCATCCCAACAAAGAATTATCCAGGTCAAAGTGTCAACAGTGCTGAGACTGAGAAAGCCTGGTGTGCAGTTACCTTCTCATCTGTCCCTAGTATTTCTGAGGAAGAAATTACTTCTTTACCAAAGTCATTTCCTTCACTTGGCTTTTTTTTTGGTTGTTGTTTGCATCATTTTCAATTCTTCAAGAACCCCATTCAATTCTTCAAGAACCCCATTCAGTCTCTTTTCTCTCCATTTTTACCTCACAGACTAAACAGATTCAACAGATGAAAACAATCACATTTGCTTTCCCCTTAGCTCTTGGAAATTACCATGCACTTACTACCTCTTTCTTTAATTAGCAAACTCTCTAATTGAATGATCCATGTTGGTTACTCATTTCCTCCATACCTCAAGCCATCTGGTGCATCTTAGCAAAACTTTTTAAAGTCAGTAATGAGCTTATTCTGGCCAAATTTGTGGATTATTTTAAAAAGCGAAATTAATTGACTTTCCAGTCCATTTCATTTCATTTCCTACATGTACTGTCTTTAAATTCCCTCTCTTATCTCCCACCGAAATCATCATGTCAGTATCATAGCAAAACGTCTCTAGTCAACATCGCCAGTAACTTCCGGACTGGTAAGCACCATGGACACGGTCAGCCTCTTCTTTCTGACCTTCTCAGCAGTACCTGACACTTGATCATCCTTCCTCTTTGAAACGCTTTCTTCTCTTGACTCAGTAGGACTCCACATTCTCCTGGTTTTTTCCCTGCCATACTCCATCTTGCCCTCCTCTGCTGCCCCCTCCCCCTCTTCTTGACTGTTTAATTTTGCAGGCTCCCATGACTCAGCTTTTGAACCTCTTCTATTCTGTATGTACAGACGCTTCCTGATGACCTCCTCCAGTCTCATGGCTTTATATTTATCTCTGTATTGATGACCCCAAATTTATAGCTGTGGTCTGGACCGAGATGCTGATCTCTGGACTCTGAAATTCAATTACCTTCCCAGAATCTCTACTTGCTTTTCTAAATGGAAATAGTTATCTATTATGCTAAAAACTGGGCTCCTGGTATTTTTCTGTATCTTAGGAAATGTCAACTTTGTCTTTCTTGTTGTTGTTTAGTTGCTCATTCATGTCTGACTCTTTTGTGACTCTGTGGACTGTAGCCCACCAAGCTCTTCTGCCATGGGATTTCCCAGGTAATCCTGGAGTGGATTGCCATTTCTTCCTGACCTAGGGATTGAACCCGTGTCTCCTGCTTGGCAGGCAGATCTTTGTCCCCGCACCACCTGGGAAACCCTATCCTTCCAGTTACCCAGACCCAATGCCTTGGGATAATCCTCGACCCTTCTCTCTCCCAAAGCGTTTACAGTCAGTCAGAAAACATCATCAGCTCTGTCTTCAGCATGCATTTAAAATCCAGCCACTTTTCATCCTGTTGTGCTGGACTGCCGCACGTACTGTCCAACCACTGCACCATCGTCTCTCACTTAGACTGCCCAGCCCCCCAGCTATTCTTCCCTTCACTCATGTTCAATCTCTTTTGCACTGATGAAAGGTTCTCTAGCAGTACCTCTGGACTTCTCTCCAGAGGACACTTTTGTAACAGTGAACCTCCTAAATATCTCTAGCAGTCTGGAAAGTCTGGGAATTTCCCAAATCATCAAGTCCTGGTTTCTTTTGGCTTAATATTTCTTTCCTCAATATGTCTCTTTCCTCTACCATTTTAGTACAGGCAGCGAAGAGAAGCCAGGCTGTATGTTCAGGGTTTTGCTTGGAATTCTTCTCAGCTAAATATCTGAATTCATCCCTTGCAAGATTTTATTTGCCACACAACAGTAGGTCACAGTGCAGTGAAGCTCTCTGCCACTGTTAACAAGGATTGCCTTTTCCCATTTTTCCACCAGGATGTCTCTCATTCCCTTCTGAGAACTTTGAGCACCTTTAATGTTCACATTTCTAGCAATATTCTGTTTACAACAATATGCGTATTCTCCTAGATGATACGAGCTTCCCCTTTTGTGCTTCTCCCTTATTTCTGAGCTCTTAATGCTTATATTTCTTTTTGAAACATTTCTGTTTATTTGTTTGGCTGCACCAGGTCTTAGTTGCAGCATGTGGGATCTACTTCCCTGATTAAGGGTCAAACCCAGGCCCCTGCATTGAGAATGCTGAGTCTTAGCCACTGGTCCACCAGGGAAGTCCCTTTAATGTTTATATTTCTATCAGTAGTTTGTTTAAAGCAATCTAGGTTTTATTTATTATGTGCCTCAAAATTCTTCTAGCCTTTGTCCATTACTAACTCCAAAGCCATATCCACATTTTTAGGTATTTGTTACAGCAATACTCCACTCCTTGGTACCAAAATCAGTATTGGTTTTCCTGTGGCTGCTCTAACAAGCTACCACAAACGTGGTGGCTTAAAACAACAGAAATTTATCCGCTTGTAGTTCTGGAGACCAGAAGTCAGAAGTAACTATCACTGGGTCAAACTCAAGATGTTGCCAGGGCTCTCCTCACACTAGAGGCCCTAGGGGAGAGTAATTTCTCGTCTCTTCCAGCTTCTAGTGGGCCCTGGATAGTCCTTGGTTAGGGGCTGAATGGCACTAGTCCTCAGGGCCAGGATCTTCATATCCCTCGCTGCTCTCTATCCTTACACTGCCTTCTCCTCTCTCTGTGTTGAATTCTCTCAGCCTTCCTTTTCCTTGGTAAGGCCAGTTAGTGAACACAGACGACCTATGATATCCACCAGCCAGCTTTTAAACCCTCCTGCCCATTGTTTTGGCAGAGCTGCATTCAGATTGTCTTTCTTCCCTCTGTCAGTAGCTTTGAATACAGGCTTCCTTACCTGCTTAACTAAGTCTGGTGCGATTTTTGCTTTGACAATGGTTTCAGATACTAACCATCACCCTGTAATCATTTCCCAATGTAAACGTGATATTACTTTCAGAGAATATTATTAAAATAACTCTTTATTTTCATTCCCACTAAATTATGGCATGTTAATGCTAAGAAAAGCATGAGAGAATATAACTTTTGACCCCCTCTTGCTGGATATGTCCTCTTTACCATCTCATTCTTATAAACTCCGGGATCGATAACCTTGTTACGCTTATTTTTCCTCATTTGCAGTTGTTAAATGGTACTTTAAAAAAAGATAAAAGTGTGACTCCCATGCAGATATAAAATGAATAATGATTAAAGATTTTATTTAACTCATGAATCGATAAGGAAATCAAGTAGACGCTTCAGTTCAGTTCAGTTGCTCAGTAGTGTCTGACTCTTTGCTACCCCATGAACCACAACATGCCAGGCCTTCCTGTCTATCAGCAACTCCCAGAGTCCACCCAAACTCATGTCCATTGAGTTGGTGATGCCATCCAACCATCTTATCCTCTGTTGTCCCCTTCTCCTCCTGCCCCCAATCCCTCCCAGCATCAGGGTCTTTTCAAATGAGTCAGCTCTTTGCATGAGGTGGCCAAAGTATTCGAGTTTCAGCTTCAACATCAGTTCTTCCAATGAACACCCAGGACTGATCTCTTTTAGGATGGACTGGTTGGATCTCCTTGCAGTCCAAGGGACTCTCAAGAGTCTTCTCCAACACCACACTTCAAAAGCATCAATTCTTCGGTGCTCATCTTTCTTCACAGTCCAACTCTCACATCCATACATGACCACTGGAAAAACCATAGCCTTGACTGGACAGACCTTTGTTGACAAAGTGATGTCTCCGCTTTTTAATATACTGTCTAGGTTGGTCATAACTTTCCTTCCAAGGAGTAAGCGTCTTTTAATTTCATGGCTGCAGTCACCATCTGCAGTGATTTTGGAGCCCCCCAAAATAAGGCCAGCCAGTGTTTCCACTGTTTCCCCATCTATTTCCCATGAAGTGATGGGACTGGATGCCACGATCTTCGTTTTCTGAATGTTGAGCTTTAAGCCAACTTTTTCACTCTTCTCTTTGACTTTCATCAAGAGGCTCTTTAGTTCTTCTTCACTTTCTGCCATAAGTGTGGTGTCATCTGCATATCTGAGGTTATTGATATTTCTCCTGGCAGTCTTAATTCCAGTTTGTGCTTCCTCCAGCCCAGCTTGTGCTTCTTCCAGCCCAGCTTGTGCTTCCTCCAGCCCAGCATTTCTCATGAAGTACTCTGCATGTAAGTTAAATAAATAGGGTGACAATATACAGTCTTGATGAACTCCTTTTCCTATTTGGAACCAGTCTGTTGTTCCATGTCCAGTTCTAACTGTTGCTTCCTGACCTGCATACAGGTTTCTCAAGAGGCAGGTCAGGTGGTTTGGTATTTTCAGAATACCAAATACCATCTCTTTCAGAATTTTCCACAGTTTATTGTGATCCACACAGTCAAAGGCTTTGTGTGAAGTCGCTCAGTCATGTCTGACTCTTTGCGACTCCGTGGACTGTAGCCCACCAGGCTCCTCTGTCCGTGGGATTCTCCTGGCAAGAATACTGGAGTGGGTTGCCATTTCCTTCTCCAAGGGATCTTCCTGACCCAGGGATCGAACCCAGGTCTCCCGCATTGTAGGCAGACGCTTTAAGGCCGGGCAAGTTCCCCATAACTTGGAATCCAAATCACCTGTGATTCCCAAAAATCCTCTCAATTGTTTTTAAAGTCATAGGTAGGGGATGATTTAGTATAGGTTTAATTCTCTCAGGGCCTAAGGCCCTAGTCCCTTCTGATATGATTAGGCCCAGATATTTAACAGATAAAGGCTTTGGCATAGTCAATAAAGCAGAAATAGATGTTTTTCTGGAACTCTCTTGCTTTTTAGATGATCCAGTGGATGTTGGCAGTTTGATCTCTGGTTCCTCTGCCTTTTCTAAAACCAGCTTGAACATCTGGAAGTTCACGGTTCACATATTGCTGAAGCTTGGCTTAGAGAATTTTGAGCATGACTTTACTAGCGTGTGAGATGAGTGCAATAGTGCGGTAGTTTGAGCATTCTTTGGCATTGCCTTTCTTTGGGATTGGAATGAAAACTGACCTTTTCAAGTCCTGTGGTCACTGCTGAGTTTTCCAAATTTGTTGGCATATTGAGTGCAGCACTTTCGTAGCATCATCTTCCAGGATTTGAAATAGCTCAACTGGAATTCCATCACCTCCACTAGCTTTGTTTGTAGTGATGCCTTCTAAAGCCCACTTGACTTCATATTCCAGGATGTCTGGCTCTAGGTGAATGATCACACCATCATGATTTTCTGGGTCATGAAGATCTTTTTTGTATAGTTCTTCTGTATATTCTGGCCACCTCTTCTTAATATCTTCTGCTTCTGTTAGGTCCATACCGTTTCTGTCCTTTTGAGCCGATCTTTGCATGAAATGTTCCCTTGGCATCTCTAATTTCTTTGAAGAGATCTCTTATCTTTCCCATTCTATCGTATACCCCTATTTCTTTGCATTGCTCACCGAGGAAGGCTTTCTTATCTCTCCTTGCTATTCTCTGGAACTCTGCATTCAGATGGGTATATCTTTCCTTTTCTCCTTTGCTTTTCACTTCTCTTCTTTTAACAACTATTTGTAAGGCCTCCCCAGACAGCCATTTTGCTTTTTTGCATTTCTTTTTCTTGGGGATGGTCTTGATCTTTACCTCCTGTACAATGTCAGGAACCTCTGTCCATAGTTCGTCAGGCACTCTGTCTATCAGATCTATTTCTCACTTCCACTGTATAATCATAAGGGATTTGATTTAGGTCATACCTGAATGGTCAGTGGTTTTCCCTGCTTTCTTCAATTTAAGTCTGAATTTGGCAATAAGGAGTTCATGATCTGCCACAGTCAGCTCCTGTTCTTGTTTTTGCTGACTGTTCAGAGCTTCTCCATCTTTGGCTGCAAAGAATATAATCAATCTGATTTCGGTGTTGACCACCTGGTGATGTCCATGTGTAGAGTCTTCTCCTGTGTTGTTGGAAGAGGGTGTTTGCTATGACCAGTGCATTCTCTTGGCAAAACTTTATTAGCCTTTCCTCGCTTCATTCTGTACTCCAAGGCCAAATTTGCCTGTTACCCCAGGTGTTTCTTGACTTCCTACTTTTGCATTCCAGTCCCCTATAATGAAAAGGACATCTTTTTTGGGTGTTAGTTCTAAAAGGTCTTGTAGGTCTTTGTGGAACCATTCAGCTTCAGCTTCTCCAGCATTACTGGTTGTAGATTAGGGTCGTAGATTAGGATGGTAGTTTAGGGAGCTACTGGTTAAGTAAATGCTTAACAGGTTCAAAAGCAAATATTGGCTTCTCCACAGTGGAGGACGGAGGTCAATTAACTCTCTTTGGACCGGGCAGATTTGCATAACTATAGATAAGAACTATTTTTCCCTGGCATCAGTTATCCATAGTTTACAAAGATATAGAATAGTTGCCATGTAATTATAAACAGATGATATGGAGACATGCTATAGACAATGCATAGTTGTTTCTTTGAAGCACCAATTTTTTCCCTCCAAAGTCTTGATTCATTTTTTTTTTTTTTTTTTTTACTATTGAAACAGAGTTGCAGTATGAAAGTGCTGGAGAACTGTGAAAAAATTTCTCAGCAATAGGGTTTGAATAACTGTTTTATTCATAACAAGAAAGGGATACAAGGTTAGAATATTTTCAATAGAACCAGCCAATGAGCCCAAGAAAGGATTTAGTGGAAGGACTGTTACATTAAAAGGAGATTGAAGTTCAGAATCTCAAAATGGAAGGAGCTTCAGCTTTTGTGCTACTGACATGTAAGGAAGGAGAAAATGTCAGTTTGATCAGAGTGCACATGATTTTTTTTAATATTTGAAATGGAATTGGCCTGATGGATAGCCCCAGAGCCCTTTGAACCTCTGAAATATGATTCTGCTTACAGACAGCTAGGACCAAGATAATTGAGCCAGACAGTCCTTGGATGAGTCTGCAAAAGCCTGGGCAGGAGGCACTCTCCAAAGGGAAATTCAGTGGGCATGAGATGAAAGGGTGTTAATCTGTTTGGTGGTTCATCAAGACCCCTAAAGTCTTCAATGCCAAGTCCTCAGCCATGAGTGATCTTTGCTCTCGGATGTGCAACATCATGTGGCATAAGGTAGTAATTGTTAAATGTCCTCACATCTTAGCAACAATAGGAACAATATGCAGTTTAACCATGGATAGTGTTCCTGGCTGTATACAATTACGGGTATTTAAAATTTTTAGATGCAAATTAAACCCAAAGTTCCTTGCAAATAGTGCCAATTTTCCTCCAAATAACATGTTGCACTATAGAATAATTTACCGTACCAGCAACAGTAGCTTGGCACATACATAGATGCTGTTCAATCAGTGTGTGTGGTATTGACTGACTTGAAAAGCACCCAAGAAGAGTTCCATTTTTCTAGGATAAAAAAAATCTGATGCTCAGTTATTGAAAAAGAAGTGCTGACTTCAAACAGAGTTGTGTGGCATTTTGCTACTTACGTGCACACTGGCTATACCTTCATTTCTCCATTGTGTTCTTGTATGTTAAACGTTTATATCCCCTCCTAACTGGGGAACCAAAATATAGAACTCAGGGACACAGCAACAGCATAAATGTAAATAAACATGCACAGTTCATGAATAAAAACCCAACCTGGGGAATCCTTTCTGAATATTGTAGGTGTTGGGTTGCCTAGAACCTTGTAGTCTCCAGAAGCGTTTGTTATGATATGTATAATGTGTCATAATTGCTAAGTAACAGGCCTATTGAAGTGAGTACCATGGAAATAAAACACACTGACCTCTGAATACAGAGACCTTATGAACTACTTCTTATAAACCACAAGGGTATCCAGAATGGTGGTTTCAAAGTTGATCTTCTGTAGCATTTGCTACTCCTCTTTCTTCATTTGGATATAAGTGAAAGTGAAAGTGTTAGTTGCTCAGTTCAGTTCAGTTCAGTTGCTCAGTTCAGTTCAGTTCAGTTGCTCAGTTGTGTCCAACTCTTTTTGACCCCATGAACCATAACATGCCAGGCCTCCCTGTCCATCACCAACTCCCAGAGTTTACCCAAACCCCTGTCCATTGAATTGGTGATGCCACCCAACCATCTCATCTTCTGTTGTCCCCTTCTCTTCCTGCCCTCAATCTTTCCCAGCACTGGGGTCTTTTCAAATGAGTCAGCTCTTTGCACCAGGTGGCCAAAGTATTGGAGTTTCAACTTCAATATCAGTCCTTCTGGTGAACACCCAGGACAGATCTCCTAAAGGATGGACTGGTTGGATCTCCTTGCAGTCCAAGGGACTCTCAAGAGTCTTCTCCAACACCACAGTTCAAAAGCATCAATTCTTCGGCGCTCAGCCTTCTTCACAGTCCAACTCTCACATCCATACATGACTACTGGATAAACCACAACCTTGACTAGACGGACCTTTGTTGCAAAAGTAATGTCTCTGCTTTTTAATACGCTGTCTAGGTTGGTCATAACTTTCCTTCCAAGGAGTAAGCGTCTTTTAATTTCTTGGCTGCAATCACCATCTGCAGTGATTTTGGAGTCCCCAGAAATAAAGCCTGACACTCTTTCCACTGTTTCCCCATCTATTTCCCATGAACCGATGGGACCGGATGCCATGATCTTCGTTTTCTGAATGTTGAGCTTTAAGCCAACTTTTTCACTCTCCTCTTTCACCTTCATTAAGAGGCTCTTTAGTTCTTCTCACTTTCTGCCATAAGTGTGGTGTCATCTGCATATCTGAGGTGATTGCTATTTCTCCTGGCAGTCTTGATTCCAGCTTGTGCTTCTTCCAGCCCAGCGTTTCTCATGATGTACTCTGCATATAAGTTAAATAACCAGGGTGACAATATATAGCCTTGACGTACTCCTTTTCCTACTTAGAACCGGTCTGTTGTTCCATGTCCAGTTCTAACTGTTGCTTCCTGACCTGCATACAGGTTTCTTAAGAGGCAGGTCAGGTGGTCTGATATTCCCGTCTCTTAAAGAATTTTCCACAGTTTATTGTGATCCACACAGTCAAAGGCTTTGGCATAGTCAATAAAGCAGAAATAGATGTTTTTCTGGAACTCTCTTGCTTTTTCCATGATCCAGCGGATGTTGGCAATTTGATCTCTGGTTCCTCTGCCTTTTGTAAAACCAGCTTGAACATCTGGAATTTCACGGTTCACATATTGCTGAAGCCTGGCTTGGAGAATTTTAAGCACTAACTCAGTTGTGTCCAATTTTTTGTGACCCCATGAACTGAAGTCCACCAGCCTCCTCCCTCCATGGGATTCTCCAGGCAAGAGTACTGGAGTGGGTAGTTATTCCCTTCTCCAGGGGATCTTCCCAACCCAGGGATTGAAACTGGGTCTCCTGCATTACAGGAGGATTCTTTACTGTCTGAGTCACCAGGAAAGCCCATTTGGATGTAAGTAGTTTGTGGAAAGAAAAATAGGAGACAGCACAATACAAAATATAAAAAAAAACCCTAATGCAATGTGAAATATTGAAAGAATATTATAAACATGCAAATGATTATTTATCTGAATTTGAACCACCATGAATAAACAAATCATTCAGAAATAGAAACACATTAGTGTACATTTTGAAAATAAGATTGGAGGCTTGTGTATCAAATTATGCTCATGGTCTTTGGGTGGTAACTGTTTTCCTTAAAATAATTTAGTGTAATCTACTTTATAAAACTTCATTTAGAACTTACTTTTATCTTTGTTAAGATGGACATTTAAAAATTTTCATAATGAAGAGCAAAAGTTAAAAAAGCCTGTGAAATCTATGCTGAAGTGTCATTTCCAGTTTTGCTTTCACAATATATTATGTATTGTAATATAAATATGTATGGTATATGTGAATTTTAATACTTTTTACTCTAGTGAATGATAAAAGTTTTGGGTTGGCAAAAAAGTTTGTTTTGGTTTTTTTGTAGCATGTTATAGAATGAACTCTTTGGCTAATGCAGTATTTTCATACCCTTTTTTCACTTAATTTATTGATGTTTTATCATATCATTTAAAAATCTTCCAATGTAGTATTTTAGAATTATAGTTTAATTCCAAATAAATTATACATACATCCATGAAAAATATTTATATAAATAAAAAATTTGTATGTATAATTGGAATATATTCATATACACATACATGTGGTGGTGTTGTTCAGTCGCCATGTCATGTCTGACTCTTTGAGACCCCGTGAACTGCAGCACACCAGGCCTCTCTATGTGTGTATATATAATATATCACATGTGTATGTATATATATAAAATCACTGTGTTATTATTTAGTTTGACTTAAATATGTCATGAAATTAAAAGACAATTACTCCTTGGAAGAAAAGTTATGACCAACCTAGATAGTATATTCCAAAGCAGAGACATTACTTTACCGACTAAGGTCCATCTAGTCAAGGCTATGGTTTTTCCTGTGGTCATGTATGGATGTGAGAGTTGGACTGTGAAGAAGCCTGAGTGCTGAAGAATTGATGCTTTCGAACTGTGGTGTTGGAGAAGACTCTTGAGAGTACCTTGGACTGCAGGGAGATCCAACCAGTCCATTCTGAAGGAGATCAGCCCTGGGATTTCTTTGGAAGGAATGATGCTAAAGCTGAAGCTCCAGTACTTTGGCCACCTCATGCAAAAAGTTGACTCACTGGAAAAGACTGATGCTGGGAGGGATTGGGGGCAGGAGGAAAAGGGGATGACCGAGGATGAGATGGCTGGATGGCATCACGGACTCAATGGACGTGAGTCTGAGTGAACTCGGGGAGATGGTGATGGACAGGGAGGCCTGGCGTGCTGCAATTCATGGGGTCGCAAAGAGTTGGACACGACTGAGCGACTGAACTGAACTGAACTGAAATATATTTATTCTAGTAGGAGTAAATATGACATAAACAGAGTGATGTGACTTTATATTATTCTTCTTCAATATACAGTTTCCCTTCACTTATTCAAGTATGTGATAGTTTTCAGATAATTATCTGAATTTTTATTTCATAAAGCATGCATTCTACCTTAACTGATTCTTAAGCAACCAAAAATCCTTGAACATTTTCTGAGCAAGTAATCTATCCTATTATCATCTCAAAAGAAACCAGCAATATTTCTCCCACATATTCTATTATTGTCAATTTTTATTAATCATACTCTAGACCATTCAGTTCAGTTCAGTTCGGTTGCTCAGTTGTGTCTGACTGTTTGTGACCCCATGAATCACAGCACGCCAGGCCTCCCTGTCCATCAGCAACCCCTGGAGTTCACTCAAACTCATGTCCATTGAGTCGGTGATGCCATCCACCCATCTCATCCTCTGTCATCATCTTCTCCTCCTGCCCCCAATCCCTCCCAGCATCCGGGTCTTTTCCAATGAGTCAACTCTTCGCATGAGGTGGCCAAAGTATTGGAGTTTCAGCTTCAACATCAGTCCTTCCAATGAACACCCAGGACTGATCTCCTTTAGGATGGACTGGTTGGATCTCCTTGCAGTCCAAGGTACTCTCAAGAGTATTCTCCAACACCACGTTTCAAAAGCATCAATTCTTCGATGCTCAGCTTTCTTCACAGTCCAACTCTCACATCCATACATGACTACTGGAAAAACCATAGCCTTGACTAGACAGATCTTTGTTGGCAAAGTAATATGCCTGCTTTTCAATATGCTATCTAGGTTGGTCATAACTTTCCTTCCAAGGAGTAAGCATCTTTAATTTCATGGCTGCAGTCACCATCTGCAGTGATTTTGGAGCCCCAAAATAAAGTCTGACACTGTTTCCACTGTTTCCCCATCAGTCTAGACCATTAGGAACTGATTTATCTGTTATTTTAAAATTAAATTCATTGCATTCTTTTTCTCGACTTTTTATACGATTGATACAGAGCTCAGCTGTGTAACTTTCTAGTTTCTGCTTAAAAGTATAAGAGGATGACTGCAAGGAGAGGTGGTTTATTTATTGCAGGATCTTCAGGAGAGCATTTGACAATAAGGTTGTATATTGTCACTCTGCTTATTTAACTTATATATAAAGTCCATCATGAGAAACGCTGGGCTAGAAGAAGCACAAGCTGGAATCAAGATTGCCGGGAGAAATATCAATAACCTCAGATATGCAGATGACACCACCCTTATGGCAGAAAGTGAGAAGAACTAAAGAGCCTCTTGATGAAAGTGAAAGAGGAGAGCGCAAAGTTGACTTTAAACATTCAGAAAACTAAGATTATGGCATCCCGTCTCATGACTTCATGGGAAATAGATGGGGAAACAATGGAAACAGTGAGAGACTTTATTTTTGGGGACTCCATAATCACTGCAGATGGTGACTGCAGCCATGAAATTAAAAGACATTTCCTCCTTGGAAGAAAAGTTATGACCAACCTCTACAGCATATTAAAAAGCAGAGACATTACTTTGCCAACAAAGGTCTGTCTAGTCAAGGTTGTGGTTTTTCCAGTAGTCATGTATGGATGTGAGAGTTGGACTATAAAGAAAGCTGAGCTCTAAAGAAATGATGCTTTTGAACTGTGGTGTTAGAGAAGACTCTTGAGAGTCCCTTGGACTGCAAGGAGATCCAACCAGTCCATCCTAAAGAAAATCAGTTTTGAATATTCATGGAAGGACTGATGTTGAAGCTGAAACCCCAATACTTCGGCCACCTGATGTGAAGAGCTGACTCATTTGAAAAGACCCTGATGCTGGGAAAGACTGAGGGCAGGAGGCGAAGGGGACGACAGAGGATGAGATAGTTGGATGGCACCACTGACTCAATGCACATGGGTCTGGGTGGACTCTGGGAGTTGGTGATGGACAGGGAGGCCTGGCTTGCTGCAGTTCATGGGATCACAAAGTGTCGGACACGACTGAGCGACTGAACTGAACTGAACTAGGAGAGCATATTTTGAAAGGTAGAAAACACAGCAATCTGAACTCTGGTTTCTAAGCCAAATTTCATTCTTTCAGATGGAAAGCCCTTGTGCACAGCAAGAAGTATATCTGATGAATCAGCTGCTGAGCTGAAAGGAGGCTTGTATAGACCAACTATTTGAGGTAGCTTTTTACTAGTCCTTCCTGTGAAGAAACAATCATGTGGACCTGTAGCTGTTGAGAAGTCTCTAGAGTCTCGACCACTTCAGAAACTCCCTTCCCAAATTCAGTGACTCATCTTAAACATTGGAGAAGGCAATGGCACCCACTCCAGTACTCTTGCCTGGAAAATCCCATGGACGGAGGAGCCTGGTGGGCTGCAGTCCATGGGGTTGCGAAGAGTCGGACACGACTGAGCGACTTCACTTTCACTTTTCACTTTCATGCATTGGAGAAGGAAATGGCAACCCACTCCAGTGTTCTTGCCTGGAGAATCCCAGGGATAGGGGAGCCTAGTGGGCTGCCGTCTATGGGGTCACACAGAATCGCACATGACTGAAGCGAGTTAGCAGCAGCAGCAGCAGCAGCTGCTGCAACAGCATCTTAAATATATGCTTTCCTTTTATGTAGTTGAGACAAGACTGAAGTCAAAGTTATAAGCATCTCTATTTTTTGATATGCTTATCTTTTTCTGATATACTTACCAAAAAGGATATCAATAGGTTATCCTAGTAGGAAGTCTCCATTTCACTGAAAATCTGCCAGAAATAGCATTTTTTTTCACTTTCACTTTTCACTTTCTTTTTTTTTTTAAATACACAGTTTACATTTATTTTTTTTTCCACAATCCCCTACACTCTTTTTTTTTTTTAATCTTTAATTCTTACATGTGTTCCCAAACATGAACCCCCCTCCCACCTTCCTCCCCATAACATCTCTGTGGGTCATCCCCATGCACCAGCCCCAAGCATGCTGTATCCTGCGTCAGACATAGCATTTAAATTCCTGGGGAACTTTCTCTACCCTATACTGAACACTGAGTTTAATGACCCATTAGTCTTGTTTTGGAAATAAAGCTATATCTTCTCATTTCAAGGCTTCTGTGCAAACTGTTTTCCTATACATTCACATATTATGAAAATCCAGATTTGAGATTCCAGTGGGGTGTTTCTTTCCCAGATTCCTGGAGTCATACCGCCTTTTATGTTGCAACTCTGAAATTTTCTGCTTCCTTCCTGAAGGCAGCAGGCCTGTCTGGCAGACCTCATATTGGCAACTGACAGACACCTTTAAAGACTTCCTTGGCATATTTAACAGGAAAATCATACCAGCCCTTTGGTATAGAGAAGGGGAGAGTTGTTCTAGTGGGAGAATGACAGCCATTGTGATCAAGGAGTTTGATGTTTGATCTCTGCGTGTATCTGCCTGGAGCTGAAGATGAGAAAGTGTATGATGAGAGTGTTGGGAAAGCAAAGGTCCCAAGATTGTAGACAGACTTCTTCAGTTATTAGTAAACTAAGTTTTACTGAGAATTAGAATAATGCAATCATAAAAAAGTAAATCCCCAGATAGGGAGCATGTCTCTTTCCAAGACCTTTGTGTTCAGCTGAGCCACAATTAACTCGGAAGTGTCCAACATAAAGGAGTGAGGTTCTTTTCCTCTTAGAGACAGTTATGCATGTGTACATGCTAAGTCGCTTCAGTCAGGTCTGACTCTTAGCGACCCTATGGATTGTAGCCCACCAGGCTCCTCTGTCCCTGGGATTCTCCAGGCAAGAATACTGGAGTGGGTTGCCATGTCGTCCTCCAGGGATCTTCCTGACCCAGGGATCGAACCTGCATCTCATATCTCCTGCAGTGACAGGTGAGTTCTTTACCACTAGTGCCACCTGGGAAGCCTGAGTTAGTTATACTGATAGTGTATTTAAAATTTTAATCTAATTGTGGGTTAGAGGGTTTGGGAAGCCTGGATAGTCTTCCATACTAGGGAAAAGGCTTTGCAGTATCCCCAAGGAATAGATACATCCCCAAACTTAATTGAGGAACTTGGAAATGTAGAAGATGAATATCTGGGCAAACATGATATCAAACACAGGACAGAAAAACTGCCTTTATCTGCCAAGGAAATAAAGTGAAAGTGAAAGTTGCTCAATTGTGTCCAACTCTTTGCAACCCCATGGACTGGATACCCTGCCAGACTCCTCTGTCCATGGAATTCTTCAGGCCAGAATACTGGAGTGGGTAGCTATTTCCTTCTCCAGGGGATCGTCCCAACCCAGGAACTGAACCCAGGTCTCCCACATTGCAGGCGGGTTCTTTACCAACTGAGCCACCAGGGAATCATCTTAAGTCCTTGACAGAAAGATGTTCTTGTGGGTAAAGTCACAGATAAAACCTATTCACAAAAATAAAGTTATGACATGCACTATTATATGGCTTTCCCTGTCTGGTGGAATATTTGAATTTATCATGTTGGATTTTCTCCTATCTAATATTAACAATTTTAATAAAATTTCCAAGAAGGAGCTCTGAGTCCAATTATCATTATCTGATAATTCTCTGTCCAGGAACAAGTAAATTATCACTATACTTGATGTTATAAAAGTTTGAGTTTTAAAAAGCAATCTGAAAGTTCCTTTAATTGAAGAAGTATATGCAAATCCATTTCTCCCAGTCTCTACTGTGGAAAAAAAATCTAGAAGTATACTCTACAAGATTCAGAATTTTCATATTTTTCATTAGCAAACCATTTGCAAGTTTCCAAGAAGGAAGGGATACATTTTCAGTGTGTCTTCCACAGAGAGTTTCATAAGGAAGATAGGTAGTTGATTTGATTTTTATCATATCCAATTTTAAATTTTTAATGGTATTTCAAATTTAATGTTAAAAATTTAAAAGTGTTGCTTTAAAAAATGAAGTATAATGTATAATATTATAAGTTACAGGTGTACAGTAGCATGATCCACAATTTTTAAAGGTTATATTCCATTTATAGTTATTATGAAATATTAATTGTATTCCCCGTGTTATACCATATATCCCTGTAACTTCTTTTATACTGTATGGTTTCTACCTTGTAATCCCTTGTCCTGCATATTGCCTGTCCCTTCCTTCTCCCTGCTGGTAACTACGAGTTTGTTCTCTGTGTCTGTAAGTTTGCTTCTTTTCTGTCAAAATCATTAGTTTGTTAATTCTGCATGTGATACCATATAGTGTTTGCCTTTGTCTGACTTCTTTTTCTTAGCATAATGCTCTCACAGTCTATTCATGTTGCTGCAAATGGCAAAAGTGAGTAGTATTCCATTACTTTGCCAACAAGGTCCGTCTAGTCAAGGCTATGGTTTTTCCAGTGGTCATGTATGGATGTGAGAGTTGGACTGTGAAGAAAGTTGAGTGCCGAAAAATTGATGCTTTTGAAGTGTGGTGTTGGAAAAGACTCTTGAGAGTCCCTTGGACTGCAAGGAGATCCAACCAGTCCATTCTAAAGGAGATCAGTCCTGAGTGTTCTTTGAAAGGACTGATGCTGAAGCTGAAACTCCAATACTTTGGCCACCTCATGCACAGAGTTGACTTATTGGAAAAAACTCTGATGCTGGGAGGGATTGGGGGCAGGAGGAGAAGGGGATGACAGAGGATGAGATGGCTGGATGGCATCACTGACTTGATGGACATGAGTTTGAGTGAACTCTGGGAGTTGGTGATGGACAGGGAGGCCTGACATGCTGGAATTCATGGGATCGCAAAGAGTCAGACACGACTAAGCGACTGAACTGAATTGACTAAGTATTCCATTGTGTAATGGAATACCACTTATTTATTCATTCATCTGTTGATAGACATAAAAGTGTAGTTTTACTATGATGTCTTCAAATGGTGGTGATACTGGGTGGAGAATAGACTTAGCATAGGTTACATGTTTATTAATCAATTACTATTTTAATAATCATAAGATGAATAGCACTGAGTTCTCCACTGGAGTAAAAAGTTAACTTATTAATAAAGATAAACAGATGAAGTGCAATGGAAACATGCTTGGCAAGCAATATGATTTGAGTTGGAAGATTATTTTCTTATGTTAGAAATCAATAAACTAATTCTGTCCAATAGAACTTTCTACAATAATGGAAATATTCTGTAATACAGTGGTATTGTTGTTCAGTGGCTAATTCATGTCGGACTCTTTAAAATCCCATGGAGTGCAGCATTCCAGGCTCCTTTGTCCTCCACTATCTCCCGGAGTTTGCTCAGATTCACGTGCATTGAGTCGGTGGTGCTGTCTAAGCATCTCATCCTCTGCTGCCCCCTTCTCCTCTTGCTTTCAGTCTTTCCCAGCGTCAGGGTCTTTTCCTAAGTGAGTCAGCTCTTCGCATCAGGTGGCCAAAGTATTGAAGCTTCAGCTTTAGCATCAATCCTTCCAATGAATATTCAGGGTTGATTTCCTTTCGGATTGACTGATTTGATCTGTGCAGTCCAAGGGACTCTCAAGAGTCTTCTCCAATACCACAGTTCAAAAGCATCAATTCTTTGTCACTCAGCCTTCTTCATGGTCCAACTCTCACATCCATGTGTGACCACTGGAAAAATCATAGCTTTGACTATATTGACCTTTGTTGGCAAAGTGACGTTTCAGCTTTTTAATACACTGTTTAGATTTGTCATAGCTTTTCTTCCAAGGGTCAAGCATCTTTTAATTTCATGGCTGCAGTCACCATCCATAGTGATTTTGGTGGCCAAGAGAATAAAATCTGTCACTGTTTCCACTTTCCTGCCTTGTACTTGCCATGAAGCGATGGGACTGGATGCCATGATCTTAGTTTTTGAATGTTGAGTTTTAAGCCAGCTTTTCTCTCTCTTTTATTCTTATCAAGAAGCTCTTCAGTTCCTCTTCACTTTCTGCCATTAGAGAGGTGTCGTCTGCATATCTGAGGTTGTTGATATTTCCCCTAGCAATCTTGATTCTAGCTTGTAATTCATCCAGCCTGGCATTCTGCATGATAACTTCTGTATAGAAGTTAAATAAGCAGGATGGCAATATACAGCTTTGTCTTAGCCCTTCCCCAACTTTGAACCAGTCGGTCATCCAGTTCTGTTGCTTCTTGACCCACATACAGATTCTCAGGAGACTGGTAAGCTGATTTGATATTCCCGTATCCTTAAGAATTTTACACAGTTTGTGTGTTTCACAGTCGAAGGCTTTCATGTAGTCAATGAAGCAGAAGTAGATGTCTTTCTGGAATTCCTTTGCTTTGTGATCCACCTTCTTTATGATCCTTCTTCAGGGGATCTTCCCCGCCCAGGGATTGAGCCCATGTCTCCTGTGGCTCGTGCACTGGCAGGTGGAGTTTTGACCACTGTGACGCCTGTGAATTGTAATACAGTAGCTGTTGAATATTTAAAATGAGAATAGCATGACTGAAAAACGAATTTTATTTTTCACTTTTAGTCAAATTTAAATGTAAACAGCCAACATGGCTGCCCTATTAGAGAACACAGCTATGGATGGTAGAAATTAAGACATTAAAAGAAGGTTGGATCACTAGATGTTTATTTTTTTATTATTTTTTTTTAATTTTAAAATCTTTAATTCTTACATGTGTTCCCAAACATGAACCCCCCTCCCTAGATGTTTAAAGATTATTTACAAATTGCCATTATAAATGCCAGAGTGCATTAATGAGAACATAAATAAGGCTGAGAAATGATGACCTTCTTTTTTATTTTTAAAACATCTTCTTAGCATAGAATCTCTATGGTATTTCATGATTATCAAATATCCAGCCATCAACCAAGAAACATATGCTCTACAAATATATTTTTAAATTAATTAATCTTTTATTTTTAGACAATCACAGAAATGGTATTAATGTCTCACCCAATGTCCCCTTTTTAATTCTGGCTTATTCTTTTCGGACCATGTCAATGTCAGAATCTTTCTCTTGTTGTTCTTTCTCTTGTTGTTCTCTTAGAGTCTTGCAGAGGGTCTATAACATGTCAGGGGGGTTGATATATACTGAATAGTTGAAAGCATGTTAGTTGTGTGTGTGTTGCCTAGTTAGTGGTTCTTGAAGGCAAACACCTCAGCATCTGCATCAACAGTGTAGACGCAGGTACAGATCAGGCAGCAGTAAATGCTTGTGAACTGGCCGCTAGACTTTGCACCTGTTTATTTCTCTAATTCTTATCTAGAAAAGCTAAATGGCAGCTGATGTATAATATGAATATGAATGCATATATGTGCCGTTGTTCAATCACCAAGTCGTGTCTGATACTTTGCAACTCCATGAACTGCAGCACGCCAGGCTTCCCTGTCCTTCAGTATCTCCCAGAGTTTGCCCAGACTCATTGTCCTTCGAGTCAATAATGCCATCCAACTATCTCATCCTCTGTCGTCCCCTTCTCCTCTTGCCCTCAGTCTTTTCCAGCATCAGGGTCTTTTCCAGTGAGTCAGCTCTTTGCTTCAGGTGGCCAAAGTATTGGACCTTCAGCTTCAGGATCAGTCCTTCCAATGAAAATTCAGGGTTGGTCTCGTTTAGGATTGATTGGCTTGATCTCCCTGCAGTCCAAGGGACTCTCAAGAAGATTCTCCATCACCACAGTTCAAAAGCGTTAGTTCTTCAGCACTCAGTCTTCTTTATGGTCCAACTCTCACATCTGTACATGACTACTGGAATAAACCATACTTTTGACTATATGGACCTTTGTTGGCTAAATGTCTCTGCTTTTTAATATTCTCTTAAGTTATATATATGTATATGAAAAAAAGAAAGTGTTAGTCCTCAGTCATGTCCAACTCTTTGCAGGCTCCTCTGTCCATGGAATTCTCCAGGCAAGAATACTAGAGTGGGTAGCCATTCCCTTCTCCAGGGGATCTTCCTGACCCAGGGATCAAACCTGGGTCTCCAGCATTGCAGGCAAATTCTTTACTGTCTAAGCCACCAGGAAAGGCATATATATATATATATATGCTTTCACTTTTGTGTGAGCCATAGAAGTTCAGTGTGAATCTCGCCTCTCTGTTCACTTACCGGCTTAGTCTTCTGCATGTTAAATGCTAAATTTATTGCTAAGAGCTATGAGTCTTATGTGTTTGGCAAAAAGTGGATTTTCTGTAATGAATACATAAAGTCTAAGGAAATGCATGCATTTAAAAATGTTACATGGTTTGTAAGTTGCCTCCAGTTAAAAGCAAAAGCAGCGTTGCCCTTTATTGAACTGACCATTTATAGTGAAGTAGCATCTGCTTGATCGTCTTTTTCTTAGTCCTTGGCATTCCCCTCATTAGAAAGGGCTTTCTTTTCTTTTCTTATTATATTTTTGCGGTGATAGCATGAACTGGCAGTATTTTCAGAAAGAGGTTGCTGGCTTTACCCTTGTGAAAATGAACAGCAAGGGCAGCCAAGTGCACTCAGATGTGCCAAGGGAGTGTTGTATTAGGGCTCTAGTTATCTGGGGGGGATCCTGACTTTGTGTGTCACTCAGATTCTCTCATGCCTTCTTGTGGCTCTTGGGGGTATATTTTCTTCTAGAGTCTCTGAAATGACAGCCTTCTTGTGAAAGGAAGGGAGGACAGTGACAGGATGCTACTCAGCTTCCTTGGGGGTTGCATTTGTTTGAATCAAGCTGAACTTTGGTTTGTTTTTTCACAATAAGCAATTCACTGAAGAATTTGAGAGACTTGGTTCTTCTGTGTGTGCTGAATGCAATCCAGTGTGGTTTGTATTAAAGAGACTGTCAGTGATTGGTCATTTCCTAAGAATCAAAGGCGCTTTATCCCTGTGTTTTATGTGTTTTGGTGGCCATAAAAAGTGTTAGTATTTCTAGGGTCACTCACTCTGACAGAAGCCACCTGATGTGCCAGGAGAACACTCAAGCAGACTGGGTGCAGGAGGTGAGAAACTAGACTTCCTGCAAACAGGCGGTAGCACTTGCCATCCACATTAGTGAATCACCTTGGAATTGATTCTCCAGCCCCATTTAAGCCTTCTTATTATTGTAGTCCTGTCCAACAAGTCATCTGCAACTTCATGAGGGACTCAGAGTCAGAAATACCCATTTAGGTTGTTCTGAATACCTTACCTACTAAAACTATAGATTTTCTACTTCTTGTCATGTTGAAGTAACTGGTGGTGGATTTGTCCTCTTTCTATAAAGAATTTAAAAACTGGAGAAACATATGAAATAACAGTTTTCATAAATTGGGCAATAGGTAGTGAAGGATTGTGATCCAGGGAAAAGGAAAATAAATGATGTGAAAGTTACCCTTGTTCTGGCTACAAGCACCCTGGAAATCCTTTGTGGACCATGGCATAGGACAGGCTAACCCAGGCAGAGTACAGCATTCTCGGATGAAATAGGTGAAATTTGTCGGGCAAAGTACTAAAGAAGATGAAATCCTAGGGAAAACAGTTCCCGAAATCAGAATAGAAATCCTCTTGAATTTGCTGCTGAATACTATGTAGGATGAACATGTACACGTGGGATGAAACTCCATGAGGCAACACAAAGAACAACTTCCAGAACTCACACAGTGCTGGGAGACAAGTTCTGTCCAGCTGGAGGAGAGAAATCTCATTCCTGCTGCTGCTGCTGCTAAGTCGCTTCAGTCGTGTGCAACTCTGTGCAACCCCATAGACGGCAGCCCACCAGGCTCCTCTGTCCCTGGGATTCTCCAGGCAAGAACACTGGAGTGGGTTGCCATTTCCTTCTCCAGTGCATGAAAGTGAAAAGTGAAAGTGCAGTCCCTCAGTTGTGTCCAACTCTTCACGACCCCATGGACCGCAGCCTACCAGGGATCCCTCCATCCATGGGATTTTCCAGGCAAGAGTACTGGAGTGGGGTGCCATTGCCTTCTCTGGAAATCTTATTGAAACCTGGGTAATTATTCAATAGAGGTGGCAGAAGGTTAAGCCTTAGTACTAAGGCTAACTTAGTCCTAGGATAAAGACTAATTCAGCCCTAATAAAGCTTAACAAGAAACTGATCTGAAAGTTAATCAATTGCTTGCCCCCTAAAATTTCAGCACTCAGTCTGATACTCAACAATGTATCACTTAAAATCTTACAAAAAATTATAAGATATGCAAAGTAACATATATATTAAAATAAATGTATAATAATATTATTCATAACAAAATATACAGTTATATATATTTTATATAGGTATTATATAAACATATATGTACACAAATGTGTGTATATATATTTTTATCTGTAAAATTATGGTTAACTAAGAGAAAATCAAGCAATAGATATGTACGTAGAAGTCAGCAAAGGTGATGAAATTAGCTCAAGTGCTTTAAAACAGTTATTTTAAATCATTATGTTTAAAATCTTCACTTTACATGTAATTAGGAAAGGAATGGAAGACATAAAAATAAACCATGAACTGATGAACACAAAAGGAGAATATACAAAATGAAAATTTTACTAGACAGAACTAAAAGCAGCCACTGTAAAGAGAAAGATCAATGAACCTTAAGATGTAGAAAAAGAAAAATAAACACATAAGAAAAAAACCGTGATTGGTCCTAGTGATCTTTGGGACAAGGTCAAATGGTCTAAATTACACTTAATTGCTGTCCTGGAACATAAAGAATGAGAAACAATTTCTAAGCAGATAATGACTGAAAAATTTCCAGAATTAATAAACTCTATAAGCCCACAGATCTTAAAGTTTCAGTGAACCCAGCAAAGCTAGATAAATACAGAAAAAGAAAACAGATGGAGCCACATCATACTAAAATTTCAGGAAACCAGTGCTTAAAACAATGTCTTAAAAGCAATTAGAAATAAAAGATACATTACATATTGTGCAGTGAAGATAAGAATAATTTCAGATGTCTGGTCAATAACTATGAGAGTCAGGGAACAATGGAATTACATCTCCATGGTGCTGGAAGGTACAGGAAAACAACCTTGTTTACTTGGAATGTTAAGTTGGCTGAAAATCAGAAATGAAGGCAAAAGACTTTCTTTAGACAAATATGTATAGGAGTTGTCACCAGCAGACGTGTACTACAAGAAAGGCTAAACAAAGTTCTTCAAATGTAATAGAAGTGATAGCAAACAGAGAATTGGATCCAAACAAATTTCCCAAAACATGAGCGAATTAATGCACAAAATGATGGTGATTCCTCGCTTACAGTGATGGAAGTTCAGTTGAGTTCAGTCGCTCAGTCGTGTCCGACTCTGCGACCCCATGAATGGCAGCACGCCAGGCCTCCCTGTCCATCACCAACTCCCGGAGCTCACTCAGACTCACGTCCATTGAGTCAGTGATGCCATCCAGCCATCTCATCCTTGGTCGTCCCCTTCTTCTCCTGCCCCCAATCCCTCCCAGCATCAAAGTTTTTTCCAGTGAGTCAGCTCTTCGCATGAGGTGGCCAAAGTACTGGAGTTTCAGCTTTAGCATCATTCCTTCCAAAGAAATCCCAGGGTTGATCTCCTTCAGAATGGACTGGTTGGATCTCCTTGCAGTCCAAGGGACTCTCAAGAGTCTTCTCCAACACCACAGTTCAAAAGCATCCGTTCTTCGTCGCTCAGGCTTCTTCACAGTCCAACTCTCACATCCATACATGACCACTGGAAAAACCATAGCCTTGACTAGACGGACCTTAGTCGGCAAAGTAATGTCTCTGCTTTTGAATATGCTATCTAGGTTGGTCATAACTTTTCTTCCCAAGAGTAAGTGTCTTTTAATTTCATGGCTGGAGTCACCATCTGCAGTGATTTTGGAGCCCCAAAAAATAAAGTCTGACACTGTTTCCACTGTTTCCCCATCTATTTTCCATGAACCGATGGGACCAGATGCCATGATCTTCATTTTCTGAATGTTGAGCTTTAAGCCAACTTTTTCACTCTCCTCTTTCACTTTCATCAAGAGGCTTTTTAGTTCCTCTTCACTTTCTGCCATAAGGTGTCATCTGCATATCTGAGGTTATTGATATTTCTCCCGGCAGTCTTGATTCCAGCTTGTGTTTCTTCCAGTCCAGCGTTTCTCATGATGTACTCTGCATATAAGTTAAATAAGCAGGGTGACAATATACAGCCTTGATAGACTCCTTTTCCTATTTGGAACCAGTCTGTTGTTCCATGTCCAGTTCTAACTGTTGCTTCCTGGCCTGCATACAGATTTCTCAAGAGGCAGGTCAGGTGGTCTGGTATTCCCATCTCTTTCAGAATTCTACTTTTATCAGTGAAACATTCTACTCAGAAACATTTACTTGCATAAAGCATGAAACAGATACCCACGAAAGCCAAACAACAGCAATAAAGAGAGTAGGTGTGCACTTACTGATTTCAAAGAGCACGAGGAGAGTGACAGGTGACTGGAGAGTCTACCTGGAGAAAAGACACTCCTTCTGCCAGTTCAGTCTGCTCATCTCCTCAGAGTATTTTCTGAAAAATGACAAAGCCTGGGAAAGTGTAGAAATAAATTGGGTATGAGTTTTTACTCTTTCCAAATGAGACATTTTCAGGAGAATTCAGATGCTACTGTGCTTTCTGTAGAGGGTATGTGATATGAGGCACCTGTATGTGGTTTAACTTTTCTTTTTCCTTACTCCTTTGGTTCAGTATCCCTTTAAATTTTTATTTAATTGCTCAGTCGTGTCCAACTCTTTGGGACTGCATGGACTCCCAGTCTCCCGCCAGGCTCCTCTGTCCGTGGGATTTTCCAGGCAAGAATACTGGAGTGGGTTGCCATTTCCTCCTTCAGAAAAAAAATTTTAAACTGAGATATAATTGACATATAACGTTGTGTAAGTTTAAGGAGTACAATGTTTTGATTTAATACATTTATATATTGCAATAAGATTACCATTATAGCATTAGCTAACATCCCTATCTGATCACATAATTATCATGTTTTTCTTTTTCTAGTGGTGAGAACAACTGAGATCTAGTCTCTCAGAAACTTTAAAGTTTATAATATAGTATTGTTGACTATAATCTCTATGCTGGGCATTAGATCTCCAGGGTTTACTAATCTACTAGTTGAAAGTTTGTACCCCCAAACAACATCTCCCAAATATCCCCAGCCCCCCCACCCCCAACCCCTAAAACCACCATTTTACTCTCTGTTTTTAATAAGGTCAGCTTTTAAAAATTCCACATCTAACTGATACCATATGGTGTTTATCTTTTCCATCCGGCTTTTCTCACTTAGCATAATGCCCTCATGGCCCATCCCTGTTGTGGGAAATGGCAGGAAATCTTGCCTGTGCAAACTACGTCCACTCAACTCCTTCTGTGACTGGTCTTCACACTGTGTCCCTGTGGTATTTCCCCCGCCCTGGCAGGACAAGATAGTCCATGTTGTCTAAGTGCCCTTCAGAGTTCGTTCATTGATTAATTAACAAGATTCATAGTCTTTACAGAGTTGCTTGGCAACATGGCAGTCACTCAGCTCTCCGCTGATCTGGGGCAAGGAGGTGACAGAGCACGACAGAACCAGCCCACATCCAGGGTCCTTTCTCCTGATCGGCACCACTTGTTAAGAGCAACTAATTTTTAAGGAAAGATGGATAAGACCTGGGGCTTCCCCGGTAGTTCAGCGGTCAAGAATCCACCGGCAATGCAAGAGTTGCAGGAGACGCGGGTTCAATCTCTGGGTCGGGAAGATCCCCTGGAGGAGAGCATAACAACCCACTCCAGTACTTTTGCCTGGAAAATCCCATGGACAGAGGAGCCTGGTAGGTTACAATCCATAGGGTCACAAACAGTTAGACATGACTGAAGCGAATTAGCATGCACATACGCACAGATAAGAATTGGGAATCCTGGCTTAACTATCTCTCTAGGAAGAGAAAATCCATTTTGATAAGAAGCCTGTATTTCTAACTACTAAATTGAAATACTTGGTGATAGTTACAGATGTGATATTTTCCTGGTGATTTCTACAGACCCACAACAGGTATTTAATAGGCTTCAATCATTCCGGCCACTTTCCTGAAGCTACGTGGGGAATATCAAAACAGGAGAGTCTGCTGGGCACAGCTCCTGCTTTGGGGGCGAGTGTCGGAGTGAGATTGTTACTGGAAACGGACAGGAAGAAGTGCAAAAGGACTGTGGCTGGAAATGATGGTTTGTTGAATAGGCTGATCCAAGGTGCATGACCCAAGGTGCTCATCCAAGCACTAAGGTTTTAGATTTCCCTTGACTGTGTAAACACGAAGGAAAATCTCATGATGTGGTAGCAATGATGCTATGATGTGTCGTTTGTGACATAATAAACCCCCAGTGGGCTGACATTCTCTTGACTTCAAGCACTCCTCTGTGTGCAGGTCCTTCTCAGCTCCCAGCTAGAGCTGTGGTTGATGAGAGAGCTGCAGCACCAGGCCCGGTGTGGTAGCGCCTCGTCCAGCCTCTAACTGAGTGTGTGCAGAGCCAACCTTGTATGCCTCCTCCCCTAGAGCAGCAGCTCCTGCTTCCAGTCCCGGGGGCCACAGGAGGCTCCTTCAGTCTGTTTCCTCTCGCCCCACCTCCTGCCTTTTGTGAGAAACACTTCCCATTTCTACTCTCCCCCAAGGCAAAGTTCATGTCCTTATGCTTGGACTATTACATCCATGCACACCGCTGGTATGTGTGTGTGTGTGTGAAGTGTCCCCATCTAGGCGCTTGTGAGTAGACTCTTCAGTGCTTTTCCTACCTAGCTGATGATACCTAGCAAACTGCTAGTCGTAGCCAATATGCCATACCATTAATGAAATAAACTGCCATGGAAATAGGAAGACCTGCTCAAAGCTCCTCAGAGTATTTAAGGAAAGAATTATATGAGAGAGATAATCTCTGTTAATACAGATTCTAGAAAAGATGCTTTTTGCCTAGTTTGGCCTCCTTGAGTACCGATTTCTCACTTTATAATAGATAACATCCACTGTCTGCTTTATTTTATGAAGCAAGAATGGGGACTTCCCCGGCCATCCAGTGGTTAAGACTATGCTTCTACTGCAGGGGGTGTGAGTTTGATCCCTGACTGGGGAAATGAGATCCTGCATGCCTCACAGTGCAGCCAAATAATAATAATTATTATTTAATAATAAAAGCATGGATGAAATTTTTAATGCAATATTTTGTGATGATGCTGAAATGATTTCTTTAGAGTATGTAAACCTTCTTGCAACACTAATAATAGTAATAATGATCACATGTAGAGAATTTATTCTGAATCTACATATACTTGAAATGGACTTCCTTTATTATACTCTTTGTTCATCTATAATAGGCGTCACAAAATGCTGATCCTTTGCTTGTTAGCTTAGGGAACATTTCACTGTGACTTGGCCCCACTGCTGTCTTTATCCTCTAAAGATTCTCCTTGCATTAGGAGGCAGAAAGCATGGCTTACTGGGGATTCAGGTGGTAGGGAAATGTATCCTACACCGTGCAGCTGTGCTCCTCTCCCTGTGACTGTCCTAGCTGAAGGCTGTTTGCTTTTTTGTGTCACAACTATGCACAGTAAATGTGTGTATCATAACCACAACTGTGCACAATAGATTTATTGGTGGAGAAATTTTACTTAACATTTATGGAAAAATAATCCCTCAGAAGAAATGGAGTAGCCATCATGGTCAGCAAAAGAGTCTGAAATGCAGTACTTGGATGCAATCTCAAAAATGACAGAATGATCTCTGTTCGTTTCCAAGGCAAACCATTTAATATCATGGTAATTCAAGTCTATGCCCCAACCAGTAACACTGAAAAACCTGAAGTTGAATGGTTCTATGAAGACCTACAAGACCTTTTAGAACTAACACCCAAAAAAGATGTCCTTTTCATTATAGGGGACTGGAATGCAAAAGTAGAAAGTCAAGAAACACCTGGAGTAACAGGCAGATTTGGCCTTGGAATACAGAATGAAGTAGGGCAAAGGCTAATAGAGTTTTGCTAAGCGAATGCACTGGTCATAGCAAACACCCTCTTCCAACAACACAGGAGAAGACTCTACACATGGACATCACCAGGTGGTCAACACTGAAATCAGATTGATTATATTCTTTGCAGCCAAAGATGGAGAAGCTCTATACAGTCAACAAAAACAAGACCAGGAGCTGACTGTGGCTCAGATCATGAACTCCTTATTCCCAAATTCAGACTCAAATTGAAGAAAGAGGGAAAACCACTAGATCATTCAGGTATGACCTAAATAAAATCCCTTATGATTATACAGTGGAAGTGAAATAGATTTAAGGGACTATATCTGATAGACAGAGTGCCTGATGAACCATGGATGGAGGTTCGTGACTTTGTACAGGAAACAGGGATCAAGACCATCTCCATGGAAAAAAAATTCAAAAAAGCAAAATGGCTGTCTGGGGAGGCCTTACAAATAGCTGTGAAAGGAAGAGAAGTGAAAAGCAAAGGAGAAAAGGAAAGATATAAGCATCTGAATGCAGAGTTCCAAAGAATAGCAAGGAGAGATAAGAAAGCCTTCCTCAGCAATCAATGCAAAGAAATAGAGGAAAACAACAGAATGGGAAAGACTAGAGATCTCTTCAAGAAAATTAGAGATACCAAGGGAACATTTCATGCAAAGATGGGCTCAATAAAGGACAGAAATGGTATGGACCTAAAAGAAGCAGAAGATATTAAGAAGAGGTGGCAAGAATACATGGAAGAACTGTACAGAAAAGATCTTCACAACCCAGATAATCATGATGGTGTGATCACTCACCTAGAGCCAGACATCCTGGAATGTGAAGTCAAGTAGGCCTTAGAAAGCATCACTACGAACAAAGCTAATGGAGGTGATGGAATTCCAGTTGAACTATTTCAAATCCTGAAAGACGAGCCTGTGAAAGTGCTGCACTCAATATGCCAGCGAATTTGGAAAACTCAGCAGTGGCCACAGGACTGGAAAAGGTCAGTTTTCATTCCAATCCCAAAGAAAGGCAATGCCAAAGAATGCTCAAACTACCACACTATTGCACTCATCTCACACACTAGTAAAGTCATGCTCAAAATTCTACAAGCCAGCCTTCAGCAATATGTGAACCGTGAACCTCCAGATGTTCAAGGTGGTTTTAGAAAAGGCAGAGGAACCAGAGATCAAATTGCCAACATCTGCTAGATCATGGAAAAAGCAAGAGAGTTCCAGAAAAACATCTATTTCTGTTTTATTGACTATGGCATTGCCTTTGACTGTGTGGATCACAATAAACTGTGATGGAAATACCAGACCACCTGACCTGCATCTTGAGAAACCGGTATGCAGGTCAGGAAACAACAGTTAGAACTGCACATGGAACGACAGACTGGTTCCAAATAGGAAAAGGAGTGCGTCAAGGCTGTATATTGTCACCCTGCTTATTTAACTTATATGCAGAGTACATCATGAGAAATGCTGGACTGGAAGAAGCCCAAGCTGGAATCAAGATTGCTGGGAGAAATATCAATAACCTCTGATATGCAGATGACACCACCCTTATGGCAGAAAGTGAAGAGGAACTCAAAAGCCTCTTGATGAAAGTGAAAGAGGAGAGTGAAAAAGTTGGCTTAAAGCTCAACATTCAGAAAACTAAGATCATGGCATCTGGTCCCATCACTTCATGGGAAATAGATGGGGAAACAGTGGAAACAGTGTCAGACTTTATTTTTTTTTGGCTCCAAAATCACTGCAGATGGTGATTATAGCCATGAAATTAAAAAACACTTACTCACTGGAAGGAAAGTTATGACCAACCTAGATAGCATATTCAAAAGCAGAGACATTACTTTGCCAACCAAGGTCTGTCTAGTCAAGGCTATGGTTTTTGCTGTGGTCATGTATGGATGTGAGAGTTGGACTGTGAAGAAGGCTGAGCGCCGAAGAATTGATGCTTTTGAACTGTGGTGTTGGAGAAGATTCTTGAGAGTCCCTTGGACTTCAAGGAGATCCAACCAGTCTATCCTAAAGGAGATCAGTCCTGGGTGTTCATTGGAAGGACTGATGCTGAAGCTGAAACTCCAATATTTTGGCCACCTTATGTGAAGAGTTGACTCATTTGAAAAGACCCTGATGCTGGGAGGGATTGCGGGCAGGAGGAGAAGGGGACGACAGAGGATGAGATGGCTGGATGGCATCACCAACTTGATGGACATGAGTTTGGGTAAACTCTGGGGGTTGGTGATAGACAGGGAGGCCTGGCGTGCTGCAGTTTATGGGGTCACAAAGAGTTGGACACGACTGAGCGACTGAACTGAACTGAACTGATTTAAAGCTAGGGCTTTCCAGGTGACGCTAGTGGTAAAGAATCAGTCTGCCAATGCAGGAGACACAAGAATCCCTGGTTGGAAAGATCCCTGGAAAAGGAAATGGTGTTCTTGCCTAGAAAATTCCATGAGCAGAGGAGCCTGGCGGGCTACAGTCCATGGGGCTGCAAAGAGTCAGGAAAGACTGAGCGGCTGAGCCTGTTGCAGAAACCAGAACTTGAGAAACCAAGCACCACACTTGGAGAGTGGGAGAACTCTGGTCTATTACGCCATCGGGCCCAGAGGGGTTAACACTGCAAGCTCTGAGCCCCGAACAAAGGGATTACAGGGTTTTTATAGACAGACTGTAGTGGGCAACACTAGCTGTTAGTAGGCTGGTTTAAACTAAGGGGTTTTGTGTGCACGGGAACAGTGGTCAAGATGGGGAGGGGGATGCCTGACCTGGACAGGCATGATTAAGCCGGTTTGCAGGGGCTGGACGACTGCAAAGAGCAGGACAAGGTGAGTGAGAGAGACTCCAGTTCCTAGAACTGCAAGTCCCCACTTTCCGAGACTACGTGACCTACGTGATCCAGGCTTTACAAGGGGCAAGCTGAGTTACAGAGGCAGGAGGTGAAATTTTAACTTTTCCTCTTCACACACACACCTCACAGCTTTAGAATTAGTTGAATCACTGGGCATAGTTGATTCATTGTAATATAATACTGTTCACAATATTCTGTAATAGCTGTCAATGAAGGGTACTTCGAGAGGTGTGTTTAGAGTTGTGACTTCCAGCCTGAGACGCAGGAGTGAAGGATCAAAATTTAGAAGAATCAGAATTGCTACTTTCTATTGTTTTTAGGAAGATTTGCATACCTGTTTTTCTGAATCCTCTCCAGTAAAAGTTTTCTGTGACAGCCTGTCTGTTCATTTCATTTTCTTTATAGAGCAATGTGGAGGTGTCACAGAGTCTCAATTCCTTAAAATTGAGGACAACATAAAACAAAGAGTGGAAATATTTTCTCAGGCAGAGAGAATATTTCTGAAAAGTGAGGGAATGCTATTCTGAGTCAAAGTGGACTGGGAGACATTTTGTCCTACCCAACTTTTCTGCAAAATTCTCCTCATCACTTAACCATTAACCATGTATCAGTTGATGGTAGGGTTATAAGTCTCGATCTACTTATACTCCTGCAAGGCATCCAAGGGTTTCCCTGGTGGCTCAGTGGTAGAGAATCGGCCTGCCAGTGCAGGAGATGCCAGTTCAATCCTTGGGTCGGGAAGATCTCTTGGAGAAGTAAGTGGCAACCCACTCTAGTACTCTTGCCTGGGAAATCCCATGGACACACGAGCCTGGCGGGCTGCAGTCCATGGAGTCACAAGAATTGAACATGACTTCGTGACTAAACAACAACTACGTGTGCAAAGCATTGCACAAGTACAAGTAATCATTTTTAGAAGAAAATAGAGTTAATAGAATTCTTGACTCCCATTAATGTATTTTAATGCTCTATCTTAATCAATAGGTTTATCCTTATGGTTGATTCAAATCCTTCTTGCTGGACTAGAAAACAATTGTCACTGGTCATAGATTAGAAATGTGCCAACCAGAATATGTGTCTGTGACTATATATATATATATATATATATATATAATGATGTGTTCATTTTAGGCTGACAAACCCTCCTTTTTTCAGCCCTCTGTTTCCACTTTCAGAAACCCGTGTTACTCTTTCTTATAAATAATATAATGTGTGTAACACCATGTCTTTCTTTAAGTTATCCACATAACACACCATGTTGGGATGTGACTTGGAAGAGAGTCTGAGTCATGAAGCCATTCTGAGCTTGGGTTTCTCAAAACTCTCCCAGGTTTTTTCATTCTTTGTGTTTAAAGCCATTTCCCTATCTCTTATGTTATATTTGTACAGCTTTTTTTTTCTTCCTAAAGGGATTACATCCACATCTGTTTCTATTAAACACCACTCTGCTTATCTTTCCTTTTCTCCAAATTGTCAAGGGCGCTTCTTTCTTCTTAATTCTGTGTCCTAGCCTCATCTCTATGGAGATTTATCTAATACCTGCACTGAAGAAATACCTTATTAAAATGTAAATAGATTCTCAACATTCCAAACATATTCAAATCATCCAAATTTGGTTATTTATTTGTTGGGTTCTTGTTTCTATTTCTTAAAAAAGCATTTACAAATAAGTGACAACTTTAATTAAATGGAGTTATTACATGGGAAGGGCGGGCAGAACATTGGAAGTTTATGAATAATTGTTCTTATAGAACAGTTATCTCTACAACAAGATCAAAAATTTAGTTTATGTTCCTCTCCTTACCTTTTAAGGAAGAGGCTTTTTCATACAATGTGTTAAGTTTTCACACCTGAGCATTTTGTCCTTTCTCATTTCTTTTAAAGGACTCTGAATCTTGTTTCAACACAGAAAGAGTAGAAGTGTGTCTCCTCTCCCAACTCCATTCTTGTGATGTGTGTCTTTTATTAATAGGGATACAATTCTGGAAGTGAGAAATTGAGACTTGGCTCAAAGTGCTTCAGAAATATGGCTGGTGAAACTCCAGTATATGACAGCTTTCAAGATAGCCCAAAATGAATCAAGTGATATGACTCAAAACACCGTGAATGTTAAAAACAAACAAACAAACACCGTGAATGTTAATTAATGGATGGCTACAAAAATAATTTGGGGACAAAGAGGCTATACAATGGGAAAGTATTGATATAGTGGTGACTGCATGTAATAAAAGTTGCATAGGAACTAATTTTATAGCCATCTCACTCTTTCCAGTGGTTTCACTCTCCTTATCTAACAGCTGATGTCGTACTTTACTTGACTCTCCAGTTATCCAGGACTTGACTTCCTCTGCTTTCGGAACCTATAAAGAAGCTGGATCATGACTCTGGAAGAGGGTGGTTGGAACTCAGGGTGAAAATGAGGAGGCTGGCAAGCTGCCACTTGAGAGAAGATGCATGGAGTCTTGAAGATTTGAACCAGACTATATCGGGAGGTAAAAATTGGACTAATTTACATGTACATGTGTGCTATGTGCACACACTCACACAGAAATACACACACACACACACAGTGAGTCAAGCAGAGTATTCCCTGAAGAAAACAAAAAATAGAACATCTGAGGGGTCAACAGAGACACAGCTTGTTCACTCATTCACTCTTCCATTCCTTCATTCTTTCAATATTTATGTAACTCCTGCCTAACACTCTGCACTGAAGAAGATACTTTAGGAACAAAATGCCCAGATATCTTTAAGGAACTAGGATTAATTGGAGGTGCTATTTCCATATGTATAAGATTGTGTGCGTGCGTGCTAAGTCGCTTCAGTCACGTTTGATGCTTTGCGACCCCATGGGCCCCGCCAGGCTCCTCTGTCCAGGGGGTTCTCCAGGCCAGAATACTGGGGTGGGTGGCCAGGCCCTCCTCCAGGGGATCTTCCAGATGCACGAATTGAACCTGTGTCTCTCATGTCTCCTGCATTACCAGATAGATTCTTTACCACCAGTGTCACCTGGGAAGCCCATGTGTAAGAGTAAATCATAATAAATAGAAGCCAAGGGTTTAATGTCTTTAAAATGCTGCAGAACATTACAGGGTCCATGGGAAAAAACCCCACTCATTTCTGAAGGAGTTTTTCTTTGGGCTGGTCTATAAAATTAAAAAAGGCAAACACATGAAGAGAGAGAGACCACTGGGCGATGGTTCTGCCTAAGACCCTGTCTAGTAATGTTCCCAGAACTGGTTCTCCTGGGATCAATCATTAGAGATATAGGCAAAGGCATGGAGTTATTTGTATGTTAACTTCCTTCTGGCTACCAAAGAAAGGCAGCAAACCAGTTTTTGTGTTTTTTAAAAATATGTTTACTTATTTTTGTTCGTTTGGCTGCACCAGATCTTCGCTGTGGGATGCAGGATCCTTTCGTTGCAGTGTGTGGGATCTAGTTCCATGACCAGGGATCAAACGCCAGGCCCCCTGCCTTGGGAGCATGGAGTCTTAGCCTCTGGATCACTAGGGAAGTTTCCCCACTTTGTGTTTGATAGGTAAAACATGTGAGTAGTAAAAAGGAAATAAAGCCTTACATGGATCTCAGTAACTCACAGAAAACGAACTTCTCAGTTCCTGTTTGCCAGCTATGTCTGTTTGTTTCTCCAAACTTGCTCCGGCTCAGTATGGGTTGTTTAAAAGGTGAGCTGTTTGTTTCTCCAAACTTGCTCCAGCTCAGTATGGGTTGTTTAAAAGGTGAGCTGCCATGACCCTGGTATGACAAAGGGATACACAAGGATATGGAAGCCAGCGGTGCATGAGTGCACACAACAGGAAAATATTAAAGCTTTAAAGGTGAAAATATCAAGACCACGTATTAGAGTAAAATGTTTCCCCTAGTTCAACTGAGGGAGAGTTTGATGGGCTGTTTTCTGACTAACAAGAGGAAGGATGTTTTCTTTACGTGGATGGGGTGGTTGTAAAATGAATATAATGGTTCCCCCAAAGGAGCAGCATTCTGAGCGTCGTGTATTCCATTCACACCAGGGGCGCTGGTTTATAATTACCCTAATGGAGCCCTGAATTGGGACAAATGGATGTTCGCATCCCATTTTCTTCTTCGGCACTGGGTATGTTGTGGGATATGGAGTCGTAAAACTCACCTCGGAGGACACTCAAGACAGTGGGGTACAGCTTATTACGCCAGCGGAGCCAAGGGGAATCAGTCCCCAACAAGGACCCTGATGTTTCTGAGAGGCCCAGTTTTATACCCCCCACTACGTGACTGGTTGCATGTTAGCAACCTCTTTGTTGTGCATGACTGAGTTTTATAACAGGTAGGTGCTAGGAGAACAAACAATTAAGGTTAAAGGTGAGGAACAATGATTATACAAAAAGGGGGATGTCTCCATAGTTAATCTAACAGGGGCAGCCTGACCTCAGCTACAATCTCCGTTTGCCATCTGTAGGGACGGAAGTCTCCAGGAGACCTGGTTTTCCCTAGCAACGGTTTCTTCACTCTTGGGCAGGGTTCAGGCCCAGTGTGAATCCTGTCTTTAGGATGGATGACAGGCTTCAAGATGGAGTCTCTCCTGCTTTCCTCACACTGGCCCCACAGTACACTGGGCACATTCCGCGACCAAGTACAGGGTGCAAGTGAGGTTTGCTTATTTCACCTTGCATTTCTAGGTGACCGATTTTCACACAGCAGTGTTCACGGCAAACAGCGTATAAAGGGGGATTTAGATGCAGGACGGCCAGCACAGCTGGATGGACTTTGGCTTGGTTAGCTTGGCTGGACAGTGTAAATCAAGCCCGGGCGTCTCCCCAGGTAGTGTCCTAGTTGATGAAAAACACACCTGTGTCTGAATTTACCTATATCCAAGTACATTAAACCTGCATATGTACTGAGCTGGCAGCAAGGAAAAGCACCTATGATGAACAGCAAGAGAAGGAGCAACTAAAATGTCTCCTTTATTTCTGAATTCTATTTCCTCTTTTATTGTGAGGGAGTCTATTAGCAAAAAAGATACGGCTGACGATTGAGATCTTCCAAGCAATGTTAAGTACCCGTCTATCAGAGCGTATCATCTACGACATGCTGTTAGCGGTTTGACTAAATTCTAGGAGCGTACACTTGACTTATCTTTTTGGGTTGCTTACATTCAGCCACAGTGGTCTGTTCGGATTGTTGACACATGATTTGTAAGAGGATTTAGTTTTCCTTAAACTGCAGCATGAATACTGAAATGGAAATCTAACTTTAAAACCAGTGCAGGACAATTTGCAAAAACATCTTAAAACATGAATATGGGGAATCTGGAAACATTAGGAAGACTACGTTTCCTGGTGTCAGGAAAAAACACTGCCGGGAAAGTGGGGTCGTTAGTAGATGATTTGCTGAGCCAAATCAGGCTTCGTGACATGTTTAAGGTAATCCAGACAGTGTTATTTGCCAAGGGTATAGATTCTATCTTTGTATGGAACTCTGAAACCCGTGCTGGAATGTAAAATAGATATCTGTTCTTTAGTCCTGGAAGGGAAAGTAGGCGTTTTTAGATGTCACTGATTACAGCCTCTATACTGAGTTTAAAAAGCTATCAAGGACAGAGGTGCTGCTGCCTGCTGTTGCAGGGTCACTCAGGGCAAGTCGGTTCTTAAGGTTTTTAGAAACCAGTTAGGCACGCACATGTATGTACATGCACATGAATGTATGCATATACATATTTGGAAGGAATGATGCTGAAGCTGAAGCTCCAGTTCTTTGGCCACCGCATGCGAAGAGTTGACTCATTGGAAAAGACTCTGATGCTGGGAGGGACTGGGGGCAGGAGGAGAAGGGGACGACAGAGGATGAGATGGCATCACCGACTCAATCGACGTGAGTTTGAGTGAATTCCAGGAGTTGGTGATGGACAGGGAGGCCTGACGTGCTACAATTCATGGGGTCGCAAAGAGTCAGGCACAACTGAGTGACTGAACTGAACTGATACGTGTATACACATATGGGCTTCCTCAGTGACTCAGAGGTAAAGAATCTGCTTGCAGTGCAGGAGACACAGGAGACTTGGGTTTGATCCCTGGGTCGGGAAGATCCCCTGGAGCAGGGAATGGCAACCCACTCCAGTATTCTTGCCTGGAGAATCCCATGGACAGAGGAGCCTGGCAGGCTATACTCCATAGGGTTGCAAACAGTTGGGCACGATTGAAGTGACTTAGCATGCACGCATGCATGTATACACACATATGGATATGTGTGTGTGCATCTGTGTTGAGCGGGTGTTCTGAGTGAAGCGGGAAAGCCCTGGACTCATGGCTTCCAGGGCAGTGTCTGTTCTTTCGCCCACAGACCCTGCACTCCTGGGCAAGCTCTCTTGTCTTGGGATGTTATCTAGTTGTGAGGGGCCTTCGCTCAGTCTCTGCTATCTTCTCAGCAAGAAGAAGAATGAATCTACTGAGAAAAAGGGTTGATCCTCAGTATCAACTCAGTATCTGTGTTTAGACTTTCAAGTATAATGGGGGTCTGCAGTGCACCTGAAACTCTCCTGTGGGTCCTGTGAAAAAAATAGGTAAAAGGAGGTGACATTTGAGTAATCATTTGAAAGAGGGATGCATATTCCAGGTAAAGAGAAAATCAATTGCAAAGGCCCTGAGGTGGGGGTGTGCTTGGCATATTTGAGGAAGAGTAAGGAGCCACTGTGGTTGGAATAAAGTAAAGAGTAAATGGTGAAGTCAGACTTTTGTAGGCCACTGAGAGGGCTGTTCGGAGTCATGTGGGAACCATTTTAGAGTGTTGAGCCTGGAAAGTCGCATGCTGTGACCTGCGTTTTAAATGCATCCATAGGCTGTGATGAGAATAGATTCTAGGTGGCGGGTAAGGGAGAAAGTAGGGAGAAGAGTTAGAAAACTGTGGGAGTAATTCTGGAAAGAGATGGGGGCACTAACACTGAGGTGTTAATGGAAGTGGTGGTGAGAAGGGGTCGGCCTCTTGATGTGCTTGGAAAAACTGATCTAATTAGGTTGCTAATGGATTGGATGCAGGCTGTGAGGGAGGGAAGACAAGCAGGCACCGAGGTTTATAGCACTGAAAGTGGACGGATGGGATTTCTACTTGCTCAGATGAGAAGCCTGTTGAAAGAGCAGTTTTGGGGGATAAGGCATGTCTTTATTTGTGGGGGGTGTATCCAGTTCTGACACAGAAAGTTTGAGAGGTCTCTTTGCAACCCAAGCAGAAATGTCAATGCTACTATTGCTGCTGCTGCTGAGTCGCTTCAGTCGTGTCCGACTCTGTGCCACCCCACAGACAGCAGCCCACTAGGCTCCTCTGTCTCTGGGATTCTCCAGGCAAGAACACTGGAGTGGGTTGCCATTTCCTTCTCCAATGCATGAAAGTAAAAAGCGAAAGTGAAGTCGCTCAGTCGTGCCCGACTCTTAGAGACCCCATGGACTGCAGCCTACCAGGCTCCTCTGTCCATGGGATTTTCCAGGCAAGAGAACTGGAGTGGGGTGCCATTGCCTTCTCCAGAAATGTCAATAGACAGCTAGAATTTGGGGAAGAAGCTGGAAATTGTCCGTGCACATGTGGAACAGAAAGCCATGAGGTCTCCAAGGAGCGAGTGTACTGCGGATGTGGAAAATGCCCGTGGGCAAAGTCTGATGGCCCTGCAGAGTCCAGAGGTCGGGGAGATGGAGAAGAACCATAAAGGAAACTAAATGATTGATTAATCAGTGAGGAGGGAGGAAAAGCAAGAAAGCAGGGTGAAGCCAAGTGAAGGAGGTGTTTTGAGGGAATGATCCGCGATGACAGATGCTGTATTTGGTCAGTATGTGGGAAAACTACTTAAGGCCAAAATGAGGGAACAAAGGCTTTATACTTTTACCTTTCACCAGCTAGGGATGAGGGTCTCCCGACATGCAAACCAGAGAATTTTTGGACTCTCCCTATTCCCTTTTATTCCTGCTTACAAATGGAAATTCTTTTCTGAGCTAATCTCTTACAGCACTTTGTCAAATGCATCCAGTAATAACTAACTCATGCTTTTAGTATTCTGTTTTCCAATTACTTTCTGTAGAGCTACAATAAGATGAGGTACATGAACTGTCTCAAAAATTGTCAGACATGATTGTTTACCAAATAATTTGCTACTTTATAACATGGCTTTCCATCTTACCAGCTTGTAATATAATTTTCCTTACTGCTTATTCCCTAAGCCAAAGCTATACTAAGAATAAGATTTTAAGGATTTTAGCGGTGACCCCCTTGAGAACCAGCTGAAAAGCTAGGCGGTCCCCAAATTCCAGTGGCCTAAAAGAGCAAGCATCTATTTTTCATTCACACAAAGTGCCACTTCAAGTTTGGGAGGCTCGGGAGTGACTGGCCTCCAAGTCACACCTCAGCCTGGCACCCTCACAAGCCCTGTGGGCATCAAAGTCTGTGTTGGAAAGATGAGCTTCACAAGTTAAGTTCTCCCACCAGGAAGTTACACACACAAGCTCTGATACCAAACCCAGACGGCTGATTCTAATTTATCAGGCTTGGAGAATAAAATATCAGAGAATGTCTGCCTCAGAAATAAACCATTTTCACTTTATTTTGATAATCACAAATAAGCGTACAGTCATATGAGCTGACTTTTTATCTTCTTGCCTAATATCACAGTAATTTACCTGAAGAAAAAAAATTTTTTTGCCTCACTTCTGGGTCTGTCTGAGACTCTAAAGGCAGCATAACTAGCGTGTGATGAACAGGTAAGGTCTTCAGTAAAACCTCAGTAGTCCACTTAGAGAGGGACAGGTGCTAGGTTTCTATGGTTTGACCTCTGTCCTGAGGTAACTCATGACAGTTGTTAGCAGAACCTTAAAGTAAAGCTACGTTGGCCCCTCACCCAAACCCCTGGGCTACTACTGCGCCCGTGTCTTTCAGCATTCTTACCCTTGTGCCGCTTTGTTTTGCACAGATTTACAGTGAAGCAGGATCTATTTTTAGCTGCCAACGACCTCAGCTCTCTTTTATCTTCTCAGTATTCTGATGTCCCTTTGTTATTCCAACAGAGACTAACTGCGGTTTCTGTCAGGACTTTGGTTACATTTGGTGGTGACATAAAGCAGCCATATCCCTCTCAAGTAGGTGTTGGTCTGCATCGCTGATCTAGTTACCTACAAACAAGTTATTCTGCTATTAGTGAAATGTTTAAATCCAGGTGTTAGCCAAGGGAACTCTCTCTTCACCAGGAAAAGAGGAGCTGGCAGGAGGGACCAACCCCATTAAAAATCTCTGTATTTCATTTGATTGTCTTCCTACTTGTACGTTTGTAGTACAGAGGAGGAAAAAAATCACAAATGAAAGTGGCTTGGTTTTGGACAGGTGTTCAGTTCAGTTCAGTTCAGGCGCTCAGTCGTGTCCGACTCTTTGCGACCCCATGAATCGCAGCATGCCAGGCCTCCCTGTCCATCACCAACTCCTGGAGTTCACTCAGACTCGCGTCCATCGAGTCAGTGATGCCATCCAGCCATCTCATCCTCTGTCATCCCCTTCTCCTCCTGCCCCCAATCCCTTCCAGCATCACAGTCTTTTCCAATGCGTCAACTCTTTGCATGAGGTGGCCAAAATACTGGAGTTTCAGCTTTAGCATCATTCCTTCCAAAGAAATCCCAGGGCTGATCTCCTTCAGAATGGACTGGTTGGATCTCCTTGCAGTCCAAGGGACTCTCAAGAGTCTTCTCCAATACCACAGTTCAAAAGCATCAATTCTTCGGCGCTCAGCCTTCTTCACAGTCCAACTCTCACATCCATACATGAGCACAGGAAAAACCATAGCCTTGACTAGACGGACCTTAGTCGGCAAAGTAATGTCTCTGCTTTTGAATATGCTATCTAGGTTGGTCATAACTTTTCTTCCAAGGAGTAAGTGTCTTTTAATTTCATGGCTGCAGTCACCATCTGCAGTGATTTTGGAGCCCCAAAAAATAAAGTCTGACACTGTTTCCACTGTTTCCCCATCTATTTGCCATGAAGTGATGGGACTGGATGCCATGATCTTCGTTTTCTGAATGTTGAGCTTTAAGCCAACTTTTTCACTCTCTTCTTTCACTTTCATCAAGAGGCTTTTTAGTTTCTCTTGGACAGGTGTACAATTCTATAAAAATAACATGTTTTTCCTATAGTAATGTGTTATTTATAGGTAGTGGTATGGCGTTCACAAGTTGTTTCAGATTTGCTCTAATCTGCATCTCACACAGCAAGTAGGAAATGTGTACATGATTCCTACTTTACAAACAAATAAACAGACCAAAAAAAAAAAAAAAGAGGAAAATCCAGACTTGGTAACATTCACCCAATTAGCTATCGACAAAGCTGGAAATAAAGCCTGTGTTATCTTGTTTTCTTTTGTGATATTTCCACAAGCAATTTTCTAGATAATACAAAGTGAAGAGCATTATTTATTTTTATCATGACCTGGAATTTGTTTTATCTCATTCAATAGCTAGCTGTACTGAGAGCAGCACTTGAGGCCGTTTAAGTGGGCCATTGGTTCCCTGCGTGTCTGTAGCTCCTGAGGTTCCTTTGTGTCTCTCCCCATGGGCATCCCACACAGATTCATCTGTGCCCTCTTCAGATATGCTCCCAACATTAAGAGGAGGGATTCTTTGTAATAGTAATTATTTATGAATTGGTGCATTTTTCATCATTCGCAATTGGTGGGAAGTGCTTTAGCACCTTAGAGAGTGTTCTCGTGGTTTCCGGGTTTTAACCCATCTGACTTGCTACTAAGTTCAAACATTTCTTACCCGTCTCTTTTGTTGATTGTACTTAGAGTTTTAAAATTAATAATTTGATAGGACTGACCAAAAGCCATTACTTATTCACACTAGAAGGATTAAATTATAAGTCTTGGGGAGAGGGACATTTATTGCCATCAGATAGAGGTAGGAGTCAGTCCTCTAAGAAGGACAACCTTGAAATCTGGGTTAATTTATTTTGAAAACTTTCCATCAGGAAACTCTGTACTCTTGGGCAATTTACTCTACCTCTCTGTACATATATTTCTTTATTAGATGTATGGAGGGAATTACCACACAATACTTAATAATGCATAAGCAATGTCTTCAATTTTATTTTCACTTCTATGGAAAAGATATCATATAATCTCAATATAATCCTGTGATTAATATTTTTTCTAAGTCAAGATCAAAAAGAACCTTATAAGTGATGCCATGAGTGGCCATTCCATGTGATGTGACAGTGTTAATGCCAAACACTTCTGGTGTCAGTCTCCTTGTACCTGTGCTAGAGAATCTGTTGAAATAATATCATTTTCTGAAAAAACCATCGATTAGGATTCAAGGTTAAATATACCATTCATTAGAAAATTGGAGCCTCAAGATTTAAGTAAAATTGAGGTTTAATTTTTAAAACTTACTTTAAGGATGTGTGCAAAATTTATTAGTACAGCATTTAAAAGATCTTGATATGACTTCCACCCCCAGAAATGATGTAACAGGACACAGCAGACAAGTGTATATCGGGAAAAAAAAGCCTTAGAAAATAATTTTTTTTGTTGTTGTTGAAAATATCAGAGAGTTGTGGGGGCACAGGGATGAGAGAAACCAAAATTCCAGGGAGAAGTGAGGTAGCAATCTCCACCTTTTTTTTTCTTTTAAATTTGAGGGAGGGGCATTTCCTGATTCTGGGTGTGACCTGGGAACTTACACAGACAGCAATCCTATTTTGGGGGAGAGAGTAACCAGCTGCCTTTCCTGGTCATGCAGGGACTGCAATAGCAATAACTATGGCAGGGATTTTTCCCATGGAAATTTGCATTGATCTGGGCATATAATGGCAGCGAGGGGCCTTGGTCAAAATGTTTTGAGAGGTAGAACAAAATGTCCTGTTGTATTGAGGTGCATAGGGAATAAAGAAAACACAAAGCTGATCTTTCCAGCAAGATTTTGGGGGGCAACTGTTGACACTCTTAGAGGTGGGAGGTGGAGGGCTAGACTGGAAACTCCAAAGGCAGAGACAGGTCTCTCAAAGAGCTTTCTTGGGCTAGGGAAACAGTGACCCCTCAGGCTAGCAGGGACACTTGCCAGTTTCATTGAGCGTGCTGATTCCTAGAGAAGGACTGCTATCACTACAGTTCTACTTAAAGAATACCTTAAAATATTTGATTGCATGTGTATAGTGAGACTCATTTTATAGAGCACTTCCACACACTTTATTTCCTTTGTTTGAGCCCTTCTAACCTTGTGTGATACGTAGTTCGGGGTAATTATGCTGGTTCTGTACATGAGGAACCTGGGGGTTCAGACAATTTGAGAGGGAAGTTCAGGCTAGAATCTAGGTGTTCTGACTGCTCATCCAGCATTCAGGCATCATATGCATTTAGGCAACTATTTTAACTGGTTACTCAGGAACTCTTAGCTGTACTTTAAATTTCATTGTGCAAATGGACCATTTTTGAGCAACTAGTATTTACAAAAGTTGGCCCCTCACTGGCAGTTACAACAAACACACTGATCAGAGCCACTGGGATCAATATTATTCTCCCTTGGAACTTGGATTAAATAAATTTAATTGGTATTGAAGATGAGAGGGTAGAAAGCATGGGGGCATGAATTTTGGTTTCAGGATACTAATTACAGCCAGGGTTTCACAGTGAATTATTTATATTTCTGTCACCTGAGGACTTCCAGAGGGCAACTGGGTTAATTCACATACTGTAATTCTCCATTTCTAATAAACTGTGGAGTGTTCTTAATTGGTAATTAGAAAATGATTATACCTTATCGGTAAAAACCGCATTTCTTTGACTATATTGATGTGATTATGCAATTACATTTCAAATTAGCTTGAATAATGTTCAACACAAGAATTCTAATTCTAGTCTGATCTGCCAGGTAACTTGGCCATGGGCAGATTTAGGGGTGGCCTCAAGTGTAAGCACACCATGCCTGGTTTTGAAGTGGTTTCTCAACTTGTTTTAGGGTTTTTGCAACAACATGGGGTGGCAACAAGGGTTTAATTTCACCGTTCAGTGTTAATTTTGTACATAATTCCTTTTTAATTATGACTTGAGTCAAGTCTTCAATTTTTATGGAAACCAAATGGCTCTTATACTTCAACATTATTTTCTTTTAATCAGGACATACTATAGTTAATCAAGAAATGTACATTTAAAATGATCAGACCAAGAAGGAGAATTTAATAATAATCATAGTAATAATAAGTTGGCTATTCCAAAATGTAGCAATTATATTTATATATATATGTCTCTGGAGAGTTGATAAAGAATGGGGATTTGATAGAGTTCAAACAGTGATACTTTTGAGAATCAAAGGATGAGAATCCAAATGGGGACACTGGGATAGTAAGTTTAACCTGATATTTATTGCCCAGGTTAAACTGGGATATGAGAAAACCCTAATCATGGTCGTGTCTGTGTATGTGTGATATTTGGTGTTGTGCTACATAGACATAATTGTACCTAAATGAAAAAACAGTGTAAATGCATTGCTGTATATGCATTCACTTCAGTGGTGACTCTGTGCCAGGCCCTCTAAGAAATGGATATACTGAAAGTGGTAAGACTCAGTCCCAGGGCTTGCAGAAACATTACCTTTTGAACATGGTAAATTCTGAGGGAAAGGTATGGATGATGGAGGTGGAAGTGTGTGTATGTGTGTTTGGAGGGGGTGGTAGTGGTTACTGTATTTCTCCAGCCAACTCTACTACATTACTGCCTCAGGCTGATGCTGAACACCTCACACTGGTGTTTGAATTAATTTATTTCTAACACTGTAGGGGCCTATCAAGAATATGGGGCTTCCCAGGTGATAAAGAACCCGCATGCCAATGCAGGAGACTTAAGAGACACCGGTTTGATTCCTGGGTTGCGAAGATCCCCTGGAGGAGGGCATGGCAACCCACTCAAGTATTCGTGCCTGGAGAATCCCATGGACAGAGGAGCCTGGTGGGCTACAGTCCACGGGGTCACAAAGAGTCAGACACGACTGAAGTGACTGAGCACAAGCATGCACACACCGAGAATATGCTTCCAGTCTTCAAAAGGATGGGACTGGGCACTGTCCACTGTGGTAGCCACATGTGGCTCTTTAAATTAGTGAAAATTAAATCAGATTAAGATTTAGTTTTTCAAACTAGTCACATCTCAAATGCTCAGTAGCAGAATGTGGCTCAGTTCAGTTCAGTTCAGTACCTTAATTGTGTCTGACTCTTTGCGACCCCATGAACCGCAGCACGCCAGGCCTCCTTGCCCATCACCAACTCCCAGAGCTTACTCAAACTCATGTCCATCAAGTTGGTGATACCATCCAACCATCTCATGCTGTCGTCGCTTTCTCCTCCTGCCTTCAATATTTCCCAGTATCAGGGTCTTTCCAATGAGTCAGTTCTTCACATCAGGTGGCCAAAGTATTGGAGTTTCAGCTTCAGCATCAGTTCTTAATGAATATTCAGGACTGATTTCCTTTAGGATGGACTGGTTGGATCTCCTTGGAGCCTAAGGGACTCTCAAGAGTCTTCTCTGATACCACAGTTCAAAAGCATCAATTCTGCAGCGCTCAGCCTTCTTTATGGTCCAACTTTTACATCCATACCTGACCACTGGAAAAACGAGAGCTTTGACTAGACGGACCTTTGTTGGCAAAGTAATGTCTCTGCTTTTTAATATGCTGTCTAGCTTGGTCATAGGCTGCTGCTGCTGCTGCTGCTGCTACTAAGTCGCTTCAGTCGTGTCCGACTCTGTGCGACCCCATAGACGGGGGCTAATGGACACCAAATTGAACAACACCATGTAGAACATTTCCATCATCTCAGAAACTTCTCTAGGAGAGCACTGACAAATCCCACACCTCTAAATGCACAGAGTAATTTCCTTTCCTTTTTAATATCAGCATGTTTAGACCACTGCACATTCTGCCAAAAGTTTGTGAAATGCTTTTATTCACTCATTTAGTCATAACACCATATATTCATTAAGTACCTAATATGTGACAGGCGCAGGAGTGAAGAAGATAGAAAAAGGACATACATGTTATTCTCATTTAATTAAAATATGATTTAAGTATTGTAGATATTGAAAATGTCTTCCAGTGATTGAGCTTTCTAATTGGGAGGCTAATGGACATTCAGCTTCCTAACATGGCATGATTGAGAAGCAACAAATACAACATAAAATATGGGCAAGGAAAGTAAAATAGGAAAGTGTAGGGATCAATGGTGGAGGTAAAGCACCTCTACCATTGTTTATTGCCGATTTTCTTCTTTCATTTTCTTAAAAACTAGTCACATTGGAACTCAAGAAGATGACTGAAGCTTATAAAAAGTATACCTGAGAGTAACTTTCAAATGAGGTATGTAGGCAGACCCAGAAAATTTAGAAGAACATTTGAGCAACATAACAATTAATGGATTATAAACCACACAAGATAACATCTGCAAAGACACAGCAAATTATGGTTTATGTGGGCTTTTGAAATTAGTGTTAGAGAAATATAATCACATACGATTACCCTTTCAGACTCTGATGTCAACTTCTATATTCAATGTACTAAGAAGGCAAAACAAAACCTGGCTGTATTTGAAGAGATAGGTGGTTTGATCCTGTGGTGAAAAGAGATTATGGTCCCAAAATAGGCTGTGGTCTAGAGGATTTACCTAGGATTTCAGGGCATTAGCACAGAAAGCTAGGGTTAAACAGTAGAATGAGTGACTTAGGGAAGGTTAACCTACTTCCTATTTCTCAAGGGCATTCTGTGGAGAATCAAGAGTGGAATTGGACTGAGGGTTGTTTGTAAGATGGCATGAGAAGGGAACAGGATTTGATATGCCAGCCATTTCCTTCCAACCTCCATGTGCGATCACTATACTTTTGATTTAAAAACCATTGCCATCTCTTCTCAAAGCCAACTGATCTGCAATATCGATTTCCCAGGTATTCTCAGCTTGGTTTCCTGAGACTGTGTCTTCTGTGAGTAGCCTTGAAGTTTCTCCTTCTGCTGAGGAAAGTGAGGACTTCTGTGCCCTTAAATGCAATGAGACTGCTTTAGTCTACACTGCCTCCATGTTCAGGGAACAGCCTGGCACTGTTTCCTCATCTTTGAACCAGTCTCTCCTGTTGGCATCCATGGCATCACACCAGTTTGACAATTTCTTATTTCATTCTAGCTCTGCAGCCATCATCTTGAATGGAGGCTCTGACAACGTTGGGCTACTGCCTACTCCCGTTCCCCCTAGTTGTCACTCTTGTTACAAATTATAAAATAGTATAAATTTTTTCTTAACATTTTCCACTGAGAGTATTGGTGACTTATTATTGCATTTAGAACAAGATCTAAATCCCATAACCTCATCATCTGGCTTCTCTCCAACTCTCCAGACTCAACCTTCTAGTTGTCATTCATTCATCTATCCTTCTACTTATTAATTCTTCCATGTGTGTAGCCATTATAAGAGAGCATAATGCTCTGGGATCTGAGTGAAAAATGTAGGCTTAAATTATTGTCTTCTTGGAGTTTATATTCTCTCAATATTCAAGGGTGATCTGGTGTTGAGAGACAAGGAATAAAACAGATGAAAAGGGGGAATTATAATGCATTAAATGATGATAAAGGTTAAGGAGAAAAAAGCAGGGAAGGGTGTGTGGATGAAAGGTTGAAAACCGAAGGAGAGTGGTGAAGGGAGGTTCCCTGAAGAGCTGGCGTTCGAGTACAGACCTGAGAGGGGAAAACTAGGCAGGGATCTGGGTGAAGAAAACCCAAGGTGTAGAGGAAAGGAAGCACCACAGCCCTAGTGCACATGGAATATTCTAGGAACCACAAGGAGGTCAGATACGAGTACCACAGGTACAGGAGTGAGAAATGAGACAGAGGGGACTTCGTAGGCCATTTTAAGACACTTTGATTTCATTTGCGATGAGATGAGAAGCAGTTAGAAGGTTCTGAGCAGGAAGGTGATGTTTCTTTCTTAACACATTGATTTTTTATGTGACACTTATGTGTGGGGCACACTGTGTCAGGCACTGTGCCATGTTCTAGGCTTTGTGGTTGACTTTTTATTTTGTCAACTGGGATATTTCCAAATCATTTATTCAATTGACTTCTTCATGTAATTAATGGTTAAAGACTTGAAATTAGCCATCTTTGAGTTCATATTAATTATATATTTAAAAATTGTTTACAGTTAAGAGTAGAGTAGTGTCTTTTGACTGGTTTTACAGTATCCTGCAAATAGAGGTTGTTTTTGCTGTTCATTTGTTTGTGCCCTACTCTTTGCAACCCCTTTGCAAAACCTCTTTGCAATGGACAGTAGCACGCCAAGCTTCCCTGTCCTTCACTATCTCCTGGAGTTTGCTCAAACTCATGGCCACTGAGTCAATGATGCTATCTAACTACCTCATCCTCTGTTGACCCCTTCTCCTCCTGCTTTCTATCTTTCCCAGCATCAGGGTCTTTTCCAATGAGTTGGCTCTTCTTGTGGTGGCCAAAGTACTGGTAAATGGGGAAATTTACCCAAGCTCAAAAGATACATCAACTGTCTCTCTCCCCATTCATTACCACCAAAGACACATCAATCACTGAGGAAAGTGCAACTCATTACATTGACAGAGAGGGACTCTTGTAGGAACTTTTTACATGAAAAAATGAAAATGAGACCAACTCCATTCAAAATTAGTGGAAGAAGAAAACAGAACTTGAGAATCAACACATCTCAATTGACAAAAATTGCCAGCAAAAATCTCCCCTGAAGCAGAATAAAACTGTGCCATAGCACCCCAAAATAGCATGGAGAATTTTAAAAGAAAATACCTAAACTGGGATATTCAAAAATTAAGCACAAAAGTGGACAAAAACAAGAAGTGTCCATTCGAGTTGGCTCAGCTGATGTCAGAAATGGCTAATAAGTTAAAATGATCCCAAGGGAGAATAGATTTGAATTAAAAATTTGAAAGAAAGCATTAAAGAAAGTCAGAAAAAGCAATAATTAAAATTAAATGAAAGAAATAAATTGGGTCAGAGAAAAGAGTAACTGAAATGAAAGAAATTTCTTACATATTTTCTATGAACAAATCATCCATTTATTATTTATGTCTAAGTTCAATATTTTATATACATTATATTCTTTGAATCATTTGAAAGAAGGTTGTATGCAAAGATATTTACTTGCTAACCACAATAGAGTTATCAAATTCAGGGAACTTAGCATCAAATAATACTGCTGCCTATTCTATAGGTCATATTCCAAGTATATCAGTTGTTCCATAATATCCTTCTTAAAGCTACTTTTATAATAAAGGATCCAGTTCAGGATCTCATATTACATTTAATTGTCATGTCTCCGTAGTCTCTTGATCAAGAAGAGTTCCTCAGCCTTCCTTGGTCTTTCATGAAAATTACCGGCCAGATATTTTCTAGAATATCCCTCAGTTTGGGTGTCTTTGCTATTTCCCCGTGAATGAACTGAGGTTTGGGATTGAATACCACATGGGTGTTATGTGTCCTGACGTAATTACAGCTGAATCTTTTTGTTGATGGTTTGCCTCTTTGTGACCCTCATTTTGATCACTTGGTTAAGTTGTTACCTATTTTCTCCACTATACACTTATTTTATTTTGTAATTAGCTAAAAAAGTGTTGGAAGATACCCAAATGCTTTGTAAATGTCCTCATTTTCAAATCTTTTCCCCAATTTACCTTAAGCATCCAATCATGATTCTTGCCTGATGCTGAGGTGTTTCAGGCTCACCTGGTGGCTACCCCACAATTTTCCCAAGAGAGAGGAGTGGCATTTAGAAACCGAGGCCTGGAATCCAGTCCTTCTGGGGTGTCACTGGCTTTGGGTCCTTCACTAGAAACAGGTGAAGTCATATTTTTCTGTTGCTTCTAATTGCAGTCCATTCAATAGTGTCCTTTGACTTTCCTCATTCAGTACCTGTTTCTTACTTCTTCTATAGCAAGAAACTGGACTCACAATAATATCTATGTATTTTCTCATTTGTTCAGTCCTGCAATACACACAAAGTAGTTTTCATTTATCAACAGTGCCAAAGAGTTTTCCTATGTGTTTGTGCCAATTTACACTCCTGCGATTCATGCTATCTCCAGTTGTTCACATCCTCACCAGAGCTTTAGGAATGCTAGTATTTTTTGCATTGTTTATTTCTAGCTCTTCCAGTTTGTGTACAGTGGTATATCATTGTGGTTTTAATTTTCATTTGTATATTCTTGATGAAACCTAGACAGCATATTGAAAAGCAGAGATATTACTTTGTCAACAAAGGTCTGTCTAGTCAAGGCTATGGTTTTTCCAGTAGTCATGTATGGATGTGAGAGTTGGACTGTGAAGAAGGCTGAGCATCGAAGAATTGATGCTTTTGAACTGTGGTGTTGGAGAAGACTCTTGAGAGTCCCTTGGACTGCAAGGAGATCCAACCAGTCCATCCTAAAGGAGATCAGTCCTGGGTGTTCATTGGAAGGACTGATGTTGAAGCTGAAACTCCAATACTTTGACCACCTGATGCGAAGAACTGACTCATTGGAAAAGACCCCAATGCTGGGAAAGATTGAGAGCAGGAGGAGAAGGGGACGACAGAGGATGAGATGGTTGGATGGCATCACCGACTCAGTGGACATGGGTTTGGGCGGACTCTGGGAGTTGGTGATGGATAGGGAGGCCTGGTGTGCTGTGTGCAAAGAGTCGGACATGACTGAGCAAATGAACTGAACTGAACTGATGAGGTTTTAACCTATTCATTTGTTTATTTGCCATTTGGATATCTTGTTTGGGGGGAGAGGGAGGTAAAGTGTTTGTTAACTTTTTCTATTGCATTGTCTGTCTTTTTGTATAGCCTATATACACACACTGACATATAAACATTCTAGATAAGAGTAATTTGTGGCATATGTTTTTGAAAATAATTCCAAGCTCATCAGTATTTTTCCCCTATGTTTTTATCATGAAAGCTTTATCATTTTGCCTTTAATGTTTAGATTTTTAAGACTTCTAGAATGCTTTTGTGTATTATATGAGGAGGGGTTGAGAATAATTTTTCCATGTTGAAATCCAAGTGATACATTTCCTTGTATTGAAAGGACCTTTCTTTCTAGCACTTCATTGAAGTGTTCCCACATGTGTACCAATTATATAGCTATGCTTTTGAACTCTATTCCATTAATTGGAATATTTTTCTATCTTTGTGTCATGCCACATTGTCTTAATTACTATAGTTTTATAAGTCTTTTAAAAAATTCTATTTTTAATTGGAGGATAGTTACTTTACAATACTGTGATGGTCTCTGCCATACATCCACATGAATCAGCCATAGGTATACATCTGTCCCCTCCCTCTTGATCATCCCTTCCTATAAGAAGTCTTTTTTTTAATAGAAATAATTTTTTAAAATTTATTTCTAATTGAAAGATAATTGCTTTACACTATTGCGTTGCTTCCTGTCCTTCATCAGCATGAATCAGTCATAGATACACATATGTCCCCTTCTTCTTGAACCTCCCTCCCTATAACAAGTCTTAATACCTAGTAATGTGAATCCTTCAACTTTGTTTACTTTAAAAATTGTCTTCAGTATCTGTGGACTTTAAATTCACATACATATTTTAATATCAGTTTTCAATTTACACCAAATAAAAATACAGCTGGGATTTCCTTTTGGATTATATTGAATCAATATATCAGTTTAGAAATGATTATTATCTAATATATAAAATCCATAAACCTTGTCCTATTTGTTTAGCTCTTTTACATTTTCTTTCAATAATGTCTTCAGTTTTCTGTGAAGTATTGTATATATTTTGTTAGGGTAATCTGTAAGTATTCTTTATGCTTTTATAACTATCACTTAAAAAACTCATTTTCTACTTCCTGGTAGATAGATAATAATGGGACTTTTTCTTTCTGACTTTAATGAGCAATTTTTCTAGATTCACTTATTCATTTTAATAGTTTTTCTGTGGAATATGTTTGGATATGCCAGATAAACCACTGTATGGTCTGTGCCCAATCACAGAAATATTTACTTTTCCATTTTTATGCTTCGGTTGTTGTTTTACTTACCTCTGTGCACAGCCAAGGACCTAGACTACAGTGTGGAGGAGACGAGGTGAGAGAGGGTTCTTATCATATTCCTGACCATAGGAGGTGAGGTTTCAATATTTTGCTGTTAAACATGATGTTTGTTGCAGGTATTTTTGTAGATTATGAATCTCAAATCAAACTACTGTCAGATTCTTCTATTCATTCTATAATGAATTTTTTCAAGTGCTTTTTCTGACATCTATCGAGAAGATCTTTCGATTTTCTTTTCTTCTTCTAGTGTAGTGAGTTGTTTGACTTTTCCCCTCCCTCCCATTTTTCTTTCTTTTCTTTCTCCCTCCCTCTTCTTCTATCCTTCCTTCTTTCCCTCCCTCCCTAGTTTCTTTCCTTCTTTGGCCGTGGGAACAATGTTGCATTCCTGGAATAAATTTCAACAGCTTGAAATGTATCACATTTTTAATATATTCATGGCATATTGAAATCAATTTTGCAACTACATTCATGATGGATACTAGACTTTTCTTGCAATGTTCTGTTCAGATTTTAATGTGAAAGTTAGGTTGGCATCATTACATAAATTGGGGCCATATGCCCTCCTTATTTTGGATTAAAAAACCCTTCTGGCCTTTGTATCACACAAATTATCAGATGCCTAAAGGAAAAGGGGCCCAGAACGTTAAAGTCATTTCTCTGGGCTTTGTTTCTTTCCAGTAACACATTCCTTGAGTTCTGGCTGCCTTGGTAGCTCTCTGATATCTGCAACTTGATGTTTTCTATTTTATTCATCTTTTAAAGATTTTCTTGGTGAGAGGTTCATTTTTGCTGCAGACTGGCCCATCATGGTTGGAAGTGGAAGCCTCCCTCATTTTTAATCCCCATCTCCAGTTCTTGCCATTTTTCATAAGGGGCAGATAGATCAAGAATCTTTCAGCCTGGGTGTTACAAGTATTCATTAGAGACTTTTAGACTGCTGTCTGTGCTCACCTTCTCATGGTTGAATGCCTTAGGAATGAAGAAGAATATTTACCGAGACAAATGCTTCTGTCAGCTTGACAATGCTCTTTTCAAATGGAGTGCCTCTCAAAGCCAGCTCTGTATGGTTCATTACCCAGTTGTTGCCCTACCCTCATCTTCAAAGATTTGCTTTAGATGATGCTAGTCTGCAGAGGTTTCTGTTTTCTGGTATATATAAGTTTTAGTTGCATTAGAAGTTTTAGAAAAGTTGAGAAACATGTTCTTGGTTTCACTGATGAAGAATGCTTATTTAAATTTTGATTAGAATCTCTTATAAACATGCCCTGGAAGGATTTCTTTGGGTAAAACCTGGACAGATGTTAAATCAGGCAGCAAGGCACACATACACACAACCTAATTCTAAAAGGTGAAATCAAAATTTTAGCAGATAATATTTTTACAGAGTGATGTCAGCAAGATGGCACGAGTCCCCCATTTGTATTTCTGCTCAGCAATCATAATTTGCAGCCATCTTGGGCAATAGGGCCTTAGTGGAGGATTTGGAATCTAGGTAGGAGACTGCTAAATACCACTGAAGCAAAAAGACCAATGAGGGCTGTTTTGAGAAGGCAAACCCATGGCGCAGGCTGCTTAACTGCCAGACATCATCCTAGCTAGACCCAGAAACAACTTCTTTCTCTGTGAGTATGATTACACCCTTCTTTGGCCTTGGCCCTGCCACCAACACCATTTGTTACATGATCCTGCAGGAGCTGTGCCTGCCTGTGCCTCAGGTACAGACTAATGGAACAGAATCAAGAGCCCAGAAATCAACCCACACATATGTTTTGTTGTTAGTTCACTAAGTTGTGTCCAACCCTTTTGCCAAACATACATAGTCAACTCATAATTAACAGGGGAACCAAGAATACTCAATGGAGGAAGAATAGTCTCTTCAATAAATTGTGTTGAGAAAACTGAATACTCACATGCAAAAAAATGAAATTGGACCCCCCATCTTACACCACTCACAAAATTAACTCAAAATAGATTAAGAACTAAAATGTAAGACATGAAAGCATAAAACCCCTAGGTGAAAGCATGGGAAAAAGCCCTTTGACACTGGTGTTGGCAACAATGTTTTGGATATGACATCAAAACTGCAAGTAACAAAAATCAGCAGTGGGTCTACAACAGACTTCTGTACAGCAAAAGAAACAGTCAACAAAATGAAAAAGCAACCTATGGAATGGGAGAAAAGTATTTGCAAACATCTATCCAGTAGGAGGTTAATATCTAAGAAATATAAGGTACTCATACAACTCAATAATAAAAACCAAGTAACCTGATTAGAAAACAGGCAGAAGAACTGAATAGACATTTTTCCTAAGAGGACACACAAGTGACAAACAGGTATATGAAAAAGTGCTTATTACTATTCATCGTGTAAATGCAAATCAAAACCATAGTGAGATATTACCTCAAAGATGTTAAACTGAGTTGCTTCAGTCCTGTCTGACTCTGTGCGACCCCATAAACGGCAGCCCACCAGGCTCTGCTGTTCCGGGGATTCTCCAGGCAAGAACACTGGAGTGGGTTGCCATTTCCTTCTCCAATGCATGAAAGTGAAAAGTGAAAGTGAAGTTGCTCAGTCGTGTCTGACTCTTCACGACCCCATGGACTGCAGCCTACCAGGGTCCTCCATCCGTGGGATTTTCCAGGCAAGAGTACTGGAGTGGGGTGCCATTGCCTGCTCTGTCAAAGACATTAAGATGGTTATAAAGACAAGAGATAACAAACACTGGTTGGAGTTTGGATAACAGGAAATCGTCATACATGGTTGGTAGGAATGTAAATTGGTACAGCCATTATGGAAAACAGTACAGAAGTTTTTAAAAAAATTAAAAATAAAACTACCATGTGATCTAGCAATCCCACTTCTGGATATATACCCAAAGGAAATGAAATCTGTATCTTAAAGAGGTATCTGCATCCTCATGTTCCTTCCAGCATTATTCACAATAGCCAAGATATGAAAACTACCTACATTTCTATCAGTGGATAAATGGATAAACAAAATGTATCTACACTGGTTGTTATTCAGCAATAAAATAAAGAATTCTTGACATTTGTGGTAACATGGATGGACCTGGAGGACACTATGTTAAGTGGGGTATACCAGACACAGAAAGGCAGACTGTCTGTTCTCACCATGTGCAATCTGAGAATGTGAACTCATAGGACTCAGAGAGGAGAATGGTGGCTGCCAGGGTCTGGGGGTGGGAGGGAATGGGAAGTTGTTGGTCAAAGGGTACAATTTTTTCAGTTTTAAGATGAATAAATTCTGGAATCTAACGTACAGCATGTTAACTATACTTGGCAATATTGTATTGTATGCTTTAAGTTGCTAAGATGGTAGATCTTAAATGTTCATACCACACACACACAAAGATAACTATGTGTATAAATTAAAGTGTGTTAACTTGATTATCATAATCATGTCACTATACATGTATATTAAATCATGTTTTACATCTTCAAAAAAATCACATACTATTTAAATATATATATATTTGTCAATCATATCTCAATAAATGAATAAGTTAATTGAATCTCAAGATTAAAAAAATATATATTTGCAGGTAAAAATATTTTATTAGCTTTTAGTGATAAAATTGCTTGATAAAATAATATACATCTTTAGCAAATTTACTATAAACAATAAAAATTGCTCTCAGTTGTATTATTGCTTTCAACATTAAACTTTTGTCTTTTATGTTTGTAGTTCCTAAGATTCAGTGGCAGTAGTGATAGCAGTCACCTGAATTCATTACATGGAGTTTTTCTCACCCAACATGGGATCAAATTATAGCTCGTGAATGAATTCATTCTTAGAAATAATTTTTTTTGAGAAAGACATATAGTCTTTGTTCATGTGACTTTGTTGAAGCAGGAGAAAACCTTAGTTCTTATTTCCTTGCTTTACAGATGAGGAATTGGAATAATTTATGTTTAAGTGGTTTGTAAAAGGTAAGAGTGAATAGAGAGAATTGGAATTTTGGTATCTCTCAATCAGGTGTCTCTGTAGTATGATTTCTCTCCAAAAGACTAAACCTAGAAATACTCAGGTTGGAAAGCCTGATTCTGGTAATTACTATCCAAATTTGTAATTTGCAGAAAGTAGCAAAAGGAAAATAGTGAGGAAGGTGTATTATACTCAGCTACACTCCATTCAAGTATAAAGCCCAAAACCAAACTGGGAGACTGTCAAGAAGTCTGGAATATTTTCCCCGTGAGCCTACCAATATATACCATGGCATCTATTTACTGTAAATATATATTTTATATTTATATGCATTTATATTATAAACATAAAAATATATTTTCATAGTAAGTCTACTAGAAGATCTACTCAGGATGTAGATCCTTTTACAGGGAATACAGGAGGAGTGAATAATACCTTCAAATGCCTTCAGGGATAAAATCAGCAGAATCCATGAGGTGGAATGCTACAGGAAAAGCAACGTGTTATATTCAACAAGTATGTTACCAACAGAAGGAGAGGAAAAAGAGAGGGAGGGGAAATGTAGATTAAAACAGATATGTCAGTTAATAGCAATGTGTGAAAAAAACACATGTAAAATTTATGAACCAATTGGAGAAATATGAATATTTGGATATTTGATGGTAAGTAATTATTATTAAAATTTCTTGACAATGGTAGTATGGTTCTTTTGAAATAATGATGTTATGTTTTAAAAACTATATACTGAAATATTTATAGTATATACGTTCTGAAATTTATTATTTACTGTATTATATAAAATATATTATAAAGATATAAATGCATATAAATATATATTTACAGTAAATATATACCAAAATATTTACAATCAAATAATGTGATATCTGGGGATTTGCTTCTGAATATTTTAGAGGAGGGGGGAAATGGGTGGAGTATAAATGAAACAAGATTAGTCTAGTTGTGAAAGCTGGTGATTATCCGGGAATCTCATTCATACCATTCTTTCTATTTTTATATTAAATTGAACATTTTTGTACCAAAAATGTCCCATAAGCAGGGAGGACTTGTAGAGGTAGGAACATTTAACAGTGGAAAGCAGTGACAGGTCTTCCCTGGTGGTATGGTGGATTGGAATCCTGCCAATGTAGGGGACACAGATTCCATCCCTGGTCCAGGCACACACCATGGAGCAAGTAAGCCCGTGCACCGTAACTACTGAGCCGTGCACTGCAGCTGCCGGAGCCTGTGTGCCTAGAACCTCTGCTCCACAACAGGAGAAGCCTCCACAATGAGAAGCCGGCACACCGCTTGAAGAGGAGCTCTGCTCACTGCAACTAGAGAAAGCCCATGTGTGGCAGCAAAGACCCAGCACAGCCAAAAATAAATAAAGCAGGGACAAATGGTCATCCGGTGGGGGGGTTATGAAACTATAAAATGACAAAAATGTTACCAGCCTAATAACTAGACTTACACCACTTAGCAGAAGAGCTAATACACACCAGTGGTTCCTGAGGACATTATTGTTATTACCTGAGGGTCTAATAATTAATCTTATAAGCAAAGACACTGAATCATGTAGCAAGTGGTGAATTATGTTTTGCATGGTCTGTTTCAGAAAGCAGTGCTTCAGTTAATACATTTTACAAAGTTTTCATTAACATCTTGTCACATTTGAGATGTCTCAGCATACAGCATGATCTGATCTAGAGTCCCCGCGCCACTTTGGCATATGTCTGTGATGACATAGCGACCGTGGAAGTGCACAGCAAAGCTCTCCATCAGGAGGACCTGCAGCTGAGAGTGCAGCTGATGGACAGCACCAGCTGCCACCAGTCTGGTTACTCCACCGCCCTCACGCTGAGACCAGGCTTCTCCTGGGCTGCCTTCAGTCAAGACCCGACATGATGGAGACTACTAGTATTGGCACATTTTTGCTTAACACAAGATTCCTTTACCTTGCAACTTTTAATCAACCATCGGTCTGGTTGAAATTTCTCGAAACTGCTGTGGAATAAGACTCTTTCTACCTAATCTGCCTTCCTTCTTTCTTTTCACAGGTGGTGTTCTGCACCATGGACTGAAGGCTCTTCCTACCTGCTTCTGCTCCATCCCTCTCTACCCATCACAGGCCTACCCATGACTTGGCTTCTGCTTCCAGGGAGAATAAACAAGACAGAGATGTACACTGGCAGGATGGATTAAGGATAGCCCTACACTTGGTCACCTTGCATTGGGTCTCTCATTACTACTTCAGGAACGCAGTAGGGAGCTAAATCAGCAGTGAATTATCAAGTCAAGTTCTCAAAGAAGGTCTGATTCTTGATGAATCTGGCCCAGGAACACTGAAATCTGGCTTTAGACTTAAGCACGCGATTAACTCTCATCACGGCCTTCTCATATTTGGAATTTATCACTTTCTCATAGGAATGTGTTTTTTTTCCTTGGGACACTAAAGTCCATCTTGAATATATAATTCTTTAATACTTGTAAGGTTTATATCTTTAATTACTCAGTAGAGGAAAAAATAGTTCATAAACAGATAAATAAGTATCTATTTCTGGAATGAGGATGCTACTCGTCTCCAGTGTGTTTTAGCAGTAGAGTTTTAACTGTTGTTCATCCCCATGCAGTTCATTTCATCCCTTTCAAGGCGGGCCTATCCCTCAATGGTGGTGATGAGATTTCAGGGTCTTTTCAATTTTGGATTCCTAGTACACTTGGTCAGCTTTTATTAATTGTTTTGTTCAGCTCCATCTCTTTTCTTCCCTCTGTATTGCTTATCTTGACCAGAGTTTGCACACAGGTGAGAGGCAAGCACTGTGTAGTTTGCTGCGTGTTCTACCATTCCTTAATATATTCCAGCAGGACATCCCTCTCTCTCTTTTTCTTTTCACTGCGCTGTGCGGCTTGCAGGATCCTAGTTCCCTAACCGAGGATTGAGCCTGGGCCCACAGCAGTGGAAGTGTGGGGTCCTAGCCGCTGGACTGTTAGTGGGTTTCCCCAGCAGCACACCTCTTATCTCACCAGTCTGGGTCATGAAAACATTTTAGTTTCCTTTCCCTAATGTTGGTCAGTGGTGCCAATGTAAAAATGAGGTGGGAATTGACTGTTCATTCATTCATTTATTCACAAGTTTCCTGAATGCTAACATATGCCAGGCTTGGAGCTCAGGACTGACAACACAGTCTGGAGCAGACACATATTGAACAGTTTTATTCACACATGAAGAAACTAATCCATACATGGGTTATGTATGGAATAGTTCTTAAAATTTTTGTTAGCTCTGACATAGATACAGACTTCCATTTTAAAACACAGGTTGGCTTTTGGTAGATTTCATTGAGGCTTAAATCGGGAATGTAGGAAATGTAATTTCATCCATAAATGTATCCCTTAGTCTCTCACCTCTGATGGTTGAGTTTAAATCTCAGAATGAGCTTCAGTTATTGAATGATAATAAGCCTTTTCTGGCTTTTCCTTACTATCAAGCTATACTTCCCTATATATTTATTTGGCTCTGCTGTCTTAGTTTCGGCATGCAGGATCTAGTTCTGTGACCAGGGATTGAACCTGGGTCTCCTGGGTTGGGAGCACAGGTTCTTAGCCACTGGACCACCAGGGAAGTCTCAGCTTTTATTTTCTAATGACATATTTATCTGTTACTTTCCTGAAGGCCTTTTCACCAAGAGTGAGTATTCTTCATAGGCAGAATTGCCAGATATAGAGAAAAAATATAGTGTAAGTATATCTTATGAAACATTTGAGAACTGCTTATATTAAAAATCTACTTGTTTTTCTAAGATTCAGTTTAATGGGCCATCCTGTATGTAGCTGGTACTTGTTTTTTTTTTTTTTTTAAGAAGTTGAAAATGCCTATTTATTCAAGCATTGTCATTCTTTATTGCTTTTTAAAAATTTTTTTAGTTGAAGGATAATTGCTTTGGTACTCCTATTCTTACAGAAAGAAAAAATGAAATTGAAATTGTGTTTTTCATAAGTGGTCAGAAAACAAGGAGACAGATATTCTAGCTAAGAATTTGGTGTTTCTAAAGGTTTCCTTTGTCCATGTTCTTACTCACACTTTTGTGAGCTACTGTTGATGATAATATGTATTAACCAGACTCTGTTAACCTGTGGAAGAGTTTTGTTGATGTGAGAATTTAAATCTATTCAATTCGTAAGAATTCTTTTCTTTATTTGACTACTCCATTCATAGGCCAAATCCAAAATTTTGTATAGTATTTGGTATATTTTATATGAGGATTAAATACATCATTATGTCAGAAGTTACATTCAAACTCAAAGATTCAGATTTCTTGAATGATTATCTGCAGAGGCCTTCTGTCCAAATCCGCAGATCAGTATTCACTAGGAAAAAGTTCAGTGACATAGAAGAAAGGACATTGGGAATTGGGATATTTATGTCCTGATCTTGGCACTGCCCTGGGAAAGAGGCATCAATCTTGTGTTCTTTGTTTCTTAATCTGTTAAATGAGGCCATTGGACTACATCTGCATTTCTCAAGGTGCTCTAAGAACTGTCTCTGTAACAGTGCTTCTGGGGTCAGTTCAGTTCAGTCGTTCAGTCATGTCCGACTCTTAGCAACACCATGGACTGCAACACGCCAGGCCTCCCTGTCCATTGCCAATTCCCGGAGTTTACTCAAACTCATGTCCATTCAGTCAGTGATGCCATCCAACCATCTCATCCTCTGTCATCCCCTTCTCCTCCCACCTTCAATCTTTCCCAGCATCAGGGTCTTTTCCAATGAGTCAGTTCTTTGCATCAGGTGGCCAAAGTATTGGAGTTTCAGCTTCAGCATCAGTCCTTCCAATGAATATTCAGGACTGATCTCCTTTAGGATTGACTAGTTGGATCTCCTTGCAGTCCAAGGGACTCTCAAGAGTCTTCTCCAACACCACAGTTCAAAAGCATCAATACTTCGGTGCTCAGCTTTCTTTATGGTCCAGTTCTCACATCCATACATGACCACTGGAAAAACCATAGCTTTGACTAGACAGAACTTTGTTGGCAAAGTAATGTCTCTGCTTTTTAATATGCTGTCTAGATTGGTCATAACTTTCCTTCCAGATTGGTCTTAACTTTCCTTCCAAGGAGCAAGTGTCTTTAATTTCATGGCTACAGTCACCATCTGCAGTGATTTTGGAGCCCCTCAAAATAAAGTCTGTCACTGTTTCCACCAATTTCCCCATCTATTTGCCATGAACTGATGGGACCGAATGCCATGATCTTAGTTTTCTGAATGTTGGGTTTTAAGCCAGCTTTTTCACTCTCCTCTTTCACTTTCATCAAGAGGCTCTTTAGTTCTTCTTTGCTTTGTGCCATAAGTGTGATGTCATCTGCATATCTGAGGTTATTGATATTTCTCCTGGCAATCTTGATTGCAGATCATGCTTCATCCAGCCTGGCATTTCACATGATGTACTCTGCATATAAGTTAAATAAGCAGGATGACAATATATAGCCTTTACGTACTCCTTTCCCGATTTCGAAAGTCAAGAAAGTTGTAAAAAAAAACTTTATACTCCACTGTGTATTCAAACTAAAATAGTAAAGTTTATGTATATAATACCTGGGGCTTCTCTGGTGGCTCAGACAGTAAAGAACCTACCTATGATGCAGGAGACCTGGATTTGATCCCTGGGTTGGGAAGATCCCCTGGAGCAGGAAATGGCAACCCACTCCAGTATTCTTGCCTGGAGAATTCCATGGACTGAGGAGCCTGGTGTGCTACAGTCCATGGGGTTGCAAAGAGTCAGACATGATTGAGCGACTAACACTTTCACATATAATACCTATGTATGAATAGATTACATTATATATTATATATGTATAAATTTAATATGATAAATGTTAAAGTTTATATAATACTTATTATATGTTCTATTACTATTATAAAAATGTATGAGACTATACATTTTAGCAACAGTAAGGCTCTGAGAAGTATGTAGGGTTCAAAAAACAACAAACTGCAGACCATGTAAAGTTTGCATTCTGCAAACTTTTTGACTACAAACCCTCTTCTGAGAAAGCTGTTCGCATCACATGGGCTACCTGGAGGACACTGGATTTGGTGAGTATAATAAATATCCTCTCCAGCTCTAACAGGCTATAGATACCCATAGAAAGATCTGGCTTTGATGAAATGTATCTAGGGCTCATATTTCAGGAGGCTGAGCTGTTTGACTCAAACTGTGCAAACAGCGAGGAGACCTGGAACGTTCAGAGTACACAGGGAATATAGGGAGGCTGGTGAGCCTCCTTTTGTTTTACTCATAAATGACATTGACAGCCTGTCCAGCATCTTCTCTGACTGTGAGGAGATCTACATAGATTCAGCTGTAAGCTGTCCTTTCCAATTTTATTTCGATTCTTTGGTTTGATGAGTGTGTTGTCATGGGAAGTTCCGTGTTGAAACAGAGGGAGGACACAATTTAAGTTTTCCCAAGGAGTAGTGGCTCCCTGTTCTCAGTTTTCAACTCCTGTTCTGTTCTCCTTTGAGCGTTCTCTTCGTACCTTGTTGGGGCCTCAAGTTTAAAATGTCACTTTTATTCCTAAGATTTTGATTTTCTAGTTTAGGGTATTTTCTCAACTCATATTTGTGTCATGGAAGAGTTAAGAAAACTGAGATCTTTATTTTGTCGTCAAAATCTTTCTCTCCCTTAAGTCTTCTGGCTCTTGGCAGAAAATCATCAATTTTTAAAGTCATCCATGTGGCTTCTGAGAAGTGGGGGCTGCTGTGATTGATCTGTTGGCTGCAAAATAGAGTCTGCTCAGAACCTGGTAGAGACATGAGGAAGCCTGAGCTTCCAGATGGTCTTAGCTGAATTCTCATGTGTTAAAGTCTCCTAAAACTCTAATGTGTTGAAGTCTTTAATCCCCTAATACCTCAGAATGTGACTGTATTTGGAGATTTTTTTTTAATTTGTTGTTGTTTAGTTGTGGGGTCATGTCTGACTCTGCAGCCCCATGGACTGCAGCACACCAGGCTTCCGTGTCCTTCACTATCTCCCAGAGTTTGCTCAAACTCACGTCCAGTGAGTCAGTGATGTCCAGTCCAGTGATTTTATCCTCTGCCACCCTCCTCTCCTTTTGCCCTCAATCTTTCCCACCATCACGGTCTTTTCCAGTGAATTGACTCTTTGCTTCAGATGGCCAAATTTTTGGAACTTCAGCTTTAGCATCCATTCTTCCAATGAATATTCAGGGTTGATTTCCTTTAGGATTGACTGATTTGATCTCCTTGCTGTCTAAGGGACTCTCAAGAATTGTCTCCAGCACCACAGTTCTAAAGCATTAATTCTTTGGTGCTCAGCCTTTTTTATGGTTTAACTCTCACATGTGTACACGACTAATGGAAAAACCATAACTTGGACTATATGGACCGTTGTAGGCAAAGTGAAGTCTTTGCTTTTTAATAGACCATTTAAAAAGTCTTTATTGAATTTGTTACAATATTGCTTCTGTTCTTTTTTTTTTTTGGCTACAAGCATGGTGGGATCTCCGCTCCCTGATCAGGGATCAAACCCACACCCCCTGCATCGGAAGGTGAAGCCCTAACTGCTGAACTGCCAGGGAAGTCCTGAGATGGAGGTTTTAAAAGAGGTAATTAAGTTAAAATGAGGTCATTCCCAACAGAAGAAGCAGAAAGTAGGACACAGACACATATAGAGGGAAGCCCATGTGACGACGCAGGGAGAAGGTGGCATCTGCAAGCCAAGGAGAGGGGCCGCGGAAGAACAAACCCTGCTGACATCTCGATTTCGGACTTCTAGCCTCCAGAGTTGTGAGAAACACTTCTCTGTTGAAGCCACAGAGCCTGTGGTATTTGTGAACGCAGCACACAGAAATGAAGCAGACTCCCACCACTTCCCACGCACAGGGGAGACTGTTGCCTATAAAATGTAATACTTTTGGTCAAAGCAATGTTCAGCTGGCTTCTCAGTTTCTCTGCTGAGATAATGATGTTGGTGGTATCTTTAGCATGCTTCCTGGAAGAATGATCAGTGAATAAGTAAGTAACTTGATAAAGAAAGAGCATCCAAATGAATGGGTGTTTCTTTTCACAGACACCATCCAATTGCCCATGGAACAGTTCTTCTTGTCCCTTTTCAGACAAAGGAATAACAGAGAGACAGAGTTGAAAACTACTTCTCGATGTGAAGGAGCTTTGGTTCAGCTGCAGAGCTAAACTCTCACCTCTGTATGAATTTGGAATTGGCTGTGAGTGATTATAAATGAAAATCTATTGTCGCTGAAGGATCTTATTTGCAACAAAAGATAAGAACAGGTATTTCTTAGTGTCACTGTGTTCTAGTATGTGGTCTTTATGCTTGGGCTCCTGATTGCTTTCCTGTGCCTTGTTAAATTTATTGCTTTTCTGGACCCTGTAAAGAAAAATTGTTTTAAAAAACTATAAACTCTGGGTAGCACAATGACAAACTCCTGTATATGTTTTTTTTTTTTTACCTTTTCTCCTGAACCCATTGAATTTGTGCATTAGAAAATTATTATTTATATGTTAAAAATTATATAGCCCAGTGGCTGAGATGGTAAAGAATCTGCCTGCAATGCAGGAGACCTGGGTTCGATCACTGGATTGAAATGATCCCCTGGAGGAGGGAATGGCTACCTACTCCAGTATTCCTGCCTGGAGATTTCTGTGGTCAGAGGAAACTGGTGGGCTACAGTCCTTGGTGTCGGAAACAGCCAGAGAGGACTGAGCGACTAACACTTTCACTTTCTTTCATATTAAAAATTGCCATCCTCCTCCCTTTTGCCTAAACGTGTTTAGTTTCTTATTTGAATTTCCTTTATATCTTTGTTTCAGAATTTAATTTAATTTAAATTCATATTAAACTAATCAAATACAGAAATGATTCTTTCCCCTTGCTCTAATGTTACAAAGAACTTGTCTTCACATATAGGAATTGCCCATGTTAATTGTAGTTTTATCTAGATCTCAGCCTTTGTCTCCATTGTTATTTTTATTCATATGTCTATCCATCCAGGAACAAAGAAAATGCAATACAATGCAATATCAGAACTTCAAAACAGGGACTTCCCTGGTGGTCCACTGGCTAAAACTCTACAATCCCAGTCGAGGCCTGGGTTTGACCCCTGCTCAGGGAACTAGATCCTGCATGCCGCAACTAAGACCTAGTGCAGCCAAATCAATTAAAAAAAACAACAAAAACTTTAAAGGAAGACAAAATGCATGTTTACAGGTAAAGTATCCTACAAAAATTCTAGGGTTGGGTAAAAATCCTGCTTCCAAGCCTCCTAGCAAACCCATTAAGAAAGCAAACACATTTTTAAAATTATTTTTTTATTTTTTTACTTTACAATATTGTATTGGTTTTGCCATAGATTAACATGAATCTGCCACAGGTGTACACGTGTTCCCAATCCTGAACTCCCCTCCCACCTCCCTCCCCAATACCATCCCTCTAGGTCATCCTTCCCCATACCAGCCCCAAGCATCCTGTATCCTGCATCGAACCTAGACTGGCGATTCGTTTCTTAGATGATATCATACATGTTTCAATGCCATTCTCCCAAATCATCCCACCCTCTCCCTCTCCCACAGAGTCCAAAAGACTGTTCTATACATCTATGTCTCTTTTGCTGTCTTGCATACAGGGTTATTGTTACCATCTTTCTAAATTCCATGTATATGCGTTAGTATACTGTATTGGTGTTTTTCTTTCTGGCTTACTTCACTCTGTATAATCGGCTCTGGTTTCATCCACCTCATTAGAACGGGTTCAAATGTATTATTTTTAATGGCTGAGGAATAATCCATCGTGTATATGTACCACAGCTTTCTTATCCATTCATCTGCTGATGGACATCTAGGTTGCTTCCATGTCCTGGCTATTATAAACAGTGCTGTGATGAACATTGGGGTACACGTGTCTCTTTCAATTCTGGTTTCCTCGGTGTGTATGCCCAGCAGTGGGATTGCTGGGTCATAAGGCAGTTCTCTTTGCAATTTTTTAAGGAATCTCCACACTGTTCTCCATAGTGGCTGTACTAGTTTGCATTCCCACCAACTGTGTAAGAGGGTTCCCTTTTCTCCACACCCTCTCCAACATTTATTGCTTGTAGACTTTTGGATCGCAGCCATTCTGACTGGCGTGAAATGGTACCTCATTGTGGTTTTGATTTGCATTTCTCTGATCATGAGTGATGTTGAGCATCTTTTCATGTGTTTGTTAGCCATCTGTATGTCCACATTTGTTTTCAAATTGTAAGTGAAGAAAAAAACCAAGTACTTATCAACTGTATGACCTTGGGCAGGTTTAGTAATCACCCTGTGCCTCTGTTTCTTCATTAGCTTAATAAGAATGATAGAAGTTACTTCCTTATATACGCATGTTATGAGGAGTAAATCAAATGTGCCAGTATTAGTAAAGCATTTAAAACAGTGGCTGGCACAAGGTAAGCACTATTTCAGTGTTTTTAAAATAAAAAATAAAATAAATGCTAAGGAATATTCTCAAGGAATGTAAAGTTTCACCCAGTATCTAATTTTAAAGGATAGTTCTCACTGGGAACTTCACCTTATCAATAGGAGAGTAAGGGAGGCAAGGTAAAAATGTTCTCTTATGACTTCTCTGTTGCAAACACATTTATGGGATTCATGGAATGTTTTCTTGACTCATCCCTCAGTAAGCACCGAGGACAGAACGTTGAACTCAGGAAAAGCAATTTTGCAGCAGGCCAGGATAATATGTTCTGAACCTGCAATGTTCTGATGATCGGGCTTTAGCTCTAGATTATAAAGAAATGGATGGGCTCATTTCCTTCACATAACCCTTCATAAATATCTCTTATCTTATCTGGGCATTTTATAAGCAGTGCAGTGGAAGCATGGAGTTATGGCGTCTGCTAGGGCTGCGCATGAAAGTACTGCATCCTGCTGACATAAAGCTGGGGATGATATAAAAGCCATAGCATTTGCTGGTTAACAGCAGACACACTTGCTTTATGTTACTGGCGATGCCAGTGGCTGGCTTGTGACTCTGGGCAAGTTTTTTCACTTCTCAGGGTCCTTGGTTTTACCGTGTCAGCCATTGCAACCTCACAATAGTGCTTCGAGAACGAAGTAGATGGAGAACACGTAGCGTTAACACGATGAGTGATGACTTAGTCAGGAGGGATGACAAATGGGAATTTTGACTTTTCCTAGTTTGGCGACTGTACGGAGCCTCAGGCACTTCATCTGCAAATTGGGCAAGTAATAGCATTTTCCTTCTATGGTTGTTGCAAAGATGAAATGCAGGAGCAAAACACAGTGATTGACATTTATTTATTGCTTAATAAAGGTTACCTGTATACTTTATTCAATCTTCTACTAAATATTGTATGTTCTACTCTCTAATTGAAGTCTGTGTGTGTTAGTCGCTCAGACATGTCTGCCTCTTTGCAACCCCATAGACTGTAGCCTGCCAGGCTCCTCTGTCCATGGGGTTCTCCAGACAAGAATACCTGAGTGGGTTGCCATGCCCTCCTCCAGGCTAACTGAAGTAACACTGGGTAAAAATGGCATATGTTATATATACATGTATCACATCTTTATCTGTTCATTCTTTGATGAACACTTAGGTTGTATGCTTACCATAAAACTCCTAGAAGAAAACATAGGCAGTACGCTCTTTGACATGGGTCTTAGCAATATTTTTTGGCACATGTTTCCTTAGTCAAGGGAAATAAAAGCAAAAATAAACAAATGAGAACTAATCAAATGAAAAAGTTTCTGCGCAGCAAAGGAAACCATTAACAAGATGAAAAAGACAACCTACTGACTGGGAGAATATATTTGCAAATCATGTCTCTGATAAGGGGTTAATATCCAAAATATATAAGTAACTCATACAACATGAATTCAAACAACCCATAAAAAATGGGCGGAGGAGTTGAATAAACACTCTTCCAAAGAAAACATAGAGATGGCCAACAAGCATATGAAAAGATGTTCAACATCACTAATTAAGGGAAATACAAGTCAAAACTACAGTGAGATATCATGTCACACCCCTTAGAATGGCTGTCATTGAAAAGGAAAGAAATAATAAGTGTTGGAGAGATGTGGAGTAAAGGAAACACTCCTACACTGTTGGTGGGAATGTAAATTGGTGCAGCCACTATGGAAAACAGTATGGAGAATCCTCAAAAAATTAAGGATCAAACTATCAAATGATCCAGCTATTCTAGTTCTGGATATTTAACCAAAGATATGAAACAAATTTGTTAAGATATGTGCACACCTATGTTCATCACAGCATTTTTTACAAAAGGCAAGATAGGGAAATCCACAATGTTCCTAACTAAGGGACAAATCAATCCTTTTGATCTTCCCAAGTCTGAGCTTGAAATGATTTGATTTTTAGCTTAGTTAGTTATGATTTACTTATGGCTTCAGGTTTTACAGTGTCCTGGGGTCTGAACACATCATTTTTTTTTTCTGTCTTTTAGCTCTGTCCTCATAATTATCTCTGCTACTTACGCAGAAAAATTCCTAGGGGGTAGAAGATTGGAGATATGTTGGCCTGAACCATTCTTTTTATATTTGAGCTATTATAGATTTTTCTTTCATTTGCCTGCCCTCACACTTAAAACCTGGCTGGTGTCTCCTAATAACTTACTCTTCTATCTATGGCAACTTTGCTTGGAATTTGCAAAGTCAGATTGGATTTGCTGCTAAGAATATAAGTGTATTCAGCTCTTTGCTTATCTGTCTCTGGAACAAATTAATAGCTCATTAATGCTTCTTTTTTTTTTTCATTGCCACTGCTCTTTGATAGCTTTATAGAAAAGTAGTTTTTTCCCCCCTTATTGTTACCATGGGGATGATGGTGTTTTGCACTGTTCTACATCCTAATCAGAAAAAGAACTCCCTCAACAACCTTAAAGCATTTATTATTTTCTGATTATAAACTCTGGGATCAGTTCTGTGATTTATAAAGTTTATATTATAGGATTCCTTTACATACTAAGGAGACAGCAGAAGGGTATTGGATGTGTGATTGGAATTTCTGAACTACCAAATCTACTATTTATTTGTTTTTTGATTCTCTGCATGTTTCTCACAAGGGAGGAGATGATTGACAGTGAAATATCAAGAGACAGGCGAAGGACACAAATCCCTTTAGTGTGGATGAAGAATAAAGGATTTAACAGCATGGTGATGGTTTTACCAGTTTGGAGATTCAGGAGTGTTCTTTCTTCTGGAGGGGCAGTTTCCGTGACCTTAGATAGTGATACTGCCTGTATGTGGTGAGACGCTCCATAGGCAGGCAGGTTTTTTCAGGAATCTGGGTCCAAGAAGAAGACCAGTCTGCCCTGCTGGACTTCATGTCCCTGTGACTGTACAGAGAAGCACCTGTCATTCTATGTTAGGTGTTTACCTGCTGCTCTGGGGAATCTGGAGCAGGTTAACCCTATTGGTTGTCCTGGTGATGTTATGTCCATCTTTTATCCCTTTGTATGCATTTCAGTCCCAGCACCCTTCTGGGAACATACAGAATCGGAGATCACTTTTTATCATTCCTGGGATCTGATTGGTTCCCAAGTGGCTCAGAGGTAAAGAATCCACCTGCGAATGCTGGAGACACAGGAGAGGCAAATTTGATTTCTGGGTTGGGAAGAGCCCTTGGAGAAGGAAATGGTAACTCACTCTAGTGTTCTTGCCTGGGAAATCCCACGGACAGAGGAGCCTGGTGGGCGACAGTCCATGGCGTTGCAAAGAGTTGGACACAGCTGAGCATGCACGGGATCTAATTATCCCACAAAGAAATGGGCTGAAGGCCTTTCCTAAGTGCTGTCTTGACATATGAGAAAGAAATGGACACTCTTCTGCATCTAATTGTACATATTAAATATGTGGTTTTTATATATTAATTATACCTCATAAAGTTGTAAGAAATAAACTCAATCAACATCACACTTCTCACAAATAAAGTGGACTTAATAATAATAATACTTAACTTATTGCTAGTGCTGGTAAAGCCAATAGATGAACTTGCTTTGAAACATGCAGAGTCCTAGTCACATTGAGATGGAAGCGATTCCATAGGGCTTTTGGGTTTGGGTGTGACACAGTGATTATGTGACCCATTTGCAAGCCCTCTTCTGTAAACAAAGGTTTTAGATGATCGTAGTACTACGTTTAGCTGTTTTAGGGTCTGACATGTGGGGGGACGTTCCTCTCCATTCACAATGAGACACTGAGTATAAGGGGTAGAGAAGAAAATGCAAAGAAAGAAAGAGGAGAAATTTGAGCTTGTCCAGATTTGGCCAAATTTTTTGATGTGCTACCGTGTTTTACTTTATGCTGGAAGTATTTGAGAACTATGGGAGGATTTAAAAGAGCTTTATATTTTCTCTTTTTCTTCCTGAGACTGTACTCTGCTCATTTGTCTTGTACCTGTGAAGTATCTGTTTTTTCTGCATCTTTTAGTAAAATGTTTTAGAGCTAAATTAACTAGGTTTAAATTATGTTTAATGTTGACAAATGTCTGATGTTGCTATTTCTTGAGATTTGTATATTTATGCATATACAATCCATCTCCAAAGCCACTATTTTATAAAGTTGCACTGAAATGCCTTGATTTTGAAGGAGAAACAAACAAATGGCCAACAGGTATATGAAAAGATGCTTAACATCACCAGTCATCTGGGAAAAAATGCAAATCAAAACCACAATGAAATCTCACTTCATACCTGTCAGGATGGATATTATTCAAAACAAAAGCAAAAATAAAACCCAAACAAACCAAAAACCAAAAGACACATGTTGGGAGAGTTAGAGGAAGAGGGAGCCTCTGTGCACCACTGCTGGGAGTGTAAACTGAGGCAGCCACTGTGAAAACAGTATGCAGTTTCTCAAAACAAAGTAGAACTACCCTATGATCCAGCAAACCACTTTGGGTATATATTGAAAGGAAATTAAATCAATATCTCAAATAGAGATCTTTACTCTTACGTTCACTGTGGCATTATTCACGGTAGCCAAGACATGGAAGCCACCTAAATGTCCATCTACAGATGTATGGGTGAAGAACATGTGGCAAACACCTAATTCATGTCAATGTATGGCAAAACCAATACAGTATTGTAAAGCAAAATAAAGTAAAAATAAAAATTAAAAAAAAAAAGAAGGAAATCCTGCCATTTGCAACAATATGGATGAACCTGGAGGACATTATACTAAGTGAACTAAGTCAAACAGCAGGAAAAATGCTGCATACCACTTACAAGAGGAATGTAAATCACAGAAGCACTGACTCAGAACCACAGTGGCTAGGGACTGGAGTTAGGGAAGATGGGGAGGTATCAGTCAAAAGGTACAAAGATTCAGTTATACAAGATGAATAAGTCTTAGATATCTATTGCATAGCATAGTGGCTATAGTTAACAATACTGTATTATATAATTAAACATTTTCTAAAGGATAGATCTTATGTTGAGCGTTCTTATCACAAAAACATGATAAGTAAGGAGAGTATGAGGAAACTTTTGGAGGCGATGGGTAGGTTTAAGGCATAGATTGTGGTAATGATTTCATGGGTGCATACTTATTTCCAAACTCGTCAAGTCATGTATATTAAATACATACAGCTTTTTGTATGTCAATCATACCTCAATAAAGTACTTTAAAAATGTGTTTATCTTGCCATCTACTTTGCAGCATTACTGTTGCAGGAAGGAGGACCCCTTCCAGGGCCTGAAACTGGGCTCTTGTCTAACACTCGGAAATGAATTGTCCGAGGAGACACACGTGCTGACAAAGCAAGAGATTTTATTGGAAAGGGCACCTGGGTGGAGAGCAGTTGGGTAAGGGAACCCAGGAGGACTGCTCTGCCACCTGGTGGCTCACAATGTCGGGTTTTATGATGATGGGATTAGTTTCCGGGTGGTCTTTAGCCAATCATTCTAATTCAGAGTCTTTCCTGGTGGCGCACGCATTGCTCAGCCAAGATGGATGCTAGCGAGAGGGATTCTGGAAGTGGATGGAGACGCGATGTCTCCTTTAGACCTTTCCTGAACTCTTCTGGTTGGTGGTGGCTTAATAGTTCCATATTCCTTATGAGGATCTCCTGTCATAAAACAACTCATGCAAATGGTTACTATGGTGCCTGGCCAAGGTGGGCGGTTTCAATCAGTGTGCTTCCCCTAACATTACCAGATCTACCACCCGTGGTAGTATTTCAAGTGCTCTGGCTTCTGATAAATGAAACTCTGATATGTGTGCTGGTTCAGTAATAACATGTTGACTCACATGTTGAATACGTGGTTACATAGACAGGCCATTGTTAGACATGGTCAGTTGTTTGGTCAGTCCCTCGCCTCCAGGACATTCCAGTCTATTAGAAACCAATCCATTTGTCACTGGTGAAGCTGGGGAGGCTCTTAAGTTTTGCTGCAAATAAATCCCGGGATATCTTCATTTGGTTTGCAAACATGTGCCAAAACAGAAATCCTACAAGACAAAATTTTACAGGTGAGAAAGACTTTCTTCAAGGCTGTTGCAACAGAGAAGGCCAGACCTTAAGCCTGAACTTAACTCTGCTGAAACAAAGGATGGGAGAGTTTTGAATAGCCAAGGAATGGGGTCACTTGTATTTACTAACAGATCTTTCCCAGAGGAAAAGTAAACTTTCTTCTATCTTCAGTGACTGAAGGTAGTTTTACAACTTGGAGCAACGTGTTCCTGAAAGTTGGGCCCCTACTTTATCACAGAAACTGGGAGACTGAAGGGCTCTTTTCCTTGGTGTTAAAGTTTCAAAGTGGTGGCTCCCAGTTCCTGGAGGGAGACATTCCTGGAAGGTATAAGTAGCAAGAGGCCTTTAAATGGATTTACATATCAAACGGGCGAGAAAGAATTTACAAGTTTTCTAAAGAAAGGGAAGTCAGGGTCTAAAGTCTGGAAAAAGCCCGTCTGAAGTTTCTTCAAATTGGGCCTCTTGGTCATCTGCATGATGGAACATTTTATGTAAACCACATTGTGGACACATTTTATGTTAATTCAACAAAACAGCCCTTGATTGAACTTTATGGTCTGCAAAGCCTTTTCTCATAAGTTGTTTCTTTTTATTTTCACAACCACCCCATGAGTAGTGTATAATTGTTATGTCCAATCTCTTGGAAACTTGGTTCTCAGTAATATTAAACGAATTAACAGCATCGTGTAGGTGGCAAATGGTGGAAGAGGTTTCTTCAGGCATCTGGCTCCTGTGTGCTTTTTTTTTTTTTAAATGATAACTTCTTTTTAAAAACTTAAAATTTATTTTTTATTTATTTTTAAATTCTTTGGCTGTGCTGGGTCTTCACTGCCGCACAGGCTTTTCTCCAGTTGTGGCAAGTGGGGGCTACTGTCTAGTTGTGGTGTGCAGGCCTCTGACTGTGGTGGATTCTCTTGTTGTGGAGCACAGGCCCTAGGGCATGTGGGCTTCAGCTGTGGCTTCTGGTCTCTAGAGTACAGGCTCAGTAGCTGTGGCACACGGGCTTAGTTGCTCCATGGCATACAGAATCTTCCTGGACCAGGGCTCAAACCCTGCATTGGCAGGGAGGGATTTTTCACCACTGAGCCACCAGGGAAGCCCCCATACTTCTTATTCAAGGGGAATCTGTGATAAAATTCTTGCAGAAAACAAAGGAAAACAATTGGTCTTTTTTTTTTTTTTTTTAATTCAGGATTCCCCTTTTTCTTTAAATTGTGTTAACAGAGAAGTAAAATAGAGAACCTTGTATGATAATAAGCAGAGAGTCATGTCAATTCCCTATTAAAATGAGTTTATAAGAGCGTTATTTAGAAACAGTAACTAATAAAAGCCAATTTTTACTTGCCATAAATATCTATAGCTCAGTGATTTCTTCTTATATTCACTAAACATACCTCCTGGAGTTTTTGAAGTTTCTTGCCTTAAAATATTTTATGGGATATGCTCTAGAATTTTAGCACAAACAAAGGAAGATGGAGACTTTTAGTTCAGGTGTGAGTTTTAATTTCATGAGCTATTTAACAGCTTCCAAATAGAATTTTCTCAGTGCCAGAAACCAATGCAGAGGTTTTCTTTGTCATCTTTTCAGCTTAAATCTGAACATGATTTGGATGATGGAGAGAAGGCCTTGTCTAAGCAGTACTGTCTGGACCCTCTCGATGCGTTTTCTAAGTGTCTCCTTGTTCAGCACCGGCACCAGGGCACTCTGTACACAGTGTGGTCATGGCCTGCACAGCCCTCCTCTGGTTTCTGTATGGGGCATGCTGTCGGTTGAGATTTTCTACAAGTCCTTTATGCCCCTTCCTCCTCATTCTTCTCTTTTGAAATTTATTGCAGTTTTGATTTCCCACCATGGTAATAGGTTATCTTTTATGACTGTGCAGATAAGTGCTTTCATGTGGAGAAACTCTTCAACATTCCTGTCTCTCTCCAGATAATAGCTTAGAAGCGCTATTCATGGAGGTTCTTAACTGTGTTAATAGTGCAGGACACCCTGCCATCTATTTTACAGGGTCTGTCGGTGTTTTCAATCCTTACAGTCCAGGCTTGGAAGTTATTGAGGCAAAGAGCCCTGCAAGCTTTACAGTTGGGTACAGAAGAGGATGATACCTACCATGACACAGGGTGGTTGGGAGGATGGGGCAGGCTCATTACGCACCGTATTCTGCTTTCACTTTGCCTATAAACATTTGGAGCTGAAAGGTATCATCTAGTGGCTCCACTGCAGTGGCTCTCCTTTGGGAGCGATTCCGTTCTCCCTTTAGGACACTTGGCAATGTTTTGAGTCACAACTGAAGGGGGGCATACCCCTCGCATGTAATATGTAGAAGTCAGGGATGCTGGAAAACCTCCCTCCATGCCCAAGAGCCCCTCTGGCCGCCAACAGAGAATTACCCAGTCCAAAGTGTCAAGTCCCAAGGTTTATTAAACTTGCATGTCAGCTCTATTTTTTAAAAAAGTTTGTTTATGGATGCACTGGGTCTTCGCTGATGCTTGGGCTTGTCTCTAGTTGCAGCAAGCAGGCTCCAGGGTGTGTGGGCTTCAGAAGTTGCAAGTGAGGGTTCAGTAGTTGGGGTTTGTGGGCTCTGGAGTGCGGGCTTAGTTGTTACGGTGCACAGGCTTTGTTGCTCTGTGGTATGTGAGATCTTCCTGGGTCAGAGATGGAACCCGTATTCTCTGTATTGGCAGGCAGCTTCTTTACCACTGAGCCACCAGGGAAGCCCAGTCTACTTTATTTTGAATGGCTCTTAGTGGAAATGGCAATCCACTCCAGTACCCTTGCCTGGAAAATCCCATGGACAGAGGAGCCTGGTAGGCTACAGTCCATGGGGTTGCAAAGAGTCAGACATGACTGAGCAACTTCACTTTCAGTGGTTGAGGTTGTACCAAGACCAGTCAGTATTCCAAACTTGGGGACTCTCAGTCAGAACCGAGATTCAGGCTGATTGGAAGCCAGAAGCTCAGGCAGTAGATTTTAAAACATGCAAATACAAACAATCCTGTGGGATTGAAAGCAAAGGCCCCGCCGGCCACCAGAGTCAAGTGATGTAGAGGTGTCCCTTGGAGGCAGTCTCAAAAACCAGAGCACCAGATGTAAAACTAGAGCGTCAAACGAGTCTGAAATATTAAATGAAAATTTTCAGATATATGCAATTTGTGAATTTTAAATTGAGCACCTTTCTGAGCCTCATGATGAAATTTTGTGCCCTCCTGCTCTAAATCGTAGAGCACCTGTTACTTAGTACCCATCTTGGTTATCCAATTGACCGTCACTGTGTTACTGAACCACACTTGAGTCCACTGGCCCATGCGCAGTGAGCCAATCCACTGGTACTGGATTGTGGTGAAGGAAAAGGCAGTATTTATTGTAAGGCACCAGCCAGAGAGTCCAGGACAGCTAATGTTCAAAAACACCTGAACACCCCGATGGGTTTCAGGGAGACATTTTTAAAAGCTAGTCGTAGGAGACCCACGGTGTGGGGGTGTCTCAGGGCACAGTTCTCTGACAGGTTGATGGTGAGGTAAGAGGGCAATGTTACAGGGGTTAACATGATCAATCCTGAGGCTCCAGTACATCTGGGGAGTCTATGTGCTTATGGTCATCAAGTAGCTAACTTCTTCCATTTGGTGGTGGTTTTAGCTTCTGTAAAGCAATGCAGGAAAATGTGCATCAGATACTGTTGTCTGAGTACTTCAGAGAGGAGCCAAAGCCGACGACTTGTGGGGAGGATTCTCTCACCCGAAGGCCTCACAGGTCCTGCTTAGTTACAATAGCATCACAATGCTTGTGTACTAGAAACAGTTATTTTACTTAATAATGGTCCCAAAGTGCAAGAGTAATGATGCTGGCAATTCAGATATATAAAGTTCTTCCTTTAAGTGAAAAGATGAAAGTTCTTTACTTAATAAAGGAAAAAAAAATCATATGCTGAGGTTGCTAAGATCTAGAAATAACAAATGTTTCCTCTATGAAATTGTGAAGAAGGAAAAAAGAAATTTGTGCCAGTTCAGCTGTTGGACTTCAGACTTCAGAAGATACAGCCATTGTGTGGTAAGTGCTTAGTTAAAAGATGGACAAGGCAATAAATTTGTACAATAAAATATTTAGAGGCCACATTTATAACTTTTATTACAATACAGTGTTCAGTTCAGTTGCTCAGTCGTATCTGACACTTTGCAACCCCATGAACCCCAGCATGCCAGCTCTCCCTGTCCATCACCAACTGACAGAGTCTACCCAAACCCATGTCCATTGAGTCGGTGATGCCATCCAACCATCTCATCCTCTATCGTCCCCTTCTCCTCCTGCCTTCAATCTTTCCCAGCAACAGGGTCTTTTCAAATGAGTCAGCTCTTTGCATCAGGTGGCCAAAGTATTGGAGTTTCAGCTTCAGCATCAGTCCTTCCAATGAACACCCAGGACAGATCTCCTAAAGGATGGACTGGTTGGATCTCCTTGCAGTCCAAGGGACTCTCAAGAGTCTTCTCCAACACCACACTTCAAAAGCTTCAATTCTTCTGTGCTCAGCTTTCTTTATAGTCCAACTCTAACATCCATACATGACTATTGGAAAAACCATAACCTTGATTAGACAGACTTTTGTTGACAAAGTAATGTCTCTGCTTTTTAATATTCTGTCTAGGTAGGAAAAGGCACTGGTGACCCACTCCAGTACTCTTCCCTGGAAAATCCCATGGACAGAGGAGCCTGGTAGGCTGCAGTCCGTGGGATCGCTAAGAGTCAGACACGACTGAGCGACTTTACTTTCACTTTTCACTTTCATGCATTGGAGAAGGAAATGGCAACCCACTCCAGTGTTCTTGCTTGGAGAATCCCAGGGACAGGAGAGACTGATAGACTGCCATCTATGGGGTCACACAGAGTCGGATACGACTGACTTGGCTTAGCAGCAGCAGCAGCAGCAGCAGGTTGGTCATAACTTTCCTTCCAAGGAGTAAGCGTCTTTTAATTTCATGGCTGCAGTCATCATCTGCAGTGATTTTTGAGCCCCCCAAAATAAAGTCAGCCACTGTTTCCCCATCTATTTCCCATGAAGTGATGGGACCAGGTGCCATGATCTTCGTTTTCTGAATGTTGAGCTTTAAGCCAACTTTTTCACTCTCTTCTTTCACTTTCATCAAGAGTCTCTTTAGTTCTTCTTCACTTTCTGCCATAAGGGTGCTGTCATCTGCATATCTGAGGTTATTGATATTTCTCCCGGCAATCTTGATTCCAGCTTGTGCATCTTCCAGCCCAGCGTTTCTCATGATGTACTCTGCATATGTTAAATAAGCAGGGTGACAATGTACAGCCTTGACTACTCCTTTTCCTATTTGGAATCAGTCTGTTGTTCCATGTCCAGTTCTAACTGTTGCTTCCTGACCTGCATATAGATGTGTCAAGAAGCAGGTGAGGTGGTCTGGTATTCCCATCTCTTTCAGAATTTTCCACAGTTTATTGTGATCCACACAGTCAAAGGCTTTGGCATAGTCAATGGAGCAGAAATAGATGTTTTTCTGGAACTCTCTTGCTTTTTCCATGATCCAGTGGATGTTGGCAGTTTGATCTCTGGTTCTTCTGCCTTTTCTAAAACCAGCTTGAACATCTGGAAGTTCATGGTTCACATATTGCTGAAGCCTGGCTTGGAGAATTTTGAGCATGACTTTACTAGCATGTGAGATGAGTGCAATTGTGCGGTAGTTTGAGCATTCTTTGGCACTGCCTTTCTTTGGGACTGGAATGACAATTGACATTTTCCAGTCCTGTGGCCACTGCTGAGTTTTCCAATAGTGTTTTGACTGTTCTATTTTATTATTAGTTATTGTTGTTAATCTCTTTCTGTGACTAATTTATAAGTTAAACCTTATCACAGGTATGTATGTATATGGAAAACTTTATACACAAGGCTAGTACTATCCTCAGTTTCAGGCATGGGAGGGAGGTTGGGGGGGTGTTGTAGAACACATCCTCCACAAATAAGGGTGATATGTTTCTTTAGGTATTTAGTGTTTTTTTCATGCTGTACAACAGAATTCACTTTAAAGCTCATTTGCAAATTTTTTGTTGTTGGTATATGAAAATATAATTTTTGTTTATTGATCTATCCAGGGACCTACCTAACTAAAATAATTTACTAATTCCATTAGTTTGTATTAGGTTCTACATATGTTGTATGTAGGTTCTACATATGTTAATGTTCATATTCTCATAAGCTGCAAATAATAAAAGTTTTACTTTACTTAAAAAAAAAATATTGGGGCACAAGACAGAAAGCTGGGTCACCTGACACTAAACCCTGCACCAGATGTGAAACCACGTCACCTGACTTATTATCGGGTACCTGACGTGAATCTGGGATCTGACATAAAACTGGGACACTTGATGTAAACTCAGGGGCAGCAGACGTAAAACCCCAAAGCTGACTGAAAACCGGGTTCCCCATGGAAAACTGGGGTATCAGACGCTAAACTGGGTGCCTAAGGTAGAACCTGGGCGCCTAATGGAAACCTCAGTGCCTGTAGAACCTGGGCTCCTGACGTAAAAACCAGGCACAGGACCTAAACCTGGGCGCCTGACGTAAAAAACCGGGGGCTTAATGTAGAACTTGGACGCCTGATGTAAAAATACGGTGCCTAATGTAGAACGTGGACGCTAACATAAACCTGGGCGCCTGATGTAAAAACCAGGCGCATTAAAAAAATTGGGCTCCTGACGTAAACCTGGGCACGGGACATGGCGTCTGGTGTAGAAGCCCAACCAACGCCTGATGTTGGCGCCTGATGCAGGCGCCTGATGCAGAACCCTGCCGTGTGACGTAGAAACTGGGCGTCTGACATAAAACTGGGCGCCTGACTAGAACCAGGCGTCTGACGTAGAAACCGGGCGGCTGACGTACATTTGGTCACCTGACATAAGCCTGCGCGCCCGATGTAAAACCGGGTGCCTGACATAGAAACTGGGTGTCTGACATACCTGGGCGTCTGAGGTAAAACTAGGCGCATGATGTAAACCTGGGTGCCCGACGTAGAATCCAGTGTCTGATGTAAACCTTGGTGTCTGACGTAAAAGCCGGGTACCTGACGTAGAACCTGGACATCTGAGTAAATCTGGGCACCTGAAGCAAAACCGGGCACCATATGTAAAACCATGACTCGTAGTGTGTTTCTAGGTACCTGACGTGAACCTGGAACCTGACAGAAGACTGGGGTACTTGATGTAAACCTCGGGGCACCGGACATAAAAGCTGACATTGTACCTGAAACTGGGCACCTGACGTAATAATGGGGCACGGAATATACAGCTGGGCGACCTGGCTTAAAACCCAGCACCTGATGTAAAACTGAGCACCAAACTGAAACCCAGGAACTTAGGTCGTACCAGGGCCTGACGTGTGAAAAGTCCCTCCTGGGAGATCCCGGCCCTGGAAGAAGGGCAGAGACGCCGCCTGCGGGTCTCCCTCTGAGCGAGCCCCAGCCGGCTACGGCTCCGGCTCCGGCTCCGGCTCCCGAGTGTGTGACATCAGACACCGGCCGCTGAGCCGACGCTTCAGGACCAGCAGAGCCTCTGCCGCGCAGGCTGGGCGTCCTTGGAGGCGGCTTCCGCGCTGGGCGCTGGCGGGTGAGTCAGCGCCGACCTTCCAGAGCTGTTTCTTAGATGGCCGCAGTGTGGGTCTGGTGAGGTGAGCCCCCTTGGTTTTCAAAGCTAGATGTTTTGGAGGCTCATGTCAGATGTGGGTCATGAAGGTTGAGTGTGCCTCATGTGGGGTTCAAAGCCGTCACTCCTCAGGGAGAAGCTGAAGGTGTGAGTTCCCTCCTGACTGTGAGTTGCTGCTCGGGGGGTGAGGTGTGTGGGGATCCGTGTGCACCCTGTCCTACCCGCTCCTTCTCTCCTCCTTGTCTCCTCCTCCCGAGACGCAGGCGCCGCTCAACCAACCAGTCTTCAGGTTTTATTCCCAAGAGGTAGTTGTTCCACACGTAACTGTAGGTTTGGTGTGTAGGTCACTGTCTTGGACTGGAATCTCCTTAATAGGATTTTCTCGAATTTTCAGTGTTCCACTGCTGTTGTTTCTTTTGACAGAAAACTAAAGCCAAAAGTGGGCCACAAGCTTGTAGTACAACTCAGGGGCATTGACATCAAGATACTGTCATCTTGATTTACAAGCCAGAGTGCCATCCTGCTGCTGTTTTGAATCACTTAAAGCAGGAAAATTTCCTCCACTGGTTTGTGCTTAAATACAGAAATCGAGAGAAATGGGCATATTCTCTTCTGAATCCCCCCTAATGTTAACCTTGTATTTCATCGTGTGATTTTCCCCATAGTATTAAATCAGATGCCTGGTGCAAGTGAGCTATGCCTGATTCTCTAGTTTATTTCTCTGAAGCATGTCATATCCTCTTAGTGGTGATAGAAAAAAATAACTTCAGGAAAATTGAGATTTTGTAGCAACCATAGGTAAATTGCTCTAAGAAATTTCAGAAATGGTTTATATCTATTTCACAATTCCATTTGTCTTATTCACTTAATTAGGCATCATCAGTGCTAATAAACCTCAACTTAGACTTTAAGTGACCTGCTTCGTGTGAAGCATCACTTTACCTTAGGAAGCATCACTACAAACAAAGCTAGTGGAGGTGAAGAATTCCAGCTGAGTTATTTCAAATCCTAAAGGATGATGCTGTGAAAGTGCTGCACTCAATGTGCCAGCAAATATGGAAAACTCAGCAGTGGCTACAGGAATGGAAAAGGTCTGTTTTCATTCCAGTCCCAAAGAAAGGCAATGCCAAAGAATGTTCAAACTACTGTACACTTGCATTAATCTCAGTTCAGTTCAGTTCAGTCCCTCAGTCGTGTCCGACTCTTTGTGACCCCATGGACCTCAGCATGCCAGCCCTCCCTGTCCATCACCAACTCCCGGAGTTTACCCAAACTCATGTCCATTGAGTCGGTGATGCCATCCAACCATCTCATCCTCTGTCATCTGCTTCTCCTCCTGCCTTCAATCTTTTCCAGCATCAGGGTCTTTTCAAATGAGTCAGCTCTTCACATCTGGTTGCCAAAGTATTGGAGTTTCAACTTCAACATCAGTCCTTCTAATGAACACTCAGGACTGATCTCTTTTAGGATGGACTGGTTGGATCTTCTTGCAGTCCAAGGGACTCTTGAGAGTCTTCTCCAACACCACAGTCCAAAAGCATCAATTCTTCGGTGCTCAGCTTTCTTTATAGAACAACTCTCACATCCATACATGACCACTGGAAAAACCATAGCCTTGACCAGATGGACCTCTGTTGGCAAAGTAATGTTTCTGCTTTTTAATATGCTGTCTAGGTTGGTCATAACTTTCCTTCCAAAGAGTAAGCATCTTTTAATTTCATGGCTGCAGTCACCATCTGCAGTGATTTTGGAGCCCCCAAAATAAAGTCAGCCACTGTTTCCACTGTTGCCCCATCTATTTGCCATGAAGTGATGGGACCGGATGCCACGATCTTAGCACTCATCTCACACACTAGCAAAGTAAGGCTCAAAGTTCTCCAAGCCAGGCTTCAACAGTATGTGAACTGTGAACTTCCAGATGTTCAAGCTGGATTTAGAAAAGGCAGAGGAACCAGAGATCAAATTGCCAACATCTGTTGCATCATCGAAAAAGCAAGAGAGTTCCGGAAAAAACATCTACTTCGGCTTTATTGACTATGCCAAAGCCTTTGACTGTGTAGATCACAACAACCTGTGGAAAATTCTTCCAAGAGTTGGGAATACCAGACCACCTGACCTGCCTCCTGATAAATCTATGTGCAGGTCAAGAAGCACCAGTTAGAACTGGACATGGAACAACAGACTGGTTCCAAATTGGGAAAGGAGTGCGTCAAAGCTGTACATTGTCACCCTGCTTATTGCAGGCTGATGTGAAGAGCTGACTCATTTGAAAAGACCCTGATGGTGGGAAAGATTGAAGGCAGGAGGAGAAGGGGACAACAGAGGCTAAGATGGTTGGATGGCATCACTGACTCCATGGACATGAGTTTGAGTAAACTCCAGGATTTGGTGAAGGACAGGGAAGTCTGGCATGCTGCAGTCCGTTGGGGTTGCAAAGAATTGGACATGACTGAGCAACCTAACTGAACTTCAGGTGAATTCCTGGAATCTCACTAATGTCTATCTTGATCAGAATTCCTAGGAAACCTGGTTTTGTGTTTTCTTCTTGTGTGGTGTATGTAATCAAAAGGGGTTAGTAATCAGCAATGGACTGTCTCTTTTGGAATCATCCAGTAACATATAACTTAATACTTTCCAAAAACAGAGCAGAAATATCATGGGCTCCAGTCACCATTTTGGATAAAGTCCTTGTTTTAATGTGCACATATTTTATATCACATTTGCTTGTGTTTTGTGAATTTTAAGGCATTTTCATGCTTCATATTTCTAGTACCCTTTTTAGGTATGCAAGGAAATATATTCCTAATCCAATATGATTTCTTCTGCATCATACAAATTTATATCAAAATAGCCCCAACAAGATTATAAGCTTCTATAAGGCTGGAAGCAAGCTGTACACTTGTTTGTATCACATTAGTGCCCTTAATAAGGAAAAGTAAGTGTATTTTTGTTGACTTCTCCATTGTAAAAAAATTAATACAAGGGAATTCAAAATACCTAGACAACATGCCAGATTTGGCAAACTCTTTTAGGAGTAAGCAAATTCTAAATTTAAGGACCCCAGCCAATCAATTCTCAATGTGTGATTAAAAATGTGAAATCCAGAGAGTTGTTATGAAATACAAGTCTTTCCATCCATGGCTAATATTCATTTTTATTTCATTTCCTGAAAATTGGTCTGTTCCTTATAATGGTGAGGGTCAAATAGCATAGAAATCATTTTGTTAGTTACAAATATAAAGAAATGCAAGGATTGGCTGTCATCTAGGCTTTGCAAGAATTGCTTTATTATTTTTTTAAATTAAAAAAAATACACAAATATATGGCGAGACAGTCCATCTGGAAATGTCAGGCAAAGGAACACTGCTGTTAGTTTTTTCATTACCTAGCATTTTTTCATTATCTAGAATTTTTGAATAGATAAATTTTTTAGCCGTTTAAAGTATATCACCTTGTTTGGGAGTCAGCACAACATTGAAGGTCATTGGAATAAGATGACATGGATCTGAATCCTAATTGTGATATTAATCATTTGTTCTGGTCATTGCAATGTGTGATTATTATACCTGTTTCACGTGATATTTATAAAAATTAGTTGACATGATGTGATTGCACTTTGTCAATTGAAAGACATTACTGAATGTTATTATTTGTTGGAAGTCTGGAGACTGGTTAGCAATGTTTCGCAGAACAAATTATCCCAAAATGTAATGATGTGGGAAAGAAATCACCTTTTTGTTTGCTTATATTTTTGTGTCTCAGGAATTTGGAAATGGCTTGACAGGCAGCTCTTGTTTGGGGGGGATGTTGTGCTGTTGTGATCAGATGTTGGTTGTGGCAATGGTCAGCGAATGGTTTGGCTGGCAGCCGATGGCTCATTCATGTGATTAGGAATTGAAGCTAGTGAAGTGAAAGTTGCTCAGTTGTGTCCAACTCTTTGCTACCCCATGGACCATATGGTTCATGGAGTTCTCCAGGCCAGAATACTATAGCGGGTAGCCATTTTCTTCTCCAGGGGATCTTCCCAACCCAGGTATTGAACCCAAGTCTCCCGCATTGCAGGCGGATTCTTTACCAGCTGAGCCATGAGGGAAGCCCAAGAATACTACAGCGGGTAGCCTATACCTTCTCCAACAGATCTTCCTGACTGAGGAATCAAACTGGGGTCTCCTGCATTGCAGGCTGATTCTTTACCAACTGAGCTATGAGGGAAGTGGTTAGCCAGAACCACAGCTGGGGCAGTAGGGAATTGCTTCATTGCTCACCTTCTCCAGCATGGTGGTCTCAGGGAAGCTATTTATTATATGGAGTCTTGAGTTTTCCTAGAGCGAATGTTCCAAGAGAACCAGATGGAGTTGGGTTGTCTTTTCTTGCCTAGTTTTGGAAATGTTGTGGCATCACTTTCCCCCATCCCACTGGTTATAAGCAGGTCACTAATATTTAAGGAGGGGGCATGGACACCCATCTGTCTGTGGGAGGAAGAGTAGTGATATCATCAACACGTTTTAAAGCATGTCTTGTCATTGGAAAATCCAGGGTAGAGAGAGAAATTAAAGGGGCATGTTTTGGAAAGCAAGCTAGACCATGTATTTACAGATCCTTTAAAGATTATTTTCCTTTTCCTAATTATATTGTGTACCAGCATCATTATTTTGGTGGTTTGGTAGTTTCCCAGTTTTTACAGAGAACCATCAGGCTCTTTATGTAATTTCTTTATGTTTTGTTACGTGAGGAGATGACCTGTCTCTCAGTCTTCTTTACCACATTACAGGATGCACAGTTTCTTCCTCTTCATATCATGTCATCCATTTATTTTAACTGGTGGCTTTGCTATCTTCAGGAATGCTCTAATCAATAGGCACATATTCCTAACCTTTCGGCAGTTTAATAACCTTATGGCTCAATGCTATTATTAGCATGTATCCCTTTCAGAGGCCAATTATCCCAGCAGATGATTAGGTTTTATCTAAAGTATCCCAGGTGGGGATTTTCCCAGCCTGCTTTGTGGCAGTCCCCCAGGTACCTCACAATCACATCTTCTCTGTCTGGTGCTTCTGTAAGGTACTGCCAGGTGCAGCTTACTCTTCCAGAGAAGGATTAGCTTATTTGCATCCATATGTGCTTCGTCATGTGGAAGGATTGGCAGGGAAAATTGCTGGTGGTACAGTTTCTTGCCCCAAGGTGAGGCCAAGCCTCTCACTGTGAAGTCCAGTGGGCATATTTTAAGTAACTGCCTGCCAAAGAGAAGGCTCTGCTGTTGCACTGTTCTCAGCAAAAAAGTACATCTTTTCTGCAAGAGCCTCAGAATTTACAGAATTCGGTTAAGAAAGTTGAAGAAAGTGATGGTTTTTGGGAGAAATATGTCACCATGTGTGTTTCATAGAAGACCCAGGTGAGTACAGCCAGTATGTCTTCCAGTGACATATGTCTTGGGAATAACGTTTTTGTGATTGTTGTTGTTATTGTTGTTGCATTAGATCCATATGCTTTAGTCAGCCCCTTTGTTAGATCTTTTCTTGAGAGCCCATCCCACAGGGACTCATGTGGTACTAGGTTTTCACAGCATCTTGAAAGCCACACATCCACTGCTATGAGCTGGCTGGGAAGATTTCCACAGTATCTGGCCATACGGGAGAGATTTCAGAATGTAGATGCTGTTACAAAACAATGTATGGTGTTGGTTCAGTTCAGTTCAGTTCAGTCGCTCAGTCATGTCCGACTCTTTGCGGCCAGTCGCAGCACGCCAGGCTTCCCTGTCCATCACCAACTCCCGGAGTTCACTCAAACTCATGTCCAGTGAGTCGGTGATGCCATCCAGCCATCTCATCCTCTGTCGTCCCCTTCTCCTCCTGCCCCAATCCCTCCCAGCATCAGTCTTTTTCAGTGAGTCAACTCTTCTCATGAGGTGGCCAAAGTACTGGAGTTTCAGCTTTAGCATCATTCCTTCCAAAGAAATCCCAGGGCTGATCTCCTTCAGAATGGACTGGTTGGATCTCCTCAGTTCAGTTAAGTTGGTTACCTTATATTAATTCCCAAAGTGTTAATCGTGACCACTCTGTAATATCACATACTATGGTGAAAAGTCAGGGTCTGTGACAGAAAGGGCTCAGGCATGAGGCAGTATCTGGTTTGATTTCAGATTCATTTATTTCTGCATGTGGGACCTAAGACTGCCATATAGTTGGTGTCCTGCAGTATTAATTGGAGATGGTATCAGTGATCCGAGGGGCCATTGCCGACTTTTAATGAAGGGCAGTACTTAGTGGTCAAATGAATGCAAGTCAACCAACCACATGATCACATGATTCCAGATTATGTCAGAGGATGAAGTGTGGTTGGAAGTGACCATTGTTATCTGACTAGATAGAAATGTTAATTTTCTTTAAATCCTGGTTACTTGGACTATATAAAATTAACTGTTTTACTTTTTAAACGAAAAAGTGGTCAGTCTGAGGGTAATTTGAATTCCTTATTGGATTAGCTAGGAGTGGGTCAGCGGAAAGGAAATTATTCTAGGTATTTCAAACTGGAAGGCAATTAATACGAGGGATTATGAAATTTTAAAATGAATGGAAGGGTTGGTGGAGAAAATACCTTTAGTAAGTTCAGTAAGTTTAGTAAGATACTAAATATCTTTAGTAAATTCAGTAAGTTTAGTAAGACACTAAATATCTTTAGTAAGATACGTCTGCCAAAGCATCCGTTTGCCTTCGTCCCTTAAGCTGGTGATATGTAGGAGAATACTCTGGAAGGTTTGACAAACTGGCACAACTGCCATTTGCTGAAGCCCGCACTCTGCCCACCACTGCTTCATGAAAATCATTAGCTGCTTCTTTTTCGCTTCTCAGAGTTCTATGGAGTATCCCTGGCTTTGGTTCAAAGAACAAAAAGGTTGGTAAACTTTCTTTGAAAAAAGTTTCTGTGAGAATTATTATGTTTGAAAATAACTTCAACATTTTGTATAATGGATGTTTCTTTTAAAAAAATAGCCCTTTGTACCATGAGGTTCAGCCTTTAGAATAGTTCAACAAGGAAATAGTGAATTGATTAAAAAGAGTATATAGGTGGATACAAAATTAATTTTAATTACATACTCTCCAGATGACGGCTTTGCAGTTGACAGTGGCTACTGTCCAGAGCTTTGCTCTAGGTGGAGAGACGGGATTCTCTGACGGAGCACAGTGAGCTCACAAGGCCACGTTGCTGATCTCTTCTGAGGTGTGGATTCTCCAGATCTGTAGTTGCTGGGGTTCACTTTTATAGAAAAATAGTCAGATAATCAGCTTTGAGCTAATAACACAAATCTAGCAGGCATGGGAACTACTTCTCAATCCATGTTGATAGTTTTATAAATTGACAATGTGGTGCATTTAATCTGTAATAAAGTGAGAACCTTCGTTAAAGAATTCTACCACTTTAGGTCATTTTTCCCCAGGAAGTGCTCTGTGTATAGGGAACCAGGGAGCAACATAAGGAATGGGTAGATATTTTCTTTTCAACTTTGGAGAAAAAGATTTTCTTTTGTTACTTGTGCTAAGCTTTGGGGGTTAGAAAGATGAACACTTTAAGGGTAGGAGCCCTTTGTGGAAAATTCTGTACCTGTGTTTAGACAAAGCTCCCTCCTTTCTAAGCAGCCCAGTGTACTTAGTAAGGCATTACAGCTGTGTTCTCCCTTGTGCCTGCTCCCTTAGATATAATGACCAGATATATACTCCATTGTGTTCTACCCGATCCTCTGAGGGTGTTGTCCCTGTCTCCATTTCCTGATTTCTTTTCTGCAACTGTATATCCATAATTTATTGAAGTAGCCTTGGGTTGCCCTTGAAGTGCCAAAAACCTAAAGGAAACAGGCTTTTGTCATTGGGAAACTGCTGTCCTGTATAATTTGGCTAAAGTAGTGATTATGAATGAAATTTTGAACCAGTGGAAAGATGTGGAACTCTTGGATATTGTATTTGCCTTAAGGCATCTGAAGCAGCCTTTAAAGCTCTATTAATCAGTGCTTCCTCCGTCCCATCCCTGACTGCTGACGCTGAGTGGCCAGTGGAAGTTAAACCCTCCTGTGAACATGACTTGGTGTTACTTCTGCACAGATAAAGACCCCGACTCATGGATAAAGACACAGAAATGGAGATCTGATGGCTCTCACAAAGCCAAAGTTAAAGGTTTTTAAGTTATTAGTGGTAGATACTGTTTTGTGTTTATCTGTTTCCAGTCCTCTGTGTAATAGAGGTAGTTGGAGCTCTTGAGAAGGTAGATGATTTTTTCTCATAAAAATATATGAGTGTTCTGAGAATGTTTAAGGTAAGCTAGGCTAAGCTATGATGATAGGTAGGGTAGGAGTGTTAAATACATTTTCAACTTAATATTTGCAATTTATAATGGTTTTATCAGGATGTATCCCTATTGTAAATTGAGGAAGATCTGTACAGTTGATCCTTGAACAAGATGGGTTTTACTTCAAGCATCCATTTGTACACAGATTTTTAGATTGATTAATTTCATTTTTGGTTGTGCTGGGTCTTTGTTGCTGCGCGTGGACTTTCTCTAGTTGTGGCGAGTGGGGCTGCTTTCTAGTTGTGGTGCGTGGGCTTCTCTTGTTGAAGAGCACAGGCTCTAGGTGCACAGGCTTCAGCACTTGCAGTGCATGGGCTCAGTAGTTGTGGCACACAGACTTAGTTGCTCTGTGGCATAGGGGATCTTCCTGATGAGGGATCAAACCCTAATTGGATTCTGAATTGCAAGGTGCATTCTTAACCACTGCACCACCAGGGAAGCCCCACAGATTTTAACAGTAAATACTCCAGTATTACATGATCTGCCATTGGCATATCTGTGGATGCAGAGCTGTGCTTGTGGGGCACCAGCTGTAACGTTATATACAGATTTTCGACTTCATGGTAGGTCAGTGCCCGTAACCACGGCATAGTTCAAGGGTCAGTTGTATATTGTCTCTAGACGCTCACATTATTAAAGAAAATAAGTTTAAAACAATACTATAGCATATGTATAGCTTTCACTTGAGAGTTTATTGGGCAGTTACTGTATTTTTTAATGTAGCATATATTTTCAGTGACAGGTTTTATTTTTTTGGGCTCCAAAATCACTACAGATGGTGACTGCAGCCATGAAGTTAAAAGACACTTGCTCCTTGGAAGAAAAGCTATGATACCTAGTTCAGTTCAGTTCAATCGCTCAGTTGTGTCTGACTCTTTGTGACCCCATGAATCGCAGCACGCCAGGCCTCCCTGTCCATCACCAACTCCCCGAGTTCACTCAGACTCACGTCCATGGAGTCAGTGATGCCATCCAGCCATCTCATCCTCTGTCGTCCCCTTCTCCTCCTGCCCCCAATCCCTCCTAGCATCAGAGTCTTTTCCAATGAGTCAACTCTTCACATGAGGTGGCCAAAATATTGGAGTTTCTGCTTTAGCATCATTCCTTCCAAAGAAATCCCAGGGCTGATCTCCTTCAGAATGGACTGGTTGGATCTCCTTGCAGTCCAAGGGACTCTCAAGTCTTCTCCAACACCACAGTTCAAAAGCACCAATTCTTTGGCACTCAGCCTTACTCACAGTCCAACTCTCACATCCATACATGACTACTGGAAAAACCATAGCCTTGACTAGACGGACCTTAGTCAGCAAAGTACCTAGACAGCATATTAAAAAGCAGAGACATCACTTTGCCAACAAATGTCTGTCTAGTCAAAGCTATGGTTTTTCCAGTAGTCATGTATGGATGTGAGAGTTGGACTATAAAGAAAGCTGAGCGCTGAAGAGGTGATGCTTTTGAACTGTGGTGTTGGAGAAGACTCTTGAGAGTCCCTTGGGCTGCAAGGAGATCCAACCAGTCCATCCTAAAGGAAATCAATTTTGAATATTCATTGGACGGACTGATGCTGAAGCTGAAACTCCAATACTTTGGCCACCTGATGTGAAGAACTGACTCACTTGAAAAGACCCTCATGCTGGGAAGGATAGAAGGCAGGAGGAGAAGGGGACAACAGAGGATGAGCAGGTTGAATGGCATCACCAACTCGATGGACATGAGTTTGAGCAAGGTCTGGGAGTTGGTGAAGATGGGGTGTTTGTGGTACACGTAAGTTGTTGAGCTCTTGTGAGAAAGAGTAATGTTGAGGAAGAAATAGTGGAAAAAGGAGCAAGCAGCCTTTACTCTACCCCTAATCTTTGCACAGCATTGCATTTTTACCTTTATTCACCTTCTCTGCACTTGTGACATTTCCTGCTAAATTATGATATCTTTGAAAGAAGACTTAATTCATCTTGTTTCTGTTACCGGATGGGGAGGGTTGAAGAGGAGGCTGTGCATCAAGGGTACCTGTGCCTCAGCTGGAGGTGCCCCTGTGATTAGTTTGTATCCACTGTGTGCTTAGGGAGCATGTGCAGGAGTCAGAAAGGTCTCTGTGGTTATTTTGTAGTGTATCTATGAACTCTCCTGGGCTGCATTGGGGTCTGTCTGGGGTGGGGTTTAGAGATTGGCTTGCATCCATTTTGGCTAGGCCACCTCTCCTCACGCATGCCTAACTTCCTGACTAACATTTCCCTCAAAACACCTAGCAGTTCTTGAACAATTTCAGTAGCTCTGGAGCGGGAGGTGACTTAATGATTTGCTATACTTGAGAAAAGACCCTGATGCTGGGAAAGGTTGAAGGCAGGAAGAGAAGGGGATGACAGAGGATGAGATGGTTGGATGGCATCACTGAATTAATGGACATGTGTTTGAGCAAATTCTGGAAGATGGTGAAGGACAGGGAAGCCTGGAGTGCTGTAGTCCATGGGGTTGCAAAGAGTTGGACATGACTGAGCAACTGAAAAGTGATACTTAAGCTAAATGATGAGCATGCTTTGTAAACCACCAGGGTTAGTGAAAATATTAGGTTATCATGGTAATTACCTAGGTAAGTAGGTTATCATGATACTCTCAGTGGGTTGAATGGTGGCATACAAAAAGTTGTCCGTGAACTAACTCTCAGAAACTGTGAACGTGGTCCTATTTGAAGAATCTTTGCAGATGTAATTAAGTTAAGGATCCTGAGACCAGGAGGTCATTCCAGAGTATCCAAGTGGGTGCTAAATGCAATGATAAGTGTTTTGTAGGAAATACCCATGAGCGAGATTTGACAGAGAAACAGGGAAGAGAGGAGGAGACCGTGTGACCACCGACAGGGGTTAGAACCACGCAGCCACCAGCTATGGAAGAACATGGTTGGTAGGCACCAGAAGCTAGGAGAGAGATGTGGACTAGATTATCAACCCAGAGTTTGTCTGGATTTTAGACTTTTGGGCTTTGAACTGTAAGGGAAGCCATTTCTGTTGTTACACAGTTTGTAGTAATCTGTTGCCACTGCCCTAGGAAATGAACACACTTAGCTCTGGACAGCCCCCCCAGAGACCACCCTCCCCGAGTCTGGAGAACCTGGGCTGTTAAGCGGAGCCGTGGACCTCCTGATGTCCTTTCCTCCAGTGCTTCATGGCAGTGGCTGGAGGCTCCTCCCCAGTACAGTTTCTCAGGACAGAAGGAACATCAGTTCAGTTCAGTTGCTCAGTCGTGTCTGACTCTTTGCGACCCCATGAATCGCATCACACCAGGCCTCCCTGTCCATCACCAACTCCTGGAGTTCACTCAGACTCACGTCCATGGAGTCAGTGATACTGTCCAGCCATCTCATCCTCTGTCGTCCCCTTCTCCTTCTGCCCCCAATCCCTCCCAGCATCAGGGTCTTTTCCAATGAGTCAACTCTTCACATGAGGTGGCCAAAGTGCTGGAGTTTCAGCTTTAGCATCATTCCTTCCAAAGAACACCCAGGGCTGATCTCCTTCAGAATGGACTGGTTGGATGTCCTTGCAGTCCAAGGGACTCTCAAGAGTCTTCTCCAACACCACAGTTCAAACGCCTCAATGTCTTCACTTAAAACTCATGTACACCCGTGGCGGATTCATGTCAGTGTATGGCAAAACCAATACAGTACTGTAAAGCAAAATAAAGTAAAAATTAAAAATTAAAAAAAAAAGAGCCAAAAAAAAAAAAAAAAGCCACCCAAGAAGCCAATAGCTGCTGCATTTTCCAGAGGAGGTTCAGGATGAATGAGGAGAGGTACTCCTCTCACAACCTGCTGCATTTTGAGCAGTCACAGTCTTCTAGAACCCTTCTTTCATTGCCTGTTGGAATTTAATCCCTGTAGAGAGACTAGGTGCTCTTGGTCATCTGAACACATTTAAGACAGTGCAGCAGACTAGAAAATCACAGGGAAGGAGGTATTTGTGTGTAGACAGATGCTTCATGCAAGAAGTAAGTTTTGAGCTGGACTGTGAAAAAAAATAGAGGGTTTGAATAAGTGGGAAGTGGAAAGGAATGTATTTTAGGTGGCAGCATAGAAGAAAGAATAAACAGAAGGGATGGAAACCAGTGTTGCTTGAGGGAAGAGCAGCAGAACCGTGTTAAATGCTAACTGGGGTGTCCAGTTACCATCAGAATTTGGGTTTATTACTCGAGAGGTCCACTGTGGTCTGGTGAGCAAGGTGGCGAGGCTGCAAGTCTTTCAGGAGGTGACACTGGTTGGGTAGAAGGCACTTAGGCCCCCCTCAAATCTCCTCCCTTGGCAAATCTTTCTGACTTCTCCAGGCAAGGATAAGTTCTCTTTTCTCCACTCGGTGCCTAAGTGGACCACTGCTGTGGAGCATCCCCACGTGTGGTCTGGATTCCTCCTAACTCCAGAAGGATCCCAAGGAAACTGTACTCCCAGTATCTAGCACTGGACCTGGCTTCCAGGCAGTATTTCAAATTTCTTCTAGATTCAGTGATTTTCAGGCATGGCTCCTGTAGAGGATTCGAGACCTGAATTCGGTCTCTTATAGCTGTCATCTTCTCATAGCCAGGAGCTGCACAAAAGGGTTTTTAAAAAATGATTTTCATGCTTGGGCAACATGGCCATGGTACCTAATTCAACGAGCACTCCTTCACATTTTTAGTCTCTGTACGTGGCTCTCCCAAGGATATGGCATGTCTTCACTGGGTTAATGTCAAGTGAGAGGAAAGGTGTGACCAAAGGTTAGGGTGTTGCTGGTGTTTATTGAGGTTGGGATAGGGTACTGGACACAGCATCTGAGATCGTGTTGGAAATTCATCAACCAGTACACCTTTTGTTTTTATTTTTGTATTTTCTTTCTTCTTCTATATTTAATTTTTGGTCAGTGTCCCAATACACTTTTTATTTGTTGACATTTATATACATTTATTATACTTCAGTGGAGCATCTCACTTAATGAAAATGAATATGGACCTGATGCTATGTCTTTCCTAGTGTTACTGATCTCAAAATAATTGGACAAAATAAGAATCTTTTAAGTGAAGTTTACATTTCCTTATACTTGCATTACATTACTTTTGTAATAGGATGAGAACAGTATTTGAAAGAAGTTGAAGGGCAAAGGGCAATATAATTTGATTTAATTACCTTTTAATAAAAAATAATTGGTTAAGAATATTTCCAGATCTTATCTTTTCATGATAAGATTCCTACACAGTGTTAATGACTACAGAAAAATTACAAAGTGTTTAAGGCAACATGGTTTTACAAGTTTTGGAGAGATGAAAAACATTCTTTCACAAAAGAGAATCTTAAGATAGTAGGCTTGCATACCTAGTTTGTAATGGCAATTTGATTTAGGTTGAGTATAATACTTATCAATGGAATAAATATTTGCTCTGCAAAAGAAAGCACATCAAATGGAAGTGAATGAGATATCAACTTTGTTTTAAATTAATCCTAAGATATTTGGGGGAAAGATAATTAGCAGTTAGACTTGAAGATATGGGAGCAATATGACAAAGCCAAAGTAAGTAAGCAATAAAATAAATGACAGTATAACATTTCCTAAAATAATTACCTGCATGTATTGCTTTCTGGAGAGGCAAAGCAAATAAAACCAAATCCCAGATGACTTCATTCAATATATATTCAAGTCTTAAAACCTTAAAATCTGGGTTAAAGGTTATAAACGTATATAAAGTATGGCTTAAGAAATGTTATTAAAAACCAAGTAATTGCTGAAAGAATTATATGGAAATTAAAAAAAAAACCCTTGAAAATTCCCTTTAGACCTCTCATAAATAAATAAATAAATATGAAATGTGTCTGAAATAACAGAGAAGATATTTAAAGGGCCATAACTATTTGTTAGAATGTAAATGTAACAAGCTTTATAGATAGCTCAAATTACCTGTGTCTAGGACCACCTGAGCATGCCAACCCCCCTGTGTCTGCTTGTGATAAGGCATTCACATGAAAACAGTCAAGTCTTTGCGTAGCATCTCTATAAAATAAAATTATCAGGTTTTCTTGAGCCTTTTACATGTTTAGCCTGAATATTCCCAGTAACTAAGATATATATGTATGAATTTATTAAAGTGTGTAAGTGCAGGACTGTTCTGGCTTTCATATTCAAAGTCTTCACTTGTAAGATATTTTAGAACACCAAATTTTGTTTTTGTTATCTATTTATTTGAAGAAGAAAGAGGAAGATGAGGTAGAGGAGAAGTAAGTGGAGATAGAGAAAGAAGAGGGAGGGAAAGAAGAGAAGGCAAGAGAACCAGTCAGATCTGGTTGAAAAATGCAGATTTCCAGTCTCCATGCCCAGCTTCCTGAATTAATAAAAATCTCTTTGGTGGTTTTAATCATCAGCAGAGTTGGGGTAACTGGGTTAGAGGACACTGAGATTGTCGATAGGTTGATCCTCCTGGGAATTGCTCTGCAAGGGTCTTATCAGGTGTTAATGAGACTGTGTACTGCTATCCTCAGAGTGCTGTCCATGGGAATCTCAGACCCATGGTCAGGACGTTTGGAGGAACATGAGAATCTCAGACCCCACAGTCAGGACATTTGAAGGAATATTTTGCAATAGGGCTTTCTGGGATCCTAAATGTATAACAAGCTCATGGAGGACAAGAAATGTGTCTTTTCTAACTCTGTCTGGTGTTCACCAGGGACATAGTGTGAAATGCATAATGGTCTGTGTACTGATTTTGATGTATTATACAGCCTTTGTGCTTGTCACTCAAGGCTGAATTCTAATAGAGAACTTGATTCGTTACTTTACCATTGCAAATAAGAAGCCTATGATGCAGGAATTAGGTTCAAAATAAATCCATCTACACAGTAAGAGCATTGGTTGAAGGGAGTGACTTTCTATTCTGCCGTCACTGGAGCATACAAACTGAACCCCATTTGGGTAGGGTAATGGTTTCATAAGGAAGAGAGAAGTGGAAATGTCAGATGTAAGAAAATAGGAAAACACATTTACCTTATCAGCTTTGCTAATCCTGATCCTGGGTGGGTAGCAAGCAATAGCTAATATCTCAAATCCAAGAGAAATGCAACCATATCTTTCAGCAGAATCAAATATGAGATATCTATGTGGTCAGATATGTGGTTTAAAAGGAAAACCTTCTCTGTTCAACTTTAATTAAAAAAACACTTAGCTGAGAGAGGGCTCTCCCAGAAACAATCAGAAAGTAAATTTCTCAAGGAAATGTGGTTCTCTTAGAATGTCTTATTTGTTCAAGAAAGAGTTGAATTTTATAGTCTGCCTCTACTAGCAATTACAATATGATTCAAGTGTTTTAATATGCTTCAATTAAAGGATTCTTATTGCTGTGACCAGCTTTTATTTGGGACTTTATTAAATACTCTGTAATGTAAACAGGGAATAATTTCAGTTTAAGAGTATTTTGGTTGCCATAAAGATACAGCAAAAGGATTTATAGAAATTTTTGTATTTCAAGAAAGTAATTTTGGGACCCCATACCTTTGTGCAAAAAATGATAGGTACTAGCCTGTACAGTATTCTTTGTACCTTGTAACATACGGCAATACATCTGATTTAGAGTCCAGGAGTGTTACATTTGAGATAAGGTAGCCAAGTGTATAAACACATTGTTTCCGTAAATTTCACACTGCCTTGTTATTCTGGCACCTGCTGTTCAAAGAAAGAGGAAAGCTGAAGGAAATAGAACAGCACAACATAGAGCAGCCCTTGAATGGGGACTGCTGGGATGTGCAAAGAGGAGACAGAAAGTGGAAAGACAAGATGGGTTTTTTAAAGGTGGGGTAAGAGCTTATTTTCAATAGAATGTTATTATATTTAATTGAGAAATAATGCATAAAGTGAACTGAAATTTGAGAGGAAAAACAAAAGGGTTTTAATTGATTTTAGCTCACAGACTCTTAGAGCTGGACCAGATTTTATAGAATCCCAGTCTTGTCATTTTACAACTAAGGAAGATAAGGCTCAGGGTGGTTGGTGTCTGAAATTTGCACAATTCACATGATTTCTGGAGGATTCTTCCTAGAACTATCATTTCTTTTATAAACTAAATACTCATTTTATGAATAAAATACCCACTTCATTTATTTATTTATGTATTTTTTTCATTCCTGGAAGAACGATAACAGCATGCATCCAAAAACTGTTTGAGGGAGTTTGGAAGAGTGACATGCTAGAAATCATCACTCTTCCTTGAGCAGCAAGTGGTTTGTCTAAGTGGGCACCGGGCCTCCAAGCCTTAGCCCTGTGGGGAGAAGGCTGTGTCCTGTGGCTGTAGCCTTTGTGGCAGGGACAAGGGAAACTGCTGGGCTCTTTAAAGACTTCACTCTCTTACTCCTCTGTCAACTCACAGATGTAGAACCTAAGGGCTTCCCTGGGATGTTGGAAATTCCTGCAGTGTAAGCTGGTAGTAGAACCCCTTCTGAAGATGTTCTTGAAAGTTAGAGATTGTAGATTTGACTAGGCACCAGCATCTACCTGTGGAACTCGGACTGAGTCCCTAGAGTTCTGGGGCTTCTGTCCCCAGGGGGCCGGGTTACTGGGAACACCCGAGTTTGAATTTTGACTCTGCAAAAGGGTCATCCTTGTGACCATAAACAGACACTGAAGTCTCTGAATCTCTGTTTATTGTGAGAGAAAAGACATTTGGGCTTGTAAAATTCCCAGTAAGAGCCTTCTCTGCCAAATGCCAAGGAGTCAAACAGTAAATTTGAATGTTTCCCTCTGAATTCCTGAAGATGTTCCTTTGATTGAGTGCAGAATGTGATAGCACCATGTTTTTCTGGGTTGTCTAATTTGTAGACTTGGAGTTAAGAGAATTCAGAATTCTCCTGGATCACTCACATAATGAGATGAAGAGTAATTTCCTTGAAAACAAAGAACATTAGCTATCAATCACTATATAGACACATTTTTAACACTGGCTCCACTGATTTTCCCCTCCTTCTTTGTAAATACCAATTCTGGCTTGAATGCTGTTTTTAAGACATATAATGGGCTGTAATAATTCGCAGTGCTCAGATGAAGAGAGAGGTGGTGGTGTGTGGGCAGAGCCGCGGTTCAGCTGCCATGGAGGTCATGGGTCTGTGGAGGAATGGGGTTTACTGATTTTTTAAGACTTTATGGAGATATACTCTTATTCAGAGAGTTGCATATGTTTAAATGTATACATTTTGATGAGTTTGGACATAAGCATACACCTGTGATAACCATCACCATAAACAAGGTAGTAAACATATCCATTAGCTCTGAAAGCACTCCTGTGTTCTCTTGCTTTACTATTCTTTGTGGAAAGAACACTTGGTGAGAGATATACCCTGCTGACAAGTTTTGAAGTGCACAACACTATATTGTTAACTATACACTCTAGAGTTTTATATGAGAGGAAAGTTCTAGAGAGCTGCTATATAACTTTGAGTTGTATGATTTTTAAAGGTGTGATTTTTCAGTGTAGGCTCTTTTGATTAGGTGAATTGATCCACCTAAAACAACACTGAATGTTGTGACCTCAAATTTAAAAAAACCTACTTACAAAAAAATTGGCAACCTTAGATAAAAACAAAAACTAGACATAACAAAAAGGGATGTAGTAGGGAGCATAAATAATAGCAAAAAAGTAATATCATTTATGGTTTCATTTACTGCATTAAAGTTTAAAACATGGTATTAATGTTTTCTGGTATTTGGTCCCTTTCTACAAATGGATTAAAAAAATGTACTTTCATGATGTTCTTCATTCATTCAGCTTCATTCACTGAATACCTACAATACAGCAGAAACTATCTGACCATATGATGAATAAAAGGAGAACTTTAAATGTTTAAATAAAGCACTCTAGAGGGGCAGAGGCAGAGAGTAAACAAGCGTGTAACTTGTTATACTTCCAGGCACTGGCAAGTATTATGAAGGCAGAGGGAGAGACGGGTCTTTGTCTGTTTGAGACAGGCGGGCCAGCGAAGGCCTCCGCGAGGAGATGATGCCGGGGCGGAGACCTCAGTCAAGTGAAGGAGGGAACCACGTGGGATTCTAGGGGAAGAGCAGTCCATGTGCAAGGAATAGCAATGGCCGCAAAAGGAAGCACTTTTTTCTCAGATATGAAGGAACATATGAGGTGCCCCGAATAGAAGGAAAGCCAGCTGATCCAAAAAGTGGAGAAGGTGAAAGAGGAAGGATAAAAGGAAAACTGTAGGCCATGGGTTTTGGTTAATCTTCTGTGTCAACTTTGCTAGTCTATGGTGCTGAATTGTTTGGTTAAACACTAGTCTAGATGTTGCTGTGAAGGTATTCTTTAGATGTGGTTAACATTTAAACCAGTAGACTTTGAGCAAAGCAGATTGCTCTCCATAATGTGGTGGGCTTCATTCTGTCAGTTGAAGGCCTTAAGAGGAAAGCTTGAGGTTCCCTGAAGAGGAAGGGGTTCTTCCAGACTGAAACATGGAAATTCTGCCTGGAGGTTCGAGCCTGCTACTCTACACACACACACACACACACACACACACACACACCAGACACACCCACACACCACACACCACACACACACACACCACACACACACCACACACACACACACCACACACACACACACACCACACACACATACACACCACACACACCACACACACCCCCCCCACACACACCACACACACACACACCACACACAGACACACACACACCACACACAGACACACACACACCACACACATACACACCACACACACCACACACACACACCCCCCACACACACACCACACACACACACCAGACACACCCACACACCACACACCACACACACACACACCACACACACACCACACACAGACACACACACACCACACACAGACACACACACACCACACACATACACACCACACACACCACACACACACACCCCCCACACACACACCACACACACACACCAGACACACCCACACACCACACACCACACACACACACACCACACACACACCCCCCACACACACACCACACACACACACCAGACACACCCACACACCACACACCACACACACACACACCACACACACACCACACACACACACACCACACACACACACACACCACACACACATACACACCACACACACCACACACACCCCCCCCACACACACCACACACACACACACCACACACACACACACACCACACACAGACACACACACACCACACACATACACACCACACACACCACACACACCCCCCCCACACACACACCACACACACACACACCACACACACACACACCCCACACATACACACACCACACACGCACACACACCACACACACACACCACACACACACCACACACACACACCACACACACACACACCACACACACACACCACACACACACCACACCACACCACACACCACACACACACCCACACACACACCACACACACCACACACACACCCACACACGCACCACACACACCACACCACACACACACCACACACACACACCACACACACACACCACACACACACCACACACACACCACACACACACACACACCACACACACACCACACAAACACACACCGCACACACACACCACACACACACACACCACACACACACCACACATACACACACCACACAAACACACACCGCACACACACACCACACACACACACCACACCCCATTGGTTCTATTTCTCTGGAGAACCCTGACTGATATAGAAGCCATCTGACTTACTTGAGCAGGTTCAGCGGTATGATGTGATTTACATTTCAGAAATCACTGCTACTTCAGGGAGCGAGAACTGAGTCTTGGCAGCGAGAGGAAAGCAGAGACCAGGAAGGCTGTCCTGGTCCTGTAGGTGCCACCTGACAGTGGCCTGGCAGTGATTGGAGGTCACTGGTTTTGAAAAATAGTTTGCAGGATTTTCAGACAGCTCAGATGAAGCGTGTGAGAGAAACAGATAAATCAAGGCTTATGTGTTGGGCCTGAGCAGCTGTGTGAAGGGTGTGCTACTTATAAAGACAGTTCGGGAAACCTGAGTGAGAAACAGGTGGCCAGAGGTGGAAGAGGAGGGAAGGGAAGATGTATTAAGGATCCAGAGTTTTATTTTGAGCACATTAATTTCATGTTGCCTGTTTGCTGTCCAAAAAGAAGCAGAGTATTAGATGCAGCCACATGCCACTGTACAGTGGTAGTAAAGAGGGCAGTCTTTGGAGCCAAAATGTGAACCTCACTGCCTTTTAATAAAAAAAATGGGATGATAAGCATACCTTATTGATGTGACATGAGGATTAAATTAATCAACAAGAGTGAATTCTTAGAATATGACTGATGATCATAGAAAAATTTCCATAGATGTTGGCTGTTATTATAGTCAGGGTTTTATCTTTCTGGCCCATCAGATGAATTCCTAGATTGAGGCAAGGGCTTGAGGAACGTTGCCCAAGCATCCTGCTTTCTGTAGTTTTCGATTACTGGCTCAAAGAGGTCAAAACACAAACAGGAATTGGGTGAAGCCAGGTGGTTGTCTTCCCTTTGCCTGGACAACAAGCCCTTTTGGAACGATGGTGTTGGAAAACTGTGTTTAATTAAAGCACACTTTTCTAGCTGACTGCAACAGCAGCTTGTCTGATGTAGCCCCACTCCCCCCGCCCCCAAATACCTCCTTCTCTGCTTTGTTTTCTCCATTTTGTACATCACCTTCTTATATACCGTACATGACACACTTCTTTGTTATTTTCTGTGTCCTCTTGGTAGAATGTAAGCTCTAGGAGGGCAGGGATTTTCCTTTCTTTCTTTTTTTTTCTTTTCTTTGCTATTTTTGTTCACTGTTAGCACCTGCAAGAGTGCCTAGCTCAGTCAACACAGGAGGAATGAGTGGAATGGTATTTCCTAGTGTTTATTGTTACCTTTGTTTCTTACTCTGTTTCTTCAAATATTTCCCCTTGAGAGAGCACATCAAAAATAGAGTTGCACATTAATGATTCTTTGGATCTTTCTGATTTGTGCAGAACGTTAATTTTCATCGATACAAACTTCATCTGTGAAATGAAATTTCAGAGGAAGCCTCTGACAGCAGTTTCAGTTTTGACTTTGGAAATAAATTCTGGAATTGATGTATGAGCTCCCAAAAGTGACGATCCCTTTTTGCTGTTGACTGTCCACTTGGTTTCCCTGCCAGCCCAAGTGAGGGCAGATCCCGATCACGGATTTTTGCTCAGCAATGCTTGTCGATGAGAGGCATTGAGAGCTGTGCTGAGTGGAGGATGATACATGACCAAGTCAGTCTATGACTTATGAGTCTTATTGTAAGTCCAGGACACTGTATTGATTCTGTAGAATGGACTAGAAACTGACTTTCATCTCACAGTACTCTCTAACTTGCTCCTTGCCTGTTTATTCCCAAGGGAGCATTTGCATCAGTCTTCCAAAGTCATTAACTTTTATTTCCCTTTAATTTTAATTCCTTTTACAGTCCGTCATGATTTTACCATATGTATGATGAGTGGACAAATGGATGTCTTTATTTAGCACAAAAACATCAGTCCTGTTTCAGTGTCAGCTTTTTAGAGGCAGTTAATTTTATCTTCTCTCACTGCATGGGGTTTAGTACATAGATACTATTTCCTTGGACAAACAGGCATTGTGTCAAAATAAATTTCATTTAACCTTTATACTATCAGTGCCAACACTTATTAACTAAAATCATTAGCATACTGTATTGCAAGTAGTCTTTGAAAATATTTTAAAATTATCCTGATCAGATTAATCTTAATATTACAGCTGTTGTCTTACTTCTTACTGTGATTGTGGCAGCCAGCACATCATGCCACATGGTTGGAGTTCGAACGTGATGGTTGAAGCGGGTTGAATATTAATCCCCGAGGCCGCCTGGGAAGGGGCCTTGCCAGTGTGCTGCTTGCAGGTTGCCCTGTTATCTACAGAAGGAATGGTAGGGTGAAATAGGGCTCCTCATCAGCCATTCTCTTTGTTCTTGGAAATGGATGTAGACTGGACCTCAAGGAAAAAAACCTATTTCTGAATTAGGTTATGATCCTTTTGAGCCTCTGAATTCCAAGCATGTTTTATATCATTGGAGGGTGGTTATTCCAGTGAATGACTAAAATTATAGAAGGTCTGTTCCAGCTGGAAGGAAGCCTGTAATTCTCCTGGAGAACGTTCATTACACAGATGAGTAGTGGGGACTGAGAATTTAGGGACTTACTCCAGGCCTCAGAGCTGTCAACGCACCCAGCAAAGAAATTGATAGCTCCTGTGCTCTACCATGGTATCGGAGCTGGATTCGGAGGCAGGTACTTGATTTCCTGCACTTACCCTAATGCAGAGCATCCTGAACAAAGCCTGCCTTCTTCTTCAGAGATGACTAGATGCTCCGCCTGAAGCCAGCCAGGCAGAGATGTTAGTCTGTGAGTTTGGTTTCAGCAGAACACATGCTGAATCACTTTTCTCATCGCTGTTGGTACTCAGAATTGTCCTGTCATTTACCCAGGTCTTTGCTGTTGCTGTGTTTAGCTCACCTGAGGGGAAAAGAATTGAACTGAGCAATGAAAGATAGGTGGACAATAAAACAAAATCAAACATTTCCCTCCCCTAAGGCTAAACAGAAAGAGAAGGATTCAGATAAAGCCTTCTAAGAATGTTCATTCATAATAAATGTCATATCCTTTGCCTTGGCTCTATGATGTCATTACTGTTATTTATATAACATTCTGGACTGTGCAACCCACATTGCTGATGCTGCGCCAAATGGTGGGGTGCCTCACAGCTGCTGTTGTATGTCAATATAGCCATTTCATTTATACACAAATAAATGAGCTTATTATATAGTATGTTAAATGATAAGTGCAAAGAAGAAAAATGAAGGAAAGGAGGAGAGGTAATCTTGATGATAGGTAAGCAGCCTTAGACAGCCATTGGGATATCTTATTTTAAATACACCTTCCAGGTTTGCAAGTTGTGTTCTAAACAGTGTTGTATGGAGCTGATGCTGGCAAAGCCATCAACACTAAGAAAATGGGATTACAACCATGGAGACAAGACATTTGCCCCTTTTACATGACTTGTTCTTATGCAGATTATGCTAAAGTAAATGAATACATAATCAGACCCTATTTTCTTTAAGTGAATTATCATATTTTTATTTGTATGTAGAAAGGGTTCAGACATAGAAAGAATATTTATCAGCTTTATTTTTTAAATACAAAAGGCAAATCTTTGTATATGATTTTAATAGTGATTCAAGTGGTAGATCAATTAACAAATTGTTTAATTTAAATCTATTTAGCTTTAAAGAGGAATCTTTCCTTCCCCTTGTTTTTTTTTTTCCCTAAATGTTTATTAGTCATTCATATATTTTTTTGGTCTTCAGTTGAAGTCATTTTGAAGCACCTTTCCTGAAAGTAATCAACACCAAGAGTTATTTCTATATTCTCTCACCTTTTTCATTTTATGATAGCATTAATGGTTCATAGAAGGGCTGTGTTCTGTTCATGCCCCAGGTAATGGGCATGAATACTGGAGAATATAAATATAGAATTGGACCCTTTGCAGTGCCCCTGCAGCTGGAGTGATGACAAGGCCGATCTTTACTGAGAAACAGAGTCTAAATCCCAACATTCAGATGTCCACCAAGTCTAAGAGGCTAAAAACCCAGTTCAAGTGAAAATGATAACCCTTGTGCATTTGGCACTGACATTCTTTGCATGATAATGGGGAAGGAGAGCAGAGATCCTGAAAATATTGCAGCAATGAGATTGCCCAATATGTGGACCTAGAGGTGGTCTTGTAATGGTGTGGAAGGCAGTATTATGGCCCCCTTAAAGGTATCCATGCCTTAATCCCTGAGACCAGTGAACATGTTACCTTCTATGGCAAAAGGAAGTTTGAAGATATAATTAAGGGTATGCACCTTCAGATGGGCAATTTATCCTGGATTTTTCAGGTAGACTCAGTCTAATCTGTCTTGGTCACAGAAAGAAGCAATGGAAGAAGAGGGAAAGATTCAGAGTATGAAGAGGACTCGCCATTGCTGCCTTTAAAGGTGGAGGACGTGGGCAATGAGCCAAGGACTGTGGACGTCCTGTGTGGCTGGGAATGGCCCTCAGCTGATTGCCAGGAAGGAAACAGAGATCTTGGTTCTGAAAATACAGGAACTAAAACACTGGTAACCTTTATGGCCATGGCAAAGGCTCTTCCACTAGAGCCTCCGGAAAGGAACACAGTCCTTCCAATACCCTAATTGTAGCTGAATGAGACCCGTATCAGATGTCCAACCTGAACAACCATAAACCACTGTGTTTGTGTTATTTGTTAGAGTGGTGATAGGAAACTGACACAAATGTTATAAAGTGAATGAAAGAGATCAAGACCAGAGTCTTTGTTGGGTCCATGAGTTTCAGCACTTGGAACAAGCTGCCACATGGAACAAGACAAAACTGTATTTGCTCTTTCACTTTGAAGACATCTATTATTGACAACTCAGGCAACCATTCAGGTCAGTTAAAATAATGAATAAGGGGTACATCCATACAAGAGGATTACCTCTTACATCCTTGTTATATACTATCCCAGTGCTGTGTACTTACTTGCTCAGTCACGTCCAACTCTTTGCGACTGTAACCCGCCAGGCTCCTCTGTCCATGCAATCTCCAGGCAGGAATACTGGAGTGGGTAGCTATTCCCTCCTCCAGGGGATCTTCCCAACCCAGGGATCAAACCCAGGTCTCCCACAGTGCAGGGGGAGTGTGGGAGGTCTGAGCCACCAGGGAAGCCTAAGAATACTGGAGTAGTGGGTAGCTTATCGCTTCTCCAGGGGATCTTCCCAACCCAGGAATTGAATCGGGGTCTTGTGCATTGCAGGCAGATTCTTTACCAGCTGAGCTACCAGAGAAGCCTAAAGCACATGTAGGGATCTTTTGGAGAAAGATGTTTTCATACAGTTTGGGGGCAAATGAAGCCATCCAACCCGACTGTGCCATAAACACCACCGAGAGGTGCAGACTTCCAGGCTAGAATCCTTCCCAAGCAAACGGTTTCCGCTCGTCTCCGTCTAGTCCAGGCCCCCAGCCACACTCTGCGTCACACAATCACTGCTGGGTACAACTTCTGTTCGCAGTTAGTGAGAGGGAAGGCAGCCTGGATCTGCCTGTAGCCCATCTGCAGCCTGTCCAGGAATGGGGGCACAGGGATTGTGGCACCGAGTCTGGTTGCATTGTTTTCCCCTCGATGGGGGGATACAGGTACTGCTCCTGATGAGGCACAGTCTGGGTGGCCTGCTGGCAGTCAAGCCCGGAGAAATTCGTGGGCATGTTCACATACATGTTGTCCATGATGCCCTTCAGCCTGCAGCAGTTGGTCTGGGACCTGGTCAGGGACGCCCTGGCCCCTGAACTGGCACTGGAGCTACAGCTAGACTGGTGGGCAGAGGAGCCCCAGGAGGCATTGGCACTTGGGTTCATGGGGACAGTCTCTGCCTCCAGGGCCCGGCTCTGCTGCGGCTCGTGCTTGGGCTGGGTTATCACAGAAGATGACCATCAGTTTTCACACAGGCCTGGGAGACAGCAGACATAGGCTTTTTGTTGAGGTATTAAAAAGTAATTTTCATTTTATTTTAGTGAACTATTTTATTTTTCTTCTTGTTTCTGGGTAAGAGTCAATTGAAATTGCTCAAGCTTCTTATAAGAGCCAATCATTTGTCATGGAAAAATGATGTAGCCAGCAATTAGGTCAAGTTTGGTGCCAACTTCTTTGCTTTTTCTCTGCAATTAATTGAACCTTCTACAATATCAGTATTTGAGTATATAGTTGACCTATGTTTAAATTGTATTGCAATTCCACTTGTTTAAAATTGATTTACTTTTTTTTCAGAATTGGAATTGCTCTGAGAGGCAGGGTCCGAGTTTATAAAAGTTATGCATACACAGATAGGCCTTGTGAGGTCCATCCTGCAGTGACACGGATGCCTTAATAGGGTTAAGCTGTTGTGTTTGTGTCTCTGTGTTGTTTTGGGATGTGTACAAGTCAGTCAGATCTTTTCCTCCTTAGGCTCAGGGAGAGCATTTCGGGCCTGTATGGACTGAATTGTTCCCCTGCTCCCATTCATATATGGATGCCCTCACCCCCAATGAGACTGTGTTCGGAAACACGGTCCATAAGGAGGTAATTAAGGTTAAATGACCTCATAGAAGTGGAGTCTTATATGATAGGACTTGAACTGAACTGAACTGAATGTCCTTATAAGAAGAAGAGACTCTAGAGTTCTCTCTCTTCTTATGCTCATAGAGGAGAGATGAGATGAAAACATAGCAAGAAGGAGGCTTTCTACAAGTCAGAAAGAGAGATCTCATTGGAAACTGAATTTACCAGCCCTTTGATCATGGGCTTCTAGCCTCCAGAATTGTGAAAAAATAAATTTCCTTTGTTTAAGCCATCCAGTCTCTGGTATTTTATTATAGAAGCCCTGGCAGATTAATACAAGACCACTTCATGAGTCTGCATTTCATCCTCGGAAGTCCTTGAGGCAAATTAAACTCGGGATGAGGCGTTGTCCATTTTACACTTGAAAGCAAATATTGCTGGCTGTTGTATAAAAAAATGACATGAAAAAAGAGGGAAAGAATGGAATCAGGAAGTTAGCTGAGAGGCTACTGTACTGGTCCACGACAGAGAGACAGTGACAGTCTTTAAGATTTGACCATTTAAGGCAAAAAGGATAGCTCTAAATTGTGCTGCTGCCGCTGCTAAGTTGCTTCAGTCGTGTCCGACTCTGTGCGACCCCATAGACAGCAGCCCACCAGGCTCCCCCATCCCTGGGATTCTCCAGACAGGAACACTGGAGTGGGTTGCCGTTTCCTTCTCCAATGCATGAAAGTGAAAAGGGAAAGTGAAGTTGCTCAGTCGTGTTTGACTCTTAGTGACCCCATGGACTGCAGCCCACCAGGCTTCTCCGTCCATGGTGTTTTCCAGGGAAGAGTTCTGGAGAGGGTTGCCATTGCCTTCTCCCCTAAATTGTACGGTTTATAGCATATTCTACTTGTGTAGTTTATGTAACATATGAAGATAGAATATATATCACAACAACACCCAGAGAGGGGGATTGAAGGTAGTAGGCTTGTATTGTTGAAAACTGATGCATTTCATATAAAATGGTACATTATTAACACTAAGTTGATTGTGATCATTTTGTCATGTTACCTCTAAGATAACATGAAAAAGATGCAAAGATATATAGCCAAAAAGCCAATAGAGGAACTTAAATGAAATATTTAGAGTTTTTTCATTAACTCAAAATGAGGCAGAGAAGAAGGTATAGAGAAAAGAAAAACAGAGGAGACAATCAGAAATCTACCATGTCATCTCAATAATTAATACAACAATTAGGCCAAAAAGTCAATAGAATGGATGACATGAACAGCACTACAACCTCCTTGATCTAACTGATGTTTAATAAAACACAATGTTCCATAACTAGAATACACATTTCTTTTCAAGTGGCATGGAACTTTCAAGGCATATGATATACTGAGTTGTAAAACAAATCTCAGGGAATGTAAATTGGTATCACTATTTGAAAGTGTCTATTAAGGCTGAACTTATATCTACCCTGTGGACCTGTATACCCCTTCATAGTTTTATACCACAGAGAACTGAATCCACCAAAAGACAAGTACAAGATTATCCACAGCAATGTTATTCAAAATATCCCAGTTTGGGACTTCCAGTGGTTAAGACTTTTGCTAATGCAGGAGACATGGCTTTGATCCCTAGTTCAGGAAGATCCCACATGCCACGGGGCAATTAAGCCTGTGTTCCACAATTACTGAGCCTGTGCTCTAGACCCCACGAGCCATGACCACTGAACCTGCACATCCAGAGCCAGCGCTCCACAGCAAGAGAAGCCACCACGGTGAGAAGCATGCGCACTGCGGTGAAGAGTAGCCCCCGACGCTCGGCGACTAGAGAAAGCCTGTGTGCGTCAACAAAGACCCAGCACAGCCCAAAATAAATACATAACATTAAAAAAATCCCTGTTTTAAAAAGCAGCTAAATGCTCATCCACAGGAGAATGGTGACACTGTGGTATATTCACAAAAAAGAATATAACCCAGAAAGAAAAATAAACTTTTGCTTCTTGGGACAGCGTTGATGAATCTGTACAGATGTAATGAAAAACTCAAGAATCCAGTTGTAAATTTAGTCATAATGTATGACTTCATTTGCATGAAATTCAAGAACAGGCAAAACTAATTAACAGTTATAGAAGGCAGAGAATTGGAGTTGCTGTTACTTCTTGGTGTGGGAAACATTGCCTGGGAAGGGCATATGGATCATTCTACAGGCTGACAACGTGCGTCTTATACAGGTGGGAGTTAAGTCCACGTTAAAACAACTGACTGGCCTGGTTCAAGAAGGGCAGCCTTCACCCAGCAAAACCAACTGCATAAACAGTGTGAGTCATGAAGGCCTTGGTTTTCCAGTCAACATTCCTAGGAGCTCCCAGATGATCCCCCAGAATAGAATTGGTAGGTCGTCTCCACCCTTCTCCCAGGGCACCGTTTCTAAGTCGGATGACTTAAACTTTGTGCTCCTTTGGAAAGAAGCTTTCAAACAAGTGGTGGTTGTACCAACTATATAAAGAGATTTTCTTGAGCAGATTACTGATTGAATCAGTCCCACAATGAAGACCCTTTGGTTGACTTAAAAATACGATTTGTTTAGAACGCTTTAGAAGCACTTGCCACAAACTGATATACTGAGTTTTTCTTGACATCTGTGATTAACCTTTGAAGTTTGGCTAGTTGAAGCCACTGTGAACTTGTGAAAAAATGTTTGTCTTTGGGAGTGTTTCCTACTTTTCATACCATTTCCTTCCATTAGCTGCCTCTTTCTGACTTTCCTCCCTGTTATTGCAGTAGGAAGCATCTCTTCATACCAGCTTGGGCAGCCCTGCCTAAGAACTTTTGATACGAAGAAATTATACATTTTGAGTTTTCCAGGGTGCCATAGCTTTAGGGGCATCAAGTAAGTCTTATATACATGGACCTGTGTTAAAATAGCGTGAATGTTGGAGTCAGACCTCGGTTTAAACAGTGGTTTTGGGACTTCCCTGGTGATACAGTGGTTAGGCTTCCTAGGTGGCTCAGTGGTAAAGAATACGTCTGCCAATGCAGGAGATGCAGGTTCAATCCCTTGGTTGGGAAGATCCCCTGGAGGAGGAAATGGCAATCCACTCTAGTATTCTTGCCTGGATAATCCCATGGACAGAGGAGCCTGGTGGACTACAGTCCATGGGCTGGCAAAGAGTTGGTGACACCTGAGCAGCTAGTCCATGGGGTCGCAAAGAGTCAGACATGACCAAGTGACTGAACTGAACTGAATTGAGCAGCTGAGTGTGCACAGTGGATAAAAGTCTGCTTGCCAATGCATAGGAGGTGAGTTTGATCCCTTGTCCAGGAAAATTGTACATGCTGAAAAGCAGCTCAGCCCATGTACCACAGCTACCAAGTCTGTGTGCTGCAACTACTGAAGCTCACGTGCCCGAGAGCCAGCAAGCTGCAGTTACTGAAGCCCACATGCCTAGAGCCTGTGCTCCACAGCAGGAGAAGCCGTCACGAGAAGCCCACACACCACAACAAAGAGTAGCCCTGCGCTCCGCAACTAGAGAAAGCCTGTGAGCAGCAATGAAAGACCCCACACAACTAAAAGTAAATAAAATAATAAAAAACTAAGTAAACAGTGGCTTTGGAACACAGCAGCAGTGCAGTGTTAGACAAGTTACTAAAACTCTCTGAGCTTCAGTTTCTTCATCTGTAAAATGCACTTAATGAAGTTGCCTCATAGGATTATTCTGAGATTAAACAGCTGGGCTTCCCTGGTAGGGAAGCTGGTAAAGAATCTACCTGCAGTGAGGGAGACCTGGGTTTGATCCATGGGTTTGGAAGATTCGATGGAGAAGGGAATGGCTGCCCACTCTAGTATTCTGGCCTGGAGAATTCCATGGAGTATACAGTTGCAAAGAGTTGGATACAACCGAGCGAGTTTCACTTTCATTTTGGGATTTTCTGGTAGCTCAGCTGATAAAGAATCTGCCTGCAGTGTAGGGCACCCCAGTTCAATTCCTGGGTCAGAAAGATCCCCTGGAGAAGGGATAGGCTACTCACCCCAGTATTCTTGGGCTTCCCTAGTGGCTTAGCTGGTAAAAAGTCAGCCTGTGATGCAGGAGACTTGGGTTCAATCCCTGGGTTGGGAAGATCCCCTGGGAAAGAGAACAGCTACCCACTCTAGTATTCTGGCCTGAAAAACTCCATGAACTGTATAGTCCATATATGGGGTCCCAAAGAGTTAGACATGACTGAGAAACTTTTACATAGGATTATTCTGAGATTAAACATCTACAGTGGTGTCTGGCATATTGTAAGGGCTCAATAAACAATGATATTATTGTTTCATGCTGCTGCTGCTGCTGCTGCTACTTCTGCTGACATTAAATTTAATGGAATACTGACCTCTTCCCTCCATAAATATAGGCAGAAACATCAGCATACAGTTACGCACAATTAAATGAGTTCTTTTACTCCTAACTTTCTGGATAATTGGGCTTATCAATTCTTCGTAAAGCACTTTGGATTCTGGAGCTAAAACTCTAAAGAAGTCTAATGACTAAATAAAATTTAAATACCATTAGTTCCGTTCAGTTCAGTCACTCAGTCGTGTCTGATTCTTTGTGACCCCATGAATTGCAGCACGCCAGGCCTCCCTGTCCATCACCAACTCCTGGAGTTCACTCAGACTCACGTCCATCGAGTCAGTGATGCCATCCAGCCATCTCATCCTCTGTCATCAATGTAATTATCACAGAGTGCCAGAGGGCTATTTGAAAAATAAATAAATTGAGTTGGTTATTTTGTTCTCATTAAGATTTCTACCAAGATGTTAACAGACAGAAAACTAGTATGAAATTTGTTTTAATTTTTTCAAATCCCATGTTGCTTAGCAAAGGAGGATGTGACTGTAAGAGAGTTTCAGTGTAGTTCATTAGCTTTTAGAAAAAGAGCTTTATGAATTACTTAATTACACTCAACCTTGGTGCTCTTGACATTCTGTGTGATCACTGTAGAACAGTTCATGTGTGGCATGTGAACCCTATAGTTTAATTTGACACAGTCATTCTTAATGTCTGGGGAATTTAGGAACTGTTGTACAAATAATTGACATGGTAATGCAAAGCGTTATTCTCTTCTTAAATAACAATATTGCACTTACACAGTATGTATTGAGAAGGAGCTGTGAAGAGAGTATAGGAAACTACTGTCAAATAATGAAATGATTAATATATAGTTGTTATTAACTTTTCGTTATTACTAATATCATCAGTGAGAGAAGACGAGATGACAAAGAAAATACTGTGGAATACTTAGGTCTCTTTGAAAGAAGCAAGAATTTGATTCAAGTGAAACAAGGACTATGGTTCTTTATTATTACTTAATTTTTGCAGGGAACTAAGTGTTTTGCATATATTCTGTGATGTAATGCTTTGGTGTTCCTATGAGGAGGTACTTGATGAAAAGTACCATATTTTTTTTCATCAAGTATTTATTGACCGCTTATCATGTGCCAGACATTGTGCAGGACATTGGGAGTTCAGCAATGGCTTAAGACATGTTTTCTGCTTTCTGCAGTCTGATAGAGAGTGGGGATCACCAACCTATTCATGGAAAAAATATAATTTGTAATAAGTAGGGAGAGTATAAACAAAAAGTATCTTAGAGGATCCTGCTGTGATTTATGTCAGAGAGTGTTTTGCCTATGTTCACCTCTAGGAGTTTTATAGTTTCTGGTCTTACATTTAGATCTTTAATCCATTTTGAGTTTATTTTTGTGTGCGGTGTTAGAAAGTGATCTAGTTTCATTCTTTTACAAGTGGTTGACCAGTTTTCCCAGCACCACTTGTTAAAGAGATTGTCTTTACTCCATTGTATATTCTTGCCTCCTTTGTCAAAGATAAGGTGTCCATATGTGTGTGGATTTATCTCTGGGCTTTCTATTTTGTTCCATTGATCTATATGTCTGTCTTTGTGCCAGTGCATACTGTTTTGATGACTGTGGCTTTGTAGTAGAGCCTGAAGTCAGGCAAGTTGATTCCTCCAGTTCCATTCTTCTTTCTCAAGGTTGCTTTGGCAATTCGAGGTTTTTTGTATTTCCATACAAATCTTGAAATTATTTGTTCTAGTTCTGTGAAAAATATGGCTGGTAGCTTGATAGGGATTGCATTGAATTTGTAAATTGCTTTGGGTAGTATACTCATTTTCACTATATTGATTCTTCTGATCCATGAACATGGTATATTTCTCCATCTATTAGTGTCCTCTTTGATGTCTTTCATCAGTGTTTTATAGTTTTCTATATATAGGTCTTTAGTTTCTTTGGGTAGATATATTCCTAAGTATTTTATTCTTTTCGTTGCAATGGTGAATGGAATTGTTTCCTTAATTTCTTTTTCTACTTTCTCATTATTAGTGTATAGGAATGCAAGGGATTTCTGTGTGTTGATTTTATATCCTGAAACTTTACTATATTCATTGATGAGCTCTAGTAATTTTCTGGTGGAGTCTTTAGGGTTTTCCATGTAGAGGATCATGTTGTCTGCAAACAGTGAGAGTTTTACTTCTTCTTTTCCAATTTGGATTCCTTTTATTTCTTTTTCTGCTCTGATTGCTGTGGCCAAAACTTCCAGAACTATGTTGAATAGTAGCGGTGAAAGTGGACACCCTTGTCTTGTTCCTGACTTTCGGGGAAATGCTTTCAATTTTTCACCATTGAGGATAATGTTTTGATCCACCTCCCAGAATTCTGGAAATAAAAGCAAAAATAAACAAATGGGATCTAATTAAAATTAAAAGCTTCTGCACAACAAAGGAAAATATAAGCAAGGTGAAAAGACAGCCTTCTGAATGGGAGAAAATAATAGCAAATGAAGCAACTGACAAACAACTAATCTCAAAAATATACAAGCAACTCCTGCAGCTCAATTCCAGAAAAATAAACGACCCAATCAAAAAATGGGCCAAAGAACTAAATAGACATTTCTCCAAAGAAGACATATGGATGGCTAACAAACACATGAAAAGATGCTCAACATCACTCATGATCAGAGAAATGCAAATCAAAACCACAATGAGGTACCACTTCACACCAGTCAGAATGGCTGCGATCCAAAAATCTGCAAGCAATAAATGCTGGAGAGGGTGTGGAGAAAAGGGAACCCTCCCACACTGTTGGTGGGAATGCAAACTAGTACAGCCACTATGGAGAACAGTGTGGAGATTCCTTAAAAAATTGCAAATAGAACTACCTTATGACCCAGCAATCCCACTGTTGGGCATACACACCGAGGAAACCAGAATTGAAAGAGACACATGTACCCCAATGTTCATCGCAGCACTGTTTATAATAGCCAGGACATGGAAACAACCTAGATGTCCATCAGCAGATGAATGGATAAGAAAGCTGTGGTACATATACACAATGGAGTATTACTCAGCCATTAAAAAGAATTCATTTGAATCAGTTCTGATGAGATGGATGCAACTGGAGCCGATTATACAGAGTGAAGTAAGCCAGAAAGAAAAACACCAATACAGTATACTAACACATATATATGGAATTTAGAAAGATGGCAATGACGACCCTGTATGCAAGACAGGAAAAAAGACACAGCTGTGTATAATGGACTTTTGGACTCAGAGGGAGAGGGAGAGGGTGGGATGATTTTGGAGAATGGCATTCTATCATGTATACTATCATGTAAGAATTGAATCGCCAGTCTATGTCTGACGCAGGATACAGCATGCTTGGGGCTGGTGCATGGGGATGACCCACTGAGATGTTATGGGGAGAGAGGTGGGAGGGGGGTTCATGTTTGGGAACACATGTAAGAATTAAAGATTTTAAAATTAAAAAAAAAAAAACCAAAAAGTATCAGTATTGATTTCTAAGCATAATTCAATAGTAGATAGGCAGTGACTTCTTAAAGCAGTCACTGTATAGCTTTCGAATTGAAAGATTTCCCAGGATTTAAGGAGTGTAGGGCAGGAATGCCCTAGACCTCATTTACTAACAGAGATATGGTGTCTGGAAAGGCGTTGTGCTGTGGCAAGCAGAGTGCACTGCCAAGCTCAGAGAGGGATCTGGAAGGTGCTGGCCTGTCATGCACGTCTGACTCCCATTTCCTCACAGCCCCCGTGCAGGGTCCACCCAGTGCATGCAAACAGTGCCTCAAGGTTGTTTCTGATGCTAAGACTTGCTGAATTGTCCCTGAAAGAGGGCAGGGGCAGGAGACTCAGTTTTCTGCAGTGATGGCCACCGGATGGGGCAGATCTTCTCAGAAAGAGCTGCCGATGTCTGCTCCCTGTGGCCTCTGGTCCTTGGCATGGGCCTCCTCATTGTTTAAATCTGCACAAAGCTCTGGAGCACCTGGCTTGGGGGCTGAAGGACAGTATTTTCCCCTGCCTAGAGGGGCCATCTGTGTCCTAATGGTTCCAGGGAGTCTTTCTGTCTTTGGGTAAATTCCCAAAAGACTTAGGCCTGAATGCTGTACAGACCATGAAATTAGAATAGCGGAGGCTGTAGCCTGGATACCAGTATGTCTTAAAATCTTTCCAAGTACTTCTAAGATGTGGCTATATTAGATTGCAGATGACTAATATGACTCAGGAGAAGCACACTCACTAGTTCAAAGAGGTGATTAATTTTGAGGGGAAACCAGTGGAGACCTAACATGAGGCATTAACACAGAAAAAAAGAATTAGACTTTCAAGAAAATTAGATGAATGGGAACAGCAACAAAAAAACTGCTTTCTGAAAGAAAAAATTCTGGATCTCACAGTCCAGTTAAAGACAAAAGGGAACCCTTGTACACTGTTGGTGGGAATGTAAATTGGTATAGCCACTGTGGAAAACAGTATGGAGGTTTCTCAAAAAACCCAGCAATTCCACTTTTGCCCATATATGTCCAAAAAGTACACAAACATTAATTTGAAAAGATACATGCACCCCAATATTCATAGCAACATTATTTACAATGCCAAGATATGGAAGCAACCTAAGTGTTTATTAACAAATGAGCAGGTAAAGAAGATGTGATATATATACACAATGGAATACTACTCAGCCATAAAGAAGAAGGAAATTTTGCTATTTGCAGCAACATGGATGAACTTGGAGGGCATTATGCTAAGTGAAATAAGTCAGACAAAGACAAATACTGTATGATATAACTTATATGTAGAATTTTAAAAAATGTAATAAACTAGTAAATACAATAAATGAGAAGTAGACTTATAGCAAACCCATGGGGAGAAGGAAGCAGAGAAGGGGCAATATTGGGGTGGAGAATTAAGACGTACAGACTATTATGTATAAAATAAGCTATAAGATATATTGTGCAGCATGAAGAATATAGCCAATATTTTATTTAATATAACCTTTAAAAATTGTGAATCACTGTATTGTACATCTGGTAATATATATGTTATTATATATCAATAATACTTCAATAAGAATGTGCAGTTTTGGTATATTTGAAAGTATTTTTTTCCATTTTCCCCTACATTTTCCCACTCACTATGGCTATCTAGGCCTCCAGTGCTGGAACCAGTACTTTGGTTTAAATAGGCATGCAACACAAACCGCCTTTCCATTGGCTTGCCCACATAGAGCTTTATATGCAGACTCATAGCAAGCTTTGATAAAGTACTTTGGCTTGTGTTCAAAACAAGGAAAGAAAATGTAGCATCAGTGCTTTCTAACTAAAGTGTGATTTACTTCCACTACTCTCTACAGTTTGACTAACATTAATAGATATTAATATCTTAGTATTGTATTAAGATTATAATACTTTGTTTACAAAAATTATAAAACTTTTAAAAATTCATGTTTGGAAATGCATGTACACCTGTGGTGGATTCATGTCAATGTATGGCAAAACCAATACAGTATTGTAAAGTAAAATAAAGTAAAAATAAAAAAATAAAAAAAATAAAAAATAAAAAAGATTATAATACTTTGTTTACAAAAATGATAAAACTCAAACTTTTAAAAATTGAAATATGATTAATTCACAATATTATTTTAATTTCAGATGTATTACTTCTCAAGTTAGGACCCACAAAACACAGAAATAACTTTTTTTTTTTAATTTTTATTTTTACTTTATTTTACTTTACAATACTGTATTGGTTTCGACATACGTTGACCTGAATCCACCATGGGTGTACATGCGATCCCAACATGAACCCCCCTCCCACCTCCCTCCCCACAACATCCCTCTGGGTCATCCCCATGCACCAGCCCCAAGCATGCTGTATCCTGCATCAGACATAGACTGGTGATTCGATTCTTACATGATAGTATACATGTTTCAATGCCATTCTCCCACTTTTAAGATTGTGAGTTTTAATACTTTTAGTCTACAAGACCTATTTCCAATGTATCTTACTTTGTGTTTTACATTTTTCTGTTTCTCCAGAGCAAGGAATTAGGTAAAATGAGTAAGTGACTGAGTGTATGATTTTAGTTCATCTGTTGTCTTATTCTAAGTTAAATGTTTGAATTTTGCATCCTGTTTGTGTATTTATTCTTACATACTTATAAAGATACAAGCTTTGTTCTGTTGAAAATCCTTGAATTTGTAACTTAAACCTTGAATTATGACAGATAAAATTATCTGAATTGCTATAATGCACTTTTCACAAAGCTCCATTTTCTGTGCAGCAGGATAGAGATGATACAAAATGATATTTATTATTTTAGAGATGATGTACCAAGCCAAAAAATATTTAAACCCATGCATATATTTTCAGGTGCTTAAATAAAAAAAAACAACAAATACAAAGCTAAAGTGTTTAAAAGTCCTAGAAACAATTTATGATGAATATATTTAATGTCATAGACTTTACTTCTACTTTACATCACTAAAGTCCATGTAGCTTGATCTTAAATTTTGTGGAAAGGTTTGTAACCATTTAAGCTGTTCTTGTCTCATCTTGATCCTTCCCAAGGAAAGGAAATTAGGTTGTTCAGTGTCTTTATAAAATTGTTATACATTTATGTATTTTTCCTTCAAAGCAATAGCAATGATAGTTTATAGAATGCTTTCATGTACACATAATCCTGAGAATTATTCTGATTTAATGACTTGATAAGAACATATATCTACCCAGTAACAAAGCTGGAAACTCTGAAGAACTGCTTTGGGATTTAGGATAAATAGCGTATATAATTTCATATTTTCATGAATAAAATAGATGAGCTGTCACAAGGGTTATTATGCACATATGGGAATGTTTGTTATTTTTATCAGTCTCTTATTGCTTTGCTGTCTTTCATACCCAACTCCAACTTCTTCATCAGCTCAATTTCAGTTTTTCCTAGAAATGTTCATTTTTTGATCCAGTTGTCCTTTCATCATGTTTGCCTGGCAAAATCCCATCCATGCTTTAATCTAATCATTCATCTTATTTAAACCTAGGTTACCTAACACTTTTGGCCACAGATGTTAGTATCTATCAATTCATAATCTCTGTCCTTACCAAGGGTGAAGAACTGTATTGTGGAAATTCCCTGGATTACATTTCTCTCCTCCTTGACTGTTGTTTTCCACTCATAAATCTTTGTTTTTCAGAGTTTGATACTGGCATGACATAAATCTAGAAATGTATTTTAATTTATATGTATGACGTATCCTACCTGAATCTGAAGCTCTAATACTTTGGCCACCTGATGTGAAGAGCCGACTCATTAGAAAAGACCCTGATTCTGGGAAAGATTGAAGGCAAGAGGAGAAGGGGATGACGGAGGCCTAGATGGTTGGATGGCATCACCGATTCAATGGGCAGGAGTTTGAGCAAGCTTTGGGAAATGATGAAGGACAGGGAAGCCTGGTGTGCTGCAGTCCATTGGGTCTCAAAGAGTCAGACATGACTGAAAAACAACAACGATACATCTTTAACATAATCTTGAAGCTAATAATTTGAAAAGTACAAGCTTTCTAAAAGGGGTACAAAATACAGATAAACCACTATGTAAAACTTCTATCACTAAATAATATAGAACACACTTCAGCTTATCTCTAAATTGACAAATGAGATAGTTCCACAGACTGTGTCCCCTGAACATTATTGCCTAGAGAAATATTCTAACATACCAGATGTTTCATTACTTGAGCATATTTTTATAAAATGGAAATTCATTGATTGCCATCAGATGGAAATTGGAAAGAAAATCAACTATTTAAAATCATCTCAATTTATTTTATTTCATAATGTAAGATATATACTCATCAGTTTAAATATAAATACATATGCATATATGTATGATTTTGCTAACTGTAATACAATTTACTAAAATTTTTATAATATTTTTATAAATGTGTTTTTAATTTTCATGAAAAAAATCTACCACTTGTGTGCATGCCAAATGCTGTAAAGGTATTGTATTTAGTTCTACAAAAGTAAGAAAAATATGCATTTAGAAAATCATAATGACATCACCAAAAGAATACTACTAGAGCTCACTGATGAATTTGATAAAGTTCAGGATACAGAATCAATATGCAGAAATCTGTTGCATTTCTGTACAGTAGAAATGAACTGTTATGAGAAAGAGAAATTAAGGAAATAATTCCATTTACCATTGTATCAAAAAGAATAAGATACCTAGAAATAAACTTGCCTACGCTGGTAAAAGACCTGTACTCAGAAAACTATAAGACATTGATAAAAGAAATTGAAGATGACACAAACAGATACAAAGATATTCTGTGTTCATGGATGGAAGCATTAATATTGTTAAAATGACTGTATTATCCAAGGTAATTTACAGATTCAGTGCAGTCCCTATCAAAATACCAATGGCATTTTTCACAGAAATAGAAAAAATAATTAAAAAATTTTAATAGTATGGAAACATAAACGACCAAGAATAGCTAAAACAATCTTGAGAAAAAAGAACAGAGCTGGGGAGTCATGTTCCATGGCTTCAGACTATACTTCAAGGCTACATTAATCAAAACAGAATGGTACTGCCACAAAAACAGACATATAGATCAATGGAACAGGACAGAGAGTTGAAATAAACCATACACTTATGGTCAGTGGTGAAAAGACAGTCTTCAATTAGTGGTTCTGGGAAAATTGGAGACCTACATGTAAAAGGATGGAGTTAGAATATTTTCTAGCACCATACACAAAACAAACTCAAAATAGATTAAAGACTTAAATGTAAGACAAGAAGCCATAAAAATCCTAGAACAAAGCAGGCAGACACTCTGCAGCCAAAATTGTAACAACATTTTTTTGGATCTATCTCATAAGGCAAAGGGTACAACAGCAAATATAAACAAATGAGACTTTAATTAAACTTTAAAGCTCTTTCACAGCAAAGGAAACCATCAGGAGGAAAAGACAACCTATTAAATGGGAGACAGTATTTTCAAATGATATGACTAGAAAGGGGTTAATGTCCAAAATATATAACGAGCTCATACAACTCAACATCAAGTTCAGATCAGTTGCTCAGTCATGTCCAAATCTTTGCGACCCCATGAACTGCAGCATGCCAGGCCTCCCTGTCCATCACCAATTGCTGGAGTCCACCCAAACCCACGTCCGTTGCGTTGGTGAGGCCATCCAACCGTCTCATCCTCTGTCATCCCCTTCTCCTGCCGTCAATCTTTCCCAGCATCAGAGTCTTTTCCAAGGAGTCAGTTCTTCACATCAGGTGCCCAAAGTACTGGAATTTCAGCTTCAACATCAGTCCTTCCAATGAACACGCAGGACTGATCTCCTTTAGGATGGACTGGTTGGATCCAAAAACTCAATTAAAAGTGAGCAGAAGACCAGAAGAGACATTTTTCCAAAGAAGAATACAGATTGCCAACAGGCATATGAAAAGATGCTCAGCACTGCTAATTATCAGAGAAATGCAAGTCAAAATCACAGTGTCACCTCATACCTGTTAGGATGGCTATCATCAAAAAGGCCACAAAAAGCAAGTGTTGACAAGGATGTGGAGGAAACCCCGGTACACTGTTGGTGGGGATGTAAATTGGTATAGCCCCTGTAGAAAACAATATGGAGATTTCTCAAAAAACTAAAATCAGAACTACCATATGATCCAGAACTTTCACTCCTGGATATATACCCGAAGAAAACAAAGCTATTAATTCAAGAGATACATGCACCCCAATTTTCATAGCATATTTTTTTTGCAAGAGCCAGGGATGTGGAAATAATCTAAGTCTCCATCAGCAGATAAATGAATAGATATTGGGCTGTGTGTGTGTATGTGTGTGTATAAAATGGAATACTACTCAGCCACAAAAATAATGAAATTTTGCCATTTCCAACAACATGGATGGACTTGGATGGTATTATGCTAAGTGAAATAGGTCAGTCAGAAAACACAAATACTGTATGATATCACTTGTAAGTGGAATCTAAAATATAAAGCAAACTAGTGAATGTAACAGTGCAGAAATGGACTCACAGATGGAACAAACTAGTGGTCTTACCAGTGGGGAGAAGGAAAGTAAGAGGCACAGCTACTATGTATAAAATAAATAAGCTGCAAGGATATATTGTATAGCACAGGGAATATAATCAATATTTTATAATAACTGTAAATGGAGTGTAACCTATAAAAACTGTGACTCACTCTGTTGTACACTCGAAACATATATCAGTTATACCTTAATAAATAATAAAAGGGAAAATACATATGAATTTATTTTTAAAATATTATAAATATGCTTATGTCAACTGTGAGGTGTCAAATGGCCGGTGACTGAAACTCCTGAGTAGATTTAAGGCATCACTGGTGCTCTGTGATGATAGAGGGGTAGGACGGGGGTTGGGAGGGAGGCTTTGGAGGGAGGGGACATATGTATACTTATGACTGATTCACGTTGTATGGCAGAAACCAACACAATATTGTAAATCAGTTAAAAAAAAGCATCACTGATAATACCTTTATCTCTGCTGTTGATTTTTTCATAGTGATTTGAATTATATTCATTCATTTCAGTCTGAGAAACTCCATTTAGTATTTCTTGTAGGACAAGAATTGCCAGTTCTACTGGCAATGAACTCTCTGTTTTGTTTATCAGGGAGTGTCTTAAGGCACAACATCAACACTCAGTAATCATTTTATTATAATGCTACCTAGCAGTCACTGCTTGCTTGTGTGGAATCGGGTTAACCAGAAGTGAAAACTTACGATGTTCTCAAGTCTTTCCAGAGCCTGTGTGAACCCTGTATATGTGTATGACCTTCTAGATTTCCAGGAATGTGTTGGAACTTTTCAACCTGTGACCCCCTTTGGACATTTCATTCCCCAACTTTTCCTTTTAAGCTTAATGATTAACCTATTGTTTGTCTGAATGTTACCCACTACCTCAGACATCCATGCTATTAAATAGTTGGCTCTAATTGTCTTTGACAAAGATCTCTACTCCCAAGTCCCCTTTATGAAAAGTCTGTTTGCATTGAGTGAGCTCTGAGTCAGTGCTGCAGACTGTCTGTGTCCCCTATCCCCACACCCAAATTTGTCTGTTGAAACCTAATCCCCAAAGTGATGGTATTTGGAAGTGGAACATTTGGGATATAATTAGGCCAAGGGGGCAAAGACTTCATGAATAGGTTTTGCCAAGAGAATGCACTGGTCATAGCAAACACTCTCTTCCAACAGTACAAGAGACAATTCTACACATGGACATCACCAGATGGTCAATCCTGAAATCAGATTGATAATATTCTTTGCAGCCAAAGATGGAAAAGCTCTATACAGTCAGCAAAAACAAGACTGGGAGCTGACTGTGGCTCAGATCATGAACTACTTATTTAAAAATTCAGACTTCAATTGAAGAAAATAGGGAAAACCACTAGGTCATTCAGGTATAACCTAAATCAGATCCCTTACGATTATACAGTGGAAGTGACAAACAGATTCCAGGGATTTGATCTGATAGATAAGAGTGCCTGATGAACTATGGACAGAGGTTCATGACATTGTACAAGAGGCAGTAATAAAAACCATCCCCAAGAAGAGACTTTTTAGACTTTTAGACACTTTAGACTTTTAAAAATGGCATTACAAAGTTGGTGCCATAGTGAATAAATGGTTTTCTGAAGAGGCCTTACAAACAGCTGAGGAAAGAAGAGAAGCAAAAGGCAAGGGAGAAAAGGAAAGATATACCCATCTGAATGCAGACTTCCAAAGAATATCAAGGAGAGACAAGAAAGACTTCCTCAGTGATCAGTGCAGAGAAATGGAGGAAAACAATAGAATGGGAAAGACTAGATATCTCTTCAAGAAAATTAAAGATACCAAGGGAACATTTCATGCAAAGAAGGGCACAATAAAGGACAAAAATGGTATGGACGTAACAGAAGCAGAAGATATTAAGAAGAGGTGGCAAGAATATACAGAAGAACTATACAAAAAGATCTTCATGACCCAGATAACCACGATGGTGTGATCACTCACCTAGAGCCGAACATCCTGGAGTGTGAGGTCAAGTGGGCCTTAGGAAGCATCACTATGAACAAAGCTAGTGGAGGTGATGAAATTCCAGCTAAGTTATTTCAGATCCTAAAAGATGATGCTGTGGAAGCACTGCACTCAATATGCCAGCAAATTTGGAAAACTCAGTAGTGGCCACAGGACTGGAAAAGGTCAGTTTTCATTCCAATCCCAAAGAAAGGCAATGCCAAAGAATGTTCAAACTACCGGACAAATGGACTCATCTCATATGCTAGGAAAGTAATGCTCAAAATTCTCCAAGCCAGGCTTCAACAGTATATGAATCAAGAGCTTCTAGATGTTCAACCTGGATTTAGAAAAGGCAGAGGAACCAGAGATCAAAAAGCCAACATCCGCTGGATCATCAATAAAGCAAGAGAGTTCCAGAAAAACATCCACTTGTGTTTTATTGACTATGCCAAAGCCTTTGACTGTGTGGATCACAACAAACTGTGGAAATTCTGAAAGAGATGGGAATACCAGACCACCTGACCTGCCTCTTGAGAAATCTGTATGCAGGTCAGGAAGCAACAGTTAGAACCGGACATGGAGCAACAGACTGGTTCCAAATTGGGAAAAGAGTACATCAAGGCTGCATATTGTCACCTTGCTTATTTAACTTATATGCAGAGTACATCATGTGATATGCCATATTGGTTGCACCACAAGCTGGAATCAAGATTGCTGGGAGAAATATCAATAACCTCAAATATGCAGATGGCACCACCGTTATGGCAGAAAGCAAAGAAGAATTAAAGAGACTCTGGATGAAAGTGAAAGAAGAGAGTAAAAAGCTGGCTTAAAACTCAGCATTCAGAAAACCAAGATCATTGCATCTGGTCCTATCACTTCATGGCAGATAGGTGAGGAAACAATGGAAATAGTGGCAGACTTTATTTTCTTGGGCTCCAAAATCATTGCAGATGGTGATTGCAGCCATGAAATTAAAAGTCGCTTGCTCCTTGGAAGAAAAGCTATGACCAACCTAGACAGCATATTAAAAGCAGAGACATTATTTTGCTGACAAAGGTCCATCTAGTCAAAGCTATGGTTTTTCCAGTAGTCATGTACAGATGTGAGAGTTGGACTATAAAGAAAGCTGAGCATGAAAGAATTCATGCTTTTGAACTGTGGTGTTGGAGAAGACTCTTGAGAGTCCCTTGGACTGCAAGGAGATCCAACTAATCCATCCTAAAGGAAATCAGTCCTGAATATCCATTGGATGGACTGATGCTGAAGCTGAAACTCCAGTGCTTTTGTCACCTGATGTGAAGAACTGACTCATCGGCTGGGAAAGATTGAAGGCAGGAGGAGAAGGGAATGATAGAGAATGAGGTGGTTGGATGACATCACTTACTCGATGGACATGAGTTTAAGCAAGCCTTGTGAGTTGGTGATGGACAGAGAAGCCTGGCGTGCTGCAGTTCATGGGGTCGCAAAGAGTCAGACACAACTGAGCAACTGAATTAAACTGACTCCTGGGAATGTTCCGACCCAGGGGTTGAACCCGCATCCCTTATGTCTCCTGCATTGGCAGGCAGTTTTTTTTTTTTTTTTTTTTACCACTAGCACCACTTGGGAATCCCCAACCAAAAATAGAGGAGGCTTAAAATCAAGTGTGGCCAGAATGTAGACTTTTTAAAATGGCATTACAAAGTTGGTGCCATAGTGAATAAAGAACTATGACACTGATGGTGTCAATATCAGGCATTCCTGAGAGGGAGTTGCAGTTTTACAGATGATTCATTTGCCTATTTCCTAATCTGTAAAGTGATACTGCAGACTCCCAGGATTTCTCTGTTAGCTACAGCAGTGGTCGCCAACTTTTTTGGCACCAGGGACTGACTTCATAGAAGACAGTTTTTCCATGGACAAGTCTGTGGTAGGTGGATGCTTTCAGGATGATCAAGCACATTACATCTATTATGCCACTGCTGATTTGACAGGAGGTGAATTCTGGCAGTCATGTGAGTGATGGGGAGTGGCTATAAATACAGATGAAGCTTCTTTGGCTAGCCCAGCAATTACCTCCTGCTGTGCAACCCGGTTCGTAAAGGCTGTGGACTGGTGCTGGGCTGTGGCCTGCAGGGTTGGAGACTCTTGAGCCATAGCATAAATCTGTGAGTGTCACATGATGGGGATTCAGCCAAAAGCAACTATTATCAACAGAAAGGGTACTCATTAATAATAACTATTGTTATTATTTCTATGTCATGCCTTACAGGGATATAACTCAGCACTTTTCCAAATTATTAATGGATTAAAAAACTCAGAGATGCTGATAAGTTTTGTCCTCCAACATGTGTGTAGATTGTGTTGACTTCTAGAAGTTCATATTGGGGATGGTGACAGTGAAAGTGTTACTTGCTCAGTGGTCCTCAACTCTTTGAGACCCCATGGACTGTAGCCTGCCCAGCTTCTCTGTCCATGGAATTCTCCAGGCAAGAATACTGGAATAGGTAGCCATTCCCTTCTCCAGGGGATCTTCCCAACTGAGGGATTGAACCCCAGTCTCCCACATTGCAGGCAGATTCTTTACCATCTGAGCCACCAGGGGAAGCCCATTGTGGGGTGGTAATTCAGTGGGAAAAAACCAGCTTCATGAAGATACTGTTCTTGAATTTAAACACATGAGTGTAGGTGAATAGGAAGGGTTGGTGTGATTTGTGAGTAATAATGTGAATGAGTTCATGCATCCCAGTGTGCAGGAGATGAATAGTTGGGCCCAGGTATTTAAATTGGTTAGGCTAAGCTACAAAGAGGAAAAGGCAGATATGAAATAGGTGGTGAGGACAAGGAGAGATGAATAGCAATGGTAAGAGAAGAGAGTTGATCATAATATGTAGAAGGAAATAGGAAAGAGCAGATAAACTAAAGTAAAGAGAACTTAATGGCTCATTAACAAAATAAGAAGCAAAGGAGGTAGATACTGAGATTCCTGGTGGAAAGAAGATAGACTCGCTTGTACTTCTGGCCTCAGCATTGAATGTACTCTTTATTTCTCCTCTCAATTTAAATTGAACTTTTCCTCTCCCTTTAGAGATGGCAGAGTAACCGTGGCAAAACTGTTGTAAACATATGGTGTGTGTTAATGTGATCGTTCGCCTCCTCATTATGGGTTTAGTGTGACCATTAACATCTAACTGCCTAATTTCTCGATAACCATTGAAAAATTAGAGCTGCATCATTGCCACCCTACTACTCACTATAATAATTTTGTCATTTCTAAAAGCATTTAATCTTTGAAAAATGATGCAAATCATTTGCCTCTTGTATTACTTTGACTTCTGCCTACACTTATATGATTTATTTGTGAATTATATGTCTGTATAAAATAAAAATCACAGTTAATAATTGTTTACCTAAAAGTAAAGGTATATTATCTAATTTTTAGGATCTTTTTTTGTTGTTGTTTTTAAGATTAGTGTTTATTTACCCTTTGTATTTCTAGGTTCATATCAAAGCTTTTAAAGAATTACCATCTACCTGTATATGGTCAAATACCCAAATATTTTCATGCTTTGTTTAAATTACTTCCATAAAGCACCAAGAATAAATTCTTACTGTGTGCTCAGGCATAATTCAATATTCATATTCATAAGGGAAAATTTTTATGAAGCTAAAGACTTTTGTGTGCTACTGGTTATAAAAGGATATGTGACCTTTGAGTGATTTCCACGTTGAATAAAAACACATTAGGAAATGCACACACAATCATGGTAACATGCAAGATCATCTGTTCTCTCTCTCTTTCTCATGTGCTCATATATCCACCTTAGTCCACAAACTCACATGCATTCACACTCAACTGCACAATATACACACTCCCAAATGGTGTGACACTCATCTAGAGCCAGACATCCTGGAATGTGAAGTCAAGTGGGCCTTAGAAAGCATCACTACGAACAAAGCTAGTGGAGGTGATGGAATTCCAGTTGAGCTATTTCAAATCCTGGAAGATGATGCTGTGAAAGTGCTGCACTCAATATGCCAACAAATTTGGAAAACTCAGCAGTGGCCACAGGACTGGAAAAGGTTAGTTTTCATCCCAATCGCAAAGAAAGGCAATGCCAAAGAGTGCTCAAACTACCACACAATTGCACTCATCTCACATGCTAGTAAAGTGATGCTCAAAATTCTCCAAGCCAGGCTTCAGCAATACGGGAACCGTGAACTCCCTGATGTTCAAGCTGGTTTTAGAAAAGGCAGAGGAACCAGAGATCAAATTGCCAACATCCGCTGGATCATGGAAAAAGCAAGAGAGTTCCAGAAAAATATCTATTTCTGCTTTATTGACTATGCCAAAGCCTTTGACTGTGTGGATCACAATAAACTGTGGAAAATTCTGAAAGAGATGGGAATACCAGACCACCTGACCTGCCTCTTGAGAAACCTATATGCAGGTCAGGAAGCAACAGTTAGAACTGGACATGGAACAACAGACTGGTTCCAAATAGGAAAAGGAGTACGTCAAGGCTTTATATTGTCACCCTGCTTATTTAACTTCTATGCAGAGTACATCATGAGAAATGCTGGACTGGAAGAAACACAAGCTGGAATCAAGATTGCCGGGAGAAATATCAATAACCTCAGATATGCAGACGACACCACCCTTATGGCAGAAAGTGAAGAGGAGCTAAAAAGCCTCTTGATGAAAGTGAAAGTGGAGAGTGAAAAAGTTGGCTTAAAGCTCAATATTCAGAAAACGAAGATCATGGTATCCGGTGCCATCACTTCATGGGAAATAGATGGGGAAACAGTGGAAACAGTGTCAGACTTTATTTTTTTGGGCTCCAAAATCACTGCAGATGGTGACTGCAGCCATGAAATTAAAAGACCGCTTGCTCCTTGGAAGAAAAGTTATGACGAACCTAGATAGCATATTCAAAAACAGAGACATTACTTTGCCGACTAAGGTCCGTCTAGTCAAGGCTATGGTTTTTCCAGTAGTCATGTATGGATGTGAGAGTTGGACTGTGAAGAAGGCTGAGTGCCGCAGAATTGATGCTTTTGAACTGTGGTGTTGGAGAAGACTCTTGAGAGTCCCTTGGACTGCAAGGAGACCCAACCAGTCCATTCTGAAGATGATCAGCCCTGGGATTTCTTTGGAAGGAATGATGCTAAAGCTGAAGCTCCAGTCCTTTGGCCACCTCATGCGAAGAGTTGACTCATTGGAAAAGAGTTTGATGCTGGGAGGGATTGGGGGCAGGAGGAGAAGGGGGCGACAGAGGATGAGATGGCTGGATGGCATCACTGACTCAATGGATGTGAGTCTGAGTGACCTCCGGGAGTTGGTGTTGGACAGGAGGTGTGCTGCGATTCATGGGGTCGCAAAGAGTCGGACACGACTGCGCGACTGAACTGAACTGAAATCTGTATGGAGGTATGGTGAATTATTCAAAATATATTGTGAAATGTTTCTAGTCACAATAGAAAAAATTTTTTATTATTTGAAACATGGAAACTCTTCTTTTTATACTTTTTATTTTCAATAGTATTGAAGGGTAGAACGTCTGCAATATAGTTCCCTTTCAACTTGGATATGAATAAACAGAATTATTTATGTATTTAATTTTTATTTAGTTTTTGTTTTCTCTTTTTTTAAAAAAATTATTTTTAATTGAAGGATAATTGCTTTACAGTATTGTGTTGGTTTCTACCAAACATCAGCATGATTCAGCCATAGGTTTTGTTGTTTTCTTAATTGAAGTAGGGTCGGGATACATCATATTGGTTCATATGAAATGCTGCTGCTGCTGCTTAGTCGCTGCAGTCATGTCCGACTCTGTGTGACCCCATAGATGGCAGCCCACCAGGCTCATCTCTCTCTGGGATTCTCCAGGCAAGAACACTGGAGTGGGTTGCCATTTCCTTCTCCAGTGCATGAAAGTGAAAAGTGAAAGTGAAGTCGCTCAGTTGTGTCTAATTCTTAGTGACCGCATGGACTGTAGCCTACCAGGCTCCTCCATCCATGGGATTCTCCAGGCAAGAATACTGGAGTGGGGTGCCATTGCCTTCTCCTCATATGAAATGATCATCATGATAAGTCTAGTAACCATCTGTTATACAAAAATATTGCATTATTATTGCTTGGTTTCCTACGCTGTTCTTTACATCCCCATGACTTATTCATTGTGTGACTACAAGTTTGTACCTCTTAATTCCCTTCACCTTTTTCACCCAGCACCTCTCTCCTCTCCCCTCTGGCCACTGCCCATTTGTTCTCTGTATCTTTGAGTCTGTCTTCGCTCTATTTTGTTTCTACATTTGTTGTCTTTCAGATTTCACATATAAGTGAAATCATAAAGCCTTTGTCTTTCTCTGTATGATATTTCACTTAGCCTAAAACTGTCTAGATCTATCCATGTTGTAGCAAATGGCAGGATTTTAGTCTTTTTTTTTTAATGGCTGAGTAACATTCTGTCATGCCACGTCTTCTTTTTCCATTTATCCATGGATACTTAGGTTTCTCCCATGTATTGACTATTGTAAATAATGGTCCAGTGAACTCAGAGGTGCATAAATTCTCTTTGAATTAATGTTTTCATTTTCTTTGGATAGATACCTTGGAGGGGAATTGCTGAATCATATTGTAGTTCTATTTTTAATTTTTTGAGGAAATTCTATACCATTTTTCAAATGGCTGTACCAGTTTACATTGCCACTGACAGTATACAAGCATTCTTTTTTCTCTACAATCTTGTGAACGCTTGTTATTTGCTGGCTTTTTGATAATAGCCATTCTTAGAAGTGTGAGCTGATACCTCATTGTGATTTTGATTTGCATTTCCCTGATAGTCAGTGATATTGAGCATCTTTTCATTTGTCTGTTGGCCATCTGTATGTCTTCTTTTGAAAAATGTCTATTTATGTCCTCTGTACATTTTTATTTTAAAGAAAGGTGACTTCTTTTTTAAAAAAATTAAAAAAATTTATTTACAGCTGTGCAGGGTCTTCATTGCTGTCCGTGGCTTGCTCTTTTTGGGTTATCCTTGGTGCAGTGTGCTGGCTTCTCATTGCAGTGGCTTCTCTTGTTGTGGAGCATAGGCTCTAGGCAAGCTGGCCGCAGCAGTTATGGCACATGGGCTCAGTAGTTGCGGCTTGCAGGCTTTAGAGCACAGGCTCAGTAATTGCAGCATGAGGGCTTAGTTTCTCTGCAGCATGTGAGGTCTTCCTGGATCAGGGATCAAACACAGGTCCCCCTGCGTTGGCAGGAGGATTCTTAACCACTGGACCACCAGGAAAGTCTCTTCTGTACATTTTTAAATATCATTGGTTTTAATTTTTTATATTGAGTTGTATGAATTCTTTGTATCCTTGGATATTAACTCCTTATTGGATATTACATTTGGAAATATCTTTTCCCATTCAGTAAGTTGCCTTTTTGTTTTATTGATGGTTTCCCTTACTATGTAAAAACTTTTAAGGTTGATATATTTCCATTTATTCATTTTTGCTTTTGTTTCCTTTGCCTGAAGAGACAGATCTAAAAATATATTGCCAAGATTGATGTCAGAGAATTTAGTGTGTATGTTTTCTTCAAGGACTTTTACAGTTTCAGGTCTTACATTTAAGACTCTATCCGTTCAGAGTTTATTTTTGTATGTGGTGTGAGAAAGTGGTCCACTTTTGGGCATGTGTCTGTCCAATTTTCTTAACACCATTTATTAAAAAGATTTTCTGTCCTCCATTTTATATTACTGCCTCTTTTGTTATAGATTAATTGGCCATAAAACATGGTTTCTTCCCCCCTAGGCTCTCTATTCTGTTTCATTTATCTATGTATTTGTTTTCATGTCAGTACCATACTGTTTGGATTACTATAGTTTTGTACTACAGTTTGAAATCAGAAAGCATGGTACCTCAGCTTTGTTCTTCTTTCTCAAGATTGTTTTGCTCTTTGAAGTCATCTGTGGTTCCATATAAATTTTAGGATTATTTGTTATAGCTGTATGAAAAATACTACTGGTATTTTGATAGAAATTGCATTAAATCTGTAGATGCTTTGGGTTGTATGAACATTTTAACAATATTAATTCTTCCAGTCCATGACCATGGTATATTTTTCCATTTGTTTGTTTCATCTTCTGTTTCTTTCATCAATGTCTTAATAGTTTTTAGAGTACAGGTTTCTCATCTCCTTGATTAAACTTATTAATTAATAAAATTAATAAGGAATTTAATTCTTTTTGATGCAGTTGTAAATGGGATTGTTTTCTTACTTTATCTTTCTGATAATTTGTTATTAGTGTATAGAAACACAGTGAATTTCTGTATGTTATTTTTGTATCCTGTAACTTTACTGAGTTTACTTATTAATTCTAATGGATTTTTGGTGACATTTTAAAGATTTTCTCTGTATAGTATCATGTCATCTGCAGATTGTGACTGTTTTACCTTTTCCTTTCCAGTTTGGATGCCTTTTATTTATTGTTCTTGTGTGATTGCTGTGGCTAGTCCTCCAATACTGTGTTGAATAAAATTGATAAGAATGGATAATTCTTATCTTGTTCCTGAACTTAGAGGAAAAGCTTTCAGTTTTGAATACTATGTTAGCTGTGGCTTTGTCATCTATGACCTTTATTGTGTTGAGCTATGTCCCCTCTATAGCCACTTCATTGAGAGTTTTATCATAAAACTGATGAAGTTTATCAGCTTTATCATAAGCCAATGTTGGTTTTTTATAAAATGTTGTTTCTGCATCTTTTGAGATGATCACATGACTGTGTTCTTCAGTTTGCTATTGTGGTGTATTACATCGATTGATTTGCAGATTGAAAAGTCCTTGCATCCCTGGATAAGTCTCACCTGATCATGATGCATGATCATTTTGTTGAATTTAGTTTGCTAGTATTTAGATGAGTACTTTTGCATCTTCTTTATTAGGGATATTGGCCTATAATTTCCCTTTTTTGTAGTGTCTTTGGTTTTGGTATCAGGGCAGTGTTGGCTTTATAGAACACATTTGGTAGTGATCCTTCCTCTTGAATTTTTGGAATAGTTTGAGGAAGATATGTATGAAGTCTTTAAATGTTTGGTAGAATTCACCTGTGAAGTCGTCTGGTCCTGGACTTATTTTCGTTGGAAATTTTTTGATTGTTGCTTCAATTTCACTACTAGTAATTGGTCTGTTCAGATTTTCTATTTCTTCCTGATTTAGTCTTTGAAATGATAACCCTGTATGCGAGACAGCAAAAGAGACACAGATGTATAGAACAGACTTTTGGACTCTGTGGGAGAGGGAGAGGGTGGGATGATTTGGGAGAATGGCGTTGAAACATGTATACTATCACGTAAGAAACGAATCGCCAGTCTAGGTTCAATACAGGATACAGGATACAGGATGCTTGGGGCTGGTGCACTGGGATGACCCAGAGAGATAATATGGGGAGAGAGGTGGGAGGGGGGTTCAGGATTGGGAACTCATGTACACCTGTGGCGGATGCATGTCGATGCATGGCAAAACCAATACAGTATTGTAAAGTAAAATAAAAAATAAATAAAAAAATAAAAAAGAAAATTGTATGTTTCTAAAGAATTTATAAAATTAAATTCTATCCATTTACTTTTGAAATATTCTAAATGTTCCTATTCATACCAACCCTAAATTTTCTCTCTAGGTGTTTGATTAATCTTAAAAGCATTTGGAGGCAGAAATGCACATATAAAAAGTTATAATTTAATCTTTCCTTTCAAGACATGGTAATTCATAAATTAGAAAAAAAGAGTTAATAGTCATCAGTGAAATATAGCTCCCATTAGGATTATAGCTAAATGCACAGTGATTCCACCTGATGGTTTTCTTTCTGGTCCTTATGTAATATATTTTTATTTCATGAACATTCATTCCACATCTAATTTAGACAAGTATATGGCATGTTCCAGCTGCATCCGGTCCAGGACAGCTGAACAACTGCACAGGCACAAGGTTTTGTGGTAGCTGTGCTCACGTAACACGTATAGCCCTTCCATTTATGTTGAGGAAGCTAGTCCATAAATGTGAAGGAATGTGTAAAAGTAACAGGAGCCCTCTCTTGGCCTCTCTGTTGAGAAATAAAGGTCTGAACAGATTCAGCCAACTGTAATGAAAAGTGGTTCTGTGATATTCCGCCATGCTTTGCATCCAGGCACTTGAAACTTGGGCTGAAGCAAAGAGCTCATGGAAACAACTTATTCTGCTATCTGACATTTGGGAATTTCAAAACTTTAACTTCATGGAACCCTAAACCTGATGTATCAGTCTACCTTTCTCTGAATATCCCTTTATGGATGATAAAATTGAAGCCTAAAGAAGGCTCACAAAAAGTTTGTGTCAAAGCCAAGACTATTAAAAAATCTAGTTCCTAATCCAGAGCGTCTTCCATTACCCCTTGAGGGCTTCTGATTGCCCATTACTTGGGTAGTCACCTGCTGCTGCTTCTTGTCTACTAAACTGTGAGTTCCTGAATAGGGTGCAGTTAGTCAAGCACATTTTGTAGACCTGCATTTTTCTTTTCTCCAGGCTCTTGTCTCTTGTTTATTATCTTGTGCCCAAATGTGAGTTATTTGTCAATACCCAGGCCTGAAGTAATCTTATCAGATTCCTATAACTTTTAATTACTAGTGATTCACCACTGTTAGAAACTTCCTTTGAAATTGTGTCCAGAAGCTCTTCTGTTATACTACTGTAAATTGTAAAAAGTGGACATTATGGAAAGGGCCCCTTCAGTTTCAAAAGTATACAAATGATAATATTGATCCAAAATCAATATGAGATGAGAACCTGGTTCACACTATATTTTTAGAAGAGAGTATATGCTCAGTGTTTTTATAATTGGTATGAGCTTTATAAGTAACTTTATGGGATTATGTTACTTGAGACATTCAAGCAAAAGGATTATTTGAGCAGTGTTAGCATCCATGGTGAGGATGTTGTCAACCTGTTAGCTGACTGGAATTCAACCAGTTCAGTGATAGAGCAATTAAATAGCCTTGATTTGATCTGTTGTTCTCCTTGAAGACTCTTTGTTTAGAGGCATGGAATGTGTCTGGTGGTTAGAAGATTTTTATAAAGATATGTATAGTATGAAGAAGTCAAATTCATACTTTTTATTCAGAGTAGGAGTTTTTGGTTTTAATTTAATTGTGCAAGTAGCTGTTTTATACTTTATTTTTCCTTCTATTTTTTCCCTGTATGTTATAGGATATGAGAGGGAGGTAAAAAAATTCCTGAGATCAAACAGTTTCTAGGTGGTTTCTTCCTTTCCTGTGAATTTACTGCTAATCCTCTTAGTCATAATCTCTTCAATTGAATATAGAGCACCATTCTCCTAGTTGAGAATGCCAAATATCATTTCAAAGTGATTAAAAACCCGGTGATAAAGAAGTTCCAATAACGTTCTCATTTTATGACCATTTCCTTGGATGATTTCCTAAAGATGTAGAAGCAATAATAATGTGTGAACATTTAATATTAAGTATTTAGAGACTTTAATAATTTGAGATTAATATTTATAAAACTTTATGGGCAACAGCTAATATTTAATGAAAATATCTCATTACATTAGTATTATTAGATTGGTATAGTAGTAAAATATCAATTATGCATTTTCCATCTATCCTTGACAAGTTTTTGTATAGAAACATGATTGATGGGATGGATATTTATGGACTCTGGAATTGTTCCAGTATGCAATTTAATAGAGGTTTTGGGGCTTATTAGCAATGAGAGCTTCAGAAAGTTAATTGTACTCAGAAACTTTTTCCTTATCTAGGAAGTGACCACGGTAACTCCTGTCTTGTCCAATTTTTTTGAGTATTAATGATACATTGTATAAGAGCATAGCATAATGATTTTACTGCAGTGATAATAATACTGAAAATAGTAACAGCAAGATAATTACTATAAGGAACAAGCTAAATACAATATGAAATAGGTAATATTGTCCTTTTAAAAATTTGTAAAGTAAGATAAAGTAAAAAAAGATGTTTCTATTTCCAGGATTTCCAAGTATTTTATTTATCATCTTTCAGTAAAAACCAGGGTGTGTAAGTAGACTTCCTTTATATTCTAGGAATTAAGATGAGGCAAGAGATGAAGTTCAATTCAAACAAAAGTCCTAATGAATGTTTCTCAAAACCTGTAAAAATTGCACAGTTAATAAGGTGGCTTAATTTCATTGCTTAGAGGCCCTGATGCATATTTCATTCATTTTCAGCTTTTCCTTTTTCAGAGTCAGAATGAAAATATAATAATTGTATAGTCCGTGATGGGTCAGCTGCTTTGCAATTCTCTTCTTGAATATTTTCTTCTGTATATTTTTGCCAGGGATGGATAACAAATAGATAACATTAGTTGAGAATAGATAATATCGGCAGTGTTCACTACCTGGGTATTTGCAAAAATGTAAGATGACGAAAAGTCACATCCTCAGTCCTTTTCATGAAGATGCAGTAAGTTTCACCACATTGATTTTGTAACTCCCTCTTGCTTTGAGTCTGAAGCCTTTGCTGGTGGGGGAGCAGTGGATGCTTATCAGACATCGCTGCCTCTGTGCCAGGCTCTTTACCCTCACAGCAGGTGTCACTCAAGGGGCCTCATGCCCACCTGCTTCCCACCCTAGCCCCAGTAGAGCAACAGGAACTATCAGGCAGAGGAATATTCCAGAGAGAGATCAAACCTATATTCAGCAGTACAGTCTGAGGCTGATAGTCATCGTGGATTCCTGTAAAGAAACATCTCAGGCATCCAGGGTACCTTGTCACCCCTTCTCATGACTGTCTGACACACATCATGTGCGTCACTGAGAGCAAGGCAAATGTTTACATTAGATGACTGGGGAAGAAGGATTGCATTAGTTTGGTTTCCTGCTTTTCCACTCTTGACAGATTATAGTCTTTCCTCACTGTTGAGAGTTTACACTGTTCCATAACATCCCTGCCTTGACCTTCATTCTGCATGGCCAAGTGACCTGCAAGGGCCCTGGACTGACACTTGTCCCTGCCTCAAGCAGTGCCACAGATAACAGCTTGCAGGGTTGCAAGGAAATATGAATCCCTGATATAACTCTCTAAATGGCTCTGGTAATAAGCATTCTCCCCTACCTCCCAGGATCTTCCCCTTGTGTGCCCCCTAGATAAGACCTCCCGAGAAGCTTACCAAAACTTTGCTCTTTTTGGTTTGAATTGGCCAATGTGGCCTTAGCCCAGGAACCCCAAAGCACTCCACCTATGGACCCTAATAAAGGCATGTGCCTTAGGTCCTGTACCACTCTCTGCCTGCATCCTGCCTTGGGACCTATCAGTCTTTCTTCTAGGACCTGTGAGTTGTAAACTCCTCTATTTCAATCCCCTAATAGTCTTTTGTTAGGATTCTCTCTGTTCAGCTCACCATCTGATATCCCAAGGCTGTACTTAACACACATTAATTTAATAGTCATAAAACTGATGAATCCTAAATATCTGTAGTAATTACCCAAGTGATCCCCTAACAAAGGCCAGAACAGTCCAGCCTAAAAGGTGTTTCGGACTCCTCTCCTGCACCAGGAGACCATGTAGCCCAGACTGTCGTCCCGGCAGCAGAACCCTTGCATGTTTGGTGCTGCATCCTCCGGCAGCAGCTTCTGGTATTTTTTCAAGTCTCCCTACTCCCTCCCACTTCAGCGGCACCCCCTCTTACGAGCTGGTTCATGTGTGTACACTCACACCAAGTTCACCCCTCCTACACAAACACATACAAAGAGGCGTTTGTCTGCATATTAAATAACCCCCTCTACCTCTTATGTTTTCCTGTCTCCTGAGTCTTAACGGTATCTCCAGTCCATGGATTGATGCTGTTAGCATTTCCCAGGACTCCACTCTGAACCATTCTTCTGGTTAGGAATCAAGTTTGATTTTGATGCCTGCAACACCTCTGCTCCATACGATTAACTAGGTAAACTTTCCTCTCGGTCACTCTGATCCAGTCATCTTCAAGGCTTATGTTTCTGGATTGGTTTTAGTTCTGTTGCAAACCTTAGATTTTGTGGGATCATTAAAAATATTTCTCATCTTTTTCCCTGTGGGTTCCTCCCTCATATTTATAAAGGGGAGTGACATCTAAGAAGAGGCTTTTAAGATCCTCTTGCAAGATGGAACAAATCTAGTAAAATATTCCTCTTCAAAGTTCCCAGAAATGAATAAAAATGTACAATATATGGACATGGATAGCCTCAATAAAACCAACAAATTCAGATAACTTTTCTTGAAGCACTGATTGCAACCATCATTTCTTCAACTGAGTATCAGATGAGGTTTTTACTTGTGTTTTGACTTCATGCTATGTGGAAAAATATGTATATTTAACCCCAGAATCATGCTTAGGGAGCTGAGATTTCACAGTATTGGAGGCAGATGGGTTGACTGAAGAAACAGCAGCTTCTGTTCCTGGGGTCCCGCTTGCTCTGTGGCATCTGTTCAGTGAGAGGAATGGAGAGTGCATTGCCAACGCTTGCTCCTGTTCTCTTCAGACAGCTCACTTGAATTTGAGTAAGTCAGAAGTACAAGTGACAGCAATCAACTGTTCTTTTGCATGGCTCAAGTCTTACCCTTAGCATTTCACACGCCTGTGCATGGCATTGGAAGTTGATGGTGAAAGTACTGACCACCATTTATTGTTTACTAAGTGTGTCTTGTATGTCAGCTTACAGAATATAACATTTTAAAGAGCTGGAAGTGTTTTAAGAAGGTAATAAAAATGGTTTTCTATTATATTTACAATGAAATGAGTGAAGATTAGAGGATTAACAAATCTTTCCATGTCATACAGCATTTTGAACCACACTGCTTGTCATTCTGTGTATGAAGAGTATATTTTTTTCACTTGTTTCTATCATGTTTTCTAGTTTTCCAGCTTTCTCAAGAGCTCGGACTTTGGTAATACTGTGAACTGCGAGATATTGTTACATTACCTGTTTTCTTCGTGTAGCTGCTTAGTTTCTAAGCTGTTTTTAAAAGTAAGTGGTCTGTGCTTGCAGCTCTGGGACCTTCACATAGAGAGTATCTTGAAGATCTACCTGTTTGCTAGTGTAGTACTATTTCCTCTTACAAAAATAAAGGTTTATTTTTTTGTTGGGGCTAATGTGAATTGTTCTCAGTATAATTATTAAGGGTTTCTCTCAATAAAGATCTTAATTTTAAGCTGCCTGGATGGGGCTTGCTTCGGCAGCACATACACTAAGCTGCCTGGATGGGCAGAGTAACACTTGGTGTTTCTCAGTCAGATGTTTAATAGAGAATTTATCTTATTTCGATTTACTGTGATAAATCACTTATCCTGCCTTTTTATTTTATAAACAGTATAATTTCTTTTTTAATATTTCCTTTGATATCTTATGCTGTATGACTTTGTCTTATTTGTTCATCCATTTATAATAATTTTGAAGATTTAGGGAATATATTTTAATTATTTCAATGTTAATTGTCATAATGTTAAATTATGATCACATATACTTACACACTTATCTCTATATCTTTATTTATTGATGTTTGTTTTAACTTTAAATCAAAAGAAGTTATATGGCAGAACTTACATGATGGCCTCCAGTGTATCATTTTGTAGGCAGACAAGTTACTCTAGGCAAACTGAAGACTTAACAGCCTATTCTCTACCAGAATAACTGGCATCAACAGAACTGATTTTTGTAATGACCTCTTAAAACACACTTTTGGAATTTCATGTATATTTTGATTTCTATTAGGCTCAGGCTTAAAAGTAGACAGCTTTTAGTTGAATTGATTTCCAAATAATAGATGCTTTTCTAAATATGGTTAGTAAACAACCTTTGAGCCAAGAGCACAGTTTTAGAATAAACCATTGACTGTTATATACTTTGAGTAATTAATTTACACTATGATTCTCTAAGTACTAAAAGTGCATATTCACCTTTTAAAAATAACCATCAGGGGGACTGTTTCACCTGTTGCGGCAATAGTGTATTAAATATTGTAAATGAGAATATTCCAGAAAGACATAGTAAAATAGTATCACAGTCACCTTTGCAGAGACACAGGATGTATACGTCAGTGAATTTCATGAGTTGGCAACTGAATATAGGATGCGGAAACTGGCTTTAAATTCAAAATACATGCTTACATATGTGTGTATGTATGTATGCATGTGTATATATGTGTTGTATGTAGGTTTATATACATATATATTTAGAACAAGAGTGTATGTGGACTATAATAATGTGGGGATTATTGTATAATCATATAATAATAGTAAGCAGTTGCTCAGAAGATGTGAATATTTGCATAATAAGGGACATAATCTGCTAAGAAAGTGAGTCTCAACCTAAGTCAGAGAGAATATCCTGAATTTTAAAGGACAGTGTTACTATCAGATCTTGAAAGGAAGCGTCTCACCTTCTTTTCAATTATGTCAGTCACTTTCCCAGGAATAGATAGTGATTAAGTGTATAGCTTACTTCTCTCCATAGCATAGGAAGTCCATGGATGTGTGTATGTGTGTGTGGTCTTTGTGTTTTAATTAAGAACACAAATCTGCCACGAAAATGTAAATAATAATTTCTTGACATTTTCTCCTGATGTTTAACTCCTTGCCATGCTGCTGCTTATTACCAGCACTGGTTCTTTATGCCAGGCAGTGCTGAAAAGCTGACATTTTGTATCAGAGTTCTCTTGCAGTTTCTCCTTCATCTTTCCATAAATCTACAGTTCTACTTAGATCTTTTTCCTCAGCAGCATGATGGTTTGCCCTCTGAACCTAGCATCTAATCTGCAAAAGACTTGAGATTCTTTTTTGTGGACAAAAGTTCAGCTTTCAAAGAACTCATAGGAGAGGTAAAAAAAATATATACAAAAATGTCTATTATGGTAAGTTAAATGTAGTAAGTGTAGCAATATCCAGGAAGCCCAAGGAAGAAATAAAAAATTTACTGGTGCAGTAAAAGAAGTCTTCATGGGATATTTGTGATTGATCTTAAAGACTGAGTAAGATTTTATCCAAAGAGATGCACAGTGGATATACAAGAAAGTGGAAATGCTAATTGGTGGAGGCTGAAATGCTTGGTGGTTATTGCAAAGAGTCCAATTTGAATAATGCCAAGGGAATGTGAAGAGGAGTTATGGGAGAATAGGCCAGAAAATTAAGGTAGGTCCATATTGTTTTCTTGGAATTAGTCTTTCCCAACTGGAGTTCCACAAGAGAATTAATTAAGCCTTATATAAAGTAAATTGAGTGATTGTTTTCTCAGTCCTCCCAAAGTTACTACATAGTTATCACCAGTCTAAATGCTACATAGCTCTCGGTCATCCCAGTGCATGGGGAGGGAGGTGGGAGGGGGGTTCAGGATTGGGAACACGTGTACACCCGTGGCGGATTCATATTGATGTATGGAAAAACCAATACAATATTGTAAAGTTAAAAAAAAGATGCTACATAGCTATCACCAGTCAAAATGCATAGAGTGAGTGAAGTCGCTCAGTCGTGTTCGACTCTTTGCGACCCCATGGGCTGTAGTTAATCAGGCTCCTCCGTCCACGGGATTTTCCGTGGGTTGCCATTTCCTTCTCCAGGGTATCTTCCCTACCCAGGGATCGAACCCGGATCTCCCTCATAGTAGACAGACGCTTTACCGTCTAAGCTACCAGGGAAGTCCTTATCACCAGTCAAAATGCATAGAAGAGAAGTTAATTCATTACATACAATAGGTGCCCAGAGCATTTAGGTTTAATTCTCTCTGGGAACTTCCATTGAGAAAAGCTGGTGTAGACTCTAGATAGTAAGGAACCATGGAAAAGTAAGTGAATTAAACTGTGTTGTGATACAGTTGTGTTTTGAGAAAACTTAACTGACAGTAGTGTTCAGAAAAGTTTGAGGAGTGTGAAACTAAAGATTAGTGGAGCTTTTGTAACATGAAAAATAATGAAGGAATGAAAATAGTAATGAAAAAAAAGTGATGATGTGAAAGATTTGTTTCATTCATTGAAAGCAAATACAGAGACTTCTCTGGTGGTCCAGTGACTAGAGGTCCACCTTCCAGTGCAGGGGGCGCAGGTCCAAGCCCTGGCTGTGGAACTAAGACCCCACATGCCGCGGGGCAGCTAAATCCATGAGCTGCAACCACTGAGCCTGTATACTCTGGAGCCTGTGTGCCACAGCTAAAGAGCCAGGTACTGCAACTGCTGTGGCCATGTGGACTGCACCTAAGAGCCCCGTGCGCTGCAACAGATGATTCCGAATGCCGCAACTGAGGCCCGACAAAGCCAAAAAAACCCCAAACCCAAACTTGTATATTAGGTACCTACTGAATGTCAGGTATTGTGGCTACTGTGGTGCGTAAAAATAGACCTAGCCATTACCACCTAATGAGAGTCAGACATTAAGTAAATGAGTACAAATCCACATAAATTCTTAACAGAAATGCTAAAAGAAGGGAGGTTTCTCAGTACATATAACAGACACATAAACTACTGTAGCAATGTTTATGTACTTGGGAAGAGTGGACGACAGTAGGATAGAATGATGCTTTTTTGTATGTGGCCATTTTGGAATTTATTTTTTTCATTAGTGAGGGACAAATGGATACTTTGGGAACTAAAATCATAATCTTGTAGCCTGTGTCTAATGATCATTAAAACTACTGCTTTATTCTTTCATTCCAGTCCTTACTGAAGAATACTTTTGTGATAATGGTAATGATTTTTGCATAAAGGTGTAAACACAAATACAAACTATTTTCCTTCTTTGTAGGTTGTACTTATGTAATCCCTGCATTTATCTACTCTGTCTAGATTCTATTGTTACTGTAAAGCAGGCTTTACCCAGGCATGCCTCAATGAATTTCTCCAAGTTGACAAAGAAGGAAAACTAGTCTGGAACCTCAAATAAAAATAAATGAATAGAAGCTAAAACAAAAAGAAACATGTTTTTAAAACCGTTTAAATGGTTATCATGAATCTGCTATTAAAGATATTGTCGGGAATGTTACTCATTCTCCAATACATTTAGATCCTATGTGAACATTTCCATTAAAATATGGTACTAGGTCTTATCAAGGAGTTTCTGTGGTTTCCTGGTTTTAAAATTGAGACTTCTGGGAGGGAGGTGCAAGAGAGAGGAGACATATGTATGCCTGTGACTGATTCATGTTGATGTATGGCAGAAACCAGTACAACATTGTAAAGCAATTATCCTGTAATTAAAAAAAATAAAATAATGGAGACTTCTCTGCTGAATTGAGAGAAGTTAAGGCATGATTTTGATGATAAAGAATACTTGCTTCCTTGGATTGATGGTTTAGTTGCTAAGTTCTATCCGACTCTTGAGACCCCATGGACTATAGCCTGCCAGGTTCCTCTGTCCATGGGATTCTCCAGCCAAGAATACTGGAGTGGGTTGCCATGCCCTCCTCTGGAGGATCTTCCCAACCCAGGAATCGAACTCTGGTCTCCTGCACTGCAGGCAGATTCTTTACCAACTGAACTACAAGGGAAGAGATCCTACTTTTCTTTTAATTGGTCATATTGTATCCTTGTCTCATTCAGTTCACTATTTCAAATAAAGAACTAAGTTAATGAGTCATTACGATTAATCAGACATTTCCCATTCTTAGTATCTAGTTACTCGAGTCTCTATATGACACTTCAGCCTGACACTGTGTGTGTGGATTAAGCAAAGATGTTGGCCTTACCTCCTTTTCACTAAGCAGGCCATAGTGTGAATAGGCTTTATGGGAGTGATATTTATTATGAAGAACAATGAGTATTCTAATCTTATTCTTGCTGTTTATATTTTCTATTAAAACATAAGTATCTTCTGGGAAGAATCAGCAAAGCAGACTTGGAGTTTTTGAAAATGTGAAAGTCAGGTGAAAAATGTGTAGGTAAATCTATATGTCAAGATAGGAAATAAACTGTAATTTTAGCTTTTATGGTTGTAAAATATGTTATGAAATAAATGTTCATAAAAGTCTAGACTAACACAGAGGGATTTGGAAAAACAAACGGCTGAGCTGCTTTTAGTAAATCCTGGTGAAAGTGACAAAACTGTTAAAGAAAGTGTAAACAAAAATCTGTAAAAGATAAAGATTTATATGGGACTATGGGATTTAATTAGATTCAGACTCGCTCGCAAAAGCTATGTTATCCACTATGGTAGCTAATAGCCTACTTCTGTATTTAATTGTTGTTCAGATTTTCTCTGTGACTGTCATATTTTGATTTAGAAGCATTGTTTTATATCTGTCTTACCCATGCACTACACCCTTGGCCTTAACTGTCTCCTGACTCACTGCCAGCAGAGTGCAAAGGCAGACAGTCAGCATCTCAGGACGAGACATAACCTAAGGCTTACATCATCTGGTGCCATACCTTCCATTAAAGAAAACTGTTGAGTTCTATAATCATTCATTCCATTCTTAAGCAAATACAAAGTTTTCTTTTACTAAAGTAAAATCAGTTTGTTGATAGTGTTCCTAATTCTGCCCTCCAGAGCCATCATGGGACCTATCTTATCTTTCTTCCTTTTTAAATTAATATTTATTTATAGTATAGTTGATTTACAATGTTGGGTTAGTTTCTGCTATACAGCAAAGGGAGTCAGTTATACATACATATATATATATATATTCACTCTTTTTAGATTCCATTCTTACATAGGTCATTACAGAGTATTGGATAGAGTTGCCAGTGCTATACAGTAGGTTCTTGCTAGTCATCTATTTTATATATAGTATTGTGTGTATGTCAGTCCCGGTTTCCCAATTTTTGCCTTCCCTTCTTTCCCCCTTGGTAACCATAAGTTTGTTTCACAGCTATAATTCTATTTCTGTTTTGTAAATAGTTTCATTAAAAAAAAAGTCCTGCATATAAGCGATATATGATACTTGTCTTGCTCTGTCTGACTTACTTCAGTCATTAAGACAATTTCTAGATCCATCCATGTCACTACAAATGGCATTATTTTGTTCTTTTTTATGCCTGGGCAATATTCCATTTTAATGGCCTGTGCATATTCCACATGTACCACATCTTCTTTATCCATTTCTCTGTCGAGGGACATTTAGGTTGTGTCCATGTTTTGGCTGTTGTAAATATTGCTGCAGTGAACAGTGAGGCACATGTATCCTTTTGAATTATGGTTTTCTCTGGATATAAGCCCAGAGTGGAATTGCTAGATGATATGGTAGCTCTATTTGTAATTTTTAAGGCATCACCATACTGTTGGACATATCTAGTCTTTCTTCTGCTCAACAGTTCTTAAATATTTAATATAAATACAAGTAAAATGTCATCAGCTTTAACCTAGATGGGGAGACACAGTATAGGATAAACTGTTAGACACCATCCCGAACATAGTTATTGTTTTAATAATAATAGTAGTAACTACCCTATATTGAGTCAATAATCACAAGATCGTGAACTATTTTACTTACATTATTTCTAGTGCATACAAGGGTAATGTATATTTGCCACAAACAAAATTATTACTGATGTTGTCCAAGTTTGACAGTTGACAGGAGCTGTCACCTTATTTAAGGGGGTGCAAGCTGACCCAGATTCAGATCTGACTAGAGATCCTTTGTTCTACATTCTTTTCTATAAATTGCAAGCACATACCCTATTATCAGTTATATATTATTCTGGGTAAGTTAAATTGCACTATTCTTCAGATCTGTTTGTCCTTTTAAAACGGTTTATTTTGGTGTGGTGGAAGTAACCAATTTGATCCTCCCTTGGAGAATGTAGTTTTAGGGAACAGTTTTAAATCAGATTTAAGAAGCAGATTACTAGAACAGGTAGGCTCCTCTAAACCTCATCTAGCATGGAACAGAATGGCCTTGTCAGCACTAAGGAAGAGTGCACCATGGCATCTTCACACTCACTGAAACTTCAGTTGAGTCCAAAGAGCATTTAATTATGAAGTTTCTTATGACCATATATTTCTGTGATCCAGAACTGTAAACTAATGAACTAATGATATTTCAGTTCAGTTCAATCACTCAGTCATGTCTGACTCTTTGCGACCCCATGAATCGCAGTGTGCCAGGCCTCCCTGTCCATCACCATCTCCCGGAGTTCACTCAGACTCAAGTCCATTGAGTCAGTGATGCCATCCAGCCATCTCATCCTCTGTCGTCCCCTTCTCCTCCTGCCCCCAACCCCTCCCAGCATCAAACTCTTTTCCAATGAGTCAACTCTTTGCATGAGGTGGCCAAAGTACTGGAGTTTCAGCTTTAGCATCATTCCTTCCAAAGAACACCCAGGGCTGATCTCCTTCAGAATGGACTGGTTGGATTTCCTTGCAGTCCAAGGGACTCTCAAGAGTCTTCTCCAACACCACAGTTCAAAAGCATCAATTCTTCAGTGCTCAGCCTTCTTCACAGTCCAACTATCACATCCATACATGACTACTGGAAAAACCATAGCCTTGACTAGACGGACCTTAGTCGGCAAAGTAATGTCTCTGCTTTTGAATATGCTATCTAGGTTGGTCATAACTATTCTTCCAAGGAATAAGCGTCTTTTAATTTCATGGCTGCAATCACCATCTGCAGTGATTTTGGAGCCCCCCAAAATAAAGTCTGACACTGTTTCCACTGTTTCCCCATGTATTTCCCATGGAGTGATGGGACCGGATGCCATGGTCTTCGTTTTCTGAATGTTGAGCTTTAGGCCAACTTTTTCACTCTCCTCTTTGACTTTCATCAAAAGGCTTTTTGGTTCCTCTTCACTTTATGCTACAGGGTGGTGTCATCTGCATATCTGAGGTTATTGATATTTGTCCCGGCAATCTTGATTCCAGCTTGTTTCTTCCAGTCCAGCGTTTCTCATGATGTACTCTGCATAGAAGTTAAATAAGCAGGGTGACAATATACAGCCTTGACGTACTCCTTTTCCTATTTGGAACCAGTCTGTTGTTCCATGTCCAGTTCTAACTGTTGCTTCCTGACCTGCATACAGATTTTTAGTACTTTTCAAATATATATATATGTATACATGCATTATATATTCGTTTATGGCATACATGATATATACAATCTACACAAGATGCATGTGTATATATGTATGTATATTTTTAACCACAAAGAAAAAAGTACAAATTTGTAGTTATAAAAAAATATACAGAAATGTTTAAAAGTAAATTTAATATCACCTTTTCAGTTCCTACTCCCCCCCAACACAGCCTTTTAACAATTTGGAAGACTATTTCTCTAAATCTTCTTTGGTGTTTACACATATTTTTTTCTTATTCTGTCTTTCATGCTCTTATTTTTCAAGGAAGAAGTTTAAAGTCTGAAACTCCTGGAATTGGTTTCTACAGTGTATGATAGCTTGTTCAAATAATAGGTGCCTTTTAAATTTATGGAAATTGTTTGATTATTTTGCAAGAAAACTTAATAATCCACACTTTCAAAATAGTGATGGGCATGCCCTTTTCTCCCCAAATTCTCTCCATCACAGAGTATCATAAATTTTTTACACTTTTGCTAATCTGATGAGTAAAAAAATATGTCTTTCATAATGTACAATTTGGATGCCTAGTGATACTGAGAATCTTTTCGTGTCTAATGACCATTTGTGTGTCCTTTATTGTGGCTTGCCTGCTAATGTACATTGCTAGATTTTCTATTGCTTTTTCCCCATTGTTTTTATTTATTTAAAATATTATTTTATTTGTCATGTTCTTTCTAAATGCTTTCCCTAACCTATTGTTTATCCTTTACTTTTGCTTAAAGAGGTTTTGGCAAATGGTTGTTCTATGTCATAAAATAGGGTTATCATAAGATCCCCTCAGGTACATGTGATGGTTAATTTTATGTGTCAGCTTGACAAGGCTAAAGGATGTCTAGATAACTGGTACAGCATTAACTTCTGGGTGTGCCTGGAAGATATTAACATTTGAGTTGGTGGATGGACTAAAGATTGCCCTCACCAAAGCAGGTGGGCCTGAATAGAACAAAAAGATGAAAGGGTAGGATTTCTCTGATGGTTAAGGCTCCATGCTTCCAAGACAGGGGGTGCTGGTTCGATCCCTGATCAGGGAACTAGGATTCCACATGCCGCTGGGCACCTGAGAGGATGCACATGACAACTACTGAGTCTGCACGGCGCAACTCCAGAGTCCTTGCACCGCAGCAGGAAGGACCCCACGTGCTGCAACTAAGACCCAATGTAGCCAAAACTAAGTCAATAATAAAATTCAGTAGAATCAGCTATCAGACATCTGGAGTGAGGTCATCTTAAAGGTAGAAGTTTAACTAATGGTCTGCTTTAGGATTGTGTGTCTGTGGAGATTGTCTCTTGGATCAAATTTCATAGTTTTCCTCAGGATTTTAATTGGTGTTTCACGATTGCTTTTATATCTTAAATTCCTTATGACAGTGTATATTTTTCATAAACTCACCTTTACATATCTTCAGTTTCTTTTTCTTTCTTAAGTCATATGAGGGAAGATTATCTATGCATTTCCTAAACCTAGTCATGATTGTGTGTCCCATTAATGTATACCTTGACATGCCATATTCTCTTCTACTGTGGCAACTTAGCTGGTGACGGAAGGCATAGGAGTTCTCACGTGGGCTCAGGCTGGGTGAGCTGTAGCCTCTGACCCTTCTGCTGTGGTTGGGGGAGAATGCTGCTCTGCTTTCTTTTTCTGAGAGGCCACTGCCATGTCTCAGATGCAGGCTTTGATCATAAGTGCTACTTCCTTCCACCAGGGACCACTAGGGTTTACCAGCAGCTGTTCTAAGGAACACAGGAAGTAGACAGATCTCTTCTGCCCATCCTCCAGAGGTCCCAAGGCTTTAGCCACTTGGAACCACTCAGGAAGTTTCCCAAGACTGAGGAGAGACAAACCTTTGTCTTTCACTCCAGGTGCCTTGAAGAGGGACCAGTTTCCTTTCTTAAAGATCCCAGCAGGACTTGTGACCTCTGATGCACCCTCCAAGGTCTACCAGAAGCATGCTTGCCTGGGTCTATTATCTTCTCTGGAGAAAGTGTTGGGAGGGAAAGGACAGTGACTAGCATTCCATTATTCTAGAATCCCACAGGAATGACCTTAGCATTTAGATGCATCTTGGTGAGATAAAGAAATCTTTTGTGGTGGTTTTTTCCCTTTATTTGTCTCCCTTTAACATGGCTTGGAATCAGATGCAACCAAATTTAAGTGTTTGCCTCTTACAAGTATAGTAAATGTGAACTGAGAGAAAAGTGAACATTCTTCTATAAGGAACTTTAGGATTTCAAGGCTAATGCACTTGAATTTGCTTCTTAATAAGCTAAATCATGTTTTGCCCCCTGCTACATGTCTAATCAACGTTCACTCTTGCCATCTCCTGTTTGACCACTTCCAGTTTGCTTTGATTCATTGACCTAACATTCCAGGTTCCTATGCAATATTGCTCTTTATAGCATTGGATCTTGCTTCCTTCCCCAGTCCCATCCACAACTGGGTGTTGTTTTTGCTTTGGTTCTGTCTCTTCATTCTTTTTTTAAAGTATAACTTTATTTATTTTAATTGGAGGTTAATTACTTCACAATATTGTACTGGTTTTGCCATACATCAGCCTGGGACAACCCAGAGGGATGTCTCTTCATTCTTTCTGAAGTTATTTCTCCATTGATCTCCGGTAGCATACTGGGCACCTACCAACCTGGGGAGTTCATCTTTCAGTATGAACTGAAAGATCATTGAAAAAGCAAGAGATTTCCAGAAAAACATTTATTTCTGCTTTATTGACTATGCCAAAACCTTTGACTGTGTGGATCACAGTAAACTGTGGGAAATTCTGAAAGAGATGGGAATACCAGACCACCTGACCTGCTTCTAGAGAAATCTGTATGCAGGTCAGGAAGCAACAGCTAGAACTGGACATGGAACAACAGACTGGTTCCAAATAGGAAAAGGAGTACATCAAGGCTGTATATTATCACCCTACTTATTTAACTTCTATGCATAGTACATCATGAGAAACGCTGGGTTGGATGAAGCACAAGCTGAAATCAAGATTGCTGGGAGAAATATCAGTAACCTCAGATATGCAGATGACACCACCCTTATGGCAGAAAGTGAAGAAGAACTAAAGAGCCTCTTGATGAAAGTGAAAGAGGAGAGTGAAAAAGTTGGCTTAAAGCTCAACATTCAGAAAACTAAGATTATGGCATCTGGTCCCATCACTTCATGGGAAATAGATGGGGAAACAATGGAAACAGTGTCAGACTTTATTTTTTTGGACTCCAAAATCACTGCAGATGGTGATTGCAGCCATGAAATTAAAAGATGCTTACTCCTTGGAAGGCAAGTTATGACCAAGCTAGACAGCATATTAAAAGCAGAGACATTACTTTGTCAACAAAGGTCCGATTAGTCAAAGCTATGGTTTTCCCAGTAGTCATGTATGGATGTGAGAGTTGGACTATAAAGAAAGCTGAGCGCTGAAGAATTGATGCTTTTGAACTGTGGTGCTAGAGAAGACTCTTGAGAGTCCCTTGGACTGCAGGGAGATCCAGCTAGTCCATCTGAAAGGAGATCAGTCCTAGGTGTTCATTGGAAGGACTGATGTTGAAGCTAAAACTTTGATAGTTTGGCCGCCTGATGCAAAGAACTGACTCATTTGAAAAGACCCTGATGCTGGGAGAGATTGAGGGCAGGAGGAGAAGGGGACGACAGAGGATGAGATGGTTGGATGACATCACTGACTCAATAGACATGAGTTTGAGTAAACTCCGGTTGTTAGTGATGGACAGGAAGACCTGGTGTGCTGCAGTTCATGGGGTTGCAAAGAGTGGGACATGACTGAGCAATTGAACTGAACTGAACATGTCTAATCATAATCATACGAGTATTTTGCTACTCTTTTAGATGCAGATTGCCCTGTACGAATCCTGTCTCCATCTCTATTACCTGCTTGCCGAAATGCTCTCACTTTTCCTAAGCATTGGTGCTACAGTCTCGACTGCCATTTCCTTAGCATCATTTGTAGACCGATATTTTGTGAGAATCTGTATGGATTCCAAGTGAGAATTGAGTTCAACAGTCCAACGTATTTAGTTTTAAGATAAAAAGAAAAGTAATCCATCAATTCCTATTGTAAGTTCACCCTCTTCCCCCGACCCCCACTTCCCATTCTACCTTCACATGAAGATATTCTTACAGCTTTGAAACAGAATCATATTTCCAATAGGTACAATTAAATTTCAGTCAAAAATTCCACTTACCAGAATGTTCACAATACTAATAGTGTTGTTAGAAATGAAACACTTGATTAAAAAGCAGCACACTTGTCTATATCTTTAATGTGCATTCCTAATGAGTCTTAGCAGGAGGCTGATTCACATGAAAATGCACAATTAGCCCATCCAAGTTTAATATACCATTATCTGCACCCAGGCCCTCTCTTCATTACCATTTGAATGCACTGTTTTCTTTGGAATTTTGTGCAGGAAACAAATCCCTATATATGGCACACAGCTCTAGACTCTGATTTGTCTGCATTTGCCCTTTAGACAAAAGGCCAAAACAACGTGCTCTGCGATGCATTAATTTTCAATCTCTGGCTATTTTTGAAATTGTAATGCAGCACATTTCCTTTTCCAGGGGACTTCAGTCAGAATACAATGTAGAAGTGAATATAGCCAAGGGATTTGTTTGTTATTCTGAGTGGTGGCACACCATCTTTCTCACATGGACTCCAGATAAAAGGGGCTGCATTAAAGAGCTGTTGAAATCCAATGAAATAAAATATTACTTGAAAGCTGATTTCAGTGCTGTATTGAGTCTATAATACTGTCTGAACTTTAGGGTCTGAGACAACCAGTGGCCTGAAATAAAAACTGAGAAAACAGGAGTTGTATTTAATGCCTATCAAGGTGATCATTCGGAGAAGGCAATGGCAACACACTCCAGTACTCTTGCCTGGAAAATCCCATGGACAGAGGAGCCTGGTAGGCTGCAGTCCATGGGGTCGCTGAGTCAGACACGACTGAGCAACTTCACTTTCACTTTTCACTTTCATGCATTGGAGAAGGAAATGGCAACCCACTCCAGTGTTCTTGCCTGGAGAATCCCAGGGACGGGGGAGCCTGGTGGGCTGCTATATATGGGGTCACACAGAGTCGGACACGACTGAAGCAACTTAGCAGCAGCAGCAGCAGCAAAGTGATCATTTGGGCTTTCATTAATTTTCGTGCTTCTGGCATGCCACACTCCCACAGTTTTGTGTTTCCCTGTGTTCACAATTCTATTTAATATGGAGCAAATGCATTTAGTAACAGATCAACAATGCTGTAAACATTTAAAAATAATTCCTTCCCTCTTTTTCCCTAATTTTCAAGCATCATATCTTTTTAGATCTTTGAAGAGTATTAAATAATGAGAAAAAGATAAAATGTCTTTTGTATGAAATAACTGATTTTTTATTCAAGAGTAAAAACCATCATATTGGACATTTTACTAAGGATGAGTTTATTTTAGGATAATCCAAGTGGTTATAATTTTGCAGATTTACTTAGTAAAACAAAGAGATGTGGCACACGTGAGGTGTGCAAATAGGCAAAACTGCTTGTAAGGTAATGTTCAGAATAATTTGTTAAAGGTTTCCTTCCTTAGAGAGGCTTATTGGAAGGCATGTGATGAATTAGAAAGTAGATGATAGTAGAGGTTATTTGAACCTCTAAGATTGGTTTACAGTCTTTACAACTTACCTATCTTTGTTTAACGTACGTTCTTCTTAATTTCTCTGAGTCTCAGAATTCCTTTTTCCTATTCCCAGCAGCATCTGTAAAAATGGCATAATAATCCTTTGTGCACCACTGTTGTGAAAATAGAGATGAAATTATGAAGCATCTAGTAATAAAGTTTGCAAGATATAATACACTATATATACTACACTAGCAATCAATAATTTAAACTGGGAATTAAGAAAAATTTACATTTCCAGTAGTGTCAAAATGAATAAATACTCAAGAATAAGTTTAAAAAGTGAAGCACAACACTTATACACCAAAAACTGTGAAACATTAGTGAAAGAAATTAATGAAGACACAAATAAATGAAAAGATATTTCATGTTCATGGTTCAGACGATTTAACGTTTTTAAGATAGTAATGCTATCTAAATTGATCTGAGGCTTCAACACAGTGTCTTATCAAAATCCCAGCTGGTGTTTTGCAGAAACTGACAAGCAGATCTTATAATTCATATAGAAATGCACGGGACCCTGATAGCCAAAACAGTCTTGAAAAAGAGAAGCAAAGTTGGAGGACACACACTCTGTAATTTCAAAACTTACCACACAGCTACAGTAAATGACATATTGCCACTGACATAAAGATTGACATCTAGAACAATGGGATAGAATTGAGAATGAAGAAAGAAGCCCATACATAAATGGTCAGTTGATTTTTGATAGAGGTGCCAAGAAAATGTGGTGGAGGAAATAATAATCTTGTCGATAACTGGATATCCATATGCAAAAGAAGGAATTTGGACCCCCTGCTTCACATCATACACAAAAATTAACTCAAAATGATCCTAGATATTATATAGAATAAACTTAGCTGGGATGGTAAAATACTTGTACACTTAAAACTGAAACAGTGGTAATTAAAATGGACACACAAATTTAAAGGCATTCCATGTTCATGGATTATAAAACTTAATACTGTAAAAATGTCCACACTATTCAACACAATCTATAGAATCAGTGCAATCTCTGTCAAAGTCCTAGTGGCATTTTTATAGAAATAGGAAAAATAACCCTCAAATTCATAGGGATCCACAAAAAACCTGGAATAGCCTAAGCAGTCTTGAGAAAGAAGAACAAAACTGACGGCATCATAGTTCTTGCTGCAAAACTGCAGTGCTTAATAGGTACTAAAGAACACACAGAACAATAGAATAGAATAGAAAGTCCCAAAATAAACCTGCACATATATGGTCAACTTATCTCCTACAAGGCTGCCAAGGAAATACAACGGGGAAAGGATAGTGTCTTCATAAATGGTGTTGGGAAACTGGAGATTTGCATGTACGAGAATGAAATTGGACCCTTTGAACACATAACAAATTATCCAAAATGCATTAAAGATTTAAATATAAGGCCTGAAACTGTGAAACTGGTAGAAGAAAATGAGAAAAGCTTTATGACATTGGTCTTGGCAATGATTTCTTGGATAAGATACCAAAAGCATAAATAACAAAAGTAAGAATAGACAAGTGGGCCTACATTAAACTAAGAAACTTCTGCCAGCAAAGGAAAAAATAAACAGAGTGGAAAGGCAACTTACAGAATGGGAGGAAATATTTGCAAGCCATTTATCTGATAAAGAGCTAATCTCCAAAATATGTAAGAACTTACAGAACTTATTAGCAAAACAAAAACAAATGCCCTGTTTAAAAAATAGGCTAAGGATTTTGGAGAAAAGACAATCTCTTTAACAAGTTGTGCTGGGAAAACTGGTCAACCACTTGTAAAAGAATGAAACTAGAATACTCTCTAACACTATTCACAAAAATAAACTCAAAATGGATTAAAGATCTAAATGTAAGACCAGAAATTATAAAACTCTTAGAGGAGAACATAGGCAAAACACTCTCCGACATAAATCACATCAGGATCCTCTATGACCCACCACCCAGAATATTGGAAATAAAAGTAAAAATAAACAAATGGGACCTAATCAAAATTAAAAGCTTCTGCACAACAAAGGAAACTATAAGCAAGGTGAAAAGACAGCCTTCAGAATGGGAGAAAATAATAGCAAATCAAGCAACTGACAACTAATCTCAAAAATATACAAACAACTCATGCAGCTCAATTCCAGGAAAATAAACGACCCAATCAAAAAATGGGCCAAAGAACTAAGCAGACATTTCTCCAAGAAGACATACAGATGGCTAACAAACACATGAAAACATGCTCAGCATCACTCATGACCAGAGAAATGCAAATCAAAACCACAATGAGGTACCATTTCACGCCAGTCGGAATGGCTGCTATCCAAAAGTCTACAAGCAATAATTGCTGGAGAGGGTGTGGAGAAAAGGGGACCCTCTTACACTGTTGGTGGGAATGCAAACTAGTACAGCCACTATGGAGAACAGTGTGGAGATTCCTTCAAAAACTGGAAATAGAACTGCCTTATGACCCAGCAATCCCACTGCTGGGCATACACACCAAGGAAACCAGAATTGAAAGAGACACGTGTACCCCAATGTTCATCGCAGCACTGTTTATAATAGCCAGGACATGGAAGCAACCTAGATGTCCATCAGCAGATGAATGGATAAGAAAGCTGTGGTACATATACACAATGGAGTATTCCTCAGCCATTAAAAAGAATAAATTTTAAATCAGTTCAAATGAGGTGGATGAAACTGGAGCCTATTATACAGAGTGAAGTAAGCCAGAAAGAAAAACACCAGTACAGTATCAGTTGAGTTCAGTTGCTCAGTCGTGTCCGATCTTTGCGACCCCATGAATCGCAGCACACCAGGCGTCCCTGTCCATCAGCAACTCCTGGAGTTCACTCAGACTCACGTCCATCAAGTCCGTGATGCCATCCAGCCATCTCATCCTCTGTCGTCCCCTTCTCCTCCTGCCTCCAATCCCTCCCAGCATCAAAGTCTTTTCCAATGAGTCAACTCTTCACATGAGATGGCCAAAGTACTGGACTTTCAGCTTTGTCATCATTCCTTACAAAGAAATCCCAGGGCTGATCTCCTTCAGAATGGACTGGTTGGATCTCCTTGCAGTCCAAGGGACTCTCAAGAGTCTTCTCCAACACCACAGTTCAAAAGCATCAATTCTTCGGCGCTCAGCCTTCTTCACAGTCCAACTCTCACATCCATAAATGACTACTGGAAAAACCATAGTCTTGACTAGATGGACCTTTGTAGGCAAAGTAATGTCTCTGCTTTTGAATATGCTGTCTAGGTTGGTCATAACTTTTCTTCCAAGGAGTAAGTGTCTTTTAATTTCATAGCTGCAGTCACCATCTGCAGTGATTTTGGAGCCCCTCAAAATAAAGTCTGACACTGTTTCCACTGTTTCCCCATGTATTTCCCATGGAGTGATGGGACAGGATGCCATGATCTTCGTTTTCTGAATGTTGAGCTTTAAGCCAACTTTTTCACTCTCCTCTTTCACTTTCATCAAAAGGCTTTTTAGTTCTTCTTCGCTTTCTGCCATAAGGGTGGTGTCATCTGCATATCTGAGGTTACTGATATTTCTCCCGACAATCTTGATTCCAGCTTGGGTTTCTTCCAGCCCAGCGTTTCTCATGATGTACTCTGCGTATAAGTTAAAATAGCAGGGTGACAATATACAGCCTTAATGTACTCCTTTTCCTATTTGGAATCAGTCTGTTGTTCCATGTCCAGTTCTAACTGTTGCTTCCTGACCTGCATACAGGTCAGGTGGTCTGGTATTCCCATCTCTTTCAGAATTTTCCACAGTTTATTGTGATCCACACAGTCAAAGGCTTTAGCATAGTCAATAAAGCAGAAATAGATGTTTTTCTGCAACTCTCTTGCTTTTTCCATGATCCAGCGGATGTTGGCAATTTGATCTCTGGTTCTTCTGCCTTTTCTAAAACCAGCTTGAACATCAGGAAGTTCACAGTTCACGTATTGCTGAAGGCTAGCTTGGAGAATTTTGAGCATTACTTGCATGTGAAATGAGTGCAATTGTGTGGTTGTTTGAGCATTCTTTGGCATTGCCTTTCTTTGGGATTGGAATGAAAACTGACCTTTTCCAGTCCTGTGGCCACTGCTGAGTTTTCCAAATTTGCTGGCATATTGAGTGGAGCACTTCCACAGCATCATCTTTCAGGGTTTGAAATCGCTCAACTGGAATTCTATCACCTCCACTAACTTTGTTTGTTTCTTTTCCATGGGGATGGTATTGATCCCTGTCTCCTGTACAGTGTCATGAACCTCATTCCATAGTTCATCAGGCACTCTATCAGATCTAGGCCCTTGTATCTATTTCTCACTTCCACTGTATAATCATAAGGGATTTGATTTAGGTCATACCTGAATGGTCTAGAGGTTTTCCCTACTTTCTTCAATTTGAGTCTGAATTTGGCAATAAGGAGTTCATCATCTGAGCCACAGTCAGCTCCTGGTCTTGTTTTTGTTGACTGTATAGAGCTTCTCCATCTTTGGCTGCAAAGAATATAATCAGTCTGATTTCGGTGTTGACCATCTGGTGATTGTCCATGTGTAGAGTCTTCTCTTGTGTTGTTGGAAGAGGGTGTTTGCTATGACCAGTGCATTTTCTTGGCAAAACTCTATTAGTCTTTGCCCTGCTTCATTCTGCATTCCAAGGCCAAATTTGCCTGTTACTCCAGGTGTTTCTTGACTTCCTACTTTTGCATTCCAGTCCCCTATAATGAAAAGGACATCTTTTTTGGATGTTAGTTCTAAAAGGTCTTGTAGGTCTTCATAGAACCGTTCAACTTCAGCTTCTTCAGCGTTACTGGTTGGGGCATAGACTTGGATTACCGTGATATTAAATGGTTTGCCTTGGAGACAAACAGATCATTCTGTCGTTTGTGAGACTGCATCCAAGTACTGCATTTCAGACTCTTTCGTTGATCATGATGGCTACTCCATTTCTTCTGAGGGATTCCTGCCCACAGTAGTAGATATAATGGTCATCTGAGTTAAATTCATCCATTCCAGTCCATTTTAGTTCGCTGATTACTAAAATGTTAATGTTCACTCTTGCCATCTCTTGTTTCACCACTTCCAATTTGCCTTGATTCATGGACCTGACATTCCAGGTTCCTATGCAATATTGCTCTTTACAGCATCAGACCTTGCTTCTATCACCAGTCACATCCACAGCTGGGTATTGTTTTTGCTTTGGCTCCATCCCTTCATTCTTTCTGAAGTTATTTCTCCACTGATCTCCAGTAGCATATTGGGCATCTAATGACCTGGGGAGTTCCTCTTTTGGTATCCTATCATTTTGCCTTTTCATCCTGTTCATGGGGTTCTCAAGGCAAGAATACTGAAGTGGTTTGCCATTCCCTTCTCCAGTGGACCATATTCTGTCAGGCCTCTCCACCATGACCCACCTGTCTTGGGTTGCCCTGTGGGCATGGCTTAGTTTCATTGAGTTAGACAAGGCTGTGGTCCTAGTGTGATTAGATTGACTAGTTTTCTGGGAGTATGGTTTCAGTGTGTCTGCCCTCTGATGCCCTCTTGCAACACTTACCATGTTTCTTGGGTTTCTCTTACCTTGGGCTTGGGGTATTTCTTCATGGCTGCTCCAGCAAAGTGCAGCCACTGCTCTTTACCTTGGATGAGGGGTATCTCCTCACCACTGCCCTTCCTGACCTTCAACGTGGGATGGCTCCTCTAGGCCCTCCTGCACCCACGCAGCCCCCGCTCCTGGGACATGGGGTTGCTCTTCCCAGCTGCTGCCCCTGGCCTCTGGCGCGGGGTGGCTCCTCCCGGCCACCGCACTATATATGGAATTTAGAAAGATGGTAACGATAACTCTGTATGTGAGACAGCAAAAGAGACACAGATGTATAAAACAGTCTTTTGGACCCTGTGGGAGAGGGAGAGGGTGGGATGTTTTGGGGGAATGGCACTGAAACATGTATAATATCATATAAGAAATGAATCGCCAGTCCAGGTTCGATACAGGATGCTTGGGGGTGGTGCACTGGGTGACCCAGAGGGATGGTATGGGGAGGGAGGTGGGAATGGGGTTCAGGATGGGCACACGTGTATGCCCATGGCGGATTCATGTTGATGTGTGGCAGAACCAATACAATATTGTTAAGTAATTAGCCTACAATTAAAATAAATAAATTTAAATTAAAAATTTATAAAATAGGCTAAGGATTTGAATAGATATTTATCCAAAGAAGATATACAGATGGCCAGCAGGTGTATGAAAAATGTTCAGCATCTCTAGTCATCAGAGAAATGCAAATCAAAAACCTCATACCTGTTAGGATGGCTATTAAAGAAAAACTCACAAAAAATTAAAACCATAAAACACAACAAAAAAGATATTAAGTACTGATGAAAATGTGGAAAAATTGAAATCTTGTGCACTGTTGGTAGATATGCAAAATTGTGTAGCTGCTGTGGAAAACAGAATGGCATTTCCTTAAAAAATTAAAAATAGAACCAGTGTTGATCCAGCGTTTTTGCTTCTGAGTATTTATACAAAATATTTGAAATCAGGATCACAATGAAATATTTGAACTCTCATGATCATTGCAGCATTAATCACAATAGTGAGTGGAAGCAACTTAAATATTAATTGACAGATGAATGTGTAAGCAAATGTATATGTATGTGGTATATACATAAAATAGAATATTATTCAGTATTAAAAAGAAGGGAATCGTGCTGTATACAATAACATGGATGGATGGAGGACAGCACACTAAATAAAATAACCCAGTCACAGAGGAACAAATACTACACAGTTCTGTTTATATGAAATCTGTTAAAATAGTCAAGCTCATAGAAACAGAGGGTAGAATGGTGGTTGCCAGGGACTGAAGGAGAGGGGAAATGGGGAGTTCTTGTTCAACAGGTATACCACTTCAATACTGAAAGATGAATAGCTTCTAGAGATGTGTTGTACAACATTGTGCCTATAGTTAATACTATGTTGTGCACTTAAAATTTTGTTAAGAGAGTAGACAGCACATAAAGTGTTCATACCACAAGAAGAAAAAGTGTTCTTAACTACATATCAGGGACCAGTTGTTCATGAGCAAGAGTTATTAATAATTAAACTACAGATGTGAGAATATTTCTAAAAATGTGACAACATTGTAAAAGAAGTTATAAATTAATTGAAACTGCATATTAAAATAATAAATTCAAACTTCATAGATATGTTTATATAACACATTATGATACTTCCAAATCAATGGGGAAATGCAGTGTGAAAAAAATGATAGAAGTGGGTCACAGTTATACTTACAGTTGTGTGTTTTCCTGCCTTAATGAGACATCGTGACTGGAGAGCTTGGAATATGCCTTTGCTTTGGGTGTAAAGTGATGAGGGTCTCTAATGAACACTGTCAGTTCAGGTCAGTTTAGTTCAGTCACTCAGTCGTGTCTGACTCTTTGCAACCCCATGAATCGCAGCACACCAGGCCTCCCTGTCCATCACCAACTCCCGGAGTTCACTCAAACTCATGTCCATTGAGTCGGTGATGCCATCCAGCCATCTCATCCTCTCTCATCCCCTTCTCCTCCTGCCCACAATTCCTCCCAACATCAGAGTCTTTTCCAATGAGTCAACTCTTCGCATGAGGTGGCCAAAGTATTGGGGTTTTAGCTTTAGCATCATTCCTTCCAAAGAAATCCCAGGGCTGATCTCCTTCAGAATGGACTGGTTGGATCTCCTTGCAGTCCAAGGGACTCTCAAGAGTCTTCTCCAATACCACAGTTCAAACGCATCAATTCTTCAGCGCTCAGCTTTCTTCACAGTCCAACTCTCACATCCATACATGACTACTGGAAAAACCATAGCCTTGACTAGATGGACCTTTGTTGGCAAAGTAATGTCTCTGCTTTTGAATATGCTATCTAGGTTGGCCATAACTTTTCTTCCAAGGAGTAAGCGTCTTTTAATTTCACGGCTGCAGTCACCACCTGCAGTGATTTTGGAGCCCCCCAAAATAAAGTCTGACACTGCTTCCACTGTTTCCCCATCTATTTCCCATGAAGTGATGGGACCAGATGCCATGATGCTCGTTTTCTGAATGTTGAGCTTTAAGGCAACTTTTTCACTCTTCTCTTTCACTTTCATCAAGAGGCTCTTTAGTTTCTCTTCACTTTCTGCCATAAGGGTGGTGTCATCTGCATATCTGAGGTTATTGATATTTCTCCCAGCAATCTTGATTCCAGCTTGTGCTTCTTCCAGCCCAGCATTTCTCATGATGTACTCTGCATATAAATTGAATAAGCAGGGTGACAATATACAGCCTTGACGTACTCCTACTGTGGAAATAATTAATTGAAAGACTACTTAATTTAATTATCAAAATGTAAACTAATGTTTCTTTCACCCTACCCCAAATCCTCTCTCTGCCCAAATTTTCATTCTTCGTCCTCAATCAGTGATCATTTGTGAGTCATGTAAGTCAGTAAGGAACATTTTTGAACATTAGTAAAAAGTATCTAGTATATGTTAATGTCTAAGAATGTAAGATTACAAAAATATCTTTTATTTTTGGAAATATAACCAAAAAAATTTCCAGATGCTTGGCTATCAGGAAACAGTTAGGGATTTATTTACCAAACTTCTAAAGGAGTATGTTCCTAATTGTGGTGAAAAAACCCTTTTGAAGAAGTAACTGTGTCTGTTATGTGTGACTGTAGGAGAAACTTCTCAGTAGTTTAATTAATTTCCTTGATTGGAATATGAGGTGATTTTGCTTTTATACTCAAGAACTATTTCAAACTAACTCCATTTATTTTTTAAGGGTTAATAATAATGCCTCTAGTTTTCTATTTATATTGGAAAGAAATAGAGAAAAACTATAGGCTAGGAAAGACTAGAGATCTCTTCAAGAAAATTAAGATACCAAGGGAACATTTCATGCAAAGATTGGCTCAATAAAGGACAGAAGCGGTATGGACCTAACAGAAGCAGAAGATATTAAGAAGAGGTTGTAAGAATATGCAGAAGAACTATACAAAAAGGATCTTCATGACCCAGGTAACCACAATGGTGTGATCACTTACCTAGATGTAGATATCCTGGAATGTGAAGTAAAGTGGGCGTTAGGAAGCATCACTACGAACAAAGCTAGTGGAGGTGATGGAATTCTGGTTGAGCTATTTCAAACCCTAAAAGATGATGCTGTGAAAATGCCTCACTCAATATGCCAGCAAATCTGGAAAACTCAGCAGTGGCTATAGGACTGGAAAAGGTCAGTTTTCATTCCAATCCCAAAGAAAGGCAATGCCAAAGAATGCTCAAACTGTCACACAGTTGCACTCATCTCACTAGCAAAGTAATGCTCAAAATCCTCCAAGCCAGGCTTCAACAGTACATGAACTGTGAACTTCAGATGTTGAAGCTGGATTTAGAAAAGGCAGAAGAACCAGAGATCAAATTGCCAGCATCCACTGGATCATAGAAAAAGCAAGAGAGTTCCAGAAAAACATCTAATTTTGCTTTATTGACTGTGCCAAAGCCTTTGACTGTGTGTATCACAACAAACTGTGGAAAATAAGAGTGGGGAATACCAGACCACCTGACCTGCCTGACCAGTCTGTATGCAGGTCAAGAAGCAACAGTTAGAACTGGACATGGAACAACAGACTGGTTCCAAATAGGGAAAGGAGTACATCAAGGCTGTATATTGTCACTTTGCTTATTTAACTTCTATGCAGAGTACATCATGCTAAATGCCAGGCTGGATGAAGCACAAGCTGGAATCAAGATTGCTGGGAGAAGTATCAATAACCTCAGATAAGCAGATGACACCACCCTTATGGCAGAAAGCGAAGAAGAACTAAAGAGCCTCTTGATGAAAGTGAAAGAGGAGAGTGAAAAAGCTGGCTTAAAACTCAGTATTCAAAAAACCCAAGATTATGTCATCTGGTCCCATCACTTCATGGGAAATAGATGGGGAAACAATGGAAACAGTGTCAGACTTTATTTTTTTGGGCTCCAAAATCAGTGCAGATGGTGACTGCAGCCATTAAATTAAAAGCTGCTTGCTCCTTGGAAGAAAAGCTATGACCAACCTAGACCGCATATTAAAAAGGAGAGACATCACTTTGCCATCCAAGGTCCATCTAGTCAAAGCTATGGTTTTTCCAGTAGTCATGTATAGATGTGAGAGTTGGACCATAAAGAAAGCTGAGCACCAAAGAATTGATGCTTTTGAACTGTGGTATTGGAGAAGACTCTTTGGAGTCCCTTGGACTGCAAGGAATCCAGCCAGTCCATCCTAAAGGAAATCAGTTCTGAATATTCTTTGGAAGGACTGATGGTGAAGCTGAAACTCCAATATTTTGGCCACCTGATGCGAAGAGCTAACTCACTGGAAAACACCCTGATGCTGGGAAAGATTGAAGGTGGGAGGAGAAGGGGACGACAGAGTTTGAGATTGTTGAATGGCATCACTGATGCAATGGACATGAGTTTGTGTAAACTCCGGGAGTTGGTGATGGACAGGGAGGCCTGGTGTGCTGTAGTCCATGGGGTTCCAGAGGGTTGGACATGACTGAGTGACTGAGCTGAACTGAATAATGCCTTATATTTTAAAACTTTCTATCTGAATTCTATGTTTTATCATCAACAGACATAAAATTCAAGAGCTAATGTAGAATAATAATAGGATAAGTATTGTCCACATTGGTTAAAAAGTAACAGTCTCTAGTTACAATCTTTTTGTTTCTGGTAATCAGAACTTTAGCAAAAATCTCCCTTATGCCAGAATTAAAATCTGATTAGATTACAGAGGAGAGGCATATGTGAGTGAGGTGGAAGAAGAGGCCCCCGCTGATAAAAGCCTCTTGTAGAGCTCTCTCAGTCCAGAACTGAGCTGTCAGTGCAAGCAGCTGGAAGCCAGAAGAGAATCTAGTGGAGAAGACACAGCTACTGTGGCTGAACACTTAGAAGAAGCAACCAGATGTCTTGTCTGCCTAATTTATCTTGAAAAACCCATGTACCTGAAATGTGGGTATGTTGCCTCCAAGGCATCAATTCACTGCAGGAGGAGCTCAGTGGGAGAGGGTTTATTGTGCTCCTTCTGCTCTTTGGTCTTTCAGAAGAACAACATCAGATCCAACTGCCAGATGGGGGACCTGGTTTCTAAGTTCCAGAAATAAGAGCTCCAGCTGAGAGCTATTCTGCAGATGAATCCAAGGATGCTGAACTTCTAAATGAATGTAACCTTGAACGTTGACACAACCTATGAACTCCTCATCATATCAGATGACCTGAGCAATGTCCAGTGCAGGAACTTCAGACAGAGAGTGTAAGCGTGTGTCGAGATGTTCAGCTACTCATTTTGTGTCTTGAGCTCCGCTGGCTTCATTTCTGGCTGCCATTACTGGGAGACAACATGGGACAAAGCAAAGAATGGGACCTGGGAGTCTGCTGAGAATATGTTCACCAACGAGGAGAGATCCAGCTGTCTACAGAGCTTGGATTCTGGACCTTAAGTCTGAGACAAAAGAGCTACTTTTTGGCCAGCACTGAGCATGGACTTCCTTTGGGTAAATCTCCAGTTACACTGAGTGGGAATTTTCCAGGATGTAGATTTCGGAGAATTTTCTTTTATGATATTAGTGATGAAACATATCTTTACATTTACTGAACTTTCAGCTTCTGAGCTACTGTGCCCATTCTTTTCACCCTTAAGTCCAAGTAATGGTGATAAAGACTCCCTGAGTCTTGTGGATCAACCCCAACTTTCTTTTGTCCCCCCATCATAATCAGACATGGACTAATAAACCCAAAACAATAAAATTATTTTCTGGTAAATATCTTTGTGCTCATAGCTCTGATCTTTCTACTTACTACATACATTAGACAACATATTAGTAAAAAAATAGGGACTCTTATGGCTCACAAACATAGTTAGAATATAAGTTGTATTTTAAATGTTAAATCTCATAGTAAAAAATACTACTGATAACAAAATAGATACACTGAGTGCTAGAATAAGTCTGCTGAAGCATACATAGACCATCTAAAAGAAAATTATAAAACATTTGTAAGAATAATTACAGAAAGCTGAAATAGATGATGGGATTGGAAGATTCAATATTGTTAAGTGATAATTTTCTAAAAAAATTATAGATCTAATAAACTTATCCTTAAAATTGTTGATAGACTTTGACAAGTTTATTGTAAAATACAGCCAAAATTGCAAAGGAGCATAAATAGCCAAGAGTATTGATGAAGAAAAAATTGGAAGACTTATTCTATTTAAATGATGATAGTCATGATAAAGCTACTGTAAATCATAGAGTGTGATATTGGTACTAGTATAGATGATTAGGTCATTGGGATAAAATAGTCAGAAACTGAACTTACACTTATGTGGGCTATGGATAAAGTTTACTCTTTGCAGTGACAAAGGAAAGTCTTTTCATAAAATGGTGCTTGGTCAATTGTGTGCCCAAATGGAAAAAAGTATATCACATCATTATCCAAAATCAGTTTCAGATGGATCGTGGATTCTAAATAAAAATTTAAGCAAGACTATCTACAGAATAGATTATACAAAAATATCTTTCTGAACTATAGTTATATGCAATAAGATGTATATGTTTCATAAACAAAATGGATAACCTACCTTGTTATTAATTTGCCTTGTTATTATTCCTCTTGGCATGTGGCTTAGAAAGTCTTTGTCTCAGATGCTGTGAACATTACCTGCCCAGAGTGGGTGTGTTCTGTGTATCATTTCTACATCATCATGTAATTTGGGGGATTTATTTGCTAATTACTAACTCAAAGAACATAATTTCTGTATTTATTATGCAAGTAATTCAAGAAATGACATCAAAATACATTTGTAGGGAAATAATTAGTCCTTTTGATGCAAATATTTATATTTATATTTTATGACTTGGTATTTGCACTTTCTTCTCTTAGACACTCCATTCTAAAATAAAAGATGAGGAAATGATCCAAGATCCAAGAAACAATTGTTTTCACAAGTATGTTTCATGGTGGTTTTATGGGTATATACCTCAAACTCAGAAAGTTGTATACATTAAATATATACAGCTTTCTGTATGTCAATTAATACCTTAATAAAGTGGCTTAAAATTATGTTTAATGGAATGAGAATGAAGACTTCTTTAGCTTGTCAGATCATCCTGGCCTCTAAGCAAGGATAACTGGCAGAAGGAATAGGTTATATTCTTGAGAGGCAATATATTTGTCACCTAGAAAAACCACACGATACTGGATATATGTCCGTATTATGCTTTCCTTAGTACTGATATGATCTGGTGGTAACCTCTTCGATTTATTTTTAGAGTTTTCTCCTGTGGAAGTATTTCTGTTTTGATGGAAACAAAGTCCTAATCTCTGCTTGTGGGTAGCTTGTTTGGAAGAGGGACATTCTGATATCTTTTCAGTACAGTTAAAAAAAAATCTGCAAGTATTTTATACATTAACTAAGGAGACCTAAAACCATAATATGTGCCCCTGTGGGAAATGAAACTGTTTTTTTTTTGTCTATTAGAAAAATAACATGTAGTTTAAGAGATGTTGTTTTTGTGCTCTAAAGAATATTATTTATGGTAGATGCTTGGTTAAAAGGATACCCAAAACATGTTCTTACAAAAGGTCGAGTAGATGGTGAATAAATATATTTAGAATGAATAGAGGTTAAATCTCTTCCTTAAGGGAAAAATGTAGTTAGTATCTGAACCAGCAGTAGATGCCAAATCTAGTTTTCTATTACATTATGGAAAATGTAACGTATAGTTTATTATAATAAGCTAATAAATAGTTATGTATAAGCTGTTTGACTTTTGAAATGAGGTAAATGTTTAAGGACAAAGAAGGATATGTTCTTGATATATTTGTTTTCAGGAAGATTTGTTCTTTGATGAAATCATTTAAAAGTGGCCCTTGGATCCTTGGTGTTTTCCTGACTCGCTTTGTAGGGCAGATCCAAGATTCTGCTCTGATTATAGGGCTCTCACAGCACACAGGATTCAGGGATGCAGTGCTAGGTTGGAAGTCAGTTTTGACTCGAGGCTGGATCCAGTTGTGAGATTTTTTCAGCATTCTTTGCTAAAACTAGCCATGAGTCTGGGGGCACTGGGTGGGCAGGGTGGCTGACGGGCAGTATGCTGCTTTGTCTCCTGCTTTGAATATAAGGAAGGCCCCAGGAAGGTGTGCAGTAGCTTGCTTATTACCTGGTGTGGAGACTTGATTGCATACACCAAGATTGCTTTCCAAGAAAGAGGAAACGTGGGCTCTATCTGAAAATCTGTGACAACTACCATAGTCCCATATTTCAGTAACAGTCTTTCTGTTCATCTGCGTTTTAATTTTGGTGGTGTTACATTGTACAGTATAATTTAAACAGATTAGATAAGTGACGTGGCTTTCCCAGTGACTCAGCGGTTAAGAATCCACCTTCAATGCAGGAGACCCTGGTTCGATTCCTGGTTTGGGAAGATCTCCTGGAGAGGAGAATGGCAACTCACTCCAGTATTTTACCTGGAAAATCCTATGGACAGAGGAGCCTCGTGGGCTATAGTCCATAGGGTTGCACAGAGTTGACACAACTGAAGCGACTGAGCACAGCACGCAGATACAGTGATAAATATAGTTACTTTTGATGTTTCTATCACTGTTACTACTACATACAAATTTAGGAAAAGATTATTCTGTCTGGGTCAATTATGTTTAAAGTGTAAATAGGTGTTGTGTATGAAAGACCACGATAATTATCAGCACTATGTAAAACTGCCCTTTGTTCATATACCCTTTTCCTTCCTAAAATATTTTTTGCCAGTGGAATATAATGACTAGAGCTGATGATTCTATAGGAAGCCCATAAAAGTATAGAGAGTTAATGGGACAAGGAAGGCAGACACATGTTATTGGGAAATTGAATAATAAAAATAGACATTTGGATAATTGCAACAGATGGGCTTGACACAAAACAGAACAGTGCCAGTATACAGACTGCTACATTTTCACAAACAGTAGATAGAAATGTATTTATTTGTCCAAAATATTCCATTTATATGTAGAGAGACACAAGTATACCAAAGCTCATTTTTTTATACTATACTTAGAATGACCTAATTTGTATATGTGTTTAAAAATAAGCACTGTTATAAAAATAGAATTATATATATATATATATAGTGATGTAGTCAGAGAAGGGAATGGCAACCCACTCCAGTACTCTTGCCTGGAAAATCCCATGGACGGAGGAGCCTGGTGGGCTGCAGTCCATAGGGTTGGGAAGAGTTGGACCCGACTGGGCGAGTTCACTTTCACTTTTCACTTTCATGCATTGGAGAAGGAAATGGCAACCCACTCCAGTGTTCTTGCCTGGAGAATCCCAGGGACGGGGGAGCCTGGTGGGCTGCCGTCTATGGGGTTGCACAGAATTGGACACGACTGAAGCGACTCAGCAGCAGCAGCAGCAGCAGCAGCAGCAGTGATGTAGTAGTAGTGAAAGGCGCTCAGTCATGTCCGGCTCTTTGCGACCCCGTGGACTCTCCATGGAATTCTCAGGCCAGAATACTGGAGTGGGTAGTCATTCCCTTCTCCAGGGGATCTTCCCAACCCAGGGATCAAACCTAGGTCTCCCACACTGCAGGCGGATTCTTTACCAGCTGAGCCACAAAGGAAGCCCATTATATGTACAGCAAATAATTATTACAGAAGAGTGGATAAATTTATACAGGACTGTATCCCTTTCAAAGGCCACAAATGTATGTATACATATTATTCTTATTACATTAATGGCATTGGACTTCTATGTTCATGTCCAAGATGCCCGTGGACTTGGCAGAACCAGTCACTGGTTTCACTCTTGTTATCATGGCAAAGCCTGCTTGTCTCTGGCCCCCTCTTTCACCTTTTTATCTTCCTGACCATGTGTCTGGCTTTGATTGGGGCCTTGTTATTGACCTCCATTTTTTATTTACTTCCTCCTAACTCCTTCTCTGACTGAGCCACTGTCTGGCTCAACTCTGTTGCAGAGAAACTTGTGAATCTGTCCTACTGTTCATTCCCTAGTCTTTGGAGGATCACTGTGAATGGTCCATTCAGCAGCTAAAGCAAGAGAAGGCTTTTTCTAACACTTGTTGCTTGTTAGGTTGAGTTTGGCAGTTAGGTCACTGATGATCCTAAGGAGAGTGGTGTCTGTTGAGAAGTGGGCATTCAAGCTTGATTAGGATGGGTTGCAGGTTAGGCTTAGGGGCAAGTTCCAGAGATAAATCTATTGAGATGTCTTGTTGTAAAGGGGAACAAAAAATGAGGCATAAGCTATAGGAGTATGAGTGTGTATGTGCATATATATATACATACATATAATTTTATATCATGCTGTTTTAATTTAGTTTCACTTCTTTTTAGACAACAGAAAGTTACCTGAGTTTGTTTGCTGAAATAAATAATCCAGTTTAAAGAAAGAAAGGGAGGGAACAGGAGATGGAATCTAAGTACTAACTAGGGGAAGGTATTCAATATTTTGTGGGGATATGGGGACACTTACTGCCTTATGATGGGAAGGAAGAGGGAAACAGATTCAAGGATAGGTATATAGATTTGTTGGTGGAAAATTAAATATATTCATGTGTATTTACTTTCATTTTTTAATGCAATATGAGGCAAGAAAAATCACTTGTGAGGAGGAAAAGTGAAAGGGTTTTGACAGATAAGAAAATGATGAAATATTCTTCTCAGGAGTGGGAAAGTAAGCTTACCAGAAAATAACAGGATTAGTGAGCAGTATTAGCTGCCAGTTTAAGACTTGCAATCATGACTATAAGGGGAGCACAATCAACTGAGTTGTTGGTTGAGGTGCTGTGTAGATTGATATGAAGGTTCAGCAAATAACCTGTGGTTATTCTCAGGGAGAGTGAAGGGCATCAAGTCAAGGGCATTTTCAAGGAGTGTTTAAATGACAGGCCATGGAAAGAGGCTGGCTATGGAGCAGTGTTAGTCGGGTAGGGCTACTGGCAGTGGGCATGCTGGTGAGGGGACTGGAGGTCTCAGGTGGTTGTGGGATGTGCGGGTGGTGGGAGTATACTTGAGCAAGTGAACTGGTGTGATCAGAAAGTGGACGCTTAGAATCAGAAGGGGTGTCAGATCTGGTGAGGATGAGATGCAAGTAGGTAGTGTGGGAGACGGCAGTTTGGCGAGAGGGAGATCAGAGTACCACAAGTGGAAAATGTTGGCCAATCAGTGTGGACATTAGAGTCGTTGACAATATTGGCAAGAAGTTGGGGGAATGAAGACCCTGCCTAGGTTAGGACTCTCCTCCCTTAATTAACGAAGACTGTCTAGGCGATTATCAAGGAAGTGCAGTGAGGAGAGTGAGTGGTGGGACTAGAGAGGCTGCTGTAGCTACAAAGATGAATGCTCGGAGCCAGAGGAAAGGGCAGTGTGGAGTGGAAAAGCAGAGGCAACTGGGAGGGCACCCGAACGCAGATTGGGTTGGATTGAGCTATGCGGAGGGCGTGACAAAAACCAGTTTCTGGTAAAGATAGATGCCGAGGTGTCCCAGGAGGAGCTGGGTTTCAGTAAAGCAGATAAGAAACATTCTATACGTGTTTCAGGGTTGAGGAAAGATTCCTGTCCACAGAGAGGAAGGAAGGTGGAGAGGAGAGCATTGTGAAAAGCTTTGCAGGAAAAGGTCAACTGAGAATTAGATTAGGGAGAGGCCAATACATGGCAACTTCTTTCAAGAATGCCTGGCCACCAAGTTGTAGACGTTGTACCATGCCCGTGTAATGTACACAAAGGACAGTACTGTTTCTACACTGGACCCTGTCTCCTTTATAGAAAGGTCAGTGGTAAACATGTATTGTTAATAAATCTATTAGAAAACAAACTTTCCTGAACTCCCTGGAAAATGAACTCAAAACAAGTGCCATCCTACACTAGATCAACAACTTTTTGTAGCAATCACTGCCCATTACAGTGCTCTAATACTCAGCACATGAATATCCTCAGTGTTGCTTGTTGCTTCAGTTTCCCTAATTTGAAATGGATTCAAGCCTGAAATACTTGTTTTCAGCTATGAGTCAGATGGCATCATAAGGATTTATTGAGACATTTGTAACAAAAATACTTCAGAAAATAATAGGAAGGGCAGATTAATATAAAGATGGTTTAGATCACTATGCTAGCAATAGAAAATGCATTATTTTTTTAATGGTTAGATTAACATCAACGTTTCAATCAACATTTTATAATTACATTTCTTTTGGTGAAATAAAGCAATAAAGTTAAAATGAACAAAGTAGCCAACACTCAGTTTTGATTTTTTTAAAATTAAAGACAGACTTTTAAAAAGCTTCTTCTTTTATCAGTCCTACAGTTGCATATCACCCTGTGTTTGCCCTATGTATCTAATTGCTGAAATAGGAATACTAACAAGGAAAATTCCCAGATTTGCATATAAAATGGGTAGAGGCATTTGACGGAGCTGATATCTTTATATTACTTTAAGTGTATTTACTCCATTAAAAAAGGTCAATTTCCCAATAGATTAAAAAAAATAAAGATCGCATTTGTTTAGAATTACTGGACAGGCGTTTTTTAAATCTGCAAAAGATTTAAAATCTATTTTCACTCATCTTCTCTCATGCCACAAATAAGATGTAACATGAAAGACAAAAAAAATTACATTAAAAAGTATTGTCTTGCATATGGTCAGAATTCAGAAAGTAGTCACAGTATAGGATTTAGAAAGTCATGATTTGAACCAGGTCCTTGTATCCAAAGTCAATGCATATTTTTCCTGCCACAGCAATAAATCACAAGATTTTATAGCTCTGTATCTTGATGTTCTAAACTTTGCTGGAAAAATTCTTCCTTTTCTTTGGTGAGTCTCTATTTTTATGCCTCTCAGTTCCAAGCATGTCTTGAATGTAATTTCTTCCATAGAAGCTTCCCTTCTCTTCCTACTGATCTTGGCAGTTTCGAAAGCACGTGTCTGGGCTGTGTGAACAACACTTAGGTTATCCTGCTAGGGATGTACTTAACATATGAGCTAACACACAAACACACACACACACACACACACGTGCACACACACACAGAATTCCATTTTGCATTAGAATGAAAACTACAAAACTTAACATGTACTTGATATAGGAATAATCATTATTAAAAATAAAAGATTCTATATAAGGTTTGATAAGGTCTAACATTTTTCATTATTCTATAGGTAAAGCCATATTACAGTGACTAATTTGATTCTGTTGACGTTGGAAGCTCAAGAAGGCTTTTTGGCATAAAAATATTTGAGAAAAACCACTACAATTTCACATCTGTGATCACAGATTTAGAAAAAAAAGCATATTTGGAGTAAAAATTTCACATCTGTGAAGAACAGAAAACTAGATCTTTAGGATTTCACAAACATGAACCAAGTGTTACAAGTTCCTGGGTCTAGGACCATATGTGTAATTGAGATATGTGCATTGCTTCTGTATAATCTTTTCTTCACAAATAGCTGCTTCAAAGTATTTATTTTGGTTCTCTGTCTTCCCATGTGGTCATTTTTCAGTTGAATCAGAGCTTTTTAATGAAAAGAATTTATGATTGTAACACCATCCTATTGTAGTGGCGACTTGGAGTTAATGCTACTGCAAATATGGGGAGAAAGAGCAGTTTATTGTTGCCTAAAGCTTCAGAAATAAATTGAGAATGATCTCAAAGGAAGACCCTTCCATGAATGATCTGGTGTCTTTTGTATTCCTGTCTGTTGCTATTTCAGGATGTTGTTTTGTTATTGCTAAGAGTCAGTTCAAATCTGATCAACAGAGGTTTCTCCAGAGAATGTGGATGTGCTTTTTACACTTTATCTTTAAGCTATCTCTGAGTAATTAGTTTGATTTGATGCCTCAACAAAAGTTATCCTCAAAACTCTTAATAGAGTAACAAACTGATAACAGAAAAAGGAAAAATAATGAAAAATTGCTCTTAATTTTCTCATTTTAAATAATAAGGAATATTATCTGTATACAGAATACATATAGGAATATGGAAATAAAAAGTTTAAAAACCTCCAATAACATGGCCTTTTCTTTGTGTTTATTTTTGTCATATCAACAGTTGTGCAAACTGTACCTCAGATGTATATCTGATAAGAAGTAGGAATATTAATTCATGGATTACTATAATGAACCTGATGGTTTTTACATTAATAGAATTGTTTTTGGTGTCAGGTAAAACAATATTTCTTTTTGTTGCCCTTTAAAATAATGTATAATTCAGGTAAGGGTCGATGGTGTTGGGCATGGAGAAGTGAACAGTTTACAGAAGAATCACCTCCTCCCTCTGCAACTCTGCCGCTGCTGCTGCTAAGTCGCTTCAGTCGTGTCCAACTCTGCGACCCCATAGATGGCAGCCCACCAGGCTCCTCCGTCCCTGGGACTCTCCAGGCAAGAATGCTGGAGTGGGTTGCCATTTCCTTTTCCAATACATGCATTCATGCTAAGTTGCTTCAGTTGTGTCCGACTGTCTGCAACTCTGACATTTGCCAAACTCATTTCTGGGGAAGGTGACTAATCTTTAAAGATGGAAACCAGAACTTCCCTGGTGATCCAGTGGTTAAGAATCCACCTTCCGATGCAAAACGTGTGGGTTTGATCCCTGCTCAAGGAACTAAGATCCACATGCAGCTTGAGAGCCTGTGAGTTGCAGCTGCTGAGCTTAAGTGCTCTAGAGTCTGTTCTCTGCAACAGGAGACGCCCACGCACACCACCAAAGAGCCCATGTGCCGCAAAGGAAGACCCAGCTCAGCCAGCCCCGCCGGCCCCCAAATACAACACAGCAAAAAATAAGGACAAATTTAAAAAGATAGAGACCGCCTTATTCAGTGTTCTCCAGCGCTCTTGGAATTCTGGGCGATGTGTGGCTCTACAGGGTCACTCTGCTGAGCTGAGGGCAGAGGGACATGACTGGATTTTCCTCATACCTTATCACCCACAACAGCATCAGCCCCTCAACCCCTGCCTCAGGCTGTATAACTTACTATAATGGCTCACAGAACTCATGGAAACATTTGCTTACATTTCCTGCTTTATTAGAAATGATATAAAAAAGGATAGAGGTGAACAGCCAGAGAAGAATGTAGATGGAGTGAGTTCCAGAAGGGTCCTGAGTGAAGGAGGTCCTGTCCGTTGGAGGTGGGATGCTCCACCCCCTGGCACGTGGATGCGCTCACCAGAAAGTTCTCCTAACCTCCTGGCTGAGGGCGTTTTATAGAGGCTTCATCATGTAAGCATGACTGCTTATTAGCTCAGCTTCTAGCCCTTCTTCCCTCTTGGGAGGATGGGGAATGAAGCTGAAAGTTCCAGGCTCCTAATCATGCTTGGTCTTTCTGGTGCCTGGCTCCCACTCAAGAGCCCTTCAAGAGTTGCCTTACTAGAACAAAAGATGGTCCTATCACCCAGAAAATTCCAAGGGATTTAGGAACTCTGTATAAAATGCTCCTATAGCTCCGTCACTCAGAAACTCATAAAGGTTTTAGGAGGTCTGTGTCAGGAATCAGAGTGAAGGACCAAATGTTAGAACAAAAGATACACCTAGTAAACCTATCACTGAGGAAATTACAAGGGTTTTAGGACCTCTGTGCCTGGAACCAGGGACAGAGACCAAATACGTATTTCTTTTTATGTCACAGTCCACCGTCTAGTCTCAGCCCATGTACCCCTCCTGGCAAAATGCTCGTATTTTTCTGAGCATTTACATCTGGTATAGTGTTTATGGAACAGATATAGCAATAGTACCAACATGAGTATGCCTGATGTTTGGAGAAGCCTGTTGGAAATAGGGATAGATTTAAAGAAACAACTAATTTGTCTTACAGAAGCATTACAGACATTTTCACCTTCTTGTCTGAAACTTGATTGTTCTTTCCTCGTGCCTTGATCAACAGCTATTTGTACCTTATGATAAGCTTGTGCAGAACTGTTTGGTGCTGAAATCAGCTAATGATTAGCTTGATCCAGTTCTTCCTCAGGTCAGCCATTTCCCATGGGTATTAATTACATCCTGAGGATGCATTAAATCATCCTCCCAATACATTTGACCACTGAGGTCACTGTTATCCTTAAGATGTATTTACATGAGGTAGCTGTGTCTTAACCAGCATTACCACTATAGGATCCTGACACCATTCAGTTTTGTTCCAGAACAAATGTAAGAATGATAGAGGTATCTGCGTTACGCATATGGAATATATTATTAAAATCAGATACCAGACTTCCCTGGTGCTACAGTGGATAAGAATCCACCTACCAATGCAGGGGACATGTGTTCGATCCCTGGTCTGGGAAGTTTCTACACACCGTAGAGCAGTGATGTCTGTGCACCACAACTACGGATCCCTCTAGAGCCGGCGAGCCGCAGCTACTGGAGCCAGTGTGCCTAGAACCTGTGCTCCTCGTCAAGAGAAGCTGCCACAATGAGAAGCCCACACACAGCAGTGAAGAGGGGTTCCTGCTCACTGCGACCTGGGAAAGCCCATGTGCAGCAACCAGCCCAGTGCAACCAAAAGTAACTAAGTAAATAAATAAATAGAAGAATGGTTTTAAAAGAACAGATGCCATTACAGTTGGCCATAACTCATTTATGTCTGGCTTCCCAGTTAACTGAGGACAAAATCAATCACCCCACCTCATCTCACAGGCTTGTGCTAAGACTGGTTTCCATTTTGTGTTGTTACATAGCAGAGCTCACCTCCCTCCCATGGGGAGGACACAGGGTATTTAAAATAGTTTCTATTCCTACTAACTATATCCTAGGATATGTTTGATTTTGACCTATTCTGGGTGGGGGGCAGGAGCAATCATAGCATGTTGATGTAAATTATAGTAATTTCCAAGAGAATTTCCATAAACATGGAAGTCTATGAGTCCCATAAGTATGCCCCTTGAGCCCCAGCAGCTAGGATTGAGGACCATTACCCCATGGCCATTTCAGCCTACATTTGTATTATAATAGTCAAGTGACCTCATTAGGTCAACATACAGGCCTTTTCCATGCTGAGTTCCAGCATCCCCCAGCATTATTTGTTGGGTAATAGCATTGATTCACAGAGAAGGCAATGGCAACCCACTCCAGTACTCTTGCCTGGAAAATCCCATGGGCGGAGGAGCCTGGAAGGCTGCAGTCCATGGGGTCGCTGAGGGTCGGACACGACTGAGCGAGTTCACTTTCACTTTTCACTTTCATGCATTGGAGAAGGAAATGGCAACCCACTCCAGTGTTCTTGCCTGGAGAATCCCAGGGACGGGGGAGCCTGGTGGGCTGCTGTCTCTGGGGTCACACAGAGTCGGACATGACTGAAGCTACTTAGCAGCAGCAGCAGCATTGATTCTAATATCCCTTAAACACACATCGCTCTCCAGCTACTTCCCATTTCTCTGCTCTTCCTCACAGCAATATTCCTAAAAATCTTGCTTAAAATATATACATACAGTCTTCATTTCCTAATCTTGCATTTTTGTCTGAACTTAGTATACCCGGGAAAACAGCCGTTATCAGTTACAGTGTTAGTCGTGTGGTCGTGTCTGACTCTCTGTGACCCCATGGACTGCAGCCCACCAGTCCCCACTGTCAGTCACCTGGGCCACTGTGCCAGTCCTCTAAATATTCTCCAGTCTTGCTCTCCTGCAACTTAGTTTCTCACCAGCAGCCAGAGAAAGTTTTCTAAAGATAGTCTTATATTATATTACTCTCCTGCTTAAAACCATTTAAGGGCTTTCCATTGCAAACTTCAGATGATCTAGCTCTTATCTACACCTTTTCTTCTTTTCACTTTTCCCATTATTCTGTTCTCTGGCACATTGTCCTTCTTCTGTTTCTCAGACACTCAAGAGAAATATTTAATTGTGTTCCTCCCATACTGAAGGAAGAATACCACAGGAAGCTGTCTCTGTTTGGACCCTGAGTTGTGATCTCCTATTTTTCCAGAATAATGAAAGCACCATAATAGACTATAGCCATAATTTCTTTGAACCTGACCAATATATAGCACTGTTCCTCCTCCTTTGGGGGAAAATGGAGTTTGGGAGGAATGTGGCCAGTTTGGGGTTATCTACTAGTTATCTATGTTGTAAATTAAGATACATATCATGGTACATATGGAGTCAGAAGTCAGTGGAAGGCAGATAGATGTCTTTTAGTGTTGGCCATGAGAACCAGAGGCCTGCTTTACAAGAATCCTTACCATCAAGGAAAATGAAACTTATAACATATACATCAATATTTAAAGGTTTTTTTTTTTTGACCATGTCATGTTAGGAGACATACCTATGGTCTAATCGTACATACATAAATGCATATATAGGCATATGCAATTGAAACCAAAATTTCATACAACTCACATAGTATGTGATATTATCTGATATTTTCTATAATATTTTATTTCCACTGAAAGTTGAATTCTGGTTGAAACCCACTAAATTGATTTCATAACCCGCTAATTAGTCACAAACCACAGTTTGGAAAACGCCAACACCATTGTATCCGCAGGTTACCATGAGAGCAACAAAGAGAAGTGTCTAAATCAGATGCGAGGTTCCACAGAGGTTTCTCAGAAGATTTCCCATTCCCGGGGAAACAGGATGTCCTTGATATTGAAAACAGTTCTATGTATTTTCTGTGTGCACTGAAAAACAGGTTCCCCAAAAGAACTTGTATTGAGACAGAGTGTGGATAGGTGATAGAATGAATAACAGAATGGGAGAGTTCAGGAGTAGCTACAAAGCACACATGCCATGCTTAATTCCTATTAATTTAAAATTAACTCACAGTTCGACATATAAGGTCAAATGTCCATTTTCTGACCACAGAAATCTCCAAACTATATTACTTTTCACTTGTGGGAATGATTATGAGATTTACATTTTATTAGTCTATATCCTTGCATGTCAAACATTACTAAAGTATTAAATCTGGAACACAAAGCCTAAGAACAACAAGAATTATGCCACTAATGATAATAGTAGTAATAGCTAATATTACTTTCTACCTTCAATATGCACTTTGGAATTATCTCTTAGTGAGCTTGAGTTACAATGAAAGGGGACCCTAACTTTCACGGGATTAGTTGTTCCACTCAGACACTGGATTGTCTTGCATTTCATAATTTTTCTATAAAAGATGCTTGAAATAATCTAGTGGGAAAAAGCTGAAATACTGACTGAAATACTTGAACAGTAAAGCTTATCGTAGGTGAAATAATGAACCAATTTTAACAGCCCCTTTGTGGCGGGTTTAACTTTTCTGTCTCACACGGCATTTTGAGATGTTTTATTTTTATGTCTTTGTTAAGGTCTAGGATGATGGACTGGTTTTCAATAATTGCTATGCCTCTCCTTCTTCAGATTCACGTCCCCCTCCCCTCTCTCTTAGGGTCACAGTGTTTCTTATAAAATTTCTCTTTAGAGAACAAAGCATGAAAACAACCTCTGGAGACAGATTTGTTTTCCTGCCTGCTCGAATGAGAGCTCCTTGGTGGAGAGCTGTTCCTGTGTTCAGAGTGGCTTCGGGCTAGGGTCCTTGGAGGCAGAGGCTGAGCCTCCAGGGCTGTGTGTGTGCTAAGTCAATTCAGTCGCGTCCGACTCTGGATTGTAGCCCGCCAGGCTCCTCTGTCCACGGGATTCTCCAGGCAAGAACACTGGAGGGGGTTGCCGTTTCCTTCTCCACGGAATCTTCCTGACCCAGGACTGACCCTGCATCTCTTGTTTCCTGCATTGGCAGCCGGGTTCTTTACCACTAGCCCCGCCTCGGAAGCCCAGGGCTGAGGCTCACCCATATCCAGGTCTCCCAGGTGGAGGGCTGCCATTTTGCAAGAAAAAACAGTTTTCAGTGAGGAAACCCTGCAGGAAGCCAAGCGGAGCTAATGAAACAGAGCTCAATGGAAAAGTAAGAAGGCTTTTGGAAGCTTGACTGAGAAGGGGATTTGAAGACTGACCTGAGGGGATTTTGCCTTATTTTCTGTGCATATTCTCTCCTCATCTCCCTGTCTAGATATATAATAAGTTCCACACTGTCAGTGGCGTTCTTGTGTGAGTTTGTTCTTTCGGGAAAGCCACACATAGCAGAAGGCATGGCCACGTGTGGTGTCCAGGAACAGTGCTCTGTGACCTGGACTCACACAGCAAGTGGGATCACCCCAAAGCCTCTTCTCCTTTGACCTTGTGAATTTAGAAAGTGGCACTCAAAGTACTGTTTATATTTTTCCTTTTAAATTTTTTTAATTAAAAAAATGTGTTCAACTTAATGCAAAAGCACATTTTACTCTACAGTTTACAATTGTGTTTTGGTGATTGGTTGTTTACATGATATTCTAAAACTGAAGTACACGAGAATATTTTAATTCTCTACTGTGATACAATTTGTTATTTTGTAGCATAATTATGATTCAAATATTCTACTCAATGAAATATATAAAATAATGTAGTTTAGTCTGAAACTATTGCTTCTATTTTTTTTAACTGGGAAAATGGATTTTATTTTAATCTGGGGATCTCATGCTATTTATTGTTCATCATTCTATAGTACTGATTCAGTGATCAAGGACAATGTACCATCAGGTTGACCCTGTTGCTTGCATTCTCGACAGTGTTCACATGTGACTTCATTTTCTACTATGAGGTGAATAACCAGGACAGTTCCCTTCCCCATCAGTGAATGGACCAAACCAAGTTTTCCTCCATTGGTAGAAGATACAGAAAAATTCATATGTAATCCTTCATATTCTATGATATAACATGCAAAATTTTCTTAGCAAAATACTTTATATACACTATTGATTCAGTCGCGCTAGCCCAGGTTGTCTCTACCTTGACCCTGAGCGATAATGAAAGAGAATTCAAGCATACCTGGATTCTAGTTTCTGGAATGCCAGTTTCTTTTTTGATTGAAATACACTTGACACACAGCACTGTATAAATTTAAAGTGCTGTTGTTCAGTCTCTCAGTCATGTCCGACTCTTTGTGACCCCATGGACTGCAGCATGCCAGGCTTCCCTGTCCTTCACCATCTCCCGGAGCCTGCACAGACTCATGTCTGTTGTGTCAGTGGTGCCATCCAACCATCTCATCCTCTGTTGTCCCCATCTCCCACCATACCTAAAGTGTACAACATATTAATTTGATACATATGTATATTGTAATATGATTTCCATTGTAGTGATAATTAGCACCTCTGTCATAAAATGAAATATTACATCCTAGTATCTTAACAGTAGAATATTGTTGTCTGTATTCACTATATGATGTGCTTCTATTTTTTGAGACTTCTGTTGTTTAAAAATATGCACCATAAAGGGAAAAATTTATATGCATAGAATGTACTCAGAGAGCTTTTATAACAGCATTTTTATAATTTTGAATTTATAAAAAATATATTATTCTCATACAGTGACCTCTTTAGCAAGAGGATTATCATCACTGCCTCATTTTTGAAATTATGTTTAATATAGGCATATTTGCATATATTGGCTGTACTGCAGTAGACTATAACATCTTTCAGATAGCTGGAACCAGAGCATAAAGTTTTCCTTTAGCTATCTTTTTGGACTTTGCTGTTTCTGCTGCTGCTGTTAAGTTGCTTCAGTTGTGCCCACTCTGTGTGACCCCATAGGCGGCAGCCCACCAGGCTTCCCTGTCCCTTAGATTCTCCAGGCAGGAACACTGGAGTGGGTTGCCATTTCCTTCTCCAATGCATGAAAGTAAAGTGAAAGTGAAGTTGCTCAGTTGTGTCCAACTCTTAGCGACCCCATGGACTGCAGCCTACCAGGCTCCTCCGTCCATGGGATTTTCCAGGCAAGAGTACTGGAGTGGGTTGTCATTTCCTTGTTGGACTTTATGAAAGATCAAAAAAGAATGCACCTGTTGGTCATTAGGGGCTAAATTGTGAAGCTAATGACCAGGCTGTTTCTCTGTGTGTGCAGCTCATGTCTGGTTTTACTAAGAATGAGAATCATAGCCTCTTGAAGAAAAAAATAGACATTCTGCACTTATCTATATTCATATATTGTGTTTTTTGTTTCGTACAAAGTCAGACATTGTTGTGATTTTAAAAAATTGCTGACGGACATAAAAACATGCCAAATAATGTAAAGATATGCCATTTTGCCTGAATTGGAGACTCAGTATTTTGAAGATATATTAATATCTCTGTGAATTAAAATATAATTTCAGTATGGTCCCAACAAAAATTTAATAGGTTTTAAAATAGAATTTGACAGGTTGTTTCTATATGAGAAGAGCCTCTGGTAAATTTGATTCTATTAAGATAAATAATATATGAAGAAGCAGTCATCAGATTTAAATATAAGTGACAACATAGGGTAGGGGAGATATTCTTTACCATGTTAACAGGTAAAATAGTCACATCTAGAAGTTCCAAAAAGAAACATTTCAAAAATTTAAGAAGAATATCCATAACACAATAAAATGGACAATAGATAGAAAAAGAGTTTGCAAAAGATGAAACACCAAGGTTCAGTAAATACATAGGTATAGTAAATATATATATTTCAATCATATATTTTATAATGAGAATTAATTGAAAAAAATTTTTCCCTAAATAAGATGACAAATTTTTGTATAGAATGATATCAAGTAGGGTAAAGGTGTATATCAGATATTTTGAGTCCAAGCGTAGTTATTAATTGGTATAGACACTATGGAGGGAAGTTTGCTAGTATTATTTTAAATGTGTGTGCTTTATGACACTGCCATTCTTTCTGTTACTGACCCATATGTCCAGCAATAGGGCATAAAAAAGTAACTAAGGAGCAACTATATTTCTATGACTAGGAAGAGTTACAAAACATGACATCTGTTACAGACTGATTTGTAAGATATATTATGATAGGAGAAAAAGCAAGGTGGAAATATGCAAAGTATTGTATTAAAATGGAAAAGTAAATTTTGTTTCAGTATAGGATGATGTGTGCATTCTGAAATGGTCCAGGATGTCTTGTAGGACACACATCACAGAGATAAGAGTAGTTTCTCAGGCAGAGAAGACTGAGGTGTGGTGGGTTGGAGAAAAAGAACTAACTTGGTTCACCTATCTTAATTTAAATGTTGTCACAGAAATTTGTTAAGATATTAGCTGTGTAATGAAGCACTTATTAAAAGAATTATTCTAAAGTGTCTAGAGTCTGAAATAAAAAATATACACCTTTGAAAAGGACTTATAAACTAGGGTACATCTTTTTGGATAAATGTGAAAACATTCTTTAGCTTCATGGAAGTAGTTTGCTGAAGTAGAATGCCATTTGAAGTTTGGAAGGCTGAATTGAAGGTTTCTGAAGATAAAATTTCTGATTTCTGACTACAGAGTAACCTACCTTAGGATGATTATTGCTGCTGCTGCTGCTGCTGTGTCGCTTCAGTAGTGTCCGACTCTGTGCGACCCCATAGATGGCAGCCCACCAGGTTCCCCCATCCCTGGGATTCTCCAGGCAAGAACACTGGAGTGGGTTGCCATTTCCTTCTCCAGTGATAATTATTGGCTCTCTATCAAATCAATAAGCAAGCCCCTCCTTCATGTTGGTAGTGTTAAGGATTGATTTACACAATCTCCTTCATACCTTTATCCAGTCCTCATTGTGAGGCTTGTGATCCAGGTAGTTGGCATTAGACAAAGCCTGCTGTTACGGACAGACTAAAGAAAAAAAAAACTCGTTTGTGGAGTAAAGAGATATGTAATGTAAATACACCTATCACGTGCCATGAAATGGTTGTTTCCTGTCACAAACTTTAAAGTTTTCCTGCTGCTGAAAGAAGAGGAGGAAGATAAAAGAGGAGGAGGTGGAGAAGTAGGGAAGGGGGGATTATATGTTTATATTTTGGAAAAGTATGTGATTATTTGTTTTTATGGATGGAAGGTGAATACTTACTGGCCTTGTGAGTTTATATACCAAGGAAAAGAATAAGACTCAGCTTTAATATACATGGAATTTAGAAAGATGGTAATGATGACCCTGTATGCAAGACAGCAAAAGAGAGACAGATGTAAAGAACAGACTTTTGGACTCTGTGGGAGAAGGTGAGGGTGGGATGATTTGAGAGAATAGCATTGAAACATGTATATTACCATATGTGAAACAGATCGCTGGTCCTATGAGACAGGGTGCTCAGGGCTGGTGCACTGGGATGACCCTGAGGGATGGGATGGGGAGGGAGGTGGGAGGGGGGTTCAAGCAGGGGACATGTGCACCCGTGGCTGATTCATGTCAATGTATGGCAGAAACCACTACAATATTTTAAAGTAATTAGCCTCCAATTAAAATAAATAAATAAATAAATTAATAAAAAAGACTCAGCTTTAAAAAGTTTCCCTAAAATCATTCATTCATTCACTCTTTATATGTATCTTGGGTGCCTACACATACTGTCCTATGATGTTGAAATAATTCAGAACACACAGAACTCCCGTGCTTGTGCTGGTTAACTTCTGGGTCATGGGCAGATATGAAAGCAAATGTAGAATAAAATAAAATAATTATGCAGTTTAAAAGCTATGGACAAGTTAATTAAGGGCTCAGATAGAGAAAAGTGCCAGTCCCAGTGGAGAGTGGAGGGGAGCGCTCCAGGCAAGGGGAATAGCGTCTGCCAGTGCCTGCAGGTAGAAGAGAGCTTGGGGTCCGGAGGCAGCTGAAAGCAGAGTCGAGTTGTAAGTGCAGCGTGAGCAGGGGTGGAGTGGGATGGAGTGGGCCCAAGAGAGGAACCTGGAGAATGACTTGAACTCACATAATGCAAAGAACATGAACCATGGCAGAAAGATGAATTTTGTTCTGGGTGCAAGAAAAGCCACTGAAGAATTTCTAACACATCCAGTTTGGATTCTAGGAATACATATTCCCTGATTATTGTTAATGAAAATGTTAAAAAAAAAAACTATCTTCATTACGCATATTGCTTCAAAAAAGTCTATTATTCCATGCAGTGCATGTTGAACACATTCTTTCACAGAACTACATATACAACTAGCATTCTTAGAAACATCTTCTAAAATTTAAATTGAAGTGAAAACAATTTTTATTGTGGTAAATACACTTAATACAAGACCTACCCTGTCTGTACTTTTAAGAGTGTAATACAGTATTGTTAACTACAGGCAAAATGTGGTAGAACGGATATCTAGAATGTATTCATTTTGCATAACTGAAGCTCTATCCCTGTTGAATAGTGACTTCCATCTCCCTTCAGCCTTTGGCAAACACCCACTTTCTCTCTGTTTTTATGAGTTTATTTTAGATACCTCATCTTAGTGGAATCACAGTATTTGTCCTGTGACTGGCTTATCCCACTTTATATAATATCTTCCAGATTCATTTATGTTGTCACATATAGAAGCATTCCCTTCTTTTTTAAGGCTGAAAAATATCCCATTGCACGTGCGTGCCACATTCCCTCTATCCGCTCATTCACTGATAGACATCTAGGTTGTTTCCCAGTCTTGGCTGTTGTGAATAATGCTGCCGTGGACATGGGAGTGCAGGTATTTCTTTGAGATCCTGATTTCACTTTTTTCAGAAGTAGGATTGCCTGATCATATTGTAGTTCTTTTTGATTTTTTGAAGGCCTTCTGTACTGTTTTTATACATAGTGGCTGCACAATTTTACATTCCCACCAACGGTGCACAAGAGTTCCAATTTTGATAACAGCCACCCTACCGAACACGAGGTGGTAGTTCACTGTGGTTTTGACTTACATTTCCCTGATGAACAGTAATGGTGAACATCTTTTCATGTACTTGTTGGCCATTTTACTGTCTTCTTGTCAAATGTTTACTGTGATTCTTTGTCCATTTAAGTTCTTTTTTTTTTTCTTCTGTTTTTCTCTTTTTTTGCAGGACTTTCTTATATAATTTGGAAGTTAACCCCGTATCAGATATATTGCTTACAGATACTTTCCCCACTTCTTAGGATTTTTTTTTCCAGTCTGTTGATTCCTATCTGGTGCTGAAACTTTTTAGTTTGATGTGCTCTCACTTCTGTATTTTGCTTTTAGAATGCTGGTTATCAGAACTTCCCTGATGGTCCAGTGGTAAGGCTCTGTGCCCCAGTGCAGGGGTGTGGGTTCAATCCCTGGTCAGGGAACGAGGATCCTACATGCTGCACTGTGAAGCCAAAAAGAAAGAAGAAAAAAAAAAGGATAGAATGCTGGTTATCTGTGTAAAAAATGGGCTGTGTTATTTCAGTGAAAGAATGTGTTTACCACACTTTGGTGCATGGAATGCACTATGTAAAAACATATGTATAAAAGATGTTTCCAAGGATCTAGTTGTATATGGCGAATTAAGAGAGTGTTTTTATTTTTCTGGAATTGAGCTGCAGAAGTTGTTTATATATTTTTGAGATTAGTTGGTTGTCAGTTGCTTCATTTGCTATTATTTTCTCCCATTATGAAGGCTCTTTTCACCTTACTTATAGTTCCCTTTGTTGTACAAAAGCTTTTAATTTTAATTAGGTCCCATTTGTTTATTTTTGCTTTTATTTCCAATATTCTGGGAGGTGGGTCATAGAGGATCCTGCTGTGATTTATGTTGGAGAGTGTTTTGCCTATGTTCTCCTCTAGGAGTTTTATAGTTTCTGGTCTTAAGTTTAGATCTTTAATCCATTTTGAGTTTATTTTTGTGTATGGTGTTAGACAGTGTTCTAGTTTCATTCTTTTACAAGTGGTTGACCAGTTTTCCCAGCACCACCTGTTAAAGAGATTGTCTTTTCTCCATTGTATATTCTTGCCTCCTTTGTCAAAGATAAGGTGTCCATAGTTGCATGGATTATCTCTGGGCTTTCTATTTTGTTCCATTGGTCTATATTTCTGTCTTTGTGCCAGTACCATACTGTCTTGATGACTATAGCTTTGCAGTATAGCCTGAAGTCAGGCAGGTTGATTCCTCCTGTTCCATTCTTCTTTCTCAAGATTGCTTTGGCTATTCGAGGTTTTTTGTATTTCCATACAAATTATGAAATTATTTGTTCTAGCTCTGTGAAAAATTCATGTTGATGTATGGCAAAACCAATACAATATTGTAAAAGTAATTAGCCTCCAATTAAAATAAATAAATTTAAATTAAAAAAATTCCACATATAAAACAAAACAAAACAAAAAAAGATAGTGTTTTTTAAAAAAAACAAGAAAATGTCTTTTTTAGGTAAAGACTATTGTTAACTAGAGTTTTTGTTTGCATGGATTTTTGATTGGTCAGCCCAACAGAGTAATTATTAAATAAAACAGAAATAAGTAAAACATATTTTATTAATTTTATGCATTTGGGGGCAACTAAACCCTTAGGATCAAGGTAAAATCTTTCAATAATGTTTTTGTCCCTGTTTTTGATGTTAAATTTTGTTCAATCTGGCACACGTGTCCTTAACTAGATTATCAAATGACACATGAAGTTTCCCCTCAGTATTAATTTCCACAGTGGTGATTTCAATATTCAGTGAATGCATAACCAGAGAAGACGCTCCATTAGAGAAAGCAATTCTGTTCTCTGATGATGGATAAACAGTTTAGCTTGACATCGTTTGATAGTTTCTCCCTTAAACTGTTTGGTCTCCCAAGGCAGAGGTATTTTTTAGAGCCAGTCCTTGCACTGTGTCATTGTAATGACACCGTAAAACAGTTTCTTTTTATACTTTCCAATAAAACAGTGTGACATCTTAAATCTGAGTTGCTTTACCTTTTAAAGGGTGAGGAATACATGATTCCTTTCCATTGGCCTCCTCCGGCAAGGCAATCATCAGGTACAAAGGAGGAAGCTCAGGGGAGACACATTGTCCCTCTACAAATGCAGTCAAGGTAGCCATGTAGATGGCGGGAGAATTGTTCACAGTCTGAGAAGATAAGAGACAAGGTGACAATAACCTAGAGTTATTCAAAGGTAGAAGTTTAGGTTTTTTAATTGGTAAGATAACATAGTGGAGGACACTCTCATACAAACAGTGCACTCTAGAGGTGATTATCAGAACCACTGCAGAACAGGAAAATTTGGAACTAGCTGTTGCAATTGTAATGAGACTTTTCATTTTGAAAATTGAGGCTGGGTCCTGTTAAATGGATCGGGTTGGTCCTGGCAGGAGAGGGGAAGCATGAAGGAGCCTATGCAAGGGGATGGCTTCTGAAAGTTGTCTGTGTCTAACTAGAATAGATCTCTAACATGATAGCTACCATTTCCCTTTAAAAATTCAATTTAAATAACAAACAAATGCAGAAAAACAAGAAGTCCTATTCCAGTTATTTCTCCCTTTCCTAAAAAGTACAATGTAAAAGACACAAACAACTCAGAAGAGAGTCAGAGAGTCTGAAAGTAAGATGCTTGCACATGTTCTGGTAATAATTATCATTTTAATTAACATTGTTGTGTTGTGCAGTATCAACTCCAGTTTTTGCACAGAGTCAAAATAACTAAAATCTAACCCAGTGGTCATGTATGGATGTGAGAATTGAACTGTAAAGAAGGCTGAGTGTTGAAGAATTGATGCTTTCAAATTGTAGTGCTAGAAAATACTCTTGAGAGTCCCTTGGACTGCAAGGAGTTCAAATCAATGCATACTAAAGAAAATCAACCCTGGACATTCATGGGAAGGACTGTTGCTGAATCTGAAGCTCCAATACGTTGGCCACCTGATGATAAGAACCAACTTATTAGGGAAGACCGAGATGCTGGGAAAGATTGAAGGCAAAAGGAGAAGGGGGCAGCAGAGGATGAGATGGTTCGATGGCCTCACCGACTCAATGGACATAAATTTGAGCAAACTCTGAGATAGAGTAGGGGACAGAGCAGCCTGGTGTGCTGCAGTCTGTGGGGTCACAAAGAGTCAGACATGACTTAGTGGCTGAACAGCTCATCAGAAGGCTCTAAGTCAGTGGAAGCATTTGAAGGTATTAGTTTGTCATAGAAAATTTATTGTTACTAATGTGTGGTCCTGTCTTGATTAGACGGGTTTCAGATAGATGGTGATGGTAAAGTGACTGTCTTAGTCTGTTTGCACTGCTATAATAAAATACCACAGTCTGGGTGGCTTATAAAAACCACAAACATATCTCACAGTTCTGGAACCTAGAAGTCTGAGATTGGGGTACCAGCATGAATGGGTGAGGGCCCTCTTCTGGGGTGGACTTCTCAGCGTATCCTCACATGGCAGAAGGGGCTAGGGAGCTTTACAGGGTTTCTTTAAGGGCATTAGTTCCATTCAAAAGGGTTCCACCCTCATGACTTCACCTGCCGAAGGCCTGATCTAATACTGTCACATTGGGTATTAGGAATCCAACATGTGAATTTTGGGGGGCTGGGAGCCCCATACATTCAGAGGATCAGTTCAGTTCAGTCACTCAGTCGTGTCTCTTTGCGACCCCATGAATCACAGCACGCCAGGCCTCCCTGTCCATCACCATCTCCCGGAGTTCACCCAAACTCATGTGCATCGAGTCGGTGATGCCATCAAGCCATCTCATCCTCTGTCGTCCCCTTCTCCTCCTGCCCCCAATCCCTGCCAGCATCAGGGTCTTTTCCAATAGCAATGGCTATATCCTGATGGCGTGACCAACTTTCCCCCTGTGACTTGCTCAAGTCCATAATGAGAATCAACCCATTGATCTTTGCAGATGATCCACTCACAAATGTCATCTCTGAATTCATATTTGAGCTAAAATTCCCAGGACTTTCCACTAGCAGTGACATTTTGCAAATATTGGTTTAATATCTTGATTTACCTCTTTCTTCAGAGTCCTTTATACTTCTGTAAAACCTGCTCTCACTCTCTTTAACATGCATTTACATAATGTAAACTGAAGATGGATATCCTAAATGCATACTAATGTGAAACACTTTGGCTTCCGTAATTCCTGAAATATGAAGCTGATGAACACACGAGCACAAACCCTGTCTGCCTGGATGCCCTCTTTGAAATTCCTAGACACTGGGCTAAGGAGCACCTCATTCTCAGTGGAAATCTTGACACCTGGAGAGTTGTTTAATTATATTTTATTACTATTTAGATTTTTGCAATTTGTTTTTATTTGTATTGCACAGTAGAACTGTTCAAAAAATTTTTGCCAACCTGGAAAAGAAAATGCTCCCTTAAACAGAAGGACCAAGGTGGTAATGGGGAAAACAGGTTAATGTAGAGATATGTGATTTTGGATTCTTTATCTAAAAATAGTGTGATAGGCCGAAAGAGTTCCAAGTTTTACTTCCAAAGGACCAAAACCAATGAAATCCTAAGAAAAGAATATAGAGCCAGCAACTAGCCAGCTGACCATTTACGTAAATACATAACCCCCCTTCCATTTATCCCATCCCTGAGCAGTATTGTTTGCTTTTGCTTAGGACCAGAAATGTGTACATTCTGATGCTCAGAAAGGCAGCAGAGAAGCACTGCAATAGATTTTCAGTCCAGAAGGAACTCGACATTTCATGGAACCTTTTGGATTTAGTTTTTCCCAAGCATAGACCTGTGACTATTGTGGGGTAAAAGAAAGTAAGAACCAGGCTGCCTTGGTTGGAGGAGAAAATCTTAAGGTCTGATTGCACTATGCACAAACTTTCAAACAAGACCCTGATTTCTGGAGAAGCCTACCCCTGACCCATCTGGAGCTCCTCTCTGCAGACCCTCTCAGGTGTCTGCAGAGTCAGTGGCTCCTCTTTCTGTGATGCCCTGCAGCCCAGAGACTTCAGCTTTCCCATTCTGCTGTGTCACTATTCCCACCTGCCTTTTGATGAGAAAGAAAGCATTAATTTCTTAAAGCAATTCCTCTTGTTTCTCTGACTCTCTGTCTTGCTCTGATTCTGTCTCTCTAATGCACTTGCTTATGCTTTCTCTTCTCTCAGTCTTTTTCTTTTAAGCGGAAGTCTAATTAGTCTTTCGAGAATCCTGATTAATGAATGAAGAAAGAGAGAAAGAATTGCATTTTGAAGTAATTCTGTGAGTTGGAGGGAGTATATTTTTTAGAGAGGGAAGATGTATATAGAAACATTTGAAAGAAATATCATGAATCCTCCGGAGGTATAGCTTCGTGGGAGCTAAAGGCATATTCTGTTACACTGAATGTATTTTACTTACTGTTGTGCCTTCAGATCTTTGCTATTGTTGTTTAAATATGTGCATTTCTTTCCTCCAAAAGTCAGATCCCTTTCAAGCAGTTATTTTGCTGAAATATGCACTGTCTTTCTCTACTATTGCAAGTTTAATGATATGCATTTTTCAAGACAGCCATCAGAGTCAAGATACAAAAGTACCACAGTTGTTTGCTCTTTTCCTCATGATATTAACTAGCCCCATCCATTGGGAGCAAACCTGGGCTTCACAAGCAGTGTGCTTCATCAAGCTGCAAAAAAACTGGCCACACTTTTTAAAAAAGCATGTGGCTAGCCTATTAAGAATACTTCAGTCAAATTTTATGAAGCTTTAAATAAATGGATTTTACGACTATTCTTGCAGATCTCATTCTTTTTTGAGTTAACTTGCAACTCAATGTAATGCTTTCTCTCTTTTGTCACCCCAAATTTTTTTAGCATACAAACTACTCCCTGGGGCTAAGCATCTCAGATGGAGTCATAAGATAACTGTAACTTAATGGGACCCCAGTGGCCTTTAAAAGTTAATGCAGCTAGAGCAATTAATGAAGCTTCTAAAGTAAGGGATGTGAGCCTGAGGATAATTTATGCATTGGGATGACCTAGTTCATTATTGGCATTATTTAACATTCCCCGGGCTCTCGGTAGTTCGTGGCTATACATCCAAAAATAGGACAGGAAAATATTTTTGACTCCTATAGATAGAAAAATATACTTCAGGTTAGAATGAAAAGGATCTTGAAAAGGAACACAACAATGAGTTGGGAGAGTGAAAGTTCTTCTCTATAAAAATTCAGCTAATAAGTACGTGGATGAAAGAGTGATAGAATTCTATAGCTGCATTTTACAACTCTAGGCAACAATCACAATGGATTTTAAAGTATGGGGAAAGCTTGATTGAAAATTTTATAATGAGCACAGACTAACATCATCTGAATTCACAGATCAATCTTAACATCATTAAATATCTGGGGCAACCAGATTATCATGGAGTCTCAGTGATGTGAAGTAATAGGACCTTAAAAGCACCACATGTGAAGTATGTTTGTCAGAATACTTGAGCCTGGATATCTTAAGTCCTCCAATGTTTCCTATAAATTTATGGGAAATACTGGGGAGAGAGGAACGTGAATATACACGCCATGAGGAAGTAGTCGGTCAAATGCAGAGTGTGGGAAATTTGATAGTACATATCCATGGAGTAAATAAAACTTAAAAGATATGACAACTTAATACAACACGTGGACACTGAAGGATCTTGATTCAAATAAATCAAGTACACGGGAATGGTTCATGGTTTTAAGAAATTATTGACTTATAAAGGATGATGATTGTTTAAAAACAGTCTTAGAGAAGCTTGCTAAGTATTTACAGTGAAATGCTGTGATGTATGGAATTTGCTTTAATATATTCTGGCTAAAATATGTGGGTCAGTAGCTGAATTAATGCTGGCCATAAATGAATATGTTTTAGAGCTGTACAATCACTGTATTGAGAACTTCCCTGGTGGCTCAGACAGTAAAGCGTCTGTCTACAATGTGGGAGACCTGGGTTCGATCCCCTGGGAGATACCCTGGAGAAGGAAATGGCAATCCACTCCAGTACTATTGCCTGGAAAATCCCAGGGACAGAGGAGCCTGGTAGGCTACAGTCCATGGGGTCGCAAAGAGTTGGACACGACTGAGCGACTTCACTTTCAGTAATCACTATATGAGGGCTGATTAGAGTGTTCTCTGTACTTTTTGCTGTGTTTGAAAGTTTGCATAGTGAAAAGCAGAACATGACACAAAGATAATAAGTGAAAGAATTGTATTTTCTGTGACTGAAGACATGGTGACATAATCACATCAAATCTGGATGTTGTTTGGAGCTAATATAAAATTTTTAGACATCGTTCAAATACAATTGCAAAACAAGAGTGCTTTGATTTTGTGTTAAGTTAGCATTTTTGTAAATTTATCTCACTGTGAATTTTACCTGCCTATGAGATGTATATCACTGCAGATGGTGACTGCAGCCATGAAATTAAAAGACGCTTACTCCTTGGAAGAAAAGTTATGACCAACCTAGATGGCATATTCAAAAGCAGACATTATTTTGTCGACTAAGGTCCATCTAGTCAAGGCTATGGTTTTTCCTGTGGTCATGTATGGATGTGAGAGTTGGACTGTGAAGAAGGCTGAGTGCCGAAGAATTGATGCTTTTGAACTGTGGTGTTGGAGAAGACTCTTGAGAGTCCCTTGGACTGCAAGGAGATCCAACCAGTCCATTCTGAAGGAGATCAGCCCTGGGATTTCTTTGGAAGGAATGATGCTAAAGCTGAAACTCCAGTACTTTGGCCACCTCATGCGAAGTGTTGACTCATTGGAAAAGACTTTGATGCTGAGAGGGATTGGGGGCAGGAGGAGAAGGGGACAACAGAGGATGAGATGGCTGGATGGCATCACTGACTCGATGGATGTGAATCTGAGTGAACTCTGGGAGTCGGTGATAGACAGGGAGGCCTGGCGTGCTGCGATTCATGGGGTCGCAAAGAGTCGGACACGACTGAGCGACTGAACTGAACTGAACTGAGATGTATATAACACAATTTCCAAAACACATTACTGATTGTTGCTCTATTATTTAAGCAAGCTAAGAATTTCATTGGTTCTGATGTTTTGGGTGGGCTCCAGCATCTTCCTGTGGATGACTGTCCGGTTAGCTGTGATTTCAGTGCTCTTGCAGAAAGACGTGAGCACATGTCCTTCTGTTCTGCCGTTTTGAACCAGTCTTTGGTTCTGGTGTTTTTAAGTTTATTTTATATTGGAGTATAATTGATTTACAACTGTTGTGTTAGTTTCAGGCTTACAACAAAATGATTCAGCTGAATAACTGTACATATACCTATATTCATTCTTCTTCAGATTCCTTTCCCATGTAAGTTATTACAGTATATTGAGTAGAATTCATTGGGCTACTCAGGAGGTCTCTGTTTATTTTCTATTTTATATATGGTAGTGTGTATATGGTAATCCTCAACTCCTAGCTTGTCCCTCCCTCCCGCATTTCCCCATTGGTAATCATAAGTTTGTTTTTGAAGTCTGTGAGTCTGTTTCTGTTTTATAAGTTCATTTGTATCATTTTTAAAGATTTCACATATAAGTGATATCATATGATATTTATCTTTCTCTTTCTGATTTACTTCACATAGTATGATAATCTCTAGGTCATCCATCTGATAGTGTTAATATTGTCAAAATACCAAGTTTTCTAAATTTTTTTGGCAATGCTGAGTGGAAAACATGATCTCCCCTTCTTTTTCAAGTGGTGCTTTCCAACTTCTTTATTTAAATAACTTGTAATGACAGGTAAAATGATCATAATATTTATTATATCTATTTATTTTGAGAATATTTTCTAATTCCTCACTCAGATGTTGTAGATACACACAGTGATTTAGTTTATTTTAAGCAAATCTTACAAAGTGCATTTAAAACAATTATACCATATGTGACTGTTTTCAGTGAAGTATCTGCAAAAGCACCAGTGTGAAATTGGGGAAACTGAGCTAATAAAAAATATTTAAGGATCTGCATCATTCCAAAGGTGCTGAAAGGCAAAACAATGTGAATTTAAATAAAGCAGTCCTTCGTGTGTACCTGTGCAGGGGACCTACCCTATAATACAAACATTCAGGCACACGTGTCCTCTTCAGAGTCTCCCCAAAGCAAGTGAATTCACATGATGCTTTGTCTTTCTTCCTTTCTATCATTTTTCCATCTTTTCAGACCCTCAGAAGATAAACCTTCTGTGAGTGAAACAACTGCGTCAGCCACTGCTAAGATCTCATCTACAAAATAGAATCCGTGATGCTTCATGCTGATATCTCATCTCTGTACATATATATATATTAAAATATTTTGTTTTGGTAAAAATGCTTAACATGAGATCAACCTCTTAATAACATTTTAAGTGTTCAGTACATTATCATTGCCTCCAGGTACAGTCTTGTACAGCAGATCTCTAGAATGTATTTAATTTGTCCTGTATTTAATGCATTAGATACAAATGTATTTAATTTGTACTGCCACAGTTATGTTCCCCGAGTGATCTAGGAGTGGTCTTGTTGATTGCTCTGATTGCTCTCTTGTGGTGGACACTTCTTTGTACTGCACATATCCTATCAGGTACACCTCTATAGGAATTCATCTCTCTCTATTCTGCCCCAAATGCCAGTCCAACTCAAGACAGTGTCTGAGTGTGTGATGTACCACTTGATTTTCTTCCCAGCTGATTGCTGCTCTTAATAAGATTTTTGTTTACCTCCAATCCTGCTGTAAGTTAGAGGCACTAAACATCAGGTAAAAGCGGGGAAGACGAGTATTAGTGTCTCGTGGATGCCCCTGGTTTCTTTGGGTGGTATCAACTGCAGTGTTTTCGTACTTTGATGAGACTCAGTGTTCATGGGACTAGGGAGCTGCGTAAAATGCAATGATGTGAACAAGTTTGAAAGGCCAAACAGCACAATGCAGTTCGCCTTTGGGACTCTCTGGAACTGTGAAGGAGCATTACGGAACACTGTTGTGTTGACGCACTGCAGGTCCCTGAGCAGCTGTGAGGTGGAGGCACATGGAAAGTTTCTGCGTATTGAATCAATACCAGCCGTCGTTTTATGGAAAACATCCAATTAAGTGTTTGTTACCCTTTCGTGTGGAAGAAATCTCATTCACATTAGACTAATTCAATGTTTCAGAGAAGGAAAAAAAGTCACTCAGGTACTGGAGATTAGATGATTCCCAGACGGGTCTATCCATTTGTTTGAAGCAGTGGCTTTTTTAAAGTGTGTTCTGGGGACCAGTAGCGTCAGCATCACCTGGAAATTTGTTAGAAATGCAAATTACCAAATCCCACTCCAGACCTACTGATTTAAAAACTCCTCGGTGGCTCCCAGTAATCTGTTTTCCCTATGAAGGGATTCTGGGGAATATATGAATTTAAGAACCACTGTTTCAATGTGTATTTTTCAAAAGAAAGATTTTGAGATTTTCAGTCCATGAAAAGTTTTCTTAATATTGTAAAATCCTTTGAAATAATTATTCAAGTCTTTTTTTTCTTTCAAGATAATTAATTAAAAACAATGACAATTATATTCGCTTGATAATTCTGCTTGTTGATGGTTAGTCAGAAAATATTCGTATTTATTATCATTACAGCTGTCCCATTTTATTGTTTTGCTGACTTGATTGAAGGCAGGAAGAGAAGGGGATGACAGAGGATGCCATGGTTGGATGGCATCACTCAGTTGATAGACATGAGTTTGAGCAAGCTCCAGGAGTTGGCGATGGACAGGGAAGCCTGGTGTGCTGCAGGCTGTGGGGTTGCAGAGTCAGACACGACTGAGCCACTGAACTGAACTGAACTGCGCACCGTAAATGGCCTGATGCATAGCTGTAATGCCTATAGGAAAACAAGAAAGGAATGCCTGTAGCTCCTTTGGGATCCATGGATTAATAATGAAGCAAGAATTAGTCATGGATAGAGTGTGAAGCTTAGTTCAGTTTCAGATTCTAGGTTTGAACAGCATTATTTTCTCCCATTCTAGGAGACAGTACGTGTAGCATTCATTGCCTTGGCAAGTATGCCAAAGGAGCTTAATGTTAGTTATTATCCTAGTGCTCGTTTTTTTTTTTTTAAATCCTAGTGCTCTTTAACACTGTTCCAGAAAAGTCTGCTGCAAGCTTCCCTGTTTATGCCGTTATAAAGCTTGACTAATTGACAGAAACAAGAAATAAAACAACTTCCTGTTCAACAGCCCAGTTTCTCATATGACTGTGCATGTACATTCTAAAGGGAGTATTAGAAATTGGCAGTATATTAAAAATGAATTTACTATGACTAAGGTTAAACTTTAATTCTTATGACCTATCTATCCCTAAGAAGATGCCTTTTTATTATAAAGTGCTATTGCTTGTTTAAAAGTTTTCTTTTCTGATACTAATATAGTTCTATCAGCTTTATTTTAGTTAGTAATCTTTTGGTATATCATTCCTCTTCCCTTTGTTTTAGACAGTTTTTGTCGTTTAAAACATGCACCTTGCAAACAGCGTATACCAGGATTTTCTTATTTCTATCTAATCTGAAAGTCTGCCGTTTATAGAATATTTTTTCCATTAACATTTAATTAGTTATTACTGTAATTACTTATTACTAAGTCTACCACCTTGCTTTTCTCTACTTATCCCTTCTCTTTCTGTTTCTTTTTCTCTCCTCAACTGCGTATCTTTGGATTAATCAGGTGTTTTTGTTATTCTCATTCTTTCCTCATTTTTAGTAATAAGTTGATAGTAATATTTATCCTTGACTTATTAAAATTTATTTTGAATGAATACTTTTATACTTCCAAAATGATGTTGTTATTTAATAAAGGTTCAATTCCATTTAACTGCTCCTTGGAGACTTTTTTCTTGTTCCTCTTTCATGTTACAACCATTCCCTGTTTTTGTCTTTGAGGGTATTTATTGTATTTATTTAAAATTCTTGGTCCATATGTTTTAATAATTTGCATGATGCACATTCTTCAGCTTTTGTGTTTCCTACTGTATTTATATTGCTCTCCCCCAATTCCCAAGTTTTATGGCCAGTGAGTTGCTCACGTGCCCCTCAGTTACCACGTTGTCTGGTAGGAAGGGCTTGGGCTGCAGTTCACAGTGTGTTTGGACATAAGGGCATGGATGAGCTCTCCAGTGGACAGCTGCAGGTACCACAGAACCATTGTCCCCAGCTCTGAAGGGCTCCGTCCCCCAGGTGAGCCCTCAGGTTAGGGAGTAGGACTCTCCTTCCATTTGGAGGTTGGGGTTTTAGACTAGAGAATGGAGGAGTCAGTGGACGATGGCAGCACGGGAGCCCATGTATGCTCTGGGTGGTGTTCTGCTCCCATACTGTTCTGGTAGCACCGGGATTCCTGATTGCAGCGTCAGGCAGAGGTGCTTCCAGAGCACCATGTGTGGGAGAGGAGGCGAAGATGGACGGAGACTAAAAGAGAATGTAAAAGACTAAGAGAGAAATTTAAGAGTTCTCTTCAAGCTCGAGTCTCACGGTCTTCTGGCCAGCCTGTGTCTATCAGCCCCCACGCCCACCCACGGCACACGTACCCTCATAGAGAGGTATAGTTTAAGCCACAGCAATCTCAGATTTCCTCAGGAACTTCTCATAGTTAGTATATGTTTCTTCAAGTCCATGCTGTCTTTTCATTTTATAATTTCTCCAGAGACAAACGCAGTATCCTATACTAGGTCCCCACAGAGCAAGCCTGTTATTTCGTTTATGATCCTCTCTCTGCCCTTTTCTCCCAGCTCTCTTGTTGAAACTCATAAAACGGGGTTCTATATTTTGATAGAGAAGATTTGTGAATCAAAAACTAAGGCTGTGAATAAGTATGTGATACAATCATTTGCTCTGGGAAGATTATGTATTATGACAGGGAAAGTCCCTCTTCATGTCCATGTCGTGAAAGTGAAAGTGAAGTCACTCAGTCGTGTCCGACTCTTTGTGACCCTGTGGACTGTAGCCTACCAAGCTCCTCTGTCCATGGGGTTCTCCAGGCAAGAATACTGGAGTGGGTTGCCATTTCCTTCTCCAGGGGATCTTCCTAACCCAGGGATCGAACCCGGGTTTCCCGCTTTGGAGGCAGACGCTTTAACCTCTGAGCCACCAGAGACCAGGTTCCAAATCCAGAAATCAGAGATTGAAATGAAAGTGAGCCCCATGGCTCTTCCCTACCACAGACTTATTTTTTTTTTAATCTAAGTAAAAGATGGCAAAGTAAGTGTAAAGCCAATCTGGGTATAGAAAGAAAGAAAGAAAAGAAAGTGAAGTCGCTCATTTGTGTCCAACTCTTTGCTACTCCATGGACTTCAGCTTACCAGGCTCCTCTCTGTCCATGGGATTTTCCAGGCAAGAGTACTAGACTGGGTTGCTATTGCCTTCTGCAAATCTAGGTATAAATGATTTTAATTTATTTTCATGGAGACTGTTCATGGGAACTTTTTTTTTTTTTGGTATTTCCCATAAAGGAAAAAAAAAATTAATAAAAAGGAACAGAAAATAAGAATTTTCTATACCGACTAATATGATAGTAACAAATGAAGCAACAAGAGGATGAAGCTGATAATTTTAAAAATTACTAAGATGTTTCCAGGGGATCAGACTATTGCTAACAGCCTGAATGTTTTTGCACAGTTTTCATGTAGATGTCCAAGATTATTTGGTGAAGTGGAAGTTTAGTCATTGCTGAAATTGTTTTCAGGACTCTTAAGGAAAATTCTTTAAAACATACTTGGGATAATGAAGAATTGGATGAAATAAAACTGTAATAGATGCTTTCTCTTTGAGGTCTATTATGGTCACTCTTGCAGCCCAGCCTAAGTCTCACTGTCTTGCTTTGGATTTACTTGAAGAGAAAAGGTTTCATTTTTGTGAAGAGCTGTTGGACACAGGGAAACTTCCCCTTCACTAAGATTATTTCTAGGCATGGGAACAATTGAAGCATTGTTTCTTCAGAATCGCTGGAATGCACTTCAGAAGCCCTCCTGGTAGAATACGCTTTAATTTAGGTCTTATCACTGCTCGTCAGAGCTTTTGTGTCCACCTCTTTTGTCTCCAAATGATGAGTAGAGTTGGCACTACACAGACAATTCAGAGAGGTGTTCTGAACTGTCATTGTTTTGGAAGTTTTTATTCTTCTATAGACCATGGAAGAAAGATGCAGTAAAAGATGTTAGGTCAGGCACTTAAAAGGTTTTTACGCTTAATTCCATTGTATGTTTTCTCTATCTGATGGTATCAATAATTTTATGTGGGGACATTTTCTTTCATGAGGTTCACAGAGTATAGGATGTTTTATTTTGATTGGTGTAGAAGTGGCTGGGGTGGCTGTGTGGAAGGAAGCTTTCATAGCTTTCTAAATTTCATATGTTCTTTGCTCTATATTTTTCAGTTTCATCCAGGCACAAGTTTTTTATCCATGTGTCCTTGGTCCCTATTCTTATTCAAGAAAGGAGCACTGTGAGCCTTTGATTTTTCCTACAGAAATAAGGAAATGTGGCACATTTATTATCAACACTTCATAAGATGCCTTCACCCAAATTCATTTGACAGTAAATGATTTTTAATTACACAATATGATTACAGGGTTATGGTTTTAATCTATTTTCTTCACCAAATAAAGCAAAAGTATGTTTTCACATACTGTAGATCAATTTTCCATGAATTCGTTGCTTTAAAATTTTCATTTTTCCTTTGTCAACTGTTTTGTTTCCCTCTTACATAGCCTGGTTTATTCCTCTGGGAATAAATGTTTCATTTATATGTTTATAAGCATTCTCCTTTTAGCTACCCTTGAAACTCTTTAATTATTTTTGTTCTTATTTTTTTCTCTTATAAAATTAAAAATAGAACTGCCATGTGATCCAATATATCTACCTCTGGGTAAAAAGAGTTGAAATCAAGATTTTAAAGTGATGCCTGCATCCCTGTGTTCATTGCAGCAATATTCACAATAGCCATGATATGGAAATGATTCATGTGCCTTGGCAGATGAATATAGGAAGAAAATGTGGCATATACACACAGTGGAATATTACTTGGCTTTAAGAAAGAAATTTTGTCACATATGACAACATGAATGAACCTAGAAGACATTATGTGAAGTGAGTTGAGGCAGTCGCAGAAGGACAGTACTTCATGATTCCACTTAAATTCAGTATCTAAAATAGTCAAATACATAGAAGCAGAGAATAGAATGTGGTTGCTGGGGCGGGGGAGGGGGTATTTTTGGACAAGGAGTATTAAGTTCCAGTTATGGAAGATGAACATTCCAGAGATTTGCTGTGTAACATGTGCCATAGTTAACAATATGGCTTTGTGTATTTTAATATAGGTTAAGAGAATAGATTTCTTGTTAAGGTTTTGTAACCCCAAAACAAAATGAAACAAGTCCACAGAAGAACATAAGTGCATTTTTGGAGTTGATGGGTATGTCTAGCACCTTGATTGTAGTGATGGTATCATGGGTGGGTGCAGTATGTCCAGACTCATCACGATGTGTATGTTCAATATGCGTAATTTCTATCAGTTATACCTTGATAAATGTTCATCAGCATTTTATTTATAACTATAGAGATGTGTCAGTTTTTTTTACCTTCCTCCTTAAAATCTTTTCTACCTCCAGATACATGTCCAGAGTTGTTTTGATTAGTTGACTGTGAAAGTATTTTGCAGTAAAGCAGGGATTATTGCTCAGTTGCTAAGATGGCTCTGACTCTTTTGTGACCACATGGAGTATAGCCCACCAGGCTTCTCTGTCTGTGAGATTTCCCAGGCAAGAATACTGGAGTGGGTTGCCATTTCCTTCTCCAGGGGATCTTTCCGACCCAGGGGTTGAATCCACATCTCCTGCATTGGCAGGCGGGTTCCTCACTGCTGGGCCACCATGGGCGCCCAAAGCAGGGATCGAGCGTGTCTGTTTGCTGCTCTCTATATCCAGCTCTCATCTGGAGGAACGGCCAAATGACGTGTTCCACAGAGGTTCTCTTGACTTTGCTCTGTTTCTATTTCCTTTAGTTTTTCTATAGGAAATCCAACAATCTCATCCTTAGAAAAGTAATTTCTATTTTGTTTTTCAGATTCTTGACTTGGAATTCTTACAACAATTGTAAAAACATGTGTTTTCTAGATATTTCATTGTGACATATATTACTAGTGAAAAGTTGGAGAGAATTTATGAATTAACCAATAGAAGAATATGATACTATGAGTTAGGTTATATTATTTTTATAATGCTGTATTTTAAAGTGAAAAAGAAGATTATAAAATATTAATTCAGTCATGTAAAGTATATGTGTGTGCTTTGGGGAAACGTGATTGGAAGGATATCAAACAAAATGTTAGCAATGGTTATCTGTTGTGGATGGTGGGGTTGTGTATTTTTTGTGTAACTTCTACTGTCATTTTTAAATTTTTATTTGGTTTATTATTTTGTAAAAAGCAAAGTACATGTATTTCTTTTTCTTGCAGTTACAACTCATTTCCACTTGGGGAATAAATCAGTTCCCATTCACAAATTTAGCAATTACCTTATATAGCATGTTGCTTTGCTTTCATAGATTCTCATATATAATCTTAACATTCACTCCAACATTCACTGCTATGTTCTTTATCTAGCCTATTTTCAAAGAAATAGTTTTCTTCTGGGAAGCATTTTGTTCTCTTAATATTTTAATGTAGACAAATACTGGTTTTTAAGTTTTCTACTGATATACTATGATTGCCTTATGAAATTCTAAAGTGAGAGTTCCTAGGCCTACATCTGGTGATAATTCCTAGGCCAGTGTCTGGATGGCATCACTCCACTCAGTGGACATGAGTTTGAGTAAGCTCTGGGAATTGGTGATGGACAGGGTAGCCTGGCGTGCTGCAGTCCATGGGGTCGCAAAGAGTCGGACATGACTGAGCAACTGAACTGACTGATGTCTGGTGAGATTTATTTTTTAAGTTTGTAGGAATGCCTTGTCGGTGAAATTACATTCCTTGTCAGTAGGAGGCATATGTACATTGGTCAGATTTCTTGTAAATTAAATTTTGAAAGAAATAAAACTCCTTTGGCTCTACTTCTGTAGACCATGGGATGGATTTTTTAAAAAATTGAAAGTCACAGAAAATCTGTTATAAATTCAGAATGTAATATGTTGGCATAGAAATGATATGATTCATCAATGAAGATTTTTATACTTTAATGGGATCTTTAAAATAATCTAGGAAAACCAGTTTGTTTGACAGACACAAGAACTCTATTGCAGGGATATGCACCATCCAGGATCTCGTGACAATTACTAGCATTTAACAAATGATTATTAAATAGCTACTATGTGACCAGCACTATGCTAGATATTAGGAATTTTTATTGTTTCTATTTAGTTTTTAATTATTTCCAATTTCCTTATAGTTTTGACCTTAGGAAGTATTTCTTCCACTATAAGTGATCTCTTTACTCTCTGAAAACCGTTACTGAATGTTAACACAGTAATTGCTCATATTCTGTTTGTTTGGCATTGTTGTTCTTTGTTATATGTTGTTTTCTAGGAGTTTCTTGTATATATAAAAGTCTCATTCCAAACAGATTTTATTTCCAAGTCCATGAAAATTGGAGGCGTGAACTCCTACTGAAGAAAACAAACACGTCGGAAAATATAGGATAAAGAATTCTCATGCATGCACACAGACATGAACATTTGTGCTGGCCCATCCCACTTCCTGGGATAACACCTCCCAATTACTCTTTCTGACATTTTCCTATGCACTTAAACTTGCACACAAAGAAACACACAACTATGTATTTATTTTTACACAACTGTTATAATACACAAATTTTACCGCACAATTTACTCTTAAGTCTTACAGATTTTTTGATGTCAGACACATGAGCCCATTTTTCTTAAAGTCTGCATAATATTTCACACGGATGGATAAGAATAATCACATATTTATCTACTTCCCAATGAATAGACATTTGGAATACCTCTGTGGGCCACTGTGCTGAGCATATCTACTATGAACCTGCTTAAACCCATCTTTGTATGATATATGGACTTTAGTATGAGGAAACAGAAATGGAATCACATGGCCAAATTGGGCACATTTTTAGTAATACTGATTTTTAAATTCCTGCTACTGTGCCCTTAAGATGGTAGAGCAGATTATGACAGAATCTTCTTCCTCCTCTTTCATCCACACTGTATGCTATCAACCTGATTGGACTACAACTTCCGTAAGGAGATTATAGAGGCAAATACTCTCCTGTAACTGAACTTTGCTTGTTGGAATGTGTGTGTAAAATGGTTCGATTAAGTTCTTGCTTTAACGTGGAACCACAGTTGCAAAATTCAGTAGTAAAAAGTGCTACAGTACTGCTGAATATAAGCGGCACATCTGTAGAATGGCCTGTAAGGGAGGGAGGGGCTGGTAGGCGCAGACTAGAAAAATAGCATTGCCGGAAATTATAGATAGGATAACCTTATTTTTACTCTAGTTCTAAATTTTTAAATGCCAAGATACAGGGAGAAGGGCCCAGAGAAATAGACTGCCTACGTATTAGAGTGTATTGTTAGCTGAGATCTTTCTTTCGTAAAAGATTAGTATTTCATCTATCTGATGAAATTCTTTCAATATTCAAAAGTCAACATGTAAGTTAATTTTTATCAAATAAGACTTCTGTAGGTGCTCAGTTCAGAATTGTAGCCATGGGCTTCCCTGGTGGCCCAGTGGTTGAGAAGCCACCTTGTAATGCAAGGGACATTGCTTCAGTCCCTGGTCCAGGAAGATCCCACGTGCTGCGGGGTGGATGAGCCCATGGCCACCTCTGGCGAGCCTGCGCTCGAGAGCCCAGGAGCCACAGCCACTGAGGCCCACGCGCCTAGAGCCTGCGCTCCAGGAGAAGGGAAGCCACTGCAGTGAGAAGCCGCTCACCACAGCCGGAGAGAGTTCACATGCAGCCACGAAGACCCACCGCAGCCGAGTGAATAAATAAACAAACACATCTTAAAAAACTGTTCAGTTCAGTTCAGTCACTCAGTCGTGTCCGACTCTTTGCGACCCCATGGATCGCAGCATGCCAGGCCTCCCTGTCCATCACCATCTCCGGGAGTTCACTCAGACTCACGTCCATCGAGTCCATGATGCCATCCAGAGATTTTTTCAGTGTCAGTTTCGAACACAAGTAAAAATGAAGTAATTTTTCCTCCTTAATTTGTATTTAGGAAGAAGATACACACACACACACACACACACACACACACTACTCAATTCCAAATTTCTATCTGCTGTCTATGGCAGTTTCAGCTTGATAGATAAGAACTGATTTTTACTGTTCTTTTTTCACTTTGTCCTCACAGTTCCTGCCAAGTGAGAGTTCATATGCAGATAAACCAAAATCATCCTACAAACCTGTCATTTCACCCATATTGTTTTCATAAATTTGCTACCTCCCTTGCTGGAAACATATGATTTTCTTCTTCAGTTCACCTGAAAATTGCTTCTTCAAGCCTTCATTTGGAACAGTATAGATTTGGGTATTGTCAGCAGTTCAGGGATATATTTGAATAAAGTCACACTCCCTCGATCTAGGGCAATGTCATCAATCACTTGTGTCTCAGGAGTTTGTTTTGTGGCCCCATAGATCTTTGGCTCCAAAATGAGATAAATCCCTCACTTATGAACGGCGTCCGCAGCTGCACTTGATGGAGTCTTTCTGTCCGTTTCTAGATGATTGGACCAAGGGTGTTCCCAGATGAAGTTTGTATGTGTGGACGTGCTCACTGAATGCATAGCTTTTTCCTAAAAACTTAAGTATTCCAGCAAAAGAGAATTTTATCTAAGAATATCTATCTAGGAATTTTATTTAAATTTTATCTAAGAAACTAAGGGTCAAGTTTAAGAAGAATATATGAAAAACTTGTATTTCTCCTCAAATTAAGTGTTTGAAAAAACACAGAAGAGAAAGTTCCAAATGTGGACAACAGTTCTAGATTGAGTAGATTTGTGCTAAGCACAAAAATTTCAACTATGAAGGAAAATCACATTATCCAGTAAAATAACTTTTTAAACTATGATGGTAACACAGTTCACTCTATGAAAAAAATGGAAAAATTCAGAAAAGTAGAAAATTCCAACAATATTAGCAAAGAATGTGTCCATTAGTTTCTTTCCTTCTCATGTCATTTGCATCTATATGTTTATATAAACATATCTTTATTTGTTTATATAAAATCCATTCTTACATTATATAATAATAATACTAATAAGTAATATTAAGCACTCAGCTAATGTGTACCTTCCGATTACTTTCTCATTCAATTCTAGTGAAAAAAACTGTAATACATGTATTATTACATTCATTTTATAGATGTGAAGGCTGAAACTTAAAGTGGTAAATTTTCCAGGACACAAATTTACTACGTTTGGTCCTTTGCCTATGCACAGTTTTGCATCATTCTCTCTTTCAATCTGCACTTTGCAACTAACATAATTATGGTATATTCATTGTCCATGTTGCTGTGTTCCCTTTATAACAATAATTTCTAATGACTGTATTATGTCCATTAAATGCAAGTGCCTAAAACTGAACTATTCTAGGGTTGAAAATTGTATTACATTAAAAATTTCAGCAGAGTACTTTGTTAAATATAGTGGTGCACATTATCTTTTCCATATTTTGGATTATTTTCTTAGGATATATGTTCATGACTAAAATTTATTCTCCCCTAAAAGATAAATATTAACATTTTTAGTACACTGGATGTGTATTATCAAGCTGTTTTCCAAAAAGGTTCAGTTCAGTTCATTTGCTCAGTTGTGTCTGATTCTCTGTGACCCCAGGCATGCCAGGCCTCCTTGTCCATCACCAACTCCCAGAGATTACCCAAACTCATGTCCATTGAGTCAGTGACGCCATCCACCATCTCATCCTCTGTCATCCCCTTCTCCTCCCACTTCAATCTTTCCTAGCATCAGGGTCTTTTCAAATGAGTCAGTTCTTCACATGAGGTGCCCAAAGTATTGGAGTTTCAACTTCAACATCAGTCCTTCCAATGAACACCCAGGACTGATTTCCTTTAGGATGGACTGGTTGGATCTCCTTGCAGTCCAAGGGACTCTCAAGAATCTTCTCCAACACCACAGTTCAAAAGCATCAATTCTTTGGCACTCAGCTTTCTTTATAGTCCAACTCTCACATCCATACATGACTACTGGAAAAACCATAGCCTTGACTAGACAGACATTTGTTGGCAAAGTAATGTCTCTGCTTTTTAATATGCTGTCTAGGTTGGTCATAGCTTTTCTTCCAAGGAGCAAGCAAGGAACAATATAACCAAAAAGGTTGTATTGTTCTGAACATTTACCAGTAGTTCTTCAAAGCAGTAGGTTTTTCACACCTTTACCAACATGAGTATAGTATTTTAGCTTTTATAGGATACTTGAAATAGAAGTTTACTGAAATAATAGTAATTCAAATGTTGTAGTGATGAATAAAATAATGAGTTAAAACTCCTTACTCACCTCTTCTCAAAATACACTCCTTGAAGTAGTGCATGTTTATAGCTCCTGTATTTGCTTCTGAGATACTTTCTGTGGTACATATTTGTGTATATATATATATATATATATGTATGTTGGAGAAGGCAATGGCACCCCACTCCAGTACTCTTGCCTGGAAAATCCCATGGATGGAGGAGCCTGGTGGGCTGTAGTCCATGGGGTTGCTGAGAGTTGGACACGAATGAGCGACTTCACTTTCACTTTTCACTTTGATGCATTGGAGAAGGAAATGACAACCCACTCCAGTGTTCTTGCCTGGAGAATCCCAGGGACTGGGGAGCTTGGCGGGCTGCCGTCTGTGGGGTCGCATAGAGTCAGACACGACTGAAGCGACTTAGCAGCAGCAGCAACATATGTATGTATCCATCAGTCATAGTGTGACATGCATTATTCCTGTTCAGTAATCTAATTAGTTATCTAAATAACGGACACCACACTACTTCTCTTTTGTTATTTAGTCGCTAAGTTGTGTCTGAGTCTTTTGTGACCCATGGACTGTAGCCCACCAGGCTTCTCTGTCCATGGGATTTCCCAGGCAAGAATACTGGAGTGGGGTGCCATTTCCTTCTCCAGGTGATCTTCCTAACCCAGAGATTGAACCCATGTCTGTCTGTCTGTCTCTCTATCTATTATTGTGTGGCATGCATCATTCCTATTTAGCTATCTAAATAATGGACACCACTCTATTTCATAGATACCTTGTAATCTCAGAGGGGCTGTGATGGGCTTTTGCATTTCCCTGAGTGGTCAACTGCTTTTGACTGTTACTGGTGCATGCTAGCCTGTTTTGGGAAGCAAGGGGAGTCTGTTTTCCTGGGCCAGCCCCAGTTTTATAGAAATCCTTAGTCCTTGACTCTCAGGGGTGGGGTTTTCTCAGTGGTCCTGCCATTGCACCTGTATTAGGACCCATCTACTGGACTGAGTCCAGGATGGTTTCCTACTCCTTCCTTAAGGGAATTTCCTTTTTCCGTTTTTCATTTTCCGTAGTGGCAGTGGATGTTTTGCTCTGCCCTCGGGGATTAACGTTTGTGGCCCTTTCCCTGATGGGTTAAACCTTGTGTTGCCTAGAGGAGAAGGCACAGGGTGGCATTTTGTATTTTTCCCCACAGGCTGCCTTCCCGCCCTCTCGGTCTGCAACAGCAAGAGAGGCTTTCTCCTGTCTCCCCCCTTCCCCCGCTCTTTGTCTTGTGCCTTTGGTGAGTCCTGTGTACCTGAATGAGTTCATGGAGAAGAGTCTCTAAGTGGGTGCAAAGTCCTGTGTGTCAGCAACTCTTAGGGTTTCTGTTCTCTTACAGTTGCTCACACTGGGTCTGTACCAAGATCTCATCTTCATCCTGCTGCAGCTATTACAACAATGCTCACGCCCTGTCTCTCCTTTGATATTAGAGTCGTTGGTTGTTCTATTACCACAGCTTTTTGATGTGTCCAAGAAACATTATAATTTTGTACATTATCCTGCATTTTCTTGTCGTTAGGGTGGGAGTGATGTTCTTACCAGCTTTCTACATCTTAGACAGAAACTGGAAATCTGTCTACTTTCATGAAAAGTATTTTACGATATGCCTATAAAATATCTTTTACTTTTGCTTGTTTGTCTTTTTCTGACTTCTTTCAGTGTCTTCTCTGCAATAGATTGTTTTCCTATGATGTTTTTGGAACTGGGCTTTTTCTTTCCTCAATACGTTGTCTTTTCTCCAAGACTGCCTCTGTTTATGTCACTGTACTGCTTTAAAAAAAAATTATTTTTTAGTAATTTCTCCAGAGTTAATAAGTGTAATCTATAGAATAGTCAGCTTGGTAGGAGTTTTTTTGACCGTATCAGATAATCTGCTCTTATCTCTGTTTTCAATTTGGGATTATGGTTATCTACGTACATGGGGAGTCTGACATGATTTAACCTTAGCTTTCTGCTTAGTCCTGCCAACCTCTTTGCCCACAGATTTTAGTCGATCAGTTTCCCCTAAACTAGTCCCATCTGGTGTTTACCAACACTAGAGAGGACTTTCTTTCAAGATTCACAGACTTCTGTAACTCTAGCTGTGCCCTCTCAGAGCCTCAGCAGGTATGACCCTGCTTCAGTTCAGTCGCTCAGTCATGTCCCACTCTTTTCGACACCATGGACTGCAGCACGCCAGGCCTCCCTGTCCATCACAAAATCCTGGACCTTGTTCAAACTCATGTGCATTGAGTCAGTGGTGCCATCCACCATCTCATCCTCTGTCATCCCCTTCTCCTGCCTTCAATCCCTCCCAGCATCAGGGCCTTTTCAAATGAGTCAGCTTGTTGCATCAGGTGCCCAAAGTATTGGAGTTTCAGCTTCAACATCAGTCCTTCCAATGAACACCCAGGACTGATTTCCTTTAGGATAGACTGGGTTGGATCTCCTTGCAGTCCAAGGAACTCTCAAGAGTCTTCTATAACACCACAGTTCAAAAGCATCAATTCTTCAGTGCTCAGCTTTCTTCACAGTCCAACTCTCACATCCATACATGACCACTGGAAAAACCATAGCCTTGACTAGACAGATCTTTATTGGCAAAGTAATGTCTCTGCTTTTTAATATGCTGTCTAGGTTGGTCATAGCTTTTCTTCCAAGAAGCAAGCATCTTTTTTTTTCATGGCTGCAGTCACCATCTGCAGTGATTTTGGAGCCCCCCAAAATAAAGTATCTCACTGTTTCCATTGTTTCCTGATCTATTTGCCATGAAGTGATGGGACTGGATGCAATGATCTTTGTTTTCTGAGTGTTGAATTTTAAGCCAACTTTTTCACTCTCCTCTTTTACTTTCATCAAGAGGATCTTTAGTTCCTCTTCGCTTTCTGCCACAAGGCTGGTGTCATCTGAGTATCTGAGGTTATTGATATTTCTCCTGGCAAACTTGATTCCAGCTTGTGCTTCATCCAGCCCAGCGTTTCTCATGATGTACTCTGCATAGAAGTTAAATGAACAGGGTGACAATATACAGAGTGACGTACTCCTTTCCCGACTTGGAACCAGTCTGTTTGTCTGTGTCTGGTTCTAACTTTTGCTTCTTGACCCTCATCATATTGGTTAATTTAAAACACTCCTCAAGTGATTCTAAAGCCTGATCAATTTAAATTGGGAGATTGGGATTGACATATACACACTAATATGTTTAAAATAGTGAACCAACAAGGACCTATGATATAGCACAGGGAACTCTGCTCAATATTCTGTAACAACCTAAATGGAAAAAGAGCTGGAAAAAGAAGATACATGTATATGTAGAACTGAATCACTTTGTTGTACCCCTGAAAGACAACATTATTAATCAACTGTCAGTCGCTCAGTCATGTCCGACTCTTTGTGACCCCATGAATCGCAGCACGCCAGGCCTCTCTGTCCATCACCAACTCCCAGAGTTCACTCAGACTCATGTCCATCGAGTCAGTGATGCCATCCAGCCATCTCATCCTCTGTCGTCCCCTTCTCCTCCTGCCCCCAGTCCCTCCCAGCATCAGAGTCTTTCCCAATGAGTCAACTCTTTGCATGAGATGGCCAAAGTACTGGAGTTTCAGCTTTAGCATCATTCCTTCCAAAGAAATCCCAGGGCTGATCTCCTTCAGAATGGACTGGTTGGATCTCCTTGCAGTCCAAGGGACTCTCAAGAGTCTTCTCCAACACCATGGTTCAAAAGCATCAATTCTTCAGTGCTCAGCTTTCTTCACAGTCCAACTCTCACATCCATACATAACCACTGGAAAAACCATAGCCTTGACTAGACGGACCTTTGTTGGCAAAGTAATGTCTCTGCTTTTGAATATGCTATCTAGGTTGGTGATAACTTGTCTTCCAAGGAGTAAGCATCTTTTAATTTCATGGCTGCAGTCACCATCTGCAGTGATTTTGGAGTCCCCCAAAATAAAGTCTGACACTGTTTCCACTGTTTCCCCATCTATTTCCCATGAAGTAATGGGACCAGATGCCATGATGTTCATTTTCTGAATGTTGAGCTTTAAGCCAACTTTTTCACTCTCCTCTTTCACTTTCATCAAGAGGCTTTTGAGTTCCTCTTCACTTTCTGCCATAAGGGTGGTATTATCTGCATATCTGAGGTTATTGATATTTCTCCTGGCAATCTTGATTCCAGTTTGTGCTTCTTCAAAGCCCAGCATTTCTCATGATGTACTATGCATAGAAGTTAAATAAGTAGGGTGACAATATATAGCATTGATTTTCTCCTTTTCCTATTTGGAACCAGTCTGTTGTTCCATGTCCAGTTCTAACTGTTGCTTCCTGACCTGCATATAGGTTTCTGAAGAGGCAGCTCAGGTGGTCTGGTATTCCCATCTCTTTCAGAATTTTGCACAGTTTATTGTGATCCACACAGTCAAAGGCTTTGACATAGTCAATAAAGCAGAAATAGATACTCCAATATAAAATAAAAATAAAAAAACCCACTTAAGTTCTTATTCTACAGTTTTCATGACCTCACTCAGTAGCAAAACCTTCATGACAAATTGAGTTTTAAAGAGTGTAGAGAATTCAGAATTGTGGAAAAAAGAAAAAAAGTAATTCTTAACAATGAAAGTAGCACAATCAAAGAAACAGGCAGAAAAGTAAGGTGAATGCAATTACTGCTGCATTACTGCAATATAGCATGCGTGTTGGAAATTAGTTTGGGGCTAAATTTGGGATGGTCTTGGAAATCAAACTAAGGATACTAGGGTTCATTCTCTAGATAACAGGAACTCAATTAAGATTTTTGAAATGAAGAATAACATGATTAATGCTGCTCACAAAAGACTTATCTACTACCTTGTATATCCCTGACTGACATCCAGAGTTTAGAAGTAGAAATAATATTTGCAATATTCTAGGAAAGAGCGATTGTGGGCTTGAATAAGAGGTTGGTCACTGGAATGTAAAGGTTGTGACAGGTGTGAAAACTAATAAGGCAAAAGGATCAGTGGAAGAGAGGGCAGCGTCAAGGGTAGTACTGAGGTTTTAAATGTAAATGATTAGAAAAACTAAGCTGTCATTTACAGCAACTGGGAACAGAGAAGCAAAAGCAGCTTTGGGGAAAAGATAAAACATTTAATTGGGGTCAGAATTCTTTCAGGGGTTGCTGGTACTTCCAACTGGTTTTAAGGCAAACTAGTCTAAGTTCATTAATGAAAAAACACAGTCCATCAGGCATGCAAACTTTCTGTTTTTTATAGTAAAATTCTATGATTGAGATTTTCTCATTTAATCCAGGATACCCTGTGGATATATTGAATTAATACTCAATTTATTCATTTTGCATTTAATATGTAATATTTTACTTCATAATAATAATTTGATCTTTCAGAGAGTTTTCAAAAGTTTACTTAAATCATTTAAAGAATAAGTCAGGAAATTTGATTTACTTTCTAGTACAAAATCCTAACACTGATTATTCTCTGGTTTCTTTTATGATTAATTTTGATATTATGCTTTAATTTTAATGATATGACTTCCATTATTTTTAGCCTGTATTTTAAAATAATTTTTATCAAATTATAATGTCCATACAGAAAAGTACACAAATACCAAGTATAGACTGAAGAATTTTTACAAATGTCCCCTCCATTTTACTGCCTACCTCTTCCAGAGGAAACAAGTTCTTTCACTTTTACATTATTTTTGCCTGCATGGAATCATACAGTATGTGCTATTTTGTGTCTGGTTTCTTTCATTCAAAGTTATGTCCGTACGATTGTTCCATTCTGTTTTAGCAATAGTTATTTCTTTTTATGAATTCCTCTAATCTTTATTGATATTTACATTGTTTCTGGTTTGCAGCTATTCAAAGAATGCTATTATATTGTAGTTATGTAAACCTTTCAGTAAACATATGTATGGATGTTTGGGTTCATATTTGTGAGTTTTGAGGGTGGGAATGGTAGGGTTTGTGCAAGTCCATCCTTTGGTAGAGAGTACCAAACAGTTTTCCAAAGTGGAAATGATGCGAGTTCCAGGTTCTCCTCATCCTTTTCTGTCCTTGGTGATCCGCTGGTCTTTTAAATTTCAGTCATTATTGATGTATATGCAATTGTAAATTACTGTGGAGTTAGTTTACATTTTGTGATGGTTAAGGAAACTGGATACGTACTCATGTTTATTGAGCACACATTATCCTTACTTAAGAAGGAGTTGCAAAAGATTCTTGGCCATTTACTTATTTTTTTTTGTATGCAAGTTTTATTACAGAATTTTTAAAAATTGAAGTGTAGTTGATATATATTATTATATAATTATGTATTATATTTATAATTATATAATTAAATAGTATATATTATATAGTTTTCAAGGGTACAGTACAGTGATTCACAACTTTTAAAGGCTGTACTTATTTATAGTTACTGTAAAATACTGGCTGTATTCCCTGTGTTGTACAATGTATCCATGTAGTTTATTTTATACAGAATAGTTTATACCTCTTAATTCCCTACTGCTATCCTGCCCCTCCTTCCTTCTCTCTCCCTGCTGGTAACTACTAGTTTATTCTGTAAATCTGTGAGTATGTTTCCTTTTTATTTTACTCACCAGTTTGTTTTATTTTTTAGATTCCGCGTATAAGTGATATCATACAGTGTATGTCTTTCTCTGTCTGCCATTTCACTAAGCACAGTACCCTCCAAGTCCATGCCTGTTGTTGCAAATGGCACGATTTCATTCTTTTTTGTGGCTGAGTAGTATCCTGTTGTAGCTATATATACACCACATCTTTATTCGAAGGGCACTTAAGTTGCTTCCATATCTTGACAATTGTAACTAATGCTGCTGTGAACACTGGGTTGCATGTATCTTTTTGAAATAGTGTTTTTGTTTTATATCCAGGAGTGGAATTGCTGAGACATGTGGTAATTCCATTTTTAGTTTTTGGAGAAACCTCCACACTGCTCTCCTCATTGGCCATACTATTGAATATAATTTTTTGACATAAAGTATTTTTTAAGATAGCTTAAGGAAGACTTCTGTTAGTATATAGCAAGTTTTCTCATGGAAATGTGAACGACCGTTGAATCTTATCATATTTCTTTGAAACTGGCAAGGTGACCATACATTTTTACCCTTTATACTGTTAATGTGATGAATTGTGTGATTTATTTTTATATGTTAAAACCAGTTGCTCATTCTTGTAATTAATCCAACTCGTATGTATTTCTGGATTATTTTTGCTAATATTTTATATAAAATTTTGTATGTATGTTTTTGACAGATGTTTGGTATGGTAGTTATGCTGGTCTCATAGAATAGTTGAGAAATTTCTTCTTTTTTTCTACTCTCTAGTTTTAAAAATAAGGTCAATATTAATTATTTCTTAAATACATGGAGAAATTCAGTTTTAGAATCATGTCAGTCTGAAGTTTTCTGTGAAGGTTTTCATTTGATAATGAAATACTGCAATACTAAATAGATACACATTTTTTAGATTTTCTGTTTCTTATGCCAGATTTACTTAATTGTGCTTCACTAGAAATCTGTTCATTGTTTAATCTAAATTTATATAAAGTTGTTTATATATTTTTATATTTTTTTGTAGTTTTCATTCCTGATGTTGTTTGCTTGGATTTTTTTCTCTTTGTATTTCTCTCTGAAGTCTTCCCATGGAGTTGATAGTTTTATTAAATTACCATTTATTTTATGGAACTCTTAGTTTTCAAATGTTGCAGTTAAAGTTTTTTCTTTGTCTGCTTATCTTTTTATTGTATTAATTTCTTACCTAATTTTACAGTTATCTTACTTTTGTTGGATAACTTACTAAGTTGGATGCTTAGAGCATGGAATACCAGCGTTTATTCTTTTTATAAGTATGCCTTGAAAGTGAAAGTGAAGTCGCTCACTCGTGTCCAACTCTTTGTGACCCCATGGACTGTAGCCTACTAGGCTCCTCCATCTGTGGGATTTTCCCGAAAGAGTACTGGAGTGGGGTGCCATTGCCTTCTCCAGGGGATCTTCCCAATCCACGGGTTGAACCTGGGTCTCCCGCACTGCAGACAGACCCTTCACCGTCTGAGCCACCAGGGAAGCCCCTATCAGAGAGTCTTTACAGAAGATTCAGTACAATTATATTCATTATCTTTCGATTTGACTGATTTAAAAATTACATTGTAACATTAACTTTGGCTCAGACATTGGGAGATTTTCTCGTTACACTTCTGTTACTTGTTTCTAATTCCCTTTGATCACATATGCACATGGAATTGTCTCAGTCCTTGTAAATTTGTTGAGACTTACTATGAAACAGTATATTATCAATGTTGAAAAATTCTCCACATCACCTTGGGAGAAGTGTGTGTTCTCCAGGTTGTGAGGATGGTGTTGTATACACTGATGTGATCAAAATTTTAAAATTTTGCTCTTCAAAACTTTTCTTTCTTTACTACTAACACTGACTTCTATTATTAGTTACTGAGAACAATATATTAAAATTTATTACTTCGCTTTTATATTTCATATACTAGTCTATAAGATACATAAATCTTTCTGATGGATAGACTATTTAATCACAATAAAATATCTTATTTTTTTCTCGAGTAATCTTCTTGCTTTGGAATTGACTTTTTTTTTCTATTGATAAAGCTATACACACCCTTCTGGGCAATGTTTGTATTATATATAATTTATTCTTTTACTGTGAAAACCTCTTTATCATTGTATTTCAGTCATATATTATTATTGTGCTTCATTTTATTTAGCCAGTCTCACAAGCTTTCTTTTAAGAAGTATGTAGTACACTTAAATTCAATTGAATTACTAATATTTTCTGAATGTGTAGTAATTTTAGCACTTAAAATTTTTTACATGCTGGTGAAAAACTCAGTTTTGCTCATCTGGAGCTCTTTTCATTTTGCTTCAGTTTTGAAGGATGTATTCTCTTAGGTGTAGCTATCTAAATCAAAATACTTTTCTTTCAGCACTTTGATAGTGTCATTCCATTGATTTCTAATCTTCACAGTTTCTATTCAGGTGTTAACCATCAGCCTTATTGTTGTTCCTTTGAGGGTGATGTGTCTTTTTTCTCTAGTTGATTTTATGATTTATGTCTTGGTACATATTGAATTTTCCAATTCCTTGAAAATGTGGAAACCTCTGCTAGTTTCCTCAGATTCTATAGGTAATGTTCCTCAAAGCCTGTAGGTGATGTTTTCACCTTTACCTCGTTAAGAATTTTTACATCATTAGTGGACTGAATCTGCATATACGTGCCTGATGGATTTTTCTGGAAGGCTTCTCTAGATGTTCATGTGCTAAGAATGCTCAGGAATTAAAAATCCCTGAAAGTAAGTCCTTAATTAATGACTGGCATTTGTTGATATATAAATTTTAACAGTTCCCCCACATTTGGGTAGGATAATCCTGGAGCATGTGTTTTACACTATTTTTTTAAAAACTTTGAGCTTCCCGTAAGGGATTAGCTAGCATAATAATGTATCTTTTATCAGTTGCCATCCATTCCCAGCATCACTTCTCCGTGTTAGTGTTCCTTTCACTCTCAAATAAACCTCTTGTGACAGAATCCTCATCTCAGAGTTTGAGACTAAAAAAAGATTGTTAAGACCCTCCTGTGTGGCAGGATAATACAGAGGTCAGGTGATATGTGAAGTCCTGGCTCAACCGTCTCACTGTGAATCCAATGGTTCATAAGTGTGCTCTAGTGAATTCCCCAGTCCCTCATTACATAATAAAGGCACATATAATTTGGCATAATTCTCACATTGGTGCCTGATTTCTGGAGAAAGAAGCAAAATGTTTGGGAAAAACAAGTAGAATCCCTTAAAATTACTCCCTGGTCAAAAGACTAAATGAGAATCCATAACTCATCTTGAGGGAAATGGCAGACTTGGTATCACTCTGTAGACTTAGAGGTTGCCAGGCTGGTAGTCCCTATTATATTTCCATTCAATAAGCTAGTTTGAGGCCTGAAAATATCAGGATATTATGAAAAATTATGAGGAACTACCATAAATGTAACCCAAGTGATAGCACCAATCATATTGCCTTTTTTCAGTTATCAACATGGTGATAAAGACAAATCTCAGTATTATGAAAATGTTGGTGACTCCAAAGACCCCTGAGTATCAGGCACCTGCAAGGTCTAAGGTCTGAGAGTGGGAGTAGCAGGAGTGGTCCCTTTAAGTGTTACGCCTAATGACTGGGCTTGAGGAATTTGGGCTTCAGTTTCCAGAAGAGAAAAGCTTCTACCAGGCTGTGCACCAAGAGATCCACACAAGCCAAAATTACAGCTAAACCCAGTCATTCTGGGCTCTCTCATAGGAGTGCAGAAGCATTCAGGAAGTTATTACACTGTCCGTGGAAACTGATCATTATTACCATGAGGATATAAAGTTTAGTTCAGTTCAGTTCAGTCATTCAGTTGTGTCCGACTTCTTGCGACCCCACGAACCGCAGCACGCGAGGCCTCCCTGTCCTTCACTAACTCCTGGAGCCCACTCAAACCCGTGTCCACTGAGTCGGTGATGCCATTCAACCATCTCATCCTCTGTCGTCCCCTTCTCCTCCTGCCCTTGATATAGAGGTGCTGCTGCATAATGAAGGCAGGAAGATTCACTGTACACAGTCTTTCCACATGTGTACAGGTATGCTCAGTGTGTCCAACTCTTTGAGAGCCCACCAGCCTCCTCTGTCCGTTATCCAGGCCAGAATACTAGAGTCAGTTGCCATTTCCTTCTCCAGGGATCTTCCTGACCCAGGATTGAACCCTTGTCTCCTGCATCTCCTGCACTGCAGGCGGATTATTATTATTATTATTTTTACTGCTGAGCCACATCTTACCCTATTTAATAATTTATGATAAATAGGTTCTAGCAGAAAGCATAACAAGAGCATGGTAACCAGAGGCTGCAGCCTTTAAGGGTGAGGATCTTCTTTACCCCACGTCATTAAACATGTATGCTATCATGTAAGAAATGAATCGCCAGTCTAGGTTCGATACAGGATACAGGATGCTTGGGGCTGGTGCATTGGGATGACCCAGAGAGATGACAGGGGAGAGAGGTGGGAGGGGGGGTTCAGGATTGGGAACTCATGTACAGCCGTGGCGGATTCATGTCAATGTATGGCAAAACCAATACAGTATTGTAAAGTAAAAAAAAAAAAAAAAAGTACTGGCCAATTACAGAGGGGGATTAAATGGTAGAAGGGAGATACACAGTGCGTACCGGTCACAGACTTTGGATGCTCGGTGATGAGATGTGTCTCATGGTTCACTAAAACTCCTGCACGTCCATTTTTAAAACATTTGACCTTGAAGAAGAGTGACAAGACTTGACAAAATAGTGCAAACTTAACTTGAGATGTGAGTTGTTCTGAGCATTACAGAGAGCAGACTGCCTGTAGCAGATACTGTCGATACCGTCTCAAATCCCCAAAGCTTATCATGTCTGTGTGCTTTCGGTAATTGACAACTGTCAGTATCTGTATCTTCATGCTTCATGACTTGTTCTGGAAGGCTACTCTTCTATACCCAAGGAAGGTTAGAAATGCTCTGGAATTAAATAACATCTCAGCATTATCTCTCACCTAGTGCCTGATAAGAAAGAATGTACAAAAACCTCTGTCCCATCACACCTTAGATGGGAAATATCTGAGCATAGTATGTGCTTTACAACATTTCCCAGAGTGACTCTAGTATTAAGTTATTGCCATCCTTTGTATCTGGCTGATTAGGGTCCTCTTTATTGATGGTGTCCCTTCCCTCCTAGAGCAGTTTCCGCTCCCCTCCTCATGTTCCTGGTGCCTCCCAAAATGCACTACTTGCACTAAGAGCTTTATGTCAGGCTCTGCTTTTTCTCTGCTTTGAGAAAAACTCAAAACTAAGATTTGTAACCGCTACATTTTGATAGTTTTTTTTTTTTTTGCCTCTTAGCCAACTGCTTGAGGATTAGAAAATCCCTTATGTGTAAAAGTACTTTTAAATAACCAAACTCACTTCTCCGCTCTTCTTTTCTCTCTGGGTTCTTGACCCTTCGAGTCCTTCCTGGTTTGATAGTCCTCTGATGCCTTGAAACAGCCTCTAAAAAGTGTTATCTAGTTATTACAGTTGTTCTCAGTAGGAGAGTTGGTCCAACATAACTGATAGCAGAAATCAATTTCTTTCATAAATCCATATGTGAATCAGAGAAACTTTAATGAGAACTTAAAAAGGCAGTTACTGCCTTCTTCCATGACATTTTGAAAACTCAGGGAACATTTGAAAAATGTAACATCCAGTTTTCTAGAGGTGAAAAATGATCAAGTCACGCTGAAGGCATTCTTACAGTATAACTCTTTCAGTCACCTTTGGTTCTTTGTTTTCTGCCAATCTCTACATCTTTTATGAGTAGTTCCTTTGCTCTTATATTATGAGAGAGGATTAGGCTTTCAAATTTGCTATTGTTTTCATGCATCTTCAGGGAGTAATTATCTGGCTTTTAAGGATCATACGCTCATTCCTTTGGGGGTAAGGGAGAAAGTGTAAAACATTCATATTTTTCTTTATTTTCATTCCAGTAAATATATTCTGAGGGGCACAGCGTAGTGCTTTAAATGGAAAGAGAAGTTAAGGGAATGAAAAAGTGCTTGTTTGAAGAGTTCACCATTAAGACTCATTCTGTAGATTAATAGACAGATCACCAGTCTCCAGGGTTAGCAAGTCAACCATTTCATTAAAATTAAATTTACATGAAAATGTGGAGAAAATGAGTAACATTTCAGTCTTTGTTGGTAGCAGGTCAAAAAGTCACATCCCCATTGGATCTGGAACTCTGCTTTATAGTGACTTTTCCTATGACCTATTTTCCAGCTCTCATTTTATTGACTAGCTGAAGGCTTCTGCATGAACCAGTTGGTTTCTTTGCAGTTTTCTGTTTCATGTATTCAGGAAACTATGCCTATGAGCTGAGTTGTAAATATCATGCTCTAAGTGACGTGTCATTTAGAGAATGCCATGAAGTTTGATTCTTTCCTGAACAGAGACAAATTTTGCCTAATTAATTGTCTCTACCAAGGAGTTGGACATAGTATCATCTTGTTTGCTGATGTAAGGTGTGTCCCTTAACAATTACTTGCTTGTTGGAGAAAAAAAGAGGGAAACAACTTATGCCTTATTTATCATAAGGACTAGTCACAACTGAATGTTGATCCCATAATGTTAAAAAAAGAAAGAAAAAATGCCTAAGTTTTCTTATCATGGCAATTAGATATAGGAAAAGAGTTTTCCTTATTCTCTCTGAGAAAGAATGTGAGTTGCTGATATAATACTCATTTCCTTCCCCCGTGAGATGCCAGTCTGAAGCTATGGGGTATGAAAATATTACCAATTACTCTTGTAGCTTAGGTATCAAAAATGCTTTTAGATTAATATCCAATCTGCAAAAGCAGAGTAAAAGAAGCTTGCTTATTGTCTTAAATTCTCTGTGTTCCTTTTTTGTGAGCATTCTACTTAATCCTGGCATTCTCACTCTTGTTCCAGACTTCTCATGTTCTTGAGATAAGGAGAGATTTACAGCAATCTTTGTTATAGCTCTTGTCCACCACTGAATTATAGGTGTTTAATTGGCACACATAAGTTGAAGCAATTTCAACTCTGAAGCAGAGTCCATATCACATGGTTCAAGACATGGCAATGATATTGTCTAAAATTTTTTTTTTTTTGGTGGTGGTGATAGTACGGTAGCAACTAGCAGAGGTACCCAAGGAATTGTTCCAATGTGAGCAGGATAGATTTTAAAAAATTTCTCTGTATAGAGAACTTAAAAGTTAGATTATTTTGCTTATTCTGCCTCTTTGTGACCCCATGGACTGTATGTAGCTTGCCAGGCTTCTCTGTCCATGGAATTCTCCAGGCAAGAATACTGGAGTGTGTAGCCATTGCCTTCTCTAGGGGATCTTCCCAACCCAGGAATTGAACCCGGGTCTCCTGCGTTGCAGGCAGATTCTTTACTGTCTTGGCCATCAGGGAAACTCCATATTCATCACATGTTCTCCCTAAATGTCATGTAGTATTTTAATGTATTTATTATCATTCATTCATCCAAAATATATAGATAATGTACATACTAAGAATATTGCAAACTGATTGGTTTAAAAATATTTTAAAATTAAATGTTTGCTTCCAAAAGAGCTGGCTGAACACTGATAATTTCAACTTCTAAGTCACATATATATTTTATTAGTGTTTGTTTTTCTAAAAATAAGTGCCAGATTTAGGGCTAGATATTTCTGATATGCTAATGTTTATGACTCTTTGTATGAATGCTGTGCTACATAATTTATTTAAACTAGTGCTCAAGATTTCCGTCAAAAGCATACTAGCGTGTGCCATCCTGTGATCACAGTGAACTTTTGTTATTTTTATACAGTGTGGACCTGGAAGCACCAGTCAGTATAGCATATGCTACTCTTATCCCAAATAGATTTTTTTCTTCTCTGATATTTACTGAATACTAATAATGTACTCGAAGCACCTTATTGCCTTTATATTTCATGATCCTTTTGTGGGAAGTGGGAAGTGTTAGTTGCTCAGTCGTGTCCAGTTCTTTGTGACTCCATGGGCTGTAGGCCACCAGGCTCCTCTGGTTCCTGGGATTCTCCAGGCAAGAATACTGGAGTAGGTTGCCATTCCCTTCTCCAGGGGATCTTCCTGACCCAGGGATCAAACCTGGGTCTCCTGCACTGTAGGCAGATTACCATCTGAGTCACTGGGGAAGGCCTGATCCTTATAGGTGCTGCTGTTAATATTTCAGTTTTACAAATAAGGGCATAGCCTGTGAGTCTCAAGTCACTCGGTCAGAGCCTTCACTCAGGGTCTACACCTTGAATGCTTTTGTTGCCTTATGATCAAGAATATTTGGAGTTTGTGTGAGAATTTTCTTTCCAGTTTACATATTATAGGTTTATGATGAGTTATAGTCAAGTCATTTTCCTCACAGGCTTAACTGCATTTTGAGTAGGAGAGCATCCCATACCTCAGTATTGCCCCTGGGTGTGGTTCCTGCCTGATTTTTGTATGTTTAGGGAAGAATGAAAGGAGATAAGTTTGTAAAAAGTGCTCTAGGGCATTTGTGGAATCAGAGAAGTATATTAATACTCTGATCTACACTTAGCCACCTATTCTTCCTGAGTACCATGTGCTGGCCAGAAAAACAAAGTAGCCACTGTTTCCACTGTTTTCCCGTCTATTTGCCATGAAGTGATGGAACCGGATCCCATGATCTTCGTTTTCTGAATGTTGAGCTTTAAGCCAACTTTTTTGCTCTCCTCTTTCACTTTCATCAAGAGGCTCTTTAGCTCTTCTTCACTTTCTGACATAAGGGTGGTGTCATCTGCCTACCTGAGGTTATTGATATTTCTCCCCACAATCTTGATTCCAGCTTGTGCTTCCTCCATCCAGTGTTTCTTATGATGTACTCTGCATATAAGTTAAATAAGCAGGGTGACAATATACAGCCTTGACGGACTCCTTTTCCTATTTGGAACCAGTCTGTTCTATGTCCAGTTCTAACTGTTGCTTCCTGACCTGCATATAAATTTCTCAAGAGGCAGGTCAGGTGGTCTGGTATTCCCATCTCTCCCAGAATTTCCCACAGTTTACTGTGATCCACACAGTCAAAGGCTTTGGCATAGTCAATATAGCATAAATAGATGTTTTTCTGGAGCTGTCTTGCTTTTTCGATGATCCAGTGGATGTTGGCCATTTGATCTCTGGTTCTTCTTCCTTTTCTAAAACCAGCTTGAACATCTGGAAGTTCATGGTTCACGTATTGCTGAAGCCTGGCTTGGAGAATTTTGAGCATTACTTTACTAGCACGTGAGATGAGTGCAATTGTGCGGTAGTTTGAGCATTCTTTGGCATTGCCTTTCTTTGGGATTGGAATGAAAACTGACCCTTTTCCAGTCCTGTGGCCACTGCTGAGTTTTCCAAATTTGCTGGCATATTGAGTGCAGCACTTTCATAGCATTATCTTCCAGGATTTGAAATAGCTCCACTGGAATTCCATCACCTCCACTAGCTTTGTTCGTAGTGATGCTTCCTAAGGCCCACTTGACTTCACATTCCAGGATGTCTGGCTCTAGGTGAGTGATCACACTATCTTGATTATTTGGGTCGTGAAGATCTTTTTTGTACAATTCTTATGTGTGTTCTTGCCACCTCTTCTTAATATCTTCTGCTTCTATTAGGTCTATACCATTTCTGTCCTTTATTGAGCCCGTCTTTGCATGAAAAATCACTGCAGATGGTGACTGCAGCCATGAAATAAAAAGATGCTTACTCCTTGGAAGGAAAGTTATGACCCACCTAGACAGCATATTCAAAAGCAGAGACATTACTTTGTCAACAAAGCTCCATCTAGTCAAGGCTATGGTTTTACAGTGGTCATGTATAGATGTGAGAGTTGGACTATAAAGAAAGCTGAGCACCAAAGAATTGATGCTTTTGAACTGTGGTGTTGGAGAAGACTCTTGAGAGTCCCTTGGACAGCAAGGAGATCCAACCAGTCCATCCTAAAGGAGATCAGTCCTGGGTGTTCATTGGAAGGACTGATGTTGAAGCTGAAACTCCAATACTTTGGCCACCTGGTGCAAAGAGCTGATTCATTGGAAAAGACCCTGATGCTGGGAAAGATTGAGGGCAGGCGAGAAGGGGATGACAGAGGATGAGATGGTTGGATGGCATCACTGACTCAATGGACATGGGTTTGGGTGGACTCTGGATGTTGGTGATGGACGGGCAGGCCTGGCGTGCTGTGGTTCATGGGGTCACAATGAGTTGGACACAACTGAGTGACTAAACTGAACTGAACGTGCTGGCAACAGTAGGATTTGGTGGGATTTCCTGAGTTTTTTTGTTTGGCCAAAAGCAATGAAAAGGAAAGGGGAAAATGACACAGGGGCAGAAGACTGCAAAAGGGTGAAGTGACATGGCAGGGAGAGTGATTTGGAGAGGAGGGTGAACAAAGAGACGCATATGGAAGGGGCAGCTCTGACCCGCCAGAGTGCTGCCTGGGTCTCTGGCAGGCACCCGTTCTGTCAGCTATCCCTCCTGCTCTGGTGAAGAGGGACAGAATTCATCACCAGCTCCTCTTCCCCACTACTTCCACGTTTCTCTCCAGGGTTGGGAAAGGTGAGCAATTTGTTACAAATGCATGATGAATTTCATTAAGTATTCACAACTGCTGTTAAAATCACTGGAGATCTGCAAAATAGAACCCAACATGCCCAGAACAGATTTGACACACAGAGCAGAGATGTGAAATTTGCCAGAAATTAAAAGCTCTGCTGGTATTCAGGTCCTTTATGAGTCATCTTTTTTTTTTTTTTTCTGAGTAGAACATGATTTTATTGAAATGATGACAGTTACATGTTTTATTAATGTGCTTTTTAGACAGGCTTCATAACATGATCTCATCATAAAATTCTCAAGGTAATGGATTTATCATTCAATGAGTTAATGCAATAGAGAGTGCTTTGTAGCCTGGAAAGTGCTAAATAAATATTAGATATTGCAGTCATAACCCACATAGCATTTTGTCTTATAGATTAAAAAAAAACTTTAATGAGCTTTTTATTTTAGAATAATTTTAGATTTACAGAAAAGTTGTGAAATAGTACAAACAGCTTCCACACACCCTGCACCTAGGTTCCCCTATTATGAGTACCTTAAAGTGTATGGTACAATTTATCATGACTAATGAACCAGTATCAGTACATTATGTAAAGTCCACACTTGGTTCAGATTTCCTTAATTTTCACCTGAGGTCCTCTTCCTGCTCCACACTGCCATCCAGGATACCACTTTACATTTAGTTCTTACGTTTCCTTAGAATCCTCCTGGCTGTGACAGTTATCAGACTTTCCTTGCTTTTGATGACCAAGACAGTTTTGACGAGTACTGGTCAGGAATTTTGTAGAATGTCCCTCAAGTGGAATTGTTCTGATGCTTTTCATATGGTTAGACTGAAGTTACGAGTTTTTGAGAGTGTGATGGAGGAGGTAAAGTGCTGTCTTCATCACCGCATATCAAAGGTATGTACTGTCAGTTTGATTTATGATTCTTAGTGTTCACCTTGATCATGAGGCTGAAGTTGTGTTTATCAGTTTCTCCACTGTAAAGTTACTTTTTCTCTACCTTTTCCATACTGTACTCTTTGGAAAGGAAGTCACTATGTGCAGCTCACAGTTAGGTGGTGGGAAGTTATGCTCCAGTTCCTTTAGTGTGAAGTAGCTACATACATTATTTGAAATTTTTCTGCTCAGGAAATCTCTCTCTCTCTTTACTTATGTACATAATCATGTCCTTATATCCATATGGAACTGTAAATATTTAGTTTTTACTTTGCATTATAATCCAATACAAGTTAATTCTGTTGCTCAGATTATTCCAGCTTTGGCCATAGGGGGCCATTTATTTTGGCTCTTAGGTCCCCTTGACGTACTTCCATGTGGGTATGCGTGGGTTGTTTTTTTTTTTCTTTTTTTTTTTTTACTTATTACTTTTGTTTAGCACTTCCATGCTTTCTGGCACTTGCGAGATGCTTGAGGCTCCTCTTGCAGATATTCTGGCCCAGTACTGGGATCAACTGTTTCTTCAAAGAGCCTTGGTTCCTTTTATTGAAGAATGTCATTAGAAATCAAGATATGAGTTATTTTGCTATCAAAATGTCATTTCACAGTTTTCTCAGCTGACAAAGTAAAGAAATACTTGTGTGTGCACTAGTCCATGTATGTACTTTACAACAGATCTCAAGGCGCAGCTGCTGGATAGCCATCTGATGATGCTGTTCATTGCAGAAGACCCCTAAAGGAAGATCCGAGACAGGCATTCCCATGGCCCTCATAATTCTCCCTCATTGTGTGGGTCTGTTACGGGTTAAATTGTATGCTAACCCCAACACCTCAGAATGTGACTGTGTTTAGAGATAGGGCCTTTAAAATAAGTAATTAAAGTAAAATAAGTTCAGAAGGGTGGGCCTAATTCCAGGATGACTCATGTCCATGTAAGCAGAGGCCTTTAGGACACAACACACAAGAGGAAGGCCGTGTAAAGACAGGGGAAGATGGTCATCGAGCTGATCCAGCGAAAGAAACCAACCCTGCTGACATCTCCAACTTGGGCATATAGCCTCCAGTATTACGAGAAAATTTCTGTTGTTTAAGCCACCCCATCTCTGGTACTTCCTTATGACACCTCTAGAAAATTAATACAAGGTCCTCACATTTAAAACTCTTTAATGAAAACAAAACTATCTCAGAGACACTTGAGTATTTACAAGTAGCATGCTATGATGTCTGGGATTTATTTTTATATAGTCCAGTTGGACTGGACTATATAAAAAAGGATGACAGATGATAAAGAATGGCAAAATGACCATTACTGTGGAAGCTGTTTTGAGCATATGAAAATTCATTATCTAGTCTCTCTATTTTAGTGTATGATTGAAAATTGACATAATAAATTGTTTCAAAATGTAACTAACTCATTACTGTTAATTATTGATGAGTCTACTGGGCACAGCATGCCAGGATCTGTAAGGATTTAAAAATGTTAAATTTAGAAAACCACCACAACAGTAATGGCTACCCACTGAAAGTCAGGAGTTCCACAGCACACTTTGTGTAAGCTGTTTCGATGTTTATAACACAAGCCAATAAGATAGCTATTGTTGGCACTGATTTATAGTTAGTAAACAGCATAGTTTGGACTTGAATAGTAGCTTGCCTGTTTCAAAAGCCAGTTATTTCCAGCATACGTTTCCATTATGCAGCTGTGTCCCATACCAAGAGCTACTTCTACCGGATAAATGCTGTGTGTCAAGCATTTTCTTTGGTGTAGTATATCATGAAGGAGTATAAAATTTGAAAAAAATACCTTTTATGCATCTATTGATGTGGTTATATGATTATTCTAATTTGTTCTATTAAGGCGGTAAAATGCATTAATTGATTTTTAGTAATGTTATTTGGATATAATTGATGTATAATTAACTGCCCATATTTAAAATCAACAATTTATTAGATTTTGTTATATCTATGTGCCCATGAAACAATCACCATAATGGGGATAGTTACTATTATGCTCCCACCAAAGATTTCTCATGCTGTTTTATAATCGCTTACTTCTGATCCCTTAAAACCCACACAACCAGTCATCTGTTTAATGTCACAATAGGTTAGCTTACAGTTTTTAGAACAATGATCAGTAAAAAATGACCTGTGGGCCAAATCTGGCCCAACCACCTGTTTCTATAAACGAAAATTTATTGGAACACAGAAACACTCATTTGTTTACCTATTGTGTGGGTCTGAGAGCACAGCCCAAGTTTTGGCAGTTCATAAGTCTTCCCTGGCTTTTAATTTTCTGCTGAGTCTCCTTGTATTTTCTCTGGGAATATGTAAGGCTTTATGACACAGATGGTGATATTTGGAGAGATAGGACCCTCTCTAGTGTCTCCTGAGTGCCAGTGCAGTTTTGCACATGTACACGGCCTTCCAGGAAGCCAGAGATACACGGGGACTTATCAAAGCTCACTGTAGAATCTCATTCCATGATCCTTGTTAAATTTCTGGCTAGTCGGGCGGTCTACCGCCTGCCTCAACAAGAACTGCAGTCTCATGCTGGCTGTGATTTCATTCTCTCTGTTGGTTTGCCACCAGGATTGCTACAGGTTTTGGCCAATGTCCATGCATTTGGGATTTGTCTACTTTCTGATTAAAATTAAATCCATGCCCTCAGGCAGTAGAACTACTGGTTCCTGCTTAGTGAGTTGGTAAGTTCCTGTGCTCATGTATGGATGTGAGAGTTGGACTGTGAAGAAGGCTGAGCGCCGAAGAATTGATGCTTTTGAACTGTGGTGTTGGAGGAGACTCTTGAGAGTCCCTTGGACTGCAAGGAGATCCAACCAGTCCATTCTGAAGGAGATCAACCCTGGGATTTCTTTAGAAGGAATGATGCTAAAGCTGAAGCTCCAGTACTTTGGCCACCTCATGTGAAGAGTTGACTCATTGGAAAAGACTCTGATGCTGGGAGGGATTGGGGCAGGAGGAGAAGGGGACGACTGAGGATGAGATGGCTGGATGGCATCACGGATTCGATGGACGTGAGTCTGAGTGAACTCCGGAAGATGGTGATGGACAGGGAGACCTGGCGTGCTGCGATTCATGGGGTCGCAAAGAGTCGGACACGACTGAGCGACTGAACTGAACTGAACTGAACTGAAGGTAGGAGAGGGGCAGATCAAAACTACCCCAAGGTAAAACTCCATCAAGTCCCACTGTTTTTGCCTCGGGTTTGGTAGTTTTTCTTCAGTGAACTCTTCTCCACTTAAAAAATATGCCTCTGGTTGCTCTCCAGAGCACTGAAATTATTTCGGTCAGTTTTGTCCAGCTGTGTAATTGCTTTTGGGGGAGAGGTTTTTCAGAGCTCCACAGTCCTCGATTCCAGAAGTCCTGCCTCATCAGTGCCCTCTTTTCAGAAGTGTTATTATCAATCTCATGATTCTCTCATTCTCGTCACTAATGCCCATCTTCTAAGAATTGTCAGCTATAACTTTCATTTTTCTTCAGTTCAGTTCAGTCGCTCAGTCGTGTCTGACTCTTTGCGACCCCATGAATCGCAGCATGTCAGGTCTCCCTGTCCATCACCAACTCCCGGAGTTCACTCAGACTCATGTCCATTGAGTCAGTGATGCCATCCAGCCATCTCATCCTCTGTTGTCCCCTTCTCCTCCTGCCCCCAATCCCTCCTAGCATCAGGGTCTTTTCCAGTGAGTCAACAATTCGCATGAGGTGGCCAAAGTATTGGAGTTTCAGCTTTAGCATCATTCCTTCCAAAGAACACCCAGGACTGATCTCCTTCAGAATGGACTGGTTGGATCTCCTTGCAGTCCAAGGGACTCTCAAGAGTCTCCTCCAACACCACAGTTCAAAAGCATCAATTCTTTGGCGCTCAGCTTTCTTCACAGTCCAACTCTCACATCCATACATGACTACTGGAAAAACCATAGCCTTGACTAGACGGACCTTTGTAGGCAAAGTAATGTCTCTGCTTTTGAATATACTATCTAGGTTGGTCATAACTCCTTCCAAGGAGTAACTGTCTTTTAATTTCATGGCTGCAATCACCATCTGCAGTGATTTTGGAGCCCAAAATATAAAATCTGACACTGTTTCCACTGTTTCCCCATCTGTTTCCCATGGAGTGATGGAACTGGATGCCATGATCTTCGTTTTCTGAATGTTGAGCTTTAAGGCAACTTTTTCACTCTCCTCTTTCACTTTCATCAAGAGGCTTTTTAGTTCCTCTTCACTTTCTGCCATAAGGGTGGTGTCATCTGCATATCTGAGGTTATTGATATTTCTTCTGGCAATCTTGATTCCAGCTTGTGCTTCTTCCAGCCCAGCATTTCTCATGATGTACTTTGCATATAAGTTAAATAAGCAGGGTGACAATATACAGCCTTGACGTACTCCTTGTCCTGTTTGGAACCAGTCTGTTAAGTTACACCATGTTTTGTGACCCTTATTACATCTTCTATGCTGTTTGTAAATTATCGTATTTGTTTAACTAATATTTACTCTGTATTTACAGTTTGCCTGTCAGTGTGGCAGGCATGGAGGGATGGAGCCAAAGCAAAAACAATACCCAGCTGTGGATGTGACTGGTGATAGAAGCAAGATCCGATGCTGTAAAGAGCAATATTGCATAGGAACCTGGAATGTCAGGTCCATGAATCAAGGCAAATTGGAAGTGGTCAAACAAGAGATGGCAAGGGTGAATGTCGACATTCTAGAAATCAGCAAACTAAAATGGACTGGAATGGGTGAATTTAACTGAGATGACCATTATATCTACTACTGAGGGCAGGAATCCCTCAGCAGAAATGGAGTAGCCATCATGGTCAACAAAAGAGTCCGAAATGCAGTACTTGGATGCAATCTCAAAAACGACAGAATGATCTCTGTTCGTCTCCGAGGCAAGCCATTCAATATCACAGTTATCCAAGTCTATGCCCCAACCAGTAACGCTGAAGAAACTGAAGTTGAATGGTTTTATGAAGACCTACAAGACCTTTTAGAACTAACACCCAAAAAAGATGTCCTTTTCATTATAGGAGACTGGAATGCAAAAGTAGGAAGTCAAGAATTACCTGGAGTAACAGGCAAATTTGGCGTTGGAATGCGGAATGAAGCAGGGCAAAGACTAATAGAGTTTTGCCAAGAAAATGCACTGGTCATAGCAAACACCCTCTTCCAACAACACAAGAGAAGACTCTACACATGGACATCACCAGATGGTCAACACCGAAATCAGACTGATTATATTCTTTGCAGCCAAAGATGGAGAAGCTCTATACAGTCAACAAAAACAAGACCAGGAGCTGACTGTGGCTCAGATCATGAGCTCCTTATTGCCAAATTCAGACTCAAATAGAAGAAAGTAGGGAAAACCGGTAGACCATTCAGATATGACCTAAATCAAATCCCTTATGATTATACAGTGGAAGTGAGCAATAGATTTAAGGGCCTAGATCAGATAGATAGAGTGCCTGATGATCTATGGAATGAGGTTTGTGACATTGTACAAGAGACAGGGATCAAGACCATCCCCATGGAAAAAAAATGAAAAAAAGCAAAATGGCTGTATGGGGAGGCCCTACAAATAGCTGTGAAAAGAAGAGAGGCAAAAAAGCAAAGGAGAAAAGGAAAGCTATAAGCATCTGAATGCAGAGTTCCAAAGAATAGCAAGAAGAGATAAGAAAGCCTTCTTCAGCAATCAATGCAAAGAAAAAGAGGAAAACAACAGAATGGGAAAGACTAGAGATCTCTTCAAAAAAATTAGAGATACCAAGGGAATATTTCGTGCAAAGATGGGCTCAATAAAGGACAGAAATGGTATGGACCTAACAGAAGCAGAAGATAGTAACAAGAGGTGGCAAGAATACATAGAAGAACTGTACAAAAAAGATCTTCATGACCTAGATAATCATGTTGATGTGATCACTAATCTAGAGCCAGACATCTTGGAATGTGAAGTCAAGTGGGCCTTAGAAAGCATCACTACAAACAAAGCTAGTGGAGGTGATGGAATTCCAGTTGAGCTGTTTCAAATCCTGTGAAAGTGCTGCACTCAATATGCCAGCGAATTTGGAAAACTCAGCAGTGGCCACAGGACTGGAAAAAGTCAGTTTTCATTCTAGTTCCAAAGAAAGGCAATGCAAAAGAATGCTCAAACTACCGCACAATTGCACTCATCTCACATGCTAGTAAAGTAATGCTTAAAATTCTCCAAGCCAGACTTCAGCAATACATGAACCATGAACTCCCTGATGTTCAAGCTGGTTTTAGAAAAGGCAGAGAAACCAGAGATCAAATTGCCAACATCTGCTGGATCATGGAAAAAGCAAGAGAGTTCCAGAAAAACATCTATTTCTGCTTTATTGACTATGCCAATGCCTTTGACTGTGTGGATCACAATAAACTGTGGAAAATCCTGAAAGAGATGGGGAGGGAATACCAGACCACCTAACCTGCCTCTTGAGAAATCTGTATGCAGGTCAGGAAGCAACAGTTAGAACTGGACATGGAACAACAGACTGGTTCCAAATAGGAAAAGGAGTCCGTCAAGGCTGTATATTGTCACCCTGCTTATTTAACTTCTATGCAGAGTACATCATGAGAAATGCTGGGCTGGAAGAAACACAAGCTGGAATCAAGATTGCTGGGAGAAATATCAATAACCTCAGATATGCAGATGACCCCACCTTATGGCAGAAAGTGAAGAGGACCTAAAAAGCCTCTTGATGAAAGTGAAAGAGGAGAGTGAAAAAGTTGGCTTAAAGCTCAACATTCAGAAAATGAACATCATGGCATCCTGTCCCATCACTCCATGGGAAATAGATGGGGAAACAGTGGAAACAGTGTCAGATTTTATTTTGGGGGGCTCCAAAATCACTGCAGATGGTGACTGCAGCCATGAAATTAAAAGACCCTTACTCCTTGGAAGAAAAGTTATGACCAACCTAGATAGCATATTCAAAAGCAGAGACATTACTTTGCCTACAAAGGTCCGTCTAGTCAAGGCTATGGTTTTTCCAGTGGTCATGTATGGATGTGAGAGTTGGACTGTGAAGAAAGCTGAGCGCCAAAGAATTGATGCTTTTGAACTGTGGTGTTGGAGGAGACTCTTGAGAGTCCCTTGGACTGCAAGGACATCCAACCAGTCCATTCTGAAGGAGATCAACCCTGGGATTTCTTTGGAAGGAATGATGCTAAAGCTGAAACTCCAATACTTTGGCCACCTCATGAGAAGAGTTGACTCATTGGAAAAGACTCTGATGCCGGGAGGGATTGGGGGCATGAGGGGAAGGGGACGATCAAGGATGACATGGCTGGATGGCACCACGGACTCGAAGGACGTGAGTCTGAGTGAACTCCGGAAGATGGTGATGGACAGAGAGGCCTGGCGTGCTGCGATTCATGGGGTCACAAAGAGTCGGACACGACTGAGTGACTGAACTCAACTGAACTGAACTGAACTGTTAATGTGGCAGCTTCTGGGTTAGGAAAGATGCATCAAATGGGCTGGTACCTTGCCTTCCTGAAATTCACACCAAATGCATACATGATAAATCGATAAAATCACATGTGAAAACAATCAGTGTTTTTAAGTAAGTAAAACAGTGTTCTACAAGGTGATTAGCTGCGGCAGTGGGTGGTGACTGTTTTGGATAGTATGACGTGCTTTTAAAAGCTAATAGGTGAGGCCTAGTATGCAGGGTAAGAAGAGTCTGAATTGGTAATTTGCGGGGCATGTGTTTCAGGCCGAGTGTCCCAAGGGCAAATATTTTTAAGTTGCCTATTACTGGCACGTAAAATGATAGATCTGAAACCTGGGTGAGACGAAGACTGGTAAGGAGGAGCAAGGGCAAAAAATACTAGGTCAGCAATTGTTCCAACTATTGGAACACTAAAGAATGTTATTGATGTGAATCTGACTATGTAGCTGACACTTGGTATAGAGCCCAGTAGTATGGTGAAATTACATTTCCTTCCTTGGAGTTTCAGTAACATACTTTTATTTCCATTCATTGGAGAAAGTTCCTAACTTTCCAATAAGTGCTGCCTTTCTATACCTTCCCAACTTGTTGGAAGTTTTTTCCTCATCTTAAATTCAGACTAGATATTTGAACAACTGGATTGGAAGGAAAGAACTCAGACATAATTTTAACATTTTAGTTTGGATTGTTTGACCAATAGTTCACTTACTCATACTGGCTGGGCGTTTCATGAACAAAGTGGTGATTGGCACAAATAAGGATAAAAACTGGGCTTTGATTTTCTCTCACCTCCTGATTGAGGTTCAGGAGCCTTGGTATGATGAGATGTTTCCATATTGCAAGTGTTTTAGGGCCCTTGACACTGAAGCCTGGTTAAAAGTTAAGAGTCCAGTATCCTTATTTTTCAAAGTGAGGTTTTGTCACAGCTAAACAGCTGCCAGGGGATTTACATGTTGTATAGCTGTAGCAGCCCATGACAGGTGCAGCAAATTATAGAACTCCATCCTGACCTTCGTTTATAATAAACACACAAAAAGCAAGAAAGCATCTTACTTTCAGATACAAAAAATAAATACCCAAGCAAGAATTCAGATAATGGGTTCTTGTTTTAGGTTGGACATTAACTGAAGCAGATGTAAACAATGGCATCTACCAGGGACCATTCAGGACCTTGAATGGTATCCCTCAAAGGCTAGAGAAAAGAAAGAGAAATTGAACTCCTCCAAACATGTAAAGATTTGTTTATACATTAAACTTCTAAGGGCAATGAAAATTTTGGCAGTATATAACACTTAATAGTATGGTATCACCATTTTTATGTATTTATGAAGAAGTAGAAGCAGATTTATACATTCCTCCTAAAATATGGGTACATGCTCTTCAAAGGATGAATATATTCTCTTTTAATACTTATTTCAATGAAGAACTGAAATAACACAAGTGCCTTCCATAAAAATGATGTAAACTGAAAATGTGAAATGTGAAATCTCCAGAGAAATAGTAAATATCTAAAAGTTAAGTAGAAAACACCAAAAATTTCCACATAACCATGTTCTCACACACTCACAGCCTCCCCCACTGTCAACATCCTTCACAGAGTGGTGTTTTTGTTAACAGCTGATGAACCTGCGTTAACACATGATCACCCAAAACTCATCGTTTGCATTAGTGCTTATATTTGCCGTTGTGCCTTCTGTGAAAGTGAAAGTGAAAGAAAGTTGCTCAGTCGTGTCTGACTCTTAGCAACCCCATGGACTGTAGCCTACCAGGCTCCTCCCTCCATGGGATTCTCCAGGCAGAAGTACTGGAGTGGGTTGCCATTTCTTTCTCCAGGGGATGTTCCCGACCCAGGGATCGAACCCGGGTCTCCTGCATTCCAGGCAGACGCTTTAACCTCTGAGCCACCAGGGAAGCTCCCTGTGCATTCTGTGGGTTTGGACAAATGTCAAACGACCTGTATTAACATACAGAATAGTTTTACTCTTCTAAAAATTCTCTGTCCTCTGCATATTTATGCCTTCCTTCCTGCCAACCACTGATTTTTCACTCTCCATTATTTTGTCTTTTCAGGCGTGTCATACAGTTGGAACCATACAGTATGCAGTCTTTTCAAATTGGCTTCGGTAAGTTAGCAAAATGCATTTAAGATTTCTCTGTGTCTTTTCATTGCTTGGTAGGTCATTTCTTTTCAGTGCTGACTGGATTATACCAGTTTATTCATACATTCATCTACTAAAGTGCATTGTTATTCCTTACAAGTTTTGGCAGTTATGAATAAAGCTACTATAAACATCCATGTGCAAAACATAAGTTTTGTGTGGCCAGAGGTTTCAGTTCATTTGAGTAAATACCAAGGAATGTGATTGCTGGATCATATGGTATGATTATGTATAGTTTTGTAGGAAACTGACCAGCTAACTTCTAAAGTGACTGTCCCATTTTGCATTCCCACCAGAAATGAATAAGAGAGCCTATATTCCATATCCTTACCAGTATTGGGGGTTTTCAGTGTTCTGGATTTTGGCCTTTCTAATAGGTGTGTTGTCTGTCATTATCGTTTTAATTTGCAATTCCCTAATATCAGATGATGTTGAATGTTTTTTTATACACTTATTTCCCATCTGTATATCTTCTATCTGAGGTGTCTGTTAAAGTTTTTGGCCATTTTTAAATTGTTTCTGTATTGTTGTGTTTGAAGAGTTTTTTGTATATTTTGAATAGCAGTCCTTTATTAGATATAACTTTTGCAAATATTTTCTCCCAGTCTTTGGCTTGTTTTCTCATTCTCTTGACATTTTGTATTTTAATGAATTCCAGCTTGCAAATTGCTTCTTTTGTGAACCATACCTTTAGTATTGTGTCTAAAAATACAGTTGATTTTGTACAACAAATGTACATTGATATACAGAAAGTTATCAAGATTTTCTTTTATGTTATCTTCTAGGAGTTTTATAGTTTTTCATTTTACATTTGTATCTGATTCACTGTGAGCTGATTTTTGTGGAGTGTTGGGACTGTGTCTGGATTCTAGAGGGTTTTTGTGGTTTTTTTTTTTTTTTGGTAGGTGGATGTCCAGTTGTTCCAGAACTATTTGTTGAAAAGACCGTCTTTTCTCCATTGTATTGCCTTTGCTCCTTTGTCGAAGATGATTTGACTTTATTTGTGTGGGTTTGTTTCTGGACTCTGTCCTGTTCCGTTGATGTGTTTGCCTCTTCTTTGGCTAGTACCGCACGAACTTGATTACGGTAGCTCTATAGAGACTTGTGGAGTCGGGTAGTGTCAGTCTTCCCGCTTCGTTCTTCTCCTTCGATACTGTGTTAGTTACTCTAGGTCTTCTGCTTCTCTCTATAAAACTTAAGAATCAATTTGTCAGTATTGACAAAATAGCTTGTTAGAATTTTGATTGCGCCAATTGTATAATTTTTTAACTGTTTGTATCAAGATCCAAGTAGGTTCAGGTGTTGCAAACTATTTATATATCTCTAAGTATCTTAAACATTTATAGAACTTTTTTTACAATGTCAATCATAACCATACATATTTCCCCCCCCCTTCATCCCATTCCACCCCCTAGGTTGTCACAGAGCATGAGAGTGTGCTTCAAAGAAGCTTCTGTAGTATGAATCTATAAAATCCTAAATAATCATTAATATTGAAGTACCAAAGATTTCATTTTAAGAAAGAGAATAAAACAAGGAGGCCTGCTATCATCACATCAATTCAACATGGTAGTGGAGAGCTCAACCAATCAGTAATACAGACACTGAGGTGAACAGAATAAGTAAAAGGAAGCCAGCCATTATTCATCATAAGCATAAGTGTGTGCATAGAAAGTATTTTAGCAATCTAAGCACAGAAAATTAGAATACACTAGTATCTGTATTGGTATAAAATGGGTATAAAATAATTTAATTCTGTATTTGGCAAACTTATAAAGAAGGTGAATAAATAGTCTTTTAAAGGCCTTTGCATTTCTTTAATAGAGTAGAAAATGTATGGGCTTTTATTTTCAGCTCAAAACCAGGCATCAATATGTACATGCTGTATACCTCAAATGATTTTCATAATATTTTATTTACCAGACACAGGAATAGAATTTACCCATTCCTTCTAAGGATTACAATTAGATTTTATGTATACTAGAAATGACCTGCCATAAGCAGGGCTGGAAATGCAACGTGGTACATGGATAAAAGAACAAATAACATTTTATCTATCTTCAAGAATGTTGCTTCCTTCTGAAATTAAACCCAGCAGGTAGGAAGATTCTAAACAGACTTCAAATTGTTGAACATCTGCTCACCCTAGCCCAATCTAAAACAAGGAATGCATAACATTTTACAATGCTAAAATTCATACAATCTAGTTAGAATCATTACAGTATTAAATTTTGGAGGGGGAGGATGTCTCAAATAGGATCTAAAATGTTTTTATTTTCTAGGTTGTAAAATACTATGAAACTGACTCATACAGCTCTTTCATTATGTTAAAAATAGTTGAATATCTTTTGCTAATTTAGGTTTATATCATTTCCTAAAATTTCTCAAAATGAAGAGTAAAATTAATAAACCTTAAGGTCAACTATATTTAAATGAAATGGAAATTTAGATTTCAGCTTTAAGATGAAGCTGCTTGATTTTCTTCTTCGTATCCACGTGGCACCGTAACATGTTCTGGTTTGCTGCAGATAAGAAAGGGCTCAGTGCAGGCTGGAGTGACAAAAATGCCCAAGAGTTTATCCTGCCTACTAATGCAGTGGTTATTCAAAAGAGTGGGTGGATGCCTCTAGTCCTGATCTCATAACTCACAGCCACTTTACAACTTGCATGCTCTGCCTCCTTAGAAGGATGTCCCCCTATTCTAATTTGCCTAGGTCCCCACGCATCCTTCCAAGGGTTTAAACAACAATGGATAGGGCTTCTCTGGTGGCTCAGAATCCACCTGCCAAAGCAGGAGACACAGATTTGATCCCTGATCTCAGCAGATCCCACATGTCCCAGAGCAGCTAAGCCCACATGCCACAACTATTGAGATTGTGCTCTAGAACTTGGGAGCCTCAACCCCTGAAGCCCACACACCCTAGAGCCTGTGCTCCACAGCAAGAGAAGCCGCCGCAATGAGAGCCCGGGCACCGCAACTGGAGGACAGCCCCACTTGCCACAGCTAGAGAGAAAGCTGGTGCAGCAAAGACCCAGCACAGCCAAAAATAGATAAATAAAAGTGCTTTACAAAAAAAAGAACAGTGGGTAAGCAGCTGCCAGAGATGGCTCAAGCATTTTGTATTTCACAACTGATCTCATTTCCTCAGGTCATTTTCTGTGCAGAAAGAATCATGACACCCCTCAAGTGTCATGAACTTGCAAGTTGGTCTTTTCTCTTTGTTGTTGTTCAGTTGCTCAGTTATGTCCTATTCTTTGCAACCCCATGGACGGCAGCACGCCAGGCTTCCTTGTCCTTTAGTATCTCCTGGAATTTACTCAAACTCATGTCCCTTGAGTAGGATGCCGTCCAAGCACCTCACCCTCCGTCATTCCCTTCTTATTTCCTTAGTCACAGACAAAACATGTTGGACTCTATCTGACATTCTCAGAAAGATGGAGGCATGTGATGAACAGATCAGCAGCTTACCAGGGCTTACTGGGAAAGAGAAAGTTGACTTATAAACTTTTATGACTTATAAAAGGATAGCATAGGTTCTCCGCCCCCGCCCCCCCCTCCGGGGGTGATAGAATTATTCTGTATTCTGATCATGGTGGTAGTAACATGAATCTATATATGTGTTAAAATCCACAGATGTGTTCACCAGAAAAAAGGAAAGAGTCAATTTTACTGTTTGACAATTTAAAAGATAAAATTTTAAAAAATCATCCTAAAAGAAAATCCGAAGTGTTGTTGTTTGTAGAGAGATTCTCTGTCTGACCCCAGATCCACACCCACACAATCCAGTTAAGTAAAAAGTTTTCCAAGCTCGGGCTTCCATGCTACTTTGTGCCTTAAACAGGATTATTTAAAAGCATGCTAAGGCAATTATCTCCTGTTGATGCCTAAGGAGAAGAAAAAAGCTGCGTTTTAAAAAGCTTTTAAACAACATTTAAAGCGAGAAACAGCCTTTGAAAAGCTATTTTCTTTTCTTAAAACATGCCCCCCCTCCCCACCACAAATGGCACTTTTGTCGGTGCCTGTGTGAGACTGCAAGCGAAGGCATTACATTCAAAATTCTTTGCTTTGGTTTGAGATTGCCCTTTCCCCTTCCCTTTGTCGAATCATCACGATCATGTACCTGTATCGTTATAGAACACAGAGCTATTCTGTCTTTGGTTGCACAGTGATAGAGACAAAAAATTTTAGGATTTATGGGACTTATTTTCTGTTGATTGTGTCCCTTATATTTTGTTACTTCAGGTTTTCCCCCCAAGAGTGGAAAGCTATCAGTAATAAAAATGTAGAGCAGACGCTGAACCATGATGCTATGATTTGTCCAAGAGAAACAAAAATCATAAACATCAAATTCCAAGAGTTTGTCTCTGAATAATTTATTTATAAGATGATAATTTATATGCGAATTTATGTGACAAAACTGCATGTGTGGCTATAAACCCGGAAGTAAATCAGCAAGCTAAATATCATGGAACTTGTATCAGGGACTTCAGCAATGTTCTTTGCCCTTGGCCTTTCCTCTTTGTGCAGTGAAAGCAAAATAATCAAGTTTCTTACTCCCAAAATAGCTAAGTTGTAAAGAAATTTTTTTTATGCTTTTGTTTTTATAAAAATCTATCTCAGTGAAACGAACCCCCGAGTTTCTAGCTAAAGTCATCAATTTTCTGCCTAGAAATATAGGTCCTTCTTCCTGAATTTGTGGTGAGCTTGTTCTTTCAAGATACCTTGATTCAGAACAAAAAATGAGATCTTCCACAGAATCGATGATGAGAAATCTGTCAATTAGCGAAGATACTTGGTAAAATGTATTAAATTATATTTAGAAAAAGGTAACAGAGAAGAGTTATAAAACTCGGTATGAAAGCAGGCTTGTTTATCAAATGCCTTGCTTTTCCTATAAGCAGTGTGATTCTGCCTCACTTAATTAATGTAATTGAGGCATATTTTCTCTCAGCAAAATTAGATAACAATAACTCTGTCTTAAATTTCCTGTGAAAATTAAACAAACAATACCTGCACTTTAAAAAGGCCTAGCATAGTTCCCTGGCAGATAATAAGCATGTGCTATTCCATCTCCTTGTCTTTTGGCGTTTAAAACCATGTTTCTCAAACTTTTAAAACCCATAGAAGTTTTTGTTTTCTAGTGACCTCTCACCTGGCACCCAGTATGTACCAGATGAAATCAGAGCTTTGTGGTTAAAGAGGAGTTGAAATCCTGCGTTTTGAGTCCTGGAGTCTTCTGTCTTCTCTTGCATCTCATATGTACCCTCCCTTCCAAACCCCCGTCTCCCTCCTCACACCCACCCCCACTGCCACAGGTCTGCACTCTGCCTCAGTAGCCTAGGACTCCAGTCAAGAAATGTTGTACACCAGAGTTTAGAAAGACAGCACACTCAGATTAAATAGCCTGTGCAAGTGTCTTATGCACAATAACATTAGACACAATTGTGTTGGTTAAATATGGTTGGTTAAAAATGTTCATGTGAACCTAAAGTTTTAAAATCACACACATGCACATTATTTATTTATCTTTTTGTGTAGAACCAATTTTTTTTTTTTTAAAAGAACAGTGTTCAGTTGGTTGTAATTCTTGGGGAAAATATGCCTATAATTCTGTTATCCGTGATACCTAGTCTGACTTTAAAACAGTGTACAACTCAATATGTTAAGTATATTCACCTTGTCATGAAACAGAACTTTTTTGTTTTGCAAATCTGAAAGCCTGTTCCTACTAAACAACTCCCCATCCCCACCTCCAAATGGCACTTTTTAAAGTAATACATTCAAGAGACTTGTGTAACCCTCTAAGAGCAAAATCTTTCTACTTGCATTCCTCAGCTTGTCCTAGATTGTCCCCACCTCCGAATGGCACTTTTTAAAGTAATACATTCAAGAGACTTGTGTAACCCTCTAAGAGAAAAATCTTTCCACTTGCATTTCTCAGCTTGTCCTAGACTGTCATTCATGTCTAATTTGAAAGCATTATTACATTATGTTTCTTTATTGTGTCTTCCTAAAGCATTCAAGTTACTTTTCTTGGAAGAAATAGGTATCATCTCTCCCTCAGATTTCTTTTTTTTTCATTTTCATTTTGTTCTAATTTAATTATATTTCATATATATCAAGCTTCCCTGGTGGCTCAGATGGTAAAGAATCTGCCTGCAATGTGGGAGACTGGGTTTGATCCCTGGGTCAGGAAGATCTCCTGGAGCAGGAAATGGCAACCCACTCCAGTATTCTTGCCTGGAGAAATCCATAGACAGAGGAGACTGGCAGGCTACAGTCCATGGGGTCGCAAAGAGTAGGACAGGACTGAGTGACTAACACCTTCACTTTCATAATTAACATTTCATATATATCAAGCACAATTAGCTTAAGACATAAGAAGTATCTCCACTCACTCTTAATAAATGCATTTGTTTGGAGAAGCAGTTGACCAGCACTCTAGCAAATGGCCTACAAGTCCTGGGCTGTAACATGTTATGAACATGCTATGAACACATATGAAATATATGGATAATATAGCATGTTTGTCAAATGGATATTACTGACAATGAGAAAGTGAGTTGCCATTTATCTGTCTATCCAAATATCTGTCTATAATCTATAGGAATATGTATATCAAATTGAAATACAAAGTTGGAGCTATGAAGTGATCATGCTGCTGTTGCACATTTTGAAAATGGTTGTATATAGTTAGCAGTATTATATAGGTCAAGTACTTTAATACTTTGCTATTATGTAATACTTTGCTATTGAAGATATCAAGAGAAGACAAACAAATTTATAGTATGTAACCATAAACAACACAGCTTGCTTTCCTTCACGAAAATTTAAGAATTGTCTCTAGTTTTCCTAAATTTAGAATTAATTTCCTTTATGCTCTGCCTAAAGTATAGGGGGTGGTGAATATGTTGAACTCTGAAATGGAAAGAGCAAAGGAGGCAATGTATTTTTAAATTTAGAAAAGAGAATCTAACCAAGGATTATAAATTCTTAGACTATGCAGACTTACACAGAAATTTGGGGGTTTCTATAGTCTGAAGACTAAATTGAAAGTTATGAAATGTTTCAGAGCTCTGAGACAGTTGTGAAATTGATACAGAATTTATCAGTGAACTGCTGATAATGTTGAGGAGCCCATCTCTTCCCTTTTGGAATGTAAATGAAAATTTCTCACTTTATTCTTTCACGCTTATACTTTTCACTCACATTGGTTCATAATTAGGTATAACTCAGACTTCCCAAGTGTCGCTAGTGGTAAAGAATCTACTTGCCAATGCAAGAGATGTGGATTTGATCTCTGGGTTGGAAAGATCCCCTGGAGTAAGAAATGGTACTCCGACCTCCAGGATTCTTGTCTGGAAAATTCCATGGGTAGAGGAGCCTGGCAGGCTACAGTCCATGGGACTGCAAAGAGTCAGACATGACTGAGCAACTGCATACACACAGTTAAGGTATATCAGTTGAAAATCTTCATCACCGATTGCTTTTGACGAGCTGGGAACTGATCCAAATCTTAGACAGCCACTTACTTTTAATACTTGCTTTCTAACTTCTCTTTTTAATCTTTAGAATGTTGTTTATCATAATTTGTCAAACTGTGTCTTCAAAATATGAAAGTCCAAGACAGACATTACAAATTTGGGCTTGTTTTCTAACAAGTTTCAAACATATTTTTATTTTTTTAGTGATGAGAGATACCCTATGAAGGGTCAATGGCTCTATGAAAGCAGATCTCTCATACTATTAATACATGGTTATTTTTTCCAACATCATCTTGGTTTTTTCGAAAAATTCAGTTGCTTGTTCATTTGCATATGTGAGAAAATTAAGAACGCCAACTTTTATGTCACACTCTTTCAGGTTATTCTTCAGTTGAATTCCCTGGCTTTGAACTCACTTGTACAAGGTTACAGCACATAAACAATGTCCATAAATTCTTAGAAGGAAGTGGGCAATCAAGTGCTACCAATTATTCTGCCATCCTTAAACATGTGTTTAGTGTTTCAGCTAAAAAGAAAGCTGTGTCATACACAATTTGGGCATCTAGTTGGTTTATGGGAGAAAATGTACTGTAAGTCTGCCTACCAAAATAAGATCTTTTGGGGGATTCTGATTTAGTTAACTGCTAACCACATCAGATTCATACTCTACCACCCTCCCCTCCTTAAATAGCATATTTTGCTATTAAAAAGTAGTTTTTGGTTTCTACATCAGTCACTTATTTAGTTCATGAGTCTGCAATTTGGTGAGGGCTCAGTGAATTATAATTGTCTCTCTGCCATGTGGCTTGAGTGGGAGCAAATTGCAGTCTTAGAATGGCTCACTCAAGGTGGGTGACAAGGAGGCGCTTTTGTTCCCTTCCACATGGGCATCTCCACCCAAGTCTATGCCAAGACTGTGCCAGCTTCCTTACAGGGTGATATCTGAGGTCCAAGAGGGAGTATCCAGAGGAACAAAGTAGAACCTACCGGCTTCCAATAACAGGGACCATAAACTGGTATAGTAACCTTCTTCCATCTTATTTCATTGTTAAAACACAGAACCCAAATTCAAGTGGAAGGCCTGTGGATCTCACTTCTTGGTAAGAGAGATGTCAGCACTGTGGTAAATCAACTATATTTCAGTTAAGAAAAAGATGTCATAGGTAGTTGAGGCCATGTTTTAAAACTAACATGTCATTTACAAGTATAGTAGAATTTAAATTGTGATTCCTTTTTGATCTGTAGGTTAAATAGAAATTTCTTACTTTAATATATAAGAGAATTTTCTAGTTATATTTTTATTACTAAATTTCAAGCCTAATTATTCTATAGTGCAAGATTATTTACTACATATCAATAATCAATTCTGAGTTTAGGACTTGTTTTATATTTCAGGATATGATTGGAAACAGAGGAAAAACTAGATACATCCTAAAGTTTTGGGGCATAGTATTTTAGTATATGAGTTAAGTTTACCAATTTTTAAATTATTTTTGTTTAACTGTTCTATAGTATTGCTAAATTTAGTTGGCTTCTTTAATTAGATACTGTGTGCTATGCTAAGTTGCTTCAGTCATGTTCGACTCTTTGCAACCCTATTGACCATAGCCCGCCACGCTCCTCTGTCCAGGGGATTGTCCAGGCAAGAGTACTGGAGTGGGTTGCCATGCCCTCCTGTAATTAGATGCTAGGATCAGTTAGAATGTCACATAAATGATGGATTTTCTATTTTCCTTTAATTCTACCAACTGTTTTGCACTGTATATATATTTATTAAAATATAGTTGATTGATTTACAGTATACAAGATTGAGGATTAAAACGTTGTGATGCTTTATTTTTATAAATTATACCCCATATAAAATTGTTAAAATGTATGGCTATATTCCCTGTGCTATGTATTACATCCTTGTAACTTATTTATTTTATGCCCAGTAGTGTGTCCCTCTTAATCCCCTTCACCTATTTTGGCCCTCTAGTTACCACTGGTAACCATTAGTTAGTTTTCTGTATCTGTGAGTCTGTTCCTGTTTGTTTGCTTTATTTTTTAGATTCCACACTTAAGTGGAAATATGTAATACTTGTCTATATCTTACTTATTTCACTAAACATAGTACCCCCCAGGTCTATTCATGTTGTTGCAAATGGCAAAATGTTATTCTTCTCTATGACAGTAATATTTCATTGTGTTTCACATCTTCTTCATTCATTCATCTATTGATGGACACTTAGGTTGCTTCTGTATCTTGGCTATTGTAAATAATGCTGCTGTGAACTTAGGGTGCACATATCTTTTCAAATTTGTATTTTCATTTTCTTTTAGATAAATACCCAGGAGGAAAATTACTGGATTATATGGTAGTTCTATTTTTAATTTTTTGAGGGAACTCGATACTGTTTTCCATAGTGATTGTACCAATTTACATTCCCACGAAAAGTGTTCTAGGTGCTTCCTTTCTCTCTAGATCTTTGTCAACACTTGTTATTTCTTGTCTTTCTGACAGTGAGGTAACATTTCATTGTGGCTTTAATTTGCATTTCCTTGGAGATCAGCAATGTTGAACATCTTTTCATGTGACTCTTGGCTACCTATATGTTTCGAATTACTGTTTTTATTTCATTTACCTATTCATTGTTTCTTTTCCTCTACATTCATAAGTTTAAACTTGTATTTTGTCTTTTCTCCTCCATGATTTTTAAAAATTAATTACTTCTTAAAATTTTAAATTTGTTTATTTTTTAATTGAAGGATAATTGCTTTACAGAATTGTGTTGGTTTCTACCAAATGTCAACATGAACCAGTCATTCCTCTGTGATTTTTTAAAGGTATACCATCCTTGAAAATTGTTTCAATAATTTTCTAGAGAAGCAGAGATTCATGCCACACATGAGCTAACTTATCAAAGTTAACATATTTTAAAAATTTTCCATACTTCCAAGAGAAAACAAAATTCTTAAAGTGTATGAACTCGATCTATTATTGTTGTCAAACATTTTAATTTTTGGTATTACATACTTTAAATATCACAATGCCTTATTATTATCATTTTATACAGTCAACATTCATTTAGATTCACCTAATCATTTGCACTTTCACTCAGAAAAAATACCGTATGGCATTTAAAAAATACCACTTTGGAGATTTCCTTCTGTGTCTGGGTTTCCATAATTTTTGTTGAGAAGTTTGTTGCAAGACTTACTCTTGGTTCTTTGAAGGTGCTGGATGTTATTTCCACAAATACTGAATTTTTTTCAATTTATTTGATTTTCAAAGAATTCAAATAGTTTTCAAAAATATCTGCCTATAATTATTTGTTTGATTATTGTTTGTTTAATCCTTCTTCCTTTTCTTCTTCTTTGCCTTCAGCTTCTTGAATATGTTATCAGTTTTGGAAAACTCTCAGCCAATCTTTTTTCTGCCATGTTCTTTCATTCTTTCAGTTTTTCAGTAACAGGTGAACTATTTTCACCCCCATAGTAACTTACAACCTACTTTTACTCTTTTCCCTTCTATTACTTGATTTGGCCATTTTATTTTATTTACTGTGTTTGGATAATTGATTTCCTCCTTAGGTTTGTATACTCTGCTATTGAGCACATTCGTTGTTTTTAGTCTTAATAATTGATAATTTCTCATTAAGTGAATTCTTTTTGTGTTCTTTTGTATTGTTCTATGCAAAAGTTTTTGATCTGAATTTTACCTCTTTAAACATATGATGCAGTTATTTTAAAATTAATGATAATTCAATTACCTGAGTTCTGTGCAGATTTATTTGTATTCTCTGTTGCTTTCTTGATTTTGTCACTTAGTTCAGTTCAGTTAAGTTCAGTCACACAGTTGTGTCCAACTCTTTGCGACCCCATGAACCACAGCACGCTAGGCCTCCCTGTCCATCACCAACTCCCGGAGTTCACTCAGACTCACGTCCGTTGAGTCGGTGATGCCATCCAGCCATCTCGTCCTCCTGCCCCCAGTCCCTCTCAGCATCAGAGTCTTTTCCAATGAGTCAACTCTTTGCATGAGGTGGCCAAGGTATTGGAGCTTTAACTTTAGCATCAGTCCTTCCAAAGAACACCCAGGACTGATCTCCTTTAGAATGGACTGGTTGGATCTCCTTGCAGTCCAAGGGACTCTCAAGAGTCTTCTCCAACACCACAGTTCAAAAGCATCAATTCTTCAGTGCTCAGCTTTCTTCACAGTCCAACTCTCACATCCATACATGACCACTGGAAAAACATAGGCTTGACTAGATGGACCTTTGTTGGCAAAGTAATGTCTCTGCTTTTCAATATGCTATCTAAGTTAGTCATAACTTTCCTTCTAAGGAGTAACTGTCTTTTAATTTCATGGCTGCAATCAACATCTGCCGTGGTTTTGGAGCCCCCCCAAAAATAAAGTCTGACACTGTTTCCACTGTTTCCCCATCTATTTCCCAAGAAGTGATGGGACCGGATGCCATGATCTTCGTTTTCTGAACGTTGAGCGTTAAGGCAACTTTTTCACTCTCCTCTTTCACTTTCATCAAGAGGCTTTTGAGTTCCTCTTCACTTTCTGCCATAAGGGTGGTGTCATCTGCATATCTGAGGTTATTGATATTTGTCCCGGCAAACTTGATTCCAGCTTGTACTTCTTCCAGCCCAGCGTTTCTCATGATGTACTCTGCATAGAAGTTAAATAAGCAGGGTAACAATATACAGCCTTGACATACTCCTTTTCCTATTTGGAACCAGTCTGTTGTTCCATGTCTAGTTCTAACTGTTGCTTCCTGACCTGCATATACGTTTCTTAAGAGGCAGATCAGGTGGTCTGGTATTCCCATCTCTTTCAGAATTTTCCAGTTTGTGGTGATCCACACAGTCAAAGGCTTTGGCATAGTCAATAAAGCAGAAATAAATGTTTTTTCTGGAACTCTCTGGCTTTTTCGATGATCCAGTGGATGTTGGCAATTTGATCTCTGGTTCCTCTGCCTTTTCTAAAACCAGCTTGAACATCTGGAAGTTCACCATTCACGTATTGCTGAAGCCTGGCTTGGAGAATTTTGAGCATTACTTTACTAGCGTGTGAGACGAGCGCAGTTGTGTGGTAGTTTGAGCATTCTTTGGCATTGCCTTTCTTTGGGGTTAGTATCATCTGCTAATAGTGACTTTTTAAAATCTTCAGTCGAGTTTGATCCTTGGGTTGGGAAGATCTCCAGGAGGAGGACATGGCAACTCACTTCAGTATTCTTGCCTGGAGAATCACATGGATGGAGGAGCCTGGGCAGCTACAATCCATAGGGTCCCAAAGAGTCAGGCATGATTGAAGTACTTAGCACACACACACTCAAAACATCCAGTGATGTATATTGTGAACAAGAAGTTGTCAAATTAATTTGCACCCTAGAAAAATATACTGTTTCTCCAGAGAGGTTTTAAGTTTGTTTTGAATGAAAGGTAGGGTCACAAGGAATCATTGATCTAATGAAGGCTGGTGTGTCTTTAGCTTTAGTTCAGTTCAGTTCAGTTGCTCAGTCGTGTCCGACTCTTTATGACCCCATGGACTGCATGCAGCACACCAGGCCTCCCTGTCCATCACCAGCTCCTGGAGTTACTCAAACTCATGTCCATCAAGTTGGTGATGCCATCCAACCATCTCATCCTCTGTCGTCCCCTTCTCCTCCCACTTTCAATCTTCCCCAGCATCAGGGTCTTTTCCAATCAGTCAGTTCTTTACATCAGGTGGCCAAAGTACTGGAGTTTCAGCTTCAGCATCAGTCCTTGCAGTGAACACCCAGGACTGATCTCCTTTAGGATGGACTGGTTGGATCTCCTTGCAGTCCAAGGGACTCTCAAGAGTCTTCTCCAACACCACAGTTCAAAAGCATCAATTCTTTGGCACTCAACTTTATTTATAGTCCAGCTCTCACATCCATATATGACTACTGGAAAAACCATAGCTTTGGCTAGATGGACCTTTGTTGGCAAAGTAGTGTCTCTGCTTTTTAATATCCTTCTCTTATTGGATAAGCCTTTGTGATTTACTAAGCTTTTCTCTACTTGGAAGTTCCTTAATTATTTTTTCATACTCCTAAACTTGTAAATCTGTCAAAAGTCTTGTTTTTAGGCACTTCTAAAATCAACATCAATTTCTATGATCAATATGGACTAATTTTGGGTTTATCTCACTGAGTTTCTTATGCTGGGCATCTACCCTTTAATTTTTTTTATTATCTCCTTAATTCTTTGATGTCTTCACACATGATTTATTAACTTTTTTTTTGCAGTTTTCTAATTGTTCTCAATTAGAAGGTTGTTCTCAGGGTTGCGGTTGGCCATTTTCCAAACTGGAGTTCTTATTTATTCATGTATAGCAGCAATTCTATAAAATTATTTATTAAAAAAATATACAAATGTAGTTTTTAAGTTCTTATATTTAAAACTGTGAGATATAGGTGTTCTGTGACTCATGAAAGTTTTCATCAACTCTTCCCTGTTATTCAAACTTCTGGTTTATGTCTACTTAATTTTATGACTGTGTTTAAAACAGAATGAATTAAATTAAAAAAAATTGAGCTGAAGGAAAATTTGAACACCAGTAAGTCTCTCTATGTTATAGGTCTTGTAATTGCAATTTAGTATAGTGGCAGCAGCAAGAGCATCAACTATGCTGAATGCACAATACTGTCTATAGCCTGCACAGCGAATCTTTAGGTCAAGAACCATACTTATCCTGTATACTTTTATCATTGAGTATGAGTATGTGTTTCAAGGATACTTCAGTTCTGAGGCCAATAGCACTACAGGAGGGTTTTATCACCAGTTTCTAACAAATGTCCCCAATAGTTTCTTCCATGATTTATCTGCTCACAAATTATAGTTCCTTGTCATGCAGAAGGAAATGGTTCCCCTTGTTACAGCAAAACATTTTGGGTTAGCCATTTCATATAATCAGGAGACCAACATTGAGAGATACAGTCAGAGTAATTTTACTATTTGCCTGTAACAAAACCCAGATCAAATGAGGAGTGAGAAAATAATTGCTCAGTAGTCTAATCTTTTGTATTTAATATTTTAATAGATCTAATTCATATTAGATGAATTCATTTTCAAGAACTTGAAAAGAAAAATCTTTGAAAAAGGTGTTACTTCAGGCTTAGAAGAGAAGATAAAGATAGATCAAGTCCTTGCTTTGTGCAGTACATTCACACATCATTTCCAGAGAAACTGTTTTTGAAACAAAATCCTAGTTCTAGACTCCAGACAACTTATTGTCATCTGACAACATAATAGAAATCTAATATATTTTACTCTTTTCTACATTTTGCTATCATATACTATCAGCCAAATTTTATGTAGTCTGTGACATTTTTTATCAAGTTTATCAATTGTGAGGTATAATTATGTACTACTAAAATACTTACCACTTTTTTTTCAAAATTGCTTTATTTTCAGGTAGGAAACAAAATTTTATATTTAACCAAACCAATGTACATTTGAAATCTACTGTTAGTGAGATAGAGTCATTCTAATTCAACTTAATGTTTTGGTGTCAGTTATTGTACATGATATTTTGGTTTATTGTCTTTTTGTTATTAATATGAGTTGATTTAAGGGAAAATATTAAAATGAAAGAACTGAAAAACACATGTCCTATAGGAATTTCTATTTTTAAAGAGCAGGTTTTCAGATAAACATAGGCAGTTGGTTTATAAGTATTCAACTGTTTCATTACCCATGGAATCAAGAAAAAAATGATACTAGTTTCTGAAAATATAGGAAACACATCTCATGTAATGTGATTTCAATATTATGTCTACTTTTTTTCTCTATTGCTAATACACATAGCTTGTGATTCACAAGTCATTATATAATACCGTATAAATTTAATATACCCTGAAGGGAATTTGCCCTAGGGACACATTAACAGGGCTAAATATGATTTTGAAAGCTATAAACTAAGCTTTCCAATTTACTGTTATTCAATCAGACCTAATTTGTATTTTCAGCATAAGCTAGAAGCAGAATAGTCAGAGTTTGCCTGCTTAATGTCAGAGGCAAAGAGAAACTTCTAGCAAATTCTCTAAGGTATGTCTAATTGATACTCCTGTTGATAAACTACTAACAATATTAATTATTAATAGTATCCCTCAAGAGAAGGAAATACTTCAGATTTCTTTCTTTGCAAATATATAAATGTATTTGCAAAAAATCATGTTGTACTTTGGATCAATGAACTTATCTCAACCAACTCCTTTCATTGGCATGATTGCCAATATAAGTTTCTGCCTGTATTAATAATAAAGGTTTCGCTGTCAGTCTAATTCAATATGTAATTGTTCTCCTCCCACCCCAGCCTGTTAGCCAGGAATCAGTCTTTAAACATGTGCACCACACCCCTAAATAGCATTGTTAACACTGTGACCAACAAGTACAGCACGCTTTCATCTGCATATCCTAACTGTGTTGGTAACTGTGACAAGCAAAAGAAATGCAAAATGCTTCAGCTACAGGAAAACACTTTAGAGACTCCAAGGCCAAAAGTACATCTCATGGACCTTGGTATATTTACGGAAACCGTGTAGCATGGCCTCGGTTGTGGAGACAGAAATGCCAACATTTGCAAGTTACCGTTTGTGTAATATCTACTACCTGTGTGATTTCTTTTTTTGAAGCAGTATTATTGAGGTATAATTCACATTGAAGGCAAAAGGAGAAGGGAGCAGCAGAGGATGAAATAGATAGCATTACTGACTCAATGGACATGAATTTGAGCAAACTTTGGGAGATAGTGGAGGACAGAGGAGCCTGGTGTACTGCAGTCCATGGGGTTGCAAAGAGTCGGATATGACTTAGCGACTGAACAACAACAACAATAAATTCACATATCACGAACTTTACCCATTTTACGTGTAAAATATATTTTTTTTGCCAGATTTACAGAGTTTTGCAGATAGTTTCATAATTGCATATTTCCATCTCCCCCCAAAGTTTCCTTGTGTCCATTTTAGTCAATTTCTGTTTCCACTCAGAGTGCTAGGCAAACAAAAATCTGCTTATGTCTCTATAGATTTTCCTTTTCTAGATATTTCCTATGTGTGGAAACATTTCCTATAAATGGAAATGTATAATGTATTGTCTTTATGTCTGACTTTTTCCACTTAACATAATGCTTATTAATCATTAATCTGTCTTTTTTTGGGGTAAAATATCAATTCTACAACTTTTTTTTTCATTTTTAATCAGGTTTTCATATTTTCTGGTTTTAAAAATTCTTTGTAGTTTTTGATACAAGTCTTTTATAAGATATTTGTCTTGCAAATAATTTCTACTAATCTGATCCCTGTTTTTAGATTATCTAGTTGGTATCTTTTAAAACATAAATCTTAAATTTTGATAAAGTCCAGTTTATTCATTTTATCATTTATAAATGGTGTTTCTCATGTTGTATCTAAAAGAGTTTTGCATAAGCCCAATTATAGATATTTTCTTCTCCTATGTATTATTTTTTTATTTTTTCTAGTATTTAAAAAATTTTATAGTTTTTATTCTTTCTTTTAGGCTTTAGTACATTTGGGTTAACTTGCCATGTGGCTGCCTCCATCTTCAAAGCCACCAACAGAGACTCTTTCAGTTTTCCTTGATGTGTTTTAAATCTTTTTCTCCAGGAAGAACCTAGTTTATTTTTAGGACTCATCTGATTAGGTCAGATCCAGGGAGGATCATATCCTTTTTTAAAAGTCAGTCGTGCCATATAATACAACCTAATCATATTCTGTTATATACCTCCCACTTTCAATAGAAGAGGCTACACAAGGACATTAATCACAGGGAAAAATTGTAGAATTCTGTGCAGTACTTCTGCTGACATGTGTATTAGGGCATAATATATTGAAGTAAAAACATGTACGCTAGTCAGTTTCACTTGCCATTCTCAGGGAGATTTTAAAAAGTTACATCAAGAGGAACAAAACAAAAAAGCGATTTACTTCTTCTTCATCTCATGTGTCTCTCTCAGACTATGGTTCTTTGAAATGTTCTTAAGTGCAAAATTTCAAAAACCTAGTCTGATATATCATTACTCAAACTAAAATAGTTATAATCACTATTTAATACTAGGAAATGAACATTTCAAATCTTGCAATTTATTAAAGATACTTTATTTGTAATATTTAGTATCTCATTTTCCATTCACTGGCTCATAAAGATGAATAGAATGAGGTGACAGAAAAAAATATTTTTATGATTAATGAGAATTGGTATAGTTGACTTTAGAGTTAATGTGCAGTTTGGACTGGCCTTTTTTCAAATTCAAGTGCATGATAAATTACATTGATTGCATTTTCATGAAGATACCTGTGCTTAGAACAATGGCCTCATAGGAGCTATAAGTTGCTATACTTGAATGGCTTTGAAGATATAAATACAATTATTTAGAAACTGATATGTTGCGGTAGGTTAGAATATATTTGGTTTTAAAGGACTTAACACACTCTAATTCTTCATTAAGAAAATCAATCACAGGATGAGAACATGAATTAGATATCCCTAAATGTCATAACATTTATATATTGGATTTTATTTTTACTTCATTAAGAAACCAAATAGGACTGTAATTAAAGAAAACGATAGCATATGGTAGAGAGGCTGTTCATGGTTTTCCCAACTTTAAACACCATTAGAAATTCTACACTATGAAGGACAAGCCAAGTGAACAATATGCATAATTGATTAGAAACTTATCCATTTTTAAATCACAGAGAAAGCTACTTTTATTTAATTTGAAATCTGTTACACAACTCTGTTTGAAACTGAATGCCCTAAAATTTCCCATGAAATTTGAAGAGGATGAAAATAAATGAGTGAGCAAAGGCTTGAAAAAGGCTTGAAAATCCCCTAACAATATTATTTAATTTAGAATAGATACATGTCAAAATTATATTTTTATAACTTCAATAATAAGTTAATCCCTCTCCTCAAAGTTGTGAATCAATAAAAACTATGTGAATGCTCACTGTATGTCAAGTGCTGGAAAAAATTCTGGGTAAAACATTTGATTCCTGTCCTCATCAAGTGGGTTGGAAAATAAGACAAGCAAAGTAATATTTACAATATATTGGATAAATACTCTCTGGTCTGAGAAGAGTGACTGGGGGACAAATGAACATATGATCTTAAAAGTCACTCTAATCACCCACAAATGATCAGTATTCAGCTTAATTTTTTCCCTCTCCCATTGCAGTTTCCTGGCTTGTTTACATAACTACCGTTTTCATTCTAAGTATTCATGTATTTTATAAGTATGGACATAAAAATCTGTCCCTGAGGTCCACACTAATTTTTTTTTTTTAAATTTTAAAATCTTTAATTCTTACATGTGTTCCCAAACATGAACCCCCCTCCCCTCCCTCCCCATAACATCTCAGTGGGTCATCCCCATGCACCAACCCCAAGCAAGCTGTATCCTGCGTCAGACATGGACTGGCGATTCAATTCTTACATGATAGTATACATGATAGAATGCCATTCTCCAAAATCATCCCACCCTCTCCCTCTCCCTCTGAGTCCAAAAGTCCGTTATACACAGCTGTGTCTTTTTTCCTGTCTTGCATACAGGGTCGTCATTGCCATCTTTCTAAATTCCATATATATGTGTTAGTATACTGTATTGGTGTTTTTCTTTCTGGCTTACTTCACTCTGTATAATCGGCTCCAGTTTCATCCATCTCATCAGAACTGATTCAAATGAATTCTTTTTAACGGCTGAGTAATACTCCATTGTGTATATGTACCACAGCTTTCTTATCCATTCATCTGCTGATGGACATCTAGGTTGTTTCCATGTCCTGGCTATTATAAACAGTGCTGCGATGAACATTGGGGTACATGTGTCTCTTTCAATTCTGGTTTCCTCGGTGTGTATGCCCAGCAGTGGGATTGCTGGGTCATAAGGTAGTTCTATTTGCAATTTTTTAAGGAATCTCCACACTGTTCTCCATAGTGGCTGTACTAGTTTGCATTCCCACCAACAGTGTAGGAGGGTTCCCTTTTCTCCACACCCTCTCCCGCATTTATTGCTTGCAGATTTTTGGATCGCAGCCATTCTGACTGGTGTGAAGTGGTACCTCATTGTGGTTTTGATTTGCATTTCTCTGATAATGAATGATGTTGAGCATCTTTTCATGTGTTTGTTAGCCATCTGTACATCTTCTTTGGAGAAATGTCTGTTTAGTTCTTTGGCCCATTTTTTGATTGGGTCATTTATTTTTCTGGAATTGAGCTGCATAAGTTGCTTGTATATTTTTGAGATTAGTTGTTTGTCAGTTGCTTCATTTGCTATTATTTTCTCCCATTCAGAACGCTGTCTTTTCACCTTGCTTATAGTTTCCTTTGTTGTGCAGAAGCTTTTAATTTTAATTAGATCCCATTTGTTTATTTTTGCTTTTATTTCCAGAATTCTGGGAGGTGGATCATAGAGGATCCTGCTGTGATTTATGTCTGAGAGTGTTTTGCCTATGTTCTCCTCCAGGAGTTTTATAGTTTCTGGTCTTACATTTAGATCTTTAATCCATTTTGAGTTTATTTTTGTGTGCGGTGTTAGAAAGTGATCTAGTTTCATTCTTTTAAAAGTGGTTGACCAGTTTTCCCAGCACCACTTGTTAAAGAGATTGTCTTTACTCCATTGAATATTCTTGCCTCCTTTGTCAAAGATAAGGTGTCCATATGTGTGTGGATTTATCTCTGGGCTTTCTATTTTTGTTCCATTGATCTATATGTCTGTCTTTGTGCCCACACTAATTTTTATTTAGGTCAGTATTCTAATATGAAGCAGTAGAAGAATGAGATAGCCTTGGAGGTCAATGTTTCCTTTTGTTTTTGACTTAGTGTTGAGCCAGATGCCAAGTGCACAGCATTTGAATAATTTATGTTTGTATGTTTGGTGTGGGATAGGTGGATGTGGTGTGTGGTGTGTTGTGACGGTTAGTGTCGGGATGTGTGTTGGAAGTGGCATGATGTGTTGTGTGGTTGGGTAACGTGGTCTGTTGTGGATGGTAGGGTAGTGTAGTGTGTGCTGTGCTCTGTGGTGCAGTGTGGTGTGTTAGGATGACAGAGGTTATGGGGTGTGATGTTCAAGGTGGCATGTGACACAGTGGGAGTTACATAGATGTGTTATGTAGATGGTGTGTTCTGAGATGTGGCATGCCGTATACAGTGTGTTGTATGGAACATCGTAGGTGTGGGAGTGTGGGCTATGGTATAATAAGATGCTATATTTTGCGTTATATTTTTGAAGTTCCATGTTCCTTAAGTCCTGTAAACACTGAAGGAAATATAAGTTCCTGCAAGTTCATATGGCACCAGGTTACAGTAATATATTATTTACTGTGTGAACTTGCATGCAGCATACTTTCCCTGTGATGGTTGCAAGAGCACATATATGTAGAAGGCTTGTTGGACGCACACTGGGAGCTGGATGTTCCTAAGATGAGTAAGACACATTGAGTAAGCATCCTCCAAGAGCTCTGGCCTGGGAAGACTACAAATGGGCCACCAATACAGCAAGAATGAGGTTTCCATTGAGGGAAGGAGATATTCTGAGGGAAACATCCTGGTAGACGACTTGAGCTAGGAGGTGAAATCGCAGGACATGAGTGTCCAGAGCACCCAGTCACCATCAAGAGCTACTCAATAGGAGGAAATCTGATGACTTAAAATTTTTTTAAAATTAATTTATTTTTAAATTGAAGGATAATTGCTCTACAGAATTTTATTGTTTTCTGTCAAACCTCAACATGAATCAGCCATAGGTATACATATATCTCCTCCCTTTTGAACCTCCCTCCCATCTCCCTCCCCACCCCACCCCTCTAGGTTGATACAGAGCCCCTGTTTGAGTTTCCTGAGACACACAGCAAATTCCCATTGCTGTCTATTCTACGTATGGTAATGTAAGTTTCCATGTTACTCTTTCCATACATCGCACCCTCTCCTTCCCTCTCCCCGTGTCTATAAGTCTATTCTCTGTCTGTTTCTCCATTGTCTGATGACTTTTTGATTCTTTTGTCTTTTTCTTTCTGATTGGAAAAGAGGTGGGCGAGATATAAATGAATGAAGAGACTTAGAAAAAAGGGACCCAATGAACTTATTTTTTGTGAGGACTGGCAGGGGAGAGGGATGAGGTGAAGGGAAGCGAGCACACATTTTAAGAGGTTTTTCATGTTGGATAGCAAATTGCGTTCCTTCTTGTCATGTAAACACACCCTGCAGACTTTGCGTCTTTCTGTAAAACTGCCATTGAGTTTGGTAACCTCAGGATGCTGCGTGAAGAGGGACTTGCAGAGAATGATGTGAATGAAGGGAGACAACCCAGGAAAGTTCAGTGGAGCCTCAGGCAGAGAGGACCTGAGTCATGAAGCACTTGCTGTCTGTGCAGACATTGGAGAAAGTTCTCTGTTACCCCAAGATGTAGCTTCAGGAATTGGTACTAGTCTCAAGAGACCGGGAGACCCAGGTGAACTCTGACTTATATGTATCAGGCCCATCCTTCTAGTCACACTTATGGAAGAAACAAACCGATGCTAGAGACTATGACTTCTCATTTCAGCTTGATACCACCTGGGTTCTTGAACTCTTTAATCAATGGAAATTGATAACAGGCCAGATGATAAGTTTAGTCCAGGCTTTATTGGGACTTGCTCTGTGAGTAACAGGTACCCTTGGTCCCTCCCCAAGGAGGAGGCAAGTTGGCCCCTTAAGTGGGGTGAGGATGGGGGCACACCTGGGGGTCGGGCTGGAGGAGTGGTGTAGGTGGTCCAACACACACTGGGTGGGGCTGTGTGCAGGGATCATGCTTATTAACTCTGCTTTTGCTCCCAGCACCTCAAAAGTGGCAGCTGGCTTTCGGCCTTTTTGTATCTTATTGTTCATAAATTGACCCAACTACCCCTGCGTGTTGTTATTTTCAGTCCCCTCAGAATTTCTGTTCTGTTTCTTGAAGAGACGTCTGTCCAGGTGCAAGCACTCTAGTAAAGGGTTGCAGGTCCCAGCCTACCTCAAGCTGAAGTGTGAAGGATAGGCAAAAAGCACCATGACAGTGTTGTCATTGGCAAGAAAAACTGGGTATCTTATTGGCATAGAGGAAAAATAAGATTGAGAAAAGCTTGTGTGATTTTCTCACATAGTAAGACAGGCTGGATATAGGACTGGAGAGAGGTAGAACCCGGTTCTTTTTCTTTCATGTAAAGCCATTGCTCCCACGTGACTTTTCTACTTATCCCTGCATGGGTATCTCTCCCCTTTTCCAATTGCCTCTCTTTCCTCTTGTTATAGCCTTTCTGTTCTTCCTCCTTAGCTCCTGAGGGACCACTCATCTTCTCTGTCTCTAACTTTTCATAGTACAGATGGCCAAAAGTTAGTGGGAAGAAACAAGGATTTTATAGTCAAAGGAAAACTCAAAATACTCAGTTTGAGGAACAGACTCTAGGGCATCACCATGATTCCTGCCTTGGTGTTCATGCCTTGTGAAATCCTCCCTTGAGTGTAGGAGGTAACTGAGACTTGCTTCTGGCCAATAGAATATGGAAAAGGTGAAGAGATTATCGCAGGTATAATTAAAGTGTCAGATAGTTGACTTCAAGTTAATCAGAAGGCAGATATTCCTGGGTGGGCCAGTCTTAATTGAATAAAAGCTCTTAAAGGAAGGACTGAGCTCTCATTGAGGTGAGAAACACACTGTCTCTCCATCACTGTTCTGAAGAATTAAACTTCCATATAGTGAGAAGGGTGGCTTCTAGAAGCTGAGAATGACCTTGGGTTGACAGAAAGAAAGAAAACAAAAACCTCAGTCCTACAGCTGTAAGGAGATGAATAATACTAATATCATGAGAGTGGATGCTTATCTTTCTCCATTGGAGTCTCTAATGGGAACCCAGCTCTGGGTGATACCTGGGCTTTACTTGGTCAGATCCTGAAATGGAGAATCCAGACAAGCCGTGACTGGACTTCTGACCTATGGAAGCCATGAGAGAATAAATGAGTGTGGTCTTTTTTTTTAATTAAAAAATTATTATTATTATTATTATTATTTTTTTACTTTACAATACTGTATTGGTTTTGCCATAGTGTGGTCTTAAACTGCTAAGTTCGTTAATAGTGTGTTAGGCAGCACAGAAAGCTAATATGCTCACCAATTTGTAACTGAATTCTGATCCAGAAGATCTCAGTGGTCTGAGATGATCAAAATAGCAAATCCTGGTCAAAATATGATATACTAAGTAGCTTAATGGAGTAGGAAATGGCAACCAACTCCAGTATTCTTGCCTAGAAAATCCCATGGACACAGGCACCTGGTGGGCTACAGTCCACGGGGTCACAAACAGTTGGACGTGACTAAGCACACATGCAGGTAGCTTAAACACTATGGATTTATTTTCTTATAGTTCTGGAGGCTAGAGTTTCAACATCAAGGTTCTGGTCAGTCTAGTCTTCCGTGAGGGCTGTCTTCCTGGCTTGCAGACAGTTGCCTTCTCGCTTTGTCCTCACATGCCCTTACCTTGGCGCATGCGCACAGAGATTGCATTCTCTGGTATCTCTGCTTGGAAGGAATCCAGTCGAATCAGAGCCCCATCCATTGGACCTTATTTAACTGTAATCACTTACTTTTTTACTCAAAGTGCAGTCACATGGAGGATTAAGGCTTCACCATGTGAATTTTGAGGGAGACATACATTTAGTCCATAATAGTATTTCCCTCATAGGATTTCATGACTTTCACCAGAGAATTTCATGCATTACATAAATGATATATAACATATAAATCTGTAATACATAAAAAGTTCCTACAAAATAATGACTGGAATGATAGAAAATTTGGCAGAAGGATTACTGACATTATCTGAAAAGACCATTTGATGTCCCAATAATAAATGTAGATGAAAACCATGACATTGCTTTTGCCTATAAATTTGCAAAGCTTAAAGTAAAAATTCTCAGTGATGACAATGTTGCTGATTTGACAATTTTTAAAATTTTAAATGCACATGCAATGTAAGCATATAGGATGATATCTACTATAACATTATTAGGTGATAGCAATATGTCAAACTCAACTAAGTGTTCCATTAAGAGGACACAAGTTAAATAAATTACTATAGGTATCACACTAACAGTGTGAAGAAAAGCAGGTAAGCCTGTTTGCATTGATTTTTAAAAAAAGGCTTTTATATAGTATTAAGTGATAAAAAAGTTAGTTGCAGTTTATTTCTTGTAGTTCACTACTATGATATCTTTTTTTTTTTTCAAATCTGCTTAGCATTTATATACATGTTACTGAAAGTAGTGATAGGATCTCGATATTGAGACTTTGGGAATGATTGTTATTTTTTGAAATGCTCTGTTTTGTTTGATTTTTTTCTTAATAAAATCTTCTCCGACCATAAAATAAAAAAAAAAGATAGACTTAATTATATTTCACAAGAACATCTATACAATTAAAAAGAGAATATTTTTTAATATACAACTTCTATATTTTTGTTTTGTTTTTAACCAAATAAAAGGAAATTCATTACCTTTATAACTGTGTTAAAGCTTGCCACTATAACTGTACTAGATGATTCAGCTTTTATATTATTCACTTAGATGCAATAGTTTTTCATTTTTAACAATATCTGTGCAGTTTGTGATTCATTCCAATTGGTTTGGTGAATTATGTTCTACTGCTCTCCTCTTTACAAAAGAGGAATACAAACTTTAAGAGTGGTTGCTTTGCTGAAATTAAACAAATCAGTCATTTTTTGCAAGTAGCAAAAAAAAAAAGGCAGAATATTATTTTGGTAATTTTGTACTTGGTTCTCTGCAGTTCTCTCATGTATAGAGGAGTTCTGTTTCTTTGATTATGCAGATAAAACCTAAATAACATTCCCTCCCATCTTACTCATTATTCTTTTATTAGTGCCTTCCTCTAATATTTCATTAAGAAACAAATTATACCATGATTATATTTAATGAACATGTTCCAATCACTATGTATACAGTCACTGGGAATTCTATACCCAATAAATGCTGTATTTTTCATTCCTTTTTCTCTAAGGTCTGTTTCTTTTTATAGGATGGCATGATCCAGTGTTCATCACTACAAAATAATGTGTTTATCTGGCTCAAAAGGAAAATCCTAAAAAGCCCATATGTTACTGCGTGCATGTGTGCGTGCTAAGTCGTGTTTCATTTTTTGTATCCCCATGGACTGTAGCCCGCCAGGCTCCTCTGTCCATGGAATTTTTCCAGGCACGAATACTGGAGTGGGCTGCCATTTCCTACTCCAGGGGATCTTCCCAGTCCAGTGATTGAACCACATGTCTTGTGTCTCCCTCTTGGTAGGCAGATTCTTTACCACTGGGCCACCTGAGAAGCCTGTATGTTACTGGTCCTAAGTAAATAGGATTTATGATAAGACAACACTCTTTAAATGAAACTGTAACACAGCATCCTTTCAATGACCAAGTAAGGTAAACAAATCAATCCAGCAATTACAAACCCCCCATACGAAGCATGGGAAAAAACCCTCCTCGTCACGCTCTTTATAGTGCTCTATTGTATCTTCCTCGTAGTGATCATGAAATGTCCTCAGCTCTGTCTGGCTCCTGATCCCTGGCCTGGTCCTATGGTGGACTGGACACAGATGACCTGCGGCTTCAGTCTGAGATGTACAAGCTGTATGGAAACACTCAGCAGATAGAAATGTGTATGATAATGAGGCAATTGCCTGGATAACTAAGGCACTGACATACTTTTCCCTTAAACACCAACACTGTGATGCCTGCATGGACCAAATTGGTTTTTTCCTTTGCCGCTTGAAAAAATAACTTATGTAGGATGTAGCTAACAAATAAGATACTTGAAGGTGGATTTAATCTTATGGCTCCAATCAATATTTATTTTCCCTGATCTGTTTCACATTGTTAATTATATTTTCAAGAGGTAAAATATTTGAGGCTCCTTGAAAATGAGCCCCAATAGACTTTTATTAAGTTCCTGATATCCTGTCCTAATAATGAGCCCCAATCATGAGGGAGGTTGTCCATGCATCTCTCATCTTTTTGGTTTATTTCTTGAATGTAATTCACACTGCTACATATTTTTGTAAAGTAGCCTGAGACACAAGCACATTTGCTAGAAATGTTGAGATAAATGGGACTACTTTGCCTAGATCTCCATACTAGGTTAAAACATTTTTCATATTTTTCAGTAATATAACTAAACTAATAAAATGAAACTTTGAAAATCACCCTTCTTTTTCTAATGGCACATGAATTGATACAGCAGCACATGTTGTTGAAATTTGTTATCTAACTGAATAGAAATTGATGTTGCCCTTAATTTGGATCCATCATTCCAGCCCCAATAATATTTTATAATACTATCTCTGCTCCGAAAGCACTGTGATTTATCAAACCCTCTCAGAGAAGGGACGTGTGACCTTGTCCACAGTATCTTTCTTTGAGACTCTGTAAACAAAGTGACATGATGTGTGCAGTAAGCCTCTTCATAAGAATTGTTGTTATCTAGTCGCTAAGTTGTATCCAACTCTTTTGTGACCCTATGGACTGTAGCCTGCCAGGCTCCCCTGTTCATGGCATTTTCCTGGCAAGAATACTGGAGTGAGTTACCATTTCCTTCTTCCAGGGACCTTCCTGAGCCAGGAATTGAACCCCCATCTCCTGCATTGACAGGTGGATTTTTTATGACTAAACCACCATAAGAATATCAATGTATTGTTGTTGTTCAGTCACTCATTGTGTCCAACTCTTTGCGACCCCATTGACTGCAGCACGCCAGGCCTCCCTGTCCTTCACTATCTCCCAGAGTTTGCTCAATCTCATGTCCATTGAGTTAATGATGCCATCCGTTCATCTCATCCTCTGTTGCCCCTTTCTCCTCCAGCTGCCAGTCTTTCTCAGCATCAGGGTATCTTCCAAAGTAGATTAATTAGTATTGGGAAAGGAGTATGTGAAAGCTGTATATTGTCATCCTGCTTATTTAACTTATATGCAGAGTACATCATGAGAAATTCTGGACTGGATGAAGCACAAGCTGGAATCAAGATTTCAGGGAGAAATATCAATAACCTCAGATATGAAGATGACACCACCCTTATGGCACAAAGTGAAGAGGAGCTAAAGAGCCTCTTGATGAAAGTGAAAGAGGAGGGTGAAAAAGTTGGCTTAAAACTCAACATTCAGAAAATTAAGATCATGGCATCCAGTCCCATCACTTTCTGGCAAATAGATGGGGAAACAATGGAAACAGTGACAGATTTTATTTTGGGGGGCTCCAAAATCACTGCAGGTGGTGACTGCAGCCATGAAATTAAAAGATGCTTGCTCCTTGGAAGAAAAGTTATGACCAACCTAGACAGCTTATTACAAAGCAGAGACATTACTTTGCCAGCAAAGGTCCATTTAGTCAAGGCTGTGGTTTTTCCAGTGGTCATGTATGAATGTGAGAGTTGGACTGGGGAGAAAGCTGAGCACTGAAGAATTGATGCGTTTGAACTGTGGTGTTGGAGAAGACTCTTGAGAGTCCCTTGGACTGCAAGGAGATCCAACCAGTCCATTCTAAAGGAGATCAGTCCTGGGTGTTCATTGGAAGGACTGATGCTGAAGCTGAAACTCCAATACTTTGGCCACCTCATGCGAAGTGTTGGCTCATTGGAAAAGACCTTGATACTGGGAAAGATTGAGGGCAGGAGAAGGCGACGACAGAGGATGAGATGGCTGGATGTCATCACTGACTCAATGGACATGAGTTTGAGTAAACTCCGGGAGTTGGTGATGGACAGGGAGGCCTGGCGTGCTGCAGTCCATGGGGTCACAAAGAGTCGGACATGGCTGAGTGACGGAACTGAACTGAATAAAAAAAAAGTTCAGTTCAGTTCAGTTCAGTTGCTCAGTCATGGCCGACTCTTTGTGACCCCATGAATCGCAGCACGCCAGGCCTCCCTGTCCATCACCATCTCCCGGAGTTCACTCACACTCATGTCCATCGAGTCCGTGATGCCATCCAGCCATCTCATCCTGGGTCGTCCCCTTCTTCTCCTGCCCCCAATTCCTCCCAACATCAGAGTCTTTTCCAATGAGTCAACTCTTCGCATGAGGTATCCAAAGTACTGGAGCTTCAGCTTTAGCATCATTCCTTCCGAAGAAATCCCAGGGTTGATCTCCCTCAGAAAGGACTGGTTGGATCTCTTTGCAGTCGAAGAGACTCTCAAGAGTCTTCTCCAACACTACAGTTCAAAAGCAGCAATTCTTCAGCACTCAGCCTTCTTCACAGTCCAACTCTCACATCCATACATGACTACTGGAAAAACCATAGCCTTGACTAGACGGACCTTAGTTGGCAAAGTAATGTCTCTGCTTTGTAATAAGCTGTCTAGGTTGGTCATAACTTTTCTTCCAAGGAGCAAGCATCTTTTAATTTCATGGCTGCAGTCACCATCTGCAGTGATTTTGGAGCCCAAAAACATAATGTCTGACACTGTTTCTACTGTTTCCCCATCTATTTTCCATGAAGTGATGGGACCAGATGCCATGATCTTCGTTTTCTGAATGTTGAGCTTTAAGGCAACTTTTTCACTCTCCTCTTTCACTTTCATAAAGAAGCTTTTTAGCTCCTCTTCACTTTCTGCCATAAGGGTGGTGTCATCTGTATATCTGAGGTTATTGATATTTCTCCCAGCAATCTTGATTCCAGTTTGTGTTTCTTTCAGTTCAGCGTTTCTCATGATGTACTCTGTATATAAGTTAAATAAGCAGGGTGACAGCACACAGCCTTGACGTACTCCTTTTCCGATTTGGAACCAGTCTGTTGTTCCATGTCCAGTTCTAACTGTTGTTTCCTGACCTGCATACACGTTTCTCAAGAGGCAGGTTAGGTGGTCTGGTATTCCCATCTCTTTCAGAATTTTCCACAGTTTATTGTGATCCACACAGTCAAAGGCATTGGCATAGTCCATAAAGCAGAAATAGATGTTTTTCTGGAGCTCTCTTGCTTTTTGATGATCCAGCGGATGTTGGCAATTTGATCTCTGGTTCCTCTGCCTTTTCTAAAACCAGCTTGAACATCAGGGAGTTCACAGTTCACGTATTGCTGATGTCTGGCTAGGAGAATTTTGAGCATTACTTTACTAGCATGTGAGATGAGTGCAATTGTGCGGTAGTTTGAGCATTCTTTTGCATTGCCTTTCTTTGGAACTAGAATGAAAACTGACCTTTTCCAGTCCTGTGGCCACTGCTGAGTTTTCCAAACTTGCTGGCATATTGAGTGCAGCACTTTCACAGCATCATCTTTCAGGATTTGAAACAGCTCAACTGGAATTCCATCACCTCCACTAGCTTTGTTCATAGTGATGCTTTCTAAGGCCCACTTGACTTCACATTCCAAGATTCCTGGCTCTAGATTGGTGATCACATCATCATGATTATCTAGGTCGTGAAGATCTTTTTTTGTACAGTTCTTCCATGTATTCTTGCCACCTCTTGTTACTATCTTCTGCTTCTGTTAGGTCCATACCATTTCTGTCCTTTATCGAGCCCATCCTTGCATGAAATGTTCCCTTGGTATCTCTAATTTTCTTGAAGAGATCTCTAGTCTTTGCCATTCTGTTGTTTTCCTCTTTTTCTTTGCATTGATTGCTGAAGAAGGCTTTCTTATCTCTTCTTGCTATTCTTTGGAACTCTGCATTCAGATGCTTATAGCTTTCCTTTTCACCTCTCTTCTTTCACAGCTATTTGTAAGGCCTCCCCAGACAGCCATTTTTTGCTTTTTTGCATTTTTTTTCCATGGGGATGGTCTTGATCCCTGTCTCCTGTACAGTGTCACAAACCTCATTCCATAGTTCATCAGGCACTCTATCAAATCTAGACCCTTGCTTTGCTGGAGCAGCTGTGAAGAGATACCCCACGCCAAGGTAAAAGAAACCCAAGTAAGATGGTAAGTGTTACAAGAGGGCATCAAAGGGCATACACACTGAAACCATACTCATAGAAAACTAGTAAATCTAATCACACTAGGACCACAGCCTTGTCTAACTCAGTGAAACCAAGCCATGCCTGCGGGGCAACCCAAGACGGGTGGGTCATGGTGGAGAGGCCTGACAGAATGTGGTCCACTGGAGAAGGGAATGGCAAGCCACTTCAGTGTTCTTGCCTTGAGAACCCCATGAACAGTATGAAAAGGCAAAATGATAGGATACCAAAAGAGGAACTCCCCAGGTCATTAGGTGCCCAATATGCTACTGGAGATCAGTGGAGAAATAACTCCAGAAAGAATGAAGGGATGGAGCCAAAGCAAAAACAATACCCAGTTGTGGATGTGACTGGTGATAGAAGCAAGATCTGATGCTGTAAAGAGCAATATTGCACAGGAACCTGGAATGTCAGGTCCATGAATCAAGGCAAATTGGAAGTGGTCCAAGAAGAGATGGCAAGGGTGAACGTTGACATTCTAGGAATCAGCGAACTAAAATGGACTGGAATGGGTGAATTTAACTCAGATGACCATTACATCTACTACTGTAGGCTGGAATCCCTCAGAAGAAATGGAGTAGCCATCATGGTCAACCAAAGAGTCCAAAATGCAGTACTTGGATGCAATCTCAAAAACGACAGAATGATCTCTGTTCATCTCCAAGGCAAACCATTGAGTATCACAGTTATCCAAGTCTATGCCCCAACCAGTAACACTGAAGAAACTGAAGTTGAATGGTTTTATGAAGACCTACAAGATCTTTTAAAACTAATACCCAAAAAGGATGTTCTTTTTCATTATAGGGGACTGGAATGCAAAAGTAGGAAGTCAAGAAACACCTGGAGTAACAGGCAAATTTGGCCTTGGAATGTGGAATGAAGCAATAGAGTTTTGCCAAGAAAATGCACTGGTCATAGCAAACACCCTCTTCCAACAACACAAGACTCTACACATGGACATCACCAGATGGTCAACACCGAAATCAGATTGATTATATTCTTTGCAGCCGAAGATGAGAAGCTCTATACAGTCAACAAAAACAAGACCGGGAGCTGACTGTGGCTCAGATCATGAGCTCCTTATTGCCAAATTCAGAATCAAATTGAAGAAAGTAGGGAAAACTGCTAGACCATTCAGGTATGACCTAAAAAACAAAGTAGTGTACATTAATAAGGTTATGGTGAACTATTTATGAGTTTCAAAAACTATTTTGTGTTTAGTAAACTTTATTCCATTGATGACAAGTTTCAAGGTGGTATTATCAGGACCATTGCCTCTGGAAGGATGGTACTGATGAGCCCATATGCAGGGCAGCAGTGGAGACGCAGACATAGAGAATGTGACACGCGGGGGATGGACAGACCGAGTAGCAGGTAAACGTGTGCATTCCCCTGTGTGAGATAGATTGCAAGTGGGGATTTGCTGTATGCCCAGGGAACTCAAACTGGGGCCCTGTGACAACCTAGAGGGATGGGATCAGGTGGGAAGTGGAAAGGAGTTTCAAGAGGGAAGGGATATATGTATCCTTATGGTTGATTTCTGTTGATGTACAGCAGAGCCAACACAATACTATAAAGCAATTATCCTTCAATTAAGAAAAGATTAATGTCATCAGGATTCCTCAATATGACATTTGTCCATTCATCTATCTATTGATTCAGATATTTACTGAACATTTATTATATGTCCGATGTTATGTTCCACCCAGTAGACACAAAGGTAAATAGAAAACCACAAGTACTCTTAGGAGCTCACAGAATTGGGACAAACCACCATGAAATCCAAGGGCTTTAATGAAGTGTGGTTAAGTATAACCATAGAAATGCATAGTGGGTATCAATGTAGCATTGGGAAGAAGCATGAACCAACCAGGGGCTGGCCTGGGAGGTTTTGCAGAAGTCACAGGTAATCTGAGACTTACAGGCTCAGTAAGAGAGTCAGCAGAAGGGATAGGAAAACTTCTTAGCCAACTGGGGTGGGTCATTGGGGCAAAATAGCCTGGGGCTAGGATGAGCAAAGAAGAAAACTGGTAGGCAGTCCAGTCTCCTATAATAGGAGTTAGGAGATGGGGACGAAGATGACAGTGAGGTGAACAGGCGCACAGAACTCTGAGCATTAAGTCCATGTTTTAGCATGTTACCAGTGTATATAACTAGGCTTCAACAGTATGTGAACTGAGAGCTTCCAGATATTCAAGCTGGATTTAGAAAAGGTAGAGGAACCAGAGATCACATTGCGAGCATCTGTTGGATCATAGAAAAAACAAGAGAATTCCAGAAAAACGTCTACTTCTGTTTCATTGACTCTGCTAAAGCTGTTGACTGTGTGGATCACAACAAACTGTGGAAAATTCTTAAAGAGATGGGAATACCAGACCACCTGACCTGATTCCTGTGAAACGTGTATGCAAGTCAAGAGGCAACAGTTAGAACTGGACATGGAACAATAGACTGGTTCCAAATTGGGAAAGGAGTACGTCAAGGCTGTATATTGTCATCCTGCTTATTTAACTTATATGCAGAGTACATCATGTGAAATGTTGGGCTGGATGAAGCACAAGCTGGAATCAAGATTGCTGGAAGAAATAGTAATCTCAGATATGCAGATGACACCACCCTTATGGCAGAAAGTGAAGAGGAACTAAAAAGCCTCTTGATGAAAATGAAAGAGGAGAGTGAAAAAAAAACTGACTTAAAACTCAACATTCCAAAAACTAAGATCATGGCATCTGTTCCCATCACTTCTGGCAAATAGATGGGGAAACAATGGAAACAGTGACAGACTTTATTTTCTTGGGCTCCAAAATCACTGTGGATGGTGACTGCAGCCATGAAATTAAAAGACGCTTGCTCCTTGGAAGAAAAGCTATGACCAACCCAGACAGCATATTAAAAAGCAGAGACATTGCTTGGCTGACAAGGTCGTATATAGTCAAAGCTATGGTTTTTCCAGTAGTCATGTATGCATGTGAGAGTTGGACTATAAAGAAAGCTGAGTGCCAAAGAATTGATGCTTTTGAACTGTGATGTTAGAGAAGACTGTTGAGAGTCCCTTGGACTGCAAGCAGCTCAAAATAGTCAATCCTAAAGGAAATCAGCCCTTGGAATGATTGATGCTGAAGCTGAAGCTCCGATACTCTGGCCATCTAATGCGAAGAGCTGACGCATTAGAGAAGACCCTGATGCTGGGGAAGACTGAGGGCAGGAGGAGAAGGGGACAGAGGATGAGATGGTTGGATGGCATCACCAACTCAATGGGCATGAGTCTGAGCAAGCTCTGGGAGATGGTGAAGGACAGGGAAGCCTTTTGTGCTGCAGTCCATTGGGTCGCAAAGAGTTGGACACCACTGAGCACCTGAGCAAGTGTGTATAAAATAAACTTTGTCTTGGCCAAGGGGAAATAGAGATTTTCTTAGCCAAGGATTAGTTGGCTAAGAAATTGGCTAGGCCAAAGAATGTTTTGTCTTAGCCAAGATTTCTCCTTGGCTAAGACAATATATTTTTGACATCAAGATTCTAGTCACTTCCTTTTGAAAATATTTCTTTTTCTGGAGACTACTCAGCCTATTCAAGGTATATGCTCAGTGGATCCAAACTTCAAATTCTTTTTCTGGTGCTGGTCCACTGCACTCCATCTGGGTTACTTGGCATCAGAGAAGAACGAACAAGTAGTTTCAGCAAGCAACTTACACTGAATTATAAAGAATTCTTTGTGTGTCGGGGCAGTTGCAAGAAGGGAAATGAGGTAAAAGAGAGTTGGGAAGACTGGAAGCAGGGCATGCCCAAGGGAGGGAAGGGCCGTCTACCATGTTTTCCTGCTGAGAGGACAAATAGAATGAGAAAGAGGGAAAAGACCTTGATTGGTGGAAGGCATTGTTTCCCTGAGAGATGTTATAGTGGAATGATAAACACATACAGACAGATAAAAATTCAGTTTTCAGTATTGCAGAGGAATGAATGGTGATAAAATAGTGATAGACAGTGCATAATATTTGAGACATTTGATGAAGTGAAACACTGAGATGCCTTGAAGAAGGGTGACATGTATGTGTGTGTGTGTGTGTGTGTGTGTATGTATTTCTTTTTCTTTCCTCCATAGGACAGCATGTTTGATTTTTATTTTAAAGGGTTCTTTTGGGGGTTTTATTTTGTTCTGTTTAGGATCAGAAATAAATCCAAGCTCTAATATGTTGTTATTACTTTGTACCCATATAACACATTTGTATCCATTATTTTAAGTCCTCTGCATACCTTTGGTAAAGTTATTCTGCAGCCCACCTCCTGATGTAAAGAGGGGTTATTTCATGTCCACCGAGTGCTTGATGAGGCAGCTGCCTGGAGACAGAAAGTCTGCCTCTCACAGGGCTCACAGATTTAGAAATAAACCACTGATTTAGGACAATGTTTGTGGATGTTTAGAAAAGAATTCTAAAAATGTTCTGTTAAAAACGTATTTAGATGAGAACGTGTCAAACTCTCTGATATTCATTCAGTGTAAATATCCATTTTTCTCCTCTTATATATGAGGAATAAGAAGTGGATAAAATGGAAATAAAGCATCTTACTTTGGTTCACTTTTTTCTTTTACCTTATTCACTTAAATTCTCAGTCTTTTCTGATAAAATCATGATTTTTAAAAAATTACCTTTCCAGTACAGAAATCACTTGGTAAATATGATTTGAACATTCACGTCACAGAGGAAAGCCTGAGAAAAAAATAAAACAATTGTGCCTTCTTGTTCTCCATGGCTTTGAAGATCCCACTGATTTAGTAACCCTGAAAATAGATTTAGGCTTATTGCATAGGAAGCCAAATAATATTGTCTGCCAATTATTATAGTAAAAAGGAAACTTGTATTAACTTAGAAATGAAGTCATTTCTTTCTTTGAGTAAGTAGAATAAAGTTGGAGGTGATTTTGATGCTATTGAGGCGGCCTTAATCACATTGTCTGGTTAAGTTGTTTATCCGAATCTTTTCATGAGAACGCCTAAGGGAAGTTCCCCCAACCCCCATTACTGCACAATTAGGAAAATATTAGACCTTAATAGCAAACCAGACTGGTACATTTTCTACTAGGATCTCTTTTAAATCTAGGATTTAATTTAAGGATTTAATCTAATTTTTTCTTGAATCACTCATTTCTTTTCACAGTGCTGAAGTGTAGGATTTCATTTAAGGAAACCTCACAATTCATCAATACTGTGTGAACACATAAACTAATATTCAAATAAAAATTAAAAAGGAATTTCAGGTAACTGAGGATTTCCCTTACCGTATCACTTTTATTGAAGATAAAATTTAAGCCTGAATGTAGAGGAAAGCATATCCCATTTGCAAGGCTGTTTAGAAAAGATAATAAGAAAAGATAATAATAATCCTTGGGACTTATTGAGCGCACACCATCTGCCAGGCATTGCTCAAATGATTTCCATTCATTATGTTATTTATTTCTCCCAGGATCCAGATAAGATAGATACTGGTAATATCACCCAAGGCACAGAGAGGTTAAAGAGCTTAAATAAATTCACACGGTTGGTAAGAATGGAATTCAGAATCTATTCTCAAGCAGTCCGACTTAAGAACCTATAGCTAATTCTCAAAACACAACCTTGAGTAACCTATTTCATTGCTCAACAGTTGTTAGCAAGATGAGCTGGTCTTTAAATATAACGTAGAATTTGGGAAGTCAACAAAAATGGAGAAGTAGCTAATAGCCTACTAGCTATAATATTTTATAATGTTTTATATAAACCTATCTCAAAAATTTATTTTAGTAGATTCAGTTCTATAAGGTATATTTTCTTGTGTTTTCTTGACTATTATAAGTATTTTTCTCTGTATTCTAATTCACATCATCAGTACAAATTCTGAATAGGTCCAACACTGGCCAGAGTCTCCAGTCATAAAATGTAAATGTCCCTCATGGTAAAAATCAATCCAGCAGCTTTGGCAAATGGTAGATAAATTAAAATGCAAAGTCATTAAGGTTACTGAGTCTACATTTCACCATTTTGTCAGTCTGAATGAAGAGTTTGTTCAAATGACTTGGTAAAATCCAAATACCCTCATATTTCAGGAGTGAACTTTTAAAAGGGCCAAGGGGACACTTCTGCCTGTCTACTATAATCTGGTATTCCACTCCAGCCATGAGAGAAAGTTTATAAGTGTATAAAAATGAATGTGCAAGAAAAGCAAGATTTTTTTTTTTTTTTGGAAGATTATTTTTTTCCTTTGAGAGTAGGAGAAGAGAAGTGACCCTCCCCAGGACTTTCTGCTATAAACACTAACCAAGACTGCTGAAGGAAATGTTCTTACCAGTCAGGGACAAAGTGGAGATAATGGGCTTTTAAGAAATATACAGACTTTATTTTGGATGTTGTCAGAAAAACTGTGAATTTTGTGTTGAAGAGAACTCTGCAAAGAAGGCCAGTTGGTCCATGCAGTGTCCTTTAAATACATGATTCCCTATAGATTTCAGGAGCTGAGCAAAGAAGCAAGAGAAATAAAGTCTACAGGGGAGGATACAGAAAATGTAGAAAAGGAGAGGTGCAGAAAAGGGTCTGTTCCGAATCAGTGAGCGCTAAAGCCCAGAACAAGTGTGTGTGTAAATGGCCTGCGGAGTCAGCCACGATGCCAGCGGGTAAGATGCTGACCTAGCTAGACTAAGGGATTCTAACTCCTGTACAAAATTCCCAGCAGAAAATCACAGACCTGTAAATTGTTGTACTTTTCATTTAATTACTCAGTGCATTTCCTTAGACGTTTACCAAGAGGGTCATTAAGTAATTCTTTAAAACAATGATCTATGCTTAGAGTTTTGGTTAGATTATTTGGCGGAAGCAAAATTACCTGTGTGGTGGAAAACTAGGTGAAGTGTATCTAGTCCTCAAACTGATATCTAACCCCAGATGGTTGTTAAGAACTGAATCTCTCTGTTCTCATGCTTCTGGTGGGGTGAAATAAGCACTGAACATAGAACTTGTGCTTGTAAAAGAAATAATGAGGTGTATGAGAGTATTCAAGTTTAAATTAGGATATTTTCTTGTACACATGTTTTTCCTATTCTTGAATCATTTTGATGTCTGAAGTTAAAAAGACCAGTAGTAACAATATTTGGCATACACAGGCACACACACAGAACACAGACATGTGTACAAGTTTACTTTAGGATTTTAAAAATAAATATAATTTAAAAGACAAGATTGAAGAAATTTCACTGATGGAAATGTCATTAGTATTTTGAAAAAAATTTCAAATGACATTTAAAATATTTATTTTTTGAATGACATGCTCAGTTTCCTTTCAGCATAAACTTCTCATGTCCACCAGGTGGATGGTAGAGGGGAGTAGAGTTTAATAACCTCATTCATTGCTTTAGAAATAAGCATTTCAATTTGAAATTTCCATTTAGAGATACTTTAATGAATACAGATTTCAAAACAGGTAGGGGTCTGATAAATCTCAGAACCTGTCATGATTATAGGGGCTTCCCAGGTGGTACAGTGGTAAAGAATCTGGCTGCCAGTGCGGGAGATGCAAGAGACTTGGGTTAGATTCTTGGGTTGGGAAGATCTCTGTAGCAGGAAATGGCAGCCCGCTCCAGTACTCTTACCTGGAAAATCCTATGGACAGAGGAGCCTGGTGGCCAGGCATGGGATCGCAGAGAGTCGAAATGACTGAGTGAGTGATCACGTCACGGTAGTAACAATCATCATGGACTCTATCAACTTTTAAGAGCAATAATAGTTGAACATAGGAACTCGGTACTGGTACATTTAATAGCCAATCCTCTGAACTTTTAACATGAATTGAAAGTGCATTTCCAATGCTAATTACGACTGTGTCTTGCTCACTGTTGTCTCTAAAGTTGGTTTGGTTTGGTTGTTTGAATCTTGGAGATTCAAGTGTACCAATGAAACACTGTGAGCAAATCATGAGTAGGTGGGTCTGTGGAATTATTTGGGGCTTTATCTTTGGGAAATTTAGGTTCAAGACCATCAAGACCAACTTGAAACTTATGTTTTAAATTCCATATTTATAATGATATGTAGAGAAGAAATTTGCCAATTTGTATCTTTCTTCTACATTTTAGAATATTATTTTCTGCATAAAGTTAACTGTTAGACTACATAAAGGATTACTTTTGTTTTATCTAATTGTTCATACATTAGCTCCATATTTTAACCTATTCATGGCATTCAGTATTATAACCAGAGAATGGTTCTTCCATCACACCTTTGGAGGAAGTGCTGTTTCTATAGCAGATACTCTTATGGGCACTTAGGTTGGCTCTATGACACACACCCCTCACCCCCTCCCCTCTGCCCACCCCACCAAGATGTCTCACTAAAGAGAATTGAGATCTCAACTAGGGCTGTTTGATTGTAAAACGCCATAGGGGCTTTAAAAAACTATTTAAATGGCATGGCATGGAAGAACACCTAAACTGAGAAAATGAGAAATATAACCAAAGTAGTATGAAATACAATCAATAAAATCAATCAAGAAATCACAAGATATTTATTCTGAATTATGAAGCAGAACATTTTCCCTCAGTTGTAAAGAAATTGTTAGTAAGCGGCCCAAGTTAAGAATAAGGGAGGAACGTCCCTGGTGGTCCATTGTTTAAGATGTACCCTTCCAATGCAGGGGGTATGGATTTAGTCCCTGGTTGGCAAGCTAAGATCCCACATGCCTGTGGACAAAAAACCAAAGCATAAAACAAACAATCTTGTAACAAAAATAAAGACTTTAAAAATGGTCCACATCAAAGAAAATCTTAAAAAAAAGAATAAGGAAAATAAGGGCTAACAATTCACACATGTTGTGGGAAAAATGGCTCAGAATTCCTTCTTAGTATTCAACCAATTTACAAATCAAATCCCTTATGATTATACAGTGGAAGTGACAAATAGATTCAAGGGATTAGATCTGATAGACAGACTGCCTGAAGAACTATGGACAGAGGTTTGTGACATTGTACAGGAGACAATGATCAAGACCATCCCCAAGAAAGGGAAATGAAAAAAGTCAAAATGGTTGTCCGAGGAGGCCTTACAGATAGCTGAGAAAATAAGGGAAGTGAAAGGCAAAGGAGAAAAGGAAAGATATACCCATTTGAAGGCAGACTTCCAAAGAATAGCAAGGAGAGATAAGAAAGCCTTCTTCAATGATCAGTGCAAAGAAATAGAGAAAAACAATAGAATGGGAAAGACTAGAGATCTGTGCAAGAAAATTAGAGATACCAGGGAACCTTTCATGCAAAAGTGAAAGTGAAAGTAGAGTTGCTCAGTCGTGTCTGACTCTTTAGGACCCCATGGATTGTAGCCTGTGAGGCTTCTCCATCCATGGAATTTTCCAGGCAAGAGTACTGGAGTGGGTTGCCATTTCCTTCTCCAGGGGATCTTCCCCACTCAGGGATCAAACCCAGGTCTCCTGCATTGCAAGCAGACACTTTTACTGTCTGAGCCACCAGGGAAGTTTCATGCAAAGATGGGCACAATAAAGGACAGAAATGGTAGGGACCTAACAGAAGCAGAAGATATTAAGAAGAGGTGGCAAGAATACATAGAACTATACAAAAAAAGATCTTCATGACCCAGATAACCAAAATGGTGTGATCACTCACCTAGAACCGGACATCTTGAAATGTGAAGTCAAGTGGGCCTTAGGAAGCATCACTGCGAACAAAGCTAGTGGAGGTGATAGAATTCCAGTGGAGCTATTTCAAATCCTAAAAGATGATGCTGTGAAAGTGCTGCACTCAATATGCCAGCAAATTTGGAAAACTCAGCAGTAGTCACAGGACTGGAAAAGGTCAATTTTCATTCCAATCCCAAAGAAAGGCAATGCCAAAGAATGCTCAAACTACTGTGCAATTGTTCTTATCTCACATGTGCGCAATTGTACTCACCTCACATGCTCGCAAAATAATGGTCAAAATCCTTCAAGCCAGGCTTCAACAATACGTGAACTGAGAACTTCCAGATGTTCAAACTGGATTTAGGAAAGGCAGAAGAACCAGAGATCAAATTGCCAACATCCATTGGAACACAGAAAAAGTAAGAGAGTTCCAGAAAAACATCTGTTTCTGCTTCATTGACTGTGCCAAAGCCTTTGACTGTGTGGATCACAACAAACTGTGGAGAATTCTTGAAGAGATGGGAATACCAGATCACCTGACCTGCCTCCTGAGAAACCTGCATGCGGGTCAAGAAGCAACAGTTAGAACTGGACATGGAACAATGGACTGGTTCCAAGTCAGGAAAGGAGTACACCACCCTGTATATTGTAACTCTGCTTGTTTAACTTCTATGCAGAGTACATCATATGAAATGCTGGGCTGGATGAAGCACAAGCTGGAATCAAGATTGCCGGGAGAAATATCATAACTTCAGATACGCAGATGACACCACTCTTATGGCAGAAAGCAAAGAACTAAAGAGCCTCCTGATGAAAGTGAAAGAAGAGAGTGAAAAAACTGGCTTAAGACTTAACATTAAAAAAACTAAGATCATGGCATCTGGTTCCATCACTTCACAGCAAATAGAAGGGGAAACAATGGAAACAGTGACAGACTTTATTTTTTTGAGCTCAAAAATCACTGCAGATGGTGACTGCAGCCATGAATTTAAGACGCTTTCTCCTAGGAAAAAAAGCTATGACCAACCTAGACAGCATATTAAAAAGCAGAGACATTACTTTGCTAACAAAGGTCTGTCTAGTCAAAGCTATGGTTTTCCAGTAGTCATGTATGGATGTGAGAGTTGGACTATAAAGAAAGCTAAGTGCCGAATTGATGCTTTTGAACTGAGATATTGGAGAAGACTCTTGAGAGTCCCTTGGACCGCAAGGAGATCAAACCAGTCTATCTTAAAGGAAATCAGTCCTGAATATTCATTGGAAGGACAGATGCTGAAGCTGAAACTCCAATACTTTGGCTACCTGATGTGAAGAATTGACTCCTTGCAAAAGACCCTGATGCTGGGAAAGATTGAAGGCAGGAGGAGAAGGGGATGACAGAGGATGAGATGGTTGGATGGCATCATCAACTCAATGGACATGAGTTTGAGCAATTTCCTGGAGTTGGTGATGGAGAGGGAAGCCTGGCATGCTGCAGTCTATGGAGTCGCAGAGAGTCAGACACGACAAAGTGATTAAACTGAACTGAACTGAACATGAGATAATATACTGAAGAGAAAAATAGGGAATGCACATTTACTGAGCACTCATGAAGTGTTAGTTTTGTTCCAGACATTGTACATGATCCCATGGCCACTCTCTGTATTATAGTTATTACATTTACAGTTCAAGTAAATGGGGCTTAGAGACACAGAATCATTGTGACATCTCAGAGTCAAAGGCAGAAATCATGGCCAGAACTCTTTAAAGTACAGTTCTGTGCTCATCCTAACATACCATAGAATTTGTGAACCTAACTGCATTAGGATAGAAGATATCCTGTCATTTAGCAAGAAATTCCTTGTAAATCTCCAATAGTCTACCTTCCCTCCTTAGTCTTCTTTCTCAGCTCTTCCTCTTGACACATTTCTTATATGCTGATTCTTTTTTTTTTAAACAAAATTCACCCTTTTATTTCTTTTAAAAATATTTATTTGTTTATATATATATTTATTTGGCTTTTCTGGGTCTTAGCTGGAGCATGTGGTATCTAGTTCAAACTCAGGGCCCCTGCATTGCTATACCATTGTTCATATAAGGTAACAGGGGAAAGGGGGGGAGCAGTTAGCAACAGGTAGAAGAACAGAATTTATTGGTATAGTTCCTATTTAGGTAGCTGTTCACAAAGTCAAAGCTAATCATCAAACCTTTATTCTTCTGTTGTTCTATCTATGTTTCACTTACTGCATATCACCAGGAATGGTGTTCTTGGGAGGTCTGAGTGAAAATCTTCATTTCTTAAAAAACCCCTTACTATTTGATATTCCTGTTTCTCACGATTTGTCTGTTTTTCATAGACTAGGACAACTGGCCAATGGTGTGCTAATTATCATCAGTTCCTAATTTCCTTTATATTTCTATTTCAAGACCTGTGTTTGGATTGTGTTCTACAAGTACATGTAGAAAAAACACCCTATATGTATTTCATAGCTTGTAATGGTTTGACCATAACATTTTGAAGTAGAATAGCATGAATAATTTATCATCAGCAACAGCATGTGTTTCTGTAACTAGGAAGACTGCTTCACAATACAAATACAAATCGTACTATGAGATAGCTTTAATGAGAACCAATCTTGCAAAGCCTTTGCCAGAAACACACACATTTTTAACCTATGTGGATTATTCAAATTAAGTTGACTTGAAATTTAAATTGTGAATTTGCTAATGGAAGACAGTGTTTGAAATAGCAAACACACTAATCATTGACTTAACCAAACTAGGCTGTTTGATGGAGAAGGTAATGACAACCAACTCCAGTACTCTTGCCTGGAAACTCCCATGGATGGAGGAGCCTGGTAGGCTGCAGTCCATGGGGCCACTAAGAGTCGGGCACGACTGACCGACTTCACTTTCACTTTTCACCTTCATGCATTGGAGAAGGAAATGGCAACCCACTCCAGTATTCTTGCCTGGAGAATCCCAGGGATAGAGGAGCCTAGTGGGCTGCCGTCTATGGGGTCACACAGAGTCGGACATGACTGAAGCGACTTAGCAGCAGCAACAGCAGCAGGCTGTTTGAACTGGGAAGTCTATTAGTTCCTTGAAAATCATTGCTAGATTTGATGTATAGAATTACATTTTTAATTTTACAGATTTTAATTTCTTGGTTTAATTACTCTGCATTGCTCAGGTTGTAAAAGCAACCTGATGAGTTATTTTTATTTATAGTGCTCCCATTCAAGGTGCTTATAATTATAGCTCACTGCAATGGAAATATGCAATCATCTATTTCATTGCCTTTAAGTTTTTTGAAATTAAACTTTTGCCAAAGGTTAAAGAACGATTTTTAAAGATAAAATATTATTTGCTAAGATGATAAATAAGGAAATTTGCACATATGTGCATTGCAAAATCATTACAAATGGGTGAAGTTATAATTTCTATTTGGCCAAGTCATTCAGTTTCAGAGTACCTTCAGTGTGCTATGTGTTTTCGTATGACACCTTCATTTAGTGCTCAGAAATTTATAAACTTGATGTTCTCAGTAATACAAAAGCAAGTCTACTCGTATTTAGTAGGCACCTTCTGAGTTCTGTAACCATGAGGATACATAAAGATGCATTTCAGCTTCTTTGACTTGATTTGGGAGACCTCCATGGCCCCCCTTTCCAGCCCTACTCTGATCACTCCCCCAGGCACATCCCCGGTGACAGCTCTCCCGACCTTATTTCAGTTCCTCAGACACCTTTTTCTCTCCCCTACTCATCCCTGTGCCTGTCTCGATCACCATTCCTACTCCACATTGTCACCCTTCCTCTGAACCAAGTCCAAATCATCTTTCAGGCACCAGCCTAAATGTCATCTTATTTATTTAATGATGCCCAACTAGTGTTTATCAAATATTTCATCTGGTCCCACTTGACTAGGTTATGTGATCTTGCCACCTGTTACAGCCCCTTCAAATTCTATCACAGTACTTATCAACTGTTACCATAATATCTTATTTAATATTCCTGTCTCCCTGGCAGGATGCTTAGCTCAGAGGCCAGTGACTGTATTCTTTCTCCTTGAAGTTCTGCCACCTGTCATCAGTTCTTCTTTGTAATAAATGCTTGTAAACATGGTAAATCAATCATTGAACAGACTCATGGACCACAGAATACTTTTGTAAGTAGTATAGAACAAGCAGGAAATGCAGGTGAGGCTGAGTCCTTAGTTTGTTACAAATAACACAAAATATCCTGGCTTTGAACCTGGGGAATCAGACGGACTGCGAGGCAGTCAGCGTTTGTGAAGAAAGTGTGGTTACGTAATATGAGCCTGGTGTGGCCATTGGGCTCTTCAGAGGTGGAGACGCCAGCATTTCACCCTTCTAGAGTTTGCCTGTGCCACTAGTTCAAAGCCGATGCATCAGCTGGTTTTCTTACTGAAAGATCTCTCAAGCATTAGCTGTCTGCAGAGCCAGTTCATAGCACGGCAGCTCGGAGGCTCCTGGAGATACTCTGCTTAGTTCCTGCAGTTGATCTTTCTGCCCAGAGATCATGCCAGTCAGTGCTCAGGGGATGTAGTTTTTACACTAATGAGATTAAGAATTGTGAAGAGCTCTCAGGTCAGAAGTGACCTATGCAATGGTAGAAGCACTGCAATGAAACATATATGTGCTGAAGAAGGAATTGTTAATTTGGTAACTCATTTCCTACTCGGTTTAAAGGAGATTTTCCTCGTTGGCTAAATGAGCATATGAACCGGAGCCCGTGCACCGGCCACCACCAGGCTGATTTATCCTGTGTGCATGTGTTTCTCTGCATTCTTAAACATTCATTTTCATTCTTGCCTTCCTCCCATTCCTCACACCCAAAACTTCATCTTTAAATCTAGTTGTTTTTGTCAATATCATAAGAATGACAAATCACATGTATTTATTTATAAGAGACTTTGTAAAAAGTCTCTCAAGTGGAGGGGGGCAAAGAAAGAAGCTGCTAATGAATTGTCAGAAGGATAGTTAATTAAATTAAATTGGATTTTGTAAGTCTTAACGTGGGAGCCCCATCAAGTGATGCTGAGCACGGTGTCACTTCTGAGTAAAGGTGGTGGGCAGAGAGCATGTCATAAGATTCACGTACCTCTGAGGACAACCCCACCTGCATTTTCATTTCCTTGTGGAAATCAACTATTGGCTTTGAGGAACAGAATACCAATTAGGACATTTGGGGCATGAAGGTAATTTAGTGGGTGAAGAAACAAAAATATCATCATCACTTCTGTTGCTTACAGCAAATTAGCAGGTGGCCCAGAGAATGAGCGAGCTGTTGAACGTTGTGCATTCACGAGCCCAGTTCCCCAAGGTGCAGCAAGAAAACATGTTCATCACGGAAGCAGGCATAGCTTCTGGACATGTTAGCACTTATTTTAAAAAGTGTGGAAATAACTTCTGCTTTAATGGGAATCAGAACTGAAGCTAGGTAATAATTTTCTTCCCACATTTGGGTTGCCTTTAACTCTCAATTCAAAACTATATTCCATTGATTAGAACCATACAGAAATCAAACCAAACAATTATTCACACACATTTTATGATAGATATAAAGCCACTTTATACTTTCCCTTTATGAATGACAATTTGAAAAGGCTTACGGGTGATTTGATCACCTAAGCCAATTTACATAAATGCAATGTGAGGAGGGCTTTATACTGCCAAATTGGACGAGGTACATTTTTGAGTTTGCATAAAGTATTCTGTAAATGGTTCCATTTTCTTACTCTACATCCCAGATTTCTCAACACAGAATCTCTGTTGGATTTACAGTCTCTGTGTGGGAAATAATTGATGGAACTGAATGAAGGATTCAGTGTAAAAGATGAGCCTCACTGAGCAGAAACAGGCATCAAAGTGACTTGCCTTATCATAAGCCCCAAATGATTAATCTATAATAATTAAAACAGTGCGATGCTGGCATAAGTGGATCAATTAAACAATTTATATTATCTTTAAAGAGACTCTTGGTATGATACATATAAAATGAAAAGGAATAGATTATTTTAAAATTCATTGGGCTAATTATCTATAGAAACAAGCACATACACACACATGCACAATACATACTCCTTGGAATTTTTGTCAAACCTCACAAGAATAAATATTTGGAGCTGTTTTAAGTATCTATGCTTATGTTTATACTTCAATTGTAGATATCACAAAAGTCTACAAGTATATTAGGCTAATAAATAATTAAGAAAGATATTTATAATTTTTAAAAAAATCTCCAGAAGAAATAATAAGTCCTAGTATACTTAAGTATTCTCTCATAGCTCAGTTGGTAAAGAATCTGTCTGCAGTGCAGGAGACCCTGGTTCAGTCCCTGGGTCAGGAAGATCTCCTGGAGGAGGAAATGGCAACCCACTGTAGTATTCTTGCCTGGAGAATCCCAAGGACAGAGGAGCCTGGCAGGCTATAGTCCATGGGGTCCCAAGAGTTAGACGCAACTTAGTGACTAAACCACCACCAGTATACTTAACCCCACAAAATATAACCTCAAAGGCACTGCAGAAAATTAAAGATCACATGACAAACTAAGAAAAACACTCGTAGCATTTATGACAGAATCATAGTTAATATACAGTTATATTTAAAGTATGTATATATCATACAAATCTTGAGAAAAAAGAGTAAGAAATGAAATAAAATAGGAAAAATATTTGGATGGAAAAAGATTTAAAGAAAGTGGAAGACCAGTAAATGCTAAACTTTAGAAAAGATAAATTATCTAGTAGTAAAAGTATGTATCAATTAAATACTAGGCTGCAGTGAACACTCAGCCTTTCTGCAGACTGAGTGCATTGTGAGAGAGAAGGGAGGAGTGTCCTTGTTACCTGCCTCCATCCTTGCCAGCCCACCTGGGCTCATCATGCCCTTCTGCCGATGGCCACATCTGTCGATGGCCACAGCTCCCGCCAGCTGTCACTTTCTGTTTAGCAGTTGCCGCAGGTTTCAGCCAGCCACCCAGCCCTTTGCCCCTACAGAAGAGGCGGCATAGCTTTCCCATGTGGCTGGCCTCAGAGGACCCTGCTCTTTGGTCGTCCTTAATATTTTCCCACGTCTTTGTAAAGAACGTCTCAATTACCCTACTAAGTTTAGCATCAATTTCCTGTTAGGATACATGAAAACAAATGGGAAAACACCTTTTTTTGTTGTTATAGAATAGACATATATAGAATCTTGTCATAATATTAAGAAAATGACATTTAAGGCTATATTCCAGTTTGGATTCTTATCTGTTAAATTTTAAATGGGTATTAATTTAAACATTAAATGAACTAAGATTTATTTCTCATTACATAAATTTCTTTTTAATACAAACAAGAGGAAAGGCACTTTACTATTCATTACTTACAGTGTGTGTTAATTTACAATTATTAAAAATTTAATAGCATTGCTAAATCAGAAAAAATTTCATTTTTAGAGTGAATTGAAATGAAGTAAAACTAAGCATTATTAGTATGTATCTTGGAAAATAACTTTTAATATACAGTTGTTAATTTGTTTTCATTAATACTACTAAAACAAATATGAACTGGATGTTACAACAGTGACAGAGCACCGTTAAAGTCGGAATTTTGCAAAAACGCTTCAATACGGCAAAAATAACAAGAAAAGTATGGAGTCAACAATATATGCCAATTGGGGAAGTTTCTTCCTGAAACAAACTTCACCCTGAAGTAATCTGTATAAGAACAGTTAAGTGAAAGTCACTCAGTCATGCCCGACTGTTTGCAACCCCATGGGCTATACAGTCCATAGAATTCTCCAGGCCAGAATACTGGAGTGGGTAACCTTTCCCTTCTCCAGGGGATCTTCACAACCCAGGGATCGAACCCAGTTCTCTCACATTGCAAGCAGATTCTTTACCAGCTGAGCCACAAGAGAAGCCCAAAATAACAGTTAACATGGAATTAGATTTACTCATAAAGTATTTAACAATATGAAAAACCACACTGATTCATAAATTCAGAAAATAATAATAGAAATGAACAACAATGAACAAAACCCAAAAGAATAAAAATGAGATTTTAAAAGAAGATTAAAAAGGGTAAAATGGAAAGTAGTGGAAATGGAAGACAGGACGAGAAGGAATAAATTCATATTATTTCAATTCCTGAAGAATAAAACAAAAGAGTGGAACAGAAGTAGTGTTTAAAACTCTAAGAAAACTTTCCACATGTTTACTCACACATGCATGCATGTACATTAATGTTTTTTATATGTATCTATATCAACACAAGTATTATGTGTATATATACACACATGCATATATACACATGTACAGATTATGTGTGTGTGTATATATGCACATACACATGCATGTCTTCTAAAGTCAGTATCATCTTATTTAATAAGTAACAGTAATGGTGTTTCCAAAAAGAATAAGGCAAATATACCTACAGTCTCTGCATGAATCAGCACTTTCAATCAAATATTGATCAATGTAATTGATTATAGGAAATGATTTAGAGGCATAAGAATAGATAAAACAGACAGAGAAGCAATAAAATTATCTTTTAAATTTTTTTTTGCTGCTGGCCTGAAAGTATATTTGAAAAACTCAAAGGAATGTAAAGAATGAATTATGAAAAAAATTCAGTAAGTTATGAGGGTATTGCCAACAAAGGTCCGTCTAGTCGAGGCTATGGTTCTTCCAGTGGTCATGTATGGATGTGAGAGTTGGACTGTGAAGAAAGCTGAGTGCCGAAGAATTGATGCTTTTGAAGTGTGGTGTTGGAGAAGACTCTTGAGAGTCCCTTGGACTGCAAGGAGATCCAACCAGTCCATCCTAAAGGAGATCAGTCCTGGGTGTTCACTGGAAGGACTGATGCTGAAGCTGAAACGCCAATACTTTGGCCACCTCATGCGAAGAGTTGACTCATTGGAAAAGACTCTGATGCTGGGAAGGATTGGGGGCAGGAGGAGAAGGGGATGACAGAGGATGAGATGGCTGGATGGCATCACTGACTCGATGGACATGAGTTTGGGTAAACTCCGGGAGTTGGTGATGGACAGGGAGGCCTGGCGTGCTGCTTTTCATGGGGTCACAAAGAGTTGGACACGACTGAGCGACTGAACTGAACTGAAGGAACATACAAAAATTAGAACTAGGTAGAGGACCAGCTGAGGAAAAGTTAGAAATATTTCTCAAGGACAAAAAAGTAGACTCAAACAAATGGGAAAATATCACCTGTTCTTAGAGCAACTCAAAGTTATAAAGATATTTGTATTATCTAGGTTGCTTTCTAAATTTTAATTCCCTACCCACTAAAAAGGAAAATAACAGCAATCATTTTTCATGGGGTTAGACCTAATGGACACTAAACCTTATATAAAAAAGGCAAATTGTAATAATAACAATGAAAATAATGAAAAACTATGAGAGGGGATAAGCCCTACCAGATATTACTATAAATTCACCAAAACTCAAATAGTTTGGTTCATGGAGATACAAGTAGTATTGTGCCATGGACAGTATTCTGTAATACTCCAGTATTCTTGCCTGGAGAATCCCAAGGACAGAGGAGCCTGGAGGACTAAAGTCCATGGGATCACAGAGAGTCAGACTGAGAGTCAGTCATGACTGAGCAACTAACATGTTCACTTTCACAGAATAAAAAGTCAAGAAATAGACCAAATATACATGGAAATTTAATATATTAAAAAAGTAACAGATGGACTTTATAATATCAGTGCTTTAAAACAAGACATTTATAAACAAAGACTAATTCCATAAAAAAGAGGAACACATAATTCTCCAAAAATATGGACCAAAAAAACATAACGAATAAGTTTTAATGTCACATGAAATATAATTTAGAATAAATGTCACAAAGGAAAGACAAATGACAGTGCTTGTTAATGAATGTTATGGGAGGTCCAGAAGTATTAGTATGTAACATTATAAACACTATTGTGTGTGCACACAAATGCTTTAAGTTCAAGCGTATATAAACAAGAGAGAAGAAAAGATTCTTACTGTCAATGCTTAATACTACAGCAATAAATGTAGAAAGAATAATAAAGTTAAAGTTACCAGGTTGCAGCTGTCATAGTTATGATTTATTCAGGCAATGGTGATCAACTGAGGCTAAAACTGAATGAGAAAAAAGATATTTATGTGGTTTCATAATATCTCCACAAAATGTTCCTTTAACTACAAAGAGAAAAAATGCTAGCTTTACACCAGGTGAGAAATCTGAGAGACATCACTCTAATCTAGTGGTCGGAGTTACCATCATCAGTGTAGAGAAAAACCAACATGATGTGATTCATAATATGTTGGACTTAGGACAGTTTCATTTCTGTGGTACCCCTGCTACATATGCATAACCTTAGTCATAAGGAAACATCAAACAAACCCAAGTTGAGGGATAGTATACAAAACAACTGGCCTTGATTCCTCCAAAAATGACAATATCATGAGTTACAGAGAGGCTCAGGGATATTTAAGGTTACAGGTGAATAAAGAATTTTGACAAATGGGACTTCCTTGGTGGTCCAGTGGCTAAGACTCTAAGTTCCCAATGCAGAAAACCTGGGTTCAATCCCTGGTCAGGGAACTAGATCCTGCATGCCGCAACTAAAGATTCTGCATGGCACAACTAAGCCCCAGCAGAGCCAAAAAATTAAATAAATATTTCTAAAAAAAGAATCAAGACAAAAGCAGTATGTGATCTGAACTGAGCAATGGACCAGAGGGAAATTATCTAAGGAGCAATATCAGGACAAATCTGAAATCAGAACAAGGACTGCGTATTAACCAATAGTATGTGTTCAACACTGAATTTCAGTTATTTTTGTAGTTTTCTGTCATGCAAAAAAAATTCCTGTTCTTAGAAAATAAACATAGAAGTGCACACAGGAAAAGGAACATGATGTGTGCAAATTCTCAAATGGTTCAGAAAAAAAATCATGCATGAATGTTTATGTTGTGCATGCATGTACCTAGTTAGGAAGAGAAACAGAGATGGAGAAAATGATAGAGAAATGTGATGAATATTAACAATTAGGAAATATGGTGGCTAGATAAAATTCAGGACACCGAAATTAAAAAAAAATATTTTTAGTATAGATAAGTCCCAAATACTATAGTAATATACTTTTTCTAAATAAGTTCTTTGTTTTTAACCTGAAACTCATGTTTAATTGAGTGTTTTTTTTTCTTTTGCTAATTCTGATAGCTCTACTGTTATTTGATGCTACTACTATTAATTAATAGTACTGTTAATTTGGAAGGTGATTTCACCTTTGTAAATATGAAATATATAGCTGATGTGATAAACAGTCTGTGTGATATTCTTTCAGATTCTCTGATATTTAAAATTATTTCAAAATAAAAGTTATAATAATCTGGGCTCTTACATTTCTAATTCCTATGAACTAATTTATATATGTGTTAGAGGGCAGACATGAAGTAGGTAACATTTTTGAGGCTTCTCTATAATAAGATATATTTGCAAAGTTCCTTACAGATCAACCATATTTGGTAATAATTACTATATATGTTATACTGAGGATCAATAAGGCTAATTAATTTCTCCAAGGTATTGCTCTTTAGCAAGATCTCTATAGTATATTGTCAAAAGTAATCTTATTAATACAGTAATCAAATATCAAAGATATTTCCACAAGTTGATTTTTTAATTCATTCTTCTATCCATCAATATAATCCACAGATAGTTATTAAAATCTTTTTATATTAGGAATCATGTCAATTAATGAACTAAGTATTAAAGCTTTCCTTTATGTTAAACAGTGAATTTTTGAATCTGTAACTATAATAATTAATTAATATACTTTGTTTAATTCATTGTAGTAAGATTCATATACTCTGTATCAACAGAATAGAAAGCAAAATTATTAAATAAATATTTTCAGAAGTACTCCACATCACATTAGTTAACATTAAATAAAATTTTAATAAAATGGAATATGAAGAATTTATTTATATAGTCTATAGTTAAGTAGGAATTAATATGGATATCTTATTCTTTATAAAATTATGTTAAATAATCATTTTGTTCTCAGAGACTGTACTTCCTCCTGGTTCAGTCCCTAAATGCTCATTTGTAATTGTTAAAGTCAGACATTTGCCTGTGGTGAGAAACCTAGTCTGCTAATTACTACTATTAATTTGGGTGGTGACTTTGCCTCTGAAAAATGAAATATTAGCAGATATGATAAACAATGTATTTTGAATCTAAAAAAAGCAATAGCAAACACATAAGTGCTTTTTATATTTTACTTGTGCTTAAGTGCTAAGTCACGTCAGTTGTGTCCGACTCTTTGCAAACTCCTGAACTTTACCCTGCCAGGCTCTTCTGTCCATGGGATTCTCCAGGCAAGAATACTGGAGGGGGTTGCCATGCCCTCCTCCAGAGGATCTTCCTGACCGAGGGATTGAACCCATATCACTTATGTCTCCTGCATTGGCAAGTGGGTTCTTTACTACTAGTGCCACCTGGGAAGACTTTACATTTTACTTAAATATGCCTATATAAATTTGCAAGCAAGTACAATTTTCTCAATGTCTCCTTTTTAAAATGCAGATATTTAGGTATATACATTTGCTGTCCTATAGGGCAATGTAATAACTTTCTTTCAAAATATCTTCAAAGATTCAAAAAGTGAATATATGTAACCTCCCTTTAAAAATGGAGTTATACTTCAAGTTTAAAATTAAGAATTAGCTGAGGAAAATCAGACTCCACTAAAATTTGTTTGTAGAGAGAACTTGACAACCATATTGTAAGGTGGGTCGTCATAGCCCCTCCTCTGAGTATTCCTGCCTCGGTGAGTTCCCCTCCGTGAGTGTGAGGAGGGCCTGTGTTTTGCTTCTAAGCAATAAAATATGACAAAGGTGACATCCCACCTCGCATGCCCTTCTCGTGATTATACTATATTCTGGGATACTGTCTTGCTAGCAGACTTGCTTCAGAGGCTCTTCTTGCTGGTTGCTGAAGGAAGCTATGATGTAATGACGTTCCTAAGGCAAAAAAAAAAAAAAATCTGTGGCCATTCTCTGAGAACTGGGGTGCCTCTAGGTACTATCAGTTCAGTTCAGTTTGTCGCTCACTCATGTCCGACTCTTTGCGACCCCATGAACCGCAGCACACCAGGCCTCCCTGTCCATCACCAACTCCCAGAGTCCACCCAAACCCATGTCCATTGAGTTGGTGATGCCATCCAGCCATCTCATCCTCTGTTGTCCCCTTCTCCTCCTGCCTTCAGTCTTTCCCAGCATCAGGGTCTTTTCCAATGAGAGTTCTCCACATCAGGTGGCCAAAGTATTGGAGCTTCAGCTTCAGCATCACTCCTTCCAAAGAACACCCAGGACTGATCTCCTTTAGGATGGACTGCTTGGGTCTCCTTGCAGTCCAAGGGACCCTCAAGAGTCTTCTCCAACACCACAGTTCAAAAGCATCAATTCTTCATTGCCCAGCTTTCTTTATAGTCCAACTCTCACATCCATATATGACCACTGGAAAAACCATAGCCTTGACTAGATGGACCTTTATTGGGAGAGTGATGTCTCTGCTTTATAATATGCTGTCTAGGTTGGTCATAACTTTCCTTCCAAGGAGTAAGCATCTTTTAATTTCATGGCTGCAGTGATTTTGGAGCCCAGAAAAATGAAGTCAACCACTGTTTCCACTGTTTCCCCATCTATTTGCTGTGAAGTGATGGGACCAGATGCCATGATCTTCGTTTTCTGAAGCCAACTTTTTCACTCTCCTCTTTCACTTTCATCAAGAGGCTCTTTAGTTCTTCACTTTCTGCCATAAGGGTGGTTTCATCTGCATATCTAAGGTTATTGATATTTCCTCCAGCAATCTTGATTCCAGCTTGTGCTTCCTCCAGCCCAGCGTTTCTCATAATGTACACTGCATAGAAGTTAAATAAGCAGGGTGACAATATACAGCCTTGACGTACTCCTTTTCCTGTTTGGAATCAGTCTGTTGTTCCATGTCCAGTTCTAACTGTTGCTTCCTGACCTGCATACAGGTTTCTCAAGAGGCATGTCAGGTGGTCTGGTATTCCCATCTCTTTCAGATTTTTCCACAGTTTATTGTGATCCACACAGTCAAAGGCGTTGGCATAGTCAATAAAGCAGAAATGTTTTCCTGGAACTCTCTTGCTTTTTCAATGATCCAGCAGATGTTGGCCATTTGATCTCTGGTTCCTCTGCCTTTTCTAAATCCAGCCTGAATATCTGGAAGTTCACAGTTCACATATTGCTGAAGCCTGGCTTGGAGAATTTTGAGCATTACTTTGTTAGTGTGTGAGATGAGTGCAATTGTGCAGTAGTTTGAGCATTCTTTGGCATTTCCTTTCTTTGGGATTGGAATGAAAACTGACCTTTTCCAGTCCTGTGGCCACTGCTGAGTTTTCCAAATTTGCTGACATATTGAGTGCAGCACTTTCACAGCATCATCTTTCAGGATTTGAAATAGCTCAACTGAAATTCCATTACCTCCATTAGTTTTATTCATAGTGATGCTTTGTAAGGCTCACTTGACTTCACATTCCAGGATGTCTGGCTCTAGCTAAGTGTGAGTGATCATACCATCATGATTATCTGGGTCATGAAGATCTTTTTTGTACAGTTCTTCTGTGTATTCTTGCCACCTCTTCTTAATATCTTCTGCTTCTGTTAGGTCCAGACCATTTCTGTTATTTATTGAGCCCATATTTGCATGAAATGTTCCTTTGGTATCTCTAATTTTCTTGACAAGATCTCTAGTCTTTCCCATTCTATTGTTTTCCTCTATTTCTTTGCATTGATCACTGAGGAAGGCTTTCTTATCTCTCCTTGGTGTTCTTTGGAACTCTGCATTCAAATAGATATATCTTTCCTTTTCTCCTTTGCTTTTCGCTTCTCTTCTTTTTACAGCTATTTGTAAGGCCTCCTCAGACAGCTGTTTTGCTTTTTTGCATTTCTTTTTCTTGGGGATGGTCTTGATCCCCGTCTCCTGTACAATGTCATGAACCTCTGTCCATAGTTCATCAGGTACTCTTATCAATCTAGTCCCTTAAATCTATTTCTCACTTCCACTGTATAGTCATACGGGATTTGATTTAGGTCATACCTCAATGGTCTAGTGGTTTCCCCCACTTTCTTTAATTTAAGAAGAAAATTAGCACTTTAGACAGCTTCTAGGACATGGAGGCAGCCTCCAGCCATAGCCAGTAAGAAGTCCATGTCTTCAATTTTACACACACAAGGAAATGAATTCTGCTAATAATCTGAGTGAGAATCCAGGTAGATTCTCTCCCGTTATAGCTTCCAGATGAGGATGCAGCCCAGGCTATACCTTGATTTCAGCCTTATTGAACTAAATGGCAGAGTCCCCAGGTAAGTTTACTTACAGACACTGTGAGATTATAAGTGTGTGTGTGTATGTTTAATTACTAATTTTGTGGTAGTTTGTTACCTAGCAATAGGCAACTGATAAGAGATAGCTTTCTTTCATTTTCTGTAATGTTCCCCAAAGAGTTTTGAAATTAAAGAACGTGAGTGTGGTTTAAAAAAATGAAGCAGATTTTAGCTATAAATCATCAACATGAAAACGTCTTTGAATTTTTTTTATTTTTTTTTAAATTTTAAAATCTTTAATTCTTACATGTGTTCCCAAACATGAACCCCCCTCCCACCTCCCGTCTTTGAATTTTAAAGTATTAAATACAATTAAAGAAGTTTTCTTTAATTTGATTTCTGCTGAAAGGTTAGGCAAAACAAGCTAAAAAGAGAAAGTTTATTCTAAAATAATTCCTAGGAAGGTTTAACCTCTTAGTGATAACTTTGGGGAAATTGAAAAGTTACTTTTTGAACAGTTAAGAAAGTATTAGGCAACCTATGATACATCTTTATGAGGAAACAATGTAAATGAATAAAGTTTAGTATCAGTGAACTGCAGATAGATAGGTTGATATAATACAAAAATATAATGGTTATGTATTAATAAGACATTTATATTTCATAATTTTCCACTAAAATTATGGGAAAATGCATCAGAACCTTAATTTTTAAAATATTTTTAGCCTGATTCTGTACAAAAATAAATAATAGTTTAATTCAGATGTTACTGAAAAATTAGGAATAGAAAAAGAAGTTAAATTTTTGAAGACTTACCCGATACATTTGCAATGATGCGTTTGTAAAATAATTTCTAGCTCTACTTTGGAAAACAGGAATTTTAACTGAGTCTGTTTGTGAGATGGCCAGCTCACCTGAAACAATACTGTTTTTAAGTACTCTATTTTACTATCCCCGTAAAACAGGAGATATTCTAAAAAAATCCAAATTTTTTTAAACTGCTGCTGCTGCTGCTGCTAAGTCACTTCAGTCGTGTCCAACTCTGTGCGACCCCATAGACGGCAGCCCACCAGGCTCTGCCGTCCCTGGGATTTCCCAGGCAAGAACACTGAAGTTGGTTGCCATTTCCTTCTCCAGTGAATGAAAGTGAAAAGTGGAAGTGAAGTCGTTCAGTCGTGTCTGACTCTTTTTATCCCCATAGACTGCAGCCTACCAGGCTCCTCTGTCCATGGGATTTGGGTTGCCATTGCCTTCTCCGTTTTTGAAACTTGTAATTTACAAAATAGTGTCTACAAATATCACAATTAATTGTCCAAGTGAACTGAGACGTAAATTGCATATTTATTCATTCATCAATTAAAAAAGACACATTGAATTCCTTTGTATTCATCCATGTGACATAAAGCATTTAGATGTTCTATCAAATTTCCCTTATTCAGTACCATTCTTCCCATTGGATTCTTGCCATTTTCTTTTATTCCCTTCCCCTTTTCCTCCACCTACTATACAATCTTGTTCATCTTTAACTTTCTAAAAGTATTTTATTTTAGTTAAAAAAATAAAATAGGGACTTGCTTTGTGGTCCAGTGGTTAGGACTCTGCACTTCCAATGCAGGAAGCTCCCGGTGCAATGGATTTTACATGTAGCAACTAAGACTGAGCCAAATAAGTAAAATTTAAAAAAAAAATTTAATGTTTAAATTGTAGAATGAATGATGTAATTAACTATATATATATATATATATATGTATGTAATTATATATATATGTGCCTCTGGGGGCGCAAGTGGTACAGAATCTGCCTGCTAATGCAGGAGATGCAAGAGACACAGGTTCAATCCCTGGATCGGGAAGATCTCCTGGAGAAGGGAATGGCAACCCACTCCAAGTCTGGAAAATTCCGTGGACAGAGGAGCCTGGCAGGCTATGGTCCATGGGGTTGCAGAGCCAGATGTGACTGAGTGACTAAGCACAGCCTATATATATATAGAGAGAGAGCAGATTATTTAATACTTCCAGGCTGTGGTTGGTTCTATGAAACCATTTGTCTTGGATCAATAGGCAATTTTCATGGCTCAGAATTTCCTTCTAGTATTTTGCCTAGACACCCTTTCCATGTATAAAGGCTTTGAGTTCTGTCCATTCAGTTTGCATTCCAAGGTAAATTGTGAACTTGTCAAACACAAAACAAATGCATCATACTCCTTGTGACTAGCAGGTGGGCCTAGAGGGGACCTTGTTAGTCACATAGAGCCTGAGGTTACACTGCCCAGCTCTGCAGCAGGGCAGAGGCTTGAGATAGCCACCAGTCTCCAGCATCATGTCTTATTTTAATAAAACCTTAATTTTCTTCAGCCTCGAGAAAGTCAAATGCAGCCCTTAGCCTAATTTCTAGACACTAACTGCCCACAGTTTGTATGTATATGTCCTCTCTCTGCTGGTTCAGGTAAGAAACGGCCATTTAAGAATTCTTACTGCCTCCTTATGTAGGCAAAATGCAGGGCAGTGTTAATGACACTTCTGCTGAAATTGTCCTTAGGTACCTACTGCTGGACAGTTCATCCTTTCATTTCAAGGATCAGATTTCTCTTCATATTTACCTTGCCCAAGTGGGTAAAGGATGAGTAACCAGTCGCCGTCATATCATCATCTCTGTATATTTCCATTCATGTATGCTGAGTGATGGGCTTCCCCCGTGACTCTAGTGGTTAGAACCCACCTGCAGCGTAGGAGATGTAAGAGACAAGCGTTAGATCTCTGGGTCGGGAAGATCCCCTGGTGGAGGGCATGACAACCCACTCCAGTATTCCTGCCTGGAGAATCCCATGGACAGAGGAGCCTGGTGGGCTACAGTCCAAAGGGTCGCAAAAAGTTGAACATGACTGGAGTGACTTAGCACACACTTCATGCACATGTTGAGTGAGAAAGCTGCATTTTGGTAAAAGAATGAATTTTCCAGTTTCACTGCTTTGTAAACCAGACAAGGATTCCCAATTAGAAACGGGATGATGAAGATAAGGAAAAAATGTGCACCCAGTATTTCAGGAAACTGTTGCTGGAGTAAAGTTAGTTTTGAAGCCACAGGCATCCTCGTATTTGGTCTGTCTAGATAACACACTAGCATTCAGCCTACGTCACCTGTGCCCACAGCTTTCCGTGTACCGAAGGACAGACCATACTGAGAAGTCATAGAAGCCAGCTTTATATGCAAACTTCAAAACCTTTCTCATCTAGAAAGGTCTCTCCAAATCAATGACTCTATTCTTACATTATGTAAATACACACATTTATTAATAATTTTACCTCATGAAACTTTTATAAAAGCATATTCATTGCCAAAGGGAAAGCACCTTGAAACCAAAAACACTTTGGAAAACCTAAGTTTCTCCTTCTGCCCTATTTTGTAAAGACTTCCCCCTTATGTTTTCCATTAATATTCTGTATTATGATACACAAACATTAGTGTGGATCAGAATTTCAAAGTTAACATACATTTCAAAGCCATTAGAAAAAGAACAGACTGTGGTTGTTCTTTTTATGAGAATGGAGATTGAAGGCAGCTGTTTTCAAAAGCACTAAAGTACTTTCAAACAGTGATGTAATATCTAATGTACATAACCTTCTTAAGTCTGGTAATATAGAAGACATTTAGATTTACTGTGGAAACATGTCTCAATTTTATTTCCTCCAAAAAAAGGTACAGAGAGGCATGTGGAGTTTTGTTTTTACATTTGGTATCTAAATGCCATGGCCCATAAATAAAGCTACATACTACCCAGAACTGGGATAAATTTGTTAGTTATCATTTTGGCCTAACAAAAAGTATAAGAAACTATTCAGACTATTAAATGGTGTCCCTTTAGATTAACCAAAGTGGGGTTAATCTAAAGGATTAATCTAAACAGGATAAATATCCTGCTCAAGTGGAGACTAATTAAATTGTTTGCTCTAAAAGAGCCATCCCTTATATAAATATTAATTGAGATTTAATTATTTTTAAAGAAGTCCTTGGAAAGCAAAATAGACTAAGTCATAGTCTATCATCTGGGAATTTCCCATATGGAGAGTAAGACTTAATCAGGTCAATACAAGATGTATTCGTTTCTTATTTCTGCTGTAACAAATTGTTGCAAACTTAATGGCTTAAAGCTACACAGACTTATTATTACTATCTTGAAGTTCTGGAATTTAGAAGTGTAAAGTGGGTTGCTCTGTTCCTTCCCGAGGTTCTAGGGAGACATCTGTTTCCGTGCTATTTCTAGATTCTAGAATTCTCCTGCACTCCCTCGCTCATGGCCTCTTTCTCCAGCCTCACAGTCAGCAGCATGATACATCTGTCTCTGCTTGTCATCACATCTCATTCTCTGATTTTAACCCTCCTGCCTCACCTTATAATGACCTTACGGTTACATTATGGGCTTCCCTGGTGGCTCAGTGGTAAAGAATCTGCCTGCCAGTGCAGGAAACGTGGTTTGACCCATGAGTTGGGAGGATCCCCTGAAGAAGGAATTGGCAACCCACTCTGGTATTCTTGCCTTGGGAAATCCTGTGGACAGAGGGGGCTGGTGGGGTACAGTCCATGGAGTTGAAGAGTCGGACATGACTTAGCAACAACTGAACAACAACATGTTTACATCAGCTCCCCTCCACCCGCCTGATAATCCAGGATGGTCTCTCATCCCATGACCCTTAACTTAGTGATATCTAGAAAGTTCCCTTTTGCCATGCAAGATGATCCAGTCACAATATGTGTCTCTTTTTTCGGTGGGGGAAGGCATATTCTGCCTGTTATACAAGGTAAACTATCTGAAGTGCTAGAGTACTGTTAGAAAAGCATCTAAAGGTGGGAGGCGGTATGAAACAGGGGATGAGAAAAACTAGTGCTGAGAGAGGCAGTGCCCTGGAACACTTAGCATTGCTTGAATGTTTAGCGTTTCTTAGGGACATATCAAGAGGTTACTAAGAGCAAACTGTACTACCCAACTCGATGCAGCAGAAGATTCAGATCATGTCTCTTGATATCCTGTGTTTGTGAAGATGTTGAGCAGGAGAGTGAGTCCATCAGATCCTTCTTTTGGGGATATAATGTTGGCACAAACATGATGTTCTGTGACGTGCTCATCTTGGGGACATAGGGGATGCCAGACAATCAACTGGAGGTTAAGGTAGAGATTTTTGAATTTTTATTTTTATTCACTGTTACGGTCATCTTAATTTCAAATTATGTTTGATCTGTAAGGTACAAAAAGTCAAGTATAAGCAAAATGTGAATATCAGATATTTAATGTGGATACATTTAGGGTGCATGTAACTGTCTTTTTACTTCAACTTTCTTCCAAACAGCTCAAACCCACCACCACCAATAACAGTAGTGATACTCAGTCCTAACGAGACTAGAAGTGACTGGTTCAGAGTACACCCCAGACTGGGGACAAATGGGAATGAGGTTCAGTCAGAAACTGCAATAGCAGAAGACTCAGAAGTTAGGTATCTATTATTATTTTATACCGTGTTCTTGTAGAGGTAAAAACTGGAAAATTCTGTGGATCATTGTGATTTTTAAAATTATAAATCTAGGGATGTGGATCCTGAGACAACGTCAAAATTTTAAACCTTCATGACTGATGGTATAACCTGAATTAAGGCACAGAATACAGAATAAAGAGAGAGCAAGTGAGAAAATAATGACTCATAGAGTAAGGCTCTTAAAGAAGGAAAATGTTAAATGCTAACCATGAAGTTTTGGTGGATAAAAGGATAATTTATCTCTGTAGTATTATATACTAAGTTCCTTTAGTCAAAAATGAAGGTAATTGAAAATGGTAATTCCGAGGACAGAGTACACTTCCCATAGCTTTGACATTTAATCAATCAGTGAGTGGTGATCACAAAGTGAAAGTGAAAGTCACTCAGTCATGTCTGACTCTTTGCCACCCCATGGACTATACAGTCGGTGGAATTCTCCAGGCCAGAATACTGGAGTGGGTAGCTTTTCCCTTCTCCAACTGGGGGTTGAACCCAGGTCTCCTGCATTGCAGGTGGATTCTTTACCGGCTGAGCCACCAGGGAAGCCCAAGGATTCTGTAGTGGGTGGCCTATCCCTTTTCCAGCGGATCTTCCCGATCCAGGGATGGAACAGGGGTCTCCTGCAGTGCAGGTGGATTCTTTACCAGATGAGCCACCAGGGAAGCCCAAGGATACTGTAGTGAGTGGCCTATTCCTTCTCCAGCGGATCTTCCCAACCCAGGGATCGAGCTGTGGTCCCCCGCAGTGCCTGCAGGTTCTTTACCAGCTGAGCTCTCAGGTGATCACAAAACCAGTTAATCTGTAATATGGGGATGATTCTTTTTTTCATCCCATTTTGCTGTTCTTAGAAACCAGTAAATTAAAAATTGTACATAACATTTAATTAGTACTCAATAAATGCTAGCCATTAAAAAATACTCAATAAAATGTTTTATATAATAAAGTTTATATAATGAAATGTTTTGTATTACACAAAAATATAGTAAGCACATGTAAATATTCATTTAGTACGTGAATGAGGGAAAAAACCAAAATATTAAAGCTGGTTAAAAAAAATTCAAGATAGAGTATATATATATAAACACAGAAAAAAAATGCTGGCATAAGATCATCAAATAATAGTATAAAATTAGTTTAGTGTCCTACAAGGCAATAAAGCCTAAAGTTTGTGGGCTATCTTTTCTACTAGACAAAAATCATTGGCAGCTTTAACAGACAAAACTCTACAAGTTGATATGAGACCTCTTAGAATTGGACTCTAATTAATAATAAATACATAGTAAAACAAAGGCAAATTCCCCTTTAGAATTAATTGTCATTGTTTTGTGGAGACTCATTCAGAACTGCTCCAAGTATGGCAGTAAAATGACATAAAATCATCTTTTTGCCTGAGTTCCAAGATTTAAGTAATTATACATTTATTTCATTATGCAGTGAGAGAACTGAACTTTAGAAAAGATTCAACTTATTCTAGGTAAAAAGAATTATAAATGGAGAAACCAGGATTTCAACCTGCATAGTTTGGATGTAAATAATTATTGATAACAATTGCTCACATGTATTGAGCCTTAGCAATATATATTGTGTGTGTGTGTGCATATGTGCTGAAGTTGCTTCAATCATGTCTGACTTTGCAACCCTATGGACTGTAGCCCACCAGGCTCCTCTGTCCATGGGATTCTCCAGGCAAGAGAGTTGGAGTGGGTTGCCACGCCCTCCTCCAGGGGATCTTCCCACCCAGGGATCCACCCGCATCTCTCCTGCACTGGCAGGCGGGTTCTTTACCACTAGTGCCACCCGGGAAGCCCAGCAAAATAGTGTAAACTCACCTGAATGTTTTACATTAATAACTCATTTAATTCTCACAGTAAACTTGGGGTAAGTTCTGATTCCATCCCCATTTCCTAATAGAAAATTACTGTTTGCCAGCTGTATATTACTAAATGGGATGAGAAAAAATGAAAGCCTTTGGCAGTACATATTGTGTTGAGAATTATCTACCTTCATCCAGCTGTGTTACTTGAGAAGAAGATTCTGGACCTTGAATGGACACGTACTGCTGTTTACTGAGCTGATTAAATTTACTGTGTCCTGCAAATCACCATGGTGAAGAGATTAGAGAATATATGGATTATTTGTTTTCTGATTGTCTTAATTTAGTGATTCATATTTTCTCCCTTGATTTCCTTCCTGTTTTTGAAATTTGTTTATTGATTCATATCAGACCAATTTGATTCATGTTTAAGCTCTGAGATCATCTCAAGGACGACACTTCTCTACCTATTTAATTATATATTGTTATTGACCATTTTTTAAAGTTCTACTTCTCCAAAGCAATGAAAACTCAAGATTAATAGTACCATTTCTCTAACTCAGCTTGATCCCATCCATTCCATTCCAAGCCATATTTTACATCAGTTCTCTCTGATCCCAACTAAGACAAAATAGGACTGTGATTGGTACTGGTAGTGTTAATATTATTTTTAGTATCAGGATTGAGGTATTTGGCAGAAATTGAAGAGTCAAAGGAAGGTTTATGTTCCATACAAATACATTATATGTTTATAGTTTCTGGACATGTTCTATTGTACTGAAATAGCATGTACATTAAAATTGAAACACCTTTGAAGTGACAGATATGAATCAAAAATAAATCAATGCTAGTTGATTTTCTTGAACCCTACCCATCTCCATCCAGAGTGTACACATGTCATTCAGGAGATCATAACTCTAAATTGCTGCTGACATTATCTTTCCAAAAGAGATATCTGTTGGTCACATTATCCTATTCAATCTGTTAAACATGTGCCAAGAATCAAAATTTCTTGCCCCTCATTCTGACCTTACTTTTTATACTATAGTTCTCTCTGAAAAGTCTTTTTTTCTTGCTCATCTTGTTCAATAGCAATCTATCAACATTAATTAAATGCTCCCAAGGTAGCCCATGTTTCTTTATGGTCCTTTTCCAGCCTTCTATTCTATCTGTCTCTCTTCCTTGTTTCTATATTAAGTACTAGCTTTGGTATAACAGTATGACAGTTGACACTGTGGTGTCACTATCAAAGTTTTTCTCTCCAAGTGAAATTCTGAGAAGAAAGACTGAAGCTAAGTCTTTGTTTTCTTAGTAGTTCTTTGCAAACAGTGAATGCTCAATAATGGGATATCAAATAATTACCTTGTTGGAGAGCAAAATGAGTCAGACATGAATTAGTTCCCACCTGAACAAGTATTTTTATATCCTCTTCTGATTGAATCCCAGAAATCACCTTTCATGTTTTATTTGATCATCGTGATTGCTTTGTCATATTTTCGCTCGATTGAGATAGTGACTTGCAGAGAGGTTCATGCTATTCTAGCAGATGGGTTTCTCTAAATGGGTCAAGATATTATGGAAGGAAAAGTTCCCACAACTCTCAATTATTTTCTTCAGGAAACAGAACTGAACCATGATTTCATACTGAAACCAAACTCTCTATTGCTGTATTTGAAAATGCTAAGTTTGAAGCAGTTTAGTAATTTCTGAAGAGCTTTCTTCTATCTCCACTTACATAAAGAGAGCAACCACAACCTTTTTTTTTCTAATGGTTTTAAAATGTAACTTACACATTCTAATACACTGTCATGTTTTCATATCATGATAAATATTTAATGTTAATAGAAAAGAAGCATATATTTTAGACATAAATGTGGGACAAATCTTTAAAAAATAGAGAAAGGAGAAATCTGAGTTTCTAAAGGTATTTTATTCCTCAAAATGCTTTCCTACTGTCAATGAATCTGCTTTTAAAAATCTTTGTGATATGAAATTACTAATGAATACGTGTTTAGCACAGGAAGTAAGAAAATAATAAGTACCTGCTTTTGAGAACTATCTTTTCGGGTCTAGAGGTGAACAGTTTTCAGTTCTGTTTGTGTCTGGAGCTAATCTGTTAAAGAATTCACAGAAGGGGTTGCCCTGGGGCACATAGAGTGTTGGTGAGCATAGGGGGATGTGGGTCATCCATTATAGGGTTCCTAAACTATATTGGAATGTAAAGATTCATGTAATGTCAAAACACACTTTCTCCTGGCGGCAGTTCCCCCAAGGAACGTGTACCTATATGTTCTTCAAAGAGTATAATTCCATGGTTCTCATCAGTCAGTCACTCAGTACGGTCTGACTCTGCAACTCCATGGGCTGTACCCTGCCAGGCTCCTGTCCATGGAATTTTTCCAGGCAAATACTAGAGTGGGTTTCCATTTCCTAGGCCAGGGACCCTGGGATCAAACCCATGTCTCTTGAGCCTCCTGCACTGGCAGGCAGATTCTTTACCGCTGAGCCACCTGGGAAGCCATGGCTGTCATAAAGAGCTGAAAAATAGTGAGGAACTCTGGCCCCTTACCTGGTTTACATAACAGAGGGCATCCTTAGACATCACTTGAGATACAAGGGTCTAAATAAACTGAAAATTTTTTGTTTACTTTATATAATTTTACTCATTTAGAGAGAAAAAAATACAAAAGAAAAACAAGCCACTTGAAATGAAAGCTTGAACTGGCCAGGAGTAAGACAGTGGTGTTATAATCTGATATAAAATGAACCCTGAGATCCTCTATCCTTTCTTTCATCATCTGCATCAAAAAGATGATGAGCCTTTTTGTCAGTGCCTGTGCTTCACCTAAATTATCAAGGTGCTTCACCTAAATTATACATACACGTGAACTTGAGAGCTCATGACTGGGGGCCACATTCTCCATGTGAGTAGTGGTCAAATAGGAGATGGCAAGAATAAACACTGACATTTTAGGGATGAGCAAACTAAAATGGACGGGAATGGGTGAATTTAACTCAGATGACCATTATATCTACTATTGTGGGCACGAATCCCTTAGAAGAAATGGAGTAGCCATCATAGTCAACAGAAGAATGCAAAATGCAGTACTTGAATGCAGTCTCAAAAACGACAGAACGATCTGTTTGTTTTCAAGGCAAACCATTCAATATCACAGTAATCCAAGTCTATGCCCCGACCAGTAATGCTGAGGAAGCTGAAGTTGAATGGTTCTATGAAGAACTTCTAGAACTAACACCCAAAAAAAATGTCCTTTTCATCATAGGGGACTGGAATGCAAAAGTAGGAAGTCAAGAATTACCTGGAGTAACAGACAAATTTGGCCTTGGAGTACAGAATGAAGCAGGGCAAAGGCTAATAGAGTTTTGCCAAGACAACGCACTGGTCTAGCAAACACCCTCTTCCAACAACACAAAAGATGACTCTACACATGGACATCACCAGATGGTCAATACTGAAATGAGATTGGGTATGTTCTTTGCAGCCAAATATGGAGAAGTTCTTTATAGTCAGCAAAAACAAGACTGGGAGCTGACTGTGGCACAGACGACGAACTCCTTATTGCCAAATTCTGACTTAAATGAAGAAATTAGGGAAAACCACTAGACCATTCAGATATGACCTAAATCAAATCCCTTATTATTATACAGGAAGTGAGAAATAGATTTAAGGGACTAGATCTGATAGACAGAATGCCTGAAAAACTATGGACGGAGATTCGTAACATTGTACAGAAGGCAGGGATCAAGACCATCCCCAAGGAAAAGAAATGCAAAAAAGCAAAATGGCTGTCTGAGGAGGCCTTACAAATAGCTATGAATAGAAGAGAAGTGAAAGGTAAAGGAGAAAAGGAAAGATATTCCCATTTGAATGCAGAGTTCCAAAGAATAGCAAGGAGAGATAAGAAAGCCTTCCTCAGTGATCAATGCAAAGAAATAGAGGAAAACAATAGAATGGAAAAGTCTAGAGATCTCTTAAAAAAAAATTAGGCATACCAAAGTAACATTTCATGCAAAGATGAGCTCAATAAAGGACAGAAATGGTATGGACCTAACAGAAGCAGAAGATATTAAGAAGAGGTGGCAAGAATACACAGAAGAACTGTACAAAAAAGATCTTCACAACCCAAGTAATCATGATGGTGTAATCGCCAACCTAGAGCCAGACATCCTGGAATGCAAAGTCAAGTAGGCCTTAGGAAGCATCACACAGACAAAGCTAGTGGAGGTGATGGAATTCCAGTTGAGCTGTTTCAAATCCTAAAAGATGATGCTTTGAAAGTTCTGCACTCAATATGCCAGCAAGTTTGGAAAACTCAGCAGTGGCCACAGGACTGGAAAAGGTCAGTTTTCATTCCAATCTCGAAGAAAGGCAGTGCCAAAGAATGTTCAAACTACTGCAGAATTGCACGCATCTCACATGCTAGCAAAGTAATGTTCAAAATTCTCCAAGACAGTCTTCAACAGAAATGAACTGTAGGCTTCCAGATGTTCAAGCTGGATTTAGAAAAGGCAGAGGAACCAGGGATCAAATTGTCAACATCTGTTGCATTATCGACAAAGCAAGAGAGTTCCAGAAAAACATCTGCTTTATTGACTATGCCAAAGCCTTTGACTTGTGGACCACAACAAACTGTAGAAAATTCTTCAAGAGATGGGAATACCAGACTACCTGACCTGCCTCTTGAGAAATGTAGGTCAAGAAGCAATGGTTAGAACTGGACATGGAACAACAGACTGGTTCCAAGTTGGGAAAGGAGTACATAAAGGCTGAATTTGGTTGCCCTCCTTATTTAATTTATATGCAGAGTACATCATGAGAGATGCTGGGCTGGATGAAGCACAAGCTGGAGTCAAGATTGCTGGGAAAAAAAGCAATAACCTCAGATATGCAGATGTCACCACCCTTACAAAGAGCCTCTTGATGAAAGTGAAAGAGGAGAGTTAAAAAGTTGGCTTAAAACTCAACATTCAGAAAAGTAAGATCACGGCATCTGGTCCCATCACTTCATAGCAAACAGGTGGGGAAACAGTGAGAGACATTATTTTTTTTGGCTCCATAGTCACTGCAGATGGTGACTGCAGCCATGAAATTAAAGAAGCTTGCTCCTTTGAAGAAAACATATGACTAACCTAGAAAGCATATTAAAAAGCGGAGACATTACTTTTCCAACAAAGGTCCATCTAGTCAAGGCTATGGTTTTTCCAGTAGTCATGTGCGGATGTGAGAGTTGGACTATAAAGAAAGCTGAGTGCAGAAGAATTGATGGTTTTGAACTGTGGTGTTGGAGAAGACTCTTGAGAGTCCCTTGGACTGCAAGGAGATCCAACCAGTCCATCCTAAAGGAGATCAGTCCTGGGTGTTCATTGGAAGGACTGATGCTGAAGCTGAAACTCTAATACTTTGGCCACCTGATGCGAAGAACTGACTCATTTGAAAAGACCCTGATGCTGGGGAAGATTGAAGGCAGGAGGAGAAAGGTATGACAGAGGATGAGATGATTGGATGTCATCACTGACTCAGTGGATATGAGTTTAAGTAAACTTCAGTTGTTGGCGATGGACAGGGAAGACTGGTGTGCTGCATGTAGTCCATGGGGTCGCAAAGACTGGGACACGACAGAGCGACTGGACTGAACTGAGCTGAACTGATATCGAAACAAATTGGAATATTAAATGCTTGCTATTAGGGTGCTTTGAGGCCTTTCTTTGCCCTTCATCCTCATGCAGATCTGAGCATCATTATATCAGTGTCAGCATGACCACCACAGACTGACCTGCCCCCTCTTCTCTACCTCCGCTCCCTGGTACCAGGAGCTGATTTCATGAACTTCACAGTGCACTCATTTTTGGTTCTGGCAAATTTATAGTGTGCCTTGGGATATAAATTTAATTGACTATCATTTCAGGCTTTGTCATCAGAAAGGTCATTGGAGAAAAATACATAGGGAAATTCTGAAGTAGGAAAATTGTCAGTTAATCTGAGCTTTTCATTTAACTAAGATTTTATTTTTAGGTCCAATTTCAACTTGCTATGCCAAAGGCCATTATAAAACCTGATGAAGAAATCATTTCCTTTTAAAAATGATAAAACATTTAATTGTAATTCTAATTATATTCAACTTAATGGTAATATTAAGGTGTATTTTGAGTGGAGGCTGAGTTCTATCTGCTTTACTCCTTGGCGATGATGGAATTGTGAGGCCGTTGAAGCTGAATGACTTTTAGAATTACATGCTTATCACTTACAATACTTTGTTAAATTTATTTTCCGGACTGATGTGAAAAAATATTTAAATATATGTATTTTAAGGAGTATTTTTATTTTAAAGATTACTTGCATTTCAAATCAAAGGAAAGATATATATATATATATATATATATATATATATATATAAATGTGGTTTTCTTGGACCTCCTTTTTATTTTTATTTATATATTATGTCTATTTAGTCTATGGATGGCTCTTTACTTCATCATCTTTTCCTAAAGCGTATGGAAAATTGTCCATATTTATTCTTCCTCTTTTATGCTATAATTGCTAACTTATATTCTTCAAAATTTCTTCTTTTCATGAGTAACTAAGTAGAAGTAAATATTAACTTGCCATCTCCAAAGAAAAGTCAACATAATGGGGTCAATTTGCATTCACTCATTTGCATGTCCATTGTTTTTATTTTTCAGTGAATGCTGAGTGGTTCTTGCATACATATAATTTACTCGGTGCAAGAAAGAATTGAAATAAGATGGGTGGCACAAACCAGCTTTAAAGAATATTGAAGGAATGGAGACACTCTAGGATTTTTGCACACAGCAGATAACAAGAACATAAAATAAGAGGTAAGTATTGTTTTTTTTTTTAAGGACGAGGTGGACTGTTGGAAAGGACCTCTCAATCAGTTCAGTTCAGTTCAGTCACTCAGTCGTGTCTGACTGTTTGTGACCCCATGAATCGCAGCACGCCAGGCCTCCCTGCCCATCACCAGCTCCCGGAGTTCACTCAAACTCATGTCCATTGAGTCGGTGATGCCATCCAGCCATCTCATCCTCTGTCATCCCCTTTTCCTCCTTCCCCCAGTCCCTCCCAGCATCAGAGTCTGTTCCAATGAGTCAACTCTTTGCATGAGGTGGCCAAAGTACTGGAGTTTCAGCTTTAGCATCATTCCTTCCAAAGAACACCCAGGGCTCATCTCTTGTAGGATGGACTGATTGGATCTCCTTGCAGTCCAAGGGACTCTCAAGAGTCTTCTCCAACAGCACAGTTCAAAATCATCAATTCTTTGGTACTCAGGTTTCTTTATAGTCCAATTCTCACATCCATACATGACCACTGGAAAAACCACAGCCTTGACTAGACGGACCTTAGTTGGCAAAGTAATGTCTCTGCTTTTGAATATGCTATCTAGGTTGGTGATAACTTGTCTTCCAAGGAGTAAGCATCTTTTAATTTCATGGCTGCAGTCACCACCTGCAGTGATTTTGGAGCCCCCCCAAATAAAGTCTGACACTGTTTCCACTGTTTCCCCATCTATTTCCCATGAAGTGATGGGACCAGATGCCATGATCTTCGTTTTCTGAATGTTGAGCTTTAAGCCAACTTTTTCACTCTCCTCTTTGACTTTCATCAAGAGGCTATTTAGTTCCTCTTCACTTTCTGCCCTAAGGCCTAAGGGAAAAATTTCATAAATGATGGAAACTGCTATGAAAGTTGAAGAATAAGGAGAATTTGGATGAGTCAGAAATTAAGTGGAAGAAATGACAGGAAATGAGACCAACAAGAGTCAAGGCAGAGTTAGGAAAAGAATGGGCAGCAGATTAGTAAGAGCAGAGAAGATGGCTTGTGTGGAAAGGAGGAGGAGTTGTTCAGATGAAAAAGGTTGGAACCGATCTTACAAGGCTTTGGTTTCCAACTCTTTCACTCATAGGGGAATGCAATACCATCAGCCCTGGGTATCTGTGTGGAATCGATTCCAGAAACTCCTGAATACCCAAATCTGCTAAAGCTTAAGTGCCTTGTTTAAAATGGCATAGTGCAGTTGGCCATCAGCATCTGAAGATGTGAAAGCCATGGATACAGGGGGCCACTTTCATCCTAAGGTATGGTGTTCCTAAACACTTCAGTTTACTGTTGTAACAAAGTCAATAAACCCCCCATGCTTTTGTAGCTGATTAATGACCCCTTGATAAATTTTGAGAAAGGATGTTAAAAAAATTTTTTTTAATATTGGAACTAATGGGGATGTCCCCATCTGATATTTGCTCAGATGTACTTCCCTATCAATGTTTTAATCATTTTTAAAAGACTGCTCATTGTTGCCTCAATCACAGATGTGATGAAGCAGAAGTCAGTTATGCTACATCTAGTTGTTCTTCATTCTCTGTTATATATTCTCATTTTATAACAATGATTTTAAAAAATTAATTTTTCATTGTAAAAATGAATCATTTCATATTTTTCATAGCCAAAAATGAAACCTAAACATATTATTCTGCAATGCTCTCTTCTTATTATCTTAAAAGAGCTAAACATAATGCTTGTTTTAAAGAATTTGGCAAAGTTGATATTGATGGGCTCTGGATTTTTTTTCTGGCTTATTTTGCCTCCTGCTGGCTGCCTAAGTGATTGTTCCATCAGGCAGATATTAGAAATATACAAACACATGCAAGCCGCTTGCAGTCTTCCAATCAGATTTCATCTACTAATGGGCAGCCCAGCTCTCTCATGTATTTAAATCCATCTGGTGCTTCCCATGTTTCTGTGATGTATTTATTCACGGCCGTGATTTGGGTGTGAGCAACATGTTTCTCTGTCTTGAATTATCCACTTTTATCATTCAGATTATTAGTCTGTTCATTAAATGAGCTTTCATTTACACGCAACAGTGCTTTTGTTAATACTTCTAAATCCCTTTCGAATTTTGAGACGTATTTATAGAATCTGATTGTGGATTATGACCCAAGTTACTGTTCATTTATTCCTACAAAAAAGACATGTCATTGCTTCATATTTCTGAGACCAAGGAGTTGCATACCATGATGATCAATCAGAGGAATAAATAAAAGCCAGTGGCAAGAGATCAGTTGAGCAGGATGTTAATGTAACTCAAGAGAATAGTTTATGTATAAATACAGAAGTATAAACCGAACTTTAAGGAACTGAGGAAGAATCACATGTTGGAGTGATAATGACAAATGAAATCCACCCATTCTTAGTGTTTGGCAGTTACCTAAAGCATGGAATAGGGGAATAAATTGGGTAAGAATAAGATCAAGTGAACATCTTGAACATTTTCAAGAAGGAGGGACTTATACATCCATGAGGATGAGGGAAAGGACCAATGAGGGTCCAAGCATGTAGAGGGAACGTGATTATTGTTATGGGAAAGTCCATGGAATAATGGAAGGCAACTTGAGTCATCGATGTAAGAAGAGAGAAATTCAAGGTTATCAAAAAGGTGGAGGCTGATAGATCATAGTGTGTGTCTCTGCCTTTCAAAATGAAAATGCAGGCCTTTTACATTTTTCATCTTGTCTGATTGAAACTCTATACCTGTTAAACAGCATCTTCCTGTTTTCCCCTTCCCACCATTTTATTTTCTGTTTCTAGGAGTTTGACTACTTTAGAGACCTCATGTGAGTAGAATCTTGCAGGATTTGTTTTCCTGTGGCTGATTTATTTCACTTGGCATAATGTCTTCCAGGTTCATCCATGTCGTTGCATATGACAGGATTTCCTTCTTTTTGTCATGGCTGAATAGTATTCCATTGTGCATATATATATATATAAAGTTTTCTTCATCCATTCATCTGTTGACATTTAGGTTGTTTCTGGCTCTTGGCTATGGTAAATAATGCTGTGATAAACATGGGAGTGCACTATCTCTTAGAGACAATGATTTTAATTCTTTTGGAATTAAAGTGACATCTGTTGCCTATTGTCAGGAGTAGAAATCTGAGCACTTCTGACCACTGCATCTTGGTTTTGGAGTCTCCATGGAAAAATACTGCAGTCAAGCACTGGATGGAAAAAATGTTTACTCACATGGAGAAGAGACAGAGCAAGATCAGCTTCAGTGGCAGATGTCAGTCCCCAATGGCCAGCAGGTGCCTCCCTGCAGCTGACAGAGCTTAATTGTTCTGCATTCATCCCTCTGTACTCCAGCAAGAGGGCCCTGTGGACAGATATAGTCATGAGGGTGTCAGGGTGCCATATGATGCACATACTTAAGGAGGATGATCTAAGGAGCACACACCGAGTCTGAAATTCTGAAATAGGAAAACATTTTCCCATTAGAAACATTTGACTATGTTTTCTGTTGCTGTGGTAATAGTTTTTGTTTTAATTATTTTGTTGTGGTAAAATATACATAATATAAAGTTCCATTTTAACAATTTTCCCACTAAGTGTTCATTTCTGTTCATTATGTCAAGGAGTTGATTGATATAGGATAATGAGTTATTAATATAAAGCTAACATTATTTTCCTTCCTCCAAAATTAGCATTATGTTAATATTCCAGAAATATTTCTAATATAGTTTTGTAAGATGTAAGATGAATTTTTATAGTTTTCCTCTGTAGTAGATTCTTTAACATTTAAAAAAAATTTTATATTGAAGTATAGTTGATTTATAATGTTGTATTAGTTTCAAATGTATGGCAGAGTGATTCAGTTACATACTTATGTCTATTCTTTTTCAGATTCTTTTCCCATATAGGTAATTAGAGAGTTTTGAGTACAGTGCCCTGTGCTGTACTGTAGGTTCTTGTTAATTATATTTTATATAGTAGGTTGTTTATGTAAACCTGAAACTCCTGATTTATCCCCCCCCCACCACCTTTTCCTTTTGGTAGTCATAAGTTTGTTTTCTAAGTCTCTGGCTTCTAAAAGTATGGCTAGCATCATTCAGTGCAGGTCAAAGGCCATAGAGAAAAAAACCAACATCCTGTACCCAATCAAACTCACATTCAGGTTGTGATGAAATGGGTGTTTTCTTCTTCCTTCCACCCTTAACACAGCTCTAATTTCCTATTGCCATTTTGGTTTTGATTTTTATTTTCTTGATGGTTACTGATGTTAAACATTTTTTCAATATATCTATTGGCCATTTCTGTGTCTTCTTTGGAGAAAAGTCTTTTCAAGCCCTTTGCCTCTTTTAAAATTGGGTTATTTATTTGTTTTGTTTTGCTATTAAGTAGCAAGAGTTCCAAGGCAATGGTGCCCCACTCCAGTACTCTTGCCTGGAAAATCCCATGGACGGAGGAGCCTGGTAGGCTGCAGTCCATGGGGTTGCTAAGAGTCGGACATGACTGAGTGACTTCACTTTCACTTTTCACTTTCATTCATTGGAGAAGGAAATGGCAACCCACTCCAGTGTTCTTGCCTGGAGAATCCCAGGGATGGGGGAGCCTGGTGGGCTGCTGTCTATGGGGTCGCACAGAGTCAGACACGACTGAAGCGACGCAGCAGCAGCAGCAGCAGCAAGAGTTCCTTATGTACTTTGGAAATGAACCCTTATCAGATACATGTCTTGCAGGTATTTTCTCCTATTCTATAATTTACCTTTTCACTCCATTGATTGCTTCTTCTGATGTGCAGAAGCTTTTGGTTTTAGTGTAGTCTAGCTTATCTAATTTCAGGTCTTATGTTTAACTGTTTAATGCATTTTGAGTTGATTTTTGAGAATAATATAAGATGAAGGCCCAATTTCATTCTTTTGCATACGAATATGCAATTCACCAGGTATAATTTATTGAAAAGAATTTCCTATCCGAATTGTGTGTTCTTGGCACCCTTATCAAAGATCAGTTGATAGTAGGTGTGGGTTTATTCTAGGATCTCTATTCTATGGTACTGTTCTCTGACGCCTTTGTACCAGTACCATACTGTTTTGATTGTATCTTTGTAATATGTTTTGAAATCAGGAAGTATGAGGCCTTCAGTTTTGTCCTTTTTGCCCAAGATTGTTTTGACTATTCAAGGCCCTTTGTGGTTCCATATGAATTTTGGAATTGTTTTTTGTTTTTTTTTTTTTCAATTTCGGCCAAAAAAAACACCCTTAGGATTTTTAAGATGCATTGCACTGAATCTGTAGATTGTTCCGGCAGTATGGACATTTTAACAATATTGTCTTCTAATCCATGAACATGGCTTGCCATTCCATTTATATGTGTCTTCTTTAATTCCTTTCAGCAATATATTGCTGTAATAAGTCTTTTTCCCTCCTTGGTTAAATTTATTCTTAAACAGTTTATTCTTCTTGGTGGTATTATAATGGAGATTGTTTTTCTAGGTTCCTTTTCAGATTAATAATTGTTAGTGTGTCCTCATCTGGCTTTTGCATGTTGATATACATTTTCATTTTAGAATGAGGCATAGAATCTAGAGAAGAAAATTGCAAAGACCAGGTTGGGGAGGTGGGAGGAGATGAGTTATGACAGAAAATCAGTGGAGATATGGAAGTCAAACAGGGTAATATAAGCTGCAGTGTCATGGATAATGAGATTCAGGCCCTCAACAATGCGTTCATCCATCTTTCCTGGGTACCTGCCATTCCTACTGTGATGTGCATTGGAAACACAATGGTGAAAGTCCAAGGCCAGGAAGTAGACTGAGTATCTAACTCATTCAGAGACCAGAGAGAATTTCAGTATAACTGAAATACAGAGTGTTAGGTCAAGGCAGTAGAAGATTTTAAGAAGAAGGGGTCAACACTGCCACATTCTGAAGAGATATTGTGAAATTAAGGGAGCATGGCCACTGAGTTAGTTAGAAGGCAGGCAATGGTGATATTGACAAAAGCAGTTTCAGTAGATTTATTTTGGGTTAGAAGCCATATTAAGGGATGTGACAGGTAAATGAAAGAAGAGGAAATATGTGGAAAACTGAGCGCAAATCAGATTAAGACCTTCAGTGCCTGTAAGTGTGAGAATAGAGCCCACTCTCTTAAAGGTTATTTTCAACGCAATTGTGTTTTTCAGAATGACACAAAATTTGCATGAATTCTGGAGTTGGAATAGCTTTCTTGTGTATCATCTAATTGCACAGCTCTGCATGAATATGCTGTAATAGACTCCTTGGTATTTTGTGCCTTTGCTTTGCTGATGTCCTGTGCTTACTGCCCCACATGTATGTGGTGGCCCAGCACTTAAGGGGACTCATTTCAGGGAATTGGACTTTAAAGGAGAGAAATTTGAAGCATTGAAAAAGAGTTGGGAAATTAGGGTGAGGGGTTTGGGGCAAGGAAGGTGTTATGTTATTTTTTATTTGGGGAATGCATGAGAATTTTTAAACGTTGATAGGAATGCAGTCCATAAAAAGAAATTTGGCCATGCGTATGAGAAGTCAGGGTTGATGAAGCAAGTTTGCTGAGAAGTTTGAAGGGATAAGATTGGGAGAAGAAATGGAAAGACTAGAATTAGTGAAACAACATACTCTCCATAGGAAGTGCACCCCAAGGGTCCACCCTAGAGTATAGTGGGTTAAGGCAAATCAATATAATGCAACTATGTAGAGCATCCAGTGGTTTAACATGTATATGTTCCTCGTCAGTTCACACAGTTGTGGTCAGATGGCGACTGTAGTCATGAAATTAAAAGATGCTTGCTCCTTGGAGGAAAAGCTATCACCAACCTAGACAGCATATTAAAAAGCAGAGACATTACTTTGGCAACAAATGTTGGTCTAGTCAAAGCTTTGGTTTTTCCAGTAGTCATGTATGGATGTGAGAATTGGACTATAAAGAAACTTGAGTACTGAAGAATTGATGATTTTGAACTGTGGTGTTGGAGAAGATCTTGAGAGTCCCTTGGACTGCAAGGAGATCCAACCAGTAAATTCTAAAGGAAATCAGTCCTGAATATTCATTGGAAGGACTGATGCTGAAGCTGAAGCTCCAGTACTTTGGCCACCTGATGCGAAGAACTGACTCCTTGGAAAATACCCTGATGCTGGGAAAAATTGAAGGCAGGAAGAGAAGGGAACGATAGAGGATGAGATGGTTGGATGGCATCACTGACTCAATGGACATGAGTTTGAATAAGCTCTGGATGCTGGTGATGGACAGGGAAGCTTGGCGTGCTACAGTCCATGGGGTCGCAGAGTTGGACATAGACTGAGTGACTGACCTGAACTGCTACTTATGCTTGTGTATTCATTTATTTTTAGTGAAGTGCATTATATTTTGAGAAACTTGATCAGAGGAATCAATTGAAACTTGACCTTCCATAGTGCTAACTTAGAAAATTTAACTATTCATAACAGTTTTTAAATGATCCTATGAACTAGATGCTCTGCCAAGTACTTTATGGGCATAATTTTATTTCATTTTCACCACAGACCTATGGATTAGCAACTATTAATATTGCCAAGGGTTATGGAGACAGAATGTAAACCAAGATTTGATTGTAAAGTCCCTGGCCCTATCCGTACTGATGTACTGTTTTCATTTACCATGTTTAAAGTAAGGTGGAACATGGAAAAAATAGTTCCTATAACCCGTTCTGTTTCCACTGTGTATCATAGGCTGAAATGCAACTAGATTGGACCACAAATATAGAGGACCAGTTGGAATTCAAGAAAGTTTGGATTACATGTCACCAAAACTCAGTAACTAAGCTGCAGCAGTTGGTTGCAGGGATGCTTTATAACCAGCTGATGTAGATGAGTTTAAGAAGTGAATTTTTCATGGTAAATGACAGATGCATAAAATAACAAAGTGATGCCTACCAAAAACAATCTATTGAAACTCAAGAAGAGAGTCGTTTTAAAGGGACTATGCAGAAACTCAAAGGCATGTAGATGATGTCATGTACACATGACCCTGTGAGCCTTGAGCTGTCTCTGCAGGCTTCCGTTCTGTTTCGCTCTCTTATACCTCCTGCTCTCTTCTCTGTCCATTCAGAGACAATGAACTCTTGACTTGTGTTCCATTGTCCCTTTCATTGTAGGCTCTGAAATCTATCCTCCCCTTGCACAGACCCGCCTGAGTCTCAGGAGTGATTTCAATTCAACTTCAAGCTGGGAGGTCTACTGCATAGGGTTTTGTTTAGGCACGTAACATTCCTGGTAAGGATGACCTGCTGTTTTCATTTTCATTTTTCAGTTGAGAAAACTGAAACTAGAAGTGATTTTTCTAAGGTCCAACTTAGAATAATTTGTGTGGCTAGGGCTTGCATTCTTGCTTTCTAATGCTATATGTCATAGCCTTCTATTAGATAGTAGTACCCAGATATAGGTTTCTCTGAAGATAGTTTGGTGACACAATGTAAATTGCTTTGAGGATCACACTCATTCACATCATAATGCTTAGGTCTGACAGGTAAAGATGCTGAACTGTGAAGAGTGATGGAAACAAAGTGTGAGTGTAAGTAAGGGCACAGATGGTTGCTGAAAATCATAAAATCAAGGTGCCAGGGGTTATGAAGAATCATACTCTGAGTGTACATGCTCCAGAGGTTCTCAAAATGATGGAAACTTATGATAAATGTATAAATGTATGACAGCTTTGATGTTATTTTTCCTATCATATTATTATCAAATGTTCTTAGTGCTGATTTATCACCATAAAATCTCAATAGATTTCAATATTGTAGAATATATATAGAAAAATATTACTAATGTAAAACCACTATGATACAGTGAAAATCATTATTATAACAGCAGATTTCTTTAAGAATGCAAAAGAGCCCATTGGAAACATTTGACTGTGCTTTTCTGTTGCTGTGTTTTCTATTTGTGCTTTACGTTATAATCACAAAAGAAGAAGCTACTATTACTGCCTACTTCAGAGACTAGAAAGAAAAGTGAGTAACAGAATTTTTCTTCTTTTTTTTCCCTCACATGCAGCATACTGGTTTTATATGACTTCGGTTGTTTATTTCATTATTAAAAGTTTTTCTAATAAACTATTTCAAAATTATCACACAGTGAAAAAAATGTTAATTGAGAAAACCAATGCACTAACATCATGTAATCTATAAACTTCCTAGTTGATCTCTATTTCTTTAAACAAAATCAGATACTTTCCCCCCATTATTAGCCATACTACTAATTAATCAGTCACATAGCTCTGCAAAGTTTCATAGAAAAACATTCCTTTCTGTTGAAAATGCACTAGTAGTTTGCAGTACTTACCTTCTGTCTGTTGCAGCTTTGTAGGTAAGAAGTTTAGCTTACGAGGCTTCATTTTAAATATTCAATATTTAATAAGTATTTATTAAAGCAATTGTAAGGTAAAAGAGCCTATTATTGTCTTTCTAAAAATGGAAGAGCTCAGTTATTAATTTGTAAACCCTGAGGAAGTTAGTTAACTCATTGAGATTCAATTTTCTCCACAAGAATAGCATAATAGTTTTTTCTCCATAAGGCCAAGCATTTTCATAATCTTTGGATCTTGTTTTAGGCAAAGAGTTCTCACATATGACACTCACAGCACAATCCATAAAGGAATAAATGGCACATCTGACTTCAAAATTAAAATATTTTTGTGCGCCAGTAGACTTATTTAAGAAATAAAATGATAGGCAGCAGATTGTGATAAAATATTTGCAAGTGATATATCTGACAAATGATTTGTATCTGAAGTATGTAAAGGACTCTTACAAATCAACAATAAAAAACCAAATAATCCAATTTAAAAGTTGAGGGAGAAGAAAAATGGGCAGTGATTGTTAATGGGTGCAAGCTTTCTTTTGGAGATGAAGAAATGTTCTAAAATTAGGTTATGGTGATGGTTGTACAACTCTGTAAATATACTAAAAATAATTAAGTTGTGTACTTTTAATGGATGAACTGTGTCTTATGTAAATAAGATTTCACAAAACTGTTAATAATGGGAAAAATATAACAATAGACACTTCACCAAAGAGGATATATAAATGGCTAATAAACACATGAAAGGATGTTCACCATCGTTAGTCATTAGGAAATTGCAAATTAAAACCACAATGGAGCAACAGTTCATCTCACTGGAATGGTTGTAATAAAGAAGATAACACAAGCAGTGGCAGGCATGTGGAGAAAATGGAACCCTCAAACATTACTGGTTACATGTAAAATGATATAGATACTTTGGAAAATAGTATGGCAATTTTTTTAAAAGTTGGATATGAATATATATCTACAACTCAGCAGCTTCACTCTAAGTATCTACCAGAGGGAAATAAACGTGTATGTTGACAAAAGACTTGTGAATGTTCATACATAGAGGCATTATTCATAATAGACAGGAAGTGGGAACACTCAGAACTGTATAAGCAGAATATGAAGCCCATAGAATGGGATACTACTCAGTCATAAAAATGAGTAACTACTGATACCTACAAAAACATGAATGAAACTCCAAGTATTATGATAATTGATTAAGAAAAACTGCCCAGGGGACTCTTTGTTGTATGATTTTGATTATGTGAAATGTCTTAAAAAAGCAAATTTATATAGACAGAAGGATTAGTGGCTGGCTGGGGCTGGAGGGGAAATGGGGAATGAGTGCAAACAAGCCTGAGGAATCTTTTTGGGGTGCTCGGCATGTTCTGGCCTGGAGAATCCCAGGGACGGGGGAGCCTACTGGGCTGCCGTCTATGAGGTCGCACAGAGTCGGACATGACTGAGGCGACTTAGCAGCAGCAGCAGCAGCAGCAGCAGGCATGTTCAAAAACTGAACTGTGGTGATGGCTGCACAATTGTATAAGTTAAAAACATAATTGGATTCTACACTTAAAATGACTGACATTTAATGGCATGTCAGTTACACTTCAGGGCTTTCCTGGTGGCTCAGTGGTAGAGAACCCTCCTGCCAACGCGGGAGATGTGGATTCAATCCATGAGTTAGAAATATCCTCTGGAAAAGAAAACGGCAATCCACTCCAGTATTCTTGCCCGGGAAATCCCATGTGCAGAGGAGCCTGGCTGGTGACAGCCCATGGGGTTGCACAGAGTCAGACATGGCTTAGTGACTACACAACAACAAATTACACCTCAAAAAGATATTTAAAAGGCTAAACAAAGAAAAGTAAAAATAACCTTGAATTATGTAGATCATTAAAGAAGAACCAGGAAAATTGCTGATTCTCTTTCCGTATATTCACATCAGACTTCTAATCGTGTATATATACACATAATCACATGCATGTTTGTAAGATTAATATTACTCTTACATTTCTGTAGGGGTACTGCTGGTTAAGTAATGAGAAGTGAAATAAGGAGATCTTGTGACATAGTGGAGACTGCTTATCATCTTTGCCATATGACTTAATGAAGGATCACTGTTGGTAGAGTGATCAATTAGTTACCTCCTAGGATTCCCTTCAGGGTAAGAGTTAAGTAATTACTGTGATCAAGAAAAGTCTGTTTATTGAAATGGCGTGGATCGTGTTCATTTTTCTTTTATTGTTCATTGCTAATGGTAAAAATAGAAAATTTGAAAGATACTGCATTCAAAACTAAGATTCTTTTCCCTTGAGTTGTATTGTACTTAAGAAATTAATTCCTGTGATACATTGCTCAGAGTTGTAACAATAATATAGTCTTAGTGATTTTTCTGAGATCTAAGTGATGGTTTGGGGCTTCCCTCATGGCTCAATGGTAAAGAATTCAGCTGGCAATGCAGGAGATGCAGGTTCAATCCCTGGGTCAGAAAGATCCCCTGGAGAAGGGAATGGCTATCCACTCCAGTATTCTTGCCTGGAAGATCCCATGGACAGAGGAGCCTGACAGGATACAGTCCATGGGGTCACAGAAGAGTTGGACTGTACTTAGCGACTAAAACAGCAAAACAGACAGTTTAGATCTTTGGGAATCGTTAGAAGTCATTCACAAGATGGGGAGGAGGGATCTGATGATGGGAGACCCCATCATGAGTCATCAGAAAACCCAGAGCTCTAGAACATGTGCTTAGTGGGTTAGAGATGATGGAGGAGACATGTGGTATAACATCTGTCTCATGGGAATGACAATCCAGGGTACACCCTAGAAATTCAGTCTATTGGCATGCTTCCAGGGTTGAATGTTCCAGATGGTACAGTCCATGCCTTGGTATATTAATGCTTCCCCTGATACCACTTTCTTGTGCTGATGAATTTGCATATCAAGTGTATATGCACTGGTGACTTCCTGAAGTCAAAAATATATATCCCCCAAGTGTATGTGTATATATATATGTGTGTGTGCCTTAACTCCATAGTGAAAGAGTACTTCATCACAATGGACTAGAACACCTATTTTATGATGTTTGCTAGAATTCTATGAGAATAGAAGAACATTTCCTGAGCTGAAACTATTTGGTACACAGTTTCCTGGCATTGTATAGACATGATGTATAGTATGAGTAGGAACTGCACATTGAGCTAAATTGCTAGGATAACGTAACAGGACCCCACAGTCACTATGCTTTAATTGCAGAAGGTAACAGCCACCTAAGCAGGAATAAATTATGCCCAATTGTTAAGGACAATTATGTCTCTTATCAGCTGGTCAGCAACAAGAGACTGGGATATATGGACCATTAATCTGCGTGCGAGCATCTGTTCTGTTGTCCCTTCCAGAGAGAAAGTGAGAGACCTTTTGACTTCCCTTGTCAATCATCAGCAAATTAAAAACAACTGGCATCTTCTATAGTGTAGGTCACTTTTGAAAGGAGAATATTAGCCTAGATAATAGACCTACATTACTTTTAAAACCAATTATGCTTTCTAAGACTTCTCCCTCCATACTTTCTCATATTCTTTTTTCTAAATTTTATTTATTTATTTATTTTTAACTTTACAATATTGTATTGGTTTTGCCATACTTCAACTTGAATCCGCCATGGGTGTACATGTGTTCCCAATCCTGAACCTCCCTCCCACCTCCCTCCCCATACTTTCTCATATTCTATAACTGAAGCATTTCAGAGAGAAAGAGACTCAAAACCAGGAGATTCTATAAGTCATCATGACTTTAATTCTCAACTTCCCTATATTTGCTTGCTTTACTTTTGTATCCTAGCCTTTATCGTAAGAGGGCGATCAATAAATAATCAAATATATAACTAAACAAATACATATTTAAAAAATGAGGAACAATGGAACCGTATAGATTGAAAAAGGAAAAGGATGAAACCAAGGAGGTTAATTGCTGAATTCATTCTCCAAAGCTCTGTGTTTCTAAGTCCAGGTTTTCAAATTGCATTTTAGAAAGTTTACCACAAACTTACCTGGTTTTATAGTAGCAAAGGTGAGGATAAAAGTGATTCATACTGTCTTTATGACAAAAGCAATCAGATGATAAGAAAAACACAGCTCTTAATACTGCCACTGGAAAGAAATTCGTCATGAAGAGACCATTGTGTTATGTAGTGACTCATAGCATTAACAGCATCGTTATCCATGAATACCAAGAACATCATGATTTTCTTTTCTTTTTATTACTTTTAGCATTACTCAGTTAGGGGATGGCGTTGTACCAAAAAATTGTTAGGTAAAATAATTGATTCTGGAGAACACTTGGAAGGCAGACTATGTTTCTAATGTGCTCTAGGGGAAGGGACTGGCAAAAAGAACCTTAATAATGCATGTTGGCTAAGTATTATGAGGAAAACATGAGCTCAGGGAAATGTTGGCTGTTTTATAAGAGGAAAGGACTATGCATCACCTGGATGGGAGCTGAATTCATGGAATAAATGACCATTATGCTGACACCCTTGGAGAGGATGTGAGTGTTCTTATGTTTGTGAGGAAGAGTCGTGAGTATTTGGGTATGACACATACAGATGGTGGCAGAAACTGGCAAGATGTCCCCTGATCACATTTTCCTATTTCTAGGCATGTGGGGAGAGTGCATATGCCAGTGTCCCTTGCAGGTGGATTGCAGTCTCTCAACTAGATCTGGACAGTGGAGTATAGCGGGGGTTGAGGGGTGCTTTCGCTAGGTCTTGGTCCTGAGCTCATTTATGTGATCCCAGGCAATCTCTTCCTTTCTCCTGTCTCTGTTGCCTGTGTTCTTTAAGGTGGGCACCATGGGAAAGAAGACCGGAGAAGTGAGAAAACATATGGGAGGGGAGGGGATAGCCAGCCTCTCACATGAGATTGTGGATGTGCCCTAGAGGGCGTTACCCTGAATAATCCAGCTCATTGAAAACAATTGTAGTATTAATGAAGAAATAAATGAGTCAGAATTTACCTATCATATTTTATTATCATTATTTAGTCTAATATTTTCTATCACATTTATGTAAGTATAGTGTAATTTCAGACTTATTTAACTTTTTTCTTACCTCTATCATCATCAAATATTGTCTTTGCTTTCAATATTTGAAAAGTGTAGGTATGTTAAGTGGCCTATACAAGTCACAGAGTTCATGAAATTACCTGTTTGAATTTTTGCCGTTTGATTGATTTGCTTTTTCATTGAGAATGATTTGTTATGTCTTTCCATTTACTATTTGTTTATATTATATGCTTCAGCAGGGTCAACTGTAGTTTTATTATATTATTATATATCTGTAATTGTATTTTCTTAGATACATCCATTTCATTGAAGTTTTCAAGTTTATTTGGAAAGAAGTTAAGTGATATATCACCATATATATCAAGACAGTGTGAACATTTTGACCTGAATGGACCCCTCTCTACCATTTATTGTTTGTATGAAACTGATAGGCCACTTGAATTTGGAAAGTTCTGTCTTAATTTTCTTTACTTTTTGTAAAAAGGTAAACATGTAAAGTACCTATTACATGTTCATTATGAGAATTAAGGTCATACATAAACCCTTTAGAACCCACTAGGAACTTAATGTATATTAAATAGTGTTACTATTTCACAGTATCTCTAGCATCTTTTTACATGCATGATGGTTCAGTTCAGTTCAGTTCAGTTGCTCAGTCTTGTCTGACTCTTTGCGACCCCATGAATCGCAGCACGCCAGGCCTCCCTGTCCATCACCAACTTCCAGAGTTCACCGAAACTCACGTGCATCGAGTTGGTGATGCCATCCAGCCATCTCAACCTCTGTTGTCCCCTTCTCCTCCTGCCCCCAATCCCTCCCAGCATCAGGATATTTTCCAATGAGTCAACTCTTCGCATGAGGTGGCGAAAGTATTGGAGTTTCAGCCTCAGCATCAGTCCTTCCAATGAACACCCAGGACTGGTCTCATTTATGATGGACTGGTTGGATCTCCTTGCAGTCCAAGGGACTCTCAAGAGTCTTCTCCAACACCACAGGACAAAAACATCAATTCTTTGGCACTCAGCTTTTTTCACTCTCCAACTCTCACATCCATACATGATTACTGGAAAAACCATAGCCTGGACTACATGGACCTTTGTTGGCAAAGTCATGTCTCTGCTTTTGAATATGCTATCTAGGTTGGTCATACCTTTCCTTCCAAGGAGTAAGCATCTTTTAATTTCATGGCTGCAGTCACCATCTGCAGTGATTTTGGAGCCCCCCAAAATAAAGTCTGACACTGTTTCCACTGTTTCCCCATCTGTTTTCCCATGAACTGATGGGACCAGATGCTATGATCTTTGTTTTCTGAATATTGAGCTTTAAGCCAACTTTTTCACTCTCTACTTTCATTTTCATCAAGAGGCTTTTTAGTTCCTCTTCACTTTCTGCCATAAGGGTGATGTCATCTGCATATCTGAGGTTATTGATATTTCCCTGGCAATCTTGATTCCAGCCTGTGCTTCTTCCAGTCCAGTGTTTCTCATGATGTACTCTGCATATAAGTTAAATAAGCAGGGTGACAATATACAGCCTTGACATACTCCTTTTCCTATTTGTAACCAGCCTGTTGTTCCATGTCCAGTTCTAACTGTTGCTTCCTGACCTGCATATAGGTTTCTCAAGAGGCAGCTCAGGTGGTCTGGTATTCCCATCTCTTTCAGAATTTTCCACAGTTTATTGTGATCCACACAGTCAAAGGCTTTGGCATAGTCAATAAAGCAGAAATAGGTGTTTTTCCTTGCTTTTTCCATGATCCAGCAGATGTTGGCAATTTGATCTCTGATTCCTTTACTTTTTCTAAAACCAGCTTGAAAATCTGGAAGTTCATGGTTCACATGTTGCTGAAGCCTGGCTTGGAGAATTTTGAACATTACTAATGTGTGAGATGAGAGCAATTGTGTGGTAGTTTGAGCATTCTTTGGCATTGCCTTTCTTTGGAATAGGACTGAAAACTGAACTGTGGCCACTGCTGAGTTTTCCAAATTTGCTGGCATATTGAGTGCAGCACTTTCACAGCATCAACTGGAATTCCATCACCTCCACTATCTTTGTTCGTGGTGATGCTTTCTATGGCCCACTTGACTTCACATTCCAGGATGTCTGGCTCTAGGTGAGTGATCACACCATTGTGATTATCTGGGTTGTGAAGATCTTTTTTGTACAGTTCTTCTGTGTATTCTTGCCACCTCTTGTTAATATCTTCTGCTTCTGTTAGGTCCATACCATTTCTGTCCTTTATCGAGCCCATCTTTGCATGAAATGTTCCCTTGGTATCTCTAATTTTCTTGAAGAGATCTCTAGACTTTCCCATTCTATTGTGTTTGCATTGATCTCTGAGGAAGGCTTTCTTATCTCTCCTTGCTATTCTTTGGAACTCTGCATTCAAATGGGAATATCTTTCCTTTTGTCCTTTGCTTTTCACTTCTCTTCTTTTCACAGCTATTTGTAAGGCCTCCTCAGACAGCCATTTTGCTTTTTTGCATTTCTTTTCCATGGGGATGGTCTTGATGCCTGTCTCCTGTACAATGCCATGAACCTCCATCCATAGTTTATCAGGTACTCTATCAGATCTAGTCCCTTAAATTGATTTCTTACTTCCACTGTATAATCATAAGGGATTTGATTTAGGTCATACCTGAATGGTCTAGTGGTTTTCCCTGCTTTCTTCAATTTAAGTCTGAATTTGGCAATAAGGAGTTCGTGATCTGAGTGACAGTCAGCTCCTGGTCATGTTTTTGCTGATTGTATAGAGCTTCTCCATCTTTGGCTGCAAAGAATATAATCCATTTGATTTCAGTATTGACCTTCTGGTGATGTCCATACATAGAGTCTTCTCTTGTGTTGTTGGAAGAGGGTGTTTGCTATGACCAGTGTGTTCTCTTGGCAAAACTCTATTAGCATGATAAGTTGTGCTCATTTGTTCTTTCTTCACAAAAAAGTAATTAATCAACTAAACTTTGAGTCCTTTTGCTAGGCTCACATCCTCACCTCTGTTTTCCATCCAGGTGGGAAGCACCTCTGTTTCTTACTGCCTGTGACAAATGGCGGACAGCCTGCTGGCGGACAGGCAAATGGCTGGGGGAAGCAGCACATTTGGCTTGCCTGGCAGTTCCTATTGTGGATTCCTTATTGATTGCCACTCATCTTTTCATCCTTGAATAAGGAAAATGTATTATTTCTGTACAGCAGATCAAAAGGAAAATAGGAGAAGTTGACAAAGATGACCTGAATTTAGCTTTTGGAATCTCAATAACAAATTCTTAGGGTATGTTGTAGAGAATGGGTAATTAGAGGGGAAAACAGTATAAATATTAATGTCTAGGACAAAAGATTTAGAGTATTTACATTTAAAAATTAACATTTAATGCACTAACAGTCTTTATTATAGAACCTACTTACAAAACAAAAATCATTAACTTATTTTAGTTGGTAGGGATACACAAAACAAAGAAAGTATTTAAGAAGCAAGAGTTTTTATAAAAATTGGGGAAACCAACTCTGTATTGGCAAAAATCATTGAACACTGATTGAACATTTCCATCCCTGCCATTTATTACATACATAATCTTAAGCAAGTCCTCTTACAGCTTTGAACCACAGTCTTATTATTAATAAAACAGTAAAAGTGATAATTTTTAGTGGTATTTTGAGCAATTGTATAAAAAGTACTACATGTACAACAAGAGGAGAACTGGAGTTTATTACATGTCAGTACCTTTTCTCTTTCCTTATTATTCCTATCATTTATAGAAAAATGCAAAATGAGGATAATAGAGAAAACTTGGCTGTGCTATATATTGTAGCAATGTGTAAGGAATAATATAAGTAGTAAGATATTAATGAAATTTTGATGCCAACTGAAATAGAGGTCACAGCATTAACCCTGAAGTGAGGAAACTATAAAAAACAATTGCTATAAAGTTACAGGCAAGATTTTCATTTACATTTCCAGATTCAGAATATATGATTAGAACATAGATGCAAAAATCCTCAATAAAATTCTAGCAATTAGAATCCAACAACACATTAAAAAGATCATACACCATGACCAAATGGGCTTTATCCCAGGGATGCAAGGATTCTTCAATATCCGCAAATCAATCAATGTAATTCACCACATTAACAAATTAAAAAATAAAAGCCATATGATTATCTCAATAGATGCAGAGAAGGCCTTTGACAAAATTCAACATCCATTTATGATAAAAACTCTCCAGAAAGCAGGAATAGAAGGAACATACCTCAACATAATAAAAGCTATATATGACAAACCCACAGCAAACATTATCCTCAATGGTGAAAAATTGAAAGCATTTCCCCTAAAGTCAGGAACAAGACAAGGGTGCCCACTTTCACTGCTACTATTCAACATAGTTCTGGAAGTTTGGGCCATAGCAATCAGAACAGAAAAAGAAATAAAAGGAATCCAAATTGGAAAAGAAGTAAAACTCTCATTATTTGCAGATGACATGATCCTCTACATGGAAAACCCTAAAGACTCCACCAGAAAATTACTAGAGCTAATCAATGAATATAGTAAAGTTGCAGGATATAAAATCAACACACAGAAACCCCTTGCATTCCTATACACTAATAATGAGAAAGCAGAAAAAGAAATTAAGGAAACAATTCCATTCACCATTGCAACGAAAAGAATAAAATACTTAGGAATATATCTACCTAAAGAAACTAAAGACCTATATATAGAAAACTATAAACACTGAAGAAAGAAATCAAAGAGGACACTAATAGATGGAGAAATATACCATGTTCGTGGATCGGAAGAATCAATATAGTGAAAATGAGTATACTACCCAAAGCAATTTACAAATCCAGTGCAATCCCTATCAAGCTACCAGTGATATTTTTCATAGAACTAGAACAAATCATTTCAAGATTTGTATGGAAATACAAAAAACCTAGAATAGCCAAAGCAATCTTGAGAAAGAAGAATGGAACTGGAGGAATCAACCTGGCTGACTTCAGGCTCTACTACAAAGCCACAGTCATCAAGACAGTATGGTACTGGCACAAAGACAGAAATATAGATCAATGGAACAAAATAGAAAGCCCAGAGATAAATCCACACACATATGGACACCTTATCTTTGACAAAGGAGGCAAGAATATTCAATGGAGTAAAGACAATCTCTTTAACAAGTGGTGCTGGGAAACTGGTCAACCACTTGTAAAAGAATGAAATTAGATCACTTTCTAACACCACACACAAAAATAAACTCAAAATGGATTGCAGATCTAAATGTAAGACCAGAAACTATAAAACTAAAGGAGAACATAGGCAAAACACTCTCCGACATACATCACAGCAGGATCCTCTATGATCCACCTCCCAGAATTCTGGAAATAAAAGCAAAAATAAACAAATGGGATCTAATTAAAATTAAAAGCTTCTGAACAACAAAGGAAAATATAAGCAAGGTGAAAAGACTGCCTTCTGAATGGGAGAAAATAATAGCAAATGAAGCAACTGACAAACAACTAATCTCAAAAATATACAAGCAACTTATGCAGCTCAATTCCAGAAAAATAAACGACCCAATCAAAAAATGGGCCAAAGAACTAAATAGGCATTTCTCCAAAGAACACATACGGATGGCTAACAAACACATGAAAAGATGCTCAACATCACTCATTATCAGAGAAATGCAAATCAAAACCACAATGAGGTACCACTTCACACCAGTCAGAATGGCTGTGATCCAAAAATCTACAAGCAATAAATGCTGGAGAGGGTGTGGAGAAAAGGGAACCCTCCTACACTGTTGGTGGGAATGCAAACAAGTGCAACCACTATGGAAAACAGTGTGGAGATTCCTTAAAAAATTGCAAATAGAACTGCCATATGATCCAGCAATCCCACTGCTGGGCATACACACCGAGGAAACCAGAATTGAAAGAGACACATGTACCCCAATGTTCATCGCAGCACTGTTTATAATAGCCAGGACATGGAAACAACCTAGATGTCCATCAGCAGATGAATGGATAAGAAAGCTGTGGTACATATACACAATGGAGTATTACTCAGCCATTAAAAAGAATACATTTGAATCAGTTCTGTTGAGATGGATGAAACTGGAGCCGATTATACAGAGTGAAGTAAGCCAGAAAGAAAAACATCAATACAGTATACTAACACATATATATGGAATTTAGAAAGATGGCAATGATGACCCTGTATGCAAGACAGCAAAAAAGACACAGATGTGTATAGTGGACTTTGGGACTCAGAGGGAGAGGGAGAGGGTGGGATGATTTGGGAGAATGGCATTGAAACATGTATACTATCATGTAAGAATCGAATCACCAGTCTATGTCTGATGCAGGATACAGCATGCTTGGGGCTGGTGCATGGGGATGACCCAGAGGGATGTTGTGGGGAGGGAGGTGGGAGGGGGGTTCATGTTGGGATCGCATGTACACCCGTGGTGGATTCAGGTCAATGTATGTCGAAACCAATACAATATTGTAAAGTAAAATAAAGTAAAAAAAAATTTTAAAAAAATTAAAAAAAAGAATATATGATTATGCCCAGCCATCATCATCAGTGTCTGAAAGTAAAAAAAAAAAAAAAAAAATCACTTGAAGTATCTTCTCCGTAAAGAAAGCAAATGTACTGATAAAATATGTAGAATATTTTTCTAGGGAGCAGTCTGAACAGAAGGAATTCTATTATTTGGAAACATATGTACATGGAATCTTCCAAATGACAGCTCTTTCAATATATAATTTCTAAAACTATAGTATAGAAACTATATGCACACCTATAAAATTATGAGTAAAAGTCCAAATGAAAGGGAAATGAAGAGTTTAATTATCAGATCTATTTTGTGATATCTCAGGAAGAGATATGTACTTGTTTTAATGGTTTTCCTTTTAGTGAAACTCTTAAAGCTTTTCCATTCATTAATAATATATGGAAAATCTTAGAATTAATTTTGTGTGACCACAACTTTTACTGAAAAAAACGAAACAAAACTAAGCACAACTCTCAAGAGCTCTCTTATTTCAGATTGATGATTCTCCAGTAGCAATATTTCATCCATCAATTATTTAATTCCTCACCAAAGGATTAAAATAAAACATGATACTTAGATATCATATTTTGTATGAAGTATAAAGGAGTGTGTACAGGAAAAATTATAGCTTAAAACATGTATTATTAAAGGGTCATCCAAAATCAGTAATCTCAGTTTCCACCTAATCTAGAAGAAGTTAAAATTAAATCCAAAGAAAGACAATGGACTGGATAAGCAAACAATAGAGAAAATCAACAAGGTCAAAAATTATCTGTTAAAAATATTAATAAAACTGAACCCCCAGAAAAACTGATTTAGAACAAATAATCTTTATGAAAAATAAAAGAGTGACATAACTACCAAACCTGTGATCTTAAAAGGGTGAGAAGAGAATATCTGGACAAGTTTTAAGGAGGTATGTTAGACATTTTCTTATATTAAGTCTTCAAAATCTAGCATATATATTGTAACTGTAGCACATATGAATTTGGACTAGTTACTTATCAAGTCCTCAGTAACCACATGTGGCCACCATATTGGATGCACATATGTGTGTGTAGTGATCTCAGTTAAACTTGTCACAAGCAACCAAAGTTGAAAACCTATGTTTACCAAAATTAAAGAAATAAGACCAATTAGTGTATGATTTTGAGGTATTTATCTTTGTGTCTACAGCAAAGGTCTAATTTGTAAACTGTTGCTTTTGAAATCGGACTTGCAGATTAATTTGTCAGCTGAGGTGGGCAGTGTTTTATAGGCTGTTTCATCGGGATTGACCAGTAGGTAAAACAATCAACTGAAAGGAAATTGACAGTAACAGTAAGATAGAAATCTCAAACAATATGGAAGCAATTAATGCTACAGATTAGAGCAATAACAATTCCAGATGAGATAAACATTAAACCCAGAGGGGATTCAGTAATTGAGGCAGAAAAAACTAGACAAAAAGAGTAGTCAGTGCTTCGCCACAGTGTTAGGAATATTCTCTAGAATGGTTCTGCATCAGAGAGCAAATAATACATCTTCTCTTTTTTCACATCCCTGAATGACATGCACTCTTCTCCTCACTCTTGGTTTTCAGGAGAAAAAAGTTTATTTTAATTACAGATAAACAGAAAATAGGATTAAGTAGAGTCTTTTTTAGATGGTGATCACTTAAACTGCCTCTTGGGATTAGAATTTTGAGTCTTCCTCTTGCTTTTAATAAGTCTAGTTTCCTGTTGAGACTTGTCTAGATTACCTCGTTTGTCTCTTATTTTTGAAATTAGATCCCAGTGAGTGCTGTTAGTCTTGTTTGTGTTCCCACGCACTAATCAAGGTACATAAATCATAATAGTTGACCTGGGTTTAGCTCTGTTCCTCTTCTAGCTAATTAATGATATAGTCATCACAAGTAGATAAAAGAAGCAAAATGCACTGACTGATTATTTTGAGTATTAAAGACTCAATGCATAATCTTGGATTGGCTGTTAAGGATAAAAATCTGCTTTTACTTGACTTTCAGAAACAGAGTTTGGGGAACTCAAAGTTATAATGAATGTCATTAAAATCAACTCACATTCTAGTCATTAAAATATCCTGGTTTACTGGTGTCATAGTGTTCAAGATGGGAGCATGAGGTAAGTCAGGGACTTAGAATGGCTTATCTCTTCAATGTTATTTTCTGAAAATGAAGAGAAGTGCATGGTTCTAGGTAGTGTCATGAGGGAATAGAGATAACTCTGTCTTAAGAATTTGAATGGAAGATCAGCTTCATAGGGTAAAGAAAGAATTCCACCTTTCTATATGCCATTGTAGCAGTAAGCAAGGATAACAGATAAAAATAAAAGTATGACTCTCATGGTAAAATCATGAAGAGGATTTTCTTACACTGACTAAAAAATTAAATAGTTTGAAACAGAATTATAAATTAAGTAGAAAATTTTTTTAAAGTCTAGGCTATTCTCTCTTAGAAAATCCATAAAAAACCATAATTGTATATATGTAAAATATACTGTGCAACAGAAAAAAAACTTTACCTATAGAAGTGGATGTACTTTGTTCTTCATTTTTGGAAACCTCTTTTTCTGTGGTTTTATCATAATGGGGATCAGCCCTATGAGTTAAAAAATATGTTTTATTTTTCCCTCCTTTCCCATCAAAGTTTTTACTCTGAGATTATTTTAGATTTGGCTTCTCTGGTGGTTCAGTGGTAAAGAATCTGCCTGCCAATGTACGAGATGTGGGTTCTATTCCTGGGTCAGGAAGATCCCTTGGATAAGGAAATGGCAACCCACTCCAGTATTCTTGCCTGGAAAAGTCCATGGACAGAGGAGCCTGGCAGGCTACAATCCTTGGAGTTACAAAAGAGTTGGACACAATTTAGCAACTAAACAACAACAATTTAAAAATTCATGTACAGTTGTAAGAAATAACATTAAGTGATTCTGTGTACTTGTCACCCAGTTTAACCAATGGAACCATCTTTCAAAACTGTAGTACAGTATTACAACCAGAATACAATCCACTAATTTTATTCACAATTCCCCATTTTTGCAAGTACAGTTGTCCTTTGGTATCTGTGGGGGATTGGTTCCAAGACCCGCCATGGATACCAGAATCTGGGATTCTAAATTCTATAGTCAGCCATCCAGCCCTCTGTATCCAAGGAGGTTCTGCATTCTCAGACTTAAGCAACCACTGATCCTATAGTACATACTGTGTTTATTGAAAATAATCGAAGTATAATTGAACCATGCAGTTCACACTTGCGTTGTTCATAGGTCAGCTGTGAAAGTGCAAGTCACTCAGCTGTGTCTGACTCTTTGTGAACCCCCTGGACTATACAGTCCATTGATTTCTCCAGGACAGAATACTGGAGTGGGTAGCCATTCCCTTCTCCATGGGATCTTCCCAATCCAGGGATCAAACCCAGGTCTCCCGCATGGCAGGTGGATTATTTACCAACTGAGCTCATGTATTTTTGTGTGTCTGTCTTTAGTTTTTTGCAGTTTTGTCACATATGCAGGTTGGTGTATTCATTACTACATTCAAGATACAAAACAGTCCTATTTTCACAAGAATCCCTCACATTACCCTTTTATATCTTGCTCCCACACTCTACTCCCATCCCTAGCCTCAGGCAAAACCTAATCTCTTCTCCATTTCTATTATCTGTTATTTTAAGAAGATTATTTTAAGATTCTATATAAATAGAATCACACAATATGTAACCTTTTGGATTGGCTTTTTCACTCAGCACATTTTCTCCAGTGTCATTTCCAAATTGTTCTGTGTATCAGTAATGCATACCTTTTTGTTGTTGGGTCGCATTCCATAGCATGGATGTACCACAGTTTATTTCACCATTTGTCCATCAGAAAACATGTGGTTTGCTTTCAGTCTTTGGCTATTGCAAATAAAATGACAAATGCTATGAACATTTGTTTACAGGTTTTTCTGTGTTCTCTCTCTTTCTGAGAAATACACATGTAAATTATATGGACTCTTGCAATGCAGACTTTAAATATTTTGTTTAAAATTGTGAATTAAACAAGGTAGGCAAACTCAATAATTTCTTTGAAAATGCTTAACTAAATATGTGTTGGTATCATTTTCAAGTAGTTTTTAGATTGTCTATAAAGTGAATTTGAGATCAGAATTTCCTTGGAAGAGGAGAGGGGTGATTGGAGGTGGTATGGAGTTCTTGAATCACCTTAAAATGAAATTCCACGGAGCTCTCATAGAGCACAGTGGACAGTCCCTCTGAGCAGTCTGCACCCAGAAAGAGGAGGGAGGCCAGGGTGGAGCCTCTGGCATGCTTGCTGTGTTTACTCAGTGATTCCCTTGTCCTGGGGGAAACTAAATGAGGAGTTGGCACGGGGCTGAATTTTCACTGGTATCTCTCTACTTTTCCTGTGGAAGAAAACAGCAAGCATTGGACATGTTGTCCCCCCCTCTCAATGGCCTCATAACACCAAATATTACAATGCAGAACGAAGGCCATTTTGCCTTCCTTTAGAATTGCTGACTGAGGGTGTTGAATGCTAGGACTCTCTTGAGGAGCCTGTTTCCATTTGTTCAGCTGAGGACCAATACGTTGTTGAGGGAAAAACTTTATTACTATTTACCAGAGGGTCACAGTAGCATCCTCAGAACTTGAGGTAAAGAGAGTTAGATGTTTTCACAGTGTTCTTTTTTTTAACTTTCTATTTTATATTGGAGTATAGGCTTCCCAGGTGACCCTACTGATAAAAGAACCCACCTGCCAATGCAGGAGACATAAGAGATGCAGCTTGGAAAGATCTCCTGGAAAAGGGCATGGCAATCCACTCCAGTATTCTTGCCTAGAAAATCCTCATGGACATAGGAGCCTGGTAGGGTACAGTCCATGGGATTGCAAAGAGTTGGACACATCTGAAGCAACTTAGCGTGCACATACCACCAATTAACAATGTTATGGTAGTTTCAGATGGACAGCAAAGGGACTCAGCCACACATATACATGTATTCATTCTCCCCTAAACACCCCTGCTATCCAGGCTGCCACATAACATTGACCAGAGTTCCCTGTGCTATACTGTAGGACCTTGTTTCTTATCCTTTTTAAATATAGCAGTGCATACATCAGTTCAGTTCAGTAGCTCAGTTGTGTCCGACTCTTTGCGACGCCATGGACTGCAGCACGCCAGGCTTCCCTGTCCATCACCAACTCCTGGAGCTTGATCAAACTCATGTTCATCAAGTCCATGATGCCATCCAACCATCTCATCCTCTATCACCCTCTTCTCCTGCCTTCAATCTTTCCCAGCATCAGGGTCTTTTCTAAGGAGTCATTTCTTCACATCAGGTGACCAAAGTATTGGACGCTGGTCTCAAACTCCCTAACTCCCTTTCCCCCATTCTCCTCTGGCAACCGTAATTTCATTCTCTAAGTCTTCACAGCATTTCTTTCTTGGTGTCCTTACTAAGGTAGGGTGCTATGCAAACTACTTGTTTAAGATAAAAAGCATATTGCTTTCCTCAAAAAACTCCCCCCAAAATCCAGCAAAAAAAAGAAAAAACAAACCCAGAGATGTGCCACATTTTGGAAAGAAAGCAAACTTAAAAAACCAGATTCCATACAGTATCCACCTGCTTTCTAATATAGCTCTATTTCTACAAACAAGTCAAGGTTTCAGCATTTCACTGAGCTGTAAAGCAGAACTCATGAGAGTAAATCTCACAGACAACAGTGATATTATGTGTCATCCTTTTCTCATTCAATTTTTCAAGAGGAAGCAGTTCCTTATCTCACAACCTGTCTGTTTTCAGAGTAGAGGTTGTACATTGCCCTTCAGAAGTGGAGACTGTTGGGTTTTTGTGTTAAGGTCATTTAAGTCACAAACCCCAGCTATTTCTCTCTTTCTGCAAATTAAACACACTCCCCGTCGTGTTGTAATGGATTTCAGTCCTTTGTAATTAAAGATCCAACTGTTCACCTCCTGAAACCAAGCGCTTTTTACCACATTGTTGCTTCATTTATCTCTGGGGGAAGACAGTGATCCACCCATTTGCTGCTGCAGTGACGCAGCACTCTCAGTACTGCTAGCAGTAACACAGCAATAAAAGCGAATACTAGACATTTTGGAGGAGAACCATTACCTTAACTCTCTAATGAGTTTTGTTTTTCAAGAGCTTTTCAGTAAAAAAGATTTACAGCAGAGGAAACCTCAGAGTCAGATGACTAGCTCTTCAGAGTCTTATCACTGCTCAGAATGATTAAAATATTTACTCTCAAGTTCTTCAGCTGGACTCTAGGTTTCCTTTATCTAATATTGCCTTTCCTCTTTCATAAAAAAATTTCATGTTTATTTTCTTCTGTTTTACTTTAACTCATTCCATGGTTGCTCATGACTCATGACAAGTTCTTCTTTGTCCAAGTCCTCTTCTGGGTTCCTCTGAAAGCAGTCTGGGATGGAGGGTGGGTGTGCTGTTCCCAAAGGAAGCAAGAGTGAGTGAAAGGGAGGGAGGCAAAAGAGGAGCAGGATGCATTTTCATGCTGATGATACAAAGTTTGTTGAGTGTGGCTAGTTGCCAGATCCATGGTAACAAGCCTCTGAGAAGCTGAATAAGCAGCATTATCATCAGCTTAGGGTGGAAAGGAGAAGCACTCATTGACTGAATCCCATTTCTGTTCAAAGGGTCACCCTATGAAGTCTTGCATTTCTGCAGATGCATGTCAGGACACTTGTATCCCATTGATTCTCCTGGAGAAGTCACCGAGGAAGTCCCCATAGAAGCAGAGGGGGCCTTAGGAGGATGTTTGTCAGAATTCAGCCAGGGCTCAGGCAGAGCTGGTAGTCACAGCAGCTGATGGAATAGAAGATGGTTGAAGCTTATGTGTCCAGTACACAGGACATTGCTTCCTGTCGATTGTTGATCCATGTAGAAGCACAGGTGAAGCTAGTCCCTGCAATTGGGGGGGATTTAAAATGGTCTTGGAATTATGTTTTGCTGACTCATTCAATCCTCTTTGAGAAACTGGAAAACAGGGAATGTGCATGATTCATTCTACATTTTTAAAATGAAACGGAAAGCTTCCCCAAAACAGATGATTCAATACAATTCTTACTAATAATGAGCATTTGTGGATAATTTGCATTTTTGGAACACCATGATTTAAAATTTCAGTCACTAAAAGAATAACTTCAGTGCATTTTTTTTAATACTAGTTTACTATCAAAATTGGAAGTTTGGTCTCTGACATAATAGGGCCATTGAAGAAGTTTGCTGTTAATAATTGTCATTTCAACTCAGGAATCTGGCGACTATAATGTGTCCATTTTCATTTGACAAGTCTGGTCTGTTCAAGACCCAAAGTCCTGGGCATAAGGAGATGTTATCCAGGACATATAAGCATGAAGACATTTCTTACAGCTGAGATAATAGTCACCTCTGCCTATATGTATCAGTGCTGCCTTAGGAAATTTTAGCTAAATTGTTTCCCTAAGAATGCTAAGCTACTACAGGTTAATAGAGGTTAAAAAATAAGTAAGAATGTAAAAAGAAGTGTTACATTGGATCATGTTTATTTGGCATTCTTTCATTTTGGCTTTTGCTGAGAATTTTTTTTAAGGGTAAGTGAATGATGTGTAGACTGAATCTTAGGACATATTTAGCCATAAGATTTTTTTTTTTATTTTATTTTTACTTTATTTTGCTTTACAATACTGTATTGGTTTTGCCATACATTGACATGAATCCACCACAGGTGTATACGAGCTCCCAATCCTGAATCCCCCTCCCACCTCCCACCCCATATCATCTCTCTGGATCATCCCCGTGCACCAGCCCCAAGCATCCTGTATCTTGTATCGAACATAGACTGGTGCTTTGTTTCTTACATGATAGTATACATGTTTCAATGCCATTCTCCCAAATCATCCCAACCTCTCCCTCTCCCTCACCGTCCAAAAGTCCGTTCTATACATCTGTGTCTCTTTTACTATCTCGCATACAGGGTCATCATTACCATCTTTCCAAATTCCATATATATGTGTCAGTATACTGTATTGGTGTTTTTCTTTCTGGATTACTTCACTCTGTATAATAGGCTCCAGTTTCATCCATCTCATTAGAACTGATTCAAATGTATTCTTTTTAATGGCTGAGTAATACTCCATTGTGTATATGTACCACAGCTTTCTTATCCATTCATCTGCTGATGGACATCTAGGTTGTTTCCATGTCCTGGCTATTATAAACAGTGCTGCGATGAACATTGGGGTACATGTGTCTCTTTCAATTCTGGTTTCCTCGGTGTGTATGCCCAGCAGTGGGATTGCTGGGTCATAAGGCAGTTCTATTTGCAATTTTTTAAGGAATCTCCACACTGTTTTCCATAGTAGCTGTACTAGTTTGGATTCCCACCAACTGTGTAAGAGGGTTCCCTTTTCTCCACACCCTCTCCAGCATTTATTGTTTGTAGACTTTTGGATCGCAGCCATTCTGACTGGTGTAAAATGGTACCTCATTGTGGTCTTGATTTGCATTTCTCTGATCATGAGTGATGTTGAGCATCTTTTCATGTGTTTGTTAGCCATCCGTATGTGCTCTTTGGAGAAATGTCTATTTAGTTCTTTGGCCCATTTTTTGATTGGGTCGTTTATTTTTCTGGAATTGAGCTGCATAAGTTGCTTGTATATTTTTGAGATTAGTTGTTTGTCAGTTGCTTCATTTGCTATTATTTTCTCCCATTCAGAAGGCAGTCTTTTCACCTTACTTATAGTTTCCTTTGTTGTGCAGAAGCTTTTAATTTTAATTAGATCTCATTTGTTTATTTTTGCTTTTATTTCCAGTATTCTGGGAGGTGGATCATAGAGGATCCTGCTGTGTTTTATGTCGGAGAGTGTTTTGCCTATGTTCTCCTCTAGGAGTTTTATAGTTTCTGGTCTTACATTTAGATCTTTAATCCATTTTGAGTTTATTTTTGTGTATGGTGTTAGAAAGTGATCTAGTTTCATTCTTTTACAAGTGGTTGACCAGTTTCCCAGCACCACTTGTTAAAGAGATTGTCTTTACTCCATTGTATATTCTTACCTCCTTTGTCAAAGATAAGATGTCCATAGGTATGTGGATTTATCTCTGGGCTTTCTATTTTGTTCCATTGATCTATATTTCTGTCTTTGTGCCAGTACCATACTGTCTTGATGACTGTGGCTTTGTAGTAGAGCCTGAAGTCAGGCAGGTTGATTCCTCCAGTTCCATTCTTCTTTCTCAAGATTGCTTTGGCTATTCAAGGTTTTCTGTATTTCCATACAAATCTTGAAATGATTTGTTCTTGTTCTGTGAAAAATACCACTGGTAGCTTGATAGGGATTGCACTGAATCTGTAGATTGCTTTGGGTAGTATACTCATTTTCACTATATTGATTCTTCTGATCCATGAACATTAGCCATAAGATTTTAAAAAATAGTTTCAAATCTCTGTTGTTATAGAAATATCAATTTGTATTCTAGATTAAGACACAAGCAAACAATTTGAATCTCCTTCCCATAAAATTCAAGCAACTGATTTTTTTCCAAATTCACATAACAGATTCTTCAGTTAGGTATTTTATGTTCTTAAAATTTTTTCTTTTGAAAAATACATCTTGCATTATTCTAAAGATATATAAGGATTTTGAAATCTTATTCTTTGAATAATATTTCAGATGAATGACTTAAAATTTTTATTTTATTGAAGTATAGTTGATTTACAATGTTATGTTAATTTCTACTATATAGTAAAATAATTCAGCTATGCATGTATATGTATATATACACATTCTTTTTTGTATTCTTTTCCATTATGATTTATCATAAGACATTGAATATAGTTCCCTGTGCTGTACAGTAGGTCTTTGTTGTTTATCTATTCTGTGTATAAAGTTTGCATTGGCTAATCCCATCCTCCTAACCCATCCCTCTCTACTCCCACCCCCTTGCTAATCATGAGTCTGTTCTCTACATCTGTGAGTCTGTTTTCTGTTTTATAGATACATTCATTTGTGTCATATTTTGGATTCCACATGTAAGTGATAGCATATGGCATTTGTCTTTCTCTTTCTAACTTACTTCAGTTAGTATATAGGATGCCATCATATATATGGCCACATCTTTTTTATTTATTCATCTATCGATGGACATTTAGATTGTTTCCATGTCTTGGCTATTGTGAATAATGTTGCTATGAACATAGGGGTGCATGTGTCTTTTTGAATTATAGTCTTGCCCGGATATATGCCCAGGAATTGGATTGCTGGATCATAAGGCAACTCTATTTTTAGTTTTTTTGAGGAATCTCCATACTATTCTCCAAGGTGGCTTCACCAATTTACATTCCTGCCAACTGTGTAGGAGAGTTCCTTTTTCTTTACACTCTCTCCAGCATTTGTTATTTGTAGACCTTTTAATGATGGCCATTCTGACTGGTATGAGTTGGTACCTTATTGTAGTTTCTTTTTTTTTGTATTTCTCTAGTGATTAGTGATGGCGAATGTCTTTTCATGTGACTATTGACCATCTATATGTCTTTTATGGAGAAATATCCATTTAGGTATTCTGCCCATCTTTTGACTGAGTTGTTTTTTTTTGATATAAATTTATTTATTTTAGTTGGAGGTTAATTACTTTACAATATTGTATTGGTTTTGCCATACATCAACATGAATCCGCCAGAGGTATACACGTGTTCCCCATCATGAACCCCCCTCCCCCGTCTCTCCCCATACCACCCCTCTGGGTCGTCTCAGTGCAGCAGCCCCAAGCATCCAGTATCATGCATCAAACCTGGACTGGCGATTCATTTCATATATGTTATTGAGTTGTATGAGCTGTTTCAGCAAGTATTTTTTAAACTGCCATACAAAATTAGTCACAAATGAAAAAAAATCAAAATTATTTTCCTTTATTAATTTTTTCCTGTATTTGTTTCATGAACAGGTCTTCCCTTGAAGTCAACCTGTTTCAATACCTAAACAAATGTTCTGTTCACTGTAGAGTCTCAGAAATAATTTCCCTTTTAAATAAATCATTTGATATCATATAATCTATGGTTACCCACATTTGATCATAGTCAAATCCATGTTTTGAAAGAAATATTTTAGGGCTACAAAGGTTAAAAACGTATGCTATGAAAAATTGTGTCTCGATCCCAGGGAGTGAAATCAGTGTCACGTATTTAATATTTATCACTGTTTCTTACTATCAGAAGTGGCATCAAATAATTCCTCAAAACTACCCATGCTCTTTATGTGATCTGCTGCTCTGTCATGGCATGTTAACTGAGATGTAGACACTGGAAAACCTCTCTTCCCAGCCTCTACCTAAATTGCCTGTAGATAAAAAGGAGCTTCCTAATTCCCAAGCTGTGACAGCAGTGTCATCTATTATACTGCAGAAGCAGAGAGAGGGAAAAGGGTAGATGTTGTTAAGAAACAAACTTCAGCTGAATAAACTTGAAATTTTAATTGGCGTTATTAAACAATTCATGAATCAAGTGTCCTCCCATGTAAGGTTGCTCTTAGGAGTTGTGCAAAATGCAGGGAGCGGGGGTGGTGCTTCTAGGAGGAGGTTAGGGCACAAAAGTGACTAGCCAAAGAAAAGAATTGTTTCAGGCAAGGTCACCTTCTTTTGGGAGAGAGGTAAGGGTCTCTCTTGTAGCTTACCTCTTCCTGTGTGTTTGTGTGTGTTGGGGTGGCTGAAGAGGCCTGTATGACAGATTACCTCACTGGTACTGACCAGAAGATTCCAGACTGGCTGATTAAGGTTCCATTCCTGGGGAAGGTCAAAGCTGCAATTAGGTCAGGTATTAAATCTCAGTTAGGTTCCATGGGCTTTAGCATGAGTGATACCATTTTAGGCCTGTGGTTTTTCTCTTAAACAAGATTAAAATTCGGGGCTGCAGAGATAGGTTGCCTTCAGTCAGATCTGGCCTCCACCATTCACTAGCTGTGTGGCCTTAGGCAGGTTACTTAAGACTCAGTATCTCACCTGTAGAATGGCCATTTAAAAAAAATATCTAAGCCCATAGGCTGTTAGGAGGCTTGAATAATGTAACATCTGCAAGGTGCACAGGACATTGTAGTGCGTAGATTATATTCACAAAGGTAAGCTATGATGTTTCTCTTCTCTCTGTCCTAAGTTGCTTCCCAACATTAATTTCCATTCTTGGATTTTCTCCTTCATAAAAATGTACTTCTTGGGAAGTCCACCCTATCTCCATGGCTTTGGGTGTATACAGTAATTCTTCCCTTATACCAGGCTTCACTTTTCATGATTGCAGTTTCCTGAGATCAGCTGCAGTCTGAAAATATTAAATGTAGAATTCTGGAAATAAATAGTTTATAAGTTTTAAACTGTACGCCATTCTGACTAATGTGATGCAATATTGCGCCGTCTGGCTCCAACCTGCCTGTGAGTCACCCCTTTGTCCCTGCCATTCCTTAGTATTAGTTACTTAGTGCTCATCTTGCTTTTCAGATTGACTGTCAAGGTATCTCAGTGCTTCTGTTCAAATAACCCTTATTTTACCTAATAATGGCCCCAAAGTGCAAGAGGAGTGATGCTGGCAATTTGGATATGCCAGAGAGAAGCCGTAAAGTGCTTCCTTTAAGTGAAAAGTTGAAAGTTCTTGACTTAATAAGGAAAGATAAAAAATCCTATGCTGAGGTTGCTAAGATGTGTGTAAGAATCAATCTTCTATCTGTGAAATTGTAAAGAAGGAAAAAGAAATTCATGCTAGTTTTGCTGTCACGCCTCAAACTGAAAAAGTTAATAGCCACAGTTAGTGGTAAGTGCTTAGCTAAGATGGAAAAGGCATTGCATTTATTTATACAGTGAGATATTTTGAGAGAGCATTAGAGAGAGACCATATTCTATATATATATATATGCACACACACATATAAAACTTTTATTATAATACATTATTATTAATGTCCTATTTTATTATTAGTTGTTGTTGTTAATCTCTTGCTATGCCTAGTTTATAAATAAAACTTTACCATAGATATGTTTGCATAGGAAACAGCGTAGTGTGTGTTAGGGTCGGTATTATCTCCTGTCTCAGGCGTCCACTGGGGGTCTTGGAACACAACTCCCTGTAGATAAGGGGGACTACTGTGTTTTCTTTTTGTTCTTCTCTATCAGTTCTCCCTTTGATATGCTAACAGCACACAGAGCACTTTTTCCTAGTGTAAAGGCTGATAGAAATGTAAATAGTTCAGCTTTTGAGTAGGGAAGGAGGCCACATATGGGAAGAGGAAATAGGCTGCCTTCTGTTCTTTCCTTGCAGATAACCTCACCATCCTGAACCCTCAGAGAGTTCAGCAAGAGAATGTATGGCTTGGGGAAGTGGCCAGAGCATTTGGCACCATGATTCAGCAGAGGAATCTTGGAAACAATGCACTATTTCTAGTAAAATGCTGCCTTCTTCATGTGTAAGGGGCAGGTTCTGCAGAGTCCTGGTCAAACAAAGCATCACTTGCCTGTGTACAGAATGCTTCAGTCTGTTCTTTTCTCTAAACATATCCCATTTTCAATTTTCTATTTTATTACAACCGTGTGCTGTTGTGACTCTTGTGCTGACATTCTCACTTGGCTCTCTTTGTTCCTGAGTAGGGGAAGTCTGTGTCAAAGACAGAAGCCTGGGGACTCCTGAGAGTCTTTCATGGGCAAATGGTAAAATTCCCAAGGTCCAAATCCTAAATGCAAAACAGCAAATGGTTTTAGTGTTCTAGGTTGACACACAAAATATGTTCACAGTTGTATATATATATTTTCTCATATAGTGGTGGTTTTCAACCGAGAAATCCATCCTTCTTTCTGAATCATGTGTCAATGATGACAACAGGAAAAGATACTGAGGATGAGAGATGTACCCGAGGAATTGTCACAGGTAGCATTCTGGTCCAAATATGCTTTCTGGGTAGGTTTTGTGGCCATGAGACTCTCAGTACTGTCACACAATTTTCAGCATAGGGCACATAAGAATCGTATATTCATAATGTTTCTGGGTCTAATGAAATAGTTGATATTAGTCATCCCAAATGAAGCAAAAGTTGATACGTTATCATCTTCAGTTAGGACTCAAAAGGTTAACATTTTGAAATCTAGAAACTAGCTCTTACTGATGCTCATTGAAGGCATTTTACCTAATTTATGGCCAGAATCTCTATTACATTTTGTAACAGGTCATAAAATGGACCTGACAACACACAGTGGATGGAATGCATTGATGAAATAAAGATAGCATCTGACAATTCCATACTTTGATGATAATCTCCGATTTAAACGCTTCGGTCAAATGTTTTTGAGAACTAAGGTGTTCTGATCACCCAGTGCATGGGAACATTTAAGAAAACACACACACACACACTCTCTCTCTCTCCAAACTTTCTCTATCATTTTATTGCACTGACTCCTTTGTTTTCATCTTGCTGTCTGTCATTCAAAACTATGAAGAATAAATAAGTGTTCAAAGATTTAAAAAGCAGCGATAAGTAAGTAAGCGTTGGTGTCATTTGCACAGGTTCCTAGTAACTACAAAAATAGTTTCATCTTCATTCCTCTAAAGGATCTGGAATTGATTCCCATATATAATGTAAGAAAAAGAGATGGAGACCTAAAATAAGACAGCCAAATGTGCAGCAATTCTAAAAAACCCCAATTTAAAAAGTTTTGAGTTTTTAAAAGTGAATCTAACATATTTAATATAAATACCATGTCTTTCTAATATTAGAAAACTTGAAAATCATGAAACTTTATCAGAGTCACTTGCAGATAATTTTAACACACAAACATACAAATTAAGATAGATCAGATATTTCACTCTATATGTTGATATATGAAGAGGAATTCCAAGATGTATTATGTGTGTTACACTTTTCTTCTTATGAGGTCACTGTCATTTGCCAGAGCATTTTCTCATTGTTTCTAAACATTTGCTAATGGGTGGGCTTACTAGTATTGCTTGAAAGAGACAGAAAGAGCTCCCATGTGAATTTGACCTACTTTCCTCTAAATAAGTTACCCTTTCTTATACTCCATTGTGTCATTCTTGCAAATTCTCTTAAGAGACTCATCTTTGAAATCAATTGGTAAAAACAGGCATAAAGCAGGTTGCTGTGATGTTGGCTACTAAGAAGGCATATGTGTATCTGTGTGTGTGTGTGTGGTTATAACATGTCCATCCATCCCTAATAGCATTGCTTTATCACAAATCCAAGAAAGGAGAAAACTATATTATAGCAGAGCAATGTCCAATAAAATTTGATCATCTTTCAGCCTGAGAATTGAATAACAAGTTAAATATTATTATTATTATTATTATTTAAATTAATAAGGTAAGGCAATATAGTTTTAGAAATGGTTCAGTCTTTAACTGAAAGAACATGTGTAGAATTTAGTAATTTTATTTTTTTCAAAATCAAATGCTCATTAATGAGCAAAAAGCAGGGGGAGAGAAACTCAGTCAAACAAGAGAAATAAGAATATACACAGCCCTTAAGATGGGGTAACTTCAGCAAAGCCAGATTCCCTGAGCTCCTCTGACACACTCCTTGATGTGGACTGATTATCTGACAGAATAACAGTTACTCTGAGGCCAACTACTAGATGCAGCTTGCAGGCAAGAGAGCCTGTCATCAAAGCAGCTGATTATTCTGAGGTGTCAGGGAACAGGCAGATCTAAGAGACAGAAGAATCTGGATCCATATTCTAGACTTTTTGCTTATAGACAAAGAATTTAAAGAATCAACTCTAGGAAGTTTTTTTTTTTTTTTTAAGATTTATCTATTTATTTTATTTTTGGCTGTGCTGGGTCTTCCTTAGTGCCTGAGTAAGTGAATGAGTGAAAATCGCCCAGTCGTGTCTGACTCTTTGCGACCCCATGGACTATACAGTCCATGGAATTCTCCAGGCCAGAATACTGGAGTGGGTAGCCTTTCCCTTCTCCAGGGGATCTTCCAAACCCAGGGATTGAACCCAGGTCTCCTACATTGCAGGTGGATTCTTGACCAGCTGAGCCATGAGGGAAGCCCAAGAATACTGGAGTGGATGGCCTATCCCTTCTCCAGCAGATCTTCCTGACCTGGGAATCAAACCGGGGTCTCCTGCACTGCAGGTGGATTCTTTACCAACTAAGCTATCAGGGAAGCCCTGGTGTGCAAGGACCTTCTCTAACTGTGGCAAGAGGGGGCTACTCTTCTTGGTGGTGCATGGGCTTCTCATGTGGTGGTGGGGCTTCTCTTGAGCACAGGCTCCAGGGTGTTCAGGAGTTGTCATCTGTGGTCTCTAGAGCACTGGCTCTGTAGTTGTGGTACACAGGCTTGGTTGTTGTGTAACATGTGGCATCTTCCCAGACCAGGGATTGAACCCACGTGGCCTGCATTGGCAGGCAGGTTCTGTCCCCAGAAGGTGTTGTAAATGGTGAATCAGTGAGCTCACTTTCTTCCTGTTACACATGGGAGGGCTTGTGGTGATTATCTAGTTATCCCATCATGAGTGTTAGATGTGTTGGGTGATCAATAAGGTGATCATTTGGCTGTAGGGAATCAATGAGGAGCACTTCTGGATCTCAATGAAAAGAAAGCACATCATCCAAAGGTTCTGAACTGAGAGCTGGAGCCATCAATGGGCCAGGATTAGTATACTTTTAGATGCATGTAGAAAAGTTCCATTATTTTATTTAGGATTATTTTTCTTTCCATTATAGTTAGGGAAAGGGTATATGTGTGGATGCTAAAGAAGCAGGCAATAAAATGCAGCAACATTTTTGTCTGCTTAAGCATTATTTTCCTTTTAGGAATCCTTATGTGAGCTGTGTGGGGCTATCCATCAGATGGTCTGGCCCTGTGGGCACCTGATCTCAGGTGGGAGAGCTGAAGCATATCACCCCTGGATACAATGTTGATGTGTGGGTGGAAATAAGAAGTATCATAGTAGTTGTAAGAAGACTGATGTGGGAATATGGTAGCCCGAAGATCCACCACCCAAGATGGATGGGTCATGGTAGAGAGTTCCGACAAAATGTGGTCCCCTGGAGAAGGGAATGGTAAACCACTTCAGTGTTCTTGCTTGAGAATCCCATAACAGTATAAAAAGGCAAAAAGATATGAGAGAGATGAACTCCCCAGGTTGGTAGGTGCCCAACATGCTACTGGAGAAGAGTGGAGAAATAACTCCAGAAAGAATGAAGAGATGGAGCCAAAGTGAAAACAATCCCCAGTTGTGGATGTGACTGGTAATGGAAGTAAGATCTGATGCTGTAAGAACAATATTTCATAGGAACCTGGAATATGGTTAGATTTGTGAGTCAAGGTAAGTCAGAAGTGGTCAAACAGGAGATGGCAAGAATGAACATCGACATTTTAGGAATCAGTGAACTAAAATGGACTGGAACAGGGAAATTTAATTCATATGACCATTATATCTACTACTGTGGGCAAGAATCCCTCAGAAGAAGTGGAGTATCCCTCATAGTCAACAAAAGAGTCCAAAATGCAGTACTTGGGTGCAGTCTCAAAAACACAGAATGATCTCTGTTCATTAGCAAGGCAAGTGATTCAGTATCACAGTAATCCAAGTCTATGACCAACTAGTAATGCTGAGGAAGCTGAAGTTGAACGGTTTTATGAAGACCTACAGGACCTTTTAGAAATAACACCCAAAAAAGACGTCCTTTTTGTTATAGGGGACTGGAATGCAAAAGTAGGAAGTCAAGAAACACCTGGAGTAACAGGTAACTTCAGCCTTGGAGTACAGAATGAAGCACTGCAAAAGCTAATAGAGTTTTGCCAAGAGAATGCACTGGTCATAGGAAACACCCTCTTCCAACAACACAAGAGAAGACTCTACACATGGACATCACCAGATGGTCAACACCAAAGTCAGATTGATTATATTTTTTGCAGCCAAAGATGGAGAAGCTCTATACAGTCAGCAAAAACAAGACCAGGAGCTGACTGTGGCTCAGATCATGAACTCCTTATTGCCAAATTCAGACTTAAATTGAAGAAAGTAGGGAAAACCACTAGACCATTCAGGTAGGACCTAAATCAAATCCCTTATGAGTGAGAAATTGGTTTAAGGAACTAGATCTGATAGACACAGTGCCTGAGGAACTATGGATGGAGGTTCATGACATTGTACAGGAGACAGGGATTAAGACCATCCCCAAGAAGAAGAAATGCAAGAAAGCAAAATGGCTGTCTGGGGAGGCCTTACAAATAGCTGTGAAAAGAAGAGAAGCAAAAAGCAATGGAGGAAAGGAAAGATATATCTATTTGAATGCAGAGTTCCAAAGAATAGCAAGGAGAGATAAGAAAGCCTTCCTCAGCTATCAATGCAAAGAAATAGAGGAAAACAATGGAATGGGAAAGACTAGAGATCTCTTCAAGAAAATTAGAGATACCAAGGGAACATGTCATGCAAAGATGGGCTCAATAAATAACAGAAATGGTCTGGACCTAACAGAAGCAGAAGATCTTAAGAAGAGGTGGCAAGAATACACAGAACTGTACAAAAAAGATCTTCATGACCCAGATAATCACGATGGTGTGATCACTCACCTAGAGCCAGACATCCTGGAATGTGAGGTCAAGTGGGCCTTAGGAAGCATCACTATGAACAAAGCTAGTGGAGGTGATGGAATTCCAGTTGAGCTATTTCATATTCTAAAAGATGATGCTGTGAAAGTGCTACACTCATATGTCAGCAAATTTGGAAAACTCAGCAGTGGCCACAGGACTGGAAAAGGCCAGTGTTCATTCTAATCCCAAAGAAAGGCAATGCCAAAGAATACTCAAACTATTGCACAATTGTACTTATCTCACTCACTAGTAAAGTAATGCTCAAAATTCTCCAAGCCAGGCTTCAGCAATATGTGAACCATGAACTTCCAGATGTTCAAGCTGGTTTTAGAAAAGGCAGAGGAACCAGAGTTCAAATTGCCAACATCGGCCGGATCATCAAAAAAGCAAGAGAGTTCCAAATAATCATCTACTCCTGCTTTATTGAATACGCTAAAGGCTTCGACTCTGTCGATCACAACAGTTCAGTTCAGTTGCTCAGTCATGTCTGACTCTTTGCAATGCCATGGACTGAAGCATGCCAAGCTTCCCTGTCCATCATCAACTCCTGAAGTTTAGTCAAACTAATATCCATTAAGTTGGTGATGCCATCCAGCCATCTCATCCCCTTCTCCTCCCACCTTCTATTTTTCCCAGCCTTAGGTTCTCTTTCAAGGAGTCAGTTCTTCACATCAGGTGGCCAAAGTATTGGAGTTTCAGCTTCAGCATCAGTCCTTCCAATGAATATTCAGGACTGATTTCCTATAGGATGGACTGGTTGGATCTCCTTGCTCAGTCACCATCTGAGGTGATTTTGGAGCCCCCCAAAATAAAGTCTGACACTGTTTCTATTGTTTCCCCATCTATTTGCCAGGAAGTGATGGGACCAGATGCTATGATCTTTGTTTTCTGAATGTTGAGTTTTAGGCCAACTTTTTCACTCTCTTCTTTCACTTTCATCAAGAGGCTTTTTAGTTCCTTCATCTTCATTGGAAATAAATGGGGAAACAGTGGAAAGACTGACAGGTTTTATTTTCATGGGCTCCAAAATCACTGCAGATGGTGACTTCAGCCATGAAATTAAAAGATGCCTGCTCTTTGGAAGAAAAGCTATGACCAACCTAGACAGCATATTAAAAAGCAGAGACCTTACTTTGCCAACAAAGGTCTGTATAGTCTAAGCTATAGTTTTTCCAGTAGTCATGTATGGATGTTAGAGTTGCACTATAAAGCAAGCTCAGCACTGAAGAATTGATGCTTTTGAACTGTGATGTTTGGGAAGACAGTTGAGCGTCTCTTGAGCTGCAAGGAGATCAAACCAGTCAATCCTAAAGGAAACCAGTCCTGAATATTCATGGGAAGGACTGATGCTGAAGCTGAAACTTCAACACTTTGGCCACATGATGTGAAGAACTGACTTCTTGGAAGAGACCCTGATGCTGGGAAAGATTGAAGGCAGGAGGACAAGGGGATGGCAGAGGAAGAGATTGTTGGATGGCATCACCGACTCAATGAACATAAGTTTGAGCAAGCTCCAGGAGTTGGTGACGGCAGGGAAGCCTGGCATGCTGCAGTCCATGGGGTCGTGAAGAGTTGGACACAACTGAGCAACTGAACTGAACTTAAATGAGGATCCCAGCAGCATGCAGTGGGCCATGAGGATGAGGTGAAACAAAGATGGGATACCCAAGAAATCACCCATGCCCCATGGTGAATTTAGGCCTTGGGCTTTCTAGGGGTGTGCCACAGTAATTACCTACTGTGTTAGCTCCCTATTTCTGGTATAACAAATGATCTCGAATTTAGTGGTTTAAAATAACACAGATGTATTATTTTGTAGTCTGGAGGTCAGAAGTCTGAAATTGGTCCTGTATGACTAAAATTAAGGTGTCAGCAGAGCTGCATTCATTCTTGGAATCTAAGGAAGAATTTGTTTCCTGGCCTTTTCCAGCTTCTGGATGGTGCTTGCATTCCTGCTTATTTCCCCTTCCTTCTCATTCGGTGTTAGTTATGTAACCTCTTCATTTCTCTCTCTCCTTCCAATGTCTCATCACCTTCCCTAATTCTGACCCTCCAGCATCCTTCTGATAAGGACCCTTGGTTATAGTTGGCCCACACATTTAGTCCTGAATAATCTCCCCATGTCAAGATCCATAACTTAATTACATGTAGTCTCTGTTGTCATACATGATAACATGATGACAGGTTGTAGGATGTTGGATGTGGCCATCCTTGGAAGGGTGTTTTTCAGTTTATCACATCTATTTTCAGCTGGCTTGAACTGGGATTTTGTCACTTTTATGCAGGAGAATCCTAATTAAGACCCAATGAGTCTGCATTTTTATTTCTCTTAGAAGTCAACTACCTGTTATTAATACATTCTCCTCCATTTAGTGCATATTGTAAATTCAAAGCAGCAGAGATATTTAGAAGAAATGACAGTAGAATGTGAATTACTAGTATTTTAACCCTCACTAGAGCAAATTACATATTTGCTTTCAGGTTTAGTTTATTCATTTATAGTATTCAGATAATAACTCTTGATTTGCCTGATTCACAAGGTTATGGTGAGAATCAAATGAGATTTTAAAAATACACTAAATTCATGCTACATGCACATAGAAATTACTTTTTTAAAATCTCATGTATGTGTCAGCTTTTAGGGTGAGTTATTCATTCAGTATTATTAACTGTAGTTTTTGGCCCTGAATCTTGCAGTAATTGCTTTTGTGTATTCCTCCAGCCTAATGAAAAAAATTAAGATCTGTAAATCCCCTCTGCCTGAAGATGGCAGAGAATAGTCAATTTCCTTTTACCCTCTGCTTCAAAATCCATTGGGGAAAAAGGCAAAACAAGAAATGGAAGGGGAAAAACCTAACTTTTATGGAAACAAAGAAATGATCATACCTCAACATGCCAAAACATGAAGAAGATGTATTAAATGTTGTGAAATAATGCTTAGAGACAAGTAAGTATAAGAGAAAGCAAGACATACCTTTTTGTATATAAGGAAAGTTAAAGATTCTCCTGATAGCCTATGACTGAGTCCAAGAGGACTTTTTTCTGTTTAGTTCAGAGAGATAGGATATATGAATGTGAACATGTAACACCTCAGAATGATGGAGGAGATACTGATGAACACAAAACCATACTATAGCACTTAAAAAAAATAATCTATATATATATACAGCTTAACTGAGGGCAGGGAGTTTGATTCTTGACCTAAAGAAGATGGGAAGGTAAATAACAGTCCTCAGGTCAAAACTTAATATAAAGACATTTGCTGTGAGCACAATGACATTGTGGATACTAAAACTGAAGGATAATGTACAAAAAAATTGAAGAAATCCCAGATTTGATGACAGCATGCTTGAAGTAGCATATCCAAGTCTATTACGGATCCCTGCATGAGCTACCTAGATAAGAAATGATCTGCTGAGGACCAATCTTAACATAATCACTATGTGATCTGAGCACAGTCACTCCACCATGAATCAAAAGGGAAAAGGGGCTAAAATATAGAGAAGAAATGAATGTAGATCATAATGAAAAATTGCCCAGAGGAGGAGAGAGGTCACCAAGATAATTTACATAATCAAAATCTCCCTAAACAAATTATTTAAAGAAAATATAAAATATTTAAAATTATATGACAAAAGAAGAAAATAGTGAGGAAAAAATTAAGGTATTGCAGAGATGTCCAACAACACACGAGAAGACTCTACACATGGACATCACCAGATGGTCAACACCGAAATCAGATTGATTATATTCTATGCAGCCAAAGATGGAGAAGCTCTATACAGTCAAGAAAAACAAGACCAGGAGCTGACTGTGGCTCAGATCATGAACTCCTTATTCCCAAATTCAGACTCAAATTGAAGAAAGTAGGGAAAACCACTAGACCATTTAGGTATGACCTAAATCAAATCCCTTATGATTATACAGTGGAAGTGAAAAATAGATTTAAGGGCCTAGATCTGATAGATAGAGTGCCTGATGAACTATGGAATGAGGTTCGTGACATTGTACAGGAGACAGGGATCAAGACCATCCCCATGGAAAAGAAATGCAAAACAGCAAAATGGCTGTCTGGGGAGGCCTTACAAATAGCTGTGAAAAGAAGAGAAGTGAAAAGCCAAGGAGAAAAGGAAAGATATAAGCATCTGAATGCAGAGTTCCAAAGACTAGCAGGGAGAGATAAGAAAGCTTTCTTCAGTGATCAATGCAAAGAAATAGAGGAAAACAACAAAATGGGAAAGACTAGCGATCTCTTCAAGAAAATTAGAGATACCAAGGGAACATTTCATGCAAGGATGGGCTCGATAAAGGACAGAAATGGTATGGACCTAACAGAAGCAGAAGATATTAACAAGAGGTGGCAAGAATACACAGAAGAACTGTACAAAAAAGATCTTCACGACCCAGATAATCATGATGATGTGATCACTAATCTAGAGCCAGGCATCTTGGAAAGTGAAGTCAAGTGGGCCTTAGAAAGCATCACTACGAACAAAGCTAGTGGAGGTGATGGCATTCCAGTTGAGCTGTTTCAAATCCTGAAAGATGATGCTGTGAAAGTGCTGCACTCAATATGCCAGCAAATTTGGAAAACTCAGCAGTGGCCACAGGACTGGAAAAGTTCAGTTTTCATTCCTATTCCAAAGAAAGGCAATGCAAAAGAATGCTCAAACTACCACACAATTGCACTCATATCACATGCTAGTAAAGTAGTGCTCAAGCTGGTTTTAGAAAAGGCAGAGGAACCAGAGATCAAATTGCCAACATCTGCTGGATCATCAAAAAAGCAAGAGAGTTCCAGAAAAACATCTATTTCTGCTTTATGGACTATGCCAAAGCCTTTGACTGTGTGGATCACAATAAACTATGGAAAATTCTGAAAGAGATGGGAATACCAGACCACCTAACCTGCCTCTTGAGAAATCTGTATGCAGGTCAGGAAGCAACAGTTAGAACTGGACATGGAACAACAGACTGGTTCCAAATAGGAAAAATAGTACGTCAAGGCTGTATATTGTCACCCTGCTTATTTAACTTATATGCAGAGTACATCATGAGAAATGCTGGACTGGAAGAAACCCAAGCTGGAATCAAGATTGCTGGGAGAAATATCAATAACTTCAGATATGCAAATGATACCACCCTTATGGCAGAAAGTGAAGAGGAACTAAAAAGCCTCTTGATGAAAGTGAAAGAGGAGAGCGAAAAATTGGCTTAAAGCTCAACATTCAGAAAATGAAGATCATGGCATCCGGTCCCATCACTTCATGGGAAACAGATGGGGAAACAGTGGAAACAGTGTCAGACTTTATTTTTTTGGGCTCCAAAATCACTGCAGATGGTGATTGCAGCCATGAAATTAAAAGACGCTTACTCCTTGGGAGAAAAGTTATGACCAACCTAGACAGCTTATTACAAAGCAGAGACATTACTTTGCCAACTAAGGTCCATCTAGTCAAGGCTATGGTTTTTCCAGTAGTCATGTATGGATGTGAGAGTTGGACTGTGAAGAAGGCTGAGTTGCAAAGAATTGATGCTTTTGAATTGTGGTGTTGGAGAAGACTCTTGAGAGTCCCTTGGACTGCAAGGAGATCCAACCAGTCCATTCTGAAGGAGATCAACCCTGGGATTTCTTTGGAAGGACTGATGCTAAAGCTGAAACTCCAATACTTTGGCCACCTCATGCGAAGAGTTGACTCATTGGAAAAGACTCTGATGCGGGGAGGGATTGGGGGCAGGAGGAGAAGGGGACGACCGAGGATGAGATGGCTGGATGACATCACAGACTCAGTGGATGTGAGTCTGAGTGAACTCCTGGAGATGGTGATGAACAGGGAGGCCTGGCGTGCTGCGATTCATGGGGTCTCAGAGTCGGACACGACTAAGCGACTGAACTGAACTGAACTGCAGAGATGAAATCTATATCTATAGAGTCAACCTAAATAAAGCTGAGGCAAGCTCTGATTACCAAAGCTTGAGTTTATTCAAGACTAGCAGAGCAGTTGCCTTTTAGGAAATGCAGACTGTGGCAATTTACAAGTTGGTCCACTGAGGGTTCAAGATGGGCTGTTTTGGGGGTGCGCATGGAATACAATGGAGAGGAAGTCTGGTCACAGTCTGTGATAATTTAATTTGCTTGAGGATGGAGAGAGATCTTTGGTGGATGTTTATTGTTAAGGAGATTAAGTTTTGGTCTTCTATAAATCAGACATTTATGAGAAGTCTGTCTCTGTCTTTTTGAGGCCTCATGTGTGAGATTCTCCTTTCCATAACCTCTGATTCTTTTTAGATCAAAATCCTTTCAAAGTAGCATGTACATATAAAATATATTTCAGATTAATTCTCAAATATAAAATTGAACAACTCTTTTCCCCAACTCAACTAAGATCTTGAGTTGATCATGTGAAAAGGTACAGCTTGTCCCAGGAAAACAGTTAATGCCAACTTTAATTGGTATTTCTAAAAAATGTAGGTTTTATTATTCAGGTAAAATGAGGCAAACAGATTAGGAGGCAATTGCCATTGAATAAATAGTTTGTTACTCATAGTTTCCAAGAGAAAGGGCACATCCTGCCATGCAGGGCCACACATAGAAGCACCGGGGTCCATTAGGAGGCAGAGGGAACAAAGAGAAAATGTGGAAGAGTTTTTAATCTTGGTTTCTGTGGGAAGGAATGGGTGAGGCAGGCTAGGCAACTTTCAGATAGGTTAATTTAAATAACTTTAGTAGGCTCTGGGCTGGAAGGCTGTTCTTGTTACCAAGTCTAAGCTTGCTCTGCTTGCCACATAACAAGCCGATAAAACTGGAGACGAGGTGTTGAGAGAAGGAATATGACTATTTAGAAAGCTGGCTGACCAAGAAGATGGCAGACTAATGTCTGAAAATAGCCATCCTATCAGTTCTGGATGCAGGTTCTTTTACAAAACAGAGATGGGGGGAGGTGAGGAAATAAAGTAAAAAAGCCAATAATTTTGCAAACATCTCCTAGAGTAGCAAGCCTTGGGTTCAGTTCAGTTCAGTCGCTCAGTTGTGTCCGACTCTTTGCAACCCATGAATTGCAGCGCGCCAGGCCTCCCTGTCCATCACCAACTCCCAGAGTTCACCCAAACTTATGTCCATCGAGTTGGTGATGCCATCCTGCCTCCAATCCCTCCCCGCATCAGAGTCTATTCCAATGAGTCAACACTTCGCATGAGGTGGCCAAAGTATTGGAGTTTCAGCCTCAGCATCAGTCCTTCCAAAGAACACCCAGGGCTGATCTCCTTAGGATGGACTGGTTGGATCTCCTTGCTGTCCAGGGGACTCTCAAGAGTCTTCTCCAACACCACAGTTCAAAAGCATCAATTCTCTGGCGCTCAGCTTTCTTCACAGTCCAACTCTCACATTCATACATGACCACTGGAAAAACCATAGCCTCGACTAGATGGGCCTTTGTTGGCAAAGTAACATCTCTGCTTTTGAATATGCTGTCTAGGTTGGTCATAACTTTCCTTCCAAGGAGTAAGCATCTTTTAATTTCATGGCTGCAATCACCATCTGCAGTGATTTTGGAGCCCCCCAAAATAAAGTCTGACACTGTTTCCACTATTTCCCCATCTATTTCCCATGAAGTGATGGGACCAGATGCCATGATCTTAGTTTTCTGAATGTTGAGCTTTAAGCCAACTTTTTCACTCTCCTCTTTCACTTTCATCAAGAGGCCCTTTAGTTCCTCTTCTGCTATAAGGGTGGTGTCATCTGCATATCTGAGGTTATTGATATTTCTCCTGGCAGTCTTGATTCCAGCTTGGGTTTCTTCCAATCCAGCATTTCTCATGATGTACTCTGCATAGAAGTTAAATAAGCAGGGTGACAGTACACAGCCTTGACATACTCCTTTTCCTATTTGTAACCAGCCTGTTGTTCCATGTCCAGTTCTAACTGTTGCTTCCTGACCTGCATATAGGTTTCTCAAGAGGCAGGTCAGGTGGTCTGGTATTCCCATCTCTTTCAGAATTTTCCACAGTTTGTGGTGATCCATGCAGTCAAAGGCGTTGGCATAGTCAATAAAGCAGAAATAGATGTTTTTCTGGAACTCTCTTGCTTTTTTGATGATCCAGCAGATGTTGGCAATTTGATCTCTGGTTCCTCTGCCTTTTCTGAAACCAACTTGAACATCTGGAAGTTCACGGTTCACGTATTGCTGTAGGAGATGTGTTAATTTCTTCCTTCTGTTGCATGAATGGGGACCCCTTTCAGGGCCCACAATTGGGCTCTTGGCTAACACCCAGAAATGAATTGTCTGAAGAGACACACATACTGACAGATGAGAGACTTTATTGGGAAGGAGCACCTTGGTAGAGAGCAATAGGGTAAGGGAACCCAGGGGGACTGCTCTGCCATGTGGGTCAAAGTTTGGGTTTTATGGTGATGGGATTAGTTTCTAGGTTGTCTCTAACCAATCATTCTGACTCAAGGGCCTTCCTGGTGGCACATGCATTGCTCAGCCAAGGTGGATGTCAGGCAAGGAGGATTCTGGGAAGTGACAGACACTTGGCATCTCCTTTTGACCTTTCCTGAATTCTTCTGGTTTGTGGTAGCTTGTTAGTTCTGTTTATTACCAGCACCTTCTGTCCTAAAATAACTCACACAAAAGATTACTATGGTGCCTGGCCAGGGTAGGCAGTTTCAGTCTGTAAGTTTCCCCTAACATTTCCTGAAGCCACCCATGGGTGGATGGGGTTCTGAACAAAGACTCTTTGGTTTAACATTCAGTCAGAGGGGCAGGGTTCCCTGAGGCAGGCCGTTATGTATAAACAATATCCTGTTAATGAACAAAAGCAATGGGAAGCAAAAGTTAGAGAAGCAGATCCAATATGAAGTCTGCTGTTCCCTGTAATACCCCGAGTTGTCTGCTTGGGGTGATGATGGCAGGGGAATCCTGGCCTGAGTGTGAGTACACTGTGAGAGCCACATAAAGGAGGAGAATGGGCTTTGGAATTGTGTTTTGCAAACGAAAGGCAGAGTTTGGTAAGGTTGTTGCTGTTTCTAGGAATTAGTAAATCCTAGAGGAATGTCTCTACCAGTGTCAGCAAGGTCCAGATGTCAAAGTATCATGAAACACAGAAAACATGGTTAATTAAAGGTGCAGTAGTGTTGCAGGAAGTGGGACCCCTTTCAGGGCCCGAAACTGGGCTCTTGCCTAACACTCGGAAATGAATTGTCCAAGGAGACAAGTCTCCTTTAGACCTTTCCTGAACTCTTCTGGTTGGTGGTGGCTTATTAGTTCTGTGTTCCTTAGCAGGACCTCCTGTTGTAAAACAACTCATGCAAATGGTTACTATGGTGCCTGGCCAGGGTGGGCAGTTCCAGTCAGTGTGCGTCCCCTAACAAGAGGAGGGCTCTTCAGGTCAGGTCAGTTGCTCAGTCGTGTCCGACCCTTTGTGACCCCCATGGACTGCAGCATGCCAGGCCTCCCTGTCCATCACCAACTCCTGGAGTCCACCCAAACCTATGTCCATTGAGTCGGTGATGCCATCCAACCATCTCATCCTCTGTCGTCCCCTTCTCCTCTCACCTTCAGTTCTTCCCAGCATCAGGGTCTTTTCCAAGGAGTCAGTTTTTCGTATCAGGTGACCAAAGCACTGTAGTTTCAGCTTCAGCATCAATCCTTCCAATGAATATTCAGGACTGATTTCCTTTAGGATTGACTGGTTTTGTTGCAGGAAGGGGCCTGAAACTGGGCTCTTGTCTAACACTCAGAAATGAATTGTCCAAGGAGACACATGCCCTGACAAAGCAAGAGATTTTATTGGGAAAGAGCTCCCAGGCAGAGAGTAGGAGGGTAAGAGGACCCAGGAGAACTGCTCTGCCATGTGGCTCACAGTCTCAGGTTTTATGGTGATGGGATTAGTTTCTGGGTTGTCTTTAGCCAATCACTGTGACTCAGAGTCCTTCCTGGTGGTGCATGTTTTCTTCAGCCAAGATGGATGTCAGTGAGAAGGATTCTGGGAGATGGTCGGACATGTAATGTCTCCTTTTGACCTTTCCTGCACTCGTCTGGTTGGTGGTGCTTATTAGTTCTGTGTTCCTTAGCAGGATCTCCTGTCATAAAACAACTCATGCAAATGGTTACTATGGTGCCTGGCCAGGGTGGGCCATTTCAGTCAGTGTGCTTCCCTTAACAGTTTGATCTCCTTGCAGTCCAAGGGACTCTCAAGAGTCTTCTCCAACACCACATTGCAAAAGTATCAATTGTTTGGTGCTCAGCTTTCTTTATAGTCCAACTCTCATATCGATACATGACTATTGGAGGGCTCTTAATAGTGGTGCTCTTAATAGAGCTCTTAATAATGAGGGCTCTTAATAGACAGTGAATCACAGTTCTAAAGAATGGTTTGCCATGCTTTGCCAAAATTATCATTTATTGTAATCATGATGCAATATTTGTTTAATTAAAGCCTAATGAAGTTACATTGTATATTATCAGTAGATCACTGAGTTACAGGGAATACACTGTAAACAGTTTTGTGTGGTAGTGTCCAAAAAGAAATTTGTTTTCCTTAAAATTAGATACTCTACCAATGTACTATTGAAAATTTTATATCTTCAAGGCAGAATGTTGGTAATGCTGCCCCTGAATTTGTATTTCATGCTATGTAAATTAACACCTGAACAAAGAAGTAAGACTAATACATTTTAATAACAAAAAATACTAAAAGAAATACATGGATGGATATATTTTCATGCATATGCCCACAGAGACTTCAGGCTTGTAAGAGTTTGCACGTAATTGGAACTCAGGATGTGTGACAATCTGGATAAAAAGGAATTTAGGATTCCAGACAAAAAGGAAAAGACAAAGGGAAGGAATATTTATTAAGTCAGTGGAAGAACTTTTCATCCAGACTCGTTAATATAACTACTAAACTTACCCGAAAACAGGTTTTTTCTTTTTTTAAAATAAATACTACCATTGGTGTTGAGAATCTTGGAAAGGATCCCATGCAGTGGTAGAAGAGGATGAGAAGTAAAACTAATTCATTTTGCAGAAATGGTTGGTCAGTTTACAGCACTTTGTGGACCAGAGGAGTATGAAGTAACTATTCACTACGTTCTCGTTCAGATACTTGTCAACAGAGTAAAAAAACAAATTCTGTTACTGTTCAGCAGGGGGCTAGTGTTATTTGAGAATAGATATCAGTGACTTAAAGGGAGGCATTGGGACTGTGTCTCATTAAATCACAAATGGCATCATGTTGGATGTGTGGACGTACGGTCTGTAACATGGAAATAAGATTCAGAATTTCCTTTTTAAATTGGAGAAATGAAATGAACTGTCAAAATAGAATGAAACTGAAGAGGGACACAGTTGGCTCATTGACTGTGCATTTCCATCATTAAAGTTTCTCATCTGAAAAACGGACATAAAAGCTGTAAACAAAGGACAAAATCCCTGGTCACAACATTGTTACCAGCAGCATGCAAGTTTTTGGTATAAAGTCTGTAGATGCTTGACTTACTTCTAAATGCCATGTGCCTGAAATTCTTCTAAAACTCCACAGAGTCAAGTTTCAACTATTTAATTTTTGTTGAAGATAAAAACTTCTGTGTTTTCAACAACTTTACAAAGCTTTCTGGATTAGCACTTTTTACTTTCAGGTCTCTGCTCTTGTTTTGGAGAGAGACAAAGATTCTTCAAATGTCTAAAACATTTGATAGCAAACACTTGCCTTTTCATGTATTCAAGTGTACTCTGTATATACTTTGACGAAATCTCAATTCCATCTACAGGCATGTTAGGTGAAGCACACTGATTGAAACTTTCCACCCTGGCCAGGCACCATAGTTACGACAGGAGGTCCTGGTAAGGAACATGGAACTAATAAGCCTCCACCAACCAGAAGAGTTCGGGAAAGGTCAAAAGGAGACACCACGGGTCCAACCACCTCCCAGAATCCTTCTCTCTAGCATCCATCTTGGCTGAGCGATGCATGCACCACCAGGGAAGACTGAATTAGAATGATTGGCCAAAGACCACCAGGAAACTAATCCCATCACCATAAAACCGAGACTGCAAGTCATGTGGCAGAGCAGTTCTCCTGGGTTCCCTTACCCTACTGCTCTCCACCCGGGTGCCCTTTCCCAATAAAATCTCTTGCTTTGTCAGCACGTGTCTCCTCGGAAATTCTTTTCCGAGTGTTAGACAAGAGCCCAGTTTCGGGCCCTGGAAAGGGGGTCCTCTTTCCTGCAACAGGCATATCTCAGAGATGTTGCTTCCCTAGTGGCTCAGATGGTAAAGAATCCACCTGCAATACAGAAGACCCAGGTTCAATCTCTGGGTTGAGAAGTTCCCCTGGAGAAAGAAATGGCAACCCACTTCAGTATTCTTGTCTGGAGAATCCCATGGACAGAGGAGCCTGGCGGGCTACAGTCCATGGTGTTGCAGAATTAGACAGAACTGAGCCACTAACTCTTAATTTCCTTTAAGAACATATATTTGCTTTCACAACTTGGCTAACTGGTGCAAGAGGCCTAACTTTCAGCCTATCTTGGCATTCAACATGCCTTTCTCATTCAGCTTAATTATTTCTAGCTTTTGGCTTTAAGTGAGAGACATGTGGCTCTTCTTTCACTTGGACACTAAGAGGTAACTGTAGGGTTATTAATTAGCCTGATTTCATGTTGTTGTGTTCCAGGCACTAGGGAGGCCTGAGGAGAGGACAAGAGACAAGGAATGGCCAGTGGGTCAGTAAGAACACACACAACAGTTATCAGTTAGGTTTGTGTCTTACAAAGACACAGTTCGTGGTAGCCCCAAAACAATTATGATAGTGACGTCAAAGATCACAGATCGCCATTATAAATACAATGATACTGAAAGAGTTTGAAATATTGAGAGAGTTACCCAGGTTTGACCCAGACGTGAAGTGAGCAAATGTTGTTGGAAAAATGGTGTTGATAAACTTGCTTGATGCAGGGCTGCCACAAAACTTCCATTTGGAAAAAGTGCAATATCTGCAAAGCACTATACATATTATACTAAAGTGCAATAAAATATTCCTGTATTTATTCTGAGATCAAGTCAATAAACTAATGTTTACGGGAACATTGGGAATGTTCTTAAGAAGGATTTGATAGAATATAAATATATGCCACATTGTACAGGATATATATTTCCATGTCCATCTTAACCATGGGTCTTAATGATCATTTATGTTGCTTAAGCAACTTCCAAAGGTTATCTCATTTACTCCTGTTGAAATTAAGTAAGGAAAACAAGGTTGGTACTAATGTTTGCTTAAAAATATGGAATTTGCCTTTTCTGCATGAGCTATTTCACTTGGCCTGATACCCTCTAGACCTGTCCATGTTGTTGCAAGTGGCAAGATTTCTTCTTCTTTTAATGACTGAGTGGTATCCCAGTGTATGTACATACCATGTGTTCTTTATTCCTGTTGATGAACATTTAGGTTACTTCCATATCTTGAATATTTTAAATAATGCTGTGATGAACACAGGGGGACATATATCTCTTTGAATTGGGGTTTTTTTTTTCTTCAGATCACTATCCCGGTGTGCAACTGCTGGATCGTATGGTAGTTCTATTTTTAATTTTTTGAGGACTCTCCATGCTGCTTTCTACAGTGGCTGTACCAGTTTACATTCCCAGCAGGTGTGAGGGTTTCTTTTTCTCCACCACCTCAGCAAAATTTGCTATTTGTTGTCTTTTTGATCGTCATTCTGACAGGTGTGAGGGGATACCTCATTTTGTGGTTTTGATTTGCCTTTCCCTGAGAATTACTAAGCCGTGTGGTGACACTCACAGAGAGATGTGAAGAATACTCACCGAAAACACTGATAGTGATGACGAAGTAAAATTTATATTTTAAGATAGGACAGGAAAAAAAAATTAAATATGAAATTCTCTCTCTGTGTTTCTTTGGGCCTTGAAGTGAAGTTGCTCAGTCGTGTGTGACTCTTTGTGACCCCGTGGACTGTAGCCCACCAGGCTCCTCCATCCGTGGAATTTTTCAGGCCAGAGTACTGGGGTGGGGTGTTGTTTCGGGCCTTCCCCCTCCCCAATGTGCAGTGTGCATCTGCTTTACATGTTAACCAGAGTCCCTCAAAGATGAGAGTGCCTGCTCAACCATAAAAACATTGTGTTTTCTTTCTTCTGATGCTAGCAGTGTAACTTCTTAAAAAAAATTCATGTTCTTTCTCAGCTCTGTAAGGGGTCATGGTGACTTGTTGCTCACTTTGTGTATGCTTTCCTGGACTATGTATCTTTGGTGACCTTTATGTAAAATATGAAGATGTCATTTTGATGTATGATCCTTTGTCTTAAAATGTATATGACTGTGCCTTAGACTTCTAACAGGTGGGCCAGTTCTCAGAGCTTTCTGAAAATCTGCTTCCTAGGCTATGAGCCTCAGTTGGGCTTGCATAGAATTCCTGTTTTTTTTGTTAACTTGATAGTTTATTAAATTTTTGTTGACAGTTATTGTTTCTGGGCGGTAGGAATTCCAAACTTTAACTTTTGTACCTTTTAATCTTTTTTGAACTTTCATAAACAGAAAAATTAAAGAACTAAATGAAGCCCTAACTAAGAGAGAGCCTAACAGAGGGAAACTATGGTATGAGAGGGGCATGTTTGTGTGCTAAGTTGCTTCAGGAGTATCCAGCTTTTGCAGCCCCATGCATCGCAAAGGCTCCCTGTTCCATGGGGTGCTCTCCAGGCAAGAATACAGGAGTGGTTTGCCCTGCTCTCCTCCAGGGGATCCTACCCACCCAGGGATTGAACCCACATCTCTTACGTCTCCTGCATTGGGAGGCGGGTTCTTTTCCACTAGCGCCACCTGAGGGCAGCTTCATATTAAAAAAGAGCACTGCTGCTGCTGCTAAGTCGCTTCAGTCGTGTCCGACTCTGTGTGACCCCATAGACGGCAGCCCACCAGACTCCCCCGTCCCTGGGATTCTCCAGGCAAGAAAACTGGAGTGGGGTGCCATTGCTTTCTCCGAAAAAAGAGCACTAGGTAAATAGAATGATGACTGAGCGTGCATTTGCCACCAAATGGATAGATGGCTATCTTGATATTCTTTGGCTTTTAGCGTTTGCTAGTGTTGCTGTTCCTTTATGGTTTATTTCTGAAATGTGTAATAATTCAGTACCTTCTAGTCATTTTTCCTTTCTTCTAGGATCCTTCCCATCACAGGTATGCACCTCAGCTTTGTCATTTATGTAAACAATTAGTGCCACACAGTGAGTGTGTAATAAACACTAGCGCTTAATGTTGTTATTGTTAGCATCAATTCAACCCATACTTATTGAATATGTATGATAATTCTGTTGCGTGTCACATTGGAAAAGCATGTAACACAGATGATTGTCTTTAGAGATCTTATACTCTAACGAGGATACAAAGGAATTTCTTCAAAATCCAATTCTCCCATCATGCTGCAACAGCCGTTTGTTTTTTAAATAAGATAAAGTCCAAAGCATTGACACGTTACCTGGTCTTTTGTGATCTGACACTTCCCTATAGATTCAGCCTTATAATAATGTTTCATGCTCAGTTGTGTGCCACTCTTTGTGACCTCATGGACTGTAGCCCGCCAGGACCATCTGTCCATGGGATTTCCCAGGCAAGAATACGGGAGTGGATTGCCATTTCCTTCTCCAGGGGATCTGTCTGACCCAGGGATCGAACCCGTGTCTCCTGCATTGCAAGCGAATTCTTTACCACTGAGCCACCTGAGAAGCCCAGCTTCAGTCTTAACTACTTGCCATTTACTTCTTTTAACTTTTCAGAGCACCCATGTTTTGTGATTCCTTTGTCCTGTCTGCACATTAATCTTGCAGAAGCTCCCTTTTCTCCTTTGTGTGTAATGTTTTCGTTACTTAGAATTTTCTGGAGACAACATGAAACTGGCTAATCAATGTGTATTCTTTAGATTTGGCTCAAAGCCCACCTTTTCTATATAGGCCTCTCTGATCTTTTCTCAAATTCCGACCTTAGGATGTGTGTAATTTCTGAGTCTGACACATTGGTGTATAACTGTAGTTCTTAGCTGGGGGCCATCTTTCTCCACAGGGGACATTTGGCAAAGCCTGGAAACATTTTAGTTGCCACAGTGGGGCGATGCTCCTGCATCCAGTGGGTGTAGGCCAGGGAGAGTGATGAAAGTCCTGTGATGCTCAGAACAGCCTCCCCCAGCAAAGAGGGGACTGGTCCCACACGGCAGGAGTGCTGAGGTTCGAGACCTCATGTTGATGATTCTCCCCAGCCACTAGGTTATGACTTTCCCTTCTGTTTTATCTCTATGTCCTCAGCAATAAGTCCAAAGCCTGCAACATGTTCATTAGATATTTCCTAAATACATGAAAGAAGGAGGGGATTAAAAGTATGCATGGTTATATAAATCATTATTGTCCAATAATAAAGACATTGGCAGTATTTTGACCAATATCAGTACTTCCTTCTGATATTAAAGGGGAATTAAACTGTTGAAATGGAGTGTTAGATGACAGAGGAAACAGGGGTATGGGACAGAGAAATCACAGTAATTGAGGATTAAGATTTTAAAACAGAAAAGGAAAATTAAGAGAAAATATCAGATTCATATGTACAGTGACATTTTCAACAGATTAAATCTTTTAGTAGATGGAAAAAAAATGTTAGAATAACTTTTATTATTGTAGCCAACCAAGATTAATGGTAGGTATAGTTACAGTCGGGGCTTCCCTGGTGTCTCAGTTGGTAAAGAATCTGCCTGCAATGTAGGAGACCCTGGTTCAATTCCTGAGTGGGGAAGATCTGCTGGAGAGGGGTTAGGCTACCCCCGCCAATATTCTTGGGCTTCCCTGGTGGCTCAGTTGGTAAAGAAGTGAACAGCTACTCACTCCAGTATTCTAGCCTGGAGAATTCCGTGGACTGTACAGTCCATGGGGTCGCAAAGAGTTGGATATGACTGAGCGACTTTCACTTTATAGTTACAATGAATGAGATTATCCTTTTATTAAAATTAGAACTAATGTAATGTATCTGAATATTAACACAACATTGATTATTTAAGATGTGCTGTCTCAGTCTTTCTTACTCTTTATTCCAGGTATAAAATTCTGTGTAAGTGAATGCTTCTTTTTTCTGATATTAGTTTGTGGTAGGTGAAAGAATTCTTACAACATAAGAGCTACTTTAAACTTTCAAACTCAAATTAAATGGAAATAGTTTTGAAGTTTAAAATACTTCTTTAAATTTTTATGCCTTTTTGAAGTGTATTATTTCAATCAACATCAGCCAAGAAAGCACTGAATTACTATCAAATACAGCTCTTGAAATACTTTCAAGTTGTGTAGGAAAAAATCCTCCCAAACTGAAATGGCTGCCAATCTCACAGGAGACTAGAAGGAAAAGATAGTTAAAAAGCTATCAGAAAATGGAGAATCTGAGACCCTGTACTTCCTTCAGTTCAGTTCAGTAACTCAGTTGTGTCCGACTCTTTGCGACCCCATGAATCGCAGCATGCCAGGCCTCCCTGTCCATCACCAGCTCGTGGGGTTTGCTCAAACTCATGTCCATTGAGTCAGTGATGTCACCCAACCATCTCATCCTCTGTTGTCCCCTTCTCCTCCTGCCTTAAATCTTTCCCAGCATCAGGGACTTTTCAAATGAGTCAGCTCTTTGCATCAGGTGGCCAAAGTATTGGAGTTTCAACTTCAACATCAGTTCTTCCAATGAATATTCAGGACTGATTTCCTTTAGGATGGACTGGTTGGATCTCCTTGCAGTCCAAGGGACTCTCAAGAGTCTTCTCCAACACTACAGTTCAAAACCATCAATTCTTCAGTGCTCAGCTTTCTTTATAGTCCAACTCTCATATCCATATATGACTCCTTGAAAAACCATAGCCTTGACTAGACAGACCTTTGATGGCAAAGTAATGTCTCTGCTTTTTAATATGCTGTCTCAGTTGGTTATAACTTTCCTTCCAAGGAGCAAGTGTCTTTTAATTTCATGGCTGCAGTCACCATCTGCAGTGATTTGGGAGCCCCCCCAAAATAAAGTCAGCCACTGTTTCCACTGTTTCCCCATCTATTTGCCATGAAGTGATGAGACTGGATGCCATGATCTTAGGTTTCTGAATGTTGAGCTTTAAGCCAACTTTTTCACTCTCCTCTTTCATCAAGAGCCTCTTTAGTTCTTCTTCACTTTCTGCCATAAAGGTGGTGTCATCTGCATATCTGAGGTTGTTGATATTTCTCCCGGCAGTCTTGATTCCAGTTTGTGTTTCATCCAGCCCAGCATTTCTCATGATGTACTCTGCATATAAGTTAAATAAGCAGGGTGAGAATATACAGCCTTGATGTACTCCTTTCCTGATTTGTAACCAGTCTGTTGTTCCATGTCCAGTTCTAAATGTTGCTTCTTGACCTGCATACAGATTTCTTAGGAGGCAGGTCAGGTGGTCTGGTATTCCCATCTCTTGAAGAATTTCCCACAGTTTGTTGTGACCCACACAGTCCCTTAAATATCATAAACATGACTTTTAATATCACATTTTCTTTATAAAGGTTAAATGAAAGTATAATGAGAATTTCCTACTTCTGCTTGTAGATATTTAGGAAAGCTCATTTTATTAATATACTTCCATAAAATCCCATTCCAGGATTGAAGATTTTTCTCCTCCCTGCCTTCCAGTTTCTTCTAATGTACCTTTTCCTCTCACATTCTTTTTAACTTTTAAAAAATATTTGTGAAAGTTTTTGCATGTGAATAGTCTCCACATAGATAGGTATAACTGACGTATCAATTGTATTATTTTGGAGTGTACAACATATTGGTTTGATATTTGTATATATTGCAAAGTTATCACCACAATGTCTATTAACATCTGTCAACATACATACTTAAAATTTTTTTCTTATGATGAGGACTTTTAAGATCTACATTTTTACCAACTCTCAAATATGCAATACAGATCATTAACTGAAGTCACTATGAAACTTATTTATTTTATAACTAGAAGTTTGTGCCTTTTGACCCTCTTCACCGTTTTTCTCTTTCTCCGCATCCCCAGCCTGACAAATGCAAGTCTGTTCTCTGTATCTCACGTAGGTCCACTTTTTTGTTCTGCCATTTGAAATGTGTGTATGCTAAGTTGCTCCACTCACGTCCGAGTCTCTGCGACCCCAAGGAGTGTAGCCCACCAGGCTCCTCTGTCCATGGATTCTCCAGGCGAGAATACCAGAGTGGGTTGCCATGCCCTTCTCTAGGGGGTCTTCGCGACCCAGGGGTTGAACCCGTGTCTCTTACATCTTGCAAATTGGCAGGCGAGCTGTTTACCAGCAGTTCTGCTTGGGAAGCCCACCCTTTAAAAGTACTTTAACTAAACATACCCATCAATGAAGTGCTTTCCACAGAGGATGCCTGTAGTGTCTTTACTTATAACTTTTAAAATTATATTTTAAATCACCATTGTCATCAACACTAAAATTTTATAAGCAAAATATTTTCTAAAACTCTTTCTTCTTTAGTACAGAAGAACTTGAGAGAGTCTGATTCTTAATACCACCTGATGGTTATCACTGAATTGCAGTTCCAAGGAAATTTCTGACTCCAAAATTGTCCCTAGCTGAAGTAACAGTTAAGAAATAATGGCTTACACTGATCTTCTATATGCCTTTAGGAAACTGATTAATGGCCACCCAAAGATATCAAACTCTACTCCCCAGAACCTATAAATGATACTTTATAGGGAGGAGAGGTCTTTTCAGGTGTGATTAAGTTAAGGATCTTGAGATGGGATGATTATTCTGCATTATCAGTGTGAGCCCTAAGTGCCACCCCAGATGTTCTTATAGGAGAGAGACAGAAGGAGGTTTGATACAGACAAAAGAAAAAAGATGCACACAGTGGAAAAGGTTTTGGAACCATGGGGGCTGAGAGTGGAGGGATGTGACCACAAGTGAAGGAATGCTCGCTGCCACCAGGAACTGAAGGGAGCAGGGAACCTGATTTCAATCTAGTGACATTGATTTCAGACCTCTGACATCCAGAGTTGTGAGAACACAAATTTCTGTGGTTTCTTAAACCCTTAAATTTGTGGCAATTTGTGGCTGTCTCCCCAGAAAACAAATATATGACACTTGGCACCAAAACACATCTTATGACATAGATGGGAAAAAAAGATTGAAAAATGAATGTGCCATTTATGGGTCCATGTATGAATGTGAATGCAGCCAATTCCATCAGGACACAGAGGACTATAGGATCAGATTTGAAGGTGAGCTGAGAAATCACTTGGTCCACTTTGATTCCCAATGTAGAAACTCTCTGTAATAACCTCTTTCTTGGTTGATCATTAAGCATTTACATGAGTCCTTTTAGAGACAGAGGGCTCACCATTTTAAAGGCAATGCATTCAGTAGTTGGCTCTCTATAGTTCTCAGGAAAAAACTGCATGCATCATGTTAAAAATGAAGATAAGACAGGTGGCATTAGTGGTAAAGAATCTGTCTGCCAGTTCAAGAGACATAAGAGACATGGGTTTGATCCCTGGGTGGAAAGATTCCCTGGAGGCAGGCCTGGCAACCCATTCCAGTATCTTTACCTGGAGAATCCCGTGGACAAAGGAGCCTGGTGAGCTACAGTCCATAGGGTCACAAAGAGTTGGACATGATTGAAGTGGCTTAGCACACACGTACAACCTATTTATACATTTGGAAAATATCAATTAACATTTGTAACATGTGAGGCAGTTCATCAAGACACTGGGGCACAGCACGAATAAAGAAGAAGAAAAAGAGAAGATTATTTTGTAGTTTGTTACAGCAGTCACGAGAAACTAATACATGCCTGACATAAGTTAAGTGGAAAGAAAGTAGTGCATGGTGCCTGAAGTAAGAAATCAATAATGGAATAAAAGAATTCTAAAAAAGAAAAAGAAAAAAATGAGGTTATTGATAACAAAGTGATGAACTTCACACATATAACAAGACGTTGATGGAGGATGAATTTTTTTAAAAATGAAAAATTATTATTAAAGCCATTGCTTTGCCATTCTTACTGAAGAGTCATTCATATCCTTTAAGCAGTGCAGGCTAAATGGGTTTTTCCTGCAAGTATCGTTGTTTTAAAAGACAGAATACAAATAACTTACACATAACTTATATTAGTTAGTTATATCCTTTTGATTCTCCTAAGAAGAAAGAATCCTGAACACTATTTAATAAATATTGAAAAAGTCCCGTCTCCTGTTTAATTGTCACATTCCTGTCATCTTCTTAGTTCAGCATGTGGCAAATAAAGTTGCTTAGAGTATCATGTTGTGGCCTCTCTTAAAGTAATGCTGTTGAATGCTATGAAGGGGAAGGTGTGTAGTCTTTCTTTGGGGAGAGACATGACCAACAGAGGGAAAAATGAGAATCCTGTGCTTTAAAGGCTGGATGAGGCAGATTATGGGACTTGCATAAGACTTTAATAACTGGGCATCAGGGAGGAACTGACTTTGAAAGTTAAGCAAGCAGAAGAGGGGCATGACAAAAGGATCGTTACCTGAAACAGCTAAAGACAGGCTAGCAATAGGAGCCTAAGAGATGGGAAGTTCATGAGGGAATTAGGATGTAAGAATTGTTTTGTCCAGTGAGAAACACAAGGAGAGAGGAGGGACAATTCAGATGCAGAATCTGCAGAACTTACTGACCCATTGGGTAAAGGGCAATGAAGAAAGAAGAGCCAGATATTTCTCCAGGATTTATACAGTAGGTGATTGGGGAAAGTAAATAGGGAAGAAAAATTCCAAAGGCTGGATGTTGTAGGAGAAAAAAATTAATGAATGTGAAGTTCCAAACAGAAGTTTTCAGTGGTTAATTAGTCATACAGAAATGGAATAAAACAAGAAGCCGGAATTCTGATTTTCCCAATAGAAACATACTCAGGGACATCAGTCCGTTTTATATTCTGACTCACTTTAGTTGGTAGGTTTAAATTCCTCTGACTCACTCTGATACTGACTAGTAGTGTGAAAGACGGACATGTAAGGCTGAGCCCTCCAAAATATGACGGGTGACTTTGGTGGAGTGTTGTGTCGGCCTGTGGGCGAGAGACAATTCTGTCAAGCTGAACCTGAGAAATGTTTGTTTTTTAACAGTCTGTGATTATATGTGTATAATTATGGCTGATATGCATTGTTGTTCAGCAGAGACCAACACAACCATTGTAAGGCAATTTTCCTCCAATTAAAAAATAGATTTAAGAAATGTCTATGATTGATGTGAGGAGTAATCTTTGTAATGGTAAACCTCATTAGCAGCATTCTTGAAAAAGGAACTATTGGAATTGGACTCTTTGATCATGGAAATACAATTTCAGCATCAGTTGCAGCCTGGGTCCACAGGTCACATTGAAATGGGAATTCTACAGTTCTGTTTACAAGGTGTGGGTATAGGGTGGGATAGTCAACCCCCATCTGTACCTCAGTCTCCTTATCTGTAAAAATAAATGTTTTCTTCATAGGGATGTTATAAGGATACAGTGTCCCTACTGTGTAAAACCAGTGTGACAGTTTCGATCGATAGCGGTGCCTGGCTCTTTACAGGGACTCAGTAAACATTAATTCCAATCTTTATACCCTACCCACCTCCCATACACACACCAGAAGAAAAAAAAAATCTGTTTTCAACTGCTCAGTTAAGAAAAATGATCATGTTTATATTGCTTTGTGAACGAAGGCTCAGGTCAGTGTATAGGTAGTAAACCTCTACCCTCACTGGACCACTGGGGAAGTCCCTATGTGTCAGTGACTTGGAATGCATTATTGTGCTTAGTCCTGTGAAAACAAGCATTTCACCTTTTAGTTGATGAAATAGTCTACTGTTTAAGCCCACAGTGGCAACATCCATATGTTTTGACACTTTAACAAAATAGCTTCACTGTGCCCACACTTTATCAAGCCCAGGAATCACAGACGTATTTAAGAGAGGAGAGGACCAACATAATGCAGGACAAGAATTGCTTAAAGTTGACTTTGAATGGATTGTTGAATACGAAACAACCGCGTGGTCATTACAATTTATTTAATCTAGAGCATCATCTGGCGGTTTACTCCCTGTAGCTTTCAGGAGTTTACCTGCAAAGGTACGCTGGGCTAGTATTCTTTCATAGCGTACAGACATGACTAACACTGAGAAGAATGACTGATGCTTCTCAAAAAGTGCTGAATGCTTAGAGTTCATCTTGGTGAAAAATATTCTGATCATTGAAAAACTAAGGCAAAGTATGAGTCCTGAGACTCATAACAGCTTTAACAATTTGTCGTTCTTAGTTGGAAATGAAAAATACATTTGATATCTTTGTGAAACAAATTCTATGATTTTTTTTTTTTTGTCCTGAGGAAGAGTAAAACACTTCTCACCTTTCCTGGCCACCTCTATTTTGTTATTTAAATATAAAGAGTAAAAAACATTTTAGACCAGATACCAGTGGGGACTTGGATAGTGCTCCAGAGATGGCAATCAATGCAGATTCAGATTACTCTGTGACTTCAGTGTTTGAAACATTTAAAGGAGAAAACAATGTGAAATTAGGTAAACTAGCAGCATTTGTAACAGAGTGCAGTTTACACAGTTCATTAAGACAGACCATGGAGTCAATAATGTAATGGCTCTGAGTTTTTGTTGGAACCTCTCTCTAGCTTTTCATAAGCTCATCTCTGCTTTGCAATAATTTAACTGTTTTTTCCCCGCTACAAGCCAATAGGGTATATCAGAAAATGTGCAGATAATGAAAAATCAATGCACTCTGTCAAACGCTCCCACTTCTCTTCAGATAATTCTCACTTTGGAAATAAACTACAGCACATCAGTTCAGTTCAGTTCAGTCGCTCAGTCGTGTCCGACTCTTTGCGACCCCCCCTGGAGTGAATTGCAGCACTCCAGGCCTCCCTGTCCATCACCAACTCCCAGAGTTCACCCAAACTCATGTCCATCGAGTTGGTGATGCCACCAGCCATCTCATCCTCTGTCGACCCCTTCTCCTCCTGCCCCCGATCCCTCCCAGCATCAGAGTCTTTTCCAATGAGTCAACTCTTCACATGAGGTGACCAAAGTATTGGAGTTTCAGCTTTAGCATCAGTCCTTCCAAAGAACACCAAGGACTGATCTCCTTTAGGATTGACTGGTTGGATCTCCTTGCAGTCCAAGGGACTCTCAAGATTCTTCTCCAACACCACAGTTCACCACTAGCAATACTAAATTCTTGGAAAAATAATAGGACAAGTTTAAGCAAAAATATCGCACAGGATTTGGGGTCAATTCAGGATGTGTATTTGTCTCAGGGCTCAAGTAATGTTTTCTCTCATATTGAAGTTATTTTGTTGCCATTTTGATTTGCATTTCCTTCATAATTTATTTTTTCATATAGGTTTGTTATGAACACTTAAAATGATCTGACTTAAAGAAGCTTATTCTTTAAGGAGCTTTTTCAGTTGTAAATACTGGCAAGTACTTATCTTTCTATCCATTCTTATTAGTTTGCATGATTTGATGGGTTATTTTAGAAATGATAAGTTTTAAAGAACATAGTAACTCACTTGGTGAATACTCTGTGTTGTAACTTTGCATTTAAATCTGTACTTTAATCGAAAAAGAGAAGAATTGTTTGGAAGAGGAAAAATGACCACAAGCACATGGAAAATATTTTGTTGGGAGTAGTGAAATATAGACATAAAATGTATTTCAATAATATGTAGCATTAATTTAAAATACATGTGCACTCAGCATTGGTATATACTAAAAGAAAAAAAAAAATCCCATGTTCTTCTCCCATCTGTTTCTTCTTTTGTTTTCCAAAAAAAATCTAATGAGTTCCAGAGAAGAGGCATTGGTTTTTTCATAAAGCTAGAGAATATATCTCTCCTTTCATAAAATGCCAGGCTGTATCCAATATTCTTGTGATTCATAGAATTCTAGGGTATATTTGCTGAAACTTAAAAGTTCTGAACTCACTTGATGAAAAAAGCATGACAGATCTGTAAAAAGATTTTAGAAATTCCATTCCATTATAATCTGTAGCATCCACTAACAACCAAATTGGAGATTTTTGACTTTACATAAAAACTTTAGTTTCTATTTTAATATTAATGCATATAAGAAGTACTGAGCTAACTTTCAAGAAAAGAAAAATTAACACCATGTTACACAGCTTTTGTTATATATGCTGATTTTTTTGAAATGTACATCTTGTGATTGTTGGTTCATATAAAGAATCTTAGATTTCTATGCTGAAGACTTGGAAAATAAAATTAGTTTCTAATGATATCGGTTTATGCTTTTGCTAGTTCCAATGACTTTATTGTTTGGCTAGGCTAAGTATCTTAATTTACATATCTTATATTTCACCTAACAGTGTTTTAAAATCTGTTGTTATATAAAACTCTGCTTGCTTTCCTGAATTCATAACTGTAAGGAACAACATATTTATGATTAATGATGGAAAGTATGCTTCTAAGATGTTTTTATTTGCATTTATAGATATAATTTGCTAAAGGATTTATGTGTGTACTACTCATAAATGTTCTGATCAGATGTTTGACTGTAAAACATTTCCAAATGCCAGCTTCCACAGGCTAATGATCTATTTGTCCGAAATAGTATTCTGGCGCCCGTAAGTGATACATATTTTAGATCTTGCAGAGATAACCTTCGTATCTCTACCTCCTGTTTTAGCACATACCTGGGACAAGAATAAATTCCCGGGATAGTTAGGACAATTCAGAAGATAAGGCTGATGATGGACCCTGACCTATGAAGCAGGTTAACCCAGGATAACTTTACAGGTTAACCTCTGAAGTCCAGGTGAGAATTCACACAGAGTCAGGAAAGCCAAGAAGACACAGAGTACTCAAAATAAAAAGGAACATAATGAGAAAGTCACTTGCCAGATCACAGAGTATTGTATGTGATGAAGGACCTCCATGGGAAATTGAGACATCCTGGCTCAACAGATAAAAATGACTGATATGCCCAGACCATCTCAATTTATAGATAGGATTGTACACTTTCAGGGAATATTTGTTAATTCACATTCCCCCCCACATAAATACTGTTGTCCTACATTATCTCATTAAATCTTACCTCATCTTTTCTCCATTAATCATGGTTCCCCACCCACCTACCCCTCCCACCCTTTGGCCGCCTTTTCTAGATGTTCCAAGGCAGTTTGCTTGGCTCCATTATAAGTTCCCCATCTTCATTTTTCTCTTTATTCCACATGCCCTGTTTATTGTTTTTGTTGTTGTTGTATAGTAGCTAAGTCGTGACTGACTCTTTTGTAGCACCATGGACTGTAGCCCACCAGGTTTTAGAACTAGGAAAATTGTACATTGATATGTTATCAAAGCACAAGTTGTATGGGAGGGAAGACTTTATTTAGACTGTTGTAATAGAGGAGAGAGACTGATTCAACTTCCCTGATGCAGAAGGTCAGAGGGATTTTAAGTGCTGGGGTGAGTAAGTAGAAATGTCCTAGAGGACATTAAGGGGGAGGGGGATTAATGGGATCTGTTGAGTACATCAGGATTATTCCTGAGTTTGCAAATGGTTTTCCCTGTGATTAGGCCTTTGCATTTGCTAATTGGTGTCCACCAAAGCTAGTCTGCTATTCTCCCATAGAGGCTGGGAGATAGGGGTGCTATTTCTCCTTTGATGTTTACTTTCAAAGAGATGGTTCCCAGGTCCCTGAGAAAACATTCCCTGAGTTGTAAATCTGACAAGAGCCTGGGAGAAGATTTATATACATTGCAAAGGTGCAGGGGAGAAATTTACAATTGCAAGTTTTCTAGGTAAATGCTCCAAGAATAAGTAAGTCAGAGCCTAAAGTTAGGAAGAAATCTGTCTAAAGTTTAATGAAACTGAAGAGAATGTTAAGGCTGCCTAAATCAAGGGTTCATTAATTTTCAAATATTAACATTTATATCCATAGGCTGTCTAGGTCAGGTGTTTATTGATTTTCAAATATTACTGTTTATATTCCCTGTGTGTCAGTTGCATATCTTACATCTGATTATAAATTCTGTAACATACAAATGCAAGAATGTAAATATTTCATACCAGTCTTTAGCCTTCTGTGTTCTTAATTCTATATCCTATTTCTAGATCTCCACCATCATTTATTGTGCCAAAATTCACCAGAATGCCCCTAGTGCCAAACACTGCTAAGACAGTCCCTTCTCCCCAAGACCTCTCTCCACTGTGTACAAGAATGCATAGATCTTTATTGCCTGAGGGTAACTCCATTCACAGACGAGAAGGATGGTGGGCCAGTGTATTATCCAGTAGCCTTTGTGCAAGCCACACCACTGGACACATAGTCCGAAAGAATACAATACAAAATCAGTCATGCATCCCTTTGCCCATTTAGTACATTCCAGTGCAGAAAGTATCCGCAGAGGAGAAATGCACATTGCTTCTCTTCATTGTTCAGTTTGTTCCTGAGTTCCATAGTCTTTGCTCAAAACTCTAGAGCTGCTCTGTCCAGTATGGTAGCCACTAGACACTTGTGACTGCTGAGCTCTTGAAATGTGACCAATTGAAGTTGAGAAGTGCTGTAATTTAAAAATATACACTGAATTTCAGAAACAATATAAAAATAATGTAAAATATCTCTGATAATTTTACATTCATTGTTTGTTAAAATGATACTATTTTTGGATATATTGGGCTAAATAGTAAAATGAATTTTATCTTTTATTTTTTACAATATGGTTGCTAGGAAATGTAAAATCATGTATGTGGCATGTATTAAATTTCTATTGGTTGGTAAGACTCTAGAGAGTCAGACTCCCCACTTCCCTGTACCTAGGGTTTCGCTCTCCTTTGCCTTGGTCCCTATTATAAGGATTATTAGGCTTCCCAGGTGATGCTAGTGGTAAAGAACCTGCCTGCCAGCCCAGGAGTTATAGAGATGTGAGTTCGATCCCTGGGTCGGGAAAATCCCCTGGAGAAGGAAATGGCAATCCAGTCCAGTATTCTTGCCTGGAGAATCCCATGGACAGAGGAGCCTGACAGGCTACAGTCTATGGAATCACACAGAGCCAAGCATGACTGAAGCAGCTTAGCATGTGTAAGGATTATTGCCTTCCAGTTCTGCCTGCTTCTCTTGTTCAAATGCTAGCTGAAATGGTACCTCTTCCCTAGATCACTGAGCTACTTAACACTAATTTATCATTTATAACGGTCATATATGTATCATTTTATTCCTCACACTGAAAACATATTCCCTTTTGTATCTAACCCTCCCATGGAGTTTATAATTAAACACATGTATAGCTCAATAAATATCTATTTAATGTTCTAAATTCTGATCAAACAGCTAGCTGAAAACCCACTGTTTTCAATTTACCATCACATTCCTATAATTCCACTTAGGGGAGGAAGAAGATGTAAAGTAAAACCTTTACCTCTGAGTTCAGAGACTTTGAGAAAAGCTAACCTACCCCCTTCCCGAGCTCCAACCTGGTCATTAGGTCTCAGTCAAGGGGGTGGAGTGAGTTACCAGATGGGATCTGATTTCTTGCTTCTGTAAAGAAGCTTATACTGCATTCAAGGACAAGTTGAGTAGAAGATTTTCTACTTGGATAAAATCAAGGGAACTATGATGAAAAAACATACTTTTTATTGATGTGCAAGCTTTTCTTTTTTTCATAAAGAATCTCACTCAATGTTGTGATTGTTTGTTATAAAAATGATGTCAGAAGGCAGGATGCTATCCTTGTAAACTGTCAATAAGCATCCTTGATAAACCAGTGAAAGAAATCAGAGTATTCACTGGAAAGAATTTCAACCCCATGCTGACTTCAAGCAAGTATAATTTAATGGAAACATCAATGACAAAATATTCCTATGGTCAATGTGCAGACCTATAAATTATTAAATCCTCCCAGGCTGTGAAGGAATGGTCAAATTCAGTTTTCAAAGTGTTTTAGGTAAATGTGTTTTAAAAGAGTTTCCGCTTGAGGCACACATAGAACAGCTTACTCTGTTCCCTTGTAAAAGGCTAATCGAGTAGCTTAGAGCATCATAAAAATGATCGTCTCCCCCAGGGAACAGAAAACACCATTTTATCTTTCACATTGTCCATTCTGGGCACACCAGGGAATTATACTTGCTGCTAATGCAGAAGATGAGGGAGCACTTACCTAAACACACCAAGAATGAGGATTTATAGAGGCAGATTCTAGAGGGGGCGCTGGGACTGGGGCAGTAGTTCACATTCACTGTCTTCTAACAGCTGACCCTGGCAGCTAAGTCTGGGGATCCTGCACACCATGGGGAAGTGTGTGGAGCTTAGTGAGAACCCAGCGTGAGGAGCCCAGCTCTGAGAGACATGCTAGAAATATAAACTTACCCCATTTTCTCCCAGTTTCAAAGGTGACATTGAGACTCTATGGATTGCTGCACTTGATGAAGCTAAACATTTCATTTCCAACAAAAGGAACCAACATATTACTTATTCTGAATAATGATTTACATCACACGTATTAACTTGGAAAAAACATGCATTATACTTTTTCTGTATTAAAATTTAAAGATCAGGTTTGAGTCAGGATTTCTTAGTCTCAGAACTATTAACATGTGGGGTTAAATAGTTATTTTTCAGGGGGAGATGACATCCTGTGTGTTGGAGGATACTTAGCAAATTCCTGGCCTCTACTCTCTAGAAGCCAGTAGCTTCTGTCCTGGGTTTGTGACAACCAAAATGTCCCCACACACTGCCAAATATCCTTTGTGGGGGAGGGCAAAATTGCCCATGAGACCACTGATTTAAATTAATAGTTTAGAGTTCACTTCCATATCTGTGCATAATACACTCACATATACTGGATCTTTATCAGGGTGTACAGGTGCATATGATCAAATAGAAATCATAGCATACCTAAGTATACTTTACTAAACACATGAAGTAAAACTTCAGTGCAATCAGTGTCTAGGGAAATCAAGGGGGACAATAATGATCTTCTCAGATGATATATTTATGCGCCAAGGTTTTTTTTTGTTGTTGAACATTTGCTTCAAATATCATTATGTTAATTATAAAAGCACCCATCATTATAATTAAACAAAATACAGTATTCTAAAAATGTTTGTTGAGCAAATTGAATGAGCCAGATACTATTCCAAGGGTTTGGGCTGAAGAAACAGAAACGAAGCAAATGGATCCCTGCCCTCGTGAAGCTTACAGTAGAGGGTAGTTGTATGATAATTAAATAAGTGTGTTAGTCTGTCAGTCATGTCAGACTCTTTGTAACCCCATGGACACCCACCAGGCTCCTCTGTCCCTGGGATTTCCCAGGCAAGAATACTGGAGTGGGCTGCCATTTCCTTCTTTCCTTCAGGGGATTTTCCCCAGGGATTGAACTCTGGTCTCCTGCATTGCAGGCAGATTCTTTACCATCTGAGCCGCCAGGGAAACCCAATAATTATTCATGCAAATATGCAATTAAGCATTGTGACATGAGCTGTGAAGGCAGGGTTTATAGTAGAGACTCTTCCCCAAGGAAGCGAGTTGTAATACGTGTACTGTGCATAACCGTACTTATGCCACATGCCAGCAATGGTCACTGTTGTGGTTCAGTTGCTCAGTCGTGTCTGACTCTTTGTGACCCCATGGACTGCAGCACGCCAAGCTGCTCTGTCCTACACCATCTCCAAGAGTTTGCTGAAATTCATATCCACTGAGTCAGTGATGCTATCTAACCATCTCATCCTCTGTAACCTCCTCCTCCTTTTGTCTTCAATCTTTCCCAGCATCAGGGACTTTTCCAGTGAGTAGGCTCTTCACATCAGGTGGCCAAAGAATCGGAGCTTCAGTTTCAGCATCAGTTTTTCCAGTGAGTATTCAGGATTGATTTCCTTTAGGACTGACTGGTTTGATCTCTTTGCGGCCCAGGGTACTCTTAAGAGTCTTCTCCAGAATCACAGTTCAAAAGCATCAGTTCTTTGGCACCCAGCCTTCTTTATGGCCCAACTTTATGGCCCATCCATACATGACTATGGAAAAACCTTAGCTTTGACTCTACAAACCTTTGTTGGCAAAGTGATGTCCCTGCTTTTTGATATGCTGTCTAGATTTGTCATAGCTTTCCTTCCAGGAAGCCAGCACCTTTTAATTTTGTGCTTGCAGTCACTGTCTGCAGTGATTTTGGAGCCCAAGAAAAGAAAATCTGTCACCGCTTCCACTTTTGCCACTTCTATTTGCCATGAAGTGATGGGACTGGATGCCATGATCTTAGTTTTTTTAATATTGAGTTTCAAGTCAGCTTTTTCACTCTCCTCTTTCATCCTCATCAAGAGGCTCTTTAGTTCCTTTTTACTTTCTGGCATTAGAGTGGTATCATCTGCATATCAGAAGTTGTTGATATTTCTCCCAGCAATCTTAATTCCAGCTTGTGATCACCCAAGCCTGACATTTTGTGTGATGAACTCTGCATATAAATTAAATAAGCAAGGTGGCAATAAGCCTTGCGGTACTCTTTTCCCAATTTTGAACCCATCAGTTGTTCCATGTCTGGTTCTAACTGTTGCTTCTTGACCTGGTTTCTCAGGAGACAGGTAAGGGGTCTGGTACTCTGATCTCTTTAAGAATTTTTCACAGTTTTTTTGTGATCCACACAGTTAAAGGCTTTAGCATAGTCAATGAAGCCAAAGTAGATGTTTTTCTGAAATTCCCTTGCTTTCTCCATGATCCAACAAATGTTGGTAATTTGATCTCTGGTTCCTCTGCCTTTTCTGAACCCAGCTTGTACTTCTGGAAGTTCTTGGTTCATATACTCTTGAAGCCTTGCTTGGAGAATTTTGAGCATAACCTTACCAGGATGTGAAATGAGCACAACTGTACTGTAGTTTGAACCTTCTTAGGCTTTGCCCTTCTTTGGGATTAGAAGGAAAACTGATGTTTTCCAGTCCAGTGGCCATTGCTGAGTCTTCCAAATTTGCTGGCATATTGAGTGCAACACTTTAACAACATCATCTAAGATTTTAAATATCTCAGCTGGAACCTCTACTAGGTTTGTTCGTACAATGGTCACTATTGTTGTTTAGTCATTAAGTCGTGTCTGACTCTTTGTGACCACATGGACTGTAACCTTTTAGGCTCCTTTGTCCATGGGATTTCCCAAGCAAGAATACTGGAGTGGGTTGCCATTTCCTTCTCCAGGGGATCTTCTCGACCCAGGGATTGAACCTAGTCCCCTGCATTGCAGGTGGATTCTTTACTGCTGAGCCACCATATTATCATTTAAATCAATGGTGGTGCTCAGGTAATTCCACCGTGTATTGGAGGAGGAGACTGGAACCGGGACAGGTGTTATCCGTGAATGTTTCAGGTAAAACAAAGACTAGGGATCAAGTTAAACTATCAATCCACAGGCTGGAAAAAAGATGGAAGACTGGAACAAGAAAAAAGAGTGATGCTATACAGCAAAACAAAAATCTAATGCATTCTAATAAGAACTACAGTTGAATACATACATGTATGTATACCGTATATATATACATATATATGTATATTGTAAGATTTTAAATAGCAATTCTGTTCTGTAAAAATCTTACGAAGAAAAAGACTTGGGGATTTTAAATTTCTGAACATCAATTTTCCTGGACAGCAAGATAAGGGGAGATGATTTATATGTTGGTTTATAAATGCAAGGTACAGAGGTACAGTTGTATTTATAAGCTGTCTACGAAGGAGAATCAAAACCCATGGAACAAGTGCCGTGACAAAGATGAACACTTTTCTTACTAGCTAGTGAGTCTATTTTCCACTCCTGCTGGGGGTCCACAGTGGGTTAGGATTGGGAGGTGGGGTGAGGTTCTGGATCTCATAGAGATTCCACCGTCTTGTAGCGGAAACTTCTGGAACACCATGGCAGGGTAAACTGTGGTCTTTCACCGACTATTTCACTGGTTGTAAAAGTCACATGGCATTGCCTAACCATGTAGGGGAGAACATGAAATATTTTGAAGAACATTAGTATGTCTGCTATAGACATCACGATGTATATTTTGTGCACTTGACAACAGTGTTTGTATTTTGTACTATGGTGTCTGTGACAGAAACAAAGGAGAGGGAACTAAATGATCATCAATATAGCCAGGCTAAGTGCCACCGTGAGCGTATGATGGAGTGGGATACTGGGGAGGAGGTCCTCCCATGCTTATGTGGAGAGAGCTGCCAGATGAACTGTTAAGGACAAAGAAGAAAACATAGTGGGGCTTTTATAGTGTGAAACTTCTGCTGGCAAAACTGGGACCTTTTCTCAAAAGAGAAACTTTTTTTTTTACTTGCTAGCCTTCTATACTATTTGGATTACCTACGTTTTGAATTTTTCATTTTTACTATGGATTTAATCAAGCATTACTGAATTAATAGGCTAAGAGAATATAATGGTTATATTTTGACTACTCAGATGAGAGACATACTATGACTGTAACAATATCACTGGAGCCCATTCAGAAATCATAGTGCAATAAAGGAAAGAATCTTTAGAAGCAATACAAGCTTAGAGCAATTTTAACTTGTTCTCTTTCTTAAGCCTAAAATTGTTCAATGAGCTCAAACTGCGGCTGGCATTTTGACCATCAATTATCACTGTGTATTTATAGATATGCTCTTTCCCAGCAATTTCAGAAGGTTAAAGCAAATCTATATAATCAGTCTATTATTTGCCAGAAGATAAAGTGCCACTGAAGCTTGTGTAATCAAAGGCAAATGGTTCCAAATCTAACTTTAGCATTGGCTGGTGTTAAAATGTTGAAAGAAAGAGCTTTTCAAAAATAAGATAAATGTATATATTTACTTCCAAATATAGTCAAGTTGGGGCTTAAAAACCACAGTCTTTCATGTATGAATATGATTTTATTGACGTGCTATCACAGGGGTATATTACTGGAATTATGTTTTGTAGGAGTGATGGATTTTTCTTGAGTCAGAGATTTCTTCAGTGCAGCTGGGTGTGCTCTGGTGCAGTTGTAAGCTTTAAGTGATTCTTCCTCTGGTTGGTCACAGGTTTTCTTCTTTCACCCAGTCAATACTTATGATTCAGACAGAAATTCAGAGTCACTTCTCCAGGGACAATTTCTGTGGCCTCAGGACTGGGCTAGGCCCCTTGAGTGGATGATTGGAGCCTGCTTTACAGTCCTCCTCAGCTCTGCTTCTTACACCATCCGGGTACAGTTTGTGTTTGACGTGACTTGTCTGCCTCACACGACTGCAAGCTCCAGGTCTGCTTTGCTCACCGTTGTAAACACACCTCTGATCGCAGCCGCTGAAACGTGTTGTTGTTCAGTCGCCCGGTGGTGTCTGACTCTGACCCCGTGGACTGCAGCACACGAGGCCTGCCTGTCCCTCACCATGTCCTGGAGTCTGCCCAAGTTCATGTCCATTGCATCGGTGATGCCATTCAGCCATCTCATCCTCTGACGCCCTCTTCTCCTTTTGTCCTCAATCTTTCCCGGCATCAGGGGCTTTTCCAATGAGTCGGCTGTTCACATCAGATGACCAAAATACTGGAGCTTCAGCTTCAGTGTCAGTCTTTCCAATGAGTATTCAGGGTTGATTTGCCTTGAGATTGACTGGTTTAATCTCCTTGCTGTCCGTGGGACTTTCAGGAATCTTCTCCAGTACCACAGTTCAAAGGCATCAATTCTTTGGCGCTCTGCCTTCTTTATGGTCCAGCTCTCAAAACCGTACATGACCACTGGGAAGACCATAGCCTTGACTATACGGACCTTTGTTGGCAGAGTAATGTCTCTACTTTTCAACACACTGTCTAGATTTGTCATAGCTTTCCTGCCGAGAAGCAGTTGTCTTCTGAGTTCATGTGGCTGCAGTCACCATCTGCAGTGATTTTAGAGCTCAAGAAGACGAAATCTGTCACTACTTCCACCATTCCCCCCTCTATTTGCCATGAAGTTATGGGGCCAGATGCCATGATCTTAGCTGAAATGTAGGAAGTTTCAAAAGATGGCTATTGAATGAATGTAGGCCGGCAAACGTACGTGTCCATATTCGTGTGTGTGCATGTCTTATGCAGGATAATTACAGAAGGAGGCAGGGGTACTGCAGGGAGAGTAAAGAGTCATGTCTTCCCCTGTCGCATGAGAAGAACTCAAAGAGAATGATGTAGTGTGTTGGAGTCTGCTCTGAACCATCCTATGGAACATGGAGAACTAAGGCAAACCCTGTATTTTCTAGCCCTAGTCCCATCATGGTGTGATTTTCGAAATCATATCTCAGGCTTTGGAAAACTACTGTGGCCACTGGACTGTTATGTCCACCGGACTGCCCTGGTTCCGGGTGGGGATGGGGAAAGATATGGGATTATATTAACCCCTGTTGACAGGAGTTGGATTTTCCTATAGAGGAATGAAGATATAGACTGTCAGGCTTTGAAAGCATGACATGAAGCCATGGGTTAGCAGACCATTAAATATCATGTAAACAGGTAATTAGAACTAGCAATGTGGTGTCTTTGGCGGGGACACAATGAGAATGGCTCGGTCTTTCCCTCTCCATCTGTAAACACATTTCATTTGCTACCTTATAGTCGCCTCCTCATACTCAGCCTTTCTACCAGTGACAGAATAAGGAAAGAAGCAAGTTTCTTAAGAGGTGGCCATCTGCTCCACTAGAGAGGTGGCCATCTGCTCCACTAGAGAGATCCATGCTCTTGAAGGTCCAGGCTAGATTGAATCAAGGTCATCAGAGAAGCCGGGCAAAGTTGTAATCAGATGATCTCTGGGCTGATGATGAGGGGGATTGATCCCTGGGAAGGGTGAAGGAAGTGTAGACAGGGGAGAACACAGGAATCACAGTGATTTCAAGGGCTGAGAAACGACTGTGTATAGTGGTACACTGGGAGTTGAGGCTGCACAGAAGAATTGCATCAGTTGTGCCCTTGGTATGGAGATTGGATATTATTTTGCAATCAAACAGGAATCGTGTAGTTTCTGAGCAGCTGAAACTTCTCATCTGTCTGGGTTTCAGCAGGATAAGCTGAGTCAGTGGGGAGGAATGGCACAGCAGTGCTGAAGTCATTAGAAGGTAAGCACCAGAAAGAGTAGATTCTAAAAGACAGAGATTCTGATTTCTTATATTCTATGTTTGTAAGTTTGTTTTCACTTGAAATTTTTAAAGTTTATTAAAATTATGGGAAAATCATCAACTTAGAAGACAGGCCAAGATTGGAGAAGAGTATCAGGATTTTGCTAAAGGATACCTGTTTTGTGACACTGGTAAACGGAAAAACAGAAACACAATTGGACAAGCTTAGGACCAATTAGAAAAGAAATAGCCATGCTTGTTGCTGTTGGTCAGTGCTTGATGGCATAGTTGACTCAGCTGGAATCATGAAAAGACATGTATCTGTATCATTGAAGAGTGAGGTTTGTTATACCAGTGGAGGATGTGTGTTGTGTGTGAGTGAGTGAGTCAAAGTCTCTCAGTCGTGTCCGACTCTTTGCGACCCCATGCTCCACACAGTCCATGGAATTCTCCAGGCCAGAATACTGGAGTGGGTAGCTTTTCCCTTCTCCAGGGGATATGTTTAGGCATTTGTGTATATTGTATGCACACACCACACACACACACACACACACACATTTTGTAGGATAATTGCCTTACAATGTCATCTTGGTTTCTGCCAAGAAACATCAACATGACTCAGCCATAGGTATATATATGCCCCTCCCTCTTGATCCTTCCTCGTGTCTCCCACCCCATCCCACCCCTCTAGGTTGTCACAGAGCACCTCACCAGAGATTTTTAAATTGTAAATACTGTAGCAATGTTAATTTTATTATCTGACAGAACTTCTTTTCCCAGTAATTGCTCTGCAAGAATTAAATGCTAAATCAGCAAAGTTCTAGAGTTTTCAGTCGATCTGCTTATTATACAAGATTATACAATTTCTGTTAAGTAGTTCCCAGAGGCTTCCAAAACAGTTTAACTTTGTCCTAAATGTAGATTAATTTCTTTTCTATTTCCCAGCCTCATTTAAGCCTTTTAGTGTGAAGTATGATTCGTTTACCTCATTCTTAAAATTTGATTTAAATATCAGGAAAATTAACTCTCAGAAATGTTAATTCCTTTGATATATTTTAGGAAGTAAAGCACTAGAGGTTTTCATATTAATTTTGGTTGCACTTTTTTATTACCTACCTCCAAATATATTTATAAACATATGTATATTTGTATAATCTCTGATGACATTTGGGAAATTTCATGTTGCTATGGAGAGTTTCTCCTGTGAATAAAGGATATTTGTTCAAGGAAATAAGGGGAATTCCTGCAAACGTAGCAAGACCTTTGTCCAGTGTACCCTGTTAAGTAATATATGTACTTTATTTGGCCTGTGCTTCCTTGGTATATAATTCGTTAAAAATATGAGAATGTAGCAACATCAGCTAGCCCAGAAGCAATGCTATTAACCTGTGTGGTCAGGGCAGCTGGAGCCGTGTGGGAGCAGTTAATCAGCTAATGGATATTTCCGTAGGGAGAAGGTGTCAGGTGGTGACGTATGAGTCGCACAGCCCAAGCGGATGGAATCATGATTCCACAACCACAGGCCCTTTCTCTGGGTTGTTTTGCTGCCTGTCTCCTCCTCTGCCACTTTACTATTGCCTGTCGTTAATTTACTACATCCACTGTTTACAAAATTACTGAATTTATAAGATAAAGGATGTTTTGTATTCATAAAAGAAGCAAGTTTAATTATAAATTATGTTACTCATATCTGTAACTTGCACTGAAGTTAGGCTAGCTTTTAAAACTTTACAGTATATTTTCTACTATATATGTAACATTTTGTAATTTATTATTTTAATACAAGAAACTACAATAAACTATGAATAATAGGTCCAAATCTCACCACTAGATAAACTCTGGAGTTGCTTTTTCTACGTGGTCTCATCTTCAAATTCTATCAACAGGGTGAAGGATATTATAAAATATTTTAGTTTTTGCTTTACTGGAAAGGGAACAAGGGTATTTCATCATTTTAATTTGTATCATTATGGGTGATGTTCTCGATTCTTACTTACTGGCCATGACCAAAAATGCTTCTTGCATCTAATTTATCTTTAAATGTTTTAAAGTATGCTTACTGGATAGAGATATCATAGCTCAGTTGGTAAAGAATCTGTCTGCAGTGCAGGAAACCCGGATTCAATTCCTGGGTCAGGAAGATCCCCTGGAGAAGGAAATGGCAACCCACTCCAGTATTCTTGCCTGGAGAATCCCATGGACAGAGGAGCCTGGCGGGCTACAGTCCATGGGGTTGCAAGAGTTGGGCATGACTTAGCGACTAAAGAGAGAGATATATTACATGCAACTCTCAGGATATGAGATAATTTCAGTCTATACAAATAAAATAATTAAACGTTAATAACTTACTCTTCATAATAATTGGTAAAATCTGGGAAAACATGAATAGTATCAGTCACATATGTTATTCATCAAAACATGTTTTCAATTTCTTATCAAGCAGGAGAGCACAGCAATAGGCTGTCAATCTGTCAACCACAGATCAGACCAGTGGTTCTCATAGTGGGGTCCCCAGACCAGCAGCATCAGTAACACATGGGAACTTGTTAGAAATACCTAATCTGGGGCCCCCTAAAACCTAGTAATCAGAATACTGGGGTGGGGCCCCTCAATCTGTGTTTTAACAAGCCCTTGGGGTGATTATGGAGCTTCCCCGATAGCTCAGTTGGTGAAGAATCCACCTGCAGTGCAGGAAACCCCAGTTCAATTCCTGGATTGCGAAGATGGAGAAGGGATAGGCCACCCTCTCCAGAATTCTTGGGCTTCCCTGGTGGCTCAGCTGGGAAAGTGTCCGCCTACAATGTGAGAGACCTGGGTTCAGTCCCTGGGTTGGAATGATCCCCTGGAGAAGGGAAAAGCTACCCACTCCAGTATTTTGGCCTGGAGAATTCCATGGCCTGTATGGTCCATGGGGTTGCAAACACCCAGCGACTTTTACTTCACTTCACTTCAGGTGATTACGCATGAAGCAAGCACCTTGAAGTTTGAGAATAACTGGACTAGAGTGAGGAGCCTCAGATGAAATGCTGCTTGAGCTACTTTTCTCACCCCCTGCATCGTGTCGCTTTGCACCTTTTCTCGTTTTACTTTGAGGGTTGTTTTCGGCTGTGCCGGCTCTCCGCCGCTGTGCTGGCTTTTCTCTGGTTGCGGCGGGCAGGGGCTGCCCTTCGGCTGCGGTGCACAGGACGCGGGCTCCGAGCGGGAGACCTCGGCAGCTGCAGCTCCCCAGCTCTCGAGCACAGGCTCGGCAGTTGCGGCGCTGGGTTTAGTTTCTCCGTGGCATGCGGGATCTTCCTGGATCAGAGGTCGAACCTGTGTCTCCTGCGTTGGCAGGCTGCTTCTTTACCGCCTAGCCACCAGGGAAGCCACGACGCATTTTTTAGTAAGACCTCTCTCCTTCTCTCTCTCTCTCCTCTTCTCTTTCTCTGTTTCTCTGTCTCTCTCTTACACACACAAACACACACACATACATACACATTCTATTTATTGGTGTCTTTATTCTTTAATCTTTTCTAGATAATAGCTTTGTTAATGTATTGCTACATGTGGAGAATCTATTAGCTTTTAAGATAAAAAGTTCATTTGCTAAATTTTCCCCATATGTTCAAACTCATAAAGTGTTTGCTGTGATTGTGACGTATAAACAAAAAGCATACTGCTCAACTTGGCATAACTTTAAGAATACTTTTGTGGACTTGCATCAGCACTGTTCCAAACATGCTCTGCTGCTGCTGCTGCTGCTGCTGCGTGGCTTCAGTCAGGTCCGACTCTGTGCGACCCCATAGACGGTAGCCCACCAGGCTCCCCCGTCCCTGGGATTCTCCAGGCAAGAACACTGGAGTGGGTTGCCATTTCCTTCTCCAATGCATGAAAGTGAAAAGTGAAAGTGAAGTCGCTCAGTCGTGTCCGACTCTTAGCGACCCCATGGACTGCAGCCCACCAGGCTCCTCTGCCCATGGGATCCTCCAGGCAAGAGTACTGGAGTGGGGTGCCATTGCCTTCTCCCTAAACATGCTCTATTAAAATCTAAATCTTTCAGACTAGAGGTCATTACAGAAGCCTTATTATGTGTCAGGATTTTAGACTGAAAATTTTAAATCAAATCTTATTTATTCCTAAAGACCATGAATGGAATATGCATATTATTATTATTACTATTATTATTATTTATTTATCTTTAAAAATATGTTGAGGTGACATTGGTTTGTAATATTAAAATATTAATATTACAAATATTTCATGTGTAAGACATTATATTTAAACTTGTATGTGCATCACAGTGTGCTCACCACCAAAAGTTTAGTTTCCATCAGTTATCCTATGGCTGATTCTTTTTACCCATTTCATTCTCATGGCCCATCTGGCAAGCACTACTCTGTCCTCTATATCTCTATGTTAGTTTTTGTTTGCCACGGTTATTGCTAAAACTGTGTATGTTACATATCTTATTTCCTTCAATCTTTATAATAACTCTATTTTTCTTGTACACATAGGTCTGCAGGAATATACATTATAAAAAGAATTGGATAGACACTCAAAATTTAAAATGTGTGTGATTGAGACTATTAAATTCTGCTCATCAGAACAGATTCTAAATAGACTTTAGATTAACCTAAAGGCTTTTAATGAAACTAAATTTTATTAAGCAGTTATCATATTTAATATTTATATAACTTTCATGTTATCTAATATTGTACCATTTAATGTGGGGTTGAATAGTAGGATTTTCTTTCTACGTAAATAATTCTTTGGAAAGATTATTTGTGTCCTAAGGAGCTATAACTATGCTGTTGTGAATTTGGGTATCGTCTAGGCTGAGGAGTTTCTGGAGAATTCATAAAAGTTTTCTATTTTGTAGTGCAGTTCAGTCCAAGTCATCATTTTCTAAATGTTGAGTGTCTATAAATTCATAGCTTCAAAGAATGGTACAGTATTGAAAATGCAATAATGAATAAGAAAATGGATTCATGTTGATGTGTGGCAAAACCAGTACAATATTGTAAAGTAAAAAAAATAATAATAAATAAAAAATGATATTAAAAAATAAAATCTTGAAAAGAAAATGGAACCTATTCTTCCATAAATAAATTCACTCTGGTCCTATTAAAGTTCATCAGAATTTAAGAATAATGCAAGAGTGTAGTGCCTGTTTATTAAGTGCTACTTTATGAGCTACTCTTTTGGAACCAAACTTATAAAGAACTATGTTTACTTTTGCTGTGGAGCCTATTTAAAAGAGGATGCTAAGAAAATTGGAGGCACTCATTTTCTTATTTGCATCAAAGTAACAAAATGGGCTTTTTACTAGGAGATGTATTTATCAAAAACAATTTAATAGAAGATTGTACTTATAACAAATATTAGATGTTTTGGAATTAAAACATTGAGGTATTTGAAGCACAGATAAAGTAAGAAATTTGGGTTTCTGTAGTTGTCAAACAGAGAAGAAACCTAAAGATAAATAGATCATCCTTTATGGAACATGTAATTAACTTATGTGCACTTTAGTAGCACTTGAGTGACAGAAAAATGGAGATTGGCCATAACGATTTTAGAGGCGAAATGGACACAATCCAGTGATTCTGCACTGATGAGACTTTGCCTTCCTTGAAGGACAGATATGGACAATTTTGTTTGTAAAAAATATATCCCATTACATTCAGAGAAACATTCTTGATTGGAAATGTGATATGAGATAATTGTGTGAGGTAATTGGGCAGTCAAATGTATAATGTTTTGCCTACTTAAAGTTCACCTCCATCAGTATTTGGGGGCATTTCCCAGTGGGTTGACTGGTGAGAAGCAGAGGGCTTCCTACCAATATGGACGTCATAGGGGGATTCCCACCTCCTTACTGACTTTCTGGCAGCCAATGTGTGGGCTTGCATCTAAGACTGGGATGTTTACTTGCTTCCTACCCAGACCAGGTGCTGATGAGTATATGACTGTGGGAGAACTGGTTCCTAGCTCTCAGCTCTGAGGGCTGCCTTGGTTTCTGGGCAATTTCTAACCCAAGTCCTTGAGAAGAATCCCATAAATTTGCATTATCTTTCTACTGTATTTCCTTCTTGCTTATGGTGATCAGTATTAGTTTCTTTTGCTTGCAACCAAGATCTCTAATGTTGGAAAATATTTTTGTATCTATTTCTTTAGAGTTTGCTCTAGTTTTAGTAATGTGCATATGTTGCAGTTTTATTTACTAAGAAAAATCATGGTTTATGCCTCCACATAGTTGGACTGTGAAGAGAGCTGAGCACCGAAGAATTGTTGCTTTTGAACTGTGGTGTTGGAGAAGACTCTTGAGAGTCCCTTGGACTGCAAGAAGATCCAACCAGTCTATTCTAAAAGAGATCAGTCCTGGGTGTTCATTGGAAAGACTGATGCTAAAGCTGAAACTCCAGTACTTTGGCTAGCTCATGCAAAGAGTTGACTCATTGGAAAAGACCCTGATGCTGGGAAGGATTGAGGGCAGGAGGAGAAGGGGATGACAGAGGATGAGATGGCTGGATGGCATCACCAACTCGATGGACATGAGTTTGAGTAAACTCCGGTAGTTGGTGATGGACAGGGAGGCCTGGTGTGCTGCGATTCATGGGGTCTCAAAGAGTCGGACACAACTGAACGACTGAATTGGACTGAACTGATGCCTCCACAAATTTACAGCTTCAAGCAGGATGTGAATCAGTATGGAAAGTGCAACATACAGAGTAATAAAATAATCTTAGTGTTAATATGCATGTTAAAGAACTGACATGTTATACAGGATATATTTTGAAGCCATTTAACAAAGTGCCATGACTTTTCACACACAGTAGCCCTACTTTCATTGGATAAATTTGAAAACAACTCTGTGTGTGTGAATGTTTTGTGGTGTTTAAAAAAACCTATGCATGATTTTCTCAAAGCCACCCAATTCAGAAACTACTTTTTTTTTTCACATGAATTGCTATCTCCAGAGAACATGTATAATTTGAAAGGGGGCTTTAAGATTATGATCCAATGACTGACTTTTCCAATAAAAAGAAAATTCATCCATCTTTTCTCTTGCCTTCGCATAACTGAAAACAACTTCTCATTTTAAATGCTAATAATTCAAGTCTTTTGAAGCTGCTAAAATACTGAAAACTCTTTAAAAAAAGTGCTGATAACCAAGTGCACAAATGACTCTGTATAACCTACCTGCTGCATAACCTCTTACTAGATATAAAGAAATAGATATATTTAAGACATTTCTCCCTTTATACACACTGAACTTAATACAAGTCCTGTGTAAAGATAAGGAGGGAAACAAACTGTTTGTTTCTGTACACTTTCATCTAAAATAGATCAAGTTGTACCTATCAACTTTCATTCCAACTTTGATTCAATAGTGAGACCTAGTTATGTGTTTACCAATGTGAAGATTTCTGGCAGCCAAATCTTCAAAGAAATTACTTCATAGACTTTCAGGGAGCTAAGTAGGGGAATGATATAGGAACTTTTTGAATCTGATAATGTTTAATCTGCAACTAAATCTGGGTATCTTTCTTTCCTAGCATACCATATCTTATTCCTTAATATGAATTAAAAAATACCTTTGTCTTCAAAAGTATTATTCAAAAATGGACAATGTGCTGATGTGCTCAGTTGTGGCTGACTCTTTGAGACCCCATGGACTGTAGCCCACCAGGTTCCTCTGTCTATGGAATTCTCCAGGCAAGAATACTGGAGTGGGTTGCCATTTCCTTCTCCAAAAGATAGACAATAGGCAAAAGAATAAAATTATCTTTAAAGACTCTTTTTATAATGCAGAAAGCTTGTTGAACTGGGGGTTGATAAAAAACAAATACAAATCTGTTGGTTACTGTCAATTACCTCAAATTAATATCGGATTTAAATCTTAATTTCATACTATACCCAAGTAGAAACTAAGTCACTGTGAAAGAACAAACAGATATTTGCAATAGAAGGTGGCTTGTTTTAGACAGTATTCCTGCACTGATTCGGGCAGCATTAGTGTGGGGATGGGGAGTGATCAGGTGACCAGTAGTCACTGGAAGTCGTTGGAAGCTGAAGCTCCTATACTGTGGCCACTTGATGCAAAGAGCCGACTCGTTGGGAAAGACCCTGATGCTGGGAAAGACTGAGGGCCAAAAGAGAAGGGAGCAGCAGAGGATGAGATGGTTGGATGGCATCACCAACTCAATGGACATGAATCTGAGCAAATTCCAGGAGATGGTGAAGGACAGAGGAGCCTAGCATGCTGCAGCCCACGGGGTCCAAGAGTCGGACACAACTTAGCGACTGAACCAGAACAAGAACAGCGAAGTGTGCTCTGCGATGTCCAAGACACACACTCCTTCACGGTCCTTGTACCGAGGGTGGGTGACCTTACATTATCTAATAATAGCACTCCTGTACATGTAGCACATCCTTTACTCTCCATCTTGCCAAGGTGAGTCATTTTCAGAATCCACCTTGGACTTTTACTTGGAAATGTTGCATTTACCACTTCGTTGTTTTTTTCATTTCTCAAATTCCCCTATCGTGAAAAGAGTGTATTTTTAAAGATAATCAACAATTCTGGAAGTGAAAAGAGTTCTGAGAGTCCACCATTAACTAAAGAGATCAGTGGCTGGGGAATCAGAAGGTGACCCAGAAATGGTAACTAATTTAGGAAGCAAAGTAATTCTGAGCCCAGAACCTTGTGTGGAGGAATAGTGAAGCCATCTCACCCACAGGAACCCTGAGAAGCCCAATACTCAGGGGTTTCCATTTACCTCTCAGTGAGGGTTGGGCCCGGGTATGAAAAGAGAAAAAAATTGACAGAAAATAGGAAAATATTGACTGTTGACAGAGCACAAAAGAAATTTCCTCCTCTCTACACATACAGGAATCTATAGTTTCTCAAGCTGGCTCGAGGCAGTTCCTGTGTTTCACTCTCAGTTCTGACTACCTTCTTTTCCAGAAATGTCATATCTCTGTGAAACAGGATCCTTAGTGATTTCTGTGATACATAGATTGTGCTGCATGGAAATTAATATGGAATAGGGACTGAGGGTGTTGATGTCTGTTCTGATTTTAAAATTTGAGAAGTTGTGCATGCATGTTCAGTCGCTCAGTCGTGTCCAACTCTTTGTGACTCTTTGGACTAGAGCCTGTCAGGCTCCTCTGCCTGACAAGAATACTGGAGTGGGTTGCATTTTCCTCTTCTGACGATCTTCCCAATCCAGGGATGAAACCTACATCTCATGTGTCTCCTGCATTGCAGGAGAATTCTCTACCCATTGAGCCATAACAGGCACACACTCACTTTTCATTGAAAACTATTATTATTATATTTTCTACAATTGACAGATATTGTTTACTCATATGGCTACTAAGTTGTTAGGGATATGGATACGTATTGCATTGCTTGGTCCCAGTGACTTAAAAGAGGGGGATTGTTTGGTTGTTTCTTTTGCCTAGGGGCACTGTGGAAATAATCACACATGCGCCAATGGAGCTGTGATCTGCGAAAGTTTGGGACCCTTTGGTCTAAGCCAATTAAAGCAATGCCATTCTTTTGTGTAAGATCCTAACTGCCCCAGCCTGCCTGGGAGTTAGGAGTCACCTTAGGATCCAGTGTTGGTCAATGAGATGCAGGAGAAATTGTACTGTGTAACATCTTAGAGAGTCATTTCTCTTCCTAATAAGAGCTGTCCATGGGAGGTGAAAAGATTTTGCCACCGTGGTCAGCCCCTGCTTCCTGCTTTTGGAGGTGGCCCTGTTGCTGGAGCTGAGTTAGCCGTCATGCCATATCATTTGACAGGCAAGAATCCAAAGCAAAGTACTGAAGACAGCAGGGAAGAACAGCAACCATCTACCTCCAGAGTTCTCATCAGATCAAAGTAGAACCTCGGCTGGTTTAAATCACTGTGGGGGACTTTACTATTACTTGTGTCTGAAATTCCTAACTGATGTAATGAAAATGTAAACATGGACGAGTCTTGAGTTAACAAAAAGTGTGAGATAGCAACTATACATGGCGAGTTTGTGAGGCATTGGAGGATGGTGAGGCTTCACAGAGTTACCATCTGTAGAGTCAAAGGCAAAAAAATAATGTACAAAAGTACATCACTTTTTAAAATAGGAAGGTAAATGCTAGAGGAAAGATTGAGGGTGTTTGCCAAGAGAATTAGGATAGGGAAGGTAAGGGTAGTAATAATAACTAACGTTTAATCAACCCTGAATATTCATTGGAAGGACTGATGCTGAAACTCCAATACTTTGGCCACCTGATGCAAAGAGCCAACCCATTGGAAAAGACTCTGATGCTGGGAAAGATTGAGGGCAGGAGGAGAGGGGGCGACAGAGGATGAGATGTTTGGATGGCACCACCTACTCAATAAACATGAGTTTGAGCAAACTCTGGGAGATAGTGAAGGATAGGGAAGCCTGGTGTGCTGTACCATGGGGTTGCAGAGTTGGGCAAGATGTGGAGATTGAACAACAATAGAAAAACATTTACTTTGCTCTTAGCATGTCCCAGGAGTTGTGCACATTGTTTCACACATCAGTTCTATGAGGTAGAGACTTTTTAATGTCTCCAATTATCAGATGAAGAAGTGAGGCAGAAATACAGCAAATAACTTGATGGCTAAAATAGGAGACTGCTGTTGTTTATTATTAAACTTTTCAGCAAGCTTTTATTTTTTTACTAAGTACTTTTATTAATGTAGCAAATATAAAAAATCATTTAAAAGATTTCAGCAACCAAAGTTTTACTCACTTCTGTTTTTTAAAGAAATTAGTATCTCTGAATTAATATTCCTGAATCATTATGCTGTTATGTTATGTTCTTAATAACAGTAAGAACGTTGGATCTGAAGAGGCCACACAGTACTTTAAATTGATGTTTGCAATGTCTGGCAACACTTTTAGAAGTGGACTTTGTGTTGGCCAGAAATCCTGGTGAATGCTATTCTGAAATGTCAGGCTTCTTGAAAGAGAATCATGGGTTGGGGCTTGGCAGACCTTGCATTTGCAACTTAACTTAGGTGGCTGTTGCTATTTCATTGAGCACCACATATGCAAATAGATTGAAGTAATTTTAAATTCAAGCAAGATCAGATACAATTAGGAAAAATATAAAATAACTTAACTTCATCTTAACTTTCACCCCAGAGAAATCAATATTTTTTCCTTTAAGATAACTTCTTAGTATTTTCTTGGATCTGAACAAGGCTTTAAGGATTGTTTAGTCTAACTTAGACCTGGTCTGCAAACATCTCTATAAATTCCCAGAGAATGAATTACCAGTACCTGTTAAATCAATCCCGTGACAGGGAAAGCAAGCCTTTTGAGGTCATCCAGAGGGATTCCAATTATGTGTTAGAGACTCATATTGAAATTACTTTTAAGAATTAATAATCTTGATTAACAAAGCTTGAAATAATATAGTCATTGAACTAATATATAAAGATAATTATATGAAAGACAATATGAGATTTCCTAAGGCTCTTTCCTTTCCCATTAGTTTACCCAAATCAAAGTGCCTGCTAGGTACAATTAGCCACAAGAGACTTTACACACTGGGAGACGGGAAAGGGACACCAAATGCTCTTGTTTTTGTTGTTGCTGCTCATGTTGGAGATAAAGTGAATAATTTAATCCAGCTTTTATGAGAATCTATATCTTAAGAATTTCCTTTATCTCTGGCAACAGAATTTGTTTTCATCTATATGAAAATTATGATTAAGTCACCCTCTATATCCAATGGTATGTTCTTCTTTTTTTTTTGTATTGACCTGAATGCTCCTTTTAAAAAAAACATTTACTGGAATTTAGTTTATTTGCAAAGTTATGGTAGTTTCAGGTGTACAGCAAAGTGAATCAGTTATATGTAGACGTATATCCACTCCTCTTTTTTCAGATTCTTTCCCCATATAGGCCAGTACAGAGTATAGATTTGCCCGTGCTGCACAGCAGCTTGTTATTAGTTATCTATTTTATATATAGTAATGTGCATATGTACACAGATTCCCCGGTATATATGTACCACAGCTTCTTTACCCATTCCTCTGTTGATGCACACTTAGGCTGCTTCCGTGCCCTGGCTGTTGTGAATAGTGCTGCCGTGAACACTGGGGTGCACATATCTTCTTGAAGTGAAGTGAAGTCGCTCAGTCGTGTCCGACTCTTTGTGACCCCATGGACTATAGCCTACCAGGCTCCTCCCTCCTTGGGATTCTCCAGGCAAGAGTACTGAAGTGGGTTGCTATTTCCTTCTCCAGGGGATCTTCCCGACCCAGGGATTGAACCTGGGTCTCCTGCATTCCAGGCAGATGCTTTAACCTCTGAGCCACCAGGGAATCTTCTTGAGTTGTGGTTTTCTCCAGGTATTTGCCCGGGAGTGGGATTGCTGGATCATATGGTAGTTCTATTTTTAGTTTTTTAAGGAACCTCCACCCTGTTCTCCATAGTGGCTGTATCAGTTCACTTTCCCACCAACAGTGTAGGAGGGTTCCCTTTTCGCACACCCTCTCCACCATTTATTGTTTGTAGATTTTTTGATGATGGTCAATCTGTAGTTTTGATTTTCACTTCTCTAACAAGTAGTGATGTTGAGCATCTTTTCTTGTGCTTTTTGGCCATCTGTATGTCTTCTTTGAAGAAATGTTTGTTTAGGTCTTCTGCCCATTTTTTGATTGGGTTGTTTGTTTTCGGGTATTGAGCTGCATGAGCTGTTTGTATATTTTGGAGATTAATCCTTTGTTGGTTGTTTCATTTACAAATATTTTCTCTCATTCTAAGGGCTATCTCTTTGTTTTGTTTATGGTTTCCTTTGCTGTGCAAAAGCTTTTAAGTTTAATTCAGTTCAGTTCAGTTCAGTCGCTCAGTCGTGTTCGACTCTTTGCGACCTCATGGACTGCAGCACGCCAGGCCTCCCTGTCCATCGTCAACTCCTGGAGTTTACTCAAACTCCTGTCCATTGAGTCGGTGATGCCATCCAACCATCTCATCCTCTGTTGTCCCCTTTTCCTTTCACCTTCAATCATTCCCAGCATCAGAGTCTTTTCAAATGAGTCAGTTCTTTGCATTAGGTGGCTAAGTATTGAAGTTTCAGCTTCAGCATCAGTTCTTCCAATGAAAATGTTTCTAGTAGTAGCTTCTAAATCAGCAGTACTTCTTACTCATACTTCCTGTGTGGAATACTACATAATTCATGGTCTATAAAAAAATACATATATATATATGTAAAATACCTTTTTAAATGATGAAATCATCACTTCATGACTTTCATTCTTGAATATGTTCTTTGATTTAACTGGCTAAATCCAGCATGATTATATAGTTTATATTTCACTAATCCAAATGAAGGCAAAAGAAGGGAGAAAGATTAATTCTATAAGTTGTATACTAAACAAAAAGATGTTTATACACAAAGGAAAGCATTGTCCTTTATTGATTTTACATGGATATGGATTTTTAAAAAAAATCATAAATTATCATAATTGAAAAGAAAATTTAGGAGTAGAAGGAAAGACAAATTTGCGTGTAAAGATTATTTTCTATTTTCACGTTTCTTTTTCAAACAATTCATACAAGCAGCCTAACAATAAAGTTGGATATAGGATCAATATGCAAAGTGAATAGTTTTTATAATATACCATCAAAAAACAATTTGAAGGCCCACACATATGTGCCTATGTATATTTAAGATGTATAATTTACAACTAAAATATAGTGGATTTAGAAATATATCTAGCAAAAGTTTTTTAAATCTTGTTCATGGGTGTTATTAAAATTTTGTTCAAATGCAGTAAGTAAAATTTTAATAAATGGATATATATCCCATTATCATGATGGAAGCACTTACTTTTTGAGGCTATTCTTTTTAGACTTGAGACCTCTTCGGTAAAAATTTGCAAAAAATTTCCATGAAACTTGGCAAGCTGATTCTTGGGTTTATATAGGAGTCCAGTGGTCCTAAAAGACAAGGCACATTTGAACAAGAAGATGGATAATGAGGGGAAACGTTTCCTATTTAAAGATTAAAATTTTAAAAACCATGGTAATTAATATAGAGTATCACTGATACATGGGTATATACATTGACCAGCATAGTAACACATGGGTTTCCCTGGTGGCTCTCATGGTAAAGAATCTGCCTGCAATGCAGCTGAACTGGGTTTGATCCCTGGGTTGGGAAGATCCCCTGGAGAAGTGAATGGCAACCCACTCTAGAATTCTTGCCTGGAAAATTTCACGGACAGAAGGGCCTGGCAAGTTACAGTCCATGGAGTTGCAAAGAGTCAGACACGACTGAGCGACTAACACACACATACAACATAATAACATACAAAGTCCATACATGGTACCAGTAAAATTATGGATAGAAATATAAACGTGCATTTCCTGAGGAAGGAAGCATGTATATTCAATAAGTAAACATTTGAAGAAAGTTTAAATTCACCATAATCAGAAACATGCAGAATGACCTACTATGCTGTGTTCATTCAACCAGCAGAAGCAAAGTCGAGGTGAAATCCCCAGCGTTTAAGAGGATGTGGATCAATGAAATTTATCATTCATTACTGTCAGCAATTTAAATTGGCACAACCATGTTGAAAACTAGTTTTATATTAGCTTATAAATTTGAAATTTTATATACCCAGAAATTCTATCTCTTGTGAAACATTTATTAGAAATTTTACACCTTGCACCAGGAGACTTAAAGCAGATAATTCATAGCAGCAATGTTTGTGATTTTAAAAATCCAGAATTGGCCCAATTTATTTTTTAAAAATTGTATTATATCCACAAAATAGATAGCAACAAAATTAATGAACTATGCTATACAAGGGTGACAGGACACAATAAATTATTCTTGTAACATCCTATTGAATGAAAATAAAAAGGCTACATGAAGAATGGTTTTTTTTCATGTCTTCAACAACTAGCAAAACTAGAGTTAGTTCATGGGTATTTCTTATATTACTTATCTTCATTATTTTTTAAAATTAAGAAACAGACTAAAAATTAGAATGAAATTAAAGAGAGCCATGTATGAACTCATAGTGACAGAGAATGTGAATCAAACAGTATGATTTCTCCCATTCCGTGTAGCTGATAGAGAGAAATAAGAGACCAGGGAAGTTAATCCGTTTGTCAAATGTCACACAAATACCACGGTACAAAAGCTGAATTCAGTCGGTGGGATTTAAATCCAGTATCTTCCCACCAGACCACATTACCACAAAGAGCAGAGGAATAGAAAAGAGTAGTTCTTTAAAAGAGCTTTGCACAAAACTTGTAAAATTGTGGAAGGTGTACATTCCTTGTAACTCTTTTAAGAGCAACATTTTTCTCTAAGACCCATAAGTCTAATTTATACAAAGTTTGTTTCCTGTAATATTTTTCTAGCTTCATTTGAAAATAATGAAATAAGAGAATAGCTATACAAAAATACAGGCAACAGCACTGACATTTAAAATATTTACAATAACTGAAAGCAAATTTTGTCATGCATTCTCCCATGCACTTTGACTCAAATATCTTGTAAAGCATTTTCATAACATTTTGCCTTGTCAGAGCTGAAAGAAGCATTTGAGATCATCTATTCCAAATCCTATTCTGTAGATAAAGTTCCCAATGTTACAGTGCTCATAGCCAAGCCTGGACTCAAGGTCACTTCTCCTGGTGTCTAAATCCCATGGAAGTTTCTAGTCCTGATCTAGTGACCTGAGGGATTTCTGTCATTCTGGACAGAATAATGCCTGTAGAAGCAATTTGAGGAAGAGAAAGTGAATGCCAGATATTCTAGTGTATTCCTTAATGGGAGATGGATGTACCACAAATTTATTATGCGTCTACAAAGTGCAATCACAGTGGAATTTAGCAGCTGCTCCCCACCAAGCCAGTCCCTCTGCTGCTTCGGGTAAACTTTATTAAAAGTTAGTGAGGATGGAGAAATAAATTCGTGCTTATTTAAAATATAAAGGAATAAAATTGGTGTGACCACATGGGAAATGTCCTTAGTTATTTTCACCTATTCTTAAATAGGGAAAAGGTGTGGAATGCTTTATTGACGTCTTTATAAAGAGATGCCATTTTTGAGGGAAATCAAATTAAATCTAATTTCAGGCTTTTTTCAAAATATTTCTCTTATTTCTATTAATAAAAAGTGAGTACTTTGAATGCTATCAAATCCCAAGAAACAGCTGTCTTTCAAATTTATAGTTTAGGCTCACCTAGAAACAAAACAAAATTCCCAAAATGTCATATCCTCTACTTGGAAATTCCTTCTCCTGCCCAGTTAGTGACTCAGACTCCTGTCTGTCATTTAAAATACAGTTTACACGTTACCTCTTCTGGATCTCCCAGTATATTAAGCTTCTTTCACTTTTATCTTATCATAATGCTCATTGCAGTTGGACTTGCTTTGGGGTTTCTCACAAGTGTGTCCATTGTTGCACTGTGACCCATGGAGGCAAATACTGTGTCTTACTCACAGTGCTACTGTGGTCTGAACACGATTTGGTGTTTTTTTCTGGCCGCGCTGCTTAGCATGTGGGGTCTTAGTTTCCCAACCAAGGATCAAAACCATGCCCCCTGCATTGGAAGCTCTGAGTCTTAACCACTGGAGCACCAGGGAAGTCCCCTAAGCATCTTTCTCACCTCTCAGAGTTCTGCCTGTGTTGTAGGAGGCTGGGAACCTGTGGACTTTGTTTCCCAAACTCCTACTATTTCTGGGTCCTGTTAGGTTCAATCAATGAGAGGTGCAAAGGGAAAACGCTCCTCCTTTCTTGGAGCTGCAAGAGGAGTGCCAGGAGCAGCCTGGGATCGCTGGGAGCTCCTGGGAGGGCTGGCAGGGTTCTGAACGTGCCCTTAGGCAGCTCCGCTCCAGCCGTGCCTGCCCGGGGGCACAGCGTCCAGGGTAACATTATTAACTGCTTCTCCACCTCAGGAGTGGTGGTGTTCTCCTGCAGTTATGAATAACCTTTCTTTGGGGGCTTCCCAGGTGGCACAGTGGTAAAGAATCCACCTGCCTGCCAGTGCAGGAAACACAAGAGATGTGGTTTCAGTCCCTGGGTTGGGAAGATGCCCTGGAGTCGGACGTGGCAGCCCACTCCAATAATCTTGGCTGAAAAATTCCATGAACAGAGGAACCTGGCAGGCTACAGTCCATGGGGTTGCAGAGAGTCGGACACGACTGAGTGATTGAGCTGCACAGCCTTTCCTTCTGTCCTAACAGCTCTTTCAATACCCATAGAAGAAAATTCTCTGTTAAACTCTTTGTTGCATTTCACAGAACAGTTCTGTTTATTCATGTTTGGAACTGTTGCAGTGTTTACTATAAAGTAAGGACTGTAAAAAATAATTTGGATGTGAGACGGCCCTTACTAACCAAATATAATTCCAGGGCTGCAATTACCAGGTTTTGTTTTAAAGGGACACGAAACTCATAAGAGCAAAGCAGTCTTTTAAAATGATTATAAAATCAGTCTTTAAAAATTATTATAAAGTCAGATTTAAAATGATTATCTCAGTCATCATTTCTGTTTAACACTAGCAGATACCCCCACCCCCTCTAACTCACTGTGTTAGGTCATTTGTAGGTTAGCTCATTGTTGAGTATAAGATGTTGTCAACATTATATATACCCAGCGCATTAAATGCAGATTTATTTCAAATTTCAAAAGATAGTGATTTCAATATCAAAAGATTAAGAAAAGCCCTTGGAAAAATTGACTGAAGACCACAAATATTTTTGCAAAATTCACTTTTGCGTTTATATTGTTGAAGTCAGATAGATGCAAACTGAATGTCAGCATTTAGTCACACAGTTTTGTCAGAAATAAAATTTAAAAATAAAGAAAAAGAAGACTTAGCATGAGTTAGGTTCTTCAGTGGTTACAAAGTCTTCCCATCCCACCACATACCTCTCTGTGATGTGAATTGCCAACTCCTCCTGTCACTAAAGTAGATTCTTTCTCCAGCCCCTTAAATCTGAACTGGACTTGTGAGTCGCTGTGACAAATAGAATGTGTTGGAAATGATATAGTGTGAGCTCCAGAAATTAGGCTTCAAGATACCTTGCTGTTTACATCCTCATCCTCTGATCACTGCCCTGAAACCTCCATGTAAGGAAGCCAAGTTAACCGCATGGAGAACTGAAATGCTCCAGCTGGCGTCCAACCAACACACATGAAAAGAGGCCACCTTGGATTTTCTAGTCCACCAACCACCAGAAGTAGGAGAAGCAATAAATCATTATTGTCTCAGCCACTGCATTTAGGGATGGCGTTTACATAGCAGAGTTTGGCTAAAAATACAACAGTTACTTCAGTTTTAGATTATTTTAATAACTAGTAAAGAGTTGCAATATTTTAATGATTGTTACTTTTTTGAAGACTGTGCCCTTGCCCATATAAAGCAGTAATTTATTTTAAAATCAGAGGGAGAGGGAGAGGGTGGGATGATTTGGGAGAATGGCATTGAAACATGTATACTATCATGTAAGAATCGAATCGCCAGTCTGTGTCCGATGCAGGATACAGCACGCTTGGGGCTGGTGCACGGGGATGACCCAGAGGGATGTTGTGGGGAGGGAGGTGGGAGGGGGGTTCATGTTTGGGAACACATGTATATCCGTGGTGGATTCATGTCAATGTATGGCAAAACCAATACAATATTGTAAAGTAAAGTAAAAATAAAATAAAATAAAATAAAATCAATAGTACTTTTAAAGCTAATTTTATATTTTCTTCAAATAGTATCCCATTAGTGAATAAATATTTGTCATTGTCAGAAATCTCAATTTCTGAAAGAAAGTGAATGTGCAGACTTTTATGAGTGATCAAAATATTCATCCTATACTGGTTCATATCTTCAAGAAAAAAATGACATTTAATAAGCAGGCCAGTGATTTTGACAATACATGATGTAATGAGATGTTTTCAAAGGAATCCATGAGTTTCTTAAAATTACCCTCTATGTTTAAAACAAAATTAGCAGGGTCATTGAGTACAGGTACAGTGTATTCAAGAATGCACAGCTTTATAATTTGTATAATGTGTATTTTGTTCAGCATTGTTGAGGTTGCGTTTCACTTCATTGCAGCAGAAGCAGAGTGTACATTCTGATTTGCTAGTAATATATAAAGCTCCCTTTCTGTGAGGGTGAGATTTTCTTGAAAATGAATCTAGTGAAGAAATGATACCTATAAAACCACACACTCAGTATTTGATGTTATCAAGATATTGTTGATACATAACTATATGTATATACATATGTAATAAGAAACACAAGTTAAGTAAAAGTAAAAAAAATTTAAAAAATAATAATTGTAACCTAACAGTGGACCTGTATTCAGTGGCGTGTCAGTGGTGCTTCTTGTGCGAGAAAATTTTGACATTCTTAATTCAATCGGGGTTCAATGATGTAAAAGAATTTAACAAGGACTTTGTAACTTAAAAAGGCTTACATCACTTGGGAATTTTTTAGCAAATAAAGAGAACATAAATATAATGGATTTGAATAATACAATTTTTCTTTTAGTCTAAAGTGGACCCTGGGTAGTGTAATCCAAACATACAACAGATAACTACATGAATTTAAAGTTGTGTATACCTGTGGTGGATTTGTGTTGATGTATGGCAAAACCAATACAATATGGTAAAGTAACCTCCAATTAAAATAAATTTAAAAAATAGGTTATGTCAACCTGAAAAAAAAGAATTTAAAGTTGTCAAAACTAACATTTTTACCCTTTGGTAAATATATCTATGAGATATGTTTTGAAATCTAAGTATGAATATATTAAATCTCTCATTTGGGCTAAACACGTAGTGACATCAAATACATTTATAATTATTAGCTGTTTTTGGAAAGTCTTTTTAAGAACAGTTTCTTGGGTTTACTTTTTTTCTTATAATTAATTTATTTTTTATTGAAGGATAATTGATTTACAGAATTTTGCTGTTTTCTTTAAAACTATTGAGGTATAGAATCAGCATACATAAAGCTATATTATATTTAATGTATACAACTTAATACATTTTCTTGGATTTTGTTGCTATTTAGTCACTCAGTTATGCCTGACTCTTCTGCATTCCCATGGACTGTAGCCCGCTAGGCTCCTCTGTCCGTGGGATTTCCCAGGCAAGAATACTGGAGTGGGTTGCCATCTCCCCTTCCACCAAATCTTCCTGACTCAGGGACTGAGCCCATGTCTCTACCACTGATCCACCTGGGAAGCCTGTTTGTACATTAATAATGATTCGACTCTTTCATTAAGCTTTCCTGTGTTATGGGAGCTAGAAAATTTGCCTTAGTTGTTTTCATACAAGATTCACGACACTCTTGCAAGGCAGGTATAAATAATAAGTCTTAGAGAGATTTGGTGACTTGCTGAAATGGGTGAAAGAAGTAGAAATTCAAAAGTCTTGCTCTTGGTCTCATCGCCTCCACTGTTTCATTCAAGTGGGCCACAGTGCTGTTTTAACTGGGATTAATTTTATTTTATTTTATTTTTAGGCCATTTTTCTTTTCTTTTCTCATACAAACTACTTAATTTCTAACTATTTATTTATTTTCTTTTATAAAATGTGAACTAGAGTATCACACTAATTTGTATTAGAGGACTATTGGTTACAGAGGAATATTGTCTGTGGGCACTCTTGGTGGTTAGTGCAGGTGGCTGAGTTCACTTTTCATCCATAAAATACAGAGACATTTTAACTCTTCTGAGATTTTACAATCTGAAATTTCAGTGCACATGATTTCTGTAAATTTTGAAGGAAAATTGCTTTTAAATTTCTTTAATGGAAAAATAAGGGACTGAAATACTGGCATTATAAAAACTTTACCCAGCCTTTGCCAACATCGAGAGCAGCGCTGTCCAGTGTGGCTTTCTGACACACGGATGGAAACGTCCTATGTGTGCGTCGCCCAGCATGGCAGCCGCTGTTGAGCACTTGAAATGCAGATGGTGAGGCAGAGCATCAGGCTCTAATAGTAACACGGCTAGTGGGTGCCGTGTTGAACAGCAGGTCAAAATGAAATGGCTTCAAGCATCCATCCCCCTCACAGGGCTGACTGCCCACACTGTTCAGACAGCACGCAGAAAGTCAGCTAGTCTCTTTAAGAAAACAGGAGAACTCCGTTACTGCACCCTTCCTGTTTCTTGCCTCTGTAGAGACAGCACCGTTACCATGTTTGCAAAAGTAATGACCAGTTTTACTTGTAGGAGATTAACCCCAGCTATCCCCACTCTTTTCTAACAGTGGCTTTTCTGCCTTAGAGTTGAACTGCTCCCTGAAGACACGTTACAGCTCATCAGCTGCTGGGCACAAAACTTGCTGTGCTTTGTGGATCTGAAGATCTAGGTGGTGGGTGGATTTGATTTTCCTGGACCTGCCGGAGGACAAAATTGTTTCTGCTTCATTATCCTAAGAAATGGAAACTTTTCAGGAGGTGGTCTAGAGTTCTAAAACATAAATATTGGTAGCTATAAAAAATATTCAAACTTCTTATCTGTGGAATTCTTTGTTTTCTATAGTGACTGTGTTCCCTCATGTTTATATCATTTCACTATAAAGATATCACAAATCTAGGCATGACATTTCTGAATGCTATGTATTCCTACTGGAATAAGCTTTTTCTATCAGAGAAGTAAAACTCTGATTGCTGTAGTCACAAGGTTTTACCAAGACAAAACTGTAGAAAGCAAATCCATCTTTGACATGTAATTATCTTTTTCTGCATCCTCTCCTTCCCCCACCACAGCTATTCTTTATTCTATTTTTCCCCTTTTCTGTCTAACCCTCTTGAATTGATGATCTTCACCCTCTTCTAAATCATGATTGGTTCCTAGGAAGGGGGCTGAAATTCAGATGAGGATGATCAAAAATAGTCTTACCTTTTAAGTATACTTGAATTTTAAGCACAATGTTTTATCTGTTTAAGAAATAGAGTATTTTGTCTTATGCTAAACATGTTTAAAATAATTTGATGCAATCAAGAGTTTACTTCCTAGCTCCTGAAAGCTCACCCCAATTTTGGGTAACTAAAGTTTTTATGTGTAAAGTTAATCCTGATTTATGGTCTCTTAATCTTTCTAAATCAATGAAGACATCTAAATCAGGAAAGAACATATATGGAAAATGCATCAGTGGATACTGGTGTCTTGATGCCTTATGATGTTATATCAGACATGATAAGTCATATTAACGGTATGTACTTTTGATATAGTCACCTGGTGGTTCAGATGGCAAAGAATCTGCCTGCAATGCAGGACACCTGGGTTCAATCCCTGGCTCAGGAAGATGCCCTGGAGAAAGGAATGGCTACTCACTCCAATATTCTTAGAGAAGGAAATGGCAACCCACTCCGATATTCTTACCTGAAGAGGTCCATGGACAGAGGAGCCTGGTGGGCTACAGTCCATGGGGTTGTAAAGAGTCAGATACAACTGAGAGACTTTCACTCACTCACTTTTGATATAGTATAATAGGAATGGCAAGTGGGCCTTAGGAAGCATCACTACGAACAAAGCTAGTGGAGGTGATGGAATTCTAGCAGAGCTATTTCAAATCCTAAAAGATGATGCTGTGAAAGTGCTGCACTCAATATGCCAGCAAATTTGGAAAACTCAGCAGTGGCCACGGGACTGGAAAAGGCCCGTTTTCATTCCAATCCCAAAGAAAGGCAATGCCAAAAAAATGCTCAAACTACTGCACAATTGCACTCATCTCACACGCTAGCCGGAGAAGGCAATGGCACCCCACTGCAGTACTCTTGCCTGGAAAATCCCATGGATGGAGGAGCCTGGTAGGCTGAAGTCCATGGGGTCGCTGAGAGTTGGACATGACTGAAGTGACTTAGCAGCAGTAGCAGCACATGCTAGCAAAGTAATGCTCAAAATTCTCCAAGCTTGGCCTCAATAGTATGTGAACTGAGAACTTCCAGGTGTTCAAGCTGGATTTAGAAAAGGCAGAGGAACCAGAGATCAAATTGCCAACATCCACTGGATCATAGAAAAAGCAAGAGAGTTCTAGAAAAACATCTATTTCTGCTTTATTGACTATGCCAAAGCCTTTGACTGTGTGGATTACAACTGTAGAAAATTCTTAAAGAGATGGGAATGCCAGACCACCTTACCTGCCTCCCGAGAAATCTGTATTCAGGTCACAAAGAAACAGTTAGAACTGGACATGGTACAATGGACTGGTTCCAAATTGGGAAAGGAGTATGTCAAGGCTGTATATTGTCACCCTGCTTATTTAACTTCTATGCAGAGTACATCATGCGAAATGCTGGGCTAGATGAAGCACAAGCTGGAATCAAGATTGCTGGGAGAAATATCAATAACCTCAGATAAGCAGATGACACCACCCTTATGGCAGAAAGTGAAGAGGAACTAAAGAGCCTCTTGATGAAGGTGAAAGAGGATAGTGAAACAGCTGGCTTAAAGCTCAACACTTAAAAAACGAAAATCATGGCATCTGGTCCCATTACTTCATGGCAAGTAGAGGAGAAACAATGGAAACAGTGACAGACTTTATTTTCCTGGGCTCCAAAATCACTGCAGATGGTGACAACAGCCATGAAATTAAAAGATGCTTGCTCCTTGGAAGAAAAGCTATGACCAACCTAGATAGTATATTAAAAAGCAGAGACATTACTTGGCCAACAAAGGTCCAGCTAGTCAAAGCTATGGTTTTTCCAGTGGTCATGTATAGATGTGAGAGTTGGACTATAAAGGAAGCTGAGTGCTGAAGAATTGATGCTTTTGAACTGTGGTGTTGGAGAAGACTCTTGAGAGTCCCTTGGACTGCAGGAGATCAAACCAATCAATCGTTAAGGAGATCAGTCCTGAATATTCATTGGAAGCTCCAATACTTTGGCCACCTGATGCGAAGAACTGACTCATTGGAAAAGACCCTGATGCTGGGGAAGATTGAAGGCAGGAGGAGAGTGGACAACAGGGGATGAGATGGTTGGATGGCATCACCGACTCGATGGACATGAGTTTGAGCAAGCTCTGGGAGTTGGTGATGGACAGGGAGGCCATGGGGTCGCAGAGCTGGACACAATGGAGTGTCTGAACTGAACTGGCTGAATGGGAACAGCACTTTACCTCCACAGTCTTCCCTTTGCCATCATTCCAGTTTAATCATGAGAAATTAATAGACAAATTCCAATACAAGACATTGCACAGAATAACTGACCAGTTTGCCTCAAAATTGCTAAAATAATAAAAAAGAAGGAAAGCTTGATAAAGAGGTAGAACCAAAAGTATCCTGTGTGTGAAGTCACTCTGTTGTGTCCGACTCTTTGTGACCCCATGGACTGCAGCCCATCAGGCTCCTCTGTCCATGGAATTTTTTAGGCAAGAGTACTGGAGTGGGTTGCCATTTCCTTCTCCAGGGGATCTTCCCGACCCAGGGATTGAACCTGGGTCTCCCACATTGCAGGCAGATGCTTTACCATCTGATACCTCCAAAAGTATCCTAAGGAGGCATAAATACTAAATGTAATGTAGTGTCCCTGATGGGATCCTAGAATACATAAAGTACATTAGGAAACAAAGGGGGGTCTGAGTAAGATATGACCTTTCAGCTAATGAAAATTTACTAGTGTTGACTCATTAGTCATAACAAATGTTCCAACTAATATAAGACATCAATAATAGAAAAAACTATGTTTGTGTGTGGGGGTGTAAATCGGAGCTTTCTGTTCTTTGTATTTTCTCTATAAATCTAAAAGTTTTAAAATTTAAAATTCATTTTTATTACAATACTTAATATGTTAAAATAAATTTAAATATTTAATAAATATTTAAAATTAAAAAAAATAAAATTTAAAACTGACTTTCAAAAGTCATTAATGACATCACACTCACTGTACTATATTTTATTCAGAATGATATCTGAAAACCTAAATTTTTTTTGGAAAACTATTATACTTCGTACTTTAAATCTTGTTGCATTATGCAAACTATGTAAAGAGATGCATAAGAAATTATAATTTCTGAGGAGAGTGTCCAGTGTTGCCTATAGTTTATACCTTTATTTGCAAAGTGTCTTTATTATGTAAGGGTTGTGTCAGGTGAGATAGTAATAGGAAAAATCCACTGCTAGAGCTCTGGGTATTTGCAGAGTTGCAAAACTCAGTGTGTGTGTTATTATCAAAGTCATCACTTAAGCTATTTGTAATACACTGATTAAAAGAGAAAACAAAATAGTAATAGGGCAGTATAAAGATCGCTTGTGAATAGTGCATTTAAGTTATACAATGTTGAGGCCCTTAACTGAAAATATAATACAAAATAAACATAAATACCATTAATAAAATATTAGTGAAATATCAATCCTAATGAAGACGACAATGACCAGTTTTTGTATGTTGACTGTTATGGCAAAGAAAATATTGTTTATAGTCAGTATAAATATATTTGGGAAGGAGCTTTTGGCAATAACGTTCTTGCCTCATAAATAGGTTTCTCAGACCAATTTCCATGTGTGTGAGGTCCCCCACACCAACAAGCAATTCTCAGACACCAGTGGCATCCAGAAATGGCATCAGGTTCCTCAGGTTGAGAGTTCAGTCCTACAAGACCGTCACCCTGTCCCCACTTCAGACTTCAGCCATGAGTCCAGGTTGTTACCAGTGCTTCTGACTGACCAGCTATAAATCAGAGCTTTCCAAGACCCTCTCCTTGGGTTCAATTAATTTGCTTGAGTTGTTCCCAGAACTCAGAAATACTTTACTTACTAGGCCAATGGCTTATTATAACAGGATTTAACTCAGGAACAGATGAAAGAGATACTTTGAGCAAGGTAAGGGGAGGGGCGTGGAGCGTCCATGCCCCTACCAGGAGCACCACCATCCATCAACTCTCCATGTGTTCACCAACCTAGATGCTCCCAGACAGCTGTCCTTTTGGGGGTTTATGGAAGCTTTGATTATGTAGGCATGCTTGATTCAACCTCCAGTCCCTGTCCTTAGAAGTCACCTCATTCACATATCACAAAATATCTTTAAAACTGTCAACACAAGAGATTCTAGGAGTTTGGGGAGCTCTTGAACCAGGAACCAAGGAAGAAGACCAAACGAATATAAGAAAAACACATTTGGTCATTTCGATGACCAAAACACATTTCTCATGAATCACAAAAAGAATCAATTTTGAGTAGTCACATCAACAAAACTGCAGAACAGGAAGCCCAGCCTCTCCTCCCTGCAGGGAGACACCCACAAACCAACTACCTTTCTAAGAAATCTAAAAACCAGGTAAGAGGTTCAGGCACCAGATAACACAGTTCACATGAATCAGGGAAATGAAGGAGTTGCCTCTTAATCTCTTTCCACTCTTTTGCTCTGACTTTGTTCCTCTGTGACCTGATGATCCTTTTTTCAATTTGAAGTACAGTCCAGGAGCCTCTGTCCACACCGTGGTGGGACACACAGTTCTCTGGCAAGTTGTACCAAAAGGAAATTGAAAGCCTTACTTTACAAATTGTAACATTTTTAGTTTGATTTATAATGCTTTCCCAGGCAGAGTCTGGCCCATAATAGGCATACGCCAAACCTGAAGCACCAGCAGTTGTTTTTATCTTAATCAGTGGAAAATACAACCACCAATGTATACATGGGGAGAAATGATTTGTGACGTCTGAATCAGCAGTACAGTAATGTGCGGAATTAGGTTTCTACGCTTTTCTGATTTTTTTCCCATTCAGACTCATTGGCTTTCTTTTTTTTTTTTTTCCTCCTGACATTAAGCACCACTCTGGAAGGGATGGAGAAAAAAAAAAGCACAAATCAGTAGGTCTTGGTGAACAGCCCTTTTCTGCCACCAATGAGTCATGTCCCTCTAGCAAGTCATAATCCTCTCCTCATCAGATTTATCATCTGTGCAAAGAGAGCTGTAATAATACAGTGATTACAGGAACAATATTGATTGTCTGACTCTCAGGGGCTTTTACTTCAGAAGCATTGTCTCAGCCATGAAGTTGATACTCTTCTTATCCTTGGTTTACAGATGAGGAGACTGAGTATGAGGAACAGTATGCAGCTTGCTCAAGGGCAGGCTTGAAGCTGGGCTACCAGACTCCAACACTGCCTGCTCAAACCACTACTCTGAGCAGTCAGCGTGCAGATAGCTAAGGCCAGTGAGTGATTACAGACCCACCACGTGCTAGGCACTCAGTGGGGGGTTGTCACAAATTATATCAGGATGACTCTGAGCCATTATTCTCTTATCTTTTTAAAAAAAGGAAGTCGAAGAGTGATCAGAACCACAGTGAAAGCCAAATTCATATCTGGGCTTCTTGGTTATAATGTCTAAACTCTCCATTGTGTCATGTGGTCAGTGCGGCTCTCTCCCCTCTGAGGCCATCAGGCAGGGTCTGGCGGTGCAGTGGCTTAAAATGTCTGAGTGTTTTATTCAGTGCCAGCCTCCAAGTCATTCTATTACCATAGCCCGTTGATATGGAAAAATCCATCTTTAATGGCTGCTATGAAAATTTACACTTTGTCCTAAAGAAGTTATTATTGCCAGGAAACGTCCAGTTATTTTTAATGTTTGATATGTGTAGTGATCCTTTTAAAATGTATCCTCTAATTTATTTTATGGGAACAATTAAATATAAAGTTTTAGTAGAAAAACAACTTTTCTCTTCTGGAGAGTCTGAGACCCATTCTCTTGTGTGGAGTCACTGAAGGAAATAGTTTTAGAGCTTTGTGGACCAGAATGCCAAGCCTACTCTCTGTGACACTTTGGACAGACTGCTGAACTTCACTGAGGCTCAGTCTGTCTGTTAAGTGGGTACAATGATATTTCCCTCAAAGATTTCTATAATAATTTAATTAGATAATAAGTGGCATATAATGTTCAACAATATTTAATTCCTTTGATAATTACTTAACAGAAATCATCCATTTATATCTGCTTTGGCTTAACATGCTATGTTTGAAAATAACAAAACCAGGGATATTGGTCTAGAAATACAGAGTAAACACTTAAGCAACGACCTTTCTTTTCCACTGCTGTCTTTTTTTTTGTTTTTAACAGACCTCAGGTTTTCCCTGGTGCTGGCAGAGTTCAGGAGGGAGTTATACTCTTCTGTGAGGGGCAGCAAGTCCTCAAATGAGAGCAGTAAAATGGGGGTCAGAAAAACAAAATCCAGTCCTCAGTGCTTCTCTTGCTAACTCTATGATCTCCTCAAATCATTTCAATTCTTGTTCTTGTTTTCTCATGTGCAAAATAGAAACATTAAAAATACCTGTTCTGCTTTGTTTGCAGGTAAGAGCTATCTCTTACGGTTATACTGGAGACGACTTCTCCCATTTCCCCCTTATTTCATTCATTTCATAGCAAGGTTGCTGTTGCTGAATGCTTCTGTTTCTTCTTATTTGTTATCACCAAGAAGTGCTTGAGAACCTCAGGATTCCCATTCTGTAGCACATTCTAAGTTAAATATCTTGACATTTATTTTAAAGAGATTATTTATCCTTCTATGACCCATGCAATACACTTATTATGTGGTATTAACTTCATTATTTAAATATTTTAATATTCTGTTCAAGAACTGGTAGTATCCGTGGATCAGCCATTAGAAGAATAATTTTTCTGTAGTTGGTGATCTTCTGAACTCAACTTTACTCCTCTGTCTTCTAGACCATTTGAAAACATCTTTATATTGTTTAGGAGGTTTGGTATAAGTGTGTTGTGTGTGTGTGTGTTTGTGGGGGGTTCCTTGTCTTCAGTATCTCGTCATTTTTATTTTGGGGCCTTTTGAGAATTGTTATTAAAGAATTTGATTGTAGCATGCCAGTGTGTATTCACAGCCTGATGCATTCATCAAAATAGATCTAGCCAAAGTATTCAGTTTGTGGATTTGTACTCCTGATGCACTAAAATAAGAAATGTTAATTTCCTGTAGACTATTACTAGATGATTTTAAATATGTGCCAAACAGGAATGTCTGTTTCCTTGTGAGGCAATTCCATAATAAAAATGCTGGCACCATAGCTGAAGAGGAGAATTTTATATAAACAGAGGAAAAACAACAGCAAGTATTTTCCCCAAGGACAGTTTTAGCTACAATTTAGCAATGCTGCTTAGTTACTTCTGTCTCATTTTATGCTTTTGTTTTGAAACAAAGCGCAATTTTACCTGGATGCACTCCCGGATAATCAGGAATTAGCTCAGTACGTTGACTGGCTTTGCTGAAGGCGAGACCTCCGGAAAATCAGGAGGCTCCACCGCCTCGCCCCGCCCCCCACTGACATCTCCGGAGGGGAGAAAAGGGTTAAGGATTATTGAAGTATAGAAGAGACGGGGAGGGAGCCCCGAGGAGGCCCGGGAGCAGTAGGCCGCGCCTCCAGGTCCAGCTTTCATCAGCGGCGCAGCGCGCAGTGGAGCTCCGGGCGCCGCTGCGAATTCGGAGGAGGGACGCGGCTGCCAATTTCTGGGACCACGGCTGCGAGGGGTGGGCGTGGCCTCGGCAGTGTGGATGCTTGTTAGAAAAGATGCTGGGCGCTTTTCAGTGAGCAGTCAGGGCTGTGGTGTGCGTGCGTGTGTGTGTGTGTGTGTGTGTGTGTGTGTGTGTGTGTGTGTGAGTGAGAGAGAGGGGTGCTGTTCAGAGGGAGAGAGAAGGAGGGAGACTGAGCGACCCAGAGGTGCTGAAGACCCAGACAGAGCTGGGCGGGGGACTGAGAACAGCACTGGAGCGGTCGGAGAGCCACTCAGGACCTTTTGGGGGAGCCCAGTAAACGTGAACATGGGGTCTGTCACCGGAGCGGTCCTCAAGACGCTACTTCTGCTGTCTGCTCCAAATTGGAACAGGGTTTTAGCTGGGAATTCCTGTAAGTATACATACATGATTTAAAACTTGCAGGGGGCCTCTCTGCAAAACTTTAATTCTGTTATTTTTTTTTTATGATTATTATTTGCAACTCGGACTGCTGCAAAACATATTGCTATACAGGAAGCATCATTTAAAAAATCTTGGGAATATGACTGGGTTTACACATGTCATTCCTCTGGGTCTGGTCAGAATATGCCAAGTATCATTTCTCGTTGTTGGTTTTTTTTTTTTTTTTTTGGTCTGTGAACAGAATCTTATCCTCTGGTATTTGTGTATTCATTGAGAAAGCTCAAGTTCTAGTAAAGCATTAAATTAGCATCTGAACCAAGGAATAGCCAGTGAATGTTCCTTTCTTCATTTCTGCCCTTTTTTAGGTTTACTGAATTTAATTGGAATTATGTGTAGCAGGAAAACAACTAGCAGACTTTGCATGATGCTGCATTAGCTTAGATTTCTGAAGTTTGCGCTTTGGCAGACCAGTAGCTGGCTGCGCCTTTAAAATGATGCCAGGATAATAACTGAAAGGTGCTGCAGAATCCAGGGGCAGAATCGGGGAGGTGAACCTTGATACTCGGAGTTGCGTCCTCAGTGGCACCAGAATGAGAGACTCCAGCATTGCTGAGAGAGCACCTGAGCCCTGAATGTCACTTAAAGAAAATACACTCAGGTGATTTTTCAGAAGTGCTATCCTTGAATTTGTAGCTTCATAAATTTGTGATTGAATATTCTGATTCTGAGTTAATGGTATGAGGGAGGATTTATTTAAGACCTCATTTCTAATGTAAGTATCATCTGAAATAATTTGGCAGAGATCTCTCCATCCAGTTTTTATTAGAGAGAAGAAAAGTTTAAAAGTGATATTTGGCCTAAAATCTCTAAATGGGAGAATTTCCCCCTTCTTGATGAATGATCAACAAGCTCAGCAAATATGACTTTTTCTTTCTTGTACTTCAGAGGAAAAGCTTATCTGCTGGTAAGGCCTGTTCAAGAGTTTGTGTCACTATTGTTCAACCAGCTTTAGGTTTGGGGACACAAATAAGCCAGTAACCAGACATTCGCTTGGGCACATCCCTTGAGTGCACTGAAGCACTCTGATGTGGGAAGAACATTGGAAATGACCTTACTGGCAAAAGTCAGATGCTTGTGATCACGGAATGGCCACTGTGCTTTCATGGTTCCAGTCACTATTAACTCATTTAATGGTGCGGTGCATCTATCACTCTGAAGGGAGAGGGCTTCACTCGGGCTCTGTGCTGTGTCTCAGTCTCCGTTTTCATTTGTGGGTGTAAGAATGCCATGAGTCAAAAAAATGTGCATGTTTTCACCGAGTCAAAATCTTGGGATGCTGTAAAAGTAGCATTTGCAATAAACAGTAATAACACAGACCCACTTGCACACACACAGAGAAAGTTTTGTAGAAAAGGCATAATACATCGTCCAACTACTGAAGTTCAGTAAAAAAGGAAGCACTAGAGGTCACTCTTACAATGGAAAGCACATCATTTGAAGCGTCCTTCCCTTAAGGAAAGCAGAGCTGAAAGTCTGGCCTAGAGGCAGTCTTGTCTTTCCAATACACTGCCTGTTTGAGTTTATCATCAATTAATGTAACTGATTGGGCTACTTGTTTACATTTGTTTGCTTTCTTGAAGTCCAGTAAAAGGCAGAATGACATCCAGTAGCTTTCTTTGTAATGTATATTCTTCAAAGGGAAGATGAGCTGCCTAGAAGATCTGAGAAGAGTACAATGTTTGTGGGTGCTTACCTCTGGTTGGGCTTATTTTTCAGGAAGTCGTTTAATGCTCTTTTACACATTGGATAAACTTAAAGAACCTATAGGCTCTTAAATTCTTAGGGACATTTAAATATTAAAGTTGGAATTCTTGGTTACCAATATATTTTCAGAGTTGACTGTTCTTGAAGTGTCATAAATGCAGGTAAAATGACTTTAGATAATTAAAGGTGCAGTTAGCAATTTCTTGTTACTATCACACTGATAAAATAACTTGTTGCAAAAGATGTAAAAGAAAAATTCATTTCCCAATTTCATTTCACTCTTTAACATTTGATATTTTGGTGTGTGAAGGAAGCAAGGTCTACATGTTACCAAGTCATGGTGCTTCATATGTTGTATCTTTTTTGGAGGAACAAGTCTATATGTTTGCCAGAAAGGTTGAAATTCACTGTATGGACAAGTGACCATCAACCAGCATGCCAGCATGAGTATTTTTAAAGTATTATAACTCCAATAATTCTTTTGGATAAGACTTTTATATTAAAACGAATCAATCTTGAACACCCATATTAAAGTCGGGTAGAACTGAATGGAAATAAAGAAAATTAAAGGTCAGTCTCTCAGGTGAATACAAAGACATGGAACAGCTGATTCGCCAGTAGGCAAGTCGGCTGTCCATTGCATCGGCCCAAGACTGCCTAAGGCTGCCAGTGTGAACATTTGCACGGGACAGCATCTCTACACCAGGGACAGCTCAGGGATGAGGCAACTTTAATTTGAATGTTAGTTGATGCGATTAATCAACAGGGCGACTTTACAGTAGAAGGATTCTGTGCGAACACTCACACAGATATTCATGTCCATGTGTATGTATTTGTGTGTGTGAACATATGTTTATATAAAGAAGCAGAAACCACTGGGCCCACGTGCTTCCACATCTTTGGTGGCTTACTACTCCTCTTCTAACTAAAGATGAAATATGTTGAACCGACCACCTTCTTTGCCTACTGGCACCGTACTTGATGTTTCAGAAGTGTTGAACCAGCCCCAGGTCTGTCCTCCTTGTTCTGGTCAAGGTGCTTGTGATTGTATTGAAGGGCTCCTTCCATGAAAGTTTAGAGACAGACTCTTCCAGAAGGGCTTGCGCTTTGATAAGTTGCACAGGCTGTTACTGGTTTCCTCACTTGCTACTAAGTGAGACATGTGCACTGAGAAGGGAGTCATCTATTTTTAAATTGCTCTCATGAACCCAGTTTTGTTCTGAGCACTAAGACCTTGTTAAGGGGGGGTTTGATGTGGTGGAAGAACAGGTGTTAGTCTTGAGGCAAGTTAGGAGTTTTGCTTTTTACCCCTGCACATTATGTGATGGAAGCTCTGGCTTCAGACACACTGAGAGTTTTAATGCTTACCAAGCAGCTTCTGAATGACATAATTAGAGGTTAAGTTCTTGCTGTGTTCTTTCTTTTTGCTGTTTGGAATAAAGGCTGTATCTGATATCTACCTGAAAGAAGCACTAAAGAGTATATTAGAATTAACAGGAGATGAAGATCATGACTTAAGTAGATGATCACTCTTGGGGGCTCTGGGATACCACCTAATTGCTACTGGTCAGATTCTCAAATTGCTGAAATTCAGTCTGGTACTTTTTTCTAGAAACTTCTTTATTTTCCTCCACCCAAATTCTTTTCCATAGCAAAAAATAACCAGAATACAAGAAGAGTAAAGCACTGATGAAATAGAATTATATGATGTAATACATAAATAGCTGGCCTCAGGACATAAAGGTGAGCCTGAACTTTGACTCGCTTTTCTAACAGCAGTACTATATTTGTTTTCATCAATTTGATGCATTCCCCTCCCTGACTGTATGCATTTCAAATCATTTCTGAGTAGAGCAGCCTCCAGCTGTGGAGATAATACAGCTCATAGCCAATAGGCGATCGAACACATGACTTTCATATGATACCCAGTGCTTACCCTAAGTATTTACAAAGCATTTTCATGTCTTCTAAAATCAATTTCAGAATCTATATCGTATATAAACAATTCTTTATGGAAGCCAATGTCTGTATCAAGATTGAATTAATTTACCTTGAAAACAATAGGATTGTAAAATATCCCTTGTAAGATAATGTAATATTTAGTTCAGAGGTTGGTAAAATACAGCCCATGGGCCAAGTCTTGCCCACTGCCTGTTTTGTGTCATATTCTGTGAATTAAGAGTGGGTTTTTACATTTTTAAATATTTGAAAAAAAATAACTGAAGGATTATTTGTGGCATAAGAGAATCATATTAAATTCAAATTTTAGTTGTTCATTCTTTGCCGCGGCCAGCACAAGCAAGAGTTGCACCTGCACAGGGAGAGAACGGAGCGTCCCTGCTAAGAAAAATAAGAGAGAGACAAAAGATGGGGTTGAGAGGATCAGACCACAATTGGCTGATGCCTTTCTTTATTAGGCTATAGTATTTATAGGATAATGTACGTGACTTAAGACATGTACAAGATTATTTTTTAACCTCAGGATACAATCACTAGACCCTTACCATTGTGTACAGTGTATACTAAGTAATCTATCTTCTATGACATGTTGCAAGACATCCTGACCTTAAGGGCTATAAAAATTCTTCAAGGGGGCGGGACAGGGAGCTTAGGAACGTACCTAAGGCTCTGCATACCTGCCGAGCAGCTCCCAAGACTTAACCCTTCACGGGCAGTCCCCCGCAATTCTTCTCATTAGTAGACCTGTATGGCAAAACTTTATACTTAATTATTCTTATATTTTAAATTTTATCAATAAAATCATTTTAAAATTGACTTCCCTCTTGTCATATAAGAATCTGCATAATATTATCTGTTCTCTAGCTCTTTATAGAAAAAGTTCATTGACCTTTGATTTAAAGAATACAAAATACAGTATAATGATATGACCTGGATAGTGGATAAATTACATACTGCTATGATAAAATTAAAATTTAGTCTTAACTATTTAGCATACAAATACATTCCTGAAGAATTAAAGTATGGACTGTAATGATACAATTGCCAGAATCTATAACAGAAAAGGACTTCCTTGGTGGCTCAGACAGTAAAGAATGCACCTGCAGTGCGGGAGACCTAGGTTTGATCCCTGGGTTGGGAAGATCTCCTGGAGGAGGGCATGGCACTCCAGTATTCTTGCCTGGAGAACCCCATGGACAGAGGAACCTGGCGGGCTATAATCCATGAGGTACAGAGTTGGCACAACTGAGCAACTCAGCACACACATAACAGAAAAGGCCTTCATTAGCATCTTCTTGACATATGTCTTTTTAAATACTTTATCCTTCAGAAATCTTGTTATTTCCACGGGTATGAATTATTTATAACTATTTGCAAAGTTTCAGCAGTTTTGGCTGCTAAAGAGTCACTTTCAATCTCAAGTAATCCCATTAGTATAAGAAGCTCAATAAAGTATATAAGTAATTACATCTTAGATATTTTGAATGAAAATTCTATTGTTATTTGATACTTTCATGAGTTTAAAATATTCCACTCAATAATTATCAGGAACTTGCATTTGAAATCACTGATTGTATGAAGTAAATCATCTTAGGGGAAGTGTTCTTGTCCTTATGACTTTTACAGTAGCTTCCTAAAAATTCTGAAATTGGCAAACTTTCTGTAATAAATTGAAAAGTAGAGTTTCATTTAAGCACTGCCCACTGAGAATTTATAATAATTAAGCAGGTGCCTTTCACCTACTCATGCCAAGATAATTAATTTTTATAAGAATGCCTTATCTATTTGGAATTGTATTTAATTTTCCTTTCCAAATACTGATGAGTGGCCTCATTTTATTTACTTTATACTGTTTACTATGGTGTTTTTTAGAAGTTTGAGTTAAAAAATAATAGAGTATTGTATTTTAAAAATTATTTTCCTTGAAATTTCATTGTAGCATTTTCCCCAAAATAAATGGCTATATGTTAATTTATTTTTCATAAAACTGTTTATAATGGTCCAGGGCTACTGAAGATTTCTGTCTTATCAAAAGACCAATTTCCAGATCATGTCAGCCTAGGACAGTCTCATAAAACTTCCTTAATGGGACTTACTCTGGACATTGACAAGAGTGATGAGTGGATTCATGACTCTTCATGGTAAATAGATAAAAAAGGATAATGACAGTCGTTTACAGGATTCTGAACTTTTTTACAATAGAATATCAGTCTTGCTTTGCAAACATCTCTTTTTCACAATTTGATACTACATTTAGAATCTGAATCCCTTTTACCTTAGATAAGTCATATTAGGGCCTTAATGTTGTCAACTTATGAATCATATGACTGATTAGTCAGGTTACTTACGAAGTCCTTCTCTGTCCTCTAAAAAATTCTTCTCCTTCCCTCCACTGTGACTTTTAAGTTTCCATAATGACCTCGCTCCTGAAAACAGTATGGAAAATAATAAGAATTTATCCAACATTGTTACTTAAATCTCAGATATGTGTATTCAGATTGGTAGTGAATGTTTCTGGTGAAATATTAATATTAAAGAATGCAGATTTGGATTTGTTCAGCAGCCTGGTGTTTCCATTCTTGCTTTTAGCTTAATTATTTTTTCATTTTTATTAATTCAGAAATCTTGGCCTCAGTAACATTTCATATTTTTCTAGAATTATTGCAGTTTTTCAAGTTAACTAGTATGATAAGGAAGGATGAAACTGTCATAGAATATGTGCTTAAAATAGGGGAGGTTTCATGGATTAACCATAATCATGAGGTGAACTGAGCTGTGTTCTTGGTGATGGAAGGGTGAATCCTCATAGAATATTTGGATCATTGTTTTAATGGGTATTTCAGTTGGGAACTTTCAGAAATACTCTTTAACAAACAGATCTTTAAAAGCATGTCTTGAATAGTAGCATCAAATGCTAAGGTCAGTTTGATTTTGGCCCCTTTAAAAAGAAGGATCTCAGAAAGAGAAATAAATGCCCCCAAATAAAATGCAAACAAAATGGAGCTTTAGAAGGATGAAAAGTCCTTAAACTCATCAAAAAGCTTCAATTAACTGTATATACTTAAATGAGTAAATCATCCACAATATTAATATCATAATTTGAAGTCTTTGAGTTTTTTTTTTTTGAAAGTTCAAAATTTCTTGAGAAATAATAGGTAGTTTACCCATAAGGCTAAGATACAATAAATGTATTTCTAAATAACCAAGATGTCATTGATATTGGATTATCTTTTGGAGGGAAACCGGTGTCTGAGATTTCAAATTTAGATTTCTTCAATGAGTTCTAAGGCTCTTGTTGTCTGGTTGTGTGCTTCAATTAGGCATGTATTACGTATCCATGTGTTTATTTATTTGACTTCTAGAACTATCATTCTCTGTTTACTATCTGAGAATTTATACCTTCCACGATGCTGATCACTCTGTGTTGGTAAAAACCATTATCAGATATACTACTGCACAAGTAGAGATATTTTTGCTTGCCAGTTGACTTTGAAAGGATAAAGTTTTTGCTAGAATGTCTTTTTGGGCATTCACATACATGGTACCAGAAACTACAATTATTACTTAATGGTAAATAATTCACATGCAAAATGCATTACAAATTGTCATTACTTCATTTCTTCTGAGTTATGTTGGCATGTGGAAGAGGAAGAGTATGTGCTTCATTTTTTTTCCTCCCAGTGCATTTTTATCATGGTTCACGGAAAAGTGTATTCTGGTCATAAAATCAGAGAAATAGCATAACAGGAGGTAAAAATGAGCCTGTTTATGTTACAGTTAATGAGTCATTCCAATGTAATAATTGGAAAAGTGAGTGAAGCCTGAAAACATTTGACATTTTAAGTAGTTTAAAATTAGTAACTATAAAATTTTTTATGCCATAAGTATTTAATAGAGCAGTGAAGAAATTTACCTCTAAGATTTTTAAATCACAAAGGAAAAAAGGGTGTAATATGTATCAGTTGGCCTACAGCTCTAATTACTTTCTTTTTATTAAGTACCTCTTATTACTTGGCAGTGCTCTAGATTAAGATGTTATATGCTTCTAAATTGTAAAAGACGTATTTGTTTCTGTAACCAATATTTTTTCTCCCTCACTGGCAATTATGGTACTTACAAATGAGGCCACAGGTTGATATTAGTTTAGAAACAGCATGTGAATATATAAATTCAACTGCTTTCCTAAATTACATTTACTGTATAGTTTTAAGACAAACTACAACCTGTAATTTCATTTACTTCAGACTTAACTCTGAAGTTATAACGTATAGAGAGATATTTTTTGAATGTCCATTGAAGGGCATGGATAAACTCTCCTAGGAATTGGTTGCAGGCCTTGGGATTAGTAGGTTGGGTGACAATGAGCAGCCCACAGCTAAGAGCCCCACATCTTCCTGTTAATGTGAACCAGTTACCTTTGTGTTTCAGAACCCAAGGAGAGACTTTTGAGAAAATTTGGGAAAGTTCAACTTATTTCTGGACTGACTAATAGCTTTGTTCTAAAAGATCGAATATGTATTTTTAATTTTTAAAATAATTTTATCTATTTATTTATTCTTTTGGCTGTGGTGGGTCTTGGTTGCTACTTGGGATTCTTCTCTAGTTGCAGCCACTGCCTAGCTGTGGTGTGCAGGCTCCTCACCGCGGTGGCGTCTCTCGTTGCGGAGGGTGGGCTCTAGAGCACAGCCTCAGTAGCTGTGGTGCGCAGGCTTAGTTGCTCCCTGGCGTGTGGGTTCTTCCCGGACCAGGGATCATATCTGTGTCCCCTGCATTGGCGAGTGGATTCTTTACCACCGAGCCACTGGAGAAACCCTGACTATGTATTTCGATCTTGAAGACTAGTGTTTGGTTTTGAAAGGTAGTGATATGTGTTTGTCTTTTAAGATTTGTTCGTCAGTAGATACACAGAAGGAAGGAACTAAATGCCAAATGGTCTGTGAGAGAAATGAATTGCTGAGATGAAACTGTGTGTGTATGTGTGTGCACATGCGTGCGCACTGATGTTGGAAGACATTGTGGGTGGAGATTGGGAAACAGGCCATGTTGACAGAGAAATGGAAAATATTCCCCTAGGTGGCACATTTTCAATTAAGTATTGTTGGGATATATAATAAGATTTTTATTTTATTGCAGCCACACAGAATAGTCTCCCGTATAGTTTAAAAACAGTATATGGGATTAAAAAAATAGCAGGAGGTTTTTTTGCATCCGATTTAAACTTATCCCAAGCAGAGGGATCTTCTGTGACCCCAAAGTGCTTTATTTTCTAGGAAATGCCATGAAGACCTTAGGATTGCCAATACTTAACTTCCAGTCAGTCTCAGGGTGCTAGTCTTTATGAATATGGCAACGAAGGCAGAAAATGGCAGGAGAGATTTTGACTTAAAAATCACTTAGGTAAATTGAAACATAATATAACTCTTAAAGACAACGTGGTAAAGGGACAGGGCATTCTAAACAAACTTTGCGTTTTTCACATCATTCACTTTTATCTCTCAATTTTGGCTGACTTTAAACAAAAAGAATCTATCTCCAAGGCAGAAAGCTGCATGAATGCTTAGTGATCCTCATAATTAAGGATTTATAATACATATTTACATTTGCCATGTTTTAGATGTTTAGGACTTAATTAAAAGAGCATTGCTAAAATAAAAGCAATTCTGTCTAAAGTGGTGTTGAGGGAATTTTCGTCAAGGTTATAAAGCTGCTCAATTAGGCTCTTTTGTTTCATTCTGTGTATGATGTTTGAACTGTTGTACTTTAAACATGGAGCCTATATTATAATCCTCTTAAGAAAACATCATGCGCCTCTAAAATGTCATCATACAGCTTCTTAAGTATCATGAGATGTATGTGTGCTAAGTCGCTTCAGTCGTGTTCAACTCTTTGCAACCCTTTGGACGGTAGCCCTCCACATTCCTCTATCCATGGGATTCTCTAAGCTAGAATACTAGAGTGGGTTTCCATGTCCTCCTCCAGGGGCTTTTCCTGACCCAGAGGTCAAACCCACATCTTTTGTTTCCTTCATTGGCAGGCCTGTTCTTTACAAGAGCGCTACTGTGTAGTCCTTCCTAAAACACACAAAAAGAGAGAAAGTTTGGAGAAAGCCCTAAGATAGATTGAAGAAAGCAAAGAGCAAACACTTTCGATAACTTCTGTTTTCTTAACTTCATAGCAACCTATAGGATCAAATCACAAAGTGGAATGTGATGAAATAAAATGGTTCATAGTCAAATATCCACTAGAGAAATGGAAAAAGGAAGCTACCAAAAATATGATGTAAAATTTTGGGTACTAAGAATAAAGTTACGATTGCAATTATTTGCTATGCTTGGTGCATAAAACTGAGATATCTGCTGCTGTGGCCTTGTAAACGATCATGTTCATGTCTTAGAAACCTTTCCTTCTCTTTCTGTCTCTCTCTCCCTTGCTTTATATATACATATATGTGTGTGTGCTGCTGCTGCTGCTAAGTCGCTTCAGTCGTGTCCGACTCTGTGCAACCCCAGAGACGGCAGCCCACCAGGCTCCCCCGTCCCTGGGATTCTCCAGGCAAGGACCCTGGAGTGGGTTGCCATTTCCTTCTCCAATGAATGAAAATGAAAAGTGAAAGTGAAGTCACTCAGTCATGTCCGACTCTTAACGACCCCATGGTGTGTGTGTATGTATATATAAATTGCAACATTAAATAGATCAGCATGAAAAGAGTATATGCAGTATCATTAATCACTGAGATCGTCTCTAGAGAAGATGCCAGCAGGGCCCGCTTGTTCTGAGTTAGCAGAATCGAGCCTCCCTTGCTCACTTTGCTGGGTGTGAGGGGCTCCGGCTGTGGCATCTGCCATCGTTACGATTGCCAGGGCTGATCTGGCCGACAAGACTGGCAAGGCAGCTGGCCCCTTCCTCCCTCACTACTTCCTGTGACTCATGCAGTATTTTTAAATACTTACACATATATCCTATTTTTAGGTATGTCTCCCATAAAAATGCATTGATGTTTTTAATCAGTGTTTTAAGGCTTTTATCAAAAAAGAAACCAAGTCTTGTCTCATAGCTGTATTTCATTGTTAGGTGTTTTCAGTTGAAATTCCAACTTACTAGGGGAGCAAACAAATAACTTCCTCCTCTGAATCTGCTTATCCCTTTTGTTGGTCTTGACTGCTTTCTCTCCCTCCCAGTCTTGACCCCCCGGCCCAAGGGTCCTCCAGCCTAGAGGGATCCAGCCTCTGGGATCTAATGCCTGACGCTCTGAGGTGGAGCTGATGTAGTAGTAGAAATTAAGCGCACAGTCAATGTGCTTGAATCATCCCGAAACCATATACCCCAACCCCAGTCTGTGGAAAAACTGCCTTCTGTGAAACTAGTCCCTGGTGCCAAAAAGGCTGGGGACCACTGCTCTAGCCTCTGTCACTTGGTCTTTCCAGCTGCTGTTCCCTTCACCTGGTTGCCTTCAATCACTTCCTCTAAATCCTCCTGGAAAACTTCCACTGAAACCTAGCCTCACCTCCTTCCTCTGTGGAGTCTTACATGATCAAATCACCTTGCCTCTCTCCATCCTCCTAATAGAAATTCAGTAGAACCTTGAGTGTTCATTCACCTGTTCCTCATCATAGAGTATCAAATCTGATTTTTTTAAGAAAATACATCTTTGTCTCTGCTTCCCTTTGTATTTATAACAAATGTCATCTGATAGGCCACTGTCAGATCAATTTTGGTTGAGAACGCTCAGTGGACAGGTGAACAAAAAATACATCATAAATATAAAATTGTATTAGCATCTTCCCCTTTCTAGGCCATCATGTTGCCCCTTCATCTCTGTAGCAACTCCCAGGTCATCACCTTCAATTTGGGAAGTCGTATTGCAAAGTTCTTGCCACATTTTGGGAAGAAATGTTCAACTCCTTTATTTATCCTGCACTTCAATTCCTTTATTTTGTGTTTTCTCATTCAAAGATTTTTCTCCTTTATGGAAGGTAAAAGAAAAATAAAATCAATTTTCTCTTTTCATCATTAACTCTTATTAATAAAGACATACCTGTAGTTTCTTTGCTTTTCTTTTGCCTATAAATATATGCAAAGCGTTTTTCATTGCCCTTAGTAATTTTGACAAGCATGAATGGGTTCTGAACTTGTGTTTTCCTCTTTTAATTCCACATATTAAAAAAATACATTTTCTTGTAAAACATCGTCACTTTTTAAAGATTACTCTCGTTTATTCCCCCTCGTGGTATACATTTGGGACTTTCATTTGTAATTCATAGCTTTCCACACATGTTGACATAAATTATCATTAATATTGACAAATATTCCTCTTGCATTGGGCCCTGTGGACTCCACGATGGTGGAGTGTACCTCACAGGCCTGGGAGGCAAATATTATCACTATTAGACAAACTAAGAAATTGAAATTTAGGAGGTATTTCCAAAGTCACTGAGTAAGAAAGGATGGAGCTGGGGCTTGAACCCAACTTTAATGATGCCAGATCCATTGCTCTTTGAAATGGAATACACTCATCTTCTCCGTGAGCCTTTGAAATCACCTCTCTTGAGTATTAGAACTCACACTTGGCTGTTCTCAGGGTTCCCTCCCTGGTATGATAAACCATAAGGTAATATGCTTGTGTCTTCCAAGGATTCCGTCACTTGCATTTTATCAACAAGCTCTTCCTTACTAGTTGGACTAAAGTATCAAACATTATCCAGTGAAAATATAAATGTAAGTTTTCTCCTTTACATCAACAACCCCCTACCCTTGCTCTCTGATACCCAAGGACCTATCCATTCTGTCTAAATTCCTTCTTTGAGTCAGTAGTTCCAGGAACAAGTTCTAAGGGGCTTGAACAGTGCAAATCAGAAAGGAATACCAGCTCCTTTCTGCAGATGGCAGATCGACCCGATCGAGGCGATCTGCCATTTTGTTTCCTCTTCACTCTTCAGTCACAGTTTTATTTACACATACACACAGTATAATACTTTCCTAATGCTCTCAAAATGCTACATAAAAATGAAGATATTGCAGTACTACTGCTGGACAAAAATGTCAGCACTGTGGATGTGTGAAAGCCAGTTTCTTTGTCCTTTAGAATCAGTGAACAGGATATGGCTCCAAGTAGTATACAACCTAGGACAGAAAAAAGATACAGTGGCCTGTGAATTAGATCCTCATTCTTCATTGTTGGCACAAGATCAACGAAGGAATTTTCAGAGTCCCCGGTACCTTTCCTAGGTCTCTCCCCTGAAGGTAGGTAATGTTATATATGTATGCCTTCAGGGTTAAAACCAGACAAGATAGGATTCTGCAGAATACACACAGATTCCTGGGGAGCTGCTGAGAGGAACCAGGCCACTTCAGAGACCCAGACTGGAACGGCGCCTCTGTTTCTATGTCTGCACGCGGGGCCTCCGCTTCAGTGGGCTCCGTGAGCAAAACGGTGACGTCGGTCCCCGTCTGCTGGGTAAAGTGCTGGAAGTTGATGTGCCGCAGCTCTTCAGTCACCCATTCCGGTTCTTGTTCTTTGTCCTGTAATCACTGGTGTCTTGTCCAAAAGATCTTTCCGCAGCTTTAGTAATGTTTTCCAGCCTCAGACTCTGCTGGCAACACTCGGCTCCTTCCCCATGTTCAGGGGTGTGCTCCCTCAGGGAGCTGTATTAGTCTGCACGGGTTGTCATAGCAAAGCACTGCAGACTAGGTGGCTCAGACAACAGAGATTTATATTTTCAAAGCTCTAGCGGCTGGAAATGAAAGATCAAGGTGCCAGCTGGGTTGATGCCTCGTGACAGCTCGTTTCTTGGCTTCTGGTGGCCACCTTTTCGCTATGTCCTCACACAGCCTTCCTTCTGTGATTGGTCAGAGAAAGAGAGAGCGAGAGAGAGTGAGAGAGAGCGAGCTCTGGTGTGTGTCTCCTCTTCTTATAAGACCACCAGTCGTATCCCATTAGGATCCCACCTTTATGATCTCATTTAACCTGAAGTACCTCCTGAAAGACCCTGCCTCCAAATACAGTCACATGGGGGGCACAGGCTTCAGGGTATGGATTTTTAGGGGAGGGACATAATTCAGTCCATAATAAATGCTTAAATGGCAACCCACTCCAGTACTCTTGCCTGGAACATCCCGTGGATGGAGGAGTCTGGTGGGCTACAGTCCATGGGGTGGCAAAGAGTCAGACACGACTGAGTGACTTCACTTTCATTTTTATTTCAACTGCCTGCAGAAAGTGTATCTTCTCCTGGTATCCGAGAGATATATTGCTCTGACCTGTTGAAACCCATCAAGTGAGTGAAGTCATCCTATAGTGTTGGTTTTTTTTTTTCAAGTTGTCTTCCAATTGAGCCCTCCTCAGTGGTGCTGCTGGAACCACACGCAGCGCACTCAGCCCTTGGCTCCCACGGCTGGTTGCCACAGAAGCTGCCTCCACTGACCGTTCTCTCCTTCCTTCCATCCGAGCCTGTGCGCTTTCACTGCCTCTACCTGAAGCTTGCTGATAACCAGTACAGGATTACATCGTAGTGATAAAACAAGGAAGCCTTCCCATAATATAGCAACAGTCTTGGATCTTTGAAGCAAGTCATTCCCTTTCCGAGTGCATGATTCCGTTCTAAATACTCCTTCCAGCAGATCTTAGGCATAGATAAGATGGTAATTTACTGCCCTTTATTAAAATCACCTCTCCGTTTATCACCTACCCTCACACAGCAGTTACCAGAAATATCATTTTATCCCCTCCAAATTCTTTCCTCCTTTATATTACTGGAGCTCCAGTTGTGTTGTGATTTGCTCCCTGTGTTTCTCATGTCCCCTTCCTCAAAGCTGATTTTGCAGTGCGTTTCCTCAGGCACTTTTCTGCTTCTAATCTGTAAAACCTAGGGCACACAAATTCTTTCTTTTTTTCCCCCTGGGATGTCGTCTATGTCGAGCCAAAAAACAGACAGACAAAACATAAGTGAAACAAATGAACAATCATCATCCTAATAACTTCTTTAAATTCAATTTAAAATTTGTCTAATTTAGAGTTTGTAGGATGCCCTCCTCATTTCAAAAACTGGGACAGATGTTTGCCATACATTGTTGCAGTCAATCTTAACGTAGCATCTGTTCACACCAGTGTTTTCTCCTTTGCATGTTTTCCTATCCTCTCCAGTGCATTTCTCTTGTGGCAAAATATTCTTTGTCTTTTTAAATGGTTCTTCATAACTTATCAAGTGGATGTGCTGTTATTTAAACATTAAGAACCAATTGGTTGTTCATTGATTTTTAAATTTTCTTACTTTACCAGTGTCCACTTCTAGTGGTATGTGGCTGTCTTTAAGATGCCTGTGGTTCTCTAAGTGTCTTAATGCATTTACCTAGGTCAATGTCATGAAGTGCTCAACGTCTTTGTCCTACTTCAGCAAAACTCTAAATTTATTTTGGAAGGCAAAATTGAAAGCAGTAGCTGTCTTACACCCTTCTCTTCCCTGCTCAAGAATTTATAACACTTAAAGATGGTTCTGTGTCTCTTCCAGCAGTATCATTTGTTCAGACATGAATCAGAGGTGGTGGGTAGAGATGCCACACTTGACAGATCGCAGAAGCACATCTGTCACCCTCCGGGAAACCTGCTCGCTCATCAGTTGGTCTTGTCAGTTACACACACAGCCGTGTCGTCTCTACAGCCTTCCACGGCATCACCAATCACCGCTCCGTGTGTCCCTCTCGGGAGCTCGGTGCCCCTGGCCTCCGGTGGGCTGCTGCAAGTGTAGGTCTTCAGATGTCACCGTGAGCCTGGTATCTCTTCCAGAAGGCACAAGTCTCTGTTTATGGGAAGAACCTCTTAACTGCCGTCTCAGGCCTCGCTTGCTACTGATTTTGATTTTCCTCTGGCATCTTTGAGTTTTGTCTTCCTTTTAAAAAAAATCTATCTTTTCCATCTCTTTGAGAAAATTTCAACATCTCAAGAAACATTAGGATTCCTCCATACTTTCATTCCCTCCTTAATCAGCAAAAGCAACCTATATTTAAAAATGAAGACCACAGTGAACAAGAAAAGCTTCAGATTTATGATTTTGAATGAGAACTCTGTTGCCCAGACTGGATATGATTCTGTGAAAAAGCTGATATGTGTTTGAATGGTGCTCATTGATCCCAGTCTGTTTCTGAAAAAGAAAAATATCAGAGACATTTAGGACACTTTGTGTCTCACTCTTTGCATGTTGACCCCTATTTATCTAGCCCAGCTCTCTTTAAAAGGTTCATCTTACTTTGCTCAAGCAATGCACTACACCTTAAAATTTTTACTCTGTTGAACAAAGCAATGAGATCGTCATTTTTTAAAAATTTTTTTATTTTTATTTTTTAAATTTTAAAATCTTTAATTCTTACATGTGTTCCCAAACATGAACCCCCCTCCCCTCCCTCCCCATAACATCTCAGTGGGTCATCCCCATGCACCAACCCCAAGCAAGCTGTATCCTGCGTCAGACATGGATTGGCGATTCAATTCTTACATGATAGTATACATGATAGAATGCCATTCTCCCAAATCATCCCACCCTCTCCCTCTCCCTCTGAGTCCAAAAGTCCGTTATACACAGCTGTGTCTTTTTTTTTTCCTGTCTTGCATACAGGGTCGTCATTGCCATCTTTCTAAATTCCATATATATGTGTTAGTATACTGTATTGGTGTTTTTCTTTCTGACTTACTTCACTCTGTATAATCGGCTCCAGTTTCATCCATCTCATCAGAACTGATTCAAATGTATTCTTTTTAATGGCTGAGTAATACTCCATTGTGTATATGTACCACAGCTTTCTTATCCATTCATCTGCTGATGGACATCTAGGTTGCTTCCATGTCCTGGCTATTATAAACAGTGCTGCGATGAACATTGGGGTACATGTGTCTCTTTCAATTCTGGTTTCCTCGGTGTGTATGCCCAGCAGTGGGATTGCTGGGTCATAAGGTAGTTCTATTTGCAATTTTTTAAGGAATCTCCACACTGTTCTCCAAAGTGGCTGTACTAGTTTGCATTCCCACCAACAGTGTAGGAGGGTTCCCTGAGATCGTCATTTTAATATTATCTCTGATGTAACAATATCAATATTGATGAGCTCTCTAGTTCTAGATATAATCATCTTGAATGCTTTCCAGTTCTCCATCTTCCCAACTGCACAAGTAAAAAATATTAAGGGAAAATGATTTCCTAGGGCATTAATTCGGAGAAGGCAATGGCACCCCACTCCAGTACTCTTGCCTGGAGAATCCCATGGGCAGAGGAGCCTGGTAGGCTGCAGTCCACGGGGTCACTAAGAGTCAGACACAACTGAGCAACTTAACTTTCTCTTTTCACCTTCGTGCATTGGAGAAGGAAATGGCAACCCACTCCAGTGTTCTCGCCTGGAGAATCCCAGGGACGGGGGAGCCTGGTGGGCTGCCATCTATGGGGTCGCACAGAGTCGGACACAACTGAAGCGACTTAGCAGCAGCAGAAGCAGGGCATTAATTAATTGGTTCTAAAATGAATTTCTTCTTAATTTGTACATTCTGCTTTTTGGGTGGACTTATGTGACTGCACTTAAGGCAACCTTTCACAAAATGTATCTTCATAGTGTTACGGCTATATGCTTGGAACTATTTGGATACTGTTGAAAATAAATATATTCAATCACACATTTCATCTGCCAGGCAAATACCAAGTGAAATACCACAAGCAAATGGGCTAATCCAAGAAGTGAAATCTATTGCATCTTCTTGAATGTGCTGTGTTGTTGTTTTTTTAATTAAAAGATACAACTTTTACGATGCCTCGAACTGAATGTAGCATTTTTAGCAGAGTGGTTGGAACTGAAAGTTGTGATCAGTTTTTGTTCTTTATGTTCAGCAACAATTTCTTATGTCTCACATTCTTCTAAAAGTAAGAGATGTAAACAGACCAAGTCCCTATCTGTCCGCCAGTTGCCATTTCAGGGGAGCTTCCTGTGTGATGCCCAGTAAAACAAATATCTTGTTACCCTGGAGTTACTGTAGTTTGGAGGGCAAGTAGAATAGGCAAAGAAATTATCCATTCATCTCCTTAGCATTTAAATTACACCTGAGATTTTGTTCTAGTCATGCAAGTGAGGTATAATCATAAATGCCTGCCACTCAGGGACCCAAAACCTTTTGTGGAAGACAGAAACACATACCTTAAAGTAATTCAGATGAAAGGCAGTCTATGATACATACTTCACTTCAATCTAGATTTCTGATGTAATGCCATTATGATTTGTTTGGTAACTTAGTATGTTTCCTCTTATTTCCATTAAAAATCAATATATGACCAGTAATATTACTGGAGTTAATAAAAGGTGAGTTATTATATTTTTTTACTGACTGTGAGTTTGGAAATTTATCTCTGTAAATTACACTGGGTGAAACTGTTCCATATTAAGTGAACTCCATAATTGTACTCTTTGGGACTCTGGCTGTTTTTAGGTTGGCACTGATGATTTAGAGAATTATACCTAAGAAAGAAATACTAGCTAAGAATATTATGAAAATTCTTAGTGAAATAACATTTACATTGCCTGGATGTGCTTGGTTGCATACAAACAATTGCTTTTCACTGGGGTGGGTGATTTTTCATTCAGTCTATTAAAGCATTCCTTACTCTTATAATTGTTGAGGCTTCTTGGGGGTTTGCCTTACTCTGCTTGCCTTTTTCACGTATTTATTCAATGAATATTTAGTGTGCCTCTACAGTGTGCTACCTATCATTACCCATGTCTTCAGCATCAGTGGTTTTGAAATGTTATAATGGTCAGAATCAGTAACTTCTTGCTGACAATTGAGAATGGAAGTTTTGACTCCTGGATTCATAAAGCTTTTGAAACCACATTTTATGCCTAAGGTTTTGACTATCTTACAAGAAAATGTACAATACTGTTCAGGGTACTCACAGAATGGATGGTTCTGTTGCAAGCAGTGTGCTCGGTTGCTGTTTTGGCTGACTCTTAACCAGCCCATGATGGGCTGACGCTCAATATTGCCACTTGCTAGTTCTGTAGAAAAGCACAGTAGTGTGTGATAGGCATGATGAGAGAGAGGAATACAAGGCATTTGGGCTGGTTATAGGCAGAGCATCAGAGAAAGCTATTTCTTGAACAAATAGAAGAGCCTGGCAGGGGAAGCACATTTCAGTTAGAAGGAGCCTCACAAAGCATGGAGCATTGGGATGCACCACCAGCAGTCTAGAAGGACTGGCTGAAAGTGAGGACCGACAGCAGATAAAACTAATGAAATAAAGTCATGAAGCATATAGTCACGAGTTTTTTACATAAAGCAGAGACCTCAGTATTCTCTAGGGGATCCCATTATTGTTAGAAGTGTTATATGTACACTTGTGGGTGACGTTGATTAGATCTGTATTTTGTAAAGTTAAACTCTTGGCAATATGAAGAGAGGAAAGATGAGAGAAGGGAAATGGAGTCTATCCTGGGAACACAGAATCAGATAGTTAGCAGGTGAATTAGTTCCTGTAAGAATAAGAGCTATGAAACAGCTGAGACAGTGACAGTGGAGACAGACTTGTTCCTGAGAACATGTAAGACTGACAGGACATCGAGCTTGATTGGATGTAAATGTATCAACACATGAGAGCAAGGAGTGGTCAGTTCCAGTTAGTGATTCTTGTTTTTGCTTTATTATAACTGTGTTTATTTTCCAAAAACTGTAATATACTTTTGGTGTGTAGCTGCTTTCTTTGCAAATAAGGAATCTTGATTGATTCATATTTGTTTTTTTTTTTTTCATTCTCTTCTGCACCGTCTCTACAAAGGATCGTATGTAAATTTTTTGAGATACTGTGTGTTATGTACAATGTGATATTTTATAAAGATCTGTGCCATGGGGATATATTAAGTAAAACCTTTCTGAAATAAGGCTCATACAGAGTACTGTCTAGCATCACATGTTGTTACATTTTAATGACATCTCTTATTTTTGGCAGTAACAGAAATATATCCTGAATTAAAGGTTTCTTGTACTATTCTTCCCCCTCACTGCTAACTATGATGTTTCCCTATCTTCCACTCAGATATCCAACCCCACCACACCCAGATGGCTTAGAAAGTAGAGATTCAATATTAAAATGTTGAATACCTGTAGTTGGGTTATTTAAAGATTTCGAGACAGATACAGTCTGGGTTGAAGTATCTATCACTTGACCTGTAAAAAGAGGACCTAGGCAAAATAGAAAAGCAAAAGTTGATTAAAATTTTACAATGTGGTCTTGAATTTAATTGAACAAACATTTACTAAGTGCCATTGGTGTAAAACTATGCGCTAGCAAACAGGTATATATCAGTGTATAGACTCTGCTCTCAAAATGGAAGAGAGAGAGAAGAGAGAAATGGTATTAACGGTACCATTTTTGAAAAAGCCTCATAATTTAAAATGCACTTCTTTGCTGTACTTTGGAAACCATAGATGGATGCTATTAAATTATTGACCATCTTTGATACTACAGCAGTGAGAAGAGCCGAGGTAATTATCCCCCTAGAGAGTTTTAATTCTCCAGTGTGTTTTGCAGGGCCACACAGTCTTGTGAGATTTAAAAACCTGTGGTAGGAAACATTGGAGGCTTATAGTTGTTCTCCAGTGGCAACTGGTACATTTAAAAAATATGCCCCTGGACATATCTAGCTATGAAGAAAACCCAGATGGTTTTTACTCAACAAAGTTGTAAAGAAATAACCTTTTCTAATTTATAAGTGAACTCAGAGAATTTATGAAAGATAGAAGAAAAAATTTTTTTTTAATTCTAGTGTTTGAACATCAGAATTTCGAGTACAACAGAATCAGCAACTGGTATTTAACAGCTATTTAAATTAATGATTTACATTTTAGCATTTGTAACACTGTTATTTAATTTAAACTTTACTTAAAACCAGCAAACATATATTCAAAATTCTATTAGATAAGAATGTGCCCTGCCCTTATTAATGCTCTACCTTGCAAAGAACTTCAGGTATTGAATCAATTATAATAAAAATGATTATTTATATTTATTTTTACTCAACCACAGTAATATATTTTATTCATTATGCTGCACTTAAAAAAAAATAAAACAGGACCTGTTCCTTCAAATGTGCATATTATGAGTTATTTTACAAAGGAAACAGGGAATTCTTGATTTCAGTCTATCACTTCAGCTTCCTCCATGTTAACTGAAATCCACATTCTCAGGCTATGAAATAATTGGTTTTTATCTCTTAAAATTTTCAACATTTACTAAACAAAAAGAAGCCAGGAAATTTATGAGAAATAGGTAGATAGATAGGCAGATGATACATAATTCTTCACTCTGCTAATGGTTATATGTAATCTTCCAGCATGCTGTTTTCAGATTGCTTTACCCAGACTCCAGATAACTTGCCATTTCTTGTTTTGTTTGGCATTTGCAACATATAAAAATTTCTGCTTTAAATATTTCTTTTAAAATATTATTCACACTACACAAGACCTGATATGTCAGATTCTAACCTAAAAGCCAGAGATCATGTCTTATCTTCTGTCCCCTCCTCTTCAGATGAGATTCGTTACCTTTTCTGATAACCTGTAGTCAGAAACCCTACAAGACACTCTGATTTCTCGGCTGCCTTCACTAATCTGTTCGAGTGGTCACAAATTGCTAGCTCTTCTTTTGTCAGCATCTCTGCACCCATACCTTTCCTTTTGTTTTCCTGTCACAGCCAAAAAGGTGGAGCCTTTTCCATGACACTGTGGGGCTGAGCATTTAGATGGGGACAGTAGACGTGTGAACACAGAATTTCAATGTGTTAATTACTGCGCAAGAGTCTTACACAGAGGGCCGGGAGGACAAGGAGGACACTCAAGCCCAAAGAGGTCAGCTAATGGCTCTTTGTATAGAGGCCATTCCGAGCTGACGGTCTCAGCAGTGACACAGAGCAATGAACCTGAATAGAACTGCTAGTTTAATCAAAATGTAATAGTCTAGTTTAACCAAGATGTAATCATTAAAATGTAATAGTCCTGGAGATTTCATATGAAGAAGGGTTGATGGGATGGGGGCAAGTAGAGTTGAAATGAATTTGGAATGAACACTCCCAGTATCCTTCATGATGATCAGATGGTTTAGATTACCCCATTCAAATGTGTGTGTGGCGGGGTGGGGAGTAGGCAGGGAGGCAGTGCTGGGAGGCAGCCAGAGCCTCAGTTCTAGCATCCCACCAAGTGGTGAAATCCATCAGAATCCGAAATCAAGGCAGAAAACTAGTAAGTGTAGTGACCACATCCTGGAGGTAATGAGGTGGTGGTAGCCATTTGCTCTCCCAGGGCCCTGCTGTCTGCGTGGATATTGGCCAGCTGGCTTGTAAACCATCTGCAGGATCACAGTCCCATCAGTGGGATCAGTTTCTGATATGCAGACCCTCAGGTCTTCTCAGCAAAGGAAGTGTGCCTGGTGGGCATTTAAAAACTGGTGGGGGAGAAATAGGTAGAGCTGAAATGATATCCCAGTGAAGGTTTGTTACACCGATTCCTCTTTCCTGATTGTGACTCAGTGATCTCTAGAGCCTGGGTATAGAGTTTATTTTGTTTTGCTTTTGGCCACTGCATGGCTTGCAGGATTCCCTGACCAGGGATAGAACCTGGGCCTCCGTCAGTGAGACTGGGGAGTCCTAACCACTGGATCGCTGGGGATTCCCCTGGTTCAGTTCAGTTCAGTCACTCAGTCGTGTCCCACTCTTTGCGACCCCATGGTCCAGTGAACACCCAGGACTGATCTTTAAGGATGGACTGGTTGGATCTCCTTGCAGTCCAAAAAACTCTCAAGAGTCTTCTCTAACACCACAGTTCAATAGCATCAATTCTTCAGTGCTCAGCTTTCTTTATAGTCCAACTCTCACATCCATTCATGACCACTGGAAAAACCATAGCCTTGACTAGATGGACCTTAGTCGGCAAAGTAATGTCTCTGCTTTTTAATATGCTGTCTAGGTTGGTCATAACTTTCCTTCCAAGGGGTAAGCATCTTTTAATTTCATGGCTGCAATCACCATCTGCAGTGATTTTGGAGACCAGAAAAATAAAGTCATCCACTGTTTCCACTGTTTCCCCATCTATTTCCCATGAAGTGATGGGACCGGATGCCATGATCTTCTTTTTCTGAATGTTGAGCTTTAAGCCAACTTTTTCACTCTCCTCTTTCACTTTCATCAAGAGGCTCTTTAGTTCTTCTTCACTTTCTGCCATAAGGGTGGTGTCATCTGCATATCTGAGGTTATTGATATTTCTCCCAGCAATCTTGATTCCAGCTTGTGCTTCTTCCAGTCCAGCGTTTCTCATGATGTACTCTGCATATAAGTTAAATAAGCAGGGTGATAATATACAGCCTTGATGTACTCCTTTTCCTATTTGGAACCAGTCTGTTGTTCCATGTCCAGTTCTAACTGTTGCTTCCTGACCTGCATACAGGTTTCTCAAGAGGCAGGTCAGGTGGTCTGGTATTCCCATCTCTTGAGGAATTTTCCACAGTTTGTGGTGATCCACACAGTCAAAGGCTTTGGCATAGTCAATAAAGCAGAAATAGATGTTTTTCTGGAACTCTCTTGCTTTTTCCATGATCCAGCGGATGTTGGCAATTTGATCTCTGGTTCTTCTGCCTTTCCTAAAACCAGCTTGAACATCTGGAAGTTCATGGTTTACATATTGCTGAAGCCTGGCTTGGAGAATTTTAAGCATCACTTTACTAGCGTGTGAGATTAGTGCAATTGTGTGGTAGTTAGAGCATTCTTTGGCATTGCTTTTCTTTGGGATTTAAATGTAAACTGACCTTTTCCAGTCCTGTGGCCACTGCTGAGTTTTACAAATTTGCTGGCATATTGAGTGCAGCACTTTCACAGTGTCATCTTTCAGGATTTGAAATAGCTCAACTGGAATTCCATCACCTCCCCTAGCTTTGTTCATAGTAGCAAAAGAATTCCAGAAAATCATCTACTTCTGCTTTATTGACTATGCCAAAGCCTTTGACTGTGTGGATCACAACAAACAGTGGAAAATTCTTAAAGAGATGGGAATACCAGACCACCTTACCTGCCCCCCTTAGAAACCTGCATGCAGGTCATGAAGCAACAGTTAGAACCAGACATGGAACAACAGACTGGTTCCAAATAGGGAAAGGAGTACGTCAAGGCCATATATTGTCATCCTGCTTATTTAACTTAGATGCAGAGTGCATCATGTGAAATGCCAGGCTGGATGAAGCACAAGTTGGAATCAAGATTGCTGGGAGAAATATCAATAACCTCAGATATGAAGATGACACCACCCTTATGGCAGAAAGTGAAGAGGAACTAAAGAGCCTCTTGATGTAAGTGAAAGAGCAGGGTGAAAAAGCTGGCTTAAGCTCAACATTCAAAACGTGAAAATCATGGCATTTGGTCCCATCACTTCATGGCAAATAGATGGGGAAACAATGAAAACAGTGACAGACTTTATTTTCTTGGGCTCTAAAATCACTGCAAATGTGACTGTGGCCATGAAATTAAAAGATGGTTGCTCCTTGGAAGGAAAGCTGTGACCCACCTACACAACATATTAAAAACCAGAGACATTACTTTGCCAACAAAGGTCCGTCTAGTCAAAGCTATGGTTTTTTCAGTAGTCTTGTATGGATGTGAGAGGGGGATTATAAAGAAAGCTGAGCACTGAAGTATTGATGCTTTTGAACTATGGTGTTGGAGAAGATGCTTAAGAGTCTTTTGGACTGCAAGGAGATCAAAGTCATCAATCCTAAAGGAAATTAGTCCTAAATATTCATTGGAAGGACTGATGTTGAAGCTGAAACTCCAACACTTTGGCCACCTGATGCTAAGAGCTGACTCATCTGAAAAGACCCTGATGCTTGGGAAGATTGAGGGAGAGAGGGAAGGGACAACAGAGTATGAGATGGTTGGTTCGGATCAGCGACTTGATGGACACGGGTTTGGGTGGACTCCGGGAGTTCGTGATGGACAGAGAGGCTTGGCGTGCTGCGGTTCATGGAGTCGCAAAGAGTCGGACATGACTGAGCGACTGAACTGAACTGAACTTGCTTTTTCTATGATCCAGTGGATGTTGGCAATTTGATCTCTGGTTCCTCTGCCTTTTCTATATCCAGCTTGAACGTCTGAAAGTTTGCTGTTCACGTACTGTTGAAGTCTGGCTTGGAGAATTTTGAGCATTACTTCACTAGTGTGTGAGATGAGTACAACTGTGCGGTAGTTTGACCATTCTTTGGCATTGCCTTTCTTTAAAATTGAAATGTAAACTGACCTTTCCCAGTTCTGTGGCCATTGCTGAGTTTTCCAAATTTGCTGGCATATTGAGTGCAGCACTTTCACAGCATCATCTTGTAGGATTTGAAATAGCTCAACTGGAATTTTATCACCTCCACTAGTTTTGCTCATAGTGATGCTTCCACTTGACTTCACACTCCAGGATGTCTGGCTCTAGTTGAGTGATCACACCATCATGGTTATCTGGGTCATGAAGATCTTTTTTGTATAGTGCTTCTGTGTATTCTTGCCAACTCTTAATGTCTTCTGCTTCTGTTAGGTCCATACCATTTCTGTCCTTTATTCTGTGCATCTTCGCATGAAATGTGCCCTTGGTATCTCTCATTTTCTTGAAGAGATCGCTAGTCTTTCCCATTCTATTGTTTTCCTCTATTTCTTTGCACTGATCACTGAAGAAGGCTTTCTTATCTCTTCTTGCTATTCTTTGGAATTCTGCATTTGTAATGTGTATATCTTTCCTTTTCTCCTTTGCCTTTTGTGTCTTTTCTTTTCTCAGCTATTTGTAAGGCCTGCTTAGACAACCATTTTGCCTTTTTTCATTTCTTTGTCTTGGGGATGGTTTTGATCCCTGCCTCCTGTACAATGTCATGAACCTCCATCCATAGTTCTTCAGGCACTCTATCAAATATAATCCCTTGAATCTAGTTGTCACTTCCACTCTATAATTGTATGGGACTTGATTTAGGTCATACATGAATGGTCTAATGGTTTTCCCTACTTTGTTCAATTTAAATCTGAATTTGGCAATAAGGAATTCATGACCTGAGCCACAGTCAGCTCCTGGTCTTGTTTCTGCTGACTATATGGAGCTCCATCTTTGGCTGCAAAGAATATAATCAATATGATTTCTGTATTGACCATCTGGTGATGTCCATGTGTAGAGTCTTGTGTTGTTTGAAGAGGGTGTTTGCTATAACCAGTGCGTTGTCTTCGCAAAACTCTGTTAGCCTTTGACCTGCTTCATTTTGTACTCCAAGGCCAGTGCTGGTGGCATAATGAAGTCGTTAAAGTAAAGATGTTGAATTGGAGAAAAAAAAAGTCTATAAAGTCTTCAGCAAGAAATTTACATCCTCTGACCTTCAGTTCCCAATCTAGAAAATGGAGATAATATCTTCCTTACAAGGTTGTTGTAAGAATTTAACAAGGCTAAGACATTGTATGCAATATAGGTAACTATTATTATTATTAGCAGTTTTCTCTAGAGGGCTCCAGTTAAGATATCCTTGGTACAGCATCATGGATCAGTTCATCCTATTAATGCCTTAGCTGCTACTTGCAAGGTCACTTTCTGGTAGATTAGATGCAATGACATGTTAGCGAAGTATCTATCTGAGTGATGGGTCAAGGAGAGGGTGTCTTTTATTTTGGAGTGATGATGGTAGGAACAGGTAACAAATACTTGGTCAACTCAACAGCATTTTGTAGGAATTAATATGAAAATGATAACTTATTCACATGAAAACAAAGTAAAAACTATATACCATTTTTTCCAATTCCAGAGAAAGAGGAGTAGAAAAATACAAAAATTAGCATTGAAAAGAGAAATATTTTGAATGAGACTCTTGAGTTTTGTCTATTATGGGAATCACCAGTTTTTAAGCATGGTAGTCTTGAAAAGCAACATGACACATCATGACCATTTGTAATACTATCATCATCCTTTTAAGTTGCAAGGATCATTTTAAGCCAATTTTTCCCTCCATTTTCAGGTTTCTCCAGAGAAACAGAACCAGTAAGATGTGTGCATATAGATTTATTCTAAGGAATTGGCTCGTGTTTAAGCTAATTAAGTACTATAGTCAAATGACAAATATTTAAAGATTTTTTTCAGTTCAGTTCAGTCGCTCAGTCGTGTCCGACTCTTTGCGACCCCATGAATCGCAGCACTCCAGGCCTCCCCGTCCATCACCAACTCCTGAAGTCCACCCAAACCCATGTCCATCAAGTCGCTGATGCCATCTAACCATCTCATCCTCTGTTGTTCCCTTCTCCTCCTGCCCCCAATTCCTCCCAGCATCAGGGTCTTTTCCAATGAGTCAACTCTTCGCATGAGGTGGCCAAAGTATTGGAGTTTCAGCTTCAGCATGAGTCCTTCCAATGAACACCCAGGACTGATCTCCTTTATGATGGACTAGTTGGATCTCCTTGCAGTCCAAGGGACTCTCAAGAGCCTTCTCCAACACCACAGTTCAAAAGCATCAATTCTTCGGTGCTCAGCTTTCTTCACAGTCCAACTCTCACATCCATACATGACCACTGGAAAAACCATAGCCTTGACTAGACGGACCTTTGTGGGCAAAGTAATGTCTCGGCTTTTTAATATGCTCTCTAGGTTGATCATAACTTTCCTTCCAAGGAGTAAGCGTCTTTTAATTTCATGCCTGCAGTCACCATCTGCAGTGATTTTGGAGCCCAGAAAAATAAAGTCAGCCACTGTTTCCCCATCTATTTCCTATGAAGTGATGGGACCAGATACCATAATCTTAGTTTTCTGAATATTGAGCTTTAAGCCAACTTTTTTACTCTCCTCTTTCACTTTCATCAAGAGGCTCTTCTTCTTCACTTTCTGCCATAAGAAGTTGTATTTTGAGGCCAAAAGTAAATCATGATAGGATTTCTAATTCAAGATGTAGGTCGTATATCTAAGATAAAATTAGCAATTTTAAAAGTGGTATTTGCAAATAATATGTGTGTTTGTAAACATTTAAAGACCAAGAAGTAAAATGAGTTGCCAGTAAAACTCATTTGTTTGTTAACATCATGGTTTAGTTACGAAAGAATGTTATCAGGATGTTGGCAGGGTTACAGTAATTTTAAAGAGATGAAAGATGCATCCTGTGGTCTCATCTGAGACTTGGAATCCTCTCCCAACTCCCATGCTTACTGGCAGAATTACCTTGCAGCTGAGGCCCTCAGTTTCACGCTTGCTGTCAGTTTGGGGATGTTCTCAAGTCTTGGAGACCTCTGTATGGTAAGAAACACGTGACAGTGTTCTGGAGGACAGTGGAAACAGTTTTACTTATTTCAGGTCCTCTCTGACTTCTTTGTATGTTTGGCCTTTAAGACTTTTTGAAAGGCTTCCCTGATTAGGTCGTACTCACCTAGGATGTAACTTAAAGTTAACTAAATTAAGGATTTTAATTAATTACATCTGCAGGATCGCTTCTGCTTATAATGTAACCTAATCACAGGAGTGATATCCCATATCACTAGGTTTTCACAGGTTTTGCCTGCAGTCAGGGAGGGAGGAGGGGTGAGGATTATACAAGGTTCTTCACCAGGCTGGAATTCTGGGGCCACCTTAGACTCTGTCTACAGAGTGGCTCACGCATCTGGCCCTGGTGGCCATGCTGAGATGCTACCTGAGATCAGGGGCGGGGAAGGTCCACGTGTCCTCGAAACAGTGATGGTTCTCTGGTGGGAGTGTAGTCTTGTTGGAGTGTTCCAGCACTTAGAACTGGAATTGGCCTGTTTTCCCATTGAGCTGACTTACACCTGCTCAGCCAGTTTTAAGGAAGCTGCCAAAAATGGTGGAAATCAACCCCGGAGGCCAGCCAAGCTCATCCCTGGTTCAATTATGAGATCAAACACAATAATCTCAGCCAATGAACTGGAAATATCCTCCATCTAACTTTATGTTAGCATTCAGAGAAGCTTATTGTTTCTAGTCATCTTCGTCTGTCCTCCGCCCCCACTGGCCTGCCCCTTAGTTAGAAATAGCGGTTTATTAAAATAGCTTTGTGGACTCACCTATTAAAATGCATTTATCTGCCAAAAAATTTATCACTGTGAAGGACTTGAGCCTTCATCTTTAAGTGTGATATTTTGAGATACAAATAACAACTCTCAAAATAATTTGGTAATAAAATGGAGTATTTGTTCTGAAATGTCAGAATATCATCTAATATGACTGGAACAGGAACTGAAGTGAGGCTTACCCAATTTTCCCTCCAGGAATCAAAGTCTGAAACATGGCAATTTCAGGTTGAAAATAATCAGTTAATGGAAATAGCGCATACTCAGGAGGTCGTCATTGCTCTGACTTCACTCGTGTGTGAGGTAGCCGGGCACAGCGTGAATGCCCCGAACATTCTAACTACATCATCAGAGATGTCTAAATGAAGAGATGCCTGTGTCCTCTGAATCATTTCCACTTTCCTTATGAATCACGGCCGCTCAATTTCTGCATCATTTGGTCTTAAATTCTATTTTTCTGGATTAAATGAAGCAAAGGACTCTAAAATTCAAGAGATATAAAGAAAAATAGGGCCTTTTGGAACTTTAAAAATTATCCCTTAGTAGAAAAACAGTGCATCCTAAGGACATTTAAGTCCTTTTTAGGTTAATAATTCTGTGCCAGTTTTTTTAGAGGGACGCTAACAATGTGATTGGACATATTAAAGGCTGCCCTCTCTTTCTCTTTCTTAAGGGTTAATTCTTAACAATAAGAGTTTTGTACGAGATAGCCAGCTAAATTTTATTCAGTTCCAACTCTTGAAATGTTTGAATTTATAATTTTATTTATTTACTGATTTTTGGCTCCGCTGAGTCTTTGCTGCCCATGGGCTTTCTCTAGTTGCGTCAAGCCGGGCCACTTTCTAGTTGCGGTGTGCGAGCCTCTCGTTGTGGTGGCCTCTTGTTGCCAAGCACGAGCTCCAGGCACACAGGCTTCAGGAATTGGGCCATGTGTGCTCTGTAGTTGCAGTTCTTGGGCTCAAGAGCACAGGCTCAATAGTTGTGGTGCATAGGCTTAGTTGCCCCATGGCATGTAAAATCTTTCTGGACTGGTGATCAAACCCCTGTCTCCTGCATTGGCAGATTCTTCAGGGAAGTCCAAAAGTTTTGAATTTATACTAGTAATTATTTAAGGTAGCGATCACAGTTACACAATACTTACTGTATACCAGCTACCAATATTCTTGATATGCTGACATTTAATTCTCAGAAAGCTTACCTTAGTACTATCATCCCCATTTAAAGGTGGAAAGAGGCAGTTTAAATGAAGTGCCTAAGATCCTTCAGTAACTGGGAGAGGCGGGACTTGAGCCCCTGGAGGATGGCTGTGAGGTTAGACTTGTCGTCACTATGCTGTGCTGTGTTCTGGGTTCTGAAAGAGGTGATGGGTAACTCATGGTACTGACGATTCACTTTCATCCCAACAGGTGGAGACCTAGATCACCCGAAAGGTATCCTAGTAGAAGCCCAGTCAGGTTAAGGAGGGACCCTCCTGTGGGATGGGAGGAATGGTGGTTGAGGAGGGGTTTCACAAAGAATGGGGAACTATGGCTGAAACCTGGAGAAGAAGCAGGCGCTCACAATGAAAAGAAGAACCTCTTTCAGCTTTGTGTATTGAAGAGATGGTTAGTGTTACAACCTCACCAGAGCCATGACAGGCTCAGAGAGGTGCACTAGGCCAAAAATAATCCCTGAGTCATGCTTCGGGGCTTCCAGGGATGATAACTCTGGCCAATCAGAAAGATAATAACTCTGGCCAATCAGAGGGATGATAACTGACCAATCAGTAAATACCAGGAAACCCCTGCAGCCAATCAACCCTTGCCAACTCCCTGTCTTTGTTCTAAACTTATAAATACTGCTGTAAATCTGGGCTTGGGGCTCTTGCTCTACTCCACTGCGTTGGATGTGGCAGGGGGCCCTGGCTCGAGCTAGAAATAAAACCCCTTCATGCTTTTGCATTGCCGTGGACATCTTGTTCTCTCAGTTTTTGGGACTTGGACTCTGGGCAAAACAGTTAGGATAATATTCCAAGTGACTTTGGGAACGATACAGTCTTGTTATTGTTGTTCAGTTGCTCAGTCATGTCTGACTCTTATGCGACCCTATGAACTATAGCAAGCCAGGCTTCCCTGTCCTTCATAATCTCCTGGACCTTGCTCAAACTCATGTCCATCAAGTCGGTGATGCCATCCAACCATCTCATCCTCTGTCGTCCCCTTCTCCTGCCTTCAGTCTTTCCCAGCATCAGGATCTTTTCCAGTGAGTCAGGTCTTCACATCCAGTGGCCAAAGTATTGGAGCTTCAGCTTCAGCATCAGTCCTTCCAATGAATATTCAGGACTGATCTCCTTTAGGATGGACTACTTTGATCTCCTGGCAGTCCAAGGGACTCTCAAGAGTCTTCTCCAACACCACAGTTCGAAAGCATCAATTCTTCAGCACTCAGCCTTCTTTACAGTCCAACTCCTACATCCATATATGACTACTGGAAAAACCATAGCTTTGACTATACAGACCTTTGTAGGCAAAGGTCCAGTCTTATCACTCTCAAATTATAATCACACACGGGGATTCCATTATTGTTAACTCCAATGGCTTACTCAAAATAGAAAGTTTCATCATCAAAGCAGTATATGTGTGTCAAAACTACCTTTTAACAGTTTCTGGGAAATGTTTTGAATCTGAAAAAAAAATCACATTTTTGATTCTACAGTTTGGCAATTGTGGTAGCTAGGACAGTGGCCTTTAAGGGATGGCCACCTCCTAATCCCTGGAGTCTTTGAATTTGTTACCTTACAAAGTGACTGGCAAAGGGACTTCATAGATGTGATTAGATTAAGGCTCTTGAGATGGTGACATTATCTTGGATTATCCAGTTGGGTCCAGTATAATAACAAGAATAAGCGTAAGAAGGAGACAGAGGAGTCAGGAAGAAGATATGGTGATGCAAGCAGCGATCAGAGGGCCATGCACAGTGCAGTCGGGCTCTGCAAGCTGGGAAGGGGAAGGAAACAGATTCTCCTCTAGAGCTTGGGAAGGAATATCACCCTGCTGACACCTTGACCTTAGCTCAGTGAAACTAATTTTGGTCTTCTGACCTCCAGAACTGTAAGCTAATACATTTGTGTTGCTTTGAGACACTAAGTTTGTGGTCATTTGTTACAGCAGCAACAGCAATCTAATACAGTGGCCATTCCTCTGCCTCTATTCCTGGGCTGTGAAAAACAAGTTGTTTGCATTAATTTGAGTATCACTCCAGAGTCTTTATATGAACCTATTAGAAAGAAAGAAAAAGATGGAAGAAAAGTTCTTTACACTAAACATCTAAACCTATTTTCTTTTAAAGCCTCACCTTCATTGCCATTTGACTTTAGTTGTTCTATCATAGGTTTAAAGGCAAGTTAATCTATATTGTTTACAATAAATCGATGAAGATTCACATAAACTCCTACGTATGAGTTCACTTTGCCTACATTGCAGAATCTGTGTAGGCAAAACTTCCTTGGGTTTATTTATATGTGATACTTTCTAAGCCTCTCATCACTTTTCTTGCTTGACTGTATGTTGTATGTTGAGATTGTCAGCAGCATAAACCTCATGTTAGTGAACATCATTTTTACTTTATTGTCATTTTTTCCAACTGTGTATTTTTAATCTTACGTGAGAATTTTTTGACTGGGCTTCCTCTTCATTAATTCAAAACATACTTTATCGTATCCATGTTACGCACCTATTAATGTTCTAAAACTCTTCCCACCTCCACTCCAAAAAAATCCAAAATTTATGAGAGAATCCTTTATAGCTCTGTTTTAAACCTAGTGTATTCTGCAATCTATTATTTGAATGATTTTGAATTTTATACCTGCTTAAAGCTTTTTTCTTTAAGTCCTTTTTTAGTCATAAGTCAGTTCTGAAATTTAGACTTGGTCATAAAAGGAATGAATTTGAGATATGGTTACAAGTCTTAAATCTATTTATTGTAATAGAGAAGAAAGTTTTACATTCTATTGCAAGTTAATCACTAAAGGGATGTTGCCTGTAAGCTTAAATTATACATAAGGGCCCTTCTCTGGTGCCCCTGCCCCTAGGTAAAGTGCATTAAGCTAAAATATCCTTGTTTAGCTCACAGGAAACATCTTGACCAGGCCCGCCAGTAAATGAGAGCAGAGAGGAAGAAATTAACACATCCCCTTGGAGGCTGGCCAGGACCAGGAAAAGTTTGATTTTACTTGTGCGCTTCTTGGAAGAAGCCTGAATTCCATCAGGCAAGGTGGTTCTCTGGGGCATGAGTCCACCATCTTTTCGGTCTGCCAGCTTTTCGAATAAAGTTGCTATTCCCCACCCCAAAAACTTGTCTCTTTATATACTGGCCTATTGTGCAGTGAGCAGGAGGCACTTAGATTCAGAAACATCATCATGGTGTCACATGTGGTCATTCATCTCTCAGTAAAGGCTTGTGTTGCATACAGATTCCTAGAACTCTGATACTGTCTCTACTTTTTAATTATTTCTTCCACCCTTTCACCTTTGGATGGTTTTGTTTGGTGAATTTGTAGGTCTCCTTGTCCTAATATCTGGACTTCAAATAGTTGCTATTAAACCTCTAAAATCAATCAGCCTCTGGCTGTGCTGTCATTAAAAGTTAACTGCCTCCCCATTAATCCATTAACTGGGAAAGCTATTCAAGGCTGTAACTTGGGGTATGCAAGCCAATGTTTGCCTCCAAGTGAAAGTTTATCCTATTAACATCAAAGAGTATTTATATATACATTATATATATATATATATATATATATGCCTAGACATATATGTGCATATATACGTATGTATATGTATGTGTATATATATGACTATGTATATATAAATCACCCATGGCTTATGTAGAAGAAAATGCATAGAAACTTACAGGCTGCTACCAGAAATGAATTCCTGAAAACCAGAAAATCATTTTTGTCTTTGACTCAGCTCTAGAAAAAATACTGATAAATATTTACTTGTTTTGAGTTGCAGCAATATGTTATTTTTTAGATTTAAGCCACTGATTGACAAAGTTAGAAGCTCATGCTTGTCTTATATCTAACAGTGGTATCCTCAGTGAATGTTAATTTTCATGTCAAAGACAGATCACTATACAAGCTAAAGAATTTAGCAGTGATCTATACTCAGTGGTAGCTAATTGAGTTGAAATGTTATTTTAGGTAATGATGAGAGAGAAAAATCAGGATAGGCCCATATTTTGTCACCTACTCTTATGAAAACTTATATTTTATTCATGCCCAGTTGTATCATCACTACTCCTTAAAATTTCTTTTTTCTTTTTTCTCACCAGAATGTCACTATGTGGTAGCTGCCTCCACACACTGTCAGTTGACATAGTTACACAGGGAGAAAGGGATGGGGTGTGATACCACAGCCATTTCTTCAACCTTTAAATAGCTTTATGAAACAGTACAAAAAGCATAAAGAAATTTGCAAAAGGAACAAAGCTCTCCATTGGATAGAAATTAATTTGCAAATTTATTTTAGTGGTTTCCAAATTAGCATCGTCCTGGCTAAACTACACCCCAGACAAAGCAAGTCATAGTGACCTGGAATAGGGCAAGTCATGGGCAAGTTATAAACCTCCCTCCATGATTGTATTGGATTGGCCAAAAAGGTTGTTCAGATTGTTCCAGAAAACGGTTTTTGCTCAACACAATACTCTGTAGCTAGGATGAATTACTGTAGGTGCATGTTCCATAAAAGTGATATATATATATATATATATATATATATATATATATAAAATCAAGAGATTGATGCTACTTTTCAAACATAAACTGGGTCTTCTGTAAATTCTTAGGATGGGCTTCTGTGGCTTTTCTTTGATGTGCTGAGTGAATGCTTAGGGTGGTTACAACTTTGAGGATGGACCTGCGGAGCTGGGAGGACCTCATTGACATGGAAATCAATGAAGGCCACCGAAATGAGAAAAAGCACAGACTTTTTTTTTCCAATTAATTAATTTTAGTTGGAGGATAATTACAAAATTATGATGGCTTTTGCCATACATCAACATGAATCAGTCACAGGTATACATGTGTCACCCCTATCCTGAAACCCCCTCCTACTTCCTTCCCCATCTTATCCCTCTGGGTTGTCCCCATGCACCGTCTTTGTGTGCCCTGCTTCATGCATCAGACTTGTACTGGTCATCATTGCCATCATTACATGTGGTGATATACATGTTTCAATGCTATTCTCTCAAATCATCCCACCCTCACCTTCTTCCTCTGAGTCCAAAAGCCTGTTCTTTACATCTGTGTTTCCTTTGCCACCCTGCATGTAGGATCATCAGAACTGTCTTTCTAAATTCCATATATATGTGTTAATATACTGTACTTGTCTTTTTCTGATTTACTTCACTCTGTATAATAGGCTCCAAGTTCATCCACCTCATTAGAACTGACTCAAATGCATTCCGTTTTATAGCTGAGTAATATGTACCACAACTTCCTTATCCATTCGTCTGCCGATGGACATCTAGGTTGCTTCCATGTCCTGGCTATTGTAAACAGTGCTGCAGTGAACATTGGGGTACACGTATCTCTTTCAATTCTGATTTCCTCGGTGTGTATGCCCAGCAGTGGGATTGCTGGGTCGTATGGCAGTTCTATTTCCAGTTTTTTAAGGAATCTCCACTGTTCTCCATAGTGGCTGTACTGGTTTGCATTCTCACCAACAGTGTAAGAGGGTTCCCTTTTCTCCACACCCTCTCCAGCATTTATTGTTTGTAGACTGTTTGATGATGGCCATTCTGACCAGTGTGAGATGATAACTCATTGTGGTTGTGATTTTCATTTTTCTATAATGAGTGATGTTGAGCATCTTTTCATTAGTTTATTAGCCATCTGTATGTCTTCTTTGAAGAGATGTCTGTTTAGGTCGTTTGCCCACATTTTGATTGGGTTGTTTGTTTTTCTGGTATTGAGCTGCATGAGCTGCTTATATATTTTGGAGATTAATTCTTTGTCAGTTGTTTTGTTGGCTATTATGTTCTCCCATTCTGAGGGCTTTTCACCTTGTTTATAGTTTCCTTCATTGAGAACACAGACTCTTCATTCAGAGCTTGCTATAGCAAGGGAGTCAGCTACCATCACTTGTGTTCTACAGAGACTCAAATGCTGGCAAGGGGTGAGGGAAAGCTTTATTGTGAAAAGCAAACACACAAAAGAAGGCATCAGGTATGCTTTGATTGCAAGCTGTTTGCCGGGGGAAGCTTTAGACACAGTAATCAGGAATGAGCCATCCTATGTGATTGATTAGGTGTACATATTTCGGTTCCTCTGTATTTGGCAGAGATTTATCCAGTCCAGGTATCTCAGTGGTAAAGAATCTGCCTACCAATGCAGGAAACACAAGAGATGCAAGTTTCATCCCTGGGTTGGGAAGATCCCCTGGAGGAGGAAATGGCAACCTGAGCCAGTATTCTTGCCTGGTTAATCCCCTGGACAGAGGAGCCTGGCAAGCTACAGTCCATGGGGTTGCAAAGAGTCAGGCACAACTGAGCAATTGAGCACACGTGCACACAAGTTGGAAGCAGGTACACAAATTGGAAAGCTGTAAGGTATTTACCAGGCGTTGGCTATTTGGAGCCAATTGCTACAGCAGTTACTGTTTGGTTTCCTGAACAGGCTACTGAGGATAGTAGGTTGGCTCCTGGGCTGGTTGCTACACATTATGAGTCAGAACTTCTATTTTTGTATGTAGTATGGTCATTGTATATTTGTTTTTTTTTATTTTTATTTTTATTTTTTTTTTTAAATTTTAAAATCTTTAATTCTTACATGTGTTACCAAACATGAACCCCCCTCCCCTCCCTCCCCATAACATCTTAGTGGGTCATCCCCATGCACCAACCCCAAGCAAGCTGTATCCTGCGTCAGACATGGACTGGCGATTCAATTCTTACATGATAGTATACATGATAGAATGCCATTCTCCCAAATCATCCCACCCTCTCCCTCTCCCTCTGAGTCCAAAAGTCCGTTATACATAGCTGTGTCTTTTTTCCTGTCTTGCATACAGGGTCGTCATTGCCATCTTTCTAAATTCCATATATATGTGTTAGTATACTGTATTGGTGTTTTTCTTTCTGGCTTACTTCACTCTGTATAATCGGCTCCAGTTTCAGCCATCTCATCAGAACTGATTCAAATGAATTCTTTTTAACGGCTGAGTAATATTCAGTCTCTCATTGGGCAGGAGTGGCCATCAGGGTCTGGATCCTGTGTCATGCTAGGGCAGGAAGATGGGACTCCTTCTGAAATCCTGAAACTGGACATGAATAATCTGTAGAACTAACTCAGGTTGGACTTATGGTTAAAGAACAATATTGTATTCTCACTGTGGGGATGAAAGCTTGCCTTGTACACAATATTTTTGATGTAAGTCAGCATAATTCCACACTTTTCCTAAATTAATCCATTATTTCCAACTTCAACTGAATGACAACTTCAACTGAATGACAATTTCAATAATACAGATTGGAATAAAGCATTTTAAAGAAATAGATTTCTTGAAGGGAAAGGCATTCCTAACCCTCAATCTGTCCATGGAATGTTTGGATTCTACTGTTTTCTGAAACGACTGAGATGCCAGTGTCTCTAAAGCTCCCAGTGGAAGGTCTCACTTCTGGTGTATGGAAAGTTTCTGAAGATATTAAGCATGTTTCCTGCCTGTATTTTTCTGTCCTGTCCTATCCTGTAGTGAGTATTCCCATGGGAAACGTGATTCATCAGGAGGCATGCAACTGATTTTGGCAGGTCTTCCACATAACAGAGAAAGTTGTTTTACTCAGTGGCAACTAAGCTGAATGTTACTGAAAATCAGCCCTATTTTTTGCAAGTATACTTTAGATTACCAGTTTCAATAGTGTGTGCCTCAGAACAGCAGCTCTGTGACTTTGGGTAAATGTTTAACTATTGTGTCCCTTCCTCCTCAATTGTACAATGGAGTTAATAGTATCAAATGGTATAAGGTATTTGTCAATATTTAATACACAGACATGGCTTCCCTGGTGGCTCAGAGGTTAAAGTGTCTGCCTGGAATGCGGGAGACCCTGGTTCGATCCCTGGGTCGGGAAGATTCCCTGGAGAAGGAAATGGCAACCCATTGCAGTACTCTTGCCAGGAGCATCCCATGGCAGGAGGAGCCTGGTAGTCTACAGTCCATGGGGTTGCAAAGAGTTGGACATGACTGAGCGACTTCATTTTCACTTTCACTTTCAATACACAGACAGCACCAAGAACATAAGCAGCCAATAACATACACCTATTATCTTAGTACAGATTGTATTGCACAGAGATTAAGAAAATTGATTTACTGTTATTAAAACCTAAGCAGCTTTTACTTACTTATAAAAATTATGAAATAAAGCCCTTTGTAAAATTAAATTAAATTACTATCAATTAAGCTATATTAAAATGCTTTCAGTATTAGCTTGAATCTGTATTTGTAAGAGGCTATGAAAGTGAAGAGGAACTAAAAAGTCTCTTGATGAAAGTGAAAGCGGAGAGTGAAAAAGTTGGCTTAAAGCTCAACATTCAGAAAACGAAGAAGCATGAGCTTCTAACTTTGCCAATCAGTGGCTTAAATCTAAAAAATAACATATCGCTGCAACTCAAAACAAGTAAATATTTATCAGTATTTTTTCTAGAGCTGAGTCAAAGACAAAAATGATTTTCTAGTTTTCAAGAATTCATTTCTGGTAGCAGCCTGTAAGTTTCTATGCATTTTCTTCTACATAAGCATGGGTGATTTATATATATACATACTAATATGTTAAAGCTCAACATTCAGAAAACAAAGATCATGGCATCCAGTCCCATCACTTCATGGGAAATAGATGGGGAAACAGTGGAAACAGTGTCAGACTTTATTTTTGGGGGCTCCAAAATCACTGCAGATGGTGATTGCAGCCGTGAAATTAAGAGACACTTACTCCTTGGAAGAAAAGTTATGACCAACGTAGATAGCACATTCAAAAGCAGAGACATTACTTTGCCGACTAAGGTCCGTCTAGTCAAGGCTATGGTTTTTCCTGTGGTCATGTATGGATGTGAGAGTTGGACTGTGAAGAAGGCTGAGTTGCGAAGAATTGATGCTTTTGAACTGTGGTGTTGGAGAAGACTCTTGAGAGTCCCTTGGACTGCAAGGAGATCCAGCCAGTCCATTGTGAAGGAGATCAGCCCTGGGATTTCTTTGGAAGGAATGATGCTGAAGCTGAAACTCCAGTACTTGGCCACCTCCTGCAAAGAGTTGACTCATTGGAAGAGACTCTGATGCTGGGAGGGATTAGGGTCCAGAGGAGAAGGGGACGACAGAGGATGAGATGGCTGGATGGCATCACTGACTCGATGAACGTGAGTCTGAGTGAACTCCAGGAGATGGTGATTCACAGGGAGGCCTGGTGTGCTGCGATTCATGGGGTCGCAAAGAGTCGAACACGACTGAGCGATTGAACTGAACTGATTGAGTATATTCATATACACAGTTTGCCAGAGATCTAATTTATCGTTGTCTTTGTAATGACAATGGTAAGTTCTCTCACAGTAAGGAGTAAACAGTATGTTTTCTGAGATATTGGCTTGAAAGCTGTAGATTTGTGTGTCATTGTGCGTGTGTGTACATGCATGCACATGAAAATGTTTCAACAGAAAGTAGGTGCTTTTTCCCCTTAGAATGTGCGTGTGCGTGTGCGTTTACGTGTGCTCAGTCACTCAGTTGTGTCTAACTCTTTGAGACTCCAGGAACTGTAGCCCGCCAGGTTCCTCTGTCCATGGGAATTCTCCAGGCAAGAGTACTGGAGTGGGTTGCCATGCCCCTTCCAGGGTGAATGTATATTCTAAAATAATTATGTATGTATAGTAAGAAATATGTATAGATATGTATATTCTAATATAATTCTCTAATATGTGAATCAAAACAAAAAAATGAAAAAATTAACAAAAAATTCTATAATTATAAAAAGACAAAATTATAATATTTATACATTTCTCACTATATAACAAGTTTAATGTGGAAATTCTAATATGACTATGAAAAGTTGTATAAAGAGTAATATAATTTTGAAAAAGCATAGATTAGTAAGAGTGACATTCATTTCTTCCTCTGATAGAAAAAAACATAAATTAACCAAACATACCTTGCTACCCTTTTGATTTGTAGACACCTTCCCCCTTGATGACAGTGTTTTCAAGTTTCACTGGTGACTGAAGTCTTTCACGCTCTCCTGTGCCCCTTTTGGGCTTCCCTGGTGGCTCAGTGGTAAAGAATCCTCCTACCACTGCAACAGATGCAGGTTCAATCCTGGGTCAGGAAGATCCCCTGGAGAAGGAAATGGCAACCCGCTCCAGTATTCTAGCCTGGGAAATCCCGTGGACAGAGGAGCCTGGTGGGCTACCATCTTTGGGGTCGCAAAGAGCTGGACATGACTGAGCGTGTCCATATATAAGTAACTCCATACAGAATTTGTCTCAGGGGACCTCAAGGGTTTCCCTCATAGCTCAGATGGTGAAGAATCTGCTTGCAATGTAGGAGGCCTGGGTTCAGTTCCTGGGGTGGGAAGATCCCCTGGAGAAGGGAATGGCAACCCACTCTAGTATTCTTGCCTGGGAAATCCCATGGACAGAGGAGCCTGGCGGGCTACAGTTCATGGGGTCACAGAAGAGTTGGATATGACTGAGTGACTGAGCACATGAAATTATACCACATATGTACAAGTGAATAACATATGTCACATGTATATATAATATAAATATAATATACAGTAGTGAATACATGTATATTAATACATATGTAATATGTGAATATAAATATATTTACACATAAATACATAAGCCTATATTTCTGTGGATAAATGCCTACAGCTCTCCTCAGCTTGGAAACAGTATCCTCTCTCTCCCGTCTGTCTGTCTCTTCTCCTGGCCCCTGCTAGGGCCCAGCACTTCCTCCCTCTTGCCTCACCTGGAGGCTGTGCCCTATGCCACTGCCTCCTTGGACTCTAGAGGTAGTGAGATAGGGTGCTTTCAAGAAGGAGGCGGAGCCTTTAGGGGGCCATTCCCAGGGCCTACCTAAGAAGGCCATATAATAAGTCTCTGCCTTCAGTTAAACCTATGATTGATGGCCAACTTAGCATTTATACAGCGTCAGCTTGTATACACTATATATACATATATATACATGTACATTTTGTAGTACACATATGTATATTGTAATATATGTATGTCATGCCTATACATATATGCATTATAGTTGTAAATACAATTATATAGTATATGCATAATTTATATATATAATAAATGCATGACACTTTAGTATAACTATACTGTGCTATATATAATGCATATATAAGTTTATATACATATGTATATAAGTACAAATATTGTACATATACATATTCAGTTCAGTTCAGTTGCTCAGTCGTGTCTGACTCTTTGCGACCCCATGAATCGCAGCACACCAGGCCTCCCTGTCCATTACCAACTCCCGGAGTTCACTCAGACTCACGTCTATCGAGTCAGTGATGCCATCCAGCCATCTCATCCTCTGTTGCCCCCTTCTCCTCCTGCCCCCAATCCCTCCCAGCATCAGAGTCTTTTCCAATGAGTCAACTCTTCGCAGGAGGTGGCCAAAGTACTGGAGTTTCAGCTTCAGCATCATTCCTTCCAAAGAAATCCCAGGGCTGATCTCCTTTAGAATGGACTGGTTGGATCTCCTTGCAGTCCAAGGGACTCTCAAGAGTCTTCTCCAACACCACAGTTCAAAAGCATCGATTCTTCAGTACTCAGCCTTCTTCACAGTCCCACTCTCACATCCATACATGACCACAGGAAAAACCATGGCCTTGACTAGACGGACCTTAGTTGGCAAAGTAATGTCTCTGCTTTTGAATATGCTGTCTAGGTTGGTCATAACTTTTCTTCCCAGGAGTAAGTGTCTTTTAATTTCATGGCTGTGATCACCATTTGCAGTGATTGTGGAGCCCCCCAAAATGAAATCTGACACTGTTTCCACTGTTTCCCCATCTATTTCCCATGAAGTGATGGGACCAGATGAGATGTATATAATACATTGTTGCTGCTGCTGCTGCTGCTGTGGCTGCTGCTGCTCAGTCGCTTCAGTTGTGTTTGACTCTGTGCGACCTCGTAGACGGCAGCCCACAAGGGCTCCCGTCCCTGGGAGTCTCCAGGCAAGAACAGTGGAGTGGGTTGCCATTTCCTTCTCCAATGCATGAAAATGAAAAGTGAAAGTGAGGCCGCCCAGTCGTGTCCAACTCACCACGACCCCATGGACTGTAGCCCACCAGGCTTTTCCGTCCATGGGATTTTCCAGGCAAGAGTACTGGAGTGGGGTGCCATACTAATATATAACTATATGTATACTACATACATATAGTATATATGTACATATATTACATTTGTACTTGGTGAAGGGACCAGATATTAGGATGATCTGATGTAGTGTTTAAATATATCATGGTCTCATCACAAGGAGATGAGCAAATTAACCAAATTCTGTGTCTCAATTTTACCTCATCTGTAAAATAATATTAGTATCTCAAAGAGGAATGGTAAAAATTGTTGATTCGCTGAAGAAGGGATAGGCTACCCACTCCAGTATTCTTGGGCTTCCCTTGTGGCTCAGCTCGCCAAGAATCCCCCTGCAATGCTGGAGACCTGGGTTCAATCCCTGGGTTGGGAAGATCCCCTGGAGAAGGGAAAGGCTACCCACTCCAGTATTCTGGCCCGGAGAATTCCATGGGCTGAATAGTCCATGGGGTCCCAAAGAGTCCCACAGAACTGAGTGACTTTCACTTCACTTCACACGTGTGAAATGGTGCTAAGTTCTTAGCAGAGTGCTCACTGAACACATGTGTTCATTATTATTAGTTCTATGTGAGGATAACTTTAGAATATTTTACTGCTAAACGAACGTACCACAGATTGTGGGGAAATGTATATACTCATGCAACCACAACTCAGGCCAACAGCTAGAACTGTAGCTGACACTGAAGCCCTCGTCTATTCCCCGCCCCCGCCCCCCCACTGATCCCTTTCCCATATCACGTGTCCTTCTCCCCCAGATGGGATAAACACCCCTTCTCTTAGATTAACCTCATTCTTTTTAAGCTAAAAATAGAACAGTATTGATTCTCAATTTATGGTGGCAAAAACAAGTGTGCAATAAGTGTATGCCCTCTAGAGTGATTGCACTAGAGAGTCATTTTACATCTGAAGCATTGAGTTGAATCTGCATAATTGACTGTAAATTACAGTGAAACAGCCTAGCTTTTGGGGGTCACATTTATACCTGAATACTGATAGTGATTCACAGGTGATTATAGTTTCGGTTGACACAACACCCACACATGCACACACCCCATATATATATGTGCTCATTTATGCACACAAACACGTACATCATAGTTCCCACAGCATACGGAAACATTTTGGTTGTTGCTTGAGTATAACACTTCACGGATTGTTACGTCTTTTTATGTCTACATTTCTTAACACTTGAATTACAACTAGATTGACGGTGTCAGTACTTACGCGGATCAATAGAAGGAACTCTGGACTATCAGTCTGTTTTAAGAGTTAAAGAATTTAAGATGTGAAAGAAGAAAAAGTGGACTTTAAATGAAAATGAGACAATCCTAAAAAATGAATGCTCTCTTTAGCAAATTCTTTTGAAAAGCATTCAAATGTTAAGTTGGTAAATTTTTACTAACCACTTATACTTTAAACCTTTAACTTGAAGGAAAAGTGTATATTTCAAATAGCAGCACTGCAGAAAAATATTGTAGTTTGAATATTTAAGCAATAAAACTACTAGTGACAGTTTAAAAAAACTATGTTCAAACTGCATAGACTTCATAAAGTTTCAGGTGAATCTATGTAATTCCTAGATTTATTTAAATTAAAATGTTCATTGTTAATTTAAAAATTGTGACAATAATCCTGCATGGTTTTTAATTACCAACATAAGTTAAATCCTAAATATAAGAGAAATATTATCTGGTAAGAGCAAAAATGGCTACAGCTTAGTAATTGTATAACATGAAAATCTGCTGCTGCTGCTGCTAAGTCACTTCAGTCTTGTCCGACTCTGTGCGACCCCACAGACGGCAGCCCACCAGGCTCCCCTGTCCCTGGGATTCTTCAGGCAAGAACACTGGAGTGGGTTGCCATCTCCTTCTCCAATGCATGAAAGTGAAAAGGGAAAGTGAAGTCACTCAGTCGTGTCCAACTCCCAGCGACCCCATGGACTGCAGCCCACCAGGCTTCTCCGTCCATGGGATTTTCCAGGCAAGAGTACTGGAGTCGGGTGCCATTGCCCTCTCTGATGAAAATCTAAAGACTGCATGAAATGAAGAGTTAGCTGAATAAAATGTCAACATAAGACTATTCTTACACTTTTCCTTCCTGTTTGTACCTTCCTTTTTGTTGGCCATGTGACATACATAATAGAATAGATAAGAAGACATGTATATATGTATTTCATATATACCCTTATATACCTATTGATATATACATGTATATATGTGAATGTACACACACATACACACACACACACACACGCCCTGCCTTCCTTCAGAAGTGACCATTGTCTTGAATTCTGTGCTTTTCATTTCTTTGTTTTTTAATAGTATTTTCCTCATCACATATGTCCCTAAATAATGTTGTATTTAGCTTTGCTTGTTTTTAAGATTCTCAAAACTATCAGCATATATTATATGGTCTTCTATAGCAATTTTTCCATTAAAATTTTTATTTCTAAGATCGCACCTTTTTGTTTTTTCTTTCGGTGTCCGTTGGCGTAGTTCCTTTTACTGCTGTATGTCATTCCATTGTGAAAAGTACTATAATTTATTTACCTCTTATTTGATCAGCAAATGTTCAGATTGTCAATTTTTGCTGCTATGAGCATTGTTGCTAGAAATTGCACACATATCCCTGTGAATAAATACAAGAGTTGCTCTAGGTTGATGCTCGCCAGCGTTTTCCTGATGGCACACAGTTAATACTAGCATTTGTATAACACTCTTATCGGGCGGCTCTACCGAGGTGGACATACATATCAGTGGGGTTGATGGGCCGTGGGAAGCAGAGGTTCAAAATATGCAAGCTGATGGTAAATTGCTTTTTTTTTTTTAAAGTACATTCTCATGTTTACACTCCCACTGGCAGGGTGTTGGAGCTTCTCTTGGCCCACATTGTCTAGACCTTCTGGTGTTGTCAGATGTATTAAATCTTGCTGGCCTACTGTCTGTGAAGTCTCTCAGTCGTGTCTGACTCTTTGCAACCACATGGACTCTAGCCCACCAGGCTCCTCTGTCCATGGGATTTTCTAGGCAAGAATACTGGAGTGAGTTGCCATTTCCTTCTCCAGGGGATCTTCCCAACCCAGGGATCAAACCCAGGTCTCCCGCACTGCAGGCAGACACTTTACGGTCTGAACCACCAGGGAAGCTCTGTAAAATAGTATCTAATAGTAGTGTTAATTTACGCTTTGAGTTTGAGCATCATTTTAAAGTGGTTCTGTGCTGTGAACTCTCTGTTCTGGTTTTGTGTCATTTATTCCCAGTGTGTTTTCTAACTGATTTGAAAGGAGTTTTTGTTTCTCCTTATTTTTTGTTTTGTTTCCCTTCATTTGCAACACTAATTGTAAACTGTTCGGGGAATACTTTGTTCATGCTGTGATACTTCTCTTCACTTCATCTGTCTTTTGACAGCTCTAAGTTCTTAATTTTAATGTAGTTAAATAATATACTTTTTTTGTGTAAATTAGGTATACTGATGAGATATTTTTGTTTCTTATTTAAGTAAACTGTTTCTACCTCAAAAGGCTATTTTGTAATTTCTATGTAGTTTTCTTTCTCGATTTCCATATTCTCCTGTCTTTAAATTCTTTTTCTCTTATTGAGTGTTTACTATATATAAGCACTGGGCATATTGTTAGGTTTATTTGTTTTATTTTCTTTACTTGTTTTATCTATTGAATCCAAGTAAGCTGTCAGCAGGCTACTAACCTGAATGTGGAATTTTTCCTTTTGGCAGATAATTGTGATGACCCCCTGGTGTCTACCTTGCCTCAAGCATCATTCAGCAGTTCTTCCGAGCTCTCCAGCAGTCATGGTCCTGGGTTTGCAAGGCTAAACCGAAGAGATGGTAAGTCTGCTTTTTCTGCTCTGATTGGTTCATGATGAATCTCATTCATCTTCCATTCTCTTTTAGTAAAATCATTGTTAAGTGATACATTGTAAAAGGAAGTAAATTATAAAGGAAGTAAATTTCTAAATAAGCAAATGGCAGTAGCTGATGGGTTGTACATGACATTTGGGATTGGTTCTGGAATGGCAAAGGGATGCACCTATTTAAAAATCTTGCATCATCATTTTAGCACCCAAAGAATTGAATTCCTTCAATCTGGTGATTTTTAAAAATGTATCTTATAAAATAAACTTTTCTTTAAAATTTTTATTTTTATTTTTAATTGAAATATAGTTGATTTACGGTACAATTTTAGTTTCGGGTGTACAGTATATTGGTTTGACATTGAAATACACTTTGAAGGATCACCACGTTAAGTCTAGTAACTAAGATATTACAATATTCTTAACCATATTCCCTATGCTGTATATTATATCCTATGACTTATTTATTTTATAAATGGAATTTTGTACCTCCTAATTCCCTTCACCTATATTATTCATTCCCTCCACCTTCCGTTCCTTCTGTGGCAACCACCTCTTTCTTTTCTGTCTCTGTGGGTCTGATTTCATTTTGTTTGTTTTATAGATCCCAGATATAAGTGCAGTCATACAGTTTTGTCTTTGTCTGACTTACTTCACGTAACATAATGCCCTCTAGATTCATCTAAGTTGTCACAAATGGTAAGATTTCACTTTTTAATGAAAAATAGATACTCCATTGCGTATGCATATACTGCATCTTCTCTGATTCATCTACAGAGGACACTGGTTGTTTCCTTTACTTGGCTATTGTAAATAATGCCGCAGTGAGCGTAGGAGGGCATATATCTTTTTCATGCTTTTATTTTCTTGGGGTAAATACCCAGAAGTGAAGTTGCTGGACTTTATGGTAGCTCTGTTTTTAATTTTTGGAGGAACCTCAGTGCTGCTTGCCATAGTAGCTGCACCAGTTAACAGTTCCACCAACAGTGCCCCAGGGTTCCCTTTCCTCTTCATCTTCCCTAACATTTGTTACTGATAGTTGTGATGTCTTGCCTTTTGGATTATAGCCATTCTGACAGGTGTGAGGTATACTTCATTGTGGTTTTTATTTGCATTTCCCTGGTGGTGAGTGATGTTGAGGCATGTTGTGGCTGGGCCCACCACTGTGGGTGAGGTGGCAGGGGGAGCTGACCCCCACCTGGCTGGCTGTGTGACCTGAGGTGCATGCGTGTTGTGGACCCACTGGTGGATGTTGTTATTATGCGTATGTGCTCAGTCGTGTCTGACTCTTTGTGACCCCATGCACTGTAGCCCGCCAGGCTCCTCTGTCCATGGGATTTCCCAGGCAAGAATACTGGAGTGGGGTGCCATTTCCTCCTCCAGGGGATCTTCCTGACCCAGGGATTGAACCGTCATCTCTTGCATCTCCTGTACTGGCAGGTGGATTCTTTACCACTGTGCCACCTTGGAAGCCTGGATGCTGGTGCTCCCTGGCACTAATGGGCTAGGGAGAGGATTCCAAAATGGCACTTGCCACTGCTGGTGTCAGCTCAGTAGAAGGAGATTCCAAAAATAGCCACCAGCGTCTCATTACCCAGGGGAGTCTCAGCTGCCTCTTGTCTCTGTGGGAGGCTCTGCAAAGGCATTAACCGAGTCTGACCCAGGTGCCTTTCAAACCACTGCCTCTCCGCTGGCACTTGGCATGTGTGAGATTTTGCACACATCCTTTAAGAGAGCAGTCTCTGTTGTCCATAGCCCTCTGACTGTTCCAAACATATGCCCTGTTACTTTTCAAAGCTCGACTTCTGGGGCCTCATCTTTTCTGTGCAGGATTCCTGGGCCAGGAGCCCTATATGTGGCTTGGACACCATGCCCCTTATGGCGTGCTGGGGTCCAGCCCCGGTGGATCCAGGGAATTCTAAGTGAGGACGGCGTCGGCGAGGAAAAAACTTATTTATTTATTAATATAAGATTAGATTAGGAAGAAATAGTTTAGTAGGACAATTAAGTGGAGAAAGAAGGCTGAATAACTTGGCGTACAGGGAAGGCCAATAACATTCCAGACAAGGAGCTTGCACCATCTACGTTGGGCCACCGGCACCCACTTGAATATTGGGGGGTGCCCCGCCTTGGGCTCTCCCTCGTGTGGATCTTAAAAGCCGGGACAAAGTAAGTAGACATGGTGAGCCGCCCCACTCCAGATGGGAATTCAGCCTGAAATTAGAATAAAGAGGAGACATGAGGGAAACCAGTCCAGCGACTGGCTCCCTCCCCTGTTGTCTAGAAAGGCCTTTTATACCTTTTTTTGTACATAGAGATCAATGGGTAATACAAAATTATGCAGTGTTAGCAGTCCAGACTCTTATCAAAACCAGGTTTTTCTCTCTGCATACCTAATTGTATACACAAGTCTTAGGTGATTTACATCATCATCTGGCCAGAAAGGGCCAATTAACATTTTACAGCCTTTTTTTTTCTGATAAGGGTTTGTCAACCAGAAGACTTCTTTGTGTCAATCTTCCCAAAGTCTGGTGCCACTCTCAGAAAGCACTAAATGAAGTTACATTCTTACATAGCAAGGACACAAGAGGAGTGCAGTGATATATATCAAAAGAAGTAATTAACTCAAAAGTCTAGTGTTGCTAACATCAAAACTACTATATATCTTTTTCCATATCCCGTTTACATTGATTAACATCCTCCCAGGTGCCTAAAAGATAAAGAATATGGAGGCCTGGCAGCAGTCATTGAGTCAACAGTGAAAACCCTCTACCAATATAATTTTTAACTCTTTAGCAAAGGCTCTGTATCTTTAAGATGCTTTTAAGCTTTGTGCCTCTCGCAGTTGGGGGGCTGTAAGCAATTCACAAGCTGTGAAAGGTCCAGGGGAACCTGTTAGGCAAGCTAGAGAGTTATCAGAGGGGGTTTAACTGAAACATCCCTTTCAAATGCAGAAGGTTAAAGCCCTGATTTGACTTTTTTTCCAGAGAATATTAGAAGAGTGGAAAAGCAGGCAGATTCTTATTTTTTGGGGGGGTGGATGCTCAGGAAATTCCAGGGGGAAAACCTGAGGTCTGATTAGCCTTGCCATCAGAGCTCTGCCGCACGACCTTGTCACGGGTGGAATTCCTCACACTGGCTCCCGGCATGGAGGACCTCTGTGACTATGATTTCCCTTGTGTTTGTGGGTCACTGATCCTGGGCTGGGGGGTCCCGACTAGATTGCATCTCTGTCCTTCCTGCCTGTCTTCTTGTTGCTTTTTCTTTATGCTTTTAGTTATGTAAAATCTTTTCTGCTTGTCTCCAGGTCATTCTCATAGATAGTTAGCTCTCTAAGTAGTTTAATTCTGATGCACACATGGGAGGAGGTGAGTTCAGAGTTTCCCTACTCCTCCATCTTGATGCTAAAATACACTTTTCTACAACAATATACAATCGTTATGTATACAGTAGCCATGAAAATGTAACTGATCCTCTGTTTTAAGATAAGAAAGAAGTTTGTAAGGAGTGATTTTAAAAGTTGCTAGGTATATATGAAAGCATTCTCCCTAAGATCAGGAACAAGACAAGGGTGTCCACTTTATTTAAGAGTGTCCTATTATTTAATAGGGTGTCCACTATTATTCAACATAGTTCTGGAAGTCCTAGCTACAGCAATCAGGGAAGAAAAAGAAACTAAAGGAATCTAGATTGGAAAAGAAGAAATAAAGCCCTCACTGCAGATGACATGATAGTGTACATAGAAAATCTTAAAGATAGTATCAGAAAATTACTAGAGCTACTCAGTGAATTTAGCAAAATTGCAGGATACAAAATGAATGAACAGAAATCACTTGCATTTCTATATACTAACAATGAAAAATCAGAAAGAGAAACTAAGGCATCAATCCCATTCACCATTGCAACAGAAAAAATTAAATATCTAGGAATAAACTTACCTAAGGAGAAAAAAAGAACTGTACACAGAAAATTATGACACTAATGAAAGAAATCAAAGATGACATAAACAGATGGAGAGATATTCCATGTTCCTGGGTAGGAAGAATCAATATTGTGAAAACGGCTAGACTACCAAATGCAATCTACAGCTTCAATGAGATCCTATCAAATTACCAATGACAATTTTCACAGAACTAGAACAGAAAAGTTCACACTTCATATAGAAACACAAAAGACCCTGGAGAGCCAAAGCAGTCTTGAGAAAGAAGAATGAAACTAGAGGAATCAACTTTCCTGACTTCGGATTATACTACAAAGCTACAGTCATCAAGACAGTATGGTACTGGCACAAAAACAGAAATATAGACCAGTGGAACAAGATAGAAAGCCCAGAAATAAACACAGGCACCTTTGGGTACCTTATTTTTGACAAAGGAGGCAAGAATATACAATGGGGCAAAGACAGCCTCTTCAATAAATGGTGCTGGGAAAACTAGATCTACCTGTAAAAGAATGAAATTAGAATACCTCCTAACACCATACACAAAGATACACTGAAAATGGTTTTAAGACTTAAATGAAAGACCAGAAACTATAAAACCCTTAGAGGAAAACATAGGCAGAACACTTGATGACATAAATCAAAGCAAGATCCTCTATGACCCACCTCCTAGAGTAATGGAAATAAAACCAAAAGTAAACAAGTGAGACGTGATTAAACTTAAAAGCTTTTGCACAGTGAAGGAAACTATAACCAAGGTGAAAAGACAACCCTCAGAATGGGAGAAAATAATAGCAAATGAAACAACTGACAAAAGATTAATTTCCAAAATATACAAGCAGCTCATACAACTCAATACCAGAAAAACAAACAACCCAATCAAAAAGTGGGAAAAAGACCTAAACAGACATTTCTCCGAAGAAGACATACAAATGGCCAACAAATAGATAAAAAGATGCTCAACATCACTCATTATTACAGAAATGCAAATCAAAACTATCACCTCACACCAGTCAGATATCACCTCACACTGGTGAGATATCATGTCACACTGGTCAGAATGGCCATCATCAAAAAGTCTACAAACAATAAATGCAGGAGAGGGTGTGGAGAAAAAGGAACGCTCTTGTACTGTTGGTGGGAATGTAAATTGATACAACCACTGTGGAAGACGGTATGGAGATTCCTTAAAAAACTAGGAATAAAAGCACCATATGAGCCAGCAATCCCACTCCTAGGCATATACCCTCAGGAAACCAAAATTGAAAGAGACGTATGTATCCCATTGTTCATTGCAGCACTATTTACAATAGCTAGAACATGGAAGCAACCTAGATGTCCATCAACAGATGGATGGATAAAAAAGTTGTGGTACATATACACAATGGAATATCACTCAGCCATAAACAGGAACACCTTTGAGTCAGTTCTAATGAGGTGGATGAACCTAGAACATATTATATAGAGTGAAGTAAGTCAGAAAGAGAAAGATAAATATTGCAGTCTAACGCACATATACAAAATCTAGAAAAATGGTCCTGAAGAGTTTATTTACAGGGCAGCAGTGGAGAAACAGACATAGAGAATAGACTTATGGACATGGTGAGAGAGGGGAAGAGAGGGTGAGATGTTGGAAAGAGTAACAGGGAAACTTACATTGCCATATGTAAAATAGATAGCCAACGGGAATTTGCTGTGTGGCTCAGGAAACTCAAACAGGGGCTCTGTATCAACCTAGAGGGGTGAGATGGGGCGGCAGACGGGAGGGAGGGTCAAAAGGGAGGGGATATATGTATACCTATGGCTGATTCATGTTGAGGTTTGACAGAAAACAACAAAATCTGTAAAGCAATTATCCTTCAATAAAAAAGTTGCTAGCTGTTTAAAAATAGTCATACCTTAATTTATTTAATTCTCAATGTGAATGACATGATTTTTCTCTTCTGTGGAGGAATGGGAAGTTAATAAGATTTCATGCTCCTTTAGGAATACTTAGTTCATGTTGTTGACTATCTTTTAGGTAGATTGTGTTCGATTGCTTGAGTATGTTTCAGGAAAAGTGCAGATAATTAAATGGCAACTTACTGTAGGAATAAGGGAATTTCAAAACTCTATGGACTTAAAGACAGAGTATCATTGTTACCCCTTCCTGTATACTAAGACAAAACCCATCTGCTCATGCATTCTATGGAAAAAGAATTAGCAATACTAACCAAAAAATACTATTAACAATCATAAAAAAGACATCAACATCATATATTAGTAAAACTGTGGTTCAGTCATTTCTTATTCTCTTCTCACATGCTGTATCAGCCAATCTTTTTTTTCAGCTTTTAGTTATTCTAGTGAGTATATAGTGAAAGTGAAAGTTGCTCAGTTGTGTCCGACTCTTTGCGACCCCATGGACTAAATAGTCCCTGGAGTTCTCCAGCCAGAATACTGGAGTTGGTAGCCTTTCTCTTCTCCAGGGGATCTTCCCAACCCAAGGGTTGAACTGGGGTCTCCTGCATTGCAGGCAGATTCTTTACCAACTAAGCTATAGAAACCCTGTGGGTATATAATGGCTTCTTATATTGTGGGTTTTACAAATTAATTAATTATTATTTATTTTTGGTCACGCTGGGTCTTTGTTGCTGCATACAGGCTTTCTCTGGTTGTAAAAAGCGGGATCTCCTCTCTAGTTGCAGTGTGTAGGCTCCTCATTGTGGTGGCTTCTCTTGGTGCAGAGCAAGGGCTCAGTAGTTTTTGTGGACAGGCTTAGTTGCCACACAGCATGTGGAATCTTCCTGGACCAGGGATTGAACAACGTGTGTCCTGTGCATTGGCAGGCAGAGTTTTAACTGCTGGACCACCAGGAAAGTCCTCAGCCACTTCTTTTTTTTTTTTAATTTTTATTTTTACTTTATTTTACTTTACAATACTGTATTGGTTTTGCCATACATTGACATGAATCCACCACGGGTGTACATGCGATCCCAAACATGAACCCCCCTCCCACCTCCCTCCCCACAACATCCCTCTGGGTCATCCCCGTGCACCAGCCCCAAGCATGCTGTATCCTGCATCGGACATAGACTGGCGATTCGATTCTTACATGATAGTATACATGTTTCAATGCCATTCTCCCAAATCATCCCACCCTCTCCCTCTCCCTCTGAGTCCAAAAGTCCGCTATACACATCTGTGTCTTTTTTGCTGTCTTGCATACAGGGTCATCATTGCCATCTTTCTAAATTCCATATATGTGTGTTAGTATACTGTATTGGTGTTTTTCTTTCTGGCTTACTTCACTCTGTATAATCGTCAGCCACTTCTTCTAAGTTTTCTGGTTGATCTTATTCTTTGTGCTATTGTTTAATGTTTGAGTACGTTGAACACTGGACAGAACAAATAGATTGTGTGTTTGTGTGTTTTGCTATATGATATGTGTTATAAATACCTAACACTGCAGCGTGAGTTTGAGTTTATTCAAAAATTGTTATCAGATATTTGATACATTCCTCTATGTGTGTTTCTTTTTTATTGGGTACAATTGCCATAACTTGGTGTGTTTCTTAGTGTGAGACTATCATTGGGGAGTAATAACTGAGATCCTTGTATTACTCTGTTTACAAGGAAAACTCTGTGGGCTTTGAATACTTTTGTACAGATATTCTTGCTGTTACTTTTATTTGCCTTATAGTGAAAGTTATTCTTTGGAATTCTGCATTCAGATGCTTATATCTTTCCTTTTCTCCTTTGCTTTTTGCTTCTCTTCTTTTCACAGCTATTTGTAAGGCCTCCCCAGACAGCCATTTTGCTTTTTTGCATTTCTTTTCCATGGGATGGTCTTGATCCCTGTCTCCTGTACAATGTCACGAACCTCATTCCGTAGTTCATCAGGCACTCTATCTATCAGATCTAGGCCCTTAAATCTATTTCTCACTTCCACTGTATAATCATAAGGGATTTGATTTAGGTCATACCTGAATGGTCTAGCGGTTTTCCCTACTTTCTTCACTTTAAGTCTGAATTTGGTAATAAGGAGTTCATGATCTGAGCCACAGTCAGCTCCCGGTCTTGTTTTTGTTGACTGTATAGAGCTTCTCCATCTTTGGCTGCAAAGAATATAATCAATCTGATTTTGGTGTTGACTATCTGGTGATGTCCATGTGTAGAGTCTTCTCTTGTGTTGTTGGAAGAGGGTGTTTGCTATGACCAGTGCATTTTCTTGACAAAACTCTATTAGTCTTTGCCCTGCTTCATTCCATATTCCAAGGCCAAATTTGCCTGTTACTCCAGGTGTTTCTTGACTTCCTACTTTTGCATTCCAGTCCCCTATAATGAAAAGGACATCTTTTTTGGGTGTTAGTTCTAAAAGGTCTTGTAGGTCCTCATAGAACCATTCATCTTCAGCTTCTTCAGTGTTACTGGTTGGGGCATAAACTTGGATTACTGTGATATTGAATGGTTTGCCTTGGAGACGAACAGAGATCATTCTGTCATTTTTGAGACTGCATCCAAGTACTGCATTTCGGACTCTTTTGTTGACCATGATAGCTACTCCATTTCTTCTGAGGGATTCCTGCCCACAGTACTAACAGAAGCAGAAGATATTAAGAAGAGGTGGCAAGAATACACAGAAGAACTGTACGAAAAAGATCTTCATGACCCGGATAATCATGATGGTGTGATCACTCATCTAGAGCCAGACATCCTGGAATGTGAAGTCAAGTGGGCCTTAGAAAGCATCACTACGAACAAAGCTAGTGGAGGTGATGGCATTCCAGTTAAGCTGTTTCAAATCCTGAAAGATGATGCTGTGGAAGTGCTGCACTCAATATGCCAGCAAATTTGGAAAACTCAGCAGTGGCCAGAGGACTGGAAAAGGTCCATTTTCATTCCAATCCCAAAGAAAGGCAATGCCAAAGAATGCTCAAACTACCACACAATTGCACTCATCTCACATGCTAGTAAAGTAATGCTTAATTCTCCAAGCCAGGCTTCAGCAATAATGTGAACTGTGAACTTCCAGATGTTCAAGCTGGTTTTAGAAAAGGCAGAGGAGCCAGAGATCAAATAGCCAACATCTGCTGGATCATGGAAAAAGCAAGAGAGTTCCAGAAAAAACATCTATTTCTGCTTTATTGACTATGCCAAAGCCTTTGACTGTGTGGATCACAATAAACTGTGGAAAATTCTGAAAGAGATGGGAATGCCAGACCACCTGACCTGCCTCTTGAGAAATCTGTATGCAGGTCAGGAAGCAACAGTTAGAACTGGACATGGAACAACAGACTGGTTCCAAATAGGGAAAGGAGTACATCAAGGCTGTATATTGTCACCCTGCTTATTTAACTTATATGCAGAGTACATCAAGAGAAACACTGGACTGGAAGAAACACAAGCTGGAATCAAGATTGCCAGGAGAAATATCAATAACCTCAGATATGCAGATGACACCACCCTTATGGCAGAAAGTGAAGAGGAGCTAAAAAGCCTCTTGATGAAAGTGAAAGAGGAGAGTGAAAAAGTTGGCTTAAAGCTCAACATTCAGAAAACGAAGATCATGGCATCTGGTCCCATCACTTCATGGGAAATAGATGGGGAAACAGTGGAAACAGTGTCAGACTTTACTTTTTTGGGCTCCAAAATCACTGCAGATGGTGATTGCAGCCATGAAATTAAAAGACACTTACTCCTCAGAAGGAAAGTTATGATCAACCTAGATAGCACATTCAAAAGCAGAGACATTACTTTGCCGACTAAGGTCCGTCTAGTCAAGGCTATGGTTTTTCCAGTAGTCATGTATGGATGTGAGAATTGGACTGTGAAGAAAGCTGAGCACGAAGAATTGATGCTTTTGAACTGTGGTGTTGAAGAAGACTCTTGAGAGTCCCTTGGACAGCAAGGAGATCCAACCAGTCCATTGTGAAAGAGATCAGCCCTGGGATTTCTTTGGAAGGAATGATGCTGCAGCTGAAACTCCAGTACTTTGGCCACCTCATGCGAAGAGTTGACTCATTGGAAAAGACTTTGATGCTGGGAGGAATCGGAGTCAGGAGGAGAAGGGGACGACAGAGGATGAGATGGCTGGATGGCATTACTGACTCAATGGATGTGAGTCTGAGTGAACTCCGGGAGTTGGTGATGGACAGGGAGGCCTGGCGTGCTGTGATTCATGGGGTCGCAAAGAGTCGGCCACGACTGAGCGACTGAACTGAACTGTACTGAACAATGAAAGTTACTGTCAAGCTGGACTATTTCTCTTGTTTTCCATTCTGAATCCCTTACTACAGGCAAGTGGGCTTTCCTTGCCCCTAAGGGAGTTGGTCCATATTCTGAGCCAATGGTCCCTCCTTTGAGAATGCTGCCATCACAACACTGACCTTAGAATGAAGTTTCTATCTTGTACTTCTTTTTTAAAGTAAAGCAGTTTAACACTTAGCACCACTCCATTTGATTAATAAAACATTTCATAGGATTTGGCCCATGTAAAGAGTTGCAAAATGTAGTGTAACTACTTATCTTTATTTCATTTGTTGGGGTTCAATAAATCATACACATCCTCTCTATGTGTGTTTGTATATATATGTATATATGATGTGTTATTTGTTGAATCAAATCATATTTTTTCATTAATTTATATACTCATCAGGAATATCCATCAGTAGGACTCATCTTCATTCCTAATTCGTTTCTAAGGCTCTTGGTAAAACACAGTATTAAACTTCATGAATCTCATTTGCATGTTAATGAAATAGAGAAACAAAACAGGATCATTTTAATTATCTTTTGCTGGTTGTCAGCCTACTTGATTACATTTTTTCTTTTTTATTTAGTTTTTCTTTTTTTTTTTTTCTATTAATTACATGAAGTGCTCACAAAGGAATGTCAAATTTTGAGTGATTTATTAAAGGGTATATATTATACTAGTATGGCAACATTCCTTGTAGTATTTAAATCAGGCTATGGAAGGGTGTTCAGCTAAGTCGGCAAGTAATGTATAAATTAAATCAGCTAATAAAGATCCTAATATCCTAGAAACCCAGATGGAGTGACCTCTTTGCTATGGAGTCTGGAAAACTTAGGGCTAAAGAACAGACAAGTAAGGAATGAGAAATCAAGCTCAACAACCCACAGCAGTCCATCTATGAGATAAGTAAGAAGTGCTCTGAGTAACACTGTGATAATGACTAGGCCCTGTAATGGGGAAAGGAGGTCAGAAAAAGACTACTATTAAATGGAATTATTCCATTTCTACCAGTAGGGAAGAAGAAAAATGTACTTTTACTGAGGTCTGTTAATTTAATTTTGCCACTTAATTCTATTGTGAGTTGAACTGTGTCCTTCAAAAGAATGTGTTCACTTCTTAACTCTGATTCCTATGAATGTGACCTCCTTTAAACTTAGAGCCTTTGTGGATGTAATCAGGATCAGGTCATAATGGACTGGTGCGTGTGCATGCTCAGTCGCTCAGTTGTGCCCGACTCTTTGCAACCCCATGGATTGTAGCCCACCAGGCTCCTCTGTCCATGGGATTGTTCAGGCAAGAATACTTGAATGGGTTGCCATACCCTTCTCCAGGGATCAAACCCGTATCTTCTGAATCTTCTGCAGTACAGGTGGATTCTTTACCACTGAGCTACTGGGATTAGGCTGAACCCTAAATCGAACCACTTGCGAAGAGTTAGACATGATTTAGCAACTGAACAACAGCAACAAGAATCCAATGACTGGTGTTCTTCTAAAAGAAAAGAGATCTACAGGGACACAGAGACAGAGGGAAGAAGTCCCTGAGAAGACAGAAGTAGAAATTGGGACAACATAGCTACAAACCAAGAAATATCAAGTATTGCCAGCAAACTCCAGCAGGGAGGGTTTTGCTCTGAAGCCCGCAGAGGGAGCATGGCCCTGCTGACACCTGTTTTGGACTTGTAACCTCCAAAGCTGTGAGAGAGTTAATTTTATTCCTTAAAAGCTGTGCACCTAGTGATACTTTGTTATAGCAGCCTGGGAGGCTGGTACAAGTGCCCTGAGGAAGTGATGTCTTCTCCATGTTTCTTTTGCACTGGAGACGCTTCTCAATTTGAACCTGACAGATTTCACAACTCAGAGACATGTGATCCAAACTTAACCCTAAACCACACAAACAAACAAACACTAATCACTACTTTATTGGCTTTGTAATGGAATTCAATCTCTCTGCCCTTATATACTATTCCCACTGTTACAGTCTCAGTGTAGGTTGAATTATTAATACATTTGGCACCTGAAAATTTTGCCATGATCAGTGTATGGTTCAGGCAGGTTCTAGTGTGCCGTTCAATGGTCCAAGTGTGTTCTTAGGACAGGATGTAAAGAGGTCATATGTATAGAACTGTTGCTGAAGTTGCAGTAGAGTCTAAATGAATGTTTTTATTTTCATGTACTTGGGAAACCTTGGAAATGGGTTATAGCAAACTGACGTGCTTGTATAAGGCTTCCCAGGTGGCTCAGTGGTCAAGAATCCACCTGCCAATACAAGAGATCCAAAAGACGTGGGTTTGATTCCTGGGTCAGGCGGATCCCCTAGAGGAAATGGCAACCCTCTCCAGTATTCTTGTGTGGAAAATCCCATGGACAGAGGAGCCTGGCAGGTTACAGTTAATGGGGTCATAAAGAGTCAGACACAACTTAGTGACTGAGCATGCACTTGTAAAAGCAGTAAATAAAGTGGTTGTACAGAGCAAAAATAGAATATTTGTATGTGTGAATGTAAACAGGAGTATGTACAGCAGGTTGCTTCCATACGCAACAAATACTGTGAGTTTTCTCTCATCTATTCTGTAAGATCAAAATATTTCCTCTTTTGCTAGAAAGTGGAATATTTGTCTCTATTTTCCCATTGTCTATTTGTCCACAGCTAAACCCTTCTCTAAATGCTTGTAAAGCAATGCTTTCTTCATGCCTGCAGGGTTTGATGTTAAAACCAAGCATCTATCTGTAGAGAAATGAGCATATTTAGTTAGTGGACAGAGGGAACTCTTGATTCTGGATGTACCTCTAGTGAGAAAAATGACAACATTCTATACAGAATTATTTGGCAGTTCATAGTACTCTAAATCATTGTGCTTGTTAGCATGTAGCTATTATGCTTACATTAAAATCCCTAGATAAGTTCCCAAGGTATGCCTGGTGCGTGTCAGTTGATTGAGGACAGTTGAGGTGAATATTTCTTGCTGTTAAGCATATTGCATAATATCATTTATAATGCTCACATTTAAAATGAAAATATATTCGATAGCCAATACCTTATGAGGAAAAGAATAAGAGATGAATTCTGTATGGGACTGAAAAAAACCCGAGCCTCAGGAAAGGAGAGCCTCATTGGCCAGGTGGGTGCAGGTCTGAAACGTGCTGATTGTCCCCAGGATCAGCGGTGGGGCGTGTGAGCCTCACCAACCAAGTGTAGGGCATTGACTACATTGAGGACGGTGTGTTCTTGGAGAGGTGGTTAAAGAATAAGAGACATCAGCAGTTTGTTTGCTTTTGTGTCAACTGCTTTGCCCCACACCCGGGACAGATGTGCCTGAGTTAGCCCTTAGCACCGAAGAGTTCCCTGAACTGCAAGGGTCCCAGGGCTCCATGCTGAGTCAGGCTGTAAGTACACAGCTCTGCATTAGCTCTGCCCTGTTTTTCTGTCTTGCCCTAACTGATCTGAGATTAGGAGATGTACAGTTCCTCATGTTGGGATGAGAGCACTTAGCCTTGACAAACCCCTCAAGGATTCAGATCCCTGCGCATCACCTCTGTGGTCACAGGACACAAGCTCCTCTCTAGCACACCCAAACCTCAGCCTCCTGCTCTGCTTCTCTGCTTTGTACTTGTGGGGGTCACAACATTTTAGGTGAGGGATGAACACTTCAGTGTTAGACTTATCTGGATAGATTCACCATTCCTGGGTTTAAATCATTACTACTTCTTACTTTTTTTTTTTTTTAAAGATGGAAGATATATTTAATCTCTATGCTTAAACTCTCTAGTTTTCTTCTGGAAGAATAGGGATAATACTGAAATGGTTTTGGGTTTATTGAAAATGATCACAGTGCTGTGGTGTGACCACAAGAATTACTAAAGTGTGGTCCCAAGAGAATTTGAACAGTTTCAGAGCATGTCCTGCCAATTAACCTCACTTCAGCAAACCTCACGGGACCAGATATATACATTAACTGTTATAAAGGTAATCTCAGAAAACTCAGGCTTCCACAAAACCCCTCTGGCGAAAGAGTATTTTTATTCTTGGTTAATTCTAGAACAGAGCAGGGTCAAAGAATTATATTTTATGTGTTCATTATTAGCTTGAAGTAAAGATAAAATGTTCTCATACATCCTTAGTCAAAATCTGTGAACTAGGGTATTCTGGTGGTTTTATATAAAATATTTAGCAACTGGAAGTTGGTTTAAGAAGTTAAAATAATACCAACATTTTGATAAAGGTTTGGTAAATGAAATTCTAGATCAGTTTTATGGTCAGTGGTGTGTCATGTATTTGTATAGATTGTGTTTTGTGTACTGGCTTTGAGAAGGTGAAATAAAGATGAGTGAATATTTACATCTAATTTATTGATAAGCCTATGTCCTCTATTCATTAAAGAATCAGAGGGCTTGCTGTCATGTCTGGGATTAATATGCAATCACTTCTGTTCTCTCAGTTCACTTGATTTACCACCAAAGGTGATTGTCCTCCTGACCACTTGGCTCTTCCTTACTTTGGGGGTCTCTCTCTTCTGACCCTTACTTAGGAACATGTTCTGCTATCCTCCGACCTCTGGCCAGTGTCTTGGTACTCCCACCATCTTACCCTTTACTGTCCTGGTCTGTCCTGTAGCACAGTTTTTTCAGCTCTAAATCAGCCTGATAATGTAATCCCAGTGAATGTGCCACGTTCCTAAGTAATTTATAGAGATAAAAAATGCTGGTTTTGGAATCACAAAAAGTAGGTTATCGTACTAAATTGTGAGTGCCCTTGGGAAAATGTTATTTCCTCTCTTTTTTCGCTGTAAATGTATGGAGTCAAATTTGGGGATCTCTAAATCCAGTGACAATGTAGTTTTTTTATTTGTAATAGTCTGTAGGCAATGTCTCTTTTCCTTTTAACTTACTCTAATAATGGAGATCTTCAAAGCATGTGAATGAGTGACTTTGATGGCTTTTCAATAAGAAGATAAGGGCAGAATCTTAAGGGAGACTGTCCTTCCAGGTCCCCTCAATTAGAAGACACAGAATGTGCCTGGCTTAGGAGGTAGTCTTCAACTGTTATAAAATATAGGAATTCAAGTGATAAATATCAGCCTATTGTAATTGACACAGGGGCTCAAATTTAGTCACTTAAAATGCATCCATAAAGTTCAAAATTATTATTAATACATAAAGCACACTTCTTTGTGTATATCTAATATTCTTCACTCTGTAGAGGAGGAAAATTTCACATGTTGGTACAGTGAAATAATAGTGGGTGGTGTTTGGTTGATTTCTCCCAAAATTACACCCTGGACCAACGGTTGAGGTGCCAGTGGTTTATTAGGGGATGGTTCCCAGGAGAAAACAGTGAGGGAGTGTAGGAAGCGCGATGGGAAGGAGGAGAGCGCAGTTTCAAGTGACGTCCCACACACAGCCTAACCTCCCAGGAAACTCTGGATGGTAAAGTTTTACCTAAGGCTTTATCTTACCTCCCATTAAGGGAACTGAGGCTAGCAAGGTGGCTGGCAGTGTGAATAATTTAGAACAGCTAGTGTCTAAACACTAGCTTTAGACAGTATAATAAAATGCAACAAACTAGCTGGCATAAACAACAGACTTTTTCTCACAGTTCTGGAAGCTGAAAAGTCCAAGATCAAGGTGTCAGCAGATTCTGTTCCTTGTTAGTACCTTGCAGCGGCCACTTCCCTGCTGTATGCTCACATGGCCTTTCCTTGGTGCTTGCGTATTTGGGGAGGGAGAGAAACATCTCTCTGTCTTCCTTATAAGGTGGCTAATCCCATCGCGGGGGTCCCACTCTAAAGACCTCATTTAAATCTAACTGCCTCTGAAAGGTGATACCAAATATCATCACATGGTGGGGGGGGTGGTTATGGCTTCAACATAAGGGTCTGGGGGCAGGGTGGGTCACAGCCCTTAAAAGCTGCATTTCTATAAACCAGTGAACCAATTATAAAGTGTTAACTGCTTGGTGATATCTGAGGGAAACCAAGATAGCCAAGCCTTCAGGGTCAAAGATCCTGGAGCGAAAAGAAATACCATATAGTGAGCCTGACATTTTCAGCACCAAATAACAGAGCTTCAAAACATAAAAAACAGGACAGAAATAATAGGTGAAAAAAAATGAAACACTAAACATAGTGAGAGGTTTTCAATATCTCTCTTTCTTGGTAGCTTATATAGGAAGTATGCAAAAGACCAGTGGAAATACAGATTTTAACAACAAAGTTAATGAATTTTACAAAATATTTATGCATGTAATTTATATTTATATAATGGGTAGCATATATAAACCTCAACCTCCAACAACTGCAAAATATACATTCTTATCCAGAGTACCTAGAATATTTACTTAAATTTATTCTGGGCCATAAAAAATGCTTCAACAAATCTCAAAGGATTTAAATCATGTAGGGTAGGTGCCCTGGGTACAGTTGAGTTAAGCTAGAAATCAATAATTAAAAAATACTTTAAAACCCAGAAAGGTGTGGAATTTAATTAATATGCTTCTCAAAAAGAAATCTCAGTGGAAATGAGGGAACACTTAAACTCAATGATAACAAAATAGTATAGGTCAGAATTGTGAGGTGCAACTTAGATCAAATTGACAGCCTTAATTGCACATATTAAAGAAGAAGGAAAGCTAAATATTTATGATCCATCCATTGCTTACTTCTTTAGTTTTCAAGAAATTAGAAAAAGAACAACAGATTAAGCCCAAAGTAAGGAAAAGAAAAGGAATAAAAGAAAAGTACATTAATTAATGAAATATAAAATATGTAGTATAGACTGTAAGACAAAAACATAATAAGAGGATATTTTAACAAGTGTTCTGCTAATAATTGTGAAAACTTAAATGAATTGAAAACATTATTTGAAAACCACAACCTGAAAAATTGTCCCCAAGAAATAAAATATTTCTCTGTCAGGTAAAGATAGTAAATCCATAATGCACACACTCCAACAGAGAAAACTCCAGGCTAAAATGAATTCATCTGTGAATTCTTCCAGACACTTTTAAGGAAGCTACAACTCTAATCGTGCACATTCTCTTCCAGAGGACAGAAAAAAAGTCAAAGTACTCCCCAACTCATTCTATGAGAGCAGCATAACCTTGATACCAAGCCATGCCAAGGACAAACAGGGAAGAAAAATTAAAAGCCACTCTCACTCAATATAAATGTGAAATGCTATAAACAAAATATTAGCGTACATGTATGAAGGGGGTTTGGCTTCAGTGTGAGAATGCACCCTCTCAGCTGGAGTGCATGTGTGTTCTGAGAGCATGGTGGGCTGCACAACCAGAAAAACAGTGAAAGCAGGGCCTGGAGCTTTCTTGTCGGATGCATGCATAAATATCTTGAGCATCTTACCTAGGAGAGTATGGAGTGGCAATGTGACAATAGCTAGCAATAGGAAGCCATCTATTTTTTTTTCTGAAACAAATTTTAATTGGAGGATAATTGCTTTAAATTGTTGTGTTGGTTTCTGTCATACAACAGTGTGAATAAGCCAAACATATATGCCCTCCTTCTTGCACCTCCCTCCCACTGCCCCCGCCCCATCCCACTCCTCTGTGTTGTCACAGAGCATGGGGCAGAGCTCCCTGTGTTATACAGCAGCTTCCCACTAGCTGTCTATTTCACACATGGAAAGCCATAGTTAGTATTCGCTTATATTAGGGACTATCATAATTAAAGATGTGCTGTTTTGTGTTGGACATCGGGACAACACTTACATCTTCTCAGCTCCACCTCCTTCTGCAACTGGGACCAAGTTCAGCTTCCCACAAGTGTAACAGGGTCTCCTCTTGTAGTCCCACTGACCTGTCACTTCCTGTCCTGTAGCTCCCCTGATGCTGGGGAGGCTCTGCTCCCAGGGAACCAGTTCAGTTCAGTCACTCAGTCATGTCCGACTCTTTGCAACCCCATGAATCGCAGCACATCAGGCCTCTGTCCATCACCAACTCCCAGAGTTTACCCACACTCATGTCCACTGAGTCGGTGATGCTATCCATCCATCTCATCCTCTGTCATCCCCTTTTCTTCCTGCCCCCAATCCCTCCCAGCTTCAAAGTCTTTTCCAATAAATCAATTCTTCGCATGAGATGGCCAAAATATTGGAATTTCAGCTACAGCATCAGTCCTTCCAATGAACACCAGGACTGGTCTCCTTTAGGATGGACTGGTTGGATCTCCTTGCAGTCCAAGGGACTCTCAAGAGTCTTCTCCAACACCACAGTTCAAAAGCATCAATTCTCCGGCGCTCAGCTTTCTTCACAGTCCAACACTCACATACATCCATACATGACCACTGGAAAAACCATAGCCTTGACTAGACGGACCTTAGTTGGCAAAGTCATGTTACTGCTTTTGAATATGCTATCTAGGTTGGTCATAACTTTCCTTCCAAGGAGTAAGTGTCTTTTAATTTCATGGCTGCAATCATCTGCAGTCATTTTGGAGCCCCAAAAAATAAAGTCTGACACTGTTTCCCCATCTGTTTCCCATGAAGTGATGCCATGATCTTTGTTTTCTGAATGTTGAGCTTTAAGCCCACTTTTCCACTCTCCTCTTTCACTTTCATCAAAAGGATTTTTAGTTCTTCACTTTTTGCCATAAGGGTGGTGTCATCTGCACATCTGAGGTTATTGATATTTCTCCCGGCAATCTTGATTCCAGCTTGTGCTTCTTCCAGCCCAGCGTTTCTCATGATGTACTCTGCATATAAGTTAAATAAGCAGGGTGACAGTAACCAATGGGCACCGTAAATCCTGAGGTGGGGCTCTAGGCACTGTTGCCTGCCTGCGAGACTGACCTCGACCGACAGAGGAGGGGACCTGATGGGTGAAATCTTCCACCTTTGTCCTCAGGGTGGAAAGTTCTGAGCTGTGTCTCCTCAAAATACTGCTTGGAAAAAATCAAGCTTTTCATTTTATCCATACATTGTTTTCCTGATTTTGTTATTACCTGTCTGAGTTTCTTGTATCTCTTTGAACTTCCTTAAGATGATTATTTTGAGTTCTTTGTTAGATGAGAGACCTTCATTTCTTTGGGGTTAGTTCCTTTGGCCACCTCATGCAAAGAGTTGACTCATTGGAAAAGACTCTGATGCTGGGAAGGATTGAGGGCAGGAGGAGAAGGGGACGACCGAGGATGAGATGGCTGGATGGCATCACGGACTCGACGGACGTGAGTGTGAGTGAACTCCAGGAGTTGGTGATGGACATGGAGGCCTGGCCTGCTGCGATTCATGGGGTCGCAAAGAGTCGGACACGACTGAGCGACTGAACTGAAGTGAAGTGGGATTTTCCAGGCAATAGTACTGGAGTGGGTTGCCATTTCCTTCTCCAGGGGATCTTCCTGACCCAGGGATTGAACCCAGGGCTCCTGCATTGTAGACAGACGCTTTACCGTCTGAGCCACCAGGGAACTGGATGTTTATTATTGTCTTTTGGTGGTCTCATGTTTGCCTGCTTTTTCGGGGTCTATGTAGCCTTGCACTAGTGTCTGTGCAGTTGAAGGAGCATCACTAGGCAGATTGCTGGGCAGGCAGGTTGGTCCCAGCCTATGTCTGAGGGGGACCAGAGCTGAATCACTGGGCCACTTCCGGGTGGGTGTGCCGCCCTCCGCGTCCGTGAGTGGGCGGAGCTGTTCCCTGTCTGCCGCGCCCAGCGACCATGTCTGTAACCCTCAGTTAGACTGAGGGCCAGGGACTGGCGGGTATCCTCACCAGACCGCAGCTGACTGCAGCTGCGAGGGCCTGGGCCCAGCTCACGGGGCTGCTTCATGATCTGCAGCCACCCTGAGGTCAACTAGCTTGCTGTCGGGCGCGGTGAGTGTATCTCCTGCCCGACCTCCCCCACCGCAGCTTGGAGGGCTGGGGCTGAGCTACAGGGACTGTTTCAGAGTCTCCTTTTGGGTTAGAATCGGTGGGCCTCCCTCCAGGGACATCGTCAGCAAGTCTCCTGGTGGGTCCCTGGGCCCTGGGCCTGCAGCTGGATCCCAGAGCTCCCACCCAGGCGCTTCTGTCCTTGGAGGGCCGCGAGATTGTCGTTGCTAAGGGGGTATATATGAGTGAGAGACTTCCTATTCTGGCATCTTACCGACGACGTCACTTAATATGTTAGGCGTCTGTCTGTCTAATAGTTCTGTAAATTAAAATCTGCACCCATAAATTCTCATTTGATTTTTCACTGTAACCCGAAGGCAGCCCTGCAGATGTAATTCCACAAGAAAAGTGGTAGAAGAATTACACGAATTTAGGACTTCTCTGTTTCTTCTCAAATACAACTTTATATCAGAGATTTTCTCCCTCAGTGGGAACTGTTAGGTCCTTACAGGTCTAAGTCGAAAGCTAGCTGAAGATCCAATGGTTTAATATTTGTTGTTTTTCTCCTATCTGGATACTAACAACAGAGAAGAAAAGGGGCACATATACAACTGAAGTATAATTGGCTATATAAAACAGAACTGACTTAATAGACTATATAAAAATATCTTGACTGTATAAAAACGAAAAACAAGATCAGAGACTCCATGCCAAAATGAGAATGTTTATGTGGGTTTTTACAAAGCCTCATCTTTGACCTTGGCATTGTGCGTGCCCTCCCTGAGTAAGCTGGTCCACTGCCAGGGCCGCAAGAGGAGGCCTGTGCAGACACCTCCCACATTTGTGCTGGAGGAGAAACATGTCTAACAATCTCCCATCTTGTATTTTCAACTGCTTGCTGGAATTTTCCAACTGCCTGCTAGAAGGCCTGTCTTCCCCAAAAAGCTTGACATAAGACTTATTGAATATATCACCTCTAAACCAGCTTCTGCTTATAATTATTTTTCTTTTCTGGTTCCTGATGGTTATCTTAATCACCATGGCTTAAAATTCTTAGAATCACCTTTTATTTCTCCCTTGATTCCTCCTCCTGAATTTGATAAATTCTCATACTCATTTTTGGGGAGAGGGGTTTCCATTGCTACTACCCTAATGCAGTTTTTGGATTTCTAGCCAAGGTTATTTTAATAACCTTTCTATTTTGAAGTCATGCAACTTTGAGGCTTTCCTCAATAAAGCAGTGTCATGACCTTGTTTTTTGCCTGCTTAAGATTTTCAACCTCCTTGGATGTATAGGTATTTCTGAATGTACTTTCTAAAGTCTAGCTAATACTATGAGTGATTGAGCAGATAATTTGGTAGTTTCAAGGAAGAAGGAATGAAAAATGCTTATAAACTTTTCACAAGTTAAACTGTAAGATTCTGTGAATTGTCTGCAACTCACAGAGTGCAGGCATACCTCATTTCATTGTGCTTTGAAGATACTGTGTTTACAGATTTAAGGTTTGTGGCAGTTCTGTCTCAACCAAGTGTATTGTTACCGTTTTCCAAGAAGGTTTGCTCACCTTGTGTTTCTGTGTCACATTTTGGTAGTTCTCACAATGTTGCTAACTTTTTTTGCTGTTATCGTAATTGGTATGGAGATTTGTGGTCAGTGACCTTGATGTTAGTGCTATGACTCAGTGAAGACTCAGTGACATTTATTTTTTAGCGATAAAGCTTTTTTAAATTAAATATGTATATTTTAAAAGATGTGCTCTTGCATACTTAGTAGATCACAGTAGAGTATAAGCATAACTTTTATATGCACTGGGAAACCAGAAAATTTGTTTGACTCATTTTACTGTGAGTCAATAATTTGCTTTATTGTGGTGGTCTTTATTCCTCAGTATCTCTGAGGCATGCCTGTATAGTTTCTCTTAACTAACCTATCTTTGCTTAATTTGTGTGTTATTACTTATATTTCTTCTACAAATCTAATAAATTTACAATATCATAAATATAGGGCTTCCTTGGTGACTTAGATGGTAAAAACTCTGCCTACAATGCAGGAGATCAGGGTTTGATCCCTGGGTTGGGAAGATATTCTGGAGAAGGGAATGCCTACCCACTCCAGTATTCTTGCCTGGAGAATTCTATGGACAGAGGATGAGGAGTGATCATGACCTTAGTACAAGAATTAAATCATGGAAGCTGGGATATGTGAATATTTGAATATGGTGATTTCATATAAGCATCTAAATAAGACAAGCACTAGGTGGACATTGGACTTACTAGACAAAGATTTTAAATTGTCTTTCAAATATTCTCAAAGAGTCAAAGGAAGCAAGGTGAATGAAACCTCAGCAAATAGAGAACGTGGATTGTAAAGCAAATCTAATTTAGTGTCTTCTGATGTGAGTGTTATGAACTTTTTCTGCAATAGAGGAAAACAGAAGATGTGCATCAAGTTACGCTTCTAATAGCAAAACCCCATCTCATTATTAGTATTATGCTCATGGAGCAGAATAGAATAAACTGTTCGCAGAATTTCTCTCTCTCAAAAAGACACTATCACAACCAGTATTTTTTTCAGTGGTCCTGGATATGGAGTAAACATTTTGAGAACATGCTAATAGACCCCTGCTTTCTTCAGTGTTACAACTGCTTTGACTTCTGAGTTTTCGTCTTCCTTTTACTTGTATGAAAGTGAAGGACTCGACTCTTTGAATCTGGTTAGCCGTGGTGACCCACAAGTGTGGGAGACAGCACTTCTCCCTGTGCTCTGGATTGTCTGATGCACTTTGCAGGTTGGAAGACACCCTGGAGCTGGACCGAGGCGGCACTGGGTGGACACAGGAAGCCTTGTTCACAGAGGAGAGTGTGCTGACAGTAACATGTCTCAATGTGACAGTTTTACCAAACTGACGTCACTGGGAAGTGTAGGAGTTGCGGGTGGAGGAGGGTCGGGGGGGAGTGTCTTTATTGTGTTGTGCAAAAAAGTGAGCAGTACTTTGTGCTTTTTTCTGCATGAGAGTAAACTGGTTCATATTGGCAAAGGTGAGCACATAAGTTTCTGTAATGAAGAATGAAATAAAAAGCATTTTTAATGGCAATAATAATTGCTTCAGTGGCTGTTTCTGTGAGGTGATATGGGGAGTGGAAATAGACATGACCTCTCCATTGGTCCTTCATCTCCCTGTCCAGCTCAGATAGGCACACGCCACCCACAGCCTAAGGGAAAGAAACAAATTTAAGTGGGTACCTTTTAGATCTAAAATAGAAAGAATTTGAAAGGGGAAATGACCAGCCTAAAGGAATCCGTTTTCCCCATACCCCTCAGAGGGAAGAGACATGAGCAAGTAAGTCTGAAGGATCATGTTTGATGATGTCTTGTCCTCAAACTAAGTCCACAGTAGGAAGTTTGACAGAACCCTTCATTCACACTCAGGTGCCTGAATATGAAAGGGTGCTCAGAGTGGGTGCTTAAAGAGGAGACTGCCTGCGCCCAAAGGAGTCACTGGACCACCCCGCTGCTGCACTGCAGAGCTGGTGGTCTGACAGTCCCCACATCAGCCCCGGATGGCATGTGAGGGGAGCCAAGAATGGATGTGGAAATTAGGGCGTGAAGCGGTGGGTGTGGGCAAAGTGTCACACCAGGGGTGAGAGGAAGAACATCACAATGTTGTGACAAGGCACGTCCCGACCAACCTGCAACAGATCACCGTGGAGCAGAGTGGAGTGGCTTAGGGACCATGCAAGACAAGAGCGGTCCTCATCTCCACTGCCCCCAGGGTGGGCAGGAAGGGAGGCAGGTCCCTGAGAGCATTTCGAAGCTGAAAGTGACAGAAATAAATCCTGAATTGACAGAAATCCATAAACTGGACTGAGTTCCTCTGAAATGATTAGATTGATTTTCTACGTTGGACAGAATGGGAGCTCAAGAGAGAAAATTAGATTGAGTTAGAAAAAAAAATTGCATTTTTCTTACCTGAGGCTGTAACTGAGAAATTCATAACTGTAATATGATTCCAACTGCTTTGCTCAGGTAGCTTATCTGAGATATGGTCAGTAACCTGCCAGCTTGTGAGAGCAGCTCTTCTCAACTCAGCACTGTTGAGTCGGGACCTTGAAATCTGCCATGGAGGCATTTACACCACAGGAAGTGACGGATGCTGTGAAGCAGGACTCCTACACACTACGTACCTGGACGCACCTCTCATCAGACAAGATGTAATGATGTCAGAGGAAAAGATACAAGAACTTCTTTTAAAAATTGGACAGTGAACCAAAACAGTTTGACATGTTCCTAGTGCTTGTTTGTTGCTTTAAAAAAGAACCTATAAATATGTAGTTTCTATATCACAGTGTATTATTAATACATCTGTTTTTCTCAGTCACATATAAATTAAGATTTTTTTCTTTAGTAAACATCAAGAGTGATAGTTAAACCAACTCTTGCAGAAGCTTCCTGTGCAGACCAGACTATCCACCTAGCTGGGCATAGGTTGGTAAAAAGATTGCAAATACCATCTTCTTATAAAAGAATATGAAGAACCATGCATATTATTAGTGATCTTAAAATACTGTTTATTCTGTACATTTACAGTTGTGGATGGTCTCTATTTATTAAGTTATCTAAAATCAGTGAACCACATATGTACCAAACACAGCACATACACTAAGTGTTTGTCCGATGCTGAGAACTGGGTTTGACTGCTGTTTTCTTAGCTTTGAATGAAAGACTGTCTGCAATCTGGTTCCCCTCTTTCTCTCGCTGTAATGACCACGGCCCTCTTCACGTCCCCTCAGTCCCTTCAGTTCAGTTCCTGCCGTCCTGAAAAACGTGCCTTGCCTTTGTCCTCAGAGCACTCCTCTCCTCGGAAGGTGCCAACCCTTCATTTTGGCCTTTCAAAATCCCACCCCGAAACCTGAATGAAATATTAATATTTCTGCTTCCCTGATCACTCAGCCAGCCCTCACTGTATCCTAAACTTCCTCATATAGCGTGTGTCATCTGCTGATGTGTCTTCTTTCACAAAAGATAAAGCTCGAGATGGTGGAGGCCACATCATAAGTGATCATGAAGAGGCTCTGAAGTAGGACTGTGTTTAGGGTTGTGCCTCATTCACTGCAGCTCTGTGACCTTTCACAAGTGACTCCACCTCCCCTTGCCTCAGTCTCTTCACGTCTAAAATGGGGAAAATCCTAATTTCTATCACTTAGGCTTATTGCGAGAATCAAGTAAGTCAAAACAGTGAAGTACTGAGTATGTTGCAGAATATATAGGCGATTTTTATTCATAGCTGGCAGCTCCAGAATCATCCTTAGCATTTCTCTTTTTTTAAATTGAAGTATAGTTGATTTACAACTTTGTGTTAGTTTCAGCTGTATAGCGAGTGATTCTGATATGTATATATATATTCTCTTAAAAGTTATTCTAAGATATTGAGTCTAGTTCTGTGTGCTGTGCAGTAAATCCTTATTGTTTATCTATTTTCTATAAAATAGTGTGTGTCTGTCTGTCCCCATTCTTTTTGATCATTTATTTATCTTTGTGCTGAGTCTTCCTTGCTGCGCGGGCTTCTCTCTAGCTGCCGCAAGCGGGGGCTGCTCTCTAGTTGCGGTGTGGGGACTTCTGCGGTGACTTCCTGTTGCAGAGCTTGGGCTCGAGGGGGCGCGGGCTTCTGTAGTTGCAGCACGTGGGCTGGGTAATTGCGGCTCTGGGCTCTGGATCACAGGCTCAACAGTTGTGGTACACGGGCTTGGCTGTTGAGCGGTATGTGGCATCTTCCTGGATCAGGAATCAGACCCGTGTTTCCTGCTGGCAGATTCTTGACCACTGAGCAATTAGGGAAGCCCATGCTCCACACTCTTAATTTATCCCTCCCCATCCCCTCTTTCCCTTTTGGTAACCATGAGTTTGCTATGTCTGTGAATCTGTTTCTGTTTAGCCAGTGAATCCATTTGTATTATTTTTTAGATTCTACATGTATGTGATATCATATAGTACTTGTCTTTCTGACTTCATTTACTATGACATTTTCTAGGTCAATCAATGTTGCTGCAAATGGCACTATTTCATTCTTTTTATGGCCGAGTATTATTATTGTGTGTGTGTGTGTACACCGCCTCTTCTTTACTCATTCGTCTGTCAATGGGCACTTACGGTGCTTCCATTTCTTGGCTGTTGTAAACAGTGCTGCTGTGAACACTGGGGTGTATTTCTATCTTTTTGAAGAGCTTTCATCTCTTCTGGGTATACCTGGCATTTCTTTTGATTATATATGTGCTGATGGATGTGTTGATCACATTTTGGTTCAGGTTTTGGGGATGTATGTTATGGATATTAATGATAGTGATAGAATGATATTGATAATTCCCTGGGTACAATATTTTTCTCTGTTTGAAAAGTTTGTGTGTGACCTAATACCAAAGACCATAACTAGTCAATCTGATTCAGGAGGTAAATTCTATATTCTTTGTTATGAGGGATGCCATTTAGGGACTCTAAAGAAAAGGTATTTTATAACCTTCTAGATTTTTGTGCTTAATCATTTTTATTAAGAATTAGAAATGTTTACAATAGCTAGGACATGGAAGCAACCAAGATGTTCATCAGCAGACAAATGGCAGACAAGTGTCCAGAAAGTTGTGTTACATATACACAATGAAATATTACTCAGCTACAAAAAAGAACACATTTGAGTTAGTTCTAATTAGGTAGATGAAACTGGAACCTATTATACAGAGTGAAGTAAGTCAGAAAGAAAAACATCAATACAGTATATTAATGAATATTTTTGGAATTTAGAAAGATGGGAATGACGACCCTATATGCAAGACAGCAAAAGAGACACAGATGTAAAGAACAGACTTTTGGACTCTGTGGGAGAAGGCAAGGGTGGGATCATTTGAGATAATAACATTGAAATGTATATATTACCATATGTGAAATAGGTGGCCAGTCCAAGTTCAATGACTGAAACAGGGCAGCCAAAGCCAGTGCTCTAGGACAACCCAGAGGGGTGGGATGTGGAGGGAGGCGGGAGGGGGGTTCAGGATGGGGGACACATGTACACCCGTGACTGATTCATGTCAATGTATGGCAAAAGCCACCACAATATTGTAAAGTAATTAGCCTCCAATTAAAATTAATTAATTAATTTTAAAAAGCATTAGAAATACCCTAAGTTTCATAGCCTGTCCTTTATTCAACTTTCAATCTCTCATTTCTGTATTCTTCCTGTTTTTGAAAGGGTATGAAAAGAGTTTATTAGAAGTATTTATGTTTTTCAAAAATATAAAATCTAACCAGTATAATCTACAAACAATATAATTTATATTTTAAGATATTTAATTATGTTGATACTTTATTAAATTAATTTGTCGTTGTTCAGTCACTCAGTCGTATCCGACTCTTTTCGACGCTATGGACTGCAGCACACTAGGCTTCCCTGTCCTTCACTATCTCCTGTACTTTGCTCAAATTCATGTCCTTTGAATCAGTAATGCCATCCAAGCTTCTCATCCTTTGTCATCTCCTTCTCTTTCCTGCTTTCAATCTTTCCCAGCATCAGGATCTTTCAGAGTCAGCTTTTTGCATCAGGTGGCCAAAGTACTGGAGCTTCAGCTTCAGCCTCAGTCCTTCCAGTGAATATTCAGGGTTGATTTCCTTTAGGATTGATTGGTTTGATCTCCTTGCAGTCCAAGGGACTCTCAAGAGTCTTCTCTAGCATCACAGTTTGAAAGCATCAATTCTTGAGCACCCAGCTTTCTTTATGGTCAAAAATCTCACCTCTGTACATGACTACTGGAAAAACTATAGCTTTGACAGACCTTTGTCAGCAATATGATATCTCTGCTTTTTAATATGCTGTCTAGATCTGTCATAGCTTTTCTTCCAAGCAGCAAGCCTCTTTTAATTTCACGGCTGCAGTCACTGTCCACAGTGATTTTGGAGCCCAAGAAAATAATGTCTGTCACTGTTTCCATTTTCCCCCATCTATTTGCCAGGAAGTGGCAAATTAATATTCAGCCAAAATTCATTTATTCAGTGGAATTCAATATACAATTTCAGATATTACAAAAAAATTGACAGGAATTAATCAGAAGTATATCTTAGAAAAAAAATGACATGGAGAGAGTTTAAGATCCTTTGAAAATTTGAATTTGCTCATTAAAAAAGTCTGTAATTTTACTTTGTTACTAGAAAGCAAAACTCTGAAATCATCTCAGAGTCTATCTAATTTACTTCAATTGCTCTGAATTTGGCCATATTAGAACAATAAGAGTTTAGCTAATGGCAAGCCTCACTTTTGTGTCTTAGCAGTGTACAAACATTTCTGCCAAGGGGCTTTCAAGTGGTATTCTCATAGGGAACTTGATTCTTAGTTATTAATTTAACAAACATAAATAAACTATATTATCTCATATTACAGAATTCTTATAGCTAGATTGTGGGAGAAGTGGTATTTGAGTTGTAGCTGAGAGGTGGAGGAAACGAAGTTCTGGCTGAGTGAGAGGCATAAGGATAAGTATAATTCAAATGAAATTGTGGAGAATGAGAACAGACTTCATAAAAAAATAGACTATTTTTTCTGAGGCTCCAGTGCCAGACTGAAGTTGCATTTAGTGCTGTGCCAAAAAGGATGCTCTTTGTAACCAGGAGAAAGATGAGTCGACTTGCTTTTACCAAAACAACTCTGGGAATGGTGGCAAAAACAGATCGGTTATCTAAAAGGCACATATTGAAGATTTTTAGAAAGAGTAGACTATCAGGCTCAGAGTACAATTTCCTGATTTCCTTTCCAAACCCTGTAAACATTTGCAAACCCCATGGCCTTGCTTCCTTCATTTTTATCACCCTAGAAGACCTGCCCCTCTGTTCTACAGTGAATCACTCATAGCATTCTGAGTCCTTCATGCTTCCCCAGGATTCCCGTTCTTTCAATTTTGCATGTTTCAGATTTCCCTCCTCTCAGCACCACCATCCAGAAACTTTTCCAAGCTATTATCCTTGACTTTGTTGTTTCCCAGCTCCCTGCCCTCCCAGCATCTGACATCGAAGCGATTATCCACAGAGCATTAAGGCCACCAGTCTCCCTCCCTGGGATCTCGCAGATGCTTTCATGTCTATTTACTCACTTCAAAGCCGTATCCTCAGCAACTAAAAATACATACAGAAAATAAGTTGAACTGAGTGGTTGACATATGGACTTAAACTAAAGTAGGGATCGTGAAAAGCAAAAGGGACAATGACAGTCACTTTGGAGATGATGTTGACCAGATTTGGCAATTTCTACACATACAGAAAGTTGTATTATTGAAAGAGGATAATTAGAGATGATTTTCACATTTTAGTCTGAGTGACTTGAAGATGGAAATGATGTGGCCATCTGGTTTTGACAGGAGGTAAGGCATCCATTTTTGGAATGTTGAGTTTGAGATATCTATAGGGCATCCATGAATAGATATATAGGAAACATTCAGGATTTCGAATTTAGATTTCAAAGGAAGTCAGAGCTAAAGATAAAGGTTCAGGCCTCATCATCTAAAACAACAACAACACAATTAATCATTGCAGCCAGAGGCATGAGAAACGTAGTCCACTGAGAATGCAAAGTAAAAGAGGAGAGAGCAGTCGTGTTATCTTTTCAACAAAAGTGGAGAAAGGAAGCTCCCTGAAGGATGCTGGAAAGGGCCAACCAGAGGAGTGAGGGAAAACCCAAGAAGTTGCAGTGTCACCTGGGGCTAAAGGTGCTCTCAGTAACAGATGTTCGGTCGTGAAACATTTCCTGATAGTTTAATTTGCAGCTCTGTTACTCACCTAGGCACATATTCTAAAGATGCAGGATGTCAGCATAGCAAAAGCAAACAGCTGTTTTTCTTTTGTTGAAAGCATCATCCTTCAAGAGATATGTAAATCATGAATTCCTACTGAAACTCTGCCTAAAGACCATCTGGGAGGCCCCCTTAAATATATGGGAAGGTAGATGGGAAGGAGGTCCCGGAGGGACATGGGTGTACCTATGGCCAATTCTTGTTGATGTATGACAGAAAACCACAAAAGTCTGTAAAGCAATCATCCTTCAATTAAACAATTAAAATAAAATATACAGATGTAAAAAAATATTAGCATCCATGCAGTCATATTGTTCCTCCAGTGTTTTATGAAAAGAGCCAAAATCCTAGGATTGTGTATATTTACAAAAGATCTTTTTTTTTTTTTTTTACAAAGCACAGTTAACACACTACAATACTCTTCTATTCAGTTACACATTTGTTGAAGGGAAAATTGATGCCTTTAAATACAAATATAAAGATCTTGGCATTTATGTTTAACAGGCTCAGCTGACTCTGGAAATATGTTCATATTTCTTGAAATTATGAATTGCTTATTTTAAAACTACTTTGTGGAGGTGTGATTGATATGCATTAAGCTGTACATATTTAATACATAACAACTTGATGAGTTTGCAGATAAGTATATACCCATAACACCATCACCATAATCATAGCCCTAAACTTATTCATCACTTTCAAAAGTCCCCACTCATTTATTTTTCTTAAAAAAGTTTTGACGGTAATTAAAAAAATTGAAATGTAAAATTCTAAATTCTGAAGGTATATTCCAAACTGTATTGATAAGTTAACTTATTTTTTCAGAAAAAGAATATAGGAAAAGCAAAAACAATGGCAATATGATAAGCCATGTTGATAACTGAATTTTCATTTTGTTCGTCAAAAGAGTTGCTTGTTTCTGTCGTTGTTCTGGCTGCCGTGATGACCAGGTGATGAGCTGCTCCTGCCAGGATGCTGCTCTCAGCTGCCGCATTCTCCTGTGCAGTGACGGAACGTGCAGGGAGACACAGGCATGTGCGCGAGAGTCACAGTATTGGCTGGAACAGTTTGAAATTGACGAGGCAGAGCGTGGCCTACTTTTGGGGTCCATCTTTTCTGATCCAGAAAGTGTTTGCATTAACTCTCATTCCCAGCTGGAAACACCGCCTTATTATGACTCAGTGGGTCAGTGAACACTAGGAACCATGAACCGTGATAGGCGGCCTGACAGTCGTGTGAACGGCCTCATTGGTTAGGGTGGAAGTGAAGCTGCCTTGTGAGACTTCCTTTTGTTTTATCAAGATGGACAATTTAGAACTTTCCATTATACATTGCAAATAGTAAAAAGGTAGAGATACACAGAACAAAATGATGCGTTTTTTTCCCCTTCTCCTTGTGCTTCCCCACCTTTCACATCCTGGTGGATTCAATCAAGCTCCCTCAAAATAAGATGATTTTTATCTTTGTGAAGCTAGGGCAATGCAGGCTATCCTTTCTGATACAGAATAATTGGTGGTGTATCATTTTAGAAAGGGCTTATCTCTCAGTTTAGGTGATACAGTGACAAAATGACAAGTTTATAACCATAGGCTAAAATCAGATTAATAAATTAAAATAAGAACTTAATTGGAAAAAACCATCCAACAGAGGTTTGTTACACTTACGTCCATTTGGAGTTTTTACAATTTTGGCACAATAAACTATTGAAAAATCTAATATGTTGAAATTTGATTTGTTTTGTATAATGAAGTAAAGAAACCATTGAACACACAGGTAATAATTGAGGATAATGTTTAAAAAATCTAAATGTATGTCTGTCACTGGCAAAGTATGGTCATGTGTCATAGTTTGGACATAAATCTCATAAAAGCATATTTTTCCTGTGTATTTTTTTAAAAAACTATAACCCTTGTGTGTTCCTCTATTTGTACATAGGCCAGGAGCCAGATGGAGCTGGCTAGGGTGCTTGGATGTTAGAGGGAGCAATTCATTTGTATAGCAAAAGAGTCTGCCATCCAAAGCATTTCTGGAATTGAATGTGAGCACAGAGGAATATTGTACCTGCTGGCTCCAGACACCAAATCCTGTTTGTATCTAACTGCACTGTGCAATTGTAGAACACTGTATTATTAAAGACAGTAGATTGTGTGTGTGTGTGTGTGTGTTTCTTTCTCTCTTATTTGTGCTACAAATCGGTGTGATGCTCAGTGAATGTTGAGTGATTCTGCTCTAGAGTGTAAACTTGACTGTATCAATGCTTTGCATATGGCAAAATGTTTTTTTTTGATCAGATACATACATCAATTCTGGTTGACCCCCCGTGTACACATGCAAATGTTCTTGACAATCCACATATAGTTTTGAAAATCATAAATTATATAAAAATGCATAATCAGCAGCTTTGAGGGTGTTAAGCACACACACAAAAAACGCATAAAGATACTCTAGTATCTTTCATCATTCAGATTTGAAATATTGGTTGATCTGATTTTCTCAAGCCAGTTTTAAACCTCTGAGACTGCAAGTTATATTAGTAGATGAGAAATAACATGGAAACACCATATATTTTTCAGTTTTGTCGAAACTTTAGCAGTTGAGTGTTCTTTTCAGTTGGGGAAGACTCTGCTTGCTCTTCACTTCAGAGACAGTTTCCCATTTGTGCCCACTTTGCCAGGTCACCTCAACGCACCCCCCCTGCCCCCCCGCTGAGTATAGGAACCCCCTTTGGGTGTGTCAGCCTCTTCTAGGTAAAAGCTAAGACCTTCTGATTTCCCAATTTTCCCATTACACATTTCCAAAATGCAGTTGGCATCAGCGGAGCGCAGATGGTGTCTTGGCACCGTTGGGCGAGGGGCTTCCCTGGCACATGTTGGTTGCTGTGTTGATGTCCACTGGAGATCACTGATTGGATCTTTCTGTCCCAGTTCAGGGCAGCCTGAGTGTGGTTGGCTTGGTCCTGGCCCTGTGTTTGTGGATGTGCGCTGCTGAATTTAGTGACCAGTCAGTCCCTTTGGCTGTCCTCTTGGCAAAGGCCATCACCTATTCTGGCTCCCATGGCACCTCTTGTTTTATTTAGGTTCCCTGAAGCTGGCTGTGACATTCTTTTGGTTAATAGGTAGAGAAAATGTGCAGTGATTTTCGGGCATTGTTGCTCCTGTGAAGGGGAATCCCTGGTGGCTCAGTGGTAATGAATTTGCCTGCAATACAGGAGATGTGGGTTCAGTTCCTGGGTCAGGAAGATCCCCTGGGGGAGGGCGTGGCAACTCACTCCAGTGTTCTTGTCTGAGAAATCCCATGGACAGAGGCGTCTGGTGGGCTGCAGTCCATGGGGTCCCAAGAGCTGGACACTACTGGGCGACTAACACATACACAAACCACCACCGCCACTACAGGGAAGAATCCCTCTGGTTAGCTCTAGTCAGACCCTCATTCATTTCTAAGCCTTGTTCTTTTATCTTCTCAGACTCTGATTGTGTAATGGTTTCTGGGGAGCATGACTCATTTAGGTAGAAAAATGAAAAACACATCATTCTAATAAAAAAACCCAATTATCTCATCAAAGAAAATTGCACTGGATTGAGTTAAAAAGACAAGAAAGACTTTATTCAAGTCTATAGCAATGGGGGTCAAGACTTCTGCAGTAGGGGAGAGAGAGGCAACTGTTGAAATCAAGATGGGGGGATTTTTAAGCACTGAGCTGAGCTAATGGAAAAGTACTGGAGAACATTAGGGGACCCTGGTCAGTGTGCTTAGGGCATTTGTGTCTGCTAATTGGTGCTTGTGGAAGTTAGGCTCATGTCCTCCCTGCAGAGGCTGGGAGATAGGGGTCTATCTTTCTTGATTATATTTCAGACGGATGACTAAGATTCTTGAGAAAGACATTCTTGGGTTGTCAAACTGTAAAGAGGCTTCATGAAGATTTCCATTTTAAGGGACAGAGAAATAATTTACAGTGGCAACTTCCCTAAATTAAATGCTCTGAGAAGAAGGGAGGGTGGGTTCTATGGTCAGAGGAAAAAAAACTGTCTAAAGTTTAGTCAGGCTGTGGGGGACATTAAGGCTGTCTTGGCCACAAACGTCACTAATAATTTTTCCTGTTGCTTGTGAAAGAAAAGTTTCCATGATAAATTACACTTAAAAAGGAATAAATAATGGAATTAAATAAAATATGTGTATTTAATACTAAATTCAACAAACACCTAAGCCTAGAGGTAAACATATCTTATTCATTGGGGTTATAATGCTGTTTTAATGTTGTCACATTTTCTCAAATTGGGAAAATATTAAATGATTTAATCAATGAAATTCCTAGAATTGGTTTTGCACTTTTTTTTTTAACCTCTTTTGATTATACTGTGTCCTAGTATTGCTGGCTTTTCCAATCATTATGTGGAAATGATGTCTGTTGGGTACAAGAGAGTGCCTTCAGTTTCTTGACCCAGGAGTGATATGAGGACATTTGGCTCATGACAGCTTATCATCTCTCTCTGGCCGGGGAAGATAAAAAAAAAAGGTAGGGAAGCAAAAATGGTTTTTCAGTCTCTGGGATATTGTCAGTATGCTCTATCTGATGCATGAGGTCATTTACTGAAATGACCTGCCTCACTATAGTAGACCTAAACCGAAACTTTTAGAGAAGTATTATAATGGTCTTAGAAAGCAAGACATGGGCAAATCCTGATTACCATCTGAATTTTCAGACATCATGTGCTCAGAGTGATTTTTCCAAAACTACTAATTTGAGTGAAATAAAACTGGCTGTAGTGGAATTAAAGCACAGAATCTGGCATTTTTGTAATTTTATTCTAGTCTTCTAAGATGAAATTTGGCTGTCCCCAAATTTGCACATCAAATATACCAATCAAAATGCCTGAGCAGAGAAAGGATGTAAATATTTACTGATCAATCCACTGAATTATTAAAGACTTCAGAAATGTTTGATCTGGCAATGCAAGAAGTAGGGCTGAAAGTCGGCCTGCCAATTTGCTGGGAGGAAAAATTGATCAATAGCAAAGCACTAAAACCTAGGAGAATTTAGTAAGGTATTATTAATTTAGAACCTTGCTGGGGAAATAAAGTGAAAAGTGTCTCTTTTTTCTTATTGTATCAGAAAAGCTGAAAACAGAGCAATAAATACATCTAGGAAATCATAGTTCACAAGTGATTAAACTAGGTACCTTTGGGGTGATTGGTAGACATTGTGTGTATGTATGTGCATGCCTGTGTGTGTGTGGATGTATGTCTCAGCCGAGTGCTTTAAGTTTTCTCTTTGAGCACCTCATTGAAAATGCCATTTTGCAGAGAGAAGTGTCTTGTGCTCTTATTTAGTTTTAGCTTTCACCGCTAGGTATAATACATTCAGATTTTGTATATAAATTTATACAGTCTTACTACTTTCATTACAGATTTACTTAATTCCTTTATGCATTAAATAGTTGGTAAGCTCCTACTATGTGTCAGGCAGTGTGCTAGACACATAGAATCTATCTTTGAACAAAACAGGCAAAGACTGTAGGCCTCATTGAGCTTATATTCTAATAGGGCAAGATAAATGATAAAGAAATATAGTGAAAAAGAAATTATGTATAAATATGTTAGTGTCTGGAGAAGGCAATGGCACCCCACTCCAGTACTCTTGCCAAGAAAATCCCGTGGATGGAGGAGCCTGGTAGGCTGCAGTCCATGGGGTCGCGAAGAGTCGGACACGACTGAGCGACTTCACTTTCACTTTTCACTTTCATGCATTGGAGAAGGAAATGGCAACCCACTCTGGTGTTCTTGCCTGGAGAATCCCAAGGACGGGGGAGCCTGGTGGGCTGCCGTCTATGGGGTCGCACAGAGTTGGACACGATTGAAGCGACTTAGCAGCAGTAGCAGCAGCATGTCAGTGTCTGGCCAAAAAAAAAAAAAAAGGAAACTGGTTTGGATGAAGTGGTTTGGAGCAGGACTGCTGGGTGGAAGGAATTTTAATAGGGAAGGTCAGGAGAGACAAGCTTGAATGAGAGCGTCACATCTGAGCAGAGCACTCCTGGCGGAGAGGATAGCTTATCACAGGGTGGGATGGGAGATGGGAGAATGACATTTGCTTGGAGAATCTCGAGGAGGCCGTTGTTGATGGAGGGTCCTGATCTGGAAAGCCAGACCTGGGGTGGGAGCCTTGCAAGGGAGGCGGGTCACGTGAGGAATCTGGAGGCTGTACAGCGATGACTTTGCCTTCCACCGTGTGTGGAAGTGAGTGTAGTGTTTTGAGCACAGAAATAACTTAAACCTGTTGTGTAGAGGGTGGAGTCCTGCTGAGCAAAGGGAGAAGCAGGGAGCCTTGTTAGCTTGCTATGGCGAGAATCCAGGCTGAACTAGAAAGGAGCACCAGTGAAGATGGAGAAGTCCTCTGATTCTGCAGAGTTGAGTGATACCAGCAGTATTTTTGTTGGTTTGGTAGTATGGTGAGAGAGAAAGAAAGAAGTCGAGCACAACTCTGTTTTTTTTTTTTTGTCCCTAAAAATTGTTAAGAATGGAATTGTCATAAACTAGTTTGGGGAAGCATGTGGATAGAGTGGGGTTTGGGGGAAGAAAAGGCATTTGGGAAATGTTAAAGATATCAAGCAGTGAGTCTAATATCAGGGAAGAGTTCGGCGATGGAGATATAAACTAGGGAATTACTGGCACATGATATTTTTAAGTCCTTGAGGCCGAGAGGGGCCATCCAGGGGTGGATGCAGATGGAAAAGACGCAGGGCGAAGGACTGAGCCCTGGAGCATCTCAGGCTTGAGAGGGAAGAGATAAAAGGAAAAACCATCACTGGAGATAGAGACGGAGCAACAAACAAACTAAGAGGAGGGACTTCGCTGAGGGTCCAGTGGTTAAGACTCTGCGCTTCCACTGCAGGGGCCGTGGGTTTGATCCCTGGTGGGGGAAGTAAGATCCCACATGGCACATGATGTGGCTAAAAAATTTGAAAAATAAACAAACTAAGAAGAAGGTTAAGAGAATGAGCTTTTGAGGAAATTAAGTTAAAGAAAATCAGGGCATTGGGAGAAGTCGAATGTCTCAGATGTCACTGACAGGCCAAGTGGTAGTCAGACCATTTGATTTAGCAATACGGAATTCTTCGGTAACCTTGACAAGAGCAGCTTGAGTTAAGTGACGTGGACTGAAAGTCTGATTGACACTGGCCTAAGAGAGGATGAGATCAGAAACATTGTAAAGAATGTGTATGGACATTGTACTTGAATTTATGTATTATCTTAATAAAAAAATAGAATGGAGTCAAGAGAAGATTTTTTTTCCTTTTAAAATGGGGAAAATAACAGCATGCATGTATATTAGTGGGATCCATTAAGGAGAAAAAAATAATGAAGACAAGAGTGAAGAATTGCTGGTGCAGTGGCCTGAGTGGATTCAGCACAAGTGGAAGGGGCTACCCAACGGCTCATGTGCAAGGAGATAAGCCAGTCCATCCTAAAGGAAATCCACCTGAATATTCACTGGAAGGACTGATGCTGAAGCTGAAGCTCCTCCAATACTCTGGCCACCTGACGCAAAGAACTGACTCACTGGAAAAGACCCTGATGCTGAGGAAGATTTAATGCAAAAGAAAGGGGTGGCAGAGGATGAGATGGTTAGATGGACATGAGTTTGAGCAAACTCCAGGAGATGGTGAAGGACAGGGAAGCCTGGTGTGCTGCAGTCCATGGGGTCGCAAAGAGTCGGACACGACTGAGCGATCAACAGCACCTGGAAAGCGCGGGGCTGCCCTGCAGGCCCAGCGGGACTCAGGGATGCTGACTGTGCCATCAGAACTGCCTCTAGCTTCATCTCTCCAGTCTGCTTGGGTCTTTGCTGCTTCACCCAGGTTTTCCTCGACCATTGCTCCTACAACTTGATGCCTAATTCCCATCCTGTCAGCTTTTGCAGCAGAAAAGAGAGTTGTTCTCTAACCGTCTCCGTAAAATCCAGGAATCGCCCTGCTGGCTAGGCTAGCTGGCCTGCCCCTGCTGTGACAATCTCTGCAGGCAGGGGCAGCTGGGCCAAAATTCAGGAGTAAACGTGCGGCAAGACGAGCCAGGCACGGAGCATCAATAGAGTTGTGTTTCTTCCAGCAAAAAGAACAATGCTGGTAGAATACAAAGCTTGATAAGGTTCTCAGTGGTGGCCCCAGGACACTGCAGACCATTTAAGGGAGCCAGACAAATACTGACACATGTTTTTTTCTGATCCTTTTACCTTATTGTAATTCACTGTCAAGATCAAAATGATCCCGGCCAGTTTCCACTTGTGGGGAAATCTAGATGAAATCACATGTGAAAAAAATAACCTTAGAGGAAAATTTCCTCTATGAGAGTTTTAATTAAGCCAGTTACTTTGTGGAAGTGTAGATGCCCTAACGGTGGCTAGGGTTGTTATTGAACTGTGTTCCCTTCTGTCTTGCGTCCTTGAGCACCTGTGTCCTTCTATGCTTTAAATCTTGAGAAATATGGCTTGCCCTTTCCTGTGTTCCAACCTTTACAAAGTCGACAAGCTCTGTGACACGTCACCTTCACTGATGACCATCAGCAGTGGCAGTCATGCCATTTTTAATATTAGTAGGGGATAGATGAGATTCTTTTCTATATTTTAAGGTTCCAACCAAGAGTACTTTATCTTCAGGTTTTCTTTCACTTCTATGAAATTGTAAAATGTTCCTCCATGTCCTGAACTAAATATTGATGCTACCTAGTAGATGGAATGTGAGGGTCTTAAACATAATTCAGCCAGCTAGTTATTTATATTTAAATAACACTGAATATACTATTTGAATATGTTATTGGGATAGAATATACCACCCTGGGGCAATGATAGTTGTATAATTATTTCAAGGTTAAAGAATGAAAAAGGAGGAGATTTTTAAAATGAGATTCTAATAGATTAAAACATTTTAAAAATAATTTTTCATCTATACTAAAAATTTGGGTTATTTTACTTAGCTTCTGTAAATCTCTTTTTTAAATAAAGTTTCATTTGAAAAGAAGAGATGTTAAAAGATTTCATCTCACTAGATAATTTTAATAATTCAGTTTAATATTGTGCATAAAATTTCTAGTGACTTAGCATACAGTAGGCACCAGATAATTTTTAGTTTGCTTTTCTTTCTTGACAGTTCATAGCAACATATATTATAGAAGCCAGTTCTTTAGGAACCTGATGTTTAAAAGCAGGACACAAGAGATGCTGTATTTTGTGGTCACTCAGTAACTAAATTTTTTCAAAGCTCAACTTTACTGTGATGGTAACTCTTTGGAGTTGATATCAGTAATAATTGTTTTATGGTTCAAAAAGTAACAGCTCTGATATACTCACATGCTTGCTGTGTGTGAGAGAAATCAATAGGCACTTGTGGTTTTTAAATTTAAATCTCATAGCAGTACTACAGTGCTTTAATGTAAAAGTCTCATCAATGAGTGGAAGGGTTTTAAGTGTGAAATTTCAGGCTGTGATACGAAGATGCAAGAAGTGTTTCTGTTTGAATAAATTTATGACATTTTATTATGCCAAGTCTCAGTAATGAGACCAAGGCAGGAGAAAAAGGAGGGTGGAATAGGAGGAGGACTGTGATGTGGGGAAGGAGAGAATGGAGGGACAAGACTCTGTCTTGTCAATTAAGCGTCAGTAACACTCCAGTACTCTTGCCTGGCAAATCCCATGGACCGAGGAGCCTGGTGGGCTGCAATCCATGGGGTCGCTAGGAGTCGGACATGACTGAGCGACTTCACTTTCACTTTTTACTTTCATGCATTGGAGAAGGAAATGGCAACCCATTCCAGTGTTCTTGCCTGGAGAATTCCAGGGACGGCGGAGCCTGGTGGGCTGCCGTCTATGGGGTCGCACAGAGTCGGACATGACTGATGCGACTTAGCAGCAGCAGCAGCAACCTTGGAATGCTTGGTGTTCAGGGGCAAAGAATCCACCTGGCAATGCGGGAGGCCTCCGCCTGGGGTAGCTCAGCCTCGGCTGCAGCTGCACTTTCATTTCATGTCACTTTTCTCCCTACATGTCATCATAGGCTGGCACGACTGAAGGATACTGAGTTCTATACTCATGTCTATATACCTGTGTCTGTGTACTTACATTTTCCACATTACTATTCAGCATTTGTTTTAAAATTAGAACCTTCAAAACTCCATCACACACTTCAGCGCTGCATGGTTTAAAACCCTGTTGCAATCTCAGGATTCCCTATGGCTGAATTATCCTGCTGACATTACTTGGTAAAGCCTGGGAGCATCTGAATTCCCATTGCCTTATTGGTGTACCTCATTAATGACATCGCTTGATTAGCATATCAGTAGTACCTTTTCGCCACAGGTAAGAAATTGAAATGTTCAAGGTCAATTAACTGCAAATGTTTCAAGTCGGTTGGTGCAGCTGTAACGGTGAGTGATGCTGGGAAGAGGGAGCGGTCAGTGAGAGACGCCTTGTGCTCCTGATGAGAATTGATGATCCAATTTTCACTCACTGGAATCACGCTGATTCTTTTTTTTTCCCCCTCTCACTGCTTCTCTTACGTGTTTGTGTTTTAAATAGTGGTCTATAAAGGAGTGTCAAAAGTGCCACAGAAATATTATGCTACTCTGTATTAAAAATGTGCCTTCATGACTGACTTTAGACCGTTAAGATTAATTAGAAAGAGCAAGAAACAAAATGACTCAGTATTTTCTCAAAGGTGTAAGGTAATGTAGATAAAATTCCAAACATAGAAACTCCAGGGAAAGATGATGGCTGGCTGGAGACACCTTGTCCGTTCTTTTCCCAACTTTTCTATGTAAAGAAAGAAGATAAAAAATGCAGAGAGAGTTGCAGCGTATCTGCAACTATGCCACTGATATTAACGAAGCACCCTTGGTAAACATCAGACCCCAGGAACTTTCAACTTGAAGACTTTTGATAGATCGGAGGCAGAACAGTAAAAATTAGATTGAACACTGGAGGGAAGTTTTTACCCATTCACCCCTCCCGTCATGTGTCCATACTTCAAAGATGTGGTCTGTTGTTAACTCTAGAGAGGGAAGATGACCCTACTGCCTGGTAGCCAAATCCTGAAATTCCCCAACCCTGGCTGCTGCTGTCTTTTCTATGTCCGTTATGACACATCCGCTTAGGTGTCGTAACAGTAGGCGGGCGCACCACCGGGTCCTGGTTCAGAGCTTGGTGCGTCTTGCTGCTCTGCAGACTGGCGCAAGATGTTCAGAGCCTCTGTGTCTCAGCACGGTACCTGGAGAATTAAGCAACAGTGCCTTCACAGCGTGCCCAACGCAAAGTACTCACCGCATAAATACTAAGTAATACCACAGTAAAATAAGCGGGAAAGTTAGATGGAGTTTGATTACATCCTGAGAAATGAAATATGGTGAAGGTGTTGGCTTAGATTTTAAAATAATGCTATGAGAGCAGTTGGCAGTCAGGGTTCGACAGCTCCCTGAGCCATTTTTGGTCAGGTGTTCTTCAGAGCATTCAAAAGTAAGTTCTCTTCCACGTAGATAACAGAGTGCATGAGAGATGCCCTTTGTGGACAGCAAAGCCATGCCAGGTCAGTGACACCAAGGCGCTCAGATTACAGCCAGGTCCCTTGTCTGCCCAGCACGCCTTCTTGCTTAAAACATAAGAGTTTTTCCCCATCACCTAAACATGGCAGGTGGTGCCCCAGAGAACTCTACTCATCCAGGTTACCAGCCCAAACCACACATTCTCCAAGGGCAAATACAGAGAAAAGTAAAAACACACCAGTAAAAGCTGCGCAATCTCTAAATATTTTGGGTCCCTAAGGGGAACATTGTACTTTCGATGTATAGAGTGAAAGACACTTTTGGACAACGATTCCCTCCAAGACAGAAGGAAATTTGAAAAGAAGCATCTAGTTCTAAAGACTATATATACCTGAATACAAGCAGGAGTTAGTGTGATGCTGTCAAGAGAGGACATTATAGGAATAGAATTCTTTTAAAAGATGCTGTCTTGACTCATTTTGAGGTCCTGACTAGAACCAGGTTAGTTCCCCTTCTTGAGCAGCTGGTTGTGTCCAAACCCAACCCCTTCCCTCACACCCTCTGTGGCCACTGCACATCTGAACTGGTCTCGCTGGAGCCAGGTGCAGAGGCCTGGACACAGCCCCTGCTTCTGGAGCCCCTCAAATTAGCCAGTCCACAGGGAGTGCACACAAGCCAGCTAACTCCTCCCCACTCGCCACGCATCAGCTACCCCTTTCAGCCTCAACTAGTCATCCTTTTCTGGGACACCTTTCCCTCCATGGCTCTGCCTGGCAAGAACATGGAGGCCTGGCTGCCTGCCCTCCTCTTTGAAGCTGGGAGAAACACAGGGTTCTGCTTTTCCTTGCTCGGACTGTCACTGTGTTGTTTGCCACCCAAAAGGTTTTTAAATCTTATTAAAGGAGGTTGTTCACACAGATGTCTCCCTTTAGGCTTCACAGTGCTATGCGCTGCACCATGACAGTAAATATTCATTGTGCATCTCTTTGTATTAGGGCCTGACTCAAGGTTTATAAAACAGGGCACAGATACCAAGAGTAATGCTTGAATAAAACTGTATATTTATTCTTCTTTTCAGTCACTAAGTGTGTCCAACTCTTTGTGACCCCATGGACTGTAGCATGCCAGGCTCCTGTGTCTTCCACTTTCTCCCGGAGTTTGCTCAAAAACTGTATATAAATTAATGATAATCTCTATTTGAAATGTCAGAACTTATTCCTAGAGCCTTCAGTCGAAGGCAGATGAATGGGGAAGAGGAAGCATGGACCAATATTCTTCTTTGGTTTATTAAGCAACAGATACTGCATTGGAATATATGTTGCATAGTAGGTAATTATGGATTCAGAATAGGTTAAACCCTATTTTATGACTTTTATGGAGATTATATAATACTTACATAGCCAGCAATGTCAATATTATTTAAAGAAATTCTCTAAGTAAAGTGTTATTATAGTAAACTGGATATATAGTGAAATATCTTAACGAGACTTACAGTAGGTAATCACATCTGAAATTTTCTGGTATCCATTGGCTAAAACAAAACACAATAAATTCTGTTCTACCTGTATTTCCTTGAATATACCATAGACTTCCATTCTTTGCTTCTGGGTGCTCAAGCACAACTTACCATCTCTTCTGGTGCTCTCCCGTCCCCTGTGGTATCACCACACCCCCATTCCCAGATAGGATACAACTAGTGATGTGTTGGAGAACTGGCTGGGGTCGGATGAGTACTGATGTGTAGAGTTTGCCAGTGTTCACGGTTTAAATACTCCCACTATGGCCAATTGCAAAGATGGCTATGTTTAATAATCATCTTGTAGAATTCCTGAAAGTGTAATCATCTCTTGCCCGTTGCTGCAAGCCAGTTATCACTGGATAGAACCCTCCATCACTTACTGTATCATTGTTCCCTGCACCTGCCTCCCCATTAACATTTCCCAGGTTGTGTTTCCAGCATGCTTTTCACGTCTGTTCCTCCTGTGTGTTGTGCTTTGCTCAGTCGTGTCTGACTCTTTGTGACCCATGGACTGCAGCCTGCCAGACTCCTCTGTCCCTGAGATTCTCCAGGCGAGAATACTGGAGTGGGTTGCCATGCCCTCTTCCAGGGGATCTTCCCAACCCAGGGATCAAACCTGCGTCTCCTTTGTCTCCTGCATTGACAGTCAGATTCTTTACCATCTGAGCCACCAGGGAATAAGACTGTAAACAGAGTGAAGGCAGGAATGATCCCTAGACCATTCTCGTATTCTGGGGCTTAATGCTGTCTTTCTTTCTCTAAGGAGTCTAAACATGATTAGACATTAGAGGTCTTTTCCAAGTTCCATGATCGTTCGGTTCAATTCAGTTCAGTCACTCAGTCATGTCTGACTCTTAGAGACTCCGTGAACCGCAGCACCCCAGGCCTCCCTGTCCATCACCAACTCCCGGAGTCCATCCAGACCCATGTCCATTGAGTCAGTGATGCCATCCAACCATCTCATCCTCTGTCATCCACTTCTCCTCCTGCCCTCAATCTTTCCCAGCATCAGGGTCTTTTCAAATGAGTCGGCTCTTCGTATGAGGTGGCCAAAGTATTGGAGTTTCAGCTTCAATGTCAGTCCTTCCAATGAACACCCAGGACTGATCTCCTTTAGGATGGGCTTGTTGGATCTCCTTGCAGTCCAAGGGACTCTCAAGAGTCTTCTCCAACACCACAGTTCAAAAGCATCAATTCTTCAGCACTCAGCTTTCTTTATAGTCCAACTCTCACATACATCCACACATGACCACTGGAAAAACCATAGCCTTGACTAGATGGACCTTTGTTGACAAAGTGATGTCTCTGCTTTTAATATGCTGTCTAGATTGGTCATAATTTTCCTTCCAAGGAGTAAGCGTCTTTTAATTTCATGACTGCAATCACCATCTGCAGTAATTTTGGAGCCCCCCAAAATAAAGTCAGCTACTGTTTCCACTGTTTCCCCATCTATTTCCCATGAAGTGATGGGACCAGATGCCATGATCTTCGTTTTCTGAATGTTGAGCTTTAAGCCAACTTTTTCACTTTCCTCTTTCACTTTCATCAAGAGGCCCTTTAGTTCCTCTTCACTTTCTGCCATAAGGGTGGTGTCATCTGCATATCTGAGGTTATTGAAATTTCTCCCAGCAATCTTGATTCCAGCTTGTGCTTCTTCCAGCCCAGCGTTTCTCATGATGTACTCTGTATATAAATTAAATAAGCAGGGTGACAATATACAGCCTTGACGTACTCCTTTTCCTGTTTGGAACCGGTCTGTTGTTCCATGTCCACTTCTAACTGGTGCTTTCTGACCTGCATACAGATTTCTCAAGAGGCAGGTCAGGTGGTCTGGTATTCCTGTCTGTTTCAGAATTTTCCACAGTTTATTGTGATCCACACAATCAAAGGCTTTGGCATAGTCAATAAAGCAGAAATAGATGTTTTTCTGGAACTCTTCTTACTTTTTCGATGATTCAGCGGATGTTGGCAATTTGATCTCTGGTTCCTCTGCCTTATCTAAAACCAGCTTGAACATCTGGAAGTTCACAGTTCACATATTTCTGAAGCCTGGCTTGGAGAATTTTGAGCATTACTTTACTAGCATGTGAGATGAGTGCAATTGTGCAGTAGTTTGAGCATTCTTTGGCATCACCTTTCTTTGGGATTGGAATGAAAATTGACCCTTTCCAGTCCTGAGGCCACTGCTGAGTTTTCCAAATTTGCTGAGATATTGAGTGCAGCACTTTTCACAGCATCGTCTTTCAGGATTTGAAATAGCTCAACTGGAATTCCATCACCTCCACTAGCTTTGTTCATAGTGATGCTTCCTAAGGCCCGCTTGAATCACATTCCAGGATGTCTAGCTCTAGGTGAGTGATCACACCATCGTGATTATCTGGGTCAGGAAGATTTTTTTGTATAGTTCTTCTGTGTATTCTTGCCTCCTCTTCTTAATATCTGCTGCTTCTGTTAGGTCCAGACCATTTCTGTCCTTTATCCAGCCCATCTTTGCATGAAATGTTCCCTTGGTAGCTCTAATTTTCTTGAAGAGATCTCTAGTCTTTCCCATTCTGTTATTTTCCTCTATTTTTTTGCATTGATTGCTGTGAAAGGCTTTCTTATCTCTCCTTGCTATTTTTTGGAACTCTGCATTCAGATGCTTATATCTTTTCTTTTCTCCATTGCTTTTCACTTCTCTTCTTTTCACAGCTATTTGTAAGGCCTCCTCAGACAGCCATTTTGCTTTTATGCATTTCTTTTTCTTGGGGATATTCTTGATCCCTGTCTCATGTACAATGTCACAAACCTCATTCCATAGTTCATCAGGCACTCTGTCTATCAGATCTAGTCCCTTAAATCTATTTCTCACTTCCACTGTATAATCATAAGGGATTTGATTTAGGTCATACCTGAATGGTCTAGCGGTTTTCCCCACTTCTTCAGTTTCAGTCTGAATTTGGTAATAAGGAGTTCATGATCTGAGCCACAGTCAGCTCCTGGTCTTGTTTTTGCTGACTGTATAGAGCTTCTCATCTTTGGCTGCAAAGAATATAATCAATCTGATTTCAGTGTTGACCATCTGGTGATGTCCATGTGTAGAGTCTTCTCTTGTGTTGTTGGAAGAGGGTGTTTGCTATGACCAGTGCATTCTCTTGGCAGAACTCTATTAGCTTTTGTCCTGCTTAATTCTGTACTCCAAGGCCAAATTTGCCAGTTACTCCAGGTATTTCTTGACTTCCTACTTTTGCATTCCAGTCCCCTATAATGAAAAGGACATCTTTTTTGGGTGTTATTTCTAAAAGGTCTTGTAGGTCTTCATAGAACTGTTCAACTTCAGCTTCTTCAGCATTCCTGGTCAGGGCATAGACTTGGATTACTGTAATATTGAATAGTTTGCCTTGGAAACGAACTGAGATCATTCTTTCATTTTTGAGATTGCATCCAAGTACTGCATTTCCAAGTTCCATGTAGTTTGAAGGTAAATCACGGTATGAAGGCAAATTGTTACTCAGTCACGTGTGTGGGCACTGCACATACTAGTTCCATTTGTTGACATGGTTGTCTGCCTCTCAAATTAAGGACTTTAAACATACAGTGAGTTTAACCTCACTGAATTAGCTCTCCCAGTGTCGGATGGTTGTAACACCTAGAAATCAACATAATTAATATAGGCGCCATCCATTTACATTACATTCTTGTTTCTCTGTATTTTTTCTTTTACCGTTATGGAAAGTTTTGCATTTTGGAAATTTGACTTTCTGAAGTTTCATAGAGGAGTAGTCTTACTGGCATTGCTAGTTCATTAACAGATGAGTTCATTAATGAATTATTTGCTCATTTCTCCTCTTTCTCTTTTCACAAAAGGAGCTGGTGGCTGGTCTCCACTTGTGTCAAATAAATACCAGTGGTTGCAGATTGACCTTGGAGAGAGAATGGAGATCACTGCCGTGGCCACCCAAGGGGGATATGGGAGCTCCAACTGGGTGACCAGCTACCTCCTGATGTTCAGCGACAGCGGCAGGAACTGGAAGCAGTATCGCCAGGAGGACAGTATCTGGGTATGTTTCTTTAACAGAATACGTGGCCTCTCAGAGGAAGAAGCACGGTCATTCCTACAGGCAGTTTAGGAATCTCTTAAACTTCGTTTAGAATCAGAATCTTTGGACTTACTTAGAAAACATTTTCCAATGTATTAATATTCATTTTCCAATGAATATTGGAACATTTTATGGTTTAATTTAATAAAATACTAAAAGTAACTTATTTCACAGAGTCCTCAGAAATTGAAGAAAAAAAATCTCATGAGTGCTCTAAATAGTGTGAAGATTAAAGAAAGAAACCAAGCCTATATAGAACATTTTTTGTTTAGTAACATAGTAGTTTTGCATTCCTTTATTTAAGGTTGGTGAAAAGAATTTTTTTTGTTGTTCTGATGACTCTGAGAAATATTAATTAATATCTCTCTCTAGTATATAGAGGTTTTTATATATAATATTTAGAATATTTATATATGTCTTATACACACATATATGATTTATATATAAACCTTTCTGTAGTCTTTTCAAGTGTTAAAATGCTGTGTTTTGTAGCACAGCTGCTACAAGGGAGACTGACCAGGAGGCAGTTTGTAATAATGTGAGTGGTATTTGTAGCTGACCGAGTATACATGAATACCCAGTGGGAGAAGGGAGCTAAGGAAAGTTTGCTTGCTGGTGAAGAAAAGACTCCTCTTTTAGTATAGAAAAGTATTGGTTTGGATTTTATATGGGCCAGAGACAACATACTGCAATCAAAGAACTTTTTTTTTTTTTTTAATTTTCCTCTGACTGAACTGCTGGAACCAGAGAAAATGAGTAAGTTAATGAAGCGTTGTTCTTAGCACACAGATAATTTGGAGGCCTGTTTGGGCACATAATGATAATTTTCTTTGATCAGTCAACGGCCTCTCTTTTGAAACTTCCTAGAACTCCATGAATACGTTGTAAACTCATCGAAGAAAGGGACTGTGATTTATTCACCTTTGTATCTCTGAAGCACTTGGTGACCATCCAATGCATGTTTATTGATGTAAGTTGAATTGTGAAAATGTAGCCCTGCTCTTTCTCTAGAGAGAACGACTGTTAGGCTGGAAGTTTGCTGTAAGCATTTTCAGAAAACCTGCCTTAAAATCCAAAGCAAGTTGAAGTTATGTATAAGAGCAAGAAAAATTGGATATTATGGTTGAATTAATCCCATGAAAACCATTCAAACTGGGGATAAATTAAACAATAATTATGAACCAATAGCTGGGAAAGCCTAACGAGGTATTTTTTTAACTAGGTGTTTGGATTATCTTTTACTCTTTTCTTCTAAATAAGCTTTGGATTTTAAACTAGATAGGTAGTGGCTAATATTTAGCTGTATTAAGTAAGATGTATATTTTTGATATTTTTTAAAGAGAAAGATTAACCATGAAAATTATTTGTTTTTCATGGATCAAGCTTGAGGAAAGCCAAACCTGGACAGTACTGTTTGTCTTTTTCACTTACCTTGTAAAAAGTGAGATGCTCAGGATACATTAGTGACATGAATGATATCCTTAACTAATCCAAACCAGTCAATGTAAAGACAGATGGTATCTATCACAGTTACTTGGCTTGGTAATATCGGTTTTAGACTCTGACTACGGTCAGAATGGACTAACAGAAGGACTGGACTATAATTTTGGACATGGTAAAGAAAGCAGATGGAGACGTGAACGTCAAGATCAAAACTGAGACTTGCCGCTGATGCTATGACCACACATAAAATGGATAAGGTTACAGTGTAGGTAAAACAGCTTCAAATCTTCAAACATTGTCAATGTATGTATAAACACACACGCGCCCGCGTGTACACACACACACACACACACACACACACACACACACACACTCATGCTGTCTGTCCATCCCAGGTAGGCTCATAGCTCTCTCTTTACTCCGTAATTACTCAGGTCCCTCCCTGAGGGAAGCCCCTCTCTCTGACTCTACAATAGCAATGCAGGCAAGATGAAGCATGGTGAATTGTAACCTGGTTCCAGGTTGCTCACAATGATCTGGCACCGATCACTTTAATGTGGGGTTTTTTGTTTAGCCAGAAACCAACTTTTAATTGATGTTCATAGAAAGGAATTTAACTCTGTCACATTTTGCACATCTGTATTTCCTTTTTTTTTTTTTTTGCCCATTATAGGTAATGTATCCAAATTATATAAAACATGACAATTTTTTTAAGCACTTCACAGTCTGCTCCAGATGATACAAATGAATCTGTGTAAGAGAGTTAGGGAACCCATAAAGCATTATATGAGAATGTGATGGAAAGAGGAAGAAAAGGCAGTTGTTACAAGTTTAGAAACACATAAAATAAAACCCATCAACATGGATAGAAATGCTGCTGTGGGGATTCCTCATTCTCCTTCAATGCATTCTCTTCAAGCACTAGAGAGAGCAATGACTTCTGTACACCTGAAAGAATTCATCAAATGCCCTGCTGCTTCTTACAAATAATCTTTAAAAAAGAAAGGCAAAATACTTTATTTGTTATCTTTATGGCCATGCATGTACTTGATAGAACTGTAAATTTGAGATAGACATATTTTTTTAAATTAATTTTTGGATAAAATTTATAGTCCAGTGCCCACAAATGTAATTTATACAAAGTACTCATTCTAGATGGCATATAAATATTTTGCAAAAAATAGAAAATGCAAACTGCTGAAATTGTTCCTCTCTAAGACAAAACAAAGTTTCTCAACATCATGGGCAAAAGACTTTTCAGCCAGTTTATTGTAAACGATCGGAAAAGGAAGTGTGAAGTATAATTTTCGCTCATCTAAGAACAATTTCTGGAATTTCATAAAACTAACATCTTAGAAATTATTTTAAGCAGATTAACAGGTGCAGGAACTTTACAGCTGAATTATACAAATTCTCTCTTTTACACTGCAAACTATAAGGGCAAGGGACGGGATGGTACTAATTTTATGAATTATTTAAGTAAATATGATTATTATGCACAATGAGGCTTCCCTGGTGGCTCAGACAGTAGAGAATTTGCCTGCAATGCAGGAGACTTGGATCTGATACCTAGATGCCCTGGAGAAAAAGAATGGCTACCCACTCCAGTATTCTTGCCCAGAGAGTTCCATGGACAGAGGAGCCTGGTAGGCTACAGTCCATGGAGTTGGAGTGTATTATGCACAATAGTTCACTGTTTATGGATTTCAATTGTATCTCATTTTTCAAACAAAAAATCATAACTTCATATTAACACATTTCTGAAGTTAATATAACTTTTAAAATTAAAAGTGTTGAGTGTCGTGGTTTGGCTTTGGCTAGTGAAAGACACGGAGCCCCCGATGATGTGTATAGTCAATTAGACAAAAGTATCTCCTGTCACCATATAGTCACGGCATTATTATCACTGTGAGTGATTGAGCTGTCAACTCTATAAGCCCGAAAGGGCAGGAATACCACCTGCAAAGATTTTAACATGTATTTATCTCCAGTCAAATAAATAAGTGGCTGGGGTCATTTAATAGAAAACCCAATGAGGCAGAAATTCAAGTGAGAGGTGTGTGGTAAGTCTGGTGGACTCCCCACTTTGCGAGGTGCAGCTTTCCTAACCTTTCCCTATGTCGACCTTTCTCCTGTGTTATTCCAGTATCTAAGCCCACCACATGTGTGGTGATATAAAGTGTAACAGCACTGATGCCCTGCATGTCAGCATGTCGAATCATCAAGCTTAATGCCTTGCAATCCTTGGCTCAGAACTTGGGCAAATGCCTGGAGAGTGCTTTAAGCTGCTTTCTGCCTTTCAACACAGCCTCTTGTTGAGTGCCAGAAAGATGTTTTTATTGAAAGTCTATATGATTAGTCTGTATTCCCAGGGACTCTCCTGTTTGTATTTCTATTTAACTGGGTTCTCTACCCTTTTGGAAATGATTAACCTAGGAGTGCTTGGTTGGAGGTGGCTGCATTGGGGTTTTTAATGTGACATTGGTCATAAATCAGAACAATTAGTCTGCTAGGCGCCTTCTCAATCAAGCAGCATGGTTTATTTCACCTCGTCCCATCCGTGCCCATTCTATAACACGTTATGTCAGTCCCTTCTCATAAACTTCCTGGGCTCACGTAAATTGGTACTTTACATGAATATGTAATATACAAAAATATATATGAACCCCTGTAAAACTGTGGGAACACATATGCATTGAATAAGATAAATGGCGACATTGTTTCACATTTTTCCAATTGACCTGTCCCTAAGCAAGCAAAATAAAAATAATTTGAAGAGAGTGATTAGGGTCAGCAGATTTGATTTAATGCCCCCTTCGGAGCACACACTCACATCCAGTTTATTCTCAAAGCATCAACCAGAGGATGGGATGTTTTAAAAACACTTTACAGCTCGTGTCTCACATTCTCCCACGTGACAGTTCAGTGACGAGACACTGCCCTCTTTTCTCCCCTCTTTTCCTTGCTGTGATGCAGTGCTGCAGATGTCTGCTTCTGACTCTTCTCATTCCCCTGTCCCAGGAGGTACATTTGGAAATCTCTCTAGGAAGCGAGATGTTCTGAAATGTTTTTTTTTTATTGCTCTTTAAGACGCAGTCAGTTAGGTCTTCTGAAAAACTAATGGATGAGCCTGTCTTTCCTATTTTACATTTTTAATTTTCAAACTTACCACACATAATCAGAGAAGAGGCTAGAAAAATATATAAAGATAGAAAGGAGGAAAGATTTGGCATTGATACAATATATTCCTTAAAAATCTAAGAGAACGTCTTGTTTTTTAAAAAGATGATTCAATAAATTCTGTGCCTAACAATAAAATTAATTTTTAAAACCTGTAATTTATCTTCCTACATATAAACAACTAGGTGAAAACATAAAAGGAATACATATGCTCCACTTAAAATAGAACTCCCAAATGATAAATATCAAGGGAAAAAGTAAAACTAAATTATGAGATTTATGAAGATAATATTTAGAATATTACTAAAGAACATAAAGGAAGATGATTAAATGTGAAGACGTATCTATTTGAAATAGAAAGCAATACACCAGCAGCAGGTCACTTACTTAGGCAGATTTTATTAATAGCCCTTCTGCACAGCCGAGTGCTGGACGGCCATCAGAAACAGATGATGTAAAAGTACACTGGCCGTTGCTGCAATGAGTTCCAAAACCAATGGAAAATTTTCAATTGCAGTGTCATTTGATACTGAGAATAAATCTTAAGGGCTGAGGAGAAAGAAATGGGGACAATGGATGGATATATGTCAGTTTATTAAAGCGCAGGTAAAGATGAGATTTATATGGAGTTTCAAAGGGGATAATCTGAGAGTGAAAGAACTGAAGGACAACAGAGAGGAGTGCATAGGAAACAATCCAATTATTGATTTTTTTAAAAAAACAGACAGATAATGGCTATTTCCCACTTGTTATATGAAATTATCTTGTAACAGTTATTGATAGTACCAAGCCTATGGGAGTTATCAATATGGAGCATCATATATTATTTTATTATTTTAGTAGTTTATGTATTTATATTTTACAATGGCTGGATGGCATTTATACATGCAACATGTCATCTAATCTTTGATCATAAAATAGAAAAACACCACATTTCTGATACTAAATTGGTTTGTGAGTCAGTACTCAGTCAGAAAATCAGAAATTACTCCAGGCATCTGAAACTGCAAAGTCATTCTAGGAAATTGGTTACAGGTAATGGAAAAGCTGATCAAAGCAAATCAGATGTGAGGTGGTGCGCCCCTCAGAGCCTAGCGGCAGCAAGCAGACACTGTAACTCCTCAGGAGTAGAGGGATAATGAGAAGGTGGTGTTACTAGAGCTTGTAGCTGACACTGTTCAGTTAGTGCTAGAACCGTGGCGGGGACTGCCCAATGGAAGATTCTGGAAGCAAGGCTTGTCCATGGGGAGCAGGAGCCTCGTAAGAGGCTCAGCCACTACTGAGAAGCTGCCTGAGGCATTGAAAGAGTGGGGAGGAATATCCGGGCTCCCCCTTCCTCTCACCTGTCAAACTCTCTCTGCCGGCAGGAAGCTTGCTCGCACAGGACCTGGGACTGTCAGTCCCCATCACTCAGCCTTCCTGTGGCTCAGAACAGAGCAGGGAATAGCGATACATGGCTCTAAGGGAGACAAGCACAGCCCTAAGAAGCTATGTTGTTCCTAAGGAAGTCTCACCTCTATAAACTTTTTCCTACAGAATGAGGGAGAATTCAGGTACTCACTGAGTAATTGAATCCCTCATTCCTTTCAGTAGTAAAATTGCAGGCTTCTCCATCAACCCATGAAGAAAGTCGATCAGTAATACTTTGATACGGAAGGAATTGAGACGTAAGACAGTAAGTTCCCACCTTGTTAGGGTTGTTTAGTGCCTGAGTCGTGTCTGACTCTTTCGCGACCCCATGGACTGTAGCCCGCCAGACTCCTCGGTCCTTGAGCTTTCCCAGGCAAGCATACTGGAGTGGGCTGCCATGTCCTTCTCCCAAGTTCCCACCTAATTCATGTTAATTTAACTCTCTTTCCTCCTGTCAATACTGATGAATATGCAAAGCTAGGGAAGAGCAGTATTTCAACCAGAATTCATGGTGTAGATGGAATCATTGGTTTAGTGTCATTTTTTACACGTAATCTACTGTAAGGCAGGAGAAAAACATAAATTATGAATTCAGTCTCTTGTTGTTTATCACAGTACGTACTGAAGACAGAGTATAGTTTTGCCTTCTATGTGGGAGAGAGAGCATTGCTGTGTTTCTCATCAGACAGTCTATAGCTGAGCCCAGGACTCCTCTGCAGAGGATCAAGTAGAAGGGTGTATCTGTGGATTAACGCACGTTGTTGTTGCCTCTAGAATGGGGCTGTTGCACACATTTGTTGTGCAAACACAGCCCACTGCTCCTTTATTGAAATGTTTCTGCTTGCCTGGCAGAGGGTGGCCACATCCCGTCCCGGATCTGGCACGTTTCACTGGCAGCTTCTTCATGTACCGCAGCTTCAATCTCAGACACTTAGTTGCTGCTCTCAGGACATTCCCAAGGTTTCTTGTGTTTTCAGACTTCTCTTCTGGGCCGTGCTCTTCAGTTCCGTGAGGCCTGCTTCATCCCTCCCAACGTAGGGCCTTTCAGGCACTTACTCTAGTCCAGCCTGCCCCATCACTTTCCCAGTCATCACCAACTCATCTCTAGAGTCTTTTTCCCAATGGCATCTGCCATTGTGTTATTTCCAGGAAGACTTTCTGGAGAACTTTGCATAGTTTGTATAACCTTAATCAGCTGAATTTCAAACTCGTTCACATATTTTTCATTTTCTTTCACTCTACTTATATATTTTCCTTTCTTCCAGATTTTACATGTAACAGAAATTCCCAAACACTGCTGGCTAAAATGCATACTGTACCTACTGAATTCCTAGGATATAAGAGATATTCTGAGGAGAGAGTAAATGTGATTAGAGAGAGGACCAGCATACTGTTTTGCTAATGTGGTTTAGAATAGATATTAACAAAAGCATAATGGTAAAAGGAAGCACGTTTGTGATTACTTACTTCAGATCCCAAGTACAGTAATCCGGTGATGTTTCTGTTGGTTTACAATGCAGAGGTCCTATATGTTTACTGGACGAGAGTGTGTGTGTGCTTGTGTATGTGTGCTTAGTCGATACAGCTTTATCCATCCATATTCCGAATTGCTGTTAGGAGTCCTGCTTCTGAGCTGGTATTGTCTGAGGTTTTCTCTTTATATTATTATCTGCATCTTACTCCTTTCAGAAATGTTCATAAAGAATAATCCTTTGGTTGATTTAGAAGAGCTGTGCTTTTGGAAAGTGTTAGGGCATTTGTCCAGAAGTAGCCATGAGGATGAAAGGAAGAAAAGACGACACAAAAATGCTAGGAAATATTCTGCAGAGCTGTGTCTATAAATCAGAGAGATGCAGTTCAAAAGAAATCATATTTGATTTGTATTCTGCAAATGAAAATTTTATTTGGCTTTGAACTCCTATCTTCCCTTCCGTGCTTCTTATTGTTATTATTAATCTCTCATACTGAAAGGTTGTCTTCCTTTTGGAGCCTTGAACATTTTAAGTACTTAATAACAGGGTTCTTTTTCAATAAGAGAGAGAGAAGAGAGAAATTGCTGGAGCAGTGAAAAGAGATCCTCAGGGAGCAATGGCTTTATTACAATATGTCAGAGTCATCATGAGCTGGGGGTGGGTGGGGAATATAAGTTTCAGAGAAAAAAAGCTTATATTTATTTTAGCAAGTTTGTGGAAAAGTTGCAGAAAATTGTCCTAAGAGCCACAAAGCTATTATGGTAATGGCAATTCCATTTTTACACTCTGGAATTCAAAGGTAAAAAAAATTTTTCCCAATATGTCGCTTTGGCATATAGATTTTTGATCCTTAGATTAAAATAAATACATGAATTAATTAAGCTTACAGTGCTATTTATATTTCTTTAAAAATTTGCATGTCAGAGATGACAGATAAAAACAAAAACTAAATTGGAAAGAAATTGGTCTCTTCTATGTCTCCCTCTTTTTTTTTTCCATAAAATCAAGCACTTTGGATACATGAGCACACATTGAATTTCCGTATGATTCCTCTAAATTTTTTGGTTTGTACTTTTAAATTCTTAGCCTTCGAGTGTTTAATTTGTCTGAACTGCATAATGTACACACTTGACTATAGCACAAGTTTTTAAAAAGACGTTTTCACAAATGAGGAACTGTAATTTGTATGGTTAGAACAGGTATGTATGTATGTTCATGAAATATATTCCTTCTACTTATTTCTGTTTACTCACTGCTTAGAACATCTCATAGGGCTTTTTTGTACTGGAGTCTTTTGCTCCATGGAAATCTATACAGCTTTTCACATTGGACCACACCATAGAACATGGCTGTATCCTGCCTCCACTCCAGGCAAAGTCCCTGTGAATCATCCTCTCCCCTCCTCTCCTCCGTTGAAACTCACCATTCCCAGGCTCTGGATTGAAAACAGAAGAAAAATGATTGGCTCTGATAATCTGGGACAACTGAGGCAAATGCCGTCAGCACACAGTGCTCTCAGTGTCTGTACACATGCCTAGGATGGCTTTCTGGAAACCATGGTACTATTTCTCTAGTCTGGGCCAAGAGTGACTTGAGTAGTTGGAGTGTCAAATCAGGTCCAGTTCAAAGTACCAAAGTAGAAGAGAAGGAGAAGGCAATGGCACCCCACTCTAGTACTCTTGCCTGGAAAATCCCATGGACGGAGGAGCCTGGTAGGCTGCAGTCCATGGGGTCGCTGAGAGTTGGACATGACTCAGTGACTTCACTTTCACTTTTCACTTTCACGCATTGGAGAAGGAAATGGCAACCCACTCCAGTGTTCTTGCCTTGAGACTCCCAGGGACGGCGGAGCCTGGTGGGCTGCCATCTATGGGGTTGCATGGAGTCGGACACGAGTGAAGCAACTTAGCAGCAGCAGCACTTTGAAAATACTATACCAAAGTACCAGAGCTGTAGCACACAAAAGGAAGAAGAGGGGGCAGGCTGTGGATGGCAGTAGGAAAAGTCATTTCTGTTATCAGGCCACAGGCCTTCAGATGCAGGCACCATCTGGACAAGTTGCTTTTACCTCCTGCAAATTGCAATAATAAATGCCTTAAAGAATTTGTACGAGGGAGGAAGAAAGCGGGATGAGGGGAAGGAAGAATGGACTTTTGCAGAATTAAATGCAAAAAGAGAAAACCTATAAAAACTCATGCAAAAGTTTTTTTTTTTTTTAATATAAACACCTTTATGAACTTAGCAAAGAATCAGGTAAAGACTAGTGTGGATTTTCAATATGCCAACAACAATGCCATTTTAAAGAATTCAATAGTCAGCACTTAAGTACTTAGCTCACAACTACTTAAGGGCTATCTTGTTTGTTCTTGTTTAGTCGCTAACTCATGTCTGATTCTTTGTGACCCTGTGGACTGTAGCCCACCAGGTTCTTCTATCCATGTGATTTTCCATGCAAGAGGACTGGAGTGGGTTGCCATGCCCTCCTCTAGGAGGATCTTCCCAACCCAGGGATTGAAGCCAGGTCTTTCACATTGCAGGCGGATTCTTTACCACTGAGCCACCTGGGAGTTGGAGAAGGCAATGGCACCCCACTCCAGACGTCTTGCCTGGAAAATCCCATGGGTGGAGGAGCCTGGTAGGCTGCAGTCCATGGGGTCGCTGAGAGTTGGACAGGACTGAGCGACTTCACTTTCACTTTTCACTTTCCTGCATTGGAGAAGGAAATGGCAACCCACTCCAGTGTTCTTGCCTGGAGAATCCCAGGGACGGGGGAGCCTGGCGGGCTGCCATCTTTGGGGTCACACAGAGTCAGACACGACTGAAGTGACTTAGCAGCAGCAGCAGCAGCACCTGGGAATCCCACATAAGGGCTAGAAGGGCTGAGATCTTCAGCAGCAGCTTTGGAATTTTGTGTTTTTGCCTAGAGGCAAAAATGAAATATCTGTGTAACTGCAAAAGACTAAGTATCCAAGACTTTAAAAAATAAAATAAATAAATAGAAGTACTGCTGGGATTCTCCAGACAAGAACGCTGCAAAAGATTAAGTATCCAAGACTTTAAAAAAATAAAATAAATAAATAGAAGTACTGCTGGGATTCTCCAGACAAGAACGCTGCAGTGGGTTGCCATTTCCTTCTCCAGTGCAGGAAAGTGAAAGTGAAGTCTCTCAGTTATGTCTGACTCTTAGCTACCCCATGTACTGCAGCCTACCAAGCCTCCTCCGTCCATGGGATTTTCCAGGCAAGAGTACTGGAGTGGGTTGCCATTGCCTTCTCTGAATAAAAGTACTATGTGACTTAAAAAAAAAAAAAGCCTCACACAAAATTAACAGTAGATCTGAGGTTATCAGCAATTCAGCTAGGAGGAGATTGAATGCAGTCATTTTTAGGAAAGGAGCCATGACAAGGAGGGAAGCTGCTGCTGCTGCTGCTGCTAAGTCGCTTCAGTTGTGTCCAACTGTGCAACCCCATAGACAGCAGCCCACGAGGGAAGAGGAAATGGCAAAAACTATCCCCAGGAGTTTGGTGGTGTGGAGAAGAAGTGGGATGATGGTAAAGAGATGGGATGAGTGATGCGCAGACAGAGGGCTTGTTAGTGGAGAGACTTGTGCTTGGTTAGCACTTGAGAGGGAGCCCTTGGAGGTCCAGGGATTGAACATAGAGGTGATTCCAGAGGTACCTGATGGAGCGAGGGGATCCAGATCATAGTTGGTTTTGCAGCATGATGTATCTTACAAAAGAAAAAAAAGTAAAGATGTGTTTGAACTTCAGCCTGTGGAAGGGCTCTCTGTGGGCAGAAAGGTCCTGTGTTTACGGATAACGAAGAGAAGTGAGAATGGGTGGACCCGGAAAAGAATCTCCAGCTAGCACTGAGAGCTCAGCAAAGGCTGGAGACCACACACAGCGTGCCCAAGTGCGCTGTTGTTTGGTTTTCACCAGCCGCGAGCTGCTTACTCGTGTGCAAGAGCAGAGGGTGTAGTTTCTTAGTCTGACCCAGGATTGGAATCTGGGGGAAACTGTGGTGGGAGGACTTATCTAGGATAAGAACGCCTATGAGCTGGCCAGAGCACCGAGGAAGGAAAGTGTCATAAAGTCAGTCTTCTACAGGGAAGGGAGTGGAGTCAAGGGGGCGGGTGCTGACAGAAAGGAACCAATTTGATGTACATAGACTTGTTTTAAGGAATTGGCTCAAGTGATTGTGGAGGTTTGGCAAGTCCAGAATATGCACGGCAGATTGGAGATGCTTAGGAGAACTGCAGTTGAGTCTTAAGAAATCCTTTGGCAAAATTCCCTCTTTTAGGAAGGTCAGTCTTTTTTTCTCCTAAGGCCTTCAACTGACTGGATGTGGTACACCCACATTAGGGAGTGCCATCTGCTTCATTAGAAACTCTATTGCTTTAAATGTTAATCTCATCTTAAAAGTATCTTCACAGAAACATCCAGGAAAATATTTGACTAAATGTGTGGGTAATGTGACCTGGTCAAGTTGACATATAAAACTAACTATCACAGAGATGGAAGATGTCAAAGGAACAGTGGAGCTTTTGAGGGTGAAAAGCAAATAAGTGTGGGAGAATGGGATTGAGAGAGCTAGAGAGATTAGTGGTCTGGGATCAAAAAATAGAATATAAGCATTTACAATTTCAAAGATGGTGCAATCACAGGGAATGATTAAGGACCTAGATGTGGGCAGATAGGTATTAAAAAGGAGCACGTGAAGGTCATTTAATTCCAGGATGCTTTATGGATCATCCAAAGGAACCGAAGCAGAAAGTTGCCCAAGAAGATTGCAACAAAGAAGAGGAAATGACCTTTAGTTTGGGAGAGGACGAAAGCCGAGAGGGCCAGAATTTGCTATAATCAGCTGATATTCACAAAGAAGCAAAAATAAGTGTCCTCTCTTCTTTTTCCTTTTGCTTGCTTATTTTCATGAGGAAGAAAGAAAAATTATGTGGAATTGATAGAAGCTTTATAAAATGCTTACTGACTCCATAGGCATGTAGCATTTGGGAAAAGTGAGCAAAATTCACTTTCGGTTCCAAAATGCTAATTTGAATTTCATGGGATATGCTAATCTCTTTTGGACATGCCCTGATAGACACACCCAGAGATAATGTTTTGCTAGTTATCTGGGCATCTCTTAGCCCAGTCAAGTTAACACGTAAAATTAGTCATCACAGATGCGTTTCACTCTGCACCGTTCCTCAGCTATTATAGGATCTAATTAAATCAGAGCCCTACTTTCTGCTCCTTAACAAATCACTCCAGTTCACAGAAAGACATGGGAAATAGGAGAAAAGAATGCAGAGGCTCATGGGTTTTGGAAGTGACTATGGAAGCCATCCTGGGCTGCCCAGGTGGCGCTTATGGTGAAGAACCTGGCAAGAGACCTACGAGAATCGGGTTCAATCCCTGGGTCGAGAAGATCTGCTGGAGGAGGGCGTGGCAACCCACTCCAGTGTTCTTGCCTGGGGTAATCCCACTGACAGAGGAGCCTGGCAGGCTACAGCCCATGCCGTTGCAAAGAGTCAGATGTGACTGAAGTGATTTAACACGCACACCTGCATGGAAGGCATCCTAGGGAAGTTCACATATCCTGAAAAGGAATGGAATGAACAGGAACTCTTACAACAGTCTAGGGGTGAGATAGTTTTCCTCTGCTATTTCTCACTCTGTGTATAAGCTTTTTTCCATTAAAACTTTCATTTATAAAATTTATTTTATCCTTTGAACTTTCGTTGGAGTTTGGAGGTGGCACTGGTTTTACTTTCTGTCCTTCTCCATTTCTTATCTTAGCAGAGTTGATTCCAAAACGTGACACTCTTCCTTTTACCAATGTTGTCTCATTGCTGCCTTCCTACCTTGTGTCACACCCTAATTTCTCAGATTATCATTCGTATGAGATGCATCCATTAATTATACCTTTCCTCCCAATGGAACTGGAGATTAACCAAGCTGTGACTTCACCCTTTGAGTGACTTCTGGTATTCTACTTCTGATTTAGTGGTTAAGTGCCTGCACATCAGTTTCAATCACTACTGACTGATCTTAGCTGGTTCTGACCAGGACAATGGTCCTCATCTTTTTTCTAAATTGATTCATGGATGTGGAATATTCTTACTTCCTGTACTGTTCTTGGGTTAATGATATGTGAAGGATTTCTCTGTGCTTAAGTTCAGATTTAAAAAGATATGCTTAACATCTATAAAATGGAGTACGTCTTGAGGACTACGGGGTGTGAAGTCCTTGGCTCCAAGGGTATTTGTCTGTCTAGTTTAATGATATTTGCTCAAATGCTCAATGTCTGAAGTCAGAATTTCAGAGTGAAAGCGCAACATATTTTTTTGAGGAAAATACTCTATCAACTACAACTCAGGTTTACTACAGTTTCTCAAGACATTCTAGGTCCATTATTTTCTGCTGAAAAATGTGTTCAAAATGACCCTATATATTTAGGACTAGATGACGTACACTATTATTTATTTTAATTTGAATAAGGTATGATATCTGGGGCATCTAAAATGAAATCAGTAGGGTGGAGGGTGGTGACAGCTGGCATGGGCATAAAGAACTAGGATTTATATATTCTGATAAACTTCACACCTCTCTGCATCATATAATTGGTCTTGGTCTCACTGATTAAAAGTACATTAGAAACTAAGTCCCTTTAGATTGCAAGATTACTTTGAAATTTGTGTTGCTAGACTTTAAAGGAACATGATGGGTACATTTTGTAGTCTGCATTTTTTATGCTTTTCCCCATTTTTAAAAAGTGCAAGCAATTATGTGAATAGTGTAACAATAAGCGAACTAAGAGATAACTTTGAAATTGAATGTGATTAGGGGAACTTTTCTTCCTAAACACTTTCATCAATTGCTTTTTGTTATTAGAAATACTGCCTCTAGATAACTGAAGAGCTGTGTTCTTACCGCTAGACAATGCTTGGAACAGAACAATGCGTACTCAAACCATCCATAAATATTTAAAAGTTCTGATGATACAGCAGTTACCAAGGATAGAGTCAGTGTGTGCTCAGGAAGGCATATATATATAGGATGCTTCTTCCACACCACAAGCATCAATATGTGCACCTTAGAATGCCAAGAAAAAGTTACGATGCATCGTGAACTCACAGTTACTTTCTTTTCAGTTAGACGTCTACCATTGTAATTATTATCATATTATTATTGAACATCCCTGGACCTTCTCTCCTGTTTTTCTCTTCTGCAACTGTTCTCTGCAACTTTCCCAAGTTTTTCTCCATGCCTTACAACAACGTTTCTCTATTGCCTATTATCATTTACCCACAATTACTTTTTCCTAAAACTTTCTCAGGAACTTATAAATACTATCACAATATCTTCCCCAAAATGCATTGCATTGGATGGGCTACATTTTAAAATCTGAAAATTTTAAGAAAGGTATTTCTTTCTTTTTTTTTTTTTTAAGTTGACATTCTCTAAATCTCTGTGCTCCATGGAGGCATTAAGATAGAGGCCTTTCATGTGTGTTTGAAGTGAGTCCCCTAAGTGGACACATGAGACAAGACACAGTAGCTTTCTTGTCTGTCCCCCACCGAGTCTTCTTCCAGCAGAGACTCTGAGAGATGTACAGCCTTCTCCATGGGAAATAGTAGTAGTAATTCTGATGGCATCCAAGTAGAAGGAGGATGCACGTGGACAGTGATACTTGAGGGTTTAGGCCAGAAAAGGCTCCAAAATTTACTGTAGGATGGCCTGGACTCTTCTTACCCTTCCTTCATGGGATCACTTTTCATCTGGACAGCCATGCAAGGGTGAAGACCATTTAAAAAGAGTAATGCATGTCTTACCTCTACCCCTCACATTTCTTAAGTTACCTTGACAAAGCGAAGCAAATGGGTAGGGTGTATTACCTTTTATTTAAATAAAGGGAATGGAAATACATATTTTCTCATATTTTTTAAATAAATGGGAGGATAAGCAAGAGCAATTAAGAAATGTCACTTCTGTGATAACCTATAGGAGGAGGGATGGACTAGGGATAGGATGTAGACTTTTGTGTTTTTTTTTATGTTTAACTAAAAAGTAATGAACACAATTTAAAGATTGTGCAATGATATTAAATAAGACTTTGGAAGCTATTTCTAAAGATCCACAATAGCATGAAACAAACCTGTGTGTTGAGTTAAAGGCACACACACAGACAGAGGAATTGTTTTAAGTGACTTAAAACACAGCAGGTGCATATTTTTATTCTTTTAGAACCCAATGACGAAAAATCTTGAACTACTTTCAGTAATCACATTTTGTTAGTGATATCTATAATATCTTATTTAAAATATTATATTATGACTGTAAAACTTATTTTGTTAAAACAGTTAAGTGATCATTTTAATATCAGAAATCATAATTTTATTGAAAGAGAAAAGAGAAACAAAGATAAAATTGAAGAGATTAGCTACATATCCTGCACTGAATTTGAACTGGATGTGTCAATATGAATTTAATTGCTAGAGAGGATGTGGAGAAAAGGGAACCCTCTTGTACTGTTGGTGGGAATGTAAATTGATACAACCACTATGGAAAATAGTATGGAGATTCTTTAAAAAATTAGGTATAAAGCTACCATATGACGTAACAGTTCCACTACTGGGCATATACCCTGAGAAAACCATATTCAAAAGGACACATGTACCCCAATGTTCTTTGCAGCTCTGTTTACAAATAGCCAGGATGTGGAGACAACCTAGACGCCCATCAACAGATGAAGGATAAAGACGACATGGCGCATATACACAGTGGAATATTACTCAGCCGCAGAAGGAATGCATTTGAGTCAGTTAAAATGAATGAACCTAGAGTGTGTTATTCAGAGTGGAGTAAGTCAGAAAGAGAAAAACAAATATCATCTATTATACATATATATCGGAGAAGGCAATGGCACCCCACTCTGGTACCCTTGCCTGGAGAATCCCATGGACGGGGAGCCTGGTAGGCTGCAGTTCCTGGGGTCGCTGAGTCGGACACGACTGAATGACTTCACTTTCACTTTTCACTTTCATGCATTGGGGGAGGAAATGGCAACCCACTCCAATGTTCTTGCCTGGAGAATCCCAGGGACGGCAGAGCCTGGTAGGCTGCCACCTATGGGGTCATGTAGAGTCAGACACAACTGAAGCGACTTAGCAGCAGCAGCAGCAGCATGCATATATATGGAATCTAGAAAAATGATACTGATGAACCGATTTGCAGGGCAGGTATAGAGACGCACTTGTAGAGGATGGTCTGTTCTTGTGCACACAGTGAGGGGTGGGGGAAAGAGAGTGTGGGCTAAATCCAGCGAGTTGCACTGGCATATATACACCAACATGTATACAATAGATAGCTAAGGAGAAGCTGCTTTATAACACAGGGAGCTCAGCCCAGCTCCCTGTGACAACCTAGAATGGTGGGATGGAGTGAGGGGAGGAAGGGAGACTCGAGAGGGAGGGTGTATATATTTATTTACATATGTGTGTGTGTGTGTGTGTGTACTTATGGCTGATTTGCGTTGTCATACAATGGAAACCAGCAAAGCATTGTAATTATCCTTCAATTAAAAAAAAAGAAAATAGAACTATTTCCTAATTCTTTTGATCAAGAAAGTGTGACCAGCCTTAAACAGTGATCCTCCTTACCACCTGGATTGTGGATCCAGACTCAGGATTCATTGTGAAAAATAGTTGAATCCAGCTATCAGGCATGAAGTATACAGAATAAATCTAGAGTATTATAGTATTAATACCTGAAAACTAGGATTTTTACCAAAGACTACTGGGGTCATGTCAAAAAGACTTAGGAGCCGACTGGAAAAGGATTTCACTGGCCAAAATGAAACAACTAGGATGTCAATAAGAAGCATACCAGAAATGTATTGAAACGCCAACTTAGTGAAACATTCGTTAATTCATTATAATACAGAAGTTTCCTTATTCATCATCTTTGGAAGATGCGAGAGGATCAGCTCACTGAACACTGGCTCAAATAGCAATAATGAGTATTTTTCTGCTTTTTCTGATTAAACTACATCTCAGGGTAACCCAGAGAAGAGGATGTTTGATGAAGAGGAAGTTTGTCTTTAGAGATGCATTCTAGAATTAAAAAGACATTAAGGAAGGGATGACAGAATCAGAATGTCACCATTTTATAACCCCTAGTTCAATAATGTACTTGGGGCACATCAGTGATCTCTGGAATCATAAAAACAGAGACAGTCAAGCCTAATGCATCTCCTGCTGGACATACACAGTGTGTTTTTTGAAGGCCTCTGGCCTGAAGTCCACATGTAAGTCAGATCAAGCCCCCCAGTCTAATTGGATAGGACACATCATGTGACACGGCAGAGGCAGTCAGCAAACCGTGGGAAACTGGAAGGCAGCTGGCCAGCGGTTTCCAATAGCAGCTGGAGAGAAAATGGAAGGGAGATGATCCACTGGTTAAAAGATACTTAAGGGGAACAACAACTGTGTGGAAATAGGGGGTAACCTTTTTTGAACCATATTGCATATACACACACACAGGCCCATACATTTTCAGGAGATAAGCAATCATCATAGGATGTTGATGCTATTACAGAACTATTGTCAACATTCTGGGTTTTTAAATTCTTATCCATTAAAGAAATGTTTTGAGATATTTATGCATGAAAAATGTGATGTCTGAGAGTGGCTTTAAAATGATCTAATAGGAAAGGTCATGAAGTGGGAGGGGTTGTGGGTAGAGGTGAACTAAGATTGGCCATGAGTTAGCAGTCTTTGAAACTGGATACGGATGACTTTTTTGTTCTGTCTCCCTTCTTGAGTATATGTCTGAAAGTGTCTATAATAAAAATTTTCATGCCAGATATATGCTTTCTCCTCTTTAACTTTTTAGTAGTTTTAAGTTTCCGTTCTCACACATGATAATTTTGCTGACAATAAGGCTGACAATCACAAACACCACGAGGATCAAGTCAAATGGAGACATTAAGACTCATGAAGGTTTGGTTGTCTCCACTGGGGATGAAGGGAGGTGGCCCAGAACCAGAGAACACTGATCTGATGAGGAGCACTTGTTTGGGAGTGGGGAGGAAGGAGATGAGGCTTGCTGCTACCTCAGAACAGAGAAGAGGCAGCGAAGGCAGATCTCACAGGGACGGAGGAGAAGAACTGAGCGGAGAGTGAGAGCGGCCATCGTCCTCTCTTACTTCTCCACCCTCGTGCCTCAGGCTCAGTGACGCGTGAGCAGAGGGGACACCTCTGGCTCTAGCTGACTTGCCTTTTGCTTCCCCGTACATGCAGGGTGTTGGGCAGAGAGGAGCTGACAGTGGATTAGCCTCACCTGGATCTGCCTTCACAAGGGGGTAGATTCCTTTACCCCTTTCACAGGAGCACTCATGGAAGGTGACTGGAAAAGGTCCTGTGAGCCAAGTTTTATAATATCCTCAAAATCATTTAATCTACCTTTGTCTGTGTGCACGCTACGTCGTCTCAGTCCTGTCCGACCTTTTGCAACCTATGGATGGTAGCCCGCCAGGCTCCTCTGTCCATGGAGTTCTCCAGGCAAGAATGCTAGAGTGGGTTGCCATTTCCTTCTCCAAGGGATCTTCCTCACCCAGGGACTGAACTCCGTCTCTTGCGTCTCCTGTATTGGTGCAGGGTTCTTCACCACTAGCACTTCTTGGGAAACCCACCTTTGTCTAGGCTTCTAGAAATAATTCCTAAAGTATGAAGCATACATGATAACACATATTAAAGAGCTTTTCTTTTATGATGATTCATTAGCACCTGTATTTATAGTTCTGCTGCTGCTTTTCCTCTTAAAATACCTAATATAAAATAAAATGGGAAAATGGGAACAACAGGGAAACGTATATTTCAGTACCCGAGCTGCATTTGAAGTGTGCATTTAAATTTTAAGAATCAGTGATTTCTTTTAAAGTCACAATCAATATTTTTCTAAGAAAAACAATCCAAGACATACATATAGTGAACATATACATGTGAATTATTCTGACACCTGACAGGCAAAACTTGTAAAGTATGAAATAGCTTATATGTTAGGAGCAGGATTATAAGTCTTTAAAGATCATTTTTTATGACATTATAATGCGTTTTGTTGATTTGCCTTGACACTTACTATGGATTTCTCCAGCAGTTAGTTAAAGCAGTAAGAACTATACAGTAAGGAGAGTTAATTCTCATTATTCGTGACAGTTATGTTTTATAAATTCTCTATGAACATTGAATTGGCCAATACTAAACTGTTGCCCCTGAAGGAAATAAAGAGTGAGGTTCCTGTGAGCCTCTGGTGACCAACATGTGACACAGAGAAAGTGTGCAAATGCTGTAAGAAAAATGGTGCTGGGTGGACGCAGGGGTGCCACAGACCTTGGATTTGTGAGACATGGTATCTGTGAAGGGCAGTAAAATGAGGGGTGCCTGGATTGTTGATTCATTAACATGAACTCATGGCCAACAGCACTATAACTCAGGCCTGAGCACAGCTTATTGATCACACATATTTTCTCCACGAGGCACATCACAGCCTTCTCGCCCTTAAGACTAGGCAGCACTTGAGTATTAATGCATAGGGGTCTCTTTAAACAGCAGAATCACCAAGAAATGTACAGGAACGTGAATCTGTGACACTAAATACAACATGAAAAGGACATTGGTTTAGGGGATGGGAACTGAAACAGGAAAACAGAGTATTACCTTGTTTTAATTCAGTTGGAAACACATCACGGGCAACTCAAACTTTTCAACACTACATGTGTTCACCAGTGACCACGAAGACACCACAGATATTGATTTTTTTTAATTTTATTTTTAATTGGAGGATAATTGTTTTACCACATTGTGTTGGTTTCTGCCATACAACAGCTTGAATCAGCTTAGAGTTGACATTACAAATAAATTGTAGCAAGAAGGTGTGCATACCGGTACAGAATCTGTGAATATTGAGAATTGGCTGTCACTTACCATTTGCCTAAAAAGTACAGTAGAGGTCACTAGATCAGGAATGTTTTCTACAAAATTTCTGATAAGATTACAGAACCAGGCTCACTCAGGCAGAATTGTGCCGTGAGCACATTCTTTTCTCTTAGAAACTGTCTCTTGCCTTCTCAGGGGTTGTTTTTGTTGTTTAGTCACTAAGTCATGGCTGACTCTTTACAACCCCATGGACTGTAGCACGCCAGGCTCCTCTGTCCATGGGATCTCCCAGGCAAGAATACTGGAGTGGGTTGCCATTTCCTTCTCCAAGGGCTCTTCCTAACCCAGGGGTAGAACCCACACCTCCTGTATTGGCAGAGGAGCTCGGAAGCCCACCTTCTCAGTGGTACACTTAAAAAAAAATTCAATCTGTGTTTGCTTGCAGGACTTAGTAAGACTAAAATGGAAGCTCCCAAAGATAAATCTGTATTATTTATGTTAATTTTTCAGCATATCAGTTGGTGCTGGAAAACATACTAGGTGCTCAGGAGATATGTAGACAAAATAAACGAATGTGAGTCATGAATAATGTGCGTCCTGTTATGGTAAGCAGAATGGCCCTCCAAAGATGTTCATATCCTAAATCTCAGAACCCACAAATATTCCACCTTACATGACAATGGGAATTTCAGGTTGCAAATGGAATTAAAGTTGCTAATTGGCTGATTTTGGAATCAAAATGTTCATGAAGTAATCTAGCAGAGAAGTAATGAAAATTAATGTTGTTTTAAAAACCGTGGAACATGGACAAAACCTTGATTGCATGCTGTCAGCCAATGTGATTTAGTGGAGGTTTAGCTAGGATGATTATGTTGTCATGAGGATGGGCTAGGATGATATAAAGCATTTATTTCTGCTACCAAGTATATAGTCCCTGCTCAGTGAATGTAAAGCTGTTACTGTTATTGGTAAGAATGTCATTGCTATTATTACGTGAACATAGTAGAGATATGTCTTTCCCTTTCCCTCCTTTCTAAGCTAGTGAAAGTATTTTATTAAAAAACATTCATTTTTCTGAAATCCAACACTGTGTAAATATTAGTCATTAGAGATGTTTGCCAGTCTATTTTGCCCCAGACGAAAAGGTTTTGTATTTTACTGTCAGCCACTGACTTGAGGTGCATACAGATCACCCTCATGTGTAGGTGGGTAGCAATTACTTTACAAATTCTTGCCTCATGGATTTAGCTAAGTCAGCATTTTGTGGTGTCAGGAACATTTCTGAGACATTTACCCGAGAGTTCATTATAGTGTGCCGCTTATTTCATCCATCCTCAGAAAGGGAGCAGCATTGTGCACTGCCAGGAGTCCACTCTTCCTGGAAAGTCAGCATTTTCCAAACACTGGTATCATAATTAAAACAGGAAGAATACTTTCCTCTACACAGCAAAATACCTTTCTTTCTTATTGGGGTAGTGATTAAGTGGATCTGAAACATTTAGAACTGTACATTTAGTCAGACTATTGATTAAATGGATTTGAAACAAATAAAGGAGGCATTAATATGGTTCTAGTATTTTCATAAATATATCCATTCACACAAAGTAATATGAACATAAAATAAAAAGAAAAACTCAAGATCCTAAAATTATAGTTATCTCTTATATAATACTACAACTTGTAATAATATCATCTATGTAATAATGTCATTTTGTGTAAGATACAAATTATATATATATATATATATATATACACATACACATACATATAGACTTTTTACCTGTCTATGCCAGGAAATATTTTAGAATATATTTTTTTCCCCTCAGATAAGCTTATATTAATAGATATCTATTGATGTTGTACATGCAAGGAAACTAAAATCAGAGAAATGAAATAATGTTTTCCTAGTCATTCAATCTGAGGCGTATATGACTCCAGAGTAAAATCTGTCCCAGCATGTTCTGTTTCTGCCATAAAATCATTCATTTTGTGATTCAAACAGTAATATTTAGTAAGAACTTCTGTACCTTTATAACAACTCCAGAAAAAATGGAAAGTAATTCTAAAAAAAATTTAAAAGTTTACATGTATCTAGTGAATATATGTGTATATAGGCCAAAATATTATATATTGGCATCAGCTTCTCCAGTGGCTCAGTGGTAAAGAATCTGCCTGCATTTCAGGAGATGCAAGTTCAATCCCTGGGTCAGAAAAATTCCCCTGGAGAAGAGAATGGCAACCCACTCCAGTATTCTCGCCTGAAAAAAGCCCCATGGATAGAGGAGTCTGGTGGGATAACAGTCCATGGAGTCACAAAGAGTCAGACGTGCCTTACCGACTAGACAACACCAGTTATATACTTGCATCGTGTAGAACACACTGCATAGTATAGAACAGGACAAAAGTGTGGACAGAAATGTTTCCACGGGTGAAAGAAAGAGAATGGATATTGCTAGAAAACCCAAACAGGAGGAAATTAATGAGCAGGCTCAAGCTTTCGGCGTGCGTGGGATCAGACCATGCCCTGGTACCATATGGACTTCTGGAAGTATGTGTCCTGACCCGCATACATACACGCATAACACGTATCAGCTGAGTCTATCTTGCGTTTGTATCTGCCTCTGAAACGTATCTAGGATCAGTGTCATGGGAGTTCTTTCTGCAGCATTGCTTACAGCAATTCTTCCATCCAGTGTGTCAACGGTTCTATTTATGAGCATCTCATTACCTGAGAATGGTGACCCAGTCTGTGCTCAGATATTCTGATTCTTCTATCTAATGTGCCTTCCCAAACTAATGTGTTTTAGTTTGGGCTCCCCCACAAGCAGTTCCTGAGGCAAGAATTTGAGTGCAAGTTATTTATTTGGAAGGTGATCCCGAGAAACAACAGTAGGACGGGGAGAAATGAGGCTGAGAGCAAAAGCAGCTGGCAGAAGTGCAGTGTGGGCACCGGAGCTCAGACCCGGCAGGGATTCTAGGAGCCCGTGACACTTGTATCAGCGCTGTCACCCACGGGGCGAGTCAGTCATCCACCTTCTCCAGCCAGTCATGGGTGGAGGGCTCATCCTTCTCCCTGGGAGACAGATAAAGCCTCAGATAAACTTACGTGATGGTGGAAGCTGAGATTAAGCAACACAGGTCTGGAAATGGCAGAAGGCCTCAGATATCTGGCGGGTTCCTGACATCTGTGGCTACAGTGCTCCAGCCTTATCTGTTGGAGCTAGTCTTTTGAAGCCATCAAGTTATTTTTCACCAGTGCACTTGAGGCCTCTTGCACTGGGCCACTCTCTGAAGACCGGGGTCTGGACCGTATCCCCTTCTCGGGCTTCACCTCCCCCTTGAAACCTCAGTGTGTGACTACTTCCTCTAAGAGAAGTCCAGTGTTCCTTAGCTCAGTAAGCTTTTACAGCGGGGGCTCTGCTCACAAACTGGAGATCAGCTCTCTCGTGCCTCCCCATCAGTGCATTATCACACGCAGTGCCAAGTGAAAGGATGTGGGCTGAAACCAAAGCTGTCCCTGTGATCCCACTCCTGGCACCAAAATCTGGATTAGTTGGTGTTCTGCAGAGAAAGGGAGGGGCTTCCCAGGTGGCGCTAGTGTCTACCTGCCTGCCAGTACAGGAGACATAAGAGACATGGGTTCGATCCCTGGGTCAGGAAGATTTCCCTGGAGGAGGGCATGGCAGCCCACTCCACTATTCTTGCCTGGAGAGTCCCATGGACATGACTGAAGCGACTTAGTGCACACGCAGAGAAAGGGAATCAATTATATAAACACATAAAGACACTTATTATAAGGTATTGGAGCATGCGATGGTGGAGGCTGAGAATCCCCTAATCTTCAATCGGCAAGCTGGAGATCCAGGGAAGCCCGTGGTGTGGGCCGAAGGCCTGAGAGCTGTAGGGCAGATGGTACAGATTTGAATCCAAGTCTGAAGGACCAGGAACTCTGAGGGCAGGAGAAGATCTGGGTCCCGTTTCTCAACCAAGCAGAAGGATCATGAAACCAGCCTTGGCTGTCAGCAGGCTGGATGATGCCCTCCACACTGGGGAGGGCCATCCACCTAACCAGGTCACCAATTCACATACTGCTCCCTTACAGAAACACCCTCACAGACACACCCAGGAATCAGATATCTGGGCATCCAATGCTTTATCAGATATCTGAGTATCTGGTGGCCCAGTCACATTGACACATAACATGAACCATTGTAAGGCCACACATTTTGTTCCATCCTTGCTCCTTCTCAGCTCTCTTAGCTAAATTGAACTCTTTGATCACTTCTGAGTTGAACTATAGAAGTTTCTCTTCCTGAAGTTTGGGGAGTATACAGTCTGGTATTCCTTCTATTTTGCATTAACTGCTTTTGTCTATGGATGTGGACAGTAACTCATACTGACTTTTGACTGAACTGTAAAGATTAATATTGCTATCTTGCACATGAGAAAGAATCAGACATGGTAAATGTTCCCGACATAGATGACCTCACATGTTACTTTATTCCACATCTCTTACTGTTTTTGGTTGAAAAAAATCAACCCATTTTTCCCCCCGCCATTGGCAGTCTTTCAAATTTGTATCTGACTAGTAGAAATTGCATTTTTATGGGGGAATGTTCTGAAGCATGCTAACATTATTTTTATCTAAAATGTCCTGCTATGCTGAAAGTATGCTCGGCCTAGTAAGGGTCAGGCTGGCATTTTATAGCTCAACTAGATTACCTTGTATAGTCACAGTGTGTTTTACTGATCAGCAGTGTCAGCATCTCTTAGGAGCATGTTATAATTGCAGAATGGGACCCCCGTGCCAGCCTATGCAGTCACAACCTCTGGGAATAGAGCCCAGGAATCATGGCTTCTCAGTTCTTCAGTGTGATGTCAGACCCGCCAAGCTTACAGCTTCGCAGCTCCTAGTGTGGTCCTGGGAGTGGCAGCAGCAGCTTCATGCAAAAGGGAAAGAAAGAAAGTGAAGTGGCTCAGTTGTGTCCGACTCTTTGCGACCCCGTGGACCATAGCCCACCAGGCTCCTCCGTCCATGGGATTCTCCAGGCAAGAATACTGGAGTGAGTTGCCATTTCCTTCTCATGCAAAAGGAGCACTGGCTAGAAAGATGGCATTTCAGGCGCCTCTCCAGGCCGACTGAGAACAAGAGCCCCAGGAAATTCGTGTGCACATCACAATCTGAAGAGCCCTGTTCACAGGATTTAGCTTGTGTTGTCAGTGTCAGTAAATAGTAAGCTATATCAAATTACTCAATGAAATTAGCATTGAAAATGGATCTTAGTATGGAGAGTTATGTAAAGGAACATAATAGAGAGTTCTGTTAAGGAAATATTCCTCAATGTCACTGACCCAAAAGGAGAACCACCGTTAACTCTGACATCAAAGTTCTCATTGGAAAGCCATGAGCCAGGATGCTGTGTCTATGCATCCTACACGAAGGAGGCAGCTAGGGAAAGAAGGGTAGAGAAAGGCACCCTGCAGATCCGCTCTCAGCTTCCTTACTTAAAAAACAAAACAAGACATTGCCAGTCTACTCAGAGTGGTTGGAACACATCCTTGAGGCAGTAGGGAAAGGTCTCCTCTCAGGGAGAGGTGCAGAGATTTATTTCCTGGTACACACTGCCCCCTTGGCCGTGACACATCCTGTCATTCGGGAAATGTGCCTCCGTCAAAAACAAGAAAAAACAAATGTTTTCTAGTGTTGAGTCCTTAGGGAAGAACCCTTATTTGAAATAACAAATGGACATGGAATTTGAATTTTCAGGGCTTGCACACAGACACGGATACCTGGGCACAGATTCTTTCGATTCGCACAGACGTCCCTCCGCCTGGAGACTGGCTGGCGCCAGTCAGGGCAGCGGGCAGGCGGGCGCAGGTGTGGTGCTGGGAGGCAGGGAGCCGGGGTGCTTCGCCCGGGGTCTCTGCTTGTGCCCTGTCATTTGCTTCTTGCCAAGTCTGAGAAATGGAGTCTCAGCAGCAGAGGCTTATCAGTTTCATCACAAAGATTTTAATGCTCTCAGCCTGAGAAATGGCTTTAAGAACCATGATTGTCTCCATCCCACTCCGACACAGAGATCTCCGGCATCCTTTTGTTCCCCACACATCCTGGTCAGAGAGGCTCTGTCAAATTCACTCTACCTTGCGGACTTTTTTTCCATTAGGGAAAAGTCCCTGTCAGCCGCTGCTTTACTATTACTATGGCTATTCTCAACAATGGAGAACAACTTGAGTATCCAGTGAGGAGCTCCCAAATATGCCCTGCGTTTGACACGTGATGAACTGATCAAGAAAGCGCAGAGGTCGAGTTAGTCATATCACACTGAGGCGGGGATGGGTCCCCAGGTCAACCCTATTTGTTTACACCATATTCCGTGTTCACTCTGGTATTTATCCCAGTGACGGTGGCAGTAAGCCCCATGGCTTTGGATGATCAGGCAGGAATCCGAAGGTCCATTCAGCCAGAGTGCGCTAAGCCCCGGGCACCTGTTCTGCCCCGTGCTGCTGGATTTATGGAGATGAACGTTCTTGGGCAGAATTCTGCCCAGAACTCTGAGCAGAGTTGGAGACAGAGTTCTGGGTCCCCAAGGGATCACGGCCAAGACAGCACAGAGATGGGTCGGGCAAGGCTCTAGTGAGGGGCTCATGGCTTTAAGTGGGAGGAGGAGCACACTTCTGGCAGAGGAGAAGCATGTGCAGCCTGGTGGTGGGAGTGGGGGTGGGGTGGGGGATGCAACAGGCAGGCAGCAACAGCGAGAGCCTCCCCAGGGTAGAGGGCGGGGCACGTGGGAGAGCCTGGGAGGGTGCTGCGCAAAGGTCACTTTCACGGTGAGCTGTATCCCCAGCCTCCCTCCCTAAGAAGATTCTTGAGCTTTGCTGTGAGATCGGGCTAAAATATAGAAGTCCCTGCTGCCTCTTTAGAGAACTGTTGGGCCTATCAAGTAGCTGTGAAATAATTTAAACATTAGGGGCTTAAATGAGGTCAGAGGAAAAAGAGTCAGTGCAAATGACTTATTTCAGAGAAACAAGCTCTGTGAGACTGTGAGCACTTTAGTGTGTCAAATGCTTCCCCTCTGGTGGCTTTTCCTCTGGATGTGCGGGTGTATATATGATCCTCTTCAAGGGGATGAACAGAGAAGCTGAAGAAAGAGATCAGATAGAGCAGGGAGAAAAGTTACGCCTGTTTTCTTTAATGGCAAGCTCTGACTTCTACATCTGAAAATTCATGAGAAAATATATACCTTTAAAAATTCATCTTATCGTTTGACATTCCTCATGAGAGGGCCTGATCTTAGTGGTAGAATAGAGTTGGTTTTGCAAGTTGACCTCGAGCAAGCTATTTAAATAGTGTCTATTTAAATGGAGTTTATTCTGTAAATCACAGGTGCCATGTCCTTTGCTGTCATTGAAATTGGGAAGGTTGGATTTGCAAGTGCACACATGTGTAAGTGCCTTACAGTTTTGGAAAGTGTGACAAGAATGAATGTGTCTTCCAAATGCTAATTAGCTAGAATAAAAATGAAAGATTATATTTATTGGTATCCAATTGCAATTATAAAATGATTTAATGGACGGGACTGTAACTTTCAACAAATGACTAGAGGAAATGACCCAATTTTCCACTGATTTTTAGAAATGCTGAGATGATTCTATAACAACATATTTAACTTCCTTTTATATTGAAAGTTTTCACTATTTAAAATCAAAATTATACTTTGAAATAAAATAGTTTTATTGAAATTAAACTTCAACACTCTTGGTATCTACTTAAATATTGATTTAGTTCTGTTAAAGTGTTCTGATTATAGAGAGGCCCTAGGCGTTTTCAGTGAACGAATGTGGAAAACCGAGGAGTACAGAGAGAATACATTCCGTGTGATGAGTGATGGGTCACCCACACCCTCCTACCATGGAAAGTGCCCAAGATCGAAACCACCCTTCAGTGTCTTCTCCCCCAGTCAATATTACATTTCATAGGCCCTTTTATGTAGGGTCACAGTTACTCCCTTTTCCCAAAGTGATGACATGATGAATGATTTTCTGCGGATTTGATAGAACAGCTAGACAAATCAGTGGGACCAGAGCCACCAACATTGCTTCAGAGACAGCTGTGTGTTTGAAATGGTTTGCTTCTGATGACAAGACGTGATGCTCCTGGAGGAATGTCTGTAATGACAGCAAACGGAAGCCAGGTGGAAAGCTCTGAGACTGGGCTGTAGGGAGATCATGACCTTCTGAAACTGCTCAAATCAGATCCTTAGAGGACACCAGAGGACTAGACAGCATTCATTTTTTCCCCATTTTCACTCTTCCTTTTTCAGGCTGGAGGTTATTAAAATAGAGTGTGATAAATTATTTCATTTGAAGAGAAATGATATTTTGAAAGTATCCTCAGTAAAAAATAAATGTGCAAGGAGAACCTTTTGGCAGTTCTATCTTGGTCACAGACTAGTGACTGGCACCGGCAGCAGTGAGGTGCCCTGAAAATACCCCTCATTTTTATTAACCTGAACAACAGATAAATAGGGAAAGATCTCAGCATCAACTAAAAGTAAGACATATGTTAAGTGACTTCATGATATGGAACTCTTTGACAAATTTTACTTCCTTAAACTAATTTCTTGAGCTTCCCTTGTGGCTCATCTGGTAAAAATTCTGCCTGCAACATAGGAGACCTGGGTTCTATCCCTGGGTTGGGAAGATCCGCTGGAGAAGGGAAAGGCTACCCACTCCAGTATTCTGGCCTGGAGAATTCCATGGACTGTATAGTCCATGGGGTTGCAAAGAGTCGGACACAACTGAGCAACTTTCACTAAACTAACTTCTTAGGCATCTATATATCTAAAGAGCAAAAGGAATGACTTCACATTCCTTCAGACCCACACCATAGCCAGCCATTTAATTTAACAAAGAATAGCAGACATACTGATCTCAATAATAGCTGCCATGGTGGCTCTCCAGCCAGACACCACTGGACACAGACCTCTGGTCAAACAACTCTGGGCTTACTTCCTATTACAACAAAGGAGAGGGTGCTTCGTACTTGAGTCTCCTAAATTTTATCTGCGAGTTGGAGAATGAGACAGGGCTAAAGCTGTAATTGGTGGAAATAGCCCGCCCAAGAGGTAGACACTGTACTTTTGTAGTGTCATCGCTATTTTGGTTTGGGGATGCATCAGGCAGAATGTGGAGAAGGCAATGGCACCCCACTCCAGTACTCTTGCCTGGAAAATCCCACGGATGGAGGAGCCTGGTGGGCTGCAGTCCATGGGGTTGCTAACAGTCGGACGCGACTGAGCAACTTCACTTTCCCTTTTCACTTTCATGCATTGGAGAAGGAAATGGCAACCCACTCCAGTGTTCCTGCCTGGAGAATCCCAGGGATGGGGGCGCTAGATGGGCTGCCGTCTATGGGGTCACGCAGAGTCGGACACGACTGAAGCGACTTAGCAGCAGCGGCAGGCAGAATGACAGAGCGGTCTCATTTTTGTCTCACTCTGTCACGGCCACAGAGTAACCTTGTGTGATGTTGGTGTCTTGTGACGCTGTTTATGATCAACTGTAAAACAGCGGCCTAGACCCCAACTGCCGCAGCCAGGGCGGCCTTACCCTTCTCACCGTCCTTCCCCTCCCGTGGCCCGTGCGCCCGTGAGCACTGCTGGGCCTGCACACCAATCACTCACCCTTCAGAACTGCCCGGTGTGGGCGGGATGTATCATTCTTCCCAGTTTACACATAAAACATCACATGGCTCAGAAGTCCCGTTGTGTCCCCGTGGACTGTGGGCAAGAACTGAAGCTTTTTATCATAAAACCCTAATTACACCGATAAGTAAAAGCACAGGAAACAATGAGAGGTTTCAAAGAAAGCAGAGACAAAAGGGGTTGAGGGGAGCCGGAAACGTGTGGAACTGGGGCGTTTGGCATGTAGTTCAAGTAGTGATTGAAATTTGAAGAGAGGCTTCCTGGGTAGGTGGGGCCTGGGGGTCATTTCAGGTCCAGTGGGAGCAAAGGCGGAGAGGGGAAGAGGCGGCAGGGTCCAGAGAGCAGCCTGGCTGGAGGGACAGCACGTCGGAGAGGACTGTGAGGGTCAGGAGCGGAGGACCGAGTGCGCCAGCCTGGGCTTGATTCGAAACGGGGGCTTGAGAAGGCTCTGCTCCGTTTGGTCACTGGACGTTTTTGACTTGGGACTAGAGCGTATTCCAGGCAGGGAGGCATGTGGGTAATAAGAGTGAACGTTTCCCAAGCTTTGAGCATCAGATAGTCATTCATTTATTCAGGGGATACTTATTTAGCGCTGTGCCTTCGGCAGTGAGATATTTGCAGGGGAATCCATCATGGATGAGGCCCTTTCCTTTCTGTAGGGGACATCACAGTCATACTTGAGTTTCTGTCGTAGTCACTGAGTGAACGAGGAGGACCGGGAGCCTACAGGGGAAGGGACAATGCACCCTCCTTGGGCATGAGGGGAGGATTTACGCAGGAGGTGATATTTGAGCCCAGAGGCCAAAAGACGGGAAGCAGTTCCCAGGCAGAGAATCCACATGGATGAGGCTGGTGGGGATGATGAGAAATGAAGGATGAGAACAGAGAGAAATTGTTGAACATGATGGTCAGAAGAATGTGAGTGAGCTCTGAGCTGTTAATGTCAGGATAATTGTGGGGAAGGAGATTAAATCGTAAGGGTTAAATGTTAACGGAATTGGGGTCAGTGCGGTCAGTGGCTCTTTGCCCTCTCTGTTTCCAAGGAGGCTGTGCATGGGATAGAAGAAAAGAAGGTTTGGAACGTGCCTACAGCAGCATCAGATAGCGGGTGGGTAGTTTTGTTTTCATAACAATGCTTTCCTAGGAACGGACCTTATAGCAACTGTTACATACTTAAGGGGCTTCCCTGATGGCTCAGTGGTAAAGAATCTGCCTGCCAGTTCAGGAGCTGCAGGAGACTTGGGTTCAATCTCTCAGTCAGGAAGATTGCCTGGAGTAGGAAATGGCAACCTGCTCCAGTCTTCTTGCCTGGATAATCCAAGGGACAGAGGAACCTGGTGGGCTGCAGTCCATGGAGTTGCAAACAGCTGGACAGGACTGAGCACGCACACACATACCTAAGAGTAGCAGTAAAGAGCCGAAAATAGTAAGATCTGAACCATAAAATACTAGCGTTACCGTCACTTCATACATTCCGTCGTTTCATGAATAAAATTTCATGATTATAATCACGGCACTATAAGTACATGAATGAATAAATAAACAAAAGAATATATGAATGCATACAGACACAGGGAGAGAGCAAAAGGTCTTATGCTACTGGAAACCTTCGCCTCGTGTAATACGGAGCTTCTCGAGCTTTGTTTGCCTGCATCAGAGTCATCTGGAGGGCTCGCTAACTGGCCTGTAATACTACATGCTGGGCATCTGCTTCTCCTTAACACCCACTCTCTGGCCACGGACACTCAGGTTGCCACCATGCTGCTACAAGCATCTTCTTCATGCCTCTTTATGCTCTCAGGTGAGATTGCTTTTAGCTAGAAACTGAGCCACTGGGTAATAGCATGTACCCATCTCAATGACTGATGCATGACTGAACTATGTAATGCAAGGGTGCACTCAAGAGGAGCCGTATCCATCTACATTCTCACCAGCAATACAGGAAGGGCCCTATGTGTCCACATTCCTGCCAACACACGCGATTGTCTAGCTTTCTGAATTGTGTCAGCCTTTTAAGCACAAAGTTTTATCTTATTTCTTATTGTCTTATTAAATAATGGGGAGGGAGGTGGGAGGGGGGTTCATGTTTGGGATTGCATGTACACCCGTGGTGGATTCATGTCAATGTATGGCAAAACCAATACAGTATTGTAAAGTAAAATAAAGTAAAAATAAAAATTAAAAAAAAAAGAAATCTTCTGAGGCTTGCGAACCAGCTTTCTCTGTCTCAGCACAGAGCAAAATATCATCTACATATTGTAACACCACCGCTTCAGAGCTATTAAAGTTTTGTAGATCTCACACACAAAAAAATACTGTTCAGCATCTGTTCATGCAGTGTATTTTTTTTTTCTCTCTTAACTTGCTAACTGTGTGATCTTGGATGTCCCTTCACTTTTATAGAGTTTCAGTTCTCTCTGTAAAATGAGGGAAAAGTACGTCTGTCTCACCGAAAGGTGGTGAAATGAGGTAACACGTGGAAAGTGATCTGAACTTGGTCTGCAGAGTAGTAAGCTCCCTCAAGAAGTTTTCTGTATTTGCTATTATTAGATTTATTTTCCAGATGATTTATCAAAAGGCAAATTTAAAAAGAGTTTCAGGAATTGGGTTATTATAAAATTGCCAATAACTGAAATTAAGTTAAGGGATATTCTTTTGAGGTCATTGGAACCCATGGTAAGAAAGCAAGAGAAAATGTAGTGGATAATGTTCAGAAAATTGATAATGTCCAGGACAAGGGGATTTGGGAAAAGGCAAGAGACTAACAGTGGATTAAAAAGAAAAGAATAATGTATTTTTCTTCTTTCTTTTTGTTTACATTTCTATTGTAAGTATTATAATCACATCACTACTGCTGCTAAGTCACTTCAGTCGTGTCCGACTCTGTGCAACCCCATAGACGGCAGCCCACCAGGCTCCCGCATCCCTGGGTTTCTCCAGGCAAGAACACCAGAGTGGGTTGCCATTTCCTTCTCCAATGCATGAAAGTGAAAAGGGAAAGTGAAGTCGCTCAGTCGTGTCTGACTCTTAGCGACCCCATGGACTGCAGCCCACCAGGCTCCTCTGTCCATGGGATTTTCCAGGCAAGAGTACTGGAGTGGGGTGCCATTGCCTTCTTCGGAATCACATCACTAAAAATTGCCAAATGGAAGAGGTTAAAAAAAGAAATCTGTAAGTTTGTCCCTTAAGAAACCACTATTAAAACTTTAATGTATCAGCTTTATTCTTTTCTTATTATGTTTAACGTTGAATTAACTTATAATTATGCTGCTCACACAGTCATGTATCATACTTAAGTAAAGAAGAGAGCATGCTAATTTTTCAATAGTCTGCAAAATCACCATTTTAATTGCTTCATAATATTCCCTCAAGTGCATGTGCCAGGGTAATTATATTTTAATGCTCTGGACTTGAAAGTAATTCAGTATCTTCAAAAGCGTGTAGTATAAATTACAAATTATTTTAATCCGGTGGATTTAGACATGCTCACACTAAGATAGTGTAAGTCAATGTGCTTAACAATATGTCGTATTTGCACAGCCCCATAGAGAGCAAACATCTTTAGTAATACTGTTTTCAAGCAGTGCTGTGATTTGGACCTTCTGGGCATTAATACTGTGTTGGAGATGAAGGAGTCAGCCAAGGCTGTATGTTTAAGAATATGCTTTAGATCTAACCTTTGGAAGAACCCAAACAAGATTCCCTTCTCCAGTGCACTTTCTTTAAACAACATCATTCTACTTCCGAAACAAAACAGCTCAGAGGTTAACCAAGGGGCTGAGTTAGAATCTCCCAGAATATGTGGATGTTTGGCACGATTGATTAATCACTTTAAATTGCTCAATACATGGTGTCTATGTATAAGGCTCTGTCAATATTTTTATAAGCATTAAATGCATGTGTGAAATCACTTAGCACAGTAAATAGACGTGTTAGAAATTTAAGGCTGAATCTGAGACTTGCACAGCTGTTGCTGCTGTTTAGTCGCTCAGTTGTGTCCACCCCACGGACTGTAGCCCATCAGGCTCCTCTGTCCGTGGAATTTCCCAGGCAAGAGTACTGGAGTGGGTTGCCTTTTTCTTTTCTAGGGGATCTTCCCGACCCAGGGATGGAACCTGAGTCCCTGCACTGGCCGGTGGATTCTTTACCGCTGAGCCACCTGGGGAGCCCCCGACTTGCGGAGTACTGTATATAAACACTTGTTTTTTGATACTTCAGAACAAATGATGATAATACTGCAGTGAAGACTTTATGATAAATGTATGATAAAAGCATCTGTTTCAAATAAGGAAATAATTTCATTTCTTGAATTCTGAATAGAAAATGATACAGAATTAGTAGATTGCCCAAATGCATGTGTTAATGAGCTTCTTCTCAGAAGAACTGCATTTTCTTCAGTGTCATTCTCTATGAACACTTACCCATGATTTTATAAACGGTAACATTATGTCATATTCTAGAGACCTCCATAAAACCATACTATCGTAGTGATCACTCCTTCCCTGTGGTCAATTGCTGAGCAAAATAAAATGGAGAATTGCACCTTTCAATATCATCAGTGCCTAAATAACTTATTTTGGAAACATTATGCATAACATGTAAATGGTCCCCGGGTTACACCTTTTTCCATAACTAAAGAATATAGAAACAGATCATTTTATCAGATATAGTCAATCTTGATTAATAAATTAATCAGTTTTTTGGTGTGTGTGGTGTGATGAGAGCTTTTAAGTTGACTAGATAAATTAAAATAAATGTTTCTTACCTGTCAACTGGTAACTTTCAAAATGTGTACTTATAGTAAGAAGAACATTATAAAAGGAAATATAAGCTTGTAAATAGCTTCTTACGCACATTAATTCATTTAAACTGCACAACAATCACTGCCTGCATATATGCCATATACACAAATAAAAAGAAAAGCAAAATGAACACCTTTGTACACGTTCCCAAATTATGTCTAATCCTATCCCATCCATCTCCCCCGTATATTACCCCTGTTGTGGTATTTCAAAGCAAACACCAACATCTTAGCCTTTCATCCTTAACTATTTCAGTGTGAATCTGTAACAAGCAAAAGCCTTTCTTAAAACAGAACTTTAAAAAAATAACAGTAATTCATTTACATTATCAAACATCTAGTTGGTCTTCAAATTCCCAGCAGTTAACTGGAAAAATGCATTTTATCATTCCCAGCATACAAATAAAGACTCAAACTTTTCTAAGACCTGAGTCTAGTAAGAAATAAAGTTCGTATAAAGACTGTTGTTGCCGGCGCCTGTTCTCTGCACGTGTACTCTGTGCAATCCAGCACTCAGCAGGGATTGGAGCCCCCGAGGCACTGCTGAAGGAGCCGGTTCAGAGCAAAGGTTTACTCCTTTCCTGGTAGAACCGTGATTTTCATACCTGAGCTGAGGACAAGGCCCGGATAGGGCACTGTGTCTGCCATTCCTTCATTCCTAATTGTGGCCTAAGAATTCATGACTGTTCTGGAAGAATTCAGGGAAAATTTGAATGTATAGAACAGTAGTCTCTACACTATATATCATGTTGAGGTAAATATTATTTAACTGTAAAGTAATAAACCCTGATACTGTGTCATCAGAATTCTAGGAGAGGTTGCCCTCAGATTCATTCATTTAAATTTCTTTATCTACAGAGAGCAAGGAGGCATTTTACCTGGTTCCTTAAGGAATACTATGGTTGTTTCATATATTAGAAACAATGTCTTATCTTAAAATTCAAATAAGTAGAATTTTAAAGTCTATAGAATATCCTCGGGCTTCCCTGAGAGCTCATTTGGTAAAGAATCTGCCTGCAATGCAGAAGACCCTGGTTCGATTCCTTGGTCGGGAAGATCCGCTGGAGAAGGGATACCCTCTCCAGTATTCTTGTGCTTCCCTTGTGGCTCAGCTGGTAAAGAATCAGCCTGCAATGCGGGAGACCTGGGTTTGATTCCTGGGTTGGGAAGATCTCCTGCAGAAGAGAAAGGCTACCCACTCCAGTATTCCGGCCTAGAGAGTTCCATGGAGTTACAAAGAGTCGGACATGACTGAGTGACTTTCAAAAAAAAAAAAAGGAATATCATTAAAATCACATGCAGTCTACTTTATAAATAGATTTCAAGCATGCATATAGGTATCTATAAAAGTTTCTGGTTTAAATTTATTGCATACTGTTGAAATATTTTTCAAATGTTCATCAACTAATCTCAGTTGCTTTGAAACAAAAGTAATATGAGCATTTAAGAACCTCTTATTGCTGTGTGACGCTATAATTACACTGACAGAAGTAGAATTCCCAAAATTTATATTCAAAGGTAGTTGAGTTTTAAAAGAAATAAAACTCTGCATTCAAGAAATGAAAACTATTTTTATTTGAGTAAAAAAATACTTTTCTGAGAAGTATTTTCTTGATAATTTTTTGCCTTGAAGTTAAAAGTATTGTCAACTACATTCAAATAAGTGTTTATTTGAATACTTAGTTTCCTAAATGGAACTGTCACTTTGATCAAAGGGCATTTTGAGGAGTCACTGTTTCTCTTTGGGCTGTTTGGCTTGGAGACTCAGATATTAAGCCCAAATAATGCTCTTCAGTCAGGGCCAGTGTGCCATCTGCGAGGACTGGATGGCTCTACCACTCACCAAGCACAGCTGCACTTCTGTGGAACTTGTAATGAGCCACGCAGATACTAATTTCTATATTTTACTTATTAGTAACTCATACTTCAAACTTTGAGAGTAATTATTTCCCTTCCCAAATGATAGATGAAGAAACTGAAGTTTAGGAATATAGTTCATGGAAGTTTCTCCAGCTATTAAGGGATAGGTCCCTATCTATTAAGAGCCACAATAGGCTTGTTTCACCAGGGCAAACTAAGTCAAGTCTCCAGATCAAAGGTGTTAGGTGGACATCTTTAGTTTTGCTCCATGAAGAGGGGGTGAAGACATTAGTAATGTTTCAGTTGCTGTTGGAATGATGATTATTGAGGCTTTAAAAAGTTGCCTGCAAAGATTAAAGAGCTATTTGAACATGAAATAAATGAATTTTTGTCATCTTTATGTCAAGTAAAGATTTATTTCCGAATCTCAGATACCCCAGCAATAAAAACAGAGCGCATGCATTAAGGTGTTCAAGCTTTCTGCATTCTTTGTTAAGTTTATCTGTATCAGGGTGCCCATGGGTGTGTGAGCCATTTACTGGTTGGTTTTGTTATTTTGTCACATCTGGCAGAGTTTCAAAAGGCAATACAGGCAGGCAGGTGTTATTATTGATTGAAATAAAACACTTTAGCGCTACTCCTTCTAACCCAGTGTCTACTGTATGCATTTATTCACCCTCTGTTCCCAGAGGACTGGTGAGTTTGTCTCTTTGGTGAAGAATGGGATAGGAAAGTCTGCAGGGTTTTGCTCCCTGATTACATTATTGCTAAATAAAGCAGTCTCTCCCTTGACTTTCTGTGTAATGAAACTTTAATTGTGTGACCAAATTATATAGAACCTGAAGGTCAAACTACCCCAAATAATACTGCATTGTAGTTTCATCTCTGTGTTCTAAAAATACTTAGTTAAATATCAAATTGGCACCGACTTTAAAAAGAAGACTTTAGAGTCCATTATAATATCTCTGTACCTGGCTAAGACCTCAGAAAATTACACAGCTTCTGAGTGACAAGCTTCTATGAAGGTTTAGGTTACGATCTCAGTGAAGATACAGTGTTCACCAGTTAAAGTATATAGTATTTAATTTACATCACAATGTACATTAATGTGCATATATAATAATAATATAATGTACTTAATATGTATTAAATAAGGAGTGGCTTCAGAGGCCGAAATGAAATCCCTTGACTCTAAAACTGTAAGAAGCAATAAGAACTGACTCAACAGTAAGAGCTGATTAAACATTTCAGCTTCTCAAATTAAATATAATAGGTAGATATTTTATTGTATTCTGCTGAAAAGACTGGTTGATTATTTTGTATCTTTCTAAAACACATATATAAGTTTCTAACTGAGAGAACTATTAGTGATTCATTTAATAAATAAATGCTATTTAAAGTACTCTGAAGATTAATCAATATATTAGAAAGTCTGTATAAAAACAGTAATAGAATATAGAGGTAAGTGAGGAATATTTTACTTTAAATTTTATAATATTTCTAATAGAAAATTCAATAGTTTTATCACTGAATGATAGTTTTTTTAATGGGAATGGTCATAGGAATGCCATTATTCTTTGTAATATTAATAGTAAAGAAGAGATGCTAATGGGACTCATTATGGTATAATGCATGATAAATCATATGATATCTAAAATTCGAAGTTGAAAGGTACTTCTCATGGGGTTCTTAATGATCTATATAGAAAAGCACAAGAGTGAAAAATACAATTTTAATGAGGTATTCTTTAAAATCTTTTTTTTTTGCTTTTAGATAAATATATGCAGATTTAAATCTCGATTGTGTTCACTGAACTATCTCTTAAAGCATTAAGAGCGTATTTCTTTTCTATAGTTTCCAAGATTATTTTCATTTATTTTTATGTTGAAGTACAACACACATCCAGAAAAAGGTGAAAGTCATTATGTATGCAGCTCATGAGTGATCAAAAAGTGAATGCAGTTATCTAAATATTACCTAGGCCAAGAACATTGCAGGACTTCCCAGGTGGCTCAGTGGTAAAGAATCCATCTGCCAGTGCAGGAGATGCAGATTCGATCCCTGGGTCAGAAAGATCCCTCCCTGGAGGAGATAATAGCAACCCGCTCCAGTATGCTTGCCTGGAAAATCCTATGGGCAGAGGAGCCTGGTGGGCTATAGTCCATGGGGTTGCAGAGTCAGACACGACCTGACTGAGCACACACATCAGCAGCAAGAATGTTACAGGATCTCAGACACCTCCTTCATCCTTTTCTGATTGCCACCACCTCCCTCTTCTCACTGTCGTGACTACTACTGCCAGTTTTGAACTGTGTACAGAAGGGATCATGCAATGTGTATATTTTTTTCTCTTGGCTTCTTGGGTTGACATTATGCTTGTTAAACACCGTGCTGTGGGATATAGGTGTAACTGACTAATTTTCATTGCTTTACAATGTTTCATTATGTGGCTATGTCTAAATTTGTTTATCCATTCTACAAATAGATGTATGAGTTGTAGTTTGGGACTCTTCTGAGGAATACCTGAGGAATATGCGTGTCTTTTGGTACACAATTCTGCTTTTCAGTAGGGTGCTTTCTTCAGAGTGGTGTTGCTGGCGCCGCAAATAAGTATAGGTTGAACTTTAGTTAGAACTTAGTGTAATATGTGAAAGGCCTTTTTATGGAGATTGTGCTAATTTACACTCTCAGCAGTAGCGTATGAAAATTCCCTTTGCTTGACATTCTTGACAACACGTAATATAGTCAGTTTTATTTTATTTTCACTTTTTAATGTTTTCCTCGATTTTGGGCAACCTACTTGATGTGCAGAATTCTCACACTGGTTTTAATTTGCCATGCTTCCATGGCTAATGAGGTTGGACACCTGAATAGATTTGTTAGTCGTTTAGAGATTTCTTTTATTCTTCTTTTCCTTAGTGCTTTGTAGTCCTCTGTGTATTCTGATTACTAATATCCTGGAAAATCGCTTCTCTTATTCTGTGGCTTCTCTTTTCACTGTTTCAACATCTTTAAATGAACAGAGATTCTTAAACTCAATAGATTTGGGTTTGTCATCTTTCCTCTATGGTTTGTGCCCTGGGCATCGCATTTGAGAAATATTTGTGTTCCTCCGAGTTGTGAAGATGTGAAGTTGTGAAGTCAGCTGTGCTGTCTTCTGGTAGCTTTCTTGTTTTGTTTTTCCCATATAGGCCTACATTCTTACTGGAATTCATTTCTGCCTTTGATTTCAAGTAGTAATCAACCCGTCTTCCATTACATTTTTTCTTCTTTTTTCCCCCGGAGTTGATACTCAATTGGCCCGGCACTGTGCACTTAAAAGAAGTTGTTTCTTTTTTTATTTTTAATGCTCTGCATTGCAAACATCTTCAAAATTTACTGTTCATATATGTTCAGTCTATATTCTGTTCCATTGTTCTATCTGAGTACCTCTCTGCCAACATGACATTCTCTCTCTTTTTTTGGGGGGGGGATCACATTGTTAAGACTTCACATTCAGTAAAGAAAATCCTTTGACTTTGTTTTTCTTCATGAATATCTTGGTGATTCCTGTCTGTTTGTGTTTCTACTAAGAATGTGTGAGCGTTCTTGTTGCTCCACATCCTTTCCAATATTTACTGTTGTCAGCGTCCTGGATTTCAGCTCTTTTAATAGACGTGTAACTTCAGTTCATATTTATATATAGACTTTTACCCAGTGGATTTGCTAAGCTCTCTATGTGCAGTAAAAAAAATATATATATATATATATAATATATATATATATATATATATATATTATATATATATAGGGCTTCCCTGGTGGCTCAGAGGTTAAAGCATCTGCCTCCAACGCGGGAGACCTGGGTTCGATCCCTGTGTCGGGAAGATCCCCTGGAGAAGGAAATGGCAATCCACTCTAGTATTCTTGTTTGGAGAATTTCATGGACGGAGAAGCCTAGTAGGTTACAGTCCACGGGGTCGCAAAGAGTTGGACACGACTGAGCGACTTCACCTCACCTCACATTTATATGTATATATACACACATATACATATATATTATATATACACAATCATGCAGCCTATGAAATCAGCAGTTTTATTTTTTCCTTTCCAATCCTTATTACCTGTTAAACATTTTGTTACCTTATTGTACTAATTAGGCTTCCCTAGTAGCTCAGCTGGTAAAGAATCTGCCTCTAATGCAGGAGACCCTGGTTTGATTCGTGGGTCAGAAGATCCTCTGGAGAAGGGGTAGGCTAGCCACTCCATATTCTTGAGCTTTCCTGGTGGCTCAGATGGTAAAGAATCCACCTGCCATGTGGGAGACCTGGGTGTGATCCCTGAGTGGGGAAGATCCCCTGGAGAAGGGAACAGCTACCCACTCCAGTAGGGAGAATTCTCTGGACAGAGGAGCCTGGCAGGCTACAGTCCATAGGATCACAAAGAGTCAGAGACGACTGAGTGACTTTCACTTTCACTAACTAATTAGAATGTTCACTACAGGTTGAATTGATGGGTCTGTAGACAACATGCTTGCCTGGGACCCAAACTCTTAAACAGCTCTCAGAATCTTGTCCTATTTGTGATGCTGACTGTAAAACTTTTGTAGATATTCCCTACTTGGCTAAAGGTTTTAATCTTGTTTAATTGTTGAATTTAATCAAAGACTCTTTCTGCATTTATCAGAAGACTATATTTTCTTCAACTTGATTAATTACATTGAAGAGTTTTTAAATGTTAAGCAGTCCTTATATTCCTGGAATAAACTTGATTGCATTTTGACCTATTACATCTTTTCTTTATTTTTATGTCCTAATATAATATTGTAAGTATCTTTTAAGGATTGTGGGATCTGTGTTTTAATAAGATTGGCTTTTGTTTTCCTCCTTACATGTTTTTCTTTTTTTGTCAGATTTTGATATCACAGTTACGCTGGCCTCACGAAACAAACTGGGAGACATTCTGTTTTTCTACTTTTTTGAAGTGCTTATTTGATGCTTGTGTTGTTATATCCTCAAATATTTAGAGGAATTCATTAGGGAAAACAAAAGGGACTGAAGATTTCTTTGTGGGAACATTTTTAAATTGTAGATTTAGTTTTGCCTATATATAAGCAACTCAGATTTTCCTGTTTCTTGCCTGCTTTGGTAAATTACAGTTTGGAATGTGTCTATTTAATCTTTAAAATCATTGGCATAAAATTATTCCAGATATCCTCTTATTATCATTCCCATGCGTGTAGGATCGTGGTAAAATGCTCTTTTGCATTCCGGATATTGGTTGTGTCTCTTTTCCTGGATCGGTCTAGCTAGTGTTTTTGTTTTTCATCTACATCTCCTTCAAAACCTTAAGACAAATACCATATAATATCATTTATATGTAGAATCTAAACTGTGGCACAAATGAATCTATCTATAAAACAGAGACAGACTGATACAGAACAGACTTGTGGTTTCCAGGGAGGGTGGGGAAGGGTGATGGGTGATCTGGGAGTTTGAACTGGTCAGTGCAAGCTGTTCCATTTAGAATGGATAGCAGCAGGTTCTGCTTAGCACAGGGAGCTGTCCACGATGTCCTGTGATAAACCATACTGGAAAAGAATATAATAAAAGTATATATATATATGCATATAACTGAGTCACTCTGCTGCATAGCAAAGATGGGCACAATGTTGTAAATCAGCTATACTTCAAAAATTAAATAAGCGTCCTTTGAAGCCTTATTCTTAGTGTCTGCTTCCTGTTTCATCCTTGGTTTTACCGCTCTGTGCTTTTCCAGGCGTCTGCATTCACCCTCAGTTCACCCATCTCCTCCCTCCTTTTGATGTCCGTGTGCTCGAGAGCAGTGACTTCTGCTCCACTTGTGATCTTGATAATTTGGGTCTTCTTGCTCTTTCTTTCTTGGACAGCGACTAGAGATTTATCAATGTTAGCAAGCTTTTCAAAGAACCAGCTTTTGGTTTTGTGGATTTTCTCTAACGCACTCTGTTTTCTATTGCAATAATCTGTGGGATATATTTTTATTACTTCTCCTCTTCTTCTTAAATTGCTCTATATCCTTTAGTTCCCTGAGATAGAAACTTGTTTATTTAGATCTTTATTGTTTCTGATACATTTAATGCTAAAAATGCTGCTGTACCCCACAAATTGTCATAAATTGTATTTTCATTTAGATCAGTTTTTAAAAATTTGACTAGGGATTTCTGCTTCAACTTGGGTTATTTTCAAACATTTTGTGACTTTCTAGCTATCTTTCTGTTACTGATTAATAGTTGAATTCTATTGTGATTTGAGAGCATACTTTGTATGATTTGCATTCTTTTAAATTTGTGAGGGCCCATGCTTCATGAACTTGAGAGGACTGTTTCTGCTACTGTTGGCTGGAATAGCCTAAAACGCCAGTTAGATCCAGTTGATTAACAGTGATGTGGGTCTTTTACATTCTTGCTGTTTTTCTTCCTCCTTGATGTGTCAATTAGTCCAACTGTTGTAATGGATTTGCCTGTCTCTCCAGATCGTTCTGTCGGTGTGTGCCTCATGTGTTTAGACTCTGCTGTTTGGTCCATATGCAGAGAGGAATGTTAAGCCATCTTGGAAAACTGATCATTTTGTCATTGTGCGGGGTGCCTACTCATCTATGATAATCTTCCTTTTTCTGAAGTCTGCTTTGTCTGAAATTAATATAGCTATTCTAGGTTTATTTAGATTTAGCATTACTGTAAAAAGTAAAATATAAAATGAACACCAAACTTGAAGATTGCCTGAGGAGACAAAACCATCTAAGCCACATAAGCAAAACTAAATCTAGCCTACTTCATGTGCATAAGCAAAACTTAACTTAGTTTACTTCTTGTAAATGCCTCTGATAATCATCAAAGGAACTTAAGTCATCTTCCTTAACATGGTATTAAATAATCACTTTTGATCAATCTCCTGCCCTCTAGAAACCCTCACTGTAATAACCAATCACCATAAAGGTTAAACCGCTTCCTCGTTTTTTCACTTCATAAGCCATTCTGTAACGTTGTGCCTCTGAGCTTCATATTAATTTTGAGGTTGCAAGCGTCCATTTCTAAACTGTTCTTAACATGCACAATAAACTCTTTGTGATTACTATTTTATTGATTTGGTGGTTTTAATTTTGCTATTTATGAATTTTTTGAGATTAACATGGCTTATCTTTCTCCATCTCTTTACTTTTAATCTAGTTTTAGTCTTTCATTTAAAATAGATTTCTTATAGAAAGCAACTACTTGGATCTGGTCATTCTTTATACGGCTTTATACTCTGAAGATCTCTGTTTTTTAAGCAGCGTATTTAGATCCGCTTTTAAAGTGCTTATTGATATATTTGGATTGATATTGTCTATCACATTTGCAGCTGTTTTCTCTTTGTTGTATTTGTACTGTGTTTTATTTCATTTGTGGCTGTGCTGGGTCTTTGCTGCGAGCTAGGACCACTCCCTGGTCGCAGGGCACAGGCTCCTCACGGTGGTGGCCCCCTTGCTGCGGAGCATGGGCTCCAGGGCACATGGGCCTCAGCAGTTGGGACATACACACTCAACAGCTGCAGGTTCAGTCGCTGTGGCACACAGGCCTATTGCTCTGTGACATGTGCGGTCTTCCCACATCAGGGACTGAACCTGTGTCTCCTGCACTGGCAGGCAGATTCTTTCCACAGCCACCAGGGAAGCCCTGTCTTATGTTTTTTGTTCCCTCTTTTCTTTTTCTTGTCCTTTTTAATGCCTTATTTGAATTTAATTGAGCATTTTGTAGGATGCTGTTTTATCTCTACCTATTGTTTCTTTGGGGCTTCCTAGGTTGTGCTAGTAGTAAAGAACCCACCTGCCAGTGCAGGAAACATAAGAGACGTGGGTTCGATCCCTGGGTTAGGAAGATCCTCTGGAGAAGGGCACGGCAATCCACTCCAGTATTCTTGCCTGGAGAATTCCATGGAAGAGGAGCCTGGCAAGCTGCAGTCCATGGGGAGGCAAAGAGTTGGACACAACTGAAGCAACTTAGCATGTGCTGTTTCTTTAAACAGTTCTTGTAATTAAGAATAAGAAAAATGAGTTTATCTTACCTTCTTTTATTCTTTCTCAAATACTCTTCCTCTCTTTACATATAGATCAAGGTTTCTGACATATATCATTTCCTTTGTCTGAAGAACTTGTTTTAAATATTTCTTGCAGAGTGGGTCTAGTGGTGAATATCATCAGCTTTTTCCTGAGAAAATCTTTATTTCTCATGTAGTGTTGAAGGATAGTTTCTCTGGCTATAGAATTCTAAGATTATTTTCACTTCTTTCAACACTTTAAGTGTTTTACTCCAAACTCTACTTGCTTGTATGATTTCTGATATAATTTCTGATGTCCAATGTAGTTCTTATTCTTGTTCTTCTAAAGGTAAGGTATTTGTTTTCCTCTGGCTTCTTTCCAAATGTTCTCTTTAGTTTTGCTTTTCTGCAGTTTGAATGTGTATGACTAAATAGTTTTTATTTTGATTTCTAACCTGCTTATTATTCTTTGAACTTCTTGGACCTTGTGTCTATCATTAATTGTAGAAATTCATTGGCCATTATTATTTCAAATATTTTTTCAGCTCCATTCTCTCTACTCACCTTCTTTATTCCATTTTTGCATATGTTACAACTTTTACAGTTATCCTGTGGTTATTGGATATTCCCTTCCACTTTTTTTTTCCTCTTTGCAATACAATTTGGCAAGTTTGTATTTTCTTATCTTCAAGCTCACTGATTCTTTCTTTGGCTAAGTTGAATGTATCAATGTACCCATTAAAGATACTTTCATTTCTGTTACAGTGTTTTTGATTTCTAAATATTTTGGAATCTTTGGTTCTTTCTTAGGTGTTCATGTCTCTGCTGATATTACCCATGTGTTCTTGCATGTTGTCCACTTTTTCCATTAGAGTCCTTACCATAGTCATCATAACTTTTTAAAATTTCTAGCCTGATAATTCAAACATATGTAAGATATGTGAACCTGATGGTGATTGTAATTCAGTTTTGATGATTGTCTTGCTTGTTGCCTGCCTTGCAACTTTTTGTTGAAATTTGGACCTTTTGTGTCTAGTCATGGGAACTGAGGTAAATAGGTCTTTCCTATGAGAATTTATATTTAGCTGGCTAGAAATTGGGCTGTATTTAATGCTTTCCATACGTGGTATGGGTGCCGTAGACTTCAAGTTCATCTAGTACCCTTGATTTTGCCTCTCCTTTGACTTCAGCATCCTCTTCGAAGGTGGTCTGGGTTTTGCATTTTTCTCAGTTGTTATCCAGTATTATTATCCTGGAGTCCTGTTGGCATTGGTGGTATGATGAGAGGGAATGAGAATGTTCTCCAATATTGTGATTAAATGTCAGTGCTTTAGCCTTTGTCTTAAAACTGTGACCTTCACTAGTATTTCTAGAGGTCCTTGGGAGGTTGTGTGCTTAGTCGTGTCTGACTCTTTGTGACCCCATAGACTGTATAGCCTGCCAGGCTCCTCTGTCCAAGGGATTTTCCAGGTAAGAATAGCAGAGTGGGTTGCCATTTCCTTCTCTATGGGATCTTCCTGACCCAGGGATCGAACCCATGTCTGCTGCACTGCAGGTGGATCCTTTGTCCACTGAGCCATCAGGGAATAGGCTCTGGCAGTTTTTTCCCCTGGATGGTAGGTCACTCTGAGTGTAGCAATGATTACCCTCACCCCCTCCTTGCTAGAGCCAAGAAGAAAAAAAATTTTTTTTCTGATTGTCACAGAGCGTTACTGTGGGCTTTTCCCTCCAGGAAACTATCTATGCTCTGTGACAAGGCCTCAAGAGTTTCTCACTCTCATGCTAGTCCACGCTCGGCCTCTGTCAGTTCATCAAGATTACCATGGGAGCTCCTATCAGTTTATGGCACCAGTGGATGGACAGATTTCTGCTCTCTTCAGGTAGCCTTCTCTCTCCGGATCTCAGAGGTGTGGTTTGTCATGTGTATTAGTCAGCTCAAGCTGCTATAACAAAGTGCCATCGGCTGGGTGGCTCAAAAAACAGGCATTTATTTCTCACAGTTCTGGAGGTTAAGAAGTCCAGGATTAAGGTACTGGCTGACTTAGTTCCTCGCGAGGAGCCTTCATGGTTTGCAGACATCAGCCTTCTTACTGTGTCCTCACCTGGCAAAGTGAGAGGAAGCTCTGGTCTGTCTTACTCATCTTGTAACCCCATCATGGGGTCCCCACCGTCATGACTTCCTCTAAACCTAATTACTTCCCAAAGCCCCCACCTCCTAATACTGTCATCATGGAAGTGATTAGGGCTTCAACCTACATGCTTTAGGAGGGACACAACTCAGTGCATAGCACCATGTAATCTCCAGTTTCTGATGGCTCTCAGAAAACTTATTGATTTTCAGCTTGCCCCACTTTCTTGTTCTATCGAGTGATGGTTTCCCAGTTCTTTAAATAACATAGCTGATGCCTTTCCTATTCACTAACCTGTGTGCCTGTTCAAGACTATAAATTTCCTTTAAGGACAATTTTTGCTGATGTTTTACTGCTTTCTATTGTGTGTAGGACATTATATATGACGAATTGAACAGATAATTTGAGATCTGGAAGGATCTCTTCCTACAGAGTATAATTACAGTTGCTTCTGCAGGCAGCAAGGACCATGAGGCCTCTCTGACCGTCATGTAATCTCACAGGTAGAGAAAATGGGAAGGTGAATTTTCATCCCTGTGGGGAGTTGTCTCTCTCTGTCTTACCATTTATTCTTAGCTGTAGACTCTCAAAGTTTTGATACAAACCCCGTGGAAGCTTATGGGATATTCATGCCCTTGAGGGCTCTAGAACTAAATTTTTATCTTTAACTCTGTGAAATTGTCCAAAAGTGTGCTCAATTTCTTCTCTTTAGAAATCCTTAGGTCACCTAAAGAGGAAAATAAGGGTCCCATAGGTAGGGCTGGTCTCTGTGGGCACTCTTCTCCCAGATCTTGGACATTTAATATTTTATTGGCTTTTAGATCTTCAGTCCCTGTTTCTCACTTTGTGTATAGCTTTTAGCAGGGGAGTTATTCAGAATCTCCTACTCTACCATTACCTTAATATAATTAGTTTTTAGTTAAAAGTTATTTTGCATGTCAATCAAATTTTAATCTTTCACAAAATTATCCACGTATTACCCTAATATAAATTTATGTCCATATATCAGCCACATAACAATTTATTACTATATCTCAACAGTAGTTGAGACCATGGTATCTGATCCCAACACTCCATGGCAAATAGATGGGCAAACAATGGAAACAGTAACAGACTATTTACCTGGGCTCAAAAACCATGGCAGATGGTGACTGAAGCCATGAAATTAAAAGACACTTGCTCCTTGGAAGAAAAGCTCCGATAGACCTAGACAGCATATTAAAAAACAGAGACATTACTTTGCCGACAAAGGTCTGTGTAGTCAAAGTTATGATTTTTCCAGTAGTCATGTATGGATGTAAGAGTTGGACCATAAAGAATGCTTTAGAACTGTGTTGTTGGACAAGACTCTTGCAGGTCCCTTGGACAGCAAGGAGATCAAACCAGTCAATCCTAAAGAAAATCAACCCTGAATATTCATTGGAAGGACTGATGCTGAAGCTGAAGCTCTGATACTTTGGCCACCTGATGTGAAGAGCTGACTTATTGGAAAAGACCCTGATGCTGGGAAAGATTGAGGGCAGGAGGAGAAGGGGACGACAGAGAATGAGATGGTTTGATGGCATCACCAACTCGATGGACATGGGTTTGCGCAAGCTCTGGGTGTTGGTGAGGGACAGGGAGGCCTGGCGTCCTGCAGTGTATGGGGTCGTAAAGAGTTGGACATGACTGAGCGAGTGAACAGCAACAATAGTTACTACAGTGAAGAATGCATCTTTCATGTACTTTTTCTCTCTTTCCTTTTGATATATCTTTCTTGAGAATTCAAACCCTTCTGTGCTGAAAGGGCCTAACCAGCAAGTGTCCACAGATTCTAATATAATGGCTGGTTTGCGGTTCCTCAGTGAACTATTGTTAATAATTTGGTATCCCTCAAAATAAATATTTTAAAGCTATTGAATATTTTCGGAGAGAGATAATAGAAACTGATTTAATATTAATAAAATTTGATACCCTTTTATTTTGAAAATTGAGTGTTATTGTATATTCAGAACAAAACTTAACTTTCTGATTTGACTGCTATACTCCCTTGCTGATCTTCTGTTACATTAAACAAATTCCATTCACACTCAAGATAGAATCAACTTTTGTTAGACACAGTTGCAGTGTCTTATGCAGCGTATTAATATGTTTAAATGTTAATCTTGTCTGGGTTTATGTTAGCATATTGCCCATTTTTTGATAGTTCTTATCTTTCTTTGCTTTTTCTTTTACATTTTTCTAGACCTGATCTCATGGGAGGCATACTTAGTAAAGATTTATAACCAACATCATAAAATAAAGAGCTGATTTCCATTAGACAGCATGTTGCTGTGATATATTTAGTGTCTGTCTATTAGCTGACTGTGTCAAAATGAATTGTACTTGGAAAAAAGGTCATATGTAAGTCACATGAATAAGGGAGGTCAGAGGATTTTACTATTTGCCTCTTTGTTGTATTGAATTTCTACTCATGTTACTATTTATTTTGGTGGGAGCTGGACGATTCTATGTGTAGTTACAAATCTGCTATATAACAGCATGTAACTGTTGCCATGTTTCTGATTTATTACAGCCATGTTTCGGAGCCCCTCATGAACTGCCATATGGTTATCTTCCTTTATGCATCTTGGCTTTCATAGATGAATTGCTCAATTACTATTTGCAAAAGAAATTAATGCTATTACACTTCTTCATAAACTTTAGAATCGCTATGAAAATACTTAAAATCCTGTGAGAAACTTTAATTCATTAACTCAATAAATTATCTTGGTTAGAATACATTTCTAAACCCATCTATGAACACCTCATTGAGTTTGAAAATCATCAAGTCTTGAAGAAAAATGCAATTAAGGCCTTTGATTTTTATCACATAAGACACATCACCTTAATTTTACTTGTAGATATTTCATATATTTGATGATCTGATGGCATATTCTTTTACATTATGCATCTACTAGGAGGTTACCATTTATATGAAAGTATCCTATTGATGACTGAACATTTGTCTTTTAATTTTGAGAAAATGTAGTTAATGGAACAATCCGATTGTCTGTAAAATCAACTGGAAGAGGTATGTTCCAGCCAGTAATAATCTAAGTTGCATTAATTTCAAATGTGTCAAAGATGTTAAATATAAATTATGAGGAAAAGGGGAAAAAAACCCTCAGATAAAATATCAGGTTTCCTCTAGGGTTGGTTGGTTGTTTTCATGTCCTGTAAGAGAGAGGCCTTTTGATGCTTAGCTAAGTTATGGGCTTTTGTTTCAGAGAAGTATGCAATTAAATCCTTACCCTGTCACTTTCTAGCTGTGTGGTTCTAGGCACATAACCTCTGTAATTTTTGTTACCCTCAGTTTTACGGTGGGCAGAAAAATACTTCACAGCCTTGAGGCAAGTATTAAAACTACATAATATGTATTTCTGCTGTGTCTGATGTTGAGACACAACCTTTCATGTTAAAGACAGTCCGATTGATAGCACAAAAGACATTTGTTACTTACTTATTCCTGCTTTTGGAAGTTAACCCTAGTGAACTCTTCTGCTAAAACCTTTTCTCTCTCTGAAAAATTTTGAGATAAAATAGCAAGGGGAAAAGAGCACGATTTATCCACAAGCCTGAAGAATGTTCAAGGAGCAGGCCAAAGACCAAAAGCACAAGTCAGTCTGACCTGCATTGGAACGCAGACTCTAAAGCCCCTCCCACAGATGTGCATGACAGTACCTCAAGTCATGCAGACCCATGCTCAAGTTCAGAATCTGTAGTATAAGGGAGGACATACACATTCTCATAATAAAATTATTTTTCAAAAGAGAATGCAGTGTTTAAATTCATGCATTCCTTTATGAATTATAATGATATGAAAAAAATCTTATAGCAAATTGAGAAAAGTCTCTTAGGCAATGGAATTACATTAGGAGTATTAGTATGCATTGGACTTTTCATTTATAAAGCAACATACCTCTATAGACATTATACAAAAATTCCTGTTAGATTATTGAATTCCACAATAGAATCTTTATTATCTTATGTTTTAAATTATCAACACGGGGAGCAAAAAATGCAAATATTATTGTTCAGTTAAATATACTTAATTAGTAGTAATGGTGCATGTTTTCCCAATGTTATTGATATTAGAATATTATTTAAGGTACCCAAAGCATTACTAAGTGATATTTTTGCCTGTTCTGTCATTGTACACACTTACATGTATGTGTTACTTTATTTTGTTAATTATTGTAAAATTAGTATATGCTAGTTAAAAAATTTATAAATGAATAAACTGAACTAAATTAAAATCTCATATTCCCCACCTCAAAATTTCCCTTATCCCTTGTAAGAAATAATCACTTAAAATTTTGAATGTGCCCAGATGTTTTTATAACTTATACAAACTAAGTAATTTACATTTCTTCTTTATGTTCTCAAAATTCAAACAACTCATAAATTGATCACATAAACTGTGAAAGTCTTCCACTTACAGATGTCCTCTTTCCATTGACCTATCTGTAGCCACTGTCACCTGCATCTTTTCTCCCAATCCCATTAAATGCTGAGATCATCATAGTGCCATCTATCTCAATCAGTGAACTTATATTAATTTTGGAAAAATGTGAGGTATTTTGGAGGGCTATCTAATTCATCATCCAGCTGTTCCCTGTAAGAAATCATCATTAGGTATTGTATTAACCTGCCAGCCATACCCAGGAAGACAGAATCAGAAGTATAAGAAAGTCTGATTAGGATTGAATATATATAAACATGGTCCTCAACCTTGGAGACACATTACCCTGACTTGGAGAGCCTGTAAAGAATCAGACATGCACACACACATGTACAACAATGCCCAGTCTGAGCACTGGGATGTTTAATATGTCATTCAGGTTTGGGAAATACTGTCTAAAATGAAACTGCCCTTTATCAGCCATTCTAAAGAAAAGGTTGTTATAAATGGACATTTTCAGGCAAATGTGCATGGTTTTGACAGAAAAGGAGACCCTGGTGTGCTAAATATGAAGTGAGGATGGATATTAGGTAGTGTGACACAGTTAACCTTTTATATTAGGTCCTCGACTGGTGGAATAGGATGGAACATTCTAAGAAGTGTCTGGTTAGTAGAGTCCAAATATCTATGGGATTAAACGATGTTCTTCTGTTTGTTCTAGGAAATACTAGCCAAGAATATGGGACTAGCAGATTTCAAGCATGCTGCATAACTGTTGCTCCCTCAGGAGATACAGTGCTCATTTGTACCTTCTCATTCGACGTGTTCAGAGAGATACTGTAGTCAAGAAACTTGTTGAACTTTGGTTTGTTTTTAAGCCCAGTGTTACCCAAACATACACATCCAACAAATATTTTGTTGAGAACCACTTTGAGCCAAGCCATGTTCTAGGTACTACAGAAGGAAGGTCAGTAAAAGTCCATGCGTTATAGAGCTTATCTTCTGGGCGGTTGAGGCGGGGTGGAAGATAAACAAATAATCAAAAATGATCCCCAAATAATGAGTAATATGAAGAAAATAAAACAGAAAGGTAAGATGCCAGGGTACCAGGTACACTCCTTCAGAACTTGGGGGATCAGAAAGGGCCCGTGTTAGGTGGCTCTCTTTAGAACAAAGCCTGAGATGCCAAGAGGAGCTGGTTGTGCCGAGATCATAAGGGAAGAACTTTCAGAGTGGAATGAACAGCCGGTGGTAAAGGCGCTCAGGGGAGCTGAACTTAGTTTCCACATGGAGGCTCCCTGCGCTTCAGGCGTTGTGGAGGAGGTTGCCAAAGATGGTGCTAATGTCTGATAAGGGATTCGGATTTTGTTCTAAGTGGTAAAGAAAGCAGTGGGGGTAACATAGTTAATTTCACCTTTAAAAATCGTACTGACTGCTCAGAGGGAACGAGATTAGGGATATGGTTGGGCATGGGCATGGGAAACAGAAGGCTGAAAAGATAAGGAGGAGGCCATTGAAGTAGTTCTGATGAGATACTGTTTTGTTGAACTGGGTGGTCATAGCTGAGATGAAGGGAGAGGCCCCGATTTGGGATATAATTTGAAGACACTGTCACAGAACTGCCTATTTTGTGTGAGCCTGAAAATTGGGTGTATGAGGTATTGGGTCATTGAGGGATAAGGGGAATCAAATCAAATTAACTTGACTATGAAAAGCCCAACTTTATTATTATTATTATTACTGTGTTAGAAAATATTTTGGTAAATGCTTATTTGTGAAGTAGAAAGAAAAGGAGGCAAATGGATAGATTCCCTGGGTATTGGTGTTACTGAAATATTTGCTTTGTCTGGTATGGTCTACATGAGGGGGACCTCATTTGTGGATCAAGTCATGGTAAGGGAACCTACCACGTGGCTGAGTTCACTTCAGTTCAGTTCAGTTCAGTTCAGTCACTCAGTCATGTCCGACTCTTTGCGACCCCATGAATCGTAGCACCCCAGGCCTCCCTGTCCATCACCAACTCCTGGAGTTCACTCAGACTCACGTCCATTGAGTCAGTGATGCCATCCAGCCATCTCATCCTCGGTCGTCCCCTTCTCCTCCTGCCCCCAATCCCTCCCAGCATCAGAGTCTTTTCCAATGAGTCAACTCTTCACATGAGGTGGCCAAAGTATTGGAGTTTCAGCTTTAGCATCATTCCTTCCAAAGAAATCCCAGGGCTGATCTCCCTAAGGATGGACTGGTTGGATCTCCTTGCAGTCCAAGGGACTCTCAAGAGTCTTCTCCAACACCACAGTTCAAAAGCATCAGTTCTTCGGTACTCAGCCTTCTTCACAGTCCAACTCTCACATCCATACATGACTACTGGAAAAACCATAGCCTTGACTAGATGGACCTTAGTCGACAAAGTAATGTCTCTGCTTTTGAATATGCTAACTAGGTTGGTCTTAACTTTTCTTCCAAGGAGTAAGCGTCTTTTAATTTCATGGCTGCAGTGATTTTGGAGCCCCCCAAAATAAAGTCTGACACTGTTTCCACTGTTTCCCCATTTGTTTCCCATGAAGTGATGGGACTGGATGCCATGATCTTCGTTTTCTGAATGTTGAGCTTTAAGCCAACTTTTTCACTCTCCTCTTTGACTTTCATCAAGAGGCTTTTTAGCTCCTCTTCACTTTCTGCCATAAGGGTGGTGTCATCTGCATATCTGAGGTTATTGATATTTCTCCCGGCAGTCTTGATTCCAGCTTGTGCTTCTTCCAGTCCAGCGTTTCTCATGATGTATTCTGCATAGAAGGTAAACGTGGCTGAGTAGATCATAATAAGACCCCTTATTTTGTTGCATGTCTTGATTGTTACAGTTAAACAAAAAAAGGAGGAAGAGGAGGGAAAGAGAAGAAGAACAGGAAGGTGGAAGGGAAAGAAGAGGTGGAAGAAGACGAAGAAATAAAAAGTTTAAAAGTTAAATATCAATTATTGAGAACAATTTCTGTCTCATCCTAACTTTTTCACATATGCGCTTTACCATATGTCATGTAGGAGAAAATAAAAGCTGTTTAAGTGTGGGTTTTGCAGGTGTTAAGTAGATGCATCCTGATATTGTGAAAGGAACATTGCTCCTGGTCATACCATATAATAGTTTTGCAAACACCAGAGGGTTTTTGTTTGTTTGTTTGTTTGTTTTCTTGCCATTTTGACATTTAATTTCCTCATTTGCAATTTGATGGTACCAGCTCAGCAGCCGGAGAAGGCAATGGCAACCCACTGCAGTACTCTTGCCTGGCAAATCCCATAGAAGGAGGAGCCTGGTGGGCTGCAGTCCATGGGGTCACTAGCAGTCAGACAAGACTAAGCGACTTCACTTTCACGTTCCACTTGCATGCATTGGAGAGGGAAATGGCAACCCACTCCAGTGTTCTTGCCTGGAGAATCCCAGGGACGGGGGAGCCTAGTGGGCTGCCATCTATGGGGTCGCACAGAGTCGGACACGACTGAAGCGACATAGCAGCAGCAGCAGCTCAGCAGCTCAGCAGCGTTCCTATGGTCTTCATAGCTTTCAGATTCTAGAGTCTGTCAGTCTAATTTCAGGCCTTTCCAAATTATTATTGATTCCAGGTTCCCTTAACAATTTTTAAAATAGAGATGCTTTTACTTTATTATTTTTTTATTGAATAAAAATGACGTGTAACAACAGTTTTTGATGTGTGTATCCGGCTATGTGGTGAGTGAAGTTTAAGAGCCTATTCTCAGAGTGTAGCTCTGACTTGAATGTCTAATGATACTTTCCTTTATGTTGCTGAGTAAGATGAGTAAGTGAAACAGCAGAAACAAGTCTGAACCTTACTCATTCATCAACTACGTGAGCAACCTCCGTGCGGAATCTGATTCTAGTTTTTGAATACAAGAGGATGTTCTCACTCGTCATGTCAATAACTTTTATTTTCCTCTGCACTTCATAGAAACAAACTTTACTGGGGGTTTCACAGTGAAAGCTGACTTCATGCAGACGGTGGGATTTAAACTGCAATATAGAAAGCAGCTTAGACTATAGAAACTTCTGCAGATGAAACATTATGATCTAACTCTTAATGATGGTTGCCATTTTATAAGTTATAAAGCAAATCAGACACTGCTTATTGGCGTTTTAGGGGACAAAGTGAAATAGATACTCTCCAGTTGCACTGATTTCCTTCTTGCTCTTTTCTTCTAGGGATTTGTAGGAAATGCAAACGCAGACAGTGTTGTGTACTATAGACTCCAGCCTTCCATCAAAGCCAGATTTCTGCGCTTCATCCCGCTGGAGTGGAACCCCAAGGGCAGAATTGGAATGCGAATCGAGGTGTTTGGATGTGCATATAGTAAGTATTTGTTTATCCAACACAGTGGAATAGATATCAAAGGAGATGTTTTAAAAGCCAAACTATATGCTGAAATTGACTTCAGAGCTGTGTAAAGAGACAGAAAAACAGGTAATTTTTGTGGAAAGCTTTATATGTGCCCATACATGCCAATATTGGCTTATGTGTTCTGCTTTTATATTTTAAGTCAGAAATGGAAGCATTTTATTGACAAATTGATACAGAGATAGATAGATAGATGTTTGTAGACACATGTGAATCCATTTACCCAAATCTGATGTTACTGACTATATCTTAACTTGTAAATATTAGAACTTATCTCTGTAGGCTATATTTTATGATGTTTCATTTGGGTAGCCTAAATTTAATAAAAGACAGTAACCCATTTAGTAAAACCAATCATCTGTTCTGAGAACAAAGAATGCTTTTCCTCTGCAGCCTAAAAATAATATGCCATGAAACTCACTTATAAATATGCTATGCCTGAACATAAATTCATAGAGAAGGTAAAGACCCCTGCCAAAGTGTAAAATGTGTTTGAAGTACTTTCACATAAGAAAAGATAGAAACCACAGATTTCACTTAGTCTCCTCTTAATGAAACATTTTATTATGTCTTTCTGTGGGACAGGGACCTAAGAGTTATTGATAGTCTACCTCAAGCCACACCATCCTGTCAGATGCCCTTTTATTAGAGAACAATGAGTTAGTTACTATGATCTACAATTATCAGACCAGCAGTCTGAGGTTTGGAGACAGTCAGTAATTTGCCCAGTGTCTCACAACTTAGTCCACAGAAGAACTGTTCAGTTCCACTACATCCTGATTCCTCTAGTAAACCTTTATTTCTTTAGCCGCTAAAGCTTTCTTCTCACGTGTCTCATTGCTTTTTTCAGGCTCACTTTACTTGTGTAAAAGGCAGGCATGTCATAAAGAGGACAGGCAGCTTGTTGAATTTGTCTGCACTGTGTCAGACAGAGAAATGGCGTTGACAGAAATGTCATGATTGTATTAATAGCAATACAGCACTCATGTTAATAGGATTAATTTTATAATTCTAAAAGTAACATTTTTCTTGAGTGCTTATTATATGTTTGACACCACATTAAGCAGTTAGTTTATAATTCAAAACCAAGTCCAGATAAATATTATTAGGTAACTCTTCCATTCCCCTGCTTTGCAAATGAGGAAGCTAAAGCTTAGAGATTCGACTCTTGAGGCTGTGACTCGCTCCAGTTGCCCAGATAGGAAATGACAGGATTTGCAGCCTCATCTGCGAGACTCCAGAACCCCAGCTCATGCTCTGCCTCCTCCAGCTGTTAAATCCGAGACGAGCCATGGGCAGCTTAACTTCTCACCATCTGCCTGACTTCCTGGTAGCTTTCTTGGCTTCTGCAGTTCAGCTCAGCTGCTCCTGGTATGTGTTAGCTCCTCCCTTTACAATGATCTCACTTGAATAAAATTATCCTTAAAGAAAAAAAAAAATCCCACCCAACATTGTGATTCTGGAACACAGAATCTGGACAGTCTTATTTGTCTTAGGATTGTGGAGTTTTACATGCCATACAATGGACAATCAGCAAAGCAAACTCCAAAATGATTCATATTTATAGTTACATTTTCTACTGGTTCAGAGCATCCACTTTGCAAAATATTTATCACTGTATAATAATAGCAAACAGTTATTGAGCACTTACTTTGCATCAAAAAACAGTTTTTATAGATATTCTAATTTAAATCCTAAAAAATCACCCACCCAAAGAAGTCTTAGAAATATTAAGCAGTTTTCCCAGCAGCACACACTTCATATTTTGAATCTCATACGTAAATTTGACATTAGTTTAACAAGGCTACTGATGCTGGTTTCCTTTAGTAAAGTCCCTATGAAGTGGCTGCTGGGAAAGGAGGGTCTTTGAGTCTCTGTAAGTTCCTTTGAGTTCTCTGGTGCCTTGAACTGGATGATAACTCACCTTCCTCCCATTTCCCACCCTTGTATTGATCTGCAGCCCCATGGAACAGTGTTTTCACTGTGACTTCATTTGCTGTCTCTTGGAGTAAAGTACACCATCTATGCATTTAGTCAGCCTCCTTTCTTCATGGACCCACGGTTGAAGGATCAATACTGAGAGGAAGTGTTTTAAACTCAAACACAAACACACATGGTAAAATGATATTGTTGTTGCTGTTCAGTTGCCAAGTCATGTCCGACTTTTGAGACCCTGTGGCCTGCAGCATGCCAGGTTTGCCTGTCCTCACCGCCTTCCACTGTTTTCTCAAACTCAGGCCCATTGAGTCAGTGATGCCATCCATCTATCTCATCCTCTGTTGTCCCTTTCTGTTGGATAATTTTGGATAAAAGACAAAAAAATAAACTTGATGGAAAAATACTCTCATAGATGACAAAAAAATAACCACAACAAGGTTGGGTGTGAATGCCTTATGGGAATGTATTTGGTCAAGTTGACTTTAATTCCTTAATTACACCATAGTCAACACTTATTTTCCATGTATGCATAGCATTAGCCTTGCAGAATATTAGTTTATTGAAACATTATACTATTTAATTATCATTTAGTTCAGTTCAGTTCAGTTGCTCAGTTGTGTCCGACTCTTTGTGACCCCCAAAACCACAGCACACTAGGCCTCCCTGTCCATTACCAACTCCCGGAGTCCACTCAAACCCATGTCCATTGAGTCGGTGATACCATCCAACCATCTCATCCTCTGTTGTTCCCTTCTCCTTCTGCCCTCAATCGTTCCCAGGATCAGGGTCTTTTCAAATGAGTCAGCTCTTTGCATCAGGTGGCCAAAGTATTGGAGTTTCAGCTTCAACATCAGTCCTTCCAATGACCACCCAGGACTGATCTCCTTTAGGATGGACTGGTTGGATCTCCTTGCAGTCCAAGGGACTCTTAAGAGTCTTCTCCAACACCACAGTTCAAAAGCATCAATTCTTCAGCACTCAGCTTGCTTTATAGTCCTACTCACATCCATACATGACCACTGGAAAAACCATAGCCTTGACTAGATGGACCTTTGTTGGCAAAGTAATATCTCTGCTTTTTAATATGCTGTCTAGGTTGGTCATAACTTTTCTTCCAAGGAGTAAGCGTCTTTTAATTTCATGGCTGCAATCACCATCTGCAGTGATTTTGGAGACCAGAAAAATAAAGTCAGCCACTGTTTCCACTGTTTCCCCATCTATTGCCATTTAAGTGGTGGGACCGGATGATATGATCTTCGTTTTCTGAATGTTGAGCTTTAAGCCAACTTTTTCACTCTCCTCTTTCACTTTCATCAATAGGCTTTTTAGTTTTTCTTCACTGCCATAAGGGTGATATCATCTGCATATTTGCGGTTATTGATATTTCTCCCGGCAATCTTGATTCCAGCTTGTACTTCCTCTAGCCCAGCGTTTCTCATGATGTACTCTGCATAGAAGTTAAATAAGCAGGGTGACAATATACAGCCTTGATGTACTCCTTTTCCTATTTGGAACCAGTCTGTTGTTCCATGTCCAGTTCTAACTGTTGCTTCCTGACCTGCATACAGGTTTCTCAAGAGGCAGGTCATGTGGTCTGGTATTCCCATCTCTTGAAGAAGTTTCCAGTTTATTGTGATCCACACAATCAAAGGCTTTGGCATAGTCAATAAAACAGAGATTGATGTTTTCCTGGAACTCTCTTGCTTTTTCCATGATCCAGCAGATGTTGGCAATTTGATCTCTAGTTCCTCTGCCTTTTCTAAAACCAGCTTGAACGTCTGCAAGTTCACGGTTCACATATTGCTGAAGCCTGGTTTGGAGAATTTTAAGCATCACTTTACTAGCGTGTCAGATGAGTGCAATTGTGCAGTAGTTTGAGCATTCTTTGGCATTGCTTTTCTTTGGTATTGGAATGAAAACTGACCTTTTCTAGTCCTGTGGCCACTGCTGAGTTTTCCAAATTTGCTGGCATATTGAGTGCAGCACTTTCACAGCATCATCTTTCAGGATTTGAAATAGCTCAACTGGAATTCCATCACTTCCACTAGCTTTGTTCGTAATGATGCTTCCTAAGGCCCACTTGACTTCACATTCCAGGATGTCTGGCTCTAGGTGAGTGATCACACCATCGTGATTATCCGGGTCATGAAGATCTTTTTTGAACAGTTCTTCTGTGTATTCTTGCCACAAATACAGAATTTCTTGTCACAAATTCTTAATATCTTCAGCTTCTGTTAGGTCCATACTGTTTCTGTCCTTTATTGAGCCCATCTTTGCATAAAATGTTCCCTCGGTATCTCTAATTTTCTTGAAGAGATCTCTAGTCTTTCTCATTCTATTGTTTTCCTCTATTTCTTTGCATTGATCACTGAGGAAGGCTTTCTTATCTCTCCTTGCTATTCTTTGGAACTCTGCATTCAAATGGGTATATCTTTCCTTTTCTCCTTCGCTTTTTACTTCCCTTCTTTTCACAGCTATTTGTAAGGCCTCCCCAGATAGCCATTTTTTTTTGCAGTTCTTTTTCTTGGGGATGGTCTTGATCCCTGTCTCCTTTACAATGTCACAAAGCTCCATTCATAGGTCATTAGGCACTCTTGTCTATCAGATCTAGTCCCTTAAATCTATTTTTCACTAAGGGATTTGATTTAGGTCGTATCTGAATGGTCTAGTGGTTTTCTCCACTTTCTTCAATTTCAGTCTGAATTTGGAAATAAAGAGTTCATGATCTGAGCCACAGTCAGCTCCCGGTCTTGTTTTTGCTGACTGTATAGAGCTTCTCCATCTTTGGCTGCAAAGAATATAATCAATCTGATTTCAGTTTCGACCACTGGAGAGTTAATATGTGTCAGATGCTATTTTTTATAATCTTAATGACACAGTGAAGTCAGTACTTAGATATTACTATTGTATGTTCTGCTAAATGGCCCCTGTGACTTGCTCTGGGTTGTCTGGCACAGAAATATCTGTGATCACTAGTGTTCCTGGCCCTCAAAAGGACGAGCTATAGGTCAGTAGAAGAATGCAGCTTAGGATTTTGTCTGCAAGTCTCCTGAGTAGCCCAGATCAGACTGGATTTTCCCCAGATATGCAAGGCCATTTTTCTGCAATCCTTACAACAAAAAGAAAAAAAGGAAAAGTGTTAAGGGTGCAGTATGAGCAGAGTCTCTCCCAGACCACAGACTCTGGACACCTGTCCATGTTGGCAGTGAAGTGGGCCTCCTGTGGGCTAGAAGAAAGCCTGGAGCATTGCATCCGCCTGCCGGCTCATGGGTTCCCATTGCCTGCAGCATGTTACCGTGACTTTGGGGGGGAGTGTGGTTACCTGAGCAACTCACTCAAGAATATTGTGTGCTACAGTGCTTCAGAAGTCTCCTGACATGGGGAAGAGTGGACTGACAGAAATTAAGGACTCTGGAATTGCACAGCCTGTGTTAGATCTAGGATCTGAAATCAGATCCATCACCTTCTGAAACTAGTTCTCTTGATGAATCAAACTTGTGTTCATCCTTTAAATATCTACTAACACTGGCAAAAAAAGAAATCTACTTTTTTTAGTGGGGGTAGGGTGTAGGGAAGAATTTAAATTAATATATACTTCCTTAAAGATTAGAAAGTGTGATGTCATGAAAATTACACAAACCCAAAGCAAAATATGGTACCATTAGTATAAGGTGTTAGGAATGAAGTGATTGATAGACTAAGGTTAGTATGAGAAAGTTTATGGCAGTAGGTTTTGAAACTAAGGTGCAAATATTTTTGCATGGGAGGCTGTGAAAATGGTCCAAATAGGAGAAAGGGTATGTTCAGTCAAGCCTGGGAATGAGGATCAGTCTATATGCTTGGAGGATCAGTTTGCATTTGAGAATTGTCATTCAGAGTGAAATATGGGTGCAGGGTGGAGGGCTACATGAGGGATATAGATTAAAGGTGGCAGCTCAGTTGGAAGGTTTCTTGAATTCCTTTGTGCAAGTGACAGCTGGAGTCTCAGACTAGAGGACCAGCAATATGGAGAGAGAGTTCTCCTGAATTGAATCAGATTCACAATATGATGAGACTACTGTTGAATCTTTACCATCTAAGCCACCAGGGAGGCCCTGGTGAATCTGCCTGCAATGCAGGAGACCCAGGTTCAATCCCTGAGTTGGGAAGATCCCCTGGAGAAGGGATTGGCAACTCCACTCCAAATTCTTGCCTGGAGAATTCCATGGTCAGAGGAGCCTGGTTGACTACAGCCTGTGGGGTCACAAAGAGTTGGATAGGACTGAGTGACAACACTTTCTCTTTCACTATCGCATCAAGAGAATTTGGTGATTTTATGTGAGTAGACACTGAGTTATCAGATTTGAGTGACTGTCTGCAAGGTGATACCATTTACTGGGAGGAGGCACTGTAGAGCAAATTAGTTCTGGCAGGGAGCAGGAGAAAGAATTAATTCCACTGTTGACTCAGTGAGTTTGAGTGACAAAAATATGGAAGATTGGAACTCCATAGCTTCTGGGTTGAAGATACAGAATTGAAACCTATACAATATCATTAGTTCTTAAGTCATAATCTTTCTACTTACTGTTGATAATAAAAGTGTAAAGTTTAAAGCTATGTTTGTACTCATGTCTTTTAAAGACAGAAATGCATTTCTCTCATAATTAAAACAGGTCCTTTATACTATTTTTCAGGTAAGGTGCATTTTTTGCCGAAACTTAACCTCGCCCCCTCCCCATTGTGCCTAATGTGTGTTGGCTAGAGTTATACATGCAAGCTGTCCCTGTGAATATTGCTGGGAAAGTGGCTGTCGTGAGACCCACACATGGTTTTATTACCCTCTCTCCCAATGAGTTAGAGCAGTAACTTGTTATGAAGGAGCATCAGGTGAATGGAAAATCCATATCAAAGAGCATGTTCTCCTTTCATGTCGGTAAACCTGAAGTTGTTTCTTGAGTAAAGAGAGAAGCAGAAGCTAGATTTTATGGGTTCAAAGGGAAAGTATAAATTTCAGATGTCTTGGCCATAGCCACTGCAAACATGTTTATAGATCTATACAAGAGGTGTAGGGAAGGAAATAACTTGTGGAAGAAAGAAAAAGACAGTGTTTGATGGTGAAGAAATACTGCTCTATGCAGTGTGTCCCAAAGAATAAACAATGGTAAACAAAAGGCAAGAAAAGAAAATAACTGGGTTCAAGTGAGTGTGTCTGAGGAGTCCTTCGGAATGGCAATTAAGCCGCAGGAGATAATGTTTAATTGTGGGTGAACTGCTGAAGCGGTTGCCCTGAGAATAAATTCTTGGTTTCTTTTCTCTAGTTCTTATGTGAACACTCTCATTTTGTAATCCGTGGTCTCTCTTTACTCGTCCTCAGCAGAAGAACATCCAGCTGCCCAGCTATAGTGAAAATAATTAGTGTCTTTGAACTGCTGTGGATTCATGATTTTTCTAGTCTTAGGATCTTTAAATGATACATAGGGCCATCACACACATCCAGCCTTTATTCCCCTACCTAGATAATTCTTTAACTCATGGTCTTTTCTCAGTGTGGAAATCACATGTTCTGACAGTTTCTCTAGTACTTCCTGTTTAGGTCAGAAGGAATGTTCTGCTCCCAGTCACATCACGCACGTTCTATGATGTTGAAACTAGGTAGTCTTCTGGATAGATGGATGAATGAATGGCAGCAGGTCTGGGGAGCCTCAGGAAGGCCGTCCCCATCCAGGCGGCACACCCAGCCTGTTGGAGATCAGGCACAGAGCCCAGGGCAAGGACTGAGTGAGAGGACTGGCAGAGAAGAAATGGACAGAAGTGTCACGCTAGAATGTTTATGCGCTTAACGGCAGACCACTTAAGAGAAAAGTATGGGTTCTATTGAGTAGATGGAAATAAGTCAGATAGTGCAAAACACACTGACTTAAAAAATTAAGAGTGTGCATTTTGTAATGTAAAAAACACTGAAAGTCAGAACTACTCACATCTGTAGATTTCTGCTTAGAAAATATGTTAACAGGAAATGTAATAAAGTGGCATGAGAGATGTAAATATTTATGTGGGTCAAAAACTCTGAGAGAAAACGAGGCAACAGACTTCTGTCTACTCAGGGTGCAGCTCTCTCACACCACTTTTTGGGTTAGCAGGGAAAGGAAAAGCAGGAAATGTGTTATATTTACCTAAAGAATAGTTGTGATTGAATCCAAGCAACTCCAACAGATGCCCTGGAAAAGGGAATGACTACCCCCTCCAGTATCCTTGCCTGGGGAATTCCACAGACAGAAGAGCCCGGTGGATTACAGCCCATGGGGTCGCAAAGCATTAGACATGACTGAGCACCTAATGCTAAGAACGTGTTAACTGCTGAAATCTTGACCAAATGCATTAAATGCAATCCCTGCTCTCAGATTGTTTATCAGGTAATACTGCAGCTAAGGGATCCTATTTTATGTCAGAGTTTAAAAAGAGGATAGATTCTTATTGGCCTAAAATCAAAGTAGATAAATTCTAATTCTTTGCAGAGTTTATAGTCTTAAGACTTTAATTTGATGATAGGGTGAAGTTATATTAAAATTAAAATAAGATTGGCTCTTAAAATTCGAGGAAATAAGGACACTGTGAAAACCCATCAGGATTATGTCAAAAGAACACAGAGCCAACTGAAGAGGCTCTCACTGACCAAAGATGGAAATATTTTAGCATCAGTGAAGTTGGTAACTGCAGTTCTGAAACATATTAACTGTATTTAAAGGAATGGGTTCATGATAATTCTAAAAAGAGAAAACTCTTGTTGGTCACCTAAGAGAGCTATTAAGGAATTGACTCATTATTTTGAAAACTAATAAATGCAGAGAAAACATCAAGCATTTATCCTGGTTTTCCGATGTAATCTGTACCTCAAGGCAATCACATAGAAGATTAGAAGGGCTTTCTGTTTTAAGTTATGTTTATATAAATAGAGAAGAAATAGTAGAATCAGTATATGCTCATTTTGCAATCCTAAATAAAGTAATGGACCAAATTAATAATTATATAACATTCACATTATATCCACAATATTACATAATCCACCATATAATATAATATCCAAATTTATTATACTCAAGCAGTGGCAGTTGATGAAAAGGGAAATATCTCTGAGATGAACATATGACATTTCCAAAGTATTGTTATTAAAATGATAATAATAGCATGCATGTGTTCACAAAAAGAGAGATTTCCTTTTAGGTACCAGTCATAAGAGAGAGCTTTTATTGGACTGTTGTGCTGCCCACAACAATTATAGTTGCTGGATAAAATATATTTTTTAAAAGCTGCTTCAAGGCTTTGAAGTTCAACTCAAAACAGGACTTGATTCTTGAGCGATGGAAAAAAAATTCCAGGAGATCCACGTGTAACTGACTTCCTCCTAAGAACATCATTATACTTAAGCAGAAGGGAGCCAACTTTTGCTAGGAGACAGAGGACAAAGTTCAAAGTTGCCAGAGTGGTTAGAAATTTAGGGTGGAATATTGAAAAGCAAGGTGTCAGAAGGAGAGCTCTGACTTCTGCATCCACAGTTCCCTTAGAGCCTTGCCTGATCCCTGACTTGCATGTACCCATGATGCATCAGGCAAAAGCAGGAGTCGGGAAATGAAAATCCTGGGGACTTCATTCAGCACCTGCCTAGTTCTGGGAAAGGCACCTTTGGATTCAAGTCCTGCCATCTTAGACTTGCTAAGCACTTTGGGCTTCTAACTGAAAACGCAGAAAGGCATTGCTTTAGGAATAAAGACAGTAATCGACGGCCAACTGTTATGTCCCGGGACTAAAGACAAATCCAAAATAGACCTGTCCCAGAAAAATCTGGAAGCAAGCTTTCACAGAGTCAAGGTGATCTGCCAGTAATTCAGCTCCCTGTGGAGCTGAATTTTCCCTGTAGTTCCTTCCACGCCATCCATCTCTTGCCAGACTCCCCGCCTTCCCAGCTCTTCCCACCCTCTCCTCCCCTCCCCACATCCTCCTAACCCTGGACTTTCTCATAGGCAGTCATCTCTTCATCTTAAATATCACTTCCTCAGAGATGTCATCCCTAATCAGCAACCTAATTTGAATCTTTCTACTCAAAACTCTCATATAACCCTGTCCTTTTCCTTCAAGTTCCACTTACCATTTGTAAAAGCATCTGTTCACATGGGGATGAGTCTCATGATGTCTTTCTTTTCCCTTATAATTTGAGGATCCATGAGGCCAGAAGCCTATGTGTTCACTGTTACACAGGCTTCTGCTATAGAACTTAGCACAGTAAATGTTCAGCAATTATTTGTTAAGTAGATGCAGTAAGAAAAATATCTGATTCACTATGATATAAACCAAAAAGTGAATGAATATGTAAGTATTCAAGCAGTGGCAGTTGATGAAAAGGGAAAAATCTCTGAGATGAACATATGACGTTTCCAAAGTTGTTATTAAAATGATAATAATAGCATGCCTGTGTGCTCAGTCATGTCTGACTCTGTGACCCCGTGGACAGTAGTCTGCCAGGTTCCTCTGTCCATGGGACTTCACAGGCAAGAATACTAGAGTAGGTTACCATCTCCTCCTCCAGCGGATCTTCCTGACCCAGGGATTGAACCCAGGTTTCTTGCATCTCCTGCATTGGCAGTTCATTCTTCACCACTGAGCCACTAAAGAGCACACTCAATAATAAATGTCAAGGCATTCTGATGTTTCCACTGGATGCCCAACTCTTCTTTGTTGTAGCATGAAAGGTTGGAATTATTCTTCACATGTTCCAAATGGGGAAACTGAGAATCTGTGAGATCACAAAAATTAAAATATTAGAAACAGAAATCTAGCTTACATCCTCCCATGACACACTCCAGTGTCCTTGATGAAGTAGATGTTACCTATTTCAAGTCTATTCAAAACGTTAATTTAGATTGACATATAAATGGCCATGATGATGTTTGCTCCCATAACCCCCTGGAGTGTTATCACTGACCTTAACTCAATCATTTAAAAGCATGATAGTCAAGTCACCTTTTCCTTGTCTGCCTTCTTCCTTTTTGTTGTATTACTTTTAGTTGTTTTAAACCCAAGAGTCCCTTAAATCATTCTGTGTTCTTTTATGCTACCATGCAAAAATAGAACAGCTCATTTCCTGTTGATTTCTAGAGTGCTTGGTCTCTCCTCTACATCTCTTTAAAGCCTAGTTCTGTAATGCAGACTCAAGTGCCTCTACGTCATGCTGTAGCTTTAATATTTCACTATATAATAGTTTAATGGTGACTCAGTCTGATTAATGTGGTTTTTTTAGAAGGAGAAACTGGACCTCTGTTTAGTGATTCATAGGTAGTAATTTTTAAATAGAGAGGCAGTATTCAGTGTTTAAGACTGAATTCAATTTAGCCAAGAAGAGTTTGGTTCATCGCTGTTTCCACCAGTGGTAGCACTCTTTTTCTATTTGTGTTTTTCGGGTGTTCTCTAACAATTATTAGAAGACTGTTTTGTCTTTTTCAAGAATTCTTTCAGGACCATCAATAAAGTCAATTGCCTATTTTTAATGACTTGTTTTCCAGTTCGTGTGTTTCCTATTTCATTTTTTCTGATTTAAGTTTCTTAGTTAGCTGATCTCATCAATAATAATATGATTCAATAATAATATAGTTTAACTCACAGAATCTGTTTCTCCCTGAAACGTCTTTCAGGGACAAGTTGCTACCACCTCCACAACTTTCTGCAAGTACCACCTATGATATTAATAAACAAAACAATTTTATTGTCCACGGTACAATTCCATATGCAATGAGGTTGTTCACTTTCAGAGAACAGGTTTCTATAAACTACTTGTTCCTCTTGTCAGATAACCCTCATGCTTTTGTCTGCCTCAGGCTCATTGAGGAGCCTGCCTATCAGGGTTGTCTTTCAGAGAGTCTGTTAATGAATTAGTGGACGTCAGGCAGAGCTCAGGGTGTTTGTTGAGTATTTGTGGAGGCCACAAGAGGTTCTCAGTTGACTCTAACATGGTGGGACCATGGCACACCACTTGAGAAATCAAGCCCTTGGATGTGTTTTTCACTGATAAGGTGGGGAAAACATTGCTTTTGCAAGTGGAAACCCCTCACAACTGGAGAAGCCTCCAACTTCTAGAGCAGGGGTAGGGTGCAAGGGTGAGGAAAGGGGACTGGGTCAAGTGGAAGATATCACAGTGAGGAGTGTGCCTGCATGCAAAATATGCAGAGGAAACCAGTTTGCTGCTCACGGAGGTGAAGCATTTCTGCCATTTAGTTAGCATCCTTCTCTGAGGCTGAGAGGTTCGGCTCCCCATTCACGTGAGAGAAACCATTTGGGACCCAGCTCTAATGCAGAAGTGAAGCATGAATAATCACCTCTCAGGGACGGCTGTCCTCTCTGTTACACTGTAAGCTCTGGGGAAAAACTGCGCTTGGATTTATGCATCAGTGTGTCTTCCACTGTGTTCGCAGAAAGGTCTCCATAAACATGTGCTGCAGAAGGAGCACAGAATACATGTTTCAGCAATTCCACTTCTGACACGACTCCCTGAAAGAAATCTGAATATTTCCTCTGATGAAACTCTTTATTCAGTGGGAGGTTGTATTTCTGAATCACGCAAATCAAGCAGGCCATACCTCTTTCCCAGGGTCACAGGGAGAATTGATACGAGAGCAGGGCTTGCAATCTTTGTGAGTCTCTTCTTTCCTTGATTCCTGCTCTGAGAAGAATTGAGATGGAGGTATTCACTGAGGAGGGTTCAGGTCACTGACAATTGCCGTGGTGAGTCAGCTCAGGCATTTGCTGACAGACGGAGAAAAAGCCACAGAACCCGCAGATGGCTCAAGCTCATTCTTGCTGCATAACCCAGCAATGACATTGAAAACTGAGCATTTCTTGTGCACTTCAGAAATTCATTATTTTTTAAAGAGTCCACTTAAAAGAAAAACACACAAAATGTATTTATTGAACTGTTGTTGGTATACCTCTTTCCCTGCCCAGTATTCTAATAATAAATAATAGCATTAATGTTAGTAATTGTTCACGTTTATTGAAGCCTAATTATATGCTAGCAACTTCCAAAATTATGTAGATATGCATTCATACAACAGTCCTATGAAGAATATTCTATTATTAACACAATATTGTAAGTCACCTATATTTCAGTTTCAAAAAAGAATATACTCTTATTATTCCCACATTACAGTTGAAGGAATAGAGCCAAAGCGAGACAGTAACTTGCTGTGATTGAATGATGCCCTATAATCGTAAACATGTGACCATACATGACAAAGGTACTTTATAGTTGTGATTAGGTTAAGGATCTTGAGTTGAGGAGATAATCCTGAATTATCCAGGTGGACCCAGTGTAATCGCAGGAGTCCTTGTCAAAGAGAGGTGACAGGATCAGAGTTAGAAAAGGAGATGTGACTATGAATGCAAACATGAGCGATGATGAGAAAGAGAAATTTTGCTATGAGAAATTTGCATAGAGAAGTTGCTGTGATGCTGGTTCTGTACATGAAGGAAGGGGCCATAAGTCAAGGAATGAAGGGGTTCCTAAAAGCTGGAAAAGACAAGCAAAGGGATTGTCTTCTAGAGACATCAGGAGGAAAGCAGTCCCTGCCAACCCTGATTTTCAGTTCAGTTCAGTTCAGTTCAGCTGCTCAGTCATGTCCAACTCTTTGCAGCCCCATGAATGGCAGCACACCAGGCCTCCCTGTCCATCACCAACTCCCTGAGTTCACTCAAACTCACGCACTCAAACTCACGCACTCAAACTCACGTTCATCAAGTCGGTGATGCCATCCAGCCATCTCATCCTCTGTCGTCCCATTCTCCTCCTGCTCCCAATCCCTCCTAGCATCAGGATCTTTTCCAATGAGTCAACTCTTCGCATGAGGTAGCCAAAGTGCTGGAGTTTCAGCTTTAGCATCCATCATTCCTTCCAAAGAACATCCAGGACTGATCTCCTTCAGAATGGATTGGTTGGATCTCCTTGCAGTCCAAGGGACTCTCAAGAGTCTTCTCCAACACCACAGTTCAAAAGCATCAATTCTTCGGTTCTTAGCTTTCTTCACAGTCCAACTCTCACATCCATACATGACCACTGGAAAAACCATAGTCTTGACTAGATGGACCTTTGTTGGCAAAGTAATGACTTCTGAATTCCAAAGCTGTTAGATAACAAATTTGTGTTTTCTTTTTATGGAACAAAGTGTGGTTACAGCAATGATAGAAAACTCATACACTTGCCTAAGGTAGAGTGCAGAGTGAAACCCACACTGACTAGCTGTCTTAACTACTAGGCTAAGTATAATGTACTTATGAAAAATGGCTGAAAGGGCTCAGACCAACAGGAGGTGAACATGCCAGAACAATTTGAAATTTATTTATAGAAAATTATAGAGTTCATGCCCTCCCCATGGTGAGACAGTATATAATAGGGTAACATTATTAATTTGATGATAATGTAATCATTAAAAATATAACCTCTGTCATAGGTCAATCTCTTTTGGAAACAGAAGTGAAAACCTTTATGTGAAATATTAGCAAATCAAATCCAGTGATGCATAAGGCTAACATATCATGCACATTTAATTCAGGAATACAGATTTAACATTTGGTATTCAGTGCAGGAGATGCAAGAGACAGGGGTTGGATCCCTGTGTGGAGAAGACCCCCTGGAGTAAGAAAAGGCAACCCACTCCAGTTTTCTTGCCTGGAAAATTCCATGGACAGAGGAGTCTGGCAGGCTGCAGTGCATGAGTTTGCAAAGAGTTGGACATGACTGAGCACACACACACACACAGAATCATACACAATTGAGTAATATTGTTCACCATGTCAACCGAATAGAGAATAAAAATCATGTCACCTGAATTGATATAGAGTAAATATTTGATGAAATCCAGTACCTAGTTCATGATGAGAACTCTTTACCAATAAGGAAACAAAGATAGCTACTTTAATCTGTTAGAAGTTATCTACAAAGAACTTATAGCAAGTATCTTACTTAATGGTCAGTGACAGTGAAGTCACTCAGTTGTGTCCAACTCTGCGACCCCATGGACTGTAGCTTATCAGGCTCCTTTGTCCATGGGGTTTTCCAGGCAAGAGAGCTGGAGTGGATTACCATTTCCTTCTCCAGGGGATCTTCCTGACCCAGGAATCAAACCCAGGTCTCCTGCATTGCAGGCAGACGCTTTACCATCTGAGCCACCAGGGAAGCTTAGGTCGGATTATTTCAAATTGTCCCCTGAGATCAGGAGTGAGACAAGATGCTGACTACTATCATTTCTATTCAATATTCTGTTAGAGGTCAGTGCAATAAAGCAATGAAGTAAAAACCCATTTAAAAATATAACTGTAGTTAATAAGCATACCAATGTACACATTTGCAATGAGAGAAACAGTTCTCTCTTACAATCAAGTAGCATGTCTCTCCTACATCTTTGGACAGTAGACCATTTACTCTTACAAGTGTTGTTAACCGCTGACTTTCAGTTGTTCCTGTAATCCATTTTCTAATACCTCTACTTTTCCTATTTATACATTCCATTGTGTACAAAAGCTTCTTTTCCCCAAAAAATGTTTGACAAAAGATTGGAATGTGTTATTGAATGTTAATGTAAATGTTAATATTATTTTAGATATTAATTTAGTGTTTCCATCAAAACAAATAAGCATTGAGTTGGATTAATTTTATGAATGGTACATACACCTGTCAGTTCCAACATGAAGAAATGCTGTCATAAATCATCTGGACTTTTTCTGTTGTGAGAATGTGCTTGCGTTGCCAGTGCTCTGTTTTAAAAGAAAATTTATTGTAGTTTAGCTGATCTACCATGTTGTGTTAGTTTCAGGAGTACAGAAAGGGAATCAGTTATACATGTGTATACATATATATTTCATATTCTTTCCCATTTAGGTTCTTATGGAATATTAAGTAAACTTCCTGTGCTGTACAGTAGGTCCTTATGAATTATCTGTTTTTTATAGGTGTATATGTTAATCCCAATCTAATTTATCATGTCCCCTCATGTTTTTCCTTTGGAAACCATAAATGTTATTTTGAGGTCTATTTCTATTTTGTAAATAAATTCATTTGTATCATTTTTATTAGATTTAACATATAGGGGATATCATATGATATTTGTCTATTTCTGACTTACTTCACTTAGTGTGTTAGTCTCTAGGTCTATCCATGTTGCCACGAATGGCGTTATTGAATTCTCTTTTTATGGCTGAGTGATACTCCATCACATATGCACCGAGCCCTCTCTATCCTCTCCTCTGGTGACGGTCATTTAGGTTGCTTCTGTGACCTGGCTGTTGTGAACAGTGCTGCAATTGGGGTGCATGTATTGTTCCAAATTATAGCTTTCTCTGGATATATACCCAGGGATGGGATTGCTGGGTCAGATGGTAGTTCTGTATTGATCCAAGTAGAGCATAAAGGTATATCACAGATGCATTTGATTTATTAGAGAAGGGATCCAAAGACCGGTAAAGCTAGCCCACAGAAAACTCGAGAGACTGAGTGTGTATAGGAACCTAAGAATGTTGGATTACTGTCACTAGGTTAACCACACGAATGGTTAATGCCCAACAGGGCAATAAAACCAAAATATTTGGGGATATATTTTCTGCCAGAATGGAAGTCATTTACATCTCTACTGGGGGGAAAAAAACTATAAATTAATATGTAACTTAGAGTCTGTCCCTAATCAGTAATAAATAGTAAAACTAGACATTTGTGAATTCACCTAGAATTAAGTAATCCTTAGACAGGACTCTTTTAAAAAGCTCCAGCATGACATTGAGAGGACATGAAGTTATTCCTTTGATTTATTTTCCAGTTTTTCCAGTGTTCTTAGTAGTGGTAACATTGCTTTCCAAAGAGAACTCTCTCTCCCACCAGCATCCTAGGAGAAAATTTAGATTCTCCCTCTCTCTCCCTTTGTCTCTCAAAAGATTATTTTTTTCAGATAGTCCCAGATTTGTATATCATTAACTGGTTTTAATCATAGCACAGCATTTTATGAGTATTATTTAAAATCATATGCTTTTAATATGTCAGATAAATTCTGTAAATAGCTCTTATAAATGAGCTTTCTATCTAAAGTGATACTGTTCGGAACCATCCTGAATTTCTTGTTTTACGAGAATCCTCATACATATATTGCATGGATGTGATGTGAAGTTTCCCTGTACTGACCTTGTACTCACACTCTGAGTTGTTTTTAGCTTTTTTTTTTCCTGAAGGATATTATTCACATGGATGTGAGATCTGTGATGTGATTGTAATGAGTTTGTTGAATCCTCTACTTCACTACCTCCTGGTTTTCAGGCCCCCTTTTAAGGGTGGCCACCTCCCTCCAAGTTCTCCTTCTGAGAGCTGAGTTACTGACTGCCCCTGGGGTTTCTCAGCAACCTCAGAGCTTCCTTTCAGGACAGTGGAGGAAAGACTGTGTTGGGAGAATGTCTGCGGTTGCTGCTGCTGCTGCTGCTAAGTCACTTCAGTCATGTCCGACTCTGTGTGACTAGCCATCTTAAAATTAAACATAATAGAACTAATTCTATTTTATGAGGAGAAGTTTAGGACTTGAAGTCTGGCAAGAGTAAGATTATTGATTACCCTCTGCTTTAGCCTCAGGTTTCTAGACCTCAGAACTGAGCTTCCCAACTACCTTAACTAAAGTGACCCCAGGCTTCTTTTAATCTTGATCAGAATGCCTCTGGCAGTCTGTAATGGTTTATGAATTTACTTTTTTACATGCTACTTGTCTGTCTTCACCAAATATAAGTTCCTTGAGGATAAGGGCCATATTGGTGTTGGTCCATCTTTTTATCACAGCATCCATCACAGGGCCTCAAACTAGATGGCATAAATCCATGTTTATTTAATGAATAGGTCCAATTGCATAGTGTGATACCTGTGAATTAAGAATGTAATAGGTCAGAGCAAGAGAAAATGGCAAGTGGCTTCCATTTAAGAGATGAAACAGGATACCATTGCCTTAGGCATCAGTAGTCTAATATGTTTTTCACTATCCCATTTTGCTGATGGACATATTCCTGGCACAAAGCTTTTGGTGCAATGAAAGGCTAATATGACCATTATAATGTAATAGCTATAGTGAAGAAGAGAGGGAAAAAGAAATAGAAGGCTGAAGTATCCCAGGCTAGTCCCTCATTGGGGAAAAAAAAAATCTCTTGGTAGCTAATTCCAAAGATAGACTTTATCTGAAATAAAATCAATATAATGATGGTTGCCTTTAAGCGATGCATTAACTCAGAGATAACTGCATTGCTCCAAATGTGTCAGCATTTAAGGTCTGTCTTATTGGAATTTTTCTTAATTTATTGTAATCTAATAATCATAGAACACATTATTTGTATTTGACACAGAGTTATGTTTGTGTCATGCACATTCATTCAGCTATATAACAAGGAATAATTGTTCGGTTAACATTATTCTTTCTACAGAATGCAATGTTTATTCATGTGCACTTGGTGAATGAATTCTTTATAAGCACATTAACAAGATGTGGAAAAATCAAATCTCTGAATTTCCAAAAGATAGCTGCATAAAATAGTTGAAAAAAATTTTGGGTGGTGGTGAATATAAATGGCTCACATTAAATATGATGGATAATCTGAATGAAATGCATATTTGAGCATACAAGTTGATGTAATAATTTTGTCGAATGAAACAAGATGAGTAAACTGTAATGTCATTCTGTTGACTGGGAGAAGTCACCTAACCAGTTGAAAAATAGCTTCCTATTTTATTGGGCTTCCCTAACCTCTTCATTTATTACATAAATGCACTCTCAAGGGTAATTGCTTTTTTCAGAAATATCTTTGATTTGTGAAATGTAGGAAATGCTGCTAGGCTTTCTGAGTATTATCAGCTCTTTTTCTGTCTCCTGCTCAGGGTGCAACAGATTTTGACAGATGTACTGTTATGTTACTGGTATAACATGACATCTTTATTCAGATGAACTGAATAAAAGTGATCTTGACAATGAGTAGATAAGACACTGTCAGAAAGCTGAAAAAACCTGTCAATGTCACAGTTATGACACAAACACGGCAGAACAGCCCTTATAATGTCATTAAGTGAATATCTTTCCAACAACACCCTTGAGAAGACAGGAAGTAACATTGCTCTTAAATACTATTACTTAGCTACAAAAATAATAAAATATAACACAAAGGTCAGTTTAATATATATTTGAGGTGGCATTTGATGAGTCTGATGAATATGTACGTATTTATATGTGGATCTCTTCTATATATGGCACGTATGAAAGAATTTTGAGATTTCAAAAGTAGAAAATGATTTCTACTTTTTCAGAAGCTAAAAAACCATTTAACTCCAGCATTTAAGAAAGTCATTGAAAATGTTGATCATGAAATATGCAAAGTGGTTTTAGCGGTATTAATTATAACTTTTTCCCTGATGTTTTTATGGGTTAAGAAAAAGTCTTTAATAGTATAAGAGAAATTAGGCATACATTTCAAAATATATTTCTAGATCATGAATTTTGTAAATAGGTGGGTAAAACCTGAAATGGGATCAATCCCAGGTATCAAGAAGGAATTAGACATTTGGTGGTTTTATTTTCCATTATTATGATTGACTTGGAGCTGAACTATACATGTATGGGTATATATATAATCCTCTCATATATGTAGTTTTTAAATACTTTAATGACAAGCATTTTATCCTTAGAACGACTTTTGATATCTTTGTCTAGGATCAGAGGTGGTTGATCTTGATGGAAAAAGTTGCCTTCTCTACAGATTTGATCAAAAATCTCTGAGCCCGATAAAGGATGTCATTTCTTTGAAATTTAAAACCATGCAGAGTGATGGGATTCTACTCCACAGGGAAGGACAAAATGGTGATCACATCACACTGGAATTAAGAAGAGGAAAACTCTTTTTGCTTATTAATTCAGGTAAAACTCTTTGGATAAAGTGCTTGAAAATCTGGTCATTTAGCTATTACCTTAGTAACTTTATGCTTTTATAGCTCATCTTTTTTTTTTTAACAATTAAGGTACCTTATTTCCACATTCAAGAGTTTATATGAGTGTGTATATATATAGATGTATATGCCAATATTGTACTTTCATGTAATTTGCAAACTATTCAGGACCCTCATTTGATGTTTCTTACACAGTGCTGATAGAACCACTTAGTTATTTTTAAACATCTTGATGGAAGGGATGCGTCACTGAAAAATACTGAGGTAGTAAAAATAATAAGGTTGTAGCAAAGATAAAATTTTCATTGCAAATGAACATGTGATGATGGGTAATACTAATAAAGAGAATTAACAGTGGAAGAAACGACAAGGTTGAGAGGATGTTGTATTCAAAGTTGAGGTAAATTCAGACTAGCGTTTTGGCTGGGGTACATGGAAGGAGATTGCAGTTGTTATGAGAGACTCTGGTCCCCACGAAAGAATGCTTTTCTCTTATTTTCAGCTGGGAATCATGGTTCTGTTCTTTTCTCTCTCCTCTAAGGTGATGCGAAGCCACCCTCAGCTCATGCCCCGGTCAGGCTCACGCTGGGCAGCCTGCTGGACGACCAGCACTGGCACTCCGTGCTCATCCAGCGCTTGGGCACACAGGTCAACTTCACAGTGGACGAACACAGGCATCGTTTCCGCGCCCAGGGCGAGTTCAGTTACCTGCATCTCGATTATGAGGTGTGATGGTTACGTTTCAGTTAATGCAGACTTCGTGATGTCTAGGTGGTGAGGTTACACGGAAGGCAGTACGCTCTAGAAAACCCACCTCCAGAGTCAGGAAAGGTCCTGAGGAAGTGTTCCTCTAGGTAACCTCACTCAGGTAGTGAATTTTGTGCCTATGGTACTGAGGCTTCATTTTTCTCCCCGCATGTTAATTTATCTTTATAAAGTAACGTCATCTTTTTTGCCTGCAGTGTGTATGCAGGAAATCTCCCTTAAGAGATCTCCTTACCACAAGTAAATATAGGTTGTGTTGCATGACTTTGGAGGTGAGGGGGCAAAAAGCACTCCTGAACAGTGCAGATTTAGAGAAGGAATGTAGCAACGAATAGGTTAACTGATTCATCAATAACCGATTCAAATGTCCAAGAATCAATACATGCCAGAAATGTATTAAAATAAAATGTCATTATAATTGGTTACATTGTTAAAACCAGTCACTATGGAAATAAAGATGTATTTTTCTTCAACAACCAATAAATATTAAAATCAGGTTTGATTAGCAACTTGTAAGAATAATCAAGCTCTATTATCAGTGAAAACTGAATGCATATAAACTTATTTTAAAACCTGCATCTTAATTTTTTTTTAAATCTCCATTTGAAATTAACAATATGGCAGTGTAGAGTACTGAAAAATTGGTCTATCTGTGATGATTACAGTTATAGTTGCTAATCGTAATTATTTAAGCAGATTATCAGAAAATCACTAAACAATATTATTGATGCCATTTTTCTTTCTAAGATCAGCTTTGGAGGGATTCCAGCACCTGGAAAACCAGTGTCATTCCCCCGTAAACACTTCCATGGATGTTTAGAAAATCTCTTTTACAATGGAGTGGATATCATTGATTTGGCCAAGCGACAGGACCCACAGATGATCGTTATGGTAAGAGAGTCTTCATGTGAACAAAAAAAGGAAAACTGTGTGGCTTTCCCCCACAAAAAAAAATGCTTCATTTTGAATTCCCACTTGACATGAAATTTTAGACTTTACTCTTGTTCTTTAAAAAAATAAGTCTCAGTTCTCAGCTTGGCAATATGCATGTACGGGATTAATTCTATGCAAAATATTTAAAATTCACAGGTCATGATTATTTTATTTTTATATGAAGTAAAGCAGGTTCTTTTCTTGGTACAATTTACAACTGATCGTTTTATTTTGTTGTGATATTACTGGTCCCAGGAGACTAATTTCTTTTCCTCTGTAATTTCCTTAATAAGATACTCCCTGACTTACTCTCCGAAGCAGAATACTGGTTTCCTGGAATCAGATAACATGCACGTATATTAGAGAAGCGGTTGGAAAATTTGTATTTTGCCATGGTCACTCATAACTAATGAAAGAAGCTAATAGGCTCTTACAAGATTGCATCTGCCAAGAGCAGTGCTGGTCAGGCTGCATGATGTTCGAATTCTGTGGAAGTGTGGTGGAGTTTAAGTACAGCTGCACTGGTCAGGGTGCAGTCAGAGAAGCAGCACCACTTTGCGTTTAGGGACAAGGGGTCTGTTTTAGGACTTGGATCTTAACAGTTGGAGGCCCTGGAAAGTGGAGGTCAGCTGTCTGGAAGAAGAGATGGAGCAGAGTGGAAGAGGCAGGACACGCTGGGATAGTCACCAGCCCCTCTGTTATCATCCTGCCCTGGACTTCATCACACACAGAAAACCTTTTTGGGAAAGTGGCCAGCCTTTCACTTTTGACTCAGGTGTCTCGTCATCTCCCTCTTTGGCTAACTTTTAACTGGACCCAGACAAGAAATGAGATTCTGGGAAATGTGGTTTCCAGCTTAACCCACTTGCTGATAGAAAAGCAGACACATCCAACCATTTGAACTCATTTCTTTAATTGTTCAAAATTCAAAATAGATAATAAAGCTCATGGTGTGTCAGCAAAACCCGAAACGCATCACAGGATTATTTATTGCTTATAAAATATTTTATTTTTAATTATCTTTGTGAATTGATAGTGTTTATATGAGCATACCATCCAGCAAGATTTTTTAAATAGTTTTTTTATATAAAAGGGAAAAGGATTTAGATGGAAAATAAAACTATTGTGGAGAGATAGATGTGAGTGTTCCATTGCAAAATGAGTTTCCAGAAGCTGCTCATGTAGCTAACACCGGCTCTCCATTGCCAAGAGCATTTGCTGCTTGCAGAGTAGCTAGCAGACAGCTGTCCAAATGCAGCTGGTAGATGTTTCCATTTTTACCAGGTTTGCTAGTCTTATAATTGCCTTTACATTATGGGTCAGTATATTTCACTCTTCAGCTTTTGATGTTTCATTCACTGGGACAAGATATTTGTCTGCAGTGAAAGCTAGTTCACTTTTAACAGAATCACAATATAGCCAAATGTTTTTGTTTAACCTAGACCAGTAGTTTAATTCCAGCTTGTCTTGTTCTAAATAAAGTGATTTCATCAACTTTTCAAATCTATATTTAGAAGGTTTGTTGAAGGTTATTTTCAGGAAAAATAAAAACATTTATCTTGATTTCTGAAGCTTGTTAAGGAACATGCTAATTATTTCTGAATAGTTCAGACCTTAACGTTTTTTTCTTAATCCTTAAATATGTATTTAGTGCGAACAGCAAAATAATCTTTCATGTACAATATTTTAATGAAAATTCATGCAATTCTAATGTATCTTGAAGATCTATTTAAAAACCATTGGATAAGAAATAATACATGTAAATCTGATGACAATAGCATAACAATAAGAAAAAAACACAATGGTTCAAAATAAGAATCTAAGTAGTACATTGTACATTGTATTTTGCAACGTTAAACCTAAAAAAAAAAAAAAAAAAGAAAAATAGGCAGAGGTTATGAACAGACCCTTCAGATGAAAGTGAGGCCAAAGAATAACAAACCCATGAAAAAGACTTAGATTCTTTATTAGGTAAATGCAAGATAAATAACAATGATACATCACGTGGGCATTTTGTCCTTGAACTTATGCAAATTTAAAAGAAATGTAATACCTATTGCTGCCAAAGATGTGGGGAAAAGTGTGTCTTTGTGTACTACTGTTGGAAATATGGAGAATTTCACTTTTTTTGGAATTCAAGAAGGAAACTGGAAATATGCATTAAAATATGTAGATGCAGTAGCTCTGTATTTAGAACTGCCTTCTGAAGAACTGAAAATGCCATCACATAGAGAAGCTTATCCACGCTTGGTTGAAAGAGACAAAACTTTGAAACAAAGTGACAACATACTAGTGGAAGTGAAAGTGTCAGTCACTCAGTCATGTCCCAACTCTTTGCCATCTGATGGACTATAATTCACCAGGCTCCTCTGCCCTGGAATTCTCCAGGCAAGAATACTGGAGTGGGTAGCTGTTCCCTCCTCCAGGGGATCTTCCCAACCCCCGGATCAAACCTACGTCTCCTGCTTTGCAGGCAGATTCTTTACCGCTGAGCCACTGGGAAAACCCCTTGATAAGAAAACAATTGACTGAACATTTGCCCATTCACATAGTAGAATATTGCCTAATCAATAAAAGTAGGAATTAGGCTTTCACCAGATAACTCAGAGGGATTTCCATAAGGTATTTGTTAATGATAAAAGCATGGTACAACGAACAACATAAAACATGGCTCCCATTTTTATAAAACAAATAATCTCTAGTGTGATGGTATATGTATTCCAAATATATATTTAGGTATATGTGAATATGCATATAACTGAACACATACCTTAAATATGTATTTGCACGTATAATTGTTTATATATTAATGTACATCTGTATATGTCAATGGTAACAGAAAATTATGAAAGAATATGGAAGGGGAACCAGTAGCTCATTAATATTGGTTATGTTATGGAGTGGCTTTGAAGCCAAAGGCAGCAAAAGTACGAAGGGAAAACCGAGTAAAACATAAATAAAGAATTGTTTTAAATAAATTTTGATTGAATTCAATTGCATTGAGTTAGATGCCTTTGTGAAATTTGAGAAATGGGAAGAAAACAATTTCACCGAGAAAGCCCAGGGTAAGATTTGCCTGACTATGTATCACTGGATTTGAAGAACCTTTAAGATATATGGCAAGGATTCCGTATCCAGGTTGGTGGCAGTTTTCCCTGTTGTTTTAAACCAGGGGTAATTAGATAGTTCAGATTCTATTACTAATGTGATGTGCCTTTCTTAAAGCTTTCCCTTTTCCTCTCTTCTCAGGGAAATGTGTCGTTTTCTTGTTCACAACCGCAGTCTGTGCCTGTGACTTTTCTGAGCCCCAGGAGTTACTTGGCACTGCCGGGCCCTTTCGGGGAGGACGAGATTTCTGCCACTTTTCAATTTCGAACCTGGAATAAGGCTGGGCTTCTGTTATTCACGGAGCTTCAGCTGGTTTCAGGGGGTCTCCTCCTCTTTCTTGACGATGGAAAACTTAAGCTGCATCTCTACCATCCAGGAAAATTACCCAGTGACATCACAGCAGGTAATAAGTGTATTCCTGCAGGCAAAGCATATGGGTTTGAAAGATTTCATTATCTCTCTGTCCCTTCTCTGTGAAATTTTATGCTTAACCCCCAAATTAATATTTGTTTAACAAATGAATACTTGAGTTAATAAGATTACCTCTTCCTTAGAGGAACTGGATTCCAATTTTCTTTTAAATATGGCTTCAGCAGTAGCAGTTCTTATTAACCAAAATGATAGTTGTAGGGGAATAGAAATTTCCTTCCATGACCCTCTTGCCCACTCCAGATAAATCAGTGTATTCTGAGGAAATGCATTTTGAGAAAAATATGAAAGAATTGAAATGGATCCCAAGTTTGCAGGGTGTCTTCAATGTAAGATGAGTCTTTGTATAACACAGTTATAAGTCTCATCTGGTCTTTGAGAGATGGGGAGGGGTCTTTTGGGGATTGGTATCTCTATATTATTTAGTCAGATTAACTTTGCTTGCTACTATAATCTGTGTGGAGTTGCATATATTTGGGGAAAAGATCTATGTGAAGTTTCTCATTCGGGAACCAAACAGAATTCTCTGCACTTCTAGGCAATACGGTACCATTTTAATGGTTAGAAGTAATATAATTAAGGAGACTCTATGAGAGTCTGGAAAATTAATGTCTAATTTAGGTCAGTGCTTTGGGTGAGGGATATTTTTGTCTCTTCATTAAAATTATATAGTTCTTGACAAAGGATCTCCATCAAATTTTCATATATATGGAATAATACCCAAGCCAAGCAACTGGAGGTCACATTGGGGTAAATTGCTATATCGGTTTAATAAATGATCTTTAAAAACAATTTAAAGATGCCATTGTACTACTCATCTATATTAACTATGACCAAAATTGATAGAATATGAGTGGGAGAGGAAAAACAGTTAAAATACAGTTAGAAATCAAATGTAAGAAACAAGCAATATACAAATGAATACGCTGGGTCTTTGTGTTTCTTTTTTGTTGTGCATATACCACAATAGTCTGAATGTGGGAACTGAAACTTCAATATCAATTATAATTTTTAAGAAGTACTGTGCTGTGACTTTTTAATGTAATACTCAAATTGTGGTAGATTTGCAGGCTTGACAAAAGGAAATAAATTAATCAGTGTCATATTAATAATTAATAGGCTCCCTAAAATGAAGGCCTAAAAATATAAGCTTGCCATTAATGTGTAGTTTATTCTGATGTATTTGACATCCTCTGGGGTGGTTGTATTCATGGCCCAATTTTCAGCATCTCAGAGAAGCTGCTTTGGTGCAGTGTTATTGTACAGAACCCCATGAAGCTAGTTCGTTTCTAAACACTTTACAGGCTTGCAAATCTAATAAACTGTTAGGTAGGTGTAAATCTATCTAGACCACCTCGAATGATTTTAAAAATTAATGTTTAAATCTGCGTACAATCTTACTATCTATTATGACATCATATGACTTAGTGCCCATAGCTAGTAATAAGGATCCTTGACAAAATATGAATGTTAATATAGTAAAATTGTTACACTTCAGATAATAAAGTAGGGCTTTACACACCAAATCCCCCATTCCCATCTTTCTAGTTTCTTTTAAAATATTAATTTTTGCTAGTTTCAGCAAGAAAAGTACATTTTGCATTTGAAAGTGGACTCTTTAAATGGTCTGGGTATGTGGTCCATTTGTTTCTCTCATAGACAAGACTTTCACAGGTACAGTGTTTGATAATTAAATCTGTTGTCAGGATGTATCATAATGACTCTGAAGAGAATCGTTGACCTACTGGTGGGTTAGTATCACATTATACTAAATCATTCTATTATATGAGGATGGCTCAGTTTTTCTTTACTACTGGAGATATAAATTATTAATCTTACATATTTTCAAAACTCAAAGTTTTCAATGTCTTGTACAATGGAATAAAAATACAGTGTCCATTGTATTGAGGAAGAATGGAATTGTGCAGATGTTTGAATTATATCAGGCTAAATTTTTAATGTGATGTAGAGTTTTGCAAATCATTATTTGGAATGGTTCAAAAATATTATGTCAGTTTATGTCATTTTTGAAATATTAAAGATATTATATTAGTCTAAATCATAAAACATATTCGCAGCCCTACAAAATCGCTTGTGACACACGGTGTTGCCAGTCTTTGTCATCTTTATACATGACAGAGCAAAAATTATTCGATCAAGAATCTGACAAACAATATGGTTGTATCTTCCTGCTGCTGCTGCTGCTGCTGCTAAGTCGCTTCAGTCATGTCCGACTCTGTGCAACCCTGTAGACGGCAGCCTACCAGGCTCTGCCGTCCCTGGGATTCTCCAGGCAAGAACACAGAGTGGGTTGCCATTTCCTTCTCCAATGCGTGAAAGTGAAGTTGCTCAGTTGTGTCTGACTCTTCGCGACCCCATGGACTGCAGCCTACCAGGCTCCTCCGTCCATGGGAGTTTCCAGGCAAGAGTACTACAAATTCTTGACTATCAAATTTGAGATTTTTGCTGTGAGTTTTACATTTCTGCTATTGTTTTTGCGTAAAGGTGAAAACAGGCTTGAAAACAAGCTTCTTGCTCCCGTGGGCAGGGCCTGGCAGATGATGGTTCTGCGTGTTTCCATTACTGAGCTTTCTGGTTCCTGTGACCCTGACAGAGGGGCTGCCCTCTTGATTCACCTCGCCCAGGAGAAGCCGTTTTTAAAGTTCTTTCTTTCCTCGAGTGGAATATTCCTGTCTTTCACATTAGAACCTCATCACTCCCTGAAAGTCCTGCTTCGCCCTAACATGGTTGACAGCCGTGACCTCCATATTTTCTTCTTGGCAAGAGCTATCTGGTGTCATGGACCTTCAGTTCTGGTTAGTGGATATAGTTAGTGAGGATAGGAATGTCACAGTTTCGGAGCACTGAAAGTTATTTGGAACAGACAAAACCCTTTGGTCGCTCCTTGAGTAATGGCCTTTGTGTAACTGCCTTTTGGTCTTTTGCAAAGAACCTACCTGTACAGCTTTTTCTTCTTTACACATCCTATTCCATGGATGCTTGTTAGAATCGTATGAGAGAGTGACGGCAGCTAAAGTGTCATAATATTTCTGCAGTGGTTTTAAGACTGGTCCCTGAAGATTATATACGAGGAACCGAGAGATACCTTTTTCTTCCTCCTGTATTTTGTATGGCTGTGTGTTTTGGGTCTGAGAGAGAGACAGAAGGAGAGAGAGAGAAGAGGAGGAGGAGGAGGAGGGGAAGAAGGGGAGAGGGGAGAAGGTTCTTATAAACAATCCCACCTTCTCCTGCCACCTGCAGTTGCAAACCTTTCCATTTATTATTCTGTTCTTCCACCTGGAGGTGTCAGTGGTTCCCACCCAGAGACCACAGTGATCACCCTTACTGTCAAACAGGTTGGGTTTGTTGCGTATTGCAACAGGGAGGACCCTCACCCAGGGAACCATGGGGAGTCTCATCACAAAGGTGTTAAGGACAATTTGTCATAGAATTTTGGATTATGTTAGCTGATTTGGAGGGAGGTTTCAAGGAAATGGAAAACTGGTGGGATTAAATGCTGCCAGGAGGTGAAGGAATTTGTGTGCTTAAGTATCTTTGTAAATTTTATTTTGAAGAATGGAGGCATGAAATAAAGCTAAATTTGTAATTAACTTCATAAGTGAGTTGTCATTCATGTTGTCTGGGAGAGGATTTGATATTTTTTGCAGTATGCACAGTAGCCTTGCTTTTGTCTGTGCTTAAACCAGATTGCAGAGGAGTTTTGAAGGGATTTTGGGTCCCATTTCATTGTAGTAACAGAGTGACCTTGTCTGATCTCGATGTTCTGTGAGCTTGTTTATGCTCAGCGGGAGAACCCTACTGCCAAGCTCTGGGTGCTCTCCAGCATCTCCCACCATCAGGGCCCCCCTGAGAGTATCAGCCACTAGCTCCAGGCTCTTGGGGGCTGCTTTTCTCTTTCTCAAAGTTAATTATTTAACATGAGCCGAACAGCAAGGTCACCACCCATCCTGCAGGCCGAGAAGAATATGGGTTTTGGCATCAGCTCACGAGTTGGATGCTTCCTTGGCTGATGTGTTTATCTTCTTGTGCTTCATGGTCTCTATGTTTGAAACCAGAATAACAGTAGTAATGTTGAAGATTAAATGACATGATGCATATAAAGCACACAGCACCTGGTGTGAATAACAGTCACTAGAACTGTTATTATTTTTATTATTATTACACCAACATGCATTCCTTCCTCTACAATCAAAAGTTGTGAGTGTTGGGAGCAGCGCACTAGAATTAGTATTTAGTTACCTGATTCAGCGAGTTGGAAAAAGTACATATTCTGCAATTCCTCCTTTTCCTTCTCCTCTTTCACTGTGTTGTGGCCTTGGAAAAGGGCTCACTTCTCTTCAGATATTAAAATTACAGACTTAAAAGAAAAATAGTATCCAACTTAAAAATTATCCTTTCTGTCATGTGGAGTTAAGTGAAACAAATTGCACAGGTCATTCATTATTTAACTTGAGTAATACATCCCATCGATGGCTCATAAAAGTTTCCTCATCGTAAGCAAGCGATGTCTGTTACAAATGAGGTTCAAAAATAGTTTTCTGAAGGTTCCCTCACAAATACAACACAACTCTGGAACCCACACGCTGAGCAGATGGGTGCATGTAACTGTGTCAAATTGAGAGCGGCTGTCCTGGCAGACTTGTGTTCTTAATATAAGTTAGCTTCTGTGTTGACAGAAGATGTCCTGAGCCTTTGACTTTACTCTGCTGGCCCTACCCAGCAGCCCCTTGGAACAAAGTTGCTCAGAGTGTGCCCCCTGGAACGTACTGGTTCAGCGAAATACGTGTTCCCGAGGTAAGTACAGAAATTGGGAGTAAGCTCCTAGAAGCTGTTACAACAAGAAGGCATCACTGCAACATTTAAGCATATGGTCAGTGGGCTTGTGTTTCAGATGCCTTCTTGCTTTAATTTGTTTGTCACTCTTTTTTACTGAATTTTATGAAAGTTATCAGTCTGCAGTAGGTCAAAAGAGAAAATGTCCCCCACCAGAGGTAGCTTGATAAGCACCATCTCAGGCCAGTAGAAAGCTAAGATGAGAAAACAGAAGCCAAGTCGTGTACGCAGGCACATCCGAGCTTTGAGAAAGAGAGGGTGGGAAACCCATGGCAGGGTGAGGAGGGTGGGAAGTTTTTATCCCTGTGACGTAAAGCTCAGTACAAGGATTTTCACTCTAAATGTATCCTCTGAAAGGAAGCACAGGCTGACAAATTTGGGACATTTGATTTATTTTAGTCCAATCTCATACCGTCAGAGATTATATAACTCTATTCAGCCTTCTATTTCAGAGTCCACTCTTAGAAAATATGTCCAAAATTATCTAGCCTACATCCTTCATTTTTCAGTTTTTAGGTCTTTCTCATTATCTTTCACAAACCAAATCAAAGTTGGGTCTTTGGAAATCTTTTTTTGGTTCATAGGGATAATGTAAAAGTAAGTTTTGGTGCCCAGGGTAGAGTTTGTGTTATGCTAAATGAGTCCAGGGCAAAGAGCTTCATCATCTAAAGCAGCTTCCGTGCATTTTCTATTTGAAAGCTTGTGGTCGGAGATAGCTGGGGAAATAAAGAAATTGCACAATATACCAGGAAAGAGGCCCATGAATTTTAGGTTTAATAAAGTACTTATATTTTTATTTAGTAATTTGATGTGCAAAATCATACAGAGTTGAATATTGGGTAGATTTGGTGGATATAAACCTTACTGATTTATCTACAACAGAGAGACTTAGATTTCACCAGTTTGCTGAGTATTCAAAACAGAACCCTATAGACTTAATTCCCTTTAAGAGGAAAAGGCTCCACAGCCTCCTTGATTCATGACACAGGGACTACCTTAGAAAGGTCTAGAGACTGTTTTTATAGGTGATAAGGAAACCTTGATTTTTTACTGTAGCAATTTTTATTATGTATATAAACTTGGAAAATACAGAAAAATTATAGCTAAGAATAAAAACAACCACGATTCTCTTGTATGTGAAAATTACTGTTTGTGTGCATTTCCTTTCAGCCCTTTCCCATATTTATAGAAAATCAGGAATATAATTAGAATCCTTTATATGGAGTTAATTCTCATTACTTGCAGTAGTTAACGTCCTATGAAGTTGTTGTGGACATGGAATTAATAAATACTAAACCATTGGTTCCAGGGGAAATACAGGGTTACCATTTTTGTCCACCAATCAACACAACCTCCTATGCATGATTGTGTTCCAAGACACCTTCTTTAATATTCATTGTTAATCACCAGTATTGAACTCATCGCCAACATTAACTCATGCCTGAAAGAAGCTTACTATCACATGTATTTTTCTCTGTAAGGCAAATCATTGCCTTCTTGCACTTTGGAACACTAGACACCACTTCATCTCTGTGTGAGGGGGCCTTTTAAACAGCAAAGTTTAACAGAAAGCACAAAAATGTGAAGACAGATTTACATAGGAGAGCTGAAGCAAGAAGCTTTGCCTTGCTTGACCTCAGCTGGAAGCTTGCATGTCAGTTGACTTGAATTTTTCTCTGCTCTATGTATGTATTTCTGTGACTGACCCCAAAAGTGCCCTGAGTAATGATTTGGAGGCTACTGATATATTATGACAAGTAGTTGAATTTGCAAATACAAAATCTGTAAATTATGATCAGCTTTATGAATATGGTTTTACACACTGTTTTATTTTTTAACTTTCCGTTATACCAGTACACTTTGAGCATTCATTATAATATCTTCAAATATTTCTATAATACTTGACAATATACTTTGCTAAATATTCTAGACTCATAAAAGATGACTATACCAAAGTGTAAAAGAGCAGATAAATCATTTTATTAGGTATAACCTAGAATTTTGGAAAATATCTGTGCTCTTCGCAAGCCACTCCTTTTAAAAGGTGAATTACATGCTGAAAGCTGAAAATTAGCCCATGCCAAATCACTAAGAACAAAGTTAGTGGAGGTGATGGAATTCCAGTTGAGCTATTTCAAATCCTGAAAGATGATGCTGTGGAAGTGCTGCACTCAATATGCCAGCAAATTTGGAAAACTCAGCAGTGGCCACAGGACTGGAAAAGGTCAGTTTTCATTCCAATCCCTGAGAAAGGCAATGCCAAAGAATGCTCAAACTACTGCACAATTGCACTCATCTCACACGCTAGTAAAGTAATGCTCAAAATTCTCCAAGCCAGGCTTCAGCAATACGTGAACCGTGAACTCCCTGATGTTCAAGCTGGTTTTAGAAAAGGCAGAGGAACCAGAGATCAAATTGCCAACATCCGCTGGATCATCAAAAAAGCAAGAGAGTTCCAGAAAAACATCTATTTCTGCTTTATTGACTATGCCAAAGCCTTTGACTGTGTGGATCACAATAAACTGAAAAATTCTGAAAGAGATGGGAATACCAGACTACCTGACCTGCCTCTTGAGAAATCTGTATGTAGGTCAGGAAGCAACAGTGAACTGGACATGGAACAACAGACTGGTTCCAAATAGGAAGAGGAGTATGTCAAAGCTGTATATTGTCACCATGCTTATTTAACTTATATGCAGAGTACATCATGAGAAATGCTGGGCTGGAAGAAGCGCAAGCTAGAATAAAGATTGCTGGCAGAAATATCAATAAACTCAGATATGCAGATGACACTACCCTTATGGCAGAAAGTGAAGAAGAACTAAAGAGCCTCTTGAAAGTGAAAGAGGAGAGTGAAAAAGTTGGCTTAAAGCTCAACATTCAGAAAATGAAGATCATGGCATCTGGTCCCATCACTTCATGGCGAATAGATGGGCAAACAGTGGAAACAGTGTCAGACTTTATTTTTGGGGGCTCCAAAATCACTGCAGATGGTGACTGCAGCCATGAAATTGAAAGACGCTTACTCCTTGGAAGAAGAGTTATGACCAACCTTGATAGCATATTCAAAAGCAGAGACATTACTTTGCCGACTAAGGTCTGTCTAGTCAAGGCTATGGTTTTTCCAGTGCTCATGTATGGATGTGAGAGTTGGACTGTGAAGAAAGCTGAGCGCCGAAGAATTGATTCGTTTGAACTGTGGTGTTGGAGAAGACTCTTGAGAGTCCCTTGGACTGCAAGGAGATCCAACTAGTCCATTCTAAAGGAGATCAGCCCTGGGGTTTCTTTGGAAGGAATGATGTTAAAGCTGAAACTCCAGTACTTTGGCCACCTCATGAGAAGAGTTGACTCATTGGAAAAGACTCTGATGCTGGGAGGCATTGAGGGCAGGAGGAGCAGGGGACGACAGAGGATGAGATGGCTGGATGGCATCACCGACTCGATGAATGTGAGTTTGAGTGAGCTCCGGGAGTTGGTGATGGATAGGGAGGCCTGGTGTGCTGTGATTCATGGGGTCGCAAAGAGTTGGACATGACTGAGTGACTGAACTGAACTGAACTGAAATAATTGAAAGATTTTCACCATTCAGGATTGTCCAAACTTGAATTAGAATTTTGTTCTCTCTACTGATACCCCACGACATGAAGATAATCATGCACTATTTCCATGTATTTCAATATTCCAGTTATTTCAATAACCTCAGATATGCAGATGACACCCTCTTATGGGAGAAAGTGAAGAGGAAGTAAAGAGCCTCTTGGTGAAAATGAAAGAGGAGAGTGAAAAAGCTGGCTTAAAACTCAGCATTCAAAAAACCAAGATCATGGAATCTGGTCCCATCACTTTATGGCAAATAGATGGGGAAACAGTGGAAATAGTGGCTGACTTTATTTTTCTGGGCTCCAAAATCACTGCAGATGGTGACTGCAGCCTTGAAATTAAAAGATGCTTGCTCCTTGGAAGAAAAGCTATGGCAAACCTAGACAACATATTAAAAAGCAGAGACATTATTTTGCCAACCAAGATCCATCTAGTCAAAGCTGTTGTTTTTCCAATAGTCATATATGGATGTGGACCATAAAGAAAGCTGAGTGCTGACGAATTGATGCTTTTGAATTGTGGTTTTGGAGAAGACTCTTGAAAGTCCCTTGGACTGCAAGGAGATTCAACCAGTCGATCCTTGAGGAAATAAATCCTGAATATTCATTGGAAGAACTGATGCTGAAGCTGAAGCTCCAATACTTTGACCACCTGATGCAAAGAGCCGACTCATTAAAAAAGACTCTGATGCTGGGAAAGATTGAAAGCAGGAGAAGGGATGACAAAGGATGAGATGGCTGGTTGGCATCACTGACTCAATGGACCTGAGTTTGAGCAAGCTCCAGGAGATGGTGAAGTCCAGGGAAGCCTGGTGTGCTGTAGTTGCAAAGAGTTGGATACAACTGATGGACGAACGACAACAATGTAGAAGCTGCTGATTGCCCTCCAATCTTCCTTCCCTCTCTTGCCTCTTGTTTTCTTTTGTTAAGAGTTGTTAGAGTGCTGTACTTGATTGAGTGGTGCGTACATTGCCATTTCTAACCAGCTGCTTAACAGTGTTGACTGTTAAGAGAGATCTCTTTTAACTGATTCTATCTCCCCCAGGTGTTGGATTAAATGATGGACAATGGCATTCCGTCTCCCTATCTGCCAAAAGGAATTACCTGAGTGTGGTGGTCGATGGCCAAGTGGCTTCTGCATCCCCCTCCCAGGGCCCTGAGCAGATTAATTCAGGGGGCACCTTTTATTTTGGAGGTAAGAGAAGCAGTCAGTCCATATGGGCAGTTGAGTCATGTTCACAGTTACTATCCCTGTATCTTGAAGTTAGTATGTTTTAACCAATGTCAATATTATGGAATCATTTTTCACTTTCTTTGAAGATGGAAATGTTGAGTGGGTCATGATGATAAATCATGACACAAAATGTATTTCTTTGAGGTGGACTGACTTATGCTTATGATTTCTATAATGAGATTGCTTGCAAGTAGACCACGCTCTTCAGTTCTTAATTTTAAATTTTGGTATGTTTTCCTAATGTTGAATGGGCCTTACATGTGTACCTTTTTCAGATTTTATGGGCTCATTTCATTGTGGTGTTTTCCTGTTCATGCCTCTTAGCTTTTCTAGAGCATCCTTATTGCTCTTCTACTGCTCAGTGCAGGTCAATATTATGCCAATGAACAAATAATCTAACTTACTTAGCCACAGAAGCCTCTTCTCATTGCTGAATAATAATGCACTGATACATTTGATAGAATTAGGGCACCAGCTTTCAACCCCAAGACATCTCTCTCAAAGAACAAAAAGTGTTTACTTGCCTAGTGGATGTTTGATTAAACTAAAAGTTTCAGAAGCAACCTTTGGAAGTGGAAATGAATGTCTATCACTGGAAAATTAAAATAAGACAATATTTGACATTAATTAGAAAGGCAGGGCTTCCCCGATGGCTCAGCTGGTAAGGAATCTGTTTGCAAGGCAGGTTCTCAAGAGATGCAGGTTCAATTCCTGGGCCAGGAAGATCCCCTGGGGGGAGGAAATGGCAACCTACTCCAGTATTCTTGCCTAAAACATCCCATGGACAGAGGATCCAATCCCATGGACTTGTGGGCTACAGTCCAAAGGGTCCCAAGGAGTTGGACACAACCGAGCACAGAGCAGAACACACAGAACGGCACAGTTGTAGAAATCATAATCATAACTTATGGTGTTTCTTCTTCTTGCTATTTTGAATTGCAATCGTGACTTCTGTCTGGAATCACCTTTGAATTTGGTTGAAAGCCCAGGCTTAATTATTCATCAATAATATACAAATTCCTTTCCAAGAACTGACAGTAAGTACACAGACCATGAATCATGCATCTTATATTAAGAGTGAACAAACAAACCAAAAAAAAAATCCTTCATAATCCTTTGCTATAAAAGGCAGCATAATGCCAAAAATATCGAAAGATAGAATTACTTCCTTTATGAAGATTTATTCATTTATAAGTTCATTTTATAAATTAAGTTGCTTATAAAACATCATGGAATATATGATTGAGTTTATGGCAATCTATAGCAACATGGTCCTTTAATAGATGGTAAGATATACAAACAGTTCCTGAGTTAGGATTTTTCAGCTTTACAATGGTGTGAAGAAATACACATTCAGTAGAAACTGTACTTTGAATTTTTTTCTTTTCTCAAGACTCGTGACATGTAGGGTAATGTAAATATTCTCTCACGATGCTGGGCAGTGGCAGTGAGCCACAGCTCCCAGTCTTGCATACAGTCACAAGGGTAAACAGCAGATACTCTTAAACCATTCAGTTCCCACACAACCAGTCTGTTTTTGCTTTCAGTACAGTATTCAATAAATTGTGGGGAGTGTTTAACACTTAATTATAAAGTAGACTTTGCCCAACTATTGACTAACGTAAGTGTCCTGAGCACATTTAAGAGAGGCTAAGCTAAACTTTCTGCCCTTATGGCAGAAAGTGAAGAGGAACTAAAAAGCCTCTTGAGGAAAGTGAAAGTGGAGAGTGAAAAAGTTGGCTTAAAGCTCAACATTCAGAAAACAAAGATCATGGCATCCAGTCCCATCATTTCATGGGAAATAGATGGGGAAACAGTGGAAACAGTGTCAGACTTTATTTTTGGGGGCTCCAAAATCACTGCAGATGGTGACTGCAGCCATGAAATTAAAAGACGCTTACTCCTTGGAAGAAAAGTTATGACCAACCAGATAGCATATTCAAAAGCAGAGACGTTACTTTGTCGACTAAGGTCCGTCTAGTCAAGGCTATGGTTTTTCCTCTGGTCATGTATGGATGTGAGAGTTGGACTGTGAAGAAGGCTGAGTGCCGAAGAATTGATGCTTTTGAACTGTGGTGTTGGAGAAGACTCTTGAGAGTCCCTTGGACTGCAAGGAGATCCAACCAGTCCATTCTGAAGGAGATCAGCCCCAGGATTTCTTTGGAAGGAATGATGCTAAAGCGGAAACTCCAGTACTTCGGCCACCTCATGCACAGAGTTGACTCATTGGAAAAGACTCTGATGCTGGGAGGGATTGGGGGCAGGAGGAGAAGGGGACGACCGAGGATGAGATGGCTGGATGGCATCACTCACTCGATGGACGTGAGTCTGAGTGAACTCCAGGAGTTGGTGATGGACAGGGAGGCCTGGCGTGCTGTGATTCATGGGGTCTCAGAGTCGGACACGGCTGAGCGACTGAAATGAACTGAACTGAAGCTAAGCTGTGATGTTTGGTAGGTCGGGTATATTAAACATAGTTTTGACTTCGAATATTTTCAGTTTACAATGGGTTTATCAAGATGCAGCCACACTGTAAGGCAAGGAAGATTTGTATAGAACAACTTTAATCAAGAAAAGTTTGGAAAACACCAAAAGAGATAAGAAAAAAACCCAAGCATTTTGTTAAATGATGCAAAAAAGATGATAAAGATAATAGAGTGCATAGAAGTTTAAGTCACAAAAATAGAATCATCATTCTTAAATTATTTTACACCCTTCATCTTCAGATTTAATGATGCCTACCTTTTTCTTTTGTAGAAAATTTTGACTGTTATTCACACTGTCATACTTTATAACAAAATATATCACATGTACACTCCAATTTTGCTTGCTTTTATTATGATACATATGATATACACCATTTTAATTACCTGAACTTATGATTTTTGTATGTTTTAGATTTACCAGAGAGTTGCCAAGTTACAGAGGGAGTTGCCATATACCTCTTACCCTGTTTCCTCCTCTTGTTCACATCTTACATCATGTACACAATTTAAAGAATACGATTTATTATTTTTAAAAATACACATCTCAACATGCATTTCCAAGCTAAGAGAGATAACATAACCATCATCCATTTGTCCTTCCATCAGCACATCTCTTCATCTTTACCACTGAATGGGGGCTTTTATCCCTCCTTTCATGTATTAAGTTGTTCCTAAGTCCCTAAACAACATTCTGTGGAAACTTCCATAATAAAATTTCAACTTAAGGGCTTTTATTTAGATAACCAGTCTTAAGTTTACTTAGGCAATATCTCTGTTTGTTCAGTCATGTTCTCAATTGGCGTCCTTAAGTACTAGAGTATGTTCGATCCTGGCATGAGATTCTGACTTCCCTGGTGGCTCAGACGGTAAAGCGTCTGTCTACAATGCGGGAGACCTGAGTTCAATCCCTGGGTTGGGAAGATTCCCTGGAGAAGGACATGGCAACCCCCTCCAGTATTCTTGCCTAGAAAATCCCATGGACAGAGGAGCCTGATGCAGGCTCCTCTGTCCATGGCGTCGCAAAGAGTTGAAGACGACTGAGCGAGATTCTGTTCGTCAGTAAATATACACCATGTGAACCCCAGGGCACCTTAGCATTTCCAGGACTGGGAGCATGGGTCTAGAGAAAAGCAGGGGCCCTCCTGCTGCCATGGTTCTGCCTCCTCCTCTGGGCCTCGTTCTTCCAGGACCTGGTGGAGGAGGGGTGCCTCCTCCTGGAAACCCAAGTAGGTCTTTGGGGTGAGAATTCTGGATTCTGGGAGTGGCCTGGAGGGGGAGAAGTTCCACGTGGGCCCACCACCTGACCCTGTGAGGCCTCCCAGTGCTGTGGGCAGAATCATGGCTGGAGGAAGGTTAGAACAGGGGCCCCTAAAGGGCAGACTGGTTCAGGGACCCTCATTCCCTGAGTGGTACTGGCGGTGGGGTGACCAGCTCTCCCTGGTTTTAACACTGAACACCTGCAGTCCTGGGAACAGCCTCTCCACTTCCCTCCCTAGAGCTAACTTGACAGTTGGCTACCTTAGGAAACCTCTCCTGTGTAGACGAGAGTCCCCTTTATTCCTGGGGTCTGTTTTATCTAGGTGGAAGGCTTTTCTTAGGTAACCAGTTTGTCTTCAAGTAAATAAATATCCCGTGTCTGAGACACTTCCAATCCATTCTTCTTTGTTTCTCTCTAAATTCAACTGCAAATTCCCTGTTATCAGCAGTCAGTCTAGCCTGTAACCTGGCTTCACTGCCTCTCTGCAAAGGGCAGTCTGTCCCACCATCCTTGGTTGGATCTGTTTTCTGTGTCAGGCTTGAAGGTGACAATTGGGAGAGCGGGCTGCTCGGGGCTCACAGCGCTCTGCATACACCAGGCCGAATACCACGCTCTGCCACCACTGTTTACTTTTTCTCCTTCCTCAAATGTATGCTTTCCAAAAAATTACTGAGGTCAGCTTTTATCTTTTATTTATAAGCCATAAATTTTAAATCTGGGTCTTCCAGATTTAAATGGAGGAAAGTCTAACTTCTGGGAATTCCCCTATGCCGGTCTTTGTGCGATGGAATAACACTGGGAAGCACAAGCTAGAAACACTAGACTGTGCAGAATCCTCACACTCCCACTTGTATCAATCAGACACTCTCCATCTAGTGAAGGGGCTACACCACCATGAAGTCATACTGGCATCTTACTTCTGGCACATGCAGTGATGATGTATCTGCCATCCTCAGAGGGGCTTAACATGCCGCCCGCTTCTGGTAATGGAGCCATCCATTAATTCAGCATGAAGAATTCCCCAGAAATCTTCATATTTTAGAACTTACATCTCAAAGCGGTTCAGTGCTGAGCCTGTCTCTGCCGTTGCATTATATTAACCTGTAGATGTCTGTTATCACAGGCTAATGAAGCTAACTTGGGGTGAACCCTTCTTTGTTCTTGAGAATCTCTTGCTTATTAAACAGTGTAGCCAGGAATGTGAAGGGGCTTGTAATATGACCGCTGTGCACTCTGTAACATTCCATGACCTCTCCTTGTGATGGTGAGTTTGCTTAGTTTTGTCCCCTAGAGGCATATCACATCATTTATTTTATTCTGAAATAGCTTGAAATGTGTCAGGAAACACCACCTGGAGAAAAGGAGATTAGCAGTGCTGTTTATATTCCTGGCATATTGTAGTTGCCCCCAAATATTATTGAACTATTATCCTCTCGGTTTTTATGTTAACATTCTTAATTGGTTAATAACTCATCTAGAAAGCACATCCAGATTATGGTAACTGTATCCTGTACCATAGGAGGATTTTAAGCACTGAAATTGAGTATAGAATCATGTACAATATAAATGCTCACGAAGGTTTCATCACCTTTTCTTGCTATACTAAATTTTAAATTTCAGCATCTCCTTTACTTAAAGTATAATATTTCACCATGCCTGATAACAGGTTAAACATGAATCCTAGCCTTTCCTTTGCCAGGTTAAATGTATTTTGTTAGGAAAACAAAGCATTAAGGAGAGATATCTGCAGTTGAAATATTTAATTATAATGGAAACTCCCAGGTAGGAAACGAGCATGGATTGTACAGGAATTAGCAAGTTGCTGATTCATTTCTTATTCCTTGAAATTGTAACAGTGGTTGACAACCATAACGGCAAAGTAAGATTAATGAAAAATGCATAAGTATAATATATGTGTTCGTACTCCATAAAATAGTTTATTTCACTTGGATAGAGAAATAGAACGTTATTAAACTCTAGACAATAATAGTTAATATTATAGTTTTTATTATTTAAATAATTAGAAACAGGTCTTAGATAAATGTTAGGAAGAAATCAGTGTAAGTGGAGCATTTTTTTATGCGGCAGAGAATAAATACAGTCAAACAGTGAAATGTTTTTGACATTAGCCATTATGATTTATTAAATTGCAAGTATATGTGGCTCTTACATGCAAATGAAAAGTATTTAATTAAATAAATAGTTGTAATTTTATTCCGAGTCATTGTAACTCCCTTTCCAAATAGCTTTCAACAGAAAGGTATTTCACCATTACTAATTTATCTTTTCTTATCTACAGTGCACATTTTCATCCTTTAAGCTCCTTTTTTTTTTTTTTTTGCATCCCCAAAGACTTAAGTCCCTGGGTTTAAGTTATACATAATTTAACACTGCTGGCTGACATGTGAGGATCCTGGAGCTGATTTGTGTATTTCTAAAACTGGGATCAAGTCAGTATACTTGCACATAATCATTGAAACAGTAGTCATTTCCTGTGAATCTGTGGTATCATAATAAAGAGAAATGCTTTGTGTGAATTGTACTTTGTAATTTAGATCAAATGAATAATGACTGCAATGGGCTTTTCTCTCTGTTTTAATTTAATAATCAAATGCCTATTAAAAAAAAAAAAACCTTATTTTAGTGAAGATACTAAGTCCTGATTCACTATGATGTATCCTGACCAGCTTTGGTTTTATTTTTATCAGGTTGTCCTGACAGCAGCTTTGGATCCAAATGTAAAAGTCCACTCGGTGGGTTCCAGGGATGCATGAGACTCATCTCCATCTGTCACGAGGTGGTAGATCTGATTTCACTTCAACCGGGGGCCCTTGGGAACTTCAGCGACCTTCAGATAGACTCCTGTGGGATCACAGACAGGTAGGGGCAGTCTCCCTTCTTTATGTTGGCTTGTCCATTTTCAGACTTTTGGCAGCATGTTGAAATTAGTAGGTAAAACAAGCATTTTCTCTCTTTTTTCTCACCATCATCTGTTCCACAGGAAAGAGATAATATTTACATTAGAAATAAAATATGATTTTAATTTTATGCTTGTTTCCAGTGATAAAATTTAGGTAGAAGATATGACCATATTATTTATATATACAAATAGCTACCAGTTCCCAAAAGATGATGGTGATGCTGCTGTAATTTTAAGGACATATAAATGTATAAAAAATATGATTAAACCCAATCACTTAGGATAGCCTCAGTAATATAGACCATCAGGGGCCAGTAAACCAGAGACCTATGTGGTTAGTTGTCAGACTGACTTTTGCTTCCCTGACAGCTGAATATTACAGAGACACAGGAACTTAATTGATTGCTATGGTCCTACTGTGTACCTTTAAGAACACATTACCATCTTCTCTGCAGGAAAAATGAAGAGGAAACTCCCCTGTGGAAAAGTTCTGGAGCCATCGTATTGATGAGGGTATAAGGATGATCCAGTAGTTTCAATAGGCATTCCAGTGCAGGGCATGAAGGGCATGACAGGGCAAGATTTGGGGGTTCATTGTAGACGATGTTACTTTTAATATAGTAGTTGATAGTTAATAGTTTAAAAATGTTTTTAGGCATGGGCAACTGTAGCAAAATAATCTTGCCACTCATGAAGGCATTTATTTTAAATTACTGAGTTCAATGAAATATCATGGCAATTCCAGATTTAAAAGAAATAAAGCAATGTGAAAAACTTAACCCAGCATGTAGTCATGTTCAGTATATATTTTGAACAAATACATTAATTCTGAGTTCTAAAAATAATTTTTTATTTGTATGAAACATTTTGTCAACATAAACACACATCTGTGATATCTGAAGACCATTTACTCTATCATTGTCTGTTGATCCTGTTTTGAACACTGGTAGATACTATGTCTGGAGAGGGCGATGGCAACCCACTCTGGTACTCTTGCCTGGAAAATCCCATGGATGGAGGAGCCTGGTAGGCTGCAGTCCATGGGGTCACTGAGAGTTAGACATAACTGAGAGACTTCACTTTCACTTTTCACTTTCATGCATTGGAGAAGGAAATGGCAACCCACTCCATTGTTCTTGCCTGGAGAATCCCAGGGATGAGGGAGCCTGGTGGCCTGCCGTCTTTGGGGTCGCACAGAGTCAGACATGACTGAAGCGACTTAGCAGCAGCAGATACTATGTCATATGTAGAAAAAAATCATTATGATCTAACTTAGTAATGTATTAGGACATCGTTTCCTCTCTATGAATATGTGCTTATTTAACTCAATTTGTAGATAAAATGGTTCTTTCTATAATGAAAGATAATATGTAAGGGAGAATTGAGATGATAAACCTCAATTGGCTTCATGTGGGGAATAACAGTGACCATCTCCATAGTTACAGCCATACCAGCTTGGGATCATTAATCCTAATTTGGAGGAAGGCCTATAGCAAGGCACCCTGGGTCAGCTCTCACAGAAGCAGGGAGCTCACCCTCAATGGGTAATAGCCACCAGGGACCAGCGGGAAGGTTCAGTCATCCACACTATGAGTGATGGTCATGTTAAAATTGGGAAAATCCTGTAAGCAAAACATGAAGTTCCCAATCTTAGTTTTTTAAAAAGGAGATGGCAGAAACTTCTTTAAGAATACATTCTTAACAGGTTTTGTAATTTATTTTTTATTCTGGGGTGAATGAGAGCATTTCAAGCCTTGGTCTCATTATAACTTTCCATTTAAATTCTAAAAAGCATCAGTTATTTGATCAGGGTGATCTGAGCTGATACCAGAAGCTCTTTAACTTTTTTTGTCCATGGTGCCTTATGCATTTCAGTGGTTTTTTCAGTGCTCTAAGTCAAAAGGGACAACCACGCTTCCATTTAAACAGTCACTTGGTTCCAGACAACTTTACAAGTGTTTATGTCCTAACCATTTAGAAACCTTTTGAAAAAGTCATTTATACATTTATTACATATATATAATTAGAAAAACTTTAACTTTATTTTTAACATAGTGTACAACCTTTCAAAGCTTGGAATCACATCAAACACTGCTGCCCTTACCTCTTTTCAGCATGATTTCACATGACATTACTTTGTGTCAACTACTGAACAGCCAGCTTCTCAAAGATAAGACATGAGTAAAAAGAACCTATTATGATCTAATGTGGAAATTTAACTACCTCAAGCTAGTCAGTGGCACAGTGCTTGACAGCTGTTGAGTCTGCCTTATTTCTCTTCAAAATGTAAAATATCCTGGGAGCGCCTGTGGTATTGATTCAGCACCCTGACGCACCCTGACCTGCTGTTGGGACCCACTGTTGGGACGCACTGTACATCCTCAGTGTTCCTTGGTGTGTACACCAGGGAATAGGGCTGCCCCTCCACCCTACTTCCTTCTTTCCTTCCCCCTTCTTTATAGCCGCTTCCTTTAAATGTTCAGTGTGGTAAATCAGTGTGATTAAATGTTATTTTGTGTAAACTATTGAGGTTTCTGGCAACATACTAAATCACTGTTGCGTCACTTAGGGAAAAGAGAGGGCTATGATATAATAGGACATGTTGAAAATTAAGTCACAGTTACCTGAGAACTGGTTGAAATCTGATGAACTTAGAGTTCTGTGATTAAGATCCCATAACGACAGATGGTAGAGAAGGCAATGGCACCCCGCTCCAGTACTCTTGCCTGGAAAATCCCATGGACGGAGGAGCCTGGTAGGCTGCAGTCCATGGGGTTGCGAAGAGTCAGACTTGAGTGAGTGAGTTCACTTTCATGCATTGGAGAAGGAAATGGCAACCCACTCCAGTGTTCTTGCCTGGAGAATCCCAGGGATGGGGGAGCCTGGTGGGCTGCCGTCTATGGGGTCGCATAGAGTCAGACATGGCTGAAGCGACTTAGCAGCAGCAGCAGCAGCAGCAACAACAGATGGAATGACCATTGTGTGTGCTCAGTTGTGCCCAACTCTTTGCGACCCCAGGGACTATAGCCTGCCAGGCTTCCCTGTCCAAGGGATTCTCCAGGCAGGAATACTGGAGTAGGTTGCCATTTCCTTCTCCAGGGGATCTTCCCAACCCAGGAATCAAACCCGCACCTCCTGCAGCTTCTGCGATGGCAGGTAGATTCTTTACCCCTGTACCACCTGAGAGGCGTGGGATGACCATTAGGAACACTCTAATTACTCTTTAGATTCCTGTTAACATTCTTCTTTCACATGATCATGTATAATTTGTCAGTATTTTGTGGTATTTCACAATGAATAGTAGTAACTGTATCTGCGCCTCCTTTTAGGTGTTTGCCTAACTATTGTGAACACGGCGGCGAGTGCTCCCAGTCGTGGGACACCTTTCATTGCAACTGTGCAAACACTGGGTACAGGGGAGCAACGTGCCACAACTGTAAGCCAAACACACCTTCCTTTCTTGCCTCTGTCCCGACTCCCTTGTTCATTTCCTTTTCTTTGCTGTGTATATGTTTATATGTCCATGTGCATACAACCCTGAACCTTAGCGTTCAGTTGATTTCCAGTTTATTTTTAATCCGCACTTATTTTCATAAAGTAGTCAAGGTAGCTTATAGAAACACACAAGCAGAAAAGAGTAGGAGAGCCAGCAAGGAGGAAATACATGTAGAAAAAAAAGGTAGCTAAGGACAAACATTAACTACAGTGCCAAATAGGTAATCCCTAAATTCTCTTAGCCGCTCATCACGTCCAACACTTTGCAACCCCATGGACTGTAGTTGTCCAGGCTCCTCTGTCCATGGGATTTCCCAGGCAAGAGCGTTGGAGTGGGTTGCTATTCCCTTCTCCAGTGGATCTTCCCAACCCAGGGATCAAAACTGCTTCTCCTGTATTGGCAGGTGGATTCTTCACCACTGAGCCACCTGGGAAGCTCTTAAATTCTCTTGCAACTCCGTTAATAAGGATGGTGAGGATAAGGATGGTAGAAATGATATTAATCATAAAAGTTAATTTCATTGAGTATTTTCTAAATGCCAGGTACTGCTCTAGTATTTTGTACGTCCCAGCTCAGTTACTTGTGATGACCACCCTAGTAGGTAGGTATTGTTACCATCTCTAGTTCAGTAAGTAGCAGAGAGAGATTAATCACCTTGCCCAAAGTGCCTGAAATAGTTGAGGCACAGTGAGAATGTGGACGTTTATAATTATACTCCAGAGCCTGGGACCACAACCATCTTCTTTTTGTGTTTTAGAAGCTGTGTGTTCTTTTGTGGTGAAAATTTGTGTGTGTTGTTAAGACTCATGGCATTTTCTTGTCCACTTGTTCAGCACAAATGCCCATTTTTTTTCTTCTCATTTTTTTCATATTATTGCTGACTGTGAGCAACTTAACTCCTAGTCCTCTGACATGCAGCCGAGACTTCAGGCAAGGGCCTTAGGTGGAGTCCTCTGTCTCCTGTCTCCCAGCTCATCACTGTGAACTGCTCTGTACTCCTGCCAGAGCTGAGACTGGAACCCTGGGCTCCCAGCCCCGGAGGCCCCACGAGGGACCCTCAGAAGTCCTGACTCAGAGCTGGAGAGGGCATGAGTCTAGGTGGGGAGCTCCTGGGCTCACCCTCACGGCTCCACAATCAACTGTGTGGACTGGAATGCCTTGTAAGATCAGAAAGGACACCTGCTGTCGCTAAAGCCAGGCTAACTTTCTTACCCTGGATCACCAGTAGCAAAATGATGGTGTATTTTAATTTTTCATACCTGCCATCATCCCAATTACAACAACTAATTCAAAACACAAAGCTAATTGAATGTGTTTTAACTAATTGTTTATTTTCAACTGTTAGCTGTGATTGAATCTAAATATAAGCACAAATATCTCTGAGCCCAAAAAAATTAGATGATAAATAACTATTTTCATCGGTAGCCCACAACTTGATCCAATCATCGAATTCATTTATTAGGTTCTTGAGCAGGTAGGAATCACAATTTTTTGCCAAAAACCATTCTGAGAAATGGGGCCAAGATAACAAACCTGGCTATAATGAAGTCATCACCATCATTAGCTTGAGTAGAGGGCAGGTCAGCAATGGAGTCATTTAAAAGATTTTACTAGAAAATAATATTTTAAACAGTCATGTTAAAAAGTGAAGTAATACACTTCAAAAGTACTCACACAGTTGTATGTCCTTTCTAATCCCAGCCCTCATGGCAAAGTTATGTGTGTATCCCAGCCTCTTTCAAGCCATTTGTCAACGCATGTATAAGCATACAGAAAGATATAAATTAGCCCTTTCACATGCCCATTTCATTGTGTAAACTACAAATGTGCCTAGAAAACAGTCCATCTTATATCTCTCCCTGTGTAATATACAATAGGAGCAAAATAGAACCAAGGAATTGTGGAGGAGTAGAGAAGTAAATTTGTATGCTTATCTGAAATCTCTGTAATGCTAAAAAAAATTACAGTATTTCATACTGTCTAAAAACTTATTAACATAGTTTTGAAAAATTTAGACTAGATCAAGGAAGGACATTCAGGGGATGGTTTATTTCTCATTCCACAAAATTAAAAGCTTGATGGAAATCACCATTATAATTGGCCAAGTCTTCAGTGAAATGAGTGCATCATATAGAGCTGCTAATATCAAACCTTGTACATGGCAAATATCTAATTGTAAAATTAAAAATATCTAATTATGGACCAAAACACATTTAGACCAATTGAGGGCATATCTTATATAAGCATTTCTTTTGCTTTGAATTTTAATAATCTTAAATTCTCATTACAGAGCATTAGAAAAAGTTTCTTTTGTAAATTACTTACTGTTTTATGGGAAAAAAGGGATTTTATCTATAGACTTATGTGAGAAAGGTGACTAATTGCTGCATTATTTAAAGCTTTTCTGTTGCTTAATTTTTGGATAACAGCAGCTTATTTAAGGAGATTACATTATTGTGCTTCAGATGTTAGGTTTTTACAAGGTGATACTAGAATTAGAAATTCCAAAGTGGTTGTTGAAAGATCCATTTGGATGGATGTCCAAAATGGAGGTCAAATCATACTTGAAAGAATCTTAGCATTTAAAACACCCACCTTCTATTTTTTTGTTTTACCTAATGTAAAAATAAACTAAAATTTCATTTTAAATGAATAACCTTGTATTCCTTTAGTAATAAAATGAAATGCCATAAAATACAATCTCATTCTTTCTTTTCTGTATCTAATCTTCTTTCATCCATATTTCATATTTGCTTAAAAAATGAGTTTTGTCTAAAAGTGTGTATTACCTTTTCTCCTGGTCAGTAATGTACATATTAAATTTCAAGACTTGGAATATTTTGTGTCCAAACTAAGATTTAAGGAATTAATTTTATACTGTTTCACTTATGATGACACTTTCCCTTTTTTTTTTTAACAGCCATATATGAGCAGTCATGTGAAGCCTATAAGCATAAAGGAAATACTTCAGGGTTTTACTACATAGATGCAGATGGAAGTGGTCCCCTTGAACCATTTCTCCTATATTGCAATATGACTGGTGAGTTAATCAACTTTTATTTAATAGTTAAATTTGCATGAATACTTTAAACACAAAATTAGAATGAAACAATAAGTTGATGTAATTTGCAACTTGCTTAAAATGTATATTGTTCAGTAAAAGAACTTAAAGTCAAACTTAAAAAAAATAGTTCGATGGTAGCGATTTAAAATGTCACTATTTTCTATGCATGTGCTACCTGTGTAGAATATCTAACAATAAATGTATCTTATTAAGTCCAAATCCAAAAAGGATAGACTTTATTCCTCTGAGAAGACTGATACATACGTTTGATTCCCCTTGTATGTAGAATCTAGAAAACAAATGAACAAACATAACAAAAGAGTAACAGGCTCCTGGATACAGAGAACAAACAGGTGATTGTCCAGCGGGAGAGGAGCAGGGGGATGTAAAGAGAAAACCTGTGACCAAGTGTGGTAATGAATGCTAATTAGCTTGTGTATGGTGAGCATTTCACAATGTGTGTTTATATGAAACCATCACATTATATACCTTAAATATACACAATTCTGCCAACATAAATGAAGCGTAAAAATATTTTGAAAAATAATAATGAAAGAAAAAAAATTGATGCATGTGAAAGCTTTGAAAATATTTTCTTAAATTTGGGTAAGAATGAATTTTATTCCTTACTTACATAAGGAAGGAATAAATAGGAATTAATAGTGTTGGAAAATGTGTTTGATTCAATGCAGCATCCATTCATGATAAAAAGAAAATGAAAACTCAATAAATTACCAGTAGAAGGAAATGTCCTTAATTTGTTAAAGAGGACCCATTAAAAAAACCTACAGTACATATCATAGTTTTTTGTGAAGTACTGAAAATTTTATCCGTTACCAACATTAATGCAACAATGCCTGCTCTTATCACTCTGTTCACCATTGTTTTTGGAAGTCCTAGCCAGTGCAATAAAGCAAGAGAAAGAAATCAAAGACATACATACTAGAAAAGAAAAACTATGACTCTCATTATTTGTAGATGGCCAGGTTATGTATTGAGAGTTTTCTGAACAATATACAGAGTATTAAAATCCAGAATGATTGCTAGATATCTAGTTAAGGTAAACGTTAATTTTATTTCTATATATCAGCAATAAGTAATTAAAATGAAATTTTAGAAAAGTCTATTTTTAGTAGCATCAAAAATCTCAAATACATGGTAATAAATCTAAAGAAAGTTGTGCATAGCTTTTATACAGATAATTGTAAAATACTCTTGAGATAAATTAAGTCTTAAAAAAATGGAGAAATGTAAAATTTTCATTGATTAGAAAACTCAATATGGTGATATAAATGTCAATTCTTCCCAACTTGGTACTGATTGAGTGTAAACCTTAGTTAAAATTTCAACAGGGTATTTGTTGGTTGGTATAATTGGGCTTCCCTGGTGCCTCAGATGGTTAAGAATCCACATGCAACGCAGGAGACCTGGGTTTGATCCCTGGGTTGGAAAAATCCCCTGGAGTAGGAAATGGCAGCCTGGAGAATTCCATGGACAGAGGAGCCTGGCAGGCTACATACAGTCCATGGGATCAAACAGTTGGACACAACTAAATGACTAACACCTTCATAATTGTTTTGGTGAAACTTGACAAGTAGGCTCTAAACTTTACCAGCAAATTTGAAGGGGCCAGAAGAACTAAATCAGTCTTAAAGAATAAAGGTGGAGCACTCAAGTCTACCAGCTATGATATAGACATTATGCTGATACATTGAGTAAAACAGCATGTGATTGACACAGGGAAAACCGAATAGACCAGTGAGACAAGACAGAGATCCGTAAATCGACTCACTCATATATGGGTAGTTGATTCATTGCAGAGGTAGCATTCATGTACAGTGAAGGAAAGATGTTTTTCTCAACCAGTGTGTGCTCAGAAACTTCAGTCGTGTCTGACTCTTTGCGACCGCATGGACCCTATGGAGCCTGCCAGGCTCCTCTGTCCATGGGATTCTCCAGGCAAGAATACTGGAGTGAGTTACCCTGATCTTCCCAACGCAGGGATTAAACTTGCATCTCCCGTGTCTCCTGTATTGCAGGCAGATTCTTTACCCACTGAGCCACCTGCTGGGTGAAATTGTGTGTAAATACTGTAAAAAAGACTTGATCCCTTCATCGTCAAACACAAACTGATTCTAGGTGAACTATGCTGTTCAGTGTAGTAGCCACTATTTAGATTTACATTTAATTGAAATTAATATAACTAAATAACTTGAAACAAGTTGTACAAATCTGAATTCATTACAATAAGATTAAATTAAAAGCCATTTTCCTCAGTCTCACTAGCCACAGTTTAACTGCTGCATAGCCACCTGTCATTGCAAAAAATTTACATTGGATAGCGCTTTGTTGGGAGGTCAGGATTTCATGGAGCAAAATAAACAGAAAAAGGAAATATTGAATTGAAGCAGGAGGCATGATAGAGGAGGATTTACTACTTAAAATCTGGCAGTGACTATCTAGGGAAAGAGAGTGTGAGAGAGTATTGTCTGTGTGTGTTCAGAAAAGAGCAGCAGATACAGTGTGGCTGGAGTGCGGTGAGCAAGCTTGAAGTGCAGGAAAGCAAGAAATAAAGTGGGTGGGGGCAGGAGAGGAAGAGCCAGGGGTCCTTACAGTGGGTCAGGTCTCCGGTTTTTACCCTGGGTGAGTTCAGAAGACCTTGGCGAGTTTTAAGCAATGGTAGATGCCACCTGGCTTCCTTTAATAGGATCATGTTTGCTCCTGTGTTGGGAAATGCCTGTCTAGGAGCAGAGGTAGAAAAGAGCTAGAAGATATATTCATACACAAATATATATGTAGGTATATACCACATATGTACATGCATATGAATAATATGTCTATGTGTAATAGGAGTATAGGAGTTAGGAAGCCTGTTTGGAGACTGAGTTTAAGTAATTAAGAATCCAGCCAAGAGCCAGGAAGGTGGTCTGCACTGGATCATACAATGTAGATGGTGGACGGAGATTCAATTTTCTCATTGAATATGTGTGAGGAATGAGAAAACAAAGGGAACCGAAAGATAACACCACATTTTTGGCTTCAGCAACTGGAGTGATTAAGTTGCCGTGGTCTGAGATGTGATCAGAGAGTTTTGAGGAGAAAGATGAGCTCAGTTTTACACACTTTGAATTTGAGATATCTGTTACACATTCATGAAATATTGAGAAGGCAGTTGAATATGGGAGCAACGGTTCCTTTGTATTAAAGTGTAATTCTAAGAGCTGCAGGGTGGTGGCAAGTCTTGATCACAAATATTTTGGAAACTTACTATAGAATGTGTTTTTAGAGATGTTTCACATAACATAGCCAGGTGGCTTCAGTTTGCTCTCCCATTGTGGAGAATACTGCCTGTCTTAGTCTCTCTGGGCAGCTATAGCAGAATACTACAGATCGGATAGCTTATAAACAACAGAAATTTATTTCTCACAGTTTTAGAGCATGGGAAGCCCAAGACCATGGCGCCAGCACTGTCAAATGAGAGCTCTCTTCCAGATTTAAGACTTCTTATACCCTCATGTGATAGTGATAGAAGGGGTTCTGCAGGGTCTCTTTTGTGTGAGCACTAATCCCACTCATGAGAACACCTCCCTCTTGACCTCATGACCTCACAGAGGTGCCTCGTGCTAATCACATTACCTTTGGGGGTGAGTGATTCAACATGTGAATTTTGGTGGGGTGCACAAACGTTCAGACCACAGTACTTCTCCACATGCCAAAGTAACCTAGGACAGCTAATGATGCTTACATGTTTATCCCACCAACCAAACTCCCTGCTCCCCACAGTACAGATCCCCAGGCAGCACCATGAGGCAGGAGGGTTAGGGTGAGACATCAAAATCAATATTTTTAAAAACCTTCCCATTTGATACTTATTGTGGAGCCAGTTTTGGGCATAGCTGTTTTAGACTTCCAGTTTTCAAACTTTAGAGAACAGCCGGCTCTATTTGTGAGAATTAAACATAGTAAGTGTGAGAAGACTTCACAGACAGAAAAGGAACATTTTGCAATTGAACGATATGAATTCAGGTGTCAAATAACTTTTTGATTTTTTTTCTGTTTAATGAGGGTTTTGAGTGAGATTCAACAGCCTGTCACTGCATCCCTGTGAATCCTGTGTTGCCACAAAGCACCCTGAACTACGTCCATGATTTGCTCTATGAGGTTTCGATTCTGTGGTTCAGACACCTCAAAGTTGCTGAGTGTCTGTATTCTTAAGGCTCTAAGAAACATTCCCCCCAGCCCCCCCCACACACAGAATTCTCATTATCCGTGATAGTTATGTTCTATAAAGTAACCACAGTCACTTGAATTTATGAATACTGGACCATTGCTTCCAGGGAATTACAGTAAGATTAAGTAACCAGTATTCTTGGGCTTCCCTTGTGGCTCAGCTTGTAAAGAATCCACCTGCAATGTGGGAGACCTGGGTTTGATCCCTGGGTTAGGAAGATCCCCTGGAGAAGGCAAAGGCTACCCACTCCAGTATTCTGGCCTGGAGAATTCCATGGACTGTATAGGCCATGGGGAAGCAAAGAGTTGGACACAACTGAGAGACTTTAACTTTCACTTAAATTCCTGCACGCTTCTAGTCACAGTATTCTCAGCTGATCAATATATAACCTTGTTTCACTTGTGTTTCAGATTAAAGACACCTTATTTAATGCATACTGTTAATTCATTAACATTGAACTCACAGCCAACAGCACCAGAACTCATACCTGAAGGAAGTGTATTTATCCCGTGTGTTGCCAGGAGGCACAACATAGCCTTCTTGTGCTTAGGAACCAGAGTGAAATCAACAAAGAGCATGGGACAAATAGAATACATGTTTACAGGATGAGAGCTGAAGCAAGGAGTCACAACCTGGCTCTGTTCAACTTCAGCTGGGCAACTGAAATTCATATTGGGCAACTTTTTATTTTTTTGGCTTTGTGTCTGCAGACATGCAGGAAAGCCTCGAGAACTGATTTGGGGATTCAAATAAATTTTAGTGAGTAGGCAAATTCATAAATGAGGAGAATCTGATACACATACATGCATTGGCTATGTTTTTATGCGTAATACTTTAGTAATTTATAGGCTATGTGCATTTTTCATGACCATTTCAATGGTAAGGAAATTATTAATTTCATTTTCTTGAAAGGAATTATTTTATTTTCTAATAAATCAACATTTACCTTATTATATTACAATACTAATGCCTATTTTAGTCCCTTGAGGTGCTTTACCAAGGTTATCAAAAAGTATTAATGAAAAAGGGGACATTCACAAAGCTTAAAACCCTTTGAAGAGCAAGCAGTGGAGGACAGAGACACAGATAATCCAGTTAGGAGACAGCAAAATGTTTTCAGAAGCTCCAGAATGTTGAAATATATTCAAACAAAAGTGACAGTCCCAGAATGTAACAAGCCAGTGAAAGATACATGTTACAACTTGAGACTTTCCTTACTGATCTGGTTTTGCAAATGAGAAAAACAAGACTCAGGGAAGTTCAGGAAGGCAGGCAGAGGAATGTCATTAGGGATAGATCAAGAGCTGAAACCTTGGTCTCGTCTCCCAGCCTGAAAATATTTCCTGTAGAAAAGGCTACATTCTATCAGCGTCTCATTGCCTGTAACCAATAACCTATCCTCAAGGTACAGCAATCAGGTCTACCAATTTTGAAGGCAAGACAAACGGCTGGATTGGTAGTTTTCAAATGTGTAACTGAAGAAAAAATTCTTAGTTAAGAATTACTATCCAACAGACAAATCCACATGGATTTAAATTTCTTTAACCATTACAAGCTAAACGATACAAAGAAAATCTCTTTTGAATGGATTGTTTCCAAAACTCAAAAGTCTGAAAATTTTTTCTAAACACAGTCTTCTAAATAAAATTTTAAAAATTTTAGGATAATGTGAATCCCAGTGGTTGTCTCTGTTGTAGTGCACAGGGCTTTTTTTCTTCTTCATCATGAAAGCCTTTTCTGTATTGAAATATTTTTAAGAAATGTCTCGTCAGACATTACACTGTGAGGACATCGTTTCAGTGTGGAGAAAGTGATGAGCGGTACAGCTGTGGCTTTCGAAGTTTTGTGGAAATGATAATTCTATGGCTTAAGCTCACTTTTCCCGGGCACCCACTTCCAAGACTCTTGGATTTAGTTTCACTGACTCAGTAAGTTTAGAGACCAAAACCTGGGTCTCTGCTCTATTAAATGCAAGCTCCCCATGTGATTCCAAGATCAGGGCTCTTGAGACCGTTTCATGAGAAGGCTGGAGAGTGTGAGACTTAAAACAGCAAAACTATCTTTACTACAGGGATTTCAACAATAGAGACCTTCCTAATAGCTATGAGAGTTAATAACTAACTACCGTTATTCAGATGCACTTTATTTACATCCAGTTTTACTCCAGGATGCTAGCTGCTTTTTTATCTCTCAGCTTTCCTTAACAAAGCACTTCCGGCCTGTTCTTACAGTCTTTATCACCTCTATCACCCGCAGCTATTAATCCTGAAGGAATACACACTCTGCAACTGTGTTGCTTAAACAGCATTTTTTTTTCCTTTACACTGTTATCACATTAAAAAATAGCAGTCAGCCCAAGATAAATCAAGTTCTTAATTACTCAGTTGCTTAACATATAGTCTATATATTAGAAATCACTTCAGGGAGAGAAATCACTTTAGGTCTATACCAGTAGACCTAAAATGCCTTTCAGTGTTTCAGCATATATATTAATTTCATAGATTTTTCTGCTCTCTCTCTTTACTCATTTCCCTGTGTTTCCTTATCTTGACAACTCTCTTTACATTTGGTAAAGGATCATTTTCAAAAAAATAAATCATGACTCTTACACAGATATAAAAATAAAAGGTAAACATGTTTTGAAGATTTTATTTAATGTTTAACCTTTACTAATGATGGGGCTTCCCTGGAGGCTTGGCTGGTAAAGAATCTGCCTGCAATTCAGGAGACCTAGGTTCAATCCCTGGGTTTGGAAGGTCCCTTGAAGACGGGAACAGCTGCCCACTCCAGTATTCTGGCCTGGAGAATTCCATGGACTGTATAGTCCATGGGGTTGCAAAGAGGCGGACACGACTGAGCGACTTTCACTTTCACTTTACTGATGAGGAAACTGGTAAGATGTAATAGCCAGTTGTAAGAAGTTTCAAAGAACAGACATATCTCTACATCAGTAATACTGAAATGACTGTGCCAGTGGAGGCAAAACCAGCTTCTTCCACAGCAGAGGAACCCAGACAGCCTCTAGCAGGTAGAATTTGCCGGCCTGTAGACAGGAATGTCTTGTAAAGAAACAATGACTTTCTTGCTAAGCAAAACAAATAACAATAACAACAAAGGAACTCTGTGTTAAAGGATGATTTAAATATGTCTTATAAGTTAGAGATAGTGGACTTCTCTGGAGAAATTCAAAGCTTATCTCCTCCAGATTTATTTGCCTACCTTCTAAGAGTGATAAACACCTGAGGACTTGCCCGCCTTCTTTTTGGAGAAGATTTGTTGTGTTCCAGAGTCCTCTCTCACTCTTAGGAGGTATGGAGGTATGCCAGCCATCCTCTGTAAACTCCAAGTCTCGTATTTTAGGGGTCCCTGTCTCATGGTTGCAGCTCTAGCGGGCCCATCAAAGGCAAGATAACTTGTTAGCTTTGCAAGTGGGAGGTCTCATACCCTTCACAGTTTCAGCCTTAGCATTATTTTGCAGTTGCATCACATGTCTACTATTTCCAAAGTTCGAAAGCAGCTAAAATTGGAAGTCTCAGAGCCACCACAGAATCACACAAATCGCCTGGAAGACTGTGCTCTAGTCACTCATTTATTTATCCCTTCAGTAACTGGTGTCCTTTGCTGCACGTTGTGCCCAGCCATGCACTAGATGTGCTAAAATTAGCAAATTAGAATCTATCATTCTTCTAGTAGAGCTTACAGACCAGTGGGAAAACCTGATTTAATAAATCACAGAACACTGAATTACGCATAGTGAAGTCTTTGTCTTTTATAGTTGTAATTTCTAAACAGGTATTTGTAGAAACATTGGATACCATGATCATGTCCAAAAGAACAGCATAACAGTTTGCAGAGATTCCTCTGTTAGTAAAATGCATGAGAAATGGAGCCTGGATGTTGGGCCCTCACGTCCATTGCCCAGAGTCCACTGTGATGCTTTCATCATCTCTCCTTTGCCCTGGACATCTTAATTACTGATAAGTGCAGTGTCCGCATAGCTTCATCTTTGTAGCACTTTTTATTGAAAGTGAACTCGCTTGCAGAAACTATCATAATATGGAAATTTTAGAATTTCAAAAGGAGACTTTTCTCTGAGCTGCCCTTTAGCAGCCGACACGCACTGTGGCCTTGGATTTCTTACAATACCTTAAGAGACCTTGAAAGAACATGATGTGTTCATCATGACCCAGAGGATGCTGAACGATAGGGAAGTCCCTCTAACGGTGACCTGAAAGGCAAAGAGACAAAGGCTTCAAGTAGGTTTATTGTCCAGCTCTTCTGACAGCTACTCAGCCAGAGATGAGCTGCTTCACCCATGCCATTGATTCCCTACAAGAAAGGATGAATGGTTCTGCTGAATAATAAAAGCAGAGTCCAGCAGAGACTAGGTTAACAGATTTGCCCAGTCAATAATCTTAAATTTCTAATAGCCAAGATTGTGTGGCTAAAATGATAGAATTTCAGGCTTAATATATTGCCTCCTATGTTCCCCCCCCCACCTTTTTTTTTTTTTTTGAATTTGGAAATGGAGGCTCAGATTTCACCTGACTTTCTTAAGGGTGCTCACCCATGCCAGATCTGCAAACCCAGGTCTCCTGATCATCTTCTCGCTGTCCTGCTGTCTGGCCATCCATAATTAATTTCACTAGCTTATATATCATGTCCTCTTTGAGGAAAACAATTTACTGATCAGGCTTTTCAGTCAGCTGAAATTCAAGGTAGAAATGAAAGCAGTGGTTTTATTGCTATAAAAGGCTATGGTTTCAGAGAAAAATTATGTTCTACTCATGGAAGAGAATATGGCTGTCAAATTTGCCTCCTGTCTCATTTATTTAACAGGCCTCTCTATTCAAAATTTTGATGACCGGGAGGGGGGTGGGAGTGGAATTTCTTGTTTTGATTGTGTTGATCCATGTGAATGTATTCGTTAAAAACAGGGGGGCTGGGTATCTCTACCGACGGTTTTCCTCCAATTTAGACTCTTCCTCTGTAATCCCGAAGAGTTATGTGACTTAACGGCACATTTATAGCAGAGTTTTGACAACTTCCAATCTGTTTCTCACCTATTAAATCAGAGGCCTTTTGATCAATGTGTTCTTAGGCCTGCATATATCACGGTAAATATAATATGAAGTTGATTACTGGGAAAGTTGAAAGACAGATACAATATGTCTATCTTCTGTTACAACCCTTGTAGGGTTTTTATTTCATCTAAATAATTTTGGTAATCAGTGTGATGGAAATGTTTGCAGACATTCAGGCACCAATAGTGGTAGCTCTCGCACATACGCAGAGATGTTATATTTTTCTTGTGAGTTGAGATGCTGATGCTGTGCCATGTATTCAGAAGCATAATTTGCTATTGCACTGCATAACTGTGCAGGTCACATGGTACCAAAATGAATATCTCAAATTTGACTTTAAAAGAAATAGGTATAATTCTGGTGTAATTTCCTAATATCTGTGTCCTATGAATATGTATTGATATGTATGTGTTTGCCTGTGTAGATTAATCATATTACGTATAGTTTTGTATCCTGCATTCCCCACTTAAATATTTTGTACACTTTCCCATATTATTAAGAAAAAGTTCTCCGAAGCTTGATTTGAAAAGGAAATAGATGTACACTCATAATTAAAAGCTGTCTGAAGGGAGATATATGGGCCATAAAAAGTTGACTTTCTTTTTGCTGGCAGCATGGATGATTTCCAAGAATGGATAAATCATTGCTTATGTTATGTAATTTAAAATATTTTACAGATTCAAAGATGTGTTTTTTTCATATTGTAACATCTCTGAATTCAGGATGTATCAACAATCAGCAATGTTTTACAGTTATAATAGGCAGCATTATTCTTTTCTTTCTTAAAATTAATGATGCATCTTTAAAAGTAGAATGTCAGATTTGATGAAATGTACAAAATTTAATAATCAGTTTCCTTAATATTTTTACCATGAATACTTTCTGGCTGAATTATATGAAAAAGTAGAAAAAAAAAAAACACTGTAAATGCGTGGCAATCATATAAACTTCAGGGAAAAGAATCATTTTACTATAATTTAAAAATTTTAAGAATCCATTTGTGTTGATTCTACCTCTCAGAGAGGTTTGATGACTAGAAAAATTTGACTCAGATAAAAGGTGATTTTGATTTTCTTTATTTATTTTAACTTTTGCAGACTAGTGATGGTCTCCTCTCTTTCTTCCCCCATTTCTGCATACAAGAAACTGCATGGACCATCATACAGCACAATGGCTCTGATGTCACAAGAGTCCGAAATACCAACCCAGAGAACCCCTACACTGGGTTTTTCGAGTATGTGGCCAGCATGGAGCAACTCCAGGCCACCATTAACCGTGCGGAGCACTGTGAACAGGAGCTGACCTACTACTGCAAGAAGTCACGGCTCGTAAGCAAGGAAGGTAAGTGAACTGGGGCATCCATCCCCCTACTCATGGGGTGCCTTACTGCACCCGCTCCTGCAGAGTTTTAATTCTGCCAACGTGGTGGCATAGAGCTGCCCAGGGCGTGTGCTCCCCAAGTGTTTAGCAAGCCTGTCACAGTCGGGAAGTCACAGAGATGCTATCGCCTGAAGAAAAGAACGTGGTCAGCTGACACTGAGCTTTGTTCAAAGCCTTGATTGTCTCTGGCGTCTCTTCCTGGCCTCAGTCGGAGGGCTTCCTCCTCATACTCGGTGAGTGCTCAGTGTCGGTCCCTTGTAAAGGGCAAGTGACACATTCAGTTTGTTTTTATCATGGGAAAGAGCTAATAAAAATATGACTCCGTTTTCTGAAAGTGACTCTTCCGTGTGACTCTTTCACAGATTGTTGACAAGTTACCCTCTGGGTATAACTGAAAATTAGAGCAGGCTGCTGGAAACATGGCTTTTCCCCCCAGTAGCTCAAATAGGAATCAGAAAACCATGTTTAACTCTTTCTCTTATTCTACCTTTAATAACCTTTGATTTCTGCTCCTGAATTCTGATTCTAGTTTGTGTTTTCTCCCTTTAGAACGTCTCATTATGTGAGACTGTCTCGAGTCCCACCAGGTCTGCCTCCATGTAGGCTTTAATGACCTGATACATGAAGCTATTGCAAGACCTTTCCTACTGGCCTCTCAACTGGCCATCAGTCCTTATCTCCTACCCACCCAATGTAGCATCCAAACGATTAATCTGTGTAAAGAAAATTAACCTTTAAGAAACACTGCTTCCATCAGGACCCTGTACTGTTTAAGAAGCTCTGACGTCCTCCTCGTTCCTCTATCCAATACAGACTCTTCTGTCTAGACACCTCCATGCCACCAGGTGGAGGGTGGGGTAACACATATAAAGTGAGATTGAAGTGAGCTTCCCTAGTGGCTCAGACGGTAAAGCGTCTGCCTGCAATGTGGGGAAGATCCCCTGGAGAAGGAAACGGCAACCCACTCCAGTACTCTTGCCTGGAAAATTCCATGGACTGAGGAGCCTGGTAGGCTTACAGTCCATGTGGTCCCAAAGAGTCAGACACGACTGAGCATCTTCACATCACTCACCTCTCTTTCCAGCTGTCCAGTGCATCATGCTTACAGTGATCCTACCAGTTTAGTATGCAACTGATGGTTCATTGTTAGTTAATATCTATCTTGGAATCTTTAAAAACAAAGATAAGCAAGTGTGGAAGTGTAGTCTAAGAGGAAAACTGAAAGTCACTTAGTCGTGTCCGACTCTTTGTGATCTCATGAACAAAGGATACTGGAGACGGTAGCATTTTCCTTCTCCAGGGGATCTTTCCAACCCAGGAATTGAACCCAGGTCTCCCACATTGCAGGCAGATTCTTTACCAGCTGAGCCACAAGGGAAACCCTTCTAAGAGGAAATAGAACCATAAATACAGAAGGGTAAATGAATGTGATGAAACAAAATGGAACTAAGTTGCTTGACTAGAGAAGAAAGAAAAGGAAAGACAATCGTCAGAGTCACAAATGAGTCAAACTCTAAAAGAACCAGAAAACACAGTCCCCAAGGATGTTAGTGAGCAAAGCCGAGCCCCACACGACGACGAGGGGATGGCAGTGAGGGTGAAGGAGTTTCGCGCCGTCTGGTGGCCCCGCACAGCTTGCTCTTGAGGCTCCCCAGGTGTTTCAGCCAGGCTTGGGAGCCACTGGTGAAGAGAAAAGTAAACTCTCGAAGGTTGTAGAACCGGGGTTGGGGGTAACCATTGAATACACAGATTTTCTTCAGGTCCATGACCCTAGAATCCATATAGAATGGATTTGAGGTGGAAAAGAGGGAACAATTTGGATTTTGAGGTTACAGTAAGGAATGTGTGGGAAAGAGCAGGAAGGTGGTGTGAGACAAGTTAAATTTACAGTTTCAAATCTTGAAACTATAGCAGCATCAAGCAATAACGGTGCTGTGATTGTGGATGAATAAAGTGGAAATGTTTATGAAAATGTTTCCAGCAAGATATGGGTCCTCCAGCTCGGCACACTGAAAGGGTGGTCAGTGTGAATACCCAAGCCATTTGGAATTTTATTCGTAACTATGGGAGCAGAAGTGATCCACTGTCATTCTTGATATTTTATCGTTTTAATTTCAACTTTAAAATTTTCTCATGTTTTTTCTAATTCTTTCTTATACAAATTCTTTAGGACACTTCAGTAAGACTAAGGAAATCAGAAGTATTTGGTATCTTTAAAACATTCAGTGGTTTCTACTTCATAGGGAAAATAACAAATTTAGATGTGAAAATACTATTCAGTATTTAAGAATAATGATTTTTTTTTTAATCTATAACCACATAATGTTTTAAGCAGTGTGTCGAAGTAGATCTATTAAATGTTTCAAGTAGGTTTTGCCTTCAGTTGACGAGTTAATCGTGCAGTTAAAGAGAATGAAGATTGCTGATATTGAGGACTACGTTAACAGAAGCCTCCCACAGCTCCTTGATTTCTTGGCACAGTGCACAGGGATGTATAGTAATGCTGAGTGAGAACTTGCCTGCATTAGCACAGATCCAATGTAATAGTAAGATTTTATGAGCATTGGCATTTGTAAGGAAGGGAGAAATTAGTAAAAGTAAGGCTAATGGCCACAACTTGAACGGTTTGAAAGTCAGTGGAAAAATGATCGCACACCTTTGAGGAGCTGACTGATTTGATGTCACCTTCTTCTCATGCCCTGACTCTCCAGTGACTGTGAGTTTTCCCCTCTAACTTGTTTTTCCCCTAAGACAGATTGCCTGCAAACCATATCTAAATGGTCTATTCCTTGCTCTAGCTTTTTGGCATCATTTTAGTCTTAGCTCTGTGAAGGAGCTGGTAACTGAACATTCATCATAGAAAGAAATGCATTTGGTTGAGGGAAACTTTGTTTTTGAGTGTCATATTTGCTTTGGGCATAAAGATCTTTCAGCGTTATTTCTGTAGTCTCTGAAGAAGTAGCCAAGCCAGTAAACAGAAGAAAAAATGTGTACTTTCGAATATATCTTGAATCATAGTGAGGGAATGCCATACCATGCCTAAACAGCTAGTTTATCTTTAGTCGATAAGTATACTGAGATAAATCACTGACTTTACACAGCATTTCATAATGTTCTAGTAGGCATTTTATGTTCTCAAATCAATTTTGTTTCTCATATGTTAATTACCGTGGATTATAATTTGATGCCTTGTTGTTTCAAAAAATTATTTTTAAGGAAATGGCATGTGTGAACTCTCAATACATTTTTTTTTTACTATTATGCCTGAATTAAATAGAAACTGCAGGTTTCTTTTCTACTCAAAGAAAAATATATCAATCATTTAAGCTTAAATAATGAAAAAGTTTTAAAAAAAGCTTTCCTAAGGAAATACCATCAGTTATGAAGTTTGGAGTATCACTACATCAAACCAGTCTTTCCTCCTTTCATTCTTTTTAATGATTTGGGAAAGAAGGGAATTATACTGGGATGGAAGGTCACGGGTTATAAAGCAGATGTCGTTTTTCTCACCTTTATTTTTCAGATGGAACCCCTCTGAGCTGGTGGGTTGGAAGAACCAATGAAACACAAACTTATTGGGGCGGTTCTTTGCCTGATCCTCAAAAATGTACTTGTGGATTGGAGGGGAACTGTATTGATTCTCAGTATTACTGCAACTGTGATGCTGACCGGAATGAATGGTGATTTTTATGATTTCCTTATGCAAAATCAAGTTTATTATTAATTTTTTAAAATGAATCATGCCACATATTTAGGTAGGTAGATACTGAACAACTTAGTACCGTGAAGAAATTAGATAAAGGTATGTTTTGATGAAATGTATTGCAACTAATCTGATTTCTAGATGGGAAGATGATGATCCTTTTATTTGAATTTTGTGGTAATAGAGCATGAGTCATACACCTTTTATTTTCGTAATATGAAATAGAGGCATCTGTTTCATGCTTGCTTTTCATTTTGAGTCAATTATCATTATCTTTAAAATTAAGTATAATTAAGAATTATATTCTCAAAACATAGTTGCATAAATATATTAAAACTTACATAAATTACCTTTAAATAAATATATTTAATACTAACATATCTCTTCAGTAGTCTTGCCTATAAACCTTTAAATATGTAAGCTTCGACTTTCCCACAATTACTTAAGCATGTAGCTCTTTTATTTTCTTAAAGGATGCACTATACTGTGAAAAACTGATATTCGGTTCATCATATTTTGAAAAAGGAAATCTATAATATTTAGATTTTATATTGAGCTTGAAATGTTTCATTTATTCATTTGACATTACATTTATTCATTTGAAAAATATCAAAGACTGTTATATCAAAAAGCAGATTATTTGATGCCTCTAAAGGAGGCATCTGTATGGAGTCATTATTGTACTTTTATTGTTATGTGTTCAGCATGAAGAACATTGTCTCACTTAGAGTCTGGTTTTTCAAAATTTCTACTATTTTTGGAAGATATATTTTTTTCTTGCTGCCTTCACACACACACACACACACACACACACACAAATGCCCACAGTGTATTTTAAAATATGAATAAAATTTTTTAAAAAATTAATCTAATCTATTTTTCTTTGAGTGGTAAAGAATCTACCTGCCAGTGCAGGAGATGCAGGTTCAGTCCTAGGGTCAAGAAGATTCCCTGGAGAAGGAAATGGCAGCCTACTCCAGTATTCTTGTCTGGGAAAGCCCATGGACAGAGGAGCCTGGCAGGCTACAGTCCATGGGGTCACTAAAGAATCAGACATGATGTGGCAACTAAACAACAACATCAGTCACCAATAACTCTCCTATCTCTGCACGACATTTTATTCATCAAAAATAATTTTTAAAAATAAGATTTTGAAACTTTTCATGTTAAATTCTGCCTATGCTTAAGTAGCTTGTGTAGAACTAACCTAACCCCAGATAACATTTATAATCCCAGGAAAATTATTTATTAAAAACATCAACTTGAAGCAAGGAGAGATAAGAAAGCATTCCTTAGCCATCAATGGAGAGAAATAGAGGAAAACAATAGAATAGGAAAGACTAGAGATCTCTTCAAGAAAATTAGAAATACCAAGGAACATTTCATACAAAGATAGGCTCAATAAAGGGCAGAAATGGTATGGACCTAAAGGAAGCAGAAGATACTAAGAAGAGGTGGCAAGAATACACAGAAGAACTGTACAAAAAAGATCTTCATGACTCAGATAATTACAATTGTGTGATCACTCATCTAGAGCCAGACATCCTAGAACGTGAAGTCAAGTGGGCCTTAGGAAGCATCACTACAAACAAAGCTAGTGGAGGTGATGGAATTCCAGTTGAGCTATTTCAAATCCTAAAAGATGATGCTGTGAAAAGGCTGCACTCAGTATGTCAGCAAATTTGGAAAACTCAGCAGTGGCCATGGGACTAGAAAAGGTCAGTTTTCATTCCAGTCCCAAAGAAAGGCAATGCCAAAGAATGCTCAAACTACCACACAATTGCACTTATTTCATATGCTAGTAAAGTCATGCTCAAAATTCTCCAAGCCATGCTTCAGCAGTACACGAACCATGAACTTCCAGATGTTCAATCTGGTTTCCAAAAAGGCAGAGGAACCAGAGATCAAATTGCCAACATCTGCTGGGTCATGGAAAAAGCAAGAGAGTTCCAGAAAAACATCAATTTCTGCTTTATTGACTATGCCAAAGCCTTTGACTGTGTGGATCACAATAAACTGTGGAGAATTCTGAAAGAGATGGGAATACCAGACCACCTGACCTGCCTCTTGAGAAACCTATATGCAGATCAGGAAGCAACAGTTAGATCTGGACATGGAACAACAGACTGGTTCCAAATAGGGAAAGCTTCCATCAAGCCTGTAAATTGTCACCCTGCTTATTTAACTTACATGCAGAGTACATCATGAGAAATGCTGGGCTGGAAGAAGCACAAGCTGGAATCAAGATTGCCGGGAGAAATATCAATCACCTCAGATATGCAGATGACACCACCCTTATGGCAGAAACCAAAGAAGAACTAAAGAGCCTCTTGAAAGTGAAAGAAGAGAGTGAAAAAGTTGGCTTAAAGCTCAACATTCAGAAAACAAAGATCATGGCATCTGGTCCCATCACTTCATGGTGAATAGATGAGGAAACAGTGTCAGACTTTATTTTGGGGGGCTGAAAAATCACTGCAGATGGTGATTGCAGCCATGAAATGAAAAGATGCTTACTCCTTGGAAGGAAAGTTATGACCAACCTAGACAGCATATTAAAAAGCAGAGATATTACTTTGCCAACAAAGGTCCGTCTAGTCAAGGCTATGGTTTTTCCGGTGGTCATGTATGGATGTGAGAGTTGGACTATAAAGAAAGCTGAGCACAGAAGAATTGATGGTTTTGAACTGTGGTGTTGGAGAAGACTCTTGAGAGTCCCTTGGACTGCAAGGAGATCCAACCAGTCCATCCTAAAGGAGATCATTCCTGCGTGTGTATTGGAAGGACTGATGTTGAAGCTGAAACTCCAATACTTTGGCTACCTGGTGCCAAGAGCTGACTCATTTGAAAAGACCCTGATGCTGGGAAAGACTGAGGGCAGGAGGAGAAGGGGACGACAGAGGATGAGATAGTTGGATGGCATCACCAACTCAACGGACATGAGTTTAGGTAAACTCCAGGAGTTGGTGATGGACAGGGAGGCCTGGTGTGCTACAGTTCATGGGGTTGCAAAGAGTCAGATAGAATTGAGTGACTGAACTGAACTGAATTGAACTTGAAACAAGTGGAAAACAACCAAATGTATGCAGAAACTCCCAGGGTTGGGAGCCTTCAACCCTTCAAAGAAGGGAGTATCAGTGGATGAGATTTATGTTTAGATGCCTTTTCTTTGAAACTACTCACCAGATCACCTGCCGTGGGGTGGCTAGAACTCAGATTACTGGAGTCTGGTGGTGGGGTGCATGTATCAGAGGAGATTCAGAGCAACCAGAATGACTGCAAATGGATTTCTGGACATTTTGGAATGGAGAAAACCACTTGAGAGGAGACCACTGTATCATTTCCTCTAGAACCCTGACCTCTGAGCTGCACATGCACAGGGGCGATTTCTAGGAACCAAGCAGAGAGATGCAGTTGGATCACTGATCCCCCGATACAGGGATTTCAGCAGCAACCACCAGAGAGACCAGATTGGGAGTATAAGTCTTCTTGTTTGACTTGGGCTTTGTAAAGCCCTAAAATAGAAATGACAGAAGGTCCAGGCCTTTACAGCAAAGACTGTCCCCAGACTGAGTATAATTGAAAACTACCAGTGGAACTGACCCAGGTCCACCCCAAGGAAGTAAAAACAACCCTCCAGCATTTATTGTGATAAGGTTGTGATTTAACTATTTGTGAAAACAAAAATCAAGCCTTCTGAGAAGGAAAGCAGATTCTAGAGTCTCTACAGTGTATCACTCATAATATCCAGAATATTATAGCAATGGTTGCTTATTCCAAAAAAAAGCATACTTTGATCCAAAGTTAAGAAAATAAAAAGTTCCAGCAGAAACAGGTGCTGGGTCACTGGTGTCTGATTAGCAGGCAAACATATTAAATCAACTGTTAACAAAATGTATAAAAAATTAAAGGTAAAAATGATCACAAAGGAACCAAGGGTATTCTAAGCAGATAAATGAGAACTGTATTAAAGAGGCAAATGTACATTTTAGAACAGAAAAGTACAACATCTGAAGTTAAATATTCCCTGCATAGATTTCAACTCTTATGGGAGTTAGCAAAAGAAATCTTCAGTAAACCTAAAGATCAGTAGAAATCATTCAATCTGAAGAACGCAGGGGAAAAAAAAATTGAAAGAAAAATTGACAGACCCTTTGTGGCTTGTGGGAAAATACCTATGATTTAACAGGCAAGAAATTGGAGTCCCAGAGTGGCAGGAAATAAAATGAGGCAAAAGTATATATCGTTTGATGAAACCATGGCTGAAAAATCTCTCAAATTTGCTTAATAAACATCTCTGGAAGCAAGCCCCCCAGGTGGCCCTCAGTTATCCACACTGCCTGTTATTCACACCACTGTGTAATTTCCTGCCCTTGTGTGTTGCATGGACCTGTGACTTGCTTTTAAAGAATAGTATATGGTAAAGTGATGAGATGTCACTGCAGAGACTGAGCTAACATGCTGGAAATTCACTCTCTGCATCTTCTAGCCTTCTTGTTGGATTCAGCAGCCTGCCATGTTGTGAGCTGTTGTGGACAAAGAATCGAGGGTCGCCCTCAACCAACAGCTAGTGAATACCTAAGGCTTTCAGTTCAGTGCCCAGCAAATAGTGAATACTGCCAATAGCCACAGGAGTGAGCCTTCCCCACCCAATCCCTGAGTTGACTTCAGTCCTTGCCAACACTGAGTGTAGCCTTAGACACTGAACCAGAAGGTCGTAAAGCAGAAGAATCACAGGTTATATAAAAGGTCTTACGTCACCACTTTGTTTTGGGGGATAATTTGTTATGCATTAGTATAAACAGATAACTAATACAACTTCAGTGATGTTTTGAAAGTAGCCAGTTTGGGTGAATCTGGTGGAACACCTTCCACACAGGGGAATCAGGATGCAAATGAAGGTGACCTCCCATCAGAAGACAATGAAATGATACCTTTCGTGGGGAAAGAGAAGGCAGTGTCGACCTAGACTTTGACAGAGGACAAAAATACATTTCACAAATGAAAGTAAAATAAAGTCCTGTTCAGATTAAACAAATGCAGAGAGACTTTGTTGTCAGCAGAACTGTACCATAAGAAATAATGATGGAAATTCTTCAGGCTAAACAGACCGTTTAAAACAGATCTTCAGGCGGGAATGAAGGGCGCTGGGAAGTGTGAATATGTCAGTAAATGGAAAAAGCAGTGTTTAAATTTTTCTCTTGATTAAATAAATTAAAATTCACTATTTAATTGTATTATAAAGCTTGCAGCATCTGGATTTAAAACATATTGCAACCATGGCATAAAGAACAGGTGTTTGTGTAGGAAGGGTGTTAAAAATTATCCCATAGTAAGCTTATGACATTTTAAATAATACAACATAAAATCTAAGTAGACTGTGATGAATTAAGGATGCATCTTATAATCCATGAAGCAAATATTAAAATAAGCAGATATATAGCTAAAGAGTGAGTGAAAAAATAAAATTGAATACCAAAAGAAATATGGAGTAAACCAAGAGGAGGCATGAAAGGGGGAGAAGAGATACAAGATGTCCCGTGGGAGGAAAAATAAGAAATAAATACCAAAACGATAGATCTAAAAACGCACTATCAATCGTTACATTAAATGGCAATGGATTAACCATCTCATTTAAAAGGCAAAAAATGGCCAACAGAACTTAAAAGCACCAGCTATTTTCTGACTGCTGCTGCTGCTGCTGCTGCTGCTGCTGCTGCTGCTGCTGCCAAGTCGCTTCAGTCGTGTCCGACTCTGTGCAACTCCATAGACAGCAACCCAGCAGGCTCCCCTGTCCCTGGGATTCTCCAGGCAAGAACACTGTTCTGACTGCAAGGAACACTAAAACGCTGCCCTGATTTTTCATCCTCAGATGAGCCATTTGCTCCCGACCCTTTTATGTGTACCCATTCAGTTCAGAACATCTTGGCTTTGAAATGCAATAAGGACTGTTGTTTACTTTCTAACTCTGTTAATCAGAATAATTTAAGAACCTTGCTGTTGTTGTTGTTACTGTCTTTCAGGACCAATGACACTGGGTTCCTCTCTTATAAGGAACATCTGCCAGTGACTAGGATTGTGATCACAGACACTGGCCGGCCGCATTCAGAAGCAGCTTATAAACTGGGTCCTCTGCTTTGCCGTGGAGACAGTAAGTGGTGGCAACGCGCCCTCAACGTGTCTGAGCAGAGAGATGTCACCTAAGAGCCACGTTGCTACATAGTAATTAGTCAGACTTCTCTTTTGAAAACCCATAAGCAGTGTCTGAAATAATCCCCCTAGTCAGTCAACAAAGTGCCCCTATAGAATGGAAAGCCCTGGAATAAATACCGTAACAGCAGGCCTTGTTAAGATTCCAAGAGAAAGAAACCACAAAGCATCTCTGTTTGACTGGTTCATAAATTCATTCCATCCTTCCTCAGTGGCTACATGCCATTATCCATATAGGAACACCTCAGTTTTGCATAACATTATTAAGGATGTATGGTGAGTTTTCTACTGTTGGGCCTGGGGTGAAATTAGAACATCAGTAGAATCAAAGTCAGTTTAATCAAACATGTTTCAACTTTCATTCTCCCCCCCACCCCCAGTTTGTGTGTGTTCTTACTCTGAATCAGTAGGACCTGCTGTTTTGTATATTCAGTATATAAATACTCTGAACCGGAATTTTTTAGTTAAAATATATTGTCACAGAAAATACATATTTTCAGCAGAGAATGAAATGAGCATATGTGGCCATTTATAACCTCTCTGAAGTCAGTTAGGTTCGAGACTGATTCATTACTTTTTTATGCTTTTAGTTACTTCCAGAACTTAAAATGCAAATAGAAGAAATATTTATTTACCTTAAAAGTATATCCTGAAAGGAAGGTTTATTCTAGAGGCTCAACAGAGAAAGAGTTGATCTGACAATGCATTGAATTTATGGAGATGCATGGCGGAAGTTGCTTAGCTAAAAAGCAAAGATGATACTGGCCTATAAAAAGGTGTATGTACATTGTAAAAAAAAAATGGCCCGCCATTATACCTACCATCCCTAATCTTTATCATCTCAACTTCCTGGTCTGCCAGTAGGCCTTACACAGTCACTTGAAGATGACATAGGATATTTCATGGAGGGAAAAGTTATGTACAAAGAGATGAGGTTGTAAACGCAGGCTGCATCCACAGAGGTGCAATGATTTTGCGTGACAATGGAGAAATTGTTCTATTCATCACATGCACTCCTCACAGCTGGCTCTGATCTGAACGCTGCAGAGGCTTAGGCCAGTTTCCCCCACTTACCACCGTCCCTGGGAAATTGTTCTACTTTGACTGAGGTCGCTGCCAACTCGATTCCTTAGGGGTTCTTTCTTGCAGACTTCCCGTCTTGAACTTGAGCACACAGCATCTTTTCACTCAGAGCAGGGCTTCTCCATCCCAGGCGACTCACTCCCTTAGGGGACATTTGGCAATATCTGGAGATGGGTTTGGCTGTCGCAGCTGTGGGGGGTTGAGGGCTACTGGATCCAGAGGGAGAGGCCAGAAATGCTGTGAATATCCTGCAATGCATAAGACAGCCCTCCACCACAGGGCGTATCTGGTCCCTGAGGTCTGTGGCGTGAGGCTGAGAAACCAAGCATTTAGCTGTTATGAGAATGGGGGTGCAGAGGGAGGCTCACAATATTAGGACAAGGATTAAAAACAGTGTAAGTGTTTGGAGACCTGCGGGTTCACCTTGGACATTAATGAAACAGTCCCCGAGTTTTCCCTGGCCTTCCTGTCCACCACATCTACTTTAGGGTTGGGGCTTATCCTTACGTGAGTTCACAGAGCATTTTCTGCATAAATGACCCTGTTTGAAGAGCAGCAGTGTCAGAGTAATGAATGCCTCCCATTTTCTCTGTGTGGGCAGCCTGCACCCCTGAAGGTGCAAAGCCCTAGACACGTTTATTATTATTATTTTTCCTTTCCAAATGAGATAAATGGGGCAGATGTGGGGCTTCTAGATATGGGATCATGCAAAGTGGGCCTTAAAAGCAGAGGAAAGTTATGTGAACGTTATCCAGAAGGCATTGGGGCTGGAACACTAATTAGGACTGGGATACTTTAAGGCTAAGAACTGGCTTAGTTCTCATGATCCAGGAAAGTGACATTTGAGTATAAGACAAGGACAATGACAAAGGCTTGAACTAGGCAATGGTTGGCATGGGGCTTAGATAAAGGGCTCAGTCAGGGAGGTGAATTCAGTACGGTTTGGGGTGAGGGTGACAGGGTATGAGGATGACCTCCAGGTTTCTGACTTGAGTAAAGCTGGTGACACTGTTTGTTGAGACAGTAAGAATGATTCGTTGAGACACAGAATTCTTAGATTTTCTTTGAACAGAAAAATGGAAAGATGAAAATAAAAAGAATGGTATTTTGGTCTTATCACACAAAGCAGATATGTTGAAATTTTCATATCTAGCCATGTTTCTCTAGGAAAGAAAAAACAACCCAGAAGCCTTGAGAAAGCAGGAACAAAAATAAGTGAGACCCACAGGTACCAGATACACCAGATGCCAGCTGGCTTCTAATTCCAAGTCTTTATTTTCATTTTTTAAAATGTGGATGGGTGTGAAATTTTGTTACTACTAGTATTATTGTTTAATGTCAGAAGTCACAGATAACATTGGTAAACATTTTACCAAAAGCACAGAAGATATGAATGATAAAGTCCCCTTTTTAAAGTTGTTCTGCAGATATAAAACTTCATAAATATTGTTGACCTAAAGAATTTATGAATATGAAAATAAGTTTTTTGAAAAAAATATGTGAAAAGTAAATGGCAGAATTCAACATCCTATTTATAAAAATTAAGGAAACTAGGAACTTAAACTTCCTCAGTATTTTAAAAGACATTTGTGAAAATCTAAAAATCTGATGCTTTATCCTGAATTGTCACAGACTTAATACTTCCTCTCTAAGATCAGGATCTAAACAAAGATGTCTGTTCTCACCAATCCTATTCAGTATCATACTTTGAGTTCTAGCACAAGTAGTAAGTAAAGAAAAGGAATTCAAGGCCTATAGATTAGAAAGGAAGAAATAAAATTCTCCATTTATAGATGACATGGTTTTCTAGGCAGAAAATTCCTAAGAACTTTTTAAAAAAGTGAGTTTAGCAAAGTAATAGGATGCAAGTTCAATATGCAAAAACAAATTATATCTCTGTATGCTAGTAATGAAAAATTGAAATTTTAAAATTACCTTTTTATAGCAGAATTAGAATCCATTTGCAAAAACAGAAGAATTTCAACCATACTTCAAACTGCATACCAAAAATAATTCAAATTAATCATAAACTTAATGTAAACCCACAAACTATAAAACTTCTCTAAGAATATATGGAAGAAAATCTTAGTGACCATGGGTTAAGCAAAGATTTTTTAGATAGAGCATCAAAAGCATAACTCATAAATTTTTAAATGATAAATTGAGGTTCATCATAATTAAAAACTGCTTTTAAAATGATATTGTTTAAAAAATGGGAAGAAGAGTCACACATGGGGAAAATACATTTGCAAAGTCCATATCTGATAGAAGCTAAATATATGAAGAACTTTCTAACAGTGCAATTAAAAAAATTCAGATTAACAAATGGGCAAATGATTTGCACATACATTTTGTTAGATGAAATACACAGATTTCAAAGAAGCACATAAAAAGATTTTCAATATCATTAGTCATTAGGGAAATGTACTACATTTAACACCACAATATATATACCTGTATATAGCTATCAGGATGGCTGACATTGTAAAAATATAATAAAACAAAAAAAACTGACAATATCAACTGCTGAGAATATAGAGCAGCTGGAATTCCTCATGCATTGCTGGTGCCAAGTGTAAAATGATACTGTCACTTTGGCAATTTTTCATAAATCTAAACACACATTTACTATAAGATCAGCAATCCCACTCCTAGGTATTTGCAGAAGAGAAATGAAATATCTGTATGAACAGGTTTATATTGGTTTTATGCATAGTCTTCTAAAACTGGAAACCACCTAAATGTCAGTGGTTTAATGAATAAACCAGTGAGTCTGAGTGAACTCCAGGAGATGGTGATGGACAGGGAGGCCTGGCGTGCTGCGATTCATGGGGTCGCAAAGAGTCGGACACGATTGAACTGAACTGAACTTAATGAATAAACCAGTGAATAAACATTCCATTTTACTGTGGTATATCTACACTGTACAATGGAATATTACTAAACAGTAAAAAGAAGTGCTCTTCTGAGAAACACCAACAACATGGATGAATCTTCAGTACATGATACTGACTAATAGAAGCCTGACTTAAAAGGCCCTGTGCTGGATCATTCAATTTCTAAGATATTCTGGAAAAAACTAAACCATAGGAACAGAAAAAAAGATCTCTTTTGCCAATCACTTCAAGGCAAGAGGAATTTTACAAAAGAGAACAGGTAAAGGAGATGTTCTGTGTCTTGAATGTTACGGTAACTTATGTGACTTGAAGCATTTGTCAAAATTCCTAGATCAATACACAGAATTACTCAGTTTTATTCTATGTAAATTATTCTCAGTACATCTGACTCAAAAAAAAAAAAACCCTAAAAATCACAACCCACAACTAAACATTAATAATAGTACAGATAGTTATTGTTGCTTAATCTTTAAAGACTTTATTTTTAAAATAAATTTACAATGAAACAAAGGGAGATTACAGAGGTTTTTCATATATTTCCTGTCCTCATACATGTATAAACTGTCCCATTAGCAACATCACTCACCAGAATGGTACTTTTTTTTTTTAAGCAAAAAAAAGGTTGCTTAATTTTAAAGTTGGGTCATTAAAAAAATATCAATAGTTAAACTTGTAAGACATAAAAACTAGTAAAGATTTTAATAACATGGGTATTCTCCAGGATACTCCTAGGATTCTACTGAATATGTTTCTGACTTTTACTAACCTTGGAGACAGAGGATCAAAAGAGCAGATCATGGGAAAACATCTGGGTCTACAGTTAAGAGAAAGGTGATAACTAGGAGGGTTTATGTAGGTATTTTCCTTCCTGCTCTCTCAGGAGAAATGGGACCATCTTCATTTGTGGGGTGCCATCATAAGTCTTCTAGACCAATTCTTATTCAACTTCAGCATGTGTTAAAAATTACCTGGAGAGCATGCCAATTGTAGCTGTGTTATCTTCAGCACTCTCACCTCACACTAAGGAGAAAGAGTAGAAGTCTAGTATTGACCCACCAGAGTTAGATGATTTTTTGACATCAATCAGAAAGTGCTGAGGGAAAGGTTCATAACAATACAGGCATACCTCAAGAAAAGAAAAAATTCAAATAAATAACCTAACTCTACACCTGAAGCAACTAGAAAAGGAAGAAATGAAGAACCCCAGGGTTAGTAGAAGGAAAGAAATCTTAAAAATTAGGGCAGAAATAAATGTAAAAGAAACAAAAGAGACCATAGCAAAAATCAACAAAGCCAAAAGCTGGTTCTTTGAGAAGATAAATAAAATTGACAGACCATTAGCCAGACTCATCAAAAAACAAAGGGAGAAATATCAAATCAATAAAATTAGAAATGAAAATGGAGAGATCACAACAGACAACACAGAAATACAAAAGATCATAAGAAACTACTATCAGCAATTATATGCAAATAAAATGGACAACTTGGAAGAAATGGACAAATTCTTAGAAAAGTACAACTTTCCAAAACTGACCCAGGAAGAAATAGAAAATCTTAAGAGACCTATCACAAGCATGGAAATTGAAACTGTAATCAGAAATCTTCCAGCAAACAAAAGTCCACGACCAGTCAGCATCTCAGCTGAATTGTACCAAAAGTTTAGAGAAGAGCTAACACCTATCCTACTCAAACTCTTCCAGAAAATTGCAGAGGAAGGTAAATTTCCAGACTCATTCTATGAGGCCACCATCACCTTAATACCAAAACTTGACAAAGATGCCACCAAAAAAAAAAAAAAAGAAAGAAAGAAAGAAAGAAAATAAACTACTGGCCAATATCACTGATGAACATAGATGCAAAAATCCTTAACAAAATTCTAGCAAACGGAATTCAACAACACATTAGAAAGATCATACATCATGACCAAGTGGGCTTTATCCCAGGGATGCAAGGATTCTTCAATATCCACAAATCAATCAGTGTAATACACCACATTAACAAACTGAAAAATAAAAGCCATATGATTATCTCAGTAGATGCAGAGAAAGCCTTTGACAAAAATTCAACATCCATTTATGATAAAAACCCTCCAGAAAGCAGGAATAGAAGAAACATACCTCAACATAATAAAAGCTATATATGACAAACCCACAGCAAACGTTATCCTCAATGGTAAAAAATGAAAAGCATTTCCCCTAAAGTCAGAAACAAGACAAGGGTGCCCACTCTCACCACTACTATTCAACATAGTTCTGGAAGTTTTGGCCACAGCAATCAGAGCAGAAAAAGAAATAAAAGGAATCCAGAGTGGAAAGGAAGAAGTAAAACTCTCACTGTTTGCAGATGACATGATCCTCTACATAGAAAACCCTAAAGACTCCACCAGAAAATTACTAGAGCTAATCAATGAATATAGTAAAGTTGCAGGATATAAAATCAACACACAGAAATCCCTTGCATTCCTATACACTAATAATGAGAAAATAGAGAAATTAAGGAAGCAATTCCATTCACAATTGCAATGCAAAGAATAAAATACTTAGGAATATATCTGCCTAAAGAAACAAAGACCTATATAAAGAAAACTATAAAATGCTGGTGAAAGAAATCAAAGAAGACACTAACCTGGGTGGGGGGGAGTGGAAGAATCAATATAGTGAAAATGAGTATACTACCCAAAGCAATCTATATATTCAATGCAATCCCTATCAAGCTACCAACAGTATTTTTCACAGAGCTAGAACAAATAATTTCACAACTTGTATAAAATACAAAAAACCTCGAATAGCCAAAGCAATCTTGAGAAAGAAGAATGGAACTGGAAGAATCAACATGCCTGACTTCAGGCTCTACTACAAAGCCACAGTCATCAAGACAGTGTGGTACTGGCACAAAGACAGAAATATAGATCAATGGAACAAAATAGGAAGCCCAGAGATAAATCCATGCACCTATGAAGACCTACAAGACCTTTTAGAACTAACACCCAAAAAAGATGTCCTTTTCGTTATAGGGGACTGGAATGCAAAAGTAGGAAGTCAAGAAACACCTGGAGTAACAGGCAAATTTGGCCTTGGAATGTGGAATGAAGCAGGGCAAAGACTAGTAGAGTTTTGCCAAGAAAACGCACTGGTCATAGCAAACACCCTCTTCCAACAACACAAGAGAAGACGCTACACATGGACATCACCAGATGGTCAACACCAAAATCAGATTGATTATATTCTTTGCAGCCAAAGATGGAGAAACTCTATACAGTCAGCAAAAACAAGACCAGGAGCTGACTGTGGCTCACATCATGAACTCCTTATTACCAAATTCAGACTCAAATTGGAGAAAGTAGGAAACACCGCTAGACCATTCAGGTATGACCTAAATCAAATCCCTTATGATTATACAGTGGAAGTGAGAAATAGATTCAAGGGCCTAGATCTGATAGATAGAGTGCCTGATGAACTATGGAATGAGGTTCGTGACATTGTACAGGAGACAGGGATCAAGACCATCCCCATGGAAAAGAAATGCAAAAAAACAAAATGGCTGTCTGGGGAGGCCTTACAAATAGCTGTGAAAAGAAGAGAGGTGAGAAGCCAAGGAGAAAAGGAAAGATATAAGCATCTGAAAGCAGAGTTCCAAAGAACAGCAAGGAGAGATAAGAAAGCCTTCCTCAGTGATCAGTGCAAGGAAATAGAGGAAAATAATAGAATGGGAAAGACTAGAGAGCTCTTCAAGAAAATTAGAGACACCAAGGGAACATTTCATGCAAAGATGGGCTCAATATAGGACAGAAATGGTATGGACCTAAGAGAAGCAGAAGATATTAAGAAGAGGTGGCAAGAATACACAGAAGAACTGTACAAAAAAGATCTTCACAACCCAGATAATCATGATGATGTGAACACTCATCTAGAGCCAGACATCTTGGAAAGTGAAGTCAAGTGGGCCTTAGAAAGCATCACTACGAACAAAGCTAGTGGCGGTGATGGCATTCCAGTTGAGCTGTTTCAAATCCTGAAAGATGATGCTGTGGAAGTGCTGCACTCAATATGCCAGCAAATTTGGAAAACTCAGCAGTGGCCACAGGACTGGAAAAGGTCAGTTTTCCTTCCAATCCCAAAGAAAGACAATGCCAAAGAATGCTCAAACTACCGGACAATTGCACTCATCTCACACGCTAGTAAAGTAATGCTCAAAATTCTCCAAGCCAGGCTTCAGCAATACGTGAACCGTGAACTCCCTGATGTTCAAGCTGGTTTTAGAAAAGGCAGAGAAACCAGAGATCAAATTGCCAACATCCGCTGGATCATGGAAAAAGCAAGAGAGTTCCAGAAAAACATCTATTTCTGCTTTATTGACTATGCCAACGCCTTTGACTGTGTGGATCACAATAAACTGTGGAAAATTCTGAAAGAGATGGGAATACCAGACCACCTGACCTGCCTCTTGAGAAACCTGTATGCAGGTCAGGAAGCAACAGTTAGAACTGGACATGGAACAACAGACTGGTTCCAAGTAGGAAAAGGAGTACGTCAAGGCTGTATATTGTCACCCTGCTTATTTAACTTACATGCAGAGTACATCATGAGAAATGCTGACTGGAAGAAACACAAGCTGGAATCAAGATTGCTGGGAGAAATATCAATAACCTCAGATATGCAGATGACACCACCCCTATGGCAGATAGTGAAGAGGAGCTAAAAAGCCTCTTGATGAAAGTGAAAGAGGAGAGTGAAAAAGTTGGCTTAAAGCTCAACATTCAGAAAACGAAGATAATGGCATCCGGTCCCATCACTTCATGGGAAATAGATGGGGAAACAGTGGAAACAGTGTCAGACTTTATTTTTCTGGGCTCCAAAATCACTGCAGATGGTGATTTCAGCCATGAAATTAAAAGACGCTTACTCCTTGGAAGAAAAGTTATGACCAACCTAGATAGCATATTCAAAAGCAGAGACATTACTTTGCCGATCAAGGCTATGGTTTTTCCAGTGGTCATGTATGGATGTGAGAGTTGGACTGTGAAGAAGGCTGAGTGCCGAAGAATTGATGCTTTTGAACTGTGGTGTTGGAGAAGACTCTTGAGAGTCCCTTGGACTGCAAGGAGATCCAACCAGTCCATTCTGAATGAGATCAGCCCTGGGATTTCTTTGGAAGGACTGATGCTAAAGCTGAAACTCTAGTACTTTGGCCAGCTCATGCGAAGAGTTGACTCATTGGAAAAGAGTCTGATGCTGGGAGGGACTGGGGGCAGAGGGAGAAGGGGACGACCAAGGATGAGATGGCTGGATGGCATCACAGACTCGATGGATATGAGTTTGAGTAAACTCCGGGAGATGGTGATGGACAAGGAGGCCTGGCGTGCTGTGATTCATGGGGTCGCAAAGGGTCGGAGATGACTGAGTGACTGAACTGAACTGATGGACACCTTATCTTTGACAAAGGAGGCAAGATTATACAATGGAGAAAAGACTATCTCTTTAACAAGTGGTCCTGGGAAAACTGGTCAAGCACTTGTAAAAGAATGAAACTAGGACACTTTTTAACACCATACACAAAAATAACCTTGAAATGGTTATTATTTATTAAATATTAAATATCTTATTAAATATCTTATTTAATATCGAAACATAAGCCAGACACTATAAAACTCCTAGAGGAGAACATAGGCAAAATACTCTCTGACATTAATCACAGCAGGATCCTCTATGACCCACATCACAGAATATTGGAAATAAAAGGAAAAATAAACAAATGGGACATAATTAAACTTAAAAGCTTCTGCACAACAAAGGAAACTATAAGCAAGGTGAAGAGACAGCCTTCTCAATGGGAGAAAATAATAGCAAGTCAAGCAACTGACAAAGAATTAATCTCAAAAATATACAAACAACTCCTGCAGCTCAATTCCAGGAAAATAAACGACCAATCAAAAAATGGGCCAAAGAACTAAACAGACATTTCTCCAAAGAAGACATACAGATGTCTAACAAACACATGAAAAGATGCTCAACATCACTCATTATCAAAGTGATCACTCATTATCAGAGCAAATCAAAACCACATGAGGTACCATTTCATGCCAGTCAATGGCGCTATCCAAAAGTCTACAAGCAATAAATGCTGGAGAGGGTGTGGAGAAAAGGGAACCCTCTTACACTGTTGGTGGGAATGCAAATTAGTACAGCCACTATGGAGAACAGTGTGGAGATTCCTTAAAAAACTGGAAATAGAACTGCCATCAGTTCAGTTCAGTCGCTCAGTCATATCCAACTCTTTGCGACCCCGTGAATCACAGCACGCCAGGCCTCCCTGTCCATCACCAACTCCCAGAGTTCACCCAAACTCATGTGCATTGAGTTGGTGATGCCATCCAGCCATCTCATCCTCTGTTGTCCCCTTCCAGCATCAGAGTCTTTTCCAATGAGTCAACTCTTCGCATGAGCTGGCCTAAGTATTGGAGTTTCAGCCTCAGCATGAGTCCTTCCAATGAATACCCAGGACTGCCATACGACCCAGGAATCCCACTGCTGGGCATACACACCGAGGAAACCAGAATTGAAAGAGACATGTACTCAAATGTTCATCTCAGCATTGTTTGTAATAGCCAGGATATGGAAGCAACTTAGATGTCCATCAGCAGACGAATGGATAAGAAAGCTGTGGTACATATACACAATGGAGTATTACTCAGCCATTAGAAAGAATACATTTGAATCAGTTCTAATGAGGTGGATGAAACTGGAGCCTATTTTACAGAGTGAAGTAAGCCAGAAAGAAAAGCACCAATATAGTATACTAACACATATATATGGAATTTAGAAAGATGGTAATGATAACCCTGTATGCAAGACAGCAAAAGAGACACAGATGTATAGAACAGTCTTTTGGACCCTGTGGGAGAGGGTGAGGGTGGGATGATTTTGGAGAATGGCATTGAAACATGTATATTATCATATGTGAAATGAATTGCCAGTCCAGTTTTGATGCATGATACAGGATGCTCAGGGCTGGTGCACTGGGATGACCCAGAGGGATGGAATGGGGAGGGAGGTGGGAGAGGGGTTCAGGATGGGGAACACATGTACACCCATGGCAGATTCATGTCAATATATGGCAAAACCAATACAATATTGTAAAGTAATTAGCCTCCAATTAAAATAAATTTATATTAAAAAATAAAAAAATAAAAAATTAAACCTAGAAGAAACAAAGATGTGGAGAAATTAGAAGATAAGATAGTAGCAAGATGGGGTGGGAAGATCTCTCAAACAGAAGACAGATCACCAGTCTGGCACCTTTTACTTGCATAAAAATAAATGTTTGGTTTTTTTTTAAGGAAAAAATAAAATAAATAAATATTTGTTCTACTTCCATCACAAAAGAAATTTTAGTGTTGAATTCAAAGCATAGCTAGTATTACTTTTTCTTTTAAGAATATCATAGTTTCTGTTTAGTTTTTGAAAATGGAATTGTTCAACTGTTTTCACAATAAAGTTAACACTAATTGTTTAAAGAAAAAAAAAGAAGATACCTGCATGGACCTTCCCCTCCTTCTGCAGGTCCTCTAGCACAAAGACAATTCATCAGCCACTGATGGCATCTGCCATCATCATCTCTTCACTTGCCTTCTTTCCTTCATCTGTGAAACACCCGCAGTCCTTTCCCTGAAACCACTGACACCCTTTCTCCACGAAGCCTTCCACAGGTCTCTAGAGGACTTATTCCTACACTTTCAAAGAATGTTGAGTAAATTATGAAGATACACTTCTTGTCCTGGCTTTTAATTATTTCTGAGCCTCTCAAGAGCAGGTCCATTCCTCATTTATTATTGTATCTTGACACCTAGTACATTACTTGTTACATGAAAGATAATCAATAAATAGCAGTTTATGGAGGAATAAGAATGATCCATCACCTACAGCTCGAGAAACTTATAGCTTGTGAATTATTCATGAGAGACAGGAGTAAGTTTTTGATTGTACTTATTAAATGATATGCAAATATATTTTAATTAAAGGAGTTTTGATTACATTTTGAAAGATATTCTGATCTTAAAAAAATCACATACTACACAGGACATCTAGTTCCATCTTGAGCCATTTGTGATTCATGTACATGGGCTTGAGACCATGAAAGTGCTTTCAAATAAGCACATAATTTTACTTAATTATTTGATTTTCACACTTTTGATGGTATAGTGACTTTTTGTAAAACTGAAACATGTCTACTTCTTGGAGAAAACATATTTGTAAATTATTTTGCTTTTTGTTTTCTGTTCTTTTGAAAAGATCTACAGTATAAGCTACTCATTGACATTTAAGAAACTTCCCAAATGTGGGAGAACCAACATTCTTTCTAACACTTTTTAAAGGTTTCCATGTTTTAGAGACTGGGAATCTTGATAATTCTCAGGACTACAATAATCTCTTGTGACAAGTTTCTACACATACATACCTTTATTTGTTGTTTTACTTTTAAACATTAATGATAGTTGATATGAAGTAACTATAAAATCTTAAGATATACAGATATGTCAAAGAAAACACTATAGTAATCACCAAGAGTCACACAACTCAGAAATAGTGACTAATACGAGAGAGCATTATTCCAGACATTTCTAAATATCGCTAGTGCAGGGTTTCCCAACCTTGGCACTCTTGCCATTGGGCTGATTGATTGCTTGTGACGGTTAGGCGCTGTCCTGTCCTTTGTGGGACATTTAGCAGTATCCTTGGACCCTACCCACTAGAAGCCAGAAACATCCTCCCCAGTAGTGACAACAAAGTAAGTCTCCAGAAAAAGCCAAATGTTTCCTGGGGTCCGGAATAGCCCCAGGTTAAGAGGCACTATTCTAGATAGAGGAATAGAAAAAGAGATTCAGAAATATGAACTGAAACTGACAGAGAAAGAAGAAACAAACTGAAGCCACAGGGATTGATTTATATTATTTATATACCTAATAAACATGTATTCAATGTGCTAACTTAAACTTTATAAAAGTTTTAAAGGTTGTAGAGTCACTAGATTCTCTATTAAAGTCTTTTGTATTCTAGACAGCATTGATCTATTCTGAAAAATGTGAAAATTAGCATGCATCTGTCATCTCGTCTTCTTTTTCTCCCCCCACCTCCCAATTTTTGCTAGTTTTGCTATTATTTGTATGGTTGTCTATTTTTTGAATACTAACCACTGGTCCTGATGTCAGAGGCCCTCTATTCATGAATGAATGTTTTTCTGTTTATTCTTGGATGAATTGCATTTTCAGGTAATGATATTTTCTCTTTTTTTTCCTTTCTGAAAGACTCAAGCGTGTTGCATTTCCTGAGTTGGCACACGCTTGAGAATATTGGTTGCCTCTGAACTCTAAACTGAAGTTGGCTGGTTTAATCTTATGCTGTTTGTTGGTAACAGCTCTATTGAGATACAGTCCATGTGCCCTGTAATTCACCTATTTGAAGTGTACAATCTGATGGTGTTTCAGTATATTAAATGGAGTTGTATAACCATCACCAGAAGCAATTTTAGAACATTTTCATACCCCATAAAGAAACTTGTACCTGTTAGCACACTTTCCATTTTCCCCAAACTCCCACCCCAGCCCTAGTCAACCATGCATCTACTCTTTATCTCTGCTGAATTACCGATTCTAGACATTTCATACAGGTGAAAACACAGAATGTGGGATCTTTGCGACTGGCTTCTTTCACCTAGCGTCACATTGGCAAAGTTTATCCATACTGTTCGTTCGTTCATTTGCTCAGTTGTGTCCGACTCTTTGCGACCCCATGAATCGCAGCATGCCGGGCCTCCTTGTCCATCACCAACTCCTGGAGTTCACTCAAACTCACGTCCATCGAGTCCATGATGCCACCCAGCCATCTCATCCTCTGTCATCCCCTTCTCCTCCTGCCCCCAATCCCTCCCAGCATCAGAGTCTTTTCCAATGAGTCAACTCTTCGCATGAGATGGCCAAAGTCCTGGAGTTTCAGCTTTAGCATCAGTCCTTCCAAAGAAATCCCAGGGCTGATCTCCTTCAGAATGGACTGGTTGGATCTCCTTGCTAGTCCAAGGGACTCTCAAGAGTCTTCTCCAACACCACAGTTCAAAAGCATCAATTCTTCGGCACTCAGCCTTCTTCACAGTCCAACTCTCACATCCATACATGACCACTGGAAAAACCATAGCCTTGACAAGACAGACCTTAGTCGGCAAAGTAATGTCTCTGCTTTTGAATATGCTATCTAGGTTGGTCATAACTTTTCTTCCAAGGAGTAAGCATCTTTTAATTTCATGGCTGCAATCACCATCTGCAGTGATTTTGGAGCCCAGAAGAATAAAGTCTGACACTGTTTCCACTGTTTCCCCATCTATTTCCCATGAAGTGATGGGACCGGATGCCATTATCTTCGTTTTCTGAATGTTGAGCTTTAAGCCAACTTTTTCACTCTCCTCTTTCACTTTCATCAAGAGGCTTTTTAGGTCCTCTTCACTATCTGCCATAAGGGTGGTGTCATCTGCATATCTGAGGTTATTGATATTTCTCCCAGCAATCTTGATTCCAGCTTGTGTTTCTTCCAGTCCAGCATTTCTCATGATGTACTCTGCATGTAAGTTAAATAAGCAGGGTGACAATATACAGCCTTGACGTACTCCTTTTCCTATTTGGAACCAGTCTGTTGTTCCATGTCCAGTTCTAACTGTTGCTTCCTGACCTGCATACAGGTTTCTCAAGAGGCAGGTCAGGTGGTCTGGTATTCCCATCTCTTTCAGAATTTTCCACAGTTTATTGTGATCCACACAGTCAAAGGCGTTTGCATAGTCAATAAAGCAGAAATAGATGTTTTTCTGGAACTCTCTTGCTTTTTTGATGATCCAGCGGATGTTGGCAATTTGATCTCTGGTTTCTCTGCCTTTTCTAAAACCAGCTTGAATATCAGGGAGTTCACGGTTCACGTATTGCTGAAGCCTGGCTTGGAGAATTTTGAGCATTACTTTACTAGCATGTGAGATGAGTGCAGTTGTGTTTGAGCATTCTTTGGCATTGCCTTTCTTTGAGATTGAAATGAAAACTGACCTTTTCCAGTCCTGTGGCCACTGCTGAGTTTTCCAAATTTGCTGGCATATTGAGTGCAGCACTTTAACAGCATCATCTTTCCATATTTGAAACAGCTCAACTGGAATTCCATGGCCTTCACTAGCTTTGTTTGTAGTGATGCTTTCTAAGGCCCACTTGACTTCACATTCCAGGATGTCTGGCTCTAGATGAGTGATCACACCATCGTGATTATCTGGGTTGTGAAGATCTTTTTTGTACAGTTCTTCTGTGTATTCTTGCCACCTCTTCTTAATAGTGTAGATTATATCAAATATTCTTTATTCTTTATTTTTTAAGGCCTAGTCATTCCTTTGTCTGGATCCACCGCATTTTGATCATCCACTAATCAGTTGTTGGCCATTTGTGCTGGTTTTGCTTTTTGTCTATTATGAATAATGTTGCTGTGAACATCTGTGTCTAAGTGTTTTTTGGGACATGTATATTTCCACTTCTCAGGCATATACATTTAGGAGTGGAACTTCTAGAGTATAAGGTAACCCTGTATTTAACCTTATAAGAAAGTGATGTAATGTTTTTGCATCACATTTTGTGACTCTTCAGTTTGTACATAATATCCTACTTGACTTGCACTAAGAGATTCAGTCAGTCTTGTCTTTTCTAGCTTTTTAAGGTGTCTTTTGATAGATACCTTTTGATTCATATTTCATTATGAATTAATGTTCTATTTTTAATTTTCACCAAAAGATCTTGGATGTGCTTTTCTCTCAGAATTCTTTCAAATTTGGTTAGACTTACCTGTTACCTTAATACTTAAAAAAAAAAGTTAGGTTTGCTATATTTCCTTTCAGAAATTTGTAGACAGTGCTCCTTTATCTTCTAATGTTTAATGTTGCTGTGGGAAATTCTGAGGCCTAATTGACTTTTCCAGCTTGAGATGATTTGCTTTTTCTGACTGAATTATTGAAGGAATAGTTATCCTTACAGGTCAGTAACTTAAAACTCAGTGCTGTGTGCTGCTGCTTTTTCCTAAAATAGGACATGATGTGGTAAAATGTATGCCTGCATTTTGTAGTCTGTTTCAAGAGTTGTAAGCGTGATCTAAATTTCTGTTCTCAGTAATTATGTGACAAGGTAGTATTTTTTTTAAAGCTCTTTGACATTTGAATTTTTCTACTAATTTTGTGAAATGTAGTTCTTCTCAGTTAATTCATTGTGTTGAAATTTCATGTCTAATCAAGACACCCTCAGAACTTACATGGTTTGAAAAGATTGTTTGAAGTTTCTTGTTCTAAGAAACCCTTGTCATTGAAATTAGTTTCTTCATTTTGCCTGCATTGACTTGTTCAGCTGTCTGAGAAATCACAGCTGCCCAGAATGCATTAAATAATCAAAGGTGCATGTAGGCAATAAATAACTTTGCAGAAGTTGTATTCTTAGACTGGAAAAAGATATTGACTAGTGATTTGGTTAATTTCTCTTCCGTTTGACAGAGTCCTGTTGCATTTGGCAGACTACCTATAAACCATTAAAAAGAAGGAGGATCAATCCCATTTTAACCGATAATCATATAATATAATTTTGCAAGCTCCACTATATCTGGTAACCCTTCACCATTAATAAATTCTTTTTACTTTTTAAGTCTTGAGTTTTATCATATTTTATTCCTTGAGCTTCCTTTATCTGATTTTCTTAAAGTTTCTCCACCTTGTTACCCACTCCTCTCTTCTTGCTTTTTCTCTTTCTTCTGTCTCTATTCTGTCTCCCCTCTTTAGCTTCCTCTATCTGCTTGTGCATCACACACCTTTCAGAATGGCTAAAATTAAAAAAAAAATTGTGACAACACAAAATTCTGGTCAGAATGTGGAGAAACTGATCACTCACATGCTGCTGGGAATGTAAATTGATATGGCAACTTTGGACATATTTGGCAGTTTCAAAAAAAAAAAAAACCATGCAAGTATCATTAGAATCACTGATTATACCCCTTGGCATTTATCCCAGAGAACTGAAGACTTATTTGTACAAAAACCTGCACAAGGATGCTCATAGCAGCTTGACTTGTAATAACTGAAGACTAGAGGCAACCTACATGTCTTTCAGCAGGCACATAGTTAAATAAATTGTGGAGCATCCGTGCCATGCCACACTACTCAGCAATAAAAAGGAATGAACTATGGACATACACAACAAGCTGGGTGGATCTTAAGAGATAATTATGAGTGAGAAAACGATCAGTCTCAAAAGACTGCATGCTGTACACCTTTATTTGTACAGGGTTCCTCAAATGACGGTGGAAAACAGATTAGTGGTTGCCTGGGGTTAGAGAGGGGCTGAGAGCAGGATGGAAGAGGGTGTGCCTGTAAGAGTGAAGCGTAGTGATGAAAATGTTCCGTGCCTTAAGTATATCCATGCCAATTCCCTGGTCGTGATATTGGACCACAGTCTTGCAAGATATTATCATTGGGGGAAAGTAGGTAAAGGGTACACAGAATCTTTATTATTTCCTACAACTCCGTGGAAATCTATGGTTATCTCAAAATAAAAATTTTCATTAAAGAAACCCATATTTACAACTTTTAAAAACAATTTAAGTGTTCAGAAAGATTCCTTTGACTAGTATATTATCCCTTGCCTTAGCATTTCTGTATTTTCATTTTAATTTATTCACTTTTAAGAAGGTAGTGCTACAAAACTCATCAAGTTGTATACACTAAATATGTACAGCTTTTTACACATCAGTCATACCTCGTATAAGTGGTTTTTGAAAAAAGAGAGAAAGAAGTAAAAGAGGTGTTAGCAGGTCACGCAGTTTGATTTTAAAAGTAAAACATAGTGTCTTAAAAACTGATTTGTCAAATATTGTCCTTTTTTAAAACACCTTTATTGACATGTAATTCATATACTGTGCAATTCACCATATCAGGTGAACTGTTCAGTGACAGTGTGTTCGCAGTATTGTGTAACCTTTGCCACAGTGAATTTTAGAACATTTTCATTACCCTAGAAAGAACTCTAGGCCTCTTAACCTCTGTCATCTTTCAGTTTTCCATCTTCCCAGCCAACTAATCTACTTTATGTCTCTATAAATATATTTGCTTTTTAAAAGAGAATCAGTATCATTAATGAATGATATAAGTAAAAGTTTAGTAAAACAGATGTTTAAAAAATTAATTGTAACCTTAATATTCTACTAAGTTAATTTTCCCCCATGGGCTCTCTTTACCTTGTGTATAGAATTAAATACTGGGTACATCTTTCTTTTCTATGTAAAAAAATATATGAATCTTATTATTCATACAATTTTTTTGAATTCTAGAAAGTTAATAAGTGGTTTACCTGAAGGAATCTTTCCATATCTCTAGTACTCTATAGTGAATATAACTGAGACTATAGTAATTATTATTTACTTAGAATAATGCAGTTTTACATATACTTATATCTGTGTTTTTTCAGATTCCTTTCCCATATAGTTGATTACGGAATTCTGCGTAGAGGTCCCTGTGCTATATAGCAGGTCTCTTTGTTGATTATCTGTTTTATGTATAGTAATATGCATATGTCCGTTCTTCCCTAGTAGCTCAGGTGGTAAAGAATCCACCTGCAATGCAGGAAACCCGGCTTTGATCCCTGGGTCAGGAAGATCCCCTAAGAAGGGAATGGCAACCCACTTCAGTACTCTTGCCTAGAGAATTCCATGGACAGTGGAGCCTGGCAGGCTACAGTCCATGGGGTCACAAAGAGTTGGCCATGACTGAGTGGCTGACACACACACATGTCAATCCCAAACTCCTAATTTATCCTCCTTGCCCTCCACTTTTCCCTTTTGGTAACCATAAGTTTGTATTCTGCATCTGTGAGTCCAATTATGTTTTGCAAATAAATTCATTTGTATCATATTTTCATCTTCCGCATGTAAGTATCATAGATAATTGTCTTTGTCTGAATTAATTCACTTGGTATGACGATCTCTAGGTCCATCTGTGTTGCTGCAAGTGATGTTTTGCTTGGATGACAAAGAGCATCCACATAGTAGGCGTTTGTATTCAGGTCTGCTGCAGGCATAGCTTAGGGATTTTTAAACCACCGCAGCCATGAAGTCCTCTCTTGGAAAGACCTGCTGCTTCTGCTGCGGCGTGCCTGCTGGGCTCTGCTCCGCCTCCTCTTTCCTGCCCCTTCTTTCTCCAAGGCAACCCACATCCTCCCGGGTGCTTCTTGGCACAGCCTGTAAAGATCTGAGCTATCAAATGCCAATAACATTATTTGATCACAGAAATATTGGTCTTCTTGGCTTGCTTTATAGTTGTTGTGGATTAGGAGCAATTTCTTAATTCAGTTAAATGTTCTTCGGTTTTTACCTACGTGAGTCTGTAAAATAAGGTTTGGTAACTAGACAAGCGAGGTGTGTGAGAGTGCTTAAACTACCTAAGATAATAAATTGTTTTCCCTACTATAGAAGCATTCATTGTAAAGATAGCAGCAATTCAAAGAATTCGTTCCTCTGTTTGAACCAGTTCCCTGAAGCCCTGTATATGATGTTCTATTGGGTTAGTTGTGATTTAAAAATGAAGCCAATGGAATATTCTGTTCTCATAGTGATATTATCTAATTTAGACCTTCAAGTAATTCTGAGTGTTCCTCTTAGTAATCAGTCCAAATGAGCAAGATTTAATAATATTCCATAATTTAAAGTTACAGCTTTATTTTAATGTTTATATATCTCAGCAGACAGACATTTAATTCCTTCTAAAAATAGATGAGGTAAGAACTGTTAAGAACACCAGTGTGTTATTACCCCTGGCTTCATATTTTGCATTTTCTTGCTTTCGTTTCTAGAAAGCAAAATGTGTAGGCATATAAATAGCTATAAAGTGGAAATAATGGCAAAGTTTGACATACTCAGAAAATATACAGTTTCCTTGGCTGTAGGGAGAAAAAAGTCCCTTCAAGTGTATTTTCAACTGAATAAACTCAGCTCTAAAATTGTCCACATATGAGCTGGGGATTGACTTTTGAATCAGGTCCATAGGAAATACAGAAAAAATACAATAAATGTAAGCACCGTTTGTCTGGATCCAGAATTTTTAGAGAAGAAATGACAATCTTAAGGAATAAATAGAAGCCACGTCACGTTTGTGACTTGTAACTCTAACTCTGTGTCTGTTCTCTGCTAGCATAATGAATCGTTTTGAAATTCCTCTGTTTTAACTTCAGAGGATCAATAAGTCTTTCTTCCAGGAAGGTGATTTAGTTGAATTTTATTCAGTGTTGTGAGTATATATGAAGGCAGTTGCTTAAAACTCAAGATGTAGATCTCTTTTTGATGTGTCGACAACTTGCATAGCTCATTGCTCCAATAATGCTTCTCATCGACCACGTGTATCCAGCTGGATTTCACGCCTGTCACTTCATGCCACTGCATGTGTATTTTTCCCCCATATTTTCTGCTATGTAAGGCCCAGAATATTTTTTTCAAAAGAAAATTTGTAGATAACCAAAAAAAAAGTGGGAAAGTGAAGAAGTTGTATTTCTGTATGACAGAAATTATAGTTAACTATATAGTCCACATAATTTTTTGCAAATGTCTTAATATACTTCAATTTTGAAACACTTTCACCTTCTTGTTTTGAGCATTTAAAAATTTTTGAGAGCCTTCTTCCTCACTCTAACAAGCAGAGTAAAAGATAATTTAGGATGAAAAGAACATTTTCTCTGTGGGACTATCAGCATAGCACAGAGTAAGTACTGTCTTGATCTGTCATTAGGTGAGAATATTTTTACTGCCAATCACAATCACAAAGTCCATTAATGAAAACAGTTTGTTGAGGGTGTAGTTCTGTAAAACATGAATTAGAAGTGTTAGAACGAAAAACATTTTGAGCCTCTGAAGAGTTTTGTTATTTAAAGTAATGTAGGTGTTTCAATTTTCAAATTATAAAAAAAACTTGTCTATTAATGCTTGGCAGATCTTACCATAACCATTTGGCATTTAGGCTGTGGGTTTTTTTTCTTCATATGAAATATAACTTTCAGACCTTTAGTGTAGCTATCATTCCTGTCCTGTGTTGGAAGGAACCCAGAATTCCAATCCTTGTAAAATCTCTCATCATGTTTTCATGTTTTGCATACTGTATAATTAACAGACCAAAAAGAGCAACTTTGTATAAATGAGCAATAGTAAAACTGCAAAAAATAGAAAATGTAGTTATGTCATTTATTTTATGAATTTGTTTCCTTTTTTATTTTTTTGTTAAAAATAAAACAGAGTTATTTTGGAATTCAGCTTCCTTCAATACCGAGGCATCCTACCTCCATTTTCCTACTTTTCATGGAGAGCTGAGTGCGGATGTGTCTTTCTTCTTCAAGACAACAGCTTCATCTGGGGTGTTTTTAGAGAACCTGGGGATTACCGATTTCATACGGATAGAGCTACGCTGTAAGTCGTCTTTTCCTTAGACGTCTGTGGAATTCTGTTTAGGAGTAATGAGTGTGTACAGTCATGTCCAACTCTTTGTTACCTCGTGGACTGTAGCCCCCCAGGCTCCTCTGTCCATGGGATTTTCCAGGCAAGAGTACTGGAGTGGGTGCCATTTCCTATTATAGGGGTTTATGAGTAAATTCTGTAACTAATTTTTAAAGTACTGTGTTTCTGCATTATCAACCAAATCTTTTCATTGTGTCCTTTGGGAAGAAAAATATGATATTAAGATAGCATTTTTTGCAAGAAAATTATTTAATAATGTGATAATTTGGGGAAATTATTAGTATTCTCTAGAACCAACTTAAAATGTCTTTTAAATTCAGAAGAATTAAACATTTTAAAAAATCCAAATACTCAGTTTAAAAATTAATTAAATTAACCAGCCATATTGTTTTGCTATCCTCTTAGACTGCTAATATTTTGATATCAAATGTATATTGCATGCTTTTGAAATTAAATAAACCCTGAATCACTGTCAAAATTATTTTTACATAAAATTCCAGATGCTATTTAATTCTCTTCCCCTGGCTAAATAGCTTTGATGCAGAGACATGGGTTCAATCCCAAGGTTGGAAAGATCCCCTAAAGGAGTAAATGGCAAATCACTCTAGTATTCTTGCCCGGAAAATGCCATGGACTGAGAAACCAGGTGGGCTATAATCCATGGGGTCACAAAAGAGTCAGAAATGACTGAGAGACTAAACAAACAAATAGCTTTAGTTTTTGTCAATATGAACAATTAGCTCCAGTGATTAATTTCTTAGAATCCATTTTCCCCACAAAATACAAACGTATTTTACTGTCTCATTCCATGTTTATTCTACACCGACATCCCTGGTTTCTTCCATAGAATGCAGACCATTATCTTCATGTTTAGTGACTGTTGATGCAATGGGGCTCTTCCCAAGGGTATTGAAGACTGAGACCCCCACCACGGGGACTAACATGAACCATCTTCGTGTCTGACGCTTCCAGCTCCTGCAGTTGTGACATTTTCATTTGATGTGGGAAATGGGCCTTTTGAAATCTCGGTGCAGTCACCCACTCACTTCAACGACAACCAGTGGCACCATGTTAGGGTTGAGAGGAACATGAAAGAGGCCTCAGTTCAAGTGGATCAGCTCTCACCAAGGACACAGCCGGCCCCAGCAGACGGGCATGTCCTCCTGCAGCTCAACAGTCAGCTCTTCGTGGGTAAGCCCTGCTTTGGACAATTTGTCTTTAATTGCATGATGTAAGTGCAGAGATGGGCCGAAAGAAAATAATGCCAGCTGTAGATAACAGTGCAGTCCATGGGGTTGCAAGGAGTCAGACACGACATAGGGACTGAACTGAACTGATAAGATAATGATAACACCACCCCCAAACCACCATTTATTGAGAACCTGTGTTCCAGGCTACACTGGCTGTTTTTACTACTCCCTCATAACCAACCTGTGCAATGGATATTATCCCAGTTTTACCGACAAGGTAACTGAGGTGCAGGAGGCTGAAATCTCTTGCCTTCAGAAACCCACCTAGTAATGAAATTCACATTTGTGTTTGACTAATTCCTAAACCCGCATTCTTTTCATTTACAGTTTTGTTGAGATGTAATTAACATAGGGTGCCATATAAATTTAACATAAATATTCTTAATTTTCCAGATTATGTGGCTTGTTCCAATTTTTTTTAAATGTTAGTGTCTTTAGTATGATATTGGACTTGTTTACCTTTGTTCCCCAGGAAGTCGAAGAACCCTCCTTGTAAATCCAGCTGATGCCAACCAGTGATCCCTGCCAAAAACAAGCCAATGGCAGGAAAAAAACAAAACAAAACTAGCATGAGCAAACTGTTGTAGCATCCATGGTTTGACCAGTTATACCAGTTCTACTGGTGTCCGTTATTTTCCGAATTTTTCTGATGCCTTCTGATGGCCTACTTTACATTTATATCCAAATGTTGTTCCTTTATTTTCAAATTACATTCACTTGGTATTTATAGACTTGATAGGAGAATCCTTCTGGGTGTGTTTGTTTTACATCTTTGCTAGTTACAGGACTAATTGACCATGAAGTTCAAGGAATTATCTCTTACTTGATCACTTTTCACATATTTTAGTGTAAATGAGGACACAGCAACACTGTCACTCAGGATAAATTGTAAATTATGAGAAACTGTTTCAAGCCTTTGTAAGAGTTATGTTTTAGAGCAAAATTCTCATCAGATCCCCATTACATCTTCTCTTGTTTAATGGCCTTGTTTTAAGCTCTATCACTGGGAAGGATGAAGCTGATTAAAGGGTATGGAAATAATAAAGAAAACATGAGAGGAAATACATAACTTTTCTTTTAATAACATGCTAGGAGCTCAGTCAGGAAATTGACACAGATATTTCTTGAGTTACAAACAATAAGAGATGGTCACAGCAAAAGGTATGGCAATTTAAAATCTGTCAGGATCTAGCAAATAGCCTTCCTGTTCTTAGAAATTGAGAAAGCTGAAACAGTCCTCGAATTTTTCAGTGAAATCTGCTGTGGTTTGCCTGGGCATGACCTTTCATTCTTGGTATGAATTTTAACTTCCTAGAAATGGAGTCACTGTGTATTGTGTCTGATAGGAACCCTGGCCTTAATTTGTTTTCAGGTAGTTGTAATGGATAGAAATACTCTTATGATATAGATGATATATTAGGGCAGACTTGAATCTTTTGCCATCAGTCATGTGTTATAATTTTAATAAGGATCTAAGAGATTTTATCTTTATGGGGAATATTGGTTAGGATTTTTACATTCCCATATGTTAAATTCAAGCATGATTGTGTTATTAGAAAGTTTTAGAAGTTGAAATCTTTAATGTATTTTCAAAATCATTGAAATTTAAAAGGAAAAGCAGAAAGAAAGATCTTTGGAAAAAGTTACGTCTATTGAGAAAAATCTCTTTATATAGTCTCCTCTTTCCTACTCATAGCTAACTGAGTAAATAGAAGTGGTTAATGTGAGTATATTAAAAAATGGACTCATGTTGAAAGAAAGTCTTGCAGCCTTAGGTAGAGATGCATCATTGAATGTCATGAGGCCATAGAAGTGTCTATTTTTATCTTCACCTCTACTATAAGACTGAACAATTCTTAGGAAAGGACCCCAACCAAGTTAATAGAATAATACATACAAGGTAACATCAAAATTTGTCAATTTACAACATTACTGTTAAATCAGCATGCTTTTTATTTCTAGATGAAAATACCTTTCTCCTTTGGGAAGATTCAGTGGAATTTAAATTATAATTAAATGGTTATACTGAATTAGCATAAAATGGGTGAAAACTAGTACCAAAAAAGCTAGTAATAATCACAGCCAGTTTGATGTAGCACTTATTAAAACAAAAGGTAGTTCTCTGCCTTCCTGAGAGTATATTTCAGGGGAAAAGGCAAGAGGCAGCCAAAAAAGAATAAAAAACAAAATAAAAACAAATAAGACAAAACAAAAAAATCCATATATAAATATCAGTTCAGTTCAGTTGCTCAGTCATGTCTGACTCTTTGTGACCCCATGGACTGCAGCACACCAGGCCTCCCTGTCCATCACCAACTCCTGGAGCTTACCCAAACTCATGTCCATTGAGTTGGTGAGGCCATCCAACCATCTCATCCTCTGTCGTCCCTTTCTCTGCCCACCTTCAATCTTTTCCAGCATCAGGGTTTTTCCAGAGTCAGTACTTCCTATCAGGTGGCCAAAATATTGGAGTTTCAGCTTCAACATCAGTCCTTCCAATGAACACCCAGGACTGATCTCCTTCAGAATGGACAGGTTGGATCTCCTTGCCATCCAAGGGACTTTCAAGAGTCTTCTCCAACACCACAGTTCAAAAGCATCAATTCTTTGGTGCTCAGCTTTCTTTATAGTCCAAATCTCACATCCATACATGACTACTGGAAAAACCATTGCTTTGACTAGACGGACCTTTGTTGGCAAAGTAATGTCTCTGCTTTTTAGTATGTTGTCTAAGTTGGTCATAGCTTTCCCTCCAAGGAGCAAGCATCTTTTAATTTCATGGCTGCAATCACCATCTGCGGTGATTTTGGAGCCCCAAAAGATAAAGTCTATCACAGTTTCCACTGAATCCCCATGTGTTTGCCATGAAGCGATGGGACCAGATGCCATGATCTTAACTTTCTGAATGTTGAGCTTTAAGCCAACGTTTTCACTTTCCTCTTTTACTTTGATCAAGAGCCTCTTTAGTTCTTCTCCTCTTTCTGCCATAAGTGTGGTGTCATCTGCATATCTGAGGTTATTGATATTTTTCCTGCCAATCTTGATTCCAGCCTGTGCTTCATCCAGTCCAACATTTCTCATGTACTCTCCTTATAAGTTAAATAAGCAGGGTGACAATATACAGCCTTGATGTACTCCTTTCCCTATTTGGAACCAGTCTGTTGTTCCATGTCCAGTTCTAACTGTTGCTTCCTGACTTGCGTATAGATTTCTCAAGAAGCAGGTGAGATGGTCTGGTACTCCACTCTCTTTCAGAATTTTCCACAGTTTGTTGTGATCCACACAGTCAAAGGCGTTGGCATAGTCAACAAAGCAGAAGTAGATGTTTTTCTGGAACTCTTTTGATGATCCAGTGGATGTTGGCAATTTGATCTCTGGTTCCTCTGCCTTTTTTTTTTATCCAGCTTGAATATCTGAAAGTTCACAGTTCACATACTGTTGAAGTCTGTCTTGGAGAATTCTGAATTCTCCAAGTAACTAGAATGACTTTGCTAGTGTTTGAGACGAGTGCAATTGAGTGGTAGTTTGAGCATTCTTTGGCATTGCCTTTCTTTGGGATTGGAATGAAAACTGACCTTTTCCAGTCCTGTGGCCACTGCTGAGTTTTCCAAATATGCTGGCATATTGAGTGCAGCACTTTCACAGCATCATCTTTTAAGATTTGAAGTAGCTCAACTGGAATTCCATCACCTCCACTAGCTTTGTTCATAGTGATGCTTCCTAAGGCCCACTTGACCTTGCATTCCATATATATATATATGTATGTGTATAAAACAATGTGTATATACACACACAAGCTTGCATACACACATATATGTAAAATTTCAGATAACGATAAATACAGAAAGTAAAAGTAGAATAAGACAACAGGCAGTTTTGTTTGCAGACTTCTATTTCAAGTGGGGTATTCACGGAAGCCCTCTCTGAGGACCTTACATTGGAACAGAGGCCAGCGGAAGTAAGAACGGGATCCCTGTGAACATCCAAAGGAAGAGAATTCCAGGCAGTGGGGATGAACTTAGGGAATTAAAGAGTAAGTCATGGTGTCTGAGGATGGAATTTGTGTGAGAGGAGAGGATGGTGCAAAGCGAGGTCGAGTTATATATTGTAAGGCCATGGTCTGGACTTTGGATTTTATTCTAAAGGCTCAGATGAGTAGAATGGTCTAATTTCTGTTTTCTGCCTTCTCTCTTACTAGGGAAAAGGTAGAAGCAGGCTATGGCTTTAGTCTCCAAGAGAGATCGTGGCAACATGGGCCATAGGGGAGATGGCAATAAAGAGAGTTGGGATATGTCTTAACTGGAGGTGTACACCACTTACTAACGAGTTCCTTATTGCTGCTAGTGTTTTCCATTTACTCCTGCTAATATCCTTTGGCAAGTTCTCTGCATTACTCACATCATTTCTCAGTCTTTAATTTCACCTGAAGTTAGCTTATCTTGTCTTCTTCCTTTATCCTAACTTGCACCGGGATTAAAGCTGTTCCCTGACCCCACATATGCAATCCAAACCACAGTCTCGCTAGCCTGGAAAAGACCCCTGGGTATTCTTCATAGTCCAGAGAAAATAGCCCACCTCCCCAGTGAAGTTCCACCCACCCACCATCACTGTCACTGGGAAGTCGGGCTGCTTTGTTCAAGTGTTCTTTGCCAGCACATGACGAATGCAGAGGGATCTTCTCTTAGAAACTGCTTCCCCACATATTAATGCCTTCACATTGTTGGAGTTAAGTCAACTCTCAGAGCCTTGACTCCTTGGGTGACTGGGAATCTCTGCTTTAATCCAATATAATTGATTTTCTGGCTAGAATCTTAAAGGGCAATTTCATTTCCCTTACTTACAGGTTCAAGAGTTTAACTTGTAGTTCACCCATCCATATTAAAAATAATTATGACAAATCAGTATTTTCAAGGGTGTATAACGACCATCATTTTTATTTGGGGATCAGGACAAATAAATAAGTGTAATCGAAAAGAGTAAGCCTGTAGTTTCCAGCATCACTTTTTCTCCTAATAAAAATGTTTAAATTGAGACACTGATGATGGTGATGATGATGATATTTTAAATTATGTGGAAGCACAGTTTTTATAAATAAGGCAAAGCTGAAAGGCCAAGGTTAGTGTATCAGTTGGTCGAAGTTAGATTTTGTTATTACCGCAGCATTCAGTAGTTTTTATTAAAAAAAAATTCACCTTCTTGTTTATGACCAAATAGAGCACAAAACTGGAGAAGGCAAAGGCAACCCACTCCAGTACCCTTGCCTGGAAAATCCCATGGACGGAGGAGCCTGGTAGGCTGCAGTCCATGGGGTCGCTAAGAGTCGGACACGACTGAGCGACTTCACTTTCACTTTTCACTTTCATGCATTGGAGAAGGAAATGGCAACCCACTCTAGTGTTCTTGCCTGGAGAATCCCAGGGATGGGGGAGCCTGGTGGGCTGCCATCTGTGGGCTCGCACAGAGTCGGACACAACTGAAGCGACTCAGCAGCAGTGGCAGCAGAGCACAAAACAGTAAACCCCATGTGGAATATTTCAAATACCAAGTCAAGTTATTTTGCAGGACTGCAAATACGAAACAGTAGAACTTTCAACAGTGTAGAAATGTGCTTGTTTGAGATACTCTCTTCAACACTTTTCCCTACAAGTAAAACATTGCAGATATTTGAATATATGTTAATCTTGATTTAAATGATCTTCTCCAGCTGCCTGTGCTACCATAGCCAGGTCTATGTTGATTTACGTTACCTTTTTTTGAGATGAGAGGTTTTGGCAGCCTCTCAGAAGTGAGCACGGCAATAGGATAACGTGAAGGAAACCGGTGTATTTTCTCCATCGCTTGCTTCACTCTGTCCTCTAAGGACCAATAATAAAGTGTGTTCACATCTCATAGTGAGACTCTGAGGCAAGACTAATGCTTCTGAGCAAAATCTTTTTATTTCTGAGCAAAATCAGTAAAACTAAATAGAAAGCATGACTGAAAATGTGATTCAGCTGAGCAACAATTATACATGGCAGTTGAAATAGGCATAAGGAAGTGGCATATAGTTTCAGAGATTGAACTATACCACAGAATTATAAAAAACAAGAACTTAAACAATCCATGTAGCTCCTGATATTAGCATAACTCTCTTCAACTAATCTAAACTGTAGGATGGCATGCAGTTTAGATTAGTGAAGGAGTAATGAAATCATGAATGGAAATCTTTGTATGAAAAAGTTAACATTGATGTGATGGTCAGATGAGAAGCACTAGAACATCTTCCCTCCCCCCAGAAAATCTCAGCCATCACATTGCTTTTTAGTGTAAAAATGACGATTCCCCTCCTATCTGTAGCCCATCTTTCTCCAATCTTTTCTAAATTATGGCACTAAGTCTTTACCAACCTTTTCACGTTCTTTCCCTCTGTCCTTTTTTGTTTGTGTGTGATTCATGACATGTCTTAGTTAAATAGTCCTATTCAGAAATGCTGTTCCCTATCTTAAAATATAAGTTTAGCAACTCAATGCTGATTGGTGGATTAAACATATGCCCTTGACCTTGTAGACATGGGAGACTCAATGTTGAGAGTCGCTGCTGTGATTACACACCCACAGCCATTCTCTAGCCACGGAAATGATGCAGAGAAAAGAATCAATCATTTTCTTTAAGCTGAAATGTGACAGTGGTCATTTTCTATTTTGGTTTGTAAACTCAGCATTTTTCTTAGAAGCGTCTTAAATTAGCCTTGAATTGATTTTCATTCAACCAGCTCTGCAATTTTTGTTTGCAGCCTGAATTCTTTCACTGGGAGGTTTCTAAATGGGGCAAACTTCATTTCAATACTTTGGGACTAGGACCCGAAGGAGAAGTAAGGACTCCTGACATAGACTCAGAAGTCATTTGCATTGCATTTGAATTGCAGCAAATCTACAAATATTTATTATCTTGAGCAAACAGTTTCTAAATACCATACACAAAGGTTAATGCTGAACTCTAACATCTTGAAGCTCTGAAGGCTGGTTTTCAACCTAGTCACACATTCATATTGCCTGGGGAGCTTTGGGGACACTGACAGTACCAGAAAAGTGAAAGTGAAAGTCCTGTCTGACTGTTTGCAACCCCATGGACTTTACAATCCATGGAACTCTCCAGGCCAGAATACTGGAGGGGGTAGCCTTTCCCTTCCCCAGGGGATCTTCCCAACCCGGGATTGAACCCAGGTCTCCTGCATTGCAGGTGGATTCTTTACCAGCTGAGCCACAAGGGAAGCCCAAGAATACTGGAGTGGGTAGCCGGTCCCTTCTCCAGGGAATCTTCCCAACCCAGGGATCGAACCCAGGTCTCTCGCATTGCAGGCGGATTCTTTACCAGCTGAGCCACAGGAAAGTACCAGGACAGTACCAGAACAAAGATATATTTATTTACTGCGGATGGACGTTTGCATACTTTTAAAGTTGCATATTACAAATACAAAGCCCTGTGCTGGTCTTTTGATGAACATATGCTTATATACCTGTTGGTTGTGTACCTAGGGGTGGAATTACTGGGCCATTGCCTTCTACGTACTGGGTCATAGGAATAAGCATATGTCAGGCATTAGGAGACACTGCCAAATCTCTGTTGGCCATTTGGATATCATCCTTTTTGAAGTGGCTGTTCAGATCTGTTGCCCATTTTATACAGGGTTGTCTTCTTTTTTAAAAAATTTAGAAGTTCTTTGTATATATAGTGGATGAGTCCTTTACAGATTCATTTATTATAGATATTTTCCTTTATGGTTTGCATTTTCACATTGCTGATGTATTTTGATGAGCAGAAGTTCTTAATTATAATATATTCTAGATTTCTTTCTCTTTGCTTTCTGTTTGTTTTTGATAGGCCAAACAACTTGATGTTTGAATAATTTTTATTACAGGCTAATTTTCCTTTGTAGTCATAAATACATTCCCTCATTACCAAAGTTCAGTGCAATAAAATTTGTGTTGCTCTGTAATGTAATCATATCATTTATTTCAAATATTTTCTTCTCTCTTTGAGATGTCATTTTCATGATTAGCCAGAGAAACTCCCAGTGGACTTTTCCTTGTCCAGTGGCAAATCTTGAGTGACTGTTGACTAAAATCAGAATTCAAATGGGATCTCTTGAGATCAGAGAATATGATGAGTAGCACCAAGTTTCATTTCTTTGAAAAACAGGCCTTAGTATGGTCAAACTATTCAGCACTGTGGCCTTAACTCTGAGTAGACCCATTTTTCCCTGTTGCTGCTGCCACCAGGACCCGTGCTCATCACTGGCTCTGGTTCAGGAAAAAGTGACTGACTTTTCTGCCTGTGGCATGCTTTCTTACACCACCCACCTCTTGCAGCCGTCACAGCTCTTTGAACTTGAGGGAGGACAGTCCTGCTCTTCCCAGCCTTGCAGGGCTTTGTTCAGTAAGGAATGTCCCACGGCAAAACTATAGCTGAGCGTCCGGCCTCAGCACTAACACGAACTGATGCTGTTGTTGCTGCAAGGCCGCATCTTACCCTGGACCTTGGGGATGGCTGGGAAGATCTGCTGCGTGGTGTGCAGAGCACAGTCCCCTGACCTGGTCCCGGCCCCGCCCACATGCCCAGTGACTTCCCTGCCCCCGTTGAAGGCCCGTGGCCAGGGCCTCCCTGCCATTCTCTGCAGAGTGCCCTGCTCAGAGAGAGCCCCTGTCCTCTGCCCGACAAGCCTCTGCACTTTGGATTTTGAGGGATCTTATTTTCTTTGTTCTTCTAAGGCCCCTGGATGGATTGCACAGTTCCCAGTTAATCCTCAGTTATATTCGAGCACATCACATAAATAATTTGCCGTTAAAAAATTAAAGGTCTTCCTGCCACAGAAGTAGTGGGAAATTGGCATAGGAAAGAGCCAGCTTGGACTCTGTGACAATAGCATCTGTCACTTAGCCTAACTTCCTGAGAGCATGGAACGTGATAAAAGGATTGGGCTCAGTCTCCACTCAGCACCTAGCATACTTGTTTAGGTGCAATATCCCAATACTGTGTGTAAGTGAACAGATTCGGTTGTATTCATCCACATAGGAAGGTTGGGTGTTTGTTTCACAAAATACCCTGTGTATATGAAGTTCCAGAATCCATTATATCTGATACAGTATGGCAGGTAAATTGATGGAAAATTAATTGGAAGATGGTTCCAAACATAATAACTCAGCAGAAACATCCAGAATCAATTAATCAAACTGAAACTCATTTTAATTGGACATCCTCTAACCTGGAGAAGTCTTTGGAATGTCTAATTAAGCTTTCAAGCCCAACCCTATTTACATGAACCATGTTTTCCTGAACAGCTACATCTTACAATGAAAGGTTAGTAACTTGAAGCCTAATGGTAGAGTAAAAATCTTTAATACCCATGTGCTGCAAATGTTTATTTAATTGGACACCACATTTTCTTGGTAATTTTAAAATGTAGTTTAAAGCCATTTAATTAGGCAAACATTAGCTCTTTAAAAGGGCTTCCCAGGTGGCTTAGTGGTAAAGAATTGCCTGCCAATACAGGAGACACAGGTTTGATCCCTGGGTCAGGAAGATCTCCTGGAGAAGGAAATGGCAGCCCACTACGTGCCTGGGAAATCCCATGGACAGAGGAGCCTGGTGGGCTTCTGTCCATGGGATCGCAAAGAGTCAGACATGACTGAGTGTCTGAGCAGACACACACATGAAACACTTTAAAAGTACAGAATCAAGAAATCTTATTTACAAACTGTGCTGATTTTCTTCTCACTATTACAAGTGCTGTCTAAGCATGCATTTCACATGTATATGCATATATTTCTACCTGTGAATATCCCCGTCCTCTGCACTTGGTATCTCTTTCTACCTCTTTCTATGCTCATGTTTCCCTTCCTAAATCCATTACTAGACCGTGAGATCTGTGAGACCAAGACCCACTGTATGTAACTCTGCACCTCCAGTGTCAGACAGTGTCCAGAAAAGAGTCGCTAAATAATGCTAGCAGGACTGAAATGCCATTGAAATTGAAAGTGATCTGAGGGGAAGAAAACGGAACTCCTCTATTTTGACCAAGTTTTGGTGTGGAGAGGAAGGAGGCATCCCCAACTGTAGGTTTTTGCCTTAACTCTGCCTCTGACTAAACGTGTTTCTTCTAAAATTTCTCAGCTATGCCCACAGGCTAGTCCCTGAACTTATCTGTGCCTCTAGTTTCTCATCTGCAACAAAGCAGCAGAAAACAAACAAGAATGAACGAGTTGGAGCTGATGAAAATGGATGTCTTCAGTTGTTGGACTCCAGGTTATTTAGTTATTATTATGTCACTGGCAGACTGAGATAAACCCCTAAATCAGAGAGCCTGTGGATATTTCAGAGTGACAAATGCATAACAGACTGTGATTTAGTGGTGCTGTGTACCATAAACTCTACACCGTGATTTAAAATACTGTAACAGGAAGCAGTGAAATACACCAGGAATACACACCTCTAATGCAGACTTCATAGCATCTGGCCCTCCTCCAAAGAGTGCCTGGGCCAGAGCTAGAACCAAGGCTGCAGGCCACCCTCCTTACCCAGGAAAGAGAACTCCAGCAAGGATGCCCCAAGAATCTCTGTCACTTGACTGAGCCCTAGACATTCTTACTGAGTCAAGATAGCAGCAGGCTGGATGTGGAAGGAAAAGATGTCCCGAAGATGAGGGGTGCAGAGAGACACCAGGGATGGCAGAAGACTGAGGAGGCGCAGGAGAAGCGCAGCAAGGGTGACAGTGATTCTGAAACTGGGATAACGCCACCTTGTCCCTGCCTTGCCCAGGAACCTGGAACTGTACGCTGTCTGGCTCCATCCCACACTAAATCTGGATCTATAAATAGAGCATATGCCACCCACCCCCTTAAGACTTTCATATTCTTCATTGAAGAGGTGCACATTATGTCAGCTGAAGCCATTTGGATACAGAAATTTAATAGTCATTTGACTCAATACCTTTAGACCATGAAAATTTGCACCTGGGTTTATGTCCCTGGATGTGTTCCGGTCTCTCCTGGTTTATAGTCTATGGGAACTTGAATAGGATTTGTATCCTCCTGTTGTGTAAAAATTGTGTAAATCTTAATTATCTTGAACTGGTTCATAGTGCTTTTCAGCTCTACTATGTCCTTCTACTTTTCTATTCATTCTATGAATTTTTGAGTTTGCTGTTGAAACTCCAAATAAACATCTGAATTTATCTACTTAAAAAATAATTGCAATATATAGGGGAACTATATATAACTTTATTATGTTTGAAAAAATGGTGAGAATGGCATAAATAAATGAATACAGTTATTTGAATAGGGACCATTACATCTATGAATCTGAATTATGTAACACCATGAGTCCCAGGCTTCTCAGAGATTCTTTCAGTTTTGTCTTCATGGTATGTCATTATCCAAAAACATAGAATCAATTTATTCAGAAATACTCATTGAGTTTTATCAATGTTCTCAGTCCCAGGGACCCAAACATCCCTGTGAGGAAATGTACCTCTCTCCAACTTTTGAAACATCATGCTCCCCGCTGCTACTACAATTGGTTTAATGAATGAGTGTGTTGATTATTCACAGTAAATTAATTGAGTATTAATACTTAGTTATGACTCATGTTCATTTAGCTGTAGTTATAAATAGTTACTGCCATGCTATTATGTGTGAGCTAGTGAAGGACAAGGGAGCTGGCATGCTGCAGTCCATGAGGTCGCAAAGAGTTGACTGAACAACAAATTAGGTGTCAGGTGCTGGTCTGTGTGCTGGGGTTTCAGTGTGATTGCAATAGCCCTAACTGTGTATTTTGATGGAGAGACACTGGTAATATACAAAGTAAATTGTTCAAATGTAAAGCTTGCTGGATGATGACAAAGGCATATTTTTGTAGGTTCTTTCTGGAAAATTTCTGGTTCTAAAATGTAAAAAAAAACCACCTCTTTAATCTCTGAGAATAAGGAGACCTTACATAAATGAGGCTAGATTAGGAGCTCGCTAGATGAAGTGAGGGAGGAGGGAATGAACCCGTTTTAGGAAGAGAGAACAGGTACGGAGCAGGTATGCAGTCCTGGTGGTGAGACAGCATCATTTGTTCAAAAGATGAAGCTCCTTTTCAGAGGTTCCAAGAACATCTAACTGTTTCTGGGTAAATCACCCAGATTGTTTAGATTAGGAAGCTATTTTCCTGTTTCAAGTTCCGAGCTATTATTTATTGAAATTCCTGGGCACCAATGTATGTCCAAGTGCACACAGAGGTTTCATTCCCATCAAATGATGCTTTATATATGGGAGTCAGGTGACTGTCTCAGTCTGGTTCACAGCCTTATGTCTGGCCCACCACAATCAGTATTTTTGGGGAGGCCTAAGCCTGTATTTTTAAGAAGCCTTTCGATGAGATACTCATATTCCTGACGTTTGAGCACCTCTGTCTTAGGATGTGTGTGTGTTAGCCACTCAGTTGTGTCCAACTCTTTGCCATCCCAGGTGCTATAGCCCACTAGGCTCCTCTGTCCATGGAGAGAATACCGGAGTGGATTGCCATTTCCTCCTCCGCTGCCTTAGGATAGCAGGGTGTGATTCTTCCCAAATTCTTAAAACCTCTTCAAGAGCGGCTTGCTAAGTGCATGTTGTTATCTATCATTCAGTAAATGTTACATCACTCTGTGTCTCCATTAATCCACTTCCCCAATATTGTTGAGAATCTTTCCAAAACAATAAGCACTGGTCCAACACTTGAAAAAAATTCACTGGGAAATACACCTAACAAAAGCAGATACTCTGGCGCTCAATCTGATGCTGCGTGTTTTGATGAAAGGATAATGACCAAAAGATCGCTTTAATGCACAATCAAGTTAGAAGAACTCGAGGATTCCTTCATAATTCTCACTAATGAAAGCTGTCCCACATCAGGATCAGGTTTCAATATGAAGGACAACCACGTGTGCAGTGTCTTCGTGCGTGCTAAGAAGCTTCAGTCCTGTCCAAGTCTTTGTGACCCCAGGGGAGCCCAGGGGAGTGCACTAGGCTCCTCTGTCCATGGGATTCTCCAGGCAAGAATACTGGAGTAGGTTGCCATGCCCTCCTCCACCCACAAATATATGCTTATTAAAAATTGCAAGAAAAAATTAGTTTCTACATAAGAATATCAATACATATCACTGTTATTTTGAATGAAAGTGAAATAGAGCCTTTAATTTGTTCTTTAGAATAAAACAGACTGATTTTTAAAGTCTCCAATTTAAAGTTTTATAAAACTCTTTTAGAAAACAAATCTGTAACAAATTCAACCTTTGGGGAAAATAATGAATCAATGAATTTTATCTTTATGGATTCTTTTAATAGCATTTTGTAACAAATCATGCTTCCAAAAGCATATAGACCCTTCTGACTCCGGCCATTCTCTGTTAAGGCCACAATTTTGGCCTCTGTGAGGCCTCAGTCTTGCTTGGTCTTAAAATCCTGAACAAAACACCTCAGAACATGTTCGCATGCGCAGTATTTTCCTTGTAGGTGGAACAGCCACCCGACAGAGGGGCTTCCTGGGTTGCATTCGGTCTCTGCAGCTGAACGGAGAGGCCCTGGACCTGGAAGAAAGAGCCAGGGTGACCCCGGGAGTGGAGCCGGGCTGCGGAGGACACTGCAGCAGCTACGGGAGGCTGTGCCACCACGGGGGCACGTGCAGGGAGAAGCCCAGCGGGTTCTCCTGTGACTGCACCTCCTCCGCCTACGCGGGGCCCTTCTGCTCAGATGGTGAGTGTGACTCGGGTCCCCCCAACAGCAAGGCTGACCCAACGTGAATAAAGCCTCCAGCAATTCTTTTCTGTAGCTATTTAAAACAAGAATATTTCCATTCCTGAACATTTTGGGGGGAGGAGAAAATTGCCTATTTTATGCCCATGACATTTCATTACTTAAATATTTGCCTCAGTGTCTTTTAATGATAAACCTTCTAACAGTCACCTCTAGTGGTATAAAGTGTCAGCCGCTCCATCTGCTCTTTTCTATCTACTGTTAATGCTCTTAAATAATACAGGTGTCAACAGCCAGTCCCATGGGGGCAGTTCTCATTTTTAAAATCATTACAAGCATTGTTATTTTTGAAGATGGCCAGCCATGCAAAGACATTTGGGAAGCCTTGTTGTTTGAGCCAACAAATAGTATTCAGCAAACAGGCCTAGAAATAACTTTTCCATTGAGTATCGATGTGTGACAAAATAAAGATACTTGGGCATCTTGTTCTGTGAAATGCCGACTTTCTGTTGGTGAAGTGAAACAGTGGACCATTTTTCAGCTGGTCTTGTTCACTGATCCACGTCATGGGAGAAGGGAAAAGCTGAGTGTAGTGCTTAGTGTTCTGAACAGATTTCTGTGAACAGACAAACATTCGCTACACCTTCACAGTTCCTTATAGGAAATTGTCATCCAATTTAATTCAGTTGCTTTACTTAAGTGTTTCTGGACTACTGAACCTTTACCTGAAGGAAACTAACGAAAATTGGCCTCAAACTGAAGCGATCCCTGCTTTGCAATGAAAACAAAGGGATTGTGTAAAGGAAAGTTGGCCAAAATGAACTCTTCAAATCATCTACTTCCTATCAGGAATAACATCGTTTAAAATCAACCTTGGGGACTGCTTCTGCCTTTCTATAATTCTCCTGTTTAAAGTTAGAACTAAGACCGTGTCTTTACAAGAGCATGTCTTCATTTTCTGAATCTAAATGATTTCCAGGTCATCTTGCAAAGTGTAACCAGAAATGTTATTCTGTACCCACATAGTATATAGGATTTAAAACGAATATTATAGATAGCAAAAATAAAACGAACAGACAAAACCCCTAAAGCACTGAGTGGAGATGTGCATCCTTGCGCAGCACCTGCAGCTCGCATTCAACCACCGCCCTGTATAGTGAGGAAGGGAAGAGTTCGGGAATCCCAAACTAGTTGCCCTTTCCACCATCCTCTTCATTTTTATATAACTATATTTGGGTGTATGTGTGTGTGTGTATGAATTTAGGATATTAATCCTAAATTACTAAATACTAAGCCTGAATGAATAAATCCTAAGTATTAAAATCATTTATGTAAGTAAAATGATTTTTTTAAATTTGGATAGTTATTTTTTAAATTTAAAAAGTATCATAACTGAGACCACTGAACAATCCTTGGTCTTCAATTTTTTTAACATAAAATGTGCTTATAATTTCAGAGATTTCTGCCTATTTTGGATCTGGCTCATCCGTGATTTACAATTTTCAAGAAAATTACTCCTTAAGTAAGAATTCCAGCTCCCAAGCGGCTTCGTTTCATGGTGACACCAGGCTGAGCAGGGAAACGATCAAGTTTAGCTTCCGCACAACACGGACGCCAAGCCTGCTGCTCTATCTGAGTTCCTTTTATAAAGAGTACCTTTCAGTTATCATCGCCAAAAATGGTGAGTGATGTTCAAATGAGACAAAATAGTATCAGAGCATTAGATCCATAATAATATGGATATTTCTCATGTTCTTGCTTCTCAAACTACAAACAGGAAAAAAATAAATGTGCCTGTTTGATTTATTCAGTTTTGTTTTTTCAGTGCTGTCCTGTAAATTTAAAAGGATTATTTAAAATACTTCAAATGTCTTTATAGCCTTATAGCTTTGGTAATTTAACATATTCTGTGTGAATTTTTAATTTATGTAGATAAACTATTTATTATAAACATTTTATATAAATATATAAATTTTATCTATTATATATTTAAATACATAAATATATTTACATAAATATATAAATATATTTTAAATTACTATTATAAAATTTTATTATTGCTAGAAAATCTTTACTGTTCCATGTGTTTGTTAGTACCAATTTTTTGGTTCATTTTGAAATAAAATGCCTGTTTGTACATAACAGATATTTCCTTCAAATCAAAGTAGAGAAGTTTTGAGAGAATGTTAACCAATTAGCATTATGTATAAGAAGATGTCCATAAAATAACCCCTAGGTTCTGATTTTCGGCAATACGGTAGTCCTGGGTAATGCTAGTGCACCAGTGCAGGATAATGGTGTGTGGTTTGGGACGTGTGTGCTACAGACACCCACTTACTGTTGTTGTTCTCGTCCCTTTATCTGGGTTAGAGATAAAAAATTTTATGACTAAATTGTCTGGGTGAGGAAAACAAAGGGACATGCAAACATGCAGCTATATCATTTCAACTAAATCAAATATGGCCCAAGGGCACTGAACACCAAATTTTAAAAAACATTGTTCAATAAGTATATTCCTCCTCACAGTATACGTTTTGAGCTTGAAGTTTTTCTACATATATTTGTTAAACTGAAAGATATCCTGTGAAGTAGATGTACTGACATCTTTGCAGGCAATTAACACACGAGTAGTATTAACTCTCACAGTAAGTTTGGTCAACCTATTCATCTCACCCTAATTTCATTCCAAACTCTATAACCATGACCACTTGAAAAAAAACTCCTTATCTTTAGTAAAACTGTATTTGATAATAATAATTCCATTCATCAGTTGCATTTCAGGAATGGTAGGCATAATTTTTGAAAGGTGAATTACAGAAACAGAAAGTTACTGCAATATTCCACAGTAGTTTGACATTTCATAATATATTAAACCTTATTATTTTAAGTCAGAGGCTAGTACAAAGATTTACATATGCTTAATTACATATTTGACAAATTAAATATTTGCAAGAAAGAGCCTGCTTATTTGCAGCATATTTGCTCTTAATTTTGGGAAAAAAGTGCAGTTTCATATGGAAACTGACTTCTAGGAATTATGATGAAAGTGTACAGCCAAATAAACTGTTGTGAATTCTTTCCCAGGAATTAGTAAGTAACAAAAAAGGACTCTGAGGTTTTTTTAATGGAGTTTAAAAAAATACAATTTTAACTAAACTATAACTTTTCCCCTCTACTTTAGGAAGTTTGCAGATCAGGTACAAGCTAAATAGATATCAAGAACCCGATGTTGTTAACTTTGATTTCAAAAACATGGCCGATGGGGAGCTTCACCACGTAAAGATTAACAGAGAAGAAGCAGCGGTCTTTGTGGAGGTAATAGAGAAAATACAACAGAAACCGTGGTTACAAGTAAACTCCCCAGCATGACGGACCTGCAGCAGAAACTGGATAATGGATAGATTAAATAAAGTCATTCTTCCAGTGCCACCCTTACACAGATCATAGACCATCAAATGTGTTCAGTTTTTGTAGCAATAGGATTCTGTTTAAGAGATTAATAGTATTTGATACCTAAAATTGCCAAACTTTCCTATTTGTTTTACTTTACTCAGGTGGGAAGTGCTTTTTAGTTGAGCATAATCTACGATTGGCAGAACTGTTGCTACCCTAATGAAACCAGTTTACTTCAGATGGCTGTACGTGCAGCCATATTTCTTGCACAGAAATTAATGATCACAATTTCAGAATGAATTTTTAAATGATGTGAATTATAGCAGAGAAAGTTGAATTATTCACTCTACCAGCTTTTGAAGAAAAGCACATATGTTTCAGCCCTCTAGATAGAGGAAACTTTCTTAGCTAAATGACTCAAGTAAAAATACCCAGCTAAATAAAAATATCAAGGTGAAGATAACTTGTATCTTTTTGTGGGTTTTCTCCATTTGAATTCTTATACAGTGGAGAAAAATAAAGTGATATAAGGGGATAGAAGGGAGGGTACACTGGTATCTGAGGGTACATAGAAGTAGTTTAGAAAATAACATTTGCCTGTATAAATGACTAACTTTAAACTCTGTTTTTCTAATCTTTGGGGCCATATTAACAATTGCCTATTTTATCATTTTCTTTTGTCTTCCTTTGCTTCCTGTCCTCTTCTCAATGACAACATCTGTGTGGATATTTGCCTCTCATGTAACAATTCTGTAGCTTGATGAGAGCGTGAGGAGGCAGGTCCACCTGGCATCAGGCACGGAGCTCAGTGCAGTCAGATCCCTTGTACTGGGCAGGATTATAGGTAAGTAAGAGGAATGGCCTTTTGCCTAATCATGATGCATAAACATGGACCAGAAGAGTCATGTTCCAGATGCACACACACACACACACACACACACACACACACACACCACACAAACTCATCATGCCAAAAGAAACCGCTTGCCTTATTTCAGTTGTGAAGTGAATGATAATCAAGGCAGAAACTGTGCTTTCTCAGGGGTGTGTGTAATTTTGAGCTAGGACATTTTGTAAGATGAGTAAGCATCCTCCTTGGATAGTAACGCCATGCTGGTGTCTGCCCTATGTCAGTCCAGCATAATGAAACATGGTCTCACTCTCACACTTCCAAAATATCAAATAATAAAGGTATAAATAACATACCATATATCAATCAGCTGCAAAACATATAAACTGTAATCTAATGATAGCGGTAGGATTGGGTCAGAAGAATATGGAGGAGAAAGCAACTGCCATTCTTCTGGTTAGTGAATATGCTTCAGGTTGTGGCCTGGATCCTGTCTGCTTTGTTGAAGGCAGTGGCCAGCCACTCCTCCTGACTTATAATATAACCCAGTGTCTATCTAAATGCCTTATAATTCTTATTTCTATCCACCAGTTATCTCTGATAATAGCATGGAAATAGAAACATACTCTTGCCATTTTAGCATCAAAACATGTGTGCTTTTTAAATACTTGCCAACAAAGACTAAATGGAAAGAGGGACAATAAATTTTAAAAGAGATTTTCTTTTTAGATATAAATGTGAGGTTGCAGGACTTCCTGTAGTCTGGTTTTCATTTCTAGTTTGATATTTGACATTAACCTGGAATATTTTGTCCAAGATAGTAAATGAAATATTTTATTTTTTGACCTTTTCCAGTACTTGTACCTTGATATATCATTTCTTACATTCCCTGTACGTAATGTTAGAATCTTGAGAATGCTTGATTAAACCTGTGGGTGAATGATCAAGATATTGGCTCTGAGAAGGTTAATACTTAAGTTGACAAATATTTGTAGTCTTTCTAGCATTGTGACAAGCGCCAATGTTGTATGCTCTTATTCTCCAAACAAATAAAGGAAATTGAATTGAATTGTTCTTCTAGTATGCTAGGATGGACATGAAATATATGTGTAAAGTACTACTTAGCTATCTGGAAGCTTAACTGGAAAATCCCAAGTGGTTTCATAGCATAAATCACATAAATTCAACTACAGTAATGAAAAAGATCAAATAATTATACTAAATTTCAATTTCAAGAGTTCCTCAGTCTAGCAGGGCCTGAGTTGAGGCATTTTACAAAAAATGTAAAATTAAAAGATTAAAAATTCTAACAACTATGATTAATGTTGATAAATCATATTTTTGAAGAAATAGCATCTTCAAACTTAATACCAGATTTGCTGATGAAAATACTTTGTGTGAATAGAAATATGTTAAATATATTATAAAACAATTGGGAAACTGACCTGCATTCTATGAGGAAGATTGTATTAATCAAACAGTAGAATAATAATATTCATCATATAGATACTTGTTTCCCTTTTTACAATGAATATTACAGATTAGTAAGGAATTAAAGATGTTAATGTTTTTACTCAAGAATAGCGTATTATTAAAACTCACATCACTCATGCTGAAAAACAAGATTAAAGTCCAAGTTCAGCAGTGAACTTTAGAGTCTGAATCAATTCATTCTCCTCAAAATGGAAGTATGAATTTATTGATCCTAAGGTGTGAATCTTGGCCAAAGACTAGCATTGCATTCAAATCATGTGTAATTCAAAGGAGACTAATAATTTATGGTCATATGGTGTGGTATATGCATGCATTTACAACAAAATGTTATGTAGTATATTATTGCATTTTAACATGCTACGTTAATTTATGGTAAAAATAGACGCTAAAATGGAGCTATTCGTTTTCCAGAGAGTTGGTCAATCTTGAGGTTTCTATGTTAGTCGCAGTCCCTCCAAGAAGCTGTTGTCAAGACAAAATTAACCACTTGAGGGTTTTATCAAGGGGACACTTATGAAAGAGAACATGAGGAGAGAGCTTATCAAGACTGCATGCAAGCCTGCCTTCCAGTGAAGGAGAGAGGGAGGGACAGTTAGAAGCATCCTTGACTTCAGCTTTGTGGGGAGCCGAGTCTGTTGGCCACCAGAGGAGTCTCGTGTCGCCAGAGGGTGGGTGTGCCTTAGAGTCCCCGCTGTGGACAGCTCTTGCCTGGGGACAACCGTGGGAAGCAAGGCCCTGGCACAAGCCTGAGGATGAGTTTCAGAGCCCAGCACCTGGGGCCCTCAGTCGGTTCCTCTCACCCAGTTAGAGGTCTGCAAGGCACATTCTCCTGGCCTCATGCTAACCAACTGTGGTTTTCATTTTTATAAGCCCATTTGGTTCCCTTATTCATTTAGCACATACACTGTGATCACCTGTTGTGAACACAGGGAGTGCCACTCAGCAAGGCAGACGTTGCATCTGCCCTCACAGAATTTATGGTTAGTGGGCATACAGATAATCATAATACACGATGTTCCTGTGTATCTAATTGAGTGTCGTATGCCCTATGTTGCTTTTGATAAAATAGCTCCAAATTACCCTCCAAAGTAAAGTAAGTTAGTATACCGTGGGACCCCCCTGGTGGCCCAGTGGCTGGGACTCGGATCTTTCACCTCCATGGCCCTGGGTTCAGTCTCTGCCAGGGACCTGAGATCTTGAAAGCTGCATGGTGCAGCTAAGAAAAATAGTAAAATAGTTATATCATTTTATAATATCTGAATATTTCTTTTAAGGGAGCAGAAAATAAACATTTTATTTTTTTTATTTTTTATTTTTTTTTTCACTTTTTTTTTTTTATTAAATTTTAAAATCTTTAATTCTTACATGTGTTCCCAAACATGAACCCCCCTCCCACCTCCCTCCCCATAACATCTCTGTGGGTGATCCCCATGCACCAGCCCCAAGCATGCTGTATCCTGCGTCAGACATAGACTGGCGATTCAATTCTTACATGATAGTATACATGATAGAATGCCATTCTCCCAAATCATCCCGCCCTCTCCCTCTCTCTCTGAGTCCAAAAGTCCGTTATACACAGCTGTGTCTTTTTTCCTGTCTTGCATACAGGGTCGTCATTGCCATCTTTCTAAATTCCATATATATGTGTTAGTATACTGTATTGGTGTTTTTCTTTCTGGCTTACTTCACTCTGTATAATCGGCTCCAGTTTCATCCATCTCATCAGAACTGATTCAAATGAATTCTTTTTAACGGCTGAGTAATACTCCATCGTGTATATGTACCAAAGCTTCCTTATCCATTCATCTGCTGATGGACATCTAGGTTGTTTCCATGTCCTGGCTATTATAAACAGTGCTGCGATGAACATTGGGGTACATGTGTCTCTTTCAATTCTGGTTTCCTCGGTGTGTATACCCAGCAGTGGGATTGCTGGGTCATAAGGTAGTTCTATTTGCAATTTTTTAAGGAATCTCCACACTGTTCTCCATAGTGGCTGTACTAGTTTGCATTCCCACCAACAGTGTAGGAGGGTTCCCTTTTCTCCACACCCTCTCCAGCATTTGTTGCTTGCAGATTTTTGGATCGCAGCCATTCTGACTGGTGTGAAGTGGTACCTCATTGTGGTTTTGATTTGCATTTCTCTGATAATGAGTGATGTTGAGCATCTTTTCATGTGTTTGTTAGCCATCCGTATGTCTTCTTTGGAGAAATGTCTATTTAGTTCTTTGGCCCATTTTTTGATTGGGTCGTTTATTTTTCTGGAATTGAGCTGCATAAGTTGCTTGTATATTTTTGAGATTAGTTGTTTGTCAGTTGCTTCATTTGCTATTATTTTCTCCCATTCAGAAGGCTGTCTTTTCACCTTGCTTATAGTTTCCTTTGTTGTGCAGAAGCTTTTAATTTTAATTAGATCCCATTTGTTTATTTTTGCTTTTATTTCCAGAATTCTGGGAGGTGGATCATAGAGGATCCTGCTGTGATTTATGTCTGAGAGTGTTTTGCCTATATTCTCCTCTAGGAGTTTTATAGTTTCTGGTCTTACATTTAGATCTTTAATCCATTTTGAGTTTATTTTTGTGTGCGGTGTTAGAAAGTGATCTAGTTTCATTCTTTTACAAGTGGTTGACCAGTTTTCCCAGCACCACTTGTTAAAGAGATTGTCTTTACTCCATTGTATATTCTTGCCTCCTTTGTCAAAGATAAGGTGTCCATATGTGTGTGGATTTATCTCTGGGCTTTCTATTTTGTTCCATTGATCTATATGTCTGTCTTTGTGCCAGTACCATACTGTTTTGATGACTGTGGTTTTGTAGTAGAGCCTGAAGTCAGGCAAGTTGAGTCCTCCAGTTCCATTCTTCTTTCTCAAGATTGCTTTGGCTATTCGAGGTTTTTTGTATTTCCATACAAATCTTGAAATTATTTGTTCTAGTTCTGTGAAAAATATGGCTGGTAGCTTGATAACTACAGGCCAATATCACTGATGAACATAGATGCAAAAATCCTCAACAAAATTCTAGCAATCAGAATCCAACAACATATTAAAAAGATCATACACCATGACCAAGTGGGCTTTATCCCAGGGATGCAAGGATTCTTCAATATCCGCAAATCAATCAATGTAATTCACCACATTAACAAATTGAAAAATAAAAACCATATGATTATCTCAATAGATGCAGAGAAGGCCTTTGACAAAATTCAACATCCATTTATGATAAAAACTCTCCAGAAAGCAGGAATAGAAGGAACATACCTCAACATAATAAAAGCTATATATGACAAACCCACAGCAAACATTATCCTTAATGGTGAAAAATTGAAAGCATTTCCCCTAAAGTCAGGAACAAGACAAGGGTGTCCACTTTCACCGCTACTATTCAACATAGTTCTGGAAGTTTTGGCCACAGCAATCAGAGCAGAAAAAGAAATAAAAGGAATCCAAATTGGAAAAGAAGAAGTAAAACTCTCACTGTTTGCAGACGACATGATCCTCTACATGGAAAACCCTAAAGACTCCACCAGAAAATTACTAGAGCTCATCAATGAATATAGTAAAGTTGCAGGATATAAAATCAACACACAGAAATCCCTTGCATTCCTATACACTAATAATGAGAAAGTAGAAAAAGAAATTAAGGAAACAATTCCATTCACCATTGCAACAAAAAGAATAAAATACTTAGGAATATATCTACCCAAAGAAACTAAAGACCTATATATAGAAAACTATAAAACACTGATGAAAGAAATCAAAGAGGACACTAATAGATGGAGAAATATACCATGTTCATGGATTGGAAGAATCAATATAGTGAAAATGAGTATACTACCCAAAGCAATTTACAAATTCAACGCAATCCCTATCAAAATAAACATTTTAGAGTTGTCATTTGCCTACATTTTCAAACAAACACTCAAGGATATGACCATCCACTGCCATTTCAGATGGACCCCCAAAAAAAAGGGCATTCTTCCCCTGTTTTCCATACTCATTCCTTACACTTAGGAAGAATCATGGGAATAATTTTGGATCATTGTCACTATTAATCAGTATGACTAGCAGATGTCGAAAGGAGGGTAAATTTTAGAAATCATATCAATCTGACATGAAAACCATCTCTAACTCCCTACTACACTTAAAATATTTGAGGATGCAGTAACTTTGGCCATAATAGTCATCAGTAGTTGGGAGCTGGATGGGAAGATCAAGCTCTTTGCCAAAGCAGCTGAATTCAGATACTCCTATATTCAATAAAGTACATTACATTTGTTTTTCATATTCAGAATTCACTGTAAAGTGAAGCTCTGGATTCTAAGACTGAATACTTTAATATGTTAGGGTAGATTTTATTTGAGTAACAACTGGAGGATTATTTGCACTCATCCTGAGCTTTTGTATATTGGAGGTGATTGATGGCCATTAAAGATCATTTCCCTCTACTGAGGCCACAGAGCCAGGAAGTGCTCTTGGATCACTGTGGTGGGATTTAGGCCAGATGTAAATAAAGTCTGTAGTCAGCCAGGATCGGACATCCATTACCCTGATGAAGATCTTGAGAACAATCTCAATGTGTCAGGAATCCTTTATGTAAAACTCACTTCAGAGCCCAGAGGTGAGGAAAATATATGAGCCAAGTAAGCTAAGGGCACTGCAATTGTGTAAATATATTGGGAAACGTCTCTTAAGATACTGGAGGGTTTATTTTAAAAGAGAAGTACCATTTGGAGCAAAAAAATAAAAAGTCTACTTTAACATCATTTTTTTGGTGGTTTTTTTTTTTTTGTATGGTTGCTTTTTAGTATTTTGATAATTAGACCATCTTCAGTACCTGGCATGACTTCATCCTTATCGTGGCTCCAGTCATTTCCAGATATAGCTATATCATTTTGAATTGGCCATACCTAGAAACTTAAAAATAGCCTTTCTCCTCATCATGATACACGAGCATTGATCAGAAGTGTTATATTCTAAAAGGAGAGAACACTCATGATGTTGAAATGTTTTATCTGATTTTAATTATAGAGCAAATGATAAGGTAGACACTGGGATTTTGTCAGAAGCACATATAATCACAAGTACGCGCTCCAGGTGGGATGGGCAAGTGTGTGCCGTTGACAAGGATTTGGCTGTTAAACATCATAAAACAGAGCTGTACTTACACTTCAATGGAGAGCGAATGATAGAAGCCAAAACCCCAAATCCCAAATTATATATCAGCTGCCAAAACCTAGAAACCCTCAGACAGTGATAAAATTCAAATACTTTATAAAATAAAAAGGAGAAAGCAATTATTTCTTTAGTTTACTGATGTGCTTGAAATTGTACCTGCATCAGGAATAAGTAAAAAATAAAACTATGATCAGGGCCTTACAGTACTGTGTGAGTGAATTTATTAAACACCAGGCATTGACGAATGAGAGAGGGAGAGGGTGCAATTGACAGGAGTCCAGATACAGGACCTTTGGGGTGGAGAGAGGGCACAGACACAGCAGAGACACTGGTCCGACCAGCCCAAGGTCTACAGCTCTGTCAGAGCAAGGGCAGCGAAATGGGAATTCTGCTCATGTTGGCTGTTAAGTATAACCGAGGGCTGGAGATGGTTTCCGTGTCATCAGAGTAAGATATTGCTTTCTCGAAATCATCCTCCTTGCTTGAGAGCTGCTACTGATGCTTGTTAATGATGATTGGAGCTAAAAATCGTTCCTACAGTCCACTCCCATTTGTAGAGATGAGGACAGAAAGGAAACACTTACTCCATTTCTGTTCTTCTGAAGAGGCAGACAGTCTGATGTCGTTTCTTTGTTAAGTGTGTTCAAAATGTATTAACTATTGAGGCCAAAGTGAATGATTCCTCAATCAGCTCCTTTAAGAGACCTACTTAAGCAAAGATTACAGAAAAAGACATCTCTCCACGATGTAATTAATCAAAGGAAATATGCAGGTATACAGTTGTTTGGCTAATTCATTAAGCTTTTATTGGGTCACAATTCCACTGCATGGAAAAAAAAAATATCTCCATTAAATCATTACATACTCTTGAAATTGCATAAAAACCTCTCATAGCATAATGTGCCCACATTTTGAATAATAACATAATTTGACATGTTGCAAAATGATTGAAAATTACTGTTCAGAGGCTGAGTGATGTTTACAGCTACTTATGACTACTTATGACTTTTGTATGTGAGAAATGTCATAGTGCGAGAGCACTGACAGAAGAAACCGGTTGCTACATCTTGGTGGGAAGAATCAGGTTGCGTCCTGGGTCCATCTTCCTCGAAAAATTAATCAGCTGCATTACATTGGCTTTGGTTATCCAAACTCATTTAGTTCTGAGTTCTTTTTTTTTTATTTGTTTTGTTTACAGATTTGTTTTTATGTTAGGAAAGTTTTCTTAGTCTGAAGATGTTTTCCCTCATCGCAAGCAGTAGCCTTGGTATATTTAAAGACAGTGACAGTGGGAATCATTTATCTCTTGTGAGACTGCAGAGCCAGGAAGTAACTCAGGTTTCTGCAGTGGAGACCTGGGCCAGAGGTAAATAAAGTGTGTGGTCAGAGGGAAGAGGATGTCTACTGCACCTCCTCAGAAGAGCTCAGGAACAGACCTCAGTCACAGGGATATTTTATGTCAAACCTGCTTCAAAGCCCAGGGGGTACATAAGAAAGTTTAATTCAGTTACTTAAGGACACTGTGATTTTGTAAAAGTCCAGTCAAATGACACTTCCAATGAGACAGGTCGTGCTGAAAGCAAAAGAGAAGCTCAGGTTACCCCGAGATGCCTCACTATAAATAGCTTTTACATTAATCAGTTCTCAAGGTTGTATCTCAGAGCAGTAGGCTTGGTTGGCATATAAATACCTTTTATGAAAAGCTGACATTATCCATACTGTATTTGCTGTCTGCTTTGCCATTTTCCTTTTCTGCTAACTTTTGTCATTGTTACATCCTAGGTGTACTTGCCTATGATGCTAAAAATATCCTGCTGGGTTTAGGCAGAGTCACTGTACCATTTTCTGGCAAGGTTTCTTTATCTTTGTGGATTAAAAGCCTTGAGATCCTTTCTTACGATGGCCCCGTTTCCATAGGTATGGTCAAACTACTTAGGTTTGTTTTGAGGTTTTTTGTTTTGCTTTGTTGTTACTGTTGTTTTGAGAGCCACAAAAAGTTTCATGAAGCTCTTCTGGTTTTAATTGTTCTTCATTTATTTCATATCCTTTCCAGAAACAGTTTCCTCTTTCTGGTAATAAATAGAAAAGTGCTTCAAACAAATTTTAACTCCTTGGTACTCTTTTTTTTATTTTTTTTTTAGAACTTTTGGGAGAAGATTTCTTTACAAAAGCAGAAGTCATTCCCTTGATTGGAAGATACAGTTGAGGCTAATTTTTTAACAGGCAGGATCACCCTCAAAATCTGGGTTGGTTAGGGATTTTTACAACCAGAAACAATCTAAATGTAATTGTCTTATCAGGATTTCAGTGAAGTAAAGTGATACTTGTCTCAATTCCTCCACCTGTCCTGCTCTAACACTTAGATGTTGTTGATATTTCTGAAGTCAGATAAGAGGAAAGATAGATATTTTTGCTTATTGGCTGTACTAGCCCTGTTCTCAGTGCAGCTATCTGATGCTAGGCATTGCTTTTAAGCAACTTAATATAATTGCTAATTTTATTCGGACTCAATTCTGGGAAGATGGCTGCAAAATCCCATAGTTTCTTTCTCTCCAACTTCTAATTTCAACCCATTGAGTCTCCTGAAACAAGGGGGTTGATGGTCCAGCCCAGCTATTGGGTTGCCTAGAGGCTGCCAATGAGACTGTGTTCTGAGACTCCCTGCTTCTGGTTGGAAGGGAGCCTGGGGACCAGCCTACAGGAGTCTTAGGGGAGACCCTGAATTGTGTGGATCCTGAGAAATGCTTGGCTTGCAGAGATCCCTGGCCCCCCTGGGGAAAGGGCAGCATTGGAAACTCAGGGCTTCCGTTTTCCTGCTTTGACTGAAATGTGAGAACTTCCTCAGTCTTGAAATTTGGGCCAAGTTTTCTGTATCCTGAAGTTGAGCAGGTGTTTGGCCTGTAGTTTCACTGGCAAGGATGGCTGATACACTGTCTACCTTCTCTGGGCATCAACCACCTGAAGAGACAGTGATGGAGAATCAACCAGCAGATGAGAAAAACAACCCTGTACACAACCCTGATTCACCAGCGGTCAGATGGGAGAGAAACCAGAACAACCAGAAGTAAGCTATCCAAGGAGACAGAACCCCTCCTGAGGGAAATCTAGCAAGAGCAATGCAAGGAAATTCTAGCCAAGCCAAAAAAGACCTTGAGGAACTAAAAGCGTGATTTTCCCAGACTAAAAAAAAAGTTGTCTTTATGGATATTTGAAATCATCCCCTGGAGAGCAAGTGAGTGAAGCACTGTTGTTGTTCAGCGGCTCAGTCATGTCCGATTCTTTGAGACCCCATGGACTGTGGCACGCCAGGTTCATGTGTCCTCCACCATCTCCCGGAATTTATGCAAATTCCCGTCCATTGAGTCAGTGATGCTATCTGTCTGTCTCATCCTCTGCCACCTGCTTTCCTTTTGGCCTTCAATCTTCCCTAGCGACAGGGTCTTCCCATCAGGTGGTCAAAATATTGGAGCTCCAGCTTCAGTGTCAGTCCTTCCAATAAATAAAGGGTTGATTTCCTTTAGGATTGACTGGTTTGATCTCTTTTCAATCCAGCGGACTTCTCCAGCACCATAATTCAAAAGCATCAGTTCTTTGGTCCTCAGCCTCCTTATGGTCCAGCTTTCACATCTGCATGTGACTACTGGGAAAACCACAGCTTTGAGTCTGCGAACCTCTGTCAACAAAGTGATGTCTCCACTTTTTAATATGCTGTCTAGGTTTATCATAGCTTTCCCTCCAAGGAGCAAGCGTCTTTTAATTTTATGGCTACAGTCATCATCTGTAGTGATTTTGGAGCCCAAGAAAATAAGATCTGTCACTGCTTCCACTTTTGCCCCCTTTTTTTTTGCCATGAAGTGATGGAACTGGATGCCACAATCTTAGTGTTTTGAATGTTGAGTTTTAAGCCAGATTTTTCACTCTCCTTTTTCACCTTCATCAAGAAGCTGTTTAGCTCCTCTTCACTTTTTGCCATTAGAGTGGTGGTATGTGCATATCTGAGGTTATTGCTGTTTCTCCCTGCAATCTTGATTCCAGCTTGGGATTAATCCAGCCCAGCATTTCACCTGACATACCTGCAAAGAAGTTCAATAAACAGGGTGACAGTATACACCCTTCTTGTATTCCTTTCCCAGTTTTGAACCAGTCTGTTGTTCCATGTCCAGTTCTAACTATTGCTCCTTGTGTGAGTGAAGCCATGGACCCACACAAAAACAAGTCCTAGAAGAAATCAGGAGGGAAATTAAAGGCAGTTAATACACATGCAGAGGCGGTTCAGCATGAATACTCGGCAGTCCAGAAGTATAAAAGGGGCAAAACTGAACCAGTGGGTGCACACTCAACATATGGAATTTTCCAAGCTGCAGATTAAAAGGGCCCACCATGTTCTGTGCATTGATGAGCGAAGATACACAACAGGAACAATCAGATTCAAAAAATCCCTAAATCGCAGGGAATCTTGCAAAATGTAAGAAAGAAGAGCCAGAAGACATTGGAGTAATCTGTACAGATGACTAAGAAAATAGGGCTGTGCGGAGTCATCCTTAAAACAGACACACAGAAAAATCACCTAGTCCATCAAGATAAGTTTCTGTTCCATATCCACTCCATCACACTTTCTAATTTACTTCTTCATAGCATTATCAGTCTTCAAAATTCTCATCCATTCCTGTTTCATGTTTATTGTCTCCCCTGCTAGAATGTAAGATGCTCGAACAGCAGGGAATGTGTTTCCTGTACATTTAGCTCTTAAAACAAATATTAATTGACCACTTGAAGTTTTAGAGCTTAAAGCTTTTTTTTTTTTAACAATATTTTATAAGAGGTAGATATTTTCAGTCTAAAGCTATAGGATTTTTAAAAGTTGCCTCATATCAAGTTTTTACCAGAGAAGTGAGTCTTATTTTTTTACTTTTTGTTGTTGTTGTTGTTCAAAAGGTAAGATTTTTTTTTTAAGATCTATAGACATGTTATTCAAGATTTTAACTCTGGAGAAGAAATATGAGAAGCACTGTTCTGATTATGTTGCTATTAAAGTATATTTCTCTTTATTTCTTGATAAGAGTTTAAAAACAAAAAACAAAACTCCAAAGCAAGAATGCTCTCTTTTTCTAAAAATATGTATGTTTGAATGTATTTCCATCTGGTCAAATGGGTGGCTGCTGTGTGGTAGGACTGAGTTAGTTCTTTGGTTTACACACAAAGGTGATGAAGCACCTCCTGTGTAACAGGTTCTGGTGTTGAGGGTCTCCTGTGTGCTCACAGAGCAGCAGAATGCCTCTCAGGGCTCCTTGTGCAGAGAGGCAGGATAGCCTGGTGGTAAAAGCCTCCAGAGCTGGAATGCCTTGGTCTGAATACTGTATCCCCCAGCACAACAGGAAGGTAACATAATCCTCTAATTTTCAGATTGTTTTAATATAGTATGATACTCATGATGCTAAATATCTAATCAGTATTTTTATTTAAAAGGCATAAAATGTGAATGAAAATAGAACAAAAGGAAGTGTTCTTCAAAAACCTTGATATAGCAAAGACAGGTTCAATCAGAATTGAGTTGCCCAGAGCCATTTCAAGAACAGCTGTCAAGTAAAAAAAAAAAAAGAAGAAGAAGAAGAAGAGAAAAAGCACCACAGAGGATACAAGCAGAGTAAAAGAAAGAATGTGTCAATAATAAACAAAAGAACCCAACAGGCCCAGAGTCCAGTGCATGAGGCCAACAGCTGAGTAACCTCAGGCAAATCACAAAAATTCTCAACCTAAAGGGTCTTGTCTGTGTGAGTTAAATAGGTTATTCATGGCTCAGTTCAGTTCAGTTCAGTCACTCAGTTGTGTCTGACTCTGTGACCCCATGAACCGCAGCACCCCAGGCCTCTCTGTCCATCACCAACTCCCATGAGTCCACCCAAACCCATGTCCATTGAGTCAGTGATGCCATCCAACCATCTCATCCTCTGTCGTCCCCTTCTCCTCCTGCCCTCAATCTTTCCCAGCATCAGGGTCTTTTCAAATGAGTCAGCTCTTCGCATCAGGTGGCCAAAGTATTGAAGTTTCAGCTTCAGCATCAGTCCTTCCAATTATCACCCTGGACTGATCTCCTTCAGAATGGACTGGTTGGATCTCCTTGCAGTCCAAGGGACTCTCAAGAGTCTTCTCCAACACCACAGTTCAAAACCATCAATTCTTTAGCACTCAGCCTTCTTCACAGTCCAACTCTCACATCCATACATGACCACTGGAAAAACCATAGCCTTGACTAGATGGACCTTTGTTGGCAACGTAATGTCTCTGCTTTTCAATATGCTGTCTAGGTTGGTCATAACTTTCCTTCCAAGGAGTAAGCATCTTTTAATTTCATGGCTACAATCACCATCTGCAGTGATTTTGGAGCCCTGTATGAGTTAAACACAAACATGCAAATCAAATTCCTCAGAATAGTGCCTACCATATAATAAGCATTCATAAATACAGTATTTGTTTTATTAGTTTTTTAAAAGGGCCTCCCTGATGGCTCAGGCTGTAAAGAATCTGCCTGTAATTCAGGACACATGGGTTGTTTTTTTTTTAATTAATTTTTTTAAATTTAATTTTAAAATCTTTAATTCTTACATGTGCTCCCAAACATGAACCCCCCTCCCACCTCCCTCCCCATAACATCTCTGTGGGTCATCCCCATGCACCAGCCCCAAGCATGCTGTATCCTGCATCAGACATAGACTGGCGATTCAATTCTTACATGATAGTATACATGATAGAATGCCATTCTCCCAAGTCATCCCCCCCTCTCCCTCTCCCTCTGAGTCCAAAAGTCCGTTATACACCGCTGTGTCTTTTTTCCTGTCTTGCATACAGGGTCGTCATTGCCATCTTTCTAAATTCCATATATATGTGTTAGTATACTGTATTGGTGTTTTTCTTTCTGGCTTACTTCACTCTGTATAATCGGCTCCAGTTTCATCCATCTCATCAGAACTGATTCAAATGAATTCTTTTTAATGGCTGAGTAATACTCCATTGTGTACATGTACCAAAGCTTTGTTATCCATTCATCTGCTGATGGACATCTAGGTTGTTTCCATGTCCTGGCTATTATAAACAGTGCTGCGATGAACATTGGGGTACATGTGTCTCTTTCAATTCTGGTTTCCTCGATGTGTATGCCCAGCAGTGGGATTGCTGGGTCATAAGGTAGTTCTATTTGCAATTTTTTAAGGAATCTCCACACTGTTCTCCATAGTGGCTGTACTAGTTTGCATTCCCACCAACAGTGTAGGAGGGTTCCCTTTTCTCCACACCCTCTCCAGCATTTATTGCTTGCAGATTTTTGGATCGCAGCCATTCTGACTGGTGTGAAGTGGTACCTCATTGTGGTTTTGATTTGCATTTCTCTGATAATGAGTGATGTTGAGCATCTTTTCATGTGTTTGTTAGCCATCTGTATGTCTTCTTTGGAGAAATGTCTATTTAGTTCTTTGGCCCATTTTTTGATTGGGTCGTTTATTTTTTTGGAATTGAGCTGCATAAGTTGCTTGTATATTTTTGAGATTAGTTGTTTGTCAGTTGCTTCATTTGCTATTATTTTCTCCCATTCAGAAGGCTGTCTTTGACACATGGGTTTGATACTTGAGTTGGGAAGATCCCCTGGAGAAGGAAATGGTTACTCTCTCCAGTATTCTTAGCTGGAGAATCCCATGGACAGAGGAGTCCAGCTGGCTGCAGTCCATGGGGTCTCAAAGAGCCAGACATGACTGAGCAACTAACACTTTAACTTTAAAAAGAGAGAAAAAATGCAAATGTTGGTGTCCACATATGTGCAGCAGAGGGAAGAGGAATCCTACTGTTTTATGATCTTGTTGAGTGGGTGGATGCATCATAGGCTGATACCATTTGAATGGTAAAAACCTAAAATTAATGCCCCTTGTTTAGATTTCATGCTTGCCAAGCATGAAATATCTTCTCCACTGTAAAATTATGAATTAATATTTTGACATTCAAACCAATCTCTGCCCCGCAGTAATTCCATCTTAACCTAATGCTCATTAAAATGGGGAAGGGTTATCTAGCTATAGGGGATGCACACTGTCTCAGTCCGAGTGATAGGTGGACAGTGCGACAGGGAGTAAAGGCAGCATGGAGGTGAGAGTTTTCACTGCTGGACATGAGGAAGTAGACTGCCTAATGGCTTTGAGATACAGCCTCTTACGTAATATCTGCAGGAACCCAGATCAGTTCATTATCAGACCCATTCTTGTAGAAGCTTTAATGATTTCCAGAGAGTGCTCAGTGTATGTAATTAGCCATGCTTAAACACTTGTCTTCATTAACCTGGGATATGTCACCAGTAGTTGTGGAAAGGCTTCGTGAATGTCTTGTAATAAAGACAGAAGCAAAAGGAATTTAGTAGCTGAGTACGTATTCCTGCTGTGTCATCAAGACTTGGACTATTGCACTGTGGCACTGGCTGTTTGCACCTTCTCTGTTATCAGTACTGCCACGTCTCTTTGGCTTCACAGAACACAGCGATGTGGACCAGGAGACAGCACTGGCGGGCGCACAGGGCTTCCTGGGCTGTCTGTCTGCTGTGCAGGTCAGCCACGTGGCCCCGCTGAAGGCCGCTCTGCAGCCCAGCCGCCCAGCCCCCATCACCATCTCAGGACACGTGACGGAGTCCAGCTGTGTGGCCCAGGCTGGCACTGATGCCACATCTAGGGAGAGGACACACTCCTTTGCAGGTGGCGTATGGCTTTTCCTTTACCCAGTCGCAAACAGTATATCCACTGAATATTAAAATCTTCTGATGTTTCTGTGATGCTGTGTTCCCAAAATGATTTCTTTTTCCTTAATTTATTTTTAATTGAAGAATGATTACAATATTGTGTTGGTTGGGCTTTCCTGGTGGATTAGACGGTAAAGAATCCACCTGGCATGCAGGGGACCCAGGTTTGATCTCTGGGTCGGGAAGATCCCCTGGAGAAGGGAATGAGGACCCGCTCCAGTTTTCTTGTCTGGGGAATTCCATGAACAGGCTAACAGGCTACAGTCCATGGGGTCGCAGAGCCAGACAAGACTGAGTGACTAACATTCTCACTTTTCCTTGTGTTGGTTTTTGCCATACATCAACATGAAACAGCCATAAGTATTTGAAATGGATTCTTAAAACTGGTTTATAATTTTATTTTATTTAAATATAAATTTAACCTTTGATTTTTTCCCATTTCTTTTTTAGATTCTCAATTCTCAATTCCTTATTCATATGGGCCTTTGCATGTGGGTATTGCATAAGTTTACAGTTATAGACATCCCACATTGACCTCTATAATTCTGTTCTGATTTAAACTGTTTATGAATTTTTAAAAAGTCTTTTTACTCTGCTATATCACCCCATTCCCCTCTTTTTTGTCCTTTAATGTAGATCATTCTGGAACAAGAGATGACAGAGAACCCCTCACTAATACAATCAAAAGTGACTCTGCAGTCATTGGAGGTAACAGAAAGCGTGAATGAGCTCTTCTTCGGTACTTAATATCGTTGCTAATAACGGTGAATATTTAGCATTATAGACACAATAAGGCTGCTGGTAAAGAATCTGCCTGCCAATATAGGAGATGCAGGTTCTATCCCTGAGTATAGAAGGTTCCCTGGAGAAGGAAGTGGCAACCCACTCCAGTATTCTTGCCTGGGAAATTTATGGACGGAGGAGCCTGGCGGGCTACAGTCCACGGGGTCCGTAAAGAGTCAGACACTGAGCAGACAGTACATGAAGAGTTATCAGTGAATCCTGAGGTCAGGAAGGTGGTTTATTATTTGTATTGGATTGTCACATAGTCTTCCTAAATTTGCAGCTTCCTTGGAGATTTCCAGTATAAATAATTGATAATTTCACTGAAACACCACACTCAAGTATTAGTATTAGATATTCATTAGGACATAGTACTAATAATGAATATCATTCAGCTTTATAATGGCCATTTGTACTCCCTAGGGTGTTCTGATTGTATTTAAGGAAGTGTCATTTTTTGGTTTCTTGGACACATCGCTGCTTCTGCAAGAATTTATACAACTAGTTGGAAAATTCTGAGATGAACATTAAAAGCATGTGTTTATTGTTGCCTTAATGCTTAATAAAGGGGATTACTTTCATGGTTTAGATGCTCCTCTCAATGAATATTACAGGTGTATTTGCATTTTATCAAATACTAAGCTAATGGAATAAAAGTGGTTTATTACTTATTTTAAATTGCAAAATTAGCACCAAAAAATTTAAATATATCTTCCTGGCAGTAGAGTAGCATATTCTCTGAGACATAATTTATTCAAAACCAAGCCCCCACATAAACCTTTTTCTTCCTGATTAATGGTTTTCAGAATATTATTAATCATATTATTGAAATATTAAATGGTTCACCTTTTCTCCATATTCTGCAAATGATATAGAAAGTAAGCAATTATTTTATTATTTTGCCAAGTAATGTGATTAGACATATACTTGACCAGCTTATGTGGGCTTATAATTGATCCATTTGGTTCTCTACTTTTTACACCCTTACTTACGTAGACATCAGCTTCCTTTAAGTACTTAGAATTTTATTTAGACAGAATAGTACTGATCAAAATTTGTGAGAATATTAAAATCCCCATTGCTTTTTCATTTGTTTTATTTTTTGTCAAATTAATGGTATATAAATAAAAGATGCATAAAATAGGCTCCTCACCCTGTTAGAAAAGTAGTTAAAATCTGCATGTGTAAAATAAATATATTAATATTGCATTAAAACATTAAATGGTAAAAACTCTAAATTTAAAGTTATACCATTTATCAATACAATGTGCTCAACATTTCAAATTGGGACTCCTAGTCAAACAAATTGTCTCAGTCTCATAATGAAGAGGAAAAGTTAAAATTTTACATAACCTCCTGTTTGTTCTGTCTCTGTAACTCAGCTTGCTCCTTGCAAAGTCTGGATCACGTAGGTCACGTAGTCTTGGAAAATGGGGATTTCAATACTAGGAACTGGAGCTTATCTCACTCACCTTGTCCTGCTCTTTGCAATTGCCGCCCAGCCCCTGCAAATCTGCTTAATCATGCCTGTCCCTGTAAAGGTCAGGTATTCCCCTTCCCGTCTTGACCGCTATTCCCATGCATGCAAAACCCCCTAGTTTAAACCAGCCTATTAGCAGCTAGTGTTGCCCACTATAGTCTGCCTATAAAAACTCCATAACCCCTTTGTTCCGGGCTCAGAGCTTGGAGTGTTAACTCCTCTGCGCCTGCTGGCGTAGTAAACCTGAGTTCTCCAACTCTCCAAGTGTGGTGCTTGGTTTCTCGATTACTGGTTTCTGCAACAATAATGGTGCTTTTACTGTATATTTCCTATACATGCATAAATATAGTATGAATATAGGGAGATGCAGATACAGAGTTATTATGTAGTCGTGCCAATGTTAGAGCAAGTATTTACTCTTTTTATCATACCTTTGGCAAAGATTACTGGCAAGATTTGCAGAGTACAGGAAGAAGTGTGTTTATAAGTTATTCTGTGTTATTCTAGAATGGAAGCAAGTTGTAGGTCGTGTGTGAAATTCTCACTTGACTCAGATGCATAGGGCAGAGCAAGACTCTGTGGAAGGTTTGCTGCTCAGGGTCTCCCCAGGGCCTCTGGATCCAGTGGTGCCTGCTTTTGATCACGGCAGGGACTGAGCTTCAGAAGCAGAGCAGCGGGTTGTGGCCATCTAAGCTCCAAAGGCCTTGTCTGGGATCACATGCAGTTCATCTGCTAAATCACAGAATACCATTCTCTAGCGTGTTTCTCCATCTGCTAGCATTGTGGTAGATTTCAACTGGTCTTCTTACTCTTAACTTGCATCCACTGTATAACATGAGTCAGTCCATTTAAGTATATTCTAATTGGCCAATTCTCCTATGTTTTACATTTTAGGCAATCTTTTTCTTGAATTATAAACAGCAAATAAATAAACAGGGTGAAGTGGGGAAATTGATTTAATAAGACATTTAAAACTGGTGACTCAGACACTAGAGAGAGTTTCTGGTCAGACTTCACAGATATGAATGGTCAGGTTGAGAAAGCAAGCTACGTAATTTCATCATAAAACACATTCACACAGAACTTCAGATAGTAATGTCACAGAATGCAGCAGGTGGTCATATTTCATTTATAATATCTTTTTTCCTTTTTTTTCTGGTGTATCATGTTAAATCAAGGTTTTTCTTGGACTTAACAAACCCTGACATAACGCTGTCTCTAATTCAGTTCAGTTCAGTCACTCAATTGTGTCCAGCTCTTTGTGACCCCATAGACTGCAGCACGCCAGGCCTCCTTGTCCATCACCAACTCCTGGAGCGTGTTCAAACTCATGTCCATTGAGTTGGTGATGCCATCCAACCACCTCATCCTCTCCCCTCATCCTTGTCCCCTTGTCCTCCTGCTTTCAATCTTTCCCAGGATCAGAGTCTTTTCTAATGAGTCAGTTCTTTGCATCAGGTGGCCAAATAATATAAACTGTCTCCAATCACAAGAGATAAATCACATGCATGGAGCAAACCCATTCGAGAGCCCATCCATGATTTTGTCTGCAGTAGCCTGCTGTCTGTGTGGGCTTCCCAAGTGGTGCTGGTGGTAAAGAATCCCCCTGCCAACGCAGGAGACACAGGAGATGCAGGAAATATGGGCTTGATCCCTGGGTCAGAAAGATCCACTAGGCTAGGAAATAGCACCCCATTCCAGTATTCTTGCCTGGAAAATGATGTGGGCAGAGGAGCCTGGCAGACTACAGTCCATGGACCTGCAAAGAGTTGGACACGATTAAGCAGAGCACAGCAACGCAGCCTACTGTCTGTACCTACTTCGTCAGCTTTCTCCATTGAAATTGTTTAGGATTTCTTTCTTTAAACCAGAAGCCTAAACCAAGCAATAGAATACTGATAATAACTCATTACTTTTCTAAGATGAGAGGCAAAATATATGACAACAAATGGATGTTCTGATTTCAATTATTCTTTATTAATATAACAAAAAAAACCCAATTATATCCATTAGAAAATTCTTCAGATTTCAATACAGAATTCACTTATCAGATTTATGTTAGATCTATCAGCAAGGAATTGCTATCCCTTTCAGATAAAGCTGACATAGCCAAAAATCAGCTTAGCCCCTAGCAATATTATTGGCTGTAGTCACTCTGCCCATCAGGTCATGTACTCTAGAATCCATTGTGACTGATGAGGACCTTTGAAGTTTCTGCTGTCCCTCTCAGATAAGTGTGTCATAGCCAAAAATCGGCTTAGCCCCTGGCAATACTATTAGCTGTAGTCAATCTGCCCATCAGATCATGTACTCGAGAATCCATTGTGACTGATGAGGACCTTCGAAGTTTTGGTTTCAGTTGGAGTTATTAGAGTTGTTTACACCTACTTTAAACTAGAGCAAAGAGTCCTTCTTTTATGATATGAGACTCCATCCATCTTGCTGTTTCCGTTGTACTTATTTTCATCTGAAAACACTATGTTAACACAGCCGCTGATTTCACCAGAAGAGTCTAAGTATGAGGAACTCTCAAACTTGTGACAGACAACAGTTTTCCAAATTCTACTTTTCATTTGAAAACTTGGCTTTGATCATTGGCATCCTACACTGTCAGTTGTTTATCTTGAAGTGACAGATTTACTTCATTTTAGAGAAAATTTCTGCCAGATATCCAAGTTAAAACAACCACAGTTTATCTGTCAGTCGTTCTTTCCAATAAAAACAGTGTTCTTTACAGGAAAAAGCAACTAGTTCAGCTCATAACTCAACTGAATGTTCACACTGGCCTTCTTCTGGAGACAGCTACCATAACTTCAGTCTGCACTAGAAGTATCAGTACTTTACAAATACTTTCCATTTCAACACACAAAATGTTAGAAAGTCTTATGGGCAAAGGCCACAGTTTGACAAAATATAATTTTTAGTGCTTCATCAAGGATATTCTTAAATGAAGCCGGCAGAGCAGTGCCTGCTTACTTTATGAATTCAGTGACCATTTTGAAAGTTTGGTGACCTTGCCTTAGTTCATGTTAAGGTACCAGGAACTCTACCTAACCTTGCTTTGTTCTCTAAGTGCACACGTCAACACGGTGAAAAAGGCATCTTAGAGTTATTACGGATAGCTTTGACCCTATGGGCCTCCTCAAAGTGTTCCAGGAACTATCAAGGATTCAGAGATCTCACTTTGAAGATAACTGACTTAACGTAATGCCAGAATTGGTATCCAATTAGCATAGCTAACCACTGTGGTATTTAAATTTTTTATTTACAATCAGATATCTCAAAAAATCAATATTCTTAATAGAGATATAATCTCACCTATGTATCAGGATCGATATATTTCATAGTAAGGATTATTCATACAAAACTTGTTCTTGCTATTTAGAGATATAACAAATTATTGATAATCAACTTCATTAAAGTATTAACATTTAAGGGGATAAATTAGGAGATTGGGATCAACATATACACGCTACTATATGTAAAATAGATAACCAACAAGGATCTATTGTATAGTACAGGGACTTTACTCAATATTTTGTCATAACCTATAAAGGAAAAGAATTTGAAAAATAATAGATACACATGTATGTGTGTATATATATATAATGTATAATGGAATCATGCTATACACCTTAAACTAATACAACATTGTAAATCAACTAAAGTTCAGTTTTAAAATGTTCACATAATTAAGTATTAAAAACAAATTTAATTATTTTATGATGTTACTGCTACTATATAATTTCAAAATAACTAAACTTGTCTAGGTATTAATATGAGGTGACCCCATGGACTTAGAGATGTGTAGGTAATATATTATTAAAAAATTGTATATACAAATACACTAAATAATCCAGTATAATATGCATTCAGAATAAAAATGAAGGTGAGCCCATAAGACTGACAGAACTCAGAAGTAAACTCAACATATTTTGATAATACTTGATCCAGAAATGCCTGAGGTTTTTGATATTTCCAAATTACATATACTAGATGCTTGATTTTGGTAGAAAATAGTTTTATTATGATTTCTTAAACAATGAAGTCTGTACAGTTTCTATTTGGACAACGGTTCTGATTTTGTGTTTCTCTTCTCTTCTCTCACTAGGTTTGATAGCTGTTGTGATCTTTATCTTGCTGTGCATCACTGCCATAGCTGTCCGCATTTATCAGCAGAAAAGGTTATACAAAAGAAATGAGGCAAAAAGGTCAGAGAATGTAGACAATGCTGAGGCTGTTTTGAAAAGTGAGCTTAATATACAAAATGCAGCCAGTGAAAATCAGAAAGAGTACTTCTTCTGATTGGCAGAGATGATTTACCGTATAATTACAATAGCCTGATTTAAAAGCCAGGGGCTCTCAAAGAACAAAAACCAAGTTCTCACACTGAATGTACAGGCAATGGATTTGCAGCACTGCCATGTTGCCAGACTCAAGATGGCTCCAGGAGGCCTCATCCATTGACTTATTTCCCACAGGGGTCATTCTGTATAACAAGGATTAGATATTGCTGTTAATTTCCAGCCATTCTGATACAATCTAAAGCAGAAGTTTAACTCCCTTGAGAGCTACAGTTTTTCAGTGTGAAAACTGTAGCGCTAGCCTCTCAACCACGTGCTACCTAAGTTGTGTTAGAGGTGAAAATCAAAATTGGACTATAATGACCTTGCTTTATTTGAGAACATATGCTGTGTTTGCTTTGGTGTCCCCATGGTGTTATTCATAGACCTGGAAATGCTTCTAAGATCCTGTTTGGCTGGTGTTTGCATCTTCAGTGGCCAAAAGTATATAAACCCCTTTGCCTTTCTCTGTATTGCATTCAATACAATTTATCAATAGTCTGGAAAAATGTTTCTGTTTTCATTGGTTTGTTTGTATTGCTCTGTTTCGATTTGACTGTTTTTAATGATTTTGAAAACATGAGGTTTTGCGTGTAAGGATCCAGCTCTGAACATAAAATTTGTATGTAACAAGACTCAGAAAGTGCATTGGTCATCAGTATGTGATGTCTTGCCTTTAAAACTTTTCTGTCTAATTTGTTATCATGGTTTGGTATTGGTAATAGTCAAGAACCTGGTTAATGCCCATTTCCCGAAGAATGTGAAATGTTTGCAAGTAAACTTGTTGATAAAACACACACACACACAATTCTTAACACTGCAAAGAATTATTTTTTATTTACAACTGTAATGTCTCAAATGAAATATATTTCTGAGAATATTTTCCCCAAATCCTATGTAAGTTTTCTTTATAGGTTTATAATTCTGTTTTTCTAAAGTATATCACCCACTTTTCTTTGATCTCTATTCACTATATACCATGGAGCATCTTCTTATGTATTAGAAAAAGGAGACAATTTGACGTGTAAGCTCCATTCTTCATTCTAAATTATATCCCCCACTTCAGTATATATTTAGCTATGTACTAATCTCCAGGGCATACTTTTTGGAATATAAGCTTCAGTCATGCCCCCTTTTTTTGCAAAACCAGTAGAGTTGTTAAAGTGTGTTCCTTCTAAGGGGTGATGGCATATTATATGTTATGTTCTATCATTTTAGTTACTTCTCATTTATGATGATGGAGTAAATTTCTCAAAAAGAACCAAAAATCAATATAACTTACTAACTAGTACATTCTGATTAGGAGATATATACATGCCTGAAATTCAAATAATTATCAATCACTTTATGAAACCGTTACAGTAATTACCTTTGAGGCCATGTGAACAAGGTGTTTTCATATAGCTATCCTTGAGTTCCACAAGCCAATTATATAGCAAAGGCACTTTGGCATTTATACTCACACTTTTCAGGTGTCTGCCAAGGAAAAATTAGATGCTTTAGTTTGTCTGCACCAGAACAATTTGGAAATACGTAAAGTGAACGTTTTTTCCCTTATTTTCCCTCTTAACTCTCCTCATAAAACCCGCCTGTCCTTTCTCATAGCACTGTATTCATTTTGATGTTTCTGTAAATGCTTGACTAAATCTTTCCTAACCATGGTTTATGAAAGACCTATATGGATACATGGCATTCTTTTTCTTTAAAGTCCTGTGGTAGCTGCCAAGGGGTTGAACACCAAAATGGTAGTTTTCATTTGATTCAAAGCTGAATACAATCGTTAACAGCCCTGAATCTTTTACACGTGTTCTGGTTATTTAGTGACAGTGTTAACCTGGTTGGAGCTGGAAGGTAGACAGGCTTATAGACAGTGAAGCCTCACAGTACTCTGTGGTCTGCACTGCTAGGTTTAACATTATGGCATTAAAACGCACTGATATATCATACGCCATGACTTTCATTCCCTGGTTTGTAATCTGTTCCTTCTTTTTTCTTAATAAAATGCATTTTTGAAGTAAAATGCAGAATATATTTTGAGATGTTGTATAAAAGTTTCAAATGAGGGAATTATACTGGATTTTTTTTTCTCAAAACAGTAAAAAGATGTGTAAATGTATGCCTTCTTTATTGGTGTTTGTGACTTTTTTAAACTTTTTGGTACACCTCTTGATTATTATGAATTGTTAACAAAAGTTGCATTTATAATGTACTTTTCCTTTTAACTAGACTCAGAAATGAAAGAAAATATACAAAAGTGTTTCCTGATTGTAACAAGGAAGTTGAACTAGATTTTACATTTTTCCAGAGAACAACAATTTGACTGTTAGCAGTTGTTTGCTGAAAGGCTATTTATGTTTAAATTGGGTGATATCCTTTTACTTCTGCAGAGAACTTGGCCAATGAACCCTATATATATGCATAGGATCATATGTAAGAATATAGCACAGCCTGCTGAAATATAAAAGTTTAAAAATTCTTTATTGGTTATTTCAAGTGACACAAATGAAAACAATATGTAATTAACATTCTCTTTTGAGAAGACCAAATTTCTCAAATGTCATTAAATTCAAATATGAAATAAAATGGACTTAGCATGGCACATGAAATAAGGGTCACACCTGGGAAATGACATCTTAATTTTGTAGAAACTATATCTGCCCTAGGAAATAGTTCCATTTTAAAAAATCTTTTCCCCAGTGTTGCTCTTTAAAGCAAATTTAATAAATTCTTTAGACAGTAAGTTAGAGACAATAACCAGAAGAAGAAGAACCCAGACAACAACCAGACAGAAGTTAAGCATTCCAGATTATCTCTCACCAGGTGGTATTATCCTTCGTCTATTAAAAAAAGTAATCCTTGAAACAGAGGCCGTCATGCGACTGGTGATCACTGGTATATTATTTAGTGTGAAAAGGTCAGTTTTACAGATGAAAAGTCTGAGGTGCATATATATGAGGCTATATGGTTATATTCCCAAGAGGACGTATATTAATAGTACTGTGTAAGTGGTGAGGCTGTGACAAGAATTTCATTTTTGCTATACTTTGCTGATAATTAGTGCCTTGAAGACCTGAAGTTTTGATAGTTATTTAGTGGTATAGAAAATTTGGAGGATCTTGGTTTCCTTTTTGTCCAAGTTCTAGTTCTAGATCTTTTCCATATTTAAAATGAACATAAACCTTTGTTTGATAGGTCATTGCCATTGATAGACTTAGTTTTCTTAAAAAAAAATATTTATTAAGCTTATGGTTCTTGACCCTAGGAGAGATATTTTAACTGAAACATAGGTAGTCTTTATGAAATACACAATATGAATTGGATCTGACTGAGTCATTTCAAATGTTTTCCATATGGTAGAAGGTGACACATTTCATTAAAATATGTTTTGTTGATTGATTTCCCAATCCACATATCAACTAAATGATTAATCTAACTAAATAATACAGTTTTACAGATGCATTTAATAAGTCCTGCTTTTAAAGTCTTCTACTTTTCCAAAGTTCAGATAATGGAGAGTGGTAACAGGGAAGAAAAAATTCAGCAGCTGCCTGTGTGTTTGGAAGGTATGTGAATGAGCACATGCATGTTTACAAGGAAGACTGTGAGGAGCAAGAAAATATGAACAGTTTGCACATAATGTGGTAAGAGAGTTGGACTTCTGGTGTGTCAATAACTTCCCCAGAGTGTGGTTTTGACGATTGGAAAATGCAAATAAAGTGGGAGAGAAAACCATCTGACCCACCATTGTAATGGCTTTTCTGGGGAAACCATTTTTTATTATTTTCCCTATTTATAGTATTATATTTAAAATTTAAGATACATGCATATATTTTAAATCTCAAGTAGTACAAGACATCTTACAAGGGAAAATAGCCCTGCACTGCCCTATCCCCTGCCGTATTATGTTCAACTCCTTTAGCTGTCACTTTTCAGCTCTCTCCATGTTTCTTAATTACATTCCTAACAGGCTGAGTTCTCTGGGAAAGCAAACTCTTGAGGCAGAGATTGTCATGAAGGAAATTTACTAGGGAGTAATGTAGAGGTCAACATCTGAGAAAAGAATGCAGAGTGGGCTGGATGGAGAGGTTGGTGCCATCACAACAGACTCAGCCCACCCTGTGAATGTGGTCCTTTAAAGAAGTCTTGAACTGGGGAGGCTGGGGCGTTATAACTCCCGTACTCATCAACACTGAAATTTGAATTTCACGTGATTTCCACTCCAGCATCATCAAATGTTTCTGTTTTGATTTCTTCCCCCTCCCTACAATCATTTAAAGGTGTATAAACTATTCTTGGCTGACAGGCCTTACAAACATAGGCAGTGAGTTGCATTTGGCCTGCTGTAGTTTGCTGATTCCTGCTTTCATTGGACAGTGGTAAATAAGTATATTTGCCTGCAAGACAGGAGATGCGGGTTCGATCCCTGGGTCAGGAAGGTCCCCTGGGGAAGGAAATGGCTACCCACTCCAGCATTCTTGCCTGGAAAATCCCATGGAGAGAGGAGCCTGGTGGGCTATACCCATGCAGTTGCAAGAGTCGGACATGATTTAGTGACTAAACTCCCGCCACCACCATCAGCCAGGCATTGGGTATTGACTGCTTGGTGACCAAGGCATCAACTTGGACAAACAACTCTCTTCAGCTTAGGTAGTTCCTGAAGAAGAAGGATAGACCTCTGATGAATCTGTTTCTCTTTTGCTACCACATCCTCATTTACTGTATTTTTCTTCATCCAACTAGCCAGATATCCTTTACTCCAGATCCTTTTTGGTTGAACTTTCCTAGAGAGGAGCCTGTATTCAGTTATCCTTTGTGCTTCTCTGTGTAAAATGACCTGAGGCCAGGTCACCGTCTGTCCCCATACTTCCTGAGTTAAGTATAGAATGTCTGGTACATTTCTTTGCATAAATTTGTCTTGCTTTCCTTCTGTGGAGGCAATGCAACTAGTGAATCTAGCTAGAGTGGACCCTAGGTTCCTTCCTTGGCTGTGACTTCCTGTCCCTCCTCTTGAGAAGAGATTGGAAATTCTCAAAACTTGATTTGCTCAGTGTTTTCATATGGAAAATTAGGAGCTCTAATGAGTTTTTTCTAAAGTCATTAAATCAGTAATATCTATTTTATCAAGACCAGTTCCCGTTATACTTCCTTGCATCACACCAGACTGATTTGTATTTGCTCATAATAAAATAACTTTCCTTCTCCATGTGCTGATACCAGACATGGTGTCGTGCTCATTGAACTAACACATCTGCTTTCAAACTGTTTGAGAAACTTTCTGATAAATTATATTACTGTGAAAGTTCATGTTTCTCTATATTTTCCAAAGGAGCAAATTAATTTTTAAACTGAGCAGTCAAATGACCTGTTCTTCCAAAGTACATGTGAAAAGAATATGGTTACAAATCACTATGATGATTAAGAGACTCTTTGCACAAATTTTTTTTCATTTGCTTAAGATATCTGACAAACTTTTCTTAGTAGAAAATCTGTAGCATCAAATAAATTTTTGGAGAATGACATCTTCTGGAATAGGGCTGTAATTCTATGAAGAATAAACCAAACATAACAAAGAGGCACATTTTATCATTCCAAAAACAATCAAAAATTAAACCTGACCAAACTAATTTAAACATCAGTTCAGTTCAGTTCAGTCACTCAGTTGTGTCCAACTCTTTGTGACCCCATGAACTGCAGCACTCCAGGCCTCCCTATCCATCACCAGCTCCTGGAGTTCACTCAAACTCACGTCCATCGAGTCAGTGATGCCATCCAGCCATCTCATCCTCTGTCATCCCCTTCTCCTTCTGCCCTGAATCTTTCCCAGCATGAGGGTCTTTACAGATGAGTCAGCTCTTTACATCAGGTGGCCAAAGTAGTGGAGTTTCAGCTTTAGCATCATTCCTTCCAAAGAACACCCAGGGCTGATCTCCTTCAGAATGGACTGGTTGGATCTCCTTGCAGTCCAAGGGACTCTCAAGAGTCTTCTCCAACACCACAGTTCAAAGGCATCCATTCTTCGGCGCCCAGCCTTCTTCACAGTCCAACTCTCACATCCATACATGACCACTGGAAAAACCATAGCCTTGACTAGACAGACCTTTGTTGGCAAAGTAATGTCTCTGCTTTTGAATATGCTATCTAGGTTGGTCATAACTTTTCTTCCAAGGAGTAAGCATCTTTTAATTTCATGGCTGCAATCACCATCTACAGTGATTCTGGAGCCCAAAAAAGTAAAGTCTGACATTGTTTCCACTGTTTCCCCATTCATTTCCCATGAAGTGATGGGACCAGATGCCATGATCTTAGTTTTCTGAATTGGAACATAGATGACTTCTATTCAGAACTATAGTGGTGATAATTCTGATGATGGTTTCTGAATGGTTTCACATGTCCACACATCCTTCTTCTACCTGTAACTTATCTAAGAAAAAGAAAGTCCCTCATCTTTCCTGATGACTTTCATAGTGGAATTTAGTACACCTTACCATATTTAAAATTTCATGATGTGTGAAATTGACATGGTGATAAAATGCCTCTAAAATTTTCGTTGAGCAGTTTCTACGTTTCTGTTGGCTTCGGTCATGAAATTGACTCACGGCACCATGAGATCAAGATGTGTGTCTTCCTGGCTTTCACATTCACTCAGTCCCACCACCAACACAGTTCAGTTCAGTTCAGTCGCTCAGTCGTGTCCGACTCTTTGTGACCCCATGAATTGCAGCACCCCAGGCCTCCCACCACCAACACAGGGCTTGATTAACAGCCACCCAGTAGAGTTAATTGAATGAATAAGTAAGTAATGACTAAGATTAAGTAAATAATGACTGAGCACTGGCTGCTTTCTGTATATGTATAATTGACATAATTGAAGGGTCAATTTCTTACCCCAGAGGAAAGCAAGGCTGCTGCAAAGATAAATAATTATCTTTACCTTAATCCCTGAACACCACTAGTAATGTTTAAATGCAGCCTTGACTATTAGCAAAACAGATTAATCCATCCCTCATGCCACTGTACTTTTCAATAAAATATCTTTAATCAGCATGTTAGTTAATATTACTTTACTAAAATCAATCTTTTACTGTCTTGCAAACAAACACACAAACAAAAAGACAAATATGTGTGCTGAAGACTTCATTCTCTAATAGTTGGAATTCTTACATTGTCTAGTCCTTGTTATCTCTGATTTGCTCTTAATGAAGCGCACTAGCCTCTAGCCCACTTTTTCACATGTTATAAAGAGTGCTGCCACAATCTGTCATTTACTTCTGTCTGTTGAGTATTATTTATGCTGTCATGTAGAATTGAAAGCTAGTTTCTCAACAGTTATCTGAACTACTAATATTGATATAACTTTCTTTTTGTTGAGTTTATGGAAGATGCATACAATATGTGCTCACAATTGTACAATATAGGCTTGCTGTTATGAGCATTTGGATTAAGTTTTTTTTTTTTTTAATGGCTGTGGTTTGAGCATCATAGATTACACAGTGTGTTTAAATTGAAAGAAAATGAGGATTTTCAATATTTGTGAGGTGAATTATATTTTCTAATATAATGTTCTGTTTGGTTTGAAAATTGTTTCACTTGAAGTCCAGGTGGAAGGGGGAGAGGGGTGGAGAACGAGCAAGCACCTACTCCTTGATTGGACTGGATGCTTCCAGTGGCCTCGGTGCACTGGCTGGCTGGCAGCAGCTCTGCTGTGCTAACACAGGCATCAGCATGGCTCCATTTCCCAGTGACTTTGGCATGTAGGATGATTGAGGGTGATGGCTTTCTCTTACTTGATTAAAATTGGTAGAAACATAGACAGTCCTCCAGTTATTTTTTATGCAGCTTGCTAACTATTGTTTTTCTTTTTAAATGGACATTTACTACCTATTTAGAGCCATAAAATACCTCAAAGCAAACATTAAGCAAAATGTAGCTTATCTATCACATGCCCAACTCCTCCTGATAGTAATAACCATGAATGCAGTGTCCATTACATGGTAAAGTCTACATTTTTACAAGTTGCTTTATAGATTCATTTTGTGATCACTAATAAACCTATTTCCAAAATATCCAATTAAGAAAGACCTTAATGAAAGCCAATTACTCAATGCCCTAAATTTGCTCAATTTTGTATTTGAGGTACTGAAATGTGTTTTAAATGAGTCACATTATATACATTAGTGCTAAAAATGGCACCCTCGTTCAATACCAATTTACCCACAGTAACACTTATGGGCAATTAACATTTCATTCTGCATGCTGCATTCATCAGTAATGTGCTTTTACTTATTGTAATGTCGAAAGAGTGTAACTACATTTATAGTAAATGCCTTTTATTACTAATCAAGCTGGACTTTTGCTCATTGACAGACCTGGCACTTTGTATGGGGATGATGTGCCCGCTCATGTACCAGTAGCAACTTTCAGAAGAATAAGCTGAAATGTGTACCAGGAGGGGAAATTAAATGTCTCAGTAGCATTTTAGGTTTAATTTGGAAACAGCGCAAGAAAGGATGAGTATACAGGAGAATGCTAGGTCTCTGTCCTTTATAAATTTTTTTTTATTTGAAATAATTTGAGAATTCCAGGAAAGCTGTAAAACTGGGACAGAAAGGAAAGCATTTACCCTTCCTTCAGCTTCCCTAATATTAACAACTTACACAGTCAGACTTCAATGATAAAAAACAGGAAATTAACATTGAGTATTAGCCTGCAACTTCCTCTAATTTTCCCCCTATTATCCTATTTTTGCTCCAGGATCTAGTCCAGGATCCCTGACTGCACGTAGCTGCTGTGTCTCTTTAATGCCCTTCCGCCTGGGATTGCCCCTTAGTCTGTTCTTAATCTTTCATGACTGTGATACTTCTGATTTCTTACAACACCTGATCATTTTATAGATATTACTCAATTTTGGTTTTCCTGGTTTTTCTTCTGATGAAATAGAATATATGCATTTTTTTGCATGAAAATCACAGAAGCAATGTTGTGTCCTGCTCAGTTCATAGTATCATGGAGTACATGATGTCAGTATGTCTTATTACTTGTGATATGGACCCTGGATTCTTGGTTCATGTGGTGTCCTTTGAGTTTCCTCTTTGCAAAGTTACTTTTAGCTAAGGCTGATTTTCCCTTAAACTTCCACCCACCCAGTGGATTTCAGCATCCATTCCCACATCTTGCCTCCTACTGTTATTCCTGTGAAGTCTGCCTCATGGTGCTTTGTGTTTCCTTCATTCCTTCCACATTTATTAACTTAGATTTTTCCCTAAGCAAGAGCTGCCATTCTCCACCATTTAAGTACTGAATTATTCATTGACGTTAGTATGGACACATGCTTGTTTGTTTTACTCAGTGGGTCACGATCCAGTCCCATGACTATCTTCTTTGTTACTCAGATTGTTCCATATTTGGCCTTGGTGATGGCCTCCAGATGAGGCTTATAGATGGTCACAGAGGATCATATGATCAAATCACTCTTATATATGAAGTAGATAATCAAGGACTAACTGTGTAGCACAGGGAAGTGTGCTCATATTTTGTAATTACCTATAAGGGAAAAGAATATGAAAATAAGTGCATGTATATACATATATATATATACATATGAATATATCTGAATCATGTTGCTATTCACCTGGAACTAGCACAATATTCTAAGTGAATTATACTTCAATTTTTAAAAAGTAAGTACACAACCAACCAGTTGAAAGTCAAGGAAAAAAATTAGCTGTAGTTTTTAGAAATAAAGTATTGACCCTGATATTTAATGAATCACAAATACTTCTGTATATTCCTAGCAGAAAATGTCTAATGGATAGTTTTCCATGTGAAACATCATTCTCTTCACACCTCCAGTTTTAAGTAAAGTTCAGTTCAAGTCTGATTTCCCTTCCCTCTCCTCTAGTTTAAGAAGAAACCTCTGACTTCTTCTTTGACTTGGCTGTTTTAAATAATCCATAGTGCTATCATCAAAGATAAACACTGGTTAAATGGTAAGGACAGGATTTAGTTAGTAATAAATATTGCAATAGGGAAAAGAGTCCAGCATTAGCTGAACTCAACTTGGATTTGTAGGGGGGTGACTGGCATCTTATGGTGGAGGGATTGGCTAGGAGGGGTGCGTGGAGGCTCAGTAGAGTTAGGAAAGGGAAAGTGACCAGGGTTACTCAGTATAGGTGCAACTAGGACAGCAGTGTCTGCTTGTGGGCCATTACTTTCCCTCAGGGATTGACTAGAACCAACAGTAAACTATTTTGGCAACCTTAAGTTTTCCCAAGGTAGGCACTTTAAGGGGAGCTAGCGCCATGGTAGGGATATTAGATACTTTTAAAATGTTGGTTCAGATCTTTCTAACAAGAATGAGGCCTAGTGGAGAAGACGGAGAGGAGCAGCCTGCCTAGCATTTGGATGAAAAGAGGATCTTTGCTCCATATCCTCTGGCTCTTTGTCCTTTCGTTGGTGTTTTTTTGTTTGTTTGTTTGTTTGTTTGTTTGTCTTGTTCTGTTTTGGTCTAATTGACAAAAAAATATGATTTTATACTACAGACACTAGAGCTCTGAAGTTTCTCAATCTGTTTTTAAAAACATCTGTTTTGACACAAAGGTTTTTACCTCATCCTCAGGCGGGCAGGTTATGACCTGTGAGTGTGTGTCCACCACAGGGAGCTCTGCAGCCGAGACTCCCGTCTGCTTTCCCTGGTGGCAATTGCACATCCCCATGGACAACTTGTATCTCCAGAACATTTCAGTGGGTACAGTGCATTTGTCAAAGTGATTGAAAAGACCAAAAATTTTCCTCTAGGAAACATTTTTGTAAAACACTATGTATATATGGTGTTCTATAGATAATTAAAAATCTATCAATATTTGAAATATATATAGTATATATATGTTTGTATACATGTGTATATATGCCTGTGTAGTTGATGTTGCTTGTGTGTGTTTACCTGCTTCTGGGTTTTATGTACTCTGTGTATGTTTTCTTGTACAGTCACTTGCCTGAATTACAAAAGACACTTGAAAAATATACTTTGTTGTAAAGTTTAAAAGGCAGATTATTTTCCAAGCAAGGCAGATTATTTTCCAAGCGAGATACATTGTAAAAACTTGGTAGACTCATTTGGACTGCTAAATTCTCAAAGTTCCTCCCTGTTCCAAATTCACTTTATTTATAGACGTGTATCCAAAGCCACCTTATCACAGCCTCCTAGATGTCTTATAAATCCTAATGCTGCAAGTAACTTTCAACAGTACCTCTATAAAGGCACTCAGGATACGTTAAGTTTGGCATTTATTAAGTGCTACATAGGTGTTAATTATTATACATTTCACCTAAATCCCAACAACTGACTGACTCATCAGTAATACGTAGGCAATAATTTTCACACAATATTTCATGTAAATAGAGAACCATTAATTACTTTACTACAAACAAAGCATACATTCCAAGAATCTTTTCCAAAGCAATTACCAATCAACTGGCAAAACAGGATAGGGACTCTGAAGGTGTCCGTGACTTTGATCAACACTCTGTGTCTATTAGATGGAGTAGTTCTCAACATCGGAAGAAAATAAGTCAGCTGTGATTGCCCAGCCCCCAGGTCATGTGATTCTGGTTAAATGCGAACACGAGGAATTTCGACTTTTAATCGAGGTCTCCTCCCAGCTGGTAGAAGACGTCGTTATAGTTGATAGTTTGAGAACCATTGGGCTCTTTGCTTGTTGTCCAGAGGATGCAGCTGGGGAGGGCTGCCGGGAAAGGAGGTGGATTTGTGCGTAAACAGCGTTTTTCTAAAAAAGAAAAAAAAAAAAAAGGAAGAAGAAAAAGAAGCATGAAGCCTCAAAAGCTGCAGCCTGAGGCGCGAGCAGACACACAGGGAGATGCGTCCAGAAGGTGGTGAAGGTGAGTCACCGTGGGATAGCAAGGTGAGTTCTCGGCCTCAGTAAGCCAGAAAGCAGCCAGCCTTCACATCTTGATCTCATCTGATGCTGTGCTGCAGTTGACAAGGAAGTCATCTCAGTGTTGATTTTCTGAAAAGAAATAAACGTTTAAATGTGTGTTTGCAAAACAAGCACTCACTCCACACCGTATCACCTAAGCCAAAGCTAAAACACGAACATCTAAGTTCTTTTAACCAGTGGCAATTTTCAACTTAATTCTTCTAAATGTAAGTGGCTGGATTTATTCATTCCTGGTTTATTATGTACACAGAAACCATGGGTTCATATTTGTCTGTGGCTTAAATAATTAGTTTTTGCACACCATTTTCACTCTTCCATCTCTTTGTTCTTGAAGTTGAATAAAAGGCATAATGTGGCGTTCTTCTTTCAAGTCTATAATGTGACACCTTTGAAGTTTGAGCAAATGCCTAGTGTGCTGAGTAGGCTGACTTTGATCCAGTTGAATATTCTCTGAGATTTAAAATGTATCAAGACTCTGGGAATTAAATATAAGTAGTGCTAATGTGAATATAAACAAAGATTTTCACCTGGAAAGACAAACATGCTCTGAAAGTGGAGTAATAGCAAAATATTCATTTTTTAAAAAAGAATTAACAAGTTAAACTATTTACTATGATTTATTTGCACAATGAATACAGTGTTTTTTAAACTCATTTTTATTTGTTCTCACTGCTTTATTCCCCACTTGGCACCTTGCTTTAGTTTTATTTTCCAGTTTGTGCTTTAGTTAGTTTTGTTCTTAACTGGTAAATATAATTTTTGATTTCCTTTGTTCACCAGGTCAATCTACTGTACTTTAATTCAGTCAGACTGTTTTGACTTTGCTTATGGGTGTATATGTATATGTGTATATTCCATTACTTTAACTGTTATTTGTCTGATTTTTAATTTCTATTTGTCTTGGGTTCATCTTTGGTATCTCATTTTGGGGTATTTGTTTTAATCTCACTTAATGCCATAATAAGCCACTTGTGGAATCTTTGTTCCTGACCAGAGAGCAAACCCTGAACCTTTGGAAAGGGAGCACTGACTCTTAAGACCCTAGACTGCCAGAGAACTAACCCTAGGGGGTATCAAATAGTGAGAACTCACACAAAGGAAACCACTTGAATACAAGACCCAGCATCACCCAACCACTAGTAGCAGGCTGTGCAGAACACCTCATCTAAACAACAAACAAAACAAAAATACAAACCGAATCATCAGCATACAGGATTACCAACTCACTCAGCCTTGCCCATCAGGAGAAACAAACAAACAAGTCAGCACAAATCTCACCCTATATGAAGCTTACACAAACCACTGGGCCAGCCTTAGGAGGGCAGAAACCAAAAGCAAGAAAGAATTCAACCTTGCAGCCTGGGAAAAGGAGACCTCAAACACAATAAGTTTAAAAAAAGAAGTAATGAAAAGGCCAAGAAATACTACAGAAATGAAGGAACAAATTAGAAACACAGAAGTCCAAGTAAATGAAGAGGAAATAGGCAAACTACCTATAAAAGAATTCAGAATAATGATAGTAAAGATGATCAAGAACCTTGAAAACATAATGGAGAAAATGCTTGAATCAATGAACAAGATCTAGAAGAATTAAAGAGTACACATATAGAGACAAACAACACAATTACTGAAATTAAAAATACTCTAGAAGGAATCAATAATAGAATATCTGAAGCAGAAGAATAAATTAGTTAGCTGGAAGATAACTTGGTGGAAATAACTTCTGAAGAGCAGAATAAAGTAAAAAGGAGCCGATTATACAGAGTGAAGTAAGCCAGAAAGAAAAACACCAATACAGTATACTAACACATATATATGGAATTTAGAAAGATGGCAATGACGACCCTGTATGCAAGACAGGAAAAAAGACACAGCTGTGTATAACGGACTTTTAGACTCAGAGGGAGAGGGAGAGGGTGGGATGATTTGGGAGAATGGCATTCTATCATGTATACTATCATGTAAGAATTGAATCGCCAGTCTATGTCTGACGCAGGATACAGCATGCTTGGGGCTGGTGCATGGGGATGACCCACAGAGATGTTATGGGGAGGGAGGTGGGAGGGGGGTTCATGTTTGGGAACACATGTAAGAATTAAAGATTTTAAAATTAACAACAACAAAAAAAAAGAATGAAAAGAACTGAGGATAGTCTCAGAGACTTCTGGAACAATATAAAACACGCTGACATTCAAATTACAAGGGTCCCAGAAGCAGAGTAAAACAAAGTGTATGAGAAAATTTTTGAAGAGATTATAGTTGAAAATTTCCCCTACATGGGAAAGGAAATAGTCAAGTCCAAGAGGTGCAGAGTCCCATACAGGATAAACCCAAGGAGAAACATGCTAAGACACATAACTAATCAAATTAACAGACTAAACACAAAGAAAGAATATTAAAAGCCACAAGGGAGAAGCAACAAGTAACATACAAAGGAAACCCCATACATTTAACAGCTGATCTTTCAGCAGAAACTCTTCAGGCCAGAAGGGAGTGGAAGGATATATATAACTGAAAGGGAAAAATATACAACCAAGATTACTGTGCCCAGCCAGCATCTTATTCAAAATTGATGGAAAAATAGTAAGATTTTCAGACAAGCAAAAGTTAAGGAATTCAGTACCACCAAATGAGCTTTACAACAAATGTTAAAGGGACTTATATAGTCAAGAATTAGAAGAAAAAAGATCTACAAAATCAACCCCAAACAATTAAGAAAACGGCAGTGGGAACATATGTATATCAATCATTATCTTAAATGTAAGTTGATTAAATGCTCCAATCAAAAGACACAGACTGGCTGAATGGATACAAAAACAAGACCCATATATATGCTGTCTATGGGAAACCGACTTCAGACCTACAGATAGATATAGACTGAAAGTGAGAGGATGGAAAAATATATTCCATGCAAGTGGGAAGCAAAAGAAAGCTGGAGGAGCAATCCTCATATCAGACAAAATAGACCTTAAAGTAAAGAAGATTACAAGAGATAAGGAAGGACACTACATAATGATCAAGAGATCAATCCAAGAGAAAGACATAACAATTGTAAATATCAATGCACCCAACATAGAAGCACCTCAGTATGTAAGACAAACACTAACAGACATAAAAGGAGAAATTAACAGTAACACAGTAATGTAGGAGACTTTAACACCCCACTCACACCAATGGACAGATCATCAAAACAGTATTATTAAGGAAACAGAAGTCTTAAATGATACATTAAATGAGATGGATCTTATTGATAACTTCAGGACATTCCATCCAAATGCAGAAGAATACACCTTCTTCTCAAGTGCACATGGCACACCCTCCAGGATCGACCACATCTTGGGTCACAAATCAAACCTCAGTAAATTTAAGAAAATTGAAATTGTATCAAACATCTCTGACCACAATGCTATGAGACTAAATATCAATGACAAAAAAAAATGTAAGAAACACAAAAGCATAGATTAAACAATACATTTCTAAATAGCCAACAGTTTACTGAAGATCAAAAGGGACATAAAATTTTTTCTAGAAACGAATGACAATGAAAACATGAAAATTCAAAACCTTATGGGATGCAGCAAACGAAGTTCTAAGAGGGAAGTTTATATCAATCCTACTTCAAGAAACAAGAAGAACATCAGATAGCTGACCTAATTTTACACCTAAAACAACTGGAAAAAGAGAAAAAAAATTAGTAAAAGGAAAGAAATCATAAAGATCAGAGCAGAAATAATTGGAAAAGAAATGAAAGAAACAATAGTGAAGATTTATTAAACTAAAAGCTGGTTATTTGAGAAGATAAACAAAATTGACAAACCTTTACCAGACTCATGAAGAAAAAAAGGAGAAAAATTAAATCTACAAAATTAGAAATGAAAAAGGGGAGGTTACAACAGGCAGTGCAGAAATACAAAGAAATATCAATAACCTCAGCTATGCAGATGACACCACCCTTATGGCAGAAAGTGAAGAGGAACTCAAAAGCCTCTTGATGAAAGTGAAAGAGGAGAGTGAAAAAGTTGGCTTAAAGTTCAACATTCAGAAAACAAAGATCATGGCATCTGGTCCCATCACTTCATAGGAAATAGATGGGGAAACAGTGGAAACAGTGTCATACTTTATTTTTTGGGGCTCCAACATCACTGCAGATGGTGAGTGCAGCCATGAAATTAAAAGATGCTTACTCCTTGGAAGAAAAGTTATGATCAACCTAGATAGCATGTTCAAAAGCAGAGACATTACTTTGCCAACAAAGGTCCGTCTAGTCAAGGCTGTGGTTTTTCCAGTGGTCATGTATGGATGTGAGAGTTGGACTGTGAAGAAAGCTGAGCACCGAAAAATTGAAGCTTTTGAACTGTGGTGTTGGAGAATACTCTTGACAGTCCCTTGGACTGCAAGGAGATCCAACCAGTCCATTCTAAAGGAGATCAGCCCTGGGATTTCTTTGGAAGGAATGATGCTAAAGCTGAAACTCCAGTACTTTGGCCACCTCATGTGAAGGGTTGACTCATTGGAAAAGACTCTGATGCTGAGAGGGATTGGGGGCAGGAGGAGAAGGGAATGACTGAGATGAATGAATGAGATGGCTGGATGACAGAGGATGAGATGGCTCGATGGATGTGAGTTTGCGTGAACTCCGGGAGTTGGTGATGGACAGGGAGGCCTGGCATGCTGCAATTCATGGGGTTGCAAAGAGTCGGATACGACTGAGCAACTGAACTGAACTGATAAAAGACTATTATGAATGACATAATGGCAAGAAAATGGATAACCTGGAAGAAATGGACAGATTCTTAGATAAGTTCAATCTTCCAAGACTGAACCAGGAAGAAATAGAAATTATGAATAGCCCAGTCACCAGCACTGAAATTGAAGCACTGAAATTTTGTGATCAAAAATCTCCCAAAAAACAAAAGGCCCATACCATATGGCTTCACAGAATTCTATCAAACATTTAGAGAAGAGCTGATGCTTATCCTTCTAAAACTCAAAAAATTGCAGAGGAAGAACACTTCCAAATTCATTCTACAAGGCCACCATCACCCTGATATCAAAACGAGACCAAAAAAAAAAAAAAAAAAACATACACACACACACACACACACACAAAAAGAAAACTGGCGAACATAGATGCAAAATCCTCAACAAAATTTTAGCAAACAGAATTCAGCAGCCCATCAAATACCTCATACACCATGATCAAGTTGGGTTTATTCCAGGGATGCAACGATTCTTCAATATATGCAAATCAATCAATGTGATACACCATATTTAAAAATTGTAAGATAAAAACCATATGATAATCTCAATAGATGCAGAAAATTCAGCATCCATTTTTTAATTAAAATTCTTCAAAAAATGGGCATAGACAGAACCTATTGCAACATAATAAAGGACATATTTGGCCATATATGATAAGCCTACAGCAATAATTATTCTCAATAGTGAAAAGCTGAAAGCATTCCCCCTAAGATCAGGAACAAGACAAGGGTGCCCACTTTCACCACTGTTATTCAACATAGTTCTGGAAGTCCTAGCTATCGCAACCAGAGGAGAAAAAGAAATAAAAGGAATCCAGATTGGAAAAGAAGTAAAGTTCCCACTGTTTGCAGATGTCATGATACTATACATAGAAAACCCTAAAGATAGTATCAGAAAACTACTAGAGCTAATCCGTGAATTTAGCAATGTTACAGGATACAGAATCAATACGCAGAAATCACTTACATTTCTATATACTAACAATGAAAAATCAGAAAGAGCAATTAAGAATTCAATCCCATTCACCATTGCAAGAAAAGAATCAAATATCTAGAAATAAGCTTACCTAAGGACTCAAACAGAGAAGGCAATGGCACCCCACTCCAGCACTCTTGCCTGGAAAATCCCATGGATGGAGGAGCCTGGTAGGCTACAGTCCATGGGATCGCTAAGAGTCGGACATAACTGAGCGACTTCACTTTCGCTTTTCATTTTCATGCATTGGAGAAGGAAATGACAACCCACTCCAGTGTTCTTGCCTGGAGAATATCAGCAGCAGCAGCAAGGAGTCAAAAGAACAGTACCCAGAAAATTATAAGATGCTAATGAGAGAAATCAAAGGCAACACAAACAGATGGAGAGATATTCCATGTTCCTGGCTAGGAAGAATCCATATTGTGAAAATGACTATACTACCAAATGCAATCTACAGATTCAATGCAATCCCTATCAAATTACCAATGACATTTTTCACAGAACTAGAACGAAATATTTCAGAATTCATAAGGAAACACAAAAACCCCAAATAGCCAAAGCAGTCTTGAGAAAGAAGAATGGAGCTGGAGGAGTCAACCTTCCTGACTTCAGATTATACTACAAAGTTTCAGTCATCAAGACAGTATGGTACTGGCACAAAACAGAAATATAACCCAATGGAACAGATAGATAGCCCAGAAATAAACCGATGCACCTATGGGTGCCTTATATTTGACAAAGGAGGCAAGAATATACAATGGGGCAAAGATAGCCTCTTCAATAAATGGTGCTGGGAACACTGGACAGCTACATGTAAAAGAATGAAATTAGAACACTTCCTAATGCCATACACAAAGATACAGTAAAAATGGATTAAAGACGTAAATGTAAGACCAGAAACTATAAAACTCTTAGAGGAAAACAGGCAAAACGTTTGATGACACATATCAAAGTAAGATCCTCTATGACCCACCTCCTAGAGTAATGGAAATAAAAACAAAAGTAAACAAGTGGGACCTGATTAAACTTAAAAAGTTTTGCATAGCAAAGGAAACTATAAGCAAGGTGAAAAGACAACCCTGAGACTGGGAGAAAATAATAGCAAACGAAACAACTGGCAAAGGATTAATTTTGAAAATAAACAAGCAGCTCATACAACTCAATACCAGAAAAACAAAATGAAAAAATAGAAAAAAGACCTAAACGGACATTTCTCCAAAGAATACGTAGAGATGGCTAACAAACACCTGAAAAGATGCTCAGCATCGCTCATTATTAGAGAAATGCAAATGAAAACTACAATGAGATATCACCTCACACCAGTCAGAATAGCCATCATCAAACAATCTACAAACAATAAATGCTGGAGAGGGTGTGAAGAAAAGGGAATGCTCTTGCATTCTTGGTGAGAATGTAAATTGATATAGCCACTATGGAAGATGGCATGATTCCTTCAAAAGCTAGAAATAAAAGCACCATATGACCCAGCAATCCCACCCCTAGGCATATACCCTGAGGAAACCAAAATTGAAAAAGACACATGTATCCCATTGTTCATTGTGGCACTATTTACAAAAGCTAGAACATGGAAGTGACCTAGATGTCCGTCATCAGATGAATGGATCAAGAAGTACTGGTGCATATACACAATGGAATATTACTCAGCCATAGGAAGGAACACCTCTGAGCCAGTTCTAATGAGGTGGATGAACCTAGAAGTCAGAAAGAGAAAGATAAATATTGTATTCTAACACACATATATGGAACCTAGAAAAATGGTCCTGAAGAATTTATTTACAGGGCAGCAGTGGAGAAACAGACATAGAGAATAGACTTATGGACATGGGGAGAGGGGAGGAGAGGGTGAGATGTATGGAAAGAGTAACATGGAAACTTACAGGACCGTACGTAAAATAGATAGCCAATGGGAATTGGCTGTATGGCTCAGGAAACTCAAACAGGATCTGTATCAACCTAGAGGGGTGGAATGGGGAGGGAGATGGGAGGGAGGCTCCAAAGGGAGAGAATATATGTATCAGTTCAGTTCAGTCACTCAATCGTGTCCAACTCTTTGTGACCCCATGGACTGCAGCACACCAGGCCTCCCTGTCCATCACCACCTCCCAGAGTTTACTCAAACTCACGTCCACTGAGTCAGTGATGCCATCCAACTCATCCCCTGTCATCCCCTTCTCCTCCTGCCTTCAATCTTTCCCAGCATCAGGGTCTTTTCCATGAGTCAGTTTTTGCATCAGGTGGCCAAAGTATTGGAGTTTCAGCTTCAGCATCATTCCTTCCAATGAATATTCAGGACTGATCTCCTTTAGGATGGACTGGTTGGATCTCCTGGCTGACCAATGGACTCTCAAGAGTCTTCTCCAACAGCACAGTTCAAAATCATCAATTCTTCTGTGCTCAGCTTTATAGTCCAACTCTCACATCCATACATGACTCCTGGAAAAACCATAGCTTTGACTAGACGGACCTTTGCTGGCAAAATGATGTCTCTACCTATGGCTTATTCATGTTGAGGTTTGACAGAAAAAACAAAATTCTGTAAAGCTGTTATCTTTCAATAAAAAGTTTAAAAAAAAACCCTCATTTTTAAAAAGAAGCTAAAGTCCAATACCAAATTATGTTTTCCAAAGGTATTTGGAAAATGGGAATTCTCAGTAACATAAATTAGAGTTTACAGGGCTTCTGACTGTTAATCCAGTGGTGAATGTATGTACTTCCTATGTTCTCAAAACAAGATTCTTCACCAAGAAAAAAAAAAATCTCACCCAAACTGAGAATTTTAAAATGTGTTGCAAACAAATCTGTTGTGATGTAACATAAAAACACATTGAAGCTAATGGAAACTCAGATGCCTATTTCAAAAGGTAGGAAGCAATATTTAATACACTCAGTTTATCAAAGTGGTCTCATCATTGGAATCATGGGAATCTCTTTTGTGATAATTATTGTCCTTATTCCTTGTAATAGTAAAACCAAAGCATCTTAAAGGCAGAAGATAATTATATTTTAGATCCATTGCTTTTTAATGGCTATACATCTATCGTGATGAGCGTATCCGTTAAGTGTTTTAAATGTAAAACTGAGTCTTGAGAGATGTGAGAGTCGTGACATGAGCAGAAATTTCACGAGAATAGTAAAGGTAGGGGAGTATGAAGGTATGTAGGGAAGAGGCGAGAACCAGCAGATAAACCAGAAGTGGAACAGCTGGAAATCGTTGATTAGTTTGTTTACTTTGCCTGGTGTGGCTCCCAAAAATCACTGTGAAGTTAAGACTTAAAAGAAATGAACACACATGTTAAATGTATGAAATGCTCAGCACCGGTGGGTGCTCAGGGAAATCTGAAGGGGGAGTTGTCAATCTGAACTTGCGCATAGAGCACCATGAATCTCGTTAGGTCCCTTTTTGATTCAGCCACTCCTGTCTTTACCCTGAGAGTCTGCATTTCTATTCTGCTTCCACCGGTGCCATGGTTGCTGGCTCATGGACCACATTTTGAATATTGAGGTTTCTAACAGAGTGTGTACACCCATGAGTGGTTTTTGAACAAACAGTTAGGAGGGAACACAAAGACGTATCAATCCTGTCAACACTCCTTAGGAAATTTTGTTGAAATAAATGCTTTTTTGAGACCCCATATCCTTTCTCTCATGAGGCTTTGCATCGGGAAGAGCAGAGTTCAGATCGACATTTAAGTCTCCAAATCCTGTCGATGCTGCTCAGTGGCAAAACAGGTAAGTGTAAATACTAATATGTGGTCAGGTAGAATCTGGGGGAAAAGAAGACTTAAACTAGACATGTTATTAAACATTCAGACTAACACGCCTTGGGGTTTTAGATCTTGGAAATTCCCGGGCAGAATGAACTTGGGAGTGATGGGTGTCATTTCACTCAGTGGGAAGTTGCTGCTGCAGCTTTGTTCCTGCTCTACATTCTGTCTGCCTGGGAGACCAAGCACAGCGAGTTTTCTCAGCAAACTGTGTGTTACCGTTTGAACAGGTGTGAAAGTCTTGACATTTTATGACATATAAACATTTGTTTTGAAAAAATGTTTAATTTTTTTTTTTCTGCCAAAACTAAACCCAAGTCACAGAGTTTCTGCCTCTCTCAGCTGGAGTCTTAGTTCATGTTGGTCATTACTGCACATGTTTGCAAATGTTGATTCTCTTGTGAAACATCTAAAATTCATGGATAGAAATACAGATTTTTAAAATGTATCAGAATGAGGAAGGTAATAGTGTCTTAACATGAAGAGACCTTTGTCCTTGTGATGTAAAACTGTGGCAGGATTTCCTGACATTTGTGTAGTATTTTCCTTCTGGTGTGACTGGTGTGACAGTCCTTGAATGGATGTTGTTTCCTGTGACCTTTCAAAGGTTAGCCATGTATAAGATTCAGGAGTGCGTGCACACGCACACACACACACGTATCTGGTTTAACATTTCTCAAAGAATTCTGTAACTTGGGACTTTACAAACTAACAGGTAATTAGCTAAGAAATAGTCAGTGACATTGGTGATAGGTGATGGATGGGTATATTTGCTGAGAGATCTCTGCGATACATTTGTACTCCTGAAGTCTAATAAAGTGATGGCCCCATGCTGCTCCCAGTGAGGAGCTAGTGCAGCTCCCCTAGGGCGCTTCATGGCTGTCTTTTCTTAAACCTTTGACCATTCTCAAGTAAGTCCCATTCTGGTACTTAACTCCTGGCCACAGGTTCTTGCACAGCTTCTGTGTTTTCTCCAGGCTTGACCATCACCCTGTTCGGTAATTTACCCCCCAAAATAAAATATTTTAAAATTTTGTATTATTTATATTTTTCTTTTTTTTTTCTTTTTTTCTTTATTTATTTTTAATTTTAAAATCTTTAATTCTTACATGTGTTCCCAAACATGAACCCCCCTCCCACCTCCCTTCCCATATATTTTTCTTTTTTAAAAAAATTACAATATAGGTTATTTACAATAATTCAAGTGTACAGCAAAACGTTTCAGTTATATATATATATATATATATATATATTCTTTTTCAGATTCTTTTCAATTTAGGTTATTACAAGATACTATAGTTCCCTGTGCTATACAGTAGGTCCTTGTGTGTCTGTTTTATATATAGTAGTGTATATCTGTTAATCCCCAGTTCCCAATTTATCTTCCCCCTGTTTCTCCTTTGATAACCATAAATTTGTTTTCTATATCTGTGAATATGTGTTTTGTAAATAAGTTCATTTGTATCATATTTTAGATTCCACACATAAGTGATATATAATATTTCTCTTTGTGTGTATGTACATATAATATTTATATAGTAGAATATTACTCAACTATAAAGTAGACCAGTTGCTCCATCTGAAGCAACATGGGTGGACCTGAAGATTGTCATATTAAGTGAAGTAGTCAGATAGGGAAAGACAAATATCACAACCCCTTCTCTTTAAAAGTCCTCTGCGAAATCCATAGGGAGGCCTGTTGGCCGGCTGTATATCCTTGCCCCTCAGTTTTCCTGGGATTCCCAATTTGTGCTGTATTCTCTGTTTGTTCCCACAATCGTCTTGGCTAACTCTCTAGTACTATGGTGAGCCATTTTCACTTTCTGGCAGTTTCTAAAGTTTTGGGGAAATTTTTTAAAGTCCAAAAGCTTAGACTGTACTCTGGAACAATTAAATCAGAATCCCTGGGGTGGGATTCTGGTATTTTGATGCATTGGTATTTTTTTTAAAACTCTTTGAGAGATTCCAACATGTAGCCAAGTACAGCCCATGTTCTGAGGGACCACATCCCCCCCCACACACACCCACACCCACACCCACACACACACGGCATCACTATTGTCAGGGACCGCATTGGCTGTCCTCTGTAGGACGTCTTGAACAACAGGCAGTGGCTTTCTCTGCACACCCAGCCTGCAAGCCAGTTGGAGCCCACAGTGGCCACTGTAATTCCTGACAACCCTAGAGAGAGGCTCAATTCCTGACCTAGAGAGAGGCTCCAAGTTTTCAGTTGAAATAATTGCACTTAGGGGGCATATGGAAAGCTGCTCTAAGATAATAGAACAAATCTTAAGTCTCTGGTCTTCCATTTTCTTTTGCAGATTTTTCCTTTTGCCAAAAACATTGTGCCAAACTTACAGCCATATTTTTCAACCAAAGGTAGCAGGAACCTCCCAGAGAGAAACAAACTGTAAGTCATTCTTCCACCCACTAGAGTAAATTAAAATAAGACCATTTAGTGAGGCTTCTATTTAAAGGTACTTTTTTCTATTTGTGTTTCATGAGAAAAAAAAAAAAGGCAATTCATCTATGCCCCTTAGTTCTGATCAATTATTTGGAAGTTTTACCATGTACTCTCCCATCAGTCATTGGGAATAAACCCACCACACCGAGAGGATTGCCTAACTCTGCTGTTGGACTTTAATCTGCGTCTGGCTTGTCTTTATATCTACAAGGGTTGCCCCCTTGGAAAATCTCAGTAAATGCTTCTCACAAGAATTTCTACTGATCCTAAATTTGGTTAGGGATTTGCAATTCATTCTGATTTTTTTTTTTTTTTTTGGTATGATCAGTACTTAGTGGATATCGTGAGCAAGACACTTGCTTGAAGATGTGTGAGTTACATTGCCTTTGCATTCCTGATATGTTGCTGTGCAGAATCGATTAGGTTTCTGGCAGTAACAAACATGGTGTGTGATAGATGCTTGATAAACATGTTAGGCCAAAGGCCAGGAAGAACACAGAAGATGGAGGAGATATCGTGATTCCACCTGTGGCTTTAATTTCAGCTGGCCCCTGATGGGTGGATGGGATTTGGACAGCAAGAAAGTGGTGGAAAGGAAGAGAGAGAATCGGGAGTGAATGTGGCGGTGCTGCGGAGGTGGGGGAGGGCGTGGGGTGTTGAGTCAGTTCCCCTTTCATTATGTGCAGATGTGGAGAAATTGGATAAATGAAAAGGGAGATGAAAATTGTACCATTTCAGTCATTTCCTCAGCAGTCATCTCTCCGAAGGTTGGTTCTGTAGCTACTGGCAGGTGGCCAACTTGCTAAGTCCTCTTAAATTGACAGAGAAGCCAGATAAATATCCACTCTTGGCAGCACTTCCCTGACAGATGGTCTGGCATTCATGGTGTAATCGGAGGCAACAATGGTGGCGCTAAAAACTCTCCAGCCTAGCATCTCCTAGTTACCATGTGCAATATATAACTAGGATTTCAATGTGCTAGCAGTTACTGTGGTGGAAACAAGGGAGATGAAACTGCATATAATAACCAAGACATTGCATCCCCATCCAAGGGGGTGAATGTTTCTGATAGGGGTGCATAAAAAGCTACTTTTTAGACTTAAAGTGCAAAAATAGAAGAAAGTGGGCATAGTTGTTATTGTTGGTTATTTTTTCATCAAAATGAATGCTGACAGTGCTCTTGTGACCCCCAGATGAGGTGGAAAATTCATGAGCTTCTAAGAAATGTCCTTCAGTAGCTTTTCAAGTCTTTTGGTCAGCAGATTGGGTTTCAGTGCCCAGAAAAAGTCAGATATCTTGTAAGTGTCCTTTTGTTGTTGAGTCACTCAGTCATGTCTGACTCTGTGACCCCATGGACTGCAGCATGCCAGACTTCCTTGTCCTTCACTATCTCCTGGAGTTTGCTCAACCTCATGGCCGTTGAGTCAGTGATGGCATCCAAGCATCTCATCCTCTGTCACCCCCTTCTCCTCCTGCCCTCAATCTTACCCAGCATCAGGGTCTTTTCCAGCAGATGGCTATAACTGTTTGTATCACTATTTCCTGACGCTCACCATGCCCTATACAAGGATTAAGGGCAGTGTGACACCATAATGGCAGTGTGGCCTGGGGAATTAGACAGTGGCGGAAGCTAGAAGGTCACTTAAACTGGGTCCTTGCTCGTGGCACTATTGCTCGACTTCAGTTGCCATTTCTCTTAATGAAATCCCTCCATTGCTAATCTGATTTTGAAGAAGCTATTGTGATTTACCAGAAATTACTTATTCCAATTCCCTACAGAATGTCTTAGCAACTTAAAAAATAAAAGAGATAATCTGAAGAGGAGACTCTCAGCTGTAATTATATCGAAGAATGTAAATAAATGCCTTGCAATAGTGAAGATGTTAATGAGGAGGGTAGAGTTGATGCCTAAATTAAGATTTTGAGGAGGAAAGTGTGGGACTTCATCAGAGATAGAGTAGACTAAGGAAAAAGAATTATCGATGCTTCCAAACCCTTGAGAGTCATGAAGCCATCTATTACCACAGTTGCCAATATTGTCAGTAGAAACTGTTTGAGACTTGTAGCCATAGAATAATTATAGTCTTCTTCTTCCTGTTTGAAAGGAGGTCGTGATCGATGGTAGAATCCATAACTTTATTTCAGTTTTAGCTAGGAAGCAGATTGTACCTCTTTTTGTCCATAGGTCTAATTATTTGTTTCCAAAAAAAGTGTTGCTTTATATTGATATTTTTATTTCCACTGTCTATTAAAGGGAAATTAAAGAAGGGATAAATTTCTGTGTGTCCCCACAATAGATTTATACCTAAGAAGAAAATCCATCCTAGGAGTCTCAATTTCTGAGTTAAATAATACAAAGTCATTTATGAAGGGACCTTATCCCAAAGAAATAAAGGGTCCTCCAAGCTCTGCTGCTTCATGGTTCTTTTACAATCCATGTAAAATGGTGCTTCTTATTGCTGAACAAAAAGGTACTGATCACTGAACCCATGCCAGGCTCTGTCTTTGTTTTTGTTTTTTTTTCTTTAAATTCTTTAACTGGAGGAAAATTGCTTTACAATATTTTGTTGATTTTTGCCATACAGCAGTGAAACCAGCCATAATTATACATATCTCACCTCCCTCCCTCCCCTTCTTCCCTCCCCTCGCCCCTGAGTGTTAGGCTGAGCTCTTTGTATTGCATAGCAACCTCTCCCCAGCTAGCCATCTTACATGTGGTAGTGAGTATGTGTCAGCACTGTTTTCTCCATTCACCCCACTCTCTCCTTCCCTCACTGTGTCCACAAGTCTCTTCCCAAATCTGCATCTCCATTCCTAGAGCCCGTTATACAGAGTGAGGTAAGCCGGCAAGAGAAAAACATCGTGGAGTAACACATATACGTATGGAACCTAGAAAAATGATATTGATGAACCTATTTGCAGGAGAGGAATGAAGATGCAGATATAGGATCTGTTTTAGATAGTGGAGATACTATTTGTAAAAACAAACAGCAAAAGGTCCTGCCTTCCCAGATCTTACAGTTAACCGATGGTAACTGAGTAGCTATATTAGTCGGCAGTACTCGGCCTTCTTGGACCAGGGACCGGTGTTGTGGAAGACAGTTCTTCCATGGACAGGACGGGGGGTGGGGTGGGGGGTGGTAGTTTGGGGATGATTCAAGCACATTGCACTGATTGTGTAGTTTATTTTGTTATTACACCAGCTCTACTTTAGATCATCAGGCATTGGATCCCGAAGCTTGGGGATCCCTGCCCTAGATAATGTCAACATGTTCCAACCACAGATCACCAGCAACACACAGTTAGTTAAATAAAGCTGAATTTGTCACTCATTTTACACACTTTTTAAGGAAACAATTTGAGTTGGTGATAGAGCATTTTGGAGGGAATGATTCAGGGGAAGTTTCAAGAAAGTAGGGCTTTGCTCTGGCTTGGTTGCTGTCAAGAAATGCAGGGAATTCTGTGTTTTTGAATCTTAATCTTACCTAGGAGTGAAGAATAAGGACTTCCCTGGCAGTCCAGCAGTTACGGGTTCACACTTCCAGGACAGGTTGTGTGGGTTTGATCCCTGGTCAGGGAACTAACAGGCTTCCCAGGTGACTCAGTGATAAAGACTCTGCCTGCAACGCAGGAGACCTGGGTTTGATCCTTGGGTTGGGAAGATCCCCTGGAGAAGGAAATGGCAACCCGCTCCAGTATTCTTGCCTGGAGAATCCCATGGACGGAGGAGCCTGGTGGGCTCCAATCCATGGGGTCACAAAGAGTCAGACACATACACACAAGGGAACTAAGATCCCACATCATGGGGTGGCCAAAACAAGTTTAAAAAAAAAAAAAAAAGAGTGAGGCCAGGGCTGCAATAAGTAAAGAAGCAGGAATCATCCATTTCAGCTGGAGGGAGGGGAGTTGGGGTCTTTGTGGTTTGCAGTGTTTTCTGTCTGTGCTTAGGCACCACGACAAAGTCGTATTTGGGGATCACATTTCCTCACAGTCACAAGTGGCCTTGTCTGAGATTGGCGTCCTGTGAAACAGTTGATATTGGCCAGGGGAACATCAAGGCTCAGCTGTAAAGTCAAACCAGCTCCAGAAAATCTGTTCTCACTGATGGATGACATGAAGTGTGGAATGGAAAACAGGGCAGAGACATCAGAGTGACAGTGCCGCTGTAGATTGGGCGGACAGAAGGCTTCCCTGGAGAGACAATACTTGAACTGAACCTGAGGAAAATGAGACAACGTGCTGTGTGGCTAATTCCAGGGACAGTGAGATACTTCCAGGCAGGGGAAGAGCAGATGCAAAGGGCCTGGGGCAGGAATGAGTCTAAGCCTCTGGTTGCGGGCACAGCCTGGGACAGTGGTGGCAGTGGTGGGAGCTGTGGATGCGGCAGCGGTGGTGGAGACTGCAGTCAGAGCTGAGGCACGCTGCTCGTGAAACACAGCTGCAGTGGACTGCACACCTATTTTCAATGCATGTAACTTTTCTCACTTTATCCTTAATAGATTGATATGTTTCATAAATGAAAGTAAGGTGCAGAACAGTACATAAACTATACTCACGTGGATGGCAACTCACAGGCATGTGCCCTTTTTTTCTCTTGCTATGTAGTAAATCACCCTAAGAGTTCACATTGGCTTGTCTTAAGCCGCTGTTTTGTTTCTGTGAGTCAGGAACACGGGTACAGATTCTCTGCTTCAGGGTCTCTCCCAAGCCTCAGTTAAGATGCCAGAGACTGAGGTCTGAGTGAAGGCTTGAGTGGGGCGGGGTCTCCTGCCAAGCTTATTTATATGCCTGTTGTTAGGATTCAACTGAAGGGTTGTTGGCCGGTGGGGGGGCGGTGGGGTCTCAGTTCCTCACTGGCCGTTGGCTACAGACTGCCCTCCGCTATGAACCACATGGCTTTTCTTTCCTTGGTGGTGTTGATTTAGTCGCTAAGTCATGTCCAACTCTTGTGACCCCATGAATTATAGCCCTCCAGGTTCCTCTGTCCATGGGATTCTCCAGGCAAGAGTACTGGAGTGGGTTGCCATTTCCTTCTCCAGGGGATCTTCCTGATCCAGGGATCGAACCTGGGTCTCCCACATTGCAGGCAGACGCTTTACTGTCTGAGCCACCAGGGAAGCCTCAAAACAAAGAGTGGTAAAACACTTCTAAAATTGCATTTAGGGCAGTTGTATTGAGATTAATTAAGGTTTGGTTTATGACCCAGAGTCCACAAATGAAATATTACCCAGCCTGACATTTTAGGGGAAAAGTAAAGATTCAAGACTTCAAAATATAGGGGAGTCAGTTTTTAAAAAGCTAGGGATTAGAGTCAAAAGAGCTGATATGTTTGATTTAATTCTCTACCTTGAAAAACCCACAGGGCCCTATTTATCTGTAGCCCATGGCTATGTCTTCTGTCTGTTATGACCCTCTCAGATCTGAAGTTTATTCAGCTCCTATGGCAGGTTATCTTCCAGAAATTTTTCTCTGGGATACAGTTATTTTTATTTCCACAAATGCAGAGTCATCAGTGGTCCGCGCTACCTGGCCAAGACCACACAGAATGTATCAACTGTGTCTGAAAGGAAAAAGAAAAAATTGAGTCATAAACTAAAACTTGTGTGAACATCATTGACAGTGGTGCCAAATTGAGGATTGAAAGTAAATGACCTTGAACCTTTAATATTTCATCATCTTAAACAGATGAAAGGTTATTAGAGCAGGCGCTAGAATAAAGCATGTAAATTCAAGATGAGGAGTGGCGGTCAGCACCAGGCCAGGTGAAGTTTTCAGGCCGTTAAAATTCTCTTTGGTATGCACCCTGCATCCCAGCCCGCCTTCAGTCTCCTCTGCATTAAAGCTGGGTATTCCTCTCCACTAGAATTAAACAGTCACTGCTGAGGCTAGGGCAGGCACTCTGTGTGCAACACACACCCACAGAAACAGCACGCCGCGTGCACTTCTCTCCCGGCCACACCTTCCCCCCAGACATGCCTTCTCTCCACCCCCACCCCTCAGTCCCCATATATGTATGTACATGTGCGTGTGCGTGTGTGTGTACGCACACATTACCTGTGGCCCCCACAACTTCCTGAATCCCATTTCACATGCTGCCCTCAAATGCCCAAATCCCCCCAACTCATCCCTCACATAAGCCTCCCTCACGAACACCCCTACTTCACGCCTTTCTCCCATGCGTGTATCCCTCGCAAATGTCTCCCCCACACATCCCCACCCAGAGACACCCACACACACTCACTGTCATACGTGCCTTCACTATCAGACACCCCCCCACCCGCACTTCCAGGTACTACCAACATGCACACCTGTGAACACGCATGCATACATTCTGATGCAGGACAGTAAGATATAACAGGCTTTTTAGGAAAATTCACTAAATTCAAAACTGCATATTTCATGAAATTAAAAAGAATCGTGAGTAACACAGATTATACAAATAGGTCGTCTTTTTCTTTGCTTTTACCCATTTTAGAAGTTAGGCTAAAGCCATATGTACTGAATGTCACACGTATTCAATAAAATGAAGCTTCTCCAGTATGCAGTTAAATTAGCTTTAGCTTTTCAGCTGCACATAAAAATGAGGGCTGTGAAACTACCTTGTCAGCGATGATTTTATAGAATGCTCTGTCCACGTGAAAGTTAATGCTCCTTGGGTTGACATACGGAACTAATTTGATGGATGTATGTTCAAATGAAATATGTCTCAATAATTCACAGGCTGGGTAACACTGAGAGACTAGCTGGTTGGATGGAAATTTTTTTTGTATAAATCAAATTATTTTTATGATGGAAGTACTTAGGGACCAGCACTGGAAAGACTTGGAAATTGAGACTGTGAAGATAATGTTTATTTTAAAAGACAAAATAGCACTGCCACTTTGACTTGTATTTATTAAAGTTTACACAATAATACTAGATACACCTACAATTTTGTGGTTACACCTATGTTAGGTTGTTGTGGAAGAATACATTGATTTTGTGTAGACGCCTTGTATTTATGTATTTCATGAGCAGTGTTTACCCTGTTCTCTAAGTACCTTGTTGCTATGATTTGCATAAAGCAGAAGTCATCTTACCATACATATTCTTTCTAAAGACTATGTTGTTGTTTTCCGGTTGCCCAGTTGTGTCCAACTCTTCGTGACCCTGTGGACTGTAGCACGCCAGGCCTGCCTGCCCCTCACCATCTCCCGGAGTCTGCCCAAGTTCATGTCCATTGCATCGGTGATGCCATCCAGCCATCTCATCCTCTGACGCCCTCTTCTCCTTCTGCCCACAATCTTTCCCGGCATCAGGGGCTTTTCCAGTGAGTTGTCTGTTCACATCAGGTAACCAAAATACTGGAGTTTCAGCTTCAGCATCAGTCTTTCCAGTGAATATTCAGGGTTGATCTCCCTTAAGATTGACTGAAGACTTTACAACTTGCAAATTGGAGTGTTTTGGAAGGTAACAACTCTTCCATAGAACACAGGCATGCAAAAAAAGAAAAAAAAAAAGCGGGAATGTCTTCTATTCTCTAGAATTCCCTGTGGAGTATGAGATATTAAATCTCTACTGAAAGACATAATCTCAGGAGACATTTGACTAAATTCTCACAATGCATCAGTGGGTCTGATGAAGACAAACGGGCTTACAGCTGAGTTAATTGAAATCATGCAGCTCTTTTTTGTTCTGATTTTTGGCCATTAACCAAAGTCGTATTATTGAGTCCCTGTGATTAGTACCAATGGAAGTCAGATTATTTACATGTGATGTTATAAATTGTTAGAGATATCTCCAAAATAGTGTATATTCATGTGAAAAATTATAATAATTACTAACCTGCCATGAAAGCATGTTATTTAATGTAATAAGCTACCCTTTCACATAATATTTTGATTATCTGTGTATCAGTCTTATTCATACTGCCTAAGGGGTCTGCTGACCCACATTCTAGATGAGTTTGTTGGAAGGCTTTATCAGGGATTCAGTTTTCAACAACAAAATGCTTGGTTAAAAGGTAGAAATTAAATTTACCAACACAGTGTGGGAGGGTGACTTGCCGGCTTGCTCAGTCGTGTCTGAATCTTTGCAGTCCCGTGGACTGCAGCCCACCAGGCTCCTTGGCCCATGAGATTTTTCAGACAAGAATACTGAAGTGGGTTGCCATTTCGTCCTTCAGGGGATCTTCCTGACTCAGGGATCAAACCCGCATCTCTTGTGTCTTTTGAATTGGCAGGCAGATTCTTTACCAGTTCACCTTCTAGGAAGCCCAGGAGAGTTACTTATAAAGATGCAAAAATTTCATTGCAGAGAACAGAAAATGGATAGAGCTAGAACTGAATATCCTGTACTCACAAACCAATAAAGATTTCCACTTAGCTGTAAGTAAGGCTGAAGAGCATCTGGGTTAGAGAGGACCTAAGTGTTTCCCTTTGCCAGATTATCTCAAAATAGTCCCTAAATCTTTTTGGCACAGAGTGGCAGAAGTCAGACCAACAACTGTTTGAAAACCAATTGGAAAAAAAGAGAACTTAGCTGTCAGAGTGGATTCTTAAACAATGCAGAGTCTGGTAGTCCAGTGATTAGGACTCCACACATCCACTGCCAAAGGCCTGAGTTCCATCTCTGATCTGGACGCTAAGATGACACAAGCTACAGGCCAAAAAACAAAAACAAAAACACACCCCGATACAAGGTATCATGGATGTTTTAATCTAATTGGCATGCAGTCTCTGTCAACACATAGAAATGGAATCTTTGGGGACACATTATTTAATTTATATCCTGTTAAATTGACACTGGATTGTTTCTAATGATATTAATTGATTTGCAAAAAGAATTAACTAATCAAAAAATGTATCCCACAATCGGGTTAGCATTATTAAACACAGCCACAATTCATGATTTATGATATACAGATGTATCAGGGGGTGATGTATGTGTGTATGTAGTCATATAAATGGGAAGCACAAAATATTTCTTGTTCAAAACATTTTTAAACTGTTATACTTTTATTCATAATAAATAAATATCTTCCATTAGGTGTACTCTTCATCTGGATATGACATGCTGTAGGTTTCAAATATTATACATTCCAAACATTAATAAAGCCCGTTTTGTTGAGAAAAACTTGCAAGAAGCAATATAATAATGTATCTTTGCATCATACGTTATACTTCTGCTTTAGGAAAGTAATCGTGTTTATGCATTTAATACATTTGGCAACCAATTTGTCTGTTAATAACATTATGATATTTTATTATCAATTCAGTTTATATAAATTGTATTCAATGCTAGTGCTATGAATTAAAAGTGTGATATGAATGGGAATGAAGTATTTCACAGTTATGTAGATTGTGAAGATAATGTTTTCCCTGGCATGATCATTTCAGGCCATTTCCTTTTTTTCTTCAAGTTTTTATTCTTCTTAAAATTTTCTCTGTAAATCTCTGCATTCACTGATACATTTGACTATCTTTAAGACTGTCAGAACAAGCATTGCTAACCTAAATAGCATAGCTATCACAAAATTAGATTTCTCCAGCCATATCAACCCTTAAGTCACATAAAGATGTGTAGTGATGCTGGGGTATCTAGGCTCTGCTGAACTAACTAGCTGGATTGTGGTTGGTTGTGTTGATTCAGAATGAAAATTGGGTCAGACATGGTGAGATGAAAAGGGAGGCAGGAGCCATATTTGTAAGTTTTGCATTAAAACCCATCAAGTCTTCTTTCAGAAAGCTTTCCCTAATAAACTCCCCATTTCTCACTATCCCTTTGCTGTATCCCTGTACTTTGTCATCTTGTTGTTCATTCGCTAAGTTATGTCCAACTCTGTGACCCCATGGACTATGGCAAGGTGGGCTCCTCTGTCCATGGGATTTCCCAGGCAAGAGCACTGGAGTGGGTTGTCATTTCCTTCTCCAGAGGATCTTCCCAACCCAGGGATCAAACCCACATCTGCTGCATTGCAGTCAGATCCTTTACCACTGAGCCACCAGGAAGCCATACTCTGTTATATGTACCACCTAAAACTCCTGCCCTTCTTAATTCTTTTATTGCCTTCAACCAAAATCTAGAAGCCCCATTGAATGAATTCTGTCTCTTCTGTATCTGTTTTTCTCACGGACAAAGTGGAGGTCCCATATGCGTGATGGAGTCTGTTGATGATGGGAGGGCATGGATGGATTTGTGGATGAGTAGTAGGTGTGCCTTTGGGGCAAAACCTTCACCTACCTTCTCAGCTTCCCAGAGATGCCTTCTTCTCTATCTCTTTATGGGATGTCATATCGTCTACACCAGACCCCTGAAATTGGGTGAATCATCAACTTCAGGGGGTGAGACTTGGCTTTCTTTGTGCCTGTTGAAGTATCTTGGGGGGCATTAGCTCCCTCAAACCAGAAACAATTAACAGGAATTGAGAAGACGAATCCCTCCTCGTTTCTCTTCCCCAAGATGAGATTCCTCCTTGCAACGCTTGGAGACTTTCCCAGCACTGACGAACATTCCTGTCATCTGCCGTGTCTTTCTGTGCATCTCTGCAAAGCAACAGGCATCTCTGCAGAACAGCTTCCCTAACTTCCCTTTCTTTCCCCCTCCCTTCTCGTCTCTGGGCTGTAACCATCCGAATAATGTTTTAGCATTTGAATCCTTTCCTTGGGCTTTCTTTTCTGCTAAATTTCACAGACAAAGACAATCTGTATTAGAAGTATTGGAAAAATACAGATGTTCAAAATTGGTTTTAGGTTTTGGATTGCTCGTCTGAATGAAAAGACTGGTAAGCATATCACTAGCCAGTAAGTAGGGTGGCAGTGAGTCCTAGCACGCGGTGGCAGGGTTACTGGGAAGGAGGTCCTGGCTCATGGCACTGCCCTGGAAGATGAAGGAATTCTTGCTCAACATCAGGATAACGGAGCAGAATGGCTTCTGCTGGAACTTACAGAAAGATGTGACAATCTCCAGGCGCTCAGCTGCCAGTTGAAGACGTGTTCTGAAAGCAGGTGGCCTGAAATGCAGCGTTGAGGGTTACCTCCTGCAGCCTCCAAGAACAGCGTGCTAAAGTCAGGCTCCGATGACAAAGTAGCAAAGACACAAACAAAACCAAATATACAATCCCCGTAGGTTTCCGGTGTCAAAATCGAGGCCCTGATAGGGGGAAAAATAGTCCATGATACTTGCCTGGGGAGGAATGGATGCTTAAATGTTGGTACTGACCTTTTTTCCTTCAGAGTTCCGCAAGTTCCTCTTTGTCCCAGTAGGTTAGCTTCCTCTGGCCAGGAGACTGAGAAGGCTTTACTGAAGTGGGGGCTGTGCAGGGATTTTCTGCCCCTCATTCCAAGTCAATAACCAGGGTCGGTTCTGAGTATGTCCTGAATGACAAAGTGTAAGGACTGCCCCCCGGGGTGGGGAGGGGAGAGAAAGAGCCAACACAGTAATGCAGATTCGGGACATAGCTGATATATGTCAGCCAGCGTCAGGGGTGCATGGATTGAGGGGATTTTTAGCAGTTTTAGACTGATTGTGTATGTGCGATAGAAGATAGACTATGAGAGAATTCATCGATATGAATGCTTTTGTAATTGAAGTCAATGAAATGTAAAAATACCTGGAGCTTACTTTTGATGGCGCCATGGAGCCTAGATCAAACAGTAGTCTGTCAAACAAGTGCAGTGAAAATACCCTTCCATCGTGAAGGAGAAATTGAAAGACTCAGGGCGGAGGGTGTGTTAGGATGATTGATGATGCGCGGTCTGAGTCTCCCAACCTGATAGAACTGACCCGTCTCACTCTGAGAAGCTCGCTTTGACTTGCTTGAAAAAAGGAAGCAAACAAAAGAAGGGTCGACCCGTTTCATCCAAAATGCAAATAGTAATAGTGTAGTAGACATATGGCTTTCTCAATGGTTTATCTCTTTTTAAAAATGTATTTTGCCCTTGCAAATTTCCTATTCAGTTCTGAATTCTGCAGTGACATCATCCGGAGGTGAGCTATGAAAGATGGTATTTGACCTATGAGTTAATTAACTTACTGGCAAATGTATTAAAAAATCGAAAAATTAGGATGTGTAAGTAATTCACCTTCTTGAGGTGAGTTTATGACTGAGTCACTGTTAGTTCTGTCATTGAAAAAGTGATTTGAGGCAGATTGCTTCACTTACGCATAAAATGAGTTAAGATTAAACTATTTAAACCTGTTTTCATAGGTGTTATCTAGCACTGCATTGATAATCTGTGATTCAGATGGACATTGTGGGGTTGAAAGTGTTCCTGGCAGTCACTAGTCAATCGGGTTGTAAGGAGCACATCACAGAATAAAATGGCTTCTAAGATTCCCCAAGGAAAGTGTAGATCATGTGGTTCTCCAAGTGAATTTACAAACTCAGCTTTAAAATGTGTTCTGAAATATTAGATCTCTGGGTTTAGCCACTAAGCGCTTTTGTCCACAAATCTGAGTGATTCCTCAAAGACAGCTTGTTACTTTCACACCATCATTAATCTCCCAAAGATAGATGCTATCAAAATCTACCACTTCTAATAAAATGGAAAAGTCCATATGTTTATTAAATTATCTTTCAACAAAGTAACTGACATTGAATTTAAACTACCTGCCCCCCCAATTATAATACACTGGGATACCAGTACTCAGGAATACTTTCAGATAGCCCAGTATAGACTGACAAGGTATGCACATGTACTTTACAAGCTACAGAGCAGAAGAGTTAAGAACATTGCTGTCATCAGCTGAAATGGTAAATGAAGTTCCTGGTGTTCTTCAGAATAGAAATACAGTTGTTCCACATCTCTGCATGAAGTGATCACTTAGTTCTTGAGTCTTGGATATATACTTTTAAATACAATCATAATAACTGAATTTATAAGTGTTGACAGAAATTGGCAAGAAAAATATTTTCTAGAGCTACCTTCATTAGTTTATTTCCCTGATTGGTTTTCCATGGAGAGATGTGAAATGACTTCATTGTTTTCTCCTTTTAATTATATCTTCCTGAAAATATTTTCATTAAGATCTTTCCTGTGTAGTCACACAACACAGTTGATTCATAATAGAGAAGGTTTTTTTAAAATCTATTTTGGTTTTACTGTTTATCATTACTGGCTTTCTGGACCTTCTGAGTTTATTTGTGCTGGCCACATAATGCAACTCAGATTATCCAGGGCAAGATTTTGAAGTTATATCATTCTTCCTAATTTTCAGCTTTGTTGGAGCTTTTTTTTTTTTTTTTCCTTACCCCTATACAACATCAAGCCAAGTATTTGCTCCTCTGCTTTGAGGATTCAAGTCTGCCGATTGAAGACAGGTACAAGTTTTCAATGAGACCTTATTAAATTAGTGGGATTTTTAACATTATTTTACTACTTTTGTGTAACGCCAAAAAGACCAGTATCACTGATTACTCTTATACCCCAACAATTGTGCTGTCTTTCTTTGGAAATAATGTTGCAGCATTTATGTGAATCCACAGAGCTGCCTGGAGGGTCTCTTGTTGGAGACTAGACAGCTCTGATGAGGTCAAGTTTTGAGGTCAGAAAGAATAGAGTGGAATTAGGAAAAGTCATTCTTCTAAAACCACTCATTCTGTTCTAATACTTGATATGTTTTTAATCTGGCTGAAATTGTACTGAGGATCTATATAGAACTGATACCATTATTTCCACAAAAATATGGTATGGCTATAATGGTCAGGATGAAATTAACTTACTTTTGAAACAATCAATTTATTATGTAATCTTTACTCTAGCAAAATTTTGTGATTAGCAGTAGATGGTACTGAAATTAGAAGTATAAAGAGATCCACGTGGGACCAGGCAACCTGGATTTTGCAGTAGAATAATGGATAGTAACTTTGTAGCCACCAGGAACCTCATTTATTCCTTCATCCGTCTGTTCAAAATTCATTGACACACTAAACCGGTTACCATGGATACAGTAATCTGCAACACAGATATCTCCCTTGTCTTTATGGTCTTATAATTTAAGGGAGACCAGCAATCCAGTATTCTTGCCTGGAGAACCCCAGGGACAGGGGAGCCTGGCTGGTTTCTGTCTGTGGGGTCGCACAGAGTCGGACACGACTGAAATGACTTAGTAGCAGCAGCAGCAGCAGCAGCAGCAATAGGGACTCAGGAAGTCCAAATATCTTGGAATATTCAAGTCAGGCTTGGGGCGTTGCCCCATGGAGGATGTAATCCCAGATTTAGACAGAAGGGAAACTTAGACTAGTCTAGATCATGGCTTAGAGCTTTCTCATTCCAGACAATTCTAACAGAGCTCTATGGGGCCATCATTATCTAGTCACTGAACCACAGACACCCAATAAGTGGGAGAAAAAATCCAAATAAATGATTTATTGGTGGTGGTGGTGTAGTCACTAAGTCATGTCCGACTCTTGCAACCCCATGAACTATATAGCCCTCCAGGCTCCTCTGTCCATGGGATTCTCCAGGCATGAATACTGGAGTAGGTTGCCATTTACTTCTCCAGGGGACCTTCCTGACCCAGGAATCGAACCCGGGTCTCCTGCATTGCAGGCAGATTCTTTACCGACTGAGCTATGATTTATTATGAGGATCTAAATATCTAATAAGCAGACCTTTGGCTGTCCGTTCTCAGAGCCATCTTTTTCCTGACACCGAGTCAGTGCTAAATCCAAAAAAACTGGTAATTGAGTCATTTTTGTTGGAAAGCACAACAAAGCTTGAAATAGCATTCAGGACTCAGATTAGAGAGTGCATCTTTTCAAATAAATGTGTAAACCTCTAATTTTTTCCCTCTCCTCTGATTAGTTCAGGATGCATTTATTTACCTTTACTTAAAAGCAGTCAAGCACCCTTTCTCTGTCTTTATTCTTTTCTTCTCACACGTTTCAGTGCACTGAGAGGCCCTTCAGCCATACTCAGTTTCAGCAACCTCAATCACATCACCTCAGTCACATCGCTAGAGATCATGAACACTGGAGAAGGCATAAATGAAAGCTGGGATCGAATCTTTGTTCAGCCGTCCATTTGCTGCATGACATCATCAAAGTTATAACCCCATGAAACAATATCAATTCTTCCAATCTAAGAACACAGTGGATCTTTCCATCTGTTTGTGTCTTCTTCAGTTTCTTTCATCAGTGTCTTATAGTTTTCAGTGTGCAGATCTTTTACCGCCTTGGGTAGGTTTACTCCTAGATATTTAATTTTTTTTTGATGGGATTGTTCCCTTAGTTTCTTATATTTTATTTTGGTTCATAGAAGTGCAACAGATTTCTGTATATTAATTTTGTATTCTACAGCTTTATAGAATTCATTAATGTTCCCTAGCAGTTTGATGGTGGCATCTTTTGGATTTTCTATGTAGTATCATGTCATCTGCCAACAGTACAGTTTTACTTCTTCCTTTCCAGTTTGGGATTCCTTTTATTTTTCTTCACCAATTGCTGTGGCAGGACTTCTAAAACTATGTTGAATAAAAGTGGCAAGATTGGGCACCCTTGTCTTTATCCTGATCTTAGAGTGGAGGCTTTGATCTGGAGGTTAGTTACATCCATACCAGGTGCTTAGCAGGGCTGATTTTAAAAAGTAAATGAAAGGTTTTAGGGTCGTTATCTGGCGTAGGATAGATAATGCAGCATATGGTACCTATTGTTACTGTTGCTACCCTGCAATCCTCACACTCCTTCTTCTACCAGCTCTACTAATTTTCTCATTTACAGTGTATAAACTGTTATACATTAGGCCCTAAATGGGAAACATTGTTCTAGGGGAACCTTACTTTACATCTAATGTAATTGATTATGGGTAATTGTTAACAAAAACAAGAGGAAAGTATAAAGGTAAGTGAAATATTTCAGAAAAGAACAGTAAATGTTTAAAATGCAGTAGACAACAAGGAATTTAAGAATGGAAATAGAGAGAAAATTGAATTTTTAGGAAGCAGTGATTATAAGTGATAAAATAATAAACTGAGAATGAAATTAAGATATCAGAAGCAGTATTTAGAGATTTACTTTAGTAAATTTACTTAGTCAATTTTTTTTAATGTCAAAATGTCTTTTAAGAGTAATTCTGCTTTAAGATTTTTTTTTTTAATTTGCTCTTTTAATTGGGATGTGTTGGTCAACAGAGAGAGAGATTGGAATCTGATTCTGATTTGTAGCTTTTGCCTATTTCCATAGTGTAAATACTTCCACCAAGATCCATTTCAGATTACCAACTTGACATTGCTGAATGAAGAGTTGACAAGAAATTCACAGAATAGGCTTTCTTGTGAGCTGGTGCAAGCTGACTGTCTCTAGCACACCTTGCTTGAAACCTCGTTTAAAAGTGAATGCCTATAGCATTGTTTTTTTAGTAGTTGACCACAAAATGAGCCTTAATCCACATGCTCAGAGTCTAAGTGGGCTCAATATGTATTGTGTTACTGTCTCTTTATGGGCTTTAAGGCTGCCTTTTAGGGATTTCTCATTTCCTCCTGAGTTCCATGGCTTCAATAACAGTTAATTGTGACCATAAAAACTATTAATCATTTGGCAAAGGCTACTTCTGTGTGTGGGGAAATCAAGAGAGTAGATTAACACACTAGGCAGGTAGTAATGGCTTTTCCATTATAAAAATTTTATTAGAAGTAGCAAAACATAGCATGTAACTATCAATTCTTATTATTTATACTAACATTAAGCAACTTTTAAAAGAATGCAGGCACAAAGGTGCAATTCAGCTTCTGCTATTCAGCCATCTGATTCACCTATAAATGTTAACTGTTATTTCTTCAAAATCTAACATTATTTTCCTTTAATCACTTTAAAGAGATTTCTGTTCCTCCTTTGATGGTGCTTTGGGTGACGGAAAACCCAGGTGTTGACATTTGTATGTATTTCCCTGAGTTGGCTCCTCATGGTTCCCTTTTTCATTGTTGTCAGTTCCCCAGTTTCCCCAGTGCCTTTTCCCAACCCATCTTTGGAGGACCTGAGAATATGTGGAGCCAGCCTAAGGGCAAAGTGGTGGTCCTGCAAGCAGAAGCCGAAATGTCCACGTACACAGCTGTAATCAGGCCAGCAAGATTGCCCCTTTCCTCTGGCATCGAGGCAGTGGTGAAGGAGTAGGCCTGCCTTAATCTGATCCTCGAGGCACAGGAGGCTGGGAGCAGCGTCTACCAGGTGTGTAATTTCACCGGTGCGCCACTTTGGTTTCCTAAAGGGGCATCGACCAGCTTCTCTGAGAAGCATTTTTTGAAGACAGTCTAGCATACAAGCGTGTCTTCACTCATGGAAATACTAGTTAACTTGCCCTTGGAGGTGCTATTGACAGGACAATAGAGAGTTATTGATTTTCCGAAAAGCCAGATACTTTTGAGTAAACATGGAACGTGAGAGGCACCCCCACCCCCCCCCAGAGAACTTGTGCCCTGAGAGGCTCTGGGAGCTGTCACAGCAGGTGCCACTTTGAAGTCACTGCAGAGATTGGTCCCAAGGGTGCAGCCACCATAAGCTGCACTCTAGTGGCACAGATGGCCCTTGAGTGTGAGCCGTTGCCTGGACGTCTCAAGAGACCATCTTAGTTAGTGTTACTGTCTTCCTTGTAACACCGGCTTTCATTTGATCTTTAGCATCCAACGGGAACATGGGAAATATTGACTTTCTTTCTTCCTTTTCATCATGTTCTTTCTTAAGCTCAGACAAAAACTGTTTTAACTCAGGAACCCTGGGAGTCCTGGTACCTAAAAGCTTATTGCAGAGACCCATGTCAGTCACTCCATCAAAGGGAATGATTAAGGTGCTTGGACACTGTGTGGTAGGAATTGGTGCTTAAACCTGCTAATCAGCTTTCAGCCTTCTCTGGGGGTCAAGTTTCAACTCGGAAGGGTCCTTTTAAAATAAAGTAAAAAAAAAAATTATTTTTTAATAAAAAAAAAGGAAAAAAAAGAATGCTTACATATAACATATTTTGAATGAATAATTAGCATATATGCCACTTGCTTACTTCCAGGTGCTTCATTTAGTAATCAGCAAGCATTATACTATTCACGTCTCAAAATCACAATGAGATTGGTACCATTGTTGTTTGTTATAGTTATCTATTATTTTTAGGTTCAAATTGCTGGTGGGAAAACCCAGTTTTAGAGGGAATGTGTATTGTGTCCAAGGATTTACAGTTAGGAAATGGCATGAATTCAGTTATTTGAGACACTTAAAGAGGATTGTTTTACTACCTCTGGTACTGAATACACATATGTGTGTTTTAAGGAAGCATTTAAGGAAATTACCAAGTGGATTGCCACATGGATTATTTACCAAGTGGATTGGGCTTCCCTTTTGGCTTAGACAATAAAAAATATGCCTGCAATGCAGGAGATCTAGGTTTGATCCTTGGGTTGGAAAGATCCTGGAGAAGAGAATGGCAACCCACTCCAGTATTCTTGCCTGGAGAATCCCATGGACAGAGGAGCTTGGCAGGCTACAGTCCATGGGGTCACAAAGAGTTGGACATGACTGAGCAACTTGGCACACAAACACACCAAGTGAATTACTTAGAGCATTTAAAATTTATTAGGTGACTCTATTGTACTTGTGCTTTTATCTCTCAACTGCAGTTATTTAAAAATTCTGGATTAGAATTTACACATTTATGATAAAGTAAAAACAAGGCATTATCTAGATAAATCAGGTATAGTTTTCCTATAAAGAGTGAATATTAAATTTTTAAAATTTTTGTCTTTTCATTGTTTTCAGCCTGTGTAGGTCTCTTTGTTTGGTCGATTATTTACTGAGTGGGAAGGGAAAACCCAGTCTGTGTATTCTGTGATGTGTGGGGTGAACAGATGCTTATGAAGTCTTCTTAGTCCTCCAGGGAAGAGAGGGCGAGAAGGCAGGGATGCATTAGTAAGAGCCTTGAAATGACAACTGTCTGCCAGCAAGGAGATATTTAGGGTTTAATATCTTGGCAAACCAGTTCTGAGGAGCCGATTTAGCATTCTGCCATCATCCAGAGGATCGATCCTCTGTCCTTGCCCGAAGTCAGATGTAGTTAGATGAGATGAAGCTGATATATTTTGTCTGCAAACTTAGAGGAGCCAAATGTTAACCAGCTATTAAAAAGTAAAATAATGTTATCTCTTCCCTGTTTTGGACATGACAGCCAGAGCAGGGCCACTCAGCATCACCTCAATATTCTCTGCCTCTGGAGTGTTTAGCGAATTTACTTTATTCCTCAAAACGTATTTTCTACTGTAAGCACCTATAAAGAGGATTACCATAATTGTTTTTGCCTATGGCAAAGTATGAAGAACGCCCCAGCTTATGTGGTACAGTTATTATTTTTTTTTTAGACATGCAAACACAGCAGTTCCTTTTACATTTGACTACCCAGCAATTTCCATAATATCTTCACAATTATATATTATATAAATGCTTTCACTACATAATGAATATTTTTATTTCTTGATTCAGTTTTATGGTAGGGAGACCATAATGGCATTAAAAATGTGGAAAATTCCTCTGCTTTTAATGCCATCTGGGTTTTTGTAATATATGCCAAATAGATGTATGAATTCTGAAAATTACAGAAAGTTGCTTACTTAACTTCAGTTTCATGATCTTTAGAAGGACTTAATGTGTAATCAGTGGATCCATTCTGTTTTACCATATTGTTGGTTTTTAGATATCCATTCCCTTCCCCCCACCCCAAATGTGAAAAGAAACCTAATAATCGGAATATTTTCCATTTAGGGAATATTGTCTACCATTATTTTTAGTGATAAATATATTCAAGCAGCAAAACACACAAATGAAAAATAAAGTGTTTTCCTAAATCTGACCATCTGAAAATAATAATTGTTCATATTTTGTGAAACACATTCTGATTGCTTTTATAAGCACTTATACAAGTAGAAGAGTAGAAAGAAGATGGGTTTATGAAAGTATGTTTAAAATTCTATAATTTTAAATAAAATGATTAAAAACTAATATATACAAGTGATAGAGAATATAAACTGTACAAACTGGTGTATCCTGTGACTAAAAAGGTTCTTCTCCCAACGCAAGACTTTATTCTCAAGCCCCAGGAATAAGAAAGCAAATAATGTTACTTATGTTCTGTGACTTTCTAAATTACAGGTTTATATATAAAATACATTTAATACAAATTTTAACTTTTAAGTGGAAAATCAGCAGAAGAAAATAAAATTTTAGTTTTTTACAAATCCTTAAATATAAGAAATATTACTTTAAAAATAAAGTCTAGGAGTGTGGGAGTCAAAGAGAGGTTTAAAGATGGCAGAAGGGGCCTCAAGGAGTTTAGATACCTTTCTCTAGAAATTGGAAAAGGCAATCAAACAATTCTTCCTGAAGCCTCCAGAAGGTTCACAGCTCTGCCAACACATTGATTGTAGCCCAGAGATACCCATTTTGGACTTCTGACTTCCAAAACGAGATCAAGCCCTGAACCTGTGGAGTGGGAGCAATGACTCCAAGGCCCTAGACTGCCAGAGAACTAACCCTCAGTTCAGTTCAGTTCAGTTCAGTCGCTCAGTCGTGTCCGACTCTTTGCGACCCCATGAATCACGTCACGCCAGGCCTCCCTGTCCATCACCAACTCCCGGAGTTCACTCAGACTCACGTCCATCGAGTCGGTGACGCCATCCAGCCATCTCATCCTCTGTCATCCCCTTTTCCTCCTGCCCCCAATCCCTCCACTAATCCTAGGGAGTATCAAATAGTGAGAACTCACACAAAGGAAACCACTTGAATACAAGACCAACCAATAGCAGCCTGTGCAGGCCACAACATCTAAACAACAAACAAAAATACAAACCCAATCATCAGCAGACAGGATTACCAACTCACTCAGGCTTACCCATAGAGGAAAAACAAACAAACAAGTCAGCACAAATCTCACCCTGTATGAAGCTTACATAAACTGCTGGACCAACCTTAGGAGGGCAGAAACCAAAAGCAAGAAATAATTCAACCTTGAAGCCTGGGAAAAGGAGACCTCAAACACAATAAGTTTAAAAAAATAATGAAAAGGCAGAGAACTGCTAGACAAAAGAAGGAACAAATTAGAAACACAGAAGTCCAAATAATGAAGAAGAAATAGGCAAACTACCTGAAAAATAATTCAGAATAATGATAGTAAAGATGATCAAAAATCTTGAAAACAAAATGGAGAAAATGAAAGAATCAATTAACAAGGACCTAGAAGAATTAAAGAATAAACATACAGAGACAAACAACACAATTACTGAAATTAAAAATACTCTAGAAGGAATCAATAGCAGAATATCTGAAGCAGAAGAACAAATCAGTGACCTGGAAGATAAAGTGGTGGAAATAACACTTGAAGAGCAGAATAAAGTAAAAAGAATGAAAAGAACTGAGGATAGTCTCAGAGACCTCTGGGACAATATCAAACACACCAACATTCAAATTATAGGGATACCAGAATAAGAAGAGAAAAAGAAATGGTATGAAAAAAGTTTTGAAGAGATTATAGTTGAAAATTTCCCCAACATGGAAAAGGAAATAGTCAATCAAGTCTAAAAGATGCAAAGAGTCCTGTACAGGATAAATCCAAGGAGAAACACACCAAGACACACACCTAATGAAACTAACAAAGACTAAACACAAAGAAAATATATTAAAAGCAACAAGGGAGAAGCAACAAGTAACATACAAAGGAAATCTCATATATTTAACAGCTGATCTTTCAGCAGAAACTCTCAGGCCAGTAGGGAATGGCAGGATATATTTAAAGTACTGAAAGGGAAAAATCTACAACCAAGATTACTGTACCCAGCCAGGATGTCATTCAAAATTGATGGAAAAATGAAAAGCTTTTCAGACAAGCGAAAGTTAAGAGAATTCAATACCACCAAACGAGCTTTACAACAAATGTTAAAGGGACTTATATAGTCAAGCAATACAAGAGAAGAAAAAAGATCTACAAAATCAACCACAAACAATTAAGAAATAGGCAATGGGAACATATATATCAATAATTATTTTAAATGTAAATGGATTAAATGCCCAACCAAAAGACACAGACTGGCTGAATGGATACAAGAACAAGACCCAGACCCATATATATTCTGTCTACAAGAAACCCACTTCAGACTTCAAGACACAGATAGACTGAGAGGATGGAAAAATATCTTTCACGCAAATGGGAAGCAAAAGAAAGCTGGAAGAGCAATCCTCATATCAGACTAAATAGACCTTAAAGTAAAGAAGATTACAAGAGATAAGGAAGGACACTACATAATGATCAAGGGATGAATCCAGGAGGAAGACATAACAATTGTAAATATCTATGCACCCATCATAGGAGCACCTCAATACATAAGACAAACACTAACAGACATAAAAGGAGATATTAACTGTAACACAATAATAGTAGGAGACTTTAACACCCACTCACACAGATCATCAAAACATAAAATTAATAAGGAAACACAAGTCTTAAGTGATTCATTAGATGAGATGGATCTCATTGATATCTCCAGGACATTGCATCCAAATGCAGAATACACCTTCTTCTCAAGTGCACATGGAACATTCCGAGGATAGACCTTGGGTCACAAATCAAACCTCAGTAAATTTAGGAAAACTGAAATCGTATCAAACATCTTCTCTGACCACAATGCTATGAGACTAGATATCAATTACAAGAAAAAACTATTAAGAAACACAAACACCTGGAGATTATAAACAATACATTTCTAAATAACAAACAGGTTATTGAAGAAATCAAAAGGGAAATAAAAAAATTTCTAGAAACAAATGACAATGAAAACACAACTCAAAACCTATTGGATGCAGCAAAAGCAGTTCTAAGAGGGTAGTCTATAGCAATACAAGCCTACCTCAAGAAGCCAGAAAAACATCAAATAGACAAGCTAACTTTACACCTAAAACAACTGGAAAAAGAACAAAACCCCCCAAAAATTAGTAGAGGGAAAGAAATCATAAAGATCCAAGCAGAAATAAATGAAAGAAACAATAGTAAAGATTAATAAAACTAAAAGCTGGTTTTTTGAGAGGATAAACAAAATTTTCAAACCTTTGGCCAGACTCATCAAGAAAAGAAAAGAGAAGAATCAAATCAACAAAATTAGAATTGAAAAAGGAGAGGTCACAACAGACAATGCAGAAATACAAAGGATTATAGGAGACTATTGTGAACAGCTCTATGGCAACTCCTGCACAAATGGACAGATTCTTAGAAAAGTTCAATCTTCCAAGACTGAAACAGGAAGAAATAGAAATTATGAACAGCTCAATTACAAGCACTGAAATTGAAGCTGTGATCAAAAATCTCCCCAAAAACAAAAACCCAGGACCAGATGGCTTCACAGGAGCATTCTATCAAACATTTCAGTTCAGTCATTCATTCTTGTCTGACTCTTTGCGATCCCATGAACTGCAGCACCCCAGGCCTCCCTGCCCATCACAAACTCCCAGAGTCTATCTAAACCCATGTCCATTGAGTCGGTGATGCCATCCAACCATCTCATCCTCTGTCATCCCCTTCCCCTCCTGCCCTCAATCTTTCCCAGCATCAGAGTCTTTTCAAATGAGTCAGCTCTTCGCATCAAGTGGCCAAGTATTGGAGTTTCAGCTTAAACGTCATTCCTTACAATGAACACCCAGGACTGATCTCCTTTAGGATGGACTGGTTCGATCTCCTTGGTGACCAAGGGATTCTCAAGAGTCTTCTCCAACACCACAGTTCAAAAGCATCAATTCTTCGGTGTTCAGCTTTCTTTATAGTCCAAGTCTCACATCCATACATGACCACTGGAAAAACCATAGCCTTGACTAGATGGACCTTTGTTGAAAAGTAATGTCTGTGCTTTTTAATATGCTATCAAGGTTGGTCATAACTTTCCTTTCAAGGAGTAAACATCTTTTAATTTCATGGCTGCAGTCACCATCTGCAGTGATTTTGGAGCCAAAAAAATAAAGTCAGCCACTGTTTCCACTGTTTCCCCATCTATTTCCCATGAAGTGATGGGACCAGATGCCATGATCTTCATTTTCTGAATGTTGAACTTTAAGCCAACTTTTTCACTCTCCTCTTTCACTTTCATCAAGAGGCTCTTTAGTTCGTCTTCACTTTCTGCCATAAGGGTGGTGTCATCTGCATATCTGAGGTTATTGATATTTCTCCTGGCCATCTTGATTCCAGCTTGGGTTTCTTCCAGCCCAGTGTTTCTCATGATGTACTCTCTATATAAGTTAAATAAGCAGGATGATGATATACAGCCTTGACAGACTCCTTTTCCTATTTGGAACCAGTCTATTTTTCCATGTCCAGTTCTAACTGTGCTTCTTGACCTGCATACAGGCTTCTCAAGAGGCATGTCAGGTGGTCTGGGATTCCCATCTCTTTCAGAATTTTCCACAGTTTATTGTGATCCACACAGTCAAAGGCTTTGGCATAGTCAATAAAGCAGAAATAGATGTTTTTCTGGAACTCTCTTGCTTTTTCCATGATCCAGAAGATGTTGGCAATTTGATCTCTGGTTCCTCTGCCTTTTCTAAAATGAGCTTTAACATCTGGGAGTTCACAGTTCACATATTGCTGAAGCCTGGCTAGGAGAATTTTGAGCATTACTTTACTAGCATGTGAGATGAGTGCAATTGTGTGCTAGTTTGCCACACAATCATACATTGAGAGAAGGGCTAATGCCTATCTTTCTAAAACTCTTTCAAAAAGTTGCAGAGGAAGGAACACTTCCAAACTCATTCTATGAGGGCACCACCACCCTGATACCAAAACCAGACAAAGAAAACACACAAAAAGAAAACTACAGGCCAATATCACTAGAAAACATACATGCAAAAATCCTCAAGAGAATTTTAGCAGACAGAATTCAGCAACACATCCAAAAGCTCATACATCATGATCAAGTTGGGTTTATTCCAGGGTTTCTACAGTATATGAAAATCAATCAATTTGATACACCATATTAACAAATTGAAAGCTAAAAACCATATGATAATCTCAAAAGATGCTGAAAAAGCCTTAGACAAAATTCAGCACCCATTTATGACTAAAACTCTTCAAAAAATGGACGTAGATGGAACTTACCTCAACATACCAAGGCCATATATGATAAGCCTACAGCAATAATTATTCTCAATGGTGAAAAACTGAAAACATTCCCCCTAAGATCAGGAACAAGACAAGGGTGTCCACTTTCACCACTATTACTCAACATAGTTCTGGAAGTCCGAGCTACAGCAGAGAAGAAAAAGAAACAAAAGGAGTTCAGATCATTAAAGAAGAAGTAACGCTCTCACCGTTTGCAGATGACATGATACTGTACATAGAAAATCCTAAAGATAGTATCAGAAAATTACTAGAGCTAATCAATGAATTTAGCAAAGTTGCAGGATACGAAATCAATACACAGAAATGACTTTCAATTCTATATACTAACAATGAAAAATCAGAGCAATTAAGGAATCAATCCCATTCACCATTGCAACAAAAACAATTAAATATCTTGGAATAAACTTACCTAAGGAGATAAAAGAACTGTACATAGAAAATTATAAGACAGCAAAGCTAGGGGAGGTGATGGAATTCCAGCTGAGCTATTTCAAATCCTGAAAGATGATGCTGTGAAAGTGCTGCATTCAATATGCCAGCAAATTTGGAGAACTCAGCAGTGGCCACAGGACTGGAAAACGTCAGTTTTCATTCCAATCCCAAAGAAAGGCAATGCCAAAGAAAGTTCAAACTACCACACAATTGCACTCATCTCACACACTAGTAAAGTAATGCTAAAAATTCTCCAAGCCAGGATTCAGCAATACATGAACCATGAACTTCCAGATGTTCAAGTTGGATTTAGAAAAGGCAGAGGAACCAGTGATCAAAAGGCCAACTTCCGCGGGATCATCGAAAAAGCAAGAGAGTTCCAGAAAAACATCTATTTCTGCTCTATTGACTTTGCCAAAGCCTTTGACTGTGTGGATCACAATAAACTGTGGGAAATTCTGAAAGAGATGGGAATCCCAGAACACCTGACCTGCCTCTTGAGAAACCTATATGCAGGTCAAGAAGCAACAGATAGAACTGAACATGGAACAACAGACTGGTTCCAAATAGGAAAAGGAGTCTGTCAAGGCTGTATATTGTCACTCTGCTTATTTAACTTATATAGAGAGTACATCATGAGAAACGCTGGGCTGGAAGAAACCCAAGCTGGAATCAAGATTGCCGGGAGAAATATCAATAACCTCAGATATGCAGATGATGCCACCCTTATGGCAGAAAGGTGGTGTTAGGTTTTAGTTCCTTGTGAAGAGGAAGTAAAAAGCTTCTTGATGAAAGTGAAAGAGGAGAGTGAAAAGGTTGGCTTAAAGCTCAACATTCAGAAAACGAAGATCATGGCATCTGGTCCCATCACTTCATGGGAAATAGATGGGGAAAGAGTGGAAACAGTGGAAACAGTGTCAGACTTTATTTTTTTGGCTCCAAAATCACTGCAGATGGTGATTGCAGCCATGAAATTAAAAGACACTTACTCCTTGGAAGAAAAGTCATGACCAACCTAGACAGCATATTCAAAAGCAGAGACATTATTTTGCCAACAAAGGTCCGTCTAGTCAAGGCTATGGTTTTTCCAGTGGTCATGTATGGATGTGAGAGTTGGACTGTGAAGAAAGCTGAGCGCTGAAGAATTGATGCTTTTGACCTGTGCTGTTGGAGAAGACTCTCGAGAGTCCCTTGGACTGCAAGGAGATCCAACCAGTCCATTCTAAAGGAGATCAGCCCTGGGATTTCTTTGGAAGGAATGATGCTAAAGCTGAAACTCCAGTACTTTGACCACCTCAATCAAAGGGTTGACTCATTGGAAAAGACTGTGATGCCTGGAGGGATTAGGGGCAGGAGGGAAAGGGGACAACAGAGGATGAGATGGCTGGATGGCATCACCGACTTGATGGACATGAGTTTGAGTGAACTCCGGGAGTTGGTGATGGACAGGGAGGCCTGGTGTGCTGCGATTCATGGGGTCACAAAGAGTTGGACTCGACTGAGTGACTAAAATGAACTGAATGACACATGTAAGAATTAAAGATTTTAAAATTAAAAAAAAAAGTTACTTAGAAAAAAAAATAGAAAAAAAAAAAGAAGGAAATCAAATGCAACATAAACAGATGGATAGATATTCCATTTTCCTGGATAGAAAGAATCAATATTGTGAAAATGACTATACTACCAAATGCAATTTGCAGATTCAATGCAATCCCTATCAAATTACCAATGACATTTTTCATAGAACTAGAACAAAACATTTCACAATTCACATGGAAACACAAAATACCCCGAATAGCCAAAGCAGTCTTGAGAAAGAAGAATGGAGCTGGAGGAATCAACCTTCCTGACTTCAGATTATCCTCCAAAGCTAGTCATCAAGACAGTATGATACTGGCACAAAAACAGAAATATAGACCAATGGGACAAGATAGAAAGCCCATAAATAAACCCATCCACCTATGGGTACCTTATTTTTGACAAAGGAGGCAAGAATATACAATGGGTCAAAGAAGCCTCTTCAATAAATGTTGCTGGGAACACTGGATATCTACATGTAAAAGAATGAAATTAAAACACTTCCTAACACCATACACAGAAAAAATAGATTAAAGACCTAAATGTAAGACCAGAAACTATAAAACTCTTAGAGGAAAACATAGGCAAAACGTTCGATGACACAAATCAAAACAAGATCCTCTATGACCCACCTCCTAGAGTAATGGAAATAAAAACAAAAGTAAACAAGTGGGACCTGATTAGACTTAAAAGCTTTTACACAGCAAAGGAAACTATAAGCAAGGTAAAAAGACAACCCTGAGACTGGGAGAATATAATAGCAAATGAAACAACTGACAAAAGATTAATTTTGAAAATATACAAGCAGCTCATACAACTCAATACCAGAAAAACTAACAGCCCAATCAAAAAGTGGGAAAAAGACCTAAACAGACATTTCTCCAAAAAAGATGTACAGATGACCAACAAAAACACTGAAAGATGCTGAACATTGCTCATTATTAGAGAAATGCAAATCAAAACAACAATGAGATATCACCTCACACCAATCAGATGGCCATCATCAAAAGTCTACAAAAAAAAAAAAAATGCTGGAGAGAGTGTGAAGAAAAGGGAATGCTCTTGCGCTGTGGGTGGGAGTGTAAATTGATACAGCCACTATGGAAGATGGTATGGAGATTCCTTACAAAACGAGAAATAAAACCAGCATAGGTGGCAGTCCCACTCCTAGGCAAACACCCTGGGGAAACCAAAATTGAAAAAGACACATGTATCCCATTGTTCATTGCAGCACTGTTTACAAAAGCTAGAATATGGAAGCAACCTAGATGTCCATCGACAGATGAACGGATAAAGAAGTTGTGGTGCATGTACATGATGGAATATTCCTCAGCCATAGAAAGGAACACCTTTGATTCAGTTCTAATGAGGTCGATGAACCTAGAACCTACTATATAGAGTGAAGTAAGTCAGAAAGAGAAAGATAAATATCATATTATAATGCACATATACAGAATCTACAAAAATGGTACTGAAGAATTAACTTATAGGGCAACAATGGAGAATCAGGCATAGAGAATACAAAAATAAATAATAGTCTAAAATTAAGGAAAAAAGACATCATTTCAGTCCTTAAAAAATCGCACAACTTAATAAATGAAGACACAAGTGTAAAGAACTCTGAAGATTATGATAGAATGAACAGAATTCAGGTATCATAACTTGTGTGTGTGCTCCTTTCTCTCTGGAAATTTATTGAATTGACTTTTTTTCATTTTTGAATATCAGGAACATTCATCATCATTTTATATATAAATAGTCAATTAGTAGTTATTATTAATTGATTACTAGTCACTAAATATCATTGACATAATGAACAATTATCCTTTTGCTAATCATTGAAAATAGGAATTAGGTTGGAACAAAATGGCATTACTCTCTGTTTTAAAATTTTTAACATAAAAATTTAAATGCCCAGCAATTTAGTTGGCTCACTTTTTAGTTTTAATTTGTATTATATTCCTGTCTATATGTACTACCCCATAATTGAAAAATCCTTCATACCTGACACTAATTGAATATTTCAGTTCAGTTCAGTTCTCAGTCATGTCTGACTCTTTTGTGACCCCATGGACGGCAGCACTCCAGGCCTCCCTGCCCGTTACCAACTCTCGGGGTTTACCCAAACTCATCTATTGAATCGGAGATGCCATCCAACCATCTCATCCTCTGTCGTCCCCTTTTCCTCCTGCCTTCAATCTTTCCCAGATTCAGGGTCTTTTCAAATGAGTTAGTTCTTTACAACAAGTGGCCAAAGTATTGGCGTTTCAGCTTCAACATCAGTCCTTCCAGTGAACACCCAGGACTGATCTCCTTTAGGATGGACTGGTTGGATCTCCTTGCTGTCCAAGGGACTCTCAAGAGTCTTCTCCAACACCACAGTTCAAAAGCATCAATTCTTTGGTGCTCAGCTTTCTTTATAGTCCAACTCTCACATCCATACATGACCACTGGAAAAACCATAGCCTTGACTAGATGGACCTTTGTTGGCAAAGTAATATCTCTGCTTTTTAATATGCTGTCTAGGTTGGTCATACCTTTCCTTCCAAGGAGTATCTTTGAATTTCATGGCTGCAATCACCATCTGCAGTGATTTTGGAGCCAAAAATAAATAAAGTCAGCCACTGTTCCCACAGTTTCCCCATCTATTTGACATGAAGAGATGGGACCAGATGCCGTGACCTTAGTTTTCTGAATGTTGAGCTTTGAGCCAACTTTTTCATTCTCCTCTTTCACTTTCATCAAGAGGCTTTTTAGTTCCTCTTCACTTTCTGCCACAAGGGTGGTGTCATCTGCATATCTGAGGTTATTGATATTTCTGCCAGCAATCTTGATTCCAGCTTGTGCTTCCTCCAGCCCAGTATTTCTCATGATGTACTCTGCATAGAAGTTAAATAAGCAGGGTGACAATATACAGCCTTGACCTACTCCTTTTCCTATTTGGAACCAGTCTGTTGTTCCATGTTCAGTTCTATCTGTTGCTTCTTGACCTGCATATAGGTTTCTCAAGAGGCAGGTCAGGTGGTCTGATATTCCCATCTCTTTCAGAATTTTTCACAGTTTCACAGTGTTGTATCGACACAGTCAAAGGCTTTGGCATATTCAATAAAGGAAAAGTAGATGTTTTTCTGGAATTCTCTTGCTTTTTCAATGATCCAGCGAATGTTGGCAATTTGATCTCTGGTTCCTCTGCCTTTTCTAAAACCAGCTTGAACATCTGGAAGTTCACGGATCATGTATTGTTGAAGCCTGGCTTGGAGAATTTTGAGCATTACTTTACTATTGTGTGAGATGAGTGCAATTGTGCAGTAGTTTGAGCATTCTTTGGCATTGCCTTTCTTTGGGATTGGAATGAAAACTGACGTTTTCCAGTCCTGTGGCCACTGCTGAGTTTTCCAAATTTGCTGGCATATTGAGTGCAGCACTTTCACAGCATCATCTTTTAGGATTTGAAATAACTCAGCTGGAATTCCATCACCTCCACTAGCTTTGTTCATAGTGATGCTTCCTAAGGCCCACTTGACTTCACATTCCAGGATGTCTGACTCTAGGTGAGTGGTCACACCATTGTGATCATCTGGGTCGTGAAGATCTTTTTTGTACAATTCTTCCATGTATTCTTACCACCTCTTCTTAATAGTGTCTGCTTCTGTTAGGTCCATACCATTTCTGTCCTTTATTGCGCCCATGTTTGCATGAAATGTTTCCTTGGTATCTCTAATTTTCTTGAAGAGATCTCTAGTCTTTCCCATTCTGTTGTTTTCCTCTATTTCTTTGCAATGATCACTGAGGAAGGCTTTCTTTTCTCTCCTTGCTGTTGCTCTCTGTGAAGAGATACCCCATGTCCAATGTCAGAGAAACCCCAGTAAGATGGTAGGTGCTGAGAGAGGGCATCAGAGGATAGAGAGACAGAAACCACAATAACAGAAAACTAACCAATCTAATCACACGGACCACAGCCTTGTCTAAGTCAATGAAACTGAGCCACGCTGTGTAGGGCCACCTTAGACAGACATGTCATGGTGGAGAGTTCTGACAAAATGTGGTCCACTGGAGAAGGGAATGGCAAACCACTTCAGTATTCTTGCCTTGAGAACCCCATGAACAGTATGAAAAGGCAAAAAGATAGGACACAGAAAGATGAACTCCCCAGGTCGGTAGGTGCCCAATATGCTACTGGAGATCAGTGGAGAAATAATGAAGAGATGGAACCAAAGCAAAAACAACACCCAGTTGTGGGTGTGACTGGTGATGGAAGCAAGGTCCGATGCTATAAAGAGCAATATTGCAGAGGAACCTGGAATGTTAGGTCCATGAATCAAGGCAAATTGGAAGTGGTCAAACAGGTGATGGCAAGAGTGAACGTCAACATTTTAGAATCAGTGAACTACAATGGACTGGAATGGGTGAATTTAACTCAGATGACCATCATATCTACTTCTGTGGGCAAGAATCCCTTAGAAGAAATAAAGTAGCCATCTTAGTCAACAAAAGAGTCCGAAATGCAGTACTTGGATGCAATCTCATAAACAACAGAATATCTCTGTTCATTTCCAAGGCAAACCATTCAATATCATGGTAATCCAAGTCTATGCCCTGACCAGTAACGCTGAAGAAGCTGAAGTTGAATGGTTCTATGAAGACCTTCAGACCTTTTAGAACTAACACCCAAAAAAGATATCCTTTTCATTATAGGGGACTGGAATGCAAAACTGGGAAGTCAAGAAACACCTGGAGTAACAGGCAAATTTAGCCTTGGGGCACAGAATGAAGCAGAGCAAAGGCTAATAGACTTCTGTCAAGAGAACACACTGGTCACAGCAAACACCCTCTTCCAACAACACAAGAGAAGACTCTACACATGGACACCACCAGATGGCCAACACTGAAATCAGATTGATTATATTCTTTGCAGCCAAAGATCCACAAGCTCTATACAGTCACCAAAAACAAGACCAGGAGCTGACTGTGGCTCAGATCATGAATTCCTTATTGACAAACTCAGACTTAAATTGAAGAAAGTAGGGAAAACCACTAGACCATGGTATGACCTAAATCAAATCCCTTACGATTATACAGTGGAAGTGGGAAATAGATTTAAGGGACTAGATTTGGTAGACAGAGTGCCTGGTGAACTGTGGACAGAGGTTTGTGACATTGTACAGTAGACAGGGATCAAGACCATCCCCAAGAAAAAGAAATGCAAAAAAAGCAAAATGGCTGTCTGAGAAGGCCTTACAAATAGCTGTGAAAAGAAGAGAAGTGAAAAACAAAGGAGAAAAGGAAAGAATTAAATATTTACTGTTCAATAAATAGTGAATTTTATAAGCCGCAAATTTTGGCTTAGAAAAGGCAAAAACTTTATTAAGCATTTAAATTTATTCCTCAGAATAAATCTATGAGTCAGATACTGATGAACTGGATTTAGAAAATTGTTCCAAGTCACACTGTTCAGTTCAGTTCAGGTCAGGTCAGTCTCTCAGTCATGTCCGACTCTTTGTGACCCTATGAATTGCAGCATGCCAGGCCTCCCTGTCCATCCGGGAATTGAATTGTAATTCACACAATTTGGCTACAGATTCCTCATGCTTAGCTGCTGTGGGCTGCTCACTCTTGAGTTTTGGTCTACATGAGACTGGAGGTACAGAACAAAAGATAGATTGTGCAGTTAAAGGTCTCACAGAGGAGTCAGGGAGTGAACCAGACAGCTGTATCCAGGGTAACGCATGCAAATGAAAGAGCAGGAGCAGTAGGAAGGAAAATGGGAAACACTTCAGAAAACAGAAAACATTTGAGCTGGGAAGCAAAAAAATAGGAGGTTAAGGTAAAGAACTGTGTGTGTGTGTGTGTGTGTGTGTGTGTGTGTGTGTGTGTGTGTGTGTGTAAATGTGGGAATGTGGGTGGCAGCGTCTCCAGCCAGAAGATCAGGTTTGATTGCGAGCAAACTGCGAAGCAGCAGGAAATAATTGGGTAAATACCAGCTAGTGCTACAGATGAGGTGTGAGATGCAACCAATTTAACACAATGAATTTGATGAGAAAATAAATGTTCCTATAATAGCGAGTTTTGGATGCCTTGAAAAGAGACATCCCATCCTATAGGTGATGTTGTGCAATAGAAGATTTTAACCAATGAAGGAAACACTGATGCTGTAGAAAGATGACTAACCGTGTTGAGATGATAAGAGAAGAAAATGGGCAAAGCACAGATGTAGTTTTGTAAGGCCATCATCGTTCTCGTAGTGAGAGAGGAGATGATGCTTTGTTTTGTCAACACCCTTAACATTTCTTAGAAAACACACAGTATAAACAATTCAGGGAAAAATAGTTAACTGTAACATGAAAATAATTGCCTAAAAGGGAGAGAAATGTGGTTCCATTGGAGCAAGTCTGTAGAGAAAGGATGCCTCTTTTCAATATGGAAAGTAAATAAAATTGAGGAATATAGCGTGGGAGCTAAAAGGCACCGCAGGTTAAGAGAAGAAGTCTTGGCTCTGAATTTCTAAGTAATTGGCTGTTGTGTTCTGTCAGGGAAAATTTTAGATTCTTGGTAAGATATGCAACCGCTCTAGGGCAGTTTTGGTCAGTGAAATAGGTGAAGCATATACCAAGGTGATTTCATTGTCAGAACTACAGGACAGACTTTATCCACAGGGGTGATCATTTAGGCTGTAGGCATGAGGGTAACTTTACAGTCATGTGATAACTATGGTATTCAGTGGCATACAAAGAAGCTCAGAACATTTTGCCCAGTGCACCTACTGTTTGACCTAGTTTGAGACTCAACAAATTGACCATCATCACCATGAATTAAATTCTAAGCACTTATATTCATTTGACCTTACCCTACTGCTTGCTTGGGCATGAACGCACACACACACACAGTCACTCAAGGCACAAGAAAACATGGTGTTACAGGATTTAGGTTACTAGCTGCAGTAAATCCCCGAGTCCCTACCCAATCTGTTTGAATTCAGAGCCCATGCTAAATTCACATATTTGAAGGTACCTCCAAAGAAGTAAAGATAAAGCCTTTTTGTTACATGATTCCAAGAGGTGGGATTAGGACAGCAAAAAGAAATCCCACAGAGATGCATTTAAGCTAAATACAAGAAAGATACCAACAACCAACCATCTAGGCTGGCACCCAAATAAGAAACTCTCTGGAGGCTACCCAGCTAAGGGCAGATACTCACCATGGGAGGTGAGGAGGGCAGGGTGGGTACCAAACACAGTAATTCATCTAGTCCTTATGGGGATGCTATAGAGACATTTTCTTTCTATCACTCTTATTTTATACACAAGGAAAATGAGGCAGTAGCAGGTTAAGTAACTGACATCATGCCAGAAGTGAGGACAGTGAGGAGCTGGGATCAAACCCCATGCAGTCACACCGAGAGCCAGGCTCCATCTGGAGATGCTTCAAGCGTCAGAACATATGGTTGGACTGAGTAACTTTTACCTTCCCTTCCAACCTTGAAACTTGATGGCCATACGCACTCAGCTGGCTGACACATTCTTATAAACTGCACATGCGCAGCATCTCCTCGGTGTTATGCTGCCTGTCACATTTGGAAATTCTGAGGAAAAGAAAAAACCTCTCTCTGAAGGCCATGCATGGACAGGTGCTATAATGTGAAAAGAATTGAAATCCTAATTTGAAGAAATGCTCCATTTGCATCTACATGCAGCCTTGTGATTTATAACAGGGTGACTTTAGAGCTCAGATAGAAAGTTTTCCAGTGTGAGTGATTCTTCATTTTCCAATTTCAATGGGAGCTTGAAAATCAAAATTTAAAAAATTAATTCATATGTATTTTGGTTTATATTAGAGTGATTAAAGATAACATATCCACAGTTTTCTCATTGGACATACTAATCATCTTTTATTGCAATCACATTGTAAGAGATAAATGAAATCTCTAAAATGACAATGCACAAAAAATTAAAGAAAAGCCACCAAATGGTGTATTTGTATATGTTAGCTGGCCATTGTGAGAATACCTGTAAATACAAATAGACCACTTGGTAACTTAGAGAATCTCATCAATACAGGAGGGGGTTGTTTTGAAACTTAGTAAACCTTGATGGCATTTGATCCCCATTACATAACTTTCAAAATCCTCTCTTTTTCCTCGATTGTTATATATAGATAATATCACTAATATAAAGAAATCGTCAACAAAGTGTTAACTCCAACTCTATATATTGCAACAAAATACATAATCATTCAGGAGTAGAATCATTATATGTATTTTAACTTATTCTTCAATCAGATTTTTTATCTGAATATAATAAATATGAGCTATTTTGCTATTTTCATGGGATAACATATTTTTTTTATCTCCTTCTCCCCACAGTAAGCAGAGAATAGCAGGAGTAGTTATTGAGATGAAGGTAGTGAGATATCAGTGTAAAAGATAGTGCACAACCTGGTTCATCTAAATGGGTTAGGGAATTTCATTTCCACTGTATACCATAACTCCTAGAGAGGCAAATTTCTATTTCAGATGAAAACTCTCACTGTCATATATCATCAAGCTTCATGCAGATGCAAATGGAGCATTTCTTCAAATTAGGGTTTTAGTTCCTTTCATAGGAAATGGAAGTTTTATGATTTTATTTCCATAGGTCAGCATAACTTGTCAGACTTAGTTATAATCAGTGTTAACACAGCTCCTTCTGTTATATTCTTCCAAACCATGCAGTTTCACATGAAAAAAATGGCAGTTTAATGAACAACTGACAGGTACCTGATTTCAGCCATGTTGCTGCAATATACGGATGATGAAATAGTAACCTGGACAGAAGTGTAAATGGGAAATTACACTATATAACCTGTTGTCTGCATTTTTTCTATTAGAAATTTCAAAATCCTGATCATTTCCTTCTTATCAAGATTTTCCCAAATTGCTCTTCTTCTTCGTGGTAATTTTGCAGAATTTACCAACAGTGTTATCATGCAGTGGAATTTTGGGATCTCTTTACAGCTCGAGTAATTACTTAAGAGTTAAGTGGACGTGCCAGAGAAGTCAGTGGAGTACAGGGCGCGAGGCTTCCACAGGAGGTACGTTGCTGTGCCGTATGCTGCATAGTTACTAGCGCATTGACAATTATTACGTGTTCTCACAAGACTTTCCTCCGCTTAAGATATCTGCTGGTATGAGATTTCCTGTGTTTGTGTGTGCTCCTTTCCAAACTTCAGGTTAAATGATGTGGAGAGAAGGAACGGACAAGAAATTCCAAATGGCACAACTTCTGGAGAAAACTTTGTGCTAAATACTTGAAATGATAATTGGGTAACTAGTGATAGCCAGAAAATGCTAACCAGTTCACATTTTCTGCATGTGAATATGACTAAACTTTAGCATTTCATCTTCATCCACCCAGTCTCAGATTCCATTGTCAATAGCAAGACTCATGTGTTTCTAAATATTATCTTTGACATGAATAAATGATATTAAAAAACTGACCAGAAATTACTAATTATGATTGAATCATTTCTTAAAGGAGATGATTCATTATGGGTTGTCAGGTTATTTTACAATATTTTAGATGTCTAGATATTTTATATATTGAAAGTATATATATGTGTAATACATGTGTGTATACATATACATGGGTTTCCCAGGTGGCCCAGTGGTAAAGAAGCCACCTGCCAGTGAGGGAGACCTGGGTTTTATCCTTGTATCAGGAAGATCCTCTGGAGGAGGAAATGGCAACCCTTTCCAGTATTCTTGCCTGGAAAATTCCAGGGACAGAGGAGCCTCGCAGGCTAGAGTCCAGGGGGTCACAAAGAGTCGGACATGATTGAGTATGCAAGCATGTGCATACACCCACAGACACATACACATATATGTTTTATGTATATATACAACACAAATATTATATATAATAATTTCCCCACCTGAAGAATAGTGTTAGCAAATAAAAGCAAAATATTTACACTGAGGATGGTATACTAACCCTACTGAAACAACTTCAACAAAAGGTGAATAACAGCCATTTATCAGGAGCTGTATTAATCCAAAATCCCTGCTGCCAGCAATTCTGTATTTGTCTCCGAGTTCCCAGATGGATGTTGGGGCAGAGGAAATTGAGTTTTACTGTGGCAATTAGTTTTGTTCTTAGGATAATTTTTCACTAGTCAGAAGTATGATGCTTAGCAAGAAATTCATTTTATTTTCCTGTGTGATTGTGTATTTCTCTGGTTGCTTGGTACTTGGCCATTTGGTCTAAAGCACCAGCTGACAAACAAGTCAAGATAATTTGTTTCTCTTTTTGGCCTGTTGCCTACATGTTGAATGCAAAAGAGATGCTTTTTGAATTATATTACTAAATAGAATCTTGGGTCCTAGCCCAGAAATTTATTAATGGTTATTGAGATATCAGATCACAACATAGTGTGTGGTTAAAGTTCCAAAGAACAGGTGTATTTTTTTTCTTTCTTGTGGTACTGAGTATTGTTTTTAAATCCACCTATAGGTTATATTTTAGATCAGGCAAAAGAAGATGAGAAGGGAAGAATTTTTATCTAATTTTCTGATGATACCATACAGGTTTTGGCAAAATATATTGTAGAGATTTTTAAATGCTTTATTTTAAATGTCTTCTGTGCTTTAGGAAATTGTAAGAATGAGGTTAATTTTAGAGGTTAAGCTATTGAAATCGATATACTTGCAGTCCTTGAGGCAGAACTTCACATGGCTTAAGTTGAAATGACCTTTCCTTTGTGTGTGGCGGTATCATAGACAGGAGATGCATCTGCCACCATCATTAGATGTTGACGGTACCCCTGTCCCCCTCCAGGGTTTGTGCCTTCACCTGTAACCCAGGTATTCTTCATACCCACCTCCCACAGTAAACTGGAGCGCTTCATGCTTACGCTCATGCATGAGAAGCAGCTGGCCTATTCCTGGCATACGGTATGGGATATTACACTTCCAGGTACATATAGATGATGTCTTTGAAACTTGGGAGAAGCATCTTAATTGGCATGCATCAGGCAATGTGGTAAGCATTTATATACATTCATTTATCTAATCCACACAACAATCATATATACATACATATGTTTATATGTATACCACACATATATATATTAATCTACATAATGTTATCATAGCATGTCCAAAGTCCAATAGCTATTAGGCAGCAGATTTGGGATTCAAATGTTCATTGATTTCCAAACTCCACTCTCTCAATGTGTTCTTTGAGTTAATCATGACAAATACCATCTATGAGGACAAACGTAAGTGTACAAATATGCATCATACGTGGAAGAAACAAAGTTACTGCATGTGTGTAAATTGATTTCCTATTTTATGATAGTATATATGGCCATAATTATAGATAAATAAATATCCCATATAAAGGCATAATAGCAACTGCATGTGTACACTTATGTCTGTATGTGTACATATATATTAATATATGTAGATTGCTTCATTTTCCCTTAATTGTTTCTGTGAGGAGAGTTTCTAATTACAACGCCCCAGACTATGGTGGGGGAGCCTGGTGGGCTGCCGTCTATGGGGTGGCGTAGAGTCGGACACGACTGAAGCGACTTAGCAGCAGCAGCAGCAGCCTATGGTGCTCTCCCTTTTGGGAGCCATACTGAAATGTTGGAAAGGTCCCTGCGCTGAGAGCTAGAGGACAGAGGCATGTTTGAGGCTGTGGCTTTACTTGCATCCTATATGAAATGAGGGACTTAGATCTCAGCACCATTCAAGTTCTAAGCTGGGCTGATCCTTTGAAGGTCCTAAAAATCTCCTAGTACTGAGCTGGGAGAGGAAAGGAAACGAGTGTCAACAGACATTTCAGGAATCGTTACCATCTGCCATGACTTTTACAACAATTCAAAGAGAACAATAACAACCACAAAATTCCTGATCAAAGCCATGGCTGAATTTATGAATTTGATTTTCATGCAAATTCGGCTCTGAACATGAAGTGAGTCGTGAAATGGAATTTGAAGGGGTCGCGCTCCCGTTCATGACTGACTTCAGCATCCATCTGCCCAACTCCCTCTCCAGCCCCCCATCCTCGCACAAAAGAGATCATTCGGGCTGATGTTTATCAGATGCTATAAATGGAGTTAATCATTTGAGAATAGAAAAATGACGTTGTTCTTAGACTGGTAATGACACTCCTGTTTGTTTTAGAGACTGTTTTTTCTCTGGCTGGGAACATTAAAATATGACAAAATCTTACCTATTAAAAACTGTGTGTAAAAATGTCTTAAGAATATGTTTGAATCTGTGTAGAGAAGTCTATAGAGAGCATCAGTAAAAATTCTGACTTTCTGTTAAAAGGATCATAAAAGGTTAGGGAAAAATAATTAATCAGGGACGTGAGGGGAGCTCCGTTAATATAGAAATGTAACATCTTTTATTCTAGTAAAAAAGATGACCAAGCAAAAAACATCCATGGTATAAATAGTTGTAATATTACCCATAGCTTTAATATATGGAACTTTAAACAACCTAGGAAAACTGAATTTTCAGAGGGAGTGAATGATTTATAAATTTTAAATGAACTGCTTAATATTAATAGTTTTCACATCATATATCCAAAGGATTAGTCTTCAGTGTGTTCTTCTCATCTCGGTAAACATAACTCTCAACTTGAAAGAATATAATTAATGCTATAAGTTACATTACTTGTTAAGTTGTTATTTCTGGTTTATATTGTTACTGAACTCAGCTTTGGCCACTCAGAAGCCAGTTCTTTAGAGAGAGACATGTGTTGATATGAAAGGAAATGGTTCAGGAAGTGGCCATCCTGGGAAGAAGGTGAATTTGTGTGTCCAAGAACCAATCTAGAAGATTCTGCTCAACTGTGGAAGTGTTTTAAAGAGAGAAAGGGGAAGTTAATCACAATTAACCATTTGGGAAGAGGATAAGAGTCTTCCTTATCTTCTGCAGTGTGCAGACTTTCTTCTGATTGGCTAGTGGTGAGGTAGCTGGGCAAAGTTCCAGGACTCTTTTGCTCAGCCTAGAGTTACTATCTCCGCCTGGTTGGGGCCCTTATTTCCAGTGGAAGAACTCAAAGGTGGTGGTTGTTCAGTTACTAAGTCCTCCCTGTCTGACTCTTTGCGACCCCATGGACTACCCATGGACTGCAGCACACCAGGCCTCCCTGTCCATCACCAACTCCCAGAGTTTACTCAAACTCATGTCCATTGAGTCAGTGATGCCATCCAACCATCTCATCCTCTGTTGTCCCCTTCTCCTCCTGCCCTCAGTCTTTCCCAGCATCAGGGTCTTTCTCAATGAAGTTGGCTCATCACGTCAGGTGACCAAAGTATTGGAACTTCAGCATCAGTCCTTCCAATGAATATTCAGGGTTGATTTCCTTTAGGATTGACTGGTTTGATCTCCTTGCAAGGGACTCTTGGAAGATCACTTCCAAGGGACTCTCAAGAGCCTTCTCCAGAACCAAAGTTTGAAAGCATCAATTCTTTGGAACTCAACCTTCTTTGTCATCCAGCTCTCTCATCTGTTCATGACTACTGAAAAAACCATGGCTTTGATTATGTGTACCTTTGTTGGCAAAGTGATGTTTATACTTTTTTAATACACTGTCTAGGTTGGTCATAGCTTTCTTCCAAGGAGCAAGCATCTTTTAATTTTGTGGCTGCAGTCACCATCTGAAGTGATTTTGGAGCCCAAGAAAATAGTCTGTCTCTGTTTCTATTGTTTCCCCATCTATTTGCCATGAAGTGATGGGTCTGGATGCCATGATCTTTGTGTTTGGAATGTTGAGTTTTAAGGCAGCTTTGTCACTCTCCTCTTTCATCTTCATCAAGAGGCTTTTTAGTTTCTCTTTGCTATCTGCCATTAGAGTGGTGTCATCTGCATGTGTAAGGTTATTGATACTTCTCCTGGCAATCCTGATTCCAGCTTGTGCTTCATCCAGTCCATCATTTAGCATGATGTACTCTGCATATACGTTGAATGAAGCCTATTTCCTGCAAACACGAAAAGGGGATGGAGACAGAAAGATTTGTACCTGGGAGGGCTCCACAGGGTCCTGCTCAGTTTCAGTATTTCGTTTGTGTTTTGTGATGGCAGAGTTCCAAATGATAGCATTTATTCCTAAAGTTGATTTTTAATTCACAAGTCAAGAAGGTAATACCAATTTATTACTGTGTTTTTATAGACTATGTCCTATATACTGGCTCTGATAGTTTTTATCCATAAATGCATTATGTTACATTTCTCAGAAAATCTGTACAAATAACTCCAAAATTCTAAAAATGTTATCAGTGTTCTAGCTCTCTTCTCTAGACACCTGGGATAAAAATACCAATGCCAAGTATTTGTAATCCCACATTTACAAAAGGGAGCATTCATGTTTTAAGTTCAGTTCAGTTCAGTTGCTCAGTCATGTCCAACTCTTTGTGACCCCATGAATCGCAGCACACCAGGCCTCCCTGTCCATCACCAACTCCCGGAGTTCACTCAGACTCATGTCCGTCGAGTTGGTGATGCCATCCAACCATCTCATTCTGGGTCATCCCCTTCTCCTCCTGCCTCCAATCCCTCCCAGCATCAGAGTCTTTTCCAATGAGTCAACTCTTTGCTTGAGGTGGCCAACGTACTGGAGTTTCAGTTTTAGCATCATTCCTTCCAAAGAAATCCCAGGACCGATCTCCTTTAGAATGGACTGGTCGGATCTCCTTGCAGTCCAAGGGACTCTCAAGAGTCTTCTCCAACACCACAGTTCAAAAGCATCAGTTCTTCAGTGCTCAGCCTTCTTCACAGTATGACTTGTAATGTATGGATTCTTATGGCGCCTCTGTTATTTTCCCCACTCGAACAGAATCATGTTTCTATTCCTGCCAACCCAACAACCAGAACAGAACTTGTAATGTTGTGCTTCTAGACTTTTTTTATGGTTTTCAATTTCTCTCTTTACCATGGTTATATTAACATTATTTAATCACAGGCCTTGATGTTTACTTTCCTAACAACAAGATATTATTTATTCTGAACACATATTTTTCATATTAGCCAAGGCTTTCTGAAATCATTCTAGTGTGTCAGTTGAATGTATAATTAGGCATTTTTCTAAATACACAATAATTACCCAGCACAAAAATCTACTGTTTCTATTTCTAAAGTTTTAAGATACCCAAAGTGGTTTGTAATTCAAAAAAAAAAAAAATTGATATATGAAAGACCTAAGCCCTCTCCATGTCTCGTTTTCTTTTGTGGTTGTGCTGCGTCTCGACTGCTGCTCGGGTGTCGCTCCATTTGCAGAGAGTGGAGGCCACTTTCTAGTTGCAGCGCACAGGCTTCTCGTTGCACTGGCTTCTCTTGTTGCAACAAGGCTCAGCAGTCGAGGCACGTGGGCTTAGTTGCTCTGTGAAATGCAGGATCTTCCAGAACTAGTGATGAAACCCATGTGTCCAGCATTGGCAGGTGGATTCTTTACCACTGAGCCACCAGGGAACTCTTCGTTTGGTTTTTGAAGCAAACTATATTGAGGTATAATGTTCACAAAGAAAAATGCACAAGTTAGAACTATACGATTCAGTGAATTTTCAAAAAGTGGAGGCATGCAGGTAGCTGCCATGGAACATTACCAGTCTAATTCCTTATGGTGATTGCTCATCCACATGTAACTTCTATTCGGACTTCCAGCATTGATCAAGCTCTTTTATTAACATTATGTGAAAGAAAGTATAAAGTAAGGGCTCTTTGGTTTTTGGCTTTTTTCACTCAACGTATTTCTGAGACATAGTCGTGTTACAAGTAACCTCACTTCATTTTGTCTCGTTCTGTGGCACTGCTTCCTCTGAATATACATGAAAGGTGCAGCAGCTCAGTCATCGATGGACTAGGATGTTTATAACGCAGTGTAAGCTCACATATTAAATTTGGGTCTATGTGGTGTGTGGGAAATGGACTGGAAATGAGACACAGCATGGCTGGCCAGAGCAGTTACAAGAGATGAGAACAACTTGCCTGCACACTGCACTGAGGAGGAGAGAATTGTGGGTGTAGGGCTCGAGAGTAAGGGTGCTGTGCAGACTGTGGCATTTTCGTTTCTTTTTAAAATTTTATTTATTTACTTATTTTTAACTGTGCTGGCTCTCTGTTGCTGTGCACGGATTTCTCCGGACATGGCGAGTGGGGGCTACTCTCTAGTTGTGGTGCGCGGGCTTCTCATCGCGGTGGCTTCTGTTGTTACGGAGCAGGGGCTCCAGGGCACACTGGCTTCAGGAGCCGCAGCCTGCAGGCTCTGGAGGACCAGTGCAGAAGTTGTGGTACATGGGCTGAGTGCTCCCTGGCATGTGGAATCTTCCCAGATCAGGGACTGAACTCATGTCCCCTGCATCGGCAGGCAGATTAGCAGCTGGCCACCAGGAAAGCCCCAACCACCAGACCACCGGGGAAGTCCCTCTCTTGTTTTTAAATGACTTTTTTGAAATATGATTGACACAAAACAAGCTGTACATACTTAATGTATATAGCTTGATGAATTTGGAGAGGGTCATACAGTGGTCAAACCAGCACCATATTTGCTCCCCCAAAAAGTGCAATTTGAAGTCTTTTTTTTTTTTTTTTTTTAAATTTGAACAACTGGGTGGATGGGAATTCTTTTGTACAGACACCAGTGTCAGAAGATGTGGGTCCCGGGCATATTAGTTCTGAGCTTCCTCAGAAGCTCATTCATATCTGATTGTTGAGTAGGCCTTTCGCTAAATGAGCATGGATCTCATCAAGGCTTGAAATGGAAATTGGGAATTGTTGATATATGCTGCTGCTGCTGCTGCTAAGTCACTTCAGTCATGTCCGACTCTGTGTGACCCCATAGACGGTAGCCCATTAGGCTCCCCCATCCCTGGGATTCTCTAGGCAAGAACACTGGAGTGGGTTGCCATTTCCTTCTCCAATGCATGAAAGTGAAAAGTGAAAGTGAAGTCGCTCAGTTGTGTCTGACTCTTAGCGACCCCATGGACTGCAGCCTACCAGGCTCCTCCGTCCATGGGATTTTCCAGGCAAGAGTACTGGAGTGGGTGCCATTGATATATGAGTAGTATTTAAAACAGTGCAAGGTCATGATCATCTAGGAATTGAATGAAGAGTAACAATAGAAGAGTTTGGGCTTTCCTGGTGGCTTAGACAGTAAAGAATCCACCTGCAATGCGGGAGACCCAGGTTCAATCCCTGGGTTGGGAAGGTCCCCTGGAGAAGGGCATGGACATCCACTCCAATATTCTTGTCTGGAGAATCCCCATGGACGGAGGAGCTTGGTGGGCTAGAGTCCATGGTGTTGCAAAAAGTCAGACACAACTGAGCGACTTAGCACAACAACAGAGATTTTAGACTGTGTCTTAAAGAAAGTTCAGTATTTAAAAGATCACATGAAAAGGGAAACTTGAAACAGAGACAAAAGTATTCGAGTTTTAGGAGAAATGTTGAACCCAAGTTCATGTGCCTGATGCACAGTGAGGCCAAACAAACTGAAACTCTGGAGTTTGGAGCAAAGAATGGCTTATTACAAGGGCCAGACAAGGAGTCCGGTTGTTCATACTCAAAAGACCTGAACTCTCCAAAGGTTTTCAGGGAAGAGTTTTTAAGGCAAAATTTCATGGGGAGGACTTCTGGATGAATGCCTTTCTTCTGATTGGCTGGTGATGAGGTAGCAGTATGGGTTTCAATAATCTTGATCATCTGCCTCCTGGTTCCAACTGGTCTAGGGTCAAGTCCTTGTGTTTAGCTTGAAATCACTGTCTTCCACCTGGGTGAGGCCTCAGTTCTTGTTGAAGAACTTAAAGGTACTATCAGATTGTTACATGTGTGCCTTGAAGAGGAGCTGGAACTCAGCTCTGTCACTGCACTACTGTTTCTTGACTGCTTCTCCACTGTTTCTGCATTACCCGCTTCCCTTATTAGTAACTGTTTCAGTCTGCCCTTTGGAACTTAAGGCACTTCCCTTGTGGCTCACCTGGTAAAGAATCTGCCTGCAATGCAGGAGACCTGGGTTCAATCCATGGGTTGGGAAGATCCCCTGGAGAATGGAAAGGCTACCCACTCCAGTACTCTGGCCTGGAGAATTCCATGGACTGCATAGTCCATGGGGTTGCAAAGAGTTGTACATGTCTGAGCGACTTTTACTTTCACTTGGAACTTTAGGAAGCCCTATAAACAAGAAACATGGGACACAGGAAGGCTTTTGTACACAGGAGGGACCTGATGGGTCCTGCTTGTTTTCAGCTCCACCCCCCCCCCACCCCGCAACCCACCTTCTTTGGTACTAGTCAATTTTGAGAGGGAACAGTTATGAGACGAGAGAGGGCATATCGTTTTAGATAGAGAGGTCTATCATAAACTTGACAGAGGAGCTTGGTTTTAGGGGGACTTGGTTTCAGAAACAATGGTTAAGATGATAATGTAAAAGCAAATGAAAAGAAAAATTGGAGGATGAGGTGGTGGTCTTGTTCAGTCACAAAAGTCATGTCTGACTTTTTGCGACCCCATGGACTGCAGCTTGCCAGGCTCCCCTGTCCTTCCCTGTCTCCTGGAGTTTGCTCAAACTCATGTTCATGGAGCTGGTGATGCCACCCAGCCATTCATCCTCTGTCTCTCCTTCTCCTCCTGCTTCAGTCTTCCCCAGGATCACAGTCTTTTCCAATGAGTCTGCTCTTTACATCAGGTGGCCAAAGTATTGGAGCTTCAGCTTCAGCACCAGTCCTTCCAGTGAATATTCAGGCTTAGAGGAGAAGGTTGGGAGTAACTGAATCAAATCCTGGTGAGATGTCTGGTAGGATAAAGACTAAAAAAAAAAAATGCCCCTTCTATTTTTCAAGGTGGGTTTCTGAATCTGGCAGCCAGATTGGACCAGGATCCGAGCATTGAGGAAGTGGAGACCAGTGTGTATAGATGACTCTTTTGAGAAACTATGAATAAAGGGAAGTAGGGGATAGAATGGTATTTGGTATGGTGTGAGCTTAAAGGGTTTCTCTTGGAGTTAAGGGCCTTGGGGTGCTGATGGGAATGATTAAGTTGAAAAGAGATAAGATACTGCACATAAAACTGGAAGGAAGAGTTCAGCTCAGTTCAGTCGCTCAGTCGTGTCCAACTCTTTGCAACCCCATGAACCGCACCACGCCAGGCCTCCCTGTCCATCACCAACTCCCGGAGTTCACCCAAACTCATGTCCATCAAGTCGGTGATGCCATCCAGCCATCTCATCCTCTGTCGTCCCCTTATCCTCCTGCCCCCAATCCCTCCCAGCATCAGAGTCTTTTCCAATGGGTCAACTCTTCACATGAAGGGGCCAAAGTATTGGAGTTTCAGCTTCAGCATGAGTCCTTCCAATGAATATTCAGGGTTGATTTCCTTTAGGATTAACTGGTTGGATCTCCATGAAGTCCAAGGGACTCTCAAGAGTCTTTTCCAACACCACAGTTCAAAAACATCAATTCTTTGGTGCTCAGCTTTCTTTATGGTCCAGCTCTCACATCCATACATGACTACTGGAGAAAACATAGCTTTGACTAGATGGACCTTTGTCAGCAAAGTAATGTCTCTGCTTCTTAATATGCTATCTAGGTTGGCCATAGCTTTTCTTCCAAGGAGCAGGCATCTTTTAATTTCATGGTTGCAGTCACAATCTGCTGTGATTTTGGAGTCCAAGAAAATAAAGTCTGTCACTGTTTCCATTGTTTCCCCATCTATTTGCCAGGACTGGATGGGACAGGATGCCATGATCTTTGTTTTTTGAATGTTGAGTTTTTAGGCAGCTCTTTCACTCTCCTTTTTCACTTCCATAAAGAGGCTCTCTAGTTCTTCTTTGCTTTCTGCCATAAGGGTGGTGTCATCTGTGTATCTGAGGTTATTGATATTTCTTCTGGCATTTGAGCATTACTTTGCTAGTGTGTGAGATGAGTGCAATTGTGTGGTAGTTTGAACTTTCTTTGGCATTGCCTCTCTTTGGGACTGGAATGAAAACTGACCTTTTCCCGTCCTGTGGCCTCTGCTGAGTTTTCCAAATTTGCTGGCATATTGAGTGCAGCACTTTCACAGCATCATCTTTCAGGATTTGAAATAGCTCCACTGGAATTCCATCACCTCCATTAGCTTTGTTCATAGTGATGCTTTCTAAGGCCTACTTGACTTCATATTCCAGGATGTCTGGCTCTAGGTGAGTGATTACACCATTGTGATTATCCGGGTTGTGAAGATCTTTTTTGTACAGTTCTTCTGTGTATTCTTGCCACCTCTTCTTAATATCTTCTGCTTCTGTTAGGTCCATACCATTTCTGTCCTTTATTGAGCCCATCTTTGCATGAAATGTTCCCTTGGTATCTCTAATTTTCTTGAAGAGATCTCTAATCTTTCCCATTCTCTTGTTTTCCTCTATTTCCTTGCACTGATCACTGAGGAAGGCTTTCTTATCTCTCCTTGCTATTCTTTGGAACTCTGCATTCAGAGGCTTTTATCTTTCCTTTTCTCCTTCGTTTTCACTTCTCTTCTTTTCACAGCTATTTGTAAGGCCTCTTCAGACAGCCATTTTACTTTTTTGCATTTCTTTTCCCCGAGAATGTTCTTGATCCCTGTGTCCTGTACAATGTCATGAATCTCCATCCATAGTTCATCAGGCACTCTGTCTATCAGATCTAGTCCCTTGAATCTATTTCTCACTTCCACTGTATAATCATAAGGGATTTGATTTAGGTCATACTTGAATGGTCTAGTGGTTTTCCCCACTTTCTTCAATTTCAGTCTGAATTTGGCAATAAGGAGTTCATGATCTGAGCCACAGTCAGCCCCCGGTCTTGTTTTTGCTGGCTGTATATAGCTTCTCCATCTTTGGCTGCAAAGAATATAATCAATCTGATTTCAGTGCTGACCATCTGGTGATATCCATGTGTAGAGTCTTCTCTTGTGTTCTTGGAAGAGGGTGTTTGGAAGGAAGAGAGCAGGGCACAACCTTTGAAAGAATGGCATAGTCCCAGGACATGACATAAACTGATTAGAACCAAATGGGTTCAAGGTGGCCATTGAGTCAATTTCCAATAGACCTTGAGCTTCCGTATATGCTTATAATAACACTTCAGCATGCAAAATGGCACATGAGCGCCATGACAGTTCCAAGGCTGACCATGAAGGTCAAAGAGTGGGCTGAAGCCCGATTTCTGGAAGCCTCCACCCCTCCTCCAAAATAGCTGGAGTGCTCCTTCCACTTATAAGCCTGCTGCTATAAAGACTGACAACCCCACACCCTGAGGCTGCTCTTGCCTTCTGAAATGGCCCGCATTCTGAATGTGAAGTGGTTTCTTTCTAAATAAATCCATTTCTTACCTATTTGTCTCTCACTAATGCCGACGGCGGGGGGGGGGGGGGGGGGGGGCGGTGGGGAGGTAGGGGGATGGGGGGGGGGGGGAGATGCACAGCTTGAGAGTTTGGAGTTAAGTTTTCTTTGGGGCAAAATGAGGACTGCAGCCCGGGAGGCAGCATCTCAGAGAGCTCTGAGAGGCTGCTCCAGAGCGGCAGTGGGGGAAAGCCAGTCCATAAGGTTTTGGTGAAGGAGGAGTTCAGTGCCCTGAAGCACTCATTTTACAAAAAGTTTTTGTGAGTCATGAGGGTCTGACGTCACCATGAAGGCATTTAGTGATTCTCTAGATGTGAGGAGATGCCAGGATTGAGACCATAAAATCTGTTCCTAAAAACATCCAGCTGTCTAAAGACCTGTCTCACCAGATTCCCTGGAGCACAGAGTGCCTCACTCCAGCCTGACTCCCTCAGGGGTGTTGAAGGTCAGCAGCTATGGCAGCAGGGGGCTCAGTCTCCGTAGAGGCAGATGGCAAATGCCTTTGCTGTTCAGTCGTTGGTGATGCTCTTGGTAAGTGCCAATTTGTAGCTGACACTGAATTCTTTCTGCAATGAGACACCAAGAATGAGAACTTATTAAGTCCTGAGACCAGGTGTAATCTCTGTTAAAAGTCCATGGGTTCAAGTAACAACCTGAATTGCCCAGTTTTAAACAGACAAGGGACCTAAAAACCCAAGAGAATGTACTCTGTAGCTTCCAGAACCAGCTCCCGAGTGGCCCACAGAGCTACGAAGCTGAACTTTCCCAAGGTGTGGCTTAAAGTCTCCCAGAGTGAGCGCTTCATCAGCTGCACTCCTTATTGTCATCTGACGGAGCAGTGACATGGAGACCAGTACACCCACAAGCAGACCGTTTGCAATCACAGTGCTAAGAGAATAATTACTGACCCCCTTCACATGACTTACCAAACTGGGAAAAACTGAGGGCAAGAGAAGGGGGTAACAGGATGAAATGGTAAAGCATCACTGACCTAATGGACAGGAATGCGAGCAAACTCAGGGAGGCAGTGATGGACACAGAAGCCTGGCATGCTGCATTTCATGGGGTCGCAAAGAGTTGGACACGACTTAGCAACTGAACAGCCATCACAGTACTTCACATCTCCCCTTAGCCTAGGGAGGAGCAAGTGCCCAGAATGTCCCAAGCATCCATCACACATCAGACTGTTTGTTTCAATATTTATCCTTCAGATCTCACGTGAGAAAAAATTTCTGTTAGCAATTTTTCTTTGACTCCCTAAAATGGATTCTTCTTTCAGCCTCTTACAGCGTCTTGTGACCCTCAATGCAGTATTTGTTAAGACTGGTTCTCACTTGTATTCTTCTATGGACCAGAAGAACCCAGAGATAAAATACTGTGTCTTGTTCTTCCAATTACCCAATATTAATTTAACAAGTATTTTTTAAACATGTCTTTTAAGTTCTGAGGGCATTTTGTAATGACTGACTCATAGAGGGTGATACTAGAAACTTTGTTCAATGAATGAATGTATGAATGAATGATATCTAGTAGGAGTAATCTGAGTTGTCTTTGGGGGTAATTATTCCTTTAGCAGATATTTTTTACCTTGAACTGATACTGATGTGCTATCAAAATGTTTTATCATGTATTCACTTAAACTCACTCCCTTTACAAAACAGTGAGTCTGTATTGGGATTATATGAATATTTAAAACATCTTATTTATCTTTTAAGATAAAATCTCTTCAGACATTTGAATGAGTCATTTTTTGCAAAAAGCTAATTTTTTAAGCACACACTGACATGATATGCTAATATAAACATCATGTAAGAATAATTCTTCTCCAAGCCAGGCTTCCACAGTATGTGAACTGTGAACTTCCAGATGTTCAAGCTGGTTTTAGAAAAGGCAGAGGAACCAGAGATCAAATTGCCAACATCTGCTGGATCATGGAAAAAGCAAGAGAGTTCCAGAAAAACATCTATTTCTGCTTTATTGACTATGCCAACGCCTTTGACTGTGTGGATCACAATAAACTGTGGAAAATTCTGAAAGAGATGGGAATACCAGACCACCTGACCTGACTCTTGAGAAATCTGTATGCAGGTCAGGAAGCAACAGTTAGAACTGGACATGGAACAACAGACTGGTTCCAAATAGGAAAAGGAGTACGTCAAGGCTGTATATTGTCACCCTGCTTATTTAACTTACATGCAGAGTACATCATGAGAAACGCTGGACTGGAAGAATCACAGGCTGGAATCAAGATTGCTGGAAGAAATATCAATAACCTCAGATATGCAGATGACACCACCCCTATGGCAGAAAGTGAAGAGGAACTCAAAAGCCTCTTGAGGAAAGGGAAAGAGGAGAGTGAAAAAGTTGGCTTAAAGCTCAACATTCAGAAAAAGAAGATCATGGCATCCGGTCCCATCACTTCATGGGAAGTAGATGGGGAAACAGTGGAAACAGTGTCAGATTTTATTTTGAGGGGCTCCAAAATCACTGCAGATGGTGACTGCAGCCATGCAATTAAAAGACACTTACTCCTTGGAAGAAAAGCTATGACCAACCTAGATAGTATATTTAAAAGCAGAGACATTACTTTGCCGACTAAGGTCCGTCTAGTCAAGGCTATGGTTTTTCCAGTAGTCATGTATGGATGTGAGAGTTGGACTGTGAAGAAGGCTGAGTGCCGAAGAATTGATGCTTTTGAACTGTGGTGTTGGAGAAGACTCTTGAGAGTCCCTTGGACTGCAAGGAGATCCAACCAGTCCATTCTAAAGGAGATCAGCCCTGGGATTTCTTTGGAAGGAATGATGCTAAAGCTGAGACTCCACTACTTTGGCCACCTCATGCGAAGAGTTGACTCATTGGAAAAGACTTTGATGCTGGGAGGGATTGGGGGCAGGAGGAGAAAGGGACAACTGAGGATGAGATGGCTGGATGGCATCATGGACTCGATGGACGTGAGTCTGAGTGAGCTCCGGGAGTGGGTGATGGACAGGGAGGCCTGGCGTGCTGCAATTCATGGGGTCGCAAAGAGTTGGACATGACTGAGCGATTGAACTGAACTGAACTGAAGAATAATTCTAAGAAATTACAATTTTTAAAATATACATTTAAAAAAGAAAATTTGCTGACCAATAGGGCTTCCATTAGACAGGTGCTAGGGTGGAGGTGCTATCTTAGGCATTAACCAAAGATCCAGCTAGAATAGCTGAAGACCTTTGTTGTTGGGTGTATAGAAACCATTCATCATGTTCATAAAATAATCCACTTAAGCACCTGGAAAGTATATTTTCTATTTTCTGGCATTTAGGATTTAATGTTATGTGACCAAAAAATCCAAAGTAGATGTCTGAAATTGTACATTTACTTTATTATAAACAACAGGTGCAAGTATATTGGAGCCGCCTGTATTGCCCACTGTCATCCCTCTTCCTTCCTAAACAGTAAGAACCCCACCCAGCCCTCCTCCCCCATTGTGCACACACGACCCCCCTTTCCCCGTCTCAGAAGAGGGTCCAGGTGATGGCAGTATTGGTTACACTGTGAAATGGCTTCCCTGAACTTTACCTCCAGTTGTGTATGGTTTGAGAACAGAAACTATGTTTAATTCATTTTTTCTACCCAGGATTTGGCATTTGGCCTTTAGGAGAAGTACAATATGTTTTTAAATGAGTGAGTGAAGAAATTCATGAAATTGTTCCAGAGTCAACGCATGAGCAGTAGTTGTGAATGGTCAAGTAATGAGTCCTACATCAGGATCAGACATGATTGGCTGTCGGAATTACCAGACCAGGAATTTTAAACAGCTCTCAGTGAAAGGAGAGTGAAGAGCTGATAGACTACTGCACCCGTCCAGTGAAAGATGCTGTTGGACCAAGAGGGTAATCACAGAAGTGCTGACAAAGTGATTGGAATCCGAACACATTTCGAATGCACAGTTAAGCAGTTCTGTTGGTGGAGTCGTTGTGACTTGTAACAAAACAGAGAGAATTTTAGGGTAATTCCCCATAGTTTTTGACCAAGCCACAGAAAGGGTGGAATTACCATTAACTAAGATGGGAAATATTGCAAGGAACCAGGTTTTGTGTTAGAGGGTATACATTTTTACCATTATTCAAGTCTTATGATCTAGGTAACTAAGCAGGTAGTTTAACATGTAGAAGTCATGTCTACTTATGAGTTCTTTCAACATATTACAAAACGTATGTAGTTAGACTCTCTCCACCAATAATTGTGTGTGTGTGCCAGCAAAACATACACATGTGTGTGCACATAACAAGAAGAAATAATTAGAATTAGAGGAATTCTAGTTTTCACTTCAAATAACTGATGACTAGTCCCCTGCTTTGATTTTTGACACCCCCACCATGGTGCTTGGTATGTCCTGACATTCAGATTCTTCTGGCTTATGGCATTAGAGCCCTGAATAGATAAACAAGCACCAAAAATAAATACGCTGCTTCCTTAACAGTTTTCTCTTGGCTTGAGTTTTCCAAGAGAAAACAGCAGAGCGGCAAATAGCAGCTGCAGTCTGACTGCTGAGCTGTCAACAGACCGAACAGAAGCCATCCCCACTTTGAGAAAAGAGTTCTTGCTCTGATGGTTTTGCAGGGAGAGCCCAACACCCCCAGCCACACCTAAGCTCAGGCCCCTGTGTCCCGGGTCAGGGAGGAAGGGCGTGACTCTCTGCCTTCTCATACAAGGGCTCACATGGTGAACACCCAGGTATCTGACAATTTACCCCCAATTTTTCCCTTGCATAAAGAGACAGAGTAAGGCCAAAGCAGTCTCGAATAAGGTCCCAGGAAAACTCTGATTCAGCCCATTTTGTTCCCTCACTGTGATTCCTCTAACTCCTTTTCCTGTCTTCACCAGTTACGATTACTTGTGATGCTGTGGGATCAGTGGACAAGCGTGAAGTGTGACTGTTGGCATCCAATGTCTTGGGTACAAACAATAGATTTTAGAAGATGCAGTATGACTCCTTAAAGTTGTATGTGTAACCTCCAGTGTAAATGAAACCAAAAAAATAGTTGTAATCAGTGGTACTAAGGGCGAGAAATTACAGGTTAGAAGAGTTTTGCTTTACATGATAAGTCCTATTTTTTTAAAGATTCATGTGGATTGCTTTGATAGGTATATATTTTTAAGTAAAATAAAAGGGGATTTTTAAATTTGATAATTTCAACTAAATGAATACCCTAAGCTCTAAATAGCTAATTATAGGCATAGCTCTATCTAAAATCAGGAATAAAAAGAGTTACTCTCATAGTGAGTGTCAACAGACCATTAACAACTGCAAAAAGACCTACATCGTCCCCTTAATGGAAATGTCTATATGCAATTATCTGAGGCTCCTTGCTCCTTCATTCTGAGAGGCTGAACTAAGACTAATAGGTCAATAAATGTCTGTAGATTGAAACAAAAAAACAAAAAAACTGAAAGGTTCTGAAGCTAAGATTCAATCTTCATTAGAGACACATTGAGAAGGCCTGTTTAATTTTGGAAAGCCCAGGAAATTTTTGTCCTATCACAGAGTGTATCTTTATGCAGCAATGCATTCAGACTATGTTGTGTGTAATAACACTAGCATCTTTTTCTCTCAGAATATAAATTTCAAATTTTTGTGTCGAACCATATTGCCAAACTCCCTATCCACCATGATGGCCACGGAAGTGATCTTTCTGGAAGGGTTTGTAGGGATAGTTTTCATTTTAAAAATTACCCCAGGACTTCCCTGGTGGTCCAGTGACTGAGACTCCACACTCCCAGTGCTGCGGGCCCAGCTTCGATCCCTGGTCAGGGAACTAGATCCCACATACCTCAACTAAAGATCTTGCCTGCCATAATAAGATGTGGTGCAGCCAAAATAATTGTTCTTTTAAATAATTAATTTTTTTGATGTTACCCAGAGTCTGAGCACCTCTTTCAACTTTTCCCCTTTGTGTGAGTTACTGTGGGGGTCAGAGACTTGCCTCCCAACCTACAGGAGACCAGTTTAAGCCTCTTGTGTTGGAAAGGGCGTAGGCACAGGTTACAGGGCTCCATCCATCAAAAGCTCCCACCTAGGATTTGAGGGAAAGACCTAAGTACAGGGACTGTGGACACGCTGACATCATTAATTATGTACTTAGCGGACAGGGTTACTAAGTCAGAACGCAGGACGTGGCCTTGGTCGTGCTTCCGACTGCCTGTCCCGCCTCAGTTCCTGCTAGCTTACTAAGCCTTCTTTTCCTACTTCCTAGGCATGCTTTGCGGATGTTTTTCCAGTTCAGTTTTTTCTTTCTCTCTTTCTATCTTTTTTTTTTTAATCTTGTGCAAGAGAGCAATTTTCAGACATTTTTATTGGTGTATAGTTGACTTAAAATGTTGTGTTAGTTTCTGCTGTAAAGAAGTGAACCAGTTATATATACACATGTATGTACTCTTTTTTAGATTCTAGTCCCATGTAGGTTATTACAGAGTATTGAGAAGAGTTCCCTGTGCTGTGTAGGTCCTTATTATTTATTTTATGTATAGTGGTATATATAGGTCAATCCCAGTGTCCCAACTTATCCCCCGCCGTGGTAACCATAAGTTTGTTTTCTGCTTCTGTTATCTATTTTTGTTTTGTAAATAGTTCATTTGTATCATGATTTTAGATTCCAAATATAAGCAGCATTATGACGTGTGTCTTCGTCTGACTTCCATCACTCAGTATGACGAGGCCCATCGACGTTGCTACACAGTGGCATTGTTTTGCTCTGTTTTATTGCTGAGTAGTATCCCGTTGTGTATACGCACCGTCTTCTTCACCCATCCTCTGCTGATGGACACTTAGGTTGCTTCCATGTCTCGGCTGTTGTAAATATCGACAGTGCTGCAGTGAACACTGGAGAGCATGCAGTCTTTCAGATTACGCCATTCTCCGGCTATGCGCCCAGGAGTGGGATTGTAGGATCATACAGTAGCTCTATTTTTTAAAAGAACCTTCATCATCTTCTCCATAGTGGCTGTACCAATTTACAGTCCGACCAACACTGTGGGAGGGTTCCTTTCTCTCCATGCCCTCTCCAACACTTATTATTTATAGACTTTTTGTTGACGGCCATTCTGACCAGTGTGAGGTGTACCACATGGTAGTTTTGATTTGCATTTCTTTAATCAGTGTAGTCTTTTTCTACTGAAGTTATCCAGAGTTAATTTCTGTCACTTGCAGCCGAGAAATTTTACTGGTAAAATAATGTAAAGATGGGATACTACATAAGCACAGTGGGCTTATACACATACAAGTTAATGATCTGAAAATGGGCTCAACAGTTAGTAGCTACACTGTGTGTTTTGCCAGATAAGCATTAGTGGTGTTAGAGCAAAAAGAAGAACTAACAAATGACAATTAAAGGGATGTACTCCTACTTTTTAAAGCAACCGGGAAGCACTTAAAAAGACTCACCACCCACTGCATAGCCTTAGGCCTGACGAAGGAGCGTTTATGAGTCCAGAGGAGGTGGTTTCTCTGCCCATGAGAAGTGCGAGAAGAGAGTCGAGAGACGCACTGTTCACGTCTCCCTGTCCACTGCGAAAGATATGACCACATAGAGCAGCCTGAACAAGAAGACGGTACATATGTGAGCCACTTCTGTAAGTTTAGACTGAAAAGAAACAGGTGAGATCTGCTTTAATGATGTATAGTCACCCTGGTATCCTTGGGGTGTTTGTCCCAAGACACCTCCCCCCCCACCACTCCTTCCCAATGCCAGAACCCAGGGATGCTCAAAGTGAAAGTGAAGTCGCTCAGTCATGTTGCGACCCCGTGGATTGTAGCCCACCAGGCTCCTCCTCCATCCATGGGATTCTCCAGGCAAGAATACTGGAGTGGGTTGCCGTTTCCTTCTCCAAACCTCTTATATAAAATGGCATAGTACAGTCAGCCTTCTGTATTTGCATGTTCCATATCTACAGGTTCAGAACCAACTGTTATTTTATTTAAACCAAGATGTCCACAATGTTACTTCATTATGTAGTAAGCATAATACAATTTTTTAATGAGATACTTTACATTTTTTTAAAATGCATCAAGTATTCAAAATTCAGTGTGTATTTTCCATTTATAGCATGTCTTAATTTGAATTAGCCACATTTCATGTCCCAGTTAGACACATGGAGAGGCTACCATGCTGTGGATAGCACAAATGGAGACAGGAAATAACACCATTTTTTTCCAGATACTCTTAATTTTCAAACTTTGAGAGACCGAGTAGTTGGTTTCAGGACAGAATCACTTGGTGGCTTTTGCAGGCTTCTCAAACTGCCAGCGCAGAAAAAGCCATGCAGAGTCTGTTTCTTTAAATGAACACCAGCTATGAGGGACGTGGATTCACTACTCTGCCCACATTCTCTCTGCCTCAGTTCCATCCACAGCCTGCAAAAAAAGCCCCATTTTTTTTTAATATTTGGTAGAAATTCTTTTTATTCTCATGCAGATCAGTGACTTGTTAATTTCATTTTCTTTGTATTTTATTCACAATGGTGGAAAGATGGGGCAAAATGTGAACAAAAATGGTTAGATACATTCTTTGGCATAATTTAATCACTCACTGTATGGGAATGGCCAGAGACTTACTTGTGTGTTCTCTGTGTGCGGCGTCTGTAAACGTATTATCTGTGGCCAGAGTTACAGACCGTGCGGACCACGGGGACTGGCAGGTTCATGGCTGGTTAGGCCACTGCCACTGGATTGCTCTCCAACCTGTTTCTGCTGTGTTGGTCGAAGGTTTTCTGTTAAAATCAGAGCTATGTAGATAACTCTTGGAGCTTTGCGTTTACTTGCTAATACATGTATAAAAGGTCCTTTTTGATTTGTCTGTGATGACTGAAAAGCTAAGTGTTAGTTCGGACCATGCAGCTCAGAGTCCTCGGGAGCACAGGCGCTCCCGTTTCTCGGCGGTAGTTTCTGCCCTGGCTGCGTCTGTGCTCTGCCTCCCGTCAGCTCTCCTTCCCGCCGGGACATGCGTGTAAGGAGACACACATGTAAACACCCGAGTGTCAGCAGTGTCAACACAGATGCCTTTTGGATGTTGCAAAGATGTTTAATGATGAATAAATACCAGTTTCGGGAAATGTATAAAATGTATGTGAGCTCTAGTTTTTAAAGAGGTATCTTTTACTTTTTTTAAATTTTTAATCCTTAAAATTTTTTTCAGCCTTATGAAGTATACCAAAAGTTACATATAGTTAGCATATACATTTTGACAAGTTTGGGTATATACTTATATTCGTTATACCATCCCTACAATCAAGATAGTAAACATAACCATCACTTCCAAAAGATATTTTGTATCACTTAGCTGTCCTCTGTGTGTATATATGTTGAGGCAGGCGGTGGGGGTTAGAACACCTAAGACTAGATATCAACTTTTACAAATATATTATTTATTGCTTCATGTTTTCCTTCAACAAATATTAACTGCCAAATTTGTTTTAGGCTTGAATCAAACTTGCAGGATGCTGAGAACAAAATGATAAGACACATACAATTTTACCCTTAGGAAAGCAAAATGTTCATAAAATAAATGAAATCTGGAGCGTAATATAAATTATATGACTTTAGCCTTTGTTCAGAGGCTTTGGAAAAGATTTAAAGAATCTAGCAGACATAATCTCATGTTTAGGTAGGAAATATTGCTCAGGCTACAGGTGAAATGAAGAGAGGAAGGCAGTGAGAATGAGGTGGTGGTGGGCCCAGCAGGAAATTGGTACTTTGAGGACGTGGGAGATGTTGGTGCCTGAGGCAGGACCTGGGACTATGAATGAAAAGAATCAGAAGGGTTTTAGAAGTATTGGGGACGCAAACTGGCATGACTTGGGGCTTAGATACAGGTGAGATGAGAAAGAGAGGAGAACTCTTTACAACAAATTAAATAATGGGGGTATTGAAGTTGAATAGTAATACATAGCTGGCTTGTAGTTTGATGTACGTAGTACCATGATGAATCAACAGATACCGTCTCCTGGTTTATAGCATTTAATGAGACAGGAGATGACACATAATAGCAGGGTACTTTTCTCAGCTTTCACAGGTAAAATGTTGGCTTTGAAACCTAATCTGTTTGTTAGCTATTGCTTAAAACAACATACATTTATCGTCTCACATTTTCTGTGTCACGAGTCCAGAAATGGCTTAGTTGGATCCTCCAGTTAACTACCATCAGTCTATGAACCAAGGTGTCCATCTCATCTGAGGCTCAAGTGGAGAAGGATCCCATTTCAAGCTCATGTGGTCGCTGATAGAATCTAGCCCCTTTGCAAGGTATCACACTGAGGGTTGCAGCTTTTGCTGGTTAGTGGACAGAGGCCACCTTCAGGGGCTTGACAGGTGATACCCCCAGAGGCCAGCTCACAGCCTGGCAGCTGGCTTCTTCAGAGGCTGGAAGGGAAGGAGCAACTTCTAGCAAGACAATTTTTGCAGTCTTACGACATTGCTGGTTCTAAAGTTTGGAAGTAAGTCACAGGCCTGGTCCACCCTCAGGAGAGGAGATGATACACCAGTACCAGAAGGTGGGGATCATGTGGTCACGGAGAGATGAGGATGACCCCCATTTCCAGGTGATTGTGTTTTTCCTCTCTAGTTTCCTATTTACCGTCAAGCATTTAAGAATAGAGTGATACTTTAACATGAAACAATCATATTTTATCTTTGGTATCTTTGCCTGCTTTATATGTTTCTTTTTGATACATTAAAAGATTTGTTTGTAACCTTCAACTAAGTAATTATCCAAAACTAGTTGATTCATAGAAAATACAACAGTGTTTTCCAAAGCAGTAAAAGGTGTGTCCCAGAAACTCTGGGGATGTCATTGTGAGCAAGGAAAATAGAAGCCTAGGAGAAAAAAAGCAATCTGTCTTAGCAACAGAATTTCTAGTAATTAAATTCAATGTCTTGAAGCCTCTTTCTAATCTAATATCCTTGGGTATAATCCCTGATGAGTATTCTGTGCTTGCAGTAACACAAACAGACATCAATTTGGCACAATTTGAATACTGACTGGCCAGAAATTTATAGAGGCCATCACAGAGCTGTTCTTCCTGTTGGTTGTTCGTCTTTTCTGCTAAGGCTTACTGAGCAGAATCTGAGGGAAATAATCGCTCCTGATATTTCTGATACCGCAGTCGCATCAGCACTGAACGTTGACCTATGTTTTGATTCCACACACATTTTGTCGTTTATACAAATCATCTCTAACAACAACCAGGTCAAAACCCAGTCATCACTGGGGCAGAACACTTAGTCTTACATACATTTTCCATTCTTCAGTCATTACTGGTCATGTCCCAGCCTACTGAAGACAGTTACAACAGATAATTTTACTTTCATTTTAATTTCAAAGTATTTGAGATGCAAAGTCTAGCACTTTGAATTATTTTTCTTTTTTAAATTTCACACACAAAAAAGAATTTAAGCACCCACCATGATGGGACATCTTGCTAGAACTTACTATTCTACGATAAATTAAAATGATTATTGCCACCAAGAGGCATACAATCTGTTTTAAAAAGATAGCCATAAAAGAATTCATCAAGTGTTATAGTTCAGTTCAGTCGCTCAGTTGTTTCTGACTCTTTGCGACCCCATGGACTGCAGCACTTCAGGCTTCCCTGTCCATCACCAAATCCCAGAGCTTACTCAAACTCATGTCCATTGAGTCAGTGATATCCAACCATCTCTTCCTCTGTCATCCCCTTCTCCTCCTGCCTTCAGTCTTTCCCAGCATTAGGGTCTTTTATAAGGAGTCAGTTCTTTACATCAGGTGGCCAAAGTATTGGAGTTTCAGCTTCAGCATCAGTTCTTCCAATGAATATTCAGGGTTGATTTCCTTTAGGATTGACTGGCTGGATCTCCATGCAGTCCAAGGGACTCTCAAGAGTCTTTTCCAGCACCACAGTTCAAAAACATCAATTCTTTGGCGCTCAGCTTTCTTTATGGTCCAGCTCTCACATCCATACATGACTACTGGAGAAAACATAGTTTAGACTAGATGGACCTTTGTCAGCAAAGTAATGTCTCTGCTTCTTAATATGCTATCTAGGTTGGCCATAGCTTTTCTTCCAAGAAGCAAGCCTCTTTTAATTTCATGGTTGCAGTCACCATCTGCGGTGATTTTGGAGTCCAATAAAATTGTCTGTCACTGTTTCCATTGTTTCCCTGTCTATTTGCCAGGACTGAATGGGACCGGATGCCATAATCTTTGTTTTTTGAATGTTGAGTTTTAAGGCAGCTCTTTCACTCTCCTTTTTCACTTTCATAAAGAGGCTCTCTAGTTCTTCTTCACTTTCTGCCATAAGGGTGGTGTCATCTGTGTATCTGAGATTATTGATATTTTTTCTGGCATTTTGAGCATTACTTTGCTTGTGTGAGAGATGACTGCAATTGTGTGGTAGTTTGAACTTCCTTTGGCATTGCCTTTCTTTGGGATTGGAATGAAAACTGACGTTTTCCAGTCCTGTGGCCACTGCTGAGTTTTCCAAATTTGCTGGCATATTGAGTGCAGCAGTTTCATAGCATCATGTTTTAGGACTTGAAATAGCTCAGCTGGAATTCCATCATCTCCACTAGCTTTGTTCATAGTGATGCTTCCTAAGGCCCACTTGACTTCATCTTCCAGGATGTCTGGCTCTAGGTGAGTGATCACACCCTTGTGGTTATCTGGGTCATGAAGATCTTTTTTTGTACAGTTCTTCTGTGTATTTTTGCCACCTCTTCTTAATATCTTCTGCTTCTGTTAAGCCTATACCATTTCTATCCTTTATTGTGCCCTTCTTAGCATGAAACGTTCCCTTGTTATCGTTAATTTTCTTGAAGGGATCTCTAGTCTTTCCCATCCTTTCCCACTGCAATTGGGAGGGGTCTGGGGGGCCCCACCTTGAGCAGTCCCGGTGCCGCCATCATCTTCTAACACTGGGAAACGAGACGGCAGAGTCAAAGGACATGAGATCATCTTCTCCGCAAGAACTCCAGAACTGCAACTCACTGCTGAACAACCACAGACAGGAGAACGTTGAATCCCACCAAAGAAAGATACCCCAGGTCCAAGGGCAAAGGAGACGCCCAGGCAAGAAGGTAGGAGGGGTGAAATCGAGACGCTCAGAGGGCTCAAACCAAACCTTGCACACACCAGGACCCAGAGACCCCAAGTGTTATAAGGACTGCAATAATGATGAAGACCAAAAATAGTGATCCTAAAACTATTAACGACTATGTGACGGGCTCTATACAAGCCTGCTTTTTTAGATGGATTCAGTTCAGTTCAGTTCAGTCGCTCAGTCGTGTCCGACTATTTGCGACCCCATGAATCACAGCACACCAGGCCTCCCTGTCCATCACCATCTCCCGGAGTTCACTCAGACTCACATCCATTGAGTCCATGATGCCATCCAGCCACCTCATCCTCTGTCGTCCCCTTCTCCTCCTGCCCCCAATCCCTCCCAGCATCAGAGTCTTTCCCAATGAGTCAACTCTTCACATGAGGTGGTCAAAGTACTGGAGCTTCAGCTTTAGCATCATTCCTTCCAAAGAAATCCCAGGGTTGATCTTCAGAATGGACTGGTTGGATCTCCTTGCAGTCCAAGGGACTCTCAAGAGTCTTCTCCAACACTACAGTTCAAAAGCATCAGTTCTTCGGCGTTCAGCCTTCTTCACAGTCCAACTCTCACATCCATACATGACTACTGGAAAAACTATAGCCTTGACTAGACGGACCTTAGGTGGATTACCTAATTTTAAATTGATCGCAATTCTGTGAGGATGAATCTATTAGTTTTCTATTGCTGCTGCAGAAAACTAACACAGATTCATCACCTTAAAACAATACAAATTAATTTCATAGTTTCATAGTTCTATAGTTCAGGGGTCCAGTGAAGGTTTCACTGAGCTAAAATCAAGGTTCTGGCAGGGCTGGGTTCCTCCCTGGATAGAGGAGAATACATTTTTCCCCACACTTGTATTATTGGTAGATTCAGTTGTGTGTGGTAGTGAAGCTGAGGTCCCTGTTGCCTTGCTGGCTGTTGGCTGGAGGTCATTCTGTTTCTAGAGGCTGCCACATTGTTTGGTTCACGGCCTCTCCCTCCATCTTTAAAGCCAGTTAGAGATTGTCACGTTCTTCTAATCTTGTGTCTCTTTGACACACTTCTGCTTATTCTTCTCCTTTGAGGAACCCATGTGATTAGATGGTTCCATTTTAATAATCCAGGATGACCTTGCATCTCAGAGTTCTTAACCTACTCGCATCTGCAAAGGCCCTTTGGCAAAGTAAGATATCATGTTTATAGGAAATTAGAGTGTTGGCACCATTGCCACCCACTGCTCTGCCTAATCCATCCATCACACAGCCACTTTAGAGATGAGGAAGGCTATTTCCCAAGCTAGAAAGTAAAAAGGATTTGAACCCAGCCCATGTAAACTTTTCCTAGTCAATAACTAGAAATCCATATGGAGTGGAGTGAAGACACAGAGGTGGAACTCTAATGGAAGAAGATGCTTATATTCATCAAATTTTGGTCATCACCTTCTGTTTGCAATAAATGTAGTAAAACTAAACTGAAGGGCACAGACTCATGTATGAGTATATAAACACTAGCTAGATTTTTTTTTTAATTTTTAATTTATTATTATTATTTTTTTTAATTTTAAACTCTTTAATTCTTACATGCATTCCCAAACATGAACCTCCCTCCCCATAACATCTCTCTGGGTCATCCCCATGCACCAGCCCCAAGCATGCTGTGTCCTGCGTCAGACATAGACTGGCGATTTGATTCTTACATGATAGTATACATGCTCATTTGTGTTTCCGAATGTCTGTCCTGTTTCTCTGGCTATTCTGTGTGTGCACACAGTGACCTTTGCATGTATCGGGACTATCAGGTTTAAGTATAGCAGAAAGTATTGCAGGGAGCGTCCACTTACCACGGTCCTAGCACAAACTGAAGTCTCATCGTCTGTTCTTGCACTGCCTGCCGACCTGTGCCCACGGCGTGGCTGCTCCCTCACCTTCCTGTTGAAGCCAGCTGAATTACAAGCTTGTTGATAGGCAGTGACGCTCTTTTCAAAACTGCTTTTATCACTTGCAGTTGTAACTCTTTTTATATGTTTTAATGGAATACTAGAAGAAGCAAGTCTGCTGAAAGAGAAGTTGAAAGAAAAAGTTAGTGGTTCAATTTAAGCTAAATTAGAGGCTTTAGAAAGACTCATTAGAGAAGAATAGCTTTAAAATAGCTGTCATGCTTGGTGTTGATGAGGTAACTATAGAAGTCTGGGGAAATATTTAGATGATTCTGCCCTCTGAATGATCCAAAAAATATCTTTGATTTCTCACTCAATTTGAAATAACCTAAAACTAAGATTCTAAAAAGCATCATGGATGTGCATTGTGAGAAAATTACTCAGGAGGACAATTATCGGACTATATTTGCTCATTTCTTGTCCCAAACATTATATGTATATATATAAAATATATATTTATTTTGAATTTTAAGTGAAAAACATCAAGTTCTTAGTGTCTTGATTCTAATTTTGTTTTTTAGGTCCTTTCATTTTTTTATGTTCTATATATACTTCACATTACCACGTAAGTCACCCTTAAGTATACGATTCAGTGGTTTTAAGTGTATCTATAAACCTGTCAGCCATCACTGCTAATTCTAGAATGCTTTCATCACCCCCTAAAGAAACCCACACCTGTTAGTAGTCACTCCTTTTCCCCTCCCTCGGATACTGGCAACCCCTACCTCACTTTTGATTCTGATGGATTTGTATATTCTAGGAATCTCATGTGAAGAGTCATGTGACGTGTGGCCTTGTGTGGCTGGACTCTTTCACTGAGCATGTTTTCAAGGTTCATCCCTGTTTTCTCATGAATCTGCACCTCATTCCTTTTTGTGACTACTGTTTTATGAATATACTAAATTTTGTTTATCCATTTATCAATAAAGACATTTAAGAGTTTCTGCTTTTTCGTCTATTACAAACAGCGCTGTTATGATCATTTGTTATCATATATTTTCAATTCTCTTGGGCACATACCTCCAAATAGAATCGCTGAGTCATATGGCAATTCTTATCTGTAATTCTCTAAAGAAATCCCAAAATATTTTCCAAAGCAGGAAGGCATCATTTTACATTCTCACCAGCAATGTATCAAGATTCTAATTTGTCCCTATTCTTGCCAACATTAGTTCTTTTATGTCATTGTAGTTTTAATTTAGCTAGTTTTTGTATTCATTTGGGGATGTTGATATCTTCAGCTGTTATTGTTGAAGTACCTCTCTTCAAATATGTTTTTTCTTCACATATATTGGCCTCTGTAATTATTTTAAAAAAATGATTTGTATTCTTATCATTCTCCAAAGATGGCCAATTAGTTTTTGTTTTTACTTTTTTGTTTAATGATTTATTGCTGCTTATACTGGACTTTTTTTCTCCAAAACTCTTTTAGGAACAAGAAATGTAAAGTTCACAAAATCAGTGCTACTTTAAAATCCTTCCAGTTTACTTTCAGACTAAGCCTCATTATCAAGTGATTACATAAATGTGTACTAAAAAATGGTATATTCTCTTTGTATGAAAACCTTGACTGTGCTTTAATCTTATCTGGGAGTCAAGAGTACTGAACAGTTTCAGTAATCAACAGCGTTTCTATGTACTGAAAGGAATGGGGTCATAGAATGTAGAATACAAGGAGGACAGATAGGAAACGAAAGTCTTGTCTGTTAATATGTAGGGTCCAAATGTTTCGAAGGAGTGGAATGGTGCGATGAGTAAATTTTAAAAACGCCTCATCGAGACAGAAGGGTGATGCTCAGCAGTTGTTTTTACACTGGATCTGGAAGAATGAGTAGGAGCCAACCAAGCAGAGAGGAGGGAGCAAAATTCCAGGCCCGGAAAACAACACAAATGCAAAGAACTGAGGCATGAAATACTTGGTGCAATTGGAGAAGAGACAGGAAGCTTCACTTAGGAAACGCCAATGCACCTGACCTAGGAACCACCAGGTACAAATTAATACAGTAACTTTACTTCGTCCCCATTTTCAAAGCATGCTTTCTATGCACAAACATTGAGAGAAATGAAAAAAATCTATGATATTAAAAATTTTCATTTTTAATAAGATTTGGTTGGTGAAGCTGTTCCATCTGATATTAGATTTATAGCAAGTTTCCAAATCTCCAAGCATCAAGATATAACTTCTTTATCGTCAGAAAGTCAAAGATTTCCTCAGAGTCTCATTCTGAAATATTTCCAGTAACTGATAGGTATGAAGCAATTTATGCACTACAGTACAGGCAGGGTCTCTTTTCCTCTTGGGGTTTCCAGGATGGAAGAAGGAGTATTTTCTCCATCCAGTCCCTTTGATACAGCACCTATGACCTTTTCCAGCCACATTTTTAAACTAAGTTGATTGATGCATAGTCTACATAAAATGAAATGCACTAAGTTGAAATACACAGTTAGATGAATTTCAACCAAGTAGACACCCATGTAATCATCATCACAATCAAAACACAGAACATTTCTATCATTTTAGAATGTTTTTTTATGCCAGTTAAAAGTCATCCCCCTTAAGTCCTGGCTATAGGCAAGCCCCAATCAGAGACTGGTTTACCTTGGTCTGTATTTTCCATAAATAAAATAATAGGGACTTTTTTGCCATGCGCTTCCTTTTTTCCAGCATAATGCTTTCGAGATTGCCCTGTGTTGCTGTGTGTATCAACTGTCGCTCCCTTTGTGCTGCCGAATAGTATTCAAGCGCTGTGCTCATGCTTAGTCACCAAGTCGTGCCCAACTCTTTGCGACCCCTGGACTCTAACCCACCAGGCTCCTCTGACCATGGGCTTTTGCAGGCAAGAATACTGGAGTGGGGTGCCGTTTCCTCCTCCAGGGATCTTCGCAGCCCATGGACGGAACCCATGTCTTCCGCATTGCCAAGTGGTTCTTTACCAGAGCCAGCTGGAAGCCTTATCAGGCATACCGTAATTTGCTTATCCATTTGCCAGATGAAGCACACTTGGAGTGCTTCCAGCTTTGCTCTATTGTGAGTAAACAATATGGTGAACAATTATGAAGAAGGTTTTGTGTGGACAGAAGTTTTTATTTTTATTGGGTTGTTCAGTTACTAACACATGTCGGACTCTTTATGGTAAATTTATTGGGTAAATTCCTAGAAATAAAACTACTGAGGCACATAGTAAGCATAAGTATAGGGAACTGCCAAGCCAAACTGTTTTCCAAAGTAGTTACCAAATTTTATATCCCTAGAGAAAATTAAAATTTCTGGTCGCTCCGCATGCTTGCGAAAGCTTTCTATTGCTAGCTTTCTAAAGTTCAGCTATCTTGGAGAGATTTTAACATATTAATAGGCATTTTCTTGATGACTAATGATCTTGGTAATTTTTCATGTGTTTATTAGCTATTTTTAGTCTCACGAATGATTGTTCAAATGTGTTACACATTTTAACGTTAGGTTGTTTCTCTTGATATTGAGTTGTTAGGTTTATTTATTCTCGATATAAATACAAGTATATGAATTTTATTTTGTTATTAAAGTCTGAATTTTGAAATCTAATTTTTAATTTTATGATTCATTTGCTTATTCATGATTTTCAATAGCATTTAAAATTTTATTTATTTATTTCTGGCTGTGGTGGGTCTTCATTGCGGTGCATGGGTTTGTCTCATCGCGGTGGCTTCTGATTGCCCAGCACAGCTCTGGGCGCACAGACGTCAGTAGCTATGGCTCACTGGCTTGGTTACCCTGCAGAATGTGGGGATTCCCCGAGCAGAAATCAAACCTGAATCCTGTCCATTGGAAGCTGGATTCTTAACCACTGCACCACTAGGGAACTCCCTCAATATCATGTTTTAATAATGTGGTTGTTCTGTGTAAGAATTCATTGTGTTCATGAATTGTTATAAAGGTATTTTTCCAACAGTTTTATAATTTCACCTTGTAAGCATTTAACTATATTCAGTTCAGTTTAGTTGCTCAGTCATGTCCAACTCTTTGCAGCCCCATGGACTGCAGCACGCCAGGCCTCCCTGTCCATCACCAACTCCCGGAGTTTACCCAAACTCATGTCCATTGAGTCAGTGATGCCATCCAACCATCTCATCCTCTGTCATCCCTTCCCCTCCTGCCCTCAATCTTTCCCAGCATCAGGGTCTTTTCAAATGAGTCAGCTCTTCGCATCAGGTGGCCAAAGTATTGGAGTTTCAACTTCAACATCAGCCCTTCCAAAGAACACCCAGGACTGATCTCCTTTAGTATGAACTGGTTGGATCGCCTCACAGTCCAAGCGACTTTCAAGAGTCTTCTCCAACACCACAGTTCAAAAGCATCAATGCTTTGGTGCTCAGCTTTCTTTATAGTCCAACTCTCACATCCATACATGACTACTGGAAAAACCATAGCCTTGACTAGACGGACCTTTGTTGGTAAAGTAATGTCTCTGCTTTTTAATATGCCATCTAGGTTGGCTGTAACTTTCCTTCCAAGGAGTAAGCGTCTTTTAACTATATTCAGTGTGGTTTAATTTTGTACAGATCAAGAAAGGGACAACGTACCCCTTTTTTTAATATGGATATCCATTTATTCTAACACTGTTTGTTGAAAAGAAGATCTTTCCCCATTGACTGACTTTGGTCACTTTGTGGAAAGGTTGTTCTTGTTATACACACGAGTCTGCTTCTAGACACTTCTTCCATTCATCTACTTTTCTGTCTTCATACGAGTGCTACTCCGTCTTAATCACTATAGCTTTAGAATAAATGGAAAAATTAGATAGAATGTGTTCTCTCTGTAATCTTTCAAAAATGTTTTTGGCTTTTGAATATCCATATACATTTTAGAATTAGCTCGTCAATTTCTGTTAAAAACCCTGATGGTTCTTTGGATGGGATTGTATTGAATGTAAAGATCAGTTATAGAGAAAAGAGTTCTTAGCAACACTGAGCCTTCTGATTCACAGGAACATTTTATCTCGCCATTTATTTTCATGTCCTTCACTCTCTTTATGCTTTGTTCTTTTTCTAAATTTCAAAGTACAAATCTTTTACCAATTTTGAATTCAGTCCTAATTATTTTGTGGATTTGGGTGCTATGCTAAGGTGTATTATTCTTCTTTAAGATCAAATTCTTGGTTGTTTATATATAGAATATATATATATATTTATATTTATATTTCTTTATATATATTTATATTTATATATAAATATATATATTTACCTTGCATTCTCTTATCTCATTAATTTTGTATATTCTAGCATCTTTTAAAATGACTTCTCCAGAGTTTTATATACACATAATCACGTCTTCCAGCTTGTGCTTCTTCCAGCCCAGCGTTTCTCATGATGTACTCTGCATAGAAGTTAAATAAGCCAGGTGACAATATAGAGCCTTGATGTACTCCTTTTCCTATCTGGAACCAGTCTGTTGTTCCATGTCCAGTTCTAACTGTTGCTTCCTGACCTGCATACAGATTTCTCAAGAGGCAGGTCAGGTAGTCTGGTATTCCTATCTCTTTCAGAATTCTCCACAGTTGATTGTGATCCACACAGTCAAAGGCTATGGCATAGTCAATAAAACAGAAATAGATGTTTTTCTAGAACTCTCTTGCTTTTTCGATGATCCAGCAGATGTTGGCAATTTGATCTCTGGTTCCTCTGCCTTTTCTAAAACCAGCTTGGACATCTGGAAGTTCATGGTTCACATATTGCTGTAGCCTGGCTTGGAGAATTTTGAGCATTACTTTACTAGCATGTGAGATGAGTGCAATTGTACAGTAGTTTGAGCATCCTTTGGCATTGCTTTTCTTTGGGATTGGAATGAAAACTGACCTTTTCCAGTCTTGTGGCCACTGCTGAGTTTTCCAAATTTGCTGGCATATTGAGTGCAGCAGTTTCACAGCATCATGAGAAATGCTGGGCTGGAAGAAGCACAAGCTGGAATCAAGATTGCCAGGAGAAATATCAATAACCTCAGATATGCAGAGACATCACCTTTACGGCAGAAAGTGAAGAGGAACTAAAAAGCCTCTTGATGAAAGTGAAAGAGGAGAGTGAAAAAGTTGGCTTAAAGCTCAACATTCAGAAAACGAAGATCATGGCATCTGGTCCCATCACTTCATGGGAAATAGATGGGGAAACAGTGGAAACAATGTCAGACTTTACTTTTTTGGGCTCCAAAATCACCGTAGATGGTGACTGCAGCCATGAAATTAAAAGACGCTTACTCCTTGGAAGAAAAGTCATGACCGAACTAGATAGCATATTGAAAAGCAGAGATATTATGTTGCCAAGAAAGGTCCATCTAGTCAAGGCTATGGTTTTTCCAGTGGTCATGTATGGATGTGAGAGTTGAACTGTGAAGAAAGCTGAGCGCTGAAGAATTGATGCTTTTGAACTGTGGTGTTGGAGAAGACTCTTGAGAGTCCCTTGGACAGCAAGGAGATCCAACCAGTCCATTCTAAAGGAGATCAGTCCTGGGTGTTCTTTGGAAGGAATGATGCTAAAGCTGAGACTCCACTACTTTGGCCACCTCATGAGAAGAGTTAACTCATTGGAAAAGACTCTGATGCTGGGAGGGACTGGGGGCAGGAGGAAATGGGGACAACAGAGGATGAGATGGCTGGATGGCATCATGGACTCGATGGACGTGAGTTTGAGTGAACTCCAGGAGATGGTGATGGACAGGGAGGCCTGGCATGCTGCGATTCATGGGGTCGCAAAGAGTCGGACACGACTGAGCGACTGAACTGAACTGAATCATGTCTTCATTTCTGTCTTTGGAATGATGAAAATCATAACTTCTTTTACCATAAAATTTTTATTATTAATAGAAACTAAGTTTCTTGAGAAGAAGCAATCTGAATATAGGCAATAATCTAATAATTCTGTAGTTTCTTTTTCTCACCTCATTACATTGACTAAGGCTTCCTGTACAATTCTGAATAGAAGGGATAAAGAGAAGTCCTTACCTTGTTACTGATCTTAAGGAAAATTTATTGTCTTTGACTGCTGAGTACATTGATATCTGTAGAATTTTTGTAGATGCCCTTTAGCAGCTTAAAGAAGTGTTTTTCTTCCTAGTTGACTGAGGTTTTTGTCATGAGTATCAACAGAGCTTACATTCTTGAGCTAAAACCCTGCTGTCATGATGTATATTTCTGTACTTCTAGGTGGCTTTCTGAAATTACGTTAAGGAGTTTTCATTTCTGGGTTGTTGCTGTTCAGTTGCCATGTTGTGTCTGACTCTCCGCAACCCTGTGGACTGCACCCTGCAAGGCTGCTCTGCCCCTCACCATCTCCTGACGTTTGCCCAAGTTCCTGTCTGATGAACTGGTGATGCAATCCGACCATCTCATCCTCTGTCATCCTCCTCTCCTGGCTTCAGTCTTTCCTGGAATCAGCCTTTTTCGGTGAGTCAGCTGCTTGTGTCAGAGTTTTGTTTCTGTGGACATGAGGGATATTGGTCTGCAGTCTGTTAATATAAGATTTCTGATAGTGTTGGTAAGATGCTGCCATTATACAATGTGTTTATTAGTGGATGAGAAAAAACACAAATGTTTTCAAGTAGACCAGCTAGTTTGACCCTGTAGGGTAAATTCAATATAGAAAGCCACTGGACGTGGAGAAAATAAAGCATAAAACTTCTTTTAATAGTAAGAAAAAACAGGTTTATTTTTTTAAGAGAGAAGTTAAATATTTAATGGTTGAAATGATACAGTCACAGATAAATATTGATTATAGGCATTTTGGAATATTTATATCTAATTGAACCCTGCAAATAATGCCAATAGTATCAAAGTAATTATTGCAGAGTGAGCTTTCTACACAGAATCCTGAGGATAAGCCCCGAATACTTAAATTTTGCAATACTTTTCTTAATTAAAATATTCCCAACACTTTCATATCAGCTTGAAGGATGAAAATAATTTGCCTGTGTTCAGATTTGTTTCCAGTCAGGGATTTATTATCTGGGCAGTCACGTCTACTATTGTTTGTCTTTCTAGCGATGAAATCCTAGACTTTTTTGCCATGAAGACCTTACTATGAATCAAAACTCTCTTGAACAGGCTACCAAAAAAATCCAGTTGCTTATCTGTTCAATAATTCCTTCAGTTTTGTTGTTATCATCTGGGAAAATGTTTCAGAAATGTCTTACCTATTATGTTATGGTCAAATGCAGGACTACTGTGGACATTATTATGTTAATTCAAGAAATGACAGTTTTTTCTCTACATCAGTTATTTTACAACTTTACTTCATGTTGAGAATTTTCCATAAGTCAGTTCTTTAAGAGTTTCTTGTGCTTTCTTTCTCAATTTGTGTGCATATCAGAAATCCAGTCACATCTGTAAAGACTGACAGCATTTTTAAAATTGATAATATTTGACAAATTTTTCCTTACAATACCATCTCAGTCGATAACACCATATCTTAGGTTTTTCCTTTTCTTTAGTTAATTTCTTCCTTTGACTAGGAAACTATTGATTCTCTCACCACAAATGGATTCACTGATTTAACTCAGAAACCTTAAATTCTAACGTGTATTGAAATGAATGTCTTTCAAGACAAATGGATGTGTATTTTTCTGATTCTTTGTGTCTCTTAAAATAACTTTATCATGTTATATTATTATATACTCAACTAACATGATCATTTTTTAAAAAGGAAAATATAGAAACTGAAAGTCATCATTTACATTCCCCCTAATTCCTCTAGTCACAGGTAACAAGTAATATTAAGTAGCATTAAAATCAGTCACACAATTAATCACTTATTTTAGCTCTCTATTATGATATACCATTGAAATTATATCCATTTATAACTTTACCATGTCTTCTCCTCTGTCAGTTATTCCAAAGTCTTCTGTTTTAGTGATTAAATTAAGCAATGGACAAAGAATTAATCTCAAAAATATACAAGCAACTTCTGCAGCTCAATTCCAGAAAAATAAATGACCCAATCAAAAAGTGGGCCAAACAGACATTTCTCCAAAGAAGAGATACAGATGGCTAACAATCATATGAAAAGGTGCTCATCACTCATTATCAGAGAAATGCAAATCGAAACCACAGTGAGGTACCATTTCACGCCACTCAGAATGGCTGTGATCCAAAAGGCTACCAACAATAAACGCTGGAGAGGGTGTGGAGAAAAGGGAGCACTCTTACACTGTGGGTGGGAATGCAAACTAGCACAGCCACTATGGAGAACAGTGTGGAGATTCCTTAAAAGACTGGAAATAGAACTGCCTTATGACCCAGCAATCCCACTGCTGGGCGTACACACCGAGGAAACCAGAATTGAAAGAGACACATGTACCCCAATGTTCATCGCAGCACTGTTTATAATAGCCAGGACATGGAAGCAACCTAGATGTCCATCAGCAGACGAATTAAGAAAGCTGTGGTACATATACACAATGGAATATTACTCAGCCATTATAAAAAATACATTTGAATCAGTCCTAATGAGATGGATGAAACTGGAGCCTATTATACAGAGTGAAGTAAGCCAGAAAGAAAAAGACCAATACAGTATACTAACGCATATATATGGAATTTAGAAAGATGGTAATGATAACCCTGTATGCAAGACAGCAAAAGAGACACAGATGCATAGAGCAGTCTTTTGGACTCTGTGGGAGAGGGCGAGGGTGGGATGATTTGGGAGAATCGCATTGAAACATGTAAATTATCACATGTGAAACGAATCGCCAGTGCAGGTTCGATGCATGAGACAGGGTGCTCGGGGCTGGTGCACTGGGATGACCCAGAGGGAGGGGACGGGGAGGGAGGTGGGAGGGGGGTTCAGGATGGGGAACACGTGTACACCCATGGCAGATTCATGTTAATGTATGACAAAACCAATATAATATTGTAAAGTAAAAAATAAATAAAACTGAAAAAAATTAATAAAGCTATTCTGATTTGCATTCAATTGACAACCTAGTTTTCATGATTGGGCGCTTATTTTTCCCTTGTAGCTTGAGTGTTTTTCTTGGTGTTTCATCGCCTCATTTTTTTAAAGCTAGTTTTTACAAATTTTCCAAATTATCAGTCTTTGTGTAAGTGTGTGCAGGAGTCTTGATGCCAGCAATATTGTTAGTTTCTTCTGAATTTCATTGGGTTTATTTTTTACCTGAAGGGGTTGGCTATTCTCAACGGATTACAGGGACAGAGCCTTGCTTATTATTGTTCATGGTAAAGGTGTGTTGTCTGTTTTCTTGGTACTGCTTCCTCTTGGTGTGAAATCAAAACTAGTTTCCTTCTACTGTGAATTGCTCGGTCGTGGCTGACTCTGCGACCCTATGAACTGTAGCCCACGAGGCTTCAGCTGTCCATAGAATTCTCCAGGCAAGAATACTGGAGTGGGTTGCCATTGCCTTCTCCGCGAGATCTTCCCAACTCAGGGATCAAACCTGGGTCTCCTCCACTGCAGACAGATTCTTAACTGTCTGAGCCCAGGGAAGCCCTGGTTTCTTTCTAAATGGTTGCTAAATAGTTTGAATATCATCCCGACTGGATTGCTTTCCCTCTCTCTCCCTCCCCTACCTTCCTTTCTCTCTATATTTCCTTCCTTCTTTTAACCCACTTCAAGAAAATTTTCTAGGAATGCTGCTGTGGTCTAAATAATTCAACCTGTGTTCCAATTTTGCTCTTTATTATAAATATTACATCAAGTCTAATAATATTTGCTGTAACTGAGTCCCTTTTTCCCCTTCCTTTTCTTTGCTTTCTGGACAAGTGTTTTGTTTGACTTTTTCCTTTAGATAAAGTCTTGATAGTGATGTGAAATTTTAAAATTGTAGCTCGACAAAATTGACATCAAGTCCCATAAATCTTGAGCATTCTCATCCCATCAATATGAATAATTCCATCCAGGTGATATCCTGTAACACCAGCATCACACACATCTTGACTGGGTCTATGACTGCACTGGCTGACACCCTATAAATGTTTCATCTTTTCTGTGTTTTCTCTTAAAATCCTAATTTAAAAATTCTTGAGTGTATTTAGGAACAAGTAATATACAGATCTCTAATTATAATACATTGCTCTAATGTTACATCATAATATGAGTATGGATCTTACTCTCATACCTATGTAAAGTTCCTGTAACCACTTGTTAAAATCTTGCAAATACTTTGAGATGGTCTGTTTACAAACCTGAGACCTCCTTTCAATGGCTTCCCAGGTTCTGGCCCTTAACTGAGCAGGTGTTGATCTGCTTTGATTTTTGAGACAGCCTCCCTTTCTCTGTTAGATCTTTCTGTGTCCACATAAATTTTTTTTTTAAGAAACTCTGGGACATGCTCTACTTCTATGACATTTTTCTGAGCTTATGGGCCCAATGCATCTTTTTTTTCCCCCCTTTTCTGTCTATATTGGTTTTTAAGATCAAAAGTTTCACTTTCTAGATCATTCTTCATCTAGTTCAGTCTTCTTAAATTGTTTTTTCGTTGGAGAAGGAAATGGTACCCCCCTCCAGTACTCTTACCTGGAAAATCCCATGGATGGAGAAACCTGGTAGGCTGCAGTCCATGGGGTCGCAGAGAGTCGGACACGACTGAGTGACTTCACTTTACTACTTTTTAAAGTTTACTTTTGCTACTAGGATAGTGAGATTAAGCCTGTATTTTTTTTTTTTTTTAAAAAAGCAGGTTGAGTCTTTCTCTCCTTGCCTCTCTGAGGAAACCTATCTAGAAACCCTTCAGTTTTCTTTTGAAAGGAAATATCCCTATTTTTGTTTATTTTTTCTTCCAGTTTTATTGAGATATGGTTGACATACAGCACAGCAGAAGCCTAAGGTGTGCAGCGTAATGATTTGACATCATGGGATAATTATCACAGTAAGCTTAGTGAACATCCATCCTCTCCTATAGACACAAAACTAAAGAAATAGAAGCAACATTTCCTTGTGATGAGAGCTCTTAGAATTTACTCTGGACAACTTTCATATATAAGGTACAGCAGTGTTACTTGCCTTTGTCACATTGTACATTATATCCCTGGTACTTATTTATCTTGTATCTGGAAATTTATACTTTTTGATTGACTTCATCCAATCCCCCCTCACTTACCCCTGCCTCTGGTAACCACAAATCTGACCTTTTCTTGTGAGTTTGTTTCTGAAGTATAATTGTTTCTGAAATATAATTCTGAACTATGTTAGCTCCTGGTACACAACATAGTGTGTAGAAATCATTCAGTTTCTAATAATTTCATGAACTTTCTATTCCACATTGGGTGTATGCTCCGTGTGTCTCTTTGCGACCCTCTGGACTGTAGCCCACCAGGCTCCTCCATCCGTGAAATTCTCCAGGCAAGGATACTGGAGTGGGTGGCCAGGCCCTTCTCCAGGAGATCTTCCTGACCCAAGGATGGAAACCTGGGTCTCCTGCCTTGCAGGCAGATTCTTTGTGTGCCTTTAATTATTCAGTCCAACTGAAGTTGATAGATTACAAGGTTTGGTTACAATTAAACAAACTAGAACAGTACTGTTGAGAAATACAATGTACACCATATATGTAATTTTACATTTCCCGAAGGCACACTAAAAAAAAAAATTAAAAAATAAACGTTGAAATTAATTATTTAATAATATAGGTCTCTAAATATATCCGAGAGAATGACTCTGCATGTAATCAAAATCAAATCATTAAAGAGGAATTTCACCTTCCTTTTTGTGCCGCCTTTAGAGTCCCGTCTGTATCTAGTCCGCATGACGCCCCTCGTTTGGACTAGCCGCATTTCAATAGCCAGTTGAGCGCACAGCTACCTTCTTGAACTACCCAGACTTGATGACATTTTTCCACTAGCACCATTGTCTCTTAAATAGATCTGATTTCATTGTTATTAAAATGTCCCCTGAGTAAGGGCAGATACTCTTTCCTAGAACTGCTGGCAAGATTGATGTGTGAGTCTAGTAATAGAGACTGTCTGCTCTCAGATTGCTTTGCCATGTCTCTAAATGGATTGCCAGCCTCGGCCAGTCTCCTGAGAGAGAGCGCCCTCTGGCGTCTCCTCTTGGCCTAGCACGTCTTTGTACATGCCATTTCAGCCTTCTCCCTACTCCCACCATAGAGACCACGTAAGAACTCGTTTCCAAACAGCTTCATGACTTTCAGTTTAGCAAACCCAATCAGTAAACAGCAGACATCTTGCATGGCTAGGGGAGAATTTTAGGGTTCAGACACTCAAAGCAGAGAAGTCTTCAAGAGGCTCTCCTGTTAGCTCCAAAGGCCGCGAAGAAATCTGTACACATAAGTGACGTGAACTTCTCTTGAACCCTCAGCTAGCATGTCCTCAGGAGTATACTTCTTTTCCATTCATCACTGAGCTTCATTGCGATCGTGCCTCAGCTCGAGTGCTTCTCTGACAGCCATCATCCGAGTCATGATGGGTGTTTCTGGTTTCAGGATTGTCTGAAAGTTTCATATGGTAGAAGCGATTCCTCCCAGCGCCCAGCAACGAGCTGACAATTATGTTTCTAAAGGGCTCTATCGAGCAGCTGCATCAGACAACTTTCAAGTCCAGAATCCCTGCTGAATCCACGGAGGAGCTGTATTGATTTCTGCCACAGGCTGTAGTCTGTGTGTGGTCTCGTTGCGGACACTTCTGCAATCGTTTGTGCTCTGGGGTCATCAGGCTCCAGGGGCGCTGCCTGATTGACAGCCCTTTATAAATCTTTTATTCCCTTGTTTCTTTTAGAGCACCATTCAATCTCAGATTTCTTTCTGGTGACTTTGTGACTAGGCCTAACAGTATCCCCAAATGAGAGATGGGATTCTGCCGTACGTTACTCAGATGGTTTTTCCCATCTCTCAGGGCTGTTTCACGGTGGGGTCGAGATTAGAACAGGAATTATCTCTCATGCTCTGAGGGCAGCCTCTCACCGCTCATGCTGTTCCCCAAATTTTCTGGCAAGTCTTGAACTTTAATGGGGTTTATCCTCAATGTTCTATTGGCAGATGGACAATCACCACCATCTGCCAATAGTCTCAGAATCCGCTTGTGCTCTTTCCTGTGAGGACGAAAGGATGTATCAGCTCATGCTCAATGGCTGTTAAGACCCAATGAAGTCGCACTAGATGGTGACAGTATACTGGTGAATTTAAATGTGCTTGTGTAAACAGGTAGCGTCACCTAGAGGTAGTTCTCCATCAGCATAAACTTCTTGACTGGCTTCTGAAATAGGAATAGAATTAAAAAAAAAGCATGAGCTAACTCTGCAGCTGACTGTCCACTTTGCCCATTGCTTTTTGATGCAGTTTGTTGTTATTGTTTTAATCATGTCTCCAGCACATCTAAGGTAACTGGCAGATCCACCTAGATAAATTCCCAGTGGTCCTCTGTCAGTATGGGTAAGTCATCTGCTTTGCCTTTTGGCTTGAAAGGGTTGTTAGAAAGAGAATTAATGGAGATCAATACCCCTACTGCAACCACTAATGCTAACTAAGGCATTAATCTCTTCTCACACTCCTAGAATTCTATACCGTTGAATACTTTCCACAGAGGAGGGCTTGGGGATTGCAAAGATCCTTGTTTAGCATTTCAGCAGAAACCAGGTGGAAGGTGGACATGGAAGACACGTAATGAAGATGGTCGGGCCGTCATTCTCCGTCCACGCCTGGCGTCCTTCCCAGTCCTGCATTTCAGTAAAGGCAGTGCAGCCAGAGAGCACTTTTCTCTTCCTGCGTTTTCTGGATCAGGGTTGAACCTTTGCATCGGTGTTACCTGTCACGGCATCTTGACAGCCTCCGAGTTTTACCTTGGGGTTACCTACAGGTGCCCTCTCTACCCTCCACGGTATTTATGGTACCCTGGGTGGCAAGAGTGATCGTTCCAAGTATTTTCAGTATTACCCTGAGGCTACTCCACCCACCGCATCCTCATTCCTAGGATTCCCATTCTGTGGGTTGGGTGAGCAGACCCCAAACCCTTAGTGAATATATTAAAAAAAAAAAGTATGGTTTTAACTGAGGGAATGAATTCAGTCCCTCTTTAAGTATTTTCTATTGCAAATCATGATCTTTGTAATTGGATTACTTGCGCTTATCCACATCAGGTGATACTCAGTGAATTTAAAGGTGCTTCCGAAGGTCTGTGGTTGTCACAACCTGAGACGAAGATGGTTTTCCACCTCTTAAGCCACAAGCTTATGCCACTAGCACCCTAATGATCGTGTCGCGTTCTTCCCCTCCCATTCTGCTTTCCAACAGCAATGAAACCATCCCCAGAGACTAAGTCCATTACTACCTCAGTCTACCATCTTTCTAGTGTTCTCCCTTAGTCTTGCCTTTTCCTTGGGTAATGAACATTTTTGCTGCCATTTAATCCCCTGCCTAATAACTGAGCTTACCATCTCTTGATGCAACATAACATTGAGGACCTCAAATCTGAGGAGCACTCCACGTCATAACATCTATCACAGTTTGGGTCAACAGTTAGCACATTCAGCGTTTCCATTATCTTGATTGTGAGGATGTTCTCTAGAGCGTATAACATCTGCCAAAACACGCCGTGTTTTGTATTCCACTTATACCTCAATGAAGCTGTGAAGTAGACACATCACTCCAGTGCCTTCACCCTTATCATCCCCACTGCTCAGAGAGATGCTGCCGACTTACCCAGTGCTGGGCTCATGTCTACTCGCCAGTGGGTACAGGAAGGAAGCAGTGAAGTGCTCAGTCCGTGGGAGACTGCTGCAGTGCAGCTTCCTCGGCGTCCTTCCTGCATTAGAACGTGCTCTGGGGTTTGCCAGAAACTGACTTCCCATGGGACAGGTGAACCAGGGGAACTGTCGAGTTCCTGACTCTCACCAGACACATGGCCTTTTTCTGGTTCTTGGTGTAACTTCCTTGCTTCAGCACAGCTTCAGCACATGATATGCAGGAGAATTTAATAAAAACAATCCAGATGGACCAGGATTCAATGCTTATAAAATCATTTCTTAATCAGTAATCAGTGCATAGCAAACCTTTTCAAGATGCTCATTTATCTCTTAGCCAGTGTGTTCTATCAGTCGATATTTGAAAAGAATTCTGGTCAGAATCATACTTCTTCAGGGATCCCCGAGGAGGGAAGAATAAATTACAGGCCCAGGCCTCCCCTTTCACGTAATAGCTAAGAAGCCATTATGTGGAAAGATTCTCCTGAAATCTAATTCTTGCCTCAGCTGGGTCAATTTAGGGGGACCCGGCCACCAGCAGCCAGCTCTCTGATGCTGTGCAAACACATAAAAGATTCTCATTTTGAGTAAGATCCAGCCTGTGCTTGTAGCCTCCCTAGAAACAGATCTTATTCATGTGAAAACTGTCACTTGCCCACAGATGAAGCTTCCATAGCTGTTAGTGGGCCTGGACATCTAGGACACTTTTTTCCTATGCTGATGCTGAAATAGGTGGCTTCTAAGGTGTCCCTGCCTCCCAGTACAAGCCTTTCTGTGGCCCCATCCTTGTGAGTGTGGACTGGAAATTTTCCAGCCCATAGGATATGGCCAAAGGTGATGGCTTATGACTTCCCAAGTACATTCTGTGACTGGTTATGTTGCATGTAATGTAACCTAAGTCTTAGTAGCAGATACTTTCTCTTGCTGGCTTTGATAAAGCACATGGGGCATGTAGGAGAGGCCCACAGGACAAGGGCAACCTCTAGCTGGCAGCCAGCTAGAAACTGAGGCCCTCAACCCAACACCCCATTGGGAACTGCATTTGGCCAGTGACCCTAAGTGAGCATGTGAACCAATTCTTCCCCAGTCAAACCTTCAGATGAGACCACAACCCAGGCTGACAACTTGATTGCCAGGTTTTTGAGAAACACCAAAGCAGAGGATCCAGTTGAGCTGTGCCCAGATTTCCTGACCCAGAAAAACTGGACAATAGTGTGTATGTTTTAGCCATTATATTTGTGGCAAGTAATTACGCAGCAGTGAATATCTAATACAGATACAGTCAAGTAAAAGTAGAAAGGCCAAAATATATGCAATCCAGCTTTTCCTCTCTGCTCATTTTAGGGTTGTTTTCCTTTCAAATTTTTTTTTAAGATTGTTTTTTATGTGAATCATTTTTAAAGTCTTTATTGAATTTGCTACATTATTGCTTGTTTTATGCTTTGGTATTTTGGCTGCAAGGCATAAGAGGTCTTAGCTTCCTGACCAGGATTCAAACTCACATTCTCTGCATTGGAAGGTGAAGTCTTAACCGCTGGACCACCAGGGAAGTCCTATTCTTTCCATTCAACTTTGGATATGAGTTCATTCACTGAACAGATCATGATAGTATGAAAAGTAGAACTGCTTTCTAGGGCAAGAAGGGAGGAGTCAGAGCAAGAAGGGAGATCATGTAAGAAAACAGAGTCAAGATTATTGCTAAAGGTGATCCCAGATGATCAGGCTGTTGAATATGGCCTGTGTCTGCCCATGAGATGAAACCTTCCAGAGCTGTAGTGACCAAAGCATAGCAGGCTCTGCCCAAGGACGGCTTTAGGCTGGGAGTCTGTGGAGGGAGGGCACACCAGGGCAAAAGCGGAGAAGGCCGTTTGAAAGGAAAGAATAACCTTGGGTAAAAGTACAGTTTAGGTTGAATGTTAGGGGGAGCTTTCGCTCCTTGGAAGGATGTGAAGTTTATCATTAAAAGCCTAGATTCCATAAGTGTGGTGACTGAAAAATACCAGACATGACAATGTGGGCACAAGGGAGCAGAGACTTCCTTAATGAATTTATATATATATTATATATATTTATTTATATATAATTATATATAATTCTTTTAAAAATATTAAATTAAGAATTATAAATAATATAAATATTATTAATAATTATTAATAACATAAATATTATTTAATAATTATTAAATTATAATATAATCAGTTAAATCATCTTATAAATATACATTTATATATATTTATTCATATATTAATATTAATTATATAATACTTAGATTATATTAATTATATTACCTACATTATTAATTATATTAATTAATAATTAACATTAATATATTATATGTCATATATAAATATATAAAATATAATATATTTATATATTTATAATATATTATAAATATAAACATTTATATCTCATATACATTATGTATATATTTATATATTAATATATATTTTATATATAATTATATATGTTATATATATATTTTTTATATATTATATATTTTATATATAATATATTTGTATATGTTTTTAGGTCTTTTTAAAATATATAATATATATTAATATATTATATAAATATTTAAAAATGTATATAATTTAATTTAATTTATTATATATATTTATATATAATAATTTAATTTATTGTATATATATTAAAATATATTACTATATATTATAATATTAATGTATTATATATGGTATATATTAAAATATATTTTATTATATAATTAAAATATAAATATATATTATTAATATAATATATATTAGATTATAATATTAAAACATATATATATCTCCAAGAGATAGCTGGGATAAACAAGCCATATTTTGGGATACTAGAAACGTTTTTATCTTTTACCACTTTTATAAAGAAAACACAATGACAGCAATCCCCCATAAAACAAATTCCTCAAAAACAAAACATCTTTTTAAAACGTTTTTAATTTGCTATCATCTTTGCTGTGTGTGTGTGTGTGGAGAGAGAAAGAGAAGTAGGCCATTAAATTCACCTCCCATGACTGGACTGGGATTATTTAAACTTCCATGAAGTTCCCTGAGCTTTTAAAGATATTAAAAATGGGCATTAAATATAATTCTTAAATCTGAATATTTTGGTTTCATCAACTGCATTATTTATGGAATTATTTTGGAGAATGTCAAGCTAACATGCGACTCTAACTCCCTCCCCTTGTTTTTATTACCTCTTGTATCCCAGTGCTATTACCAAAACTGATTGATAATACAGTTAAGAATACAAGTAAACTTCCATCAAGGCTAATAGGAAGTAAAGTAACAATTTTGAGGTTTTTCTGCTGGATATAATAGAGACAGGATCATTTTGAATAAAGGATGTAAGGTAACCTAGCAACTCTTCTCTTTTCTGATGAAGCCATGTCATGTCATTTCTGCTAGTTAAAACTGGAGAGTATTCTCTTAAGACGTTTAATGAGAAAGGGGAAATAAAGGAGATTTACAGAGAAGACCAAGCCAAATAATACATGTGCTGTTTGCTAATCTGGTTGTCATTGAATATCAAAATCATTTGGAATACCCAGGAAAAGTCCCCAGAGCATACTGGGTCCTTAAGAACTGTGTTGACTCAATGAATGAATGATCACGATCAAATCGCTACGTCAGAAACGGAGCAGAACGTCTTCCTGGTGCTGTGCAGCTGCTGTAGGAGGGCACCGGGCAGGTAGAAAATTCATTTCATGAATCATTACTCCTGGAACTCTGCATTCAGACAACTTGATGCCAGTGAAGTTTCAGTATCATTTGTGGGATCATCTGTTTCATGTCTACACCTCTCAGTAGAAATAAGGCTTACCTGTCATTTCTTAGACAGTGCTTTGTCCCTAACACGGGGTCTCTTTCATGGCCTGAGCTTGCAAACGGTTCATCGAATCCCATCCAGCACATGCACGCATTCACTTACCTAAGACAAACCTTCCTTAATGTTGGACCAAACACTTGTGCTAGTCTGGAGTATGTTTCAAAAAAAAAAAAAAAGAAAGAAAGAAGACTTTGCTTTGTGGAATTTTTCTTGAGACGGACATCCCCTGGTATTAAACTAATTTGGCCCTTTGGATTTGTTAAAATAACCTTCATATTTTTAAATAATAGTGGGAGCCAGTGTAAGGCGTGTGTATGTGTGTCGTGCACATGTATGTTTGGAGGCTTAATCACCCTCTCTAGCTTTCATTTTCAGGGAAAGGTAAGCGTGTGTGCGCTATCATGTCTGTATGTGTGAGCATACACTGTGTGCATGTACACCTTTAATGATTTGTGAAATCCAGAAGCCCAAGAGTTTCCATACAGTTAATCTTTGCTACATGAGGATATTTATTTTGTTTGGGTCTTTATCCAGAGATTCATAGTCTCTGTACCGCTGCTCTAAACTTTTCTAAGGCTGTGCTTTATAACAGGCTTCAGTCTTCCAGGAGAGTGTGTGTGTGTGTGGGGGGGGGGGTTTCCAGCACGAGCAGTCTCTGCCTATTAGTCCTATAAGAGCAGGTAGAAGGCTAATTTATACATAGCCTGTGGCTTTGTCAAGTCTTCTCCTTACAAAGAATGAAGTTCTACTTTTGGCTGGCTGGTTGAATCTACTTACAAAGGATAAAATGGAGCACCCGCACTCCAATAATTATCAGTGAATATAACTCGGGTCATGGAAATTTACCAAAGAATTCTAATTGAGTGAAATGGTACATTTAGATCTGAAGTGTTTTAATCTGTCCATCAACCTGGTTGCTCAAATTCTGTCCTTATTTCATCCAGAGGAGAAATGAACCAGGAACCCAACCTTCTGACACTATCACAGAGTGCTTTTCCTAAAACATAATTTTCCACCCTTGTCATTTTTTGAGATGTTTTGGCATACAAGATGAAACCTAGGAGATGTAGTATAAAATGTTGTTGAAAAAGTTAAGTGCTTTACAAAGGATCTTTGGTGCTTTGGGGGAAAGTTTTTCTCAGAAGTGGAGAGAATCGTGTGTTCTCTAAGTGCAGACATTGATGGCACCGTTAGCACAGTGCCAGGCAGGAGGGTGAGGACGTTGCTCACCGCACGGGCTGTTGAGACAGTGAGGGGAGTCAGCTGCACCATCTAGAGGCTTCACGCACACTAAATGCCATCATGTACTGTCTGTTCCATCGTTTCCTGGTTTTCCCTACTGGTTTACTATTATAGTGTGGTGTGTATGGTTATTGATTATAGTCGATTAACACTGTTTGTTTCAGGTGTACAGCAGAGTGATTCAGTTGCGCATATACATTACCTATTCTACTTGGAATTCTTGTCCCTTTTAGGCATTACAGAGTATTGAGCAGAGTTCCCTGTGCTGCACAGTAGGTCCTTGTTTATTTTAACTACAGCAGAGTGTATATGGCAGTCGGAAACTTTCACTCTATCCCTCTCCTAAACTGCCGCCCCTGGCCCCCAAGTAACCGTTAGTTCGTTCTGTAGGTCTGTAGGTCTGTTTCTGTCTTGTAAATAAGTTTGCATCATTTTTTTAGATTTTCCCATAGAAGAGATATCATGTGATATCCCACACTTATTGTTTGTAGACTTTTTGCTTATGGCCATTCTGACTGGTGTGAAGTGATATCTCATTGTAGTTTGGATGTGCTTTTCTCTAAGAATTAGCAGTGTTGAACATCTTTTCGTGTGCCTCTTGACCATCTGCATGCCTTCTTTGGAGAAATGTGTATTTAGGTCTTCTGCCCAGTATTTGATTGCTCTGTGTGTGTGTGTTTAATATACTGAGCCACATGAGCTATTTTTAAATTTTGCAGATGAATCCCTTGTCAGTCACATCTTGCAAACATTTTCTCCCCTTCTATGGGTTGTCTTTTCATCTCATTTATGGTTTCCTTTGCTATGCAAAAAGTTTTGAGGTTGATTAGGTCTCATTTGTTTATTTTTGTTGTTATTTTCATTACTCTAAGAGATGGATTGGAAAAGATACTGCTGCAGTTTATGTCAGACTGTTCTGCCTATGTTTTCCTCTAAGAGCCATGTAGAATCTGGCTATGCGTTTTGGTCTTTAATTCATTTGGAGTTTGTTTGTGTGAATGGTGTTAGTGTACTAATTTTATTTTGTTTTTTACACATAGCTCATCAGTGTTCCCAGTACCATTTATTGCAGAGACTGCCTTTTCTCCATTGTTTATGGTCTTACCACCTTTATTGTAGATTAATTGGCCATAAGTGTGTGGGTTTATTTTGGGGCTTTCTACCCTGTTCCATTGGCCTATGTGTGTTTTTTGCCAATACCATATCACTTTGATGACCATAGCTTTGTAATATAGTCTGAAGTCCGAGAGCCTGGTTTCTCAAGCTCACTTCTTTCTCAAGATTGTGTTGGCTTTTCAGGGTCTTTTGTGTCTTCACAAAAATTTTAAGTTGTTTTTTTTGTTGTTGTTGTTCTAGTTCTGTGAAAAATGCCATTGGTAATTTGATAGGGATTGCACTGAATCTGTAGATCACCTGTGGTAGTCATCTTGACAATATTGATTTCTTCCATTCCAAGAACATGGCGAAAATGTTAGTCTCTCAGTCATGCCCGACTCTTTGCAACCCCATGGACAATAGCCCACTAGGCTGCTCTATCCATGGAATTCTCCAGGCAAGAATACTGGAGTGGGTTGCCATTTCCTTCTCCGGCAGATCTTCCTATCTTCCTGTCTGTGTGGTATTTGATTTCTTTCACCAGTGTCCTATAGTTTTCAGAGTACAGTCTTTTGCTTCCTTAAGTAGGTTTATTCCAGTGTATTTTATTCTTGGTGTGATGGTAAATATGATTGTTTCCTTAATTTCTCTTTCTAATCTTTTCATTGTTAGTATAAAAGAAATGCAATGAATTTCTGTGCATTAATTTTGTATCCTGCAACTTTACCAAATTTGTCAGTTAGCTCTAAGAGTTTTCTGATGGCATCGTCAAGATATTCGATGTGTAGTATCATGTCATCTGTAGCAATGGCAATTTTACTTCTTTTCCAGTTTACATTCCCTGATTGCCACGGCTGCTGCTGCTGTTGCTGCTGCTAAGTCACTTCAGTCGTGTCCGACTCTGTGCGACCCCATAGACGGCAGCCCACCAGGCTCCCCCGTCCCTGGGATTCTCCAGGCAAGAACACTGGAGTGGGTTGCCATTTTCTTCTCCAATGCAGGAAAGTGAAAAGGAAAAGTGAAGTTGCTCAGTCGTATCCGACTCTTAGCAACCCCATGGACCGCAGCCTACCAGGCTCCTCCGTCCATGGGGTTCTCCAGGCAAGAGTACTGGAGTGGGGTGCCATTGCCTTCTAGGATTTCCAAAACTATGCTGAATAAAAGTGGCGAGAGTGGGCATCACTGTCTCGTTCCTGATCTTAGAGGGAATGCTTTCAGTTATTCACCACTGAGTGTGGTGTTTGCCGCATTTACCACTGAGCTATGAGTTTGTGGCCTGTATCATGTTGAGATAGGTTTCCTCTGTGCCAACTTTCTAGAGAGTTTTGATCAAAAATGGGTGTTGAATTTTGTCAAAGGCTTTTTTGGCATCTATTGATATGATCATATGGATATTTTTCTTCAGTTTGTTTGTGTGATTTTTCCTGCTGATTGATTTGCAGATACTGGAAAATCCTTGCATGCCTGGGGTAAATCCCACTTGACCATGGTGTGTGACCCTTTTAATGGATTGTTGGATTTGGTTTGCTAATATCTTGTTGAAGTTTTTTTGTCTATGTTCATCAGTGATATCGGCCTGTAATTTTCATTTTTTGAGATTTCTTTCATTTTGCTATCAGAATGGTGGTGACCTTATAGAATGAGTTTGGGAGTGTTCCTTCCTGTGATTTTTTTGGAATAATTTCAGAAGGATAGGTGTTAACTCTTCTCTAAAAGTCTGATAGAATTCACCTATGAAGCCATCTGATCCTGGACTTTCCTTTGTTGGGAAGTTTTAAAATCATGGTTTCAATTTTAGTACTTATGAGTTGTCTGTTTGTATTTCATATTTCTTCCTGGTTCAGTCCTGAGAGACTGTACTTTCCTAAGAATTTGCCCATTTCTTCCAGGTTATCCATTCTATTGGCATCTAGTTGCTAGAGCAGTCTCTTATTACCCTTTGTATTCCTGGGGTGTCCGCTGTAACTTCTTCTCTTTTGTTCCTAATTTTATTGATTTGAACCCTGTTTCTCTTTTTCTTGATGAGTCTGGCTAAAGTTTTATCAATTTTGTTTATCTTTTCAGAGAAGCAGCTTTTAGTTCCATTGATCTTTTCTATTGTTTTCTTCAGCTCTATTTCACTTCTTTTTCCTCTCATCTTTATGATTTCTTTCCTTCTACCAGCTTTGGGTTTTGTGTGCTCTTCTTTGCTTTAAGTGTAAGGTTAGGTTGTTTATTTGGGATTTTTCTTCTTTCCTGAGGTAAGATTATATTGCTATAAGCTTCCCTCTTAGAAGGGCTTTTGCTGTGTCCCGTGAGTTTTGGATCATCATTTCATTTTCATTTGTCTCTAGGCTTTCTCTTTTTATTTCCTCTTTGGTTTCTTCAGTGGTCCATTGGTTGTTTAGTAATATATTGTTTAGCCTCCACATGTTTGTGTTTTTTAGTATTTTTTTAATACTACATAGCATTGTGGTTGTGTATTTCTAATTTCATAGCATTGTGGTTGGAAAAGATGCTTGATTGATTTCAGTTTTCTTAAATTTACCAAGGCATCACTTTGTGGCCCAGCATGTGATCAATCCTGGAGAATGTGCACTTGAGAAGAATGTGCATTCTGCTGCTTTCAGATGGAATGCTCTATAGAATATCAATTAAGTTGTCAGGTCTGACATGTCATTTAAGGCTCGTGTTTCCCTATTGATTTTCTGTCTGGGTGATCTGTCCATCAATGAAAGTGGGGTGTTAAAATTCCCCACTGTTATTGAGTTACTGTTGATTTCTCCCTTTATGACTCTTTGTGTTTGCTGTATATACTGAGGTGCTTGTATATTGGGTGCATATATATTTACAATTGTTATATCTTCTTGGGTTGTTCCCTTCATCATTATGTAGTGTCTTTCTTTGTCTCTTGTAGCAGTCTTTATTTTAAAGTCTATTTTGTCTGATATTGAGTATTGCTACTCCTGCTTTCTTTTGACTTCCATTTGCAAGGAATACATTTTCCATCCCCTCCCTTTCAGTCTGCATGTGTCCCTAGATCGGAATTGGGTTTCTTATAGACAGCATATCTATGGGTCTTGTTTTAATATCCATTCAGCCAGTCTGTGTCTTTTGGTTGGGGCATTTAATCCATTTACATTTTAAGATAATTAGCTATATGTATGCTCTTAGTGCCATTTTGTTAGCAGTTTTTGGACTGTCTTTGTAGGAGACCCTCCATTGCTAGCAGGTAAGTCTGGCCCAGTCTCTTCTGGGGTCACTTTTTTTCCCCTGGATCCCCGTGTGCACGAGACTGTAGGTGTGCCCTCCAGCAGTGGAGTGTCTGTTCCCCCCGGTCCTATGAATGTCATGGGGTCAAACCCCTCTGCCTTCAAAGCCAGATTTTCTGGGGCTCCTGCAACTGCCAGAACCCCAGGCTGGGGAATCTGCTATGGGACTCAGAATTTTCACTCCTGTAGGAGAACTTTTGTGGTATAATTGTTTTCCAGTTTATGGGTTGCCCACCAGCCTGTATGGAATTTGCTTTTATTATGATTGTGCCCTCCTACCATCTTGTTGTAGCTTCTTCTTTGTCTTTGGATGAAGAGTATATTTTTTCGTAAGTTCCAACATTTTTTATTGGTGTTTTTTCAGCAGTTGGTTGTGATTTTGGTGTTTCCATAAAAAGGAGTAAGCTTACATCCATCTACTTAGCCATCATGTCTCTAAAATTCTATTATGATTTTAATTTCTTATACTCTATGTTTTGAAAGTTGCCATAAATCTCTCTGGGGAAGAAACTCAGAGAAATTCTCAACTTTTAAAATATCAGGAAAGAAATATATGTATATATAAATTGAATACAGTGCTTTAAAATGCACATTTATAATATGTATAAATACAGATTTAGTTTTATAAATCAATATGTAAATATATTTAACATAAGATATATACAAATATTTAAGACATATTTTTTATGCACTGGACACAACAGTTAAGATATTTATGGTCATGGAGATAAAGTTATAGTTATAAATGAAGTATTTACACATGTCTCTCTGCTTCTACCCCTATGCTTTCCCACTAATTCTGAATACACCAGGATAAATGTTATCGAAGATAATTATTTACCTTGGGAAACATCATGGGTGTTATTTTCCCTCTCAAATGCAAACAATAGCCTGTTGTATTTATCACATGATTCCTAAAATCAATCTTGTGAGAAGGCATCACATCTTCAGCAGCAGGTTTAGGATGCAGGACATCGACTTTATTTAAATTGATCCTCAGGATACCTGGAAGAAAGGAATCTGGGGAGTAGAAATCTAGAAGCTCAATAATCCTCTGCATCCTCGTGAAATAGAAAACTTGCTTCTCAAACAAACAAACAAAAATGACTCATTTCCTCAACAACAAAAAGAAGGAGATCGGACTTTAAGATAAATCTTTCCTTCCCTGATAAATGTCTCTCTTGTAATTATGGTTGTTTCTATGACAACTTCCATCGTCTTCAGAACAAGATACTCCCTAAATGCAAATTTTTAAAAGTGAAACTACTACATTTTCTGATGGAAGAGAAAAATCAAATGCTTGTAAATATTGTAATGCAAAGGTAAATTATTTTTTCACCATGATGTTGCAGGATTATCTTTGCAATTTGCAAGATAGTTCATATATAAATTTATGAAACTGTGGTTTGCCTTTTCTGAAAAGGAGGACTTGGGGAATCAAGTAATACAATATTTTATATATATGCATTTAAAAAAGTGGTATGAAATTTAAAAAATATCTGTAAAATCAACAGTGAAAAATTCTGGATCCTTTACTCATTTTATGACTGATTTTAGTTCATTAGTTTCTTTTGTAAAATACCTTTCATACAGACACATGAAGGTATGAAGATGTTGATGCAATCATTTGGATTGCCCTACGTGCCAGGATTATAGCAAAGTATCCCATGGCATTTAGACAGTTTGGCTATTATTTTATTCTTTGAGCTACAGTGGTCAGATAAAAGAGGGAAGGATTAGAGCATAGATCTAGGTATCCACTATTCTCAGTAAGAATTACAGCATAGTCTTTTCTGTAATGTAGAAGAGATCCTTGACTGACAGCAAAAAGAGAAATTAAGCAATAAAAGAAGTATTTTGACCTCAGAATTTCCCAGTGCCTGTGGTCAGGTTGTGTAGCTAAACTTTTCATATAATACCTGAATTTCACAAAAATTCCTGAGAGCAAAAAATGTTTTAATGGGTTGAAATTATTATTTTTAATAAGAACAATTGTTTTCCTGAAGTCTCTTTAACAAATAGTGCTGGGAAAACTGAATGTCCATTTGCAAAAGAGAAAAATTTGACCCTTATTTCATACCATATAGGAAAATCAACACTGGAGAAGGAAATGGCAACCCACTCCAGTGTCCTTGCCTAGAGAACCCTGTGGACAGAGGAGCCTGTGGGCTGCCGTCTATGCGGTTGCACAGAGTCAGACATGACTGAAGCGACTGAGCATGCATGCATGCATTGGAGAAGGAAATGGCAACCCACTCCAGTGTTCTTGCCTGGAGAATCCCAGGGACAGAGGAGCCTGTGGGCTGCCGTCTATGCGGTTGCACAGAGTCAGACACGACAGAAGCGACTTAGCAGCAGCAGCAGCAACAGCAGCAGCAGGAGGAAAATCAACTAAAAATAGACTAAGGATTTAAACATAAGACGTGAAACTATAAAACTCCCAGAAGAAAAGGTAAAGGAAAGCTTTATGACACTGCTCTTGGCACTGATTTCTTGGGTATTACACCAAAACTCCACGTAAAAAGAGAAAAAAAGATACAAGTAGGATTATACTAAACTAAAAACAATCAAAAAAGCTGCACAGCAAAAGAAATACCAGCTGAAAGAAGGCAATCATTGGGATAGGAGAAAATACTTGCAAGTCACATGTCTGACAAGTGATTGATTTCCAAAACATATTAGAAACTTCTACAACTCAACAGCAAAAAAATTAAAAACCCCAAATACGCAGTTTTTAAAAAATGTGTGAGAGGACTTGAATAGTTATCTCTTCAAAGAAATACAAATGGCCAATAGGAATATACAAAAATGCTCAACTTATCTAATCGTCAGGTAAATGCAAATCAAAACCACAACATGATATCACCTCACACCTGTTAGAATGGCTATTATAAAAAGAAAAAACCCAAAAGATAAATGCTGGCAAAGATGTGTGTAAAAAGGATCTGTGTGCTATTGGTGGGAATGTACAATTGGTGCAGTGTTAAGGAAAATATTATAGAGGTTCCTCAAAATTTTTAAAATATAACTCTCATATGATCCAACATCCTACTTTCAGATGTATATCCAAAATAATTAAAATTAAGGTCTTGAAGAGATAGTTATATTACCATGTTAACTGTAGCATTATTCACAACAGCCGAGATACGGAAATAACCTGAACATCCATCAGTAGATGTAAGGTTAAAGGAAATTATATATATATACATACACACACACTCATACATACATATCCACACATATGTACAATGAAACAATACTCAGCCTTTAAAAGGGAGGAAACCCTGCTCTGTTTGACAACATGGATGAACCTAGAGGGCATTATGCTAAGAAAAATAAGCCAGTTCCAAAGGGACAGTATCGCATGGTTCCACCTCAATGAAATATCTGAAACAGTCAAACACATAGAACCAGAGGGTGGGATGGTGGCTGCCAGGGGCTGGGAGGAGGGGAAACGGGAAGCTGTGGTTCGACGTGCGTAAGGTGTCGGTCACAAGATGAGTAAGTTCCAAATCCACTCCGGTGCATCATTGCCTCTGTAGCTGACAATACTGCGTCATCTATTTAAAAATTTGTTATGGTAGATCTCATGTAATGCATTCTTGCCTCAGTTAAAAAGAGAAATCTGTCTAGTGGCTGATTAATTATAAAATACTTTTTATTCATACAGAAAAATTCTGAGACAGACTTTGAGGAAGAATTTATGTTTTTCTGAGTCAAGAAATTAACAATACAAAAACTCAGAAAGTCAATTAAAAATTAATTATTGATGATGAGAGTTAACACACATATTCTAAGCTGGATGTCATAATTAGCTATTTACTTGGAACACAGTGCAGAGAAGGAAAAGATGTAAGTATCAGGAGGAAATACGTACTCTGAGGTATTCATTGTGTTTTGGTGAAATAAACTGATACTTTATCTGACTTTAAGGAAAGTTAAGGCTACATGAATGGCATAATACCAAGGATGAAATTTCTTTAGACCTGTACTATTTCCAGAAGAACATTTAGTCAATTTCATTTCACAAAATCAATTTGATTGCTTAGAGTTGATTTGACTGACATTCAGTGATTCAACCAATGCCTTGAAAAAAGCCAAGTGCTTCGATTTGCCATAGAAGGAGTTATTTTCAGGATAGAGAGGTACGGCAGCCCCTTTCTCTGGTGGGACTCATGACCCATGATTGTGTTGGTATTGACCTGGGCCTAGGCGTTTGTTGTTCAGTCGCTCAGTCACGTCTGACTTTTTGCAACCCCATGGACTGCAGCATGCCAGGCTCCCCTGTCCTTCACTATCTCCTGGAAGTTACTCAAACTCATGTCAGTTGAGTCGGCAAAGCCGTCCAACCATCTCATCCTGCTTCCCCCTTCTCTTGCCCCCAGTCCTTCCCAGAATCAGGGTCTTTTCCAATGAGCCAGCTCTTCGTATCAGGTGGCCAAAGTATTGAAGCTTTAGCATCAGTCCTTCCAACGAATATTCAGGGTTGATTTCCTTTAAGATTGACTGGTTTGATCTCCTTGCAGTCCAAGGGACTCTCAAGAATCTTCTTCAGTACCATAACTTGAAAGCATCAGTTCTTCATCTCTCAGCCATCTTTATGATCCAACTCTCACATCCATACATGATTACTGGAAAAACCATAGCTTTGACTATACGGACCTTTGTCAGCAAAGTGATGGCTCACTGTTTAGGTTTGTCATAGCTTTTCTTCCAAGGAGCAAGAATCTTTTAATCTGTGACTGTAGTTCCTATCTGCAGTGATTTGGCATGGCGTGGAATAAGAGCTTGAACTGGTCCTTTCACACATAGTGCTAATGCATGAAGGGGCTCGCTCTTGAGAATCATTTTAGTAACACACTCGGGGAGTGAAGGAATGTTGAGGCTATCTTGTGGACTGCGTTGTCTCCATCCCTTCCCTTCTTTGCTCACGTGCTACTTCTCATGGCAAGAGATGGGTCCAGTCCAGCCCTGTCTTTAATTTGGACTGTCCTTGGTGACTTGCTTGAATGGAATGGATGATCTGGGAATTTGGAGGCCAGTTACAAGGTTCTGGCAGGTCCCATCTTAGTATTCTGGGCAAAGCCAGGACATGTAAGGATTCCCCCACCATGCTTCAGATGTTCCCACATGCTTAGGGATATGCTTGATGTGTGACTCTCTAGTTCTAGCCACCATCTGATGGCGATTATGTATGAGACCCCAAGAACGACTTGTCTAACGGAGCCATGTCAACCCACATGACTATAACAATTATAAATTATTGCATTAAGCTTCTGTGTTTGGAGGCGGTAGGTTATGCAGCCATACATAACCAACTATCTTGACTTCAGATGATAATATTTAGCATTTTATTTCACCCATTCAGCGTTTAAACAATCTCCAAAAGTATCTTCTTGGCCTGTTTCTTGTTGTTGTTCATCTAATTAGCACCCTGTTAAATTATATGCCAGGAGCGTCTTGTCTTCAGGCTACATTTCTTGTGTAGGTGTGTGTTTTCTGCAGGCCTGTCAGTTCAATGATGCTGCAAGCTTCTCAATTCCTTTAAGACGGCTGCATGCATTATTTTCTGGCATGCTTTGATTATATCCTCTTTGCTGTCTGTCCCTGAACTATTTATAGTAAAAATTGATGTAGGGGAGGAAGCTAAAAAAGAGAAGAACCTACAAATAATATCAAAGAAGAATATGTATTTATTGCTCTCGTTGTCATATGAGTCATTAATAACACAATCTGGTGTTTCTCTCCTAAGATCAATTTCCTCGAAATATACAACACTTTCTCCCCTGTAAGACTGAAATATTGGCTTCAATTTGCATTTTTCCTGATTACCAGTGAGGCTGAACATTTCCTTTCAATGTGTTTATTGCTTTTCAGGTGAAATGTGCATACATATTTTGTATATTATTGATTTTGGGGATTTCTTTATACAAGCTGCTCGAATAAGCTCCTTGTCTGTGTCTCATGTTTTGAATTGCTTTGTAATTTATTTTATGGCACATATGTAACAGAATTTCAATTATGATTATGCTGCTTTATGAAAACCGTCCTTACCCTGATATCCTAAGGATAATTATCTATATATTTTCTAGACATTTTAGATTAGCTTTCCTCATTGAGATGTTTAGAATATTTGGGCTTGACTCTAGTCTGTGAAGTCTACAAGCGATACATATATATATATTTTTTTCCCCCATGGATGTTCCATTTTCCCAGTAGCATTTAATAAAAAGCCATCATTTAACAGTGATTTGTAAAACCCTCTTTCATAAACCAGGTCGCCACACACACACCTGAATACATGTCTGAGTTCAGCATTCTCTTATTCTGTCTCTTTGACCATCTATTAATACCATGCTCCTTAAAAAGATAAAAATTTGAAATTGCGTTTCTAGCTATCTCACAGCATGTTTTCTCTGCCATTGTGAATGGAAATATTTTTAATACATTTTGATTAATGAGTAATTAATCTATGCTGTTGACTTCAGTGGATCAAATGAAATTGCATATACTATAACTAAAAGCAGTGATGCTAATGCTGCCTGGTATGATTTTTAATCCCCGCATTGCCACCTGCTTTTGAGTGACTTAGAATTCTGCCACTTTTTACCTTATCCAGTTTGAGGCTAGGGACTTCCCAGGTGGCTTGGTGGTAAAGAATCCACCTGCTAAGGCAGGAGCCATGGGTTCGATCCCTGGGTCAGGAAGATCCCTTGGAGAAGGAAATGGCAACCGCTCTAGTATTCTTGCCTGGGAAATCCCAGGGACAGAGGAGCCTGGTGGGCTGCAGTCTGTGGGGTCGCAAATCATCAGCCATCAGCACACACATGTGGAGTCCGCAGCTAAGTTAGGAGAAGCAATCATGTTTAGGGTTATACTCCTCCTAAACGACTTTAAAATCCCTTTGAACTATATCATTTGCTAATTCTCTGTGGAGCAGAGATTGCCAATTTGAGATAGCAAGTATTGCAGTTAAATGAAAGGAAAATGTTATGATTAACCTTGATAGGTGAACTGGAGTTTTCCTAAATGACATAAGGTATTATTACATTGTGATTGCTCCAGCAGAGGGACTAGGAAAAATGGTACATTTAAATTGGAAGCGAAAATATATTTTCCACTGTAGTGTGTCTCTTCAGTTTTAGCACATTTAATGTAACATTTTTCTCATTCTGCATATATCCACACATATTTTTGCCTGATAGTTCGCTTTAATATCAAAAAAGGTTTTCCAATTTAACCATTATTTCTGAAATCCTTCTGACTTTTTATGGGGATGAATACCCCCCACCCGTAAGTCAATAAATTCCCCTTTAACACTGTGTCTTTGTCTTCAGAGCACATGTAACGATTGCATTTCTGAAAATACCTGTGGTTGACTGAAGTCAAGTGACTTGGGATGAGTTACTAGTGCTAGAGGGCTTCCCCCGTCCTGCTAGTGAACCTGCCTGCCAATGCAGGAAACGTAAGAGACGCGGGTTCGATTCCTGGGTCGGGAAGATCCCCAGGAAGAGGGCACTGCAGCCCACTCCAGTATTCTTGCCTGGAGAATTCCATGGACAGAGGAGCCTGGGGGGCTACAGTCCATAGGATCGCAAAGAGTCAGACACGACTCAAGCGACTTAGCATTCATGCACTAGCAGTCGTATGTCTGCTGAGTATGTCTCTGAGTCCGACAATTTGTTTGCTTGTCACCCTCCAGAGATTTTCCCCCTCTTTTGGTAATTTTTGAAAAGATGGCTGCCCCACTGACGTGTATATCTGAGCAAATAACATGTGCAGTTGCTTGCTGCTTGTGTTGGTGAAAAATGTAACTAAGCCACTGAGATGTGGGGTTATTTATTGCCACACCTGGCCCATTCTAACTATTATAAATAATGGCATCGAGAAAAAGAGTCTGACTTAATGAAAACTAAATATATGTGGCATTAGTGTAATAGCTATTAGGTAGACTAGAAGTAAACTGATATTGAAGGCTCTAATTATAGCTATTCATCTTATTCAGTGATGAAAATTTTATAAAACTGTGGTCTGAATAAATTGTTGAACAAAAGAGTATAGAGACCATTCCAGAACATTTAGAATTGGAAGAGACCACTGCTTTTTTATCATGAAATGGTTCAAGGTAAATTTCAGAAAGTCTCTGTTTCAGTAAAGGATGACAGAGCTTAGGCAGCAAGGATCAAATCAAAAGGATGACTTTTACCCATTGTGAAAACTTCTAAGTAGAGTAAAAAGACACCTTGTGAATTTCTTAGGTTGAGCGAGTGTGTGTGTGTGTGCGATTAGTACAGTCAAGTATGTCTTTGACAAGTTCTTTTGATTTTGATACTAGAATGTATGTGCATGCATGCTAAGTCACTTCAGTAGTGTCCGACTCTGCTCTTCAGATGAGTTATTTCTAGTAGATCGCAAACTGATTAGGCTATATCTTCAGCATATTCCTTTAACAAAATTTCTCTGATTGAATGGCTTCAAAAGAAACCTCAATTTCTCATATGCTTAAATCTGTTCGTTTTCTTATTCTTAAACAGGGATTTTTTTGTTTGTTGAAAGTGTTTCTGTTAATTTTCCTTCCAAACATCTGTGATTCTTTCTGGCAACAAATTGATTTCACTCAGTAGTTACCCAGAATCTGTCACATGGGAGACAGTGATTTTTCAGACATTTGCACCATAAAGTGAAAGTGAAGTGACTCAGTCATGTCCGATTCTTTGTGACCCCAGGGACTGTAGCCTGCCAGGATCCTCCATCCATGGGATTCTCCAGGCAAGAATACTGGAGTGGGTTGCCATTTCCTTCTCCATGGGATCTTCCTGACCCAGGGATTGAACCTGGGTCTCCCGCATTTGCAGGCAGACTCTTTATCATCTGAGCCACCAGGGAATCTGCCTATTTGCACCATCTTAGTAACAAAATTCCATATCGAACAAACATTTTGGTTCATCTGAAGCCAAGGGGCTTCTCAAATTGGCTGTTGCAATGCCCTATAGTACCTGGGTGAATGAAGTTTTGTTTTGAGTAATTTCAATTTGGGATTATTAATTGCTGGTGCAGATAAATGCATTTGATTTTAAAATATTATTCTAGAATCCTGCTATCTTGTTGAACTAGTTTAATAGTGTTTTTAGGCCTTAAAATTTTATGCATAAAAAATCATGCCATCTTTGAATCAGTTCAGTTCAGTTGCCACTCAGTCGTGCCTGACTCTGCGACCACGTGAATCGCAGCACACAGGGCCTCCCTGACCATCACCAGCTCCTGGCATCTACCCAAACCCATGTCCATCGAGTTGGTGATGCCATCCAGCCATCTCATCTTTGAATAGAGATATCTTTACTTTTTGGTTTTAGTTTGTATGAATTTTATTTCTTTTCCTTGCCTATTTGCCCTGACTAGAATTTCTAGTAAAATGTTAAGTACATGTGTATTTATTTTTCCTGGAGCAGTTTGAGTTTCACATCAAAATGAGAGCTAAGCTAAGTACAGAGATTCCCCATATAGCCTGCACCTATACTTGCATAACTGCCCCCACTAGCAGCATCCCCCAGCAGAGAGGTATATTAGTTACAATTGATGAGCCTATAACAGCACATCATTACCACCCAAAGTCCACAGTTTTCATTCAGATTCACTCTTGGTGTTCACTCTATGGATTTGGACAAATGTATAATGATATGTATCCATCATTATTATATCAGGTGGCGTATTTTCACAAACCTAAAAATCCTCAGTGCTCTGCCTGTTGCTCCTGCCCTCTCCGCACCCCTGGCAGGCAGTAATCTCTTCACTGTTTCTGTGGGCTTGCCTTTTCCAGAATGTCATATAGTCAGAATCACGCAGTATGCAGCTTTTCTTCAGACTGGCTTCTTTCACTTAGGAATAGGCATCTAAATTCCTCGTATCTCTTTTCATGGCTCAATGGCTCATTTGTTTTTAGCACTGAATATTATTCCATTGCCTGGATGTACACAGTGTATTTATCCATTACCTCCTAAAGAGCATCTTGGTTGCTTACAAGTTTTGGTGATTATGGATGAAGCTGCTATAAACACCCACATACTAGTATTTGTGTGGACGTAAGTTTTCAACTCCTTTGGGTAAATACAAAGGAGTGCAATTGCTGGATCATACTGTAAGAGGATATTTTATTTTAAAAATTTTTATTGGAGTATAATGTACACTGTTGTGTTCAGGTGTACAGCAAAGTGAATCAATTATACATATGTCTATTTTTCCCCATATAGGTTATTACAGAATATTGAGTAGTTTCCTGTGTTATTCCTTAGTTCTTATCTATTTTATAAACAGCAGTGTGTGTATGTTAATCCCGATCTCCTAATTGATCACTTCCGGCCACGTTTTCTCCCTGTTTCAGAATCAAACAGTTAAGTTTGACTTTGAGACCTGAGTCTGTTTTGTAAGTAAGTTCACTTGTATCATTTTGATTATATTCCACATGTAAGTGATATCATGTGATACTTGTCTCTGTCTGACTTACTTCACTTAGTATAATAATCTCTAGGTCCATCCATGTTGCTGCAAATGGGATTATTTTGTTCTTTTTTTAATGGCTGAGTAACAGTCCACTGTATTTATGTACCACGTCTTCTTTGTCCATTCCTCTGCTTTGGAAGAAATTTAGATGGCTTCATGCCTTGGCTGTGTACACAGTGCTGCGTTGAACACTGGGATGCATGCATCTTTTCACATTACGATTTTCCCTGGATATATGCCGAGGGGAGATATTGCTGGATCACATTGTGGTTCTCTATTTTTTACTTTTTAAGGAATCTCCACACTGTCCTCCATAGTGGTTTTACCAATTTACATTCCACCAACAGGGGATGAAGGATCCTTTTCTCCACACTTTCTCCAGCATTAACTGTTTGTAGGCTTCCTAATGATGGGCATTCTGCCCAGTGTGAGGTGATATATTATTGTAGCTCTGATTTGCATTTCTCTATTGATTAATGATGTTGAGCATCTTTTCATGTGCCTCTTGGCCATTTGTATGTCTTCTTCGGAGAAATGTCTATTTAGATCTTCTGCCCATTTTTTGATTGTTTTTTTTTTGTTTTTAATTTTGAGCTCCTTTAGCTGTTAGTGTATTTTGGAGATTAATCCCTTGTCAGTTGCTTTGTTTGCAAATATTTTCTTCCATTCTGAGTATTGTCTTTTTGTTTATGGTTTCCTCTGCTGTGTGAAAGCTTTTAAGTTTAATTAGATCCCATTTGCTTATTTTTGTTTTTATTTCCATTACTCTAGGAATTGGATCAAAAAAAAATCTTGCTGCAATTTATATCAGAGGGTTCTGCCCATCTTTATCTCTAAGCATTTTATAATGTCCGTCATTATGTTTAGGTCTTTAATCCATTTGAGTTTTGTGTGTGTGTGTGTGTGTGTATGGTGTTAAGGAATGTTCTAATTTCATTCTTTACATGTAGCTGTCCAATCTTCTGAGCATCACTTATTGAAGAGGCTGTCTTTTCTCCATTGTATATTTTTGCCTCCTTGTCATAGGTGAGGTGATCACAGGGGCATGGGCTTATCTCTGGGCTTCCTATCCTGGCCCATGGGTCTATGTTTTTGTCTTTGTGCCAGCACTATCCTGTCTTGATGACTGTAGCTTTGTAGGAGAGTCGGAAGTCAGGGAGGCTGACTCCTTCAACTCCGTTTTTCTTTCTCAAGATGGCTTTGACTATTCAGGGTCTTTTGTGGCTGCAAACAAATCATAAAATTTTGTGTTCCAGTTCTGTGAAAAATGCCTTTGGTAATTTGATAGTGATTACATTGAATCTGTAGATTGCTTTGGGTAGTATACTAATTTTCACAATATCGATTCTCTCAATCCAAGAACATGCTATATCTCTCCATCTGTTTGTGTTATCTTTGATTTCTTTCATCAGTTTCTTCCAGTTTTCTGCATACAAGTCTTTTGTTTCCTTAGGCAGATTTATTCCTAGGTATTTTATTCTTGTTGTTGCAAAGGTAAATGGGATAGTTTCCTTGATTTCTCTTTCATATTATCTTTCATTATTAGTGTATAGGAATGCAAGAGATTTCTGCATATTTAATTTTGTATCCTGTGACTTTACTAAATTCATTGATTAGCTCTAGCAGTTTTCTGGTGACATCTTTAGGATTTTCTTTGTACACTAGCATGTCATATGCAAACAGTGATGGTTTTATTACTTTTGCAGCTCGGATCCATTTTATTTTTCTTCTATGATTGCCGTGGTTGGAACTTTCAACTCTGAGTTGAATAATAGTCGTGAGAGTGGACATCCTTTTCTTGTTCCTGATCTTAGGGGGAATGCTTTCAGCTTTTTCCATTGAGAGTGATGTTACCTGTGGGTTTGTCACATATGTCCTTTATTATGTTGAGGAAATTTCCCTCTATGCCCACTTTCTGGAAGGTTTTTGTCATAAATGAGTGTTAAATTTTGTCAAAAGGCTTTTTGGCATTTATTGAGATGATCATATGGTTGTTACACTCAGTTGATGCTGTTTATCACACTGATTGATTAGCAGATGTGCAAAAATTCTTTGCATCCCTGGGATAACTCCCACTTGATCATGGTGTATGATCATTCTAATGTATTGTTGGATTCAGTTGGCTACTATTGATACTTTGTTGAGGATTTTTACATCTACGCTCATCAGTGATGTTGCTCTGAAATTTTCTTTTTTTGTGATATTTTTGCCTGGTTTTGGTATCAGGGTGATGGTGGCCTCATAGAATGAGCTTGGGAATGTTCCTTCCTCTGCAATTTTTTGGAATAGTTTCAGAAGGATAGGTGTTACCTCTTCTCTAAATATTTGATAGAATTCGCTGGAGAAGCCATCTGGTCTTGAACTTCTGTTTGTTGGAAGTTTTTAAATCACGGTTTTAATTTCTGCACTTGTGATTGGCCTATTCATATTTTGTTTCTTCCTGGTTCAGTCCTGGAAGGCTGTGCCTTTCTAAGAATTTGTCAATTTCTTCTCGGTTGTCCATTCTGTTGGCATATAGTTGCTGGTACTGGAGGAGGTTCAGCTTTGTAGGGGCCTGCCCAGCTGTCCCCCACAGGGGCTGTGCCCTTCATTCCCACTGGCGTGAATGAGAGGCGCTGTGGCTCCAGTTCACACCAGGATTTGGTGTTGTCAGTGTTCTGAATCTGGGGCATTCTAGTAGGTTTGTCTGCATTTCCCAGATGACACGATGTGAAATATCTTTTGATATGCTTATTTACCATCTGTACATCTTCTTTGGTGAGATGTCTGTTAATTACTTTGGCCTATTTTTTAATCAGGTTTTTTTGTTGTTGTTTTACTGTTGAGTTTTAAGAGTTATATGTATATTGGGGGTAACAGTCCTTTATCAGATGTGTCTTTTGCAAATATTTTCCCTCAGTATGGGGCTTTTCTCTTATTCTCTTGACATTGTCTTTTCTCTTATGAGTTTTTAACTTCAGTTCTTATACTTTTCAACTCCAGAGTTTCCAGTCCTTTGTAAAAAATAAGTTCTATTTTCTATTTGATGAGATATTATCATCATGTGTGTGTGCAAAGTCACTTCAGTCATGTCTGACTCTGTGTGACCCCATGGACTGTAGCCCGCCAGGCTCCTCTGTCCATGGGATTCTCCAGGCAAGAATACTGGAGTGGGTTGCCATTTCCTTCTCCAGGGCGTCTTCCTGACCCAGGGATCAAACCTGCATCTGTTAAGTCTCCTGCATTGGCAGGCGCATTATTTACCACTAGTGCCACCTGGGAAGCCCCTATTATCATCATATCTTCTTTCAATTTTTTAAGATGATTTTTGGTTCTTTCTTAACAGTTATAATGTCTAATATCCATAAAGTCTAATGTCTGTGGTCAGATTTAGAAAAAAAAACTTATATTTTAATCTGAAAGGTATTCAGTTCAGTTCAGTTCAGTTGCTCAGTCATGTCTGACTCTTTGTGACCCCATGGACCGCAGCACACCAGGCTTCCCTGTCCATCACTAACTCCTGGAGCTTGCTCAAACTCACAACTATCAAGTTAGTGATGCTATCCAACCATCTCATCCTCTGTCATCCCCGTCTTCTCCCACCTTCAATCTTTCCCAGCATCAGGGTCTTTTCCATTGAGTCAGTTCTTCATATCAGGTGGCCAAAGTATTGGAGCTTCAGTATCAGTCCTCCCATTGAGTGTTCAGGACTGGTTTCCTTTAGGATTGACTGGTTTGATATCCCTGCAGTCCAAGGTTGCATTTTGTCAAACACTGCTTAAGCATTACCCCTGAGCTGGCATGAGACACGTTTTTCTCAGAGGTTGTCCTATGCCCTCTATCTCAGAGGTTGTCCTATGCTCTCTAGGCTAGCTGGCTTTTAGCCTCTACCATTTCCAAGATGGGCGGGTCATGGTGGAGAGGTCTGACAGAATGTGGTCCACTGGAGAAGGGAATGGCAAACCACCTCAGTATTCTTGCCTTGAGAACCCCATGAACAGTATGAAAAGGCAAAATGATAGGATACTGAAAGAGGTACTCCCCAGGTCAGTAGGTGCCCAATATGCTACTGGAGGTCAGTGGAGAAATAACTCCAGAAAGAATGAAGGGATGGAGCCAAAGCAAAAACAGTACCCAGCTGTGGATGTGACTGGTGATAGAAGCAAGGTCTGATGCTGTAAAGAGCAATATTGCATAGGAACCTGGAATGTCAGGCCCATGAATCAAGGCAAATTGGAAGCAGTCAAACAGGAGATGGCAAGAGTGAACATCGACATTCTAGGAATCAGCGACTAAAATGGACGGGAATGGGTGAATTTAACTCAGATGACCATTATATCTACTACTGCGGGCAGGAATCCCTCAGAAGAAATGGAGTAGCCATCATGGTCAACAAAAGAGTCCAAAATGCAGTACTTGGATGCAATCTCAAAAACGACAGAATGATCTCTGTTCGTTTCCAAGGCAAACCATTCAATATCACAGTAATCCAAGTCTATGCCCCAACCAGTAATGCTGAAGAAGCTGAAGTGGAACAGTTCTATGAAGACCTACAAGACCTTTTAGAACTAACACCCAAAAAAGATGTCCTTTTCATTATAGGGGACTGGAATGCAAAAGTAGGAAGTCAAGAAGCACCTGGAGTAACAGGCAAATTTGGCCTTGGAATGCGGAATGAAGCAGGGAAAAGACTAATAGAGTTTTGCCAAGAAAATGCACTGGTCATAGCAAACAGCCTCTTCCAACAACACAAGAGAAGACTCTACACGTGGACATCACCAGGTGGTCAACACCGAAATCAGATTGATTATATTCTTTGCAGCCAAAGATGGAGAAACTCTATAGAGTCAACAAAAACAAGACCAGGAGCTGACTGTGGCTCAGATCATGAACTCCTTATTACCAAATTCAGACTCAAATTGAAAAAAGCAGGGGAAATCGCTAGACCATTCAGGTATGACCTAAATCAAATCCCTTATGATTATACAGTGGAAGTGAGAAATAGATTTAAGGGCCTAGATCTGATAGACAGGGTGCCTGATGAACTATGGAATGAGGTTCATGACATTGTACAGGAGACAGGGATCAAGACCATCCTCGTGGAAAAGAAATGCAAAAAAGCAAAATGGCTGTCTGGGGAGGCCTTACAAATAGCTGTGAAAAGAAGAGCGGTGAAAAGCCAAGGAGAAAAGGAAAGATATAAGCATCTGAATTCAGACTTTCAAAGAATAGCAAGAAGAGATAAGAAAGCCTTCCTCAGTGATCAATGCAAAGAAATAGAGGAAAAGAACAGAATGGGAAAGACAAGAGATCTCTTCAAGAAAATTAGAGACACCAAGGGAACATTTCATGCAAGGATGGGCTCGATAAAGGACAGAAATGGTAGGGATGTAACAGAAGCAGAAGATATTAAGAAGAGGTGGCAAGAATACACAGAAGAACTGTACAAAAAAGATCTTCACAACCCAGATAATCACGATGGTGTGACCACTCATCTAGAGCCAGACATCCTGGAATGTTAAGTCAAGTGGGTCTTAGAAAGCATCACTACGAATAAAGCTAGTGGAGGTGATGAAATTCCAGTAGAGCTATTTCAAATCCTGAAAGATGATGCTGTGAAAGTGCTGCACTCAATATGCCAGCAAATTTGGAAAACTCAGCAGTGGCCACAGGACTGGAAAAGGTCAGTTTTCATTCCAATACCAAAGAAAGGCAATGCCAAAGAATGCTCAAACTACCGCACAATTGCACTCATCTCACACGCTAGCAAAATAATGCTCAAAATTCTCCTAGCCAGGCTTCAGCAATATGTGAACCATGAACTTCCTGATGTTCATGCTGGTTTTAGGAAAGACAGAGGAACCAGAGATCAAATTGCCAACATCTGCTGGATCATGGAAAAAAGCAAGAGAGTTCCAGAAAAACACCTATTTATGCTTTATTGACTATGCCAAAGCCTTTGACTGTGTGGATCACAATAAACTGTGGAAAATTCTGAAAGAGATGGGAATACCAGACTACCTGACTTGCCTCTTGAGAAATCTGTATGCAGGCCAGGAAGCAACAGTTAGACCTGGACATGGAACAACAGACTGGTTCCAAATAGGAAAAGGAGTCCGTCAAGGCTGTATATTGTCACCCTGCTTATTTAATGTCTATGCAGAGAATATCATGAGAAATGCTGGACTGGAAGAAACACAAGCTGGAATCAAGATTGCCAGGAGAAATATCAATAACCTCAGATATGCAGATGACACCACCCTTATGGCAGAAAATGAAGTGGAACTAAAAAGCCTCTTGATGAAAGTAAAAGAGGAGAGTGAAAAAGTGGGCTTAAAGCTCAACATTCAGAAAATGAAGATCATGGCATCCGGTCCCATCATTTCATGGGAAATAGATGGGGAAACAGTGGAGACAGTGTCAGACTTAAACTTTTTGGGCTCCAAAATCACTGCAGATGGTGACTGCAGCCATGAAATTAAAAGACGCTTACTTCTTGGAAGAAAAGTTATGACCAACCTAGATAGCATATTGAAAAGCAGAGACATTACTTTGCCAACTAAGGTCCGTCTAGTCAAGGCTATGGTTTTTCCAGTAGTCATATATTGATGTGAGAGTTGGACTGTGAAGAAGGTTGAGCACCAAAGAATTGATGCTTTTGAACTGTGGTGTTGGAGAAGACTCTTGAGAGTCCCTTGGACTGCAAGGAGATCCAACTAGTCCATCTGAAGATCAACTCTGGGTGTTCTTTGGAAGGAATGATGCTAAAGCTGAAACTCCAGTACTTTGGCCACCTCATGCGAAGAGTTGACTCACTGGAAAAGACTTTGATGCTGGGAGGGATTGTGGGCAGGAGAAGAATGGGACGACAGAGGATGAGATGGCTGGATGGCATCACTGACTCAATGGACGTGAGTCTGAGTAAACTCCGGGAGTCGGTGATGGACTGGGAGGCCTGGCGTGCTGCGATTCATGGGGTTGCAAAGGGTCAAACACAACTGAGCGAATGAACTGAAATGAACTGAACTGATTTCCTGTGTGTATGCCTTAGAGGCTAATGGTATAGTTGTTTTTTGTTTTTGTTTTTGTTTCTCTCTCTCTCTCTGTATTCAGACCAGTAGCTTGGGAGTCCTCTCCAGTCACTCCTAGAAGGGCAGCTGTCTTGGCCACTCATGCAGTATTCCACGTTGCCTGAGATGGTCACGATTTTCTTTGAAGCCTGACTTCCTAAGGGTTGCCCCTGGGTCAGAGTTGCTAATTGCTCAGCCCGTGTTTGCTCAGAGCTGTGCTTGATCCCGAGTCACAGTGAGGCTTCTGTCCACGTGGTGGGTCTGTGTGAGTTGGGGAATGACACAGAGTTCTCACTGATCTCCAGTGGTGCTGCCTAGCCCGCGTGTGTCCGTGGCCTTCTCATCCCCCAGGGCTGACTGGGAAGCCCAGATGGCTCTATTATAGCTGCCTTTTGTCTTTACTTGCTCCCCCCTTGAAACTTCTAAGGGCTCTGACACTTTGGTTGTGGCCCCAGGCTTCCTCTTAAACATCCTTCACCAGGATCTCCATTGCTTCATCCCTGTCTTTAGGTGTGGACCTCTCCACATTCTTTTCTAAGCACACCAGTCCCCTCAGGCAGAACAGTGGAGCCCATCTATAGAGGCTGCTTTTGTCCCTGACAGAACCCCTGGACCACAGATCAGGAGCCGGGGGTAAGGGCAGGAGCCCCCTTCTCCCTTATGACACGTCTCAAAGCAGGTCCTGGGGTTAACCTCATGAGCTTGGCATGGGAATTCCACCTGAAGAGAAGGAGGGGGCGAGCATTCTAAAGCTGCTGTGTTGAGTGTGGCGGTTCCATCCTTACGTGGGAGAAGGGGGTCCTGGTCCTTTCAGCCATGCCTTCCAGGAAAAGAGCCTCTGGAACCGAGAGCTAAAGGCAGTTAGAAATCCTCAGGACTTACCCCTTTCGCAAGGGAATACAGAGGGAATCCTGTATTTTCAGCTGCACCACACAGAATAGTGCGTGTGTCTCCTGGGGGCTGAGAGGGAGTGGGTCATGGCACAGATTTTTCACTGTCCTTCCCAAGTACCAGCCTTGGTTTCTATAGCCTAGGTTGTACAAGGAGTCTCATAGAAATGGCTGATTTTAGGGTTGGTGTAGGGAAAGTGCAGGATAAGCCTGGGACATCTTATTGTGCAAATCAATCAATCATCAATCAATCAGTGTTTACAGTGCCATGGGGACATGCCACAAGTCAGTTTGAAGGGGCTCTCTGTGACAAAATCTGAGCACCAGAATAATGATAGTAAAACAATCCAGAGAATAAAATATGTAAATGTGAGACTATACTGATATAAATAAATGAATGGGGGAAAGAGAAAACTCCTGTGTATAGAAGACTAAGAAACATAGAAATAACACTTTATTATAAAATCACCTTTCTGCCACCATCATGCAAATGACTGATTCAGGCAAGATCATTAATAGATGCTAAAAATAGTGGGTGAAATTTTAATGAACAGAGTATTTACATAATTTCACAGTATCTCCTTTGAATTACTAATTAGTCACAAAGAAAAAAAAAAAGAGGAACCTTATAGGGAAAAACCCTGATAGACGCCACCTACTGAAGTGATCAGTTTAGCATCACCCATTAATGGACAGACTGACTCTTGTGCCTTTCAGAATAATACCTTAGGAGGAACACGGCATCGCATCTGTGATGCTCCTGCCAAGAACGCACCACTCCTGAATCTAGTCCTGAGGAAACATCAGGCGAACATAACTTGAAGGACTTTAGATAATTGGCTTATGTGCTTCAAAAATATTAAAACTGAAGAAAAGAAAAGCTTCTAGGAAGCCCCTGGTGGTCCAGTAGTTAAGACTCCACACTTCTGCTGCAGGGGGCCTGGGTTCAATCCCTGGTCTGGGAACCAAGATCCAGCGAACTGCATGTTGGGAAAAAAAAAAAAAAAGCTGAAAATTGATTCTGGATTGGACTTGGACCAAGAAAATTATTATGAGGGATATGATTAGGACAACTGGTACTGTGCAACTTGAACTGTGGAATACAAAATGGTGTTGGGTAGGATTAAGTACCCTGATTTTGATAAACATACTGTGATTACATGGGAAAATCCATATTTTAGGAAATAGTCACTGAATTTATTGTTAAAAAGGAGAGGTGATGCCTATAAATTATACCCAAATCATTCAGAAATGTTTATGTAACTAGAATATGCTTATAGCAGGAGTCATTAGAGAAGTATTATAGTGTTAGATCTAAAAATGTCAACATATAAAATTTATTTGTAATAAAATGAGAAAAACCCATTCACATCACTGTTCAACTACACTTTATTTTTTATCGAAGTATAGTTGACTTAAAATAGTGTGCTAATTTCTGCTGTACAGCAAAATAACTCATCTCTGCACATCTATGGGACTTCCCAGGGGGCGCCAGTGGTAAGGAACCCACCTGCCACTGCAGGAGACAGTAGAGACGTAGGTTCGATCCCTGGGTCGGGAAGATCCCCTGGAGGCGGGCATGGCAACCCACTCCGGTATTCTTGCCTGGAGAATCCCAGGGACAGAGGAACCTGGTGGACTGGTCCATAGGGTCACAGTCGGACACGTCTGAAACAACTTGGCAGGCATGCACGTGTACATACATTTAAAAATACTCTTTTTGTGGTCTGTTGCAGGAGATTGGCTATAGTCCCCTGCGCTGTGCGGCAGGGCTTGCTGTCTGTCCATTCCCTGAGTACCAGTCCACACCTGCCAACCCCAAACTCTCAGTGCATCCCTTCCCACGCCCACTTCTCCCTTGGCAACCACAAGTCAGTCCTCTGTGAGCGCGTTCCTCTCTTGCAGATAGTTCGCTTGCGCCGTGTTTTAGATTCCACGTGTAAGTGACGTCATGTGGAGCTTCTCTTCGTCTTTCTGACATACTTAGCGCGATAGACTCTGCCTGCATCCACGGTCCTGCAAACGGCACTATTTCATTCTTTAGGTCTGAGCGCTCCATCGTACGTGTGCACATCTTGCTTATCCGTTCATCTGTCCGATGGACGTTTAGGTTGCTTTCATATCTTGGCTATTGTGGACAGGGCTGCATGCCTCTTTCTAATTATACTTTCGTCTGGATGTATGCCCAGGAGCGGAACTTCTCGATCATATGGCAACTCCGTAGTTTTTTAAAGACCCTCCATACTGTTCTCCATAGTGGCTACACTAACTTGGATTCCCACCAGTAGTGCAGGAGAGTTCCCTTTTCTCCATACCCTCTCTAGCATTTGTTATTTGAACTGCAGTAATTTGTTTTAAACAGGAATAGCTTAAATTTCCACTACTTAGAATGAAAGTGTGGTTAGGAAACTCTTGCTTGGTATAATATTATGAATCCACTCAATATCATTACAAAATGTACAGTAATGGCAAAAATGCTTAACATAATCATAAAAAGCATTGATGATAGCTGTATAAAATTAGTATGTGAGCTTGGAGTTGGAAGAAATTTGAAAATAATTTAATTCATGATGGAATTCTGAGCATTTTTCTTTACCTTCTTTATTCCTGTGTAAATGTTCTTTCATAAAATGAGAATAAAAATAGCGAAGAGATCTGTCTTATGGTCCAGCACAAATATACTGCAAATGTTCTGAGCCTACAGCCATTGAATTCAAGTGAATTCACTTTTATGGGCATTAAATGAAATGGAAACAATGATGGTTGTAGTGTTCAACCAATTTAGATGGAGGATGGATTACCAGTTTGTTAAGAAAATATACCCACATTCTCACAGACAGCCCACAGTGAGTCCTTGAAAAGACTACTCCAATTTATTTCCTTTTTTGGAGAAGCAGGTGTGGATAAAAAAAGCACCTCCCAAGTTCTCTTTGCTTTGTTTGACATAATTGAGCTCAGTTGGATACATTCATGATGTGCACTCTAGGCAGCAGAGGAGCAAGCCAAGGTTTGGCAACGGATTTTTTAAAGAAGCTGAAACTACAACCAACAAGCAAACCTCATTTGCAAACCACTAGTGTTATCAACAGAAAATAAAAGGAGGCAAAAGAAAAGAGGAAAAAATTCAGTTTGCCTTTTTTGTATTGACATAAAAACATCAGACATAGGACTATTGTTCTAAGAAATTATTTAAAAAGGTAATTAATCAGAAGAGTTAATATCAGATAAAATACTGACTGAATATTACTTGAACTTCACTCTCTCAAGCATATTTTCAGATTTAAATAAACAAAAAATTAAATAAGTATCCTGAACCTAGGTTTCAAGATAATTGCAATACCCTCTGGAGCCAGTAAAGGACAAAACAAGGCAAGTTTAAAAGCTGGGTTTGTTTCATTTGTCAGCTTCAAAGACATACCAGTAAAGAATTTTCCCTGAGTACTTAGATGGGGGAAAGCCCTGGGTTTGAAAGGTTTAGAAGAGGATTCTCCAGTGGGCATTCTGATTAAGGACTGAAAGCTCTCCTTCCAGGCCAGGCTAGCGTTCATGGTGGGGTCACTCAAAGTTGACGATACTTTAACAATGCTAGCTGGTTAGAAATTTAGTGAAATAGTTTTCATTTTGATGTCTCTCAGGCAAGTGCTGCTGTAAGGGAAAATTTTTTCTTTTACACAATTATAATTTAAAGCAAGCTTTCCAGTAGATTGATCTTGGGGAAGTAATAGGATATAATCTTGTCAAAAGTGTTTATTCCCAACTAAGTTAGAGAAAGTCTATTTCAAAAGCCATTCAATCCATGAGTTACATAAACAATGACTAAAGAAGATCATCTCGAAAGACAGTAATAGCCCATGCTCAGTCTAAATCAGAAATCAGCCAGCACAAACTGATGTCTTCACAAATGATACAGAGCTACCATGTGTATACATACATATATGTATAAATTTACAAAGTATATGCATTTATAAACTTAATATGTTTATGAAGTATATGTATATGTAAGTGTAATAATAAAAGAGAAACTCTTTCTCATTTCAAGAAATCAAATCCATTCTTTCCATTGACACATCCCCTTTTTTCATTAATTTGCTTTACTTCATAGTTTTATCCACAAGCATAGATGTATAAATTATATTACTTTTAGTTTTATGGCCTAATATCACATTTGATACCATAACTTATATTTAGTTTATAAATTTTATAACATTTCAGAAAAAAATAAGGTATACTATTGCTAAGGTTTTAGAATCTAGGAAATATAGCAAATGAGGTGTTTTTATGAACTCAAAGAATTAAATATTTAGCATTATAAGTGGGTGAGGGGAAGAGTGTATTACTTAGAAAATAGAATAGAGGAGGAAAAAGTATTAATATTTGTAACAGCATGCTTTATTATTGTAGGGAAAGGACCAAAACCTTTCCCCCCACCCTCCTTGGTTCTCTAGGGCCCTGCAAAGACAGATCTTTTGCAGGAAGGTGGATCCCTTTCAGGATAAGAGGGGGCTCTTGTCTAACACTTGGAAATGAATTGTTCTAGGAGACACAGGGGCTGACAAAGCGGGAGACTCTGTTGGGAAGGAGAGCCCAGGAGGATGGCTCTGCCCCCTGGCTCACGGTCTTGGGTTTTATGGTGTTGGGATTACTTTCCGGGTTGTCTCTGGCCAATCACTGACTCAGGGTCCTGCCTAGTGGTGCACCCATCACTCAGGAAGATGGATTCCAGCAAGGAGGATTCTGGGAGGTTGGTAGGTAGGACAGGTGGTGTCTCCTTTGGGCCATTCCTGAATTCTTCCAGTCGGTAGTAGCTTGTTAGTTCCACTTTCCTTCCCAGGTCTTCCTGTTGTTAAGAATCCTTGTGCAAGTGGCTACTATCTTTCCTGGCCAAGGGGGGTGGTTTCAGTCAGTGTTTCCCCTAACAGATCCACAAAAGAAAAACAGAAGTTTATTAACACGTGTGTCTCTCATACCCAAGGCAGCACTCAGAGCTAAGTAACTCAAAGGGCTGGTTAGAACTTGAGCTTACTTGGCATCTTAACAAAAAGATTGATAAATTTTTAGAGAAGTGATAAGACAAAAGAAAAGGACTTTGAGTGTCCAGGGCAGCAAAGTGTGGCAAGATAAATATACAGGAAATAATGGAAGATGAGGGTGATCAGTCACCTTTATCGTGTAGACTCCTCTGGTGCTATCTCGGGTCTGGAGTTTAGAGTTGCTGTAGGTGATTAACTTCTGTCCTTCCTGGTAGAGAGGAGACAGGACACCTTTACAAATGTATGTCCTGGTTTCAGGCACGTGGGGGAAGACAGAGAGCTCTTCCTGTGTCTGCCTGCTCTCTGTTGCCATCAGCTCAAGTGAATCCTTATGTCAAAGTGCCATTTTCAAGTGGCCTCTTCTGCTACTGATCATTATTACATAAGAATTAAAACCAGGACTCTGAAAATTAGAGTTGAAATTCATTGTTATTAGGCACATGATCAAACAGCTAACAAGTATGTTTCTGTAGATCGGATTAACTTCCTCTTTATCAGAAGCCGGTGTTACCAGTAGACGCTTCAGAACTAAACAGTAAAGGACAGTACAGGCTCCAAGAGCAGGAGGAACCTGTGGGAATGGATTACAACAACTCTGCCTTTATATAGGACTTCGGCAGTTGAAAAACAGGGCCCTGCATAGAAAACCAATATTAACTTCTGAAGAGAGAGGGGGAAAAAATTGCCAGTATCTAGAAAGGAGCAATTTGCATTTAAAGGTGTATCCAATGATCTGAGAGATAGCAACACATCAGGTGAATAACAACTTCATCTGCTGCAAGCTTTTCTTAGCGTCTCTATTTAGTGCTTGGATGCATCCTCCTATTTTATTCTCCTATCTCCTTCTCTCCCACAGCACTGAGCACTGCACAGCATCTAAACTTATCATTTCTAAGGCTAACTACGTCTAATTCTTATCATGGGTTGTAGGTGTGCAGGCTAACTCTAAAGAAAGCTCTATTTCCACATCTCTCCCCCCCCCCCCCACACATATCACAGTGAAAATATAAATTGCAAATCTCTTTACTTCTCAGACTGTGTGCTGGGTCCCCTGCTGCTACGGAAATAATACACTCTTATCATCAGAAGGTCAGAATCTTCTTACCTGTATGCCAATGGAAAGCACAGCTCTTGCTCCCAAATTGGATCATTTCCTTAAACAGTGGTATGTCTGCTTTGCCTCAGGACACTCTTCTGATATTCATATATTTCAAAGCCAGCTTCATTATCCAGAAAAGGACAATGATGATTGTTTCTGCTTCTTTGAAACTTTACAAACGCACCAGAACCTAGTTGGTGTCCAGTTATCTGAATTTCCCCCATTACGTAACTGATGTACTCAGTCAAAGTGGCCGGAGAATGCTTCTCAGAGACACTTACTCTCCAGAAAGGCGTCAGGATGCCACAGAGCTTGTTAGAGGGCTTCTCTGTGTACCAGGCCCACCGCCTCTGACCATTAATTTCATGTGTCAGCTTGGTGAGGTCATGGCACCCAGATAATTTCGGTTATACAGTCAGTCTAGATGCTGCCACGAAGATAGTTTTCAGGTGAGATTAACATTGAAACTGGTAGAATTTGAGCATAGCAGATTATCCTCCATGATGTGAGTGGGCCTCACTCAGTTAGAAAGCCTTAAGAGGAAAAGACTGGGGTCCCCCGAAGACGAGGGGGTTCTGCCAGGAGATGGCCTTCAGGCCCAAGGTCAACAGCCACTCTTCCCTGGGTCTGCAGCTTACCCTGCACGTTTCAGACTGCCCAGCGCTCAGTCACTACACGAATCAGTCTATTTTTCTTGGAGTGCAGTTGCTTTACAGTGTTGTCAGTTTCCGCTGCACGCACACATGCCCTCTTTCTTTAGACTTCCTTCCCATTTAGGCCACCACAGAGCACTGAGTTCCTGGGTCACCTGGTATACACAGTCACGTGCATGTCAGTCCCAACCTCCCAATTCATCCCACACCCCTCCCTCTCCTTGGGATCCACACATGTGTTCTCCACGTCACATCTGTTTCTCCCTTGCAAGCCAATTAATTTAACTCAACCAGCCTCTCTGAAAACACACACACCCTATCGATTCTATTTTCCTATACAATTGTAATATACAGCCCTTTTATATGACTGTTCCAGTGCTTTTTAAGAAACTTGACTATATGGGCCAAGATGGCCTTAATGTTACCCTCAGCTTGTCCAGACTCTACACAGGATTTTCCGGACTCTAGACACCAGACCTCCCTTTTCTAGAATGTGTATTTTAGAAAACTTGTACATTTTTTTCTGCTTCTTTGAGATATAAATCCCTTTAAAAGCCTCTCAGCAATTTTACCACCTAGCTCTTAGAATGTGGAGGGAGACAGCGTCTGTCACTGCCCAATTTCTGAGCGATGAGAGGGGGCCTAATTTTGATACGTGCTTTGCTCCTAGTTAGAAATCAACCTCCTGTCCCAAAGATAAGAGAGCTGACTTTTCCTCTGGGTGAAGCCATCTGACACACATATGTCGCCTGTGTCCCCCGTCTCACTCCACCCTCATCCCCACCTCCAGCCCTCTCTCTCAGCGGAGCTGTGCTCAGACCCTGGTCACCACATGCAGTGATTTGGAATGCCCGAGAACTCCCAATGAGGCCATGTAAACATGCATCCTCTGTAGATCTGAACTAAGGTTCAGAGCTTCCGAATTATCAAGAGCATAGAAAGAACTTTACATGGCTGTGCGTAGGTAAATTGTCACAATCACTTGAGGGACAAATATCTGTCCGTATCCACTAAACCTGAACATAGGAATCCCCCTGACCCAGCAAATCCACCTCTAGGTAAATACTTGATAAAAGGGGCCGCTGTCAGGAAAAACTGTGAAACACTTTGCAATGCTCACCCACCCACACAGATGATTACTGGGTTTCTGTCTAGCTCATCTTTCCATGTCTTCTAATTAAGTATTTTTGAGCTATTTATAACTCTGGACATAGAAGGAAATGTATAGTACTATAAGTTATTTTTCTATAAAAATGCTAATGAATTTAATCTTGTGGAATGCAATTGATTACTGTCCTGTGAATGTTGGCTAGCATTCACTTATAAATTCATTTCAGCATTCCTGATTGCCTGTAGATGGGTATTTGAATTCTCCTTTGAACCAATGGAAAATTTTGCTGGCTTGAATTATGGAAAGCATACAGGTCACAGATTTTTATATATCTGTATAAAAATTGTGATTTTTGCCTTAAAAAAAGTTATCACTTACCACCACCCAAAACCAGTGCTAGATAATTCCTGGAAGCATTATTTATCGGACACCTGGGTCAGGAAGATGCCCTGGAGAAGGGAATGGCTACCTACTCCAGTATTCTTGCCTGGAGAATTCCATACACAGAGGAGCCTAGTGGGCTACTGCCTCCATGGGGGTCGACAAAGAGTCAGGCACAACTGAGAGACTAGCACTTTTACTTTTCACTTTGGGTAAGAAGGGGTTAGCAGTGGGTCTGTAACCGTTTCCTCCTGCTTTGGGGGATGACTCAGGCAGTTCTGTCCTTTAAACATTGAGACGGAATTTACTGGCTGGAAGATAAATGAGGGTCTTCTGGGACTGCCGTACACTGATTTCTTACCTAGGACATCCTTTTAGTATGCGGCAGCTGGCGTGTCTGGGTTGTACATTGTAAATAAACCTCCGGTGAGGCTGTGCAGCAGATGAGAGTTACCACCGTGTCCCTCTGAACCTAGGAGGCATCTTGGTAGAGAGAACACGGTGGCCTGTGGGGCTGCATCTAGAAAGCGAGAAAGCAATGATTACTGTTTCACCATGTCAGAGCATTTCGTAAGAATTCTGCTGGCCTCTTACCTGAAACTCTTGGAGGTGTAACTTTGTGGTCACAGGATATTTGATTAACAATCCACAACCGATAAATGTGCAAGCAGTTTACAGCCCAATAAAGTTAGAGGTAAGCCACAAAATATTGATAATATGATTTACTAGCCTTTAGACAGCCAGCCTTATACATAATTTAGCAACCTTATTTAGACATATTTAGACATTTCTTTTGTAAAGAAACAGTCTCCTTTCGCAATTGCTCTTTTTTTTTTTTCAATACAGACTGTTTGGCTAATTAATTCAAGGCATCTTTTGCCATATTTCATCAAACTGAAGGAAACAACATTGTACTATTATCTACCACTAAAAAAGAAAATATTATCAAACAATAAGATGTATTTTGATTTCACAGATAAAGTACATTTATAGTAAGTGAAATATGGTATACCTCTCAACCTTGTCAAAGTTTTATCCATAGGATTACTAGATATGTTAGTTTATTCCTATAATGGGATCTTTACATCTTTATGATATCTTTATATAGCATTTATCTTATATAGTATCTATGATATATTTATTTATATGATAATTTATTCTATTGAACCATAGTTGATTTATATTAGTTTCAGATGTACAGCCCAGTGATTCAAAGTCTTTATGGATTATACTCCACTTAAAGTTATTATAAGGCAGTTATATTTCCTGTGCCGTACAATATATCCTTTTAGCTTATTTTATACATAGTAGATTGTACCTCTTAACCCCCTAATCCTATCTTGGCCCTTCTCCATTTCCCTCTCCCCACTGGAAACCACTTGTTTGTTCTCTATATCTGTTAAGTCTATCAATATTTTGTTATATTTATTTATTTTTCAGATTCTACATATACGTGATAACATAAGTACTGGTCTTTCTCTGACGTATTTCACTAAGCACAATACCCTCTAGGGCCATGTGTGTTACTGCAAATGGTAGAATTTTATTCTTTTTCTAGGCTGAGTAATATTACACACCGTGCCCTGCCCCCCGCCACATCTTCTTTATCCATCATCTAGTAACGGACATTTAGCTTCCATCCACATCTTGGTAATTGTATCCGCATCTTGGTAATTGTAATCAGCACTTCTATAAACACTGGGGTACATGTTTCTTTTCATACTAAACTGAGGACATACTAAACTCAATATACCATCTATCAAATGGATGTAATGTAGTCTACGGACAAATTCATCCAACAACTGTAGATGTCACATTCCTCTCAAGCTCACAGCAACATTCACCAAGACAGATCACGTTCTGGGCTGTAACACTCCTTAACAACCTTGAAAGAACAGAAACTGTACAATGTTTGCTCTGACCAGGATGGAATTAAACTAGGAATCAGTAATAGCTGAAACATCTGGAAACACTAGGAGATGAAAAAAAGATACTTCTCAATGACACATGCATCAGAGAAGAAATCACAGGGGAAAGTAACACTGAACTGAAGCAAAAGGAAAATACAACTTTTCACAATGTGTGGGAGGTAGCAAAAGCAGTGTTAAAAGACCCAGGGACTCTAGGTCTTTCCATTCATGTGGCAGCAGCCAGACCTGAAGTATCTGCTCTTCCACCGAATCCTCTTCCAGTTTCTTTGATTTGGGAGCTGGATGCCATTTAGGTATCAACTTCTCCTGCAAGGGTGAAGACTGCAAACACACACAGGCTCCAATCTAGTCTCACAGGTTCCAGCTCAGGTTTGTGGGTTCCAGCCTGTCCATCATCACCTGGCCTTACATCAATCTCCCCTCTTTTACTTCTTGTTGGCTTAACATCTAGCATCAGATACAAAGATCACAGCCTTTTAAAGACACTGCTGAACCAGCTCCTGCAATTGTGTGAGGTCAGATTCCCATGACTGATGGATGGATAATCTAGATATTGACTTCATTCTTAATGATGAGAGATTGGCTGTTCTAGCTTCAGGAACAATACAAGATGTTCATTCTTAACAGTTTATTTTCAGTGTTATTCTAGAACTTCTAGCCAAAGAAATAATGGCTAGACAAAGGAACACAAGGCAAACTGTTAGACATAAGGAAATAAAATTGTCTTTACAAATGATCATCCATGAAATTCCTAAAGAATCTGCATAAAAAGGCTACTGAAAAAAAGGTGAGTTTAGCAAGTATACAGAATGTAAACCCAACAGGAAAGAGTATTTTAAATATACATGACTCTCTTGAACTGTAGAGAACAGAGATTTAATACATCCTGACAGCAAATTAGTGGTTGCCCAAAACTGGACATTGGCAAGGGTTTGATTGGAATGGGTCTCCAGGGAACTTTCTGAGGTGATGACATGTTCTATATCTTGAGATTTGGTACCTATATTAGTATATACATTGTTTAACTCATGAAAATCTATACTTAAAATGCATGTATTTACTTGCAGTCCACGGGGTCACAAAGAGTCAGACATGACTTAGTGACTGAAAAACAACAAAACTTACTTACATAAATGATATCCCAATGCATTTCAGAAAATTTTACAAATCATCAGCATATACCTAAATCCAATGTAAAGACTTTGGATAATCCCTAACCACTTTCTAACCACATTCAAGAATATCTACTCACAATTATACAGATGAGACTCCTTTTAAATTTAGTGATTTAAGTGAAATGTACTTAAGTCATTTGTCTTTGGACAAAGACCTACACTTGAAAAAGGAGAATTTTAACTCTTTGATCTTCACAGACATTAAGATCTCATCTAGGAATGATATAGAACCTATAGACCTGTGGACTAGGACTCTCTGTGATGACATGAATGTTCTCTACCCTGTCCACCGTAATAGCCACAAACCACAGCTGGCTACTGCACATTGAAAGGTGGCTACTGAACTAAAACTGAATGTTTAGTATTTAATTTTAAGGACTGTATATTTAAATAGATATATGTTGCTAGGGGATACTATATTTGACAGCCTAAAATAAAGGCCTTTTCACCTGAATCTGCTGTTCTGTGAGTCTACAGCTATTGTCAGTAGTTAAAAAAAAAAAAAGATCATCTCTTCTATAAGTAACTGCAAAGTTTTATTATAGGAAGTTTGAGTTAAAAGTCTGTGATATATTGTAAATCACAGAAGACACAATGCAACTGCAGAGAGAGATTGAAAAGATAGTTACTCCTGGGTTGGCTAACCAGATGAACTTTTTGGCCAACCCCATATAAATAAGCTTTTTAATTGGTACACAACCTGCTGGTTGGATCAATTTCACCAAGGGTAACCTGTGAAAGAAGAAAAACTAATTGGATGCATTTGAAACGGTGCTCACTGCAAGTAAACAACAAGAATGGTATGAAATTATTGTCCAAGAAACAAAATATACAGTGACTTGAATTTGGAGGACATCATGCGTTTGCGTGAGCTTAGTGGCAGATTTCATTCCTAGATGCTGTTTCATTAAGATATTACCACCACCCTCCCCACCATGGATGCATGTATATGATGGCTGAGTCCCTTTCTGGTTCACCTGAAACTATCACAACGTTGTTAATTGGCTATACCCCAATACAAAATGTTTTTGGTGTTTAAAAATATATATATATTCCCTCTCCAATAAATTTTCTCATTTTACAAATGTTTTAAGATATGCATAGTCTTCTTAAAAGTAATTGCTTTCTCCATCTGATTTAGTGTGATAATCTCTAGGTCCAACTCATGTTGCTGGAAATGACACTATGTCATTTTTTACAGCTAACATTCCACTGTATATACGTTCCGCATCTTTGATCACTGATGGACACTCAGCTCCCTTGTCTTGGCTGTTGTAAACTGTGCTGCTGGTAACTCTGGGGTACATGCATCTTTTCCAATTAGACTTCTTGTGCACTCTAGACATATACTCAGGAGTGGGCCTGCTAGGTCATATGGTAGTTCTATTGTTAGTTTGTTAGGGAGCGTCCACAGTTCTCCATAGTGGCTGCGCCAATTTACATTCCCACTAACAGTGTAGGAGGGTTCCCTTCTCTCCACACTCTCTTCAGCATTTATTCTTTGTAGACTTTTTGATGGTACCCAATCCTACCCATGTGAAATGATACCTCATTGAGGTTTTTTATTTGCATTTCTCTAATAATCAACAATGTTGAGCATCTTTTCACATGCCTGTGGGCCATCTGTATATCTTCTTTGGAGAAACATCTATTTAGGCCTTCTGCCCATTTTTTGATTGGGTTGTTTTTTATGTTACTGTGTATTTTGGAAATTAACCCCTTTTTGGTTGGACCATTTGCAAATATTTTCTCTCATTCTGAGGGTTGTATTTTCATCCTGTTTATGGTTTCCTTGGCTGTGCAGAAGCTTTTGATTAGGTCCCATTTGCTTATTTTTGTTTTTATTTCTTTTATGTGAAATTTAAAAAATAATACAAATGAATCTTTTTACAAAATGGGAAACAGACTCACAGACATAGAAAACAAACTTGTGGTTGCCAAAGGGAAAAGGGAGGTGGGAGGAGGGACAAATTAAGAGCTTGGGATTAACATATATATACTATTATATATTAAGTAGATGTCCATCAGCAGATGAATGGATAAGAAAGCTTTGGTACATGTACACAATGGAGTATTACTCAGCCGTTAAAAAGAATTCATTTGAATCAGTTCTGATGAGATGGATGAAACTGGAGCCGATTATACAGAGTGAAGTAAGCCAGAAAGAAAAACACCAATACAGTATACTAACACATATATATGGAATTTAGAAAGATGGCAATGACGACCCTGTATGCAAGACAGGAAAAAAGACACAGATGTGTATAACGGACTTTTGGACTCAGAGGGAGAGGGAGAGGGCGGGATGATTTGGGAGAATGGCATTCTATAATGTATACTATCATGTAAGAATTGAATCGCCAGTCTATGTCTGACGCAGGATACAGCATGCTTGGGGCTGGTGCATGGGGATCACCCACAGAGATGTTATGGGGAGGGAGGTGGGAGGGGGTTTCATGTTTGGGAACACATGTAAGAATTAAAGATTTTAAAATTTAATAAAAAAAAGGAAAAAAAAAAGGATTTACTGTATGACAGAGAACAATACTGAATATCTTATAATAACCTGAAATGTAAAATAATCTGAAAAATATATATAACTGAATCACTTTGCTATACACCTGAAAGTAACACAAAATTGTAAATCAACTATACTTCAATTTTTTAAAGTAATTGCTAATTTTCAAATAGCTATTCTCCTCAGAAACAATATTGGAAAATAGTATTCTGCTTTTGCTTGAACTGTGAAGTCAAGACCTTAAAATATTAATAATTAACCGAAATACCTTTAATACACCTATACATCTTCACTCTGCAGAGAAAACAGTGATGATGAAGGAGTCTCTGGGAATAACCTCCAGAGTTTACTACCATTTATGATCTGATTCATCCTGAGACACGTCCGTCATATACACAGAGGGCAAGGGGCAATTAGATTCTCATCACTAACCTATGTATGGGCCCAAAGGAGTTGTTACTATAGAGGGAAAGAAAGGTTCCCTCAGGAAACTATACTTAGCTACGTATGTTAATATGGTCCGGAGTTTCAATGTGGATTACAACATGCATGTTAGAACTCATTAAAATATGATTGCTGTAATTTAAGGGGCTGACTCTAAGTTTCTAGCAGTCTTACATAAGCTGTTATTTCATATATTTACTCAAAGTGTACTCCAATAAAATAATCTTGTATTTTGTCATTGAAAATTATTATCTTATTCTTTGTGTGCACATGAACTTATGGAGTATTTGTGACTTTATAGATGAAAGGATTCTATGCATAGTTAATTGGTTTAAGTTTCCTATTGATTCAAATGTACAAACAAAGGAAAAAGAAACTGAACAAAGATCCCTGGGCCTCAGGGGCTTCTCCTAACTTCTGACTGATTGACTATATGCTTGGCCACGTCACTTGACCCTTCTGAGTCTCATTTTAATATGCAAAAAAGAGGGAAAAGACATTAAATTATTTATGTCATCTCATTAAAAAAACCCAGGTGATTTCTAGAGATACATATATATATATATATATATATAACACACACACACACACTCTTAAGAGGATACAGATCTCTTACATATAAGAAAAAAATATAAATGGTTAAAGGGAAGGCTGAGGAAGATTGGGGCAGTTAATCCTTAAAAAGGCTTTTAGTTCTAGTATTTTAGGGTTCTATACTTGAAAACAAGTATACAGGTTATTTTACTTGAGTTTTACATGCTCTCTGTTTCCACGCTTTCCAGTATAATGTCAACAACTAGACAAATAATGCTCTAAAAACATATTTTTAGAAGAAATTATATCCTGAAAGTATTTAAATCAGAATAGATTTTACAAAACCTGTTTTAAGAACTTGATGACAATTAAAGTGCAATATTAAGGAATTTACTTTGTATGTTTGAAAATTAAGTTCATCCTGCAACTAGTTACAAATTTATATATACATTTCAGTTCTGTATTTGATTAATATGATTTTACTGAGTCTCCATTGCGTCACAATTATTCTCAGTTGTGGTAAAAAAAAAACAAACTCTTTTAAATCAGGTTTTAAAAGTAAGCTCAATGTTGCACTTTCTTTCCTGTCTTTCTTATATTGACTATTCATTTTAGGCACATTTTTCTAAGTATGTTTTAGTTATAGGAACATGGTTTTGTTTGCTACTTATTGGTTTCATGCTTATTTTTATCTGGAGGAAATTAACTCATTGACATTCTCTGTGTATTTTTGAGCCCTTCTTCATAGCATTACCTGAGAATGGGGGTGATAAAAATAGGACTCATCCCTTATGCATTTCTGGTGGTTATGATGGTGGCTGCCTGAAGTGTGTGCTGAGAATAGTAAGATCATTCCACATATCTGCAAAGAGGGACATTATCAATTTTTCAATGTCTGGTCTGGATGCTGGGCAGGTGAAGTTTTAGCCTTTATATATACTCTGTATTTCCTCCCTCTGTGTTAGTGGTCCAGTGATACACAGCATTATCTGCTCCATGGTGTTCTGTGTATTATTATTTTGTCTAGATTTATGTTTTCCGTGATTAAACAATGAGGATCCGTCATGTACTTTCATGAATTCCTAAATTTTTTCATTAAAAAATATAGGAAGTAGAAATGCCTAAACTGTTCCAAGTTAACCTCTTTCAATAATGATAATAAAATTTATAGCATGTGTGTGTATATTTAATTTGGCACTAGATGGTAAGGTTTTAGTTTCTTGGGCTGACACAGAAAAAGCATACAATTCAATGTTATCAGCCAACTGCAGTCTCCTATACGCTAGGCACTGTACCAAGTGATTAACATATAAAACCTATAACATTTAACTTTCATAAAAGCATTTTAGAGATTCTGAAAAAAAAGAGATACACAGAGATTAATTACCTTGCTCAAACCATCGTTGCAGGAAGGAACACGTGAATATACAAACACACGGCCAAAATATCCAGCTACTTGTACCCTTAGTAACTATACTGTGACCATCCCTTACCATTTCTAGTGTAGCACAACTAAAAGTAATTATGAAATAAATTCAGCTGTGGGAGGTTTGAACCAGTAGATTCCTACGACTGGGAGAAATCAATCTTGTTTGGGAAAGTAGGGTAGGTTGGAAAGTAGCTGTTAGAAAAAGAAACCAAAGTTTCCAGAAGAGGTCTGAATTTTTACAGTGAGGAAAAGGTGCTCCAATTATAAAATATCAAATATATTTGCTTTTGATAATACAAATATCAGATTAAAAGGAGGCGAGTCTACTAAAATGCAGAGAACCTACACATTTTTTTTTTAAATTAAGTAAAGAGTAAATTAGGACTTGGCTGAGGTAATTTTAGATAAGTTCTAGCCTGGAGAATCCCAGGGACAGAGGAGCCTGGTGGGCTTCCGTCTATGGCGTCGCACAAGGTCGGACACGACTGATGAGACTTAGCAGCAACAGCAGATAAGTTCTACAGGTATTTTATGTTCAGTTCCTAAAACAGAAGATTCTATATGATCCTCTCAGAGATGTTGATATAAGGAGTATATTTAGTGATTTTCTGTATTTTGCTTAAGGATCAGGCCTTCTATTAGGTAAAAGACAAAACAAAATATGATTTTCAGCTGTAAAATATGAGCTCACTGAAGTAGGACAAACTTTATCTCCAGCCTACCCTCCATCCCAGAGTTGCCCCACAGAACCCCCTAGGGCTCATTAAGTGAAAGTGAACGTCTCTCAGTCATGTCCGACTCTTTGTGACCCCATGGACTATAGTCCATGGAATTCTCCAGGCCAGAATACTGGAGTGGGTAGCCTTTCCCTTCTCCAGGGGATCTTCCCAACCCAGGGATCAGACCCAGGTCTCTGGCATGGCAGTTGGATTCTTTACCAGCTGAGCCACCAGGGAAACCCAAGAATATGGGAGTGTGTAGCCTATCCCTTCTCCAGTGGATCTTCCCAACCCAGGGATCGAACCCAGGTCTCCTGCATTGCAGGTGGATTCTTTACCGGTTGAGCCACAAGGGAAGCCCAAGAATACTGGAGTGGGTAGCCTATCGCTTCTCCAGCAGATCTTCCCGACCCAGGAATCGAACCGCAGTCTCCTGCATTGCAGGCGAATCTTTACCGAGCTATCGAACCGAGCTATCATCAGGGCTCGTAACGTGCCTTGAACCCCACCCATCCCAGCCCTCTTGACTGATGAGAAGGTAGTCACCACAGAGGTTACTGTGTATCAGAGTTTGTAAAACTAGGTTGTGGCTGCTGGGCCAGGGCTGGAATTCATGCAGTGTCCCCACTGGAGATGGCCCTGGGGTACATGGATGGAAAATGGGGAAATTCCACAAACTGCTAAATATTAAAAAACAACAACAACTGACTCTTTCTGAAAACCTGTTCCATCATAGGAATAACAGGAAAGCTTCACCCACAGTGCTTGGAAAAGCTATGGAGAAGGTGGACACTAAGGAGGCCAGAAGTTGTAGGTGACTGTATCCTTGAACTAGAACAAGGAAACAATGGTTTCCTGACTGCAGGATGTGGCGGAAGAGTCTTTCCAAAAGGAAAGAGTGGGGTAGGTAAATTGACCATTAACAGAAACAAAGAGAGGAAAGAGAATTAAAACACACTATGAGTAAGTCTCAAAAAAATGTCTGGTTGTTACATAGAAAGCCTTAGAACTCTAACTAGAGTACACAGATAAGAGATTCTGATATAGTGGAAAGACATCTCTTCTTCCTGGAGAGATATATTAAATATCAAAGATGTAAATGTTTCCTAATTCAACTCTGTCATCTCAAACCAGACCTTACTGCAGAGCAATGCATATTTTCATCCTGATTATTTAATGGGTACATGAGCATGCATAAAAAAATACCAAGAAAGATGCATCCCAAATATTAATGGGAACTATCCTTAAGAGTGAAAACTGGAATCAGGGGTATTATGGAAGGTTTGCGAACTATTATTTAATGTACTCCATGTGTTGATTTTTTAAAATGATAAGTATATACTGTTTTTACCTTACAATTTTATATGAAAGCAAAACCAGAGCAGGATAAGCTTAAATACAATCAGTATTATCTTTTTATCCTCTTTGTTTTTATTTTTCTTCCTGTTTGGATTGACTTCATTGATGACCTACAACCTGATTTTGTTTTTCTGATAAGAATGATGGACAGTACAAAAAAAGTAATAATAAAGGACATGAGGTTTGCAAATTAATGCTGATAGAATGTGAACAGAGTCTGTGCAGAGCAAAGATGAAACCATCCCTCAGTTTCCCCCATTTATTGTGTAATCAGATGACTGGATGCTTTCATTACACTCTGTGTATTTCTCTCAAAAACTAACAGGAAGGCATTTTGGTAATATTAACCTATTTCAGAATTTTTAAGCAAGCGATCTTGGAAAGCCTTGCTAAGTAGAATTTCCTCTGTTTGTGTTCAACTGTGTGGGAAGGGGAGGTATTTTTTTCCTTTCGTAACTTTGTATATTAAAAAACATTTTCAGGGACTTACCTAGTGGCCTAGTGGTTGAGACTGCTTCCACTGCAGGGGTCACAGGTTTGATTCTTGGACAGGGAACTGCCTGCCCCGCACTGCAGCTAAAAAAATAAAAAAAAATTCAATCCTTAGTATTGTGGTGTTGTGTTTCTTCCTTCCTTCCTAGTTTGTTCCTCAGCATTCAGTGCTAAGCAGAATGAACTGCCCCGCCCCACCCTGCCTCAAGTGAAGTGAAAGTTGCTCAGTCATGTCTAACTCTTTGTGACCCCATGGACTATACAGTGCATGGGATTCTCCAGGCCAGAATGCTGAGGTGGGTAGCCTTTCCCTTCTCCAGGGGATCTTCCCAACCCGGGAACTGAACTCAGGTCTCCCGCATTGCAGGCAGATTCTTTACCAACTGAGCTATCAGGGAACAATATTATTATATGACAATATAATAGCAAGCTAAGCTAAGCTAAGTCGCTTCAGTCGTGTCTGACTCTGTGTGATGCCATAGATGGCCTCCACCAGGCTCCCCCGTCCCTGGGATTCTCCAGGCAAGAACACTGGAGTGGGTTGCCATTTCCTTCTCCAGTGCATGAAAGTGAAAAGTGAAAGCGAAGTCGCTCAGTTGTGTCCAACTCCCAGGGACCCCATGGACTGCAGCCCACCAGGCTCCTCCGCCCCTGGAACTTTCCAGGCAAGAGTACTGGAGTGGGGTGCCATTGCCCAGAGGTGTCCTTAAATTGAAGGTGGAGGCTGAAGACAGGTGAGAGGAAGGCAGTGTGATGTGAGGAGGACTCTGCCTCAGCTGCTGGCTTTGGAGATGAGGGAAGGGGCCCTGATCCAGGGAATGGGGGTGGGTTCTAACCTGGAGATGGCAAGGAAATGGGTTCTCCCGAAGAGCCTCGGGAAGGAAGGAAGCAGCAGAACCCTGTCACCATGGTGACTCTGTCTCCACTGCGACGCATTTCGGACTTCTGACTGCCGCAGAGACAATCCATTGGCACTGTTTTAAGCCTCTTAATTTTGTGCTGCTTTGTTTTCATAGTGATAGGAAACTAACACACCCGCCTAGAAAACACAGCCTTACCCTTCCTGAACCTCCCAGCCAATCAGGCTGAACTGGGGGCCTCTTTTGAGCTCTCAGATGACACCCCCCCCCATCCCACCCTGGGTTGATGTCCCCTACTGCAGTGGTTACAGAGAAGCCTGAGGATAAATGCTCACTTGTCAGAGGCTCCATCCCTTAATCCCCTGAATCTCTGAGATGACTGCACCCCTAGTTCAGGGATGCTGCAAAAATGCAGAGTATGACTACTGCTTGCTGTGTGCAAATAATCCTTTTGAATAATGTAATTTTACTGTATCATAATTTCCCTATAGGATATCTACTTAGAGTAATTTAGGAGCCAAACACATGTCTACCATGTTCTAGATTTTGCCATGTTATCTTATCTAGATTAATTTCATATATTTGAAACAATCCTGTGAGGTAAGTCCTATTGTTAGTATCATCACCATCATCATCCCTGGCTTATTTATTGGGAAATCAAGCCAAAGCATAAAGAACTTGCTGGCAGGTGCCAGGGTAGGATGCTTTACCATCATCTTGTTTTCAGCCTGGGCAGTGTGCCTCCTGAGCCTGAGTACTTCATCAACACGATCTGACAGTTCTTCAATATGTCCATGTAAAAAAAAGATCTGCCCCCATAAGTCACCTGTGACGCCAGAGAAGAGACTTTCAGCTCCCAGTGTTCAGGTTGTCATCCCCAGTGTGACGGATCCAGCCAGGGCAGTGGATGAAAGCTGAAATCACATCATAAGGAACAGACCCTTCAGGAGGGCCTCCAGCCCAGGACGCGAAGGGTTGTTTCCTCCTGTAAGAGATGCACGGGATTGAAGACAGATCATCTTGCTGTATATTCTCCTGTTCTCATTTAGTAGGAATCCAGATTCATGGTGCATGGTCTTAGAAGGACACTTAGACGCTTCTGAGAGATGTGGCCTTGCTCTTGATGATAATGCTCCAGAGCCACAGAAATGTGAGGACTTCCCTGGAGGTCATGGGAGGTACTGGCTTGCCCAGATACTGGCTCCAGAGCCCAGGTGCCCAGACCTGAGCTGCTGGGAACATGGGCTGCGGAGGGCTCACAGGACACGCTTTCATGGAGATGGGCTCGCCAGGCTTCAACCCAGACGTCATTTACTTTTTAACAGATTTACTGAACTAGAACTATTTTGCCCCAATAAAAGCATGTTAATTGACTATTAGCTCTGCTTTGGGATCGCTTTACACTTAACAGTTATATACATTTTTACAAGGGACAAGAAAGAGGTAGGGAAAGATTCCTCCCAGCATAAATATATTCTTACCTTTCTGGGCCCTGGACTTCACAATGCTGTCTACCATCTGCATATTCTGCATATAGTTTCTAAATTCAGATGTTTAATAAAAATAACATTTTTTATTCAGTGATTGGAAAGAGAACCTTCTAATATTTTCTAAAGAAAAATATCTGAACTATTCAGAAGGCAAAGGGTTACATAACCTAAGTAGCTGTGATACTCGCATAGGCTGTTCATCAGGGAAGATAACTGTTATGTACGCCCTTTGCCAAAATAAAACTTTCCTGGTGAGAAAAACAGTAGCATCATCTACTCTGTGAAATCTATTTAACTGCTCTTTGAAAAGGGAACATATGAAAAAATTTGTCTGATATATACTGAAAAATGAAACAAAACCCAAAGGAACCATAAAGGTTATAAACTTCCCATATTGGTTTTCCTTCAGAGACATTCAAACATTGAATATGCATTCTCATAAGATACATTTACAGGAGATTCCAAATACTGGAGTGAAGGTTGTCTCAGTTCACTGAATGTGAACAGAAAAGAACTGTTATAATATTCATAAGCCAATGTGACATGGAAAAGGAGATGTTTTTCTCCCCAAAGCAGAGCACAGCATTTTATAATGCATCTAACTACAAAATGTATTCATATTCAATAAGCCTAGTTGTAGCTTATGATAAGATAATAAGGCTTTGTATGAATGACATTCTTGATTTATTTGAAGAAAATAAATGTTTAATGGCAGGAAAGCATACAATTTAAGGACACATTCTTAAAAAACAAGGTTTTCTTAGTGATTTCCAATGCAATGTTGTAAAAAAATGCATTTATGCAGGTAAGAAGTTCCAATTTTTACCTTGACTTTGGCAATTTAATGTTAGTTGTCTGTTTCCTTTACTCATCCCACCTCTTTAAAGAGGGAAAAGAAAATGCTGTATCTGTAACAGGATCATAATCATTAAAATATCCTGAAAGGAATGGAGGGGGATGTTCTGATTCCTTTTAGAGTCTTGGCATTTTCAGCCCCTACAGAGAGGAATTAGAAGAATAATTATCACACAGAAGGCAACTTTCAAACCTAGTAGCTATAGAAATGGAAACAGTTTCAGCTAAAACAAAACAAAACACTCCACTGAACTATCCCAAAGGTGTATATGAATGTCTATGCATGTGTGCGGTTATTCGTCTACATTTATCTCAGAAATTATTTTTGCCCTATAAAGGGAAACTAATTCCTACATGATCATTTATATTTAATTTGAAATTTGGGCTGCTTAATGGAAATAAGACATTTATTAAAACAGTAAATATACTAAGCAAGAGGTATAGAAAGCTCCTTTGTATTTACTTACACTGATATTGTCTCTGATATACAGACTCCATTAATAATTTATATAAAAAGAAAACACAAGCTAAACAGCAGTGACCTAAGCAAATATGTGGGATGTTGTCAGATTCCATGGTAACTCAGATTTAAAAGGTCTTCCCCTCTTTCAGAAGAGCATAAAACCTGGTTTCTCATTGTCCCTGGTAATCAAAAATACAGACTAGTGGACAAGTAACTCCTGACCCCCACATAGCCAGTGGCTTACTTACCATCTCATAAACTTTCATAGAGGTGAAGCCCACACACCAAATGGTCTTAGGTAACTTCTACCTGCCTTATTCCTCCTCATTCTTTGATTTGAAACCCAAAGTTCGGTGTGACGGTTTATAGGAAAAGTGTGGCTGAGCAAATATCCTGCATAATCACAGTACAGAAACATCAGTGTCTGGGTAACCCAGAAGCAGTGTGGTATTTTACACAGTTATTATAAGACATGTTGTCAGGAAGACACAACCCATTCAAAGTTTTTCTTAGTTACAAGTTGATTGATACCATTTAGAATTTGAAGCAACACGTAAGCGGTGATTTGTAAACTGTCAGCCGTGGACGGAGACATTGTACATCATCGTTTGGGTGCTGTTCGTGGTGAACCGTGAAACTGCACTGGAGACGCTGTAGGAAACCCACACGTCTCTTTGCATCCAAAGGTGACAGCGGGTCCTGATGGTGTGTAACAGCTTCTCCTGTCTTTGGATCTCAGTGAATGTACTCCCAGGGTGCTGTGTCCCACAGTCGGTGTTTAAACAACACCATCAACGTCTGTAAGTCTAAACAGGGTGCATCGTGTAAGCTCAAGCACAGTGGTATTAAGGCAGTATTGCCAAGGTACCTTATGCTGCTGCTGCTGCTGCGTCACTTCAATCGTGTCCGACTCTGTGTGACCCCATAGACGGCAGCCCACCAGGCTCCCCGGTCCCTGGGATTCTCCAGGCAAGAACACTGGAGTGGGTTGCCATTTCCTTCTCCAGTGCATGAAAGTGAAAAGTGAAAGAGAAGTCGTTCAGTCGTGTCTGACTCTTGGCGACCCCATGGACTGCAGCCCACCAGGCTCTTCCATCCATGGGATTTTCCAGGCAAGGGTACTGGAGTGGGGTGCCATCACCTTCTCCGATCTTAGTAAGAAATGAATTCAAAGGTAGCTATGTTCCAAGAAGTTTACAAATAGTTCCTCTCAGAGATAGTACAATTTTGTGCTTGTCAATGGAAAGCAATAATACTGATTCAATTCTTCTTGCTCCTTGTGTTAACACTAGCTGGCAAAGGTTTATTCCCCCCTCCCCTCAGATGCTATTTCTCGATGAACTGAAATGCCCAATAATTTCTTTTAATATATTTGCAAAGCTGAAGCCAGCCCTCTGATTCATTGTAACTGTTTCAGAACAACATGTGAGAATTTAAAATATGAATAAAAACTCAGTAGAAAGAAAAATTCCAAGCACACCATTTGTTAGAATCAATTTTTTTTTGCAAGCATAGCACTTCAATCTCAATAGTGTTCCAAAGCTTATAATGATGGTGATACACGTATTTTTCTTTCTAAAAAGCAGGCCAAGAGATAATGAAACCGTAATTTCAAAACACTGCAACCGATATAAAACGGCCACATGTGGTTCTCAAACCCTTTATACGAGTACTTCCTGTAAAAGAATCATATATTAAACTCGAGGAGGAAGGAAAAAAGAATTTTTTAAAAAGTGAGAGAGAAGCAAGGACACAAAGCATTATAACACTCTATTGAAATCAGCATTTCATTAATCCAACTTGAATAAACTTAATTCCTTTCTACATCTTAATCAAGACAGCCTTGAAATGGCAGAAATGTAGAGATGCAGTTTATAAGTCAGTGAATCCAGCAAAGCCAATCTGTTCCTTTATATAAATAATTACATCAGGATCAAAGGACTTTTCTGACTATCACACAGGTGTGCAATTTAGAACATTTTTACCAGTCATTAGATGTTTATGGAAACACTACTTTACACCTGCAGAGGCATGAGTCCATTTCACGGTATATTTACCTGCAGTTGGCTTATACTGGGTGGAAAGAGGAAACCTAACCCTCAGAAGTTTGTTTTTATTTTTCAGCTGTCAGAGTTAATCTGAGGTTCTAGTGATAGATGAGGTTGAACACAAAGCTTCATTTTAGCTTCACAGACCCTTTCAGTGTTTTTCTTAGCTCTATAGGGAGTCTTTCAAACATTGCTTGGAAACCAGTAAGATAGTCCTACCTTCCTGTTTCATTAGTGGGAAAGTGTTAGTCACTCAGTCACGTCCGACTCTTTGTAACCCCGTGGATCCCATAGCCTGCAGGCTCCTCCGTCCATGGGATTTTCCAGGCAAGAATACTGGAGTAGGTTGCCACTCCCTTCTTCAGGGAATCTTTCTGACCTGGGGATTGGACCCAGGTCTCCTGCATTGCAGGCAGACTCTTTGCGGGAAAGCTAAGGCTTAATACTATGTAACTAGTAGTGAGCTTCTGACGTCCAGTGGCACAGTTCTTCCACTTTGCCACTAAAACAATGTTTCTGATTGACCTTTATTCTTGTAGTATTTCACTACTTCTGTTTATCCCTTTTTAAGGATATTTATGTGTTTAAGATTTATATTTAATTCCAGTGGACTTCACTTGCAGTGAAAGTGAAGTCGGTCCATTGTGTCCAACTCTTTGCGACCCCATGGACTGTAGCCTACCAAGCTCCTCTGTCCATGGGATTTTCCAGGACTAATGTAAATCAAGAAATGAGAAATTGTAAATTTAATAAATGGTACCTTCACAGAGCCGGGGCTTGCTTTGTCTCCTCTTTAGTGTCTATCTAGAATCATTTCAGAGTGAGATATTTCAATCTGTAAAAATAAATAAACTTTACTATTACATATTTAGTATATAAATTTAGACTTGTTCAAAAGCATAAAATCATAGAAAATGGATCAAAAGCCACACTCAGAAAAAAAATCAATAAACTTACACAAAATATTTAAAAAACCCAAATTCATTTATACCTTTTGTTTTCTATACACAGATACATTAAATGTCAAATGACAAACTAAGTTAAGTAATAATAAACTGGGGGAAATTTTGAAACACAAAATATTTCCTTGATTTGCAGAGAGCTTAAACAAAACAACAAGAAAAATACCATATGTATGCAGGAAAATAAATATGAATGGCAATACTGTAATGAAAAGATGTGGTAACACAGACTCTCTAATTTGAGAGGGTCTACATTAAAGATGAAACAGTAATTTGGTATCAAAGTGTCCATATATCTATGCTATATAATGAATATAAAAATGTACATCAATTGCCTAGTAAATCAAGGTTGGAAATGATCTAGAAGATTAAACTGAGAGATGGCTACTAGTAGGTATGGAAATATTAGATGTATGATATACAAAGACTTCACATAAAATGGCTTTTCATAGATGTGTAAAGATATGCAAGGGCTTTTCCTAGAAATTGTTCTAAAAGGTTTAAGCCATTAAGAAGGAAAACTGAGATGTCTAAAGATCACATGTATTTAGAGAAATAACTTTAGTAATTCTAAAATTAGAGTACTTTATGAGCTAGTGTGTTAGACTGCTCTCTCTCAGAATGTATCACCTTAGCAGTAAGTTCTACTATGTCCAGAATATTTAGAATTTTAATACAAACTCATTTCCTGTTCTGTATTTCTAAACATCTGATTCTGATTTACTATTTTCATTATTCACATATTTATCAACGTCTAATATCCCATAAGGTATATTTATTTGCTACTATTTTATCTCCTATCTTGCTCTTTAATAATATATATTGTCATGGTATAAGGAATTACCAATATATATCCTAAGCACTTAAACAGTGACACACATACGGTACTCAACAGATACTTGAATACATGAATCTAAATTACTTCATCTTAATTATTTATAGGAAATTCCACCAGTAACACTGGAGAAGGAAATGGCAGCCCACTCCAGTATTCTTGCCTGGAGAATTCCATGGACAGAGGAGCCTGGCGAGTTACAGTCCATGGGGTCGCAAAGAGTCAGACGATTAAGCAACTGTCACTCACTCACTACTAGTAACAATGTGCTAGATTTCATCATGATAAGACTCAGTAAAGCCAAGTGACTTTGATTTTAAAGTAGAAAAATCTTAATCTTTTTCAGTTAAACTCTGATAGAGTAATTATTAAATACCAACTACAATATTAAGGACATCTTATAGCTTCAGATCTCTGACACAATGATCAGTCCTTTAATACTCTGGAGGGACTTAGATTCCAATAAAAGATGGAAGGGCTCGTGAAATTGGATTATAAATAGTATTAGGAGTTTCTCACAAAGACACGCACATTGCCACAGGAGACTTCTTAAGAGATCCGGATCGACCTGTAAGTCTGATGTTGAAATCTGTTTATTTAACATTTCCAAAATAACTGCTAGTTTGTAAAACAACAAAATGATAATGCTAGGAATCTTCATAAATTGGTGAAGAATAAAATAAGTGTGTTTTAGAAAGGAAATGGTTCAGTTCAATTCAGTTGCTCAGTCGTGTCCAACTCTGCGACCCCATGACTGCAGCACGCCAGGCCTCCCTGTCCATCACCAACTCCCGGAGTTCACTCAGACTCACGTCCATCGTGTCGGTGATGCCATCCAGCCATCTCATCCTCTGTCCCCTTCTCCTCCTGCCCTCAATCCCTCCCAGCATCAGAGTCTTTTCCAATGAGTCAACTCTTCACATGAGGTGGCCAAAGTCCTGGAGTTTCAGCTTTAGCATCATTCCTTCCAAAGAACACCCAGGGCTGATCTCCTTTAGAATAGACTGGTTGGATCATAGCTTTTCTTTCAAGGAGCAGGCATCTTTTAATTGCATGGCTGCAGTTACCATCTGCAGTGATTTTGGAGCACAAGAAAATAATGTCTCTCACTGTTTCCATTGTTTCCCCATCTATTCTGCCATGAAGTGATGGGACTGGATGCCATGACCTTAGTTTTCTGTATGTTGAGTTTTAAGCCAACTTTTTCACTCTCCCCTTTCACTTCCATCTTTCAGTTTCATTAGTTTTTTATATGTTATTTCTGCCATGATCAGCAGATTTTCCCTGATGTGTTTTAAAACCATAAACACTGCAATGTTAAAACACAGTTACTAAGGAAGGTAAATGAAAACATACTAATTCTTAGGTATAATTACAATTTTCGGCAAATATTTCTGAACCAAACTGATATTAGACACATCCAAGTTAAAATACTAAAATTATGGACAGTGGTTAGTAAACAAGTATTTGAGATTTACTTAAATCAGTTGTATGTCATCTTATCTTAGAGACAAGTCTAATCCCTAAATGAAATAATTTTAAATGAAAGAGAAATCATCATTTTACTTGCAATTCTAAATATTGGTTAAACTTGGGGTAAAAACAGATGTCATTTTGAATTGGTTTTGGGCACGTGGGCATTTATCTGGGACTAGATATTCACTGCTCATGAGAGAGAAAAGTTAATCAAAGTACTTATTATTCATATGGTATGCATGGCATGACAGTAGCCTTTGTGATAAAGTTTTTTCTTCAGAGTATTAGAAAAGTGAAGCACTACATCTCCTTCTCTACACAAAATAGTAATAGTTCCATTCAGGAGAAGTCATTGGTTCTGTTGAGAACAAAATTCCCAAAGATAAAACCCTCTACTAAAATTTCAATATTAAAAACAGGCGTATTTCTAGTTAAGTTATCAAAACATTATGGAGAACAGTATGGAGGTCCCTTAAACTAAAAATAATTACCATGTGATCCTGAAATCCTACTCTTGGGCGGGTACCTAGACAAAAGACCGATTCAAAAAGATATGGGCACCCCTATGTTTACAGCAACCAAGACATGGAAGCAACCTAAATATCCATTGTCAGATGACTGAATAAAGAAAACGTGGTATAATATATAACAGAGTATTACTACTCAGGCATAAAGAAAGAATGAAACAATACCATCTGCAGCAACGTGAATGGCTCCAGAGATTATCATACTAAGTGAAATAAGTCAGACAGCGAAAGACAAATATCATATCACTCATTTGTGGAATCTAAGAAAAATGGTCCAGGGAACCTGGTGCCTTTGGGCTTCGTGCCTTCACTGCCCCTATCAGGATCAGTCCCTAGTCAGGAAACACAGTTCCTTCAAGGGTATGGCCAAAAGGAAAAAAAGTGGGGAGGGACTTCTCTGGCAGTCCAGTGGTTAAGTCTCCATATTTGCAATGCAGGGGATGCAGGTTCGATTCCTGATTGGGGAAATAACATGCCACATGGTGCAGTCAAATAATAAATAAATTGAAGTATATGTACACAGATAAATACTTTAAAGTATAAAAGAAGAAAGAAAGGTACATATGAAATCATTTACATGACAGAAATAGACTCACAGACAGACAACACACTTATGGTTAGCAAACGGGAAGGGAAGGAAGGATAAATTAGAAGGTTGGGACTAGCAGATACATGTTACTATAGACTAGTAAACAACACGGACCTACTGTTTAGCACAGGGAATTATGCTCAATATCTTGAAACAACCTCGAAAGGAAAAGAATCTGAAAAAGAAAAAATATGTATAATGAGAAAGACTAGCGATCACTTCAAAAAAATTAGAGATACCAAGGGAACATTTCATGCAAAGATGGGTACAACAAAGGACAGAAACAGTATGGACCTAACAGAAGCAGAAGATTTTAAGAAGAGGTGGTCAAGATCTTCATGACCTTGATAACCACGATGGTGGGATCACTCACCTAAAGCCAGACATCCTGGAATGTGAAGTCAAGTGGGCCTTAGAAAGTATCACTATGAACAAAGCTAGTGAAGGTGATGGAATTCCAGTTGAGCTGTTTCAAATCCTGAAAGATGATGCTGTGAAAGGGCTGCACTCAATATGCCAGCAAATTTGGAAAACTCAGCAGTGGCCACAGGACTGGAAAAGGTCAGTTTTCATTCCAATCCCAAAGAAACACAATACCAAAGAATGTTCAGACTACCACACAATTTCACTCATCTCACATGCTAGCAAAGTCATGCTCAAAATTCTCCAAGCCAGGCTTCAACAGTATATTAACCATGAACTTCCAGATGCTCAAGGTGGATTTAGAATAGGCAGAGGAACCAGAGATCAAATTGCCAACATGTGATGGATCATTGAAAAAGCAAGAGTGTTCCAGAAAAAACATCTACTGCTGCTTTATTGTCTATGCCAAAGCCTTTGACTGTGTGGATCACAATAAACTGTGGAAAATTCTGAAAGAGATGGGAATACCAGAGCACCTGACCTGCCTCTTGAGAAATCTGCATGCAGGTCAAGAAGCACAACAGTTAGAACTGGACATGGAACAACAACTGGTTCCAAATTGGGAAAGGAGTCCGTCAAGGCTGTATTAGTTACCCTGCTTATTTAACTTATATGCAGAGTGAATGTGAAATGCCGGGCTGGATGAAGCACAAGGTGGAATCAAGACTGCTGGGAGAAATATCAATAACCTCAGATATGCAGATGACACCACCCTTATGGCAGAAAGCGAAGAAGAAGTAAAGAGCCTCTTGATGAAAGTGAAAGCGGAGAGTGAAAAAGTTGACTGAAAACTCAACTTTCAAAAAAACGAAGATCATGGCATCTGGTCCCATCACGTCATGGCAAATAGATGGAGAAACAAGGAAACAGTGACAGACTATATTTTGGGGGGCTCCAAAATCACTGCAGATGGTGACTGCAGCCATGAAATTAAAAGACACTTGCTCCTTGGAAGAAAAGCTACGACCAACCAAGACAGCATATTAAGCAGAAACATTACTTTGCCAACAAAGGTCCATCTAGTCAAAGCTATGGTTTTTCCAGGAGTCATGTATGGATGTGAAAGTTGGACTATAAAGAAAGCTGAGTGCTCAAGAATTGATGCTTTTGTACTGTGGTATTGGAGGAGACTCTTTTTTTTTTTTTCTTAGTTTTCTTTTTTTTTTATTTACATTTTATTTTTTTACTTTACAATACTGTATTGGTTTTGCCATACATCGACATGAATCCACCACAGGTGTACATGAGTTCCCAACCTTGAACCCTCCTCCCACGACCCTCCCCATATCATCTCTCTGGGTCATCCCAGTGCACCAGCCCCGAGCACCTTGAATCCTGTATCAAACCTAGACTAGTGATTCGTTTCTTACATTATAGTATACATGTTTCAATGCCATTCTCCCAAATCATCCCACCCTCTCCCTCTCCCACAGAGTCCAAAAGTCTGTTCATTACATCTGTGTCTCTTTTGCTGTCTCGCATACAGGGTTATCATTACCATCTTTCTAAATTCCATATATATGTGTTAGTATACTGTATTGGTGTTTTTCTTTCTGGCTTACTTCACTCTGTAAATCGGCTCCAGTTTCATCCACCTCATTAGAACTGATTCAAATGTATTCTTTCTAATGGCTGAGTAATACTCCATAGTGTATATGTACCACAGCTTTCTTATCCATTTGTCTGCTGATGGACATCTAGGTTGCTTCCATGTCCTGGCTATTATAAACAGTGCTGCAATGAACATTGGGGTACATGTGTCTCTTTCAATTCTGATTTCCTCAGTGTGTATGCCCAGCAGTGGGATTGCCAGGTCATAAGGCAGTTCTATTTCCAGTTTTTTAAGAAATCTCCACACTGTTCTCCATAGTGTCTGTACTGGTTTACATTCCCACCAACAGTGTAAGAGGGTTCCCTTTTCTCCACACCCTGTCCAGCATTTATTGCTTGTGGACTTTTGGATCACAGCCATTCTGACTGATGTGAAATGGTACCTCATTGTGGTCTTGATTTGCATTTCTCTGATAATGAGTGATGTTGAGAATCTTTTCATGTGTTTGTTAGTCATCCGTATGTCTTCTTTGGAGAAATGTCTATTTAGTTCTTTGGCCCATTTTGGCTTTTATTTTTCAATTTGTTAATGTGGTGAATTACATTGATTGATTTGTGGATATTGAAGAATCCTTGCATCCCTGGGATAAAGCCCACTTGGTCATGGTGTATGATCTTTTTAATGTGTTGCTGGATTCTGATTGCTAGAATTTTGTTAAGGATTTTTGCATCTATGTTCATCAGTGATATTGGCCTGTAGTTTTCTTTCCTTGTGGCATCTTTGTCAGGTTTTGGTATTAGGGTGATGGTGGCCTCATAGAATGAGCTTGGAACTTTACCTTCCTCTGCAATTTTCTGGAAGAGTTTGAGTAGGATAGGTGTTAGCTCTTCTCTAAATTTTTGGTAGAATTCAGCTGTGAAGCCATCTGGACCTGGGCTTTTGTTTGCTGGAAGATTTCTGATTACAGTTCCAATTTCCATGCTTGTGATGGGTCTGTTAAGATTTTCTATTTCTTCCTGGGTCAGTTTTGGAAAGTTGTACTTTTCTAAGAATTTGTCCATTCCTTCCACGTTGTCCATTTTATTGGCATATAATTGCTGATATTATCCCAGGGATCCAAGGATTCTTCAATATCCGCAAATCAATCAATGCAATTCACCACATTAACAAACTGAAAAATAGAAGCCATATGATTATCTCAATAGATGCAGAGAAAGCCTTTAACAAAATTCAACATCCATTTATGATAAAAACTCTCCAGAAAGCAGAAATAGAAGGAACATACCTCAACATAGTAAAAGCTATATATGACAAACCCACAGCAAACATTATCCTCAATGGTGTAAAATTGAAAGGATTTCCCCTAAAATCACGAACAAGACAAGGGTGCCCACTCTCACCACTACTATTCAACATAGTTCTGGAAGTTTTGGCCACAGAAATCAGAGCAGAAAAAGAAATGAAAGGAATCCAAATTGGAAAAGAAGAAGTAAAACTCTCACTGTTTGCAGATGACATGACCCTCCACCTAGAAAACCCTAAAGACTCCACCAGAAAATTACTAGAACTAATCAATGAATATAGTAAAGTTGCAGGATATAAAAACAACACACAGAAATCCCTTGCATTCCTATATACTAATAATGAGAAAGCAAAAAAGAAATTAAGGAAACAATTCCATTCACCATTGCAACGAAAAGAATAAAATACTTGGGAATATATCTACCTAAAGAAAGTAAAGACCTATATATAGAAAACTATAAAACACTGATGAAAGAAATCAAAGAGGACACTAATAGATGGAGAAATATACCATGTCCATGGATCTGAAGAATCAATATAGTGAAAATGTGTATACTACCCAAAGCAACCTACAGATTCAATGCAATCCCTATCAAGCTACCAGCGGTGTTTTTCACAGAGCTAGAACAAATAATTTCACAATTTGTATGGACATACAAAAAACCTCAAATAGACAAAGCAATCTTGAGAAAGAAGAATGGAACTGGAGGAATCAACCTGCCTGACTTCAGGCTCTACTACAAAGCCACAGTCATTAAGACAGTATGGTACTGGCACAAAGACAGAAATATAGATCAATGGAACAAAATAGAAAGCCCAGAGATAAATCCACACACCTATGGACACCTTATCTTTGACAAAGGAGGCAAGAATATACAGTGAACTAAAAACAATCTCTTTAACAAGTAGTGCTGGAAAATTTGGTCAACCACTTGTAAAAGAATGAAACTAGAACACTTTCTAACACTGCACACAAAAATAAACTCAAAATGGATTGCAGATCTAAATGTAAGACCAGAAACTATAAAACTCCTAGAGGAGGACATAGGCAAAACACTCTCTGACAAAAATCACAGCAGGATCCTCTATGATCCACCTCCCAGAATACTGGAAATAAAAGCAAAAATAAACAAATGGGATCTAATTAAAATTAAAAGCTTCTGCACAACAAAGGAAACTATACGCAAGGTGAAAAGACAGCCTTTGGAATGGCAGAAAATAATAGCAAATGAAGCAACTGACAAGCAACTAATCTCAAAAATATACAAGCAACTTATGCAGCTCAATTCCAGAAAAATAAATGGAGGAGACTCTTGAGAGTCCCTTGGGCTGCAAGGAGATCCAACCAGTCCATCCTAAAGGAAATCAGTCTGAATATTCATTGGAAGGACTGATACTGAAGCTTAAGCTCCAATACTTTGGCCACCTGATGCAAAGAACTGACTCACTGGAAAAGGCCCTCATGCTGGGAAAGACTGAAGGTGGGAGGAGAAGGTGATGACAGAGGATGAGATGGTTGGATGGCATCACTGACTCAGTTGACATAAGCTTGAGCAAGATCCGGAGTTGGTGATGGACTGGGAAGCATGGTGTTCTGCAGTCCATGGGGTTGCAAAGAGTCAGGCACAACTGAGAGACTGAACTCAACTGATATATAACTGAATCACTTTGCTGTACACTTGAAACACAACATTGTAAATTAACTATACTTCAATTTTTAAAAAGAAATTAATAAAAAGATGAAGTAACACAAAGTAGACAAACTGCCTAATGAGCATCTGACTACAGTCCTTGGGAGGTCTTTTTTATTTTGTGGTTCATTTTGGTTAGTTCTTTCTTTTGCTTTTGAGGGAATTTAAAAGTCATTTAAAATAAGCAAGCCATTGATAGAATCTAGTGACAGATTTTATTTCCCTGGGCTCCACAATCACTGAGACCGACTGTGGCCATGAAATTACAAGACACTTGCTTCCTGGAAGGAAAGCTATGACAAACCTAGACAGCATAATAAAAAGCAGAGACATCACTTTGCCGACAAAGGTCCATATAGTCAAAGCTTTGATTTTTCCAGTAGTCATGTATAGATGTGAGAGTTGGGCCATAAAGAAGGCTGAGTGCTGAAGAATTGATGCTTTTGAACTGTGGTGTTGGAGAAGACTCTTGAGAGTCCCTTGGACTGCAAAGAGGTCCAATCAGTCAATCCTAAAGGATATCAACCCTGAATATTCATTGGAAAGACTGAGGCTGAAGCTTCAGTACTTTGGCTACCTGAAAAGAAGAGTTGACTCATTGGAGAAGACCCTGATGCTGGGAAAGGCTGAAGGCAGGAGGAGAAGGGAGCTACAGAGGATTGTTGACTGGCATCACTGCATCAATGGACAGGAGTCTGACCAAACTCTGGGAGACAGTGAAATACAGGGAAGCCTGGCATGCTGCAGTTCATGAGGTTGCAAGTGTCAGACATGACTGAGCGACTGACAACAACAGAATCCAGAAGGACATTGAGACAGCAATATTCAAACTACTGGTGAATAGTAAAGTTCATATTTATTTATTTATTTATTTATATTTATATATAGGCTTCCAGGAATAAACTCAACATATTTGCAATGGGGTTGTGGTGGACAAGGCTCAACAGCATCCCAGGCATTTTTTCTAAAATGAATACAAGGTATTGAGTCTTTTTAGGTTAAGTTCTGGTAGCCACACTGTTGGGAGAAGGCAATGGCACCCCACTCCAGTGCTCTTGCCTGGAAAATCCCATGGACAGAGGAGCCTGGTGGGCTGCAGTCCATGGGGTCAGTAAGAGTCGGACATGACTGAGTGACTTCACTTTCAATTTTCACTTTCATGCATTGGAGGAGGAAATGGCAACCCACTCCAGTGTTCTTGCCTGGAGAATCCCAGGGATGGGGGAGCCTGGTGGGCTGCGGTCTATGGGGTCACACAGAGTCTCACACGACTGAAGCGACTTAGTAGCAGCAGCAGCAACACTGTTGCAAAGTTGCAGAGTAATGGTCAGGGCTGCTTTCTGTAAATAAGATTTGGCTTGGATTTCTGAAACTTATTCAGTAGTAATACAATTGCTAAAATAAACTAATTTAAGTCTTGAGGTTGAATAGTATTCAAGCAAATTCTTTGTTTTTCAAAGAAGTTTTAGGAGAGTAAATAAACAAAAACCCTTTGCTAAACAAACAAAAACCCTTTTCTCTTCCCACAAACCTCTTATTCAATGTTGTTCCTATACTTATGACTAAAAGCCATATGAATATTTATTATAATGATTCATTCTTCTGTAATTAAGGAAGAGTTTCAAATGTACCTCAGTTCGGTTCAGTTCAGTTCAGTTACTCAGTCATGCCTGACTCTTTGCGACCCCATGAATCACAGCACGCCATGCCTCCCTGTCCATCACCAACTCCCAGAGTTCACTCAGACTCACGTCCATTGAGTCGGTGATGCCATCCAGCCATCTCATCCTCTGTCGTCCCCTTCTCCTCCTGCCCCCGATCCCTCCCAGCATCAGAGTCTTTTCCAATAGGTCAACTCTTCACATGAGGTGGCCAAAGTACTGGAGTTTCAGCTTTAGTATCAATCCCTCCAAAGAAATCCCAGGGTTGATCTCCTTCAGAATGGACTGGTTGGATCTCCTTGCAGTCCAAGGGACTCTCCTGATTCCCCCCAAATCAGTTCCTCTCAGTGAGGGTGTATGAGGCATAAGAGGAAGGTAAGTAAATCACTAAAAATTGATTCCATGACTGTTACCATCTGTCTGTTGCAGGCTTTGCTGCAGCTTTTCTGTCCTTTTCCTGAGATGCAAAGATTAATTTTAATGGGATAGAACATTAATCTATTACTTATATATTTATAAATTATACATTCTTAATAAAAAATTAATGTAAATTGTACTTTGTCTCAGTGGTTTTGCCCTGTTAATTTTACAGTGTCCTGTTATACGACAACTTTACATTTCCATCCTTTCAAAGTTGGATTTATTTTACAGCCTCACAAAATTTTATGTAGTGATACTATCATGTGTCAACAAGTAATCTTTACTTACAGTATCTATTTTAATCTTCAACTTATCCTTTTTAATTAAGCACTATATTTTGATAGGAATATTGAAGTTCACAGAAATTATCATCTGCCCCAAATCATACAGGTGGTAGTGACAGATCTCAGAATCTGAACTCAGGTTAGATGAACACGCAGTCAATGGTAAGTGTCAGGAGGGAGAATTATTAAAACGGAGCAGGAGATGAGAGGACCTTCATAAGGAATCATTAGCACAGGAAACGCAACTTCAGCAGGAGAGATTCTGGCATTACTGCCCAGTGAAGGATCAGCTGAGCTCATCCGTTTCAAGGTAAACTGCCACTCTAAGTCTTTGGACTGGTGAACATGAGTGCTCCTAGGGAGGTGAGAGCTTTATTTCTTGTCAAAGCAAACTTTCAGGGCAGATGAGATGGTATTAGAAAGTCATGGCCCTCTTGAAACCGTCTCTGGAGAAATGCTTTTTAAGCATTTCTTTCCCTTTTGAGGTAAATGCAGAGAATAGTTGTGTTGGGGAATCTGACAGAAAATCAACTCAGTGTTTCCCAATAATGGGCCAGTTCTAGTTTTTGAGACCTGATCAATTACTTTCATCCCATGTGAAACTTCATAAAGGGACGCCTCCCTAAAATGGGGCTGGGGGGGTCAGAAAGGAGAGTGCCTGTGTGGGGCCACGTGATGTCCATCACAGGAAGAGGCATTGATTTCAGGCCGCAACAAGGAAAGGTGTACACTGGGTCTCTACAAGAAATCTACCCCAGGACTTCTGGTAGCTCTGGTTGCCCAGTGGTTAAGAATCCACCTGCCAGTGCAGGGGACATGGGTTTGATCCCTAGGTTGGCGAAGATCCTACATGTTGCAGAGCAACTAAGCCTGCATGCACCAACTACTGAAGCCTGAGCAACCTAAAGCCTGCGCTCTGCAACAAGTGAAGGCCACAGCAACAAGAACACCGCAATGAAGAGTAGGCCCTGCTTGCTGCAACCAGAGAAAGCCTGTGCCCAGCAACAGGACCCAGTGCAGCCAAAAATTAAATAATCAAATACAATATGGACATTTAAAAAGAAATCTACTACCATAATTTAAAAACCCACAAACAACAAATGCTGGAGAGGGTGTGGAGAAAAGGGAATCTGTCTATACTGTTGGTGGGAATGTAAACTGATACAGACACTGTGGAGAACAGCATGGAGGTTCCTTAAAAAACTAAAAAAAAAACAAACTACCTTATGACCCAGTAATCCCACTACAGGGCATACACCTTGAGAAAACTGTAATTCAAGAAGATACGTGTATCCCAGTGTTCACAGCAGCACTAGTTACAACAGCCAGGTCACGGCTGGTCACGGACACAACCTAAGTGTCCGTCAGCAGATGAATAAAGGTGATGTGGTGCATACATACAATGGAATATTACTCAGCCATAAAAGAAACAAAATGGGTCATTTGTAGAGATGTGGATGGACCTAGAGTCTGTCACAGTGAAGTAAGAAAGTGAAAATACTATCTGTAACACATTTATGCAGAATCTAGAAAAGTGGCACAGATAAACCTAGTCCCAGGGCAGAAACAGAGATGCAGAGAAGGGGTGTGTGGACGTGGGGGGAAAGAGAGGGTGGGATGAGTCAGGAGCAAGAGATAGCGAGTGGGACCTGCCGTATAGTGCTGGGAGCTAGCTCAGTGCTCTGTGATGATCCAGTGCGGGGGGAGGGACACACAAGAGGGAGTGGATATATGTATATGTGTAGTTAATAAACTTCATTGTACAGCAGAAATTAACATAAAATAGTAAAGCAATTATACTCCAAAAGAAAAATCCACTACGCCACCAGCTCAGCCAATGAGAAACCATCATCACCCTGACGTCCCTTTTCTCCAGTGAACTTTCATTCATAACAACACTTCCCAGAAGCCTGTTTTTCTCTCTATTAAGTAATATTTTTTTCCTTCGCTTGTTGCACTTGCCTACAGTTTTTGCCATAGTGTGCTTGTCCCCACTTGCAATTCTCTGCTTTCCCCCCCTACAAAACCATTCTTATTGGTAAAATAACTATTATTTTTAAGGTCAACACTTGTTTAGACAAACTTTATTGCCCCTCATGGAAAATGGTGATAAAAACTACATTAGTCTACATTAGATTATATCTACTTTGCACTTGCAAAATTTCCTTAAAACGTTAATTGTTATATATTTCCCCCATGCTTCTCAGGAGAGTAATCTAGATATGTATTCAGATAATAAAAGTATACCAAGACACATACTTCACGTTTCTCCCTAGGAATGTGCGTTTTTTTTTTAATCCAACAGCTACACTCAATGGCACACAGAAAATACTGTGTACATGATGAACCTTACAGTTTAATGAAACTTCAAAGATAAGATGGATCCAAATAGGAAAAATCAGAACCAAACAAAATACAATCCCATTTTATGGCCAATGTTGGAATTTAAATAGTGTTGTACTTTAAATATTTAGCATTAATGAATTTTGGTAGAGACTGTTTTTCTGTGTTAAGAGATATGTCAGGTTAACTTTGGGCTTCCCAGGTGGCACAGTGGTAAAGAATCCGCCTGCCAGTGCAGGAGATGCGAGAGACATGGGTTCAATCCTGGGGTCAGGAAGACCCCCTGGAGTAACAAATGGCAGCCCTCTCCGGTATTCTTGCCTGGACAATTCCATAGAAAGGGGAAACTGGCAGCCACAGACCGTGGGGCTGCAGAGAGTTGGACACGGCCGAGCACTCACAACATGGTGCAGGTTACCTCAGCAGTCAATGAATGACACTGACTCAGAATCATGAGATCTTGCTGCCTGTATCAATTCAGCTTTTGAAACAGTATGCCTCTAGTAATAAGAGATGTTCAGTGTCATAACATGATGTCTGAAAGCAAAAATAATGAATCCCACTGGATAAGTGGATAAAAAACCTGATCATTCTTGGAAACCGTAAAATTTAACAGCTTTACCTTATTGCAAGTGTAACAAATAATGACGCATGAACTCCTGCATAGGGCAGGGATGTTTCAGTGGTAGAGGATAGATAACATCTACCATGAGAATTTTCCTCTTTATTTTATTTTCCTTTAAATAGTGGCAATACTTACTTGATCACGCTAAGGAAAAGACTAAACGACACTACATGTAAAGCACCTACAGCGTGCCAAGCAGTGTGTACACTCAATAAAGACCATCATCATAATTAAAACCTCCTTAAGAAGTGCTTCCCTGGTGGCTCAGGTGGTAAAGCATCTGCCTGTAATGAGGGAGACTTGGGTTCGATCCCTGGGTCGGGAAGATCCCCTGGAGAAGGAAATGCAACCCACTCCAGTATTCTTGCCTGGAGAATCCCATGGATGGAGGAGTCTGGCAGGCTAGAGTCCATGGGGTTGCAAAGAGTCGGACACAACTGAGTGACTGAACTGAAGAAGTGCTTGTTTTTAGAAACATTTTCTAAGACACATTCTAGTTATTTGTGGAAACATAGTACTAACGCTGATTTGAATATGTTATAGTATATATAGTATCTTCCTTTTCTCCCCACTTGCTTCTGAAGCATTTATTAATCTATTTACAGGACATGGCTAATTTTTAAAACCTGTAAGGTCTATTATTAGTTAGACCATGAATAGGTGGATCAGACAGTGAAGAGTCTGCTTGCAACACAGGAGACCAGGGTTTGATCCCTGGGTGGGGAAGATCCCCTCAAGAAGGGAATGACCACCCACTCCAGTATTCTTGCCTGAAGAATCCCAAGGACAGAGAAGCCTGGTGGGCTACAGTCCATAGGGTTGCAGAGAGTTGGACATGCTCATGACTGAGCAATTAACACTTTCAGGTACAGAGATGCCCATAGGCAGATGTAGAAGAACTGATCTATAATACTAATCATTGCAGATGATATAATAACCCCTCTTACAGTCTGAGGTCATAATCTATCTCAAAGTATATCTGGACTTTTTAAAATATAACTGATGACCTTCTAACTCATCATAACCTGCAATGTAGATGCTTATGATGAATCTATACATCCCTTGGACTATGTGATCAGCCTGGAGATGCTGGGACCACAATGATATAGAATAAAAATCATATGAAAGTATGAGATGACAGTTGTTATGAACTATTATATCATACTAATAAGAAAGTATATATTTACAAGTATTTTTAAAACACACTATCCTTCGACCTTATTTCCTCTCATCAGAGAGACAAACGTTTCGGTCTTCATCCGTATTTCTACCTGTGATGGACCCACAGCCTGATCATACTGAAGATGCTCCATCAGAGAAAGTTTAGCTTCCTGAAAACCCACAAGGGGCAGGGCCTTGGGGTCTTCTCTCTTTCTGGAACCCCCATTATGTGCACAGACCATAGGGCGAACTGAGAAGCTCCATCTGAGCAGCTTCCCTCTCAGCAGTCAATAATCAAACTTTTGTATGTGTGGCACTAAACACCGTTGCTTCTGACTACTCAGTGAGAGAAGTAAACACATGGAAGTGAGCCTGGAGAATATTCCCCGGCAGACCTGGTTCACAACAAAACCCTGCCCACTAAGCAACGATGACGACCTAGACCGCTTAGCAGCTGAAAGACCCCAGACTGCGCAGTGACCCGAGCTCACTGGCCTGCTCCCGGGGATGCTATCGGTCACCTAACCTGGGCGCGTTACGGTGACTTCTTTATCCTGTATCAGTGAACTTTCATGGGAATTTCCATTTTTGTCCCATCTTCCTATCCAAATATCCTTCTAATTTCTCAACTCCGAATCGGCGTGGTTATCCACCGTTTCTGTTCCGTACCCAGCCTCCTGCTGGCTGTTAGATTAAATCACACGCTCGGGCAGATTGGTGTCATCACGCTTCCTGGAAACCCAGGTGGCAGCTGGACCTGCTCAGCAGTATCGCTCTGCTCACTGTTCAGTACCCGGGACGGCTCAGCACTGCGACGACTTTAATTCTTCATTATTCTCCTCACAAGCCGACCCTGCCATAGCCACTTCTGTCTGCTGATCGTCTCCCCTCCTTCTTCACAGACAAAATTGAGGCTTTTCATCTATGTTCAAAATGTTTGCTTTTCTACCAGCTCCCATAAAGCACCTCTGCACCCTCTCATGTCTCCTGTTAAGGACACAGACGTGGCCCTTCTCTAACCTGATATCCCTCTTCAGCTGTTTCACCATGCTCCTCTCCTTTCACAGGCAAGCTGTTTCAAAATAGGGTTCAACTTCACTAACACTCTTAGCATCCAGTTTTAAATTTTATTCTACAGAAAACTGACTTCTACCCCCATCAACTTCCCAGAAAATGTTCTAAGTTCTTCAATCACCTTCTAAATGCCAAAGCCCAAGAAAGCTCCCCAACCCTCATTTTACTTGAAGTCTCTACAGCACTTGTATTTATTCTTGGACATATGTCTATTTCTACCATAAAGATTATACTTTGCCATTATAGAAACTCTGACTACACAAAAAGAAGGGACAAAAGAAGAAAAAAGTATATGCGTATCCTCACTACTCACGGTAAAGCAGTGTTTAACATCCTCATACATTTTCCTATCAGGATTAGTTTCAATGCGTACATAGGCACTTTGTACAACGCTATGCTTTTTAACACAGTATCATAAACATTCCTCCATGTTATACTAATCCTAAAAACTGATATTTGAAGTCTGTATAATTTTCCATAATATCCAAAAACAGTTTAATTCTTTTGCAGCATATAAATAATGAGCTATATTCCTAGTATTACTAAGTATCCTTGGAAAACTTGATTTGAATGATAGAGGATTTGCGCTATGATCGTATTCAATCTCCTGCTAGGCCTTTAAGTCGCTGTCACCATTTTGCTGTTATAAATAGTGCTGCAGTGAATGCCATAGTATCCAAGAGCCTCTTCAATCTTTTATGTATCTGTTACCTCTTAAAGACTTTTCCATTTAAAATATTTGTTTTTTTGTAATGATGGCACCGTTGGTAAAGAATCTGCCTGCCAACGCAGGAGACATGAGATATAGGTTTGAATCCTGGGTCGGGAAGATCCCCTGGAAGAGGAAATGACAACCCACTCCAGTATTCCTGAGAATCCCACAGACAGAGGAGCCTGGTGGGCTCCAGTCCATGAGGTTGCAAAGAGTCAGACATGACTGAGTGAGTATGCTCTCTCACACACAATATTACCACACAGAATTTCTCCTTACGTCTCAAAAAGAACAGCTTATTGTACTTTGTACCCAGCTAACAAGACAGCAGGGAAAAGCATTAGGGACAAGGGGAACAGTGAAATACTGGGATCTATTATTAAGGAACAAGAGAACTAATGCTGGGAGGAAATAATCAGTTTATGAACAACCCAAATGTAAAATTATGAAGTAACTTACTTAAAAAATAAACAAACTGTTAAGGAAGGTTTTGGGGATGAGAAGAGCTAGAGGGATAGAAAATGAGAGCGGTTCCTGGAAGAGTCTTATTTAGGAGACATTTTTTCTTTGTCTAGGTTTTTTAAGTTTTTTTTTTTAGGTTACAGAGGTATTTTATTATTTTTGTCAAACAGAACTTATACATTTAAAGTGTAAGGTCAGACCCCGGGGGCCATGATGGGCCGCCCCTTCCCTCCCCTGCCTCCCCATCCCAGGGACCAGTGACAGCACAGTTCGCCAGCTAAAGCCACCCCACCCCAGCCACGTAGAAGGACCTATCAGCCCGCGACACCTCCGCCCGATGACCTATCCAAACCCCACATCCATTAACCTGACCATCCCTCGCAACAAACTTATATAAGCTGCTTCTAACACGCCCGGGCACAGACTTCCTCGACCTGCCTCATTTGGGTCCAGGAATCCCGCCCGTAGCGCTTCATCATTAAAAAGCTTGTTAGACGTTTTTTTTTGGTCTCCTGGTCGTCTTTTACCTAACATAAAGTATTATATTTACCCTTAGGCAGAAGTGAGGACCAGTTGTGAAAGTGAAAGTCGCTCAGTCGTGTCTGACTGTCTACAACCCCATGGGCTGTACAGTCCATGGAATTCTCCAGGCTAGAATACTGGAGTGGCTGTTACCTTCTCCAGGGGATCTTCCCAACCCAGGGATTGAACCCAGGTTTCCTGCATTGCAGGAAGATTGTTTACCAGCTGACCCACCTGGGAAGCCTTATGCAGAAGTACTTTAAGATAAATTAGCTTCAATTGAGGAGAAAATAGGAAAATACCAAATAAATAACAAAGCCTTCCTGGGCTTATCACAGACCCAAAAAAAAGAAGAAAAAAAAAAAAGGGCTTTTTAAAAATTTAATCTTTTAAAGATTCATAAAAGGCTGAAAATGAATGTTTTGTTCAGTGTTACTGGTGACTTTTACTAATTAAGTCTGCCTTTCCCACTAAGCAGGCAGGTAGCGTGAAAAAGCCTGATTGTCAAGGGTAAACAGAGATTGCAAATCATTTAGTTTCCGTCTTGCTCTGAATCTTACTCAAATAATTAGCAGTCGCCATAGCTGGAACAGCACCAGGAAAAAGAACAGTCTCTGGTGGGGTGTTTATGGAAAAATAAGATGGGAGTGAGAGAGAAGGCAAGGAGAAAATCCCATTTGGACATAAGTGAAAATTTAAACCTGATTTAGCTCCTGAATTTATATGACTTAAACCATGAAACAGCAATGTAGAAGAACAAATTTTAACTCTCTACTTAAATATAGAGAGAGCTAGTCCAGGAAGACAGTCTTTGATTAATTGATTGAATGATCTTAACATCATAACTATGTTTTCAGCATCTGTAACTTCATACAGGCCCAGTTTTGATCTGCCAAAGCTTTTATTTTCTGAAATCTTTTCCAACCCAAAGAATATAATCAAGGAGATTTTCTGAATCTGTTACTTTCAAGTCCCCCAAGAGTAAATGGTGTTATACTCAAAGTTTTAACTGAAGCACCCAGATATAAAAGACTGTATAATAAAGTGTGTTATGAGTCAGATCAAGATGTAGATATCAAAACAAATGCTAAAGACTAAACTCAAGTGTGAGGGCAAAGAATGGTGAGGATTTTAGTTCTATAGGAAAGAGTTTTATGAAGATAAGTTCCTCAGAGAAATCTGTGCCTTTGTCCCGCCCACCTACACACCAGTGGAAGGGGAGTGTGACTTGAGTTTCTGTGTGGGGAGATGGGCATCCTCCTTTCTCTGGGGGGCACAAGGGGAAGCTTCAAGAAACGCTTGACTTATGCTTCCTGGCGGGGGAAACATGGTAGAATGGGATCTGACCTCTGCCATGAAACCCAGAGGTCTGCAAAAAAAAGTATGGGGGCTACATAGGAATTACCCTGCACTTTGGCTGAGCAGGAACACAGGACGGGTGACTGTTTTTCATGAACAAGACGTGGTCCTGGAAGTAGAGAGAGTGGGAGAGTCAGCCTGGATCTATTTGGATACCTGACCAGTAAACAGGCTGGGAAGAAGATGGAACTCTAATGGAGAGTCATGTGACTTTATGTTCCTGAAACCCAGGGGTGCAGGGAGGAGGGGCAAGGGTGTCAGAGCGAGCATCCCCGGATGACTGTGAGGTGCCACCAGATGGCGCACAGGTGGGGGAGCTCTGCACAAGTTATGAGAACACCCAGCCAGAGAGGGAGCCTGCTTCCGTATCTCCCAGGGCTAGAGGGGATGGGGCCAACCTACAACAGAGCCAGTTCAGCTGGGACTTGCCATCAGCCGCCTCTTTCGTCAGATATTGTCACACGGGAAGGGAAGCAGCGGCGGGGAGGGACGCGGCGGGAAGGGCAGGTGAGCGACAGACAGAGAAGCCGCTTCTCCTTCCTCAGGTCACAGGCTCCCACTTACATGAGCCCACTGGGGGAGCAGTCAGCCCCAGGGCAGACGCTGATTACCGGGCGCCTTTCACTGGACGCTTTACATTGCTAATTGGAGGCTCCTCCTTACATCTTGGCCTCCCTGGTGGCTCAAAGGGTAAAGCAGCCGCCTGCAATGCGGGAGACCCGAGTTCCATCCCTGTGTCGGGAAGATCCTCTGGAGGAGGAAATGGCAACCCACTCCAGTACTCTTGCCTGGAAAATCCCATGGACGGAGAAGCCTGGTAGGCTGCAGTCCATGGGGTCACAAAGAGTCGGACATGACTGAGTGACTTCACTTTATGTCTTAAAGGAGCCCCAGGAATTTCTGTTATCTCAGAGGGAGGAGAAAAGTCTGGGGTCGAGTTCAAATGCACCTAAGCTTCTGGATGCTTCAGGTACACAGGCAGTTTTTAAGGCCCTGGAAACGATCTAAGATAATCATATGTTTCTATAAAAGTTGTAAAAAAAAAAGGCATTTTAATTACAATGTAAGACTGGCTTCTCTCTCTGGTTCAGCCTCTCTACTCTCCTCTCCTCTCCTGACAGGGGACTTTGAAGAGGCTATAGGCATTTTGAAGTATTCTTAACTTTCAGTGAATATTGATATTTTCTCAGCATTATCAATCACACCAAAGTTCAAAAAGGACCGTAAGGGTAAACCAGAGAGCAAGATAAGACTGACAACACTGCTACATGAAAAATAGTCCCCTCTCCAAATCGTATTCCTAGGGATAAGAAATAACATTCCCAGTAATATTTATAGAATATCAAAGAGAATATACTATGGCCCAAACAGATATTCTCAAGTATTTTGTGAAAAAATGTTTTTGAAAAGTCACAGTTAGGTGATGCTGGATGGCCTATGGCCTAACAGTTTCAGATAACATTTTGCTTATAAACTGTTTTCAAAAAGATAGAAATAATTTCCTTAAGTCGGGTCTTAAGACCAGGTGCATACGATGAGAATACTCAAAAGTCATCAATAGTCCACAAACTAGAAAGGCTAGGCTTACTCGGTTTATACATAAGTAAACAAACATGCCCAGACGGGACCAGTGTTTGGAAGAGGAAACACTGAGCAACAGTTTGAGATACTAAGAGGTTCTTCGCAGTCATTCAATTCTCAGAGAAAGCAGTTTTCCCTTAGAGGTCATGGTGACAAGGGGAGTTCTTGAGATAACAGAAATGTCACAAAGCTCCTGGCACTAGTTGCAGAATTTGATGCATTTCTGCATTAGCACTTGAGGGAAAAAAATTAAAGTGAGAAAAGATCAATGAGACTTACTTATCAAAAGCATTATACAAATAATTATTAGAGAGAAAATCTGGACACACTGAGGTAATATGTCCGTTTAAAAAACATGGACGACAAACCCTACTGTACTGTAAATTCCTCATGAAATGTGGCAAGTACTCAACAGCTGGCAATTATTGTAAGCTACTGCTAAAGGGCTTCCCTGGTGGCTCAGAGGTTAAAGCATCTGCCTCCAATGCAGGAAACCCAGGCTCGATCCCTGGGTCGGGAAGATCCCCTGGAGAAGGAAATGGCAACCCACTCTAGTACTCTTGCCTGGAGAATCCCATGGACAGAGGAGCTTGGTAGGCTACAGTCCACGGGGTCACAAAGAGTCAGACACGACTGAGTGACTTCACTTTCACTTTCTGCTAAAAGGAAAACACTAGGAATATATTTTATTTTATTTTTTTATTTTTTTAAATTTATTTTTATTTTATTTTACTTTACAATACTGTATTGTTTTTGCCATACATCAACATGAATCTGCCACAGGTGTACATGTGTTCCCAATCCTGAACCCCCTCCCACCTCCCCCCCCAAACACTAGGAATATATTTTAAAGTTTTTTAAAGTTTTTTTTTCCCCCAACAAACAATACCATCTGTCACTTCGTTCAAAAAAGTGGAAGAGTATGGACTGTTGCAATCCCTGGATGAGCAGCAAATAACTGTTGGAAACATGATGAGAAAGGGCTAGTCATGCTTTTAATAATGTCATTACATGACCCTAGGTGACAGCCACAGGAATAATGGGATAAGTTCATTCAAAAATCCTCCTTTTCCATAAAAGAATGCGAATGCTGGCAGTAGTGGACAAAATTGAGTTTTTCAAAACTCTGGAAATAAACCAAAGTGGTAAATACAGGGGGCATTTATTCAAGAAAAACATCTGAATCTCAGTAAGTCCAGTCGACTTTGTCCCGTTTTGGTTTCCCCAAAGCCCATCCCTCAGATGGCGATGGGAAGAGCTCTGTGCTAGGTAGGCATGGGGAGACCTCCCCTGCACAGAAGACTCATTGGAATTTAGAGGCTCAAGGCTCCCAGCTTCATCAGGGTCTTCCCTCATGTTGCCATCACCTTACAGGACCTGTCTGTTTCCTGGGCAGTATTCTAGGATGGGGTATACCCTCCGAGGCTGGGGAGCTCAGTTTGCATGGTAATTCAGCCACTCTCAGGATGGGGCAATTTCAGCCCTGCATACCACACACAAAAGCTTTTAGGTAATTTATGTAGCGTCTGAGCTGGGAATTCAAAGCCCTGACTGCATCCTTTTCTTTCACCACTTTGTCCAGCAGCACCAGGGGCAACCAACCAATGTTGAAATAATGTTCGAAAGCATAATTATATGGAGTCACTTAACTGGTTGCTCAGGAGTGTCCAGTGCTGAGATATTTTGCGTGTTGCCATGAAGAATTCATATTGTGGACTATCAGGGCCCCCTTTACTACTGGAAATAAGAGTCATTAGCATCTTTAATCAGATTAGAGAGCCATATCCAGAAACCCTAGAACCCATTCAGAAAATCTGTCCTTAAGTTTCTGTTCTTCTAGAACTACTTCTGATACCAAAATCTGTATTATTCATAGTTTTCCAGAGAAACCAATCAGCTATAGATCCGATCAGATACAGATCAATAAATAGATATCTATTATGAGGTATTTGCCCATGTGACTTTGAAGACTGAGAAGCCCCATGACTTGCTGTTTGCCAGCTGGAGGCCCAGGATAGCCGGGGGTGGAGTTCTGGTCCAAACCCAAAGGCCCTGAGGACCAGGGAATCCAGTGATCTGAGTCTGAAAGGAGCCTGAGCACTGAGGCCCAAGGGCAGAGAAGGAGGACCACCCAGCTCAAGAGGAGAGCAGGTGTACCCGCCCTCCAGCTTTTTGCTCCACTGGGCCCTCAGTGGGTTAGGTGAGGCCGATCCTCATGGGTGAGGGCAGTCTTACTCTGGATTCTAAAGCTCATTCCTTCCAGAAACCTTCTCACAGAAGCCTCCAGACATAATGTTTCACCAGCTACCTGCGCAACCCTTAGCCCAATCAAGTTGATGCATCTAATTATCCATCACAATGTCTGCTGTGAAAATGATTAATCTTTCACATACCAAGGATTGTTATTTTCACATAGGAAATAAGCACCTTGTTGAGATACTGTTGCTGTTCATAACAATCACAGATGAAAAGAGTTCCTTCCTGAAAGGAGGGTGGCTCGGTCCTGAAGAGGCAGATAGGAACAAGCCCTTGTGGCAGGACCCCGGACTCCCCCATCTAAGCCCCCAGGTGTGACTGGAGTGATGGTTGTTGAGGTTACCACACAGACAGCGCCCTGGAGGGCCCCAGTAGTGAGTGAACTGCAGGAAGGGCAGGGCGAGGGGATCCCTCACCCCCGGAACCACAGAGCCGGCAGGAGCACTGGAGCACCAGAGCGGGGCTTCTCAAGGCATGCGAGGAGACAGCTGGCCCTGCCTCTCAGACCTTGCCCCCCACGGGCCCAGACGAGCCTCTGCTGGGGTCAGTGGTGTGACAACCCCCTGCCAACCACAACAGAGGCAAACCCCAGGCCCTGGACTCCCCGCCTCCCCACCCCACTGTGACCTTGTCCTGTGGGCCCTAGGTGTGCCATGGAATTTCCAGGACCTATAAGTAACGCTCCTTTTTCCCCCTAAAGTCCTCTGACAGTTATTGCTTTCTAGCCCTAATGCCCATTTCCTATTTGAAAACGCAACCCTCTGTAAATAAGTGAGTAATCATTTTTCACGGCCATGAATGTTGGAAATATGACCCTCCACAAATGAGGGTGTAGAAGACGATAACTGGCTGCCTGGATCGGGCTCAAAGCATTGTTAGTTGAGTTCACAAGGAGAGCAGCTATTCCTCACACTGCTTTTAGCATTTCTGTGCCACCGAGGCCATCACCAGAACTTAACTCCCCATGTTTCTTATGTAAACTTTTCTTGGCTCACAAAGGAACATTCCACCATCACCCACATCTAACAAATGGAAAAGGCTGGCTTAATGGAATTTGCTGAGGGTTATACAATACATAAATAGCATGTCTGGGGATAAAATCCCCCTGTCTCATTCTTCCAAGCGTTGTAGGTGAAAGATCATTGCTCACAACAGAAAGCGAAGGAGGAAAATGGAATTACCCCTCATCAATGAAAAGCAATGAACCACCGATGTATATCACAATTTGGATGATTCTGAACACCGTGCTGAACAAAAGACGCCTGACACACAAAGAGTACAGTTCAGTTTCTCTGACATTCTAGGAAAGATGAAACTATAGGGACAGAAAGTTTATCAGTTTTTGCCTACTCCTGGGGGCCGGGGGACCTGACTGCCCATGCATCAATGGAACTTCTTGGGATGATAAAAAATATTCAGTGTCTCGGAAGTCACATGGTGTGTGCATTTGCCTAAACCATAGTCATATGGGCGTATACATTTGTCAAAACTCATTGAACTGGACACTTAAAATGAGTACATGTAATTAGTATGTAAGTATTAGTATGTAAATATACCTCAACAAAATTGATTTTAAAACACACTTTTGAGGTGGGTTCAAAGCAATGTATTGTCTTTCATAATTTGTATCAGAATAATAAAATCTTGTGGGGGAAAGCAAGTAAATGAGCAAGATTAATACTTGAATGGATGCTCTCTTGTCCACATTCTAAGAGAAAGTTAGTTTGAATCAGTTTAACTTGTAATAGTGACACCAGTATTTAAAAAAATGTACCACTGAGTTATAATGCTTTTAGGATCTTTTCCAATTAAATAGCAAATTGAAAATGAACTTAATTGTTAAAACTGGCTCCAACTTCATAATATGTTATCATCCCAGAAGTTTTAACCTAACAGTAATATTTGAAATTATGTTGATTTTTGTTCTTTAAGCCATGCATCAGTAGTTTTCCTCTGATAGTTTGCACATGTAACTAAGGACCATCAGACTATCACATGACTAAATCATTCGAAGAAAAAAGATGCACTTATCATAAAGAATTGTTACTTTACAGACCACCCAAAATAGGAGAATATTTTTTTTAGAAACAAAATTAAGAACAAATCACAAGTCAGGTGGCACCATACTACATGTGCTAAAAGGAAAGCATTTTTGACGTACTTTTAAAATTGAAGAATTAGTGAAGAATCGGTCACAGTCCTTTTCAGTCCATTCTGTGGTCATAACTTTCGCTTTGGACCTTGTGAACAGTCAGGCAGGTCCCTTCTTTCCCCCTCAGCTACTCTTAGATAATAAAAATCCTAAGTCTAATTTCAGTCAGTCTAGTTTTAGCAATGGAAATGTCTAGTCCTAGGTGAGAGTCGACCTTGAGACTGTTCAAGGTCACAGCTTCCTTCCCGCCTGGGCTCTAGCCTATTACAGACTGCATAATTACTACGGAGAAAGCAGGAACACGGGCACTCTCCTGCTAATTTCCGCACCGTGGGCCTGCCCTCCTCCTCTGCTCCCTCACTAGCCCACCACCGGCCCCTCTGCTTCAGACACAGGGGCCCCAGCTGGCTGAGACTGTCGGCAGTCTCACTGGGGGCTGACTGGTGCTGACTCTGACGGGGGCCAGGGCTCCTCCGGGGAGGACGCTCCTACATGAGCACCTCCTCTCTGGCTCTCAGCACAGAAGATGTGCTCAACTCCTGCCCTCTCTGGCATGCTTGTAACAGACAGGAGGGGGAGTCCCCCGTAGATAAGAGATATAAAGTATTTTTTCCTGAAATCCAAAGTAGATACAAAAGTTTAATAGAAGAAACATCGTGGAGGATGTCACAATGATGGGGAGGACTGGAGTACTGTAACACCTTGCCCTGCCAGCTGCAGTGTCAGAAATACCCAGAAATGGAGCTGCAGGCAAGGCGGAGGACCGGAACAAGAGGGAGAACTAGAAAACCAACAAAAACGAGAGAGTAACTGACAGGTGATTAAAAATGCATCCTTCAGTCCTCACCATCGCCTCTCCAACCTCAAGCACTGAAAAGTTAGACAACTGGACCGACCACTGAAGAAGTCTCTACAGAAGGCCTGAACACACGCTGGAAGACAGCTGCGGTACAGAGTGGGTGATACCCATAGAGTAAGCCTCCCACCCCGGCAAGGGGACACCTCAGTGTCATGAATGGCTCTCCATGGGCTCAGCCTAAAAGGGAGACCTAGAAAACACAGCATGTAGAGCCTTCCATGAGATTTTCTAACTTTTCTAGCACAAAAGGCTATCAAGGGACCACCACGCTTTTGAAGAAGACCAACAGGCTAAGTCAATGAGGAAGAATTAAATAAATAACATTCATGAATATCTGAGCATTTGGTGAGTTAGAAGTGATCCACAAACCATCTCAAACTGGCTGATGCAACAAATGAACAAGTCTACAAACAAATATCTGTATTAATTTGCTAACCTGCTGTAACAAAGTACCATGGACGGAGCAACTTAGTAGAAATTTATTTTCTCACAGTTCTGGAGGCCAGAAGTCTGAGATCAAGGTGTCAGCAGGGCTGGTTCTTTCCGAGGTCTCCCTTCTCAGCTGTAAGACAGCTAGATGGCTGACTTCCTCCTCTGTATTAACTTGGTCTTCTCACTGCGTGTGTGTGCGTGCTAACTTCCTCTTCGCACATGGACACCAGTCATACTGGACTAGGGTCCATCCTCATGACCCCATTTTAATTTAATCCCCTCTTTTTATTAAGAGCAGAGACATCACTTTGCTGACAAAAGTCCGTATAGTCAAAGCTATGGTGTTTCCACTAGTTGTGTGCAGATGTAAAAATCAGACCATCAAGAAGGCTGAGCAGAGAACTGATGCTTTTGAACTGTGGTGTTGGAGAAGACTCTTGAGAGTCCTTTGGACAGCCAGGGGATCAAACCAGTCTATCCTAAAGGAAATCAACCTTGAATATTCATTGGAAGGACTGATGTTCCTTCATTAAGGAGCATCAGTCCTTCCATTGAAGGAGCTGAAGCCGAAGCTCCGATGCTTTGGCCACCTGACTCGAAGAGCCAACTCATTAGAAAAGACCCTATGCTGGGAAAGACTGAGGGCAGGAGGAGAAGGGGACGACAGAGGATGAGATGGTTGGATGGCATCACCGACGCAATGGACATGCGTTTGAGCAAACCCTGGACAGGGAGGCTTGATGTGCTGCAGTCCATGGGGTCTCAAAGAGTCAGACATGACTGAGTGACTGAACAACAACCTCTTTAAAAACCTTGTCTCCAAATGCAGTGACATTCAGAGGTGCTGGAGGATAAGACTTCAATTTATAAATTTTGCAGGGACACAGTTCAGCCTGTAACATACATCTGCTCCATTAACTGCAAATATGAGGCTGACCTGAGCAGGAGGCACAGCCGGATTCGAGACTCCAGGGAGAGCCTCGGGAGCAGCCCCCGAGGTCCTCTACTCAGTGTATCGTATCTTAGAATAGGCTTGCTCTGCTGGTTTAGTCACTAAGGCATGTCCGACTCTTGCGACCCCATGCACTGTAGCCCACCAGACTCCTCTGTCCATGGCATTTCCCAGGCAAGAATGCTGGAGTGGGTTGCATTTCCTTCTCCAAGGGACCTTCCCAACCCAGGGATGGAACTCAGGTCTCCTGCATTGCAGGCAGATTGTTAGTTTAAAAGCAATCCATCTCTTAAAAAAAAAATCAAACAACACATAAATCAAAACTATTCTAGAATTTAATCTATTTCATCTGGCCATCACTTCTTACACTAGGGCTTCACCCAGTTAATCTTTTTAAGGCTTTTTTTTTTGATGAAGTGAAGTGAAGTGAAGTGAAAGTCACTTAGTCATGTCCAACTCTTTGCAACTCCATGGCCAGAATACTGGAGTGGGAAGCCTTTCCCTTCTCCAGGGGATCTTCCCAACCCAGGGACTGAACCCAGGTCTCCTGCATTGCAAGCAGATTCTTTACCAGTTGAGCCACAAGGGAAGCCCCAGAATACTGGAGTGGGTGGCCTATCCCTTCTCCAGGGGATCTTCCCATCCCAGGGATTGAAGCAGGGTCTCCTGCATTGCAGGTGGATTCTTCGCCAACTGAACTATCAGCGAAGTCTTGAAGTCTTTATCAAATTTGCTACAATACTTCTTCTGTTTCACGTTTTGTTTTGCTTTTCCAGGGGGTGGGGTGTTTGTTTTGGTCACGATGCATGTGGGAACTGAGCTCCCTGACCAGGGACTGATACCATACCCCTCTACTAGATAGTGAAGACTTGAACAGTGAACCGCCAGGGGAGTCCCCACCCAGTTAATTTTATCATCCTTCTCACCTCTTCCTTGGATTGCAGAGACAATGGGCTACCGTGACAGTAGGGTGGATACAGCTGTGATCACGTGATCACCTCTTGTAGCTTGGCTTGTGTCTACTGTCTTGAGGGAGGGAGCAGAGAGCAGGGAGTGTGGAGGGATGGGCAAGGGTGGTGGTGCCTGTCAGAACCTTCAGAGTCCTAAGTCTTGAGAGGAGAAGCAAAGCAAAATCAAAGCAGCTCAGAGCTCCTGACCATGAGACAGGCCAATCTTCACATATCACCTTTGGCTGGAAATCGCTTCTGGTTCTCTCAATTTGTTTCATACCATCCTATAAAGGAAACCTATGCTTGCAAATTAGGAAGACAGTATGTTTTAAACCACATACAAAAAATCAATTATAATGATTGGTATGGACCCAGGAAATGGATACACTTAAGAAACCGTGGTATTCCTTATAAATAGCACCTCAGGACACATTTTGATATGTTTCTACAATCTCTTGCTCTGTAAATTTGGTGCCTCTCTTTAATAGCTTTTATAATGACTGGCTTAGGTCATCTATTCACAAGTGAATTTCAAAGCGTTTCAGGGAACTAGGCAATCAAAATTGACCAATTTAAAAGATGTGAAGGGGCACTATTGATTTTTTTTAAATGCTGTTTTCAAAGGTTTTCTGAGTTTTAGTGGCAGTTGGAAAAATGTCAAATCTATCCTTTAGTAGAAGAACGGATTATAGGCAAGAGGGCAGAGTAATGCTGTTTTCTTGATTTCCAAACTCATCCTGAACTGTTTTCCTCTCCATTCTTATTTGAACTAAAGGAGTTTAATTTTTTAAGAAGGAAAACGTGAATATATATATTACATTTTCCTCTGTATGTTCCTTACCATGAGTGGCATATAAAGTAAAATAAAATATAATTCATATATTCCAAATCAAGTACTAGTTCCCATAATAATTAGTAGATGAGATTAAGTAATTAAGTATGAAACTTTGATTTTTGCTATGGAGGGCACTTGATTCAACACTCGAGCTGTTCTACTTTCAATTTTAGGCTTCCGTTAATGAGATTCAATTTATGCCAAATATTACAACATGGATATAAGAAAAAAAAAGAAACTATAATTAAAGTACAAATTCTTATTTTATAAATAGAATATTATAACTTTATATTGTTATTTTAAATAGAATATAACAATTATTATATAACTTTGTTATTCTAAATAATTTCATATTTAAGAAACTCATGTGATCATCTAATTTCATCCCAGATTCTACTAAATACTGATAATATTAGTAAGCTCAAAATTACATATACTGTTTTCTACTTTATCAGAACAGCATATTACTTATCAGAATCTAAAAATATAAAGAAATTGTCATTTGATAGAAGTCATATTTTTATATTGTTCATTATACTGTCTTGTGGTTTCTCTGCATCTACACTGACATAAAATATGTGTCTAAACAGTATCTGGTTGGTGTTAACGTGTTGTGTTATGTGTCTCAGGATAAAGTAGGAGGTTGGGCATTAAGTGAATCTTACGATGGCTGTATTCTGAGTGATTCTAAAATGGCAACATATTCTATAGCTTCTTGAACTGTGGTTATTTCCTGTCCTAATGTCTTCAGAATAAGCCACCTACCATGGTAAAAACATCTCTTTCCATATTCCATGCAGTGCAAATGGGGGGGAACCACCACCATTTCATGAGCTTAATACATTTTAAACCTTTTTGCCTCCAATTACATTGAAGAATGGCTCTGCTTGCAAAATTCAGAATTTTCAGGAAAGAAATAAGAAGTACCATCTGTTCTAAATACAAGAAATTCTGCTTGATAACCTGGTTCATGTAAAGATAATGGAATCTTGAATCCTTTTACGGATTCTTTCGATTTGAAGGTCAGAATATTTCTGCCACCTGCAAATTACACTGCATGTTAACAGAAATACAAGGAGTCATTCCACTTAGTCCACATTTGTTTCTTGTATGCTGAATGCACATCCTCTATCAGAGACGATTTAAACTTAGAAACACTAGTTTCTTAAAAGAAAAAACAAAAAACAAAAAACTTATATTGAAATACTATTAGATCACCAGAAAGTTGCAAAGAGTGGAGACAGTTCTCACACACCACTCAGCATCCTTATTATTATTAATATCTTACAGGACTGCGGTACATTTGTCCAAACTAAGAAACTGACATTGGAACATTAACTCAAGTTCTGACTTCATTCGGATTCTACCAGTCTTTCCTTTAATGCCCATTTTCTGTTTCAGGATTCAGTGTAGGATATCACATTAGATTTGGCTGTCATGCCTCCCCAGTTTCCTCTGATCCGTGACAGTTTCTCGATCTTTCTCTGTCTTTTTATGACCTTTCAGGCATCCTGCAGAATATCCCCAGGGCAGTATGATGCTTGGTAACGATTACACTGGGGTCAACGGTCTTGGCAAAACCACTACACAGGTGAAGTGCTCTTATTTCTTCCTAGCAGGGGTACATGATGCAGTACTTGGATGCAATCTCAAAAACGACAGAATGATCTCTGTTCGTCTCCAAGGCAAACCATTCAATATCACAGTAATACAAGTCTATGCCCCAGCCAGTAATGCTGAAGTTGAAGAGTTCTATGAAGACCTACAAGACCTTTTAGAACTAACACCCAAAAAAGATGTCCTTTTCATTATAGGGGACTGGAATGCAAAAGTAGGTAGTCAAGAAACACCTGGAGTAACAGGCAAATTTGGGCTTGGAATGCAGAATGAAGGAGGGAAAAGACTAATAGAGTTTTGTCAAGAAAATGCACTGGTTATAGCAAACACCCTCTTCCAACAACACAAGAGAAGACTCTACACATGGACATCACCAGATGGTCAACATTGAAATCAGACTGATTATACTCTCTGCAGCAAAAGATGGAGAAGCTCTATACAGTCAACAAAAACAAGACCAGGAGCTGACTGTGGCTCAGATCATGAACTCCTTATTACCAAATTCAGACTCAAATTGAAGAAAGCAGGGAAAACCACTAGACCATTCAGGTATGACCTAAATCAAATCCCTTATGATTACACAGTGAAAGTGAGAAATAGATTTAAGGGCCTAGATCTGGTAGATAGAGTGCCTGATGAACTATGGAATGAGGTTCCTGACACTGTACAGCAGACAGGGATCAAGACCATCCCCATGGAAAAGAAATGCAAAAAAGCAAAATGGATGTCTGCGGAAGCCTTACAAATAGCTGTGAAAAGAAGAGAAGTGAAAAGCCAAGGAGAAAAGGAAAGATATAAGCATCTGAATGCAGAGTTCCAAAGAATAGCAAGAAGAGAAAAGAAAGCCTTCCTCAGCGATCAATGCAAAGAAATTGAGGAAAACAAGAGAATGGGAAAGACTAGAGATCTCTTCAAGAAAATTAGAGATACCAAGGGAACATTTCATGCAAAGATGGGCTCGATAAAGGACAGAAATGGTATGGACCTAACAGAAGCAGAAGATATTATGAAGAGATGGCAAGAATACACAGAAGAACTGTACAAAAATGATCTTCACGGCCCAGATAATCACGATGGTGTAATCACTCATCTAGAGCCAGACATCCTGAATGTGAAGTCAAGTGGGCCTTAAAAACCATCATTACGAACAAAGCTAGTGGAGGTGATGAAATTCCAGTATAGCTATTTCAAATCCTGAAAGATGATGCTGTGAAAGTGCTGCACTCAATATGACAACAAATTTGGAAAACTCAGCAGTGGCCACAGGACTGGAAAAGGCCAGTTTCATTCCAATTCCAAAGAAAGGCAATGCCAAAGAATGCTCAAACTACCGCACAATTGCACTCATCTCACATGCTAGTAAAGTCATGCTCAAAATTCTCCAAGCCAGGCTTCAGCAATACGTGAACCGTGAACTTCCAGATGTTTAATCTGGTTTTAGAAAAGGCAGAGGAACCAGAGATCAAATTGCCAACATCCACTGGATCATGGAAAAAGCAAGAGAGTTCCAGAAAAACATCTATTTCTGCTTTATTGACTATGCCAAAGCCTTTGACTGTGTGGATCACAATAAATTATAGAAAATTCTGAAAGAGATGGGAATACCAGACTACCTGACCTGCCTCTTGAGAAATCTGTATGCAGGCCAGGAAGCAACAGTTAGAACTGGACATGGAACAACAGACTGGTTCCAAATAGGAAAAGGAGTCCGTCAAGGCTGTATATTGTCACCCTGCTTATTTAACTTCTACGCAGAGTACATCATGAGAAATGCTGGACTGGAAGAAACACAAGCTGGAATCAAGATTGCCAGGAGAAATATCAATAACCTCAGATATGCAGATGACACCACCCTTATGGCAGAAAGTGAAGAGGAGCTAAAAAGCCTCTTGATGAAAGTGGAAGAGGAGAGTGAAAAAGTTGGCTTAAAGCTCAACATTCAGGAAATGAAGATCATGGCATCCGGTCCCATCACTTAATGGGAAATAGATGGGCAAACAGAGGAAACAGTGTCAGACTTTATTTTTTTGGGCTCCAAAATCACTGCAGATGGTGACTGCAGCCATGAAATTAAAAGACGCTTACTCCTTGGAAGAAAAGTTATGAGCAACCTAGACAGTGTATTGAAAAGCAGAGACATTACTTTGCTGACTAAGGTCCGTCCAGTCAAGGCTATGGTTTTTCCAGTGGTCATGTATGGATGTGAGAGTTGGACTGTGAAGAAGGCTGAGCACTGAAGAATTGATGCTTTTGAACTGTGGTGTTGGAGAAGACTCTTGAGAGTCCCTTGGACTGCAAGGAGATCCAACCAGTCCATTCTGAAGGAGATCAACCCTGGGATATCTTTGGAAGGAATGATGCTAAAGCTGAAACTCCAGTACTTTGGCCACCTCATGCAAAGAGTTGACTCATTGGAAAAGACTCTGATGCTGGGAGGGATTGGGGGCAGGAGAAGAACGGGACACCAGAGGATGAGATGGCTGAATGGTATCACAGACTCGATGGATGCGAGTCTGAATGAACTCTGGGAGTTGGTGATGGACAAGGAGGCCTGGCTTGCTGCAATTCATGGAGTCACAAAGAGTTGGACTTGACTGAGTGACTGAACTGACTGAACTGAACTGATGACTATTAATGATGTTGGTCTTCATCCCTTGGTTAAGGCAGTTTGACAGGTTTCTCCAAGTCTAAAATTTATTATTATTTTTATTTTGCCCTATTCTGTACTTTAGATCAAATTGCCAACATCTGCTGGATCATGAAAAAGGAAGAAAGTTCCAGAAAAACATCTATTTCTGCTTTATTGACTATGCCATAGCCTTTGACTGTGTGGATCACAATAAACTGTGGAAAATTCTGAAAGAGATGGGAATACCAGATCACCTGACCTGCCTCTTGAGAAACTTATATGCAGGTCAGGAAGCAACAGTTAGAACTGGACATGGAACAACAGACTGGTTCCAAATAGGAAAAGGAGTCCGTCAAGGCTGTATATTGTCACCCAGCTTATTTAACTTCTATGCAGAATACATCATGAGAAAAGCTGGGCTGGAAGAAGCACAAGCTGGAATCAAGATTGCTGGGAGAAATATCAATAACCTCAGATATGCAGATGATACCACCCTTATGGCAGAAAGTGAAGAGGAACTAAAAAGCCTCTTGATGAAAGTGAAAGAGGAGAGTGAAAAAGTTGGCTTAAAGCTTAACATTCAGACAACTAAGATCATGGCATCTGGTCCCATCACTTCATGGGAAATAGTTGGGCAAACAGAGGAAACAGTGTCAGACTTTATTTTGGGGGACTCCAAAATCACTGCAGATGGTGACTTCAGCCATGAAATTTAAAAGATGCTTACTCCTTGGAAGAAAAGTTATGACCAACCTAGATAGTATATTCAAAAGCAGAGACATTATTTTGCCAACTAAGGTCTGTCTAGTCAAGGCTATGGTTTTTCCAGTAGTCATGCATGGATGTGAGAGTTGGACTGTGAAGAAAGCTGAGTGCCAAAGAATTGATGCTTTCGAACTGTGGTGTTGGAGAAGACTCTTGAGAGTCCCTTGGACTGCAAGGAGATCCAACCAGTCCATTCTAAAGGAAACCAGCCCTGGGTGTTCTTTGGAAAGAATGATTCTAAAGCTGAAACTCCAGTACTTTGGCCAGCTCATGCGAAGAGTTGACACATTGGAAAAGACTCTGATGCTGGGAGGGATTGGGGGCAGGAGGAGAAGGGGATGATAGAGGATGAGATGGCTGAATGGCATCACCGACTCGATGGACATGGGTTTGGCAGAAGTCCGGGAGTTGGTGATGGACAGGGAGGCCTGGCATGCTGTGATTCATGGGGTCACAAAGAGTCGGACAGGACTGAACTGAACTAATTCTGTTCTTTGGAAGCAAATCAGTAAATTCAACCTACATTCAGTGGAGTTGGAAGAGAAGAGGACAGGTCCACGTCTCAGTAGGGGATTGTCTACACATACTACTTGAGTATTTCAGTAATAAGCATGTGAGCTCGGTCACTTCAGTCGTGTCTGACTCTGTGCAACCCCATGGACCTTAGCCAGGCTGCTCTGTCCGTGGGATTCTCCAGGCAAGAATGCTAGCTCTGGTCGCCCTTGCTTCCTCTCAGGGATCTTCCTGACCCAGGGACTGAACCCACGTCTCTTTTGTCTGCTGCCTTGGTAGGCTGGCTCTTTACCACTAGCGCTCTGGGAAGCCCTCAGTAACAAGAAACTTCCTCATATTCATTTATTTATTTACATTAGTATGACAAATACATACTTATTTTATATCCTGGGTTATAATCCAACACAACGCTATTTATTTTGTTGCTGGAATTACTCCAGTTTTGGACATGGAGAAGTCTTTCTGGTTGACTCCTGCATCGCCTTGACATAACTCCAACCTTCTGTTTTCTGAACACTTCCCTGCTTTCTCATAATACAGTATCCTCCAGGCTCATCTTGTATTTTCTCTGCCACATTGCTAGACTTGGTTATTTCTCCAAGGACCCCTGCTTCTTTGTAAGAGAATGGTTTGAGCATACTGACTTCTATCGAAAGAAGAGTAACTTTGAGTGAGTTATAGAGCTTGTCAAATACGTTCTTAGCTGGGTGATCAATATCACTACCAACAAATTAAGTCATATCTTGATATGATGTGGTATAAATGGCATCTCACCTCTCTGATCTATCCAAAACATATAACCCCATCTAATCATGACATCAGAGAAATCCCAATTGAGTGACATTTTATAAAATACTTGACGGTATCCCTAAACACTAAAAATATTACCAAAACCAAGGAAAGTCTAAGAAACTGTCACAGCCAAGAGCAGTCTAAGGAGACACGACTATTAACTGATTACAGTATCCAGGATGGGATCCTAGAACGTAAAACATACAGTGAGATAATCCTAAGGTCATCTGAGTAAAATACAGACTTTAGTTAATAAAGACACATCGCTATCAGTTCTTTAATTGTAACAAATGTGCCCTGCAACCATAAGATGTTAACAACAGGGGGAAAAATATAAGCTATATGGAGGCTCCTCTGTATTAACTTCATAATGTTCCTGTAGATCTAAAATTGTTTCTAAAACATAAAGTGTATTTTTAAAAAGTATACAGTGAATATGATTGACTTGAGAACAAAAAGTGAAGAACTCTCTGACACTCTGTCCATTCATCAACTCTGCATTTATTAATCTGCAGATAAATGGAGCTGAGTGTCATGGGATGACTTACTTTGAATAGGCTGGTAAAGGTTTCTCTCCAAGTTTGAATTTATTTGAAAGTTTATCCAAATAACATTTCCAGTTCTCTTATTCAGATTAGAATCCACTCGATTCACTTCTCCATTCATTTTTCAACTTTTAGGAAGAGTGATACTTTAAGACTTCACACAGGGACACGCATTACTGAATAAGAGTGAAACGCAAAATTTGTGCTCCCTTGGCTACAAGAGAAACTTCCTAAAGAGGAGGGAAAGAAAGTGCCCAGGGGTCAGGTGAGCAGCGGACACAGGAAGCTGTCCATAGCCTAGAGACATCTACGAGCAGCGATGAGATCTTGCAATTAAGAAGATACTGCAAAGTAAGACTGGATTTTTAGGTGGAGGCCACGATTGCCAGTAGGAATGATTACAATACCATTATTCTTATTAAGGGTTTCAACCAACTGTGGCCAGGAGACTTTATGCTGCACATTAAATAGGAACAAGACGGCTATTTCCACGAAGCCAGGTTGGCTAGAGCCCAGATACTCTGAAGAGCATCACATTTACGTCGGTAAGTTGAATTCTGCTGAAAACTGCAACAGTGTCACTCAAAGTGTCCCACGTTTTAACTGTCTACACACTTGAAAGGGGGCTCACTGCCGTTTTGCAGCTGCAGCCTGGAGCCTGACATGGAGGCCCTGCCCAGAATGGAGGCGTGGGTGCCGGGGGGGGACGGCTCAGACCGCCTTTCCCGCCGGTTCCTCCACACGGGGTGCCCACGCTGCCTGCGGCCTGCAGAACATCTGAGGCTCCTGGGCATGAGTGCCCTAAGTCCCTGTGCCAGCCCTTCTATGCCTGGGGCAGAGGAGTGAACACCAGAAGTGGCACACCTTACTGGGAGCAGGTCCAGCAGTCGGGGCACAACCCCAGGAGCAGGACGGCAGGGCCAGGGGCTTCACCGCTGCTCGGGTCCAGGAGCCCTTGGAACGTTCTCGGACCCCAGCTGCCTGACACTCGCTGTAGAGCCACAGCCTTTCCGCCCTGAGACAGCGCGGGCTGCCTGACAAAGGAAGGGGCGCTGGTGACCCCGGGCTAGGGGGCCCAGCCCGCCACTCACTGCACACTCCACGGCGGTCGACAGACTCCGCTCACTTCCTCACCAGATGCCTGAGTCAGCCACACCTTCTGGGTGGCCAGGCCCCTAGAAAAGGCTTCCAGTCAATTCCTGTCTGTTGACCTGGGCTGCCAGCAACCACAGAGAGCCGCATCTCCATTCCCGGCTTTGATCATGAAACCCAGCCTTCAGGGATCTCTAAAGCCTCCCCAAACGCGTGTGCCCCTCCTCTCTGTCTTCCTTACCCTCCGGCTCTCCGATCAGCTTTACAGATTTAAGTCATCTCGCTGTCCTGGGAATAATGGTTTCTATTCCACACGGCATCAACTGGAAAGTAATTTTCTCTATGTCTACACAATCACTCAAAAACCACAGAACTCCACATATGGCAAATAGTTATTTGGCAGCCTTAATTGAAGAATTAGGATTTGGGAGGAACAGAGTATGGGATATATATGTTACCAAGTCCACATTTGCTCTGCTCGCTGCAGGACAGGCCAATGAATCTGAGGGACGAGGAGCTGAGGCAAAGAAGAGACTTTATTTTTGGAGGGGCAGAGCGGATCACTGACGGGGAAGATGGCAGGCTAGCGCCTCAAAATACCCATCTTACTGGGGTCTGGACGCCAGGTTCTTTTCTAGGTCAGAGACGGGAAGGTGAGGAAGCAAAGTAAAAAGGCCCTTGGTCTTGCAAACATCTGGAATGGCAAGCTTCAGGCAGGGGTGTGTTAATTCCTTCCTTCCTGCCGTCTGCAGATGGACAGGGTTCTGAACAAAGGCACTTCAGTTTAACAGGCAGAGGGGCAGGATTCTCAGAGGCAGCCATTCTGCATGATCATAACAACAAAAGCAACGAAAGGCAAGTCAAAGAAACAGTTCTAACGTGGAGTCAGAATTGGCTTCTTCTGTGCAACACATGGGAACAAAAACACAGCTTCAAGTCAAATACCACTCACCCACAATCTTATTCCTGAGTGATGTAAACAATTAAGAAACAGAAATCTCAGAGTTAGGAGACCAGAGCAGACGTTCTCATGCCCTGTGAAGACGGCAGAGCCCGACAGGAAGAATTCCGGCTCTTCCTTCCCTGGGGAAGGACCCAGCCAAGGAAAAGCCACAGTCCGGTTACCCTTCCTGGACCCCGACTTCCTACTCCCTTCTATGAAAGCATTTCCTTCCCTCGCCACGGGATGAACCCATCTGTGCTGGAGAGACACCCGGCAGTCTGTCTGTGTTAGGTCAACGATGACTTCTACTAGGGATCGCCCCTGTTTCACCCTCATCGAGTTCCTCAGACTTCAGCCATCTGGGTGGCTTCTCTCGATTCCTTTATCCTTCTGTGCTTCTCCTCACTTCCTAATGGCCCTGATAATTTTAAACTGTTTGCAGTAGCTGAAAGGCTGCCATGCTGTGCTTCCCAAAAATGGCAGCCAAACTGTGATGCAAAGGGGTGTAGATATGCCCAGAGCAGCACCCCCACCGCAGCCCCCCTGTGCAGGAGAACAGGACCCTCTGCCCAGATTTGAGAAGAACAGTATCTCTCCATCCTTTATACTCGTTACCACTTTCAGGAGACACATCTCAGGGATGACAATACAGAGACATTTGAAAGGTTTGGCAACAAAAACTGCCTTCCTCAGCTGTCCAGAGATGGGCTGTTCCCCTTCCCACCTGCCCTGGAGAACCGCTGTCCTTTCAATCTAGTAAAGAAACCGTCTGCCAGGGCAGGAGACAAAGGTTCAATCCCTGGAGAAGGAAGATCCCCTGGAGGAGGAAATGGCCACCCACTCCAGTCTTCTTGCCTAGGAAATCCCAGATAGAGGAGCCTGGCAGGCTATAGTCCATGGGGTTGCAAAGAGTCAGACGCAACTGAGCCAGCAATTCAACAGCCCAGTTAACTACATCTTTAATTAGGAGACACAGAGACGTTAAGATTTGCTGAACATCCTCTCTCCATCATCTTTCTAAAATGCAATTGGGATAGTGGCATATAGTGATGAGAATTTCTTTTAAAAAAGGGGGTAGAGTTTGAAACTGTTACATGGCTAAATCATAATATTTTCACTTATTAAAAAAGAGGAAAAACAATTCAATAAAAGAATAAACACATAGACCACACTTTCACTCATAATTAACTGTTAGGGCAAACTGAAAACCAACAATTCTTGCATTCAAATGCAACTGTTAATCTACTCTCTCTGAAAATTATTTTATATTTGGTTATATTTTGACTTTTGAGGTACGTTAATGACAAAATACTTTATGCTTCCATTTAGCTTTTCTCATGAAGGAGACCATTTACAAACACATATTAGAAACAATTTCAACAAGGTATACAAATTCAGTGGAAAAACTATCCGTTCATCTGGTTCAAAAGGTATCTGGCATATTTTCTAACACAGAAAGAAATGTTTGCTAAAATACCAATTTGAGACAGATGATTTACTTTACCTCTTACTGGGATTCTGTAAAAAGGATTTTAGAACACATGCTGCATCTTCAGAAACCTGAAGAGCTGCACCTAGGTTTGCAACATCAGTTATGTTGAAGGTTTTAGGTCAAAATTCATCAGAAGGACTTTAATTTGAAACTAAATGATTTTATTCTGTGGCACAAGAATGTTGTTTGCTTCCCTTTTTCTGATTCCAGTTCACTGTCATATTCTACATAACAGACCTACCATCTTTATTGGAAGGAACTCAGTCAGCAAAATCCCTAATGCAAGTGTTTACCACATAATTGTTGAGCGTAATTGCTGACTTGTGAGGGACAGTCTCTAATGTGTGGGAAGCATTTGCCTCTTTTATTACTGTAACTTTGGCATTTTATAAAACTGCTATTTTTATTACTGTGAATAAGACTTTCAGTAACTCATTCAGGCAGTTTTAAGGGCTGAGTTTGTATGGATTTTCAAGCCATACACATATATATGTGTATATATATTTACATTTTAATAGGGATATTTCTGATGCTAATTCTGCATTTTTCTATATATTCTATATTTTCACTTACACCTTAGTTTTCTATCAACATCTGTGCAGAATCAAGTTTAAAATGAAGCTGAAAAGAAGGAGGACCTAATTTTGAACACATTCATAAAAATGTCAAGGTCAATGGGTAAATGTTATTTTAAACTATCATGTAATGCTGAGCACTGCTCTTTTTTATCTTTATATCTAAAAATATATGAGCCATGTAGTAGCTGCTGATTGAGAGTTTGGAAAAACAGGTGAAGAGGCCAAGCACTAGGACTGGTTGATAAACCCCCTGATTTATCAAGGGAATACACTTCTCCACCAAAGGACTGCAAAGCTAATTCAGATTTGCTACAGAAAGTTCCTTGCTAGCTATGAAATGGTGATAGCCAGAAATGAGTGTTTGAAGAATGAACATCATTCACTCACAAGGGTACTTCATTTCTTAAGCAAAATCTTAACATTCTCCTCTTCTTACACCATCCTTTCCAACTCTGTGGCCTGACATGAATGAAAGGAGTGGAGTTAACCGGAGTCTCATGAGAAAAGGTAAATGGAAGAGCAACAGGCACAGGATAAGTCAAATACCCATGGAGAGAGCTTGCAGCGCATCCAGGCATCAGCTGGTAGCTAGAATGTGAAGTGAGTCAAATAGACAAACTGCAGGTCTTACAACAGTTCGCACAACTAACAATTCAGATGTGAATACCCCAACGACACAGCTGTGGACACTATTCTGCTGAAGCTCTCCCAGTCTGAGCCCTACATCTCTGTTACAGGACCGTGGAGGGGCCCCCAAGAACCCACTGACAAAATCCACCTTCACAGTGACTCACTTCACAACGGCTCATCCTCTGGGGGTGACTCAAACCATCCCCACTGTAGCAGGGAAATGCACAGATTTTCTTTGGGCACTAATCACAATGTCCAGACTCGAACAATTTCAGACAGAGCTTCCTCTCCTACGTGAATGACACTGTCAGAGAACTTCCCTACTTAGAGTCTTATGATCACAGTGCTTTACATCCTCAAACGTCATCTGAAGTGACATTGAAATGATAAATGAATGGGTGTGCAAAAAATTAACAGAAGCATCAACTAAACAGACTTGGGGAACCAGAATGGGGGAGCTCTCACGGCCTGAGAAGATAGCAGAGCTCAACAGGGAGAAGACAAGACTCCTCTGCTGGCAAGGACACAGCCAGTGAGAAGCCATGGGCTCCCTGTTCCCAGCTTCCTACTCCCCATAATAAAAGTCTCTCTTCCCAGAAGGGGCTCTCACGTGCCTCACGAAAGGGGCAGACCACTGCCCACCCCCACCCCCCCACTGCAATTCTCTCCCAATCCACAATCCAACTTTGCTGGAGAAATAGCTGACAGCTTATTTGTTTCAGGTCAACAGATGAGAATATAAAAAAGGCAGTACTGTCGATTTGAGGGGAATGACGCTGGGTGGAGGAAACACTGTGGGCTGTGACAAGGCCCAGAGGGTAGGGATGAACTTGGCATTTTCAGTGACACCCAGTAGAGCTGGGGAGTACTGAGCACTAAGGAAGTGGACCAAGTCCTGCTGGACACTGAAGAAGGCTTCCAGTCACACAGACCTTGACTTTCGTGACATAAACAAGATAAAAATAAATGTTTCATCTGTTTTTTTTTTTTTAAGATGCAATTTTAAAACTGCAACTTAAAAATAAATATGGGGAGTCAGGTAGCTCTAATAAAACTTGTAAAACCTTTAGAGTCACTGAAGTGAGTAACTACTTCCTAGTATTTAAATGACCAGCCCAGGCTCCGTGTGATACACATTTCTAATTGGGGTTGCTGACTCTAGCCTTCATTAGGAAGCAAACTTTAACTCTATAACCAGGCATTCCCAACGTGAGTTCTGTAGAATGCTGATTTTAAAAGTTAACTGGAAATTGGGGAGAGGATTCCAAGGGCAAATTTTGCTCAGTATACACTGAGTATAAACAAAATTTCTCAGATCTTTCAACATGGGAATACACATTATATGCGAATAACAGCACACTTGTATGGCCATTGCCTTCTCTTTTTGCTGAACTAGGTTGAAGCACTGATGACCAGCGAACAAAATTTGGTCATTGTTGCTCTTGGAGGCCCTAGATTCTACAACCATAAATCTCCCTTGGTTCTTATTAGCCCATTATAAAATACTGTGTCTTTTTATGTATTTTCCATTAAAATAATTATGAAAGCCTTAATCTTAAAGAACATAAAATGGGCTATTTATTCCGTTAGGCAAAGGAGATTAATTTGATGGCTTTATTTTGGATTTTATTGCTAGCTGAGGTTTTATACCTGGGTGTTGAAAAATTGTATAATCTGGCTGAGAGCAAATTAGGAATGTGAACTGCCGGGAAAATTTTCTCCAACAATTTGTAGGTGGATTACTCTGATGTGAGGTCCTCTTAATTAATTATGGATCAGCCAAACTGGTATTTACTTGAACTATATCAAGTGCTATTAATTTGGCCTTATTTCATGAAATCAATGATTGTCTAAAATCATCACATAACCACAAAATGAGAAAGCAGATGATTCAAATACTCTTGTAATTCTGAGAGAGAAGGATGCATTTTAAGTAACTTTTTATTTTGAAGTTGTGTAACAACAAGAAGCTGCAGAAGTAGACAGAGTTCCCGGGTACCCTTCATCCAGCTCCCCCCAGTGACCATATAACACGCAGTCAAAACAAAGAAGCTGAAGGTACTATGATACTATTTACTCGGGTATAGGATTTCAATAGCTTTTACACACATTTTGTGTGTGGGGGGTTGGGCATGGGGGTGCTTATCTTTTAAGGAAGGATTCTTCCCAGGGAGTTTCCAAAAAGACAGCTGCCCAAGCAAGCTAATTAGATATCCACTGCTAACAATCTTGACCTCAATTAGGTGAAGGATTCCTAATTAAATCTTTACAGGCTTTTGTGTTAAATGGTAATTGAATGCCTAAAAGTTCCTCACAATTATATCATATTAACAAGAATGTATTTGCATTTTTAATGTTTTATTGATTTCCAATTCACCACAGGGCTATTAGTTCTATCTTACCATGCCATTTGGAGGATTTACAAATTGTTCTTTAGGGTTGAAAAGCTGACAGAATGGGTTTAAAAAAAACAACCAAGTTTGTGACCCGCTCAGGGTTTCACCGACTGCCACATTTTAACCACTCCTTCTCACAATTACTAGTGTCTGTTTAAATCTGTGGGTAGGATGACAGGGGACAGAGTAAAACAGGAGACACTCCCTTTCTCTAAAAATGTTTGGGTCAGAGCACAGTTTCTCCAGACTCAGGGCTATTTTTCAGAACTCTGTGTAACTGTTTGTACAACTGCTCATGAGTGTTACACAATTTCAAAATAAAGTTATTAGTTGGCTTGGCTAGTTTGGTTCCACATACAAAATCTTTAGGTTTTAATTATGTTTCATATTTATTTATGCAACATGAATTTATGATCAATAATGATTATCTGTGTTTTTAGGGATATATAGCACATGACCCTTAATATAATTTTATCCACTGATTTATCTAAAGTATTTACCTTAATCTGTAGACAATACCTGTTTTCATTTATTGGTTCATTTCTTGTACTAGCTTTTCCCAAGCCACTGAAAAAAAAAAATCATACACACCAAGATTTAAAAATAGAAAAGTCAGTGTCTACTTAGCTTTGCAGTCAGCCATGGGCCTGAACCTATCTTTCTCTATTAATATCTCCCAGGAGATTGTCAGATGACAAAAGCTACATTAAAACAATCATTCCAGTTCTTTAAAAAGGAAGATCTCTGCAAATATATGTGATTTTTAAAAATTAGCATTCTTACCTAATGTTGCATTTATAATTGAACATGCATTTTAATAATCAAACACAAAGGTAATGCCAACTTTTTTGTTGTCATATAATACACCAAAGATAGAAATATTTTACCAGCTAAATTAAAAGTTTGCCCCAGGTTATAATTTTAAGTTTCTAGTATCACTTAGGGGAATATACATTTTTTTCAAAGTATTCGGAGAGGATTAGAAGTGAACAATTATTCAGATCTAACTGTAAGTAAACAATGATAAGAACAGATGAAGTGAAGTGAAGTCGCTCAGTCGTGTCCGACTCTTCGTGACCCCGTGGACTGTAGCCCACCAGGCTCCTCCATCCATGGGATTCTCCAGGCAAGAATACTGCAGTGGGTTGCCATTTCCTTCTCCAAAGAACAGATGAACCAGCAAACAAATTTCTCCAGAAGCATGTCATGGCAAAAGGTCCAGAGAATTCAGCCTTATGTCTTTTCTCTCACAGGAGAACAGAATAGACTGTCTGGCTAAAAAAATAGTTTAAATGTTCATATAGTACTTCATTTCTCTGTTTCCTTGTATTAGATGCAGTAACACCCATCCACTAACTCAAGCTCTTGGAAAGTACTTTGAAACATCTAATTCTGGTGGTAAAGTTGGGGGTTCAGGATGGGGAACATGTGTATACCTGTGGTGGATTCATGTTGATGTGTGGCAAAACCAATACAATATTGTAAAGTAATTAACCTCCAATTAACATAAATAGATTTATTAAAAAAAAACAACACCCCTACTGATATGTCCATGTTTCTCTGGTCTGCCCTTTCTGATCACTTATGTAGTTACAGTCAGTTACAAAATCCTCTGTTATGCATTCACCTATATGAGGAATGCTTCATTTAAAAAATCCCATGTCTCTGCTCATGAAACGGGGGGACTGAAATACTCCAGGCACAATGCAGCTGAGTACATACTGGAGCCATAAAGCAGATGCTAACTCTTTTTCCAAGTTTTATGATAACACGTGCTTATATACTTTCCGCAAATAATTTACATTTCACTACTTTTACCAAGTATATGATTGACAGTTACTATGAGAAGTTAAACAATGTAATTTTCAACTGAGTGGTCTTATCCCAGGTCTGTCCAAACTGAAACACCATCGAGTGTGCTGGGCTCTGTTAGAGCCTCCTCAGATCTGCTCAGCTCACCTGGCCTCGCCTGTTTGCATTGCTTGAATTCCCAAAGGGCCCCAAGAATGGCTTGTACCATCCCATCCTTGTTCTTAAACATCATCACAACTGAAACCACAGGCTGCGTAGTGCTCCTCAGACATACAGCCTGGACTGTGCCACTGCCTGCATCCTGTCTGACAGCTTTCATGCTTTCCAGCTCTCTGAATCGCTATATTGCACCTGCATAATCTCTTAAAATTTTTTTTTTTAAAAAGGGGTGGTCCTCTTTGCTCACTTTGTAGAAGTGTTTGTGAGATTCAGAGCTGTGAAAATTCTTCCATTTATTTATATTCTGACATGTACACACTCTGTATTTATTTGTGGCTGGGCTGGGTCTTCATTGCTACACAGGGGCTTTCTCCAATTGTGGAGAGCAGGGGCTACTCTCCAGTTGCACGGTGCAGGCTGCTCACTGTGGTGGCTTCTCTTGTTGCGCGGCACAGGCTCCAGGTGCCTGTCTTCAGATTTTTTAATTCTAGTTGAGCTCTTTCAAATCCTAAAAGATGATGTTGTGAAAGTGCCACACTCATTATGTCCGCAAATCTGGAAAACTCAGCAGTGGCCAGAGGACTAGAAAACGTCCGTTTTCATTCCAAAGAAAGGCAATGACAAAGAATGTTCAAACTACGAAACAATTGCATTCATCTCACACGCTAGCAAAGTAATGCTCAAAATTCTCCAAGCCAGGCTTCAACAGTATGTGAACTGTGAACTTCCAGATGTTCAAGCCGGATTTAGAAAAGGCAGAGGAACCAGAGATCAAATTGCCAACATCTGCTGGATGATCAAAAAAGCAAGAGACTTCCAGAAAAACATCTACTTTGGCTTTATTGACTATGCCAAAGTCTTTGACTGTGTGGATCACAATAAACTGTGGAAAATTCTGAAAGAGATGGGAATACCAGACCACCTGACCTGCCTCCTGAGAAATCTGTATGCAGGTCAAGAAGCAACAGTTAGAACTGGACATGGAACAACAGACTGGTTCCAAATAGGGAAAGGAGTACATCAAGGCTGTATATTGTCACCCTGCTTATTTAACTTATATGCAGAGTACATCACGTGAAATGCTGGGCTGGATGAAGCACAAGCTGGAATCAAGATTGCCGGGAGACTTATCAATAACCTCAGATACACAGATGGTACCATCCTTACGGCAGAAAGCAAAGAAGAACTAAATAGGCTCTTGATCAAAGTGAAAGAGGAGAGTGAAAAAGCTGCCTTAAAACCCAACATTCAGAAAACTAAGATCATGGCATCTGGTCCCATCACTTTATGGCAAATAGATGGGCAAACAATGGAAACAGTGAGAGACTTAAATTTTTGGGCTCCAAAATCACTGTGGATGGTGACTGCAGCCATGAAACTAAAGGACATGTACTGCTTGGAAGAAAAGCTATGTCCAACATAGACAGCATATTAAAAAATATTACTTTGCCAACAAAGGTCCATCTAGTCAAAGCTATGGTTTTGCCAGTAGTCATGTATGGATATCAGAGTTGGACTATAAAGAAAGCTGAGTGCCGAAGACTTGATACTTTGGAACTGTGCTGTTGGAGAAGACTCTTGAGAGTCCATTGGTCAGCAAGGAGATCCAACCAGTCAACCCCAAAGGAAATCAGCCCTGAGTGTTCATTGGAAGGACTGATATTGAAGCTGAAACTCCCAATACTTTGGCCACCTGATGCAAAAACCAACTCACTGGAAAAGACCCTGAAGCTGGGAAAGATTGAAGGCAGGAGGAAAAGGGGACACAGAGGATGAGATGGTCGGATGGCATCACCGACTCAAAGGACATGAGTGTCAGTAGGCTCTGCAAGTTGTCTATGGACAGGGGAAGCCTGGCCTGTAGTCCATGGGGTTGCAGAGTCGGACACGACTGAGCGACTGAACTGAAGTAAACCATACTTTGGTTTTCATCTGTTTAAATCTTTTTTTTTCCAATTCATCCATTTCAGTTTTAATTTTACTGATGTTTTTTTCTATATGCCTTTTTCATTTCTAAGAAGTTCATTTTCTCCCCAAATGTGCTTTATCTTGTAAAAAAAAAATTAGTGGTTACACTAGAGTTTACAATATACATTTACAATTAATTTAAGTACATTTTCAAATAACACTATACTGTCTCATAGTTAGTGCAGACACCTCATAAAAGATAATTCTCAATTCCTTCCTTCCATCCCGTATAACACTGCTGTCATTTATTTTACTATTCCATAAATTAAGAATATGATTTTACCTTCATTTCTCCTTTCTCCAATGCTTTGTCTTTCTTTATGTATTTAGGACCATGTTTTTTATTCCTGAAAATTTTCTTTTCATATTTCTTGCAGGGCAGGTTTGTTAGCAATGCATTCTTTGTTTTAGCTTGGGGAAAAAAAAAAAAAAAACCTCTTTATTTCTCTTTCATTCCTGAAGAATAATTTTACTGGATAAAGGATTCTAGGTTGGTGTTTTTGTTTTTTCCTTTCTTTCAACTCTTCAAATATTTCACTGTACTTTCTTCTTGCTTCCATGTTTTTTTGGAAAAAGTCCACTGTATTTCTTATCCTCTTTCCTCCAAAGGTAAGGTGATATCTTTCTGCCCCCCCCCCTTTTAAGATTTTATCTTTGTCTTAGTTTTTCCACAGTTTGAATGTGATTTGCATAGGTGTAGATTTTAGTATTCTCTGAACTTCCTGGAACTGTGGTTTGGTGTCTAGTTTTGGAAATGTCTTAGCTGTTATTGCATTAAATATTTGTTTCATTCTCTCTTTTATCTTTTTGTGGTATTTTGATTAATCACATATCCTTTTTAAACTTTTCCTGCATTTCTTAGATATCCTGTGCATTTTTTTCATTCTTTTTCTTCCTTTGATTTTCAGTTTAGAAGTTTCCACTGACCTATCTTCAAGCCAATAGATTCTTTCTTTGGCCACATCCAGTCAACTGATGAGCCCATCAAAGGCATCCTTCATTTCTCTTACAGAATGTTCATTTTGTAGCATTTCACTTTGATTCTTTCTAACCTTCGGTCTGTTTCCATTACTCACCGTCCATTCTAGCATGTTGCCTATTTTTTCCAGCAGAGGCTAGTTGATAGCTCCAGAGCCTTCTGCTCCGGTAACCTGACCTCACTGACTCTCGGTGCTTGCCTGTATCTCGAGACTCTGGGATGGACGTTTACCCTGTCAGCTCCAGTTCTCATGTATCCAGGTCATTGTTTTTCCAGATTTTTTTTTAAATTGAAAGCACAGAAGTGACAACTTTTAAGCTCTTTATATGTTAAAGCTATAATCATGGATCAAAATCTACTCTGCTTTATCTCTATGATAAAGGTATTTATCAAAATTTTTTTCCTTTTCTCATGTTTTGATCCACTATTATTTAAACCTTTATAAATATTTTGTTTCCAAAAAATCCACAATCTCTAGTTAGTCATGGGTTCTGATTATAGTTTTCTTTTCCTGACAACTCTTGCTAATCTGACTTTTTCCCCTTGTATATCTTGTAATTCTGAGTTATGATCCCATCCTTGGTGGATCTATCTGGGAAAATCAAACTCTTGGGTTGATGGAGTGCCTTCTCTTCTCAATGTTATACACTTCTGCAAGGAAGCAGGTGTGATATCAACTGTGGACAACTTTAAATGTATTTCTCAGCCTGAGTTTTTTCCAGTTACAACAGTATTGTGAATTCAAACCCCAAAGACATATGAGTGCATATGTATACTTATAAATCTTCAGGCAACTTAAAAAATATTTACAGCCCAGGCTGAAACAGGTGAAGTCCCTTGATTATTCCTATATTAACAGGACAATAACTAGAAATATCTGTTAGGATGTCCTCAAGCATTTCAAATTCAACCCTGTTTCAATGTGAACTCTTTAACTTGTCCCTCATGGTTTATCAGCACTGTGATGGAATTACTGCAATAATTAACAAGGTGCAATGTGACAATACCCTCAGCAAACGTCACCTGGTTGTAATATATCAACACAGTCAAGAGTAAGTGAATACACACTATGTTTCCTACGGAAACATAGAGTTTAAACCATCTAGAGGAATTCATATCAGGCCCTGTGCTGGTCTTAAAAACCAACTCTGAAAAAGACTTAAAAATTAATTACCACTATATAAATATTTCATAATTTCTTCACAGCACAATGTCAATATTTCAATGTAAAGTCCTCTGAGCATGATTTTTGGTTCATGAGTTACTAGGGCTATAAGTGATTTGTTATGTTGAATCTCACCCATGAAGAAACCTGGGTTTTCTAAAAATTAGTTTTGGGGACCTCCCTGGTGGTCCAGTGACTAAGACTCCGTGTTCCCAAAGCAGGGGCCCCAGGTTCGATCTCTGGTCAGAGTGAAGAGGAAAAGTTAAACTGTTACATCACCTGCTGCTCGTAACTCAGCTTTCTTCATGCCAAGTCTGGATCACCTAGGTCACGTAGTCTCGGAAAGTGGGGACTTGCAATACTAGGAACTGGAGCTTATCTCACTCACCTTGTCCTGCTCTTTGCAATCTCCCAGCCCCTGCTGCTGCTGCTGTTAAGTCGCTTCAGTCGTGTCCGACTCTATGTGACCCCATAGATGGCAGCCCACCAGGCTCCCCCATCCCTGGGATTCTCCAGGCAAGAACACTGGAGTGGGTTGCCATTTCTTTCTCCAGTGCAGGAAAGTGAAAAGTGAAAGTGAAGTCGCTCAGTCGAGTCTGACTCTTAGTGACCCTGTGGACTGCAGCCACCAGCCTCCTCCATCCATGGATTTTCCAGGCAAGAGTACTGGAGAGGGGTGCCATTGCCTTCTCTGGCCCAGCCCCTGCAAACCTGCCTAATCAGGCTTGTCCAGGTCAGGCAGCCCCCTCCCCATCTTCACTGCTGTTCCTGCGCACAAAACCCCTAAGTTTAAATCAGCCTATTAGCAGCTAGTGTTACCCACTATATTCTGTCTATAAAAACTCTGTAGACCCTTTGATCCGGGTTCAGAGCTTGGAGTGTTAACTCCTCTGGGCCCGCCGGCGTAATAAACCTGAGTTCTCCAACTCTCCAAGCATGGTGCTTGGTCTCTCCATTACTGGCTTCTGCAACAAGGGAACTAGATCCCACATGCCACAACCAAGGCTCAGCACAGCCAAATAAATCAATAAATGGCATTTAAAAGAATGACTAGTTCTTGATTCTCCCTCCAAACCAATCTACCCTAAAGCTGCACCCCCTCCTCTTGGTTCCCCTTTCTCAGAGATGGCAGTTCTACGGTTGCTGAGACTAAAATTTTGAGGTCATCTGGATACCCTTCTCTTTCACCCAGTCCCATGCTTTCCTCCATCAGATTCTGAAAGCACTACCTTCCAAACATCCAGAATCCAAATCCTTCTCTTCAGCAAGATTGTAGTAATATACACTAATGTACACGCTGCTGCCTTTTCTGGGGTAGAGTCTGTACTCCACGGAAGAGCCAGAGGGGCCATTATCATTATTCAGGACACATCACTTTATTTACTGCCTCAGACCACATCACACCCCACTCATAACTCTCTGATGACTTCTCATCTCACTTAGAATAAAATTCCAAGTTCAAAAGCAAGATGCCTGCAGACCCTATGCAATGTGACCGAAAAGCAGAACGTCTCAGGTCATCTAACTCCTTCTCCAGAGCCAGCTTCTCCAAGAGACGGTCTCTGGCCAGGGGATGTAAAATGACAGCTCACCCTCCTGTCACTCCGCCTCCTTCTAGGGTTTAATAGGTCTTTTCCTTACCCGTAGAACTAACGACATAGCGCTACACACTTCCTGACGTGTGTTTATTATCTACTAACAATCCGTCCCCAAGGAATTTGCTGTTATTTCTGCAGGAGCCAGATCACTGCCAGGAACAAAGAAGGGGAGTTATCAGTATTTGTTCATTCATCAGAAAATATTTGCTTAACTCTATTTAGGGTTCAGAATAAGATGTTGAATCAAATGTCCATGTGTTTGGCACATTATTAAACACAAAGAGTAAAATAAAAAAAATGCACTGATACTGTAAAGAAAGGGTGTGTGAACAGGGTTTCTTGTCCACTCTAGGGAACATGAGTCACTTCTCAGAAAAACTGACATCTGTACAGACGTAGGCATGTGAAAGGTGCTTTGAGTGACAGGAACATTTCAGGCTGAGGATTAGCTTTGTGCAGGGGCCATGCAGCAGGATTTACGAGCATGTAAACAAGAGGAGCCCAGTGTATCAGCTGATCACAGAAAAGGAAGAGACAGAGTAAGAATGAAATCATGGGCAAATCATGAAAGTGTGTAGAGACCTTGATAGAAAGTGTCATCTTTGGGCAGTTGAGCAGTAAGTGCAGTTTTAAGCAGGTGGTCAGGTTTTCGAGGTAAGAAGCCAATCATGCCTCCAGTGCAGGGACTCCAGGGACTCTGGTGGTAATCTAGGAACAAGAAGGTGACAGTATGGTCCAGGAGACTGATTCCAATCTAGCCATCTCTGCTTAGTTTGCTGTAGATATTTGGAGGTTGAAACTAGCATGGCTGAGTGACTCATTAAACTGACAACGCAGGGAGACATCAAAAATACCACCAGGACCTCCCTGGAGGCCCAGTGGCTAAGACTCCATGACCAAAGCTGGGGCCGTGGACCCCTGGTCAGGGAACTGGATCCCTCATGCCACAGCCACAAGTCTGCATGACACAACTAAAGACACTGCATACTGCCACTAAGACCCAGTGCAGCCAAACAGATAATAAGTATTTAAAAAATACATCCCAGATGAATGCGTTTGCTCAGAAGCAGGGAAATGGACCCTGTTAGTCCCTGATTTGGGAGGGAAAGGAAGGTGAAAATTAATGAATCTGGACTCACACACTTTTCTCTTGCTTTGACACTGACATTTAAAGACTGTATTATTTGTTCCTAAGCGAAACTCTTTCCTTCAAATTATGAAAAATACCTTGGCAAGAACACAGCTCCTTTTAAGATTATCCTCATTTGTGTGACTGGTGAAGAATCCTCCTGCCAATGCAGGAGTCGCAAGAGACTTTGGTGCCATCCCTGTGCTGGGAAGACCCCCTGGAGGAGGAAATGGTGGCCTGCTCTAGATTCTCGCTGGGATAATCCCATGGACGGAGGAGCCTGGCAGGGTACAGTCTGTGTGTGCTTGCTAAGTCGCTTCAGTTACGCCCAATTCTATGAGACCCTATGGGGTCGCAAAGAGGTAGACACAACTGAACACACGCACACATATGTGTGACTGTGTCTTAATGCAGGCATAGTCCAGAACTGTCCTAGCAAGCAACCTTACTGTGTCACCATGACTTATTTTTTCTTTGCTGCTGAGGAGTGAGTTATTCATGCTGTTTGCAAGACAAGGTGGAGAGTTTGAACTTTGAGAATATTTTTCAAGTAATTCTTGGCTCCACACAATTTAAAGTTTGGAAATATGCAATAAATAATACCTAAATAATAAAGTAATACATCTTTTAGAACAATTCTCTATAAGAAGCGAGGTCTTATGGATTATCTTCATTGCCAATAATCAGATTTTTAAATCAGAGGCAAAATATTAGTATTGGTAGAAATACATAGAGATGCCCCCCCCATTTAATTTTAGTATATGGTACCTGAATGTTTTTAAAATTTATGAGACAAACTGAACAGAATATGTGATTAAAAAGTAGTAGTTAGTGGATTTGAAGTAATTCTGTATTACTCAAACATTATGAAATATGTCTTGAAGGCAACAATTTGGGCTTCAATTATTAAATATTTAACCATTACTTTAGATGCTCTGATTTAATAAAACTCACAATATCAGCATAGTTATATATATTTTTCACTTTATGTAGAAATGGCTGCTACTTTGTAAGCACAACCAGAATTGTAAATATTATATCATTATTAGAAAACTAAATGCAATACGTTAATTTTGCATTTTGGTTCAGAGTATAATGGGCTTCCCTTGTGGCTCAGCTGGTAAAAAATCTGCCTTCATTGCGGGAGACCTGGGTTCGATCCCTGGGTTGGGAAGATCCCCTGGAGAAGGGAAAGGCTACCCACACCAGGATTCTGGCCTGGAGAATTCCATGGACTGTGTAGTTCATGGAGTTGCACAAAGTCGGGCACGACTGAGCAACTTTCACTTTCACTTTTCAGAGTATAATACTGAAGAAACAAAAAACAACACTTGATCTAATTCAGGGGCGAATAAATAACTCACAACCATGCACCTAACCATTTTTCGTTAGTGCAAAGACTTCCTTGATTTAGAGAGTCAGCCAAATGTCCCACAGGAAAAGAAAAGTCACGGGTAACCTTCTTTGAAGTAGGTCTGACTTGAACTACCTAGAGCTTAAAAGCACACTGAAAAAGAATCTTTTGGTGATGGGGAGAAAGTCATCTCACTGGTTTTGAGCCTGACTAGCTAATTAGAATTGGAGTGGAAATCTATAAGGGGAAATTGTTTGAAGACAGATTGGTTACCCTTGAACAGATATGAATAAGTGATTATTAGGCTAACATGAAACATGGGGTTACCATCTTTGTCCTTATATAACACCTTGATATTCTGGTGATAATACATATAGCAAAATTACCAGAATAACGTGCAGTCATCATTTCTTTATTGAACACAGTTTGTTATAAGAAACTTCTTACTAATTTACTGGATTGGGATCTCATAAATAAAGCTGCTATGAATACTTAGTGCATGTCTTTGTGTTGACATGTTTTTATTTCTTTTGGGTAAATATCTAGGAGTTTAATTTCTGGGACAAAGGAAAAGTATATGTTTAAATTTTTAAGAAACCCTTGAAATGTTTTCCTAAATGGTTTTATAAGTTTGTATCCTGACCAACAGTCTGAAGGCATTCCAGTTGCAGCAATCACTCAGCATGCCTTGGTGATGTCAGGTGCAATGGTATTCCGTTGTGGGATTAACGTGCATATCCCTGATGACTAATGAGGCTGAGCATCTTTTCATGTGGCTTAGTAGCAATTCTTGTATTTAATTTTGTAACATGCATCTTCCAATATTTTTCCAATTTATTTAAGTCAACTTTTTATTTTAGAAAACGTTTTGGATTTACAGAAAAATCATGAACACACTATAGAATGTTCCCATAAACCTACACCCAGTTCCCTGATAACATACTACCTTTGCATGGCACCTTTGTTAACTTTGTTGAACTGATATTGATAAATTACTTAATATCAAAGTACATACCAGAATCTGCCTGCAATATACCTGGGTTCAATTCCTAGGCTGGGAAGATCCCCTGGAGAAGGAAATGGCAACCCACTCCAGTACTCTTGCCTGAAAAATCACATGGATGGAGGAGCCTGGTGAGCTACAGTCCATGGGGTCGCAAAGAGTCAGACATGACTGAGTCGCTTCTCTCTCTCTCTGATAGTTTTGAGTAGTGGTCAGGGATTTCGTAAAATGTTCCTCTGTTGGGAAGTTTCTGAAATTTTCTCACAATTAGCGTAGGGTTATTTTTGGCAGGAAGACCAAAGGGGTAAGGTATCATTTTAGCACATAAATGACTGTGATTCATCACTGTTGATGTTACCCTGATCACTGGGCTGAGGTCTTGTTGGGTTTCTCCACCATGAAGTTACTTACTCTCCTTTTTCCCCACTCTGTGCCCTTTGGAAGGAAGTTACTGTGTATAACTCACACTCAGGCGGGGAGATGCATGCTTCACTTCCGTGGGGGCAGAGTATCTATTACATGAAATATTTGGAATTCTCCTGCTGGGCAGATGCGTCCCTTCTCCATTCATTCATGTACTCAATTATTTGCTAATATAAACATGGACTCATGCGTATTTATGTTATGCTTCGTGTTCGAATCCAATCCTACTTTATTTTGTTATTCAAATCACTCCATCTTTAGCCAGTGGGGACTCTTTCACTTGGATCCTGTGTTCCTCTGACACACTCTCTCAACATAGTCTTTGTTTGTTGGTTTATTTGTTTTTAGCACTTCCTTACTCTGGGGCACTAAGGATAGCCAATAACTCTGGGGCACTAACGAGAGCTCAACAGAGATTGAGTTCTTTTTCTGCCCTGATCCTGTAATTAGCATTTATTCAAAGATCCCTGAATCCTTCAGAAATGTGGATGCCTAGAAGAAATAATTTTCCCTATAAAATTTTAAGTGAACAGAGAAGAGGTTTCTCATGATAATCTAGGAAAGCAGGATAACCCAAATAATCTCTTTATCAAATTACTACTTTATATTTGGATATAAATTTTAGAATCTATGCAATGACCCATGTTAAAACTTCCAAGAAGCAATCGCACTTTCTAGATGTTTTAAATATTTTTTAAAAAGCAGTCTGTTGCAACAGGATTTTATGACAAGTATAAAATTTACTGCCGTGGCCTTTTCCAGATGTTGCTTCCAGTTCTAATGTACCCGAGGGCATACGAGAACCAGACTGAGGCATTCATTATGCACCGCTTTATGTGCGGCTTTCTTCCAGGGACCTCCCACCCTGGTCGGGAAGATGCACCAAGTAACACATCTAAAGACGGCAAATTCCTGGGTTAGGCATGAAGAAGCTCCAAGCCCAGTTTCAAGCTGGCTCTACATTGGATACATAATACAGATATTGTAAAAATCATGATTTGGGGGCCTTTTTCTGTTAGATAAGGAGGTTAGATGAGTGGATTAGCAGGATACTTTCAAGTGCATTCTGTTCTGCAAAAGCAACACAGCTCGTAATTAAGAGCTGAAGTACTGAGTGTAACTGCTACGCGAGTTCAGAGAACAGCAAGAATGGTGTGAGCTAAAACTACAGGGGGGGAATGACGAAAAATGGGTGACAAAGATTTCATGTGACCACGAAATACAGAGCCTTTGCATTTATAACCAAAGTGAAACATTTACGACCTGGTCATCACCCCTGCGTTTTATGTCATGTGACAACAATGAGGCTAATCCACTTTTAATCAAATTAATCAGCTGCTTTGTTAAACGACATACAGCTTATTATCAGACTGACGTTTAACAGAAGCGTAGGACGTATGCTTCATCTAAGAATAAAACACAGGGGTTTTTGTGGTGGTCCAGTGGCTAAGACTCCCAATGCAGGGGATCTGGGTTCGATCCCTGTTCAGGGAACTAGATCCCACATGCTGCAGCTAAGAGTTTGCATGCCTCAACTAAGACCTGGTTTAGCCAAATAACACTGAAGAAGAAGAAGAAGAAAGCACAGAGGTTATTTTAAGCCTAACTTATTGTCAAGAGTAAAATCCCTAATACTTTAGTTGTCTCTTAGAATGAACTGTTTCTAGTGCCAAAAGTATTCCTTCTAGCTGGTGAGAGGGATTTTTAAATGATTCCCAGATGCTGAAGGGTTCTGGGTAGGTATTCTCCTTGAGTTACTGTTTCTGGCCCCAAGATCTGTGCACATCCCCACTTGCCATCAGAGAGAGGACTGCACAAGAATCCACCAAGTGTGGCAAATGGTGTTTGCTACCAACTGCCAACTGCTGCTCATCACTTTCTTTGACGCTTTCAGCTCAGGATGAGAGACTAAGGAAACATTCCCCATGGTGCTGAGATGCAAATTCACAGAAAATAGCTGCCGCTGGTAAACATTTTAAGTGTTTGAAACAGTCATCGACTTCCAGTCCGAGGGTAAAAACTGCTAAGGACAGTGATATTAATGAAAGGGATAGATGTATTGTCTGGACTTAGAGCTATAATGCAGGGGGGTTCACGTGGTTGGAGAGAGAAGAAAATTTTATTTTTTGTCTCTTCCATTCCCTAAAAGTAAAATGCTGCAAATTAAAAATTGAGAAGTCTATTTTGGCTATGTTAAGAACATTCCAGGGTTTCCCTGGTGGCTCAGTGGTTAAAAAAAAAAAAAAAATCCACCTACCAAATGTAGGAGACACAAGGATCAATCCCCGGGTGGGGAAGCTCCCACGTGCCACAGAGCAACTAAGCCCACACTCCACACTACTGAGCTGATGTTCCAGAGCCCGTGCCTGGTGCCTGCACGCTAGTCGCTCAGTCGTGTCCGACTCTGTGACCCCACGGACTGTACCCCGCCAGGCTTCTCAGTCCATGCGATTCTCCAGGCAAGAACACTGGAGTGCACTGCCATTCCTTTCTCCACCAGAGCCCATGAGCTGCAACTAAAGACCTCACGCACAGCAACTGCTGAAGCCCGCGCACCCTGGAGCCCGTGCTCCTTAACAAGAGAAGCCGCTGCAGTGAGAAGCCCATGTACCGCAGTAAGTGGCCCTTGCTCATTGCAACTAGACAAAAGCCCACACAGATCAACATGGCCAAAAATCAATATAAAAATAAAGGAAGTCACATGTATAAAAAGAACATTCCAAAATTACATGAATGGTATTTAAAGTTCAGACGCTAAAACCTCATATTTTAATCAGTGAGAATCTGCTCTGATTGTTGCATTATTGAAAATAAACTTTCACCAATTATAACCATCTTACAGACTCCCACGTGCTTTACTCTTTCTGCTGGGTTGATGATTGTTACTTGAAAGATACTAAGTCTGTTCATGTAGTGAAAAGTGAAAACAAATGATAGGAAAAGACAATAAGATGAAAATTAAATCCTAAATGATAAACCCGGCTCTCTCAAGCCACTCAAACAGAGCAGAAAGAAATCCCTTTGCAGCAAATCAGAAAAAAGTCAGCAAATAAGAATCTTGGCTTTACCACCAATTCCATGTAGAAACTTAAAACAATGTATGTTGTGTGTCAGGATCTCAGTTCTTGTGTAAAAATGAGTGAATAGGAAAGAATCATCTGTAAGATTTCTTCCAGAACCAAATAACTGATGTTTATGTTAGCAGGAATACTACTGCTTGGACACACTGTTCAGATAAAAGAAGACTGACTGCACACTAATAAAGAAAACAATGGAAAAAGGAAGTAAAACTAAGAAGATTGCTAGTCTGACACACAAAGTCCTGACAAGGATCGCATTTGTCAGGAGGTCAGTTCAGCTCAGTCGCTCAGTTGTGTCCAACTCTTTGCGACCCCATGAACTGCAGCACCCCAGGCCTCCCTGTCCATCACCAACTCCCATGTCCATTGAGTCGGTGATGCCATCCAACCATCTCATCCTGTGTTATCCGCTTCTCCTCCTGCCTTCAATCTTTCCCAGCATCAGGGTCTTTTCCAATGAGTTCAGGTCTTCACATCAGGTGGCCAAAGTATTGGAGTTTCAGCTTCAACATCAGTCCTTCCAATGAACACCCAGGACTGATCTCCTTATGGACTGGTTGGATCTCCTTGCAGTGCAAGGGACTCTCAAGAGTCTTCTCCAACACCACAGTTCAAAAGCATCAATTCTTCAGCACTCAGATTTCTTTATAGTCCTACTCACATCCATACATGACCACAGGAAAAACCATAGCCTTGACTAGATGGACCTTTGTTGACAAAGTAATGGCTCTGCTTTTTAATATGCTGTCCAGGTTGGTCATAACTTTCCTTCCAAGGAGTAAGTGTCTTTTAATTTCATGGCTGCAGTCACCATCTGCGCATGTCAGGAGGTGTGTAATACCAAACACGATAGAATATTTGCATGTTGAAGCTGGATCTTTTTTTTTTTTTTTTTTGAAGCTGGATCTTTTAAAGTTTGATCTGATCACATATTGAGGAAATCAAGGCTCAGATTAGGGAGTGTAAAGAATGCATGACTCAAATCCAGGATCCTAAACCCCAGAAGGAGGACATCCAAGCACCCTGCTTGTTGCTTCATCATGAATTTAATGTTATTACACGTTTGGCCTCCTTTCTTTCACTGCGATGGGAGCCCAGATATTCCCCTCTAATCATTCATTTATTGAACACACCCTATGTGTCAGGGACTATTCTACGCAAAGGCTACTATTGTAGAGGATGGGGCATTTTTTGATCATTAGAAGTACCCGAAACAAATCTTGTACAAAAATATTTACCACCAACAAGGACGTGTTGTATAGCACAGGGGACCATACTCAATATATTGTAATATTCATAGTGGAAAAAATCTGAATCTGAATTTATTATAGTGAAAGTGAAAGTGAAGTTGCTCAGTCGTGTCCGACTCTTTGCGACCCCATGGACTGTACCCTACCAGGCTTCTCCGTCCATGGGATTTTCCAGGCAAGAATACTGGAGTGGGTTACCATTTCCTTCTCCAGGGGATCTTCCTGACCCAGGGATCGAACCCAGGTCTCCTGCATTGGAGGCAGGCACTTTATATATAATAAATGTATACACACCAGTCAGAATGTCTGCGATCCAAAAATCTGCAAGCAATAAATGCTGGAGAGGGTGTGGAGAAAAGGGAACCCTCCTACACTGTTGGTGGGAATGCAAACTAGTACAGCCACTTTGGAGAACAGTGTGGAGATTCCTTAAAAAATTGCAAATAGAACTACCTTATGACCCAGCAATCCCACTGCTGGGCATACACACCGAGGAAACCAGAATTGAAAGAGACACATGTACCCCAATGTTCATCGCAGCACTGTTTATAATAGCCAGGACATGGAAACAACCTAGATGTCCATCAACAGATGAATGGATAAGAAAGCTGTGGTACATATACACAATGGAGTATTCCTCAGCCATTAAAAAGAATACATTTGAATCAGTTCTGATGAGATGGATGAAACTGGAGCTGATTATACAGAGTGAAGTAAGCCAGAAAGAAAAAAACCAATACAGTATACTAACACATATATATGGAATTTAGAAAGATGGCAATGACGACCCTGTATGCAAGACAGCAAAAAAGACACAGATGTGTATAACGGACTTTTGGACTCAGAGGAAGAGGGAGAGGGTGGGATGATTTGGGAGAATGGCATTGTAACATGTATACTATCATGTAAGAATCGAATTGCCAGTCTATGTCCGACACAAGATACAGCATGCTTGGGGCTGGTGCATGGTGATGACCCAGAGAGATGTTATGGGGAGGGAGGTGGGAGGGGGGTTCATGTTTGGGAATGCATGTATACCCGTGGTGGATTCATGTCAATGTATGGCAAAACCAATACAGTATTGTAAAGTAAAATAAAGTAAAAATAAAAATTAAAAAAAATCAAATAAAATAAAGTAAAAAAAAAGTATAATGTATTTAATTATAATATATGTAAATATGTATATATAATATGTAAAATACATCCAGAAAAATATCTACTTCTGACTGTGTGGATAACAACAAACTGAAAAATTCTTAAAGAGATATGAATACCAGACCACCTTATCTGCTTCCTGCAAAAACTGTATGCAGGTCAAGAAGCAACAGTGAGAACTGGACATGGAAAAACAGACTGGTTCCAAATTGGGAAAGGAGTATGTCAAGGCTGTATATTGTCACCCTGCTTATTTAATTTAAGCAGAGTACATCATGTGAAATGCCAGACTGGATGAAGCACAAGCTAGAATCAAGATTGCCTGGAGAAATATCAATAACCTCAGATATGCAGATAACACCACCCTTATGGCAGAAAGCAAAGAGAAACTAAAGAGCCCCTTGATGAAAGTGAAAGAAGAAAGTGAAAACTCTGGCTTTAAACTCAACATTCAGAAAACTAAGATCATGGCATTTAGTCCCATCACTTCATGGCAAATAGATTAGGAAACAATGGAAACAGTGAGAGACTTTATTTTCTTGGCTCCAAAATCACTGCAGATGGTGACTATAGCCATGAAATTAAAAGATGCTTGCTCCTTGGAAGAAAAGATATGACCAACTTGGACGGCATATTAAAAAGCAGAGACATTACTTTGCTGACAAAGGTCTGTCTAGTCAAAGCTATGGTTTTTCCAGTAGTCATGTATGGATGTGAGAGTTGGACCATGAAGAAGGCTGAGCACTGAAGAACTGTGGTGTTGGAGAAGACTGTTGAGAGTCCCTTGGACTGCAAGGAGCTCAAACCAGTCAATCATATAGGAAATCAATCCTGAATATTCATTGTAAAGACTGATGCTGAAGCTCCAATGCTTTGGCCATCTGATGCGAAGAGCTGATTCATTAGAAAAGACCCTGATGCTGGGAAAGACTGAAGGCAGCAGAAGGCATGACAGAGGATGAGATGGTTGGATGGCCTCACTGACTCAGTGGACATGAATTTGAGCAAACTCTAGGAGATGGCAAAGGACAGTGAAGCCTGGTGTGCTGCAGTCCATGGGGTCAAAGAGTCGGGACAGGCCTGAGTGACTGAAGAAGAACAATTATATATACATATATGCAACAGGATCATTATGCTGTACACCCCAAACACTGCAAATCACCTATGCTTCAATTAAAATATGTGTACCTACAGATAAAATTTCAGGCTTCTCTATCGCTTCTACGACACAAGTAAAATATCAGTTCAAAGATTATTGACTTTATATAAGCAAACAACAGTTGTATGTGGAAAACATGAATTTTGACATAATTTAGATATATCCCTTGGAGAAGGCGATGGCACCCCACTCCAGTGCTCTTGCCTGGAAAATCCCATGGATGGAGGAGCCTGGAAGGCTGCAGTCCATGGGGTCGCTGAGGGTCGGACACGACTGAGCGACTTCACTTTCACTTTTCACTTTCATGCATTGGAGAAGGAAATGGCAACCCACTCCAGTGTTCTTGCCTGGAGAATCCCAGGGACGGGGGAGCCTGGTGGGCTGCCGTCTATGGGGTCCCACAGAGTCGGACACAACTGAAGCGACTTAGCAGCAGCAGATATATCCCTTCAAATAAAAGTTTGAAATGGCAACCATCAAGGCAAATCTTTTTTTTCTTTAAGAATATTCAGAAATGTTTGTGATCTTAAATCGATATGATGAGCACACACAGTGTGAAATTCATCCATTTAAACACAAGTCCTTCATCCTCAGAAGCACTAACTTGCTCTCAGAGAAATAAAAAACAAATGTATTTTTTCTAACGTTTTGAAATACTTAGCTTATCTATTTAAATATTTTATTGCATGTATTTCTTTTCAATTTTGACAGGTTATTAATTATAGAGATCACAATGCTACAGAATTCAGTTCTCTAATAGACTGTTGTATAAGATGGAATACCTACAGGTAACAGATACACAAAAATAATAAAAATCCCTTTAAAAGGGATGGTTTTGAAGATTTACATTATTCATTCTTCCTCCTCTTAGCCTCTGTTGTTATTTTTACCCATCTCTGGGAGATGTTAACTTGGCTTATGCAAAAGTGCTGACTAAACATGAAGTAAAAATTGAGTCTGCGTTTTCTTTAAAATTCCTCTAGCACCAAACAATATTGTGGGCAATTCTTGTGTGACTTAGGATAATTTTACACAGAAGGAAATGAAGGGTTTCTTGAGAAGATGCATTTAGATGTCCAAATAATTTAAATCAGGTAATACGTAGTCAAAACACAAATAAGCAAGCAAACCACAAGAAAAGCACTTTGTGATGAACTTTGTGAAACAAATAAGCAAAGCAACATATTAAGTAATTGGTATAGTTGTTAAAATCAGTTTCCAGGCTAAAGCATACAGAGTAACAGATGTGTATGAAACTTTTAAAAGCATGTCAAACAAATTTGGCTGTTTTATGGATAGTTTTCAAAACAGACTGAAAATGAAAGACTGCTTAACTCTCAGTGGGCAGTAATAGACGATAACATGCTGGAATTAAACCTATGTATCCAATCTGATCATTTAGACCTCCCTCGCAGAAGAATCTGCCTGCAGTGCAGGAGACCCAGGTTTGATCCCTGGCTCGCGAAGATCCCCGGAAAAGGGAACGGCAACCCATTTCAGTATTCTTGCTTGGAGAGTTCCATGGGTCACAGAGTCAGACACACCTGAGCAACTAACACACCCACACACAAGGCAAGTCAGCTGTGATGGATCAGCATCAGAATCTATAATCATGACTGGTTTTCACTAAGAGGTGCTGAATATCATCTCCAGCTCCTCTCATCTTTGTCATTCCTCATCTCAATAGGCAAAAAGAAATGAAGTGACATTGTCATTTCCACCTAGAAAATACCTCTCTGAGATCTAAAATCTATTAGGTACATTGATTCTCTTTTTTACTAATCACAAGTGACAATTCTGTTGATGAACCACAAGTCATCATTTTTTTTTCAGCATCCAATAAAAACGTTTCTCACCAGGGCCCATATGTTTGCCACCCACGTTTCCTGCCATTTTGTGGGGGAGGGTCAGCTCTGGCTAATAGCTCCCTTCTTCCCAGCGCCTCTTGTTCTAGATGTTTGCTATGGCAACATCCCACCTCAAGGCACTACTTCCTGTACCATGTTTCGGCTCCTGCCTAGCAAAGCACGTCAGAGCTGCGTGGTTTAAAATAAGAAGTGCTGTCGCTTACTTAGTCTGCGGGCAGCCGGGCAGCTCCGTGGTCTCCGCGGGACTCTCCGGCCCGGGCGCTTTGGCGTGGGTCACATTCCTCCTTCTGGGGCTGTCTTGGCTCCAGGCTGTAGACTCCCCTCCTCCGTGCAGCCTCTCGGGCCCCAGCAGCCTCCCTCAGGATCCTTTTCAAGGGGGTGGGAGCGTGCTGAAAGAGATACAAGATGGCAACCCTCTCAAGTCCCAGGGTTAGAACTGACACAGAGACACTTCCTTTGACTTCTATTGGCCAGCATAAATCATAAGCCAGCCTAGATTCAAGAAATGGGGAAATGATTCTATCCCTCAAGAGCAAGACGCTGGACTTGGACTCTAGGGGACAACAACAGGGGAAAATGAGGTCGGGTCAAAGCAGCGTTCCCCCTAGATTTCCTGTGCTGACTTAATGAATTAACTGACTAATTAATTAAGCACAGGAGCACACATGCCACAAAGAGCCAGTGCTGACTTTGTATTATAAAAGAGAAAGATCCTCCATCTGAATGATCAAAATCAGCATATGTTTGTAATTAATTGCTATTATTCATATTTTAAGGGGCTTCCCAGGTGGCGCTAGTGATAAAGAATCTGCCTGCCAGTGCAAAAAAATTAGGGAAGCGGGTTCGATCCCTGGATCACGACAATTCCCTGGAGAAGAGTCTTGCCTGGAGAATCCCATGGACAGAGTAGCCGGGCTGCCTACAGTCCATGGGGTTGCACATAATCGGACGTGACTGAAGCAACTTAGCACGCACACACATACAGAATACACCTCATTTATAATAGTCCTGCTACATAAAATGTATGTAATGATTCCTATTTTCCTTTTCATACTTTCTTCCAAATGGTGTGAATGAAACATACCACGACTGGAATCTGAATGCCGTCTGCACAAGCAATGTGATCAGCTTTTTCTCTTCCTCATGGTTTTGGCATCATAAAATATGCTAGGTATGCCGCTTACTCAAATTCTCTCTTGTCCTAAAACCATCAAATTGGTTTCCCATTGAAATCTTTGTACCTATACTTTATTATAATGAAAAATGTGGGAGAAAAGGCAAAGTTCCTGATGATTTTAAAACAAGAGCTTTTGCAAACCAGCAGCCGTATTTCTTCACGGTTTCATGTGGTTCCCTTTAATAAATCCGTGGTCCTGTTACATCATATTCACTTTTACTTCCTCAGGTACCATCGTTAACCTCTCACACACTACTTTCTGAGCTGAAATCACACCAGTGATAGGGAGATAATGCTTCTTTTTTTTCATGAAAAAAATGGAAGATTTCCCATGAAGAACCCTATTATCACACCATTATAAGCTGGAGGCTAACTGTATTTTAAATATCTATAGACATGAGGTGTACACTCTTAGCTTTTGTTTGCTTGTGTTAAAAACTACTGAGAATGTAAAGACATTAAGGATTATCATAAAATGTTCTGCTTATATTATTTTCTTGGGAAACTTTAAGAGTTCATTCTTTTAAATGGTTGACAGAAGATTAAAAACCAAAGTTGACTCCTTGTATTTGAACATATAAGACAAACCATCATTTCTGCAAACAAGGGTCTAGTTTATCTCCCTTACCATCTAAATCCACAAAAGTAATCATCTTTAGATAGAGACTAGACATTTTATATGTATTTAATACTTCTTTGCTTTATCTCTGCAAGCACTCTCCCTACTTCTTTCATTGGTTTTCAATGCTGGCAATATACTGGAATTACTTGGGGGGGGTTTTAGAAGACATCACCGAACAGACACACCCCCTCAGGTATTCTGATTTGATGGTTATAAGACAAAACAATTATGTTTTAAAACAATCACTGGGTCATTCTATTGCTCAGCCCAACTTGAGAACTATTACTAGCCACTCAATGAATATTGCTTTAACTTGCATGTAATTCTTTTAAAACATAAGTTCTGTCTCAGAATTTACTGACACATTTTGAATCAACATGCCATTCATTTGTTCTCATGTGTGTGCAGATCGTCTTTCTTGATAACATGTCATTGTTAGGTTATATGAGCTGAGTAGCCACACGACAAAGATGTCAAGGCAGGGTACGATGGCATGTGCGTGGCCTACACATTGCTTCAACTAATCACATTTTGAGAACATAATTAGCAGCCTTGGGAAAAGTAAACAGAGATAGCTGTAGGTTCTGAGGCTGCATCTTCAGGCCGTAATCTCTCTGGTATGGGAAATCTAAATAAATGTATACTCCTTTGGGATTAGCCAAATGGGATAGTGGCATACATTATTATTCAGCACATTTGATGAGTTATGATATTAATTAAATGTTACAAGTAAAGGGCATTCTATGCAAATGAGGATAACTTTCTAATGAGATTTCTTTAATCTGATCATCTAGGTCATAAATAGGAAGTGAATTTTTTGGGTTTCCATTTGGCCAACAAAACTACATTTCTTTTCATAAAGTAGAACCACCAATGTCCACATATTGCTGAAATATGCATGCATATCAATGCATGATAGTCAATTCAATAAATTTATACTGAGCTCCTATATTGCTGGACACTGTGAGCTCATATATTGTGTGAACCAAAAAGCTTGTAATACTATTTTTGATGCCATTGATTATAAGGTGAATATTTCTTACATGTGACACTAAGAGAAAAAGTTGCTGATTAAAGCAGCTGCCATGCTAAAAAATGTCTTAGAATTAGTTAAGAAATAAACAGTAAAATTTATTGAACACTTACTATGCACTAGGCACTGTGCCAAACTCTAAACTTCACAACAACGACATGAGGTACCATTATAACTCCTAACCTACAGATGGGAGAGAGCAGGTTCAAAGGAATTAAATCACTTCCCAAGGCCACATAATAAGTTACTAAGATTAAGGATCCCTCTTTTAACAGCACAACACTCTACTATTTAAAGTCTATTAGAGAAAGAACAAACTTTACTTTCCAAATAATATACTATGCACATATGCAGAGTTGCTTCAGTCATGCCTGACTCTCTGTGACCCTGTGGACCAATGACCCCTAGTATCTTCTGTCCTTGGGATTCCCCAGGCAAGAATACTGGAGTGGGTTGCCATGCCTTCCTCCAGGGGATCTTGCTGACCCAGGGATCGAACCCATGTCTCTTATATTTCCTGCACTAGCAAGTAGGTTCTTTACAACTAGTGACACCTGTTACATAGGGTGTCTTGGTACATCACAAAAAATATTCCAGCAATCTCTTGACTTCTTAGATAGCATCCAGCAGACTGATGTGATTTTTTAAAATACTTTAAACAATAGGTGTTTCCTGAACACAGTGCTAAACATGTAAAGTGTTTGCTAATTCACATGGGTAACTGTATTGTATAAAGAATCTGAGAATTTTAGAGTTAGAAGAAGATTATAAATCATTTAGCCCAGCTTTCAGAATGAGGAACTTGTAATCCTAGGAGGGCTAAGTACCTGCTGAAGGTCAAAGTAGCAAGTCATGGCAGAGGCAGTAAGTGCAATGCTAATATTTCAGATCCTGCTTTCAGCCATGCCATTACATACAGTGCACGTTATAAATTCTATAGACATGGTGACCCAGTGAAAGGTATTTAGATCCCCAATGTCTCAAATGATAAAGAATCTGCCTGCAATGCAAGAGACTCAGGAGACACAGGTTCGATCCTTGGGTCAGGAAAATCCCCTAGAAGGGAAAATGGAAATCCATTCTAGTATTCTTGCCTGGAAAATCCCATAGAGAGAGCAGCCTGGTGGGTTACAGTTCATGGGGTCACAAGAGTTGGACAAAACTGAGCATGCATGCATCTCCAGGCAAGTTAGAGACACAATTGGAATTTGTCTAATTATTATTAATGATAAGATTTTATTATTTTGTCAGTGTGATTGGTTTTGGTCAGAGGAAGACACATAATGGATTATGAAATAAGTCTCAAGGGAGTTATTTTGGTACCTGAGACCACATTTGGTAATATCTAGAGATATTTTTCTAGACATTTTCTGGTGATAGAAGCAAGGTTCAATGCTGTAAAGAGCAATATTGCATAGGAACCTGGAATGTCAGGTCCATGAATCAAGGCATGTTGGAAGCGGTCAAACAAACGATGGCAAGAGTGAACATCGACATTCTAGGAATCAGCGAACTAAAATGGACTGGAATGGGTGAATTTAACTCAGATGACCATTATATCTACTACTGCAGGCAGGAATCCCTTAGAAGAAATGGAGTAGCCATCATGGTCAACAAGAGAGTCTGAAATGCAGTACTTGGATGCAATCTCAAAAATGACACAATGATCTCTGTTCATTTCCAAGCCAAACCATTCAATATCACGGAATCCAAGTCTATGCACCAACCAGTAACAATGAAGAAGCTGAAGTTGAATGGTTCTATGAAGACCTACAAGACCTTTTAGAACTAACACCCAAAAAAGATGTCCTTTTCATTATAGGGCACTGGAATGCAAAAGTAGGAAGTCAAGAAACACTTGGAGTAACAGGCAAATTTGGCCTTGGAATGCGGAATGAAGCAGGGAAAAGACTAATAGAGTTTTGCCAAGAAAATGCACTGGTCATAGCAAACACCCTCTTCCAACAACACTCTACACATGGACATCACCAGATGGTCAACACCGAAATCAGATTGATTATACTCTCTGCAGCAAAAGATGGAGAAGCTCTATACAGTGAACAAAAACAAGACCAGGAGCTGACTGTGGCTCAGATCATGAACTCCTTATTGCCAAATTCAGACTTAAATTGAAGAAAGTAGGGAAAACCACTAGACCATTCAGGTATGACCTAAATCAAATCCTTTATAATTATACAGTGGAAGTGAGAAATAGATTTAAGGGCCTAGATCTGATACATAGAGTGCCTGATGAACTATGGAATGAGGTTCCTGACACTGTATAGGAGACAGGGATCAAGACCATCCTCATGGAAAAGAAATGCAAAAAAGCAAAATGGCTGTCTGGGGAGGCCTTACAAATAGCTGTGAAAAGAAGAGAAGCGAAAAGCAAAGGAGGAAAGGAAAGATATAGGCATCTGAATGCAGAAATCCAAAGAACAGCAAGAAGAGATAAGAAAGCCTTCTTCAGCGATCAAGGCAAAGAAATATAGGAAAAGAACAGAATGGGAAAGACTAGAGATCTCTTCAAGAAAATTAGAGATACCAAGGGAACATTTCACGCAAAGATAGGCTCGATAAAGGACAGAAATGGTATGGACCTAACAGAAGCAGAAGATATTAAGAAGAGGTGGCAAGAATACATGGAAGAACTGTACAAAGAAGATCGTCACGACCCAGATAATAACGATGGTGTGATCACTCACATAGAGCCAGACATCCTGGAATGTGAAGTCAAGTGGGCCTTAGAAAGCATCACTACGAACAAAGCTAGTGGAGGTGATAGAATTCCAGTGGAGCTATTTCAAATCCTGAAAGATGATGCTGTGAAAGTGTTGCACTCAATATGCCAGCAAATATGGAAAACTCAGCAGTGGCCACAAGACTGGAAAAGGTCCGTTTTCATTCCAATCCCTAAGAAAGGCAACATCAAAGAATGCTCAAACTACTGCACAATTGCACTCATCTCACATGCTAGTAAAGTAATGCTCAAAATTCTCCAAGCCAGGCTTCAGCAATACATGAACCATGAACTTCCTGCTGTTCAAGCTGGTTTTAGAAAAGGCAGAGGAACCAGAGATCAAATTGCCAACATCTGCTGGATCATGGAAAAAGCAAGAGAATTTCAGAAAAACATCTATTTCTGCTTTATTGACTATGTGAAAGCCTTTGACTGTGTGGATCACAATATACTGTGGAAAATTCTGAAAGAGATGGGAATACCAGACCACCTGATCTGCCTCTTGAGAAATCTGTATGCAGGTCAGGAAGCAACAGTTAGAACTGGATATGGAACAACAGACTGGTTCCAAATAGGAAAAGGAGTACATCAAGGCTGTATATTGTCACCCTGCTTATTAAACTTATATGCAGAGTACACCATGAGAAATGCTGGACTGGAAGAAGCACAAGCTGGAATCAAGATTGCCGGGAGAAATATCAATAACCTCCGATATGCAGATGACACCACCCTTATGGCAGAAAGTGAAGAGGAACTAAAAAGCCTCTTGATGAAAATGAAAGAGGAGAGTGAAAAAGTTGGCCTAAAGCTCAACATTCAGAAAACGAAGATCATGGCCTCTGGTCCCATCACTTCATGGGAAATAGATGGGGAAACAGTGGAAACAGTGTCAGACTTTATTTTTTGGGGCTCCAAAATCACTGCAGATGGTGATTGCAGCCATGAAATTAAAGGATGCTTATTCCTTGGAAGAAAAGTTATGACCAACCTAGACAGCATATTCAAAATCAGAGACATTACTTTGCCAACTAAGGTCAGTCTAGTCAAGGCTATGGCTTTTCCAGTGGTCATGTATGGATGTGAGAGTTGGACTGTGAAGAAGGCTGAGCACCAAAGAATTGATGCTTTTGAACTGTGGTGTTGGAGAAGACTCTTGAGAGTCCCTTGGACTGCAAGGAGATCCAACCAGTCCATTCTGTAGGAGATCAACTCCGGGATTTCTTTGTAAGGAATGATGGTAAAGCTGAAACTCCAGTACTTTGGCCATCTCATGCAAAGAGTTGACTCATTGGAAAAGACTTTGATGCTGGGAGGGGCGACAGAGGATGAGATGGCTGGATGGCATCACTGACTCGATGGATATGAGTTTGGGTGAACTCCGGGAGTTGGTGATGGACAGGGAGGCCTGGTGCGCTGCAGTTGATGGGGTCGCAAAGAGTCAGACACGACTGAGCGACTGACCTGAACTGAACTGAGAGACATTTTTCGGAGAAGGCAATGGCACCCCACTCCAGTACTCTTCCCTGGAATATCCATGGACGAAGGAGCCTGGTAGGCTGCAATCCCTGAGGTTGCTAAGAGTCGGACATGACTGAGTGACTTCACTTTCACTTTTTACTTTCCTGCATTGGAGAAGGAAATGGCAACCCACTCCAGTGTTCTTGCCTGGAGAATCCCAGAGATGGGGAAGCCTGGTGGGCTGCTGTCTATGGGGTCGCACAGAGTCAGACATGACTAAGCGACTTAGCAGCAGAGACATTTTTAATTGTCAAGACTCAGGGAAGTGCTATTGGCATCCAGTGGGTAGAAGCCAAGCATGCTGCTGAACTTAACATGACTAGGACAACCCCCTTCCCTAACAGCCCCCCGTACCCCTCCCCCAAATAATTATCTGCCCCAAATGTTAATAGTGCTGAGTCTGGGGAATCTTTCAGTCATCCATTCAACATCACGAACTAGGCAGCTGCAGTGGAGCTAGGTCCAAGTTTCATTCATTCACGAAATACTCATTTTTGGATCTATTAATACTTCTGTGCCAATGACTATGGTATTTTTCCGATAAAAAGATGAAGATATGGTTAGTGTAGGGCAGCCCTGTCTTCACATGGCTCACTGCACAGTGGGGGATATTGATGAGTTCTGAGCCACTAAAAACAACCCCAGGCAGTAGTGGTGGAAACGCAGGCAGTGATGGGCGTCCACGCAGGAGGAGGAAGACATTACATGTTTCATCAATTATCACTGACCTATGCGTAATGAAAGATGCTCCATGGTGCTACCAGAGCAGTTAACGGGGTGACACCTAACTTCTTGGTGTCTGTGATACTCCCTTGAGAAAGTACAAAAAGGTACAAAAGGTACAAAATCAAGAGAAACGTCCTCCAAGTTAACAGAACCCCATATGCAAAAACACCGCGTCAGAAATAGGAGGCAAGGAAACAATGGTGACCATACCACAGAAAACGCTGTTGGGGGCGAAGAGGGAGCTGGTGGGGGTCACGGTGGCAGGATCATGCAGGCCAGTCGTGGTGTTCACTCAGCAATGGAAATAAGTTGCTCTGAAGTGCTGTTCCAAAACCGAATAATATCCACTGATCCTAGTGGAAACTCTTGACTATACAAAAATGAAGAAAGCAACCCTAAATGTGGCCAAGCGTTCCGAATGGTGTGGGGTGGATTGGAGTTTTGGTTTACTTCCTCTCAGGTATCTGGGAAGGTGATTTGTAGAATGGTCTTGTGAACTTCTGAATGGGAGTTCAGTAACCTCACCACCAGCCCCTACGCACCTCCTCCCCCAACCAACACACACAGACACACACACAGACACACACACACAGACACACACACACAGACACACACACACAGAGGTGTATTATCAGGTGGGCCAAAAAGCTTGTTCATGTTTTTCTATAAGAAATTCTGGAAAAATCTGAACGAACTTTATGGCCAACCCCAATATTTCTTTAAGTCTCAACACATTCTTAGAGAAACTATTGCAGTGGCTATTTATTAAGAGCCATCAGAATGAAAGAAAGCAAGCATCTCTGAACGTGGCATTTCAGTGAATGGTGGCCTTTCAGAAAGACATTTTGAATTGCAAATGAGACTTTGAAGTTTTTTTTTTTTTCCTAAAAGAGATTACAACAGTTGAAAGCAGAAGAGTTTTTTTGGGTCAGTCTTGTATTTGCTACTTAATGAAAATTGGTTTGGGAAAGAAATGCCATTCCTCTGACTTCATAGTATTTATTATTTGAAAGATTGTGCCTTTCCCAGGGGTAGTAATTAAATAACTGGAAAAAATTAAGATGATAGGGAATTAGTGGTGCACAAAGAATGTAGCTATTTCTCTCCATCTAAAATACATTTGTGAGGTTTAGTACAGCCACTACGTGGTAAATGGCAAACCTGTATAAGTGCTTTAAGTATTTAATGCGCAATTTACCTGTGACATGGTTAAACAGTGAATTAACAATTTGTTTACAAAAACCAAAATGACAAAGAGGAACAAGCCCAGACCAAATCTAACCAGCTGGTTTGGAATCTTGGTTCTGGCCTCTAACTGGCATTATGGCCATGTGGTTTCGTGGGAAAGTTGGATTTAACTGTTACAGTGTCTAGGATCTGGTGCTCAAAGACTGAATTATTGGTGGAAAAATTATATATAAAAAATAGAAAGCAAAGCACTGTGTGATAACTGTGTCAAATAAATACTACAATTAGCAGCACAATGGCTCTTCCTATTTGGGATAACTCTGATGGCAACCCACTCCAGCGTTCTTGCCTGGAGAATCCCAGGGACAGAGGAGCCTGGTGGGCTGTCGTCCATAGGGTCGCACAGAGTCGGACACGACTGAAGTGACTGAGCGTGCATACATGCATTGGAGAAGGAAATGGCACCCCACTCCAGTGTTCTCACCTGGAGAATCCCTGGGACAGAGGACCCTGTGGGCTGCCGTCTATGGGGTCACACAGTCAGACACGACTGAAGCGACTTAGCAGCAGCAGCAGCAGTAGCTGGTATCAAGTTCATAGTAAGGGCAAGGTATGTCACCAAACTTGAATTATCTTTGAGACTATCTGCCCAAATCCAGTACTAAAGAAAAGTCAATATTAGAATGTAGAAAAACATAACTTCCAACTGGTGGATTATTTCTTGGCTTTGACATTCTGATAATTTGAAGTTATTTTGGACATCAGTTCAATTCGGTCGCTCAGTCATGTCCAAATCTTTGCAACCCCATGGACTGCAGCACGCCAGGCCTCCCTGTCCATCACCAACTCCTGGAGCTTGCTCAAACTCATGTCCGTCCAACCATCTCATGTTCTGTTGTGACTTTCTCCTCCTCCTGCCTCCAATCTTTCCTAGCATCAGGGTCTGTTCTAAGGAGTCAGTTCTTCTCATCAGGTGGTCAAAGTACTGGAGCTTCAGCATCAGTCCTTCCAATGAATATTCAGGATTGACTTCCTTTAGGATTGACTCATTGGATGTCCTTGCAGTCCAAGGGACTCTCAAGAGTCTTCTCCAACAACACAGTTCAAAAGCATCAATTCTTCGGTGCTCAGCTTTCTTTATGGTCCAACTCTCACATCCATACAGGACTACTGGAAAAACCATAGCTTTGAATAGACAGACCTTTGTCAGCCAAGTAATGTCTGCTTTTTAATATGCTGTCTCTAGGTTGGTCATAGCTTTTCTTCCAAGGAGCAAGTGTCTTTTAATTTCATGGCTGAAGTCACCATCTGCAGTGATTTTCGAGCTCAAGAAAAAAAGTCTGTCACTGTTTCCATTGTTTCCCCATCTATTTGTCATGAAGTGATGGGACCAGATGCCATGATCTTAGTTTTCTGAAAGTTGAGTTTTAAGCCAGCTTTTTCACTTTCCTCTTTCACTTTCATTAAGAGGCTCTTTAGTTCCTCTTAATGTTATTTAAATTGCTTTGATGCAGATAAGAGCACACACACATTTTCTTCTTTTGTAAAAATGCCACTTGACTCACAAAGCTTCCATCATTAATGATAACTAACCATGAGAAAAATAATGAAGTATGTGCATTTTTAGTTCTAAGGAAGCTGAACTGCATGATATGAGGTTAGTGAATACTTCCAAATTTCCCAGAGGGCTGAAAAAGCTTGTTAAAATGTCACTTGATATTCTAATGATAGAAAAACAATGACAGCTGATGTCTTTGTTTCCAGAGAATTACACTGGAACAAGGAAAACAAATATAAAAAAAAAAAAAGACTATTAAAAAAAAACGGAAAACAAATATGAAAAATAAGAATATTTTCTAAGTTATAAATTTGTTTCAAACTTGTTTGTCAACTTGGGATACCAAGTTTGATAAGCTTCCCCCAATGTACAAGATTTAAGAGATGTAGGTTCAATCCCTGGGTCAGGAGGATCTCCTGGAGGAGGGCATGGCAACCCACTCCAGTATTCTTATCTAGAGAATCCCACAAGAGCCTGGAGGGATATGGTCCATAGTATCTCAAAGAATCGGACACAGCTGAAGTGACTTAGCATGCACGCATGTACACTCCTAACTGAATGATTAGAGTTCCTTGTTCAAGGAAGGTGAGCTGACCTGCTAGTTAAAATGTAAAACAAAGTGTCAGAGCTGCTAAAAGCATCTTTAACAGACTGGACTAGGAAGAGGGTGATGGCCAAGTAAGCAGCTAATTCCATGGTTACCAAATCAATCACTAAATCCCCTACTATTTTTCAAGATTTTAAAACAAAACCCATGATCATCAAAAGGCTTCTGCCTTATAATTTAAGCATGTAAAACCACATCTGCTTCTTCAGGATAATTAATGCATTGACATTCAAATCAATTGATAAGAGCACAAGTGAGTGACATTAGTTAATTAATAACTGAAGAAAACACGCGTTGAGGGCTGGCCACGTTGCAAGGAGTGTACCATGCTCCAGGGACATACACTGTTGCAGAAACCAGTACTCGAGAAACCAAGCACCACACTTGGAGAGCTGGAGAACTCAGGTTAATTACACCGGCGGGCCCAGAGGACCTAACACTCCAAGCTCTGAGCCCCGAACAAAGGGATTACAGAGTTTTTATAGAAAGACTGTAGTGGGCAACACTAGCTGCTAATAGGCTGGTTTAAACTAAGCGGTTCTGCACGCATGGGAACAGCAGTCAAGATGGGGAGCGGGATGCCTGACCTGGACAGGCATGATTAAGCAGGTTTGCAGGGGCTGGACGACTGCAAAGAGCAGGACAAGGGTGAGTGAGATAGACTCCAGTTCCTGGTATTGTATGTCCCCACTTTCTCAGACTATGTGAGTTAATGTGATCCAGATTTTGCAAGGGGCAAGCTGAGTTACAGAGGCAGAAGGAGAAGGAGGTTATGTAAAATTTTAGCTTTTCCTCTTCATACATGAACAAGGTACAGTCACAGAACCACAGAACATGTGGTCTGGTGGTGTGTACGAGCTGACACCTCTGATCCAAATGTCAGGTTTATCAGGAAGTGCCTGGGGTCAAGGCTGGACCCAGAGATGCTGTCAGGAGCCATGAGGTTCAGGTACGTAAGAGAAGGTGGAGAGCACGGGTTTAGGCCGTGGGGCACGGGAGGGTGTATGCTGTCACAGCACAGCGACCAAACGCAACATGCCGGGGAAGGAAATCAGTGTGAGTGCTCACTTGTGCTTGGCACCCCCTACTTTGGGGGCCTCCAGATACAGACAGAAGTGGAAAGTCCAGGGTCGGGGAGGTTACAGCCTGCTGCTCAAGTGCTCAGCTGTCAGCCTCCATCAAGCCAAAAACTAACCCGAGTGGTCTACAACACAGTCCAGTCTTGGCAACTGGATTTTGACTTTCGCTTCAGGAGACACCACGATGATGTGCAGGCCACCTGCAGGGAGAGGGGTTTCAAACCGAATTCGAGGAATAAGGGTTCAGTAGGGTTGCCCTACAGGAGGTAGACTGGACTGGCCACTACGGCCTGACCACAAACATCTCTGCTCTCTTTCTCCACTTTAACCTGAGCAGCTCCTCTTTTGGCTTTTTATCCAAGATACTAATGAAGGCAGTTTTTCTGCTTTTAACATACAAAAACAGAAGAGAATAATTAGCTAATTAACTACTAAAATCCTTTAAAAATCAGTATATTTATATATAGATGGAAATAAATATATAATAAGTATATAATAAATGACATATATGTACATAATATATACAAACATATGTAATATATATTTATTAGATATAAGTATAAACACATAATTTATATATATATATATATGCATATCTCATAAAAAAGAAGTCACCATGGTTCTGGGGGTGTCTCCTTCCCAAGATATCAGCTCCATTATCTGCTAGATACCTGCTCTTGGCCAAGTTTTCTAATTCATCTAAACCTCAGTTTGGTTTCCCTTGTAGCTCAGTTGGTAAAGAATCTGCCTGCAGTGCAGGAGACCCAGGTTCGATGCCTGGGTTGGGAAGATCCCCTGGAGAAGAAAATGGCAACCCACTCCAGTATCCTTGCCTGGAAAATCTCACGGACAGAGGGCTGCAGTCCATGGGGTCGCAAAGAGTCGGGCACGACTGAGCGACTAACTATTCCTCTGCAAAGTGGAGGTATTAATGGTACCTGTCTCCTAGTATGGCTGAGAGAATTAACTCAATCAATATAACAAGGGCTTGACTACAACCTCGCACAGAGTAGGCTCCCGATCAGTGTCAGATTATTTTTCTAAGTTGCCAAAGGCATGCGCTGCATCAGGGAAGACTGGATTAATAAAAGAGAGGAAAAACCCAGCATCAGTTATCCTGCTTTTGATTTTTCACAAAGGCTTTTGAGCCCACGTGATGTAATAGCTTTGGACGGATGGATAGGCTTTGCTCATGAGAAGTGGGTACACTAAATTCAAAATCTTTCTCCTGCATTTTAAGAACTAAGCCTGGTTAATTCGGAGTGGGTAGTTTCACCACGAGTAGCAGGTCGAATGGCAGACTGGTTGGAAGTGCAAGCCCTGTGATCAGAATGAGAAAGCATTCTGTCGGGAGGCAGGTCGGGGAGCAGAGGTGTCATCCCTAGGTTCAGAGTCCTGACCTGGAGAGAGGACCCCCACACTCCCAGCCCCTAAGACTAGGTCAGGGGGACATGAGTGACAGAAACTACACCGGGACCTTCCACGGAGGGAGCTGCCTGCACGTTATCCCTCAGACGGCAAGAGAGCTACACGGAGCATCGGGGGAAAGGTGAGCCAGAAGGAAAATCTCGCAGTAGTGTCCTAGTCCAAGCCCCGCAAATGGCACTGCCTAGCAGTCCATGGGGCTTCCCACCACGGATGCCCTCAGCCGGCGACCTGTGGCGGCCTCGGGGTGGGAGGAGGAGACTGCAGGGAGTGCGGGCCTTTTAACCGGAGGCCAAGGCTAGCAATAGCAGTGGGCCCCAAACAGCATCCACAGGCCCCTAGTCAGCAGCAGGAAAGGCGAGGCCCTCAGAGGCAGAGCTAATAGGAGCTTCAGCAGATAGCCCACATGCGGGAGTGCAGACGGTGACGTCAACAAGAGGAAGATTTTTAAATCTTCCTCTTAACCCAGCAGCTCTCTTAGGAATGTGGAAGAAGAAAAAGAAAAAACGGATTATGGAGAAGTAGCCACAAAAAGGGATTTCAACTTTGCTGGTACTTTCTCCTAGAATTCAACAGAAAGAGATGGGTTTCAACAGGAAGAAACTATTGCCTTGAATTTGTTTTTAATCATCCTTTGGTTCACCCTATCTCCTTGGCATAGATTGCTACTTTTAGGAGTCAGAATCCAGAACAAGTTACAGAACACTCAAAAAAAAAAACCAAAAACAAAAACAAAAAAACAGAAGAAACAGTAACAACTCGCTACTTCTGTTAAACATTTCAATCGTAGCAGGATGAAACCTGACCCTTCTGTAGAACATAATCGATGGTCAGGTTTTGCATTATTTAGCCACTGCAAATGGAGTCAACACATTTTCCGTCCCCAGAAGGTCCCTTTCAGCTCAGTGAGGCCTCGTGCTCAGGGCGCAGAGGGTCATCTCTGTGGGGCATTTGTAAAGACAGTTTTCTGTGTACAGGCCAATGTCCTTTCCCAAGCCAAATTATCCTTTAATGGGCTCTCAGCGTTTTGTCTCATTCTCATTCCTCCAGTGAATTCCTCCAGCTGACCATGAATCAGAAATCTTTTTTTTTTTCTATTTTTTATTTTCCCTCTGAGTCACTCTAGTCCCTATTTATGAACATTTAGCTTGCTTTTAGAAACCTACCCTTCAGTAGGTTGGAAGGAGTGTCATAAAGCCTGTAGAATTAGAAAGAACTTTAGGGAGAATCTAGTCTAATTTATACATAAACTGAGGCCCAGGTGACCTGTGGGAGGCTACATAATAAACGGCACACCTGAGCTCAAAATAATCTTGCTGGCCCCAGCTTGGAGCACCGAGACACACGCTTTGGGACACATCACAGGTGGCCTGAAGTGAGACGAGACGAACTTTCGGGTCCACAGATGGGCCCAGAGATCCACGGACAGACATCCACTGGAGAGCCATTTCCCCAAAGCATCCAGCTTCTATAAAAGCAGTTTAGACCAGGGTCAGCTACATTTTCTGAGAGCCTAATTTCCTGAGGAAACAGCCCTTAGTCACCAAGAGTCGAGTGAAGAATCGACCCATTTGGAGGCCTGATGAAAACAAGGAAAGGAATCTGGTTTAGGTTTTCTTCTGAACAGGGAAAGTGACATGATTTACGGCTTCGCTAAAAGCAAACTTTATTGCAGAAGGAAAGTACTTTGAGCTGAAAATTTCTAGGTTTTACTGGAGTTTGGTAAAGGGAGAAGCTGTTGATGTAGGAGGTTAATGTCTGTCACAGTCTGGGTATTTTACAATGAGTTCCTTCACAGCATGTTCAATTTAAGAATAAAGAGGTCTTTAACGGTTAGTGAAAGTTTAATGAGGATCACAACAGCCCCCCAGATGCTTACAACCCATTTAAATAACCCATAACCTCTATGTTTATCATGAGAGGGAACATGCAAATTTACGGCATTAGAAACATTCTTCTGAAAAACTTTCCAGTTTCCACAGGCATTTCCAATAATTTTCTTTTACTTTCTGCAATTTATAAATTACAGAGTACACGTTACTACGGCAACTACGTCTAGTCTCTCTGTTACTCAAATACATGAAAGATAAGCCTTGGGGATATGACTCCACCAGCCAACAATTTACTGAATGGTTTAATCCCTAAATATTTCCTTCTTCTGCTATCCGTTTTAGCTGAGACATCAGGATAGCTACCATCAGGAAGGCAAATACAGAATTAAATAAAAGCACACGTGTTTTCTGGGTAATAAATCAAGGAGGCCGAAAGAATACAGAAAAGGAAGATAAGTGAGATCACTGGAGCTATGTTTGGCAGCTGCTTACAGCTGTGTTCTCCTGTAAAATCCAAACTTGAACTTGCACGGACATCAGAGTCACCTAGAAGACTTGCTGAAAGGCAAGGAGCCTCCCTGGAAGTGGAGCCCAGGTTGGAGTTAGGAGACTGGAGGTGGGGCCTGGGAATCCACTTTCCTTCCAGGTCCCAAGGGAGGCTGATACCGCCGGTCCAGACACCTGGCTACTACCGCTCTAAGCACTGTTTGAAGCATTTTAAAGAACTGTAGTAAAAATACACCCCACATAAAATTTACCATTTTGACCATTTTCAATTGCAGGATTCAGAGGCACTAATGACATGTTGCACACTGTCCACCTCCAGAACCCTTTCTTCACCCCAAACCAAAACCCTGCCCCCACCAAGCAATGACTCCCCATTCTCCCCACCCCCCGCCCCGGCATCCCCCATTTTACTTTCCGTCTCCCTCGATTCACCTCGTAAAGTGAAATCATACAACACTTATCCTTCTGTGTCTGAATGTCCTTCCTCTGTAAGACTGAATAATAAATATCCCATCGTATGGCTAGACCACATTCTTTAATCCGATCATCCATGGATGGATTTTGGGTGGTTTCTGCCTTGCAGCTATTGTGAATAATGCTGCTGTGACCAAGAGTGTATAAAAACGTATTCATATAACTACTTTGGATTCTCTGAGGTATATACTTGGAATTGCTTATTCTAACTGTTTTACTGTCATAATTATACTTCAACTTCAGAAAAATAGACATTATTATCCTCATTTTACAGATGAGGAAACTGAGACCCTCAGAGTTCAGATTTTCCTCAGGTCACACAGGTGGTAAGCGGAGTCTGGTTTCCAGCTCAGGTTGGCTGGCTCCAGGGTTCAGGTACCCAGGAAACTCAACTGTCTTCTCTACCTGAAGGAACATTTTATTTTTCATGGAAAACCATTACTGACATGGACTTTTTTTTTTTTTACAATACAATGCAAGTAATTACCTTTCAGAAGTAATACGCTAAAGCATGGGATTAAATATATGTATGTAAGAATTTTGTTGGAAGATAAAGCAAATTACTCTTTCCAGTTTGCTGATTTATGCATTCCTCCTGTAAGTTTTTTTCTGGAACAAAGCAGGCAAAACTGTCTTTGAAATCTGCTATTTAGAGACCCAAACTATTTCCAGTTGCCCCAACAGTTCAACTCCGAGCAGTAAAAATGGCAATCCAGCAGTGGAGCAGAATTATTCTTGGAATAATCAGGAAAGTGGGATTGCCCCACTATCATATATCCAGCTCTCTGCATAATTAAACCAAACTAGTTACTGGGAAAGTCCTCTAGTGGGCTTCACATGCAGTTAAATTCAATGAGTTGCTTCGCAAGTGGGAAACCATGATCTGAGTGGCACAGGCAAAACCTAGCACAGTATATGCAACACAGAAAACAGAAAACGGCTGAGAAAAGCACAGGGGCAAGCTTAATCCACTAGACTCTCAGTTATTTCTGGAATGCACCCTCCTCCGATGTGGACAGCCTACTTCCATACCTAGGACTTAAAAGGGTTGGGGTGTGTGACAGTGCGTGTCAAGTATGAGGGTTTGCCGGGGGGCAGCGTGAGGAACTCCGCCCATGGCAAAGGTCATGAGAAAGGAGGCTTGGCGTACGCAAAGGCGTGATCAAGCCTCAGGAAACCCCCTATTCCTGAGCATCTACCCGAAAACCAGAGTCTGTTTGATGCTCTCACCTACACTTCTGACTTTACGGGGGGCTCTCCCCCATCACCGTTTCTCTTGGAGAAGGAGTTAACTTGCAGCTCCAGTTAATAAAAATTCCTGGGTGTGACAAGAGTGTTTCAGCTTACGGACTCCTCTGAAGGTTATCTAGCCCGCCTGTACAGGTTAATCAGGCCACATGTGATTGTTTACAGCCTTCCAATCTGAGAGGCACGAGATGTTTTAGACTTACTAAAGGCAAATTCTTTTGGGGAGTTGGAAATTCTTAGTGTAGTGGGTTGGTTAGGAATTATATTGGTGAAGGGTTTTTCATTTGTTGTGCCAATAATTGCTGCTAATTCCCTGCCCTGGATGTGACAAGGGTGTCTTAGGTCAAACTTCTCTGCTGACAGACTAGCTTGTGTGACAGGATTATCCATACTCCTGCCACTACACACATGATTGTTTACTACCTCTCAACCATAAACAGCACGGAGAGTTTTGGAGTATTTTGAAAGTCTTAATTACCATAGGGCTTTTCTCATTGTTGAGTCAATGATTGCCGCCAGGCCTCCATATCCTTAGGCACCTAGGAATATATAAATCAATGTATTTGGAATATAGAAAAGGAAATATAGTAGTTTTAAGGTTAGCAATACTAGACTTTTTGAGTTAATGAATTTTCTCTTTTGTAATAGATCACTGTTCAATTGAGTTCAGTTGCTCAGTCGTGTCCGACTCTTTGCGACCCCATGAATCGCAGCATGCAAGGTCTCCCTGTCCATCACCATCTCCCGGAGGTCACTCAGACTCACGTACATCAAGTCAGTGCTGCCATCCAGCCATCTCATCCTCTGTCGTTCCCTTCTCCTACTGCCCCCAATCCCTCCCAGCATCAGAGTCTTTTCCAATGAGTCAACTCTTTGCATGAGCTGGCCAAAGTACTGGAGTTTCAGCTTCAGCGTCATTCCCTCCAAAGAAATCCCAGGGTTGATCTCCTTCAGAATGGACTGGTTGGATCTCCTTGCAGTCCAAGGGACTCTCAAGAGTCTTCTCCAACACCACAGTTCAAAAGCATCAATTCTTTGGTGCTCAGCCTTCTTCACAGTCCAACTCTCACATCCATACATGACCACTGGAAAAACCATAGCCTTGACTAGATGGACCTTAGTTGGCAAAGTAATGTCTCTGATTTTGAATATGCTTTCTAAGTTGGTCATAACTTTCCTTCCAAGGAGTAAGCGTCTTTTAATTTCATGGCTGCAGTCACCATCTGCAGTGATTTTGGAGCCAAAAAAAATTGTCTGACACTGTTTCCACTGTTTCCCCGTCTATTTCCCATGAAGTGATGGGACCGGATGCCATGATCTTCGTTTTCTGAATGTTGAACTTTAAGCCAACTTTTTCACTCTCCTCTTTCACTTTCATCAAGAGGCTTTTTAGTTCCTCTTCACTTTCTGCCATAAGGGTGGTGTCATCTGCATATCTGAGGTTATTGATATTTCTCCCGGCAATCTTGATTCCAGCTTGTGCTTCTTCCAGTCCAGCATTTCTCATGGTGTACTCTGCATAGAAGTTAAATAAGCAGGGTGACAATATACAGCCTTGATGTAATCCTTTTCCTATTTGGAACCAGTCTGTTGTTCCATGTCCAGTTCTAACTGTTGCTTCCTGACCTGCATACAGATTTCTCAAGAGGCAGGTCAGGTGGTCTGGTATTCCCATCTCTTTCAGAATTTTCCATAGTTTATTGTGATCCACACAGTCAAAGGCTTTGGCATAGTCAATAAAACAGAAAGAGATGTTTTTCTGGAACTCTCTTGCTTTTTCCATGATCCAGCGGATGTTGGCTATTTGATCTCTGGCTCCTCTGCCTTTTCTAAAACCAGCTTGAACATCAGGGATTTCACGGTTCGCGTATTGCTGAAGCCTGGGTTGGAGAATTTTGAGCATTACTGTACTAGCGTGTGAGATGAGTGCAATTTTGTGGTAGTTTGAGCATTCTTTGGCATTGCCTTTCTTTGGGATTGGAATGAAAACTGACCTTTTCCAGTCCTGTGGCCACTGCTGAGTTTTCCAAATTTGTTGTCATATTGAGTGCAGCACTTTCACAGCATCATCTTTCAGGATTTGAAATAGCTCAACTGAAATTCCATCACCTCCACTAGCTTTGTTCATAGTGATGCTTTCTAAGGCCCACTTGACTTCACATTCCAGGATGTCTGGCTCTAGATGAGTGATCACATCATCATGATTATCTGGGTCGTGAAGATCTTTTTTGTACAGTTCTTCCGTGTATTCTTGCCACCCCTTCTTAATATCTTCTGCTTCTGTTAGGTCCATACCATTTCTGTCCTTTATTGAGCCCATCTTTGCATGAAATGTTCCCTTGGTATCAAACAAGAGATGGCAAGGGTGAACGTCGACATTCTAGGAATCAGCGAACTAAAATGGACTGGAATGGGTGAATTTAACTCAGATGAACATTATATCTACTACTGCGGGCAGGAATCCCTTAGAAGAAATGGAGTAGCCATCATGGTCAACAAAAGAGTCCAAAATGCAGTACTTGGATGCAATCTCAAAAACGACAGATGATCTCTGTTCGTCTCCAAGGCAAACCATTCAATATCATGGTAATCCAAGTCTATGCCCCAACCAGTAATGCTGAAGAAGCTGAAGTTGAATGGTTTTATGAAGACTTACAAGACCTTTTAGAACTAACACCCAAAAAAGATGTCCTTTTCATTATAGGGCACTGGAGTGCAAAGGTAGGAAGTCAAGAAACACCTGGATTAACAGGCAAATTTGGCCTTGGAATGTGGAATGAAGCAGGGCAAAGACTAATAGAGTTTTGTCAAGAAAATGCACTGACCATAGCAACACCCTCTTCCAACAACACAAGAGAAGACTCTACACATGGACATCACCAGATGGTCAACACCGAAATCAGATTGATTATATTCTCTGCAGCCAAAGATGGAGAAGCTCTATACAATCAACAAAAACAAGACCAGGAGCTGACTGTGGCTCAGATCATGAACTCCTTATTACCAAATTCAGACTCAAATTGAAGAAAGTAGGGAAAACCGCTAGACCATTCAGGTATGACCTAAATCAAATCCCTTATGATTATACAGTGGAGGTGAGAAATAGATTTAAGGGCCTAGATCTGATAGAGAGAGTGCCTGATGAACTATGGAATGAGGTTCGTGACACTGTACAGGAGACAGGGATCAAGACCATCCCCGTGGAAAAGAAATGCAAAAAAGCAAAATGGCTGTCTGGGGAGGCCTTAAAAATAACTGTGAAAAGGAGAGAGGCAAAAAGCAAAGGAGAAAAGGAAAGATATAAGCATCTGAACGCAGAGTTCCAAAGAATAGCAAGAAAACATAAGAAACATTTTTCAGCGATCAATGCAAAGAAATAGAGGAAAACAAGAGAATGGGAAAGACTAGAGATCTCTTCAAGAAAATTGGAGATACCAAGGGATCATTTCATAGATCACTGTACTTTGTTATAAATCACTGTGTCCTTGCTATGTAAAAATGTAACTTTATCACTATCTTAAGACTAAATAGATCTTAAGGTGAACATTGGTGAAAGGATTTTCATTTGTTGGGCTGATGTTTGCTTCTAAATCTCCATATTCCCTGCCCTTATAATGAATATAACTACATATAGGAGAAATAAGTATTAACCTTTAAGATTAATCATGTTAACCTTGGGTTAAATAAATTCCTTTCTTGATTGTAACTCACTACACCCTCACCCTATAGGAATGTAACTTTATTTGGAGGGTGGTACCTGGTTTAAGAAAAAATACCCTTGGAAAAAATAAGTTTTTTGGTTATCAAAAAGAAAGGATCATAAAATGTCAGCAGGTCTCATGGCCAGAAGATGATGTAATATCCCTAAGACCTTTTTTTAAATACATTTATGTGAAGCACCTGATTTTGATAAAGGTCAGGACTGCTGACCCCTGCGTGGCTCTGTATTCATCCCTATGTGTAACAAAAGGTATATAAGCAAACCCAAAAATAAAGAAATTGGATCAGTTTCCGGAAAGACTGATACCCCCATGTTGCTTCTTTTCTTGCTCCCCGTTTCTCTGGCTGAATTCCAAGTTATTCAGCCTCTTTTTCTCCACTAATTTTCCTACTACACTATCCGTTTCTAATCTCTCTATATATCTGTAATTAAATATGTATTTTTCCAAGGACGCCGACACCGTCCCCACCTTCGAATTCCCTGGATCCACCGGGGCTGGACCCCGGCAAGGGTTGATGAAGATGGTGGATTAAAATGGTCCAAAGAGAAGAGGAGGTCATCAATTATGGATATTTCAAATACATTTTAAACTGCACATTAACTCTCCTGGATTTGCAATCAGGATGTGGTGGATTTTAAAGCTATTATGTGCAGGCAAATAAGCACGTCTATTCTTCAAGCATCATCTCAGGCCATTCGTGTACATTCTTTTCCTTGCCAATGTCAATGCTTTGAGAATATGGAAAGGTTATTTGAACACTGCTGTGTTTGTAATTGAAAGCCAACCTTTAGGTAAAAGAGGCATAAGAGAGGATGAAAGTATGTGAGAAAGGCACTTCTCCACTCCTTGGTCTAGATGCTCAGGCAGTGAGATACTGAGTAATTCTCATCAATATCTAGTAAATATGAGGATTTCTGTTACATAAACAATTAAAAGGTGGGCACATTGTTCTGCATATGACAATTTTGCAAATATCCCCTCATCTCTACCCTTCTACACTATAACCTAATTAATTCCAGCTCTTCGAAGTGCTCCTTAAATTACATAATTATCCATTTGTGGACAGAAGAACAGCCATTTGTGGGAGATTCTGTGTAACTTCCATCTTCCAGAAAATAACTTTATTCATTCCTTTAGGATAGTATCTCGGGTTGCTATTTTACAAATTTAAATGATCATTAAATCACAAGAAACTGTTATCTCACTCCTTATACTTCCACTTTCACTTAAATATTTTTCTCTCTCCTGTCAACAAGTGTGACAACCTAGAAGAAATGGACAAATTTTGACTCAAGAAGAAATAGATAATTTGAACATACCAGTCACTAGAAGTGAAATAGAATCTGTAATTTAACAATTCCCTACAAACAAAAGTCCAGGACCAGATGGCTTAACAGGTGAATTCTACTAAACATACAAAGAGGAATTTACACTGATCCTTTTTGAACTCTTTGAAGAAACTGAAGAGGCGGGAACACTTCCAAAAACATTCTATGAAGTCACCATCAACCTGATACCAAAACTGGACAAAGACACCACCAAAAGAAGAAAATTACAGGCCAAACTTTTCTTTTTCTGTCCATTTTAAAGATTAGTGATAATTAAAGCAAAGGAGAATAGCAAATTAAAGATATAGAATTCTATCCATTCTTTTCTACCCCTACTCCAAGTTAAATTTTTACTTTTCATGTTTTGTTTTTTTGTACAAAAGGACTTTTAAAGTATGCTTTTGCATTTAGATTCAACACTTAAGCTTGAATATATTCTGGACAGGAATTCAGATCCTGTTCCTACAGCTTCAGGTAGCTTCCTTATATCAACATTTGACTAACAGCTTCCTTTCCATGCCTAGAACATTCTCTTTTAATATCTCAGCTTACATGGGTCTCTGTTCAGAAAGTGCTTTCACTGGAAACTCTCTCAGAGTATTTATGATTCTCCAGATGTTTAACATGAGGTCCAAATGCAACTCACAAAGCTACCTTCTGTTGCAATGTCTCCACCAAGAAATATTAATTATTTCTTGTTGATATTCCTTTAAATATTTGGTTCTTTGAAGTCAAGGAGATGCCTGAATATTCAGTGTTTTCCTTCCCGTCAGTCAGGATTTTTTGTTCCATACAATAGGCACACACTGTGGATCACTTACGCAAAGTAGAGCTTTGTGGAAAGAAAATTGAGTTGCTCACAGGGTCTATAGAGGCTGAACAAAGATAATTGGGGTTAACTATCATTATTTCAAGGTATATATCTGATATTTTAGTTGCTATTCCTTGACATCTGCTTTTATTCCACAGTTTTTCCTTGGTTCCTAGTCTTTTCTTCTTTTATGCCAAATTATATTTATTGAATCCTATATATCCTAGAATGTGAAGTCAAGTGGGCCTTAAAAAGCATCACTATGAACAAAGCTAGCAGAGGTGATGGAATTCCAGTGGAGCTATTTCAAATCCTGAAAGATGATGCTGTGGAAGTGCTGCACTCAATATGCCAGCAAATTTGGAAAACTCAGCAGTGGCCAGAGGACTGGAAAAGGTCCATTTTCATTCCAATCCCAAAGAAAGGCAATGCCAAAGAATGCTCAAACTACCACACAATTGCACTCATCTCACATGCTAGTAAAGTAATGCTTAATTCTCCAAGCCAGGCTTCAACAGCACATGAACCGTGAACTTCCAGATGTTCAAGCTGGTTTTAGAGAAGGCAGAGGAATCAGAGATCAAATTCCCAACATCCACTGGATCATGGAAAAAGCAAGAGAGTTCCAGAAAAACATCTATTTCTGCTTTATTGACTATGCCAAAGCCTTTGACTGTGTGGATCACAATAAACTGTGGAAAATTCTGAAAGAGATGGGAATACCAGACCACCTGACCTGCCTCTTGAGAAACCTGTATGTAGGTCAGGAAGCAACAGTTAGAACTGGACATGGAACAACAGACTGGTTCCAAATAGGAAAAGGAGTCCGTCAAGGCTGTATATTGTCACCCTGCTTATTTAACTTCTATGCAGAGTACACCATGAGAAACGCTGGGCTGGAAGAAGCACAAGCTGGAATCAAGATTGCCAGGAGAAATATCAATAACCTCAGCTATGCAGATGACACCACCCTTATGGCAGAAAGTGAAGAGGAACTAAAGAACCTCTTGATGAAAGTAAAAGAGGAGAGTGAAAAAGTTGGCTTAAAGCTCAACATTCAGAAAACGAAGATCATGGCATCTGGTTCCATCACTTCATGGGAAATAGATGGGAAAACAGTGGAAACAGTGTCAGACTTTATTTTTTTGGCTCCAAAATCACTGCAGATGGTGACTGCAGCCATGAAATTAAAAGACGCTTACTCCTTGGAAGGAAAGCTATGACCAACCTAGATAGCATATTCAAAAGCAGAGACATTATTTTGCCAACAAAGGTCCGTCTAGTCAAGGCTATGGTTTTTCCAGTGGTCATGTATGGATGTGAGAGTTGGACTGTGAAGAAGGCTGAGCACCGAAGAATTGATGTTTTTGAACTGTGGTGTTGGAGAAGACTCTTGAGAGTCCCTTGGACTGCAAGGAGATCCAACCAGTCCATTTTAAAGGAGATCAGTCCTGGGTGTTCTTTGGAAGGAATGATGCTAAAGCTGAAACTCCGGTACTTTGGCCACCTCATGCAAAGAGTTGACTCATTGGAAAAGACTCTGATGCTGGGAGGGATTGGGGGCAGGAGGAAAAGGGGGCAGCAGAGGGTGAGAGGGCTGGATGGCATCACTGACTCGATGGATGTGAGTTTGAGTGAACTCCAGGAGTTGGTGATGGAAGGGAGGCCTGGCGTGCTGTGATTCATGGGGTCACAAAGAGTCGGACACGACTTAGTGACTGAACTTAAATTGAGCTGATATATTTATATAAAATATAGGATAAGGATTTACTTCTGCTTCAGGAAGACAGCTGGATTAGAGATGATCTCCTTAATCTAGCTGAGAATTGAGCAGATTTCAAAGTAGAAGTTTTTGTATTAGTGAAGGCTGGTTTCTGGTTCACCTATAACCTTGTGACCAAATAGAACCACCTACTGATTTCCAAGGACCCCTCGTCTTGGGTGAATATAAACTCCATTTTGCTTCCTTCTCCCATTTCCATAGGACCGTGTATACATATTTTTTCTTCTTCTCAGTCTCTAAGCAACTGATTTTAGACTTGTCGTTGCCTTGAATGAACAATGGGGCTAAATGCCAGACTCACACAGCTGGGCTTTTCTTTTTCCTCTGCAGTGCTTCTTAAGGCAGCAGTTCCCCAAATACCCACTGCCTTAAAGGTAGATCTCTTGATAGCCTCAGTTTTATTTGTTTTTGTCCAGATTCTTCCAGTAGTTCTCAGGGTAACATTGGCCTGTCACAAACTAGGCTGGTATCATCTTGAGCTGAACTCCCCTACTCAGATTGTAAAAGCTAAACTAGATTTGATAGAGTGTTTTATTAAGGGAATAAACGAGACTTTATTAGGAGAAGAGCTCACTGGCTGTTCTTGCCAGCGTCCCCCTAAATCTCACTCCCTTTCCTCAGACAGAACACGAGCCTGCAGAGCTAATCTGATCTGAGTGTTCTGCTAAAATGTCTCCTTGGATAGTGATTCACAGATCAACAAGGTGATGATAACTTCTATTTCTGCAAGTATTATTTGCTGACAATTAAAGCATGATTTGTTTAGAGTAAAATATTTTTTCTTCCAAATGGTAGAGGAAGTGTGGATGGTGAAGATAGTAAAAATTTACAATATGAATCAGTAAATCTACAAAGCAAGACAATAGATAAAGCATTATGAGATTGTTAAATCTAAAAAAAAAATGACCAGATATAGTAATATTTTCATAGAGTATATTAACTTCTCTTTGGGGAGAAATAGTGTTATTGTATAGAACCAAGGGCATCTTAACCCTGACAAATGAACAGATATAAATATAAAAGCAAAGCACAGCAAAAGTAAAATCACACTGGTGCAATACAAATGTTAAGTTCTGATTTAGGCTGACTTTGCTGATTCCTGGATCTTATAGAGTACTAATTGAAATTTAAAGAAATTAATGTGTTGTGAAAGGAGTACATCAAGGCTATATATTGTCACCTTGCTTATTTAACTTAAGTGCAGAGTACATCATGCAAAATTACTTTGCTGACAAAGGTATGTAGAGTCAAAGCAATGGTTTTTCCAGTAGTTATGTATGGAGGTGAGAGTTGGACCATAAGGAAGGCTGAGTGCCAAACAACTGATGCTTTTGAACTAGCATAGGAGAAAACTCTTGAGAGTGCCTTGGACTGCAAGGAGATCTAACCAGTCAATCCTAAAGGAAATCAACCCTGAATATTCACTGGAAGGACCAATGCTCAGGCTGAAGCTCCAATAGTTTGGCCACTTGATGTGAAGGGTCGACTCACTGATGCTGATGCTGCAACCCTGATGCTGGCAAAGACTGAAGGCAGGAGGAGAAGGGGACGACAGAGGATGAAATGGCTGGATGGCATCACCGACTCAATGGACATGAGTTTGAGCAAGCTCTGGGAGCTGATTAAGGACAGAGAAGCCCGGTGTGCTACAGTCCATGGGGTCACAGAGAGTTGGACACACGACTGAGTGACCGAATGACAGACATTGTGCTTATGGGGAGACATGGTGTCCCTACACTCATATACTGCTCCATCTGAACACGACCACTTCCAGATGTTTGCAGGCAGACAGATTAAGGGAGGGAGGGGAGGAGCATCAGAGTAGAACTGCATCGTTTGAGCCATCTGAAGAGCTCACGGCACAACCCATTTTGTCCAGACAGAAGCCCAAGTCATGTACTAATTCTTTTCTATGATAATAAAGAGGATGATTCTAATAAACGAGAAATGGTGAAATAGCTATGCCTAATGTGCTTGTGTTCTAAAAGTTAAAATGATAAATGGTCTTCACTTTGGGGAAGCTGCTGCTACTGCTACTGCTAAGTCACGTCAGTTGTGTCTGACTCTGTGCAACCCCATAGACGGCAGCCCGCCAGGCTCCCCCGTCCCTGGGATTCTCCAGGCAAGAACACTGGGGTGGGTTGCCATTTCCTTTCCCAATGCATGAAAGTGAAGAGTGAAAGTGAAGTCGCTCAGTCATGTCAGACTCTTAGCGACCCCATGGACTGCAGCCCACCAGGCTCCTCTGCCCATGGGATTTTCCAGGCAAGAGTACTGGAGCGGGGTGTCATTGGGAAGGTGGTAAATTCTGGCTAGAGAGAAGGCAAATGCTATTTATACATAAACACAAGGTACAGAAGTTCGTGGTCTGCTTGGATTATAAATTTATAACAATTTTATGAAGGAAAACTTGCAGGATTCTCAAGGACTGAGTGAAAGTGAAAGTTGCTCTGTCATGTCCAACTCTTTGCAACCCCTCCAGGCCAGAATACTGGAGTGGGTTGCCATTTCCTTCTCCAGGGGATCTTCCCAACCCAGGGATGGAACCCAGGTCTCTCGCATTGCAGGTGGATTCTTTACCTACAGAGCTATCAGGGGACTGAGTACACTATTAGGCTACACATTACAAGGGAACCAGCTAATACATTTAAAATTAATATATTCATGTAACTATTCTTTTTGTTAAGAAATCAAATATCAGCACAAAGTGTTTAGCTACTATGGCTCATAACCTCCAGCCAAATATAACCGTGATCTAGACTTCTAATCCCATTCTTTAGTTGTGACTATTTATGAAATCTACAGACATGTACTAATACAACACCTTCACGTTTGTGTCTTCCTTCTGTTGTTCAACATTCTGTTCAGTTCAGTTCAGTCGCTCAGTCATTTCCGACTCTTTGCGACCCCATGAATTGCAGCACGCCAGGCCTCCCTGTCCATCACCAACTCCCAGAGTTCACTCAGACTCAGGTCCATCGAGTCGGTGATGCCATCCAGCCATCTCATCCTCTGTCATCCCCTTCTCCTCCTGCCCCCAATCCCTCCCAGCATCAGAGTCTTTTCCAATGAGTCAACTCTTCTCATGAGATGGCCAAAGTACTGGAGTTTCAGCTTTAGCATCATTCCTTCCAAAGAAATCCCAGGGCTGATCTCCTTCACAATGGACTGGTTGGATCTCCTTGCAGTCCAAGGGACTCTCAAGTCTTCTCCAACACCACAGAACATCATGTTAGTTAAATTTATCCACAGTTGTTTCTTACAGCATAATTCAGACTCTTTCTTTTTTTATATGTTGAATATTATTCCACTGTATGGATATACTATATGTATCCATTCTATAGTTGGTGAGTATATGGGTTTGAGTCATTGTCAGTAATGCTGCCATGAACATGATCATACACCGTAAATGGAACTATTCAGTGCATTTCAACCTGGTAGCTGAATGAGGACTGTGTCTTAGAATAGACACGCAGTAACTAGTATACGGAAACAAAGAACTGTCCAAGGTGCTAGTAACCATTTTTCTTTCTACTAGCAAAACTCACGTTATTTTATTCTCCATCCCCTCTCGATTCTGTCCACTGTGGTAGTCATAAGGCTTGTATTTTTGGATGACTGCTGATGTAGAGCATCTTCTTATACACTAATTGACACATTGGTTGTTTTCATTTGTGAAATGTCATTTGTTAAAGTTGCTAATCTGTTCTATACACGAGTCCTTTGTGATATATTACAAATAACTTTGCCCACTCTCTGGCTTGCCTTTTGAATGGTTTCTTGATGTTTAATGACCAAAAGTTCTTGGTGCTCACAGAATTCTATTTGTCAAAATTTTCGTATATAATTACTCCTTTCTTCTTCTCAAAATGATATTTTATTCATTTTATAATAATCTATATTTAAGGTAAATAACATGATGCTTTGATACACATATTGATAGTGAAAATACCTATCTTACTATATTCAAGCGAATTAACATATCATCTCCTCATACAGTTACCATTTCTTTTGTGATGAAAGCATCTGAGATGTGCTCCCTTAGAAAGTTCCCAGCATGCAATGCAGTATTACCAACTATCGCCCTGCCTGCACTTGGTCTCTATGCTGGTCCTCCCACACAACTGCAGCTTTGCGCCCTCTCACCAACATCTCCCCCGCTCTTCAATCTCCTTCTCTCCCACCCGTGGCAACAATCACTCTATTCTCTGCTTCTTTAATATTCATGAGAGCCAGGATACGGGAACAATCTAAGGGTCTCTTGACAGATGAATGAATGAAAAAATTGTGATCTGTACATGTGTACATACAGCCTTAAAAACAGGGAGACCCTCTAAATTGACATTTCTCCAAAGCAGACATACAGATGGCCAAAAGGCACATGGAATGATGTCCAGCATCACTAATTATCAGAGAAACGCAAATCAAAACTACAGTGAGGAATCACTCCACACTGGCCAAAATGGCCATTATCAAAAGTCTGAAAACAATAAATGCTGGAGAGGGTGTGGAAAAAAGGGAACCCTCTTGTTGGTGGGAATGTAAACTGGTACAACCACTATGAAGAACAGTATGGAGGCTCCTTAAGGAACTAAAAGTAGAGCCACCAAGAACCAGCATTCCCGTTCCTCGGCAAAAACGTGGAGAAAACTATAATTCCAAAAGATACATGCTCCCTGACTCATTAGAAAAGACTCTGATGCTGGGAGGGATTGGGGACAGGAGGAGAAGGGGACGACAGAGGATGAGATGGCTGGATGGCATCACAGACTCGATGGACGTGAGTCTGAGTGAACTGTGGGAGATGGTGATGGACAGGGAGGCCTGGCGTGCTGCGATTCATGGGGTTGCAAAGAGTCGGACACGACTGAGCGACTGAACTGAACAGAATGTTCACTGTAGCACTATTTGCAATAGCCAAGACATGTAAACAACCTAAGTGTCCTTTAACAGAAAAGTGGATGAAGAAGATGTGGTACACATATACAATGGACTATTATTCAGCCATAAAAAATAACGAAATAATGCCATTTACAGCAACAAGGATGGACCGAGAAATCACACTACGTTGGACAGAGAAAGACAGATATCATATGGCATCACTCATACATGGAATCTAATATTTTAAATGATATAATGAACTTATTTACAAAACAGGAACAGACTCATAGATTGAAAAAAAAAAAAAAAACTTACCAAAGGGGAACTGTGTGGAGGGGAGGGATAAACTAGGAATTTGTAATTAACACATACACACTGCTATATATAAGACAGATAGCCAACAATGACCGACTCTATAGCAGAGGAACGCGAACTTTTCTCAGCATTCTCTGATATCCTACATGAAAGAAGAATCTGAAAAAGAATGAATATATGTGTATGCATAACTGAATCCCTATGCTGTGTACTTGAAAACCTAATACAACATTGTACATCAATTATACTCCAATATATTTTTTAAAAAGGATGAATACATTACATCCAAAAAAATATCAAACAGGGAGATCCTGCCATTTGCAACATTATGAATGAAAGTCAAACACAATTACTGCTTTTTGCACCCAATTTAAGAAAATAATGCCTAAGCTTTTAATTTTAATTAGATCCCATTTGTTTATTTTTGCTTTAATTTCCAGAATTCTGGGAGGTGGATCATAGAGGATCCTGCTGTGATTTATGTCTGAGAGTGTTTTGCCTATGTTCTCCTCTAGGAGTTTTATAGTTTCTGGTCTTACATTTAGATCTTTAATCCATTTTGAGTTTATTTTTGTGTGCGGTGTTAGAAAGTGATCTAGTTTCATTCTTTTACAAGTGGTTAACCAGTTTTCCCAGCACCACTTGTTAAAGAGATTGTCTTTACTCCATTGTATATTCTTGCCTCCTTTGTCAAAGATAAGGTGTCCATATGTGTGTGGATTTATCTCTGGGCTTTCTATTTTGTTCCATTGATCTATATGTCTGTCTTTGTGCCAGTACCATACTGTTTTGATGACTGTGGCTTTGCAGTAGAACCTGAAGTCAGGCAAGTTGATTCCTCCAGTTCCATTCTTCTTTCTCAAGATTGCTTTGGCAATTCGAGGTTTTTTGTATTTCCATACAAATCTTGAAATGATTTGTTCTAGTTCTGTGAAAAATATGGCTGGTAGCTTGATAGGGATTGCATTGAATTTGTAAATTGCTTTGGGTAGTATACTCATTTTCACTATATTGATTCTTCCGATCCATGAACATGGTATATTTCTCCATCTATTAGTGTCCTCTTTGATTTCTTTCATCAGTGTTTTATAGTTCTGAATGGGAGAAAATAATAGCAAATGAAGCAACTGACAAACAACTAATCTCAAAAATATACAAGCAACTCATGCAGCTCAATTCCAGAAAAATAAATGACCCAATCAAAAAATGGGCCAAAGAACTAAATAGACATTTCTCCAAAGAAGACATACAGATGGCTAACAAACACATGAAAAGATGCTCAACATCACTCATTATCAGAGAAATGCAAATCAAAACCACAATGAGGTACCACTTCACACCAGTCAGAATGGCAGCGATCCAAAAATCTGCAAGCAATAAATGCTGGAGAGGGTGTGGAGAAAGGGGAACCCTCCTACACTGTTGGTGGGAATGCAAACTAGTACAGCCACTATGGAGAACAGTGTGGAGATTCCTTAAAAAATTGCAAATAGAACTACCTTATGACCCAGCAATCCCACTGCTGGGCATACACACCGAGGAAACCAGAATTGAAAGAGACACATGTACCCCAATGTTCATCGTAGCACTGTTTATAATAGCCAGGACATGGAAACAACCTAGATGTCCATCAGCAGATGAATGGATAAGAAAGCTGTGGTACATGTACAGAATGGAGTATTACTCAGCCGTTAAAAAGAATTCATTTGAATCAGTTCTGATGAGATGGATGAAACTGGAGCCGATTATACAGAGTGAATTAAGCCAGAAAGAAAAACACCAATACAGTATACTAACACATATATATGGAATCTAGAAAGATGGCAATGACGACCCTGTATGCAAGACAGGAAAAAAGACACAGCTGTGTATAACGGACTTTTGGACTCAGAGGGAGAGGGAGAGGGTGGGATGATTTTGGAGAATGGCATTCGATCATGTATACTATCATGTAAGAATTGAATCGCCAGTCCATGTCTGACGCAGGATACAGCATGCTTGGGGTTGGTGCATGGGGATGACCCACAGAGATGTTATGGGGAGGGAGGTGGGAGGGGGGTTCATGTTTGGGAACACATGTAAGAATTAAAGATTTTAAAATTAAAATAAATAAATAAATAAATAAAAAATAAATAAATAATAATAATAAAAAAAGAAAATAATGCCTACTCTAAAATCATGAAGGAATTTTTATGAATTCCAGTTGTCTGTGGAAATTCTCTAACTTAATCAAATCTTTCCTCTTGATATAGATCACAGTTTTAAACTTTTCCTCTGCTTCCCTTAAAATAAGGATGATCACTGGCTCTGCTTTTAATGTTGTTATTTTCCTGGACCTATTTCTTTGTTCACCTCTTAAGTTTTTAAAATTAAGTGCAGTCTGATTTGCATGAACATTTTTTACAGGCTGTAGGTGATGCACTATTCCTTCAGGGAACTAGGTCTTAAATTCTTGCACATAGTTTATTTCAGTATCACTTTACAACGTCCTTAGGCAGGACTTGCACAGATTCCAGAGTGGACTGATATTTTATAAGACCTGCTCTGGGCTTCCCAGGTGGCTCAGTGGTAAAGAACCCGCCTGCCAATGCAGGACACATGAGTTCAACCCCAGGGTCAGGAAGATCCCCTGGAGAAGTAAATGGCAACCCACTCCAGTATCCCTGCCTGGAGAATTCCCTGGACAGAGGAGCCTGGCAGGCTACAGTTCATGGGGTCACAGAGAGTTGGATATGACTGAGCACACACAAGTCAGTTCAGTTCAGTCGCTCAGTCATGTCCGACTCTTTGTGACCCCATGAACTGCAGCACGCCAGGCCTCCCTGTCCATCACCACCTGGTCTATTTTCTGGTTACTTTTCCAGCAGATGGTTTATAAGGATCCCTTCCTTCTTTGGGGCCTAGTTTGCAATTTTTCACTTTCTTGTGCTGTGAATCTGCGAACATCTCTCAGTATCTTCTCAGACACTTAGAAGCCATTCTCTGCCTTTTGCCTTAAGACAAGCCACTTTTGCCCTGAAAAACCACTTTCAGATGAAAGTTAGAGCAGAATTAGGTTTGTTTTGCTCCTCTCTCGTCCACCGTAGGATTTGGTCCCTCGAGTCCTGGCTGCTTGGGAAGAGCTGATCCCCAACCTCTGGCTCTCTCACCAGTGAGACGGTCAGAAAAACTCCTGGGCAGAGACTTTCTGTTCAGCTTTTCCACATCCTGCCCCCTAACATTTAACAGTCTACAAATGCCAGCAAAGGTAGAGAATGTTTGTCTCACCTCCAGTGTCTTTTTTTTCTCTCCAGGTTCTTGGCTGTACAAGTTCTAACTGCCTTGATTGCTCTCTAGTACCTTCCAAATGTATGATTAAAAAAAAAAAATCTCATTTACCTTCTCTGCTGTTCCTGGCATTCAGTCTGGTCAGCTGCAAACTAATATATCATAGCCAGAAGCAGAAAGCTTCAAATACCACACTATTGAGTCCAAAAATAAAACTGTAAAAGTGAAAGAAGATGATTGATGGGACAAAATTACCATCAAACTAAAATATTTAAGTTAATGTATGACCCTACCTCAAACGAGATTATTTGCTGATTTGCTAATTCAGATGTCTCATGGAGTTACATTCACTGGGCCCCTCAAGCTTCCAACATGTAAGATGTAATTTGGAAAATATTAGTATATATTTAATCCAGTTGCATACATAAAGATTTATTTCACTTAAAATCTGAAAAATAGCATATTCCTGCCACAGAAAGCTCTTTAATGATTAGTTCTAGCTATAGCTGGTATTTATTGAACACAAGCACTTTAATCCACATGTTCATTAAGTATAACTGATTAAATATACAAAAGGATTCCTGCTATTTATATTTTTGAGACGAGGCGCCAGGCAGAAAGAGAAAATAAATTTGTGCAAAGCCTACACTGTGGTAACCAGGGAAGCCAAGCTTCCAATCAAGTGTCTCTGATCTCAAAGCCCGAAGGCTTATTTGAAAACAGCTCTTCTGCCCCTTTCCTGTTGCCCATTTCTGTCACCCTCTCACCTTAAAAAACCATTTATAGGAACGAATTGATTAGGTATGATCACAGTGTGATTACCCCTTCTGCAGACAACTCATTTGTATTGCAAATTGTTAATAACATCCTAAAGGCCAACAATATTATCATCACCGGGGGCCCCTTCAGCCTTCAGATTCTCTTCCTAAGTGACTAATTGAAGCTGACTTCTGACTTGATGCTCTCCTGAATGCATGCCATGCCCTGCTTAACCTGTGGCTCCTTTCCCAAGACAAAAAGAAGTAAAACGAGAAGCACGCGGTTAAAAAATGACTAGCTCCAGACCCCTTAGCAACCCTGCAGCCAGACCACTCAGGCAAGCCAACACCTGAGGAGTCTCAGCCAGTTTGCACACAATGCTCGAGAATGCAGAATCCCACTTCCTCTCCTGATGACTGCCTGATTTTTCCCTTTGAAGACTTTCGCGGCTGAGCTGGGCAGTTGGTCTCACTCAGGACAGGAATCCATCTTCTCCCCCAGATAGTCTCCTTTCTACTGACACTCGCCTCTGGAATTATTGAGTTTTCAACTGTGAGCAGCCAAACCAGAGTTCAATGACATATTTATTTCAAATACTGGTCAATAAATTTGGCCAGAGTTTTATTTGGAGCATGAATATAAATGAGATGCTTATAGGAAGCCCCCTGCTATAAGAAACGCTAGCACTCCTAAATGTGTGTTCAAACAAAAAGGACATATGAAGCAAACACTCTGACCTCTGCTCATCAGATTCAGTTAATCTGTTACAAACCTTTAATAGTTTGAGGCCCTCAATGGGAAAGCCAGCTCTGATTACATAAGCTTCACCAGGAGCTACAGCTGCCTGGGTATCTGTGCTTGTTAGTTCAATAATGTGGAAGTGAATCTGAAGGCTGAAGGGGCCCCCGGTGATAATAATATTGTTGGACTTTAGGATGTTATTAACAATTTGCAATACAAATGAGTTGTCTGCAGGAGGGGAAATCACACTCTGATCATATCTAATCGATGTAAGGATTAAAAACAGGCTAACATGTGGGGAGGCACAGATGTAGATATTAGGAGCTGAGCAGTAGCCTGCCATTGAGCCTGACAATCATTGGATTCAAGGTCAGGATGAGTGTGCTCTGGTTTATTTTATTCTTCTCTGTCATTGTCACTGAACATGGGCAAAGCTGGAAAATCTTCATGCGTGAATCTAGAGAGTTCTCTTTTGCCTTCAAGTTAAATGCAGACTTGCAGGACTGCTCCCTGGACATCACTAAGATATAAATACAACCAGCACTCAGTACCGTAATGACCTGAAAACATCACAACACTGTAATCTATTTAGTAATCTCTTCACCTCAGCTCTTTTAAAGTGTTAACAGAGTACTTAATTCATCTCCCAACCCATCACGGTGGCTAGCAGCCAACAGAATTTTTTTTTCTGGGGGGGGGGCCATACCAACGGCATGCACGATCTTAGTTCCCCGACCAGCAATCTAACCTGTGCCCTGTGCAGTGGGGCACACAATCCTAATCAATGGACCACCAGGGAATTCCCTAGAAATTATATACAGAACAGAGTTTAAGCACTTCCAAACAGGAAAGGAGACTGGAGATAATACAAGGAATTAATATACAAAATTCCATCTCTAGAAAACATGGTCTCTGGTGTAAAATGATTGCTGCATTTTGTTCAATTTGTTTCTTTTTGTCTCAAAGTGATGGCTTCTTGTTCCATTGTTCTTTGCTGGGTCTTAAAATAGTATTTTTTTCAATTCATATATTAAGATTCAATTTTCTTTATTTTAGTAACAAATATTAAAAGTGACTGAGAAATGACTCACTGAAAGTAATTACAAATAATTTTTATAATTAATCATCTTTGTTGTGTTGTACTCCACCATTCAGAGTTGAACTGAATCTTTCCTCATGCTTCCATTTAAATGCATGTTTTGAGACTTCCCTGCCAGTCCAGTGGTTAAGATTCTACACTTCCACTGCAGGGGTCATGGGTTTGATTCCCAGTTTGGGAACTGAGATTCTACATGACTCCTGGGGGGGAAAAAAAGCATCTTTTGACAGAATACTGCATCAGTAAAAAGGTATCTTGTCCTTTTTCAGTTCAGTTCAGTTGCTCAGTCTTGTCTGACTCTTTGCAACCCTATGGACTGCAGCATGCCAGGTCTCCATGTCCATCACCAATGCCCGGAGCTTGCTCAAACTCATGTCCATCAAGTCAGTGATGTCATCCAACTGTCTCATCCTCTGTCGTCCCCTTCTCCTCCTGCCCTCGATCTTTCAGAGCATCAGGGTCTTTTCCAATGAGTCAGTTCTTTGATCGGGTAGCCAAAGTATTGGCATTTCAGCTTCAACATCAGTCCTTCCAATGAACACCTGGGATTGATCCCCTTTAGGATGGACTGGTTGGATCTCCTTGCTGTCCAAGGAACTTTCAAGAGTCTTCTCCAACACCACAGTTCAAAAGCATCAATTCTTCAGTGCTCAGCTTTCTTTATAGTCCAACTCTCACATCCATACATGACTACTGGAAAAGCCTTGACTAAACGGACCTTTGCTGGCAAAGTAATGTCTCTGCTTTTTAATACACTGTCTAGGTTGGTCATAACTTTCCTTCCAAGGAGTAAGCATCTTTTAATTTCATGGCTGTAGTCACTATCTGCAGTGATGTTGGAGCCCCCCCAAAAAACAAAGTCAGCCACTGTTTCTACTATTTCTCCATCTATTTGCCATGAAGTGATGGGACCAGATGCCATGATCTTAGTTTCCTGAATGCTGAGCTTCAAGCCAACTTTTTCACTCTCCTCTTTCACTTTCATCAAGAGGTTCTTTAGTTCTTCTTCACTATCTGCCATAAGGATGGTGTCATCTGCATATCTGAGGTTATTGATATTTCTCCTGGCAATCTTGATTCCAGCTTGTGCTTCTTCCAGCCCAGCGTTTCTCATGATGTACTCTGCATATAAGTTAAATAAGCAGGGTGACAATATACAGCCTTGACGGACTCCTTTTCCTATTTGGAACTAGTCTGTTGTTCCATGTCCAGTTCTAACTATTGCTTCCTGACCTGCATACAGGTTTCTCAAGAGGCAGGTCAGGTGGTCTGGTATTCCCATCTCTTTCAGAATTTCCCACAGCTTATTGTGATCCACAATAAAGCCTTTGACTAAAGGCTTTGGCATAATCAATAAAGCAGAAATAGATGTTTTTCTGGAACTCTCTTGCATTTTCGATGGTCCAGCAGATGTTGGGAATTTGACCTCTGGTTCCTCTGCCTTTTCTAAAACCAGCTTGAACATCTGGAAGTTCACAGTTCACGTATTGCTGAAGCCAGGCTTGGAGAATTTTGAGCATTATTTACTAGCATGTGAGATGAGAGCAATTGCTTTGGCATTGCCTTTCTTTGGGAATGGAATGAAGACTGACGTTTTCCAGTCCTGTGGCCACTGCTGAGTTTTCCAAATTTGCTGGCATATTGAGTGCAGCACTTCCACAGCATCATCTTTTAGGATTTGAAATAGCTCAACTGGAATTCCATCACCTCCACTAGCTTTGTTTGTAGTGATGCTTCATAAGGCCCACATGACTTCACATTCCAGAATGTCTGGCTCTAGGTGAGATCACACCATCATGATATCTTGGTTGTGAAGATCTTCTTTGTACAGTTCTTCTGTGTATTCTTGCCACCTCTTCTTAATATCTTCTGCTTCTGTTAGGTCCGTACCATTCCTGTCCTTAATTGAGCCCATCTTTGTCCTTCTTAGTGGATCGTTATCAGGAGACACGTGTCACTTCCTCTTATTATTGGTCATGCTAACTTTGACCAACTGGTTAAGGTGGTGTCCACCAGCATTCTCCACTGCAGATGTATTCTGGTCCTATTGTTACTAATGAGTGGACTGTGATGATAAATTTTAATATTGCATAAATGTCCTGTTGAAGCTTTTACCTCATGGTTTCAACAACCACTGATACCTGAGTTCTACGATAGTTTCAAAATGGTAGCTTTCCTGCAGCCCTACATTTACAGAATTGTCATTCAACTGAAGAAGCTTTCCCTCCCCTCCTGTTTGCTGCTGCTGTTTTTCAATAACGAAAGAACTCTTTTGTAGAAAGGGGCAAATATAATTATTCTGACAAATTTTACAAACATGATCCACAAACATCCATTAGGTTTGGTGCCAGTTCCTCAGGAAATTTGGTACAAAAATCTGTTCCAAGCAGAGTGTACTTGAATATTTTTGGCACAAAAATCCCCTCCGTGTCTTGGTGCATATTTGGCCGGCACACGGGAAGGCGTTTTCAGTGAGTGCCAGCTCTAGAAACATTTGCACGACCTGGAAAGAATATGCCATAGATGTGGAGAGGCAGAGGACTCCTGCTCTGAAACCCTGCATTCAGAGTTGCGCTTTTCTGCGTCAGGGTCTAATGTGGCTACTGATCTGTCGGGAAATGATGCCTTGCTTTTCCCAGTCAGTGAACCAACATATTTCTCTTTCCAGTTTTGACCAGTTGCCTCTATATTTTAAATATGAATTTGCAAATATAAATATCTATGTTAATGAAACCTATTTTCAAAAGCTCTTTACAATTTTAGATGCTTTGACTTCTTATTCAGTCACTAAGTTGCATCTGACTCTTAGTGGCCCCATGGACTGCAGCACGCCAGGCTCCCCTGTCCTTCACTATCTCCCAGAGTTTGCTCAAATTCATGTCCAATGAGTCAGTGATACCATCCAACTATCTCATCCTCTGCTGCCCCCTTCTCCTTTTGCCTTCAATCTTTCCCAGCATCAGGATCTTTCCCAATGAGTCGGTTCTTTGCATCAGGTGACCAAAGTATTGGAGCTTCAGCATCAGTCCTTCCAATGAATATTCAAGGTTGACTTCCCTTAGGATTGACTGGTTTTATCTCCTTGCTATCCAAGGGACTCTCAAGAGTCTTCTCCAACACCACAATTAAAAAGCATCAATTCTTTGGCACCCAGCCTTCTTTATGGTCCAACTCTCACATGCATACAGGACTGCTGGGAAAAAACATAGCTTTGACTAGGTCCTTTGTCAGCAAAGTGATGTCTCTGCTTTTTAATATGCTGTCTAGGTTTGTCATGGCTTTCCTTCCAAGGACTTAGCGCTCTGCAAAACTTTCTAGCTTTATAAGACTATTTAAGAAGAGTGCATCTTACCTAAAGAGTAACCTCACTTATAAACACACAAAAATATTTTTTTAAGGTTTTAAAACAAACATACCCAGGCTGAACTATTATTTTTTAAATCAACAAAGGTATATATTTTCTGAAATCAGCAGGGGAGATTTTAAAATAGTTCTTTGTTTCTTCCTAAGGATGATAGCTCTGTGGTCTAGAAATATGCTACATCAGAGTCATCCTCATTTATTTAGCCTTGAAACTTCAATAGAGACATAATATGTGCCGGTCGTTAAAAGACAGTAACTTAGCCAACTGAACGGAAGAGCAAGAAAGGAACCAAATCCAGTGTCAAGATACAGAGGAGATGCTGATGGCTTGTGTTATGAACACAGATTCCCCCACCAGCTCTTGAATGTCCACTCTGTTGATGAAATGCTTGAGTGAATCATTATCCAAGTCAAAGATGGCCATGAGAAAGTAAAAAAGGGGACGAAATAATGTAGCAATTTGTTTTGACAATATTTTTCTTTTCAAGCTGCTCACATCTACTAAATCCCTCACAGAAGAGAGAACAATGCAAAGGAGAGGAAAAGGTCACATTTTAGAGGCGTGCAATCAGCATAGTTTGTCTATTACGGGAATAAAATGATATACAGGATGATTACCTGGCATGGTTAAGTTTCTTAAGTGATATGAACTACCACTTCATCACAGCAAGTTCATTACAGCGATGACTCCAAAAGTGGACAGATCATTTTCCATGACTACATTAGCCACTCTGCAGAGACTCAGCCATTTATTCCATTGCGTGTAAATGCAGGTCTGGTCAAGGTGTATGTGTTTATCATCTACTGACAGAGACATCCTCTATGTAACCTCAAGATACAAGCTCATTTGTAATTTAAAACTGCTCATTGCCAAGTGAAAAGAAAGCAGATTTGTTTTGTGAGTGTTCCAAATGTAATAGCCTTCCGAAATATTCATTGCTGGAGAACATTGGATTTCAGGGTAATATTCTGATACTACAGAATTATAGTAATAACAACAGCAAATATTAGACCATTTTACTATATATCAGGCTCTGTGCTAAGCTTTCTCTGTGCTAAGACAGAAATTTATGAATTTCTCCCAGTAACTCTTTGAGTTAGCATCTATTTTCCAAGTGAAAAACATGAGGTTGAAGAAGGCTAGGTTATGTATCCAAGGTCATTCAGGAAAACTAAGTTTTCATATATGTAAATGCCAAGGTAACTGCTAAAATATGTTAAATTAATAAGCATCCGTTTCTTTGTTTTTCTTAAAATTAACCTATGTATTTCAGATGTCAATATCTAGCTATTTTTTAGTTGCAGTCTGGAAAATAAAAGCAAACATTTGTTTACACCTTCAGAGTTCAATAATATGTGACACTGAACAAAAAAGGCACTCCTGTTGACAAAGAGACATCCTAACATTTGCATAAAGATCTATTAAATTGCAGCAGGCGCTATGGAGCTCATTTTTAGCTTCCATGGCTTTTTAGACAAATCATGCTCCACACTGCACTGAGGCATTCATTTCAAGGGATTTTTGTTTTTTTCTTCAAAATATTTTTCTTTAAACTTGATTTGTTAAGAACTATGAAGTACACATTATTTTAGTAGCTTTCCTTTCATTTTGTTAAAGTGTCCCTGATGATTTTGCTAAGATGTATATAAAAATAAACACATACACACACTCAAAAAAGATATGTATAGCAAATATAAAATGGAAAGTAAACAGGTACTTCTCAAGGAATGCTATAAAACATTTATTTTTTTCTTCCTCTGTTGCACAACTCAAAATGAAGTTTCGAAGATACTATTTTTTTTTTTCACACAAGAATAATGTTTGGGGCATGAATATATTTGAGAATTCACCTGTAAACATATAATGTGTTTATATGTGTGAGTGTTCTTCACAAGTTCTTGTTTCATTTGTATAAAGCTGCTATATTTGTCTTTTCTTAATCAAGAACTTCCTTTGGGGTATTTTCCTTTTTTTCTGAGATTTGTTTTTTCACCAATTAAGGACTCTTTCATTTAAGTTATGGAGGAAAAGAAAAAAGGGCAAACAGAGAGACTATTGTGTTCCAGGGACAGAAATAGTGGAAGAATGGTAGGTGAGATTACTGGAAATTTAATGTCAAGGCCAATACTATTTTTTTAATATCTAAATTCATTTTATTTTATTAATTATGAAAATGAAACCCTAGGATGTTAATTTCATAACATATCAAAGCTCAGTACTGTGAAACACTAATGATGCTCAAAACTTCTCTGGGTTTGAATTTTCTCCTTGTAAAATGTCTGTCATATTTCAGATCAAGTAGCTGAGGATAACTGACTTATTTTCACATTACATCAAAGACTCTATACAGGACAGAATACTTTTGAGTATGTTTCATTGTCAGACCTGTCCTTAGTCCTCTGTGGAGAGTATCATTTGCCCACAGTCCCTAGAAGAGGAACTCCTATTTTTCCCATGAGTCCACCCTCCTCTCCACGATCTTGGCTATGAATGGTCACACAGGGATGGTTATCCGATCATCAGCCCTCTTCCCTTTTCTTTGTTCTATAAACTTGCCTGGGCTTAACCATAGCAAACCCACGAGTAGAGAAACAGAGGGCAGAAAGAGGCCAGAAGGCCCTGGATGGACAGATCAGACAGCATAGTTGCCCCTGACCTCACTGCCATCGTTGTCTCTAGGGACCAGACCATCCAAAGCTGGGAAAAACATTTTATTTCTTTCCTTAAATTCTACAGGTGCTCCTTACTATAACAATTTTCTTCCCTGTATAGAATTTGGGTAGAATTGGGCGTCTTCCTTTCACCAGAACCCAAATGGAAGCCACCAGTATATTTTAGGGGTGAATTCTGTATTCAGTGAACAAAACTCAGTGGTAAAATAAATAAAATCTCAGAGTCACTTCCTTATCCACTCATCGCACACATTTTGATAAAAATATATGAGTACCTCATATTCTGGACATTTTTCCAGGGTCTGTGGACACAGTAACCAACAAAATGGGGCACATGTTTATCCTCGTGAAGCTTGCATTTCAGCAAGGAAGATGGGCAGTAAGTAAGAAGAACACACAAGAAGCAACAGATGTTAATGATCTCTTTTCCCCCAAACTTTAAACTTTCTATTTTGTTTTGAGGTATAGTTAATCAACAATGTTGTGATAGCTTCAGATGAACAGCAAAGACTCAGCCAATTATGTCTTTTAAGGAGAAAAATTAACACAAGGGAGAAGACAGCAAAATCCTGGTTGGGAGTGGTTACAGTATTCTGTGAAGTGTCAGAGGAGCCTTTAGGTGACAAAATGATACCTGAAGATGACAAGTGAGTGGGTCAGGAGGCCAGCTGATGGTGGAGAATTCATAGGAGGAAATAAGTCAAGGGTTTTTAGGTGGAAGCATGACCAGCAGGTAGGGAGAACCGTGAGGGGAGACTTTGGTTTCCAGTTCTACATGTAAGGACACTGAGGTCACCACTCCATCTTAACAATAAGTAAAAAGCTGAACAGACTGTAAAAATCAACTGGTCTTGGATGCCCTGGATCCATGAGGGGAGAGGATACTGGGAAAGCCACTGTCCCCCACTCCCAAGACTGGAGAAAGATGGAAGTCACTGGGAACTGTGCCTGGCTTTCCGGAGCAGAGCTGTCTAAGCCAGGGTGGGATCCCGGGTCAGGGCTGGGAAGCCTGAACTGTGATTACTCAGTTGCTGGAGGCTCAGTATGGACCAATCAGAGTTAAAAACTCCCAGGAGATCCAGCTGTTAGGGCACAAAATGGTGAGATTTACCTCCAGAGCTCAACCAGGTTCCCACAGAAGAAATCAGAGGGAAAAAATCCCCTCTGCTTCCAGCGCAGGGAGGCAAAAGGAACTATTTTCAAACACGCTAAGCACTCTGTTCTTAACAAGGCCCGCTCTCTCAAGAAACAACTTAACCAGGGCCTAACCTGCAGAGGTATGACTGACCTGGGGAAGGGAAACTCCCACTTCTAGCACATTCCAGTCATCCCGTCCCACTTAAGGGGAGAGGGAAAAAGTACTGAGGAGCCCTCGAGAGGGTCACAGTCCAGAGGCATGGGCTTACACAAAGGACCAGAGACACTTCCCTTCCCCTCTTCCTCTCCACCATACTACTAAAGGCCTATTTACAGCAAGTTCTTTATCATGTCAGGCTATCAAGAAAAAATTAAAAATAATATTAAAAAGGCAAAAAACACAATATGAAGAGACAGAGCAAGCATCAGAACCAGATGTGGCAGAGATGTTGGAATTATCCAATTGGGAATACAAAATAAGTAAGACTGAGGTTCTAAAGGTTCTAACAAATCAAGTACAAAACATGCAAGACTAGAAGGCAGTGGAAGCAGAGGGACAAAATCACTAAAGTGCGAACGAAAAAGAAAGGCTGGATATAAAATTCACTGTAACCGACATGAATAATGGTTCTGATGGGTTTCACGGTAGACTGAACACAGCTGAGCAAAGCACCTCTGAGCTGAGGAATCTCAATAGAATCTTCCAAACAGAAAAGTAAAAGGAACAAACAGAAAGAAAAGAAAAATCCCCAAAATGTCCAAGGTATCTATAAAAGGTGCTCATCTTACCACGAAGGGGTAGAGTGTTATTTTAAAGTGAATGTCAAGAATGTTAAATAAATGTGTATCTCAAACTCTAGTGCCACCTCTAAGAGAGTGGGAAAAGAAGTGCAACTGATACACAAAGGACAGAAAATGGAATCCCATACAAATGAATCAAAACCACAAAAGGCAGAAAAGGAATGGAAGACAAAACGAGGAACAAGGTATAAAGGCAACACATAGAAAACAGTATGGAATATAGCAAATGTTAATCCAGCCAAAGAACGCTCAAGCTACCGCACAATTGCACTCATTTCACACACTAGCAAAGTCATGCTCAAAATTCTCAAAGGCAGGCTTCAGCAATACGTGAACTGTGAACTCCCTGATGTTCAAGCTGGTTTTAGAAAAGGCAGAGGAACCAGAGATCAAATTGCCAACATCCGCTGGATCATCGAAAAAGCAAGAGAGTTCCAGAAAAACATCTATTTCTGCTTCATTGACTATGCCAAAGCCTTTGACTGTGTGGAAAATAAACTGTGGAAAATTCTGAAAGAGATGGGAATCCCAGACCACCTGACCTGCCTCTTGAGAAATCTGTATGCAGGTCAGGAAGCAATAGTTAGAACTGGACATGAAACAAAAGACTGGTTCCAAACAGGAAAAGAAGTACGTCAAGTATGTCAGTGCTTATTAAACTTATATGCAGAGTACATCATGAGAAATGCTGGGCTGGATGAAGCACAAGTTGGGATCAAGATTGCTGGGAGAAATATCAATAACCTCAGATATGCAGATGACATCACCCTTATGGCAGAAAATGCAGAAGAACTAAAGAGCCTCTTGATGAAAGTGAAAGGGGAAAGTGAAAAGTTGGCTTAAAGCTCAACATTCAGAAAACAAAGATCACAGCATCTGGTCCCATCACTTCATGGGAAATAGATGGAGAAACAGTGGAAACAGTGTCAGACTTTATTTTTTGGGCTCCAAAATCACTGCAGATGGTGATTGCAGCCATGAAATTAAAAGACACTTATTCCTTGAAAGAAAAGTTGTGACCAACCTAGATAGCATATTAAAAAGCAGAGACATTACTTTGCCAACAAAGGTTCATCTAGTCAAGACTATGGTTTTTCCAATGGTCATGTATGGATGTGAGAGTTGGACTATAAAGAAAGCTGAGCACTGAAGAATTGATGCTTTTGAACTGTGGTGTTGGAGAAGACTCTTGAGAGTCCCTTGGACTGCAAGGAGATCCAACCAGTGCATCCTAAAGGAAATCAGTCCTGAATATTCATTGGAAGGACTGATGTTGAAGCTGAAATGCCAATACTTTGGCCACCTGATGTGAAGAGCTGACTGATTTGAAAAGACCTTGATGCTGGGAGGGATTGGGGGCAGGAGGAGAAGGGATGACAGAGGATGAGATGGTTGGATGGCATCACCAACTCAATGGACAGGAGTTTGGGTAAACTCTGGCAGCTGATGATGGACAGGGAGGCCTGGCGTGCTGTGGTTCATGGGGTCACCAAGAGTCAGACACGACTGAGCGACTGAACTGATTCCAGCTATACTGACAGAACACTGTGTCAGATTCAATAACCTCTTTGAAAATGGTCTAAACACACCAATTAAAAGACAGGGATTTCCTAGAAGGGTCAAAATACATGCCACAACTATATCTTGTCTATAAGAAACCTACTTTAAAAGACATTTATAAAGAGGGACATCCCTGGAGGTCTAGTGGTTAAGAATCTGCCTGCCAATGCAGGGGACATAGGTTCAGTCCCCGGTCTGGGAACAAGGATTCCACATGCTGCAGGGCAACTAAGCCCATGCGTCACAACTACTGTAAACCCCACTTAGAGCTCTCGAGCTGCAACTCCTGAAGCCTGCAGGCCCTGGAGCCTGTGCTCCGCAATGAGAAGCCTGCTCCCCGCAACTAGAGAACAAAGACCTGTGTGCTGCAGTGAAGGCCCAGCGCAACCACAAACGAACAAATCACCCACAGAAAGATACGGGCTGCCCTGGTGGCTCAGATGGTAACGGACCTGCCTGCAGTGCAGGAGACCTGGGCTTGATCCCTGGGTCAGAAAGCTGCCCTGGAGAAGGGAATGGCAACCCACTCCAGTATCGTTGCCTGGGGAATCCCATGGACAGAGGAGCCTGGTGGGCTACAGTCCATGGGTCACAAAGAGTTGGACATGACTGAGCGCCTAACACACACACATATAAAGTTATATATAGGTTTAAAGTAAACAGTTGGAGAAAAATACACTAAGACGGGGAGGTGATAGGGTGTAGCTAGAGTGAGGTGTGCTTGAGGCTAGTGGAGAATAGAGGTCCCAGAGGTAACAGGTAGTCAGATTATGTAGAACTTTGTTTTCAGTTCACTTAATTAAAAAAAACAAAAAAACACTTTATTGGTAACAGTGTAACAGGGAAAAACAAATCTGACTCCATATTAGATCTGTTTCTTTTACTTTAACCTTTGTGCTTAGTCACGCTGGCCCAGCACCTTTGTAGAATGCTGCCTACCACCTGAAATACACCTGCATGCATGCATGCTAAGTCGCTTCAGTCCTGCCAGCTGTGTGTGACCCCGTGGACTGTAGCCCACCAGGCTCCTCTGTCCATGTGATTCTCCAGACAAGAATACTGGAGTGGATTGCCATTCCCTCCTCCAGGGGATCTTCTCCACCCAGGGATTGAATCCTCAACTCTTAGTCTCCTGAGGTGGCAAGCGGGTTCTTTACCACTAGCGCCACCTGGGAAGCCCGCAGGCCAGCCTTCTCTCAGGGCTTCAACCTTTAAAAGTACAGCACTCTTCCATTCATATAGAGATAAAGAGTTGCTGAAGAGGGATTAACATATACACACCACTATATATAAAAATTAGATAACCAACAAAGACCGACTGTATAGCCCAGGCAACTATATTCTACATGAACATTTTGGAATAACCTATAAGGTAAAAGAATCTGAATCACTGGGCTGTACACCTGAAACTAACACAATATTTTAAATCAACTATACTTGAATAATTTTTTTAAAAAAAGAATGGATTTTATCTTTGATAACTACTGCTGCTGCTGCTATTAATAACAAATAGTGACATATAAATTTCTTTTAAAAAGTTGTGCAACAGTGAATAACATCTGTCTTGCTATAGGTTACATTGTAACCTGACCTATGAGGACAGGGGCAAGAACAAAGGATTCTGACACCAAGAAGTCTGCAACAACTAACCACGCCCTTCCTTTACCCTGCCTTTAAAAGTGCTTTGCTGAAACCTTTCAAGGAGTTCAGGGTTCGGCGGGCACAGCCACCCATCTCCTTGCACGGTCCTTCAGTAAATCTTTCCCAGCTCCAAACTGCAATGTTTTCATGTGTTTGGCCTCACTTGCATGAAGAACACAAACTTATATCCAGTGACAACAAGGGTCGAGAGATTACACGTAGACTCGTATCATCCCTAGCTGCCTGAATCATAAGAGGCTCAGGTGTGACATATATATGGCTTCTTCCTTGTATACACTTGGAAGAACCACAGAAAAATAAAAGCCATCAACTGGATTCCTGGATGTGCTCATTTACATCATGTGATAATGCAATAATTACTTACCTCTGTAGGCTTCAGTTTCTTCATTAAAATTAATGATAGGAGATTGCATGAATTACCTTAAATTTCAATATAAAAGTTCATGGCCCCATGGCTTACATCAAGGTTTGTTAACATGGATCCCTGGGCTATTAGTCAGAGCTCATTTGGTTGCAAAACAAAACAAAAACTCATTTCAAAACTAGCTCAGGATAAGATACAACTAATAAGATACAACTACACTGGAGAGAGGGCGTAGGGCTAGCATCCACTGGATGTTTCCTCTTTGTCAACTGCAGAAGGACATGGGCAAAGTTCAGTGCCCAGGATGCTGTGAGTCCTGTCTCCATACTCCGCAGACTCCCTTACTTCTCTCTCTGTGGATTTTCTCACAACACAGGAGGCTCTGTCCCCACAGCTCCTGGAACACAATTCCTCTTCTTTGGAAAGAGATGCCTTTTCCCAATTCTAACTAGGAAATCCTTGGGACCACATCATCTGCTCCCTTCTCTGGCCAATCACCATGAAAACCATATCATTAAGTTACTGTGAAAAGGGAGAAGACCAGACCATCCCTAGAGTAGAGGAGACAGTGATCCCACCAGAGGGGAGGCTGCATGGGAACCTGGTACAAGCAGATGCATGTCCAGGGGAGGGCTGTGGCTCACCCATCCTGGACTATAAACTGGTACGTGTATATGTACGATTTTATGGGAAGATTATCCTTTTATGGAAAGGAACTAAGATTAAAGATCTCAGAGTTATTTTTTTTACTGCGTAGGATGGAGAAAAAAGATATGGGAAAAAGTCTCTCTTGACTCCCAGAGAGGAAATCTGAAGTTTCATCCCCACCTTGCACTTTACCAGTTAGTGCCAAGGAAGAAGCAATAACTTACTGAGAATAATTTCCTTGTCATTTACTGGGAAAGGAGCAATAACATGGGACTTTGTCTCCCCAAGTAACAGAAACTGCACAAAACTGAGTGTTTAGGAAGCATTCTGGTGTTACGTTTTGCTCAGTCCTCATGATGGTCCTGTGAGTGTACCATTGGGTAATCTGCAGAAGAAACTGAAGCTTGAATGTTTTATTTCTTGAAAAATATTTAGGGTTACAGTCACTCTATCTTTTTGACAAATTTATGTAGTCATATACCAGCACCATGGTCAATAAACATGTCTGACATCACTCTTAAAGACTTATTATGCATAAGCAACCCCTCACCCTACTCCTCAGTCCCTGGCTGACGCCAATTTGATCTCTGTCCCTACGGTTTTCCCTTTTCCAGAATGTCTTATAAATGGAATCAGACAGTACATAGTCTGTTAAGCTGGCTTCTCTCACTTGGCATAATCCTTCTGAGATTCATCAAAGGCAGTTATTCTGTAACAAAAGTTCATCCTCATACATTGCTGAGTGGTATTCTACAGAGTAGATGTACTATAATTTTTCCATTCACCCATTGAAGGACTTTTGGGTTGTTTCCAGCTTTTAGACAATTACAAATAAAGCTACAATAAACATTCATGTAAGGTTTTTGTGTGGATGTATGTCTTTTTTTTTTTTTCCTTGTTAGGTCATATGCCAACCTCTTTTACAAAGGGCTTGTATGATTTTGCTTCCAACCAACAATATGTGAGAGCTTCAGCTGTTGCTTATCTTTGCCAGTGTTTGGCACAGTCAGTTTTTTTAAAGTAGATTTTTATAATATAGTGGATTAAAAAGAAAAAAATTGAATTCAAATGTAAGCCTTTTTGACTGTGGATAGAATAAATTAGATAAATGTATAGAATTATGTATTTATAGAATTGTGTAAAAGTATTTGCATGTAGTGTTTATTTTCTACATGGGATCCCATAGTAATGGATCACAAGTTATTACCTAATCAATAAAATGCAGAAAATTAGAAAAGCCATCATATGGACTGTTTGTCCTGATTTCATTCAATTTGCTGATTTAATGAGAACACAACTCATCTTTAATTAGGATCAATACCAGCAGAATTTGGGAAACTTAAGTTTCAAGAATTTAGAAATTTTACCTTGGGTCAGATTTAATTATATTGTCCTTAGAATAAGAAATGAGTATGAAGCTTGATGGAGATTGTTCCTACTCTGGAGTTTTTATAGTCAGAAAGGGTAAACTAGTTAAATTGCACATACAGAGCTGTGGTCTTCAGTGTTTCAAGTATGACAACTAACCAACAGAAGGCTCTCTCTTTATCAAGTACTGTGAACATCTTGGTGGCAGGTAAGATCAACTTTCCCTCTGGGGGGAAGCCCCGTTTCATCCACAAAGCATAATTACTCTGTCCCTCCTGCATTTTCAGGGAAGAATAATTGATGGCCTTTGCCACTGCAGATCTTCATGTAAACAGGAACTACTTTGAGTTTCCTTGCTGATAGAAATTCCTCCTTGAGATGTGGAGGACACATGGTGGAGAATACCAAGCAGATTCTTGAGGAGTGAGTGTCTGCTGTGTCTTATTTCACCCTGCTGCCACTGATGTTTGTATTTAGATTTCTAGGAGCTTCAAGCTACTAAATCTTTTTTTTCCTCCAGATTTTTTTCTTGCTCCTGTTCTATCTCACTGAGAATAGACTATAACCATCTTCCTAAAACACACTTACGTTTCCAATGAAAAAATTATTTCAACTAATGATCTATTACTGGTGAGATGAAAGAAGATCCTGGAGAATGTTTCCATTTGTTTCAGGTACTTTTCTTTTCACTCAAAATGCCTCATACTTGGTTTGTTTGTTTTAAATACTGCCAGACATTTGATTAGTTTTAGATTATTTTACAGGTGTTTATGGTATTGAGGAAATAGCTATTCATATATGAAAATAAACTATAAAAACACTCAACATCTTCTTCCCCAGGCAATCCAATACTCTTTAAAGGAGTTACTGTGCGTACAGTTGATTTTTACTATGGTTTTGAATTTATATCGTATACCAAAGAGACAGAAATATCCAATTTTATATTAGGCATTAATTCCTATTTCACTTTTCATACTTTAATCCATTCAACCAGTAGGTTTTATGCAGTAACTTTTCATCAGATTCTGGACTTGAATATTTTTCCCTCTAGAGATTCCATTTCTATCCTTACTCCTTTATTTATTTATTTTTTTGCAGGAACAAACCATTCTAGAGGGAAAAAGTTAAAGAACAGTTATGAAGACAACCATTTATGAAACTGAGGATACCTGGTTGTTAGTCCTAAGTCTGTGACTTCTAGCTATTTGTACAACTGGGAAAATTACTGAACCACTGTGGCTGGTTTTCCAATTTGGAGAAGTGGGTTAGTATAAGCATTCCTAGCTCATGATATCTGAGGATTACATGAGTTAATACATGAAGCACACAGCTGTTTTCCTGGCACACAGTCATCAGCCATCGGTTTATGCCATGCATCACGTAGAATTCAGCCCTTTTTCTTTGCATGGGTAGAGTTCTGTTGACATCAGGCCCCTAGGTTTTCTTCTATGCCAGAGGGAATGTTAAATATTTTATAAACAAAAGAATAGTTCCTTCCAAACAGTAGTTCTGATGTTAGGTCACCAGAGAATGCATTTATCATGTTATAAAGAATCTGTGACAGCAAAGAAAACCATAAACAAAATGCAAAGAAAACCCACAGAATGTGAGGAAATATTTGCAAATGAAGCAACCAACAAGGATGGCTGTTAAAAATATACAAACTGCTCATGCAGCTCTGTGTCAAAAACAAACAAACAACCCGTTCAGAAAGTGGGCCAAAGACTAAACGGACACACAGATGGCAAAAAAGGACATAAAAGATGCCTAATATCACTAATCATCAGAGAAATGCAAATCAAAATGGCAGTGAGGTATCACCTCACACTGATCAGAATGGGCATCATTAAAAAATCTATGAATAACAAATGCTGGAATGGGTGTGGAGAAAAGGGAATCCTACACTGTTAGTGGGAATATAAACTGGTACAAACACTTTGGAGGACAGGATGGAGATTCCTTAAAAAACTAAACATAGAATTACCATAAAGATCCAACTATCTCACTCCTGGGCATATATCCAGAGAGAACCATCATCTGCAAAGGTACACGCACTCCAATGTTCATAGCAGAACTATTTACAACAGCCAAGACATGGAAGCAATTAAATGTCCATCAACAGAGGAATGGAGAAAGACGTGGTGAATATGTAAGGTGGAATACTACTCAGCCATGAGAAAATCTGTATGAACTCTCATATGCAGGTCAAGAAGCACCAGTTAGAGCTGGACATGGGACAACAGACTGGTTCCAAATTGGGAAAGGAGTACGTCCATGCTGTCCAGCTTATTTGACTTATATGCAGAGTACATTGTACGAAATGCCAGGCTGAATAGAACAGAAGCTGGAATCTAGATTCCCAGAAGAAATATCAATAGCCTCGGATATGCAGATGACAAAACCCTTATGGCAGAAAGTGAAGAGGAACTAAAGAGCATCCTGATAAAAGTGAAAGAGGAGAATGAAAAAGTTGGCTTAAAGCTCAACATTCAAAAAATTAAGATCTTGGCATCTGGTTTCATCACTTCATGGCAAATAGATGGGGAAACAATGGAAACAGTGACAGACTTTACTTTCTTAGGCTACAAAATCACTGCAGATGGTGACTGCAGCCATGAAGTTAAAAGATGCTTGGTTCTTGAAAGAAAAGCTATGACAAACCTAGATAATATATTAAAAAGCAGAATACTACACTGCTGACAAAAGTCTGTTTAGTCAAAGCTATGGTTTTTCCAGTAGTCACGTATGGATGTGAGAGTTGGACCATAAAGGAAGGTGAGCGCTGAAGAATTGATGCTTTTGAACTGTGGTGCTGGAGAAGACACTTGAGAGTCCCTTGGACTGCAAGGAGATCCAACCAGTCCATCCTAAAGGAAATCAACCCTGAATATTTATTGGAAGGACTGATGCTGAAGCTGAAGCTCCAATACTCTGGCCACCTAATGCAGAGAGCCAACTCACTGGAAAAGACCCTGATGCTGGCAAAGATAGAAGGCAGGAAGAGAAGGGGATGACAGAGGTTGGATGGCATCACCAACTCAATGGATATGGGTTTGAGCAAGCTCTGGGAGATGGTGAAGGACAGGGAAGCCTGGCATGCTGCAGTCCACTGGGTTGCAAAGAGTCAGACATGACTGAGAGACTGAACAACAAAATGTAAAAAATGAAATAATGCCATTTGCAACAACACGGATGCACAGAGATCATCATACCGAGTTAAGTCAGACAAATATATGGTATCACTCATATTTGTAATCTAATTTAAAACAGATACAAATGAACTTATTTACAAAATAGAAACAGACTTACAGATACAAAAAACAAACTTATGGTTACCAAAGAGGAAATATGGGCAAAAAAGTGGACAAACACATGCTACTATACATAAGATAGATAACCAATAATGACCTACTGTATAGCACAAGGAAGTCTACTCAATATTGTATGATAGCCTATAGGAGTAAAGAATCTAAAAAAGAATGAATATATGCAGATACATGACTGAATCACTTTGCTGTACTCCCAAAACTAACACAACATTGTAAATCAACCAAAACTGGAGCCTATTATACAGAGTGAAGTAATCCAGTAAAATAAAATTTAAAAAAAGAATCTGTCTGCCATAGTAAGAGCCAAAGAAAATGGCTTGAGGACCCATTGTCTTTACACTATATCTTCATTTAATTTGTATTAGCAATATCTGTGAAAATAGTGAGCAGAGCTGACCCTTAATGGTAGCTAATGATTAGGAACCAGATATTGGGGTAACTTATTTATCTATATCATTTTATAGAGAAAAAAATTGTAGATTAGCATTTCCTGAACTATCTCATTCTGTGATGGGACATATAAGATTAGAGATTAGATATTTCAGAAAAATTGAGTCCAGCATCACTGTGGGCTCAGACACACTGAAGTAGTAGAGAAAGAGCTGGCTTCGGCACCAGGAAATCCTGGGTCCAGTGGCTCAGTCCACCAATTCCTTTGGTGACCTTTAGCAAGTCATATAACCTCTGAGTTTTGAGCCTCTTCCTAGGGTGATGATACACATGTGAACATTCATTATAAGGATTGAATGAGATGCATGGCATTAGAACCCACAGCCAAACGTCCTACACACAGAATCAGTTCAGTTCAGTTCAGTCGCTTAGTCGTGTCCGACTCTTTGTGACCCCATGAATCACAGCTCGCCAGGCCTCCCTGTCCATCACCAACTCCCGGAGTTCACTCAGACTCACGTCCATCGAGTCAGTGATGCCATCCAGTCATCTCAGAATAGGTGCTCACTAAATGTTATCCACTTCCCAGTTCCCACACATGGGGGAAACTTAATCTTAAGCATCACATTTTTGAGCATTGGCTTAATTCCTCCCACTGTGACTGACTGCTGTGGAAGCTTACTGAGGTACTTTATATGTGATTCAGGCCCATGACTTGTACAGTCAGGAAAGATGGTAGAGGTCATATAGCCTGACTTGGCTATACTTCCACTGGTTCGGCTGCAACCCAGAGGTAGGATTGAAGAGATTTTAGATCCACAGCAAGAGAGTAGGATGAAGAGTAGACTTGTACAAGATCAACCAGCTTGGTTAGGGTCTGTTACATGAAAAATGCCTGGCAATGCTCAGAGGCACAGAGAAACAAGCCCTGCTTCCGGCCGCAGCGGCCAGGGTGGCTCCACTTCAGTGTCTTGCATCCTTCCTGGATGATGGTGGCCAGGCCTTGTTCCTTTCATGGCAAACCGGACACACAAAAGGACAGGTGGAAATACACAAAGCCTCTTAAGGTCTAGGCTGGAACTGGCACAATCTCCCTTCGGCCAACATGTCATAGGCCAAGGCATTTACCTGTGGGCCAGCCATTAAACTGAGCACTGCCATGTCCCCTGCAGCCCCTGACAGGGTCCAGGCACTCTGAAGGAGCTCACACACACTAGCCGAGGTTCAGTGAAAGGGCCAGCAAACCACTGCAAAAATCATCTTTAGCTCTCAGATTACTCAGGACATAAATTCTCATCCTGTGGCTCAGTCTTGCACATCCCAGTGGTCACGTTGCTATTTCATTATCTTCATCAATGAGTCTCTGTGCTCAAGTATGTGGATGTACCCATCACACAACCATACAAGTTATAAAGACAATGCTCTCAAGAGTTGTCCTTGATAAAATCTTGAGAAAGGGTTTTGATCTGGTTATTGGTCACTTTACAATGTGGCTTGGCAGTATGACATGCCAGAATTGCAGAAGGATTTTCAAAATACAAAATGTTTGCAGTCAGAAGACGGAACTATTTTTAAAGCTTTAATTTATATTCTGTTTCTGATTTTTCATTCCTATTATTGGCTTTCAAATGATGTCATATGCAATCCACGTTCGACAAGTGTAAATATAAATGAAACTTCATGAAATTTATCATGGCTCATTGAACCACAAGTAAATGGCTTTTCTCTTTTTGGTATTATAACAAATTAATTGTCAGTCATTTGCCTAAAATATCTTCTCTATTTTAATTTATGGGTGATTCCTTTTTTTCCTCTTGTGTCTTTTTTTCTTAGCTTCTTGCTGTTCATGGCATTCATTACAAGTATAATCAGTGCCCTTCCAAGTCCCAATTCATCCACCTTCCAAGCCCTCGGGGTTTGTATCATGTGTGCCACTCATGTATCATGTGCGCCATTCCCTCTCTGGGAATTGCCCTTAGCCCACAGGAGCTGCTTCTCTTAAGGAGTTAATTCTCCTGCCCGCCATCACAGGATAATCTTAAGGTGCCTTGCCACTGTGGATATTCTACAGAACATCACTTTGGTCCACTATATTTATGACATTATATTAATTGTCGTTGTTGAGCAACAACAAACAAATACTCCAGGTGTTCCAATAGTAGGAAAGAAACTCTACAAGATTCAGAAGATTGCCAGCACATCCTTGAAAATAAAGGAAGATTACCGCACACTGCATCTTTTAAAAAGCAAGCATCATGCAAGGTAGACTTCTTCAGGTTTTGCACACTCCACATTTGAGGACAAATTATACTCTGACCCATTTATTAGGTTAATGTGGAAGGTTTTTAGCTCTGAGTATGGTTCTGAGGAAGAAGTTGGCTGCAGCCGATCCTGGCTGAGGCACATGTAGCCCCACCTCTTCAGGCAAATGATTCGATAGACCTCATGATACTAGAGGTACCTTCTGTAGTAGAAAAAGACTAGTGTATCTAGAAAGACACAGAAATGAGCACTATACTTACAGAGGTAATTGACCCTAATCACAGGCAGACACTGCTGACATCAACATGACTTCAATGGTGATGCTAATCTTGAACACTGCCAGCTTTGTTCACTGGAAAGTTTCTATTTTTTCCTTTCCATATGTTATTCTTTGGAAGCCAGTGATTAAATCCAGCCCACACTCAGCAGGAGGGACATTGTTATGCCACCTGGAGAGGATGTATCTTCCCTGGGAGGAGAAGAATTACTTAGAAATCTTCTCTAAGGCAGACTTGTCCCTTCTCCCACACTTATTTATTTTTATAATCATTTATTTATATCAATATTGACTCAGATATCATTTTACTTTTGGAGTTATAGTAAAATACTGTCAATGTGTTTTGTTGCTCATAATTTTCCAGCTTTGGCCATTGGGAGCTCTTCTAGGTTGATTCCTACATTCTTTTTGCACGCCTCATTTTTTTTTTCTCTTTAGCAATTCCTTACTTTCTGGCACTTTAGGATCCTCCAGGCTCATCTTGTATTTTCTGCCCCAGATCAAGAATCAGACATTTCTCCAGGGAGCCATCAGGCCAGTTTTAAATGTGTTCTAGGAAATGGAATATGCCAAACAAGAGTTTGTTTCTCAGAGTAAGTTTATTGTGAAGTGGGTTTCTGGGAAAACACATATGCTGCAGGAAAACACCACATTCTGGCCTATAATACGCCTTCCTTGGTGTCTTGTTTTTCCTCATTTTCAGTGGTGAGCCTTTCTGACTGTTCAACATATACGCTATCCCAAGTGTTTACACTGCTCAATGACAACTGAAGACATGTAGCAGAGTTTGTAGACTTGCATCAGAATTAATCCTGCTTCATCGGACTGAATTAAAGGTTGCTCCTTGTTCAGTTGTTCTGGGAGCTCAAATGGCTAAAAGGGAGAAGAATGTAACACCTTCATAGTGTAGTATCATCATTCAGTCAACGGGAACCTGAATAACTAGGTCATGAGGGACTGACCAGAGTGGGTAGTGATGAACAGGATGTCAGACAGGTCCTCCTGGTCTGTGCTGACCGTTACTCGATTCTGAGGTGTTTGGGAAGGGCCCAGGCATTTCCATTCCGAACACAGAGAACAAAGGGAAAAGCCACAACTTTTTCTTCTGAGTATGGTTCTTTACTGGCTTCTTACCCATAGTATCAGTTTGATTACCTGTTTAGACAGTAGCTAATTGAAAACCCATGCACTGGAAAGATAAAAATTCTACAGGCTCTCATTTTTTAGACAAAACTTCATATAAAATTTTAAGTTAATGCACATTTAAACTAAAATCTGTTTCAATAAAAGACTTCACAACTCATTTACAACTCTCACCTGTCCTTTGCCCTCCTCACAGAAATGGCTTCATTGTCAAACTTGCACATCTTCTTGAATATATTATGTAAATAAGGGAACTGATAATTCGTTGAAAAGCTTTAGACTGGTGAGAAGTTTTGAATAGGGCCACTTAGAATTTTCAAATACTTGCAGCAACAATTGTTGAATATGATAATTTATTTCTACAACAGGGGTTATTTATCTGGAAATGGACTCATCTTCAGCATGTCTCACTATTTAATTAATTTTCAGAAGATGAAGCTTTACAGAATCATCATTATGGATGCGGAGCAAATGCTTTTGCTAAATTAAAAGAAGTCAAAATGCAAAGTTTAATTAGGAGAATATATTCACCAGTGAGAAATAATTAAATACACATTAATCAGTAAAATAAGTGGGGCAGGGTTGTACTCTTCCTGTAGTTATATTCCTTCTTTTCTGCTCCATCAGGATGTCTTCTCTCTATTCACCATGCTGCCGGGTCCGCCTCACTATCCATTCCCTCCCACTTTTGGCTTCTCCTTAAGACCTCTGATGCGCTCTAAGGATCTGGGTTTCGTTTTCCTCTCCCTTAAGAATTAGTCAGGTCATGGCTTTAACTAGCACCTATGTGCTCACAGCCCTGAGCCCTGCTCAGTGCTTGAGGCCCTCACCCCTGCCTGCATGTGGCCCTCACTTGGCCCTCACCTGGGGATCTCTAACTTCCTCTCCGTGTCATTAAATAGACTTGAAAATCTACCTCTTTCCTTTAGCCAAATTTTGTTTCGATATGTTTTTACTGACGTATAGTTGATGTGCAATGTTAAGCTAGTTGCAGGTATAAAGAAAAGTGATTCCGTTTTTCATATTTTTTCAGATTATTTTCCATTATAGGTTATTATAAGACACTGCATATTGTTCCTTGTATTATACAGTAAACTTTGTTGCTTATCTATCTTATGTATGACAGTTTGTACCTGTTAATCTCACAATCCTGATTTACCCTTCCCCACTCCCTTTCCCCTTTCGTATCTCTAAGTTTGCTTTCTATGTCTATGAGTCTGATTTGTATATAAATTTGTATTATTTTTCCTTAGAGCCTACACATAAGTGACCTCATGTAACATTTGTATTTGTCCTTCTGACTGACTCCACTTGTAGCATCCTCTGCAGGTCCACCCATGTTGCTGCGAATTGCAATACTTCACTTTTATGACAGTAAATTACCACTAGCGTCACCAGGAAAACCCACACATCCTCTTAAACCAGTCGTCTGCTGATGGGCAGTTAGCTTATTTCCATATCTTGGCTATTTTAAATAACGATGCTATCAACACTGGAATACAGTTGTCTTTTCAAATTAGTTTTCATTTTTCCTGGATATATGCCCAGAAATGGGATTGCTGGATCATATGGTAACTGTATTTATTTTGAGATTCTTAAGGAACAGGCCGCCAAGAGGAGCTACCCTGCGTCTGAGGTCAGGGGCGGCAGCTGAGAGGAGCTACCCTGCATCCGAGATCAGTGGCGGCTGGGAGGAGACACCCCACATCCGAGGTCAGGGGCGACTGGGAGAAGCCACCTTGTGCCCGATGCCAGGGGCGGAGACCCTGAGGAGCCACCCCGAGCCCAAGGCCAGGGGTGGCAGCTGGGAGGAGCCACCCACACCCAAGGCCAGGGCCAGCGGACGGGAGGAGCAACCCAAGGAGCGGTGGCTGCGCAGGCACAGGAGGGCCTAGAGGAGCTATGCCACGTTGAAGGTCAGGAAGGGTGGCGGTAAGGAGATACCCTCATCCAAGGTAAGGAGCAGCAGCTGTGCTTTGCTGGAGCAGCCGTGAAGAGATACCTCACGCCCAAGGTAAGAGAAACCCAAGTAAGATGATAGGTGTTGCAAGAGGGCATCAGAGGGCAGACACACGGAAACCATACTCACAGAAAACTAGTCAATCTAATCACACTAGGACCATAGCCTTGTCTTACTCAATGAAACTAAGCCATGGCTGCCGGGCAACCCAAGATGGGCAGGTCATGGTGGAGAGGTCTGACAGAATGTGGTCCACTGGAGAAGGGAATGGCAAGCCACTTCAGTATTCTTGCCTTGAGAACCCCATGAACAGGATGAAAAGGCAAAATGATAGGATACCAAAAGAGGAACTCCCCAGGTCATTAGGTGCCCAATATGCTACTGGAGATCAGTGGAGAAATAACTCCAGAAAGAATGAAGGGATGGAGCCAAAGCAAAAACAATACCCAATTGTGGATGTGACTGGTGATAGAAGCAAGATCCGATGCTGTAAAGAGCAATATTGCATAGGAACCTGGAATGTCAGGTCCATGAATCAAGCCATGTTGGAAAAGGTCAAACAAGAGATGGCAAGAGTGAACATCGACATTCTAGGAATCAGTAAACTAAAATGGACTGGAATGGGTGAATTTAACTCAGATGAACATTATATCTACTACTGCAGGCAGGAATCCCTCAGAAGAAATGGAGTAGCCATCATGGTAAACAAAAGAGTCCAAAATGCAGTACTTGGATGCAATCTCAAAAACGACAGAATGATCTCTGTTCGTCTCCAAGGCAAACTATTCAATATCACAGTAATCCAAGTCTATGCCCCAACCAGTAACACTGAAGAAACTGAAGTTGAATGGTTTTATGAAGACCTATAAGACCTTTTAGGACTAACACCCAAAAAAGATGTCCTTTTCATTATAGGGGACTGGAATGCAAAAGTAGGAAGTCAAGAAACACTTGGAGTAACAGGCAAATTTGGCCTTGGAATGCAGAATGAAGCAGGGAAAAGACTAATACAGTTTTGTCAAGAAAATGCTCTGATCATAGTAAACACCCTCTTCCAACAACACAAGAGAAGACTACACATGGACGTCACCAGATGGTCAACACCGAAATCAGATTGATTATATTCTCTGCAGCCAAAGATGGAGAAGCTCTATACAGTCAACAAAAACAAGACCAGGAGCTGACTGTGCTCAGATCATGAACTCCTTATTACCAAATTCAGACTCAAATTGAAGAAAGCAGGGAAAATCGCTAGATCATTCAGGTATGACCTAAATCAAATCCCTTATGATTATACAGTGGAAGTGAGAAATAGATTTAAGGGCCTAGATCTGATAGATAGAGTGCCTGATGAACTATGGAATGAGGTTCGTGACACTGTACAGGAGACAGGGATCAAGACCATCCCCATGGAAAAGAAAGGCAAAAAAGCAAAATGGATGTCTGGGGAGGCCTTACAAATAGCTGTGAAAAGAAGAGAAGTGAAAAGCCAAGGAGAAAAGGAAAGATATAAGCATCTGAATGCAGAGTTTCAAAGAATAGCAAGAAGAGATAAGAAAGCCTTCTTCAGTGATCAGGCAAAGAAATAGAGGAAAACAAGAGAATGGGAAAGACTAGAGATCTCTTCAAGAAAATTAGAGATACCAAGGGAACATTTCATGCAAAGATGGGCTCGATAAAGGACAGAAATGGTATGGACCTAACAGAAGCAGAAGATATTAAGAAGAGGTGGTAAGAATACACAGAAGAACTGTACAAAAAAGATCTTCATGACCCAGATAATCATGATGATGTGATCACTCATCTAGAGCCAGACATCTTGGAATGTGAAGTCAAGTGGGCCTAAGAAAGCATCACTACGAACAAAGTTAGTGGAGATGATGGTATTCCAGTGGAGCTATTTCAAATCCTGAAAGATGATGCTGTGAAAGTGTTGCACTCAATATGCCAGCAAATATGGGGAAAACTCAGCAGTGGCCACAGGACTGGAAAAGGTCCGTTTTCATTCCAATTCCAAACAAAGGCAATGCAAAACAATGCTCAAACTACCACACAATTGCACTCATCTCACATGCTAGTAAAGTCATGCTCAAAATTCTCCAAGCCTGTCTTCAGCAATACGTGAACTGTGAACTCCCTGATGTTCAAGCTGGTTTTAGAAAAGGCAGAGGAACCAGAGATCAAATTGCCAACATCCGCTGGATCATGGAAAAAGCAAGAGAATTTCAGAAAAACATCTATTTCTGCTTTATTGACTATGTGAAAGCCTTTGACTGTGTGGATCACTACTAACTGTGGAAAATTCTGAAAGAGATGGGAATACCAGACCACCTGACCTGCCTCTTGAGAAATCTGTATGCAGGTCAGGAAGCCACAGTTAGACCTGGACATGGAACAACAGACTGGTTCCAAATAGGAAAAGGAGTCCGTCAAGGCTGTATATTGTCACCCTGCTTATTTAACTTATATGCAGAGTACATCATGAGAAACGCTGGACTGGAAGAAACACAAGCTGGAATCAAGATTGCCAGGAGAAATATCAATAACCTCAGATATGCAGATGACACCACCCTTATGGCAGAAAGTGAAGAGGAACTAAAAAGCCTCTTGATGAAAGTGAAAGAGGAGAGTGAAAAAGTTGGCTTAAAGCTCAACATTCAGAAAATGAAGATCATGGCATCTGGTCCCATCACTTCATGGGAAATAGATGGGGAAACAGTGGAAACAGTGTCAGACTTTATTTTTTGGGGCTCCAAAATCACTGCAGATGGTGATTGCAGCCATGAAATTAAAAGACGCTTACTTCTTCGAAGGAAAGTTATGACCAACCTAGATAGTATATTCAAAAGCAGAGACATTACTTTGCCATCTAAGGTCCGTCTAGTCAAGGCTATGGTTTTTCTTGTGGTCATGTATGGATGTGAGAGTTGGACTGTGAAGAAAGCTGAGCACCAAAGAATTGATGCTTTTGAACTGTGGTGTTGGAGAAGACTCTTGAGAGTCCCTTGGACTGCAAGGAGATCCAATCAGTCCATTCTAAAGGAGATCAGTCCTGGGATTTCTTTGGAAGGAATGATGCTAAAGCTGAAGCTCCAGTACTTTGGCCACCTCATGCAAAGAGTTGACTCATTGGAAAAGACTCTGATGCTGGGAGGGATTGGGGGCAGGAGGAGAAGGGTACGACCGAGGATGAGATGGCTGGATGGCATCACGGGCTCGATGGCTGTGAGTCTGAGTTAACTCCGGGAGATGGTGATGGACAGGGAGGCCTGGTGTGCTGCGATTCGTGGGGTCGCAAAGAGTCGGACACGACTGAGCGACTGAACTGAACTGAACTGAAGGACCCTCCATACTCTTTTCCATAGTGACTGGGACACCAACAGTATGCAGGAGGGTTCCCTTTTTTCCTCATCCTCTCCAGCATCTATTATTTGTACAATTTTTCATGATATTCATTCTGACCAGTGTGAGGTGATACCTCACTGAGGTTCTGATTTGTATTTCTCTAATAATGAAGTGACGTTGAGCGTCTTTTCATGTGACTGTTGGCCATCTGTATGTTTCCTTTGGAGAAATGTTTATTTATATCTTCTGCCCACTTTTTGATTGGGGTGCTTTTCTGATATTGAGTTGTATGAGCTCTTTATATATTTTGGAATTGAACCCCTTGTTAGTTGCATCATTCACAAGTATTTTCTCCCATCCCATAGGCTGTCTTTTCATTTAGTTGATGACTTCCTTTGCTGTACACCAGCATTAAAGTTTAAATAGGTCCAATTTAATTTTAGTTTTATTTCTTTTGTATTGGGAGGCTGATCTAAGAAAGTATTACTACGATCTATGTCAGAGACGGAAAAGGCAATGGCACCCCACTCCAGTACTCTTGCCTGGAAAATCCCATGGATGGAGGAGCCTGGTGGGCTGCAGTCCATGGGGTCGCAAAGAGTCAGACATGACTGAGCGACTTCACATTCACTTTTCACTTTCATGCACTGGAGAAGGAAATGGCAACCCACTCCAGTGTCTTGCCTGGAGAATCGCAGGGACGGGGGAGCCTGGTGGGCTGCCATCCATGGGGTCGCACAGAGTTGGACATGACTGAAGCAACTTAGCAGCAGCATGTCAGAGAATGTTTTGCTTATGTTCTCTTCTAGGACTTTTATGGTGTCATGGCTTATATCATGGTTTATATTTAGGCCTTTAAATCACTTTTTGAGTTCACTTTTGTGCAAGGTATGAGGAAGTTCTGATTTCATTGATTTCCATGAGGCTTTCGGTGTTTCCAATTTCATCTGATGAAGAGATTGTCTTTTTCACTGTATTTTCTTGCCTCCTTTGTTGTAGATTAGTTGACCACAGGTGTGTGGGTTTAGTTCTGGGCTCCGTTCTGTTCTGTTGGTCCATATGCCTATTTTTGTGCCAGTACCATGCTGTTTGGATTACTGCAGCTGTGTAGTATTATCTGAAGTCTGGAAGGGCTATCCCTCGAGCTTTGTTCTTTTTCTTCAGGATAGATTTAACAATTCTGAGTACTTTGTGGTTCCATAAAAAATTTAAGACTATTTGTTGTAGTTCTGTGAAAAATATCCTTGGTATTTTGATTGGGATCTCATAAATCTGTAGATTGCTTTGGGTAATACAGCCATTTTAACAACAGTAACTCTTCCAATACAAGAGCATAGGACACTGTTCCATTTCTTTGAACCATCTTCAATTTCCTTTATCAACATTTTATAGTTTCCAGTGTATAGTTCTTTTACCTCCTTGGTTAGGTTTATTCCCAGGTTATTTCTTTTTTTTTTTTTTTCTGACACAATTTTAAATGAGACTTTTTAACTTTCTCTATTACCAGTATAGAAAAATACAACAGACTTCTGTATCCTTGTACGTCTTGTATCCTGCTGCCTTGCTGAATTCACTTATTAGTTCTAATAGTTTTTGTGTGGAGTCTGTAGGGTTTTTTTTATATATGTCCAGTTGATGTAGCTTTGAATATTCCTAGAATTAACAACTTGCTAAACATATAACCTCTTGTGCCTCATTTCTTTAACTTAAGAGGATATTTTTGAGGTATGTTCATATTGGAATAGGTACCAGTTATTTGTTCCTTTTGCGTGAATATTTTTCATAGTATAATATACCAAATTTGTTGATCCATTAAGTTGAAGACATTTGGACTGCTTCTACTTTTTGACTGTTAAGAATAATGTTGCTATAAACATTGGCATAAAAGTTTTTGTATGGAAATACTTTTTCCCTTCTCTCAGGTAGATGCCTAGAAGTAGAATTCCTGAGTTGTATAGAGAATATATATTTAACTTTCTAAGAAACTACCAAACTCTTCTCCAAAGTAACTGTACTATTTCACATCCCTACCAGCAAAGTATGAGGTTTCCCATTTCCCTATATGATTGCCAACCCTTGTTATTTCTGTCTGCTTCCAATCATTTTTGCTTTGCAAATTTCTAGCCAGTTGATTCTAATGGAAACCATTAATTCACATACCAAGTAAATGTGAATGCCCTGTGATAATGCGTTTCTATTGAGTTAATGAAAAAAAACATGATAAGTGAAAGGATGAGAGGAAATTATGAATGGTTAGGCTGAAAGCAAGGAGGATCATTTCCCAGGACAGTAGACCAGCTAAATCTTTCTGATCCAGAGAGCCTTGCTCATCAGACTAAAATGAACCTGCTTCACTGTTGCAGCTACATGACAGCCAGGTTCTCCAGTACTCAAACACATCCTCATTGGACATAAATCACAGGTAGGGGTGAGATTAACTACTGTAGAGAGAAACTGTAAGTGTAAATGCAAGAAGCCCATAAGACAAAGTAATACTCAAAACTAACATCAATGACCATTAAAAAAAAAATAGGTACAGTCTCTAAAGAGCTCTCATTTGCTTCTGGGGAGTTGAACATTTTTTCAAAACAAAAAGAAATATTGGTGTGAAATGATTATCTGGTAAATCATCAACTGCAGAACAAGGTAACTGGTAAAAATTGATGTGTTGTAGTGATTATTAACTTGAATTGGAATTCAGGTCAGTTTACATCCTGTAAGAATCATTAAGATCTTAATTTCTCTGATAATATTTGTATCTGAAATGTCTGAGTGAAGAGTAAAGGCATCAGACGCCAAACTCTCCTTATTTGGGAGTCATCCTTTTCTTAGAACAACAATGAAAAACAAGGATATTTTCCAAGATCTTTCAATAGCCATAATATGCACAAACTTTGTTAGCACAGACATTAAGTTTCCCATTACAGGGAAACAGTGTAAAAGAAGCTGAAAGGCCATTTACTTTATATTTTGGAATATTACACTTAAAATTCAGCAAAATGATACCTGAATACAGGGTAATAAATCACTTTGTCAGAGGGTAATTAAAGAGATTAATAACACCCCCTTTTGCCTTGATATTAAAAACGAGTTTCACATCTTCTTTATACCCATTTCTTATGTATTTCTCTCCCAATTACATTGATCACCCTTCTTATATACAATAAATATATATCCTAGGATAAAAAAATGCAACACTTTTCCTTCAGATTATCATATTCTAAAGAGCAAATATTTGCATTGATATTATATTTGTAATTTTTTTTTACTAAAATCAGTTGATAAGAATCAGTTATCCTAAGTCTCTAGAGCACTATGAAATTCTATAATTTTAATGACTCAACAAAATGCTATAATATGCAGATAGTTTTTAATTCAGCTAGATACCCATGTGACATTTCCACCAGTCCAAATAGTCTGTTAAGTAACTTTACTGCTACTCTCTAATGAGCACCTAGTGTGCTCCTGGGCACTGTGCTGAATGCTTGGCATTGCCTAATTTAATCCTCCTCCCATTCTATGAAAAAATACGTTTACTCGCTTTTTACAGATAAGACAACAAGGACTTACTAACTTTCTCTCTCCAAGATGCCTCAAAGTGATCTTGCATCTGAACCTGGGCAGGTCTGATTAGGCAGCTAGACGGTGTAACTACTGTGCATTCTTTGCGTGCATGCACCATCGCTCAGTAGTGTTCAACTCTTTGTGACCCTTTGGACTGCAGCCCACCAGGCTTCTCTGTCCATGGGGTTCTTCTCGTAAGAATACTGCAGTAGGTTGCCATTTTCCTCCTCCCAGGGATTTTCCCAACGCAGGGATCAAACCAGCGTATCCTGCATCTCCTGCACTGCAGGCGCATTCTTAACCGCCGAGCCATCAGAGAGGCCCATATGTATTCCATCTATTTCCTAACTCACTGTTGAAAGAGACCACACATGTCGACGCTGGAGTCACTTCAGCATCCAGTGTCCTCAGGCAAGTCAGGGTCACCTGGACATGTGCTCCTCGGGAGGATCCAATGTTGAGATCCACTCTTGGGATATCCAGAAGTGGAAGGAGGATGATTTAAGGTGGAAATGAAAATAGAGGCTGGAAACACGCAGGTACAAGCCAACTAGCACAACTGGAGTCTGAGATGGTATATGCTCGGAAAAGTACTTGCATCTTTCTGTGCATTTCTGGCTTATATTTCCTCTCTCCTACTCATCTTGGATGCCCTATATATACCAGGGGGTGTCTCAGATGGAGCTACCAGTGTGCTACCAAAATCTAGATCGTGCCTGTCTCAGATTCCACTAATGTCTGTGCATTTCCACCAGAAATAAAAATTGTCAGGTGCTGTGAAATGTGAAAAATGACTCAAGCACTGCTGTGATCCTCCAGGAATGTGTAACCTATAGTTAAATAAGGAATTCATCTATTCCAGTCCCTCGATGGAAACCTTAACATTTGGTGGAATATAATTCATGCAGAAACATTTCATCTAACCTGCCTCTGAGAAAGTCATGCACAAACATTTTGAATATTGTCCAATGCACATATAAAAGAAAGTGAGCACAGGGTAATTAGTAGAGCATCAGAATGGCATGCCAGTTCCCAAACTCACTCCCAGAAGTAAGACAACAGAGATCGGTGCCAAAGTGCCGAGGGCAAGCCTGCCTCTCTAGAAATCATGCTACAGGCGTGGGGACTGATAATGGCTGTTCCAACCTTCACCCAGGGAAACACACGTCAGTGTAGCAGAAGGGGGCCTTAAGAGTCTCAACTCTCCAACAGTCTCTCCAGATCACAAGCATCTTTATGAGGGTTACAATGAACACATATAGCAGCGGAAAAACCATGCTCTTTGTATCTTTATCTATTAGTATTGTATTCTTTATCTAATAGCATTTTAGCAATGTACTAAGTGGGATGATATTATGTGGCATTTTCATTTTGAATTCATTTGCCTGACTTTATGGGGTATCCACAGTAAAAGAAACCACCAGATTGAGACTGGAAGGCAGTCTCCAACCTTTGGCACAAAAGTCAGCAGTGCAACAGTTCAGTTCAGTTCAGTTCAGTTCAGTCACTCAGTCGTGTTCGACTCATTGCAACCCCATGAATCGCAGCACGCCAGGCCTCCCTGTCCATCACCAACTCCTGGAATCCACCCAAAACCATGTCCATTGAGTCAGTGATGCCATCCAACCATCTCATCCTCTGTCGTCCCCTTCTCCTCCTGCCCTCAATCTTTCCCAGCATCAGGGTCTTTTCAAATGAGTCAGCTCTTTGTATCAGGTGGCCAAAGTATTGGAGTTTCAGTTTCAACATCAGTCCTTCCAGTGAATACCCAGGACTGATCTTCTTTAGGATGGACTGGTTGGATCTCCTTGCAGTCCAAAGGACTCTCAAGAGTCTTCTCCAACACCACAGTTCAAAAGCACCAATTCTTCAGTGCTCAGCTTTCCTTATAGTACAACATTCACATCCATACATGACTACTGGAAAAACCATAGCCTTGACGAGATGGACCTTTGCTGGCAAAGTAATGTCTCTGCTTTTTAATATGCTTTCTAGGTTGGTCATAACTTTCCCTCCAAGGAGTAAGTGTCTTTTAATCTCATGGTTGCAATCACCATCTGCAGTGATTTTGGAGCCGAGAAAATAAAGTCAGCCACTGTTTCCACTGTTTGCCCATCTATCTGCCAGGAAGTGATGGGACCAGATGCCATGATCTTAGTTTTCTGAATGTTGAGTTTTAAGCCAACTTTTTCACTCTCCCTTTTCACTTTCATCAAGAAGCTCTTTAGTTCTTCACTTTCTGCCATAAGGGTGGTACCATCTGCATATCTGAGGTTATTGATATTTCTCCCGGCAATCTTGATTCCAGCTTCTGCTTCATCCAGCCCAGGGTTTCTCATGATATACTCTGCATATAAGTTAAATAAGCAGGGTGACAATATACAGCCTTGATGGACTCCTTTTCCTATTTGGAACCAGTCTGTTGTTCCATGTCCAGGTCTAACTGTTGCTTCCTGACCTGCATACAGATTTCTCAAGAGGCAGGTCAGGTGGTCTGGTATTCCCATCTCTTTCAGAATTTTCCACAATTATTGTGATCTGCACAGTCAAAGGCTTTGGCATAGTCAATAAAGCAGAAATAGATGTTTTTCTGGAACTCTCTTGCTTTTTCAGTGATCCAGCAGATGTTGGGAATTTGCTCTCTGGTTCCTCTGCCTTTTCTAAAACCAGCTTGAACATCTGGAAGTTCACAGTTCTTGTATTGCTTAAGCCTGGTTTGGAGAATTTTAAGCATTACTTTACTTGCCTGTGAGATGAGTGCAATTGTGCAGTAGTTTGAGCATTCTTTGGCATTGCTTTTCTTTGGGATTGGAATGAAAACTGAATGTGGTCCACTGGAGAAGGGAATGGCAAACCACTTCAGTATTCCTGCCTTGAGAACCCCATGAACAGTATGAAAAGGCAAAAAGATAGGACACTGAAAGATGAACTCCCCAGGTCAGTTGGTACCCAATAAGCTACTGGAGATCAGTGGAGAAATAACTCCAAAAGAATGAAGGGATGGAGCCAAAGCAAAAAGAACACCCAGTTGTGAATGGGACTGGTGATGGAAGCAGGGTTCGATGCTATAAAGAGAAACATTGCATAGGAACCTGGAATGTTAGGTCCATGAATCAAGGCAAATTGGAAGTGTTGGTCAAACAGGAGATGATAAGAGTGAACATCAACATTCTAGGAATCAGTGAACTAAGATGGACTGGAATGGGTGAATTTAACTCAGATGATCATTATATCTACTACTGTGGGCAGGAATCCCTTAGAAGAAATAGAGTTGCCATCATGATCAACAAAAGAGTCTGAAATGCAGTACTTGGATGCAGTCTCAAAAACGACAGAATGATCTCTGTTTGTTTTCAAGGCAAACCATCCAATATCATGGTAATCCAAGTCTATGCCCCAACCAGTAATGCTGAAGAAGCTGAAGTTGAAAAGTTCTAGGAAGACCTACAAGACCTTCTAGATACCCAAAAAAGATGTCCTTTTCATTATAGGGGACTGGAATGCAAAAGTAGGAAGTCAAGAAACACCTGGAGTAACAGGCAAATTTGTCCTTACAGCACAGAATGAAGCAGATCAAAGGCTAATACAGTTCTGCCAAAAGAACACACTGGTCATAGCAAACACCCTCTTCCAATAGCACAAGAGAAGACTCTACACATGGACATCACTAGATGGTCAACACCAAAATCAGATTGATTATATTCTTTGCAGCCAAAGAAGGAGAAGCTCTAGACAGTCAGCAAAAACAAGACTGGGAGCTGACTGTGGCTCGGATCATGAACCCCTTATTGCCAAATTCAGAGTGAAATTGAAGAAAGTGGAGAAAACCATTAGACCATTCAGTTCAGTTCAGTTCAGTTCAGTCGTGTCTGACTCTTTGCAACCCCATGATTCGTAGCATGCCAGGCCTTCCTGTCCATCACCAACTTCCAGAGTCGGTGATGCCACCAAGCCATCTCATCCTCTGTTGTCCCCTTCTCCTCCTGCCCCCAACCCCTCCCAGCATCAGAGTCTTTTCCAATGAGTCAACTCTCTGCATGAGGTGGCCAGAGTATTGGAGTTTCAGCTTTAGCATCAGTCTTTCCAATGAACATCCAGGACTGATCTCCTTTAGAATGGACTCGTTGGATCTCCTTGCACTGGTTCCAAATTGTGAAAGGAGTACATCAAGGCTGTATATTGTCACCCTGCTTATTTAACTTATATGCAGAGTACATCATGAGAAATGCTGGTCTGGAAGAAGCACAAGCTGGAATCAAGATTGCTGGGAGAAATATCAATAGCCTCAGATATGCAGATGACACCACCCTTATGGCAGAAAGTGAAGAGGAACTAAAAAGCCTCTTGATGAAAGTGAAAGAGGAGAGTAAAAAAGTTGGCTTAAAGCTCAACATTCAGAAAAGTAAGATCATGGCATCTGGTCCCATCACTTCATGGCAAACAGATGTGGAAACAGTGTCAGACTTTATTTTTTTGGGCTCCAAAATCACTGCAGATGGTGATTGCAGCCATGAAATTAAAAGATGCTTACTCCTTGGAAGGAAAGTTATGACCAACTTAGATAGCATATTCAAAAGCAGAGACATTACTTTGCCAACAAAGGTCCATCTAGTCAAGGCTATGGTTTTTCCAGTGGTCATGTATGGATGTGAGAGTTGGACTGTGAAGAAAGGTGAGCACCAAAGAATTGATGTTTTTGAACTGTGGTGTTGGAGAACACTCTTGCGACTCCCTTGGACTGCAAGGAGATCCAACCAGTCCATTCTAAAGGAGACCATTCAGGTATGATTTAAATCAAATCCCTTATGACTATACAGTAGAAGTGAGAAATAGATTTAAGGGAGTAGATGTGATAGAGTGCCCGGTGAACTATGGATGGAGATTCGTGACATTCTACAGGAGACAGGAATCAAGACATCCCCAAGAAAAAGAAATGCAAAAAAGCAAAATGGCTGTCTGAGAAGGCCTTACAAATAGTTGTGAAAAGAAAGGAAGCGAAAAGCAAAGGAGAAAAGGAAAGATATACCCATTTGAATGCAGAGTTCCAAAGAAAAGCAAAGAGAGATAAGAAAGACTTCCTCAGTGATCAATACAAAGAAATAGAGGAAAACAATAGAATGGGAAAGACTAGAGATTCTCTTCAAGAAAATTAGAGATACTAAAGGAACATTTCATGCAAAGATGGGCACAATAAAGGACAAAAGTGGTAGGGACCTAACAGAAGCAGAAGAGATTAAGAAGAGGTGGCAAGAATACAGAGAAGAACTGTACAAAAAAGATCTTCATGACCCAGATAACCATGATTGTGTGATCACTCACCTAGAGCCAGACATCCTGGAATGTGAAGTCAAGTGGGCCTTAGGAAGTATCACTATGAACAAAGCTAGTGGAGATGATGGAATTCCAGTTGAGCTATTTCAAATCCTGAAAAGATGGCACTGTGAAAGTGCTGCACTCAATATGTCAGCAAACATATTGGAAAATTCATCAGTGGTCACAGGACTGGAAAAGGTCATTTTTCATTCCAGTCTCAAAGAAAGGCTTTAGATTTACTTAAAAATCTAAAGGCAAGGCCAAAGAATGCTCAAAAAACAGTACAATTGCACTCATCTGATATGCTAGTAAAGTAATGCTCAAAATTCTCCAAGCCAGGCTTCAACCGAACGTGAACTGTGAACCTCCAGATGTTCAAGCTGGATTTAGAAAAGGCAGAGGAACCAGAGATCAAATTGCCAACATCCACTGGATCATCTAAAAAGCAAGAGAGTTCCAGAAAAACATCTACTTCTGCTTTATTGACTATGCCAAAGCCTCTGACAGTGTACATCACAACAAACTATAGAAAATTCTTCAAGAGATGAGAATACAGACCACCTGACCTGCCTCCTGAGAAATCTGTATGCAGGTCAGGAAGCAACAGTTAGAACTGGACATGGAACAACAGACTGGTTCAAGGCTGTATATTGTCACCCTGCTCATTTAACTTCTATGCAGAATACATCATGAGAAATTCTGGACTGGATGAAGCACAAGCTGGAATCAAGATTGCCAGGAGAAATATCAATAACCTCAGATATGCAGATGACACCATCCTATGGCAGAAAGTGAAGAAGAACTAAAGAGTCTCTTGAGGAGAGTGAAAAAGTTGGCTTAAAACTCAACATTCAGAAAACTAAGATTATGGCATCTGGTCCCATCGCTTCATGGGAAATAGATGGGGAAACAGTGGAAACTGTGACAGACTTTATTTTTTGGACTCCAAAATCACTGCAGATGCTGACTGCAGCTGTGAAATTAAAAGACACTTGCTCCTTGGAAGAAAAGTTATGACCAACCAAGACAGCTTATTAAAAAGCAGACATTACTCTGCCAACAAAGGTCCATCTACTCAAAGCTATGGTTTTTCCAGTAGTCATGTATGGATGTGAGAGTTGGACTATAAAGAAAACTGAGCACCGAAGAACTAATGCTTTTGAAATGTGGTGTTGGAGAAGACTCTTGAGAGTCCCTTGGACAGCAAGAAGATCCAACCGGTCCATCCTAAAGGAAATCAGTCCTGAATATTCATTGGAAGGACTGATGCTGAAGCTGAAACTCCAATACTTCAGTCACCTGATGCAAAGAACTGACTCCTTGAAAAAGACCCTCATGTTGGGAAAGATTGAAGGTGGGAGCAGAAAGGGATGACAGAGGATGAGATGGTTGGATGGCATCACCGACTCAATGGGCATCAGTTTGAGTAAAGTACAGGAGTTGGTGATGGACAGGGAGGCCTGGCGTGCTACAGTCCATGGGGTCACAAAGAGTCAGACACCACTGAGCAACTGAATTGAGTATTTCATTGTATATGTGTACCACAGCTTCTTTATCCACTCATCTGTTGATGGACAGCATTTGTATGAAAATCAGCAGGCCTTTGAGAGCTCTGAATGCATTTATTCAATTATTTCAACATTATTATGTTCCCAAATAATTTATAGTGTTAGGGTTCATAAAGTAAATAATACATTCCTTTCACTTGGACTTTTAAACTCAGTCTGAAGAGAGCTGGATAAGGGAAAACAGCTCCTTTCATTTTAGTGGATGGCTTGTATTTACTTCATTCTCATCACACCAACATCACAACACCCGTGCACAAACACACATCGCTACTTTGATATATTAGTATCTCTGCTTTCTCCTAATTATCACTCTTTCCCTCCTGTCCCCGTTGGGTCTCTGTGGGCTGATGGCAGAGCTGTGAGGGAGATGAGGGATACTTAGTGACTCTCAACACTAGCTCCCTAGACCTGCTGCAACATGGGCGCTTCCTTTTTAATATGGCAAAATACGCATGCACAGGAACACACAAGCGCTTTATGTTATATGTTAAATGTTATACATTTTAACATCCTCTACTTTCCAAGTGATGTTTGGAATACAGATAGAAGTCATCAAAATTTATTTTAAAAGTCTAATATCTGTTTATTCTCTCTGTTACCCATCACATTATGAATCATAACCACTGAGGTGATTGCTCTTGTGAAAAGTATATGACAAACATTTATTGTTGAAAAAATAATATGATTTCCTCAAGCAAAACCTGAATAAATAAAAGATAATGAGTACCTAAGAAAACGGAAGAAGTAAGAGTATCAGTTTTGTGTTCATTTATAAACTACATAGAAAAAAACAAAGATAAATAGAGGGGTAAAGCTTCTTCCTAACAGACTTCAATCACATAGGAAACATTTTAAATAGTCCTTATTATTTTAAGAAGAAAGCAAGACATTTCATCTTTTCTTCTCAATTTAAAAATGCCCATGATTTCATTAGTTCTATTTTGGGTGTTCTATTTTGGGGGCTGTGATGAGAGCTATTTCACATCTTCAAGAAGTGGTGGTGCAGAAATAACGGGATCGCTACACCCCAGATAATTTAAAATGGAAATCCGAGTGGCAGGTCTGGGAGTGATAAAGAGAAGCCATATGCACAGATATACTCTCTTGAGCTCCAGCAAACTGTTTAGAGCCTTGCAAAGCGTGGAAAGTAGAATTGCCTCTGGTAAAGCTCTGTGATGGCTGGAGTCAATCTAATTTTATTCTGGAACGATCTAGAGGAAACCACACACACAGAATGGACCTACTGGATTCTGAGAGTTCCCTGTCATGCTGATGGATGACCACAGATAAACTGCTTCATCTAAAAATTCATGTTTAACATTTTAGGTATATTCCCTTAGTGAAAGAACGTAAGGGTGGATCTCATTAGCAGCTTCTGAGGCATCATTACCCTGATGACTGTCCCAGAATTCCTGTCAGTGGCGACTATCAGCCAGAGCTGGCTCACCTCAGAAGACGGGGGATGACCTGAGAACCTCCAAGGTGCTGCTGCTCTGAGCGGGGCAGAGCTCCAGGTAGACAGAGTGCAGCATCGCCCGGGATTGTCCAGCTGACACAACCAGCGGGCTCAGCAGGAATGGAGGCGCTGAGAGAGGAACTGGCCGCAGCGTAAAGCAGCACGTGCTCGACCACAACTGCAGGATCCTTCTCCAGCACGCACTGCCCTGAACTCCCTCCCACCGCTCAGGCACTCTCACGCCTTTCCTTCTCCGCCCAGTGTCCTGTCCTCATTCTGCCCCTTTCTCTCTTACTAACACTCCAGCCCTGACTCCCCAAATTTAAGCCAATTCCTCTATCATAAATACTGTATTAAAATTTGAAAAATCCGTATTTCATAGTTCTTCCCCTAAGTGTATTCAAAGCTGTCATTTTAAAAAGCTAACCTTCCCTGAAGAGCAGGTTCTCAATTCATCTATCTAGTCTAGCTGCACTACTTAGTACAGGATGGGACATTACTGCTCAGTAAATTTAACACTGAGCAAATGAATTACGTGATTTCCAAGTATTCAGAGTTAATGGAACTCTCTGAAGGTTTGGTACAACTGGGGGTCCAGTGTGGTCCTCCCACTGTCCAAAGAGAAGGGACTAACCTGGTGGGATCTGGAATAAAAGGAAAGGTTTGAGACACAGCTTCGATTTTGTTTCGTCACTTGGTATCTGTAGAGAGAAAGAAAGGGCTACAAACAGAGACGGTATCCCTCTGAGTTTTGAACAGCAAGGGGACCACCTGAGTGTAGTAACAATGAAAACTGACACCATTAAATCCATACCACAGTATGGTTACCAAAGGGGAAGGGGAGAGGAGGGGGACAAATTAGGAAAATGGGATTAGCAGACACACACTACTATATATCAGGCTTCCCTGGTGTCTCAGATGGTAAACAACCTGCCTACAATGCAGGAGACCTGGGTTTGATCCCTGGGTCAGGAAGATACTCTCGAGAAGGGAATGGCAACCCACTCCAGCATTATTGCCTGGGGAATTTCATGAATAGAGAAGCCTGGCGGGCTACAATCCATGAGATCAGAAAGAGCTGGCCATGACTGAGTGACTTCCACTTCTACTTTCAGATAAACAACAAGGATTTACTGTACAGCACAGAGAACTGTATTCAATATATTGAAATAACCAAAATGGAAAAGAATCTGAAAAAAATACGCAGCTGAATCACTGTGCTGTACACCTGAAGCTAACACAATATTGTAAATTAACAAAAAAAAATCAAAAACACTATACTTCAATTTAAAACCACCACCACCAGCCAAAATTATGACATTTGTGTCCCAAATCACTCATTGGTCCACTAGGAGTATACTCTGTGGCACACAATTTTCCTCTGGATTTTTCCCTCTAGGTTCAGGAACTCCATGAGCTAAGATTTGAAGGTCTCCAGCTCTCTGCAAAGGGCTACGACACGGGGAGCAAAGCTCTGAGCCTTGAGACTAAGAGAGAAATTGATAAAGAGGTGGTGACGGCTGGTCTCAGAACCCTGCTCCCATAAGAATGGCAGATTGAGAGAAGGACAAGGGAAAATACGACAGTTCTAACATTATCTTTTCTCCTCTGACCTCAACAGTGGTCGCTGGCAAACGCTCAAATGAGAGCACGCTGCTCTCCGAGCTTCTCCCTGTCCCACAATTGTCAGTGACACCATGGTCCACATCACCTCCAGAGAAGCCAGCCCCCCAGTGCAACCCGCTGTCATCCACGTGACACTGTACGCATCCATAAATAGAGGTCACGTCTGCCCCTTGTCATTGTCGTTCAGTCACTCAGTCATGTCTGACTGTTTGAGACCCCATGGACTGCAGTAGGCCAGCCTTCCCTGTCCTTCACTATCCCCTGGAGTTTGCTCAAACTCATGCCTATTGAGTCCATGATGCCATCTAACCATCTCATCTATCCCTTAAAGATAAAAGCAGAGAGGGAAGAAAAGCGCCAGATATTTCATAGACTTTGGCTTCTAATCAGCTCAGATTATTTTGTGAAGGCATGGGTGTTAAAGCGTTCTCCTTTTATCTCGTTGTTGGTTGGGCTAGTTCCATTCCTCAAAGGACAGGGTAACATATATTGCAAGCTTATCTCTCAGCCTACTCCCAGAAAAAAAAAAAAGTGGGGGGGGCAAGCTGAGTTCATGCTGAATTGACTCAACTTTAGGTCCCAGTCAAATATCATAGATGCTCTTCTTAAAAATTTAATTTCTGAGGCAGCAGGTTGCTGGACAAGACTGCTATTACTCCAAAGTGGATTCCCTCGTGTGGTTCTTATGTTTGCTCTTCAATTATTTGCTCATGCGACTGAATTGTGGAGAATCTCAATTGATGTCCGGTATTTCACAGGATCTCAAGTTTACTTTAAGAAGTTTACAACTAAAGATCTCTATTTTTCCCTATAAGGATACATATATAAAACACAATCCTATCCACACTGTAAAAGCATAAAAACAGAAGTAGATTAAAATTCTGTAGGTTTAGATGGATTAAATATAGAAAGCCCTGCTGCTGCTAAGTTGCTTCAGTTGTGTCTGACTCTGTGCAACCCCATAGACTTCAGCCCACTAGGCTCCCCCGTTCCTGGGATTCTCCAGGCAAGAACAGTGGAGAGGGTTGCCATTTCCTTCTCCAATGGATGAAAGTGAAAAGTGAAAAGTGAAAGTGAAGTCGCTCAGTTGTGTCCGACTCTTTGCGACCCCACTGACTGCGAAAGGGATTTTCCAGGCAAGAGTACTGGAGTGGGGTGCCATTGCCATCTCCAATAAAAAGCCCTCAGTTCAGTTCAGTTCAGTTCAGTTCAGTCACTTAGTCGTGTCCGATTCTTTGCGACCCCATGAATCACAGCACGCCAGGCCTCCCTGTCCATCACCAACTCCCGGAGTTAACTCAGATTCACGTCCATCCAGTCACTGATGCCATCCAACCATCTCATCCTCTGTCGTCCCCTTCTTTGCCACCCCAATCCCTCCCAGCATCAAAGTCTTTTCCAATGAGTCAACTCTTCGCATGAGGCGGCCAAAGTACTGAAGCTTCAGCTAGCATCAGTCCTTCCAAAGAACACCCAGGACTGATCTCCTTCAGAATGGAGTGGTTGGATCTCCTTGTAGTCCAAGGGACTCTCAAGAGTCTTCTCCAACACCACAGTTCAAAAGCATCAATTCTTCGGCGCTCAGCCTTCTTCACAGACCAACTCTCACATCCATACATGACTACTGGAAAAACCATAGCCTTGACTAGATGGACCTTAGTCGGCAAAGTAATGTCTCTGCTTTTGAATATGCTATCTAGGTTGATCATAGCTTTCCTTCCAAGGAGTAAGCGTCTTTTAATTTCATGGCTGCAGTCACCATCTGCAGTGATTTTGGAGCCCCCCAAAATAAAATCTGACACTGTGTCCACTGTTTCCCCATCTATTTCCCATGAAGTGATGGGAACGGATGCCATGATCTTCGTTTTCTGAATGTTGAGCTTTAAGCCAACTTTTTCACTCTCCTCTTTCACTTTCATCAAGAGGCTTTTTAGTTCCTCTTCACTTTCTGCCATAAGGGTGGTGTCATCTGCATATCTGACGTTATTGATATTTCTCCCTAAAGCCCTAGTCTAATATAATTATTCTGATTGATAATTAAATTGTTTTCAGGTGGTCTTTCCTTTTTATTCTATTTTTAAATTTTATTATTAGAGTACAACTGCTTTCAATGCTGTGTTAGGTTCTGCTGAACAAAAAAAGTGAATCAGCTATGGATATGCATATACCCCCTCCCTACCACCCCCTGGCCATCGCAGAGCACTGAGCTGAGCTCCCCGGGCTATCCCGCCGAGCTGTTTCACACACGGTAGTGCGCATGCGTCAGTGCTGCTCTCTCAGTTCCCCCCGCCCTCCCCGTGTCCACACTGCTGCCCTATGGCCGCGTCTCTGTTCCGCTCTGCAAACACGTTCATCGGTACCATTTATCTAGACTCCATATATATGCGTCAATGTCTATTATCTGATTAAGGAAAGCGTGCCTGCTCTTCAACAGACACAGATAGTTCCTGCTGCTGAATTTTAAGATAAATCACTGACAGAAGTCCTGTAATTACTGCATTTTATTGTACATGCCATTAATGCACGTGGTAGGATAACCCACGAAGGGAGCCTGGGAACGAGGAACACCTGAGTTCTCTGTGTTAGGGTTGACAGAGGATTTGTCATATTATCACACTAAGGTTCTTTCTTCATCACTCACATTCCCATTTCCACCCACAAATATGCAATGTGGAATACACAACAGCCTACCAACAAGAAAGTTGAGTTCTGAGTGACTAAAAAAAATTACAGAACACACACAAAAATAAAGCCAGAGGGTTTTGTGACTGTACTTTCACCTCTCAGCAAGAAACCATGCTTTAGATTGCCCTTCTTCCCCTTAAGGGATCATGAATGATTAAAAACTAGTAATGATTAAAAACTAATAAAAAAATCAATTACAAAACAAAAAATGAGAAATGTTAGTCAATCATTTGTCTGTATCAGTGACATAAAATACAACCAGTATTTCAGTTTACTCTTATCATGTCACATGTAGGGACACTTCTTGGAGTGGGTCACACATTGTGTTCAACATACGTGTAAGTGTAGGTCCTTTCAGGCTGCATGTTAACTCCTGATAAACAAAATAGGGCTACAGAGAAAGTCTAATAAAACAAAAAGCACATCCCAGCAAGACATATTCATGATGTTTTGGTCCAGATGCATTTAAGTTTTGCCCCCTGCTAATCAGTTTGCTTGTTGTTTCAATTAAATTCAATTTCTGAAGAGAACCGAGTTAATTACAATGCGCATTATGTTTAACTTCTCAAAAGGTTTCTTATAACATAAACAAAATATGATCGTAGATAAACATTCTTCCTTGTCTCTCAGGCACATCTAATTATGGCATTGCAAAAACGAAAGGTAAAAAACTTGGCACAGGGTTATTTAATATGCAATTTGAATCAGGGCTTGCATTGTTTGGAAATAAAATTGAAAGCAACAAAGAGACTGAATATATATTCTATTAGAGAATGAAGGCTTTTCTGTAGCATTTGCTTTTGACTAAGATCCATCCATGTATGTAAAAGCGAAACTAGTGGACAAGGAAGCACATTTTTAAGCGAACTCTAGTTCAGTATTCTAGCATCGCATTTAATTTGGCTTTAAGGGTTGTTTTTCTTTTGTTTTCTCTCCTGGGATAAGATTAGCTAGGAACTTGGCAATGTTTTTGTGGTTTGAAGTCTTATCCTTGTGGTGGTGTTTTTTTTTTTTTTTTTTGGTACATATTACTGCAATGGTCTTTCCATTTTATATATATATATTTTCCATCAGGAGGAAATTAAAAACAAGCAAACAAAACAATCTGGGAAGTAAGTATATATCAGAGATTCTGGTAACAATAAGTGACCATACCCAGTGAATTCTTTATTAAGAAACAAGTCTCCAGCCAAGTGTTAAGCCATAGGAGCCCTTGGACCAAAACCACTGATGTCTTCCTTAGCATATTCCTGGGAGCAAATATAAGGTCAACTGAATTGATGACACGCTATAAAACCTTCAGATAGAAAAGGAAACACATAGTTTCTTCTAAGAGTTCACACGTGAGTATGAAAATGTTAACCGCCATTTCATTTTTTACAGAGCAAAAAACATGCTTTTGAAGCACTGTAAAAGCTTTGCAAGGGCTATGCTTTGATGCAGTCAGATGAAATGGAGGAATGAAGGGAATCTCCATCACCAAGGACCACAGCAGGCACTGCTGCCCTCTTGCTCTCCAAAACCTTTCTTGTACATCTGGGTAATCTACAGTGACATGCTATTTATTACACTATGCCTTTATTTTTTGGAACTCTGAACTCACGGGGACATTTTTTATGGAGTCTCAGGGGTTTTCTGAATATATCACTACTACCATTGGGAAGAGATAAGAAAACTTTAACCCAACTCTTTACCTTTGAATGCAAAACATCCACCTATTCACATATCAAAAAGTTCTCAGTTCACTGTTGTTAGAAGGGCCATCATCAAAAAGTCTACAAATAATAAATGCTGGTGAGAGTGTGCAGAAAAGGGAATCCTCATACACTGTTGGTGGGAAGGTAAACTTGTGCAGCCACTATGGAAAACAGTATGGTTCCTTAAAAAAACTAAAAACATCAATAGAGCACAATCAAGCAATCCCAACCGAGGCATCAGTCAGTTCAGTTGCTCAGTCGTGTCCGACTCTTTGCAACCCCATGAATCGAAGCACGCCAGGCCTCCCTGTCCATCACCAACTCCCGGAGTTCACTCACACTCACGTCTATCGAGTTAGTGATGCCATCCAGCCATCTCATCCTCTGTCGTCCCCTTCTCCTCCTGCCCTCAATCCCTCCCAGCATCAGAGTCTTTTCCAATGAGTCAACACTTTGCGTGAGGTGGCCAAAGTACTGGAGTTTTAGCTTCAGCATCATTCCTTCCGAAGAACACCCAGGACTGATCTCCTTTAGAATGGACTGGTTGGATCTCCCTGCAGTCCAAGGGACTCTCAAGAGTCTTCTCCAACACCACAGTTCAAAAGCATCAATTCTTTGGTGCTCAGCTTTCTTCACAGTCTAACTCTCACATCCATACGTGACCACTGGAAAAACCATAGCCTTGACTAGACAGACCTTTGTTGGCAAAGTAATGTCTCTGCTTTTGAATATGCTATCTAAGTTGGTCATAACTTTCCTTCCAAGGAGTAAGCATCTTTTAATTTCATGGCTGCAGTCACCATCTGCAGTGATTTTGGAGCCCAAAAAAATAAAGTCTGACACTGTTTTCACTGTTTCCCCATCTATTTACCATGAAGTGATGGAACCAGATGCCATGATCTTCGTTTTCTGAATGTTGAGCTTTAAGCCAACTTTTTCACTCTCCTCTTTCACTTTCATCAAGAGGCTTTTTAGTTCCTCTTCACTTTCTGCCATAAGGATGGTGTCATCTGCATATCTGAGGTTATTGATATTTCTCCCGGCAATCTTGATTCCAGCTTGTGCTTTTTCCAGCCCAGCATTTCTCATGATGTACTCTGCATATAAGTTAAATAAGCAGGGTGACAATATACAGCCTTGACGGACTCCTTTTCCTATTTGGAACCAGTCTGTTGTTCCATGTCCAGTTCTAACTGTTGCTTCCTGACCTGCATACAGGTTTCTCAAGAGGCAGGTCAGGTGGTCTGGGATTCCCATCTCTTTCAGAATTTTCCACAGTTTATTGTGATCCACACAGTCAAAGGCTTTGGCATAGTCAATAAAGCAGAAATAGATGTTTTTCTGGAACTCTCTTGCTTTTTCAATGATCCAGCGGATGTTGGGAATTTGATCTCTGGTTCCTCTGCCTTTTCTTTTTTTTTTTTATAATTTCTTAAATGAATGTTTTTATTGTTCTTTTAACTTTTGTTAATCAGATTTATTGCACAAGATTAGTTTGGTTGGATCTAGAATTTTATATAAATAGAAAATACAACAGATATTCTTTCGGATTCAGATTTCTTTTTTTACTCAGAATAATATTTTTAAAATCCACCCTTCCTGTTGAATATATTAGTAATTCATACATATTGGTGAGTAGAATTATTCTCCTGTTAAGGAAGGAGAATGTGTTATTTCCATTTGAGTGTATTGTGAATAAAGCCATGTGAATAACACATTTATGTTCACAGTATTTTCATCATATACATCTATTTACCTGTAATAAATCCCTAAAAAGTAGTTCATGAGAAACTATCAAAACTGTTTCCAAAGGTGTACCAATTTGCTTCCCTTCCCCTCTGCCTTTTCTAAACCCAGCTTAAACATCTGGAAGTTCACAGTTCACGTATTGCTGAAGCCTGGCTTGGAGAATTTTGAGCATTACTTTACTAGCATGTGAGATGAGTGCAATTGTGCAGTAGTTTGAGCATTCTTTGGCATTGCCTTTCTTTGGGATTAGAATGAAAACGGACCTTTTCCAGTCCTGTGGCCACTGCTGAGGTTTCCAAATTTGCTGACATATTGAGTGCAGCACCTTCACAGCATCATCTTTCAGGATTTGAAATAGCTCAAATGGAATTCTATCACCTCCACTAGCTTTGTTTGTAGTGATGCTTTCTAAGGCCCACTTGACTTCACATTCCAGGATGTCTGGCTCTAGGTGAGTGATCACACCACCGTGATTATCCGGGTCATGAAGATCTTTTTTGTACAGTTCTGTGTATTCTTGCCACCTCTTCTTAATATCTTCTGCTTCTGTTAGGTCCATACCATTTCTGTCCTTTATCGAGCCCATCTTTGCATGAAATGTTCCCTTGGTATCTCTAATTTTCTTGAAGAGATCTCTAGTCTTCCCCATTCTGTTGTTTTCCTCTATTTCTTCGCGTTGATCGCTGAGGAAGGCTTTCTTATCTCTTCTTGCTATTCTTTGGAACTCTGCATTCAGATGCATATATCTTTCCCTTTCTCCTTTGCTTTTCGCTTCTCTTCTTTTCACAGCTATTTGTAAGGCCTCCCCAGACGGCCATTTTGCTTTTCTGCTCCCAGGCATATATCCAGCCAAAACTGTAATTTGAAAAGATATATGCCCACTGTTCACAGCAGCACCATTAACAATAGCCAAGACATGGAAGGAACCTTAATGAGCACTGAGAGATGAATGGATAAAGGTGTGGTGTATATATGATGGAATATTACTCTCCCATAAAAAGAATGAAATAATGCCATTTGGGGCAACATGGATGGACCTAGAGATTATCATACTAAGTGAAGTCAGACAGAGAAAGACAAATATCATATGATATCACTTACATGTAGAATCAAAAAAACGATGCAAATGAATTTACAAAACAGAAAGATACTCACAGACACCAGGAAACAAACTTGTTACCAAAGGGGATAAATGAGGCGTTAAAACACAACTATTGTATATGTGAAAAAACAACAAAGATCTGCTGTGTAGCTCAGGGAACTGTACTCAATATCTTATAATAACCTATAATGGAGCAGTATCTGAAAAAGAAGATATATATATACACACACACACGAATCACCTTTGTTGCTGTTCAGTCGCCAAGTCATGTCCAACTGTTTGTGACCTCTGGGCTGCAGCATGCCAGGCCTTCCTGTCCTGCACCATCTCCTGGAGTTTGCCCAAGTTCATGTCCATTGAACCAGTGATGAATCACTTTGCTGTACACCTAAAACTGTCACAATATTGCAAATACTATACCTCAATTTAAAAAAGCACACAATTTCTACTTAGCGCTTCCCCACAGGAGCTTGGTGGTACATTGTCTCAGTCACTGAGGGCTCTGAGGCAGATTTCTTCAAGTGATCTCTAACACAGGACAAGCATTCATTGACAGAACATCAGCTGGAATGTGTACATGCGTGTCAGTTCTCTCTTCTGCTTGAAAGAGCACTTGGTACAAATCTATTTTGGGTATACTGATCATAAAAAAAGGCACAGAGGTGGCTTTCAAGGTATCACATCCTAGAGTCCATAATTAAAACATCATGGAATCAGTTCTCCTCACTTCCAACCAAGTGATGCCAAAGGGGCCCAAACCCCTGACCCCTGGGAGCTGTGCAAATGTTATGTTCTATGGGGGGATGGAGGGGGGTGGTTTGCAAACGCAATTAAGGTTATGAACCTTGATAAAGGGAGATTATTCTAGAATATTTGGGTGGGTCCAATGTAATCACATGATCAAAGAGAAGCAGAGAAATTTCTCTAGCTGAAGTTCAAGAGATGGAACAGAAAGGCAAGTGAAGGAGGGCCTAGCCCCACAGTGCTGGTGGGAATCTGCATAAGAAAGAACGTGAGCAGCCTCCAGGTGCAAAGGAAACCTCAGTGCTACAGCTTCAAGAAACCAAATTTGTCCAACAACCTGAACAAGCTGGGAAACCCTCTAGAACCTCCAGAAAGGAACACATCGTGGCTGACACTTTTAAGCTCTATGAGACTCTATGCAGAGAATTCAGTGGAGTCAAATTGTGCCTGGACTTCTGACTTTCCCGTGAGACAGTAAGTGGGTACTGTTTTAAGTTGCTAATTCTACAGTAATTTATCATAGAACACTAGTCCACAGACCAGTCTCCAATTTCCAAGGCCACGTCTCATTCTCTGAAGACTCTCTGGTCTCTAGAGCCGACTGAGCCCCAGCAGGATACAGGACATGAGTACCAGGGAACCGACCACAGATGGAGAGTCAGAGCTGGAGGCACACATACCCCAGCTCCCTTTCGCTTTCAGTGGGGTAAATGAGCTGTGTGTGCTCAGCACTGATGCCAGAGTTTTCCGACAGGGCTAAGCTCCAGTGGCTTGCAGGAGTAACATGCTTGATAATGCCTTTCTTCTTCTTTTTAAAAAGTTCTATCCCTTTTGCATATTACTTCCCTGATCTCTTGTGATGTTTCTCAGAATCTTTCCAAATAAACAACTTAACTCCATGTCTCACAATCTATGTTTTATATTAAAGCATCTTGTATAAACTCATGATAATAAATTTGGAAACTGAGAGAAATGGACAACTTATTGTCAAAACATACAATATTCCGTTTGACCCAAAATGATACAGAAAATTTGAACAGACCAATAACCATAGCTGAATTCAACAGAGGCTCAGATGGTTTTGCTGCTGAGTTTAATCTACATTAATATATCATGTAATTCCCATGCTATTTAAATTATGCCAGTCCAAAGAAAAAGATGAAAGACTTCAAAAAAGAGACTAATTCTCATTATTACTTTTGGGGCAACCTAAACTAAGTCAGAACTATTCTTCCTATCTCATCTCTTTTACAAAATTTTAATCAGCTGATGATTATGAGAATACTAATAATGGCTAAATATTTCCAAGAATTTATTATATATCTTTGCTATAGCCAATACTTTATATCTTATTTAATTTTCTTAACCAAATCATGAGGTTGGAACTGGATTATCCACCACTAAGTGGGGTTAGAAAGCTGAAGTTTAGGGTTGCTCAAGGTTTTACATGGAATACAAAAAAGGGATTCACACCATATCTACATGATTCTACAACCCATGCTTCTAAAAAATGGTACTTCACCTCCTTCAGGACTCTTTGTTTCAGTGTATACGCTAGAGCACTGTTGAGTCAACAGGAATCATGTTATGAAATTCTCTTCAACAGATAGATACCGAGAGAACATTCCCCAGGGCTTTGCAGAACACTGCTGGAGAATCATGCATTGGGTCAGAAGCTGTAGGGGCCGTGTCTTTTCTCCTGCTCCATCCTCAGCGGCTGACACAGGTCCTGACACATTACCAGTGTGTGCTTATGGAGTAGACAGATGAATCTCTAATCTCCTCAATGGATTACAGTTCCTTCACTTAGGGACCCTGTTCAGATCTCTCTGATCGCCTCATCTTCATTTTAATGAGTCTTATATTCCCTGTAGGCTCTCATTAGGAACTTGTTGAAAGACTGTTTTGCCAGTGACTTGTATTTTCCAGGTTGACCTAAGGTCTCTCTGCTAAGCATGGGTGCAGGCAGAAGACAGGCAGCAAGAGCAGCCAACTACAGACCCTCTGCCCTCTGTATGGAAACTTTTCATTCACTAGGGTACTCCCCAGAGGCTATTCTATAATATAACTGATGCTAGCCAAGCACTCACATGCATTATGTTACTGTTTCATGTAACCTCTCCTAAGATGGAATCATGGATGAATGTCAGAATTGGGGAACATCGAGAATGATTTACTCAAGGCCATACACTGAAACAATGACAAAGCTCTAAAAGCATAAATTTCCCAATTTCTCCTAGTTTAGGACTCATGGTAATCACCAAAATGTGCTAAAGAGTAGAGTTTCTTTAAAAAAATTTTTAAAAGAAATTTACACTGCACAAATTTATAACATCCACCTAGAATACATTAAGAAGAAAATCATAAAGATGTGTATCTGTAGCCTTTGAATAGACTCATTTTTCCTCCCCATGGACTCTATTGTAATTTCTCTCCAGAATCAGACATGAGAATTTATTGAAGAAGGTAAGAGTAAAGTGTCATCTTTCAGGAGAAGAAAAAGAGACCAAAAGTTAAAAAAAAAAAAAAGGCAGAAAACTAGCCGAAATGAGACAACTTTTATAAAATATTAGGCATAGTGGCTGGTTATAGTAAACACTCCATAAATGTGAGCCTTAATTATGTGTGTGTTTACAATGGCATGGTAATAGTTTAAGTAGTGATGGACAGCCAATGAAAGTGTTACAATAGGCTCATAGAGCCTGACGTCTAAGCCCCAAGGGATAGACTGGCACAGAGTTCTATCTGCTTTGGGAGCTCAACTCAGTATCTTCGCAACTTTGGGAAATTTATTTGACAGATACTTGGGCTCTCAGGCTGAAGTGACCGAATATTCTAGACTGGAAGACTCCAAGTCAGAGATCAGGGTGCCATCAAGGTCATGCTCTACTGAGAGCTCTCTTCCTGTCCTGCCCTGTAGATGGACCCCGTCTCACTAGGTCCTCACATGGCCTTTCCCAGATAAATGCATGAAGAAAAGGAGCTCGATTTCTCTCTCTTTTTATAAGGCCACTGATCCCTTCATGGTGGTCTCATCCTCAATGAACGGTTCTAACCCCAGTTATCTCCCAAAGGCTGCATCTCTGAATACCATTGCACTGGGGGTTAGGGTTTCAACATGTGAACTTTGGTTAGGAGAGGCTGGAAATCATGTATGTTCAATCAATAGCAACAGATTTTCAGTTTCAGTCTTCACATTAAAGGTGGAGACTTCAACACAACATTGGAAGTCAACTACATTCCAATATTAAAAAATTTTTTTTAAATGAGGACTTCAGAATGGAGATACAAAGTCTTTTCCCCTGAACTTTTGTGAGAACTGTGTAAAGTAGTACATGAGTGCAGACTCCCAGCAGCCCACAGATAATGGAAGACAGATGGATGTCAAGATCCCTGCCCTGACTCTGGATATCCCATCATTGCAGCCACTTATTCCTTTCACATGAGAGGTCAGCCTGAAGGAAGAGCCAGCCAGGACCATTCATTCTCAAACTCTGGTTCTCAGATCAGAGTTTTCCTAAAATCCTCCCACTTCTAACGTTCTCCTCCAATGCTTATTCCATGTTATTACGGACATCAGCTTCTTAAAAGAATTGACATTTCACACAGTATGCAAGAAAATGATAAAACCTGATTAAAACTCTGAAATAGAGAACCAGATTTGATTATGCTATTATTTATCACATATCATAAAAGATATATGCTAATATTTCTCACAATCTTTCTGATAAGTTTCATTAGAGATATTCCAGCACTTATTAGAACAGTTCAGTTCTAATCGCATAACATACAACTAGCTAAAAATGATACTGAGAACACTCTTGAAAGCAGGATGATTTGAGCAAATTATTAACCTAAATTACTGTGCTAGTTTTGCTTTATTCAGACAAAAAAATTACTAAAAAATATCTTGTTAGTTATAAATTACAGGAAAAAAGGACCAACCAACCAACAAACCCAAAGCTGGATGCACTGACATTAAAACTGAACAATGTCTGTCACTACTAGGATAACAGGAAAAAACTAACTTCCTGATGGGCCACCCATTGTCATGAATATCAGCCATCAGCCAACAAGCCACAATCTTGGTAGCCTACACTGTAGACTAAAATTGTAAGGGTCCCAATTTCTCCAAACCCTGGTCAGTACTTGCTGTCTTTGTTTGTTTTATAATAACCATCCTAACAGGTGTGAGTTGACAGCTCACTGCAGTTTTGATTTGCATTTCCCTGAGGGTTGGTGATACTGAGCATCTTTTCATATACTTATTGGCCATTTGTGACATTCTGGAGAGTGTCTATTCATGTCTCTCACTTTTTAATGAGGTTCATGTTTTAATCAGGTTATTAATCAGCTCATTTTAAAATTAACTTCTGAGGGCTTTCTTTTTGCTATTGAGTTGTAAAGGTTCCTTATATTTTGGAAATTAATCCCTTTTCTGATACACAGTTGGCAAATATTTTCTCCCATCCAGTAGCTTTTCTTTTCACTAGCTATGCCCTTTTAGTTTGATGAAGTTCCCACTTGTCTAGTTTTGGTTTCGTTGCCCATGTTTTTGTTGTCATATCCATGAAAATCATTGTCAAGACCAATGCCACTATAGAAAACAGTACAGATATTTCTTTGAAAGTTATAAACAGAATTATTTTATGATCCAGCAATCATACTCCTGTGCTACTTATCAATATGAATTGACGTCAGCATTTTGAAAAGATATTCACACACTCTAATGTTCAATGGAAACACTATTCGCAGTAGCCAAGATGTGGAAACAACCCAAATATCCTTTGACAAATGAACAGATAAAATGCGGTATATACATATAACAGAAAATTATTTAGCCTTAAATACCAGCGAAATCCTGCCATCTGCAGTAACATGGATGAACTTGGTGGGGGGGTGCATTATGGTCAGTGAAAAGAGCCAGTGTCAGAAGGACAAACACTGCATGACTCCACTCCTATGAGGAAACTGAAATAGTCAAACTCACAGAAACACAGAATGGTGGTTATCTGGGGCTGGGGGGAGGAAGAAATGGGGACTTGCTAATCACTGGGAATAAAATCTCAAGTATGCAAGATGTATCCTTAGAGGGAGCCACTGCACAACACTGTTTCTATAGCCAACAAAACTGTATTTTACATTGAAAAATTTATGAGGGTAGCTTTCTTGTTAAATATTCTTGCTACAATAAAATAGAAGACTAAAATTAGCAGCCAAGTAGGCTAGGACTTTGAGCATGACCTTGAATAAAAATAAATAAAGAAATCAGTGAAGAAATGAGAGAATAAGTCTAATTAACAGCTTCAGAAGCTTTTATTTCTTTAACAATTTCTTTAACAATACTCCTCAGACACCCCAGCATTATGCTGACATCATCACAGGCGAGGATGGCAAATGCTTCTTTCCCATTTTGCTCTGTGTACTTTTCAACTGTTGAAATCTTTTAAAAGTATCTATCCAAGCATGGTTTGTGGAAAAGGCATAAAAAGCTAAAAAAAAAAAAAAAAGGAAAATTCCTACATTATGCAGCAGATACTCATTTGAATGATTTATTTTAAAATGTTACTGAAGAAAAGAAAGAAATTCTTTAGTACACAGAATCTATCTCTGAAATCCTTTGGGGAGATACAAATTTATTTTGCACACATAATCTGGCAATAAAATTATGGCATAATCATACAAACATTTTATAAAATAATGCCTGGGAACTGAGTAATGCAAATCACTAGGCAATTTCCAGATCTCCATATTATTTGCATATTTAGAACAGGCTACTCCTAGAAATCTATTTTGCAGAAGGACTAGGATGTGTGCAAAAAAATAATAATGCTAAGAGTTATTAAGTGATGACTATTCCTCTCTGTTTACCCCATATAATACTGACAAATACCCTTTTCTACAGATTACTCTTCTCCCTACAAGTGACCCCACATGATGATCCTCAAGGGAACTGTTATCAGTAAAGAAGGCCACATGTGCTCTGCTGTCTGTCTTGACCATAATGTCTGGGAAATAGTCACACCATTTATAGAAAAATGAAGACCTGGAGAAGTCCTAATTTGAGAAATAATATAACAAATTAAGACTTGGAATGCTGTGTTTAAAGAGACATTAAATCATCCACAATTAGATTTCTAGAGGCTTAAAAAAATCCTTCTCTTAGAGAAAAATTTTATAAAGAGACTGAGGGTACGAAGAGGTAAAGGTGAAGCTCACACTGTCATAGTTTTGAGGACGAGAGGGAGTTTTAAAGCTTAAGACAACGCATCAGTTTCCAGGTGCTGCTGTAGCATCACCACGAATGCAGTCACTCCACTCATGAACCACCTAATAATTCTGAAGAGCAGAAATCTAAAATGGGTCTCACTGGGCTAAAATCAAGGTATTTGCAGAGTTGTGGTCCTTCTGGAGGCCGTGAAGAATCTCCCAGGGGAGAACACATTCCTCGTCTTCTCCTGAATCTAGCAGCTGTTGCCTTGCTTGACTCACAGTCCCCTTCATTTTTAAACCAGTAACTGCATCATTCTGAACTCTGATTCGGTGGTCATGTCCTCTCTTGCTCTCTCTTATCTCTCCCTTCCCCTTTTAAGGACCTTTGTGGTCAGACTGGGCCTGCGTAGATAAACCCAGGACCATCTCCTGACCTCAAGGCCCTTAACCCAATCACATTTCAAGTCTCTTCTGTCATGGAAGGTAACACACTCACACAAGGTTCTGGGACTAAAATACTGATGTGTTTGAAGGGCAATTCTTATGCTGCCAATGACAGATAAAGTTCTAAGCAGATGTGGACATAAGTGAGATTTCAAGATGGGAAGAAGCAGGTGCAGAGGGGAAATGAAACAGAAGATGGAGGTTCTCATTCAAATGGTTTGTGAGTGCAAGGAAAAGGAAGTAAGATGACTAAAAGAGCTGCCTCAGTTCCTCCTTATAGACCATAAAATATTTTTTAGACTTCTCTAAATGTACCTTAATAGACATATTTTACCAATATTTTCCTCTCAGGCAAAATTTCCATTAGCAAAATGCATGGATCTTACAAAATGTATAATTTGATACATTTGGTATGTGTAGATACATGATTAACCACCAATCACACCAATCAAGATAAGAAAATTTTCAATCACTCTAAATATCATATACATACATATATACATATACATACATAAATACATATATGTATACATGTTTTTGAAATCTCTTAAGATATATATACACACACACATATATATACACCTTTTTACCAATGTATTTAGAAATTCTCAAAGGATATGGACATTAACATCCTAAAGCCAGGCTAGAACACTTGCCTACAATATTCTGATAGAACCACCTCAATTAAGTTTTTATCCTATCTGGAATTATTGATACCTACTTTTTAAGGAAATATTTAGCTTAGGCCAAAGTATTGGAGCTTCAGCATCAGTCCTTCCAATAGTTACTCAGGAATGATTTGAGATCTCAGAAATAAAATCACTGCTACCATAGTATTCCATGATTGACTTTATACTATTCTGCATATCTACTTTTATTTTACCAAGAACACTGATGGTACCAATCACTAGTTTTTAATTTTAGTAAAGTGTTTCCAGGCACCTGTTGATGTCTACATGAGACAGCAACAACAAATTAGCTATAAAATCATCTAAGACAAATGACTGATAAAATTCTGGAAAATGAGGACTACCCAAGTTAAAACTGTATACTGAGCTTGGGTTGAGTTCATAAATTCAAGTAAGTTGGCAAAAAGCAAACAAAGCATTTCACCTGGAATTTTAGGAAAGGGCTCTAAGAAAAAAAAAAAAAAAATATATATATATATATATATATTTTGCCTTCTTTTCAGGGAATAATTGTAGAAAGCAAGCTCTGTAATCCAATGGGTATCATGGAACCTCTGCCAAAAGCCTGGGTGAGCATAATCCTCATAATGAGTTTGAGAGACAGTGAGAGAAAAAGCTTCCCAGACAAACAAAGATAGCATCCATCATGTGGTGCTGTCATTCCTGAGCTAATCAAGACAGAAACTAGGGCCAAAATCCTTTGCAAACTGGCAGAAGAGGTAGCATCAATGCAAATGGCTTGAAGGTCCAAAGTCAGAAGCCCCCCTGAGGGATAAAGCTACACAGCATGCAGAGATGAGGATGGCCTCACGGGGGAAGGAGCGGTTTAGTTGAAGCAGCTCACAGTTGACAGAAGAGGCTGTCTGCCATGTTAAACACTTACCAGCAGTGCTTATGACTCCACGCTTGGAGAAAGCTGGGGCTTAGCTCTAACTATTCAAATCCTGATTACGTTCATGCAAAAATCTTTGGGACAAAGACATGAGGGCTGTTTTCCTCAAATTTAGTGTACATAAAAAAGCAATTGAGGTTCTGGTTCAGTTCAGTCACTCAGTCCGTGTTTGACTCTGTGACCCCATGGACTGCAGCACGGCAGGCTTCCCTGTCCATCACAAACTCCTGGGGTTTATTCAAACTCATGTCCGTTGAGTTGGTGATGCCATCCAACCATCTCATCCTCTGTCGTCCCCTTCTCCTCCTGCCTTCAATCTTTCCCAGCATCAGGGTCTTTTCCAATGAGTAAGTTCTTTGCATCAGGTGGCCAAAGGTGGAGCTTCAGCATCAGTCCTTCCAATAGTTACTCAGGAATGATTTCCTTTAGGATTGACTGGTTTGATCTCCTTGCAGTCCAAGGGACTCTCAAGAGTCTTCTCCAACACCACAGTTCAAAAGCATAAATGAGGTTTGGTAAAAGAATGCAATTTTCAAAACATGGGATTTTGTGCCAGATGCTCCAGGGTTTGTGTTTCCTTTGCCCCCATATCAGCTATAGAAACAAGATAAGCTAATTTTTTTTGCAGCTTTAGTTTTCAAGTTTTTATGAAGACTGAATCTGATCATAGACTTAAAGTATGATGCATGCCTTGCCATGGTGCTGGCTTCCCATCAAAGGTCAACATAGTAGAGTGCATTTGTGCATTTCCTCTCTTCCTCCCTGCTATCACTCTTGTGTGCACTGTACATACTCAGTCTCTCAGTGTGTCCAACTCTTTTGCAACCCCATGGACTGTAGATTTCCAGGCTCCTCCATCCATGAGATTTTTCAGGAAAGAATATTGGAGTGGGTTGGCATGTCCTCCTCCAGGAAATCATTCTGTTTTCCTAGGGTTAAGGTAACAAATGTTGGATGGACAGATTCAATTCTAGAAATGAAAAAAAAAAAAAATCAGGCCCCACAGGGTTGGGGTGGGGGGTGGGAGGGCATGAGATGTTCGGTTAACACAGTTCTGGGCAGTGGATTTCTTTCATGAAGAGGAGAATCGCGTCTTGCCCAGTAAGAGGGTGGGTACTGAATCAGTCCGCCTAGCTAACACCAAGAACAAGGGGCCCACGGTGTCAGCCTGGAGAGACGGTAGGTGACTCCAAGGACAAGGGGCCCAGAGTGTCAGCCTGGAGAGATGGAGGGTGACTCCAAGGACAGGAAGCCCATGGTATCATCTTGGAGAGATGGTGGGTAACTCCAAGGACAAGGGGCCCACAGTATCAGCCTGGAGAGATGGCGGGTGACTCCAAAGACAAGAGGCCCACAGTGTCATCCTGGAGAGATGGTGAGTGACTCCAAGGACAAGAGGCCCACAGTATCAGCCTGGAGAGATGATGAGTGACTCCAAGGACAAGGGGCCCACAGTGTCAGCCTGGAGAGATGGCGGGTGACTCCAAAGACAAGAGGCCCACAGTGTCAGCCTGGAGAGATGATGGGTGACTCCAAGGACAAGAGACCCACAGTGTCATCCTGGAGAGATGGTGAGTGACTCCAAGGACAAGAGGCCCACAGTGTCATCCTGGAGAGATGATGGGTGACTCCAAGGACAAGAGGCCCACAGTATCAGCCTGGAGAGATGGCGAGTGACTCCAAGGACAAGGGGCCCACAGTGTCAGCCTGGAGAGATGGTGAGTGACTCCAAGGACAAGAGGCCCACAGTGTCAGCCTGGAGAGATGGTGAGTGACTCCAAGGACAAGAGGCCCACAGTGTCAGCCTGGAGAGATGTTGGGTGACAACAAGGACAGTGGCACATGGTGTCAGCCTGGAGAGATGGAGGGTGACTCCAAGGACAAGGCGCCCATGATGTCAGCCTGGAGAGATGGGAGGGGTGCACTTGCAGAGTGTGCCCTTTTCTTGCACATGTGGCCACCTCCACTCTTCCAATCCTGCCAGCAGAAGCCTAAGGGTGATGAGCTCTTAATTCTCTAGAAATGACTAAAGTTGTCACACTAAGGAGATTTTGAAAACAGATAAGAATCCCTAGCTAGGATCTAGATGATGCATAGCCTTATGTAAGAATCAGTCTTCCATTTGAATTCATCTTTATATTCACTTGGTGTTGCTAATTACACAATAATAGTCAAGTGACGCTTTTATTTTTATCAACTGACTACATACATACACATACATTATACATACATCTGTGTTTATGTTTAAAACCCCAATTTAAAAACCATAAAACACTGGTGCTTAATGGTGACTTAGTAATAAATCTGAAATTATGATCAGCACAATTTGAACACTACAGTTGACTTTTAGAAGAATACTACCACTTGTCAGCAAACAGTTTTTAAAGAATAAAAACTTCTACATGCAAATTTTAGTGACTGATGCTTCTTATTTATAATGGAATAAACAACGTTCTATTGTCATAATCCACAATGGCGCCCACTCCAGCACTCTTGCCTGGGAAATCCCATGGACAGTGGAGCCTGGTGGGCTGCAGTCCGTGGGGTCGCTACTAGTCGGACACGACTGAGAGACTTCACTTTCACTTTTCACTTTCATGCATCGGAGAAGGAAATGGCAACCCACTCCAGTGTTCTTGCCTGGAGAACCCCAGGGACAGGGGAGCCTGGTGGGCTGCCGTCTGTGGGGTCGCACAGAGTTGGACACGACTGAAGCGACTTAGCAGCAGCAGCAGCAGCAGCAGCAGCAGCAGTGGGTATAATTACTACAGATATTTTATCACTTCGGCATTATGATTTAGTAGAATTTTAATATTTAATTCTTAAATGTGCTCGAAAACACTGCTCAGAGTCCTTTGGGCAACAGCAATATATGCTACAGATTCAAGAGGGAAGAAGAGAAAATCTATTAGTGTGGAGAGTTGAAGGCCATTTAAATCCTTCACACATCAGTGGAAGAATGGATTTCTTAGAGCTGGAAAGCACAATGCCTACTTGCATATTATAGATTTGTAATTAAACAGAAACTTCAAATTTCACGGAAAAGTCGTACAAATAAAGCCTCCTTCCAATGTGTGATCTTCATGCATTAAGTAAAACTTTATTTTTTTTTTCAGTTGATCTTTGTAGTGACCTTATCCTAGAGCATTACATGGTATTGAATTTTTAAATGGCAGCAAAGGAACAAGTCCCTCAAAAATCAATTTGATTGATTTCTGTTCATGCAGATGCCGTAAGTTTTACATGAGTTGAGGTTCTTCTTTCCAAGTAGATTAGAGTCAGACTGAAGACCAACCTTCCACCTTCTGCCCAACCCTACTTCCCTTCTTGCCCTCCAAGACTGCCTCAGAATAACCGTGAATAAATAGCATGACAGTATCTATTCTGTCAAGTGATTTGTTTTCTCTTTTAAAAACTTGAGCACTGCTGTAATAAAATGGATTATATTAATGATAAACTACAAATACAAATAATTACAAGAACATATAATGAATGAAACAGTTATGAAACTAGATAAAACGTGACACAGTTGTTGACTATAAAATAGTTACTTCAGGGCGGAGATTAAGCTATGGGAGTAAGAGCATGTGGGGCTCCCCTCCCCTACAAACGCATCAAAAATACATCCACATGGGGAAAAATTCTTACTGAAAACTAACTAGAAACTGGCAGATCTGTAAAATTAAGGCTGTAAGAAAAGACCCACACGTCTTTGAGCAGGAAGAGAAGAAAAGTAATTGGGTCAGGACCTCTAATGGGGTTCTTATGGAGATCAAACCAGTCAACTGTAAAGGAAATCAATCCCAAATATTCATTGGAAGGACTGATGCTGAAGCTCCAATACTTCGGGCCACCTGATGCGAAGAGCCGACTCACTGGAAAAGATCCCAATGCTGGGAAAGACTGAAGGCAAAAGGAGGATGAGATAGTTAGACAGTATCATCAGTTCAATAGACATGAATCTGAGCAAACTCCAGGAGATAGTGGAGGACAGGGCATCCTGGCATGCTGCAATCCATGGGGTCCCAGAGTCGGACACGGCTTAGCGACTGAACAACAGCAGGGCCTTTGCTCCTGGAGTAGATGGGGAGGGCAAGGGAGATTTCATCAGTGGACATTAGAGCTGGGGAGTGAGCAGGTCCAACCACAGACCGGGCACCCTAGTCCTTGGGCCCTACACAGAGAAGATAAGCCCACGTGACTGCTGAGAGGACCACGGAGACAAGAGAAAAAGGCTGGAGAAGCTGGACTCTGCCTGTGAGGAGGGCACCCACGCTGGTTTACACGGAGACAGAGAACGCCCAACCCCAGCAGCTGCCAGACCTCCTGTGCCAGCCTCGCCAGGCACTTCAGCCCAAGCTGAGCAAACATTCCAGCTCCGCTCAGACAATGCCACAATGCAGCGTGGGATCTGGGTGGCCGTGACCAGGGAAGACTCAGACGTGGGCTGCTTCTGAGTTGAGCAGAGCACACTGGCCTCTGTTTGTATCCCTGACATCTCAGCTAAGCAGCAGAGCTGTTCGCTGGACTATTTATTACCTCTGCTGGGGGTCTGCTGTCACTTCTACATCACGTCTCCATTCAACCTGTCACTTTCCTCCAAGTCCTTAGGCTGACTCTGATTTCTAGCGGCTTTTAAAAAATAGTTTTATTTATTTTTTCGGCTGTGCTTCTTGAGCTTCTCTCTAGTTGTGGAGAGCATGGGCTTCTCACTGTGGGGGCTTCTCTTGCTGGGGAGCATGGACTTAGCTCTGCGGCATGTGGGATCTTCCCAGGTCAGGATACAAACCTGTGTCTCCTGCATCAGCACACGGAGTCTTTCCACTGAGCCGCCCGGGAAGCCTGGATTTCTAGTGTTTAACGAGTAGCACCGTGATTCACCTCTCCAGCTAATCTCAGCCTCTTGGCAGTGCCTTAGACCTCTCCTCATATCCCATTCTCCACCTTTTACATTTGATTTATAGTTAAGCCCTATAAAATCTAATCCTGCATTAACTCTCCAGTTCGTTTCTCTTTTCCATTCAAGCTGCTTCAGTCTGGGGCTCCATCATCTCATATTTGGGTTGCGCTAATGCGCTTACACCAGGTCTCCTTGCTTTCGATAATCCTGGCCACCTCCCATTTTTCTTTCTACTGTTGTCCCGGTAACCTTTGAAAATGAAAATCTGGTCTCCACCCCTCTTCACCCCTTGTTTAAAATCCTTAACTGGCTTCTCTTACAATTTGGAAAATTATTTCAAGATGAGACAAGGAAGGCACTACTAAATTTTGACTGAAAGAAAGGGTAGATTGATCTCATTTTCCTCATTTACAAAATGCTAAGAGTCATTTGATTAGCTTTAAGGCCGATCAGTCTCCCCAATTCTACTGTCATCGATAAAATTCTGATGCCTTCTCTGTCTTCCCACTACTAACATACTGCTTCATCTCTTAGACACTCAGCTTAGAAGAAGACAGAGAACAAAGGGTGCCCGAGTCTTGGGATGCTTTAGTGAAACTAAGTAGGCTCTGGGACACCATGGAAACATGCCGCCCTGTCTCAGGGCTGCCTCCAGGTGGAGACCCTCATGAAGATTTCACAGATGACCCTGACCCTGCGAGTACATTCCCAGTGTCCTCTCTCTTCATCTTACGTCACCACAACAGCTCAAATGTCTCAATAAATAGCGTTAGAGAATGATTACTGCTATAAACAATCAGTGTTTATAAAAAGCATTTTAAACATTTGCCTTTTGAGAGTATTTATCGCCTCGACATTTCAGACAGTACATTCAGCAAATCAAGTCTTGCAAGGCCCTCCAGCCACGCAAACATGTGTGTCTATGTGACGTGAACCAAACGGGATCGCTACTTAAGAGGGCACACAGCAGATGAGAATCTACAACTCAAGATACCAACTCGCACTTAATGAAAGGATGAAGACAGAACTAGATGAGAACTAGACTGACATCAAACTAGGCCATTAGCATTCTGAGAGTCAAAATTATCATGACCATAATTCAAGCATTTTTAGTTCAAGTTATGTTCAATCAGAACACATTTTGTAAAGACGGCCATCAAAAATTTTTTAAAAGGCAGCCATCAAAACTGGATAAATCTGTTCAGAACAGATAAGGAGTAAACACAAATTATGTGGACCTTATATAAATCAGAGACTCTCAACCTTGGTACTACTGACAGTTTAGGGTGGATAATGCTTTTTCATGGGGAACTGTTCTGAGAATTGTAGGATATTTAGCAGCATCCCAAGCCTCTACCCACTAGATGCCAGTTGTACATTTTCCCTAATTACACCAACCCAAAAGTGTCTCTAGACACTGCCAAACATCCCTTTTGTTGGAAGGAGGATGCACAAAATTGCCCCAGTTGAAAATCACTGATGCAGATAGAATACATGATTGTTTCAGGTAAGTGTCATAATATGAGCTATTTTTCAGTAGCAGAGAAAAATGCATGCTAATTCCTTTCTCATAGCATGATGTTCCTCTTTATGTTTATAATGGAAAAAAAATTATGAAGAAATAATATATAAACAGTGGTCTTCTCAACTCAATGAATAAACATTTTCTGTTGTACCCTTTAGTAGGAATATTTCAATAGCAAATTTTGTTTGGTTTCTGGTTTTCTCTTTTTTGCTATTATTTAGCCCTTCATGGAAATCAAAGTGAAATATAATAAAGATATTAGCTGGACATTAGTTCAGTTCAGTCGCTCAGTCATGTCCAACTCTCTGCGACCCCATGAATTGCAGCACGCCAGGCCTCCCTGTCCAACACCAACTCCCGGACTTCACTCTCAAGACTCACGTCCATTGAGTCAGTGATGCCATCCAGCCATCTCATCCTCTGTCGTCCCCTTCTCCTCCTGCCCCCAATCCCTCCCAGCATCAGGGTCTTTCCCAATGAGTCAACTCTTCACAAGAGGTGGCCAAAGTACTGGAGTTTCAGCTTCAGCATCAGTCCTTCCAAAGAACACCCAGGACTGATCTCCTTTAGAATGGACTGGTTGGATCTCCTTGCAGTCCAAGGGACTCGCAAGAGTCTTCTCCAACACCACAGTTCAAAAGCATCAATTCTTCAGCACTCAGCTTTCTTCACAGTCCAACTCTCACATCCATACATGACCACTGGAAAAACCATAGCCTTTACTAGACGGACCTTTGTTGGTAAAGTAATGTCTCTGCTTTTTAATAGGCTATATAGGTTAGTCATAACTTTCCTTCCAAGGAGTAAGTGTCTTTTAATTTCATGGCTGCAGTCACCATCTGCAGTGATTTTGGAGCCCCCCAAAATAAAATCTGACACTGTTTCCACTGTTTCCCCATCTATTTCCCATGAAGTGATGGGACCGGATGCCATGATCTTCATTTACTGAATGTTGAGCTTTATGCCCACTTTTTCACGCTCCTTTTTCACACTCATCAAGAGGCTTTTTATTTCCTCTTCACTTTCTGCCATAATGGTGGTATCATCTGCATATCTGAGGTTATTGATATTTCTCCCGGCAACCTTGATTCCAGCTTGTGCTTCTTCCAGCCCAGCGTTTCTCATGATGTACTCTGCATATAAGTTAAATAAGCATGGTGACAATACACAGCCTTGATGTACTCCTTTTCCTATTTGGAACCAGTCTGTTGTTCCATGTCCAAGGGCTCAAGATAAAATATATAAATAGGAATAGAAAACGAATTACCCATGAGGCAAAAAAAAGAGAGAAAACAGAGGACAAAGTAAGACAGGAAAAAACGGATTCGACTCTATTCATTCACTTAATTAAGCATTATTTCTTAACTATGGACCAGGAAATTTCTAAATTACCTATGAATATTAAATCACAGAATCCTTCCCATAACTCAGTGAGCCTGGTAGTACTAATATTTCTATTTTGCTGTTGTGGAAATGGAGGCTCATAGAGGTTAAGTGGTCTGGCAAAAGGGTCTGTGTTCTTAATGACTATGCTTTAAAAATGTACATTAATTCAGACGGCCTGGTGGAAAACGATTTCTCCACTCACAACGTGAATGACATCAAGTGCGTGGGTTTTCCACACCAATCGATTCTCTAATTCTCTGAGGACACCACCTGGGTCTCCTGCAGTTTAATTCGGTTCTCACACTACCTGGAGTGAGTGATGACCCCACAGGCTAAGGGCTTAGTCCCACAGGACTGACCCCCACCTTCGGACGCTGCTTCTGTCTGAAGTGCCCACAAATCGGGCATGGCTGTGACCGCCTCCTCAGGTGGAATCTGCTCTTACTCCTCCCAGTTTATTACACAGGATTTTACAAATGATACAGAGGAACGACGAGATGAAAGGGTCCAGAAGGGTTCCCAGATCAAGACTCCTGTACCCTTGGAGCTGGGTGTGCTACCCTCAGGTGGTGCTGGAGGCAAAGAATCCGCCTGCCAGTGCAGGAGGCGCAGGTTTGATCCCTGGGTCAGGAAGATCCCCTGGAGGAAGAAATGGCAACCCACTCCAGTGTTCGTGCCTCGAACATTCCATGCACAGAGGAGCCTGGTGGGGTCACGAAGAACTGGACCCAACCAAGTGACAAAGCAAGCACACACCCGTGCCTTCTCCCAGCCCAAGGATGCACTCAGCGACTGAGCAGCTTTCCAGACCCCTTCATTTGGGCTTTTTTTTGGTGGTTTGTTTTTGGTAGGCTTGACTGATTAAGTCACTGACCCTTAGTGATCAATCCAATCCTCTGTCCCTCTCCCCTCCCCAGGGTTTGGGGGTGGAGCTGAAAGACCACACCTCTAATCAAATGGTTGGTTCCTCTGGGAGCCAGTCCTCACCCTGATGCTCTCAGGAGCATCTTGCCAGCAGTTGTCTCATGAACACACTCAGGTCTGTGTGAAAGGGGCTTATTATGAGTAACAAGAGAGGCTCCTTCCACCCGTATCACTCTGGAAATTACAAAGGTTTTAAGAGCTCAGGTGCCAGGGCCTGGGGCAAAGACCCAACATGTATTTCTTATTAACCACAATATCACATTTGGACACTATCTTTAACTCCTTTATTTAACCCCCTACCTCTAACACCGAGAAGTCCATCTGTGTTTCCTGCCTGTTCCAAATCATCTTACCTGCCTGGGGAGTGAGGATGAAAGACTTGCATAGAGGCAGGTCCGAGGGGGGCCTGGTGGGCACAAGGGTTCAGACCGCAAGGCTCCCCTGTACGTGTGGAGTATCCAGGCGTGGGCCAGCCTGCTGGCGAGGCGTGCAGAGGTGGTGCAGTACCTGATGACGTTTCATTTGTTCCTTCATTTGTAAATGATGTATTTATTTGAGAGGAAAACTGCCATTTGGAAGTGTACGACCCTTTTTTCCCAACATACTCAGCTGGCATCTCAGTGGGTATGTCAAAGATGAGGAGAGGTACCCATTTTAGGAGAGTGAACAGTCACATGTCAGATCTTAAACAGCTAGAGTGGCGAAGGAGATGCAGGAGGCTAAGCGGCTCTCGAGAATCTAGTGACCTGCAGGGGAGCTCGCGTCAGCCTGGAGGCTGCTGCTTCCCTTCAAAACTGAAGCCAGGCCGTGCTCATCACAGCAGGGAGAGAGGAGAGTGCAGAAGGCAGCTGAGACCAGAGAGACTGACAAAGACCGTCTTGCTTGGGGCTGCCAGACTGCCATGTTACTCACGTGATAGAGACCCCTAGGCACCCACCGTCTGTGTTTGGATGCTAGGGAGTCTCACTGACCTTGTACCAGGACCAGGGCGTAGTATCAGCACCAGCCCTCCACCCAGCACTTCTGCTACCACCCCTGGGAACCCCAGGACAGCTCGTAATTCTTAGTCCACAGTCAAGGACACCACAAAGGAAGCAATCACTCAGTTTAAAGGTACTTTGACCGATTTGTTGAAAATCCTTGCCTCAAAGGTAATTTTTCTGGCAATGTCTGCCCAATCCACATCCTCACCTAGAAAAGTACATTTTTAATCTCAATTATGAGCAATCCTTCGCTGTTCATTTCACTGACATACTCCAAACGGAAAAGAGAATTCATGTAATTATAGCTCAATTCCCACCATATTGCTGCAGCAAAGGATATCATACCTTTTTCAAGTTTGTTTTTGGTATGGATGCTTAGGCTCAAGAGACAGTGGAATGAACATTAAAAAAACATTATCCATAGTCCTTCTAGGTAAAACTGTAATATAGTAATTTTTAAAGAAAGTTTTTATATTACTTCTCTGAATGAAAGGATATGCTTCCCTGGTAGCTCAGTCGGAAAAGAATCTGTCTTCAGTGCAGGAGATCTGGGTTCGATCCCTGTATTGGGAAGATCCCCTGGAGAAGCAAACAGCAACCCACTCCAGTATTCTTGCCTGGAAAACCCTATGGACTGTAACAGTGGGTTACAGTCAATGGGGTTGTAAGAGTTGGACACAACTTAGCGACTAAACCATTGCCACTCAACCTTGATTGTCTACACTGGCAAATGAGGTACTCACCAAATGACAGAGGACAGAATATTTAGTTTGGAGCACAGACTGTCAAGGGGGCTTAAGCCTATTGCGTTCATTCAAGCATTCATTCATCCAACAGCTGGCTGCCCTACTGTGTGTAAGACTCTGCCATATGGGAAGAGACACAGACATTAAGATAGGCCAGATTCACTTTTTAGAAAATCTGTACAGGAGCATCAGTCCTACTGCTGAGGACTTTTCTCAGTTATGCGCAAATTATTACCTGCAGATAATTCAGTTGAAAAAACAATATTTTAACTTGAGACCTAAATGTCAACCCCAGTGAAACAGATAATTTGAATGTGAAAAAACAAACTCTACATTATTTCCTTTTTCTGATAACCCTGAATTAATATATAATCTTAAAAAATAAATACATCTAATAATCTGGGTTTTTTTCCATGTACTTATTTAACACATGATATAAACTTGCTTAGGGTGGTCAAAAAAAATAATAATACTCATTACTACTAATAAATATGTTTCTAATCAAACTAATAGTTTTAGAACTGTCAACTATTATTTTTATTTCAAAGAGAAGTATAGCGAAAATGTTTATTTGTTCATTATCAGCATTCCAGTCATTTGAGAACGCAGTCTTTGTTGCAAAAGAGGTTTTTCATTTAAGAAGAGTACAGGGAGACCCTCCTGGTGATCCAGTGGTTAAGAATCTGCACTTTCACTGTAAGGGGCATGATTTCGACCCCTGGTCAGGGATTAAACTCCCACATATACCATGAGATATGACCAAAATAATTTAAAAAGTAAAAAAGAAAAAAAATTTAAAGTAAGGCAAAGCCATGCAGCTCTCAGTGGAAAAGTTCATATTAAGGCAATAGGATGAATTAGCACTTAGGCAAGGTGGCTGAGAGAAGAGGATTCTGAGCACACATTGTTGAAAAGGGAGAAAAATGTTCCAGAATATGGGAACCAGACTGGCTCGACATTTCACTTGGGAGTGGATGCTTTTGTAAGACATGCAGAAACCCAGCTTAGTTTGCCTAAGTTATTTCTGGTAACATTTAATCTTGTCAAGTTTCCTTTGGAAAGTTTAACATTTGCCATCTACAGCAATCAGAGTGACAGATTCAGTCAGCATAATTTTTATTCCTGATGATATTCTTTTTGTCGTATTTCATTAATTTGCTGGAGAGAATTTGATTTTATGAAAAAAGAACCATGCTGAGCCTTTTAGGGAACGTATGTAAGAATATTGTTTGTTCCCAGCCACAGTATGCTTTTTATAGGATAATATAAACGGGTCCTTCTGTCCATGGAGTGGAACAAGAGGAATAGCTTTAGTGCATAATTTATTTCTTTGGCACAAGCTCTCAACACTGACTCTGTCACAGCTATCCAGTAGACACACGATTAATTTCTTTGGGTTTTTTGTTATACTTCGTATCATTAAGCAATTTCAGTCAGCATTTTCCCTGCAACTGAGTATCATATGAGCATCTAGTTTAGTTTATATGAGCACATGAACATACAATCCATTGAAAGGGCAATTCAAAAGCCAGATTTAAACACTGCTGAATGTTCTATCGGATGAAGACTGGCCTTTATACAATTGGAGCATCAGATACATGCGTCCATAGCTGTGTGATGTGGTACAGGATTTGTCGTAACTACATTGGCTGTGTGATCTTTTGGACAACAGCCTATTTAATTGCAAGTCACCTGAAACTCTGCAGTCTACATTTCATTCAACCTGCCTCTTTTTTTAATTTAAAATACCTTAAACTGAACACACACAAAACCATTTCATGTGACTCTTTACACTCAGTCCGCAACGACAGGTTACAGAAGACCACATGCTAGGAAATAACCCACCGATCAAAGTTCACACGAGAAACACAGTCTCTCAGTCTTCTCATGCTAACATGTACTGACAGATCTCTCGGCTTCTGAGCTCTCTAGAAGGATGCTTAGAGGGGGGCTGAAAAGGACAATCAGAATTAATCCCACACCTGTTCTCATGGGCAGCGTGCTAGATGCTCAGTGCCTGCTGACACTGCAGTGCCCACACTGTGCCTGAGAAGCAAGCAGGTTACAGGCCCACGTTAAAGACGGAGGGCTCTGAAGGGCAGAGCGTCAGGTCCAAGAGGACGACTCTTCAGCCTTAGGAGCTGGTAGAAATCTGCCGTGTGAGGGTCTGTTTCTCCTTCCCAATTTCTCCCCTTTGGAAGAAGAATGTACCACCTTTGAATTCTGGAAACTAACTACTTGTCTGGTTTCAGAGGTTCATAGCTGGAGGGAAATTCTACCTTAAATCTCATACTGTATTTGATGTATATAGTATTGAGATGATACCTGGAAGTTTAGATTTTACACTTGATACTGAAATGAATGAACATGTTTGGAACTGTTGGGATGGAATGAATGTATTCTGCATGTGAGAAGGGTATGAATTTGTGGGGGTGGGGAGAGACCAAAGTGGAATGGTACATACTGAATACAGGTGTCCTCCCCAATTCATATATGAAGCTCTAACACCCAGGGTGGCTGTATCTGAAGGAATGATAGCTTAATGGTGAAAGGTGTTGGATTCGTGATCTCCGAAGAAGACTTAACTTTGGGACCAGGGAACAGGCTTGATCACTCAAGGGCCATTGTGTAGCAGAGTTTTATTACAGCATGAAAAGGGACAGAGGAAGCTTCTGACACAGACATCAGAAGGGGGACGGAGAATGCTCCCCTCACTAGTCTTAGCAATGGAGCTATATACTTTTTAAGTTGGTAACTACAATAAATCAAAAGAATGACTCAAGGTTGTAGAGGTCTTACTAGACCCACTCCCACAACTTGCATTTTAAAATGACAGGATCAGAACTAACAATAAAAAGATATTACCAGACCCACTCACCTAATATACATTTTAAGATAATAGGATTAGTCAGAAGGTTTTCAAGAAGGAGAAACTGTCCTCAGGCAGGATATGCTGCTGTTCTATAATCCTCAGTACAGAGTTTAAGCCTAGTTGTTTTGTTGTGTAATCATCAGCTCCAGACTTAAAGAAAAAAGCATTTTATGTGACTAAGAAATTTAGAGGAAAAAAAAAAAGTTTGTCCTTTCCTCCTCCTTGAGAATTCCAGACGCCTATTTCCTTCTCAAGGGCCCCAGACCCCTTTCTCTACCTCGGGGACCCTGGACTTCTTATCAGCTTACCTAGGCATTGCCTCTGTCAGCAAGAAAACAGTTAAGGTTAAGTGGCAGGCCCTGATCCAATGGGATTACTATAAAGAGACACCAGAGCTGGCTCCCCTGCTCCATGTGTGCTCAGAGGAAAGGTTGTGTGAGGACAAAGTAGGGGGGACAAGATGGAAAAAGTGAGTCTAGATCAGTAACAAAACCCAGATTAAGAAAACAAGGACTTGGAAGATTAGAATTCAAACCTGAATTTATTTTCACCAAAAGCTTTCACCTTCCCATGCTGTCTTTCATGTGGTTAGAATAAGCCAGTGTAAGGTGTTTTTAAAAATGTCTTCATAATGTCCAACACGTTTCTAGAGCCTACATTAAAAAGATTCCTCTTTTCTTATTGAGTACTACAGAGCCCTTGTAACTCAGGTCTCTAATAGGCAGTTTTCAGATTATTATTAATCTCTGAGTTTGCAATTCACATTTACCATGAGGTTCTGGATATTCTTTTTGTTCACTTATTCAATGATTATTCTGAGCCTGCTGTGTGCTGCACACTGTGTCAGGATAGGGGGTGATGGATAGAGTCGCTGCTCTCAGAAGGTTATTCATGTAGAAAAATATATAAACTTGAATTTGCATCTCTCACCTTGCATTATAATCAACTGTGAATTGATAAAACAGCAACAATAATGAAGCCTTTAAAAAAAGAAAGAAAGAAAAGTCTAGCTTAGACAGAAAGGAGGTGAATAACTTTACAATCTTGGGTCAGGAGCAGACTGCCAAAATATGATACCAAAGCTTAAAATCATGAAAGAAAAAGATTGAACACTTTGACTTTGTACAAGCTAAAAATACCTAAATAAAAAAGACACCATAAAAGTATGTCTCACCCATACCTGAATTTTCTGGTCACAAAGACTTAAATGCAAACACCACCAGGCAAATCTACAGTATTTAATATTACCTTGAACATGGATCTCTCACTTTTTAAAGCTACTTTCTTATATTTTCTGTCCAACAGAAACCTTTGTTATTAGCTCTCTTCACTGGCATCATGCCACTGACATGGCCTCAAACGCTGTCAAGGTGTCTTGAAGTACTTCTATCTGTTTCACAAAGAACTATTTATCACAGTCTGGGGTCACCCAATTTGCAGAACTACTCACTATATTATGATCATTTCAGTCAGAGGGGGGCAAAACCTCCTGTCAATTTATCTGCTACCCAAATGTTCAAAGCTGTAATTAATTAGGAGGAAAGAACATAGAAAAAAAATACATTTCAAAGATAAATCTAGTCATTGAGTAGTTCAGCATGTCTTATGGTATTTCCATTTCTATAGCAACTGCCAAACTCACTTCTGCCTACAACTTTGGGAAAAGAAATCATAGAAGGGGGATAGAAAAATCTTGCAGTAAGTCAAGAACAGTATCTGACATTTGCACATCTGTTGTAAGGTGTTGAAACTCTTCGACCACATGTTCAAGAGCGCTGGCCTCCTGACTCTGCTACACTTCAGTTTCCTGAGCGACCTGGGAGCATGGTGGTCCTGCCTTCACTTGCCCAGAGCTCATCACAAGTTCAGAGTCATCACAGGATCACAACACTTTCTATCTAGATGGCTAATATTTCATTATTCTTAACCTAGTCATATCATTTACTATCACATACTTGGGCAGTCTCTGGAAATCAGTCATCTCTCATCACTTCTCATATCCGGTCTGTCTGTAGGTCCTGTCTGTGATGTCGCCTAAATAAAACCTACCACTGAATATAATTTACCACTATCTTCATGGCAAATAGCCTATTTCAAGCCACCAACACACTTGGCCTCAATTACTACCATAGCTATCAACCAGACTCATCACTTAGTTTTTCCCCAGATAAGCCATCTCAAAAGATGTTTTAAAAAACAAAAAACTGGATGACATAATCCCCATTCCAAACACCACCCAGGGCTTCGCTCAATTCACGGCAGCCCCCATCACTATTCCTGAACTCAGTTCTCTCTCCTCTTTCCTCCTAATGAACTAGACATGTGGACCTGCTTATTAGTCATTAAATAATCCCAGCTTGCCCCCAATTTAGCACTTCTGCCTTTTCTTTATATCTGCCTTGAATGCACTCTTCCTAAATAGGCATGAGACAAACTTATTCTTATCACTGAGGTCTGAGGTTGTATTTATGTTCCTTTAAAGAACCAGACATGGAACAACAGACTGGTTCCAAATTAGGAAAGGAGTACGTCAAGGCTGTATATTGTCACCCTGCTTATTTAACTTATATGCAGAGTACATTATGTGAAATGCTGGGCTGGATGAAGCACAAGCTGGAATCAAGACTGCTGGGAGAAATATCAATAACCTCAGATATGCAGATGACACCACCCTTATGGCAGAAAGTGAAGAGGAACTCAAAAGCCTCTTGATGAAAGTGAAAGAGGAGAGTGAAAAATCTGCCTTAAAACTCAGCATTCAAAAAACAAAAATCATGGCATCTGGCCCCATCACTTCATGGCAAACAGATGGGGAAACAATGGAAACAGAGACTTTATTTTGGGGGGCTCCAAAATCACTACAGATGGTGACTACAGCCATGAAATTAAAAGACGCTTGCTCCTTGGAAGAAAACCTATGACCAACCTAGACAGCATATTAAAAAACAGAGACATTACTTTGTCAACAAAGGTCTATCTAGTCAAGCTATGGTTTTTCCAGTGGTCATATATGGATGTGAGAGTTGGACTATAAAGAAAGCTGAGCACCAAAGAACTGATGCTTTTAAACTGTGGTGTTGGAGAAGACTCTTGAGGGTCCCTTGGACTACAAGGAAATCAAACTAGTCAATCCTAAAGGTAATTAGTCCTGAATGTTCATTGGAAGGACTGATGTTGAGGCTGAAACTCTAATACTTTGGTCTCCTGATGCAAAGAACTGACTCATTGGAAAAGACCCTAATTCTGGGAAAGATTGAAGCCAGGAGGAGAAAGGGACAACAGAGGATGAGATAATTGGATGGCATCACTGATTCGATGGACATGAGTTTGAGCAAGCTCCAGGAGTTGGCAATGGACAGGGAAGCCTGGCGTGCTGCAGTCCACAGGGTCACAAAGAGTCAGACACGATTGAGCGACTGAACTGAACTGAACTGAAAGAAACCTTTCATTATCTTAGTATGTGGTCCTCACCAATCATTTGCTCTCTCCTTGCTCTGAACCTGGAAGGTTCGGTCCATGAATCAAGGCAAATTGGAAGTGGTCAAACAGAAGATGACAAGGGTGAAAATTAACATTTCAAGAATCAGCAAACTAAAATGGACTGGAATGGGTGAATTTAACACAGATGACCGTTATATCTACTACTGTGGGCAAGAATCCATTAGAAGAAATGGAGTAGCCATCATACTCAACAAAGAGCCCAAAATGCAGCACTTGGGGGCAATCTCAAAAACAACAGAATGATCTCTGTTCGTTTTCAAGGCAAACTATTCAACATCACAGTAATCCAAGTCTATGCCCCGACGAGTAACGCTGAAGAAGCTGAAGTTGAATGGTTCTATGAGGACCTACAAGACCTTCTAGAACTAACACCTGAAAAAAGATGTCCTTTTCATCATAGGGGACTGGAATGCAAAAGCAGGAAGTCAAAAAACACCTGGAGTAACAGGCAAATTTGGCCTTGGAGTATAGAATGAAGCAGGGCAAAGGCTCATAGAGTTTTGCCAAGAGAATGTACTGTCATAGCAAACACCCTCTTCCTACAACACAAGAGAAGACTCTACACATGGACATCACCAGATGGTCAACAATGAAATCAGACTGATTATATTCTTTGCAACCAAAGATGGAGAAGCTCTATACAGTCAGCAAAAAAAAAAAAAAAGACTGGGAGCTGACTGTGGCTCAGATCATGAACACTTTATTGCAAAATTCAGACTGAAACTGAAGAAAGTGGGGGAAACCACTAGACCATTCAGGTATGACCTAAATCAAATCCCTTACCATTATACAGTGGAAGTGAGAAATAGATTCAAGGGATTAGATCTGATAGAGTACCTAAAGAACTATGATGGAGGTTCGTGACATTGTACAGGAGACAGGGATCAAGACCATCTCCAAGAAAAAGAAATGCAAAAAAGCAAAATGGCTGCCTGAGGAGGCCTTAAAAATAGCTGTGAAAGGAAGAGAAGCAAAAAGCAAAGGAGAAAAGAAAAGATATACCCATTTGAACGCAGAGTTCCAAAGAATAGCAAGGAGACATAAGAAAGCCTTCCTCAGTGATCAGTGCAAAGAAATAGCGGAAAACAATAGAATGGGAAAGACTAGAGATCTCTTCAAGAAATTGGAGATACTAAGGGAACATTTCATGCAAAGATGGGCACAATAAAGGACAGAAATGGTATCGACCTAATGGAAGCAAAAGATATTAAGAAGAGGAGGGAGGCAAGAATACATAGAAGAACTATACAAAAAAGATCTTCATGACCCAGATAATCACGATGGGGTGATCACTCACCTAGAGTCAGACATCCTGGAATGCGAAGTCAAGTGGGCCTTAAGAAGCATCACTATGAACAAAGCTAGTGAGGTGATGGAATTCCAGTTGAGCTATTTCAAATCCTAAAAGATGATGCTGTGAAAGGGCTGCACTCAATATGCCAGCAAATTTGGAAAACTCAGCAGTGGCCACAGGACTGGAACAGGTCAGTTTTCATTCCAATCCCAAAGAAAGGCAATGCCAAAGAATGCTCAAATTACCACACAATTGCACTCATCCCACACACTAGCAAAGTAATGTTCAAAATTCTCCAAGCCAGGCTTCAATAGTATGTGATCTTCAAACTGGATTCAGAAAAGGGAGAAGAACCAGAGATCAAATTGCCAGCATCCACTGGGTCATGGAAAAAGCAAGAGCGTTCCAGGAAAAAACCATCTATTTCTGCTTAATTGACTATGCCAAAGCCTTTGACTGTGTGGATCACAACAAATTGTGGAAAATTCTGAAAGAGATGGCAATACCAGACCACCTGACCTGCCTCTTGAGAAATCTGTATGCAGGTCAGGAAGCAACAGTTAGAAAAGGACATGGAACAATAGACTGGTTCTAAATCAGGAAAGGAGCATGTCAAGGCTGTATACTGTTACCTTACTTATTTAACTTATATGCAGAGTACATCATGTGAAATGCTGGGCTGGATGAAGCATAAGCTGGAATCAAGACTGCTGGGAGAGATACCAATAACCTCGGATATACAGATGACACCACCCTTATGGCAAAAAGCAAAAAAGAACTACAGAGCCTCTTGAAGAAAGTGAAAGAGGAGAGTGAAAAAGCTGCCTTAAAACTCACTGGGCCCATCACTTCACAGCAAACAGATGGGGAAACAATAGAAACAGTGAGAAGTTTTATTTGGGGGCTCCAAAATCACTGCAGATGGCGACTGCAGCCATGAAATTAAAAGATGCTTGCTCCTTCAAAGAAAACCTATGACCAACCTGACAGCATTTTAAAAAGCAGAGACATTACTTTGCCAACAAAAGTCCGTCTAGTCAAAGCTAAGGTTTTTCCAGTAGTCATGTATGGATGTGAGAATTGGAGTATAAACAAAGCTGAGTGCCAAAGAATTGATGCTTTTCAACGGTGGTATTGGAGAAGACTCTTAGGAGTCCTTCAGACTGCAAGGAGATCCAGACAGTCCATCCTAAAGGAAATCAGTCCTAAATATTCATTGGAAGGTCTGATGCTGAAACTCTTAATACTTTGGCCACCTGATTGGAAGAACTGACTCATTTGAAAAGACCCTGATGCTGGGAAAGATTGAAAGCAGACGGAGAAGGGGATGACAGAGGATGAGATTGTTGGATGGCATCACCAACTCAATGGACATGAGTTTGGGTAAACTCTAGGAGTTGGTGATGGAGAGGGAGGCCTGGCATGCTGCAGTTCATGGGGTCGCCAAGACTCAGACACGACTCAGTGACTGAACGGCTCTGTTTCACTTTCTTTAGAGTACTTAGCTCTTACTTGATTGCTTACTTGTCCGACTACTCATTGCCGGTCTTCCTCACCACAGAACGAAGCCTCTACGAAAGCAGAGGTTCCTCTGTTCTCCTTTCATGGCTGTCCCCCACCTCTACAGCATGCATGGTGTATACAAGGTGCTCAAGGAATGCTGATGAAATCATCGCGCCCTTAATTTGACACATGAGAAATCAAACTCATGGGGCTTTTAAAACTGACTAAGGTCCTGCTCCAAATAAACAGGCACAGGATGGAAATCCAGAACCTCTGATTCAATTCCAGGGCTCCAGGGTATAGCCAACCAGCCTGCCATTTTCACCATTTCACTCATATGAACATTCATATTTGTTGGAAAATTGAAGAGCTATAGAAACTGTCCAGAAAGACAAGAAGAAGATGGAAAGATGTAGTCTTAGCCTATCAAACATCTCTGAACTTCTAACAAGTTTCAATGAAAAAAAAATTTTTTTAACCCTTATGAAGAGTCATTTAAAATTCTTACAGGAGGATGAGTATAAGAGGTGAAGGGTAAAATCTACCCACCACATTCATATTGCCCTAAAAATATCAATTCTAAAGAAATGGAAGGAAGAGGTTTTGCAGCTGAGTGATACTGCTGTGCAGAAAAGAAACCCTGATGTTCTGAGTACTCCAGACAGTTACAAGGGAGAGCCCCACTTGAGTAATTATGGAGGAGGTCTTCCATAGTTATAAGGAAGACCGCCACCCAAGCCTCGCTCAAGTGGCTCAGCAAGGGGTGAAGCATTCTAACGGCATGCTGCTAAGAATGGTAATGTCAATAGCACACAAGATAGCAAGTATTATAGAGCTTTTTATAAGGCCATGACAGGATATAACGAACATCTATTTTAATTTTCTATCCAGCACCCCTCTGTTAATTGGACAATGCCCATTCTATATCACATGTGACTCAGGTGGGAATGTCAGCCCTTTTCTACTCTCTGGGAAGAGCATGACCTTTGATTCGGACTCAATGCATTTATCTTCTCATCTTCAGGTCCAGTCATTAGCCTCATGGGCACACATGTGACCAAACATAGCCAACTAGACATGCGTCAAGATTTTCACAGAAGGACGCTTCTCTGTATCTTTCCTGAAGTTGGTAAGCAGGAGCCTGGGACCGGCATGGAGAAAGCCCCAAGAACGCAGACAAGAGCAGCACAGCATAGCTCAGTGATGCACAGAGAAGGAGGCGCCAGGGTCTGAACTGCTAGGCCTCGCTGTTCTGAAATACAGTCTACCCATCTCACCATCCTGGACTTACCAACTCAACAAATGACAAAGTGAATCTGTTTTTTGCCTATTCTATATTTAGATTGGTTTCTGTTGCTTGCAATCCAAGAATTTTGACCATGCACGTGGGTCTATACAGATAATAACACTGCATATTAAAGGAAGGGTATATTCTAGAACATTAAGATGCTTATTACCTTAGTGAAATTCTATCTAGAATGATTTATACTGATGCTACACATCTTGAGTCCCTGGAGTTTGTTTACAGGTGTTTTATTCAAGTCAATTTATAGACTGATTTAAGGTACTTATTTACCAGAAATTCCAAGGTGAAAATCAATTCACATAAATTAGCAGTATCTGTACAATCATTATATTTACAAAGAATGTATACTATATTCCATGAATATTCAAAAATGTGCACAAACCCTAAGTACTTGAGGTTTCTACTCCTTATATTCTCTTCAAAAATATACTTTCATGGTTACAGCACTCAGAATTAAAGTGAAGCTCACCTTTGCTAACAGACAAAGCTCAATTTCATCAGGAATAATAATTGTAAATCCTCATGATAAATCTCCCAGAGGAATTTGCTTATTCAATACTTCAAGGCAACTAGTGTTCTGCCCTCAATTTTACTTTTATTGTTTTTGAATGATTAATACACAGGCATTGACTAATAATTTATTTTGCAGAATTGGATTGCAATGTTATTGATGGATTTAGAAATGGGAGTTGAAGATATATTACCATAGCGATAGAGCTTAAAACATTAAGCCAATGGGGCCCCCCAAAATAGGACAGAACAAACACAGAAGTAAATCTATGGCTCAAGTTCAAAGTAAAAATTATATATGACTATTCTGACAAGAGATGACAAATCCTTATTGGTAGCGGTACTCAGGCATTTATAAAAGTCTCAACCAACTGGAAGAGTGGTGGAGATATATACTAAAACCAGACCCTCTTTTATGGGCTCTCAATTTTCCAAACAAATCAATTGTAAGGCAAATGATGGAGCTAATGCTGCTTCTAATGAAAGATTATTTTTTAAATGGATTTTCTCATACAGTCCCAAAGACAAAGTGTGTACCAGTGAGACTCAGAAAGACTCCAATGCCTTGGGCTCTAAAAGGATTCCTGCACTCTCTGACCATAAGCCAAATGATATTTCAAAGAACAATCAAGATTGCATTGGAGACTTTCCTAAAGCAAAGGTAACATTAGACACTGAGATGAACTATGTCTCTTCAGAGAAGTTCATTAGGATTTTATACAACGGGTGCAGGGGATACAGCTTTTCATTAAAAGCACAGGCAGTCCAGAGTCTATTTTCCCTCAGCATCTGACAATACACTATAGGAAGTGGGAACAATGTAATTAATAACGATATTAAGGATCTGTCACAATGGTCTCACTTGCACCCCTTTATCCCAGCAGAGAACCTGTTACAGCAGACAGGCAAGGACACACACAATTTAAAACAGGCGCTGCAAAGAACACTCCACCACCGTAAATTCAGCCTAGCAGTTTTTGGGTTTGTTTGTTTCTTTTCAAATCCTTAGTTGCAATCAAGCAGGCTGGCTTCAAGAAACAAGGTCATCTCATGATTACAATGGGTTTCCCTGGAGGCTCAGTGGTAAAGAATCTGCCTGCCAGTGCAGAAGACACAGGTTCCATCCCTATGTCAGGAAGATCCCCTGGAGAAGAGAATGGCAACCCGCTCCACTATTCTTGCCTGGGAAATCCCATGGACAGAGGAGCCGGGGTGGGGGGTGGGGCGGCTACAGTCCATGGGGTCACAAAAGAGCTGGACATGACCTAGCGACTAGACAACCACAAGGTTACAACACCACATAGGGAGTCAGCACTCAGAATTCTAGTGCCTAGCATCCTACAACTAATTACACCTAAGTCTCAACTTTTTTTCATCTGTAAACCAAGGATGCTGATAAAATGACTTAATATCCTTTATGTTCCGAGAGTGGCCTGATTCTATAATCTGTACAGGCACTGCAGGACCACCTAATAAAAACACAGACACTGTGTTCTAGAACCTTAAACACACAAACAAATGAGCAACTAAAAACAATCTAACAGAAAATGTAAGTAAGTATGTTAAATCAAAGGAATTCAGTTCTTCTCAAATCTGTCAGGTTTAGACTCTGGCCAGTCCTGGAGATTTCATCTTGCGTCTGTCCACTCTTCCCTGTCTTACTTTTTTCAGTCCATCTGTGGACTGAAAATATACGAATACACCAAAATCCTGACCTGCCAAATTCCTAAACCAATTGGACAATGTCTTTCAATTGCATTTAATACCACTTCATACTGGCATTAAACAGATTGCATGTTTATTTGTATGTAGTTACCTTGAATAGTGTGTTAGTGTTGGGTAAATTTCTATTCTTCATTAGTTCACTATTGCATATGGTTTATTTCCGATAACTGACCCAATGTGCCTACATATTGTGCTAATTTATCGAGGCATTTATAAATAAACTCCTAAATAGTCAAATGAGGGGAAAATTGTATGTTGTTTTGCCTCTGTGCATGCAGTGACAAAGCACACACATGAAACACACATACACAGACGGAGATGGAGCAATGGAGATAAGGAAAATGGAACAAAAGGTTAACAATTTAGTGAGTTTGGCTACAGCAGTTTCTTGAATCATTTTTATAATTTCTTGCAAGCCTGAAATAAGACCAAATATTACAATTTACTAAAACATCTACCACTGAAACATTTTTCTAGAGAAAGGCAACGATGTCAGTCACCAAGATACCTTTGAAGGAACTAAGAAACAAGTAACACTAAAGGAAATGGTACACTTCTACTCAATAATCTGCAAAGGGATACAACGTGGAAGTGGAACAAAATCAGTTCAAAGCTACCTCAGAAAAGCAACTTAAATAGGGGAAAAATTAGCATTCCAGGCAGTAAGTAAACATTTTGGCTATTTTATCAGAAAATAAAAGTGTCTCCATAGTGAGTCAAGAAAAAGATTTGAATCCTGGGGCGGGGTGTGGTGGGGAGAGAAGGGCTTTGTCCTCCTTCAGCCCTCCCATCTTCTGCTGCTCCATCCCAATTCCAGCACAACTGTCCTGGGGATAAAAATCAGTGTTCACTTAACTGGAATTTCTTGACCACTTTCACTGGCTTCTTAAATGGGAAAGCCAGGGGGCTAAACATCAGCTGGTCAGAGAAGCAGCAGCAAGAGAAATAATTTGTCTTCAAGTCAGTAAACACCATACACATTCATCCTCAACAAGTATGATCAAACGTAACCATTTTGAAAAGTTAGTGGTCAGTTTTAGGCCTGCTATCATGGCTCTGTTACAATGGATAGACTGTAAACTTTGGGAATTAGATACATTTTAGTTAGAATGTTTGCTCTTCAATGAGCCTTTGGCAATACACTTAACTTTGTGGGCCTCAGCTTGCTCTTCTGTTAGTAAATTTGGATAGTAACATCTGACCCAGAAAACTGCAACAGAAGATGATGATATCCAAAGCCTGCATTTCCTGGACAAAAGGATGACATGCCAGCAGCTGTGCTCCCTCATATGCAGATTCTCTCGGCGGATGTTGCTGACATCCCTGTCAGATGGTCCAGCCATTGGCCTCCGTTTCACAATGGAGCTAAATAATCTGTCCAAGGTCACAACTCTGGGAAGAAACAGAGCTAGTGTCCAATCTAAAAATATGTAACCCCCAACAGTCAATATGGACTGGTGGTTAGGGAACACCATTGATGGAGCTGTGCTCTCTGGCTCCAAATTCTTGCTCTAATACTTTGTAATGTTACAACATTAGGCAAGGCATTTAAGTCCCCTGGGCCACAGTTTTGTTAAAATAATAATAGTAGCTATGATTTTTATGAAAAGTAAGTGAATACATATTTGTGTATATACAGAGAGTATCAAACTTAAGAGTACCAAGTATATTAAATATATAATGTATACTATATATAATGAAATGTATAATATATACAATATAACGCATATAATATATTAATACATAATGTTGTTGTTGTTCAGTCTAAGCCATATCCAACTTTTTGTGACTCCGTGGACTACAGCACGCCAGGCCTCCCTGTCCTTCACTATCTCCCAGAGTCTGCTCAAACTCACGTCCATTGAGTTGGTGATACCATCTGACCATCTCATCCTCTGTTGCCCCCCCTTCCTCCTGCCCTCAATCTTTCCCAGCATCAGGGTCTTTTCCAATGAGTTGGCTCTTTGCATCAGGTGGCCAAAGTATTGGAGCTTCAGCATCCATCCTACCAATGAATATTCAAGGTTGATTTCCTTTAGGATTGACTGGGTTGATCTCCTTGCATAGAAGTATAAATATGTATATATATATATATATATATATATATACATATACATATATCAGTCAGTTCAGTCACTCAGTCGTGTCCAACTCCTTGTGACCCCATGAACCGCAGCACGCCAGGCCTCCCTGTCCATCACCAACTCCTGGAGTCCACCCAAACCCATGACCATTGAGTCAGTGATGCCATCCAGCCATCTCATCCTTTGTTGTCTCCTTCTCCTCTCATTCTCAATCTTTCCCAGCATCAGGGTCTTTTCAAATAAGTCAGCTCTTTGCATCAGGTAGCCAAAGTATTGGCATTTCAGCTTCAACATCAGTCCTTCCAATGAACACCCAGGACTAATCTCCTTTAGGATGGCCTAGTTGGATCTCCTTGCAGTCCAAGGGACCCTCAAGAGTCTTCTCCAACACCACAGTTCAAAAGCATCAATTCTTCTGCACTCAGCTTTCTTTATAGTCCAACTCTCACATCCATGCATGACCACTGGAAAAACCATAGCCTTGACTAGATGGACCTTTGTTGACAAAGTAATGTCTCTGCTTTTTAATATGCTGTCTAGGTTGGTCATAGCTTTTCCTCCAAGTAGTAATCATCTTTTAACTTCATGGCTGCAATCACCATCTGCAGTGATTTTGGAGCCTGGGGGGTTGGGGGGAAATGTGTGTGTATATATATATATATATATACACACACATACACACAGCATATATATTAGGGGAGGGGGGGAATGTCTGTGTGTGATGTTTGGAGTAAAGCCTAGCACTATCCAAGGACCTCATGAGAGTAATCTAATGCTATATGTAAAATATATGACACCCAGTAGGTTCTCAATGAATGGTATTATTACTTGTAATATAATAAATTCAAATGACAGCAGCTGCCTCATTTTTAAGGTGTGTAATCCTGAAGAAAAAGAACTGCAGCAAGGAAGGTAATATTACATAGATTTACATTCTTCCAGTGCATGAATTTAATACCTATTGAACTAAATGCAGGAGTTCTAACATACAAGAATGAGCTTGTGATTAAATAAAAGGTACAATAGACAGTAATTGTTTTGAATGCCTCTTGATGCTTTTAAAGCTCTTTAAATGTACCCAACCACAGCACGCTAATTTTAAATGATCAACTCCTACAGAGTAATTGGAGAATAGTCTTAACTCATTTAATATTACTTACATAGCTGAGGGCTTCCACATCAGCTAAGCATACAGACTTATGGAGCTATTTTGTAGATACTTTGGAGTTTTCTTTTTAATACCTCACTATAATTATAATTAGTTCAGAAGGCCTGGTAACACTTTGAGATAATTGTGCATAAATTAATTGCTAAAGGGCACAATTAACTTTTTATTAACGTTTGCAATAATAAACATTCAACTTGGTTTCTAATATTTCATAAATTATATTCCATATTTTAATTGCTCCTATATTAAGTTTTATTACTTAATGTCCTTGAATATTTGCCTTGGGGACCAAAGCAAGCATTCTAACATACTTAATCCAAGAGAAAACCTGCATTCAATTAGAACAATATGAGTCAAGTAAGTCACCGACTCAAATCTCCAACCTGTGTCACAGACAAAGAAGAAGAGCCTGCTCATAGAAATCTTCTCCATGGGGAGACAAGCTGATAAAATTGTAACATTTTCATAAAATGATATAGTTTACCTCTTTAGGGTAAAGAATTTTTTTTTTTTTTTTTTTTTAGCTATGGAAGTTAAGCACCACAGTGGAATGATCTCAATTTAACATGCTCAGTCCTGAATTAGGATTCACCTGAATTAGGATGTGGTAGACTTATTCATTCTTAAGCTCAGGGTGGAAGTCACTTTTTACTTCAAGTAAGAACCCTATTTTTAAAAAATTATACACAATTTCCAAGATGATTTTCTAATCCCTCTGCTTTGAGGCTACACGTCTGAATCCAGAATACTGGGAGTCGAACCTGAGAAGAGACACGGTGTATCTCAGTGTCTGGTTAGCAAACTTGCCTGTAACCTTGCTATTTTCAGTAAAACCCCTCCACCTCACTCTCATTTCTACCTGATTTTTCTGAATCCAAAGACTCTCTTTAAAGATGCTGGTAGATCTTTAAGTACAAATCTGCTTGAATCAGCAGTTATGTGATTGACTGATATAACCACTGGCTAGACGCCTGACTTTTGGAACTACTTCCCCAGTGGTTTCTACGTGAAGATGTGTTAAGTTCCATTACTCTAGGAGCCTTAAGAAGCAGAGTCTCTAAACACAAAAGCTCTTTGAGCTGTACTCAGAGCAGAAGAGGAACATTCACAGGGAATCTTCTCCACATACAGCCTGGGCTAATCAAAGGCACCACAGACAGGACTGCTCTGAAGGGGAAGATGACGGGAAGATGACTGGATACTTTGGGACCACAACAGAGGAAGATGACCGTGGGGCCAGGCCAGGCCTCTGAGAGGTGCTAGGAGTCAAGCAGTGGAAACCTGGAGTGGAGTTCACCACCTACAGCCATTCAGGGGGACGCCATGAAGGCCCTGACTGGCACGCTCAGCCAGGCCTGCTGGTTTTGTCACACATTCAAGTGAAAAAAAAAAAAAAAGTTTAAAAACGTGGGCTTCCCTGTTGACTCAGACAGTAAAGAATCCACCTGCAATGCAAGAGATCTGGGTTCGGTCTCTGGGATGAGAAGATCCCTTGGAGAAAGGAATGGCAAGCCACTCCAGTATTTCTGCCTGGAGAATCCCCATGGACAGAGGAGCTTGGCTGACTACAGTCCATGGGGTTGCAAAGAGTCAGAGACAACTGAGCAACAAGAACTTTCACTTTCTCTTTTTCATAATTATGAAAAGATTTCATTATTTATTCTGAAATGAAAAAGGCAAGTTGCAAAACACCATGTGTATTTTGCTTTCATTTTGTGTTAGAAAATATTTATATGCACGTGTGTATATTTTTAACACAAAAGAAATGTCTTCACTCTCAGGAGAGGGCCTGGGGTTGGTGGGAAAGAAAGTGGTATCTTTTACTTTTAACTTGACCATTTTCTCCTTATTTTATAATTACTTATTTTATTCTTCAAAACCATTTCCCTCCAAGAAAACTATAACATGAGCCACACAGAATTAACACATGTATGGTTTCAAATTTATAATCGTTACATGAAACAAAAACGGGTGAAATTTATCTTTATATTATTTAACCTAATACACCAAAAGTATCTCAACATGCAATCTATAAAAAGTGTTAGAAATATTGTACATGATTTTTTATGCAAGATTTTTGAAATCCATTGTATATTTTACACTTAGCATCTCAGTTTGGATAAACCACATTTCAAGTGCTCAGAAGTGTCTGTGTCTGTCTAATATCTGCCAGCTTGCATAATGTAGTTTCATATTGTTTAAAATATAGAAAGTACATGTTTTTATAAAGAAATAAAACTATGTATGAATAAAAATGCATTGAAAACAGCTGTATCCCAATAAGGCAGATTTATGTTCTAATTACCTTATTTCTTTATATTGATAAGAATATGACTGAAGTTGATCACTTTCTCATTAAGTTATCTCATTACATCGATCCAGCAGATCACTTTCTCTTTAGGGTCTAAACCACCTTGATGGCAAGGAACAGGATCACTTTTAATCTCTTTCAACTTAAGTAAGCACTGATCTAATAAACATGCACAATGCACATTAATACTGATAAATATTGAAGAAGGAAATAAACCCCAATGCCTATGCTTCATAAACAGCCTTTCATGATCTCAAGGAGTGAGTGAAAGTGAAAGTGAAGTCGCTCAGTCGTGTCCGGCTCTTTGCAACCCCATGGACTGTAGCCTACCAGGCTCCTCTGTCCATAGGATTTTCCAGGCAATAGTCCTGGAGTGGATTGCCATTTCCTTCTCCGGGGGATCTTCCCAACCCAGGGATCGAACCCGGGTCTCCCGCATCGTAGACAGATGCTTTACCGTCTGAGCCACCAGGGAAGATGTCAAGGAGACAGGAGGCAAATGAAGTGCTATTAGCAAAAGCATCACTAGGGGGCGGGGTGTGAAAAGCTGCGGGTCCCAGCCTGAGACAGCAAATGTACCAGGGGTGGACGGATCCTGCCCCGCAGCTCTGACACGCCTGGACGACGAGTCTGAAGACCCGGTTAATCTCGGTCGATAGGAAAAGCTCCTTGATGTTGTGAACTGAATGTTCAACAAGAAAAAATATGACTTTCCTTTGTTTTCACACTTCGTGAATTTAGCCCCCAGCAGAAAGAGCCACTACAACTAGGAACCAGGGGCCCAGAGCAGCGCGGTCCCGCGGTGCTGTTCTTCCTCCCTAAGAGCAGTGCAAAGCTCTTAAGGGAAAAGCAAGGTGGAGACTGGCTTCTCATATCATCTACAAGGAGCCTCCTGACCTAATTCTCTAGGTTCCCAGGTCAAAGCCCTGTCTTTATCCTGAAAACAACATGAAAATAGAAAATTTCAATCCTCACTTTCCCACTGAAGCTCATCTGACTCACATGGCAGGATGGTGGGTGACCACATCTTACATAAATGCACACTTCAACACACACACACCCCTAGCACACAAAGCTCACACAGACAAACCCACTCAGACCCACACTCACAGGTATATACGAGTATGCATGGATGTTAAATATTAAAGCTGCACTGCTCTTTATTTTTTATTGAAGGACAATTGCTTTACAGAATTTTGCTGTTTTCCGTCAAACCGAAACATGAATCAGCCATCAATCTTTTATTGGTTTAATTCTATTGTGTTTTTCCTAAACTAAAAAATATAAACTGTTAAATATAACCTGAAAACATTTCCCATTACTTGTTTTATTTCTTTCACTTTATTATTTTTTTAAATTTATTTTAATTGGAGGCTAATTACTTTACAATATTGTCTTGGTTTTGCCATATACCAACATGAATCCACCACGCGTGTACATGTGTTCCCAGTCCTGAACCCCCCTCCCACCTCCCTCCCCATACCATCCCTCTGGGTCATCCCAGTGCACCAGCCCCAAACATCCTGTATCCTGCATCGAACCTGGACTGGTGATTCATTTCTTATATTATATTATACATGTTTCAATGCCATTCTCCCAAATCATCCCACCCTCGCCCTCTCCCAGAGTCCAAAAGACTGTTCTACACATCGGCGTCTTTTTTGCTGTCTTGTATACAGGATTATCGTTACCATCATTCTAAATTCCACATATAAGCATTAGTATACTGTATTGGTGTTTTCCTTTCTGGCTTACTTCACTCTATATAATGGCTCCAATTTCATCCACCTCATTAGAACTGATTCAAATGTATTCTTTCTAATGGCTGAGTAATACTCCATTGTGTATATGTACCAAAGCTTGCTTATCCATTCATCTGCTGATGGACATCTAGGTTGCTTCCATGTCCTGGCTATTATAAACAGTGCTGCGATGAACACTGGGGTACATGTGTCTCTTTCAATTCTGGTTTCCTCAGTGTGTATGCCCAGCAGTGGGATTGCTAGGTCATAAGGCAGTTCTATTTCCAGGAATATTTTTTAAGAAATCTCCACACTGTTCTCCATAGTGGCTGTACTAGTTTGCATTCCCACCAACAGTGTAAGAGAGTTCCCTTTTCTCCACACCTTCTCCAGCATTTATTGCTTGTAGACTTTTGGATTGCAGCCATTCTGACTGGCATGAAATGGTACCTCATTGTGGTTTTGATTTGCATTTCTCTGATAATGAGTGATGTAGAGCATCTTTTCATGTGTTTGTGAACCATCTGTATGTCTTCTTAGCAGAAATGTATATTTAGTTCTTTGGCCCATTTTTTGATTGGCTCATTTATTTTTCTGGAATTGAGCTGCAGGAGTTGCTTGTATATTTTTAAGATTAGTTGTTTGTCAGTTGCTTCATTTGCTATTATTTTCTCCCATTCTGAAGGCTGTCTTTTCACCTTGCTTACAGTTTCCTTTGTTGTGCAGAAGCTTTTAATTTTAATTAGATCCCATTTGTTTATTTTTGCTTTTATTTCCAGAATTCTGGGAGGTGGATCATAGAGGATCCTGCTGTGATTTATGTCAGAGAGTGTTTTGCCTATGTCCTCCTCTAGGAGTTTTGTAGTTTCTGGTCTTACATTTAGATCTTTAATCCATTTTGAGTTTATTTTTGTGTATGGTGTTAGAAAGTGATCTAGTTTCATTCTTTTACAAGTGGTTGACCAGTTTTCCCAGCACTACTTGTTAAAGAGATTGTCTTTAATCCATTGCATATTCTTGCCTCCTTTGTCAAAGATAAGGTGTCCATAGATGCATGGGCTTATCTCTGGGCTTTCTATTTTGTTCCATTGATCTATATTTCGGTCTTTGTGCCAGCACCATACTGTCTTGATGACTGTGGCTTTGTAGTAGAACCTGAAGTCAGGCAGGTTGATTCCTCCAGTTTCATTCTTCTTTCTCAAGATTGCTTTGGCTATTTGAGTGTTTTTGTATTTCCATACAAATTGTGAAATTATTTGTTCCAGCTCTGTGAAAAATACCCTTGGTAGCTTGATAGGGATTGCATTGAATCTATAGATTGCTTTGCATAGTATGCTCATTTTCACTACATTGATTCTTCCGATCCATGAACATGGTGTATTTCTCCATCTATTAGTGTCCTCTTTGATTTCTTTCACCAGTGTTTTATAGTTTTCTATATATAGGTCTTTAGTTTCTTTAGGTAGATATATTCCTAAGTATTTTATTCTTTTTGTTGCAATGGTGAATGGAATTGTTTCCTTAATTTCTTTTTCTACTTTCTCATTATTAGTGTATAGGAATGCAAGGGATTTCTGTGTGTTGATTTTATATCCTGCAACTTTACTATATTCACTGATTAGCTCTAGTAATTTTCTGGTGGAGTCTTTAGGTTTTCTAGTTAGAGGATCATGTCATCTGCAAACAGTGAGAGTTTTACTTCTTCTTTTCCAATTTGGATTCCTTTTATTTCTTTTTCTGCTCTGACTGCTGTGGCCAAAACTTCCAGAACTATGTTGAATAGTAGTGGTGATAGTGGGCAGCTTTGTCTTGTTCTTGACTTTAGGAGAAATGCTTTCAAGTTTTCACCATTGAGAATAATGTTTGCTGTGGGTTTGTCATATATAGCTTGTATTATGTTGAGGTATGTTCCTTCTATTCCTGCTTTCTGGAGAGCTTTTATCATAAATGGATGCTGAATTTTGTCAAAGGCTTTCTCTGCATCTACTGAGATAATCATATGGCTTCTATTTTTTAATTTGTTAATGTGGTGATTGATTTGCAGATAGTGAAGAATCCTTGCATCCCTGGGATAAAGCCCACTTGGTCATGGTGTATGATCTTTTTAATGTGTTGTTGGATTCTGAATGCTAGATTTTTGTTAAGGATTTTTGCATCTATGTTCATCAGTGATATTGGCCTGTAGTTTTCTTTTTGTGTGGCATCTTTGTCAGGTTTTGGTATTAGGGTGATGGTGCCCTCATAGAATGAGTTTGGAACTTTACCTTCCTCTGCAACCTTCTGGAAGAGTTTGAGTAGGATAGGTGTTAGCTCTTCTCTAAATTTTTGGTAGAATTCAGCTGTGAAGCCGTCTGGACCTGGGCTTTTGTTTGCTGAAGATTTCTGATTACAGTTTCAATTTCTGTGCTTGTGATGGGTCTGTTAAGATTTTCTATTTCTTCCTGGGTCAGTTTTGGAAAGTTGTACTTTTCTAAGAATTTGTCCATTTCCTCCACGTTGTCCATTTTATTGGCATATAATTGCTGATAGTAGTCTCTTATGATCCTTTGTATTTCTGTGTTGTCTGTTGTGATCTCTCCATTTTCATTTCTAATTTTGTTGATTTGATTTTTCTCCCTTTGTTTCTTGATGAGTCTGGCTAATGGTTTGTCAATTTTATTTATCCATTCAAAGAACCAACTTTAGGCTTTGTTGATTTTTGTGATGGTCTCTTTTGGGTTTTTTTGCATTTATTTGTGCCCTAATTTTTAAGATTTCTTTCCTTCTACTAACCCTGGGGTTCCTCATGTCTTCCTTTTCTGATAGCTTTAGGTGTAGAGTTAGGTTATTTATTGGACTTTTTTCTTGTTTCTTGAGGTATGCCTGTATTGCTATGAACTTTCCCCCTGGCACTGCTTTTACACTGTCCCACAGGTTTTGGGTTGTTCTGTTTTCATTTTCATTCGCTTCTATGCATATTTTGATTTCTTTTTTGATTTCTTCTGTGATTTGTTGGTTATTCAGCAGCGTGTTGTTCAGCCTCCATATGTTGGGATTTTTAATAGCTTTTCTCCTGTAATTGAGATCTAATCTTACTGCATTGTGGTCAGAAAATATGCTTGGAATGATTTCAATTTTTTTTAATTTACCAAGACTAGACTTATGGCCCAGGATGTGATCTATCCTGGAGAAGATTCTGTGAGAGCTTGAGAAAAAGGTGAAATTCATTGTTGTGGGGTGAAATGTCCTATAGATATCAATTAGGTCTAACTGGTCTATTGTATCATTTAAAGTTTGTGTTTCTTTGTTAATTTTCTGTTTAGTTGATCTATCCATAGTTGTGAGTTGTGTATTAAAGTCTTCCACTATTACTGTGTTATTGTTAATTTCCCCTTTCATACTTGTTAGCATTTGTCTTACATATTGCGGTGCTCCTATGTTGCATGCATATATATTTATAATTGTTAAACCTTCTTCTTGGATTGATTCTTTGATCATTATGTAGTGTCCTTCTTTGTCTCTTTTCACAACCTCTGTTCTAAAGTCTATTTTATCTGATATGAGTATTGCTACTCCCGCTTTCTTTTAGTCTCTATTTGCATGGAATATCTTTCCAGCCCTTCACTTTCAGTCTGTATGTGTCCCTTGTTTTGAGGTGGGTCTCTTGTAGACAACACATATAGGGGTCTTGTTTTTGTATCCATTCAGCCAGTCTTTGTCTTTTGGTTTGGGCATTTAACCCATTTACATTTAAGGTAATTATTGACAAGTATAATCCCATTGCCATTTACTTTATTGTTTTGGGTTTGAGTTTATACACCATTTTTGCGTTTCCTGTCTAGAGAATATCCTTTAGCATTTGTTGGAGAGCTGGTTTGGTGGTGGTGAATTCTCTCAGCTTTTGATTTCTCCTTCATATTTGAATGAGATCCTTGCTGAGTGATCTGGGCTGTAGGTCATTTTCATTCATCACTTTAAGCATGTCTTGCCATTCCCTCCTGGCTTGAAGAGTTTCTATTGAAAGATCAGCTGTTATCCTTATGGGAATCCCCTTGTGTGTTATTTGTTGTTTTTCCCTTGCTGCTTTTAATATTTGTTCTTTGTCCTTTGTGTTTGATCTTTCTTAATTTAATTAATATTTGTCTTGGGATGTTTGTGTTGGGTTTATCCTGCTTGGGACTCTCTGGGTTTCTTGGACTTGGGTGATTATTTCCTTTCTCATTTTAGGGAAGTTTTCAACTATTATCTCTGCAAGTATTTTCTCATGGTCTTTCTTTGTGTCGCCTTCTTCTGGGACTCCTATGATTCGAATGAAGGGGCATTTAATACTGTCCTGGAGGTCTCTGAGATTGTCCTCATTTCTTTTAATTCGTTTTTCTTTTTTCCTCTCTGGTTCACTTATTTCTACCATTCTATCTTCTACTTCACTAATCCTATCTTCTGCCTCCATTATTCTACTATTTGTTGCCTCCAGAGTGCTTTTTGATCTCATTTATTGCATTATTCATTATATATTGACTCTTTTTTATTTCTTCTAGGTTCTTGTTAAACCTTTCTTGCATCTTCTCAATCCTTGTCTCCAGGCTATTTATCTGTGATTCCATTTTGATTTCAAGATTTTGGATCATTTTCACTATCATTATTCAGAATTATTCCCTATCTCATCCTCTTTTGTTTGGTTTGGTGGGCATTTCTCCTGTTCCTTTACCTGCTGGGTATTCCTCTGTCTCTTCATCTTGTTTGTATTGCTGCGTTTGGGGTGGTCTTTCTGTATTCTGGCAGTTTGTGGAGTTCTCTTTATTGTGGAGCTTTCTTGCTTTGGGTGGGGTTGTATCAGTGGCTTGTCAAGGTTTCTTGGTTAGAGAAGCTTGTGTCGGTGTGCTGGTGGGTGGAGCTGGATTTCTTTTCTCTGGAGTGCAATGAAATGTTCAGTAATGAGTTATGAGATGTCAGTGGTTTTGCAGCAACTTTGGGCAGCCTGTATATTGAAGCTCAGGGCTGTGTTCCTGTGTTGCTGGAGAATTTGCATGGTATGTCTTGCTCAGGAACTTGCTGGCCCTTGGGTGGTGCTTGGTTTCAGTGTAGGTATGGAGGCATTTGATGAGCTCCTATCAATTAATGTTCCCTGGAGTCAGGAGTTCTCTGATGTTCTCAGGATGTGGACTTAAGCCTCCTGCTTCTGGCTTTCAGTCTTATTTTTACAGTAGTCTCAAGACTTCTCCTTCTATACAGCACCATTGATAAAACACCTAGGTTAAAGAGGAAACGTTTCTCCACAGTGAGGGACACCCAGAGAGGTTCACAGAGTTACATGGAGAAGAGAAGAGGGACGGGGGAGTTAGAGGTGACCCGAATGAGATGAGGTGGAATCAATATAGGAGAGAGCAAGCCAGCCAGTAATCACTTCCTTATGTGTGCTCCACAGTCTGGACCACTCAGAGATGTTCACAGAATCATACAGAGAAGAGAAGAGGGAGGAAGGAAACAGAGGTGGCCAGGAGGATAAAAGGGGGGAATGAAACGGAGAGAGACAGATCCAGCCAGTAATCAGTTCCCTAAGTGTTCTCCACCATCTGGAACACACAGAGCTTCACAGAATTTGGTAGAGAAGAGAAGGGGGAGGGAGGAGACACAGGCGACCTGGTGGAGGTAAAGGAGAGTCCAAAGGAAGAGAGAGCAGTCAAGCCAGTAATCTCGCTCCCAAGTAAAAATGGGTACTGAAGATTGGGTTCTTAAAGGTACAAAATTGGTAACAAATACCAAAAAGCAAAGATTAAAAATCTAGAGTAGAGTTTGGAATTTCAAAAATACAATATTAAAGAAAAGAAGAAGAAAAGAAAAAAAAGTCACAAAAATTATTTACTATATACATATATGAAGTTTGTTTTAAAAAATAGGGTCTTTTTTTTTGAAAATTAATAGTAGGTTATAGAAATGAAAATTAAAGGAGTAATAGAGGACTTAAAAATTTTAAAAAGTTTAAAAAATGATCGTAAAAATAGTAAAAATATATCTAGGACTTTCTCTGGTGTTGTTGTGGGCAGTGTGGGGTCAGTTCATTTTCGGATAGTTCCTGGTCCGGCTTATATTTCTTTTTTTTTTAAATGTAAATTTATTTATTTTAATTGGAGGTTAATTACTTTACCGGCAAATATTTCTCAAGATCTATAGGTCCCTTCCTATGTAGTTGGTACTAACTACAGGGTTTTAATATATTGCACCTGTCACTTCGAAGGCAGTTCCCTCTGTTTTAGCTTCTGTTTGCTGGTCTCTTCAGTGTCTGATTTCCGCCCTGACACAAGGGGGGCGGTAGTGGACACTTTTTTTAGGCTCACTGGTTCAGTTGTGCTGTGGAACGCTGTAAAGAGGGACGTGGCAAACAAGTAATACTGGTGTGTACTCGCAGTGTCTCAGCCACACTGGGCCTGTGCTCACTCACGGCACGTGTGCCCTCCCTGCCCACACTGCTCAGGCTCTAGGCTGCTCCACTGGGAACCGTTGGAGGCCGGCCCTGGGCTGCATGCACCTCCCAGGTCTAAGCTGCTCAGGTTCAGGCAGTCGGGTAGTCCTCAGAGGCGCAGACTCCATTGGGCCTGCGTTTTGTGCCCTTCCCAGGTCTGAGCAGCTCAAGTGATGAGGTGTTTGGTGAGCGCGGTTGTTGCGACTTATCGTCTCTCCCGTCCCTGGTGCTCGGTTTTCTGGGTGTACAACCAGCACACCTTCTCAGGCAGATGATGACTGTCCAGAACCCCCAAAAGTCTTAGTTAGCAAAGAAGCCTGCTTGCAGTTTGGTAGATAATGTCCTCTAGGGCTGTGATTGCCCCCTTCTGGCTCTGGCTGCCTGTCACTGGAGGGGGATGTCTGCAGCCGGCTAATTCTGTTCAGTCCTTTGTTCTGTGCACGGTCCTGTCGGTGTCTTAGGGCTTTTCGTGTGGTAGCTATCCCACAGTCTAGTTTGCTAGCCCAAGTTAGTTCGCTCTGATTACCCTCAGGGCATTCAGGCCTGATCCTTACTTTAAGCAATGCAGCCCAAGCCTCCCTGCCCAGCCCCTGCTTGCTACTGGCGGATGCAGCCATCTGCGCTGCTTCTCCACTGGGGGAGTTACCGTTGGGCTCGTATCTGTGGGCTTTAATTATTTATTTATTTTTCCTCCCTGTTATGTTGCCCTCTGTGCTTCCAAGGCTCACCACAGACTCAGCAGTGAGAGTGTTTCCTGGTGTTTGGAAACTTCTCTCTTTTTAAGACTCCCTTTCCGGGACGGAGCTCCGTCCCTACCTCTTTTGTCTCTCTTTTTTTTTTGTCTTTTATATTTTTTCCTACGTCTTTTCGAAGACAATGGGCTGCTTTCCTGGGTGCCTGATGTCCTCTCCCGGCATTCAGAAGTTGTTTTGTGATATTTACTCAGCGTTTAAATGTTCTTTCGATGAATTTGTGGGGGAGAAAGCGGTCTCCCCATCCTATTCCTCCGCCATCTTAGGACCGCCTCTGCACTGCTGTTTTACTGAGTTGCTTCTATTTGTAAATTTAAGATGAGAGTTTGTTCAACACGTAAAACAATTTCTTATAAAACCTTGCAGGATTTTTGTTGGTGCTGCTTATTTTGGTGTGTGTGTGTTTGCTGAGTCGCTTCAGTAGTGTCCAGCTCCTTGTGAACCTATGTACTATAGCCCTCCTGGCTCCTCTGTCCACAGGATTCTCCAGGTAAGAATACTGGAGGGTTGCGGTGCCATTTTCCAGAGGATCTTCCTGACACAGGGGATCAAACCCAAGTCTCTTGAGTCTCCTGCATTAGCAGGCAGGTTCTTTACCACTAAGCTACCTGGGAAGCACTTACTTATACTTCTTTTTCTTTCAGGTTATAATTTTCATAGATTCTTAGTTTACTGTCCTGCTATCCTACTTTTTCTATTTTTTAAGCACAATGGTTGGGAGGAAGCAAAATTTTCATTCTTCAAGAAAAATCATAGCATATGATTCAGTGTTCATTTAATGTAATTGAAATTAAAAGACATTGGCTCTTTTGAAGAAAAGCTATAACAAACCTAGACAGTCTATTAAAAAGCAGAGATTTACTATGCTAACAAAGGTCCGTCTAGTCAAAGCTATGGTTTTTCAGTAGTAATGTATGGAAGAGAGTTGCACCATAAAGATGGCTGAATGCCAAAGAATTAATGCTTTTCAGCTGTGGTGTTGGAGAAGACTCTTAGGATCCCTTAGACTCCAAGGAGATCAAACCAGTCAATCCTAAAGGAAATCAGTCGTGAATATTCATTAGAAGGACTGAGGCTAAGGCTGAAGCTCCAATACTTTGGTGACCTGATGCAAAGTGCCAATTCATTAGAAAAGACCCTGATGTTGGGAAAGATTGAGGGCAGGAGGAGAAGGGGACAGAGGATATGTTGGTAGGATGGTATCGCTGACTCGACAGACATGAGTCTGAGCAAGCTCCAGGAGATGGTAAGGACAGGGAACCTGGTGTGCTGCAGTCCATGGGGTTGCAAAGACTCAGACACAACTGGGCAACTGAACAACAACAATCTTCTCATCATCTATAAGACATATATGACATCATATATATGCACAGTTCAGTTCAGTTCAGTTGCTCAGTCGTGTCGGACTCTGCAACCCCATGAATTGCAGCACACCAGGCCTCCCTGTCCATCACCAACTCCCGGACTTCACTCAGACTCACGTCCAAGTCAGTGATGCCATCCAGCCATCTCATCCTCAGTCGTCCCCTTCTCCTCCTGCCCCCAATCCCTCCCAGCATCAGAGTCTTTCCCAATGAGTCAACTCTTCGCATGAGGTGGCCAAAGTACTGGAGTTTCAGCTTTAGCATCAGTCCTTCCAAAGAACACCCAGGGCTGATCTCCTTCAGAATGGACTGGTTGGATGTCCTTGCAGTCCAAGGGACTCTCAAGAGTCTTCTCCAACACCACAGTTCAAAAGCATCAATTCTTCGGTGCTCAGCCTTCTTCACAGTCCAACTCTCACATCCATACATGACCACAGGAAAAACCATAGCCTTGACTAGACGGACCTTAGTCGGCAAAGTAATGTCTCTGCTTTTGAATATGGTATCTAGGTTGGTCATAACTTTTCTTCCAAGGAGTAAGCATCTTTTAATTTCATGGCTGCAGTCACCATCTGCAGTGATTTTGGAGCCCCCCAAAATAAAATCTGACACTGTTTCCACTGTTTCCCCATCTACTTCCCATGAAGTGATGGGACCAGATGCCATGATCTTACTTTTGTGAATGTTGAGCGTTAAGCCAACTTTTTCACTCTCCTCTTTCACTTTCATCAAGAGGCTTTTTAGCTCCTCTTCACTTTCTGTCATAAGGGTGGTGTCATCTGCATATCTGAGGTTATTGATATTTCTCCCAGCAATCTTGATTTCAGCTTGTGCTTCTTCCAGTCCAGCATTTCTCATGATGTACTCTGCATAGAAGTTAAATAAGCAGGGTGACAATATACAGCCTTGATGTAATCCTTTTCCTATTTGGAACCAGTCTGTTGTTCCATGTCCAGTTCTAACTGTTGCTTCCTGACCTGCATACAGATTTCTCAAGAGGCAGGTCAAGTGGTCTGGGATTCCCATCTCTTTCAGAATTTTCCACAGTTTATTGTGATCCACACAGTCAAAGGCGTTGGCATAGTCAATAAAGCAGAAATAGATGTTTTTCTGGAACTCTCTTGCTTTTTCCATGATCCAGCGGATGTTGGCAATTTGATCTCTGGTTTCTCTGCGTTTTCTAAAACCAGCTTGAACATCAGGAAGTTCAGGGTTCACGTATTGCTGAAGCCTGGCTTGGAGAATTTTGAGCATGACTTTACTAGCATGTGAGATGAGTGCAATTGTGCGGTAGTTTGAGCATTCTTTGGCATTGCCTTTCTTTGGGATTCGAGTGAAAACTGACCTTTTCCAGTCCTGTGGCCACTGCTGAGTTTTCCAAATTTGCTGGCATATTGAGTGCAGCACTTTCACAGCATCATCTTTCAGGATTTGAAATAGCTCAATAGTTATTCCATCACCTCTACTAGCTTTGTTTGTAGTGATGCTTTCTAAGACCCACTTGACTTCACATTCCAGGATGTCTGGCTCTAGATGAGTGATCACACCATTGTGATTATCTGGGTCATGAAGATCTGTTTTGTACAGTTCTTCTGTGTATTCTTGCCATCTCTTAATATCTTCTGCTTCTGTTAGGTCCATACCATTTTTCTCCTTTATTGAGCCCATCTTTGCATGAAATGTTACCTTGGTATCTCTAATTTTCTTGAAGAGATCTCTAGTCTTTCCCATTCTGTTCTTTTCCTCTATTTCTTTGCATTGATCACTGAGGAAGGCTTTCTTATCTCTTCTTGCTATTCTTTGGAACTCTGCATTCAGATGCTTATATCTTTCCTTTTCTCCTTTGCTTTTTGCCTCTCTTCTTTTCACAGCTATTTGTAAGGCTTCCCCAGACAGCCATTTTGCTTTTTTGCATTTCTTTTCCATGGGAATGGTCTTGATCCCTGTCTCCTGTATAATGTCACAAAGCTCATTCCATAGTTCATCAGGCACTCTATCTATCAGATATAGGCCCTTAAATCTATTTCTCACTTCCACTGCATAATCATAAGGGATTTGGTGTAGGTCATACCTGAATGGTCTAGCCACCTTCCCTACTTTCTTCAATTTAAGTCTGAATTTGATAATAAGAAAGGGTCTTTGGTAATACACAGGGTCTTCCCTGATAGCTCAGCAGGTAAAGAATATATCTGCAATGCAAGAGACAGAGGAAGTGTGGGTTCGATCCCTGGTCAGGAAGATCCCCTGGAGAAGGAAATGGCAACCCACTTCAGTATTATTGCTGGGGAAATCTTACAGGCAGAGGAGACTGGTAGGCCACAGTCTATGGGGTCACAGAGAGTCAGACATGACTGAGTACAGCATGCATGTATATACACACACCCACAAAGCACTGTCACATATAACTACATATATATATACCAGATCAAAAGACTAAAATCGATTCCTCTAGTCAACTTTGAATGCTGACAAGCCCGAGGCACTCTTTTTTCTTTACATATATATATATTTTGGAGTAAAGGAGGAAAGTCTGTTTTTACACATCAAAACCCTTTCTTTCAAGTCACTTTAGCAGCATTAGCTCTTGTTGCTATGCAAGAAATCTCTGATCTTCCTGAAAGAAGCTACCTTATTTGAGAATATGACAAGGCTCCCCAAAATGTACAATACAAACAATCTCAGAGCACTGTGTGAGTGACATGACATTTTTATGTGCTGGCATTGAGACATGAGCCACATCCCTTCTGGAGTATTCTGTATGCTGTGGTTTGTTACTTTCATCAGTGTTTCCCTTTGCATCCTCAAAAGACCCTGCTGAAGCACGTGCTCTTCTCGTTCTGTGGGAAGGATGTGAAAACTACTGAGCCTACAAGGATGACTGTTTTGTTAACTGACATTCTGCCTTCTCTCCACAAACCCCATCAGTGGATATTTTCCTACTTCTTCCTGTGTCGCTTCTTCTTTATCTTGGTGAAATTCTCTGAAGTGAGACAGGAATGCGTGTATGTAATGAGTAATGGATACAAGGAGGTGGACCTTGTTGGGATGACAGTCTGTCTGAATTTGGCTGAATGAAGCCTGTCCAGGAATTTTTTTTCGACCCAAATCCTTTGCCAAATTGATATTTTACCTTCATGCATGTTGATACTGAAGTGATAACACTAGTATGGTAAAATCCCCATGCCATACTCAGGGATGTATTTGTGAGAGGCTTTCAAAGACTTAAGAAACCAGTGTTGTCTCACTTTTATTCAAATAAAGTAACTTCCCTGGTGGCTCAGTGGTAAAGAATCTGCTTGCCAATGCAAGAGATGTGGGTTTGATCCCTGGGTTGGGAAGATCCCCTGGAGAAGGAAATGGCAACCAACTCCAATATTCTTGCCTGGAGAATTCCATGGACAGAGGAGACTACAGTCATGAGGTCTCAAAGAGTTGGACATGACTTAGTGATTGGGGAAAAGAAAAACAACCATTCAAGACAGAGGAAATGCAAGGCAAAATTCAATCAGGTTGTCCTATTGGAAGGTAAATTGGAAGTTGTCAAACAGGAGATGATAAGAGTAAACATCAACATTTTAGTTATCAGCGAATTAAAATGGACTGGAATGGGTGAATTTAACTTAGATGACCACTGCATCTACTACTGTGGGCAATAATTTCTTAGAAGAAATGGAGGAACCCATGCAGTTAACAAAACAGTCCAAAATGCAGTACTTGGATGCGGTCTCAAAAATGACAGAACGATCTCTGTTCATTTCCAAGACAAAACATTCAATATCACAGTAATCCAAGTCTATGCCCCAACCAGTAATACTGAAGAGCTGAAGTTGAACAGTTCTATGAACAACTACAAGACCTTCTAGAACTAACACCCCCAAAATATATGATTTTCATTTTAGGGAACTGTAATGCAAAAGCAGGAAGTCAAGAGATACCTTGAGTAACAGGCAAATTTGGCCTTGGAGTACAAAATGAAGCAGGTCAAAGGCTAATAGAGTTTTGCCAAGAGAATGCACTGGTCATAGCAAACACCCTCTTCCAACAATACAAGAGAAGACTCTACACATGGACATCACCACATGGTCAACATCAAAATCAGATTGATTATATTCTTTGTAGTCAAAGATAGAGAAGCTCTAAACAGTCAGCTAAAACAAGACTGGGAGCTGACTGTGGCTCAGATCATGAACTCCTTATTGCCAAATTCAGACTGAAATTGAAGAAAGTAGGGAAAACCACTAGACCATTCAGGTATGACCTAAATAAAATCCCTTACAGTGTAAGTGAAAAATAGATTCCAGGGATTAGCTGATAGAGAGAGTGCCTGATAACTATGATGGAGCTCATTTGAGACATTGTACAGGAGGCAGAGATCAAGATCATCCCTAAGAAAAAGAAATGCAAAAAGGCAAAATGGTTGTCTCAGGAGGCCTTACAAATAGCTGAAAAAAGAAGAGAAGCTGAAAGCAAAGGAGAAAAGGAAAGATATACCCATTTGAATGCAGAGTACCAAAGAATAGCAAGGAGAGATAAGAAAGCCTTCCTCACTAACCAATGCACAGAAATAGAAGAAAACAATAGACTGGGAAAGACTAGATATCTCTTCAAGATAATTAGAGATACCAAGGGAACATTTCATACAAAGATGAGCACAATAAAGGACAGAAAAGGTATGGACCTGACAGAAGCAGAAGATATTAAGAAGAGGTGGCAAGAACACACAGAAAAACTATAAAAAGATCTTCATGATCCAGATAATCATGATGGTGTGAACACTCATCTAGAGCCAGACATCCTGGAATGTAAAGTCACGTGGGCCTTAGGAAGCATTACTGTGAACAAAGCTAGTGGAGGGGATGGAATTCCAGTTGAACTATTTCAAATCCTACAAGATGATGCTATGAAGGGCTGCACTCAATATGCCAGCAAATTTGGAAAACTCGGCAGTGGCCACAGGACTGGAAAAGATCCGTTTTTATTCTAATCCCAAAGAAAGGCAATGCCAAAGAATGCTCAAAGTACCGCACAATTGCACTCATCTCACACGCTAGCAAAGTAATGCTCAAAATTCTCCAAGCCAGGCTTCAGCAATACGTGAACTGTGAACTTCCAGATGTTCAAGTTGGATTTAGAAAAGGCAGAGGAACCAGAGACCAAATTGCCAACCTCTACTGGATCATTGAAAAATCAAGAAAGTTCCAGAAAAACATCTATCTGCTTAATTGACTATGCCAAAGCCTTTGACTGTGTGGATCACAATAAACTGAGGAAAATTCTGAAAGAGATTGGAATACCAGACCACCTGAGCTGCCTCCTAAGAAATCTGTATGCAGGTCAGGAAGCAACAGTTAGAACTGGACACAGAACAATGGACTGGTTCCAAATAGGAAAAGGAGTATGTCAAGGCTGTATATTGTCACCCTGCTTATTTAACCTATTTGCAGAGTACATCACGCAAAACACTGGGCTGGATGAAGCACAAGCTGTAATCAAGATTACTGGGAGAAATATCAATAACCTCAGATATGCAGATGACACCATATGCAGATGAAAAAGTTGGCTTAAAGCTCAACATTCAGAAAAATAAGATCATGGCATGTGGTCCCATCACTTCATGGCAAATAGATGGGGAAACAATGGAAACAGCGTCAATTTGGGGGGCCCTAAAATCACTGCAGATGGTAACTGCAGCCATGAAATTAAAAGACACTTGCTCTTTAGAAGAAAAGCTATGACCAACCTAGACAGCATATTAAAAATCAGAGACATTACTTTGTCAACAAAGGTCCATGTAGTCAAAGCTATGGTTTTCCCAGCAGTCATGTATGGATGTGAGAGCTTGACTATAAAAAGAGCTGAGCACTGAAGAATTGATGCTTTTGAACTGTGGTGTTGAAGACTTGAAAGCCCTTTGAACTGTAAGGAGATCCAACCAGTCCATCCTACAGGAAATCTCTCCTGAATATTCATTGGAAGGACTGCTGCTAAAGCTGAAACTCCAATGCTTTGGCCGCCTGATGCGAAAAACTGACTCACTAGAAAAGACCCTGATGCTGGGAAAGATTGAAGGGAGGAAGAGAAGGGGATGACAGAGGATGAGATGGTTGGATGGCATCACCAACTCTATGGACTTAAGTTTGAGGGAGCTCTAGGAGTTGGTGATGGACAGGGAAGCTTGGCATGCTGCAGTCCATGGGGCTGCAAAGAATCAGACACGACTGAGTGACTGAAGTGACTGGAAGTTTAACACTGATAAATCCAGGAGCTATAAGATAAAGGAGTCAAGCAAAATAACGGGCTCATTTTCAGAAATAATCTTCATTATTTGAGTTTTGTAAACTCTGCCAACAACAGGGCAGAATTTCTGTACTAGATGACAGTAGAATGGCAGGTAAACCCAAACCATCTCCATCAGATCCAATCTTACTCATCATTAATCAGAGGCATAAATATATTCTGAACAGTAGTAATTAAATAGACCCTTCCCCCTAACAAATATTTTACTTTATATTTTAATTATGTGTGTGTGCTCAGTTGCTCAGTTATATAGGACTCCTTACAATCCCATGCACTGTAGCCTGCCAGTCTCCTTTGTCCACAGAATTTTCCAGGCAAGAATATTGGAGTGGGTTGTCATTTCTTCCTCCATGGGATCTTCCCAACCCAAGGATTCAACTCGAGTCTCCTGTGTCTCCTGCATTGGCAGGTAAATTCTTTACCATTGCACCACCTGGGAAACCCATTTTAACTATATATAGGCCATATATATTTTGTAAAGCCTTACTGAGTTGGTTCTTTAGGATGGCATGAGAGGAGTATAACAAAGAATGATAATGTAGATTGTACAAAAAAAAAAAACCTATAATGATGTTCTAGGGAGAAAAACTATGTAGGTACAAATAATACTAACATACATAATTGATATATGTAGTTATCTAAATATATATTGAATATAAATGTACTGATATATAAATTCTGCAATATAGTTTTCATTCATTGCAGCCATAATCACCATAACTTAAAAACCACAATAGCCAATTCTTTAGTAGAAAGAAAACAACACTTTTCTGAACTTGGCTATGTGTACAGCATTGCTAAGATTTTCTCATAAGTGATTTCATTCAATCCTCACAAATTCCTACAAGCAAAGGTAGTATGGGAACTTAGGAAACCCTCCCCCCTAGCAAAACAATCATTTCTCTCTTGAGAATTAATTTTAAACACCATTGTGACTTTCTGGAAATTGTCCTGAGAGCACAGAGTAAAAGGAGAAACACTCTGTTAACACAGGGCAAGACCTTATCAGTACAATGAGCTTAAACACAAATGCAGGACAAATGTTGACTCAACAGTGAGCAAATGAGTCCCTGACCCACAGCAAACCTCTATAAAGCAGGTTTCTGAATTAAATGATGCTTGTCCCTGTAAGTCTGGATACGGCCAAACCTGCATCCTCTCAGCAGCAATCACCGAGGGACCTTCCAAACGAACACTCTAGCTGAAGATACACTGAAAAATGTTAGCACCCGGAACTATGACAGCATCTTCTATGGCACAGACACATCCAGTGACACAAGGGAAAACATCCATCTGGCAAGGAGGACTTCAGCACAACCCTGAGCAATCACTAGCTTCCTCTACCCAGGACCACCCTAGGTAGCCAGGTTCAGGAACAAGAGAGGAACAAAATCTGAGCAGGGAAATGAGACTATGCAGACTTGGGGGTAGGGGAGGGGGAGAAGAGACCTCCCCAAATTCATTCAGCCAAGTCATTACGGCGATCAACAAACAGCAGAGCAGGAAGCGAGCAGGCATTAAAACAGCCTTCAACGGGACCCATATTGTTATCAGCCTCTTTCACTAAGTCGGCATAACGGATCACTCTCAGATGCACCCAAACTAAGCCAGGTGGCAGAGTCTCTATCCCCAAGCACCGTGTTAGAGAGAAAGGGCGAAACCTGCCCACCCAAGGCCTGCAGCTCTAACAACGCCTGCTAGAGAGCAGAGATGAGGGAGGGAAGGTCTCCCCTGTAAGCCCTCTGTGCCACGTCCAGAACACGGCCGTCGTGCAAGACCAGCTGCGCCTGCTTCACCTCATGATCCAGTTGCCACTTCTCCTGCTAGGCGCCTTTTCCTTGTTATTCAGTCTGTTTCCTCCAGATGTTATGCTTTCATAAACTAAAAAAGGATTTGGATTAAAAGCCACATTTTAATTAAGAAAAAAAAAGAAAAACAGATTACATATTACAGAGGATAAATATATATAATATGCAAATATATATAAAATATGTAATATATCAGATATTATATATACATATATATATATAATGAATAATCAAGAAAAAATTTCTAACCAGCCTCCTGATTATATGGATATCAATTACACTGACAAGCATAAGAGAACTACCCACACTCCTCTTCCAAGACTTCTAGGCATCACTGGCACACTGAGTTGCATCCTAACATTTTCTTTCTGCACAGTGCTTAAGGCCAGTTTCTCTGGTCTATTAACTGACTTGTAGAAAGGAAGAGTAAATCGTCCTTGACTGCATAAATACCCCTGGATTTTTTTTTCCCCATGAATGCAAATGGAAGATTTTTAAAGTTTGGCAGTTGGCAAAGAAATGATTCCCAAGGCAAATTAAAGATACTGAAAGCTTTTTTAATTTTTTTTAAAGCTGGATTTCTTGGGATGTGATCTTGGTTGTAATTATGATTCTGACACTGTTTGGCAATCTTAGGCAAGATAAAAAATCTCTCCAGACACAGTTTTTTCATTAATTAAGAAATGTGTGAATTTGATGTAGGAAGGATAAACCAGATGACCTCCAATACCAGTTTAACCAATTGATAGTTTTGCAATTTAATATGCATGGAATTAAAACTTCCCTCCTCCTGGACTCCTAACAGACGTTCCTGCCATCTGCTTCCCCGGTGCATCTTGCGGTGATCCACTGTAGCAATTATGTCGCTGTATTGGAATTTCGTTTTGTGTATTTATCATCCCAGTGGCTTGTTAGCATCTTAAGGCCAAGGTCCAAGTCTGAAGGTTTGTTTTTTTTCCATCTCATATTCCAAATTCCATATACAGCTTAGCACAAAGAGATTCTAAGCATACAATTACTAAATGAACTGAAGGAATTAATATATTAATTGATAGCATGAAGCCATTAAAATATATTTACTTCTAGTTCTTAATTTTTACTTTAGAAAAAATGAAGTGTCAGGTGTGACCTTACCAGTAGGGAACCATCTGGGGGACAAATTCGGAGTGGACTTGCCATGATTCCCACCTTAGTACGCAATTTCTCAAGCCCTGGAACTTCTCAACATATTAATCTAGATGATGTTGTTTAGTCGCTAAGCTATGTCTGACTCTTTTTACAACCCCATGGACTGAAGCCCACCAGGCTCCCCTGTCCATGGAATTTCCCAAGCAAGAATACTGGAGTGGGTTGCCATTTCCTTCTCCAGGGGATCTTTCCAACACGGGATCAAACCCGCGTCTCCTGCATTGGCAGGTGGATTCTTAACCACTGAGCCACCTGGGAAGCCCCTTAGATGTTACTTAAGGACTTTTGGTCCTCAAGAGTAACTGGCAAAAATACAAATATCTTGGTATGACAGACTAAAAGACACTTATCAGAGAATGCTAAAAGAGGGGCTAAAAGTGAAAATGGTGTGCGGTGAGAAGTATCCTAAAAACACGAGACAAAGGATAGGATCATTTCCTTCTTTATCCCTTCTCTGTCTGCTACGTGCCCGACACACATTAGATCCTCGCCTTCAGGCACTTTAAGAGCTTGGGGAACAGAGGTTATCAAGCAAGAAGTTCTGCCACAGAATGACGAGTACTGGGTTAGGTCATGCAGAGGGAACTCACTTACAGGAACCGGGGAAAGCGTCCCAGAGGCAGCAACATCTCAGCTGAGATTCAAGGAGTCACAGAAGCTAATGAGATGGGGAGAACATGGCCCATTTGGAGCCAAAATCATACACACAGGAGAGTGCTGAGCAGCTAACAATGTACAAGCCATGCTGCAGGGTCTGCAATATTGAGAGGAAGAGGAAACAGGGAGGGATGAGTCTGGAGACTTGCGCAGAGGTCCTCATAAACCAGTCAAACCAGGTAAAACATGTAAACCACCTGAAAGAACTCCATCTCAATATCAAAGGGTCTTCCTAGTTTTAGCATCTGTCAGTCAACCAGGCCTGCAACACAAAGATCGTTGCTTATAATTATTATAGCCATGTATTTGCAATTTCTCTCTCAAGTTAGAAAGTATTATAACAGAGTTTATGGGAAAAATAAATTCTACCATATCTACACCAACCCTGTTGCCAGAATACTAAGAAAGTATATTTGTTTCTGTGGAGTCAATTTTTAATGTCCAGGCAGGCAGATCCTGCCACAGTGAAAGGCAGTAATTACTGGAAATGCTGGAAAAACCCTCTGCTTAGATGGGATGGCAGATGCAGAGATGATGCGGGCAAAATGCTGTCTCTCAGGCATCCTGGGAGGCAGTGAAAGATGCAAAGGCTGCACAGGGAGGGCTGCCTTTGGCAAAAGTCATTTCAACCTAAATTGAAGATTCAGGGGAAGATATTCCTTTCTTCTTTAATCAATGTCATCTTTTCGACATGATACCTAGAGCCCCTGTAGCCATCATGCAACATATGAAGGGAGGCTGTGTGGAAAACCAGAAGACAGAGGAGAGACACGGAAGCTCCTAGGTCCTTGAAGATGTCAGTGAGGGTGGTACCATCCAGCCTGAAGACAAGCAATCGTTATGACAGAAAAAACAACCTTCTCGCTACACTGGGCATTACGGTGAGGTACAGTCTTACCCAAATCATCCCAACTGACAAAGGAAACCCATAACAACCTTAGAGAGTGGAGCTGCAGAGAAGCAGCTCAGGGGCCAGCTGAGCCATGCGCCAATACCTGTCCAGGCCTCTTAGAAATTATCTGACTATCTGTGTCATATGTGCTTCCAACTTCTGAAAGTCAGAGATGGCGATGAGGATAGAGAGACAGAGACAGACAGACAGACACACATACATACATATACATACACACACTGAGCTACCATGATGTTTTGAGTCAGAATAAATCTGTGGTCAGAGTAGGTGATCCCTGCTGGTAAAATGAAAGATGAATTCTGTTTAATTTTTAAAAACAGTTATAGATGAGAAGGTATGTGTGACATGTGTGTTAAATTCTACTTAATTTGAGAGGATACAACTTTTCCATGTCCTCAAGTGTTTCAACATGAGGTTTTTACGGACTAGGAGGAAAAGTCAAACTATTCACACCTTATTTGAGTGTGGGGGAAATCCCATCCTTTAAGCTGCACACCACACTGTGTCCCAGTTCTCCTTCTTTAGAAAGATTGCACCGTAATCTCTAGGCTGCGGTAGCTGCATCCCTTCTCTGGGGCACAGATAGAGCCAGACCAGGGCTATCTGTGTCAATTAGCCAGTAAAACAGCTTCTCTGGTTTTAGGGAAATCTGAGAAGTGTCTTATTTATTTCACAATCCTTCTTTCCTCCTGCTAGATCCTAAATGTTTATAATATATATATATACACACACACATATTATGATTTAAGGAAATAAGCTAGTTTTAGATAGGATATATATATTGAGAAGGATTCTAACCTTTAAAGGACAGAGTTTTCATTTAAGTAACTGTTTTGGTTTGGGATGACAGGAGCAATAAAAATATGAGAATGGAATAAGATAAAAGTTTTTTCCTAAGAATTTAATAAAAATCAGAAAAGAGTACAGCTCTCATCTCAGCCATTCATTCCCTGAAAGTACAAACAACAGAATGCCCAATTATTTTGGAGGTAACAATGTCAGTGAAATGATACAAGACCAAGGAAAGAGAATACAACACGGTTTTATTCTATAAAATTAATTGTCAGGCAACCACTAGAAACAGTGGCTCTGGAGGAAGGGTAAGATACTGTGTGACAAAGAACTTCCTTTCCTAAAGATTTGCAGGATCACTGAGTACAGCCACCTTTTGATTTTCCTGTGTACAGTATATCCTCTAAGTGGTTTTTTATCTTAAATCAAAACAAAAAAGGAATTAGAGGAGTGAAAAAGAAAACCAGCAGTCGCTAAGCCTGGTTTCTGAAAAGAGTCTCATCAAACAGTGGTGATGCATGCTGGACTTGCAGACATGCCTGCTCTGATGGAAATGTTAATCTTTACATCTACACCAATGGCATTATTAATAATTCCAGTACTGACATGATCCTTAGATCTCAAAGGATAATGGATCACACTTTAAGCTTAAAGGACAGTTCCTCAAAGAGTTTTAAAATTGAAAAAAATGGAAGAATAACAGTGATTAATCTTTGCAGAGCATTTTAAATTCACAAACGATCTTCTCATGCATTTCATTCACTAATTAAATGAAGAAAGTGCAAACCAGGTAAATTTCTTAGTGGCCAAGCTGGAACTCAAACACTGTATTCAGAACCTGAATACTGCCTACTTCCCAGGGAAAAATCCCAGTGGGTCTCATGACATGCAATTTAATAATTTAACATTTGAGTGTTACTTAAAATAGATTTTTCCCTGTGTAACTTCCCAAAGACAAAGCACTAAGTTACATTAAACTTCAGAGACAAATTAAGCAATTTATTGTTTCTTTTCTCTGAATTGTTTTCAAAGGCTGATTTCCAATTGCTTGGGTGGGAGATTATGGGATTTGAAGAATCCAGAGGAAAATGGGACTCTCAGTAACTTACGTGAAACAAACCTTAGTTACTGCCCTGTCTGTGGACTCAAAAGGGCAAGGGTGATAAGTTAGTAAAACAACTGTTCTATTCATGCCTCATTTGAGTGTTTTGTTTATATATTTATTTACTGTTACTATTATCTGCTGAACATGTGATCACTAAAACAAGGATTCTGATCACCCTGTTAAACGTGCAAACTCTTCATATATAAAACCTGCCTGAACAACAACAACAAAGACGATGATACCACACAGCCAGTTCTGGAGAAGGAAATGGCAACCACTCCAGTATTCTTGCCTGAAGAATTCCATGGACAGACGAGCTTGGTGGGCTACAGTCCATGGGGTCACAAAGAGTCAGACATGACTGACACACCACACAGGCAGAAGAGTCAGAGCCTTGACAATCTCCATTAGTTGTATGGTTCTGCAGGGAGCTGCAATTCTCATGAGAATACTTCTGGCAGGTTTTGGTGGGAAGGCATCAAAAATGATACATATTTATTGCCTGTTTAAGAGTGGTATAGTTTTAAAGATACAGGTAAGCATTTTTAAATATTTCATAAAATTTTTAATCCAGAAAAAAACTTAGGATATTGAATAGATTATACTTTCACTTAATGGTTGGTATTTTCAATCAACAAACAGCTCCCAGATGTGAAGAAAGCAGTCTCCTTCCCTTCTGTTCTCTCCACGTATATTTGTATATGTGTGTGTGTATATATATATATATATATGTATGTATATATATATATATATATATGTATATATATATGCATACACACAGACCCCTGAGCGTATATGCTCAGGTGCTTGTGTGTGCTAAATCACTTCAGTCATGTCTGACTCTTTATGACCCTATGGACTGTGGCCCGCCAGGCTCCTATGTCCATGGAATTTTCCAGCCAAGAACACTGAAGTGGGCTACTTTGTCCTCCAGATCTTCCTGACCTCCAGTTCAATCCCTGTCGGGGATCCCAATTTGATCATCTCTTGCATCTCCTGCATTGGCAGGCGGATTCTTTACCATTGAGCCACCTGGGAAGCCCACATATATATATGTATATACACATACACACACACACATACACCCACATGCCTATAATGTGTAACCTAAAATTTCTGAAAACTAACTTATCATTATGTACTTAGGAAGCAGTAATTTCATTACTTACATCTCACTGTAAAACCCTATATTATATTTTTAAGAAATATTCTATCTAGATAAAAGATGCATGTGTCATAGGAAACCAAAGATAGTGGGCTTCTCATTGACACACACAACTCTATTCAAAGGAAATTCAGAGATAATTTTCATCTGTTTAGTCTCTGTAGGGTATTTTTAAATATTTTAAAATTCATGGGAATAATCAACATTCAGAAGAATTACATCTTTGGCAATGAGAACTACGTTGAGAGGTTTTAGAGCCTTTGCAAACTGCCACTCGAGCACATTATTTATGAACTCTTTGCTCTTTAAAATTGAGAACAAAGCAATTAACTACAATTTTACACCTTCAGAAAGACTAAGAACATGGTCTGCCATCTATTGTAAATTCCAGAGTGTATTTCACTTAAATTTATAGTTCCATTGTGTGGAAATTTTCCTTTTATTCAAAAGAAAGTTCTACAGTGAATCTTTTATTTTGTTCACAGAAAAGGGGCAATGCATACCAATTTTGTTCTTAAGAAAATAAGCTTAATAGGTCCCATTATGAAAATGATTCTGAGCCCAATATTTAAGCACATGATACACAAAGGCAGACCCTATGAAGCAGGACACACACTCTGGGGTCTGTTCACTGAATGTGAAGTAATCAGAGTGGAGGAACCGTGTGCCTTGAGAAGTGTCTGCACACTGGTGAGTGAGCACAAGTACTTTCTGTGGGTCAGCCATCACTCAGGGCTTAAAAGAAAATCCTTGCATCTCCATGGAGGCCACACTGCACTCGCAGCCCCAACAACCTCGTGTGCACTTGAATCCGGGGCTCAGGGAGGATCAGCAGTAAAGTTCCAGGTACAGGGGAGAAGGCAAGATCTGAGCCCATGTGGTCTGAGCAGAACTTGAGTGCCCCTCTCTGTGTATGCTAAAAAGAAAGAAAGTTTAGTCACTCAGTCAGCATGCAGCATCTTCAGATAGCATCTTCACCTCAGCCCCAGGACTGCTGTCCTGAATGGTCTGTGGTGGATGGACATCCTTCAGTGGGTGTGGATATACAAATTGTGGCATATCCAGACAATGGACTGTTGTTCAGCACTAAACAAAATATGAGCCGTCAAGAGTCTTAAATGCATACTTCCAAGTGAAGGAAGCTAATCTGAAGATGCCACATGCTGTGCCTATGTATGCTGACTCTTTACAACCCCACAGACTGCAGTCTACCAGGCTCCTCCATCCTTGGGATTCTTCCAGGCAGAAGTGGAGTGGGTTGCCATTTCCTTCTCCAGAGGATCTTCCCGACCCAGGTATCAAACCTGGGTCCCCCACATTGTAGACAGATGCTTTAGCATCTGAGCCGCCGGGGGAGTTCTTCTGCGTACGCTATACTCTCCCTAAGACGAGCAGGGATCAGGCGCTGGGAAGGGTCCACCAGACCAGCAGCAGGACACCAACAGACAACCTAACATGCCTTCCACTTGGAGAGTGACAGGATGGTCCTTTCGGAGGCCAAAAAGCAAAGGAACACAGATGATTGGATTTTCACACTTCAGAGCATCTCAAGGAGGGAATTAGAATAGAACTTCTACCCCCTGTTCTTTAGTATTGTCATCTCCTTCTTCTTATTCCTGCTGCCTGGGTTAGGCCCCTGTTGCCTCCTCTATTAGATTAACATTTCAGTAACATTTTTTCTCCTTCAATCTCCTGCTCAGTTGAATTTTCAAAGAGTGGTTCTGCCATGACCACACCACTGCTCAAGAGACCTTCCGGAGGCTGCTTGTGTCAAGACGATAAAACACACACAACTTGGACTCCTGTACTCTGCTTCCCAGCTGTGCTCTCAACACACGCTTCCTGCTCCCACCAAGGAGCCACCGATTCAGCCATTTCCACCTAATTCCCCGCCCACAACCTCAGCCCCAGGACTGCTATGCTGAATGGTCTGTGGTGGATGGATATCCTTCAATGGGTGTGGATATCCAGACAATGGAATGTTGTTCAGCACTAAACAAAATATGAGCTGTCAAGGTCTTAAACGTATACTTCCAAGTGAAAGAAGCTGATCTGAAGATGCCACATGCTGTATGATCCCAACTACAAGGCATCTTGGCAAGACAAAACTCTGGAAACAGAAGAGACATCACTGGTTGTAGTGATTGGAGGTGGTGGTGGTTGTTTAGTCACTAAGTCACGTCTGACTCTCATGAGCCCATGGACTACAAGCAGCCCACCAGGCTCCTCTGTTAATAGAACTTCCCAAGCAAGAATACCGGATTGCCATTTCCTTCTCCAGGTGATCTTCTCAGCCCAGGGATCAAACCCAAGTTTCCTGCAATGGCAAGTGGATTCGTTAGGGGGTTGCGGTGTGGTGCTGGAAATAAATAGGCAGAGCACAGAGAATTATCAGGGCAGTGACAATACTCTGTATGACACCGTAATGATAGAAACATGTCTTTATAATATACTTATTCAGATCCATAGACTGTACAACACCAAGTACAAATCATGTCAATTACATACTTTGATAATTATGATGTGTCAGTACAGACTCATCAATTAAATAAATACAGCACCTAATGGGGGGGGATGTTGATAATGGTGAAGGCTATGTGGCAACCCACTTCAGTACTCTTGCCTGGAAAATTCCATGGACTGAGGAGCCTGGTAGGCTACAGTCCATAGGGTCACAAAGAGTCGGACACAACTGAGTGACTTCACTTCACTTCATGCATGTGTGAGGGCAGAGGTATATGGGAGATCTCTATACCTTCCCCTCAATCTTGCTGTGAATCTTAAACTTCTTTAAGAAAGTAATGTCTTTTTAAAAATTAAAGGATTGATCAAGATGTATGCAGAATAATACCTCATGTCTCACCTCACTGTGATCCTGTACAAATGTTAAGTTCTTAAATCATGTATCCTCATGACAAACAGCTTTTAAAGGTAACAAAACACAAAGGTAAAGTTTTAAAAATTAAGTCTCCTGATTATGTTTACATGTTTATCTACAAATTTTGCATTTAAGAATCAACACTTTAGTGAACTTTTTTTTTCTAATTTGCTTCAGGAGAGTAAAATAAAAATCATATGTAATAAACAAAAATAGAATCATAGCCTTTTATATGGAATGGAGCCAACTGCTGAAAATTAAATCTTAACCTGCAGCCAACATTGATATTTGAATGTCAGAGACTAATTTCAGGAGGGAAAAAGTCAACAGTACATTGAATAGTTGCAAATTATATACTTTTAAAAATTCTTTAAATATAATTTGAGCTCTATATAAAATTACATATTTAGAACTAGAATTTTTAAAAAGTCTCTAGTACAAAAAGCTAGTAAATATTCTATTTATTTCTATATTATACATATTAAACCTTTACTGAGAATCTTTCATATATACATACATGTCAGACACTATTCAAGGTATTGGGAAATGTATTAGTTATCTATTGATGATGCTTAACAAAATGACCCCCAAACTCAGCAGCTTAAAACAATACCACTCACTAACAGTCTCTGAGACCAGAAGACCTTCAGAGGGTAGTTCAGGCTCAAGGTCTCCCAGGGGTCACCATCAAGATGGCAACCAGGCCGGGTCATCTGAAGGCTTCACTTGGGTGTCAGCATCTCCTGCTGGCTGGAGGCCTCAGGTCCTCACTAGCAGGCCCCTCCACAGGGCTACTCATCACATGGGCAGCTGGCTTTTCCTTGAGTGAGCAACCCAAGAGGGAGCAAGAAAACAACCAGACCAGAGGCAGCAGTATCTCATAACCTCATCTCATAAACTGCTTTCCATACTCTCTTCTGCATTATATTTGTCCCGGAGACTAACCTTGGTGCAACGTGGAGTAACTACACAAGGGTATCGCAGGGAACCTGGCTCCCACAGTAAAAGGAACACAAATGAGCCTTATCTGAATACACACTTTTATCTTACTAGGTAGGTTTATTTCTGATAGTAACCAATAACCACTTGGTACCAAGTTAAGATGAACAAGTAAGTGAGCAAGCTGAGGAACACTGGTCTGTGTCCAAACAAACCATCAGCTGGAAGCATCACACTGCTCCCAGGTTGTGCACTTGCATGCCTCTCCTCTGCTCGCCGTATCCCGTCACCCGGACCCGTTTCCGGACCTGCGCAGTAACGCCCACTCTGCAATTTATCACTTCCAATTCTATCACCTCCACAATCGTGTTCATCCTCTCTCCCAACTAAATGTTGTCACTTTCTCTTAATTCCCTCCTCAGATGTTTTAAATTTCTCTATCACCAACTGCAACTTTTTTCCTACATTGCAGTTACTAACGTTAAATATTTCCGTCTCAGTTCCATCAGTTCAGTTCAGTCGCTCAGTCGTGTTCGACTCTTTGCGACCCCATGAATTGCAGCACGCCAGGCCTCCCTGTCCATCACCAACTCCCGGAATTCACTCAGACTCATGTCCATCGAGTCAGTGATGCCATCCAGCCATCTCATCCTCTGTCGTCCCCTTCTCCTCCTGCCCCCAGTCCCTCCCAACATCAGAGTCTTTTCCAACGAGTCAACTCTTCTCATGAGGTGGCCAAAGTACTGGAGTTTCAGCTTTAGCATCATTCCTTCCAAAGAAATCCCAAGGTTGACCTTCAGAATGGACTGGTTGGATCTCCTTGCAGTCCAAGGGACCCTCAAGAGTCTTCTCCAACACCACAGTTCAAAAGCATCAATTCTTTGGGGCTCAGCTTTCTTCACAGTCCAATTCTCACATCCATACATGACTACTGGAAAAATCATAGCCTTGACTAGACAGACTTTCGTTGGCAAAGTAATGTCTCTGCTTTTCAATATGCTATCTAGGCTGGTCATAACTTTTCTTCCAAGGAGTAAGCGTCTTTTAATTTCATGGCTGCAGTCACCATCTGCAGTGATTTTGGAGCCCCCAAAAATCTACTGATCCAGTTTCACCATTTGGAGAGGAAGCACAGTATCTTATTATATGCCCTGCATGGCAGTTATTCTACCAATTATTTTAAAAAGAGTGAATTACTCTGTGAAGGGGATTTATTAGACAGCACTGCCAAAAAAAGAACTAAAACAGGAAAGAGCCTTAAAAACTGGAATCCATAAAGGGATAACCAGTAAAGAGAGAAATACATTTTGAGGCTGAAAGTAGGGCAGACAGATCATCATAGAAAAACACTTTAGATGACAGCTCTATCCCCAATATTGACCTGCCCTTCATGCCTTTCCCAACTACTGTAGTAAAGAAAATGCTTCCCATAAATGGGGACAGTTATGGCCCAGCTCTTGAATTCTAACATTCTCAACACATACATAGGTTACAACATTTCATGAAATTTTAAGTTTCTACTCATTTACTTCTTCTTTAGGAAATACAGGCAATCAAACTGGGAAACTGTTCCACCTCCATTACTTACCATTTCTGAATCCTGCTTGTCAAAGAATATGTTTTGTCACATTTTATTATGATACATCAATATAGCCAGGATTTATTTTTCAATTCATTGATGTTTAACAGAATCATGTTAAAGATTAAACATGAACTGAGTTCTAAATGTGCTTCTGTCACTTGACCTTAGTCCATGTCATTTCAAAGTCATTATCATCTCCTTCGGCACATCAGCCTATCACACAATACCTGTACTTTTCCACTGAGTGATGGGAGATAACTTGTTTTCAGAATGAAAGTAGATATATACTAATGTATACAAAATAAATTAATATTTTATTCAAAATTGTGTCTATTCAATAATTCATAATACCAATTAGTAAAGAAATAGAACTGAAGTATTGACCCATTAATTATGTTGTTGTTGTTCAGTCGCTAAGTTGTGTCCAACTCTTTAATGACCCCATGGACTGCAGCATGTCAGACTCTCCTGTCCTTCACTATGTCCCAGAGTATGTTCAAACTCATGTCCATTATTATATATATTCCATTAATTATATATATTCACAACACCTTACTGTGATTTAAAAGGCCCTCAATAATCCAAACCGATTATTTTCTGACTTCAGTTCTGCCTCCGTCAGCACATCAGCTCCCCTTCCACTTCTCAATTATGTTCAGCTTTGTCCAGCTCGACTTCTGCTCCTGTTACTTCCTTTCCACAGAATGCTCATGATACTTCCTTTCCATAGATTGCTATCACAAAATTTTCATAGGGTGGACTGGTCATATTGCCGAGTCTCAATTTAGATAAATTCTCTCTGAGAGACCTTCTAAAATTTCAATTGCTTAATAGGAGTTCAACCGAATTATTCTCTATCATGGCACTTATCATGTATAATTGTGTTATAGTATGAAATTTAAATTTTTATTTGTTCATTTGTCTATTGACCTCCTGCCAGATTAGATTTTGAGCTCCCAGGGCAGTAGTCATGTTTTATTTTTTAATTTGCCAACTTATAACAAAGCATAATACAGTGCTTGGGACATGGAGGGCATTCAGAAATATCTTTGAATAAATGAATCAACATCTCATCAATCAAACCCAATCTTTTACAGTTAATCCTTTATAAAACTTAACTCTACATTCTGTTCTTGCTTTCCCTGAGCAAACCTTTTAATTCAGTTTTATAGAATTTTTGTGTTATCCCTCACCCAAGGGATCAGCCTGTAAAAAGTACACTTTAGGAAATGAAGTAAAGCCATGTCCAGGATGGGACTCATCATGTTTACCTGCAGTGGACGTGCAGGGCAATAACCTGCCATCACTGAGTCGAGAGAGCCATCACACAGAAATAAAGAAATTTCCTGCAACTGTAATGAAAGAAGCACTAAGAATATGTCTCTTGTAAAAGAAATGGGAGAGTGAAACTGCCAGATAAATATCTATTCCAGTAGATGACTATACTGCAGAACGCTGGAGAAATTTCCTGTTTTTATTAAACCATATGGCAAAGCCTGAAGAGAGCTGCATTTGGTCTGGAAGTGGCACAGCTGTACAGCAAGAGTGATTACACGAGGCCGAGTGGCCTTATATTTTTCAGCTCTCTTGTTTCCACTGTTTACCTCTCCACTCTCTGTTCTCACATTGCCAGCACAGAAACCCTTCATGTTGTCCTCAGAGGCTCACATTGTGATGATCATCTGCCTGTGTAAACACACAGTTGTTGTGCGTTGGGGAAACCAACGGACCATGGTTATTCCTCTTTTTTCCCCTCAATACAACGTAAACTTCTGCAGAAGCTGAATAGAGGTCATCAAATGCCATAATAAGGAAGTCAGAGAATTCTTCTGATTGTATGAGTATTTGTCAAAAGGTTATAATTTGAGGAGGATGCTGCTGCTACTGCTGCTAAGTCGCTTCAGTCATGTCTGACTCTGTGTAATTCCATAGACCGCAGCCCCCCAGGCTCCCCCGTCCCTGGGATTCTCCAGGCAAGAACACTGGAGTGGGTTGCCATTCTTCTTATGAATATTAAAAAAATCCAGGCATTCTGGTATTATTGATTTTCCTTAAAACAAGCTCTGGAAAAATACATATATAAATATATACATACATTTCTGGCCTGAAACTTTGTTTCAGCCTAAGAATTTTACTCTTTACTTTCTTCAACTAGAGAAAAAAGCAGAAATCAGATTAGTCATACAAACTGATTACTTTTCAAACCTATCTCCTAAGTTCAAAGTATCTGCTATTTAGAGCTTATGAATATGAATGATAAAAAATGATGGTGTGTAAATACCCAGAAGAGTATTTGATTTTGATCTTGTATAAATATATAACACTTGGGATAAATCTGGACACAAAAATGCAATTATAATAAGGAAAACACATCTGAGAAAACTATGAGAATTCAAAATTTTATTTTAAATTTAATAAATATTGGCTCCTACTTATGTTATACTTATGTTGAAAAGGAATATTAACATACTTGTTTACATTATTAATACACTCTTTTCTTTGTTCCCATGATGATCCAGGGAACATAAAATCCGATCTTCCCAAATTGAGCATTTTAACAGATGAATTGTGCAATTCTGATGTTACAAATGCAAGGAGTAAATATGCATCCTGTATTTATTTTTTCATAACCAGGCCTAGAGAGAGGTACCTATCGGGATGACAGTCTCAGATATTTCTCAGTCCTGGCACAGGAATAAGATGAGTAAATACAATTTCAGACAACCCTCCTGGTTACAGTCAGAATGTGATTTATGGGATGTGAATCAGTCTCCCAGAGTGACTCATGTGAAGAGTCAAAGGAAGCCAAATTCTGCTCCAGGGTCTCAACTAAAAGCTGGCTCACAGATTTATCACTAATTATTTATCTGATGCCTTGTGTGATACCTATCCAAGTGGTCTGCAGGGAAATTTTAGGGCTTTCCTTTTGGATATTTAAAACTTACATTTTCCAAAACAAGAAAAGAATAATTTCAAATTTTCCACATTGGTGCTTGTAAGTATAATTTGTAACCATGGTGACTTGGTAATCAACAAGGAAAATGCATGAAAACCCACCCTAGTGTTGCACCAAGCCTGAAGTAAAACTAGAATTCTTATTTTAGCCCCTAATCAAGGCTTCTGGCCACGGATAAGTCACATCACTTTTCTGAATTTCCGTTTTATCTCTAACGTGGTAGAACTCAAGAATAACCATATGCTATGTAAAGAATATCACTTGGAATATATAGAGATAATTTGAAAAGCTGTATTATTTATCCTACTAAACAACCCCTGAAATAACAAATCATATAGGTAATAAAGATAGCACAGAATAAAGAAATACAGCATCCAAAAGAAGTTAAAAAATGAGGAGAAAATAAGCAAATAAGAGATAAGACTGATTTTGAAAAAAGCAAGACAATGAATTTAAACCCAATCATAAAAATTATCATACTAAATGGAAAGTTGAAACATATTATTTAAGATAGAGACTCTGCAACTGAACAAAAGAACACTCAACTTTGGTGCCTACAGGAAGATCACACTAAATATAAAGACAGAAATAATTCAAAATTAAAAGTATGGGAAAGATACACCAGGAACAACGAGGGTCATTTATAATGATAAAGCAGTCATAATGAGAAATTCACCAAATGTACATAACCCTAAACCTTTATTCAATTGATAAAAGAGTTTGAAAATGCATACAGGTAAAACTAATAGAACCACAAAAGAAACAAATAAAACCAAATTGTAGTCAAATATTTAAACAATCCTCTCAATGATAGAAAAAGGACACAGAAAATCAGGAAGATATAAAAGACTTGAACATTATTAACCAATTTGACCTGATATTTATAGAACCTTGCACCAAAAATAGCACAATACACATTATCACAAATGCACATATGTCTATATAAAGGATTCTATAAAATCCACAAAATCTCTCAAAACTGTTAAGTGTAGCAAAATTGATACAATATCAATCAGTTCATTTCAGTTCAGTCGCTCAGTTGTGTCCAACTCTTTGCAACTCCAGCACAACAGGCTTCCCTGTCCATCACCAACTCCCAGAGTTAACTCAAACTCATGTCCATTGAGTTGGTGATGCCATCCAACCATCTCATCCTCTGTCTTCACCTTCTCCTCCTGCCTTAGATCTATCCTAGCATCAGGGTCTCTTGCAAGGAGCCAGTTCTTCACATTAGGTAGCCAAAGTATTGGAATTTCAGCTTCAGCATCAGTCCTTCTAATGAATATTCAGGATTGATTTCCTTTAGGATGGACTGGTTGGATCGCCTTACTGTCCAAGGGTCTCTCAAGAGTCTCCTCCAACACCACAGTTCAAAAGTATCAATTCTTCAACACTCAGCTTTCTTTATAGTTTGACTCTCATGTCCATATATGACTACTGGGAAAACCACAGCTTTGACTAGATGGACCTTTGTTGGCAAAGTAATGTCTCCATGTTTTACTATGCTGTCTAAGTTGCTCATAACTTTTCTTCCAAGGAACAAGTGTCTTTTAATTTCATGGCTGCAGTCACCATATTGCAGTGATTCTGGAGTCCCCCAAAATAAAGTCTGTCACTGTTTCCAATGTTTCCCCATCTATCTGCCATGAAGTGACTGGACCGGATGCCATGATATTAGTTTTTGGAATGCTGATTTTTTAAGCCAATTTTTTCACTCTCCTCTTCCACCTTCATCAAGAGGCTCTTTAAGTTCTTCTTCACTTTCTGCCAGAAGGGTGGTATCATCTGCATATCTGAGGTTATTTATATTTCTATGGGAAACTCTGAGCTGGATGCAGCACAAGCTGGAATCAAGATTCCTGGGAGAAATATCAACTTTGTCAATAAAGGTCCGTCTAGTCAAGGCTATGGTTTTCCAGTACTCATGTATGGATGTGAGAGTTGTACTATAATGAAAGCTGAGCACCAAAGAATTGATGCTTTTGAACTGTGGTGTTGGAGAAGGCTCTTGAGAGTCCCTTAGACTACAAGGAGATCAAACCAGTGAATCCTAAAGAAAATCAACCCTGAATATTGATTGGAAGGACTGATGTTGAAGCTGAAGCTCCAATCCTTTGGCCACCTGACGCAAAGAGCTGACTCCTTGGAAAAGACGCTGATGCTGGGAAAGATTGAGGGTGAGAGGAGAAGGGGATGACAGAGGATGAGATGGTTGGATGGCATCACCGACTCAACAGACATGAGTTTGGGTAAACTCCATGTGTTGTGGTTCTTGGGGTCACAAATAGTCAGAAATGATGGAATGACTGAACTGAACTGAACTCTGCATAAAAGTTAAATAAGCAAAATGACAATATACAGCCTTGATGTACTCCTTTGCCAATCTGGAACCAGTGTTGTTCCATGTCCAGTTCTAACTGTTGCTTCTTGACCTGCATACAGATTTCTCAGGAGGCATGTCAGGTGGTCTGGTAGTCCCATCTTCTTAAGAATTTTCCACAGTTTGTTGTGATCCACACGGTCAAAGGCATTGGCATAATCAATAAAGCAAAAGTAGATGTCTTTCTGGAATTATCTTGCTTTTTCGATGATCCAGCGGATGTTGGAAATGTGATCTATGGTTCCTCTGGCCTTTTCTAAAGCCAACTTGAACATCTGGAAGTTCACGGTTCACGTACTGTAAAAGACTGACTTGGAGAATTTTGAGCATTACTTTGCTAGCATGTGAGTTAAGTGCAATTGTGCAATAGCTTGAACATTCTTTGGCATTGCCTTGAGAAGGAAATGGCAATCCACTCCAGCACTCTTGCCTGGAAAATCACATGGACGGAGGAGCCTGATAGGCTACAGTCCATGGGGTCGCAAAGAGTCAGACACGACTGAGCGACTTCACTTCACTTTCTTTATATGGGAATGAAAACTGACCTTTTTCAGTCCTGTGGCCACTGCTGAGTTTTCCAAATTTGCTGGCATATTGAGCACAGCACTTTCACAGTATCATCTTTCAGGATTTGAAATAGCTCAACTGGAATTCCATCACCTCCACTAGCTTTGTTCGTAGTGATGCTTCCTAAGGCCCACTTGACTTCACATTCCAGGATGTCTGGCTCTAGGCGAGTTTTCATACCATTGTGGTTATCCGGGTCATGAAGATCTTTTTTGTATAGTTCTTCTGTGTATTCTTGCCACCTCTTCTTAATATCTTCTGCTTCTGTTAGGTCCCTACCATTTCTGTCCTTAATTGTGTCCATCTTTGCATGAAATGTTCCCTTGGTATCTCTAATTTTCTTGAAGAGATCTCTAGCCTTTCCCATTCTCTTGTTTTCCTCTATTTCTTTGCGTACAGAACCTAGAAACTTACAGTACTGCCTAAGGCAATCTATAGATTCAATGCCATCCCTATCAAAATACCAAGGGCATTTTTTACAGAAATAGAGTAAATTAAAAAATTGTATACAGACACAAAATACCCCAAGTAGCCAAAACAATCTTGAGAAACAACTACAGTGCTGGAGGAATCAGGCACCCTGCCTTTAGACTATATTAGAAAACTACAGTAATCAAAATACTATGGCACTGGTACAAAAACAGAGACATAGTTAAATGAACAGGATAGACAGCCCAGAAATAACCCCAAACACTGATGACACAGAAATCAAACACTAAAAACAATGTTATTTATAGCAACATCAAACATATGTAATACTTAGGGATAAAACTGACACAGAAGTCATTAGTCATCAGGGAAGAAACACAAAGAGCAAGTGCAAAGGCCCTGAGGCAGAAGGAGCCTCCAGGAGGTAATAGGAGGTAGGTAGACAGAGGAAGAGAGGTTGAAAAGTGAGCTCAAGAGGCAGGAAGGGGCCGTAAGTTGCAGGGTCTCTGGGGCCTTGGTAAGGACTTAAATTTCATTCTTAGCCATCGTTTTTCTAAGTAACCCAGCATCCCTTTGTAAAAATAGCGTAGCATTTTACGGATAATAACTTTACACCCAGACCCTACATGTTAACATCCTCCTGCTCTCTAGGGGTCTCTCAGACTACACATTCGGAAGGACTTCTGTGCTCTTTCCCCGTCGCCAGGTCCACTCCCACCCCCAGTCCTTCAGCTCTCTCTGTCACATGCTCCCATGGGTCCCAGCTGGCTCCTGACAGCTGTGCTGCTTCAGACCCACGAGCAGCTGGTTCTGATAAGCTCCTCCCCTAAGCTTCTTGCTGTGCTGAAACAATCTGTACCCTGCAATTCTGATATGAGGACATTTCATAAATCCTAACTGCACTGTTAGTGGTTAAGAGACTTTGAATGAGTTACTTAATTTCCCAACATCCCACATTCACCATATTCAAACCAGAGAGCACAACAAATACCTCCCCTTGTTGTCATGGAGATAAAAGGAGGGTGAGGCACAGATTCTGACAGAAGTCTCAGAATAACATACAACAGATCAGTATTAATTGCTGTCACTGTTAGGAATATACTTACAATAAGAATATTAGTAACATATTGACCTATTCTGTTTTTAAATCTTAACTTGACATTCTTTAACCTTCCTCTAGAATTCTAAAAAATTCAGTTATGATTTGTATTATTTGTATGAAGAATCTTTTTTTCATTTGTTATTCTCTACTTTAATCAAATCCATTAAAAGCACATGTATATGTTTAATATGAACAAATTTTGCATTTTGTCTTACTCAGGCAATATTTGTAACAATAAAACTTTCAAAAATACATGATCCAGCACATCCTTGAATTTGCAATGCCATCATCACAAGTAAGACAATACCTTCCTAACAGTACCCCTAGCACTCACATGCTAGCAAGGTAATACTCAAAATTCTCCAATCCAGCCTTCATCAGTGAACTGTGAACTTCCAGATGTTCAAGATGGATTCAGAAAAGGCAGAGGAACCAGAGATCAAATTGCCAACATCCGCTGGATCATCGAAACAGCAAGAGAGTTTCAGAAAAACATCTATTTCTGCTTTACTGACTATGCCAAAGCCTTTGACTGTGTGGACCACAACAAACTGAGGAAAATTCTTCAAGAGATGGGAATACCAGACCACCTGACCTGCCTCTTGAGAAATCTGTATGCAGGTCAAGAAGCAACAGTTAGAACTGGACATGGAACAACAGACTGGTTCAAGGCTGTATATTGTCACCCTGCTTATTTAACTTATATGCAGAGTACATCATGAGAAACGCTGGGCTGGATGAAGCACAAGCTGGAATCAAAGATTGCCAGGAGAAATATCAATAACCTCATACACAGATGACACTACCCTTATCACAGAAAGTGAAGAACTACTAAAGAGCCTCTTGATGAAAGTGAAAGAGGAGAGTGAAAAATCTAGCTTAAAACTCAACATTCAGAAAATGAAGATCGTGGCATCTAGATGGGGAAACAATATAAATAGTGACCGACTTCATTTTGGGGGCTCCAAAATCACTGCAGATGTGACTGCAGCCATGAAACTAAAAGATGCTTGCTCCTTTGCCAGGGTCCAGCCCCGGTGGATCCAGGGAATTCGAAGACGGGGACGGCGTCGGCGTCTTTGGATAAATACATATTTAATTACAGATACAGAGAGAGATTAGAAACGGATAGTGTAGTAGGAGATAGTGTAGTGGAGAAAAGGAGGCTGAATCCAGATGGGAATTCAGCCAGAGAAACGGGAGCGAGAAAGAAGTGACATGGGGGAATCAGTCTTTCCGGAAACTGATCTGATTGCTTTATTTTGGGGTTTGCTTATATACCTTTTGTTACATATAGGGATGAATACAGAGTCACGCGGGGGTCAGCAGTCCTGACCTTTATCAAAATCAGGTGCTTCACATAAAAAGGTCTTAGGGATTTTATGATCCTTGCTTTTTGATAACCAAAAACTTATTTTGTCCAAGGGTGTTTTTCCTTAAACCAGGCATCACCCTCCAAACAAAGTTACATTCCTATAGGGTGAGGGTGTAGTGAGTTACAATCAAGAAAGGAATTTATTTAACCCAAGGTTAACATAATTAATCTTAAAGGTTAATACTTATTTCTCCTATATGTTAGTTATATTCATTATAAGAGCAGGGAATATGGAGATTTAGGAGCAAACATCAGCCCAATGAATAAAAATCCTTTCACCAATGTTCCCCTTAAGATCTATTTAGTGTTAAGATAGTGATAAAGTTACATTTTTACATAGCAAGGACGCAGTGATTTATAACAAAGTACAGTGATCTATTACAAAAGAGAAAATTCATTAACTCAAAAAATTTAGTATTGCTAACCTTAAAAACTACAATATTTCCTTTTCTATATTCCAAATACATTGATTAATATATTCCCAGGTGCCTAAGGATATGGAGGCCTGGTGGCAATCATTGACTCAACAAGAAGAAAAAGCCCTATGCTAATTAAGACTCTCAAAATACTCCAAAACTCTCTGTGCTGTTTATGGTTAAGAGGTAGTAAACAATCATGTGAGTAGTGGCAGGAGTATGGATAATCCTGTCACACAAGCTAGTCTGTCAGCAGAGAGGTTTGACCTGAGACATCCTTGTCCCACCCAGAGCAGGGAATTAGCAGCAATTATTGACACAACAAATGAAAAACCCTTCACCAATATAATTCCTAACCAACCCACTATACTAATAATTTCTAACTCCCCCAAAGAATTTCCCTTTAGTAAGTCTAAAACATCAGGCCTCAGGTTGGGAGACTGTAAACAATCACATGTGGCCGGACGAACCTATACAGGCGGGCTAGATAACCTTCAGAGGAGTCCCTAAGCTGAAACACTCTTGTCACGCCCAGGAGTTTCTATTGCCTTGGAGCTGCAAGTTAACTCCTTCTCCGAGAGAAACGGTTATGGGGGAGAGCCCCCCATAAAGTCAGAGGTGTAGGTGAGAGCATAAAACAGACTCTGGTTTTGGGGTTAGATGCTCAGGAACAGGGGGTTTCCTGAGGCTTGATCACGCCTTTGCGTATGCCAAGCCTCCTTCCTCATGACCTTTGCCATGGCGGAGTTCCTCACACTGGCCCCCGGCACTCTTTGGAGGAAAAGCTATGACCAATCTAGATAGTATGTTGAAAAGCAAAGACATTACTTTGCCAACAAAGGTCTATCTAGCCAAAGCTATGGTTTTCCCAGTAGTTATGTATGGATGTGAGAGTTGGACTATAAAGAAAGCTGAGCACCAAAAAACTGATGCTTTTGAACTGTGGTGTTGGAGAAGACTCTTGAGAGTCCCTTGGACTGCAAGGAGATCCAACCAGTCCATCCTAAAGGAGATCAGTCCTGAATATTCATTGGAAGGACTAATGCTGAAGCTGAAGCTCCAATCCTTTGGCTACCTGATGCAAAGAACTGACTCCTTGGAAAAGACCCTGATGCTGGGAAAGATTGAAGGCAGAAGGAGAAATGGACAACAGAGGATGAGAAGGTTGAATGCCTCACCAACTCAATGGACATGAGTTTGAGCAAGGTCTGGGAGTTGGTGATGGATAGGGAGGCCTGGTGTGCTACAGTCCATGGGATCACAAAGAGTCAGACACAACTGAGTGACTGAACTGAACAGTACCTAATACCAGTCTAAATGGAGAGTTTACAACTGATTCAGGGGTCTACTAAACCTGACAGTGAATTGTGTTTAGCTATGGAAAAAACTCTTCAAATATTAAAACATTAAGTTACAGATGTGGAATTTGGTACCTGGAGCTATTTTGTTTTCATTTGCAATGTGATCTTGGCAATCACCCATCCTCCATTTGTTTGGAAAAGTGAACGAGTTAACCTCAGGATAAACAATTTCACAACCATTTGTCAGAAATTAGACTAACCGCTGAATCCATGGGTCTTACATGAGCGTGTGCATCACAGAAGGGACTACACGCACAGGTGGCCAGGCCCCTCCCTTCTGGATCTGTGGGGATGGGGGAGACAGGAAGCACTTATTTCTAACAAGTCCCCAGGACCTCTGCACTGGATCATGTTTTCACAACCCTTATGCATAGTTTTAGCTATCTTAATTTATGTACCTGGTCAAATATTTACATTCCTTATTTAAGAGCTAATTTTTGAGAACCTGCTGTAAGCTGGATGCCATGTTAACATTAGAAGCAACAGTTGTGGACCTATTTTCCAACTTGTCCCTGAAGCACTGAGAACAAAGTCCACATGAAAGCCATCTTGCATCCACAGGTGAACAATATTCTGGAGGAACAAAGCTGAACCCCACTCTCACTAGTCAGTCTGACCGGGCCACTCTGTGTGTACACGTGACTTCTCCTGAGCTGGTCCACCTAGGGGAGCTGTCTGGCCCTCCTGGGGGGTCACTGCTTCTTGATGCAGTAATGAGGGGCACAGGTGTTCCGTGGAGAAGGGGACATCTGGAAAGGTCACAGTAAGTTTTAGTCACCCCCAGGCTCGGGGGACCTCATGGGCTTGCTCTAGAGAGGGCCTTGGGGAGACTCTGACGGGGGCATTTTTTTCCCTCCAAGCAGATGCACATCAGCCTCTCTTCCTTTAGACAAGGCTGTGAGACGCAGGGCTGCAGCTGGTGAGGAGCCCGAGGGCAGAGCCGGGCTGTGGGGTTACAGCTCCTCTCTGCCGTGACACACCTGTGTGCTTCCTCCAGCACACCGGACACATCTGCTGACGCCACCTGCACCACTGGACACGGACCAATTATCACCATCGCCCATAGGCCGCATGCGGCGGGCCTGACCCTGCCTCCCACTCTGCAGACAACCCTGTTCAACCAGCACACCGTGCAGCCCAGGCTGTTAGGGGAAGCCGGGGCGGCCTTGAGTGAGAGTCTGATCACAGGGTGGTAATTAGGGAAAGAGGGGTGGAGGCAGCCAGTTCAATACATGAAGAGTATAAAGCCAGGCTCGAACACAGGGTTACTCAGAAGACGAATAACCGAAGACCCTGCCCGCATCTTTATGGATGAAGGTTTTTAAATCTGGACCTGCCACTCAGTAAAGCTCTGGAATTTACGACCTCCTGAGTAAGTTAACTCTCTCTACCACACATCATCCCAGATCTCAGTGGGGAAGGGGGTAATCAGCAGCCGGGCCTCAGGCAGCAGCGGCGGCTCTGCTGGTCTGGCCGAGTCTGGCGGGCTGAGCTGCACAGTCAAGCTCTGTGGAAGCTGCCAGCTTGTTGGCCGGAAGCCTGGGGACAGAGGCTGGCCTAGACTGGGACAGGTGGGCCCTGCTGCCAGGTCCCCTCCACAACCCCACCAGGGACCCTTCCAGTGATGTCGCCGATGAGAGGAGCTCAGAAATGAAAGCATCAGAAATGCTCCTGTCCCACTGGCCAGAGCAAGTCATCTGAGGCCGGAGAAGGGTGGGAGGGCACCAGGGGAAGTCTGGACCCAGGACCAGAGAGGCACTCACCTACCACACCTGAGTTTTTCTGTTGCTGTTTTTTTTTTTTAATGTAGAAAATTTGGAAGTCTTAAAAGGTATGAAAATCACCATGCTTCACTATTAACAGGGGCGGGGGGGGGAAACTCCTGATCTATTTCTTCCATCTTTTTTTTTCTATGATCATATGCAATTCCACTTACAGAAAATGAATCATATGGTTTGTATCCTCCTTTTCCCAGTTATTATTGTAAGGCTGGACCCCGGGGCCATGTTGGGCCGCCCCTTCTCCCCCTGCCCCGGCGGCGAGGGGGGGAGGGGAGGAGGGGGGGAGGGGAGGAGGGGGGGAGGGGAGGAGGGGGGGAGGGGAGGAGGGGGGGAGGGGAGGAGGGGGGGAGGGGAGGAGGGGGGGAGGGGAGGAGGGGGGGAGGGGAGGAGGGGGGGAGGGGAGGAGGGGGGGAGGGGAGGAGGGGGGAGGGGAGGAGGGGGGGAGGGGAGGAGGGGGGAGGGGAGGAGGGGGGAGGGGAGGAGGGGGGAGGGGAGGAGGGGGGGAGGGGAGGAGGGGGGAGGGGAGGAGGGGGGAGGGGAGGAGGGGGGAGGGGAGGAGGGGGGGAGGGGAGGAGGGGGGGAGGGGAGGAGGGGGCTGGGGGAGGAGTCCCTAACGGAAGGGGCCTCCCGGATCCCGGGGACCAACGACAGCACACTTCACCAGCTAAAGCCGCCCCACCCCAGCCGCGTAGAAGGGCCTATCAGCCTGCGCCTGGGCCTGCGACCTATCCCAACCCCCATCCATTAACCTGACCATCCCTCGCAAGGAACATATATAGCATAAGCCGCTTCTAACACCGTCCGGGCGTGGACTTCCTCAACCTGCGAATCGTTCAGGTCCAGGAACCCCGCCCAGTAGCGCTTTGCCATTAAAAAGCCTGTTAGACACTTTTTTGGTGTCCTGGTCGTCTTTTTACCTAACAATTATATCGTGTACATTTTCATAAGCTTGTACTCTTCTTAAGCTTCATGAGTAAGCCTACATAACATCCTGACTTGCTGTTATACTCTATTACTTTAAACATTTCAAATTACAAAATTATGTACAATATTGTTCTTTTAGAAGACTTAATCTAATTGAGAAGAGTTGATTTAACTGAAAATGGGCTGATTGTTCTGAAGTTTCTCAATGCCTATTACCAAAATGCTTTCAAACATGTCTGTCCTACTTCCATGACCAACCATGAATGAGCTGTGCCTTCTGCAACCATGAGTCTTTTCCTGTTTTACTAAGTATTGGCAATAAGAATAACTGCATCAAACTCTAGGGCCATGATCAACATTCAAATAGTTAATCCACATGAAGTCACATAAAAATGTTAGGTGACCATTAAATAAATGGTAGTGAAACTATTACTCCTATTATAGTAATTTGAATGTGCTTCCCAGGTGGCAGTAATGGTTAAGAACCTGCCTGCCAATGCAGGAGACATAAGAGGTGCAGGTTCAATCCCTAGGTCATGACGATCCCCTGGAGAAAGGCATAGCAACCCACTCCACTATTGTAGCCTGGAGAATCCCACGGACAGAGGAGCCTGGGGAGCTACAGTCCATAGGGTCGCAAAAAGTGGGACATGACTGAAGTGACGTGGCACACACATATACACTAACATTTTAAAAATCTTTCGTGAATTCTCTCTTCGTTTTCCTTTCTCCTTTCCTGTTTTTCAATCTTGAGGCTTTCTGGCATCTTTGTTTTGTTTCTTTGCTTCCCCTACCAGTTTCTATTTTCACTTTTTCATATTACAAGAATACCAAACTTAAAGTCCCCTCACTAAACTCTTTCGGGAACTGCACTATATGAAACAAATGAAATTACTAGTGTCTGTGTTGCCAAGTTTCCACAATAACACCCAGTGGAACAGTCAGAGAGAAAACAGCATCTGAAGACAAAGACAAGCTTGGAAACAGCCTCAATGCTTTTAACTGTGTCCATGTACTCGCATTTCCCCTGAATAACTGGAATTTCTCTCCCTCAATTTCCAACCACGAAGTTTGCTGATGGGTCGATGCTCTCAGCTAGGAAAAGCTTTCAGCTTTCTATATTTTGTGTGCCTGCAGGGGCTCTGTCAGGAATGGGTGGTTTCTCCTGGATTGATGATAAGCAATGACTGTTTCTTCCATTAAGAAGTGATATGAAACACTAGAATTACTGTGTGTGTGGAAGGTAAACACCCTCTTCTCCTCACTGTGTTGTACTGGTAACAATTAAGTTGATATAAAAGTATATCCATGCAGCCTCTTGTGTATATTTCACACTCAAACATTCATAATTGCTCCCCCAGTGTAATAGCCTAGATGTTAATTTTAGATAGCTGAAATGGCAAGTCATATATTTTTAAATCATTGAGTCATTTTAAATTAATGTCTATTTGTTTTTATTTTGAAACTCTACTGAAATAATAATGGAAACTGAAAGTACAGGCCACAGAAATGATTATATGAATTTGACTCAGTCATGTTATTTGCGGAATCTGTAATTTTTTGACAGAAAGTCTGTTAAACTGGCCTCTGGTTAAGTTGTTCTATTAAATTAGTCTTTTCATAGATGACTAAAGTTACAGCTTCACTTGAGTTTTCTTGGCAAGTAATGAACAGAGAAAATTTGAAAAAGTCAAATAAAAGGAAAATGTATCACCAAAGAGTCTGAAATTCTACTTGAGGTCAGTGGTCATTAACTAAAATGATACCTGTCAGGATGGCCCAGGGCTCTTCTTCAACCATAACGAGCTGCTCCGTTATAGACAGAGAATAGGTGAAAGATTTGATTAAACCAAGAAGAAGTACTGCCCGGTGCCTACCACAGAGCTATGCAGGGCAAGGGAGTTGATGGATAAGAACGGAACTGTGACGATGGACCATGGAAATGAATGGGAGAAGAGCAACGAGAATAGGAGGGGAACTCGGACAGGGAGAGGAGACACCTGAGCAGGGAGTACGATGGAGCAAAGGGAGGACCAGAAGGAGCAGCTGAGGCCCAGAGAGGTGGTCAGGGAGATGGGAGTCAGCACAGCCCTTGATAACAGCAAAATCTAGGATGTTACTTGGGGTTGAGATAAGATGAAAACAGGGCATTTCTAAGACAGGAAGATGGGGATACTGGATGAAGCATCTACAAAGATGGTAAAATCACCATGAAAAACATGTCACGTTCTGTGGTGGGGAGAGAAAGCATTGAGCCAAGTGCTAAAATGCTCACTAAATTAAGGGAGTCAGGAAACTGTAAACAAACACAGTATGTTGCAGGTTAGCGGTGAGTATCTTAAAAGAGCTGGCAGGGTGGAGATCTGACCCGTTCCATCAAAGAAAGAATATGATTCTGCAAACTCAAAAGAAACATCCTTTTCCAAATATCAGAGAGCCCCTGAGCAGGTGTGTGCCCTGCCAAAGTAAATGTGGTAAATAAAAGGAGGAAGATAGATATCCTTTCTGAGATTAAAAAAAAAAAAAAAAAAAAAAACCTCATTACCTTTTCTTAACAAAACTAGGAAACCAAATTAAAGGTTGAAAAGAAAAATGATTCCAAGTATTGGTCTGCCGAATACAATGTGGCAAGAAATGTGGGGAGAAAAAAGAACAGAAGCAATCTGTCTGTGACCTCGGCTCTGTGGGGAATGGTTTCCAGCTACCCTCATGGTCCAGCCAATCAACTGCAGAATCAGCGATGCCCACCCACCCACTCTGCTCATCACACTTCCACTTGGTTACAATTGCGGAGAAAACTTCCCAGGAGAACTCAGAGCTGTGCAAATGCCATACTGTCCCATGAGGACAAAGTCGTCTGACAACTTGTAAAAAAATGCTTAACCTTTTTTTGTAAATAAAAAATTTTAGTAAGATCATTTGAAAAATACACTTTTGAGAAAAATACCCAATGTCTAAATGTATTAGATATTTATTCTGCTATGAAATACAAAATAATTATTCTTGATACAAATTCATTTATTTTAATCCATTTCTTAGTTGAAGCTGCCTCTTTAAAAATAAGAAAAGCTCTAACTTTTGAATCCAATGGCTGCCTGGGTGATTCCAAGATCCTCATAGCCCCATTTGAATTCCCAGTAGCAGATCACCTCCTGCCCCTCCCCCACAGGGGAGCAGGATTTCTATGATGGTGAGAAGGTGTGTCTTATGCCTGGGTGGTGGGAAACGCTATAACAAGAAGTGTGAAGCACGAGTCATGTACATTGGTGCATGGTCTATTCACGCTGCTGTAACAAAATACCACAGACTGGCTGGATTATGCATGTGTGCTAAGTCACTTCAGTTGCATCCGACTCTTTGCTGACCCTTTGGACTGTAGCCCACCAGACTCCTCTGTCCATTGGATTCTCCAGGCAAGAATACTGATGAGTGGGATGCCATGCCCTCCTCCAGGGGATCTTCCCAACCCAGGGATCAAACCCCCATCTCTTACGTCTCCTGCATCGCCAGGCAGTTCTTTACCACTAGCACCTCTTAGCTGGCTTGTACACAACAAGAATGTCTTTCTCACAGTTCTGCAGGCTGGCAGGGTGTCAGCATGGTCAGTTCAGTTCAGTTCAGTTCAGTCGCTCAGTCGTGTCCAACTCTTTGCAACCCCATGAATCACAGCACGCCAGGCCTCCCTGTCCATCACCAACTCCCGGAGTTCACTCAGACTCACATCCATCGAGTCAGTGATGCCATCCAGCCATCTCATCCTCTGTTGTTCCCTTCTCCTCCTGCCCCCAGTCCCTCCCAGCATCAGAGTCTTTTCCAATGAGTCAACTCTTCGCATGAGGTGCCCAAAGTACTGGAGTTTCAGCTTCAGCATCATTCCCTCCAAAGAAATCCCAGGGCTGATCTCCTTCAAAATCAGTATGGTCAGGTTCTAGTAAAGACCCCTTACAGACTGCTGACTTCTCCCAAAAGAAAGCTCTGTTGGCCATCTTTTAGACAGGCACAGATTTTGGAACAGAATAAGCCATCATCACCACAACAACAGAAACTGAAAGAATAACTAAATGCTCCAAAGTAATTAAACAACTATGGAAAATCTGTCTAATGTGAACATTACTAAGAGACTAAATACTGTTCATAAAATGTCTATTATCATCTAACTTTGATACCTCCCTAGGAAACTTCCCTTTTCTTCTAATCAAATGATTAAATCAATCATGGTTTTCCAAGTTACCAATATTTATAGCATCATTAAGAATTATTTAGCAGAGTCCACTTCCTTTAGAGGTGATGCAAAATGTTCAAACTGGCTAATTCATGTCATGTCATATATATCAAGATGTGATTTACTAAAAGCCAACTGATGTAAAAATCTGCTTCTAATTTTTCTGATTGTAAGAAATAATCCATATTAGCAGTGGCAAAAATATCACCAAGTCAGGTGTGACTGAAAGACTGGGAGAATAGATATTCTTTGACAAAAAATATAAGCAAAGGAGTGCTGTGATTAAAGACAAAACTGACAAAAACAAAAGGAACCAACGATATGTCAGGATGACCTTCACACAAAGAAAAACTTACACCTACATCACCATCAAGTGACAGCTGAAAAGAAATGCTAAAAATGGTTCACAGGTGATTGAGACAGGAAACGAAGAACTCAGGATTTATCAAGAAATTATCACTGTATCAATGATTTTTTTTTAAAAGCAAAACAGTATCTTCAAATGATATCCTTGATGGTAGTCAGCTGCAATTAACAGAAATGCCCTGACTGACTGTGAGGTGGGGTAGTGGTGGATGGTGGAATTGGATTTCTCCATATCAGATTTCCCCCACATCCTTCTAAGGTTGCCCCCAAAACAATCTCAGCTTTTAAACAGTATTAAATGATAATAATAATAAATGGAATAACTGACATTGACCATGCTGGTGATGGTTTCATTGCTAAGTTGTGTCCAACTCTTGACACCCCATGGACTGCAGCCTGCCAGAGCCTTCTGTCCATGGGATTTTCCAGGAAAGAATACTGGAGAGGATAACCATTCCCTTCTCCAGGGGATCTTCTTGATCTAGGGACTGAACTCAGGTTTCCCGCATTGCAGGTGAATTCTTTACTGACTGAGCCACAGTGGAAGCAGTTTTGTGTTGTTTTTTTTTTTTTTTTTTTTGGCTTGTGCCAAGAGAACCTTAGTTACCTGATCAGGGGTTGAACCCAGGACCCCAGAAATGAAAGCTTGAGTCCTAACAACTGGACCACCAGGGAATTCCCTAACATTGACTATTCACCAAAAAAATCTTGAGAAAAAATACAAGGTGGGAAACTCATCTTCAAAGTCTTTTCACATTGATGTCCATATTCTTCTCTTGTTCTCCCACCACTCCTATCTACATGAGCTTAGACGCCCACATCCACCAGTAAATCCCCTATACCCTTACTGACTCTACAAGCCAGGTCTTGTGGAGGAGACTGTAGTGATACCTTTCAATTCAGTTGAAGCCTACTAGACAGCTACTTGCTGTAAGGTAATATGTTTAACACCAGGGAAGAAAAATATAAACCCAAATACCATATAATCACTTCTTTGAACGAGAGGCCAATCCCACTAGTTCCTACCACCCTTGATCACCTCCCTGGGAAGTCAAAGATATTCTCTCAATATAAACACCTATTATCTACCAAGAATGTATTATGAACGCTCATATGTTGGTGGTGAAAGTGCAAAGTGGTACAATCACTAGAGAAGCTGTTAGGCAGTATCTACTGATACTAAAGGGACTTCCCTGGTGGCTCAGATGGTAAAAAATCTGATGCCTGCAATGCATAGACCCAGGTTTGATCCCCGAGTTGGGAAGATCCCCTGGAGAAGGAAATGGAAACCAACTCCAGTATTCTTGCCTGAAAAATTCCACAGAGGACCCTTGAGGGCTACAGTCCATGGGGTCACAAGAGTCAGACACGACTAACACTTTCACTGATTATAAAGCAGAAGATAGGCATACTCTCTGACCCAGAAACTCTTAGGTGAGTGTGTGTGTCTAAAAAGGAAATGCATGGATACAGTCACAAGAGACCTGTTCAATAATACTGTTATGTGCATTAATCATAACAGCCCCTCAAAAAGATGCGACATGTCCACGTCCAGTAGCATGGGAACCATACTGTCATCCGTTCATACAATGGAACACTCTCCAGAAATGAGAACAAGCAAACAAACTATTTGCAACTAAGATTAATAGCACAAACACAGTTCTGAAATGGAGGAAGCCAGATGCTCACCCATCCCCAAGATATGGAAAAACCAATATATGGCATTAGAAATCCAGGTACTAGTTACACAGTCCTACACTAAAAAAGGTTCGAGAGTATTTCTGGCACCCTGGTGTATTTGGACTATATAGCCCACCAGGCTCCTCTGTCCCTGGGATTTTCCAGGCAAGAATACTGATGACCTAGTAATGGCTTATACCTTCATGTGGAAGTTGACGCTCTAATCTCATTTGTCAAAATTCACTGTACTACACATTTATGATTTCTGCACTTTTCTGTATCCATGTTATACTTCAATAACAATTCCCCCAAAGAGAAAGAAATCATCAATTTAATCCACCACATTGAGAAAACAATATTCACTTGGATGCAGAAAAACAAGGGAGAAAATATTATTCACATTGATGCAGAAAAAGCAAATCATAAAATTCAATCCACATTAATGAAAACTTTCTTAGCAAACTTGGAATAAGAGAGAACTTCATGAATCTGATAGAGTATATCTGTAAGAATCTTCCAGCAAACCTTGCATTTCATTGTGAAATATTGAAAGCTTTCCCTTGAGATCAGAAATAAAACAAGGATGGCTGCTATCACCAATTCTCTGACATTTTACTGGAAGGCCTATGTAATACATTAAGACAAGCTTAGAAAATGAAGAAATAAAACTGCCATCCTTCACAGATGACTGGTACACATAGAAAATCCAAATGAATACAGAGATAAGCTATCACAATTAACGTGAGTTTAGCACAGTCACTGGATAGAAGGGAAATATAGCAAAAGTCAATTTTATTTATAGATGTACCCAAAAATAAAAAACAAAATATAGAAATACATCAAAAGTAGACACTGATCCATTACAAAGCCACTCAAGAGCTCTACACAGAACATTTCAAACCACTATTTTAAGAAATTATAAAGCTCTTAAGAAATACTCTACTGAAAGATTATCAGGACCTCCTAAGTACTCAACTTTGGAGGCCAGGTTCTTCTTAGTGGAAACCAATGCATTTTGAACTCCTCTTTCTAATGTAATTTAGAAGTAGAATGATTCGTTGTCATATAGTTCCATGTTACAGTTAATGCAGTTTACTTTTTTTTATTTTAATCATTAGATGACTTTTAGCTTTGAACAAAATGCTAAATTTTCCGTTCTAGGAAGGATTTTTAAAAAGATAATGTCATCATCAGAACCATTCAAAACCAAGGATTACAGACGCCAAAATAAATTTTAAAGCTTCAACAAGGTTTGTAATTGTGCGTTGTCTTTGGAGCACGTGGAGGGCCTGAGACTCACAGGGCCAGCCCGGGCTGATGAGGAATATCCAGCCCTCACTCAGAATCCCTCAAGATCAATGAGTTTCCCTTGAACTTCACCATCTAATCATACATTTATTTAACACATACTATGCATGCTGAACTGGGACAGGCACTGTTTCAGGAACTAGAGATACAGTGGAGAGTATAGTCTTCTCCAGGCTCCCTTTACTCTGTCCCTCCCTTTCAACTTATTCTTTTTCCCTCTCACATATATTTCAATTACCATAAAAGACTCTGTGGTCACAAAGCAGTATTATTCAGCTACTGGCATCCCACATCAGTTTCTATGTTTTGCTCCCAGATCAAATAAGACATTCAAATTTAGGTTTTTAACGAGCTGAAGCGGGGACTTCCCTGGTGGTCCAGTGGTTAAGAATCTGCCTGCCATTGCAGAGGACCCAGGTTCAATCCCTGATCCAGGACCTAAGATCCCATACCCCATGAGGCAACTAAGCCCATGCACTGCAACTACTGAAGCCCATGTGCCTAGAGCCCATGCTCTGCAATGAGAGAAGTCACCACAACGAGAAGCTTGTGCACTGCAGCTGAAGAGTGGCCCCCTCTCACCAGAACTAGAGAAAGCCCACACATGCAGCAATTAAGACCCAGTGCAGTCTAATAAGTGAATTAATTAGTTAACTTTAAAAACAGAACTGAAAGAATTATCAAAAAGACATGGAGACTTACCCTAAAAAATTAAAACTGTGATAGTAGTAACTGTGACAACCCACTTTAGTGAATTGTTTGGTATACAAACAGCTCATGGAGCTCTATATCAAAAAAAAAAAAAAAAAAAAGAAAAAGAAAAAACAGCAACCCAATCAAAATTGGGCAGAATAAATAAACACTTCTCCAAAGAAGACATACAGATGGCCCAAAAGCACTTGACAAGATGCTCAATATCACTATCAGAGAAATGCAAATCAAAACTACAGTGAAGTATCACCTCACACTAGTCAGAACGGCCATCAAAAAGTCTACAAACAATAAATGCTGGAGAGGGTATGGAGAGAAGATTGTCCTCCCACACTGTTGGTGGGAACATCAATTGGTGCAGCTCCTATGGAAGAGTATGTAGGTTCATCAAAAATCTAAAATAAAGAGCTACCTTATGATCCAGTAATCCCACTCCTGAGCATATACCCAAAGAGAACCATAATCCGAAACGATACATGGACCCAAACGTTCACAACAGCATTATTTATGATAGCTAAGACACGGAAGCAACCCAAGTGTCCACCAACAGAGGAATGAATAAAGAAGACATGGTACACATATACAATGGAATATTACTCAACCATAACAAAGAATTGGAGAAAGCAATGGCACCTCACTCCAGTGCTCTTGCCTGGAAAATCCCATGGATGGAGGAGCCTGGTAGGCTGCAGTCTAGGGGGTCACGAAGAGTCAGACACGACTGAGCGACTTCACTTTAACTTTTCACTTCCATGCACTGGAGAAGGAAATGGCAACCCACTCCAGTGTTCTTGCCTGGAGAATTCCAGGGACGGGGGAGCCTGGTGGGCTGCCATCTATGGGGCTGCACAGAGTCGGGCACGACTGAAGTGACTCAGCAGCAGCAACATAACAAAGAATAACTAATAATGCCATCTGCAGCAAAAGGAGGGACCTAGAGATTATCATACTAAGTGAAGTAAATCAGACAGAGAAAGACAAATACTATACCATATCACTCCTATGTGGAATCTAATTTAAAAAGATACAAATGAACTTACCTACAAAACAGAAACAAGACTTAGATATCAAAAACAAACTTATGGTTACCAAAGGGGCAACAGGGCGAGGGAAGGATAAATCAGGACCTGAGAGGGAGGGAGGGGGACAGAGAGAGAGAGAGAGAGAGAGACACACACATACACACTCTCTCTCTCTCTCTCTCTCTCTCTCTCTCTCCTGTATATGAGACAGGCAACCAGGAAGGATGTACCTATAGCACAGGGAACTCTACTCAGTATTCTGTGAAAACCTAACCAAGCACTTAAGACAGGATGAATAGATGTACATGCATGATTGAGTCATCATGCTGTACACTTGAAACACAACACTGTAAATCAACTACAATCCAGTAACATTAAAATATTTTCAAAGATGAATTATTTTCTGCCAAACCACATACCATCATGACATACATTATGACTGGATATTATAGACCACACTGTCTTAAGAGTTTTTTTTTTTTAATTTTTATTTTTACTTTATTTTACTTTACAATACTGTATTGGTTTTGCCATACATTGACGTGAATCCACCATGGGTGTACATGAGAGTTTTCTAAGATGAAATTTTATTAGACTGAACATTCAGTTCAGTTCAGTCACTCAGTCGTGTCCGACTCTTTGCGACCCTGTGAATCGAAGCACACTAGGCCTCCCTGTCCATCACCAACTCCTGGAGTTCACTCAGACTCACGTCCATTGAGTCAGTGATGCCATCCAGCCACCTCATTCTCTGTCGTCCCCTTCTCCTCCTGCCCCAATCCCTCCCAGCATCAGTCTTTTCCAATTAGTCAACTCTTCACATGAGGTGGCCAAAGTACTGGAGTTTCAGCTTTAGCATCATTCCTTACAAAGAACACCCAGGACTGATCTCCTTTAGAATAGACTGGTTGGATCTCCTTGCAGTCCAAGGGACTCTCAAGAGTCTTCTCCAACACCACAGTTCAAAAGCATCAATTCTTTGGCGCTCAGCCTTCTTCCCAGTCCAACTCTCACATCCATACATGACTACTGGAAAACCCATAGCCTTGACTAGACGGACTTTAGTCGGCAAAGTAATGTTTCTGCTTTTGAATAGGCTGTCTAGGTTGGTCATAACTTTTCTTCCAAGGAGTAAGCATCTTTTAATTTCATGGCTGCAGTCACCATCTGCAGTGATTCTGGAGCCCAAAAAAATAAAGTCTGACACCGTTTCCACTGTTTCCCCATCTATTTCCCATGAAGTGATGGCGCCAGATGCCATGATCTTCGTTTTCTGAATGTTGACCTTTAAGCCAACTTTTTCACTCTCCTCTTTCACTTTCATCAAGAGGCTTTTTAGCTTCTCTTCACTTTCTGCCATAAGGGTGGTGTCATCTTCATGTGTGAGGTTATTGATATTTCTCCCGGCAATCTTGATTCCAGCTTGTGTTTCTTCCAGTCCAGCATTTCTCATGATGTACTCTGCATAGAAGTTAAATAAGCAGGGTGACAATATACAGCCTTGATGTGCTCCTTTTCCTATTGGGAACCAGTCTGTTGTTCCATGTCTAGTTCTTACTGTTGCTTCCTGGCCTGCATACAGATTTCTCAAGAGGCAGGTCAGGTGCTCTGCGATTCCCATCTCTTTCAGAATTTTCCACAGTTTATTGTGATCCACACAGTCAAAGGCTTTGGCATAGTCAATAAAGCAGAAATAGATGTTTCTCTGTAAGTCTCTTGCTTTTTCCATGATCCAGCGGATGTTGGCAATTTGATCTCTGGTTCCTCTGTCTTTTCTAAAACCAGCTTGAACATCAGGAAGTTCAGGGTTCACGTATTGCTGAAGCCTGGCTTGGAGACTTTTGAGCATTACTTTGCTAGCGTGTGAGACAAGTGCAATTGTGCGGTAGTTTGAGCATTCTTTGGCATTGCCTTTCTTTGGGATTGGAATGAAAACTGACCTTTTCCAGTCCTGTGGCCACTGCTGAGTTTTCCAAATTTGCTGGCATATTGAGTGCAGCACTTTCACAGCATCATCTTCCAAGATTTGAAATAGCTCAACTGGAATTCCATCACCTCCACTAGCTTTGTTTGTAGTGATGCTTTCTAAGGCCCACTTGACTTCACATTCCAGGATGTCTGGCTCTAGATGAGTGATCACACCATCGTGATTATCTGGGTCGTGAAGATCTCTTTTGTACAATTCTACTGTGTATTCTTGCCATCTCTTCATAATATCTTCTGCTTCTGTTAGGTCCATACCATTTCTGTCCTTTATCAAGCCCATCTTTGCATGAAATGTTCCCTTGGTATCTCTAATTTTCTTGAAGAGATCTCTAGTCTTTCCCATTCTGTTGTTTTCCTCTATTTCTTTGCATTGATCGCTGAGGAAGGCTTTCTTATCTTTTCTTGCTATTCTTTGGAACTCTGCATTCAGATGCTTATATCTTTCCTTTTCTCCTTGGCTTTTCGCTTCTCTTCTTCTCACAGCTATTTGTAAGCCTTCCCGAGACAGCCATTTTGCTTCTTTGCATTTCTTTTCCATGGGGATGGTCTTGATCCCTGTCTCCTGTACAGTGTCAGGAACCTCATTCCATAGTTCATCAGGCACTCTATCTATCAGATCTAGGCCCTTAAATCTATTTCTCACTTCCACTGTATAATCATAAGGGATTTGATTTAGGTCATACCTGAATGGTCTAGTGGTTTCCCTGCTTTCTTCAATTTCAGTCTGAATTTGGTAATAAGGAGTTCATGATCTGAGTCACAGTCAGCTCCTGGTCTTGTTTTTGTTGACTGTACAGAGCTTCTCCATCTTTGGCTAAAGAGAATATAATCAATCTGATTTCAGTGTTGACCATCTGGTGATGTCCATGTGTAGAGTCTTCTCTTGCATTGTTGGAAGAGGGTGTTTGCTATGACCAGTGCATTTTCTTGGCAAAACTCTATTAGCCTTTGCCCTGCTTCATTCCGCATTCCAAGGCCAAATTTGCCTGTTACTCCAGGTGTTTCTTGACTTCCTACTTTTGCATTCCAGTCCCCTATAATGAAATGGACATCTTTTTTGGGTGTTAGTTCTAAAAGGTCTTGTAGGTCTTCATAGAACCGCTCAACTTCACCTTCTTCAGCGTTATTGGTTGGGGCATAGACTTGGACTACTGTGATATTGAATGGTTTGCGTTGGAAACGAACATTACTGATTATCAAAAAATAATTTGATCAGATGTATAGTTTTTAATTTTAAAACAATGAACTTGAAGACATTATGACAAAACAATGAATTGGGGGCCTAACATATACCATTGCTATATACAGAAGATAACACTTTGACATATGGTTTAAAATATATCTCAGCCTCCCTTTTATTTCCTTTTGATGTTTATAAACCTCACAAGTATAAAAAAAGGGAAAGGCTACTATCTTGGTAATAACATTTCTTCTGCTTTCCTGACTTGAGATAAAACTTTTTCCCAGTTTTGTTTGTTTCTATCACAGCCATTCTGATGTCTTGCTGGTGTTTTGTAGGGTCGCTATCATCACAGAGGCTATTGATTTTTTTTTTCCTTCAAAATATCTGTCCATGTTTTTGCTGCTCTTTCTTTACTATTCAGTTCAGTTCAGTTCAGTTCAGTCGCTCAGTCGTGTCCGACTCTGCAATCCCATGAATCGCAGCATGCCAGACCTCCCTGTCCATCACCAATTCCCGGAGTTCACTCAGACTCATGTCCATCAAGTCTGTGATGCCATCCAGCCACCTCATTCTCTGTCGTCCCCTTCTCCTCCTGCCCCCAATCCCTCCCAGCATCAAAGTCTTTTCCAGTGAGTCAACTCTTCACATGAGGTGGCCAAAGTACTGGAGTTTCAGCTTTAGCATCATTCCTTCCAAAGAAATCCCAGGGCTGATCTCCTTGCAGTCCAAGGGACTCTCAAGAGTCTTCTCCAACACCACAGTTCAAAAGCGTCAATTCTTCGGTGCTCAGCCTTCTTCACAGTCCAACTCTCACATCCATACATGACCACAGGAAAAACCATAGCCTTGACTAGACGGACCTTAGTCGGCAAAGTAATGTCTCTGCTTTTGAATATACTATCTAGGTTGGTCATAACTTTTCTTCCAAGGAGTAAGCGGCTTTTAATTTCATGGCTGCAGTCACCATCTGCAGTGATTCTGGAGCCCAAAAAAATAAAGCCTGACACTGTCTCCACTGTTTCCCCATCTATTTCCCATGAAGTGATGGGACCAGATGCCATGATCTTTGTTTTCTGAATGTTGACCTTTAAGCCAACTTTTTCACTCTCCTCTTTTACTTTCATCAAGAGGCTTTTTCATTCCTCTTCACTTTCTGCCATAAGGATGGTGTCCTCTGCATATCTGAGATTATTGATATTTCTCCCAGCAATCTTGATTCCAGCTTGTGTTTCTTCCAGTCCAGCATTTCTCATGATGTACTCTGCATAGAAGTTAAATAAGCAGGGTGACGATATACAGCCTTGACGTACTCCTTTTCCTATTGGGAACCAGTCTGTTGTTCCATGTACAGTTCTAACTGTTGCTTCCTGGCCTGCACACAGATTTCTCAAGAGGCAGGTCAGGTGCTCTGCGATTCCCATCTCTTTCAGAATTTTCCACAGTTTATTGTGATCCACACAGTCAAAGGCTTTGGCATAGTCAATAAAGCAGAAATAGATGTTTTTCTGGAACTCTCAGTGCATAGTAAAATTCTCTTGATTCTAAGATAAAAATTACATGATTTAATTAGTCATTTCTGAGATACAAGATGTAATGAACTCTGGATAGTATTATAATTGTGTAATGTTACAATTGTAACATCATATTTTAACTGATGAGCTTGGAAATCTGCAATGCATGTGTATGTATTACAACTTCTGAGAAGAACAGATGATAGCACTTCACTGTCCCTAAGTAAGGCTTAGGATATTAACTTAAAATCATCAAGAGTTCTGAAGAGTTGAGAAACTTGTGGATATTTCTCTTTACAGTATTTCTAACAGAAATAATTTACTGTCTGCTTCAGTGGTCCCCAAGAGTGCCTGAACTAGCCTTACAGATTTGAAGACATGCTTAAATTTTTAAAAATTTAGTGTTATCAAATAGTGAAACAATTTGAAAGAAAAAGGAATTAAGCCAATGAGAGGAAACATAAAACAAGTAAAAAAAAAAGTGTACAACTGTTTGCCTAACTTGTGACTAAGTGGGCTAAGGGAGGAAGATGTAGTACTATGAGTGTATGTGCTGAAAGACCAAACCTGGTCCGAGATATGATCCAGAGTATGAGAATTTGATTCGGTATCTCCCAGTGAGGTGCAGATAAGATGAGGAGGAAAAGGTTTTCCTGGAATAAGGAATAGTGCCTTCAAGGCCATTTTCCAAAACAAGCACTCAGTGAATGACATATTGAAGTAATTTCAATCGTTAAGATGAGAGAGCAGAGAGGAAGTGGAAAGCAAGATAAGAATGCAAGGATATGTAGGGTCCAAACACCAACTGTCCTAGAGACTGTGGCAACATTATACTTCTGAGACCAAAGGGAATCACAGCAGGGCTTCAACTGGGTGACTGATGTCACCACCATTGGGTGGTTGTTGATGGCAAAAACCCTGATTCAAACAAAAAACCGTATGAGGAAAAATGAGATGACTGGACAAGTTTAAATATTTACTGATACTCAATACAGTAAGAAATTACTATATTTCAGTTGCGACAATGAAACTGCAGGTAACATTTGTTAAAAGATTCTTTATCTTGTATAGGTATCTAAAAATATATAGAGATGAAATGGTATGGTGACTAGAATGTAGGCAGTGTGGTGTGGGGGATACATACAGATATATCGATTGACCATGAATTAATAATCATTAAAGCTAGATGAGGATGCTGATGGAAATTAACCCAAGTGAGAGGGGATGAAGGGCCATGTAGTGTTAAGAGCAGCAGTAACTGATGACTCAGGGCATATGGAGCCTACTAGGAGATGGAAGCAGAGGCTGCACGTAGGCTTTCATGCTCCATACCTGGAAGGACAGCAGTGCGATTCATTACGATGGGAAACCACATTAAAAGACCAGGTTTTATGATGGATTTAAGAAAAAGCATGTGGCCCAAGAGCACCATTCTATGTCTAGAGAAATTGTGAATTTGAGATGTCTTTGAGACCTCAAAGAAAAGATGCTGAATGAGTAATTGGATGTGTATGTCTGGAGCTCAGAGAAAAGGTCTGGACAGGATGTAAGAGTCTGACAGTCATGTGTTTATCTGTGGTCTTAGAGCCACACTAATGGAGGGAGGAACCAGGGAAAGACTCAGAAGCATTCTTCAGGTAAATTATCCAGGGCAGTGGGGTGGGGGAAACAAGTGGGTGAATTTACAAATATCCTAAATATCATTCAATTCAATAATCTTTTCTTTCCCATGCAACGTTATTCTCCAAGTTTCTAGAAAGGACTATGACTGACCAACTTGGATTTCATATGTAATCCTTCCCTGACAGTTTCAATGATTTTGAAAATCAACAAAGAGCAAAGTAGAAAACAGCTGCTGAAAACTTAAGTTTCATATAAATATGCAAAACTATTTTCTTAAGATCTTTACCTGATACAAAGCATGTCCAATAGTTTCTGAAATTGACCAATATAGAACAGAGAAGGTAAAAAAAAGTAAACAGCAATAAAATTAAGCTCACTCTGCATTAAGAGATAATTTTATGCTTGTCAACAAAATTTTAAAATTAGTATTTCATTCAAAGGTCACAGCTATGTTTTTGATAGATAAAACAAAGTTATTTATATTTTACAGATGAAGAAATTCAGAGACAGGATTCTCCAAGACTGGTTTATTAAATAAGGTCATATTTCCAATTAAGCAACAGGCCAGAATTTGTAGTGAAAATCTAGCTTGTGCTTTATGTGGCTCTTTTTTCAAAGATAATTAATTCAGACAGTCTATCTGTCATGAGTTCAACAGCATCTCCCCCAAACTCCCTTCTACTCAGAACATCTGAATGTGGCCTTATTTGGAAATAGAGTCTTTGCAAATTTAATTAGTTAAGGATTGAAACTGGATCATACTCAATTAGGGTGAGTTCTAAATCCAGTGAGAGTGTCCTTAGAAGAAAAGGATGCACACAAGCCCAGGGAAGAAGGACCATGGAGATGGAGGTGGAGACTGAAGTGATGTGTCCACAATCCAAGACACTCCAAGAATTAGCTGCAATCACCTTCTAGAAGCAAGGAGAGAGGCAAGAGACTGTTTCCCTCATAGACTCCTTACAACACTAACCCTGCCAACACCTCGATTTCAGACCTCCAGCCTCCAGAACTGTGAATGAAGATACTTCTATTGCTTTAAACCACCCAGTTTGTGGTATCATGTTATAGCAGCCTTAAGAAGTCAGTCCACCATCACTTAGAGAAAACACTTTTTGTTTACTAATAAAAACTGTTTTCATCACGAAGCTAAATGCCCTCTGATTCCAGTGTCTCTCAAAATATGTAATGTACATTTTTCCTATGGTGAATCTGGAACTGTGAGAAAGCAGAACCATTGACAGTGTTTAATTTATTTCTTTCCATTTGCAGCTGCAAATGAAATTTGCTTATGTTATGGCTGATTATATTTGAAGTATAGACTTTCCTTCTAAATTTCTCTCCAGACCTTAATTTATCTTCTTATATTTTTATCCAAATGTTCTTCCATTTTTAAACATAATTGAATCACAATCTCATTAAGGGTGAAAGTCATGTCTGTGTGCATTTAGTTGATTACCTGGTGGATGGAACAATCGAAATACCACTCACTGACTTTTTACCAAAGCAAACCCCAGAAGTGATGGATATTGTCCCACTTATCTCTAACTTTCTGAATCTTACATAACAAAACCAGTAGGAGAAACTTCTCTGGGACTAAGAAAGAGAAAAACAATACCGTATTTGAAGTGTTTAAATACTGGGAATACCGTGCAGCTTGCTGTCAGGCCACATCACCCCACCTCCTAATTTTTTTCTTTTTCAGAAAAAGCTTGTCCTTCATCTCATCAATCATACAGCTATTACTCTGTATAGGCTGGGATATTAGTCTTTTCATCCTCTCACCTTGTCCCTCCAATTGCACTCATCCCTTTTTAATTCAAAATCATATCAAGATTACTGCTTTTTAAAATCCATTTTTAGCAAAAATCTAGGACTTATCTCTCCAGAGAAATAATAAAGATTAGATTACAATCATAGCTTTAATATTTAGAATTAGCTCCAAGTAGGGCATACACTGAAGACTGATTTTTTTTTTTTTTTCATCATAAAGCTCTCCTTCTCTAATGCAGTCTTAGGGACTCTGCCAAATGCAGGTGATGGTGGCTGACATCCTTGCTACAAGCTTTGAATACATAGCTTCTCCCTGCTCTCCTCTGGGTGGTCCTCACTGATTTCCACAGGAGAGTTAAGAAGCAATGTTTGTGCTTGGTGGGCACTTGATAGGAGATTTCAGTGTGACCATTTCTAAGCACAAGCACAGATTTGGCTATTGTTTTTTGGGGCTGATTTTTTTCAGTAACTTAAGCCTATGCAATACTTTGTCCTGTTTTCCAACATACTCTCTGTACTCATGATCCAACTTTATAAATATCTGTACAGAGGCAGCTTGATGCCTCTGATGTGTTATTTGACAGTGATTCATTTTATTAGGTTATATCTCATAATACTTTCTTGTATTTTTATTTCTGCTCTTCCATGTGGATTCCAACCTATCAGCAATGCCAATATGCAATGAATTGAACTGTAATCACACAAGGATTGACTGATTTTTTTAGGTTGTGGCAGGCTCACAAGGAAAACTAAGGAATTTTTTCAAATGACCCTCTGTTATTTTTGCCTTACAATATACAAATCAGGGCAGTAAATGACAATAATTAACTGACTAAATAGGAAAGTGCTCGTGTTTTAGGAGGAAATGTAATTCCCAAGGAAAAGAGAGTGAGGAGGAGAGAGGCAGGGAATGTCTGGAAGCAGAGAGCAAGTCTTGCATTACTCAGAGGCCATTGCTTCACAAAGAGACACAGCTGGTGGCCCAGCCAGCAGCCACCTCTGGACTGTGTTCAGCATCAGAAGACAAGAGGGGCCACAGACCCCCAGCTCCCGCTCATCTCCTGTCTCACTGGTCAAAGTCTGGCCCAGGAGGACCTGACTCCTCAGTGCCAGCTGGTGTCCCCCGAGCATTTCAGACGTTCCAGGTGAAGCCACATGGCACACTCTGGACCACAGCACTGCATTCGTGCCCAGAATCAGGAGGAATCAGCCTCAGGGGCTCCATCGTGGGGGGGCGGCGCCTGCCGGAACTTCTGTGTCTCCACCAGCGGTGACACGGGGGTCCTTCCAGATGCCTGCCCTCACCCTGGGGGCAGGAGGAGGGCAAGAGCACCTGCGCTGTTAGATGATGGGCAGGGGCCATGGTATGGAGGGGGCGGCAAAGGCTGGGATGCTCTCATAAATAAGGAGCCAAGAGCCCAAGATGCAGTCAAGGCAAGAGAAATGTGACCGACACACGTTTAACCTGGGAAAACTTTGACAAGACAATAAAACATCCTGAAGACAGTAAGTACTTTCAAAAGGGAAAACAGAAAGCTGCAGTGCCCCTGAGTGTATGTTACTGCAATATACAGCCACCTGCCCTCCCAACAGAGTAAGCAGAATACAATCACAATATTTAATAAAGGGAATCCTCAAACCAATTGCCTGTAGCTGGTGTGAGCTTAGAGAAGCAACAGTGAAAATTAAATTGGTCTACCCTGAGATTAAGGATTAATTTAGGATGACCAAGACAAAATATAAAGAGGACATTTTTAATATCTGAATAAAGTTACTTTTGAGGGAAAAGATCACTATCACCTTTGATGTAAAAACAGTCCTACAACCCTTAACAAGGAAAGATAATTCATTCAAGGAAAAGCCATGCTAAATGAGATGTCAATGTTTTTGACTGTTTAACTGATAAGAAAATACTGACATTAATATTATGTATTTGTTTTAAAAGGACCTAATGATTTCTCACAGAGCCTATCTATGCATCAGTCTGAGCTGTGAATGAATTGGGTCCCGGGGCACCTGGGGTCTTGCAAAACTACCATCATCATAAGCGGTCCTGAAGCACGCTGATAAGAGGACAATAAAGCTGATCCATGTGGGACATGTGAGTATCGTATCCTAGACCCCTTCCCCTCTCTAGGTCTGCAATCCCTGTAGCTCGCAGAGCAGGAACGAGTCCCGTTTCTGCAAGTCCCGTGTCTGTGCTCAATAGTCTCAGATGCAGGAGGCGCCCCGGCCACCTCCGTCCCCCTGACGGCCCAGGTGGGGCCCTGCTCTCATCCCTCACGGGCATCTTCTCCAAACCACACCTCTCACGGGTGAAGCACTTCCAGAGCCAAGGCCACAGTCAGTCCGTCCAGAGCAGCCGTGGGTCTGCTCAATCCCCCGGCAGGGACCTGAACAAACTAGTGACTGACCTCAGCTGCAACAGAACGTCATGGAAAACCTAGTGGAATTGGCATTCAAGATGCGGTTTCAATGCTGAGTCAGAGATGTTCAGCCCTGTGATGTCAGGGAAGTCGTTTTATCCGACCGTCAGTTACCTCACTCAGGGAATTCTAACATTTAGTTAGAACACAGAGATGACTGTTATAACAGAACTCTAAACAGAAGGGTAAGCAAGGGAGAAGTGACTTCCTCTGTGCCCGTGGGAGACTTCAGAGACACCACGCCTGACCCACCTGCGTCACAGAGCTCAGGCTCCGCCTTGTTCTCCCACCAGTGAGGACACAGCCACGTCCTCAGTGTGAAAGGAGGCCCATGATCCCACATCCCAGTGACAGGAGGGAATACAGACCTCTCACCCCCGAGGGCATGAGCAGTGCTGGGGTGGTCATAACCAGCCCGGGAGAGCCAGTTGTCAACTTTTTGGGAATTACAGGAGCTGGCTGTTAAACACAGCCTTTGTTAAAAATTAAATTAGATATTCTAAATCACATTAAAAACAAGGGCAACAGATGCTCAGAACCCCGCCTTCCTGTTTACAGTACCACATACCACTGCCAGCCCTGTTTTGTGGTTATTTACTCGTGGTGTCTCTGCGTGGAACACATTACCCTGTGCGTCTGCAGGCCTTTCTGACAGTGAAGAGCCTTCACATCGAAGCTTGAAATCAATCACGCTCAGTGTATTTACACCATGAAACACGGCAAACACCAATTCAGGCCTAAATTTATTGTTCTGCTGATTGTTTAAGACCAGGAGCTAGCAAACCACCCAGAACCTGTTTTCATTCAGTCCTTACACTAAGGACTTTCTCTTTCTATTATACGGCAGCAAGAAACGTTTCTGAATCTGATGGAAAACATAATAATGCAAATGAAACAGAGGCCTTCTCACTGGCTGTCACCCCCAGGGGATGGAAGCAGCCTCTTTCCTTGTCATGTGGCCCCTTGAACTATAAGCCAGGGATGAAGACGACCCCTTGTGCTGAACCCCTCTCAGGATCTGAACCTATTTCACCAGGAAGCACCCAGTGCGTTCCAGCTGCTCAGCTGAGAAGCTCAGGGATACTCACCCTCCGTGGGATCATCCCTTCCACACCTCCCAACCGCGAGAAGGTCCCGCCACACGTGTGTCTCTATGGTTACAGGCCCCGCCCCCCAACCAGGATGGATTCCAGGCAGCCTTGGATCATTGGCTCGGGCTAGAATTCTCCCTACTACCAGAGGAACCTCACTGTGGGTGCCACATGTACCTCTTTTATTTACACTATTACTCTGAGAGTTTAATGAGATCATGGAGAGAGATATATATATATAAGTCTATAGTGTTAAGAAGTGCTCTGTAAAAAATTACAAGTGGTGGAAGTTCTGAAGTTATCCTTACTGACCTCTGCTCTTCCTCAAATTCGCGTATCTGAGTGTCTGATAACACACAGCTCCTTTCCTAGCTCAGAACCCAGGATGGAGGTCCCTCTTCGACCCAGCTCTGGTTTTGTAATTTCTTCAAAGTTCCCCTTATGAGCTTACTATGCCCAGACATGGGATGGCCTGAGACTGTGAGGAATACACGACCCCTTCATGGTCTGTCTCGCAAGTTCACTGTTTATTAAATAATCCTTCCTTAGGAAACGAGGACTTCCCTGGTGGTTCAGACGGTAAAGCGTCTGTCTGCAATGTGGGAGACCCGGGTTCCATCCCTGGGTCGGGAAGATCCCCTGGAGAAGGAAATGGCAATCCATTCCAGTACTATTGCCTGGAAAATCCCATGGACAGAGGAGTTTGGTAGGCTACAGTCCATGGGGTCTCAAAGAGTTGACCACGACTGAGCGACTTCACTAGGAAATGAGAATTTAATAGTAGAATAACGGAGGCAGAAGATAGGATTAGTGAAATAGAAGATAGAATGGTAGAAATAAATGAATCAGAGAGGAAACAAGAAATACGAATTAAAAGAAATGAGGACAATCTCAGAGACCTCCAGGACAATATGAAACGCTCCAACATTCGAATTATAGGAGTCCCAGAAGAAGAAGACAGAAAGAAAGATCATGAGAAAATCCTTGAGGAGATAATAGTTGAAAACTTCCCTAAAATGGGGAAGGAAATAATCACCCAAGTCCAAGAAACACAGAGAGTTCCAAATAGGATAAACCCAAGGCGAAACACCCCAAGACACATATTAATTAAATTAACAAAGATCAAACACAAAGAACAAATATTAAAAGCAGCAAGGGAAAAACAACAAATAACACACAAGGGGATTCCCATAAGGATAACAGCTGATCTTTCAATAGAAACTCTTCAGGCCAGGAGGGAATGGCAAGACATACTTAAAGTGATGAAAGACAATAACCTACAGCCCAGATTACTGTACCCAGCAAGGATCTCATTCAAATACGAAGGAGAAATCAAAAGCTTTACAGACAAGCAAAAGCTGAGAGAATTCAGCACCACCAAACCAGCTCTCCAACAAATTCTAAAGGATATTCTCTAGACAGGAAACCGAAAAGGGTGTATAAACCCGAACCCAAAACAATAAAGTAAATGGTAACGGGATCATACTTATCAATAATTACCTTAAACGTAAATGGGTTGAACGCCCCAACCAAAAGGCAAAGACTGGCCGAATGGATACAAAAACAAGACCCCTCTATATGCTGCTTACAAGAGACCCACCTCAAAACAAGGGACACATATAGACTGAAAGTGAAGGGCTGGAATAAGATATACCACGCAAATAGAGACCAAAAGAAAGCAGGAGTGGCAATACTCATATCTGATAAAATAGACTTTAAAACAAAGGCTGTGAAAAGAGACAAAGAAGGCCACTACATAATGATCAAAGGATCAATCCAAGAAGAAGATATAACAGTTATAAATATATATGCACCCAATATAGGAGCACCGCAATATGTAAGACAAATGCTAACAAGTATGAAAGGGGAAATCAACAATAACACAATAATAGTGGGAGACTTTAATACCCCACTCACACCTATGGACAGATCAACTAAACAGAAAATTAACAAAGAAACACAAACTTTAAATGATACATTAGATCAATTAGACCTAATTGATATCTATAGGACATTTCACCCCAAAACAATGAATTTCACCTTTTTTTCAAGTGCTCATGGAACCTTCTCCAGGATAGATCACATCCTGGGCCATAAATCTAAACTTGATAAATTCAAAAAAATCGAAATCATTCCAAGCATCTTTTCTGACCATAATGCATTAAGATTAGATCTCAATTACAGGAGAAAAACTACTAAAAATTCCAACATATGGAGGTTGAACAACACACTTCTGAATAACCAACAAATCACAGAAGAAATCAAAAAAGAAATCAAAATATGCATAGAAACTAATGAAAATGAAAACACAACAACCCAAAACCTGTGGGACACTATAAAAGCAGTGCTAAGAGGAAAGTTCATAGCAATACAGGCATACCTCAAGAAACAAGAAAAAAGTCAAATAAATAATCTAACTCTACAACTAAAGCAACTAGAAAAGGAAGAATTGGAGAACCCCAGAGTTAGTAGAAGGAAAGAAATCTTAAAAATTAGGGCACAAATAAATGCTAAAGAAACAAAAGAGACCATAGCAAAAATCAACAAGGCCAAAAGCTGATTCTTTGAAAGGATAAATAAAATTGACAAACCACTAGCCAGACTCATCAAGAAGCAAAGAGAGAAAAACCAAATCAATAAAATTAGAAATGAAAATGGAGAGATCACAACAGACAACACAGAAATACAAAGGATCATAAGAGACTACTATCAGCAGTTGTATGCCAATAAAATGGACAACGTGGAAGAAATGGACAAATTCTTAGAAAAGTACAATTTTCCAAAACTGAACCAGGAAGAAATAGAAAATCTTAACAGACCCATCACAAGCACGGAAATTGAAACTGTAATCAGAAATCTTCCAGCAAACAAAAGCCCAGGTCCAGACGGCTTCACAGCTGAATTCTACCAAAAATTTCAAGAAGAGCTAACACCTATCCTACTCAAACTCTTCCAGAAAATTGCAGAGGAAGGTAAACTTCCAAACTCATTCTATGAGGCCATCATCACCCTAATACCAAAACCTGACAAAGATGTCACAAAAAAAGAAAACTACAGGCCAATATCACTGATGAACATAGATGCAAAAATCCTCAACAAAATTCTAGCAATCAGAATCCAACAACATATTAAAAAGATCATACACCATGACCAAGTGGGCTTTATCCCAGGGATGCAAGGATTCTTCAATATCCGCAAATCAATCAATGTAATCCACCACATTAACAAATTGAAAAATAAAAACCATATGATTATCTCAATAGATGCAGAGAAGGCCTTTGACAAAATTCAACATCCATTTATGATAAAAACTCTCCAGAAAGCAGGAATAGAAGGAACATACCTCAACATAATAAAAGCTATATATGACAAACCCACAGCAAACATTATCCTTAATGGTGAAAAATTGAAAGCATTTCCCCGAAAGTCAGGAACAAGACAAGGGTGTCCACTTTCACCGCTACTATTCAACATAGTTCTGGAAGTTTTGGCCACAGCAATCAGAGCAGAAAAAGAAATAAAAGGAATCCAAATTGGAAAAGAAGAAGTAAAACTCTCACTGTTTGCAGATGACATGATCCTCTACATGGAAAACCCTAAAGACTCCACCAGAAAATTACTAGAGCTCATCAATGAATATAGTAAAGTTGCAGGATATAAAATCAACACACAGAAATCCCTTGCATTCCTATACACTAATAATGAGAAAGTAGAAAAAGAAATTAAGGAAAGAATTCCATTCACCATTGCAACAAAAAGAATAAAATACTTAGGAATATATCTACCCAAAGAAACTAAAGACCTATATATAGAAAACTATAAAACACTGATGAAAGAAATCAAAGAGGACACTAATAGATGGAGAAATATACCATGTTCATGGGTTGGAAGAATCAATATAGTGAAAATGAGTATACTACCCAAAGCAATTTACAAATTCAATGCAATCCCTATCAAGCTACCAGCCATATTTTTCACAGAACTAGAACAAATAATTTCAAGATTCATATGGAAATACAAAAAACTTCGAATAGCCAAAGCAATCTTGAGAAAGAAGAATGGAACTGGAGGACTCAACTTGCCTGACTTCAGGCTCTACTACAAAGCCACAGTCATCAAAACAGTATGGTACTGGCACAAAGACAGACATATAGATCAATGGAACAAAATAGAAAGCCCAGAGATAAATCCACACACATATGGACACCTTATCTTTGATAAAGGAGGCAAGAATATACAATGGAGTAAAGACAATCTCTTTAACAAGTGGTGCTGGGAAAACTGGTCAACCACTTGTAAAAGAATGAAACTAGATCACTTTCTAACACCGCACACAAAAATAAACTCAAAATGGATTAAAGATCTAAATGTAAGACCAGAAACTATAAAACTCCTAAAGGAGAATATAGGCAAAACACTCTCAGACATAAATCACAGCAGGATCCTCTATGATCCACCTCCCAGAATTCTGGAAATAAAAGCAAAAATAAACAAATGGGATCTAATTAAAATTAAAAGCTTCTGCACAACAAAGGAAAATATAAGCAAGGTGAAAAGACAGCCTTCTGAATGGGAGAAAATAATAGCAAATGAAGCAACTGACAAACAACTAATCTCAAAAATATACAAGCAACTTATGCAGCTCAATTCCAGAAAAATAAACGACCCAATCAAAAAATGGGCCAAAGAACTAAATAGACATTTCTCCAAAGAAGACATACGGATGGCTAACAAACACATGAAAAGATGCTCAGCATCACTCATTATCAGAGAAATGCAAATCAAAACCACAATGAGGTACCACTTCACACCAGTCAGAATGGCTGCGATCCAAAAATCTGCAAGCAATAAATGCTGGAGAGGGTGTGGAGAAAAGGGAACCCTCCTACACTGTTGGTGGGAATGCAAACTAGTACAGCCACTATGGAGAACAGTGTGGAGATTCCTTAAAAAATTGCAAATAGAACTACCTTATGACCCAGCAATCCCACTGCTGGGCATACACACCGAGGAAACCAGAATTGAAAGAGACACATGTACCCCAATGTTCATCGCAGCACTGTTTATAATAGCCAGGACATGGAAACAACCTAGATGTCCATCAGCAGATGAATGGATAAGAAAGCTTTGGTACATGTACACAATGGAGTATTACTCAGCCGTTAAAAAGAATTCATTTGAATCAGTTCTGATGAGATGGATGAAACTGGAGCCGATTATAGAGTGAAGTAAGCCAGAAAGAAAAACACCAATACAGTATACTAACACATACATATGGAATTTAGAAAGATGGCAATGACGACCCTGTATGCCAGACAGGAAAAAAGACACAGCAGTGTATAACGGACTTTTGGACTAGAGAGAGAGGGAGAGGGTGGGATGATTTGGGAGAATGGCATTCTATCATGTATACTATCATGTAAGAATTGAATCGCCAGTCTATGTCTGACGCAGGATACGGCATGCTTGGGGCTGGTGCATGGGGATGACCCACAGAGATGTTATGGGGAGGGAGGTGGGAGGGGGTTTCATGTTTGGGAACACATGTAAGAAGTAAAGATTTTAACATTAAAAAAAATAATAATAAAAAAATAAATTATTATTATATTCACTAAAAAAACAAAATGAAAATAAAGGGACATAAGAAATCTTTTGGAGGTCATGGATATGTTTATTACCTTGACTGTAGTGATGATATCACAGGTATATGCATATGTCCAAACTCATCAAAATGTATACATTAACTAAGTGTAATTTTTTGTATATTAAAAAAAAAAAAAAAGGAAATGAGAATTTAAGGTCTTCATCCTTCCCTCCCTGTCCTTCCCCTTTCTCTTCTCCAATCCCTCCCCCTTCTCTCTCTCTTCTTTTCTTTTTTTCATTAACGCACTTTAAAAAACTGTATAAGAAACAAAGCCACCTAAAGTTTACCAATAGGAAGATAGCTGGCACTCCTAGTCAGCTCCCAAACACTGCTGCCTTGGCCAGGGGCCAGAAGATAATTATGACAGTTTTTAAAAATTCATCTTTATCATCTGCTGCCCACTCTATCTATTTAGAAGCTACTCCTAAATTTTGTAAAGAAACAAGAAGTCAAATGTAACAGATGCCCACTCCCAGTGGAGCTCAGCCTTTTATGCGCCCAGGAAGACGAGAATCTTTGCGGCTTCTTTCAACAGAAAGAGTTACAACAGTTGATTTGAGTTTCTTTTTAACTGAAAGCAGTATTTTCGGTATTGACGGTTAACAAGAACTGACTTCAGGTGCGGACATAAAGCAAAAACCAACCAGCTGTATTTCTCGCAAGGTCTGCAGAAGCACTGGGAACCCACGTGCACAAAGAGGACATGGAAACCAAACTTGCATCTGCCATTTCAAAGCCTGGGGTGTCATCTCCACCCCATGTTTTCAACAGACAAAGGTATAAACAATGCCCCGAGCTTTTGTTAAAAACAAGACATCACACCCAAAATAAAGTCGCTTAGGCTAAGCCCCATGTCACCAAACCAAAGTTTAATTACAGTTTCAGCTTTCCCAGAGACCACATCTTCAGTAAGTCCACAAAGAAACCCCCTGACTGGCACCAGTCAGGTCTCGTGCCTGAAGGACCCCTGCCATTCGCCTAAAGGAAAGTAGCTGTGCAAAAACAACCAGCTTTTCTGACTCAAAAAACATCCTTGTTCCCACTCCCTTCTGTACTAAAGTGCTTCATTTTGTACAGCTTCTCAGTTTCTTTCCACCTGCTACACTGGAAGCTGGTTGATTCAAATCAACTTTTGTTCTTAAAATTTTTAATCTACCTCAGTTTATCCTTTAACAGTTCTGCAGTCAGAGAGGGAGTTGAAGGAGACCTCCCTCCCCGGACAGCTGCCAGGAGCCCAGAGCAACTAGGGCGGGTACCTGCTGTTCTCTCGCAGTCCCTGGAGGTGCTGGACGAGCCCACTCGGTTCGGGATCTGCAGCTTTTGCCTCATGAGCTTTCAGGCCACCTGAGCATTTCTTTTTCTGCTCTGGGTAGGGAAACCTGCTGGAGGCTGCCTGCTCTGATGCAGGAAGGAAAGTGTCTGGCGTCAGAGTGGATCTGACTTAGGGTGGGGTTGCGTCGGTGTCAGGTCTCAGTTCAGTCCAGTCGCTCAGTTGTGTCCCACTCTCTGCGACCCCATGGACTGCAGCACACCAACCCTCCCTGTCCATCACCAACTCCCAGAGCTTGCTCAAACTCATGTCCATCGAGTCAGTGATGCCATACAATCATCTCAGCCTCTGTCATCCCCTTCTCCTCCCGCCTTAAATCTTTCCCAGCATCAGGGTCTTTTTCCAGTGAGTCAGTTCTTTGCATCAAGTGGCCTAAAGTATTGGAGTTTCAGCTTCAGCATCAGTCCTTCCAATGAATATTCAGGACTGATTTCCTTTAGGATTGACTGGTTTGCTCTCCTTGAAGTCCAAGGGACTCTCAAAAGTCTTCTCCAACACCACAGTTCAAAAGCATCAATTCTCCAGTGCTCAGTTTTCTTTATAGTCCAACTCTCACATCCATACATGACTCCTGGAAAAACCATAGCTTTGACTAGATGGACCTTTGTTGGCAAAGTAATGTCTCTGTCATATGCTGTCTAGGTTGGTCATAGCTTTCTTCCAAGGAGCAAGTGTCTTAATTTCATGGCTGCAGTCACCATCTGCAGTGATTTTTGGAGCCCAAAAATATAAAGACTGCTACAGGACTGGAAAAGGTCAGTTTTCATTCCAATCCGAAAGAAAGGCAATGCCAAAGAATGCTCAAACTACCGCACAATTGCACTCATCTCACATGCTAGCAAAGTCATGCTCAAAATTCTCCGAGCCAGGCTTCAGCAATACGAGAACCGTGAACTTCCTGATGTTCAAGCTGGTTTTAGAAAAGGCAGAGGAACCAGAGATCAAATTGCCAACATCCACTGGATCATGGAAAAAGCAAGAGAGTTCTAGAAAAACATCTATTTCTGTTTTATTGACTATGCCAAAGCCTTTGACTGTGTGGATCACAATAAACTGTGAAACATTCTGAAACAGATGAGAATACCAGACCACTTGACCTGCCTCTTGAGAAATCTGTATGCAGGCCAGGAAGCAACAGTTAGAACTGGACATGGAACAACAGACTGGTTCCAAATAGGAAAAGGAGTACATCAAGGCTGTATATTGTCACCCTGCTTATTTAACTTACATGCAGAGTACATCATGAGAAACGCTGGGCTAGAGGAAGCACAGGCTGGAATCAAGATTGCCGGGAGAAATATCAATCACCTCAGATATGCAGATGACACCACCCTTATGGCAGAAAGTGAAGAACTAAAGGGCTTCTTGATGAAAGTGAAAGAGGAGAGTGAAAAAGTTGGCTTAAAGCTTGACATTCATAAAACAAAGATCATGGCATCTGGTGCCATCACTTCATGGGAAATAGATGGGGAAACAGTGGAAACAGTGGCAGAGGCCTCAGGTGAATACAATTGTGTTTTAAGGCTGAAATAGCAGGTAAAACCTATCAAAGATAATCCTGAATTAGTGTGACCTTAGTGGAGAACTACTAACCTAGGTAAGTGTGAAATAAATATACTGATTCCCTGCACAGAGCTCCAAAAACCCTTACAAGTTCTTACACAATCAGAACACATGGGAGCAATTCTCATTCTAATATTTGTCTTTGACCCTGTTCCTGATGCAGGACTCCTGAAACCTTGTAACTTCTTAGATGATAAGAGCAACAGAAGCATCATTTTCTCTAGCACAGAGACACTGGGGGATGTCCTGGTGAGATCCTGGCGAGGGGCTGGTCACCAGTAAGGCCAAACCATGATGGATAATAACCTGGAATTTTTCAGTCTCACCCTGATCCTTCAGAGAGGGGCTAAAAATAGTTAATCACTGGTCATGCCTACTTCATGGCAAATAGAAGGGGAGAAAGTGAAAGGAGTGACTGATTTTATTTTCTTGGGCTCCAAAATCACTGCAGACAGTAACTGCAGCCATGAAATTAAAGGATGCTTGCTTCTTGTATTGAAAGCAATAACAAACCTAGACAGCATATTAAAAAACAGAAACATCACTTGGCCAACAAAGGTCCACAGAGTTAAAGCTATTGTTTTTCCAGTAGTCATGTACGCATGTGAGAGTTGGACCATAAAGAAGGCTGAGCATCAAAGAATTGATGGTTTTAAAGCAGCTAACCTTCAATAAAAAAATTAATTGAAAAGCAATAAAAAATATAGAAACTAACCCTAATGTTTTACAAGTTTATGTGATCTAGGATAATCTTTGCTAAATAAAAGCTAGCTTAAGTTTTTGGCTTAATTAAAATAGAAATGTCTTTAGAGTTGTCAGCATTAAATATAATATTTTCACTCTACCTAGGTTTACTGAAAGTTAAATAAGCTCATGTTATCTCTGTCACAGAATTTGTTAGCAAAAAAGAGATAATTTAATATGGTGGTTAGCTATTTAATGTCTCATGAAAATTTCAGGACCAATCTAAATATAATTGTTGAGAATAAGTGACTTAAATAAATGTAAATAAGACAAAAGTTTATAAATAAACTTTTCAATAATAATTACACTTTATGGTATGTCTACTTAAAAATAGTTTCCATAATTTTTCAGGAACTTTAAACCTTAAAGTTATATTGAAGTAAGTTAACTGATAGATATTCATTGAGTGTTTATATCATTTCCAAATAAGATAAAGCACTGAAACATTAATTAGTGAACATAGGTTTATCCATTTTTATTCCTTTTACAGAGGAAAAAAAGTTATTTGGGTCTATTAGTAAACATGTCTTGGGCCACACTGAAGTTTCTACCATGATGAAGAATACACTTCTAAAAACTGTGAAATTTATAAATTTTCCAATCCACAGAATGCTAGTGTAACAGTCCCCAATTGCTGAATTCCTATTTTTCCCTAGAAACAAAGGATTTTAAGGGTTAAGAATTCTAATTAATATATGTACTTAAAACTACTTACTAATAGAAATAATAAAGGTGAAAGGAAACAACTATGTATGAAAAAAATAAGAAAAATAAAATGCTTGATTGGTCCAGGATGAGAAAGAGGAAAAAAACCTAGACCAACATCTATGTGTACACATGCACAGTCGCTTTAGTTGTGTCTGACTCTCTGTGACCCTATGGACTGAGGAGGACAATATCTAAATGGATATTAAAAAACCTGTCGAAGGCTCATGAAAAAAGAATTCTGGGAAAAGAATTTCATGTGTGGCCACACTAGCTAAGATTGGAATGAATTTATTTCAATTTTTAAAGGAGTGAGTTTTAATATCAAATGTACACTGGAGCAAAGCTGGAATTTATAGTTTTCTATTACGTAAAACAACAAAAGTTTTATTGGATTAGTGGTCTGCTTGTGATCATTAAATGTTGGTGGGTATTATTATTATTTTTTTGCTTTGTTTTTAACTTTGAGTAACCTTCTTGGGAAGCAAAGATTTTTGTGACTTACCAAATAATTTACTCTGCTTCACACTGTCTCTATCTTTAATTACTTAAGAAAACCCAGGCTTCTCAACAATAAAAGAGCTAAGTTTTGTTCACACTATGTTACCTTCTGTATTTGCCTTTAAAATCTTCTAATGGTTACATAGATAATTAAATATTATTTCATAATGATCTGTGCTCTTATTTAATCAAGTGCTTGAACACTTGACCTTTTCCCAAAATCAAATTCCAAATGGAGTCCTTTGAACCTCAAATTAACTTCAGTATTTCCCAGAGAACCCCTGGAAGGTCTCAAAGGATTTGTCTCTCACCTTGTAAAAGAGAGATCTTAAACTAATCAGGTAAATACACTACAACTTTAAGTCTTTCAACAAGTAAACTCCATATCCTCTGTATAATGAATACTGTGTTGACAACCACTGTTTATTTAATTCTTTTATTTTGCTCTTTCCAGCATCACCTGAGATCTACATTTTTTATACTGGAGAAGACCCTGCTTCTTGGGAAGATTGAGGGCAGGAGGAGAAGGGGACAACAGAGGATGAGATGGTTGGATGGCATCACCAACTGAATGGACATGAGTATGAGCAGACTCTGGGAGATAGTGAAGGACAGAGAAGTCTGGTGTGCTGCAGTCCATGGGGTTGCAAGGAGTCAGACACGACTTAGTGACCAAACACCACCACCACATTCCTTTGATGCCAAGGCTGTGCATTCACTTTACATTCTACCATTGAGATTCATTTCCATGAAGTTTTAAAAATGTATAGACAGGGGGCAGTCCTAAGATGGTTGAGGAATAGGATGGGGAGACCACTTTCTCCCCCACAGATTCATCAGAGAACATTTAAACACTGAGTAAATTCCACAAAACAACTTCTGAATGCCAGCAGAGGACATCAGGCACCTGGAAAAGCAGCCCATTGTCTTCAAAAGGAGGTAGGAAAAAATATAAAAGACAAAAAAAAGAGACAAAAGAGGTAGGGATGGAGCTCTGTCCCAGGAAGAGAGTCTTAAAAAGAGAAAAGTTTCCAAACACCAGGAAACACTCTCACTGCTGAGTCTGTGGTGAGCCTTGGAAGCACAGAGGGCAACATAACAGGAAGGAAAAATAAATAATTAAAACCCACAGATTATGAGCCCAATGGTACCTCCCCCAGCGGAGAAGCAGCACAGATGCCTGCACCTGCCACTAGCAAGTGGGGCTGGGCAGGGAGGCGTGGCCTGCATTTCTTAGAGTAAGGATCTGGCCTGAATGCCCTGAGTACAATCTGAGCGAACTAACTTGGGCTAGCAAACCAGACTGTGGGATAACTACCATGCGAAAAGCCAGCCCTAACTTAAGACACTGCCAGGCCTGTGCACAGAACAAAGGACTGAACAGAGATAGCCGGCTGCAGACCAACACCCTCTGGTGACAGGCAGCCAGAGCCGGAAGGGGGCAATCGCAGCCCCAGAGAGACATTATCTCCCAAACTGTAAGCAGGCTTCTTTGCCAACTAGACTTACGGGGGTTCTGGACGGTCAACATCCGCCTGAGAAGGTGTGCTGGTTGTACACCCAGAAAACCAAGCAGCAGGGACAGGGGAGGCGATAAGTTGCAGCGACCTCGCTGGCCAAACACCTCATCACCTAAGCTGCTCGGACCTGGGAAGGGCAAAAAACGCAGGCCCAACCAAGTCTGTGCCTCTGAGGACTACCCGAGTGTCTGAACCTGAGCGGCTTAGACCTGGGAGGTGCATGCAGCCCACGGCCGGCCTTGGACGGTTCCCGGAGGAGCAACCTGGAGCCTGACCAGTGTTGGCTGGGAGGGCACATGTGCCGTGAATGGGGGCAGGCCCAGTGTGGCTGAGACACTGCGAGCACATGCCAGTGTTATTTGTTTGCAGCGTCCCTCCCTCCCCACAGCGCGACTGAACAAGTGAGCCTAAAAAAAGTGTCCACCACTGCCCGCTTTGTGTCAGGGCAGAAATCAGACACTGAAGAGACCAGCAAACAGAAGAAGTTAAAACAGAGGGAACCGCCTTGGAAGTGACAGGTGCAATACATTAAAACCCTGTCATTAGTACCGACTACATAGGAAGGGGCCTATAAATCTTGAGAAATATAAGCCGGACCAAAGAACTATCTGAAAATGAACTGACCCCACACTGCCCACAACATCACCAGAGAAAGTCCTAGATATATTTTTACTATTTTTATGATCATTCTTTTTTTAAATTTTTTTTAAAATTTTAAAGTCCTCTATTACTCCTTTAATTTTCACTTTTATAACCTACTATTACTTTGTAAAAAAAAAAGACCCTATTTTTTAAAAGAGAACTTCATATATATATATATATATTAATAATTTTTGTGACTTTGCTTTTTTTTTTCCTCTTTTTTTCCTCTTTTCTTTAATATTGTATTTTTGAAATTCCAAACTACTCTAGATTTTTAATCTTTGCTTTTTGGTATTTGTTATCAATTTTGTACCTTTAAGAACTCAATCTTCAGTACCCATTTTTCCTTGGGAGTGAGATTACTGGCTTGACTGCTTTCTCCCCTTTGGACTCTCCTTTACCTCCACCAGGTCACCTGTGTCTCCTCCCTACCCCCTCTCTTCTCTACCCAACTCTGTGAATTTCAGTGTCTTCGAGATAGTGGAGAACACTTAGGGAACTGATTACTGACTGGATCTGTCTCTCTCCTTTGGATTCCCCCCTTTTATCCTCCTGGCCACCTCTGTCTCCTTCTGCCCTCTTCTCTTCTCTGTATAACTTCATGAACAACTCTGAGTGGTCTAGCTGTGCAGTACACATAAGGAGGTGATTACTGGCTAGCTTGCTCTCTCCTCTCTTGATTCCACCTCATCTCATTCAGGTCACCTCTAACTCCCTTCTCCCTCTTCTCTTCTCCATGTAACTCTGTGAACCTCTCGGGTGTCCCTCACCGTGGAGAAACTTTTCATCTTTAACCTAGATGTTTTATCAATGGTGCTGTATAGGAGAAGTCTTGAGAATACTGTACAAATAAGACTGAAAACCAGAAGCAAGAGGCTTAAGTCCAAACCCTGAGAATACCAGAGAACTCCTGACTCCAGGGAACATAAACTGACAGGAGTTCATCAAATGCCTCCATACCTACACTGAAACGAAGCACCACCCAAGGGCCAACAAGTTCCAGAGCAAGACATACCATGCAAATTCTCCAGCAACACAAGACACAGCCCTGAGCTCCAATATACAGGCTGCCCAAAGTTACTCCAAAACCACTGACATGTCATAACTCATTACTGGATATGTCATTGCACTCCAGAGGGAAGAAATCCAGCTCCACCCACCAGAACACCAGCATAAGCTTCCCTAACCAAGAAACCTTGACAAGCCACTGATACAACACCACCCAAAGCGAGGAAACTCCACAATAAAGAGAACTCCACAAACTGCCAGAATACAGAAAGGCCACCCCAAACACAGCAATATAAACAACATGAAGAGACAGGAATACCCATCAGGTAAAGGAACAGGATAAATGCCCACCAAACCAAACAAAAGAGGAAGAGATAGGGAATCTACCTGATAAATAATTCCAAATAATGATAGTGAAAATGATCCAAAACTTGAAATCAAAATGGAATCACAGATAAATAGCCTGGAGACAAGGATTGGAAGATGCAAGAAAAGGTCAACAAGGACCTAGAAGAAATAAAAAAGAGTCAATATATAATGAATAACGCAATAAATGAGATCAAAAAGCACTCTGGAGGCAACAAATAGTAGACTAACGGAGGCAGAAGATAGGATTAGTGAAATACAAGATAGAATGCTGGAAATAAATGAATCAGAGAGGAAAAAAGAAAAATGAATTAAAAGAAATGAGGACAATCCCAGAGACCTCGGACAGTGTTAAATGCCCGAACAGTTGAATCATAGGAGTCCCAGAAGAAAAAGACCAAAAGAAAGACCATGAGAAAATCTTTGAGGAGATAATAGTTCAAAACTTCCCTAAAATGGGGAAGGAAATAATCACCCAAGTCCAAGAAACCCAGAGAATCCCAAACAGGATAAACCCAAGGCGAAACACCCCAAGACACATATTAATCAAATTAACAAAGATCAAACACAAAGAACAAATATTAAAAGCAGCAAGGGAAAAACAACAAATATAACACACAAGGGGATTCCCATAAGGATAACAGCTGATCTTTCAACAGAAACTCTTCAAGCCAGGAGGGAATGGCAAGACATACTTAAAGTGATGAAAGAAAATAACCTACAGCCCAGATTACTCTACCCAGCAAGGATCTCATTCAAATATGAAGGAAAAATCAAAAGCTGAGAGAATTCAGCACCACCAAATCAGCTCTCCAACAAATGCTAAAGGATATTCTCTAGACAGGAAACACAAAAAGGGTGTATAAACCCGAACCCAAAACAATAAAGTAAATGGCAATGAGATCATACTTATCAATAATTACCTTAAACGTAAATGGGTTGAATGCCCCAACCAAAAGGCAAAGACTGGCTGAATGGATGCAAAAACAAGACCACTATATATGCTGCCTACAAGAGACCCACCTCAAAACAAGGGACACATACAGACTGAAAGTGAAGGGCTGGAAAAAGATATTCCATGCAAATAGAGACCAAAAGAAAGCAGGAGTAGCAATACTCATATCTGATAAAATAGACTTTCAAACAAAGGCTGTGAAAAAAGACAAAGAAGGACACTACATAATGATCAAAGGATCAATCCAAGAAGAAGATATAACAATTATAAATATATATGCACCCAACATAGGAGCACCACCATATATAAGATAAATGCTAACAAGTATGAAAGGGGAAATTAACCATAACACTATAATAGTGGGAGAACTTAATACCCCACTCACACCTATGGATAGATCAACTTATCAGAAAATTAACAAAGAAACACAAGCTTTAAATGAATCAATAGTCCAGTTAGACCTAATTGATATCTATAGGACGTTTCACCCCACAACAATGAATTTCACCTTTTTTTCAAGTGCATACAGAATAGAGATCACAACAGACAACACAGAAATACAAAGGATCATAAGAGACTACTATCAGCAATTATATGCCAATAAAATGGACAATGAGAAAGAAATGGACAAATTCTTAGAAAAGTACAATTTTCCAAAACTGACCCAGGAAGAAATAGAAAATCTTAACAGACCCATCACAAGCACAGAAATTGAAACTGTAATCAGAAATCTTCCAGCAAACAAAAGCCCAGGTCCAGACGGCTTCACAGCTGAATTCTACCAAAAATTTCGAGAAGAGCTAACACTCATCCTACTCAAAACTCTTCCAGAAAATTGCAGAGGAAGGTAAAGTTTCAAACTCATTCTATGAAGCCACCATCACCCTAATACCAAAACCTGACAAAGATGCCACACAAAAAGAAAACTACAGGTCAATATCAATGATGAACATAGATGCAAAAATCCTTAACAAAATTCTAGCAATCAGAATCCAACAACACATTAAAAAGATCATACACCATGACCAAGTGGGCTTTATCCCAGGGATGCAAGGATTCTTCACTATCTGCAAATCAATCAATGTAATACACCACATTCATAAATTGAAAAATAAAAGCCATATCATTATCTCAATAGATGCAGAGAAAGCCTTTGACAAAATTCAGCATCCATCTATGATAAAAACTCTCCAGAAAGCAGGAATAGAAGGAACATACCTCAACATAATACAAGCTATATATGACAACCCACAGAAAACATTATCGTCAGTGGTGAAAAATTGAAACCATTTCCCCTAAAGTCAGGAACAAGACAAGGGTGCCCACTTTCACCATTACTATTCAACATACTTCTGGAAGTTTTGGCCACAGCAATCAGAGCAGAAAAAGAAACAAAAGGAATCCACATTGGAAAAGAAGTAAAACTCTGTTGGCAGATGAGATGATCCTCTACATAGAAAACCCTAAAGACTCCACCAGAAAATTACTAGAGCTAATCAATGAATATAGTAAAGTTGCAGGATATAAAATCAACACACAGAAATCCCTTGCATTCCTATACACTAATAATGAGAAAGTAGAAAAAGATTTTCAGGAAAGAATTCCATTCACCATTGCAACGAAAAGAATAAAATACTTAGGAATATATCTACCTAAAGAAACTAAAGACCTATATATAGAAAGCTATAAAACACTGATGAAAGAAATCAAAGAGGACACTAATAGATGGAGAAATATACCATGTTCATGGATCAGAAGAATCATAGTGAAAATGAGCATACTACCCAAAGCAATCTATAGATTCAACGCAATCCCTATCAAGCTACCAAGGGTATTTTTCACAGAGCTAGAACAAATAATTTCACAATTTGTATGGAAATACAAAAAACCTCAAATAGCCAAAGCAATCTTGAGAAAGAAGAGTGGAACTGGAGGAATCAACCTGCCTGACTTCAGGCTCTACTACAAAGCCACAGTCATCAAGACAGTATGGTACTGGCACAAAGACAGAAATATAGATCAATGGAACAAAATAGAAAGCCCAGAGATAAACCCATGCACCTATGGACACCTTATCTTTGACAAAGGAGGCAAGAATATACAATGGAGTAAAGACAATCTCTTTAACAAGTGGTGCTGGGAAAACTGGTCAACCACTTGTAAAAGAATGAAACTAGAACACTTTCTAACACCATACACAAAAATAAACTCAAAATGGATTAAAGATCTAAATGTAAGACCAGAAACTATAAAACTCCTAGAGGAGAACATAGGCAAAACATTCTCCGACATACATCACAGCAGGATCCTCTATGATCCACCTCCCAGAATACTGGAAATAAAAGCAAAAATAAACAAATGGGATCTAATTAAAATTAAAAGCTTCTGCACAACAAAGGAAACTAGAAGCAAAGTGAAGAGACAGCCTTCAGCATGGGAGAAAATAATAGCAAATGAAGCAACTGACAAAGGACTAATCTCAAAAATATACAAGCAACTCCTGCAGCTCAATTCCAGAAAAATAAATGACCCAATCAAAAAATGGGCCAAAGAACTAAACAGACATTTAAGACATATGGATGGCTAACAAACACATGAAAAGATGCTCAACATCACTCATTATCAGAGAAATGCAAATCAAAACCACAATGAGGTACCATTTCATGCCAGTCAGAATGGCTGCGATCCAAAAGTCTACAAGCAATAAATGCTGGAGAGGGTGTGGAGAAAAGGGAACCCTCCTACACTGTTGGTGGGAATGCAAACTAGTACAGCCACTATGGAAAACAGTGTGGAGATTCCTTAAAAAACTGGAAATAGAACTGCCTTATGACCTAGCAATCCCACTGCTGGGCATACACACCGAGGAAACCAGAATTGAAAGAGACACGTGTACCCCAATGTTCATCACAGCACTGTTTATAATAGCCAGGACATGGAAGCAACCTAGATGTCCATCAGCAGATGAATGGATAAGCAAGCTGTGGTACATATACACAATGGAGTATTACGCAGCCATTAAAAAGAATACACTGGAATCAGTTCTGATGAGATGAATGAAACTGGAGCCTATTATACAGAGCGAAGTAAGCCAGAAAGAAAAACACCAATACAGTATACTAACAACATATATATGGAATTTATAAAGATGGTAATGATAAGCCTGTATTTGAGATAGCAAAAGAGACACAGATGTATAGAACAGTGTTTTGGACTCTGTTGGAGAGGGAGAGGGTGGGATGATTTGGGAGAATGGCATTGAAACATGTATAATATCATATATGAAACGAATTGCCAGTCCAGGTTCAATGAATGATACTGGATGCTTGGGGCTGGTGCACTGAGTCTACCCAGAGGGATGGTAGGGGGAGGGAGGAGGGAGGGGGGTTCAGGATGAGGAACATGTGTATACCCCTGGCAGATTCATGTTGATGTATGGCAAAACCAAAACAATATTTTAAAGGAATTAATCCCCAATTAAAATAAATAAATTTATATTTAATAAAAAATAAAAATAATATATTTATATATAATAAATTAAAAATAATAAAATAACCCTTACTACTGAAGGTAATGAAGAATTGTATCACAGAAAAACAAACTAGAAATGGGAAATCTGGTCTCCTTATAGCTTGATTTTTAAATTGCTTGTATTTTACCTTTGAAAATTTTTGTTTCTATTTTTTTAAGTCTTTACTGAATTTTTGCAATATTGAAAAAAAAAATTCTGCTTCTGTCAAAAAAAAAAAAACGTAAAAAATTGCATAGACAACAGATGCCATATTCTTCTTCTGCAGATTTGGTAAGCAAAGGCTCGTAGTGGCAGATACAAGGTTGCACTCCCTGGTTTATTCACTTGAGAAGCCATTAGCACTGGTTTCCCACAGTTTCCTTATCAAGGGAGCACAGTGTCTTTCTGACTCTGGCCCAGAACTCTAGTGATAAGCCTGAAAACCAGCTTCAGCCTCTGATACCTTCTGCAGCCTTTCTGGCATTTTTTAACACCAAGTTCCCTATATAAATCACTTTCAGCTTCAAGTGTCCAAAGTGGTGTTATGTACTACTAAATAACATGCTCTTAATCTCATGACTCAGATAATGAACAAAGGCACATCTGTGTTTCATCCTCCAAACTACATTTTTAATGGGAAAAGTGCAACTGTTCAAATAAGCTAGGCTGTTTGGGTCAAGATGAACAGCACTTCTCACCAGTCTTTGATACATTCTTAAAGGAACATTTAAGAGTTTCATCTACAGAACTACAGAACTTTCATCTACAGAAATCTACTTCACTCCCTATCTGAATTCTTGTTATTGTACTGCAGTATAGCGAATACTGAGATCAACCCTGGGATTTCTTTGGAAGGAATGATGTTAAAGCTGAAACTCCAGTACTTTGGCCACCTCATGCGAAGAGTTGACTCATTGGAAAAGACTTTGATGCTGGGAGGGATTGGGGGCAGGAGGAGAAGGGGACAATAGAGGATGAGATGGCTGGATGGTATCACTGACTCAATGGACGTGAGTCTGAGTGAACTCCGGGAGTTGGTCATGGACAGGGAGGCCTGGCGTGCTGCGATTTATGGGGTCGCAAAGAGTCAGACACGACTGAGTAACTGAACTGAACTGAACTGAACTGATACCTCTGTAACAATGTGTAAACGCAATCATATCTCATGTAAACTAGTCTTAATTATAGCTATGTCATAAATTTCTTTAAATTCTGCACGTGGTCATCAAACCTTGGGAAATAAAGAAGAATGAGTTATAGACCTATAATTTAATAATACTATCACAAAAAGTAGTATTAATCACTTTGTGCTAATCCTTAACTGTAGACTGCAAAACCGACAAGGAATTTCAAAAATATACAACCAGTTTCTACAGCTCAATATCAAAAAAACAAACAATACAACCAAAAAATGGGCAGAAGACCTAAGTAGACATTTCTTCAAAGAAGACATACAGATGGCAAACAGGCATATAAAAAGAGGGTCAACACCATTAATTATGAGAGAAATGCAAATCAGAACTACAATGACGTATCACTTCACACTGGTCAGAATAGCCATCATCAAAGTCTAAGAACAATAAATGCTGGGAGGGTGTGGAGAAAAGGGAACCCTCCCACACTGTTAGTGGGAATGTAAATTGATACAGCCACTATGGAAAACAGTACAAAGGTTCTTTTAAAAAGTAAAAATAGAGTTTCCATATGATCCAGTAATCCCACTCCTGGGCATACATCCAGAGAAAACTCCAATTGTTCACTGCAGCACTATTCACAACAGCCAAGACGTGGAAGCAACTTGAGTGTCCACTGACATGGGAACAGATAAAGAAGATATGGCACATATATACAATGGAATACTACTCAGTCATAATAAAGAATGAAACAATGCCATTTGCAACAACATGGGTGGACACAGAGATTATCATACTAAGTAAGTCAGCAAGAGAAAGACATCATATGATATCACTTGTGGAATCCAAAATAATTACTCAAATGAACTTATTTACAAAACAGAAACAGACTCATAGACAGAGAAAACAAACTTATGGTTACCAAAAGAGAAAAGGAGGGAGGGATAAATTAAGAATTTGTTATTAACAGATACACACTTGTATGGGCTTCCTTGGCGGTCAGAGGGTAAAGTGTCTGCCTGCAATGCAAGAGACCTGGGTTCGATCCCTGGGTCAGGAAGATCTTCTGGAGAAGGAAATGGCAACCCACTCCAGTACTCTTGCCTGGAAAATCCCATGGACAGAGAAGCTTGGTAGGCTACAGGCCATGGGATCGCAAAGAATCGGACATGACTGAGCGGCTTCACGACTTCACTTCACACACTTGTATATATAAAACAGATAAACAGCAAGGACCTACTGTATAGCACAGGAGACTACATTCAACATAATAACCAGAAAGGAAAACAATCTGAAAAAGAATATATATGCATGTATAACTGAATCAGTTTGTTGTACACCCAAATTGTTGTAACTCAATTATATTTCAATTTTTTAAAACTGTGGACTGCCACAGGAGGGGAAGGAAAGAATGGGACAAATCGAAAGGGTGGCACTGAAAAGTATACATTACCATGTGTATGACGGACAGCTAGCGGGAAGCTGCTGTAACACAGAGAGCTCAGCCTGGTGCTCTGTGATGACCGAGAGGGGGAGGGTGGGGGTGGGAGGGAGGTTCAAAAGGGAGGGGAATATGTATATTTATGGGTGATTCACGATGCTGTATGGCAGAAACACAACCCTGTAGAGCAATTATCCTCCAATTAAAAATAAATTTACAAAAAAATTGTGGACTGGAAAAATAACTTATTTCATAATTTCATAATTTTCTTAATTAAACAAGATAAAGCAGTTCACTCACTAGGAAATGGATCCCTGTTTCTAATGATCCATTTGGAAATAAGTGCACAAATCCTGGTTTCTAGTACAGCAAATCTGGGAGACAGAAATAGAAGCAGAAGGTCCTGCTCTGACAACAGGAAGAGAGTGACACAGTAAAATGACAGAGGCCCAGCCCATGCCAGGGATGCCACGAATCACACTGTCTTTAAGGATGAGATACTTGGAGTTTTATTCAACTCTACCACATTCTCCCTGTCAACCAAATAATCTAATCAAGTTGGACACCAAGACGTGGCTAAAGATAATCCAAGAAGAATCACCATCAGAGCCTTGGGCACCCTTTAGTAAGGATAAGTGGACCTTGAGGGACCACCACCCTAAGGAGAAAGCCAGGAGATTGGGCAGTTGGTGCTACTAGTTTGTGTTTTAAAAAGAAAAATTAAAGCAATGAAAGAGTCTCTCACACCAGACTTACTGAATCAGAGTCAGTCTTTTAACAAGATCCCAGGTGATTCATCTGCAAATTAAATTTTGAGAAGCATGGATCTATGATTCATTGGCAATTACCAGTTGTACTCTCAGAAGAACAAAGTAAAGAGAATAATACTCTTGGCTTTGTAATGGAGAAATGTATTTCTAGTCGCTGGAGAGAATCCTCTGAAAAATAAATACAGATATATGCCAAGGGTGTGGGAAGCGGACCGATATATTTTAAATAAAATCAATGCTGGACTGAGGATCCTGCTGTATGGAAGAGTCACATCAAGATTATCAGCCTGACATCTTATAGTTTAATAGCTTTGAAATGTGTCCTGTGAGGGAGGAACAGCATTATTATGCTATGAGCCAATTCAGATATAGTTTAATTAAGTAACATGCAAGGTCATGGAGTGTGACTGGCAGAGTGATTTAGAACAGAGTTAACTACTCCTTTCATTGTGGCCATTTCTGTTTGTCATCTGACACTGCAGCCTATAAACTCAAAGAAAGGTTCTGGCATAGCAGACTTATCCCTGCAGGCAGGGGAACTGAATTCTCTCTCTCTCTCTCTCATAGAAACCCATCCTATCTCTCTGTTTTTAATCCTCTGCTGATTCCAGAGGCTTTCTACCAAGTAATTTGTTGCCAAACAGTTGCTCCCCTTGCAGCTGCCAAGCAGACCAGCATTTGCAGCCTCGGGTTGTATCCCATGTTGGATCTCTCCCAAATGTCATTTCCTCCTAGGCCTTCTTTCAGCTGATGCATTAGGGTCTTGAATGACTACATGAAATTAAATGGAAACTGGCATGCATGAGAAAAGATGGTCCTTTCCAATGCTGAGACTCTCCACCTATCTATCACTGCTTCCTTCTCTGTCAGCCTCCTGGTTTTCCACAAATTCCAAGCAGCTTGATACAAATGTGATCATCAGAGGGTTTTTGTATATTAATATAAAATGTGCTCTGCAACACTTAGGATATTCTGCCCAGACGAGACTAGTTCATGTCTTCCCATAGAAGACTGTGTCAAGAGAGTGTGACACCAAGCCAGGTTTCTTTCAATTAGCTCACCACTAAAATTATTGTAAAACATTTCCAATAAAATTACCCCCAAAATGCAAGATCCTTTCATTTTGATTACTTTTGTCAATTATAAAGTTAAATTACAGCAAAAATTTATCACCTGTTAATATGAGAGAAAGAGACAAGAATAAATGATTGCTAGATGGATAATGTATAAATAGATGCAATAAACACTGAGATCCTAAAAGAGAGTCAAGAGGCATTAACAGTGCTAGGTCCAACAGAAAACCCAGAAAAAGCAGCAATGCTATTTTCAAGGAAAATTAAATTAAAATTTGTTTTAAGAATAAACATTTAAGTTCCATAAAAATAAGTTCATATACAGTAGAAAATACGTGGCAAGAATTGGAGATAAGGATTCGCACAGGTATGAATTGTTAAGACATAGTTAAAGATTAAGGAAGAATATTTGCTTTGCAGTGAAAAGAAGCAAACTGAATATTTAAAGCAAGCCACACAAAAGAAACCAAGGTGGTGAAGCAGAAAATAAGACCAGTGTTTTTAGTCATTCATTACTTCAGTCAGTAACAATCATTAATCCCCTTCTCCTGGAAGAAAGACCAAGACAGATCCAGGTCACCCCATCCCAGCTCTGTAACCACTTACATTATTTCTGCTGGGAGAAATAAACTCATGAACCGATGAATGAAATGAAGGCACAATTCCACGGACTACCTTCTCTCAGGCTATTTTAAGTAGGAGGCAATAGATAAAATGCCGGCAAGTTAGTTTAAAGCTGGATCCAACAAACTCTTTAAAAGTTAGGACGATTATTCATTTTGTCAATGAACTTTTCCTTTTACCTAATGATGTACCTTAAATTTACATTAAATATCTAGTTTCAGCAGTGGACTCAAAGTACATGATTAAAAATATGGCCTGTGCAGCTAAATATTTTCAAATTTTAGTTTATTTAAATGGACAAAGGCAAACATTATTTATAAAAAGAGCTTATCAAATAGGCCAGAAGTATTGTGGGAGGCTGAATAACACATCGCCTCCTCCCACAACAAAGATATTTATGCCCTAATCTCAGAAACTGAACCTGTTACTTTATTTGATAAAGGGACTCTAGATATTCTCTAACATAAAAGAGAATAAAAATTTAAAAATATTTTCAATATAACATAGTTCCAAAGTCTGGTGATAGGTACTAGACCAAAAGTCTAAATAGGATGAATTTTACTTCACTTTCTATGTAGTAAACGGTTTTAAAAACATTTTTCTACTCTGGTAGAATTCTATACAATCAAGTTTTGGTATTAGAGAACTATCTACATGATGTTTGTAATTTGTAAGGTCCTGCAAGATATGGAGAAAAGACTGGCAAGAAACAAAATTTACCCATATACCAGAATCTGCCGATTCTACCATGAACTAAATGACATCATATTCAGCAATCTTGCTGTCTCTCAGCATCTAGAAAATGCTGCCTAAAAAAAAAAAAAAAGAATTACAGGGTGCCACTATAATCTTCTGTAATTTGACATAAAAATTTTGTTCTCATTCATCCTATACCAAGTTTCAATTTAACTATTAGCCAGGGAACATAACCCCATGTGTTTCTATGTGAAAAACTGCCCATGTCTCCTGTATAATGCATTCCAGAGCGTGCCCATCTAAGCATTATCTCTTTATTATTAATTCTGAGTCTCTGGGTGCTGGTGAGGCAGTGAGAATGGGATAATAAGCCCATGTGTCCTCTTGCCCTGAATGTCTTGTCAGTGGCTCACTATTCTTCCTTGCACTCTTTTCCACCCCGCCCCACTCTGGAGGATGCCACATCATAAAACAGAAAATATCTATTGCTTGCATTATACCTCCTCTACTTTCCAGGCTCCTCTGCTAGCTCCCAAGTTTTTGAGGCAGCTCAGAAAACAAGAAAAATGAGAGGAAAAGCCAGTGGAAAAGAGACAGTATGACTCAGCTCCTGTCATAATGTGGGTGCTAAGCTAGACTACCCTATAATGTGTTTTCTTTAGCTCATGTTCTCTAGTATTAAGAGGATTATTATTTAATTGCCACTTTGTAGCTGAGTCAATTGTGACTCCAAATTTAAATAATTTCTGCAGTTCACAGAGCTAGCAAACGGCAAAGCCAGGATGAACACCCTAGACCACTGGCTCCCAGGTGTCAGCCTTGCCTGCTGCCCTGTGGGTCTCACTTTCCTCAGTCTGCCTCTTCCCTGTTGTCCCCCAGGGAAATCAGTGAAGGGCTTCAATGTCTTTGTCCAGTTTTCCATTTATAGTTACTGTTACTGAAGATGAACTGAAGTTCATATGATGCAGAGTTTTGAACAACCATCTCCAAGCTCTGTGTCTCAGAAACTCAATATATCTAACTGTGATCAGAAAGAAAACTTTATAACACCTTAGGGAAAAATCAAAACATGACTATTTTTAATTTGCTGATTTCATTTCCCTAGAGGGCTTTTAGATAAATAATTACAAAGTCATAACCAGGTGATATTTATTAGTTTATAAATGCAGGGCTCTCTGAACCACACAAAATAATGACAGTATTCATTGCCATCCATCTTCTCCTGCTTTCACGTAACAATAAGAATAGAATGTTCTGGATTACATTTCATTTTTCCTCTTCCTCCTTTCTGCTCTGCTCTATGCCCTGCAAGACTGAAATCTATAGATGGGCTTCTACCTTCAGTCCCCCGTTGGATTAAGCCAGAGAGAGGCACAGACTGTGAGCTGCAGGAGGAGGCGGACATCAAGATGCTTCTCTCCTCCTGCCCCCTGCCCACCCCCGCCCCCGGGTTATGGCGATGGCAGTGGCCGCACTCTTTTCTCTGCAGCCTCAGCCCGTCGTGTGGCTGTTCTCCGTCTGTGCAGCTCCCATCTCATTCCATCCCAGCTTTCTCTCCAAGGCCCTTCAGCCTGGACGGAAGCGACAGCTTTGAGCTGTGAGCACTCCCTTGCTGATTCAACAGCACATCATTAAACTCTCCTCTGTTGACTCTGGTTGTGACAACTATCTTCTGCAGGAGCCCCTGACTGTGAGTCACAACCACCAGAGATACTCCCCGAGCATACCCTCGAAACAGGAGAACGGGATATGATTGCTTGTGTATTCCTTGAAGGCAGAGAATGCCTCCCTGACAGGGAAACAGACCTTGGAGCTCTACAGTCTGCAGTGGCATCACTGTCACTTGAACACTCCTGGCAGCACAGGGCAAAAGTCAGGGGGAGGGTCAGACTGGCACTTAGTGACCGAAGCAACAATACTGTTTATCAAGATGTGAGGAGGGACAGCTATCCCTGACTGCCTTGGGGAATGTAACCAAGGGGAATGTAATATTTAAAGTGTGGACTTAATTCAAAGGACTGGGGATTACAACTGTGTCTGCTCTACCGAGTTAATCACATTGCAACTTGCAGGTCTCCCAGACTAAGGTACAACCTTGGTTGAGAAGCAGTGGGATTCTGCATGGCATTGGCTGGCACATGTGCGTACGGTGTGGTAAGTTGCTTCAGAAGTGCCAGACTCTTTGCAACCCTATAGACTGTAGCCTGCCAGGCTCAACTGTCCATGGGATTCTCCAGGCAAGAATACTGGAGTGGGTTGCCATGCCCTCCTCCAGGAGATCTTCCCGACCCAGGGATGGAACACACGTCTCTTATGTCTCCTGCATTGGCAGGTGGGTTGTTTACCACTAGTGCCACCTGGGAAGCCCTGGCTGATGTATACATACATTAGACAGAAAAATCAGACTCTCCAAAGTCCTCTGTCACCACTGGGAGGATACGACTGAAGAAAACAATAGTATTAAATTTGGCCTATGCATCCATTCTTTTGGGATTTGAGGTTTAATACATTTAAGTACCTAGAAATGGTATTAGCAGTCTGCATGATGGATCAATTCTTAAATTCTTTCATCAATAGGCATTTATAGTCAAAGGGGAAAAAAAGTTTAAAATGAGAACTCCTTAAGGTAAATCATGAGTGAGTGAGGTCACTGACTTAAGAGAATGAACCTAATCTGTGCAAACTGCTCAGCTACCCCTACCCAGACCCGGGGGTAGGGGTGGGGGCACAGGATACAACACTCACAAAATATTAAATGTGTCATTGTGGGGTTGACACCACACTGAGAGCTTTTCAGAGGATGCCCTCAATAGCTGTCCAGAGGACCCACTCTTGTGGATCCAAGGTGCTTGGATTTTACCAGCTACCCTGGTGCTTGTCCCATGGCTCCACCTACAAAGCAGCCACGAGAGCAAGAAAGGAGGCTCTGTGTGCTCTACGGCAGGAACTCTCCACGTCTGACCTGCCTGCTGCCAGAGCTAGTGTCCAATTTGCCAGCAGCAGAAGCCAACATCACAGCCTGATACGGCATCATTCCCCTTGTGGCTGGGCGAGGGCAAAACAAAGATAAAGACCTGCTCCCTGCAAAGGACAAGGCCACCAGCTGCTAAACAGCCCCAGGCTAACTGTGTACACACACTGTCAGTCAGTGGTGTCCCCCAACTTTTTAGTATCTTCACATTTCATAAGGTCTAATCTTTATCCTATATATGTATTTTTGTAAGCTGTCTTAAATAATATTGGGAGAGTATAAACAAGTACAGAAAGAAATCCCCCAAACTGCAAAACTATCCCAGGTTAAAATAATGTGTCTACTTTTTTCCACCAGGTTTTACAGAACTGGAATCCCAATTCTGAAGGAGAAAAGAACCACTATAATCATTATTCATGCTGGACACCAATCCCAATGTCTGAGTCTGATCTGACTCACTGAGACATAGCCCAATGGTTGTCAGCCATAGTTTATTCTGATAATTTAATCTAGACCACTGCAAAAGGTAAATGCATTCAGAGGCATTAGCTGTGCTTTCTGTTTTAATCATCTTGAATGTGCTCCTCTTTAATTTCTCTACTATTTATTTTTACAGAGTCCATGGGGTTGGCAGAGTCTATGGAGAAAGCCTTCCAGACAGTCATTAAATGTTCTTTAATATAATCCCTTCCTTAACTGCAGACATAATCTCCCTAATAACTATTAAGCTTCAAAACTTGTGGCTGCCTTTTTGTGGTTGGTGACACTCAAACATGTAGGGTCTTTACAAGCAGAAAGTTCTTTGAACTCTAGTCTTGGGAGCCTGAAAAACCTCCCTGACTTGGTTCAAGATCACCTTTTCAAAAATATCAGAAAAAAAAAAAGTATAATCTGCAATAGGAAGTTTCACCATAATTGATTCTGAAACAACACCCACAGTCTTAAGAGCGAGACTTCAATTATTTTGTGGTTCTCTCTGTTTCTCCTTTCTTTACTTTTCTCCTTATTTTTGTACCTGACTAACTCCAGGAAGGGTGCTTTGTCATTAGTCTGCAGTGACTCAAGCCTTCTCAAGTTTATTATAAATCCAATATGGTTGTGCAATTGCATTGTGGGTATCTGATTTATGGATTTCAGCTAAAGAAATACACAAATAAGTATTTTCACCTGTATAGTACAGTAAAAATTGGATAAGGCACAGTTTAAATCAGATTTGGTAGAAAAAGAGCTATAAACACATTAGAACAGTTTTAAACAAACTATTTTAAAATATATGAAAGCCCTATAAATGCTAAGTTATAGCACTGCTCAACATATTTTGCAGTTAAGAGCCTGTGGGTCTTGTCATTAAAAATCCTATTTTCAGTGCTGTTTAGCACCCATATAAATATTCCATCTGAACCAAGACTAAGGATATAATGGCTCAGTGAAAGAACAAGATACTTTGGCTTCTTAAAAGCTTCAGGGTTTTTTAAAATTGTCATTCAGTTAATATAAACCAACAACCTACAAATTATATTCACTTTGATTTTGCCCTTTTATTTGTGAAAATACAAAAACATGTTTTGTTGATGCAAACTGACAAGATTCTAAATAATTTAAAAAGTGACTTTTTTGACTAGTATTATTTCTTAGTCCAAATAACTAGCTATGAATTGGTTTGTCACTGATTTTAAGTAAACCAATACAGTATTATAAAGTAAAAATAAAAAGTTAAAATAAATAAATAAATAAATAAAAGTAGACACTACTTTTCGGGACTTCCCTGGGGTCTGGTGGTTAAAGAACTTGATTCCCAGTGCAACTAAGCCCATGTGCCACAACTACTGATGCCCTCGTGCCCTTGAGCCCATGCTCTGCAACAAGAGTAGCCCCTGCTCGTTGCCAACTAGAGAAACCCCACGTCAGCAACGAAGACCCAGAACAGCCAATACACAAATAAACAAACAGATTAAAGTAGACATGGCTCCCAACGTATCATCCCCAGCAGGTCAGAATACTTATAGCACATCCATTTAAGTAAACAGGTAATTCACACAATAGTTATGTTCTTACTTTTCATTTTCCTAGGCAAATAATAAATATCTCTGATCATTCATGTTCTGCTGCCAAATGGCAAAGCTCTTAAAAGCCTACTGGGTAAGACCATGTGCACACTTAGATTGTTAATCTGTCCATATAATCCATAACATTTCTCTCTGACTTACAAAGTGGTAACTGTGGTGAATGGGAAGACTGAGGGAGGCCCCTATAGAGAGGTTACACTGGCCAGTCCCCTATTATCTGTGAGCAGCCACGTCAGACCACACTAGGCTTCCAGTAGTTGATGTCCTATAACAATTGGTGTTCTTTGGTTTGTTGATAATGGCATTTCTCCTCTCTCATGGATTTTAATCAATTATTCTCTTAGCATTTGTATTATTATATATTTAAATCATGTATAATATTCTAATATTTAAAAACTGTAGAAGAGCAGGAAGTAAGTCACTATAAGACAGACCAAGCAGGTGAGAGGCTTCCAGATTACTCGAGAATCCTCTAGAATGTCTCTTTGGACCAGAGCCGGAAAGCAGGACAGTGCAGTCAGTGCAGGAGCCCCGGTAGAGACCGAGGGGCAGCACCAGATGGTATTCAGTCCAGGGAGAAATGTTCTGGGCATTCAGGAAAACCCCGACAACCCTGGAGACCCCTAGGGTATGCACCATAAATGCTCACTCTCTTCCCGTGTCTGGCCAGAGACTCACTTCACACACTCAGCTAGCCCAAGGTCAAGAGTTGCAAACTCTTCCTCCTCCCAAGTGAGCAAGACAGTGTTTGCTCCTGCCAAACCAAATATCAACGCTTTGTCTCAACCAAGAACTGGACTTGCCCTGCCCTCACCCACTCTCACACATGCAGGACTTTAATTCCTTCACAGAATGACCAGCACCAGCACAAAAGACTGGAAGAAGACCCTCCTGACAAGGCATGGGCAGGACAGCTTCCATTCTTGAGAAATGTGTCGATCTTCAAGAGGTAGGTCATGTTTGGTTCTCACAGAATTGCCTGAGTCTCTGATTCTCTTGCCAAAAGTCTAGATGCTGCTGCCAAACTTCTTGAGCAAACCAGAATAGTGATGGAGTGGACATAGAATGAACCAAGAGACAGGAGCAGTCCCACTGAGTCATCTAGTTCTTCTTTGAGAGGGGGTCTGTGTGAGGCTTGGAGAGACCATGAGAGCAAAGACAGGTTCTGTCACTAACCCTTGAAGACAGAGACATCGACACTGCACAGTGAAGTCTGCACTAGGGCATTAAAAAAATGCTATGGAAGATCAAATCAAGGACATCTAATGGAAACTCATGGAGGTGAGTGGGAGGGAAAGGGATACTTGTAGGTGAAGCCATGAAGTCCGTATAGAGACAGACTGAGGTGAAGACTAGGACCATCATCTGCTTTGAAGCCTCCCCGCCAACAATAATTAGAAATACATTTTCGAGGCTAGAATGATTTCAGAGAAGAGCATTGAAACATATACATTAGCACATGTAAAACAGATAGCCAGTGGGGATTTGCTGTATGATGTGGGGAACCCAAAGTCAGTGCTTTGTGACAATCTAGAGGGGTGGGATGGAGCAGGAGATTTAAGAGGGAGGGACACGTGTGTACCTATGGCCAATTCATGTTGACATTTGGCAGAAACCATCACAACACTGTAATTATTATCTAATTAAAAATAAAAATCAAAAAAGAGAACATTTTCAGATCAGGAAAAAAGAAATTCAATGGGGAAAAGATAGTCTTTTCAAGAAATGATGCTGGGGGAAAAAAAAATACATTTTCACTTCTAGCCAAATCCCATCACTTGACTTACTTCCCTGGTTACTATGTATGAAAAGTTGACTATAATTAATTAGTGCCCTAAACTGTTCTCAACCTTTTTTCTCGGTAAAAACACTGTCTCCATGATTAATTGCTATCTCCTTGAGGGCAATCACTGTCCTGGTCATTGTTTGCAGTCCCCGGTGTTTACCAATGTCAAAAACAGTGAATTCAATTAATAAACTGTTGTTACATGAATGACTGGTTCACATATTTTTAAAAATCATGTTGGCCAATATTTATAAACGTCAACTAGTATACCCTGTCATCTTGAGATAAGGGGATCTCTTGAAATGAGTTTAACTTGTATACTGTTTTTTAGGTCCATTTATCACTTTTATTTTTTCTTTAAAAGTATTTGAATTATTGATATAATATCAGATACATAATTCTACATTATGACCTTAACCTACCAGAAATATTCTTTTATGATGGAGATTTTCAGAGAACTGGATTTTCCACACAGCTACTATTAATGAGGAATCATCATGATTAATGTTAAAATGATAAAGCACACACAGGGCTTCCCTAGTGGTCCAGTGACTAGGACTCTGGCTTCCCAATGCAGGGGCCCAGGTTTGATCCCTGGTCAGGGAACTAGATCCAACACACTGCATCTAAGAGTTTGCATGTCACAACTAAAGATCCTGAATTCTGCAACAAAGGTCGAAGATCCTGCACGCTGAAATTGAAACACAGTGCAGCCAAAATAAATAAATAAATATTTTTTAAAGATAAAATACACAAACCCTAGCTTACATTCGGAGAGGGCAATGGCACCCCACTCTAGTACTCTTGCCTGGAAAATCCCATGGACAGAGGAGCCTGGTAAGCTGCAGTCCATAAGGTCACTAAGAGTTGGACACAACTGAGCAGTTCACTTTCACTTTTCACTTTCATGCATTGGAGAAGGAAATGGCAACCCACTCCAGTGTTCTTGCCTGGAGAATCCCAGGGACAGGGGAGCCTGGTGGGCTGCCGTCTATGGGGTCGCACAGAGTCGGACACGACTGAAGCGACTTAGCAGCAGCAGCTTGCATTACACATGTACCTGAAGAACCATCTTCTCAAGTTCTTGGACAAACTGCCACTGAACACTATTCTCTTTAATATCCCTCATTTCCAAACTAGCAAATATTTTTCAACAGAAGATGTTAGTCAATGGCATAGTCTAGATAAGAGTCCTAAAAATGGCCAAAGAGATATAAACAAAATTTATCTAGTAGCAGAAAATTTCTTCTGTGCAATTATCTCGTACACTCTGCTTTAACTTAAAGGGGATATATTACAATGATGAGCACCTGGTGACAGATTCACAGCTCTGTCAGTGACAACACATCTCTGGCTCCTAAATTACTGTCCTCTTTTGAGTTCAATACTTTTCTTAAGCAAAGTAATTAACTGTCTTAAAATGTGGTCCTAAAATAAAACACAGATTCCTATGAATAAGCATAATTCTGAAAATAATACAAAATAAAATACAAAGTAAAAAATATGTAGAATTATTTTATAAGTAGAATTGTTTGATTTGTTATTTCTTCCAAGAAAATTACTTTTCTGACTCAGTGTGGGCAAGAGGTAAAAAAAATCTTTCAAAACATATAAGGAAAAATATTTTTCTGAGCTTTACAAAGATGCCTGAAAATGCTTCCTATAGTTTATGTGTATATCTATAATACATAATATTTATGATATAACAGTGTAATGCTAATAACATCTTCACACCCACCCCCGTAATATGACTTACTGGGAAATGGCAGTGATTTGGCCTCTTACCCTCCTGCCCTCACACCTGTGTGAGCCTGGAAAGCAAGGAACATGGGAAAGCCGCTTCATTTCTCACTGCCTTAGTTTAAATCTTACCTGTCAAACAAGCCATGACACTTCACTAGGCTGGGCCTGGGCTCTGTGAACCCTTTCCTTCAGCCCACTCTGCTGGGCTTTACCAACAGGAGGCTATGGAGCAAGACCAGGAGGTGGAGGAGAAAAGGGAGACATACTCTTCCTGCCTGCCTCCCGTCACTCCCTCTGGCCGGCCTGTGTCCTGTCTGCTTCCTCCCCCACCACCCTGCAGTAGCAGTTTATTCCTTTAGAGCATCTAGGCACAGCTTGGACTTGTTCCAGTGCCACAGGATAGGCACCATCACAACTCTCCCCATCGCAGGTACCTGCACAGAAGTAACACTGACCTCAAAGCTCAGAATCCCAGTCTCCTGCAGCTCCCCCTCTGACCTCAGACACACCATCAGCCAAGCGCTGCCTCCTTGTCAAGGGGCTGAGTGTCAGCCTCATGAGGCTGCCCTCCAAGCTCCTAGCTGTCATTATTCCAAGCTCAGTCTGAGTGGTGACAGCTGCTTTCTGAAACTGCTACCTATGAAAGCTCAGTTTTTCTCTGTTGGCTTTTTCAGTTGCCTAACAAACAACTTGTTAGACCAAATTAACAAGTCTTTAAATCACTTTTCTTTCTCCATTAAAATAACTGATGTGACTCCTGGCTCCATACTAGACCAGGCCTGACCTAACAGCTCTCTGTAACACCTCCCTGTCATGAAGATCACATTCACTCCTTCACTCTTTGGCAGTCACCCCACTCCAGTACTCTTGCCTGGAAAATCCCATGGCGGAGGACCCTGGTAGGCTGCAGTCCATGGAGTCGGGAAGAGTCAGACATGACTGAGCAACTTCACTTTCACTTTTCACTTTCATGCATTGGAGAAGGAAATGGCAACCTACTCCAGTGTTCTTGCCTGGAGAATCCCAGGGACGGGGGAGCCTGGTGGGCTGCCGTCTATGGGGTCGCACAGAGTCAGACACGACTGAAACAACTTAGCAGCAGCAGCAGAACCTTTAAAACAGAAACCTGTCTGGTACTGCCCTAGGAAGTGGATGTAGAATGTTGACCAACACATACAACTTTCAGTTCAGTTCAGTCACTCAGTCATGTCTGACTCTTTATGACCCCATGGACTATAGCACACCAGGCTTCCCAGTCCATCACCAATTCCCGGACCTTGCTCAAACTTTTGTCCATCGAGTCAGTGAGGCCATCCAACCATCTCATCCTGTCATCTCCTTCTCCTCCTGCCTTCAGTCTTTCCCGGCATCAGAGTCTCTTCTAATGAGTCGATTCTTCACATCAGGTGGCCAAAGGATTGGATTTAGGGTTGACTGATTTGATATCCTTGCAGTCCAAGGGACTCTCAAGAGTCTTCTCCAACACTGAAGTTCAAAAGCATCAATTCTTTGGCGCTCAGCCTTGTTTAAGGTCCAGCTCCCACATCCATGCATGACCAGTGGAAAAACCACAGCTTTAACAGTGTCGGATACCACAGAGAGCCCAGAAACTTAAGAGAAACTTTTGGTTCTAACTCCAGTTAGGCAATCCAGTGGTTGGGACTTTGCCTTCCGATGCAGGGGAGTGTGGGTTCGATCCCTGGTCAGGAGACTGGGATCCCACATGCCTTGTGATCAAAACAAAACAAAACAAAACAAAACATAAAATAGAAGTGATACTGTGGCAAATACAATAGACACTTTGGGACTACATCCAAAAAATCTTTTAAGAAAAAAAACTCTAGTTAGAACACTTATAGTCAAGCCTACTGAAAATAAAGCATGGTGGTATAGCCAGGAGATTTAAAGAAATACAGTATAAGTGAAGAATTTTTCTAACAAATATGCACCATCAAGAAGTGCTGCTGTGAACCAGCCCTTTTTTTCAAGGCAAGGAAGTCTTGCCTTTATTTGCACAGGCTGCCCCTTGTTTTTAGTTTAGCTCTCTGAAATGACAGAGAGGAGAGGACAAATTGAAAGGAGCTTCATGAAGTTCACACACACACTAAAAAATGATTCAGAGCAGTGGAAGGGCAGAGTAATGAGGCAAGATTGCAATGACTAAATGTATTTCTATCTAGTATTCAACTAAGTGCAATTGTGACATCTAAAAATAAGTGAGGCAGAAAAAGAAAAAATAATTATAGGGAAGATAATATATAATAATTAACTACTGAAAAAGAGTATGCCTTAAATAATGGAATACAAGTAAAGCAGGAATAACTTGAGCTGATTATACAGACTCAATTTCTCACATTGAGGTGAGAAGAGTGTTATCGTTTGAAATTCACAGCCCTTAAAAAAAGAACAGACAAAACATGTCATTATTATCTGCCAATGGCACAGTCCAAACCGAAGCAGTGGTGTTTGTCCGTTTCTAATTTATAAAGTTCTACATGCTTCTCAAGTCATCCAACTCATTCATTTCTCTTTAATTAAAGGACTCAGGAAATTCTTGTAAACCTGAGAAATGCCCATGATGTTCTCTTTCTAAAAGGCACTGCTGAGGGCCACAAAAAATAATGCAGTCACAAAAAATTCAGGTCAGAGATCTCTGCAGATATGGCTTTCACTGTGTATCATGTAACAAGACAAATCTCAAGAGATATAAAGGTATTTTATGTATGAAGTGTAATCTCTTCTTTTCAAAACTAAACTTTATGGCATTATGAAAGTTGATACAGGCCTGCTCACCACTGGGTAGCAGTGAACAGGTTATTTTGTGGTAATAATCAACATTAGAAGTGAGCAGAAAAGATATTTTACCCAGATATTCTCAATCTCATTAACAAATCAGCTCTAAAATATTCTCCAATGTTCCTCTTTATTCAACTCTTCTCTCATGTTTAAGGGTCTATATTAAGTTACTAATCCTTATTGGCCCTCACGATAGACATTGATAGTCTTTATCTGTAAAATAACCTTTGAGGAAATATGTCTTCAGGGCTCCCTGTCACATTCAGCACACACCGTTCTCTTGGTTACCAAGAGAAAGGAGTCGAGGGCTGCCTTGAGTTAAATATCAGGTCACTGTAACTGACAACACAACTGACAACACAACTTTTTAAGAGGTTGGGAGCATTTTGTTGCTGTTGTTCTTGGAACCTCTGCTGTATTTTATCCATTCTTTGAAAGGTCTCAAAGCTGACATGGTTTGTATCTTCCTTCATTACTGGAAACTGAAAAAGAAACTTTTCTAAAGACATAATAAAATACAAATATGATATCATTTTTGATGTTAAAGTTTTATACTTGATATATTTTTTAATTCTCTGCATAATTTATAAATTGGTTGAGAAAATACATTTTAAATACAGAATTACCATGTAGAGCAAAAGCTAATCAAAGCTGACTCTAGATTTACAGTCTCATCAGAATGACTCATCTAAACATATCTCAGAGATTTTTAGGGTAATTTATTTTTGTCTGGTTAGCCAGATGGCCCTCTGGCCCTGCTCAGACCATATATCCTTAATCTCACAGAGAAGAAAAGCCTACTGTCTGAGGGCTGACTTGTTTGCTCTAAGGGCGACTCTGGATGCTGTGGTTGAGTCAGCTGCTCTTCTTTCATGAGTTGAGGTCACTTTTCTCTCTGCTTGCTTCATACTAACCTGAGGAAGCTCATTACAGCACTGAGGACCTTGTGTGGACTCGCAGGATCTGAAGGTTATGGAAGTATTGGGTTGGCCATAAAGTTCATTTGGGTTTTTCCATACGCCGTTATCCAAAAACCCCAATAAACATTTTGGCCAACCCAAATATAAGGGGACTTTTAGGAAGCTAACTCATTCACTATGTGGGAGAGGAAATGAGCCTGGAGTCCTTCAAGTAATGATTAAAATCCTACCACATGTTACAAATGACGTGTAATAAAAACAAAAGCATGCACTGCAGATTTTATATACTTTAGTCCCTGGTTAAGGGCTGTGTGCATGCTGTTGCTGCTGTGTGCATGCTAAGTTGCTTCATTTGTGTCCATCTCTGTGCGACCCCATGGACTGTAGCCCGCCAGGCTCCTCTGTCCATGGGATTCTCCAGGCAAGAATACTGGAGTGGGTTGCCATGCCCTCCTCAGGGGATCTTCCTGATCCAGGGATTGAATCTGTGTCTCTGTGTCTCCTGTGTTGGCAGTTGGCTTCTTTACCACTAGCGTCACCTGGTGACTCACACAGTAAAGAATCTGCCTGCAATGCAGGAGACCTCAGTTTGATCCCTGGGTTGGGAAGATCCCCTGGAGAAGGGAAAGGCTACCCACTCTGGTATTCTGGCCTGGAGAACTCCATGGTAAAGTCGATGGGGTTGCAAAGAGTCATACACAACTGAGTAACTTCCACTTTCACTTCTCAGTACCACCTGGGAAGGGCTACCATATATTATGAGAAATTGAATCTTTAACAGAGAAATATTATCATTAGACACTTGCCAGGTGCCTCGGTGGTAAAGAATCCACAGGAGGAATGGGTTAGATCCCTGGGTTGGGAAGATCCCCTGGAGGAGGAAATGACAACCCATTCCAACTTTCTTGCCTGGGAAATTCCATAGACAGAGGAGCCTGGTGGGCTACAGGCCATGGGGTCACAAAGAGTCAGACACAACTTAATGACTAAACAGCAGAAGCAGCAGCAGCACTAGCTTTATGATTTTTTTTTAATTTAAATTTTTATTTTTACTTTATTTTACTTTACAATACTGTACTGGTTTTGCCATACATTGACATGAATCCACCACGGGTGTACATGCGTTCCCAAACATGAACCCCCCCTCCCACCTCCCTCCCCATAACATCTCTCTGGGTCATCCCTGTGCACCAGCCCCAAGCATCCTGTATCCTGCATCGGACATAGACTGGCATTTCGTTTTTTACATGAGAGTATCCATGTTTCAATGCCATTCTCCCAAATCATCCCACCCTCTCCCTCTCCCTCAGAGTCCAAAAGTCCACTATACACATCTGTGTCTCTTTTGCTGTCTCGCATACAGGGTCATCATTGCCATCTTTCTAAATTCCATATATATGCATTAGTATACTGTATTGGCTTACTTCACTCTGTATAATCGGCTCCAATTTCATCCATCTCATTAGAACTGATTCAAATGTATTCCTTTTAATGGCTGAGTAATACTCCATTGTGTATATGTACCACAGCTTGCTTATCCATTCATCTGCTGATGGACATCTAGGTTGTTTCCATGTCCTGGCTATTATAAACAGTGCTGCGATGAACATTGGGGTACATGTGTCTCTCTCAATTCTGGTTTCCTTGGTGTGTATGCCCAGCAGTGGGATTGCTGGGTCATAAGGCAGTTCTATTTGCAATTTTTTAAGGAATCTCCACACTGTTCTCCATAGTGGCTGTACTAGTTTGCATTCCCACCAACAGTGTAGGAGGGTTCCCTTTTCTCCACACCCTCTCCAGCATTTATTGCTTGCAGACTTTTGGATCTCAGACATTCTGACTGGTGTGAAGTGGTACCTCATTGTGGTTTTGATTTGCATTTCTCTAATAATGAGTGATGTTGAGCATCTTTTCATGTGTTTGTTAGCCATCCGTATGTCTTCTTTGGAGAAATGTCTATTTAGTTCTTTGGCCCATTTTTTGATTGGGTTGTTTATTTTTCTGGAATTGAGCTGCATAAGTTGCATGTATATTTTTGAGATTAGTTGTTTATCAGTTGCTTCATTTGCTATTATTTTCTCCCATTCCAAAGGCTGTCTTCTCACCTTGCTTATATTTTCCTTTGTTGTGCAGAAGCTTTTAATTTTAATTAGGTCCCATTTGTTTATTTTTGCTTTTATTCCCAGAATTCTGGGGGGTGGATCATAGAGGATCCTGCTGTGATTTATGTCTGAGAGTGTTTTGCCTATGTTCTCCTCTAGGAGTTTTATAGTTTCTGGTCTTACATTTAGATCTTTAATCCATTTTGAGTTTATTTTTGTGTGAGGTGTTAGAAAGTGATCTAGTTTCATTCTTTTACAAGTGGTTGACCAGTTTTCCCAGCACCACTTGTTAAAGAGATTGTCTTTACTCCATTGTATATTCTTGCCTCCTTTGTCAAAGATATGGTGTCCATATCTGTGTGGATTTATCTCTGGGCTTTCTATTTTGTTCCATTGATCTATATTTCTGTCTTTGTGCTAGTACCATACTGTCTTAATGACTGTGGCTTTGTAGTAGAGCCTGAAGTCAGGCAAGTTGAGTCCTCCAGTTCCATTCTTCTTTCTCAAGATTGCTTTGGCTATTTGAGGTTTTTTGTATTTCCATACAAATCTTGAAATTATTTGTTCTAGTTCTGTGAAAAATATGGCTGGTAGCTTGATAGGGATTGCACTGAATTTATAGATTGCTTTGGGTAGTATACTCATTTTCACTATATTGATTCTTCCGATCCATGAACATGGTATATTTCTCCATCTATTAGTGTCCTCTTTGATTTTTTTTAAAAATGAGTAATCTTGCAGGATTTTCTTCAAAGGGAAAAATGTGATAAACCATATTTCCCAAAGCACCCTTTTTTTTTGTACTGGACATTTCCAAGTTATAAGTTAACTTCAAGAAATAGAGTAATATACCATAGGAAGATAAAATAGAAAGAAAGACCATGCTGGCTTTTTTAACTTGTGATCCTATTACACCTTTTTATCAATGCCCTCAAGCTATACTTTTTGCTTTATTAATCTTTGCATCTTGGATTCATCTATCATTTTATGTTGTTCATCAATAGGAAATTTGTTTAATAATTGTCCTCTGTTCTGGCCTAAGTAAAAATGTTTAACAGAAATTTTTATTTACAAGAACTCTACCCTGTACTACCATTTAAAAACATACTTTACACTACAGTACTTATTTTGGCACATTATGCTTATGCTTTCTTCCAGGTTCATCTCAAACACAATCCAAAATAGAACACTAGTAGATAAAGGGCATGGACAAAAAGAACAATGACCTAGGACTTAGGACACACCAGACCTCTTGAGACCCTGCCACCAATCAGGCACTTCACCTTGAACTTACTAATTCTCAAATCAAAAAGCAGATTATTTGCTATAACAATGTATCAGAGTATTTCAAAAAGAAAAGATAGGTTCTATGATTATACAATATTTGGTAAAAATGAATCACATTTTTATGGCTTCAAATATTTTAGTTTTCCTAAGGGTTCCTTTCACTAACAGGCTCATTCTTTCCAATCACACACACACACACACACACACACACGCACACACACACTCTTTCTTTCTCTCTCACACACACATTTCCAAATGAAACCCTCAAAATTAAAATAATAGGTATAAAAGATTAATGTTTTTTGAAATCAAGTGTGAAATGGTCAATAGAACCTATGGCAGAGTTACTTTAGATGACTCCCAATAACATGAAACAATACATGAATATTTTTGATATAGCTAACATAAAATCCCGGGCTTCCTTGGTGGCTCAGCTGGTAAAGAATCCGCCTGCAGTTCAGGAGATCTGGGTTCAATCCCTGGGTTGGGAAGATCCCCTGGAGAAGGGAACAGCTACCCATTCCAGTATCCTGGCCTGGAGAATTCCACACATGTGTAGTCCATGGAGTCGCAAAGAATTGGACATGACTGAGCGACTTTCACTTTCAACATAAAATCACAGTGGGTTTTTTTTTTAACTTTTTATTTTTACTTTATTTTACTTTATAATACTGTATTGGTTTTGCCATACATTGACATGAATCCACCATCTGGTTAAAATAATTGTTCCACATATCATAAGCTCTGATTTAAGCTACCTTCATTTTAAGCTCAGCACTGTCTTGATGTTTAGGTCTTGGCAGGGATGAAGACAGCATTGCTGAAAACAATGCAAAGTCAATTAGATATAACCATTTTCACAACAGGATTCCCAACCTGAACCAGAAACAGGTTATTAATCATTCTGAAAACATCCTTCTTCTCTCTTAGGGCACGTATGGTGATTTGAGGGGAAAACTCTCCTTTTTAGTCTATTAAAATGTGAATACACTGGTTGATTTTTTAATGGTAAGTCAAACTTGCATTCTGGAGATAAACTCTACTTTTCATCATGCATTATCCTTTTGATATATTCTTAAAATCAAACTGTTAATATTTCATCAAGAATGTTTCCAGCTATGTTTATAAGAGATAATAGTCAGTAATCTTCTTTTCTTGTAATATCTTTGCTATCAGAGTACTGCTGGCCGTGTGAATCAAGTTGGGAACTCTTTCCCCCTCCACTAATTTATGGAGGAGAATTTATACAATTAGTGTCATTTCTTGCTTCAGTGTTCCAAGAGAATTTAACCAGTGAAACTATCTCTGTTTGGAGTGTGCATATATGTATTTGAAGGTATTTTAGGATCAAATTCAATTGTGTGTGTGTGTTCAGTTTTCTATTTCATTTTGTGCCAACTGTATACATTCTGGCTCTTATGATGAATGTGTCTATTTAAACTAAGTTTTCAGATTTATTGACATTAAAATGTAATATTCACTTATCTTTTTAATATCTATAGACTCTACAGAAATAGCCCTTTTAGCCCCAATATTGATAATTTATGGTCTTCCTTTCGTGTGCAATCTTTCTCAAATGAGTTTCCATGAGACAATTAACGCCCAAAATATCCACTGAATGTAATGAACTATCCAATCTATTGCGTTAGAATGTCAGCAACTATGAACCATTTGGGGAGCAATTAGGAAAATAGCCTGTACACTCATTTTCTGTATTTCTGTATTTTCCCATGTGTTTATAATTTCTTGTACTTTCTATTCTTCCCTGGGCTTTTAGCTTTCATTGTCTGTTGTTTTCCTTTACCCAGAAGAAACTGAACTATGCTTGTTGTGCTAATTTAATTGCAACAAATTCTCTCAGTTTTATTTACCTGAAAAATGCCTTTATTTCACCTTGATTTTTAAAGTAGATTGTTGATACATGTAAAATTTAAATTATTACTTTCTCTAAGCACTTGAAAATTTTCACATTGCCTTTTGCCTTGTTTTGATGAGAAATCAGTTATCACTTGTAGTCTTGTTCCCTTCATCTAATGTGTGACTTTCTTTTGCCTCTTTTAGCATTTCCTCTACATCTCTGGTTTTTAGCAGTTTGAGTACATTTGCTCTTCTTTGCATTCATCCTATTTAGTATTTGCTAAGGTTGATAGATCTATCCATTTGTCTTTTTTGCCACATTTTGGAAATTAAGTCATTATTTCCTCAATTTTTTGTCCCATTTTTTGCCTTCTCTGGGGCTCAAATGACAGATTATATGTCCCATGAGTCACTGAGGTGCTGTCCATTTCTTTAATGTTTACTTCCCTGAGTTCCTTAGAAAAGAGAATTTCCTTGTAAGATCTACAAATTCACTAACCCATTCTTCAGCTATCTTCAGGATGCTGTCAAATCTCTCCAGTTAGCTTCCCATTTCACATAGTTACTTCTAAGTTCTAAAATTATTTGATTCTATTTTATAGTTTGTAATTCTCTACTTAAGTTTTTCTAGTCCCTCATTATTGCCATTATTCCCTTTCCATTCTTGAAAATATATTTATAACACATATTTTAAAGTTCTTGTATGTTGGAACTTCCCTGGTAGCTCAGAGATTAAGAATCCATCTGCCAGTGGGTTTGACCCCTGGTCCAGGTAGACCCCACATGCCATGGGGCAACTAAGACTGTGCACCAAAGAGCACTTGGGCTGCAACTACTGAGACTACAAGCCACACCTGCTGAACTCCGTGCACCCCAGAGCCCATGCTCTGCAACAAGAGAGGACACCGCAGTAAGTCGGCACACTGCAACTAGAGAGTAGCCCTGCTTGCTGCAACCAGACAAAGCCCAAGTGCAGCAACGAAGACACACCACAGGCAAACACAGACAAGTAATACAGAAATAAACAGAAATGTAAAAAAGAAATGAGCACTCTTTAAAAAATTAAAAGTAAATAAAAATTTAAATTTAAAACATAAGGTTCTTGTACGTTGACCACAATACCTGAGTTATCCTCAGTTGAGTCTTTATCACAACAGGTTCCTCCCACTACCCAAAAGTAGACCATTCATATGAAACATTTCACTAACTTAAAAGGCACAAAGCAAAAAAGCAATTACCTTAGAATACATCTTACTAATGGGTACACAGAATAAATTGAGATAAAGCACAGATACAGACACAGCTCAAAGCTACAGCAGTTATGTGCTTTGTCATCAGTCTTAACAATTTTTTTTTGGATACATCTCCTCAGATGAGGGAAATAAAAGCAAAAATTAACAAATGAGACTACATCAAACTAAAAAGTTTTTGCACAGGGAAGGACACTACCAACAAAATGAAAAAGCAGCTGACTGAATGCATGAAAATATTTGCAAATGATACATCCTATAAAGGGTTAATATACAAATACACAAAGAATACAACACCAACAAAAAATGGGCAGAGAACATGAAACAGACATTATCCCAAAGATGACAGATGGCCAACAGGTACATGGAAAGATGCTCAACATGACTAGTCACCAGGGTAACACAAATCACAGCCACTATGAGAAATCACCACACATGTCAGAATGGCTATTATCAAAAAGACAAAAGAAAAAAGTATTGACAAGAACATGGGGAAAAGGAACCTTCCTGTACTGTTGTTGGGAATGTAAACTGGTGCAACCACTATTGAAAACAGTATGGAGATTCCTCAAAAACTTAAAAAAATGGAACTACCATATGATCTGGCAATTCTACTTCTCAGTATTTTTCCAAAGAAAATGAAAACACTAATCAGAAAACAATATATGCTCTATGTTTATTGTAGCAGGATTTATAATAGCCAAGATATGGAAGCAAGGTAAGTGTCAGTAAGTATATGAATGGATGAATAAAATGTGGTTTACCTACACATTGGAATATTACTCACCCAATAAAAAGAATGAAATCTTGCCATTTTGACAACATGGATGGACTTAAAAGGTACTATGCCAAGTGAAATAAGTCACACAGAAAGATAAACACCATATGATTTCACTAATACCTGAAATCTAAAAAACACATGAATAAACATAACAACACAGAAACAGACTAATAGATACAGAGAACAGGTGATTGCCAGAGAGGAGGGGCTTCAGAGGAGGAAATGGGTGAGGCAGATCAAAAGGTACAAAATAAATGCGTCGGGTATAAAACATACAGTGTGGGGAATATAGTCAGTAACTATGTGACATCTCTGTATGATGACATATTGTAACTGGACTTACCCTGGTGCTCACTTTGAAATTTACAGAAATACTGAATCACTATGTTGTACTACAGGAACTAACACAATGTTGTAGGTCAATTACACTTCAGGAGCAAACAAACTCATAGAGAAGGAGACCAAATTTGAGGTTACTAAGGACAGAGCGTGGAGGGAGGGATGGCTGGATGAAGGTGGTTGAAGGGCACAAACTTCCAGTTATAAGATAAGAAAGTACTAAGGATGTAATGTACAACATGATAAATATAATTGACACTACTACATGCTACGTAAGAAAGTTGTTAACACAGTGAATTCTAAGAGCTCTCAAGAAAATATATATTTCTTTAATTTTATATCTGTATAAGATGACAGAGGTTCACAAAATTTATTTCAGTAATCATTTCATGATGTATGTAGGTCAAATCATAATACTGGACACCTTAAACTTACACTGTGCTATATGTCGAATGAACCTCAATAAAACAGAAAGAAAAAAAAGCTAAATCCCATTGTGTGAAGTTCCTGGGGGTTAGAATTTGGTGGCGCCACTCTTCCTGCTTAGGGAGGGCTGCCTCTAAAACAGCTCACTGCAAAACCAACAAATCAACGCTCAATGCTCTTTTCCTAGTTTCCCTTTTGTTCTTTTTTATTAAAAATAGAAATCCTCCTCGGATTTCCTCCTGTGAGCGAATACGGGTGTTAACGTAGGTCTTTGATAAAAGTCAAGTGGCGTAAACCGAACTTTCAAAAAGCGAGGGACGCTGTGTTTTTCCTTTTGATTTTGAGTCACATTATCAAAGGAGAAAAGGAAAGATATATCCATCTGACTACAGAGTTCCAAAGAATACTAAGGAGAAATAAGAAAGCCTTCCTCAGAGATCAATGCAAAGAAATACAGGAAAACAACAGAGTGGGAAAGACTAGAGATCTCTTCAAGAAAATTTGAGATAACAAGGGAATATTTCATGCAAAGATGGGCACAATAAAGGACAGAAATGGTATGGACCTAACAGAAGCAGAAGATATTAAAAAGAGATGGCAAGAATACGCAGAGGAACTATGCAAAAAAGATCTTCACAACCCAGATAACTACGATGGTGAAATCACTCACCCAGAGCCTGACATCCTGGAGTGAGAAGTAAGTGGCACTTAGGAAGCAGCACTATGAACAAAGCTAGTGGAGGTGATGGAATTCCAGTTGAGCTATTTCAAATCCTAAAAGATGTTGCTGTGAAAGTGCTGCTCTCAGTATGGGAGCAAATTTGGAAAACAGCAGTGGCCACCGGACTGGAAAAGGTCTGTTTTCATTCCAATCCCAAAGAAAGGCAATGCCAAAGAATGCTCAGACTACCTCACAGTTGCACTCATCTCACACATGAGTAAAAGTAATGCTCAAAATTCTCCAAGTCAGGCTTCAACAGTACATGAACCATGAACTTTCAGATGTTCAAGCTGGTTTTAGAAAAGGCAGAGGAACCAGAGATCAAATTGCCAACATCCTCTGGATCATAGAAAAAGCAAGAGACTTCTGGAAAAACATCTACTTCATTCACTATGCTAAAGCCTTTTACTGCATCAACCACAACAGACTGTGGAAAATCTTAGAGAAAATATCAGACCACTTTACCTACCTCCTGAGAAATCTGTATGCAGGTCAACAAGCAACAGTTAAAACTGGACATGGAACAACGAACTGGTTCCAAATTGAGAAAGGAGTATGGCAAGGCTGTATGTTTTCACTCTACTTATTTAACCCATTTGCAAAGTACATCATGCAAAACGCTGGGCTGGATGAAGCACAAGCTGGAATCAAGACTGCCAGGAGAAATATCAATAACCTCAGATATGCAGATGACACCACCCTTATGGCAGAAAGCAAAGAAAAAATAGTCTCTTGATGAGGGTGAAAGAGGTGAGTGAAAAAGGTGGCTTAAAACTCAACATTCAAAAAACGAAGATCATGGCATCTGATCCCATCACTTCATGGCAAATAGATGGGAAACAATGGAAACAGTTTCTTATTTCTTTATAGGTCTGATTTATAGTATTCAAGATACTGTGTATGACTGTTATACAGACTCTGGAATCTCTTATCCTTCTTTGAAGTCTTGCTCTTTATTTTATCAAACAGTTAACATGGATGGACCCAAACTTGAAACTGTGTCTCCCTGAGACCAACAGCAGTGAAGATCTCTCTCCATTCTTTCAGGGTTCCTGCTATTGCTTTGCAATATGGCCACTATGACATCACTACAGTACATGTCAAGTGCAAGGGTAGGATGAGGATTTGAGGGTTTTCCCTTCTATGACTTCTTTTTTGGTGGGAGTTCTCACCTCACATTCTAGCACCTAGGAAGCCCTAACTCCATTTCTCTGTAAACCAGTTAAGATGGTGTTTCTTCTTGAGGCCTTGGTCCTGTGCAAAACAAAACTGGTAGAACAAATTATATTGGGGTCATTTCCCTTTTCTCAAAGACCATTTACCCTCCACCTTCTGACTATCTTTGGTCCCTTTCCAGTGTACTCATATATGACTTCGTCATGTTTTCCAGAGTTATAACTGCAATTTGACAGTGTTAGTTTAATGGAGGCTGCTCCACCATTATTGGAAGTTATTCATATACTTTTTAATCCCCATGTGAAAAGGTAAACACGTAAGTCTCATTTTTAAGGCTAATAACATTAAGCGTTGCACATAGTAGGAATCTGGATGATATTCTGTTGAGTGGACCTAAGACTGTTCAGTTCAGTTCAGTCGCTCAGTCATGTTCAACTCTGCGACCCCATGGACTGCAGCATGCCAGGCCTCCCTGTCCGTCGCCAACTCCTGGAGTTGACTCAAACTCATGTCCATTGAGTCGGTGATGCCATCCAACTATCTCATCCTCTGTCACTCTCTTCTCCTCCTGCCTTCAATCTTTCTCAGCATCAGGGTCTTTTCAAATGAGTCAGTTCTTCGTATCAGGTGGCCAAAGTATTGTAGTTTCAGTTTCAGCACCAGTCCCTCCAATGAATGTTCAGGACTGATTTTCTTTAGGATAGACTGGTTGGATCTTCTTGCACTCCAAGGGACTCTCAAGAGTCTTCTCCAACACCACAGTTCAAAAGCATCAATTCTTCAGCGCTTAGCTTTCCTTATAGTCCAACTATCACATCCATACATGACTACTGGAAAAACTATAGCTTTGCCTAGTCGGACATTATTCGCTAAGTAATGTCTCTGCTTTTTAATATGCTGTCTAGGTTTGTCATAGCTTTTCTTCCATGGAGCAAGCATCTTTTAATTTCATGGCTGCAGTCACCATCTGCAGTGATTTTGGAGACCCAAAAAATAAAGTCTGCTACTGTTTCCACTGTTTCCCCATCTATTTGCCATGAAGTGATGGGACTGGATGCCATGATCTTAGTTTTCTGAACGGTGAGCTTTAAGCCAGCTTTTTGCACTGTCCTCTTTCACTTTCATGAAGAGGCATTTTAGTTCCTCTTCACTTTCTGCCATAAGGGTGGTATCATTTGCATGTATGAGGTTATTGATATTTCCTCCAGCAGTCTTGATTCCAGCTTGTGCTTCATCCAGCCCAGCATTTCTCATGATGTACTCTGCATATAAGGTAAATCAGCAGGGTGACCATATACAATCTTGACATACTCCTTTACCTATTTGGAACCAGTCTGTTGTTCCATGTCCAGTTCTAACTGCTGCTTCTTGACCTGCATACAGATTTCTCAAGAGGCAGGTAAGGTGGTCTGGCATTCTTATCTCTTGAAGAATTTTCCATAGCTTCTTGTGGTTCACACAGTTAAAGGCTTTGGCATAGTCAATAAAGCAGAATTAGATATTTTTCTGGAACTTTCTTCCTTTTTCAATGATTCAACAAATGTTGGCAATTTGATATCTGGTTCCTCTGCCTTTTCTAAAACCAGCTTGAACATTTGGAAGTTCACGGTTCATATACTGTTCAAGCTTGACTTGGAGAATTTTGAGCATTATTTTACTAGTGTGTGAGATGAGTGCAATTGTGTGGTAATTTGAGCATCGTTTGCACTGCCTTTCTTTGGGATTGGAATGAAAACAGACCTTTTCCAGTCCTGTGGCCACTGCTGAGTTTTCCAAATTTGCTGACATATTGAGTGCAGCACTTTCACAGCATCATCTTTCAGAATTTGAAATAGCTCAACTGGAATTCCATCACCTCCACTAGCTTTGTTCATAGTGCTGCTTCCTAAGTGCCACTTACTTCTCACTCCAGGATGTCAGGCTCTGGGTGAGTGATTACACCATCATAGTTATCTGGGTCATGAAGATCCTTTTTGTTTAGTTCTTCTGTGTATTCTTGCCACCTCTTCTTAGTATCTTCTGCTTCTGTTAGAGCCATACCATTTCTGTCCTTTATTGTGCCCATCTTTGCATGAAATATTCCCTTGTTATCTCAAATTTTCTTGAAGAGATCTCTAGACTTTTTCCATTCTATTGTTTTCCTCTATTTCTTTGCATTGATCACTGAGGAAGGCTTTCTTGCCTCTCCTTGCTATCCTTTGAAACTCTGCATTAAAATGGATATACCTTTCCTTTTCTCCTTTGCCTTTCACTTTTCTTTTCACAGCTATCTGTACGGCCTCTTCAGACAACCATTTTGCTTTTTTGCATTTCTTTTCCTTGGGGATGGTCCTGAACCTTGCTTCCTGTACAATGTCACGAACCTCTGTCCATAGTTCTTCAGGCACTCTATCAGATCTAATCCCTTATATCTGTCACTTCCACTGTATAATCATAAGGGATTTGATTTAACTCCCAGTCTTGTTTATGCTGCTGACTGTATAGAGGTCTCCATCTTTGGCTGCAAAGACTATAATCAATCTGATTTTGGTGTTGACCATCTGGTGATGTCCACGTGTAGAGTCTTCTCTTGTGTTGTCGGAAGAGGGTGTTTGCTATGACCAGTGCATTCTCTTGGTAAAATTCTATTAGCCTTCGCCCTGCTTCATTCTGTACTCCAAGGCCAAATTTGCCTGTTAATCCAAGGTATTTCTTGACTTCTTACTTTTGCATTCTAGTCCCCTATAATGAAAAGGACATCTTTTCTGGGTATTAGTTCTAGAAAGTCTTGTCAGTCTTCTTAGAACTGTTCAACTTCAACTTCAGCATTACTGGTCGGGGCATAGACTTGGATTACTGTGATATTGAATGGCTTGCCTTGGAAATGAACAGAGATCATTCTGTTGTTTTTGAGATTGCTTCCATGTACTGCATTTTGGACTCTTTTGTTCACTACATCTTTTTATTTTCAATTTTATGATTTATAATATGAGGTTTCTACCTGAAACTCCAGTTGTATTCCTCACCCTCGTCTGTCCTGTTTCTCTTGCCTGTATTATTTTTAACAATCTCCACCTGTCATTCTTCTTCTAAACTCTCAGCTCTTCCACTGTTTTTTTTTTTTTCACTATGACTAATTTAGGTCTCTAAAATCCACACTGATCATGATTTCTAACTTCATCTCAAATAATAAAATCTTTGATAACTATCATTGCCAGAAGAAAAACCTGACTTTTAAAGTTAGCAAGTCATTTGTTACCTCCCGAATTCTGATTCCAAATTATCTTTTCTCTTTTATTCCCCCTGAATTCAAGCCACAGCATTCTACTTCATTTAACAGATCTTGTGTCCTCCCCAGCCACACCTTCTCTCATATTTTCTACTTGCCAAACATGCTAATCTTCTCCAGTTAAAAATAACATTTCCCTGTAAAGCCTCAGAATTAATCACACTAGGGACTGAATAAGCACTATTGGGCCATTATTATGCTCCTTTATCATATTTGTCTTCTGTCTTGTAGTTCAGCAAAATTATCCTCCCATGTTTACAAGTATTTTGTAGGAAGAAAGTATATTATTAACTTGTGTCAAATACAGAGCTAACTGTGGGATACTGGTCATTCTCTGATGCAACTTCAAAGCAACACCACTCCCACAACTGGACTCTATCTCCAGGACAACTACAGGACGCCATCTATAGGTAGTATCATCTATAGGACAAAATATAAATTCTCCTTTCCATTCTAGGGTGAGAACTCATCTGGCTTTTCACACTACATGCTCAGCAAATGCCTGCAGGATACAATGAAATTGTAGGTTTAACCTATTTAGGTTCTACTTTAATAAAGCTGAAAGAACATGATAACCTTTCTCCATGTCCCTTATCTGTCATATCCTCGGTCCTACATACCTAATAGATATTCTATGAATTATCACTGTGCTCCTTCCCATATCCTAGTTATCAAGTTCATGGCTTGAAATATGAAAGACCAAACAGCCAAGTGTCACTGCTGGTTTGTCTCACTTTCTCGCCAAACATCAGCCTGGCTAGAGGAGGGGCTATGTTTCCTGTCTGGATCTTGTCCTACCTATACACATAATTTCTCATATTTTCTCAGCTGAAAATCACTTCACATTAGAAGGAATTTTGTTTAACTAAAAAAAAAAAAAAATTTGGCCTTGCTGTGTGGCATGCGGGATGTTAGTTCCCTGACCAGGGATTGAACCTGCACCCCCTGCAGTGCAAACATGGAGTCTCAACCACTGGACAACCAGGGAAGCTCCAGAAGGAATTTTAAAAGCAGAAAAGGCGTGACTGTTGAAGAAACTGATGCTATGCTGAAAAAAAAAAAAAAATCACTAATCCCTTTCATCCTTCTGACTTAACAATAGAGAGTGGAAAAATATAAAGCATCAAAATGCATTTTCTCCCTAGCAGCAAGCAGTGGACAGGGACATAGTTCTTTCCCATGGGATAAAGACCAATGGTCCATTTTCCTGATAAGAGGGAAAGATGAAGTTGGTGGCCTTCTCCCCTATTCTTTCATCTCTGAAGGCGGATCTAATAACTACTTTGCAAACGTAATAGCAAACAAATCACACAAAAGTCAGCTTCTACATGACTGAACCATGACTGCTTTTCTCTGGACCTTTCGTTTAATAAGAAAAGTAAAGCTCTACTTAGGGGGGCTTCCCCAGTGGCTCAGCAGTAAAGAACTGACCTTCAATGGAGGAGATGAGGGTTTGATCCCCGGGTTGGGAAGATTCCCTGGAGAAGGAAATGGCAACCCACTCCACTATTCTTGCCTAGGAAATCCGATGGTCAGAGGAGCCTGGCAGGCTGCAGTCCATGAGGTTGCAAAAGAGTCAGACATGACTTAGCAACTATAAACAACAACAAAACTTCCATTTGCTAAATGGATCATATTCATGTTTCCTGTCACTTAGAGCAATATCCATTTTTTTTTATTTTAAAATCTTTAATTCTTACATGCGTTCCCAAACATGAACCCCCCTCCCACCTCCCTCCCCATAACATCTCTCTGGGTCATCCCCATGCACCAGCCCCAAGCATGCTGTATCCTGCATCAGACATAGACTGGCGATTCGATTCTTACATGATAGTATACATGTTACAATGCCATTCTCCCAAATCATCCCACCCTCTCCCTCTCCCTCAGAGTCCAAAAGTCCATTATACACATCTGTGTCTTTTTTGCTGTCTTGCATACAGGGTCGTCATTGCCATCTTTCTAAATTCCATATATATGTGTTAGTATACTGTATTGGTGTTTTTCTTTCTGGCTTACTTCACTCTGTATAATCTGCTCCAGTTTCATCCATCTCATCAGAACTGATTCAAATGAATTCTTTTTAACGGCTGAGTAATACTCCATTGTGTATATGTACCACAGCTTGCTTATCCATTCATCTGCTGATGGACATCTAGGTTGTTTCCATGTCCTGGCTATTATAAACAGTGCTGCGATGAACATTGGGGTACATGTGTCTCTTTCAATTCTGGTTTCCTCGGTGTGTATGCCCAGCAGTGGGATTGCTGGGTCATAAGGCAGTTCTATTTGCAATTTTTTAAGGAATCTCCACACTGTTCTCCATAGTGGCTGTACTAGTTTGCATTCCCACCAACAGTGTAGGAGGGTTCCCCTTTCTCCACACCCTCTCCAGCATTTATTGCTTGCAGATTTTTGGATCTCAGACATTCTGACTGGTGTGAAGTGGTACCTCATTGTGGTTTTGATTTGCATTTCTCTGATAATGAGTGATGCTGAGCATCTTTTCATGTGTTTGTTAGCCATCCGTATGTCTTCTTTGGAGAAATGTCTATTTAGTTCTTTGGCCCATTGTTTGATTGGGTCGTTTATTTTTCTGGAATTGAGTTGCATAAGTTGCTTGTATATTTTTGAGATTAGTTGTTTATCAGTTGCTTCATTTGCTATTATTTTCTCCCATTCAGAAGGCTGTCTTTTCACCTTGCTTATAGTTTCCTTTGTTGTGCAGAAGCTTTTAATTTTAATTAGATCCCATTTGTTTATTTTTGCTTTTATTTCCAGAATTCTGGGAGGTGGATCATAGAGGATCCTGCTGTGATTTATGTCGGAGAGTGTTTTGCCTATGTTCTCCTCTAGGAGTTTTATAGTTTCTGGTCTTACATTTAGATCTTTAATCCATTTTGAGTTTATTTTTGTGTGCGGTGTTAGAAAGTGATCTAGTTTCATTCTTTTACAAGTGGTTAACCAGTTTTCCCAGCACCACTTGTTAAAGAGATTGTCTTTACTCCATTGTATATTCTTGCCTCTTTTGTCAAAGATAAGGTGTCCATATGTGTGTGGATTTATCTCTGGGCTTTCTATTTTGTTCCATTGATCTATATGTCTGTCTTTGTGCTAGTACCATACTGTTTTGATGACTGTGGCTTTGTAGTAGAGCCTGAAGTCAGGCAAGTTGAGTCCTCCAGTTCCATTCTTCTTTCTCAAGATTGCTTTGGCAATTCAAGGTTTTTTGTATTTCCATACAAATCTTGAAATTATTTGTTCTAGTTCTGTGAAAAATATGGCTGGTAGCTTGATAGGGATTGCATTGAATTTGTAAATTGCTTTGGGTAGTATACTCATTTTCACTATATTGATTCTTCCGATCCATGAACATGGTATATTTCTCCATCTATTAGTGTCCTCTTTGATTTCTTTCACCAGTGTTTTATAGTTTTCTATATATAGGTCTTTAGTTTCTTTAGGTAGATATATTCCTAAGTATTTTATTCTTTTCGTTGCAATGGTGAATGGAATTCTTTCCTTAATTTCTTTTTCTACTTTCTCATTATTAGTGTATAGGAATGCAAGGGATTTCTGTGTGTTGATTTTATATCCTGCAACTTTACTATATTCATTGATTAGCTCTAGTAATTTTCTGGTGGAATCTTTAGGGTTTTCTATGTAGAGGATCAAGAGCAATATCCATTTTTTATGGCCACCATCAAAAAGACAAGAGATACAGATGCTGGTGTGGATGTGGAGAAAAGAAAACACTTGTGCACTGGGAGTGTGACTATAAACTGGTCCAGCCAATATGGAAAACTGTGTAAAGGATGCTCAAAAAATTAAGAATAGAACTACCATACAATCCAGCAATTCCATTTCTGGGAATACAATTGACCCTTGATCAATGTGCGGCTAGGGGTGCCAAGCCCCATGCAGTTGCTTATCTGCATTTGTTTTGACACCCCCTAAACTGAGTGACCAATAGACTACTATTGACGAGAGGCCTTTACCGATTAACAGTCTACTGACAGAACAACAACAACAACAACAAAAAGAAAAACAGTCTACTGACACAAATTTTGCTTGTTATACGTGTTACTTACTACAGTTTTACACTCAAGTAAGCTAGAGAAAATATTATCAAGAAAATCAGAAAGAAAAGACATTTACAGTCATGCACTATTATTTACCAATATGAGTTTATATCATGTTTATAAAATAAACCATATGTAAGTACCTACATCAGTATTTTCTTATGATACAAAACACTGTAGTATATATAGTATTAATACTAACACTAAACATCATACATGAAAGAACTAATGTGAAAAAGAAATTCATATTTGGGGATTCTTTGTTGTTCCTGTGGTTGGGATCTGTGCTTTCACTGCCAAGGGTGTGGGGTCAATCTCTGGTGAGGAACCAGGATCCCACAAAACACACAGTGTGACCAAATTTTTTTTGAAAAAGAAACTCATTGTATTGTAAATCTAACCATCATGCGGTACCCCTTAAACTTATACAGTGATGTATGTCAATTATTTTTCAATGAAACTATGAAAACACCTCACAGAACTGTGCACTAAAAAGTTGAACTTAATGTAATTTTTAAAAAAATTCCAATTTCCAAATGAAACATGACCTAGTATTCCATAAGCTATCATGTGTCTCAAACACTGTGGTCAGCTCTTTAGTATTTTGGTAACTTTTCAGTTATTCCTTATGTTAATACGACATACCTCTGTTTTTTGGTTGGGTAAACTGAGACTTGGGGTTTCTCTTGTAGCTCAGTCAGAACAGAATCTGCCTGCAACGCAGGAGATGTGGGTTCAATTCCTGGGTCAAGAAGATCCCTTGGAGGAGGGCATGGCAACCCATTCCAGTGTTCTTGCCTGGAGAATCCTATGCACAGAGGAGCCTGGCAGGCTACAGTCCGTGGGGTTGAAAGAATTGGACATGACATAGCAACTAAACCACCAAACTGAGACTTAGGAAACACAGGGTGAGTGGTTGAGAGTATGGATCAGGATATCAAACACATCTAGGCTCAATCCCTGCCCCTGGTCATTCCATGTTTAAATGATACTAAGCCTGCTGCCTCTTTAAGCTTAGCTTCCAAATCTGGAAAGCAAGACTAGAAGAAGTCCCTGTTTATAAAGTGGTTTAGGGATTAAGTGAGGTAAGATATGCAAATTGCTAAAGAAGGATCCAACAGACACTAAGTGCTGAGGAAATATGGTCCATTGTCATTAAGTAAGTAAGTAAAGTCACTCAGTCGTGTCTGACTCTGTGACCCTGGGGACTGCAGCCCACCAGCCTCCTCAGTCCATGGGATTCTCCAGGCAAGAATACTGGAGTGGGTTGTCATTTCCTTCTTCAGGCCAGGGATCGAACCCGGGTCTCCCACATTGGAGGCAGACGCTTTAACATTGTCATTATTTTTGCTATTATTATTTTATACATTTCATTACTAATACATGCCAGAGAGATATGGAAGTGACGGAGAGTTAATAATCAAAAAATGACAATATCAATCAATAAATTATGAAAGATACGAGATTCAAACCCAGGCTTCCCTGGTGGTTCAGATGTCAAACCTGGGCCCCCTGCACTGGGATCAAGGAGCCTTAGCAAGTGGACCACCAGGGTAGTACAAAGAATATTTAGATAGCTATAATTTCTCCAAGAAGTCACAGGAAGCCAATTTATGCTCTGTTGTAACATTTTATATTTTTGTAATCACAATTTTTTTGTGAGCTCAGAAAGAGACAGAGTAACACCTTAAATATGTAAGTATGTATTTCTTTCTCTTCAAAGAATTTTCTCTAAAAATCGGAGCAAGCCTTAACTAGACTAGGGATTCCTCTTTGTATGCCTAACTGCACTAACAGTGCACCTGTACGCACATCCACGCAGACCATGCGTGAACACCCAGCACAGCACAGTCAGGCGCTGGGTAGATGGAAACTGCCACAGATGCTCAGGTGCTGAATGCAGTGCACTCAGCGAGAGCACGATCCACCGGGTTCCTCCGTCCACGATGGCGGCAGGCGGCAGACAGGATGATGCTGACGACATGGCTTACTTCTCGTTTACCAGGGAGAATGTGAGACTAATGGAGCTGCTGACAAGTTGGCTATTAAGCGTTTGAGGAGCATGTGTTACGATATCCCATTCCACTCAGTGTGGAAATAACAACCTAGAATTAACTAGAATTTTAAATAACATCAGAAATTTTGTCAGTAGGACTGCAGCCAATGTACGTTAACAAGTGTTTTCAGTGGGCAGGCTTCCTGTGTGGTGCATGTTAAACCAAGTGGAGCCTGAGAAGAGGCACCAGTTCTTGGGCAGAACATTCTGGAGTCCTCTGAGTTAGAATATCGGGCCTCTCTCTCCCTTTGGATGTCTGAAAAGATGATTCGTGAAGGAATAAATTAATCAGTAAACAGTGATGCTTCTCTGACCAGTTAAAGGTGCCATCTGCTTAGCTTGGAGAAGTCCCCCTAAGAAGTCATCTTACAACTGATTTAAGCCATCATGGGACCTTTACACCAAACAGAAGCTGCGGGTTTCTTTTCTGCCAATTTCAGGAGGATTCTCAGTGTGAAAAGCAAGTGTCCTGAAGGTGGGCTTGATGATGTGGCACTTGTTAGAAACTCTGTCTAAAAGATCTCTGAGATCTAGTCCTGGGAGAAAAGGCTTAACTTTTGAACTATCCATTGAATAGAAAAGAAATAAAAATCTAAATAGCAAGTCATGCGACAGCCCTAACTTGTGTAAAGAAGTACTGCATGACAGAAGCTTGTAAGAAGAGCTAGAAACATAAGACTGGGACCTGTGAATTTCAGTCAAGGGCTGGCTCTCAGCTTCAGCACAAGGTCAGGGCTGACTTCCATTCTGTTGTGTGTGAGTGTCAGTCACTCAGCCGTGTACAAATCTTTGTGACTCCATTGACTGTAGCCCACCAGGCTCCTTTGTTCATGAAATTCTCCAGGCAAGAATACTGGAGTGGGTTGCCATTTCCTCCTCCAGGGGATCTTCCTGACCGGGGGATCAAAACATGGTCTCCTGCGCTATGGGCAGATTCTTTACCATCTGAGCCATTAACTGCCACCTAAGCCATATGACCAGGGACAAGTCCCTCGGCTGCCAGGGACCACATGGACAACAGAGACACCTGCCTGCTCCCTGAGATCATGGGAAAGCTGAGACCCCTTAGCAGAGGCCTGGCCCAAAGCTTCTGCCTCAAAAATGCTAACTCTCGGAGAAGGAAATGGCAACCCACTCCTGTATTCTTGCCTGGAGAATCCCATGGACAAAGGAGCCTGGTGGGCAGCAGTCCACGGGGTCGCAAAGAGTCAGACATGGCTGAGCATGCACACACAGCTCTCTCTGCCTCTCCACTGGACTTCACAGGTGCTTCAAAGTCCTTAGCTTGGAAACAATTCAGCTCTCCCAAACCTGTTTCTTTGTATCCTTCCCAGGTTGGGACTTTGGAATTATCCTAGGCTTCTTTCTCATTCCCTACATCCTGGCTATCTGATCTGTTTTGTTTTCCAAAGAATTCACGGGCCCTGTTTCATTCTCCTGCTTGATTTCCTTAAAAAATGTCATGTTGCTCATTTTTTGCTATTTTAATTTCCAGGTTTCAATGTACAGTCTGTAGAAGTATATTTTTTAGCCAATGTGAACATATAAAGATGGTAGTCATTCATCCCACCACCAATGATAGTTTATACTATTTTACTGTATTACTTGTATTTGAAAAAACAACAGGAACTTATATTCTTGGGAACTAATGTATGGAACTGCTATATCTTGCTTTGTCTTGTCACATAAGGAGGAGCATTTTTCGTAATTCTCAGCATTTTTATTCTCTGCGAGGTGCTCTTAAGTTTATGCCAAGTAACTCTGAAAAAAAAAAAAATGCTAACTCTCAGTATACGTGCATGTTAAGTCGCTTAGACTGTAGCCTGCCAGGCTCCTCTGTCCATGGGATCCTTCAGGCAAGAATACTGGACTGGCTTGCCATGCCCTCCTCCAGGGGATCCTCCCAACCCTGGGGTCTAACCTTCATCTCTTCTGTCTCCAGCATTGGCAGGTGAGTTCTTTACCACTAGCACCACTGGGAAGCCCAACTTTTAGCAGGAGAGTTCAATAAAAGCCAATAGAAAACTATTGATTTATTCATACAAGTCCTTTAGTAAGTGTATATTGCAAAAAAAAAATGGTAAGGAAATAAGCTATAACCCTCTATAAAGACTGCTCATCTATCTGTATAAATGAATAAATATAAATTAAGTTTACTATGTACATGAATTGTATTCCCTTCTCCAGAGTGTCTCACATGACAGGGAATGGATTGGCCCTTATTTTTGTCCACAGATGACAGTTTTAGTAAGTTTATGCCATCCTTCTATGAATGTAAACAAATACTGCAAAAACAATTTCACAAGGGAAGTGCTGTCCTTTTTCTTAGTTCACAACTACCATGTCACAGAAAGGAACTTAATTCTGAAAAAAACCTGGAAAAGAACTTAATTGTAACTATAACTATCATTTAGTGTTTATTGAGGAAATAGTCTATTACTTAGTATTCAAGAGTCCCCTGAGTACTCATTGTAAACGTGCTCTGTGCATGAAGGGAACCAGAGGAATCCATGAGCTAAATGTTTTCCTGAAGTCATATGATTTCTTGTTTGGAAAAGTCAGAATTTAGTAGGTTTCCTGGCACCACTCGAAAGACAGTTTTGCTGAAACAAACATGGTGGTGGGCATTCATCCCTATTCCTCACACTCTTCCTTCAAATCCAGGAAGCTAGATGCCCTTTCCCTCATCTTTTCAGGGCTGTATCTTAGGAGATCCAAACTCATCCTGTGGGTGTGCCAGGCTGGGTCACTCAGACAAACTCTGAGGGAAGCGCAAGGAAGCCTGCCTATGACAGAATCCGAGCAATCTGAAGCGGGAAGTTTTATCTGTAGGAAAAGATATATTTTGGCCTCTGTCTCATCTGACTCCTGTTTATATCCTTCAACTGTTTCCAAACTCAGATGTGAAGAAAAGAGGTGCAATTTAACATTTCAGAATTCTACCAGGTGTCAGGAGGTAGTTGGGTGAGAGACCCCTTAGTTTAAATGAGATTCTGGAACATCTGTCTTCTCCAAAGTCTAAGCCATCTGCTCTCAGACTACACAGCCTTGATCCAGTGGCTAATAGTCCGCCTTGCAGTTCAGGGGATACCGGTTAGAACCCTAGTCCAGGAGGACCCCACTGCTCAGTGGCACGGAGCAGCTGAGTCCATGCACCATGGCTACTGAGCCCACCTGCAGCAACTGCTGAAGCCAGGACACCCCAGAGCTCGCGCTCCACCACAGGAGGGGCCGCCGCAATGAGAAGCCCGTGCGCCACCAGCTGGAGAGTAGCCGCCGCTCGCCACAGCAAGAGACAGCCTGTGTGCAGCAAGGAAGACCCAGCACCGCCAGAAGATAAGCAAGTAGTTTTCAAAAAGAGAGACATGCACAGCCTATCATATACTATCCCATCCAACTGATGGGATTATAAATCAAGGAAAAACATCACAGGCTGTATTATTCTGAGAGACCTGAGAAGATCCTAGCCAGTAACAGCACAGGATGTCTTCTCATCTGGGTAGGAAGTAAAACAAAGACCAAAAATGAGAGAAAGAAGATGAGCACCTTCCAGGAAGGTGCCCTTTTAGAGTGAGTGGCCTGTGGCACCAAGCCCACCCTGGCCACTGAAGCTGCAGAGGGACGCTGGCTAGCTTCACATCTGGGAGGGTCAGTCTCCTCACCTCAAAATTAACACCATCTGTCTCTTCAGATTGTTTTGCGTGTGTGCATCCTAAGTTGCTTCAGTCATGTCCGACTCTTCGCAACCCCATGGACTGTAGCCTACCAGGCTCCTCTCTCCATGGGATTCTCCAGGCCAGAATACTGGAGTGGGTGGCCATGCCCTTCTCCAGGGGATCTTCCTGACCCAGGGGTCAAACCTGTGTCTCCTGTAGCTCCTGCACTGCAGGTAGATTCTTTACCGCTGAGCTACTGGGGAAGCCCCAAATTGTTCTAAATATTATTATTTGGAAATATTACTATTTGTATATGGTGAAGCCATCAGATCATGGGGTGACTGCCTTAGAAAAATACTTTGTTGTCCACAGTTCCTGAGAGATGGGGGCGTGCCAGATCACAGGAGAGCAAACGTAGGAGGGTATGGGGGAGGGTGAGGGACGGTCCGTCTAGTCAAGGCTATGGTTTTTCCTGTGGTCATGTATGGATGTGAGAGTTGGACTATGAAGAAGGCTGAGCACCGAAGAATTGATGCTTTTGAACTGTGGTGTTGGAGAAGACTCTTGAGAGTCCCTTGGACTGCAAGGAGATCCAACCAGTCCATTCTCAAGGAGATCAACCCTGGGATTTCTTTGGGAGGAATGATGCTAAAGCTGAAACTCCAGTACTTTGGCCACCTCATGCGAAGAGTTGACTCATTGGAAAAGACTCTGATGCTGGGAGGGACTGGGGGCAGGAGGAGAAGGGGACGACAGAGGATGAGATGGCTGGATGGCATCACGGACTCGATGGACAAGAGTCTGAGTGAACTCCGGGAGATGGTGATGAACAGGGAGGCCTGGCGTGCTGCGATTCATGGGGTCGCGAAGAGTCGGACATGACTGAGCAACTGAACTGAACTGAACTGAACTGAGGGACCCCCAGAGGAAAGAGAGGTAAGGGGAAGATGTGGGCAAGAACCTCTATGGAGGTTTCTGTGGGAAGGAAAAAGCAGGCAGGGGAACCAGGTTTGGGACTGGCTATTTGATTCACCAGTGGGTTCCAAACACACAGCCTGCCCCTAGGTGTCTGGTACCCAGCCCTGGGGTCTTTAGGGCTGGTGGCTGGTGGTCTGCAATGTGAGAACTCCCTAAGAACTCAACAGAGATAGGGGCTGGGGATCTGGGTGCATTGTCCACACAGGAGAGGCACCTTCCATCTCTAGCAATGGGTTGACCCTGTGGGGCGACATTTCTCCAGGGTCAACAAAGCCCCAGATGTCCAAGAATCAGAAACATACAGTCAGCACACTCTGTTCTTCAGTTATTCTTGCCTCATCCAGTTTAAGCAAAAATATAGCCTAGTGAATGCAGCAAAGACAGGTAGATATTTTAAGTCACAATTCAAAACCTCAAAGGACAATAAATCATAGCTTCGCTTAAAATTTACAAACATCATCTTCATAAATATTGGCTTCTGCATGTTACATTACTTCTACTCTTTCTTTTCCTAGCAGCAAGTGAGAATAATCTGTGTTCATGCTATCGACACAATGACTACCTCTTAACTATCATGGCCACAGGTCACATTCTTGGGGTTTTTTTCTCCTAATAGTTCTTATAAAAAGTGAAAGTCACTCAGTCATGTCTGACTGCGACCCCACGTACTGTAGAGTCCATGGAATTCTCCAAGCCAGAATACTGGAGTGTGTAGCCTGTCCCTTCTCCAGGGGATCTTCTCAACCCAGGAATCAAACCCAGGTCTCCCTCATTGCAGGTGGATTCTTTACCAGCTGAGCCAGAAGGGAAGCCCAAGAATACTGGAATGGTTGCTGCTGCTGCTAAGTCGCTTCAGTCATGTCCAACTCTGTGTGACCCCATAGACGGCAGCCCACCAGGCTCCGCCATCCCTGGGATTCTCTGGGCAAGAACACTGGAGTGGGTTGCCATTTTCTTCTCCAATGCATGAAAGTGAAAAGTGAAAGTGAAGTTACTCAGTCATACCTGACTCTTCGCAACCCCATGGACTGCAGCCTACCAGGCTCCTCTGTCCATGGGATCTTCCAGGCGAGAGTACTGGAGTGGGGTGCCATTGCCTTCTCCGACTGAAGTGGCTAATTAATCTCAAATGGGAGAGAGGAGGTACTGCATGCTCAGGTAGTGCGCCTTGCTGGGTGTCGGCAATATGGGCCCAGGAGGACTCCATGTCTTCATGGAGCTTACAATCTAGTATAGGAAGAAGGTGGTTTGGCTTCTGTGGCTACAGACCAGCAAACACATCAGATAGATGACATGTGCACACACTGAGGTGTCTGGATAAATCAGGATATAACCTTAAAAGCTGAGACATCAATTAGATGCTGTGCCCATTGGACTCCAGAACAATGGACACTTGAAACATGGTATTCTTACTATGAAGTTCAGTCATGGACTGTTTGTTGCCTGCCAGGCTCCTCTGTCCATGGAATTCTCCAGGCATGAATCCTAGAGTGGGTAGCCATACCCTTTTCCAGCGGATCTTTCCAATCCAGGGATCAAACCAGGGTCTTCTACATTTCAGGCAGATTCTTTACCATCTGAACCACCAAGGAAGCCTCATAATTATACAAACTACTCCCTAATAACTCAATATCAAGATGTTTAAGAGGGTCTTTAATCTTCCACCCAGAAAAGCACTTGAGAACACAAAGGTTGCAACAGCGTGAGACATTTGATAACTTCTTAGAGATCCTCAGGTTGTTAGTTCTACCAGTGCAGAATAACATGAGCTTTAACGATGAAGGAAAATAAAACAAAGCTGATTTATTTTGATGTCATTTCTAGTTTTTCTGTGATAAATATGTACCAAAATATCCCCACCAAAACTTCAAAACCTAAAGCCATTAATTTTGCTCTATGAATGTACAAAATGCCAGCAGAACTTGATTTTACTTTACCTATTAGGTTTGTTTCTTCAATAGATGCAAAGATAATTTCATACATTGATTCATTCTGCCACTGATCTTTACTCTGATTTAGAAATACAGTCTCTATAATAAGTCCAATCTGAATAAATGAACACAGTTCACCCTTCAAAACTCTGAGATTCATTTATTGCATGAATAGTAAATCTATTCATTTTCCCATAAAAGAGACAAAAACAAGGCTAAAATTCTAAATGTACACAATAATTGAATCCTCACCATAACACAAATAATCTATTTAAAGCTTCATGTTTCCCACATATGTTATTGATCCAGATGTTTTTAAGAAAATGTCAAGTGACAGGAGGTTCAATCAAACTCGGAAGTTATACTGTGTCAGTCACCCATTGTGTTAAGTGTTTCCTGACTGATCAAATGTTTAACGAGAAATGGGTTATTCAGAACTTGGTACCTCATTAAATAACCATTTGTATGGATAATTTACTGAGAAAAAATATCAAAAAGATCATCAAAGATTATCAGTTGTTAAAAGATTATTAATTATGAAAGTTTCGTTTTGCCATTTAATGTATCTAATTCATTTAGGAAGATACCCTAGGAGAACTTTTCAGGCTTCAGCAGATTAAGAATAACTTCTCTTTTCTTTCTCTTTATATTTTATGCTGTAACTGATCGTAGAGTAACTTTAGCACATTTGAAATGTCAACTTTAGAAACCTGAATTCCTCAAAGTGTGGGCACTCACTTGGAACTCCAGAGTTGGTATAAGGATTATTTTAAGCTGAAGACATTTGAAATTCAACATATGGAGAGTGAAGCCTTTGCAGAGTTCTCTTATCTGACTAAAAACAGAAACTTTTTAGAAACGAGGACTGCCTTAAATTCCCTCTTCAGGGCAGCTTATACTCGAAGGAGAAAAAACAAGAGTAAACCTACCATAAATCCCTTTTTAAGGAGAGTTTTATGACCCTGAAGAAAACAGGAAGGTCCTGAAGAAGACAAAAAAGAAAAACAGAAAAAACTGTAGTTTTTTCTATTATATGATAATATTAGAGTATATAATATATACTATATAACAGTCAAATATTACCATCAATTTATTTCCCATTTTTCTCCTAAAAACCCATTTATCTTTCCTAAACAACCCTATCTGTCCTTCACATGGAAGTCATTTCTCCCTCTTCCATTCCCCTACAAAGTTTGCCCTTTAACCTTTTAACCAGCAAGCTATTTCTCTTGTTGGCTCATGTGTGCATACAAGTAAACTTTTTATCAGTTCATCAGGTGTCAATTTAACTCACAGGTTTCAATAACTGAACCTAAGAGGAAAGAGGAAAACATTTATCTTCACCCTAAAAGTATGTATTGGGGTAAAACATGGAATTGCTGATATGCTGATCTGGAGATGAGAAAGGGACATGGAATTGGAAGGACATCAGAGGGGTACTAGCACAATAGATCCCAACTCACCAATAAAATTTGGAGGGAAGCTGAATTCTCAGAAACAAGTTTGAAATGAGCCCAGGATGCTGTTCTCACATTAGTACAGCTGTTCACCCCTCATTTTAAAATTCCTTTTATTTTTCCTTAGTAGATGATACTGATGCAAAAGTTTGACACTAAAACGTTCAAAATTTGAACTATGAGAGTGTTTTCCCCTTAGGTACTTATTCTCCAGATGTGTGTTCTGAAGAACGAACGCCCCTATGTTCAATTTTAAAATAAAAGTAATTTCACCCTTTTCCTTTCCCCTTCCCACACAGAGATTTTCTGGTATTTAAAGTGCAGCTAACAACTTTTCACTCTCTTGGAATTTTCAGTGGCATCTGCATGAAAATTAAGAAATACTTTGGGAAAGTAATTTAATTTTGCAAATGCAAAGCTAATCTCCGCTCATCATCAAGGCAATAAAACATAAAAGATTTCTATATGAGGAATCTCAATTTAAAAAACTTTACAGAAGTGAATTACAATGAAGTAAACAATCTTAGAAGCAGTACCATGGCAGAGGAGCATCCCAGTTACACAGCTACCCAGGCAGGAATTTAGAGCCTCAGACACACCTGTCCAGCTAACCAGATTGTTGGCAGTGACGACTGCAACTTTTTTTTTCTCCTTCCAAGATTTCTGGCTCCTGGCAGAAGACAGAAAGCTTCAAGTTGAGAAAAATCAAACCGGAAAAAGGCAGAACATTTAGCTTTTGAAGAAATACGTGTGGCACTTGCTTACTTTCATCCTTTGGAAGGTGGTTACGTTCCCACCCTTTTAAAAAGAACTCTGTACCATCTGGATTTTACAAACAGCAGCTCTTCCGCCTCCACTTTATTCAGTCCTACTCTCCCAGGATATAGCACACAAACTGATGTTAGCGTCAAGACAGAGTCAAAGCAGCCTTTCTGTATCACTTGGCAACTTTTCCTTCGTAAAATTAATTTCACAAACGACTATAAGTACTTGGGACTACAAGTATTTGGGAAAGCTTTATTTTTTCTATTTGGACTATAAGTACCTGGAAAGGATTTTTTTTCCCCTCTCTTTTCTATACTACTATTAATCCTAGTATTAAAAATGGGTTAAGATTAAACAGTCAAACAAGAAAAGTGATTAGCATTTGTGGAGCTTATCAGCCCCATGTGTAGACTTCATCTATTGGAATCACTTCAGTGATAAGCTCACTATTGCAATAGCTTATTAACTATTTTTATTCAATAAATAAATGATGCAAGAGATTTTTTCCCAAGAGTAGCTTTGCAGCCTAGAGATGGAAAGCATCTTCTTATACCACTAGGACTATTTTTTCATTCACTATCAATTAAAATAGTACTTGGAAAAAAGACTCGTCTCCTCTTCAGAGGGTCTGTGATGATTCAGAGCCATACTCAACATTCTTAACCTTCCAATCGTACTTTTTTAACCCTGCTCTGAGACATTAGGACTTCTTTCACTCTCCTTCTTCTATTCAACACTCCATTGTCATTCAGTAGCTCAGTCATGTACAACTCTTTGTGACCCTGTGGATTGCAGCACACCAGGCCTCCCTGTCCATCACCAACTCCCGGAGCTTGCTCAAACTCATGTCCATTGAGTCGGTGATGCCATCCAACCATCTCATCCTTTGTCGTCCCCTTCTTCTGCCTTCAATCTTTCCCAGCATCAAGGTCTTTCCCAAGGAGTTGGTTCTTCGCATCAGGTGGCCAAAGTATTAGAGCTTCAGCATCAGTCCTTCCAATGAATATTCAGGACTGATTTCCTTTAGGATTGACTAGTTTGATCTCCTTGCTGTCCAAGGGACTCTCAAGAGTCTTCTTCAACACCACAGTTCAATTCTTCAGTGCTCAACTTTCTTTGTGGTCCAACTCTCATATCTGTACATAGCTACTAGAAAAATCACAGCTTTGACTAGACAGACTTTTGTTGACAAACTGAAGTTTCTGCTTTTTAATATGCTTTTGAATATGAATATGATTCATATGAATACGATTTTGACATGGATTTCAGGATTAATGCTGTCCAGAATAACTGTTTCTGAAAGTAGGCTAATTCTATTACATCTTTTATAAACAATACTGCCTGATATACACTCATATACTAAACCAATGATGATGCTATCATATTTTCCCCATCATCCAACCCTTTTTATGACCACACATCAGCTTTTTCGCTCTCCCATATTATGCAATGAGACCTCATTTTAAGTGTCATGTACATAAAAGCCATGTTATAGCTTTGAAATAGAGCAAAAATTAAAAGGATACAGAAAAAAACTATAATTTTGAGATATTAATACACTCCTTTCAGAAACTTTTGAGATATGCAGATAAAAATATGCAACAATAACATTTGAATAATATGATTTTAAAAGTGGAATTTTATACCTCAATAGAAAATGCACTTGAACTCTGCTCAGTATTTTGTGGCAGCCTGGATGGGAGGGGAGTTTGGGGGAGAATGGATACATATACATGTATGGCTGAGTTCCTTCACTGTTCACCTGAAACTATTAGGTTAGTGAAAAAGTAACTGTGGTTTCAGACCATGACTTTTAAATCATTATAACTAGGCTCAAACACATCTTTATGAATCAAAATAGGAACCATTAACCATTAAAATCAACACATTTTTGCCCATGAGAAAAAATGTGGGAATTTATTTCTGTAGCATAAAAATCCATGCTTCAGATTTAATGAACTCTTGGAAAGCATTTTCTGCCTCCTGCTGGCTGTGGAAGCATTTTCCCCTGCAAAACGTTGTCCAGATGTGTGAAGGAGGGTAGTCGGCCAGTGAGAGGTCAGGTGAGGATGCAGACGGGCCCTTTCTGTTGACCAAGGCCGGCTGCAGGTGCTGCAGTTTTCTGTTCTCATTGATTTGCGGAGCACACCTTTCAGATGCAATGGTTTCACTGGAATTCAGAAAGCTGTAATGGATCAGATGGGCAGCAGATCACCAAACAGTGACCATGACCTTTTTTTTTTGGTGCAAGTTTGGCTTTGGGAAGTGCTTTGGAGCTTCTTCTCAACCACTGAGCTGGTTGCCGTCCGTTGTCGTATAAAGTCCACTTATCTTCGCACATCATGATCTGATCGAGAAATAGTTCTTCATCGTTGCACAGAATAAGTGAAGACAACTCTTCAAAGCAATGATCTTTTTTTCATCCTCACCAGTTCATGTGGCACCCACTTATCAAGCTTTCTCACCTTTCCAATTTGGCTGAAGTGCCACATGACCATAGAATGGCCGACACTGAGTTCTTCAGCAACTTCTCATGTGGTTAGTTGTAAGACGATCAGGCTCGATGATGGCTCTCAGTTGGTCGTTGTCAACTTCCGATGGCTGACCACTGTACTCCTCATCTTCAAGGCTCATCTCCCTTGCAAAACTTCCTGACCCATCACTGCACCATATGTTCATTAGCAGTTCCTGGGCCAAATGTGTTGTTGATATGACGAGTTATCTCTGCTGCTTTACAACTCATTTTGAACTCGAATTAAAAAACACTCAAATCTGCTAACATCATTTCTGTCTAAAATAAATATAAAATAAATAGCAAGAAGTCATTAGCAAAAGTACAAAGTGAGAAATGTGCATTAAAATGATGTATAACATAACCACATTTATTTAAGAATGTATTCCAATATCAACTGGCAAAGTTCGACAATGCAAAACTGCAATTACTTTTGCACCATCCTAATATTACAACATTGCTTTGTTTTGTTTTTTTTTTACAACATTGTTGATCAGCTATATCTCAATACAAAAATTAAAAAAAAAGAGAGAAAATGCACTTGCAGCAAACACACATTAAAAACATGACTATGTAGAGATCATAAAAGAATTCTCAACCATTTTAAAGAATTGATATTATAAAAACTGTATTATTAGATCAGACCATGATAAAATTTGAAATCAATGATAATACATAGCTTAAAAAACCCATGTGTTTCAGAAAATAAAAGAGCACTTCTTTTTCATCTGACAGTGAATTTGAAGATACAGGTTAAGTGGATTAAATAAATGAACATTCAAAATTGACCCAAGAAGTGGAAAATTTAACGAGGATCATGAAAAGTCAAAACAGTGATAAGCATTCTTTTGCAAAAGTCACCTTACTGAACTAAGGAGTCCTATGGAAGAGTTTTATCAAACTTTCCCCAAATCCACATAAGAAAAGGATATCTCTCTCCATCATTTTTTAATGGTAGTGACTCCTACAGAGTCAGCAATTTACTTATAGCCAAGAGTGAGAAGAGATGGAGATAAGATTCTATTTCCATTCAAAGAGAACACTCAGTTTATATACTTTTAGGAGTGATACACACCAATTTGGATATAGTTATCCAGGATGGCCAACCAACATGTAAGGCTTTTCAAAAGGAAATATTCTATTTCTTTGGAGACAGCATCATCCCATTGAGGTCTCGGTCTTTTCCTACTAAGGAATCAAGACATTGTAACTAACAGAAGAGTTCATCCAGAACACCACCAGCAAAAGTAAATGAGGAAATGTAATGAAAAAAATAACAACAGAATTTATTTTAAAATACTAAGAAAATAACTAGCATTATATAAAATATTTATGAAGTGCATTCTGAAACTTTATTAAAAGACATGAAAGGCACATTAATAAATATAAGGATATTCCATGTTTATGTGGCAAAGACTCCACACTATAAAGATAATGTGTGGGTTAATTTAGAGAATCTAGTTAATCTAAAATTGAACACAATTGCAAACAAAATCCAATTGCATTTTGTGGGACACTTGACATACTGCTAGTGTACCTTACACTGAGAAATGATTACACCAGTGAAGGTCTGAAAATAGCTCAAAAATATCAAAATCAAACAAAGGAAACTTGAAATGTCATAGTAATTAAAAGAGAACAAAAAACAAAAGATTGACAGAAACAAATAAAGGGCTTAGTTCGCTACAACACTCTATGAAAAATAGTAATGAAGAAGGATTTCATCATTTGGGAAGATAATTAAATCCCTGCTCATACAATATTTCAGATAGATGAAACCTATTAGTGTGAAAAGTGAAACTTGGAAAGAATAGAAGAAACTACAGAATAAAAGTTTTATGATGTTAATAGGGTAAGAGCACATTTCTTAAACAAATATGAAAGAAAAAATGAAGTACAATAGAAAAACTCATACATTTAACTATGTTAAAATCAGCAGTATTTTATAATGAAGAACGTCACAGACCCAACCAAACTAAAATTACCAGGCCTTGAGAAGACATCTATAATGTGTACAACTAAGAAGGATTAAACTACATAAAAACATCCTAAAAGTCAACAACAACAACAAAACACAATACTGGAGGATGGGCTGAGAATGTGAACACACATTTCACAGGAAACACACACACACACACAAGTGACAGGTATAGCAAGACATGGTCAAAACCTCAGTGATAATCAATGAAGTGAAAATACTTAAATCTCACTTCCTGCAGCATAGTTTAAACAACACTTAATACTACGGGAGGCTTTGGAAACAAAAATCCTTGCACACTTTTGCTGAGAAGTAAGTGGATAAGACTCTGTGAACGACAGTGGCAGCATCTGAAAAACTGAAAATGCCTGTATGTATACAATTCCATGCTTTCCACCCTTGTTTCTAATAACTAGAAGTTGGAGACAAACTAAATGTCCATCAAAGTAGAATGGGAAATGAAATTTGCCAAAATCATAAAGCAAAATACCATAGAGCAGTAAAAGCAATAAAATAAAGCTACATTTGTTAAGACAGATCAGGATACACAGTTTTGAGTCAAGCAAGCAAGATCCAGGATGAGACCTAAACTATGATACAATTTACATATATTTTTAAAGCAACACAACACAATATATACATATTAGAAGGACTACAGACCATGAACTGGGGGCATGAGGCAGAGGAAGAAGAATGGAACTGGTGGTTCAGGGTTAACACTCCAAACTCCCAATTTCACAGGGTCTGGGTTCAATCCCTGGTGAGGGAACTAGATTCCACGTGCCACAAATAAGGGTTCGCATGCCAAGAACTAAGACCCAGTGAAGCCAAATAAATAAATAAACTATTTTTAAAAAGAATAGCAATGCCAAAGAAAAAGGAATGGGAGAAAAAAGGCCTTATGATAATAATACTGTTCATCTGAGGAGCTCAGTGAATTCAATCAACCTGATTGTGTGATATCCTGCACAAAGAAAACAAAGTAATCATGGAACCAAACCAAAGGTAATGGTTGAATAGAAAATGTTAAGGACAGGAGATGGCAGAGGAGAAATCTATTGTACAGATTAAGTGGAAGGCAGAATACGTATGGCAAGTGGACATAAAGAAACCAAGTCCCTGCATTCAAGAAGGAACTAAAAATAGTAGCATCGCTGTAGTCCCGTTTCACTGAGTGGAAAGCAGAAAGGTACGTATCAATTGTTGAGCTAAATCATTAGCTTCTTGAGTTTTCTATTGCTGCTGTAACAAATCACCAAAAACTTACTGAATGAAAACAACACAGATTTATTATCTTACAGGCTTTGTAGCTTAGAATTTCAACATGAGTTTCACTGGGCTAGAATCAACGTGCAGGGAGAGCTGGGTTTCTTTTTGGAGGCTCCAGAGGAGAATCCATTTGCCTTTCATAGCTTCCAGAGGCTGAGCACAGCCCTTGTGTGGTTCCTGACTCCCCTGTGTGCCATCTTCAAAGACAGCAACCTTGCACCTTTCTGACCATGTTTCTGCAGTCACATTGCCCTCTTACTCACTCTTCTGCCTCTCTCTTACTATTAAAAAAAAAAAGCCTTTTTAAAATAAGGTCAGAATCTCAGTTTTAGGCTATGAATTAGGTAGGCTCCACTTTCAGGACAGGAGATGAAGTATCAAACTTCCTTCCAAGTTCAAGACATCATTTTGGTAGCAATTTTTTTTTTTAATCCATACAAACACTGATATCATTTCAAACTGTTACTGAAATATAGAAGATGGAAATCATGAAAAGCCAAGAGTTTCCGCTGACAAACTCTTAGGCGCTCTTCTCTTCCTAAACTTGTAAAGAGGACTTCATGGCCCAAATCAACTGGTATTCTTCCAGGAGGAGGAAATATTTTTGAACTCTTTCTTTCGAGTTGGTTGATGACAAATAGGCTATTTCAGCAAATTTCTACTTGCTTCTATGTTTCCTTTGGTGTATAAAGAGTTGATTTACCACTGAAGCAAAATCTTTTGAGGGTTTTATCTTTCATATGGTCATGAAAACACTGTAATCAGTTCTGCATTCCTGATTAGAGTTAAGGACCTTTCATGGAGTCCGTTTATTATAAATGTGGACATTATCAAAGGAAGCCAATTTTAATAAAAGTCTCCCTCCAGAAAAGATATTGCAGGCTTGCTCCTTCTGCTGTGATAAATATTTCCAGGTGGTATTTGATGGACAGTAAGAATCCTGTGCATCTGGCATTTGTAGCACAGTTTAGAATTAGAATTTTAGATCATGCTGGCAAGCCTGAGTAATTCTTTAATTCTTCAAATGGAACACAATTTGCTCAATCTTACACAGCATTCTGATTTTAATTAAAATCTACTGTATGATACAGAAATATTACATCAACTTGCAAATCCCTAAGTTAGGGAGGGGGTGCAGCAGACACTGCTATTTAATTATTCATATTATACTTCATCAAAAGAATCTTAACATTACCAGAGGAACCAGAACAGTTTCATGCAGAGTTTATGGGCGCTAAGCATTCCAAAAGGATGTTGTGGTGCTATAAAGCAGATGCAAGCAGTCTTCATTTCTGCAGAAGAGTTTTAAAAATAAACACAGAGATCTGCTTCTTGAGTGACTAGGTTCCCCCCTAAATTTCTTCTTACCACATGCTGTAAATGGCATTTCAGGAACGGCAACTCAGGAAGAGCAACACCTAATTTAAGATCAGAAAGATACTCATTGTTCTAAGTAGATGGTTGAGTTTCACTACCCAGTATCAAACAAGGGATGGGGTGGGATGAGAGGCTAATCCCAAGATTTTGAAATGCTGTCCTTATGTCAGTAAATGCTTCCTTGTACTAAACTAAGGTTTGGGTGAACTCTGGGAGTTGGGGATGGACAGGGAGGCCTGGCATGCTGCAGTTCATGGGGTCACAGAGTCGGACATGACTGAGTGACTGAACTGAACTTAAGAGAAGAGTCTGCCCAGACCCTCCTACATCCTTGGAAAAGAAAGAGAGATTGAGAATTTGTCCTTAATGCCTGAACCACAGAAATCTGAAAACTCTTGAAAAGCGAGAACAATGCTTAGTACTGCTAGATAAATTTCACTATTGGAGTATTAAATGCTCCAGAGCAGTTTTTATTCAGGCTTAGAACAGAGAATGGCCTTGTGGGCTTCTAGCTCAGAGAAGGTATGTATTTTGAGCTCTTGGACAAGTATGAGAAATGCTTCTCGGTTGAGTCTATAAAAATGTATTAAAGATACTCACATCTCTATTAGAAGAATTTTACCAAGTGACAGAAACATTCCCAAACTGGATCTTTCATAGGCTTCATACTTTTCTGAATTCATGAACAAATTACAGCCTGTATAACCAACCAGACTGTATAAAACTTCAAGACAATTGTCTCTGGAACTGGGCCAAGAATTATAACAACAAATTTCCTTAGGTTTTACCTGATGCAAAGAACTGACTCATTTGAAAAGACCCTGATGCTGGGAAAGATTGAAGGCAGGAGGAGAAGGGGACGACCGAGGATGAGATGGTCGGATGGTATCACCAACTCAATGGACATCAGTTTGAGTAAACTCCGGGAGTTGGTGATGGACAGGGAGGCCTGGCGTGCTGCAGTCCATGGGGTCGCAAAGAGTTGGACACGACTGAGCAACTGAACTGAACTCATACAAAATTCTAGGACTTTGCTTCCAAATTAGACTTTGGTAAAATAACTCTGCCCACCCGATATTCCATATACCCCAAAACTCAACCTACACTGGGGAAAAACAGGAGAATAATTGCAACAGATAGTATTACTGTTCTCAGTTACTTGCCTACATGCCTAAGCTGTGCCATGTGACTTAAATGCCTCCTTTGTTCCATAATGGACAGGCTTGGTCATGTGACCCATATTAGCCAACAGAACATAATGAAGTCATGGATACCACATCCAATAAGAAGGCTTTAGAGTCCTTGATCTTTTGTCCACTGTCACTTTACTGCTATGCTCTATGCACATCATGCCCCTTTTAGCCTCGATCCTGACTAGAAAAAGATAAATACAGCAAAGGCACAACTAAGCTGCAGACACTGCAGCTAGAATGCAATAAGAAAAAAACATATAAATCTATGTTGGTTCTAAATTACTGACATTTTATTATCAAACCAAAACCTTAGCAAAGGCTGACTAATACTGCTTTAAAACTTTCAGTATCAATTGATAGTTATTGAATTGCTAGTATATTCTCACACTGAGCTGAATGCTTTCACAAATGTAATTTTATTGTCATGGCTTATATAATCTAGAATTCAGAAATCTGAGCTTGCAAACTCAGTAACATGCAATCTACAGTCTCAGTTTTTTACATAAAAAATAACATTGTGCTGCAGTCTGGAAAGCTAACATGGTTAATTCTCCAGCCACCATGTCCCCCTTGCAATTTTCTGGAGGTACCTCAGACTTTCATACTTTGCAAGTGCTGTTCTGACATTCAGAATACAGTCAATACTACTACAATAACTCTATACGGTGACAGATGGTAGCTAGATTTATCATGGTCATTTTATGGTGTACAAAATTATCTAATCACTATGTTGCACACCTGAAACTAATGTAATATTGTACATCAAGTGCAATTCAATAAATAAAAAGAGGTCACTACCTCTCATGCAACTCCTTTTTTCTACCTGTAAAAGTTACCTGTGTCATAGCTTTGGGCTCCAATGCCACATTTTGCTTAAAATCTCTGATCCTTCCAGTGGCGTCACGTTCATCATCTCCTCTGTTTTCATGCTACTTATCTTTTTACTCCAGAAGATACTAGAATATAAGCTCCTTGAGGTCAGGGACATTTGCCATCTTGTTCATGTCTCTTTCCCTGAAGCCTACAACAACACAGGGCTGATGCCCCAGTTTCGTATAGGCTACCACGGAGCACTTGCCACAGGCTGCCCTGCATTTCTATCCCTCACCAGAGTAAATTCTGAGCAGGAAAAAAATCTATATCTTGATCAACATTTTAGCCTCAGGGCACCACACATGGTGATTTGGACATAAAGAATGTTTACTACCAAATGTGAATTTAACAAACAAACAAACAAAATCTATAATATGATCAGTTTATTTATATCCAAATACTTTTTTTAATGACTAGTTTTCATGACTATCCTATCAGTTCAATTGCCTGAGACCCAAATGGCCTATGAAATGTTAGAACAGTATTTTTTAAAAAATCACAGATCATTTGTGAGGTTAGTGGTTGTAGGTAGATACATCTAATAAATACAAGATACAAGTTGGTGCTAACTTTTTTTAGCTTCTCTATGATGGTCATCCCCAGCATTCTTTACATTCTAGATGTTTGACTACACCTGAAATTATCACAGTATACCCACAGTTGCTCTTCAGGATCTCTCACTTTTGGGGTTGGATTTTTCTGCCCTGACTCACAAGGAAGACTTCTGTAACACAGCACTATCACAGCTGGGTCCAATACCTAAAACGACTAAGACCTGAGCTAAAGACAAAGTGATGCATTTTGCATGACAACTTTCTCCTCTATCTGTGACAGCCGAAGATTGGAGAGGACCCAATCCCAGAAAGCACCGTCACAACCTACACAGGAGGCTATGAATGGTTGCCCCTCCTATCTGGTCACTCTTAACTTGATTCCTTTACTCTACAAGTAGTTGCTGCCCATGTTCTGCAGAGACTTGCTGCAGACCAAATCCAGAATGAAGTGTTTTGTTTTCCCTTTGCTAGTGATTTTGGTTCAAATACTTCATCAGCTGGCACAGTCTGAAAAATCGAAATGTTGTACATAGAAGACAAACTTCTGATGTCGCTTCAGAAGCAGATGTGGCCACACTGGCTGGTGTTTCTGCAGGGCAGCACTGGCTGGAATGAAGAGGTGGCTGTTGCTCCTCTGTCAATTCCTCTGCAACTCTCTGCAGTCTAGAAGCCCTGCTTGTGTCTGATACCAGACACACAGGTAGTTTATGTAACCATGAAAACATATGTGTTTGCAGTACCCCTCTTACTATGTCCCCAACACTGTGAAAGTACAGCAATCCACACTGAGGAGAGGTGTTTGTGAACACACAGAGCCACCCTTACATTCTCAACTGTTGTCTGTGGGGTCCCCGTGATCCTGTCCTTGCATTTAGAGGTCAAAGTCTTTTTCATAATAAAGATGTTAACTGACTTTTCACTATGTTGCTATTTGCATCTATAGTGCAGAAACAATGGTGGTAAAACTGCAGGAGTTTTAGCACCAGTCAAGGCAGTGGCAGCCAGGAATAGTAACAATCACTGTATTTTTCAAGGCCATACACTTCAAGAAAAATAAAAGAAATTCTGCTTCACTTAAGAATGTCATTAATGATGCAATAAAATTTATTTAGTAAAGTCAGGCTGTTTTCAATCTTGATCCTTGACTACTTCTATTACTAATTTTAATAATGCTATGACAAAGGGGAATTGCATACCAAAGCACTTGTGTTACTTGCTCAAGTACAATGGTTGTTTTGAGAACAGCACTTGTGTGATTGCACTGCAAGCTGAAGTAGTTTCATTTTTCATGAAGCACACCCCACTTCCCTGCTTTTTTAAAGAACACCCAACAAACTAAATATTTGGCAGAAATTTTCTTGAAAATGAATGACATGAGCTGTCACTTCAAGGAAAACACTAATAGTAGCTACTACCAATTTGAGCTCGCTAGCAAAACAACTTAGAAAACTTGTATCTTCTACCAGAAGCTTGACATCTTTCTGAAAAAGTAAAGACTTTCTGAAGAGAATGCCCATAACATTAATACATGTGATTTTTTTTTTGCTATTGCATGTATTGGGCCAAAATTTGGAAGTAAGCCAATACTTCCCAAATGTCTAATATGTTGTGGTACAAAATTATCCATGAGTAAAAGATGCTTCACAGGACAGAGCAGTGAGTTCTAACAGAACTGTTAGGGGAAGCACACTGACTGAAACGGCCCACCCTGGCCAGGCACCATAGTAACTATTTGCATGAGTTGTTTTACGACAGGAGGTCCTACTAAGGAACACAGAACTAATAAGCCACCACCAACCAGAAGAGTTCTGGAAAGGTCAAAAGGAGATACCACTTGTCAGACCACCTCCCAGAATCCTTCTGACATCCATCTTGGCTGAACAAGGCATGCACCACCAGGAAGGACTCTGAGTCAGAATGATTGACTAAAGATAACACAGAAACTAATCCCATCACTATAAAACCCAAGACTGCAAGAACAGGGGCAGAGCAGTTCTCCTGGGTTCCCTTTACCCTATTGCTTTCCACCCAGGTGCCCTTTCCCAATAAAATCTCTTGCTTTATCAGCACATGTGTCTCCTCGGACAATTCATTTCCTAGTGTTAGACAAGAGTGCAGTTTCGGGCCCTGGAAGGGGTCCCCCTTCCTGTAACAGAACCAGGTACAAAACATTAGCAAATATGCTTTCAGATTCTACACTACAACCAGCCCTTAAGAAATTACCAGCTGTCAAGTCTGGGTACAGTGTTGAAGAAGAATGAGCACAATTATCTGAAAAGGCTGTTAAAATTCTCCATTCCAACTATGTACCTGTCCAAGAACAGTTTTTCTTCACATACTTCAACCAAAACAGGTTGCAACCGAATGAAAGTAGAAATAGATATACAGAAATCAAGCTATTTTCTATTAAGCCAGTCTTTAAAGAAATCTTCAAATATTAAAATAATGCCATTCTTCCATTTTTTAAAGATTTTTGAAATATAATTATTTTTATAAAATATATATGTTATCACATTATAGGTTCATTTTATTGTTTTTAATAAATCAATGAACTATATTTTAAAGATTCACCAGTTTAGATTTCTAATACAGGGGGGACTTTGCTGGTGGTCCAGTGGTTAGGGGGGCACAGGTTTCAGTAAATGTTTTGCTTTATTTTAGGTATAAATACTGTCTCATTGAGTACATGAAGCCCTCACACATTTGTAATTGAATTTTGAACTTCAATATAATTTTTCCTTCAGTTTTTGGCAAGGTTTTTATTAAGGTATAATTGCTTTACAAAGTTTATGTTGATTTCTGCTGCACAATGAAGTGAGAAACCAGTTACATGTATAGATACATCCCGTTCTCTTGAGCCTCCCTCCCACCCTTCCCCATCCCACTTTCAGCACAGGGAGAGAGGAATTTATCCCAGGCTGGGGAACTAAGATCCCATATGCTGTGAGGTGCATCCAAAAACACAATTTTAAGTAAAACTTAAATTAATTAAAATAAATAAATTTCTAGCATAACAAACAACTCTGCATAACCGACATTAACAAAGACTCTTTAGGGGGCCTCAATAATTTTTAAGATTATAAAGTTGTCCAAAGACAAAAGTTTGAGATTTGTGCTCATCTATCTTAATGAAATATACATTGTAACAATAGCTTATTTTACTGTCATTTCTAAAAGAAGAAAAAATCCCTATTTTCTGAATCAGGATCAACAGCATTCAATATTTCATTCTTTAAAAAAAGTATTAGTTCCTCAGTCATGTCTGACTCTTTGTGACCCCATGGACTGTAGCCTACCAGGCTCCTCTGTCTATAGAGTTCTCCAGGTAAGAACACTGGAGTGGGTAGGTATTCCTTTCTCCAGGGGATCTTCCTGATCCAAGGATGGAACCTGGATCTCCCACATTGCAGGCAGATTCTTTACCATCTGAGCCACCAGGGAAGCCCCTATAAGGCACTCATAACAACTAGGTGGGTGTAATCAATAACTAATAAGATACTGATAAATATTCAAAAACATAATTTTTTCCAGGATTTGCTATTATGAGGGAGCTAACCCAATTTTACTCCTTTTATGTATCATTTAATATACAAATGTCCTCTACAGAGACAGCAACTCGACAGAAATTTTAGCAGTTAGAAATTACATAATACCCAAATATATACACATGTATGTATGCCTGTATGTAGAGATGTGTTTACACATATATGTGTATCCCTGGCCTCTAACAATAATTAATGATGGTTTTGTGGCTCCATTTATCACCTGAGGTACACAGTCTGCATCAGTTTCCTATTGCTGCTGTAACAAATTAAAACAATAGACATACAATCCTCAAGTTCTGTAGGTCGCAAGGCCAAGAGTTCTCATTGACTAAAATGCACGCATTGATAGGGCTATATTTCCTTTTAGGACAGACTCTAGAGGAGAATCTATTTCCTTGCTTTTCCCAACTCCTCAAGATCTCCTTCTTCATTTTCAGAGCCAACCATGTTGCTGAACGTCTCCATGTCTGTCTCCTGTGGCCAGGCAGCCTTCGGATCTCAGCTAGGGAAGCTACACAGATCCCTTGTGATCACACGGAGGAAACCAGGATAATCTCCCTGTCTCTCTCAAGAACTCTAACTTATTCGTACCTCCTAAATTTGTATCTCCTAAATACACAGGCATACATACATATGTATATATTTGTGTATTATGTAATTTCTAATAGCTAAAATTTCTGCTGAGTTGCTATCTCGGCAGAGGGAATTTGTATATTAAACGACATGTGAAAGGAGTAAAAGTGGGATATTTCCCTCATCATAGCAAATCCTGGAGAAAAATGGTATTTCTGAATATTTATTTTGCCTTGTAAGGTAACACATACAAGTCTCCAAGGACTAGTACATGGTCTTCTCTGAGTGGCCATTGTTATGCCTACCACTCAGCCAACTGAAGTAAATTAATTGCTTCTTCATAAATTCTGTCTGTGCCATCAACACATCTACCACAGTAGTTGCTGAATGGCAAAAGAGGGTTTGTAGTAAATGACCATCCTCTCTGTTACACTAAATCATCTGAGGCTTTCATCAAAGATAAGTGCTATGACTCTGAAAATCAGCTGTCTATTAGGAAAAAGCCAAATCATTTGACTATTAAAATAACTAGTCATCTATATAAGGACAATTATTTCATGGAGTCTCATTCCTGTTGACCTCCCCTGCTGTACTTCTTGTCTTTGCATGCATGTCTGATTCTTCGACCCTATGGACTGTAGCCCCCCAGGCTCCTCTGTCCATGCGATTCTCCAGGCAAGAATATTGGAGCAGGTTGCCACACCGTCCTCCAGGGGACCTTTCTGACCCAGGGATCGAACCTTGTCTTTTGCATCTCCCGCACTGGCAGGCAATTTCTTTACCACTAGCGCTACCTGAGAAGCCTATCTCTGACTTTCAGTAACCACTGAAAGAATTAATCTTCCATGGGCATAAAGAAATACTCCATTCTTGTGCAAAACTAGCCAAGAAAGAAAATGATAGAAAAAATTAAAAAGCAGACACATGCATCAAACACACATTTCACCCCCACCCCCTCCCACCCTCTCACACACACATTTGTTTTCTGCCACCTGGAATTTTTCCTGTTTTTTGAACCAAATTCGACTCTATAAAAATGTCAATATTTTCCATTGCAGCTGAAGATGTATTTAACATTTGTTGCATGTTTTTAATCAAGTTGGTTAATTACGGCAAACTACATTCCAAGACATTTATGGCCAGTCACGCCTACCCTGGACAGAGCTGTGATGTGAGGGGGCCATGCAGTGACGGGCCATTCATTTGTATGCAGTCATTTCCAGGCCTCAGCATCTTCCAGATTCACTCAATTCAGGGCAAGTCAGTTGTAACTGAGCCACAGGAAAATAACACTCAGGGCAGTGATGATGAAAAGAGAAGCAGCTTTGGTACTCACTCCAAAGCTAGGCGTGTCTCCCCTGCACACTGCTATCTCTGCAGCACCATCTGAGGACAACTGTAAGGCAAGCTGTACACCCAGCCCCTCCTAGTCCTGGTGGATGGCAGGGTCCTGGCTAGGGACAGACAATCAGAGCCAAGAGTTCTGATTATCAAAACAAGGTGACTTTCACTATCTAATGCAGAGGAACAAATGAAATTATTTTCACAGAATGTGCTACTTTCTTTCCCTTCTGCCTGGCAAATATGAAAATGCAAAAGCCTCATGGGGACTCCTAAAGAATCCCACAGGCGTCTTTGTTCTTCTGACTGTGAGACTCACAAATTCAGAATGGGCTCTCATGGGAGGGTATATTAAGACAAAACTGAAACACCATTTTTCTGGACATTCTTACAAGGTTTTTTATGTAAGGAAAGACTTTTCTATACAATTTCATTTTAATGAAAATTGCTCTCTATCCACTTGTGCATGCTAAGTCGCTTCAGCCATGTCCAACTCTTTGCAATCCCATGGACTGTAGCCCACCAGTCCATGGGATTCTCCAGGCAAGTATACTGGAGTGGGCTACCATGCCCTCCTCCAGGAGATCTTCCTGACTCAGAGATCCAACCCATGCCTCCTGCAGCTCCAGCAACGCAGGCAGATTCTTTACTGCTGAGCCACCAGGGAAGCCCATTTCTCTCTATAAGACAGTTTTAACAACCACAACAACAACTGTAAATGCTATACAGTGGGGAAAGAAAAGTCTAATCTAAGAAAGTCATTTCAAATCAAGCTGACAAACAAATATGATTGTGAATCATATTTGAAATGAATCACAGACCCAAATGTAAAAGTAAACATTACAACATTTAAAGAAGAAAATATAGAGATTATTGTGACCTTGAAATAGGCAAAGATTTCCTGAAATAGGCAATAGGACATAACAAAAAAATAAATAAAAAGATCAAAAGAGAAAAAAAATGACAAATCAGATTTCAACAAAATTAAAAACCTTCACTGTTTCATAAGACATTGTTCAGAAAATAAAGATAAGACATGGAATGGAAGAAATTACTGGCAGTACATCTACCTAGCAAGTTACTGGGTAGAGATCACAGAAAGAAGTCATAACTAAATAAGACAAAAAGTAAACTTAAATGGTCACAAAACTGAATAGATGCTTTACCAAAGAAGAAATAAGAATGGCCAATAAGCACTGGCCAACGGCCAATGGTCAACTTCATCAGTCTTTAGGGAAACATAAAACCACAATGAGACACCATTATCAGCTTTTAAAAACAGCTTAAATTAAAAACCTAACAATACAAGTATTGGTGAGAATGTGAGGGGAAAGGTCAAGTGTGGGGTTAGACCAGTAATTAAGTCCATAAGAAAAAAAAATTAATTTAACATTTAGGGAGAGAAATGTAGACAACATGCCCTAAATATTACAAATCAGATGATCATTCTTGGGTCAGGAATAAAAACTGGAGAACCTTAACACAGCATTCTTATCCAAACACTTTTTTTTTTTTGAAGCCAATAAGTTACATATTCTTTTCTCTAAAAAGTATACAAACACATAGAATGTTCTACCCTTCTTTCCTTTGGCTCAAATTATATTACTTATTTAAATTCTGGACTTTTACAAGATGTTTGTAGTCTGCATAAAGAGAATGTTTTTCAGAATGAAGTAGGCTCAAGTAAATATGTAAGTGTATTTCAATATACTGCCAGGTAGCATCATGATCAGTTGCTCAGTCCTGTCCAATTCTTTGTGACCCCAAGGACTATAGTCCATCAGGGTCCTCTGTCCATGGGATTTCCCAGGCAAGAATATTGGAGCAGGTTTCCATTTCTTTGTCCAGGGGATCTTCCCCACTCAGAGATGGAACTCGCATCTCCTGTGTCCTCCACATTGGCAGGCAAGTTCTTTACTACTGAACCGCCTGGGAATACCATCAAGAATTTCCACAGATTTGAATTTAACTAGTACAGGAGTTTTAAAGCAGTGTACTAAAATACTGTGTCCATTAAAATGAGAGTACTATAATGTTCATGTCATCTTCATACACAGATATCAAACTGGAAACAACCCAATCTCAAAGGTCTATCAAAAGGTTAACTGATAAACTAACATGCTGTGTCCATCCAGGAGAACACTGCTCAGCCGTAAAATGGAGACTAGTGACAGAACACACATCAGAAAGGGAGAATCTCCAAGACGCCACGCTGAGTGAGAAAGTGAGACACGAACCGTACATGCAGAAGGATTCCATTTATGTGAAGCTCCAGAACAAGTAAAGTTAACATACAGTAACTGAAAGAATGGGGCTTTCATTCTTTCTCTGGTGGCTCAGCAACAAAGAATTCGCCTGCCAATGCAGGAGACACGGGTTCAGTCCCTAGGTCAGGAATATCCCCTGGAGAAGGAAATGGCAACCCAATCCAGTATATTTGCGCAGGAAACCCCATAGACAGAGGAGCCTGGAGGGATTGCAGCGACCAAGAGGACTGAGCAACTGAACTGCCACCACCTGAAAGCAGGTCAGTGGTTGTCTGCAGCTGGAGTGCAAGGGACAAAAAGGAACACTTTTGGGGTGACAGAAATGTTCTACATCTTGATTGTGGTGGTGGCTACAATAGTATATCATTTGTCCAAATTCACTGAATAATTTTTAGTGAATATAATGTACATCCTAATGAATTTGATTTTAAAAATCTACTTTAGAGTGATGACTCCCACATATTTGAAATGTGTTGGCATCAACGTGTGTCTTCTTCAACACACAGCACATACACTGGGGCTTATTTTGGAATATAATGCAATCCAATCTGTAATTATGTTCACTTTCCTAGGTATATTAGCAATCATAATATTTATCACACAGGCACACTTTGCTCCTACCAACACACATCTACATGTTGTTTCTGAAGTGTGGTGGCACTAGCGGTAAGGAGCTCGCCTGTCAATGCAGGGCTGAGGGTTCCATCCCTGGGTGGGGAAGATCTCCTGGAGGAGGGCATGGCAACTCACTCCAGTATTCTTCCCTGGAGAATCCCACAGACTAAGGAGCCTGGCAGGCTATGGTCCATAGGATTGCAAAGAGTCAGACACCACTGAAGCAAAATAATACCAGTACACAAAATAATACCACTTTGTATTTAAGAAAAAATGGCATCCTTTATCTTCTTGACAAAATCAAAAGAGAATAAACTAGCTGGTAATTTTTAAGCTCTAGCTTGCATCTGGAGAAATTGAATATAACATATTAATTTAGTAGGTGCCCTCAGGTCACTAATGAGTCAGAAATAAAGTCAGAAACCTAATTTCTATTCTGCTGATTTTCAGTCCATTATGTCTAATTCCCAAAGACTTAATAAAATATCAACAAAGTCACTTGTAGGTAATAACATTTCTTCAATACTTCTAAGTAGTTTTCTCTAGGGATAAACAGGCATGTCTATACCTATTTAATAATAATTTTAAATTGTGCAAAAGAAATAGCCTTTATATCACTATTTCTAAGCTCAAAATCATACTGACATTTCAGTTCAGTTCAGTTCAGTTCAGTCACTCAGTCGTGTCTGACTTTGCGACCCCAGGAATCGCAGCACGCCAGGCCTCCCTGTCCATCACCAACTCCCGGAGTTCACTCAGACTCACGTCCATCAAGTCCATGATGCCATCCAGCCATCTCATCCTCTGTCGTCCCCTTCTCCTCCTGCCCCCAATCCCTCCCAGCATCAGAGTTTTTTCCAATGAGTCAACTCTTCGCATGAGGTGGCCAAAGTACTGGAGCTTCAGCTTTAGCATCATTCCTTCCAGAGAAATCCCAGGGCTGATCTCCTTCAAAATGGACTGGTTGGATCTCCTTGCAGTCCAAGGGACTCTCAAGAGTCTTCTCCAACACCACAGTTCAAAAGCATCAATTCGCGCTCAGCCCTCTTCATAGTCCAACTCTCACATCCATACATGACCACAGGAAAAACCATAGCCTTGACTAGACGGACCTTAGTCGGCAAAGTAATGTCTCTGCTTTTGAATATACTATCTAGGTTGGTCATAACTTTTCTGCCAAGGAGTAAGCGTCTTTTAATTTCACGGCTGCAGTCACCATCTGCAGTGATTTTGGAGCCCAAAAAAATAAAGTCTGACATTGTTTCCACTGTTTCCCCATCTATTTCCCAAGAAGTGATGGGACCAGATGCCATGATCTTACTTTTCTGAATGTTGACCTTTAAGCCAACTTTTTCGCTCTCCTCTTTCACTTTCATCAAGAGGCTTTTTAGTTCCTCTTCACTTTCTGCCGTAAGGGTGGTGTCATCTGCATATCTGAGGTAATTGATATTTCTCCCGGCAATCTTGATTCAGGCTTGTGTTTCTTCCAGCCCAGCGTTTCTCATGATGTACTCTGCATAGAAGTTAAATAAGCAGGGTGACAATATACAGCCTTGATGTACTCCTTTTCCTATTTGGAACCAGTCTGTTGTTCCATGTCCAGTTCTAACTGTTGCTTCCTGACCTGCATAAAGATTTCTCAAGAGGCAGGTCAGGTGCTCTGGAATTCCCATCTCTTTCAGAATTTTCCACAGTTTATTGTGATCCACACAGTCAAAGGCTTTGGCATAGTCAATAAAACAGAAATAGATGTTTTTCTGGAACTCTCTTGCTTTTTCCATGATCCAGCGGATGTTGGCAATTTGATCTCTGGTTCCTCTGCCTTTTCTAAAACCAGCTTGAACGTCGGAGTTCACGGTTCACGTATTGCTGAAGCCTGGCTTGGAGAATTTTGAGCATGACTTTACTAGCATGTGAGATGAGTGCAATTGTGCGGTAGTTTGAGCATTCTTTGGCATTGCCTTTCTTTGGAATTGGAATGAAAACTGACCTTTTCCAGTCTTGTGGCCACTGCTGAGTTTTCCAAATTTGCTGGCATATTGAGTGCAGCACTTTCACAGCATCATCTTTCAGGATTTGAAACAGCTCAACTGGAATTCCATCACCTCCACTTGCTTTGTTCGTAGTACTGACATTTACTTCACATTTACATTTGTGTGTGAGGCAATCTTATTAAGTATTGGTCCCAAACCAGGATTTAAATTAATATTTTATATGAATACCTTATATTAATATCTTAGATAACCATGAAGCTTCATTGTCCTCATTAGAGGCATCTTGAGAGTCCCTTGGACAGCAAGGAGATCAAACCAGTCAATCCTAAAGGAAATCAATCCTGAATATTCACTGGAAGGACTGATGCTGAAACTGAAACTCCAGTAGTTTGGGACGTGATGGGAAGAACTGATTCACTGGAAAAGACCCTAATTCTTGCAAAGACTAAAGGCAGGAGGAGAAGGGGACAACAGAGGATGAGATGGTTAGATGGCATCACCAACTCAATGGACATGAATTTGACCAAACTCCAGGAGATAGTGAAGAACAGGGAAGCCTGGCGTGCTACAGTTCATGGGGTCGCAAAGAGTCAGACACGATTCAGTGACTGAAGAAATATGTGTATGTGTGTGACGGTGGTTTAGTTGCTAAGTTATGTCTGACTCTTAGCAATCCAACAGACTGTAGTCCGTCAGGCTCCTCTGATCGTGGGATTTCCCAGGCAAGAATACTGGAGTGGGTTGCCATTTCCTCCTCCAATATATATGTATTCCTTTTCCAATCATGTATTTAGGCAATTTGACAGAAAAAAACCCTTACAAAACACTAACATCAAATTACTTGAACTGTCCCTGTTTTAGTCTTCTGGGGCTGCCACGTTTGTGAGGAGGCATCACTCGCCTCACACGGCACTTCTCCTGTGTGTCTGTGCCCCAATTTCCCCTTTGTTATAAGGACAACAATCACATTAGAATAAGTGCTCACCTTATTCCAGCATCACCACATCACCTTCAGCAATCACACTCACAATCACCCATTCTGAGGTTCTGGAAGTTAGAACTGCAATATATGCATTAGGGGTGGGGGACACAATTCAACCCAAAATGGCCCCAAATTATCTCTCTGGCTACCCCTTAGGATATCCTCTTCTACACAAAACTCAGGCACTCTTTCCAGCACTCTTTCTAAAAACTGAACAAGATATCAGGCTCCATGCTTCTGGGAAACTGCTTGTCCCCTTGCCCCCAACCCTGGGCCCATGTCTGGTGGTCGTAACTGGGTAGAACCCACACTGGGAACTCTAGGGGGCCGCCAGCCTGGAGGCTTCTGGTCAAGTCCATAGGGAGTACCAGGTGACCGGGCTCCATCCCTTCAAACCTGCCTGGCACTAGCTGCTCACGTTCGCTCCAAACCTCTTCAGGGAGAAAGGAAGCCCCCTTCTCCCACATGGGACAGCAAGAATGAGGCTACAGAGGCACAGGAGCCAGACGCAGGCACAGGCTTGCAGCCCCCCACTCCACACGCCTGCCCCTCCCACCCCTGCCTACCATTCCCATGGCTGAAGGACAAACACTCACGTCTTCCAAGATTGGCCTGTGTTCACCCTCTGTGCTAACTTGCCACCATTTCACTATTTCCAGCTAAACCATGTTTCAACGTCTGGCCCTCAACCTGGTGTCTCTCCTCTCCGGACCTCCACACACAATTCCCTCGGTCTCTGACCTCACCTGGGCAACACCTACCCTCACTCTCACTCAAATGTCTCTCCCTGACTCCGACAGCTCCTTGGATTCACCTTCTCATAACAAGCCTCACTGCACCCACATGACCTCACCTGCTAGGAGCTCTGTGCCACCGACACCTGGCCAGCTCTGGCACTCAGTGCTGCTCTGGGCTTCACACTGTCTATCAGCCAGCCCTTGGTCAAGAACTAGAGGGTTTTTTTTTTTGGGGGGGGGTGGTCATTTAATGTCCTATCCTCCTGTGAATCTGTTTGAACACCTTGTTTGACAGAGCCCTTCCTCACAGGTTAAGTGTCCGCTCATAACCAGCTCCAGAAGGTCAGAACTGGAAGCCATCTTACAGACCACATTCTAATGACCCTCCTAAGGAGAAGTGACTTGCCCACATCCAGCCAGCTCAGGGGTGACGGAATGGTGCCAGATCTCAGAACCTCCACTTGGGTCTGTGCTGGCCTGCGTTCAACAGTCTCACTCTGTCTCTTGACTCTGGGGACCACATGCAGACATCTGAGTCCACACCGGGCTCTGTGAGGTCCCAGCTGGGACCACATCACTAGCTCCTGCTGATTTTACCTCATACCCCACAGGCTACGCTGCCTTAAAACGAACTGCTCAAAAGGGCATCCCAGACACAGGCTTCTAATAACATTCAAATAATGCAGTTCAGGCTGTTCCCCCAGTCGTCAATCCTCTTGCTTCCACTGCCTCTGGCTCTCTTTAAATGCATCTATTTTTCTGTGATTCCAACAGGAATTTTTCCATCTCTAGGCTGCAGAACTAGCCCCATGTGCATGTTTATATCAATGCGCAATCAATCACAGTCTGCTCTTTTTAAAAGAGTTTTCTTTTTAAAGACTCACAGTCATTTTGCACTTTTCCTAAGACTTGAGATTTGAATGGCTGGTTCAAATCAATTGGTCACTTTAGGAAGGAAATTAACAATCTTTCTGATTGCAGATCAAGATTTTCTTTTTTTCATTATAATTGCTATTATTCTATTCTGAATACACAAAAGCATTCTAGGGCTATAGAATTATAAAACAAAAACAGTTCAGTAATGATTTTTGTATGAATTGCTAATATACAGCATAAAGAAGGGACATCTGAAAAAATAGCTTTTCTGAAAAAGCAAATGTTGAATGGACCCTACCATAAAACACAATCATGACCAGAAATACATTATGCTTGTGCAATAGTTTAAGCAAAATATGACATTAGGCATCACCGACTCAGTGGACATGGGTTTGGGTGGACTCCAGGAGTTGGTGATGGACAGGAAGGCCTGGCGTGCTGCGGTTCATGGGGTCGCAAAGAGTCGGACACGACTGAGCAACTGAACTGAACTGATACCTCAAAAAATACTCTGCATCTCAATGCAGATATAAAAGAAGATCTAGCAAGAGCAGTCATAGCTCAGTTGGTAAAGAATCTGCCTGCAGTGCTGGAGACCTGGGTTCAGTTCCTGGGTTGGGAAGATCCCCTGGAGAAGGAAATGGCAATCCACTCCAGTATTCTTGCCTGGATAATCCCATGAACAGAAGAGCCTGGTGGGCTACAGTACATGGGGTTTTAAGAGTCGGACGTGACTTAGCGACTAAACTACTGCTAGCAAGAACAATAGAAATCAATAAAAAATAATACGCATGATACTCAGTTGGGGTTCCTGTGAAATAGTTTCTAAAATTTTAATTCTGGGAATTTTTGGTGTCTGCAGTTGTACTTCTATGGCTTATCACCTTGACTTCAAGTTAATTTTTTAAAAGTGTTATCTGCCCACTTTTTGATCGGGTTGTTTGTTTTTCTGTTACTGAACTGCATGAGCTGCTTGTATATTTTGGAGATTAATCCTTTGTCAGTTGTTTCATTTGCTCTATTTTCTCCCATTCTGAGGCTTTTCTTTTCACCTTGGTTATAGTTTCCTTTGCGGTGCAAAAGTCTTTAAGTTTAATTAGGTCCTACTTGTTTATTTTTGTTTTTATTTCCATTACTCTAGGAGATGGGTCATAGAGAATCTTGCTGTAATTTATGGCAAAGAGGGGGAATTTGCTCTAAGATGCAGGGAGCTCAAACTCAGTACTCTGTGACAACCTAGAGGAGTAGGAGGCAGGAGGGAGGTTCAAAAGGGAGGGGACATAGATATACTGATTCATGTTGACGTATGGCAGAAACCAACACCATATTTCAAAGCAATTATCCTCCAATTAAAAATAAACTAATTAATAAAAAAGGAAAAACAGAACTTCAGCAGACCCTTTGTGTACCTACAACACACAAACTATAGATCTTCATCTTCCCAGAATAATAATAGGGCTTCCCAGGTGGTGCCAGTGGTAAAGAATCTGCCTGCCAATGCAGGAGAGGAGGATTCAGTCCTTGAGTCAGGAAGAGCCCCTGGAGGGGTAAATGGCAATCCACTCCTATATTCTTGCCTGGAGAATCCCATGGACAGAGGGGCCTGGGGGGCTACAGTCCTTGGGGTAGATGCAAAAGAGCCAGACACAACCAAGCACAAGCACATGAGGAGGACAGTGAGGAGAGTAATAAACTTGTCATCAAAAGCAAAAGAAAGTGCATCATTAAGTATTTGTCTAAACCACTGAAGCCTGAAAAATGACCTGTCACCAAATAAACCAGCCAAGAGACCCCATAAGGACAGGAGGAGACAAAGAGGAACAGGGTCAACTGATACTGCTTCCAGCAGGAAACCACTATCAGAAATTTAATTTGCGGTGAATGCCAGGGTCCAGCCCCGGTGGATCCAGGGTAATTCGAAGGGTGGACGGAGTTGGCAAGGAGAGATTTAATTAGAAATATAAGATTTGATTAGGAAAAAATAGCATAGTAGGAAAATGAGTGGAGAAAAGAGGCTGATTAACTTGGTTTACGTGGAAAACCAATAAAGTTCCAGACAAGGAACTTGCACCGTCTACGTTGGGCCACAGGCGCCCTTTTGAATAGCAGAGGGTGCCCCGCCTTGGGCTCCCTCTCGCGTGGGTCCCAGAAGCCTGGGCAAGTAAGTATACTCGGTGAGCCTCCATGTTCTAAGGGATCAGCCTGAAAAGGAGAGGGAGGGAGAGGGAGCAAGAGAAAGAATCAACACGGGGGAGGCTAGGCTTGTGCAAAAACCACTCTAATAACTATTTTTAAAAGGTGTTTATATACCCTAAATTTTACATAATGGAAGATACAGAGTCATGCGGGGGCAGCAGCCCTGACTCTTTTTGTATATCTTTTTGTATACAAAAGGTCTCAGGTGATTTACATTATCTTCTGGCCAAGAGGCTTGTTAACACTTTTTGGCTCTCTTCCTTCAGTTCAATTCAGTTCAGCTCAGTCGTGTCTGACTCTTTGCAACCCCATGAATCGCAGCACGCCAGGCCTCCCTGTCCATCACCAACTCCCGGAGTTCACTCAGACTCACGTCCATCGAGTCAGTGATGCCATCTAGCCATCTCATCCTCGGTCGTCCCCTTCTCCTCCTGCCCCCAATCCCTCCCAGCATCAAAGTCTTCTCCAATGAGTCAACTCTTTGCATGAGGTGGCCAAAGTACTGGAGCTTCAGCTTTAGCATCATTCCTTCCAAAGAAATCCCAGGGTTGATCTCCTTGAGAATGGACTGGTTGGATCTCCTTGCAGTCCAAGGGACTCTCAAGAGTCTTCTCCAACACCACAGTTCAAAAGCATCAATTCTTCAGCACTCAGCCTTCTTCACAGTCCAACTCTCATATCCATACATGACTACTGGAAAAACCATAGCCTTGACTAGATGGACCTTAGTTGGCAAAGTAATATCTCTGCTTTTGAATACGCTATCTAGGTTGGTCATAACTTTTCTTCCAAGGAGTCAGCATCTTTTAATTTCATGGCTGCAGTCACCATCTGCAGTGATTTTGGAGCCCAAAAAAAAAAAGTCTGACATTGTTTCCACTGTTTCCCCATCTATTTCCCAAGAAGTGATGGGACCAGATGCCATGATCTTCATTTTCTGAATGTTGAGCTTTAGGCCAACTTTTTCACTCTCCTCTTTCACTTTCATCAAGAGGCTTTTTAGCTCCTCTTCACTTTCTGCCATAAGGGTGGTGTTATCTGCATATCTGAGGTGATTGATGTTTCCCCCGGCAATCCTGATTCCAGCTTGTGTTTCTTCCAGCCCAGCGTTTCTCATGATGTATTCTGCATAGAAGTTAAATAAGCAGGGTGACAATATACAGCCTTGATGTACTCCTTTTCCTATTGGGAACCAGTCTGTTGTTCCATGTCCAGTTCTAATTGTTGCTTCCTGACCTGCATAAAGATTTCTCAAGAGGCAGGTCAGGTGCTCTGGTATTCCCATCTCTTTCAGAATTTTCCACAGTTTATTGTGATCCACACAGTCAAAGGCTTTGGCATAGTCAATAAAGCAGAAATGGATGTTTTTCTGGAATTCTCTTGCTTTTTCCATGATCCAGCGGATGTTGGCAATTTGATCTCTGGTTCCTCTGCCTTTTCTAAAACCAGCTTGAAAATCAGGAAGTTCTCTTCCATAATGAATGTTAATCTCGTTTCCCCTTAAGTGTTTTTCTTTAATCTGCATCTCCTTAAAGCACTAAAGTTACATCCCTATAGAACAAATGTGCAGTGGGTTATAACAAAGAAGGTACTTAACTCAAAGATCTATGTTGCTACTTGTTTTTTCTGTATACCCACTATATCAACAAATAAAAGATATGAATATTTGGCAGCAAGTATTGGCTCAACAGTAAAATGCTTAATCAATTTTATTCTAATGATCTAGACTCCTAGGAAGCCCCTGCATTCCTAGGATGTTTTAAGCTTCCTGTGCCTCTCAGTCGGGAGGCCACAAACAATCACATGTGCAGCTGTAAGAGTCCTGCAGGCAGGCTAAAAAGCCATCAGAGGGGTTTGGGTTGGAACACTCTATTATGCCCAGGAGACTTATTATCTAAAAGCTCTAAATTAACCTTTCCCAGAATAAGGTGGTGGGGGGATAGGTCCCCTGTTAATGTTAGAAGAGTGGATGAAAAGCATAATGTAGTATGGCAGGCAGACTCTGGTTTTGGGGGTGGATGCTCAGGAAATTTCAGGGGTTCCCCCTGAAGCCTGATCACGCCCTTGCATTTTGTCAGCCTTCCTTCCTCATGACCTTTGCCATGGGGTTCCTCACGCTGGCTCCCGGCAGGTGAAAGTATTGGAATCACTGAATTATTAAATGTAAATGGTCAGGTATGCATTCAGGAAGTTCATGCATTTTGGCTTTCACTCTGAGTTCACAAATTCTAATTTTAATTTTTAACTTCATTTTCCTACCTGCAAATTTAAAATATTCTTTAAATATACCCAAACAGCTAAAATATAATTTCCTTTCGTTTTTGTATATTAAAATGTACATATATTTAACTTATCTTTCCAATTCCTCATTTATTCTTTATCTTCATTTAAAGGCAACAATTTTTTACTAAAAAAACAGCATATATAATTAAGGTCAGTTGTTTCATTCTGCCTAACAAAGTTAACTATAAATCCAGCAAATTATTGGTTCCTTTATATTTTGTAAAACAAAAAGACATTATTTAAGGCATTTCTAAAACAAATCACCTATCATCATGGTAAATGAAAATTCAAAGCTTTTCATCTACAGTCTGTGAAGCTTGGAGGCCAGGACACCAAATCTACTAATATAACGGTTTACCCTCAGCCACAAAAGTTTTGAAAACTAAAATTTGGGGAGGTAAACTATAAATTATCTTCTCATATCTAGTCATACTTATCTACTTACTGATTACTCCCTATCTGCAAGACAAACCCAAATCACTCTTTAGAGGTTCCAAACACACTTTTCAACCCACTTGAATAAACAGGCACCCAGTATATCTAACACCACACTCGTACAACTCCAAAGCCCTCCTGTCCCTTCCTGCGTTCTGTCATGGTATGTGACGATTCCACCCACCTGAATGACTAGTCTTTTCCTTCTGCCCCACCACAAGCAATCCATCACTACAGCCCCACAATTTTGCTAGAAACGTCTTGAGATCTGTCCAGTGAAATGCTGGCAAAATGGCACTCCATGCAGAAAACAAACAATGTTCTGAAGCGTTAGAAGAAACTCTTGACAAATCTAAATTTTGGAAAGCAATAAATCTGCTGGGCTCACAGTCAGGAACAATAAAGTACAGAATTTGAGAGACTGAGGGTATCTTGCTTCAAATCCCAATGTTTTTCTTGGGTCACCAGTTCAATAATTTTTGGGAAAACTGCAGGCAAATATATCATTAAATACTTCTTTCTGTTTCCTCTTTCGCATTAAAAAAAGTCTTAATTAGCTTTTTAAAAATAAAAACATGTCAGCTAACATTTTCTTCCTATTATGCCAATGTAGCTTTCAAAATGTTAGAATTTTTGTTTTGGAGATTTATTTTACCCCCTTATAACTTTTTAGAATCCACAATTTCATACCCCCTTGGACTCTTCTAGTCACTACTCTACCAAGAGTATTCACCATCTTGACTTCTCACATAATGGATCAGGTCTGCCTAATTTTGGACTTCATATAAATGGAATTGTACAATTACGTATTCCTTTATGTCTGATTTCCCTCACTCGTTGCAATGTATCTGAAAGTAAACCATGTTGTAACACAGAAGTTTGGTCTTTTTCATCGCTGCATAATACCCCACTGAATAAGCATATTTTGCAAGTACCCACTATAGTACTGATAGACGTTTAGGCCATTTTCAGTTTGGAGCTATCCTAAACAGTGCTTCAACAAACATTCTTACATGTCTTTGAGTGAAGATGTGTATACATTTCTGGGGTAGAAATATTGGGCATTATGTAAATATTAATTTGTAATTGTTTTTGTTGTTTAGCTGCTAACTCATGTCTGACTCTTTTGTGACCCCACAGACTGTAGCCTGCCATGCTCCTCTGTCCATGGGATTTCTCAAGCAACAATACTGGAGTGTGTTGCTATTTCCTTCTTCAGGGGATCTTCCTGACCCAGGGATTACACCTGGGTCCTGCATTGGCATGCATAGTCACTAACACTGAGCCACCAGTGTAGCCCACTTATCTCTAATCAGTTCAGTTCAGTTCAGTCACTAGTCGTGTTTGACTCTTTGCAACCCCATGGACTGTAGCACACCAGACTTCCCTCTCCATCACCAATTCCCAGAGCTTACTCAACTCATGTCCATTGAGTCAGTGACACCATCTAACCATCTCATCCTCTGTTGTCCCCTTCTCCTCCTGCTTTCAATCTTTCTAAGAATTAGGGTCTTTTCCAATGAATCAGTTCTTCCCATCACGTGGCCAAAGTACTGGAGTTTCAACTTCAGCATAAGTCCTCCCAATCAATTTTCAGGACTGATCTCCTTTAGGGTTGATTGGTTGAATCTCCTGGCAGCCCAAGGGACTCTCAAGAGTCTTCTCCAACACCACAGTTCAAAAGCATCAATTCTTCAGCACTCAGCTTTCTTCACAGTCCAACTCTCACATCCATACATGACCACTGGAAAAACCATAGCCTTGACTAGACAGACCTTTGTTGGCAAAGTAATGTCTCTGCTTTCTAATAAGCTGTCTAGGTTGGTCACAGCTTTCCTGCCAAGGAGCAAGTGTCTTTTAATTTCATGGCTGCAGTCACCATCTGCAGTGATTTCAAAGCCCCCCAAAATAAAGTCTGTAACTATTTCCACTGTTTCACCATCTATTTGCCATGAAGTGATGGGACCAGATGCCATGATCTTTGGTTTCTGAATGTTGAGTTTTAAAGCCGCTTTTTCACTCTCCTCTTTCACTTTCATCAAGAGGCCCTTTAGTTCTTCTTTGCTTTCTGCCATAAGTGTGGTATCATCTGCACATCTGAGGTTATTGATATTTCTCCTGGCAATCTTGATTCCAGCTTGTGCTTCATCCAGCCCTGAATTTCTCATGATGTACTCTGCACAGAAGTTAAATAAGCAGGGTGACAATATATAGCTTTGACCTACTCCTTTCCCAATTTGGAACCAGTCTGTTGTTTCATGTCCAGTTCTAACTGTTGCTTCTTGACCTGCATACAGAGTTCTCAAGAGGCAAGTAAGGTGGTCTGGTATTCCCATCTCTTGGAGAATTTTCCACAGTTTGTTGTGACCCACACAGTCAAAGGCTTTGGCATAGTCAATAAAACAGAAATAGATGTTTTTTTTGGAACTCTCTTGCTTTTTCAATGATCCAGTGCCCCCAGCAAATCTATCACCCCCAGCAAATTCAGACATTTCCATAGGTTCCTATCCAAAACCGCTTAAAGATGGTGGAGTAGAAGGATGTGTGCTCATCTTCTCCTTATCCCTAATAGATATCGTCAAATGATTTTCCAGAGATATTATACCCTTCCCCAAGAAGTATAAGAAAATTTTCTCTGCTCCATTTCCTTACCAACACCTGAAAATGTTCAGTCTTTTTCATTTTAGTCATCCTTGTGAGCATGTAATTCTATCATGTTATGCTTTTACTGACTGACTATCTTATTTCCTCACTGAATGAAAAATATTGAACCCATTCTCATGTTTAAGTAGCCTATTTCATAAAGTGCACACTTAAGTTTCTTGCACACTTTTAAGGGCTCTTTTTTTCCTTATTGTTTTGTAGGAATTTTTTTTTATAGTTTGAAAACAGGCCCTTTAGCAGATAAAGGTATTGCAAAAGACTTCTCTGCTGTAGTTTGCCTTTTCACTTTCTCACAGATGTTTTCTGAGGAACAAAAGTTCTTAATGTACTTCAACAGATCAACTTTTTTCTTTAAAGCTACTGCTTTTTGTGTCCTGTTGAAGAAGATTCTTACCTACCCCAAGGTCATGAAAATATTGTCCTGTGCTTTCTTTTATAAGTTACATTGTTGTAGTTTTCAAAAGGACCTCATTTTATCTGTAGACTTAGTTGTGGAGAAGACATTATCATAATAATAAGCACTAATAAATGCTAAAACTTTAGTCATTGTAGGAAAAGTCATGAAGCACAGACAAAGAAAAATATTCTTTCTCTTGCTCTTCTTTATGCAAAAATAAGAAAAGTAACCTAAGAGAAAAAAAAAAAAGAAAGAGAAGCTTCACCTTGAATATATTCAAGTGGTGTGATTCCAAAGTCTTTGCCAAGGTTTCTTCCCCATAGAAACTTCTAGACATGTCCACGCACTGACTCCCCAGAGGCTCACTCTGCTTCTTCCTTAGGATGCTCATCCATGTGTCTGGGAAGCCTCTATCAGGAGCCAAAGATGAGAAAAGATAAGACCGAGTGACCTGAATGACTGTTACATTCAAAGCTTTGCTGGAAAAAAAAAAAATCACTGTCTTACTGAGCAATGCAATTTTCTACAAACTACTGAGACACTCTCCTACTTCTTTAAAGAAAGAGGATAAAGACTTTTAAAGGTAAACCAGTTACATTATAACCAGAAACATCCCACTGCCCTGCCTACTTTTTTGCAGCAGACAGTTTAAATGAATTCAGGTAAAAATGCATGACACTGGAGATTACTTGGAATATTAAAATACAGTCCCCAAAATAAACTATGAAGAATGTTTTTAAATGAGACCAGAAAACAAAAAAGAAAACAAGTAAACAAAAAAGAATAACAGAAGAGTCCTTAGGCATGCCTTATTATTCATCCAACTTGGTTCAGTCAAATACTGGATTTTTTTCCTACACGTGGCTGGCCATGATTTTGCAGTTGGTTCCTTTCAGATAAGGACACTCCTCAGAACTTTCTTTCTTGCCGTCACATTTCAAAAAATGTTTATTTCCATGTTCTAAGAGCCAGTAATGTGGCCGAATTAGTTGTCTGTTTGTATTTGTAAGAAATGTCGTGAGACTACTATGAAGTGTGGAAGGGAGATTATTTGCCAGGTAACAACATGAATAAAATCAGTTCCTGCTTGATTGGTGACAGGCTCCTGCCTAGAGAGGAAGAGTCACGGAAATGCACATAGCTGGAGCCGGACATGCGTGGTGGTGACACTGACTCATCACAGAGCTGAGAGGAAATAATGGTTGTCAGACCGTCCTAATAAAGATACTAAATCAAATGTACTTTACTGTCTTGGTGATGATGATGAAAGGGAAAAAAAGTGCCCTGAACAGGGGGAAAGTAATCAGTTATATAATAAAGGTGAAACACTGCCTGGCAAACCATCCGACATAAGATCTCTAAAAACAGCAGCAGTAACAGGAGGGAAAAAGAGACTGTGTAAATCACCAAAACATAAACAGATCTTCATTTTATGGTCCTTTGTTCTGCATGGTCTCAACTTCTCTGTTGAAACACTTGGCTCATCTGGAAAAAGAACTCAGCAGCGAGATCTGCCTTGGTCTTGATTCGTGCCCAGAGGTGGTGTCTTGAGAACATTGGGCCCCAACCCCACAGCAGCCTCGCCAGCCCAGTGGACTGTCTGAAAACAGCCATTGCAGAGGGCACTCCTCAATGCCAGGATCATGGGGCCAGCCCCACCTGCCTTCTCTGTCCACCACTGGGCCTTTTTACTTTAAAGTTCACAGGATAAGGGATGGTGGGACCTATTCTGTTATTACCTGAGTATAAGACAGGCTGCCTGGTCTTGAGTATCTGTAATAAAAATGTTCACCTAGCTACTAATTTGTGGTATTTATTTGAAGCAAATAGGAAAAAGAAATAAAGGCAAGACTGTCTCTATGATTTTTAAGCCATTATTCTCATATCAATTTTAAGTATGTTCTTTAGAAGTCCACTTTAATAAGGCATGCCTCTAAGGAAATAATGCCAATGTCCAAAGACAGATTTAAAATGGCCTTTAATTTCCTGATTTTCAGAATTCCAAACACAGATTGTGATTACAAAACAGCTGTAATTTTACAGTCATATGTTACATTACATGGTTATATTTTTCCTTCTGCCCTGCCACACTATAAACTTCATGATAGGCAAAGATTGTGTGCGCTTCTCTTCAGAATTAGACTCCCAGGACCTGATGTGATACTAGCAATTGAGGATTAAAAAAAAAAACTAGACTCAAATTGGTTAACTTCAAGTAGCTGACCATGGCAAAACTTGGACCTAAACATTAGCATTTTGATTTCAAAGGAAAGCTCATTCTCTGAGGCTTTACTGCTTCCCCATTTTTATATGTCGTCTGGCAGCTAACACTTTCAAAAACACACCTACTCTTATCCCTCACTATTAATTATGCCTATCGATCATCTTCATCAATTAATTAAAGGTGCATATCAAATCCTACCATTCATAGAAATACACCAACTCAATTTTTTCCCAGTAGCAAAAACAGCATTTCTCCATAACTATCTCATATTGTAATTAAAGTCCTTATTTCAATTAAAGTGTTTTCTAATACTATTCTTTGTAGAGAAGCTGCTGAACACAATTACTGATATTTAGACACTTGGGGTTTTTTAACTAATTGGTTTACTATTCATCAGCTTCAATTCCAAATAAAAAGATAAAGATTTAAACAGATACCCTAATTTGCTTCTGTGCCCTCAGTTTGTGTGATCACAAGTGAACAGAATGCTGCCTTTGTAAAGAAAGCAGACAAGCTCGAGAAAGCAGGGCCGTTCAGAAGGAAGCCGGGTTCTCGGTCTCAGCCGCCAGTTACCCCCAGACGGCTTGCATGGCGCCAGATGGAGCGGGACTGCCTGCTCACCCCACAGGCCCGCAGCGGAGTGACTGGAGGATTAATTACTGCACTTTCTGTTGTTGCTGCACATTTAGAACAATCCTTTCCGTGGGTTTCCCGGAACTAGAACACCACGATGTCCTTATTTGTAAGACTCGAGCCATTAATCAACACGCGCAACAGGCTTTTGCACCTGGGCCCTCGTCCCGGGCCGGCCCCGTGCCAGCTCCCTGGCCGGGCATCCATCACTGCAAGCTCTCTCTCCACACATCCAACAGCCTCTTTGTGTAGACTCTTTCTCATGTGCCTGCTCACCCATGTTCTGCTGTGTCTCTCCCTACCACAGCCTTTGTCTTTCGCCATTTTTCTATGCCCTACAGAAGGTTCCTTGTCACTTCCAAACCTTGTGACTGAGAAGAGGTGAAATAACATTCTACATTTACTTGAGTGACTCAGCTAGAGCAGTACCTGATACCTGTGAGAAATTCTTCTTGAATAAGCACAACGTGTTGAAGCTTCAGACATCAAACTGGGCCGACATGTTGTCAGCCAGGTCATGAACCACACGACTGAAGGGTTATCAGAGCACAGGGCACTTCCAGCTTCAAACCTTCAGCCTCCATCTACCTGTCAGAGATTTGGAGACTCACCAGGCAAATTAAAATGAGCACATTTGAGTTTTAAAGTGTGCTCTAGGGGCTTCCCAGGCAGTCCAGTGGCTAAGACTCTGAGCTTCCAATGCAGGGGGCCTACGTTTGATCCCTGATCAGGGAACTAGATCCCACATGCCACAACTAAAGATTCCGAGTGCCACAACTGAAGACCTGGTGCAGCCAAACACATAAATAAATATTTTTAAAGGGGTGCTCCAGCAACCATTACTTGAAAACACAAGGTGTGTCTTCCTCTCTACCCCTGAGAGGCAAACCAGGCCCTGTCTCCTGGACTACAGGCCAGGCCAGGGTGGGCTCCCTAATTGAGGCCCACACACTTCATAAGGAGGGTCAGACTAGGTGAGCCCAGGGCTTGGCAGTTCTGAATGGGAAGTTACTGTGCAGCAACAGGGACCAATCACTGACCTCCGAGTCTATTTTTGATTTTCAGAAACTGCAATGACCCATCAGGTTTGTTAAATTGCATCTAAGTAGTATTACTGCGTCCAGACCAGTGATAGTCACCAACGACTTCTTTCTGTGGATTCTGTTCAGCTTTCCAAAGAGGCAGTAGCTCTGTTTCCTCCTTCTAGGGCCAAAATGCTTGTCACCTCAGAGCCCCTCACACCCTGCAAGCTCAGGGTCGTGTGAGGGTCATGTCTGTGTGCACAGGCTTCAGGCTCAACAAAATCAGCCCTTTATTACACCACGTCTGCTTTCTGGATTAACTAAGGCGGGCTGTGTGCACCAAGGGAGTTTCATGGAGAGGTTAATAACATAGGCTTTTCCATCAGAACTGGAGGGAAACCTTGGTTCTTGTTATTGTTCAGTCATTCAGTCAAGTCCGACTCTTTGCAACCCCATGGACTGCTGCATGCAGGCTTCCCCATCTTTCACCATCTCCTGGAGTTTGCACAAACTCAAGTTCATTGAGCCAGTGATGTCATCCAACCATCTCATTCTCTGTTGTCCCATCCTCCTGTGCTCAGTCTTTCCCAGCTTCAGGGTCTTCTCCTTCATGAGCTGGCTCTTCATATCAGGTGACCAAGGTATTGAAGCTTCAGCTTCAGCATCAGTCCTTCCAGTGAATATTCATCCCTCAACATGTAGGGGATTTTAGGCAAATAATGAGAACTTCCCAGGTGGCACTAGTGGTAAAGAATCTGCCTGCCAATGCAGCAGATGCAAGAGACGTGGGTTTGATCCCACTGGAGTGGGCATGGCAACCCACTCCAGTGTTCTTGCATGGAGAGCTACAGTCCCTGGGGTTGCAAAGAACTGACATGACTGAAGCTACTTAGCGCGCGCGCACACACACACACACACACACACACACAAATAAATGAATCTCCCTAAGCCTCAGTGAAATATAGCAATCATACCTGCCTTATGAGATAAATGCAGATTCCTAAGCATGTTCCAGACAGAGTCAAAATCACTGGTGTTGAAACCAGGCTGCCTGTATGTTCACTAAACCCACACTCGATTCTTATATACAGAAACGACTGAAATACACTGCAAATACACCCCATAACAGGACTTGGGGGGTGTAGCTGAAAATCAGACTATCTCCGGGAGTTTCCTCTGACCCTCCTTCGGGATACAAATGACTGCTCCTGCTTCCTGGACCAGGGGGATTCCTACAGTCTGTTCTGATTTCTGTTTGAAACTCAAGGTTCTGGATTTTTCCCTTAAAAACAAGGACACCCAGGGGCAAACACAAAGTAGCCATTGATGAGTGGACATTAAGGTGAATGGTAACATTTTTGTTCATCACTGAGTTTTAGAATGCATACAACATGCTTACAACTACATGCTTCGCTATTGCTCCCCACCCTCTCTGGTATTCTGGGAACTGCTCCTGAGGAAGGTGGAGCCTGGTCCTAGCCAGAGTGTCTTCAGTGGCTCTGGGTAGTGGGGAGGCCTGGCCTTATGGTCAGAGGCTCTGGGTAGTGGGGAGGCCTTGACCGTGGTCTTGTGCTCAGATCTGGTACCTGCCCTAAGAGACCATCATCAGGGACTGAGAGCCACCTGATGATGAATGGAGAAGCTCCCAGAATGGGGGTGAGGGGGGAAGCAGGGCAAGCATCTCAGCACCATGAGGGATGCCTGGCTCAGTGAGATATCTTTCCCCCTACAGATACTGAAGCTGAACCCTCATATAAAGAATGGGATGGGATCATCATCAGAGGATCCCAATGCCTGCTCTGGCTGCAGGAGACTTCAGAGCTGGCACTGAGCACCTCTTCTTTAAAAGTGTGGCAGTGGCAGTGTGAGAAGCAGTTGGATGAAGCTTTGGGGCAAAGGAAAAGCAGGACGGATGGGGAGAAAAGGCAGGCAGGTGGCTGAGACATTTTCCACTGGGATTGTGAGTTTCTCTGCACCTGAAGCCAAAATGAAACACCTCATAATTTGAGTTAAAATTAAAAATTACTTGCCAACTTTGTTTGAAAGAAAAGAAGCTCTACAAACATGGAGAAATGTACTTGTATCAAATAGCTTAACTCACTTTTTAAACTTAATTTAATCTCTCTATTCCCAAAAGAATATTTATTGTTTTACCTTACATTAATTAAAATTCAATGCAATGTGGTTTTATACACATCACGTATAACATTTTTAGAAATACAATCTTGATTTTCAAACAGTCACGGTTTTAAAAGATAAAATTCGCAATCGCTAAAAAAGCATTGTTAGTTTACTTTTACCAGATCAGATAGAAGAATCATGTCGTATTTAACTAAAAATGACCATCCTTCACGCTATAGCAGTACTGATCGATGGTCCTCTATTGAGAAAATTTCCATTGCATCTCTCGGAGCTGAGGAGACGTCAGTTCTCCTGGCTGCTTTTGCCTCCCTGCCTTGTCCTTTCCTTTTAACTCTGGGAATAATCTTCTTTGACACACTGAGCATAAAAAGGCAATCAAATCTATTGAGATGTTTCTTTTTGGTGTTCACCTTTAATGACATGCCTGAAAATGCCTTTCCCACTCTTCAAACGTATGGCCAACTCTGTTTAATTTCCGAAGGTCTTCTAGTTCTGTGTTTCTCCTTTATTTCACGCTGCATGCCACAAAGGCTCCCTCTGAGACAATACCTCATTGCAATATGAATTTATAAGCACAGCTGCTTTTGGAAAACACTGGTAAGTCCACTTTCCCTCTGGCTTCAGCAGATCCTGTAAGGGTTGGTGTGTTATGGCCAAAAGTCACCTGGGTCAGTCAGCAGGAGTTTATTGAGCAGTTACTCTCTAGGAAACACAGATTTGGGGAGAGGAACACAGGGAAGGCATAATTGACTCAATCCCTATAGGGTGAATGGCAACTTTAAGTGGGGAAGTAGAACAAATATACAGGAAATACATTTAAGAATACATCTGTTGTGGGTTGAATTATGTCCTCTCCCCTGAAAAGATGCTTTCAATTCCTAATCCCCTGGTACCTGTGAATGTGACCTTGTTTGGAAATACGGTCTTACAGATATAACCAAATGAAGGCAAATACTGTATGAGGGCTTCCCTGGTGGCTCAGCGGTAAAGAATACGCTTGCCTATGCAGGAGACCTGGGTGAGACCTCTTGGTCAGGAAGATCCCCTGGAGAAGGAAATGGCAACCCACTCCAGTACTCTTGCCTGGGAATTCTGTAGACACAGGAGCATCATGGGCTACAGTCCACGGAGTTGCAAAGAGTCAGACCCGACTTAGCAACTGAGGATGCATGCACATGCTGGAATAGGATGGGTCCTAAATTCAGTGACTGGCGTCCTTAGAAGAGAAAGGAGAGGAGATGTGGACCCAGTGATACTTAGAGAGAAGACACACCAAGGGAGGAAGACCATATAGAGACAGAAGCAGACATCTGAGTAATGCTGCCTCAAGACAAGCAAAGCCAAGAGTCACCCAGCTGGAAGAGGCAGGCAGGCTCCTCTCCTAGAGCCTCCAGGAGAGTGTGGCCCTGCTGACACCTTCATTTCAGACTCTGGCCTCCAGAACTGTGACATAACAAGTTCTCTTGTTTTAAGACCCATGGTTTGCATTACATTGTGGTGGCTCAGACAGTAAAGAATCTGCCTGCAATGTGGAAGACCAGGTTTGATGCCTGGGTTGGGAAGACCCCTGGAGAAGGGACTGGCAACCCACTCCAGTATTCTTGCCTGGAGTATCCCATGGACAGAGGAGCCTGGTGGGTCCATGAGGTCACAAAGAGTCAGACATAACTGAGCAACTAACACTTTCACAAACCAGTGCAACACTCATTTGTCCTGTATGACAACTGGACAAGTATTTTAAATTTTTCTAAGGGTACATCTGAGCGCTCCATACTAAGCTAATATTAGAATTCAGAGAACTTCCATATCAAGACGATAAGACAGATTCATATTTCATAACCCTCACTGCTCCAGACTCTTAAGAAAGAGCAGAAAGAAAAATAGAAAATCACCACGATACGTAAGAAAAATAATACAAAATAAACAGCTGACTCACAGAATTAAAAAAAATGAAGTTATGGTTTCTGGCAGGAAATAGATAGGGAGTCTGTATGGCCATGTCCATACTGCTATATTTAAAATAGATAAACAACAAGGACCTACTGTAGAGGACAAGGAACTCTCTGTTCAGTGTTATGTGGCAGCCTGGATGGGAGACGGGTTGCGGGGAAAACGGATACAGGTATACGTACATCAACGGCTAAGCCCCTTTGCTGTTTACCTGAAACTATCACAACATTGTTAATCGGTTACATCGGAATACAAAATAAAAAGTTCAAAAAAAAAAAAATAGCTCTCTGAATCAGAAATAGAACAAATGTCCAAAATAGCTAGGGGTGCTAGGATCCCAGCTTTCTGGTCTCCAGGCTGAAAGCAACAGGCCCAGCCTTGCTCCCTAAGAGAAGGATCATGAGATCCAAGCACACAGTTGGAAACCAGGGCAGGTAAAAGAATCCCCAGTGCCATCAGCACAGCCTAGTATAATAGGCAGAATGGCCTTCTAAAGATGACCACAGCCTAATAATTCCTGAAACCTATAGATATATTACATTTCATGGCAAATGGGAATCGAAGGTGCAGAGGGAGTTAAAGTTGCTAACCACCAGACCTTAGAACATGTAGTTTGTCCTGAACTAGCTCGGTGGATCCAATGTGATCACAAGAGTCCTAAAATGTGGACTGTGCCTAGTGTACTCAGTCATGTCCCACTGTTTGCCACCCTAGGGACTGTAGCCCACCAGGCTCCTCTGTCCTCGGAGTTTCCCAGGCAAGAATACTGGAGTGGGTTGCCATTTCCTTCCCCAAAATGTAGAACAGAAAGGCAGAAAGTGTCAGTCACATAACACGAGAAGGACTTGGTTGGCCATTGATGGCTTTGATTGTGGACGAGGTCACAAGACAAGATGAAGGGAAGACTCTATGAGCAGGAAGAAGGGAGGAAATGGAAGGCGGAAAAAAGGAGGATGGGAGGAAAAGCACAACCACTTGTAGAGGATGCACACGGGGGACAGTATACACCAGACATGCGAACTAATTTATGTGACTAGACACGCAAGACTAAGACATGCAGGTTCGGTTCTTTCAAAGTTCAAGACTTGAAGGTTTTTATGTCAGGGTTTACTGTAGTCCAAAGTGCTAAAAGCTTTTGTTTTTTTAAGAAAAAAAAAAAAAAGATACTTGCTATGGACTGAATGTCTTTATCCTCCACAAATTTATATACTGAAACTCTTCTCTCTAAGGGATGGTTTTTGAAGATGGAGGGTTTTCGGGAGTGATTAGGTCATGAGGGTGGAGCTGTCTTTATGGGATTAGTTAAGAAGAGATAGAAAAAAAGCTTGCTTTCCCATCACCAAGTGAGGATATGAGAAAATAAGCCAGCAAGTGGGCCCCTGCTAGACACTGGATCTGCCTGCACTTTGATCTTGAACTTCCCACGTCTGGAACCAGGAGACATGTTTGCTGCTTATCCATCCAGTCTATGGTAATTTGTAATAGCAGCCCAAACCGAGAATACAGAAACACAACCTATCAAGAATAAAATAAGACATTAATATGAAACATGAAATACGTAAGATAAACTCAAGTATGGTCAGACTTGAAAAGGAGCTCTCAAAATGGAATCTGTTGCAGACAGCAGTGTAGCACAGAGACAATCTCATAAGATTAAGCAACCCTTAAGACAAATATGTATGTATTCATATATATGTTACATGTGTATTCTATACTTTTAATTTTGCAAGAGCAAATAGGGCCCAAGATTGATCTTTTTTTTCTGATAACAAACATCTTCCATACACTAGAACATACTATTTACTCAAAATGAGATATTGGTTTAGTGAGTCAGAAAGAGAAAGATAGATACTGTATTCTAACACATATATTCAGATTCTAGAAAAATTGTACTGAAGAATTTATTTACAGGGCAACAGTGGAGAAACAGATATAGATAACAGACTTATGGACATGGGGAGAGGGGAAGAGAGGGTGAGATGTATAGAAAGAGTAACATGGAAACTTACATTACCATATGTAAAATAGATAGCCAACAGGAATTTGCTGTATGGCTCAGGAAACTCAAACAGGGGCTCTGTTTCAACCTAGAGGAGTGGGGTGGGGAGGGAGATGGGAGAGAGTTTCGAAAGGGAGGAAATATATGTATACCTATAGCTGAGGGGCAACCAACCCCATGTACCACAGCTAGAGAGGGCTGTGGGCTGCAGTAGAGAACCAGCACAGTCAAAATAAAATAAAATTTTGAAAAAAAATTCAAAGATGCACTTTTTTCTACACAACCAATTATGCCATGGCTTCTCTTGAGAACCCTATAAACAACCTTCATAACACTGAATTTCTCTTGTTGAGTTCTGCAGCCTCATCAGAGCCATGAGCACATCCAGAGTTCTTGCCCACCTCACAGGAGACCCGCTCGGACACACTCAGATAAATGAACTTTCTAATTCTGGCTCTGCAACCAGCTAATCTGGTTTCTCTGGATTTCTGATGCCACATCTTAAAAATGTTAGGATTGGACTAGACATTCCTTTACATCTCTTTTAGTTCTATAATTCTTATTATTTTGTTTCATGATGATATTAAAATATCCTAAGCCCCCAGTCTTCCTATGCATGATTTATCAAATTGTGGACTAAAGAAGAAAGGCATAGCAGAATGCTGAAAATAAACTGCTAATAAAATACGGCATTATTCATGTCCTCTCCACATCATACAGTAAAGTATGTTAGTCGCTTTGTCATGTCTGATTCTTTGTGACCTCATCGACTATAGCCCACCAGGGTCCTCTGTCCATGGGATTTTCCAGGCAAAAATAGTGGAATGAATTGCCATTCCCTCTCCAGGGGATCTTCCCGACCCAGGGATTGAATCCGTGTCTCCTGCACTGCAGGCAGGTTCTTTACCGCTGAGACACCAGGGAAGCCATACAGTAAGTTCTCAGCTAAAGCAGGAGAAGTGTTAAGTCCTCAACTGTTATTAATGAGACAGTACTACACACCTTCAAGAAATTCTCAAAAACTGCAGAAATATATTGTAAGGTAAGAAATAGGAAGGCAAGTTTTACTTTGGGCTAAGTTTTAAATATCGTTCCATTGCTTCTCCTTAATCAATATAAACTGAAAACAGATTCATCTAATTCACCTCAAGAATCTAGTAATGGATTTGGAAGGTCAATTCCAGGTCTCCCAGGCATTGAGTGAATAATAAAGCATGAATGGTCTTCTGCCAATGAGTTCAGGCAGGAAAATAAAACGGTAACTCACTATGAAAACTCAAAGCATGCTCTGAGGTTATGTGGACTTCGAGACCACAGGTGGCTGGGCACAGAGCAGCCCAGGGAAAAAATCAAGAAAAGCTCTCCATAGTACCAAGAAAATGAGGAGCAAAGGGTATGACATAACTGAGAACAACAGTGGTTAGTATTGGTGTAATAACAGACGAAATGATGGGTAAATGGATTTTCTTGCATCTAGAATTGCACACAGCTCTGCACAAATTTATTAACATTACATGCATAGTCAAAAATATTTTCCAGTTACTATTATTATATCACAAATCATTCCAAAAGAGTGGCTTAAAGTAACCATTGTAATTACGTAATTAATGGATCTGGTATTGACTGGATTCAATAGACATCATCATCAGCAATTCAATGGACATGAACAAACTCTGGGAGATAGTGAGGGACAGGGAGGTCTGGCGTGTTGCAGTCCATGGGGTCACAAAGACTCAGACACAACTTAGCGACTGAACAACAACAACAATAATTGACTGGAACCACCTGGAAAGCTCTTGCTTGGGTTCTTTCCATGGCCACAGGCAGATGCTGAACATTGTAACAGCTTCTCCACCCACATGTCTGGTGCCCGGGCTGAAAACACTTGAATAGCTGGAGACTGGCCTGTCTGGGGCTCTGTGGACAACCCCTTTCTGGGCAGTTGCTCCAAGCAGCCTCTTCATGTGCAGCTGCAGGATAGCAAGTCTTCTCATGGGATGGCCAAAAGCTTTCAGAGTGAGCAACACAAGAAAAACAGAAAGCATTAGAAGCAGTACTGTCTGTGCACCTAGTCTTGAAGGTAATGCGGAATCACTTTGGCCAGATCCTGTTCATGGAGCCAGTCACAGAGGCCACAGCCATCCCCCTCCTGTGGGGATGTACAGCAAAGTTCTTAAAAAGCATTTGAGGCAGGAAATCCTGCTGCAGCCATTCTTGGAAAATACAAGCTGCCAAAAGCTACTTGGAATAAGAAGACCCCAATGATTTTAAGAAATAATTTCCAATTTATTGGGAAGAAAGAAAGACTTGGGCATTATAATTAGTTTTCTTTTGTTGCTATAAGTTGTCACAAACGGAGTGACTTAAAACATAAATGTATTATTTCACAGTTCAGAAATGTTTTGGGGGTCCCTCCAGATTAAACTGAAGATAGCATTAGAGCTGTGTTCCCTTCCAGAAGCTCCAGGGGAGAGTCGGTCCTCTTGCTCTAGCAGCTTGTGGTCAGAATTCATTCCCTTGCAGCTGGAGGGCTGAGGGTCCTGTACCATTGCTGGCTTCCAGCGGGGCCCATTCCACCGGGCCAGAGGCCACCCGCATTCCTTGAGTCATGACCCCCTCCTCCAGCTTCAAAGCCACCAACAGCTCTTCACGCTCACGTTCACACCTCCTCTTTCCCACCGCATCTCCCTGACTGACCTGTGACAGAGAAAATCCTCTGCTTTAAGGCTCATGTGATCAGATGGCACCCACCTTGAAAACCTGCCCCCATCACTAGTTCTATCGCCTGAACCCCATTTGAAGAGTTCCTTTGCCATGTAAGGTAACATATTCTGGACTAGAACTGGGCATCTTTGAGCACCATAACCCTGCCTACCACAAACATAATGTGTTTGGGTAAACAGAGACCTCGGCAACGGAATTAAGGAAATTAACATCAAAATGCAATGATTCTGGGGCCTCCAGGAAGCAATTCCACATGCATTAGGCACATTTACTTAATCAAATGATTTCCCTTCTTACACCTGGTCAGATGTAGAAACATGCATGCCCTGAGGTCCATGAGTTTTCACAGCTGGAAGAAAGACCTTCTCGCTAAAACTTAATTAACTCTATTTTACATGCAATTATAATAAAGGCTACTTGGTTTCTAAGACCAAACCAACCCAGCAGTAACAAAATAGAAACTTCAAATACCAATCAACAATGACAAGTGACATCTACCAAGAAAGAGGAAATCCAAAATAAATTAACACTTACATAAAACATCTACCAAACATATACATACAGCCATCTAAAGTCATCTGCTATCAGAGCAGACGCTGCTGCCAGCGAGTACCACTACGTCACACTGAGAAATGATAAGTTACATTCCAAACATTATAGACACACTTCCCATCATGGGAAAGGGCTCATGTTTTCTTAAACAAGACCTGGGTGCACGGGCAGTGCGGTAGACATGCTGGCCAAGGTGGCGGTTCCCACCGTTCCTGCTGAGGAGGAAGAGGACCAGGAGCCCACACCCCCTGGACATGTGTGCTTGCCCTGAAGGACACATGGCTCCGGGTGGGCTGGGGACACGGAGAAAGGGATGGAGCGGAGCCTCCGGAGAAGCCAACTGTGAGACACAGGAAGGACCCTGACAGCCCCCAGGTTCCAACTCCCACTCCCTCTGCAACCAACTGAGCTGCGGTTTCTGCCTTCTCATTGAGTCCCCTACTGTCTTTCCAATCGTTTCGCTTATTTACTTATTTTGGCCTAACCCAGCCAAAGTGAATTTCTCTTCCTTGTGACCAAACAATTCATCACGAAGACAAATGGGCAAAATCTCAGTCATCTGGAAAACAATCCAGCTATCAAAAAGGATCGATTCTCCAAGGGCTCCAGGTGGCTGTCAAGTTCTGTATTTTGTGCAGTTTACCAAAGTGCTTCTTGTTCAATACCAGTGTGTTTCAATAGACCATCCAAACCTTCATTAGAAGAATACAGCATCCCACCTCAATAACAAGGCTTTAATATCACAGATGTCTGCAACTGTATTTCAAATAGGACTTAATAATGGGGTTTGATCAAAATGAGCTGAAACACAGTATTTTTCAAACAATATGCTTATAAATTGTTTTTAATAAATCTCATACCTTTTTCAAGTTAAGGAATTAAATCATCATAGGAATTACAGGTTTCAAACAAAACTTTTTTTCACCAAGAAATGTATATTTTTAGGAAAAATAAATAGATCACATTAGCATTATAGACAATAGGATTTATCCCTAGAAAAATGTCATTAGTCAGTTAGAATTTCAGTATTTTGAAGTTCAATGATTTTTATCAGTCAGGGTCAGGGCAACAATACAGAGCCCAACCTAGGTAATTCAATAGGGAGAATTGAATATGAGGCACCAGTTACAATGGTGTTGGAAGATTTGAAAAGGCAAACAGGGAATGGAGCCAGCAGGAGATTAGCAACAGCAGCTAAGCTGCTACACACCACAGGGCTAGGGGAGCAAGGCAGAAGGCCAGGACTGACAGCAGGGAGCCAGAATAACCCGGGCAAGACACAACTGTCGCTGAAGACCCTACACAGAGTGGGGAGAAACAGGTGAAACGCCTGGCTTTTTCCACTGACTGGTCTTAGCTGGCAGCTGGCTCACAAGGGAGCGCAGGCAAATGACAGGAGAGGAACCCTGCAACCTGAGCAGATCACAGAAGAGCTGGAAAAGGTTCTGCGTATAAACAGACAAATAACCATCACAACAATTGAGCTGATCTTTTACGCTTAAAAAAAAAAACACATTTATAATACACAGAGTGACAGAGGCAACTGCTTCTGGGGCAGAGCAGTTTCCGGCTGAAACCCACATACTATCCCCAATGATCGTGCTATGTTATACAAATGCTAAAGCCTAAAATATGCTAAATGATCCAGAAGTCGAGTAGAAAAATCAGCAAAGGTTCTACCTTAGTGCTCTCTGGCATACAGAACAAAGCTAGGGCTGGTCATTCGCTGAGCAAACAGAATACGCCTTATTGTCATTGTCATTACATTACTGTCCACAGTTATTATATAATAAGTGATATTTATGAAATTCAGTAGAAAATATTATGATTTACCTCCAAAGCCACTCCACCCTCTCTCACTGTTTCGCAGTCTTCTCATTTGGGTGTGTGTGAGACCCCAGGCCCTTCTGGACGTTGAGTCCTGACATGCTTAAGCCATTCACGGGGATCCCATGAATCTCACGACAGTGGTTCAGAGACAGCCAGCAACCCAGGCAAAAGTGAATTTGTATGACATTCCCTGGGCTACAGAATTTGTACAGGATAGTCCAATCATAACTCCACTCAATAATCATGAAAGTGAAACCCTATCTCCCTCCTCTTAGAGGAGAATGAGCAAGTATGACACCTCAACTCCTTTTTGAAACTATCTGGTGACCATGAGAAAGCTCAGCGTGAAAACAAAGTCTGACCTCTGGCACTGAGTTTCCCTGGTGGCTCAATCAGTAAAGAATCTGCCTGCTGTGCAGGAGACATGGGTTTAATCCCTGGGTCAGGAAGATCCCCTGGAGAAGGAAATGGCAAACCACTCTAGTATTCTAGCCTGGAAAATCCCATGGACAGAGGAGCCTGGTGGGCTACAGTCCATGGGATCATGAGTTGGACTGAGTAACTAAACCACCACCACTGGTACAGAGAGGGCGACTAAACAAGTGCACCACAGAAGAATTAGGAGAGAGCCCTAACCAAACCATGATCATATTTCATATATTTCTGAATATTTCAGACACGTAAGTCAATATAGGCCCCAAATTCCCTCAACTTGTTAGAGCTTGGTTTTGGTAGTGGCTGTTATTAAAAGCCAAAAACAAAATACTAGGGGCACCGCTCCTACCTTAAGGGGCTTCTTCACTGAATTCTACCTAACTCCAGAGAGGTGACCGGTGTTACTATTGCCTCCATTATATACTGGAGGAAGGTGAAGAATGCCACTTGTCCAAAGTCCTGCAGTCTGTAGAAAGCGGAGAGGGTTTGAATCTGATTGGTCTGTCTTAAGAGCCTCTGTCCTTGCCCATGACTCCACACAAACCCACAGCCACTCTGCAGCACCAAAATGTTTCCTTCACAGGTAGCTCTGCTGGCCTTCAATGTTGCAAGATTTTTTTAAATTAACTTTATTAACCCCTAAAGATAAAACAGGAGGACAGGTTAAACAATGTTCAGATGTACATAATCAAACCAAGTTAAACCAAAGATATACTCAAATAGAGCAGTTTTTACCCAAATAAAGCATTCAGTTACATTAGACATCCACAGGCCATCTTGACCACATGGATGAAAATGTTAAATCTTCAGAATACTTTTTAGTTCAGTTCAGTTCAGTCGCTCAGTCGTGTCCGACTCTTTGCGACCCCATGAATCGCAGCACGCCAGGCCTCCCTGTCCATCACCAACTCCCGGAGTTCACTCAGACTCATGTCCATCGAGTCAGTGATGCCATCCAGCCATCTCATCCTCGGTCGTCCCCTTCTCCTCCTTCCCTCAATCCCTCCCAGCATCAAAGTCTTTTCCAATGAGTCAACTCTTCGCATGAGGTGGCCAAAGTACTGGAGTTTCAGCTTTAGCATCATTCCTTCCAAAGCAAGCCCAGGGCTGATCTCCTTTAGAGGAAGGTAAATATAAGGGGATATCACTAGGGCATCCTATTTTGTTTTTAAAACTGGGGGAAAGTGTTGGTTGTAACTCAATACCATGAACATCATAAATTTTGGGGTTCTCTTCAGACTGTGGTTCCCTGGCTTGAAATGATGGTTTTCTAAACAGATTTCAGTATATGTACTTGAAAGCCATTCCTACATGACAAATTTTGGCAAAAATACTACATATATAATTTATATATACACGGGTATACACACACAATTTTATATACACATGCATGAGAATACATACACATAATTCACGCATATATATAACTTTATCCTTATCCCCTGGATATACATGAATTGTATTGTTCTTATAATATTCTTTCTCACAAACAATCAAGTAAATAACAAAATTGGGTGCTGCCACCCACGAAATACACCATCTTTTTTAAAATGCCGTACAAGAGAATTCACTAAAGGAGCTAGATTTGCTCATGTTCTCAAGATACTCCCGACATTCTTCCCTGCAACACTCACGTTCAGGAGGGGCCCCTAAGGACTCAGAAAGTGTTGTACCAACAATTCCCTTGATCATACCTCGGCACTGTGTTACCAGCACTGCTGCTGGAAATTGGCGAGCGCCCTGGAGGAAACCAGCTCCTTCCTGCCCTTCCTATGAATAAATGTGTATTTTCCCCCAGAAAAGGTCCTCCTTGCATGAGAAACCAATTAGCAGCTATTCCTGGCCGAATTTAGTATTTTTCTCTTGACCTACCATGGACATTTGGAGTCTAATGTGCACCCATTTCCCCTAAACAGAAACTGCCACAGGGTCTACACTGAATATTTGAAAAGGAGCAGGCAGAAACTTCTGGTAACCCAGCATTAAAAATAGAGGAAACTAAGCCAGCTCTTAGCTTGCCAGTTCTTCTGTTCAAAGAAGCAGTTATATTTGAATCCACTAACCCCATTCAGTGCTATGCAAACAAGTGCTAGTTGGATGAGGCCGTTTCTGCCCCAGGAATGTGGACTTGCTGAGGCCCTAGCTTGCTCCAGGACAGAAACTGTACTGCAGGAGCCAGGTGTTGTCTGCATGAGGGACTTGGAGGACTGACCGGAAGACATTCAGTTCATGGGATGTTTTTCTGTTCAGCAAACATGTCATTAGGACAGAAGAGAGTCTTCAAATAATATCTGGTAGCGGAAAAACAAGCTGATACAATTTCCAGGGAACAGCATGAGGTAAAGTCTGGAACATGCAATTACCAAAACAAGACAGCTCAGGCTCCAGGTAGGGCGGTATCCCGGCAGAGGAAGCCCACACCTCTACGTCATGATATGGCGATATCTTGGTTTGCTACCTACTCACCATGGGGTCGCACAGAGTCGGACACGACTGAAGCGACTTGGCAGCAGCAGCAGCACCATGGGATGCTGGATAATTCTTGTGACAGTTCTATGTTTGGCTCTTCTCTGTTTTAGAATTAGACTGATACTGACTTCAAGGGGTTATTGTGATGAACTGATGAGATTACAGTAGTTGTACTGGTCCCAACTAAACCCTCACACACCCTCCCCAGACACACACCCTCACTGCAGATCCTCCAACATGCAGCAAAGAGCCACCTTCTCCAGGTACTAAGAGGTACTTATTGCTTTTGAAGATAGAGTACTGTTTTCTCAATCCCTTCCCCTAGTCAACAAAACTCTTATTACTCAACCATAAAGAAGAACCAAATAATGCCATCTGCAGCTACATAGATGGACCTACAGGATGTCATACTAAGTGACGTAACTCAGAGAATGACAAGTACCCTAAGATATCACTGATGTGTGAAAACTGAAAAAAAAAATACAAATAAACTTATTCACAAAACAGA